>NC_092530.1:16666284-21466284 GCF_037038585.1 Patagioenas fasciata
GAATTGTGGGATGTATTTCGGTTTGCATTTATATTTTGCTTTGTCTCTGTAATGAACGCACTCATCAGTTAAAAGCAGGTACGTGGGTTCTGCTTTTTTCATTGGAAATTAACCTTCATAGAATTAGAGTCTATTTTTTACAGAACTAAACAATTTATTGGTTTTTTTTGCTTTTAAGTTAATAAACAGTTCTAAAGGCATAGATATTTTCTCCCCAAAATCATTGCTTATGATATAATAGATGGAATCTTACAGGTCATTTTAGTCATGCTAATGACTTCAAATGAAGGTTAGATGATAGCACAGATAGAGTTTTAATTAAGAGACTTGCTACTGTGATACAGTAACGTAAGTAGTGTCTCTTTCTAAATCAAGGAGAAGAATACTGAATACTGCCAGTGCAAAAACTGACAAGATATGGCTATTCTTGTGATTTTGCATTTTGGAAGTTTATGAGCCTGCAATTATTCTGCACCATTTTCTAAGATTCTAGCAAATAATCCTCTAAGCATGTTATCCTGAACAGGGAAATTGCTTACCAATATTTACAGTCATTAGCTTTACAAAGATCATGACAGTAGTAGAAAGATCAGAATTTTTTCCTGGACCTCCATGCTTAGAGGAGCTTCATGCTGAAGCCTGTATTAAATGAGGAATAAAATCATCCATATTTTTGAAAGTTCTAAATCTCCAGGTAGAACGCAGGGGACAAAGACAAATATTTGACTTATAGCTGCATTCTTCTACTGAGTAGACTTCAATATGCTTTGCTTTTTTTTTTTTTTTTTTGACTTGTGTAATTTAATAATGAAAACTACAGAGGTCAATGATTACGTTACCTGTTTCTCGGCTATAGCGAGTCGGCAGGCCATTTCTTAACCACTTGTGGTTTTCATCCTCCTTTTAGTATAATAGATTGTTTTGTCCACATTTGTTGTAGAGTGATGGTGTATTACTAGTCTACTGTGTATGTACATAGCTATAGATTAAAAAAAATTATAAAAAGACAGTACAAAAACCAACACCCTTCTCGACGTTTACAGTAGATCTCATAGCCGATACCATTATTGTAAGAAAAATATCAAGGCAAGATCCTATAAATGTCCAGTTTTTGGAAGTACTTGAGTACTCAGATACACTACTGTAAAGCACAGTTACCAAATACATATTTAAATGAAAGTAGAATTGCTTACATTGAATCAGCTCAGAAAATAAAATGTTGGTGAATAGTTGTCCTGCTGCAGCGTTTATGCATGCTAATTGTCTCAATAAACTTAGTTTATTTTAGTATAGAAACAATCCACAACATCTGCACGTTCCAAAACCAAGATAGAAATAACTTCTCTACTTTATGAAGTGTTTTCTATTTGTTGTTTTCTTGTCGCCATATACCTATATATGCATTTGCATATTTCTCCTGTATGAATCTAGAATACGTTATATTATACACCCTCACCACATGCTTCTCCAGTGTGCTTCAATGATTAACTCTACTAGAGACCTTTTCTGAAGAGCTGTTAGAACAACCAGCAGTACAAGGATACGTTCCCATTCTAGAGGAAAATAAAACCGACACTGCCATCAGAACAACTGCACCCAGCTGGTACTACTTCTTCCTCTGGTTTGAGGGAGTCCTGCTTTCCTCCCTGCCATCTCTTTTTGTTTCTTCTTTCACCAGTTTTACCTCATTTACAGCACTTCAAGCCCAGTTTTACTTACAAGTCATCCTGTGCTGCCTCTTGTGCCAGTCTATAGCCACCCTCTAACAAATCCACTTTTCAGATCTAGTTTCCTTTCAACTGAGTAGCTCCAAGCTCTCACCTCCTACCAGTCCTCTTTTATTTCACCAAACAAGCTCCACCCTTTCCTATAATCAGAGCCCAGTTTACGCCTTCAATTCCCGCTTCCCTTTTCTATTCACATGCTGATTTTCTTTCTGTATTTATTCGTGCTTCTCTTCACATTCAGGCCCAGATTTACAGGATTACTTAATCAAGTGTTTTCTGACCCTTCCTATTATTCTGCTTTTCACCCCTCTGCATTTGTAGCAGATCAGATGCCCTCCCCATTCAGAAACCGTGGCTATTAGTAATAGGGTCACTGATTCCAAAGGAAATCCAGGCTCCCTGTGCTTTTCTCCTCCAGCTGCTTCCACTCTTGCCTGGAGAAGCTTAGAGTAGTATTACACAAGGGATTATTCATAAATGTCAGCTTCTCAGAGATTTTCTGAGGATGAATAAGAATGTGCAGGGGAAATAATTAAAAAAAAATGTTAAGCTGTTTAGGTCACATTTTTATACAGATATACAGCTTCACATTAAATGTCCAAACTGAGTCAGATTGAGCTGGTATGTCAGCACAGCGTAACAGAGAATTCCTTAGGAAATTGCCAGGAGCTGCTGAGCCCATCATTGAGGTGTTCTGACAGGGCTGGGTAGTTGCTTGGAGAACAAGGACGTAACCGCATGGCAGGGATCATCCTTGGGCGCTCATGTGCTGTTGCCTGCACGCTTTCTACTCCTCACAGTTGAGCCCAACAGGTTCCTAAAACAGGTCTTTGCAATGGACTGTATGATGCAGATACATCTCCTTGCAGGCTTTGAATTTTGATCTTATAAATCTGTCAATACTATTTACTTCTTTAGGTAGTGACAGGCAATCACCTCAAGTCTGACAAATATTGAGTAATCTACTCAACCTCTTGCTGTTCAGAGGGAAGTTGACAAATCTTTTTTCTTGGCTATCCTGTTTGTAACAACTTTTTCGACCAAAGAACACACCTTTTCTTCAGACAGCAGAAATCTTCATCCCAAACTTCCTGTGACATTCAGCAAGTCAACCCATTTGCAGGAACCCTTACAGCAAGTGGCATAATTCCCATTTTTCTTTTCAAACAATTATTTTACATTCATCTTACAGCGAGAGAACAGCTATAAAACAGGTTTGGTACTTGAACATTATAATTTTGTACAACACCTTTGCTACATATCAATATAGTTGAAAAGTAGAGAAAGTGCCAAAACCAGCTGCTTTGATGTTAAGATAAAAACAGCAGGATAAGGAAAACACGTTTTATGTGATTTGGTAAGGAAGGGTAATAGGAGCTTCCTAGTGCCTGAAACAGGGGTTATCAAAAGGAGTGGAACGTGGGTAGTTTAGCCATTTTTCATTTTCATATCTGTGTTTTCCCAAGTTCGCTCTGTTTGGAAAAAGAAAGAAAACTTGTGGGTTCAAATATTCTTTTTCTGAATGCCTCTAGATGTGTACATGCGATGGCGTTCAGACTTCTACTACGTAGCATGTATTCGTTACTTTTCTTCACTTTAATACACAGTTTTAATACTATTTTAAATGAGAACAGTCCTCTCCTATCTAAATTATCTAAAGAAGAGAGGATGCTAGTGAGGTGGGAGCAATCTCTCCAGATACACGTTCATAGCATATATTGATTTCTAGTGTTTTATGGTAAGCAAAAGTTTAACAGCCATAATTTTATGAAAATGACAATTGAAGAGGACATCTGGTGAGAATTCATTTATGCCTTTTTACATTTTTAACAACCTGGCTATTTTTACTCTTCCCATCCTTTCAAAGGGAGTACAATGTAATGAAGCATGGAGCTGGAACTAGGCCACACCTCAGCTGGAAAATGTCAAATTCTATTATGCCATCCTCAAAAGCATAAATCATAGCTGCATGTTTTTAAAGGTATGAATGAGGGAGGGAACAATATGAAACATTTATCTGAATTCATGTAATATATTTATAATACAGAATGGGAGAGTGTGGGGTATTATTTATATAATATAGAAATATACCAAAATATTTAAAGGTTGAAATTTGTCATATGTGGTGTCTTCACCGAGGAATCCCTTTGAACATTGTTCACTTTTTTGCATTTAATTTTTCCAGGTCAGCTAACAAACTCAGTGCCAGAAACTACTAAATACTTTGTTGCTTGAAACCCTTATTTTATATATGAAATGGTTTTAGTGGTCTTATTTTTAAAAACCATACCTGACTAGTACAATATCCTGGGTGCTCCACATTTCAATTTTTTTTTTTTTTTAATATTAAATTGTACTTTTGGCACATTCTTTCCCACCTTTCATTGGTTAAATTATGTATGGGGAGAAAGTGTCTCTCTCTTTGGTAGAAGCAATACCATAGTTTAAATCTATTCAAAAAAGTTAATAACATCTAACAAACACTTAACAGCAAGGATGAAAGATTGTTAAGTAAAAGGCAAAGAGAATTTGCTGGACTCAATGACATATGTATCAACTAATACACATTATCTATATGAAATTTTAATTTTCTTCATTGAGAAGGCCATGCAGTTTTTTTACTACTCTTTTTGAGAAAGGTCTTCTATCAAATAATGTTAATGCTATTTAACTTTATTGTGTATCACTTTTCCAGCTTATATCGGAACAGTGTTATTGTGCAGTAGATATTTTAGTATCAGACATTTGCTATCTTATCTGCCATTCTATTCTCCTCCTGATTTAATCTCCCTGGCTTTAAATAGTCTGTCTGAAGTCAATGCAGAATGGATGGAAAGAGGAGCACTCAGCTAATTTAGAAGGAGGTTAAGAAGTTGTTCTTAAGAGTTATTCTGAAGAGTTCTTAAGCTATTCTTAGAAGTTAAGAACCTATTCTTAGGCTGAAGGGTGGCAAAAAGAAGTTGAAGATTTAAAGTTGAAGGCAAATATTGGAAGAATATTATGGTTTGTCATGTGTAGTATCAGCAGGGATTTCCTGTCCTTCCTGACCACATCTTCATGCATACAGCAGGTATCCATTCCAGTTTGGGTTACACAGATATGTGTGATAGTCGCTCTGTAAAACAGATGGGGATTCGATGTCACTTTAAACAAATGCTGAGGAATTTGTGGGGGGAAAAAAAAAAAAATACAAGTGAGGGCAATTCCCTGAGGAAGCTGACCCCCCCGAGATGTGCCCCTGCAGCAGGTGCTTCGGAAGGTAGAAGTCTGAGCCACCTTCTTCATTCTTCACTCTCTGCTGTGAAATCCACCCTGCCCATGCCAGGGAGCTCAGGCTGACTGAGAACCCTTTGAGAACCCTTTCCTTTGGCTCCAGGTGTTCCTCACCTCCTCACTGTGGCAGGCTAGGAGCAGTGTTCCCTGGTGCCGAGCACGCTCCTGGTGTCAGCACCTGCTTCTCAGGTCACAGCAGGGAGCAAGGTCCACCCCTACAGAAGGTAACCAGCATTCTGCTCAGCCAGCTTCAGCAGTCAGCAAAGTGTTAATGTTCAGTGCTCAGCCCTAGACAGGCATGCTACTGCTGATTCTCAGCCATCCTCTAACACTTAGTTTAGAACTCGGCAGAAACTGGGGTTTTTAGTGTTTGAGTAGACATTTGGCAACGTGCGAAGTGTCAGATGAGTACTGGTGAATTTGAGAACTAGGGTGAACATTTGTGTCAGGGAAGGAAAAAATCTTCACAGCAGAAAGCACTCTCTAACCTGAGACTGGAGGTACCTGAAATAAAGTAGCTTTAAACTAGTCTGTTCCAGTTACATTAAAAGCCAAATGCCTGCACTGCTGACACTTTACAGACTTGAGCAGCAAATGTTGAAATCTAGCTTCAAGAAACTAGTTGCACACTTGAGGCTTAATCGATATAAACCAAATATGGTAAAGGTTTAATCTGTGGTCTAAACTTAATATACAATGAGAGAACATGGCTGCAAAGTCTCATCTGAAAGCACCAGAATGGCAAGGGGACCAGTCCCTAAGTTTCATCAGAGCAGACTTCTCCACTGCTCTGGAAGTTCCTGCTCTGGAGTCACATCCTCTTGTCTGCCCGGGTGTCCAGTCTAACCCCACAGCTTCCAAGGTCAAAGGCAGGTGAGGGTCGTCCTGTGCTGCTCCCAGGTGCCGTCTCCATGCAAAGCCCCTACCCAGTGCCTTGTGCTGCAGAGAATGGCACAGGTCTAAGAACTCAGCTTTTTTTTTTTTTTTTGATGCCGTTGGGACATAGTCATTTCCCTATAGATTTTCATCTAAGTGATAAAAGACTTGGTAAATCTAAAATGTTATTCACTGGACTATTGTTATGGAATTTCTCTATTAGATTTATCACTGCTTCTATTAATTCCATTTAGTCTATTAATTTAGCCTCTATTAATTTATCACAGCTTTCTGGGTTGGGTTGTTTATTTTTTTCCCCTCATCTGCGAAGTGCTCGATGTTGACAGTGACGGAAACCTCACAGGAAGCATTGACAAGGTTTGAAAAATAATTCTGGAGCCCTTGTGTTGCTAAGGAAGTTTCATCAGTAGAACCAATGATTTGAGATTGTTTTCTCAGCAGTGCATGAGATAAATGAGAACTATTTCCAGATTCAGTAATTTTGAAAGCTGAAGGAAAGATCTTATCAGTTTGCTGGCCACCCTGAATAGAATACATCAAGAAAGATTAATAGGAAACAGGGATACCTGTTTTGCTTTATAGCAAAAAAAAAAACCCCAAAACAAAAACAAAACCAAAAAAACTTACAAAAGCTACAAAAGTATTTTAAGTAGCCAGTTTTATGTGCTTCATTTTGCATTAAATATAAGATCTAAGCATTATTTTATGTAACTAGTTTTTTGTTATATGCTGCTAGGATAAGCAAATTGGTTTATGGAAAGAAAAATAGGTGAAATATATTAAATCATAAAAAGAGGCCCTGTATAAGGTCTGAAATGCTGAAATATTTAGTGTTTGCTGGGGTATCTTCCAAATTTTTTCCCAGTGGGTAAAGGAATCTCTCAGGAAAACTTTATTTACACAATCTTAACCTGAGATGCAGCTGTATGAGATGTATAACAGATTTTTTTTTCCAATAGCTGCAAACTCTGACCATTTCAAGATTCACTATCTTCAAATATATGACAAATATATTTAGCAAACTGATAAATACAAAAAATGTGAACCCAAAAGCCTATGTCAAAATGCAAACAAATGTCAGCCTTTATTGGTAGAGGTTCTTCCATATCTATAACAAACTCTGGTTACATTTATTAGATATGAAGTATTCCACTTCCATAGGAGTAGGGTTGGGACCGTGGGGCAATAGTGGCAGGTGATATTTTACCGTAGCAGCAGCCTGCTTGAGCCATCCAAGGGGAATATATGACATGTATCTGTGTAGCTCAATTTAATGTGCCTGGTTAGACAAGCACAAACGTTCATGTGCAATACATTTGCAGCATGCAGATATTTGTGTCACAGTATATATTTGGAAGCTAACAGAAGTGTGTGAAATCTTTTAAATAGATCATTCAAATGTGTACTTTTTAAATAGAGAAAAAAAACAAATCTGCATTTTTTTTAAGAACAACAGTTGAACTAAGTTACCACTAAACAAAAGCATAGCTAGGTAATGACAGTTTGTGAATTATGAAATCTGTTCTTCAATGAAGAATCTCTAATTTTTATTAGAAATATAATATTTAATTTTCACTTCAGATCTTGTCTGTATACTGTACTATCAGTCGTCATCCTATTGCAACAGTAATTAATTTGGTGTGTTATTCAGCATTTAAAGATTATTAAAGTACATTTGACTGACCTACAAATAAAACCTCTCCAGGTTAAATGTGTTCCACTTGTATCATGTGGATCTGGTTTGGAGTTTTCTGGTGAAGGAAGGAGGGAGCTATCTTTTCCTTTGCCAATAAAAATAGATCACATCTATTTTTGGACTCTGAACACAATCTACGTTTCTAATTCTCAGACAGTGACTATGACTCCCTGAATGTATTTCTATAGTCTGAGCTTCAAGAACATAAAGATCCTGGCCAGCTCCTCAGCTGGTGTAAATCACAGCTCCTCTGATCTGGGTCTACCTGGCCTTGTGCGAGATCTCTCTTATGCTTTTAGACATTACTGTTTCTGATGTTTTGATTTTCCTTTGCTTTTTCTTACCTCTCTGGAATAATTTCAGACTATCAGTCAATGAATATCTGAGTTATTTTGGTGGCCATCTCATTTGTTATTGACATTTTTTCTTTTCCCCATGGGACAAAATACTGTAGGCTCTAAGCATCCATTTGCTTTTATATAGAATAGTTAATCTGATCAAAGCACTCCAAATGTGCTCTATGCAAGCAAATTCCTGTAAATCACAAAGCAGGACATAATCTGTGTGTGTCTTTAACTTTCTTTCTACTCCTATAGTGTTGGTGTGCTTTTCTCATACACATTTCTGTCATGTGGTGTCTGTTTCCATGTTTCAACATGTGTAACTTATTTCATATAAATGGACTTGGTGTATAAATTTTAGCATATATACGAGTCTACAGAAAACTGAATAGGAAGGTTGTGATAATCAACATGACAGTACATGGCTGTTTCCTCTTTTCAGTTGCAAAAGAAATGTCCAAATCTGCCATGTGTTGGAGCTGCAGCCAATCCTTGGCCAACAAATTTCAGTAGCTCCTTCCTATGGAAAAATTATCTCTGTGTGAGTGTGTGCACACATTGCGTACCTTGGAACCAGTCATTTTCTTTAGGCTCTATTGCATCCTGTTATGGGGAAGAGTCAACTTCGATTGTGTCTTGATGCAAAAAATACATGATTTTGGAAAAGTTTCAAGAGTAGTCACCAATGGATTACCAGGCAACACTTCCCTAAAGGCACGCAGCCTGCCCAGAAGATTTGAAGGTTTTGATAAATCCACCATACATGAAGAAATCTACCAACTTTATTACATTCTCCCAAGAATTTGCCTTTTCCTCTGCAATAGTAAGATTAAAGTGAAATTTAATTACTATTGTTAAAAGATTGTAGCACACCTCTCTTTTATGAGTGTGTAGTTTTGTTTTATGGGTGTATACCTTGGGGTACGTATAAATTTCTAACCATCCTCTTTTATTTCTCTTCCCAATCCTACATGCAGTCTTTTCATTAGCTTGTTGGGGGGTGTCCCCTGGATCTTTTTTTGTCAATTATCATTATATAAAGAAAAATTATTGTGAAGTAAGAAGTGGGTGCCTTTAAAACAGTAACAATAAATCATTTGAAGTCCATTAGTTTTCTGCTCAGGCTGCTAGAAGAATAGTTTTAATGGATCTACATACAAGAGAGCTTTTCTGTCTTTCTTAAGCTTTCTTGTCTGGCAGAGCATCGCATCATTTGGAACAAGCCCTGTGCAGTGGGTAGACTTTCTCTGCTGAAACGATCCTGATTTCTGACAAGGAGTGCTTTGACTGGAGGTGGGAGT
This sequence comes from Patagioenas fasciata, assembly GCF_037038585.1. Classification (NCBI taxonomy): domain Eukaryota; kingdom Metazoa; phylum Chordata; class Aves; order Columbiformes; family Columbidae; genus Patagioenas; species Patagioenas fasciata. The sequence continues at coordinate 16,675,520 of NC_092530.1, forward strand.
TTATCTTCTCTATAAGTGTTTCTTGATACATATTTTGAGACACAAAGCCTAAGAATACAGCACAGAATGTGATAATGCAGAATACAGAAAAAAAGCTGTTGATTACCATTTGTATTTTTAGTCTCCTCATTTCAGGAGAATGCCAAAAGCAAGCTTCAGCAGTCATATCCAGCTGTATTATTCCTCATGTCAGTATAAAATAGTAAGACATTTTCACAAACTAGATTTAGAATCATAGTTTATATTGCTGCATAAAATTGCTAAAATTGTATAGAAATCTGTATTGTGGATCATAAGTTAATGTAAAAACTCCAAGCTATTTTTTTTCACTTTGTCTGTTTAAGCTACTGGGCAAGTTGTCGCATGAATAAATATATTTTCTTCCTCTGAAACTGTGTAATATTAAATGCTGTGTTGTTGGCATAAAATATAAGTTGATCAGACAGACAAAGATTATTATTCTGACAACAGTGTACACAGGGGTATCGTTGTACATTGAATTTCAGTGTGTAATATGGTATAAATCTTCATGAGAGGCTCAACTTTTATTGGCTGCACAGAAGGTGCTTTTCCTTATTAAATACAGGAGATGGTCCCAAGGGATTTTTTTAAAATATCTTTATCCATTTTTTTCATCTAGTCTCTGGGCCCTGGGAGGCTGACAAATACAGCCGGGTAAGCATTTCTCTTTTGGATGTCTGGCTACAGATACAGTTGTGCTTGAGCACTGGATCCCCTGTAATGTTTTGCCTCAGCAGAACCCATCAGCTCCCACACAAGCTCCACCTTTCCCATTCAATAAATGGTTGTGTGTGTGCCCTGTCTGTAGCCTGTAGGACAAAAAAATGTCTTTATTCTGTGAAATATTATCAATGAAAGACTAAAATGACAGTAGTTTGGATTTTGCACTTCTGTTGTTTCTTACTGTCACTGATTATTGTCATCTTCTCATCACAAACGATGAGGATTTTCAGGGCATGGGGACACTGAGTCCCACTTCTGGGCACTGCACAAAATGAAGGGACAAGGGCAGAGAGTGTTTAAACCACATGGATTATTTTCCTGACCAATGCAGATACAGAATCTCTTTATTGGACAGAAATAATTAGGAGATTTTTGTCAACTGTCGTCAGGAGAGTCAGCCCACCCACCTAAATCAGAAAGACCAAGGAGGTCATGGAACAAAAAGGCAATTTAAACTCGCCATTGTTTCCCAACCTGATTGTGGACTATGGGGTTTATATTTATCCAATCTGCTTGTTGGTTCAGTTTTGGTTACCCTGTTGCATCTTGGCATTTCTTAGTTCTTTTGTGTGTTCACAAATTTTGTACATCTGCACTTTTTTACTTCCCAAAAAGTGTAGGTTCTAATACATCAGGGGTTTGTACACATGCTTATGCCTTTGTTTTGGATAGACCCATTCTGACAAATAGGCATCTTGATTGTACGTGCTTAGGTGTTCAGATAGATTATAATTTTAGTGAGACTGTCTAAAATCTGTGTGCTGTATGTAGATAAGAATAGATCCCTGTGGTGGTCAACCTAGTCCACTTTCACAAAGATATTAGCAGTGCCATGCCAACTAGTGAAGCGGCCGCTTTTCAAACAAGTTTGAAATAAGACATGATACGCGGGTGAATCCAGTGTAAAACCTTGTGTAACAGAAAGCATGCTAAGTTGTTTGGCCAAGCTAACAGGAACTGCTAAGGACAATAATATACAAACTGTAACTCCTTGCTCCAGTTAATACTCAATAAAATACCTATGCAGCACATGAACAATAACAGAACTGCAAAAAGGCTGAACTTTGAATTTCAGCTGTTTCTGGAAATTATAGTTACTGTAACCTAAGAGACTGCTTCAGTAACAGTATTGCCTTCTCTGAATTTTCATTCTCTGCTTGGATTTTTGCAAAACCATCCAAGTAGGCTTCACCACATGCATTTGTTGCATTCTCCGTACCCCACGGGAAGGACAGTGCAGCCAGCAGAAGTCATGAGAATTAAAGGGGAGCATTTCTTGTGCAAACACTGATCCAACTGGAATGCTTCAAGAATTTGATCCAAGGAGAAATGATCACTGAGGCTGCTCTCCTTCAGGGTGTCTGTAATTCAGAATAATAGCTCTTGAGTTATTAGCTGGTTATGTTTGACATTCATCTTCTGAAGTTACTGCCAAAGGCATATAGGCGGAATAAAGTATAATACCACATTGATAAATATGTGTCATTTCTGCCTGCCTTCCCTCAGAATTGTATAAAATGGTAAGGCATAATTGGATAATAATGTGGACCTCTGTCTCATGAATTCTCAGTCATTTCTTTTCCAGATTGCGGAGTCTTGATTTATTTAGCTGTTCCTTACACAGATTATTCAGTGCAACTTCAAAAGCTTAACTTTAAAAGTGCGTTCTTCTAGCGCTAAATGATGCAAAAGTTTTGGACTGAGGATCTGCAGTGTTACAGAGCCAACTGTATTTGGAATTCCAGGGAAGGTTCTGTGTGTCAAACACCTGATTTTGGTGAGAAAGACCCTGACCTAAGTAAGCTCTAAGTAAGAAGAAAAGCAGGCTTAAAAGCAAAGGATCCTCTGCGGTGCTTCCAAATGTTCAGCACTAGTTTATCACTGGATTAGACTTCATAAGAAATAAGTAGGAAATTGTGCAAAATTCAGGTTTATTGCCCTATTAGAAGTTAAATAAGTTTTAGGAGCAAAAAGAATAGTTAAAAAACAAAACAAAATGACAACAAAAACAGACAAACAAAACCAAAATAAACAACCTCAAACTCTGGAAGTCTTTCCAACATTACTTCTAGCTCTGTGTAAATCAGAGAGATATATGCATATGCCCATGAATTGTTTAATGGTAGAAATGTCTTTTTTTTTTCCTGTATAGCAGATGCACAAATGGATGGGGAATGTTTTATAACTTGGGCTTTTAAATAATATATAAATGGCTTGCATTCTTCATTTGAGACATCTTGATTTTTGCATACTGTGTAATACTGAAGTATACAAATATTTTTTTTAGAAATAATTATTTTTTTTCCTTTTTAAAAAGAATATAAAACCTCAATATGATAAAACATCACAGTCAGTTTCTAAATACTTTGCATCTTAATATAGTTGAAGTTAAGGCAGTAATTTCTGAGTTTTTCCCTTGAGCTGCATCGTTCTTTTCATATGTAATTATTCTCTGAGTGCATTAGATAATGCTATGGTTCCCACAGCTGTATACACATCTATAAATCATTAATGAGGCAGTTAACTGAAACAAAACTATAAAAGATTTGCATTACCCGGCAGAACTCAGCCTTAATTGACTTCCAGTTATTTACAATTAATTTTTCCATTTGGAATAATGATTGCAAGCAACTCAGGGTTGTTTTATTACTCAGGAATTAGATGCTGACTATTCATCAAAAGTTTTTACAGCAGGACCCTGTCAGTGGACAGTAATAAGCTTGAGGTAATCTTATTTTTACACACACATATACACATACATCCCCCCATATTGGTGGAGGAGATGGGGTGGGAGGAAGCACTTGTAGTAAAATGGGGACTCGAAGCACTAACTTTGTTTTTTTTCTTCTTTTTATTGCATACCTAAGTTTAGCAACAATTAATTTCCTTTCTTTACAGCATCTAGCTGAAAGGCAACACAGTGAATAGAGCTGGCTACAGTTCCAGGTGGAATAATCTGTATGCATGAAGTGTGAGTAAATATTTATTTCTATCTTTCTATCTTACAAGATTGTAAGATAGAAACCAGTGAATAAAGGATGCAAAGGCTGACAGGTAAATATTAATCCATTATGCTATTAAAAAAAATACTTTTATAGGAAGATAGCACACAAAGTAAATCCTCATTAACTTGTGATGGTTTGAGAGAGCCCCAGGACTGCAGGCTGTGCATCAGGCTCTGGACATGCACAGCTAAAGATCTGCTCCCTCTGCCACGGGAGCATAGCTCTCACAGGCGTTAATGGGCTGAGGATGTGTTCATCAGGAAGGGACGTCATGGCCAAGTTCCTAATAAAACATAAGTCAAAACTAACCAGAGCCCATTTGCATCAGGCAGTGTTATCTTCCTTATCTTTCAATCTTCAGTTTTCAAAATGCCTAAGTAGCCGGATCACATCAGTAGTAACTCCTGGTCAATTTTCCGTTTCTAAATCACAGCTATAAAATAAGTAAAATCTTATGTATTGGGGTGCATCATACTGGAACCACTGCCATTGGAAATCAAGCCTTCCCTGAGGCTGAGCAAATGATACTTTTAATTATTTCCCCTTGCTACCCTTATTGGGTACAAGATACATGTTTGGTTTTAAAAATGTTACAAAATGGGTTACAAAGTAAATATTTGGGGTTGTTTCTTTCTCTTCCACTCAGATACAGCTGTAGTGCTGAGGAAGTGAAAATACCTGCTTTTTATTTCTAGTTTCAAAATAAATAATTCTGTTGTCCTTTGACTTACATTTAAGACTGTTTCTTTCTTTTTGTGAAGATTGACTAGGTATGCCACTCCGAGTGAGGAACCGAGAGTCAAACCAGCGTCGTGAACACAGGAAAGGGCAGTGGCAATGAGCATGAGGATCTTTGGTTTCTTGGGAGGCTGTGTCGACCAGAAGACTTACACTGGTAAATATTTGATTGAGTTTGATTCATGCTGATGGTAAAACTGATGGTTGCTCTCTGCCCCTTATCGATGGGTGCCAGAGAAAGGCCACTATAACTGATCTTGGAAACATGGACTCCGTGACAATCAAACACCTGTAACCTTGAAAATCTTGCAATCTAGTGTTGAAGTGATTTTTTTCCAGGTTACTTTCTGCTGGATTGTGTGATGTAAAGTAACGTGACAAGACCAGATGTGGGTCAGTCCGTCTGCCAGTAATTCAGAGCTTGGCAAATGGGTCCTCCCTCCTCACCAGCCCGTGAACTTCACAGGTACTGAACTGCTTCATGCGACACTTGCCGCATCATTTTAGCTGGAAAAGCTACTGCGATGTGTGAAATCTGAGAGGCCTGTTTGAAATTGGGCTGGTACCAGATGAGCAAACTGTATTACTGTTCTCGTTAAGACATCACATGCTGTTCAACGCATAACATTGGCAATTGCATTTCAAATAATTACGTACCTGACAAATTGTATAGCGTAATCTTTTCATGGTCTTCATGATCCTTCTTATTGGACTTGATTTCCTGGGGTGTAGAAGGATCTTTTATTCTTTCTAGAAACTCATAGCTCCAGTGACATTTTATGCACACAGGTGATATTGCTGGCATTGACTTCCCCTCCACCCCACTGGGTGCAAGTATTTTAATAATTCTAAAACTGAGAATTCCACCACATTCCAGAATATGTTAAACTGATCCACCCCTTCTTTCTTACATGGGTTCTGGACAATCTGTTCCTGCATGTCTTCAAAACCATGAAAAAGAAATTTCGTGGCTTCGGAGTTTCCTGAGGGTTTCCTTTGAAGAAGCCCAACTTCATTTCAGCGAAAACAGAACTTTCATTTGGTGAAAATTTCTGTTTATTTGAGAAACTCTTCACTATCAAAAATATGCAATTTACTTACCAGCTCTGTTATAAATCAAGAGTCTTAGTCCTGCAGCGTTTCTCATCACAACAGCAGACTTCTCATTTTTCTGTGACCCCTCGCAGTATTACGAGTGTGGCCTGGTTTTGATTTGCTTTCAGAACCAGGGTCTGTGAAATCAGGTCTGTGAATTAAACACAACTGCTTTTCTCTTTTTCCTTTTATTTTTTTCCAAGTTAGTATGAGCTGAACATAATAAATATTAGAGGAAATAAAGAATTACAATCTGGGTGTAAGGAATTCATTTTTTCCTTTGGAATGGAATCTCAGTATTAAACTACCAGGAAAAAGCAATGAAAGGAATCAGTGGTTTTTCCACTGCTTTGCACATTGTAGAGTCATTTCAACATGTGTAATATAGGTGTCAAATGCTAATAAATCAGCTGTCAAATGCTATCAAATACTTACTTTGCCCAGGTGTAAATGGCTCCATAAAATGCAGAGCACTGATCTGACACCAAAAATCTCTGAGTACCGTTTCTGTCTTCACCAGTTTTATAGAACTATTAAAAAAAGGTCCAATAGGGAGTTTATTACTTGTTATTTAAGCTACTAGCATTTTTTTGTCTGTTTTCTTACTTTTTGGGATGTGGTTCCCCTCTGCCCCTCCCCCCCTTCTGTTGATACCAAGGGAGAGAATGCAACAATTTATATGGAATTGCTTTGGACTGGTCTAGAAAGAAAAATATTATGTTTCATAATAATGTTGTGAACGATGAAGCATTTTTCCTGCCAAAACATCTCTGTAAGTGCCCCAGCACCATCAACTGATGGCAGCACAGCCCTGGGAATAAACAGACTTTCAGCTAATGGTAGGAATCCTCGGGGGAAACAAGAAACAGGTATTTCTTCCTGATACAGAATGAAACATGATTAAAGTTAAATCCAAATCCTACTGGCACTGGAGCGAATTAAAGTTTATTTATCATTCCTGTTCATTCTTTTCCCCTCTTTTTAGCTAATTCATCTTGTTTCATTTAATGGCAATGTTTTTTTTCCTTGCAATCTGGCCACTTTGGTGGAAATGGGGCCGGTTTATTTTAGGCACGTGGCCTTTTGGTAATAAGGTTAAAGCTGCAGACAAAGTCCAGATCCTAAAAAGAGAACTACGCAGGCACTCACTCCATGCTTGTGTTCGGCCCTCCATAGGAAGGGATCAATGTACGATGACCCAAACCACTTCTGTGCCTCTCCAGCAGGAAAATCCAAAAGGCGTCTGCTCCCCGGTGCCGTCTGTACATCCATGCGATGCTGTGACACTCCACTGCTCTATGCATAAGATGTACATAAGACTTTATACTTCGAAAGCACTCTTAATAACCTTAGTATAAGACGTATTGCAATGTCTATTATGAAAGAAGCGTGATGCAAATTTTATTATGATGAAACCATGTTTTCACTCAACAATTCAAAATAAGTCTCTATCCATTTTCTTATTCCAGAATTTCTCGTGAAAAATGAATACGTCTGTCTCATGGTTGGCTGACTGAAGCACACAATGATGAAGTAGAGCTGGGACAGTTTTCAGTATGAACTTGCTGCTTCTCTGGCTGTTGCATCTCCAGCAACCCTCTGACTGCCCAAAGTTTATTCCAGAGTATGGAGCACTTATTCTGTTATCAGGAGCAACAGGCGTACGTATGGTCTAACCCATCCGAGATGGTTGTTTTTAAATACAATGACTTTAACCACAGCAGCTGTCCCAGCTGAGCGGGCATCGAGCTGGATCGCTCTTAGAGGGAAGATCTGCAGTTCCCAGCAGATCCACCGCCCGTGGGAAGTGCACACAGAGGTGGGCAATTCTGTTTTAGGGACAGCAAAAACTTGTCCTTTCCCCACAGGGTAACCCCTCTTGTAGACAGCCAAAGCAGAAAACTCTTATATAACGAAAGGGGTCTGCTACTCAGTGAACACAATTTCAATTGCATTTTTGAAAAAGCAGGGCATAGCCAAATGTCTTTTTAAAAATTTTAAATATTATAAAAGATCCAATCTGTTAAGAATCAGTTATCATGAGGGCATTTTAATACATGGTGCTGTATTTACTTTTATAATTTTTTATTATGATGACAGAATCAGATAATGAATATAAAGTAAAATCTTACTGTATTTCTAACTGGGATTCAGAATAATGGGTGCTCTTCTTTATTTTACAAAATAAGCTCCAAGAAGATATTTTTTTTCCCCCTACTTAGGTTCCCACACTCCAACATTCACGCAAAGGATGTTCAGGTACCATGTCAGCTGGCCGACAACAGCAATGGATGATGGTCTAATGGAAAGGGAGAAAACTGCAGCGTTTGTGCTGTGCTAGGACTGAATCGGCTCATTTCAATTGATTTCTTTGATGTACAAATATAAAACTGTAGTATCTCATAATCTATCTATAAAGTCATAATTTATAAAATACTTTTTTTCTTCCCTTTCATCCCAACTTCAAATCATCAAAGACACCCTTATTTGCAGACAGAACTAAAGTCAAAATGTTTATTAACAGTGATTTTTCCAAGTGCCTAAGCATTTGTAATAAGTATAACAAATGACAACAGCACATGACCTGGCTTTAAAAAGCCCTTGCTAAGTGATTTTCCCTCTCTCTCACGCCTCACCCCAGCAAGGAAGAAGCAGCGGGACAGCGGGAATTCTTTGTACCAGGGTTGCTGCCAAAGGTGACAGATCCTCGGCTGGGGCTGGCAAGGCCGAGTTCCCTGTTTAGGCCAAATCTGCGCACACAGAGCCACGGGAGGAGCGGTGGAGATCGACTGAGGCCAGGAAGGAAATTCGTAACAACTCAGGTTAGCCCACGTTTTTGTCATGTTACCAAAAATATTCTGTAAATAAATATACTAATGGGCCGCTTACTTGTTGACAGCAATTACTTAAACCAGCATTCAGCTTTTAATGCACAGCCACGCATTTCTGAAGGAGAGTGCTCTCGCTGTGTGTAAGTATAGATCCAGATTTTAAATTGAGATTGGTCACTATTGATTCTGTTGGAGTTTATTATGATAGCAGTCTGCATTACACCAGATTCATAAAACTGCTGAAATAGACTGTCCATTAACTTGCCTGCATTTAGCCAAGATCACCTTGTGTCTGGCGACCACCAGCGTTATTGGCATCGCGCCATTTCAGAGGCAGGTTACAAACCGGGAGACGCTTTGTAGGAAACTGCACCCCAACCTCGGCCGTGTCCCCCCTGCAAACCCCATCCCCTGGCCATGTCTGAACGGGCTGTCCCTGTCCCTCTGCTCTGCTGCCGTCAGGAGGTGCTGAGCACACAGTTGCAGGGTTCTGCTCCTCTCCTTCTGGGTTTAATACCTTTCTCCACCAGAAAGTGTGAGTTACAAGTGTGCTCGTTAGGTTGAGCTGACACATAAAAACCTCAGTGTCTTGGTTTGTCAATATTTATCAGGAGCTGCCTAATAAGGATTTAACAACAGATTCACTCTCTGAAGTTTATCAGTTTCCTAAATCTCATTTGCCAGTACTTTGACATTTAAAATTATTCTGGGAAGGGCAAATTAGAAATCAATGATGTACTCATCAACCCAGTCACTATCAATGCAGCCCTAAGAAATGTAAATCAGTTGTTGAGGAAAAAAAAACACCAAACAAAACATGCTAAAATTGCCTTTAGGGAGACTAAAGAAAACTGCTACCCTTTCAAAGACTAAAATATTTAGTTAAAGTCTTTTTGAAATGCACGATGCTGAGTAACTCATCAAAGAGCTCTCTTCAAAAGCTGCAGTTCATAGAAGTGATACCAGAGTTGGTTCAATCAGTCAGAAATCCCAAGGACTGTTTCAAGTCCTTTTTAAAAATAAGATTTAGAAATAAGTTCCAACACTTATTTCAGAGCATCCCAATGGAGCAGCAAGTAAAGTTAATAAATAGCCAACGGTAGAAGTTAAGCTCAGGTGCTGCAGTGTTTTACACATGTGAGCTTTTGTTAGAGTGCAGGAGGACTCACAATTTCTTTGCACCACTCCGTTTTTGATTGTTTGATCAATGGCAGTGGGATCAATGCAGTTACTAGAAAGCTTGAATAGAAACTATATGGAATAAACCATGTTTGCACACTGAAGGACTATTCTGATAATTAATGTGACCATGGGTAGCACAGAGGCCAACACGTTTTCTTGACCTGACACCTGGATATGCTAAAAGATTTCTTTCAGGAACAAAAAATCAGATGATTCTTTTCTGCTGTACTCCATAGCATAGTTGGAAGGTATACTTCAGAAATCAGTAAAAGTCTCTTCACCAGAAAGAAAAGCTAGTGATAAAAATAAATTAAATTTTGAACACTTAACATATAGATAATGGTATAAAGGATCATAGGAAATCTATTCCCCATAGATCTATTTAAAGGAGGTTCTTTTGTTTGTTTTTGACAGTGATTTAATTCAGAGTATGTGTGTGTAAACATAAGGATGTGTAAAGAAACAGGAGTTCGTGAGTACACAAACATTGTGCCTTTGGCCCATGAATGAAAGTAAAGAATGAACAGGTGATGACTTAATTCTACATGACTCAAACCAGCTTTCAGTCATGTATTTTGGAACGGAATGTTGCAATTCTGTAGTTCAGAATTTGGAACATACAATCATTAGGAAAATGTTTAACACCAACCCACCCTCTTTATTAAGTAATTTCTTCAAGTATTTTTAATAGTGCAAAATATTGTTTTGCATTAGTACAACAACTATGGGAATTCACAGTAAAAAAAAAAAATCTTAAAAGATTTCCAAAGTCAAACAAAAAAATTTTAATACTGTATTTTTAGCAAGAACATTTTTAACAAAGAATGTGTACTTTAACTTAATATGGTACAACAGAGAAACCATACTTAAAAGTTTCCATTATCTAACACTCTACTGCATATTCAGTTTTTCATTTTAAAAGACCAAAAGCCAAGCTGAACTGAGCATAAAAAAAGCATCAATTATAATCCTCATATTACGTCAGCTGTTAGGGTTTAGCTCACACTTTTGAATTGGTCATCTAATGAAAGGACAATTTTTACATCATTCTTTTAAAAAATGTACACACATTTCTTTTTAAAACGTAATATATATCGAGTATCTGCTTCAGTAAACAAAGCTTAATTTATAAACACAATCGAAACAGCTCCATGTTGAACAGTTTCAGTGATAAACTGGACTTGTATGATGTACAGCCAGTGAGGACCTTTGTGGCTTAAAATCATTGTGCCATTGCTATACAGTAATAGCTACCTCCACAGGGAAAAAAAAAGTTCATTTTTTGGGGGGGAGAGGGGAGTAATTCCTGTGTGTGCTTAAAAATACTAAAACTCCTTTCTATCTCCGGGGACCTAAAAATGATCTGTTGCAACAGGCTTGGTTTGGTATGGTAAGCTTGTAAAAAGTCTCAATATTTCTTAATGACAATACGGCAGTTTTCGATGCAGCAACAGTAAATTGCTTGAAATTGTCCTTCAAGTTTCATGCTACAAATCCTGTTCTTCACACAGTACTGAAGGCATCAAAGGTTGGAAGGGACGTATTTCATGAACTATATAGTCTTCAAATAGTGATCATTATACATTTTTCAACAATAGGTGTTTCCTTCAGTACATAATAGTAGGTTTGATGTACGTTCTGTTTTCTGGAGGGGAAAAAAAAAAAAAGATAAGAAAATAGGTCATTTACGCAATTACATGTTTTATAATTAATTGAAACTCAGGTGGGTTTCCTATTTGTCTGTGGATTTTTAATTTATTTTCTTTTTCTCAAGCCAAATTACCAGCCCTACAATTGATACAAACTGTCCAGCACAGGAGATCGCTTTACGGAGGAAAAAGCGCTGCAGAGCCCTCGAGAGGTGAATGTAGCCCAGAAATGAACCGGTCCCAGAGCACGAACCGCTTTCCAACCCGGTGCTTCGGGGCTGGGCACTCAGCCGGGTGAGCAGAGCCTGCAAATACTCAGATTTGGATTTTCTTCCTTTATGGCATTTGCTTTTTAACTGAACACTTGTTTTCCTGCTTTTTTTCCAGAAGGCAGCCCGTGTTGCATCGCACGCCTCTGTGAGACTGGGAAGGGAACACGGCGTCACAACACACCATTACCACTGGCACAAAACCTTCCAGGAACAGTGTGTTAAAACAAAATTGCATTAAAAACAGTAATAGAAGTAAATCAATATATGTTCTTGGAAAACTATTATTTCCTTCAGAAACCACCACATTTCTTTTAAAATTATTTTTCTTTATTTAGGGAAACGAGTAGTAAGCCACTTATTTCCTTCATAAAAATATTCCTAGTTATAGTACCTATCAACTGTGATTTTTCACATTAGGCAAGTTTAAGCCAGAGAATAAATAAATATTAAAATGCCCACAGAAACTAAAGATAACAAGAATCCATATTCTTGTTCATTATACAATGAATCATGAATTCACCCAGCTAAGCACACAAGTACTGATCTTGGAGATGATAGCAAAATGATAATATTGAGAAGCATTTTGTATAATGTTGACATCTCCCCCATTCCTGTTTTGCATATGCCAATACCAAACACTCATAAGGAAAGAACAAGTATTGACCTGCTAACTGACGTTGATCCTTGGAGCAATCTCAAAGTTTGCCACATTTCAATTTCAAAATGCATTTCAGCTATAATATGAGTGATTTATCATTTAGCAGTAGCTGTCAAAGTAACCTCCTAGATAAAACAAAAACATCTGGAACCATAAACAGAGAAGAGCAGTAGCTGAATTTTAATCCAAATCCGACATGTTCACTTCATTAGGAACAGGAAACAGCTAATTAGTAATTGAATTTTTCATGGTTTTAAGGAGGCTCAGACTCTCCAAACAGAGCTGATTTAATACATATTTTGGATACAAACAAGAAAAAAGATCAGAAGAGCCAGGGACGTAACATCTCTGGAGGAAAGTTTGGGGACATGGGAACCCCCAAAGAAGTGACTAAAATTAGTTTCAGACCTTTGGCCAATTAAAATTATTGTCTTAGACTTTGTGGGGCAAACGTTACATCCTGAGGAGGGGGCAAGTAGAAACAGAAATACTGAACACTGTGGTTTGCTTTTTCTACTTCTCCATCAGATTACTAGGAAGTTGCATGTGATATCTTCCTATCGCAGGCTGTAGGCGATTTAGCCGACATTGAATTTGTACTTCTGGAAAAGGCAAGCCACTGACAGAATGTGCATGTCAGCACCACTGCCTTCAAAAAATCATATACATATATAGTGGCTGATGGACACTATGTAAACTTGGAGTTATGTTTTGATTTTTCCTTCCTATTCCCCTTGTTTCCCAAGGAAAGTTCAATGGAGGACTATGGAATACTTGCAGGAGAGAAAGTAAATGCCAAAGCTCAAGCACAGTGCAGCCACGCAGGAGATATTATTGATCAGTAAACCTAGTTAAATATTTCCTTTTTTTATAAAGCTCTCAATTGTTCCCCAGAAATTAAAATACTTTTTTTGTTGCTATGCAATAAACTTAACTCCATGGCATTGACCCCATCATGCAGCAACTACCTGTGAGGAATTAAAGCATCAGGAGCATCTGTACCACCACTTACACATGAGAGACAACACGATGTTGTCAAATTCATCTTTTTGAAGAACATTCAGCATCTCCTCAGTGTAGCTGACGGTAAGTAACATACCATTTTATAGCATTTTACTGTATTCTATTGCAAAGATTTGAATAAATCTGTGTGCAATAAATGTATTCTTTTATTAGGTTTATCCCTTAATCAACTATTCATTTATGTGGGCTTCACTCTATTAAAAAATGAAATTATACAAAGGTGAGCAAAAGCGCAGATTTACAGTAGTTTAAAGCCTAATCTCATTCTCTAGAGGTAATATTGACAATATAAAAACTGTATAAATGATATTCCCTAACACTAAAATATGCTTATGAGCCCCCTGTGCATGTTACACTGGTTTACAACCTACAGTGAAATGCATGACTGGCTTAATAAGCAAGACATTTAGAAAGGATTTTTTTTTTTTCCCCTCCACAATGGATAACACAAGTGGAGATCTCACCATTTCTCCGGGAGCCAGAGCCTATGTTAATAATTGTAATTTTCCCTCAGGATGGTGCTGTCTTCCCTACATTGTTAGTCCAGGGGATACATTAATCTCTTGCACTCTTTTAGCAACAATATCATCATTCGTCTTTTTCTTTCAAGGTTTTAATGTGTGTATAAAGGACAAATCCAAAAGCAATAAGTATCATCTGCATGTTTATTCACTTCTTTTTTTCCAGCCTATTCAGCATCTCTGAATTTTCTGTATCTTTTGTGAGGCTTTGTTTGTAATATCTTTAAGTCAGTAATTCAGCTGTATTTCCATAAAACTACTTTAAACCAAAATTTCCACGTGTACCCTCACAACTCACATAAAGAAATGTGCCTTGGTAATGCTGGTGTGCAAATCCAGCTACAGCTTGGGTTTGCTCAGGTGACTTCAGCACAGTGTGAGCTGGAGGGGAAAGTCATTAGAGGAAGGAAATTTGGAATCTGCTACATAATGAGAAAACAAAGATAAATTTGTTCTATTGGTACGTGTAAATTATTCATGCAATTTAAAAAATAAACCCCAGCACTACATAGTGCAGAGAGTATGGGCAGCAGAGATGAATTAATAAACTGGAAAATCCCACTTTGCCAATTTGTATGAAGGAGGAGTTGCTGAACTCAAGGTGAGGCAGAGCCGAGCAGCCAGACCCGGGCGCTGTGGGAGCTGCCGCACGACTGCGCGAGGGCTGAGTCCGAGTCCTACAGCAGGCAGGAGCTGAGCCCTGCACCCGGCCTGGGCTACGGAAACAGCGGCTCAGTTAGATCACAGCCAGGCTGAGCTTTGGATGCAGCAACACATGGAAAATACAGTGCCACGAACAAGAAATCGAACTTACAATGCTGGGGCAAAGTTGTTTGAATCAGTCTCTTATTTTGCAGGAAAAGAAAAAACAGAAAAAATCAGAGAACAGTTTGCATTACTGTGGATGAAATCCCTGAAGAAAAAAAACAAAACAAAACAAAACCAACCAAAAACCAAAACTAAACTCCTTTGCAAACAGCGGTGCTGATCAGCTGGGAAGGAAGCTGCAGCCAGGCCCCTGCACCGCAGCAATCACAAAACTGCAGACAAGGATCCCTCACTGCCATGGAAAAAAAGACCTGGGCTGCAGCCAGTTCTTGGGGTTTTGGGCTTAGTCATCCAACTGAATGACAACAGTGAGTAAAACTACTTTTTTGCCTGTTTATTAGTTGTCCAGTCAAACTTTTCCTTTCCATTTATCTGTAAATATTTTCCAAACTGAGCAGTGAGAGAAAAAAACACCACAGTGAGCAGGGCATGGTTTCCTCTAGACTCACAGAAGAGCATGACAGTAAACGCTGTTTCTGAGAGCAGCAGTACTAATGGAGTTTGCTTTGCACTCTGTTCTTTTGCTCTTTCCTACTGCCTCTTCTCCACCCCTGCAGGTATGTCAAATATTTCCAGGTCCATGCTAACAGACCTAAAAACTTGTACAGAAAATAGGATTTATAATTTGTAAAAATAGCCAAGGACAAGAGTATGTTCATTGAATACAAACTATACAGATGCTGGCTTGCCATTGTCAGTTTGAGCTGACAGGCAGATGACATAGTGGTTCCTACTTAGGAAATATTCAAGCCTACTGACACTGAATTATTGAATAAATGTTTTAGTCCTTTGTAAGAATAGAAAAGTATGGAGCTTCAGACTCAACAGTCTGCTGGGAAAACCTTTCCCCACCTTTTGTTTCCAGTAAATCACAAAATCTCAGCTTCCTCTCTCATATGTGCATGTGCTTACAGAAATAGAGGGAAACTCAGAGAAACACCAAGTGCCAAAAGCAGAAATAACACCAAGCTCAGCGATACCATTACTTTTCAAGTCCTGCATTTGTATCACCGGCAGATGAGCCATGTAGGCAGCCAGCGCAGTAATCTCATGGCTAGTTACTAACAAGGGCTCTTTTCTTCATTAGCAGCTAATGAGACGGCTTTCAGCAGTGCGTGACACGGATATGACAGTGTGGTAATTGCACTCGAACTTTGGAAGAGTTTTTCTGGCAACATAGGAATATGACACAGCACCAAGTAAGTAGCAGAGGTTTAGTAATTCAGAGCATCTAGAGCAGGAGCCACACGAGGGATGGAGCATGGCTTGGACAGGAGCAACAAGGCCTAAAACCCAGATGAAGAAGATAGCCAAGAACTCGATCTCAAGGAACACATCAGGCCTCTGTTTAGTTTAATCTCAAAAGTTTCTAATAATGGGGTTCTGGTCTTTTCTTATATAAAATTGTAAGTGCTTGGACATGTTTTTTACAGTGAACGTAAGATCAAGACAAAACCACTGCAAATTCTAAGATGTTGAACTTATCTCTTATAGTTGTATTCTGAAATTCTGTAGCTGGTTTCAGCAGATTGCAGCATTTGAACGTATAATTTTGTACAGTAAGAGAGTTGTTAAACCTCTTAAAAATACTACCCCTCTTTTCTGTCCCACTTGCACCCTTTTTACCACAGACTGGATTTGACAACTGACTGGTTATACCAGAATGTTGAAAAAAATATACCCAGTTTTCTAAATAATAAAAACCAAAATATGTTCCAAACTTCAAAAGTCCTTCATCTGTGACAAACAGATAAAAAGTTATTTACAGTTACTAAGAGTTTTTATGCTAAATTTCTGCCAGGTTATTTTGGAAACAGAAGCAGCAGCCTTGGACTACCCTCCTGTTGCAGGTACAGGGAACCATGTTTCCTTTGAACGGTGGTTTCATCTCAGGAAAGTCTCTCTGCTTACACTGCCGCCTCTTTCTTGAAATTTAGAGTCTTTTACTTTTTCGTAAATTGTTATATTCAAGGATTATGGTAAAAATCTATTTTTTAAAATTTTAAGATAATGTTGCTTTGATGATTGTTCCAATATCCCTTAACAATGAAAGATAGTAATACAAAAGTTAACTAAGGTATAAACATGCAAAAGGAGAAGTCTCCCTGCGATCATAAAATGATGTTATTTTCTGTTCAGCAGTTCATGTTACTGCTGTTCATGCTAATTAATTAAAGGAGCTGTTGCTGTAATGTGCAAACAGGGAATCTGAGAAACTGAGAGGGCTTTTAGGTCTCGGAGTGAAGTTAAGTCAATCTGGGCGCGGGCAATCAAATGTAATGAAATCACTTGTCAGTGCTAAGCTTGCAAAAACTGTGAAGTTTGACTAGGGAGTAAAAGGATTATAATTAGATTTCCAATAGGATAATAACTAAATGGCAGAAAGCAGTAAAGAGAAAATATTACTTTGTTAGCTAATGGTGCTGCTGTTCAGTTTTAGTTTTTATCAGCACACTTGTAGTTGTGCTAATTTAATTTGCTTTTATCAGCAAAAATGCACTATTCGAATGGTACTTGAATGTCATTTGCAAAAATCATTGATCTGAAGGTGCACTTAATGACACCCAGTATGTTTGTTTTATGTGAAACGGAGATTGGCTGATAAAACGGTTGATGCACTATCTTGCTGGTCCACAAGCGAGTGATGGGAGCGAGAGCAAACAGTGCCTGTGCACACACACCGGCCGCTCCTGCACCGCTCGGCCACGCAGGGGCTTCCTGACCACAGCAACCATTACCTCTCTGTTTTGACAGCTAAAAAGCTCCTCTCAGCTCAGGCTATATGGGACTGGAAGAGCTGGTACATGGAGGATGGAGGGATTACACTGTGAAGTTCAAAAAAGTTTTAAGTCTCGTCTGCGCAAAATTTCCATTCAGTTAATATACAAAGCATAGAGAAAATGAGTCGACTAAATGGGAATGATTTATAATGCAGATCAGAATCCCAGTATATGAACAGCTTGTGTTAATAACATAATTTTAAGAAATGAGCATAAAATATGATATGACTTAATCACTGTGAAAGGTGGCTGTGCAGCATTTTTGTAATTTTCCTTTAAACCGTCTTAAGGAGACACTGGCAGTGAAACTAATTGAATTTCAAAGGAAAGGCACTGTGTGAATGATAGATTTCTGTCCAGCAGAGACAACAGAAAAAGAAAGGTCTGCATTGATGCTAAGGCTTTTTTCTGTGCAATAGAGGAGATTTTTGGAAGCTTGGAAGCAGCATTGTATTAGGGACATGTGTTCTGACCCTTCCTCCTCCCAGGGCTCAAAAAACAAAGGCAGGAAATGAAGGGGCAATGAGGGAGTGTGCTCAAATTGCTCAAGGCAGCAGTGCAATAGGAGTTGTCAGGTACAAAAACTGTAATCAAAGGAAAAGATATTACAGTATTAGCATAAATAAAAATGAAAGAGCTGGTGCTACAGGACAGAAACACTTTGAAACCTAAACAAGCTCTACAGAGCTTTTCAGAATCCTTTTTATCAGCTGTGAGTGCTCAGAACCGGCTAGACTCATCCCACGTTTGCATACGAGCAGGATTGCCACACTAGAGCTGTCAGAGGAGGCTGTGAATGCTGTCACTGATCACTGCGGTGACAACAAGAGGAGCTTGGCCATTGAGGAGGGTCTGAGAGGTTTACAACTCCTAGAGCACAAGTCACCAAGCTCAGAGGTAGCAGATATCCAGTTCTCAAGGGTTCAGGCTTTTAACCGGAACAAAACCTTAATGATCCAAAGCCTCTTAAAACTAAGGAATGATGTATTTGGGATCAGATTAAAAACAAACCAAAACAAACAAAACCCACAAAATCTACCAACCAATCAACCAACAAAAACCAAACAACACCAAAACAAAACAACAACAAAAATACACACCAAAAAAGCCCCACAAACCCCAAAAAACAACCTGAATTTAAAAAAAAAAAAAAAAAAATTCAAGAAGTTTTCTTCTATTACAGTAGACTATAAGAAGAGTAAGAAAGTTCTCTTAATTCCTTCTAGTAAGTTAATGATTGTTGGAAGTGGCTATGCATCACTTTCCCCATAGTTATTTATAGTGATTTTTGATGGGAAAACACATTTGAGCCAACAGTAACTTTTTTCCTGCAATTGAAAATGGAACTTCCTTTTATTTTACTAGGTTCTGTCGAGATGCACCTTTGACTCTCAGAATCTTTTTGAAAGAGCACTGAGCACTCACCTCAGCAGGTATCATAACCAGATCAGAAATGTTAGCAATATTCTGCTTGTCCAATTTAAATGCATGTGTCCCAAGTGCTTATCCAATATTTGGACTATTTCTGGCAGTAACAATTTCCAAATTGTAATATTTAGAGCACAGCTCTAATCATATGTATACATATGTACACATGAGTTATGTGTATGCATGTGCATCAAAATAAAGCTGTGTTTTGCCTTCTTTGTAATACGTAGCATATGAACCTAAAATCACAACAGGAGACAGCAGTGAAAATATTTGAAAGCTTTCCTGTATAGATGACGGATGGATGATAGATGCATACCAGAGCTACAAGAAGTCAAGGCTGTAACAGTTGAGAAATGCTAGGAGTTGTGTCTGTAACTGCACTGCAGCCCTTCTTCTGGCGACACAGAGGGGACTGTCTTTAGTTACCTCCACACTTGTTATTTTTCGCACATAACCATTCCCTGATTCAGTAGAAAGGGTGGAAGTACTCGAAGCCGTGACACTGGGACAGGCAGTGTGGAACTGAATGGTGTGTCATGAGTATAGCAGAGGACTGAAGGAAGAAGCAAGCTGATTTTCTAGAAAATCATGACTACAAAACTGGACTTTGGAGAAAGTCAGAGAACTTCCATGTTCAAATTGCTCAGACCAAATTTTATCACAGGCAACTGGAGTTTGTGCGTCTCAAAGAGGCTTCCAATGGCCATGGCACTGACATGAAGATCCCTGTGTCTCAGCTCCCCGAAATGCTGTTTCACAGCTCCCGCACTTCACCAGCCCACAGCACAGGGATTATTCTCTGGGAAGCGCTCAGACAAGACAGGAATGTTCTGTATTTGCAAACAGGCACTGAACATGTGGAACATGGAGCACAATGGGATTTCCTGTAACATGAATGTGACTTTCCTTTTCCACCTACAGTTCACCTGTTTTTTGGAAACAGCTGTGATCTTGATAGAAAGGTAAGAGGTGAATATTAAAATAAAAGAAAAAAGAATTATAAAAGTACTTTTGAACTAGGCAGATATATGTGACAGCTAGATATGAGTTTCCCACACCTATATTTAAAGTACTGATCTTCCAAAGGTTTTCTATATTCAACAGGAAAACAAAATGAAGTTGTGTAATTTATATTCAACTTAAAGCTGGAAACAGGGACAAAAATTATTCCATATTTAATTTATAATACGGCTCATGATAAACACACATGTGATGGGATGCGGTACATACTGCACCTTGCATTGCTGCACTGTCATGTTGGGTTCCATTGTGTTCTATTTCCATATCTGGGATTCCAGCATCTGAAAGACATGACACCAAAGATTAATGCATTCCCATTTGTCCTTCTCTCATGCATTTTTAGAAAAATATTTATAGTAAACTAGGGTGATCTCCAAGTTACACGGTCTTGCATGAAACATTTGGTCTTCATAGAATTTTCAGTAGTAAATTGTTTCCAAAATGTGCAAACATTACTGGTCTCACAGTGAATTATTTTTAACATGGTTCACATTTCTCTAACGATCAGATAATAGCCAACACATGACATTAATATGCCTGTACAATTCTCTTGGAGAATGAAGGCATCTGACATACGAAAAATGAAAGTCGAAATCAAACTGTGATAACAAACTGCAGCTACATTGACTCTCCCAGCTACATACCTGAGAAGTACAGAATTAAGGAATATAGCCCGAGTGTGTGCATCAGTTTGTACGAGTGCACGTTATAGATCAGGACTGTGCAAACTGCATTTAAAAGACTCAGCTCAGGATGCTGCAAGCATGCGCCATCACCCAAAGCAAAATGACATACGTGATATTATATGACATATTTCCACATTTCTGAGAAGAGTTCTCCAAAATGGATTGTGCTCTTTTTTTCCAGGTTGAGGAAGGGTCTCCTAATGCTATGCACTCTTGAGCGACTTTATTTCATACTGATAATAGCTCTGTATGCACAGTCCTTGGGGTGGGGGCGGGGGGCTCCAACACCCCAGGGTGTTCTGATAACAGATGCCATTATCCACCTTGTGCCAACAAGGATTAGCATGAAGGGTATGTGATTTGAATCCATGGCACCTCGAATCCTGCAGAAACATCTGCTTCCCTTATAATACAGCACTTAAAAATTGCAACAAGGAAAACCTCACACCTGAAAGAGAGCTGCCTACAGAGGTTTGACTTTTTTGTCTAGAAGCCTGTTCTGGACTTTCTCTAATAAAGAATAACTAACTGCGCTGTTGCCTTCTTGGATCTCTTTAGGTGTAGCATCAGCACCTATCGCAAAGACGACATTTTCCTGGTCACCCACAGCCTGACTGCACTCATGTCAATGCAGGTCAACCCATTACAGTATAGTCCATACACAGAAGAGTAATATCAGTACTATCTTAGTAATAGATAAGTGAAATATGTGTGATATTTGTATATATAGCCTTATAAATATATATATATATAAGCAAATAAATATTTTAATGTATACAATTCTGTCTTATAAAATAACAAGTGACTGCTACTCCATAGGGTTTCCTTATTCAGATTCTTGTTTTGAAGGAAAGTTCAGGGCAACGATCTATTGATCTTGAAAGGTTCTTTCTTTTCAAACCTTTCAGAGTATAAGAAGTTGTATATACGTCAAATGACAGTCATCTGTAACTAATAACAGCATCTGTTAAATGAGACAGACCGTCAGAGTTAAATTAAAAATATTCAGAATAGCCCTTCACATTTTGTTGTCATAAAATTGTACCTGCAATTAAATTGTGGATTAAGATGCTAATGAGCTACCTGATTTGCATGTGAAATCAGATTAGCATGTAAATATCAGCTTCTTGCAGGCACTAACATATATATGACTACCTGAGTGTGCCTGCAAATCAAAATGTTAGCAGGCAAGCCCACAATAGCAGATGTAAAGATCTGTTAATCACATTGCTGGCATGTTGGTACCCTTTAATTTGTGGTTTCCAGAACTGCTGAGTGCTCCTAACTGCTGCACGAGTGGCAGGTGCTTGCCAGCAATGGCAGAATCTGGGTGAATGACATTACAGAACATCCGGATTTTAGGGTTTTTTCTGACGTTCATCTCAAGGTGTTGGCTATGGCTGTGGGATCTGCTCTGGGCATTTTTCTGATCCAGTGGGAAAGGTTTCTGCTGGCTCTGCGCTCCCACTCTCCCTTGGGTCGTTGTCCCTTATCATGGTGCAACTGCAAGCTGTATATCCACCCCTGAATCACCGCCCTTCACCGGCAGCGCATCACAAGTGCCAGCCAGCTCCGGGTTACAGTGATATGCTGGACTATAAACCCAGAAGATGAGAAGGCCTCTGAAAGATGTTTCTCTCCTACTTAAAGAGTTTATATCTTTTAGGAGCTTTAGATAAATCACAGCTCACTGGCCGTTGCAGAGTGTTGGGATGGCAGTTCACATAGAAAGGCTCGTCCTAACTTTAGAAACAAGTGTGGGTAGCCCTCACCACAGAGAACTCAAGACAAGCTAAACTCATTATTTTTACTCAGCAGTTGAGGTAGATTTTGCAGTTTGCTGATATTACAGCTCAGGTGCTTGCAGTGCCCAGGTGGGCAGCACAAAGTTAACGTAAAGACAGGCAGCAGAGTCTGAATCTGAGTCATGAGCCTCTACAGAGACTCCAAGGTAGGGACACACAGATCAAACCTTTGCTACAGAACCTGAAATTATTAAAACTCAACTAGGTTTAGTCTTTCTTAAAGATTCAAACTGTAGCTCTAAACTTTGGTCAGAACCTCCCACTGCTCAAACCATAATCCCTCTGTTATAAGAGATTAATTGATTTACTTTTGTTTCACAAGAATAGCTGGGAAGAAGTATTCAAAAAACCTCGTCAGCTCTGAAAGCTGATTCACAGTTAACAAAATTAATAGGTCCTAAGGATGAGCAAACTTCAGGCAAACAGCTTTTAAAATGAAGCTCAGCAGTTCTAAAAATGAATCTGCTGGGAGAGAAGAGTTCAGAGAACCTTACAGGAACCAAATTTCACATTGTCTTAGCTGGCACAGATTTCTCTGGTAATATATTCAGCATTTCTTGACATGTCTGTGTAAACTGCTCTGTTTCTCTAGTTGCAGATGTATTTTTTTAAAATCATGACCCAGAGCACATGGCCTGAAATAGATTTTAAATTATTTCAGGAAAGGATTGTTTGGTTTTTTTTTTTTATTCTGGAATTTGCTTTGTGCATCATCTTACTTTTTTGTCACTCAGTTAAACATCATTTTAAGGTAACTGTGAAAGGCCAACTAAGACATCATTACCATTTAACATCCTGAGACCGTCACCTGATGTGGCCTGTTTAAGCGCCTGTTCCACTTGTTCTCTTCGTTTTGATTCGAATTCCAAAGCTTCCTGCAATTTTCTCTTTGCCTTTTTTTCTTTCTTCAAGCGTTTCTGAATTGTTGCTGAAATGTAAAGATATTGTACGATTGGCTGTTAAAGCACAATTAATGTATAATGGAGACAATTACTGAATTTATGTTCGAGGGCCTAGTTCTAGCTCACAAAAAGACAAGAAAAATCTGACATGAACCTGACATAAAACCAAAACAAAAATCCCAAGCCATATCCTGTATTGAAACAATGAACAGTCTGAAAGGGCTTCAGATCTTGGTAAAGATCTTGAATTTTATTCTCGCTCTGGAACTATCCCATGGATTTACGTCTCCTGACCAGAATATAACAGTCTCAAAGCCCGCCCGGTGGTTCACATTTATGCACCCAATTTTGCTTCAAAAAGCACGGGGAGACAGTACTTGGCACCTGCATTTCTGGTCTTATCTAATTTTATCTTTCTGATTTCACGGATGTAATCTAGAAGTAGCTTTTGGCACATAAAGTACTATTCTTCTATTTTAGATGCAGATTTTAATTTTAAAAATACTGCCGCCTTTGCAATATCACAGTGAAAATTCAGATTTACCAATTTAATTGCCTGTTATTATGAAAAGTTTCTAAACAGTCATGGTTTTGTTTTAGGAGGCCCCATAAGGGGAGGGCTATCGTATCTCACTCTCGTGATGGAAAAAAAAAAGTCTAGGGTTATTTGCTTCAGATCTTGCACTTGGGTAGACAACTCCTCATAGTTCCATCTATTTTGTTGCACTGAAATTTTCTACAAGAAAAACTAGCTGACTAGCAGCTAAGCTACAGAAATGTGGGCTAGATAAGTAATGAAAAAAAATCCCCTAAATACCCAAATTACAGACGTTATCTTTCTCACAGTAAGACTGATCCTTAATGTTGGGAGGATAATAGCAGAAAACAAAAGAAATTAAAGCTGTCAAATGAAGAAATCAGGCTGGGAATACACAGGCAGAGTGGTAATAATACATGGGAAGCCAGGAAACTGAATCAGGAACCAGCCAAAACTCTGTGGTCGGTTGCCCTGCAGGAAATAATCCTTCAGTCACTGTTCTGTCTGCGTACAGAAAAGTGTGCTTCATTCTGCTTTTATTAAATTTAAATCTTTCATTACCAGTGCTAGTCCACTGCTGCATTACACGGATGTACGAATGTCAGTTAACTCCAAGTCCTCAATGGCTCCAGCTGGAAATGCCAACGGGTTATACATTTAATAGATATCTAAACTCCATTTTTCATTCACTCACCTCTGCTTTGCAGCTCAGCTGTGAGTTGCCTTTCCAAGCTCTCTCTTAGTTCTCTCTCCCTACAAAGCTCCATCTTTAACTCTTTCTTTTCCTGCTGGATCTGCTTTTCCTGGACTCTCGCGTTGTCCACAGCCACTTTCAGGAGGCCCTAAAACACACACGAATGTAAGATCTGAAAATACCAGTTTGTTTCAGCAGTGACAAAATTGTTTTACACCCTCTAGGAAAACAGAAAAATTAAAAGCAGGAACCTATAGTCCTGGAAAGCAACTGGGCATTCGAAGTAGCTAAATGTAATATATGAGCAATTTTGTGCCATGGCTTCTGCTAAATCATCCTACTGATGTGGTTTGGTACAAACCACGTGCCATGTCATTGCTGAGCTCCTTCAGCCGCAGGAGGAGCAAAGGAGGAATAATGAGACTGGTGAACTTTAATGTGATCATTATTGCCCATGTATGAAACCCTTTCACAATTGCTAATGCCAGGCAGAAGAAACCTCAGCATTACCTTAAGTAAAATAAATTAGAACTGCAGATACAAAAGAGTTTCTGAAACTTTTTAAAGAGCCCGAAAAAGAAACACATTTTATCTATCATGAGAAAGCCTGGCCCTATAGAGAATAATTTACCTGTATGTTGGTTAATAGTGTTTCTACTGATGAAAGACCATCAGCAAAAAGAAATGGTGCCGGAAATCCAGGAGGCAAGGCCTGTCCAGCCAGTTGGACTTTATCTAAGGTAGGTTTCATTATTGGAATAGCAATCTGGACCTCTTCTGTAAAGACAGGTTTAAAAACATCATCAGAAAGTGTTGGAAACATAGGTAAATGCAATTTCTAGAAACCAGAATGCTGTTTACCTGGAAGTCAAAATACAAACACGTTAGTAAAATTGACATTGTTTCAGTCATTGGGCAGCTCTGATTGTTGCTAAGGTAAGTTTGCAAAATAGTACAAAACCATAATAAATATATTGACGACTGTAACATAGCTATAATAAAGACTATTTTATCTCGAATGCTACAGAATTGTACTACAGAATTATAACAGTATTACTCAGTTCTTTAACCTGAATGACCTTTCTTCATTCTATCACGTTTGCCATTCTGTGATGTGCATTTTTTCGCTGCTATAACCTTGACAAAATTCTAATCAAGAACCATACCACATCGCTTTACTCCTTTAAGGTTACCCTGCCCATACTGAGCAGTAAATAATCCCCACTGAGTCAGACCCTCCTGCTTCATTCGCACCAGCTCCACATTGTCCATCAAGTATCAGCGCAGGTTTTCTCAACAAGTACCTTTCTGCTGTCAGCCCTTCTGGTCAGGGCAGCAGCTTCCCCTTTACTCATTGTTTTAAATACAACATGTTACTATAGGACAAGCTGTGCAGGCACAGCAGAAATGTGTATCCAGAAAGAAACAACATTAGCAGTGATTTTCCAAAAATCCTTTAAATCGTGATGAATCAGTACTATCACTAATCAGCACTACCGCACATTTTTGAACAGGATAATTTAAGCATATTTTAGGATAGTAGATACATCTCCTTCTCTCAGATCCTTATCAGTACTTCTTCCCCACATATTAATTTTAAACTTCAACTGCTGAAAATCACAAAATTGAAATCTGCTAGCAGTCTTTAAAGTGAAACTCCAAACATTTCCTTTACTCTGCAATGTTAAAAAAGTATTTCTGTGTAATATTCCAGGAAAATCCAATCTATATCTATTATGTTCTTGCACTTGCAGAAATAATGAAGAATATCTTCTCGGCAACTGCTTTTTAGTAAAGCTTGCTGATAGATAATGGACTGACCATAACTCCATGATGCTCGTGTTTTCTAAGGGCAACTGCACAGCCAGTCCTGATAGTTTCATTTGTCAAGTGCCTCGGTCATATTTAAGCCAGGATCTACAACTAGAGTGTACCATATTCATAGGCCTCCTTCTCCTACCTCTCTCGTTTGAAAACAAACCAAACCAACCAACCAAAAACAACAAGAAAAAACCCAAACAAAATCAAACCTTAAGCAAAACAAAAAAAAGCAATAACAAAACAAAACAACCAAACAAAAACCAAACGGACCCTCAGAAAGAACCTGACTTCAATGCATTACAGCGCAGTGTCTCCACAGCAGCACTACTATCTAGTGTAACAACCTCCAGGAGCATCTGTTGAGTTGGAAAGACTTTGTGCTCTGTTTCTAAAACATGCCTGCTGGCAAGGAACCAGGGGCATTACCAGTTTTGAAGTATTCTTTGAAATCTCTGTTTAGGCAGCATTTTGTTTTCACTGCATAAGTTCATTAAATGGAACATGTTCATAATGACTCTTCAAGATCAATAACAACAAAAGCCGGTAACCTCTATGCATCTTTGTAACTATAATATCACTTTAGAGCTCTGGTCATGTAATTTAGATGATCCATTTGAAAATAACCCAACTCTGGTAACACACTCAGGCCTTGGAGTTCATTCTCATTCAGATTTGCCATTCCTCATATTTAAATATATCACTGTCAGAGTTTTGTAAATAAACTGATTAGTTGTTGCATACGATGCTACACAGAAATAATATCTAAGCCACGGAGCCACAAAAGACTAAACTAAAGTGGCATTTGAAAAAGAAAGTAATACATGAAGTATGCATAAAAAAACTATAGCTGCTTTAAAATCTCAAGAAATCTCTACTATTTGGAGATGAAAGTAATAACATTAAACTGGCTGAAAGGAAAATTACTATTGACTGTGAAGACAGGTTGCATGGTCTATGGTTTGTAATGTTACTGTACAGCAGATTGAAGTCTCAAAATAGTATTACTCTTCTTTAAAGAGATAGACACAGCTAAATTAGGTGCTGCTTGCTGCAGTGAGGATCAAATGCAAAAAGAATCATATTTCATCAGACCTAGTCAACACCAGGAAAATAAATAGAAATATAAGAGGTATGCAGGCAATGATTCATTTTGATAATCTGGCCCAAGAGAGACACGGAGAGACAGCACACAGATCTAAGCTTCTACCAAAAGACAAATAGGACGCAGAGGGTGGGAATTGGGATGACAGTGTAGCAGAGGTCACATCGATTTTCAGCAGCAGTTTTCACACAGATGAGATAACCCTGGACTCTATTTGGCCCATTGTTCATATCCTACCTGTCCCAGAAGCAATAAATTCCCAAGTCCCAGAAAAAGGGCAGTAAAGAAGAAGGATTCTACTTATGACTTCTTATGATTAAGTTTTTGTGCTAACCAAACATGCTTTGCAGACCAAGGTCACATTGCATGTTAAAGTCTGTAATAGCTGAAAACTCGGAGCAGCATATTATGTTTTAGCGTATATGGGTGGAAACTGTCAAACCATTCATCATTTTTTTTTTTCTGATTGAAATCAC
This sequence comes from Patagioenas fasciata, assembly GCF_037038585.1. Classification (NCBI taxonomy): domain Eukaryota; kingdom Metazoa; phylum Chordata; class Aves; order Columbiformes; family Columbidae; genus Patagioenas; species Patagioenas fasciata. Next base: position 16,703,321 of record NC_092530.1, read on the forward strand.
ACTCTGCAAAGATGAATGATAAATGCATTAGAAATCTATTTCAATCTTGTAATAGGACTTCACATCTGAATGGTGTCTACATCTCGCCCATATTCTGAGTAAGTGCACAGTTAGGCAGAAATTTATTAGCTAGACTGGAGAAATCATAATTGGTAAAGTAATTAAAAAATGGCACGTGCTGGAAGCAATTTTGTGGACTGTATCAAATGCACCTCTTTAACAGGAAAAAGAAAAGATGTCGATTTAAGGATTTTGATTTTAAAATAACACTAAAAATATAAATGCTAAAAGCTGCATTAACACATACAGTGCAACAGAATAAACAAAAAATAAAGCTAGGACAACTACAACCTAACCAAGGACACAAACAACCTTTCTATTTATTGAAGCAAAGTGGGAACTACTTTTATCGAGCTTGTTTGTTAAACCTGCCATGCTTTATAATGGCATTCAGGAATCCATTTAGAAGTGCAGTCTTTTTATTTTAATTTCTAGATGGCATCCAGATGAATAGACGAAAGCAAGAATTATATTGCAGAGAAAAGAAATACACAGTAAACACTAGCAGTGAATGGAATATTATCCCAGGAAAGCACATGGAAATCCATTAGAAATTTTTTTGTTCTTATTTCGATACACTGAAGCATTTCATCTTCTGCCCAAGTTGCAGAAATAGGGATTGAAAAACAAAGCATCAACCTACAGACTAAATACAGTGCTGGGAACACGAGTAATGAGAGTTGCTCCCTGTACGACAGCGCGTGGCCCAAACCTGCCCGTGATTTCATTTGCCAGCTGGTTTCTCTTCTTTCTGAAAGCACGTTTTTAAATCCATCACTCATACACCTGATACGATGTGTCACATCCCCCCCAAACAAGGTAGAAATATTAAAACTATAATTTAAATATTGCCTAATGCCCGTTAAACCACCAAGTTATTTCTTCACATACACTTGAAAATGATCTATCTATCCAGACCTGTATAAGCATTATTCACCCCAAATAGCTTATAGAATATAACTCATGTATAAGATACGTATGTGGCATATGGAGAAAAGAGTAACAATTTATATAAAATTTATAGTTGTTAATCTGTTAGTTACTAACCAAGACATGTGATGTCAGAAAGCCCTCAGCCAGTGTTCATGAGATGGTTTTGGACACAGACGGCAGCCGAGTGACTCTTCTTCCCTGCCCGTGGCACACAGTCCAGAAACCTAAGGGCTAAAATCCTTTATCACAATTATAATTCCTCGAGCTTCACATTTGAGGGATGAGGATTACATTCAACGGTCTGTAGTTACCAAAGAACAGCCTAGAATCTCTAACAGACCTTTTTGGCCTTTAATAAAATAAAAAAGCGGATTTGCAACACCAGCTGTGTTGAACGTGCTACTCATCTCTGAAAATAAGACACTACATTTTTTATTTGAAATAGCATTATTGGCCCAAAGATCTTAGAATCATCCAAACCAGTGTGTCTTCACGGTGGGAAGAGGTCCCTCAACTTGCAGCTGTATAGTAAGTCTACTTCACAACAACAGTGATGGGCAGCGGTTCCGAACAGGGGTATTTTGACAGTATCAGGGTCCAAATTCTATTTTTTGACAGCAAAAAGCAGTTATCCAAAAAAGTGAGACTTGTTACATTAATTTTAAACCTTGGCAACTTCTCTGTTGTTCAAGTAGAAACTAGTAGAATTTTTTTCTTTTACAGTAAGTATGAAAACCCTGTAATGTGAAGCATTGCTTATTTCACATATTTTGTATCTGTAAGCCTGCAAGGACAGGGTTATCTGTCTTCAGTGTCTTAATAACTCTGAAAATCCTCTACAAACCTCTGCCTGCCGTTTTCTGCCTCCCTCATTGCTTCTCTGCCAGGAGCTGAGCACTCCTGGTCATCAGTGAGAAAAGAGATTCCTCCTCCTAACCTGGCCCCAATCAGACTTAGAAATTTACTGCTGCAACCTTGTGATTCGGGTGCCAAATTTAAAGCCGCTGCTGTTTTTCTTAATTACAGTCCCCGAATGAACTGGGTCAATGAATGCAACTGGGGAGTAGCTGATTAAACCAGTGCCCTAGCTTTAAATCAGACTTATTTCATTTTCAAATGACTGATACAAGTTGATAGCGCACAAGCATTTTTCACTACTGAGCTTTGCCATAAAGCAACTTCACTTTATGGATACTATGCGTTCATTATATATACATTTCCAGGCTGCCTTAAAAGCCTTTGGAAACTCTCACAAACCAGCGACATCAACTGTCCTCTGCCTCACAGCATCCTCCTCCCCGCTGGTTCTCCCCCAGGCACTCAGAAATCGGTTGATTTTGTCCTGAGGAAATGTTTAAGAAAACCATGTCTGTTACATTTAGAGCAACGTGCTGGCTTAGGAAATACCAAATATTTGGAGTGGTAAAAAAAGAGAGAGCAAATTGTGCAAGCAATGGATTCAGCACCTTTCCAGAGATGTGGTCTCAGGAACAAGGGTGCTTTGTTTTCCTGGAGGATGGCATAAAACAGGGATTTAAGTATTTTCACAGCAGAAGGAGGCAAAAAGAAAAAAGGAAAAAAAAAAAAGGAAATTTCACAAGAAAAGGCTGAAACTACAATTTACAAATTGTCTTTATCTGTGCACACTTTATCAAGAGGTGCGTAATTATACAGCTTTGACATTTTCATCAATATACTCTCTTTAATACCACAGAAAATTATACCTATTTATAACTTCCAACGTATTTATAATATACACTGATGTTCACATGGCGCTGATGGTAAAAACACCTGAAAATATTTTATTAATTCAAACCTTAAAAAAAAAAAGATCTGAGTTAGATGAGCTATGAGGTTTGCAGTATTAACAAATGAAATTGGGTAGTGCTGTAATTCACTAACTAGACATCAGAACTAATGTGTTTCAGTTCAAGTAAATTCAGTCTAAAGTTCAATATGTACAGATTAAAAAAACAAATACAACTGATGTCACCTGATTAAATTCTCCTCATTAAGGTGAACCGTTAAATACAATTAATATATAAAAAGTCTTCAAAAATACTTTATTTTATATGCACAACAATTATCTACAATTTATACTCTGTGCTATTTTTATCTCTGCTTTAGCCTGTGAGCTGCTCCTCAGGCAGCTTTGGGTTATCTGGATTCCAAAACATTTAAAGTTGTTCTGTGCTTTAAATCGCTTCTTAATCTATGTAGAAGCTTAAGTACAATTGATCTGCATTTTCCACATGGCAATTTAAAGCAACTAGTTACTCTCAGCTAGCAATAGTATCTTCTCATTCCTCGCACCAACAAGAAGCATTTTTTGTACTGACACAGAGAAGAGTGAAAATGGGAACTAGTCAATAAAAAGCTAGTTATGAAATTACTGTGGCATGGAAGAAAGGAGGAAAATGGAACAAAAGAAACAAAATCCTCCTCATGGCCATTATCAAGAGGTTTCATGGTTTTTTTTCAGCTAGGTCTCCTATAGCATTCACAAAGGTTTCTTTTTTTTCATGGTGATTTTTAAGCATCACTATAGTCTGACTGTTCTACCGAGATTTTAAACTGTCAGATGAGGATGGGTAGGAGGAACTTGCCAAGGATAAAAAAAAATTCTTCAATTTTCTTGGCGGATTCATCTTTTCCCTATTAATGTTGAGATTATTTCTTCAACTATTTTGTTGCAAATATTTATGACTCCATATGGAGCAACAGATGTTGAAGGGAAGGGATAGCAGAAAAGACTTCATTTTCAGCAATTACCCTGCTACTTGTTGTCATACTGTAGGTGTTCTTAGTGCATCTATTTTACATACCACCCTGTCCTTTCACACACTGCAAAAATGTCAGTTTGGATAATTAATGTAATAACTTTAGTACAAATTATTTCCACAATATCAATTTATAAAATAAAAATATAAATAGGACAACAGGAGGAAGAAATCAGGAAGGAAGGGGGAAGACAGGAATTGCTTTCCTAGTCCAATAAAGAGCAAAATTACTGCTTAAGAAAGGTGAAGAACCATGGGCTGGGGGTGATGAAGATGACAGGAATGGGTTGATGATGGTGGGGCAAACCCTGCTGCCTCCGGGTCCGTCTGTGAATGCAGCGCTCCAAAACTGACAAGCAAAACCACGTACCCAAAAATCTGCCTCCCGTGCCACCGGAGTCAGGCAATCTCTTTCATGTCCCACTCGTTGTAATAAAAATACACAATGTGCTTTTAAATAAATCTCATCATCTACTCCCTTTATTGCAGTATTGCAGTATAACCAATAATTTGAAACAGATCTCATTAGAAAGATTCAATTTTTTTCTATTCACAAAAGCCACACAACTATATAAACGCTTTCAGAGAGCTGTGACCAGTGGAACCAAATTTTCACGGGTATGGCACATATACTTGTGTCCCTATTTTGCACCTGAGAAATTGCACCTTGCTGCTGGTGCTGCAGCTGTGCCACCAGAAAAGGCTTTTAAAAGTTGCCTTCCTGGTCCAGGGACTATTGAAATGTCAGCGGTTCAGATGCACAAACTGTGTTCGGAATGGCTTTGTGCCCTTCCCCAACATCTGCGTTCTGATCTCAGGCAAAACCAGCCTGGAACAAAGACACACAAGATACTTTATCTCTTATATATTTTAAAATCAAACCAAACTAATGTCATTACCATTGAGCTCAGTTTCTTAAAGTACATGTATAATCAGCAGTTCAGCCCTCCAAATATTTGAGGAAGGCAGAGTACTCCATTTCCTGGATATTCCCAGATAATTATGCCTGCTTTATTAAGGTTTATTTTACAACTGTGTAAAATAGGTTATAAAGGACAATTCTACTATTATGCCCTCCCCTGCTTAGGTTTAATAAATATTATATTCCACACCATCCATTAAAGCCAAGCAGTAGAGAAAATAGGAGTGGTAGTAATCTCCTCCACAGATGTAAAATACCCTTAATAAAATAAGGGTGTATAACAGTCAGGAACAAATTACTGAGGTCTACTTTAATAAAATAGTACCCTTAAAGAAGTATTACTCTTAAGGTACTGACATTCCCACTGGTGATGCAGTGTATCCTTTCAAAGCAGTATAGCTTGTTAAAATGGCAAGATATCTTTTTTGCAATAGAGTGCTTGTGTCCAGGCAGATACAAGGTTTGTATAGAATGCATCCAGGGAGCCATAAAACTGGTGGGAAACATATTTCTCCATGGTATTTTAGTACTTCGAAAAATTCAATCACTGGGAAAAAATGTTTTGCTGTAAACATCTGAAGAGCCTTATAAAAGCAATGGCTTCCCACAGCACCTGCTTAAATAATTTTAAGAGGGAGTATGTCTTTGCTCATCTTCTAAAACTTGTAGAAAGCTTCTCCTATTAATTTCCCTGGTGCTGTCAGGCCAGGGCACTTTTAATCAGAAATAATTATGAGTGCAATTGGCGGATGCTCAACAGCAGGATTTCTGCACTGTAGAAATAAAAGACAAATTTCAAAACTGATCGCTAGGAGAAATACGATTGCCTTAACGGGAAAATATACTCAGAAAGATGATTGCCTTAAAAATTTCTTTCTGAATGAATTAGGAATTCTTCAGATGTCAACAAACACTCTGTTTATATATCCTACTGTTTGAGTTCAGTTCAGTTACACACTGAGTCCACAAACCCTGATTATCAAGAAGCATGAGAAATTACTCCCTTTTTCATTTACCTGTTTTAGTTCTACAGGTGAGCGGCAGTTCTGTGTTGTAGCTGTTACCAGCACGATTCCCGACACAAAACCCATGTGCACACACCTCCCACCCACTGCTGCCTCTCCTGCAGATATTAAAGGTTACAGAACTGAACCCTAACACAACCGAGCCTCTCTTGGGCTACGGAACGGTCAGAATTTGGCTTATTCCACACCTCCTCCCCGCTTCAACCAAGAGGGCAATAGGGCCTCTGATAGAAATGTTGTCCTGGCCTATCGATATTACATCTTAGTGACAGAATGATTAGACTCACATATATCAGCATTACGGCAGCTCTCGGTGTAGAGAGCCCCATGTCCATAGCAACGTAGCACAAGTCTTTGCCACCAAATAATTACATGATGCTCTGGGGAAAGACAAGTTTTCTGAGCACACGGCCCATCTATCAAAAGGGAAAACTCTTTCTGACCCAAACGGCAGCTGCGATCAGAGTATAAACGGGAGCTAACCACCAACTAGTCCACATCCACTGCTTCACAACCTAATAACTGTTAAGTCTACTGCTGTCACTTAGCCTGAGCTCTTCTAAAAGATCAAATACTGCTAAAGGGAAAGAAAGAGGGAAGCTTTCTGCAGAAAGCAGCAGCTCTCTGACATGAAGCCGCCGTGTGCTTCCTTCCCCCAGCCCGAGGGCCGTGTGTGGTCACTGGGAGGTTGGTTGTGCAGCCACACGCTTCGAGCCGGCACCGTCCAGGTGAAGCTCCTACTGACCTCCTGAGCAGTGACTCCCAGCACAGACGGGACACAAACATCACTTGCAAAAAAAAAAAAAAAAAGTGCTAAAAATCAAGTATTTTAACCACAACAGCCTCATTTCTGGGTCCCATTTTCCACTAACAGGTCACCAGTACAGTGCAGGGGTACAATTCCCAGCGGTGGGTCAACTCTTGTCTCTGTCTGAGACCTCGAGCCCCTGCATCATCACCCTGGAACAGCCAGAAGTGTTGTGCTCTGCTACAGGGTGCAGTGTACAGTAAAGTCTGGCAGTAAAGACCTGTTGCTTCGGCTAATTTCATCAATAACAGCCTAATATCTGCTGGTGCCAAAGCACAGAAGCTGGAAAACTAAGCAAATGAATATATATATATATATTATTTTTTAATTTTTTTTTCCCCTTCTCACAGATATGTGTATGTATAATCCCATTCTTTTGTTGGTTGGGGATTGCAAACCAATCACTCTAAAAACACTTTGAGACTCTTCATGAACCTTTTGCCTCTAAATCATTATAATTTCTAGTAGACTATTAAGGCAAATAATGTCACTGGCATCATCATTATTAAATAAAATTTCTTTGCAAGCCTTATTTAAAACTCCATAAGCACAAAATCCTTCACAAATGTTCAGGTTTTGATCACTGCTACTGTGACTTACAGCTTTTAGCAACCAAAGCGTTTTCCTTTTAAAACCAGCTTACTCTTTGTGGGCCACATTATATTTTCACTTTGGTTTATTCTACCTCCTTGCTTTGAAACTGTGCATTACTTGAGAGAGTAGCTGACATACCCATTCACGATAGTGCACAAAATGAAGCTTAATGAATCCCAAATGCAATGTACTTCATGTGCTAAAATCAATGTACATTGCCTGCTACACTATCTCCCTGCGAAATTGAGGCATTTGCTCAGAAATTTCTCTCTCAACAGGGTCTTTTCTTTTTTTGCAGTGCTTAACTGCCTTTTGTCTGCTCTTGTCTCCCTCCAGTGTTGCTCAGATGGCAATCTTTTATTCCTTGTGCAAACTCATTTGGAAAATGCTGGATGGGCTACAGCTGTGTACCGCTATGTAAGGTCTAATCCATGTCAAGCAGCGCTTTACACGCGCTGAATAAACACAATTAAACAATGTTTTAATGGATTATTAAAAAGGCAGAGTTCTAGACTGAAAGTAGTATTTAAAAGCAGATTTAATCAGCTAGTTTTCTAAAATTCTGAAAGGTATTGATGCTGTACACTCTGCTGCTCCAGCTCTGAAGTTTTTGGGACGGCTACTGCAGCCCACAATGATGAAACTGGGGACAACACTGGTTTTTGAGATGGGGGGGTCCACAAACATTCAAGTCTGCAGCCCATGAAAAACAATCAGTGGATAAGAACATTAATGAGGCATGGACCTTACCCAGAAAGGCATTTTCCCATGTATCTTCTACAAAATGAAATAAAATACATGTTTTTCAAGAGCTGCTCTCTGTTCAGGTGCCGTGGAACATTTGCAGCTCAGCCGTACTCAAACAGTAAATTATGTTCTTGCTTTTATGATGTATAAGGTCTGGATTTGTACGGCCCAGTAGTAAATACTGACTCAGAATCAATCTGCATTGCTTCTGACAATGGTATCTAAGTTGGATATGTAGTCTAGAACCATAGAAAGTCAGTTTAAACTGACAGCTATCAGACAGTGTAACTAACTTATTTTTCAAAGTAAAAATGTCAGAAATAATAATAACACAGAAATCGGTAATCAAAATAATTGTGTATCCAAGAGAGTTGTCTCTGACCCTCCACAGGACACTATGTGGGGAACTGCAGATTTTTTGAAGGGCTACTTGAAAGTTTGGGCAATGATAAATCTGAAGGGAAATCCATAGTTTAAATTCTTCTTTGTACCAACAAACGTTCTCTCCCCCGACTGTATTTCTCTGTGGCACCCTAGGATCATGGGAAAAAATACCCTATGAAGCAACAAATTCTTTTTTATTTTTTCTTCAAACAAAAAACGCCAATGTTGTCCTGACGTTTAGGTTGTAAAAACTAGTAACTTCTATTAAGTGGCAGCATGAAGAACCTTCATTAGCTTGAAGTGCATGGATTATCAATCAAATGAAAAATAAGCATGGGGCAGATGAAAATGGTAAACTGCTATAATTACAAATGATGTTTTGTGCAAAATTGCGTCTCAAGAATTGTTACAGGATGCTGTGAAAAACCCCACATTTGTATCCACAGTCCAGAATAATATGGTCCATTACAACGATGTACTTTGGAGCCGAAATGACATTTATTGTGTTTCACATTGTTTCTGTTCTATCCACTGAATCTATATTTAGTTTTATTTTTTTAAAAGAATAAATTTGCTTTAGCAAGCTGACAGCTTATATGAATATTTTAGTTTTGCTTGCAAGTACCAGGAAAAAAAAAATGGCATAAAACTCAAGCTCCAAGTTCCCCAGAATGCCTACTGAGAATAAATTCTATGTTTATTTGTATTTCATTTTCCTTGAACAACTGCCTTTCCCTCGGGTATTTATTAAAAGCATAAAAAGAATGAGCCAAATTCACTTCTCAATAACATCCATTCAGCATAGTTGAAGCTTGTAAAATTGCACTAGACTAGCCATGGGGAGAATTTTACTCACTGTTTAGTAAATATATATATATCTATCTATTTTTTTGTTTGAGAAGATGTATTGTTTAATCTTTAAATTATCTATCTGCTCCTGCTCATCAAAGAAGCAAAAGCAGCTTTTATGTTATAAAATTATGACTTCAGGTAGGAAAGCTATGATGTATATGCTGTATTCACTCGTGGTTCCTTGGGGCAGCCCTACACTTTGCATTTCCCATCGGACTTGTTGAAGATTCCAGTGAAGTTTCCATCAACTCCACTACCCAAAGAACTAGTTACGTTTTCTTCTGTGCTATTTGCCTGAAGATTCCCATATATACCCTTATTTGACCTACATTCTAAAATCCACAGACTGAGGCAGCGTTAGCAGCAGAACGGCTGGAAGTGCCTCTGGCCATTGGGCAGGTCTGTTCTGGATGGAAGGCTGGAGAAGCAGTTTTATACTGACAATGGTGCACGACAGACACGTCCACTTCTGTAGCAACTAAACCAGCAAAATCCACAAAAAAAGCACTGAAACCAAAGCTATCAGTCAGGCTATGACCACAGCTGAGACGGTTCACATCACAGCAGCCAGGCTGTCTCTGCACCAAGTTTCCATCAGGCCAGGCTGAGATCTGCAGGGTCGCTCTTCACCTACCTGGGCAGATGTCTTAAAACTGTCTAGATAGCAAATAAAATGAAAAACCCAATTCCCATGATATAAGAGCCCTTCTCCCAGTGCAGTCAACCATCACTGTGGTTTTTGTACGGTTTGATTAAGTCTTTTTCAGCAGACCTTGCAGGAAAAGTCATTCGACACTAACGCTGTAGCGTGGAACTACAGCTGCTAAATGGAGTACGTGGCCAAGAGCAGGGGTTAGTGCTTCTTGCTGCTACTCCCCAAGAAATTACAGTTTATGGCTTGTTAGCAGAAAAATAATGTCTTTAAGATCTAAGCCAATGTTTTCAGAAATATCATGGATTGTCTTTATTGCCAGCGTAACAAACCCCCCAAAATGTAATAGCGAGCAATGTGACCATTGCCCTTGGCAGCACCATTAAACTGGGCAGTGAACTACTTCAAATAGCTGCGAGTGTTAAACATTAGTTCTGCCTTAAGTAGGTTGATTTTAACAGTCAAATGTGCACTGCAGCCTAGCTGAACATTAAAAGCACCTTTCAAACTTAATTTTACAGAAATGTTAACGACCAGAACAAACTATTGAAGGTAAAAAAGAAAAGTAATTATTTCAACAGATGAAAGGAAACAGTAAATTAACACTCTTGTTTTAAAAGGTGGCTCAGTAACTTATCTCCTTTAAGGAAATACCATTAACTGAAGGTAGTATGGATATTTCAGTAACATGTTTATGGTTCAGGGTTTTTTTTCTCTTCTGGCCTTTAAAAACAAGGTTTAAGGCAAAAGGAGAGCTATAAATCTTTAATTGAAATACAAGTTCCAGAAATGCTTTATCAAAATCATAGCAACAGAACAGGTTTCTAAATATCTACATTATGTGTCACATACAGATATGTACATGTAGCAAGAGAAAGCAAAAAAGGAAAGAAAAGACAACAGAACAAAGCCCTCAAGAGCAACAACCCTTATGCCCACAGAGGAGTCTAAAGACTAAGGAAAGGAGTAAGACAGCACTAGAATGACTCAGAAGTTTTCCTAATATACCACCGGTGCCTACGTACATTAAAAAAAATATTAAAAAAAAAGGGACAGCCAAACTAATCCTATTATTACATTAAAAATTATCCAGGGAGAAATTTGTCATAGCTTAGAAAACGTTAAGCTGCTTGTTGTAAAATATAAAGCATACCAATTTTCGTACATGAGCTATTATTCAGTGCAATTTTGAAAACTGTTTAAAAACAGTCATTGGCTTGCAAGCAAGATTTTCTTACCATATGTGTTGCAATATGGAAGCAGATTGTATAATAGACATTTCCAAAAGGAATGTCAGATATATATTTTAAAAATGTATAGAGCAAAAATCAGGTGATCATTATTTTTTGGTGGACATGCATTTTCCAAACAATAGAAAGGTACTGATACAAATGTTGAGTTTGAAAATAATTTATTCTGCATAATCAGCATAGCTACATATGCTTTTCATTCTGAAATCACTCATTTGCAGACTTCAAATGATGAAATGGTAATTATTCCTGTGACTTAAACATGTCCACTTTGAAAATATGGCCAAACATGAGGTTTATTCATTAAAGCTGCATTGCTGATGAAATTTGCTTTAATCTTGGCTTTCAATTGATAGTTTTTCATAAAGAATACTTTAGTAGATAGAGATACGATAATGTACTGCACACATATCAGTTTGCAAGTGTTTATGCATATTTCTAGAGATACTTAAGCCTACGTACACACACACATTCATATAAGACATATATGACCTAAGAGGTAAGGAAAGAACTGCATTCTGAATTTAGCACTACTGAAGTACAATGAGAATCAGACAGTCGGGAAAAACTGATGATGCGGTCTCAGAAAACACCCGCTCTGACAGCAAAGCCAATTTAAGTAGTTCCCACACCCCATCAGCCCATTCTGTGAAAATCTTTTTAAACTGTATCATATAAACGAAGTCTCTCCACTAACACCTCTGGATCATACATAGGACTATTATTTTGGGGAGACATTTCCAGGCTTAAGGTATTTTGATGTGGAAATAGACACAATTTGGTTTGTTCTTACATATTACTTGGATCATGGCAGTTCATGTCATTTCACATAAAAACAGGAGTAGGAGATGTTTCAGGCCCCCTTTTTTGTTGCTTTTGCTAGCTGCACAAAATACATTATATTGTCCAATTTAAAGAAGAAACTGAGGAAAAAAAGTACATGTAGAGCGCAGTGTTTGATGACAGAGTACAGGTAGGTGAGATCTCAAGGCTTCACGCTGGTGACAGCTGTGAAGAGCCAGTCCTGGCGCTCACCAGCAGGCTGGACACAACCGTACTGACGTGACCAAGACAGAGACTTCCCAGAGCAGAAAGGCAAGTTTGACAAGAAGTCACCACATCAAGGACTACGTCAGGAGACCAGAATAACACTTGGGAGATGACAAGAACCACAGAATGGTTGGGACTGGAAGGGACCTCTGGAGATCATCCTGTCCAACATCCTGCTCACACACAAAGCCACCGAGAGCTGCCTGCCCAGGTCTGCCTGAGAAGTCTGACTGAGTGGTGGAGAAGGTAAGGTAGACTTCAAACTCAGGACATTTAAAACCGGTTAGAAAGAAATAAGGTATGACTGGAAGAGAACTGGTAGCTAAACAGATTACTGGCATGAAAGGAGAAGTCTGCTCCACAAACTAACCCTTAATTCAGTAGCCTCTGTTCATTTGAGGATTTTAAGGGGACAATTCAAAGAATAAGTAATATCTGAAGACAACCCCTTAAGACAGGATTATGTCGCAGAAACCTTTTAACTCGTGTGTTGGACCCACTCAGAGACTGCCAGATACACCACGCAAACCAAGCTGCAGGGTGCCACCTCTGCGTCCATCACCCACGTGTCGGATCAATCATTATTTGGTATTGAGTTGTGATAAACACCACCACTTTCAAACCTTCAAATAATAACTCCTGCTTCTTCAAACACGTTATGACAGTACTGTTGCTATAAGCACATCTGCATCGAACACCAGGGTAAGAAGTAGTTGTGAGCCAGCAGCCTAAAATCATAAGTTTTAGCTGCACACAGCAAGGTATACACTTATTTAAAAATAAATGTGAAATTCAGTCTTCCACAAAAGAAGCAGCGTCATGAGAAAACTCAGGCTTTAAGTTTTGTAAACGCTGCATTTTCAATATTAGAGTGTCAGTCTTCATTCAGGCTTTGACAAGGTTGTCAGTCAAACAGCAATCTAGTTTTGTAAGACTTTAACCAAAGATCAAAGCAATGATACTGCTGAGTTCACATTACCTTCCCAGAGATAACTACTCGAACGCTACCTGAACGCTAGCACTGCATCGATATTAACTTTGCACCATTCCTTCCAAGCAAATAAAGCAGTATGAAGTTTGACAGCTCTTCTGGCTTCTGCTCTCAGCCCTGATCTGAACTGAATCCCAGTGCCCATCCCCAGCCCCTCTACCCCTTTGCAGCTGCCACCTGGATATTAAGCTGGAGGATTGCAGGACTCGCCTTCAGTTAAACTTCTGTCAATTAAAAATAAAATGAAATGTGCTTTCTGTCTCCTTTGGGAACCACATTGAATGTCTTTTACTCAATAACAATAGTTGGGCAATAAAAAGATGAGTGAGCAAAATGTGGTATATCATCGTTTTGCTTTTGAGTTCAGCCCAATGGCAAATGAAAGGCATCCAAAATCAATTTCAAGAAGCTAATAAATTCAGTATGTGAAAGCAGTGAACATATAACTTTTGCAGCCTCATCATCAAGCTGATTTGTAAGCAAAGCCAGGCCCAATTCCCGCACACTATGTCACCCATATTTTCAGTTTCATGCAGGTAATATACTATTTCTACAGAGTTTATATTCTGAGGCTAAACATGGATATATATATATCTTCTTTCCACAAACATATGTCCTGGTAATATCATAATAAAAATCTGAATGTACTCTGCCCAGGAAATGGTGTCGATCACTATCAGAGTTACCTCCTCCCATCCCAGGGAACAAGGTGAAGGCCAACGCTGCAGGCAAGGGCTTTGGGTTTTTATTTGCTTGTCAACCAACCGCAAAGCTTGCGAGACTTTGCCCATCTAAAGGCAGCCTTCCAAAGGGATACAAATTGACCGTAATTACAACATCATTTAAAGCACTCCTTGAGCAACGCTGAATGCCTCCAGCATAGAGCTCCTGATCCTACTGAAAACAACACAGAGGGCTTCCGCTTACTCCAAGCAGTTCCTTCAAATTTACATGAGAAGAAAATTTGATCCATGCTTTCTACCATGACATAAGAAATCTTGATTCAGGGTCAAGTCCATCCAAATGATTCAGCGGCAACTGCTTTTATGAGATAATAGGCCTTTAGTACAAGTACAGCACAATTACAAATAAATTGCTTGAGAAAGGGAAGGCAGCAGGATGTACCTCACCTGGCTGTAAGGCCGTGACTAACACCTAGGAGAGCAGTGATGATGAACCAATTTTGGTTACACACCAAACCTGCACACGCGGCACGAAAAATCGCCAACAAAAATTGAGCCAAGGCATGTAAATAAATGGTTGTACAAAAGGCCTGGGAAGTGCAGGTCTGTATTGGGAAAAAATCAGAACTTCTGAGAGTAGCAGTTTCTATTTCTGAAATAGACAATCTATGTGATGCTTCTTGGATTTTTTTGCTGATGTATTACAGAAGGTCAATTACACTTAACTAACTTATTTGGAAGTCTTTAATAGTGTTAAAATTTTCTTGCAGTGTGGTACTTATTTAAAAAGAGTAAATACAAACCAAACAGGTTTCTGACCTTGGAGATTTCTGTGTCAATATATGGATTTGTTTCATGTAGGAAATAAGACAGCAAGAAGGCAGGCAGGCAAGCTGGGTGCTGCACAGAGCTTCAGCTGGGAGGGCAAAATGTGAATAGAGAGTGTAACTGAAGAATGATGGTGTATGTGGACTGGGACATGTGCAAGTTTTAGAAAACAGCAGGTGGAGAAAGCTGTGGAACAGAATTATATCTAAAGGGGAGATATTAGAACTAGGTGAGAACAGTAAAGGAATCACACTTGAAGTGTAAAATATTGCTTTTGTTACTTAGTTCATCCTGTGAACATGTCCAGGTTTTTCCTTCCCAAGGCAGAAGCAATGGGAAATGCTGGTTTTTCTTACTCTATTTCTTCACCAGAGCATCATCCTCCTCAGATGGTGGCAGATGTTATTATGGGACCCGGGACAACTATTTCCTCACCCTGCAGAAAACACTGCGCTTATTTTTCATGTTAGAAATATCAGATCTTGCTTCTCTGCCTTTACTCTAGAATTTCACTGACCAGGTGAAAACGAGCGACTATGAAACCCAACTCAAAGCAGAATTACACTGTAAACCCCTCTTTCTTTTGTATTTGTTATATCTATTTTACCTCTTCACCTCCAATGTTTATAAGAGGAAATAATAACTTTTTTCTCAAACCCTGTTTCTCCAGCTGAAGACAGCCGGGGCCATGCCCACCCTCCACAGTTTCAGCTCTCTAAAAAACCTCCAGCAAAACCAGAAAATCTAAGAGATTATGAAAGTTTAGGAAGCTAAAATTTTCTGCATTTATCTTTGATAACTCCATACAAAAAACAGCTTCTCCTAAATTGAGCATTTCTTCAAGCATTTGTAAAGATGGCACTTTTATAAAAACATTTGAAAATCAGAATATATGTAAGTATAAAAAAGCCTAAATATCCGTAACTAAGTATTCATTTAGTTTAAAAGTTTTGATATTATCTCTCTTATTTATTCTTCAAAGGGGAATAGTAATTAGAAAAGTTCTGCAAATTTACACTAATGAAGCAGAAAAATCTACTATGAAGTACCAGATTTTATGTGAGCAAATAAATACAAAATGTTGAAAATGTAAGTATACCTAGCCCCTTCTTTTTATTATTTTTCTATTTAAAATTACTGACAGGTTATTCCCAGGTCTTTTTAACGACTTGAGCTGGGAACTGTAATTTTACCACAAACTTGGAATTTTATCAATGAATTTATATTCCACCAACACTGGAAAAGAGAAACCACTTAAATATGCAGCAAAATTACATACTGAAAAGAATCAAAGAGAAAACAGATTCTTAGGGACATGGGTTAGTGCCAGAGTTAGTTTGTGGTTGGACTCAATGATCTTAAGGGTCTCTTCCAACCAGAATGGTTCTATGATTCTCTTTTCTTGCTCTCCTCAGGGAAGCTCTCTAAATCCAGGGGAAAAAAGGCTGCCATTAAAAATTGCCTTACTACAGTATGTGTTAGCGCCATTATATGAAATAATTGCTCCTTGGGAGATTCTAGACAGTCAATTAACCCCCAATTCATGACTCAAGTGGCAGAGCAGACACTCAATGAATAAAAGGCAGGGGTTCAATTCTCAATTAGGGTGAAATTTTTTTCCTTAATCGTTTAATCTCGTGGTCAATTAAATCCCCATGCATTGTATTAATTATTATATGAATTCAAAGGTTAGTTATTGTGTACTGTAACTGGACCTGAGTCCTGCACTTAAATTTCTCAAAGCTGAAAGTTATTATACCTTAAGGGGACAAATATTCTCTTTTGAAAAAGAGACAAGGAAACATCTTTTCACTGGGCTTTGCTATTCTGGGATACTTTAAATGCCTGCTGTATTTTTATGCCAGAGATAAAACTGCGATTATGTCATAAGACTAATTTAGTGCTGCACCACATATTTGCATCACTAGTTATATTAAAAAGAATTTCTAAGCAGACTTCTAAGGATTAACGGCATCTCGAACTGCTGGGTTTTTTCCCTATATCGTTGGGCATAGCAGCTTGGAATAGTAGCTTACTTTTCCATCTGTTAGACACATAGAGGCTCTCAGTTTGTGAAGTACTTTCTTGGTACTCTTTTTGGTAGAATAAAGTCCTGGATTTCCTCAGGGAAGCAAAGGACATATGCTGATGCTCTATGGTTTCAGAGTTGCTGCGGAGATGAATTTACTTGGCCAGCTTTCTGTTGAGTAGGCGCTGGAATCATATAAAACAGCGACTTGCAAAAAAAAGAGTAAAATGGTGAGTTCCCCGGCCAAATCAGTGATCTTTTTTCAACTAATTATTTTTCTTGCTCAAAATGAAGACAGTTTGTCTTTGAAAAGACTGTCTATCATTAAAAAAGAAAAGTATTGAAAGTTTTTGAAACAACAGATGTCATAGTAGTTGAAAGTACAATTAGAAAGCAAAACGCCGCAGAAATAAAACTTCAAACAAAAGCGGAAAGAGTTCTTTGTGCACATCAATAATTTAGAATGATTTAAGAACTGTTTTATAGATGCAAGTGGAGCTCTCTCTGTCTATATATAAATTGAACGTGGTCTTTATAGGCAAACAAAAAGGGGAAACAATCCTTTTAAATTATTTTTAGGATAATTGTTTCTGCAACAAACATCATTATTTATCAGTTTTGAAAAGAAGCCAACTGCTAACACTTGAAATGCACAGATCTTGGCACACAACATAGAAAATGGTAATCTCTCCCCTTTTGAAAACCAGTTTTGCATTTATTTTACACATTTGTCAAGTTCTTATCTCAAAGCCCATGCATTGGTACCTATTTCTATCAGAAATCATTATATTCTATTTCTAATCACCTTCCCATAGCTAATTTGGTAACTCAGGAAAGGAAACATTTATTGCTACCAGATGTTGTTACCTTCCTGCTCACTTGTGTCTTACTATAAATTGATTCAGCAGCCTGGAAAACAAGGTTTAATATCTATTATTTTGTCTTCTATATTTCTTCTGTAATAATCTTTCTTTTTAGACAAACAGTCTCATTTTAGTTATATCAAACGTTCCAAATCTATGCTACAGCTACTTATCAGTCAGGATGCAACTATGTTACACAGTGCCATATATAATAACAAATAATACATACTATATATAATACCAAGACCCATGATGGTCTGCACGCTCCCAGCAGCTCATTCGGGGCAGCAATGGGGCTCCCCCAAGGTCTTCTATGAAGCAGGAGCTGGAACAGCCCATGGAAGAGGCTGGCAAAGCTGCTCTGAACCTGACTTGTTTCTCTATATCTTTATGTCTGCAAATAAACTTCATTAAGAAAGTAAATTATCTATTCTGTATTTGAAACTAACTGCATTGTTTTTCTCAGTTTCCTTTTATTCTGGGGTAAAACTCCTGTGTACTAACCCAGGATTTTGACGGATAGGCTGTTTCCTGTATAGAGACATATTTTCCTTTTCAGCTGAGAGGGAAGATAAAGGAATAAATGATGGTCCTTGAGACTGTAAACTTTCTTAAGAGGAAATGGGAATGGACATTTTTGTAGTCACAGAAGAAGGGGAGGCAGCTCCTCAACAGCTTCTACTTATGCGTTTGAACATCAGAACACAACTGCGCAGAAACCACAAACATTCTGTCACTTTAGCTACAACAATCACAGAATGATAATTAGACTTTTCAGATACTTGGGACCATTTAGCTTCAGCATTTTATGGGACTGATGATCTATGAGTTGCTACTTCTGTAAAATTAAAACTCTAGCCTGAATTATAATATATTTAATATATGCTATATAGGCAGTGAAGTTTACAAAACACCAGTCCTAAAACAGGGTGCTGAAAACTTATCTGGTATATTAAAGAGAATTCTTATTAAGAATAAGTCTATAATCTAGAAATGCCTGACATTTTCTGCTGAGATTTCAACATGTGTGTATAGAGTGTGATTAGCAATGAATGTTCTTGAACACATTAAATGTTCAGGAACACATTAAATAGTTTTTGAATACTGGTGGCTTTTTTTTAAAGTATTTTTAAAGTATGACACATTGGAATTATTATTATTATTATCATTATTATTATTACTGTTATTTGAATTTTACAAAAATATAATGCTTTCTTTAAAATACAACAGTTAAAAGAAAATGGAGTATATATAAACATACTCTTTTTATAGAGTGATTTCAAGCTTTCCTTTCTATCTAAATCCCTTCTGTCTGGGATGCCACAGGGTATATGACAATAATGTCAAAAGTCAAACAGCAACTCTGGCAACTCCTCTAACACGTGAATTTCTCCACACTTTTGCCTGGAGGGCACCTTCATTACAATCACTTTCTAGATTTTAAAACTAACAAACAACAGGACAAGAATAAATACAGGCCAGTCTCCTAACTGACAGCATCTGACATGTCTCCAAAGGTTACAGATGTATAAATAACATGTTATATTTTCTGAGCCATTCATATTTTCTGACTTCCGTGAACAGACACGTGTACACGTGTGCCATTTTCTGCTCCAGCTCAGCCATCTACCAGACATTCTCCATCCTCCAGCATATTCTACCTCAAAAAGGCATCTTCTACCACATCAGAACAGGCACTCTGCTCAACTGTGATTAAACATTTTACAGTTACGTATCCCCTCACTGACAACACTCACCTGATTAAGCCATGGGATATTGTCAGCAAATCCACACAAGCCAAATCGAGCTATCAAATCACTGCACAGCAGGCCAGGTGACGGACAAAATAGAAACTGTACAATGTTTTATAGATTATAACATCTCAAAATACACCCGGAAGCAGAATTTTATGTATTAAACTACTTGTTATAGCTTGTCATGTTCTGTCAACTGGAAGAAAAATCTGCTTTGGAAACAACTGTCACACTGACTACAAAATAAAAGAAAATAAATCAGCTCGTATTTCCAGAGCCACACGCAACAGCCGAGCATGACCAAGGAAGGGTGCCTGGGGAATTCCATAATGGAGTGATCACTATCTTTCTAGCTTTGTACTCATTTGCCTTGAATTTCAGAATTCTAATGGCTAAAACGGTTGAAGTTAAGTGACCCTGTGTATGTGCAACACAACCTTTCGGGACTATTATAAATTTTCCACAGTTCTCATGAACACAATTGAGCATTACTAATACATTGCAGGCAAAGAACATCTCAAAATGACTTAGGAGTCCCACTTCTACTTTCAAAAGTGTCCGTCCCCAGAAATAAATATGGCTACAATAAACAAATACACAACACAGTAAATATTGTTGTAGTGGTGGCCTCTGCCCCAACAACGAAACGTGAAATCAGATTTCCTTCAAAGTCCATCCCGAGCTGCCCGTTGTCTGGACCTCCTTGTGTCCTGCAGCCCCAGTGGCTCCTGAGCTCAGTGTAGGGGTTATATCAGCTCTGCTAACAAGATAGATAAATATAATGAAGAACACATTACTTCTGGTTTCATAGCTACCTATTTCAATAAAATAATTTTTTTCCGCTTCCAATCTGAGGTTAGTTCACCACCTTGTATGTCTCTTCTCCAAAACCAGGTTATATAAAGCAAAGTCCACTGATGCTATAAAGGCTGGATTTGCTCTTCGACAGCAGGAGCACACATCGCTGTCACAAACAAGAGCACTTCTGGTCCTCCCTGTTCATGACTGAAGCAAAGGTTTTGGACCCAGAGCCACAGTTGTGTCTGTGTCACTCAATAATATTCCACCGACATGCAACATCCATCTTTGGGCAACATGACAAACTCTAAAGCTTGGTTCACTAACAGTAACCCTGAGAAAAAAAAAAACCTATATTTTATAAAGTGCAACTTCTATGAATTTCTTGAGGGTCTTCCTCAGACGTAAATATCGCAAAACTTTGGAAATCACCGATTTTTTGTTATTAATTTATCAGTTCACTTACTTTGACTTAAATCAAATGCATGAAATATGCCAAAAACATCTTTTCGTCTAACAGGCAGCTGTACTGAAAGCAGAAATTGCTGCCTTCTGAGTAGTTTGCCAGTGAAGAAGTGTTTGATGGCAGTCTTTGTTGTACTTCCTAGAAACGACACGTTTTTTTCAGTAAGATATACTGTCTGTACAAACAAAAATTTCATGCAGTGACAGTCTAAGACTTATTGGATGAGTTCAAACAGAGAAGAACCTACCCCTTCCCTACACCCCTGGGCACAGAAATGCACAAACACCATTTCTGTGGAGTAGATCTGGTGCCCATGGGAGGTTGAACCCCATCAGTGCCTTCCCGGAGATGTCCAGGATTTCTGAAACATGAGAAAAACATTCAGGATGCGTATTTTTCAGATATTATTCCTTGCAATAAGGACTCAAGTAAGCTTATTAAATAACTGATAGACATTAAGACTATCACCAACTGCAGTTTTCAGGTGAATAACTTTGCATCAGAGATATTGCAAATCAGGGAATTCCAAGGGTCTGCTTTAATACAAGTACTAATCCTAAGGAGAAGATTCCTGGGTCTAATCGAAAAGTTTCCTTAGGTCTCTGGGTGCCAATCAGCAATTTTTTCCCCCCTTTTTATGCCTTTCAAGTCTGATATAGCTCAATAATATAGATCTACCTAAAACTCAATTCACAGTATTGGAGGAAAAGTGGAAATAGTAAACTCTGCAGAGACAACCTTATTTCCCCATTTTATTCCACAGACCTACACCAACACCTTACTAAAAAAGTTAGTCCGAAGCCTTTTCAGCAAAGAAAACGTCGTTATTTCAGCATCTTTATATAGACTAACAATTTGTAGAGTCGAGAGAGCAATACATTAAAGTCACTGAAATCTAATAAATAAAACATATTAATAAATTATATATCAATGTAAGAAACTGTCTTGGTCCAACTGCCAAGATAATTGTGGAGTAGGTATTTTACTCTTCAGAAAAAAATGCATCCTTAAAACTGATTCTGCTAATAAAATTCTAATATAAACTTAGTGTAAAAGATGTCACTATGGAATACTTTGTATCTCTTGCATAACTGCCCTTGTGGCTATAAATGTCTGAGCAATGGTTAAACATACAGTCATAATGATATGTGTCTAGACACTTCAAAAATTGAAGATCTGCCATTACTTACTATTTACATATATTGTGAATTTAAGCGTTAACAAATGTTTGCCTTGGTTTCATGGGTTTGTTTTTTTTGGATTGATCGACTGAGGGAAGATCACATTTACTCTCAGGCCACCATTTTAACAGTTGTCAGTTCATCTGCAGGTTCAATTTAACAAGGAAACTTGTGGAAAAAGCCTTTACTGAGAATAAAGCACTGTTCTTCTTATCTTTCAGTATTCTTAAAGGATAGAAAATGTAAAAATATAGTATCTCTGAATTTTCCAGAACATTTGCACTGTGCATGTCACTTAAGGACTTTAGAAAAAATAAACCCTTGCAGTCATTAAACCCCTGTATTACGGCATCTGCTGCTTATGAAGTGACCCCAGGGTCTCCAATAGACACACTCAGACACCAAAACAAACACAACTTCATTTCTAACTTGTGGAGTTTTTCACGTATCTCAAGAAGAGATTCAGGAGCATATTAATGAAGAAAATTGCTTATTTCTTAATAAACCTTTAACATGCAAGTATTGATATGTCAAAGAAACTGCCCGGTGAACGCTGCAGTGTTGGCCCCTAGGGCACACTTGGTACCCGCACTGTGTGGTGCTGCTCCAGGCTCTCTGTTCTCTTTCTTACTCCTTGCACTCCCCATCTGGATGCGTTCAGACTAATTGTTGGAAAAGTCCCCTCTCTGGAGGACATTTTCCCCCCACCACGGGGCCTGTTGCTGTTTCAGGTGTTCTGCACCTGCTCGTTCTCCTCCCCTCATGTCCTGAGTAACCCACTCCTTTGGCAATGATTAATTTAAACAGCATAAAACCTCCTTTCCGCTAATGAAATACAATAAATAAATATAGTTATTCTTTCATTACCGTAGTCTCTGGCCATCTGAAAATATTTCACTCAGCTGACAGAAATGATGCAAAATTTCCATTTCCTTGAAGTAATAAAGGGAAAGGTGTTCTTTAATAAACCAAAAAGGGATAGCTGCCAGATGCACAGTTTTGGAGACAACTGTCTACAGGAAACATGAGACATTGCCCTTGAGTCCAGCCCGGTGCTCTGAAGATGCAGACAAGTGGCAGCACCACCGAGCAGCTCTGCGAAATTCAGAGCAAATCGTTTTCTCAACAAATACAATCTTTATTTCTACTCCAAGACTGCTTGAACAGTGGTTAAATCTGAAGACACTGGTCATTTAGGAAATTTTCCTACAAAATTGTACTGATTTCTGTGGCAGGAGTTGGGCCAGTGCCTTTTATTACTCCACCTTATATGACGAGTTTGCAATATTTCTTGTCACGCAGTCAAAGAGAATAACTGTACCGGCATTTAAATTCAACTGGAAGGCATCGCCAAATTCTTTTCTGGCTTGTTTAACCTTTCTAATGCCAGAATTCATATGGAGGTTTCTATAAAGCCTATACGGGGCTGTGTCAAACACAATCCTTTCCCATGCAACAGAGATTATTTCCAGGATATATACTGAAGCAGATGAATTTAAGATTTAGTTTTTGTGAGAAATTTGCATAGATAAAATGTAACTGCTTAAAACCAGACAGAGCAAGTAAGCACAATCAGGAAGAATTTGTGTTTGAATTTCAGTAAACGTTCGAGGCAGGGGATTTTCTAACTCTGTTTCCTTTCACTAGCAATTTCAAAATAAAGTACAGATTACTCTTCATATGGTTTTCACTCACACCCTGACATGGATGCAGAGGCAAAGTGTTTGTGCACCATAGTGGTTAAAGATATTTGAGAAAAAATATAATAATGTATTTTGTATGAAAAAATAAAACTGCAGACCTATAAAGATGTCTGACTTTGTTGTCCTCTAATGTTAAGCATGACCACGCTTCCTGAAAAAATAATGAAAGGATGTGGAGTAATTGAGATTTAATGGCATTTCTCCTTCAAAAAGCTGACAGGTATGGTCTGTAACTGGGCTCTAACCCCTCTGTTATGAGACAGTCGCTACTTCAGTAAATTCTGCCACACCAACATATGCAAACAGCTCAACAAAACTGGAACAACCTTGTCTTACCTGTCTCTTAAAGAAAAACTGCTTGAGCTATATTATCTTCAGCCCTAATCACCTTGAAATTTCTTAGATGAGAACAAAGTGCCACATTTTTGTCTGGTGCTGAGATCACTTAAAATGGGAAATGGAAAACAAAGATTCTGTATCCTAAGGGATATCACAGTATTTGTCTATAATGATTACAATAACTTTTATTAGTTTTTATGTTAAGATTTCACATAAGTAGTACCACTGCTAAATTTTAGTAACTTAATTTTAATTTGTTGCTATCTTGTTACAGAGTGCTCAGATTTGTATTTCTATCAAGGTGTGTAACACAAAAACATGTTCAATTTATGCCTTCAATAATTCCTTTGTTGCTTGAAAACTTCAAACTTACAGCAAAGCTGGCATTTTATGGCCTGCAGAGCTATAAATCATTTTTAAAATCATGATGATATTACTCAAAACAGATGTGAAAACATATGTTTGCCACGGTTGTATAAACCGCTTACTTGTCATACTTAATAAATGTTGATACTTTTATTTTAACTACATTCCTTCTTAATAACTTTGAAAATCTTTTCCATGGTAAATATATTTTGCTTTAGTAAAAGCAATGGCAGGTTTTGAAAAACAGAGCTCATTCTGTATACAGATTACAGAGAGTTTTTTTTGCTGAGCAACCCAGCACAGAATACCCTCTTCAGTGACTGTCTGAAAAACATTCAATGTATTTGAGGTGCACCACAGCCCAAAATAATGATGCACTACAGAGCAGTATTAGGAACAAATAATCTACATGGGAGCGAGACAAATCGTCATGTTTGCAGAGAAAAAACTGACCTGTGCAGACCAAGTACGAAACCAGAAACTTTATTCTGTTTTTAAAACGATAATTTAAAATGTCTCACAATTTTGAAGCAGTTTTTTTCTGACACAGGTCAATCTCTGAACACTAAGTTCATCCTAAAACAAACCATTAATGCATGCAGAAGTAACACATGTCTAAAGACATATTTCCCAGTACATAATTAATTGAAGAGAGATAATACTACGTAAAAAACACAGACCAGGAAACGAATAATCCTATACAACTTGAATCTTAAAGTGAATGATCGTACACACAACGTTAGTATCAGATCTTAGTGATTTTGTACCTATTACAAGAAACGTTCAATGATCACAGAAGCCTGGGAATTGAGGTCACAGGTGTTGAGGTTTAAATTATTTTCACGCTTTTTGGGATTTTGGAATTGGTTTTTCTGATTCTTAAACTGTACCTTCCTCCATCCGCCCTGAGTGACGGGACAGCTACTACTGATAACTACCTGAATTTGCATCTTTGAACCACACAGGATATTGAATTGTTTTGCTGAAAAATGACTAAACATGTGGCAAAGAACCACACACAGTTCAACAAAATTAAAATCACCTTCGGATTTAGATTAAATACTCACCTACGTAATTACTACAGAAATGTAATTTTTTAATCTTAGAAATGAAGGTATGGTTGAAAAGTGTTGGTCTATTAGGGAGCCAAGAGGGAAGAATTCAAGCATGATGACCCAGAAAATTATCTCAGAATGGCACACAAGGGCTATTTTGGGGTTCATGAGGGAAGTGCCCAAATGCCTAGAGAAACCAGTGAACGAAAACAGCTACTTTTGCTTTCAAGAAGAGTGTTGAGTATGAAAATATAAGGAGGAATTCTCAGGTTCTTTCTTCCCGTTACTGAACCAGTCACAGATGTCCAAGGAGCAAAGCTGATCATATACAAATATGAATCTGCTCAAATAATTTTATATAACTCTGGAACCACTGTGCACACAAAGCCTTCAAATTCTCTTTTGAGTAGCTCATAGAATTGCCTATACCAGTCTTTTTAGTCTTACCAGAAAATGCATTAAAATCACCTTCACAAAAATATAAATCAGTTTCTATTTTCATTTATGATAAAATGTTCCTATTTACAGTAGACTTATAAATACAATTGGCTTACGTTGTCTTCTCTTTGGTCACTTCCTTCTTTTCCACTCTGAAATCTTAATATCTCCCTCAGTATATGCCTTTGCAGTATTTTTCCAGTATTCACTTACCTTCAAGATTTATTTTATTCCTTTAACTATGTCCCATCTTCTTTCTTTTTTTTGCAGGCACTCATTTTGTGTAATGCTTTCTGTATATATTGCCAGAATAAACCTCTCTCCTATTAATACAATTTATTTTTTTGTTGTTTTTGCAAGGAAACACATGGTTTCTTCTTCCTTGATGTGCAGCCATAGATGCCACGTGCTCTGTCACTAAAACACTTCCCCAGGCCTTACCTGCATATGCCAATATATTCACGTTCTCCAGCACCCAACTGAGCAGACGAGGCACCTCCCAGCCTGCAGGACAATCACTGTAGGGCAAACATCACTTATTCCCTCCCTGTCTCTCACTCGTCAGGTAACGTAACTTTATTAGACACAAAAAATGACTTCTTTCCCTCACCTATGTACCAGTATTAGCCTGTACACACATCTCCTGGAGGCAAAGCAACAGTACCATGTTACTAATCAAATATTTGCTAGGAACTTCATAAATAATTGAATCACAAGACCGGCAAGATATTAGCCCCATAATATATAAACAAAGAGAAGATGAAGACCTGATTACACTTCCTAAGAAGAACGTCATGTAAATTCACCGGATCCATTATTCATTGCAATTAGCACTTCGCGCTCTTAAATCTGTAACAGTATGCCATCGCATATTCAGAATACTAGAAAAAGGAATAAAACATGTAATACATGTAATGAAATGCCTGAGATGGAAAACAGTCCGTAATTTTACCTTTCTCCTTTTGTATTTTTTTTAAGCTGGTCCCAGTTTCCTGATCAATGAGTTCTCCTTCCCTACTGTTGGTCAGCATAGCTAAAAAAAACAAAAGAGAATGCACAGCTATTTAACACTGTCAGTAAAAACTGTCAGAAGATAGGAAAATATTAAATTATAATTCCTTTTTGTCAATACTTTGGTATTTCAACATTTATTCATACTACATAAGTTCTAAATCAATTGATCATTTTTATTGTCCATAATCAACCATTGCGCTGTCTGGTTCAGCACTTTGAGCCAAGTGAAACCTGCAACAGATGCAAATTTGCTCAAGTTTATTAAACAAAGATACCAAGACAGAACAAAAAATACTACTGAGATGAATGTGATTTCTTATGAAGTGTTCAAATTAACTAATTAGAAAAGTACTTCAGAGAAATCACTTTAGGGTAATACACATTTAAGGACTTAAGTATTAGCAATTTTCTATAAAGCAGCAAGCTTAATAAAAAACACAGACAGATAGTAATGCAAATTGATAGATGACAGTGACAAAACAATATGCTGCAATAAATTCTTTACTTAACACATGCAAGATCAGTGAGAGTTGTTAAGTTCAGGATTTCAGGATGCCTATTTTCTTTCTTCTTATTTGACTACAACATTTTGTTCTCTGTAATTAACCAGTTACAGAATTTAAAGTTATTCCAGTGAAGACACTTGTTAAAAACTTCATTGCCATATTTTAAGGAAAGCTTTTTTTTCTTTGAAATTGCAAAAGAACGTATATAGATAAAACTATCTATACAATATCTTTGCAACAGTAAGCATTAGACATAAATATAGAGAAATGGTTTGTTCGACATAAATACAGAGAAATGGTTTGTTCAACATAAATAAAACCTGATTTCCTTTAAAAAACTTTGAGCACCATTTCTGGAGCCCAGAAGCTATATATTTCTATATATTTCTATATATTTCTAGCCTTACTTTATATCTGAAAAAGCTGAGGGGAATGCACTTTCTAGTCTCTTCCCTGTGTGTGCAGATGTTTAGGCAAAGTAATTCAGGTTCCGCTGAGTAGTTTGTGCAGCACCACAGTGCTGCTGCAGGGACCAGAGTCAAAACTGCAAAATCCCAGCAAGCAGTTGAGCAGTTCTTTGGTGGGAGTGAAGTCTACACAGACTTACATGGGTTGAACTGTTTTTGTAGTTTAAATCTAGCTCAGCAAAGCCTGCATAGGCTGCAGTCACTGTGAAGACAAGAGTGTTGACATATAGTGACGTGAAGAGATGTTAATTGACTTGCCCTAGATCCCTCTCGGAAGCACTGAGAATAGGATCTAAACTTCCTCTAGACTGAATTAGCATTTTAAACACAAGATCGATAATGCACAGGCTGCAAAAGCTGTGGTGGAGAGACAAAAAAAAAAAAAAATCAAGAAACTCTCAGCCTTGCGGTGATGAGGGAATGCGTGGGCATGAGGAGGTTTTTGGAACGGAAAAAGCCATCATATAACCTGTGACTTTTCTGACATACACACCAAGAAAAAGATATCTTGCTATATTTTTCAATTCCGGGTGCTTTTTAAAGCCCCTTCTCACTCTAGCATGTAGAAGTTGGTTGCACCAGAGCGGGGGTGATTATCGTCTGTGCATGGGTGGATTCTGGCACAGAGTGAACCTGAGGGGCCGGGCTCTGCATAGCGAGTAACCTCATAAAACAAACTAGAGTGATGAACTTCGATTTTATTTTTTTTTAGCAGATGAGCGCTTCCCTGAGTTTCCTAGCAAATAAATATTTGCCCCAACGAACTGCTAGGACTGTTGAGGTCAGTAGGTGAGGCTGCAGAGCACTAACCGATTCTGTCGGGCGTGTGGTCCAGCTGGGACGGCGAGCTGGACACGCTGCTGCTCTGGTGGGAGGACGCGTGGCTGCCGGGCCGCTGGCTGTCCTCGAGAGACGGAGCTGGAGAAGGGCTGTCTTGAATCCTTTCCTTCAAACAGAAATAAAGCAATGTCTGTGCAATTTGATTCATGAACTTCACTGAAGTTCAATGAAAAAATGAAGTTGGCTAAAAGAGAGGTAACAAATGGTCTTTCCGGGATAAATAGCAAGCAGAATTCACATTGAAAGAGCAGTATAGTGATCTATACCCCAAAAAAATAGAGTCTACATGCGGTGTGTCTGGGCACAGTCCTCATCCCTGGCAATCAGCTGCTCCCTGCGGAGACTCAGAACTGAAATAGCACCTTTTTTTAAAAAAGGGAGATCCTCTTGCCCCCACCTCATTAAAACTCACAATTACAGTGTAATCTGGGGAAGCTGTCTCCAAGGAACTTCATGATTTTTCTGCCTTTCTAACCTGTTGATTAGGAGTATTCGATCTGGCTACTTGGTAGCAGTCTACCCCATGATTTTGAAAATAAACTCAATAGTATCTGAACTTTCTACACATTTTTTGCTAGACAGTATCCTAAATCAATAATATAGCTTTAGGAAAAGAGTGGCAGATTCTAATAGTTTTCCATAATAGCTTCTGTTCATAGCCTATTGAGGCAATTCATTAATATCACTGGCAGTAAGATCAATATTTTAAGAATATTCCGTAACCCATTAAAACCATCTCTCTAAACCACACTCATCTTCATATTTACAGATACATTTGAGAATGATGCATGGGGAATGTGAGATTGGATCCTCTATCAGCAAGGAGTGGCATTTGCCTATTCCAATCCTACCAGCCGAAAACATAGCATTGAATGTGTTTTTAATAGGATAGTTATTGTATGTTAAATAAGAACCGAGCCTCAAAATCACGTAACAGATGCGTATCTATTACATAGCTGTTAATCCTCAGTGGATCGGTTTTCACTAATTATCTGTTATTTAACGAACATACAATAACTAATAAACCTTCAAGGGAGACTTATAATTGCAGTATTTTTGACTGCTAATTAAAAATGTTTATTAAGTTTTATCAGAGAGGACTCTATTATGTTGAATCACAATTCCTTAAAGTTTTGAAAACTGAAGGGTTTAAACAAACAAATTTTCAAATTCTGGGGGGAAAAATCAGACTCACTGATCTTAAAGTCTCCTGTGTTTTCTTCTTCTCGGTTGCCAAAACAGCGGGTTTAGAGGTTGCCAAGATGAGCAGAAGAGTTACAGACAGTCGTGACTTACTCTGCGGTTGGGCTGTTTATGAAGTTCCTTCTAAAAGTCACATTCTTACCCCAAGAAGTATTCGCCTAAATAAATGATGAATCATATACCTGCAATCCTGAGCTATGTGTCTTTTACCTTTGTGTAAATAATAGATTCCAAATAGGTTACTGCTAACAGGCTACAAGTCTGACTGTGATTTTACTTGCGGATTTCAGTTTTAACCATCCTCTTTGGCACTATTTCCTCTCTTTTCACCACACAGAGCACCCGATTTACAATTAAGATATCATTTTGAAATGATTAATTTTACAGAAGAGTACATAGTTTAAGTAAATTTCATTGTCTATTGCAACCATGAAAATGAATAGCCAAGGAGAGGACATGCCAACTGTTCTGCAAAAAGAATCTATGAACAAATATGATTACGAATTAACACTTAGATATCACACAAGCAGCCATATATGTCATCTTAAATGGGAGTTATTTGAGTAATTCAAAAGCTGATGATTTGGAAAAGCAAAGTATTTGAGCTCCTGGTAACATCATTTCCCATTGTCTCTTGCTATAATATAAAATAATCTCTGCTTCAAGTAATTTGCCTTCAAACTCAGGGTCTTGGTTTGAAATGTTCAGGCAGAAATAAAAGTGTCAAATACTAATGTCATTCTTAATCACACAGTGAATCACTTTTAAAGAGAATTAGTTGATTATGTCATCTAACGTCTTACCAGTTACAAAAACCTACACATACAGGGAAGATACACTTATCTCTATAGGCAACAAAGGAGCTGAAATTTTCTCTACATTATATGTACTACAAATGAGGACAGAGTATCATCATGTAAGAATGCATATGGATCGAGAAACTGTCTATTTCTAAATGTTTGTGTGGAAATGTAGTGCTGAATTTCCCCTACTATAAGAAATAACACCATGAACACTCTTTTTTTGCAAGTAAACAGATCCATTTTTCAGTCCTGTAATCAGTATGCATCTATTTAGCTACTTAACAGCAATGTGCTCTGGTTCATTAGGTAGCTACTGTTGTGTCTCAGCCTAGTTAAAATTTCACAGCAAGTTAATCTATTTTATTACAAATGAGAACACAAGTGATAATGTCCTCACCATTTTCCAAACACAGGGTTAACAGTATTTGTAACAAATCAATGAGGGCATTTAAATAGGAAAATTGCAAATCTAAAACCTTTTTTATTTTTTTTTTTTTTTTACACGTTGATGACTTCATTTTGTTTGTCATCTACGTATTTCACAACCTTGTTACTTTTCATGTATTTTCTTTTCCTTTTGAAAACAGCTCAGGTCCAACCAGCACACTCTGCAGCCAGGTTCTACAGCGGGTACATGCACAGTAACAGAGAAGCATTTCTAAGGGAAGTTCTATTTTCTCTATTTGTATTTCTCCCTGTTTCACAAATTTGCAAGGTTCATATTCCAGGTTATAATGTAATGAATTATATATATAAAATTTACAGATTGTGAGAATTTTATGAAAAATGAAAACATTTCTCAAGATCTCACCTATTTATCTAACTATAGTACCCACTTCATCTCATCTTTTCTCTTCCCTCTACAGAGCTGTAACATAAATTCTCTAAAAAGACTTTTGCAGTATTTAATCCTTTGGAAGGGTAATGTATTTCTGTCTCACTAAAGATCAGTGTCTTGCTTCGCCTCAGAAAATGTAGCTACAAAGCTTGACATTGTTAATTTTAGTTGTGATTTAGGTTAACGGCACTGAAGTCATCAACTCATCCAATTTCCAGATACATCCTTGATTTCACCTCAATATCCCTTTTCTCTCCCCTGTGAGGCAGTATTCCACTCAAGTAACATGAAACACTACATAACAGTTGCATCCACACTACTTTTATTTGAAATATATATATGAACAGCTTACCTATTTTTGACATAATCATCTTGACCTTAATTCCTTACCTCTGATTTTTTTATAGTATTGATCTTTGTTTTGTGTCAAGAGTTTAGAGAAATGATGCTGCTGGATTTTCCTTTATTTCTTTTTATTCTTACTTCTAATGCAGCTGTAATTACTCTTCCAAATGTTAATCTATTAATGAGTTCCTAGAGGATTTAATGGCATTTCAGTGCTGACGAGCAGGTTTTGGAAGTTTGTCTGAGTCCTGGATATTTTATTCAGACATTTATCTTGATATTTCATATTTAATTGAGGTGCTGCTTCTGTAATCTACAGGGCTCTGCAGTGGCAGGAGAGCTGGAATTCACCAGACCTTGCTAATGGAATGGAGGGGAAGGAAAAAAGGGGATCTACTGTATTTTAAGAAATATTTGTTTGGGTTTTTTTTAGTTAATATTAAGACACAGATTTCTTTCCACTTGACCCTGGTTGAAACTATTTGAATTCTAACAAAAACTACATATTTAATAGCTTCCTAAAATTTACAGTCCCTACCTAATGCATTATTGAGAAAAGCAATATGTAAATGGCATTTAGGCTTTTCAAAGAAAAACAATAATCACGACACAGTAAGCAGGAGCTGAAATGATGCTGGAGAGTGGCAGACAAGAAATATGAAGGTAGAGTTAGCATTTCTGGGCAAGAAAACATAGGATAGGTTTATATTTTGAATCATTTCAGGCTGGAAATGGGCACACGCAAACACTATGGATGACTTGTTGGTCTTCTGAACTACTTACAGTATCTCCAACTGCTGGAGGAACTGGAGATGCACAAGGTAAACAGCTGGTCCAAAAACTAGGGTAGGATCTGCATGTCTGAAAGCCAGCTGGATCTCATTCATCTTTTGCAGCGCATCGGGAAGTCATTCACTTAAAATAGGTACTCTGACATTTGAAATGCAATTTTTTTCACTGCGTACATATAGTTGTTTCAGTTGTAGTCAACTGGTAATTATTTTCCCACCCAATTTAAGAAATGATAAAAACTCTCCTAAATTTACTGGTTTTTCATACCAGATGTTCACTTGCTAATTCCATTACCTTGTGACCACTTCCTATCAATTCATTAATTGCCAGCTGCTCAGCCAAACAGAGCCACAGCAAATCAAATGGGATTGGTCAGCAGCCAAACAAGAGCCGCCTTCTTCACTATTTCTTAAATTAGCAGTCACTGCAAAAACTATGGCAACCTTCACTTGTGTACTCAGATTTTACCTTTACATTTTAGTTTGAATCTCCAAGTATAACGTTGACTAAAACTGGAAAGGATCTTGCAGTGAAAACTTTCTACTTGTACCCCTCCTATAGATTGTTTCACCCAGTGCTGCTACCGAATGAAAGGCAGGTGCTCCGGGACTTATGATGATAATGCTATATCTAATCTATGTTACAGCTACATTAGTTATTAAGTACAAATGCAAATGACTAAGCCAATATTAAAAAGATCTGAGCCAGAACTAAAAGGTAGTATGTGCTTAGCGCAATGATATTCCCTTGCAAGCTTTGCAAAAAAGAGTTGTATTTGCTTCTTACTGTATTTTTTTCCACTTGTGAGTTTAAAATCAGTATTGATTGCTTATTCTTCAGCCTAACAACTAAGTGTCTCGGTGTTAACAAGCGAGGCACTCTCGGCATTACAGGGAGAGGCTTTTGCCTCCCTTCAAAGGAGGAGAGATGAGAAGGGTATTTAATACAATTTGTAGGGACCTGAACATCTCCTAATGTATTAGTTCCTCTGTATCAGTGAAATAAAAAGATACAAGACCACACACTTACTTCTCCTTTGCTACTGATAAAGCCACGAAAATCAGCCTTATAAGAAGCGAACTTATACTAGTCCCTCTCCCAACATATTCTAGTGCTTGTTTCAGTAATAAGCTGCCAGCAACGAACATGTGCTATGAAACGGGACAGAATAAACCTAACAATGAGAAAAATAGCATAAATTTTACAGAAGCTTTATTTTATAAGTCTTGTAATATTCTGAAAACAATTCAGAATGAATGGAATGCATAGAGATGAAATTAAATATGTTATAAATTCTGTAATGAGAAACGTTTTTATACTGACAAGAATTGTTTCAGAGTATTCCAAGATGAGCACATTTTTCTGGCTGTCAGGTAAATATTATGAATGTGAGTTGTATGGCACACAGAAAATAGCACCTCTCAGCAATAATTACGCAGCCCATCTGTATTCTCTTCAGGGGATTTAAAATCATGTCATATACATCCTTTACAAATGCTTTAACAAACCCACAAAACCAGAAGAGAACACAAAGAAAAGGAGACTCAAAAATCTCTACTGCATGTCTAGATCACACTGTATTACTAATGCTTTGTTCTGTGAGTTTTGATATGTTTCTAAATACATTGGAGTGAAAGTCTGAAAGAAATATGATTTCAAATACAAAACCAAAAATGCCTTATTTTGAGGTGTTTTTGAAACAAAACATTTCAAATTACATTTTTTTTTTTTTTTTTTTACCTGGGTTTTCCAGATGTATTCAACAAATGTGCCATTTATTCGTAATTGGGACTTGGACAAGAGCAGAAAGAAAAAGAGAAAAGTAGGAGTACAGCAAGAATGAGGGAATCACGACAGAAGAAAAATGGACAGCAGGAAACCAATTTGCAGAAATACTCCTACTCAGGAGCAGCACATCTCTCAGTGGCTCAGCAGAGGCTGTTGGAGAGTCAGAGGAAAGAAGAGAGAGAACAAGGAGAGATGGAGGAGGAAGGGTGAGACACAAGCAAGAGTAGCAAGACAAGCGCAAAATATGTGGGGTGAGTAGAATAAGAAGCATGGAAAAACTGGGAGAAAAGGGTAAAAGCGCCTCTCAAATCGCTGAGATAAATTTTTGTCTCGGTATTCTCAGTACTGTTTTGGTATCTAGCAGAAAAGGGAGAAGCTTAAGGCCCCTGGTTTGGATTTGGTTCCCACCCTAACCTAAATTTCAAGCCCACCCTGACCTCAGCATCTCTCACTGACCTGTTTCAAAGGACACAGGGCAAAGTTTGGTGACCACAGAGACTCGCATACCCACAGCGCCAGAACCCTGGCTCTTGGCAGCCCTCCTCACACGTGCCTACCTGCAACATTCCCAGCCCCCTCCCTGCCTGCTGCCTGAAATTGTGTAAATTAATACATTTTTTTAGTCATATAAGACCTTTCTGGATTAATCTGTATAAACTGAGACTTTAGGCTTGATGACACAAGTTTAACACCCCTGATGCCTGTATGGGACACAGCTTGACGATCCACAGTTTGAGGCCTCATTCCACTATGGACGAGGAGTTGTTATATGGGCATAGTCCGATTCCAAGGTTCAGATATACTGTCAATGAACAGAAATACATTCCCATTTTTGCTGTGACACCTCTTCATGTATTTGCTGTCCATGTTATGTGCTGTGACGTCTCAACTCCTTTGGACCCCACATTTAATTTAAATGATCTGTTAAGACTCAGGTGTGCTTTCAGCATGCTATTCAGTTTGTGTTCTCAGCATACATCTTAACACCTCCTTTATGAGAAACTATATAATATGCTGTGAATACATATTAATAGTCATATTCATTTGTTAGGTAACTAGCCATATTTGTCATAGGTCCACTGTAAAATAAAAATCTTAATATTATGTAGTTACTGATCTCTGGAGTTGAGTTGTTCTATAAACTTCAGTGAAAAATCCTTTCTCTTTTGTATGAAGGGCCCATCCAAACTTTGCTTCTGAAGATCTGAAAATATAATCACTGAGTAGATTTTTCTGAGTTTCAGAAACAAACTATTGGATGACAAGAAACTACAACACTTATTCACTGCTGTTTGTAGCCTAGACCATGATTCAAGTTCCACTCCAGACGGGGCCTCAAGAGCAGGCTGGCAAAGCGTTTTACACCAAGGCCAGCAACTGCATTGCAGAGTTCATCCAGCTGAAGAACAGGTCTGGAAAAAAAGAACTAACAGAAGAGAAGACACAAGAGGGAGAAGAGAGAAGGTGGTGAAGTCAGTGTTGCTGTCAAATTTTGGTTTTGCCACATGAGACCCTCAATTGTGCAGACTCTTCAGAGCTGTTTGAGCCAAGTCTGAAATGGAGCAAGCTCTTTCAGATGCGCAGTAAATCCCTGCAAGGCTGGATTTATTACAGAGGCACTGCCAGAACCACAGCTATAGCACTGCTAGCGGGTGCCGCTATAATCACATCAGCTCATATTATAGATGGCTGAGAAGGTTTTGTGAGCCTGGCCATTGTGCTTGCCTAATTTACAATGTTCCTGTCAGGAAGAAATCAAGTTTCATAGTTATGACATTTCTTTCTAGAGCACTAAATGTTAACTTTGCTGATCATGCATATCTTGGTAGAACAGCTTATTTCTAAATGGCAAACGTGATATAAAAAGCGTAATGACTTCATTCAAAACCTTTATAAAGGAGCTGATTCTCACACCTATGGAAAACAGGCCAAGTGGTATTTTAGTCATCAGAATATAGAAATAGATACACACTCAATATATTCGATTCATTTCTCCCATTTTAAGTAACGTCATAATGCTGCAACTGCAGTCCATCTAAAACTAGTAACTTGTACTTATTAAATGCACTTAAAAAGTGTTGTATAATAAAAATAAAGCTGCTGACAGATAACAGCAGCAATGCTTTTCTTTTACAGGTTGTGTTTTGCACAAGGATTTAATCTTAATTGATTGTCATTCAGAGCTAGATGACTGTACATAAGGGAAGGACAAAAGGAGTCTCACACTCTGTGGGAGGAGCACAGCAATGGAGGCACACTTTACCTCTGTCACATCAGCGACTTGTATATTTTCCTCTACATCATGTAGAGAAAATAATTCCCACTAGAGTGCTGGTGAGAGCTACTGTTGCTGTGGTGATATTGTGCATCCTCTAGTGCAGGTGTTGGGGAAAAAATAGCTGTGAATGAGTAACTAGCATCAGCAAGGGCCTGCTAAAGAGCATCATTAAACCTAACTGCTTGCAAAAACTCTAGTCTATATTACAAAAAACAAGTATTCTTTACAAATACATATTTAATCTTCGTTTTGATATGTTAATAGCATTTAAAATATAATAAAAGCTTATGCAGTCTTGTTGCTGCTACAAATATTCCACTGCTGTATTTAAGTTACGGTTTTCTCAGGAGGTCTCTGGAACAGTTAAAGAAAATTATACTGAGTGAAATGCATGGAACCTCAATTCATTTCTAACAGTCCAGTGACTTTCATTAACTAATGTGCAGTTGGACATCAGAGATATCACATTTACCCTATGCAGTCAACAACTGTGCAGATACACAGATGACAGGGAGAATTTTTCATAGATCTTCATCTGGGGAACAGCCTCCCTGAATTTTACCAGCCTCCCAAAATCCAAGAAAACAACAGGTAAACAAAACCAAAATATTGTGAACAACATTTGCCCTAATTTGGAAGTGGACTCTCAGTGAAGAAGAAAAACAACATGAGGGAAGTTTGGAGATGTTCAGGGCCAGGAAGATCACATCAAAAACAAAGACCTCCAGAACCTCAGCAGAGAGATGTAGTATTTTATGCTACTGTAAAGTGACAAAAGAAATTTGCTTTCTTCCTTGCAAGAATGTTGATGTCAGTAGATACAGAAAATAAACATGTGGTCATGAACCACTAGTTTCTTTCCTTACTCGATGCAGAAACAAATCTGCGTGTGACAATAGAAAGTACAATACAAACCTACCTGATTTATTCTGACAATTGGTCTGTAATATTTGCAACAGTAACTTCTCATTTATAAAAAAAAAAAAAGATATTTTATAATTAGGGTGGTTTACAATAAAGATATGAGAGATTAAATTCAGCAAATCACTGAAAGTTATTTGAATAAAGCAACTCAGAATGCTGGAATTCCAGAGTGATGGAGATACATGAGTGTAAATGAACCTGAATATCAAAATAAAAACTGATGTACTCTCCAGAACAGAGAACTCTATAGACTCCTATATTTGAAAACCAAGCAAAAATGCTAAAATAACTACCTTTCAAAGCTGGCAAAACTTCATTTCCTCAACACGAAACATGCACGGGCATGCAGATACACACCAAAGTTAGACTGATAAAAGCTCTCATTTTTGCTCAATAAAAAGAGGACACACTGTACTGTAGAGACTCCCATAGCACCAGTCCTGCACAGGCACGGATTCCATCTCCTACTATTTTGAAATCTTGTCTCGATGTATTTTTTAGTGTGTAGCAGGACTTCAGCTCTCAATATGGGAATTAAGTTTTCTTAACAACCTGCTTGGAAGAGATTATGAGAAGCCTTTCAAAAGGATCAACACTTTTTATCCAGCCAGAAGGAAATATAAGCATGGCTACCACAGACTATACTCACTAAGGTACTTCTGATATTCTCTGCTATTAACCTGTTCCAGAATTGCACCACACTACAGTTCCTGTTGTGTTCTATAGTAGTTTCTTTAAAGTATAACGTTACGTAGGATTTTAAACAACACTTTAGAATAGTTTCTGAGCTTTACCAGATGCAGCACTAGACTCTTGTGAGTGTTACTATTTGTTTTTAATTACGTTACAGCTTGGCAGATAGAGCAGAGCATCTTAACT
Organism: Patagioenas fasciata; assembly: GCF_037038585.1. Classification (NCBI taxonomy): domain Eukaryota; kingdom Metazoa; phylum Chordata; class Aves; order Columbiformes; family Columbidae; genus Patagioenas; species Patagioenas fasciata. The sequence continues at coordinate 16,741,549 of NC_092530.1, forward strand.
TCTTGACTGTAGTGGTGGGTATTTCCTCAAAAAGAAGCACCATCAGGACCAGCTGTGCTATGGGCAGCATAACCTCTTAGTTATCTGCCTTCAGAAAGTCACTGTAAACGGGGTTTTTATAGCCTCAAAAAGTTCTTTTTTTCAAGTGTCATAGATGACTCTTACCTTGATAACCGAGGCCCCTGCCCTGGAGAGAGGACTGTGCATTTGGGCCGCCGCGGCCATGTTCGCTATTGTGTTGAGGTGGTTCATCTGGTTCATCGCCATCGCCACCGAAGCGGGAGGTAGGCTGACGGGAAGCAGAGGGTGAGGCATCATCATGAACGGCAGGTCTATCCCTGAAAGACAGCACGGGCATGTTATATGGGTCAGTCCAACAACTCCATTTTTAAAGCCTATATTCTACTTGAACATTCACTAGTTAATACGACTATGTGTTAACAGTTTTGATGTTACATATAGAATAATTGTCTTTGCCTTCCAGAACAGGCTGTATGGTTTGTATTGGGGGAAAAAAACATACAGCTGAAAAGCAACACAGTATTAGCAAAATGAATATACAACAGTGCATAAGTTCAATGATCCCTTTATTAAGAGCAATAAAGCAAAAACCACAAAACATGGAGATATTTGCATGTTTCTCCAACACATCAGAATAATATTTATTAATAATTTGATCTGACAATATACTCCTATCAAGCTCTCTTACTATTATTAGTTCCCATACACCACAATCTGAGAATAGATTTTTGTATTTGACCATCTCTTGAATACAGGAAGCTGCGGGCTGGACTACAGAAACTACTGAACCACCCTACAGAAGGTCTGCGAACTGGAATAAGAAATGAGAGGTTAAAATCATTGCCAGAGGTTTTAATTTCCAAAAAGTCACTTTAAATTGTCTTCTGCTATGGATATAAAACTATTTAAGGTATGAAATTCATTTGCACCAACTTGCAGATCTTGACATTGCCAAAAACGTGATGTTAATGTTAAGACTAATTGGATTCTTGTGTTTCATTAGTATCTATTTCAGCACGGGTACTATTTTATGTATTTAGTAATGACTACAATGTAAAGCCATACCAAGACATCAGTTCATTGAAAAAATTATTTAACATTACTGCACAGTTAAGAATTCTTTAGAGAGGCCACGTGAAGATAGTGACCTTTGGGCATCCAAAACTATTTTTTCAGAAAAAATTACTCATTCTGCCACATAAAATGACTTATTGTTTTTTCTAAATGAAATTTAGATTAGCAATCCTCATTTAAAAATTAGGGTGCAAGTAATAAATAACATAATCATATGGCTCTATCTTAACTATTTTAAATGAGAAGGCCAGTCCTCGTTTTGATGTATGACAGAACCCACAATAAAAAATACCATTGACTGTTATAGCTTATGTTATTCCAATACAATTTGACTACAGCGATATAAAAACAGCACTGCGCCCACCACAACAGCAGAACTGTATATATTCTGAGTTCCCACACGATTTCTGTTTAGCCTGAGCACACCATGATCAACAACTGTGATGCCTTATGATTCACTATGTATTTTATATGATGATCCACACCAATATTAATTATGATAGGTAATAAGCGAAGCCCACATACGTCTCCCATCACTTTAAACCATACTGACAATCCCCTTCAGCACTCACATTCAAAGCCTTTGTTCCCCTGCATGTCTCCCTTAACAGCCCAATAATCTTTCCTCATACCCCATAGAGTTCCAAAACTCCCAGACACCATCTGGCCACATTGAGTTGTATGTCTACTTAAAGTCCAATTGACATGCAAACTAAATGCAAACTACAAACAGAATTTAACAGCACATCACCAGTTTTAAGACACAACCCGTCAAACATTTCAGAGGACTATGAAGAAAATAGATCCTACACTTGCAAATCATTGGACATAATGTCTGACATTCAAAACAACCTTTAATAGCCTATAGACATTTGCCTACTACAAAATCTAGGGGAAAATAAAGTTTTCTTTATCAGCAAAGAACATAATATTCCTGTATGTAAAATAAATACAGGTATTGAATTATGCACAAATATAAAATGAAAGGATAAACTACAGTGAATTTGAGTCCTATAATCTGATGATTCTTAACTACTGACACTTAACCAGATGCCCAAAACGCTAAGGACACATAGCACAGGAGTCATTTGAAGAGCTTTGATTTGTTCAAGTCTGGGGCCCTACACAGGTAACAAGGAACTATTTGCTTCTAAAATTGTTTAAGGAGCCAGAAATGTCATTCCTTCATTAAGACTAACACAAAAAATCTATTTCCAAAGCTTTGAGAATGAAAAGCTTAAACAAATAACAAGGATTCAGAAACAGTGAGATTTTAATTATTCATCCATCATCATCTGTTAAAATTAACTTTACTTCTCACTAATTTTTAAAATACTAATCCTGAACATCTTTCTTGGAATAATTTTCCCTTCCCTTCCTTCCCTCTTGGGGGGCAAAGGAGGAAGGGAACTGCTGGCTTCCCACCTGCCCCTTTCCTGAGGGAAGGAAAAGGGTTGGAAGGGAGTTTTAAACTCCAAATCCAAACCTCATCGGTGTCATTTCATCCCAGTTGCTCTGGATAGCTGGATTCAGTGGATGACCCTGCCCACACCAGGCAGGTACAAGGCAGGACAAGTCAGAGGGTTTGCTTCTGTTCACTTTTAACTAGTCATTTAGCATTTATTCCTTGCTCTCATATTTTTTATTTTGTCCTCAACATTTTCACCTGGAAGAGCCTTTTCTCATATAGCTAAAGTTTTAGGCAAACTTATGGTTATTTTTCCCTCCAGTCAAGGCCATGGAAATGTCAGTTGAGGACGGACAGTCCCTAACCCAGCGTGGGTAACTATTCAAAGAGGGTGGCTGTATCTCAGTGGGCACCTTGGATGTGATGCATGAGTGCAAGAGGCAGTGAGAGCACTGACCCTCCTGTCACGCACATGTCTCCCATCCATTTCCCCACCTCCATGAGGCTGGGAAGGAACACACACCCATGCTCCAAGCAGGGCTCTATGTACTTTTACTTTCCCCCCCTTTAAGAGCACAGTACGTACTGTTGGTGAGCAGGTGATTCTGCTGGAGAGGACTGAGCGGGTGTGCACTTCCAAGGCTCGACTGCCCTGACAGCGTGGGATGACCGATGCTGTGCTGCGATCCCGTTGTAATGGGAGACTGAAGCTTGTCTTTATCCCAGGAGGATTCGCTCCCACCTGCAAAACAGGGTACAAACAACCATAAATGGCATACACTTTTCTTTAAAAGACATATTGCTTGGTTAGCAATGAGCTAATGCTCTTTACCAGAGATAAGCATTGAGTACAAACAAAACACCTGAAATTTTAAAAAATAAATTAATAAATATGCATCAGGCAGAAAATATGAGAAACTTTCAGCATCACCTAGCTTCATCACACTAGTTTCTTGAAACAGGAAAAGCTAAATATTTAAGGATAAAATCATCCAAGTAACATCAGTCACAATTAATTAAATAAGGCAGAAAGGGAACATCTGAGAGCCAGAATCACAACCTCTTGCTGTTGCAGGGAATCAGGCCACCCTGTCCCTGCCAGAGACAAATCCGTGTCCGTCCATGTCCAGCCTCTCACCACTGTCAGTCTCACTGCAGAGTCGCTCTGCTGTTCACTCCTCCAACACTCACTGCCATTCTGGCTTCAATTCATCCCTCAACAGCTTTCCACAACTTATCCTGTTGCTGCATTATCTTTGAGCTTGAACAGCTTTTCCTCCCCTGCTGGGTTTGATCCTGGGGATGCCCAAAGTGAAACACTTCACTTTGTGAGGTTATACAAACCAGGCATCAGGGTGGGCTTGAAAATCATCAATATTCAGGAATGTAAATTTTAAGAATCCAGATAAATATTATGCACAGTTATAACTACCTACGACAAAACCACAGTACAGCAAACTAAGCACTCATGTTTGGTCACAATATTCCTTTGGTCTTCCGAAGAGAGGGTGTTCTGCAGCAATTTTACAGATCGCAGTTTTCTGCAGTATTACACTTGTACACTTGAATAACAAGTTCCTTTTAAACAGCAGTTAAGTAGATCATGTTAGTGAATCCTGAAATACATCTGGTTCACAAAACAAACCACCTGAAAAAAGTTAGACTGGACATTTCTAGAGTAATGGGTATTTTAAATACACTCCCATCTCAGGTACACCTCACATTTTCAATTAGATTATAGATTGTTATGAAAATATGTAACTGCCGTATTGACTTTGATTTGAATTTACGAACAAGAATTTCAATTAGAATAAGTAAATAGATGACTGTGATGCAGCAGAGAGACACAGCAAGCGAAACACATTCTAATTGAATATGAAAGTAACAGAAAAATTCCATTCTTTATGACAACACTTAGCTAATAAACATGACTAATACTGCTAAATGAAAAAGTTTGAAAGATCAATGACTGAGGAAAAAGGAAATCACTCCATCATTTTAGCACTATGTCCAAGTATGAATTACCTTCCCATAAAAGATTTGTAATTTGTAAAATGTTAAGTAATACACTGACAAAGAAAGCTACACTAAATTATGCCATGTGATATAACATGGCATAGTGCAGTAATTAGAATAACTACTACAGTTACAGCTGTGTCAGCATCTTTGATATTTAATATACTGTATATCAGCTCTTCCAAATAACATTTGACTGATACTTAGTATAGAAGTTCATTCTGACTACTGTGAAACAGAGGTCGTCTTCCTTGGTAAAATATTTCTCAATTTAAAAGTGCAATTTAAACAATATTTTCTGAGGGAATGCTTAGTATTTTATTTCACCAAATCAGTTTTATTTTTCTCCATATGCTTTTTCAGTAAATTTAACATTTACACTTTATTCTTCCTCGGGGAAAAAAAAAGCATGCATGTTTTGCTTAGAAATAGATTTTGTGCATGTAACTTCATGTATCAGCGCAGCGTCCATGAAAACTGTGCACAAGACAGCTTGTCAGAGATTTCTGAATGAAAAGATCAACCTGTACTCTTCATCTACAAGTCTCCCTCACCCTGTTTTTCTCCAATATTTTCAACCCCAGTTACAGATGGCCTAAACTCTTAGTTAATTTACTTATTTCTGGAAGTTTCTCTTGTCCCTCCAAGCCTCGCGCATTTACCCACGGCACTTGTGTGGTCCCGGAGCCGCAGCACCAGGTGCCCTCCCGGCGCTCTGTGCTCAGCTTTACAGCTGCTGCGTGTTCCATAGGAACGTACAGTTATTCCTGTTTTACAGATGGAGAATTGCACTGCAAAGAAGTGTGACTTGCTTAAGGAAATACAGGAAATCTGCAATGGAACAGGAAACTGAATTTAAATTATGTCGTGGAGTCCAAATCACTGGACCAGTTTTCCTTACAATAATTACTTTTTTCCTGTAAATTCCACTTGTAAATTTTCTCCAGTATTCAGTGCCAGTAACACAAGAATAAATTGCAATACACTTATCTCTACAGACCATTCCTGTATTCTTATGTTCCCTATCACTTCTTCTCAGAGAAAGAAAAAAAACCAAACTGCTGAGCGTATGATGTATAATAAAACTGCATGTTAAATGGAATGTATTCTGCAGTATACCACATAGATAACAGCTTCATCACTTAATCTGGACCGCACATACTACGTAGTAGCAAGTCTCTCAAAAAGAAAATAATAATTAGGACTACTTCTTACCCAGAACTGTTCAATTGAGAAGTGTTTCATAAGGGCAGTATGATTATTTCCATCTTACAAGTGGGAAAGCTGAGGTGCGGAATTATGAAGCAACTTCTCCCGTGTTCCCTGGCAGACGAATGGTGAAACTGCATGAGAAGTCAGGTCCCACAGGTCCTGCTCCTGTGCCCCGTGACAGACACTTTCAACTCAGCCTACCCACAGTCCCTGAGCACTGCTGAAAACTCACAGCTTTAAAAGAAAACTTGCATCCTTCCCTGCTGTATCTATTCCCATACAGTCAGAAAAACCTACATATAAATTAATAGTAAGTCAGAACTAGATTCACATCATCAACCAAATATGTAAAATGCAAACCTGTGGTAATATACTCAGTCCTTTTACTATCACGCAACTTGAAAAAGTATTCATTTTTGAGCATACATATTTAGTAACACAGTTGTCAGCATGTTATATCAGCAAGTACATATCTGATATATATATATATATATATATATATATATATATATATCAATGCATATATTCAAATTCTTTGTTACCATAACAATTAGAAGTGAATAAATCTATAAAAAGTAAATCCTCCTTAATACTTCAAACTTAGGTTTAGCCACAATTTTTCAGGAGGTTCTGTTTATTGTCATTTTTTGTCCAAATAGGTGGCATCAATAAGGCAAAGATGTCACGTTTTGATTATAAATCCAGTTGTTGGTATGATTAGTTTATGAATGAAAACAAAAAAAATGAAACTTTTATGTAAAGCATGCAATACACAACAAAGAAATAAATTTATGGAGGCTGAATTTTTTTTTTCCTCTCATTATATTGGAAAGGTTTCTCTTTGAAGAAATGTGTATCAGGAAAAAATAATTTCTTTGTCCATGCTAAGCTAGGGAAGGCTCTCACTCTTTTTAATATAGAAAACAAAGAGTCTAAAATTAAACAATGATTCGTACTATTGTATACAGAAAGATGGACTTCAAGTAATTTCTTTTAGGTACATATGAAATGAAAGGGGAAAAAAACATATGAATAAGGAGAGCAAATATACAACACTATATAAAACGAGACACAGAAAACAGCAATTGAACTTTATCTCTTGTATATGAAGGGAAAAACAGCTTTTCATTTCTTTTAAATGAGAAAGAATATTTCATTTTAAAACATCAGTAACTTGATTCATAAGCATCATAGGAATATTATTAGAGCACTCAGAAGTCTGTTGATTTGTCAAAATGCCAATTCATCACTTACACACTTTACAAAAAACTTCATGTTTAACACTATTACCCACTACCCATATGACCTTCTCTCCAACAGATAAAGCTAAAGGACAAAAAGGTAATTTTTCCTTATCTTGTTTGTGTTCTAGTCGATCTTGTCCTAGAACAGACTGCACTCAGCTTTAAAAAAGGCCAAGAGAGCAGAACCTGTGTGTTCCAGAGCTCCTGGTGCTGGTCAGAGCTGGCACAGAGACCGCGGTTTCCCATGTGGGATGAGGAAGGAGAGCCATGGGCTGGCCGGACATCCTCAAAGAAGCAGGAGCAGCTAAAAAAGGTCTGACCTGTCTCAACCACCCAGCTCAGGTCATGCAGCCACTGTGTGGGGTACAGTTCTGCTTCCAGATTCGCACCTAAATGCACAACATGCATGAAAAAAAGGTCTGATTGTCCCTTCATTGCACAGATACATACACGGAAACGTGCAGGCTTCAAAGGGCACAGATACAGACAGACACTACAAGGATTTGGTAAGAGAAAGACTAATTTGTGACATACTTAAATTATTAAAGTCTGGTATTTACCATTCTTAACAGGTTACTTGAGAGAACTTATTTACCAGTGGATGAATTACACTCATGTTCAACTAAGCAAAAGCAAAACTAATGTAATAAACCCAAGTCCACTCACTTCTAAATTAAAATGCGGTGAGAGGTAAGTATTCCCTTTATGCCATTGTACAGCCCAGTGGCCAAATTCTCTATGTCTATGTTTCGGAGTCCCCATGAACACCAAGTTCAGATGAGTTCCGACGCAGAGGGAGTTAAATCACAGGTACCACAAACAGATGGGGGAAATCAGCCAGAGCAGTACATACATCTGTGGTGGATCATGTACCCACAGACCCACTGCAAGGTTATTTACAACCTTACGCATGCCCCTGTTTAAGTTTCATTTTGTTTAGTTGAAGGAAATGCAAGTGATAAGCTCAGCTTCATTTTTCTGAAAATGTTGCTTCTCACCCATCTTTGATGTTATTAATTTTATAAGATAACTCTTAAAGCTACATGTTTTCTGGTAATAAACCCACCTGTGCATTCGTATTCTTCAAAACAAAACCCCAAAACTTCTTCTGGTGAAAAATAAATCTGTGAAGCTTAAATTAGTGTCTTGCTTTTAGGTATTGAAAGATCTTCGGAAAGTAATCAAAGTTCAATTTGGTGACAGTTTCTTTTCATTTGGTTTCAAATTCATTTCAGCACCATCAGAACTGTCTGGTCCAGCTAAATGAAAACCACTCTGTCAAAGGTACCTTTGAATTGAACAACCACACTGTTTCAATCTATGTCTGTCATTTTATTTTGTGTTGTGATACATTTCTGAAAAATTGAACTCAAATTGTTTAAAGCAATACCAGCCTCACTGTCCAATTTTATTCAAAAATTATTTTAATACATTTTTCTTGCTGTTGGGCATATTAAGCATAACATCAGCTGCCAAGAGAAAAGTATTCAGTGCATTGATACTTCAGCACTGATAATTTCTAAGTATTTCTGACTTTTTTTTATAAGCGTTTAGCACACACAAGTCCTCTGAATTCTTTTGGCTACTCCTAAACCAACACGGGCCTATTTGCCAGCATTCCTAGCCCCAGTGTCTTCAGGCACCTGACACTATTTCTTTTTACCAATATCCGAATCTCACCTCAATACTGGGAAAAATGATCACTTTTGTCCTACAGAAAATATCCCTTGCTGAAAACTCTTCAGTCTACAACCTTCTGTCAACTCTTCATGGTATCAGCATTTGAACACCCCAGGAAGACAAAATTTGGTAGAAAACCATTTTTGACATATTTGAGAACACCACTACAGTAAGGATGGGAAGATACCATCCACGTTATGTTCCTGGTAAACTGCCACTTTCCTATCAGAAAAATACAGAAACTCTTCTGGGTCAGAATTATGACTCATTTAACCCCAAATTCTGTCCCTCATATTGGCAGCAGATGAAGTTGTTCATGGAGACACCTTCCGTGGTCGCTTATTACACCCAAATAAACTTTCTTGCTTTAAAATGGGAATGAGATTTTTAATCAGCCCCCAAAAGCATGACACCCATCTGAAAATCTAAATGGAAGATTTGCAATGCATTTAAAGCTTTAATGCATCGATTTGTTTAGCTGTGTGTATTCAGCTAGATCAACTTCTGGATTGTGCCCTACCAGAAAGCCATGGAAGTGTGTAGGGTAAGAGATTAAAACTCAAGAAATCCAGTGATGGCTTTACTGGGCTACTTCCAAAAACTTATCAAGTGGTTCAGCAGATGTAATTACTGCTTAGCCCTGCCAACGCTTTGAAATGTGCCCATTAATTCAGCAATTCCCAATCTGTCCATCAGTCAGTCATACTTAAAAAATATGTCTGTCACAACTTAGGTGAAGTAATCTGTTGATAATTATACAATAAGAAGGCATCTGAAATCTGAATATAATTTCTAAACTTTTTGAACAGTCTCAGTGACAGCAAAATCAAAGTTTATTTCACAGCAAACCAGATACTGAAGATACTGTCAGAATATTTAATGCCAATTTAATTAAGAACAATTCCAGGAAGATAAAAGTCAAGATGTACTATTTCTTTAAGAACCTGACCACCCCGCCCAAACCATCAATTCCTTCTCTTTAAAATCAACAAAGAAATAAGAAGGTGGTAAATACAAGGTGTTTTACAGTTCCCAGATTATGATTGATGATTATAGTGCTAAAACTCTCCTTACTGTCAGCTGCCTTGGAAAGTAAGACTGCAATGGGCCTTTCCTGTCAAAACAAAATCTCCCAATTGCAACCAGGTGCTCAGTGGGACAGCTGATTGAACTTATAACAACAAAGCCCCCCATTAAAGTTAGATTTAACAAGATGAAGCATCATATTTATAGAAAGTTAGATACAACCTATTAAAATAATAAAAATACACTAATATTCAAAAGCACTTCTCAAAATCAGCTACTGATTTGGTAATGCATAAATATTAACCAAAACGAGTTGCTTCTTGGCTAGCAAGGAATGTGACACACTGGAGAACAGTTCTGACGACTAATAAATGGAGTCTTTGCTGCTTTGTTACCTGATAGTTAACCATGCAATAATGGGGAGCAATGGGGAGGTGGGTGGGTGGGGAGAAAACTTGTAATCTTAATATCACTTAATAATTATGGCTTCCTAAATGGAAATTAGTCATGATATTTCAGGAGGGAGGGGCAATCTAACTAAAGGAATAATGGCCCGCGGAATGACTGCCCACAAAGAGCCACAGGCCATCCAGCCCTGCCTCCAACGAGGGCCAAAAGCCTTTGCTAAAGAGGCCAAATACAGAGAAAACCTGCACCGACAATTTCGCAGGACACTCTCCAACAATTCATGCATTAGGAACTTCCTGAAACAGAGGTATTTGCCTTGAATTTAATAAGCTTTAATAGATTTTTTTTCTTCCTTTAAATTAAATGGGTGACAATTGATTCTATCTACAATATCGTGTAGCAAAGAGTTCCGCAGCTTGTCTACGTGCTGTATGAAAAGCTACCTGGTGTTATTTGTGGGGGTGTTGTTGGGGAGTTAATTTGGTATTTGCTGCCTTCCTCTGATGTCTTCTCATTCTTGTGATGGATGAAATAATAAGTAATAAGTCCCTATTCAGCTTCCTCCATACAACACATAGTATTATTCTTGGAATTAGGGAATTTAGAATTAAAACTTAAACTTACTTTTGGATCTACTCCAGTGTCAAAAGCATTTGCAATCCCCTTCCTGGGAAATAATAAATGACCTCCATTCTGTCACTCAAGGTACTGTTGTAGGAACCTCAGCAAATCCGAGATACTGAGCAGACAATTTACCTTGGCATTCTTACTGGAAAGTTGGGGCGGGGAGATCCCCATCCCGGCAGCTCACAGAACGTGCTTTTGACAGAAAAGGGCTCACAAAAATCCTCACAGAACAGTATTTCAACAGGTGTGATGTTGGTGAAGTCAAAGAAGAGGACAACCTTTAAAAGTGTAACAATATTCTCAAATGGAACCATAGCATTATGGTTCCTTCTTGCACAACTGATCTGATCTGATTTTTTGTAACAAGAGTGTGACTCCATCACTATTTGTTTTTCTATACAAAGATAACAATACTGTAGTTGAACATCATCTCTCTTGGTTTAGGACGATCAACAAAAAAAAATTAACTGTTTTTTACTGCAGGACCAAAATCTGTCTTCAGAAACACGTACATATCACAGATAGAAACAGGTCAAAACTTTGGTCTGTCATGTTTTTAGAACTGTTGGTGATGCACAAGTCAGAAATAAAACAGCTTAACTTTCAGATCTTGAACACAGTTTGTAGGGCTGGCTGCCAGAAAGGATAAAACACGCACCCTTCTAAACCCAACAGCTGCAGCCAGCAAGTGAGGAACCAGGATTCCTAGTCCAGTGATGACAATCATTGACATCTTTGCTCACCGCAAACGAAGTGCTTGGGTTTCTGTTTGTTTGTTTGTTTTTAATTACTTAATGTTTTCCCATACTTAACAACTTACTAAAACAATCACTGAGTTACATGTATTGTATATTTTTACTTCGACTGAAACTACCCAGATTAGTTTGATTTTGAGAGGCTTTGAGAACATCTTGACATCCACAGCAGATAGGTAACACTACTGTACAAAATCAGATTATTCAAGTTTCAACAATTAATAATTTAATATTTCTTTGAAATCAATATTATGAACAGTTCAAGTTACATATTGTAATCTGCTGAGTTAATTTGTCGTGACATAAATGAATTATGTATTTATAACCTTTTTGAAAACTCCTAATACTAAAAGAACTCTGTGTAATATGAAGTATGGCTTGCAAGAACTAAATCCAGTCTGTGGCACTTCATCCACACACATCTGGACAATCTTCCAAACCCCTGCCAGTTCGAAGCATCTCCATGGAACTTAACGACACTGGAGGCGTCACTAGAGAATGAGAGGTTGCAAAAGGGATGCTTAACATCCTTTTTTACTGAAGCTGAATAACTGCAGAAGGTCTCCAATGAGATTTACTGCCCTAAGGCCCAGTTTCCATGAAGGATCAGTAAGTGCAGACACTTGTACAGTTTCAACAAGCTGCGTCAGTATGGGGACACTGGCAAGGTAAATACTCATTCTGAAGATGCACCATTTTTTTAATCTGGATTTGATTCCTTGCACTAAGTTGTTACTGACTTCCAAAAAATTTAGAATGCTGTCCAAAACCAGGAGAGCCTGTGAGTCAACATAATCCACGTAAAAGGTCAGCAGTGAACTGTACCGCGTTTCATTTAATGTCAGTCTAAAAATAACACACAAAAAGATCTTTAACTGTATTAGCAGTCAACTTCATACTTCCTTTAAAAATCACTTTCATTTTTGCTCACAGTAATAGCTGAATATATACCTACCACAGCACTTGGACATCTTACACATTCAATCAAGCTTTGATTTTCAGAATATATTCCTCATTCAGCAAACCTAGTCATTAGCTGGTCTCATCTAATCTCTAGTGCACTTCTCCTCAATCAATAACAGTAGGAGATTTGCATCAGCTTCTCTAAGGAGTAGGATCAAACCCCTAGAAAAGACCAACAGTGCCAAAGAACCTGTTCAAGAAAATACATTTTGTTATTGTGTAAAGGATATTCTACATCTTCAGATTCATACTTCTTTCTGAGGTATACAAAATCATAAATAGCAACTATCGTTAGAACAAACAGTATTAAAATGTTGGTATTAATACCAGATAAAGTGAAAATACTTCTTAAGAAGAAAAAGTGAGAGGCTTCAGCAACAAAATACAATAGCACAGTGCCAAGATGAACTTAACGAAGCTTGAGATTTTGGACAGGATTCATTTCTGCTTGTGGAATAAGTATGCACCACCTTGATTATCATTTAAAAAAATATTGACAGCTTGCCTTCTCATACCAATGCCTAGTAACAAATTCCAAATGTTTTGTCACATTTCTTGTGAGCAATGCCATCTGCCAGAGGTGGCTTTTCATGGCTGTTTACCCTGACTCCCTCCAAGAATTCATCTGCCACTATCTAATGCTGCCTGAATAAAGGGGATTAAGACTCTGATGCAACAGAGACTATTGATAATTTGGTATAATTGGGAAGAAATGAAGATAAATGAGGTTGAGGATGGAGAGGCAATTAGTTGAGCTGCCTGTACAGCTGTGTTCTCGGTCTAGCTCCCCTGGCCTTTTCTTTGGTGAGGTATGTGGAAATTAAACATAATGACAAATACAGTCTTCCCAAAGCTCTTTAGTCTGGGAAGCTTGAAGATATGATTTTCGCTTCTGAGATTCTAGGCAGTTTTCAGTTAAAAAAAAAAAAAAAGAAAAAAAAAAAGAAAAAAGAGTCATACTGTTGAGATTTTAAGAGCAATGCCCTTCGTAATGGCACACCTATGGACCTATGGCACAGTGTCGACTGTTCCAAATCACAGCCCTTCATCCGGCAGTGGTACGTGGCACTGGTCTGGTTTCGTGGTTCTGACCAAAAGGATGAAGGCTTCTGCCTCCCCCAGTACCACAGACAGCCTGGAGTGACCCCCAACTCCAGACGGCTTTGACACCGATATCTGGTGTCTCATTCTGTAAATATCCTCTGTCCAGGTAACTGGTCAAACAACAGCTCCAGAGCACGATCCCCCTGAAATACGGGTTCTTTAAAGTCCAGCCCACGTTCGCAGCTGGACCTCGATTTTTTTTAATTGCGTTAGCTTAAAAAAATGCTAGCAAAAATAACATGAAGTGAAATGTCTGCAATATATATATTACTCCACAAAAGAACTCAGAAGTGATAAATTTTTAGTCATAAATATAATACAAAGACAGCTACCTAGATTTGAGCCTTATTTCTAAGCTATATTATTCAGGTGAGGCCAATTAATCATGCTTGAATAACTTTAAAGGTATTTAAATCCAAACTGAGCATGGTCAGACCACAAATATCCAAACTAGAAGGCACAGATCTGCTGTCTGAATTGTAGTTCTTCTTTCAAATATATTGAGATACGTTCATACATTTAAAATGTGCACATATATGGTTTAACGTAAACTACAAAAATACATTTGCCACAAGAAATGCCACTGTATGTTGGACGTAAGATTCTAACATAGTTTTTCATAAATGTCAAATAAAGTAAGATCCCTTTTAGAAAAGAAACAGTGTTTACAGAAGGAGCTTTGGCTTACAGACATGTTTTCCTACCTGTCTCCACATGTGAATTTTCTGCTTTTATTACAGGTGATTCCATCTGAATTAGGCCATATATTAAAGACTTCATAAAATTGCACTTTTTCATGCATCCATGTTTTCTTCCACTATTTTAAAAAATTATATTGCCGATTACTTGAAGAACACCCCTTAGAAAAAGACAAAGCCTAACTCTTATGCATACAAGAGATTTTGGTAAATTTTGTAATGTGAATTTTCAACAGAGGTGCTTTGTTTGGCAGAGTACAATTCTTTGGTATAATCTCAAAGCTGATACAACACTTGAAATTACCCTTTTTCAAACTCACAGAACTTCTGCAAAGTACAACGTCTCCTCCCAATGTTTTGCATATGCAAAACCTTTCTCCGTGTCCACACAGCGCTCTTCCCTGCAACCTAGAGGTCAACCAAAATTTAAATTTAGCTTTATCTAATGTACTTTTTCATTTTGGATTAGATTTCTACAAAAGACTAAAAATAGTTTACTTTTTACAAAACAAACGTGCCAGGAGAAAAAAAAATATGAATAGTCTATAATTAAGTTTAAATCTATCTTGTTTTGCCTTACTGAAGCTGACAATTTGGCTGAGGCAACTGTTGCTTTACATAAATTAAGTTTTTAACATATACCTCAGAAGAGTGATTTTTTTATTAGTCTGCAATATTCAGATTGTGTATATTACACCTCTGGTCTTTTAGTAAAACCCTCTTCTCATTAACATTGTAAATGAACAAAATTATTTGCTGCCCATCTTCTGGCTTGACACTTCATGAAAGTGTTCCAAATCAATCTTTAGCCTTGTGACTGACCGTGCACGGCGCACACATTAAACAAGTCACATTAAGCGGAGCTTTGGCTTTCCACTGGGAACAAACACCCGTGTCCTGCTGGAGAGAAGGCAGCGGGTCCCTCCAGCTCCCGCACACCTGCAGCACAGCTGCACACACCTCCCTCCACCTCCTGGGACCACGCAGGGCTGAGCCCTTTCAAACAAAGCCAAAATACACGTCTCTGTGGGTGCTCCTGACATGTGGCAGTATTGTTGTAGTCAACAAGCCCAATCTAGCACTTGCCTTTTATTTTGCACTTGAGAAAAGCATTGCAAGACTTGCCTGGTCTCTCTACACCTCAGCATGTCCCCCGTCCTTCAGCCCAGTGAGGGCAGGAGCTGCCGATGAAGAACAAGGGCTGGTCGAGGGTCACGCACGCCGGGAAAAATCAGAGGGATTTTCAGAAAGGGCAGAAACCACAATGCAATGGGGAGACTGAAATCTGGGAAGTGACCCGCTCCAGCACCGGCAAAAGGAGTAAAAGGATCAAAACTGTTCCCTAACTTCAGTAGTTGACTGGGCACTTCATCTAGCCCTCCCTCAGAGCCGGGTGCTTATTTTCTTGACATAAAAATCCCGTCTCCGAATCACAAAATAGGACAGACTCATGATAACTGCAAGGGATCAAGTGAAGCTCTTCCTGAGAAAGTACACTGTGTTTTTATGAAATTTGTTCCAGCTGTGACTACAGCTGTATTGCAAGGCTAAATATGAGATCTGCTCTACCTCAATTCTAAAACTCAGACATATCCAATTTGAGTATAAACATAAGTATACAATAAACAACAGCTTTTTGACTGGTAAAGTCTTTTTCTTTATTTATTTGTACCCTACTTTTAAATGATTGCTCATTTTCCTGTTTTTATAATGGTACCCACAGCAGTATTATATAAGATCTCTAAAGCTGAACCTACTTTATTACAAAAGTAACTGATTTCTCAAAAGTGAACCTGGAAAGCAAAAAGAAGTTACTGAAGAATTATTTCTGCAATTAGTAGCTTGCTCAGCTTACTAAAATTAGAAGCTTTCTAAAAGCAGTGTTGGAATGGTATATATCTGAAAAATGCAACACAGGAGATAGCCGGTAATGCTATTGAAGGAACCTCTAAAAATCATAGAAAGTTTCTAATGGGAAGATTTTTGTTGACTTTTGGGTGTTGTTCTGTGGTTTTTTTTCTTTTTTTTTTTTTTTTTCCTGAATAAATGCTCCCTCAACCTGTAAAGTGGAGTTGAAAACATGTAATTTGTGGCTCGCTATGGTATTTGCACAGAAGAGCTAACACACAGCTTTACCTGATGATCGAGGATAAAAACTGTGGATCTCAACAGATTTTCAGAGCTCGCCGGTATGTGCTGAGAACAACGATATCAAAAAGCGCCTCTCTCCAGCACTGCTGGTGTCAAGGTTAATGACAACTTGTTAAATTGATATTACCAAACTAAAGATGTTTTTATAGTATACTGCATGGATTTTAACAGACAGGCTAATGTGGAGTATTGCTACTTTTAATTGAATTAGAATTTATGGCATGTATACAATCCAGATAACTAAAACTGGAGGAGCTCCGAAGCAATTGTCTATCTAGAACATGCTCTTGTCACACACCTCATGTGCTGCCACACATATCCTTCAAATTCAGTCCCTAAATTCAGGCCATATTTACTACATATGTACAAGGGAGAGGAATTAATTTTCTAAATTACAGGTGTTGTAAATGGGAGGATACTGAAAATACACATTTTCTTGACATCATCAGCCTCAGTGAAAATTCCAGGACAAATCAGTAAGAAGTAGGTTACAGCAGAATAGATCTGCAATTTCAAACTTCTACATTTGAAAATATTTGAATAATAGGAATATTAATATAAAATAGTTTTATATCAACTATACT
The DNA here is from genome assembly GCF_037038585.1 of Patagioenas fasciata. Taxonomy (NCBI): domain Eukaryota; kingdom Metazoa; phylum Chordata; class Aves; order Columbiformes; family Columbidae; genus Patagioenas; species Patagioenas fasciata. Next base: position 16,758,520 of record NC_092530.1, read on the forward strand.
ATACCTTAAGACAGAGGAGAAATAAATGCCTGGAGTTTACATCCAAAATAGATGAACAAACAGCAGGGAAGAAAAAAAAAAAAGGATATTTAATGAATCATATTAAAAGGGAAGAAGCTTACAGAAAATAGATGGCATTTGTAGATGATTAAATTTTGAAGGTGAGATGTTGTATAACAGCACCAACCATTTATTTCAGTGCCACACCTGCATCTAATAAATAAAATACTTTTTTTTTTTTAATCTAAACTGAAGATTCAGTGCTATCTGATGACTTGGATTTCCCATTTATGTAGTACGGGGCAGGGTTGGGTTGTAATTATTCAAGGCAGTTTCAAAGAAAGAAGAGCTGTTAGTTGGACAGAAAATGAGCATCAGTCGGTAGCAACAGAACAATGCAAATATTTCTTCTACAGACAAAATCACAGAGTTTAAATTCAGAGGCTCATTAGAGATTATCCTCTTAAATAAAGATACCTACAAGTTTCACCCAAATGTCCTTCTGTTTAGATAGTATTTTTCTATTAAAGTTCAATCTCTCACTAACACAGAAACGTTATTTAATATACAGTATATAGCCAGATAGATTTGGTATTTACAAAAAAAAAAAAAAAAAAAAAAGAAATTAAAAGTCTTTCTCATGTACTCATGCTGGCTAGTCTAGAGTTTTCTAAAAGACTTTTCTCCTTGGATCTGGGATTTTACTGAGAAAGGGAATAAAGTTGGATTCAACTTCTAAAAAATACCTACTTTGTTAAAATGAAGAAAAATACAAGACGTGATGCAAATGAGGGGGAACCTGCAAGACACTCCTCCTTCTACCTTTCCAATTCCCATCTGAAATGTGAGAAAATTAATCACAATTTGACTCATAAGCCTTACAGGAAAAAGGGAAAATGCAGCCTCTGATGTCCCATGACATTACTAATCGAATATACAGCTCTCATACAGAAATGCTGGAAATTTCACTAGTCCCAAAGTTTCACTTGTCAGCATCCTTACAGCAGCCAGAGCATCATCTTACAAGGAAGAATCTGGTCTCATATTGTACAAATGTTGAACAGACACAACCCTCCCAATTTTCTAGGTTTTAAATATCAATGCATGTCTGATCTTAAAGGCAAGCTCAACATTTATGTCTTGTCTTGGTGATAAAGTTCATGAATATATAATGAGAGCAGAACAACTCTGCTACTGATTAAATGTCAAAAAAGGTTTTATTGTCAAATATATTGTAAATACAGAAGATATACAACAAAGAGCATTAATTGCAGATGGCTCTGTACAGCTTAAAAAATGCACACGATCTAAACAGGAAACGTGACCTTCTGTTTCACCTTTCAATTTTAATTTACGTTCAGAATGTACCTCCAGACAGTCTGTAAAGATAGAATGAACTACAAAAATCTTTAAAGAAAGAACTACAAAATGGCCTGAACAAAATGCTTCACATTCAAGGGCAGATGTCAGAGTCTATATCATGAGCATACATAGCAGAATTAACCAATCTATCCAAAACTCTGGATCGTTATTAAATATTATCTAAAACTTTGTGAACATTTAAAAGAGCTATAATGTGAAAAAGTGGTCAGGACAGATGAAAGGTTGGAATAGCCATCCTCACAAACGCAGGATGGGGCCTGACACCAAAAACCATGTATCTAGAGGCTGTAACAGATTGCAGGTGAACAGAGGCCGGCAGCATCCTGCTTCTAGGAAATGGCAGGAGAATAAGGGTTCCACACATTTATACAATAGGGCTGCATGTCCAACAGGGAGCAATTCCTTCTCCCTTTCCTGTTCTCCATTGCTGCACCGAGCACGGACACGGCCTTGACCACAGCCTTGTGCTGGGAACCAGCGGGTACGAAGCACCTGGAGAGAGGCCGGCGAGCACAGAGAGATCTGACCCGGGACTCAGAAAATCATCAGCATGAGGTGTGTTCAAAAGAGCAGGATTGTTTAATGTCGCGAAGGGAAGACAGAGGGGAGACGCGCTAATAGTCTTCACTAGATAAGAGACATGTTCAGTAATAAAAGGGAATAAATTGTTCTCCATATCCACAGGGTATACAACTAGAAGCAGCGAGGAAAGGCTGTAACAAGGAAGACTTAGGTTAAACGTTAGGAAAAAAGCCATGATTGGTAAGCCTATAAAATTTCTAAAATTAAGCTGGACAACTATCTGTCAAACATGATGCTGGCAGAGTTCTTGCTTCTTTGAAAGTGTGGATGAGAAAGTAAGTCTGAAAGTGCTGGTGTCCTGTGATCCTGCAGCAGAGAGGCCAGACCCAGAGGCAGAGACACAGTGTAGGGTGACAGGACCCGTCCTGAACTCGCCCTGTCACCGCTGAGCTGCCCCGAGCTACACCTGTGCGCTCCTACCCAATACACCACAGTGCAGGGTATGTTCCTGCATCCATCCGCAGCACAGGATCATTGTCACACACTATGCTCTCGTCTTCAGCTACAAGAATGGTGTTCAGGCAAAGCCCGACCTGCTCCTGTCCTCAGGAAAACCTCACGGTTTGAGAAGGTCCTGCTGTTCTAAAACCCATTGTCACATGTTGACTGTGTCCCCAAGCATGACAAGTGTAGCTGCAAAAACTAATACACAAGCTGGCCAACCTAAAATACACACCAGTTAATATCAGAGAGCATAATATTGGTCACGTTTCCAAGATAATAAACACATTAAGACAGCATTTGAAATGTACTAAAAATCCATGCATTTTCCCTTTAGATTACAGACAAACTTGTAATTTCAACTATATGCTCCCAGTAAGATTTTCTTCCCTGTGATCAAATGGCCCAGGTTTTAATATTCTTCAGTGATCTTATGAATTTAAATTAAGCTTCTAAGAAATTAAGAATAAGAATTTCATTTGAGAAAAAACTGTCACAGCCATGGAAATGAAAGATTTCTAACACACTCTGGTGATAAAAGTACATTTACTCTTGGTCTGGGACATTGTTGGTCTTTTGCAATTGCAACTAGAACAATCCAGAACGATTATTTTTTTAAGGAGATAAAAACATAGACTACCCACCTGTATCTATTTTTAATTTGGTAATGACTGTACTTGCTAAAATTCTACCAAAATGTCACTCACAGCTTTGGATTCCAGCTTTTTTTAAGCAGAATATGGAGCAGAAAGCATAACCTATTATGCAAAACTGTCAGATGCTTACTTTTAAAATCACAGAAATAAATGCATAATCCTGATTTGCTTATGGATCTAAACTTTATTAAACAAAACTTGAATCTAACTATTCAAGACAACCAAGGTATTCTATAAAAAGTAATAGGATTCTGATCTGTGTACGTCCCCTTGACCCATATAGTCCCTACTCCAGAACTAAGGGACACCTCTTGCTGGGTGGGTGCAAGTAAAGGCAGAATGACTTGAGACCACTGTGACTTCTGTCTCATCAAATTCACAAATCAGCCAGACATTTAAACAGCACCAACTGTTGCAAGTAAATCTGCTATCAAATCTCAGCTGCAAAAATGTCAGTTCAGGGCACTCTGCAAAAATTTGTACTGAATCCTTAACTAAAAAAACACTTTATTTTTTTTTATTAATGCTATTTTTTCGACTGAGAAAATCTTCCAAATGATCATATCACAAATATTTCTTACTTCAAACATAAATTAACTGTACTTTAGGGGACTTTTTAAAAAATCTGATGAAAATTGTAATTCATGAGTCTCCTGCTGTTGGCAGCTGTATCACAATCGGTGACGTCCTTTGGGGGACTCTCAGCATGTGGCCTGCATCAAAGGTAATACGCCAGTTTTCATCCTAACTTATATATGCCTTAACAAGAACGTTCCAGACATTGCAATTAAAATATTAAAGTACTTTTTTATTTTTAAAATATCATTTATGTGAGATTGAAGATGACTCACTAGTATTAACAAAGGCAACTATCACTAAGGCTTGCTTTTCCTAACATACTGGAATTCTTTATTGCCTGGATTCCTTACATACTGATACGGGAAATTAAAACACATTGATTAAGCGTGCTAATACACCAGAGTGCTTAAGAAAATATGCTACTTTATGCAAAATGATAGGCAGATGAGATTTTGTTGAAACAGAGTACATACAAGGACCTAAAAAAAATAATGTATTTGACATATGGTACTTTACTATTCTTGTTCTTTGGTAGCACTGTGGAAAATCTGCAAATCACTGAGTTGAAACGAGCGTCCTTCTCGGCATTATTGGCATCCCAAATTGCCAGAATTCATCTGATCACCAGCTGATGGTTCCTGCTCCCAGGACCACTTTTGCCTTTATCCAACAACAGTAAAACATAAAATACAAAAGGCATTTATTTCAGAGAGGTATATCTGGACCACACTTTTTTCCTTCCCTTTCTCACTAAGCCTCAAGACCTGAGAAGAAGACACGCCCGGAGATGCCGGATCGCCCTGCAGAGAGCAGGACAGAACCCCTCACACCGTGCCCTTCAGCAGTCGCAGAAGCCCACTGAAATATCTCAACGGCAATGATTCTTCCTTTTAAAGTGCAGTGCACCTAATCTCTATTAGTCTTAATAAAAATTTAGACTGAAAGTCCTAAATCTGGCCCATTTCTGGTAAGCATTGCTCCCTGTAGTGCTGTGGCAGTTCCTGTGCCTTGTCTTAATGAGGGACAGTCTGAGCAACCTGCTGTCCATCGGCAGGTTGACATTGACCATGAATATCCGCTACTACTAACAAATGGGGAAGTTATAACCAAGGGAAAAATGTAGCCTTGGCTCTGCAGTGGCCAAGATGATTTACGACATCAAGACCTAGTGGAAAACACTAATACTCTGAAGGACCGCGTGAGCTCAGCCTGCACTCACATGTTCTTTGCCCACTCCTAATGACTTTGGTTACGACTGTAAAACTGTTTTAACAAGAAAAATTAATTATTTTGAATAATCCTTCTGAAATATGATATGTATTTTAATTGTATGCACCCTGTCATTAATTAAAGTTCCCAACCTTTTGGTACATTAATTCAAGATCACATCAGTGACAAAGCAACAATTGTAAGATGACTATTTACTGAAATTAAAAACAAAGTTAAAAGGTTAATCTACTCTTGCAATACAGTCAAAGTAATGCTAAAATGTTTTCATTTGAGTTTTTACTACACATTATTTTTCTACTCCTTGAAATCAATCTCTTTGTTCCAGGAACACATTTCCTGTCAATAAAATGAAAAATGATATAGATTTAGGAGGATAGTGGTCTCAGCGTAGCATCTCTCATATTATTATTCCAGTATCATCTGTTACAAAGTAAGACCAATTCCCACATCTAATTACAAACAGGATTTCAGAGTCATTAAACAAAATACATTTCCATTAGTGTTGCTGTAAGAAGATAGGGGAAAAAAATGAAGATTAGTTCATGCTGTACCTCTGCTTTTCAAGCTTTGAAGATTTAGACCTCTGCACTCGGAGACTATAAATTTGTAAAGGATCTGAAAGGTGACAGACACACGAAAGCTCTCAATTCTACACAGTTTAGCCATTCCATTTGCATTTTGTCATTAGTTTATCTTTTGCTGCACTTTGTTCTGATAGTAGATATGGCAAGAATCCAGAGAGGTTGTTTGTGATTATGCTGTGTGCACCCGGAGGTGTTTTATTTGGCGTCCGGATGGGGTTTTTTAATAGATGTGAATTCTGATCTTCTATACTAATTTTTTTTCCAGCAAAAGTTAAAAATCATTATAAGGAATTGTGTCTTCATGGAAAAAAAAAAAAAGTACTTTATGCTTTGGAAAGAAGGAACAGCAGTTCTTTGACTTCAAATAAAGTAACAGCCAAAATATACTGAGGAAGCAGATTGTGTGGTACATTTAACTGTTGAAATATAAACTTGTAAGTATATATATTCTCAATTCGTAAACATTTAGCAGCATCTAATTGCCATGAGTCCATTTAAAATACACCTTTGAGAATTATTCACTCAAAAAGCATTCACACAACCAGAGCTTAGACATCTAATAAGAACTTTTCTAAGAAGAAGTCTATATAATACTTAAATTTGCTTGATCTTTAAAATAGATTCTATTAGCATATGACGTTATATAAATATTGATTAATTTCATCATGTGTAAGCTAAGCATCAACACCAGAAATTCCTGACAAGGAAAAAGATGCCCCAGAGCTACAGAGAAAAGCAGAGAATTTTATTTTCAGTTGGAAGTGCATCCTGAAAGCCACTGAGTTTCATCATGACATGAATCTTCATCAAGCCCTGAGGAACCAACGTCTGATCCAGGGGCTTCAGAAGGTTTTTTGTTCAGACACACACTGTACCATGTAATATTACAGTAATATGTAATATTACAGACTTATTGCAGCGTCTAACCTTCCCCAGGGAAACATCTCGGACTGCTGGGCTGGACAGGAGCCGTGAGGTGCTCTGAACTCACTGCTGATCTCCAGGAGATCTTTGAAGCACAAACTGACCATCACCGCCTGTTTTCTGGCCTGGTCCCATTGCCTGTGTAACACAGTCACGTTGTGAGCTGTACTTACAACACATCACCATCTGCGTGCTTGAGGGACAAAGGTGCACCTCAACTGTTACCCTCTTTCCATTCTATCCTGCCTCACCTGGTGCTCAGTCCATGAGTGCTGGGTGGCCATGGACGAGCAGCTCCCTGCCCCTCAGTGCTCAGCAAACAGGGAGGTTTTTGTACCCGCTATGTGCTGCCCTCAACTGCCAGCATGGAAAACAAGTATATTCACACCCACCGAGCCCAACGCAGGTATGTGTCTGAAGAAGTAGCACAGATATCTCAATTTTTAGGATCAAATGTTTTCATATATCTGCTAGCACTAGTATCATAAAATCATAGAACGGTTTGGGTTGGAAGGGACTTTCCCAGCGCCCCCAGTGCCACCCCTGCCATGAGCAGGGACATCTTCACCAGCTCAGGTTGCTCAGAGCCCTGTCCAGCCTGGCCTGGGATATCTCCAGGGATGGGGTATCCACCACCACTCTGGGCAACCTATTTGAGTCAAACAAGCCTAGTTTTGGATGATACTGCACAGAAAACAAACCCTATTAAACTCTCTCTTACTTCAAGACCGTACATATTGCTCCTGGCAAAAGGACAATTAAAGAAAATTAAAAGTATGCCTTACTAGCTTTTCAACTGATTCTAAAAATATTAGTAGTCGTTTTGACCGGTTATATTTTTTAAATGGCATTAATGTTTTGTGTTCTTTAAATAAAATTATCATCTTTGAAACAATAACTCTGCTCATGTAACACAAAAATACTTGCTTTAACAACAGGAAAAATGACTTCATGAAGTCTGCATGGCACTCAAGGATTAAAAAAAAAAAGTGTTCTCTGGTCTTGTCATTTTTACTCTTACAATAAAATAACAGCCTCGGCATCCTGCTTTTTAGAATAAAAGACCTACCTCTTTTGACTTTTGAAGCACTTGAAAATTTTAAAAGAGAAAAACTAAAAAATGCTGACCGTGTAATAGCTGGGTATTCATGGTGGGTGGAGAACATGAAAGGTTACAATATGGATCTGTGCCTACGCGTTTCTTTTCAACTTGAGCAGCATCCTCCTGCTTCTGCTAACTCGGCAATCATACAGCTGACAGATTTCTGGGTTTTCTAAATAATGCATGGGATTTTCTTTTAACATGTCAGTGCAAAAGTATCAATTCTGCCCCTGTGTCGTTTGTGATGCTGATTTTCCTTGACAGCATTCCATTAAACCAATGAGATTTTCCCTCCTGATGGTTCCTTAAATATTCCTCCGAGTGATGTATTTGTGGTTTTTTAAGCAGATTGTGAAGGATGTTTGCATCTATGAGAAAACTGCATGGCAGGTACTGAAGGGAAAAAAGGATAAAGAGATAACACTATTTCTTTTTATGAAGAGCTTTTTCTCTGATCCTCGTATGCCAAAACCGGGGTGTTTTTCCTTTCTTTTCTGCCTAACTTAGCTCCTTGTCTGGAAATTAAGCAACAAGACTCTACATACAGAATAACATTTTGACTTCCTAAGGAAATACCACTGAAACACTTAGTACTGTTTGATATCTCTCTTGGGAAAGTAAAACACATTTATTAAATCATGCACGCTAACTCCAAAAGCCAACAGAAGGAAATAACGGTTTTATTCTTTGCACTGAGGTTTTGTACAAACAGGTACTGTCCCGGATTGCTGTGCACTGATCCTTCTCTGCTGGGTAACACAGCATCCTTAAAGGACATCCCGATAATATCACCAATACTGCATTTTGCAATCTATCCTTCATGTTCCAGTTCTATCACACACTTGTACAAATTACCTGCTGCTATGCTATTAAAAAAAGAAGCTCTGATTTCAAATAAGTTTCAAATTTCCCTAGGCAATTATATGCTAATTTCCAGAATACGCTTTGCCTAACATATAAAGGGTGAGTGCCACGAGGATGGAGTCAGGCTCTTCTCAGTGGCAAACAATGATAGGACAAGGGGCAATGGGATCAAGCTGAAACACAAGAGGTTCCACTTAAATTTGAGAAAGAACTTCTTCTCAGTGAGGGTAACAGAGCACTGGAACAGGCTGCCCAGGGAGGTTGTGGAGTCTCCTTCCCTGGAGACATTCAAAGCCCGCCTGGACACCTTCCTGTGCGACCTCACCTAGGCGTTCCTGCTCCAGCAGGGGGATTGGACTGGATGATCTTTTGAGGTCCCTTCCAATCCCAAACATACTGTGATACTGTGATAACATTAGTATTGCATGATGATGAAACAGGTGATCTTCAGAAATACTTCTGCGCAACCAGAGAAGTTTTGCTTTGTTTATGTGATTTCTATAGAAAAACAAAACCAATGTCGTGGCAGCACTTTGAGAGACCCACACACATCCCGTACACCTGCCTTCGCCTGCCAGCTTCCAACTCTTGATCTTGCTCATTTTCCAAAATGGAATATGAAAGGCCACATTGCTCCTGGCACATGTTATCAGTCATTATCATTTATAGCATGACCTTCCTCAGCTACGGTAACCTCATCTACACCTCATCTCCAAGGACTCGCATGGAGTAGCCAAAAAGGAGGAATATAGGACTTAAAAAGACTTATGGCCACCAGGAATTTGAAATTTCAGAGGGATGTAACTTCTCCCACTTCCAGACATCTATGACCCCAACCACATCGTCCTCTAAATCCAACCTTCTTTCCCAAGCCCTACAAGAAGATGGAGACAGACACTAAGAACAGATTGGATGGACTATGGGGCCAGAGAACCTATAGTGCCAGATTAAATATGAGATTTTCAAGTGCCTGAGAAGTTTGCTTCAACACTTCATATGATGAGTAGGAAGGTGCAAAAAAACCTCTTTCTCTTCTGCAGAGAGAGTGGAAGGAGGCCATTAACGTTCAAATGTATAACAACATTCTTCACAGCACTGTGAACTAATGCATTACTTCAATTAAAAAAATACATGCTTTTTTTTTTTTGGTACATTTTTTTTCTTCACAGTTTCAGTATTGTATCTTGCAGGATGTTTTTTAACATAAGTTATTTAAAATATTCCAGTACTAAACTCCACTATCACTGAGATTATTGTAATGTCACAAAATAAGGTAGGGCCTGATGGGAAAGCAGAAGCAGGAAAAGAGGCGACACTTTCCTTCCTACTTCCTCAGACACATTTGTAAGATTCAGTTCCACGACTGTAATTTCCTAGAGGACAATACAGTATCTGAGGATTTCTAATATAGTCAATGATCCTGAAAGTTAGAGCTCAGGTTGTAAATTGATACCACAAACTCTGGCTTCAGATACCAAAACTCTTGAAAAATTTCCATCATCATAGGTGCACAAACACAGAGAAAGAAACTACAAAAGTGACATTTGAGGCATTACTAAGAAAGAAAATCCACAATTATTTCATACTGACTTCAACAGATAAAGATGGGCATTGAAATGAATATGACAAGACATCCTCACCACTTTTTTATTATCCTAATGGCCTGTATATAGTGACACACTTCCAAAAAATCTGGCAATAAAGTTTCAGGACTTAATACTGATTGATTACATTTTAATTCAAAACAAGCAACAGCAAAAGAGACTGTACCACTAATCTATCAGACTACGGCACGAGGAGGAAGGCACACATCCTAGTGTGAAATATTTAGTGGCATTGTATTTTATGTTCACCAAAGGAAGACAATGGGTAATGCTAAGGTAAAAAAACAACAGTTTGTTTGTTTAGTTTTTTTAAGGTAAAACTGCAACCCTTCAAGTCTTTGTTAGAGTAAAAATAAAAAAATAAAAAGATAAAAAAATAAAAAACACAAAAGAAAACCCACAAAGGAAGCACAAGGTCCTCTGCTCTGTGTAACTATATTTCTGATTTGACAGCTACAGTTATAATCATTCAGACATCTATTTCCCACAAACTCTCCACAGCCATAACCTTTAGTGATTAATTATAAAGTTCCAGGAGCAATAGTACACAGACTAATTTCCTAAAACAATAAAAGACAGAATTTCTCATTTGGAGCTAAATGAAACACGAACAGGTTGTTATTCATGCTGAAATCTAGATGCGGAGTCATGTTGCAGCCATTACAGAAGCTATTAAACACAACCTCAAATCAAAGAAACTGTAGGTCTCTCTCCTAAAATAAAATGCTTTTCTCACTTACAAAGCTTCTGACTCCTTTGCTCCGGTTCTTTTTACCTCTTCTTTGTTAAAAAATTTTCAAAATTCAATTTTCTTTCTCATTTCACATCCTGATTTTGTTTTTAATAGTCGTTTAAACTGTAAGAGTCTGGAACAAAACATTTGGTAAAGGTTTCAGGCCCACAGAATTATCACAGTGTTCTCTTCACAGTGAATCAAAGTAGAAAACGTATATAAACTTCTAAACAAAATACCCAGTCTCTTCATGCCCTACCTCAGCCTCCAGTGGGTTTTCTATAGTGAATATTTGGCAGTTCTTCAGTTATTTTATATAGAGAACTGTATACTTGAGTTTTACATTCCTTTCATTTTGGTTTTCCTTTTTGACACATTCTGCTGTACCTGCTGAATGTAAAACTTTAAAAAAATATCCTCCATAAACTACAAAAATGATCCTACTGCTGGCACTTTAGATACTAAAAGGAGGGGAAACTGTGATTTTAATATGATTAGTAGTAGTTCTTTCTCTACCTGCAAGTAACATTGGCACTCAATTCAGCAAATTTGCTCCTGGCAATTTTACTGAATTAAGCAATGAAAAGAGGAAAGAATTGAGAAAAGGTCTTTACACAGCTGACGCCATATCCTTATCCTTGGGCCTCACTGAAACTCCAGCTAAAGCCAGTGGAAATTCCTCCAAATATTCAAATTGGTATTGAGTCAGCTGTAGAACTCATTGAATTGCTAAACCACAGAGAACTTACATTGAATATGCAAACTTTTGATGTATTGTCAAAATGCTGGTATGACAGTCCCCCATAAAAATTGTCAATGAGGTACCTAAAATAATATTAATGTACTCTAGATTCTTCCCATACAAACTATACAAATTTTGCCATATCAGGTAACACACCAAGCTATGAACATTTGAATTAGCACAAGCTTTTGTACAGCAGTTTTTAAAAACCCGAATACTAACCCTACATTTTTTTCTGTATCAAGCTTCCTTGCTTCTCTGTAGGAATTCTACCTTCAGTCATATTTCTTAGCATGTCATGAAACTTCATAATTCACTTTGAACTACATACAGACTATAAGAGTTACACAAACTAAACATGAATTCAATAAGCACTAATTGATTAGGGTCCTAGAGGTGAATAAGAAATACATATCCTACACACCAGAAAGCTGGGGAAGGTTTTAATGCATGAATTAGAAGCCAGATTTCTTCAATACAGATGAGTACACAGAATTAGTAAAAGGCACTACCACTTTTGGAAAGACTGTTTGTGCATAATTTGTCATGAATTCAAAGTTATTCCTTTAGAAAATGAGTCTAAGACCTCCCAGCTGCTGCTTTATTGGTCTAACAAATTAGCATCTTGATGGTACAATGCATATATATACACCATACACCATCCAAGCAAGCAAACTGTTAAGAGCGGCTTCGTCTTTAGAGATGCATGTGTGACTTCAGAGAAGTGTGAATGCAATGAGGTATCAGACAATGCCTGTGTTCTTGAACTGAAAATTAAAACAAAGGATGCTTAAGTTTCCAGATGCTAAGAATGTATTGTAGGATTGCTTGTGTCAAAACAAAGAGCCCTAGTGAACCTGCCGTTATTGTAGTATGTATTTAGCTGCTTTCTGTAACAGAATGGATCCATCTTGCTCCAGGTTGTCTACATTATCCAAGTAAAAATGTCTTCACATGAAACAAACATTAGAACAAATAAAGAAGATATGCTCTTCAAAGGATCCATTTCTGGCACAAACTTTGAACCCTACTCTTGTGGAGCTGGGACCTGAGGACCTCAGTTCAAGTTTATCCCAATGCTTATGTAGTTGTACAGACTGAGCATGTGTTCGGTGCCAGTGCCATCCACCCAAGGTCACTGCAGCCAGGTGGGACACAACAAATGTTTATCATGACTTTTCTTCATACCTGTGGTTTGCAAACATCCATTCAAGGAAAGAACCAAATGCAGAAAAGCCTCAAAGTTGGTGATTTAGCATTCCTTACTTTGCTTTTCTCCAGTGAACTGTGGAACTCACGAGTACCAACCACCTGATGTTCTGGACACTTTCCATCATTTACAGGAAAACTCTAGACTCACTGTATTATTGCCAATAGAGAAGTCTTTTGTTACTACAAAGATATTTTGGGAACAGTTTAAAATGCCTGTATTCTAACATAATAAAACAATCCTTCACCAATATATTGCAAATAAAAGACATTAAGGTGGCCGTTAGGAGAAAAACTGGAGGAATGTTGGAGGAAAGGGTGCGGTAACTTTGATTTGACACTGGTAGAGCAAAGCTTATACAAAAAAAAGAGCACAAGATTTTGAGACAGATTTTTGATTTTGTGTCCCATGCACCAACTCAGGTGTTCAGTGCTCCCCTACAGCTCATGTGCACAGTGTTATTTACCCGCATTAGAGTTGAGCTCTTCATTTTCCGATTCTGTTCCATTTTGACTTCCACTTCCATGAAGGCTATTCATTGCCATAAGTTTCATTTTCTGTAACTTCATAGCCTCTGCCATGGCAGCCGCTGTCAGACCTGCAAAATAGAAACAAAATGTAATAACATCCCGTACGAGGCAGCACTGAAAAATACGACGAACAAAACAATTCCTTTCAGTGAGAATAAGTCACATAAGTTCAACATATTGTTAGTCCAGTTAGGTAATGTTATTCTGAACACTATTTTAAAGTCGAGTTATTTCAGTACATCATTATAAGGAATTTTTTTCTAAGTTCTTTCATGTTTTTTTTTTACATGTATAGCATAAAGAAATATTTAATGGTAACACTTTTGATTATAGTTTTAAATATAATTTCCTGTCACTTTGATCATTTTGTCACTTTGATCTCTTTCTGCTTGACTTATTTAGCTGCTACGAAATTTCCAAGTACACTAGTAAGATACATTCCTCAATTTCAACAGCTCAAAGCCAATTAACATGGAACAATCAATGCTGTGCTAATTCATTACATATTTAAATATTATTTTGTCTTCTCATGAGATGTGTTGGTTTGGATTAACATTATTGCTACCGGAAAATGACACTGGAAATGTTAAAAAAGTACAATATGGGTAATTACAAACTCAAACCCACCTTTAACAGACCATCAAGACCAGAACAAATTTACAGAATTATGGAGGGTTCGTGGTAGAAGATTTTCAAGTAACTGAAAACCAATTAATTTCCAATGGTAAAAGAGAAGAAGTGTCAGGCTACAGGTTACCATCATTATCATAATTCTTTTATTTTTATTTAGATGCCAAATACAATTTTTTGTAAGAGTAAACTTTCAAAGTTTTAGCATTTTTGAATGGTTGGTAGGAGATCAGATTTCTTCCAGACAGTATAAAATTACTTTTACTCAAGGCAAGATACAACTGAAAATATCTTATCTGAAGTTCACCTGTCTTGCAGGAAAATACAGGGGCTAAGGTCATGTAACCAAAAGAGCTGTACTGGTGTAACTGTTCATTCATTCAGTTATGGATTAAATGGGTTTGTCTTCCTCCAAGTATAGTATGACTTGCTTTCGTCATTTGCTCAAAAGCAAGCTAAACACTTCGTACCAGCTATCTTGTCATCGACTGTGCCATAGTTCCACAGAATCACTGAACTGCAGTTTCCAAAACACATGAATTTTTGGTGGTGGTGCATGTTCTATCACCCTACAATGATATGATGTATCACAACAGAATTAAGTAATCTGCAAAGTACTGCTTACTGAGAGATTAGATACTGATTAAAGTGAACTAATAATTTTCATATCCTATACTGCCACACATCCATAAATTAGAATACTTTCTTTCAAAAGCTGCTCTGAATTTGACATTTAGATTAGTTCTGCTGCTCCCATAATAGGCTTCACAAAAGTCCTCATTATTTTAATACAACTTGAGTAAGCCAGCAAGCAACAGACTCCAACTGCATGGAGGAGGGACACATTATCACATATGGCTACAGCAATTTGGTCAACTTCAGCAAAAATACTCCTGATTGACATCAGGAGGTTGGAGATGACAGGTGACGAGAGGGGACTCACACAAACCTCTGTCCTCCTCCCATCCTGCCCAAGAGCCCTCAGCATCCACCAACCCAACCTGTGGCTGCACAGCCCTGGGTTCCCAGAGCGCTGCTGCAGCCCCAACAAATACTGTTCTGCTTTGTCATTGATACATGAGAGATTATATCGACTTCATTCTTAAGATACATTAAATACAAATATGTAAAAGTACAGAAAACGCTAACAATCTTGTCTTTCAGGTCATTTAATGTAGTCCTCACTTCATACAGAATATCACTATACAGTAACGGTACTTCACTTGTTATTTAAGTTTTTTTTTTTCTAACACCCTTTATAAAGCTCCTTTGCAAATGCTAAAGGTTTGTGTTTTTTTTAATCAGGCAGATACAAAATCCTGATGTTTTAACTCCTGTTTTTACAAATTATCTGGCTGACATCATTCACACTTGATCCATCAAAGAATACATCTTCAAAGATAAAAATGTTCACACACTTTCTGGAGAAGATGAAATAATCTATAAATGTTTCCACTTTTTTTCTAGGGAAAGGAAGTGAGATTGTTCTTTGATTGAATTTCACATTATTTTCAGGAAGTTCAAAAAACAAGCACCAGCACAAGTCTTCTGAGGAATTTACTGTTCTGAAGACTTCCAGGCACCTGTGTGATTCACCTGCTTACCTGCACACCTGTACTGTTCCTCCTTATCCCAACCATCACCAAAGCATTTTCAGAACCTGCACCCACTCCCAGCCTTCTTTTTTTTCACTTTATGCTTCTAATCCATTTGCAAAGGATCCACATTTATGTAAAGGTTACAAAAAATACAGAGTCTGAACGTGGACTGTTTTATCATAACTTTTTATCATTTATATGCACCCAAATACATACAGATGAACCAATATCCCAGCAAATATTTTCATCTGGCTCAATATTTATACAGGTTCTTGATACTGTGAGTCATAAAACTTGATTTCAGTTTAAATAAACAAAGGAGTAAAGAAACTATTCATAAGGAGATAAACAGGGAATGGAAAGTGAATTCAGAGCTTTAGTTAAATGTTCAGTGAAAAGACAAGACAAAAAATTACCCAGGGCACTGTGTAACAAAAACAAAACAAACAAAACCACCAGCAAACAACAACAAAACAACCCAACACACCACACAAACAAAACTGAACCAAACAAACCACATAAACTTCTACTGAATAATTGTATCAGGAGCATAAGGTAGAAAGGGTACCAATGAACAAACAGAAAAGAATAAACACAGTCCCAAAATCACCACGATGCTGCCTGCAGAAATTAAAGGTAATTATTGTCGGGCATTTTTGAACTCCCTAACCAGACACAGCTGCCATAAGGACAACAGCCAAAAAACAGTGATGTATCAGAAATCTATGCTGTGCCATCTGCCACACCAAAGTCACTCTGCTTCAGCATTAAAAGTTTAAAGCACAGTCCTGATGCAGAAACCTGACAGTCTGAAGATCCCGGGCAGTCAGGCATAAGCTCAGTATCAGAAAAGTCTTTATACTCTCATTCATTTATTTCCCAGTCTATACAATTTCTTACTCGAACTATAATAGCAGTAAAAGCCCCAGAATCTGACTGCAGGAGGCAGTTTAGAAACAGTGTACTAATTCTTCAGCATTTCTGAAAGCTAATAAAATTGAGGTTAAAGCAAATGGTTTCAGCAGTAAGGGTGTGCTACTGATTGAAATGATGGAAGAAAACGTAGAGCAAATCACCCATTGGCATAATCCTCAATTAAGGTTACTGCCATGGCTAACATACTGAAGCTACTATTTAATTTAACTATTAATAAAACTCCTTTCTGTAATTGACTCAGCTCTGGCTAGCTGGGGCAAAGAGGGCTATTCTTCAACTGACTTATCTAAAGATCTACAAAGAACTGACGAATCATTTCCATCCCCTCAGATGAATCATTATCAGCAGCAGAATCTCACTTAGAGTACCTCACTTTGAAAAATGTACTTGAAAACTGCTGTAATGTATACATCTATTCCTCTCCTTTCACCTTAAAAAAAAAAAGAAAGGATCCCCAGGAAAAGCGACATGCTGGATTACATACTTCAAAGCTTCTGGTTTTTTTTCCCTCCATTAACACTTTAAATTTCCTTTCCTTCAGCTATCTTCTGCCAGCTGTGAATAATCACTACACACCCAGGAAATAAACTACATACCACTCATTATCAAACACGTACGACCTTTACAACACTAACGACAACAAAGCACAACTCTCATCATGGTTGCAGTGATTTCTTTTCAAAACTGCTGTTATCCAATAGCAACCACGTGGCCAGCGGAGCTGGTCCGGCTCACAGCAGCCCATGAACCAGTTGCCTTGGCCAAAGACAGCCGCTCCTTGCAGAGCTGTGGGGAACTTTGAGAGAGACACATCAGCGCTAACGCAGGAACCTCGGAGCCGTGTTCTGGGTCAGCTCTCTATAGATGCATCTTGATTACAAGTGCATAACAGATTGTGATGGTGTGCGCTCAGGTACACCTGCACCGTGCATATGGCAAAACATCCAACTGCCATTAGTAATCTTCATTCCGTAATTTCGGTTTTGTCAGTACACTGTCTACTCTCCCTTTGACAAGTCTGCATAACTCTGCTGTACAACAGCTGAAATAACCCTTCAAGGACACATGAATCACCGGGTTTAATGCTCAGGTTGCACTGAAAAAAAATTCTGCAATTATATTCTGAGCTGCAGTTAAAATGTACCTAAGCACCAAACACTTTTAAAATTAAGGTTTTTGATCCAAATTAGGACCATACTTGGCCTACTCAACACAGTACACCACATTGCTCTGGGGAAGAGCCGCTGCTGTGGGGTGTTGGAGATGGAATAGACCGGGACACGAGGAAGAAAATTTCTACACTGAGGGTGGTGAGACACCAGTCCAGATTACCCAGAGTAGTGGTTGATGCCCCATCCCTGGAGACATCCCAGGCCAGGCGGGACGAGGCTCTGAGCAACCTGAGCTGGCGAAGATGTCCCTGTTCACGGCAGGGGTGGCACTGGGGGAGCTGGGAAGGGCCCTATGATCCAAACTATTCAGTGATTCTATGGATGTGCTGTGAGGCTTGGCTGCTTCTGTGAGGGCTGGGCCCTCTGAACTCACCCTCTGATCCCAAAGCCAAGGTACTTGAGAGGGTGTGAAGACCTGAGAGGCTCTTCCATCCCTTGCCTGCATCCTATTAGAGTTCATGGTTAATTGTTTACTCAAATGTCCCCTATGCCGATACAAAGACTACTGAAAATTGTTCCTCCGTGAAGTCTCAGGAATTATTTCAACCAACAGGGCACTTTTAATGCATGGACCAAAGATCACAACTCCAAGGTCATTTGTTGTGTATCCCCACCCCAGGGCCAGTCTCCCATTATACAGCAGTGACAAACCCACCAGCTTCCAAGAGCACCAGGTGACAAGGGGACAGTGTCTCTCGCTTCAAGTAAACATCACTGATTAGCAAATACCTTCCTGGAGACATCAGAAACTAAAACTTAATTACATTCCCACTCGGAGGTACCCAGGATGTCTTGCATGCAAGTGAATCCTCCATGTTTAGCTCATGTCCAGTCATTGAAAATTGAGTTTTCATGGTGAATACAAGGACTCGGAGCATTTTAAGGTGACCCTGAGTATCTGCTAATCTTGTACTATAGCTACAGCTATTTTTTTCAGTCCCTTAATTAGTCAGACTGTGCCCCCCCTTCATATTAGTTTGAAAGCTTTTGTGTCAGAACTGTGAACAAGTAAATTAACTAAAGGAGAACTATAAGTAATCAAATCTCGAGGTTTTCAATTAATTAAATGAAACGGTGAGTCAGTGAGCTGAAGAATGGTCTTACAGTAAAACAAAACATTTAATTAAATTAACAGTCAACACATTGCAATTAATAATATTCAAAAGGAAAATGAAAACCAGTTTAGCCTTGCCGCATTATTTCAGTCTAACAGTCAAGCATTGTGCATCGGCTTGTTTGTTATTTGCTTTCAAAGCGGCTATGGGTCAAGTATGATGTGCTAAAACAGGAATAATGAAACATCTGGTAGTATGAAATGTTAATATGAGATACCATATTGCAAACAGTGAAAACAATTCTGAAACATTCAATAAATTAGGCCTTGGAAGACTGAAAAGGATACACTTCCTTTCCCATTTTCTTCAATAGGGAAAATAATAAAAATAAATGCATATAATGGACTTTACATTTTCAGAATGCCTGCACGGATGTACCAGTAAATTTAAACATTCACAATAGAAAGTGCAGGTTTCTCTGTAGCTGAACAGAATCATCCTTGTTTAGCAATAAACAGGTAAAATCCAACTACTAACATGATGGACAGTTAAACCAAATTGTTGAATAAGAACATTGAAATGACCAAAGCGTTAGAGCAGTTTGGAGACAGGTCCAAACATGTAAGTCTTGTTACTGCAGACATTTTCCATTTCGGTAAACTGACTCAACCAGAAACTGCAGGAAGGTTTTAGCTCTGGTGCATGTTCTGTTTTCAATGGTTGTTCAAAGATGCTCCAGCTACCATTTCAGATAGATCATAATAATCCAACAATGTGAAACATTTGGGAGACTATAAGGAAAGAACTTGGTGAGTAATTGGCCGCTGTGGGCAGAGGATGGGTTTTCAGAATAAGCACCATAGCATGAAGCTTTATCATGGGCTAAGTTGTGCAAGAATTCACCCCAGGCCTGGGGAGGACACACTTGGAGCCCAGAATGAAATCCATGCTACATCCATTTGACATTGCCGAGCTGAAACGTAGTCAATAGCAAATAAATGGATTACAGCAGCTGAGTTTCTTTCATCTGTTCTCATACCTACAGCCAGTCATTCTGATAATACAACCATATTTTAAAAATATGTCCTCTGCCATTTTGCAACAAGAAAACACCACAAACAGCAAAAAAAAAAAAACCCAACAAACATTAGAGTAGAAAATTTGCAAGTATTTATACAGTATTTATTCTGTTCCATGTTCAAAGCGAAAGAGAAAATAAAGACTAATTCTCTAACCACACTCAGTTAATGAAACTTCAGAGACTACTGACAATCATCTGTAGCAAAACATCTCAGACAACAGTTACAATTTTTGAGTGGCCGAATTTTTAAACATCACCACTTTAAAATGTGAAGAAACTATATTATGGAAAAATAATCTTATTGAGGAAATAAGAAACCCAAACAAATATTATGCATATTTGTCAGGAATTGTGGGAAATTAATCTTCCACAGAGAAGCTCCAGTCAGCTCAATTCACACTGAATTGTCACACAGCCTTTACTTGAGAGACTTTATTCTTTGCCCTTGTGCAGCCCCTTATTCCCTACACAGCCTCCAATTCTGCAGCAGACAGAGAGGGACAGACCTACAGACAGGTCTCTTCATCACACAACCTTGCTTCCCCCACAGGTCAATCGATTCTCTATCATCAACTAGGCAGTTATGCTGGGAAAAAAAAAAAACCAGCATGTGATAATGCAATTTAAAGACTTTGCCAAATGCTCAAGGGATCTGAATAAGGGTTGCACAAACATTTCTGAAATTTTGACAGCTTGGTGTTGCAATCCTAGTAATTTCTGTTTAATACTGTGTGCTTGCTCACCTTATTTTAATTCTAAAATATAATTTCATGCAAAAGTTCACATGAGCATAAACAAGATTAAAACCAAACATCCCTGCCACTTCTCGGAATAATTCACAGGAGTAAGAGGTTGTCATTCTCTGATTTCACACATATTTAGGCAGTAACAAAAGTCCTGATCCTTACAAATTTGGATGTTCACTTTAAAATAAAAGGGAGAATTCGTTTTCCAGATGCTTTCATTCCATGTCTGCCTCTGGTCTTCAGGATTCTCACCCCAGTTATAACCTCCGTGTTTTGTACAGCCTGATCTTACCCTCCCTGATACCCACCTCAAAGACTGGAAATGTTTTTAACATTAACATCTTCCATCAAGTCCCTGCACCTGAGGTATTTCCTCTCCTTGATCCACATGCAGACATGATGACAGAAGACCTGTCAGATTTCTTGTCTAAACCCAAGAGGCTCAATTTGAAGTGTACAGAATTCTAACCCCAAATTCTTGCGTAAACCTATGTTAACATGAACGCTCCTGTTCAAACTGATACACAGTAATACCCATCTATATATTTTACAGATTGCTTATATCCAAAAAGGTAGTTGGCATCTTACGTCAAACAAAACTGCAGCTTACCTTATTGGAGGGAAATGGAAAAATCAAAACTACAAAGAGCACTGAGAGGGTTACACTGTTTTTTTTTTTCCTTCATTTTTACAGTATCTCAGGAGAATTGATTAATTTTGTGACATTTTCTGCTCTTTTTTACAATCTATGCCATGAGAATGATTTGTCAAGACCATAATGCGTAATACTTTTAGTATGCTGCACTACTGTGACCTTTACCTTCTTCTGTATATTTGATTGACTGACCACCCTACTTTTGATCTACAGGTTTCAGAAGATGGATGCATACACGAGACAGATAACATCAGCCATTGAATTATTGTTGAAAAGATCACAATCACTCTGTACAGATAATTTGCATGTTCTTCTGTGCATATCTGATGCAATTTTAGTCATGTCAATGAAAATTTTCAACATAAAATGAAAACTCTTACACTATGGGGTATACTTTAGAAGTGTTTTCATACATCAGAAGAGTGACAAGTCCATGCATTAGATTTCAGTAAGGATAAGATGGCTTAAACTAATGCTCATAATAATCCAAATTCGCAAACTATCCACTTACGCTTTCATAATGCTGTCATAGAATAAAGATCACAAATCTTTGAGATAAGGACTTGAAAAATTAAAAAGTAAATCAGAAACATGTTAAATCACCTCCCTGAGAACAACATATAAAATAAATTCCATTTACAAGGACTGGGCATTATCATCTAGCAATGTCGCCCAGGCAGACAGGCTCAGATGTACTTGAGTCTGACTCAAAACAAGCCGGACTGTCCAACGGCCTGCGAAGCCCACACACAGCCAAGGCCCCGGGGGCACACAGGGCTTAATGGCCACCTTCTCTGGGGCTTCAGAGCTTCTGATGGCAGGACTTCGTTATCCATTTTAGAGGGGCTCACAGGAACCTGAAATTGTGTTATAAATACATTTAAACCTAATAGCCCTCATAATCACTATGGACATCCTGTAACTTCTCAGTCATCACAGAAGTCTGTCATGGTGCATGTGCCACCATCTGAAATTAGAATTATTGGTTGTTATTTTTTTGTCCACATGTATTCTTTTCCTGTTAAATCAGTTTCTGCGGCTATAAAGCACTTGTCTGTAAGCGGTAATGGTGGGGGAATTGCTGAAGTTTTTGGAGGTCCCTTCAGTTAAGAAGCAAAAAGTCTGAAAGCTTATCTGGACCCGGTACAAATCTCTCGAGTTTGTAAAATTAATTGGGCTGGAAGGTCTTCTGAGAATACGGATATCTTTAGGAGCGATTTCAAGCTACTTCCTACTTGTGACTGGAACATACCATATTTTTATCAGATGCCCCAGCTCAGCGATGCCCCAGCTGTGTCAAATCACAATTCAAAAAGTGGTTATTTTAAGTGAATACTGAGTTCCATAAATTCATCGTACTACAGTTTTTCAGATGAAACTTCAATATACTGTCAAGATCAGGGCTGCAGTTAGAGACTGGATTGCTAAAATATTACCCCTGTGGGCCGCTCTTCACTTCAGCTGGGCCAGCCTGACCAATACTATGAGCTCCTGAGGATCATACTGCACAGGTCCCTTCCCCAACCCGTCCCAGGAACTGAAGGGTTAGAGGGGAGAAATGTTACTCCACACTTTCCTCAGATGTTTCCACTGAACTGAAACCAAGGAAATAATAATTTCACATTATCACTAACCCAGCTACAAACAGCAGCAGTGAGCTCTCTCTTTACTCAAGATGGCAATCGCACCATAGAAACTTTGCTTGCAAAAAATATTCTGTGAACGAGGTTCCTCCACTCACACAACTTTGTAGAATCATCCCCTACATGGTTTTTCTTCCACATAAGCAATTTTTCAAGACCTCTGCCAGAACAGAAACTGAATGCTATGATAACACTGCTCTTAGTTACTTAAAGCTGAGAAATTTGTGGCCAATTCATAAAAACCACAAAAACATTATGCTTATTTGAAGCACAATATCCTAAGCAAAGAAAAAGAGGGACCCCACACACTCTTCTCCAAATGTCATTTAATTAGCGCAACCTCAAAAGATGCAAGTTTGAAAGCAGCATCACTTAAGAGCGTAAATTAATGGAATATTCTTCCAAGACCTATAATCACTTTCCAATTCTGGCTGTTGAATGAAAGTTAAATATTTTGAGATGCTTTAGATTAGTTTATTTTTATTTCAGCAGGGTTCGGACAGCAATCCAATTTGCTCTACTTGGGAAGGAGAAGCTTTCATGCAACTTCCCAGCAAATTTCTGTGAGGCAAGAACCCCACGTTGGGCAGTAAAAGTGGCCCAAACGCTCCCTCGTGTCAAAACTCAGTTGCTGCTTTGGGCACCTTCTGCAAGTAGGTGACAGATACATGAATTTCTGATACTGCAAAGGAAAAAAAGACAAGGGACCCCACAGGCTGGAGAAACCAGATTTCACTTCTAGCTACATTTAGACTGCAGGTAAAGAACCACAAAGGAGCTGTATTTTCCTCTGGGGCATAAATTAATGAGTATTGATCACACACTTGAGAGTGTGCGGAACATGATTACAGAGGAGTGTGTACCTTTCTCTTCTTTTAAACATTTTTTACCTCTGATTGTTCTGATCTCCCTTTTTTTACTCTACTTTCATATAGGTTTTTTTTGTTGAAGCTTATTCATGCACATTTGCTTATACAAATAACACAGGAGACAAATAAATTAGTCCCGATAGGTTTAGTATATCCCTTGATTATGAAATCATGGAGAATAGCTATTTCTATTTTCTGCTGTGAAAGGTAAAGAAAATTTTTCAAAGCTGAGACACTGACTGGAAGTTTATTTTCTTGTTCCAGGTGGTGAATAAAAATAACGCACAGAAGATGAACTACACCACTTTTAAAATCTTAAAGGATGTGTCTACTCATTGGTGAAGCCCAATGCAGGCTAAAGGAGAGGAATAATTTAGTCACTGAACTGAAACACTAAGTAATCTAAAATGATGCAAATATTCTCTTTGCCCTTGCAAATCTCTACAGATAAACTCTAGTGGTCTTTACTCCCCAGTTTGCATCAATATAGCAGTTTCTTTTCTTCTAAAACTATGGCAACAAATATTTTTAGCTTGGGTTTTGTGCAACTATTTCAGTAGTCAAAGTACATTCAGATCTTAAAATACCTTCTCAGATTTTTTAATTCAAATTAATTAAATTTACTTTTAAAATAAAAATATATTTAATATAAATTATGTCCAAGACGTATTTAATTTTTTTTAGTCAATTCAGAAAAAATATTGCATGTATCCATCTTGTCTTTGCAGAAGTCTACATTATATAAATAACTCCTTGCAAGCAGTCTCTTTAAAATTATTACACTGTGCAGTCCTCAGCTTTTTCTCAATATTAATATTGTACTTTTTACAGCTATCCTTTTACAGCTGTCTTGGCTTTAGAAGTTTAATATGCAATACATCTGTCAATTTAATAGTTTATTAGATAGACACATTCTGTTTATTCCACAGATATTGCTTTTAAATAAATCTTTTCAGTAGTTATCCACTATATACTTTGAGTTTTCTCTAACAGTTGCACTACATTGGTAAGAGTAGTTTTAATAGGATAGTTACTGTGGATTAATTAATAATTGACCAGTTCACTATGATAAATATAAATCTTAACTGCAATTTTATTCCTCTGTGTAGTTTTAGGAACTAGTATGTAGTTATGAAAGAGCTACTCACTTGACTTAAGCTGAGAAGTGAATGCGAGACAGTGAAGCTGCCCTAATGTGCAGGAACTTCCAGAAACATCTTTCTAATTCTATCCAGGAAAGAAAGGATGTAATATCCACAATCTCATCTGTCCTTATTTCTTGCAAAAAGCCACTAAACTGCTCATACTTGAGAGGAAAATTAACCTTTTTACTGATTAATCACTAGGCAGCTTTGACTGGTGAAGAGAAAATTGTATTACAAATGAACAGCTACCTGTTATCAAATTACAAGGCATTTTCATCAAAGGACCAAAAAATGCAGCGCATTGACCAGTTAACGTGTTTCCACTGACCTGGGGGGATTTTTCCAGTTAACAGCTTCTGAAGAATGCTTCCTTTTGATTCTTGTCTCTGACACAAAAATGATTGTCCCATTTAACCACTATTCTATCACATACATCAGAGAATCCTATTTACTCACACACTGCTGGAGCATTAAAACACAATAGTGTGATTGTCTCTGGAAGAAAATTTTAAAGATTGACTTTTTTCTTTTTTGTAAAAAAGGGAGTAAGATCAAAAGCGAACTTTAATAGATGTTTGACTAAGGTCATACTCCTAGGAAATGGAACACTGAAGATGAAAGAGAACAAATAGATTTGGCTTTTGATCTCAGCCAAATGCATTTGGCATTGTTTAGCTTTTATAAAAATACTTCAACTTTAGGCCATATCAAGACTAAAATAAATTGAACATGTATCAACATTCGGAAAAACTTCTTAAGTATTTGGTTAGATTTTTTTCCCACTGGAATGAAGTCAGGTCAAACCTGGTTACTGTTGCTAATGCAACATATGTATAAACCATTTTAAGAATATATTTTCCTAATCACAGGCAATCTTACGAGTTGTTATCCACTAGCGCTGTTAAATGAAGGGCAATGGAATTTCTAGCATGAAATTTAAAGAGCTGAGAAAATCCAAAGATACAAGGTCAGGTATTTATCATCATTAAGAGAGACATATCTGACCACAAACCCTACAAGTAACTCAGGGAAGGAAGAGTTGATTTCCCATATGCTCCTCCACTCATCACGATACCTTTCTCAAAGGCCACTTAAAACAAAAAGGTGCAAGAAGCCTCAGCCATTTGCTCTCAAACATCTAGCCACGAATTTAACCACACAAAGCAATAATTCATTTATTCCTTCTTTATACCATTTCTCTCTTAAAAAGGAAAAATATCACAGACTTTCTGCTTCCTTTTTTTTTTTAAAAAAAAAAGGACACTGTTCACTACTCCTTTTTATATTACTTATTAGTGTATGTACCATATTTCTGCTGCTGAGGCAATATGTATGATTTGCTGAACCCACCTAGACACTGAAGATCTCTGCAGACCAGAAAACCCAATAACCTTGGATCTGACTCTCCCAGGTACAGAACACCTGCACCCAGCAATATTTTAGCTTTGTCATTCTCAAATATTACAAGCATGCACCTCCCTTTTTGTACTCAACCAACAAAAAACACCCTGCCCATCCGTCACAAATAAACCTTTTTGTTTGTTTTTCAGCACCTCAGTTATTTCTGTTAACTGTCATGCAAAGACTTACACCTTCAGCCAAACTGGAACCTCATCATTCATGTTCCACCCAACTTCCAATGCAAGCCAGTACTGATCTACACTACTGCTAACTTGATGTTTAAGAACCCTTGACTTAAAACAGGATTAGAAATTTAAAGGAAAAAAAAATCTAAATAGACAGCTAATTTTTAAACCAACATAGAAAAGCTATTCAGAAAAGTATTAAAACATCTTGTTTTCAAGGACAGAAAACATTGACAATAAATTAAGGATGGAAGCTATCGAGGCAAGCTGGATATCAGCTTTTGTGCAAACATCTGCGTTTTAGCCACCCTTTGCTTCTCTCTCTGGGCAACAGAAAAGTGTGAATAGGATGCGAAAGAACCAGATGATAACAAAGGAAAAACGTGGGGCAGTGACGGCGGGAGCACAAGGGCATCTCCTGAACCTCCGCATCCCACACAAACACAGGAATGGGGGAAAGGCAGAGATTTACTGGACCTACTGCCAGCTGATGTCAGTTTGAAGTTAATCTCAAAGTTGACCGCAATTACATATGCACTATATTTATATACACACACATTTGTGTATAGAGGGTTTTTTTTACACACACACACACACATATATATATAATGAAGGTATTATATAGATAGATAGATAGACAGACAGACAGATAGATAGATAGAGCGGATATACTTTCACTCTCAAAAGTTTCCATTGATCAGAAAACAGCACCCAAAATGGAATCCATTCCCTGTTTCTCTCATCAGGCATCGAAAACTTTCTATTCTTCAGTCTAGGACTATTTTTACTTCTCTACCCTTCGGACATTAAGCCTACAGAACTTCAATAGGTAATTTCCTTTGTTTCAAGAGCTGGACATTTGCTATTCTGTAGCCCTTGTGTTTCTTGAAGGATACAAAATTTACAGCATTAATTATACACAGATTTACTCATCACCGCACAGGTCTTGGTCTCATTCATCTCACTGTCTAGCAGCACAGATCTACATCTTCTGCTTTATACATTTCCCAGAGAAAGTGTAAGTTTATCTGCACATTAAACTAT
The DNA here is from genome assembly GCF_037038585.1 of Patagioenas fasciata. NCBI lineage: Eukaryota > Metazoa > Chordata > Aves > Columbiformes > Columbidae > Patagioenas > Patagioenas fasciata. Next base: position 16,785,844 of record NC_092530.1, read on the forward strand.
GGAAATTGTTGCTACTGGAATTTCTGAAGAAAAAAGTTCAAAATCGGAAAGAACTTATTTATATGGAATATATAGAAATCTGCTGAATGACAGAAAAAAAAAATAGAATTAAACCAACTAGTAGAATACTATACAAATATTTCAGCTGTATGGTAAACAATGTTATCTCCTGAGTCTTCCAATTGTTCAACTGCTGGGTTCAAGTTTCAAAATACCCTGCTTCTTTAATAATACAATACATTAACTCTGCATATCTTCTGTGTCTGGTTCTGTGCAAGCAAAGGAATTTATTAAAAAATTAGTGTATTCAGGGATAGAAATAAACTTCTACCAAATAAAATACACAAGAACATAAAGCAAAGATTAAGCAAAATAGTGCTTAAATTCATTCTTAGTAGGAATGTAAAAGGACCAGTCTTATCTGTTGGAACATATCATAAGACTGATTTATATTATGAACACCGAACTATGGAGATATATGCTTATATATCACATTTTATAAGAGGCAGCATGGGATCACACCATCTGGTATGAAGACATCAATAACTACACTTTTAAAAAATAACAGCCAGAAACCAAAAATGATCACTATGAGGTTTTCTTTTGTTTTCTCTTTAACCGCGGCCATTCCCACAGCGGAGCAGCCGCATAGACCCTGCGGCTGCAGCCCGGGCACACACAGACGGGCTCTGTTGAGGGGTCACTTACGTTTGAGATACAATCCTGGACTTCTTGAAAGAATAATTTGCATTAGGTAACATCATAGACAAAAATACTTAATTGAAATAAAATGTTAACTAGCTCCATGATTAAAATATCCCATAGAACTGTTTTCTCCTAAATAACGTAAAGCCCAGTAGAACACATGCTGCTGTATTTTGTTTATTTATTGCTGGAAGAAATGCACAACACTGCAAAGATACACTCGCACATTACATGCATGTCTAGACATAGATTGGATTTGATTTTCAGCATATTCCAGACTCAGCAGCACTCAGAATTATGGCGATGAAATACAACTGCGTCCAATGAATTTCCCTGTCGTTCTCAGGTGCTCAGCAGTTACACCTCTATAAACTACACTCTTAATAACTGTGTTACGATGATGTACGTGTGACAAAAGCACGCACAGACTTCTGGTCAATTATTCAGACAGTGAATTTGACTGGAAGCCTTCGAGCTCCCAAACCTCTGGAATTCGGACTGAATCCTCCAACCGTCAGTGAGGAAGGGCACGTTTTTGTCTAACGCTGGGAAGCCCTTTAGGCCAAGCAGAGAGAGAACAGGGTAGCATACACACCAAGCTCATATGTAACCTTTGTTGCCACAAACAAAAAAAATAAGGCTATAAAATATAATCTGAAACTACATTAACAAATGTCCCTGTTGTTATTCACTACAAACTATATTTAAGGTACTCCACTGTGGATTCAAAGAGTGAACAAGTTCCAATAACTAATGCAGGCTCCTAACTTGGAAAAAAATCACCCTGAACAGTTATAACCATGTTTAAAGAGACATATTCCCATGTACATATGAATAAAACTAGATTTTTTTTTTACCTGTTACACCTATGATAGGTACCCAGATTTACTGAAGATAGCATTACTTCATTTTGTCCAGAAGACCAAATATTTTTGTTCTTGAGCACAAATATTGAGTCTCTAGGCATAAACACAGAAAACAAACTCTCTGCAGGAAATGAGTTATTTTTCCCTTCCTGAAAGAGCTCATAGTACGATGAGCATAACACCACCAGTAATGAGGCGAAATGGTATTGTAAACCACTGTAGAAATAACAAATCTATTACGAATAATTCCCACCAGAAATCTTGGAAATTGGACAACCTACTGTCTGTTGATATTTTATTTAGTCAGAACAGAAAAATGAGAGGGAGATCTGGACAACTGGATTTCAACTGGCTTTACTCACAACTTCCAGTTGCATTCACCCACAGATGACTAATTGTCATCTTCCGTTCTTGTCTTTCCCATTTGGCCAAATGAACAGAAGGCAAAGATGTCTATTGTCCCCTGACACATTAGTAGTCATTATGGTGAAAAGTAAATGAGAACTATTTCATCTTCAGAGCGATATCCTAAGACATTAACAACTAATAACAATATTAAAGTCACATTACAGGTCTTTAATCTGTGGCAGTAATAATGCTGTCTAGTTTAATAAAAATACACATTAAATTAAATATTTTGGCTATCCACTTTTAGGAGTCTGCAAACAATATTATTACCAAGTTGAAGTGACTTCAAGATAGTTAGAACTAAATTTTGAGAGAGCAGCACTGGTGCAGTTCCAGCAACCTGCTTCCTTTTCCTTGCTTACTCATAGTTTCCCAGAGAGAAATGAAAGCTATTTTATCAGGATTTCTCACGTTAATACTCTTTAAAAAAAAATGAAACAAATACACAAAAAAATCAGTGGTGTATCTTGAAATCAGCAACTAAGTAAAGAATCAAAATGAACCAGAGCTCAGGAATTCTGCGCGTCTCCCTGTAAACATAATCCGCAGCACAGCCTGGACATTGTTCACTCCTAAAATATTCCTCACCAAATTTTTATTGGAATTCTATAAGATAAAGCAACTCTAAGAGGCAGCTTCTCGTGCAGTTCATCAAATTGTAACATGATAATTGTTGTTTAACCAGGAAAGACATCTTTGAAGCAGCAGTCTTACACATCAAAGATTTCTGGCCAAAACAGACCGGCACTGATGGTTACAAAATCATCTGGCACCATTAGAGGTGCTCTGGATACACCGACATGTTTCATGATACAATTTACTAGTGAGTATATTGAAAAGTTAGTAAATAATCTTTATGGCTGCAAGAGCTGCCCTTTTAATTTGCTAAGGAGTTTGAAAATGTATCATGCTAAATTCTTGCTGGTTTACATTTACAAAATTGAGTGTCAACTTCAAAGTTTTGGGACCTCAATCAGTCAAATATGAACATATTCATTTGTAATGCTGCAGACGTAGCACTGGCCAATGACATATTAATTCATTAAGCTGTTTACCAAAAGAAAGAAACAAAATAAGTACATTTTTGCTGTTGGCTTCAGAGAAGGTGCAAACAGCATTTTCAGATTGCAAGGTAGTCTCTCTTTGGTTTTGGCTGACTGATGACACGTCCTCGCCAATAAAGTGTTACTGCTTGCTCTTTTTTTTTCAGAAATTGCTAGACTGAAATGATTGAAAAGTGTCTAAATAATATTCAAGTGCTCCCTCAACGGCACATGAAGCACTTGGGAATCTGAACCCCTCTAGTTTTATTTTATAAACCCTATGGCTCCTATTTCCCCCTTTCCCCCAGCTGCTCTCACAGCGTGCACTGCTTAGTTACAGTGGTAGATGACAAGGCAGATAATATCAATTACAAGTGACAGTAGATGAGGTGAGCTGGTACAAAAACCAACGTCTTCCATGTGAAATTTCTGCTCTTTATCTTTCTTGGAGAGATCATTCGTGTTGGCTCGGACTTGTGCATTTGATGAATGGGTCAGCAGCTAGAATCTGTATGAGCAAATGAATAAGATGCACATCTCATCCCTCATACCATAATGAAAATCTTTACGAGATTGGATTCATGCATTAAGATGACCTAAGAATATGTTCCTGTTTTTTTACATATTACAATTTAGTTATCAAGTGACAGCATGAAGACAAACCAGCACCAACCATTCCTGAAAGCTGAGTAGGTAACTCATAGGCAGGTGGTGCTACTACAAGCAGATATTGAATATTAAATGCATAAAAAAAATACATAAAGTAGCAGTAAGAGAAACTTTTCTCATCATATATGTTCCAATCATCTTTTTGAGGAAACACAGTTGCTGACAAAAACACTGAAAAATGAAGTTTCATTGGCAGAAAAGCTTTCTGAATATCCAAAAGTTGCTCAGTTCTATGTTTTGTTTTCTTTTCTTTTCTTAATTAGCATGTAATGAGACCACAGAACTAACCTATGAGAAATATCTGTATACATCTGAGAATAAAGGATGCTATCATTTATGCTTAAGTACCTACATACATACCAGACCTTTGCGTTGTCAGAATGAGCATATTTCCCATAGGTAGGATATTATTTCTCTAAACTTCACTCCTGCAGACTTTCTATTAATTATACATTTTATAGTCACTTGGACACTCTTTACATTGAAAAACAAACAAACAAACAAAACTAACCATGAAGCCACACAAAATTACAGCAAAGCCTGTTTAAAATCCTCTGGATGAAGCACTGTCCCACTGAAACATCCCCTTCACACCTTGGGGAAGGGACCAAGGTCACTCTTAACTTCTCTTGTTAAAGCTGTCATATAATTTCCCCCCCAAAAAAGTTCCTGTTTTCACAAAAAGAAGTATTTCAGAAATTCTTGGTCAGTTTTTCATAGAAGTTTACTATCTCCAGAAAGCTGCTAGCTGATGATTTAGTGACATGAACTAAAAACTGTTCAGGAAAACCATTCACTTCGCTCAACATACGTAGAGCTTGCTCAAGTTCATGTTTTTCCAGCCAGGCCATCAACTGATATAAACGATATTTAGCAGGTAGAGATCCATTCTTTCATTCTCACTCTTTCATGATGGAAAACGATTGAATTTTCTTTCAATTATTAAAATCCAAGAATAATGAGACCCTAAAGAAGGTGAAAAAGTACAACAAAAACATACATATCAGCTGTTACAGTCTGGACAATGAAACAGAAAAATATGATGAAGAATATTCACAATCAGCACATAATTTATTGATTGCCCTTACTCAAATGAAGGGCCATCAGCTAGTTTAAAAGTAAAATTACTTACTAAAATAACAGCAGAGAGAGATCAAAATTATGAGGGTCATGGAAGGGAAAAAAAGATGTATTTTCAGCAAAGATTTTTAAATGAGATGGAGAGTCAATGAGGCAGAGAAATACAGGAAAGCCCTTCCATGCCAGAAAGACCTGCAGAAAACCAGGTTGTTTTAGCATTAGTTGCGAAATGTTGAGTGGCAGCATGGGAGAGAAAACTAAAAAAGCAAAGCAGATACTCTTGAAATAAACTGCCGTAATCCTGCTTTTTAGAATGTATATTAATTACATTAGCATAATGGAAGTTGTCTGAAAGGCCAGACAAACTGTGTAGAAGAAAATAAATGACTTGCTAAAAATGTGCTAACAAGTTATACGACTGCAAACATGAGCTCAAATTGTACAGAAATCATGAATTGCACCATCCTGCTCTCTCCTGAACATACAGCTTTGAAATCCTCTTTCTCATGGCCGGTCCCAATCCCTGCCCCAATAAATTTGCAGGAATAAGAAGAAAGTTTAACATAAACAGGAAAAAAGGTCAACTTCTTACAGCACAAATAAATAAACACTGGGCCAGTTTAGCAGGGCATGGGATGAATTCTCCATCACTTGAATCTTTGGGCTGGGACTGGGTGTGCTGCTCAGATACTGCTGGAGTTCAGTCAGAAATTGCAGACTTAACACAGGAACAGCTTAAAGAAATCTCACAGCCCGGATTACACCAGAGGCCTATACAGATCATCAGCATGGACCCCCAACACATTTCTATTTACTCATGCATGCAATCCAAGAGCAATCCAGGTCCACAGGTTTTGCTCTACAAACTTCACTTATTTACTCCTTCCACTCTTCATTGTACGACACACAAGGCAACACCCGCAATCTCTCCCATGAGTCTCGGCCCTGCAGAATTGTACCTACACAGTTCAGCTGAAGTGCTAAATACTAAATAACTATTAAATCTGCCAGGGTACCATACCCTTCCAGAATACTGTATTAATTAATATATAGCCTTTCATAGTGTAAACTTGCAGATATGTTTGAGGAACAGGCAACGAGGATAGCAAACTGCTTATTTTTTTTCCAAATATTTCTTGAATGTTTTTCCCCTGAATTGTCAAATGCAATTACACAAAAAATACAAGCTACTCAATTGTGAAATCGTATTTAACTCTAAGACTTTAGCTGGCTACTAGAACATCTCAGCACAAGCTGCACTGCAGAGCAGTTCCCCAGCCTGTGTAATTCAGGGCTGATTTTAGTTTGGGCCGAGCTGCTGTGCTAGAACTGCTCTAAGTCTGCCCTGGCTCTGCCAGCGTGGCCAGGGTGATTGCCATGGAGCACAGAGCCTGTCTTAGCAAGGATGAGCAGCTGATGAGCTGTGCTAATTCATTTCTGGGTCTATCTAGTTTGAGCATCCACAATGACTGGGCTTCAATCCTTGACCTACAGAATTTCAGGCATCACTTCACTCATACTAGAGATTTTGTATATAGACAAAATACAGATTACGGATGATTTCTAGGCCAGCAGGAAAGAAAATCCTTTGTAGTCAAGACTATTTTACTGAAGATCTGTTTACAAACAAAAAGTAAAGAAATCCTTTCAAATTCAAAACTGTAATTTAATTTTAAACTTGCTAGACATGATTGTTGCTAAGTACATAAATATACGATGTGGGAGTAGGTACAATAAGTTTCAAATTTCTTGAAGTGAAAGAATCTGTAACTGAATTAGCCCTGTGGTCATTGTCTTCATCTTGGTCACCTGCTCTGACACCCTTATGATGACATGAGCACACTGTCCTAGAACCTTTGCTCTGTTATTTTCAAAGGTAGCCTTTAAAATTAACTTTTTCTCTGCTTAGAATAAATTAAAACCACCACAATTATAAAATCAGATATATTAATTAGCAATTGCTATCTAATGGAGCATGTCCCAGCAGGTATTTTATTTCTGAGAAATCCCTCAAAGCCCCAGAAGGGAGTTACTGAAGTACATCAATATTGTAAACAAATGGTTTAGGTGACAGCAGAAAATCAAAACCACTCACCCCTTGTTAATAACCAACGCACTAAAATAATGTCATACATTTCTTATTTCAAGCATCAGTATTTATATGATTAAACAGGTCACTTAATTGTGTGCACTTAAGTTAAACTGGGATTACAGTGTACTAACTTGTCCTTATCCTTACTGTGATATCCTTAAATCAGTGAGAATGGAAAAGTGCTGGGAACACATCATGCAAGCCAAGCAGGGAGTCCACCTGATATTCAGAAACCAGACCAAAAAACCTGGCAATACTTAACTAACGCTCAAGGTCCCTGGTGATAGGTTGTCATGATTGCTCAAGAGCAAACCCAAAATAATTATCAGAAAATATCATCCTGGGATCAAACGAGAAAATTCATAATAAAACGTACAAAATGTATTTCATATATATTTGTATAGATGGGTGTTTGCATATACATTTGTGTATCTGCATGTGTACCTGTATATATATATATATATATGAATGTACAAAATCTGATCCTTGTTTTTAACCCCACAGAAAGAGAACAGGAAGGAAAATAGACTTCAATATAGCTGAGGTCAAAAGAACCACAGTGAATTTATGATCCTAGTATGATATTTCCGGTCAAGGGTTCCAAATTTGTATTTCGTTTGCGTAACAGAGACAATAATAAAACTGCACCCACCCTGGCTCGCTCAGAAGTTGGAACAACACGCAGACCTGTTTGTGACCTGTATCCTACAGACTCCCCAGTGCATTTATCAGACAGAATTTACTGCAGGAGAATCACCTGATCTTAGGAGAGGCACACCTGGTTACTGGGACTGGGGACGGCAGTCAGACATGTTTCTTCCTGCAGAAATTGTGCTTCCAGTCTGTTTAGCGATACACATGAGTGTTGCAGTTTCAAGATTTCATGTTACATCTTTAATTGTGGGCATTTAGCAGACTGCCTCTTATTATTAAGATACTGCTGACTTTTATTGTCAGTGTGGCCACAGGACAAGGCTAATAATTACTATCACCAGAAGCAGCTTGTGGTTTTATATTACATTGAGGTAAATTACACTGGAATTAGAGTGGATTACTTTTATCAAATGGGGAATAAGCTGTTAATTAACTCCCTGCTGTAGCAATCTTTTTCTGAGCTTGCAACTGTTATTAGCTCTAGATTAAACTGTTGAATTAATTTCCCACTTACTTACTATTTCAAGAGTTTTTAATTTACCTGGCAGCAGTTTTAATGGGAAATTGTATTAGTGAGCATAAATTGTTTTTGGGAAGAGTAAACAGTTTGTGATAATGTTTATTAAGTCGTTTTGTTTGAGCAAAAATATAATTGCAGTTTTAATTAGTGCATGCTTGTTGGAGTATTAGGTTTGAGATTACATTATGGCATTCTGAGAAAACAATCGCCCAGGTAATCCCAGCATTTATAACTGATAGCAAGCAGAAAAGGTACGTCAGCACGGCTCTGACTCGCGTGTGTGCACGTCTGTGCACACCCAAGAAAATGGGGTCAATAAAGTAGCAGAATTTTGCATACGTTACATGTACACGTCTCTGATTCTTAAAAAAAATATATATTTTCTTATAAAAATTAGAAAATATGTAAAAGTAATAGCGGAACCTCCCAGTTTTAGGCAATGTAGATTCAGATATTTAAACTCAGAAGCACATACTTCAAACTTGGCTTTACTACTGAGTCAGCAAGACATGAGCCCACGAGGTTCTTACACACCTTTCAAGTGGCCCAAAATCAAATGGGGTGGAAATGTGATAATAAGTAATAGGAACCAATGTCAAGTTTCAGCACTTTTCATAAACGCAGGCCACTGCAGCTAAAACTACTTTGTGCCGTGATCTCATTTGTAACTGATTTTTAGGAGCCTAACAGAGGTGAATTAAAATGCCAAGACAACAACCGCAAAAAAGTTCCTTGTCCTCACAAGGACGGCAAACTCCGTGTTACAGGGTTTGGATCTTTTTACCTTGACAGCTGCCATGGGCAGCATTCAGAGATGTAAACATGCAGGAAACTACTCAAACTGTTTCAAAAGACAACATTTCAAATGTATCTGCATGCAAAAGTTGTTTAAAGCACCTCACGGTGATGCAAAAGAAGTTCATGAGCATCAATTATTTAGTAGCTTTAAATATACATATGTGTATTGATTTACAGAATGCAATAAACATCAATAGGAAATAAAAGGTTTACACCATTCTAATTGCCACATGATGTCCCACTTTGTATCCTGTAATTGGGTTTAATATAAGATTGGTTAACGGAAACCTGTTACATATGGATTCAGAAATCTTTTTAATTTAAAATGTAATGTAATTTGATCTTTGGCAAATTGGCACTAATCCACTTAATGCCTTCCTGAGACCCAGTCTTCAGGTCAAGAATGTCAAGAAAAAGTTCTAATGATTTTTAGTATTGTTTCATTCACTGTCATTAATAGCAACAATTTTTTTTCCATAAACAGTTGTTCTATTTATATTAATATACTAATATGAAAACACATTGTTTATACACTAGTATCATGGATTTTGTAAATGCTATTATACATTTGTTGCTACAGTCATTTATACTTTTAAGTTGATGTTAGATTCCCTGGAAATCATAAAACTTTTGGAAATTTTAGGGTAACAGAACATGATTAATACTTTATCACAACCTTTTTAACCATTAGAAACAATGACTGAAAGGTAACACCTTCGATTTGCATGTCTGCTAATTAATATATTAGGCTTGTTTTGTGACTTCTGTTATACTGAATACATTGCAGCTGTCTTCAACTTCAGAAAAACAGAGGCACTTTCAGAGTTTGCCAACCATTAATCATTAAGATAGACCAGGAGAAGTCAATGATATTTAAGCCATGGCACTGGCTCAGAAATTGCAGGAAACATCACTTCCAGCTCAGGGACTGATGGAAAAAGTAAATAAACAGCCCTCTTGCTGTTACAAGAAGCATTTCGTACCTTTCTGAGATGAAGAAAAGTTGCTCATATTCTGCCTCCTTCTGTGCTTTCCAGTGACTGTCACAGCCCAGTTCCGCCTCATCCTGTGCTCTAAAGCCCACTGTGTATAACAACAGGCATTCGGTTCTGCAGCGTAAGAGACATCACAAAACCCTCCCAAGCCAGGAGGATCAAGCTCTCTGCAAGTGGGATGCTACAGCACAGGCTCCTCTGCAATGTGCACACCAGCACAGCTGCACATACACTGAATACACTGCAAAGTAAGAACTAGCTTTTTTCTCTAAAAAACAAACAAACAAAAAACCACAAGCAACTGATTCCATTTGTGATCCCCTTTAACCTATAGATTATTTTTTCTCATTCAGCTTCTTGGCCAGATAGATCGCAGCCTATATTTATGCGTATTTCTCCTTCCTACTGTAGGTACTTTTACCGAATTCCATTTTACCAGTCCCAAATCACCTGTTCTATTAGTAAAGATCATTTTTAATTCTGAGCCTCCCTTCCCAAGTTCTCCATTGGTGTAAGCTGTAAGCATATGCCAGACTGTCATTCAAGCTATTAAGGAAGATAACAAACAGAAGAGAACCTGTGGGATGGCTGGGGGAGACAACTCCTGTTGAGCACCCATGTCCAGTTCAGCAGCACAATGAAGTAAAACATTTACTGGTGCAGCTCGCTGGCTGTAAGGCTGAAAAAAGCAGTTGCCAATAATGGTGTTTTACTGGACGGAGAACTATGGTTTAGCCACAGACACAAGTGTTAGCAACTACAGCACAGCAATTAACACAGCTGTAAATCATATAACGCTAATCAACATTTGGTCTTGGTTTTTGTTCCCCTCCATCAGCACTTTTTTCCTGTGCTGTGTCTGAGGAGTGGTCAATGTTAGAAACCATTAAATGTTCTTGAAAACATCTACAGTCTGCTTTTTTAAATTCAAACAGAAACATAAAAATGTTCAACTGAAGTTTATTCCATTAATTTTAGTTCTCAATTTATAAAGATTTTACTATTCATGCAAAGGAAAATGAGAATTAAGATGCAATATGCTGACATTCAGTGTAGTTTTACAGCCTTTTTAATACAGAAGTAATTTTAAAAATAATAGGCTTAAAATAGTAAAAAACCCCAAAACTAACAGTTTTGCTAAATTACCTTTTTATGACATGGTTTCAATTAGCATTCCCTCATCCTCCCATCCAACACAGAGATTGTTCTCTCTTTTCTCTGAAGGAAATCATGAGACGATAGAAGTTACAGAAGACACTTCAACCAAATGTTGGAACCTCAATTGAAAACACAAGTATGCAGCATTCCCAGAATGATTTGTTGCAGCAAATTCTATAAAAGTTAACAGTTCCTAGAGATGTATATAACTTATGAAGCATGTTTCTCGCATATGGTAATAGAGATTATTCTACTAAACTCATCAGTTATTACATTTATTACGCACCATGCTAAAAATTACAAACAATAAAATGCTTTAAACTTGAATGTGATTTTTCATTTCTTTGAAGTCATCAGAAAGCTGCTGTGGTTTTAGTTAAGGTACTATTCTGCAGCATGAGGAAAATGTTATACTACAGGTACAGAGAAGATTTAATCCACATGTTGCAAGGTTACATATGGATATAAACAACGGATTAATCCTGAGTTCCCTTCAGTTTTGACTCACACAGGTCAGAAGAAAAATGGCCTAATTCCAACATTGTATGGTCCCCTGTAATGTCAACACCTTTTATTTCATCTGTGGAAGGTTTTGTGAGACAGAGCCTAACTGATTACAATTTCATCACCATTTATAAAACTAAAGACCTCAAAATAGGCAGAAATACCCTCATGAAAGATAAGAGGTAACTCCTGCAAGGACAGGACCACAAAACCCACTCAGCCTTGTCTACACCAACCTAACAACAGCGTGTAGACCAGGCACAACCAGACTGAAGTGAGGGCAGCTCAGCTAAGAAAACACTCAAACACTCTCCAAGAATGCTCTAAATACCTGAACTGAAATTTCAAGATGCTCCGCTATGACCAAATTTAATACATGCTTGGGTACAGAAAGTATTAATTATCTTTCCTAAATTAATGAGCATAGCCTTTAGTGCTTGAGGGTCTGTAGTTAAAGTTCACATTAGGAAATTCCAAATGCCTTCTCAGTATCTTTTTCAATTATTCTCCTCTTAGAGCATAAATATTTTACCCTAATAAAATCAGTCCTATTTCCAAAAAGATTATAAACACATTGATATATAGAACTATAGAGCTTAAGAATTCCACAACAAATTCAACCTCATTGTCCAAAATACAAACTCAAAGCTTTTAGGAGATGAAAAAGACCTATTTTTTTTTTTAGGAACCAGAGAGAACAGAAATCTATTGAGAGATTTAAGGAACTCTATGGAGGTTAATTTGATACGCTGCTACAAACACACCTATAAATCAATGGAAATCAACTACTATCTTCCTATTAGGTTAGATAGCATTTTTATAGTTGTGATTCTTATGTCTAAAAGCAGCAGATTAAAGACAGCTGTATGAAACAACAGGTAAATGCAGTTTAGAACAAGAGCCAAATACAGGCATTCGTTTACCATAGATACAAATAGTAGTAAACACCTTGGATTTGAAGAATCTTGAGCTTTGCAAACTTTATCTGGGTTTCACCAGGAAAAAAACAAAGTTCTTAAATCTGGAAAAAGAGAACACTGTTAAAAGCACCTATATGCTACTAAAACTAATAACTACTCTTTAACAATGCAAACTTCTATTTCTTGCTAAGTGGGTGGAAAAGTGACCATCAGCAATATAGAAATCTTTAAAAAGGTTAACAAGCAACAAAGGTTCAAATGTTTCTCAGTATGTTCACTCATGCAAGTACACGAAGTGCTGTGTGTGCACAACGTGGTCTCCACATGGGTCCAGCTCTTCCGACTGTCTCCAGGTGACAGTTTTGAGCACAGGAATATTAAGCACAGACATTTACGTTCTCCGAGGACAGACGGCCAAGGTGCAGTGTCCTGAGACTGTTCTCCTCCTCCTAACGACAGCTGGGGGCTGGTGGAGCTGAGTAAAACTCCCCATGACGGTCAATCACAACGTGGAGCCCGTACGCCGCAAACTGTTGTGTCTGAGTCAGGTACACTGTAAAAATTCAATGATGCCTTTAAATTCTAATGGTTTCAAGCTGCTGTAAACTTCTGCAGCAATCAAAAATAATCTGTCATGGGACTAAGGGGTATGAACATCATGTCACAGCCACTCTGCTGTTAGATTTATTGGAGGGTAAAGCGTGTCATTTATGCATCAACTCACAGGAGAAAAAAGCAATCCCTATGAAGTTAATCTAATAATAGACTGGAAAGCAATGATTACTGTTTCATGTGCAGTAGCTATTTGTAGCAGTGGTTGGCCTAATTCAGCAGGCCTGGCCTGTCAGAGCTCTGGGATTAGCAAGTGTTTAGATGAAAATCTATCAGGAAATATCAAGAAATGGCTTAATGAGGAACAAAAGTCTTCATTGTTACATTTAATATTTGCTGAAACTTTTCCATTTGCACCACTACATTTTCAAAAACCTTACTGGAAGTGACATTCCAAATAGAATACAAATGTTGAGGGACTGTAACTTTAATTAATCCAAAATAGTTCTCCACAATTTCAGTGTAAAAGTCTGCTCTTGCTATTTTTATGAGGGCAGAATGCCCTGAAATTGAGTGCAAGATTTTTTAAAGACACGACTGGTAATGATGGTATCACTGAACTATATACATTTTCCATCAACTACATATTTCACATCTATTGACTAATCAACCTCCTCACCTCCCACATGGTATAATCCAACTGTTGCCATCATTTCACACGAGTGGAAGCAAGACGACAGACACCTCACACTCCCAACCCAAACACACAGAAAAATGGCACAATGGTGATGGGATGGCAGAAGACTGAGCAAGTCTCCAGCCCACTCCTATGTCCGGAGCCATGCACCTCTCCCTAGGAGATGCCTTGAACATTTTCAGTTCTTAAAACAATTTATACAAAAAAATCTCAAATCTCTTAATTAGGTTCAAGTTCTAATGTTAACTAACCCTGGGGAAGAGGTTGTCTTTCATCTTCCTTCATCCATTAAGCAAAATTAAAACTAACCCAGGGAAGATATTTCAATTCCCTTACGTCTACAGATATTGTTCACTGTAGATCAGAATGAATGCCTCAAATTGAGGAAATAAGTCATTCCTATCAAAAGCAAAAATCAGAAGTTAATCTGATTAATGCATAATTACACAGCTAATTCTCTCCAATAAAATCCTCAGCAAAGAACGAAAAAGAAACATAGAAAATAAGACACTGTAGTGTACTTTCACATAAATGCAACTGACACACAAGGGAACATTTAGCCATTTCACAAAATTCTCATTTTCAGAGGCACGTCGGCATTTCCACACCTTCTACCAGAAAATTACCCAACCAGCTGAACCCTCCTCCAGATAATCCAGAAATGCCATGAAGGATCTAGCTTAAAATAGTTACGACGGCCAAGTCGTCCCCTTCTCACAGGATGTCATAAAAGAGGAGACAGCACCGCCTAACATGTGAGACCATCCACGGGGTCCCTGCTCAGCCATCCCAGGCCACCTCCCTGCTCTGCCCATGTCCAGCCACCAGCTAAACCCCAACTGCATCTCCAGAATGATAGCTTTTACCAAAACCTTCCAAAATCAAGATGTGACCAGCAACCTATTATCCTTACTAACTACTGTCATGCCAAGCACTTTTCCTGCCAAAGTTGTCACTGAATTTCCCGTAATTCTGGCCCTGCATTCCCCTCAATACAAATAATGCTGCAAAATGTTTTGTCTTTATGAACTGCTCTCAGTCAATTTAACTGCAAAGGTAATATGAAATCAGACGTTTTTCCAAGTAAGAAAGTAAAAGCATAATCACAAATATTTACACTAGAAATCCAGTTTTACTAAGACTTAAATTAACATAGGGGAAGTGATCAGGTGCTAGAGAAAAAATGATCTAGGACAAGCACAGATTTCATGTCATTTCTTGCAAATGTGTAGAAACAGGCAAACATGGACTACTTGATCATAGCAAATACTGACACCGTTAGAAGTCCGGACTGACAATATCAATATCAACCTCCTCTGTCTTACCAGTTTAACTCATGAACCTTCAGAATCACAATTAAACCAAGGTTAACTAACACTGAATATATCTTTCACTTCAGTAAAAGTTCAGTTTTTAATCTGGGTTAACATAAAAACTAAAAAAAGTATCAATAACTTCCTGTTAACTTCTTGTTGATGGAATCTTACTATAAAAGCACAAGTCAGAACCTGATGCATTCATATGACTAATCTTGATAACTGACTTCAGACACACAAAAGAAACATCTTTTGTTTTATAAAATAAAATTTAAAATCTACATAAAGTTGAAAAAAAAAATTGAAGATGTGTCTGAAACAATTTACTTTTTTCTTGAGCACATTTTAAAAAGCTCATGCTATACTTATAGCCCTTTAGTTGGTATTTGTGAAAAATAATTTCAGCACGATATTTAACTGTCCTTCCAATTGCAATTGAACGGCATCCCACAAAATCCATTGCTAAATTTCCATTTGTTACTTCACAGGAGACGTATAAAACCAGAATTTGACCATGCAGAAGATGCAAGTATTAGAGTTGTGTTACTGGCTGTCATCTAGCAAAAATGTGTGACATGTGAGTAATAACATTAGATGTCACAATTCACCCATTCTTTCAAAGACCAATATGGTCTTCTCGAGCTAGAGAACCGAGAAAATTAGCTCACTACCAAGACCAGCTACTTCATCCATTGACGCAGCCATTAATCATCATAGTCTTTGAAAATACGCAGGTAGTAAATCCTAAAACTAAGTAATATTTTACTAGCTATTAAACTACTTCCATCTCACTCTAGTTTTTACTGTATCAGCACAAAAGTTCTAGAAAGATGTTGTTACACAAATGCACATTTGGATCATTGCTGCTCCACAGATCACAATCTGAAAAACAAAAAAATACCTGATGCATGATAAGAATAAGAGGTAAAAAAGAACAGAAAGTCGTCAAGGACATCAAAGGCCATCCTTTGATCGCACCACATCTTTTATGATAACAACACAACCTGTCCTCATCTTTGCCTACCCACAAGCCAAAGCCACCCACCATGGGACAGCAAGGTTTGTGTCATCAGTGCAGAGTTTGTCCAGAGAACAAATTCCAATAGAGACCAAAGACAGGTAAGGACGAGCGGCCAACACTGGCTTTCCATCCGTAGGCCACGGCAAGAGATGTACAAGCAGGTGTGGGTTTTCTGCCACCAATGACAGAGCAAAGAACCCAACCTTGCTACAGTCCGGCGACCCCAACACCCTCCATTCAGGGTCAGACACGAGCCCAGCCTCATCTGCGGTTTGCCCACTATTCATCATATTCCTGATCTTGATCCCTGGCAGCCGTTCTTTGGATCCCGAGAGGTTTGTTGAACTTTCATGGGTAAGATTTATCTCTCTCATCCAAACCCTTTCTAATCCTCCTCCTTTTGCAGGTGGCACAGACTCTGCAGGCACAAGCACAGGAACCCACCAGCAGCGATCCTATGATTTATTGCTTCTGATTTCTATCTCTTTTGTATCACTCCTTCTCTTTATTGCCTGGAAAGAAACACTAACTTGAGAGGAAAAGAAAAATGGTCACAGACCAGTTTCTAGGATGGCTCTGCTTTCCAAATCAGAAGCACATTGCAGAGGATTTTGGTGTGGGCCACGATACTGAAATGGCTCAGCTAATTGAGGGCAACCTCAAGGTCAACACAAATTGTAGTGTAGACATAAAAGTCAAGGGCAAAAAAATAAAGAGGAAAGGCAGAGTGATATGATGGAATGAAAAATGGAGCTCAAGACAGACACATCAGAAGGGGAAGGACACGTCCATATCAATGGGCAAAAACCTATTCTCAGGATATTTTCCTATGCACAGTCTACAGTGAAAACTTTCCATCAGCAAACAGAAATTCTCAACAGGATTAGGACTCATGTTTAGCTACCACATAGGACTGATAAGCTACTATGAAAAAAATATTATCTGTAATTAAAAATTTTAACGAAGCAGTTCCAAAACAGGAAGGCCAAAACAATTTATGGTACATTTCCTCGATGCTTAATATGTTTGAAAAAGAGATTCTGGTGACATGTTTTCAGCAATCTAACCCAGGTGCAAACACAAAATAGCCTTCTGAAGACCACAGACTAATCTAATACAGGAGAAAAACCTGAGATCAATATATCCATATGTCAAACAAGACTACACAGAACAATTTTGTACTGGGAAATACCAAAACCACTGTCTAAATGGCAAAGCCCTCTGAATTGCCATTGAAAGATGGCAAGGCTTTCTGGGTCAGCTGGATTTGAATAATAGGGTGTTCTTTGCCCAAATAACCTATTGACTTCCATATATAACAAAATAGAGAGAGTCTTTCAAGTGTCTCCTAGATTTAGCAGCTGTTGCTCTGACACTGTCAGCAATGCATCCATCTTAATCACAGTACGATCCTTTCAACTTTGCTTTTTGAGGCTCTGCTTTACTTCCTTCCACCCTTCAAGCCCCCTCAACTGCCCAAGACTGCTCAAAGAGCCGTGTGAATGTCAGTTAAAACAATATACCTGGTTGCTCCTGAATCATGCCTCTTTGTTTTAGCATCTGATACATATGCATATTTTTGTACTTCTATATATAGGAAACCTATGGTTTGGTGCCTACGGGAGGTGCCTGCTGGCTGCTTTTGTTTTTCTATTCTGATGCACTCTGCTGTAGCAACTCCCCTGTAACGTCCCTCGCCCATCACCACAGGCATTTTACTCTTTATTCTCATTATTCTTTTTGATTTTTCTTTGCTTGAAATAAAAGACTCCATATGTTTTGCTCCTCTTTTACTGGAAAATGTTAATGCTGTGTACCAGAGGGCACAGTTAAATGAGGGATTGCCATTTGGACAGAATTACATACCCAAGTATTGCCTAGGGTATATCACCTGTATGAGTGCTTTAAGCAGATCTCAGCTTTGTTTCTGCCAGAATTTAAAGCAATATTTTCATGCTAAAAACAATATTCAATGCTTTCCAAGGGAATATTGTTCTGTCAAACTCTTTCAAATTAACTGGTACTTAATGGCCTACAACTCACTGCAGATATGTTTCTAGTTCTTAAAAATGTGACCCATCTGAATTTTATCCGCTTTTAAAAGATAGCTCAACCACACTCACTTTTAGTTAATTTTAAATCATAATAAAACTCTCCTCCTCGTTCAAGTTCTCATCTGAAAAACTGAAATATTACTGTAACTGTATAGGTTATAATAGAGTCAGGAGCACCGTAAGAGCAGAGCATTCGTCATATTTCACCACTAAAGCATGAAAAGGCTGCACATCTGAAACAGCTTTAGTAACTGGGTAATTCACATTCAGTAAGTGGATTAGCTGAAATAAGCATAATAAATGAAAGAGAATAAAATAAAAAACAATTTCACACTAAGTGAAGGCTTGACTTATAGGAAGTGGCAGCTCTGGTGGCCCAAGGCATAGAATTAGTTTTGCCACTCGATAATTTGACTGATGCACTCGAGTGGCCAGAAGAGGACATTTTCTGCCTGATTTCAGTGTAATCAAGTCACCTGCTCCGCGGCTGCCGGGGCCGAGTGGCTGCACGGGCTGCACCGCCGGCACGTCCTGCCCAGCGAGAGCAGCGGCTTCTGCACGTGTGTGCGGAGCTATGGAGCTGCCAACGACACGGAGATTCAGCTCCATCTGTACGTTAGCGTGGTTTCATTTGAAACCATGTACGCAATAGGAAAATAATCTATTAACTCCTTTATTTACTTTGAGTTTGGGAGGGGGTGTTCTCTCAGTTCTGTTACACACACCAGCAAAGAGCTTAGGCATTGTTTAGTCAAAAGAGGTGACAGATGCAAATATAGAAAAAATGTAATTCCAAGAGACTGGAAATATAAATGACATTTTCTGTCTTAACTAGAAATTACTATGAAATTCTTTATAAACCATTACAGCAAGATTTTGTGTTAAAAAGACTGTAATATACATGCAGAGATTTGGGAATGGATATGAACAACTTGCATGATGTGATGTCAGTTTTATTCCTGTTCTGTTGAACTGAGGTCAGAACGACAAGTACAACATATGTGCTCATCTTTAAGCATATGACCAGTTTCACTGGTTATTATTATATTTATAGGTAACCTTTCAACGTAATGATTGTATACTGCATGTCAAAAGAACAGAATTTTATATTACTATGGAAAATAATATTTTCTTCCCTTCATGCAAATATTAGATTAAGACTGCCCCAATCAGGAGAGATAATCCACTTAGAAATATCATTACTAGTAAAGCGTGTCCAATCAATATGCAAATGTGAAAAAACAGTAATTAAGCATTTTGTTTTTTACAATTGTGCTATGGTAAAAACAAAGATATAATGTGTATCAACACGATTTAACATTTTATAACCAATTTTCTACTTGACATATGTTACTGCATGACTCATCCACATTTGTCAGAACCGAAGTCCATGATCTGGCAAACTAAATCTGTTAATAAAATGAAAAGGTGACCTTGCTTAATTTAATAAGTCTGTGTAGAAATACTCTTTCAACATGTTAAAGAATTACAAAAAGGTTATCATAGCTCACTTTCATGGGAGAGTACTCTACCTTTTCCAGCTCATTTCTCAGGCTTTTACTGTAATTCATTAGATTACATAAAAACAATGTAGATCATTATATTTTAATAAAGGCTTTCCTTTCCTAATAAAATGTCTGTCATTTACATTCAGGCATGTATTATGTGAAATGCTTCTCTTTCTGAAGTAAAGCTTTTCATATTCAAGTCACAGGATGTTGGTAGCTCTAGGAATTATTTTTCTTTGCAAAAGATTTTCAGAAATAATTCAGTTTCTCGACTGAATCCTCCTGAACTCTGGTCCTACATTTATCTTTAAAATAGGTACAAGAGGGTAGCAGCAACACCAGTTGCCATCAGCATGCCTGACTGTGAAAGGATGGTATATATTACTATACTCATTAAGCCAGCTTGCTTTTCTTTACACCAATTAATGTTGACTGTGACAAAATAGTTTACATAATACAAATATATTTCCAGTGAAATCCTAACACGGTCCCAGTCACTTAATGAGAACAATCAGACAACAAAATCTGTTTTAGTTATGCGAGCTTCAAAATAAAAGTGTGCGCCTCTTCAAAACGCTAAGAGATGTTTCCTCTTCATCATGAATCCTAATTTGTTGCCAGCACTTGGCATCATGTTTTATTACTTGGGAAGGGCTGAAAGAAGAGCACGTTCTTCTTGAGCAGGAGGAAACACCAACCACAGCCGCTGCACTTTGTGTGTAGCAAAGCACAAGCAGCTTCTCCAGGAAGGACAGGCAGGCAGCTCTCCTCACTACACCTGCTTCACTCCGTTTGCTGCACACACATAAAAAATACACCAAAGTCTCTCCCAGATCACCAGTGCAGTTTTTCACTACGTTACATAGACAGACTCACACTCTTTGTCTAATTTGAAAATACTTACCCTCTTGCTTTCAGCATAGGAAGTTCTCCCGACTGCAAAACCAATGTGTTATCACGGCCTCAACTCTAGGAGAAATATTTCCATGAGATGAGAGAACTAGAACCAGTATTTTGCAAATCATCCTCAGACAAGACAGATTTCCATCTATCACCTTGGGCTCCAAGTGCAAGCTGTTCCCATCACTGTGAGCTGCTCAGTGTGACCAGAAAAGAACAAATAAGCATCATCCTTCAGGTAACTTCCCAATCAGCACCCATTTCGTTCAGATTTTTTCCTTTCTGAAAAAACGTGTTGCTTCTTTTCACAAGCCCTAGTCCACCCAAGACAGCAGAAGAGTGTCGACCACTAGGACAAGCCGAAGTGAGAATGGGTTTGACACAGAAACTTTCTGAATTCCCAGTTTTGCTGAAGAATCCTTACAGAACACGTTCTCCAAAACACTACAGGAAGCAGCAAAGCATTTACGTTTAAGCAAACGAGTAATCCAACCCAAACCAATGGGATTATTTGTTTGCCTACTCTCAGAAACATACAGAAGTATTTCACTTGGTTAGGACTCCAGAGGTCTGTATGACAAGGACTGAAGCACAACAGCTGTTCAATTACATTAAAAGTACTTAATAACCTGACCAGAATCCTAACTATGGAAATACTTGGATTTAAGTACAGTACATGCTCACATTTTATTTTAATCCAATGAGATTTATTCTCTATTTTTTTCTGAACAATTTGCAGCAGTGTTGTTATAGCACTTTTTTCCCAAAATTCAGCCTTATGAAGCTTTCTTTTAGGAAACCACACTACTCAAATCTAATATAGATTTGAATGCTGCATTTTGAGAGAATATTATTCCTGTAAATGTAGTAGACTTTTAGCATTGTAAGCAGACGATGGATCAACATTCTTCTGCAACTACATGTGTTATCCAGCCAGTTACAACTATAGGTATTTAAATAGTTATAGACAGTTACCTCTCAAAGTCATAGGAATAAAAGTGTAAGTGTGTGCAGATATCTTGAGCTTAACCGGTCTTCTGAAATCCTGCTTGACAAATCTAAAGCAGAGTAAGGCTACCCGTGAGGATCTATGCCTCTTACCCCTGATGTTGTGTGCCATAATATTCCAATTTCTGTTGTTAGCATAAAATACGCTTCTTTCAAAATGGAAAACCATGAATAGACCTTATGTCAGCCATGGTAACAGCCCGGAATCTGAAGATGTCTGATTTGTCTACCAGAGGATTATCACCCTACAGAGCATTTGATGAGCCTTGTAAGCAGCTAAAGCAACAAGCCATTCTCCAGTAGCCTGACTGTAAAAATTCTTCAATGACAGTATAATTTCAATGAATCCAAAAAATAACTTCTTATATTAAAATGGAAGACTGTACAATATAAAATCACTTGCTGTGATACTGGTTAAAGGTACTGAATGGAAAACATTTCAGATTGTAACTACTTGTTCCACTTATGTTATCATAAAGGAAAATAAAACCTAACAAATCTATTCAATTACATTAGTGTTGTTATTGGCAAAACAGTCCTCCAGAAAATGGAGAGTCCTGAAGACAAATCTCTCATATCTCCTGATACTATTTTTTGACTTCAAGACACTTCTTGATGATGACTTAGAAGAGCTAAAACAGTTTCAAAGTCAGTTAAAGGTGTGACCGAGAGAAGCAGACAGGTATTAGGAACATCAGAGACCTCAGTGCTTTCAGAGACCAAGCCAACAGAAAAGCTGGGAGGAGAGAATGTCACAGGTCATAAAAAAAGGCAGATGAAAACTTTCTGATTTTGCTAACTCTGTGACACTTCAGCCAGGTTTTTCAAATGGTTCCCCTTCCTTCCCTCTGCAAATCAAGACAAATTCAGCACAGACCCGCGCTGAGTGTCAAGACAATATAATCTTAACTCTCTCAGGGTGACCACAGTGGTTGAACTTTGTAATCTCAAAAGATGTAGGAACTCAGCAGGATCAAATTTCTAAAAATTTTTGTGCAAATGCTTAAAAATGAAAGTATATTACTGAGTTTCACACTTCTCGGACAATAATTAGTAGCTGAGGCTATGTGTAAATTAAATTTACAACAAGGTTAACCATTCAGTAAATTCTCAACAGCTTTAACTGCTCATTTGTCAAAAACATAACGTCCCACCCAGCTAAAGCAGACACTAAAAATGGATCCCTAGAGAAAGATAATATTAAAAGAGAAAAGGAAAGAGAGGAACCAAGTGACTCACAGTCACCAAATCTAGTTATCAGATTATCAGAACTCTACTGAAGGGTCGTATTTTAAAGAGTAATAATGTGATCCTGCATTCCTCATTCACTCCAATTCATGTTCCCTCCAGCACCAAAATTTGCTGGCGTGAGACAGGGTGGTACTCAATCATGCAGCACACATGGTCTTTAATTTTAAAATCCAGTTAAATAGATGTCCTAACATCATTTTTTATCTAAGAACATTTCACGATAAAATAAAAGAGTGAGCATGTAACTTATTTGTCAGCTTTACTGTGTGGCGGATAACTTTCCTATGTTACTCACACGAGCTTTCATTTCCCAAAGCTATACGCATTCATTATGACAGTAAAAATGAAGAGTTGCTAAAGAGACGTATGCATTTTTATTATTGTTTGAAAAAATACATCTTTCCACACTCCTTTGAGCTTCTGAGTGTGTGATTTGTATAAAACATTTCTCATTTTGGGGACACAGCAGATGGAGTGCAGGGCACTGTGGGATATGCCATTTATCACAATGACAGTGCGTAGGTAGCACTGATCCTCTCACCACAGGGGGAAGCTAGAGCTGCAAATGTAGAGCAGCATTAAAAGCCCGACGAGTGAAGTTTGGCAACACTCGTACTACTCATTAACTTAATCATATTAATTTATTAGCCATATATATCAAAGTAACTCACTACTGAATTGTCACCAAGAACAATTTATAAAATGTTAATGTTCCCCATAGGCAGAGGAGTGTTGTGGCATCCTTAATCAGCATGTTTGCCTTTGATTAAAAATAATAATTTCTACCAAGCCAGGTAATGCCAACAATGACAAAGTCATGCATATGTTTCTCATTCCAAGTGGAACTTTAAAATGACATCTACGACAACTGAAAAAAAAAAGGACAATTGTAAACAGTGAAATGAGCCACAGAAACAGGATGTAAACACACAAAAATGTTCAGTTCGGTGTGTTGAGAATGGACAGGGTTCCCTCAATGCTACAATCGGCTGTTTCTGCACTCAAAGGCTCCAGGACTCCTGCCAGCAGCTGCCAGCCCTACATCAAACATCCCGAGAGGTGAAATCAGTCAATAGATGTTCTGCAAAGTGACCCTGAGTGTATGCTTATGCCTCAAACAACAGCTCTTTCTTGGCAGCAGGCTTTACAGCAGAGAGGCAAACCTCTGGAGCCTGGTTTGGGCAAGCCCAACCTCCGAGCCAACACGAGCCGTGGAGTAGATCCGCTGCCTCCAGCCCCATCGCATCGTTCCATAAGGGAACGTCCCTGCTGTTCCCGCCTCTTCGCTCTTCTGCGCCCGAGCACATCTCACAGCTCCTCAGCCAGGAGAGGCCGGTGGGCACTGGAGCAGCACCAGCCTCGGATGGACATGAAGAGAGGATCCGAGTGGCTGACGGCAGCAGGGAGCTCCCACCGGCAGCTCTGCACATCAGCAGGGCTGTGCCCCCCTTGATAAACAGCAATGGGATGCCACACATCTTGAAAGCTGCTACTCTCATCCATTCCTCTAATACGGATACAGCAAATTTAAGTGTTGGAAGACTGCCACAAATACTGCTTACCCTCTTTTTTCTGTAGAAAGACTAAGTGGCCACTGATATCACTGCTGAATTGAAGTAACACGTGAAGTTATCATACTCCCGTGAACTACTGTATTTATTTGAGTACCACAATGATGTGACTTGGTTTAGTTATTAAAATATTAATTTCACTAAAATATTAATTACATGAAGCTATTCAGTTCACAACAGCTTCTCTTTAACTATTAATAAGACAAAACTACACTGAAAAAGTATTTATATCTGTACAAACAGGTCAATATTTTAATTATTACGTTCTTAAAAACTCTAGACAAACAGCTAACGAGACTGTCTAACTGTTTATTAAATAAAATGAGGTCACTTCAAGGGAGGTGAAATGAATGTAGCTGACAATGAAAACAGCAGTTTATCTTACAGATTTGGAAATGCAAGTGGCTTGCTTCTGTCACCTGGGCAGACCAGTGTAAGAAACCAGCAGAGACCTGATGACAGATGCTGGCAGAGGGTTTGATCAGGAGGCATTAACATCGGCGACGGCCTCAGACATTGCAAAGAAGACTTCATATAGCTGTTTTCTAAGCTTTTTTGGGGACGAACTAAATGAAGGGCAGGAGGACTTAACTTGGCTTGGATAACTATCAAAAGATCCAACTACTCTTTCAGCATCATTCCATATCAACAGTTTTCTGAACTAATGGCTTAAATTATATAATGGATTAGAGCTTCCCTCCACACAGCAAACTGCTGCTTCAGACCCTAAAGCTTCCTTGAGAATCTATTCCATAAATAATTCCCAGCTGTCTTGTTAAAATACACTGATGACAAAGACTTGTACATTAACAGGAGATAAAGCCTTTTTTTGTTCATGTCACTTCATCACACTGCATTGTTTGAAGAACTGAGCCTTTGATGACCGTCCCTCTGTGACATACGGGATTTTTCCTTTGCCCTCACAGCAGGCAAGGGCACCACGCTGATTTCCACATTTCCTACACGAAGACAAGAAGAAAAACACTTTCTCCTAAGTTAACATAAAATGGACAGCACTTAAATATCAGCTCTTGAAGGAAGCGTTCTGGGCACAGTTATTGTGCTGTTTACGCGGCCCTGACACACCACCTCACCTTTCTCAATCACAGCAGCTTTAACCACCCTGCTGCTCCAATCTCATCGTAACTCAAATGTTCCCATTCCCCAGAGGTGGAAGGTACCTACAAATATTTAAAAAGGTCAAGGCTTCACTTATAGTTCCTTCACAAATTACTTACACATCAGAGTAGTGGTAGTCTACTTTGCCAAGAGGTATAAAAATTACCCTGTACTCTGGGAAATGCAGTATGCCTAATTTAACTACCTGTTTATTATGTGAAAATGACCATGTAAACTGAGCTGACACAAACCAAATGGGTGATGAAAATAACAGCACATTTCAAGGAGTGGAAACACAGATGGCTCACTCAAGACTGCAGGAAGTTACTAATCATCGCTCTGTAATACCCTCTACAGACAGATCTGTGAGCTCTGCAGCCAGAACAGCAACTTCTTGAGACATATCCATCTAACCAAGAGAAGCCTGGGCGCAAAGAGAAGGTCAAATTGAAAAAATGCAATGGGTGGATGAATCATGCTGCAATTGCCAATGTGGACTTTGTTACTGACATGAACTTATCTGAAGAAGAAAGCAATTCAGATGCAAAGTTGGACACATTAGAAAATGAGGTAGCCACATAAGAAGTGGTTTTTGATGGGTTTTTTTTAGAACAATGTAGGCAGATTAACATAACTGCCTGCACATCCATGCTGTAGGAAGAACAGGCAAGATCAGACACAGATTATCAAGGAGCGGACAAGATAACATCCCAAAGAAATGTTCTGGGCAAGTACACTGCAGTCAGAGGAAGCAGGTAACCAAAGAAGTTGTTCTTGCCTCCATGTCAGCATCTGCTCTACTGGAAGGGATGGATCCAGCCCTACCATGCTATAGACTGTCCTCAGTCTCCGCCCCAGCCTGGTCCTGCTCTGTCACAGCGTGTGAAGCACCGCGTGGGAGCAGAGAGCGCTCCACACAGAAAACCTCCATCAATCAACAGGTCACTGAGCAGGGAGCAGGCAGGGCAGCAAACAGATTCGGTTCTACATACAAGTTCTGTGGGCCAAAACTGTAAGAACCAGAACCAATTATATGCAAGTGAGATCATAAATAACCAAATTAAAACTTAGCCTGTAGAAAACAGGTTAATATTCTTGAAACTTTTCTTCCAGTCTATTATCCACCACTCAGAAGTCTGGAAGGAAAACCTCTATTCTGTGAGAAATATTAAAATGCATTTTGTTCTTAGTTCAGCCAAAAGGAAAGAATCCGATTGCGAAAGTGTGGAAGGCAACCAGAGCCGTCAGTAATTAAGTGTAAATAGGTACAAATAAAGCTAATGGGGGCTTCATATCCCAGGAGCTCCATTAAGTTTACAACAGCTCAAATCCCCAGTGAATTTACAACTGGTTCTTTTGGCACCTTTCCTTAATCAGCGATTCCCCCAACTTTTACTCTGTTCTTTCTTTATGAGAAAGATAAAACAACTCCAAAACTTCAGGAGCTCTGATTCCTGAGGGACAGGTCTGCAGTGAAGCCGCCAGCGCGGAGCTGGAGCGGTGTGGAGCTGCCTCCTCCCTGGGGACCCGTCTTGTCCAGGGCCCTCAGTGACGCTGGGCTGCTTCGGAAACGCGCGTTTTCTCCCGCCTACAAGCGGCTCGTGAAACTCCCTTTCAGCTGCGTAAGGCACATTGTCTGTGACTTCTGGCACTTGGTTTTCACCGGCGGATCCCAGGGTCATGGAGGTGGCCGCCCCCGGCCCCAGCTGACAGACAGCCCCCCGGGGCAATCTGCCCATGCAACGCGACGTGGCTTAAATCAAGTGGGTTGAATCCCAGTCATCACTTCAGACTCCGTACAACAGCCTAGAAATTCAACTTAACAAATTTTTACTCAAACCCTATGACACTCTAACTATCTGAGAGGCACAGAATGTGTCTATGATACTGTTTTACTGTGTATACTCCGCACACTTGCATCCTAAAATATTACCCAATTTAAAGCAGTGTGGTAGCCTGCATAATTTGATGTCCCAGTTGCAAACACACACGGGGTGGAAAAGTAATAAGGAATATTCTGGTTTCTGACAAGAAATTATCAATGCAAGGTTGCTCCTGTGCTCTCCTGTCTATTGTTAATAACATAAACAACACCAAATCCATGGAATCCCTGAGCAGAGAAAACAACAGAGCTACTAAACCCCCCATTTATAAACTGCTCGTAAGAGTAAAAACGCAGCTGTTGGTCCCTGCCACAAACATGAACAGCACATGAAGTTGCAGTAGCTCAGCTGTGGTGCGTGGCTCTAGAAAAATCCTTTCAAACTCTATTAACTACTCCAGTTAAGGTTACAGGGACCATTGCTTAGGAACATTCATTCCTACTTCCACAGTGATACAGGTTATTGATTCACTGTGAAGCCCTTGTGACATCTGGAGTTGTAGAAGACATTAAAGATCTCGGCTTTGGTCCCAAGGCTCGCCGAGGCGCTCGGCCACAGGGCAACGGGTTCTGCAAGCAGAGAAATCAGCAACAGCGGGACAGAAGTCACTAGACTCCTATCAATAATCTTTTTTTAATTCTGCTTTTCCTGCAAGATGTCCTATGACTTTATATTCTGCTAAACTCTTCACTAAGTTTGGTTATTATGGAGATTCAATATATTTAGACTGGACTTTGACAGTACTGCTAAAACTGCTAAGCTTGTTGAATATTTCAACAAGTACTTTTATGAATATAGTCTGTTAATATAGCTTTATTACCAAAATAAACTTACCTTTAGCACACAGCAATTAATAAAAAATTAAAAAACTCATCAGGATAGCACAAGATTTAATTTAAACTCTATTAATAAATTAATGATGTGAAATAAAATACTATGCACTAAATTATGTTTAGGGCTTGTTTATAATTTCACATATCTTCATATTATGATATTAAATGCAGATTATTACAGTACAATCCACTGTGGCAATGTGGACTTATCTGCTTTTCAAGTGTTTCTTCTATAATTCGTACAAGCATTTCTCTGTCTTCCCAGCATACATTAATGATGTTACAATACAATACGCATTAGCCACGCTGTTCATATCCCACGAGAACTAAAATACACATGCATTCGGAAGGATGAGATGCATGCTACAGGGCTCTCTGAGACAATAGTTCATTTTCTCAGGTTTTTTTTTTTTTTTTCTTTTACTAAAATAACACATTTAATGGAATTTCCTGTAAGGAAATTACAATTAATAAAGAACTAAATTACAAATCCATTAGATTTCAGTCACTGCAGCAACAAAGCAGACTTTTCATGAACACTCAAAAAATCCAATAATGTAACCTCTGGTAAAGCCTGAAAAAGCCCTGAAGGACAAGGCAGTTAGATCAATATTAGTTTATTTTAACTGCTGTGCAGTATGAAGAGATGAGGCTGATCATCTGATGGATTTTATTACCTGTCGGAGAGATAAGTCCTGGTGATAAGAGGCCTGGAACTCCATGGGGCAGCAGACGCGCATTTTCTTGGATCGCAACTCCTAGTGAACGCTTGGGGGGTCTTCCTGGTCGTGAGCTGATAAAATAAGAGGATAAATGAAAATGCATTTTCTTTTTGAAATATTTGCTTATTACACATGGTATTGATTTGTGTAAAATACATGTACCATCAATGATACACAAAAATATATTTAAAATTCTTGCTTAGGAAGAAAGAAAAATAAGGTGATTAAACATACAGGAATTGTACAGGTTTCAAATGTACTAACAACAAACTGCCAAACAGCACTGATAATGAACAAAATAACCAGCTCAAAGTCACATAAATTACTAGAAAGCTCCCATGACCTGGCAGGGGTCTCAGCAGAAACTGCTGCCTGTGCCACCCGCCTGCACCACAGCAAACCAACTGTTGTGCTGCCTAAAGATGAGAAGCAGAAACCTGGAGTGCAACACAATCTTAAACCTCGCCTTGTGAGCCGTGGCAGATAACCGCCTGCTTCTGAAGATGCAGCAATAATTTAACACTGACTTTTTCCCAAAACTGACAGCTTTACAGATTTGCTGGTGTTTTTCATTATTACAGGTAGGTTAGCCAAAGAATGTTAGCCTAAGCTGTCAAAAACCTCACCATCCCTTGACCAGCTTAAAAATTATGATTGTGGTTTTTAATTCAAAATGTTAAAGGTCTGTTTACAGACCTATTAAATTTAACTATTGTTTTCAACTACCACATTTATCCCTTACATCATTGTGTGTACATGTAATCATTCTACACAGCTGTCATCATATTACAGAGATTTGCAGACCAAAAAAACATTTGAATCAAATCTTTCCCAAGTCAGTTAATAAAAAGACAACCTGTTCATGTTTGGAAAAGTATCACTGCTTCTCTTTGGTCAAAAGAAATCTCACTCTGTCGAATAATACAGCTTTTGACAAAATATAGCAAAACGTACAAAATAACTAAGCTGCCACAATGAATGAGGCTGGAATAGAAAGCATTTCCAAAATGACTTCAAGTTCACAAACAAATTTCAGTTAAACCTCACTCTATCAGCTCAGAGAAGGAAAGCCCTCCATCAATGTGAGACAAACTCTGCGTTTCAATGAAGACAACTTCCCGCAACCCTACACAGAGGTACCATTAACCTGTTCATTTTTCACAGTCTGCTAGTGTTATTTTGTTTTACTGTACATCAAAGTAGCACAAAATCATTTTTTTGGTTTATTATTTTATCTCTATAAAACTATTCCTCCCTCTTTTTAGCTTTGGCTCTATCCATTTTGTATTTCATTTTATTCAGTACTTTTTCCATTTTTCTTAGTTTATGCTTTGTTTATCATACCATGATGGCTACGTAGTAAAGCCTACTACAAGAGCCCAGACTCACTAGGCTGTAATAAAGTAAACCTAAAATAAGAGTACTTGAGTTTGACAGGAAGGTAGATACACACATGCATTCTCAATTAACATCACCTGCTGAAATCATCCACTGCACAAGAACCTTGTCTAACAGACAGTACTGGGCTGGTACGTGGGGGTTTTATACAAAAAAGAATCGTTGCTGTCTGGAATTCCAGAAGTCAGTGCGTGCACACATGCACGTGTCAGTGCTCAGTTGGCACTTACTGTCTCTGAAAAAAATTACAAAACAGCTAAAATTAGCAGCTTTCTGTAACGGAAACGCTCAATCGACAAAACTACAAGACTCTCTCCTCAAGCTCAAATACTAACAAATCTTTTGCATAAAACTCCGTATGTTGATAGTAATCTAAGAAAAACATTGTAAAAATTAAACAAAGCATTTTAAAAGATTTTATGAAGAGACATTTTATTTATTCTTTGAGATTTCAGGGGGGGAGGAGGAGAGACAATTGAGTTCCCCTCCTGGTTATGCAGTTTTTGCAGGGACAACAGTTTATGTCGGTGACAGTTGACCCTGCGCAGACAATCACAGCCCATGGGTCTACCAGATCAGAAAGAACCGTTCGGGTCTTCAGCACCATGTTCTGTAGTTTACGTGTGAACACCGTTAATCCTATTCGCCTGGTTCTAGTACTACAGAAATCATAAGGCAAGTAGAACCATCATTTGCGGAGAGTAAGACATCATTTCTTATTATGTAACTATTAGCATACAGATATTAACTTTATTTAACACTATTTCTCCTAATCTTTTGTCGCCCTGCTCTTTCACTTCATTTTCTTTCACCTTTTCCTTTATCTCATTCAAGAAAGCTGTATATTCAAGGAGGCAGAATGATCTTTCCCCCATTGATAACAAAGGAAGCATAAACAGGAATGTTCAGCTTCAAACCATTTTATACGTTTTTTTGAGGTTCTAAAACCTCTACCTAAGTTTTATACTTGCCATTAACAGCACTTTGTGAATGGAAAATGACTCAATTCTGAATGAGATGTTACTTCAGGTAGAAACTGCCAGTTTATAGATATCTTTTAAAAACACTTTTAAGTAAAAGAGTTATGGTCACAAGTGAAGACCATGGTGACTAAAACACATGTACAATACCATTTCTCGTGAATAAAATTAGTAAACTTACACTTTTTACTAAATAAATGTAAATAAATTGGCCAGCCTAAACTCCATACCGATTAAAATTCTGTTAGTACCTCTCAAAACCAACACCAAGTAGCCCTCGGGTCATCAATGACTTGAAAGTGAAGATGATGGGAGGTTTTGTTTTTTTAGCTGTGGTCACACTATGGTTACACAGCCATTCCTGTCACCCCCTCCACCCCATCCCCACAAAGTCACTAATGCTGAAAGAGGAAAATGAACTAACCCTGAATGTTGTTCATTTTTGCATTTTGTTTGGCATTAAATTTGTCAGAGACTAAATCACATTTTAAGCAGTACATTTGACAGTTAAAATTAATGTAGTAAAATGTTGAGAAATCATTAATTAATGTCTGTTTTTCCTTGATTTTCCACTCCTATCGAGAGCTAATTTTATTATTTTTCCTCTCCAAGTTCTATATATTCCCTAGACATCCCACGGATTTTTAACTTGCATCAAAATATAGAATAAGGTTATTTTGGTGGTTTTGTTAAAATTCCTGATCAGCTCCATCTTTTATATCTCTATTTTATGCTCATTTTAGACAACGCTGTTATAGGAAAATCAGCAAATTCACCCACACTTTGTAAAACGTAATTAATCAGTGGAAATATACACCGCCTCACTGTTGATGTATGATAGTGCTCTACTTTAGTGCTTTAAAATATAAGAGATTTACTAGAATCAGAAGTGAATTTGCATATTAATCAAGACAAATAAACATGTGGTGATTTAACTAGGAAACTGTTATTTGGATGACAATTTAATCAGCACAGGTTGAAAGGTCCATCACTGCAGCATCCTGTTTCTGCTAAAATATTGATTGCGTTACTGATTTCAGTAATGCTTTATTTTACAGGGCACAAATAACCATGTAATTACTCTTTAATTGAATGGTAATTGCTTGCTGGCAATTATTTGTTAAGTTTTGGAGTTTAATTACCAGGTTATTTGTGTTCTGTGAAATAAAATGTTATGTATTAGTAGCCGAAAATATTTTCTGTATGAATGGTCTGTCAAAGCTAGGAAAGTAAGTTATGACGGTATAAGTTTGACAAATAACACTATAACGCTAAAACTATTATTAAAAGGATCAGACGAATCTTTGAATGCTTTCCCTTTATGAAATTAACATTAGATGTAACATTTGTAAGATAAATGGAGGAATCCTGTACCACAGAAGCATGATTTCCTCTGGGGTCTAGTCCACCATTTAGCATAATTTATCCTGATGTTTTGCTTTTCATTCTCCGGGCTTCTTTAGAGGAACTGAAATAGTATCCTGTCCTCTGGAGAGCAAAGAATAAACCAAGTAGAAATATATTTCAACAGTACTTCATATTTCTGCAACTGAAGTGGATTACCACCAGCACATTATCTTAGCAGCCTATAAACTTCGTAGGCTTGGCAGTTTGCTAGATAACAAGGGAAAGCATTATGTCTTGCAGTGTCAATGAGATATGACACATTCTGTGATATATTTATTCCAAGTTGTGATAGATGAGGTAACCGATACTTTGATCGTTAAGATTTGAATTTTACTTCTACACTTCTCATTTTTGTCATCAACTATTTATGAATTGGCAATAGACAGTCTAGCAAGGATTGCTGATTTTTTTTTCAAAAGATATCCAGTTAATAAATTAATTATTGATTCCATGAGGCTTGAGCTGTTTGGTATAAAAATATGCTAGACTTGTGATTTAGGAAGCTCTCATATGTATCACAGATTTCTTCAATAGCAACATATTTTATTAGGTTTAAAGGAGAAATAGAGAAGTCCTCTATGACGCGCTGTGTAAATTGCTCTGATAATAGTGGCAGTAACTGGTGCAAGTACTTTGAAGTTAAAAAACAAACAAACAAATCTTAATTGCTTTCCAGAAACTGGAACAGGAACCCCAAATTAAAATTATGTTGTCCTCAAATATCCTGAAAATACATGCTAGTGATTGTGCAAGGTACTCTTCAAAGTCTTTACCAATAAACATCTTGATAATTTGAGTTAAAGTTATTCCCTTTTATTACCCTAAGATTTTTAGTTGTAGCATGGATTTAAAATAATCTCCTTGCTTTGGCATTTATTACAACATTTCAAAGATGCCAATGGTAGTTAAACTCTACTTGACCTCTCAGTGTTTAAGAAGAGAAGCAAACTCTGACCTCGCAGCAACCTGATTCTGTCTCCTCTCTGCGCTGGCAAACTGATCACTTGTCTAACCATTGCAGGACACTGGATCACCAGCCACATCAAAGGCAACAAGAGCCAATTCAGCAGGAGGAAAAAAGTCATCCATGCAAAATGGGCAATTAACATTAATCATACATGAAGTTGTTTGAGCTGATAAGTAGAACCTGGTCCCTATGGCAACTCTCATAGAACACGAGGAGAGCCACAGCTCATCAGCCACTGGCTTGGCTCCCTTCTCACCGCAGCCGACAGAGGCGACTGTGGAGAAAAGCTCCGACACTCCAAAAGAAAACCTTCCCACCCAGTTCTCCAGGGTTTTTCAGCAAGGAAGGTCCTCAACACCAGCCCCAGTTAAAATGTCCGTGCAAGTTTGTTCCCAAAGCATCACAAATCTGAACTTTTTTCTGTCGTTATTAATTGTTATTCCTGTTAGGAAAAAAGATTCCTGAATTGTTCAGAGCTAGGACTAAAGAGGAACTGATTAACTTCAAGAACGGAAAGTGGCACATTATCATTGTGTTCTTCCTAAAAATCATGGATTAGTGAAAGCCCAATACAGATCTGAATAATATCACATGCATTATCAAGAGCTAGGGTGGTTAGTTCAGAAACGCCCCCATCAACATAAGCTGTGTAGGCAGCAATGACAGTGAGCGCACAGTCCCACCGCTGAACCCATCTATGTGGCCCCTCTGCACCCCTTGTCACAGGGTTTCCAGGAGGCCCTGCTCACTATTGCGGTCACCTCCACCTGCAGCCCAAATCTGGTCACTCATACAGATGCCTGAGAATACAACACAGCAGAAATAAACCAAACACCACACATCCAGCTGGGTACTGGTTTTTGTTAAATACACCAATTCCACAGTTATCCCAGTGCTTTATAACAATGGACATGACAGAAGCCATCAGCCTCCAGAGTATGGGGCAACAGCACAATTCAAGAGCAGAAGCAGCAGCGTTTGTGGTGTCAGTATTGCTAGGTTCACTCATGGAATCATTTTGTTTGGAAGAGATCCTTAAGATCGAGTCCAACCATAACCTAAATCTAGCATTAAACCATGTCCCTAAGAGCCTCAGAATCATAAACTTGAAATAGGCCTCTGAAGGTCACCTGCTCTTTCTGCCTCTGCTCCAGGGCAGGATCAAACACACTCAGATCATTCCTGACAAACCTGCCTCTGGAACCACGTCGTAACAGAGACTTCACAGCATCCCTGGGTAACCCCACAC
This sequence comes from Patagioenas fasciata, assembly GCF_037038585.1. Taxonomy (NCBI): domain Eukaryota; kingdom Metazoa; phylum Chordata; class Aves; order Columbiformes; family Columbidae; genus Patagioenas; species Patagioenas fasciata. Next base: position 16,820,692 of record NC_092530.1, read on the forward strand.
CGCTGCTGGGGCTTGTCTTCCGCCAGAACGCTCTGGGGGGAGAGGGAACCTGACAGCTGATCTAGTTCTCCTCCCTTTAATTTAAGAGAGGTACCTTTCGCCAGCTACTCAGCAGACATGGAAAGCAACTTAAAATTTCCTGCTTCACAGACACTCTCTGTAGTTTTTGAAAACTCATCATAGTTTGTCTTTGTGAGACTTTCATACATACAGATTGAGTTTACAGACTCAGTGTTTATATCTATGATATTCAAACTCCCTGAAGATGTGCTACAAAAAGCAAAGGTACACACCTTATCCCCAGATTACAGGTAGAAATAGTGTAACTTGATGCTCTCTAGTTTTTTCTTGCTCTGCATATGTCCTTATCGAACTGAACCCTGTTTAAGACAAGCTTTTCAATTTTGTCAAGATCATTTCACATCCTAATGCCATTCTCCAGTGTGTGTGAAATGCCTGCCAGCTTGGCATGGTCTTCAAGTTTCATAAGCATTTTATCTCTTTCTCTCTTTTTTTTTTTTCCCATCAACCACACAAGGACTGAAGTCCCTGATCCAACCTGAAAGCAGCTCCCATACTCAGGATGTGCTTCCCGTTCAATCTGAACTAATGGTAACCATCGCTCAGCACGATGTTCCAGCATGTTTGTTTGTAAACTTTCATTTTCATGTGGACATTTTTCTAGTTTGCGTAACACAATGTCATGTGACACTTCATTAAAAAAGAGGCTGGGCTTCCCTAAATTTCTGCATACATAAGCAGAAGTTGGCTGCCCTGGACAACAAGCAAGAGAGTCAGACAAGTCAAGTCCCTTGACACTGCACATTCCTCAAGTGGCCACCCGAAGATCTCCTGGGAAGCAGAGCAACCCTCTCTTCTGACACGCCAACACATCTGTATATTGATTTTCTAGATGCCAGCTATGTCTTGTACCTCCTGGGAGCAAGTCAGAGAACGCCGCCTGTCTGGGCAGAGGAGACGTGATGCATTGTGCTTTATTCTCCCCTTTTTAACCCACAGCAAATTCTTAGTTTCCGCATTTTCCACAACTGAGTCCAACTGTATCTCCAATTATTAATATCAGTGTTGACATCTTCTTGATAAAGATACACTAACTTTTTTCTTTGTCAAAGCAAGGTGGGTGATGGAACAGACAATTTAAGGGTTGACTACTCACCTGACAGAATGTATAACTGTGAAGCTATTTTATACTTCATTTACTTGACCTAGTTAGCATACTCATAACCCTAAGTGTTCACAAGTCATGACCCTGAAATCACAAGAATAAATAAAATTCTAATGCCTTTAAAGTTCCATTTTGGACATTTTTATTTGGTTTTTAATCCTGTAATCTTTAATTTTCTAAAAAAATCACACTTCTAAGCTTTTCTGCTCTAGAAAGGGCCAGGAGAGACTGAAGAGAGAGGTGATGGGTTTTTTTTTCCAAAGCTTCACAACTGCAAGCTGAGATTCTCTAATTAGTTGATATGTAAACTTAGATGCTTCTAAAAAAATAAACCCAACAAGCACAAAGAATGATGAGAAGTACAGAAGTCTCTTTCTGCAGTAATGGTGATTGAGAGCACTAGGAGTTATCTATGGCTCTTAGTCTGGCGACTGTATGAGACTGCATAAAGGGGTCTGCAGGTGCTACAACAGATGTAAACACAAAACTTTCATTTTATTTAAATAAGAAGAAATGTGGGTCTGATTCATTTAAACAGCCTCAATACAGCTATCTGGAAAAAAATACTGAGGCAGTATAGAGAAATACAGAATTATTTAATTTACAGTAAAATTCAGTTTTTCCAAAACATCTTTGTCTCACTACATCTTGAAGCACTTTACCTCATTTTAAAAAAGTTAACAAATTCAGGACTACTTGTTTTTAACAGTGTAAAAAGATAGTGTAGAATTGAAATGAGCTTCTTATGAATGTGTTATACAGATATATTAAAAAGTCCTGCTAGAGTATTATCTTAAAAAACTAAGATTGTGTGTCAATACCAGGTAATATTCTTTGTAAAAATATTACAGCTTTATCCCCACTAAGGTCTACAGGACCTGTTGGTTATTTACTGTTTAGGTTATTTATTTAAAACTTGAGCTTGAGTCTACAGTTAGAAAAATTACCTGAATTTGGAGTTTTCAAATGTTACCATATCACAGTATCACAGTATGTTTGGGATTGGAAGGGACCTCAAAAGATCATCCAGTCCAATCCCCCTGCTGGAGCAGGAACGCCTAGGTGAGGTCGCACAGGAATGTGTCCAGGTGGGTTTTGAATGTCTCCAGGGAAGGAGACTCCACAACCTCCCTGGGTAACCTGTTCCAGTGCTCTGTTACCCTCACTGAGAAGAAGTTCTTTCTCAAATTTAAGTGGAACCTCTTGTGTTCCAGCTTGATCCCATTGCCCCTTGTCCTATCATTGTTTGCCACTGAGAAGAGCCTGACTCCATCCTCGTGGCACTCACCCTTTATATATTTATAAACATTAATAAGGTCACCCCTCAGTCTCCTCTTCTCCAAACTAAAGACACCCAGCTCCCTCAGCCTTTCTTCATAAGGGAGATGCTCCACTCCCTTAATCATCTTTGTTGCCCTACGCTGGACCCTCTCCAGCAGTTCCCTGTCCTTCTTGAACTGAAGGGCCAATATTCCAGATGGGGTCTCACCAGGGCGGAGTAGAGGGGAAGGAGGACCTCTCTCGATCTACTGACCACCCCCCTTGTAATACACCCAAGGATGCCATTAGCCTTCCTGGCCACAAGGGCACAGTGCTGGCTCATGGTCATCCTGTTGTCCACCAGGACCCCCAGGTCACTTTCCCCTACACTGCTCTCTAATAGGTCATGCCCCAACCTATACTGGAACTTGGGATTGTTCCTGCCCAGATGCAGGACTCTACACTTTCCCTTGTTAAATTCCATCAGGTTATCCCCCGCCCAACTCTCCAGCCTGTCCAGGTCCCGCTGGATGGTAGCACAGCCTTCTGGCGTGTCAGCCACTCCTCCCAGCTTAGTGTCATCAGCAAACTTGCCGATAGTACACTCAATTCCCTCGTCTAAATCATTAATGAATATATTGAATAATATTGGCCCCAGTACTGACCCCTGAGGCACTCCACTAGATACTGGCCTCCAACTGGACTCTGCACCATTGACCACCACTCTCTGGCTTCTCTCTTTAAGCCAGTTTGCAACCCACCTCACTACTCTATTGTCTAGACTACACCTCCTCAATTTAGCTGTGAGGATGCTGTGGGAGACTGTGTCAAAGGCTTTACTGAAGTCAAGGTAGACCACATCCACCGCTCTGCCATCATCCATCCATAGTCTAGTTGCAACAGACAGCAAGTGATAGGCTCCTATTTAAGAAAGTTTAACTGCCTGTTTCTGAAGTCAGACATTTCAAAATCAGTTTCAAACCAAAAAAGGATTTTTCGTTCATTGAGACTTAAAACTTTAACTTACTTTTCCTGAATTACTTATAAAAGTACCTGCAGACACACAAGTCCCTCAACATTCCTGCTGTTAAGTTTTTCCTGTCAAATAACACTTGTCACAGGAAAAAGGTGAATAAATCACCAGATTTCAGAATTGTGGTGATTCACAGCTGTAGACAAGATGAAAGGCCTGTCTATGTAACACACTGCACCAGCTCAATCCAAGAGTATGTCAGTAATGAAATTGAAAGTGTGACTATAGCACATGTAGTATAAGCACACTAATCTAATATAACTACATTAAATTAGTAACTGTAGCAGTGAAGACACAGTGGCATGGATACAATACAGTTAATTTGGCAACTTGAGATCATATCCAGTGGGATAAAGTTCCTGCTGCTCAGTCTTTACTCCTGTTGTTACCCGCTCCACCTAGATTAAACCTCACGGGGGGGAAACTGTCAGTGCTGGAATATTGCCACTAACTACATCCCCAGAACCACAAATTTAAATTGCAGATTTGTTGTCAAAACAATGCTCACCCAAGATGTCCAGCTAAACCAAATGCGAATGTGCCAGAGATGTTGCCAAGTATATAATGAGCCTTGCAAACTTCGGCTCAGCTACTCAGTTCTACTTGGACTTTGCATCCAGTGAAATCTGTGAACCACTGGAGATACTATAGGCAATATTATCAAGCAATTTGCATTCTGGCTATTTTTTAATTTCATAAAATATCTGACTACTCAGTATGTAGAAGACACTTGTGACGTTGTTAGGATTGTTCCATCTGTATACGGAAGCTCAGCCCTGATGTCAATAGATGTCAAGGTTGGCTATTGCGTCAGCATGGGAACAAACGCAGCTCCACTCCAACCAGCCTGCAGCTGATGTTGGCAGAGACGCAGAATAAAGATTGTTACATGGGCAAGCCCTTACTGGTTTGTCATCCAGCCACGGAAAGTGTCAGTAACTTTCAGTAAGCCTCAAATCCAGCATACAGAAATCGCACAGGACCACACAGGTCTCCAGTACCCATGTGTCTGTTTGGAGTCTGATGGGTGCCTTTCCCTGACTGACAGCTCAACTCCTGGGCTGTCAGCGGGCTCTGCCCTGGGTGGGAGGACGTTGCTCAGCCCGCCCATCACTCTTTGAAGCCACATGTCCCAAAACCAAGACTATGGGACTGAATCATGGACTGCCTCTTTGGATAAGGAACGTGCAAGGACCATGTGGTGACAATGAACAGTCTCAATCCCGTCTACAGGGAAAGCACTTGATAAGAAAATTATCTGTATGAAATCTTCAGGATTTGTCCCAAAGGAAAAAGAAAAAAAAAAAAGTATTGAACTGAAAATTGAATGAGAAAAGGCAGGAGGAAACTCACTTTCATTAATATAGCTGAACATCACCTATATTGCAGCCTACAGTCCTAGTGCAAAAGATATGCCATTACACTGAACAGCTATAAGTCTGCATTCTTCTGAGTTAATTTAGCACCATTTTTTTCAAGCACTACTTTATAGTTTCCACATACATACTTCTAGAAATATTTGCATGGATATTTTCCAAGCAGGGAATCACCATCTATTTCCAATACTCATGGTATGTCATATGTGTCTGAATTACATTACATCCTTACAAGTTTTGCTTTTGACCTGCATCTGAGTTCGATGCCAATTTAGGGGAACATTATTACAAAGAAAGGTTTTTGAAATAATGCTGTTTTCCACTGAGCTGTATCTCAATAAGATTCAATCCAATGAAACTAGTAAAAAATGTGACGGTTTAAGCCTATTATCTATGGACAGAAACCTAATAGCAAGCACTTGATGTATTTACAACACCGAGTATCACATAACCCACATGAGACGATAGCTAATTCCACAGCAGTGGTGTATTGTAGCGTGGTGGTACAATATTTTCATAGCAAGTCAACTTTGATGCAATGGGAAACTACTCTTGCTTTAACTCTGTTTAATCTCCGCATTACAAGTTTCAGTGTTTTCAGAGTTTTGCAAAGACTCTTCACAGTTAGAAAACAGAAATCCATCTTTCAAAGAATAATAAATACAAGAACACAGAAACAGCCCTCTATACATCACCCTTTGCGCCTATGCCCACGTTGAAAGGAAGAATTGTTCACGGCAATCAAAAGGAGCCTCTATGATTAGGTGATTGTATCCAGAAGGAAACATCTGAGGGTCAAGCCCCACAACATGGAAAACACCCTTTAGTGAACTGGTGGTCCTGGAACAGCACGAAATGTCACAGGCGGTATAAGTTCTTCACCTTCCCAGGTCTGTGACTGTTAGTGTTTAATTTGCTAGGGATGGAGGTATACAAGGGTATGATTTCTACTGCAAATTTACAATGGAAAAAGTATTTTTAAACAACAAAACACAAACCTTTAGGACCATGGAAATATGAAAAGGCAGAAGCAAAATTTTCCAGATTCAGGCTCATACTTTCCAGGTAAACTAGAGCAGAGCTGTGGGAGAGCCATCTACTTTTCATTTTAAAGACCTTTAGTGATGCATTACTCACTATGTACTTTCTTTCCCCCACCCCCTCAATAATCTTGCAATCATCTTTTTGCTACTATTTAAAAAATAAATAAAAATAAAAAAATCATCAACTTCCATTGCTGGTATTATCAAGTTTCTTTTTCAACCCACTGGATATTTTCTTGCCTTCTCCCCCTGCTTTGAAGAGGACACTCAACAGAAATTTTCTCCACACACATGGAGTTACAGACTGAACAAACAACAACTTAATATTTTTGGCAGTAAATAAAAGATAATGCTTCTGAGGTTTTTCATTACGTATTGGGCTTATGTGGCCAGGGCTGCCCTGAGATGGACACAGCTGGTTCCAACCAGTTCCAGCCGGTTCTGCCCAGGTCCCCAGTGGGCCCTCCACAGGGCACAGCCAAGCCCATCGCAATATGGAATAAAAGGGCAGTTTTTGTGAGGAGTAGGAGGGTATTTAAGAAGCGCTGTGATGGTCGGTGGGTTTGACCTCAGGAACTCTCCTGACCTCAGAGATTTTGGCTTTAGTACTAGGCTCAGGAACAGACCCTAAAGCCTAACAAAGCGCCTGGGAAGTTAAAACCACTCCGAAAGAGATCAGGGATCTCGCCCTCCAAGGTGATGTTGAATCTGCCCAAACCGTGATTAAAATGATATGCTAATAAACTTCATTTGCATCTGAGGTGAAACCTTGGTCCATTTGTATTGTTTATGTCAATACGGCCACATGGTTCTTGAAAAAGGTCAGAATTTTCTGGAAGCATCCCATGAGGACTGTCACCACCATGAACAGCTTCATGGGACCACAGCAGGGGTTGAAGCTGGAGGCAGACAGGAGCATGTTGACAGACAAGAGATTTAGAATTGAATTTTTCTCTCTGTTACCTCCTATAAAACCAGTCTAGTAGTATCAATTATGTTAAGCAAAATTTACCGTTCAGCAGTGTTAGAAACTTGCCGTATTTTGTGCATGCATAAACACACACAGACACGCAAACTTTACCTGATTAAAAGCCTTTATAATAGCAGGTGATTGAAATGATTGTGTAAACAACCCACACTGTGCTCTTTGATACTGAACTGGAGCAAGCTCAGAGTTGATGGTACAAGAAGGAGCAGGGATTCAATAAGGACACCAGTTTCATGATATCTAATCCCTCTCCCCACTGCCGTGGGTCTCACTCCCCCCCATGCGACTTCAGCATCACTCTTTGCCTTCTTGGCAATACTCCCCCTGCTTCACCAGTAATACCAACCCTTTCCATCCTTTCTCTCCCAGGTGGTCTAAGGTATCCATGTGAGGATAATTATTCTCAGCTCATAGTTAGCTTCAAATACTGTTTTTTAAATATCTGACTTGAAGAACCTTTCTAGCAACAGCTACACGCACAAACCTTTCTCACCACAGTTACAATCAGCTTGCCATCAACAGGGAAACACAATGTTTATTTGTAAATGCATTTTTTTTTAAAATCATCTAGACTCTGTCATGTATGATGAGGAAAAACTGCAAGACAGAAAATACAGAAAAAGCCAAAATCAGTTGAGGGTACTGAAAACTGGCATGAGTTATTCTAAAGTTCAGGGATTTCCTGAAATAAAGTATCTCCTAGAGCAGATACAACGGTTTATCAGACAAGTCATACCTGCTGTCGATTTCTCTGTAAGATGTCCTTTTAGACTGAAAACTCAGACTCTCCAAAAAAAATGTGTTATGTGTTAACTTCCTACTATCCACTTCTGCTTCCCTCAGCTCGAACAATCAACATTTAACTTGGCTTCCAGAAGACAGAGAAAATGTAAAACGTGCGATTGTGTAATTACCATCTTGCTATAGACAAATAGTCTTTCCACCGACTTCAGCCTCATAGTGGTCATACGTCATATGCACAACTTGCTGCTCCTTAGTAAAGATTTCTGTTTAAAGCTGTTGAAAAAGACTAAAAGAACTCAAGTGAAGGAGTGTTTGTAACCAGATTTCCTGAAGATAAATGAAAGACATACGTTTCCATGGCTGCCAGCCTACTACATTTTGCAAGCATAAATATTTACCTAGGACTAGGGGGTGGGGAAATCAGGAAGAAAACCTCCATCTAGACCCCTCAAAGTTTAAACACTGTAACACAGAGGTCATCATTTATAAATAGAAATAGAGAACACATCTTTTCTCTGTATATTTCTATCATGCTTTTCATCCACTCCATATGCCTTCTATTATTACCATTCTTATACCAGAAAATAATTTCTATGTCACTTGCTCACACTGTATGCATTAATTTTCTTTAGGCTTTCTTGTGGTTATTGATTTCCTGCTTTGTTGAAGTGGCTTTGTTTCTTTCTCAGCAGGCTATCCATTTTAAAACAACAGTAGTTCAACAAATAAAAAAATTATATTCTAAAATTAAATTAATTTTATCTTAATTTATTTTTATCTGAGTTAAATGAAAGTGACACATTTCCCCTAAAAAAAAAAGGAAATACTTAATGCCTCCCAGCATGCAAAGCACACCCAGTAACATTTTTCTTCTCTAATAAGACATATTTATTTTTGTGATTGGAAACATAAAAGAAAAAGTAAAGTATAAATAAAGCCTCTTTTGTATTCTGATGTTGTAATCACTGCTGTGGCCAGTGTTTTAACATCAACAAAAGAGGATTATCTGGTCCAGAGCCAAATTCATTTAAGTCCTATCATGCTACAGTCAAAATCATTAAAATAATCTTTTGTTTTTCTTTCAGTGCAAGTGGGATCATGCTCTAACACTACAACCATCTATCCTGCTAAGCACAGTAAGTTTGCTGTCCTCGTCCACTCGACCAGTCCAAGATACACAGATTTTATACAACAACGAAGAGGCAGATGAATACAACTGGTATTTAATCAACTGCCAAACCAAGGAAAAAGGTGGCTTTGCAGGTGACAGTTCTGACATAAGCGACATCTTGTTTGGATGCCCTCTGTTTGGCCAGTGCCACTTCCAGGGTTCTGAGCCTTGTTTTCACCCTTGATCTTCCAACATCGCTCATTAACTAACACGAGCGAACTACAGAAGAAAAGTGGGAAGCATGCAGACACTATAGTAAGATAGAATTCTTGTCAGGTTTCTTGCTAAAAGCATATTACCAAGTGCCAGTTATTAAGGCGCCAAAAGCTCCTCTCGATTTTCTTTCTCCCTGATCTATAACAGACCCTCCTCTGTGAAAGGCAGGAATCTGCTGTTCTAGCATCATCTTCCTTATCATCACACCTTTAAAGAAAACCCTTGCGTACTACTGCTCATGCACGAGAATTATTTTCAAAAGCCATGGGCTTTAAATTCTTTATCCACTTATTGAAGACAAAATTATAAACCACCTCCCACATTGAATAAATCATTCTGTTTAGGGAGAGACGTTTTCCTGAAGGACTCACGGACTACGTTGTCAAACAGCATATCCAGAATTTTCCAACGCAAAAGCAAAGAGACAGCTCAGCGCCTCTAAGGACTCTCAATTCTCCACTGTCAGTATGTGGCCTTTACAGTCAGATTATTTGCAGAAGAGTGAAGAATCTGACTTCAAACTACTCCCAGTGTTGCAGGAGGCTTAACTGACTGGGTATAAAATGACGATCTTTTGGCACAGAAACATCTGATAATGAAGCTGCACATAGCAAGTAAGTTCATTAGAATGAGAATTTTTCTGACAAACACACACTGAAGAAAACAGACACATTCGCTCTGTATCTCTCCAGCGTGACAGATGACAGCAATATCTGCTAGATATTTACCACCTTTTGAAACTGTCAACAATCCCCAAACCTAAGTAGTGATCAACACAGCTGTGTCATTTATCCTTGCAGCAAATAAATAACAGTAATAATAATCGAACACATAGCAATTTCATCTGTAGAGCTCAAAGTATTTTCTAGAGATCAGTGTCATTATAGACAAAGAAATATAGATCTACAAGGCGATCACCCTGAACTGTAGGTAGATGTTGTAATCCTGAATCCCCAGTGTTTGCCAGGCCCAGCCATGAAATCCAACCGATGCTGGTTACGATCCCAGGAGCTCGCTATGACGCTGGGTCCCTCACACAGCCCAAATCCATCTGCAAAGATTGGTACTTTCGCAAACATTCACAGACGGGAAAAGTGCAATGTCCAGGGAGCAGCCTCTTATACCACTGTTAGTAACTGGTGCTGAGTTTACAAAACCCTACACAGGGAAAAAACAAACAAACAAAAAAGTATAAGTATGCAGACTATATCTAAAAAGGAAATAGATTTTGCAAAGGTTTGCAGGATATAGGAAATTAAAAGAAAAGAAAAAATGTTTTCATTCAGTTTCCTGTTTAGATGTTATGGATAGATTTGACTTCAAATAGATGAGCCACACAGAAGTTCAGTTTATAAGGGTCAGATGGTAACAGTTTCTGTTTAATCCTTGATTTACATTAACTTACAGGAAAATTAATGATTTTAAACAGGCATCAAAGTGAAGCTGGCTTTTGCATTTCTCTAGCTCTGCTTGTGGAACAATTGTTTCCTTTATCTGTCTTCCAGAGAGTTAGTGATCGTGTTTAACTTAAACTAATCATTTAGCCTTCAGGCACAGCACGTTAGGAGTTGGTTTGATGAACATTAGCCCCTTAAGAGTGCAAACTCCTTGACAGCTCTCTTAGATTCTTGCGCTTACCTGAGCATTTCACAAAACCACTCTTCCCAACTGCACACATTATAATTTACACATTAAACCAGCAGGTTTTCACCTCAGGACCGTTGCCAAGAATAATCTTTCAAAACTCCCTTATCTTTTTGTAAGAACGTAATTATAACTGTGCAATTAACAGGCAAAGAAAGGTCTTAAGAAAACTCTTAGAGTAATATTGCCTATTTTAGTGCCTCAAGCAGATGGTGGTTTAAATAAGGTAATTTAAAGAAAATAAATAAAAGCCACATTTTCAAGTGTGGGATGATATGTCAAGTGTAAAATTTGAGATATTAAAGTGAGAGTGCCACAGGTCTGTTTAACCACCACAAGTGCTTTTTACTTTTTTGTATTGCTGTTGGACAGACAAAGGAGTTGAAAACATCATTACTGATATGCATCAGTACAAAAGCATGGAGAGACCATATGTAAGAAGAAATATTTGTTGCATTTTTTTCCATGAACAGAGCCCATCCAGTGACTGATTTTCCCCAAGGATGAATAATATGCTCATTTTTGTCCTTTTGTTACAACTTGAATTTGTACAGTCTAATCCCGGAATCTTTTCCTCTAAAAATACAGGTGCTTCCCTTTTACTAATTAAACATGAGTACTGTGTAATTGTTGACATTCTCAAATTGGTGTAATCACCTTGGACTAAACGGCTGACAGAATTTCCAGCTTAGCTTTATTCCAGATAACATTAAGATATTTTTAAAGCTGTAGAGGAATTACATAAGAAGCCTGCCATTCGAAAAAGAACCAGCTGCATTATTTCACAGTCAGGCCACAGCACTATAAAATATTTGCTTGGAACTAACTAAGGAGAATTGTTAAACACATCACACAATAAACTGACTGATTTGACAATAAAATCAACTGCTTAACTTGATTCCACAGTGATGGGCACCTGGACTGCTCTTGTTCACATAATCTAATGTGTCCCACTATTGTCAATTTCTATAATTTTAGATATACTTCTCTCCTTGAAATATAAGAGGTTTGGGTTTGTTTGGTTTTGCAGGTTTTTTGGTTGGTTGGTTGGTTTTGATGCGTTTTTGTGTGTTTGTTTGTTTTTAAATAAATTCACTTACGCTCCTTACACCACCACCACGATTATGTAGGGGTTTAGTTAGCATTTCCTTACATAATAACTTACAAAATTTACTGAAGCTGGAAAGTATTCTTCATTGCCAAGAGACATTTGGATTGTCTTTTAAAGCCTCTATTACAGAGACTCTTAAATAACTACAAACAGAAACATTCACCCTGCACCGCAACTGAAATCAGGAGGGGGCGGCTTCAATCCCCTATCAACCACACATAAAAACACAACCACCACCCTCGTGCAAAAAGTCACAGCTGGAGTAGAATTGCTTCTAAATAGTATTTTTAACTAATAATTTTCCCTTTTATTAAAAACAAACAAGCAAAACCTGAGTTCAGCAATGCAATTAGTTTCCAGGCCAACGTGTTCTTTTCCCTTAATTTTAAGAATAGCTTTGATTGAAAAAATACTTTAAAGGGGTCCAGATAGGGCAGCACGAAAATCTGTTCTATGTTAGTGTCCAGTCTAGGTAAGTCTGGGTAATTACCAACCTGGAGAAATAACTTCTGCTTCTGATAAATAGTTAAACAACTATGAAAAGAATGATCTCAGGCTGATGACAGCACACAGTTGCATTGCCATTAGGCAGAATAAAACTCTTTCAGAAAAGAGACTTGCAGAATTAATTGACACATGGGAAAAAAAGAAGATACAATACATTCAGACTGTAACTTAAAAAGAAAAGTCAACTACTATAGAGTGCCTTGTTCTAATAGAAGATTAGTATAGATGTGAGCACTTATGGACTGAAACAGAGTGAACGATGGAATGGAGAGGAGCTACCTTGAAGATTCAGCAATAAATTGATTTGGCTCTAACTCAATCTTATATCTCCAAAAACATCCTAAAAGGAAAGCAGAAAAGTTTAAACGAAACCTCACAGAAGAGATGGCTTTGATAGGAAAAGGGAAACACTACGAAAACCTCCACTGAGATCAGAAGGAGTAAAAGCAGCTTAAAGAGTAATTCATTTTTTTAAAGAAGAAAAATTAATGAAGTGTGAAAAATAATGAAAATGTAGCTCTCAAAAAGAGAGGCAACATCTGTAACGTTAATACGCTGAGACACATGTAGGTGTTATAAAAGACTGCCAATGAGGCAGATGTGATAAAACAAGGAAAACATCCAACTTTGTGCTGGGCCTCGTGCCTGGAAGCATCATGTCAGAAAAGGAAGAAATTGCCCCAACTCCTCAGGTCCCGTACGGCTGTACCTGGAACTGCCTGTGTATTTCTACGCAACCTAATTACAAGAAAGATATTACCAAGCTAGAGGGAATTAAAAATACAGCGGTCAAAATGATTAAGTCATAAGAATGAGCTGATTTAAAACGAAAGATTAAGATTTCCACTACTGTATTCTGTGTGGTAAAGAGCAGATGGGAAAAGAATGTTCAAAATAAAACATTACATCCAAGCAGATCTTGGCATGTTTTTCACTGCTGCAATGGCACTGTAGAGCTCAACAAGTAACATTTTAAAATCACAAATGGTACAAAGGCACAGAACACCCCAAACCCCTGCAGGCCACCCCGGGCGAGTTAAATGACCGGGTTAAGGGTTCGCTGCCCTGATAATACAACTTGGAAAAACAGCCTTTACAGAGGTCTCAGCACTCCTCGCTTCTGGTCATTACTCCACAACACCAAACAAGTATTTTAGAACATGTACAGTGTAGAGATTTGCACCGGACACGCTATTTTGTAATGAGAGATTTTTCTGAGAGCAGCAATGATGCTACAACACCTTCCATGTTCTCCTTCACCATTGCTCACTGCTGCTTCTTAGCTTGAATTGTTCAGCTTTTCCTTAAACAAATATTAACAACAGATGAAATTCTTTAGCTAACTGAAAAGGTTCTTTTCCAGTGACACTTAAAAGACCACAGTTATTCTAAAGCGCTATTCTACCATGACTAACTTTCATTAAAATAAGTGCAAAGTACATAACTTGATTCTTGTTCAAATACATTAGAAGTCATTTCTTTTCAAATCACACAAAATCTTGGATAGAATTCTGCTTAGGTTGCACTGTTGTAATCTCAAAGGAAAATTCATTGCAAGTCCAGTTTTTTGCATGAAATCTCAAAGTTTGGTGCTTGGTAAGCATGTTCTTATTGTGTTTATTTACTTATTGATTTTTATTGGCATTGGATGTAGTGTGGTGGACACCAATTATAACTTTACAGCCAAAAAATACACAATCAATGACTGATGCGCACATTAAAGGCCAGAAAATTTTTACCATGTATTTTTAACGTTTGCATTTTAAGTAAAGCCATTCAGACCTATCACACTGTACAGGAGCCTAAAATTTGTATTGATTATCAGGCTTCAACAGAGTTTCACAAAGCAGCAGCCCCTTATGCGAACTGATTCCAAACTAAGATGACATTGGACGAAATTAAAAATGAGAGCATCAACACAAAGTTGTTCAAAAAAAAGCGATAGCTTTTTCTATATTTGAATCTCACCTTTAACAGTTATATATTTATACATTTACATTTTCTGTGACTACCCTTCCTGTGGTTTAGGATTATTTTTAACTTGACTTTTTCAATCTTAGGTTTCAAAACAGCTCTTGATCTTGAGCAACATAAAACCAAAAAAGTCTGGAAAGAAATGGAATTCAGCACCATGCTCTTATCTATACAACTATTTTTATGGGAATTTTTAAGTTTTAAAAACAAGCATAATTACAGGAAACATTAATCTAATAGGAACAGGTCAACATAATTAAATAATGCAGTAATAAAATATCTAGCTAACGTTATCCATCAGTGTTCAAATGTAGCAGATTTAGTGATGTACAGAAAAGAGTTTGCCTTAGATATTCCCTCCAGTTCCTGCCATTTAAGGGAGATGTTATGAAATACAGAAGGCCCCAAAGGGTGCAAGCAGAGGCAGGGTGGGAGGGGAGAAAAGAAAAAAACATGAAAACTACAACAAAGCACTGTCTAAAAATAATAATGATTTTAAAAAAGCGAAAACCATTTAAACTGAAGGGTTGCAACACTTGATGAGATTATTTCTCAATCCCTTGGTAACTCCTTCCAAGTGCAGTTCTGGTCCCTATCACGGTGATGGTTTCCATCAGCAACTTTTTGAAAAGGACACATCTCTATTTGATACCACAAGTGTTTTCCTGTTGAACCACAGAAATTTCTCTCACTGTCTACAGTCTTATTTCAATAAATTTCTAGTCCTTAGTCTCTACAAGAAAAAGCAGCATATCTAGAGATTTTGTTTACTTTTTGATGATATTGTAATTACAGCAACTCTAAGTTTGTTCTTTCACGTGTTACCACGGTTTATGCAACAGCCAACACTTTCAGATACTAAGCTCTAATACTGATAACTAAACATCTTTCCAACCGCCATGCACAAAGCACAGGAACTAAATGAAAACAGTTGACCAAAGGCTGCAATTAAGCACTTCCACCCAAAACTGAAAAATGCTTGTGTATTGTAACAAATTTAAAAGAGGGACCTATTTTGCAATTGCATTGTATTAGGAGTAAAAATTAAGATAGCTAAAAATAAAGTTGTTTTCATCTGGAAAGAAGGTAGGGCATCATCATATAGATGACAGCATAAGGGGCACGAGAATTACTGAATATGTTTAAATTCTTTGCTAAACTAAGGTAAAAATTAATACCTACTATATTTCAAATTAATTTCCTATTTCTTTTTTTGAGTGTTTCTAGATAACAAACAGGCAACTTTTATTTGAATTTCAAAAGTGTGATGATGCTCAAGAAATTTCTCTGCTGTCAACTGCCATAATTTCATGTCCTGCACACAAACACCCCCTGGCCGTCCCGGGCCCCCAGCAGGAACCTGTCAGCCCTGCCCTCCACAATGCTGGGGGTCTCACCAGCACAACGTGCTCAATAGCATTTGCAATGCTTAATTCTCAAATCTATCAGGGTACCATGAAAAACAAATCATCTAAAAAAAACTGCTTACAACATGTCTATCATAACTACTTAGATTTTCAACTGGTTTGAGTAGTGTTTCAGGACACTATTCTACACATTCATTGTGATATTTGTTATTTACCACAGCTTTCCCTGTTTAAGTGAAAGGTCTTTATGAAGAGGTAACATACCGCTTCTTTCTCTGTACCATTTTAGACAGCTGATCAAGCTAGAAGGAGTAGTTATTTTGCTTGGCTTAATTGCATCTCTTTAAAGAGAATTTTAAGACTATGGCACTACTCAGGTTGAACTACAACTTTTATACATATTTAAATTCCACACAAAAATCTCTTGTTGTGTTCTTACATCTTCTTCCCACCATATTGGTTTTGCGTCTTCAAGACTGATAATCTCAGCCCAGTAAAACACCAAAAGCTGTATTGAACTAACGATGACTCCAGTTCAACTTCAGGGACTGCTGGTGCCGTTTGCGGGACCAGGGCAGGATAATCTGTCCCTGCCAGGACCAGGGGCCATCAGGCAGCTGCTTTTTACACCCCTGCACCTCCCCATGCCCTACTCATGCAGAAAATGTCCTGCAGCTGCTGTAGCCGGGCTGAGGCAGCCACGTGGGGATTCACCTCTACCTGCCCTCATCAAAACAATCAATTCATCGCATTGGGGTAACCACTTAATAATGATAACCATTAAAATGCAAATACTTGGTTTTTAGAAGTTTAAGGAACTTCCTGAACGTGAAATATTAAACATTTATATTGGCTTTAACTTGGACACTTACTCATTTTAAATATAAAGGGACAAGCGAACTACTTGCGCTAATTATTTCAATTCAAACAAGTGTCATGGCACTTTTATTTGATTATCATTATCCCTAAAATACACACATAGATACATATAGCTTCTGTTCAATGACAATTCATTAGAAAAATGGTAAATAATATGTTTAAAATTAGGATTTTGTCCCCTCCTAAATTCTCAAAAAGACAGCAGCCAAAAAACTGGGTACGTCAGGGTGCCTTTGAAGATATTTAATTAAAATCTAATCCCACATTCTTAAAGGCTCACATAAATTAAGCTGTCATTCAGGAGATTTATGCATTCACATTTGCATATTACATACAATTCATCAATTACTTGTGTTGGAAAGCGAGGCCTTTCTCAGGGAGCAGAGCTGCCAACAGGCGCGCGGAGACGCGGCAGCTGCACCCGCTGGTACCGCGGGAAAGCCACCTCCAGATGGTGTGAACCTTCTTGGGCATCACCCACCTTCTTCTGCATCACCCACCTTCTTCTGTGCCACTACAGCCCCAAACGAGCCCACAGGTACCCCCCTCGAATGTCGTGGATTCTTTTCAGCTCGATCTGGCCACTGAAGATGAACATTCTGAGGAGCCTTCAAGCAACCAGATCAGAGAGTCAATATTCTTCAAAGCACGGAAGGAAGCTTCACAGAACACCCACTGAGTCACCCAGCTCTGCTGGAAGAAGCCAAGCGCTTTCTCATGGATTTTTCTGAAATAGTAACACACTCAGCCCAGGAAATTTGCCCAGTATTTTTCTATAGCTTTAAAAAATATTCTTAGATAAGCCTGGCTCATATATACAAGTGGAATATTTTTTTAAAAGTGTCATTACTGCTTTCAGCTAATTAGGAAAGTCTTCATAATTGCTTTATCCTCTCCTAGCGGTGCAGGCACGGAGCAGACACACGGAATGCCCCAGAACACACCTGACCTTTCCTGGCCTGGCTGAACCACGTCCCCTCCTCCCTACAGCTGCTTTCTCCTGGGGTTCTCTACATCACAGCCCCACAGCACCTTCCTTATTCAGACACCTGCAGCCACACGGTGACAGGACAGCCAAAGCTTTAATAAAGAATCCCCCCAAGAAACCATGAGAACATGACCTACATGCAAATGAAAGTCTCAGAAACTGCACCAAAAAAATATCAAACTCAATGCTAACTTACCTATCCTGCTTCTCATCAGTTTTATAGTGGTGGGTTTTTTTGGTGTTTTTTTGGTTTTTTGGGTTTTGTTTTTTTTTTTTTTTTTTTTTTTTTTTATTTTTAGGCTTAATCCATGATGACTAAGCATCTATCACCAGGAACAAAGTACCTTATGACCTGAAAACGAATCTGTGAAATGAATTTATTCCTTTCATAAAAGACTTTTTAATAAAAAAAATGACTAAATGTCTGTATTTTTAATGACTTGTCATAATGGTGGGTGAAGTCTCAATAAAACCTCCATTCGTTATTTATTTTGATGGGTCACAGGTTGGTGTTCCTGTGCTATCTGTAGATCGTATAGTCTCTGGACCAAGTTTCCCTCTCAGTCGCTGGGCACTGATTCCCTGCGCATCCACCATCCACAGCTGTGGCTTCTGGTAAGAGCAACAGCAAAATGTAATGCTCCTCCTTTGGCTGTTCTTTCTCCTAGAAATATAGCTTAGTTACCTTGTCTGAATTAAAACGCTGATTTCAAACCCGCCAATGGATGAACTGGCAGGCGGTGTTCTGTGAAGTCCTCACACAGCTGTGGCAACTGAGCACTGACCTGCACCGCTTCTGCCAGCCCTGCCCCAGAGCTTTCAGAGCCAACGCTGATAATTGCACCAAGTAAAATGTGTGAAACTGCTCAACTTCATTAACTGCAGCCTCAACCAGGTCTTACATTCCAATCTCCAAAGGTGAAAGGTTAACGTGATAACCACTTGTTACCCTGTCTTGTTACCAAGCCACTGTTCATCTCACACAGCCACTGAGTTTCTGCTCCATTTATTGTATTCTTATTATGCTATTAAAACAAGCCTATTATTTACGTTCCTCCACCAAATGTTTTATGAAATTGCTTTGAACAGTTTGTTTCCATCTAGCTATTAGCTGCTACTGAAGCAACAGCATAAAATATAAATGCTTAACAAAATTCTTTGAATATCTTATGATTTTTGATAGTTCGTGCAAAAAGAGTCAATGGAGCAAAGGATAAATAGCACAGTTGACGTTAGCATCGACTTCTCCATGGTTCTTTCTGACGGATGAGAAGTGACTCAGTTATCCCACACCCCGGAACCCCCTGCTGGAGAGTTCAGACACACTGAGGCCAACACGGCGCTAGTTGCCATCCATTTATTAACTTGCCTTTAATACCGGAACACTTCAGCACGCTGCCAGCATTCTGCACAGCCTTTACATTCACTCATACAAAGATATTGCTCTTCAACATTTCAAATAACCTATATATTGAGGCATTTGTCTGTTTCAAAGGAGACCCAGAAAAGAAAATGTAGTTACGTCCTTTCCCATAGACTGAGATGCTCCATTTTCATTATTTTGGGTGGTTTAATGTCCGTATTTTTCATTTAGAAGCTAGTTCCTGCCTCCCCAGGAAATCTTTTGACAACTAAAGAATCAATGGGATTGTTAAAAGTACAGGAAAACAACCCCGACACAACTGATCGGGAAAGAGATTCTCAAATTCGCACTTTTCAACAGCCTCGATTTAACTTTCTATCTTTTGTTAACTCTCTTTTAACTTGACTTTTAGGGAAACTACTGGGTGGGAAGGCAAAATAATAGTTACGACATCAGTCAAGGTTAGAAAGATTACACCTCAGAAAAAATAACCTACACATTTCTATAGTACAGCAGTCTGGAGGAAAAAAAAAAAAAGAAAGAGATGTTATACAGAAAATATGGTTTTAAAGTATCCAGTTTAAATAAGCAGTAAACCATGAAATCCCCACACTGTGTCCCAGCGGGAGGCCTGGAGTCCCCTCACTGCCTCAGCGCCCGCGCTGCGTATCGGCACCAACGCGCTTCACGCCGCCATATCATCGCTCTCTTGATTGACTGACACTTGAACAGTGTTTTATAAACAGAATATCTAACAACAACGCTTCTCTCTGGGCGGGGCACTTATCTGCGCTCGTTACGTGAGGACTTGTCACAACAGGGAGCGCACAGTCACTCACACGGTGACAGCAACACCTCCCCTGCCCCTCCAGGCAGCTCCGCTTTCCATAGGATATTCATTCCTATACAGCTCCATGGCTGCATTAGAGCTGCACTTCCCAGAAAAAACTAAAGAATGTGGAATGGAAAATTATTTTCCTAATAAATAGGTACTATTTATTGGTGGATTTTTCTAATAAGTAGGTATTATTGATTGGTGTAGCTACTAACACGTACTGCATGTAAGAAGGCAAAACATATTCTGAAATGAATCTGTAAGACAATCGATACACGGAGGCTACAAATACACTGGAGGCAAAAACAGCATTAAAAGCTACATGATTTTACACATTAATTGAATTAATAATATCGACAGTCCTGAAAGCCTCCCTATCTTCCTGTTGTACAGTTCATCACAAAAATCTTCAAGAACATCTGTCCCCCAGCAGCTACTAAATAATTAGTTTATTAATTAAAGTTTGACATCGTTTATAAAGCTGGCATCCGCTGGTTGTGTGCACATGGGAAGCTGGCAGAAAGCTCCGTTCCTCTTCCACAAAGGAACAGAATTTTAGGAATCGGGCACATAGTTTAACGGGAAAGAACCTAAACACTGTGAAATGTACTTTTTCACTAACTCTGGTGTACACAACACCTGTGCTGTGGGCTGCCCTATCCAGTCGCTAAACAGCAGACAGTTTAATCTGATGTTTCACAAACTCAGCATCACCCCAATTAGCGGAATGATACCCACTTGTCTGAAATTCCTTCAAGAAGCTGCATTAGGAGCAAGTGGCACCAACTATTTCTCATTCATCAAACACATCCACGTGTCACAGCCCTCTGGGAATTTGTTTTTCTCCACATGAAGTTATGCAGTGTTAAAAGAGGGGGGAGAAAGCCATTTAAGCACTCATTAGATTGGAAGGTGACACCAACAAACATCTGGCTTCAAAACAGAAAATGAAAACTGTTCTAAATTAATAGCTTTTCTTACATTAACGCACCTTGAATTTTTACTATATAAACACTGAAGTTTTTAAAGTTTCAATAACGTTAAACCACATCTACAATTTCCTTCCAATAGTCCAAACAGACAGATGGTTCGAGCCATAACTTCAAATGGGAACAGAGCTCCTCTGGTTCCTGAAGTCCTGGAGCTTCTGTCACCAAAAGCTTCGCTGGGTTTCACCTTCAGGATTTCTCTATCAGGAGAAAAATCTGCAAGTAATGGTCAACCCCCAGGGGTGCCCTTCATATTAAGTCTTCAAACTGAGATGTACAAACTATTTGTCACTAAATCACATGTGCCTTTTATATCAACAAGAATAATTTGTAGATATGTGTCATTCTACCTGTATAAGCATGACAAGAAAGTACGTTTATAGGTATTTCAATTTCCTGTACATTCAAATAAATTACATTTTACATTTTCATTTTTCAATTAAAGACTAAGGTCTAAGCCAGCTATTGGTTTCCACTGAGATTCTGAACTGGCTGACTGCCATTTCAACCAATTATTATTCCTTTCTGCTGAGAAAAACCACTATACAGTCATTTTTAGAACTATTTCTACATTTTTAATGTTTAATGTATGCAAAGAATGTAATGCATAAAGTAATCAGAAGACACAGTAGAACTACCCATCATTTTCACAACTATCCATTCATTTTACTTATTCCTTTAGCTGAGAAAACTAAAGAAATTAATCTTTATTATTCTCAAAAAACACTGACTACCTGCTTTACATAATCAACAGAAACTAAGTGCAATAGGAAGGCACTACTCAGGTGGGATTTTAGAGATCAAATTCCGTTTTTCCCTTAAAGAAAGGCTAAGCTTTCAGGATTGGGCACACATCCACGCTAAAAAAACAAAGAATCCCACCATCTATCTGCATTAGAAATAAATATGGTCAAACACCAAAACACAATTCTGCTTCAGCAGTACACAGTATGCTTTACGTTTTTCCCAAATTACTCAAGAAAGAGTGAAACATAAATACTATACACTGGAGCAAGGAGGGCAGCAAATGCTTAGAAAAGGCAACATCTAAATCCAAAAACGAATTTTTCAGTGCACCTGAATCCATGGATGCTGTAACACCCTGAGAGCCCTTCACTTATTTCTAATTACGCAGCTTTCCTGGTAACAGCCATCAGAACGAGGACAACACAAGGCCTGCAGTCAAAAGCAGCGTTATTAACAGAAAAATTAAAAAGCTTGAGGGACTTAATATTGTCATATATGTGTACGTATCTGCATATAAAACCAGGTAGCAAAATCTTCCTTAAAACTCAGTACCAATACTTTCATTTCAAGTACAAGGAGCCATGGATGAGAGCACAATTACCCACTTACTGAAGACATTTGGAAGCAGAAAATTGTTTAGATTTTCTCTTTCCGCTTCCATAATTTCCTTTTCTGCAGATCAGCAAAGTTCCTGCTGTTGGAATACACGTAGGGGTTGGTGGTTTGGTTGGTTTGGGGCTGTGGGGGTTTTCTTGGTTTTGGTTTTTGGGTTTGTTGGTTTGGTTTTAGGTGTTGTTCTTTTGGGGGTGGGGGCATGTTTTGTTTGTTTTGGTTTCTTTTTGGGGGGACAGTTGTTGTTGTTTTATCTGAACTTTGTGTCAAAAGTGACTTTGTAAGAGAGATTCTTGAAGTTTCACACAAAAACATTATGAGCACATGCAAGACATACTTGGGAAATGCAGTACCAAGGAACAAATGGGAAAAAAGGTATTATTGCATGTTGGTCGCCTACAGGCCTCAGTTTCTTTGCTTTTCTATTAACAGCTCAGAGTTCTCTGTGCTGTGAGAGCACAGAAAACTCTAACTGCCAATTAATGTAATGATATTTGCATATTCATTACCACGGTTATAGGAAATAACCATCCTCTCATTGTGAGATGCAGGGATCCAACTGACGCACAGAGAGGAGTTCAGCTGGCGACTGACACTGGGAGCAAAAGTGACAGGAGCTGAATAATTATAACCGACTGTGCAACACTAAGGTTCATCTGATTGCCTGTTCGAAGTTCCTAAAAATATGCAATCTGTATTTATCTATAAGTTATTAATATTTGTTATATAATCCTTTCTACCTCCATTATTGTTTTATGGGTTTTTTTATTACCAGTGATCAGTCAACAGCACTAGCATGAACTCACAAACTCTCCCCTTTTTAACTTCCAGCCACTTCCTGTATTTTTTATGATAACCATACACTATTATCATTTAATTGTGATTAAAAATAAATTAACTCACAAATGTAGGTTAGTTTGAAATTAAGGCAGTTTACAAATAACTAAGTGTGCTTTTCTTACAGTTCACTAAGCGTTTACCTGTCACAAATGTGCTTCCTTGAACCTAAGCAATTTTTCATCTAAAATAAAGATTATGCAGACACAGGCGCAGACCTTCACACAAAACAAAATTATGGTCCAGAACTTTTCAATGCTTCTTCCTAAAGCACTGAAGTCTCTTTTAATATCATTTAAGCGCATCCGAAGGAACACTTTTCAGAATAGGGCACTGCGGTCATTAGACATATCAGTACAACCCAAGTGCTTCTGTTACCTCAGTAAAGCTACTTGAGCTCCTGATGTTAATGTTACTTTTCATAGGAGCACACAGCCTCTTTATTACCTGGAAATGCAAAAGATTTTCCATCTACCATCCCATGAGGTGCTGTTGCAGTACACAGTTAATAGCTAATATTGTATCTCCAATATATTAACTATATACATCGTCTAATATGTGACATTTATCTACATATGTGCTCTGAAAATTTAAAGCATTCTTGTAGGGAATAGAAAACAAAAGACCAGGAATGGCTGAATCAGATCTCAGGCAATACTGGCTCATTTGATTGCTCACTTCATCCTGTAGCATCTGGAAACACATTAACATACAGTATTTGATTTTTCATTTTGTGTCACCCATTTTAGATATTAAATTTTTCATTCATCTTCCTTTGATGCTGTCTTAGTGTAATTTAAAAGTAACACAAACATGTCTGATTTACAAGATCTTTATCACCCCAGTATCTTACCACCTCATTACAGTGATTTGCAAAGGCTTTTGTCCAAGTGGATACCAGAATGGATTTTATTTTCACCTGCAGGTTCTTTTTGCTTTAACAATATGTTTGTGAGCTGTTGTACCTTGTCTCTAGTTACTGGGGGAACGTCTTGGCAAACAGGCAAGTTTTGCAATACTATATAAACCACCAGGCTTGGGCTGCGACTCGCTTTGGCTGTTGACCAAAACTGTTTTTATCTCCAGCTCCCAGGAACTTCCTTCAGAGTGGGGTGAGCAGCATCGTCACCAGGGTTCCAGCTGGTTTGGGTGGTTATGAACGAAGAGGGAGACCCTGTCTGCGTCACACGATCTGAGGTGGTTTGCACTGAGCTGGGCTGAAAAACAAAGCAGGAACTGCATGTACATCAACACACATCCATGTTTATAATTAATTGGTGATAAACAGTTATTTCTTTTCCCCTTGAAATTCTGGTGGCTGATCATAGCATTATCTGTACTGCAGGACCTGCAGCCAGCCCGGCAGTGTTTAAATGCTCACCAAAACTAAAGAACTATAAATTTCAGGGCATATGATGCTACGGTGTGTGATGCTGTAAGTTGCAATTTTTGCGGGATGAAAGACAAGCTGCTAAAAGCTGCTGAGCCTCAGGAGCTACATGCACGACCCTGACGCATTCAGAGGGCTCAAAAGAGCCCCAAAAGTCACTGACGTCCTTGATCCAGTGGCAAAAAGAAAGTTGGGAATGAAGGAGATCAAAAAGATGACCCCAAAAATTAGTTTCTCAGAAGGATTCCAGTAAAATCATTCTATATTTTGTTAAACTAAATGTACAAAAATCAGAAGCATGACACTGATATGGAGTTACAGGTTAACATCTTAATGAAACTTGTGGTGACAACACACATGTACCAATAGATTTGTGTTTGTATAATTAGCATTCTCCACAGAAGTAGCACATTGAGGGAACCTCGACTTGTTTCCAGCCCTTCCAATGGCAGGAGCTGCCTGAACAAAGCTGGTTTATTCAGACTCTGCTCAATTTTCTATTACTTCTATATGCAAATTAATATTATTCTTCTGAGAAGTGAAATTGGAATCTTTTTTTAATAGGTGAGAAACTATTACCCACTGTAAAAGAAGCCAAGAGTAAAAGCACAGTATGTCAAGACAAATTTGGATCCTCCTCCCCGCTTCACGGCATGTCCAAGAAAAATCACATAATGTTACTTCTATGAATTTGTAATTTCATCCCAGAAAGTAAAGAATAAGATAAACATTTTCTGTTTGTTTTTCACTTTCACAGTAACACCATCCGTACTTGCTTCTAGATGGTCACATTTTGCTGACATTTACAAACATTTCATGTTGATCTTACATGGGTCACATCAATCATCTATACAGTTTCAATGACACTTTGTTAAATAAACTGTCATGAAAGATTTATAGAGAATTTGATAAAAGTAAAGAAGATGTAGTTTAGCTTTTAAAGATGCATTACCCCTTTTCTGAGGTGTAATATCAGCTCTAAAATACCATTAAGCTTTTCTGGCAGGAGATGAAGTGAGAAAATAAAATGTACTCTTTCATCAGCACTCGTGGATTTGCATCTCGTGTGCTTCTACGCAAGGCTGGGGAGCAGATCCCGGCAGCGCTCCTGGTCCCATGGTGGGTGTTCTGCTTGTCTCTACTAATGCTGGACTGAAGCCACTGAAGTCCTTAACACATTAGTTGAGCAAAAATTATTTAAAAAAAAAAAAGAAAACAAACAATGGCAACCACAAACATCAACTGTGTACTTCTGATCAATGTCTTTTTGAAGGTAAGCTGATGTTTCCAAATTCCTTATCTTAAAACAGGGAACACAAGTAACACCCTTTCACTAAAAGCTTTTCTTTAGATAAATTAATTGATTCCAAACCAACCTGCTAAATGTGGCCTTCAGCATGTTCATTAAGATGTATTTAAACTTTGAGACTTTACTGTCCGTATTTGAGAGCAGCTAACAACGGTCTCACTGTTGGGAAGCCCTTCATCATACTTAGTTCACTGAGAAGAACCGAAGTCTGAAAAACCTCTTTCTGTCAGTTTTCCAGCACTGCCTGCTCTAGCTCCAAAAGCAATTCTTGTTTACAAATCTGAGTTATTATACCCACTGTGTCAGCTATTCCTGCTGCCCTGCAGCCGCTCAGCTTCTCACAGAGCACCAGCACAGAAGCCAGCACGGAAAGACCTTCTCCATTTCAACACTTACTCCTGGATTAAAACTCCCAGAAAAAAAAATAACACACCAAGAAATCTTGCATCTTTCTTAAAGACCATTAATTTTCAAAACTAAGAGGACAGCATGAAAAACTCCTAAGAAACCACTGTACTCACAGAGTCCACTGTCTAATGACCAGGTTTTGCATCTTCCCTCTACAAGAGCTCCCGTTACCTTCATGCAGTTTCCCCATCTCCAAAGGCTCACACAGAAGGTCAACAAAGAGTGGATAAATCCACTGCTCAGGCAAGTAATTCAAGAAAACCAAGCACTTTTTCAGCAGCGAAAGTTTCTTCGGAAGATACAGAATTATAAAATTATATTGGATTTGCTACAGAGTATCTATGACCAAAAGAAAGCAGATGTGGGTGCAATGGTATCAGGCACTCAATAATAATCTCTGACTAGTCTGTGACAATCATTTCCATACATATAGCACAGTTACTTTGAAGATTTTCTTCAACACTAATTTCTACTACCTTACAATTCCTGTATCAATAGCATACAGACAAAACACACTGCAGCATTTTACATCTGTGACTGCAGGCTGCCTGTTCCCTTTCACATCACCAACTGGGTCCTTCTGCTGATACAAAGACCCCAAGTTCATCTCTGCAGCCTTCACAAGGAACAGCATCTTGACATTTGGGCTGCGTGAGCTAATTTTTCAAAAAGAAACAAGAAAGACAAACCGTATCTGCCCAAAGTGTTACACAGAGAACCAGCTGTGAGATCCCTACTTGTATCAATCACAGCTAAAACCTCTGGCAGGTTCAAAACCCAAACCAACTGCTCTTTGTGAAGGGAACACTATGGGTCTGACTTGTACATCATTTGCTGAACTGACTTAACTCACAGTAATAGTCACAGGGTGAATTTGAAGCAGTGATTTTTTTTTAAAAAAAAAGTCTGATCTGCAGCTATAATCACAACAATAAGTGGCATTTAACAACGTTAATTTGTAGATATTGTAAGTACTATATTATCAGCAGTGTTTCTAGATAGTGTGAATTCATAAAAAAACCAAAACAAAACAAAACTAGGAGTTTAAAGGCAGCAATTTACTCAGTTATTCAACACATCTGTCAAATATATTACTGAGTGGTAAATGAATAAATATTGGATTTCAATTGCTATGACTAGAAATAAACGACTAGCCATTCTCCAAGCAGCAGCACCGTGAGCTACAGGCTCTCAGTATAGGCTTACTTACAGAAAAAGCAGTAATTAAAGTAATTCCTATATTCAGAGAAAAATCAGTTTGTGATTTGATAGATTCGATAGCTAAAACATAATTTAACTCTCCTTTACCACATCATGTGATCTTCAGGAAAAAAACCCAGGTTACCACAGAGAAACCATTCCTACTGCATATCCCAAAGAGATCCCAACTGCCAAACCCTCAAGGTCCAAAGACACATTCCATTTTGAAATGACTATTCCAAATATTTTCAAGTATTCTGAAAATAACTTACATACATTCAAAACTGACAGACCTAAATGCACTTTCAATGTTTAGATAATATACTAATGATTTCTTACTCTGTTAGATGCTAAATTATGTGCTGCATAAGACCTTTATCATTGTTCTGTGAAAATCAGTGGAGCCAAACTTGTGGCTATTGAAAATTAGTTAGAAAAAAATTAGCTATCAAAGAAGAACTGATGGATACACATGTAAAAAGATGACATCAGCTCTCAACATTTTCAATTGTCCTGCAAACTTCCTATGGAATTTTCTTACTGAAAAGCACTGGAATACATTGACAGATAAACAGAAATGAGTGTCTCCAGCCAATGACTATATACTTATAAGCTGTTTTGCTGAAGCTTCACTCAGATCTGCAACAATGTTAAAAAACTGTAACATGATCTGAAACAGGGAAAACATGCAAATCACTCACATTTTAGAGAAGTTCGAAGTCGCAATATAAGTTGAGGAGCATCCCTAACCTCCCAGGATGGAGTGAAAATGTCCATCTCCAGGTAACAGACACAGTGGATAAGCTTTAAACTATTCTCATGTGAAGTGACTTTTTGGGAAGATATTGTTGTAAAGCAGCAGACAGTATTAGATCAAAAAAGCAACTGCCTCTTCTTCATTATGGTAACAAAGATGATTAATAGTAATTGCCTCATTTGAGCCCAAAGCCTTAGTTGCTAACTAAAGGCAGCGGCGAAAGACAAGACTCTGCTTCCTGAAACAGACTTTCTACCCTAAAGCACAAGGTCTCTCCTTTTATAATTTCAAATTAACTACAGATTAATTAACTGTTTCACCACAAGCCCCAGTTTTGATGACATCTCTTTTTAAACAACTGTCTGGCCCACAACTTATATATAACTTTAGTATTACTGCACGGATGTAAGAAAAACTTAAGATGTGCATAGTCTTCCAAACTGTTTTTGTAGCACCAACAATTTAGCTAAAATATCTGCATGCTGCATATTTCACTTTATGTGCTGTACAGGGTTTAGCTCGTGAGAAACGATCAGAGCACGTTTAGCTCCTGCACATTGTTACGGGTCTAGGCTCACACTGATGCCCACGATGCGTGCACAGAGGGTGACCGACATCTTCCCTTTGCTGGGCACACAGCCGCCAGGAAGGACTGCTCATCACAAAGCGCATCTTCCAGCCCAAACGCATCGTTTCAGCTCAGGTCTTGGTGTTCAATACTCTGCCAACGCTCATATCCAGTTCTGGTTGATTCTACTACAGCCTCATGGTCAAGATGATCAGTGGCCTCTTAGGTTGACGTTTCAGATTTTCCCAGTCTTTATCCACGTATGTTACAGGCTGCCGAGGGAACTACATAACAGGATTAACTAATGGCAATAACCCTCTTTTGTCAGAGAGGATTACTGTCAGTCAGCGCTGGGGGAAACTGAAAACCAGGAGTTTCTTTTGTGGTATTTATTTAATATTCTACTCTGTAATCTGTTTGCAACAGTATTAGTGCAAAATGTCATGGGAAGATGTAAACACTCACCAGATTCCTTTTTGTACCTACAAACAAACCAAATGAAAAACAAAAGCCAGTTTGTTTCCTGTCGCTCAAACCGTTCCAAGATCCCGATGCTCTATGTTATTTAGCGTTTTCAGCTGACTTTGGGGACATTGTAGACTGCTCTGATGAGGCATGTTCTGGTGTCAGCCAACAGTTTATCCCTGGCACGCTTGTCAATCAAAATAAAACTAACAGACGGCCTTCTTTGTTTCAAATGAGCTTTCCCTGGTCATTAAAATTCACTTTTTATTACAAAAACTACCGTTTGGAGAGAGCAAATTGAAATGTTGGTGGTTCCTACTGAATCAACTTCTACTGAAGTTGAGAGCTGTAGAAGAATTTTGAAAATATAAGAAATGTATCATTTCATCACCTGCATGCTACCTATTATAGGTCTCACTATAGCATGTTGATTACAGAATGGTCATTTCATCCTAAAGCCTGTAACCAACATTTTTGGAACAGGATGGCATGATTTCCTTTAGTGTTTTCAACAGCAGTATATAAAAGTCTGGAAAACTAAAATTTTCCTAGGACTGAGTAGCAGGAGTTGAGGTGTATCTCTTTAGACAGCATGAAAATATAGTAGTTACAGAGTGTCCGCTTTCTAGAAAACATGGAGGTTCCTATTCTAAATATTGAGGAAATCATGGTCTCTTAGATTAGATTTGTAAAGTTATGGCAAAAACATGTAACTGAAGCAAAAATTAGAAGTGCTTCCAGCAACACCGATTTAATTTTTGGGAGATAAATCAAGAGGCTATTCAAATATGTCAAGACTTCCAAGCAGCCTTTGTGAAACAGAGCACAGCACAGTGATTTGTAATGATGCAAATCATGCAAAGGAAGCCACTGTTTTATCTGACGTTCCCACATGAGTAAAAGTATAGACCGCTGCAAATACCAGATTTCCTTTTCCTCTTTAATAAAAGTATATTAAAAAATCCTAACAAACAAGGTTCCAAAATCATTATCTATCTTCTCTACAGGGAAAAATGTGCGTACAGCCTCTAATTATGTCAATTATGAACACGTGGGATTTTAGTTATTATAAACACACTTTCCTTCCACTGACGGCGATTCAAATCCCATCCTACGGATTGATTTGCTGCCCTTAACATCAGACTCTTCTGTTAACAAGCACAATCCTCTGCAATTGCCCTTGGAATAAGACGGCAACATGAAAACAAGAATCTACTCTTTTTACACCTTCTACAGACTACACTTTAAATACAGAATGGAATTAGTTAAAAATGAAAAACCTGAAATGTTCTTAGATACTGTCCTGGGCAACACCATATTTTAAGCTAAAAATATTGGCTGTAGTTTGGAAGAAAACAAGACAGGAAATAAATGTCCAAAACCTTGCCCAGATGCTGAGCATGAACTATAATCCTCTGGTCACAACTTAATCCTACGTAACTGATAGCATTTGCACAAGAGAAAGCAAACGCCCACACAAATTGCCCAGTAATTGTAATGTAAGTATCCTGCCTCTCTCAAAACAAGTTCAGTAACAGCTCAATTTTATCTGTCTATGCAAACAGTAACATTTGGGTACAAACCCATCATGCTACCGCCCCCATCTTAACCACTGTTGCTACTACTCTCTCCTTTGTACTGCAACCAGATTCATATTCATTTTGGTCCTAATAATAATATTTATTAAATGTAGCATTTGGCACATAAAGCAAAGTGCGGTTTCATTGCTAGAATTCATAATTTTGGAATAGAAATTATTAGAATTCATTACAGCTTCAGTCAGACAGATGGACACATCCCACCTGACGGACCCACCACGCTCCAGGATTGGCGGCAGCAACACCAAACACACGGAGACAAGTTCCTCTGCATTCGAGAGTCTTTGACAAAGACTGACCTAACAAAGAAACTGCCCCTTAAACTCTCACCTACACTCACTCATCCCCTAGAGATAAAATCCTGTCATATTAAGGGAAGGATAAATTGCCTTTTAATGTTATTAAAAATCTTTATTAAGTGGAATGACTCCTCTTGAGTATTTGGCAACACAATTAGTCGAAAGGAATAACGTAAGTTATGTAATCTTGAAAAGATATATGGTTTTAGCACTTTGACTGAGCTGCATTTTTTGAATAAAACTCCAAGAAAGAACGAATATGCCAGTTTTTCCCGAGATGTCATTTAACACAGTAAGGGTTGATATGCCCTGTACTGGACAGCAATGTCCAAAACGTGCCAGGAAGAGGTGCGGGAGGGTCTCTCTTTTTCCTTCTTCTACCCCTCACTCCTCATCGGTAAAGGCAAATTCAAGACATCTATGTGCAGAGCAGTTTTGAGAGATCAGGAGCCCCATGGCCTTGGGGTTAGAGGAATAAATCCCAGTTCTGACAGCCAGAGTGACAGTGGGTGTAAGGAGCTAAACTGTGATGACAGAACATGATATCCTCATTGTGCCAGAGATTAAACGACCAGAAGAGAAGGAAATAACAATAATATCAACTTATTATTAAACATGGAAGTATAATGGAGGCAGCCTGGACCTCTGAGCCAGTGCACATGCCCTGATTTATAAGGCAACATCTCCTTCCTCTTCTGTTGCCTTTGTTTCCCAAACAAGTCACATCCTTTACAACAATACTCTATCTATCAGAGTAATCTGATCAATTCTCGTTCATAACAACCATAAATAATGATCATAGACTAAATTTGTATGTTGTTTTTCTTGTTTATTTCCCTGTACTATTTAGATTACAACACAACTTTAAGGTGATCTGGAACCAACCCACCAGCCTGTTTCTGGTGAACAATAACTTCACACCTCTGGTTCTGTAAAGGCTCGAGCAGTTGTTTTTATCTATGTTAACCTCCGAGCTTTTACCACCCAACTCTTAATTCTAATTTAGAATCTTTGTTACTACATTAACAAGCTAATATGTAAACACGCATATCAACTTCTTCAGGATGTGCATTCTAGTGAACACACTTATTCACCTCTGGTCACATTTCCACTTGTTCAGAACATCAGGTTAGAAGAGGAAGAAACCAACAGAACAAACAAGTATAACAGTTCCTAAATCATACCATCAGGAGAGTTCCTGATCCACTGACTGATGTGGGTAAGCAGAATTACCTTGTTTCTTGCATAAGGAATTGGTAACAGGCTGTGCACGGCCTTACTGTACCTGAGCAATGCAGCAGACCCCAGTGGATTCTCAGCTACGACAACCTTATCTACAGTGTGCTTAAATCTCAGAATGCAAAGATATAACCCAATATATAAAAGCAGTGTTACCTTTGCTTATCTTGTATCTCACACCCCGAACCCTCTTGTTTTCCTATATAATTCCTTCCCCCATCCACCCCTTTTCATTTTCATTCACCACTACTGCAGATCGCTATCAGCCCAGTTTCAGTTCTGGCTGTACGCTTCCAAAGAAGCAAGTCTAGAAGTTTTATACAGTTCTCTTTCACAGCACAAAATGCCATAATATAATATTGATCCAGGAACACTGCTGCTGTCATGCAGCTGACACTGTGATATAGTAGCAAAATCATCAAGGGTCCACGCAAACTTGTGTGACAGCAGGTCTGCAATGCAGCTGCAAAAGAACTGATGCAGCACTAGAGATACAGAGTCAGGGAAAAGATCTCAAGAGTTATATTGATTACAAAGCGTTGTCGTATTAATATCAATTTTCACAATTCGTTACTTTTTAAAAAAATCTTTCTTATTCTGTTTTAGACTATTTTGTTTAGTCAACAACATAATGCAGAATTCTATTTATTTAAGAGGAATTAGGAGTCTGTCTTCCTCAAGTTTTGTTTCATTACAGCCATTCAACCATTCTCAAATGATCTACCATTTTAGGGCATGCTAAACTTGTGTATGGTTAAATTAGGAACATCATTTTTACCTAAACAGAGAACAGAAAAAAGAGACCCAAAGTTATGCGGCAAGTTTCTTCTCTGATGCCACATATATTTCCTTAAAAACTGAGCTCATTCTGCACCACTTTTTCCAAAAACGTCAGAATGTATCTACAAATTCCTTTAAAAAAACAGGACCATTTATAAAAGCTCATGTTTTCTCACCCATAGAGCTTCTGACTTGAAACACAAATTATTTCATTTATGAAGTAATAATGCTATACTACATAATACTATTACCATAACAAACCCAAATAATAAATATTTGTAAGCTCCAGTAACACACCCATTTCTGGAAAAGCTGTCAAATTTTGAAAATCCATATTTTCCTCATACTTAATTGGGATTTCATAAACTGAACTCTTCTTTTTATTAACATCCTTTCCCCATTCCCAGTATTACACATATGATAATTAGCATTGTCAACTCTCTTAAAATTCGTACAGCACAGCAAACTGGGGCCTCAAGCTTAAACTAGTCTGAATTCCTGCCTGGATCTCCTGCTCCTCCTCTCCTAAATTACTGCCTAGATCAACAGAAACCCCACATCCCACCGTCACTTCAATTTTGCCTTTCTCTCCAAATCTATTCTGGCTTCCCAGCATCAGCCTCAGTAGCTCCTCCCTGCCTGAAACATAAGTTTGCAGAAGAAATGGAACATTATCTCCTACCCTGCCAGCCTCTTCAAGGCAAGAAGAACCCAGAGTTGTGTTCAAGGTGGGCAGCTGCAGTAAGAAGCATTGGGCTGAAGTTGACAGTGGCAAAGATCCTGAGGAATATGGTCATGCAAACAGACTGCGGACAAAGAAATGCAACCTGGAGACACCTGAAATGACTGGAAAATAAGATTACAAACCAGGGTGGGAGCAAAGGTGTAATTTCAGGGTAAGTGGAGTAGAGAGGAGCAAGAAAAGACTTTACAGGGCAAGTCTGAAGAAGACAGATGAACGATGAGGGCATGTGAAAGAAGTGAAGAACTGGTGTTGGAAAAGCCTGTTGTGTGAGCTGTGAGAGACTGGGAGAATACTTGCACTTGCTGAAGTATCCTCCAAAGGCAAGTGCAGCCCAGTATTTCCCCAGTAGCAAATACCAAAGAAAAGCACTGTCAAAGGTGTTCACCTCTCTCCAATGCTGGCTCGTACGGACGTCTGCAGCACTTTGTGATTATGGCTGTTCCATCAGTCCCTGTGGCAGGTCTGGACAGACACAGAATCATAGAATGTCCTGAGTTGGAAGTGACCCACAAGGATCATCGAGTCCAACTCCTGCCCCTGCACAGGACAACCTCACAGTTCACACCGTGTTTCTGAGAATGCTTTCAGTCTCTTCTTGAACACTGTCAGGCTTGGGGCTGTGACACCTCCCTGTGGAGCCTGTTCCAGTGTCCTGCACCCTCCGGGTGAAGAATCTTTTCCCAATGTCCAACTTAAACTGCCCCTGGCACATCAGTCCAGTAGCTACGGGACCCCTATGGGTGACACCGGCTGCAGATTGCAGAAGTTCAGGGAGTTTTGATTATGTTTCTAAAAACCTCAAGCAATCCCAATCACACATATCATAACGTTAAAATACCATTACAGAGACAAAACAAGCACTCCAAAATCATTTCATTTCAGAATTCATTCTGCTTGTGCGACTTGAGTGCTGTTGTCCCATTAGAGTCCTTAATGACTCCCTTCCCCACCCCAAAGCACCACAACCTGCTGCTGTACACCAAGAGTGTGCCCTGCGTACAGCAGCTGCTGAGCGGCTTGGCCTTGCCCTATGGCTTTGTATAAAAATAAGAAAATGTATGATCATTTAGTGTCCTAACCCCTGCATCAGTAAATGCACACAGATATATAGCCTTGAAAATATAATGCATCATTAAGTGTAAGATAGATGGGGCAAGGAGTTAAGAGGAAGAAGTCTGGCACAATGCAACAGATGTTGGCTTAAGACCTCTGTTTTAGAGGACGTGAAAAAATTGCCCATTTGGAAGTATAATTCATATTAACATTCTGAAGTAAGAGTGAGAGAAGTTTAAAAAAAAGTCGGAACTGTTTTTTCCCATTCTGTGATGCCGCTCCAGCTCCAGCTCTGTCCCCTCGCTCGCCCCGCGGCACCAGCAGGATTGCAGGGAGCAGGACGGAGCGAGCGAGAAGCTTGTGAAATCTTTATTACAGCCCTGCTGTAAACCACCACAAGACAAAGTAGACAGTTCCAACTAGGAACAGCTGTTATTTTCCAATTAAAAATCACAAGACCAAAATATTAATTTATTAAGCAAGTATTCAGTTCAAGCAGCCACAACTACATTTCCTAGCAATATATTCTCTTTTTTAAGAGAGGCTGTCGGGACGTCTCTGGCATAAATAACTTAATGTGACAAAACAGTTTATTATCTGCTGCTGCTATGCAAATAACTCCATTCCATATTGTGAAATACTGTTTCGATTTCTAATGAACTGTAAAGGATTTTCCTTTGGGGAGAAAAAAAAATTTGTTGACTCTTTTCCTGATGTTTTACCTAGTAAAGTATTAGCTGTGTTAGACTTTGAGAAAGATTATCTTCTGCTATCATAGAAGCAAGTTAATAAAGTGACAATAACAAACTGATGTATCTGTCAAAGTTTATAGATAAGGATGTCAAGCTATAGGTTATCAGCCTACAGTACTGACACCATTCATATATCACAGCCCCCCAACACACACTCTGTCAGCATTGTTTATTTTCAGTCAGGAGTTAAATAATGACCATGTACTAAAAATGCCTTTGGGGAACTGCTTTGTCTTACATACTGTTCACCTGTTTACTTCAGAGTAAGTTTTGAGTTGCTTTTGTTTAATTTTCTGTTTGAACAGCTGGTATTTATCAACTTCAAATGGACTTCAGGTCAATACACTGCAAAAAATTCTACTGCAATTCCTATACTTGCTGTGCACATACAGATGTGAGATGCTAATGAGAACAGCCCCAGAGCCAGGGAACACGGAGAATGACCACAATGCTCCCCAAACCACACCAGCACTGGAACAAAGAGAACAGAGAAAGTAGGAGGGTTTTTTAAAGGGTCCAGCAATAGGAATCATACCCACTTCGTACCAAGCACCATAGATAACAGACTTCATTACTTCCCGTTCTTACTCTGCGTATTTTCTTTATGATTTTCAAATCTGGTTATCCATAAAAAGGCAGAAGATGTTACGGGGCTGCTTGGATTTTTGAGCAGTCAATGGCAGAAATAGAACGACACAGTTGTGGGAGTGAGGAAAAAAAACCTCAAAGTTTCTTGATTTTCTTCCTAAACACCTGAAGAAATCTCAATTTTCCTCACATGTATAAACATATAAGTAAATTAATCCTGTAAAAACTATTCCATAACAAGTTTTGAAAAGAGTTAAATTAAACAATACAAATATATATCAAAATATGAAGTTAATGCCTAGATATAACCAGTAACAACCTAAAGGGTTTCCACCTGTTTATTCTTTTTGCTCTATATACCAGGAAAGGTGACTGAATGATATTACTCTACCAGAAATTGCTTTCTGGAACTGACAGCTCTAATTGTCATATTTGATGAAGTAAAAAAGAATGGGAAAAATCCTGAATTCTTAATTTGAACCAGTTTCTATTAAGTTTTTTTGGAACCGTTGTCTGAGTACACATCTTAAGATATGGGCTGAAAATCACCATATTACCCTAAGGATGCTTTTTTCTAATCAGTGGATTTTTCTTCCTACCTCAATACATTTTAAAAAAGAGAACTGAAATTAAAAGGGCACATTTAGAAAGTCTATTTTTTAATGGCAGGGAGAACAAAATGAACTATGAGGTGGGGAAACACCACCGCAAGCAGAAGTTGCTAATGCCGGTTCTCCCTCAACACGACACTGGCCTTTGTAGGCACCAAATTCAGGGACCGGAGTTTTACGAAGTTCCACAGAACT
Organism: Patagioenas fasciata; assembly: GCF_037038585.1. Classification (NCBI taxonomy): domain Eukaryota; kingdom Metazoa; phylum Chordata; class Aves; order Columbiformes; family Columbidae; genus Patagioenas; species Patagioenas fasciata. Next base: position 16,857,519 of record NC_092530.1, read on the forward strand.
GTGGTACGAGGGGGTTTGTGCCTGCCAGTCCCATCCAGGAGAGCAAATAACGTGGTCTTTGGACATGAGGACACGACTAGCACTTAATCTGACACCTCTTGGTGCTATATGACCTTCACTGGAGACTGCAGACTCTAATTCTCCTCAATTTTATCAGTTAGAAAAGGTGGTAATCTGAAAGACTAGAAATTTCTTTTCAAAGCACTGATTTCTCATGAAGAACACTGCAGATGTAACAAACCATGATACAACTAAATGTGCGCGTAAATAAAAGCCTTTCTTTTGCAGTCATTGAAATTACAACCCAAATAAACTATAATTTATTCTATGATATTTTAACTTAGACACCAGTAGGCAAAAAATGGGCTGATATAGGTAGTCAAGACTTTTAAATACAAGTATTACACAAGGATTCTGAAATGCCAAGTATACAGCAGAGATTTGTGTAACCCAGCTTCCATGCCAACTTCAATAGTGAACGAAAATTATCTATTTTCTTAAAAAGGTGTTGATGAAAACCACCCTATTTTGGTCATGATTTACGTAGCTTTTACAAAAGCTACTTCAGCCCCTCCCTCTGTAGGACGACTGCAAAAATCCCTGCAAGACTGGGAAACCTTATTTAATAAGAACGGAGTAAGGCGCTAGAAGACCTCCTGAACTTCGCGCTGGAAACTTTTTCACAGGAGTCCAAGCCTTTTGTATGAGAGGAACCAGGGGGTGCCAAAGGAGTTGGTTGCTATGGTGGCATCTCATAAATCATCAATTATTGTCTGTTATTATGAAGGTGACAGCCTCATAAAGAGATTTGCATTTTCGGCTAATTTTAAGATTTTTTTTTTTCTCTCTGCAGACATCATTTGCTTTGTAAAAGAAATGTCATGACAACCATAGAACACTTAAGCTTGTTATCGGGTAGTCAGGCATCCGCTCGGCCCCCATCACTTTGGCATTTGAGCATCGTCGCCTCTTTTGCATTATTGAGTAGTTTATCTTTACAGTTCATAAATATATTTCTAAACGCAGGGACAGCAGAATAGGAGACTGCGGGGAAAGCAATGGAGGGCTCCTGGTTGCCAGGGTAACCTAAACTGATCAATTCCTGTCACTGTTTTAAAAGAGGCACCAATCTCCTGTGGCCCCCGATGCTAATTACAAATGCAGGCCCTCCATTCGCATGTGCGGCGCACAGATTAAAGCAGTTCATGCCTAATTTATCATTTAACATGTCCTCCCACATTTGTAGTGCTGTACAGAATGAATAACAACTTCGCTTGTTTACAGTGTTTTCAACTTAATTTCACTAATTAGTTTTGCAGTTGCAGGAATTTGAGGGCTTCACCCCCCCGGATCCTCACGATCTCCTCCAAACATGGCAGACAATCAATATATTACATACTCATGTCTCCTTTTTTTCAAAAATATTTCTTTTTAAGCAACCAGGAGGTTTTTTTATAGGAATGGAAAATATATTGTCGAATAAATTGTATTGTACAGTTCAACACTTGAGACAAAAATACTGTGTGTTTCTCCTGGAAAATGGACACAAGCGATGACATTGCAGTGGTGACAGATGCTGTCTTTCCAGTCCAGCTTCTGCTGCTTCATTTAAAGAATATGACCAGATCTTCCTGATCAGCACTTGCCATGTCTTGGAAAACCCCTTCCCACCCCTGCAGCCCATGACAAATGCAGGAGAGAGCATGGAATCTCTGTAAGGAAAACCAAAATGTGTTGGACCCAAAACGCCCTCAGCCACAACAGCAGTAGCTACTCAGATACTTAGGGGAGAAAACATACTTAAGGCAGTCAGAAATTATGAAAGCCACGATCCAGTGTCCTAATATCAGGACTATTCTCTGACCTTTCTGCTCCAAGGAACGATATTGTAAACTTTGCATATTCCAAAACTCTCTATAACTTGAAATTGCAAATAAAGACAGAACCTGTGAGATTAATCTCTGGCAATATGAAGAGCTTCATGTTCGAGCACTGCTGCCCCTAGGGAGGAGCGGGACGGGATTTTTGATTCCTGGGTAATATTTGTACTATTGCAGTCACAAAGGAGGTTTTTTAATGCAAGGTTACTTCTGCTTTCTCACAGTTTTTTAGTCCTGTTTCAGATAGTCAAGCAGTAGCTCCAAACCACCTTATTCCACCAACAGAGCCAATGGAGAGAGTGCATGGACGCATCAATGAGCACATAGCACAGTCAAGGCAACTGCTGCTAGTAGTGGAAATTTGCTTTAAAACAAAATAAAACTGCAACAACTAAACTTTCTCATGTATAAGATACATCCTCTGTCATTTGCACTTGTTTTGTCTTCTGCTGTTTAGCTCCTAGGTGGATACTACAGGGCAAGGAGAGACCTCTGGCCATCACCAGCACTAAGCACATATTCATTTTACTAAGGTAATCTGACCAACATCAAGTCTATGTTACTTTCCCCTGATCAGAGATTTAGCACTTTATTTTAAACACACAAAATGTTGGAAACTGCACAGAAAAAAAAGATATATTGAAAATAATTATACATTACCACATCTCCAGTATATTGTATATGACTACGAACACCCCAGCAAGCAGAGATATTCTCTGTGCCAGAACAAATGCAAACAGTTTTGGTTTTGCTACACGTTTAAGGAACGTCTCGCAAAAGCTGCTGTAATACAGCAAAACCTTCACATGGGCCACGCAATGGTAGTTGGCACTCTCGATCCACAGAGCATCCTGGATGCTAACATCGGTTTTTAAAAATCCTTACAAATAAACAGTCGCCTTTCTCATCCCCTCCCTGTGAATAAGACCAATTCCATTACAGGCAATTGCAGGTTGCTGTAAGTAAAGGGAAAATCAAAGCACCAGTTTTTTGCACCAGCGCAAACCAACTTCGGCTACAGACTCACTGCTCAAGCGCTTCTGCTTGTTGCATACACTTGCAGCTCATACTACTTCTTTAATGTCCAGCTTTTTCACACATTCATGTAAATTTATGTTGTTTTCCAGTCCTGAGAACCAAACTGTAGACATCAGGTGAACTCCAAGTACATACTAATAGTTATTTTAAAAAGCAGTTCCTACAGGAGAGCACACAATCCCTCCCAAGACGAACCATCCTATCTGCTATTCTCACTAAGATGCAAATTCAAAATTAGTATTTCAAACAATACCGAGTCACTCTGGGTTATCCACCTGAATCTGTCTGTCATGGACACGGCAGCGCAGAGCCCGGACAAGGGGCTGGGCAGGTTCTGGAGCAGTGTCGGGGCTCTCAAGCAGCAGAACAGCCATCCACCATGCTCTGGTTTTGTCTAAACTGCATTATCACAGCTGCTAAATAGCCTGATTCCTGGGACAAGTGTGTTTGAGGCATGTAGTAGGCTGTGGACTGCTACACAGTGTTACTGAAATAAAAACAACATATTAAGAACAATCATTCCAGTTTTATAAAATGATTACACAGTGCTCAGAAGAGAACGTGACAAATACTTTAATTTTTTGCAAAGCATGATAACTGCTCATGATCTGCCTTTTATGATTACATATTCATTCAGGATCCAGCTTCTTATTCTGGTTGAATACATAAGGCTGGTGCACCGAGTACAGGCAGAAAGGAAGGATCGCTTCAATATTTAAGGAACAGATTGTTCCAATCTTGCCATATTTAACACTCACACTCCTCTCCACTTAATGGTATGTTTGCCATAACACAGTACGGTTTTATTACTGTCTTATTCCTATCATTCCCATTATTTAAAGAACTTCAGCCTCCAGCACCTGCAGAAATCCTTAGCCTAGACTATACCCACTGGACCAGAGATGCTGGTACAGTCACTTCAGCTTTGTTTCGCCTGTCAAACTGTACTTTTACAGGAAGGTGGTACACTGTTAGCAACCTAACACATCAAGGATCTACATCAATCACAGAATTTCTCTTGACCCACTCTAAATCTGTTTGCTTGCAGTTAAAGATAACTAAAAGATCCCCGAGAGTTAATACAGTACCTTCAGGTTATTAAATGTAACATGCAGAACATTACATTATTATGCTACACATGGCTAAAGAATTTTAGTATTCACAGGATTATGGTAATTAAGTCTTCCTTCACTTTGGGTGATGTGACACTTGCTTGACTATAATGTCACTCCACTTAAAGTCTGTGTAAACAACATTATCTTAGTCACTCTGCATTACATTTCCAACTGTGAGCAAAATTACAAGGTCAAAGTGGACAAGAATGGAGGTAATCCCAAGGAAACATCATGTAAATGACGAGCTCAAGGTTCAAGACGGGTTTTCAAGGGTGGTAAAAGGCTTATGTACTACACCAATATTTTAGTATTGTTCTGGAGAAAGTATCACTAGCAAAAAGCATTTGTATTTGTAGGGACGTTTAGTTGGTCAGAACACCACGAACGTTTTCTTTTATAAGTAAGGACTCAGCTGCCAAACACATGCAAGAAGTAAAACAGAGCTGATTCTGTACAAAAAAAAACCTATATGAAAGTAGCAGAGTATTAAATAAATCTATAAGTGACAGATTCAAGCAAATAAATATATATTTCAATGACATCATTAGCATAACACAATAAAATAAGGTGTTCCCCACATAGGACCATATGGAGATTTACAAACCAAAAAGGATCTGCTCTCTGTGCATTACTGGGTACTTTGTCAGTCATGTACTGGTATCCTTGAAAAAACACTGTAATGCAGCTCATAGATCATCACAAAATAGGACACAAAGGTATTTGATGACAGTAACATTGTTTAAACTACATTTCATACAATCCAGTCCCTTTAGGCCATTGTCACAGCTGGTTATAACCAGCAGATCATTTCATATTTAAAATATTTTAGTATTCACTTACCAATCATACTTATTTATGTTACATGTTAACAATAATTCTCACATAATTATAATATAGTCTTACTATAGGATTTAATGGAAAAACAAATAAAACTTAAACGCATATAAGATTACTAACATGAATGGGCAAAATACCACCAAGATCAGTGACTCAGTGTTCACTTTGGCCGGAGCTGAATTTGGCCTAATGACTTCTGGTTCTGATTTAGTGAGGGTTCCTCATCATGTACAACTTTGTGACTTCTTCAGTATGTTTTCTTTGAAAAGTAAAGGTTTTCTGTATGAGATTGAAATTTAATTGTTTCCTTTTTAGACAAATATGCTTTTGGATGGATGCTGATGGAAAGGGCAATCGGATGTCAAAAGGGCAGCGGTACAGTGAGATTATGTGCTGAGGTCTAGGGCAGGACAGGCAAACAAGGGGGGATCTCAGATCGTTTCAGCAGATCCTTATAAATAAAATCTCAGATAACAGGCTTTGTTTATTCTGCAAAAATGCATATCAGCAGGTCAAATCAACTTCTGTTATGTTAACTACTTAAGTTACTTTCTTATTAACAAATCCGCCTGATAGCATAACAGAACTCTCATCTGTGGGCATGTGGAATGCAAATGGGGGGAAGAAAAGTTTAAGTAATTAAGAAAGAGATGTCCTGCATCTAGAAGGAATGAACTGCCCTTTTCTCATTTGCAGGGGGGTGAGAAATAAACAGCAGCAAGAGAGAGCTCACGTGGCAGCAAGTCAATGCTGCTACCGTCTCATGGCACAGACACGAGAGAACAAAGTCAGTGCTAAGGATGAGAAGAACATCCTGCTTGGCAGAATACTTCGACATCACACATTCCACTTTCCAAAACATTTAGCAGGCTATTTGAAAGGAAAAATATTTGAAATTCCTCTTTAGAATTGAGAATCATCACTGTGACGCTTTTCCTGTAGCCTCGTAGCCCTTAACAAAGAACTCCCACACATGATCATTAAAATTATCATAAAATAAAGCTGGAAAAGAAAAAACACATGAAAACTTCTGATTCATTCACCAAATTTCTCCCCAAAAATCGAATCAGTTGTCATTGCCCACCAGCCATGCAGTAGGAACACCAATACCTGAAGGGAGAGCTGATAGAGATTCCCCTGGAAAAAGCCAAAGAAAAACACTCATTTTGCACTGAGCAGATTCACACTGATACATTTCAATACCCTACCAAAACTGGTAGTTTTGGATAATTTTCTTATCAATTTTATTATGTTTATGTCAGCAATATCACTAAATTCACTTTGTATTCACATATGCTTAAAAAGATTTCTGTGTAACACTCACTCCATGCAATACTGACTAAAAAAAAAGTAAGAAACATAGTAAATCCAAGCTTATTTTTTATTTTCCAAGTACCACCCAACAGTAAGTCCCAGCTCCTGGTGCAGGAAGCTCTAATGGAGAATCATTTAATCTCCAATGCGTTTAAAAGGGCAGCTCAGTCAACAACAACAAAAAACACCCACAACTTTTATCTTGAGAGAATATATTGGTATTTTAGCTCACTTTAATGTTGACTGGTGATGTGTGAAGAGATGCCTCTTCCAAAATCCCTCCAGCACTTCCATTTTGCTTTTATCATGCCTTTTAACAGGCTTTGTGTCCAGGCTCCGACGTATTGAGTACTGATCCCACACTTCACCACAGCAGCTTCCCCAGAGATTTTCACATCAGTTATTTCAAACATCTGGGGGGAAAGCGGCAGATTTGAGCATTTAGCAGCAGAAACTCCTGTGACTGGAGACCAGCACAAGCAGCTGCAACTGCCCAGAGCTGAATGTGTCACCATCACAGCAGGCACACAATGTTCCATCTTTGCATGTGTCAGAGCACATAGTGCACGAATCCCCTCCGAATTCCCCCAACCCCAAAGAGCTTCTGTTATAGAAGAATAGAAAATAGAAAGAAAACAGAAAGATTTTCAAAGTTTGGAGTGGTCTGAGTTTTAAATAAAATAACAACTTACAAAATGATAACTTTTTCAGAACACTGTTAAGATTGAACTGCATCTCTCCTGTACTATTAGTTTCTGAATTATTCAGGGACTACATTCTGCAAATGCATCTGTGCGAGTCCAAGTGTGAGTCAGCTCCAGCTACCTGATTCCTCTACATGTAGTACATCCCTCGTGGTTACCTAAGGAAAGCGATGCTGAGTAAAAATCACTGCTGAGCACAAATGGGTTTGATAGGAAAGTTCGGTGGGTTTGAATAATCCCTTTTAACAGTTTTTACCTCATGCATTTCTGATGTAGGTCAATCCAAAACTACACAATTCAGATCTTTAAACTCTCTTTCTCATGACTTTCCAGTTTCTGGTCATCAAGAACATTGGAAATACACGTATGTGTGTTTTGGAAGATAAAGGAGAACGAGCTCTGTGCTGCCCTTCAACACCCTTCAGCAAGGAGTTCTGCAGGTCAGCTGCCCAGCGTGTCAAGTACAAAGTACGATCCTGTTTTGCTTATGTAAGAGACATTTAAACGTACTTTAGGAGAAAAATATCAGGTAACTGTGCCTAGAAAGATGAGAGTATTAACTTCTATATATCTGTTTCATGACGTGTAACACCACTTTACTGAAAAAAAAAAGAACAAAGAAAATGGCAAGCGCATAAAGATCAAGAGGATGGACAGTGAGCCTGCAGGTCAGACCATCCTGGGTCAAGGATCTCAGAAGACTTAAATACTGGAATGGCAGGAAATCTGCAAGCTGTTTGTCATCACATAATATTATAGCAATTATCAATGTCTTTCAAAGAAAAAAAAAACAATAAAGTGGTGTATTCTTAAGATAATGCCATTTTTCCATTCTCCATGAATCCAAAATTATACTGAGCAAATTTAACAGAAAGATCATAAGCAAGGCTGAAAGAAGAGCTTGTAGTGAGTGAAACAGCATCGTTCACTCAGGGGACCACAATAAAAATCCACATTCATTATTCAGGCTGTTACACAAATCAATTCAGATCTTTAAGCAGACAAAGTGTATTCCTCTGCTGGACAAGTTTCTAACCATTTCATTGCTGAATTTACTAGCTTTGTCTTCAAGTAGCTTATGGGTGGTCACAAATTCATCTTATTTCTCTTGGAAATAGATTTCGTAGCCCCAGGTATACGTGGTAATACTGTGTACTATGGACAAAAGTAATAAACTCGCCAGTAATCCCAAGCACACCCCTCTTCCCTTCATATTCCACGGCATCAAATCGGCTGCAAATAATTGCTTATAAGCAGCTCAACATCAATCGCAAGAATATTCTAGAACTGTTTCAAAGGTCTGAACAACATTGGAGAGTATTTACTGACTTTCCTGCACATTTTAACAGGTAGTTGTCTGCATTTCAGATTGTAAAAGCTGTCACAATTCTTGGAAATCCACTTTCACTCCTAAGAATTCACAACTAAACCCTGTGACTTGCAGTGTGCTCTCACTGCAAAACACAAAAAACCCCATACTTTCTTTAAATGGTAGTATATACTCTTCTCAGTTGGTTAAAACGACTCTAGAAAGAGATTTCATTTCTGATTTTCAACTTTCCTTTCCAAAAAAAGAAGACATGAACCAAAAGAATTTAGAACTGCAAATATTTCCAATTCTTTTCTTTAGGACTGCTGCAGTTTGCCTTCATCATGTTACAAGCACATTTTAAACATCTTAAATATGTTCACCTTTTCTCAGAGGGTACTTTTGTACTTTCTACAAAGGAAAAACATGTATGTTCTGATAATTAGGTGTGCTACATTTATACGTCTGCTTGTAATATATGCTATGGCTATTGTTAACACAAAGTTGCTAATGTAATTCTCCAGGAAAGCCAAAACTGATGTGAAAGGAACTTGATGAGTCTTAATGCAAATAATACTCCTAAACCCAGCCTGTGAAGGCTTTAAAAAGCTTAATGATTTTCTCAGCTGTGCTGTAACAACAAAGAATCTCATGGTTCAGCGTCCAACATCTACTAGAAGCCAATGTCCATCACAACTAGAATGACTTGTTCATCATAGATTCCATCAATAATTGTTTCAGTATGTGAGTGTGATCAATGTAGCTCTCATCAAGGATAAATCAAGCTATGTCTTTTCTAACAGGACCTTCAGCATTCTCCTGGATCCTACTCAACAGTGAGATTCAATCAATGCACGAGCTCCAGTGACCAGACATCTCTCCCAAAATGGCAGTTATTTACAAATACAAAAAAATATAAATAACCTAACTTTCTTGGCATAACACGTTTAAATAACATGATTGTATACTGAAAGAGGCAACTAAGAAAGCTACTGTGCAGTACTAGACTGCATTAGACCTGCATTTAAAAGCTGCCCCATTTAAACTCAGTGAACATGTTTAAATGATTATATCTAAACAGTGATGTCAGTGGCAAAACCCCTATCAGATCAAGAGCACAAGAAATGACATTTATCAAAGATAAAGGGAAATACCAAATGTATCCACTTAGAGCTCTTCATTTCCTAGAAAAGTGATCTCATTTCTACAAGTTGATGGCAAAGTTCAGTAGATTCCATTTCTTTTTTGGTGTCACCGGCTGAGCAAAGCCTACCAAACAAAAAGACACTGCTGCCTTTATCTCTCTTTCATCAGTTTCTTATTTTTACCAAGTACTTTACCAACTACTTACCAACTACTTTAAAACATGGTTCTTGAGTGATCTGTCACAGACAGATGCAGAGTGACCTGGACCTTGGTGTTTTACCACACCGATTGTTCTCAGCCCAAGCCCTGAGCAAAGTCCAGCCAGCCACAGCCACGGGCCTCTGGACCAGTCTCAAGATACTGATGGACCCAGTTTAGCTTGAGAAATCCCTCACATCCCTAATGCCCTTTTCTGTCCTACTGGAAGGAAAACAGCTGTATTCTTGCTCTCTACAAAACGCAAAAAAGCAACACGTGAAGTCCCCCTGAGTTTGGTCTATCCCCACTGTTTGTGCACACTAGAAAAAGTCTGAGCAGCATTACAACTCCTGGCACTCCCCGAAGAATCGTTGCAACCCTCTCCAGCAACAATTACTAAGATTATTTGAATATATGAGACTCATTACAGTCTTTTTCAGCTTCCCCACCCCATATTCATTTATGAACACATTTTTATATATTTCCAAATAACCTTTGGTCATTTTACAAGTGAAAGAGAAGCTGCTTTCTCTGTGCCTGTTAGACCTTGTGCTTCAAAGAGAAAGGCAAAAAAAGAACAAGCGCACAGAGGTTGCCAAGTTACTTGCCCCTCAACTGACATATAGTCATCCTTTTATAATAATTCCTGATATAAAAGAAATAGAGTTATATATTGATATATAATTCAGGATATTTTATATTTTTCAATTAAATGCCTTTCAACCTTTGCTCTTTAAAGGTTATAGAAATTCATGATTTTAGCCTCTCTTCAGAGTTCCTATCTTTAGTCATAAGGTCAATCAAATTCCCCTTTTCAAATGTTATATCTTTAAAGAATATGGTAACCAGAACAAAAACAATATCCTAAGTGAGGGCAGAAGATTTCATAACCTTTATATATATTCCTTACATTCTTATTACATTACTGGCTACCTCACCCCTTCTCCTTCCCATTTTTAACTCTTTTCACGTTTCATGTGTGTTTTCTGCTATTTTACTGATGTCTCTATAGTTTAAAATTAGAAATAGATCAGGTCCACTTCACCTCTTTTTGGGGTTGCTACTTTGCTGCAACAGCTTGCAGAAGAATTTCAGGCCGGTCGTCTTTCCTTACTCTATAAATACTGCTAATGAAATCCCGCACTGTTTGATGTTTCAAAGCTATCTTAAGTTACTTTTAGAAGGGATTGTGCTAAAACAAACTCAATAAAACTGCATGAGTTACACTTGCAATTGTTTCCAAGTTGCATATATCAAAGAGCCACATTTATTAAATTAAAAGCTGTGCCACTAAAACTCAATCATTCATTCAAAGAATTTCAGTCAAGCAACCAATAAAAAACCTAACTAGTGCAAAGCTGTGCTGCATTTCCCTACTTAGATGAGTACACGTCAAACTGCAAGAAGCGTTAGAAATTTCTTAGAACAGTAGTTTTAGAAAAATCATGTTCCTGCAAAAAATACAACAGAAAACTGATGGTAAATACCTGTAAAGGCAAACTGAACTAACTTTCCTCTTCTTCTGACTTCAGTTCCATTAGAGCTAAACTGGTAGGAGCCTAAAATCGTTAAAAGTCTGGTTATCAAGGCAGAGCCTAAACAGCCTGTGTACAACCCAGTCCCACCGTGCTCGCTGGCACAGATCCCACCAACGCCAGGGCTCCGAACAACGCAGGGTCAGCTTTGAGATGCTGCAAGGCATATAACAAGCAGCTGTACGTGTGGGCAGAGTTTATCTGATTGTATACCACATTAAACTTGGAGTGACTCAAAGTCATCTGGAAGATTTTTATGTGAAAGCGGGACCGGGCGTTCCCCACAGGCTGCTCACTTCGGCCATCTTTAACCACTCTGCTCATTGCACAACACCCGAGGCTTCACTGGGGCCACCAGCGCTCCCTCGCCCACCACTGCCCCCACAGAAAATAGTTTATACACAGCCTAACGATTCCCTTCCAGAGAAAGGCTATTGGTTGGGTTACCCTCTCCAAACACATTAACGCACTCCTAATTTAATTACTAACACTGAAGAGTTAGTGCCGGTGGTGATTTTGGCTCTCGGAGCTGTGATTCACCAGGGCTTTCTGAGCCACACTGCTATGAACCATCCCTCCCACATCGCTGATGTCTAAATTTCTAATCTGGTTAACGTATTTTGCTGTCAGGGTTAAGATAAACCATCTGGACAATTTTGCTACAAATTCTTTCTTGGCTAAATGTAGGTTTTATTGTAATTTGCCTCATTTCCTCCTAATATAATAACAGAACATTGCTTGTGTGGATACACTCCAGTGACCCGACAGACCTTTCTATCAACTTCAAAACGTCTCACCACATACTCTTCATTTCAACATCACCAGTTTCTTCTTATTTATCTTCTTATGAAAATGTGATGTTGAAATCAACTGCTACAAAATGTCAATCCCATCAATGTCCTGAAATTGATAACTAATTATTTTTGAGTTCATTCCTTTTAGACAGCTACCAGTTGACTTTTCAGCCAGCACATCAGAATAACTGGATACTCTGAGTTTTACCTCTTATTTTAATTCTTCAGTGTCTCTTATTTTTGCTACAGCAATTCAGAAATACTCTTACAGACTATGATTCAGTAACTTCACCTAATGCTGTAAGTTCATTGCTTTATTCACACACACAATCATACAAGCTTCTATATCTATTCGAACAGCTGTTTCTAACCAAATATGCTACCAGTACAAACAGAACCACAGACTACAAATATACAGCCTATCTTTCGATATACTCTTTGGCTATTTCTTACCAACAAATCTAAGATCTCCTGAAAACCCCACGGCATGTTTAACTTGCTGTGAAGACATCAAGGCTGAGATATGGTAGCAGGGAAAGCCAGGTTTAATTTTGCCTCCTTTCTTCTTTTCCCCAAGATTATTCAATTAAGCATCACTCACCTCTCTGCATTGCTGGTTTTATTTCTCAGATGCTCTTTGAATTTTATGTTAATCAGTTTATATTCCTTGCAGTTAAGTAGAAGCATGTCTTTTTTGTCGAGCAGTTCAAGAATTAAAACTTTCTAATTTCTAAAGGTAATTTAGTTCCTCTAAATATATCCTAACGTACACAAGCAGCTCAAATCCTGACATTATTCACACTGCATCACTCTGTGCTATCAGACACCGATTTTCAGTTCTAAAGATTACACCCTAACTCCAACTTCTCTTGCGTTTCCTGTCTCGGTTAGTTACGGCTGTTCTTTCCAACAAAAGCTATTTGTTGGAGGAAACATCACCACTCTCCACAGTATTCCTGTTCTTCAGGTGAATGTTCCTGCTGTACCCAGGGCTCACACTGGTTTGTCACCTACACAGATGTATTATGAAAAAACGGGCAAGATTGAGCCTAATGAGGTATTTATCCTCCCAACAGCTCTTGGGTGAACATTCGCTATAATGGGACCTTGACAAGATTTTGCCTCTGATGTATAAACTCCCAGTTTAGTAAAGAAAAACATCTGTGTCCAGACAGATAAACACAGACCACCAGTTGTCAACACAAGCTGGGGCAAGGACTGGATATTTACAGATTTGTTTAATCACTGGAACTGTACTTTATGAAATCGCTTCTGTTTGAATTTTGTCTTCTTCCAGTGCCCCCCTAAAAATTCAACAAGCTCATTTGTACAGGAACCCAGAGCAGTGCTGAGCATTTCCCAATCATTTCCATCCCCCGGGGTTTAAGGTCCAATAAAAATCTATTCACACACAGGGTCATGCAAAGACAACACAAATGGCAGGATACTGGGTCTTTTTCAAAAATAAATAAAACAATAAATCAAGTCTTCTCAAATGTTGTGGGTTGGTTGTTTTGTTGTGAGGTTCTCTTTTCCCCCCAAACTGTGTTAAACTCATTGAGGTCGGGGGGAGGGAGAAGGAAACTCTGCTCTTTCCATTTAAATGTTTGACTAACTAGAGACTGAAATTCACCTTTTTCCCCATAATCACTAGGCAAATCAAATTTCCGTCTAAAATGCAAATTCATTCGTAATAATAAAAATGAGTAGAGGCAGAAAGGTTTACATGTCAAATGGCAATTTTCCTAAATGGCTCACACTTTAACTTGTTTTCTTTTTTTCATATCTTAGCCATGACAAAAGATTTAATGGGCATCATTACTCAGATGTTTTGTCAGCATACCATGATGAATGCACTTTTTCTGTGTGTTCTTCAGATTCACCTCACAAGATTTCTGTGTTACATTAACAACCCCCTTCATACTTAACAATTTGATCTATCACACGTTTGACTGATGTTACCCATTAGAGTTCTGTGCAAAGACTTACTGATTCAGGGAAAGGTAGTTATTAAAATTAAATATCCTTGCCTCTTAAAAATGTATTTTCTTTAATTACTAATATACATTAAACAGGATCAATCCATTAGCATAGATATCCCATAAGCTGTCCATGAAAGTAAGCATAAGGAGAAAGTATCATCAATTAATTATAACCATTCTACCCGACCTGTGGAGATGGGTGCTACCTCCTCCTTCAAAAATCTCTCTTTGAGAGAGTAAGGAAGGAATCGTCAAGAGAAACAAAATGAAAAACCAAAATCGTTCGGCTGAACTCCAGGACACTGTGAACACACAAGATGCACAACTGTGTTGTGGGAGCCGACAACACATATTACAAAGCTTGAGCTCCTTCAGCCTCCCAAATCCAAACTTAGGCCATTCCACCCTGAAAGGACACAGACAGGATCATGGGAATCACCAGACTGGCCCCCTCCTCTGTAATATCGCTCCTTCTCCTTTTCCACAGCACTTTGCAAAAAGAAACCAGAAGGGCACCAATTCACCAGCGTTTGCTGCTGCACAGCGCAATGAATCACTGCAGGGCTAAATATAAATATCCTCAGGGTCAGGCAGCAAAGGATGGCGTACTGGGAAAGCTCAAAGGCCGAATCCAAATGAATTAAAACATGAAACAATAATGAAGGCTCAAGCATCATTTCCAGGGGTGTGCTCCTGAGGTAGAACAGCACACGACTGCGGCAACGGAACTGAACGAAAAAGGTGAATCTTTACATGATCAGAACTCAGAACCTACTACATTCTAAAATATTAATTTTTGTTTAAAAACTAGCTACTCATAGAAATTAGATCACGCTTTGGACAGTAATTCAACTAATGATTGACTTTTCAAGTAAACTCCCCGTTGACTGCGGGAAATCAATATGGATTTCTAATGGCACCTATAAATCTTGTTGTATCTGACATAACTCGCAAACAAATAGAAATAATCTTCAAGAAACTATTGTGTTCTATTACAAAGTATATAAAAAAAGATATATAATGGCTAGAGATCACCATTATGTACTTCACTCACTTGGAAGCATCATCAATACCAATATGTTGTTTAGAATTTTTTTAAGTTTGTGGCGTTTAGTTTTTGGTTTTTTTTAAATTGTTGTTGTTTTGGGGTTTTTTGTAGGTTGGTGGGGTGGTTTTCTGTTTCGGTTTTGGTTTTTTGTTTCTGGGTTGTTATTTTTGTCATGTGCTTTTTTGATTTGGTTCTTTTTTTGGTTTGTTTTTGTTTGGCTTTAGAGTTGTTTCATTTGGGTTTTATTTGGTTTTTTTTACAGAACTTAGACGATGGACCTACAAAATAAGTCATTCTTTCTATTACGAAAGATTAAAGAAGATTTTCTTTATATTTCTTTTCAGTAGTATTTATGCTCATGACTTTCCCTTCAAAGGTTCTTCAGAACTCAGTATTTATCAATTGAACTGAACCTGCATCTAACTGTCTGAAACAAGACATCAAAATTTAGAGAATTCTGAAAAATAAGCATTTCTCATACTTCGATATAAATATCATAATATCTTTACATGGAACTACTTTGAGCAATGGGGGTTTAGCTTGCTCTGAATCTTCCTTTATAAACATGCCTTTAATTGGAGTTAACATTTTACTTGCACAATAAGTATTAAAAATATATTAAAATGTACTGTTACCATTCCCTAGAAAACTCCTCAATACAGTATCATTTTTATATTATCAGTAATTTCAGATTATAGCATAGAAGCACTGATCATCCATGTTTTCTCCTGTCCAAAGTGTTTCTTTTCCCCTTCTATCCTACAGGAATGATTTGCACAATTAAATCTCCCAAAGATCAGCATAAATTGCTTACACAAATGCCACAAGTTAGAGACAAGCTTCGAAAAATCCAGCTCATTATATTTGCAAAAAATGTTTGACTGTTTTTATAGACAGGTGAGGGCATCAGTCGTTCTATACGACCAAAAACAAAGGCACACACAATATATTGCACTGCGGAGACAGGAACAAAGTTGGCAAAATAAGACCTATTCCAGACCATCACTTAATGAGGTAAATTCCTTCAATGCCATAAATAAAACATCCTATTTATAAGCATTAATTATTAGACTAGAGAAAAAAAGCTAGATATACTGAATTTTTGGTGTATTGCTTACAGCATTATGAACATTTTATTCCATTGAAGAGCCTGCATTCCCGTTTCAAAAACACAGGAACTATTCAGGACTTCAAGTTTTGCAGGCAGACCCCATTTTTACTGACAATCTTTACAGAGAAGTGTGGTATGACATAAATCCTTTCCAGGTCACCATCTGAAACCAACCAGTGGCATGGTACAAAAAAAAATACAGTTTTAGTGGAGAATGAATCCTTTCACCCTTTTGTTTTGAACCCTGATACAGAGTCCTGCAGCAGAGACCTGAGAGGTCTCCCATAGGGGATCAATTAAGTCATGACATAATGACCCTCACTGTAGAGTTAGAAAAACTCCGCCTATATTCTTATTACAAGGGGACAGACTGAAGAGAAAAGGGAGAAAAGGGGGGAAAAAAACCCTCACAGTCACACTCCAACATATGTGACAAACCGCATTAGTTTATGCATGTCAACATCCATTTCAAACCACATCTTCAGAGGGAAAAATCTGGGTAAGTTTTGTCAGAAGAAGAAAAAAAAAAACAAGAAAAAAACCCACCAACTAATGAAACATTATTTTTTGCTTTCATAATTTGCAGCAATGTCACATCATCACTTAATACAGAAAAGAAATATTTACCCTGAGAACTGCAGACACACAAATGCATTTTATTATGAGTTACTTTTACGGAGCCTGGACTGCATTATTTCTTTACGAAGAATTTGCCTTCTGTACAGTGAAAGAAGTGAGGTGTAAAATGCTATCAAAACCCCCAATAAATCCCCTTGTTCAGGAGGTTTAGGTCAAGGAGTGCTGCCCCACAAACCTCATCCGAGGTTCCTGCCCCTGCTCTGGTCCATGGCCGGGAAATGCCCGTGGGGCTCAGGGGAGATGTTTTTTCCAATCTACTTGATAAAGGTTTCAGAAACAAGGAACCGTTTAGTTGTCGAAGAGGATGAGCAGGTTCTCCCCCACTCCCAAATTAATGTAACGGGATCTAAGAGAGAATCAAGGAGCATCCAGTGTATTTAAACAACATCAAATGCAGTGGTTCCTGCAATCGTCACAGCATCTGATGGGATTTCTACCCACAGCAGAGCTGCACCACAACTCGTGGCCTGATCCTGAACCAAATTCAGCCACCCGTCTGTCCGCAGGTCATTCATAGCTTAACTCAGCACAGGAAAAGGACACTTCACTCAAACCGTACAGAGCATTGGGAAATACTTGAAGAGGTTTAGGGCATTCAAGGAAGAATAATTCTAATCTGCTTAATAGAAACATCATTTTGACCTAAATGTGCTTTGCTCAGCTGTCATTGATTTTGTCAACGGTGCTATCCCAACAAATACAAGAAATTATATTTATCTTCTCTGCCCATTTGACATTTATGTAGTTTGAGAGGCTTGCAATTAACAGCCTCACGAAGAGAGTCAGCTCGTGAAAGTGAGCAGCAGAAAACAGAGAAGGGAGGAGGTTTGTTTGAAAGGAAAATCCCTATCCAAAGCACAGCATGGTTTATACAGCTTAGTGCATACTTGTTGCAATCTAAAAAAATACTACAACCATGAAATCTATGATGAGAATGCTTCATATGAAAACCACCACCGGATTAAGTTCAAGAAAGGAATTTCTCATGCAAACTTTGCACTCTAATCTGAACTTTTACTGTAAGCATTCAGTTTCAGTTCAATTATATTTCAGGGGCTATTTAGCCAGATACTCTGGAAAATTTGACTGGCTCTTGTCTACTTTAGGAATTAGAGGAGACCAGAGATCACAGCTGTCTGGAACAAGATTATGTTTGTAAAGTACAAAAATATTAAAGATGGGAATACTTTTAAAACAAACAAACATAAAAATCTCAAAGCAAACACAGATATCTTTCATCTTATTAAGAAAACATATGACTGTTTCCTTTTTCATTTGGTAGAAAAGAGTCTTACTCAATTGTATTTAAAAACCCTCAAAAATGCAGATAGGTTTTCTTCTTTCACACGAATTTCTAACCGATTTTGTAAGCATACATCGTGCAGCAAAGAATGTTTGCTGAATAAATGATGCTGTAACAAAATAAAATGCACCGATTCTTGTATAGGGAGTTCTTGAGAGAATTCCAAGATTAAAGGAACATAAAAAATGAATTACCCTTTTTCACCTCTCAAGAGAGTAATCCTACAGGTCAGCTTTGAGGTACATCTGAAACAAATGGTAAACTGTTTGGTAAACAGAAGGATTTTTCAGCAGCCCTTTTTGAAGGAATCATGGGAAAGTTTAGATCTAATCACAGCATAAAGATGAGTTCAAACTAAGGTTGGATCTTTTTTACACATCCTGCCTATGAAATACACAACATGGGAAAAACAGAGGCTCCAAGGGACCCATTCATATCAGTGTCCTACTGTCTTTGCTTTTACTTTTTTACTTTTCTACTTTTTTTCCTAGAAACAACTTTATCTTATATCTCAAATTAGTCCCAGTAAGACAGACACCAGTGTCTCACTTCCCATGACTTCATCAGAGGGAACGGGAAAAAAAAAGCAGCTGAATGTACCAGAAAACTTGTGAGGCTTTTACAGTTTTCATGAGTTCCAGTTTGGGATGGAAGGGATTCCCCAGCCAGGGGAGGCAGATGGTGGCGCCCAAGCCAGGGCTGACCAGAACAGCCACAGCTGGCACTGCCAAAATACCTCCAAATGCTTCTGCTCCGCATTAGCAGCACTCAATACACAATTCAGACTGACATACGCTGCTTACGTGCTTACTGGAAAGGTTTTCCTTGAATTCCTACAAATGCAAGCACTGGGGATTCTCAGGACTTTAAACAGGCAGAGCTTGGACACAACCCTCTCCTCCCCACACCCGGTGCTGGGTTTGTGGTTGTGAGAAGAATCCACAGAAAGGTTCCTTTCCCCATCTCCCCTGATTACAAGAGCTGGGATCCTTCAAGGAGCTGTGACTGCATCAGCGGAGTGACCGCATCGTTCCCAGCACCGACAAAAAACATCCCACCTATGCTTAAAACAAAAATGTCGAACTCTCAGCTGCAGAAACAGCATTTGTATTTATCTGAAAAGGGATGGTAAGTCTTTAATTATTAAACCAACTGCATTTAGCAGATGGTCAAAGAAAAGTACTTTTAAAAAGTTGCCCAGAGGGTTATAAAAACGAAGAAGCTAAAACAGCTGCCAGCTGGTGCGTGAAATCAATAATGAGAAAACGAGTCCTACTGTATCTTTGTGCTCATTGTCTGGCCGAAGACAGCGAAGACAAGGGAAGGGGAACGTCACAGCCCCGCTGAATGGATGACGGGGATCTAATTAGGGAAAGACAAACATCTGAAGTTTGGCTGTAATGAGAGAGACGGGCCGAGGACGCGGGGCCGGGCACGGAGGCTGCGAGGACGCGTCGCGCTGCGGAAGCCTGGGAAAATTCAAAATGTGCTTCAGCAGCACGAGCGCTCTGAGGGCAAAAAAGCCAAGTTAGGAAAACATGTCAAATGCTTTAATGACTTTCCGCAGTTGGTATACATCCTAAAATCTGTACACTAAAAAGTTAGGTGAAAGCTTTTCCATAATTAATCACAACAAAGTGTTATGCTTAACTAATGATAACTCTCAATCTCCCAAAAGTAGCAACCTGGTTACACTGATTTTCATTCTCCAAACCACACTTTATGGTCTGTATTCAGATTCGAATTTTTTTAAACCATGGGCCTCTCATCATTTAAAATAATGCTAAATTTCTACAAGACCTCAAGCAAAAATCTAGAGGATAATATCACTATAGAGGTGAAAATCAGATCCATTTTAAAGATGTGTTTTATTTAAATCATTTAAAAAACAAACAAACAAAGACCACAACAAACACATCACCAAACCAACCACACACTTTTACCATAGGAACCTGACTACCTTGTACATAAAAACAACGGCGAGGTTCTTTGGCAGATAATTTACTAGTTGAATACCTTATTCCACAGGGTTGGGTGTTTTTGCGGTTTTGTTTTTTGGGGGCTTGTTCTGTTTTGTTTAAGGTTCATCCTGCAGAATGATGGGTTATTTGATGAAGAAAGGGCTAGAAGAGGGAAGGAGTCACAAGAAAAAGTAAACAAAATGGAATTGATAAAAACATATTAAGTAAAAGTTCAGCTGCAGATGAGAGAGGTATTGCAGCAGCAGCATGCTACCCTATCAATTAAACACATAAGTATATCAAATCACAGAATCTGACTGACTTGTCACAGTGTTTTTTCCAATGAAGGTCCATTGATAAAAAAAGAGAAAAACAGATTTAGAAAGGCAGAATAAATATTAATTGCTGCTCAAGACAGCAAAGATAACTAAACACAAAAGCATTCCAAATGGTATTTTTAGCACATAAATAGTACACTATGTTTTAAATTACATCAGCTGTTTTCTTTATCAGATTTTTATCTTAAGATGGAAACAGTACACGTCGCTCTAGCTCCCATCAGCTGCTGTATTTTGTGTAATTTTATCTTAGCAAAAAAATAACGCTGTGTGCTCAAATTCACATCAGCTGTTTTTCTAGTTACTAGTGACACAACATATTGAAAAGTTTTCTTGTGCACACAAAGACCTTGCGTCCGCATTAATGCATGGAAGTGATGCTTCCTCGGGACATCCGGATACGGACAGCGCAATTAGAATCAGACTCTTTGGTTTATGCAACAGAGTGCTGCTTTTTGCAAATAAAAAAATGGCTTTATTCCCATTCACGTGACAGACAAGCATTTACGAAAGCAGCTATGATATGCGCAGGTTGGGAGTGGTCTTGCATGAATTGATTAAATATGATGTACAATTATATCCATTCTGACATGTATTTGATTAAAAAGAAGAGGGATGGCTTCTTTGATGTTCCTGGAACTGGATTTTCATTGCCATCAAGGTTTGGCTTGTGTTTTTTTAAAAAACACCTAGATTTGTAAACAAGGTTTACTTTCGGAAGCTCAATTTACCTTCTGTTATCACATAAATTCTGTATAAATAAAGGATCCCTGCCATTTTTCTTTTCTGCTGTTCAGCAAGGTTTACTCTTCAATCACAGAATATATAAAATGTAGATTGCTAGAACTGAGCATTCATTTTGCCTGTTCATTTATTTAGCAATCCTGAAATAAGCTCCTGAAACATTGCTTACAGCAGAACTGTAAACTAAAAGGCACTGAAATAATAAAGATAAGGCTGTCCCATTTAGAAAGGGAAATTTCTACATTCTTGGGTAAACAGAGTGCTCTCATAAATCGAGCAATGCCTTTTAGTGCTGTCAATGTGACTTGAGTCTAGATGGCCCATTGTGTTCCCTAAGAAACTTACTTAAAATATTTACTGTGGAATTGTTTGAGCAAGAATGACGAATAAATTTAACTCTTTTTAACAAAAATATTTTGGTAAAAAGTATGCTTTTCATGAAGTTCCTTTTAATATCTGAATAAACACATGAATTGTAAGGCAACCAAACCATGGTTTCCAGGCTCTGTGTTTAAGTATGTGTACAGAGATGCCAAACACAGAAACTGGTCTTATTTGTACTCTAAAACTATAAAATTCATAGGAATCACTTTATTTTAATCAAAATCTGCAACATGCAACACCCGATCCCCTTCTAATGACAGATTCACACGATGTTTTGCCCTTGGTGAGCCCAACTACACACACCAGACCCAGTTAAAAACTTGAACAGAAAAAAGCTGTGATGATTGTGCTGTACCTTCTTTATTTTTGTATCTTAAAAATTACTCATTTTACACTCATGTTCTTGACAGGAGGATCTAAAAAAATAGCATAAAACATAATGTCAAAATTAGGGGGGAAAAAGAACAGCAGAAAACCCGACATGGTTTGCCTGGTGAGCCTCGGCGGTTATTGCAGAACACACCAAAAGCAGCAAACAAAGTAGTTTCAGCAATGATATGAAGGTGAGGAAGGAACGGAGAAAGTACTGACCCAAGCAGCAAAAAACAGTAGCAAACATGATGAGAGCATTTGAAGTCAGCTTCAGCCAGAGGTATAGAACAGACAAATTCATTCTTAACCCTGGAACGGCTCACACAAGGTACGTGGAACAGGGAATAAACACAGGTATTTCGGTGTGTTTTGCAGGTTTGTATTTCTTCGTATGGAAGCTGGGGATTGCAGCCCACAGGTTACCAATTTCACTTCCACAATCATTATATTATCTAAAAAATTTGATGGATCATTTCTGTTTCTTCTTTATCTACAAACACTCCTATGAATGTATTATTTTTAATCAGTTAACTCCTACTCAAACTACTCATTTTGTTAACAAAAACACATTAAATTAGTCTTAAATCTATGTGCACAACCGGAGACCCAGCCATCTTCTCCTTGTTTTATTACACAAAAATACACACTTTTGTGTAGAAATTTTTCTGTGTTAGATAAAGGAACTTTCAACTACAATAAGGAAGTTACATTTAGCATAGTTAAAGGTATTTTAAAAGTCTTTGTCCATTTAGGTTGGTTTACAATATAAAATGCTGTTTCCAAAGTGAATAAAAATGAATGTTAAAAATCATATCAGCCTTACTAGGAAAAAGTCTCACAAATCCAAAATCTGCAACAGTTAGTTATGGCATGATGACTTATGATTGTCATGAGGTAATGGTAAAAGGACACTGATGTGTAATGATTTTTTTCAATTCCTTTTCAGAAAAATTCACAGAAAGGAATTTATATATTAATAACCCACCTCAATGAACAAAACAACTCATCTGCACTGACTGTAAAAATACAAACAGCTTGACATGAACACAGTGACCTCCAGCACCTTCAGCTCAACAGCAGCCGCCCGCTGTGTAATTTCTTAAAGACAGATATAGGAAATTGTAAAAATACACAGCGAGTACCAGCCTAAACCACAGACAAAAAGTAGTGGCAGATAAAGCTAAAAAAATCAGGAATGTTCACCAATAACTTAAAACTTTTGAAAAGTTGTAATTTTAAAATATTTATCCTAGAAGTGCTGTAATTTAAGAAACTTAGACATGAACTGCAGGTAAATCAAGTACACAAGAAGTGCACAGGTAAAGTACCTGAGCAACCTCACTCTGTCCCCACCACAAGGGTCTCAGACACAACAGTTCTCTGGGGATCAGGCACAACAATTGTGCGACAGATGCAACTGATTTTATTATACTGGTACAAAAGAAACTTTTTAAAACTTTATTATGCTCTCAGAGTAACTTGTGGGGCCCCTTCATGGCAGACCTTAAAGTTTGCCTTTATTTTCATAACTTGTCCAAATCTCTTCAGAGTTCAAAGGGGCTTAAAGGCTTCATAGGTGGGAAACAGAGGTGGGGTTTTGAAAAACACCTGCCATTGGATTAACTTTTTGCTTAGAAAAGCCAAGACTGAACAGTGTAAACACTGTCTCTGGTTTCAATGGGAGCAGAGTCCAAGCCTATCTGTGGCAACTTGTGATTTCTCATTCAAATCTGCATTGACAATCAAAGGCTAAAACTCTCCATATAATACTCTGACAACTGTTTTGAGCTGTTGTGAAACCCAGCACTTAAATGTACAGGAGCTGTTTCCATCGATGAGCTCCAGAATCTTTTCTAATAGTGACACCATTAGGAAAAACAATAGACAGAAAGAACAAACTAATTCCTCTAACATAGAGTTTATCATCTCCCTTGTCCTCTCACCTTCTTGAAAAATCAAGGTCTATGTTAGCATATTTTAGTTTCTCTTAAATTGTACTCAAATTTGGTGCAAGTTTACCTATACTAGACAGCCAGATCTCACCCTCTAAATACTTGTCCAAATGAGGACAAACTATAATTCAAAATACGGACTTCAATCAGAGTCAAGTTTCTGATTCACAGCCTATGATATTATGCACAATGCTGTTCTTTATGTAGCGTCTTTCACATCACCTAATAGAAGTAAAAAAGAGTGACAAACTGCAAAACTCATTTTAGAAGAGGAGAATCCCACCCTTTAGCAGGGGTAAGAGATAAGAAATTAGTATGCTACTGTGATTACACTGCTTCCAAAACCCAGTTAAATAATTTAAAAATAGATTAAAGATCTATCCCTGACTGTTTTCAATATTGGACATCAATGAGACTTGACTCACTTGATAACTCTGTCTACCCAAAATATTCTTGCGTGCAATGGGAATTGCTGGTACTGAAAGCTAAATGAAATGGATCATAAGTTTTTGGGTAGGAATCCAGAACACTATAAATAACACAAAGCCACTTGTGGACTTATAGCCAGATCCCATTTTCTGATTTATTGTACCCTCTACTACTATGTAATTTGCTGAGCAAATATCAAGACCTTTCACCCTGCTACTACAAGAACTCTTTAAGAATCCACACGTAAACAATGAGCATGATACTAACCCTGGCTACTCCTACAGAGGAGTGTTCCTGTCTCTCTACTTCCAGATGCATTAAACTAAGCAGAGGCGGCCAAGAATCCTTCAGAACCCACAGGTCTCACACGTATCACTGAGCTATAAATACTTGCAATGCGCAGGGCTCAAACAGCAACAGTTCATAATGAAAACCTGCCTTCCCAATTGCATTCTAATGGGATCTCCAAACTTCTCCACTGTTGATGGGCTATCATCGCATGAAGTCGCATTACATGAACTAAACCAATACGCTGGTTGCCATTGTCCTTGAAACCTGACTCCTTTTCGGGGTTTTTTTGTGCACAGGCCACTGGCACAGCCACACACAGCCCTCCATCCCTCCGCGGCTGCATTCAGAGCTCACCAATACTCATATGCAGCAAGGTCACAATTTTTTTTTAACATTCTTTGATTAATGCTGAGAGCTGCAGCATGTTTAGACAGGGTCATGACCCCAGGCATCCATTTAATCAAATTTCTCTGCTGCTTGTCCCAGTGGAGCCATCGCAACAAGAAACTCTCTCAATGAAAAAAAAAAAAAAGGGAAAGAAAAAGAAAATGAAAAAAATGCACACTTCACATCTCACATTGTTTACACGCTGTTAAGTAATTATTTCACTCTTCGACCCCCACTGGCCATCAACAGACAAGTCACCTCCTTGGAGATTCTGAAAAGCTTATTCAGCTGTATATAATTCATTTTGTCTCTTTCCTTCATTGTAAAGCTAACTGCTTAGCTTAAAGACTTCTTTGTGAATACTTAAGTACATGGTGTCCATGCTAATGATCTCACTAATTATAAGCGTATTTATCATATACAAAGCATTCTCAGCTTTTCTTTCCCAAAGCCATCTTACTGCAACTAGACCTTGCCAGCAGTTTCTCACCACGGATGCACCCAACCAAACGGGCACTGCTCCCGCGCACGATGCCTCTCGTGAAATTCCATCCTTACCTGAGTGACCACGCAAGATGCTCAGTATCTGCTCAGAAGTTTGCAATAACACTCTGATCTTTTATGCAGCTCTTCTCCAGGGCAAAGTGCAGAAGTGAGACAGGCAGGTAAAAAAGAATTAGAGTTTGCCTTTATCTAATAGCTCATCAGTCAGAGTAACAGAGTTGGATAAAATGGTAACCTATTCACCCGGTTCTTCTTAATTGCTATCCCAGAATGCAAAAAGAAAAGTAGGGGCAAGAAAAAAGTTTATTTCTAATTGCAGTTCTGACAGTAGAAGTGAATGACTTGATAGTTAAGCAAAAGCACAGAACATCCCCATCTTCTAACTCAAATGAAAACTGACTGGAGACTGCATTATAATCACAAATCCGAAGAAATACATACATACATACATAAATAGAAGCAGGGAGCAGTATTAATTTGGGGTTATTTTACATTCTGGTTTCTTTTTTCGTGTATTTTCTTCCTTCCAGAAATAAAGATATTCACATTATTTGGTACAGTTATTTTTCTTCCTTTTTAGAAAGATGGTGGGGTACCAGCTCTGATTCTTACCAGGGTCTCTCAACATTTCTAAAAATTAAAGCTGCAAATGGAACATGAAGTGCTAAGCTTGACATTCAGGAATTAAGGCTTTCAGTTTTATTTTCTCCGGCTTACGTGTGACTTCACCAGCATTTATTTCACCAGCCACATGGTCCCCTGTGGAAGTCAAGCCCATCTCCATTGACCGCAGAGTCCTTGCTGACAAGTTCCACATCCTTTTCAGCGCACTCCAAGGACCAGGTTTTTCATACTATCATCAAAACTTGTTCACTAAATAAAGGGCTACATGGATCAAGGGAAATGAAACAAAATAAGGAAGTGAAATGAAAGGGGATCCTGGAAAGTTAAGATCAGATGGAAAGGAATGTAGGTAACAAGGATAATTATAAGCAAAACAATTATTATCTAATAACAAGCAAGAAGAGAATAAGGGAGTTTTTGATGGGTTTTTCCCCCAATGGAAGCGAAACAGTAAAAGAATTGCATGGAGCAGATTTATTTGAAGTATCTTTTGTACCAGGTTTCCCCCTGCCCCAAACATCATAAGGACAATTCCCCTCATGTGAAGCTGATTCATGTCCACGCAGCACCAGCCACAGCAGAACAGCAGCTGCCACCAGCAGAACAGGGCAAACCAGAGACACTAAAACAAGCTGACATGCAGGAAGGACAAGGCTAAAAATAAGTGACTTGCTACTTTTTCATGAACACAGGGAAACTTTGGGGCTGTTCTGTTGGTGGTTTTTTGTTGTGTTTGTTTTTTTTGGTTTGGTTTGCTTTTTGGCTTTATTTCTTTTTAAAGAGAGCAGCATAGACCCAGTTGTCTCTAATAAATCTAAAAATCTGAACAGGATGTAACTTTTTATCTTTTTAGCCCCTTGTACAACTGTTTATACACGCCCAGATTGAGCAGGAGGCTGGCATATAACGCCCAGCAAACCAGAGAAGAACTGATGGATAAACACATTGTGGTCTGTCCATAGAGACGGAAGCATTAAAGCACTGAAGTTCATTAAATAACAGCCCAGATGTGGCATCCTATCAGACATTCCCATGGGATTCAAACCTTCAAAGACAAATGGCCTTAAATTCTGAGTTTGGTGTTTGATTTTGTTTAAATTAAAAGAAAAATGACAAATGCACAGACACACTATAAATCAAGACCAATAAGATCTTACAGTATGTTATAAAGAGCAGAAAAACAGAAGAGAAAAGGGATGCTGCATGCTGTACACTATAAACAAACATACTTGCAAAGCCTCTGAATTTCTGATGAAGATTATGAGTTTAACTCCCATTGACATCAGAAGCCTGATAAAACTTCTGATAGAAACAACCGGTTTCTCCCCTACAATGGTATTCTTGTATCTGTAGATTCAGATAGCAGCAATACAACATTGTCCTTCATATGTTTCTAGAAAAAGGGTCCTGAGCAAGATAAATTTATATACTATGTTAAATTAAAATGTTTAAAGGAAATGTCAAATATATTTTTTGAAAGCAAATTCTGCAATTAAAATCGAAACCCACACAAGGCTCTTTGAGAGCCTGTACTGTACAGAAAAAGCAACTGGGAGGAAAAAGAAGCAAAACATCACTGAATGCCTACACATGCATCTGACCTTCGGTTTCTCCAGAGCTTACGAAAATAGCTTATTGAAATTTGGGTGAAGCTTTCTGTTTATCTGCCTTTGACATGCTCGCTCTTACAAAACATTCCAAGTACTCTTGCAATGTCACTTTTAACTGCTAACTGGTTTTTTTATGAAATGGAAGAATTGCAATAATAGGTCTGTGTAAAACCAAGTGTTACTAGGGGAAAAAGCAACAAAATCTAAGAATCAGATATGTCAAAATATAAAAAAACCTCAGCATAAAGTGTAACTAGTACTAGAAGCTTAAAGTTTTGTTCAGTTTTTTTGTCCTTTTATTTTTGTAAGTAGAGTTCAAAAAGCAAAAACACCTTCATTCTTTCAATGTGACAGTTAAAAACTAATTTTCAACCAAGTATTATAACACAGTTGTTGGACTCTACTTTCCATAGGAAGGACAGGGCAAGGATCACCTACAGATAAACCACGTTCTGTCACCAGAAAAGCTGTCCTCTGTGGGTCATTTATATATCGTAAAAGAGTCTGCAGAAAGAAAACTAAAAAGGAAAAAGCGCAGAACATTACAAATACATGAAAAACTAAGCAATTCATTATTCTCTGGCTACTGCCGTAGCATTTGTGCTCTGTGTGGGAAAACCTCAATGCTCCTCCCCAGGCGCAGCTGGTGACCTCCCGTGAGCGCAGCCAGGAGGGGACACGGCACACGAAGCACAAAGGGGACGGCACGCGACAGGTGCCACCAAACCAAATGGCTGTTCAGAGCACCAGCAGGAAGATAGAAACTAACATTTTGTGTCTGGAGCAGAATGAGTTTTCACATAGGATGCATACTTATTGCACAGCTTTTCTGTTATATAT
Source organism: Patagioenas fasciata (assembly GCF_037038585.1). Classification (NCBI taxonomy): domain Eukaryota; kingdom Metazoa; phylum Chordata; class Aves; order Columbiformes; family Columbidae; genus Patagioenas; species Patagioenas fasciata. The sequence goes on from NC_092530.1 coordinate 16,885,908, forward strand.
TGCTAAAAGCAACGTTGGTATAACATACTTGTGATAATATTATTAAGATCCTGTTCTGAACTGCTTTAATTAAGATAGTAATATTAACATACAGTTAACACTTTGCACTCCTGCACATTTTAATAATTTAAAACAAAATTTTCCACATCTGGTGTCTGCCTCCATCTGAAGTTTTGACAGAAGTAGGGGCAAACAGGTTATTACTCCTACATCAATAAAATGCAAGCCTTCTATTGCAAAACTTCAGCATCTCCATATACAAAATATGGGTTGAACCCTTCCAAGAACCTTATTTTTGAGTCATGGAAATATGTTAACTCACCCTCTGCAGCTTCACAGAAATGTAATAAAATTATCTAAACTTTTGAGTAAATCTGATGTTGTATATGCTAAGTACACGACATTTAAATTACCGAAGTTTTCTATGTGATAGAAATCAGTCTGTATTTTCCTTGCTAGGTTACATTAATTAAACAAACAAACAAATTTACAGTTCTCTTTTCAGGGAGTCCTATAGAACAAACAGGCTGGGGAACAGGAACAGATTTCTACGTCAGATCATAGGACACTGGTAGTGCCTCATCTGCTTCCTTCCAAGAAGGTTCCAAGGGAATTCAAATCAAAGCAAAATACAGGATTTCTCTCAGGTTTACAGTGCTTCACTGTGAGTGTACCCTGAGCTTTTACTTACTTTTTGTGTAATTATACAAAAAGTGTATTTACATATTTACTGAAACAGTAAGTAATTTAAAGGGCAGAGCAACTGCAAAACTCTCACCTGAAAACTGCAATATAAAATTAAAGGTAAAAATTATAGATTAAGTGAAGACTGGGCAAAACATAAAATAAAAATATTTTCAATCTTTCATTGACCACAGTTCAACAACTTGTTCCTCACCAGTTTAAGCTCTTGCATGGTCCACAGCCACACTGGTCAGAACACAAAGTTTAAAGGTCAGCAATAGTTCCAGCTCTCATGAAGAAAAACCAGAAAGTTCTCTGGTATCTGAAGATGACAGTCAATCAGATGGATGTACAGGGTTCCCTAACAGCATTATTGATGAAGCTACGGGGGAGAAGCAGCAAAACTGGACAAGAAGCAGAAGAAAAAAGGAGGATGGGGAGTGAACAATTAATTCAGACTCACCAAAGAACAACCACAGGTCATGAAAACTGGTAGTGTTTTCACAGTATGATGGAAAAGGAAAGTAAAACAAGGGAAGAGATTGAAGACAAAGTTATGCAGAGCTTAATCCACCAAAAAAAAACCCAAAAGCTGGAGCTAAAACGCTTTGAACCAAATACCACATGGCAGGACAAGGCTCTTCTTAGTAGCTAGGTGAAGATGAAAGGACTTAAAGTTGACATCACTTTAAAATTGTTCACAACGACCAGCACAGTGGTTATGAAAATGTGGGCAAATTAACAAGTGAGCCAACAGCTTGGTGAACCCTTCAGAAGACTGAAGGACAAAGCACACTTGCCCCCACTGCAACAATCAGCTTGCAAGTGTGTGAGATGTTTATTAATTTTAAGCTGACAGAGATGTCAGCATTATGCCAGAAACAGCCACATTAGCAGTGGAAGAAAACCTGTTGCCCATAGATAAACGGTGAAATTCTGTGCTTACCGTGGTAAATTATACTCACTAAAGGTACACACAAACTAAATGTATGGGTAAAAAAAATCAAACTGAAGATACACAATTTGTGACAGCATCACAGAAATTCAACAACTTTGAAACAAAACCAGCAATATCTTGACCTCATCCTCCTTCTTTGGGTCTGTCCATAGGCAATGTACCCCACTCTAAGGCAAAGTTTTAAAGAAGTTACGAATAAAAAACTTCCAATAAATTGCCTGTTTACAGAGGAAAACATTCACTGCCTGCTGGAAACCGGGAGCACCACCAGTTCAGGGGGTAACTCCTTGGGCCTCTTGTAATGAAGTCGAAGTCTCTGCTGATCCAAGGAGAAAACCGCTGCTCCATTCGCAGGGTGATGACAGGGAGCGTAACGGCACTAGGAACCATCCTTTCCCATACCAACCTACAGGCTGCACTTGAACTTAAGTCTTGGTGTGGTTTAAGTTTATTTTTATGAACTGAGGAGCAGTTAAAGAGTTCATGTCTAATTCAGTTTTTTTTACCCACTATTAAGTCTGATTAGAGAAAATATGTTTTCTGTAGGAATATGGCTAAAAATTAATCCTAACCTTTAATTTTATTGGAGTAGTGAATTCTTCAACTTCACTATTTCTTTTTCGGATTTATAAATGTTAAAAATAAGCCATGTCTTAAAGTCTCATTTACAGAAGTTACTCTAACTGCTCAGGCTTTCAGAAATTTCAGAAGCCGCTGCAGGCCCGTACTGCACTGGGAAAATTTAATATAGTGTAAGATATGCAGATAAAATATGAATTCCAGCCATGTAACAAAAATGCCGTTGACAACATGTATATTATGCAATTATGACTGTCATTTTATTACTGTTATTAATTTATTAGTATAATTGCAATTTTTTTCAATGTCATAATGTGATAATAAAGGACTTGTCATTACTACGTTAACCTCGGAACATCTCTGACCTCAGGGGAGGTAGCTGTACGCTTTCAGTCCAAAATGAGCTGTCAGTTACCACAACGAGATTTTGATGACTACATTATCTTGTAATTAAATGTCTCAACAAACTTCTCCTTTTGATTGACAGGTAGTTAAGACTATCTTTGACCATAGGGCAGTTTCTTTATTTTTCAATAATAATTTTTCAGCAGTGAGGAAGAAAGACAAGAGTTTAAAAATTAAAGTGTTTTGAACTATATATTAATCTATATTTGGTACTTATAAGACAGTGAAAATTCTGCCGAATTGCATTATCCTCTGCCCAAGGTACTGCATTTAATTGACAACTTTGATTGATTAAAGGAGTTTCTGCTGTTCTTTATTAGCATTTTGTTCTTTAAAGAAGTAAATTGTTTTGATTTCACTTCTTTTCCCCTTTCACATTCATTTTTTATTTCGAAGACAATAAAAATGCTCAGAATCAATACTGGTAACTACAGCGAGATCCCATCAGTGAAAATGTTTAAGGAGATATTCATAAGGGTCTATTTCTCATTATCTGGACCATCTAGCAGAAGACTCAACAACTCAGAAACTGTTTATAACAAGTTTAAAAGAACAGATAACAAATTATCACCTACCTGACCACACGTCACCTTAAATATGATTTTTTGACATGGCAGATGCTCAGTGAAACTGAGGTTGGAGGGACACCAGTGCCAAAAAGATCCCCAAAAGATACTAAGATGAGCAGTGAGACAAGACCTAGAGCAGCAACTCTAGTCTCTTCACCAAAGAGAAGCTTTTTTCTGAAGACAAGAAGGTGGAACAACCTTTTAGATACAATTCACCATGGAAAGATGTACTTGGAAGTTGTCAGAAATATTCATATCAACCATAGTCATCCACAGCTTTGCCCTCCCATGGAATTGTGCAATGGGACAGAACAATGTCACCAGATCCTTCCCTGCTCTGGCTACTTTGCTGCAGATCAGGACAAAGGAAGTGACGTGAAGATTATGGGTGGCCAAAACAATTTAACCTCCCTTTGAATGGATCTTATCTCCATCAGTATAAGTTTTAAAGATCAACAGCAACAAAGGATGAACAACATCCTTTCCAAAAACAAAATGGACAAGAATAATACAATCCTCATACACTGATCAAATTTAAATAAAATGCAAAGTCATTTGAAATGCATGAAGTTGTATCAATAGTGATATCTAATTAAAATAAAGCAAGGACTTTGCAGAGCAAGCTGAAGGTCCCACAGATCTGGTACACCTGAAGCATGTCCTAAACACAGTTGTAGCCACACAAATTCTTTCCCATCTATGCCAGTGTTAGTACCAAATTATTCAACAGGACTAGGCAGCATTTCAGAAATCTTCAGTGGTCACACGTAATTGTCACTAAAACTGTAAAGCCTGTGGTTTAATGTTTCAGGAAGAATCCAATGAGTCAGAAGTTGAGACAATAACATACGGTCACAAGCACAAACAGAAGGTTGCACTTATCTGCTCATACACACTTAAGTTCCAGTATTTCCTAATTTCCCCCTATGGGCAGACTGTTGCAATCCAAATCTTATCAAAGACCTAACATTACCGATGTTTTTCACTAAATTTCACAGTACGCAGTGTTTTATAGAAGTTATTGACTTGAAAAGTCATATATATGTACGGGAAACAATTCTCATTTGAAGAAAAAGAGAAGGCTGAAAGTAAATAAAAGCTTAACATTAATTTTTTTATGAAATGTTTGCATTTTTAAAATTCTGTTAATTTATTTGCTAATACGCAACTCTATCTAATCTCCTTTTCTCTCACATTTCCTCATTTTAACAACACATCTTCCTACAGACTGTAGGACGAAACCCCAAGAGATTCAGATAATGAAGATATTTAATAAAAAACAAAATGAAAAGCTGGAAAACAAAAATCTGAAAACTAGAAAAATGTTCTCCACATGTCACAGTGATTTATGTGGAATAAGCTTCTGTGGTTTTATCCTGTTCATGTAATTCCTCTGAACCATTCAAGATAATGGCTACACTCACTTGTATTTTTGGGTTGAATTTCATCTGCCATTAGGACAACTGGGTTTCGTGAAAAGTGTTCCAGGTTTTTAAATTTACATTTTAAAGTGTTTTAACGTGACATATACCTGTTCTTGCAGAAATTGCATTAAATATCTATGCTTGCAGAAGGAAAACTTCTACTCATCAAACACTGTAGTTGCAATATTTTTGCTATTAATTACTTACTAACATGGTAGTTGAGAGCTCAGTATAAAAAAGCAAATAGCTTTGAGAGAAGAAAATGAGAGAAAATTATATTGACAAGTAAAAGTGGAACTTTGCAAATTGATAACATATCAGGATGAAGTAACACCAGGTAGAGAAATAACACAACTCTGAATTAGATTGGAGCAATAAGAACATTAAAAGGTTATCTTTACCTGGACAGAGAAGCAAATGCAACATACCTATCAGTATATTGTCTAATTTTATGCTTGCCATAAAGTTGAAATGGCTTGTGCTGTATTTTGTTCAACCACTGAAACAACATAAACACTAAATTATATAAATAATTCTGCAATAAACTCATTTAAAAAAAATGCAAACTATTTATTTTTAATCTTATTTCATTTTAACTTTAGAAAACCAAAACTTGCCTCTCCATTGTTGTGTCAACCATTAAATTCTTAAAATTCATTAGCAATGAAATTACTGGTTCCTATGAGAATCAGTCACCAAACAAGTAGTGGGAGGGTTACATAAAAATAAAGCTATTGATTCCAGACCAGCTCCAGGTTGGTCTGAACATCCTGACACCAGCTATATTAAAACTGCAGCCGATAACCTGTGTGGAAAAACTCAGACTTCAGAAGTCAATAGATTTCTGAAAGGTAACATTTTCATTTCAGTTTTACGTAAGGATGCTTCACCGTGTACATATTCTAAATATCAAATTGAAATTAAAATACTAAAAATATCTAGGATAATATGCCTCAAATCACATTCCAAAATGAAGTCTAATAATATTTAATTTTGAAAATACATTTTAAGATACTATTAAATCAAACATATTTTAAAGCCCCTTGAACTTGCAGAAAAGTCTAAATCCCAATGTGTTACACTGCTTCCTTATATAAAAGGTTCAGAGATAAAATACATAACTACAACATCAGATTCTTTATTCTGCCCCCCTGGTGATCTCAAGCTGACCTTTGCAGATCATATTCTCTGCAGTACTGCTGGAATATTTGCAAAGCCAAATATCTCATTTAGTCTCACTGTGCCCTACTGTGCGGGTCTGAAGTGCTCTCTAAGAGGATTACTGCCAGCCTTCAAAATATTTTTAAAGAAGGAGAAGATCCTGCATTGTTTACACGTGGCGTGTTTGTATATTCTTCTATGACCGGGAAGAACTGCCTATTGAGGAAATTTGCCTTTGAATATTGAGACCAAGTCACTGTGGTCTCACAGCTACTCCCAATCAAAGAGCTGCTGATGCTTTCAGTGATTATTACTGGTTAGTTCAAGCTGGTGAAAATGATTTTATCATAACTGCATTTCAATGCAGCCAGTCTGTAAGCAACAGGATTTTCATAGGAAAAAGAATGGAGCTTTGTTCCCCATTATAGCTCCGATGCACCAAATTCTGATGTTTAGGTTTGTACTTCTTTCCATCAAGTCTGAGAACAATGTTTCCTCTCAGTTATTCAAGACTGTGTCCGTCAACAGGACTGATACTATGAGCTGCCTCTGTCTAGAATATGTTTCCTTCATTTAGGAAAGTGCAGTAATTCATCAGTGATTTAACCTATAGACATTTGAAGGTTGGAGAGCACCTCAGAGGGGCTGTTGACCTTCAGCAACTGAAAGAATTGAAGCTCCAGCCTTAGTCAATATATATTTATCTTTCTGTTGGGACTATTACAACTGTTCAAGTAATGCTGACCTTGAAACTTCTGCACACGATGCACTAGAATAATGATCCCTGAAGGAAGAGTATAAAAATACCTAAATAGGATATCTAAATCCTAAATGCACATAAAGATAAAAGAAAGCATTTCAAAATGTGAAGTCATTTAAGAAGAGGTAATATTATTGAGGCTCCTATTAATTATAATTTGAATAACGTTGTTAAATACCATAATTACACATTTCTAAATATTTTAATGATAGGATATAATTTATGTCAAATACCTTGTTTGTTTCATTGTGAAATCTTTCCCTATTTGTAATTAATTTAATGTCTGACTGACAGCATTGTAAATTGAAATCATCTACATCTTGAACTTGCTCTGCACAACTCCCAGAGCACAGTCTTCGCCCTATACCTCTGCTTTTTTAACTTTGCTGCAGACCAAAAATTTCAAGAAATAGAATAGTTGGGTTCATGTAATGTCCCAGTTACTTGTTCCCTTGCGTTTGGCACAGATTTTTCACTCAAACTTGAGATTCAAGCCACAGTCACAATCAACTTTATTAATCAAAAATATAATGGTACTAGAGGTACTGATAAAATGGATACATCCTGCATTGTTAACCAGTCCTCTCTCAAACCTCCGCCCTGGACCTGCTGGGGACCTGCCTGCCTGGGGATTCCAGCCAGGTAAGGAAAACAAAGAGCCTCTTGGATTCCTCTCCTTTCCTAATACCTCATATTGGCACAGTTGCAAAGTCTTTTCCAAGTAAAACCCACTCTTCGAGACAATTTCTCAGAACAGAAAACAAAAACTCTCTTTAGAGGTGGCTGAAGTAAAGACGATCATGAGACATAAGCTACCACAAAGGCAGGAACCCAGTTTTGGGCATGGAACGTATTTAGTTTCACATCTGTTCTTAAAACAACCATACGCTATGTGTAAACTTATACAAAACACACGTCCCCAAGAAAAATATATCCCCAGTCTTTAAGTCGGCTGTTTGACTTCTCTTGAGGCCACCTTTGATTTCTCTTCCCAACCTGAATAGAAAAATGCTTCAAATTCAAATTGAACTGCATTTTGCATAATGCTCTTTGATACATACTGTCCATAAATTACATCCCTGAGCTATTTACAGGCTTTAATTATAAGAATTCACGTTACGAAATCCACTGCAAGGACAGTTCATTAGATTTTTACAGTCACTATTCTCAGCCTCCTCCATTCTCTGTTCTGGAGAGCACAGAGCGTTGCCACTATGCCAAGCAGTGGTGGCAGACAGAGACATCAACACACAAGGAAGACCCAAAACCCCTATTATCAAACAATTATTTGTTTGCTTCCTGACACAGGGTCATTCTGAATTTTCCCTCACACTTCAAAAGATCCATTACATACTTGAAGAAAACAATTTCTCTTATATACTTGTTAACACAGAGTAAGTTACTCTCTAGTGCAAATTGGACTTATTTTCCAACCTCACCACAGATTTCCTAACTGTCAGATTTCTAGCTGTCTAGTATTTTCCATTTTCTAAAAGATTAAAAAAAAAATATGAGTTCACCTAACCATCATTCCTATACTACTGACACATTCTGAAGGAAAATTCTGAAAATCCCCATATATTTAATAAAATTAAGTACGAAATTGAAGCAGCCTCATACTGGCTACAGTATTAAACTAGAAGTTGACATTTCACAATATCAATGGAAAACACAGAAATTGAGAATATGTACAGAAGATTTTTCCGTTGCTGAGCAAAAATATTACATCCAAATGACCCCCTTGAGACCTATATATTGCAATTTTATGTTCATTCTTTTACATCAGAAAGTTGAGGAAAAAAAAAAAAATCCCTGAAATCACACTGTACATACAGGTACAACCGCCTAGGGAGCAAAACAAAAATATAAATAAGCAGTGCTTAAGTCTAGAAACTCCCGAATACAAGAAGCCTGAATGACCATTTCTAAATAACCTGATGAAATCTTTTTTATTCAAGAGGGGGAAGAAAAATAATGCTCCTACTCCTGCTCCAGTTCAGAAATTGGGTTAAGATTAAGGAATTTTTTTAAAAAAAAGAAATCTGCTGGTTTTGGAAAAACAAGGCTCAGCTGTGGACATGGGAACTTCTTCAGCTTCTGATAACTAATTCAGCATCAAACCTGTTTAGCGAATTAGTCTCTCATGTCTGAAGATTGTTTGGTACAATGAGGGTAAAGAGCTTTGGACACCTTCTGCCCAACAGCATCATCATAAATTTTGCCTCCAGGAGATCACCCAACTCTGACATCTATAGCAAGAAACACAGCTTTATAGAAGGATATCCTCCCAGAGAGCCTGGGGACACCTACTTCAAAGTCACCGTCTTCCAACGAAGAATTAACATTAGACTGACTTAGCAGTATGCCACAGATATCAGCAGACCTGGATGCACAAGGAGACCAAATCTGACAGATTCTGTCCATCTTTTTCAAACTGTACATGACCAGAGCCAGCGCTCCCCTAGTGCTGGTGCAGGCAGCCTCAGAAGTGAAACCACCAGCAGAGTAGCTCTTGGAGCACTACAGGCATCATACAATTAAGTATGAATTAAGCTTTTGCTTCCAGGTAAGGAAACCACTGCCACTCAGACCATTAAAAGAATTCTTGAATATTTGTCCTCTCTAAAGAGACAAAAATAATTTCTTGTTGCCACCTTTGGAAAATATCAAACTAACTACCCAAAATCAGCATAGTCTCAAAAGACCAGTGTTGGTTAAGCCAGGTCAAAAGTGCTATTTGTTTTCCAAATGTGTGTTCTAATTATCCCACATTTTATACATAATTTAAATCAGAAGGTGAACAATAAGGAAGATCTCTTAAAACCTGTGAGCAACAATCTTATTTTACTTAGCCTGCAGAATATCTCCATTTTGTCCTGTACTTTATTTTAGCTTGGGTAGCAGAGGAAGATAATAAAGTTTAATGGGTACTATTATTTAGTTGCTCAAAATTCAAGGTTGCTGGGACATTAGAGGCTAGAAAAAAAACCTGCTGATTGAAGAAACAAGTTCATAAACAATTTATTTTAATTGTATTTCTTTTATTACATATGCAGTTATATTAGAACTTGATGCAAAATGTTGACTCAGAAGCACTAAATATAATCAAAAGCTAGCTTACATTCAGCCAGCATAACAAATTTTGGTACTATTCATAGAATGCCTTAAGCCTTGCTAATTTAATAATGTTTTACTCCCTCTTTATTTTAAGCTAGTGGTATAGAAAGGTAGTATAGGGGGGAGAGCTATGGGTGAGACAGGAAGTTACACTTCACCCATTTCAATTTCTCGAGGATAACAATTAAACCTGTACGAAAACATAAATTATATTAGACTATATATTAAAATAAAATACATATTATATAAAAGATGTGAATTACATTAGACTATATATTAGACTACATTTGTGAACAGAAAAAAGTGACAATGAAGATTAATCACCACATACAGGCCTGTCAAATTGCTCTAACTCCATGATATGACCAATTTATTATATAAAAATGGCTTCAACATACGAAATGTACAGGTTTAGATACAAAATGTTCCTCAGGTGACAACTTGTCCTAGTTTTGTTAAAAACAAGTTTCTCTTTTAGTGAATTTGCCTGTCAGCTAAAGCCTTCATATTAGCTGCATTTTCCTGGAGAACCCAACACATGTTTTGGTAAACCTAGCAATGGAATGCAAACCTATTGATAAGCACGGACGGACATCTCGCGAGAGGGGCAACGAGAAACTGATGTCCGAGAGACTGACCAACGGTGTATAACATTCCATTCACGTGAATACTTTTTATATAAAGTGGGAGATCACGAGGATCTCGTCCCTTTTTTGCCCTTTTCCCTTTTTTCCCTTTTTTCCTCATGGGTGACATTAGGAGAGGACCTTGCTGGTCGTCCCTGCGAACTGAGGCCAGTGAGAGACTGAATCCAGCTCCGGTTGGCTACAGAGTCTAATCCAGGACTTTGGGTGCTGGCTCTGCAGTTCCTGAGACTTACAAGATTGGTTTTGTATATTTTGTATTATTTTCTCTATTCTTATTAGTAGCATTAGTAAAACATCTTTAATTTTTCCAACTCTCTTCTCTCTGTCTTTCTTTTCCTCCCAATTGCCTGTCCTTAGTGGGAAGGGGGGAGAGGGAGGGGCAAAAGGGGGAAGTGGGGGGGAGAGGAGGTTAACAATGCATCTGCCAGGGTTTGATTGTCACCCCGCAATCTTAACCCTCGACACAACTCTTTGTCAGTATTCAAAGATATTTCTTTAACCAACCAATGAAGTAGTAGTAGTAGTAGTACGGAATATTAGCCATCATGGACCTTTTCATGATATACACCACAAGCATAACTTTAAGTGTGGTCGCTAAGTGATTCGTCACTTCTGACAAGGTCTAGGAGCAGCTGTGGGTGGAGAGGACCACTCAGCATTTGTTTCCAGCTCTGGACAGACAGACAGGACAGTCCTCCTGCCCTCTGCTCCCGGCCGTGCAGAGCAGACATGAGCCAGGTCTCCTCGAGCACACCGACTGCAGTGGATGTGGTTTCCCTGAACAGCTCAAACCTGGGCAAGAGTAGCATCATCCAAAAATATCATGCAGTTATCTGACCAGTGTATGAAAAGGGTCATACTTCTGAAATTTGGCATTTGCCCAATTACTAAGAGCTTTACTTTCCAACCTTAATATTATGTTATTGGAATTTTTTTTTTTTTTAATTGGGGAAGACAGAATATTATCTCTGTTGAACTGCAAATGGTTCTGGAACATAACGCTTTAGACAAACTTCCAACCAATGTTGTACAGATGGTACACAGCCTCGCCACCTTTATTACAACAAATAAAAGTGATGTACAGTATACTGAGGAGTTATTCAGCAAGCAATTCCCAGGGATCACCTTTACTCAAAGTACCAAAAGACATCTAGAACTCCTTATATGATGTCGGAGGTTTACTCGGAAGCAACAACATGGTAGATACAACAACTCACAGTTGTTATGGAAAGATCAGGCTGTAAACAGACGTGCATTAGCTCTGCACAAAGCATGTCGAGGAAAAATGTCTGTGGCCAATGTTTCCTATAAAGGATTTTGATGCTGCTAAAATTGGTACCATCGCATCAAGCCAATGTAAAAACACAATTTTAGACAAGCACCAAAGGCAAAAAAAAGGAAAAAGACATGCGACATCTCTCATCCTGCCCTCCCAGCTTCACACAGAACCAGTGCTGCTTCTGCTGTGACCAGGCCAGGCAAAAATCCAGCTAAAAGCCAAGGAGATCTGATGTTCTCAATGAACGCCTGAGACGACTTAGTAGTGTCAAATAAGCTTTTGATTTAACAGTTTCATTTTACTGCCTCAGGAATCAAGAAATCAGAAAACCAATTTCCAGCATTCTCAAGACCAAGCATCCACATTACAGTGTAAACCTGGTGAACCCCACACTGCCCATTTTACCAGTTACGTCCAGTTCAACCAGTGCGAGCCCTCGGCAGAGCCACCTTCATGCTCTCAGCCCATGAATTTCCTCACATACAAGGTATGAAATAGCAGAGTCAAGTCTCCTCCAACATCATTTTCTGCTCTGGCACAGCGAGATCCATTTCACCAGCTGCCTTCAGCTTCCAGAAAACACAGGCTCCTACTGCTCAGAAGACACAAGTCCTATGTAGGTCAGAGCCAGATTTTATTTTTATTAAGCTAAGGCAAGGGTTTACTGTTGGGGGGTGTTTTTTGTGTGGGTTTTTTTTTTTTTTAATTGCCTCATTTATTCAATGTGAAAAATTCCGCAATGTGTAGAAAACTAGCATGCAAAGTTATAAAAATACAGCAGTAATGGGGAAACATTCTCAGAACAGCACCTTTCACTTCTTTCTTCCACCTGATTTTTTTTCTTTAAAAATATGGTTTTCAATTAAAAAAAACATATTCCTGAGAAAGAAGAGCAAGAAAATGAAAACAAGTGGGGATGTGAGAAAGGTATGGTTCCTTTTGAAACTTTTTGTAAGTTACTTTATGATTACCTTGATACAGGAACAGCAGCTGGTAAGCCACTAGAAAATAATTCTCCCCAGTCATTTTGATCTTTTCTATAAACAAAGAATCCAAGCAGAACCCTTTGATCCTTCATGACATAAGAAAGGGAGACAAAATGGTTTTAAACTAATATTTCTAAGATTCTATTCATATCACTTTCCCTAATTTTACGGCATTTAAATGCCAATAAAAACCTGCACCCATTCCAGAAGCAATCTTACCACATATGTTTTCTTTCTTTCTTTCTAATAGATGATAAATCCATTAGTGGTTTTCTCCATAATTAGAAAAGCCATACTAAGAGAATTCACATGTAAGAGCAATTTGCTATAAAATTCTCTCCAACTGGGTATACCAGAGATTGAAATTCTTTTTACATTTTAATGTGAATTTATGAAAAAAACTCAAATTCCGTCAAATAATATTTTTCAATGTTAAAACTCTGAAACCAATAACCTCCTGCACACTGTGAGGAGGAGTGAGATGTCACAGACACAAGTTTTCAAGGAAAAAATAATAAATAAAAAAGGTAATAACATGGTCACACTGCTGAACCCCAAAAGTCTACTGGTGCCTACTGGGCTACTTGTCACAGAAACAGCAACTGCACTGTCAAAATGAGTGAATGTTGCTAAACTGGGGTCAGTAAGTCCCTAGACCAAGCCTACAGAGCTTCCTGTTCTATGAGCATATAAAGAAAATAAAATTCTCAAACCCTATAATCTTTGTCAGACTGTTCTCATGGCCTCTGTTTTGCAATTTGAAACTGATACAGAGCTCCCAGCAGATTCACCATTCAGTTATTTATATAGTTTAAATAAGACACTTTTGCAATGTATTTTCCTCTCATATTATTTTTTGAAGCTATTTCACATAAGTGAGATAAGGTCCCTTTTAAAAACACTGGCTCTTTAGGTGTTAAACACAAGTAGTAAATCCACTTTGTGAAATTGCCCCATTTATAATATTTAATCTTCCTTCTGTAATCAGGAGAGCTGAAGTACACATTCAGAGTTGCTTTCCTTTGACACAGTTCTTTTATTACTGTCTCTTTTCCTCACATAATGTCCCACAGCAGCTGTGCCATTATGATGATGCTTTCTCTTTTTTTTTTTTTTTAAACAGCCTCTCTAGCACAAATAATTAAAACATGTATTTACCTTCCATCACTTGGCTGAGACTAAGTGCACATTTTTGGGTAGGGGGGGCAGTTGTTTGTTTCTTTTTATTTTATTTCTGAGCAGTGACATATTGATGTTTCGGATAATAAATCATTCCAATTTGTTCATCCCTGCCAACAATGGTTTTAATCTTCATTTACGACTTGCAAAGTCCGTTTTGTTGGAAGCGTTTGATAAAATACTCAATTACCATTTTTTTTGCACTGCAGTTCAACTGCTGTGCTGATAAAAGGCTCTAGCTCAGAAGATAAACTGCAAATAATTCCTGAAGAACAAATGTCAGAGGCAGTTTACAATGAATGGGATTTTTTTTTTTTTGAGCAGATTATTCTCCCACCAAAGTGACAGGGCAGCTCAATATTTATTTTGTTGAGAATGTCATTTAAATATTGTTTGACACCTGCTCCCTGCAGTCAGCTACTCAGCACATTACACTTTCAAGGGGTTTAGAAGTAAGGTTCCCGCTCCCTCCATCTACTAACATATTTCAGGGACTGGGTTTAAAAAACAGAAATGGCTCCTTCAGTCCACACTTTACAACTCTTTCCAGGTAAGTAAATGGGATTAATACCAAAATGTGTGTGCTTGCACACTTCTGCCTATTAAAGTGCACATAAAATTTCACCGAACAAGAAGGAGAAAAAGTGTGGACTTAAAAGACTTGACCCATGCAGCTTCTTTGACATTTAATAATAATAATAAATATATATTTTGGATCCTCCCCCATGGCTGTGCTCTGCTGGCACCGCTCAGTGCCCCAACACAACCGCATCATTACCATCCTGACAGCAAAGGGGGATTTCCCCTCCACACCAAATTCTGAAGTTAAAACGTTTTGGACTGGCAGTGGTTATTACCGCACTGCCTAGTTATCTCAAAAGGGTCATTCGTACACTATTTTCAATTAACCAGTAGCTCTCTTCAGTTCAAAAAAATCAAAGCACTCTTCCAAATACAATCTACTGAAATGTATGTGAAACGTATGTGCAAAATGTGCACGAGCACGCAGGGAAGAAAACACAGCTCAGAAAGCCAAGGGGGTACCTACAACACTCCCAGGGAAGAGGTCCCCATCTTTCCAAAAAGCAAAAAATAACATACGTTTATCTTAATAAATTAAAAGAGTAATTATGTCTTTTGTTTCAGGTTGTTAATCAGTTTTCAACTACTGTGGTTTATTTATTTCAATTATGGTGGGTTTTTTTTGGTGCTAAATCACTGTCCAGAGGGGCTCCAAGAACGTGCTGAAGGTGGAGCTTCGCCTTTTATCACAGAAGACTTGGAAAAGGCACAGGCAGGACTGACACATGCGGTGCTGCAAAGGAGCAGGAACCAAGCACAGGACCAAAACTGGAGATACATTTTAATTCAACACTGCATGAAGCGTAACAAGTCCATAATCCGGTAAATTAGGTCAAAGATCTATCTTCACTTCAGAGACCTTTATATTCTCACAACTGCCTGCAAGGAAAATTATACTAAACCAAAAATATGCTGTAAGTTAGGATATTCGTAATATCAAATACATGTGTGCAAGTTTAAGTAGTTATAAACCTAACTACATTTACAAAATATTTCCTCTACCAATTTATATATCCACATATTGACAACAGGCAAATCTAAAACAGAATTTTCTGAAGCTCTTGTCTCACCTATAAGTACTTTGCTCTTCAATAAAACAGATAAAATTAAAATTTATGGATAAAAATTAGAGAAAGGTAATTTTATAGAGAAAACACTCACTAAACTCACTTTCAAAATGATAAAAAAGTATTGGAGCTGCATTGTAATAAATGAAGAGAGAACTATTGCAAGTGTTTTCACCACAAGTAGATATATTGACTTGAAGAAGCCAACAATAAGCATATACTAGATTTCAAGCACACATGCACATACTGTGAAACACAGACAATTGTAGGACACAAGCAGCACAAATCCTAGAACGATAAGATAGTGACTTATCTCCTGGCTTCTGGAGTGAACAAAATTGGGCACAAACCATTATCTAACGATAATATACACTATTACAGAGACAAGATAGAGTACCAAACTCTTCAGTGCATGTGTACACATACGTGTGTATCTGTATACACCTGCTTTTAGAAGCCTATTATTGCTTTTCACCAGCCTCTCAAAAAGTATTGAGATTAATGAATCATTTGGTTTCACAATCTCTTCTTTTTCCTCTTTGCTTTCGGTAGCTCAATACAGACATCATTACTTCACCACCACTATGGTGATTCTGCTCGTCATGCCTGAAACAACTACAGCACAGAGATTAAATACAATCTATATCCACATAAATCATTGAATAAATGAATCATGAAATTAATATGTAAATTGTGTGTTTAACCTCTATTTATACAGCACTGTCTGTCACCGTGTAGTAAATCTAAAACTAATTGCAAATTCACAACTCTGCAAAAAGAACACCATGGTAAAAGCTTGACATATTTATTAACTAAATGTTGAACTACATTAAGTAATTAACAGTCATGCCAGAACAGGGAGAGGAAATTATATTTAAGCACAGATGTCACCTGTATGAAATGGCTAAAACTATTTTAGATTAGATTTTGATATTAATCAAAGAATACTCCTATTTAATTTTTGACAGACAAATCTGTTTCCATTTATTCATTATTCCATTAAACACTCCGTTTTTAAACCTGAATGTCATGTCCATTCTCAGTCTGATATGTTCCTTTTAATATGTCTTTTAAAAGAAAACGTGAAGAAAAGACTCAAACAGTGAGGTTAAATGGTAATAAAATCTTGCTATAGTCTAGACAAAACCACCTCAATAGACCAGGAAAATAATTTTACATCAGGTTAAATTCTGTGATTAAGTTCTTTGATATATAAAGAATTGAACACAAGCCTTTAAATACTATATCTTATTTCATTCCTATGTATTTCCAGTCCTTTCCAATAAAGAAAAAGCACCTCCAACTGGAGGATCACAGAAGTTCCCTAGCTGCTAGCACCAAGGCAGGGAACTCCTCTGAGTTTTTGTTCTAAAATTGGAACGTATGTAAAAGACAACCAAAATAGATGTTATAGGAATGCACATGTGCAAACGTGTGTTTGTAGTTTGCAACAGACTAGTCAGTACGGTACTAACAAAGCACAAAAGGGAAGGGAGACGTGTCACCTTCAGGCAGCCAAGACAGATCTATCAGGGAAGTAACACTCATCAGGATACCTGTTGCTGCCAAACCAAAGCTTATTCAGAATATTCACCTTTTTTTTTTTTTTCTTAAAATCCTCAGCTATTGAAACGGAGCAAATTTCATAAGAATCAAGACAAATAACGCAAATTCTGTTTGCCTCTGAAAGCTCCCTGGCCTGTGCTATCTGTCCTCTTTGCTTTCTTGCCTTCAACAGGGAGTCCATGGACACGATTCCCACACCGGGTGTGAGCACCAGGCAGGCTCATAACTGGGGAAAGATGAAACCTTGCTGAATATTAGAGCAGCAAAGTTAAATCAATTCTATAATAAATATGTACTTTAAAACACAGCAACTGGCCAATTGGGCAAACCTGCTTTCTCAATGGGCACTATAAATTTGAAAAACACACCGAATAATTTCCAACAGATTAAAATGGAAAGCACATGCTGCAGGGGAAGCAAGTGTCCCATTCTAGGGCAGGAAACAGGTGAGATCCTGAAACAGCCAAGACTGATGAGAAAGCTCACACAGAATTTTATGCACTTGTGTTTCCAGCTTCTGAGTAAAGATAAACTCAGGTAAGCAGATAAATTTTACTTCATATGGAATTTATAGACTTCAGCTGTCCCCTCACGGCAAATTTATTTTGTACACAGCACTCTTCACACTGTGCTGGACGAAGCTACACGAGCATTAGTAAACCCATTTCACAACCAGCAAATCAGAGGCACAAAGAGATGAGGTGATTTGTCCAAGGTCACAACAGGAATCACTCATAGGGCCAGCAATGAGACTTAAGTTCCTTGACTCCTAGTTCTGGCAACCAGACCATGATGCCTTTAACTGCATTACAGCAAACCAGTCCTTGTGCCATCAATCTCAGATCCAGAAGCACTTTAAATCACTTGAGGATTATGACATTTTTATGGGAGGACAACACTTCATTACTAACCTGAAAACTTGGGGGGAAGAGCAGAAAAATCTCCCAAAGCTGGTGAGAAAGGAAAGGTGCAGAAGGCTGGCTGATCAGTTACAATGCAACAGAGGCTGGCAAATCAAGGTGTGAATAAAACAGTCCAGTTCTGCTTGATTTCCAGAGTATTTGAACAACCACCAGCTGTTTGTAAATCTCAGAAGTTACATTAATGCTTGTAAAACAATTGTCTGAAAAGACAAAACATGAAAACTACTGTTTACTCTTCACTATTTCTTATCCACTTACCCATCTGTCACCTCCAGTTTTAGCAGTTTCAGGCACCCAGAGAAGAGAAATAACAGTCTGTGGCTCAGGTCCTATGGCCAGAAGAGTAAGTGTCCGGAGGACAGGAGGGCAGCGCTCAGACAGCTCAGAAACTGAAAGTGTGAACAAACTATTGGAAAGTTGAGTGATACATTAATCGGTATAACCAAGCACAACTTTTGAAAGTCAAGTCTTTTTAAATAAAATAGATGCCCATGTATTTTCACAGCAGATAACTTCATTGTATGCAGCTTAAAATACAGAATACAACACAACTGCAGGAAAACAACATGTGCACACTCCCAGTCACCAAATCATAATTCAATCTCACAGGTGGGCTTTGGGGTGCTGAAGGGTTTTTTTTGTTTTTGAGGTTTTTTCAAGAAATCATACAAACCATCACAATGTTCACTGCAAAACACAGTGTACTGTAGTTCAGTATAATTACTGCTTCGAAACATGAAAAAGGGAAACAAGGGAGAAGGAGGTTCTGCTCCTCTTCATGGTAGAGGAACCTCTGAGGCTGAAATATTTGGGACAAAAAGCCTCTTTTGAACTACATGCATTGTCAAAGAATAAATATGGGAAATTAAGAGCAAGAGTAATTGAGATCTTGCAAGGAAGATGCAGAAGTTCTTGCCAACATCACCCCTGCTGTGACTGTTTTTCTCCATTCCCTACGCTTACATTCATATGCTGGGTGCCTTTGAGGAACCTTTTCCAGTTCATTCTCACTAAACTGCAAGCGTTTGGCTCTCTTTAAAACCAGGCTCATTATTTTTGTATCATGAAACCTCAGCCACAAGAATCAACAGCTTGTGAAAGCATCACCTCACCCTCCTGGGATGCTGCCCAGTTTGAGTGAATTTGTTTCAGTACAACATAAATGTTTCTTCCTCTCTTCTGCAGGTAGAAACGAGAAGGCAAAGTAAGCAACACAGTGCTAATACTCTAATGTTCATCAAGCTTATCTTGTTCTTCTCTATTGAACACACAGAAATAAAAAATCCTCCCTGCTCTACCCGCCCCACCCCCCAAAAAAAAAAAAAAAGACAAACAACAAAAAGCCACAAACATTACTTAGGACTGTAAGGTTTAGTCTGGAGGCGGAAGATTGTGTATGTGCAACACTTAACAAAACCAAGCATCCCACTGGGCACAGAAGGGATTCAAATGATTACTCATAATTGAGTCAGAACATAAAATTATACAAACAAAAAGGCAAAGTACAATGTAAAAATAAATATTTAGAATAATAAATACAAATAAGAAAATATCGAGGGAGGAAAAAAAAAATGAGAAGGGATGTCAAGAATCTGAAACATTAGGCCAGACAAAGACAATACAGTCAGTTAAGAGACTAGAACAGAAGAGATGGGGTGTGCAGTTCAGAGAAGGCAGAAAAACTTGTAAGTAGCAAAGAAAAACCAATAAGGAAACATATCTGAAAACATTTAACAAGTTGGATAAAGTAGCTAAGGTTGAGTTACAAGCATTTTAACAGAGCCTGCCCCTCGCCGGCACCGAGCAGCCCATCATCTGTTACCTGCTGCAGACCGACAGCAAATCACCAACACGAGCAGAGCATGAAAAGCCAAATTAACTCGAGGTAACAAGAATTATCTAGATGAAATAAGAGTGGAGCTTCCAGTAAAGACACAACTGTTAATGCCTTTGTTCAGGACACTGGCAAGACCCACCTGGAACAGCTTTAATCAGCTGAGTTTTAATAGCAACCAGACGCTTTCTCTCACTTGTCTAATACACTTGTCTTCTCTCAGTCTTTTACAGCCTCTTCCTTTTAATCACCTACATTATTTTGTTTGGCCTAGTGTTTCAGATTTAGTAGTCCTCTTAAGTGAATTACTGGCCTTATAATCTACTAATTTTCAGTCCTTTTTTATCCTCCTGTATATTGACAATAGCTTCTTACATTTGTCACCAGCAAACTCCACTACCACACTCCCACTCTTTGTGCCAAAGTGATCATTAAAACTATTTAATAAGATCAGCCATGAAACAAGTCTTGAAACCTCAATCATCAACCTTGCTTAGGCCTGATAATTTCAAATTACATTTTACATCTTTAAGCCATTTTCCCCATTTTTACCAAACTCTAACAAGTCAGCTTTGCATGATCCATCCATAGAAAACCACATTACATTGTACTGAGCTATCCACTCCTCTGACTGCTTTTAATTAGATTTAATAACAATTTTTTGTTTCAAGCTCCTTTTGCAAATTAGATAATCTATTACATCTAAATTTCCTTGTTTTCTACTACAAAATCTATATTGACAAGCTATCTAAGTTTAATGAAAGCTCATATAAACTTGCAAAGATAAATTTATTTGTTCTGTTTGTGTATCTATCTTTATTTAGGAATAAGGATCCAAAGTACTTCTTTACTATGGCAACAAAAGCCTAGTACTTGATCAGTTTTGCCTCCATCTCAGAAAAATGTAACCACAAGCATTATTTTCAGGACTCCCAAGGCATTCTGAACATACTCAGAAGGATTTAAAGCAAACCCTGTTATAGAGCTTCTTCACACCAAGTAAAATACAAAACAAAGCTACACAAAGTATGTAAAAAAGGCAGCAACAGGGAGAGAAAAGAAAAAGAAAGAAAAAGGTTGGCTTGCATTAAGAGCTAGCTTCCGTAGGCGGTGCTCATGTCCCATGGGCTAATCCCCGTATTTCTCAAAGACACCCAAGCAGACAAGGAAGTCACTGGCAAGTGGGTGTGCTATTTTACATTTGCTGTTCTTGGGTCCTCTTTGGAAACTGCTGATCAAGAACCGCCCTTCAGGGGAAGGAGGGGCTGGACAACCACCTGTCTCACTCCTCAGCACACCCAAAGGCCATGACCAGGATTTCCTGGTGCAACCCCTCACTGCTGCGCGGCCGGCGGCTCCTGAGCCCTCACCACCTCGGACCTTGCTGCCCGCACAGAAACTGAGAGCAGCCCATCGCCACTGCTCGAGATTAAAAGCAGCGGGGAAGGGAAAGAGGAGATGTCATAAAGCAGCTTGTTTCTCTCCATGTGTAGGGAGAAGATTGGCATAGTGCTGTTTTTCAAACCACTAATGGGTCCGATACTGTTTCCAAAAGAGATTTATGTTAAAAAGATAACTTTCCTCACTTTTCGTTTTCATTTCTGTTCCTTTCTCTATCCAACATTTCATTCTAGGAAGGAGAAAGAGCTGCTCATTTCTGCGGCAGGGAAGAACAATCTTAGATTTATAACGTGTGAGGAACCCATCAGGGTGATAGAGCAATCTTTCCAGCAGACATCTCTCCATTACCGGGGCTGATGTCTCCCTGCCCTGATGCCGCTCCCGGGCTGATCCGTCAGCCCGAACAGGGGGGCTAACAGCTCCACCAGCTCCCACACACATTTTTCATCTTTATCTCACCAAGCTCTGTAATTCTTCCTAAACAAACTCTTCAAATGCAGTTTCACCATTTTTTTTTTTCAACAATTTTTTTTTTTCAACATTTGAATGAAACTACACATTTTCAACAGTGGTTCTTCTGTGGCTTTATTTTCCATCTTATTTTATGATGCAGATATTTTAGTTTTTATGAAAGGAAATAATGGGTAGAGATGAAGGCTTCATTCCACTGTGCTGACAACATACTGGTTGGAGAAATGGTGTAGTTAATAATGTAAACTTGATGTATGTAAGCACAGCTGGTTTGTGAGCATCTTTTCAGTAGCACTAATTTATACTTTGCCTTTATTTTGTGTTTTGGTTTATGATTTTGATTAGTCACTAGAATGAGCTCTCTTAATTGCTTTCTGCTAAACTGCTTATAAGCAAAAAAAAAAATTAAACCATGTGACCTTTATTACTTTATTAGACTTTTACTACATTATTAGATTCAAAAATCAACACCCAACCTTAAAGACTGCCAGGTACCTTCAGGACTCCAAAGGAAGAGGAAAGAGGGGAGAGGAAATCATGAGTTCTCTGCAGGATTTGCTCATAATCCATTTTCAAGTCCTGTATCACACTAACTTCTTCCATTGATCTAGCTTTCTTTTTGCATCTTAATTCAAGGTTTAATGTACAAAATACCAGTATTGACTGTCAAGTCCTTTCATTTCCTGCCCTCCCAGCACTCCCTAAATTCATTACATATCTTCTTATCAAAACAAGGCAAATACAGTACAAGACAGGAAAAAAAAATAATGGCAGAAGAGAGTGGTTCAAGAGTCATATACTAATACACAGCTCTCTTTGCATTCCTGAACAGACACTATACAAATTTAGTATTTACCTCTTCTGCCAAAATTGCTTTAGAACTCTATTTTCTAGAACTACTTAGACTTTAAATCTCAGACTGCTATGAAAGAAATTTTTGTATTTTATCAAAAACATAGCAATCATAAAAGACAAGGCATGCAAACTCTTCTTTTTTGTTGACATAAATAAATAAAACTTCAGAAAGACAGTTAAAGTGCGGGAACCAAGTGAGGCTACAAAAACTGAAGCAATCTTTGCACAATTAGAAATATATAATCAAGCTAAAACAAAGCTCCACCTGAAAATAGAGCAGAGGGAGGTTCATTAAAAAAACTGCAACACTGAAAACAGGCCTTACTTTCAAAAGGTATCTTCTCAACACTTTTCACACACAGGTGCTCAACTGTATATCCCAAAATCATCATCGCTTTTTTTTTTCCTCAACAGAAGGGATTGATGGCAGCCTGTGACACTTCCAAGTCATTTTTCCCTAAATGAAACACCACAAGTATTTCTAAAAACAAAATCTGGATCTCTCTCTATTCTTACACTTCTCAAACTGATTTTCTGAAATTGGTTTTCTGCAGAACATCCAAGAAAAGGCCAGAGCATTCATCACGGGAAGCCGCCTTGAAAAACACTCAGCAATTGGAAAACTCCTGTCACCATCATTGTCAAACTCCCATTGCATGGTCAAAGCAGAATTTGTGAATTTGTCCTTTGCTGAAACTCGGTAGAAGCGCTCTTCCAGCTTCAGCACGGATAAGCAAGTTAATCACCTGATTTAAAGGTAGGCTGCTCTTTATATTATCTCTGAAGTAAACTGACAGCCATTAGGCTTTTACAGTGACAATGTTATGATCAATGTTGCAGTCTCAGGTCTTAATGCTTCATCTACCTTTAAAAGCAAATGTAATAACCCAGAAAGATCAATATTCTAAGTTCCTTATTCCATGTTAAATTACTGTGAATTCATTGCATTATTACAGAATTTCATCAGTGACATTAACCACAGTCTAAAAATGTTAATGACAAACAGTACATCACAGTTGTCCTTACTTATGAACCCTCAAACTCCTATAAAACATACAGATCAACAGTAAGAATGCATCAGAAAAGTATTTTAGCAATACTGTTCTTATTTGTGGAAAATTCAACCACAAAATAGCTGAAAATCTTGAACGGCTCAGGACAGTGAAAGCTAAAAACCGCCTCTCACCTCCAGGTTACTGGTTTACAGACCAGACGACAGCTGGACCAGCGATGCAGCAACTCCAGGGAAACACACAGGGGCACAACATCCAGGTCTTTCCAGTTTCTGAACAAAGGACAATTGTACGAGGATTCAAAGTATATGAAGAAAAAAAAAAAGAGGAAGAGGTGGAGACCCTAATCCATGTACTACTTGCATTTTTCACCTAAGGATTTTACTTAATTGAAACTGAAGTTACCAGTTGTACAGAGTTACGCTACAATCTGGTACCACTAACTCCGGTACACCACCATACCACTTGCTTCACAGTCTGCAGAAAGCTTTCATTCCTTCGTATTTCTTTTTTTAAAAAAGCACACAAGTATGAAATGTCTCCAGGTTTCCACGTGGAGAACACCAGCAATGGTTTTAAGCTGCAACAAAAACTAGGTGACAGCAATCTGGTTCAACGGGTCAAATGTTCTTCATTTACAAAGAATCAGACCAGAAACTCAAGAAAGCCAACTCATGAGCTACTGTCATGATTTTTACCACCCCTCAGTATTTGTCACAGCTTCCCGAAGTCATAGTTAAGCCTCATAAACATACACTCTAGTACTGCATTCTTCCCATAGCTAAACAATCTTAACAGGGTTCGTATGTGCTGGAGGGGGTGGGCAGACATTTTTTTATAAAGAACAAGGCAATCTTTTTAAAGGGAGAAAAAAAAAAAGGCTCATTTTAATATAACAATCTATTTTGCAGCCAACTCAACTAAGTTCTGCAAGGAAAACATTTAGTCAGTATTATAAAGCAGAAAGCACCTTACATTTTGATTAATTTGATACTCCTGTATTATGCATAAAGAAACTCATTCATTTTGCCCTGCAAACTATTCTTATTCAAGAACAGATACAATCACAGTGAAGCGGTGAAGAATTTTATTAAAGTAAACACAATCCCAGTGTAAAATGCTCATTATGGAAAGACACTAGCAGTCAGTAAAAAATGGGCCATTTCATATGGATGTAATAAATATTTTAATGGACAAACACCTACTGTTCTTGGAAAGCTTTAAATGTTTAGCTATAAAAATATTTTCTTGTTGTCTGCCTAAGCAGATGTCGGTCACCTACCATATTTTAGACATTCAAAAAGCTTCCCAAGTAGGAAACAAGAATACTACTGCTCAGCAATGGCAGCAGGTACACATGCAGGCTTCGTACAACTGGACAAAAAGCCAATCCCTCAGTTTGGTGTCACATTCTGATACTTCCATCTGCACTTACATACTTTACATATTAACTTCTTAGGAAAAGAAGCAACTACAAACAAAGCCAAGTGCAGCAATAAGTGTTCTCCAGTAACAGATGGGCAATGCCAAATAGCAACTGCACAGCAAGCCACAGGGTAGGAATTAATCCACCTCCTAAATCTGATGAACTTCCTTAACACGATAAAAACAAATGCTGCTTTCTATCAATAGCTGCGCAGCAGTTTCATGTTTGCAGAATGTTCAGGTTACAATTAAGATTCCTCCTTCCGCTCTCCACCCTTTTAAGGAAGGTCTAAGACTTGTCATACTTGCTACTGATAAAACTGAGTAGGTCATCCTAACACAGGGTTTGCCCATAAGAAAGAAGCTAAAGCCAGTTCATCAGCAATGGAGATAATTAAGTGGGGCACACCTCGGCTCTCCGCTCAATTCCTGATCATACCTGCCATGTCTGTTTTCACTTCTGTGGGCCCAAGCTTGACTTGGGAGTCTGATCTTCTTTCTTCAGTAGGCTTCCTTCAGTAAAAGCCAGGGGGACGGGTATTGGTGCTGGATGGCTCTCTACCTAACACAGATAGAATTGCACACTCCAGAGGTGAAAAAAATTTAAGAAAAAAAAAATAAATATCACTCTAGTGCCACCCATCACAACAGAGTCTCACAAGACAACACTCACAACACTGATGGGCCGAAGCAGACAGCATAACCCAGGAGCTCATCACACCCATCAGCTTGGTTGTCCACGCACTATGGAACAAGAGCTGTCAAGTACCAGATATCCTGCATCACCACACCATGATTTAGTAGATCTCCCTCCTACCCACCCCCCACTTTGGTTTTTGGGTTTTTTTTTTGAGTGCATGTAATAGTTTAATGGGCACTGCATCTGCACTGCAATGACTCCACTCTAATTGTACAAATACCGAAGGCAGCATAACTCCAGCCAGCGCAGAGAGCAGCCAAAGCAGACTGGAGAGAGCTTGACCAAGTAGAACATGTCTTGTTCTCCACAGGTTTTGCAGCCCAGGTCACCTGCTGCAAGAGGCCTATCTAGCTAGTTTAAAGGTAGATCAGCTACATCTATATTTCACTGGAGACAGACACTGTCACTATTAAATAAACAAATACTGAAGGAAAAAACGCTTAGGAAAAGTGCCTGAAAGTGTGAGAAGGAAAGATGAAGAAAGCCCACCCACTCTGTTGAGTGACCTCAACAACCAAGGAAAGGATGGTGCCCATCCACTCCCGTGTAGAAGCTCAGCTCGGGTGGGAGCCACTGAGCTCAGTTCACACGTTTACAAATACCAAGAGAAACCAGAGCACAAAGGCACCTCACCAGCTCTGCAAAGGGTCAGCTGGATCCAGCCAGGTCCTGGCACAGCAAGGGCCATAGCTGGAAGGAGAGAAGCCTCTTTGGAGCAGAGACACAGCTGTGCACATTCCAGGACCGATCAGAGGTCCCAACTGGTCAGGAGAAGCTATGGAGAGCGCTTCTCATGGAGATTCACATACAAAAAGGCTTGAGAATTACTGTTTACTAAAAGCCTGGAAAATTACATTCCCAGACTCTGGGCTTTGCTCAATTGAGTGGCAATAAAACCAGTACCGTTAATAAATATTTTTGTTTGGAAAGTAACAAAGTATTCTTCATCTCCCAAAAACCTTTCCCTTTTTATTAACTCATAATATTCTAAATTATCTTCAATTTCAGTTTATATTCTGATGCTGAAGTTTCAAACACTCCCAAAAATTTAAAATCAACAAAAAAAAACCACAGACCTTTCACACAACATGAACTAAGTACTAGCAAACATACACTTTCACATTACAGAGCCTAAGGCCTAGACACATATACTAACATTAACAGATGCATTATGTATCTGGTTTTGGTTCTAAATATGCTTACACACATATATGCATGTGCACACACAGTCAAAAATCATCTCATGCTTTCATGAAAATTTCTGAGCCTTCTTTCCCAGTATTTTTGCAAATGCTGCCTTTGTGAAAAATGTATAAGAGTAATGAAATTCCTGGCTGAGGCTTTAATCTGTAGTCACTTCTATAACAGAGGGGTGGATCAGAGAGTATAATTTGCCATTATCGCACTGCTCATCTCCTGTGTTGACAATAGAAATCCTCCTGTTAGTTTTTCTTAGACAAACGTGACCCCAACTTGATATGACACTTTATTTTTTCAGCTGTGTAACAACAGTC
Organism: Patagioenas fasciata; assembly: GCF_037038585.1. Classification (NCBI taxonomy): domain Eukaryota; kingdom Metazoa; phylum Chordata; class Aves; order Columbiformes; family Columbidae; genus Patagioenas; species Patagioenas fasciata. Next base: position 16,913,007 of record NC_092530.1, read on the forward strand.
TTAAACCAGGTGCTTTTTAAGCTGCATTATCCCATTTCGGGAAACTTTTTAATTACTATCAGCAAGCTCACACATTAAATTTTTTTGTTTCGGGTACATTTGTAAGGTTATAAATTAAACACTTTGAAGCAAATTATTGACACTTTCCCATTAATATAAATATTTGGCTACTTCATGTATTTAATACTTTTAATAAAAATTCTTAGGTATGGATTTTCAAACTTCTAACGAAATATCAGTAACATTCCAGCATAAATTGAAAGCATTAACGTGTTTAAAATATTTGTTTGCCTTTTAAAAACCTGATCATTAGTGTTGTCTGGGTTCTTTTTGGTGGTGAATGTATATATTTACTTGTTTTTATGTCTGCATATTCATCAGTCTAAAACAATTTCAGACCTCAGCCTCTTTGGTATTGTGCTTTAGTACTTGCTAGCACTAGAATTTTGCACCATAGCCCTCGATTTATAGCCCTCATTTAGCCATCATGCTATTCAAAACCCTGACTTTAAATATCCGCCACACAGATATGAGTAACAAAAAGAGACAGAGTATAGCTATTGTGCCTTCAAAGAAAAGCAATAAACCATTCTGCTTGCTCTCCTTCATGTTCTTTAATTCATTTCATTTCATTTTAACTACCCAGAACAATTTCACCAGCCATTAGCCTGGAATGAAACCTTACAAAGGCTGATTGTTGTTATAAAGACGGGTCCCAGCACTCCCTCCCCCTCCTTTTCAGAAGTTTTAGGACAAATAGGGTACTTCATAGCTACAGCTTTGTTTTTCAAAAAGAGAATTCTTGCAGAGGACAGACAAGCTGCTTCACATCCACATTCAAAAGACACCAAAACAACATCTACACGGAGCTGAGCTGGCTCAGAGCTGGGAACTGGGATCTCTGGGGAGCAAAGGGACAGCAAAGAAGAATCTCTCGGGCTAGTTTGGACACCAGGGTCCAGCCTATATGCAAACAGGGATGTCCTTGTCCTCAAAGCTTTAGGAAAGGGCTGGGGGGATACAAATGCTCAACTGCACTGCAGCCAACTATAAATGGAGGGGGGGGGGGGGGAGGAACACATGAATTCTATGAACACATTTTTATATTTTGAAAAAATAAACCTTTCTGAGTGTCATTTCTGATAGCCTATGCCAAGAAAAACTGCACAGTTTTGTCTTCATTGCATCCGCGTTTGGAAAACAACCTTTAAAAGAAACAAAAGAGACAAGGTATTTTCTCCTATTTGAAAAGAATTACACACCTTACATTTTAGCATCTTCATGCAAAGGTGTGAAGAAATTTATTCCCTCTAAAAAAGTGTTCAAGTGGTGGATTCTGCTTTTTCTAACAAGCTACTGGCATTTCATCAGGCCTGGACAGTCTATTTGTTTAACATTTAGTCCCTGAACCTGTAACAACTTTGCCTCAAGTTAGAAAGTATGTATATGTAGCAGCATACCCAACAAAATGTTCACAACCCTGTCCAATTTAGATGTATTTTTGATCCTACCCAAGAAGCAGATCAGAGAAATCTTTTCCAACAAAGTGTCAACAAACTGTCTGCACAGACAACTCCCTCCTCAGTTTGTATATTATGCAGTTTGTATTATTTTTATTCCTTGGTTAAGTGTCACACTTGTCAAAAGAGTGAACACTGCTTTTCCATAGTAACACAGTTTTGTGATGGAAGTTGCGAAACCTTCAAGACGTACGGATATTTCCGCAAATATCCAGTATCTGCTCAAACATTAACATGAGCTTATAAATCAAAGGAATGGATTTCTGTGTTTTCTCTTCTAGAAAGATATCAAAATCTGCTCCAGAAATCTGCTCCTAAAATTTGGACATTTTTTCCTCTTCCAAAAACGAAGTCTAACTATACAACTGGTATTTCTTTCATCATATCACAAGGGGAAAACAACACAAAACAAACCCCACCCTTCAAAGAAAATCAAAGTAACGATAGAAGCCAAAAATGACTTTTCATGTAGTGACAAAAAACCTGAAACATGAGATTATGTTGAGTGTGAGAGTGTCTATAAACAGAGCTGCTTTATCCCATCTGAGCTGTTAGTGATGATGCCAATAGTCAGAGTATTTTAAAGATGATCTCTGCAAAACTACATGTTTTACTATTCACTTCTAAATTATGTGAACAAACACCATATTAAACAATATCATTTTAGAGGTATGCTTGGTAAAACAGACCAACAAATAAATCCTAAAACACAATTAAGACCCAATTTCATATGATATAAATGTATAGAAATCTATCAAAAGAAAAACTAAATAAACATTCCTCTATTTGTCTTAAGTACACATCTTTTAAAGATACTCTAAACAGAATTAGAGTTACGATCCAGTTACGCTACCCATTTGTGTTCAGTTGCAGCGCTTCTTGACATGTTCTTCTTCACACCCCCCACAAAGAGTTGGAACATTATTAATTTCAAATTAGACTTGAATTGTTAGGAAGCGAGTAGCACTCCCCTATCCTTTTCCAATTATACCATTCACAAAAGTTACCAGAAGTCTTGATAAAAACTGATGAGAACAAGTTTATTGTGTTCATAAGACTCCATAGACAACATAAGCCGTATTTGCTCCGTCCTACACAGCTGTGAATTTGATAAACCACCAGTGACCACAGAGTCACTAGAACCAGTTTTATGTGACTGAAAGGACAGTTCAGCTTCTCATTCTGGAGCACATCCAGAGCAGGAGGCACCTTTCAGATATTACCACACTGAATTAAAACATTTGTGTCTTGTTATGCTGTTGTATGATCAAGCAGCTAACACTACAAGATAAATTACGACTTTTTAAAGGAAGCACTGCTATTCGCATTTTTAAATAAACACAGTACTTAACCTGACATTTACTTAAATATGATCTTTTCTCTTCTGTATGCTTTGTGCCTGGCACCCACCCCACTTTATACCACCACATCAGACATCTCAATTCAGCAGGATCAGGACTTTTCATTCCAAGTACCTAAACTCTCACCGCTCTCAACAGGAGAAAACAGTGTTTGCTTCCAGCTTCACAGCTTTCACAAAACTACTGAGAACTGTTAAATTGAAATACTGTTTTCTCCCACAGGATAAAGGGATCACCAGGAATAGCTCTGCCCTGAAACAGGCTGGTGTTTACATTGAAACAGCACTGTGCAACTCACCAGGTATTAACAATTAAATATGTTTTACCATCTCGAGCTTCCAACACATTTTACGTGTCTTCATTCATGATCTGAGGCTTCTACATTAATTAGGACAAATGCAGCAATTCACGCTAACCTGCTGTATGCAACTGGCTGAGGCCAAGAGAGGTTTGTTAAGTGTCATGCACTGGGCAAGACCCCAGCATTTGTGAGCCAGACACTCAGAAGGGCAAATCCTTTCTCTTCTCTAGATTGCTTTAAGTGTGTGTGTATATATATATATACATATGCATTCTATTTTGTTAGATATGTTCAAATCAAATTTTCAACCAAACACTTGAAAAATAATTATGTAAGTTTTTCTTCCTCACAAGTCCGTTTCTGGAGCACAGAGCAGCACGCTCCAGAGAAGGTTGCCAGGGAAATTTAGTGGCAAGGAGCAACATGTGGTCACCTCAGCTTCACCCTACCACCCACCAAACAAAAATAGCAATACTTATTAAAGAGAAAAAAAAAAAAAACAAAAACAAACAAAAAAAACCACACCACATACAAACCACCACCACACACCCCCCACATTAAACACATACTCCGAGTCAGATGCTAGTTCGTACTTCCTTCTCTCAAAGATCAGCTTCTTGCTGCACCCCACTGAGCCGCTTGGAATTCACAAGTTTCCTTCTCTTTACTGACTGCATCGGTAAATCCAGACAATGATGCTGAAGGTATTAAACTCTAATCACAAAGTGGCCACACAGGGATGAAGGGGGAGTTAAAGCACCAACTCCCTTATACCAACAGCTGGGATCACAGGTATTGACACAGAGTAAAATGGCTTTTACAGAAGGGTATAGAATTAGGAAAAAATCTCATCTAATTTACAATGTCAGCTTTACAAAAGAAATTATTTTCACACAGACAACTATCACAGAACTCTTCTTACGACAGCAAGAAGAAATTCAGAAGCAGACTGCAACCTTAAAATAAGAATTACATTAATTATCCATGAGAGGCAAAATAAAGTTCGAAAAACTGGTCTAAACAAGCAGAGTTTCCATACAACAGCTTATTTGTCCCTTCCATCCTTGCTATTTACAGTGACACAAAATGCAGACTGGCACTCAGGGGAAGCAGCAATAAGGAATGCGTCTTCTGAAGCATTGTTTCCTAGTTCAGCCGAATCCCACAGAAGCTGCAAAAACTTCAAGTCTGCAAAATCTGTTATATTTATTCTGCATGTTAAGATGCTACATAAGAAATGATTTTTCAAAAGGAAAAACATATAAATAGTATTGCAACTGCTTGAAGTTGTGGGATGCAGTCATCTCCTATTGTAATCAATGACAAAAAAAATCAACTGACCTCAGCAGGTGCAGGTTACCCTACCAGACCAAAATCTGAGCTTGCAATCACTGCATGTGAACACTCACAGCCCGGCTGGAAAACCACACAGAAGATCCCTTGACGTTATTAGTATTGGGGAAGTTCCACAGAACATTCTCAAGTAATATCTGACTTGTTTTTTGACACTGAGGGTGCTGAGAGTCTGGCCCAGGTTGCCCAAAGAGGTGGAGATATCCCAGGCCAGGCTGGATGGGGCTCTGAGCAACCTGAGCTGGTGAAGGTGTCCCTGCTCATGGCAGGGGTGGCACTGGATAAGTTTTGAAGGTCCCTTCCCACCCAAACTGGATAATTAGGACATTTTACAAGCTTGCGCTTCTCTGCCAAACCATCGGTCTCCGTCATGTTCACCCCTGAGTCCCAGGGTAACAGTGCAGACACTGAACCAAATCCAACCAGGAACCATGGTGACTCCAGACACACCTGGTCTCATGTACCTCTCAAGATGACACTGTCACAATAGGGTTCAACAGGAATTTCATAGCAAATCTGGGGACACAATTCCACCTTGAGTCTGCACCTATCACCTTCAGTTTGCACTACAAAATACATTGCAAATCCACACAACTCCCACTACTTTTAAGGCACATCTGCAGTATCTGCACACACTTCTGACACAGTTTAGACAGAAACTACTTTGATTTATGTTGCAATTTGCAAGTACAGTACAGAATTAAGAGTGCAAGCACAAAAGTCAATATTAAAATTCCCATTGCATGTACAGATCAAAAAGAAAAAAGTACATTCCATGGGAGAAGATAAACTAAGTATGTAAAAATAATAGGTATGTCATTAATTTTTTTGCCCAAAGAGTGTCCTGATGAAAACTTCAGCTCAGACAATGTGTTAACTATTTTCAACAGCGTTTTCTCTCATTATGTTTTTCAAAAAAAAAAAAAAAGAAAAAAAAGAAAAAATATTAAAAAACCTCTGATTCTCTGTTGCTTTTTTTCCTTCCCCTCAGTGGCCTGTAAGGAAAATCAGAGGAGTAAAAGTAACATGCGCTGGATGAGATAGTAGTCGAAAAGCTGCACAAACCAGTAATACTTGGATAATTTCACTTTTTTACTATTTGCCTAAAGATCTCCACCACAAAAGTTTTACTCAACATATTCTTGCTAGCAATGATCTGCACCAAAATTAGTCTCTCTCAAGTAGCAAGTGCAGCATACACGACAATCTCGATGAAAGAGGCAATTAACAACTGCTACAAAAAATAATTATATATAAAGATGGTTTGAAAGACAATACTTTATCTAAAATGACCTCGCTGTATTCATAGCACTGATAAAACAGCTTTCCTTTAAAAAAATGCCGCTTTTTTTATTCATCAAAAGAGAAAAGCCCCAAGGTCACCTGTCAATAACAGAACAAACCCCCAGTAAATCACAGTGCTTCACAAATAAATTCCTCATCAGTAATTAAAACCAGGCCTCTCTGGCCCTGTGTTATCAGCTCATCAAATTCATTGCTCATCTAGAATAACAGATCCACATCTGCAGTCATTACAGCATGCCAGATAAATCAATCCTCTCAATGATGCTTTGAGCCATCTCTGCTCCCTTTTAACCAGCCCGATATTTATTTCCCCCTGACACTTCTGACATTCTATTTACTGTAGGCAAATGGAACTCATACGGCACCTTGTAATGGCTTTACCAAACCCCATTGTGGGGCATATCTTCGAAGACTGATGGTCGCAATAAACAAGGTTTTATGGTGTAAGTGTGAGCTTCCAACTTTTTTTTTTTTCCAGGAATTTGACTTCTGCAGTGAAGAAGGTTTATTACATTTGATTGCAGGTGGAAAAAGCTATATCCACTTAGAGCCCTGTCAGCTAAAAGCAAGCAGAAAACTTTTGAAATAATACTATTTTTGTAATTTTATTTTCGCATTGCTAACAATACAGAATAAAGCATCTCCCCATCAGGAACTGGAACGCAAACCTGTAGTTTATCATCCCACCTCCACACTCCCACCAAATCAAACACAGGTCTCCTCTAGTAAACTTCAAAAAAAGCTACAACAGCAATATATAATCACTGCATATGTACAAAATAAATACCAAACCCTTCCCAGTATTGTTGTTCACATCCAAATTTGAAGTGTGAGTGTTTAAGCAGATACACACATATTAAAATATGGGTTCAATAATCTTTTTTGTTTTATCCGAGCCCAATGAAAATCACAGGTTTCTTAAATTTACTGCAGAAACCAAAACTTTTCACCATTTGGTGCATTCTCTGACAAGTGTTAGGCTGTTAGCTTCAAAATAAGAACATAAATTGTTTCCTTGAGAGCGAAACAAAGAGCTCAAAAATTACTTTTCAGCATAAATTTTGATTGTTTGTACACTATCACAGCTGCCTGATTTAAGGAAATTGAGCAAAAAAATCTGTTTAAATGAAAAGAAAAACAATTTCTAAAATCCAAAGGAGTCTCCCAGAATATAGCATAGTGTTAACGTCTCTGAGAACTTCAGCAATTTCTAGAACTTAAGCAGATACACCCCTTCTTATGTGAAGGTGGTGTGCTTACATGTACATATGTACATTTATACAGCATATGCCTGAAAGCATATGCTTTCCATCCAGTAACCTAACTTTTATACTAAAAATCTGTAGTTTCTGTGCTACAAAGAGAATTATGCTATGTTTAATTCAACTACCAAAACAAATTTCTAGTGTAGGAGGTAATTCTGTGAAGAAAGACAACCCAGCTTACCCAGTGAGCCAACAGTTCTGCAACTGGATCTGTGTCGCTCTACGCAAATCGGCCTCCAGAACAAGCCGTGCTCCACATCTCATCTGGAATTATGCATGGCTCAAAATGGACTTGCATTAAATTACTGACACAGTGTTAGTGGATCTCTCCTTCAGCATATATTAAAGTTTTATTTCTGTGTGCCAATGATGCCTCACAGTAACATGAAAAGGCTGTTAAGTCCTTTTTCGCAACAAAACTGAAGTTAAAGCCTACAGGAGGCTATGAATCCTCAGATCCTCTTTCGAACGCTGATTCAAAAATGACAGGATATAGTCTTTTCCTTAATGAAAAATCTATATTTATCACTCTATTGTTCTTGTGTACTGATCCTACCGCTCTCTGAGGCCAAAGTTTGAATATATTGGATTTTGAAATAATAGCCTAAGGCTCTGAGATGCTGGGTCATGATACATAAATGATGAGAGGGTTGTTCCCTTTTTCTCTGCTTCTCACCACAAAAAGAAAATACAAATTCCAGATTGAAAATCTTCAGAAGTCTACATTATCTGTAGAATGGAAATTGTGTAGGCATATTCACAGAACTATAAACAATAAAATCAGAATATACTGATAAAAATTAACTGCTTGTTCTATAAATGAACAAGTAATTTCTTGCTTTAATAGCATAATGTAAAATTCTACTTTTTACTTATCAACTGACATGGTAAGCTCAATTTGTTTGGCTTTTTCTCTTAATTCAAATTGAGCTTGCACATAATGAAGAATCAAAATATCTGAAAACAACAACTAATTCAGGAGAAAGATTCAGGGACTGAATTTACTAATCTGTTATACTTCATACACAGATTCTCAGGTACAGCAGAGGTTGAGAAAGAAGAAACTCCCAGCCTATTAGTACTGGGAGAATAAAGAGACCACTTATAGTCAATTTCAATGAAAACATAAGGGGGAGAATCTGTAAAGTATTTTCCACCTTCACCCCATAACGATATAGTGTTACTATTATTTAGACTTTTGTAAAGTTCCACCTTCTACACCAGTGTGAATTGACTATACAATTTTTTTTCGCCATCCACTATCCTACATTTTCATACAGCTGCAATTTGAAAACTACTCCATATTGCAGCCTGAACAACAGTGAACCACAGACAGCTAATCACAGGTCCACGGTAAATAAAGTTCAGCTCTTTGATGTTTGTGAATTATTATAAGTAGAAGTTCAGCAATTTCTAGAAAACCAAACATTGGAACTTCTAAGAAATAGGAGAGCTATGGAAATATATTAACATGATCACACAAGCGTTTTGTGTGCCATTCCACACTCATCCACTATTACGTCCAGAATAAGAGATTAAGAAGTGTGCATCCTACTGCTGTGGAAAGCATTAGACTGTATTGCTTTCAGTACCTCAAACTGGAATTTCACCCAAATGGGTGAAGACAGACCAGTCACAGCCTTCTTCTGAAGTCAAAGAACTCTGATGAGCATGGCTTTGTACCATATTGCCCATGATTCCAGAAAATGTGCATCACATACTCACTGTACGCTGACAGTCTAGAGCCGTGAATATTTAAATGCTCTACTATTTCTCAATGTTTGCCAAAAAATCTTTTCAATATCAGAATTAATTTTTTTTCAAAAATATTCAATTACCCCAACCCACAATAAGACCACAGAAGGGAATACATTTGGATTTCTAGACTAAACTAATTTGAAATTAGCAGACAAATCACTAACTTACTCAAGACTATTTCTCTGTAAGAATTCTCATTGCTCCTAGATGTCACAATTGGCTCAGACCTTCCCACGGATATGGATCTTGCTTTAAGATCATACTACTGAAGGCACATACTGGTTTAGTGTTTTGTGCAATCATTTTAATATATAACAAAAACTTGATTAATGTTAAAATAGCCTTTACCTTAACTGCTGTAAAGATTATTATATCTACCTAACTGTTACAAATAGTGGCTCCATTAGCATGAGCGATATTAGCGGCTATTGAATAGCGTTCTAAGTGCATAAATTCCAAGGACAACTGAAAGATCTTTTAATTGGCGGTTCGATTAAAATACTTATTTGGAGGAACATATAAGCCCATAAAGGTAAAGACAGTACATCCCACACAGGTTAAGAACACTCACCTCAAAAGCAGTTAGCATTCCAGGAGGTACCAACAGTATATGAAGCAAATCCTTTTTACAGGCTCATGAATTTATGTAGCAACATCGCTCTTCCCCTAAACACACACCTGGAAACTACCGCTTGCATAAGACCACTCACTGCCTCATTAACATGCAGAATCATCACCACAGAATGAAAAGCAAAAATAATGCAAAATGAGAACACCGAAAATTAGAGCCATGCAATGGACTTCCCTTCAAAATATTCACCACTCATGCAAACTGAACAGCCAGTTCAGCTGTCCCAATTTTTCAGCACCAATATAGCTTAGGATGGGTTATTCCATGTACGAGATTCTTATAAAACAAAGAAGAATCAAAAGGAGAAGAAAAAGTAATATGTATCAGCTTTCCTCCCTTTTACTTGGGTAAAATCCTTTTGCTTGTAAAGTACAAGATCAATTAGTAATTCTAATTGAAACACATTCAACTTTTCTCAATATGCCACGCATGGGTAGTAAGCAGTTTTGAGAATGTGCAGAGAGGTCAGATTGGCTAAAAATCTCTCACATTTAAAAGACTTCACAACTTGATTAAGTGTCACTGTTGGACATTGTGTTAAGAAAGGCTGCTAGATTTTTTTAGGGACCATCACATATCTCACCATAGAGAATCAGCCATTCTAAGTCCAACACTTAACCCACCAAGAGGAAAAATTCGAAGCAATGTACTTAAATACCTTCTGAAAACAAACACCCAAAGAAAAATCATGAGACTGCTCTACTACAGTATCTATCAATCATGAAGACTTACAAGAATTCTTTCTAGTTCAACTTCTTGCAAAACAAAAAACTTAACTCATAAAATGATTTGAGAATCTACCATCTGTCATGACATATGATTACTCAGTGAAAACTGCCCAGTACAGAGGTAAGAAAAACATCTGAATGAGCAATTAGATAAAGACCTGAGCATGTGCAGACATAGAAAAGAGATCTGAATCCCTACTGCAGACCACTTCCTTCTAATTTGCCTATACGTAATATTTGGTTAATATAGGCTACAGCAGTATAGCTGTAGTAAGAGTTTCGTGTAAGAGTTCTTCAACAAGCTCTTCTCATCTATCGTTTTGTGAAGAATTTTGGGGTGATAATGATGAAAATACATGTAAAGATAGATGTGAACTGATTTAATTCAATCATATTGCTTGAAGGTACAGAAAAAAATATGCAACCTCCCCATCCCTAAAGTGTTTATGAAAACATTCCATCAGCAATTTACATCTGTGTCAGACAAATTAAAGCAGTGTCAGAACTTGCATTCTTTATGTTGCACCACCAAAATCAAAGAAAAGTCAGATTATCTACCACAGTCAGCATTTTAACTACTTTCAGATTTGTGTGAGATTATTTCTTTTTAAACCCCTATGACACACACCTAATCACTAATAAAGAGATTATTTTGACACCATTGTTTTCAGCTTCTCAGTATTTATGTGGGACACTTACCTTTATAAAAGAGTGTTTTCCACCTTCCTGGGGAAGTTATTAAACTCAGATTATATCAGCAAACCCCTGTGTGTGTACGCACGTATATGCACAAACATACATGGCACACAAGCACAAGACATACATACACGCAGGGAAGCTGAGGATCCTTAATGAAAAAGGAAGATGTTGCAAGCAACACGTCCCTCAAATTTCAAAACTGATTGTGTCATAAACAGTAAACTTTTCCCACTATTTCACATATTTACTTCTAAAGGGCAACAGCAGACTGAGTGAAGGCATTTACCAAATCTGTAGAAAACACAGCAGGATTTATCTTGTCTGACAGACGACAAGCATTTTTATTAAAAAAAAAAAAAAAAACAACACAAACCTACAAATACATGTATTTTGTTTTTTTAAACCATAGTACTAATGAAGCCAAATAGAGACATTTGCATGACCTTGTTTATGAGAACTGGAAGAGAAAGTACCCAGTGACTCAATTCTTGAATCTTAATAACTGAATTTAAAGTTAGTATGGAAAATTATGGGCAAAGATCAGACATAAGAAGTATCCTCTTACCAAAAAAAAAAAAAAAATAATCACTAAAGCAAGACTAGAAATAGCACAACAAGCCTTTATTACTGCTTTTTGAACAAATACACAGATTTATCTTGTACCACTGGAGTACCTTCCGCAGTTTCATTGTCAGGTCCCATTTTCTGCTTCCTCCATTCTCCCCTTCTCCTGATTCAAAACCACCCCTTTAACATATCATTCCTAATTAGATGATTAGTGCTTGGAAGGGCAGGAGATAAGTCATTTGCATAATTTAATCATAAAAAGAAGTTAAAGATACAGATTTTGCTGTTCGTTTGTACAATTATCTTCACCGGCCTGGGGGGCTGAGATATTAATGTGATTAAACAGTATTTCTGCAAACAGGCAACTGTGTGTCCTCTATTAAAGCAGAGCTAGAGGCAAATGAAAAATTAATTTTAGAAGACAATCAATTTTATTCTACATGACTGTAATAAATAACAGCCCATCTGCAGACAAGTCATTAGGCCCTGGGAGGCTACATGTGTCACAAAGTCTAAATGACATACAAGGCCAAATCTTCCACCAAAACCAGAATGAGTAATAAATAGTCCACCAACTGCCATTTCTCTTCAGCAAGTGCATAGGATTTCCCCCAAAAAATCAGGTGCGTGTGTAAAGCACTACTCACTGACCACGATTTAAGCTTGTACAGTATTCAGAAACAGAGGTGCTTGGTGGTTTACACTTCCTTTGTGTTTTCAGCCTCGGCTTAAGAACAGTCAAAGTTTTTCTGCCTATATTAGCGAATACCAGTAATGAACAATATCTTGTATTTCACGAGACCGCTACTGCTTTGAAACACAGAATCGACAGGCCTGGAACAGAACTAAACTTTGTTAGATACTAATTTTCCAATAATCTGCTGAAATAATTTTCAATTGAAAAGTTATAAAAGAGCAAACTGATTTTAACATATCTAAGAACTTAAATCGATAGCTACAAAAAAAAAAAAAAAATCAAGACTTTCCTGAATTGTACCTGCAAGAATAAATCAAGAGTTGACTAAATAGCCATGATGCTATCTATGATAACTTCATGAAGTGCACATGCTTATTAAGTACATTGTAATTATCAGTTTCCTACTTTTTAAACAGTTAAGGTGCATAATATATTTTCTCCACCACTCTTTACATGCTGCCACCTCCACTTAGAATATTCCATCCTCCCTTGATTAAAAATAATCAAGATTCAGCATATTCATATTTCATGTATTTGAGACTAAGTAAGGATTTCTGAATATCAGCAAGGTACAACATATACACAGTAACAAGGCTACTATAACAAGTTTATCAACACCCTGTAATCCACTATTTTTGGCAAGAGTTTACCAGGCAATGCAAACATACATGTATTGACTCTCACTACTTCTAGCTTGTGTAGTGCCTTTTCTCAGAAGAATTTAAAAAAAAAAAAAAAAACATTCTCTACCCTAATGTCTTGAGATTCCACTGCATACTTCCTGGTTTTTTTTCTATATGAGCATATGGAGACAAAGAGAGTAATTAAAATCTATCCAAGTAAGAGATTAGCAAAATATGTAGGGGATACAACTGATTTCTGAGGGACCCATTCATTATTTCACTTCCAAATTGACACAAAATCTTTCCTGGTGTGGACCAAAGTGACTTAGAGATTCATTCATGGATACGCATTTAGCTTTGATTGTTTTCTGTGCTCCTGATCCAAAACCACTGAAATCAATTGAAAGACTCTGGTTCTGCAATGGTTCCATTGCAGAGTTTCATCTGCAATGAGGTCAAGAGGACAAAGCAATCTCCTCCTTCACGTGAGATCCAAAGCCTCCATGTTCATTCAGTCTCCTCCACAGTGTTGCATAGAAAGCTTAAAGTCAAGCATTAACACATTGTTTGACTTATTAACACTTAAAATACCTTCAGTGCTAAACCCCCTGTACTTTTTCTCTCTGTCCCATGACTCAGTTTCTGACCAACACTATCTACATTTTAAGACCCTCAACAGCATCGCTCCAAGTGACAAAACAAATTGAACAGAAAGACACTCTGCTCTGAAAAAGGGCAGTTGAAACCAGGATTTCACAACAGTGCATTAAAATCAACAGCAGGAAAACTAAGTTTCCAATTTTGCCCACAGTCATATAACAGAACTAAGCAATCATCCTAAGCACTTAAATAAAAATCTTCTTTGACTACTTACTGTCTGTATATTTGTTTACTATCACTCAAATTCTCATCAGGCTAGGCATCAAGGGGATTATTTTGGAGACAATGTGACATCATCAAATAAACTACATCGTATGCATCAGATGCTAAAAAAGAGCTGCTGATCAGGAAGCAGAAAAATGAACAGCAGCATCAAAAAGCTCTCCAAACATGCAAAAAAAAAGTTCCACGAAAATACATGTTTAGAGGTTAATTAAAAAAAAAAAAGTTTACAAGGCCAGAGGATCTACTAAACCCCTATATCAAAATAGGGTCCAGAATATCTTAAGGAACCTTTTAAATTCAAAAGACTTTTTTAAAACTTGAAAGACAACTCAATGGCCATTCAACACAACAAATGAAACCTGCAATTGCTGTCTACAATAGAACGCTATTAATGTATTTAGTTATTGTCAATGACAGATCCATCAAGAGGAGAGAGAAAAGATGATGCTGTGTAGCCACAAGTACCTGAAGGTGTCAAAGAGAAATTCCAGGGCAGCAGAGGGCAGAGGGTAAAAGATAATCACAAAACAGGCCCAGCAAGAAATTCTGCAATAAATTCACCACCCTGCACATGCAGTGCAGAGATCATCAACTCTCTTGCAGGGTCTCTGACATACTCTGGTCACATCAGCCCATCGCATACAACACACAGTGACTCCAGCCTTGCTTGGCCTCCCCTGCCTGCCTGTGCGGGTGCTGAAGGACAGGACTGTGCAAGCAGAATTTCTGCAGTCCTTCCAGTGCCCAGGGATCCCAAACACACTGCATCTGACAGCTCAGAATCCCCGTTCTCCTTTCTTCTCCTTATAAATCAATAGCCAGTTCCTACTACGGGTTTACACTTCAAGAGACACAGCTTCACTGTGAGCCAGCAGCAGATGGGCATAAGATGTGGTGTGTCATGTTCTTTCATATTTTCCCCCCCCTAGAAAGCAGATGGATGCAGCACCTATGACTACCTAACACTGCAGGGCAATACCCACATCTCCTGAGATCGTTCCCCCATCACAGTGAGCTGGGAGGCACTGGGAGGATGGCTACATTCACAAACCTTCTGTGACAGACAGGCAGAGGACAACCAGCAACCTAGGTTCTTCTTACCTTTGTTTGTCTGACAAATATTAGAAAAGTAGTTACACGGAAACAGATAAACTGTCTGTAGGTTAGGAAAAGCCAATGCAAAAGACATTTCTAACTACACTTATGGATGCAATGTAAAACCAAAAATCATTTATAATACAAGCCATCATTTAAAACAAAGGCAGTGCTGGTCGACTAAATCTCTGACTTGGGTTAGGCAGAGATGCCCAACCCTGCCAGACATGTAACTTTCTGTTAATAGCCAAGTTTGGAAAAAACAACAAAAATACAGAGTTTGTAATATCAAACATCACATGAACGGGTTAAAATAGAAGTTATTATAGAGAGTTTCTATCTGGATCAGAATACAGCAGCATGAGAACCAGTGTAAGGCTTTTCTTTATTCAGAGAACATGAGTACTTAAAACGTATTTAGCAATCTACTGGTGCACTCTGAACTACTCTACAGCAGTCACTGCATTACTTAATGAAGATGTCTATAATAAATACATCACAACTATTTTTTGTTTTGTTTCCACACTAACATGAATACAGATTCTCACAGTATAATAAAGGATTAAATTTTTCACTCAGTAAGATTAAAAGCTAAAATCATAAACCTTTAAGGATGAATAAAGTAAGATGATGGGACAAACAGTTTATTAGAGGACTGCTTGTTGGGGGAATTTTGAAGAAAGCATATTAAAAAGACAAGATAAGTGGATGATCCAAAATCCCTCTAGCTTCACATGCAAGAGAAAAGTATTTCATTAAATTGCAAGACAGAAACTTTATTGAGTTCCAACAGGAAGAAACAGATTTGTGTGAACCAAAATATCAGTTGTGCAATAAGTAAGGCAAATTATAAAATTGGAGCAGAAGGAAGTGAGTGACTATGGTTCTGATTGAAGACAAGAAATCTCAGTTCTATAGTAGAATCGCAGGATCACCTCAGCTCCTCATGCACTTCTGAGGGAGCGCGAGGTTTGCAGCATGTTGCAGTAATCATTCTGGCCAAACCTCTTCCAAAGGTTCCTTCTGAAGGATGCGCCCAGGCTGGGAAAGCTGCGATCGATGCATTGCCCCTTCCCACCGGCACAGCCCAGAGCCACACACAAGGAACGCAGCAGGGAGCACAAGGTATTATATATAATACATACAGCACATCCAGCAACTCTCCACACAAGAGCACAAGCTGCACCGACAAGTCGCCTCCCTACGTGTCCTAGCGCTCCGCACAATATTCAGAACAAGCGATTTCTGAATGATGAGATGCTCAACTCAAGGTATTTTGAGAAGTCACCTATCAACGCATGAACTGCCATATAAATACAACAAATAAGGCCTTATAAGCATACCCAAAAAAAGTTCACACAACAGAGAAAACACAATTCTGAGTTCAGTACCTCAGGTCCAGTTCCAGCATTCACATTCTGCTGTTTGCTAACTGGCATTTTACTGCCTTGCTCTGTTTGGCTTTTTGTTGCTGTTTTGGTTTTAGTTGGGATCTTTTGGGCTTTTTTGTTTGGTTTGTCAGTGTTTGTTTGGTTGGGTTTGCTTTCGTATTTGTTTGGTCATTGTTTGTTTTTCTACATGTATTTGAAGTCCCATTGGAAAGACCTGACATTTTTTCCTACTTCTATTTTTCAGTATTATCTCAGCATCTTTTTAGAAAATTGCCCTCTGTCAGCACACAACAACATTTAAAAGCACAAAGGACAAGAAGAGGTGGCTCCAGGGACCTGCAGCAGTGAACTGAGGTGCCTTCATCAACTTTGCAAAAAACAACAGGGATATCATTTCACAGACTCCGGGCATTTTCTGATTAACTGTTACAAAAACAGCCTATTTGCTATCACATAAAACTTGTACTAGGCAAAAGCAACTGTTATATGTGTAAGAAAAAGCATAATGCATAATATCTGGAATATACTGATTAGAAGTTCTAAATGAAACTCAAAATATTTTTTCTTTAAACAAGCTTGGATCTTCTTAATTAGCAATTCTTAAATTACTGTAACATGCAAGTAACTAAATCCCCCTACTGGCACAATGTCTGTGCTAAGGGCTTTCTCATAGCCTTTTTTTTTTTTAATTACAAATATAGAAATATTGCCAGATTTGGAACTCCAGTGTGAAATACTTTTGATTAACTTTGAAAATAAAGTGTTCTGTTTTAACTCCCATGTCCATACAGGTTTGGAAACGGGAGAGAAAAATTATTCAATGTTCTGCTGACTGAAAGCACCATGAGGGCACCCCAAGCTAAAATTTGTCTTGCCACAGACTGGACAGAAATAAAACTACATTCTGAGAATGTTACTTATTACATGGCTATGAGAAGTCTCAAAAAAATTACAGACTTATAGTAAATACACCAAGATAGTTCATATAGCCATAATTTAGGAAATTGAGTTTGTGTCTATAGCAAATGCAATTTAAACCAAATTTCTCGATTATTCCAAAGCCTTTCTCTTTGTAAATATGTTGACAAAATTTTCCAAAAATCAAACTTGGTTTCCATGGTTTGGGAGAGAGGCTTTGGAATAATCAAGAAATTTAGATTAAATTGCATTATGTGTGTGAATATATATCAATACATGTGTGTATCTTATATATTAATTACATAAATCTCATATTAAATCTAACTTCCAGTTTTATTTAAAGAGTAGCTGAAATGTGTTGTCTGCTATAATACAGAAACTGCGATCACAGGCTTGTATGGCTGGGAACGGCAGCAAGGAAGACTAATAACAGTGAGTGCAAAACGATGTGGAAAAATAGTATCAAGATTCTTTCAACCAAAAATCAGAGCTACTGCTGTTCAAAATGCTATTGGGACTTCAAGGGGTTCATCCTACCAGAGGAAAACAAACAAACAAAAAAGCGTAGAGGTGGCATTCAAGAGAGTAAAGACAACCTTGTGGTATGAAGAACGTTTCTGCTTCGTAGCACAGGAAACCCTTAAGTCTTACAAGCTGGTGAGATGTATCAGGTTGAGTCCTGAACAGAACAACTGAAAGGAAAGTGCACTGATGACACAAAACACTGTATATTTCAGTACATTCTAGTCATAAACAAACTAGACTGTACATGCTTTTAGACATATACAGTAGATAACATCTTGATTTTAAAAATATACTTTTCACTCAAAGCCCATAAAGTAATTCTTCCTTTTTTTTCTTCCTATTTAACTATAAGGTATCCAAGCAAAATAATCTATTTCATAGAAGTAGCTCAATCACACACACACAAAAAAAATCCAAAATCATTACAGGAGATAAGCCCAAAGTTCTAGGTCTACCCTACACTCTATATGTCATACACAACTACAGCTACTGTTGAGGGCAAGTGAACTGGTGAGCTGAAGTGGGAAAATATTTCAAAATATTTCAGATTTTCACCTGATTCACTGATATGATACATGACAGAAGCTACCTAGATCAAGAAGGACAGAAAACTAGCAAGAATTGCTGGGAAAAATTTGAAGGAACATATATGAAGAGTCTTTTCAATACTTGTATTCCTGTTGTATATCACAAAATATATTTCAATACTTTGCTATGTGCCAAATCCTTAACTAATACTGTCGCTAGAAACCTTCAATTAATGACAATATTAATGGAGCTTTACGTAGCATAGATAATAGAACACATGCATAAAATAGCTATATACCTCAAGTTTTACATATTACTAGTAAAAAGTCCATTAATGAAGAATAATCCAATAAAAACACTGTTTGCGATAGCATTACCATACTTTTTAGTATAAGTAAAAAGAGTCTCTCTCCTAAATAACTACTAAATGCTTCAGGTTCTAACATACTGCTGCAAGCTATAATGGTTATAACTGTTAATCCAATACACCTTTTATACAAACCCATAAACACACAAGTGGAAAAATAGCACAGATGTTCATCTCTAATGCAATTTCCATTCAATTTCCTAAGTGCAGTCCCTGTGTGCAAACTAGCTTAACGTTATGTTTAGCTTGCAAATTCTTTTAATAAATAATGAATGCAATAAAACTGGTAGATCAATGGCAAGCTGAGAAATCATAAAAAAAGCCTTTTGTGCTCATGCTGTTGCCGATTTCAAACTTTAATCCAGCGACAGATCGATACTACTTTTTCTTTTTAACCCATCACATAAATAGCAGATAGACTAGATGTAGGTTAAATGCTGTTACCAGATATCAATTTCCAGAAACTTGATAAGATCACACACAATTGCAATCGAACATTTTATACCTTAACATACACACAACAATACACACTGCTAAATATTACACTTTAAGCCACTGTACAATAATAAAGAAAGCACTATTTATTTGGTTCGGTTCTTATTTTTGGGGAAGCGGTACTTGAGTCAAGAAAGGCTCTGATACAATATATTTTAATGAGCAAAATGGGCTTAGCAGGTCAAGATGTACTGACAAGGAAATATGATCTCCCCACACTTGCTGGTGACAATAAACTTTATACCCGTACACAAAACAACAACATAGATGTGCCAGCGGAAAGAAAGGAAAGCAAACAAATTTATGTTTTACAGGATTTGGATATTGGAACCTTCTGGGTAGGTATCAAAGTACATTTGTTAATGGGTATCGGTGTTTCTTACAGGTCGTAGAACAGGAGGAGAGGGGAAACCCTATTACTAAGTCACTTTGGATAACCATGTTTTACCAAGAGGGAACAAAGATCAAAAGCGTGTAGCCCCAGGGGACAGTTCTAATATCACGCAGGATAAATCTAAATCACTAAGAATCATTACTGACTAATGTACTTGTGCTTGGTAATGCACATTTAATCGTAACATATAAAAATCTTGCCTTAGCTTACACCAAAGGAACATGTCACCAACAGCATTAACTCTAAAGTTATGTTTATTTTTGCCTTTAGTATAGTTTACGTAAATAATCATTAAAATGCTCTGTTTCCTTACACTTAAAGGGTTTTATTACACTGATGATGACATGAAGAACTTGTAAAAGAAACTAGATGGGAACTTTCTAGGTATATTAAAGTAAGGAGTTGGACCATTTTGTTCGTAACTTCAGAAAATCCAAAATGACTGCTTCTGGAAGAGGCACAGAAAAGATAAAAGATCCTACATTCAGCGAGAACAAGATTAGACCCAAATATATAACGCCTGTTTGAAAATACCATAAATGTGTAAGTCTTTCAAATGAAGGTTTTAAGCAAATACGTCCCATCTCTAACAGGAAGGGCTCAGATGTTAGAAATATTTATAAGTTATTTGCCCTTGTTCTGGCAAACTTCCACTGGCATGAAAAGGAGGTTCACCTCAGCAAAGGCAAATCAGGCACTTTATTGCCCAGATTTCAACACCTTTTTAATATTGATACTGACAAACAGCTTTTACAGGATGTGAATTCCAGCTTGTAAGCAACAGCATAAACAAGATACAGTTCTTCAAAACATCTCAGAATGCTCATTTTAAACATTCTCTGCAAAATTCCAAGGTAGGTAGATACTAGTTTCTCAGTCTAAGGCCACTGCCATACAACAAAACATGATTTTCTAATTCAGTGATTTTTGCTGTGCTCCTCAGTTCTATCCAAGCTGTTTTTCACCTGCCTTTAAAACAAATGCAGAGACACAAACAGAGCCTGTGTGTCCAACCGTAGCCCCACTGTGAGAATAATTTCCCATCTACAGAGCTGGTCACTTCTGGAGGCTGAGTATAATGCTATTGCCACACATTGATGTATTGGTGAAAGAAAGGCAAATAACAATGCTAAAGCTTAAACTCATTTGAATAAACTGTGAATTTCTATTACATATATTGTTTCCTTTATCAAATTGGAACTACTGGAGCAAGAATACCAAGAATGCCAAAATAAATCTAGATCTGTTACAGCCAGTTTCTCCAATTTATTGTCTTAATGACAAGAAGTCAAAGTTCTGTTTGAGGGAGAGATTAGGAAAAGGAACATTCGCAATAATTTTTAACATTAAAATAAAGTGTCATAGAGAAAGAGATCAAGTTTAACAAAATGATTGAAGCAAATCACAATATACTATTTTATCTTCTAAAGAAAAACAAGGAAGACCACAAGTGATTTAATAAACACTGCGGAATAAAAGCCAATAAAAACTGTGTGTAGCCTGCTTGGGAAATAGATCTTCATTATTCATGGCAGAGCACTCTACACTTTGTACAATCTTTTAAAACCATTCCACAAAGACACATTCCAGCCTCTTTTATGATTTGCGTTCCACAGGTTCTGCTCCAAGATAATGGATACCAGATTATTCTGATCAGAAATTAACAGTGATCAACAACTTTTCTAACATACCTGGCTCTAAGTGGTAAGTAACAACAGAAACATTAAAAACATGTTTTCCTATTTTAAATCTAACAGATGTTGAATCCAGACACACCTAACTTTGAAATAACATCATAAAAACTAAAATGGAGAAAAAGCCTCACTTCAGTCTGTAATCAATTTGGACACAATGATACTCTATTTATAGCAACACTTTCAACATGTTCTAGTCTTATATTATTTATTCAGATCATTCCTATTACAATAAAATATTAATGTTCAGAAAGTGGTTACTCTATCAAGGAGCTATACTATGTTTAGATTTTAATATTGATCTCCACTATTTTGGAATAATTAATCATTCTGTATGAAATTGTATTTGTCTGACTTTGTGTTATAATAGGATCAGAAGTTTAGCATCTTCCCCACAAGAAAAATGCCATGATTGAATTTATATTTTGACCTATTCCTAAAGGCAATTTAGTTATTTCAATAGAAGGGGGAAAAGGGGATACCGCCACTTTAAAAGCTTCAATCTCTTTGACATTGCTGGCAGTGTATGGGAACATTAATGCATCTGTCATGATAACAAGCTAAGAATAACATCTAGACATCAAACCGAGCAGAGAATCCATCTGAAGTGATTCATTCAGATCTGTCTCATTGATTTATTAAACACAGGGCAACATCTGCAGCCTCACAGAGCCGCTTGGCAAAATTAATGCAAGATCAATTCAAATGGAAAAAAGTGCAAAAGAGATAAATCAAAACACAATTTGCATGCAGTTCCACAATCAGGCTTATTGGGTGCAAATGCTCAATTTCCCTCCCAAAGCAAATGAGTTTAAATGTTGTTTTATCTTTGTAGAATTGTGTGATTTGAAGTGACAGTGAAGAGTTCTGCAGGTTGAAATGGTGAAAAGAAAAAAAGGAGAAGAAATGCTTGCAAAGACCTTTTGAATATGCAACAAGAATATCATTAATACCTAATTGTTTGGCTTTTTTGTCTTTGCTACAAAAACACAGTTATTTTTCAGTTGTAGAAGTCTCAGTAGAAAATTACATATGTATTATGCATATACACATGCAGGAAACATACAAATACTCCATTTTGGAGGAAAAGCATGTTACACTTCAAATGGGGAGCTCTATTGCCATGAAAAAAAAGGGAATTTTAATCAAGGCTTCTCCAGATTAGATATGCTTCTGATGAAAATATTCAAGTATTTCAGTACTTTTGAACAAGCATAGACTTTCAAGATGTCCAAAAAAAAAAAAAAAAAGAGGGATTTTTCCAAAAGTATAATTAATCTGCTCAGAAAGTGGAAAAATTCCTTTCTGCATCTCTAGCAGAATCCACTCTGCTAGTGACCTCTCGAGAATGTTTTGAGTCTCCTCTCCAAGGAAGAAAAGGAAACGTAGAAACTGTTTATTGTTTTCATTTTAACATGCTATGACCTCCAAAATTCACAAGTTTGGCCCACTGAATGTATACTAAATATTTACAGTCAAATAAGTTTATATAATTAGATGTCTACATTAAAATCAATATACAAGGAAGCTCTGTGCAGTGCTACATGACTGGATTGCTTTAATTATAATCTTGACATCATTCTCCTAATAAAAGACAGAGTATTGCTGACTATGGGGTAGCTTTTAATAGACAACATGACTAGACCCTCATTATCTCATAAAATAAAATGTCTGCATTTACTGCTTAAATTCATTTATGAACCCTTTTATTGTTTGTGAATAGCCAAAGTAATACAAAATATTAGCTTAACTGGATACTTTAAAACACAAAAAAAAGGCATGTAATGAAATGCTGTTTTGTGGGAAGTATTCTTACTCTTCACTGAATAATCCAGACCAACACCATGCTTTTCCAGTAGCCAACAGCATCCAAACACAGAAATCCTGTAGAATAGGTTATGGTCATACTCAAATAGTTCTAATTTTAAGGACCGATATATTTATCATCATGCAAGTGCTCTCATTACAGTTTTAAATCTCATTTTAAAATAAAAACTCATTTTCACTTTCTACTTTAAGTTAGCATTATATTTTACTACTAAAATTAAGCATGTGCCCATAATTCAAGTATCTTCTAACAATGATGGCTTACAACAAAGTTAGCAACATTTTGTTTACACATGAATGAAAATTATACATAGACATAGGTAGCTAGTATTACATACACAGAACATAAATGTACACAAAACTTTCACTTACAAGTATATGTCTCTGTAGCTCTTATGAGCTCTGTAGACAAGGTCGACTAAAAAATGCAACAGAGTATGCAGAAGTAGAATTTTTCTTTTTTTATATATAATTGATGGTTCACATTCCAATCAAAAAATAATTAAAAGTGTACACTAGCATAGGAGATGTTGACTTTCACAAGTCATCTAATATTGAAAACAATATGAATTTCTTATTGCTTTTTCTGGCAGCTCTTGAGTTTAATGCAATATTTCTACAGTAATCAAACACACATAAAACTCCGTGAATAAAAAAAAAATACATATTACAAAAGCAACACAAAATATTCTGAGTTGAAAGTAATGCTTGAGCCATGCTGTGGAATAACACACAAAGCTTCTAAAAGACTGCATTTTTTCACAACTTTCCTTCCCAGGTACAGAACCTATATATTACATGTAGAACTGCGACAGTTCTACTGTGTTGTATTTGTTTGATACCATGCACTTGCAGTGCTTCCCAAGTCACTTCACAACAAACAAAAATTAGACCACTCACGTATTTAGCTATTTTTATCCAATATTATCTCCCATTAAGTATGGGCTGTTCAATAAAAAAAAAAAAAAAGAAATAACATACTAAGCATTCAAATAGCATGATGGAATACAATTAACATTCTTAAGTTGCAATACTTGAGAAAAGTTTCCTATGTGCTGATAACACTTATAATGCATTACACCCAAAACCGTAGATGCAAAATACATTGGTATCAGTAGGTTATTCAAATCAGTACCAATTTAAAGAGATATAAACAAAGGTTGAGCTGCATTTCAATAAATGAGAAACATTTTGAGAAAGGTAAAGGGATCTGCTGTTCCTGAACAAGTTAAAATATATAGTGTTTTCATAACTGGGCAGGGAGAGCTTGCGCTTACACACGTGTTGAATGTACTTTCCGAGTTGAGAGCTCCAACTCCATTCAAACCTGTTTCTGCCCTATAAGAACCCCCTCAGCAGTGCTCTTGCCATCGCTTCAGTCTTTGACCAGCTCTTCGTTCCAGCTCCTGCTCCTTTCAGACCCTCTCAGAGCATCACTCGACTCCTCACTCTCAGCTCTACCAGCCTCCCTTCTCAGCTGCTCCTCGCATTACTGATTCCCTCATCCTATCACAGCCAGAAGTCTTCATCAGTGGAAAAAAAGTCATAAAATACAAGTTTTAAATATTTAACACTTCAGCATTTCTTGACCTTAAATCATTGGTTGTAAGAGAGCAGAAACCATCAGTTTGCATCTAAAGACTGTATCATCAAATCAGATCCCAGATTTCCCCAAGGAAAGACTTTGGCACGGTCACAGAAATAAAGACATATTTCTTTAACAGTCAACTTTCATGCTAGTTGAGTTTCAGAAACATTTCAGGGAGGCATTTACATATTAAATATGTCCCTTAGTAATTTTATATTGATTTTATTCAAATACATTAGTCTCAAACCTTATTTATAACACCATCATCTTACTAAGGCGGTAGATGGGATGTCACAGAGGTGCACGACGTTGAAATAAACAGGCAGCGGGAGAAGGCGTTACAGAAACAGAACACAAGCAAGAGCACATACTTCAAATAAACATATCCAGGAACTGAGTGCAAGCATGTCTAAAATGTCACCTTTAACATAAAATAATTTGAAACAAAACAAATACTGCTATTCAAGAATGGATGTCTGGCCTGCTCCTGCTTAGGCTCACAGGAGCGAGAACAGGATCAGGCCCCAAATTAGTGTGTACTTAACGTGCTAAAAAAAAAAAAAAAAACACCAAAACAAAAACAAAAAACCACTATCCTACACGTTCAGTCCTAACCCGCTGGAAAACAGTGGCACAAAAAGCAAAGTTACTAAATATGTGCATGCTGGAAGTCAGACCTCACACTCCAAGCTCTCAGAAACCACCACTGTACAGAAAGTTTCCTGCCAGGCAGGAGCGACTGAACCGCGGACGTTCCTGAGGAGCTATCGCACGAACTGCTGCACTCGGACATGTCACCTCCGAGCACCCTGCCCTCCATCCTACCCCACTCCACTCTGTATTCCTATGAAGCCCCGAGAGAGTTTTTGTGGTTATTAGATCATTATCATTTCTAAAGGCAGCAGCTACGAGGTCACAAGCCAGGATTACGGCCCCACGGACGAAGAACCCAGCAGGGATCTCCCATGAATACAACCCGCTCCGGGCTCAGGGATTTAAGCACGACAGGGCAGGGGCTGCGGCCGCCCCAGCCCGCTCCGCTGCCCGACGCGCGATCGCTCCGGAGCGACACCGAGCAACAGTTTGCCGGAGCCACCGGCCTCCCCGGGAGCTGCCGCCGCGCCGCAGCCTGCGCTGCCCCTCTGGGGAGCGAGGGAGCCTGAGTAGAACGGGAAGTTTCAGCGGAAAAAAATAACGGAGGAAAGTTTGGTTTGTTCTTTCTTTTCTGTTTTTGTTTGTTTGTTTGTTTTGGTTTTTTTTAAAAAGTGTATGCGGGAAGTATCCGCTTTCCCTGTTAGGGGGAAAACTTTGCAGAGTGGGGCACGGAACGGTGCCGCTGCCCGGCGGTCCCGGCCGGCACGGGGGCCGGAGAAACCCCAGCAAGTTTCCGTGTGGGCACCGCCGCGGTGGTCACATCCCCCGCACCCCGGGGCTCCCCTCCCGGCCCCGCACACCGCAGGGAGAGCGGAGGGGCCGGGACCCGCCGCCCCCCACCCCGGGCACGGCTCCCCGCGGGCCGCCGGCCCCCAGCGGCCGGAGGACGAGCAAAGTTTTGCGGCTCACCTCGCGTTGGTGCAGTCGTTGTACAAAGTTTCGAAGTCCTTCCTGGTGATGAGCTTGCAGCGGTTGACGCCGGGCTGGATGGCCCCCAGCCCCCGCAGGATGCGGACCTGCTCCACCGTGCACACCACGGGCGATATATCCAGCCGCTTCAGCTTGGTGTAGACCGTGTGCAGCCCTCCCACCAGGTGCTTGAGGAAGAGATCAAAGACCTGCGGCAGGCAGATCAGCTCCTGCCCCTCCACGAGGAACGAGGCCACCTTCACCCCGTGCAGGTCGACCATCTTACACTCGTTGCCGCCGCCCCCGCCGCCGCCACCGCCCGCGCCGGCCCCGCCGCTGCCAGCGGAGAGAAAACTGTTGACGAGGCTGTTGGTGAGGCGCGGGGACTCCGCGGGGCTGGAGTACAGCGGGTCCGCCCGGAACAAGCCCGCCGAGCCCCCCGCGCCGCCGCTGGAAGTTGCGGCGATGACGGGCGGCGCGGAGACAGCCATGGCCGGCCCGGCTGCCGCCGCTCGCCTCAGCCCCGCGCCCCGCGCGCGCACTCCCCTCGCGCTCTTTGCGGTACTACTAAAAACAGCGCCGCGCGCCCGCCCTCCCACACGCAGCGGCCGCCGCCAGCCGCGCGCCCAGACCCCTCCCCAGCCCCGCCGAGGGGGGGGGGGTGAGGAAGAGTGACAGCGCCCTCCAGCCAATGCGCCCCGCCCGTCTCAAGCGCGGCCTCGGCGAGTGGCTGCCGGGCGACGGGGCGGGGCAGCGCCTGTGGCAGCACCTGGGCCGCGGGGCTGGTGTGAGGGTGCTCTGGAGTGGGAAGCGGTGCCGGCGTCGGGGGCGGGTGGGTGTGTGAGAGGACCCCGCCCGGTTCGCGCTTCTCCCGGCTCCCGAAAACTCCGTCTGGGCGCCGCGGGGTCGGAAAGTTTCGGTGGGCTGTCCCTGGACTGTGAGGGGATCCTGCGAGCGCGGCCCGGGCGCTCGGAGGGAGAGGAGGACGAGGGTGGGTCCCGTTCGCCGTCCCCCTTTCCCAGGTAGTTTCAGCGGTCGTTGCGCTCTGGTACATTCCTGATCGTTAACACCTGTGTGCTGCCACAGCTGAAAGAAATCGGGAGAGGCAGGGAGAGAGAGCAGCAGCGCAGGTCTCCGTTAGGCAAATAATAAATCCGACTTTTCACTTACGAGCGATCAACACGGTGTGATGATGCTTTTCTGTGGTTAGACGGCGGGGCAGTGGTGATACCGCAGGGGATTCAGGTCTAAAGCAAACGAAGCCCCTAGAAAGAGTGTGCTCTGCGCGGGCGGGACGGGGGAGCTGTGACCGGCCATAGGGGCAAGGTCCGTCCTCGGCAGATCTTGGTGTCGTGGGTTTGTGTTGCCAGATTCGAGTGCGACGTCAATTGTGTTTTAGATACAATGGCATCGGTCCTCTCCGCACATCTGACTGTAAAGCAGCCTCCAGAAGCACCATGTGGTACCTCATTCAGTTGCGTAAAAGCCCTGCAGTCCTGGGACCCAGGCAGGTCTTGTCTCCTTCACCTGAGCCAGGTCAGTTGACACAAGAACAACCAAGCTTTGTGCATCTCTTCTTCCTAAACAAGTTGACCTGAAAGGTGGTCAGACAAATTTCCTATAAAGGAGTTGAGTCTAACAGATACACACCCAGCAGCTGCCAGGACACACGGGCTAGATGGGTTATTTGCTTCTTTTCCCAGTGTACTTACATTACACCTTTGTCCAGCCTCTTCGCTTTCTTGCCTTGTATCAACATTCCTCTTTCCTGTTTGTTTCTACTTTTTTTCAGTCTTTGATCTTTCCTTCTTTCCTAGTCCTTTAACTTCTTCCCTTCCCCCCCATTTTTTTCAGTTTCCTCCTAAAGCATTCAGTAAACAAAGCAAGCAGAAAAGTACAAACAAAACTTTTCAAATGTTTACAAAACAAGCAATACCAACAGAGCATTTCAACAATTTCCATGATAGCACTGCTTGTGTGTGCCATCTTCTCCTTCCTTTTGTTAAACTTGCTTATTTAGACACCCTTTCTGCAAAGTTTAAAGTTTTTGCATTGTGAGTAATCCAGTTTTAGATGGGTGGAGATGACTGTGTGCTAACTAAATTGGTATATTTGTTAACTTAAATGATCTAAATTACACTCTGGAGGAACCTCACTTTCTTTTCATTGATTATTTGGATGTTCTAACAAGGCCAGTCACTTGTTTTAGGCCCCTAGCCTAGCTGCCTAAAACTAAGGCAGAATTTTCACATAACCTGAGTTTAAACAAATACCTTTCAATAAGAATACTCACATTTCCTAAACTTGTTTATGCATGTCTCTAGAATTGGAACCTATGTTTGGAAGTATTGTGTGGCAGGGGCTATTTACTTCGGCGAAGTATTTAGTGCAGTTGAGCCCTGAACTCATCTGAGATTTTTCATACTGGAAATGATAGAAATAACAAGTAACTGACTTCAAATAGAAACTTTTGGGGGTTAATTTACTGGACATAATTGCTATTGGGAGATTTAATAAATCAGATTTAAACATTTCTCATTGGCTTTGCCCTTTTAAAGACTTTTTTTCTTTTTTTTTGCTTTGAGATTAATGTGACAATCAAATTCCACTGTGAGAATTCTTTTTCCTTTTTGACTTTAATGTCTTCCATAAGCTAAACATATTTCTAAATAAGACTGAATTTTTGCAAGGCCGGAGGAAGCCTTGCGCATCAACACCAAGCAAGTTGGAGTGGCATGAAGCAATATAAAATCATAAAGGCTGTAGTAAAAACAGTACCCTTGAGAGGTGACTATCCATGGAGAGAAGAACTGCCCTAAAACTAAGAAAATGCTCAAGGTTTGAGAATTAATACCAGGCAGCTGTCCAGTTCACCTAAGCATATACAACTCAACTATATCAATGAATATTATTATATCTCTGTGATTTTATTAAAGACAGGGCAAAGTTACTAAAGCCTAACAATCATACAGTAATATCTTGTCACTTATAAAGTATCCAGATGGTTTATTTGAATGGAGTCCAGCAGTATGTAATTTGAATGTGTACAAACTAGTAAGCCTCCCTATAGCCCAAATGAGTATTTTAGAATATTTATTTAAAATAAAAGTTTAAATATTTTTGTTTATTTCAGACTGGTATGCAAAGTACTCTGTTTTCTTAACACTGACAGCTATAGAAATATTGGTATATTGTATATTAGTTGTATATAAAAGTCAGCTGTGTTTGTATGGCAAAATGTCAAGCAAAGGTTGTTCTATTTGTTTTTGTTTTTATCGTCATTACATATGCCCCATTGGAGTGAAATGTGAAAGAGCTCTTTTCTGACACAGGAGAAGAGAGGAAAGCCCCAGTCATTCCAGACAGGGCCAGTCAACAGCTTTCTGGGAATTACTTATTGCCAGCTGGCATACATGTGGCTACTGGCTTACAGGGATCCTATAGAGAAAATGATGGGTGACACAACTGACTAGGCGGAGGCAAGGATAAAAAATGACATCTTTATAAGTGAAACAGTAGGCAATTAATTAGGAATAATAATAATTTTGTTTCTGGAAGGCTGGAAAGCTCAATAGTGATATTTGTGGTTTGTCTCTGTCTGCTGTAGCCAAGCATATATGATGCAGGACATTAAAATAAGGAATTCCATAGATATTGAGATGTAAAGATTCCCAGTGGATTTTTTTTTCAGTATAGCCTTGATATAGGTGTGTCCAGTGTGAACAGATTATAGGAGAAAATGCTAATTTTTATTCACTAAAATACATCTGAGGGATATATGTGAACATAGACTTATGAGGGTCAGAGGTAATGGTGAGCCCAATATGAGGGATGAAAAAATAACTGAAACATGCATTAACAATGCACCCTAGTCATAACAAAATGAAACACCATTTTTGCTGAATTCCAGTCTGGCTGGAGTCCTAGTGACAATGATATTCTCCTAGTTCTTAACAAAAAAATCAATCAGGACTGATTTAAAGCTGTTAACTTACCCTAGTGATCTTTGAGTTTGTATCATGAGCATACAAACCACTGATATTGCTAATTCCGAGTAAAAGCTTTAAAAGGAAGAAAACCACATTATTAATTTTTTGCTAGTTTAGTGTTTAATACCTTGGTTTACTTAGGAAAGAGTAACCATTATTATATTAAGAAATGTAGGCCACTGATGTGAGAAAATGAAGAGACTGAAATTAGTATGTCATTCTTATTACCCGCATTTTTCTAGGCGCACTAGTACTTGACACTTGTATTCAATTTATTTCTGACATTTCAGTAGAGTTTTTTTTTAACTGTGGATTAAAACTTCCCACTTAAACATCAAGGATTTTAAATAAAACTGATGAAGCTAAATGTCTAAGTATCCATAGAAAAATGATACCTTCTCTTATGTAATTAAATGTATTGTATTAATGTGTGCATAACGCAGAATCAATAAATAATGAATTACCACTGATTGTAATTGAATGTTTTCATAATTTTATTGTCAGCCATGATAAATAATCAGTACATTTATACTGCATTAAATTAATTAGTGTGTCATTTCTATTACATACATCAGCAGTGAAGTAATGCAGTGACATCTGTTTCTAATGTTTTAAAGATGTGGTATTCCTTATTAAGTAAAAGGAAGAGTTATTAGAGGTATTTCCTGTGATTGGCAGTTATACTGGTACAGTCAGAGATCAAATAAAGGAACTTGCTCTCCTGGCAAATACTGCGTTTCAGCCCCTAATGGTAGTAAGTAACAATGACTGGAGTGAATTTTGCTTCTTCAGGTTTTCAGAAAATCCTACCCACCTTTCTAGAGGAAGTAAGAGCAGATCTTCTCTCCCTAATGCAGTCAGGGAAAATGCAAAATACTCCACACCCTACAGAAGAACCAAGCATCCACATCCGTTTCTTGTCTCCATTTTTCTGCGCCATTCCTCTGCATAGACAAAGGGATTCCCCTGCTAGGTGCTCATTAAAAAGTCACAGATTAAGTCTTTTTTGGCTGTGGTGTTCTTATATGGAAGTATCTGGACTACTGGGTCTGTAATCTTTGCTTGGAAATCATACTAATTTGGCATATGTCAGGACTTTAATACTACTCATACTGATGTATATTGTTTGCAAAGAAAGAGGAAATTGAGTAGAAGTTGCAAACATGAGAATTGGAAAGTGAAAGAGTGCAATAGGAGGCGTAGAATAAGTGGAAGGGAACGTATAGAAAATGTGAATCAAAGTGTGCCAGAAAGAGTTATTTTTGAAATTACTCTAGGGATTGTAAATTTGGTGATCATTTGGGAGTAGGATGATGTGAAGTAAAATACACTGAGCAACAACAGTTATGGACCACCACAGAGGTCTGGGGTTATTAATTAATACTTTTTTTCCCAAGACACTTATGGACATTCTTAACTTCTCTAGCATTACATCATCTTTAAAAAGAACAATTGGGAAGTCTTATGTTAGGGCTCTTCTTACCAGAGTCCTTCATCCATAAAACAGCTTTTAATTTTAATGTCAATTTTTCATACTGTAAGTGTACATCATCATATTTAAGCAAAATTAAAGCACTTCAGAATTATTTTATTCTTTTCAGTGCACGTCTCTCAAATTGCTTTCCACCAGTCTCTGACTACCCTTGCACAAATTGCAGAGTGTGGTGTCCAGAACACCCACATGTGAACAGCACTTTGTCCACCTGGCCTGTCGTGTACGCACGGAACTGGAGACTTGCTTTGGACCACCTGTCAGGGCAGGAGTGACAGCCAGCTGGCTCCCCAGCGGTGGGTGCACGAGTCATACCCTGAGTGCTCTGACATCGCGTGCCAGCTCTGTTGAGTCTGCATCGCCACCCTTCCTTCCCGCACAACAGTCGAGTGGGACTTTGAGCCCACTCTTGCGACGGTCCTCAACAGACACAGCTTCTGAGACAAGCTCTCGAGTTCACAAAATCTGTGTTGAGCTCAACAGTTCAGGCTTTACTTGAGGCATGAAGGATTTGGCCTTTTACTGCAGGAACCTGGGAAAATCGATACGCAAAACCACTCTCTCAAAAAAGGTCCCATCTACTTTTCCTATCCATTAAAATTTCACTTGACTGTCGTAACTGAAGAGATGTGCCCTTTGATGCTTAGACACTCGTTTTTTGTCTAAATGATGTGTAAATACCTTTCTACTTAAAGTGAGGAGTACGTTTGTTGTATAAAAATGTGAGTAGTACTTTTAAGATTGTTCCAATTAAATATATGAACACAAGATGCAGTTGTTGCTAACTATTCACTACTTTACTCTGGGGTTTGATTTTGATTGAGGGTAGAGAGCATTAAAATTGCAAAGCTAGGACCTTCGTATAATAAGGCTGCATTACCTGAGATACAGTCGTAATTGAGGTTCAATATTGTTTGCACTTTTCCTTCCTCAGGAAGAAAAATTAATACTATTAGATGTGTATTGAAGTTAAAACACACTTTGTAGGATACTACTATGAACACAAGACTTCATACTGAAGTATATTCAGTAAGTCATTAGACCTGAATGCTTGTTAATATCCCCAGAGGAACAAGATTAGCCTCAGCTCTCACTCTCTGTATTTGCAGGTCAGCTAAAGAAGGCAAAAGTTTTCCTGTACTGTCTGAGCATCTTGGTCCTGATCTGAAGGCACCACCATCTAGTGGGATAAGAAGGTATTTAATTTTTCTTTACATTTTTTGGTATTTTTAAACATGGACATTACATTCTACTTCAAGGAACAATTAAATTTTTTTTTTTTTTTAATTTAAATGTACGAGGCTCATGGAGACCTTTCATTAATTCTCGTATCTGCTGTTTAACTGCAAAGCATTTTCCAATAAAAATCCTAAGAGTCATTTCCATGAAAACAGGTTTTCATAAACAGAATTTTATCAATGAGAAAACAATTTATAGCTATCCAGACTCAGACAGAAGTGTAATTGATTTATTGAATAAATATTTTTAGTATTTTATTGACTCTACTTTGTGGAAATCCAGTTGGCAGAATTATTAATATTGTGAAAGTAATTATCTTGAGCTCATCTTTAAAACCAATATGTATTTTAGCCAGTAAAGATACATAGTTGCAGTTTTCCATACAGCCATTAAATATACAGCACTTGGTTGTAAGTGTACTCTGACCATTAAGTCCCATCAAAAACAAATTTCAAAATAGAATGCACAGCTTTCATTTTACCTTGGCTCTCAGCATGACCATGTATTGTACTTTGTCTGTACTGATACATGGACTGCTACCTGTTCTTATTTGTTTTTCTTTTTATGTACCTAACAATTGGAAGAGATAATAGCCGGGATTTTACATGGGGACAGGAGAAACACAGGGGTGAGCAGTGTGTATTCATTTGTTTGTTGTTTTACCAGAGAATGCAGCTGTTATCCTAAGATGCCTCCTTGTGTTCAGGTCTCATTGATCTTGTTACAGCATTTCACACATACAGAGATAATTGGTTTACATCATTCAGGAGCGCATATCCTTTATAAGCATAAGAATAAATATTAAAAATTACCGTATTTTAAAATTCTATTGATATTTTGATATTTTTAATATCTAAACCAGTAATTAAATAAAAATATTTAAATACTACACAACAGATAATATTTTAGCATTCAGAACCTGGGCCTGCTTCTGTTTCCATGAAAGTGAAGAGTCTTTTAGCCTCAGATACTACTAGACATTTCAATGTTTTATTATTTTCAAATTATAAAAATCTTATTGACAGAAATTAGCATCAATGGCTATTCTGCATTGTACATCAATTTTATGATACTGTCTTTTAAAATACTACATTTCTTCTGAAAGCTGTACGGTAATATCAATCTATGCTGCCATTTCTTATTTAAATCAATCTGGAGTTTTAAGTAAAAATCAATGGAACTGGTCCAAACTGGCTGAGGTAGTACACGCCATTTGACCCTTTGATCCTTAAACCACAAGCCTGAGGTTAGAGGCATTTAATTTAGAAGGCAAATTAACAAATTTGTAAACACTTTCATTTGGAGTAGCGTTTGCAGTTGATAAAGCCAAGGATGTTCTACATCCTACTCCCTTAGAAGAAAAAAAATCCTAGAAAAACTCTTTAGAAGACAATCTAGGATATATAGAGAAATTAAGGCCAGTAATCTGTTACAACTACTGACTCATTTCATGTAGACTTTGCAAAAGCGTTTCCCTCAGAATTCTCGTCTATTTTTCAGCTCCCAAAGGAGTGAACCTCATCTTGAAGCCTTACTGCCGCTGTTTGCTGGCTCTTGGATGTACTTTTGCACAGCTCTGAAGGAGGTTGAAAGAAAATATAATGAACCTGATGCTTTTTAAAAATTAAACTATTTCATGAAAATAGCTCTAGTATACTCTATAGTTCTTTATAGGAAGCTGAGGAAAAGGCCTCACTGGGGCCCCGTTCTGCTATTTCACCACTGTTAAAGAAGTGTGATCTGGAGAGTCTGAATCCATTGTAGAACTGAGTCTCTCAGAATCTCAGTCAAAGGAATACAGAGTAGGATCAGAATCACATATCTATTAATAGGTTTTGGTTTTAACCTGGCCAGTCTTCTGTGTCTCAAAATGACTCTCAGTATGTTCTGTGGGTTTTTGAATGAAGAACAGTCACAAGAAAAATAACAGTATCTTTCCTCATCTTCTAAAGATATTATTGACTTTATCTATTTTTTTTCCTCTTTCTTATTTCCATGTCAAGGTTGATGTGACAAACATTGATAACCTAAAAAGAAATACATGAACTTACATAAAACTGGCTTTACATACTTTAGCTTCATTGACTTTTTGATGGAATTATCGGTGACTTGTGGAGGCATAAGGATGCTCAAACCACAAGTTAAAAGTACAGGTTGAAACACCTGTGATCATTATTATTTCATTCATAGCCCTCCTGTAGTTTGAGTTTTTAAAAATTATCCTCACCCATCTTTCTAGTGCTGAAGCCTTTCAGTACCCTGTGAGACCACTGCTGATGTCTTTCATTCATATTATGATGCTGTGAATTTTGGGGTATTTTGCACTGAGGAAGACTAAATAAATTTCTTCAGAGTTTTTCTAGAGAAATGTGTTACCCTTTGATTAAATTATACTCATCACTATTTTAAATATACTATAACAAGGTCATCTGTATTTTTGTCACAAAGTCTACGAATATAGAATAGAGTGTAGTTTAATATAGACCTTGGAATTTTTTTTTCTTAAAATGTGAAAGTAGGATATA
Organism: Patagioenas fasciata; assembly: GCF_037038585.1. NCBI lineage: Eukaryota > Metazoa > Chordata > Aves > Columbiformes > Columbidae > Patagioenas > Patagioenas fasciata. Next base: position 16,948,330 of record NC_092530.1, read on the forward strand.
GTTTTAAATTTAAAAAAAAAAATTGGACTGTGAGTTCTTTTCTATTTCAGGTATTATTTAATCTCCAAGTACGGATATAAGCAAAAGAATGAAAGAAAACTGTTGATAATTAAAGCAAAAAAAAAAAAAAAAAAGGTTTTGCTTAGAAATGATAGAGCAAGAATTAGCTTCAGACACCATTATTATTTTCTGTTTTAATAATTAATGTTGATTGAACATATTGTTGTCACTTCAGTATATGAAGTAAGCCAGGAATTCTGGGCTTGCCAGATATTTTCCATCCATAGAAACTTACTTGAATTCAGTTACCTTGTAGTGCACTCCTTTTATATACAAAAATATATGTTAAAAATTCATATTCCTGGATGTAGTGAGGAAACAGAAGGCTCTCAAAACTTCAAAGTCTGTCTTTTGGCCAGAGGTGTTATGTATCTGTGCTGCAACACATCAGTTGTTGGTCTTTCTAGTCACAGGCAGTTCAGGGAAATCCTTACAACAGGTTCTCTCTTACTCAGGCCGTATCTTGGCCAGTGGCATCTATTGTGTGATTATTTACAGCTCAAAGCATGTTTCTTGGAAGTTGCTGGTATCTTTCTGTGTAGTGGCATGAACACGCTTCTATTCATCCCAAGGAAATAATAAAGAGACACCATAATTTAATTTAACATAGACAAATAAGGCTTCTGCTAGAATCTGTCTTCCCTGTTCCTATTTAGGGAATTCCTTGTCATGCAGGAAACCATCTGAAAACAGACGATCAGGAAACTCTGCCATTGGCAAGGCTGCGGGGACCAATTGTTCTCACAAGTCACAGTAACCCTGGTCAGAAACAACATTTTAACACTTGGCTTACTGGTACTTGTGGAAGCGGCTGCCCATAGCAGCCGTTAATGGAAGGCTGAAAAGCATGGGTTTGGAGCTTGGTTTTACTGACTTAAATCTTTCTTCCTCTTCTTCCCCATAACAGTGCTCTCTTGACATTTATGTACTCTTTAGCATTATTTAATATTGCATCCAATTTCGTTGTTTACTTACAGCTTTTCAAGGCCATTTGAGAAGGATGCGCACAGTACTTAAACAATTGTATAACGGCAGCTTAAATTCCTGATAATAAAGATATATCCACGACTCTACACTTCATGCCATGTGTCCGACAGCATACAGTAAAATGTTAGCTTTGCAGCTTACACGCTTTTACGGGGCTAACAATTACGGTGGTGTGACGCAACGGAGAATCACACTGTTGATCCACTTTGTGCTGGGGAGATAATTTAGTTCAGAAGAGTTTTTTTCTTTTCATGTTAACAGTAGTTTACATCAAAAGTTTAGAAAGTGAAGGAACCAAATAAAATTTATTAACACTAAAGTGTAAGGCAAAACCAAGTCCTGTTTTTCAAAGATGTCAGGTATCAAGTATTCCAGCTATCGCATCACCTACAATGATCCCTCTGTTGGAATATGCATGCTTTTCATAGAAATTCCAAAGTTATCAGGAAAATAGGAATTACAAAACTTTTATTTTGCTATGCACAGTAAGAGGCCTTTGTAGTCCTGATTGCTCATCTGTGGTTTCATGTGATAGAAACTCAGTAAAAAAGAAACTGTTTTCACCAACAGATTTTGTGAATCTGAACTCTTAACAATTGTCAATACTGATAAATTCGCACAATATGGACTTACTAGTAGAATGCACACTTTTTACTGTAGCAAGAATAACATGGAATACATAACTAAAGATCAACTCTATCAATATACATAGTATTGAAATATAAATAATTATATAAATAGAAATATTAAAAATACTGTAGACAGTCTTTAGGAGCACAATGTCTTCATGCAGTTTCAATTTATTACTGGACTTTGGGAATGATACCTTGATGTGACTGCACAACCACTTAAGTTAGCTCACCTCCTAATTTGTATGTAACTATCATTGTTCAATATCCCTTATCTGGTCAAACAGTCCAGACTCATGTAGAGTCTGACTGTTCAGAGTGTCCACCTTAAGAACATTTTGATGTGCCATCACACAGTATATATGTATCTGGTTTTCTGTACAATTTGATTATATTTTATTGGAAAAAAGTACATATGTAATATTTCTAGATTTGACTTCTTTTGAAACATTTTTCCACCTTTTAAAAAGATTACAATAGCTTCCATGAAAAGTTCAGCCTGAAAAAAGCAAATGAAAAACCCCAAGCACTAAAGCACAAGACAGAAAAGAATTGCACTGACATGTGAAATGTGTTAAAATTCTTCTTTGAATCAGTCATTTAGACATACAAAGATAATGATGATGATTATGATGACAATAATTATAATCAACTAAAATTTAAATTCATCCATTTTCTTCTATGCAAATACCAATTATATTTCCTTTCTTTAAAATGAATGTGACCATTTAAAGTAGTTATTCTTGCAAATCTTCCTAATAATCTGCCTCAACATTTACAAAGGCACAGCATTCTTCTGAAGCGGGGGAAGAAATGCTGTCTCTTCTGGCTTAACTGAAGGGTCTATGTAAGGCTCTATATAGAGTTAATATTCATATAGCACCCTCAGAATGTGAGGAGCTATGGCCTATTCCTCCGTTTTATTTACTTAATCAAACAGAGGAGGCAGTGCCACATATAAGGTGCTAAATAGATAGAAAAAAGGGGAGTGAACATCATGTTCCCATTAGTTCTGCTTTGGAGTTCCTGAGTCATTTTAAGCACATGGCAGAATTAAAGTATAATGGCTCAAAGTCTTCCTCTCTCCCTAGAGAGACGGTTGTAGCTCTAAGAATAGTTAGATGTTGGGGGATAATGAGAAATTCTGCTATTGGAGAAATTACCTTATCAAAGAAATGTATTGCATGAATCTATGATGTAAACGTCTGCTAAGACTGACAAACACCAAGCCTAGATCTTAGACTGAAAAAGATGATGATAAGACTAAAACAAAAGTCTTCTAATTGGTACGATGCACTATGGTTTGTCACATTCAAATCTAAAATTCTCACCCAGACTACAACCAAATTTGACCTCCTGTAGTTTTCCTTTTGTACAGTACCACTAAGAATACACAAACCAGAGAACACCCTATTATCAAGACAATGGTATTGAAATTCAGGTTTCAGATGCGCTGGCATGCTCAATTGCATCCTCCCTAAACTAGGTTAAAATGAAAACATTTTACAAAAAACATTAAATACTTTAATATAGCTGATCCACATAATGTTTATAGTAGGAACATTCTTTTCCTAGACATATACAATTTAATTAAAGTTTAATAAGTACAACGTGGATGTCTTATTTTCTGCACAAGAAAAGCTAGCATTTAAATGGAGTGTGCTATGTTTGGATTAATGAAAAATAGATGTTAAATCATAAGTGTCCTTTCTGAATTCTCAAAAGCATCATTACATATAGTGATACAGTTTACAGCTTTTGAAAGAAAACCAAAACCTATTCTCATTTCTGTAAGGCAAGCTGAGCCTAATCTCATTTAAAATTTTTTTTAAATTTCAGTGGACAACTACTGGCTTTGAAATTCTAAACAAAACATGTTAAATACAAAACATTATTTAATTGTAATCATGTGAGGGTTAATAAGGTGGTCTTTCCTATATTTGGCTGTAGTAGATGTACGTACTGAAAATAAAAGGTGATCACACATATTCCTGGTTCTGACAAACAAGACTGATGGCTGTAGAAGCTGATGGCTTTTTTTTTTTTTCAGTCATGACCCTTTTAATACTAAAATTTCCCCCCAAATCACTCCCCTACAAGTGACAGATATTTTCATATATGGCCTTTCAGAGGGACAACGAGTAAGAGGGTCTGGCAGTTCCTCCACTGGCCATATGTACCCTCAGATAATGTTAAGTTTTCACCACTGCAGCCGTAGAGCCTGAGCTAAACATCTGCTCTTAATGCAGAGCTCCAAGTGGAACACTGACGGACCCAGTGCATTGAAACTGAGGCAAATTCAGCCTCAAACACAGACTTTCTCAAAGTGAAAATAATTTTGCTTCATCATTTTTTTCTTTTACTCACATAATTTCAAATGTAGTTGTTATGCTTTGTTTCTTTTCTCTTTTTTTTTTTTTTTCCTTTTAATTACTGTTAACACTGCTAGCTTGCTTTACCTGGCAATGAGCCCCTCACTGTTACTCGCTCCTGACTTTTAGGTGTCTCTTGGACACAGTTTTGTGTTTGAGTCCTTGGCGATAAGTGTGTCTTCACAAGAATCCAAGTTTGCAAGAACTCATTTCATCTGAGGCCTTTATAGTCTTTTGTTTATGGTTTCTCTGGTGAAGTCTGGGTAAAAATACTGCATATGAGACACATCAATTCACTTAGCTTTATGGACTCATTTAAATCCTTTTAATTATATGATAATATTTATGGTGAGTTTCTTAAGGGAGCTTTATCTGTTTCAGAGCTTAAAGTCTTGGTTTATCCTCTCTTTTCTTTCAGACATGTGTCATTTATGATTTTCAAGACTGGAGAATACTACTGTTTAAAATAAAATACTAAAGAATCTTGCACTTGTCATTCTTCTCAAATAAGGAACTAGAGCCTTCCATTCTGTTCTTGGTTGGGGTTTTTTGCTTCATATGCCATATTTTCCATCTCCCAGATCAATTTCTCTTTTTTTCTGTATTTGTACGGGCAAATGTTAAAATACTTGTATAGAGTGAAATGAGATAACTATCCTGTCTCATGTTTAAAGCAATATGCATTTCACCTTTAATGGTAATTATTGTTTGTTAATCAATCAGAAAAGACCATGATGTAGAGACTGAACTTTGCATGGTAAAACTTTTGCTGACTCTAATGAAGTAGGAGTATGTCCTAATGGCAAAAGAATCCATATTCATAAATTGGCAACAAGTCAAAAGAGGTGAATAAAAGAAATGCAATATCTAAAAGAACAGCAATATTTCCAGAGAAGAGAGATTACTTTTTAACATAAGCTACAGTCTCCAGATGTGTTGGGAAAGGTACATTTTTCCTAAACCCTGACTGAGATCAAGAGCCTGAAAACCTCTTACTGTGCAATAAAAACTGCTTCAAGTAATATTGCAAATGAAATAAGGCAGTAACTGAATACTGTTAAAAACACTCCTCCTTATTTACTAATCTTGATTTATTGCACAACTTCATATAGCAGTCCTGTATATCCAATCAGTTTACTTTGTCTCTTGTTTACTGGCAATTTCTGAAATATCATCATTAACCCAGATGTTTCGATGCTGAAATATACAAATAATGGAATTGCTGGGACACAAAGCATTAAACTCTGCTTTGTAACATCCTGTTTTATAATGGCAATATTTGATAATTCTTCCCAATTAATATTGATGTTATTAAGAACAAATTTTGTTCTAAAAATGTCATTTTCAGCAGATGAGAAGAAAAAGAAGACACTGGTTATTAAAATAATATTTTTAAATGCCAAGTTTTCACTTAGAACGTGTAATTAAGCTATATAGACATACTTCAATACATATACAAAATACATATATTCTATGAGAGTTTATAATTTCCTTACTAGCAGAGGAAAGGTTCAACTGTGTATGTCTGAGTATATTAAAGTTCTGTTCCATAGTATTGCTAGATCCCATTTTTGGCTTTGATTTTTGCCCTGATGTGAGACGGGAGCTGCCTACTGCCCGTTCCTGCCTGTCTGCAGTGTGGCGATTCCACACTTCAACATTACCTTGACATCAGCACAGGGAAGCATTTCCTCAGGTAATTGATTTTGCCATCTTATTGACCAATGTTGAATTTGGGAGTTCTAATTCTTTGAAGAAGCATCTACATTTTCTGTTACAGGCTGATGACACAATGATGATAAGTTGTGTATTCTTTTATTCATTTGAACAGGACAAACTGGTAATCCATGTAGAGTATATACTCCAAAATAACTGTTAGAAAGTTATGTGAAAACTTGTGCCAGAAATACCACTGTGTCTTCTCAAGAACCTCTTAGATACAGGAAAGAACACACTTAAGACTACTGGGGAAATGAAGGAAACTTCTGAAAATGAACACATTCCTTTGAAAATTTGCAGCTTATAAACCCAAAACATAGTCACAAACTCCTGATTAATTTTTTCTGAACATGTACAAAGAAGTTTTAGTGCTTTGCTTAAATACATTGGCATTATTTCAGTTTCAAAAATAATTTACACCATTCTGTCTCTATCTCACTAGTCAAAAGAAGTACACTTTTTATCACGGGAAAAAAAAAAAAGTGCCAGAATGAAAATTAGGAAGGTAAAAGGCTGTTTTACAAACATGCCTAAATGCTAAAAAAAGCCCAAAGCAAACCAAACCAAAACAACAACAAACTATAACAGAAGATACAGCAATAATCATTCATACTGAATTACATTAGTCACTGATACAGAGCACTGAGAGAAGGAGTGAAACCAAATAAAAAACTGAACTGACACCACATATTGCATATAATGCACTAATAACATGGATTTAGGTCAATGTAAATCAAGATACAGTCTGATTCTACTCTCAGTAGTTCTCCAAGTCTTCAATTCCAAAAGTAAGTTTTCCCCCACAGGTCTCTAAGAGAGAAGCAGTAAAAACTGCAGCGTATTAGTCATCACCCTACGTTCATCCCCTATTTTAAGCATTAAAGATTAGTCTGTAGCATAAAAAATAACTGAACATTTGGCCTACTGCAAAGACATATGTCCTTCACTCTGGACATCCGCAGTTCGAGGGAGCTCACGGACAATCCCTATGCTGGGCAGAGCAGCCTGATCAAAGCTCTGATCCTGTTTTTTCCTGCTCTGTGCTCACTTTGTACGGGAAAATTTTGACTGAGATGGGAGACCTGCAGAATTTATGCAGGGTGTCATTAATTAAAGATTGGGAAAACAGATCTTGCCTTGCATGCCTATAGAAATGGAGTGAAATGTAATTCTCTCTCCCCATCTCTCTAAATAATCCTATAATTTACTCCCATCTTAGCAATCAAAAGGGCAACTTCAAAATTAGTTTCAGTGCTCCTTAGGTGGAGAATGTGCATTTAATTACTTGAGGTTTTTAAAATATGTTTCGTTCACCGGTTTACCCAGGCCAAGATTACAGTATCAAAGGCCCATTCATGCCATCCCTGGGAATTAAGTGTCTACATACAATTGAGAATTTGCAGTTTAGAGTCTAATGCCACTAATAAAACACAAGTAATGTGTTTTATGGGCATGATTGGGACTGACTACTGCAGGCTGTGACAAGAAGAAATACAAATTCAGGCAGTGGTAACAAAGCAGTTAGAATAAAGGTGTATCAGAGTTTAGAAGAAATTTGAAAACAAATATTTTTTTCCCAAACATGCTTGAATGTAGAGTGGCTGTTTCTGTAGTTAATGAACAATCTGCTTTGGGCATGCTTGAGCAACTGATGGTTGCATAACAGCAAACTCCATATGACAACCATGCATAACTTCAGCAACACACAAACATTTTCTTCCTGCCTGAACTAATGAGCCGTTTAGTTAGTATAAATCAGGTTATTCAATAGATGTTGCAGGCAGCTAATAGGCTCGATCCTGCTGCTGATCCTTATTCAAACTGGTACTCGAGCAGAATTAAATTTGTATCCACTGAGTGAATAATAGAATGAATAGTGAGATTTTCACACGTGAATTCACTGCAAGATAAAGACACTACATAACTTTAAAAAAAAAAAAAAGAATAATTCATCATAGTGAATATGAAATATTTGCTGTTTGGTTTTGGAGGAAGAAATATTTGATCAAATGATCTGAGACTAGATCATGAGAAAACTAGAAACTCCATAATACTAATGCTAATTCTTCCTGATTTTCTCTTGGGCTTCAGTGTGTACACCTGGGAGTTTATGGAGTTTTGATAAGATTATTATATTTCAAAAAAGTATTTTGATAAAGTTTGATATTAACTACACAGGCTTTAAAGTAACAAAGGTAGTTCTATTAATATGTGAAAATCCCAAAGGAAGGTTAGCAAAACTCCATGTTTTTCATGAGAGAGCTGTTTTGCTTGAAATCAAAGTAGGAAAAGCTGGTTACAAAAAAAAAAAAATACTTAGAACTGTTAAAAGTGGAATCTTAGAGTTGATCCTTGCATGTGTCTTTCTGAAGTGTTATTGCAAAAAATGCTGCACGAATCTTCTGCAATATATAGGATTGTGAATTATTTCATGAAACATAGAAAAACAAATGTATTTAATACAAATTGTTAAAATACATTTAGACTTTCCTGTACACTTCTGAATGCGTTTTGGCAATTCTAACTGATGAGACCTAGTTTAACAAAATATAGGGAATTTCTGCAATCAGGCCACAGGATGTGCAGTTTAATTATGTTGGTGTGCATTTCCATTTGTTTCTAATGCAGAGGATCTATTGGTAAAATGAATGCCCATTTTGTGGTCTGTTATGCAGAAAATGTTTAATCCAGTGTTTGATTTACTCTGTTAAATCTTCTTTATTGAATGTGCTTATTCATCCATGCAGAATTGGGTATGCTGCTTTCTGTTACTATGACATTGCAATTAAATAGCTAAAGAGAAAAACATGGCAAGACATTTTCTCAAGGTCCATGAAATTCTCATAAAAATTATTCATACTTACATATTTTACTTCTGCATTTGCTGATATTAAAACAGTAAAGTGCAGAGAAATATTTTTGTGTTGTACGGGGCTGACAGATCTTGCCTTTAAAGATCCTGAATAATCAGTTTTGTCAAATAAATAGTACTAAGAAGAATTTCTGGTCCAGTGGATAATGACTGTCATCACGAAATAGGGTTGCACTGATTGCATCTCATGAATGAAGCTAACAGGAGCTCACAGAACCGAACAACAGCATTTTGTGGGGAGATAAATACTTAAGCACTTGAGAGACAGTAAGACATTGACAGCGAAATAGCTCCGTTCTAGTGCAGTCCTAGACTTATACTAAACAATAACAAAAGGTTTTCCAAATGAAATTATGTTTTCATGAGTTTGCCCTCAGTGAGAGAAGGGTGTGCAAGGAGAATTTCTCTTATCTGATCTAAGCAAGACAGTGAGGCTTTGTTCCTCAGCTCAAGACATGTAGGTCAGGATGATCAGCTTCGTGAGAATTCTGGAGCTAAATTTCTGTTGTTACAGGTTAAAAAGTAGAAATGACAGCTTCATTAACAGAATTGCACTATGGAAGATGCAGAATGGAAATTTTTTTTTTCTCTCTATGGGACAATTGAAAGCATAAATATAAGAAACATAAGGTTTGATCTTACTACTTTTATATAGGAATCCGCAACTACTAGTTTTCTCTGTTATATGTATTTTTAGCAGGGTAATCAAGTACTGATGTTTGAATCTACCTGTTTTTTGTTCTTGCATTGTTTGATGTTTCCTGCTGGACTATTTTCAGTGCTCCACTCTGTTCCAGCACGGTCAGCAGTACCGCAGGGGAAGGTGGTCTCTGGTTTCCATTACTCACTTTATACTGTTCTCACTATTCTTTTTGCTATGTGAACAAGGATCTTGTAATAAGGTGTTAACAGGCTGCTAGCTGGTTTATTGGTGTTATTGATTTAAGGTGTTAAGACTTCAATATAATCATACACAATGAATAATATTAAGGGATTAGTTTAAAGCCTTATAAGCCATTAAATATAAAATAAAAAGCAAAACTTTCTAGAAATCTCCAGTGTATTCTGGCACAGGTTATTACCATGGTAGGTTATTTAGCCTACGTTGCTGTAGCTGGCTTTTCCAAATATGTCTTTTAATTCTTGCTATTCAGCCTGGTGATACAGGAGGGGCTACTCTGGAACTGGAGATTCTGTTTTTCACCTGGTTCCCCTTCATTTCTTTGTAAGGTGAAGGGGCAGAGCAAGACTGTACTTGGCACTGGTGAGGCCACACCTTGAACACTGTGTTCAGTTTGGGCCCCTCATCATCAGAAGGACGTTGTGGCACTAGAGAGAGTGCAGAGGAGACAGCGAAGCTGGTGAGGGGCCTGGAGCACAAGTTTGATGAGGAGCAGTTGAGGGACCTGGGGCTGTTCAGCCTGGAGAACAGGAGGCTGAGGGGAGACCTTATCACTGTTTACAACTGCCTGAAAGGAGGTTGTAGCATGGAGGAGGTTGGTCTCTACTCCCAAGTAGCAAGTGATGGGACAAGAGGAAACGGCCTCAAGTTGTACCAGGGGAGGTTCAGATTGGATATTAGGAAAAAAATCTTCACAGAAAGGGTTGTCAGACACTGGAACAGGCTGCCCAGGGCAGTGGTGGAGTCACCATCCCTGGAGGGGTTTAAAAGGTGTTTAGACGAGGTTCTTAGGGACATGGTTTAGTGCTAGAGTTAGGTTATGGTTGGACTCGATGATCCTGAGGGTCTCTTCTGACCAAAATTATTCTATGATTTTATGATAAGACTGAAGTGGGACTTCAGGCTTTGGAGGAAAAGAAATAGTTAATGTTAATTGATGGTTGAGAAAAATAGAGATGTTTTTGAATGCAGATGACAAAGTACAACCCAACATAGAATATGGCTGTTAATTAACAAGGATGGACATGAGATTAATGAGTAGGAATAGATGAACTAATACACTTTAAGATCCATCTTCAACATGGTGGATAAAGGCAAGAAATTATCACAATTGGGGAGTAAAGGTACTTTTCAAAAATAGTAAGGGAAATATTTCCTTGGGTTTGTTAATAAAGTGCAGTGGTCAATGAGACTGGATGAAAAGTAGGAATAGTTTTGGAAATACAGCGTATGCAGGGGGAGGTAGAAATCAAATCTGTTGTGAGCTACTGAAGAACTGGTCGTTGAAGAAACTTAAGTGGAATTGACACAGAAATCGTACCAAAAAATATGGTTGTTTGCATTGGAGAACCCCGAGTCCGCCGTGTGAACGACGCTACAACAGAGCGGCCGGACGAGAAGTTTCCTCCCGTTCGACGGGACGGGCGGACGGACAGAGAGAACTACAGCTCCCAGCAGCCCCGCGCACGGCGGCCGGAAGTGTCTGTCGGCGGCACCCTCCATTTCCGCCAGCGCCGGCCACGTGACGACGCCCCGCCCAAGATGGCGGACAACCTTCCCTCAGAGTTCGATGTGGTGGTTATCGGGACCGGTAGGAGACGGCGCGGCGGGCAGTGCCGGGGCTGCTGAGGCGGGGGACGCGGGAGGCAGCGCAGGAGGGGCCGGGCGGGTGGTGTCAGGGTGCCGGCGCTGCAGGGCAGAGCTGGCGGCTGAGGGCGGCGGGAGAGAGCGGGCCCAGGGGCTGCCGGGGACACCTGCGAGGAGTCGCGGGCAGCTCCGAGGTTGCGACCAGGACGTCAGGGTCAGGATTTGCTCAGCTGTGGAGAGGGAACAGAGATGCGTGTGGTGCGAGGCTGTGACGGGACGGAGATCTCCGCGAATCCGGGGGCAGCCCGGCACCCCTTGGGTGTTTTGTGAAGCCTCGGCCGCCCTTTTTCCTGAAATACCTTCCTGCTGGTCTTGTTTACTTCTGTGCACCCAGAATAGTTGTGAAGAGCTAAGTTCCGTGTTGTTGCAGTATATAGGTATATGCTGATAATTCTTTTACTATATCCTGTAATACAAGAACTTTTATCTCTTAAGTTTTTTCTAGTCTTTCTGCCTGCTTATGAATAAGCCAAAACCTTTTTTTTAGTCCTCCTCACTAAAGTGTATTTTTCAGTATATGAACAAGCGTAAGGTTGAATGATTGTGCATATCAGAGACTAAACTCTGCACTTTCTGTATCCTGCACAAGTTCATCTGGCTTCCTGCTCAGATGAATAATGGTGGAGATATTGAATGTTTTAAGGGAACATACCACAACATTGTAACTACAAGACAAATTCTAAAATATTCCTTCAGAGGTAGAATATTGCATTGTGTTCTAGTTGTAAGGTGTCCAAAATACACTACTGTTTGTAGGTTCCAAATTTACACTCAAATTTTGTTTGCATTTATGAAGAGCTCCTATGATCAACTCAGGATGTTGGCTGGAGCACGCTTCTAAATGTTACTGTTTTCCACGTGAAACCAGGAACTATATTTTTGGAGTTCATCGATGTGTCAAGTTGTGTCCTTCAGATTTAAGAATATTTGTCTAGCAATTTGGAGTAGAATGAGTGAGTTTCTTAATGTAATTGGCCTTTTCAGTGTTTGCCAGAAAAAAAGTAGTCTGCTTATAATGTATGTGTAATTACTCAAAGAATTTCTGATTTCGTTCTGGAGTTTGTGGGAGTCTCCCCATTGTTGACTGTAACTCTACCAAAAATGCAAAATTAAGGCTCTTGAGCAAATTAAGAGTGTTCTCAGCCCTGTTGTGTGGAGTGGAAGCCCTACTGATGAATCTGGCATTTTCATATGTGTTCAGATTTGTGAATATTTTGAGCAAAAGAGAATAATGGTAAATAATGAAAAGCAAAAGTACCAAATTAAAGGGGTGAAAGATTAAAAATTGCATAACTTCTGTGATTTTTGAAGATAATTCATGCTTTACTGCCATGAACAAAATAGTATTTATGTAGATGATGCATTGTTGTAGAAAATTACAGGAAGCTCAGGGGTTTCTAAAACTAATATTAACGTTAGGCTATTGAGCTGTTATAGTTAGCAGGTGAGAGCTGGTCACGTGGTGGTTGTCAGGTTGGATCTTCCCTGCTTTGGAATAATCTTGTAATATCAGAGCTTTGATGGCTGGGAAGGGAAATTCTTTGAGCTAAGTTCTTCCTGAGCGATATTGCTGTATTTGCTGGTGGCGGTGTGGATTTGTATTAAATGATATGGTTTTGCCCACCTGTAGACAGTACTGCTAGAATTAATTTCAGGATTTTCAGAATTCTGCATTTTAGGAATCACTTACATAAATGGTGGCTAACCCCATTGACTGTTTTTTTTTGTTTGTTTTGTTTCTTAATTTGTATTAAATTACTCAGTGTGGAAGATTATTCAGAGTAAAACTTCCATCTGTCTTCTCTCCTGGGAAGTGGCTCCTGAGGGAATATCTTAGCCTTGTCTTTAGTGCTGTTTTCTAATGCTATAACTGGTGCTGAGTGTACCTGTGGATATTTAATTGTCAGATTGTAATAACTAGAAGGATTATGTTAATGGTCTTTTTAACTGCATAGTAGTAATGGTGTTCTTTTCTGCATGTGTGGCCTTTTTCCATTTGTGTGGGGTTTTTTTGTTTGTTTTTGTTTTGTTTTTTTTTTAATTTTTGCATCTTTTGATTTTAGTAATTAGATTGAGTGGTAACTTTAGATTTGAATTTGGTTTTATTTCAGGCTCATTTAACTGTTTCCTTGTAGTAAGCTTAATGAAAATGGAACCTCACACTGCACTTTAGTCGTCAGTGCTCCATTTAATGCTTAGGTTCAATTACTTCATCAATATTTCTATGGGAAAAGTAAATTCGCTTATTGAAGAAAATTCTTTTCCTGAACCCAGATTAAACACTTTCTTGCACAAGTTCAGAGCAAGACGGATGCGTAGAAGAAAAATACTGGTCCTGTTGGGTTCAGCAGCAAAAGTTTCACTGCTGTTATGGAATTTATATTCATTGTTCTAAAGAAAACTAAGTTATCATATGGCATAAAACCAGTGGGTATATCTTGAGGCTTTTTATGGCAACACAATATGAGAATTAAAGCTGTTATGACATTGTGCTTTTGTTCTACTGCCTTTCTTGTTGCAGCATTGAAGTTGCTCTTTCCCCCTCCCCTCCAGGCCTCTCACATCTGTATTTTCCTGCTTTTTGAATAAAGTACTATGGTAAAGTTGCCCACTAACCAAACAGGAATGGATTTATTGGATGATTCTCTGCTAAAGCAGGTATTATGCAATATCAGTTCTGGTATTTTGGAAGGTCAGTTCTTTAGCAAGTGATACACTGTGATTTTTTTAATTTGTTTAAGAGTCGGTAGAGTCTGGGTTTGGAGGGCTGATATAAGGTGGGCATTAGTCATGTTCATTTAAGTGAGTTCATTATTGATGAACTTTTGTGGGTTTAACTTTCAAATTAGTGCAGGCATTAAAATCGTGGTACATTTATAGCAAGAGGGTGTGTTATGAGTTCTTTGATAAATGTCTATTTCAACAGGCATCTATCTATTTGAGAGTGACACTTTGAGCTAGGAGTCAGTGGCAGAGCTTTTGCCTTTAGGCAGTTGTTAAATAGGAAAATTCATAGGCAAAACTTTCAGCAATGTTGAATTTATGGCAAAAATCACTGTAAGTGCGAAGAATTGAAATATGGCCATGCATATTTAAAAGTGGTGTGGATAAGGATGCAGCATCATCCTTACCTTTGAATTTCTTCAGTTGGTTGGGTTACATTCAGTCTTAACTTCTTAAATCTGTCTCTGATGCTCCAGAAGACCTGTATTAAGTGCTGGTGGAGTTGTAAAATAAAGGATATGGCTTTTTAAAAGGTGATTGTATTCACAAGTTTGTCTGCCAGTAATTCTGATTTTTTTTCTAAAAGGGAGTTATTCTTTATAAAAGCAGTCACAGTAAATTTTCTAGTTCTATGCAATTTTCTTTCCAGTCTGGTTTTCAGTGGTTATAAATAACACATGAAATGACTTTCAAGGTAGAAAGCAGGAATCCGTTTTGAAATATTCTACAAAATAAAGAGTGATTTATGGTTTCATATGATTTTGGCTGAAAGCACTCGGGCTTTGCCAGGTCATCAAAGTCCTGTCAGGAGAATCTATTATTTATTGTTCGATATGCTGGGAGTGGTGTAAGTACTTTATGTTATCTTATGTAAGTATAGTGTTAGGAAAAATCACTTCCAGATACTAATACAGTTTTTAAAATATACCATGAAAAACTAACCTAAATATTATAGATGTGAATTATGAAGTTAACACCGAAGACTGATTTTTAAAAAATAATGACAAATTAGTAATTCCTGATGTTTTTATTGTTGCAGGATATTTTTAGGATGTGCCTAAGATGTTTTCTAATACATCTGGGCTGATAATTTGGTTACGTTATCTTAGATAAGGACACAGTCTTCAGTTTACATCAGCAGCTATTTGGGGTTTTACAACAAATGCTAGATGGAAAATCAACTGAAGATGATTTTTTTTTTTTTTTTTTTTAGTATTTTCCAAGTGTAAACATACCTTTAACTTCTTACTGACATTTTTAACTGGACTAAAATTGAGGGGTTGTTTTCTGGCATGGCTTCTATTCTGATTTTTTTTTGCTGTGCAGAGGTACTGTGATAACCTTCTTGGAGACTTGGGCTGCCACCGGTATCTCAGGATTTTTTCCCACATACTGTGAAATGTCTCTTGCTACACAGTGTGACTCAGCCAGTGATACAATTTTTGTATAAACGTTTAATAAGCTAAAATTATGTTGTATTTGTGGTTTTGTCTATATCTCATGTATGTTCATTTTCCTGGGCTGTTATGGCTTGAAACCAAATTCAGAAATTACCTTCTCTTACTGATTTAATCAATCAATCAATTAATTAATTATTTTTACTTCCTCTTCAGAGAACACTGCTTGGATTGAGCAGGGTTTTTAGTGACAAGTTAAATGTTTATTTGGAGCATAAATGTCTCCTTGTGTTTGTTTACTAAATAGCATTTATTTCCACCTACTAGGAGATTCCATGTTTTTCATTGCCACATTCTTCTGATGGTATACAGATAACTATATGGAATTACTGATGTAGGAGAATAAACTTTTTACATGTGGGTCCTTCTAGACCAGTTATGATTTCCTACTTGTCTTACTGGGTTGACATTTCTATACCACTGCCGTATTTGGTAATGCAGAAATTTTCAGATATTCTGCAGTACAGGCATATAATAAAATGAATTACACCTGTTATCAATTTTAAGTAGATAGCTTTAACTTAAGATATTATATACAAGTATTTCAACTTCATTTGGGATTAAATGATAAAGTGCCTTATAACTTCTACATATACCGAAATCGTACCATGAAGATTGTGTAGTGAGCTTCCCAGAGTCAGCTGCCCTTCCCTTCCCTTCCCTTCCCTTCCCTTCCCTTCCCTTCCCTTCCCTTCCCTTCCCTTCCCTTCCCTTCCCTTCCCTTCCCTTCCCTTCCCTTCCCTTCCCTTCCCTTCCCTTCCCTTCCCTTCCCTTCCCTTCCCTTCCCTTCCCTTCCCTTCCCTTCCCTTCCCTTCCCTTCCCTTCCCTTCCCTTCCCTTCCCTTCCCTTCCCTTCCCTTCCCTTCCCTTCCCTTCCCTTCCCTTCCCTTCCCTTCCCTTCCCTTCCCTTCCCTTCCCTTCCCTTCCCTTCCCTTCCCTTCCCTTCCCTTCCCTTCCCTTCCCTTCCCTTCCCTTCCCTTCCCACCTTATTTGAGGAAATGTTATTTTGCAGTAGCCCTTTGCATTTTAGATACAATAGAATGAGGTGTGTGCTGTGTTTCACGTTATAATTTTTGTATCTGTCTGCAAAGGTAATGTCCTACTTCATTGAAATTTTAAATCAGTGTTCCCTTGAGAAAGCCAGAGGGGCTAATTTACCTAATACTGCATCTGATAAATGGAAGTTAGTAAGTGGAGTAAGAAGGCAGTGGTTTTAAGGGATGATGATACAGTTTTCAACTGGTATTAATCAGTTCTTTATAGAGGAAAACTCTTTTTTTGTTGTTGTTGTTTTTCCTGGTAACAAAAATGAGGTGCAGGACGATTTAACACAATGCAAATATTTCATGTGTAAGCATTCTAAAGGGGGATATGAAAGGGCAAGGAAGCACAGAGAGTATTTATACTTCTTAATAACAAGCCCTGCTATTTCTGAATTGATTCTGCCTCAAATACAAAGAACTTCTGAGTCAGCATATTAAATTGGTAGAAGAATTGTATGGACTTTTTATTCCTCTACATAAATCCCTTTTATGCTGCCAGATGTTTACATGTAACATACTGAAGTCTGTATCTGTTGCTGCTTTCTTGTGGTTGGATCATGCATTTCCTATTCAAACTTCTTGTTTCCTGCTAATACTATTGGAAATCTAAAAATTGTCTGGATTTGGAACCCTATTTGAGGAGGTGTTATTTTGCAGTAGCCCTTTGCATTTTAGATACAATAGAATGAGGTGTGTGCTGTGTTTCACAGTAATATGCATAATAGCTTAGTAGGAAGATATTGTTTACTATTAATTATACGAGAGGGCAGATCTCTTGATTTGGTAATTTGATTACTGATTTTGATAGCAGTACAATCTTAAAGATTTTTTTTTTCTCTATATATATAGTCTAAAAGGAAATGTAGATTTTCATTTAGATCTTGCTGTCCTTTGTTCAAAGTTATTGCATCCAAATCATTACCCAACTGCCTGTTCAGAAACTTTAAACATCATGAGCGGCACAGGTTATAGTGCCGAGTCTGTCATTCGTTAAGCTGGCAGAACAGAAGTTGATTCTTCCCCAAGAGGGATGAGTGGCAGCAAGTGTTGGAATAGTCCTTCATGAGAAATGCACCTCTGAGATACCAAGCTTTATTTCTTCATTAGACATAAGTGAAACTTCAGAGTCAATATTGGGGATACAGCCTTTCCCTTGTAATCATTTGAATTCTGTAATGAGTCTTCTTCAAACCAAACTGTGAGCGAAACGTTTTGGAGTCTGCTCTGTAGCTAGGGTCTGAACACATTCCAAAATTTGAATATAATCCAAATCAGAGTTCAGAATAGGAAACTGTTTCCAAATAGGAATATTTTTTTAAAACAATAGACTTCTCTGTTATTGAATAATTGGAAGGCAACCTATTTTGCACAACTATGTGAGCATCCTGTAGGAGATAGTCCAGCCTCACATGATTAAATAAATCTCTACCATTTCTCTAAGGAAGTTTTTCCAAAGTAGTTATTTTTTTCTTAGGTAGAGAGGGACTATCTCTAACTGTATTGTAACAGTGTGTTTACCAGAGCCTTCTTTTTTGGCAGTTCAGATCACATGTAGTAGTAACTTGCACTTGGCAAAGCTACCAGTTTTCTGTGTGGCTTTATTTCAGAAGAGAATTCAGAAACTAGTACCAAGGCACAGTCTTATTTCTTTGGTTTACTGAGGTTTTGTCACGTAAGAATAGATGGTGTCTTGCTCCATGCAGTTGTTCTAAGACCCTCTCCAAAGCAAAAATGCACAGGCCTTGCCTTCCTTACGCCGTCTCATTCTGTTGCCAGTGGGTACCTGGGGAGCCACAGTGTCTTGGAAGCAAAGGGCTGGTGAAGAAAATTGATGCCAGCTTTCAAGAGCAGGGAAGCTAATTCAGGGAACAATTTCATCCAAGGTTAATGGAAGAACAGACCTCCAACACAGTATCAATTGGATCAAGCTTAGAGCAATCAGTTATGCCCTAGTAGCTATAACTCCAGTCCTGGGCAGCCAGGCAGCGCCCGGGATGTTTTACAACACTTTCTCAGTGGCTTTTATCAATAAGGAAGGAGAAACAATTTTCTCAATTCCATTTCCAGAGTAATATTCTCAGTGCCCAAATGAAGGAAAGAAAACCTTTTTTTCAGGAACTACAAACAAAATAGTAGTTGTAGATTCTATTCCAGATAGTTTTTAGACAGAGAGAAATGAAACGTATATATAAACGCTTTCGGAGGGCAGCGGAATGTGGAGTTGCCTTTGCACAGTAAGGCTGTGTGCAGCCAGGATCTTGTGGCAGTCCTGAAGTGTGTCCTGTCGTCACGTATTTTCTTCTTGTCTCTTTGTTCAGAATGGCCTGTGTTTTGAGTTCTTACTTCAGAAAATTCAACTCCGCAGATGGTTGGCCTTTCTAGGCTGTGAAACAAACATCCCAGGAACTGATGCAATTTTTCTACCCCCAGAGATTAATTCCATAATAAGTCTTCACTTGCTGTGGAAGGTCAGCAATGCAAAACTGTTATAACATTTTCTACTTTATCAATTCAGAAAGGAATTTTCTTTTTTTTAATCCATCCAAAATAGTAGGTGTTAAAAATGGAAAATTTGCAGAAAAGGTGTAGCTATTGCCTGGAAGGTTTGTCACGCCTGTCTTAAACCCCCTTCCTTGTATTGATACAGTCATTTGTGATTTCGGGCTGTCAACACCAGCATGGAATTGATCTGCTGAAAACTGACCATCTACTTCATGTGGAAGAAGGTCAGAAATGGCTTAAGATAAGGACAGAGAGGTAAAACATCTTTATTTTGATGGTTGTGTTTGCCTTTTCTGGCTTAAAGAGTTTGTGAAGCTATGGCCTCATGTATTAAAGTTCCTCTAGGTGTTTTCTAGACTGCATTTCAAGTGCTAGATTTAATAAAGACTAGCTCAGCCATTTAAAAGGGTTTGTTCCTGTCTCTGTGAGTGCTAAATTGTACTTAACATCCTATTAAAGTCTAACACCTTTTTACTCTAGGTGGGTAAATCTGATACCACACAAGTAGTAAATAGTTGTCCAGTAACCTTTAATATAGTGCATTTTGTGCTTTAAGTGAATCATCAGATTGGCAATGTGCTGCCCTTTTATTTGGTTGTGAAGGGGGTGTTCTCTAAAGAAATAGATGACTACAGGCCTGGAATTCTCATGAGAACCATGTGTGGTGTGAAAGAAGCCAAAGAAGTGTGGGTTCTGGTTCTACCACAGCTGCTTTTACCCCTGTCAGTTCTGTCTCTCTTCAGTTGTACTGGTACAGCTGCTGCTGCTCTGTCAGTCAGATCAGTGAACACTCCTTTTGCTTGGTTTATCTCATCCCCTAATTGAATACGTAGCTTAAGTATCTCCTAATACCAGTCCCTTAGATTTTAATGGCTTTTACTGAACTACCTGCTTGAGCAGCCAATAGATCATTTAAAAAGAGATTTCAGCAAAGCTAGTGCCATACAGCCTTTTAGACAGTGAGCTGTGCTTTTCTGAATCTACTCAGAAATCCAAGTCATCCAACTGCACATGGAAAAATCTGGTGAGTGGGAGGAGATGTTAGAGAACAGCCTCATTTATTTATTAAGCTTCCAGTTAGTATCATGTGCTGTTCCAAGCAGGTATTGCGGGTAGAGAAATATCATTAGCCTTTTCTTTTTTTTTTTTTTAAACTATATATATTTTCTAAATGTTATGAAAACATACTGATTTGACAGGCTTAATTGCATGGTGTGGGAGCTTTTGATAGGGATACCACTTTAAGGATAACAATCTCAGATTCATTCTGTCCCTAATGCTACTCTTAAATGTGAAGTGGAAAGATACGTGTAATGTCTGTTTAGCTTTTCTGTTTCCATGTCTTGGTCTGTATGCAGAAAATTGAGTGTGCTCCTGGACACTGTGTTTGGAGCAAACCAATCAGTTCAATCAGAAGCAAAGTCCAAATACAGTTCTGAGACCTGTCCACACTAGAGATGTTTGCAACAGATGATACGGAGGAGACAGCACCATGCACGACTCTGTCTGCTGCACACCATTGCTTAATGCCAGGGTTTATACCCTCACGCTTCCCGATGCACCCTTGGACAATATACCAGAGCGCGCAGCATTTACCGTACATTTCTTAATTTTAAACCACCATTTTAATGGGTTGTTACACAGTCTTCACATTATGTCAGATACTTTGAAGGGAACAAAAATAAACAAAAATGCTCTCAGATAATACCTGTCTGTATCAGGAGAGATACACTTACAGAGCATCCACTAAAATTTGGGTATCGTTGTGGTGGTAAATGCTCAATCTGTTTATGATAACAAGATGTCTAGAGAAGACACTGGTGACAAGGTTTATCTCAGAGGTAGTAGTGTTTGCAAGTAACATGTGCTATGTGACTATTAAAAAAGTGTTGCGTTCAAGACCATCATAGGAAAATGTTAATGAACACAAAAATTATTAAAAATTTCAGGGACTTGCATTGTACACTTTCTTTTGTTTGAATTGCCTGTTTCTGACCAAGTTCTAAATTTATTTTGTTTTTTAATATATTTTAGCATACTAAATTCTAAAAATCACATGTGTCCTTTCAGGTTTGCCCGAGTCTATTATTGCAGCAGCATGTGCCAGAAGTGGCCAGAGTGTTCTTCATGTTGATTCGTAAGTTACACAAATAATTTTCTTTTTTAAAAGTTAAACAAGCTAGAAGTGTGTCTGTGTCATTGTGCCCTTCAGGACTTGTGTTTTGTGTTCATCTGGCATCAAGTAATCGCACACTTCTGTCTCAATCTTATTTTTGGGGTGTTATTTCCATCCATAGAACAGGCAATTTTTGCATGCTAGCTCAGTAGTTTGGAGCAGAAGTGATGTGGTCAAGGGCACTGTTGATGTCTCCTTTTGTGCAGACAGGAATGGTTACAGGCTTTGTGCCCTTCATTATAATTCCTGGTAGTAATGATCCCATTCTGGTTTGGGGAGAATTTTTACCTGAACCATTATCATTGAAGGACAAAATATTTTAGTAGTGTCTCATTTATATCTGTTCTCAATGCCTAGAAAAGTTAACACAACTGTTTTTGCATTTTAATTGTTATCAGAACAAAGACAATGAAGTCTGGCCGACAGGGAAGGAGATGAACACGGCATTCTTGTTTGCTGTTTTCTCTCTATCTCATGCTATATCAGTTTGTAAGAAGAGTACAGAATACTACTGAAACTGCTTGAATCAAAAAGTGTTTCTGTTGCGCTTTGAAGCAGAAGGATTTGCTGAAGCGCTTGGAGTCGCATATTTCACTGCATCCTATTACATTCATTTTACTTTTCTTTACCAGTTAGCCAAAGTGGTTTGTGTTTGTTTGTGTGTGTGTGTGTTTTTTGTTTTTTAATAAACTGTGTTACTATGCAATATGATGCACACTGGTTTTTAGGAAAAAAAAAATAGAATTTTTGAACCTTGGCATATTTGTATACCTCAGCGAAATTTAGTAACGTGACTCGAGTCTGGAGCTCTGGTTTCTGAAGCAATCTTGAGATCCAATGCTGGAGCTTCAGCTGATCAAGACAAACTTTTACAATACTCCTCTCTCCCATCTCCCATTTTAAAATTAAATTTTTCACAACTCTTTTGAGACAGTTCATCATTGCTAAGCAGCTTTTGAGGCTGCTTTGCTGTCTGTGTTTTTCTAGAAGATAAATGGAATTTGTATTTAGTGAGGTTTCTGTGCTACACAGCTGCACTGTGCCTGCTGTAGTGTGCTATGTCAGACCAAGTTATGATTATACTAGTTTGAAATGATACACAATTTGGAAATTTGCAAGGCTAGCTTACTAACTCTGTTGCAGGAAATATGATTCACAATTGCTCCGTTTACTGTTATGCTGCCCACAAAGTTGCTGTCTTGGGCTGGAACAGGGACAAGTGACACTCTTCAGAGTTGGTAGTTTTTATCAATAGGAGGGCATTTGGATTAAGAACTTGTCTTAACAAATCTTCAGGCATTATGGTCTACTCTCAGAACCCATGGAAAATTGGAACTTGCAAGTAAAAAGGTCCTTAAATGGGATAATATTCTAGTATTTTACATCACAGTGGGATAGAACACAGCAAGGCAGTGCTTGATGCTTCGTATTTAATTCAACTAACGATTCCGTTGAAACAAAGACAACTCTTAAGATTTTAATAATTGAAAAGAAATATACAACTACATAGTAGTGATACTGAAGTTACTGTAAAGACCTCATGCATCATGTATAAGGGTATGTTCACTTCAAACATTTTGGTACAGTAATTCTTAAATTAGCTATTATTGCTAACCAAAAAAATTAAAAACCTTATTTTAGAATAAGGAGATATAGAATGAATAAAATAGTTACATTTGGATTTTAAGCTTAATGCATATATTACCAATAGACTACTTAGATTTTGTTAAGTGAACCACTTCTGTTATTTCCATTTTTTATATTCATTGCCTATTAATATCTGTAATAATAGTTAGCCACTGGAACTTTGATTTCTTTTATCCGTGCCTATTTTTAGCTATGATGAAGAGTCTTTCGGAAAACTCACAGAAGCAGGCAATTAGAACTGTGGAATACAGATTTTGTTTATTACTGTTTTCACTTAAATATGCTCATTTACATTCACACATGCTTTTGTTTTTCTGCTGAAAATGAAGGCTTCCACATTTGATTCTTTTCTTCTGTGGAGTTATATTCCAACTCCAGTGCAGGGTAAGGTCAGGGGGAGGTGTTTTTAACCCAGGTGTTCTTCACTTGTGTTAATAGTTGCCATTTTAATTGGTATATGTGCTCACCGAATCATGGTCTAGAATCCACATCTTGGCAAAAAAAGAAGATATGTTTATACTGTACAACCCGTTCCCATAAATAGGGAAGTGTTTCAAGCCATCTGCCTTTCATGTTTAAATTAGTACTCTTGCAAAAAAAACCTACCAAAACCAGCAGAAACCCCCACCCTGATACCATTTGAATTTTAAGTGATAAGTCTTAGAAAGCTTGCCAGAGATTAATCTGAATTAAAACATTTTAATGTACTATATGTCTAGTTTAATGTACTGATTTCTAGATGAATTTTCAAGTTTCATTTTACTGAGGTAACAGTATAATTGAAAATCACCAGCAAAAAAATCTGTTTATATGCAGAATGTCACTTTTTAATGATACCTGTTGTTCCCTTCGTTCTTGAAGGATCATGAGTTTAAATTTTTTTTTCAGAGTATAAGAAAATAAGATTTGGGGTTACTGAAATACTTGTTTGTGTTCGGTGTGCTATTTTGATTAATCTTTTGTTCTCTACAAAGGTCTGAAATAAGTTAGGCACAAGGTATAGAAAATATATATGGATAAAGTCTCTGTTTATAGTTTGCTTGCACTCATTACCTTGTGTACATCATTTTATTACTTTTAATCTCCAGCCATGTTTGTATTTATCATAATATACTGCATAGGTGATTATGGAAGATAGAACTTAGTATTTTATAATAGGCCACTTCAAAACTAAGTCTGATTTATAAACACTGTCCAAGCATCGCCCATCAACAGCAGCTAATCTTATTCAAAATAGTCACTTCACTGCAGTGTTGCCATAAATTCCTGGAGACTGATTTTAAACTAAAGTTAGCTTCTGCCAAATAGTAATTGAAGGAGCTCTATTTCTCTGTGCCAGCTATCTGTCTCAATAAATGTAAAATCTGTGGTTCTTCTCCGAGAGCTACATTTACTGTAGATATTAATGAGCTGTTGACATGTGAAATCTCAAGGATATTTGTTAAGTGATTTAGAAAAGTAATTTGCAATTTAAAATGTGGAGATTGGCACTTAGTTTAACTTGCAGTTGCTGAAGAAAGGTAGATCAAGACTAAAAGTTGATTACTTGAAGTGAATTTACTTCCCATACTAATTGTTCATATGCACAGGACTTTCTCTTGACAGCTTGCTGTGTTTTCTACTTTTGGTCCTTTGCTTATTTGGTTCTTATAATTATATTTCTATGATATATGTAGATCACACCCGCCACACCCCTCTTCAAGATACCTGCCTTTGTAGTTTCTTCCACTTCTTGTTAGACAGTGTCTCACTTTTTTCAGAACTTGTGAAATATATAATATAGTATAACCTGTGTCTTCATATAGCCTTCTTTTCGCTCTTTAACTTATGTAAAGTGAGGTAGCTGTGTAAATACAGCAACCAGAGAGTGACAAGGTCGCTTCTCAAAGCAGCTCAATTTCTTGCAAGGAAGTAAATTAACGACTTAACTTTCAATAAGGAAACCTCGGAAAAATTCTTAACTTGGGTGCATTTTGACCTTTTTTTTGAAAACTATTTTATTTTTATTTTGCTTTCAGATATGATCTTGTAGTGAAGTATTAGAGGGTAAACTATGGTCTCCATTGGCCCATGATGATCACCTTTGGTTACGTTTATATCCCAGGATATGATGACATGTAGTACACGTGACTGTCACCATCACCCTTTTATTGAGCTGACGGATCTCAAGAGCTGTTGGGGTTCAGCCCTTCCTCTTGGAAGGCAGGGTTGGCATAGTCCACTGCTCATGCTCCTCAACACCAATTTTTAATGTGTGACTGTGTACTTAATAGGTAGCACTTGAAACTTCATGGGTTTGAAACATAAATCATTTTGTGTTTGGATCCTTAAAATCGATGTGGCAGTAAGTTCCTTTGCGAAAGACAGCTGCTCTGATGGGTCGAGACTTCTTTCTGGAAGATCAAGTGCAGGACAGACACGTACAGGCAGCTCTGGGGAGCAATCGTGAGGCATCAGCAGCTTTTCTCCAGACATCACCAGCTTTGATGGTTGTACCACGGCTGTTAGGACATGGCACTGAGAAGGGCAATCTTCTTAAAAGGCACAACCCATGAAATAGCTTTTCTGTTATTATGTTTTACTTGTGTGTCTCATGCTTTCAGAAGTGTTCAATTTCTCAGATTGCAGTTGTCTTCAAAAGGACGTGTTACATATTCTCTTGGTTTGGATTCTGAGAATGTTCATCAGTTGGGAATAATTTGCAATTCCAGTGTTCTGGACTGGGATTTGCTAATTCTTTGTAAGTCTTTGAATAAAAGAATGTGTTAGTAACTGACAGGAAACAAACAAACAAACAAAAAAACCCCGCTAATGTAGGAGAAGAGAGAATTAAGCTTTTTGCAGACGTAAAACTGCACTTGGGTTACATTTCCAAAACTTTGCAAAAATGGCTTCAGCAGTTCTGCTGTTAGCTCTGAACTGTGGATTCAAAATATGCGCACTAAAATCAGCAGTATTTTAATTAATATGAAAATCCAAGTAATACAGGAGAAGTTTTGAGCAAATATAATCTAGGAAATGATATATGGTAGAAAAATAAAACATCTGTGCTCCAACTTGGTAGAAAAATTAATTTCTAACTCTGCGGTTACACCTTCAGTATGTTTCATGTTCTTACTTAGGGGGTAATTGAATTACAAACCTGAAATAGGGAGAGATGATCCATCTTTGTAGTTTGCTAATATGGCAAGGGAAGAGAGGAGCTTAGTCCTTGAGATTTTGGGACAATATTTTAGCTTTAATTAGGCTTTGATCTTGACCATTACTTTAAGGAATTCCTCAGTTCACCTTCAGGGCAATTATAACAAAAATATTTGGTTACAAAGGACTCCTAATTGCAAAACCATTTGTCAGCTCTTTTTGGAATTCCTTTTTACTAAAAACTTTGCGTAGTGAGTCAGTAATCATGTCTGGTCTACCTTCTTTTTGTAGTGTTTTCAGATGAGAAGATTAAACAATCCTGATCCCGCATGTAATGGAAACTAATTAAAATTCTGGGGAAAAAAGTCTGGATGTTGATGCTTCAAGAGAAGATGAATATTTAAGGTGGTAAAACTTAACTTGGGAACCGTGCTCAGAATCCAGATGGAAAGGCCAGTTGTGATTCATTTTCCGTTTGCGAAAGGCCCTACCGACTTCACACAAGTGATTGAGCTCCAGAACAGCATTACAGAGAGCTTGGTTGGAAAGATTGATTCACATCAATGGTGGTTAAAAAAAGTAGTTTCAAAGGAAAATCCCCCTAATGAACAGAGAAATGTTTATATCAACGATGTCCAATAGCTAACAAATACACTTTTGTAACTTTCTGTAAAAATAATTCATTTCTCTTACTGAAAGTTTGAATTGAAAATATTCTAAATATGCATGAATTTATAGTGGTGTAGATTCAAGAAACCCAGTCCTAATTTGGGGCAGGTGTCTTCTGCAATTTCTGTGATCCATGGCCTTGCTTGCTCTGACAACCAGATTGTATTCCATATTCAAGGGAACTTGCAACAAAAGCAGCAGATTCCCTTAAAAGTAAATCTTTGTAGCTGTGTTTTTTGGAAATCCCAGAAGTGGCGGGTAATATATGGATATTGAAATTTTTATTCAGTGATATCTTAAGCAAGAAATTACTCTGCACCATTGACAGCTGAAACAAAGCTGGAGATGACCACCCCCTGCAGCTCTCCGTTACTGTTTCACACATTGAAACCTGACAGAATCAGAGATATATTTAATCCTCATTGCTTTGTATTCTCTGTGATACCAAATAGCAGCACTTTTGAAGCCTCACCCATGTTGTTCCCATAATGACTGGATCTCCTTTTTATAGCTGGTTGGAGTTCCTGGTTGGTAACAGATCTGCAGCTGGAGCATTACTCCTCAGAGTAACCACATTGCAGGCGGACTGTGGGCTCCTAAAGCCCAGAGCCCGTGCTCCCAGTCCATGTTCTGTTCTTGGAGCCACCTCTCTGGAGTAAATGCTGGATTTTGTTGTCTTTGCAAAAGATGTCCTGTTTGTGTTCTTCACTGTTGCCTTGCAGTAGCTGAAAGACTTTTTTAGGTCAGGTTCTAGTCAGGAGCAATTAGGTGTTAGTGAGCAGATGTGTGTCCTTCAGCTGCTAAGTAAGCAACATGGGCCAGAGCATCACCCTCCGGTACCCTATGCTTAATGAAGTCTTTGTCAGTGCAGATAAGCCTTGTCAAAATTGTCCCATCTTCAATGGTAGAATCAAACCGGAATTTAATTTTTCACGTTTATCACTTATCTCTGCAATTTAAAAGTGGAGGAGGTTATGATAAGATTTTAAGTTCATTTGATTTAACAGTCTTTACATTATTCTGTAAAATGCAAAACCTGTCTTCTTCTCTGAGTATATCTGTTTTTTTAGTGTATGCTATAACAGTAGTTATCCATTCAGGGGGGTATTTTTGGCGTCTTTCACACCTCTGAAGTGCCAGCGTACAGTGCCAGAAAACAGTTAAATCCTGAAAGGAGTTTTTTATTCTGCAAGAACTACTCGGTTTTAAAAATTGCTCTATTATTTTTTCAACCAGAGTTCTTAAATATTTAAGATGTGGTATGCACAATAACAAAAACTAATTAATCCAACTGATATTTAGAGAAATATTGATGAAAATTTTTTTTAAAGGGAGACCAGAGACTTTCTTTGATTACCAGCAGAACTATTAATTTTCTGTGATATAAGAGAAGTAAACTAATACTTTTCAAGAAAGAAGGCAGTAAATAAAAACTGATAAGTACTCTGGAAGGTATGATCGTTTTGTACAAATCAGTTCCTTTGGCTCCACCTACAGTATATGCAGTTTAATAAGAATTTTGCCAGAGAACTCAGTTGAAACCGGTGGACTCATTGGCTTGGCTCCACACTGACTGGAGATATCTATAGTGATGCATATGTTTGAGTTAGAGGTGTCGAGTGAATATTGGCCAAGAAGCGGTATTATCTAGATTTTTCCTTTTACTCAGAGCGTCCCATGTACTTTTCTCAGCATTACTCATTTTACCCTCCAACTACTTTGATTTTGGACTGTAGTCTGTTTGGTCAGAGATACATACAAATGACTGAAATACAAATGAGTTGTGAAATATATCAGTTTTTGTATTCTGTGTCTAAAATCTGACATGGGCAATATTTGGAATATCTCGAACTTGATTGTTCTTTCTTTAAACCTGAAAAAGTGATGTATTATCTGTCCATCAAGTTTCATTTTTGTTTTTTTCTTTACAGGAAGAATTACTATGGTGGAAACTGGGCCAGCTTTAGTTTTTCAGGATTGTTGTCCTGGATTAAAGAAAATCAGGTAAAAAATTCTCAACTACTTTTAACATTCCTTAATGTTAAGTCTTGGTTGTTTGCAAAATTTATTACAAGACAAATTACCACAATACTTTTTCTCTTTGTTAATTTGACAGATCAAAGAGGTTTCTAGTTTCCAGCTTTACTGGTTGAGACTGAACCATCTACCTTGGCGTTCTAAGACTGATATACTTAATGATAATTAATATTATTTTATTAATTCAAAGGCTCTAATATTCTACTAATTCTAAGACTTTGATATGCCTGGTTTATTAATATTATTACTGGAGACCAAACAGTTTAGTGCTAAGTCATACTTTTTGGCTTCTTTAAATTATGTAGAAGCAGCTACACTGTTTCCATTCCTTTCCCAGCACCTTCTATAAATGATAATCCAGTCTGTTTTCCACTCTCTGATGTTTCAGTCCCTTTCTTTTTTCCTTGTGGGTTGTTGGGTGCTTCTATTGAAGTGTCCTGTAACCAGGATACAAAGATAAATGCTGATAGTGTATTTTTCAATGACCAAAGTTTATCTAATTCATGACAGTCCACTAGAAATCTTCTGAAGAGGGTATTTGTTTAGGAGATTGAGTACTTGGTCTATATTAGCAAATGGATGTTCATATTATTTACTGAAGCGTTATGAGCCTGTTGGTCCGGAGAAGATGGAACTTTTTCAGTTCTGTCTCATGCGTATTTATTACATAGTGCTACCTTCTGGTGTAATGAGTGGAGTTGCTCAATGTCAGAACTTAATATTCTCAGGGTTCTGTTACGTGATTTAGAGATTCATGTGTGGACAGATTAATGTAATACCCAAATCAAAGAGTTTTGTCACTAAATTTGGAATTAACCTGGCTGTGGCGAGCCTGTCTTCTAGTAGATTGTATTCAAAGTTATGTTCAGCTCTCCGCTAAAACTTGCATTTCATTTAGCACTGTATTTTCAGATTACTAGAGCTAGTAATGTAGTGCAAATGTTGACATAGTATAATGAAGTAACCACCTCTAACTATTTTAACTCAAAAAATCTCAACAGAAGAAACATTGAGACAGTTGAGATGATTCTTTCTTCATTTTTTAAGCATAAGGTGGTACAACGAACTATTTGGGACTATAGGGATTTGTAGTTCAAGAGCAACTAGCAATACAAAATGTAATTTTATAATTGTCCTTTGTAAGCAAAAGACAGATGTCAGTGATGAATGGGATGACTGGAGAAAACTGATCCTTGAGAATGAAGAAGCTATTTCTCTTAACAAGAAAGAGAAAACTATTCAACACATAGAAGATTTCTGTTTTGGCGAGTAAGTATGAATGTAAAAATATATAAGTCATGCAGAAGGTAAGCTTTCCACAATGTCATATAATTGAAAATCAAGGAGCATCTGAAAGTAACCTTGTGAAGCTGTAATTTTGAATAGCATGCAAGCGTAGGAATAATGAATGAAAATTGTATGGGCCTCAGCTGAAAACCGAACTATTTCTGAGTATTTATTTTTAGTTTTTGGATTTTGCACTGAACTAAACACTGTTCTGAATTTCTAAAAGGGTCTTTGAGATAGTTATGTAAGTTTAACCCTGAATCCCTTAGATAATGTCATAGGTAGCTGAATGAAACATTGACGGATATTCACATAGAAATGTGTATTTCTTTCTGTAAGTTATAGGTAGGAGGGGGAAAAAAAAAGTGTGAATTATACTAATACAATCTGAAGACTACAGACTCAGAATATTCCAGAGATTTGTATTCCACAGTAATGGCTGCTTGACTTTATTGCGGATAAAATGTTATGCTTGAATATTGTAGTTCTAATCCTATTGCCATAATAAGTATTGTTCAGAATCAGTATTAAATCAAGTTAAAGGTTTCATAATCTCATGACTTTGTGTATGATTTTCCTAAGAAGCTGTGATATTGACTGATGATCAGCTCAAAAATAAGTCCCCTAGCACTAAGATTTCACTCTTTATTAGAAGTGAGCATTGTACATCGAATCAGGACAAAACTGAAGATTCTACTTTTAAGTATGTAACTTAGCCTGGCAGTACAATGCTGTCTCTCTTGATGATCACCAAAAAAAACCCCAAAACCACAAGGAAGAAGGTGACATTAATAAAAGTTTTCCAAAATAACGGAAAACTTTCCGAGAGAGTCAATTATTGTGTTTCTGACAATTTACATGTTCTGGCTAGATTCTGTTGTTTTTGCTTAACTTTTATAACTCCTATGAAGTAACCATTAAACATTTATTTTGAAAGAATAAACAGCTGGGTAGCAGTATAATATACACAGTGCAAATCTGAAATGAATGGCCTTAGAACAAAGTGCATCCATCAAAGGAAAAGAATACTGTGTCTACAACAAGCTGTATTGAAAAAAGGCAAATGGCTGAAAAATAAATAGTGAACACCTGTGCTGAATAAATTAACCAGCTGGTTGGCAATTTTTCATTTGACCTATCTGAAGGGGTTGCTGTTACAAGGCATTAATAAGACACATTCATTTTAAGATATTCCTTTGTTAGTACCATTAATTGATGAATGGTGGAAGATAATATTCTAAATTTACACAACAATTTGTCTGCAGATGTATTATTTTTTTCTGAATTAGGAGAAGAATTGTCTGTACAAAAGTTCAATTTGAGTGATTTTTATAGACAGTTCTTACATTATTCAGAGATATTTTTTCCTATAGGAAGGTTGTCATGAATTTAGATTATATACAGTTTTTAGGCTTTCATTATAAAATGTGTAGAGCTGCAAATCATGCAGATTTACATTTCCATTAATGATAATTGAATAGTGATTTAAAATATGTAAATATAACATTTGTTACACTGTTTTTCAGCATGATCTAGAAAAAATACACTGTATTGTGAATCCAAATTTAATTTTGATTTAAAATTAATACTCAAGTTTGCTTAAAATGAGATTGAACTGTATGTGGAGCTTGGGAGAAGGTAGAAGAATTTCCACTGAATTTTTTTGTTACAAAAAGTTTTAGGATGGGTTAAATAAAAGCTTCGTTCTTTGTTTATGTATTAATGGCAACAACTTTATCTATTATCACAAACTACATGCTCCAAATCCTTAAGGACAAAAAAGAAAAAATATTTGAAATGCAACTTGACTTTCATTTTTTTTTTAGTAGACATTACTTTTTAAAAACATTTGACAAAGTACTTACCTTTCTTTGCTATTTTATAGTTATTTAATGCTTGCAATATGAAACAAAAAGCCATAATTAATGTACAGAAACACACTTGTTTCATTAGTGCTTCCTCCTCGTTCTGCCTTTCCCAGGGCAGGATTTTCCGCCTTTGGGGTGTCTGTGCACAAGCTGAGAGACGCGTGTTCCCGGGAGCTCCCGGAGTTTGAGAGTGAGGAGCGACTTATACAGCATACAGGGTTTTGTTCCCTCTTTTATCAGCAATCCTGCCCCCTGCTTCCACCTGCAAGGCTGCAGATGTGCGAGGGAGCGGTTTTGTATGTATACCGAATAATTCCTTGCTGTTCAGTGAATTTTAACCATCCTCTTAGTTATTGAAATTTTGTACTGTACATTTGCAGGTCACCTTTAAAATCATAGTTCATTAGTTTTCAGCTAAGATTAAATTGTTTATTCAGTGCATTAATGGCTTGTAGTATAAAGATAAAAAGATAGTGTGAAATTATTGCTGAACTCCTTTCACTTACAATGACATTGATTTGATTCATCTCAGCTGGTCGTATAAACTAAAATTCTAAGTTCAAAAGTACTAGTTTCTAAGGTAGATGTCATTGAAGTTCAAGATAAAAAGAGTAGAGGAGATTAGAAGTGGAGGTCTGCTTTACAGGAGGAATTTTAAAGAATTGTATTGTGAAAAGGAAATGGACTATGTGGAGTAAATGTTGTGTAGTAATGTCCATCCTTTGGGCTGTCTGCCTTCATCTGAGCACAGATTTGTTACACCTGCATAAAAATAACATTGCAGCATGAGGGCACTTTGTTCTGTGTGGCAGTTACTTGAACTACTAATTAGAATGTGGGGTCAGAGGTGAAAAAGGAATCTGGAGGTTTTACTTAAACTTCAGGTCAAAATTGGATGCATCTCTTCTGGGCTTGCTGTAACAGATGCAAAGTACCCTCAGTCATATAAAGCACTTCTGTTTTCTTCAGTGAGTTTTCTTGTTAAGATACCTGACCTTAATGACTTTAATGCATTTTTACATTTCATTTTCAAAGGGGCTTTTAATCCATAGGAAAAACCTAATCAAATTGGCTTACTGTTTCTTCTTTAAAATATTGTATTTCTTTTGTTTATGTAGGTGTGCATCGTGTTACATTATGAGAGTTTCAATTTTCATTTTAAGCTCAGTGAGTCTTTTGAGTCTGTATACAAGAAGAACCCTAACTTTTGGTTGTTGGATTTGTTGGATTTTTTTTCTTTTCTCCTCAGTAAAAATAGTCCTCTTGAATTATATCTTTGCAGTGAAAGCACCAGAATTCTTTGGTGGTTGGTACACCTGATTTGGCCAGAATGAAGAAATTCTAATGCTTTTCATGGAAACGCGTGAGCTTTCCATTCTGGCACTGACTCAAAACTTTTGAGTTTTTGAACCTCTTTAATAGACTTTTTTCTTCCCGTTGTGTATCTACTCAGTCAGGATTCAGCTGAAGGTGTGGAAGAAGCCGGTGCGTTGCCCAAGCTGCCTGTCTTTGGAGCCGCTGGTGCTGAGGGGTTTGCTCAGGAATCGGAAGAAGCGCGTGCAGCAGTGGAGAGCACAGTGCCAGAGAGCACGGAACCCAAAAAAGCTACGGGCACCGAGCCAGCAAGTGCAAGGGAAGGGAGTGACGCAGAAATCACCTCCGAGGACACAAGTTCTCATAGTGCGGCTTTGGGCGAGTCTGCTGGAGAACTGGGACAAACTGAAGCTGCGGTCCCAGAAGCTTCCGCCCAAGAACCAAAGAAAATTACGTATTCTCAAATTGTTAGAGAAGGCAGAAGGTTTAATATTGATTTAGTTTCCAAGGTAGGAACTGAATAACTCATTTCATATAAATGCATTTACTTTGCTTAAAATGATGAAATTAAAAAAAAACCTTGAATGCTGAGGAGGCTGATCCAGTACCCTTGAGGCAATAAAGGCAGTCTGGAGAAGGAAGCAAGAATTAGTACCCTAAACCAAACATGAGCTATTTCATGTGTGCTCTTTAGTGTTTGTTTATAACCAAAGAGACCATAAAACATAGCTTAAAAATACGTCCATAAAGTAAATTTCCTGAAATTTGGCACTTAATACCTGCAAAAGTGTTCTTTTTAAATAGCACCATTAAAAACAATTGTATTTTAAACAAGAAGGAAAATTAATCCACCTGCTGATCTTTGATGTTTTTAAAATGAAAAATTTTCTTATTGGAGTGCTTCCTGGGTTTTAGATTTTCCTGTGAAACTCTCACTGTCTTGCACTGAATTGTAATAAATTTTATTGGAAGAAAAAATAATTACAGTTAATCCATAACGTACAAGCTGACCGAAATTATTACTGTCTTGAATGCTTACTAGTGTGCATTTTGCTTAGAGGAAAAACTATTAGTCTGACATATTTGTTGTGCTGTTTAAATTCTGAAAAATCCACCTTCACAGAAAAGAAAGATTTGTCAAACCTCTGCAAACTGGGAAAAAAAACTTTCTTCAATAATTTACTAAATTCTTTGTGGAGACACTACCAGTTGCATTCTTTCAAGTTTTGTCTCTGTATTCCAAATGCAGATACCTCTTTCATGCATCATTGGAATGACATCATGTAAACAACAGTCAGTGTGTAGTAGTTAAGCAGATAATATTGGTTTGGATCCTCTTTGTAATTTTTCCGTGCTGCTGTCTTACTTGGTGTTAATTGCAATGAATTCCAGAAATTCTGATGGAAGAGTAGTGTCCCAGTTAGTGTCCCAGTAAACCTTTGTCTTGAAAATTCCTGGGTGGTCATGCAGATTCTGTTACTTCGTGCCACAAGACTTGAAAGATGTTTAAACTGATTTCCAGTGCTCTTCAATTCAGACATATGTCTTTTGTTAATAGTTACAGTTTTGTCCTTTCATCATTTCATATTTGCAGCTTGTAGAAAGAGTAAAGGTAGATGGAGTATAAGTGAATATAACAGAATATGACTACACTTGAACTGGGGGTTTAAGGAATTTACTTTTGGAAAACAGGACATTATCATTTCAGGTAATTTAAGAAACAACTAGTGGTGATTTACAAAGCGTCACCTACCTTACTGATATTGGGAAATGAAGGTTGTAAGATCTGGTGTTCAAGGATATGTAGCGTACAATGCAAAGAAATTATGCAAGATGACAATACAAAAATTGTCTCAAGCTCTGACTCCCAGCCTAATGAAGCGAACTGAGCAGCAGGCTGACGGCTTCTCCCTTCCACTCCTGGGCCCTGCTTTGTCTCCTCCGTTTGTATGGTCGCTTCAGTTCATTTAATTGCATTTTGCACGTACTACCTCTTGATGCGCTTTTATTTAGGTTTTACTTCACTGTGTCTACTGGTAAATAGTTATAGAAAACGTTTTACAAATGAATGCTGTTGGTATCACTGTTTTCTTTTGGTGTGAGCCCTTTCTCTTTACTCACCAATTTATTTTTTTCTTCACTGTGCAGTTGCTTTTCTCCCGAGGTCTGTTAATTGACCTTCTGATTAAGTCGAATGTTAGCAGATATGCAGAGTTCAAAAATGTGACACAAATACTTGCCTTTCGAGAAGGAAAAGTTGAACAGGTATCGTAAAATAATGTATTGCATATGTTTAGTTTTATGTTTTTAAAGTCAAGAAACTTTAAATTGGTTTCTCGGAAGTTTTGTAGCAATAAGCTGGTGTTTTACCTGAAGATGGAGATTTTTATTTCATTTCTGGAATGAAAAGGGCTTTGTTTGTGTTATATACATATTTTTTTTTAAAAAGGCAGAATTATTGACATAAATCTCTCTTTCATCTCAATTATTTAGACCATGATCAACTTGGCAGTAAATTCTTAAAAGTACACAGGCTTTAGATTTTCTCATTCTGAGCATAGACTTGATTGTTTGTCTGTTACTCACAAGGGAAGTCATTGGTCTGGCAATGGCAAGAGGAGTTTTTGGCACAGTTAATTAATACAGACTCTTGA
This sequence comes from Patagioenas fasciata, assembly GCF_037038585.1. NCBI lineage: Eukaryota > Metazoa > Chordata > Aves > Columbiformes > Columbidae > Patagioenas > Patagioenas fasciata. Next base: position 16,984,035 of record NC_092530.1, read on the forward strand.
CTAAATCTGCAGTCAGAGACACAAGTGAAACTGAAGGGAAATAAAAAGGGAAAGAGACTGAGAAAGTTTAAAAAATATTTTTATTGTAGAACATTGGTAACTTTTATTATAGTACTAATAGAAAATAATGGGAAGAAATATATAAGAAAATAACTATAATACAAAATAGTAATTTAAAAGATTTTTTTAGGTAATCAGACCAGCATTGATGCTTTTCCTATCCAGAGTATGGAAAGTATCCGAAACTGTTAAAAAATATTTTCCAGGTACCTTGTTCTAGAGCAGATGTCTTCAACAGCAGACAGCTCGCCATGGTGGAGAAGAGAATGCTAATGAAATTTTTGACATTTTGTTTGGACTATGAACAGCACCCTGAAGAATACCAAGGTAGCGTTTCATTGAACAGTGTACACTCTCTTCTCATGACTTCATTCAGTTATGCACAATTTTGATAGCTCTCCTGTGTTTTCACGCAATTTAGTTTTATGGATTCATTTTCAAAGTATGCTTTGACCTTTTCATGACCTTTTCACTTCAATGGTATATTCTGCTACTTAAGCACTTGCTCTTCTACTTCCCATGTCATTTTTTATTTACGTTTTTCTTTAACAGCAAAATTATATATTACAGCAAGGTTGCAAAATGTTTTATCATTTTTAGGTGTTTCCTCCCCTCTCCCAGGGATTTTTTAGTATGGTGTCATGTACCTGATTTTTCTTTTCTGTTTTTTTTTGGATAATATATAAGTCTTCACAATATATTGCTGCAAAATCAGAAACGGAGAAAGTGGAATTTTTTAACTTTGAAAGTAAATACGATTTCATGCCTGTTAGTTGCAGAGGGCAAGTTCAAAGTGCCTTTATCAACTGTTATCTTATTTAGACAAGAGAAAATCTGAATAGATTTGAGCCATAATATGCAAAGAAAAATGAGCATTGGGTCAAAGAGGAAAATTGACCATCAGAAGGAAGATGATGGAAACCCACTCTCTGCTTTGGGTACATGCACCTCAGGGTACAAAGAATGATGTTCTCGGTTCTTAGAGTCTAAAAGTAAACTAAGGCAAAAAAAATCCATCAAAAGAAATAATGAGGAAAGAGAAATAGTTGAATATTGACATACATTTCAGACTGAAGTGTATTGGTGCTTTTGTATCTTGACAGTAGGTTGGCTAGGCACTATTTTTGAAAGCATATAGTATTAAAAAGAAACAATTGTTAAGATACTGGTATTGGTTTGACTACTTGAACAAGACCCTTTGAGTATGTATAAACAATAGAGAAAATTATTTTAAACATACACAAGAGAGAATTGGTCACTATCAAGAATGACCTGGTAGGAGTGAGAGAGAGTCTGTAATGAAGGCAGACTTTTAATAAGAAGAGTTCATGATAGTGAAGAATTTATTTTAGAGCTTTTTTCTGTAAAATTTGGGGTTGTGTAAGAAGCCTGAAGTTAGGGAAAACTTGAGAATTTTTTTAGAATGGTAAAAAAGTGTCATTTTGACTTAGTGCATGGTTGTACAAAGGGTAGTAAGAGACATTTGTAGTAAAACAGTGGTTGAACCTTGAACAGAATACGTAGTGTGATAATACTAGACTCAGCACTGATGGAAGTACGTCTGAATTACCCATGAATTTATCCATGGCCAAAATAAGCTTATGGGCAGATTTCTGAATAGTAGGAAATTATGCTATTGCTTAAACAATGGTGTCCTGGAAAACAAACCAAAAGGTTTAGTTATTGGGTGACTAAGGTGTTTCAGAGGTTTGTCAGGGACATGCAACACTTGCCTTGAAAATCTCCCGAAAGACACAGTTTCAAACTGTGTCAGCAATGTTGGTAATTGGAAAGGGAGCCAGGCTTCCTCCTCCCTCCTCTGCCTGGCTCTTCCACCCCTGTTTGTTGCAAGTAAATCATCAACTTGGAAAAAATATTGTGCCTTCTCATTTTTGGATTAAGGCACTGTGTGAATGGCTTCTCTGCACACATAAAGACACACTCTAACTGTGTCAGCATGGATTCAGCAGTACTGTTCTCTAGTGGGTGTTATTCAGGTATAACATTTTGGGCAATTTAGAGGAAACAGCATCCCAAAGCACTTCAATGAATTTTTGTCCACAACTGCTCACTTTTCTCACATGATTGAGAAGCGGATTTAAATCCAGTCTAACATAATGAAGAGATTAAGCCTTATTTAGAGGTTGCTTTGCAGACTTTTTAAATTTCGTTGACTTGTATTACCCATTTTCAGCAATATGTTTGTAGAAGAACTCCATCATTTCTTCATTTAAATACAACAGTACTTGTTTAACTTGAAACATATGAAAAAATACAAATGTTATACCCTTTACCTAAATTTACTTTTTCTGCAGACTATGAGAACAGTACATTTGCTGAGTTCTTGAGAACACAGAAGCTAACGCCCAGCTTGCAACACTTCATTCTTCACTCCATTGCGATGGTTTCAGAGACTGATTGCAGCACTCTTGAAGGTCTTCAGGCAACAAAAAAATTTCTCCAGTGCCTTGGCCGCTATGGCAATACACCATTTTTGTTTCCTCTCTATGGTCAAGGAGAGATTCCACAGTGCTTCTGCAGGTAAACTTTGCTTTTCTGATACCTGTCTTCAAAAAAGGAAATCCTTGGTAACCTAAAGCTTATAGATGTCATTCAATAAGAATCATCCTGTTAACAATTTCATGTTGGTTTTATTTGCTTTACATTTTCACTGGCTATGAAATTGCAATTGCTGACTGCCTACGGTAATAAGTACTAGGAAATGTGAAAGAGATAATGTAACTCATACGTAGCTATTCCTTTTTGAAACTGGCAGAGGAGAACTGGAACAATGTCTGCACAAAAGGATGACTGTGCAACCTGTAGGGTGAGAAAATTTATTCTTTAGTCTTCCTGAAGTTAAAGGAAAATTAATGTTTTCAGTTTGTGTTACTAATTAATGCCGGGACTGCATCCACCATTCATAGGCACGTACTTAATAATGAGGGGGATTTTTCTCAAAGAAGCAAAATTGTGCCACGTGTCCAATTTGCTATTAAATATTGAAAAAAGGTAGATATTTTCATTTTGTTTTGTCACAGACTTATATAAACAGGGCAATGGATGTGAAATCACGGCCTTTTTCTCTTCACCCTGTGGGTCTGTACAGAACACAAGCTTCTACCCATAACTTGAGCGGCAGAAAATTTACCATGAAGCCATGTCACACTGAGCCATACACAGACTGTGTTTATGTATCTCGAGCAGCAGTCATATATTCTCCACTACTAGAGCCCTAGAAAGTAATTAAAACAAAAAACCTGTTGGTTCCAGGAGAAACCAGCACACATTTCAAGCCCTGTACATGACCTGTGGGCAGTGACAGTGCAGCATATAGAATAGGTGCAGTCCTGTGTTGATGGAAACATTCTGGAGTAATTGTCATAGTTTATGGAAGTATCTATAAAGTAGCTGATCGGCACCAGCCGCCTTGGCTGGATTGTGGAAAGTCTTATTTGGCCTTAGCAACTAATGAAGGCCACGTGTAATTGCCCTATGTGGTGTATATACATAACCTAATGCTCCCATTCCTTCATTAGGCAGCTAGCTCTTGTTCTGCACTATATTGAATAGAAATGTTATTTGGTAACCTCATCTGTACTTTTGTCTGTACCTTAAACTATATTTGTATGGAGATTTTAAAAAATGTGGGTTTACGTAATTAGGTATTTGAAGAGACAATGTGTGAAAAAGATTTGTTGTTAGGTAAGTAATCTGGGCACAGTCATGCAGTAGAACTTGTGTTTGTAGATTTTAGGAGGGTCATTCTGTCTTTAAAGGACTTCCTGCGGGACCAGATCTCTATGTGACTGACAGATTAATAAATCAAAAGAGTATCAGAGCCATTATAGTAGCACAAGTTTTGTAATTAGACCTTCTTTCACTTCAGATACCTAGGAAAAATAAGAGTATATTGAATTATTAAAGCTGAAATTAGAATTTTAGTCACATTTTTCCACTCTGGATTTTTCCAAAGATAATTTTTCTGGCATTCTTGAAAGCCCTTAGGCTTTATTTTGTTCAATAGCCAGTACGTGCCATTTTCCACTCTGTAACAGCAATATATTTCAAGAGTTAACAATAGTGGTGTTTAAAAGTCTTATCAATATTCTTATCAGAAAATCATTCTGTGATCACAGGAATTCTTCACATGACCTGAACTTTCTATTTTTGCCTTTTGATAGCTGCGTTGTAGGTTGTGTTTTTCTTTTTGTTGAATTGTAAGTCTTACAACAAGGACAGTATTTTACTAGTTGAAGCAAATTACTCTGTCAAACCAATAAATAATTACAAAGGTTTATATTACAAACATTCTGATAAAAAATAAAGTCTAGATGTCTTTCTTTTTAAATGAACAATTTAGGAGGCAATCACAATTGGTTTTTTTGAGATTAATCACAATTTTTTAATGTGGTTTGCCTTGGGTATTAGGTCTTCCTAAAAGTGAGCAGTATTCCGAAGAATACTGTTCAAACTGTATAGTAAAATGGTGCCGCCACAACCTATACATCATACCCTACAGTTTTTATCACCAGGTTATCAGAGTAAGGTGTCACCTGTTCTGTGATTTCTAACCACCGCTCTATATTCTGTTTTAATGTAAACCTCTTAAGCGTTTCTTGCAGCCAGTTACACTGTGTGTTCTCATCAAGGCTACTGTTATAAATGGCATGCATGCATATTTATGTGAATGACTCAAAGACATTTGTAAGTCACATCCTTGCATTCTAAATGAATTCTGCATAAACAGTACAACGTTTTATAACTACTGACAACACTTGAGTGAGTAAAAGCGGTGTTAGTTCTTTATTGGCTTAAACAGGTATGGTTTAGGAGAGAAAATTAAACTTTTATATCACTGTAATGTACGTCCCAATATGTCGAGGTACAGATGTGAGATTTTTATCTCCATAAATTGGATTCGCGGCACAAGGAAGGTCATTGGAAGCCTTGTGCTATTCCGAGCTGACAGACAGCAAAACTTTTCCTGGCCTAACAGCTTCCTGTGCTTCAGACTGGTTGGCATGAAACCGCTATGTCTCTCCTTCATTAGTCGCAGTATTAAGCAAACCTTTATATTTGAGAGGGTAAACATAAAATGCCAAAACTTCAATATGTTAGGCAGCTAGGAAGATCAGTATACGTTTTGCAGCTGCTTGTTAACCTGTTTGTTGCAAATCTATAATACAGCTTTCATGTTCTTCAAAAAACATCACTAAAGAAAAACTATAATTGGGCATCATTGTAAATTCTGAGGTCTTAGTGATACAACACTTAGAGTATTTACTGTGGTTTTGATTTTTTTTCTGTTTTTAGAAAACATTAGGGAATACCCCCAAAAGTTTCTGATACAGGAGTTTAGTGTTGAAATTGTCAGCTTCCAAATTTTCTTTTGTAACTGGGGAAAAACAAAAAGATATTTGACTTAAAAATCCGAAATAGTTTTCAAATATGAGGACACTAATTCCCTTATGAACTACAAGATGTAATTTTTAGCTAGTGAAGAGACAAGTCATCATAAGTTTCTTTCTTCTAGCTTTTACCATGTTGTACAAAGTTCCTCTTTTTAACTTAGATCTCCTTTCTTCCAGTTTTTTCCAAAGGAAAAACTTTTTGAGTTTTTTATGGTTTTGAGGAATGTTGTTTCAAATAGTTCACTTTTACAGTTCACCTCAGGGAAATATGCATCTTTTCAGTTTTCCTTTGAGACAAGATCCTTCTGGAAGCAGCCAGTTGTGATTTTCTTCACCTGTGACCACTGTTATTCAATGAATAAAGGCTAAGGAGCCACTTGTAGGTTGTGGCCTCACCTCTGATTTTGCTCTATGCTTGCTTTGTGAACACACTGAATTTTGGGGGAGTCTGTGCATAGTGTCTCCTCAGTTTGGCTTCAGATTTTTGTTTCTGGACTCTTGCTGATACAGACACCCAAATGGAAATGACTTTTTGAGAAGCAGCAGTCTAGGTTTTTCCCACTTGAAGTTTGAGAGGGAACCAGAGGCTGTATGGCCTCTGTCGTCTCATAAAGGTTCTGAGGGTGACAGGTCGTGTCTTTTTTCTGTGTGTTAAAAGTCACCCAGGAACACGCAGACGTCGTTGTGGTGTGGAGGCGCTAGAACGTCTTCAGCTGCTTTGCCGGAGGAATTAGTGACTCACTGACTTTCCTGGGTAGTCAGTGACTTGCATTTCCTATAAATAAGCTTTGAACTTTTACATTGTGTATGTATTTGGTGGGCAGTGGAACCTTTTTGTAGTAGTTGTTACAGATTCGAGCTGAAATTAGTCATTTTTGTGTGAGTGCCAGTGACAGTAGTAATTTTGTGATGGAGGAAAGATCTTATTAAGACAGTTCATCTCTTTCAATTCCTATATTTACAAGAAGATTAAGAGTCCAGGCTGAGAGATGATGGATTGTGTGATTGATTTGGAAGGTTCCTGTATGTATTTCAAAAATGAATAATCAGTTTTTACCCTCACATTTGAGCTATTATCTGCTACAAATGTTGAAGGTTCTGAGGTACTTCAACATTTCCAATTACATCCCTGTTACAATCTCTAGGAACATTTTAGTATTCTGAAATCAAGACTGGACTTTAGGAAAGCTGACTGTAATAAGCACTTAGAATTGATATATTAAAATTTTATTATAACATCTTTAAAATTTGAATCTATACATGATCTGCACAATTAAGCCATGTGCATAACTTCTCCGTATGTTAATAGTATGCTTTGGGATATTAATGAGAAATTCAATGTTAATTCCTTGTGACAATCAGATATGAGTCATACCATGTGTACAATTCTGTACAAGTGCGAAAGAATCACGGGTGATTTAAAAAACATAGGCTGTGTCTGAGATAGAGTTAAATCTTACATTTGAAAATATATTATTTTCATATTTATACATCTCTTATCACTTAAGATTATTCCATTTCTCTGGACCTGAAAATTTATATTGACATGACTGACAACTCATCAGTATTACTTAGTCATTACTAAAATACTGAATAGTAAGAGTAGCTGCAATGCTGCTTTCTTCTTAATGGTTTTCACTTGCATTTCAGTGAAATAATAAAACTTATTATTTTAAAACTTGTATTTTAAAAATCAAACTTGATGTATTTCTCTTCACTTTGTCGGCAGATGAATGCAAAATGGGCAAGCGCAGTTAGCGTGAGTGTTTGTAGGATCAGTTGTTTGTTTTTCCCTCTAAGGAGAAACTCTTTCCTGGGATAAACATCAGGGAAGTGAGATAATCCATCATTCTGAGACCTATTCACTGGTGATGGATGGATAGATTGGTAAAGTAACTCAATAATCTTCATTTTTTTTTCAGGTTATTCACAGATCAGTGAGCATTGTCGTTAATAAAGCTATGGAATGCTTTTGTGTCCTTGCCTGTATTATTTCTCAGAATTTGACAGGGAAAGACTTTTAATTTGGAAATAACCTTTGTTGTGAAATGCATTCTAAGTATATGAAACTTTGAAAATCACTTCCCATTTTAGATTTTCTCTCTGCTTCTCAGTGATATGTTTGTCTGTTCTTTGTTTAAAAATTATTTACAAATACCAGAGCTTTTTTGCTCCGTATTATTTCACTGAATAGAAATACAGTGTTCTTCAGAAGTTTATGCCTTGTGAAGGCCTTCGACCATTAGAATATATCACAAAATGTTCTGGATCATACAAATGTTGTCAAAGTATATAGATTTCAGATCCCTAACTAGGCATGGAAAAGTTTTCAGTCAATAAATTAGATTATAGGGCTTAGAATATAGCCTGTGGTATAGGAAAAATAAACACTAAGTATTAAAAAAGGCTGAAAATAATGTACATTTTCTTCCTCTTATTCTTGATCATTCTTGCTTCGTTTTACAAAGATATTTAGGACTTAAAAGCACAATATACAAACATTATGATGTGATATGATATTTCAGTAATTATTCGCTTTAATAATTTAAGACAATGGTAATAATATGAAGGAAGTATATCTAATACATTATTTGGTGTTCTCTCTTAACAAGTGAATTACTCTCTGCTTGTGTGGGGATGTGCAGACTCTGGTTTATGTATCTTCCCACAAATTAACACTCAAACATATGAGTATGTTAGAGCGTTATCAGAAGATTTGTGGAAATGACACGAATGTTTATTATTTGAGCAAACCTGGGATGTAAATGCAAATTTAGCAGAGTCCTTTCTCGTTAAATTACAAGGCATAGAAAAGTAGCTTTCAAGACATCGCTAAATTAGGAAAATAGTCCTTGAATTTCATTGAGGGTTAAGATAACTTGAATTGTTCTGTCTTTTCTATTTTTTTAACTGTACCCGTTTTATTTATTTGATTTGTCTGTATTCTCCTTTTTAATGTTTTTAGAACATAAAATGATATTGTAGGAAATGCTAAAGTTCTAGGGACCTTTCAGGAAACACAGAATTTAACATAAGAGCGAGGTCACAGCTTTCTCTTTGTGTAAAAATAAATGGGAAGAGGACAATTCATTAATTCAGCACTTGGCATGTTTTCCTTTGATCTTTCTCCAAAGCGTACTGCACTGTACATGCTATATTCATTTTTAAGGAGGGAAGGAAGTAGTTTTTGCTCTAGAAGACTATACAGTTGGGGAGAAAAATATGCAATTTTTAAATTAATCACTTCATGCATTTTAGAAAGTAGAAAACAAAATATATGCTGAAAATAAAACCTACTTTTTTTGTTGTGAAACCATGTGATACAGTTTTCCACTTCTTTGGTGTAGTTTCAGAATGAACTAAGGGTAAGTCTGTAATTTAAGAGTGTTTATGGTTTGTCTGTGTTGAAAAATCAAGATGTCAGCTGGAGAGACGTTCTATTTTTGTTCAATTAATATCGGAGAGCATTACATCAAAGCAGTAAACTCCTCTTGTAGCAACAGATGCAGCAACCCTGGAGCCTATTTTCTCTCTTGTTACATTAGTGTTTAATTAAAGAAAACAACTAGTTGGAGGCAGTTACTTTCTGTGAAATGTAATGAAGATTTATTTTGTAAGTGACCTTCACTGGATTAGCTGAATCAGTAATCAGTAAAATTAATAGAATAATCAAATTATGTACAAACTCATAAATCATCATGAATATGCTGTCAAAAATTCAGCTTTTAATATGTCCTATTGTTTCACAGCTGTATTAAAAATTACAAGTGCTGATTCCTGCCTTGATGGGAACTGAAATGGCATTTAAAAGCTGTGTGCGATGGGGGCTACCAGGCCAAGCATTTTCACAACTGTTAATTTAGCTGTAATATGATTTGATGTCACTAGGGCAAAGTTGAAGTTGAGTACAGTGTTGTTGCTATCTTTCAGCAAAATTTGAATTATTGGTGCAGGCCGTCGCCAGTTAATTAGAGTAATATCAGTTTAAATGTCTGTCATTTAGGGTTAATGGTATCAAAGAGTTGCCTTGTACTCGAAGTACAGTCAAATCATCTTGAATAGCCTACTGTATGAAAGTAGTGTTAGCACAATGATTTTACTTCGTCATAAATTATTAGGATGCCGTTTAATTTAATGTTTCAGTTTCTATATTTAAATAATTTTGGCAAGTTCTTCCTAATCATGTCATTTTTCATGCTAGTCCATTTTAATAGATATTTTTGCTCTTCATAATTGTTTAACACAACACAATCAAAATTCCTTTTAATTCTCATTTCCACTGGCCTACTATGAAAACATGTCCTGCCTTCCTCCACTGGATAGGAGGCTACTCTTGAAAACAAGTAATCCACATTTTTGCGCAGCCAAGCAGCAAAGTTCTTTCAAAGCACGCTAGAAAAACAAAGAGCATATATCAAAAAACCTTTGACTGTGGTTGAAGTCAAAGGAAATATGTAACTTAGAGTTCTTAACAAAGGAATCTTAGTTCTGGTTAGGTTAACAGTGCTATTCTTTTATACAACATAGGAAATAAATTCATCTGAGTTGGTTTGAAAAATCCTAATGCATGCATTGCCAGGCAAGAAGCCGTTGATTGCGGCATTACAGATGATAAGCCCGTAGCTCAAGGCTCTGTCATAATTCTTAGGGGATGTTTGACCTTCGTGTCATCTTCCACAATCTCCAGATAACCACGGCTGGGATTCAATCCGGCCTGTGTTCTCCCTGCTTTTGTGTGGCTAGAAGAAGGATTTCTAGAGAACCGCACCTTCCGATTTGGCCAGCAGTAAGTGATGTTGGTGATGGCCCTGCTGGAGTGCGACTTGGAAGAGACGCAAGTCAGTAACGCGCTTCAGCGGTTCACCGTCCTGCAACATTCGTGCGGTGTAAAACGCATCGCGGTACTGTCTTTGCGTATTTAGTATGACTTTTGAACGCCAATTTTAGGAAGTCAGGTTAGTAAAACGGAAGTTTTTGAGTTCATCTATGAACAGATATTCAGAGCTCTGTAACTTCCAAATTAAATTTTAAAAATGGAGGGAAAAAAAAGACAAAAACCAAACCAAACAACCAAGCAAAGAACAACAACAAAAATATCTGTTAGAAGAGCAGGAAAATCCTGTTATCATCCAAGAAATCTGGGAGAACTATGTGCCACCAAGCCAGCCTGCGTGTCTCGCGTAGTTTGCTTTGGCTGGCCTGATGCCTCGCTAATGGTGGACGCGTATTAGAAATGTAGTCACACCAATATATTAAATTACAGTGTAAACGCTACCAAAATATAAATAGAATTACATGTTCTTATTTTAAATACAATATCTAGGCAGACTCTGTTAATGAAATGGCAGGTGTAATTTCTCATTTTTATGCCCTCCCAGTTTCAGCTCTGTCCTTCCATCTGTGAGCTGAGCTTGGAATGGTTGGGTCAGACTAAACCTCGGCTGAATAACAGGAACTGAGAAAACTCACAGTATCCTTCTCCGGCATGGGGAAACAGAACAGGGTGTCACTGGACTGAATGTGCTACAGGCTCTTTTCTGATTGACTCATAAGAGGCTATTTACTTTTGAATAATAGGGCTCACAAGAAGAACACAGGTGTATTTAACTTGTAGGACAAAGGCAGAATTGTCAAATGTCACTTGATAGTATTTGACAGTTGTCTCTGATAGACTGGTTTTCTCTGAGGAAAGGATAATGCAGTTTATGTCAATATGGAAATTATTTGTCTGTTCTTTCACTTCAGCATGCATGAGAAGAGGTCAGTGATAGCCCATTGATCTAAGTGAACCACTGGAGGTTCTTAAATAAGTAAATAAATAATTTTAAAAAATAAAGATTCCCAAGACAGATCAGACATGACAAACAGTCCAAACCTGAAATTGTATTGTAAGGGATCAGGCACACTTCCCTCATCTTTCTTCTTTACCTTTTTCCACTGAGTAATTTCCACGCTGACTGGAAATTTTAAAGAGAAATATTACTACTATTTTAACATACTTCGAAAAAAAATTTAATTTTGTTTTAATGTTCTTACTGGTTTATCTTTAGTCACACCAAATTCTAGAGAGCTTCATCCTCTGCATTTTGTATTATTATTATTATAGTAAGAACACCCCTGGAATGATGCACTGTAAACAAAAAAATGACTGGAGCTTGTCTTAATTCACAGTTAATCATGAAGCTTTGTCTTTGAGAATCTCAAACATATCCTCTTTCTGTAAAATCATGAATTTCTCTGCATTATAGTGCTCTCCAAGTTAAGAGGGTTTTTTGAATACGTAACAATAAGAGTATAGGTTGTTTATACTTGTTTGACAGAGTTTTGAAGAGCATGGACCTGTATTAAAATCTTTTGGGAGCTAGAATTTCAAAAAAAGTTTAAACTAGTGAGATCACAGTCATTTCAGTGTTAATGTGGGTCTAGTAAAAATTGTAAGTATCACTTTGCAGAAACTAAACTTTCATTTTTGGTGAATTAATTTACCTTTTGTCGCATCAAATCAACAGAAAAGTGATCCCCAGAGATTAAGCCTGGCTTTTGGCAGATCTAGGAAGTTGGGATGTGGGAATTAACCCAGGATCATGTTTATCACCAGACCAGCTGAACTTTCCCTGTGCAGCTTTACAGGAGAGCAGGTCAGGCTTTGTGTGCAGGGCAGATTCATCTGATGAAGAGTTTTCGTCGGAGGTACCTCCAGGGGTGGTTAAACAACCTGGCTAGTCAGGAATTGATGCCATGGTCTGACTTCATATGCAGCCCCTCACGTTTATGTGTCATAGTCAAGTTTCTTTCAATCCTGTGTCTCCTTAGAGTACGAGTTGTAATATTGACTTTGGTTAGGATAATTTTCTTTGGTTTAGGTGTTGGGATTTGTTTGTAAGTGGAAGACTGCTAAATGGCTTAGTATACTTCAGTTTTTGAAAACCTGACCCGTGAAGCTGGTTTCTTTTTTCATTTAAGAAATCTTTCTCTCATCAGTCCATGTACAGAATGTCTTAAATGACTGTATCATCACATGGGCAGAACCTGGAGGACTCGCTGTTTGTAAGAGATCATCTTTAGATTGTAAGAAGTTTCATTCTGTTGGGGTGCTTCTTAGTGCCCTCAAAATTTGAGCTGCTTGTGGTCAATGAAGTTCCCATGGCACATTTTGTATGAGTAGAGAAGTAACTTGTGAATCACACTGGGAATTCTAGTAGGAGGTTGATATGGTCGTTGTGTATTCTTATGGTTTTATTCTACACTGTGTGCAATGTAGCATGTTCAGAATATAAGTAGATATTCTGTGCATCTTCAGTAAATAGATACTTTTAGGTCCTGAGTGACTGAAAGTGGTAACAGAATAAGTGTTTAAGCTAATGTAACAATTTAGAGGACCAAGGTAAATGCTAATATAAAAAAAAAGCTAATAACATATCCTTTGCAAAAACTATATGACATGCTTCATTTTGTTTTTTTGATTGTCTGATTCGAAGATTTAAGATGTGTTATTAAAAACCTACTACAACATGCACAGTACTTTGCCTTGCTTATGACACTCACATTGATTACAATTAGTTGTGATAGGAGTAACCTTTATTTTTTCCCTCATGTTTCTAGGCTGTGTGCTGTATTTGGTGGCATCTATTGTCTTCGCCATCCTGTGCAGTGCCTTGTAGTGGACAAAGAATCTGGACGGTAAGCATAATATAAGTAATCTTCTGTTTATATACAAAATGCAGATGAAAAATGTGTTAAGTCAATTTAAAAAAAAATGATTCTTCAAAGATCCTCCTTGGTATTAATAACATATCAACCTTGATTAAAAGTAATTTGTGTATAGGTCCTCCAGAACAAGGGAAGTGGGTCTAGAATATAGAAACTAAATTAATTTCCCTGTGATATTACTACAGCTCCTGATCACCCAAGCTTGGAAGACAAATCATTTCAGCTGCCGGGGGGCTGGTGATGAGTGATGTTAGTTTTCCTTGTGGCCTTACCTACTCTAATTGATTTTCATCAGATGACAACAGAGCCCTCTGTTATTGCATTTTTAAAAATGGAGCTCACCTGAAGACTCATCAGATTAATCTTTGCTGATAATGCATGTCACTCCAAGAGAAAAGACTTTAATGAGTTTTTAGGTAGATTGTTGTCATAAACTATGCTGCCCTCTTATCATAGGATAAATTCTTTTACAACAATATCAGGCCTGTAGGCAGGTTTAAAGTTGAGCTAAGGAAAATCATCCCATGGTTTTTTCCACAGGGGCATTTTTCACACCTCTGTAAATTGTCCTGGTTTCTGTTTTATACATTCTATGAGTTTTTAGTCTTAACTGCAAACCTTGCACCTCTTAAGAGCCTGTTTTCAGCTTAGATTCTGTTACTGAAAAGTTCAAAACAATTCTGTAGAAAAGTTTGAAGTTTAAACTAGAAAATACGTAGTAACATTTTATTAGGAAAATTAGTTAAATGATCAAAGTAATGTCTTTACTTTCCAGTTGCATTGCACATTCGATTCTCTGAGTGTTGTACTTGTAGCTGGATTTGTCCTGACATGGTCAAGTAGCATCTGTTCTTCTTGAAACTCTGAGATTTTATCTTTCTACCAGTTCCTTAAGGATCTGCAGTTCATTGCATAGTTTTAGCCTTTGAGATGCAAATGGTACAGTGTTTCATCATGATTCATATGCAAACAAAATTATGCCCTTTCATAAACTCTGTACTTATTTTTAACAGTAATATTTGAACTTTTACTATAGGGAGCTTTATTTTCCAATAATGTTTAAATAGTGAACTTTCTCATGCAGAAGGACAATACTCTTAGTTGTTAGCAACTTCTAAGCACCACTCTGGAGATCCTAACTGGTCAGTGGTGCTGGTTGCCCAGCTTTTTTACTGCTTTTACTTGTGGAGTCTTTTCCTTGGAGTGTTACTGAGCAAACTGTCCGGTTTGCTGTTAAGATCATCGCTATTTCTTTCCCCTTCTTTTTCTTTTTCGTATTACCTCTTTCCTCGCTGTGTATTCCGTTCCTGTACCAGCTCTAATTTCCTCTTGACTTTAGGATTCAGTCTTTTGCCTAATAAAAATCAGCTATCAAATTGTTAGTGAGGGTATTTAGGAGTTACTGAGCTTTTGAGTCAACAGGCTATTAATGGTAATTGCTAATAGACAAACTCCCATCTCTTTGTCACTACAGCAGCTCACTTTGGTTACACATCAGTTAAACTCACAACAGGAGAAATTCAGTCAAATCGTGCAGTGTTCATTGCTATTTTATAAGCGTGTTCTGTGGACTTCCAGACTTCGTCAGGGTCTTAGTGCTGTTATTTTTTTGCAATATTTAACAATCTTACTGTAATGCATGCAAGGAAAATTTATACTTAAAGCTACAGCCTTGATTTTCTTCTCAAACTTTTTGTTGATAGTTTAGACTTTAAATTAAAGTGCCTACGTATCACCAAAGTTTATTCTAACTCCTTTCTATACATGGCTAACACTCTCTCCAGCACAAGGAAGATAAGAACCCATTCAATATCCAGTAGAATTGCCTTTTCACTTCTTTACTACCCATGATTGTATATACAGGGAACAGTAGATTTCATCCCTAACTATACAATTATTTTTATCATGTTACTATAGCCCTTTTTATAGCTTATGAAAATAAGATTCAGGGATGAGTATATGCAAGTAGAGAAGCTTTTAGACATAACCTATTTGAGGTTTTGGTAATCCACTTGAAAATTTCTGGTTTTAAATGTATCAGATTAGTTCTGCTGTCTTAATGCATGTGTAAAACATCCTGTGTTCTTGATAGAACTCTGATGCTGTGTTAGAAAATCCGCATCTTGTTCCTTAGGTTGAGGAGAAGGCACACTGAATGCATGCATGATGGTGATTTTTCTTTTTGTTGTTTATTTTCTCTGTGTTGTTTGTAGATCACTTTTTTGTACAAATGATAAAATTTCAAGTCTTTTAAATCACATGTATTACATTAGTAATAGTGGTAGGCATTTTATGTTGATCACGCTTTACATATGTTTTCAATTACGTATTTCTGTCTCAAAAATGGAAAAGATGTGATAAATGGAAATTTATACATCTGTAATAAAAAGATATAGCAAACACATAGGAATTTACATATCCTTCTTGAAATATTGCACACTGGCTTTGTCAGTGCTGGTGAGTCCATTTCAAGGATGTCGCCCTTAGTCCATTAGTTTGGATAATGAGCCCTATAAAGTACATTTATAACTCGTGGCACTGCAAGGAGATGGATTCTAATTTTCATCCTTTTATCTAGACACATTGAAAGAAGGTCAATGGAGGGTTCTGTATGATTCATTGTCCCAACACATATCAGATGACAGAGACCTGATAATGTCAGTGCATAAGTGTTTGCCATATTTGGAAGCCGTACTTGAAAGAAATTTTCTTGGCATCATCCTTTGAAGTAAAGTGGAGACTGAAATTAAAAGCGCTATCTCTTTTTCTGTTTAAAATCTTATCAAGCGTACGACCTGGTTGCTATTCCTGAACAAAGGAGGGGAAACAACACTTAGCGGGAAAACAGAAAGTGTGAAGTTGCTTTTGCTGGCTTTGAGTGATGCAACATGACATTTAATCAACCTTTCCCCTCCTGTAATGTTTAGGGGGGTGGCAGAGGAAACTGCTTCATAAACAATAAGAAAGGTTGTAATTAGAAAAGAACTGTAGCAGCTCGACTTCCTTGTTTATTTGCAGTATTCAAATGAGTTTTTGAGAATGAAATCAGTCAGGTTAACAGTAAGAAAAAACTTCCTAAACATGCAAGTAAAGCACATGTTGAATAGAATGTGGCTGAAGCTGTGTGGAGAATACTGCATGATGAAATTAAACAATGCTTGTGCTGTTAGACTGTTCTTCTAATTACTGTTCTCAAGTAATCTGTTGAATTTCAATACAGGTATATACGTAGTATCCAGATTCATACTAAATCAGCATTAGAAGTCAGTGCTATAAAAACATGCTAATTGTCATTAAGCTGTCCCAGCTGTACACAGCATCGTGGTGCCCTGGGTCAGTTCTCTCTCCAGGCTACAGAAGCAGCTGGTTTACCCAAGTTAGCGGCAGCTGATTGCTCTGACTTATTTAGGTTTGGTTCGCATCCCTAGTTTTATAGATCATTTTGATCACAGGAACTGATGAATAACGTGAAGTTACAGAAATGCTC
Organism: Patagioenas fasciata; assembly: GCF_037038585.1. Taxonomy (NCBI): domain Eukaryota; kingdom Metazoa; phylum Chordata; class Aves; order Columbiformes; family Columbidae; genus Patagioenas; species Patagioenas fasciata. Next base: position 17,000,706 of record NC_092530.1, read on the forward strand.
TTTATTCATAAGGCATAACTTGCATGTCAGATATTTACTGATATGGGATAATGTGCTATGATAAAACACATTTAAATCTGTAAGAGATCTCTGATCTAAGGCATCCTTTTGTTTCTTTTGATGTTGCCATGTGCATCTGTGTGTAACTAAATGTGTGTGAGAGAATTTGCTGGTTTGAGTCCTGTACATTAAATCGACTGAAACATGGAGGTATTGATGCAGATAAATTTAATTTTTAAAAAATAGAGTTACTTTCATACAACAAGCAAAAGTTAAGTAGAGCTAATTTGCCTTATTTATTTATGCAGTAAATGTTCTGGTATTCTGTGTTAAGCCTAAAAAGACTTTTTCTGAGGTCTTGAGGGGTTTGGTTTGTTGGTTTTTTTTACTTTTTCGTATATCACCTGAGGCAGACTAATTCATGTTTGTGTTACAATTTGTATATATTGAAGGACCAACAATATCTATCAATAAGCTTTCTGTTGCTCTTAAAGCAGTGTGACGACTTAATTTTCTATGTAACTTGGAAATAAATGATATATTTGGTCATAAACATACAAGCTCAAGAAAGTTCTCTTGGAACAATCTGGTGCACACGTTTTTTGTTACATCTCAAGTTAATTTATCACTTAATTTCTCAAATATTATTGTAAAATAGACTTGTCTTAGGTAAAGGTTGTTAACTGGGGAGAAATAACACTGTGATAGGGTAGTGCCTGCCAAATAATTCACAGTGTTACTTTTCCATATATCATGAGGTAAGAAACCTCTGCCATTTTCATGTACAAACAAATGCCGGTGTTAGTAGCTTATACTTAGTTTTCCATATCAAGTGACCAATTGATTAATTTTCTGATTTAGTTATCTATAAAGCAACTGCATGTAGAATGTATAAGTCTAGGATTTGTTTATTAATTTCAGTTGAGTTGTTTTAGGGGTTCACATGTTAAAGAAATGGGTAGGTAACTTATTTAAAAAATACAATGTGTGATATAACTCAATGTCAAAAACTTACACATAGTTTTGTTACCTTATATCCAACTTTCTTATTTTGGTTTGATGTTTGTTTTTTTCACAGATGCAAAGCTATTGTGGATCATTTTGGACAAAGAATAAGTGCTAAGTATTTTATTGTGGAAGACAGTTACCTTTCAGAGAGTGTATGTACAAATGTGCATTACAGGTATGTAGGAAAACAGTAAACATACTAAATTTCTTTAAATAATAGTGTATACAGCACCCTGCAAGTAAAAGCAGGAGACAATAATCTCTTAAGTTTATCTTGGCACTACACTTAGTTCTGTTCGTGTCTTTTCTCTTCTTCTCTAAACATTAGGGCATACTATGTACCTTCTATGTTTAGTTTTTCTTAAATTATCCTCTAAATCCCCTTTTCCTGGTTAAAAAATCCAATAGCTTAAGCGTGTTAGGGATTTCTTTTTGTTAAAAAGTGTTTGGAAGGTGTTTGCTGTTCTCACTTTAATTAGTTCATGTTTAGAAAAGTATTAGAAGTCATAGTTTTCTCTTATTTTTGTTGTTCTTTCTAAAAGCACTGTACATATACTGCCTTTGTCTTCAATATATTGTAGATGAGGATTAGAAACTTCAATTCATGAGCTCCACCCCAGTGTATTTCCCCAAGTGTCGTGTGCTGTTTGGAACAAAAGTCCTGTGATGTACTGCTACTCATCTTGATCAAATAGGCAAAAGAATTTTTAAAAAATCAGAAGGATATCCCAGCTGTTTTCTATGATGGCACTGGCTCATTTATTCATCATCTGTTTTGGTCACTTAAAATACTACATTAATGTTCTAGACGTGGTCCTGCTTCAGCAACAGGCAAAATATCCTACTAACAATCAGGTTAATAATGATTATATGTTTAAATAGTCATCCCACAGTTTTATGTATATAAATTGGTATTGCCAGAACTATGAGTCTGAATTGCTATTTTTCACATTTTAGGGAAATGCCATAATTGTTTTATTTAATTGCAGGCAGATCTCCAGGGCAGTGCTCATTACAGATCAGTCTGTACTCAACACAGGTTCAGAGCAGCAGGTATGTATCAATTTCGTATCACTTACCTCTTTATGAATTGTATGCATTCATCTTGAGTTGTTGGTAGGAATTAATTCATGCTTTTGTTTCTGCTTGAATCCAGCATTTTAGTGAGCTCTCTCTACTGACAATTGTTTCATTCTTTAGTCTATATAAAACTGTTAGAAATTTTATTTTAGTTCAATGTCTGGGGTTTCTCTGTTTGGTTGACACTATGTTAATTAAGAGTTTCTAAGCATTTGTCTTTAAGGTAGTTCGTTTTGCTTGCTTTTTAATAAACTGTTAGCCTTAGTATTCTGTTAACTGTTAATTATTTATCTTGTCTAAACTTTGTTCAAAGTTCTTAGTTTTTTTAACATTCACTTTTACTGTTCTAAGTTCTTATTGTACACTTTCAGATATTTTAAATGTTTCTACTTCATCAGTCTTTGCAGACCTTAACTTTAAAGGGTGTTATTCTGTGTTAAGTGTTTATTCTGTATGTTTCCTATACTTCTACAGGTTAAATAGCATCTTCTTCCTGACTCTTGCTTTTAACAGTCTGGCACAAAAGTGCTCCAGTCATTCTCAGTTAACAGTGCTTTTCCCAGTGTTCAAATCCAATTTTGCAGTCTCTTGCCATCAGAGTTTCTAAACTGTCATCCCTTTGGAAAGGGCTGTGGTATGAGGTTTTCTTTCTGCTATTGCAGACGTTCCTAACAAAAGAGCCTCACTGACTGGGGTAGAATTTTTTGAATGCTTACATTCTGCAGGATTGATTCCACAAATTGTTACTAGTAAACGAGAAAACAAAATTGTATGAACATCTCCAGTTCTTTTTCACTGTTACTCAGGATTGTTTTGGTTGGCTTATTCCCCATAATACCGTGCGTTATTCTTTCTGCTCTATAGGTTTCCATTTTGACGGTGCCTCCAGTGGATCTGGGAAAACCAGCAGTTTGCGTCATTGAGTTGTGTTCCTCAACCATGACGTGCATGAAGGGCACTTGTAAGTACAGGGTATATGGCATCTTAACTGTGTTTTTCCCTTTGAATCTGTCAACTGTGAAACACAATCTAACATCTGTGCGTGTTATCCCTCTGCTGCACCATGAGCAGGTTCTTACCTGAGAAAACAATGTGTACAGGTTTACTCTGAGCAGCAGATGAGGGAAATCGTCCAGTGTCTTCATTCTACAGCAGTTGTGTGCTGTTCCATAGGGCTTAGGAATCATGCTACAAGATTCCTGTTGCAGTGAATTTTTTTTTTAATTTACGTGTGATAATTATTTACTTAAAGTCTTTTTGTGATTTATTTCCAACAAGATCAAACGTCAAATGTTCCTTTTAACACTTACGTGGTTAATAGGCCTGATAGTTGTAGTTGAGGTAAGATGTAAAAAAAAATATTTGTAAAGTGTTGTTATTGTCATATACTGCATTAGATTCTTTAATTCTAAAGATATCTATGAGATCACCTTTTTAGAAGGGACATCCCAGTATTTCCAGTACCAGTTACAGAACTTTATGACTCCGTTGTCAGTGTTTTATGTGAACTTTGAAACAGATGAGCAACAAAATGTTCTTACTGGGTATTTATTGTTATTTCCCGATTCTGTTGAATAGTTCACCAGTTTGCAAAACTGTGGAAGATAAATCAAATTAGAGGTTAACTGACCTAATGCTTTTTAACAAAAAATAAGTAACTGTAATAATAACCAATTTATTTTACTGTTACCTAGGCTTGTATGTGAAATAAGAGTGAACTCAAAATGATTAACACATTCAAAGTTCTATTTCCTACTTAAATAAGAAAAGATAAATCTGCAATTAAGAACTTAGTGCTATAAAGCATGCTGTTAATATTTATCCTGTAAATAGATGATTTACTTCATTTAAGGGTTCACAAAACATATGTAGCCGGAAGTGAACCAAAAGAAAGATTGATGTTCAAGTAGATATGAATTATCAGTTTCATGAGAATTTCTGTGGTGCTGAAAAAGAATGGTTTCTGTTATTTGCTTTTCTCCATAAATTCTTTTCATTTTGGAAGAGAAGGTACTATATTCCTTAATTAAATTTGTCTTCATGTGTTGAAATAATATGGTTGTATTTTAGATATAGCTGAGTTCTAGTTATGGGACATATTTCATAATTAAAAAAAAAAAACCTCTTACATCATTATCTGCAAATGGGTTTTTAACTGACTGATTTCTCCTTCAAACAATTATTTAAGATAAGTATACAAATACATCTACTCTTTGATCACACTGCAGAAATGACAGGCACATAATCTGTATTGCCAGTTGAGTGGAACCAAACTCCTTCACTTGCCCTAAAAATTGAGACTGTAATGATGAAATCATGAACTAAACTCATCGTTCTTCTTGCTAGAAGAATTACTTGAAGACAGATGTTGGCAACCACTGTAACTAATGCAGTTATACCTGAGTAAATCAAACATAATCAAAATATATACTGATGACTGTGACTCATAGCCATAACCTTACAGATAATAAAAAAGATTTTATACAAAGTTAGTGATGTGAACTTTAGTGATCTATAGCTGATTTTTTTTGAGGAAAGAATAGATTGTGTTACAACGCTTGGGGTTGTAAACATTTAGTTAAGGTTACAGAGAAACTTTTGCTATCACCACCTGTTTGCATTTCCTTTTTTTAGTACATATTTCTTTTAAACAGAAGGTTTAGTTTTGGTTAAATAAAAAATGAATAATGATATTTGAATATAATCTCCATGTGCAACTGGAAAGAAGAGGAGCATGAGGGTTAAATTTGTGGTCCTCCTGGAGTCTGTGTCGAACTTTCTGTGGTGAAACTGTGGCCAGGAAACCATTCAAGATCTGTGCAATGGACTTTTAAATAATGACACAAATGTAGCCAGACTTGAGAGTGAAAATGGAAAAATGTCACATGTGTGACATATTTTATTGATGGAAAAAAGTACAGTAATGAACTAAAAAATGTAGCAAATTAAACTTGGTACAAAGATATGTTCAGCTTCTTCATGATACCCTGACAGATACGTCTTTGCAAACAACTGTTCAGTAGCAAATGAGTCTGTTCAGGCAGTTTTATTAAAAGCTTTAAGATGAGGTTTTTAAGTATCTGAATGAATGGATGTAAAATCAGGTGGGATAAAGCTGGTTCTGTGTCTGAATCGAGACCAGTGGAACACAAAGAGGTCAAGAGCTGCATCAAGTGATTCTCTTTTCGAAGGAGTCAGAAACTTCACTTGTTTGCAAAACAGAACAAATAAAGGAATTGTGCGGTCCCTGAGGGATCTGTTTAGCAACTTTATTTTCTGGAAAACAACTAAATGAGCAAGCAATCTGAATATCAACTCTGCATTATTCAAGCAAAATTGTGCATTTTCACAAACACAAGATTAGATTTAGTGACATTGATTCGCCCATGCTGTAGGGTGAGTTTTGATTAATTATACAGTTCCACAAATGTGGTTTTGTGTTCCAAAATCTTTTCATGCCATCATTTTCCAGTATGGGTTTGCTGTACTCTGTGATTTGTCTCTGATGTGTACAGAGCACCTCTTGAAACCAAGTACTTGGAATCAGTTTTGCAGATGATCGTAAATCCTTACTGGCCCACCCAACACAATTTCTCCCTCGCCCAAACAGAAACTGGCATTTCTCTCACTTTATAAGAAGGTGGATGAAAAAAATATTGTCGAGCTTTTTTGTTCTGTTGTACCATGGGACTGTGTATGCCATAACTTATGTTGCAAAACAGTTATCTGATATTCAGCAACACTTATCTTTAAATTCTCTCTGGTTTGTCACAAACTGCCAGTGTTCCCACTGTTCTTCATTCTTCGTGTGGCTGGAGAGAAACAGTTCACTGCCTGCTCGCGTGAGCTGGATCTTAAACCGCGCATCTGTTCCCTTCGTCACCTATTTGCTCTTTAGTACAATAAAAGAAATGGAAATCTTGCTCGGGGGTAGCTTCCTACTTACTCCTTTACAGCTGGACTTAAACTACCTGTAGCCAAATTTCCAAATTCCCACTGGATCCCAACTGAGTTCTGAAAGGAGGCTGCTGATGAAAGCAGGGATATTTGTGGGTTTCGTATGTTTTTGAACTATTGGACTGTCAGCACTGTGGTAAGAATGTTCTTAGGGTTTCCAGAGGTCATTAATGACAAATGCAGTGTATTAACCAGGTTCTCGGTGCTGCTCTTCCTGGTATCAGTAGACACCTGGTCACAGAATGATATTCTCTGTTTGCACTGAAGAGAGAGGTAATTATGAGATATATTGAGAAAATTTCTCTATCTGGTGTATATATGCTGTGTTTCCACAACGCAGTATCTCTGGGTTAAAGGAGGTGATTTGTATGAAGAGCAGCAATTTCAAAAAGCCTGCTATGCCTTTTAAACACTGTAAATGATATTTATATATCTGTGTATTGGTGACTGTAATTAGCTTGTGTTCTCTTTTCACAGATTTAGTCCATTTAACCTGTCCATCAACTAAAACTGCTAGGGAAGATTTAGAGCCTGTTGTGCAGAAGTTATTCAATGTAAATACGGAAAAAGGTAAAAATAAATGAAGTATTAATAGATTATTTTGCAAAAATATTATTTACCCTTGTAATTGGAGCATCAGTTACTGAACATCTGAATGTGTCATCAGAGTCAACATATGGCAAACTGCTATTCAGATATCAGCATTTCAAAGTAAAGGAATCTATTTTGAGAGTGAGATTGATTAGACAGATGTCAGGGGTTTTTGTATTTCATTATCTGATGTTCCATGTCTTCTTCAGCTGTGGTTTAACTTAAGGTTGTGTCTCGGGCCTTTTTAATTTTTCACACTTTCTTTTTCATGGAAACACATTTGCTCCTCAGCATGTCTTTCAAAGGTGCAGTAGTGAAATGAAGTATTCATATTTGTGAATCTGTTTTTCTACACTGTGTTTTTAGTGTTCTATCACTTAGGTATCCCTAACAGAAGATCACAAACTCCCAAGTGTTAGTGATCTGCTGTTCTCCTCCAGCTGCCAGCTGTGCTCAGTGCTATAGACTTCTCAAACTTTTTTTACCTTCTCTTATTCCAACACCATTGCTCATCCTTCCATTCTCTTCTTCAAGTGCTTCCTTGTTTGCTGTTTTTAATTGAAATTCTCTGGATTCTACTTGAAGCAGTGGAAGCATAAAGTTGTTACCCACAGCAGTGTTCTCAGGAAGACAGATTTCATTTCCAATAATGAGCTATTTGGCCCTAAATTCAAGGAAACCTTGCCAGCTACTTTTGTGAACTTTGACCATGAGACGGGCCATTTCACAGTCCCAGGGGAAAGCAGCTCTTGACAAAGCAGTTGTTGCCTAGAATGAAATTGTCCCTGAGGTATTTAGAGCTCGTTCCACAGAAATCTTTGACATTTAATCCCGAGATCATGAATTTAATAATGTTTTTTGTAGATGCTCATAGGATAGGTTGGGTGCACACAGACGATGTTGTTGTCACCCTAGCAAAGCATTTTTAAATATAGTGTGCTCATACTGAAATACAGTAAACCATAGTTCTTGTATGAGAAAACAATACTTGGCTGTCATTGGAAGCGTTCATGTTCATATATATGCAAGTTAGTAAGATGTGGATGTATTTTATAATATTTATAATTGCTTTGCCTGTAATAGTTATTGTTATGCTTCATGAGTCAAGCATCACATGAATTCAGGTAGAATTTTCTCCTGTTAAAAAAAAACGTGCAGTCTTTTATGTGGCCAGTCTTTCTTTCTCTTCTCAGGGCTCTGTAACCAAGAATAGTGTTTCATGAAGGGTCAAGTTCAGCTTTTCACTAATTTGTTTTTCTGTGTTCTTTTCCATTTTTACAAGATTTTTCCTCTACCTTTTAATGAAAAAAACAAATATCTTACTGTTTTTGTTAGACAATGAAGTCTTTAAATAGGAAGTGAAGTGTTATATAATATGCATTTTCTTTTTTGCTCATAAAAAGGCACTTATTTTGATGTCCCAAAGATACAATTTTTTTCTTAGGTTTGTAGTACAAAAGCCTTTACGAAAAAAAATATGTAGAATACAACTAGGGTCTGTAAATAGAAAAGTTTATTAGATTGGAGAACTGCAAATGCTTTTCATGTTGATATTTGTTAATTTAAAACCCTCTAATTTCTAACTTTTAGTATTTAACCTATATCTTAAATTTCCAAGGCAGTGCTATGTGTTTCAAAGGCTCAGTTGATGAAGGAAAGGTTAGCTTGCAGTTTAGTGTCTTCTAATCATTTTGGGGGGGTTAGCATTAATCTTAATGTTTAAAGTGATCTGGTTTTGAAATGATGTATTGTTTAGAACCTGGCTGAAATTCTTCTGTAGGAACTCTGTGATCATAGGGCTCCTCAGGTGCACCGAGGCACTGAAAAGCTAGTTTTCACTGACACATAGGCCTTTTTATCATCAGGATGAGGTAGTGGTCGTATTTTAATTAAAATGTCAGAACAAATACTGTTGGAGTTATTGAAAATGAATCACCAGATAAAGTGAGCACTGGGCCATGGCAGGTCAAAGAGGCAAAGTCACCTGGAGAAGAGGACTCCATTCATTTTCCTGCCTAAATGAGGAAGAAGTAACTTTTATGAGCAATGTGAACTTTTAAATATATTAAAGAGCATCTTGCCCTGTATTGAGGCTCAGGCTTTCACAGGCTGATGAATTTAATTTATATTTCAAACTGTTCAGTGTGGGTAGCACCTATTTTTTTTTAAGTATTTGACAGTTATAAAAAGATACTGAAGGAATAGCATAGATTTATCTCTTTTTTTTTTTTTTTTTTTTTTTTCCTAATTCAACAGCTTTAAAATGCTGTTTTGAATGCCATTGTTATCTAGAAGTGTGTTCCTTGGAAAGGAGTAAATCTTGCAAGGTCTTTTACAAGCTTCATTTATTTTAGAGGAGGTAAAATACCAAAAGGGGGACAGCAAATATGACAAACAAATAGGATCTATTAAGCTAAGAAACTATATTGTGTGTTCCTCCATTGCATTTTCCTGGTGAAAAAGTGACCTTCATCTTCCCAGAGGTTTTTCTGCCTGTGCAAGGGGGGTTATAGGAATGTGCAAAGTAACTGCAAGAACGTACAGATGATGAACAAGCAAGACGTTGTTTATGGTCATTTTGTATTCATAATGAGTATGGTAGCATAGTACAAGTCTCCAGTACACGTAGATAAATATAAATTAATTGTTTATTATATTGATTTAGCAGTATTTCCACGGCTTAGAGATTCTACTTAGTGCATATCACACATCTCACATAGAATACTCCTGGGTTTTGGTAATATTTTATTTGCAGTTCATCTGGGGTGGGGGATAGTCTTTGGGCATTTTTCTTTAAAATTTCTTTTATTTAAACCATAAGCATTAGTTAGTTTCCTTAGATTGACTTGAAGACACTCAGTTGTAAAGCACACGAAGATCTGCTATGAGAAGAGTTCCCATACAAAGATAAACTATTAAAGGAGGGGAAAGAAGTATACATCAAAAATACCTTTGCATATGGAATGCAATAATTTCAAGTTGGCACAGGCTGTGGAGGACTCGTTCAGACTGTCATATGCTTATGGAGTTTATCCAGAGTAAACTAGATAACATGAAGTGGAAAGGCATTAAATTTAGATCAAGCTTTTTGGTAGAATGCTTTTAGGTGATAATTGGATCTTATGTAACATAGTGTGTACAGAATAAGCAGAGTTTACATATCTATGGTTTTAAAGGAAAAATATGTTGAAAAAGCACCTCAGGAAAGAATAGAAAGTAAAATTAATTGGCTTTTTAAAGGAAAAAATTACTTCTTATAGGAATTCCATTTTAATAAATAGACTTTTAGTATGGTAGATTACATATTTACCTTATTACATATGAACATAGATTACTGCAAACACTTATTTTTCTTTTCAGATGCTGAAAATGAAGAGCTGGAAAAACCCAGAGTCCTCTGGGCCGTCTACTTTAACATGAGAGATTCTTCAGGAATTGACAGAAATTCATATGACCGCTTACCCTCAAATGTTTATGTCTGTTCGGGACCAGACTCTGCCTTAGGAAATGACTGTGCTGTCAAACAGGTTGGGCAGATCAATTTGTTTGGTTGCAGCCCTTTAATTTTAAAGACCTGAGGAAGTCCAATACAGTCTGCATTTGTTCTGGGTTCTGCTTTATGCTAGATAATTAGTACTAACAAATCTATAAAGCTTCACAGCTAGACATGCAAAAATCTTGGTAAATGAGCAGAGTGTATGTCAGTGGAACTGAGAAGGGAGGAAACCTGAGAAAAGGTCAGTTGATATATTAATGTTAGGAGTAGCAGATAGTTAATCTGGACAGGTAAAGGAAATCTAGGATGATCTTGGTATAATGCTTACTTGCTCTAATAATGTTGAAAGAAAAAACTGTCAAATAATTCAGAAATATAGATGATAACTCCCAAAAATACATAGTCTTTCACCTGTAATGTTAAAGAGGTGAAGCAGTACAAATCGAAGGTCAGAAAAGCCTGTCACGTGGGAAGGATCGTCGAAGGAGCGTGTTGGCAATCGGCACAACGTGCAGGGGCACCAGATCTTGAAGGGTAGATGTGTAGAAATTCACAAAGAACTTGATACCACACCTGGCTTTGTGCCTTCCCCGCTGCTGTTCAGCAGAAGATGAGATCATGCAAAAATGCAGATTTTAGTTTTGTTCAATAACAACAAAAAATACAGCTGCAGGAATGCTTTTCCTCCAGATCACCATTCTGTGATTCCATATATTAATAGATTCTCAGGCAAATCTCTCCCAGCAGCCCCTGTGGTGTCGGGGGCTTTTGGAGCTGACGTGAGAACACCTTGAATCTCTGTGGGATTCACCAGCACTAGTGATTTTTAAAGCTGTTTTTTTTAATGGCTGTGTTCAGAGAATGTGTGTGCCATCTAGCCAGTTGCAAGGATTTTTTTATCACTAAGTCATAAACCTCTTAAAATCTGTTTTTAAAATGGGAAGGCTGGCATAGCCTGAACTGTAGGGTCAGGACAGTATACTTAAGGGCTAATAATACCCTTCATTTTGCTTTACAAGGCAATAATTTGCCTCCAAAGAGGGTAAATAGTGGTCAAGACAAAAAATAAAGCAAGACAATTATTGTGGTAGCAATTTTAAACTGTAATTAAGTTATTTTCTAAATGAGATTTTTTTAGCTGTTATTTAAAACAGTTCAAGTTAAAAGCTGTTTACGTACACCTAAGCAGCCTATTTCTGATTCTGACAGCCACCTTTTCTAGCATTCAGCTTTGTCTTACCTTAAGACTCTTTTTCTTACCAGTGACTAATGGTATTGTAGATAGAGCTGTGTTTAAATATTTTAGGTGCTGTAGTTAGCCCTTGTGTTAAATCTGCTGACCATCAGCGAGACAGATGTTAAACAAGTAGATCTCGGAGCAGAAACAATCAAAAGCCTAAAACGCTGCCTTTCAGAAAGAGTAGATTTATTTTTTTAACTTGTTTTAAATTTTGAGACAAATGCTCACTGGTTAGAGTGAAAAATATTTTAGTGTAAACACGTTTATAACTGAAAGTCATAATAGCAAAAAGCGAGGAGCGTATATGAGAACAACATGAAGAAGAGGCTGAAGGTAAAGCAGAACGCAGGGTTAGAACAGACCCTTCCCATCGAGCGTGCAGGTACCTCTAGAGAAGGGGAGGAGGGAAATACATGTACGTTGTTGTGCTTTCTACCCGCAAATCACTTTCATCTTCCTAGCAATGGGCTGGAAATCTCCAAATGTGACATATTTACAAACTCATGTTAAGTATATTTCTGAAGTTTCAAGGACAAGTGCAGATTTGCTAATAAGTTGTTGTCTTACCTTCAAAAACTTAGTTTTGTAAACTTTTTGTAGGATATTTTACCCACTTGCCCCCAGACTTGCTAGGTAATGTTTTAAAATTACAAAACCATGTATTTGAAGTAGAGAATACTTTTTTTTTTGTATATTTTTTCATATGTTAATAAAAATAGTTTTAAATGGGTATGGAAAGGTGAAATTTAGAGAGCAGAATGAAAAATTAAATTGAACTGAGAGTAGACAGGGTCATTTAAGGAGTTAATAAAGGAGTCCTACATCCACGTGCTGGTGATACAAATCCACAGCTGGTGGGCAGTGGAGTTTATCACAGAAAGCTGTTTGGGACATGCTCAATGATGTATTAATCTGAAAACAATTCCCTCTTGGCCAGGAATCCACATCATGGAATCAGCCTTTGCAGTTGGCAGTAACTGCCTCCACTGTCAGCTCGCTGGTGCCGTGGCTGGAGCAGGATGAATATCAAGATTAAACGTGTTCTGGCCTATGTGGGAGCTCTCATCACAGGTCGCCTTCAGGGCATAGTTTACTAAATAGACAAAATCGAGAGGCAATATTCCTTTCCCTTTTTAGCGACCCAAAACATCACTCTGATCTGCATCATTTGTCTCCATTTGCCTTAGAAGCTTAAGGACTTTGAAAAGAAAACCTTTATGGAAATGTGAAGTGCATGTTGATTCAGTAAATAATACATTCCTGAACTTCTCTAGTTTTGTGGGGGTTTTTTGTTTTGTTTTGTTTTTTGAATAGGCATTTAAATAGGTTATTTGCACAAGAACATGTAAAACTGCTCAAGGGAAGTTAACAAAGCTCCTTGCATTCTTGTGGGTTTTTTAAGGATTTTTGGCCTCCTTTTTATAAAATGTCTGGTTTACAATCATTCTAAGACTGTATTATTTTGGTTCTTTTTCTCCCAGATTTTGTAATTGTATTCTGTATGTTGCAATAACAACTCCTGTAATGTTATCAAGAATACATTTCTTTTAGATATCTTTCATTGCAGTGGTCAAAAAACTTGACTTTTTTTGTGTACTGAATTTCTAAACCTTGATGGCATGAAGAGGAAGTGGCATTGTAAATTAAAGAGTAGCTCTCCTTTTATCTAAGTAAAGGTTGTTTATACAGTTCTTTTCAGAACAGCACCATTTGTGCACATAGATGTATTCATATAATACATTGCAATGATAGACATGGTTTTTGAATAAAAAAGTGTTGTGTTCAAATATGTAGATGTTTTTAATGATAATATTCAATTGGAATAGTTCTCAATTGAGCTATGTATGAGCTGTTGAGAAAAACAGAAACTGATAGAAGGAAACCTGTATAGATATGAGGCAGACTGTACATATTCACAGTTTCCTTATTATGTGAAATGGATTTTTCTGTCTGGAAGGTCTTTCCCATGCTTTGCATTTGACTGGGGATATTTTTATAGTGGAAGAGATAATTTTGCTTGCAAAAAATCATATTTGATATTCTGTAATACAATCTAGAATGACCAGTGTTTTGCTGAAAGCGTTACACTGCGACTTTCCTAGTAGAACACTGTAAAAGGATAGATCGCTTTTTCTTTTTTCAAGTGCTGCAAGGAGGAATAGTTTTCCCATGTGTTTACTGTCAAAGTGTTAAATCATTATTGATTTGAAAGAACAGAGGTTAATGTTTAAATATCTGTAAAATATTGCTGCCAGCTATTACATTTCAAGGTAAAGTTTATTTTATGCTTCTTTTTTTCTGAATAGGCTGAGACTATTTTCCAAGAAATGTTTCCTACAGAGGAGTTTTGCCCACCAGCACCAAATCCGGAAGATATTATTTATGATGAAGATGAGATCGTGCCAGAAGAGTCTGGATTCAGTAATTCACCAGAGACAAAACCCGAAGCTTCAACTGAGGAAATGAGTAGTGGAGGTAGCCCTGCTGTTGAGAAAGCAGATAATGAAGAATGAATGAGCTCTGTTCTCTTAGTAGAAGAGGAGGTTGACCCAAACTAAAATGTAAGGGAGGAAGGATAAGAAAAAGAGGTTTAAGAAAACCAGAGTTTGCGATTGCCTTACTTTCCTTAGCTTGAATAATCTTTCTTCGTCAAATAGTTTCATTGATAGCTGAGATATTTCAAAATAGTCATAGGTTCACCAGATCCAGGGGTGTTTGTAGCTACACAAAAAATATAGAACAAAGCATTTGAATTTTAATTTAAAATTGAATTTAAAATGCTAAAATACAATTAATGATTTGTTGAGAGAATTTGGTTTTGGTTTACATCTTGGAAAGAATCCTCCATCTTTTAAACAGGCAACAAGTCAAAACTATTCCGAAAAAAAAAAAGTGCAAGTTTGCTCACCAGTCAGAAGATCATATTCTAGTCCAGCGTATCACAGTTCTACTAAAAATCATTGGATCTGCTAATTAAAAAGCTGACGGTGAGCTTCACAATCTGTCCTTCCGAGGGGTTTTATGAATAGAACATAAAGGCAACAATATTGACAGTTCTGGAGTGGCTTTAGAATATGTAATGTTTAATTTGTATAATGAAAAAAATTTATATGGTCTTGAAGCTGATACCAGAATTTAGAAACAAATATAATCCAATAGATATGCCTCACAGGAAACTATTTTACGTTCAAATTTTTTTTTAATAAGGTCTAATAGATCACACATTTTCACTAGTGACTTAATTTACTGTAGTCAGGAAAATAGCGCAATTTAAACTTGATGCTAGATTTCCCAGCAAAATTTGAAATAATAAATGGAGTGTACCAGTTGTTAGTATCCCTGGATTTGTTGCAGTGTTTGGGCCTTCGATAAGCCAGAAGTTTATTTTTTTGAACTATGGTGTCTGAGAAATTCAGATGATGATTAATTGAGTTTTTCTGCGGCAAGGAGAAGGTTCAACTGGTAATCCCAAAGGTTTATATTGATCTGGGTTAATAGGATTAAAATTAGGGTGATAGCTGTAAATTATGCATTTCGTAATGATAAATCATATAACATTTATATAGTAAAATTTATTGAAGTATTTATAAGCCTAGTTTGTATGAAAAACTACAAAATGAGAATGATGTAAATGGCCATGATAAACTTGCACTTCTTCTGAGCAATGCTTGAAATTAGATAGATGATGAAAAATATTTAACATTTGCTGAAAGATTGACCTTAAAATGTACACCAAATAAATCAGCAGTATGTCTAAATGTAGAAATCAGTGAATTTTGATGAGTCAGGGCTTAAACTTGTACATTAACTTAGATATGGTTCTAGCAGTGCTTCAATACTGTCTGTAAATAAAGAACACCATGGAATAATGAATATTCGGCACTGCTGGAACGGGACGCATCCAGGCTTTTGTGCGGTTCCGCGGGGCACCTGCTTGCCTTTAAAACGGCTTCATGCCGGAAAGGTTAATTTATTTATTTTTTTACAGTATAACTGGTAACAGTTCACTTTGTCTTGCATCGTAATACATTGTCCAGTTTGCATTTCAGAAACTGGTTTGTTAGTGTTTACATTCTTTGTTTCTTGGATAGGCACTGTCTTGTGTATAATCCCGAAGTCCTCAAAAATATGTGGTTGAAACGTTTCCAATGTTAAACAACAGTTATCTTTGGATGCTTGTGATTGAGCAGTTATTTATATATAGGTATAAACAGACTGCCTCTTCATTTAGCTGTAATTCTTATGTGTACTGAAAAGCATGAGTGTATGGTAATTGTATTTAACATCTACAGATCTGTATAAGAACCAAGTGGAGGACCTAGTCCCTGTTTGTCTTGTAGTAATAGGGATCCTAGTTGAATTTTTCATCTCCTATGTTTACAAGAAAATCATTTGATGAAAATTAAAGTTTTGCTTGCAAGTGTGTTTTTTCTGTGTTTTCTTTCAATTATGCAAGAAAAGCAGTTCATGCATTAGCTGAGATTTGCTGGTAATTCTGCTGTCTACTTTCATCATGTTGACATTGATAAGAAGATTGAAGTTTACGTGTGTGACAGTGTGTTTATATCAGTTGGCAAGTTTATATGAAGTAGCTTCCTAGTGCTTCATATCTATGTGATAATAAGTTTGGAAATATTACAAATTTGATTTTAGGTAAGATGGAATAATATACAAGTTGTGGGCTATGACTTCACACTACATTGAATGCTTAAAAACTATTTTCATGTCTTGTTGGTATGGTGAATGGAAACATAAAATGTTCTTCCTGTGGTACTTGAGTACCCAACAGCTCAGTTGCAGCAGCAGTAGATCAGACTGTTGATCTTTGTATTTTACAGAAATCATGCACCGAAGTGCATTTTGTTCTTGCTTTAAATGATTTAAGCATACAAAGTGAGGGTTAGGCTTATTTGAAGTAGTTTTTAAGGCTTGTCAAACAGGATGTATTCAAAAGATAACATGACTTTTTAAAAACTGGCAATTTATCTGTAGGATTATTAATAAATCAAGTTAAAGAAAGATAAGGTTAATTGAATTTTTAAACAAGTACCTGTATTATCCTTCAAGCACCTTGGAGCTCATACAATATTCACACCTTTTTTTCTAAGAGTGCTTTGATATGTTTGAATTCCTTTTTTAATGAGTCTTTTTTTTTTTTTATAACTTGGTTAATTGGATTAACCCTTAATATTCAAGCAGTCAATCTGATGCCATTTTCCCTTCTGCTGTTGTATTGCCTTATCTGTGCGACTACAATTAGTTACTGTTCCTTGAAAGTATTTTCAGCCATGAAGCTGCTACGTCTGCTTTTTCTGGTGATGATGATGCTTGGGGCCATTTGACAGGTAATCATTAGAACTTGGCTCCTTGCAGACTATGGTGTCTTTTCACCTGTCATTGCAGGGGGATTTATGTAGGTAACTCCTATTAATGTTAATGGGACTTGCATGTGTAAATCCTCCTTGCATCAATGGGAAAATTGACCCCTGAAAAAAATATCTTCGTGTTAGACTTGCTGATTCAGAAACATCCAGATTGTGTGTGGAAGTGGGATGGAGCACATGCTCTGTGCTGGTTCACTGAAATGCTCTGAAGAGGACTTGGGGAATTGTCAGGGGGTTTATCTTTTATATTGTATTTTATATTTTCTATATGTTCCCAAATCTTGTCAGACTTCATATTTTGATTCTTTTTACAATTCTTTTTGTGTAGGTACTATCACTTTCACTTTCTGTACTCAGGAGGTCACTTGGCTCCTTTTGCTTTGGCTCTCATGGTGTTTTAGGCCTTTTTACATCAGCAGCATGAGTTGCAACAGCTTAATTTTGAGAACAGTTTCTAGTAATGTACTGATTAATGACAAGTCAGAAGTATTACAATACTGTTTTCACAGAAGATGAGACTACATCACTTACAGTCCATAATCTCAGCTGTTGAAGGACAAAATAAATTGCCTCAGCACTTTCCCAGGCTGGGAGTGGGAAGAAGAAAGGAAGGACAGACAGACAGATGGAAATGGCTGAAGCAGGATTGCGGTAGTGGGAGGAGACGATGAAATGGGGCTGTTTGTCATAACCTTCATGCTCCGAGATCAACTGAGTTTTGCAGTTTTATTTCCCCTTCTGCCATGTGAGATTTTGACACAATTTCTAACAGTTTATGGACTCTGGGGAAAAATATATATGTGCTTTTCAGAATGAGGCAACAACAATTAATCAAGAATGAAATAACATAAATGGAGCGATACCCAGCATGTGCACCGAGGAGTCGGCAGTGCAAATACCTCTGGATATGTTTATCCATTCTTTATTGTGTATTTTGATGCTCAGTGAGTCACTGCTGTAGAACTTTTGAATAATCATCTGCAGTACATTTTAGGTTTTTACTTATCTGACAATTTTATATCAGTAGCAAATTTTATCACTGTGTTTCTTAATATAACATGAAATTATTCAGCAGCACATAGCTGTTTTCTCTGAAAGCCTTGTTAACTCTTCCCTAATATTGTGGTTGTTCATATCTACTAATTTGTTTGTTACAATAGTTTCTATCAGTTTTCCTGCTATGGAAATCAGATTTCATTCACTGGTAATCATAAAGCTCTCTTGAAAAAACAAACAAAAAACAAAAAAGCCAACACTCTCCCTTAAGGAAAAGTTCCAAGTCATCCTGTAAAAAGTAAAAATGCAGGTGTCAGAACTACCCTAAACTGCTCCAGAGATGTCTCCTAGCTTTTGTGCCAGAGTGAATGTTCTCTTCACCAATTCATAATCAATACGCTCTGCAGATTCTGGTGGGTTATCTGCTGTTGATGCCATTCTTTATTTTTCCTTAGAATTCTGGAGCTGCAACTAATACAGTTGCTAATTTTTCAGTTAAGGGAGCAAGTTACTGAGATCACATCATGAAATCTGATTGATTTGTGTGTGTATACAATTCTTAACATATTTTTTTTCAAATAGTCTTAATTAGCTTGTGTATGTGTATCTATTATGACAAAATTATCAACTCATCAAAGTTTATCATTTTAACTGTTTCAGAAATCAACCACTATAGAATGTCCAAAAATTAGAATTACCTGCTATTACCAAAGCTGTCAAAAATACATAAGAGGTTTGTGGTGGAGGGGCAGTTGCTTGCGTTCCTTGGGTAAGTAATAATGCAGAGTGTCTTAGGTAAGATGTAGGAGTAGTTGTGACACTGGAAGTTTGAGACACTGATATCAAATGCTCATTTATTGCAACCCACTTTAATAGTAAGATAGCTTCAATAATCAGATGGAAACCTTTACTTAGGTGCATATGATTCCAAGAATAACTTTTTTAATGTGATAAGAAGTTAACGAAGGATAATTTCAGTTGTAGAGCTAGGTAATAGGAAATGGTCAGCCATGGGGAATTCATGTCATCAGCCTCATATTCTAGCAAACAAATTACTTTTGGTGGAAATAGAGCTTATTAGCAATTCCACCATTATGTTTATTTACAGGCTGCCAGTTTGTGTTTATAAGAGTGACTGGTTCTTCAAAATCTGGATGGGGAGCCAGGCAGGAATGTTGTAAATCTCAATGACGTTTGAGATTTAGAAAGTTGACAGTGAGGTATCGGGAAGATACAGTTGTTGACTGCATGGGAGTTCTGATCAGAGGAGACTTTTAATAGAAAATACTCTTCCTGTCACAATTCTAACAGACAATATATTTTACGCTACTTGCATAGATTGACAAAAAAGATGGAAGGTATCAACCTCAGTGTATATCAAGCCCCAGATGTATTTCAGTAAACAGTGGCTGATTCCCAGTGTATATAATGCTGCTTAAGTGGCAGTTTTATGTAGGTGTCTTCTCCATCTTGGGCAAAAGGCTTTTTGAGGATGTTGCAAGTTTTATAGCTGACCAGTATACTGAATTCAGTAGTGTACTTCTTCACCTCATTTTAGCTTTTCCTATTAACCATCAGGTCTTTTTTTTTTTTTTACTCAAAAAGTTTAAGCATCAAGTAGAGCTAAAATACTTTCTTAGTGACCATCTAATCTTTTGATTGTCATAAGAGACATGGCACAAAGAGGTTATGCTGATTTTTTACAAAATCTCAAAACATCCACATTTTTAGATAGAGATTTTCAGGATTTCATATTTCCTTCTGAAGTGCCACCCCATAATTCATAATATATTTGAGTCTCCAGGAAGGCCTTAGCGCTGTTCCTCCATTCTGGGTGGTTAAGACTGCAGTAAAGGGCGGATGCCTGGTGCTGTGGACTCTCCATCTGTCTGCTCAGCCAAAAGAGGTTTCTCTTCTGAGGTGTTACTGCATGGTGACAATCACCACTGGTGGCCAACAAATGCAGCTTTGGCTTTTGAAGCTGTTTTTTTGCTCCAATTTCAGGCAGCTTATTCTCTAGCTGAGTACTGGTAGCTGTATCTCATTCTTTTTCTTTTCTCTAAGCTTAGACTATGAAACGCCGCTCCATTAGTGCTTAGAGATTGTTGTCTCGATCCTGAAGCTCTTAGCTTAATAAGTCATTAGCACAAGGATAAAACATCTGGATAACGTTGTGCTAGACTGCAGTTCCGTGATACCTCAAGGCCTCATTCACAAGCCAGAAAACCAGCGTGGGATTGGTTAGTAAGCTGCTGTTCTGAACCTGACTAGAATATGCAGACTGAGGAAAAGGTTGGGGTTTTTTTTAACTACTGTCTGACATCATACTGGCAACTTAAGTCTAGAAAGGATAGTTTACAATAGTCTTCACTCTTCAAAATAAAAAAAAATCATGAATCCAAACACCAAACACTTTTGTGCCACCTTTTAGACTCTGAGTACAGAAGACACTCTGTAATGGCCAGTGTGGAATTCTGAATCTGTTCTGTTTCAAACCCGAGCATATTTCTGGAGCTCACCCAAGGGAAAGCCATTTAATCATGATGAGAGACCAGCTGTCAGACCAATGTAACGAAACATCGCTCTGCTCTGGGAACTCTTCAGTAGCATGAAAGTCACTGCAAGTCATGGTTGAGTCCTTTGTTGTGAATAAATTATCCAACCTTTTTTCCTGTTAAAAAATTTGTGTAAACCCTAGCTAAGTACCTTCAGTGAATAATTTTTAGATTGTAGATTATTTAGAGAGAATCCACTACATGATACTAACAGCAACTTACTAGCTAAGTCATGCGATATTTTCCTGCTCCATAGTTGGATGCTGAAATAAATATTTAAATAATCTTTAAAGTGGTTTATTCATTCTTGCAGCATACGTTTTTACGACAATAAAATACTGTTATGAAAAACAACAAAAATGCTATTAATTATTAAGCCATCATAAAATAACTTATTTTGGCAACACTTGTACAGGATACTTGCATTTTCTTTACACAGAAGTTTTAAGCCAGGAGACCTTAAATTACTTTCCAGATTCCCAGTCTGAATCTAAAATTAAAATGTGAGCATGGTAAAAGCTAATAGCCCTCTCAGTTACATTTTATGGACATATTCATCTCTGTTAAGATATCACTTGAAATGCACACTGCATAGATTATACATTTAAAAATTTGGTTTGCAGCAAATCTCTTCAGATGGCCTATTCCAGTGTCATCCCTGAAGTGATGTCTGAAAATAAATGCGTGTGCACAAGTGTAATAAAGCGGGGGACGAAGCAATACTCAAATGAAGAGTAACACCAAGCGGTGGGTAATGTGTCAACTTGGGATTTAAGAGAAATGGTTTGATTTTTTTGGCTCTGGCACTGGTTTCTTCGATGAACTCGGTTGAGTCATTTCCCTTTAATGTCATAGTAAAAAGATGTAGAATGTAGAATAGTGACATACTTTCTGAAGCCTTTTGAGAGGTCAATAAAATAGAAAAGTAATATATGTATTTGAGAAAGAAAATGAACAGCATTAATGATAACTGTAAAATGGATAGCGGTGATACTTGAGTAGAGGTGCAAATGATTTTCTGAGGAAAAAAAATCAATTATAACTATTATAATGTGATTGGCATAGCAGATGTTTTGTTAGCTGAGTCCTGTTTTCCATCTCTGACATTTTCGGTGTTTCACAAGTTAAGTTCACCAATCAGCACAAACTCTTTGTTTACTGCTTAATAAAAATAACATATAATTTAAAAAAAATCTGATTATGCATATTTTGATGGCAGATTGTAACGCATATTGCTTCATTGTTTAATTAGGACTTAATGCTAATGTCATTAACATTCTATGCGGTAATTCAGTAGGTTGTGTATTTATAGACATAATGAAAGTCGTAAACTTTTTGCAGTAAAGTGCTTTTGACTGTGCTGTTAAATTAAAAATGTTAAAGTTACTCTAACCTGACATTAGCTCTCAGTCCAGTGAATGTGAAAAATACCGCTACGTGTACTAAATGTGAGGGGGTTAATTATTTATTATTATTTTTTAATAGAGTCTAACATCCTTTCCTTTGAGAAAGAAAATAGAAATAGATTGGGTAAAGTAGGAATCTCAGAAAATGGAGAACTGAAGTTTGAAATATTATCCTCCTGGAAGACTGTTTGGAGTACTGACACTGAATTTAAGTAATCAGAATCTCATGCAGATTTTATTCTGTGGTACTTCTTATAAATCAGGTAATTAGACAGCACTTCACTTTTCAGTTTATTACCACAAATGTGGATGTGTGCTTTATTTGTGAATATAAAGCCTTTTTTCTAAGCATTTGTTACATCTTGTTTGCATAACCTTTTCTAGAAAGGTTTTTAAAGACAGTGCGATACCTGTAACAAAAATAATAAGCACAAAAATGTGAATGGAGTACACTTCAAGGAACTCCTAAAATTGTGCTATGGCCCTGTTTTGTATAGTATTTCACATGATGTCCTTTTGCATTTGACTGATAAATACAGTATAAATACAGTGATCATATCTTGCACATTCTTATTTTAATTCAACTTTTTGCACCTTGAATTAGGCATACTTGTAGTCCTCTATTCCTATACTTTGTAACATGTCCCAGTTTAATTAAACAAGTCTTTTCACTGTGTGCTCTACACTCCTCTACACACTTCAATGAGAAAGTGACTGTAATGGTGCCAGGCCAATGAATAATGATTGAGTGGTAAGTGAGAAGTACTAAAGGATAAAGAAAGTCACCATCCCTGGAGGGGTTTAAAAGGCACATGGGCAAGGTTCTTAGGAACATGGGTTAGTGCCAGAGTTAGGTTATGGTTGGACTTCATGATCTTGAGGGTCTCTTCCAATCAAAATGATTGTATGGGTGAGGCTGATGGTGGATGCTCTCCAGCCAGGGATGAAGCCACCGCTGCCAACAGTGCGGCCGGTCCCCCCTCTGGCCTAGACAGTGGCACCAGCAGCAGGAGGCCTAGGCTGGCACAAGAGTCCTTGTGAGGCAGGAATGGGCATGTCTGAAGAAAAGGGGCTGCACATCTCTGTTCCCCACTCTTCTGAATCTCTTGAGGCTTTGCAGTTGATAAATAATGGCATTTCTGACCAAGGATGGTGACTCACGTGTGGAAGGTGCTGTTACAGCACCTCAGTATGCAGCCTGTGCTCACCGCTTCCAGCTCCACAGGAGCTGAGGCGATGAACCGGTGCATCCTGCACATTGAAAACTAAATGCAACTTCTTGTAAATCAGGAATTTTGTGGATTTTTAGAGGAGACTGAGGTAAGTTTTGTGTTTCTCCTAGGCACTTCTGTGGCTGTTATCCATGGTGATTTTGAAAAGGAGACTAAAAACTAAACAAGTGAAGAAAATTTTTCTTTGAACTTGCCTGTAGTCCCCGCAGTGCTGAGCGAGGCTTCCGCCAGCAAAGTTCCCACCCCGCTGCTCTCCGGAGGAGCGTTCTTTACAGTATTGAGCCTGCTTGGTGTTATGGATGCTACGGTAGCTTCACACTGCAGGGCTTAAACCTATTCTTACTGAAATCAATAGGTATTTTTCTTATGAAGTGACTTGGAAAGGTTTTTAAAGGATTATTGGAATTTTTGGATTACCACAGATGAATTCATTCTGTTTCACTGAATTGAATTACAGCATCGTATCTGTTGCTAGTATATTAATAAAATGTATGAAGCCAGCCTTAAAACGTAGTTCCTTTTTTCCTTTTAAAGAAGCGGCAGGAAGGATTTTTCAGAGATGCATTATTTTTCTCGGAGTAATGTTGCATACAGACTGGAGATTGCTTCTTCTATTGAATTGCATAATGAAAAATCAATCAGTTTAATGGTTGACAAACTTTGACATTCAAATAAAAATGTTCCTGGTATTTTCATAAAGACCTGTAGGCAAAACTAGATTCAGTGACTTTAATTTATGCAATAGTGAATGTCTGCCAAAATGTTGTACAAATGAGTGTATAATGAGGCAATAATAACTGAGGAACGGAAGGAAAGCAAACAGGGGCCAAATTTCTCAGTTTTTACAGATCATATAATTTCACAAAGCCTTTCAAGGTAAAATATGTTTCTACAACAGCCTTTTCAACAACGCATTCTGTTTGGAAAGGAATTGCTCAAAATCATCAAACCACATTTATCTGAAACCGTTGCATAGTATCTGATTACAATGTTTACCTTTTCTACTTGTTCAGTCATCTACCCCAGCTGCATTTATTTCTTCACCCCTTCCCATCTTCTTGTGTACTCTGCAAAAACTAGCTAAATAAAAAAAGCCTTGTTCATAGTGGTTCTATTATATTTTTCATGTGCCTGTGAGCAAAAAGGAGGATAAGAAATGTCCTCCTGTGAAGGAGAAGAAGAAAACAGCAAAAGGCTTGACAAGCTGCTGGTTTTACATGTATGTTGGTTGTTCTGACTGTCTTTCTTTTATTTTCTTTGATTCAGAGTCCTATCTGAATCCCAGTAAGGGAAGGGAACACCTTTGTTCCTCATTCGTTTCTGCTTTTAATGTATGTTTGAACACAGGACTCAGAGGAAAAGCAAGGGGAATGCTGTCCTGGAGGCAGCAGACTGGCTTAATAAATCCCGTTAGTTTCTCCTCTTGCTCAGGTGTTGTCTGTTATAGCTACAACCTTCTCAGTGCCACTCAGCCCAAAATGTTCATCCTTTCTCCAGTCACCTTTACTTTCCCCTTTCCTTGCCCTGTTCTCATATGCTTCTTGGAAATTTCCCTTCCCAGTCCTAGGACAGGCTTCAAGGAGCAAGTCGATGACCTCTATTTGCATGAAGAGGTCTCAGGCTGGGAGATTGAGGGACCCAAAAGACTGGATTTTGGAGGCTCCGAGATTGACTGTTATTTAATATAACCAAAGTATTTTACAAAAAACAATTATTTTGCATCCATTCTGTTTGATTTGAAAGCAGGGCTGGCTGTTGCTCAGGCTCTTGCTAGTCTAGGTGGTTATGTGTTTCGACTGCGACCACGTGTGTCGGCTTGTTGGGCTCTTTGATCACGGAGGTTTTGCGTGTTTCATTCATGTTGATAGCAACTTTTGTAATTACACCAGCTTGATCCAATTTGCCCTTTTTTTTTTTTTTCATTTTCCTTTCATGCATTATCCCAAGCTCTGAATACTCTTTCAAAACTTATTGCTATTTCTTTTAGTATAATTATGTGTCTGAATTCAATATATTGACTAAACTAGATATAAATTTTATTGCATGGTCTAACAGGAAGAAGAAAAAGGTACTTGTGTGCTGCATTCCAGCCATCACCAGGTAATGTAGCTGCTTTGCAGCCACCTGCCCTTGCAGCTTCAGCCCTCACCTGCCTCCTGTCCCTTGACTTACTGTTATTTTGTGTTGAGTTCTTCATGGTAGTGACCTAAGAAACTTCTCGGTACTGTATTAAATAATGTGCCAGGTGACTCATGCATTAATTTTGTGTTCTGCCACTTCTTAATGTCAATAATCCATTTTTGTTTCAAGAAGTTCAGGAGAGTATTCCTGTTTCATTCCATGGGACAAATGATAAATTATGCTGCTTTTCCACCTTTATCATTCTGCTGATCTTTGTGTTGATATGATGACTGATTTTTAGTATCTCTGTTTTGTAACTGGCAAAAACAAACTGAGGAATTTAAGTGATTTCCCTGTGGTCATAGAATGGTAGAGCCCAGATTAAAGCATTGTTCCCATTTTTTCCTTATAACTAAAATCAGAGATAAGTTACTCTATATCTTTTATTTCTGTAGTAGTTTCTGTGATGATCTCCTAGCACTTCTCTGTCGAGGAGAAGTCTGTAGTATGTCTTTTTTCAAGAGCTTTGCTTTACCACTGATGTTAACATGTGGATGGAAGCTGCTATGGTAAATGTGTGTTCCCAAGGGTAAAAAGTGTGTTTGGTTAGGGTTTTGTGGGTTTGTTTTGTTTTGTGGGGTTTTGTTTGTGTTTTGTTTGAGTGGTGATGGTGTTATTTAAACATAACAAACTGTAATGTTTATTTGTCCTGACGTATCTCACAAATATTTAACTGGTTTTAGGGGAAAAATGTTACACCACGTTTACATTTCCAAAAAGCTGTGTCACGGACAGAAATACAACCGCAGCTCCAAGTTCTGTGTTGAGTGTGTGAACAGGGATTCATTTCTTTTGCAATCGGGGTCTGAGACTTCCCAGCTCTGTTTTTTAGGCAGCACATGGCAGGATTGTGAGCTACTGAAAACAAGGTAAAGCCTGTTAGCTGTCCTGAAATCCATCATAAGCAAGGGAGCATGTGTATACTCAGGTATTTCTTTCCCTGTCATGGATGTGAATGAACTCTTAAAGCACTGGGGTTTTGGTACGTAAAAGCTTAAGCAATTACTCATGAGGACACGAGTTTTCCTCAGTGTTTGGGAGATTTATGTTTCCTGTTGACACTTTGCAGCAGGAGAGCAGCACGCATGTTGCATCTGAAGAGCAAGACAATATTTGATATTTACTGTAGGACAAAAATGTGCATTAAAAACTCTGAAAGAAAATACAAACTTGAGGAGGCCAGAGCTGAGCGACATCCGTGGAAGTCATTTTTCTTTCACAATTCTGGGATTTCATGCATTGCTGAATGTCACCCAGAGCTATCTCTTGTACGTGTCAGTAAGCAACACAGTCTGACAGCTGCTCTGCACCCTCCCGTAGCATCCATTCATTCAGTAATACGCTTCCACGTGGTTTTATCCTTGTTGTCTCTTTCCTAACGGTTCAGAATCACAACAGCTAGTAATTACAATTGATACCGAGTTCCCCCCACTGCTAAATCAGTGATTAACTATAGGTTTTCTCTTCCTTCTTGGTGTGGAGCTATAACACACATGATAGTTCCTACAAGCACATTGTGCATTCTTAACTCTCACAGTACACGGGCTTTAGCAGGCAAGCACTGCCAACAGGAACAGGAATTTTAAAAATGCTTTTATTTTTGTTAGGTGATACTGTGTTTTGTGCATATTATCTTCAGAATGCATGTATGGATAGAAATGCTGGCTTCACACTCTGAAATTTCCCTTTTCTACTGGTGGTGTGTAGTTTAGAGTGTATAGAACAGGCACAAGTGGTATTGAGTTTTTAGCTAAGCCCTCTTCTTACATATGCTCATGGTTACACGACTGGTTTTAGGAAAATAAGATATTTATGCATTTTATGTCAAGAAATATGGCAAAATCATGCACTCCTTACTGAGTTCTCTTTACAAATCATTGCTGTAACAGTGTATTTTTGAAATTATTTTATGCATTCTGAATCTTTTATGATTCTACCACTGCTGTGAGTTTAAAAAAAAATCTTTAGAAGTTATTACTGATAGTACTTATTAATGCATAGGCTTAGCTTTGATGTATTTGGTTATCTTGCTAACCCTGTTAAGCAACAGCTGTTAGTAATTGGCTTCATTATTTTTTATAATTAATATAGCTATAGTAAGCGCAGTAATCTAATTTGTAAAACACATAAAATACAATCTTTTTCCAAAGTTCTAATTTAGAATTAGATGCCTGACGTGAGCCACAGAGGAGGCTGGTATCAAATGCTTGCTTCTGCCTTTGAAAACTTACCCCTGAAACTATTCTGGCAAATGAAGTGATATACATAGTATATATTCTTCATTTTTTGAATTCACTCAGAGCTGCTCAGTTGCTCTAGATGTGCTACTGCAGACAGCTGGTGGAAAAAAACCTTTTAGATCTAATGGTAGAGGCTGGTGATTTTTGACCCAGAAAGACTGAATTCTGACACTTTACAGCTCTGCAGTTCTTCATCCCTTAATTTTCAGACTTCTACATCTTTGAAATTGTAGGTGGTACATATTAGGCTTAGGTCATTCTTCAAAAAAAATGTGGTTTATCCTGAACTACAAGGGAACCAATGTCCACAGAACATGAAAATGTCAATTAAAGAGGCTTAACTTTTCAAATGTGTTGATTTGCATGGCCATCTGGTTTACACTAAATATCAAGCACTGTATGAGATACTTAATAAACTAAGAAATAAGATTGATACTGCTGATCTACAAAATTAGTCTGTCTCATGGAAGTTATACAAAAAATTACTGAACTAAGACTGCTCTTGGCTTTAAATTCATATAACGCCCAATACACCAGCAAAGAAGCAGTGGTTATTTCAGATATTAGATGAGTAGTTAACATTTATTTCTTCTTACAGGGATGTAGTTCTAGGTGTATTCAGTAAGGTTTCTGTAAGGTCAGACAATGATTATTTATGTGAAAAATGAGTTGTAGTGGATTTTTTGCATAGCACCATCTTTTTTCATTCATTGTCAAAAAGTAACCTTACCATTTAAAAGCAGTTTCACTGAGGAATTGTAGTGAAAATGGAGACTGGGAAACACAGAGTTAGAGGATGACAAAGAAAATGGGGTTTAGAGTCAGTTTATCTCCTGCTGAAATAGGAGTTGCATCAAGAAGGGTACTTCAGGTTCTGTGTTAGTTGTTCACAGAATCCCAGAATGTCAGGGATTGGAAGGGACCTGGAAAGCTCATCCAGTCCAATCCCCCCGCCGGAGCAGGAACGCCCAGCTGAGGTTCCACAGGAAGGTGTCCAGGCGGGTTTGAATGTCTGCAGAGAAGGAGACTCCACAACCTCCCTGGGCAGCCTGGGCCAGGCTCTGCCACCCTCACTGAGAAGAAGTTTCTTCTCAAATTTAAGTGGAACCTTTTGTGTTCCAGTTTGAACCCATTACCTCTTGTCCTATCTTTGGTTGTCACCGAGAAGAGCCTGGCTCCATCCTCCTGACACTCACCCTTTATATATCTGTAAACATTAATGAGGTCACCCCTTAGTCTCCTCTTCTCCAAGCTGAAGAGCCCCAGCTCTCTCAGTCTTTCCTCATAAGGGAGATGCTCCACTGCCTTCAGCATCTTATCAGATTATATATAATTTGATTTTCATACGAAAAAACAGATCCTCGTTACATTTTCAGTCCAATGGGCTCCTAGATGAAGCTCGCCTGTAAAGGGTTGCTTGGGTTTCATTTAATTTTTTTTGTTTTGCTAAAATCAATATTTAAACATACATTAACCCTTCTGGACTCTGTGCAACATATATTTAGCCTTTTGTGTCTGAGCTCAAGTGAACAGGTTCAGAACTGTTGTGTTTTTCTAAACTTAGCTTCACTTTTGGCAAGTCATCAAATACTGCTGTAGGTAGTGTTGAAGTTGGAGTTTCATAGCTAAATATCCATCAGCACCCTAGTATGTGGATACATTGCAAGCAATTAAAAATGAAGCGGCAAAACTTTCTCCCTTCTTCCTGACTAAAGCGTGCTTTCTCAGCAATAGAACTAAAGCAGTTTGCTAACCTCCAGCACTTGTGTCAGCAGCAAAATTGAAAGTATTTTTTGTCACCTGCACTGCTGTCAGCAGAAAAAAAAAATAGAAAGTAGAGGAACATAATTTCAGCACTAACATAAGTATCAGAATGATTTACCTGTCTGTTCTGCTTCACTTTCATCTCAGCTTTCAGGGCTTCATTCATCAATCTTTTATTTACACACGCATATCTCATTTTTACACAATTTCTTTCTCCCCGACCAGATGGCTGCGTTGTCTGCTCGGTGTTCATCAAAGAGAATGAGAAAATACACGGATGTGTAGTGTCGTCTGGGTAGGATTTGGCTAACTCTATTTTTCAGCAGCAATTTTGTACGTATTCAGAAAATGACAAAGAACACTCAGACGTTTCAGAAAAATACCACCAAATTCTCAGACTTTTAAATGCATTACTTACTTGACCTGTATGAAAACATTGTATTTTAGTCTAGGCACCAGGATTGTTTCGTCACACATAGCCGTGTAGTTGGCAATTAATATTAAACTGAAAGCTAGGCAGAAGAAGAGAAGTACACATTAAAAGGAAGAATTCTTTTATTTTTTTTTAAATTGCTAATATTCCTTTGAATAGCAAATATGAGTGCTACAGTAGTTCAATTTATATTTCATCTATAGTACTCATTTTGTCTGTATACAGGGTTTAGAACAATTTTAGTGAGTTTGCTTCCAATGAGCTTTTCTTGAAATGTGTAGAATTTTTTAGGAAGAAGTTTGTTCTATTTTTAAAATGCTTTCAAATCTTATGTTTTGCAAAATTATTCTTGGCTAATATCATGTAACCTGTCTTGTCTGCTGTATATCTAACACATTTTTGTTGCATTCTTAGCTTCTGAAGTGCTCTTTACATATAAACTTAGCCAATGGAATTTAGCTTTAGTGTGATCCATTAATTTTTGCACCTTGTTTAGAATTTAGTATATCCACAGTAGAAAGAAATATCAATAATTATGTTTCAAACTTCTATGAGTCCCATCTTTGTAAATTACATATTCTTGAAGTGTTTATTTGCTGGTTTTCTACCAGACTAATTTTCTAGTTTTTGTTTGATAGTAGAATTAGTGATGGGCTTGAAACTACTTAAAGGCTGATTACCTTGACTAATCTCGGGCAGAATGGAAAAGAAAACGCTTGTAGGGAATTCCATTCCATTCCTTTTGACAGCCAGCATCGTATTATGGATGACAAGTAATCACTAGGTGAATTCTATATCATTCTTCAGGATGAGTGTTCATAAAGGTATTTGAACTGATGTATTTTAGATGCAAGTTGTTGGCTTTGCTAGAACACAACAAATTATCAGACTGTTATGAATAGAACACATGTAAAATGGATTTAAATCAGCTAAGAGACCTCACAAAGGAGCTAACTCTAGAAAATGGTCTTTGAAAGGCAGCATTGCTGGCAGGGTAGAAAAGTATCATGTTCTTCCATATTCTTATCAATAATGTAACATAAATATTGTACTACCACTCAGAACATTTGCCACTGACAAAACGATTACGGCTTAATAAGCATTGACAAGGACAGAGCCATTATGCATAGTAATACAGCTCATAATGGTAAGCATTGGCCATAATAATAAACTACAGATTAATGCTGCTGTAGTCAAAGGTGTTCTTGTAGAACAGGGAAGATAGGTTCTAACTACAGAGTGGACACTGTGTCCAGGAAGGAAGTGACTTTGAAAAGGCTTTAAAAATAAGGGTAGTAAATGGCTCAGCAGAAACTCCCCACAAATGCTATATAATATAGCATAAATTTGATAATAATATAAAAATTACTTTGTGCACTGCTGAGGCTAGCAAACGTTCAGTTTTGATTCTGCTGTATCTTCTCATTAATGATAGTATTTAAATTGTAAAAATGTTGAAGAACTTACAGAACTAAGAGAAGAGCTTCAAATGCGAGTCAGGCTAGAGAAACACCTGTAAATTAGAGACTTCAAGGTTGGCTTGCTGAGCTGCTACAAAGGGACTTAACAGGGTAACTTAGTGTACAAATAACTTCATTGAATCAAGGTTTGTGTGCTAAAGTCTCTTCAAAGCAAACATAGTAAAGTAACCTCAAGCAAAGTAAATTCGTAATTGAAAACTGTGAAACAAGCAACCAGAGGAAGTGACAGCTTTTCTTTCTCAAAAAGTCTTCAAAGTCTGAATTGCCTTATGGTAAAGAATGTGAGCCCATTCAAGACATGTAATCGAATGAAAGACTGACACTCCACCACTGCAACACAGAAATCAGAATAGCTCATTTAAAGTGAATTTCTACTCTTAAAGTTAAAATTTTTAATTTTTTTTTTGCTCTGATTACGGAGATGTGTTTTAATTTATTGGTTAATTTACTGAAAAGGTATACTGAAAAATGGGTGGAGAAAAACTGTGCCTGCAAACAGCAGTCTCTCTGAAGAAACCGAAGGAGTTGGAGGGAAAATGCCCAAACTATTTGCTGTGGTGATTTAATCTCTTTTACAACAACCTACAAAACTGTTTTTACTTAGTCTGGGAAAGAGCTGATGGACATAAAAAGAGTGCAAGAAACTGAGCTGAACTGAAAGAGATTTTCTGTTAAATGAGAAACAGCAGTCACTGAAGTGAAGCTAAACTGAAACACAGCCCTCTCCTCTCCTTTTATTCTTTGCACTGACATTGCTTAAAGAAGCAAGCTCTGCTTAAACTGTAAGGTAAGAAAAATATGCATTTAGGTCATTTATTGGTTTAATATTTCTACAAGTTTTACACCTGCCACTAAAGACTGAAAACAATGCTACAACCAAAGACACTTAGGCTGTCTTTTCTGATCAAGCACTTTAAAGTTCAAAATTCAAGAGAAACAACGTCTGCAACTCTGGTCGTAAAAAGTTGCAAAATCTACCTGTGACATTATTTTAAATATGTCTATTGTTTCATGGGAAGGATTTTTCCATGGAAGGAATGTTAAAAATCCATCTGTTTAAAACAACAACAAGCCGCTAGTTCCTTGTAGTATATGTTGGAGGATTTAATTTTTGTTTCATACTTCCGCCAGAACTGGATAGTAGTTGTAATAGTAAATTTTTGAGTAAAGGTATAAGATTTTTGAACACTTTAAAAAGCTCTTTCTAGCAGTAGATGTAACAGACTACTTCAGAGTCCTCGCTTCTCCACCGTACATAGAGAACACTGCCATCTGGAGAAAAAAAGGAGGAGGACCGTGTTACGCCTTATGGCAGAAAACGACAAAACAACGGCACATTCGGAGTTCAGGAGCAGTAAGTGACACAGGACACATTTTCCTGGAGCCATCTAATAGACGGTGAGGACAGCAGGGCATCACTTACACACGAGCAGGACAACTGTGATTTTGTTGATGGAGTGTCCTCAGCAGGGCATCTCAGGTTTCAGGAATGGGCCAGGCTAACAATAACTATCTTTCTGAGGCTGTGAGCTGCCCTGAAAATGAATATGGGCCCTTGCAGCATAGAAATGAGGAACTTCAATTTCTGCTGAATCGTTTTTCTGTGTCTTGGAAGAGAATAGCCATGATAGATGCAACGCGGTGGAAGAACAGGAGCTTCTTCTGGACTTCCATGCATATCAACAAGTTCCCAAACTGCTATCCCTCCATCTTTATTATGATATAAAAGCTATCAAAATCCAAATACCTCCTGTCCCACCTCCTTTCAACATTGTGGAGCTCAACATATTGCATAGTTTGTTAGTTTGATAGTATTTTTATAATACCGTTGTTAGTGCACATCTGTGGGATGATGCACAATTGCAAACCTCATAAATAGGGCTGATATTATTCCCATTTTAAAGGGCAGAAAACTCAACAAGGAGGTTGTGACCTGCCCAAAATCACACAAGATTTAGTTATCCCAGGTATCAGAGCCTAGCTTAGTCCACAGTTTTGCCACTGTGTAGCCTATAAAATCAAGAGTTTTCAACTTAAGAAAAAACACTTGAAGTAAAACTGTATGTGGGAGAGAAAACAACACTAAGTGAATTTTCAGGTTGGTAACTCAGGTGTAACCATCAAGAGAGAGGTCTTGATATTTCTGTAAAAATGTCAACTCAGTGTTGCTGCTATAGCCAGTGGCCACTCATAAAGAAAAAGGTAAAACTTAAGAAACGGACAACAAAAAGCAAAGACATTCTTCTGCTAAAGTAAGACCTTACTAGTTAGGAAGTTCATATATGTCTTGGCTCAGAAATACCCTTATTTCCAAAAGTGTTTGGGAAAATCAGAGAAGTTGTAAAAAGACAGTAAAATAATGGGCAGCATGGGGCGGGTTCCTTACAAGGACAGACTGAATAGACCAGAACTCTGCAGCTTCTAAAAGAAATGCACACAGAAGGCCTGTAGCATCATCAAGGGTTTGAAGAAAATGTTTAGAAAACAGATTTTAGTTAGTCTTCTTAGCACAAGAGACAACAAAGTACTGAGACATTATCAGGCATGAAAGAGGTTAATATCTCTAACTGTGGAGTGAATTTGTTTTCTGTTTTGTTTTGATGGTTTTGAAAGACATTTCCCTACTATGTATCTATGTATGTTTAAAGAACTCTTTTGATTTGAAAGAAATACAAGCAAGTATTTCTTTTAAGGATTCATCCAGGATTTGGGCTCCTACCTATATGTTTGTGTGGATATGTATTTTAGTTACAATCCATTGCTTTTAAATGGAAGAATCTATTTTTATTTCAACATTTAAGATTGTGAACACTGCATTTAAGTGTGCGAGGATGGCAGTCAGGTCTAGAAGTGTTACCTAAAACAAACCTCCGTGTGAGTACAGAAAATTTTTCACACTCAATCATTTTTAAAATTGCGACTTACAAACAGTATTTGTCATTCAGGTAAGTCTCATGAAAGTACAATTACATCTTCCTGTTGTGTTTCATACTGCTTTCTGTTTCTCATCTTCTCCCTTATCAAAGGAAGAGATAAGGTGCAATATCTCTAGAAAAGAACTCTCTTCTTTCCCTTTCCTTGTTCATTAAAAAATCAGGTGACTTCGTAATGCTGATGTTCATTGCTCTGGCTCATCTGGATAAGAAGTAAGTATGAAATTCCCAGAAATATTTTGTCCAGGTTGCCTGGTAGAGGAAAAAAAGGATTTCTGATGAAAAACCAAGAGGGGTTAGGTATGCAAGACTGCATCTAATTTATGCATGCAGTTGCCATGACTATGTATGCACATTGGATAATTGCTAGCACAAATGACTACTGGCATTTGCACACACATTTATCCAATTAGCATGTGCAATCAAAGTCATTTCATGCACAAATTAGCTGCACAATTGTGCATGCCTTCTGCGTATGTAATTGTATGCCTAATTGGTCTGAAAGTCTTGTTCACAATGTGTGTCTTGATTTTATTGCAATATAATGTAAAAAACAGTGAGTTTTATTTGCAGAAATGCAAATTTTGCATAATGCATAATGTTAGCCCTTAGAAATAACTCCAGACCCTTTCTACTAGATTTCACAAAATAAATATCCTTTCATTTGATGCAGTTATTCCACACTTCATCATATGCTCAAACCAGGGCTGCTTTAAAAGTCAGTTTATTTGTTTTATAATCATATTTACTGAAATAAGTCTTCAAAACTCTGATTATAACTGGGAAATGGAAGAGCTTAAGAGAGAAGCCCTATTTTTCTTTAAAAATACCATCAAAATGGTAGTTTGACCAGGCTGTATAAAGAAGCCACTGTAGAGAAACTATCTGGACATCTTTAACATATATAATTTTTATTATCTATTTAATTGTGAAAGTTTTAGCACTGCTTTTAACATTTCAAATAACATAATACAATATTTTCTGTGTTCTCTTACCTTGCATCCAGCGAGAGGCAGGTAGAGGAAAAGAGATTACAGATTGTGGCTTGGAAAATGTTTAAAAACAAAAAAAAATAGCAACAGAGATATTGTCTGCCTTTGAATTTCCCTGGATTGCTTTTGAAAAGTGTTCCTTGCTCTGGCAGGACAAGAAGTTTTCCAAAAATAGGCTGAGTTGAGTAAACTGTTGTGGCTGCGAGGCAGAGCCAGGCTGGGCAGATGGAGACACCTCACCTGGCTCCAGTTGCCAATCTGGCTGCTTAACTACTGAGTTTTCTGCTTATCCTGAATATGTAGTTCTACTTTCAACTTTTGATCTAAAACAACTCAAAGAGCGTGATTTCTTTTTAATTTTATTTATTTATTTATTACAAGAAAGGAACAGTAGAGGGAGGTGTTCTCTAACTTTCTTATATCCACTGTTCTGAAGTATGTAAAGAAAATCAGTTTTACCATGTGATTTGAATGAAATCTGAATACAACTATTGTCTTGCTCTTTAAACATTTTGTGTCAGAAAACAGAAGTTGGAAGACTGTTTAAAGTGTCCACGATACTTAGCATATGCTCTGGGACTGATTTCGAATGTGTTCATTCAGACACTTGGAAGGCTTTATATACATTTGAAGGGAAACAGTTCTGGTTCCATAAATTCAAAAAAATCCCACCAAGATTGACTTTAAGACGTACATTTTAATTAAACATGTGATAATTGTGATTCTTTTTAAATTTACTTTTGAAGTTCAGATTCGATTCTTAGGCCCCATTCCTGTGTATTTGTCTCATATCTTGGAATGGATTAAGCGGCAAGTCTTTCCCCTCCTCCTTATTACTGTGTCCAGCTCTGGAGCCTCAGCACAGGACAGACATGGACCTGTTGGAGAGGGGCCAGAGGAGCCACAGAAATGATCCGAGGCTGGAACAGCTCTGTGGGAGAACAGGCTGAGAGAGCTGGGGTGTTCAGTCTGGAAAAGAGAAGGCTCTGGGGAGACCTTATTATTGTGGCCTTTCAGTGCTTCAATGGGCCAACAAGAAAGATGGGGACAAACTTTTTAGAAGGGCCTGTTCTGACAGTATGAGTGGTGATCGTTTTAAACTAAAGGAGGGAGATTCAGGCTGGACATGAGGAAGGAATTTTTGACACAACGGTGGTGAGAGCCTGGCCCAGGTTGCCCAGAGTGGTGGTGGACATCCCAGACATCCCAGGCCAGGCTGGATGGGGCTCTGAGCAACCTGAGCTGGTGAAGATGTCCCTGCTCATGGCAGGGGTGGCACTGGGGGAGCTTTTAAGGTCCCTTCCAAGCCAAACTGTTCTATGATTCTATGATTACTGCTTCTCTTCTCTTTCCTTGTCCCACCAATCCAGTGCATCCTTTCCGCCTACACACACATCTTGCCCACTCTGTTTTTTCCTACAGTTTCCCTGTGTAAATCTGCACATCATTTTCACTGTTGGACACTCCTGATTTCAAGGCTCACAGTCTCATTCTGTCTCACCTCTCCCATCTCTGCCTTCTGTGCCTTTGTGGTTATTTACAATAATATCCTCTGTTGTGCATGCACCATTTCCCACAAACAAGGACCCTCGGTTTGATACAGTCTTACCAGCCACTTCCATATTCAGGTTCGTGTTCCTCTCTCTACCAGCCCTGTGCCACATTTCCTAACAACAGGTTTGCTTTCGTTGAACCTTGAGGGAAATAGCATCACATTGTCGAAAGGCGTGTGATCTCAATCCCACCCAAAATATGGTGGATGGAGTTTAACCATCCTGAGCAAAATGTTCACAGAAAAACTGTAATAGTTTGTGATAAGCTAAATATTTACACTGAGGCTGGTGAGAAAAGTGTAAGTGCCTGCACACCTTGTGTAACCACAAACATACATTTGGATGAGGTTTTTTTCTGCGTGTCAGTTAAGTGGATGAAAATAGGTTTTGTCATAATGGACATATGGATTCCTTCCCAGCTCTTTCCAAAAGGGTTCTTGTGCAACCTCACAGTAACCTCATTTGTAAAACCGGGGAACAATACCTGCTGCCTTCGTATGGTTTTGCTCAATAATTGGGACTTTGAAGCAAAGGCTTTTGGCGTGCAGCCCAGAGCACCTGTCCCGTGCTGACGGGGGATCTGACGGGGCTGTTTGTCTCTCAAATTGCGGATATGTTGGTCAGACGCTCTCCCAGCTGGGAAGCCATATGTCGCAATTGCTTGTGTTGGGTGGCTTTGATTAGGCATTTTTCTTTCAATTAAATGAAATTTTTAAACAGAAGTATTCCCAGCATCCATTTGTAGATGAAAGGTGAAGTCAGTAGGAGCTGTGAAGTAAGCAAGCTCACTTTCACAAGTTTATGTGAAAAGGGCACAAAATCTGAGACCCAGCAGTAGTTGAGAAGTTTAACTTTTGGTAAGAGCATGGAATTGCACAGCCATAATGAGTACTATAATGGAATTTCATAGATTAGTGAACTATTAGCTTTGTTTTGCTTTTTCACAAGATAGAAGCAAACTATTTGTTAACTTTTTTCTTCTTTTTCAAGCTGTGAGTCATTTTATATGCAAATTATAAAGTGACATTTATTTTCAAGTGCCTATTCTTTCCTGTACAGATATTTTTACACAGAGATGTTTAGGACATGTTCTCCTATTAATCTGGGGGTATGTTAGTATGAAAACTGTTGGTAAAAGGATACCATTCATCTCTATACATTTATATCAAAGAATGTAAAATTAGCATTTTTCTGCCAGTCTTCAGTCATGTTTTTAAATTATCTCTGCTGTATTTTTCTCAGTATGGGGGTATTGATGAGTGCAAATACCTGAAGCAATCTTTCATCACTTTTCACAAGAGAAAAAGGTTTATATGAAAGCATTTAGCAGCATGTACAGCATACAGATTTATTCAACTTTTACTTAATCAGCAGGAAGTATATATAGGTGCTTTTTATAGAAAAGTGTCTACTTCTTGCTGGGTTGGTTTTTTTCCATTGACATTAGGAAAAAATCAACAGTCAACCATGCTAAGACTGAATGCTTATTACTTTCGAAAGAACATTGCATTATTTTTACTTTTAAAAACCAGCAGAGAAATGTCCATAATACATGGTTGCTGACTGACAGGTGAACAAGGATTATTAAAGACCAGGGCTGTATTTTCATAGAATTTTCATGTGCAGTTATTTAATTTAGGATTGTACTTATCATGTCTACTTGCTGAAAGTCATGCAATTGCATTATACAGATGCACTTTATACGCAATTTTTATTTGCATCCAGAAAGAAAATGTCATGAGGGGAAACAATTTCGGGCCAGATGCTTTTGCATGTCTTCCTAGCATGTAAGTGGCATTTGACTAGTGCGGAAAATCTGATAATGAACATAGCAGCATCAAAGTTCAAATTAAAAATCCACCCCCTAGAATGAGTAGCACGGCTTACATGATGGAAACTAAACTGCTGGGTTTTGTATTGCACGTAGTACAGTAAACCTTTTAATTTCTCTGATATTTCTATGGAATCTAAAAATTATTTGGTTTCCAACAGGAAAAGCTACCACAAACTGAATTACTGAATTTTAACTGTCTCTTTCCCTGCTCACTGATAAATTGAGTTTTGTGTTGCTTTCAGTGCCCTTCGTTTTAGAAGATTTCATGAGGACCTTCACAGTAACACCAAACTATGAACAAATGGGCTGATGAACAAATGCTTACTGGCCAGCCGGTAAGAAAAAGCTTCTTAATCTCACAATTTGGTTAAGGAGGAAAAAGACCTTGGATTTGAGTGTAGCATACCAATATGGTCCTGTTTGGACTCCAGAATTGTAAAATCTGCATGAAAGCAGCAGCTTCAGTGATTCAGCTTGTGGCATCAGTTGCCTGCACAGGGCAAATTGCTTCAGGTGGAATTATTGTCAGGTCTCCCTCCAGGAAGGTAAATTCATCACCCAACAGTGACCACTGGACCAAAAACTCGGCACGGTTTGAAACGATAAAGAAAGAGATATTGAAAATAGCCCAAACATCAGACGTGTAGGAATTCTGGAACCTCAGGCTCTGGAACATGTTTGTTCCACAGGTCTGTCAGATCCGAATGAATTTTTTGACGTGTCAGTAGGACATGTCATTTAAGTGTTATTTTTTTGAGGAATAAACATTTGAAAGCGAACAGGCTTGCCACTTGCTGAAGTACGTTTGAATGACAGCTGTTCTGTTTTCCTAAATTTCAACAAGAAAACTAGCTTGAAGTCTTCAGGAGCTGAATCTGTCAGCTTTCTGATACAAAGGAAATTTTGAAGGGCTGGAGAAGTGACAGAAGTGGGGGTGGAAGCATAGCTGCAGAAAAAACATCAGAAATAAATACGGATTTACTTTACAGTTTAATTCCCTTTCTTGCCATAGTTTAGAACCCAAAGCACAACTGGGGTACTTTAAGGTCACTGCAAGTAAAAAAAATATCTTTTAGAATGCTGTGGGAGTTTGAAATCTCCCTTCCTCGCTGCTTCCAGTGAAGGTTGGAGTCAGTGCAGAGTGCGAATGCAAGGCAGGGACAGCACAGCTCGGGCTGCTCAGCCTCACCAGAGTATCCTGCGTGCTGCACTTGCCAGTGGTTTATTCCATTTACACCAGTGATGGTGACCCTCACCATTCTCAAAACTCTCAGTGTCTGGTGCACGGTTATAAATGAATAATGCTTTGAGTATCGTATCTTTGTTTCTGCAGCTTCTGCTAATGAAGATCTCTGTGTGCAGATTTTATTTAAATCCTACTTTTCTTTTGATCTTGCTGTTCGTATTTGAAGTTGACTGATATTTATCGCTGTGTTCTCACTGCCTGCCCTAGTTTCCCTGGTGCATACCCCATGGCCCTCTTGCTTAATGCTGAACCAGCAAAGATGCTGGCAAGTCTATCATAGACCGGCTGATGAAGTCAGACTAATGACTTAGGCTGGGTTTGGAACTTAAAGCTTTTGCCATTTTGGTTGAGGCATTTATTCTATTTTCTTTGGGAGGGGTGAGGGGTGTTACACCCAAGCAAAACTCTTGGTGCAGCAGCAGCTACTGAGCACAGCGAGTCTGGCGAAGTGAGCTTTGTGGCTGGTGATAGCTCGTGGAGGCCTAGAGAAAGTCAAAGGAGTATTTTAATTCATAGTTTTCAGTACATTTCTCCTACTGTTAGGTCACTCATTTTAAAAGTCTCCATATTTTATCATTTTAAAAGAAACAGCGCTCATTTCAGTATAAATGAAGGGGAAGTGTTACCATAAGACACACTTGTGATGAGCGTTCTTCTGTTGGTACAGATGGCATCTGTGTATTTTTGTCACCATAAATCACTCACAGTTGGAGTCATACTTAGTTCAATATCTTGCTTTATGTTTATTAAAACAATCACAGTTTTAGATACGATATTAATCACTCAGTTCTTCAGAAACATTTGGATTGGTAGAGGAAAAAACATATTTATTTTCAGAAAGCAAATGATACAATTGTTTTCCACGTATTTATAAATGTGCAAACAATAAACAAACTGTATTGCAAAGCAGTGAATTAGTAAACTGAAATATTGATTTGTAAACCTTATTTTTGTCATACAAAATATTGCAAGTGTATGACTGATAAATCAGGACTTCAGATAGTACCAGTAAATGCACTGGGGATAGTCACCTACGTTTAAATACAAACTATATATATTTTCCTAAGTCACAGTCTGTTGGTAAGATTCCTCAAAAAGTCTTGAATTTGTTTATTTTACTGTGATGACTACAGTTGCATTCCAGCTCTGGCCTGGCAATAGCTCACAGTTGTGCTGGCTTAGAGGGAAGGACCGGAAGAATTTGAAGACTGGGTTCTTGGCGAGAAGACAGATATTTGGATCTGTAGATTTGGGTCAAACTACCTTTTTATCTCCCTGCTTCTGGGGATTGTTGACAACTTGTTTGGCTGTTATGATAGCCAAATAATTTCAGAGTCTCTCTTGCATTCTGTAGGTTACCTGTGCTCCAGAGATGCCCGTTTCGGGTGCTCCGGCTGTTGTTCACGCCTGAGCCAAACCCCACAACACTGCATGGGAGAGCAGAGTCCTAAGTGCTTACATGCTACTGCTCTTTGCTCTATCTGGTGAGTTTGTCTAACTTGTACTATAATTCCTACATAAAACAGACTATGAATCCCTGCAAATGATGCTGGCTGTGTTCCACATGGCAACAAGCAACAAATGAGCTGTGGGCTGTGCTCCCCTTCATCTGTGCAAACTGGTAAAGAGGGAGCACATTTGCTCCAAGCTTGACGAACTATGAGCTGCAGCCTGAAGGAAAACAAAAAGAATAATTTGTTCTTTCTGTCAAATTAATCCCCCTGATTTCCACAGGTTGTGTGAGGGAAGTGGGCCTGCATGTGCAACAGATGTAAAGTGATGCCAGCCAGTTGTATAACCTAGGTGACCTGATCAAGATAGGTGACTTCTTACCCACTGTTTTTTTCATAATTAATGCAGTTTTCTGTTCTGAACCTCAGCAATTACCCAGTTGATTTAACTTTTCAAGAATGGTATTCAAACTATGAAATATTTAAATTCAATTACGATGTAGCCAGACAATTTTGCACCAGTAACATTTATTGAAAACTTTAAGAAAATGTATGTTTCTATAGGCAGACACACCCGACCTAACCAGTTTCAAATTTGTACACACTTGCATTAGCAAATTGTAGCTTGCTTTGCTTAACTGAAGTATGAGTCATAAAGATATCAGAGAGAATAACATCCAAAATTCCATTTTAAGAGTAACACATAATTAAAAAATTGGTTGAGTCAAATTGAGTCTTCACAAGCAGAGTTATCTTGAATGACCTTCTGAGTAAATCTGCCTTTACACAAGGGGCCAACACTTGCTGCCCCTGTTCACGTGAGCCCTCCGCACGTGGCAGCAGAATTATTCCAAGGGCAGGGGTACAGAGTCGCAATAGCTTTAGCACTGCTGAGCTGTAATTAGAAAGAGTTCCCTATCTTCACTTGATTGCTTCTGTAATGGAGAAGGGACAACTTTTTCACTTGCGTTGTTCTGATGGGAGCAATTCCATTAACTGCAGGACAGTCACTGAGTATTTACTGCCATAGAACTGAGTTCAGGATGTGCCCACTCAGATCTGAGAACACTCAGAAAACAGTCGTGAGAAGATGACGCTGCAGAAGACTGTAATGCGGAGAAAGGAGTATTTCAGAAAATAATTTGCCTAATCTATTTTAGAAATTAATACTTACACATACATATATTTATATTTAGCCATCATAGAAAGAAGGACATCAAAAGTCATCCAGTCCACGCCACTGTGATGAGCTGGAATCAGCTTTGCCTGGAGTAGGTTATGGGAGAAATTATAGTTCACTATTAGGCC
Organism: Patagioenas fasciata; assembly: GCF_037038585.1. NCBI lineage: Eukaryota > Metazoa > Chordata > Aves > Columbiformes > Columbidae > Patagioenas > Patagioenas fasciata. The sequence continues at coordinate 17,043,067 of NC_092530.1, forward strand.
TACCTGAGAATTTCATTATTCTGTAGTTCGTAATAAAGTGCAAGCAGTAAATGTAAATGTTTTACCTTGCGTAACCCAAAATTTGTAACAGAACTTGAGAGAAAAATGGATTATCACACATTTCATGCAGATTTTCCTATCACCTAACAATCTTTACTGTCTTACCATTTTAATGATGGATCTATCATGCTTACCAGCTGGCAGATTCAAATAGAGGCTTTGGGTCGTTTCGGTTTTGGAGGGTAAAAATGGCTTAAAACAGTTTACATATTGAGGCGTTATTGATGTTTAGGATAAACCTAGACATACTAAATATACAGCATTATCCATGTCCATAAACAGAAATTAATGTCATTAAAAGATAATTGGATATATTTGTAATTAAGTAACGTTCTCTAGTGAAATTGCATGCATTCTACTTCCTATATTGGTTCAAATGTCAGGAATATTAAAAAGCAAGACAGATATCCTTCAAAAAAAACCACCATGCAGTTGTACAAAACTTTAATTTCAAAAAGTTAGTTATATGATGGAGTTATTTTTGTGACTAAAACATCATGTAGCTTTGTGTATCATAACAACCTGCATAAAAACTGGACAGAACGGGAGCTTTAAGACCACAGAATTGAGGCACTACTGTGCAATTCTTCTGGAATTTCTCCATGGAACAATACATTTCAAACGTGTCTTGTAACACCCTTTTAATGGTGTCTATATGTGAAGTGTATTCTAATTATTCTAATGATTAAAGTAGTTATTCTAATAATTAAACTTTTATCTACTCCACTATTCTGTTTAACTAGAATGTTATTTCTTTAAAGAGTTTTAACCCAGAAGACTGTAATGCGGAGAAAGGAGTACAGGTAATATGTACTAAAGACAGTCCAAATTATTTATCTTGACACAGCACTTAGATGAAAACCTATAATAATCTGTTGTTTGCTACTATTGTAACCAAATTTTGCTATTTATATTTGCATGCATAGATGCAGAGGCTCAACTGCTTGGATACTGTGACTCACTGCATCAGTAGGTGAGCACCTTCTTTCTTCCTGAATCCTGTTTGTGTTTTTTGGCAAGTATTTTCAAATGCAAATGCCTGACATTCTCTAATGTGGCCTAATCTTCCGACACAGTGGTTTGAAATCCATATTGCGTTAGGGAGTATTCCATAGTTTTGAATGTCATATTACTGGCTTGGAATATTATAAATATTATACCATCTTTTCTACCGAAGCTCGAGATTGTAACCTGTCTTGATTTAATTTCTTTGACATTAGCTACTGAAGAAGGAGAATATATCAGATTGAATAGTTAATGCAGGGACTGGTTTATGTTTTTGATAATGCAACTTGTTCTGCAGTGGCTATGGACAGGTTACAACACGCCTATAATTATATATCGTATAAACACGTTACAGCAGTAGTTTCTATAGGCACAGTTCCAGGAACAATCTGGGTTTGTTCTAAATAACAAATATAACACCATCGCAAAGTGTGGGAAACAGCGCACAACATGCAGTAAAAACGCTGATGCTGGTAGGACCATCGTTGGGCTGTTCTGCACAGGGGAATGCAAGAAAAAAAATTAATTGGAGATTGTTAGGAAGGGGTTGGAGGTAATTGTTTTGCCAAATTAGTAGTCTTAAAGATAAGACCAAGTTCATTAGAAAATTCTTTACTGTCACTATTTGGCAAGAATGTATGAAAGGGAGGTTAGCAGCTGTTCTTTAAAATAATAGAAAAAAGCCTTTTTTGAGAAGCACCTCCTCCCTACCAGCCACTACTCCTTGCCTAATTGCCAGCTGCTGAACTAGCTGATGTTTCAAGCGTATCAAAGGGAGTGACGGACACAGTACCTTTCTTTTCCAAGAGCTCTTCATAATAGTTTCTGAAGGATTTCCTAACCAGTAATAAGGATATCTCCGGTGGTTTTTGTGCTCGTTGGAAGTGGCTCACTGAAAAACAAACACACAAAACCCCACAACAAAAGAAATAAGTGTCAAATAACGAGCTATTATGTTTGCCGTGAGGAACTGAAAATACACAAGGAAAAGAATGTGTCATCCTGCCAGCTTTGCCATCCCGGGAGCAGCACCTGTCATGGTGGGCGCAGTTTTAGGGGAGCTCGGGGGGCTGTGCTGACCCTTTTCCATCAGCCACAGTGCTCAGGATGAGCTGGAGAGGTTCCAGCTTGGTGTCAGTGCTCGCTCACCCAGAAACCCACCACAGGGTGGATACAAAACAGTATATACATACAGTATACAGTATATACATACAGTAGGAACTGCTTAGGTCTGTCAACTCATCCTTTCTTCTCCACCCCAAGTGTTTCAAAACCTACTTTTTTTTTTTTTTAAATCTTTCTGGAACATGGCAAAACTGATAAATGTATTAATTTACATCCCTATAATAATTTAATGTTTTATTCAAAAGGTCTAGGGAATAGTGTTCAAAACAGCCATTTATTGAAAGACAGTTTATTTTATAATTACTATACTTACCAAATAAATCAATGTATATCTATCTAATCCAGCTTCTTATGCAGGAAAGGAAAATGGTGTAAAAATCGGAGAATAAAGGTCAAGATTCTTACTCTGGGTCTGCAGCTGCAATATTATGCTTTCTGATGAATTATTTTACATCCCTTGGCTTAGTCTGCCTCCAGTAATATGGCACAAAAAGACAATTTTTCATTAATGTATACTGACTAAAAGAAAAAAAACATTTCACATCTTTGTGAGGATACATAGATACAACACCATGGCACAGTTGTTGTTTCGTTTAATGAGTGGGAGCTATGCAAATCTGCAAAATTTCTCTTGAAATAAATACATTTATCAGGATATGTTCCAAGAAAATATTTTGGACAGTACTTACGGTCCAGAACACCTAGCCTATACCAACTTTAAGAAGCATTGGGCATGTGATCTTGGCTTGATCTCATAATAACTTTGATGCTTATCATTCTTATTACTATTATTATTTTATATAGCTGATTAAACGTCATAACACTTGGAAATTAATGTTCTATTTAATTACAATAGAGGGACAGCTGTTAGGTGTAGCGATGACTGTTCTTCATTTCACTGCCTTTGAAGTTTAACTCCACCCAAAAAGCACCTTCTTCCTGATTATACCCCTAATTCCCACTGTAAAATGCTTGCACAAGATTGATGTGGATTGCTGTCCGTTCAAAACAACACAAAGGTCACAAATCAAAACTGTTTCAATCTGAGTCACAGTTAAATTGCCTCGTCACTTCTCTTTCCCAATGCACAGGGCTAAGATAATTTTGAAATACTTGCATTTCTGCTCTGGTCTACAATGAACATTACATAGCATGGTCCATTCTACAGTTCTAGTGTTATGAGACTATAAACATTTGAATTATGAAACTAAATTATATACAAATATTTTACTAAAATTATCCAGATCACGTATGTTCTATATTACTCTATATTTTTTAATTGTCTATATTTTCTATAAAAATATGTTTTAGGTAATTTCTGTCAGCTCACTTTCCCTTTGCACTGCCTTTTGCTCAGTCATTAGCCCAATCAGTAGTGACAAAGCCACTTCAAATTCAAGATTTGTTTTCAAATTTTGTTCATATTTTAAGAATCCCAGAACCAGGTAACTTCCTGAACTAGGACATAAAATTTATCTCAGTGAGAGAATCCAGGTGCATAAAACATAATCCCGGAGAAGGGAAGGGTCCCGACTCCCAGCAGGAAGGTCCCATCACATGTGACCAGATAAGCTGCCCCTCTGCAATCAGCCCCAAACATCCCGTCTGGGCGGCTCAAAACTTCTTGAGCAAACCCAAACAGCTCCCAGACTAAGCCTGGAGATTTGGGGATTCTTTTGAGTATAATGGTTTTGCAACCCCTGACTAACTGTGTTTGTTTTGCCCGGGCAGCGATAGCCTACCGAGATAGCTGATTTCTCCCTTTGGTACTCTTGCAGGTATTTCTAGAGAGAGTCTCTGCTTTGTTTTGATTTTTTTTTTAAGTGGATATTTCTTCAAGATTATTAACTTTGTTGTCATACATTCTTTAACCTGTGAAAGGGAAACAAAATAGCATTTTTCTCTTTGTTCACCACAAATGGTTCTAGAAATAATAGTCTTAAGTGACAGCAAGAGAAATGTAAGCTAAACTTCAGGAAAATACTGATGACAACAGTTAAGCACTGGAATGCATTGTCTACAGAGGTTATGCTGTTGCTAGAAAGAGACTGACAAACTTTCAGAGGCGTTTGGGTACAGCTGATCCTGCCTTGGCACAGGTGACTGCATGAAATGATCTCTCTAGGTCGCTTCCACGTTCCATTCTGGCTGAATCAAGAAAAGAAATAAAGTCTGTCTCATTCTTCAGCCCCAGCAGAGGCTGACTTAGATTTCTTCTCTTTCCTTGTCAAGGCAGGAGTTATGACCCTGATATGTTTTTATTCTGTTGGTTTATTGGTTTATTACCTATTCAGTTTGTGTGGCTTGGGGAAGCAGGTTTTGCAAGTCTATGTAACAAAGATAATCATGGTGCTTTGTAGTTCTCTTTCACTTTTCTTCTAAGACTGACAGAGGATCTTTAAAATATGAATGAAATTATAACGGTCATTCCTACAGCCTTGAACAGTCATAGCCATAAAAAATACACCAATATATGTAAGTTCACACAAAAATGTAACAGGAACAGAGACAAGCTTTGTGTCCTCGAAACTCTGTCCCTCAAAACTCTGATTAGTTGGGAAAATAACCCCAAACTGTTCACTCTAGGAAGCTATACTGCATTTTTCCCTTAAAGTATATGTCGTAGGAAAATTAAGAGTCTGTCATCAGAACCCTGAATTCTTATCTATGAAGCCAGTTTTTCCAGGTAGAAAGATGTTTAATTCACTGGGTTGGGAGAATGGGTAGTTAAGCTTATTTGACAGAGAGCTCTCTCATGTCCAAAATCCTAGAATGAAATTCTTCACACATGTTTATGCATTCGGTGAAATCAGAGGTCTCTGTACTGTGTTTACTGAACAGCTTTTGTGAGATATAAATACCAGCACATTCTGGAAAGTTTCTAACAAACAGAATGGTCTACTCAATCCCAATATGGTCTTGTGCTAGAGCAGATTGGATAGCACACTTCAATGATGGAAAATGCATTTAAATTTTATCCAATGGGGTGTATGGTTTATAAATTTAGATACATTGTGGGTGTACAGAACCCGATTGTATAGCATTATTCATTACGTGCCTTATATCAAGTTTTGGCTCCTATTCTGTTCAATGATTGCACATTAGCATTCTTCTTGATCTTTGGCGCACGAAGCTTCCTGCAGAACTGGTTTGAACTAGTCACTCCTGCTTAAAGAATATTCTTTCTTCTGTTCTTGTCGTTAGAAAAACTTATTATTGATAGCTGATGATTTTCCAGTATTCTTCCCTATTCATAAAACTACAAACTGGATGCTCATGGACCAGACATGTCTCTGATAACTGGGATAGATGGGGGACTGATGGATCATTTATGGAAGGCTCCTACTTTGGCCACAGGTAGAAGATTCTTCTGTGTCTTTCTGACTGATAGTTGGGTTATCAGTTGATTTGCAATTAAAATAACAAGGTAATTATTAAGTCAAGAGTTCTGGAAGTGATAGTCTCAATTGCACTGACCACAGAATTAGTACTTTGTGAATTAGTAGCTTGTGATTCTCTCCCTTCACTCTCAGTGTCTACAAAGCACACGCCTCTTTCTACTACACTGAGTTCATTTTAGCCACATGCTCTTTGGTGTAAAATGCTTTCATTCTGCTTTGTGGATAATATTCCTTAAAGACAGAAGATGGGGGAACATCTTTTCTGACATAGTTAAGGTGGTTATTATTGTTATGGTTATGAGGTGAGAATTTTACCAATAGCTTTAATGGCTGATAAATGAACAAAGCCAGGTATGGCATAGACCATGCACAGACAAAGACCTTGTGTCTGACACTTGCCACCTCTTATTTATCCTTCTGTTTTTACTTTAGGAAAAAAAAAAAATCTAACATTCTTATCTTAAAATAATAAATCTTGTTTTTCAGATTGTGTAAACTAGCATGGAAGACCAATATCTCCCTTGCAACGGAAGTAAAAATTTCTCAAGTTGATTATCTTCAGTAGCCTCTCAAGTAAGGATCGCTCTCATCACTGGTATTACAAAATATCTCATGTTGCCTTTAAGATTTTATGAAAACAGGGTACGCTTAATACACTCTGTCTTAACTTGGGAGTTTTCAAGCCTCTTCTAATTTGGCATAAAGCCTGAACCTGTTTATGACTGAAAATTCTAGCTTGTTCACTGGTCTAATAGCAATAGGAAGTAGAGAAATGACCGTGCTGAAAAATATTCCAAGATACTTGCATCGGTTCACGTAGGTCACTCACTGAAGTGACTAAACGTAAGTAGAAATGTTATTGCACACTCCAGCTGCCATAAGGTTAAGGCCATGCTCACACTTCTGGGTACCCAGTCACTCCTCTCAGAGCTGCTCAGCATCCGAACCTTGAGGGACAAGGGTCCAACAACCTGACTCAGGTCACTTAACACTGGGTTAAAAAACTGCCCATAGAACTGAAAAACTGGGATTTAAAAGTTTTGTCTTTTGGAATGCTAAAAATGCACTTCAGGCAGAACAGAACTACTGTTTCACACAACACACTCCAGAAGCTGTTGATTTCTGAGCAGTTTGTATCAAGGGTTTATGGTCTGCCACTGTTACGGGACAGAAGAAATTAAGTTTTAAAGCAGATTCTTTAGCACTGAACTAATGCAGCAGCATTACATATCACGCATAGGCTTGTTTTGTGTATGTAGGTATGCTTGCTTTTTAATATGTGTATACCTGACAAGCTAAGCAAGTAAAGACTTTTCCTGAAAAATATAGTAATGCCCAAATAAAAATAGTTGTAAAAGAACAATTGTGTGTGAACTACATAGCAGAAAGCAGCGCAGGAAAGGTGTGACTAAGTTAACATAGAAAACTGGTAATATTTAAATGCATCTCTGTAATACGCAGAAATGTTTGGGGAAAAGTAAATAATCTGATATAACAGTACCAGTTAATGTAGATGTAAGTAGCAGAATGAATTTTTGGTATGTGCAAACATAAACCCATATACCGATGTAATTGTCAGTATTCCCAGAACAGGGAACCTCTTCAGAGCGCTACTTGCTTAGAAAAACCAATATCCAGAGATGATAGGCAACTACTGATTTGTTAAGCTTCTTTAAATGAGGAAGCAGAAGGCAGTTAGTGAAAGCAAAGACTTTGTTCTTATTCTGTAGCCATATAGGGAAGATGTGTGTATGAAGACCTGCCTTGGAGGAAGGTGCAAAGTATAACATTATCTGTAGTAAAAGAGAAATCTTCCGTATATTGATAGGTTGTTCTAAAATGTTGTTTGCAACTCAACTGAATGTGGTTGTCTAGGAGAAGGTAAATGGGGGAGGTTGCACTAACAGAATTAAAATATTAATTATTTTGTATGCCCTCTTTTGAATCTCTGATCTAGAAGAAAATTTAAAGAAATTAAGAAAACAGTAATTGCATTGAGAGAAGATTAATACCAGAAAATCCTTTCTGGGTCAAAGTAATCATACTTAACAAAATGGTGAGTTGTATGTTACCCTGCTGTGTAACCACACAATTCCTGTAATGTTTGTGAAGCCAAAGAAGTTCGACAGTCTGATACGATGTCTTGCATTCTGAAGCCAGTACTCCTCTCAAGGAACTAGGAATAAAAGCAAGTCTGCTTGTGGCAGCACAGGGTGACAGAGCTGCATCTTTTTCTGCTGAGAATGCTGTGTTCACTTGTCTGCTGCACATGGTGATGCACCGATCATTCATCACTCCTCTTTCAGCTTTTGTTTCCACAGACTCCTACTATGCATAAATCAGGCTGAGATACTGAAGTAAGGAAGAGTTACAGGATCAATGTTTGTGCTTCCTAAAGCCCCTTTCTACCACTGGATATGTTTTACTGGCTCGGCCCAGCACTTGTGGTTTTGAAATGCCATCTTTATAATTGTGACATTACAATTAGAATACGCATTTGACTGAAAAGTTTTGATTTTGACTTTTTTCCAACTCTAAATGTACATAAATAGTACTTAAAAAACTAGGCATAACAGTACACTCAGTCCCTATCAGTAACAGAATCTCACTTTTTGAAGTACAAGTTAAAATTTATGAGGTGTCTTGTGGGCTTAAAAAAAAAAAATGAAAAAGAAATGGTGCCTTTCAGTGTATGTGATGCACACCACAAATCATAGAACACTATCAGAACCCCAATTATTAATCACTTTACAATCACTTTCTTGTGCTAGATAAATAGTCTTTACTGTAAATAGGTTTTAAAAGATAACAAAAACTATTATGCCTAAATGGGTTATAAAAGCCATAGAGCCTTCCATTAAATGAAAGGTCTCATAAACAAAATATCAAGTCCTATTTAAAAGAACTGTTTCATGTTGTTTACGCTGCCAAGCTGCTGATCATGCATAAAGTTGTTCCTTAATAATGAGTTGGTTAGAGTAACGCCCGTCATCCAAAAGTGTGTTACCTTGTAGGAGATCTACATTTTAATCAGCTGATGAAACAGATGTGGGAGGATTTGCCACGAGCTCTGGTTCTGGAACCTGAGAGAAGCAACTACAGACCAAGGGGAAAAAAAAAAGCTATCAAGTTGGTTTCTTGCTTTCTACCTGACCAGTAAAAGACAAATTAGAAATTTAAGGTTTCTCAAAAAATAAAGTTTTAATTTAAGGGCTAAAATAGAATATTTAATTTTTAAAAAAATGAAATTAAATTAGGCACGAAGTTTTACTTAAGCAGAACCAAAAGCTTGCTGAACACGTCCATAATCTGGAGTCTTTTCCGTGTTACATAAAGATGAAACAGCATAAACTCTGTACTCACACAGTTGAAATTCTGTGTATAAATTATAGGAACATAGCAAAATTGAAGTCACCCCAAAGGAGACGAACTACAGGGGAAAAAAACCCAAACAACTGAATTTTATGAGAGAAAGAGATATAACCCCTGTGTAAATGTGTTTAGCTAAATATTATGGTATAAAGGAGAGGATATGTAGGTCACAACATGGAGGTAAGGCACAGGTATTGCAGTTTGCTCGTTCAAATAATTCAGTGGTGTGGCCACAGCAGCATGGAGCAGGTTAAATTGTCCCTGTTCCAGTCGTTGTGACCAGATTGCCTCAGCTATTTAGACATTTTGCTCTATCTGTGTATAGCTATGGCATACACTGACCAGATAACTGTCTATTAATTACTTCTGTTACTTTAAATTCCTGTCATCCTTCATACTTGGCCATACAAAAAATTTGTAGCAGCTGAATAATGTTGAGATAATAATCCATCTGAAATGAAGTATGTTTTAAATAATTGCTTGCTCTTGGTAGGTTACTGGGTGGAAGAATAGTCTATTATAGATTTTATTTACAAACATTAAGAACTTATTCTGTTGCTTGTAGTAGTTCTATGCAGCTTTAAATGTTTACACGAATTCTAAACAGTTTTCTGTGTTATTTGATTAATGGTTTCAGATCTTCTTTAAAGACAGACCAGTTGTTTCTAGGACACATTTTCAGTACAAGTAAAAGCAAAGATAAACACCCAAATCCCTGTGTTGTTCTCTCTAAATTCCAAGGTACGAACATTTACTTTAAAGTATGTCACAATCCCAGCTCCTTTATCTCCTTTAATAATGAGGATTGTTCCTTAGGCAAATGCATGGAAATGCAAATTTTTGCTTTGGAATCAAACTAATTTCCTGCTCTTTGGTCATAATAAATCTAATATCTTGCCGTGGCGTGAAACTTGAAAGTCCCGAGCTCCACAGATCAGCTGTTCCTTGCCATGCTCCACATGACTGCAGAACTGACAGCATAATATAGATACCACTGACAGGTGCTCACAAGGACTTTGGCAGCATCATGGAGAGGAAAGTTTAGCATCATCTTTTGCTATTTATTTTGTACTAGGCCTCATTGTTGGATAAAATTCTGTATTGGGTATATGATGTTATATTCTGAAGTTATTTTTTGTGGTCATATTTAGTAAATGATGACTGGTAGTGTTTAATTAAAATGAGGTATTCACTCTTTAGCATGCTGAACAAGGTCTTTAATGGACAGGAGAAAAGTTGCTCAACATGGTGTATTTTTTGTTTGATCACCAATCTCCTGCATAGTACTAATTATCTGAAACAAAGTAAATTGGCTGTTAAATAACCTCAACAATTCAAACAGGAAAATGGTTAGAACAAAAGAGTAACTTCTGCTTAAGGGTAAGTACAGTATTGCATTATTAAATTTCATATAATGAAATACAACCTTCTGAGCTTTTGAGTTGTTGAAGGTACTGACAGCCATCAGAAAACCAGTGTTTTTATAAAACAAAGTGATTTTGTTCTGTTTTGTCCCTTTGTGTACTGTTGTTGTAATATAATACGACGATTATTTTTCCCTTCTGCTGGTATAGTGGGAGTGTATTTGCACGTTCTTTTGCCAATTTTAGATTATAAATCAACCTAGCTATTAATCATCAGATGCAATTTTTAAATCTAGATTTTTGCATATATTTCAAGAAGTTTGGTTTCTTTTTGAAGCGCATAAACTTAAATAAGGGAGTTTCCCTTCAAACTTGCAACAGTGACTTTATGGTCTGATCATCACTTAATGCCAGCACAGCGAACAAGAGTTTTTAAAACATACCCTAAGCTTTTGCTGTCTTGTCTGAAAACGCCTGGCTTCATCTTTATGGGAAAGTAAGGGCGCTGAGCTTTTGCTGGTTAAGCATGAGCAGAGCTCTGCAGCCAGGTTGTCCAGCCGTGAGGAGCGAGGACAGAGGTGGCAGAGTTCCTGTCTCTGCCAGGGGTTGTCCCACCATGCTAGGGTTCCTCCCTCTGCTAGGGGTTGTCCCACCATCCGCACAGCCCCAGCCAGGGAGCACAGGGTGAAGAGGTTAATTAGGAACCAGGTGGCTGCCCTGGGCTGCCTGGCTCAGGCTTTGCAGACAGGCACCTTCCGCCAAACCTCGAGTGCATTATGGCTTTTCCTTCAAAGGGAAGATCAGACAACTGAAGCCTCAGCTTCCTAGCTGGTTCTGACTTCCCCTTCCAGCTCACAAGCTTCCTTTCAGCTGAAAGCAGATTTTTATCTCTGCCTCATCAAGCTGCTTATGGGGTGTAGCTGCCTGCCAGCTTGCCAGCTTCTTAACCCTCTCTTCCTCCACCCTTTCAGGTAGTTTCTCAACCCCATATGACAAATACTTTCAATACTTTAAGTGTAGACACCAGAACAGAACCTTATTTTCAGCTGTTTTCCAAATGAGCATTTTTGTCTCCTATTTTATATCAAAATACAGTTTTATTCCTCCTAGCCCATGTCACAGCAAGAAATCATACTGAACAGGTAACACCCTGTAACGTACAGAATGCAGTATCACTCTTGGGTTTAGATGTATAGAAAACTTTGGTCACATTAAAATTCAATTGCTTTGTTTGAGTCTCTTTTCATTAACTGGTACAGATCACCATGCATATATTACTTACTGTTATTATTTATGACTCTAATAATCCTCGCCACATCTACAAAGGTTTCCGGAAGTTATTTTGTATTTCCATTATAATAGGATGACTTAGGGTTTGCTTTCTGCTGACTCTTGTAAGAAATTTCCAGGACACTCTTTATTAAGCAGGGCAGTACACACACACTGCTGAGATTCCTGAGCTGGCTCACCAAGAGTGTTCTCCACATTTTACATTACAGCACTTTTTTCCCCTAAGGAGTATTGCTGTAGTTTCTCTAGTTTCCTACTGATGCATAAAACAATTTTTGTGTAAAATAGAGAATGGGTTGTTGTAACCATATTTTATTGCTTTCCAATATACGGTATTTTAAGTTGTTTTGTGAGAAGCCATCAGTGGCTTTTTCAAGCCGGTGAACCAAGAGTGAGGTTTTAAGAGAACACAGGTTTTCATTGCATATAGTTCCTTTGAAACCAGTGGGATAAAACTTACCTCAAATGGCTTTTATATACACTCAGACATAAACTGTAAGTCTGTTTGGGTTTAATGCCTGAAGGAGAAGTGAAACTTTTCATATTGGATGGATGTATCTCCAGGTGTCACAGTACCTTAAAATACTGAATTGTTGTAGGATCGTCTCCCAAAACTCCCTGCTTCCCAGTCGCCTGTGGAGCAAATTTCCTGAGCACTTTTAAATTTGTGAGACAGAGCTTTCAGTGAATGGCCAAAGTAATGCCACGTACACAGCCGGTATCGCTCCATTACCTTAAAGGTGTTTTACCATAACACGGTACTATAGAAACTATTTTTTGTTTTGTGTGACCTGAACTTGTGTGACCTGAATTTGTTTCCTTATAGGGGAAACAAACCGACAAAATTAAGAATCTATGGTTTATTATTAAGGATTATATTATAAAGGATAATATTTATTACACAAGATTCTGCAATTATGTTATTGCTACATTACCTTGCAGAACAAAGTTCTCAGTTAGGGCTTGCCTGATGTAGGCAAAGGAACCCAAACCAAAATATGCTGGATTTAGAAATAACTGGAATTCTCATTCTTCTCTGTGGAGTGAGATTTTGGATGAGTAACTAATTCCTTCCTTTCTGGAGAAGCGTGGTGTCGTAGTGCACCTGGCTGCCTGCTCTCTGCGATGCAGCTGCAGGACACATGCGTTTAGCAAACATGCTCTTTTCCCAACACCTGCTGCTCCAGCGGCGTTTGCTGCATGGCGGGAAGGCGATGCCTCCCACAACGGCTCAGTTCAGAACTTCCTGATAAAGTATTTGAGTCAGTTGATTGAGTGGCTGATACCTGTGTGTGTACGCTCCCCCTACACACTGTAAATGGATTAATAACAAAGGGCTTTATGAAACAGCATTATGCTTTGTTTTTCCTCTGCTTTTTCCATTACGAGGTTTCATTACGGTGCTGTATCACAAGCCTGGATCCGAGGGCGGTATCTGCTATGTGGAGAATCCCCTCGCCGGGCGGGAGGAGGGCCAGAGCAAGGTGAATCTGCTGCAAAACACGCCCGGGGCACCGGGCACGACCCCGGGGTCCGCGGTCCCGTCGGCGGGGCGGAGGCGGCCCCGGCTGCCCCGCGTACCCCGGATCCCCCTGGCCGGCTGCCCGCCGAGGGGGCGGCGGCCGCGGGGCTCTGCCAGCCGCAGGTGTGTCCTGCCCAAGGCGCGGCCCTCTCGCAGGTACTAATCGCCGCCCTGCCCCGACCGCCTTCTGCATTCGCCGCCCCGCTCCCCCGGAGCCAGCGGTGCCCGAGCGCGGCCGCGATGTACGGGGGCCAGCAGCAGCTGCAGCCCCCCGCGCTGCCCCCACACCTCTCGCAGCAGCACCAGCAGCAGCACCACTACTACCGGCGGCAGCAGCACTACAGCACGCTCCCCGCCCGCCGGCCCGCTTCCTGCCCGGAGCCGCTGCCCCGGCCCCTGCCCTGCCGGGAGCCGCCACCCTGCCCGGAGCCCCCGCCCCCGCCGCGGCCGCCGCCGTGCCGGGAGCCGCCGCCCTGCCCCGAGCCGCCGCGGCCCCTGCCCTGCTTCGAGCCCGCGCCCCAGCAGCAGGAGAGCGGCGTGGCGTACGACCGGGTGCGGACCTACGGCCCCGGTTGCCGGCGGGTGAGCACGTCCTGCTCCTCCCGGGCGGCCTCGCCAATGGAGTGCTCGCACGGCTACCAGCAGATCCTCTCCGGCTGCGACCCGCTGCAACAGGTACGGGAGCGCCGCGGGGTCTCCTGCCACCCTCACCCCTCCCTCCCGGGGCGCCGCTCCCCCTGCCCACCGCGGTGCCTCGTTCCCGCCCGGGCTGAGGCGGTGTCGAAGCCAAAGGCCGCCCCAGGTGCAAAGGCAGCGGCGGGCCGGGAGCCAGACGCCTTTGTGCCGCCGGGCACGGCGGGGTGGCCGCGGGCTCCCGTAGGGCATGCCCAGCCGAGCGGAGGCTCGGAACGGGATGCCCGGTGCGGTGCGGGAACCCCGGGAACCGCCTGTCGCGGGGGTGGGCCCGGCCGAGCCCTTCTCAACCCGCCCCGCCTGAGCGGGGGGTTTTCCTTTGGAAAAGTCGTTTCACCTCGGACCGAACCGAGAGACCCGTCCCTGCCCCTGACGGCCGTTAAAAACACTCGGTCCTTGCACAAAGCACCCGTCTGGGGAAAACTGCGGCCGTTCCGGTCACTTTTCCGTTGAGGCGGCCCTGGAGCGGGGCTGTGGCCGGAGGGCCGGCCTGGGCCTCCGCTGCCCTGGGGGGCCTGGCGCGGGCCCTCCCTGCGGGCTCCGCGGTTGCGGGCCGTCTTTAAAGCACAGCGGGGCCGTTCCTTTGGCAAAGTGTGATCCCCAACCCCCTAATTAATTTAATCGTTTGATGGTGGATGGGTTCGGAGCCGCGCCGACCGGGAGGATCTTATCTTTGAGATGGGCAGCTGTTGAAAGCACTCTTGGCTCGATGAAGTAGCGAAAGCTTCGTACCTCAGTAACCCGTTTCAATCTAGAACTATTAAATACCTCTCGCTTTAAATTTCTCAATTTCATTTTGAATAGATCAGTAGATCCCATATTTGTTCATAGGATCATAGAACAGTTTGGGTTGAAGGGACCTTCCCAGCTCCCCCAGTGCCACCCCTGCCATGAGCAGGGACATCTTCACCAGCTCAGGTTGCTCAGAGCCCCATCCAGCCTGGCCTGGGATGTCTCCAGGGATGGTTCATCCACCACCTCCCTGGGCAACCTGGGCCAGGCTCTCACCACCCTCGTGGTGAAGAATTTCTTCCTCATGCCTTGTCAGTATTTACCCTCTTTTAGTTTCGTTTCCTGTTTCACAACTCCAATTTGCATGTTTTTTAAACTTTAACTTCCAAACACCTTATTCTGTTGAAGTATTTTCATCCATTTGTCAGTGGAACTGTAAAAATGCAGCCGGAGCAGGAGCTCGGTGCTGCCTTTCTCATGGATGGGATGTGCACAGAAACTCCTTTCTGCTTATTTGCTGCTACTCATGTAAATATAATATAAAGGTGTGTGTCCTTAATAGTACTGTTTAAATCGGTGGTGCTAATAATGTGTGTGACTAGGCAGCCAGGGAAGTAATAGAGTCGATTTAGCTTTGCTTTCAAAGTCGTCACAATGTAGTTTAGCAGGTTTGCTGCTGTGTGTTAAGGAAATGGCTTGAAGGAATTTATGGAATTTATATAATTTTAACATATGCAATTGATACCTTAGCGAAACCTTAAAACTTGAAACCAATGACTTAAGAACAGCTATGACTATAAAACAGAAAAGGAGAACAGAGTGGATTCTCAAAACTTTTTTTTTTTCTTCAGACTGTTGTTAATTTCAAATAGGACTCAATATGGAAATGCTTAGTTGTTTCAAGTTGAGCTTGTATTTGAATTTCTTTCCCATGGTATTAAAATTGTTAACTATGGAAGAGACTAGGAGTTAAGACGAATATGAAACCTGATCTTTCGGTACCATGTTTGCAGAGTTGAAGAGCTGCCTTCCTCTGCAGGGCGGCTTCTGTAAATTCTGGACACTGAGCCACTTCTCTGCTGGTTCTGCATGGGGTGGATGTGACAGACGTTCCCACTGTGTCAGAGCGGTTGGTCCCTCTGTTGCAAGATGTGGGGCAGGAGTGTAAACACTGGTCTCTTACCTCCCAGATAAGCGACCTGCTCACCGAGGCTGGATGATAGTCTGAATTGCGTTCAATTAATTAAATATTCATTAGAATAAGTGCTGCAGTCCCAGGCTTCCTCTGCTCTGATAAGTATGTGAACAATTTGTTAGATCCTCAAATACTGTCTCTGCTCTACGAAGTATGTTTAATTTTCCATGTGTGTTTTAGTCACTGAACCCATTAAGTCGCGCCGATGAAAAAGAATGTCTTGCTGAAGTGTTTTGCGGGATTAGACTTTAAAGACAAAAAAGGGCGTAGTTCAAACCCGGGTTTGTTTGGGTTGCAGTTTTAAGGGAGGAGAGGGAAGGTGCTTAACAAAGACTATTAGGAAGTTATTAAAGAAGAAAACAGTAACAGGGAAGTCAGCAGGGAGTGCACAGAAGGTGCAGCGTTGGTGCTGACTGTGGTTGCCAGGCAGAGGTGCTGGGGAGGGTGTAGGAACCTTCCAGAAAATCGAGTCAGTTGCCCCTTGAGCAGATCGGGTCCAGCTGCATAAACCAAGGGATGCAGCGACACCCGACTGGCACAGATCTTCCGACTTCACACTAGAGTTTTCAGTTAATGGCAGCCTGGAGCTGCAGTTCAAACTTCTTACTGGGCCATCTTTGAGCAATATTTAATTTGCTTTTGTAGATTAATGATAGAAAACCGCCTGCGGCACTGTTGATACACTGTTTTATTGTTTGGTTGGTGTGTTCTGTTGTGTTTGTGTACGTTTTTAGTAAGTTGGAGGGAAAGTCTGAAACTGGTGTGTGCATATCGCACAAATAATTGTACTTTTTGTCATCCAGCATTCAATTCTCTTTACTTTTTCAATCTAACTTTGTTGATGTAGAAGCCAAATGCTACTCCCAGCCATGACAAGCTTCATCTGGAGCGAATCAAGGCAAATTTGCTCACATTTGCTTAATCTAAATGAGGAATTTTCTTTAGAATAAATTCTCTTCCAGGATGGCTTACCTGTGTGAACTCTTTCACCGTGGTCATGAAAAAATATTCTAGGAGATGGCAGACACCAGACGTCTGCTGTCGGTGCAGAGGGCAAAACCCTGGAAGCCTCTGTAGGAGTTGTTGATCGTCTGAGATCTTTTCATGGCTGGGCTGGGTCCTGTGAAGTGCTGAGGGCTCTCGCCTCCCATCATGAAAACGGTATAATATTAACCAGCTTGTGAGGTTTGTCTGTATGGTTTGAAACAGACTCAAACGGCGCTGCCATTTCCGTATTTCAGCTGCCAAGTGTAACTCACCCGTTCTGATTAGACGACTGGGTTGCTTATAATTAACAAGACAATGGGTTATGGTTAAAGGAGTTTGACATAGATTAAATTCTTTCCTTAGTTGCTGTTTTTTTCTCTAGCGAAGAGAAATTGTTGAAATAAGAGTGTGCTGATTGTTTTTGCATAAAATTTGCATGGGATAACTGGATACATCTATGAAATGCTTATTTTAAAATTTAAAAATCCTACTTACAAATCTTTAAGACTAGCAAGAATCATTATGGAAGTGTTGGCGTGTACCTTTTGAAATTACCCTTAGAAACGTAGACCTAGAACAACTAGTCAGGTTGTTAAATCCCAAACCTGGTCATGCCACTGAAATCCACAGCAGCGCTGGGCTCCCTGTGTTAAATGCTGCATCTCCGAAGCCTTGCAGGAGATGTGTGCTCCTTCAGAGCGATGCAAAATGGAAGAGCCAGAGGTGAGCGTCCCTTGGGAGCAGCTCCAGGCCGGGTGGTGGCATCTCCTGGTGCGGATGGGGGAGCGGGGAAGGCGCGGGGGCACTTGGGGCTGGCACCCCTGGGCTCCTTGGCTGCCTCCTGTGGGGTGCGGGTCCAGCCTGCTCGGCTGGTGCCGGAGGAAGGGCAGGCAAATCCCTGTTCGTGATGGAGTGAAGGAAATGTATCTGCATTAAAGTTCTTTGGAAATGAAAGAGGTCTGGTGTCTTAAAAATAAGCACAATTTTATCCAAGCAAACCAGTCTTAGGTTGTGTGCAATATTCCACACATAATAAGACTGTCCTTTTGAATATTATAAGAGTGTATTTCAGCTCAAAATACTCCAGTCGTCATAGTTCTGAATGTATTCCTCTGAGAACACATTGCTAACTAGATAAAATAATTTTACATGTTATCCTCCCTAAACTAGACAGGGCAAGTTGCATATTCCACAGCCCTGTGGCAGCACGATTTACTTCAGGCAGGTTTGTCTAACTTATCAGTAAACTGAAAAGATGTCTTTTATTGTCATGCACAATGCCCACCTTGTTTTCATGTGCTGTACAGTGGCATCAGCTCTGAATACAAACAATTTCTGCTCTGCTGTGGCACCTGTGTTGTTGTAGCACCGGGTGCTCCAGTGCTGACAGAGCTGCTGGTGCGCAGCGTTCACTTTCTAAGTATTTTTGCTCAAATTCTGTAGGTTTCAGAGAGATGTCAGGGTTGGGCTGTATGTTCTAGACCTCCACGTTGTTTCTCTTCAGTGTTATGTCCCGACACAGAGAGTTGTGTTGGCGTTGGTGGGTTCCCTTCCTTTATGACCTTCCTCAAGTACGTGGCTGTGGGAGGAGGAGTGAGCAGCTTTCAAAGTTTCCTGCAGCAGTTAAGATTTTGAGATTTCTCAATTACCATGATTGCTGCTAAAACAGCTTTCTTTTCTACTTTGATTTCCCTGTCCTGGTGCTGTTATGATTCACTCTTGGGAGATTTAGAAAACTGCTTCAGGCTTCCTAAACTTGCACAACAAACAGTTCTGAGCTGGAAAGCTGACCTACTTCAGCGCCGCTCGTACCTGGCTCAGAATGTCTCCGAGGCTGAACTGCAGCAATATAACTTCCCAAGCACTGCCCACGGGTTAAGGGAAGAAATGACTTACTATGAAAATTGGAAGTTTGTACGGCAAGGAAGGATAAATAGTATGCTGTAAACTAACAAATTGCCCAATCCTTAGATTAGATGTAGTGGGAATTTTGCGTACTTGGGTGAAGAACTTGACGTGGAGACTCGAGGCAAAGAATGCAATTTGTTTTAATTGGTGTTGGTCCACAGGATGGAAGATGATGTCCCCAGTTGCTTCTAGACAGTGCTGGGGGAAAAAGGTGTAAGAATCTATTTGAAAATTAACAAAACTGCCGCTTACAGATTTCTGTAATTTAAAAAGGTGTATTTCATTTTTCATTCAAGAATGAGCAAATGTTCTGTGTGGCCATCTTGTTTCATAGGTGTCAATTAGGGGGTTTTGTGATGTTGTTTTAGAACAACTGCCACTGCTTGGTGGGCTGGTTAGTGACCTGCTGGGTTTGTTGGCAGTTCCTCTGCCCCTTTCATTTCCCTGTTTAAGCAAAACACAAATTTTCTTCTCGTGGCGAAACAAGAAAGTGTTTTAGATGTGCATCCATTACACCAGCTGACCTGAATACCTGAGACCGTAAGTAGAAGACAGTGTCTGTGAAACAGGGACATGAGGTCTTTGAGCGTGTACTCCAGGATGGCAGCTTTGATTTGCATCCTGTTCTCTAGGCACTTGCAGAAAATAAGGACTGATTCCCACAGACCTGCAACGAGGTGACTGAGAAAAAACAAACTTTTAATACTGGTACTAACAGATCGCGTCCTGTCACGTTGGGTGGGGGCTATTTATTTCCTTTGGGGTGGAAAGACCCCGTCTTAAAATCACTGCTGGGTGATTGCAGCCAGTGATCTCAGTGTGGTTATACCTGATGGCCGCATTTAGATTAATTTAGGAATCTACATAAGCTTGAGCTCTCCGCATAAAAGCTTTTAAAGTGCAATAATCACTGAAACTTATTTTCTTCCCCGCAGGGCACTATTCGAAGAATTATTATCGAGAATCCTGATCAGGTAGGAAAACTGTTAAGTGCTGAAGTTCTGCTTGTGTCACTTTTTCTCCCTTAATTCTCGTGATTCGGTGAAGTGCTCAGCTGCCTCCATCAGGGATGCTGAAAGGTCTGAAGTCCCATGGCCCATACTTGTGAGGGGGAGAGATGGAATTATTAGGGACTGAAAATTCTACAGGATGGCCGGTCAGGCTCCCCACCTCTGAGCAGGGAAGTCTGTTCATGTGCTTCAATAGCATTGCTAGTGGAGATCAGCTTCTGTTTCTGCTGTGTTTATTTCAAATATTGTCTAGATGGAAGCACAGTCGCTTTGTTTCCAAATGGACATACCTTAAAGAACAATCTGAAAGTATATGTGTTTTCAAAATACAAACTCCCTTACAATTTTTTAGTCAAAATTACACTAATTCTGAATTTGCTGCTTGGCAACATTTATGAATGTTTTTATTATAATGTTTTACAGGAGCCGTTATCCCCATTTCTTAGAGGGGGGAATTTCTTTCCTGGAAATAATGTGATCTATGAAAAGACAATAAGAAAATATGAGCTTTTAAATCCACAGCAAGTAAGTTTGTTGTTTATATTATATATTGCAAAAGAAATGGAGATGGTAGCAGAAACGTCATGCTCCTGGGTTGTTTTGACTGGGACATAAGCTAGCTTGTAGTGTATTGTTTTGGTGGGTGGCTTTGTAAACAGCACTGTTCTTGATTATGAAAACAAGATACCTGTGCCTTATATATTGTACACTTTGAACCTGGAATTGCTGAAAATGTTTATAGGGAAATATCTCAAGCCATTTCCTGTACTGATTTTTTTCTAACAGAAATAACAAAAACTCAGTTCAACTGGAGCTCTTTTTTATCTTGAAAATACTTAAATGAAACAGGATGTGCATGTTTTTCACGTTAGATCACAGAGGTCCTGGTTGTTAAGAGTAACAACATAATTAAATGTGCAACTCAAGAAAGTTGAATTGTCTGTTCTTTTCATTTGCAGCTACTAAAATTTGAGGAGTTGGTGAATTACAACCTTGAAGTGTGAAAGGCCAACTCATGTTCAGTTTGGAAAAAAAAGCAATTTTTACTAGGATTATTAAAATATTTGAATCTTGTCATCAGTCTTCCCATGCAAAACCACATTTCATCCATTTATATCTTCATCTTAAGCTTCCATCTCATTAGTGCAGCAGCTGAAGAAGGTTCATTGTTGTTTCCAGGAGAAGCAGTACCAGTTTTCCCAGCAGTGCCAGGCTCCCCCGGACCAGTGCCACCCTGCCCAGCCCTGCCAGCAGCCCCCAATCACACACCAGTGCCAGCACACGCAGACCAGCAGCCCCAGTGAAGTATTTCCAGTCTCTGTGAGCGATGACTGCGGAGGAAACACAGTGAGGAGGGTCACGGTTCAAACCTGCGAACCGGTAAGAACCATTTGCTGCTTGTTTTACTGTTCACAATGTATTTTTTGTGTTGTATGTGGAGTACAAAACTTTAGACACATAAAACTGCCATTCCCCAGTCTCAGGAGTTTTTGTTCAAACTTGTAGTAGGGTCACTAAGCACTATACACCTGTTGTACGCGAGTCACCATCCCTGGAGGGGTTTAAAAGATGCAGAGATGAGGTTCTTAGGGATGAGTTTAGTGGGGGACTTGGCAGCGCTGGGTTAATGGTTGGACTTGATGATCTTAAACGTCTTTTCCAACCAAAATGATCCTGTGTTGTGAGCGAACAGCAGAGTTTGTGGGTCTGTTGCAGGTAACTTGTTTGTGTGCTGTGATTGCAGGCACTGTCTACAACTGTCCAGGACTCAGTCACGTGCTATTAAGAAAAAAAACAAAAAGGCTGTTTTAGGTGTTGCATCCTGTTTGTTGTTGGCATAGACCTGGCTGATCATCATTCTGTTGTCATTTAAATGTGTCAAGTCTTGCTGGTTTGGCTTTTTTTTTTTTCCTTTATCTGGGAGCGTTACCCACTGAATCAGGTTTCATCTGTCAGTCTTTTTACAACAAAGATTGAATAATGTGAGGCCTATGTCTCTAGTTTTGGAGAAAAGATACATTACTTTATAAACTGACATCAATTCAGGATTGCTCTGTATCTAAACTGATCAAGGAGGACTTCAAATATATTTCAATTTGATGTATTTGACACAGATTCACTGGAAGCACAAAATTGGCTTCCTTCACCCTTCATTTTATACCAGGTTGTAAGTTCCAGAGTTTGTGAGGCTGTAGGAGGTTTGCTATACGTGTGCACTATTATTTTGGTTGGGGGAGGGAGTGTAGCGGTCCTTCCTATCCATCTATTTGATCTATAGGTGGTGAGACAAACGTATTTGGTGGCCTCAGTGTTAGACGTACACAGAATCTTTGATAGCCAGATGCTCCCGTAAACCAAGTTAGGTGCACTCAGCTGGGGTTGCTGTTTAGATTCTTTTATTGTTCACACACAAACATTTGAACTGTGGCAACACAAACACCATTTTTGCAGTGGGGAATCTTACACCCGCCTGGTTTTAGCTGGGTGCTGCCCCCTAGGCAAGTGTGTACATTAATGAGATTTCCTAATTCTCAGAACTCCCGTATTAGTGTAATGCTGATGACATTGCTGTAGAGATATTACTTTGCGTATTTCTTGCTGTTGTGAAGGAAGTCATTTATTTCTGTATCATTCACTGCAAACCAGAAGACATGGAAGAGTTAATACCAAGGGAGACAAGTGTTAACAAATTGCAAATTAGTAAGAGCGAACAGAATCAAATCCGTCATCCTTGTAGCATTTTCATGTTCAGCTTTCATTCCGAAGAAACTCAATTATGATCGTGTGTATTCTCTGCCAGGTGAATTGCTCTCAGGACAACCACGACCAGCTGGACTGCCGCTACTTCGGTGAGCTCCTTGCTGAACTGAACCGCAAGACCAACGACCTGTACAGTTGTTTGCTACAGCACGTGGAAAAGATAGGAGGAAGGTACTGGCATCATCTTCGTTCTGCCATTTTGGTGTTCCAGAAAGCTCAGTACTGCACAGCTGGGGGACAGGATTGTTTGCAAGTTGGATTGTTTTTTTTTTCCCTGACAACTAGAATTGACTGGGTGTTTTACACATTAATCTAATTCACAAGAGTGACTGAGGACATAAAAATGCTGTAAGCCAAGTAAATGTATTGAATTCGATGCTTTTTCAAATTTAGATGAATATGCAATAGGAATTACTTATTCCATGTCTGTTTGCATATAGAGCAAATAAGTATATTTACAGTGTGCTCTGACACATATTTAATGATACAAATCCATTATTACATCTTGAAGAAACAACCCAAATGTCTAAATTGCCATTTCCTTTGTTCTGTCATGGTGTTATATCACAGCTTAATAGACGGCTGGCATAAAGCTCAGTATCCACATGGAAATTAACACTAAGCATGTATCTGCAGAGCCCTATGGACTGTCTTTGAAAAGAAATGCAGATCGCAGCAGCCGGTAACCTTGAGTCCTCACCATGTTCTCCCCTTCCCTCACCGTCACCTTCCCTCTTGCCCCCAGTCTAGTCTGGTGCTTGCCAGGCTCACTGAAATCAGAAAATGGTCCCATTGCAGGGGAAAAGTGGAATTTAAGCATCACAACCTGACATTGCTAAATAAACACTTCGGGCATGTCAATATGTTGCAACAGTTCTGGATCAACCATTACCAAGGCAATTAACAATGTAATTGGGTTAACCAAACATAATTGGGATAACTGCCCAGAGAAACAGAGATAGTGAGACTGTGTTCACTGGACTGCTGTTGGGATTCCAGCCTCCTCAGATACTTCTGCATGGAACCATATTTAACAACTCCTGTTGCCCAGCATCTTAAAAGGAAACAGCTGTAGATCCGACAAAGAACCTTCCTTGCTCCATATTTTAAAGTTTATCTTTATATAGTTGGGACTGTGGGCATGAACAGTTCTCCATTCACTTTCTCCATTGGATTTTGTCTGTTTTACAGGAACCATGACATTGAATTTACATCTCAGGTAAGCATCAGGCATGCTCTGGGTAAGCAGTTCCTGACATGTAGCTCTAGTAACACTGGTGTGGATCCGCCAGCAAATTAAGGCAAGGCGGTTTTAACGAAGGGTGCTGGTCTTTGTTAGTTAATGATTCCTGCTAGTTAATAATATTCAGAGCCTGAAACCTACTGCTAGGCGTGTATTTGCAAATGCAGTAATATTGAAAGGAACCTTTCAGAGTTTTTATTGTTCCAGTGTGAGAGTCAAATTTTGAAAGCCTTCCTGTTGTGCCAGTAGTGGTTCCATTGTCACACAAACTTACAGAGCTATGTGGGCTTTCACTGCACATTTTGTGAAGGATTTTTGACTCTCTTGCCAGTGACGTTGCTGTTTGGTGGCAGGTGCTGCCCCACAGTGCGAGAAGTGACGAATGTCGCCTCCCGAAGAACTGAGGAATGCAGGTCGGCAGAACAGAGTTCCCGCCTCTGCAGGAAGCTCATGTTTGTGAATTGGGCCAGGACAGAGTGATCAGCACCTCTGTTATTTCTAAAGGCATTGTGTATATAGCAGAAATATTAGTCTAGGATTAGAGAAGCAATGCCACTGGCAGTATCTCCTGAGACATATTGGTGTCATCTTCATTGACGCGTCTGTTCTTTGTTTAGAAACATGGGATTTACTCATATCATAAACTGCTTGGGAGTTCTGTTTTAGCATCAGCTGTTTTCTTGAGAGGGGATTGTTTTGAATACTGCTTTTAAAAAATAAATGTTAAACTCAATGATTTGAATATATGCTTCATGTATCACTTAATCAGTTTTTATATGCCAAACATATATGAGACTTTGGAAATTTTCTGGATATACTTTGATCTATTTTCATTCTTATTTGCCTTGTACTAGGCATGCTTTTCATAGCAGACCTGTGTAATTAATGAAGAAACCACATTATGATCTACCAGGCAAAACTCTTAATCAAGATGTCTCCCCTTTCCTCCCTTCTTTGCTTAGAATGAAGATATTGAAGATTTAATTCCTAAAGGACTGTCTGAGGCAACAAAGCAGCAGATTCGTTATCTCCTCCAGGTACGTGAATGGAGTACGGAGGGGTGTGCGTAAGCCTGTAGTAACCTGAAACAGCCTTATACATACTGGGGATTTAGTACATAACATACTTCACTCTGTATTCTGCTTATTCCATTTTCTCTAGTGAAGGGTGAGGAATCGTACAGGTGCCTCCAACTGTTGTGTTGTGACAGTCAGTTCCACAGACAACCTGTGTATTTTAAACTGAGCTCTACTGGTGCTTTCTTACAGTTTCACTGGAAACCACCTTGGCTTTAGACCAATTATAGGAGAACACAGATCTTTTATCTTTTTGTGTTGTATATTAACGGTTTTTTAAAAGCTAAAGGCAAATAGTAGGTGCTTTGCTGCATGTTGAACTGGATGTCAGTTGCCACCTACTAATGCTTGTACCTCAGGACAGTTGGACAGGGTGACCTTGCAAGTCCCTTCCAACTGGAATTATTCTTTTACAAGGGAGAGGGACACTGACACCAAAATATTTCGTGACCCCATGTTAGAACAGTGTCCCAGGCAGCTGGTGCAGCTTGCTCTGTGTGAAAGAGCTGAAACACAGGTTCCCTGGTTTCTGAAAGTCCCCTGGTTTTACACTCTTGCACCTGTGCTTAAAAAAACGCACCCGTCTTTTGGGGAACTGGATTTTGTCAGCATCCATACCGAGTGTGCTCTGGGACGGAGTTACGTGGGGTTGGTTTTTACGTGGGGGAGGATTCTGAGCATGGGCTGTGCTGGGTGTGCCCAGGGACGCAGGTCTGAGAGCGCCCAGAATTTCACTGTACGTGGCACCTATGGAATTTAGCAACCTCTAGCACTACATAGTTGCTGAGTGGAGATTTATTTATATTTTTATAGTCTAAATTCAACTCTTATGTTTTACAATAAAACAAAACTGTAAGTCAAAACTGAAATTCTACTTTAATTAAGAAACAAATGAGTGAGTTACACTAGAAATGTTGTTTCTGAAGTCTCAGTCACAACAATAGCACCAATGGGGATAAAAGATACAAGGGCGAGTCACCATACTGATGGAGATCCCCATGGCTTTCTTCAGTTTGATCAACAAATTTCTATTTTAACAAATAACTTCTAAGGGAAAGTTTCAGGAGAAGAGAAACAGTCAGGAGGATTTAAGTTTTGTCCAGATAGTAAAAAATACAACTTTTGCATAGAATATCCAGCCCTTCCAGTTGAGTCAAAACTTGAGGAATTGTTCTTTCAAAATCTGTTTTTCTTCTTTCAAGTATTAGAAATGTATCATAAAATGCAACATTTGTGTTTTAATATGAATCAATTCAGAGCTGTTAACATGCATTTAAAGAACAAACAGATCAGCATTAGGCTGTTGTGCGTTACTGCCTCTCCTTTTCATACAGCTGAATCCTTTAATCTTTGGGATCTTTTAAAGGGAGGAGTTAGTTGTATGGCCTTTTTTTATTTATTTTTTTAAAAAAAATTAATTAAATTGTCTTGCCCGTGGGCAGAAAGCGCCCTTTGCCAGATCCCAGACATGATGATTCATTCCGCTCTGGCTTCTCAGGTAGGGGAGTTAATTTTTTTAAAATCTGCCTAAGTCACAAAACTCTGAACACTCAAAAAATGATTGTGCAACATTACACATTTATTTTTCCCTTTATTGGTGTACAAATGCAGTTCTTTAGTCTCTTGTTCCTTCCATTTAAAAATATGATCCTGTGTTCCAAAGCAGTAATACAAAAATTATGCCATTTGCAGAACAAAGTGCATGAAAATGTGTCTGTAGAAACTGTGGGCACTTCACAGCCAAACATGCAGTGGTTCTCAGAGTGAAGTTATTCTTGGCTGTAGAGGAGTTTTCTGTCCGACCCATTGTCAAGCATGTTGTAAACAAAGCATGCTAATCAATCCTTTTTTTCTCCTCCTAGATGAGAGTGACATCGGATAAATCTTTGAGACTTGTGCTTTCCACTTTCAAAAATCTACGTGAAGAGCTCGGCCACTTGCAGGATGACCTGGGGGTAAGTCCGGCTGTTCATTCTTGTGGCATCATTACGAGGAAATGGAAATTGTGAGCTGGAAATGGCTGGTTTGTGAATGACTTGCAGCACTCACACAGCGGATGAGGTTACATTTCTTTCTAGCACTGGTTTTCCTGTGTTCAATTCGTTGAAGTCTAAAAACCTAAATGCTTTCAAAGGGAGAAAAGACTCTGCTGAGTGGAATTAGACTTAAAGCTGAATTGGTGTTGATGTGTGGAACTGAGAGCGGTGTCAGGATCCCAGCCTCACCACACAACACAAAGCCACAAATACCACCATGATGGGCACCCGTGCGCTGTGTAGGTTTAAAAGCCACTGTTTCAGGAAAAGGCAGTGTTTTCTCAGTTCTAAAACAAAACTTACTAATTACTCAGTGTGTTGCACTCTGATTGTGGGAAAAGTTTACTGAAAAGTTGCTGCTATTGACCATAAACACTTCTTTTGTCTTGCAGAAGTTAGAAACCGACAATGTCTTACTTAAGAAGGATTTGGCTTTTAAAGATTCTCAAGTGAAAGAATATGAAACCATGCTGGCTTCTCTGAGAGAGAATAATCGTCAGCAGCAGGTAAATCTAAACCCATACTTTCAGTGTAATCAGAGTCAGCTCCAAACCAGCCCATCCGCTGACTTGCGTTACGTGTAACCGCTGCCCGGTGCACGTGCGTGACCCTGTGAGCTCTGCGGGACGACCCCGCGCTCACCACACGTCTCCGGTCTCTGCCCTCGCCCAGCAGGCGCTGCGGGACAGCACGGCGCGGTGCCGCTCGCTGGAGGAGCAGCTGCTCTCCCTGCGGCTCAGCGAGGGCGAGAAGGATTGTCAGCTCAAGGAGCTGGAGTACGGCAAGCGTGCCCTGGAGCAGGAGATCCAGAGCCTCCGGCTGCAGGTAACGGGCTTGCCTGTTCTGTTCAGTGGCTGTTCTTCACAGATACAGATGTGTAATGCATGAAAAATAATGACAAAAAACGGTCTTTCTAAAATAAAAAACTACTGAATTTTCTGTAGGCCTGCTCTAGTCCAACGCTCCAGACCACCACTGATGAGCTCTCCAGCCGTTACGTAGAGATGATCAATAACTTGAGAGAGGACAAAGATCGTGAGATCCGCAGTCTCAGGGTAAGCTGTTTCACTTGGTGTGTTTCTTGCCTTGTGTGACTGGGTGAGCAGTTTCTTTTTTAATTAAGGAACAGGAAAGATCTACCATGTGTACTTTTTAGATATATTTTGGTTCTGCAGTTACTTTATACACAGACACTTATGAGGGCTCAGAAACACTTAGGGTAGAACATAAAACTGTGACTGAAAAAACAAAACAAAACTAAACAACCCCACAAACAAATAAACAACAACCCCTTTGATACAGAAATTTGTGATTAATGAGATGATTAGCAGCTTTTCCTAAAGGGAGATGTTGTGTGTCCTGATAAAGTAAGAAACTAGCCAAAAGACACCCAACAGAAAGCAAAAATAAATCCCAGTGAAAACTGTATGTAGGAAACATCTCATTTAAATCATGGTAGTAGTATTCTCCCACCCTAGAAGCCAGTTCAACTTGTTCAGTGTTGTATTAGCTTTGTTCAGCATTATAAAACCATTACATTGATAGTGGGTGGACTTCAGTCCAATTAGCACTTTGTAAATTTACTGTGCAGCTCAACATTCTTATTTGAAAATCATTGGGTCTCACTGGTAAAGATTTTAATGAAAAAAATACATCTAGCGTCCTAGAAACATACTGAAAAGGGAACCTGCAAGGAGCATAACACACCTGATTATTCCTTGAATATGTTTTATAGTCTCAGTTATCCCAATTCCATCAAGATATATCAAGGAGAGAAGGAAGTAACAGTGACTTGCAAATAAGGTTGCAGGAACTGACATCGACGCTGGAGGAGAAAGATGCTGTTATCAAACAACAGCAAGAGGTAAAATAATACAGCTTATTTCTCTGCTAAGAATTTTTATCTTTAAGCCTCCACTTACGGTGTCAGTGGAAGTTTACTTGGAAGTGACTTGTACTCTGCTGGTTCAGCAGTCGGGGTTAGGATTGTTTTTAGCTGAACGCTATTCCTCTGCCAGGCTTTGGGAGGGGGAGGCTTGTTTGGAATGCTTTTTGAGACGCATTTCTGCAAATCTTTTGTTGTGATTTTAGTGAACTAATGCTTCAGAAAACATTGTTTCATCTAACTGTTTACTTTTGCTTTTCTCAGGAACTCTTCAGATTGAAGCATGAGAAATTATCAGGCAATCCGTCCCCTGGTGTAACAACTATCATCACTAAGAAGTAATGTAGTTATTCACCTTTCTTAACAATACATCCTTTTGATTTTCCAGTGTAAAGCCTCTCTCTGTTAACCAAGTTCTTGCCTCCTGAAATTGGCTGAATGCTGCCTGTTAACTGACGGGGAAAAAGCCGAACTAGGTTTTCCTGTCCTGGGAGGATTCAATACTAAGCACTTATTGTAAAAGCAGCTGGAGGGGTGGCCGGCATGGTAATGTGACATTTCAGTGATTGGATTAGCTTTTTAGTTACTAGTGAAAAGCTTTGGGGATTAATGAGTGGAAGGATGATGTGGCAAGATCAGAGTCAGTGATCTGGATAGGGGTGGGCAGATTTCAGTTTACAGGTTTGCAACTTGTCAATACAGGTACAGGAATCAGTATCCTATTCTGGGTCTCCTGTCTGATGACTACAAGGCGACATCACCTGTCAATAAATCACAGACTATTGTAATTGAGAGGACTGGAGAGATATGGAAACAGGTAAGTTCTACCTAGAGATTGA
Organism: Patagioenas fasciata; assembly: GCF_037038585.1. Taxonomy (NCBI): domain Eukaryota; kingdom Metazoa; phylum Chordata; class Aves; order Columbiformes; family Columbidae; genus Patagioenas; species Patagioenas fasciata. Next base: position 17,072,570 of record NC_092530.1, read on the forward strand.
CTGTTCAGTCTCTGAAATTCCTAAGTATTCAATTTAGCTTCAAAGAAAGTATTAGCCAAGATTGACAGCTGAGAGAAAGCCATAGTGTTAATTTAACTTGGCTGCAAAAAGCTAAGTGACTGGTTAAAGTCACAGAACTGCACTCTCTAGTGCAAGAAGGCAGTAATTGTGGGGTGGAGTATAGATAAAACAGCCTTTCCTTGTTTTCTCTGACACATAATAACCTTCAACAAAATTAACAAAAGGGAACTCCAAACTATTATTAAACATCATAAGCACCTTGTCCCTGAAGCCCACAGTGAACCAGGGCAGGGACTAATCCAGGAACCGCAGCAGCATGGTGACTTCTTAAGGAGTGATCCCAAGTGCAATAGCAAATAAGACACAGGAGCTATTTATGTTACAGGGCACAAGGTCATGTTGCCAAGTTTGAATGACCAGGTAAAGGCTTGAGAAAGGTCAGTGTGACCAGTTCTTGTGTTCTCAACAAGGCACTGTGGGGCGCTGGCTGCAGACAGCACAGCCGAGCAGCACCATAAACAAGGGTTAGGAGAGCAGCTTTGTGGGAAGACACGGCCAAGAAAAAGACAATGATGTGAGCAGCCTGAGTAAAAAAAGGGTAAAACATCTGGCGTGTTCTAGAAGGATACGTTACCTGGAGTAGGATTAAGAAAATAAAAGGTAGAGGGCACTGGCAAACAGAAGAGTTTAATTACTGATCTCTGAAACTCCTCCAGTTGCACGTCAACCTAGTGAAATGTCCAGAGTTAAACAGTAATGAAGAAACTTACAAAAATAAAGCCCAACCTCCCCTCTCTCCTAGCTTGCTTGAAAAGTTAGTCATACTTTGTAAAAAATGGGAAAGATGAGTGTACTCTGCATTGGAAGAGATCAGTATCATTACACCAATGAGAACTGTTTGTATTTTAGTTTCCCAAGCACTCTATCAATCACTGCTGCAATTTTCAGCTCTAACAAAATTACTTTGCTGCAAGATGAACTTGATAAATCCCATGTGAGCAGTGCCAAGTTCACCTTTACTCCAGGCTTAACAAGCACTTGGTCTGTGCTCGTGTCCTGCAGCCAGATCTGTCTGTCTGCACTCAGTACTGAACAGTAACACTGATGGGCAGCTGAGTAGTGCCAGGTTTATACTGGGCAGTAAATGGTACATTACACAGGCTTTCAAGCACTGATTATTTGTTATGCTCAGGCCTTTGAGATACTCAAATGAAAGTACTTTAATGTTGCTTGTAATGTCAATCCCAGTTATATTAGAGAAAACTTTTAGGGCAGAAATTCTGTAGTACCTGCTATGTAAGTAGCTGATAACTTCCCATTCTCAGCTGTTTTCCCAAGTACAGAACAAGCTCTTGTCCTCCGTTTTGCATTTCTTGGAGCCAGTGAATCATGTCAGTTCTGACACTGCCCTTTCCCGAACAAAACTTTTCACAGGTTAATACCACAGCTTGCACCTCACCAGCACAGATCTGCTGAGCCTTTGTGAGGGAGGAAAAGCTCATGGGCCCCTTGAAGTCAGGCTGTTAGAGAAGTACATAATAAAATGAGGTGTGCTTTACAGAGCACAAGTTTGCTTTATAAATAGAAATAAGTTTGTGCATTTTCTTCTAACAAGTTGCTTGTTTCTTTCAGGAATGAAAGAAGCCCCTAAGAGCTGCTCAAAGGTGAATTCAAGTACTTTACTTTCTGCTATTTTGCATCCGAAAAAGGTTCGGTCTGACAGTGAGAAAGGCTGGGGAATGCACTAAGGACATGGAAGCATGAAGTCATGGAAAACATGGTCTCATCCCCACGATGAAGAACTTGGTTACCTGTGTCCATAACAGCTGTGTACAAATCTCCCCTGTACTTTTGCACCCTTACGTTTCCCTCAGGAGAGCGCTGTGCCTTGCTTTTGTGTGGACTTGGGTTTCTTGACATGACTGACTTCTGTTCTCCAGCCAGTCCTGATGCAATCTGAGAGACAAAAGGAATAAGTGTGAAACCTTTTCCTTTTTTTCCTATTAGCCTCCTCTTCTGTCCTGTCTCCTCCCACTGAGAAGTGAGCAGGATACCAGTTGAAGTCCCATACATGAGTGGCTGGTTCCAGCACAGACGGACTCTCAGACTGACAATTTCTGTACTGCTGCCTGTTGAAGATGAAGCAAACCCCAGAAGCAACCTTCATGGGGAACTTTAAAAATACCTCACTGAAAAACGCTGACCTTGCATCTGCCTGTGCAGGGGAACCTAAAATGCAAAGGAAAATGTCTTAACTTACCCCAGCTACACAACAACTCAAACTTAGCTACTGAGTTGCCAAATACCAGAGTTATGTATTTCAGTGCAACGACAGCGCAACTGCAAATTCTAAAAATGCCATTGACCTCAGAGCTGATGTATTTTCAGCTGAATCTTTAATTCCTCAAACCAGCCATAAGTGTCCTTTGCCTTGCTTAAAAAGTTCAAGAACTTGGTATATTTTTATATAGAAAACCTTTGCATGAGAATAGCTCATAGGCCAAACTTCGTTCTCAGACCAACCTTCCATTTACAATTTTTGCTCCTTGCAGGACCACAGCAATTCTCTCAAAATGATTTGGTATGAATAATTAAGCAGTTGTCTCAGCAACACAGTGCAGAGAATCATGGGAAATTTTAAACTATGCAATCAAAAGGTGCTAGCTCTTCAGCATGGGGTTCTTGCTTTGCTTTACTTCTTTAGACATATATTTCTATTCACAAATAATATATATATATAATCTCATGACAACATTTAATGGTGAAAGGCTACGCGTAACTATGAAATAAACCCAAGATAATCTTCTGAGTCATGTCTGTCTGTACTGGAAACATCCCCTGACTATGCAATAGGCTAGGTGCTTGTTTTAGGTGATACAATATTGACTTTTTTAAACAACTTGTTAGTCTAAATTAATATTTACCAGTAAATGAGTGGTGTTGGGTCCATTCTGTTGCTCCTGACGCCAGTCCTGTGCTCAGTTAACGCTGGGACGGCAAAGATGACCTCACTGTGTTTGTACCTGAAGAGCCGGGGTGAAACCTGCTCCCCGCGCTGCTGCAGCGGGTCCAGCCTGCGGGTTCAGAGCCAGAGTCAGTTTGCACCATCAAACCACAATCACTTCAGCCTTGCGCTACACAAAAGGGTTTTAGTTTGTTAAAAATTAAATATTCTCATTTGAATGAGGAGTGCCTTCCCCTCTGAAATCAGTAATTATTAGATTCTAAAATAATCTCATTTCTGTGTAGCAGTTAGAAATAAGGTACATATGCACAGAGTTAACATACTAATGTCACAGAACAGTGTTAAAGTGTATTCTGTCCCAATACATAATTTCAATTATGCTGTCATCTAATGACTTTTCACCTTTGGTGACCTAAATGATAAAAAGAGAAAGAACACATTAATTTAAAGCCATGGCACCGTCACCTGTGCAGAACTGTTACCCTGTTTGAAGGAGACGCAAAATACTTGGCTGACTTACCCTGGGCTTGGCCACGATCTCAGTGGGCTGGACTGGTGGAAGATCACAAACCGCTCCGACAGGCTGCGAACAGCAGGTACACAAGTTACTTGAAGAGATGGGGAACAAAAATACTTTACAAAAAAAAAGCGCCCAGTTTGCTCATTCCAGAAGCCAGGTGTCAATACGGTGCTGTGTGGCACGGATCAGCTTTGCTGAGGCTCGTTCCTGTATTTTCAGACTCGTACGCTGTCAGTGCTACAGAGCTGTTGTAACAACACATTTTACCCACAGATAACACATAGCAATAGGTACGTGTCAAAAACCTGAATCAGAGATGAAGCATAATGGTCATTTGGGGCTGTGTTTGATTTCAAACTGGATTTATTTTAAAAGCAGATTTAGTATTTTTTTAATTATAAAAGCACATCTTATTTGCTGTAGTCTCATCTATTGGTTCTGTTGAACTGAAACTGATTCAGCTAACAATTGCTGGAGCTGGTTATAGTTTCTCATTTACTCATCTCTCTAAATCCCCATTACCACCCCAATTACAAACAGCATACATTAGAGAATTTTTCACCTCAATTTCGGGTAGGTCCACTGCGACTTCTACACATTTTTTTTAAGAACAAATTAGAAAAATCAAAGACAGCATTTACTTCACATATTTACAACAATCTACTTACTGCCCTACTGTCTTTACCAGTAGTTCCGTTAACAAAACTCTCACTGCCTGAGCAGATCTGACAGTGTGAGGAGGTTCTTGTTCTTACACTGAAGAGAGGAGAAAATCGTCCTCTGGTTTCTACTCCTGACTCTTCCACACAACTCAGTACACCATACAGAACAGTTTCTCTGCCTCAGCTGTAAAATAAAAGCCCAATGCAGCCCTGGTTCCTAAGTTACCAACAGCTCCAGCATTCCTTCAGAAGAGCCGCCAGAGCCTTTGAACCTGACATCAAGGCACCTCACCTGCACCTCGCGAGCACTCCGCTGAGGCTCTTCCGCATTTTCTCTCTCAATTTCATTACCTTCAATTGTTGGCATTTGAAACCTGAAAAAAAAAATACAGATGGTGATCAAGACATGAATCATTTTTAACTGCTCCTGGCTTTCAGGGAGTTCTTAGTCTGTCTTTCAAAAATGCAGTAAACAAATCCAATGTTTTAGATCCACCCTTCCATGTGTCTGTGAAACTCGCTGCTTGCTCAAGCACCCACGAGTGTTTGTACGTGACGCCCGGCCCAGCAGGAGCGGGCAGAGCAGGAACCCGAGGGTGCAGAGCGGCGCTGAGCTCCGGGCAGCGAGCGGCGTCCCGCACGGCCCTGGGCCGAGGGCAACGCTCCAGAGCAGCAGCTCCAAACCTCACACCACTGGCTCAAACACCAGCTGCCCAGAAGTTTAATTTCTGCCATTTCTAGCCCCCACATCCTGTTCTGTGCTCCACAGCAACAGGGGATTGAATCTTTCCACAAATTTTGCTGTTAATAAAATGTGTGAAATACTCACGTACCTGATTATTCCATCTGTGAGGTGGGAAACTGAGCCTGCACAGATGTCAGAGAGTCAGAAATGATCGTCTTCAGTCTGCTATGAGGAAACTCCTTCAGTCTATGTATTCAATATAATGTTCAGGAATAAAGCATTAAAACAGTCAACAAAACACAACTTCAATCTATTAAGATTTTTTTTTAATTCTACAGCTGCCTCCTCTAATTGCTGAGCATACAAAAACAGTAGGATACACAATAAAACAGATTAATAGATTGATGTCTGCATCGTTTCTGGTTTTTAGTACAAAACCTTCAAGTTCACTGGCTAAAAGCCCATGGGAAATCCTTGACAAAGGGTTCATTTAATACTGCACTCCAAGTTTGTAGTTATTACTGATATCATAATTCAAGTGTTCAAAAAGAGAGGGAAATTAAGACAACAATATTTTTAGTATTTCATTTTGCAGGCTGTTCTTATTACACAGATAAAAAGACAAAACCTACCTGGCTTTTCCCAAAATATGTGAGAAGTTTTATGTTCTCTTTACTTAAAGGAAAAAATTTGAAAGAATGTTAGTATAATATTTGATAATTATTTCAGAAATAGGCACAAATACATTACCTGTAACTTTAAAGGGTTAGGCAAATAAAAACCCAATACTCTCACCCCAACAGTCTGATAAACACACCTCAAGTTACCTGTTTACCTGAAATGTTATTACATATTAATTAGTGAATAATGCAATGAAAAATCTTAGGCAAATTCATGCAGAATGAGACCTTCCTAAACACCATAAATGAAAAGCAAACTCCAAAAAATTTGGAGTGCAAGAGATGCGTTTTATTGTATGCCCGTTACGATGAGTAACACATTTAGAAATAATAATCCCACATAACAGTGACAGTCTTATTTTACAGCGTGTACATCATTTTTACAGCCACATAAAACACGTATTTTTCTAAGAGATTTCCCAAATTTAACTTTCTGAAGTTTAGAAATATAAAAAAAAATTTATTCTCAAAGAACTGATTCTCATCTGGTGCAAAAACAAAACATGAACATTATCTGAAACACAAAGCCACAATATAGCATGAAGTTACAATTTATCATGTGAACAGCTGTGTGCAAACATGAAGCAACTAAAAAAGTAAAAAATACACATTATATGCATAACATTTATGAACAGGTTTTTCATTAAATAGCCCTAGACCAGCTTGTTATATTAAGCGCCATTTGTTTTGCAGCATGCTAACACAAAGCTCGGTTTAAAGGGATGCATATTTTAAATGTATACACTGTAAACTCAAGATCCACCTCCAAACTCTAGTGGCAGCATGTTTTTCTGGTTAAATACTGCATATATACTTTCTTACAGATTGAAAATGCACGTTTATAGCATGGTATAGACTTTTTTTTAAAGAATTGATTAAAAGGTGCAATTGTATGTCTATATTGAAAATTTCATATTAGGTGGTAGGACGATAATAGTCATACCTGTTAAGAATACTGCCCTAAGGAACTTCTAAGTACTCTGAATTTTAATTAAAAAACCCCTACATTTTTCAACTTTGTTTTAAATATTCTCTTTAGAGAAGATTTTAAAGTAACGAGAAAAAGAATTAGTGTTGAGTCACAACACTATGAGCTGCATTCATTTTATCCTTAAAAACAAGACAGTCAAATTCAAAGTTCACTTTGTTATATGTGCCATACTGAACAACATTCAACTGTAGGTTCAGATAAAAAAGGGAAATTATATACATAGACATCTTAAATCCTAGCACCAGAACACCACCTTTGAGATCATAACGTAATGCTGTGTTTTAAACATCAGATCCTGCAATAAAATAGGTTAGCAGCTTTGAAAACCACAAAAAAAATTCTTGTTGGACCTCAACTAATAAAGGAAACAAAAAAGTTTCCTAATGAAATGTTAAAAAAAAAAAACAAAGAGCAAAATCAAAACAACAAAACCCAAGACAATCCCCCCAAATCTGACCAGTTCTGGAATTTAACTTCCAGGCACAATTTAAAAACGTTATGATCAAGTGACTGACTAAGACTCTCAAACTGCACATGCAGTCAGACTTGGTTGCCTTTGCAAACAATCCCACCATATACCTGACCTGTTTTTATATTGGAGACAAGTGCTGTTACGGACACAATGGGTAACACAATCCACTTCCTTTTGTCTTCTACAGCTTAACAACGTGTAATACTATTGATCTGAAGACATTCATCCATCGTTCTGCAAATTTAAGACATTCATCCATCCTTCTGCATTCTCTAGTGCTCTTTAGGTTCTGATAAGCAACAATCATAGGGCTATGAGATCCCTGTCAACCCTAATACTTTTAAGACTTTTAATACAAAGAATGTAAAGTTATGATTTAATATCAAGCTTTGAAACCAGGAGAAACAGTTCATGAGATTTTTTTTTTTTTTGTCCCCAATTAGCATATCACAGTTTCTAAATTGCTTCCTTCTGGAGATCATTTATTACATTATGGCCTCTTTGTGGTGCCTCATTATATGCTGATTTTTTTCAGAAGGTCTACGGAATCCCTTTTTGCAATACTCACACCTATGTGGATAGTCTTTTGTGTGTATTGATATTACGTGTCGTTTAAAGCCTGACGCATCCGTCGTGCTATATTCACAATACTGGCACTGATAAACTTTTCTTCCACTGTGGGTCTTCATGTGCTTCTTAAGTTCATTCTGTTGCCTAAATCCTCTTTTACATCTTTTGCACTTAAAAGGCAGGTCCTTGGTGTGAACTGAGAGGATATGCCCACTAAGTACAAAGGGATCTGATGTTTTAAAGTCACAGTGTCTACACTGATGTATCTTTTTACCTTTATGGGTCTCACTATGCTTTTTGAGCTCCGACGGACGATGGAAGCCTTTTTCACATACCTCGCATTTGTGAGGGAAATCCTTTGTGTGAACCGAAATAATGTGTCGCTTCAGGTCACTTGAGTTAGTGCTCTTATGGTCACAGTGTGGACACTGGTGAGTCTTATGCCCTTGAAATAATTCCATGTGCTGCTGCAGTTCTTTTTCGTCTGTAAACGCCTGGGGACAGTGCTCACATTTAAAGGGCAGATCAGTCCCGTGTTTGGTTTTGATGTGAGTTTTCAGGTTGGACTGATCGGCACACCTGAAGGCGCAGTGCTGGCACTGGTACGGCTTCTCCCCCGTGTGCGTCCTCATGTGCTTCTTCAGCTCCGATGGGTGCCGGAATCCCTTCCCGCACTCCACGCACACGTGAGGGAAGTTCTTGCTGTGAACCGCGAGCAGGTGTCTGTTGAGCAGCCCCTGCTCTGCAGTTTCATAGTCACAATATTTGCACTTGTGCAGCTTGGGCTCCTTGTCCCTCAGAATTAGTTTATTAGAACTCAGGGGGCTCGCTTCTCTGTATCTTCTTGTATATTCTGTAAACTCATGGGTTTTATCAACTTTGTTTATAAGTTTATGGCTTTCCAGGTGATTGTGGAAACTTACTTTTTTGTTAGTTGTAAAGTCGCAGTCTGTGCACTGGTATTTCTTCTTAATCATATGATCTGGATGATTCTTCATGTGCCTTTTCAAGAATCCTCTGGATTTAAATTTTTTCCCACAAATATGACAAGGGTAAACTGTTAAGGGCTGTCCGTCAGGACCTATTATAACAGCTGTTTTTAAACAAACAAAAACAAGTTATGAAGGAAACAAATTTACCCATTCAGAAGTTTTAAATCAGCCAACTGCTGTTCAGATTCATGCACTTACACTTGCAGCAGACAGAGAATGGTTCAGTAGTTTAAAAACAACCAATCCACAGCACCTATAGTTTATATAGCTTTGTTTTAGAAACTGCTCAAACAGATCAGTAATATCATCTGTGCAGTGAATATATCCATGCTTACTTTTTAATAGCTTGCAAAATCCCAACGAATTGCATCAGGCCTAAGCGAACTGACTTTGAATAGCAGAAATTATGACATTTTCTATACACAGAATTGGAGGGGGGAAGGACACAGGAAATTCGCAAATCACCATTTAGATTTTTCAATTCTGCACCAGCTTTAAAAAAATAAAAAAAAGGAATAGTACAGGAGTAAGTGCCACTCCGTGACAATAAGCATCACCGCACAGTGTTTACCTGTTTGCCATTGCCTGGCCTCTCCTCTCCTCCTTTTCTTGGTTTTTTGTTTTAGCACTCTATTAGTGCTAATGCTATCACAAATCTGCAGGTATTGTGTTGCATTACCGTTTTTGTTTTCTAATCGTGTATCCAAGTTATTTCCTAGAAACAAAAATTAGACACCATAAAAACCTTAAACAACGCTTTTCTTTGGGACTGATGACTGGAATTGCACAGCAGCCTATCTACTTTAAAAAAAAACCAACATTGACCATTCCTCTACAAGGAATATATGTATAAAAAAAGAGTGCCAATATAAAGCACTATCTATCTCTTTGCTGGCAAAAGTCTAGAATGTCATTGTTTAAACATTAATTAATTTTCAAATATATTCCTTGATTTCTCATACTTCTCAAGACATTATTTTCTTATCGGCTATGCTGGCTGTTTCCTTTGATGTAACTTGGTTTCAGTTCTTAACAATCGCATTCTCTCTTTTCTGACTACAAAATTATATTAAAAAACTGGCAGATCCTCCCAACTTTCCCACCCCCTCTGCATGCCTACAACACATCTGGAATTGTTTCATTTCAAAAGAGAAAGACTGTGGAGTCCTTCAATTTATACATTATGGGTAATTTTTTGCATTCACTGATCAGGAGAACTGACAAATAAATGTATATACTTTTGAAGACAGAAAGTCAGTTTTAATGCTGTACCAAGGACAGTCACATGTTCTTACCTGCCGCTTGACCATCTTCGTATCTTCTGGGTAGCCTTCTTTCATCTCCTGCAGAAAATGGTATTTTAATCATTATAAATTGAAATTATTTTTATAAGTGATGGGTTTGAAAGTCTGATAATGAGAGAAAGCTAACTTAGCTAGTAACTAACAGCTTAACTCTATCCAAACTGAGACGTGCAGCTCACAATCACTTCAGTATTTTGCAATTATGAGCCCCAGGAAATAAAATCACATCTTTGTGGCAGTTAATATCCACTAAAGCTGTGTCTGCATGCTTACCACGCTGACTTCCCTGTTCCTCAGAATTAATACCCCTGTTTCTGCAAACTTTTAACCTCATCAATAACCTTCAATACCAATGGAGAAATGAGGTTATCTGAAATCCACAATTTGCTCTTGGGATTGAAGTCCTTTATCTTTCTGGAGAACTGGCAGATAAGATGACTTACACCTTACCAGTCGCTCCGCACTACACAGTTCTGGCAGATGGAGAAGACTCTCTGGTTCTAAACCCAACGATCAGCCCAACTACTATGCTCAGAAATATTACACCCATGAATTTCAACTGACTAATGTAAACTATGGATGACCTGATACCCTCTTAATATACAACTAACATGTCAAAATCTGAGAAAATAATAAATATGAAAGAAAAGAATATTCAGAATTCGCAATGTATCCTGATAAGACACTTCTACTATTTGAAGCATGGCTGCAGAGAACAGATTGCCTTTTTTTTTGTTTGTTTCTAATCTGAAAGACTAACAGGCTTAAAAAAGTTACATAAAGTGAAATTATTAGGAACGTGTTTACACATTTATTCCTACTATTCCCTTTTTAAAGTTTCTTCCCCTTCCTCCCAGCTAATGTAAAATACTTAAGGCCATGCTTGTTTTTTGTAAAATCTTCAACAGCCAACTTAAACAACTATTAAACCCCACACATTCTGTAAATCTCAGCCAGAATCAAGAGCAGAGTAAGAATTCTTTAAACAGCTTTCCTTCCTACTTCATCAAACCCAACACCGAGCAATTCGTTCATTGTATGCAAGACAATCAACTACTAATCTCTGTTTGACGGGTCAGTATTGGAAAAAAAACACCAACATAAACATGGAATTGTTTTCTTCATCTTGAACTCCAAAAAACCTATGGACCTTATCTGTAAAAGGTCATGAATTATGCCAAATCACTTTTCACATCGCTTAATCAACTCCACTAACTGACACTGCTAAAAGATCACAGGAGCTGCTTCCAGACCCCCAGGGAAAGGTGAGAGATTATCATGTTTGCACAGAGATTCTGGAAGACAGATTAGGGAGAAAATAAAGGAAAGGATTTTCAGAAAACAGGGATACAGATTCCTACCGTAGGCAGCAGCCCAAGCAACAGGGACAAAAGTTTTGTTCACGCCAGAGTCTTCAAGCTGCGTGTCTGGAAGTGATGCAGCTTCTTCTTCACCTACAATAACTTCCATATAAACTTCATCTGCTATTTCAGCACAGCCTGGATTAAAGGAGAATAATACATCTTTAATTGTATTCTGCTCATCCTAATTTCTCCTTCATTTAATCTGCTCTCACACTGACTGATACCCATTACAAATTACTTTTTTTCCTTTGGCATTTAGAACCACCCCCTCCCTTAGGGGATCATTTTTTATTCAGAAATTCCTTAAACAGAGAAAACACATATCGAAAATATAAATAAACAAAAACCACAACATAAATTCAAATATACAAACTTATAAGTTAACAACTGACAATATTATCTGCCACTTTGCCAGAAAGCTGATTAAACAAGGCACTTCACGGTAGGAAAACAGAAAAATGAGAAACTTGACTAACCTCATTAACTTCATCCATGGACATGTTAAGTTTAATATAAATAATGAAATTATTGCATATGGTATGCACAAAGTGCATTTATCCACATCACTTTAAAATAATTATAGCCTGCTCTTTATTTTTAGGGAAGATGAGCTTAGTTTTCTACTACTTCAGGCTGAAGAATCCTTCAGAAAAATTAAAGAAGTCCTTGAATATGATGTTTATATTGTTGTACAAAACTGCATGAGAAACAAATGTTTCTTATTATGCTTACTAATATCTTCATCTTCCTGAGAAGAGTCCTTAACAGCCATGTAAACCATTTTTTCTCGCTGCATTCTACCGACACCTCCTTGTTCAATGACTCCAGCTACGGGATGCCCGTTGTGAAAATCACTCTCTGTGACAATTTCTGTCCCACCTTTAATGAAAAGAAGTTAAACACATTAAGTAAGCGTAAAAAAAGCCACTGGTAAGATTAATTGCAGATTTAAGTATTTTTTTCTTATTTACAACAAAGCTATTTCGTAAAACTCCAACTAAATGTTTTGACATCCATGACTGTCATAAAATTATGCAAGTTTGATATTCTGGCAACCGAGTGAAGGACTTGAGTAACAGGCTCCAAAATCTACACTGTATCACACTGCAAAAGATGTCAGAGAAAAGGAACAGCTGAAAAACAGCTGCAGACACCCCAGCACTTCTACATTTGGGCTTTGGTTGCCTGAAAATAAATACTGCTATTCAAAAGAGAACTTGAGACTGATATACAGCCAGTATTTACCACGTACGGGCAGCCTCCATAACTGTCACATTCTACAAAATGTTGCAGTCAGTGGAATACATGAAATTAAGAACAAACAGAAAGACCCTGAAATACTTCAGACTATTGAAAGAATTCACAGAATTTTAAAAGTACCTATTTCGACATCATCTTCAGCCTCAGCTTTAAATATGTACACTTTGATAACTTCTGAACCAAACCCGTCATCTTTAGCAACATCGTCGTTTGTCACCTCAGTACTAATTTTCAAGGGAGTGCTTCCTATATGGTCCAATTTTTCTCCAACATCATCCACTGTAAAGATAGGAGAACAAAGATGAGATTCAAACAACTTTTTTAATAGTCGAAGTAATCAGTAGCATGATTTTCTGCACCATTATCCCCATGCACAGTAAAGGTTTATATTAATAAACAGCCTTTATAACACAGTTCATCTCAAGATACTTAACAGAGATTCCAGAAGTTCAGCACTCACTTTATTGCAAATCAGGAAACGCAGCAAGGATTAGAGAATGGAGAACACAAGAGGGAGCTTATCAAAGAGAATGCGGCAGTTGGTTACGTCTGAAACTATTACACTTAGAAAGCAAAACTGTATCAATAAGTAAAATGAAACTTTCAACCAAAAATGTTAAAAATTAACCCAGAATTGCCTGTTAAAGTCTAACAGTCCCCAAAAGTTTCACTACTCTTAAGATACTGGTGACTAAAATGTAGTAGCTGAAACTCTTCAGAAGAGTGATGACTCAGAGAACATTCCCAGTGAAAGAAGTTTGCATCAAAAATTTTACTACATCTTCCCCGGAGAAGAAATTATTATTTTATCCACATGAAAACATATGAATTGATGAAGATTACTGTGAAATATACAGCTCAAACGATACAGTGAAAAGTCCAACTACTACTATGTGAAAACAACTACTTATTCTTCACGTACGCAACACAGTCACTCTGCTTATCTGGCCTATATATTCAAAATGCTCATTTTATTTATCCAACAAAAATTACATTCAAACTATTAAAAAAAGTGTAGAAGTAACACTATTTTGGTAAAAAGGGTATTCACACAGCTGTCTATATATACACCCAAATTCCCAATAGGGAGGCCACTGGACTTTCGTGACATACGTACTGCCAGACACTTCTCAGTGGATAAAATGAGCTCCTGTGCAACAGCCACCACAGACCTGGGCAGTGCTAAACACCCATCGCTGTCCTCTGAATAGAGCAATTCCACAAAACGTAGCAAAATCTGTATTTAATACAATAATGGAAGGTGCAATTTACTGCATACCTAAAGAAATATGTGCATACTAGGACAGGATTCCACGGAAATGCCTGTCCAAGTAACGCCACTTTCCATCCCCACCATGAGGAACTTGACCTCTGTTACGCAAATCTTAAACTGCATCAGAAAAGTACACAAGTAATTGAGGACAAAACTACAGCAGCACAGACCAGAAAGCCCCAGCAGAGGAGCTGCCCTATCCCTTGGACACTCCAGTTTACAGCATCAGGTTATTAGTACACCCTTATATCCAGTATGGGAGTGTTGCTGCATCTGCTAACTCAAATTTTTCATGCTACCAGAAATATGTTATTAGAAGAGAGGATTGAGCATTAACAGGAGAAGGGAAGACATTACAAGATACCTATCTCGGTGAAAGTATTCGCATACATTTAGTATGTCTTCATTTTTGGAAGACCATTTTCTTTTCTGCGTGGCTTTTAACATTTATAAAAGTTTCTTATCCATACTTTTCAAAATGATACGCATACATTTAATTTTTGCACAATGAACATTTCCACTGCATGCGTGAGTCTCTGAAGGAGGTAACTAATAGGACAAGGCAGGAGTCATTATATGTACAGTTTTATGACCAGACACGCCGCCAAAACCCAGAAATAATATTTAAAGGTTGGGTGGAAGAAATCACTAACTGTAAGCTGTTACTATAACTTTAGAAGTGGTAAGCAGTAGTAAAGTTATTTTCAAATCTGCAACTCAAGTATCATCAACTGTTTCTAAACTCATAGATTTTATAAACATAGTCCAGTATCAGTTTAATATAGTAATTATTTCCACACTAGAAGGTTATTTAACAACAGCAACTTCCTACTAAACAGTGGAGTAATCACATACATGTGATAAGTCTTTTTACAGCACAAATTTCCAATTATTTAACTAGTATTGGGTGACAGTGACCGTAAACAACTATATATCTAGGGAAATAAGAATAAATACACAATTTTAGATTAGTTGCTTTAACTAATCATTTGGAATCAACTGCAATATAACAAAGATTACATGAACTAAAAGAAAGATACATTTTTCACTTTTTATAAGAATATTTTCAGCCAAAATTAAGTAAAATACATAATACAGCATGTATGCTCACATGCTCCATTTTACCATTTCAAGTAAAGCCTCCAAATCTTTAATATCCTTTAAAAAAATAGGGAGCCCTGTCTTAGAGGGGCAAACTCATTATTTTTAAAATTAGTGGTTACTCCCACACCATTAACCATCCTGTGTAACGACCTTCAGTCTGTACAATTTAAGCAAAAGTAATGGAAATGCATCAGGAAACCTGTGTATCCAGGGCCTCTGGAATCACTTTTCTAAACAACGAAAAGCAAAATGTAACAAAATTGGAAAAATATAAACTGGATTGGGAAAATGACAGTGCTATAGATTGCCATTTTTAAAATGTTGCCTTTTGTTTCAAATACCGCAGCAACAAAAGACACTGAATCAGCAACTGCTATTGCTTAAATTGCTGTCTTATATGAAGTAAATTTCATGGTTCCAATCAGTTTTTTAAATATGTTTAGGTAAGGGGAAAACAATCAACACAGCAGGACAGGTAATCTTTGTGGAGTTCCAAAGTATTCGGCCTTTTTTTAAAAAATAGTGAAAATATTCTGTTCTCTAAGTACAATGACTTCAATCACAGACCGCTAACACACCAGTGCTACATTATCTGATGAATTTGCCCAGCAGTAGTTCCCAGGAACAGGAATGCTTACTTTATGTCTATGAAATATGAAAGTGTCTTCCAGATCTGACTCATCTACCAGAAATACCACATATTATTATCTCATCACTTACAATTAACTGAAAAAACACAACAGAGAACCTTTATAAATACATGCTGAATCCTCCTGAATAAACAAGGTTTAAAGGAAAACTCAGCACACTTCCAACTTGAAACTTACCCCTCTTGGCTGTTTTCAGGTGTGTGATGTCCAGATTCACCGTGGATTGCCAGCTCCCAATTCATGTGATGCCTCAGCCCGCGCTATGCTGGTGATATCACACCCACCAGAGGAGCCCACAGGGATAACACCAGGGCAAGAGAAGTCCCGTGGTTTTACAGTTTCTCATCTTTTTCTAATGTCCGATATACTTATTTTATATCCCGCAGGTTACAGTATAGGAGTATTACTATTCAAACGTTGAGCAAAGACTACTGTAAGATACTACAAAGGCGGCGGCGGGGGCACGGTACCTTACCCTAGGCCAGCTCCAGCTGTTCGCTGTGGGTGTGGGGTCACCAGCATAGTGCATGCAGGGCCAGCGCAGGGATCGGGGGCTGGCAATCCGCCGGGGCTCTGAATATCGCAAACCTGAAAAACAAAAAAGGGCAGGCGTTCAGTAACACGGGTGCCAACTCCTCCCTGGCAACACGGGATGTACTGCTCAGCATCTGCCCACCTCGCTAGGAGATGGGTTGGATTCAGCATCACACCATATACATTAGTTTCGTATTAGTTTCCTTTTTAACAGGTCCCTTTTAATCAGGCCTTCTGGTGTGTGTTATAAACGTACCAAAAAAAGACTTCTAAGTCTTATGCTTGTAAGGCTGATTTTAAAAAGCTGAACTCGTCTGCACTGAGATAGTGGAGTGGCAATAATCTTCTAGTGCAAATCTCCAACTACAAAATCATAAGCAGCTAGTTTATACAACTACCAAGACAAACATTATTTTCCAAATAGTGTTTACACAAAAATATAATTACCAATAGCGTATAAAATATCTACACAAGAATTTAATCTCAAAGTGGTGAAAAATCACCTTTCAGTATATTTAAACCATAACTCCCAACAAAACAGTAAGATAAGTTAAAATTCCACACTCAGCTCAGCTTCACACCCTAAAATGTAGTATTTTAGAAGTTCCCAAAATGTGTTCCACATGTTTTCCCAACAGGCATTATCTGTCACTTTATGTCCCATCTTTTTAGATGCTAAATATGTTGAGATTCTTTAAAACTATCATTACATTATAAAAAAATTAAACAGTCCTATACATGAACCCCAAAATAAATACCATAAAATTAAAAATATTTACTGAACATTTAATTTTAAAATATATGTAAATATAATGGGTTTTAAACTCCTTGATAAACTGAGGCATTTATCTATTCTGCACAGCAGATTATCTTCATAAACATACAAATTTAAGGCTAATTTAAAACCACTACACAAACCCCACAAAGAAACAAAATTCCTAAGACTGAATCATTTTTTCTGAAAAAAATGGATAGCAGATACTTTGTTGGTTCAAGCTGGCATAACAGCCTCAAAACTTAGAAGAGGCAAGAGACTTAGTTTGTCTAAAATGATTACTTAAAATTCTAGATTAACAGTGCAGCTTCCAACTCTGATTACTCTGCACATCATGATTATACAGATATAAAAACCTAATTTGCTGAGAACCAGGTCTCAAACTGGCTTTGAAACACTGCAAAAGCCACTGGTAGGCTTGAGGGCACCTACCCAAACTACAAACAGATCAGCCACAGCTGTCTGGCCTAAGTGCCGCACTCATCGTTAACAACCACACTTATCTACCAGAGAAGGAATTCCAAAGATGACTTTACTTACAATTACAAAGGTGCAGTTGGAAATACCGCAGTTACAGAATACAACTCATCGTAAGTACTCTGTCAGAAAGGAGGAATTTTTTCAGTGAAACAACTGACTGTAAGAACGGTGTTCCTTTATTTACAAACACACAGAAATTTTTATGTTGTAGGTCTAATTTGGTTTTGGACTGAGGTTTTTTCGGTTCTTTTTCAAAAAAACCTTTTTGACTTCTATTAGTAATATATGGCATTGCAGTAATGACAGAATGATGAAAAAAACCCATTACTGGATATTGAATACCAAAAAAATATTTTGCATAAGGGACATAAATGCTACAAAATATTGGAATCATTATAATCTCTAATCAGACATGTCCTCTGCTTTGAAACTTTTAATAAATGCAGCTTGCTGTGAACAGACTGACACTTTGACACACTTGGTATTGCCATTTTTTTTAACATACTGCTTCTGACTAAGTAAATTCTGCTTTGACCTACTCACATTTCAATAATTAATTTGGAGAAGTCAAAAATCTCAAATGAACTCTCATACATTTTATCCAATTTGCGTAACAGTAACAAGTGGTATCTTGAGTATAATTTAACCGCCAAAGAAACAGTCTGCCTAAGGCCCTGTCAGTAGCTCTCACTTAACAAGCAGTATAGGACCATATAGTTTCCACAGAGTTGAATGTGTGGAAACTGAAATGGGAGGCCAGTGTTAAAAGGAACAACCAACCTCTTAATGTCAAGTTTAGTCCAGAACAGCACAACATACAAAACAATGCCTATTATAATTTTTAGTAGAACTAAACAAACAATATTTTGTGGATACAGAAGAGAAAACTTCAGGAGTCAGATATCTTAAAAACCTATTTCTTTGTTGGATTCTTCTGAGTAAACCCGCTCTTTTCACACCAATCTACATATCATGGTAACACACCTGCATATTTTTAAAAAAGTACTATACTCAAAATATGTGGAATGTTTAACTTCCCAACATGTATTTCTTAATTTTCAGGAATATCTAATTTCAGAAACACAAAAATACATAATCATTCACTGAACAGCATGAATGTCATTCTCTTTGTTGCTGTATCAGCGATAACGCACTTCTTATCTAGAAAACCCAAATCCCGACACCAAGAATTAACAGGGCAACAGATACTACTGAGAGTTCCAGTGCAGAAGGCAGCAGGAGTCCAGCTAGAATAACTTCTGCCCACTAGACCACTTCTACTTCAGGTAATCTCCTGTTCGTATCTACCTTTGTTTCACTTACAAGATATCATTAAGTAGTCTTCAGATGTGCTTTTGCCGTCATCATCGTCTTCTGTTTTTATAGTCACCGTGGAGCCGGGAACAGTACCAGCTGCTTGGATGACTGCTTCAGAATCAGAGTTCGTCACAAGAACTTCTTCTGAAACCATTGTAGGCGAGTTGGCTCCTGACCCAGAGTCTTGCACCACGTGCTCCAAATGTCCATCAGGACCCGTAACCAGGTCAGCCACAAACACCTGATCAGGAACTTGAACTGTTTCTGTTATTAGATCAGAAGTCAAAACATGATCACTGGTATCTAAAGCTTCTTCGATAGCAACATCAGCTTCCAAAACGGAATCAGGAACAATTACACCTTCTGTCACAACATCAGTTTCAGTGATGATGTCTGGTCCTTGGACAACTTCAGCTGCCAAGCCATGATCGAGAGTTATTCCGTCATCAGTAACAACATCAGACACCAGGACAGCTTCGGGGACTGAGACAACAATGTGGTCTCCGTCAATATGAGCAGTGCCAGCCATTCCAGCCACTGTGAAACAATTATGAATGAGGAGAAAAAAGTTAAAAATTATTGCACTGGCAATTAGTTTACCTAAGGAATGGAATAATTGTATAGATAAGTATGTACAAATCTGTTACTTCTCAACAATCCACATTTTGTATTTCACCCAATAAAGACTACTCAAAGCAGCCGGCATTCCTTAAACTGAGAAAAATAAAACATCCCACTTCTTTAAGTCATAATGCGGAGTTTGCCCCAATTTTAGGTTTTACAATGCTGCTATGTTAAAAACTCAAGGCCAGTTTGCAATTTCATTGTTTAGTTCCAGCTAGAAAACGTTTGCTTACAGCAGCAATTTGCACCTTCACAGAATTCCTGCATGATACTGTGTGGTAACAATACATTAATCACTGTTACAATGAAAGAACTCTCACCCTTTAGACTGCATGGGCCTTGATTAAAATGTAAAAACAGTTGTATGCAATATTTATAGCACAATTTCCAACAACTTGCCACATTGCAAGGAATTGCTAGAAGCAGAAACCTGTTTTTCATTAACAGACTTGACTGGCCAGTCACATTTGCAAACTATTTTTCTAAACATTAAAAAGAACACACAGTGAATTATTTTAACACGCACATAAACAGCAGTTTTAATCTCAATGAACAGAAGACTCACGGTTCTCATCAGAACAAAAAAAAAGTTATTCACTACTGTACTGCAAATGCAATTATTTTGGTACACTCTGAGGGATATTAATTCATGCTAGAACAAAGACATGGCCTTTCTCAAAACTTGAGAAGGTAATCTCCTGACACAATGCACAGAGACACAAAAAGAAAAAAGTGGAGATTTCTTGCTGTACTTTCTCTAAACCCTCAAAATTGCTGAGGTTATTTATTATTGCCACCAAACGGAACACTATTAATTTAAAAAAAATTAAAAATAATCAATTTAGAACATATATTATTACATCAATACAGACTGATGTTCTCGAGGGACTTCTAAGCACATGCAAACGCACAGATTTAGCTAAATCTGTAAACTGTTGTCTATGTAATGAGTCATCTGTTGTTCCCACCTCATGTACTGAAATACCCTATAGGAAAACTGGAGACAGTGACCCCAGGCAATCACACAGAAGCTGGGGTGCTGTTTACATCCTGTCCTGGATGGTATTTCCATCTCCTATATGTTGGAGATGAAACAACTAGTCCATGTGACTTCAAGCAGAAGCAAGTGCACCACAAAACCACTCAACTCCAGACAACATTTGATGTCTCATCTGGAGCACTTGGGCCACAGACTTAAACTACTTTTTTTTTTTTTAGAATGATTTCAGTATTTTGGAAAAAGCGACTATTTCGAGATCAGCAACCAAAGTATACAAAGACATATTATACACCACCTTAAATTTGTTTTTATTTATTAATGTTTAATAATGAAAACGTTTACCAAAATCCTGCATAATCATAGTGTGAGGCATTTTGGATTCTTGTGTTTGTAATCCAAGACTTCCACCACCTGGATCCATATTCAGCTAAGTTCATTCACAAATAACTGCAATAAAAGCAAAATCAGAATTTATATTGAATACTGTTATTGTGTTGATTTGCTGTACCAGATGAATACGTCACACTGATAAAGACAGAGATTTATCTGAAACTTCAAGAAAAAAGCATGCAGTACATCATATTATTCACTTTATTATTTTATGCTTTTATGAAGCCAACTTCTAACAATGTTTCCATCCATAAGCAGACCTACAGTAGTCAAAAGAATTACATGAGTGAAACCAAACAACGAAACAGATCTTGGTCATGTTTTTTTAATGGAAATCTTTGGCTACTGCCTTGCCTAGAACAGAGGAACAGACTTCAGCATTACTTGATTTCTAGGAGCAACAAGCACAAGAAATGCCTAAATCTTCAACTTCCCCACTCTACTTACAGGTAACTTCCTATCTCAAAGCAGAAACTTCGCATTAAACAACCTGTAGCTGCTTGTAGAAGCAAGAAATACATGTTGGACATGATTGAGAATATCGATTTTTCAGATTCTTTCACAATTTTCTAGCTATCAGATATTTCAAAATAAATTTCAATGTGCAAATGCAATTGAACATTATATTTAATTATAGGTAAGTTTTGAAACAGCTGCACAGTGCACCGAATTTAAGAGAACTGAAGTGCCAAAGCTGATTTTCTTTTCCAGTGGCTGCAGGTGAACTCCTCTGTATTATTAAAAAAGTTTGACAAAAGGCCTCGTGGAAAATTGAATCAGCCCTCAGTTAATCTGAATGCACAGTGCAAGCTTTACCTCTCAATTCCCTTCCTTCTCTGTGTATTCAGAAGAAAAATACTGTGAAAATGCTCCATTAGCCAATAAGATAATATCAGTGAATATTCTATTAATATTATCGATTTAAAAAAAAAAATAAATTACAGCATACTATCCTGTACCAGAAAGGAATACATTATGACCAATCTCAAAATGAACAACTTCATGAAACCTAAACTGAAACTGCCAGAGAAGTGTCTCAAGGCTAAAGTTTTAAAATACGTGTCTATCTGCTATTGTTTTCCTTTTCTGAAAAACATAGTTCTCACTCTAAGCAGCTTCAGGAGAAGGTTGACTTTAACCTATTTCAGTTCTTTATGCCAAAGCTCTTCCTTAGACAAGGCTCAGCTGAGACCAAGCAGTGAAATTTAGAGTAAAAAAAAGGCATACATGTCTGTCTCCACGCAGGAACAGTACTGTAAATGGTATTTTTAAGAATCAAAGATAGGTAGTCCCAAACTGCCAACCACTAAGATGACTTATTTTTAATAACAATGCTCAATTAAAAAACTGGTTGAGGCCCAGGCCCTTAGAAACATCATTCTGTGTATATAAATTGGTTTATTCTCAGCTTAGCCTTCACATAAAAACAGCATCATAAAAAAGAATAAATATTTTAATTTTATTTGAGAAAGCTTTCAGAAAACATCCTAAATTGAGAGATCTTCAGCGAAGTATTTTGAAGAGGGGGGCAAAATAGGAAAGTCTCGGCACTTCTACCCTTTCCAGGAGAAAAAGGGTTTCACTTTCGTACCTAGAGGTACAAGGAAGCTCTCATTCGACATGCTGGCTTCTGGCCATTGTTGTCATATTTAAAACTTCTATAACACAGAAAAAAAATATTTATACAAAATGCCAATTACAACTTACTAAATCTACATAAAGACCATGTCTTGAATACACTTTGTTATATCTTAATCAGTGTGGTCTTTCAAATGCAAAGCATCCCCTTGAGTTTACACATCCTTAAGCACCCCTTTAAAATAGTGAATTTCTTTTAAATAATATTGAAGTCTTGTTTACATAAAGTAAAACAAAACACAACATCACGCTTTGCCAGGTTTTTCAAACACTGGTAAGCTGCGTATGACACTTCAGTTAAACCAAAAGGACCAAGCTCAGATATAGAGTAATGTGACACAATAAATCAGCTTATATGTAATCGAAAAATCAAACCAGATGTTTTCTAATTATCTCTTAACATTCAAGTTCAATAAAAACACAAGAGAATTATCCTCCACTCAAGATACTTCAGTTTTTTGTTGGTTGTTTTTTTTTTTTTTTCCCCGTGTGATTTTTAATGCAGGAACCAATAGAAATTCAATGAGAAAATCCTACTTGGGCAGAGATTTTAAGCAGAAGAGGCCACTTCATAAACTGATGTGCAGCCCTCTGCAGAAGAAGACTGGGTATTAAAAGGTCAAATATCCACCTTAAAGTGTCCTGTTGCGGTCACCTATAAAAGCATCTGCACGCTATATCCGTTTAAAATAACGGAGACAAAACCAACGGATGACGTTTTGCCTTACAGCCCGAAACGCGCTTAAAGCTTTTAAATAAATAAATAAAATGGACAAATTCACATCTAGATTTGACAGCCCCGGCGGTAACAAAACGTCCCGTCAGAAAACCCGCGGCCGGGGAAGGGGCGACACCCGCGGAACGGCCCCGGGCTCGGGGCTGCGCGGCGCGACCGGCCCCACGCGCGTGCTCGCGGAGCGGGCGCGCCGCCGGGCGGCGGGAGCGTGGCGGGGCGGGCGGGCGGGGCCGCGGAGCCGGCCGGGCAGCCCCGCGCGGAGCCTCCCCCGCCCGCTTGACTCAGCCAGAAAGCGGCCGGCAGCGGCCCCGGCCGCCCCATCCCCGGGGCTGGGCGACGCCCGCCGCGGACAGGCGGAGGAGGGGCGGGGGCGCGGAGACAAAGGACCCGCAGAGCGGCCAGGAGATGCCGCCCGCAGCGGGGGCGCAGGAACCGGACCGCCGCACCCTGCGGCCTTCCCTCGGGGCAGCTGCCCCGCCTGCGCGTCCTGGGCCGACGCCAGGCTCCTGCCCCGCGGCCCGAGTGTCCCGCGGTGGCCGGGGAGGCGGGGATAACCCCTGTCCCGGCGGCGCGACGGCCCGCGGAGCCGCAGCCTTCCCCGCCCCGCCGGCCGACATCTTGTTTTCCGCCATTTTCTGGCCGCCCGAAAAGGCCCCTCAGCCGCAGAGCCCGCTGGCGACGCCCGCCCGCGCCCGCCCGGCGCGGCAGCAGCCGTTGGCGGCCGAGTCCCGCCGACCCGCTGAGCGGCAGCCCCGGCCGGGCCCGCCGGTGGCCGCGGCGGCGCTGGCAGGCCTCGGGCGCGGCCTGCGGTGAGGCCTAGCCGCTTCCATTGTCCCCATCCCACCGCCGGCCCGGCTCCGACGCCTCGGCTCACCTGTGCGGGTCCCCGCGCCGGGCGGCCGCTCCGGGGCCCGGGTGCGGGGGGCGGCTCGGCCCGCAGGACTGCTCCGCCGCGGCCTGGCATTCGGGGCCGCCGGGCCCGGGCCTGCACCAATCACAGCCTGGGCCGGGCGGCGGGGCGCGAGCGCGCGCGGCCTGCTCCCCTCCCCCCGCCGCCCGCCGGCCTCGCGGCGGCCGCCGCACGTCAGCGCGCGCCGAGCAGGCGCACCCGCCGCGCCGAGGCCGCTGCCCGCGCGCCGCCGAGCGCGCGTGTGCGCGGGAGGGGCAGAGCCGACCGCCCCCCCCCTCCCCCCCCCGCTGCCGCCCCCGCCCCGGTCACAGCTTGGCTGGTTCGGGCAGGGCCGGCAGGTGACCCCACGGGCTCTGCCGGGAAAAAGACAAGGAACGGGGGCTGTCCGCGTGCGGGGGGCACCGGGTGTCGCCGTAGGGGTGGCGGCTGTCCCTAGCGCGGGAACCGCACGGCCCCGCGCTGCCGTAGAACGTCAAAAATAGCACCAAGCATCTCTGTCCAGATGCCGAAATCATGCGAGTACATCTCATTTTGCACTTCGTAATTATAATTTGTGGCTACACACAGAGTTATATGGGTTTTCTCTTGGAATTCCTAAAAGATTCTTATTCCTGGACTTTAACCTCAGTGCAGAACTTGGAGACCTGTCCTAATTTGGCCCCACTCCCCTTCTTTTTTAAGGGGTGAAGCTGTCCATAACATGTCATCCACCGAAGTAAATACAGTATTAAGAACATTCTAATAGGTTCTTCCAGCTCTAGCAAAAAAACAGGTATCATAATGAGAAAATATTTTCAAACTGACCAACACATATAAGGAACCAGAGGAAAAAAAATATCAAAAAGGTGATCACAAACCCAAATACTTGGGGCAAGGACAAGAGAGAATCTCGCAAGGTGATACGATCAAATATTTATTAAGTGCACTTACACACTATCATACTGTTAGTGGGCTGTCTTTTTGATTACATCGGAAATTAAAGTTTCATATGACGTACTTTGTAGGCGGTAGTAGATCTTGTACCTTCAAAATTCTGAAATTATTTGAGAAATGAAGATTTACCTGGTCAAATTACTTTACTGAGATTTTGTGCCCACCTTCCAGTTGGCCAGTGAAGTTGTATGGTTTATATTACTATGATTTCTCTCACATCGTTCAAGTGTGATTGTATCTGAATTCCACTAGGTGTCATCTCTGTGTTGCTGGCAAAGGCTAAAAATCATGAAACCCGTTTGAGATTCAAACCCTCTAAGAAAACCTTTTTGTGTGTTTCGCATTGGGATTATTCCTAATTTTGGTCTACAAAAGGATTTGTTTTGCGTTCATGTCAGTTCTCCTCCATCCCCTTTACTGTGCGAACTGAGCTGTAAATCACGCTGTGGAAGTTGAGCACTTACAGCATTTTGCAGGCATACAACTGTCTAAAAATAACCTCCTCATCAGCAGCCACAATTAGACAGCAAAAGGCACCATGGTTGGCACTCAAACCTGTCATTCTTTGCTGTTTCTCTCCTGTACGGGACTCGGACTGCATGCTGTACTCATCATCCACACAGCGAGCCACAAGCTGACCCAGATTCTGGTGCAAAGCCACTGAAGTCTGTGATTTACAGAGAAATCTTGATCTATGGTGTACAAGCAGACAAGCAATGGCAAGACACCACTGGAGACATGAGAGAGAAAATTAAGACCCAGGCTGTGCATTGCAAGGTCAAGCACTGCTATGGTACTCAGAAAAAAACAAACCAGGCAACACAGCTGAGTAGAATTTTGTGTAACTTTTCACATTTAGATCCTCTGAGCCCACCCAGCAGCTAAGAGAAAGAAAACAGTGTCAGAGCAGTGGTGCTGTTATTGTTTTGCTATGTGAAGAGGGATTTTACACCGTGAACAGGTGGGTTAGCAAACTCATGACTACCGCATTATTAGTTAGAGAAATGATGCTATGATCAGCCTTTATCTCAACAAAAGATGGAAGCCTCCTTCATCCCCACTACCCACGACAATCTGATCCAACATTTACTGTTAATCAGAGGTAAATCTAAAAAATTATGCAGTGATCAAGACTTGCATTTGTACAAATCTGTTTACATATATTGCACTCTTTTCTCTCAAAAGGGCATCAACAATGAAGCATTTTCCAAGACAACCTAAATATAAATCATATGTTATGAAGAACAATTATAAATCACTCATAGTATTTGACACCATGTTATCTAGAAGATAAACAGCACTAATATTTTTTAGCTACCTATATGACTGGTAACAAATAAAATTCATTATATAGACTGTAGTCTATATAAATGGAAAGCTATCCTTAAAGCGGTAACTTTTTTCAGCAATTTAAAGGCTGAAGTAGCATGAAAATATTCCCCAAATCACAAACCAAAACTCTATTAGAAAAATCGTAACTGCAACTGGTACACGTCACTATCAGGTTTGTGATATCTAATTACTAGTAACTGGTAGCTACCAGGTAAAGAACAGTGGTAATAAGAAAATAAATAAATAAAATCTGTAGGAAATCTTCTGCCCCCCAAAAATTCCTGACCAATTACTGCATAGTCTAAGAGAATCAGAGATAATTTCATATAACTTATCTTCTCATTTGAAATAACCTTTTTTTTTCCCTCAATGTATTCTGGTTGCAATGATCTTAATTAACTGATGATTTTCTCCCTGTTCATCTGAAAAAAAAATTCTGAGCACACTTGATGTCAAAAGAATGCATAATTTTTTTAACCCATATACCAAGTATTTCTTCCTACTGAAAAAGAACCAAACCACCTTACTCATCTAAATCACGTCCTTTTGACATTGACGGATTGCCTCAAAATTATTCAAAACCACCAGAAGACGCAGTATTTGAGTTGTGTTGTAATCTTTTTAATGTATAGAGGTAGAGCATAACAGCTGAAAGCAAATGCATATTTGTCTTGCACACCTACGCCTGTGTGAAATCCCACCGTACTCCTGGCAGTACAGAGCTCAGGAACTATGAAACACTCCATAACAACAGACACAGGAACGACAAGCAGCACTTCAAGAGCGGGCAACCTGAAGGCAATGGTGGTAGAAGATATTTCTTTCAGGTTTTGCGAGCAGCATCTACTCTCCTGTGTATCTGCATGTGTTTGTATCCCAGTCTGTAAAACTGAGTCAGCTTGACTGCGAACTGTTTAGTCACGTTTCACATCATGAATCTGCTAAACTGTGTGTACAATGATGGATGTATCTTTTAAAGATCCTGATATGTCATACTCTCTCTGAAAGTGCAAATTAAGGGGGGGGGGGAGAAATGAGCTCTTTCCAGATATTTTTGTCCCATCCAATCACCATTCTCTTCTCATTTATTATATGTATATATAAAAAAAGATACAGAAATAGGCCAAATCAACGTATTACACTAAACAACTCATGGACCAGCTACTGCACTGAGCAATTCCTCAGATAACTGAAGTCAAGCAAAGTGAAAAATAATAATTTTTTAAAAAGTATGTAAATAGGGTTTCAACTGGAAAAAAAACTGCAGTTCAGGGGACTCCTTTGAAACAGAGAAATCAACAGCAGAGTCAATTATACTGTTAAGCAGCATTCTATATCGATAGCACTGGGGAGCTCTGGAAATCATTCTCCATAAGTGCTCCAGCGACTGGAGGCTCTTGCATTGCTTATATCCACACAATTATTGCATATTAGTTACAATTTTGGGGAATTTTTAACGTACAATACACCTGTACTAGGAAATGATGACGTAAGAGCAAGCGGGAGTTAGTGCTTTCACGGCCTTTGCTGCCATCTAGTGTCACAGAAGCACAGAATGTCAGGGATTGGAAGGCACCTTTTACCGGTGCCACAGTCTCTTTGGGGAGGTTTCTGGGGCTCTTTTCATTTGTCCCCTGATTGACCTCTCCACCTTGGCAGCTCTTTGCACAAGCGCAATTAGTGCTCACTTACATAAGCAATTGATTAGTTTCTTACTTACAATGCACCTATTAATTTCTAGTTAAGCTAGGTTCTCTGCTTCTGAACAGTGTATTACTTAATCTTCTGTCTCTAGCTTGTCATGCAAGAGAATCTAAAACTTGAAAAATATCCCTTCGTTTTACAGGTAGTTAGAAATCATTCATCATGTCTATTGATTAATGATGGGTATGTCCTTTGCAACTTAATCACAGTATACCTTAATTCAGCAGCCTCTCCTCGCCCTGTTTCTGGATTAGGAGCTTTGCTTCAGTCACTGCAGAACTCAATGTGTTGGCAGTTTATTTTCTTAGTGACAAACTGGCTGTTACTGCTAAAAGTAAAGAAAAATGGCTTAGCTTTTGGCAACTTGGTGGTGTGAGAGGGAGAATCTCTCAGTTCTCACCAAGTTTCAGCTGTCACAGTACACTTGAATTTGTGAAATATAAATACAGAGCAGTGCATACCCCTCTTGAAAGATGCACGAGCTAATGGGTGGTGCAGTCAGAAAAGATAATCAAAGAGAAACACGTTACTAAAATGTGTTAAAAATTCTTATGTTAAAATAGCGGAATAGATAAATATTTTGGTTATTTCATTTCAAATCTTGAGGATTTGTTTAGTAAATTAAAGCAGTTGATATAACTACATTTGTTTTGGGCATGATTCCCCAATAAACTGCTGCTAGTCTTCAATGATGCTGCCATATGTGAAGGAGGATGTTTCCTTTATTTCTTTTTTGTCCCCAAACAAAACTTGCCTGGTAGCTGTCATATTTGTGAGTTGACTGGTTATTGCTACAAAGTAGAATATTCTAGTGCGCTTTTATTTAGATGGCAGTCCTTGCCCAAGAGCTCAAGCTGTGTTTAGAATTCTGAATTTGAGAGTTCCAAACTCCATGTTATTAGGAAAATAACACTTCTGCTGTGTCAGCTGAATATCTTTTATTAGTTTCATTTCACAGATGGGAAAATCGAGGTACAGAAAACCAGTGACTCTGCAAGTCACAAAGCACAGCAGCAGCACTGTATTGCAAGTCACTTGTATCTGGAAACTTCCCTTCATTTTGAAGACACCTGTAAGTGACAAGGTGTTCCTTTAAAGAGAAAGCACAGATGCTTGCTGTGGTGACAAACATCTGATGAATATTCAAAGAAAAACTATCATTCCTGGGAATGTTGTTTGCTCTTTTCATATGGCTGACTGGAATGCATGAAAATTATAACTGGACCTAAGAAGGGCAGAATTTGGAGCTTATGTTTTTTATTTTCACTGTCTGTCTTTGCATTTCTTGCATTTCATTCTGAATGTAGTAAAGCTGACAGTCACCCTTAATCCTTCTGGCAATGAGTTCAAGAGTGTATGTCTTCGTCCTGTGAAGTCCAAAGTTCTGTGATCATGAATTTCCCTACTGCTGAATGATAACTTGATCTTTTATAGTCACTGCCTGTATGACAGAAATGTGTATTTCCTCATGGCTAGTTCTGTGGCTTCTAGATTGGAGTGTGATGTCTGTAGTACCTGACTAATATGTTTAATGCTGCTGTGAATGATGAATCTAAGTACTCAGGGTAGAGGCTTTCAGGGCCATTTACAGGTATATGCACTGCACACAGAATGCAAACTGATATGCAAATGTTTGCGTACCTCTATTGGAATTATAACTTTAAGGTAAGCACACTGTTTTGTGCAAAGTGAAAGATGATGTAGTGAGACACATGAAAAACTTAACATGTCCTTCTGACTTTACTAATATTTGCAGTTTTTTCCATTCTAAGTCTTTTAGAATGTATTTTCTGTATGAAGCATATTTAACTTTGAGGATTTGTGGGGAGGAAAGTGCAATGAACAGTTTCTTAGGAGATACATGAACAATGTTGACAGATTTGAAATAATCTCCTACTGAGATTCATGCTTACTACTGTGTGATCTGCTGTATTATCTGTGGAAAATGTCTTTGTACATCAGAGAAACCAAAAGGCCTTCGGTAGATTGTTTTATTGAACACTTAATAGATAGTAAGAAACATAATGCCAGCACTTCTGTCACATTACTGTCATTACATAACAAATCATTGCTGTAGCTGTCTAATGGGATATGTAGCAATGCTGATGGTGGCAGTCTAGACCTGAGATGAAGTGGGTTAATTTAAAACATAGAGCAAAAATAGTAGATGGCAGTACTCAGCAGAACAGTTGTGGGGCTAGAACCTGGTGACTAACCACAAGACAGAAGATAATAAAAAGTAGATCTAACTAAAAAATGATAATGATATCTTTCATAGTTTTTAGATATCCTCCAACACCTAATTATAAAACTGTCAATAGGAGTATTCCAGCCGTTAGCATCATGCTCCAGATTTAAGGAGGAGAGAGCACTCTCTCTCCTTTTTAGGTGCTTTCTCTCTTGAGCTGGGGACTTTGGTTTAGGACATTTAGTTTGGCCTTTTGCTGTTTTGCAGAAGCCTTGGAGCCTTTTGGCCTTTTTTCTCTCTTCGGGATCGGCTGTTTGGGACCGGGTGCTGCTTCCTGGGACTGGCTGCTCATTGTGGACAGAGTTTCTAAGGAATTGCCTTGAGTATATTTAATTTCTATTTTATATATATATTTACATTGTTCTGAAAACAAGAAAAAGAGATTGTGAGGAGTCCAGAAGTAAAAAGCCAAGAAAACCAGAAGTGATTTTTCTGTCTGTGACTTTTGTGGTTTGTTCCATGTAGGAATCTGTTGAAATGTGCAAATGTTGAGTTTGTGAAACTACTTAGCACATAAAAATCCAGCTGTAATAGTAATCAAAACTTGCTGGTTCAAGAGACTTGTTTTTTTGTTTAGTATGAACACATCGTGCACATATGGCTCCCAGTTGAAAACCTGAAGCTGCTCATATCAGCAACTTAATATCAGGGGATTTAGAAACAAGTTTTTATTGGTGGCAGTTGTGGAACTAACATGTGGTCTAGCTCTGTCTGGTGCTTCCAACTCCATGTCTGTACGGGGAAAAAAGGAAAAAGTGACTGGTACTGCTGTCATTATCCTCATATTGTATGAAAACAAGGTACAGTGTTTGAAAAGATTTGTTGGCTGATATTTCTTTTGGAGGTGCGTTCAGCTGATGAACTGTGGCTTTCCTAGAAGTTGTAACTGCAAAAACAAGGAAATACTAAAAGTTTTCTACAAGTCATATTGTTTAATTATACTATCTTGCTGGCCTTTTCTTTACATTCTTTGTTTGCGACATGCTTTGGAAACATAAAAAATGCTTTTAGGTTACCTATCTCACAAATCGAAAGAAGCTATCTTGTAAAATGTACTTTGATACAATAATTTTAAAGCATATCTTTCACTGTGATTTGCAGATCATAAGTTGGTAAGTCTTAGCATTTGAATTCAAAATGAGAAGTTTTGATGTTTCAATGGAAAGAGAAACAGAACCTGTGTGGTATTGTCTTAATAAGTTAGCCGAAGTAGCTACTGGATTACAAGTAGACAAGTGCTTATAACTGACTGATAAGGCACTTTTAGTAGATCATTTATATACCAGACACAATTTCTGGTAAGAGATTTTCCTTAATGTGAAAATACAGTGTTTGCGGCATGATGCAGCTACCTTTGATCTCTGTAAATGAGGAGCAGTAAATTTTGAGTGTCGGAAGCTGACCGGTCAGATGCCTTGGGACAGACGAAGAGATGCGATGTTTACCTTGCAAAACCCACAGAGCGTTAACAGGGCTTGTGTTTTGGTGGGAATCTCTGTAAGGTACTTGATGGTACATAGGCTACAAATTTGTAAAAACGCACTGTTCTTCAAACATGGCAGTGCAATTAGTACTTTCACAGTGAATAAAGCAACCTAGACTTGGTGGATAAGATGCTTATGCTCCATTCCCTTCTCTTCCAGTTTCACTTCAAAGTGGTAAGAATGGGTTTTACTAGTATTTGTTAAGGCATTTCAATACTCTTAAGCATTTTTCTCCTACTTGAGTGAAATTATTTAGAAGTTTTTGCTGTATTTAATCAAAACAGGATTTTCAGAGTCCTTATTTTGATAATAATTATTTCATTGTGATATTTAAAAATAAATGCATGTTTTTACTTGCAGCTGCATTGTCTTGTATTGCCAAGGTGAGTACTTGCAAACAGTTTCAGGAAATAGGGCAACGTTATTCCAGGTAAACTGCACAGTTGCTTGGACAAAAATATGTTGAGTGCTGTTACCTTGATTTCTTAGTATTCCATATTCCACATATTTTTGCTGTATTTTTCTTATATTGTGTTCCGCTGACTTCTTTTTACTGACTTAGAGTTCTCCTGGAATTTGTAAACAGAAATTCTTTGAGAAACTTGATTTATGAGAAAGCGCCCATCATTTTAATGAAGAATATGTGACCCATGGAAAAAATCTTTCAGTTCTAGGAATTTTGCATGTAGATAATGTTGATGTTGATTATGTTGTTTGAGCAAACCACATAAAAATGGACAAAAAAATGCACTTCTAAAGCTACTTTGGTTTACAGCTATTCTGTATTTTCAGTTGTCAGAAAGTCCCCAGGTTTTATATTACTGCAGCTGAATCTGTAAGCATGAAGTAAAAAACTGACAGTCGGATGTGAGACTTGGGCGATTCTGTGTTGTACAGTATTAGAACCTCCCCCCTCAGCATTTAATCAAAGCCACAGTCTTGATGTAAATTTAATCACCTTGCAACAAACTAATAATTTTATTATGCTCTTTCCATTTGACAGTCCTTAGCTGCTTAGAAACTTAAAATTTTATTACAGAGCTAGGATAGATTTACTTTAGAATATTCAGTATTTTGGCGCTGTCTGCAGTATGCACTGAATGTGTTTACAAATAATGAGCCAAAGTTTTTCTTGATTTATTCTTGCAAATAGTCTAAATGACCAACCTCTCTCTCTTTCTCTCTCTCTCTATATATAAATATATAATATATACATGCTCTCATATAATCAAATTACTACAGTTACAATGTGATAAAAATATGTATATGTTTCATATCCACAATGCTGAAGAACTAGTAGAACAAATCACTGTTTGGAAGAATATTCCTTGTCTTTATGCTTGACTCTAGGTGCTGTATAGTCTGAAAAAAATATCTTCAGATGTTATATTGCTATATAGATGAGGCTCAAGTTTATACTAAAACTGTGACCTAGACTGTGACTGATCTGTCACAACATTTAATAAAGTACTGAAGTATGTGAATAGTCCCTTTGAAGATCAGTGAAACTACTCAAGTGCTCAAGACTGTGTGCGTGCTGTAGTATTTTGCTAGGTTGTGGCCAAACTTCCTGCAAACGTGATAAAATACACTACAGTTTTAACATTCAGTACACTTCAAAAGTTGATCTGAAGTTTTTATCTAATGAGAACCTGAACCACAGATGAATAGTCTATATTTTTATAACAGTAATGTTTCTATAAATGCATCTGTTCAAGTATATGTTTTCAGGAGGGTGGATGAAATTTTATCCATTAGGGGCTGTGAATCATGAACTCTTCATTGACTTCTCACATGTGGAAGAATCCAAGAAGGTGGACAATGCTTCTGATTGTTCATTATAAGAACACAGAAGAACCAAACATCACAAGTTGCAACAAGGGAGGTTCTTATTAAACCTGGTGAAAAACCCGAAACCTTCACAACAGGTGACTCCAGCACTAGAATAGGTTGTCCAGAGTGTGGGTTCTGAGTTGCTCAAAGCTTGCCTGGACGGGTGCTGAGCAGTCCAGCCTGGCCCTGTTTGGAGCATGGTGTTCAGACTAAGTGACCTCCAAAGGTTCTTTCTAACTCACTGTTTTCCACAATAGTAGCACAGTTACTACAGCACTAGGAAAGGTACAGAAAGGAGAGCATATTTAGCAAGAGGGATCAGTAGTAGCTTTATTGTTAAATGCTTCTTTACAGTCACTGCTCCCTTTGTCTTTGACTCCTTAGGTTGTAAAGATTGAACAGGAGAGACATTGCAAAAAACACCTCTAATAAATGTGTAATTTTCAGTCTTGACTTTAGTCTTGCTATTTTTTTCTTACCTTTACTTTTAGCATAACAAGTTTCCATTTAATGCAGTTGTTTTTAATGCTTTTTGCCTTGCCTCTGGCAAAATTGAAATGTCACCATGTCCAGCATATGATTTATGTTGTTCTTCACATTAAACTTCATTATTATGTTCTCAAAGTTCATTGTTCTTTAACCTTTAAAATGCCCACAGACTAATCTAAGAATGTGTGAAAACTGCTACAAATAGCAGAAGAACTAGTAAAAAAAAAATCTGTACAATTTGTCCTTGACATACATTACATGCTTCAGTAGTTTAAATATGTAATCTTCTTAAAAATAAATTCTTCTCTCAGGTATAGATAAACAACATTCATTTCTATGAATAGGGTCTGCATGTAGGTACTGAAGTATGATGTCTTTACCATACTAAGTCACTATAGTGTGCTTTTTAAACTACTTCCTTGAACGTGTCAAATGTTTGTTTTCTTAGTTCCTTGCAAAAGAATAAGCCCTCTTTTATATTCTTACTAATTGTCCTACTTTCAAATGCTGCGAGACCTTGAAGTGCTAGATAAATCCAGTTGTGTTGATCAGGAATTCTCTGACTAGGCATTTTATTGGCTAGATTTCACAAACCTAAAACTTTTTTTAGGCTGGTAAGGGTTTTTTTTTTTTGTCAAGAATGAGATGTCTGGTTTAAATGAGGGAGGTTCAACTCTTTGAAAATCCACTTTCAAAATATAAATGGAGTGGGAAATCACTAAATTGAAGTGTTCAACTGAATGACATTACAAAAGGGAGTAATATTTTCTGAAAACCTTCAGTTGAAACTTGTCAATATTTGTTTATTTACAAGATGGGGGAATATGCCTGAGAAGAGTGAGTTGCATAGGAGGAGTGTAGAAACTCCAGGTTCATTCCTGTGATGTGACTCGAGTGGGTGCTGTGGCAGTGATCTATTTTTCTGCTCTGGCAGCAAATTCCCAAATTTTCACTGCTGGAAATTATGTGTGGTTTTTTTTTTTTTTAAATGATTGATATAGTTTTGAATTAGAGGCTTGACTTATTTATTTAATTTATTTATTTATTTCTCACATCAGTTGAATGTCCTGATCTATTGCTAAACTATCTAATATGTTGCTAGATATTCTACAAGGAGGTTAGCTTTATCTGTGCTTTTGGAGGGGGGATGGAAATCGTTGCAATGTGAAGTGCGAAGTGAAATCTTGATTGCCATGAGACAGGAAAAACTGTTTCTCATTCAGATCATTCAGATTTCCTTCCCAAACTGATGTTCACATAATGGGATAACACAAGTAGAAGCTTTTGGGATGCCCATGATCACACAAAAGCCATGTTTAGCTTGGTTATCTTGGTAGCTGTTGGCATGCTGAGTTTTCCATATCTCATATAAGATGAATGAGGCAAACACCACTATTTTGGATGCAGCAGTATACATGATGCAAGTAGTCTGTATTCTGTGTGACTGGGGCAGCATCTTAAAGATAAGGTGTGCAGTGGGATTTGGAGAAGGAATGGAGGACATAATGGAAAAGTAACTTTAAGTGTGCATAATGACATAATTTGCATTATTTATGGTATCTAAAACCGATGGGTTAATTTACACCGTCTGTAGAACAAGAATACTATAAAGAACTAGACCATGTCTCCTGGATTAATTCTAGCTTTCAGTGACTGTGTGTCTGGAGTAACTGAACATATATCATTTACCCCCAAAATATTAACAGGCAGGTGGTTGTTTCTGGCTTAACCTAAATTAATAATTTACTCAGGTTTACATTACCTAGTTAATCTTATATGCTTGTGTAGTTACTCTTTGAATGGCAAGGAATTCTTGAGGCTTACAGATTCCAGAAACAATTTTTATCTGAGGTACTATTATAAGTACTGATTATGAGTAAATAATTTTATCCCAAATCACAGATTAAAAAAAGGAGTATGCAATAATTCCCTTTCTATCGAAGTTGTAATTGTCTTTTGACAGAACTAGTGAAAATTCTCCTCCTTTCTCCTTGCTCAGAGAGGCATTTACTTTTTCTTTGCTGTGGCTGCATAATGAGTGCCTGCTGAGACTGTGTGTGTAATGCATACTTGCATGCATCAAAACCATGGTAGCTCGGACTTTAATCATAGGTCTCTGTTTACGTGGGGGAAAAGAAAAAAGTTCTGTGGGTATTCCACTTATATTGTGGAATTCTCCTTTGGAGTTGTTATGCATTTCATATCATATTTCTTTTTAATTATTTTTAAACTTGGTTTGAATGTCTGTTGGTATCAGACTCAATATGAAGTTCAGGAAACATTTGAAAATTAAATATGATTTTTAAATACAAAGTTACAGTCCATTATTCAGGAAAGGATTCATTTTCTGTTTTTAAAAAAGCTCTTGTACTTAATTATACTCAAGTTACTGGTATTTGCTCCTTTGGCTTTAATCCTAAAGGAGAAACAAGAAGCTTGAATCTATGTGATGCTGTGCAATTCTTCACAGGCTAAGTGTGCAGGTGTTCTGTTCAAATTCTGTCTGATTGCCTGGGTGCAGATGGCTTTCAGATTCTGTAGTCCTGTTTAACTATGGGTTCAAAATCCTATTCTACCATGAAACCTTACTGTTGCTACAAGCACATGCTAAAGCTATTTGTGTGTTTGGGCTTTTTGCAGGCTAGTCAGGTGCCAGAATACCTATAGAGGTAGGTAGCTCTATATTATGGTATTGCCTGATACCTGATAACAGCAACACCATCCTGGAGCTGTAGTTTCTCGAAAGTGAGGAAGGATATTTGAGAGACAGGAATATAGATAAAAATTCAACTTCCTCTGCTTGTTGACATGAAAGAAACCAATGATGTTGTGCGAAGTATTACAGTCACCTCTTGGTGACTTCAATCGTGTCCTGAATCATGCATCACAAGAGAGAATTTACTTCTGTTTTCTTTCTAGTGAGTTTTTTACCTTAAAATTTCCTTAGACATCAACAATATCTTAAGCAAAATTCTGTTGACCATATTAATTTAAATTACTTTAAGATTCAGTTCAATGCCTATGGTTTGCTGTTATGTCAATAAAGATGCATTGAATATCCGTGCCAACAGTTATTTTGAAAACTGGAAAACAGGCATTGGTTTGGGGGCAAAGGATCCTCTCACCTATGTTCATAGGATAAAAACATATGCGTTTAGAGACCCACTGCCTGGAGTAATGCAATGGCAGAAATTTAAGCCCATAGCACTGCAGTATTAAAAAAAAAAAAAAAAAAAAGTAGCAGCTCTGGATCATTTTAAAGATACATCTGGCTCTACTCTCTGCTTTAGGGATTAGGAGGACATCATTATAATTTGTGCACAGCTCTGTGTTTATTGTGAAAAAGCTTGCTTTGTAGTTTATGCACTGTGATTTTTCAGGCGACACCCAACAGCGTTGCAACGCCAAAATGTGTTTTGATTACTGTTTAGGGAAAAAACTTAAAAGGAATGTGACAGGATTTTTTAAGCTAATGCCTAAATTAATCACCTTTTGAGATGATATTTGAGAGTTTTAAGCTCTTTAATACAAGGACCTTTTCTTACTAAAAGAAACAAATGAACCCATTATCAAAACTGCCGTCAGTATAACATGATATCCATTTAATGCCTCTGTCATCAAATTAAGATCAAATGCAAAAGGCTTATGAATACATTCAGTAGTGAAGTGTGTTTTCCAAGGATGACATTTTCATTTCAATGGAAGAAAATTAGAGGACTGCATACTGACACCGTCACTCTCCTTATTTCTAAAAATCCCTTCAATGAGGAAATAACTTGTAGAATTTGGCAGATTTTCACTTAACTGTGAGATAAAGACCATAAATAAACAATAATCTCCTGGTGTACTTGGTACCAAATTAGCTGACTTTTATTGCCACTGAATAGAAATGTGTAGTCTGGCTGCTTGTAGAGTTCATGCTTGAAATTTCAGAAATAGAAATGTTGAAGTAGAACACTTCAAAGGTGGTTATTCATCATCAGAAAGCTTTTTGACTGTTTCCTTAGTGTTGTTCTTAACACTGTTCTGCATTTACCATTTCTTTGAAATCACCTTTGTAAATAAAGTGTTCTGTGCTTAAAAGGCAGGTGTGCTAAGTCGTCATTTAATAATTAAGAATTACAGTTATACTTGGGAAATGTCAGTTACTTTGAGTGCGGAGGGGAGATGGCTTCTGGCATACAATGAGGAAGTGTTACAGTAATACTTCACATCTTTGTTTATTGGTCTGTGTGTACAATACAGTGCTTCTGAAGTAAATATTAACCTTCACAGAATGATGCATCTGGTGTCTGTACTACTGTTGTCGAATAATATCACTTATCACTAAATTCTCAGGAACCTTTGTAAGATATATTTGTAAGTGCTGTAATTTTTGCAGCAGTGGAAACTGGCACACACACAAATATTTTTGCCCAAGTGGTAGAACCAATGTGCATGCCTTCAGACCACATGCATTCTTATACTAGTAAACTGTTGTCATATTTCACACTTTGAACAGCTATTTATGTTATATATGATGTCCCTCAACAGCTCATTTTCATTTTACTTGTGTTGACCCAGCTCCAGTAGTAATTACAGTGGCACAGAAGGAGTTCCCTAATTGCTGTTCTCATTTTTATCACTTAGAAAGTTGTATTTCAACTCACTTTCTTGACTTTCCAGTAACTGTATGGTGATAGGGAAAGTAAGGTCACAAAAGACTGAGTGTTGTGAAGCAGATAGATTGTGGTTGCTAGAATCTGAGGGCTATATTGAAGATATTACATTAAGATTTGTGATGGAGTGAAAGCAAAAGTGAAAGATGTGAACATCAGTGGAAGGAAGCAGTGACAGACACTTGCATGTGCTGCTTTGCATGGGTGATTGTAGAACCATGTAGGGCTTTTCCCTGCTGATTGGTAATGGAGGGGTTTTGGGTTTACTGTCTCTGGGAAGTGTCATGCATAGGAGTAATGTTATGACTTTGTGAGTAGATGGCAATACCTACAGTCTTCATATTTCTTTCATACCAGTCAGTTTGTGGGTGATGTGGGTGCTGTACTAACCACAGCATAGTGGTCAATTCCCATAGATACCGAGCATCTGCTGTTCCTCTTGCACTGCCTTGGTGCTGTCCTATCCCAGCAGCACTAGTGCTCCTTGGGAAATGAAAACTTTTGGAGCAGTTATTTTTTTTTCTATTTTTTTCATCTGAGAAATCATACAGAGTTCTACTGAACAGTTACATAGCTGTTCTCAAAACTTGCAGTGCGCATAATGTAAAACCACCTCTAGCACCACCCCTCTGCCTTCTGTATGCATTGGTTAGTAACGAGAGAAATTAAAGGATAAGTGTTATAATATCCCCAGTAAAATGTTGTTCATATTTATGTCTTCATGTTAGCCAACCAGACTAACAGGTTGTGTGGCTGCCAATTTGTTACTCAGTTGCATTTATGTATGCGAGATTATACTCATACAGCAGCAAGAGCCATTGGTGCCTTTTATTCCCTTTATTCTCTCAAACTTGTAGTGAAATGTAACATGAAGAGCTATTGGACTAAATATTCTGAGTATTTTGGACTTGATACCTGAAAGATCTCATTTTCCCAGGCAGCAGTAATTTGTATGAGAGAGGGGACACTTGAGCTGTGATATGGCTGAAGATTCCTTAGCTCTAGAACTGGAGACTGGGTTTGTTCTTTTTAAGGGCATACTGCAATGATTGTTATCCCAAATTTTTTGATAGGATTTAGGTTTGAAAGCTGTGAAACAGCAGTACTTCTGGTAGGTTCTGTTAGAGTTAGTGGACCTTTTGTTATTTATAAGTGGGCTATGACATCAAATGAACTGCACGATAAGGATTCTTTGCAACACTTTTGTTTATTGTTGCCTGTTAAGAGTCGTGGTTACACAGACTATAGATCTAGCATGTCTAGTATTTGAATAGATGGTCTAAATGCATTTAATATATTTTTAATGAAAGAAAAATTTCCAACAGTCTTATAGCATTTATAATCCCAAGTAACAGGCATCCAAAAAGTTGTTAAAAGACATTTCGCATTGATCTGAATTGTTTAACCAAATGGGAGATGCATATGTTTGTCCTGCCTTTGGTTGGAATAGAGTTAATTTTCTATTAACCTGCATAGAAATGTTTGTGTATGTCTATAATACTCAGTATGAATAATGTGAAGAATATTGTACGTTCGTTTTGCTGTGCATTTGAGCATGGATTCCTTTTTCAGAGACCATATCTCTCTTTTTCTGAAGCGTATAATAAATCTGACTGTGCACTTCATTTGGTCTTTGAAAACAAAGTGGTATCCTCTAGACGTGAGTAGGTTTCATAATACCAGATGTGAAGCAGTATGTATAGATGCTGTTCTTAAGCTCTTGTTCTGTTATTTTAATGTCTCCAAAGCTTCTCTGTCCCTTTTCTCAGCTGTTGATGCCTTGTATTCTCCTGGGTATGATGAGAAATCAATCTACTTTGTTTCCAACGCAGCAAGATGCAAGCAAAAAATTAAAAGCTTTCTAAGAGAAAAGGTTCATGTTGACAGTCTCTATACTCAAATGGTATATTCTGTTAATATCAGTGTAGCTAGTTATCTCAACCTTGATCTTATATGCAGTTGGACAGAGAAAAAATGAAATGGAGAGTAATTAAAACTGACAGTAACAAAAAGATGACAAAATATTTTTATTTCCATGCATAAAAGATTTAAGCTGAAAATATCTAGCTGTTTTGATAGTGAAATTGTTTATTACAGGTTTCTTCTGAAGCAATATTTTCTCATCATCTCTTTCTGCTAAGGACAGTTAAGATGCAGATAGTTTTTCCTATATCCATTAAAACTTGGTTACCTTTTTCCCAAAATATTTTCCAAAGTTTATTGTTTTGAGCAATGTGATGAAAACCTGTGAAGAGTCAGATGAGGTATCTGTGTGGTTACAATTTTGTGAAGTGTTAATTTTGTAAGAGAAATGCGGGTTTTGTTTGTCCTTTATTATTTATTTATGAGCTTATTACGAACATATATTTGTCTTAGAACATAATTCTCTTCTCAGCTACTGTCCAGCTCTCACAGGCAAGTCACTGAAGACCAGATTTAGTTTCTGATATTTCTTAGGTAAAAGTAAGAAAGGAAAAAACCTAAAAAAACCCCTACCATGACAAACCTGGATCTTTTCACGCCTTTTATAATAAAAGGCACAAAAATTGTACAAAGTTAATGTTTAAAAGCTCTTTACAAATTGCAGTTAATTAATGAAAATGCCTCCTGAGTTGTCACTGCTCTCTGACACTTGCCAGGCAGCGGGTGCACCTGGGACTATGGAGAGCATCCCCAGGTACAGAACCTGGAGCTCTACCTGCACTGGCTCCTGCTCCTTCCGCTGCTCCACCAGCCCATGGACACCTGAAGAACTGAAAAGACGTAGCCCTCTGCTTAAGATATATGCTTAAGATATATGTAAAATTAGACCTAAACATACAGAACAGTTCCACTTTTGTTTTGCTTCTGGGTTGTGTTGACAGCAGATTCTTTGTTCCTTTCTGTGAATGACTAACGCGTGAAAAATGTCCATGCTGCCGTGACTCAGGCAAGCTTAAGTTGAGTGTTGGCAGCCAAAGAAGCAAACATCTTTTGCCAGGCCTACCTCTCTACCAAGGGACTCTGACAGGGAGCAGTTATCTTTGTGTCTTTCCCCAAGTCTGCTCCTCTTCTTTGCTAAGCACTAATTAAGCAGGGTTCTTCCTTTTTTGTTCCTCCTTTGAAGTCTGTTGTTCACCCCTGGGAGAGGATGATTAGGGCCCCAACAGCCCATTAGCTCCTTCCAGACTCATATAATGGGGTCTACAAACCTTGCATTATGCCCCTGCAAAATCGTCCCACTGGGAGCGAAAGGACAAAAAGGTTATAGAAAATAGATTAATAATCTCCTACCCCTTTCCAGTATTACATGCATACAGTCATCCGTACATGGGCTGTTGGGCATCTACGTAATCATCCCAGTACAAGTAGAGCGGAACCTTTCTGTAAGTGCCTGATTATTAGAGCTGCTGTTCACAGAAGAAATTCCACTGAAGTATAATTCAGAGAAGACTGTGTAGGAGTGAAACTTCACATAAGCAAAGTTTCCATGAATTTTAAGAACGGTTTAAAGAGCCATAAGTGACTTTTCATTATATCTGAGTTAATGGTATGGCCTTCTTTATGCTTCTCTCCCCTGCTTTATCTGCCCCCTTCAGCTTTGCTTATAATGCCAGAGTAGGTTTAGTGGAAAATTTAGAGGTGAAGAAGTGTAGAATCATCTTAAGCGGACACCATTGTAATATATCCAACTTACTTTTATATATACATTACATAGAAGATTATATTTTTTTCATACATTCCTGAGGGATTAAAACACAGGGTGAAAGAGCTGTCTGTTTAGGGGGGCTCTGGGCTGCTCAACAAAAATGGATTAGAGTCTTCTGTGCTGATTGTTACACTGTCTTTAGAATTCTGCTAAGAACTATAGAAATTAAACTAAAATATAGTAGCTCTGTTTTGTTAAGTGTCTTGTGTGCCATGAGACACTACTGAAAATAAGTCTAGAATTATGATCTTGCCAGCATTTGTACCCTGTTTTTTTCCTCTCTTATAAAATGTTTTTTTTAGCTAACAGTCACAGATTATTTATTTACAAATACATATCAGCCTTTCTCCCAAGATTTTTGTTTCATTTGTGGGACTTCAAGACAAAACTTTGTATACTCTTTGTAGATATGCAATTCAAAACTACTCTAAAACTATTTAATTCCATGTGATCACTTTCTTGAATGTTGTATCAACTGTCTGAAAATTAGGCATTTGAAATGAGTCATAAGAACCTGAAGTTGATAAGCAGCAAATACACTTGGTGCCTTATTTTGTATTTTATTCATAGGCAACTGAGTTTTGATAGTTTCTAAAAGTCTTTTGGGTTTGTTATATTTATTGTAGTGTTAACCTATGCTAAATCCACTTAAATTAGCCTAGTCCAGGTCAAAACAGATACACTGAAGAAATGGTGCTTGAATTGTGAAGACTTATGGTAAAGCATGGCTCTGCTGGTGTCTGACAGTACCTGCTTACTGCCCTGCAGGGCCATCCACCTGGTATAAGAAAGTAGGAGTTTGGCATGTGTAAGGGCCTTTGACTATCTGAAGCAGTTGAACTAAAACTCCGTTCTGCCGTAAAGAGACTAATAACTGAAAATGCTTAATTGGTTCATATAACTTAAAACTGGTATATAATAAATTATAGTTTCAGTTCAGCATCAATTTCAAACCATTCATCTACATTTGATGCTGATACAGTCACATTTGTTGAAGTATAGTGTCAGAACCTTAGTTTTAATCTGATCCTTTGCTTCCTAGAAAGAAAAATCAGAGCAACTGTTTTCAGCTGGTAGTGCATGCATAGTCTGAACTGATCTTTAGCTTAGCATTCTCAGAGTAAATTGTTATGGAGAGAAAATACAGAGAATCATGTATAAAGTACTTTCACTGAGTTACCTTTTCTAATGTAAGATGTTCAGCCTGCATGATAGAGAGACAAACAGCATAGCCAAATGTCAGCTGGAGAATATATTGATTGTAGAGGGTCGGAATGACTTATATAACATTGTTATCATGAGACCAGGAAGAAGGTGTTGATCTGGAGAGCTTTGTGGAGAGAGAGCACACAGGAAAACAAGTCAGTCAGCCAAGGCAGCACAGCCAGTACCCTAGAGAAAGCATATGGGGTCAGCAGTGGGGATACTGTGCTGTAAAATACAGCAAGAGGGAAAGGAAAGTGTGCTTTTTGTTGAAAGGTCTGTTCTTTGCTATCAAGCCTAATAAATGAATCAAAGGCAAAGGAACTATTTAATTAAAGGCACGTTTCAAAGTCAGCATAAGGGATACATCTCTACAAATATTTCCACTGAACAGGAGTCAATCTATAATGCAACTGAGTCTGGATCTGAATTCTGTTTTCATCCTGTGTGTATGAGATGGTGAATCTTTTTATCTTGTTTAAACACTAGCCAGATATGCTAGCCACTACTGAACATTATTATTTCCTCTCATACAAAAAATACATGTTTGTTTGTGCACTTACTCTCATTACTGTGTGCACTAATCTTAAGCATTCTGAAAACAAGTTTATCATCAGCCTTGTTTTTCTTGCATGACTTCAGTAGAATTGTGTCCTCCTTTCTAATACAAATCATTACTACTCAAGCATTTTTGTTAGGGACTGGCATGTGATTTACCGTCATCTTTCTCTAAGATGACCAAAGATAGCTGAAATTCTTTTGTGACTGTTGCCTTTCTCCCACTACTGTTTTTACATTGTTCCTCTATTGTGCCCTGTTTTTGTAACCTGCATTCCATCTCAGACATACAAGATCAGAGAAATAAAAGCTGGCAATAATAGACTATTTGGGGTACATGTAGTACAGAGAAAGGAATTCTATTTGCATTCCTTCAAATCTGAGGCTCTCTTGCTAATCTCACAGGTTTCATTCCATATTTCATTCCACACCTTTTTGTAGCTTCAGGATATCACTATAATGCAACTATGTGGTAATAACCCCTT
Source organism: Patagioenas fasciata (assembly GCF_037038585.1). Classification (NCBI taxonomy): domain Eukaryota; kingdom Metazoa; phylum Chordata; class Aves; order Columbiformes; family Columbidae; genus Patagioenas; species Patagioenas fasciata. The sequence continues at coordinate 17,117,102 of NC_092530.1, forward strand.
CAGTTGCTTAGTTTACTATCAGATTGTTAAATGGCACCATTTTTTATCATGTTCTGTATCTGTGATTTGGGAAGAGAAAGGTATGTAAAGGTTAAACATACTGATATCAGGTAGATAGAAAGAGAAGAAGTTGGGACAGGTTTTCTCTTTGCAGTCTTGAGTTCAAAAGAACACAGAAACAGTACTTAACATTTTAAGAAAAGACAGCTAAAAAAAGGAAGCTAAGCCTCTAACAGTAGATCTTTTCTTGTAGGTATTAATGTTCCTCATCTCAGAGGGACTAAAAGGCAGCCTCTCAATGACAAACACAATATGCTTTTTCTCGCACTGTTTTATTAGCGTACTTAAACTGCAACCTGTGGCAACTCCATCGTGCTGAAGTGTTGAGCTGCTCATGCTATCCCACCAGCAGCTGGGCATGACCTGCAGCACTGGGATGCTCTGTGGAGACACAAGTTTAAAACGCAGTGCACAGTGAATGGTCACTGGCCACAGTGTTGCTGTTTTCACAGAGGAAAAAAAATAGCTTGAGCTGTGGGAGGTTAGTTTAAAGAGGAACAGTAAGTTTCTCACTGTGATTTAGCTTTATTGAACCAAGCCATAGGGCATAGGGGAGTGAAGTTAAAATGCAGGAAAACAGTACTTTCTCTTGCTACATATCTGCTTATGTAGGACTTGATACTATACTAAGCAGCAGAGAAGCTCTGAGATTTTTGTGTAGTTGTCAGGCGGTGGAATCTCTGCATACAGAAGTTGCAGCTTGAAAAATATGTAATTCATTGCCATTTTACCTTTATTTGTTTGGTTTTTACACAAAGGGTATGATAGAAATATCAAGGGCAAAAATTGATATGAACGTTTTAAAATATATTGTGAGATAATTGATTTGGAATATATTAAACTGGAAGCATAAAGACTACTGAAAGGCAACTTCTCTCAGTAGGCTCTCTGCTTTCTTCCATGCTTTAACCAGACTGTTTCTTATCACAGTTAAATAACATAATTAATTTCTCAAAAAAATCTTACTGTGTCATGCTCTCTGTCTTATATGCCTTTGTTTCAGTGTGATTCTTAAACTGCTGCTCTTTATTCTTTGATATTCTTCTGTCTGAAGTGTCAACCTGTTTCTTCGACTGTCTTTTCACTTAGTTTCCCCAATATAGATCCTATGGTAGTCTTTGGTTACGTGTTTGTATAACCAATGGTAAATATATCACTGCTCACCTTGTGCAGTAGCTTACCTTACATGCACGGGGTTTCTGGCTGGAAAGAACTTCTTGTCAGTGCCTTGGGCTGCTGTTTCTGTTTCTTGCTTTTACAACTATCCTTGTAAACAAGAACTATGACTAGGTATAGATTTCAGTTTTGCCAGAGGGTTTTGTATTGCCATTGTAAGAATCTGTAGTTGAAACAGACCTCTTAAATATATTATATAAATGCAAAGTTATAACATATGATTCTGTTATTGAGTGTTTAACTATTTTATGTTTGTTTTATTCCACAGCCAGGTAATTCTAGTACACAAAATTATTTTTTGTTGTTGTTTCTTAAAAATGTTTTATGTTTGAACAATGTATCTACTCTTACAATTAAAAATAGTATATTTCAGGCTACCTCCTTTGTTAGATTATTTTTCCTGTGCATATTGAGATGTTCACTATACCACTGTCCAAGTGACTGTGATCATAACTTTTCAAAGTGTTGGACAGGAGGAACAGTGGCTCCCTATCCATACCTCAGTTTTCTGTGAGCTGGACAAATGCATTTTTGCATCCCTGAAGAGCAGGCCTCAAAACGGTATTTGGGATCCAGTTTTACAAGAGGGATCTTATAAAAATGCATTATCATGGTGCTTTAGGCTTTGCCAAAGCATATGTATTCATACCCATCCTGCTGCCTAGAACACGAGTCAGAACCAGCTGCAATTCCAAACAGATTTATGCCGTGATCATAAAAGGGAGCAACCAAATTATAGCTGAGTCAGCAAATGCTTTTGTATTAGTGACATGAATAGTCTCCAAGCCAGCAGTAATCACAAAAATAATGGATTATCTGTTCATGAGTGAAACATGAGAAAGTCTGTGTGGAGAAAAAAGTAGCAAGGGCATCTTTTCAATGTATCTCTCTAAAGGATAAAAAGAGAAGGTCTGGAATGTGCGCATTAATCAGGTATGTTTCTCTGTCCCTTCATTTTGTATTTTTATTCACTTTTTTCAAAAATTGTTTTCCCATTTTGTAGAACTTAAGTAAAAATTATTTTCAGTATGTGAGAACTATTGAATTACTGTGTAGATCTGACTTTAAATTTTTTGCTGTTTTTATTCATAGTGCTATTTTTATAGATGAAAAGAATCTGTGTACTGTGGATAACGCCAGGTGTGACCAAATTCTACTGTTTGTCTCTGGAACCACTGAGTTAGTTCCAGATTGACTATTAAGTCTTTCCAGTTGTTCACTCCTTGGCTAGCCTCAGATATTATCCTAAATATTTACAAGAGAGGAAACTTTTCTAAATCTTAGGAGATTTGGAGGATAAGCGCAAGATTTGGAGATGAACACAATGTAATTCTATGTTGAGATTTGTTTTTTTTTTTTTTCAAAAGCAGCAAAAAAAAAAACCAAAGCAAAACATTTAAGGGAATTGGAGAAGCACAGGATGGCTGAGGTGGGCAGGAAGCTCTGGAGAACAGCCTGGCCAACCCTGCTCAGAGCCAGGGCAGCCGCAGCAGAATGCCCAGGGCTGTCTGATTGGGTTTGGAATATCTCCAAGAGTGGAGACTACACAGCATCTCTGGACAGCCTGTTCCTGTGTTCAGCCACCCTTTTCCTAGGCTTAAACTATGTTTTAACTGTGCTGAATGAAGTTGATGGGATGGTAAAGTTATGGAGCCTTTCACTTATAAATCTCATGCATACAACTTGCTTTTTGTTAATGTCTCAGTGGCAGTCATGTGTTCTTAAACTACACTTAATAGTCAAGTGAAGATTTCTGTATAAACGCTGGCCATTGCACCTCTTACTGGGGAATTTCTACAAGACTAATTTTTCTCATGACAATGCATGTTTTTAGTATAATATACTCAAAAGATTAATAAATCTTTGGCCTCCTTACAAGGAATTCTAATATTAGCATTGCCATACTTGTAGTGGAAACAGTTTTCGTGCTGGAAAACTAGCGAACTGCTGAGTACGATGCAGTAAGTCACCAGCAGATGGGAATGCAATCCAAGAGTTTTGTTTTTCTCTTACCTACCACTAACTTGCTGACAAAGAAAATCAAAACAGAAGTTGCCAATTAATTGTACAAAGTTCCGTCTTTCTGAGCATACATTTCAAAGAAATGTAATATTACGCTGTGCAAAATGACAGAAAATCAAGGGATACTTTTTCTTGGCAAAAATAATCCAAAAGTAAGTTACAAGCTCTGAAAATACAGTATTATGTTATTTATGTGTAGAGACAACAAGGCAGTGCTGTATACCTAGATTTTGTTTGTGTTAAAATACTTATCTTGGAACTAAAATATTCAGCCGCAGTTTGAAAACAGGTTGCAGTTGCTACTACCATGTAAGTAAGTTGCTAGTCCAACTTTATGTTTTAAACTTACACGCTTTCCTTGTTTTTCTTTTTATGTCTATGGTACAGAGGGAGGTAGATGACCAAAGTAATTATGTAAGGACACTTCGTACTGCCACCGCTTACAGCAGCTTACTTGGAGTTCTTGCAGTTAAACCCAAAGCCATTAGATGGTGCCATGGCGTAACCAGAATTTTCATACGCTTAAAACCAGCTGCATGTTATATCTGGCACGATCTTAAATGACTAAACCTATTCTTCTAGCGCATTGACTTGTATTGGTCAGCCTTACTCATTATGCGCAAAATCCAGACAATAAATTAAATCTGTAGAATTTTTTTATTTGTTTCAATGAAAAGACTGCACCATCCTGAAAATTCAACAAAAGAGAAGGCAATGGCAGGACAGATTTACTGCCCCTTTTTCAGCTGAAAGCAGTGTGCAATCTAAATGATTTACTTGTTTGCTAGCCCTGCATGGTGCTGTCTCTTGGGTTATCATTCACCTAAATGGCCAATGTAGTACAATGAAAATGATAGGTGCAGTTACAAATTCACAGCAATTTACTGGTTAGCGTCTGAAACTGGTAAATTATTTAATTTCCATTTTTTCAGTTACTTATTCAAGGTTGAAAACTTAAACATGGGATGTTAAAAAATTGAAAATAATTTAGCAGCTTTTGAAACCCAGGTTGTAAAACTGTGGTGATAAAATGGTGGGCTTTATTGTGGATGTAGATGTAATAGACTTAGGCTTTTGTACAGCATTTGACTTACTACTGTGTGACATTATGATAAAAAATTAACACTCTACAATATCAGCAAAGCCCATCTTACATGGATTAAGTGCTAGTTAATTGACAGATATCAAAAAGTAGTCGTTAATGGGGCATCGTCATTTAAATGGGAGTGGTTTTACCATGTTTGTGTGGGAATGGTAGGAGGCCTGACTCCCTGCATTTTCACATGTGAATGATAGATATAAAATCATCACTAGTATCTAAAGATGACATAAAAATTGTCAGGGTGGCAGGTCATGACCTGATTTGGGTTACTCTGTGACCTCATTCCCTGCAAACAAATCTACTTATGACTTTTAGTCAGTACAGACAAATGCAGAGTTCTAAAGCTGGATAGTTAGGAATAAGCAATGCAATCTCTATAAAAATATGGGCTGTATTATGGGAAGTGAAAACTGAAAATAATCCGTAGGTGTGAATTGTAATGATGATGTTAAGACAACGTAAATCCTCGTTCTTGAAGGAAGACTCTTCCCTGCTGTTCCCATTGACTTGTGGCCATGTAGTCACCCAACTAAGGACTAAATATTTTCTTTGGTAAGTCAGTTTTAAGCTGGATCAGTTCCCTTGTCTAGCTGACTGTGTGGCCTCATAAGCTCTTGTGCTTGGCATAGTTGGGAGCTGGGGAATAATTGGATTGCCTTTTTTGGTGGAATATATAATTGATTGTGATAGCAAATCCTGTCACCACACAATTCAGAAGGAGCTCCTGCTTAGAAGCCTTGAGTAGTAACACTGCAGAATAATGCAAAGGAGCTAGGGAAAGGATATATATATTATACATATATATATACACACACACATATACATACATATTGCAACATTGAGACCACTGTGGCAGCTATGGTGTGTGTAATTTTACAATATTTTTGTCCTGAGTAATCCAGTGACTGGAGGAAACTTGCATGAAAGACGCTTCAACCACAATAATTTATCACCTGAAGAGTGTCGAAGAAGGACTTCATTACAATGTATGTAAGAGCCTCACAAAAGTTCATCACCATGTGGTGTGACTACCTGAATCATGGTGACATTTAGCAGTCTGCTGACTACATGTCCAACAGGGTGTAAATAACAAAAGCCCAACTGGAACAGGATGTGTTCATAGTCGCTGGACATTGCACATGTGTCTTTGGCAGGTATCTCATCAAAATCCAGATTCTATCAATCAGATACTCCTACTAATCTTGGAATGTTTGCATCAAGGTCTGGTGAAACTCTTGAAACTAGTTCAGCAAGAACCTTTCATGTGCTTTCAAGTTAATCCAGAATAGAAGTATTAGTGTTTCCTCTAACAAAGAAGTAACCTACATATAGTTCTTTTTTAAACAGCTATCATGAACTTGAGTTTTCTTTGTATCTTTAGACCTGTATGATGTATCTTTAGACAGTATGACAAACACTTACTGCTATCTTGTCTGTCTTGATATGTCGTATGCTATGAAGGAGAGAATAAATTCAAGGTACCATTGTTAGGCTCTGTTTCCTACAAAACTCCAAGATAATAAGACTTTGATAGACCAATCTTTATATATTTTATTTTCCTGTTTGGTTGCCAAACACCTTAAAAAACAAAATTCCTCAGATAAATGAGCATAAATACCTCTTAAAAAGACAGAAGCAGAAGAAAAAGCAAGGAATGTGCCAAGTTTTTGAGTAAGTATGTTAATTCACAACCTTCCACCTCTGGAGACCTTGCTTCAGAAACAGTTCAGGACTGGTGAAATGAGCTTGGTCGACTCGATTCCAAGAAGACCTTTTTTCCAGGTTACAAAACCAAGCCAGGGTCTGTCCCAGTTTCCCATAAGTGACAGGTCCTGCTCAGGAGTGGTCCAGTATCTGCCCGGTGGGGATACTGGGGGGCAGGACCAAGGGAGGTGTCACTGACCTCTGGGTGCCTCTCTGGAGTTGGCAGGTTGGCCTATTTCTTGGTCTCAGCAAAGTGGTGAGAAACTGAATTGCACTAACAAAAATGCTTTCTAACAGGAGAAATTCACACTTTCACTTGAGTTTATGGCTAGGAAGCATGTGCTACAGGCAGTGAATTGTTAGGGTGCATAATGTGTGATCCTCAACTTCAATACTTGTTCTCTTAAGCTTTGGAACCTAAGATACTTGATAAAATTGAAGTCTTCATAAATTTTAGGGCCCTATTTCAAGATCTTAGAAATGCAGAATGAGGAAATGTACTGAATACTCACATTATGTGACTATTCTAACAAACATTTGTTTGTGATATGGTTGTCTTCACTGCTTAGTTTCCACTTACTTGAGACAATAGCCAAGCACCTGCTAGTCACTGCAAAATCCTACAAAATAAAGACTAAAATTTTACCTCAACTGACACCAATCAGTGAAGCAAATGCTGCAGAAACACTGAAGAGAATTTTAACATTGTTTTAATTGCATGTTAGAAGTCAAATACTGATCTTCTCAGTTGGGTGGTGAGTTTAGGGCAAGAAAAGAGATCTTTTTTTTTTGGTCAGTTATTTTTCTTATTTCTTAAATTGCTGGAATCATAAGCTATGCTAGTTCTTGTGGCATTATTTGAGGTGATTTGAGAATGCACTTTAGTGCTCTTGAATTGTTAGCACTGGTGTGAGCACAACAGTTTTTGTGTCTAAAAAAACCTGCTTAGTATAAACATTTACTTTTATGAATTTGTTGTTTATAATGTTACAGTATCTGAAAATTTGGGTTTTTTAATGGGACTATGAAATAATATTTTTATTTCAGAACACAGTAAGTGACATTTTGAAGCTGGTTGTAATGTTTCTTAGGAAGGAGACTGAACTTTAAAGTGAGTTTTGTATCACAACAAATCATTTTTGAGAATGTGATGTCTATGTGGGATGTGAACTCTGATAGTATTTATGAACTCTCGAAGCTGAAACTGATGACACCACCAAATATTGGCTGTGGAGATGCATCAGATTAAAAAAAAATTGTTGCAATTAGAGGAAACTGAAAAATGCATGATTGAAGTAAAAGCAGCGGAGGTCTCTCTATGCCGCTCCAGCAGCTTCCTCTTTTCAGTGATGTCTCAAACTGAAAGTTGTAACTGCTAACGAGGAATCCTTATGGTTTTCTGATGAATAATGCTTACATCATCAACCTCACATTTATTCTGCTGCTTCAGATGTTGGATTTTCCTAGATATTTGTCAAGATGTTTCTACTATTATCAGAAAAGATCAGGAACCAGAAAAGAAAACAGCAGTTGTGTCTTAATAATAACCCCAAAGGAGATAATACTGTTGCATTATGTCACTACATCAGCTTAGCCTTTAGGGTGAATAGATCATATTGGTGTTCTCAGTGGTTACAGCTTCTGTGTGAGGTGTGGGAGTGCAAATGAAGTTGTCTTTACTGCTGCACGTGTGTACTTACTTGATAAAGTTCTGAGTAGAAATGACTGGGAATCACACTTGTATTGGCTATAAAAAGAATACAAGGTAGGAAAGTATTGTATTCCAATACCTCCCAACAGACTGGGAAGGAAAGGAACTTTAGGGAAAAAAAGAATTACCATGGAGTTCTGATGACAGTCACACTTTTGTCACTTGTAAGATCCTGCTTTATTTTATTAATACAGTACGGTGAGGGAAAGCTAGACAATTATGCTGTAAATCAGGTTGATTATTTAGTTATTGCAATATAATTAATTATTGTAATATAACTTAATGGTAACCTTCAACTTCATCTGCTGTTTCTACTGATGCAGGGAATCAAGGAAGTACATACAGGCATGTTGGAAAGAGTGGGAATAGTGACAGAAAAGAAAGCTCCACTGGCCAGATTGTTTGGTAGCCAGAAGGTGTCTTCTCCGACCCTTTGTTTGCTAATCGTTTAATTTTTTTTAAGATTGTAAATATTTTTTGAAGAAAATCCTTGCTGACTGCATGTCTGTTTTTTGGTGGTGGTGGTTTTTCTTCTTCCCTGCTGACTCAGTCTGTCAGTTTCCATTTAGCTAGGCAGAAAATTCAAGGAAACATTCCAAGAACAGCACAGAGATACATGTCTCTTCTAAAATACCATGAAATTAAATTAATTCATTATATGTTTAAAGCGAAGACCTACTAAAGAATGAGTAAATTGTGCCATTACAGACATTCTAGAAGAAGAGAGTTAAACTGTATTGAAACTGGTGTACATGTATGTAAAAACTTGTATACAAATAGGGAAGATATATGACCAGGCAAAATATGATGGAACAAAATTATTTATACTCTACAGTAGGACAGATGTTTGTGTTTAGTGAAACAATATTTACAGATAGGAACTTACCTCTGTATACACATCTAAACCCTTTTAGAAGAAGTTTATTCATTTGCTTTTCACCAAGGATTTTACTGGCATGTACCTGACACAGATGGAAGTCTGTGGATCAAAGCCCGAGAGTCACAATTCCCTAATGCAGACTATAGAATTTATTTCACATGGAAAATTTGTGTTGGGAAATCCTTGAAGCTGGAGAAGAAATGGTGCACATTTAAGAAACTTTCTCGCATTATCTCTTCTCTTACAAAATGCACGCAGGAGAAGGCTCATGTTCTTACCAGGCCCCATCTGAATCTCTAAAAAAAAAGAAAAAGGGGCATGATCTGACTAATTTCCATTTATAATTCAATTGTCTTTTAGTGACTATTCACAGTTCTCTTTTATAAAAACACATTTGGATTATTTTACCACCAGAATATACAGTAGCGGGAAGGTAAGCAGAAGCATTTACCAGGAGCTGCTTGAAATGGTACAACCTAACGGAAACTTCTCTGCAGTTTGTTCAAGTGTAATAAAGTTTTGAAGAATGAGTTTTTCTCAGTAATGTCTCAATACAGAAGAAATTTGGACAGCGTAAACATCAGTACTTCCGGATCATGGCAATACATATGTACTATATGCATGAAAAATGCTAGTGTTTTTGAGCCATTTTATGCATGCTGAAGACAAAAACATAATATAAAGGTCTTGGACATTTATATGGTGCAGCTGATTATCCACAGAGGTTTAGGCAGCTGCAGCATCTGTCCCATTGTTGTTCTTCACAAGTACAAAGGCAGCCATTACCCTATGTCTTCAATTCACTAATGTTTATTGCTTAGTGATGGAAAAAGTTAGCATGTTGCCTGACTGAAGGACTTTCTGCATGTTGTTTGTGTGGAACCCATTCTCCAGGTGGAAATAAGGAACACTCCTGGGAGAAAGTTGCTGCCAACCCAAAACAGTGTACAGAGGCACAGTACTCCAACTGACAGTGATCCTCGCTGGCGGGATTTCAATCTGAACAGAAGACTCCTTTGAAAGATACTTCTCTTCTACAGAGTGCTGCAAATGCCCTATACATAAAATCCTATGAGCGCTGTTTTTATTTTGGACAGCAGTGAGAAAGAGGATTTGGGAAGGGGGATGATTTTTTTTCTTTCGAGAAAGTGTGGATCTCTCTTGTAGGAAGCAGATGGTCACAGTGGTCATACTCCCTGCTTTGTAACTGGCGCTTGGTTTTGGCATGCTAATGATTTCTTGTTCCCAAAAATAGCTTTACAGACAGGGTCAATTATATTTTTGGGTCGTACAGCATGTAGAGCAATTAGTTAGTTGCATAAGGCAGTTGGTTTATAATGTAGTACACCCCCTCTTCATAATTGGCACCTTTCTGATATCCCATTTATAATGGAGGGGTCTATCTTTACAAACAGTTCCTTGTATTAGCATGCAAATGTACTGGCTCCCCCCAAATACTTTTACACACAAAGTCAATTAGATTTTTGCATTGCAGGATGTGTGGACTAATTAGCTATAGAGAAACGGGGCACTTGATCTTGAGATTTCAAGATCTTACTGCACTAAGTGATTTTGAGACACTTTCAACGGCAGACGAGTAAGTAAAATTATAGAAAGAGATTGTACTGACTCATCTCTCAGACTCTGAATGCAAAATGGGATGTTTTATATTTATGTTGTTTCATTATTCTTTGCTGTCTAGATCAATCTGAAGTGGATGGGGTCAGAAGCCACACACAATGCACTGCAGATCTGGGTGTAAACAACACCTGTGGGTTTGGTCAGCTGGGAAGCACCCTGGAACCAGTGTTGTTAATTGTGTACTTCAGATTCAGTAGTAGTTCAGGATTTTAATGTGCATGTTATTAGTAAATGCTCACTGATTCATTAACTGGTTTGATAACGACAATGACTATTGTTGACACTGTTAGAATTTTTAAATATAAAAATGTCTGAACTCTCTCAGGAAAGCAGAAAAATAAGGGAGAAAAAGTTTTCACACATTGTTTATGACAAGATTTGTCCTTTGAGTATTCCAAATTAAGCTGTAGCTCTGCTGAAAAAGTGATGCTAAAGATGAATTTAGGCTGGGGTTTTATATAGGATTTATTTATTTATTTATTCTCATGGCTACCTGTGAAGAAACAGAAAATAGTGAACTTGCCAGGCTCTCTATGGCCTTTGTGACAGAATGTTCATCTGTAAAGCATTGGTCAGAGGTACAGTATTGTTACTATAAATACTTACCATTCTGAGTATGCTGAACAATGGTGTTGTACTGGATGTTAGCAACTGGTTCCTGAAATACTGAGGGACAAGAGGTTTAGTTTTGGGTTTTAGTTAATGTATTTAAAGTGAGGAATGCTCTGTTCATCTGTCCATTTACTTATTTATTTACTTAATACCCTCTCATATGCTACTGGGGGAGCTGAGAGGAGATAAGAAATAACAATGCCAGCAGGGAACGAATGGAAATTATAGATTTGCAGCTACCCTAACAGATAGGTTCCTGCTCCAGCCTATATTATAGGTTTGGAGACTAAGTGATTGTATGTTCTTTTCACACCAAGGAAGAAAATCACACTTGTTCTTGATATCTAATGACACCACACAGTATGCACAGTCTGAAATCAAGCAGAGAAAAGAGAGAGGTTTCCTGCTGCCCAAAGGGATTGATGTGATTTATACACATTTCTGAAACATCTTTAAGAATGGATTCAAATGCTAGAATAATTTTAGAATACACCAGAATCTACAGGGTAGATGTTTCCGTGGCCTCAGCCGGTATCGTCACTGGGACGTGACTTATGCTGTTCTTGCTCAAAGTGCATGGCTGCTTGCAAACTACAAACCCGACTGTTCCAGGATTTTCATGTGTTTAATAAAAAGAAAGTGACAAAACAGCCTGTGAAGAGGAGACACATTTTATTAGCAATGCTTTTAGGAACTTCAGCAGTTTAGCTATTTTATTTCTTGATAATGTGTGTGTACTACATGCCATACATTTATACACTATATACACACTATACATACATAAGTATTATTAGTTACTGCTCCTAGATAAAAAGAAAAAAGAAAGGTAGCAGGTGGAGGCTTTGCTCTGCCAACACTGTCATAGGTTCTGCCACCAAGATTTGTCACTGGAGACAAGTAGCACGTTGCTATCTCCTGGGCCAGGAAAAGAAATTCTCCTGTGGACTGTTCCTTTGGCCACGAAGGGTGGTGGCAGGGAGTGGAAAGCTCATGTTTACTTTTTATTTTCCTCAGGTAAAATGTCAAAATCATTACCAATGCAGTTGTTTGACAAATAGGTAACTAAACTAACAACTACTTAGTAATTTACAGATTAATTTTTTTCACCTAATGGCTTTGTGAACTTTTATTTGTTTTCTAATCAAAAGTTAAATTTTTACAAAACACTACAAAATGTAATTTCTTGCAAGTTAGTCTTAGATTTTAGCGAACCCCTGAAAACCTAGAAATGATGTTTATATGATTCTGGGTTTTCCTGGAATGTATGTAAGACTTAATGTAAACTTAAAACTTATAGAGGAGTGGTTTTTTTTGAGTCCAATGAATTTTGTCATGACTTTGTGTGAGAAAAAGGGCAAGAGGTATTTGAAAACTGTAAGTTCTGTGTTGTTTCAAATAATATTTGGAGTTATTTTTTGTTCTGTTAAGAGTCTTGTGCTTTAGTAAAGCAAAAAGGTTAACCTAGAATATAGCTCATTGCTGAGCTTATCAGAAATGCATTTTCCCTCCCATACCTGTGAACACCCAGTGCTGTGCTCCTCTTCAGAGAGGCTGCTGCTTCTTCAGATTTCACATAAGATCCCTTTGACTTCTTACGTCAGGATGTGCATCTTGGCTGGATCTCTACTGAGCATCACTCGCTCTTAAGAAACTTTTCCTCTGTGAAAACAAACCCTTTAATAGTATAGAACAACAGATAGATGACCATATATATTGTGGTATATGATCTATCTACATCATTCAAGATAGAAGTGCATTTATCATAACTTGAAATAACTTCAATTAAAATAAAACCTTTCTCTCTTTCACTAATAATAATCTCCAATCAATGCCAAGAAATGGCATCTAGATAACTGGGAAATTATTTGGTAGGATTACTATTTAATCGGCATCTAAATAAGATGCTCTTAGACATCATTACAATTATTTACATATTTGTGAGCAACTGTGGATCAGAAGCTGGGTTCAGATTGACTAGGGGCAGCAATTTTGGTGGCATTCAATTAACTCAGGTTTTTGGTTGAAAATGTATCTCTACTAATGAATTATATTACTGGTAGGACTGGACTAACAGCATGACAAATTAATGATCTGATTTACATATCTAATGCACTAATTCTGAATTTACTTGCAATTTGGAGGGGACAAACACTTCTAGTTCATTAAAGGATAAGGTGCACACTACTTTTTGTCTCAAATTCTTGTGACTCAGCTGCTGGTATCTTCTCTGTGTGACATTAAAGGTGGTGTGAATATATCATATCCAGGATTAGTTAGAAAAGCACCAGTCTCATGCAGGTGTCTTGAGGATGGCAGATGGTTATGTCTTTGTATCAATGACACAAATGAATTTGCTGTTTATTTTTAGTGCTGTAAATTCAAAAAACCCAGGTTCTCGGGGAAAATACAAACCTGAAGGATAGTTAGGTTGTGGTACTGGGAAACCAATTTTTAAAATAATATTTTATATAGATGTCTTGTAATAAGGTATTTCTAAAGAAAATCCATGAGATATCTACATGAATATAATTCTGGAGCCAAGTATATAAGACATTCTGTCATACATCCCATAGCAGAAAGGCAATTTCTCCACAAATCTGCACATATCTCTCCGCTCTTCACATTAATTGCATGTATAGATGTATTAATCTATAGATGTATATTAGTGCCTGATGCAAAGCAGGTGTCTCTCAAGGGCTGGTTCCACAGAAGGGCAATAGATTCCTGAAGCCTAGTCAATTAAAAATGTAGACCAACTCTGGAGCTTTGTTTTTTACTGAAGTTTATGAAGTTATTTTATGCCCTGGTGCCCAATAGACTCATTAATTCTCTCTGTGCAATGTTTCCCCTTGGTGTGAAAAGGAGTGTAATCTTAATGTAGCAATCACTTGCCCCTTTCTCCAGAAATTAGCATCCCTGTTGCCCATTTTCAGCTCCCCAAAGCAGAAAGCTCTCAGATTAACTCATGTCTCTTTCTTTGAAAACGTGGTTTTTTTCTCCCCACGTTATTGAGTTTGCTCCTTATGCTACTTCATGTTCTTAAGCCATTGTATTGCACATGATGAACATCCTGGATATGAGTGATTGCTCTCAGCTTTAAAGATCTGTTCTCCAAAATCAGCACTCTGAATCATAACATGCTATAACAGTGCGTGATACAAATATTAAGACATAGTAAGAAACAATGACTTTGATTCCAGAGTCATTCAGCTGCAGATCAGAATGAGCTTCTTGCTGGGGACTCACTGACTGTTATATGTAAGGATTTGTGTTCATATATGTTCATATAAACAAATATCACACTGTTTCAGGTACAACAGCTCCAGATGTGCTTTTTTTTTTCTGCCTTTATAATGTGCCTATACATTGCATAAAAGCTGTTACACTTGCTTATTAAAATGTCATTAGAATTGAGTTAATAAAAGCCAAATATGAATGTAGGGTCAAGCATGTTCTTTGTTTGCATCACTACAATTTACAGCAGAATTTTACCTGTCACTTTATATTCAACTAAATGAAAAACAAATAGCAGGCTGCACTTAAAGCAAAATCAATAGAAACAAACCCAAGGACTGTAGCAATGGCTCCCCTGAAGGATCACAGAGACAGATCTCTAGTATAATTATACAGCACAACACTACAGCCAGATTGTCTTAAAGTATGCATGTACCTCTCAGGCTCCAAATACAATTAATTATTGTGAGAAATAACTTCCATGGGAACTGCTTTCCTTTTGCTCAGGAAAAAAAATTGAAAACAGTTGGGTGTAAACTTCAGAGAAAGGTCATAGGTTAATAGAGTTCATAAATAGAACAGCAAGGGAATCTAAAACTTTAATTACTATAATGTAAATTACCTTAGAGAGCCCAAATTAGTGATCACTTAGCGTAGCCACTTCACCTTCCCAGTGGGTTCTGCTCACTTTGGGGCTTAACCCAAATTCCCTAAATTCCATCCAGACTGCTGAGATTGTGAACAATTTGCATAGTTGCAGCTTCTTCTACAGGAATTTTAGGATGGTTTTTTTTTTCCCTTCCAAATCCCTTTCTGCCTGTTTAGTGCAACTATTTATACAGATGGATCACTGAAGTATTACCAAGTACAAACTTTTGTCTTAAACAACATGTATAAAGACAATTACAACCGTATTAACTCATTGTAGGGAGAAATACTGATGTATAAGGGGCTGGGAGGCAAGTATTGCATTGCAGTTCACATTCCTAAGCAGTAATTGTGTGGATTCTGTTTGCTTTTAATGACAGGCCTCAATGCATGTAAATTTACTATACAAATAAATGTATTTAACAAGTTGTATATCAACAAACGAATGCATTCCGATTTTTCAATTCAATGATAAAATGAAAGTTGAAACACTCATTTTGAATGATCAGTCTGAATAGCAACATAAAAACTTTGTGTTCCCACCACTGTGGCTGTGAATAGTCTGGCTGAATAGATGCAGTGTGACAAGAGCTGGGATAAAGGAAGAAGCTTTCTTTTATGTTTGTATTTGTTAGGTTTTTCTCAAAATGTTATTAAGTCCCTGAGTTTTAAACATAGTAAATACTTTGTTTGTTTGGTTTTTCTCAGCAAGTCTTAAATTAGGCAAGCAAATAAAAAAGAAGTTTGGCAAGATCTGTGAGGCTCCCATTCCGGCATTTGGCATTACAGAGGAGAAATGTTGCCTCTTTCTTTTTATTGCCATTTTAAGCAGAGATTAACCTTTGGTAAGAGGTAACTATGAAATGATTTATGATTTATGGGTGCTTATGTTGTGGGGCAAACAGCAATATCTGTGTTTGTAATCAAGATGTCTTCAAAGTTTTTACGGCCTGATTCCTCGTTTGATTTGTCCTATGAGTCATGCAAAGGGTACTCCAGAGAAACACTCCAACAATGTCTTCTCTTGGAAGACAAAAAGAAACAATGAACCTATTTGACAGTAAGTGTAGACTTTTTACTTTTATCTTGGCAAAAATGTACTGATTAATGAAAAATCGTGGTTAATTGCCAGTTAAACCTAAAAGCATCCCAACTACAGAGTTAGAAAGTTCTAGAAGCAGACTAGATTTTGAAAATAGGAACATTTAAAATATTTTTTTAAAAAAAAGTTTAAACATATTTAGAAAAGTAATTGCTGTGGTTTTAAAATATTTGAGTAGCACTTTGGAGATGTAGATTTGATTCTTGATATTTTCTGTGAGACTTCCTATTCTGAACATTCTGTCAGTGATTATTTCCTACTACTCTTATTTTAAGGTAAAAAAGAGAAAATAAAATCTATATAGATGACAAGATTTCCAGGCCAAACGACTTGTAATATGTTTTACAGTGCCCAGCACAGTATGATTTCAACTGAAATTGGATATTTTATGTTTTACTGAAATTTTCCTTAACGCTAATTTGAATAGTAGTAGTAGAAGTAGTAAGAAAATTAAAACAAATATAAAATAGACCTTTAATAAGGAAAAGTTGAAAGTAAGGATCTTAACTTTTAATTCTAGCATCACTGGTGTAGAAGACTGATTCTTAGTTACATTAGTTCTGATAATAAAATGTCTACAGTAAAATATTATATAATACAGGGCTGCCAAGACAAAAATTGCCCTCCTCCAAGTGGCAGTGTAAGATCTCATTTCTTAACCAAAGAGAGCATCCCTCTGGAAGGGGGGGCTGCCGAGCCTGGTTGCTCACTGCTTCCCTACTCCAATTTTATCTTGCTTTGGAAATGTGAAGTGCAACATGTTCCAAACTTAATCCTGTCCAGCAAACCTGCAGCTGGTGGATTGCGTAGGTAGTTTAGGTGTATGTCCACTACATTGCAGTCTCTTGGTAGAAAAGCTACCATTATGTTCTAAATAGAGGTTATGAACCAGACAGGCCACTCTGTGTTTGTTACGAGTACCAGGCAACACAGGGAAAACAGATTTGAGGACCATCTGGGAAGGATCTCGGATATTCCCGTGTGTGTTACTTCCTCGGGACGTACCAGTCTGAGGACACTGGGCACAAAGAAGCATCAGCAGTGCCAGTGGGAAGTCAAGCAGGAGATGCCAGAGCTAACAGAGGTCTCCAGAATGCTACCAATAATTTCTCTAATGGAATTTGTTTTCTTCTGTAATAAAAGCGTATTTATAAAAGTAGCAAAAATGGTAGTTAATGTGTTTTAATCACAGGAAGAACAAGCTCTGAGTTATGCAATGCATTTTCTGTATATTATTGTACTTTCAGAGTGTGGTCTGTTTGTCATAGCCAAGAAATAGTGTCTTTGTCTAGACCGGGAAAAAATGTATAATATTCAATTAAGCTCTGCTGATCTGGTCTGCTTCCAACCAGGAAAACAGAACATCAGCTATTATGGTAGTTTCACTTAATAATGCCCTAAACTGTTAGCTGCTTTTTCCTTGTTGTGGCCATGCTGGTGCTGCTTTCAGTTAAAATAGCATGTTAATTATCAGTTTCTGAGGTAGAATGTGAGTGTTTTACCTGATTCTTTGAAACTCCTCTGTGGAATAATATCCTCCCTCAGGAGGCACGTGCAGTTGGTCCTACTGAATCTGACATATGGGGTTGTCATTCTTGTGCTTAGCTAGCATTGATCTTTCCAGCATTGTTAATGGGGACTGTGTATCTCTACTCACAGTCCTGTCTTCTC
The DNA here is from genome assembly GCF_037038585.1 of Patagioenas fasciata. NCBI lineage: Eukaryota > Metazoa > Chordata > Aves > Columbiformes > Columbidae > Patagioenas > Patagioenas fasciata. The sequence continues at coordinate 17,134,665 of NC_092530.1, forward strand.
GCTGTAACAGAACCTGTGAAATCCATATCTGGTACAAATACAAGGGTAGTATTTAGTATTCTATTTGTCATCATCAAAATCAAGAAGAGCTTGTTACTGCGCTTTGCATGGACAAGCTCTGTTACTCCGTGCTGCTCACTCTCAGATCAAATGTAAAGATATGTTTGCTGTTGACCTCATTTAAAAGCCCTCTAGAGGAAAAGTCTGAAAAAGTTGATACAGTTTGGCATGGTTATTCATTATGCATGGCAAGTGCATTGCTTTATTTTCATTAATTTTACATGGAAATGAGATACAGCACAACATGCTTTTCTCATTTTTGGGAGCTTCACAAAGCTTTTGTTGTTCTCTACACAGAACCACTTATAGACAGGCAAATCCAAAAGCACTCTGTATTCCCCAGCTCATCAATCCGTGTTTAAAGAGGCTGGGATTGTCCTTGTTTCAGATGCTGGCATTCTGTTACTTCTCCTGGCATAATATTTTCTCTGAAGACTGGTTCTGCAGAATGACTGGCACTGATGAAAAAAAATTCAGGTGTGCTAAAAATATAAAATATTCCTTTGGCCTATCATTGAAATTGGTAACTAATCATAATGATGTGAATGTGTAGGCTATCAAAATACAAGAGCAAAGGTACAAAAGTCCAGCTTTAGCTATACTGGACTAACAGTATCATTCACAAGGAAAGATTGCAGCTAAAATACAACCTGATTGCTAAGTTTCACTTTTAATAGGACTGAGGTTTCCTATACAACATCTTTTTCATTAAGTAACACCAAGTTTCTTTCTGTCTTTTTTTTCTGTCTGAAGGAGTTGTAAGTGAAAGGGTAGCATATCAAATTTAGGATGATTTTTAGTAATTATATGAAATAATGGAGTATAATTTGTTATTGAAATGTATTTTTTTAAGAGCATGCAACTAAAGCTCAGAGAAATCTTGTGGAAATCTTCACACAAATGTGATGATTTACATACTGGTGAGAACAAGAATATAATTTTTTTCCATCTCCCTATAGAATAGAATAATACAAAATATAGCAGTGTTTCATGAAGATAATAAATATTGAAGGTATTTCAAATATTTGCATTCAAGCTCAAACCTATTCACAATGACCTTACTTGCAAGGCTGTGTGTGTTTCATGAACCCAAAAAACTGCAAAGGTCTGCAAATTATGTGCAGTCACTTTTTCTGTTCTGCTTCCTATCCCTCTCTGCTGTGTCCAAACTCTCTTACCCAAACCCCCTTGTTCTAAACCCTACAAATGCCATTATGAATCAAATCCTGTAGTTTTTAAACTTCCAACATGACTACTTTTTCTTTATAGCATAAATTACATTAGCAACAATCCTAGCAATCATAAAATTATTTCTTCTGCCCCTAAAAACTTAGTTAAGATCTAGAGGCTTTGCCACAAAGTTAGGAACCAGAAACTTCCTTGTAATTCCATAACTATTGCCACTTGTTTCATCCAAAGTAAGCAAGTCCTTAAAGCTGCTTGTGGTGTCAGTTCTTTATATGTAGTGTGGTGATAATACCTCTTTCCTCTTAGAAGTGTAATGGAAAATATCTAAAATCCATGGTCCTGAATGCCCTCAAAGTGCTAAATATTCTCTAACTGTAACTAGTCCTGACTATGGATTTTTCTATTGTGTGTTAAATGATAAGAAATCTGGTTGTTTATGGTGTTCTTTTCAGTGGGCTAATACGTGCACTAACACCAAATTAAATGCAGTTAATCACTCCTCTGCTTTAGTTACTAAAGGTGCACGTTCAGCCCTCACCCCTCTGTGGTCCTACTGGTTGTTTCGTGCTTTGCTTAGACCTTAAAACAGGATCAGACCCAAAATGTTCACTTCTAATGCAATTTAGATTTTGGCATCAATAGAGATTTTGTTCCACACTTCTGCTTTGCAATACCTTGTATGAATTCCACAAAGGGCTTCAAGAAACCCTAACGTTTTAAGTGGAATGCCTGGAGTACGTTTTGCATAACAGTTATTCCCAATATTGTATAACCAAAGTTACGGCAAAAAAGACAATTGCTGACGTTTCAGATAATTACTTAGCGTGTGAGCTGGTAAGAGTAATATCGCATATGCATATACATATTTAAAAGAATAAGCAAACTCTTCCTCGATTGAAGACACTGACTCGTGTATTTCCTGTTGCAACTTGTCAGGACATAATTGTCCATGTGGGCTTTGCATCAAAAGACAAAAGAAAATGCAGAAACAGGCCTTTCTGTGTTCCAGCCTCCTGGCCTCCTGAGCCCAAAGCGGTGATGGAAGCTGTTCTTTTCCTTACCGCTTAATCCCACCCTGAGCTGGATTAGCAATGGCGCATTTCTTTGTCCAAGTGCAAGCTTAGACTGGATAGCCATGTGGATATTCCCAGCTGGGGATCCTGCCCTAAGTACCCTCACTTGACACATATACATGGGCTCTTGGCTGCCTAAGACCCCTGCCCATCTGTCAGAATGGCTTCGTGCCCACTGCCCCAGCACACTGGCCATTTTCAGTGAGGCATTACTGCCAAATGATGATGGGTTTAGATGGACAGCTGACATAGCATTACTGTCTGCTCTTCTGCTAGCAAGTCTGTCTTTTCTAACAGTATAGAAGCCTGTGTTACAGGTGTATTGGGTCTTGCTCTACTTAGGATTGAAGCTGTGGCAACTTACTTATGACCTGACTGGAAACAGATCTGAAATATGTCTTCTCTTTCATTGAGGAAAGACAGAAAAAAATGAGTCTGACAGGTGATATCAAGTTCAGCACTTTGCTGTGTAAGTGCTTTATAGATGACGTAGAAGGCCTGGGCATAATCATGACAACTGATGAAGCAAGGAAGTCTCACCATGGTGATTCCAGAGGAGTTCAGGATATGCTTTTACTTAATATTTGTTTGTTTGTTTGTTTGTTTCTGCACGGTATTTGAGTCATGTGTTGATCTGTCTCCCTAAATGTAAAAGTATCTGACTTCTTGACCTGCTCCCACCCGCTTGGTGTATGACTTCCTAAAGATCTTGCATACCACCCATGTGTACCCATGCTGACAGGAGATTCTTCTGCATTTTCGGGCATCCATAACCTGAGAGTTTTCATATCTTGCACATACCTGCTGTCTCAAAAGTTAGCAGTGAAGAGGTTCTGATTCTAGAAGAACTGACATCAAGAATTAAGAAATTATGAAGGGTAGCCTTCTACTCTAATTTTTTGAAGCCCTTGGAAATGTTTTAGAAGTTCAGAAATGATTTTTTAATGTAATTTGGATTTTTTTTTTTTTTTTTTTTTTTAGTGTGTAGATACAAATTCTGGTTTGTTCTATGAAAGATAAATGATGGAATCCTCTCACAAACAAAATACCCATGCCAGTTAATTATTTTTAAAATAATTCTATGTAGTTTTTACCAGGTTCTACTTTTACCTGACAGGGTAACACACAGAGAAAATGGGACCCTGTGTACTGCAGTGTAAAAGGCACAGTGGGAAGGAAAATCAGCTGAAAGTCAACCGGACTCTTTTATTGCCTCTGCTGTTGAGCTATTTTATGACCCTTAGCAAGCCACTCAGCTTCTCCCTGCCTTGGTTTTCTTTTGGTATTAATTAACTAAATTGTAAATGATTCAGAAACAAGATTTCTACCCTGATCTTGGCTTGGGATTCAAGTGCTAACAGACCAAAAGTAATAATGTTGAAAACTTCATAGCCAATCTTTCACTTAGCCAAACACATTCTTACCTCTGCTGATTTACTTGCATGAAAATAGATGTCTGTTTGTCCTTCTGTTCCATATTCAAATAGAAGCAAAATATTTTAGATCCTTTAAAACAAAGAGCACAGCAAAATGCCAAAGGCATTTGTTCTATCCGTGGTAGCTTTTGCAACTTCACTCGTGCCTAGAAATGAAAACCAGTTCTATTATTTAAGCTATTATACGTGACTGTAGTTGTGTGTGTGTGTGTATGTTATAATGTATACAAAATATATAAATACAATACATTAAAAAGAAAGGTTTCATATGTGCTTGTAGTTAGATATTAGCTTTTCATAGTTTCATTGTTAAGTACGTGACTGTTCTGGATACAACCAGTGTTATATGGAAACCTAAAATCAGACATCCCCTTCAGTAAGATGAGCAAATGGCAACTTCAACCCTTTCTGTAAATGCAGGTCAATTCCTGCAGGAGGAAATTTGTGCTACAAACTGCAGCGCAACATGTTCACAGTCCTGAGTCTCACAAACTTGAGATGCTGCTGGCACAGTAACTTCTTCAGCTTCTCTTCAGTGAATTGCATATCTTTTCTCTTAGGTGCACGATGTGTTTGAATTGCATGTAGAATAGATTCCTCTGTTCTTCACTCAGGTGGTTGTCAAAGGCATTTCTGCTTTGGGAAATTTAGGATTTTACCAACTAGAACAGAAGTATTGTTGTTTTCTCCTCCCCTACCCTGAATGTCTTCCTAGTATCCTATTATGAAAAAAAAAAATGTATGTTTTTGAAGCTCTCTGAAGTTAACACAAATAGAGAATAAACTATAGGGAATAGTACAAAAGGTTCTTACATCAGATATGAGAAGATTAAGAGTGAACATGATAAAATTCATGTAACTTTCATACAGCTTTCTTGAAGAGGGGTGGGTAGCTTGGACAGAGGTTTAGATAAATCAGTTTTTGCTTTAACATCAGGAATTTACCTGATATATTTTGTTATTTTAGTGATCATTTCTTCTTTGAAAGTTCTGAGGATAGCTTATGCATTGACCTCTGATCCCAGTTCAAACACTGTGAAATTTCCCATTTACTCTTATTCCTCTGTCCTTTCAAATTTCATTGAGAAACTTCTGAAGGTTTTCATCCAATTAGTACAGGCAGAGCTTACTCTGTCCATCTTTCTCTCATGGGTGATCAGGGTTTGAAAGTAGCATTGAGAATTTTTGCCTCTGAAAGCAAGAAGCCTAGTTTGAGAGTGTGTGGGACAGATATTTCATTTTCTGCTCCCTTAGTGGCCATCTAAGGCACAGTTGATTATTTTGTCAAAATGTTTGTGTATGTACATATATACATGCACACACACACTTTAAAAAAAAACAAAACAAACACATGTGTATATTGATATATAGAAAAGACAATCTTGAGGGGTGCTTGTTTTAAATAGGAAAGATTGGAAAGGAAAATAAAATGTGTTCCCTGAAGGGCAAGGTAGCAACAAATTTTCTGCTCTGCTTCACAGCTAAATACATACACGCATTTTTAAATGTACCGGGCAGGGAAGGTGAAAAACCCCACCACCATACTCTTTTGGAAAAGAAGGTAGCTTATTTAGGGTGTATTTGGAGAAATATTTTAGATTTCTGTGACTTCTACACCTGAGGGAAAATTGCATTTACATTAAAGTACAATGTACACACAAATAAGAATGCTTCAAAATCTGTTGTTCTGCAATTGGTGGAACTACTTCAGCATTCCCAAGTGCTGCTGCTACCTCTGAAATACATGGATATGCAGTTTCCAACAGTCTCACGATCTCCAGAGCATGAGGAGAGTTGGTGAGGAGACAGGATGACTGTTTGGGTGGCTCAGAGATTTATAATTCAGGATCAAAAAACTATATTGATGACATTGTCAGATAATATCTGATAGCGAAGAACTGCTGTAATGATGTATTTACTAAACATGTTTTACAGATAATACTCAGTATTATCAGAGTATGTGTGTTTGTTGCTATGGAGTCACAGCTTTTACATGATGCTAATATGCCCAAACTTTGCAAGACACTGCACACACTGCGTAGCCATGAGCTTTTGTTTTAGATCTGTTTTGCTAGTATTTGGGTACTTAAAGATACAGGCAATTCATGGAAGTGCTACGGGGATGTCTTGGCAAACTAAATAAGCTAGATCAGTCCCCTTTGATGGGCCTCCTTTTAAGAGGTTATACAAAAGAACTGTTTTGTTTGAGCGAATTGCCTTCTACTTTGTGAAAATCATATATAAATTAGTCCCAGATCAATACTCTTGAGGCTGTAAAAGGAAAAAAACAAAACATAAAAGATAGATCAGAAGCTATATTTTAGCAAAAATGCCTCTTAAGTGCTGTTGTCTGACACTATGAACTCCAATCAATGTGTCAGTATTTTGGAATTTGAAAGGAAATAGGGATCAGACCTGACAATCCAGAGCTGAAATTTGATGCTCTGGTCTTTTTGATAAACTGACAGGCAGTGAAAATTGCACACGTCTTCAGGGAATAAAGAGAAAAAGAGAGATGGTTTTGTAGAAAGTCTGCTTATGATTCACAAAGACATGCATTTTGTAAAAATGGATTGCTTTTGCAGTGTGTGGCAGGTTGCTTTCTTTTTTGAATGGAAGATTTTGCAGCTTGTAAACTGGTGGGTTTTGTACACATCTACAATACACTATGACTTTCATTGGCTTACAATTTCATTTCAACTGCTCTCCCATTCTTGCAAATTAAGTGAACTTGATAAAAGTGGGTAATTAAAAAGGAATTAGAAACTTTACCCCAAAATATTTTTTTCTAAATACAAGTTCGAATTTGACAAAATGGGTTTTAAAACCTGTTCTTGTCAATAGTTTAAAATAATTGAAAATAATTCTTCGCATTTTGTCTTCCTTCCCTCAGATTTCTGTAATACTTTTCAAATGAGACTCACAAACCATGCTGCAAATGCTCAGTTTTAAAATATCTTATTGACACAGACAAAAATTATTCTATTATACCCATATTGCTGGTAAACTGAGAGACTGCAAGACTGGGTGACCTACCCAAGATCACACGGCAACTGAGAGCCCAGCGTTGGAACAGAACTCATGACTCCCAACTCTCGGGATGGCATTTGAGATGTGACACACAGTTTGCTGCTTTTAAAAGACCAGAACCAAAGACTGAATCTTGCATTAAAATGTGCATAAATGTGCTTTGTGTAAGGGAACAAAGGTGCCTTGTGGGACAGGTTTACTGATCCACTGAGCTTAGTGTACTTTCTTTGGGAGCAGCTAATACTTCCAAATGTTTCACCCCATCCATGGTGGGTTTTATGGTTAATTCATTCCTGGAATTTACCTTAGTCTTCCAAATGCATGGATTAAAATACCTTTTTAAAATTTTTCTTCCCCCCTCCCAAATATTAAGTATTACAACTCAATTCTGTTTTCAGACATATAAACATGCTTTGTGCGTGCAGGCTGCATGGAGTAGAGTTGGAATCCCTAGAATATTTGAGCTTTGAAACACTTCTCTTTATAGCTTGTTTAAAATTTTAAAAGATCCCTAGCTTCATTGCTTTTACAGCCTTTACAGTGGTCACAAAAATTATGGTCTGTAAACTGCTTTATGCCATTTCAGCTTTAGTATATAGTCTTAGAAGAGAGTAAATACCACTGCTTTTCTGTATTAGAAGAGTGTTCTTGAACACCTCGTTATGTAAGAGAAGTTCTCTGAGTTTAATCACTTGTTTCCCTGTGCTCCTGGAGACATTAGTAGTACCAAAGAGAACTGTCAGCTCTAAAAACCGGCATTCATAAAACTTGAAGAGATGACTGGACACACTAGAAAGTTTGGCCTCATGGTTTTATTGGCCATTTCTGAAATTAGAGTGCTGCATCATCTAGAGATGCTTGTTCAGCTGTGGGGACAGAAAGCAGAATGACTGGAGGGGAGTTGCAAGGAGCTGATAAAGCACAATATGGAGAGGACAAGGTCCTTAAAGGGCTATACATTGTCAGAACTCATCCACCCACATCTCATTCAGTCTAATTAAAACTGAAGTTATGTTTGTGATTTGCATATCTTAAAATACGAAAAACCCTTCTGATCACTTCATCACCGAGAAGAGGCCTTACTACACTCCCTGCCTTTGCCAGACAGGGAAAAATGACCATCTTCTCTTAAATGAAGTTATGATGCTGAATGATATGGGAAAAAGCACCCAGTCCCAGGCTGCTGCTGTTTCACCATCCATTACCTTGGTTTCATATAGCAGTAGCAGTAGATAAAGTGAGTCTGACCATCTCAGCTTCTAGAAATTCATGTGTAACTTTATGTTCGTGCATCCCCTACATAAATCAAGTGCAGTTGTGTCTGAAATAACTCTCTGCCAAGGCTAATACAGCTGTTTCATTCTTATATCATACCAGGCAGTAAGCGGGGTATGATTGTTTATGCAGCTGGGAACCTTTTGCTTACTGGGTTTGCTCTGTCTCAAGCATTGTGGAGCATAATCTAAACAGCATGTTCTCTTCTATATAGGCCACTTACGTGGAAGAATCAATAACGGAAAAGTAAGTATTGTGTTATCAAACAGGGAGGAGCGTCATTTGATTTCTTTAACACTGTTACATTGCATACCAATGTTTTTTGGAGATAAAATCCACCTACATTCATTGCAAGTAAGGGAAAACCACTAGTACTACTACTACTTAAATAAGTGAAAGGTTGTTTGCCCTAGTGTCTTTCTCTCTTAATGTGTATTTTCACCTTGGGGAATGGCTGCCTGGTATTGATTTGTCTAGGAAAAAATATAACCCAGAATATATTAAACATGGTAGGTTCTATTGAAACTGGCAGCACGTGTAAATTTTTAGCTCTATTGGATGATAAAGGATTAACCACTTCTCGGTTTTCTTTTTACAGATAGATTTGTTTAGAAAGGGATACATTGTTATATGACTATTGATTATTCCAATGTGGCTGTAGTTGTGCCCATCTTGTTCTATTTTTTTAAAACATCCCTAAGGAATATGTAGAAATTTTGTCCATTGTTAATTAAATAGCTTTCAAGTATATTTGTTGCAGTCATATTTGATGAAGATTTGACCAAGAGAAACTGCATTATTTGATTATCATACTAACACACTTTCACTTCAGTTTTAGCCAGTCTAACAAGTGAAAAATAGATGTCTGTCATGTGACAAGCTACTGAATATAAATTCTCTTAACACTTGTTCCTGAGAGAAAGAGAAAAAGTGAGGGTTGGGAAGGGGATGAAGAAGAAATGGGGAGTTAGAGGAGGCTAGAAAAAGAGAAAGAAAGGATGTCAGCCGCTCTTGAAAACATCAAGCCGAAAAGAGAGTGCTAACCAGGTTAGTTAGTTGTTAGTAGAAGCTAACAAGCCAGTCAGCTCTCCCTCCAGCTGTCGGTGTCATAGAAACATCTGCAGAAGTGTACCACAATTTCAAATTGATAAGTAAATAGAAGCAGTGAAGAGGCACGTTTGTTTTGCCATATTCAGGTATGTTGTCAAATCCACCCAATTCCTGTATTGACTGGGCAAATATACTGATGCTTTGCAGAAGATTATTATAGGACATTTTTTATCTAAAATTCCCAGCTAACTTCCGAGTGATCATATCCAGCACAGACTTCAGAGGCCTGTAGCACATTCTATTTATTTTCTGTGGTAAAGGCTGTTACCTGTTTTGTTAGTCACATAACTGAGAGAGATGACCTTCATCTAATTATGCTACCTTATTTTGGGGGGAGATGTTTTGCATACACAGAGAACTGATCTTAGAGTTGTTTGAGAACCTTCTCCTAGACAGAGGCAGTTCTGCTTCTGCCTGGCAGGAGACGGAAGGGCCAGAGACATATTTTAAACTTCCATATACATGACCAGTTTATTTTTTAAAAATGTCAGTAGATTAAGGTGCTAAAAACTTATTAGCTCTAAATTAACAAAGGTCCCAAACAATTGGATCTACGTAGTTAAAGATATCATTGTTAATAGATTGCACAAGCATTAAGACTTATTTGATAGCAGACAAACAGAAAAGATCTTTTAAATGTCTCTATCCAAATCTTGTTAAAGGTCAGTCCCCTGTCAGAATTCAGCATAACAGTACAGGGAGTGAGGATAATATGTAAGGCTGCACTTCAACACTGTCTTTGTGATTGCCAGCATCTGTTGTGGTTTCCAGACTTGTCTAATGAGATTTGCTAATACAGTTGTGTGTTTGATGCCATGCTACTGAATGCAAATATATGGAGCATGTTACATCCAATATAGCTCACCCTCAGGGCAAGTTTATATAGCCCAAGATGTGTTGTGAAGATAACATGGATATATAGATGAAGTTGAATCAAAACTCAGATACTGTATTTGCATTAGTAAATATGGACCTAAACTACAAAATAGACAGTTGGATTCAGACATCCACAAAATTCTGGTCAAAACTGAGATTAAGACCTTATAGCAATGAAAGGAAGTTTAGTAATGATTTAGAGAGAAAGTTGCCCCTGTTTACCCACTTTCTGAATTTCTGACCATTCTCCTCATGTGAAATGTTCTGTGGGGTGTGCCGTCAAATATCCTGTATCACTGAAGACCAAAATGATGATAGATGGCATTTGGAAACTGGAGTTAGAGGGTGACATTTTTTATCTGCATTGTATCTGCTAATAAGTGATGCAGGGAAGTTAAGTGTCTGGAGGAATAGATTCTAGCTTTGTGACTCATGTTTTTACTATCAGTTCATAGAAAACACGTGTTTGAACTCAACTAGTTAATAGCATTAAGCTCATGATGGAAAAACTGAAATGAAAGTATATAATTCCATTTATAACCAATGATGGTTCCTATGAATTAATATTCTATATTAGAGTATGTTCCACCATTAATTTCTCAAAGGGAAAGGAAATCCTTGAGTATCATCCCCTGACCAGCCAAATTCATATTCTCAGATACTATTGTGATAGGAGCAATATGAAAATATAGAGGGAGAAACTCTCTTTACCCTTACCATCACTTTTGTACTGTTCTAGTTTTTTGCTTTTTATTTTATTAAGGCTTGTTCTAAGGAGTTGAAAGCAGAGATTGACAGGAGACAGATATTAATGCAAATTGGGATTTAATTTTAGACAAGTCCTGTGTGTTACTTTTGTTATCAAAATGCCTAGCCAACAGCTATCCGTAGAGATCATAATGCATCTTGTGACGACAGCGTATTTTCATATTATAATTTGGTTTGTGTAAAATAGGCATCTTTTGTAATGCATTAACATCTTTTAGCAATTGAGCTACTGTCATCTTCTCTAGTAGGCACAAGTTTGAGTTTTTTATGGGACAGAAATAGTCTCTTACCATGCTCACATATCTTCAGAAAAGCTTATAGAAGTGTAAGATGTGTAATTAACTAACAGTAAAAGTTAGTTCCCAACATTTCTATAGAAGTCAGACAACACATCTGAAACCAAGCCTCTACCTATGTCTTTTCTAGAGCGCTGTACAACCCAGCTCGTGGTAAGCCTTGCTCCTGCCCTGAAAGCAAGGGGAGCACCTGGGACTTGACCTCCTCACCAGTGCTCTTATCCTTTGTATCCACCTCACTGGCCTCCCATGGAAGGCTTTCTAAATAAATCTTCGCTTGAGTACTTAACAGATGACTTTCTTTGAGAGCCTTTGTGCAGCTGACCCAGAGTTCTGACAACCACAGATCTACTGACCCTCATACACAGCAGCTGCATTAGATGCAAAAGGTGGACAAGCTGGTGAAATGAAGGCTCCTTGCCCCTTCCCCTCTAGACTATTCACCTACAAAGGAACAAAGTAAAATCCTATGTACAGTCACTAGCTACAGTGCTAACTCTTCCAAATCTGAATTTTTATTAAAACAGTAGGGAGTGAAAATGACTGAGCTAAATGCAGGTGAGACAGGCCCCTTGAGAACTATGGCAAAGGAAAAGTGAGCAAATCAATATGTGCCATGGGATAGCATAATGTCTGAAATGGCATTATAATGGCAGCAGCTGAAGCTTGTATTGATGCAGCAAGAAATGCCTTTTGCTGCACTGATGACTGTTGTTCAGTTTCAGAAAATACAGAAAGTTATCTTTCATTATTAAAAATAAGCCATAAGGTGTCCATATACCAGGTACAAATGTTTACAAATTGTTAGAACAGTAATTTATGTTACAGAACACTAGTCCTAACATATATTCACAGCAAGGTCAGTGAGTAATGTAACAATTGTGGTTTACTTACAAAGGAAATATGGAAACAATGATCTAATTCATTTGGTCTTAATAGTGAAATTTACTCTAGAACGTAAAAAACGTTTTAGCCTATTTAAATAATGGCTGTGATTATAGCACACTAATATGGCACATTCTATACTACATAACATGTTATGAATAGCACGCTGAGTGATTTTTTTTTTAGTATATGTAAATTAAAAAGAGTCACAAAGGATGCATCTCTGAACTGTTTTTGTAGAGCTGATTATAGGTCTAACTGTTATAGGAGGAGGCTGAAAGAGCTTTGCTGAGAGGCATTGATTGATTAATAAAGAGTGCAGCAGCAACAGACATAACATTGCAGTTATAGATTTTCCATACTTTATCTTCAGGGCTTGTAAAGATTCAGTGGTGATCAGATGATGAGGTTTTCTTTCACCTTGCAGTAGCACACAACAAATCATGGCATTCCGCAATGCCACACAACAGCTTTTTGCAGAACACTGTGTGAAAGAAAACTCCTCCACAATCACGACTTTACGGTTAGACATTGTCCTTTTTCCTTTTAATCTCTTTTAGTGAGAAATGCTTCCAACAATAATTTAAAATAATGTCCCAAATTTAGAAACAAAGTGGGAACTGTACATTCAAACACTTAGGGATTCTATTTTTATTAAATTGAAAGTGTGAGTTGAAAGTCACATGTGAAGCATGTGTGCATTTCATTTCTGCCGATAGATGTAGAAGATTTGCTGAAGAAACCTGTATTTAGATTCCAAGCTAACCAGTACAGTGGTCTGTAGTTCAAAATCATATTTGCTAGAATAAGATGGTAGCTTATTCTGGTTAACAAAGAGAAGATATAAACAGACACAGATCAGAATGTGACCAGGGCTGATATTTTTATGTCAAAGTCCAGTCCTGGCCGGGAAAATACTCCGTTCCAGCTATAGGAGGATCAATCACATGGGCACTGCTGGAAATAATGCGGATTCTTATTCGTTAGCTGTCATTTTGCTGCACCCCTGTAACAAACAGCTAAACAGGAGCAGAGGAAAGAGCTGCCACAACAAGTGTCTTTTACCACAGAACTTCTTTGTAGAGATGTGCATGTTGGAATAAGTTCTTTGAATTTTTTTGCATTATTACATAGCCTTCCAATAAATCTGCAGTTACTTAAGTGGGGCCTAAGTTATTTGAAGTTCAGCTTAATAAGAGTTTAACAGTAAGTTGTTTTCCAGCTGCTGTTAAATCCGCTGATCGTTCTGAGGTTTTAAACCCATTTGTAATAACTATTTGTCTTTTGCTTGGTGATGTGAAAGATCTGTGCAAATGGGACATCGAGTGCACTGAAATTCACAAAGACATAAAACAAATGGAAGAAGTAGGTAATATATAAGATCAATAAGAATGACTAGAAGTTTTTTCAGACAATTTAAATTGACAATAGCCCTTTCATGTTTACATTACTTTTTTTTCTGAATTTAATTCACAATGCACCCTCTTTTATCCATTTGCAATGTAAATTAAGAACCAGAGCAGAGGCTAAGAAGTTCTTACTAAACAGTCTTTTTTATATTTGTAGGTACACATATTTTAGAGAGTATTATAGAACAAAATTATTTTGAAGAAACTGCTTTTAGAGGAAGCGTCTCCTCAAGGGTAATTGCCTTTTGCCGAGCTGCAATTTAAATTAGCTGTAGTATTCCTCAGTTCCTAAAACCCTAATGAAATGTTAGTCTGAAACATTTAACTTGTTCAGTTTCAGTGATGATTTTAGTTTAGGCTTGGGTAAAGTGATCCAGATACACATATCTGTAAATGTAATACAAATATGTATACCCACATGTACATGTGCCTAAGTCCCTAAGCAGTTTTTCAAGATAAATACTGCGCTAAGAAAACATAAGGTGCACATTTTTCTTTGATTTGTGTATCTTTGAGGTGCGAGCAGAACGCTGAGTAAGTCATTGGATTTCTCTATGGGACTTATGCTTAAAAAAAGCCCTGTGTTCAACATCAGTTCGGATCTCTTCACCTCTCTCTGTAAAAGTTGTCACTGAAAAATGCCTCCTAGTCAGAACATCATTGCTAATGGTAGTTTCCATTTTCAGCATATATTAAAGAAAACCCTTTTGTTCCACATACAACCCACACAATGACGCAGCATTCAATGATCCCAGTGTTGAAAACTCAAGTGGATTTTTATTAGAAATTGTAAAATGTGTCCGGTTTTTCAGCTGATGTAAATTAACCTTGCTCCACTGAAGCAAGTGGAGGTTTGACAGCTATAGCAGTAGAGGATTTTACCCTGTGCTTTTAATTTTTGTAATAACCTGGAGTGTGATACAAAGTAAGACCTGCCATATTCGTATATGAAATGAGTTGAGATGGCCCAGTTCCCTGCTGTTCAGGTATCTACATTAACAGGCTGGTGCTCTTGTTGAATCTGTTCTGTGTATAAAAACAACCAAATTGATTTTGGAATCTTGTAGGCATCAGGAGCAGCTAAATTGTCCACTTATTTATAAGTAAACAATGCTATTTAATTAGCTATCTTTGAGATATAAAAAATTGTAAGTACATGTACGCATAATGCATTCCAGATTTTATATAGGATTTAGCAGCAGTCTGTTTCAAATATCAGCAGAGAAAATCCTTTTCTATTGACCCAACAAGAGAACAGTGTGAATTCTAAGATCAATTGCTTGCCAACATGTTCCAGATCTTTTTAAAGATAAATATGCTTATATTTATATTTGAAACTTTTGAATTACTTTCATCAGATGATCTCAAATAGATTTCCAAACTTGGATTAATATGTAGCACATAGTATTTCTGAGATCTACAGGGATCAGACTGTTCTACTCTTAAAACAAAATTGGATTTGTGACAAAAGACAGCAACTATTGTAAAGTGCAGAAGAGCACTTCAAAACAACTTAAAATGGGAAATGAAAAATTCTAGTAGAGACCTCAGGTAATTTATTAACTACATTGTTACTGCCAGGAATATGATCAGAATAAATATTGAAAGATTTCATATGCCACAGCAGTGCCTGTTAATGTCATCCTGAGGTATTGTCTCAGTACTGAATCTGAGAGGAGAGAGACTCGCGCTCTGTATCAACATTGCGTCTTGGGAAGGAATAAAAAGCCAGCTCCTCATTGTAAATACTGAACACTATAAGCTTGCCAAGTCCTCTGTGCCACTGGACTCTTAACATGGAAAGCAAATAAAACAGGAACTGTTTTGCAAGTAGATCCATTCAGATTGCCTCAGCACTTTGGTATATTAGCAGAGAGTTCCAAAAGGGATGGAGGAGAATGCTTATTTATCTTGGCTTCATTAAACACATTTGCACAATTAAAAAAAGAAAAAAAGGAAAAATAAACCACTGTCTCTGACTGACTTAAAGCATTTCTGCATCTCAACAGAGTTCAGAAACACTCTAGAATAACTAAACTTAGCTAAAACTCTACCCCTGTGGTGCTGCCAAGATCAGTTGTATTCTCGTATTCTCTATAACTGTTTGCCAACATCTACTGGAACAAGCGGGAGGGGTGAGGTGGATTTATACTTTACTGCTCAACTTGATTTCCTTATCCGCATCTTCTACTGCTTCCTCTCTTCCTTTTGCTCTGCACCTGTGTGCTGCTCCTTTCCCAGCAGTCTTAAAACTGCTAATAACTGTTCAGATTCACTGTGCCCTGCCAGACTTTGATTTTAAGTTACTCCCTGGAGCTTTTGCTTTAATACAAACAAGAGCATACAAATGGAGCACTTTGTATTTCTTTCTCCTAATGGCACGCAAACCTGCCTGGCACACAGACCATCTATTCTCCTCCTTCCCTTTCGCTCTCCCATTTGCCGACTGATCACATTTCACTGGGAATGATGCAGAGCAGGTAGAATAGAATAGGTTCATTGGATTGAGCAGATGCTAAAGGAAAAAGTGGCAATAAAATACTTAGCATCTGCCTGTGATGTCTGAATTCCTTCAGGAGACCTCCTTAGTATAGAAAAGCTTTTATTATACTGATATGAAAAGAAAAAAGTGGTGTGCTTCAGTGAGAAAAGCATTTTCTGCTCTTGATTTTCTGTCTGTCGAAGACTACTTCAGGTCACTTCTCACTGTTCAGCTCTTACAGAAACAATATTGTGTTCCTTATGCCAGTTGTTAGTTGTGGAGGAACCAGAACAGAAGAGTTGCTGTCTTTGGAGTTTCTTGGCACTTTGGCATATGCTTGTCATACGGACTCGATGCTGCAGCAACACATACATATTAGCTCAATGTTCAGGAGTATTCTATAAAACTTCTGGCTATAAGATGCATTGGTCTCCAGTTTGTTTGTAGGGGTAATTTGAGGTGTTGCTTTTAATGGGTGGGGCTTTCACGCTTTGAATTGAACCTCTGCTACAACCACTGAAATCACTTGGGACTCTGGCATTCCTATATTAGTTCTTAATTGTGGAATTCGCTGCCCTTGCTGCTCCAGTGGAATTTGAGATCATTGACCTTCAGGGCTTGCTATGACGCCTATCTCTTCTCTTGGGCAAAAAAGGATTAGCAAGGAAGGAGGAGTTATTAGGAGCAGGTGAGAGGTTTATGGGTTTTTTTAACTTGACATAGTGTCATTCTTGGCACATAGTATCTGTTAAAATAATGGCCGAGAATTATATGTTTTGTTCATGCAATTGTAGTGCCAAAACCCACATGTGATAATCTAAAAGCTGAAGAATTTCGAAGTATCCATTTAATTTTACTTTAGTCACCATACTAGCCTGTTGCATGAGGAGACGGTGCTGTGAACATAGGCTGACACAGAGCATTTGATACAGAAGAGGGACTGCAGTGATTTTCCTGTGCAAACTTTAATGAAGATAAGGAGAAAGTTATGCATAACTCAGTCATGTACAGCAGCCAACAGGGATTTTGCTTTTCACTGCATCTGTATGGTTTTGAGTCCCTGCATCTTTAATCATTTACATCTCTGAAAAGCTTTTTAGAACTGCACATGCAGACATTTTTCTATTGAAGCACCACCAAAAGGTCTGTGTAAGCACAATATACAGGGAAAAACATGCCTTGAAAATATTATCCTATGGGGAAAACCAAAAAAAGACAGTATACTGCAAAGGATTTCTGTCCTTCCCTGGAGTCATGACACTTTGTTAATGTCAGGGCTATGCAGACGGATTTATTTATTTATTTAGAGACCAAGTAGAAGAGGGTCAGCCTAGCAGCAGAATGGAAGAAGGCACGGCTATTAATAAAATACCTTAAAAAATCCCCAGAGGTAGCATTTCTTCTCTTTCCCATTCATACCTCCTCAGTTGTCTCCACGTGGTTCTTTGTAGTTAGCACCAAAACTCCCACTTTTATATAGGTTTATTTTTTTGTTCAAATAAAGACAAAAGCATTTTGACTCGAGCGGGTTGTATTATGCAGTGCCATGAGATTTGTACTTCTCCCCCACCCTTCCTGTTAGCTAAAACTGCTTTGTAATACATTAAATGATACAACACAAAAGATCTAATAGAATCTGAAATAGCTTGGGTTCTTAGGAACATGTAAAACTCCACATAAAATTAATATTGCCAAAGCTCTGTCTGTTTTCCATATTCTTCCCAAATTGTGTTTGTGTATAATAAGCTTCCAGGAATGTTCATGACCTTACAGCTGTCCCTTTTGTTTACAGTCCAGTGCTCTGTCCTTGAGATATGTTGCACACAGAATGAAGACAAAATCATGGCTTCAGGCCTCCGTCTTCCTCCTCTGCAAAAAATAAATAAACTCCGTGTAGGAGACATTCCCTAGTCAGTACTGATGCAAATATGTATGAGTGATTAAAACCTGGGAAACAATTATAGATGGTAATAAAAAAAAAATGAAGCTCAAAGGGGAATGCAGCTTTTTCTCAGGACCTTTTAGGAAGAAGCCTGTTAACTTGGGTTGTTTGGGGTTTGATTGTTTGTTTGGGGTTTTTTTTGTATGTGTTGTTTTGTTTGTTTGTTTGGGGGTTTTAATTATCAAAAGTATTTATCTTTCTCTCCTAAAAAATAAAAATAGACAGATGCATTTCCTAGCAGTTTGACTTGAATATTAGAAGATCCTTTTCTTTTGAAAGAGGCTGTGTCCTGCTCACACACAAGCAGCTGGTTTCTTATTTGGTGTCAGAGTTAGAAAACAATCAACACATATTTAGAGTACTATTTCACTAGCATGATGGCAATGCTTGGTTTATTTTTGCTGCCATGCAAATTTTAATTCTCTTTGAGTAAATGCATTTTTCTGCTGATATTCTGCTTTCTGGCAGGTGCTTAAAACTTCCTTGTTCAAATGTATTTGCAGATGGCACAGTCATGGGTTCTGTGTGGTGTCTGAGTAGACAGTGCACAGCCTGGGAGAAAATTACGACCGCTAATTATTTTAGAATGAAGGACATATGTGAGATTTCAATATCAAACATCTCGATATGAGCAGTGCTGTGCACAAGCATTACCTAGTACAACTCTGTTTATGTAGTTTTGGGGCTGAATTTGTAATTGAAGGATATGACAGTGAATACCCAGAACAGCCGTGGTTTTGGCTAAGAGCTCCATATGTGGAGGGTACCCTATAGAAATATGCACAGTGCAGGTAGAGGAGCTGTGCAGTAATACTGAGAAATGCAATGGCTTCTTGATGTTAGATTAGTGTCTGAAACATTAACATTTTTACTCAGTTTTCTTCCTATACTAGAAAATTAATCAGCATTGTTAAAAAAAAAATGGGATGGATGCTTGATGATTACGTATTATGAAATAATTGTGTGACTCATAGTGCAGACTCAGTTAATTTAGATTACAGTTTAAACTTTCTAGAAATGCTCAAGTATTTGTGAATGTTTAGATCCATACTTTTCTGTGGGCTTTGAACTTCATGAGTGATTTAAAATTGCAGGAAGGTGGAGCAGCTTAAGTTAATCAGGTCTTTTTGGAGACTCCAAGCAGCTCTTTCAAAGTGTTGTTCGGTGTCTGGACAGTAGTTTCGTGTGTACATACACAAGCAGTACTACTCATGAGGACTGTTCACAGCTCTGGTAACATTTCTGAAGTCCAGTATTTACTAGGTCATAACTCGATCTGCAGGCGTACTCACTGCATGGTTCTAAACCTCCCTAAAATCAGTGGCCATGCTGCAGACACCATCTTTGGCACACGTCCTGGCACAGATTTTCTATCTGACAACATTACTTAAAAGGAAGGTCTTTCAGCACCCCTTCCCTTAATTTCCAGGACCAGTATTAGGCTGCCAGGACACTTAATAAGGTTAATAATCTCTTTTTCCTGCCCTCCATCTGGTGGACTAGTCTCAGCTGTACAGTCACAAACATAAACAATGAAATCGACACATTGTGCAGAGGGATTTTAAGCATAAATCCTCTTTGCTTTAGCATGGAAAATGGACATATTCAGACAGAACAGTCAGCTCTCCCCTGACATTTTCTGTGTGTCTCCTCAATGCTTCTGTAGGATTGGAGTATGTTGTTGTACCAGGGTTTGTGGGTTCCTTCTCTTCAGAGGTTAGGGCCTCTCCTTCAAACATGGGGTGTCTCCCTGCCCTTTTTGGTCAGCATCTTTCAACGTCAGGAGTTTTACAGATTAAAACCCACTTTTTTCCTCATCTGAAACTTCTCCTTTTCAGTGTTTTTCTTAGTCCCTGCTCAACTTCAGATAGAGTTCATACGCAACATGTTATTGGAAATCCCAAATTATCAGAACTTTTCCTATTATTATGGAGTGAATAAGTATGTGTGTATGATATTTAAATGAGTAAAAAAAATACAGTCCTTTTCCAAAACAACTTTAAATGACCTAAACAATGATACTGGGATATAAAACCAGAAGCAAAAATGTCAGTAGGAGAGAATATAAAGAGTAAGCCATGTCACTTGTAATTCAGCTGTGTCACAGTATCTAGTTTTTATTATTTCTCAATTTTAATAATTAAATGTGTGAGATTTATTTACTGAAATACGACTTAAAGAATCAGTGTCTGGTGACTTTTTTTTCAGGTAGTGTGTTTGTCAAACGCTCTGGTTAACAATGCTGTCTCTTTTTTTTCATTTTTTTCTTATTTCATACAATGGGACTGTTTTATTGCTTGTCTCACTTGTGTGAGGGCAGGGCATTTACTCTCATGTGCCACATTATTTGAAAATAATAGTGAAAAGGCACATGAACTGGAAAGAAATCTCCCCTGGTATCCTGAAGGCAAGCTTTCGGAAATTTTAGGGTGGATGTCAAGACAGATACGTGTACTGTACATGCATGGGAGGGATTAGTGTCACATGAACCTACAGATCACTAGCGCAACACTCCACGAAGCCAGCGTGGGCTCTGGCGGTCCATGTTCTAGCGGCTGATACAGAGCGGTTAAAGCTAAAGAGAAGCATAGAAAGGAAGAAAAATCAAATAGTAAGAAAACCATCTTGAGCAAAAAGCTAACAGTGAAGATCCACAGCATTCTTGTTTTCCAGTGGTTCTGCCAAACTGTGGTATCAGGGACCAGAAAGATCTGAATTCAAAAATTTCAGAGAAAAGTTGTTGAAAAAGTGTTCTGCTTCTGCAAACTATGCAGGCTCTTGGAGTCCAGTTTCTGCTACCACAAAAGTCAGTCTCTGTAATCTTGCTATATGGCTCTGAAACATACTTTGAAATATCCTAATATATGGAAATATACTTTGAAGTAGATAAAGAAGCTGCTTTCATTAGAATACTGATTCTGAGCAGCTTAGCAGTCACACAGTAATTGAGTGTATGTGTCTGTCATGGAGGTCTCTACTATACCACTAGGACCAATTACATCCTACTCATTGTTTCCAGTATTCTAATACAGAAGGTGCCAAGATATATTAGGTCTGACTTATAAATTGGTTTTGTAAAATATACATCTATATTTACAACAAGTACAAGGACCTATCATTTCCCTGTTGAGTTGAGCACCTTTAATTCTCATTACTAATTTATTAGTAGTGCAGGATGTTCAGCTGTACAAAAGAACATGGTTTGTATCAAACACACTTCTGATAAGTTCTTGTAAGTCACTCTGTTTTAAGGGACAATATTGCTCTTCCATTTTGGAATACAGCTAAATGAGAAATGTCGAAAGGCAGGCATCCATGAGATATCCCACTGGCACAAGTGAAAACTGGAGCTGGTCCAGGAGCACGTGCTCAAAGAATGTCAGTGTTATTGGAGAAGAGGAGGAACTCATCACATTCACAGGGGGGTTCAGCAACATCCTCAGTCCAACAGGCTCAATGGAATGAGTATCAGCATGGACCCTTCTGATGGGCAATTAATTTGATGCTAAGATGAAATGTTATTTCTTCCTCCCAAGAACATCTAGCTAAGGAAGAGATGTATTGCCTCCTACTTTCCCTGCTCAAGGTATTTTGCTACAACTTACCGCTAGCAGAGATGAATTGCATAGTTGGGTTTATATTGTCAGTTTGCCTTTTCACTCCTCAAAAGTAGTTCAAATAAGCTAAAAATTTTATATGTCCCTACATTCAGTGTATCGGTAAGGAACTGCAAAAGCTTGGTGAACTTTAAAACTCAAATTACACATAAACTAGTGTGTATGTTTCTGTCAAATGAGAAAATGGAAACTGAAAAACAGTAGCATTTCTGTGGCCAGCATTTAAGATGCTTAGGATGCTGGAAAGAAAAGAAAAAACACAACAATGAAAGCACTTGTCATAAGCTGGAAAATAGATTTAGTGTGTATAACTTGCCTAAGGTAAACAAACAAGATCATGCAAGAGCTGAGCAGGCTTCTGTGTAACTGAATGCCGCATGAGATGCAACTGCTGAAAGGATTCTGTGGGAGGGGAAATGAAACTGAGCAGACAAGACAGACAGCAATGTAGTCTAAGTTCAGCGCTTTCTGATGACACTGGAGATTGCACTTAATTTGGCATCCAATTTGGTGATTTCCCCTATTGAAAATGAGCTGGGGACGTGCACTGTGTACATCTCTTGCACCTTTGGTGACAGAGTCTGCAGATTCTAGATTAAACATGTTCTTGGCAAACAACTAACATCCAGCTCCTTGTGCACAGTGACTCACCAAGGTGGACGTTAGAAATATTGAAGAGTTAGGTTTTCTGTTATTTTGTGTAGAATGTCTCAGGGTTGATATTTGATGTTTTTCCTTTGTGATTCCTTGCTTATTTAGTGGAATAAATTTGCTTTTACCTTTTTTTTTTTGTTGTTCTTCTGTTTGTGTCCTGGGTTTTTTCTGTAGGATGAACTGGATGATAAATTGGGCTACAAATGCAGACAGCACTAGCTGAATAATATTATTCCATTTTGATACCTTCAATGAGTAGTAAAGATAAGGAAAAGTTATTTTGCAATATACTGAGCACATGTTGCCAAGTTGCTAACACACTGTAATGTGACATCCTACTTTTATTGTACAATAACTTTCTCATGTAAAGAAGCTCTCATTCAATTTCTTGTTATACATAGATGTACAGGTTATTACCCTGACAGGGAAATGCAGTAAGAAGCACTGCTGACATGCAAATATTTTGGAAGGAAGTGGTAGGCACGGGAACTACCTTGGTTTTCAGTATTTGTTTTTCTATAATCCAACTTTTAGCCCACATCAAGCATATTCTCCGCCTACCCACCATGGTCACAGTTCAGTCACTCAAGCCTAGCTTTCTGGCATTTTTTGAACCCTGGAAGTTTGATACCACTCTATGGTTTAAAATTATCCTTACAAGGAATATAAGATTGTCTTTTATATGCTTGTCTTTAAATGGGAGTATTGATGACAGCAAAGTCTAAGACCCTCAAGGTCAGCTTGCAAGACAAAAGTGCAGAGTTATTCAGGAAATTCTGTGGCCTTCTTTCTGTTTCATCGCTTATAGTCCAGGGGAAAATGAACATGATATCTATAATGTTCTCAGGATGTGCACTAATGCTTTTATAACCTACTATGTTTTAAGGTGATAAGCCAGAATATCTGCAAAACATGCTAAAAACTGAGTTGCAAGGATTGTTCTTTACTACCCTTTGAGTAGTAAGGTAAGAACCATGTGCACAAGTCATCGTAGTGTCTTTACATCAGTCAGTTTGTATTTGTGGAAAGCTAAAAATATTTTTCCAGTCCTTATCTGTAACATTGTAGTCAGGAGATGCTGTTTTCACAGAAGAAAAAGCTATTGATCAGGTTTAAGTATCATCACAGCAAAAAGCAGTCAAAACAAAACCTACTGAAAACTGCCTTCCAGGAACCACAGTAGGTAAAACTGGGGACACAAATCCCTCCTCTGGTGCCGTTGTGCTAGATTTGCAGCTTTGTAGAATATATTCACTTGTACTCTGCTCAGCAGCACAGTCTTATATCCTGACAGCTGAGTAATGTTCTGCTCATGTCTTCCCTTGTAAAATGAAAAAAGTAGATCATTTAATATAGATGTGTCAATTACAAGATAGATTTCTACCCAGCACAGTTCACTGCTGAAAGTATTAGGTTGAAAACCTTCTTTAAAGTTGACCAGATTCTTAAGTTCTCCCCCATCATTACCCACCTCCCTCCCCTCCCTGTCCGCCATTAAACACAATTCAGAGAAAACTTTAAACTGAAAATTGAACTTGTTACTTGATAATTTCAGTATGTAAAAGTCTTATGTCTGTTGTTCCAGAAAATAGACCAATGTATTTTATTTCTGCCTAAGAGCAGGTTTTCTGTGAGGCATGCTAGATACAATTTTTGTATGTGTCCGGTAGAAATTTTTTGGTCCATCACTGCTTTTATTTTCTGTAGTTTTTACTCCACCCTGAATTACAGAAGCAGTTTCCTGTTAATTCTTTTGGCTGCTGTGGTTGGGCACTAAGGTAATCTCATTGCTTTCTTAGGCAAAGCATGACAAATTCTGTCAACCCAAATTACATTTCCCAATGTAACATGGTATACAGTCTGATTTCACTGGCTTTGTAAAACAAACACATTAAACAATTCTCATACCTACGTGTGTATCAGTAATGGGTGACATGCTGAATATGCAGCCTTATCGTGCTGTCCGGATGCTGCAATATTAGTCTTGTATCCTGTTCTGTGGTGTTCACCCCATTTACGTTCCCCTGTACCTTTAGTGCTACCTGCTGTTCCAGGCTTTCTGCTCCAGCCGCAGGGTGACAGGGAGCTCGAAGCAAGCTCTGCTGTTACGCTGCTCCTCTCAGCCAGCCAGGCATCTTCTTGTCTCCAAGACAACCCAGAAGTGCAGCAAAGCCGAGGCTGGTGTGGGAAGTCTGTGAGTCTTTGAGGGATGACGTTGTCTTGAGGTGAGGAGAGTTTAAGAAGGGATCCAGTGCCGTTGTGGAAGCTGCGTCTTTGGTAGTGGCAAAATCAGATTGAGTCAGGAAGGTTAGCATGGGATTCAGCTCCCGCAAACCCCACTGAGATTTTTCCAAAATGTTTAATGGATAGTTTCATGGATTTATTGGTATTGTTCTCCTTTCCTTTAAAATCAGTGTTATAAAAGATTGAAGTGGTTGTGACCTGTCACTAAACTGATTTTATAGCACCTGTTTCTGTCTAAGGTTATCTAGTAGCAGAATTTGAAACTTTAGGATGGTGTTTCAAAAGTAGTGAGAATAGCCTAATTTTTAAAATTTTATTTCTTTTTTAAATTAAGAGCAGACTTACCATTGACTTCAATGGGTGAAATGTTAGCCTACTGCTAAACATTAAACAACCCCTTACATTAGCTGCCTCTATGCAGTGACCAGAATGTATCTTTCAACCTGGAGTTTTTAATGCACAGTTACCTATGTCAATGGAGTAACTTTTTTCTGTGCAGTTGATGTGGTACATGTACAATTTATCTATCAGATTCCTCTAGTCTGTTCAAACCTTCCCACACAGAACAAGGAATACAAAGTAAGATGTTGACTGAAAATGACCTCTCTTAATATTTTCACTTATATCCTGCTTACCAATGACTCAAATACACTGGTTAAGGAGAGAACTAATCTCTTTAAACCACAAGGATTATTTTAATCTAAGAACACTTTAACAGCATTACTAAAAAATTCATAACAATTGACTATTTGCCCAAACTTGTAGTGCTGTACTATTGACTCTACGTTCAGCCCTGCACAGATGGTAACTCCCATTCACTTTGATGGGAGATTTGCCTGGGGTACAACTGCAGAACTGATGCCTAGGATGTTAATTAAATGTACAGTCAGCTGGCCAAAACGTGGATGGTTGAGTCATAAGGATAGATCTTCCTGGCTTACCCAACAATATTTCTTAGTATATAATTAAACCACGAAAACCAACATCAAAGTAACAATAAGGACCTAATGTAATGCACATATCTGAGGGAATTCGGGCCAACATTCCTTCCTTTGATCAGCTGACTGGGCCAAGCTGTACACAAGGTTTGGGTCTGGATACTCCCTTTTCAAGCACTGGTGGAGGTGAAGGAGCTAAAACTGATGGAACTGGCTAGATTGGATGAACTGGTTGGGAGGCAATAATTTTTGTTGTAAATACCTGCAGAATCCTTCCACGATTATAAGGTAGAAACAGGGATCTATAGTTAAAATGAGGTTTTTTTTTCCAGTGTGCGAGGGAATAAACTCAGAGACAGCATACCTCTATAACTTGTTGATCTCCATACTTCATACCACACCAAACTCCATGAATTTCTGTACCAGCTCAGTGGTTTTTTCCTTGGCTTTGGTTTCTTTTCAATGGGAGACAGTTGGGGCAGGTGACGGAATGAAATCTCATGGGTGTAAAACACCTCAGCGACTGCTCTTTGACTGCATCAAGGTACTAGAAGTCTAGCAACAATGTTTCTACCCTGTATCTATTGAAGCTGCAGATCTTAACTTTAGAGATGCTTTAAAACCGTATTGTTTCACATAATGTTGTCTTAAACAGGGTGCAAAACCAGAATCTAGAAGAAGATCTGCTATGGAGTGTTGGCAAAATAACCTGGAAAACCAAAGTCAAAGAATAGTTACCAATGTTTTACTGTGAATAGGGAAGGATATATAAAGTGTGGTTCCACAGGGATCTGACCTGAGCTAGTTACTGTTAAATATTTTCTTTAGTGACTTCAATGATAGGATAAAGAATGTTCTTATTAAATTTGCAGATGCCACAAAGCTTTGAAGGCTCCACATATGGAGGAGAACATGATTAGTATTCCAAGGGATCCTGACAAATTAGGAAGATAGTATGAAAAAAAGCAGGATGCAATTATAGAGAAGTCCAGTTTCTGTGCTTGGACAAGAAGAATCATTTATATAATCACCTAAGTGAGAAAAAGCCGATTAATTCACGGTCTCATAGGAAAAGAACTAAGGGTTGTAGTTGACTGCAGCTTGAATGCAGATGGAAAAAGTCATACTAGTGTAAAAAAGGTGAGGGGAAGTAATTTCGAGTTGTACAAACAGGAGCATAGTCTGCAAAATGCATAAAGTATTTCTTCTCTTTTATAACCGTGGAAAGGTCTAAGCTGCAGGTTTAAATTTCACATGGACCAGAACAGAGCAGTATGGCGGTCTGCAAGAAAAGATTACAAGGTTTGGGGTTGTTTAGACTAGAGAATAAAAGACTGAGAAGAGATGTGATAGTAGTCTTCAAATACGTAAAATTTGATGCAAAACCAAAGGGAATAACCCTGTGGACAGGACAAAGAGTGATTCAAGTTCAATGTGAGAAGTTTGGCAGGACTTTAGGCTAAAGCGCTTTTTTGACAATTAAGGTAGTTAAACACCAATTACTGTAGAACCTTTACCTTTTTTTTTTTAATTTGGAGTTAGAAAAAAGGCCTGACTGGAATAAGAAGGGTATAGTTCATCACAGCTTGGAGCAGGCATGAGATTTCTTTGTGAAGTTCTTTCCTATCTTGTTTTGTAATATCTTCTGATCTGTTCCTAGAGGCTTTAGGAATCTCTCCAGTAGACTTGCTTCTCTTCTCCCCCCTGGACTGGACCTCACTGGTAGCTTTCAGTCGCACTCTCTCAGCCTCCCAAGGCCTGATCCATGTTCTTGAGATGCAGGATGGCCACCTCTTTATTTGGCTGATTTTCAGGGTTATCTAGAAGAAAGGTGACTTCCCTCTTCAACGACATACTGCACAGCTATACAGCTCACCTCCTTCATACATTACTTAGGGATTACAGGATTGTCATAGAAGTTGACTGCATTTTGGTTTCCTGACTAGTTACCTCACTGGGCATCCCAGACAGCTATTTCCTGGAATCCTAACAAGCTGCATGGTCAAAGAGGTAGATAGTTCCAAAATGATGTTTTAGTTCTGTCCTTCCAATAAAACCAAACAAAATATTTTTGTGTGGGGGTGGCCAAATTCAGGGTGTGTGTGTTTTGGAGTTTTTTGTTGTTGGTTTGGTTTTGGGTTTGGTTTGGTTGTTGTTTTGTTTTGTTTCTCTTTATAATATTTTCTTTTAAAAATCTTATCTAAAACCTCTAGGGGTTTGTGAGGTCTAAAATCTGTCATGAGAGTCAGACAATTCTATAAAAAGGACTATTGAAAGCAAAATGAAAAATATAGGTATTTTTTACTGGTATGTGAATAGGAGGCAACTTAGTATGGGTGGCAACTGAAAGCCAGGGAACCTCTCTGATGACATTGGAAATTACTTGTAAGTTAATTGTGGATTGTAGTTTCCCACTGTCCTGAGGTTTTTTTGTTTTGGTTTGGTTTTTTAATTATGGCCTTGAAGCCTTTGTGAGCAAGTATCCAGTGAGACTGTGTGTCTTAAAAAGACCTATTTCTTACACTGAATGTCTGACCACCCTGGTGTTGTCTTGGCTGCATGGAAGCTGCCGGGTTTTCCTATGTGCAACAACAATCGCGCATGTTCAGTGAGAATGACTTTCACTCTAGATTAATGGCAACAAGAACGAGAATGTTTGTCCTCAACAAATTAAGTAAAAATTACTTCCTCTCTCAGACATCCTTAAAAGTTTAAATTTGTAGCACCTATTAAATAATGGGTTAAGGATAAGTTATGTAAGGTCATAGAAAAACAGTAAACACCAGAAGACTGAAACGGATGGTACTTGTCACTGGACAACATACCAAGTCTATCAAGCATGAGACACATTAGCTGGATGCAATCGGATAATTTTATTTCTCTAGGCTCTATTTGATTTTACAATTAACACTACAATTTTGTTTCAGATAGTAGAAGGCAGTGAAAAGTGCTCCAGTGCTTCTGTGTACAGCCTGCTCAAAGTTCTTAGGTATAGATGTTCTTCTCTAGAACAAATTCTTTTCTTCCTGAGAGAGTCTCTCGTGCTAATAAGAAAAACAAGGGAAAACAGATTGCAGATCTTAATAAGCTTTTTTTTTTTCTTTGGGTTCCATGCCAAATTCTATCCTCGTATGAGTTCTTGAAACCTCTCTGATTTCACAGGAACCTCATGGCTGTAAAACAATAGATTTTTTTTGGTCTTAAGGTCTAAAAAGCTTCCTTCTGTATAAAGTGCTTTACACATGGAGTAGCTGCTGAAGCAAATTGACTTGAATGGCAGTCGATTTTACACTGCTGTCCTCCTACCTGAAAAGCACTTTCAGTGCCCTACAGAGAAAAGAAATGAAAGAGGAGGGGTAGAAACATGCACATGCACGCACATGTAGATAACAGAAATGCTTGAGAAGAAGGTTTTAAAAAGGGAGAGAAAATTAAATAGTGCTGTATACTGTATGGATTACATCTTTGTCATGTTGGATGAGGAGAGGTGTTTCTACCGGATGGAATACATACAGTGAATGCACACTGAGCTAAATTCAGTTCTTATCTGTACTAGGATATTAGCTTCAAATAGCTTTGCTTAAGGGCCAGAATATTCCCAGGTTACATTCAGGGAGAATGAAGATTTCGGGTTCAAATCAGTTTTTAAAAGATACATACCTACTTAGTGTCTTGCTATATTGTACTTTTCAGGGACAGATATTGTACTGTTGTTAATCCAGCATATCTCTGCTGAATATGTTATAGCCATACCAGTTTTACATCAGCTAAATTTCTAGTCCCATATCAGCAAACCAATCTACAAGCTTTAATAAATACTGACCAGATGTCTTTTGTTAAAAGTAAAATTATCTCTTCAGTAAAGGAGGAGCCTGACAGCTCTGGCCAGCAGTATTTACGAAGCTTGGACTGTGAAAGTCTTATTCTAGAAAACAATCTTTAACGTATTTGTTAAAACACAAGTGCTGGTAACGCAGCAGTTACATTAGCAGTGTGGGAAAAGGAGCAATAGGAGGACGTGCCAGGAAAATATGTTGATTATGCAAGGTCTCTATCTTTTGCAATAAGAATGGTGTAGTGATATGACATAAAATTGAACAGCTGTTCCTCTGAACATTTGAGAGCTAGTGGAATATATTTTAAGGATGTCTTCTGTGTCCAAAAGGCAGCCTATTTGGTGCTGTTCTTGAATACTCTGGTTTTATTTTCAAGGATATAACAGAAAGATTGCACACAATACAAAACAACAACGGCAAATCAAGGTGCAGCCTGGTATGCTCACTATGGTACATACATGTTTTTCCATTTTCTCTTCTGCTGCTTCTACTTATAAAAGCCAAATAAACATGATAGTCACTTTTCAGAGATCTTGTGCATCAAGTTTTCTGATGTTTGCCACTTCAGATCAATTGGGACGACAGAAGTTTTGTAAACTAATTTGATCTTTTCTAAATTTGGAATTTGACCATTGCTAGATGCAAAAGTTATCACTCGTACTGTTGGGAAAAAAAGTGCCTCAATCTTCTCCAAATTCAAAAAAGCCTTTAATAAGGTTTGATAAACGCTAAACTCATGCTTGGTTTCTTTGTTTCTTTGTTTTATTTTGGGTTTTTTTACCATACAATTATACCCATGATACTTCAGGGCCTTTTGCTAAATAAGCAAAATCCTCCAGTATGTTGTCAGTTAAAGCCAGAATGCTGGAAAAGTTACATCACAGCTAGGCTTTCCATCACCACACAGGACACCAAGAAAGAGACAGTTTTGTAATATTCTTTTTATAAAATGCTTTAAAAATATTGACAGTCCTGAAATAAAGTCTGTTTTCAAGGATTTTATCTGATTTCAGAGCTCAAGAATACTTTTAAACCCCTTCTGAGAATTTCACGTCCTTATGGAAAGCCTTTTTAAAATTTATTATTTTCAGATAAATGTTCTTCTTTTATATATATCGAGGCTTTCTGAGTACCGGTTATGGTGGCAGTGTTGTCATCGTTCTTCATTTTTCATCTGAAAAAGATTTTCTTTGATAGTGGCTCTGAGGAAAGATTCCTCTTTACAAACCCCTATTCCGTGCTCCTCATTGGTTGCAGATAAGGAACAGGTTCTCAGACATTGTAAGCTGACATAGATCCATCAACTCGTGCTGATTTAGATGACCTGACTTACTAATTGTAATCATATACATCGTTTTTTTCTAATCAGTAGTGATCTTACACTGAAAATAATGTGAGATTTCTATCATCAAAGCATTAGGGTTATACATTATCTTTTGAAGAACACTAGTTTCTATGTTTATTTTCATTCATAAAGAAATGTATAATCAATTCTTTCTACCTAATTCATTTTAATTAGGTAAATGTCTGGATCTATATCAATTATTACTAAATCATTAATTTTATTAGGTAGATATGATCTAAACACAGCAGGATCTTGTTCATTGGAACATGTCTTTAATGAAACTTCTTGTTATCCAATACTTGGACTGTGTCCCAATGTGCATCTTTTGTATTGAAAATTCATTGGTTTTGAGTAGCATATCTGCTCCTATTATAGGAGTTTTAAACAGTTTACACACTAAGTATTCTATTCTCTCTGAATTCTATCCTAAGTGTAGTATTCCTTAGTGTTCAGTTAGTAATCTCTCATATTTTGCATTTGTTCTCTCTTCTACTTCATGACACCTTGCCATCAGTCAGTACCAGGATCTGGCCTTCAGTTTGCAAAGTTAGCATTTTACTAAAATCATCAGCAGATTAAATAGAGAATTTCAAGAACACTGCCACTTGCATCAGTTGCAAGTGTTAATGTGTGAGATTCATTTCTGTCCATGTGGATCATACCAAAGAAACCCAAACATGAGACATGGGTCACATTATACTTTTGAGTTCATTTGCTATTTCTGTTTTGTATTCTTGGTCAACAATTTTAAAGAAAGTGATGTGTGTGATTTAAGAAGTTACATGGCTCATTAGCTGCAATATAGCTGACAATCTGATTTCAAGGACTTGTTTCTTAAGTTAGCAGATTTTTAGCAGAGCCTAAGATACTTCAGAGCCCAGATGTGCGAAGGAATAAAAGAATGAGAGCACTCTTGCCTGCTCCTATTCCTGGCACTCCCCGAGGAGCAGCCATTATCCTTGAAAGCTTCGGTGCTAATGCAACTGCTACTATGAGCAGGAGCCTACTCAGCTGCCCCTAGGCAGAGCAGAATGGAGGAAGGCTTTTAGAAATTTAGGGAGATAAGGCAAAACAAAGGTGCTGGCAGCAATCTTTATCTTAAATTTCGGAGGTCATAACCTCACAAACACTATAGCCTGATTGGGTGTTGTAGCTGATACACCCTTTCCAAATCTATGTAAACCAAAACCAGTGAGTTTGACACAGCTATAACTAGGACTTACTGAAGCCAGAAGATGAAGTCACTTCAGAAAGCAAATGAATTTAAGTGGACTTGTGCCTGGTGAAAGAGGGGAGCCAATTATAAAAGAGGAATTTCCAATCTGCAGCTGAATTAACTAGGAAAATGCAGTTTACTATTTATGGGCTGTCCTCAGTCAAGGGCTGTTGCTGTGGTGAAGCAGCTCTTTTTCGAAGGACAGACACCCGCAGAGTTGAGGGAAAATGTTTTTGTGGCTGGCCACACGAGGTTTTCCTGAAATACGAGTTCAAGTACAGAAGCCTGACCTATGACTTTTTCTGTGAGTGTTTCTGAGGCAGAGTCATGCATATTTTGCAATGAATGGAAGCTAAAATGAAGAAGCACAGCATTGCTACTAGCAGCGAAGTGCCTGACTATAAATAGTGTATTTCAATCAATTTTAATCCTGAGAAATAGCTTTTATCTCATGACAACTCCTTCTCTTATTTTGTCTCCTTCTGTAAACTACTTCCTCAAAGAACAGTTCAAACAGATACACAAACCCATTAACTTATTAAGTAATAATTATGGTAATATAGGCAGTGTAGCGAATGATAGAACATGTTGAGAAATATATACATACTCATAAAATGCTGAGATTTGTAATAACCTGCTCTGACTGTACTTTTATTGCAGACATTCAGTAGTCTCACCTGTTTTACCTGTTACCTTTTTATTTTCGTAAAACGATAAACTAGAGTTATGCTTTGGTCTTTAGCCATACCGTATTGCCATAATACATTTTACCAAAATACATGGAAAGCACGGCACATGAGAAGAGCCCAGTTCATCCCAATATTGAGTCATATGTCTAGCTGTAAACACGAAAGCTTTTCTACCCTCAGCATTGTGCTGATTTGAAGCCTGCCTTCTCAGGAGATATCTTAACCTCTCTGCTTGACTCCGCTCTGAGTTTATGAAACATATGCATCCTGGTGAGGAAAGATACTGAAGGCTTGGGTGACATTCGTACATCCATCACGCAAATATTGTTTGTACCTGCAAAGCTGCTTATGTTATTGGATCTCCTGCCTTGATATGTGTGTCCTCTTAGGTGCCCTAGCTGAGAAGCAACTTTGAAATTGTAAGTAGGGATATCAACCCCCGAAATACATAAATTGGATATCTTGTCAGCTAAAACCTCTTGCTTTAATGACAACAAAGCCTGCTGACACGTGGTCGTGGCAGGACGGCCTTCTGCAGTGTGAATGGAGCAGCTGCTGCTGATCAGGGAGGGAAATCAATGACTCAGCATTCATCAGAAGCATCCTGCTGGTCACCACTGCCAAGTGCCGAGTCATCGATTTTCCTCCCTGCTAGGCGTAGACTGCTCTATTTTCTTTACAGCAAGCTTGAAAGTGTTTCCAGTGACCTGTATGCAGCTGTCAGCTCCCTTTGGTGGGTCTCAGTAGGAGCACCCCAACACATTAATTGTATTTGGGCTGGGGGATAAATCTCAAATTCGCCAAACGTAGTTTTTTTAAAGTGCCTGAAAGCCAGCGTGCCCGAAGCTCAGCATGTGTGAATCTACAAATCACCCCATATACCACAATCAGCATAAATGAGGTGTTCTGCTTGCCATGAACTCACTAAATATTTTTTCTTGTGAAGTGGCAAATGGAACACAATATGCATGGCTCACAGATTCACAGTCACTGAAACAAATCCGACAGCATGCAGTTGTCATCAAGAAATATGTCTAGGAAAACCTCCATAGCCATGCAGTTTCAGCACAGCATGCTCATACCAAGCAGTTCTTCAATATTCAGACAAAGAGATTGCCATATATAGTGCACATTAGTAGTGCTGCCCTTTGATTTCTTCTTTTAAAAGAAATTGTCCTTACAGCTGTTCTCTATTGTCCCTCAGTCTTGAATATCTTCTTTATTTAAAGAGACCCTGGGAATCAAAAATAGAATCAGAAAGGGGTCTTTGTCTGCCAGTACTAAAATCTTGTGAGTCATGTTTTCCCAAATCCTTCACAAAATTCTGTCAAAATTCAGTTCATAGCTTCAACTTCACGAATACTGTGAAGGTGAATACAAACAATTATATTAATTTACAGTTTGAAAAGCTCA
Source organism: Patagioenas fasciata (assembly GCF_037038585.1). Classification (NCBI taxonomy): domain Eukaryota; kingdom Metazoa; phylum Chordata; class Aves; order Columbiformes; family Columbidae; genus Patagioenas; species Patagioenas fasciata. The sequence continues at coordinate 17,168,447 of NC_092530.1, forward strand.
TTTAGGCTGAAATGTGTGATATATTCACATACATCTCTTTTCTGTTTCATTTACAAAGAGCAACAGAATTGCGGAGTTGAACAATAAAGCCTGAAAGCTTTCAGTTCCATTCTATTTTCAAGATGCAAATGAAGCAAGTTCTGAAATCTGCAACCCAGCTTCTACCAACTGATTTTGATCCAAGAAAGAGCATATTTACTAGAATATTTAAATAGAATATTTACTTTAAAATAACATCTCACAGTGTTACAGTTGCAAAGGTTTTCACACCCATAATGTTGCCATTCTCTTCAGAAACAAGGAAATATGTAGATAAGCCGTTATTCATAATAGCTACAGCTTGCTATGTTTGTAAAATAATTATATTTGCCAGTTAAGTGACCTTGCATGCACAATAGGGACAAAAATAAACAAACGATGCATGAAAATACAGAGTAACATGGGATTGGTTTGGAAAAGTATATTAAATGCTAGTTTTCAAAAATAGTAAGAAATTAATTGCTGCTGTAACAAACATTTCTATTTTACTCTGGCAATCATACTGCGTTAACATAATATATTGAGAGTTAAGGCAGACCACTTGATTATAGTGTTTGCACTGTGAGAAGTGCGCTTTTGATTTAATTGTAAATTTTCTTCTCAGATGTTCTTACGGGAATGCAGATGTTGTCCTATTTGTCGGTCTTGTTAAAATCTTTGTCATGTGAGTGCCAGCGAATATAGTAACACCTAATAAATTATGTAAAGTATTGCAGTATGCTGTACTTCTGTGACCATTTCAAGATACTGTAATTGTTTTCCAACATTTCCCACACAGGTTAGTCAGGCTTCCAGCAGAGGCAGAAGTGAATAACAAGCCAATCAACATGTAAAATACTGACTGGAGTAGCTCAGCACCCAGCCAGCAGCCAAACGTGAGATTAACGTGTGGTTGCAGTCAGGACAGTGACTCCTCACGCTTGGTTTTCTAACCTTTGCACATCTGCTCCCTGGGCCTTATGAATCACATTTCTGTTGTGTACTGGTCAAAATAAGTTTTTGCGCATGTCAACACTGGATGATTAACACAACACAGAAGAAGGGCTAAATTATGTTTATTGCAAAGTTCCAACTAGGGACTGGATTTTGCCTCAGTTGGAGCTTTGGAGCTGTGTCCAGAGGAACTGGCCCTGAGCCCCCAGTCCTGCTTCTGAATTGGAAACACTGGTAACGGGGGATACAGCCTGTTTGTGCCAACTGGCACATGCAGTGAGTGGCATGTAGGAGATCGTGTTCTGATACATAAAGGCACATGTCTAGGTATTCTTGAGGAAGTTTAATGGCATTACAGAGTGTATAATTCTGCCTTACTCAAGTGGGACATTCCTTTCTACTTTGGTGAATGTGACTTTTGGAGGTCATTTTCCAGAGACATTTAGTTTGTGGCTGAAAAAAATGTCAACAGAACAAACCTGGGTCTGCTCTTTACACTGTGGTACTTGGAGGGGCTGCTTTTGGTAGCTGCTTTGTCCATTGACTTTCCCCTGAGCCCACTAACCGAGTGTCTGTGTGCTAGGACCAGTTAAGGAAAACCTCTTTTTTCTAATGGAAGCAGCTGGCACTAGAAATTGAGCTGAGACCACTGGCTCCTTTTAGATAGACCACACTTTACAGCTTTTAGAAGGCACGAAACTTCAGTCACTACTAGCCAGTAGTTTAAAAATTAAAAACCTCTGTGTTGTATTACAAATCCCCTAAGGCATCCAGCAGGTTTTTTTTGTGATTTAACTTGGGTTTTTTCCTCAGTTTTTTTTTATCATTTCCAGAATTCACATTAGCTGCTGTAAGACTAGATGGACAATTGCTCATAATTTGGCTCAGTTCTCAACCAGTCAGGTATCTACAAGTTGAGAAGTATCAGCTTTTGCCTGTGTAGGTTGGTGCCTTTCTGTGAAGCGTGTAACATGTTTTTCCTGTATCTTTTCCAAAATGGAATATTTTACAGTCCTGCTCTAGTGCCAGTACACCCTTATGAAAGGAACTAGTCTGTGCTAATGATTGTGTAAGAATAAAATGGAAAGAAGACAAGAATACAAGAACTTCTCTGAATTGATGGCATTACAGTCCTTCCCATGGCAACACAGATAGTCAGATGGTTAGGTAGCAAAGTACAAGCAGGAAGAAAAGACAAACAATGACAGAGAGAAAAAAGGACAAAGAAAACAATGTGATTTTCTCTAAAAATATAAGAACTAAATGGTAGAAGAAAATCCTTATAAATGGTACTGTCTACTTGTAAAGAATACCCTTCAATGTGTTTTCATTTCTTTCTATTAGACTAGCTTGTCTAAAACATATACAGAAAGCCCTTTAATATTCCATTATACTGTATACTAAAGCATTCAGGTCTAACACTATTACTGATAAAGAAACCAAAAGCATATTTACAGAGACTGAATGTCTATAAAGAGCAGATCAAGCAAGTCTCTTGAGAAAAAAGAGTCCCATATCAGATTATTGTGTGAAAAAATAGCATGCTCATCTCAATTACAGCACCAATTGGGTTTATTTAAAAAGGAAGTAATTCCGTTTTTATATCATAAAATCACTTTTTTAAAGCCTGTAAACATCCAATAAATTAATTTTTTAGATAAGATCCATTTTGCAAAAAGCTATTTATGAAAAGCTCCAGATAATAATTAGAGAGGATTTAATAACCTAATGACTGACTAATACTACCATACAGTCAGTACACTGGATTAGATCCTTCTGCGGAGTTACTGTTTTATCTCATGTCATTTGGCAGTTTCTTTTACAAGCTATGTTGCTCAAGCCTGTAATTCCTACACTGGTGAAGGTACATAGCAGAAAACTTCTGGTTATAGTATCTTTAGGTTGTAAATAAAAAAAATCATTACTGTTTGTGAGGGTAACTACCTAGCTGAATCTAAAGCAGAAGCCAAATAGAACGTTATACTGTAAAGTTATAAATATTAACATCTGAAATATAAAATGAAGTTATGCTATTTAGCATAAACACAGACCAATTCAATATTGTCGCTATGGTATGGAATATTAAAGCTTTTCCTTAAAGACTATGTGCATATTATTGCTTATGTTAACTTTAGTACTCTGCTAAACACTGTAGGTACTCTACTAAATTCAATATGAGCCCTTTTGTTTATTATAATACACTTTGAGCCAGGCCCTGGAATTAATTTAATTCCTGATCATGCAACTTGCCTCTGAACTGCAATGAATGAAATGTTACCCTGAGCCTGGCAAGAGAGAGAGGGATGATTGTCCAAAATCAGAAGCACTAACAAGTCACATTGCTTAGAACTAAACTTACCACTATGACTCAAATCTTTTCTAGTGAGATTTAATTTAATCTTTAAGAACTTCAGGGCAGGTCAATGAAGGCCTACTCCCATAACAGACACAAGGTATTTTAAATGGGTCAAACCAAAACCCTAGACAGACCATTGCGGTACTTTGGGACTTTAAAATCCTGAGCCAAACTTCATGCATTAGCAGCACTTGGCCTTTCTTGCTCTCAGAACTGGTGCTATCAGCAGTAACTACTGAGTGAACCAGTGTTCTGTCATGTCCATCTGCTGGTTGTGAGCACCAGATACATCATATGGAAAGACAGTGTAGTGCTGTGGATTAATATACCTTGTACTTAGTCAAGTTCTGTGTGTATACTGGAATGTAAAACAGCGCAGAAGTAGTTAAGAAAAGGTAGAAGAGGAAAAATACAAATATACGCAAGCAGAACTGTCTTTGAAGTAGCATATATGCAAATTAGGGATCAGGTCTCTCATATTGAAACTGTCTTCAAGAAAGAAAAAGGAAAATTAAAGACTGTCAGATCAGCAATGTTACCACTGCCATAGGCACTCCTCAGGTGCTGCTAGAAAGTTTCCACTGGAGTTGGCTACACTGATACAGGTACCAAGATACAGCTCCTAAGAGCTCCACTTGAAAAGGTGGGGTTGTGCCTGGCAAACTCCACCTGGAAGGCCAACAGTTAGATGGCCGTAAGGGAGAAGTGTGAAAAACAAAAGAGAATTTTTAGGATTTGAACAAAAGGGGGTTTATATATATATATATCTGCCTGACAAAAAGTTGGCACTTAAAAACCTCTATAATTGCATGCATTATATTTGTGGAAGTGTCTTATTGCCACTGCATTGCTATTAAAATGCAAAACAAGCACAAGCATGTCATGTTTATTAAACCACTAAAAAAATGTTCTGACAGCATTATGACTTCGGTTTCAAAAGTGTAGAAATGGGCAGGGAAAAGAAGGAGGAAGAATCAGAAACCGAAGTCTCAGTTTACTCTTTTGTGCTTAGTTATTGGAACATATAGGGTGGATTTTATAGTCCTTTGAGATGTCTGCAGTAATGATCTTACATTTTAGAATAAATGATCTCAAAGTGCATTACCAATTTAACAGTTTGATATCAGACTTAAGCATAAGATGACTACAGCTATATCTGAGATTTTCTAAGGAAAATGTTTACAGCAAATGAAAAACAAGTTCTTTTTTTCCCCCTAAGAAACTGCAAAGGAATCTTAGGTGTGCAGAATGAATGTAATTATGCAGACTAAAATTAGGCCAGTTCATCATAGCTAATTCCTTGTCTTTTACAAAAAGTGCCACAGGATCTTTAATGCCACAGATGATCAAGTTGTCAGTGTTAGGTATACATGCAAGTTGGCAGCTCTGGCATCTTACCCAACAGTGTGTTCAGTTTTTAGAGCACAGGGATAAACCCTGGCAGGGCAACGTGCAGCATTTCTTCTCAGTTCTTTGTGACCCCATGTTCTGCATCAGTGGAGCTGTAGATCCAGTGCCTTCTCATTCATGCTTTCAGCTTAAAGTTTCCATTTATTAAACCAGCCCTTCCATCATCATCATTTATGTTCTTTTCATACATCATTTCTATCTATTGTAATACCTCTTCTCAGGATTTGTGCAATCTGAACAGAGAGTCTGAAGCTATCAGAATAACTTTATCTAAAACATACATACAAACAAATGAAAGGAAGAATGTTATTTGTGTTCTTTTTGTGTTTTGTGAATAGGAGTTATGCAGGCACAGAGATATTTGCCATTTGAGTGTATCCTGGCTATAGTCAGATGCAACCCCAGCAGATGAAGGAAGTTGCCATGACTTCAAAATGAACTCTCTCTGCAAGTCCTGGAAAAGTTCTTCACTGTCCAGTTCATTTTATACCTTCAAATTTTGGATGTTATCTAGGATATTGGCTAAAGACTCATTTTAACTTTTAGCTTTCTCCTTAATTTTGTTCTTTTGCTAATATACCTTTTTGGGTAACATATTTTACTGTTCTTTGGCAGTTTCTTTCACAAAACTTTTGCCAGTTCAGCATAATATCTAGATTTTTAACTTGGAAAAACTGTATTGCTACCACTTTTTTTTTTTGCATCAGAACTGTTAGATGTTATGCAACATCCCAAGTTGCTCTGAGATCATGAGATAAAAATAGACCATTGGGAATCCAGCACAGATTTAAGCCAGTAACCACACATAATTCTTGCACTCCAAATATTTCATTGCAGATGCACTTTTTGAGAGAATGTGTAAAAAAAGATGTTTTCGAACTAGAGCTAGGCTCATGCTGGGAAACTCCTCTTCAAAAAGCAAAATTCTGCTATGTTGGTGTTGTGCTAGAAAAGAATGGACAAATATGAGTGATGTCCAAGAGGAGCTCAGCTGTGGTGACAGGCTTTCTCCTCCAGGTCCCCACTTTTCCCCAACAGTTCAAGGAGAGCTGAGAGAGGATTCTGCCCATTCTGCAAGCAGTGTTAGAGGGTATTTTAACTCCTGTTTTCTCAGGTCCCTGTGCAGCAGAGGGTAAAGCTCCTCGTGTGTATCTCCCTCTCCTTGTGTACCTCTGAAGATGTCACCCAGAATCCCGCTGAAAACAAAGTAAAATGGGAAGCACTGACATCTAGATTCCCTAATATAATGTGTAATGACCCAAGTCTATTGCGTGAGCTATGGCAAGCCCTTGTTTGTGGTAGGTGTGGAAAAAGAGAATGAGGAGCAACTGGTATTTAGGCACATTTTAGAATGACATTAAAGTTCTGTTTCATTTAAATTTCAAAGTGCATATTGCATGTCAGGTTTTGATGAATATATATTCAAGACAGGAACGTTTAATTCACACCTATAGTATTTTAGGTACAAATTTCAAATGGACCATCAGAAATGACTTTCCCGAACTGGTCAGTTTGTAGGCTTCTGACAATCCGATTCTTCATCCATTCAAACTTGCTCTTCCTTGTACCCCATTTTGCTGTGTGCTTCCCTGCATTCTCTGATGTATCCTTTATGAAAGTGTACACTTGTACCTTGATGTCCTATCTGAAAGTGGTTCATAGCATGTAGTAAGGCTGAGTCTGTGTGAAAGGGACAACCCATTTCACAGCTTGTGGGCAGGACACTAGCATTTTTATTGCCTGTCAATCTTGCCTTGGAAAGGTGATAACAGAGGCTAAACTCAGTGGAGCTGCCACCTTGGGTCTCAACATTGGAATGGCACTAGCAGTATATTTAAGAGTACATATAAGAACACACCTGGGTTCTGGTATTTAACACTTGTGTTCATCTGTTTTGCAAAAGGGTAATAATTAATTCTTACATTTCCTATTAAAAAGCAGTATCACACTAAATTAATCGAGACTGCCCACACCTTCCTTCTCTGAGTGGTTTGGTCAGAGAAAGATGTTTTCAAATTCCTAGGGTGTTCAGAATAGAGACTTGCTAATGCAGTTTTCTTCTTGCTGTAGGAGTTTCTGTGTCTGTGATTTCGTTTTGTGTGATAATTTAAGGACAGATGTAGAAACACTCCTTCCTTGGATCTCTGGAAGTAGGCTAGCAGTGTTCAATCGTTATTACATTAAGATGATTCAAGGCTGAGAATACTGATGCCACCCTTCCCCCACAGACATGCACACACAGAGTATTATCTCTGTTTGCCTTACTAATGTCATTGTGCGATATTCCATTTTCCTCTCTCTTCTTGTCCCCAGGGTCTGTAACAAACCCCTGCTGGACCTTTTATCCACCCACTAAGTCCAGATTAATTTATTATACTCCATCTAGTTTTTGAACTGTTCCTTCTAAATGTGTGATGGGGCTTAGGGCTGTGCAAAGGGGATTCAAGGATAAGGGGAGAAAACATCCTTAGGCTGTAGCTTACAGTGAAAGGTTGTGTTACAGTATGAACACCTCTGCTATTATTATGCATAGCCATGGAAGATGATGCAGGAGGAATGTCTGATGAGAGCTCATATTTAGCTGAATTAACATCTCAAGTCCATTTTTTGGTATAAATCTGAGTTCATCATAATCTAAAAGCAAATATTTGCCTTTAATATCTCTGCTTTATGCATAGAATGCAGTATATTCTTAATTTCCTTCTTAATTATTATTATTTTTTTAAACAGCTTCCAGGCAGAAAGTCAATGCCTGCTGTGTTTTATATTATCATCTGCAACTCATTTTCCTGTGGGTTTTTGTTTGTTTGTTTCTTTTGGGGGTGGGGGGTTGTTGTTGGTTGGTTGGTTGTTTTAAAATAAAACATCTAATTAATCCATGTAATCAGAATACTTTCTGTTTAAACTCAATGTGCTAATGAAAAGAACAGAATGAACACGTAGCAAATCTGTTGCAACTATGAAAGTAATAGCTAGGTAAAAAATATATAGAGATAAAAACTTGAATACTTTATGCCTGGTATGTGAATGGTGACTGAAAACAATAAGGGTGACTACAAGTAGTAAATGTCTGAAGAAAGTTCTTCAGTGAAGTGGAAATAAAGCTCCTAATTTTTGCCATCTCATTTTTGCTCATTGCATTGCATAAGCTGGGCCTGGTGATCTCACATTTGTACCAATAAAACTTCTTTTCTATTTACAGAAAGTGACAGTGTGAGCTTTTTACAGGATCCTTTTAAAAAGAAAGCTTGAAAGATTGTTGCAACTCATGCCTCTTTATCTGGAGTTAAGCATGATGAATTACTACTTATGTTAGAAGTTTCTTTTTCTTTATCTTTGTCCAACTCGGCATCTTTTCCTGGGGAGAATACAAACAAGAGGAATTGGAAGCATGTATTTCATTTTCATATGTTTAGAAATTAAACGTGTAACTTCAGGTGGCAGTCTGTAATAAAGGAAAGGAATTAGAGAAATGTGCTTTTTGATGAATTATCACCAGCACAATTTTTAATGGAATGTTTGTCAGGCTTTTCCATGAAATACCAGCAGCTCTTTAACATCTTTAAAATTATTACCTAGACGATTTCCAGTAATGATTAACTTGAAAATCGATGTAGGAAGTATTACCATAGTAAAAATAAAAAGATTTCTCCAAATGGTAATGTACAAAACCTTACAAGGGAAAGCTTGCTTGCCCATGGAGCTTTCCCAGTAGAAATATCATAAATCATACATAAGTCAGAGTATGAATGAGAAAAAGAAAAATAACTATCAAGGTATAATTTAGAATTGCTTGAAGTGTTCATGGTTTGGCACAGACAGATGCAAACGACATATTTGTTAAGCATGGTCAGCAGAAACATGGCATCTCGCAGCATCTGGGTGGCAGCTCAGAAGTGCTATTTTTTTGAAAAATGCATTAGATCCATTTCTCTGCCCTTGTTTGCATCTGCACCAAAATCAGTCATAACACATCACTGTTAAGTGGCTGTGTAGCAAACGGAGAGTCAGGCCCATTATTTTCCAGGAAATCTCACCTTTGAGGCAGTTGACTTTTGCAGCATGGTGTTGATTTTACCTGTTTTTGCGATGAACCCACCAAGATGAAAAAGGATACGTGGCTTCCCTTCTGACACAGAGTTGGTCATTCATGATTAGAGCCCAGCATGAAATCTCAGCCCTGTTGTACCAGTGGCAAAATTCCAGATGCCTTAAATAGGAGCAGCAGCCTTCTGATCTCCCTGTTTCACTAACTACAAGATACCATTTGTTCTTGGCAGTGACCATTTACACTGCAAATACAAATGGGCACATTTTAGAACGTCCAGGAATCTCCATGTTACCAAATTAGTAAGTTTTTTTTCTAGATCTAATTTGAAATTAAGATGAGGAATATAATCATTGATACCACACTACAGTTTCATTCCTATCTTCACCTAGGATTACTTCGTCTTTGTATTATACTGAACAGTAACAAGAAGATTGTCTCCATCCGTCTTCCAGAACTGTATAAATTATGTGCTGAATGAGATACAGCAGGTGCTGAAACAAGGACATCAGTGGCATGGGAAAATCCTATAACAAAACAGATAAAGTTTAGCAGAGAATCTTGGGCTATGTTTTCTCCCCAAAACCACTCTTCTGGATGGGAAGCTGCTGGAGACACATATCTTCTCGTTTGTAGGTACAAATGGGACCTTAAACATGGCTGGAGCTTGGACAGCAACACAAATAATAGTGGCGACTTTGTCAGTTTTCCAGGAAATGCATACACATTTATACTGCAATGTTTTGTAATTAGTGCTCAACTCAAAAAACATCCATAAGATCATAAAAGCAGCTAATAGTGAACACTGCAGATGCCCAGGTTAATTTCCGTTGCAGTTGAACTCAGAATGACTAATGTAGCGTTTCACTTAAAAGGAAAGCTTTCTAAAAGGCAGCAGAGAACTAAAAGATTTGCCATCTGTTTTAATATTTAAATCACCACAAACTCATGCACTTGTATTGCAGAAACCTCATAGAAGTATCTACAAAAATATTTTCTGTAGATACATCTGTATTTCAATGTCACCATATCTCATCTCTGGCTACAAGTTGCCTTCATCTCCAACATGTTTCATGGCAAAAATATTAAATCAGGTATGACATACTACTCCTTACAAGCCCTGTCCATGTCTAATTTTGGAATGCCTTAGCAGTAAGTACCCAATTAAAATAAGTATCAATTAAAAAATTAAAATGCCTATAGCACGCTAATGGAATGTTTTTACAACAGCAATGTCACCTTGTTAGTAGATGCATGTTTACATATGGATTTGCATCACCTGTGCTAATGAGCAGAGTTTATGAACATGTGCGATTATCATATTTTGATACTTTCCAAGCATTCCCTCTTCTAATTCATTTTTAAATTAAGTTTTTCCTTCATCTGATAGATCTGTAATAGATTTTAACTACTACGTAATAGTATTGTATTGTCTTAGTGATGACATCGAGCTTTAAAAGATGAAATATCAACCCAGCTATTCCTAAACTGATGTATAACTTTGTATGATATGATTGTTGGTTTGGGATACACAGTTTGTTTGTGTTCAACTGGCTAAAGGCAGCTGTCGTTATGCTGGGGAATTAAGAGGCAAGATGTAAAATAATAGCATAGAAGTTGACCTAAAATAGGGAGTTGTTAAGATCTCGGTCACCTGCCAAGGTGGCTCCACATGGAGCCTCCTGAAAAGATTGCAGATGACACCAGAATTGTCGTTCAGAAGGTTCATGTTTTAATTTACAGAAGGACAGAGGGGTGAATACTGGACTATTTACAAATTCAGCTGTGCCCTATTTCATTCTGAGACAAAGTCACATTGCATAAAGATAACGCTATATGCCTGATTCAGGTAGTTTCTGACAGTTTCCATTTCTCTCTTCTCAGCTTGCTTTGGTATAAAGCAAATGACTTTTCCACAGTTTGGGTTGTGTGCTCTCAAAGTACACTGCTTGACCAAGTGCAACATAAGATGGTAATTCTCCTACTATGAAAGCATATCCTCTTTTTACCTGATGAGCAGGACAGCAGAGTTTCCTGATCTTTAAAGCCCTGGCAGAACAGCTGGCCAAGGCTGTGAAATGATAGAGGTGCTGGGAATCAGCTGAGGTCTTAGTCCCAGCTGGCAGATGAACTGGGCTTCTTGCCTGGAATGATGAGTGGGGGTGTAGGGGAAGCTTTTGCAGAAAAGAAAGCTCTAGGGGGCGCGAGTTCTGAGTTGCTGTAAAGAGCTGAGTATTGCTGCCTTACTTGCAGAAGATAGGTGATGTTGGTAGTTGTGTCCTGTTCTTGGACTGAAATTGACAGTTTATTCCAGAGGTTTTTTACAATGGAATGCTGATAGCTGTCATCCTGCATGATGAGCTCCTGTGTGATGTTGTCTGCTCCTAATGTGCAAGGTAAAGGCATTCTTGTTACTAATGCTAACCTGATGTTACCCTGTCTTTGGGTAGATTTGTCATTCTTCATTTGCAAAGGCAAAAATTCAGCTGCTTTCCTAAATCTTTGCTGGCATAGGAAATGTCTTTGAAGATTTTCCCACTGCAAAAATGGAGAAAACCCTTACAGATTTTCACCATAGCCTGCCTATTGCCTCTGCATGTAATGCTGCAGGTCTTCCCTGTGTGAGGATTTGTCTCTCGGTTTCTCTGAGAAGAAGAGAAATAAGGGAAATCCTAAAGCATACTGAACTTCCTTGATTTCAGGTGGAAGTGCACATGTGAGAGTCATTATACACTAGGACCTGAAAAGCATAGTTTTGGAAAAAATACTGCTTGTCTCTCTGATTTCACTAGGAAAAAAAAATATTGCCCTCTGACTCACATATTGACCTGTACTTGGTTTTATATTTATCTTATGTTGATCTGTGCCTCTGTACTACTAGCACTTTTGATAGCAGTATAAGTATTTTGGAGACAAGTACAAGTAACAGATAATCACATTCCTGAAAAAGTATTAAACTGTTGAGTAATATTTTTAGTTCATTAAAATGGGGCTGCCATATCTTTTCTGAACTCTGGCATGGTTCAGTCTGCTTTTAGGTAGAGAAACCAGATCCATAGAAGAGAGACTTCAGGAGAGCTCTCCAGTAAGTTGTGAGATAAGGCAGGTGCTATTGAGGGTGAAGATTGTTGTTCTTTTTTTCTCCCCATTGATGCAGATGAGTTCATGCAGCCACACTTTCATCTTAGGAATTCTAACTCAACTAATTCTGTTTCTTCAGGTTTGAAAGAAAGTGTTATTTTGTTCTTGTTGAGGACTGAGACATAGTCTTAGGCCAAGGCTGCAAATCTATGACTTCGACCTGCTTTCAGCTGAGTGCACTCAGAGTCAAAATGATGATTACACACAGACTATACCATTGTATTTTGGCTAACAATCTGAATTAGAGTTCTCTAATGCAATGAGAAGTAGATTATCCTGGAAGCCTTCAACAAATGTTTACTGAATGTTTGCCATTTGTGTGGGTGGAAAGGCCCTAGAAGAAACCACTGAGATGAGCACAAAAGTTGTAGTCCACAACACTGAGTAAGACTAAGCAAAACTATTTTAGTAGCTAAATCTGTGCATTGTTTTGAAAGGAAAAATCTGAAGACAGTCATCCAGTCCTATTGACAATCCTAATACAATAAATATTCTCCTGCTTTTTCTTACATAAAACTTCCTGAAACTGCTAGCAGGCACACAAACCAAAACTTTTCAGAGTTTACATCCAGGACCAACTGGACCGATGTCTTTAGGGGGAGGATCGCTGTTTACTGATGTGTTGCTACAGATAAACACAGCTCCAGCAGCTATTCCTGACTAACCAGGAGATAGCCAAAGCCAGATGGGCTCCATGCTTTGTTCTTCTGCAATGTGTCCTTTACTGAGGATAAAAGCGAGTCAGATATTGAATGTCCTTGCTGAAATTACTTCTGTTTCTGTTAGAACAAAAATGCAAGTTTGTATAAAATGGAAAAATATATACTTGCAGACACATAGTATCTTTTAGCATGTTTGAAGCTCTATTTTCAGAAGCCTGCTTCAAGTATACCTAATGCAAAATGTTACAAAATAACACTGTAAAACATAGTTGTTTACTAATAATAGATCTTCTAGGCAATGCTGTTTGAAGTGCTGCTTTACAGTCACCTGCTGAATTGAAAGATCCTTTACAAACAACATTTTTACACTTCAAGGTAACAGTTAAATTAGCTAGGCACAGTATCCCATGCTCAAAGTTCTGCTTTACACTAGTACGGGGAATACTTATTTTAAGCACATCCAGTAAAATACATATTTTAAATGATATTTTACAGTTCAGTGGTTTTGCTAACCTGAAGATCCCAAAGTGCTTCTCAGATGGAGGTGAAGTTAGCTTAAGAACAGTCCTATGAGCACAATTATTTTCATTTTACATCCAGAGAAAATGAGCAATGAAAACTGATGGTTTGTTCAAGGTTGCACACAGGTGCCAGCAGTAAGAATAGAAGCTGCACTTCTTGCCTCCCACTTCTGTGCTTTAACTATAAAGCCAGTATTAGGCTTTCCACATCATCCTGTGATTGAGTAACTTTCATTAGATCAGCGGAGATTCAGGAATTCTGAGCTAATTAATGCTCTAGCACTTTTCAAACCCTCAGCTGCTCTTTACCTCTGATGGTTCCACAGGGTTCGATGACTTGCAGTGATGTGTCTCTGAAAAGACAACAAAGGCAAATAAAGGATGGGGATTCACTAACCTTGTCTGACAGAGGTAGGGGCCGTACTCAGAAACGTTTGCTTAGGTTTTATAAGCTTCTTATTCTTTTTAAACAGAGTGTGTGAAAGCTTCTAAGAGGGACCCCGTCGTGTTAAAAATCTCATAATTTAAAATTTCCTCCTTATCACCATTCTCTGCACTGCACTTCCACTGATTACAGTAAATCGCCTGAATTCTCTTTTAAAACTATGCCTTTTTAATGAGATCAAATTAAACATCATGATTCCCGTGTAAGCCACAAGGAATCAAGTATTACACACACTGTGGCAGCTGTATTTTTAAATAATTAGGGACGGGCATAAGCTGCTACTCTTTGATCTGAATTAATGTATCCCAGAAGTTTGGGTTAAAATGTTTTGGTTCAAGTTTGTAACACTGCTGATTTACAGCCCAATGTATGTAGAGTTCACTGTTTCAACTTTTCTGCTAGTAAGGAGGTTAATGGTGAAGACAAAGAAGAGGCTAAGCTATTAACAGTGATGAATCTTGGAGCAGGTCATATCTTCAGTCCAATTAACAGCACATGGCCTGTCAGTCATGTTTGGATATCAAGAGCCAGTATGTTGCAAACAACCAGGAGGACTTAAGAACATTCATCATTAAATTGTAATGTCATCTGAATTCTCACTATTGCTCTTGGTCTCTCTCCTCATGGCAAAGGTTTGTGATTTGTTTACATTTTACTTCGGTATTTTTATGTGTTCCTACAGTGCAGAAGTGGGTCATCATTAATGAATATGTATATACCCAACATAGGTAATTTACTGTGCTAAAAACAAAGTATACAAAACGCATTGTTTTCCTAAAACCACTTTATTTTTTTTTTTTTTCCAACTTGCAGGGCAGAATAGGAAGGTAATTTTCAGAAATATGATGCTTTGTGAACCTAGACCTCTAACTATAACTGTAAAACTATGAATATTTATACATCACTGCAGAAACTGAATCCTTTGAATGGTTGAAAAGATATATCTATAACCTGCTCTCTAAAAATCTAGAAGCAATTCAGTGTGAGGAACACAGGGATGAAGTAACTTTACAGTGTTAAGAGGGTTTAATATAGAAAGTATTAAGCACTGCTGTAGCACTCATAAAACAACACCGCTAATGCTTAAACATGTTTGACACTGGAGCCTTTTTACTACTTATATTCCAGCATATTTACAAACTGAGAAGAGGCTTGTTGAATCTTGTTCCATGATAGACTTCTGAAGTATTCAGGCTGGTAGTTTTCAATTACTTCATCTTGGCTGGGATTCAGAGCAGGACAGCACTAGGGGAGGCTGCATTCAGCTTGACCAGCTGAAACACAGGAGGAGAATACACACACTTAAAGGGGAAGAGCCCAAAGAGCCAGCTCTTCCTGATGTGCTTCATTAACTATTAATAGAGATGCATTATTTTGTGGATTTGTCACAATTGGCTCTTAGGACAGGGTGTCTACGTGATTTGCTAATTACCCCTAACCTGCTTGGAGGCACATTTGTGAATGCCAATCATTTATTGCCAATTTACATACTTGGAGGAGAGGGCTGGGGAGAGAGATTCTGTAATACAAAAACATGTTAGAGTTAACACATTAATATTTCCCTCAAGATCACCCTGTGCCATGACATGACCTGTCCTTCTCTGTCCTACATAAACCTAACCTCTTGCATCCTTCACAAGCAACAGGAAAGCTGAACCATTTCCTCAAGATTACTTGAATTGCTTGGAATAATGTCAGTCATTGTACTGAATTTTAGGTTATTTTTAAAGAATGATGTGATATATTTATGATAAAGTCCTGGTTTACTTATTTGATATGAAATTTCAATGTTTTCTTTTGGCATAACCCACTTTGCAGCATGTCAGGAAGCATTTTCCTAACAAGCCAGAAGAGAACGTAAATCTCCTGTTTGAATGCATATGAGTTTATTATACTCCTTGCCTTGAGGTTTGAAGTGACTTGTTCTTGCATGGTAAGAGGATGGGCAGAGCTTGGAGCGTAGGTGTTGGGGTAGTAGCATTAGCCACCCATACCTCATCTGAGATGTCATGCCTGAGTGTACTGTGCCATCATGACGGAGGTGTCCATGCTTTGTCATCATTAAGTGGGTGGCTGCTGTGACAAGATGCTTCTGCTCAATGAATCAGTTGTAAAATGAATGTTAGAATTCTGCAGGGGGATGTATCGTGCCTCCTTCTGTGACTTCCCACCCCCAAACCTCTTCTTGTTCTGCTCCTCTGACGTGCTGCAACAGCTTTATGAAAATCAAAGGCTTTAATTGTATAACTACCACTTAGCTGAAAACACAGGATTTATTCAGTGCTCAGCTCCTAATGATCACTTCATGTAGTATTCCCTTTTTTTTTTCCACCATCTTACCAAGCAAGTTTTAACATCAACACACATGCCACATTGTTAAGGAGGCAAGCGTCAGCTTCAAATAAGCTTGAAAAATTTACAATTTTTCACTGTTTCTTTCATACAGGGCTGAGTTCTCCAGTCAGCATAAACACAGTAGCTTTAACATGGGCAACAGCAAGTTCTTCCAGCAGGATGGTTTTCCAGCCATGCCCGGCAGCAGCCAGGTGCCCTCCTCCTGGAGACAGCTACGGGACAGAGAAGGATTCAGCCATACGGTCTTCTGTGGCTTGAGGCTCCTGAGAACCTCGCATTTGCTCCTTGCAGCTATTATTTAGGATGATGCAGCTCCAAAATGGCAACTGTTGAGCTCCTTACAACTGCTCTTTGCAAATGTGCTGCCGCCTAGAAGTGATTCCAGCATGACTGGAGAAAATTTTCTGTCTTTATTCTCTTTCTGAGGACAAAATGAACAGGATCCTCTGTGGGCATAGTTACTGTAATGGGGCTGCTGCTTGTGTGGGGAAGTCTCCAGCATGTCTTCAACTAATAAGGCGGATTCATTACTTGTTCAGAGCAGTTCCTACATTAATCTAGGCGGAGCATGGTACAGAACTGTCCCCCCTACCCTGCAGAAGCAGCGGTGATTGGCCTCATTTGCCAGACACAGAAGAGGCTGTGTCCTGCTATATAGATCTGCGTCATGAACATGTCTACAGGCACACAGGTGCTGCAGAGTACCATACTGTAGGGAGGTTTTGCAGTCCTGACTAGAAAGTGAGATAAGCACATAAGTGGAATAAACCCACAAAACAAAACCAACAAAAAACATGTTGGAGTGAAGCCTGGCAGGATGAGGCCTGTGCAGGATGTAACTGCTGCTGAAGAGCTTCCCAAGGAACTTCAGAGCATTTCTGTGGTGTGTGGTTGTTTTGCATGTTGCTTGGTATTGATCGGTTTGGAAAGTTTCTCTTCCTTGTCCCCTGTAAACCTTTGGGGAGAGGGAGTCTCTTTCTGGTGTGAACACAAGCAGTGGGCAGCTTCATGTGCTGTTGAGTGGGGTCGCAGTTTGTGAGACTGAGTTCTGTCTGCACTTGCAACTGCCCACCCTGCTGAGGCTGCCTACAAATAAAGGAGGGTCTATTTTAGCTGTGATTTCTAAGCATCTGCTGTAGTGCCACCAGAGTTATTTATCCCAGTTATGCAGAAGTGGCTTCTTTTGAAAGAGAGCTGGAGGTGAAGCGATACATCTTTCTCTGTAGTAGTAAATGCATGCTGTGTATGCATCACAATATAGGTCTCTGAGGTTTAGCGGATCTGCAATTATGTCATTTGTTTCACACTAACTGAAGTATATATCTACAAGTGTGCAGTGCAAAGCGTGGGCGTCCTGGGTTTGAGTTAATTTTCACAGAAACTGGGAGCGAGCACAGCCAGGACAGCAGACCTAAAGTAGCTAAAGGGATATTCCATACCATATGACATCATGCTCAGTGCATAAACTGGAGGAGCTGGCAGGGGAGTACCACTGCTTCAGAGGAGGCTGGGCACTAGTTTTCAGAGTGGTGAGCACTTGCCTAGGGTATCCCTCACTTTGTATATCATTTTATTGTTGGTGTTGTTGTTTATTTCTTCCTTTGCTGTCCTTTAAACTGTTTTTATATCAACCCATGAGTTTTAATTTTTTTCCCCTCCAATTCTCTTCCCTATCCCACTGGGGGAGGAGGAGCGAGTGACTGGCTGCATGGTACTTAGTTGCTTGCTGACACTAAATCGCAGCAAAAGGTTAAACGGAGATCTTATTATTAGACAGGCAGTCACTTGCACAGTACCTGAAAATGTACATTTTGTGAAGAAAAGCTGTTCTTTTCTATGCATATATGTATACATATTAAGCTAATAGGATTTGTTTCTGCTAAGCCAGACTGAGATAACACATAGACTCTTACTGCTTTTCAGAATCTTTCCCATATGTTCCTTGTGTTTGTGAAAAATAGTACTTACTTTTTAGTGTTTTTAAAATTGTAAGTCCAGAGTAACAACTGTTAGACTGAAAGCTGCTTCTGTATGAGAACAAGACATCCCAAAGAGTAAGTGTTGTAAGTATGATTAAACTTAACTTTCTCATACACTGGACTCTCTAGAAAATTTTTATATATTGTGCAGTTTCGAGAGACAGCTGCTGAGATGAGGCTGAACTTGGTCACTGTTTGAAACAACCTGAAATGTACTGGAATGAATGGGTGCATCTCTGTACCTGGCATAGAGATTTGATGCCATAGGTAGGTTAGTGTAATGTGACCATTAGTGTAATTTGTCATTATGTTACGTGTATTACCGTGGTGTACATGAGATCTCATCGTAAATGTTTTCAAGACAGAGATTTAATGCATTTTTGTCACCCAAAGTTTGGTTTCACCAGTCAAGGCAAATGGATCTGTGCTATTGACTTTGGGTTCAGATATTTACATGACACTTCTGTTGGTTATAAATTAAAAAAATCTTTTCAATAAGTCCTTTATTTTCATTGCTATGTCTACAGTATGGCTGAGATGTATTGAGCTAGGTAAGTGGGTAGGAAAAAAATGAGAAACTTAGCTATATTCTAGAGACATCGAGTTGTTAAGAGAAAAGCCACTTTTGCTGTGTGCCTGATCTCTGCAAACCACTGAGGCATCCACTCATGGGGGCAGGGGAGGGAGAGAAAAAAAAAGGAAAAAGGAAAAAAACAACCCCAACACACATTTTCTATCTGTACGCTTCAGTGCATAACAAGTAGTGTATGCTCTTTAGGCATGATTCACCAGGCAAATGCATGTGCAAGTGACTGTAGGTACAGCAGTGGGGGTGGATCTGGATCACGTAAGGCCAGTGCAAAACGTATGTGGAATGTGGGGAAACATCTTCCGCCCAATCCCAATCAAAAATGTCAAAAGGTTTACATTGCAGTTTGATTGTTAACACAATAAGAGATCTGGGTCAAACTAAGGGTCCATTTAATTTTATATTCTTTCTACAATAGCAGTTTATACTTAAGGAAAGAATGAGTACGAATAGAGACAGACCTGCAAGCACTGGTTTGGAGTTTTCTTGAGGAGAGGTAGTATTTGAGCCATTGCGGTCAGAGCAGCCTGTGGAGTTACTCTGTGATTTGTCTTTGAACCTATTAACATGTTACTTCAACAACAATCTGTGACAGTGAGTCTCCACAATTCAGTTGTGGACTAGTGAAAAAGTACTTCTCTTTGTTCTTTGTTTTAAGCTGCCTAGCTAATAGGTACACTACCAAATTATTGGGATTTGAGGAAAAAAATAATTCATAGGCAGTTTCTCTGTTTTATTGCCCTCCAGCTTACCCATGCATTGTTATCACATTTAAAGTCTGAAAAATCCTAATTTTCTATGTGCTAGAAGGTTATTCTCTATCTCTAAGCAGCATTGTTGCCATACTTATTACCTTTTTGGTTCATTAAAAAAAAAAAAAAAAAGCAAAAAAGCAACCCACAAACCAAACCCATAAAAATAATAGTCTGGAAGAGAAGTTCATTAGAAAGGTCAACTCAAAACAGAAGTTAGCCCAACTCCACAACTGAAAGATGAGGAAAGTATGAGAACATAGGTGCCGTCACGTGCTTGGTTTCATATCCGAAGTGCTTGGTCAGAAGCACTAGAGATCATAGTGTTTTCTCTTGGTAATAGAAAATTAAAAACAGAAAGATGGGTGGAACTCAGAATGGTAGTTGTTAGCAACCTGCTATTTGAACATTTGGCTTCTTTCACTCTCATGCATTTATATTTATTTCAAATGGGTTGATTGTAGAAGCTGATAAATAATCTGCTGTCAGTTGTAGTCCATTGTGTTTGTCATCAGTGCAAGTTCATTGTAGTTGGTGATGAAATTTCACCTGCTGTGTGAGAGAAAATAAAATGCACAGTTGTGGTTGTAATTAGGGTTGAAAATCAATAGTAAAAGATGTTTTAAAAATAAGAAAGATGGTAAAAGAGAAAATGAGGAGAAAACTGTGAAAACAGAATTCACTGGGGACAGATAAGAACAGGGAATGTAGAGACATATTGGAGGAAATGGAACATTAATCCAAGGTGGAAAAAACACAACCACTCTTTGTGAAAGGCTTCATTTTGAGTCTAAGAAAGAATGTATTTTCTAGTGAAAAATCTGTGTTCCTGTGGTGGTACGTGCATGTGGCTGAGCAGAAAATGGAGCTGCTAATGGCACCTTGAAGATCCTCACACTTTTTGTGCTTCAATCCCTTGGTGGTCACCGTTCTTGAAAATGAAGGACTTGGATGAAGCTCACTTTAGAATTCAGGAGGGGATGTCCCTGAATTAGAGAGCAGCATGTCACAGTACAGTTCACAATGAAGAATGCCACACCTATTTTGTTTTTTTACAATTGCCTAGAAACTGTTCTTTTATAGCCTTCGAGACAAAGTATCTGGGGGGTTGGATATGACCAGATGGCTGAGCACTGAGTAGTCTTCTTCTAAGCTGCTCTTAAAAAGCACCTGTACTAAAAGGGTGGAAAATTGAAAATTCTTGTTGGCTCCACAGGGGATGATGTGTTTGGTTTTGATGGAGTGGAATATCTTTGACTAGTGCTGATTATGAAAGGGCTTATTACTGGCTAGGGAGTAGAAAAGGCAAAGCATTTCATTCTCTACTTTTCTTAGCTTTCACCTCAAGAGCATCAGCCTAGGAAATAGCATGTCAGAATGTCAAAGAAATGCTCAGGCAGTTTGTTCTCTTTGTTTTATCTTTCTCTAAATATCAAAAACCTTGGTCACAGAGAAGACAGTCTTTCTCTTTAATAAGACTGTCTCCAGTACAAAGCTAGTACAATATGACAGGCAAATACAATAACCTAATTAAAGCATCTTCTGTATGATACACAAATGTGTGAAATGTTTTCTCCTAAATAAATCGTAAGGTATGTGTATTGTGCTTAGCTATTAGACCACATTCTCATATCACGTTGAAACTACATCTGCTATATTTTAAATAGTAACCAACAAAGTATGACGAGATGGCAGAATAGTTTAATATCATGCCCTTTATCTGCACAGAGAGCACGAGAGAAAAATAAGGCAAATGGCTAGCATGAGGAGGGTAGACCATGTTATTCTATCAATGCAGACAATTCTGCTCCTGTTTGGTCTATCAGTGCAATAATACAATGAATTGGATATTTCCTAGAAGGTCTTGTAGGAAATGGTTTCTGATGTTTTTAGTTAAGGAAGATTTACTTTATGTTTAAGTTGTCAGATGTCAGTTTCCTAATGCACAAATCCACAAGTAACATTTCACTAGTATTCATGAACTTTGAAGGGACAATAAATCTATTGAACAGCTGATTTGGTAGAGATTTGGTGTATGTCATGTTAAGCAAAGGTATCCAACAAAAAGATCTGTTTTTTTTTTTTTTTTTTTGTAGAGATGTACAAAGACTAAATGACATCTGACACTGTATGTACTTGTAAGGGGTGCGTGAGAACAAAGAAGGAGGCAGACAGCTGTTTAGAACCCATTACCCACAAGGAGTGATGTTTGCTCTTACATCTGGACATACAGGCTTCTTAAGTCAAAGTCTATGGAACTACTCTTCACAATAACTAACATCCAGTAGGACTCCCTGCTCCTGCAGACATCGTAATACTACACAGGATTAAGAAGGTGGGATTAGACGGGTATCATAACTATCTCATACCTGTTTAGGGAAAGTTTGTGGGCTTTGCTGGTTTGCACATCTACAAGCTCCTGTAGTTACGGAGTAGAAATGACTTCAAGTCCAAAGCTTCTATTGACTTGAGGGAGGCTGTGGGTTCTGGTATCTTTTGAGTCAGTGAGTCCCTGTGCATCTGTGCACATCCCTTGTTGTCAGACAAGGTTAAATTGAATTCTCAAGTCGAGTATTCAGCAGTCTACAGCACTGCTTAAATGTAGATCTGAGCCTATCCTCAAGTCCCAGCTTGTTCATAATCAGTGTTTATGCACAAACCTGTGCTCAAGTGTGGATTAAGGCCAAGCTCCAGAGCACACCCAAGGGCAGTAGCCCAGCTGTGCCCAGAGGAGGGAGCTCAGCGGTGCTGGCAGAATGGTCCAACAGCACATGTCCTGCTGTCAGATATCCTGAAGGATGGGGAAGATGGGCCACAACTGAGCTGTTAGGCAGCAACATGGGTGGTTAATGTGCATGCCACAAGTCCCATCATGCTAAACTCTATCTTTTAAGTGGAGATATGGCAGATGACAACTCCATGGATCTGCGAGAGCGAAGCTCCAAGCCTCTTGCTACACTGCAGATTCCACAGTTCGCTTCTCCACTTATGACATGTACTTTTTCTTTTTTTTGAAGTAACATTGGCAATCAGCAAGAAATCTATTTGCTCTACAAAACTTAACTCCCACATGCTACGAATTTGAAAGTAATTTAATATTTCAGATGGTAATGGTTTGCTGAATGGTAGAGTAAATGGCCTTAGTATATAAATAGGTAACATTTAACATTTACGTTTTTAAAAATATCAGGATGTAAAACCAATGGGAAGGTTGAAAGAGGGCGAAGAAGTATTATAATAGCACTGTATTGTTTACTTAGTGTCCAGAACACAGCCTTGTAAAACCTTGATAGGAGTTTGTTCTCTACTAGTTGTGGGGGGTCGAGTGTGGAACTAGTCATATCTACAGAATCAATTTCTCAGCCTCCTGAAATTGAAAGTTGGCTTTAAAATACAAGGATTTTAAAATCATATACTTCAATTTTCTATTCTTCCGGCTTTTGATTCTTCTAAGATCTTTTAAATCTTATTCTCAAGCTTTTCATTGTCACTAGAAACTCTTGAATCTTATTGGAATTTTAAAGGAAAAAACAATTAAAATAGTCTAGTATAACACAGTGAGATTAGGGTTCAATTTTTGAGAGTTTCCAATACTACTTGGATAATAAAGTTTTGATTTGATTACAAAGAGCTTGAAATTAAAATCTTCAGGGCAAGAATCAAGTGAGAATAGAAAAAGCAAACAAACAAACAAAACACCCCCAAAACCCCACAGTATAAATCAAAGGAAGGACAAGTGCAGTCTTCAGAAAGCTTGAAAAACACAGGCCCAGTTCCTCAGCTGATGTGAATTGCTATAGACCAGCAAAGCTTTCATTAGCTGAAGTGTTCTGGCCCAGTAACCATCCACCATCCACCAGTGAAAAAATTTGAACTGTATTTCTGCTTTGAAGAAGGAATCCTAGGAAAAATACAGTATCTTATTAGGACTAGCATAAAGAGCTTAGATATCCTGAGCACACTGCAGGCACCTGGAATAACTGTTATATGTGAAGTGCTGCTGGTCTCATTGCAGGTGCTGTGTTCGGTCCCTCTACAGACATGGACATCCACCATCCCACCTACCCTGCCCTGCTCAAAGGGTTTGAGAGGTGTCTCTGACCAAAGTCCCATGGCTTAAAACAGGACTTTAACCCAGACTAGGACTGCAAAGAGGAATAATTTTAAGGAAAGAGTCCCCTTAGGTAATCTAACAGAGGCAATTCTTATGTATTCTTATTGATATTATTCTTATTGATATTCTTAGTGTTGATGCCTCTTCTCTGAACAAGTTCTGCTTTTTTTCTTTTTAATCTAAATAAACATTGTCCTGTGTTGACAGTTTTCTATAGACCATAAAGCACATAGTGATAAGCTTTAATGACGGTATCACAAAATGTTTCCTTGCAGACATACAGAAATCTTTTCCAAGTTACAGAACTGAGTATATAGACTGCAGGGTTTTGTTCTGAGCTGATTCAAAGGATGAATTAACATGTAAAACTGTGGAGAGGGGAGAATTTTCAAACAACCAAACCCTCAGTTGGTGTGAATTAAGGTAAACATGTACATTTCATGGGGACTTACATGACTTAGCTTAGCATCTGATTCACAATTTAAATATTTAATTTCACAATAAAGGAATATCTTGTAAAATATTCTGATAAAATGAATTTTTAGGCTTAAATATGTCTAGAAAAATAAGAGAGAACTCCAAAACCTAACTGTCATCCACAGGAGTGGTGTTCACCGCAAATATTTCCAGGTGGTTGTGCTCTGGTGGCTTCAACATAGATCCCGGCGGACAATCACCCACATCATAAAAAGTGTGGGGCATTTGCCACAACTGAGCAGAATTGTCATTTTCTGCCTAAAAGAAGCTGGGGCTAAGCTAAGGCAGAAAATAAATCCTCTGTGACTCATAAAGAGAGCGCTTTTTTAGGTCAGGTCAAGAACAAAGACATTGGCAGCGCTGTGCTGAGAGACTCATAGCGATATATCCCTAAGGACAACTCCCAACAGCAATAAGATATTTTTTTTTTTCATTATGGGGTGAATGTTTTTTGAATGGATTTGTAAATGCCTTTAAAATAATCAGTTTATTCAATTAGTAAGATCACTTTTAAATATGGGAGGTTTGTTTTTGTTTAACCAAATATGCGGTTTAGTCTCAGTAACAGGAGAAAAAAAGGAAAGAGTTGGCTCAGAACAGGGACAGAAGAAACGCTCAGGAAGGGTGAGACTGCGCGGGGATGGTACCGCTGCTCTCCCCTCTGCCACGCACAGACACACATGCTCTCGTTGCACTCTGCAGCCGCTGCTTCTTCAGTATTGAATAGGGGATGCAATGGCCTTCCATCTTTGAGGCAAAGTGTTTGGTAGTGTTATTGAAATTAAATTATAATTTTGCCTCGGAGTTTCAGTTTTCTTGTGAGTCTTGTTATTTCTGTGAATTTTTGTTTGCAGAAAAGGTCCAGAATTGGATGGCTAAATAGCAACTTTCCTAATTTTCCCCACATTACATTTGGGAAATTGCAAAGACTGATAAGTCTGTGACCAAATAGGAGGCAGGTGGGAATGTCCTGGGATCACAGCGAAACAAGACTGTTCTGTCAGTTGTGAAACTGGTAGGTCTCTCACGGCAGCCAGACTTACTATCTGTGCAAGTTCCTATGGGGTCAGGTGATTTGGTATGCACAGGATTTGGCCTAAACTTTGCATTGAGCAAGTGAACTTAAGACTTTTTGAGGGTCTAAGATAAACTTTTGAAAAGTTTTCCATGTGCTCTTTTCCAGTGCTTTTCCACAACAGCAGAATAAATGGAAAAATTCACTGTGAGGAAAGAAAGCCTTCCCACAATTTTTAGTGTATGATAGACCAAGATGTACTGTAAATCTAATATTCAGTCCTTTTAAGTGGCATTTCTAGCCTGATTTTTTTTAGCTGTAGAGCTTCAAATGTAAGCAGCCAAACTTTTGAATCCTAATGAATCCTCATGAATCCTAATGAATCCTTGCGAATCTTTGAAGCTTTGCCTATCATTAATCAGCCTGTCCATGAAAAAATATTCCAGCCATACGCACCATATGTACATGCATGTGGTTCTGTAACTATTAATAAAAACAGCAATATTGTCATCTCGATATGATTATAAACCCCACCTTATGGAATTGCCTTCCTAGTGTTTGAGGTTTAAGAAATTAGATCATCATCTCCATTGTATAAACATTTTAAAAGCAGCTCCTAGTTGCAAAGTATTCCCCAACTACATGTTTTTCTTTGAAGATATTCCTACTAACGATGTGTTACTAGTGTGAGGGGCCAAATTATCTACTCATCTAATTGGTTCAGCTCCACTGTGCTGCAGAATTTGACATTATCATTTCTCAGGGTCTAACATAATTCATACAAAAGATCAATTTGTTATACTTATCATGTTAGTATAGAGCACCCTTAATAACAGGACATTTTATGCAGCATTAGCTTTCCAGCATTTTTAGTGCAGAGAAAATATCTTTTTTTCTTAGCATTAATTTAGGCAGCTCTTATTCAAATGTTTTTGCTCTTCTGCTTTTATAAATTAACTAATTTAATTGTATTGTAAATATTTATCCTCCCTAAATTAATGTAGAATCAAAATTAATTAGTTTAAAAAATATGAATTGCCGTTCGATATCACATTTAAACATATAACAAATTAGCAGGATAATTTTTCTGTTCTACTCGCTGCATGTGAAAGCTAGCCAGTGTAAACCTCCAGACATGGTTTCCTTGTTCTCAGTTGTCATTAAGCACAGGCCTCTTTTGACAAGTTTTTGACACATTGCTCTTCCATCGGGTTCCTTACTTTAGATTGTGGAATGACAAGTCTATTTTGTGGCGGTGTGAAATGAACCATGTACTGCTACCGCTGTCTCATGTCTCATAATGGAAGGTTCACAGCATGGACAATTGGGAATTTCTCCAGGCAGGGGAAAAGCACTTATTTTCAACCTCTAGCTTTAATCAATCAAGGAGAAACTGGAAATCGCTGTAAAGTAATGAATGTCAATTTATGTACATGCTATTGATTTTTAGGAATTTAATGCTCTGTTTCCCTATTTTATGTTGACCTTACGAAGCTTGAAGAAGAACACAAAACGTGAATATTCTTGAGACAGAATTGTTTTTCCCCTGGAAATAAGGACAAAAGATTTTGTATCTTCTGTGTACAGAAGAGGGGGCTGTGGAGGGGAAGAGGGGTCACCTGGAATTTAAGCCAAAGGGCTGTACCAAGTCAAGGGCCTGGAGAAAACAGGGACAAGTTATTAAATCCATTTGTTGCAAAATGGACAAAACTGTTCTTGCAAGACGTGTCCCAGTTGTTGTCATCTTAGCATGCTGAGAATTTGGGTTATTAAAATTCACTCTTTTGTTAAATGCACCCTTGATTTAACATTCGTTATTTTTATAGGAAGTGTGAAGGTATTGTTTTGAATAATTCACTGTTCATCTACCTTGTAGTTTGTGTGCTTTGTGCTCCTTCATAACACCCTGACAGAGAGGGAGAGAGAGATTAGTAAACATGACCCCAGAAGACCTCTCTAAGTGCCTGGTGTGGCATAACTTATTGGCTTCACTTTCTCTGCTCTGAGGATTGTTGGCTTCACTGGATACATTACACGTGAGTTTTGCTATTGCTTATCTTCACAAAGTTTACATCCCTCTGTTTCTTTTATTCATAGATAAGAAACTCAGGCCCTGTCAGTTACGGTGTGCTCCCAGGAGCTCACCCTCTCCCTTGCAGAGGAAGAAAACAGCAACTTCAGAGATTATAATATACAATTCAAACCTACATTGAAAAAAAACATTCTCATAATGTTGTTTCTCTAATTCCTCCTAACCATAAGAAACAATTCTAGTAAGAAACTGAATGTTATGCTGGTGTTTTAATCAGCCACAACATTCTGCTCTGACAGCAGCAGTAGGAAAACACGTACAGAATGTTTTGTTCGCTCAGAGGATTTCTTGTTGATCTCCACTGTATATTTGTACAAAAGATCCCAGGGGATTTCTCATGTTACTTTGCTGAATACACAGGAAAAGTGCTGGGAGTAACAGTGTGCTCTTCAACAGCATATTCTTCTACTACTCTGACTAGTGCAAAAATTCAAGTCAGCTCTGACAGGTTTTTCCCCTTTTTGCAATAGTTTTACAAATGAAATCACAATACTCCCTGAAATTACTAGTGCACTTGACTCCACGATCAATTTACTCCATTTTCAATATAGACTTTGACAAGAATGATTTGTTTATGCTGTCACATGAATCAGTCTCAGTAAATTAGACCTGTCAAAGTTACTTTTTCTGCACAATACAGTTTGCTTTATTTTTGACACCTGTGCAGTTGGGAAAGCTATTGTAAACAGTGTGAAAACTTGAGTCAGAAGGTAAGCTATCTGCCTTTAGATCCTATTAGCTGTGTCAAAAACACATGGCAGCAATCCACAGGAGTATTTTTTTACTTCATTTGGAATTGGCAACTAATAATAACAAAAACGTGACGTGAAGTTTGGATTTTGAATATACTACCTGTGTATACCAAAATGCATGTGGAAATCAAACAAATGCACCTGTGGGAGTCTGCATGTAGCAAAACTCTGTACTGCAGAAATGTAGAAAGATGTCACATCACCAACAAACTATCTATGCAGCATTTGCTTTTTTTTTAAAAAAAAAAAACCAAAACACACAACACTTTGCCTTCTTTTTATCATTACATTTTAGCTAAAACCAGGATATGCATTGTGTCCTGGGGTTCAACTGGACCTCTTGCATAGCCTTGGCATCAGTAAGATCTCCTAAGTTGAGCCCCCTCCCTGGTTTGAGGTTTTCCTGCCCTCCACAGATTGACAGATTGCTTGTGTGCTTGTCCTAGGCAGAAGGGAAGCAGCAGCTCAGCACTACTGTTCCCAAGTTTGTTCCCTCTGATGGCCTAATGCAGGTATAACCCAGATCAAAACTGAACTTTGTCACTGAACTACACAGCATGCTTTGGGATACTGAAGGAGAATAACTGTAATGATAATTTCTTATGATAACAGAACACCATTTAATCTGTTTATGGAAATTAGAGTTGGTTTATGTTATTTGTTACTATTAAATTAGAAGAAAAAAAAAAGTTAGGTTAGTAGTTATGCTCTGAAGGGTCAACAAAAAGACCTCAGCTTTATCTGCATGACAAAGTGCACCAGTTGAACTTGCATATTTGGGCGCAAGATTCTATTTGTCTGCCTTTTCCAGTGCCAGGGAAACTTTTGGTTTCATTTAGACTGATGTGCGGTCGCTTTGAGTTAAACCACAATTAATCCACTTTAAACCATAATAAATGTATTGCCACTTTCAGTGATGTAGTTCAATTGTTTTACATAACCGGCTTTGTTTAATCAGGAGCAACCTTTTTATGTAGACAGGCCCTTAGTGCTTATTAAAGCGATGGAGTGATGCCTGCTTAGATCAAGCCTGAATTTTGCACTTAAGGAAGTCTTCCAAATTGAGGAGGAAAAAAAGTAAAACTATTGAGGTAAACGGAAAACAATAATTGCCAAAGAAAAACAAAGCACAACAGTGATTATCAGGCTGATCTGCTACTAGTTAACTGAAGAATCAAATTACTTTGTCTCTCTGGTTCCTAGTTCTCCTTCTTCCTTTCAATTCACCAGTGTTTTTTCAATTTGAATGTTCTGCTAGAAAGTAAAGCACTCAGTGCTTAACAGACGTTCATGATAGAGTTCATTTGATCCAGGCAAGGCCAATTTATAGCTGCTTCTCCCCAGTGCCCATTTCCTTTGCTAGAATTATGATTTGATGTTGTAATATTGGGGTGTCAACAAAAGAAGCCAAAGACAAATGTTGTTGATTGACGGTACCCGATGTTTCTCCAAGAGGAGTGCTTTATCAACATCATAAAGGACCTTATCCTTTCCAAAAACAGGGTGGTTTTTGTGGCCACGACAATCAGGAATGGGTTTTATCATTAACATTGTAAGTGGTTTTGTAATCAGACACATTTCTGTGTGTCTGAGCAACTCCTGTTGCATATTTGAAGTGTCTCTCATTCTCTGGAATAATTCTCTAAAAACTGAAAGTAAAGAGCAAATATAGGATTTTTTCTAAAGGAAACTAATTTTTAGATAAACAGCATTGATGGAGGGGATTCTTGTTGCAGTTTTCCCTTTCTTCCCTCCAATTTGAAATTTTGGATAATCAGTGATTCTTTTTTTTTTTTTTTAAATTATTGTTTCGAGAGTTAAAAAAAAAAAAAAAGAGTTGAATGGCCCTGTGTATCTTACAAGATTCTGTTGCAGAAATGTGTCTCCATAATTGGTAAACTGTCTTGCAAACCTTAGCTTGTGTAAGTAGTTTTTACTTGTACGAATTATCTCATTTGCCTCCTTGGGGCAGGAATACTTAAGTAGTCTAAAAGAATATTTAAAAGATGAGCCTTTCGTTGTCAGTAGTTTTTAACTCATACCATTCTGCTTCCTTTTCTGTCCTTTCATTAAAATATGCATGAATCTGACCTCAGAATCAAAGAGAGGCCAGAACTCACTGTCTCTTACCGATGTAACCTGTGTTCACCAGAGCAGCTCCAGTGGTTTGGAATAAGGATCACTTGTGTCAGTTAAGCTTTGCTGGATTAAGCCCTCCTCTCTGTGTTAGGATATAACATGCTGTTAGCATTGTTGCTGAAGTGTTTTACAGATGTGTCTGTTGGTAGATTTGACAAATGGAAGCCCAACACCCTGGCCAGTTGTCAGGGCGCTGCGTGCGCTAATGTTGCTCAGCAGCCCTGTCCATCGCCCAGAAGAGCTGCCATGCAGGTGTTTGTTCATGGCCTCAGCCCTGCTCCTCAGCTGTTGCTTGGGTTTCCTCAACTGACCTTGGACTGGATGTGTAACCTGCTGTTCACCTGTGCCTCACGGGGCTGTTCCCAGGACCTGTTGCTGTTGCTGCACTGCTCGCTGGGCTCTGGTGCTGCAGGATTGTGCCCTGGTGTTCAGCACCCAGCCTGTCCCGTGCACTGGGCTCATGGCAGCCCTGCTCAAGGAATAGTTTTTGCTACGGCCTTTAACTTCTGAAAGTTCATTTTTCCTAATAAGAAATTGACCATTCTCCTACCGCAGAGGATGGAGCACTGGCTCTTATCCTTATCTTGCTGGTGGTGCTCAAGCTCCCTGATGACTAAAAAAGAAGAAGAAAATTTAAAAAAAAAACCACCTGATTTTGCACAGATTCCTTACTACAGCTCTGAGCTTGAGATCCTCAGATCCTTGCTTAGAGTTCACACTAAGCCTGATGTTTTTTCAGCACTCCTGGCCTTGAACAGTGGATGGGCTGTTGAAGACCCCAGCTCAGCAATATTAGGATCAACCTTTCCTTTTTCACTCCACTCAAGTCCATTCCTCCCCACTTGCCATTCCCACCCTGCATCAATTCCTTTACCTCTTTGGGAAATCCCTTCCCCCTTGTCTCTGGCTGCAGCTGCTTGCCTAACTCAGCATCATTATCTATCCCAGGTGTCCCACTTCTTTTTTCCCAAACATCAGTGTTTCTCCTCCTGGGTACCCTCCTTCTGTTTTTTCCTTTTCTGAGGCTCTGGCAGGTAGGTATCAGTGAGGACTAAGGGAAGGTATTTCCCTGTCAGACCAGTCAGAATGCACCAGCCTTGTTATCTACCCTGCATGCATGCTCTCCCAGTGCCTCCTGCGCACTTGTTACCTGTCAGCCACAGGCACTCCAAACAAATTGTCCTGTAGTTTGTGTTCAACCCCTGGGCAACATGATGAGTGGATCTAGTCTAATATATGTGCACTATAGGTCTGATTTTTCTATTAGTTTATGTCCACCTGTTTTCCTAGAGTTCCATTTGATTTATAAAGTGTAATAACATGGAAGTATTTTTCATGCAGATGGTACAGACTCTAGCACCAATTGCTAGGCCTTGTGTAGAACAAGGAACGTGCTTTGAGATGCCGTAGCTGTGAACAGTTATTGGTGAACAAGTAATCTGCACTTCTCTAGCTCTCCTTAGTTTGGAAAAGGAAAGACTACTCATGCCAGGAGTTGTAACACCTGGGCAGTGAGCCTGGTACAGCTGTGAAGGTACAAAAGAACTTCACAGCAATCACATCCATTGGCTTCTGGGGAGCAAATTCAGCTGCTAGTTACCGTAAGACTCTGGCTTGGAAATTTGTTCTGTGTCTAGTGGATGTCAGAGAGGAGTTTGGGGACTAGATTCTCAGCTGATACCCATCGGTTTACATCCAATTGAAGTTGCAGAATGAAAAGTTGAGAAAAATTGTGGAAAGCTGACCCTTTGGTTTTCATGTGGTGATTGAATGTGAAAGCAATGAACTGCATCTTACGGACTTCTGACTTCTTTGCATTTTTCAGTTTGTGCTGGTCATTTGCTAAGGGACAGTTGAGCTGATAAAGTAATCCACCACTAGGCCCAAGTCTACTCCTGACCCAATTAGAAAATACACTTGTATTAAGAAAGACTGCTAACTGATCCTGTTGGCTGTGACTTCAGCATTTTGATGCTGAGAGAGAGAAGTGTTCCTTCATAGCTAATTCAATGAGGTGCTGAGTCCTTCTTGGGAGGCTGTTAGCATCTTCAGGGAAGGTCACGACAGCTGGTTATCTCATAGGATTAAATCGAGTTAAACTTGGAGCCTGAGTTTTGGAAGCTGATAGCTTGTGCATGACTGTGGCCCATGGAGAGAAGGGAAGAGAGTTTGTAAGGGTTTGGGTAGTATATAGAGGAATGAGTGTGCATGCTGGGATGGGATTTAAAGCTTCAAACCAATTAGATTTTTAATTGTTTCTTTCTTTTTTTTTTTTTTTTCAACTCCAGTTTGTTAGCAGTTGTAATTAACTACTCTAGGCCAATAGATAACTAAGGAACATCCCCATGTAGGGACATCACATCCCTGCAAGTTTTGGAAATTCGTTACAACGTTACAACACTGAGTCCTGAATTATATAATCTAAAGTATTCAAAATGCATAGACTGTATAAACCTGGTAAAAGAAGTGAGTTTATTTACTGCTACCAAATTTCAGGGCAAACTGAGAATGTTTTTCTAAAAACATTCCACTGTAATTTTGAAATGATGGGTTTTTTCCCTTCACAAATAACAGTTTCAATATCCTTTCTTCACAAGTGTTTGATCTAACCACAGTTGATATTCAGCCATGGTAACACTTGGGATCTTTTTTTCATGCCTGTTGCTTTTCTGCCCCCTCCTTCCACCCCCCCAAGACAGACTGATTTGGAAACTCTCCAAGTTCTCTCAGGAGCAGTATCAAATTCACTCTTCTCTCCACACCTGACCCATTCTGG
This sequence comes from Patagioenas fasciata, assembly GCF_037038585.1. NCBI lineage: Eukaryota > Metazoa > Chordata > Aves > Columbiformes > Columbidae > Patagioenas > Patagioenas fasciata. Next base: position 17,201,042 of record NC_092530.1, read on the forward strand.
CTTCCTTTAAATGCTAAAACTCGCAAGGCTCCAGCTATGATGTAAAGAAAAAACAGAAACAAAACTTACGTTATCCTTGTACCGTGGAGGCAGCCAATGGGGAATGGTGTTTCAATGGATATACAGCAGACTATATTAAAAGAGAAGTTACCAGTCAGGTTTCTTTTTTTATATCAGATCATATTTAAGAAGGAGGAAAAAATAAAAGTAGGCATTTCTAGAACAGCTGTACCTACCTATGCACCACTCTTTGTACCAATTTGTTTATAGCCCTTTACACATGCAATAATAAAAACTAACTTTTTCCATATTCACACTTGAAAACATGCACTGCACTTCAATCTGATACTTCACGTAATACTCAAACCAATTCCCCTGCTAATAGCTACATACACATTTGTGCGTCAGTTCTTTAAATACCCGACCTTGGGGAATGGGCCCTGGGTTGGAGCAGGAGGTACTCGCTCTGAGTGTATGAGTTTAAATGGAATAAGCTAATTTGTCACTGTTTTGTTATGATTGAATATATGTGTTTAGAATGAAATTTAATTTAAATCCAATTTGTAACATCTCTGTGGGTGGGACAAAGAAAAAAAAACCCAAAGGATAAATTAACTGGATACTGTATTGTGAATGTAATGGGACTTCTGAGTTTAATGTTCAATTAAAAAGCCCTGCATGTTCTTATTACTGTTTGCAGGGGTGGGTTTGGGGGAGATTTATGTTACAAAAACCCCCTGTACAATCCCCTTTTTGTCACCAACTCATGCAAAGTCTCTACCTGGTACAGTTTAACCATCTGTTACTCTTGAAGGAAAATATAGCCACACAGGCATCAAGAGATAAAACGAGCATTTTCATCTAAACATTTGCCTGAGTTGCCACGTTGGGTTTTTTTTACTTAGAAAATGAAAACGAATTAGTATAAGTGTTCTGTCGTGTTTTGATATGAACCAGAAGAATATAAGTGGAATAAAGAAGCACGACCCTTGTGAGAGCAGCTCAGCCCCATACCACAGCACCGTGCCCTGGCCAGGCTGCCAGGGCTGAGCAAAACCTGACATGATCAGCTTCAGCTCTTGTCCCCATCTCCTCCTGCTGCTTTAAAAGTATTTGGGGAACATGATAAATGGTAGGAGGTTGGTGAATTGGCAGTTTATCAGGTGCCTGGTTGGGGGGACAGAGTCTCTAGTTGGGATCCCAGCTGGTAAAAGTCAGGATTGCTCAAATGATCATATATCAAGCAGGTTGTTTAACGAAGGTTCAGAATATGGTACTAGACCAGGAAGAGGCACGAACTGTAAAGTTGGGAGGGAGGAAGGGGTGGGCCGGCAGGCACTCACTATCCTTTATATTAAGAATAAACAGCATGAATCAAAGGTGTCTAAATTTGAATGTATTGGCAATCATTAGTTCATATCACCTTTGTGTTGTTTATTTAACCTTGAATGTCTGTATCAAATACATCCTTTATATAATCACTATTCATAGAGATATATAAATATATACCTGTAACAGATCTGGCAAAACTGTGTTTATTATAGACTCTTAAAATCCATACAAATAATTAAACACTTTGTTGCCTATACAGTATGTTCTTTCACTTGCATGTTATTTACCTAATATTAAGTAAGGACTTATTACAAGCTCTCAAAACAGATATATATCCCTCATTGGGTAATTAATACTAATCTCGCAAACACATTAACAACACAGAGGCATTAACAGCTATCTTAGGAGCTGTTAGAGTCCGTCTTGTAAATCCTGTCTTAGTGTGTGGATTAGTTCATGCTCCTTTGGAGATGTGAGAATTTAGAGTGTCAGTCCTGATGCTGTGGATGAGGGCCAAGTCTGAAGGGATCTCTTCCCCTCCACATTTTGAGGTTTTTGAATGCAGCTCTGACAGCGTATTGAAGTGTATGCACATGTGGGTGACTGAGAGACACACACAAAACCCACACCTGCAGTTTTGAACTACTTCAGTATTTTTCCTTGTGTTCAGTTGGCATTAGGAATAAGAAAACTAAGCCTTTAATTTTAAAAAGTTAACAGAAAAGATCAGAATTTCACTTAAAAACTTCGATTATTGAAGTAAACAAATAATGTAGTTCAATATAGGTTTTGCTGTTGTTGTGGGCGGGGTTTTTTTGTTTGTGGTTTTTATTCGGTGTTGGTTGGGTGGGGTTTTTTTAAAGTCTCATGAACCTGAAAGCGCAATGTTTTCTCTCAGTTATAAATATGCTTTCAGGTTGTGACCTCTAGAAATAACTTCCATAAAGGGAGTGCTGACTGAAATGATTGTAATGATGATTTTACTGTAGTAACTTGCAGAATAGAGATGGTGCAGGAAGTTTCTTGGTTTTGTATACATTTACTCGTGGTTTTAAAAATTACTTCTGTGCCTAGATAGGAGGAGCAACCTGCTTTATCTTCCATATGTATATTTATATTTGGCCATCCACAAGAGCTATCTTATCCTGTCTGTGAGTAGGAAGTGAACGGTGTCTCCTGCCAGCGTTGCCTGTGCTGGCTGTGCTACCCCCTCACAGAGCAGCTGATGTTACCTGCTGTCTGTGCCTGCGTTAAACTTCCTGGAAATACAGGAACAACTTTATGGGTGCAAAGACGAGTGTTTTGGGTAGAGACCATGTTGACAATTCTGGTTGGAATTAATGAAGAAACAGACTACACACACAAAAAGAAAAGCTACAGTGGCAGAGTGTTGGTTGAAATTAAATGGATTCTGTTAATGTAACCATCTCAAAAGTAACTTAGGTCCATGTTCAAAGGCACGTAAAAGCCCACGTCATTGTGAATCCAGAACCATCTGAAATATCAGGTTACTTCAAACACTGCAATGAATATTTATATTTGCAGTCCTATTTGGTTTGAAACTTGGCTTATCCCATATTTTCTAGGGCAAGAAACACTCTCAAATTGATTGACTGTACGCAGCATCTTCTGACATAGACTCTCTTAGAAATGAATGTTCCCTCAATTTTCTTGCTCTTTCCTCTTTATCTGCCCTGTCAGATCAGTGTTTGCAGTGGCACAAAAGGGGACATGCTATGGATAGACCAACTTTCATTATACTGGTGCCCAGTGATACAGGGGTGGATTTCAGTTCATTGTGGGAGAGTTCCTGTAATTGTCTCAGAGGTTCATTAGCTGTCAGTCCTCCCCTCTGTGTCTGACATATTGAAACCCAGACACAAGCCGCTAATTTCTTCTTGAAAGCAGCCACAATCTCTAGAGCTTGAAAAGATACACAAGCTCCTTCCTTTTATGCTAACACACCTGACAAGTGCCAAGTGCTTTTGGTGAAATCTGAAATCAATAGGTTTTGTGGGTGCTCAGAGCTCTCAAGTGGCTCTTTCAGAGATAGAGATGGTGGTGCTTCAGCTGGGCTTGGTTTTGGGGGGTTCTTGGCATCCGCCTGTGGCTCTGCCCTGTGCACCCTGTTTGACCATGAATAAGTCACCCTACCTCCTTCTTGGCTTCTTGATCTCAAAATGGAGCCCATAACTTTTTGTACCTAACAAGTCTTTAGTGAAGATTAATTCTTGAATATCGGTAATGTGTTTGGGTTTTATGGTGATAGTCATTTTACAGAATAATGTCATGAATCATATTTAGATCTTTAAGCTGTACATATGGAGTTGTTCCAGTGCATCTATCCTAACTCCACATCCGGATAAGATTTAGGTCTTACCCAGCTTAGTTCTGTTTGCCTGAGAGGGAAACTCAAGAGCACGTATTACAACACAAGCATAATGTGTGGTGTGTGTAGGTGTACCGTGGAGCACATCTGTCCTACAACTGTGAGGTGAGATGCTGTGCTGGATCTCCAAGACATACAGCACAGCCTTCTCATGAAGCTTGACTTTCTCAAGCAGGTTGGAGGCACACTAGCAGCTCTGTTATTCCAGGCCTTGGTGGATCCAGACCAGTCTTTCGGGTAATTCTGTGAAGGCTGTTCTGCCTCCATGGTTGCCATCAGCAGCAACATGATAAGCAGCAGCTTGTGGCACCATCACACCCTCCCACACTGGGGATGACTAGAATGTGCAGTTGTCTTCCTTGTTTCCTAAACTGGTATATGATTTTATAGCCCTTGGATCCTGTGCTGGTCCTAGACAGGCATATGGATCTCACACACTTACAAAGGAGGAAACCCTGAGAAATGCTAAATGTCTACAACTTAAACAGAGTTGCTAGTGAATCTTGGCTGTCAGAATTGCACCAATTCTTTCATTAACTATGATGTATGCAGCCATTTTGCATTTAAAGAAGAATGTTGTTTTTTGTAAGGATGGCAGTGGCCAAAAATACTGTCTAAACACACAGATGTTTATATAGTCTTTGCTGTGATTGCCTTCTGCAATTTTGGAGCTGTTATTTTTAGCTCTTCATTTTTACAGCAAGACCTTTTTGGCATCTTTATGGAACAGGAGCAGTGTCCTGATTTAGCACAGTTCCATGATACCGACATTGTATAACTCAAGGAAGGAAATAGCTGCCTCGGTATGTACTTTTGCTGTAAGTGCCATAAGGCATAGGGGTAGTTGTTGAGATTCATTGAGGGGCAGAGGCTGTAACAAGCTATGGAGCGCTGTAGCTTTCCAGTAGAGGACAAGGGTCTGGAGGTTCCAAGGGAAGCAAACAACCTTTTTAATTCTCATAATGCTTCGTCGTCTTTGCTTCCAGGGTGAGCAAAGCAGTAAATATCCAGCAAACAATGTTGATTTGTATGCACAGCAATTGTTGGAATAAAAATCAGTTCAGACCCCAGTGATTCTTGCCAGCCCTTGTTATGGCTGTAGAGATGTGAATGCACAGAAAGTAAATAATACTTGCAGTACAACTTAGAATTCAAGCTACCTATCAGATTGTAACTCTAAATAGATCATTCTCTTCTCCAGAAATGATTGAAGAGTTTCCATGGGAAGGGAGAGACAGCAGGGGAGCAGGACCTGTGGAACTATGCTTGTGTGGGGACCTGTACCACCAGCCTGGAGATGCTGCTGGCATTTCATTTGTTGTTAAGTATCACAAAAATCTATTGCAGAGCAAAACAAAATGAGAACTCTGTATCAGAGTGTAGATGCCAGTCTTGCATTAATAAAACAAAAATTGAGATTAATAATTTATCCATGGCTGGTTTTATTTTTTTGGGGGTGGCTGTTTCTTCTGTTTTCAACACTAGTAGAAGGATATTTCCATTCAGACTGAACTGGACTGAAATTACTTCTTCCACAGATAAAAACATATTCAGACAAGCGGCATGCTTTCCCCACGAAGCTAACTGCAATCCCAATTAACACTTCTCAAAACTGAATTTATTTTTTTTCCCCCTACTTCCTAATGAGGTTTTTTCCTCCCTGCTGTCTTGATACAAAGCTTTATGCTGTATGAGTGTGTTCATATGGTGCTTGAGTGCGTTATCTGACCTTGATTGGTGTTTTGGGAGCCAGTTAAATAGATTACATAGAGGTTACCTTGACAACTGTCTTTGCTGATTTAGCAATGCAGTTCATTCTTGGGCACAAGACTCTCTGCAACTGTGGAATTCCACTGACTTCATATTAATCATTAACACAATGTTCTGGGGAGGCTCTGCCGAGCTAGCAATAAGGACTGTATTGAAATGATTTTTTTTTTACTGGGTAAATGTTATAGACCAAGATATGTTTACAGTATGAAATGTTGTTCACAGTCATAAAATGAAAATATATGTCCCTGTTCATTTTTTTCTCTCTCTTCTAGTTTCAACAATAATATTGGAATAATAAATCTCCTATCATGTCTGATGGGAAAAGATGGTCTTTTAAATGAAACTCTTTCCTTAACATTGATCTTACACGATACCTTCTTTTAGGTCTGTGCTGTAACCTTGCAGGCATGACAGATAGTTAAATTCAGTGTGCAAAAGCTTATGAGCCTGGAATCTGATCTCTATTAACTTCAAGGAGATTGTTTCTGATTTACATTAGTGTTACATAGCGCTCAGAATCTGGCCCTTTTCAAAAGATGTTTGAAGAAAAACCAGGGACTTCATTTTTAAAACTGCTGTCCAAAATTGTTTACAATAGCCTTAAACATTAGGGATAGTATGTAATCACAGCTTTGGGCTTTGTCTTTAAAATTGGTCTTATGATTTTTAAGTACTTGGATTAACCAGAGTTTTGCAGGAGGATGTTAAGATTCTGGGGCTGTATCTTGCAAGAGGCTGGACCTTGTGGAAATTAATCATTGGATTTTATGCTTTAAATATGGAAACAAACAATGTAATCAGAGCAGGGGCCACCATGTGTTTTTTTCTTCTGATATGATATCTTGTAGTATCTGGCCTCCCCATTTTCAATCTGCAGTGTTGTACTGCAAATCCAACTGCTTTTTGGGTAAAAAATGCATAACTGAGTCATACAAAATGTCAGGTACAAACTCAGCGAGGAACACAGTTGAGGTCTATGGCACATGTGGAGGGAGACTGTATGGAATTTATGGGTAGACATATTAGCAAAATATTTTTGCTAGTGCTAAACTAAACGTTTTTGTTTGGGTTGTTTGTTTGGGTTGTTTTTCTGTTTGTTTGTTTTGTTTGTTTGTTTTGGTGATTTTTTTGTTTGTTTTTTTTTTAACTGCCATGATTAGATTTCAGAGTCAGTCCAGCACAAATAAGATAGTCTTTTGTACTTCCTGGAGCAATTGTTTGCAAACTCAGGACAGAATTAATCATGGTGTCTTCAACTCCTGATTTGAGGTTAGTGTTTGCTCACTTTGACCAACATTTTAACTGAAATATTACTGAACAATAGTTCCCCCCAGATTAACTCTTTCCGTGGTTCTTTCACTCTTTTAGCAGGTTGGTGCTGGGCCGGTGCCCCAGACATGAGCCCCGTTTGCTGTCTCGGGGGAGGTCAGGCCACGCTTGGCTGTGCCGGGCGCTGCTCTGAGGTGAGCGTGGAGCCTGTGGCCACTGCAGCTACTGGGGATTTTTCTTAAGTGTTTTCTGCAGAAACTTCTAGAAATAATCAGAACTTTCCTCTCAAGCAGCGTCTGGGAATGGTCTCATAGACTATCTGTGGTCAGGAAGGACCTTTCAATCACTCCAACACAGAGGACTCTACTTGACCATGCAAAAAGGCAGCTCTATCTAAAGAGATTTCAAATTTTTTGGAGGCAGGTATCTACTATTGTTCCATAAATGGCTTAGTAAGACATTACAATTGCCTTCATGTACTCCTGATTTTGTGTCCCCAGTACTGCTTTTGCATGCCGATAGCATTTGAGACAAAACATTGGATTCATCAGTAGAAACTGGGTTGTGTGGCTGAGTTACTGCACCCAAAAAGCAGTCTTCCCTGGTGCTCTCCAGAGGAGCTCTTCTGCATACCAAACTTAGGATTTCTTAACATAAAAATATATAGGTCTGAAGCTGGAGCTTAATTTTGGACACACACTAAAGTATCTCTGAAACAATACACTTGCATTTCTTTTTTTGCTGATATAAGATCAGAATCAGTCTGAGGGAGGCTGGTGTGGCTTGCTGGAAGATTTTCAGAAGAATACCCAAATCCTTCCCTGCAAGTGTGAGTGGAATTGCTAATGGATTGCTTAAGGAAAGGAACAAAACTTTGTTACTACGGATTTTAATCTGTCACTTTAAAAGATAGTGAATGTTTGCAATATATGCTCTAGGGTGTTTCACAAGTTGAAGAGGTAATTTATTTTAGAGGTCTGTAACCCTTCAAGAATTCAGAAGTAACACACTTGGTGCCTCTGATTTTAAGTTACAGGGTACAGATGATGGAGATTACCTTGACACAATTTCTCTCTTTTCATTTATAATATCTGGATTTGAATGTTGAGCACAGTGGTGCTCACCTGCCAGCTCCTGATTTTGTGGTGCTGCAATATTGTTCCTCTGGGAGAAGGACATGGAATAGCCAAAGTACAAACAGAGAGAGGGTTGGGATTGTTTTTTACTGCAACTAGGACAAAACACAGGTTTTATCAAAGGAACCTACAAGCACGGAACATTTAACTTCTGCGTTTTGTAGGAATGAAGTTTCCAACTCTCTTTGACTCCTTTGAAAAATCCAAAGAGCAACAGAAGTCCTGTTTTAGAAAAAGAACTATTGCAGATTGCTTGATCCATATGTGATTTTTACATCCGTGTAGTCACTCCTGCAAACTGTGACCTCATGTGATCAGAATCAAACCCATTGCTCCTGTCTGCCATTCTGATGCTGCTGGAAACACAGAGAGATATTTTTGTCTTTCACGCTAAATAAAGATCTCCCTTGTTCATGCGGATCTCCTGTGTAGATCAGGTAGCCCTATAGACTGATAATTGCTACACTTCAGCATTTATAGGAAAAAGTTTTTCGTAAATGTCAATTTTCCATTGGTAACAATTTTAAGAAAATGTAAAGTGATGCTAAGTATCTATGCATATCTAAGCTTAATGACTAGTCAAGACAAATATACATGGTAACATCTGGGATATATCTGTGCTTTAGCCATTTAACCAACCTTGTCAGGAGTTTCAAGGCAATGTCCATCTGGGCCTGAGATTACTGGATGCAGTTTGAGGTCTACAGACCACCTCCTAAGATTAATGGATGTTTGTAGCTTTTAAATTTCTGCAGAGGAACTAAAAAGCAGAAACTTCCACAGTCTCAAATATCACAAGAGCCACTCATTGATTTCAGGAGGATATTTTAACTAGATATTATAGAAAGGTTGTTAAATTATTAATAACAACAGTATGGTATATTCTCACAGGAGGTGGTCAAAACTATCAGTACTGAAGTTATGCAAAGAGTTAAATAAGGCTTTCTCCAGGCTGATGAAGCAAGTGGTTCTGGAACCTATTAATTCTTTTCCCAGAGAACGCTCCTGCGGTATTAGGCATGGTTCCTAATGGGCTTTGGACTGCAACAAAAGGCATGTTTAGATGCTGATGCTGAAGGCTGCTCTGACTTATGTTTGGGGACTGTCTGGCAATTAGCTTGGGATCAGGGGATTTCAAAAGTCATCTTTGCACCTCCTGTTTTGAGCTGCAATGTGCATTTTCATCTTGTATCCCAGATCATACCAGGGCAGGTGACTAGAGCAGTAATTTACTGTATTACTTTTCCCTATACACTGAAAAGTAGAAAATATTTTGTATCTTTTAGAGATTTTTCTCGTTTGAAATAACTCTGGAATTTAAGATTTGTACAATATCCGTCTGGGAGAACACCACCTTTGCAGGCTTTTGCTGTTGTATATGTTTTTGTAAAGATCCTTAATAGAACAAGATTATTCCACCTGTGTGCCATCATTCAATGTAAGCATAAAGTTGTCAACAGATCGTGCAGGGAGATGAGCACTCTGGTTCGCTTCATGTTAAAGTGAGATATATGTGTGTTATTTCCTTACATGTCACCTGGAAGGTTTCCCCTGAGTATTGCCAAGTCATGCAATTAACACTGCTGTATTCTCCAAGACAGTCTATGCTTCTGATTTTCTGCCTGTACTAAGACAGTTATTTCAACCCCAGACAAGCTTTAGTAATGAGTAACAGTCAAGTACAGGAAACCAGAAAACTGGTATACGCGTCTATATGGCAAAGGCTTTGCTAAAGCAAGACAAAGCACCAGCTTAGAATAAAGAAGGATTTCTTTGTCTTTCCTTTATTTTTTCATTTTTTTAGGGGGTGGGGAAACGGGAAACAATTGTACTGTTAGGTCAAGGCTGAAGACTTTGTAATGCAGAACAACAAACAACAAAACTTGACTGCGATAATCTATGGAGCACCTGCCCTGAGGATAAACAAACAGTTCACTTTTTAGTGCTTTCAAGTATGGTATGAACAAAATAGCATGAGCAGAAGATTCTTTTGAACCTTACAGAGAAGGAAAAATGGAAACCTTAAGAACAAACAAAATAATATTTTATATCATGTGAATTATTTTCTGTTTAACAGAAGCTGCAGTATGCAAATCACATTGATCGAAATCCACCATGTGGTTGGATCCAGTATGAGAAGCTGTTTTCCCAGTTTTGACCAGCTCCTTCTTGAGCTCAGTTTTGTCTTCTGTGGAATCCTGGGCTGCCCTGCACCTTGCTGATGGCAGAAACACAGTGCTTGCCATGTGAAACAGGCCTGCGTTTAGTCCTTCACAGCCTTTGCTTCACCCTGTTAAGGATTCAAAATTTTAATCCTTTAATTAGCTCTGTACCTAGTATTTTCAGACAGGGTATACCAGTTGTTGCTGAAAATTCATTCCCTGATCTTTTGGGTGGTGCCAGCCTGCACTAACTATAATTTGGCCAATTGCTTTGTTTTTTCTGAGGTGACTGAACAAGACTTGTGTTAAAAATCTGATTCTTTCACACCTGGTTTCCCTTTCATCACATGTTGCATGCTGATAATCTCACTGACACATACACAGGTTTTTCCGCCCTCTTTTGGATTTCAGTTTGTTGTTCAAATATGGTGCTGGTGAGACTCCAGGATGTCTTGCATGATCTCTGCTTTGTGCTTGATACACTCTCTAGCCTTTGCGAAAATGTTATTTGGGATAAGCCTTCAAGGAAAAAGTTCCCTTGCAAGTCTGGAACTTTAGTCTCCTAGCACAGACATTGTGCAAATGGGCTTCTAATAACTTTAATCTTACTCTGATGATGTTCAATATGTATCAAAACGAAAAAGAGTGAGGAGAGAGAGCACGCATTGACACACCAAACGGGACCGTTAACCAAGACCGTATGGTTAAGCATGGATACTATGCTATATGTTGTTGAAACACAGGCAAAGTGAAAGGCAACACAAGCCTCACATCAGGCTGAACAGCAACGACTGAATCCACCACACAGACAAGCTAGCTGGTGTCTGAGAGCTCTTACCAACTACAGCCAGGCTCTGTCTTGGTCCCATTGGAAGGCCCTAACAAAACTCCTATTTATTTCTGTTGCTGCAAAAATTGGCTTGTGTGATTATTTCAAGACTTACTTGATAATCTTAGGAATAACAGAAACATCTATATGCAAAGAAAATGTGTGTGTTTATGATGTTCCTCTGGGTTCGATTTTCCCTAGCATCAACGTCTCAGTTCCCAGTTCATGATGAATCTAAGTCTTCAGTTCAGCTTCACTTCTGTTAGCACCACGCAGAAATCTGACAAGAAAGAAGTCTGCAGCCACCAGAAGCCTTAAATTCAATACCTAAAAATAGAAAGCTACAGAATTTATAAATATTTTTGCGAATCAACCTTTTATAACTACCCTCCTTTTGTAGCAGTGGAAGTTAGCATTGAAATCCAAGTATAATTCTGCAAAAGAGAAAGCTGACCAAGCAACCCAAGAAATTCTGCAGAGTTCTGCAAATTGCAGGAGGCCCAGGGAAGGAAAACACTGCATGCCAAATTTTCCCACTGATTTATATTGTCTCTACTACATATCATACGTAACACTAGGAATTCATTGTGGAGCACTGTATCTTCCTCACAATTTTTACCTATCTAATAGCCTGATTATATTTCATGACTTTGTATTCTCATTGAAAATCATTTACTCTTGAGTTAGAAAATTTAAGTGTCCCCAGAGAAACATCCAACCCTTTGTTCTCTTTGTTCACAAATCAGTTTGGAGAAGGATCGACCGGTAGTGTAGAAAGCCTGTATTAGATCTGCTAAGATCTCTTCCTATTCAGATTTGATTTCTGTTGCTGGAGGCTACTCTTGATATTTATTTGGAATGAAATATTGTTCATTCTCTTCACAAAGAGACAGTTGGTTCCATTCAGTATTTCCATGAACCTCAGACAGTGTTTATATAGCATGTATTCAAAACACGCCAGCTATTTTTTACCATCATGTAGTTTCTCTGATCATGGGCTGGGTTTCTCTTTTAACCGAGAGCTTCTGTTTACCTGGCATTTTTTTTGTTGTTGTTCTTTTATATTTTTTCTATGTGCCATCATTTCCTAAGCTGCCTAAGTAAATATGATTATAAAGAGGAAGAACTGCAGAATTCTCCTGCAAAAAGCTCCTTCAGATTTTCTGCCAAAGACTTGGTCCACTCCCCTTTCTCACACCTCAGGTTTGGTTACCCTCGTGTAGCTCCTCTTAAAACCCAGTGCTCCCTTTTCCACTTTCCAGATACCAGCATGTGGATATTGCTGTGGAGCGCATGAGCAAGTCACTGTGGATGATTTCAATTTATATATGTCTCAATAAACCTCCTCCTGGAGACTCTTCTCTGTCCCATAATCTGTTTATTTCTGGTTTCATGTTGCTACTGGAGTGACCTGTGCCAGAGAGGAACAAAGTCAGGGGACTCTTTTGAGTAGAAAGTTGCTCAGCCCCTGCTAATTTCTACTTCGAGGAAATGTCTTTGCTGTTGACCGCATCTCTTAAGGTTGGTCTATACTACCAAGATTTTGACAGGGAAGTTAAACCAGTAAAAGCTTCTTGAGAAGGATTGAGCTGTGTGTATAAAAACTGTCCGTACTGCTAACCAGGCTTCTCTAATTATGTAACCCACCCTATGAAAGATTTCTTCTACTGTTATAAAATGTGCCAGCCCAGGTGATTTCCTTCCTAAGCTATCTTGGCAAAATGCTGCCTATGCAATGCTTTGTAGGCTAAGCTGATCCCTCGTGGGGGATTTTTTTGAACCAGGTGAGTTCTTTCTATTGACCTGCTGTGAACATCAATGGAAATCTAACTTGAGTCATACCAAAGCCTTTGGTCTAACCTGCAGGAGTGGGAAAATGGGAGGAGGAAGGCAAGAGGCACCTCTACTGAACTTAAATCCTAGGCATTACAGACAAAAATGACCCTACCAGACCTCAGTATGCCCAATCGAGCTAAGTAACACACACACACACATATATATATATATACACATATATGTATATATACATATATGCGTCTTGACTATCACCAGAGTACTTGAACACTGACGCTCTTCCTCTACTGCGCATTGAAGTCACCATGGACAAGACACATTTTCCTATGTTTATGCAGCCCATTGAAACTGGAGGGTCAGATGCACAGCTACTTTAGATTAATGCCAATGCACCTATCTATACCAGCTGCCAACCTAGTCCACAGTTCACTAAGTGCTATTTATTATTTTATTTTGTTTGCTAGAATGATAATAGAAGTGACATTGATACACAGGTCAATTCAATCCTGCTGACATAGCCTCAAGGGGTTTTCTGTTTATTTTTCTTTCATTTTTCCCCTTTTTATTTTTCCCCTCTCCTTTACAGCTTTATTTTTTTGTTAATGTTTATTTAACAAGATAGGCACATTGGCAGTCACATAAGCTTGTTACTTTATGTATCTCTCAAATTCTTTAGCTTTATTAATCATCATGGTAGTTGGAGTTACTAGCATGAAAAATGCGCTGTAAGAATAAATAATCATTATTATCAAAGTGTTTTCATAAAAATGATCTGTAGGATTAAATCCTTATTAGAGCAGCATTATTATTCATGATTATTATTATATATGAATTAGTAGTACCAAGATAGTGCAGCTTTCAGAATTATCTTTACCGAAGTCTGTTAAATATGAAGGTTTAAAATTTCAATAGATTTAGTGGTTTAGGATACCGTAGTGGGATTATAGTTAATATTATTTATTCACTTCAGTACTTGCAAAGAGCTGATGATGTGCTTGATGATGTGCTCAATGCGGTGCACAGCAGAATTTGGTGTCTGAAACACATATTGAAAGAAAGGGAAAGGAAATAGTTACATCAGATAGAATAGGTCTTTTTTTTCTTAATTCTGGAATCCAGGAGTTCTGTGTTGTTTATGGCTCTGCTACTTCCCATGTCTATTAAACTTTGTGCTTTGTCATTTATTTAATCTTTCTCGGGCTCAAGTACTGATGTGCATAAAGTACATTACATTAATTAATCTGTGTACAGCTTTTTGAATTATAGGTACCATATAAGAATGGAGCACAGTTATCATACCTGAGAAGAAGCTGTAGTTTACATGGATTGCCATATTATACAGCTGCCTGTTTGGTTAATGTGACTGTGAGGTGACATGATGGGCAGATTGTGTACAGAATACTTCTCTCTTTTTCTTTTATCTGAAATGATACTATTACTCCTTCCCTTTGATGCTGTAACCTAGTCAAGCTTCAAGAGACACAGGATGAGAAAAGGCTGACAAATAAAATATTGTTATGGCAGGTGTCATGAGCTGGTACTCTTATATAAAATCTTCCAAGTTCCTTTCTTTTTTTCCTACCTTATTATGTGAGCAAACATTCAGTCTTGGAAAGACATGTGGTGTTTGTAAATTTTATTTGCAATGTCCTGCATAGAGGAAGTAAAATAAACCATTTGTTTTGTTGCCTTTGCCTCTGGATGGAGTTGTTCTGGAGACAGTCACTTCCCATCAGACAGGCATTACTACTTGGCCAAAATTCCTGAACAAAACCATTGCTCTGCTGTTGCCATCTCTTTTCCAGGTCTGATTTTGCGTGTTGCCTTCCCTTTTCGTGTCATGCCTGAAATTTAGCATCCCAGGCTTTTAAAAGCAAAGACTCTGCATTAGATACATAAATCCAGCTCAGGGACCGACTCCACCTGCAAAGCTGGAGGTGAGCTAGGCATGTGAAAGACAGTCCTGAAAGCCAGCATGCTGATGGGGTGAGGGAGCAAGTCAGGAGGAGATGTCCCAGGTAAGGACAGCCTTTCGATCTGGCCTTTTTTTTCCTGTTAGTGGGCTTCTCCTAAGAAATGGGAAGCTACATGTGTCTCTGCCTTATCCGGCATATAGAATTAAATTTAGGTCTCTCATACCTCAGAAAGGACTCTGTCTATCAGACTTTTCAGGTGCTGTGGGCTCTTTCAGTCTCTTCCAGTGACACTTCTCCAGTTTGCATCCCTAATGAAATACCAGCAGTTGAAAGAATTACTTGATGAGATGTCCTAACTTTGTCATCTGCTGTGTAAGTGATAAAACCGTTGGCTTACAGAATCTTCCTCTCATAACCTTTCTGTCTTGAGAAGAGCCTGACATGCTTAAGAGATGGAAGAGATCTGGGTTGAGGTCCGCATCCAAGTGAGACAGAATAGTGTTTAAAATACTGATCACCCAGATCACAGGCAAATACCCTAGGTCCTAGAATGTGGTTTTTAGTACATATTTTTAAGGTATCTACTAAACTGCTCCCTGATGGTTAGTAAATAGGAGATCCTAAGCTCTGCTGAGTAACCTGGTCTAGATTCTTGTCATTAGTGTGCCATGGGGGGCTTGATTCATTATGGACATAATGGCCCTTCCTTTAAAAGCACCAAACTCCTCCCAAACTTGATGGCATTTTGGGGTATGCAAAGAATGCAGGAATGGGCTGTGAGAATGGCAGAGTCATTTCGGCAGTTTGAACTTTTTGCTTGGCTGCCCTATTTAAAATGGGTACCAGTGGAGCAATAGTTTGGCATCTGATGTTAGTAAAAACCTCCACACTTAAGTGATACAGTAGCAAAGTGATTTTTGTAAATCTCTGGAATTAATAACTACAGCTATTTGAGAAGAGAAACAGTATCATTCATACTGAAAAATATTCTCTCCCTCCCACAGGGGAAGCCTGTGTAGGTGTGGAGCTGTAGACTGGGAAATTAAAAAATGCAAATTAAAAAATGCAAATGTAAAAGAGAGGCATTGCTCGCTGCAGTGCTCTAAGGGTTTTCTTGAATAGCAGCAAATTAAAGAAATGCCATGTAATCAAAGTTTATATCAAGCCTCTTAAAGAAAAGCACCATTATCTCTAAATATAGTGATAGTACTCTCTGCTCCTGCTCTTTTACATTGTGTACATATTACCAGTAAATTATGAAGATACTGTATTATAGTTTTCAACAAGTCCTTGAATAAAATGCACATTGTGCCACTTTATTCTGTTGTATTAAAACATTATGATTAGGAAGGAAAGGTTTCTTCACTCCATTTCCCTCTGCTGCTCAGGACCAACACGGGCTTCCCAACTGCAGCTGTTCACCACTGATGTCCATACATTTCCAGCACGTGAGCTGTGTTGAATGTATACAAGTTTAGATACTAGATATTGTCTGTCTTTCACATCCCCTCTCAATTTATCTATGTATAATCCTATATGCCTGCTCTTCGCAGCTTCACATCAACTTCATTTGTGATCTGTTTGCAACATTTCCCACAAAAGGCCACCACAGGCCATCTAGGGAAAATAACTACATACGCATATATTAACTGTTCAGCATTTCAAGATAAGAATAATACATTATGAGAGGGAATGCTTGTAAGGTGGATATTATGGTGCTAAGCTACCCCTGCCCATAGTAAATTAACATATATCAGAATAATATGCTAAAAATCTCTTCCAAATTCTATATTGATAATTAGAAACAGAGATTGACCTCCATTACTGTCCTTGTCCTGCTGCCATAAACTGACTTTCCAGATGGCTACCTAAGGGCTTCCCAGCATAAGGGTAGCCTGGGCAATGTCCAAATGGTTTAACAGCACAGGGATTGGGCAATGTGGCTGAGAAAAAGGAGAGAGGATCAGGCAAATGGTGCATCCTAGCAACATCCAGGTAACCTGTTGGTCTCCAAGGCAATGTGTAACTGTTTTGAGAGTGATGAGATTGTTGCCAACTAAAATGGAAAATAAGCTATGATGGAAACTCCTATTTATTTGATTGGTAATTACAAGAAGCCTCACTTCTTCCAGCAGAGCCCAGGATGTGTTGGGCACGGCCAAGAACAGGGTCACAGCCATAAACCATGTAGCTGGGAATTTCACCAAAGGTAAGTTCATGCTATTTAAGTTTTGATTCTCCCATTCAAAAGAACTTGTGTTGCTTTGTGCTGTGACGATTTCAAAAGTTTCACTATTTTTTTGTGATTCTTGGTCATTCCTGTTTGACAGAAAACTCACTGAGGCCAGTTTGTACATGACTATCTTCAGGGTCCCAAAGAGATTAGGCAGAAAGTAAAATAGAAGTAGAAGTTTCATGCAGCCTTCTTTCCTCAAATGTTGCAGGGGGAGCTTACGACCAGGGCGAGTTGCAGAGCTTGAAAGGTGTGGGAAGTAGAGCAAAGGTAGAGAGAGCAGCTTTGTATAAAAGCAATGCACGCCTTACACAAATGCTCATGACCAGCGAATTCAGATATTTTTTTGGCTGAAAACATGCCTGCAGCCTGAGCTGCACACAGAATGCAGGTCTGTGGACTGGGCAGAATGAACAAATGAAGACTTCAGCAGAATCTCTAGGTACATGAAGAAACTAGGCCAAACATGCCCAGGTAGATAACCACTCCATAAAATCTTTTTTTTAGACCTTGATTTTAATTAAAATAAAACATAACTACCCCATTGTGACACCACTACAGTTTATGATTCTTTCTTCGCTTGTTTGATCAGTGAAAGCAGATAAATCAGAAAATAGCGCTTGCAGAGTCTCCTAGATTAAGAGGCGAAACTCAGATAACCTTCACCAAATATGTTAATAAAACCAGGATTAGCAAAATTCCCCAAACACCTCTATGGATGAAAAATACTAAAGGGATTTGAAAACAGCTCTTAACAATTGTCGTAAATTGTATATCTTTTAAATTTAATACTGTAATACAGGAGATGCTGCATACTCTTCTTACTCATTAGACAGTGGATACTTGAATAAAATTCAGGCCTGGACTGAGGTATCCTATAGTGTAAAAAAGGTGAAATTTTCAGCAGCTGATATCACCATGTTGTGTTATGGTGAGCAAAGATTCCTCCAGGGCATCTTCTTGAGCTGCATCTTATATTTCAATGACTTTCTCTTGGTCTGTCAAGTAGGGAAGAAAAAGCAAAACTGCATTTGGGGAGCAAAATGCTCCCTGTTAGGACTATGAAAGCCATTTATGACGTGAGCTTTACTACCTCTGAGTGATGGGGAGGTGAAATTCTCCAATTCCAAATTGATTACTGCAAAGGAGGGTCATCATCACTGGTTTTTTACTCACATACTGTATCTAAACACATTTTTGAAACTAGTCTAGCTCTGCTTCCAGGGTGGTGGGTTGTTAGAAAATAACTTGTTTCCATGGTTTGTATTCCACATACTTCATGGTACAACACATGAAATGCAGGTCTATCTCTCCTTTGACATTTTAATACTAAATTGAGATGACCACTCAGATTTTACTCTCGTCGGTGTCTCTCTGTGATGTGCATTTAGCAGCCCTGAAACTCTTCCAAATTGTCTGGCTTTAGCTCCTTAGAGTATTCCATTACTCTCAAATTCAAATACCATCATAAAAACTGCTATAAGACCAGGGGTCCTCAAAAGGTCTTTGTCCAATTCACCTAACATTATCAAAGTGCTTGTAACTGGACATTTATCTTATATTCCGAACTGTTGTTTATTTTTAATGTAACTGGCATCAGGAAAAGATGGTGAGTATCTCAAGGTCTTAAAAGAATCTAATATATCTTTTCCATTGAGTCTTCTTTTCACATTGTCTCTTGTTCCTAACAGCTCGAGTCAAGTTCTGCTACCAGTAGTTACTGGTTTTATGGGTGTCAAAAGTAGCTGCTCTGCAGCCTTTAAAACTGCTGAGGAAGTTACTGAAGCCATTGTCATTTCTATGGGGCAACACAGGCAAAACAATTCGAGGTGTCAGGCTTGTCATTTTCAAACCAACTAAATCAAACCTTCCTGCCCTGACATCAGTGGAATTACCCATCTGTTTCCTGTATTTTAGTGCCTTGTTATTTGAAGAGTGCCTTGTTCATGTTTCTTAGTAAGAGTGAAGTGCAGAAGCACATCAGCAGGCAGTGAAGCAAGCTTGAAGCACCTATTTGGTGAAAGAATTGAAGGACTTTTGCTTCTAAAGCTATTAATCTTGCAACTTCCAAGCACAGAAATCAATAACATTTTTGAAAGTCAAATTGTTCATAAAGGAACTGTGGGGTAGCGCCAGTGCAGAAAAAAACATATGTATTGGAAAATACAGGGAAATCTATGTGTTTATTTGATATGGGGTGGCATGTATCAGAAATGTAACAAATATCTCTAGCAAGAAACAAACAAGGAAAGTTTTGTAAAAGCTTGGTTGGCCAAGGAAAAGGGAAAACAGATCTAAAACTGTAAGAAAAAAATGAAATAATCAAATGCAAATAGTAACTAGAGCCGGAATACAGTATGTAACCTTTTCCTTCAAATGTGGATTGAAATCTGTCCAAATATCAATTAATCCCTAATTTACCATGCATTTCTTAGTTGCTTCCTGTGCATTATTAATGGACTGGTCAACCTGAGATGAAGGTAGGAAGTAAAAGCAATTAAATTCCTTTCCCACCCCTGCAGATACAATTGACCTAGAGGATTCAGCTACAAGTAAAAATGAAATGCTCCAAAAAAGAATAAACATGCCTGCTTGCCTGAGCCAGACTGTGTAGTTTCAAAAGCAGCATGCAAGAGCAACAGCAAGCTCCCTTTATAAAAAAACATCGAATTCTAAGATCCAGGGCTGATCAAGGAAAAGAGCAGGTGCCTGCTCTCTGCTGATTTTTCTTGGTGGTGTTCTGTAGCTGAATGAATACTTTGAGCCAGAACTCCAGACACTGATTCTTTTTTTCAGTGTGGAAAAGAAAACCCCATCTGTCTCCTGAGAGATATTGATCCCATTTGAATTCGAAGAAACAATTTTAACTTCATGTTTTTGTGCAGGGTGATGGCCACAGAATTCAGTGAGGCTGCTGACTGTATAATATGGTTAACTCTGGCCTGAGAGGGATATTGTCATCTGAGCCTGCAATCATCATCCCAGTCAGTCAGCGAGGATAACAAGGAGAGCTCTGTGTTTGCTGTTTGCACTCTAACAAGATTCATATTTATTTCCACAATGTTGTAACACCGAGGTGAAATTCAATCCTTTTTGCTCCGTTCAGCATCATTGGAGATAACATACTAAGCTAAAGAAGGCGTCTTTCCGAATCACCCCGATTATCCTTCTATTTAGGAAAAGTCTCCCAGCTTAACACTGATTATGTTACCAAGCTCAGGGTGCATGAAGAACTAACTTGTAAAGGAAAAAGGAGGAAAACACTGACAGTGCTTTCATAGCACAGGGAGAAAAGGGGAAGGAGCGTGGTGTGGTTTTACTAATGCAGAGGGTCAGTTTTGAATCTCTGTGAATGAGTTCCTTGGTTATAACCATCTTGTATGTGACTGGAAGTATTTTCTCACCATTTGTTCTCTCACTGTTTCTTTCTTGGTCTTTTAGGGCCATAAAGTCTTCGGGAGCACACAAGCTCAGTTGAGTGGCAGGGAAAAGAGAAAAAAGGTACAAATGATAAAAAACATGAGCTAGACCTCCATTTGAGCTTGAGATCTAGTGAATCATTCAGGCTTTCTTATGGTAAGTCTCAGAGGGGTGGCAATAGGAGCAGAAACAGTTAGAAACAGAACAAGTTGCACTGTGGAGAATCAGGTCATAGGTTTTCTTGAACCATTATTTTGCTGGTGAGGATGAAGGTTTTGACATCTGTACATGGTTCTCTGAATCTGAGCTGGTCTAGAGTGAGTCTGTCATGTGCAGTGCCTGCCCTTTTGGATGATTCTTTGATTTGGTTTAGAAATGAACACCCAGCAATTTTGCACAGGAGCCTGAAGTCCGAGTGATACAAATATGATCATCATTTGAGCGGTAAACTAGAAAAGTAAAGGTTAGAAAGAGTAAGGTTTTAGGCTGGTCGTGGGACTCTGACATGGAAATTGTCACAGGAAAGAGGAGACTGAAGTCCAAAGCAAAACCACAGAGGAGAAGATCTGGAAAGGGGTATAGTGAAGGAATAAAGTTCCTGGAAAGCAGCCACCCTAGGGCTTTATTAAGCTACTGGTTTTCCACATTGTCATATGTATTTCTTTTTTAACAGTTTATACCTACAAGAAAAAAGATGTTTTGATTAACCAGCTCTGACATATCTTTTCCATTTTCTCATTTTGTGTATTTTTTTAGAATAATTTATGATATAAAGGACAAGTTTTTATGTACAAATTATTCTCTGCATAAAGACATCAATTACTTGGCCTCTTTCATGGGACTTCATTGGCTCTTTTGGGATATCCAGTAGATGTTGCCATTAACTTATACAGTGTGTGAACCACATATGGCTCTCTTTGACACGGAATCCTGACGCAGTCAGGAGAGTTCCATGAACAGAAATGAGAGCTGAGTCATCCTGAAAGGGAAAGTTGGGCTCACAGTGGAGTGCAGCTGAGCATGACTGGAATGGGAAACAGGAGACATTCATTTTGCATTGGAATTAAGAATGGCATTGGAAACAAGGAGTGCGAAAAGTTGGGCTAAACAGCTGAGACTGAAAGGACCTTAACATCACAGGCAGGGTGCAAATTGTTATCGTCCTAAAATAAACAAAATGAAATCAGGTACTAAAAGTTGTGCTCGTATGGCAGCAAGGCTAAAGCTAGAGCTGAGAAAATCCACAGAATATGAGCTTTGGTTGATTCTCTGCCTTTTAGTGAGACCATTATGCCTGTTCTTCAAAACAATATAAATTGAGAGACTGTCAACTTCTATTTTGAATGTCCATATGTTTGTCAAACAGTTTCTAAAATGATTTTTTTCTCTTTTTCTTTTAAAAGGACAAAAAAGATGGAGATCATATTATAATAACTTGCCAAAATTCCTTTTTTAAAATCGAAGCTGTTTAATGTTCAATAATCCTTTTTATACATATAAAGTACTATGTTTTACTTTTCTATGATTTAAAACTGATTTTATTAATATTAGCAAAAATGTCATCACAGACAGACTGAACTCTTGTGCAGTAACTCAAATCCCAGCTAATTATGGCTCAGCTGTAAAGTTATAAACCCTTGAAAAACAAGGTTTATAAGCGAAGTATTGACACAGTCTTAACTATAGCTATGTGAATGGAACCACTGTAATATTGTTTGGAAATAGTGTTCTAAAAGGGAATCTTTTACGAAAAGAGATGCCAGCTGTTCACTTTGGAAACATTTATTTCATTGGCTCATGATAAAATTGGCTGTGGAATATATTATTCTGAAACACAGTGACTTCTTAATTTCATTACGACCTGAAGTCCCTGAGAAAGGCATGATGCCTAGGAGCTCTGAAAAAGGATTGTCACTGTGTCTTTTGCTTATCTTGCTAATCAAGAAGTATACACGTTTCTTCGTAGAATAATTCAGGCTGGACAGGTCCTTGGAAGGTTGTCTACTGCCTCCTGCTCAAAGAATGAGAAAATACACAGTACAAAATTTTTATTTCATTTTTAGAACAAAGATTTTATTTTTATTTTTTAAAAAGAGCAGGCTTAAGAAATCTTGATTTCTGACTTTTTTTTTTCCTTCTGGTAATAGTTTGCCAGACAAGAGCCGCTTGTTTTGGTTTGAGGAGGCAGAAGTCCATAAGTACAGCCAGAGCCACCTGCCAACCCCAGCCGTATTACACAGTCCAGGATCACACATGAGTAGGTGCATTTAACCACAAGAATCCAAAATCTAAGGAGACAAGTAAGAAAAAATATGAGAGAAACAGAGAGGAATGTGTCCTGTTGACTGGCTCATAAGGATCTGCCATGTTGAGTCTCGCCTCTGAGTCAAAAAGGTTGCAGGGTCTGGGACTGAGATCCAGAATCTGAGAGTGCTGGCAGGGGAGATGCCACTGCTGAAAATGCTGCTCCAGGGATATTTTTCTCCAGAGACCCTAACAGGAAATCGCTGTCTACCCCCAATAATAAGATCTGGCGTGAGTCTCTTGTACGTTAAATGGAACTTATTTGTCTCACAGCATTCCCTTTTCCCAAGATGAAAGGAGAGGTATGGTGCAGTGTAACTCTGTATGTGCCCAGGTACACCTGGGTATGAGGTCCTGAAACTATATCATATGTATCCTATAATACGGATATATAACATCCCATTATAGATCATAGAATCATCATCTTATAATGGTGCAATGCTCTTGGATATGCAGGGAAGGAAAGAACTTCTCTTTACCTGAGCTATTTTACTGTACCATACAGTGCAGCACTGACACAGAGCAATGTGTGTCCATTCCTTATTGCTGCATCTTCTTGTCCTTGAATAGTGCTGATGAACTTATTGTACCGGCCAGTGTCTGCTGCTGTTATTGACTGCAGTCTCTATCCTCTGCCATGTCATTGAACTTCCATCACCATTGGCTTCATTAGCAATTATTGTTTTGGTGGAAAAAAATCCTACACCACGTATTATGGGATGACCTGAGGCCATTATGGAACTGAACGTTCCCATAAGAATAATCTAGCTACAATATATCAAGGAGCTGAGAAAATATCCTTTGTCTTAGGTCATGTAACCAATGTGGCTGTTAAATGTTTTAAAAGCAGTTATATAACTGGCATTTAAAATGTTTTATTGAAAACCCTTAGTACTACTGTAACTAAAATGACCTTTAGCAGAGTAAAACACATCACACCTTAAAATGGGATTTGATTAAAAGTATCAAATGTTGTAATTTGCTCATGGCTGTACATGCACCATCCTGTCGTACCAACCACAGAAGCAGATGCACTAGGTTTGGCTTTGGAATGTTATTTTCAGCTTAAATTTACTACCTAGTTACTTTACAAGGAATGATGGCTATGGACTTTTAAACATTCCCTGCAATATTTGATATATGAGCAGTTTATTATTGGTATTATCTTATGAACAGGTGAAATATTTTGAGGCAGGTGTTCCCAAACAGAAAGCATTTGATCTAGGGAGAGCTGGATGATCATAGGATTCTCACTGGCTTCCCTTCTCTTCCCATGCTATGATTAGATCTTTCCGAGAAACGGAAAATACACCTATTTATCTGTACTGTCATAGAAGAAACCACAGAATTGCAAGAAAGTAGAGAGGCGGTTTTACATGCTAATGCAAAGCAAGATAGCCATGAAAGCATTTTTTTCTCTTAAGAGATTGCCCTTATTAGAAGCAATTTTAAAAGCCCCACAGAGCAAACTTACATGTAGAAATATATTAAATGTCATGTTACAAGTGAGATACTGCTGATGTCTGGATTTCTGAAACACAAAACCCTCTGAATAGTGGGAGTGGAAATGTTTTTGAACTCAGGATAACAAAGCAAGAAGTAGAACAGATACACAAGTGACGGGGGGGGAAAGAATTCCTGAAGGGCAATTGAAATGAGAGATACTTTTAAAAAATGAAGACATGCTCTCCCTGAGACTATCTGGCCCACTGAGAAACATAATCCTTTCCTCTGAAAGAGGGGTGGGTAGGAAAAAAACTACACCAACCTATGAGAGCAAAAATCTTTTTATCTTTCTACTTACTTACCTGTCTACAGATCTTTCCTCACAACCCCACAAGCACTGGTCATTTCAAACAGATTATTATCCTCATTATTTTACAGCTAGGAAGTTGAGTCATATAGCAATAAAGCAAAGTGGCCAAGGTCACCCAGAAAGCCTGTGACAGATAGAATCAGGAGCTGAACAGAGTCCTTGACACATTCTTTCATCACATAAATATTCTCCCCACACCAAATTGTACTCCCAGTGCCTATGCAAATATCTCACCCATATTGAATGGATATGTGCAGGATGGGCAGGACTTCTGCTGTATATTAGACTGTCTGGGGCAGGATTCAGGATCCCAAAGGGTGAATTTGTTTATCAGACAAGATGATAATTTGCTGATAAAGTGATTGTGTTCATAAGTGAACTGAACAAAACAGACATACAGCTTTGAAAAATCCATACAGAAATACTGGGAAAAAGTTTATCAGAGGTATCAGGGGCACAATGGACAGCTAACAAAGTTTTATGTTAAAAAAAAATTGACTTGATAGCTTCCTCACTTCTGTTTCTGCTTTCAGAAAGTCACCCCTACCCCCACAGACATACAAGATGCAGTCACAAGCTTTTAAATGCCTTGGTGCAATTCTACTAATTGAACATTCAAAGCATTAATTTAGCAACAGCTGTGGCAAATAAGGGAGGGTCCTGTAGGGAGGCAAAGTTTTTAAGGCTTGCTGGCTGTTGTGTGGTAGAGAAAAGATTGAAAAAGAGGGAAGAAAACCAGAGCCCTGGGGGAGCCTGGAATCCCAAAGGGGAGAGATGGGTAGTGTGAGGTGAATAAGCAAGCCTTGGAAAAACAAGTATTGTACTGAAAGTTGTTTGAGAAGGGAAATGATGCTTCAGGTGTCAAATTGTATTTCTATGGACTGGCATTTGGTTATGAATACCAGAGAGGCTGGCTGGAGGAGACAGAGTTGGTGCTGGTGTTTCCAGAGCTGCTCTACACAGAAGTGTTTCATCTTTGGAGACATGGGGATCTTGAGAAAATGTCTCCAAGTTGCAGGAAGGATCCTGTTAAACCTGTTTAAACAGAGACATAGAGGAGGTTCTAGTGTTGGGTGGCAACTGCACAAAAACTCTGAAAGTTGAAGCCAACCAGATACTAGAAAGAGGGAGGTTTGTGGGAGATTGAAAATATCTGTGACTACGAGGATCATACTGAACAGTCAGATCAGCATTTGTGCTCGGTCAGACCAGGATGTGTCTGCCAGAGGGTTTGATTTTTGTGAAGTGAGAACAATGGAGTCACGCATGTGAAAAATGGTTCTTTGTGGAGGGGAATTTGTTGTCTCTTGACCAAAAGGAAAAATCTGATGTGGGGAGCATGGACTAAACTGATGCTTAAAATTGATATATGTAAGCAAGAAGAAATAAGAAGAAATAGATAAATGGAACAAATAAAAACAATAATATCCCTGAACAAACAGCCCCAAAGTCACCAGATAATATAGCAGGCATAATGGTGGTGGCTTCTGTATGTTGATAAGGTGCTGGGTCGTGGTGGAGATGTTAGCTTGTAGTACATTATTCATTTCGGTGCCTTTGAGATCATAAATGAGTAGTAACAACAAATCAGGAACAAAATAGATCTAAAAAATGTCACTATGGAGCTGAGGAACCAGTAGGTTTCCTGTGAAACTTCTTCTAAAAGGAAAACGTGAAATAACCCAGAAAACAGTAAATCCTAGTAAATATTTACACACTAAACTTCATTCTCTGATGTGCAGTTCAACCCCATTCCACTACAGGGCCCTGGGGTGGAGCTGGCAATTAATCTACAATTGCTTGGGAGGGAGCAGTTCACAGCTGAAGGGGCTCTGTGGATTATAAATTTAGCAAGCAAAATGGGAAGTCAGAGCCCTGGTAATAAAAGAAGTGCCACTAGTTAGAGCTATAATCATGAGAACTCTAGGGCAGATAATCGACACCTATATGGCAATTTTCAATTCAACGAATAAAGCTAACTGAGTTGCCTAACAACGCCATTGAGCTGTGATTACAACTGGCAGCATTATGTAACTGTGACAACCAGATGAAGCGGAAGAAAGAAAAAGGAGAGAAAGAGAAATGCATATATATTTCCAGTCTCAGTTACTGAAGGAGTCTGTCGTATGGAGCCCCGTATTTGAAAGCTGTAGAGAGAGCATGCTACAATCCATTTCAGATACTGCTCATCAACACCCAGGGATCTGCACATACAGAAAAAGATAATTAGGCAAAGGCACATGGTTTGTTGTGGTGTGTTTTTGTGTTTGTTTTGTTTTTTTTCTATCACGAAAGTAGCAGCAGAACCATATTATTTCCCTTCTTTAAGTAATGCAGTCCAAGTACACTCAAAGAACCTGGAGGCATGGCCAGCCTCAGCTCTAGCCACCAGTGTGGAATTTTGCACTGCGATGTTCACGTGCTCAAATTTACCATAGCAACCTCCACATCACATTTAATACACAAAGACATCCCTCCTCTTGCCTGTTTAAAGAGCCCTTGTTAAGTGGTTTTGCTGTATTTTAGATGCCAAGATGTCGGTAAGATTGATGGAAGGGTGCACAATCAAACTTGCAAGGAGAGCCTAGCATCTAACTCATTATGTAAGAATTAGCAAGGCAGTTCTTTTGACATGACAGTCCATTATGGCAGCTGTCAATCATACCTCAGCATAGGCTTTTTTATGTCCTCTTCAATGATTTTTTTTTTGGGGGGGGGGGGAAAAAAAAGGTTGCTCCATTCCTGTTCATCAATAAGGCAGAGTGTAAATGCTTTGTGTGCATGTACAGTAGCTGTTACAGATCTAGATGGGCAGTGCTTTCTCCACAGTAATTGCTGGGTGAACATATTATTATGCATGCATGTGTAATCCTTACTCGTGTGGCTCTTTGTCCCAATCAGATGTACACAGAGGCTTGAGTCTGCCATTGCTTCTCCTCTATCTAATAGTGTTGGTCCTTTTATACGAGATAATGGTGCTTAGACCTTTTGGTGCAGAAAGTCTAGGTTTACTGCCTGAGGAAAATCTATCTAGAAGGGCGGTTATATTTTCTCATCCCCTCTTCAGGAGAGGGGGAAAAAAACCCCTGCACTAAGAGTTGTCTTAAAATGATAGAGATATCAGAATAATAACTGTGCCTCTACCACTTTTCATAAAAATACTTCCATATAAGGAACAGAGCTTAATGAACTGAGCCTGGAAGATGGTTCAGTGTTGTAGTACATTACAAGGCAACTCTTGCAAATTGAAGCTATATCTGCATCTGATTTACTCATGTATATCAAGCAGTACAGTTGAGACTAGCTGCACACTTTACTAGATGTGGCTTTGATTCATTTATAGTAATACACAGGTAAAATGGAAAAGGAAGTTTCATTGTTACACATGCAGCTTTTTCCCACTCCTCCTTCTTAGTATCTCTCTTCTGCTCATGTAGAAGTAGAGTCTTCTGGGCCAATATGAAAAATAACTACTAACACAAAGCTGCACCAATGGGAAAGAGGTAGCACATCTGTCCTAGTAAAGATGAACTTCCAGAAGGAGATTAGTTCACTGGGAAAAACAAGGGTCAACATAGTAAAATGATTTATCTTTGTTATCACGTTTATTAGGGTGAGCAGGAAAGAGGGATTGCACTTTAAGAGCACAATGAGAAAGTAAACATTTGGAAAGGTTTCTTCTTAAAGTGAATGTTTTCAGAAAAGTCCTTTAAAATGTGTTTCAGTTTCTTTTCTCTTAGTTTATCTGGAAAAGAGTGATGTGTGACTATTTAAATAATCTTAAATTAGCCTTGAGATAATTTATACGTATTACTTGTTTTTGTGCTGTTACTTATACTCCTAGGCAGGACTGGGGCACCATTGTATATATACATCATATAATACAGATAAATTATGTCCTCTGCTCCAAGGATCACACAGACTAAGGTTTCTGTCCTGGAAATTGCTGACTGAGGCAAATACTCTTACATATGTTGGTAATGATTTCAAGGGGGTCCTCCAGAGCCAAGGCTCAAGAGACCTTCCAGAAGAACAGGTCTTGGACAATTAGTATTGTAAACATTGGTCTTATTTTTTCTGCATAAATGGATTGAGCATCATTGACTTAATTGATACTACTCAGATGTGCAGTGGTGTGCAGCTCTTTGCTTCTGAGCTTTCTAACTTTCTTTTCCATTAAAAATAAATAAATGATGCCCTGAAACACCAAACAAGAGTCCATTCCCATTAGTCTAGCTGACTGCAGCTTAGATTTTTCCCTTCTGTGTTATAATTTGATATTTCTTAAATATTTTTTTTTTTAGGGGGCTGGGAACATATATACATATATACATAACATGTTAAACAGCTTTAAGGATGCTTCATTCTACTATTTCATCCTGAACCAGTCATGTTGTGACTCTTCTTCTGATCTGATTGGCAAGTGAATCAATAGGAAGTTTTCTATTAAGATCATTTGGCTTCAGATCAGATGCTGCCACTGAAAGCCATCATATAGGCAGCCTGGTCTTTGTGATATCTACCATAATGGCACAGTGTGGTCCCAGTCCTGCAGTCTTACTCTGGGAAAATCCCTGTTGACTTCAATGAGAGCTCTCCTTAACTAAAGATTTCACAATCAGGTAATGAGAAGCAATGAGCATACGCTGCCCTCTCTATTAAATCCTGTAGTCAGACTACTTCTGATAGGCTTCTATAAAGTGATTTTTCTATGGCAATCTGTGCTTGCAACAGCACCTGTTCTGTTAGTCTCTCAAGTCTTCACTTAACAAAACAGCTTGACACCGCGGGTGAAGGATTCTGAAATGTTTTAATTAACTAGCTTGAGCACCATTTGATTTATATCTCCCTGGATGTTTCAGAAATTCTAAACTGCTTGGTTCCATGACTGCCATCAAACAAGATTTGGATGTATGAAATAGGCTTCTACGAGAGGAAAAGATGCTGAATTTACAGTAGCCTGATAGAAACCTTCCAATATAAACAGTGTGTTTACACATCTCATTATCATGGAGAGATGTGACTGTCAATATTTCTCAGGTTGCAAGAATAGTTCTAGAAATCATGGGCCAAATCTTATTGCTCTGATTTAGTCAAAACTCCTATTGATTTCAGGACTTTTGGTTCGGGGCTCATCTTGACTTTTAGAGAATGAAATAAGAGATCAATGGGAAGAGCAAAAAACCCCACTTGGTGGGTTTTCATCTGTTCATTTTTCAGGTTATACAAGAATATGCATTTCAGCGGGCTGACATTGTACAGAGGCAATCAGAGCTCTCAATCATAAAAGAACCTCTCGGCCGTACAATGAAATAATTACTGAAATGTTCTGGCTGTGTTAGCATAGCTCAGTAGGTCAATGCTCTACACCTACTGCTGCACAAACAAGGATCAAAGAACGGCAATAAACACAGCACCAAGAATCCTCCCGAGACAGCCCACGCCACGGGCTGCCGCACCCTGCCCGGCTGGGCCCTGCAGAACGGCAGAGCTGGAGATAAGGGCTCATGGTCTGAAGGCAAAGAAATAGGTTCCTCTCCAAGGGCTCAAAATGAACCTGGGTTTAGCAGGAGTGTAATCTAGCAGGGGTAGGTATTAACTTGGAGAAGACTGGTTTATTTGCATGCGTTAGTCTCAGAGGCTTATAGGATCTGACACCAGGCTTCTGAAAAAATGCGAAAAGTAGACGTGCAAGGAGGAAGATCCATCAGATGTCTGTCACAGCCAGTGGGAACTTTTTTTTACTCCTGCCAAACAGTGAAAATATACTTTCAGTAAAAACATAAAGGCTAAAATTCCCCTGTAGTAACTTGGCCCCACAATCTGAAATATCACAATACTATAAATGGATGAAGTTTAACAATCTTACTGTTACAATAGCAAAGCCATGGTATACATTTGTGGAATCCAGGACCCAGTCATGATGTAGTCTATATGGAATGAGTTGTACATGCTCTACACAGAGTAAGGAATAGCAGTTAGCTATAAATCTTTAATAATCAGTAAAGTACTCCTGGAGGGGGAAGTTGGTTGGGTTTTTTTCTTTTTTAATCTGGGCTTACAGTCCAGGTATCTTTGCAGGATTATGTATATTACTGTTCTGAAGTCTTCATTTGTAGGGTTTTTTCCCCCCTCACATTAAGCACAGTAAGCTAAATTAAGTGTTCTGTGCCCCATTGTGTCTTTTCATAGTTTCTGAACAGAAGCCAATTTAAATAGTTAAAATCCATTTACGGGTAGTGTTCCTCACAAACACTGCACCACTGAGACTATTTGTCTTTCTGAACTTGTGCTAGTGCTCACTGCATTAGCAGTTTAATCAGATTTGTTAATGAATAATGTTTCGCTTGCAAAGTATATCTTACTTGTGCTAAGCTCTTAATTGCGGAGTTGCCACAAGCCCTGGATAAAAAGGCAGCACGCACTGAAGAAGCCGAGGAATCCGGATCACAGCTGTGTTCCTGCTCCCCCTCACTCCTTGGTGTAATTCCCACTGGCTGGGTACCAAACCCGCTGTGGCCGTCAGGCTTAGCTGAGCTTTGCTGGGTGCTCTGAGTAGGGGAGGCCCATTGCTGGTCCTTGGTGGGGCTGGGGGTGCCAGGGGCAAAAAAGGTCATTTTTCTGGTGTGGGGTTTTTCTGTGGTGGTAGTGGTGGTGTTTGTTGTTTTGGTTTGTTTTTTAGTGACTTGAAACAGGAGGAAGTACAGGGATGTTATCTCCTGAAAAGAACAACTCAGGCCAGTAGAGTAGTTCCTATATAGCTGACTACTGATTGTTTTTTTCCCTACTGGTACCTTTGCTCTAGCCTTGGAGTTTTATTTTTCTCTTTAGTCTAGCATTATTTAAAAAATTAACCAAAAAATTGAAGTTCATTGTAGGTCTTCAGTTAATGTATTCAGTCTTGAGCCATTTTAGCCAGCTATTTCTTAATGCCTGGTCCGTATTTTCATCTTGAAGTTCCCTTCATGTCTTTTTCTTGAGTGGATTTAATTTATTAGTCAAATACCTTTAGAATTTGGTATCACAGTTCTACAAACTGGGCAGTCGTTTCTACTAAAGTACAAGGTAACTTGTACATTCTGACTAACGATAAATCACAGTACTGTGTTTGAAACTAGTCACTTAATTGCAACATAGAACAGTGGGACAGAAGTAGGAAGTGAAGTTTCATTTCTCTTTGAAGCTGAACACTCCATTTCTTGTTTTCTTATGTTTTCATTTTCATGTTCCTTTGAAATACAGTGATTATATTAAAACACTGGTTTGAACTATGTCATAGAAAACTCTGTGCCAAATTTTTTTAAGGCCTGGAAGTACATATAAACATAAGTTTGTTCACATCATATCTGGTTTTGTGAGGTTTTTGGAATACAAACTAGAATACTGAATCAGAGTTAGGCACTTCTTTAACGACATAATGAAATCTAGAATCTATCAAACAGGAAATCAGTCCTGGATCCAAGCATTAGAAATCCGTTCCTTCCTCAATCTGGTTGGCAAAACGCTTCTTTGATGTTTTTAATATATCCATTTTCCTCCACCGTGTTTTGGTTGTTTGTTTTGTTTGTTTTCTTTTTTTTCTTTTTTGTCTTTCTTTTTTTTCCCCAGGGAAGACCAGTATGCTCTCAGGTTGAATTGCCTGAAAGTGCCTTCCTTAAGCCATCTTTTTCAATACTGTGAAACCTAGCTTTTGTTGAGTCATTTTGAAATCTGTCTGACTTCAAAGAAACAGGAGAGACCTGCCTCACTGGGGTGGTTTCACAGGCTGTGTCTGCTCTGTGCCTTTGCTCCTGGGCTTTGACCCAGCAACCCGTGGGCTGTGCTCACACCCAGGCATGGCTGGGAACTGCCAAAAGCAGCCGTGGCCAGCAAGCTGAGCTTGGCATTCACTGTCCCTTCCCTCAGGTGACACCTCAAGAGGCTCAGCTGTACACAGAGGTGAAGCAGTGTGTATGTGGGGCACCACTCACTAAGCCACCATGGGTCTCTGTCACCAGGGCCTTTCCCTCTCAGCCCCTTCCCTCTCCCTGTTGCTCTGTTCTCCCCCAGCAGCGGAGCTGGTGGCTCCCGGCCACTGAGCACATTGTGGAAGGCAGCAGCTGATGGTCCTCTGCTTCCCAAATGTGACTGGAAACTGCCTGCACACATCTTCATGGAATTCTGCACAATTCTTCACAGAAAGGGTTGTGAAGAACAGAAACAGGCTGTCCAGGGCAGTGGTAGAGTCCCCATCCCTGGAGGTCATTAAAAGGTGCATAGATGAGGTTCTTAGGGACGTGGTTTAGTGTTAGATTATGGTTGGACTCTATGATCTTGAGGGTCTCTTGCAACTGGAATAATTCTATTTTTCCTCCAGCTGGCTCGGCAGGCAGTGGTCTCAGGTGAAGGGGGTGCTGACAGCTGGGACTCCTGGCGGTAGTACAGGGTTCTCGTCCGGCCTGGCTCTGTATTGCATCTTCCCCTCCGCCTGCATTCACTCACTTGCTCCTGCCCTTTCCCAGCTGATACTGGGAATTGCCCAGCTTAAGTGGTGCTAATTCAGGAGTACAGTGCTGGCATGCTAGCCTGGGCCTGTGAAACTCTCCTGAGATTTTTCCTCTCTAAAATAAATAAATAAATAAATAAATAAATAAATAAAATAAAGTACTTTAGGGTCTCCTACAATGGGTCTGAATTAGTGGCACAGCAGCAATGTGGCACTGTGGTGACATGGCTGCTCTTCACAGGCAGGGCTGGAGCTCAGGGCCCTCCTCCCACGAGGCTCCACCACCAAGCCCCATGTCCACTGGCAGGGGCCACCGCTGGCATGTCCCCACGGCAGAGGTGACGAGCAGCACTTGATTGTGCAATCGGGCTCTGGCCACAGCGGGCAGCTTGGGCTGACACTTTAACAATGTGCTCAGTGAGTGAGGCCGGGCACGGGGCCAGCTCGGAGCAGGGTCAAATGCATGCTAAGGACGTCACCGTTACTGACTGCTCCTCTACTAGCCCTCAGTTCCTTCCTGGTTTTATTTATTCCTTGTGGTGAGCACCAGCTGAATGCTCTGTTTTATCCCCAGCAGGACAGGGCACACCCAGTGAGGAGAAGCAGAAAGTTCATCGTGGCTCCAGCCAAGCTGGGAGTCTCTGTGGGGTTACTGCCAGCAGTAGCTAGTGGGGCGCATTTGACGGGGAAATATGACGAGTAAAACTTATATAAGGAGGCAGTGCCAAACCTGTAAGCTCTATCCAAAGCAGAGCTAGGTAAAACTGCTGTTTATTGGATTACATAAGCCGCTATGGCCCCTTTTTCCTAGTGCGAAGGCACAAAGAAACCAGATTGTGACTGGAAAACAGATCTTGTACATTTGTTGCTCCAGTCCTGTATTTCAGTGGTCAAAAGGATGGAAACTGTTGAAATTAATGTACCTGTGAGTGTGATTACTTTTGTTGTTTGTGCTTCTCTGATGCTGTGTATGGGTGGCACACTCCAGCATCTCCCATTGATTTTGAAGTGAACTTCCTTCTGCTCTGAGATTCCTATGGAAGTTTATCTGGCCACTCTTTCTAATCGCTGTAAGGCTTTTATTTAGCACCCATCGCTGTGTCAAATTCTTTTTATCTTCTCCCTTCCAAATACACTTTATCCTTGGGAGGCTGTTGAGCACGCCCACCCCAAGAAGTGTGGCAACTTGTCCTTCAGGTGATTCCTCTGCAGCCCCCGTGGCAGAGAAAAATATTTCAAAATGTTGATAGAATGGCATCATTTTTCTGCAAGCTTCCCACATAAATCCACTAGACTTGGAGGAAGTAATTGTTCTATCTTTGGCTCAAGATAACTTCTGACAACATGTTATGTTTTATAAATACTCAAGAGGCAGGTTTTTCAGGAGAGAAGGCACACTACCTGTTATTAAGCACATAAGCAGTCAGCTTTATGTAATTTTACGATGGTGTTTAGAAACTTCCGAAGTTTTACTTCGCTAGAACCAGGATTTTATCTTTTTGCTAGACAGGGAACACTCTCAGCAGGTCAGTATGATTATCAGCATAGTCACATCCACACACCAAAATTACATTATTTGATTTCTTAGTCATGTTCCTGCTTGCAATTAGAGATCTCATCCCTAATATTCCTTGGATAGCTCCAGTCTCTTTTTATGTACAGTCCTATTTCTTTTCTGGACAGGGTACTGAAATATGACAAGGTACTAAACCATAGTGCCAGGGTCTAAAGTACATATGAACAGCAGAGTAGCTCATCAGCACAGCAACTAGTACTACAGCCAAGAGTCTGTGTACAGATTACATTTTTGTGTGGACTGAACTATGCTATAAACAAGAGAGGAAAAAAATCCCCAGTCAATGAGAATACTGTTACATAAATAAAGTAATATTTATTTCTTTGTCCTATGAAAATATTGTGACTAAAACATCGAGGGAGATCAAAGAGGCAAAAAGCTTTAAATAAAACAGTAATAATTGGTGAGTCCAGCTTCTCTCTTATAAACTGGTCAAATGGGACAGAGCAAAACAAGTTCTTAAGCCCTTCAGTAATCACAATTGAAATAACCAGCTGCAGAGCACATGAGGGGAGGCTATTCTTAGCCATGTCCTAACTAACATAGACAAGTTGGCTAAAGATGTAGATATAGCTGAACGCATGGAAATATCTGAGGAAAAACTGATTTTTAGAATACTTTAGGAAATGCGCAAATTAGAGCTGACAGAACAGTAATATGTAAAATAACAAATGTAAGACAAAAGGTGCATAAGGGAATTCTCAATTTTAATCATAACAAAGCCAAAATCCATGCAAAGTATTGAAAGATGTTTTTCTTTCAAGCTATGGATTTTTCCCTTCCTTTTTCTGGCATGTTGTTCCCAGTCAGAAGAATGGGAGCCTCTTCTTCATCTACCTGCAATGCTGGGTATTGCTTGCACGAGACTTTACTGATGACTAAAGTTGTTCAAACTTCATGCTCACAAACATAACGTATTTTTTTTTTCAACCCACGTGTAACGGGTAGAACAAGATATTGAGACCTTACTAGTACTCAAGAAAAGACAATTAAATGCTCAGAAACAGGTCATGAGCTTATCTATGGTGATATTAACTAGGATAAAAATCTTAAGAGATTTAAATGCTTATGATTCACAGTGTATGCAAGTACTGACTGATGAGACTGAAGGAAATATTTCCCTTCAGGGCAAAACCAGATTATTTTTCTATAATCAGCCATTACAGACACACTTTCTCTGGTCCACGATAGCAGACAACAGGGACAGTGAGTGTGATCCAGGACTGCAGTTTCCACCTTCCTGCAAGGTGAAGTCTGTGGCCAACAATCCCTGTTCTCTCAGAGACATGCCTAGTGCTGATGTAGAGTCTATTTCTGGGTTTCATCAGGCAACATGGGGTTTTCCACTGATTTATTTTTCCACATTTTAAACTCCTATCCAGGTAACATTGTTGGAAACTTCCAGATTTACCAAGTAGATGGATTGTTGATCTGATGTTATGCCCAATTAGCCAGTGTCTGGTGTGAACAAGGAGTGTTTGCAAACACGTGTTGCTATTATGCAGAATGTAAGTCCTCAGTTAACCTGAAAAGAGAAAAATATATTGGTTGTATTGAGAAATTACTTGGTGTGATCTACTTAGGGCAGTCTTGCTTCTGTAATCATCACCTGCCTTACTTCAAGCCCAGCAGAAGCTGCAGGTGGTATTGGCAGGAAAGCAGGTGTGACATTTGAACAAATGGTCCTGTAGATCAGCAATGAAACCTGTCGTCTCCTGCCACAAAAGAGAGGGGTCCTGTCAGGCTTCTGCTTCTGTGCCATGAAACTAATGTATGGACACATTTGTAAGAAAATGTAGGGTTGTCTGCTATAAGCAAGTGGCAGAGGATCAGCAGCTGGGGTGGGTGCTCACATCTTGCACAGCCAAGGAGCAGCTTCCTGTGCTGATTGAAACAGCTCAACATCCATAGCAGTGACATGAGCTGTAACAAGTCTCCTGTACCATGAAGGCATTAAAAGTTGAAATCAACTCCCTTTTCTGTTGACAGATCTTTATGATCCTCTCACTGGAAACACTGAAGTCTGTAGTTAAACCAGAAATATGTTTAAGAAGTACACTTTTGTCTGTATTTTCCTTGGCTAGAGGCTGAAGTGAGTACAGTGTACAAATGTGGTGCAATAAAAGAGCCTTCAAGAAAGAAAAGAGCATGAGATGTGTACGTTATAGATGTAAATATCACTAGCAGAGCTGTGCTGCAGAATAAATTGAAAGGTTTATAATGGGTTTCTGTCAAGAGGTTGCATAATGGTTAAAAAGGCGATACATGGTTCAAATTCACAGTTCAAGTCTAGAAATGGCAGCAGATGGAAAAGTATTGACTTATACTAGTGACTGTAGTAAA
Organism: Patagioenas fasciata; assembly: GCF_037038585.1. Classification (NCBI taxonomy): domain Eukaryota; kingdom Metazoa; phylum Chordata; class Aves; order Columbiformes; family Columbidae; genus Patagioenas; species Patagioenas fasciata. Next base: position 17,237,819 of record NC_092530.1, read on the forward strand.
ATAAAGGAAATAATTGAGCTACTACAGCTAGTTTCATGCTGAAAACAGTTTTCACGTTCCAGTTGCTTGCTGCTACTGGGTGTCAGAATGACTGACAATCAAGGAGATATGCCTGTGTTTCAACCACTGATTTGCATCTCTGAGCTTTGAGGGCCAAATAATTTAATTTTAATAGCTATCAACACTGAGCTTTAATGACATTACTCTGTATTCAGATAGTGCTACTGGAATCAGGATTTTGTCTAAATAGGAAACAAAACAAACAAATATGTATTTCTACCAGATTCTCTCTAGTAGCACAGTTCTACTCAGCACTGGAGAATAAGGAAGATGTCAAAGACATAACTACAACCTTCTTTATGCTGATTAGTCTGTACCAACTGACCCTGGCGGACAAAAAAATGATCATGAGGTCACTCCAGTCTACACTACTGGAATGGAGTTTACACGAAATGGAGAATCACTAGAGCAAAGCATCCCAAATAGCCCTTTTTTCCTGGCTGGCATGTCCTGCCATTTTCCACCAGCCCATCTGCCCCAGTAACTGACAATGCAAAGCAACAAAGATGACTGGGATTTCTGGGGGGACCTAGGCTTCTTCCTAAAGGAGTACTAGTATTGGCTGCTGCAAGAGCAGATGGGACTTGTAGGAACCCCAAGCTCCATCTGTTCTCTATTGACTTGATGAGCCCAAGATCCAGGGCACAGCTGAATGCCAGGTCCAGCCCAGCACTGTCAGCTGGAGGTGAAGAACAAGTGGGTCAGAGCAGCAAGATCAGAAAACAGAAAGCAAAATCTTTCTCTAGAAAATGGCAGAAAACACTTTTCACCACTGTTGAAATATACCTGTAGTAGAACCAAAAGTCTAACAAGGCCACCTTCTAAATATGACTGTCCTTTGAGCAGCCTTATTTTACCTTCTAAGTTGCCTACGGTTGTGGCTGCACTGAACAAATCAGCCGACTGCAGCGTACAACCTTTTACTTAGTGGGTGGAGCTGGCACAGCAGCATTTGTAACCTCAGAAGCTTGAATAACCCAGTTTCTAAAATCATCGTACTCGCCAGCCAATGCAGAGAACATATAATTAGAGCAGCCTTGACTATTTCTGTTGAAACAGCTCTTGCAGCTTCTTGTTCATTTTGATAGCAGGAATGTTGCTGCTTCTGCACTAATTGCCCTAACAATCTTCCAAGGGCTCAATCCTGCAGTTAGTACATACAGTTCCTGCTGAGCATGCTGCTCTTAAAACTAAGGGACTGTCAGCCCTGGCAAGAATAGGGAGCAGTGCTGGCTGCTGTTCTGCAAGTTTTTCTTGCATAAGAGGTAGAAATGGCATTATCGCTTGTTACTGATACACTTCTTTGCTGCAATCTGCTCAGATAAACGTGTTTGCTTCCATCAGGATCTTCACAGCTAAATTCTATCAATGTTCAGCTGTGACTTTCAGAAGCAATCTTTCTCTACTGCAAAAAAAATAAGCCCCATTGGGTAAATGACAACATCTAAGATGACATCCCTTTGCTGATTAACCCACTACTTCATATGGGTAGAAGATACTACAGCTACCTTAACTGTCCCATTACTTTTGATATGTCTGCCATTCTCCAGGATGGGAAAGTTTATGCCTTATTTTGGCTGTGAGGCTCAGTTACCACCTGATATTTCCACTTCTGGAGCACCAGGGTACGGTTTGCCTCTCCAAGGCTTAAATTCCTAGAACTGCTCAGCCTCAGATGAGGACACATTTACCAGTGACCTTGTTTTCTCAGCTGTGTCATCTTGCCATGGTAATCTCAAACTATAGCTGTGCATGCACAGAAGACAAAATCAGCTGTGTATCCTGAAATGCCCAGAGTCATCCGAACTTCCCACACCAAAGGCAACACTTCCCTTTGGAGCCTCAGCTGATATTGCTGGGGTCAGGCTAATGCATTAGCAAGCCAGGATCTTTCCCACCTGACATAGGTTAGAGTGGTGTATCTGAAATACTTTAACACAAATTTATCAGTCACTGCATCTGGGGAATTTGCCTGATATGTTGCAATCATCTGGATATGTTAACAGAGTTTCAATAGACTTGCGTCAAAACCATTTTGCCATCATCTTGACATAGTAATGTAGTCTCCGGTGACTGCAGTGACATTATTTTGCCATCATCTTGATATCATCTATTACAGCATTGTGGTCCCCATGCTCTGGCATTGCTGAATGCTTTGCCTCATTATATTATTTTCATAAGCTCGCTCCGAAATAAGTGCAAAATATCTGTGGTTTTAATAGCAAGTTATGTGCATAGGGGGAGTTTCCCAAAATCAGAAAAGATATTTCAGGTATACTGATCTGCTATTTTAAGAACACTCCAGATTTTTAACATTTTTCCTTTAAATGACCAAAATGTTTAATTCATACAAAACTGCCAGAAAAACGTTCACTTAGGAGGTAAATGATGTTTTACTCAGAGTTTGGCAGGAGTACTGAAAACTGGTTCCAAATTATGCTTTGTTCAATTCTCCATCATTAAAAGCAACATAAGCTTACTTAATCTTTTGGGGGTGTATACACTGGAGGAAGCACTACTTATTGCAGCTTAAAATAGGCACAGTATTCTTATGTTTGTGATCTAATGACTCCTATGTTTGGGGTCCAGCTGATTTTGAATAAGCTCAGTCCTTGACTATATCATTTTAAGTCTTGATTGCAAACTTATCCTAGATATCTTCACAGGCACAGATAATTCCAGAAGTGGATAGTCTTGTTGACTTGTCTTGGATAGGGAAAAGCTAGTGTGTGCTTAGCCTGGCCAGGTTTAAAGCCATCTTAAACTCCGCCATTTTTTATGGTTCAGACAAACAGCTTCTTCAATGATGTTATTCATGTGAGTATGAAGTATGCACATGAGTACTTGGAGAATCCTAGAGAGCAAGGGACAGATGTAAAGATTCCCACTGACTTTAATGGCTTTAAAATGGCTTCAGTTGCTTTACATCAGGCCCTCAGAGAGCTTCTCCTTGTTAGTATTTGTAGAAAAAGTAAGAAATGTTAAGCTTGGTGCATCAGTCAGTGCACAACTGTAAGCCTCTGGTGATCTTGTCAGTACTGGAGTTTGAAACTTAAGTATGGAAAATGTTGTCTGTGGTATTTCAGCTCTCCATAAACACCAGAAATGAGGAGGTACAACACTGGCATAACTGACACAGGACCTGATGCTAAATAGCAGTTCGTATTTTGCAGCCTTTATGTAAATTGCTGTAGGGTCCCTGTTTTTTAACACCCCGCCTTGGTGTTCTCATGTCTCTATTCCACTGGTCTCTTCTTCACCATTTTATTTAACCACATTTTCTAAAGAAAGCAGCAGTTAAAAATAGATTTCCAGTGAAGGCATTAATCCTTTTCTTCATGCCTTAATAGGAGGCCATCAGATTATAAACATGGAGTTGGAAGAAAAAAAAAAATCATTTGGTTGTTTCTTAATCAGGGAGAAAAATAGCTGGGCTTTCTTATTTTTGCTATTGATGTTACCTTTTCCAAACAGAGCAGGAGTCGTAAACTTTCAGCTTCTGAAGTATGTTGTCTCACATCCCAGTACTGATCTTTGCAGTATTGTCTCTTGGTTGGCTGCCCTTTCATTTCTCTTCAATTACAGCTCCCTCAAAAGCTGTATACAAAAACATGCAAAAGAATAACACAGGCCATTATTCTAGGCTTTCAGTGGTGATAGACTCCACTATAGCAGACATTCAAATAATGACTGAACTATCACTTCCCTCAGAAGCTGTTCTAACTAAAAACCACCAGCAAAATTCCTGGAGTTAGTTAATGTTTAATTGCGACAACTTATAGGACGATATGGAATCACTTTTTGTCCAAAACCAGAATTACCTCATGGTTCTGTTAGCTATATTACGTTTTCATTAGTCCAGAAATGAGACTGAAATCAGGCCATTCATACACTGACATCTGCTGAGCTTGCAGATGAATAAAACTTTGTGCTTCTCCCGTACATTCAGTGGGTTGGCAAACAATTATTTTCTGTTCCTATTTTGTTCATACAAAGCCACCAAATCTTGGTGCAAATACATGCAATAGTAAATCTCCCATTGTCTCTAACCAGAGCCACGTCTGGGTCCATCTATATGCGAGTTGTGTAAGTCTGTCCTGGAAAAAGCTGCCCAGTAACACTGTTAGTATGCCAGCAGTCATAAATGTGGTCTATTTTGTGGGGCATGCTGGAAAACTACTTGTGCTAGGGAAAAAGTTACTGACAGAAGCAGCCGTGATCCCCAGGATGAGAAAGTGGGCATGTCCAATACCAATTCCTTTGTCCGTAGAATGAGCAGCTGATCTTCATAATGCAGCCAAGGGAAGTCTGAATCACTATCAGGCGAGCAGGCGAGTAGCTGCTGCTATAAGTTGAGTGGGAAGTAAAAGAGAATGGGGAGCAGGTCACTGGGACTCTGCTCTTCTATAGGGAACAAGAGGGGAGTCAGATAAAATGAAAATAGGGTCAGTGTCAAAATGAGGAAGCTTAATGAAGAGGCAGCAGCACTGGAGTGAGCAGGGGCAGGAGAAAGGGGGACAGAAGATCACAAGAGATAATGGAATTGTGGGGGAAAGTAACAAAGTCAAAAAGGTCAAGTGTTGTCTTCTAATTCTCTGGGTTTTTTTGGCACAGAGAAATTACTTCTGGACAAGAATCTGTGCAATACTTTGGCAGTTGTGCTGGTAGGAGGTGAGAGGGTTTCACTGATCCTCAGTGAGATGGGGGGACCCAGGGGAAAGGGACACGGCTGTTGGAGGGGAGAGAGGCTTTGTGTGAGGGGCACTTCTTACATTTCAGTGTAGGTGAATAACAGTAAAGTTCCATGGTGGGAACAGGCAGATAGAGTCCCTTTCCCCCAGAGGCAGGGAATGGTTTTTGTGAGCCCATGTGCTGAAGCTGGTGAGATGAGATGTGTGAGGAACAGCTCAGCATGAAGGAAAAAGGGGCTTTTGCTTTGAGCCCCCAAGCTGACGCACAGTGCAGAGGGGTTAAAATACTTCTGCCAGGGTCTGCTTGCATCCTTCATTTCAAAACAATGAATATAGTTATTCCTAATTTATTGTAGGATTCTCAGAACTGGCAGATCACCAGCGTTGTTTTCTCTCTCCTTGGATTAACCCAGCCAGCTCTCTCTCTGTTTCCCTGAGCTGCTGCTGCCAGTGTTGTTGTTTTGAATCCTGCAGCACCAGCTAAGTCAATCAATCACCACAATCAGTGCTGGCATTCAGACACAAAATAACACGAAAAAAACCCCACTCTGTAAACCAGCGAAGGGCTGGGTGGCACTGTGAAAGCAAGAGCCCACACATCCCACCAGTGGCTGCATCAGCTCCTGGTTCCCTGCTGTGGGTATGTGTGTGCATGCATGTGTTGCATCTTTTCTCTTTCCCGTTACAAGTTTGTGAAACTTGGCCTGATATGCTAGAAAAATCATCTACTGAAACAACAAAATATTTAATGTATCCTCTTTATGCCTTAAATCCAGTTCAGGCTAGAGCAGAATCACGGAAGGATTTGTGATTAAATAATTAGTTTAACATAACATTTTTTATTAGCATGTAACTAAGTGTCATGAATTGAATGAAAAGCATTGTGTAACCGAACACACCTCCTTCACAACTGCCACCCTAAGAAATATATCAGTGCTTGTACAGGGGGGGAATGTAAGAATTCTTGTACACTTTTCATTTGCCAACAGACAAGCTCTGCCTTCTTCCAATCCCCCCCAATTTTTTTATTATTGTTACAGCAATATCAGCTCATGCTGTGTAAGCGATACATTAACTTTCTCATTATTTTTTGTACTGTGGCTTCAATGGGCAGAGATAGAGTAAGGCTTATCTGAGACTTCTGTGGGTGGTAGGAATATAAAGATTTTTGTGACTGAAAAGATGCTCAAGGTTCTAGAGACAATTTTAATGGAAAGATATTCAATGACTGTATTGTTCATCATGTTCTACATGTTGGCTAGGTTGAGGTTTAAATGCATTTATCACAGGGATAAATTGTTGGCTAGTGGCCAATGATGCAATGTCTTCACTTTGCCTGAGAGTTACCTACAGATCATGCAGATGTTCCCAAGCAGGGCAGGAGGTGTCACGGGTACAACACGATCTGCTACGTGAGACTGTAACTTGGGCTTCAGCATTTCTGGGTTCTAACAACAGTGATACCTTCTGTTTCTCTCTGAAGTTAATTCTTAGCTAGAACATGGCATGCAGGTTACATTTTCTCCAAGCAGTTAGGTGATCTCTGGAAATGTGGAGCAGAACTGTGCATTGAGTAAAGCCCTTCTAGCTTTTAGAAGCATGTCCAGGCTGAGCTCACTGCCATGGGCCCAAGCAGTAGGAGCTAAAAACTTGGACAAGCCGTGCTGCAACTGAGCAGGGAAAAGGCTGCCAGTGTAGCCCCCAGTTCAATAAAGCATTGAGATGTCTGTTCAAGTACAGAAGTGCCTGCAGGAGGGATTGCCTCTCTGCTTGGGGCGAGGGACCTGCCCAGCTGAGGCTGCGACACTGCGAGAGGGCTGGGACAGGATTGCTGTGGCATTGTGCCACACCAGCATCCAGGCGAGGCTTCCATTTCACCAGAGTGAATTATCCTTTCAAATTGAGGGGAAAAAAAATAGACTTAGTAAAGTGAAGTGGATTTTGAGAGGTCATCCAAGTCCACCTGCAACTTCAAAAGCACCATTTCTGATAAGTGTAAGTCTTGCACACTTCTGCAAACTCCCAAGCAGGTGGGCTCTGGAGCCTCCCCAGGAGATCTTTTCCAGTGCTTAACTAGCTATATTATTACCAAGTGTTTCCTAATGTTTGATCTAAATTTCCTGTTCTCCTGTTTAACCCAATACTCCTTTCGACAGCGGATAAGGAAGACTACTTACTCCTTTCCTCTTCATGTGCACATATATTTCATAGTAGTCCTTCTCAGCCTTTTCTGCAGGCTGTGAGCACATTCTTTCCAGTCCTCCTTGTTTCCTAGACCTCTGGCTGCACTCAGTGCTCTCTGCTAGATCTTCTCTGTTTTGTATCTTTTATATTTTTGAAGCTGAAATGTGTTGCCCCAAACTGGATACGCTGCTCCAGCTGTCAAAATCATGCTGTATTCTAAGCAAACATCCTCAGACTAGCCTGCAATCTCCTGTGCGGCCCTTCTCAGTTTTACCACATGCAGAAAGTAAGTCACTCTGTTCTAACAAACAAGACTGCAGTGCAAGTATTTCACATAAGCAAATCCAGGGCAGATGCCTGTAGAAATGTACTTAACAACATCCTTCCAGTTTGACAGAGAATTTTGTAGGTGGAGGGAGACCATATTTTTCCTAGCTCACTTAAGAGCTTGAGGAGGCTGATACTGGAAAGCTTTAATAAAGTTGAGATTTATCTACTGCTTCTCCCCTGTTCCCACTGAAGGAAATTAAATTGGTTTAACAAATCTGTGTTTTTCACAAAGCCATGCTAGCTGTTACTCATCTCCTTGTTATTTCCTGAGTGGTTACAAATAATTTGATTGTTTCCGTATTTTTCCAAAAACTGACCTTCACTCACTGCTCTTTAACTCCCCGTTACAATCTTTTCCCTCACTGTAAGGAAACACACTATGTGCCATTTTTTCTGTCTTCTGGATATTCACCCATTTTACATAAACTCTCACAGATTAATCACTAATGGCTCTGAGATTGCTTCGGACAGTCCAGTAGGATACCTTAGGATGAATTGTATCTGACCCAGCCAACTTGAAAGATCTAATTTATCTATGTAATGTTCAGTCTGTTCTTTCCTTGTTTTCACTTGTGTTTCTACCCCTTTGTCACTCGTGCTGTTTCTTGCGTGATCTCATTTGACCTTTTTAGTGAAGATTGCAGCTCAAAAGCTTTAAGCACTCAAGCTCTTCAGCATCACCTGTCAATAACTTTTCTGTCTTGTTCAATAGCAGGCCAACACTTCTTTTTTCCATTTTTCTCTTAATATGAAATACGTTTGCAGCATATTTTCTTGTTATCCTTTCTGCACCAATGTGTTCCCTGTTATTACTTTACCTTCCTGATTCGGGCCCTGCGTTCCTTCTCTTTCATCCTGGTCTTCAGCAATCTGACCTAGGTTCAACTTCCAGTGTTTCAAGTCAGCAAGGACTTCATTATTTAGTTCAGGTAGTTTCTTACAACACCTCTAATGGTTTTGCTGCTTTGGGATAATTTGCAGTCATGCCCTTAATGGAATTATTTTAAGGAACTGTCAACTACTCTGAGCTTGTTCCCCATGAGACATTACTTGTCAGTTTTCTGAGTTTATTTAAGCTGGCTTTCTTCAAGTCTGTTTTTTGTAATTTGCTGTTCCCTTCCAGGAGCAGTGAGTTTTCTCATTCCATGATAACTACTGCCCAAACTGCCTCCTAGTTTCATATTTCTAAACCTGTTTCTCCTGACTCTTAGAACCAAGAGTTGGGAGCCTTCTCCAGCCTTGGTAGCAAGACACTGGCAGCATGGACTTTGTGTCCTGTGAGACCCTATTTCCCAGCAGTCATCTCTGTTAGCTCTCTGACATCGGCCTCCATCATCCTCAAGCGCAGTGCACTGGATGTATGATTCACCTTGTCCTCCAAAAGAAGCAGCTGCATCTGTCTGTTTTTCGTGGCTTTACTCTAGACACCACACACAACCCCAACGTGACAGAATCTGCATTGATTCACCCTGTTATGATCTAGGGATTTTCAAATGGTTTATCTCTTTCTACATTTTACAGTGTGGAGTGAGTGTATCTATGGATGGCACTTCATCCCTCTTCTCCCTGAACAAACTGTACTGTTTATATTAATATTCTAGTCATGTGAATTATCCCAACAAGTTTCTCGTGCCAATTAATTCATAATTTTGAGCACGTATTAAAACTTCCAAGTCCTCCTGTTTATTCCCTGTATTTCTTGCATAGGTTCTTGTGATTACTTTTGGTGATCACACCCAGCATATAGCAGGAATAACTCTGTGAAGTCAGCAGGTCATGTTTCGCTGTCGTTTACGTGACTTCCAATACAAGTTATTCTAATGGTTGACAAAGTTATTTCAGATTTACTTACATTATAGTGAAGGAAGAATTTGGCCCATTGAAATGAATTCTGTGTTGAATAGGCCCAGGCCAAGAGGATTAAGCCTGTTTCTCTAATTGCTAGATGTGTTATACTGTATGTAATCAGTGTAGTGGCAATAAAATACGATTGCCACACCCAGACTCTTTCATCACCAAGCTTTTTGGATGCTATAATTGTCCTTCTCTTGTTACTGTGCTTGCATTAATAAGGTGCAGGGTTTTACATAATTGGGAAAATTTTTTAAATAGACCTCTAGCTGAGGTCTGCATGCAAGCAGACTGTACCATGTAGTTTGTGCTGCAGCAGAACATGAGGTAGAAGAAGTCAGCTTTTGAGGTTTTATTACTTTTTGCTTTGTGATGACTGGCTTCGAGCCCACACATTTCTTGAATACACAATAGGGAGTTGGGCAAGACTGCAGAAATAAATTTTATTAACACACAATCACTGCAGCACCAGACAGAATAATCTCCTTTAGTCTCCTCTAGCTGGCAGAGTCCTCTTTGTACCAGGTCAAGTCAATTAGCAGTATAATGTACAACAGGTTTTATTCAAAAAGGGTTTAATTAAAGTTTTGTTACAAATCTCATACAAACTAACAATCTGTCTTTTAGGGATATGTATTATCTAGAAATTGATTTTAACTTAAATACTAATTTATAGACTGTCCCCTTTAATAAGTATAATTCCTTGGAAGATATTAAGGTCTTCCTGCCCCAAATAAAGTCAGGTCCTGATTCAGCAAAACACGTAATTACTAAGGACTTCGCTGGGGCTCCTCATGCACTAAAAGCTGGAGGTGTGCATCAGCACTTTGCTGAGTTTGGGCCTTACAGTATAACCGTGGCCCTGATACACACACTGTTCAATTCAGCCATGTCTCTACTGAGAAGGATGTTTAAAAGAATTAGTTATGTCTTTCAAAGGTCTCATATAGGCCGGTAAAGATGGCAACATACCCTTCTCCCAGATACAGATGATTTTTCACTAGTCCTGGCATCTTCTCAGTTCTTACATCTAAATACAATTATTTACCTATGTATATATTTTTTTTAAAAAATATTGACCCCACTAATCCCTTTTTTTTCTCTCTGCAAGAAAGCAAAGGCAGCCTCCCCATCTTCTGATCATAACCACATTAACTTAAATGGAGCTATGTCAATTCATGCCAACTGAGCATTGCACCCCAAAAGTTTAAGTAGACTTTCTTAATGAAAACAAGCTATGTTATTCTACTGATTGCTAACTACAAACTTTCACTTTATACTAAGTCCTGTAGAATAATAATCCCCACAAAATCTGAAGAATATATCACGTTTCAGAATAACTCATAATTCATCTTTGCATGCAACCCTTTTTTTATTCACAAGCTATATAAGGTAGACTAAGAAATGGGTGGATAGAAAGGATTTCTGTGTAGAAATATCCCAGATGTTTTTCTGGCTCTTTCCTGGGCAGTGTGGTTGTATTACATCAAAACCTCTGGCTAATTAATTTGCTTAATGGCTGGGGAGGCAGGCAAACTGGGTTCTGCAACCAGCCTTGGAGATATCACAGAACCTGCTGCATGTTTCTAGCAAGTGGAGGAGCCAGGACCGATGGACCCTGCTGGGGCAGCCCCAATGGGCAGCGCTGGGACAGACCCAGCAGCAACAGCTGGAGACACTGAGAAGTCTTAGAAGGCATCTGTCTTCTCTTCACAGCATATCTGGGAAAGTTATGCCTTTTGTTGAGATGTTTATTACCAAAGCAAAGCCCCCTCATTTTTTACTTTTTAAATCTTTGAGACACGTGGAACAGCGGGCCAGAATTTGCTTTGATTAATCTCCAACCTGGTTTTACTGTGTTCTCCCCTGTGGTATAAATCTAGACTGCAGCTGGTAGGGGGTTGTATGCTTAAAAAAAAAAAGTCTCAGCACCAAAACATTAAAAGTAGCAAGCTTGTGTTGCCTATTTCTAAGTCTGAATGGTCTGAAAATGAAAATACAATTCAAATACTACTTTTTCTGCCACCTTCTGCCTGAGCCCAGCAGAGATGAGGCAGGGAAGGCAGGTATGTATCTGAATTGTGTGACAAAAGAATAAAATGGGGGGCAAGCAGAGGGAGAAGAAACAGGTGAATTCAGAACACCTGTAGAAAGGAATAGAGAAAAACATTAATAGAGAAGTAAACTCTGACAACTACTGTCACAGATCCCCTGATTTCAATGAGGCCTCTGACGCTGTGAGCTGCTCAGGCTATTTCGGCTTGGTGGCCTTACTTGTTTCAGCGTAGCTGTTGGGTGGGGATGCCTGGCCCTAATATACATCATAGGCTGCCTGCTAGCTAGAAGAACAGGCTTGCTCATTTAAAATTGAATCAGGCTTTGAGCTTATGTTTGCAACAGAGAAACATAAGAAATTAAATAGTTTGTAAAAAAAAAAAAAAAAATCTTTAGTAATCTGATCAATTCTCAAACCAAACTCTTCAGGATTTGTCCAGGATTAATGTCCAGTCTTCTTGCAAGTTAAATGCATGCTAGCCATAGCGTATTTTATAAAACCCACAAGTGCCTACGGTTTGTTCTGCGAGCCCTGGCACACAACAGGGTGTAGTTCTGCTGGAATAACCATCAGACTCAGGTGTGCTGGAAGGAACAAGGCACAGCCTGTGCTCCTAACACAGCTTATGAAGCTGAGGGAGGCCTGACCCGCGCAATTAAACAGAAATATTTTCACTGATTGGATGTCTCGTTGGCCAGTCAAGAAGCATGGGGTATTTTTACTTGCCATTTTACAAGTATAAGTCTTGTGTGTGACCATGTTGTTCACCATATAGGGGATTAAGGGAGAGACGAGTATTTCAAGACTTGAGTACTATTTCCCTGGGTCTGTGCATACGCACGCAGAGGTGTGCACTAGGTGTGGTGAAATGGCTGTGGTGGAGTGTGTGCAAACAAGTGGGAGCCCTGAGGAAAGGTCGAGGCTGGTGGGCTGGGGCAGCGAGAGGCCGGGTATCAGGGCTGAGCTGCTGCTGGAGCTGCCCTCTGATGCTGCAAGATGCTGAACGCCAGCCAGTGCCAGGTGACTAAGCTTTCAGGTTCACGATTCACTTTTAAGGTCCCTCAGTCTTCACAAAGACACTTGCAGGTTTGAAGGTGCATTTTTAAAAGTGCAGTTGGGTTTGGGGCCAAACTGGTCAGTATTTTAAGAGTTCAAGCCCTGAACTGTAAAGCAGACTAAACCCAGGCTTCCACGTGCAAGATCCTAACATGTTAGGCCACTCTTTCATCCACCCTTTCCTTCCCTTCCCTCCAGAAACAGTCTCACCCAATTTACAGTACTGTAATGGAAAATAGGAACCAGAACACACTTGGGCCTCCTTTACCAATTTTTTTCATATCCAAATAGGTTCCACAGAGCTTCTCAGCAAGTGATTTTGCTTCTCTCAAAGTACCCATGTGAGGTAAAATAAAAACAGCATTAATCCTAAAAGACAAAGTACAGGAGAAGAAAGAATTTCAGTGAGAATTAAAATATCTGCAAATGAATTTAGCTAGCATCCACCATCCTTTTAACATTTGGAGTGATCTTCCTCTGGAAAAAAATAAATTAAGGTCAACACACAAACTTCCTCTGCTTCCTGGAATTCTTACATATTTTCACTATGATAACATGATTTGTGTGTGTGTAAATGCAAGGGGAGAGGCAGCCGAAAGCTGGCGGAGAGCCCCCTCCCCCTCCGGTCCTGGGAGAATGCCTGAAGCATGAGCTCAGCTGTTCAGGCTCCATGCATGGTGTCATACACTTCCACAAGCAAATTCACAGTGACATTAAGAAAAGAAGATCTGAGGCCCTGGTCTCGAAAGTGTTCACAGTGTCCACAAGTCAGCTCCTACATAAAGGGCTGTTTATTTGTTGAATTATCAAATTGTTACTCATGGAGGGGGTTGAAAATATCTGAGCGGTCTCAGGGTTTTCTTTGATACGTTCACAAAATGTGTTTTCTTCTATGCTAGTGTTCTCTGACAAAACCCGAGGTCTTTGCATTTCTGTTTCTCCCCATCCTCCCTCATGTATAAATACCCTTGAAAAAAAAGGTAGCTCACAATTAACCATTAATTAAGTCCTTTATAGGTTTAAAATAAATAGTTGATGAAAGCTTAAGAAGAGGAGCTCAGCACAAAACGTGTCTGTACAACATGGTGTGCTTCTGAGAAACAGAATTTAAATGATTTGCATATGGCCACCTAAATATTTAATGGTTTTGCAGTTTAGGAAAGCAGGCTTAAAACTATGCTGTGCAGTCTATGATCTTATCTGGCTCTGCTAGCTATGTTGGGTCAAACGTGTTGTTATTTTTAGGGCCTGATCCTGGAATTTCAGAAGGCGTCCGAGCACTCGGCACTGTTTTAAACTGAGGCTCGTCTTTGGTGTTTTATCTTTGCGCAGCTGAGGCTGGTACTGGTCATGTTTCTAAAGCTGCTAGACTGTTTGAGGCTCGTTAAGCCAAAACCTGACAATGTCATTCCCTTCACAAAGAAGTTTCACATTAACGTCCTATCCGTTCTCAGGCTGTCTTACAGCCCCTTCTTTCTTTCCCCCGTCCCCATCCCCCAGCCGTGGCCCACTATGTGCGTGCTCCCAAACTCAGCTAAGCATTTCGTGAGTGTGCAGGGCTGAATGCACATTCACAGGAAACAAAACCGTGAGATACTTTCAAAAATGCAGACACACAAAACACTTCTAGACAGCTACAGGCAGGTGCAGGGTTTACACTTCAGATGACTGTCCAGTTTAAAAGCGCGGGACGGAGGCATTCTGATCAGACTGCTCTTGAAGGCCACAGTAAAATATTAACTGAACTGAAAAGTTAAATAAAAAGAAGCAGCTCTTCCCAGTGGAATTGTAGCATTCTCTCCTCTTCACATTCTTTTGAGCTCATTCATTCCTTTGAGCTGCAATAACAAGTCAGCTATTTGTATATGGTGAGACTTGTAATGGAGAAGAGAGAAAAATTTGCTCACAAGCAAAACCCTGTCTTGTTGCACTTTTTGCAGTGATCGCTACATTTCTTGCTCAGCCACAGACTTTTTCCCAATTCCAATTCTAGGCAGACTTTTTGGCACCTTAACTTTTTTGGCACAGACACCTGGTCCCTGTGATTTAGCGATCAGGTCTCCCATCACAAACACGCATCCAAATAACCAGCATTTTTAGACACCTCACTCCAAGTACTCCTTCAACTAAATGCTGAGGCCAAGGAGGCCAATAGCCCTCAGGAATTTTAATATCATGCAGAGTCAGGTTTTACTGGCCCAAAATTTTCCCAGTTACTCAAAATTCCTGTTGACACCAAAGGGAGCTGCAGGTGCTTGAAAACCTCTCAGATATATGGGTCACTTCATTCATCATACAGCTGCAGCCTTGTCTGGACAGGAAGACAGTAATCTTTAAAGAGCAACACTTCACAACCATTAAGCAACTAATATTTTATGCGTTTGTATCAGTTTGCTCTGAAGCCAACCTTGGCAAGTGTCTGGGGGTTTCTCTTGAGACTCATTTTATCAGTTTATACTGCTGCTCTGTTTAAGGTGTTTAAGGGTTGTTTCCCTGATCCTTCTTCATTAGAGGTAATTGAATAGGTTAGAAGCCAAATCATTGTTTGGCTGAGTCTTCCAGTCAACAACCTTCTGATTGACTAATCACTCACAAGATACAGATGCACAGAAAGATAAGTTTATCACAATTTTCTAGCACTCAGAACACCTTCAAAGTGCTTGGCAGGCCACTAATTATGTTTTTATAAACAGCTGTGGATTCAGATCTTGCCAAAATGCAATAAGATTCCTGTAGCCCATAATTTCAATTTCTCTACAACTTCACTAGTGATTTGGGCAACAACATTCTTTTCACAGGCTCCTCCATTGGGGAAAAAAATTCCCTCTGGTTGCTTTGCAAGGAGATTCTGTGCAACCCCAGGTGCCAGCCCCTTCCTGCAGGCTTCTAAGCAGCTCCGTGTTCTTTCTGTGCTAAGAAATTTCCTTTCACCACCCCCAGTGAGACAGTTTACCTTCTGCCTGAGGCAGAGCTGCAGCTCAGCCATGCCAATTATAAAAGATGCCTCCCAAACGTGTATTCCTGGTTTCCAGAGTGACTCTGAGGTGCTACCACGCCTATCTTTAGAGTGACTTAAAGTTACCAAGAGGCAATGTGGTCACAGCGAATCACATACCATGGTGATGAGCATAACATGCATTGCTAACTAGATGGTCAGGGACACTCGAATTCTCAACCCAGAACTAAAAGGAAATATCTCTTTTTTTTTTTTTTCTGTATACTAAAACTATGTGAGTGAATTGCTGTTCGGCTCTCCTTGCATGGCACACCTTGCTTCCCTCATATGCATTACACCCAAAGTTGTGCTTACCTGTTTGCCCCACTCGTCAGACTGCATGGGCAGTCCTGGCTTGGGGCGGAGGTACCCAGAGGATCAGTTGACCAAGCTGGATGGTCAGGTTCAAACAGCTGTCAAACAGGCATCATCAACACTGAAGATGTGAACTATCATATTCAAAGACAGAAAAACTTTCTGGAGAGCAATGAGGTAACTGAAAATTGTACCCACTGTGTTTCTGTCACAGCTTAGCTGGCATCACCTCTGTAGCAGAGGTGACCCCAACTGAGAAGACTGCTCTTAGCTCCATGCTGCTCCATTTCTTTGTCATCGACTTCAATTCTGCTGTCTTGAAAATGCTTTCTTATAGCCCCTACAGAAACTATGATACATATTCATACTAACATCTTACTAAAAGCCTTCAAAACAGAGTGAACCCTGGTGAATTTTTAATGTGTGATCACATTCATTCTAGGACTGTCGACTCTCCAAAAGCCTCAGAATCATTGCACCAGAAATTGTATCAAGATAAGTGTTCAGAGGGCAAGGCAGCTAGAGCAGAGGGGCATGACAGCTGCAGACAGGGAAGGGAATACAATAATTTGGCTAGCAGGCTAGGGTTAGGGTCACCTGTGCTATAGGTATTTCAGATCCATCCAATTAACAATGTTAATTAGCAGTGGTTCTTTTTTTCCTGGAATAATCATAGCCGTTCTTCCCTGTCTAATAATGGAAGAATGGCCACCAGCTTCAAATGTGATTTTTAAGGACTGATTAAGGAATATTTGTTCAACTTGGAGAACAATTAAATCCTACATATATGTTAATACATCCTCAGTAAAACAGAATAGCTTTTTGTTGTTCTCTTCTGTCTGGAACGTGAGCAATTTATATTCCGCTGCTGCATCTAATTAGTGGATCTGATCCTTAAATTGAAGCAGTAGAGACTTGTGATTTTTAAGTCCAACATTTCCAGTCTCTATCATTGATAAAAAGTCTTCATCAAAGACTCAAGACGTGGAGTATTATGATATTTAAATGCCAAAGTCAGACACAGCCAGAAAATAAAGGTGCGATCTTAAGCAGTTGCATGGCTGTCTGCTGGTTCAGATTCACAACATGGAGCGAAGGTAAACTGCATTCAACATAGATATGTGGGAAGAACTTGGCCTTGTATAGCTCCCTCCTTGGTACTAGCCAAGATAAAAATACATCAGTATTACCAGCATCTAGGAAACTAGCATATGGTGCTACTGCAGAATGTAATACTAATATGTTTTAGAAAACCATTAGTTTTTTCTTTTTGTGCAGTTTCTCATTAATCTAGATGCCATTCATTCTCTGCCTGCATTTTTCCCACATTTTTCTCATGAAAAGAGAGGATATGTTTGAATTAATTTAATTGCCAAATGTTTTGTTCAAATAGCTGTGGCAGAAATAACTTTTGGTAGTCAGGTTAAATAGCCCCCTTCACTGCAGCAGTTAACACTCATTGTTGCTGTCAGCCCCTCTGCATTGATTCAGGATCCCGCTGCTGTGAGTACTGAAGTGGCTTGGGAAGTTGCAGCACTTCCTTTTCTCCCTCTTTCTCTCTACTTTCTTTTTTTTCCTGCAAGAGCAAGAAGATCTCACCGTAATCTGGGGATAAATTGCTTTCAAAGACTTTAGGAAGAGCTAGAGTGCTCAAAAGGAATTTGGAGGTTAATTTGCAAACCAGCTGAAAATTGTCTTTGACTGAGCAGGCCTGATTCTTCACTGATGTAAATCACATGCTTCCACGGGGCTATGTTGTCTATGTGAGGTAGACATCAGTCAGGTGACATCCCCTACAACTGGAAGACATCTGGTCACTTTTTCCGTCCTCCCGTGCCAACATGCGCCTTCCCCCCATTTAACAGGTAACCTGCAGCTGATGCTGCTCCAAACAGCAGCGGGTACCCAGGAGCTGTGGAGCAGAGTGGGGTAATGCCTGTCACATTTCTGGCAGGGGAAAGGCCTCCCTTGTCCCAGCCATGGCAGCCACTGCAGAAGACAGGGAGGAAAGCAGGTTCACGTACCTCTCACAGTCCTTACCTGCAAAGGTTAGACTGGCTGGTCATTTGAGGGCCGTGCCCTTTTCTACCGTTCCTGAAATAGTCTGTTCTGCACTGTACAAAACAAGTGAGGGTGAAGTGACAAGACAAAAGAAAATGCAATGCTGTTGATTCTGTCATTTCTGCCACTGCTGTCAGCCCTGAAGGTTTTGTATTTTAGTAAACAGAGAACTCATAATGACGTGCAAGTGACTTGAGAAAAGTGATGGTAAAACAGAGATTTATTTTTTGGAGAAAAACATGGAAACAAAAACATGCTCTGAACACTGAGATGGGTACACACCAAAGTGAGCATGCTGCAGAATTGTCAGCATCTTTCACCAAATCCCACAAATGTTGTTGAACTTTCATAGGCAGCTCATGGCTGAACCATAAAGGTCCAAGACCGCGTGGACTCTTCTGTTGGTCTGTAAAGTCCACTGTCAGTGGGCGGCAGCCTGGTGCTGAGCCCACGGTACGGTGCAGCATGTCCCAGCAGCAGCAGTGTTCAGCAAACAGGTCAGGGCAGACCTGTCCCCACTCAGGAGCGTGTCACTTGGGGAAGGGAAGGCAGCAGAGTGAGTAGCTGGGGTTAGAGGTGTTAGCACAGCAGAAGGACCAAGAGAATGCCTTGAGGAGTGGTAGGACCAAACAAAAAGAACATTGTGCAGGAATGTGTTGGGTGACCAGAAGCAGAAGATGGGCAGGAGAACAGCAGGACCTAGGGGGACAGGCTGAGAAGACACACATGCCCGAACTCCCAAGAGCTCACAGGGTTATTCTCCTTTGTTTCTAGTCTATACAAGTGCTGGCAATTCAACTCCCTTGGCCCTAATGAACAAAGAGTTACTATCCCCACCATCCTTTTGCACTTGCATGTTGTGTAACTTGCTTGTGACAGATCTGTACCTAAAAGCAGTGAAATTTGAACTGTTTCTTGAGCTGTATGAGGTCTAAGGCTGTACCTGTCTTGTAATTTAAAGATGTTCTGTGAAATCTTTCGAGTAGTTTCCTTTTGGGGAGGAGAGAGGGTGGTGCAATTCCTAGGATAGTGGCTTCTTCTTAGTTTTAGTAACAAAATGTAAGATTTTGAATGGATGTCATAGTTGTGCAAGTCATGCTGATATTGTATTGAACATAGAAATGTATCTTAGTCGCTGGTATTTGTTCCTGCACTGAAGGGAAGCAGAGCTTTATTTTTTGGCTCAAGAAATCTGACACTACTTGAGACAGCACACATTTTTATACAAGACTGCAGCTGCTAGCAAATGGATGCATTTTTATATGACAGGATATGCTCAGTAGCCCTGGGAAACCAAGATCTGAAATCAATAATTTCTAGTAAATCACAAACTGACATTGGCAACATCCTAGTCTGGCTGAATATCTGTATCATCACAGACACTCTAATAAACAGAACATACGATGTTTCATGCATTGGTTTTGCATTTTCTTGACAACTACATAAGAGTATAATTTCTATGCTTGATCTAAAGGATTTCTGACAAAGAGAAGAGGGTAACATTTGTTTCTGTGGGCTTTACGGTTTTAAATCTCAGGGCCAATTCTGCCATCAGGTAGTTTATGAATATTCATGTAAATTGTTTTGATTTGAAGAATATGTAACTTTGCCATGTATCTGGCATGGAAAGTGTAGTTTGACAGTCATGAAATGGAGAATGCTTTGAAAAATTGTGTCAGCACTAGCAAAGAGAGGACAACTCTAAGAACGAAGGGGAAAATAAAGGAAGAAAGGTATGTGTTTCCTGAGGGAAGTAAAATTATGTGATCCTGTCTTAAAAACAACGAATATAGAACCATTTTTGCAGGGTTAGATATGTAAAGCAATTTGGAATCTTCTGTATCAGGTATGGGCCAGAATCTGCCTTTCTGTTGACTTCTAGAGCAGTTGGGGCAGGTTCGTATGTTCCTGATCATTGCATGTATGTATGACCTGTATGATCCAGCAACAAGAAAACAGCAAAACTGCAATTACTACTAAGCCTTTTTTGCATTATTATGTATTCTGAGTGGTGACTTACTTGCAGTCAGGTACAGGAGCCAAATAAGAGTGGTATTGCCCAGGCCTGTTGTTAAACTGGAAATTGGGCAAGTGATACCTGTCACTCTTTGCTCCTGATCTGATACCCTTTCCATGGGCTGGAAGCTGCTTTTCTGGCCACTTGGCTGCTGGAGCTCTGCAGTGACTGACAAATGTGAGAATGCAACATTTGGAGAAAAGGCATCTCCTGGGTAGTGACAGGCATTGCAAAGACAGGCACACTTAACTGTCACCTGTGTGTTTGCACATGCACTTTGGGCTGAGCGTATGATGCTTTTGTGCTTGGATGTAACCAAAGGTGTAGATGACGGTGCAGCAGCACCAACCCTGCCACCCCACACCTTGGCAGGACAGGCCAGCAGCAGAGTCAATCAAGAGGGAAGACGCATTATGCACAAGCCAGAACTGGAGAAATGCCACTGATTAGCAAACCTTTTCAGTGTAGTTTTGCTAACAATACAGCTATTAAATGTGATATTATGTTCACTTGTATCCTCTTTTATATTTTAATAGAAAAATCTTATTAGTTGCAAGACAATCAGAATTGATATAACTGTAGGTCCTGTACAAAGGCAGTTAAACATGTTGGTCATAATTCAGCCTTTCTATAAAATGTTTTGGCCTTGATGAAGGTGCATCAGGTATTTTATATTCTTCTAGCACTGCTATCTTGCCTCAGTCATGGTGGATATCTGCCCTCAGAGCACTTTGCAACTGTGCATGGCCCGATTGCCAGTAGAAATAAATAGAGGTAAAATATTACAAGGCTAAATCCTGCGGGCTAGATTTCACTCAAATCAAAATGAAAAGCCTGGATGAGATCAACAGACTTTTGTTCACATGAAAAGATTTCAAGTGGTGGTTTTGAGTTTGGGAGGTCAGTAGGGTTGGGATTTTGCCTCACGCAAGCCAGACCTGGCCACACCAGTGCCGATGGGGCAGGTGTGTATGTGCTGACCTAAGCACTCGAGTAATCCCTTCAATTTCTGAGAGTCATACATAATGTTAAGCATGTGCTTAAGTGTATTTCTGACCTATGCAAATAATTGATTTCTGTATTTAAAATAGAAGTTCAAAGTAGATCAATTTGGAATGAGCATTTGGCAACCAAGCAGATATTAATCACATTATTTTAACCTATACTTTGGTAGAAGATACACACTTTATGCTATGTATCTTTCTATGAAAATCTGAAGAAATTACTAGCAGTGTTGTCATCTCTTAGCTCCTAAACACAGACATTCACGTTAGAGCTGCGTCTGTTTTTCTGTACAAAAGACAAAATCAGCATTCACTTTGATTTATAGGATATTCTAAACTAGTTCACATACTCACTGAAATGTTAGCATGTCAGTCTGTCCTTTGATAATTTTACCTATACACTCTTCCATGGACACTCATGTAACTAATGAGCTACTGAAGGAAAAGTTGGTCAGCTGTGTTCTTCTTTCCCATCCAAATCAATGAAGGCCAGGCTGAAACCCTTTAGTTAGCTGCTCACAAACAAAAGGTTTTTTCCTTGAAGCTTCCTATTTTCCTGAAAATAATGTTTCTTTAAAAGCTTAGAATTGATACATTAAGAATCATACATATTTTTCTACATGACTAATTTCTTAATGTAGCAAGTATTGCTGAGGAAATTAAAATTGTTTATTGATGTAATTTGTCTGTTTTCAGGTATTTCCCATATACTTTTTACTAGGGAAAAAAAAAAAGACATCAATTAAATACATTCAGAAATTACCTGAGATGCTGTTTAAATCAACATATGATGTTACTGGTATAATGGGTTTCAGAAATGAATTTAAATTTTTCATGCATTAGAAATCTCAGCCTCAATGTATTGTAGTGCACTATGGGACAAGTACACAAAGGACACGAGTCCTCCCAGTTCTGAGCCAGTTACAAATGATCTGTCCTGAGGAAGAAACTTGCTGAGAAACTTGCACTGCCACATGTGATTTGTTCTGCAATTCTTCAGTTAACGCTTCTTTTCTGTCTTCTGAAGCATCAGCTATTGCCCATGGTCAGAGACAAAACACCAGATTAGCTAGATCACTGATCTAACCTAGTTTAAGAAATGCAATACTGACCAGTCAAACCTGAGGTTCATCAGGCCAAATATCTATGCCTTGAAATGTCTGCTACTAGACCCTTAGG
Organism: Patagioenas fasciata; assembly: GCF_037038585.1. Classification (NCBI taxonomy): domain Eukaryota; kingdom Metazoa; phylum Chordata; class Aves; order Columbiformes; family Columbidae; genus Patagioenas; species Patagioenas fasciata. Next base: position 17,259,618 of record NC_092530.1, read on the forward strand.
AAAGAACCTGCTTTGTACTCAAGGCATGGACAGAGAGTCCTTCCTCCTCTCACCTCACCTGCCAGGTTCCAGCATTTAGTGGTTCAGAACCAGAGGTCACATGCAGACCTTTGTGTTAAATAACCGCTGATGAATTTTCCCTCCATAAGTACTTCTGATCCCTTTTGAACCCATTTATTCTAAAATGTCCATCCATGGTAACGATCTCTACAGTTAATTAAGTACTCTGTGAAAATGGATGTCAGTGATATCCAGAAGAAAAACACGGGTTAGGTGCACCTTTGATCTGATGGGAATTCTTGTGTTCTTATTCATATTACACTGACTTGTGATTATGCCACAGTTGTTTTCATTCCTTGAAAGCAAACACAGTTGGATTTGCGTGGGTTTTCTGTAATTTTCTGTCAGAGGAATAATTTGATATTTTTTATATTCTTCCTTATCACCCTGCTTCTGTTCAGCCTAATAATTATCATCACTGTGGGGTGGAGTTACCCACATCCCAGTTTACACATCGTTCCTCTGAATATTGCACCTCATTCTCACATGCTGAGGGTTTGTGTTTGGGGTAGAATTGGAACAAACTCTTCTTTTAGCTTATGAAGACTTGTGTATATGTGTTGCAGTTTGTGTGATTCTACTCCCCAGGAACTTAACTTTGCATTTTAGTTTCCAATAAACATACACTCAAATTGTATTTCAGCCAAAACCATTGATTTTACCTGATTTCAGGTCAAAAACATGCAAGTAACAAGCATCACCTGATTTCCATCCATCTGATTCTGGGTCACTGGCAAATTTATTAATCTTTCAGTGAATTTGTGGTGAATCCTTGCACTGCTCAGTTGCTCCTTCCCTTCAGTGTACAAGACGTGCTGTGGACCAGCCCTTGTGTGCTCGGACTTATCTTGTCCTTACTGATGTCAGGAACACTCAGAGGCCAGATGGGAGTCAGGCACGGTTCTTCTGGGAGAACAGAGTCCTCTGGCATTAAAGTTACCTGAATGCTCCGTTTTTAGCATGTTTATTTCACATCAACTGGAAAGATGCAAATCTTTTCTCTAGCTCTTGGCCATCTCATATTGGCAGTGCCTGTTGCTCACACAACTCCTCAAGATCAGCTCCAGGTGCATGATCCTTTCACTTGGTGAACATAACATTGATCAGCTATTTAGCACATTGCAGCTTTCCAACTAACAGCTCTACTGCTTTTTTGAAAACTGGGGAGTACAGGACAAGCATTGGTCCTCTCTGTTGGTTTTTCTTGCTGTTTGGTTGTTCGTTTATTTGTTGTCTTTCAGAAAATATACTGTTCAGTTCACTTCTTTTATTAGTTTGTAATTATTTAGATATAAATTCTCAGCTCTCAGGCTCTGGCTTTTGAATAAGACGTCTCTATTTGAGGTACTAGGATACACTCTGGTAAGCTTTTGCCTGTGTCCATAACAAGAGCCTTGATGGCTATCAAATTTCCTCTTTTCTGAAGAAGCTCACAGCTCACCTTTTCAAAATTAGACAGGAACACAATAATAAGATAGTTTGCAATTTGTTTAGGGTAGGCCTAACCTGGGAAGAAAAAATGCTGCCCTAAAGAAGCCAGTGAAAGTTTTGTCATTGATTTTGGCAGCCACGGATCCCACCAGGTCAGCTGTAGTAAATATGCCTAAACAAAGGGCTCATAATTTAATCACCAAAGACCAGAACTGCATCCTGAAATCCCCTGTTTAGCCGCTGCCTATTGCTGAAAATGAGTGATTGCTGTAAGGCTGTTAACTTTTTGTTAAATGCTCACACTGCTTCGAATTAGGCTTCTGTGTACACCCAAACCTGTCCTTGTTGTGACACTGTTGAGCATGCCAGCACTTACCTTACAGCACCGCCTGACCAGTCCAGAGCACCACACTTGGCACTGGGCTGCCAGGGTGGAAACCAGACCTTCACACCTTCTGCAGTGTCTCAGTTGTCTCAATTTGCTTTCCATCTGAGCGTATCCCACCTTACAGAAGAGAACACAAACCACCATCTGGAAAGTAGATCTGCTTAACAACTCAAGACAACAGCATCATTCCTGCCGCAGGTGCAGGCAGGACTCATGTACACCCTACTCACATAATTTTCCTTCTGGGGAAGCACTTTGGTGCAGTTTTATGAAGTACACATAGCAAATTACGGTCCTTACAACTTTTGCCACTTGTCAGGAACTTCAGATGTCTGGAAGAGTCATGAATGACAGGATTTGTCCAAAACTTCTGGACAAATGACTAGTGTGCACTGTAGGGGCTGCATAGAAAAACTCTGATGGACCTGTCATGCATCCATCTTCTGATTGTGGTGATGTCAGTAGGTTCAGTATATCTACAGAATGCAGGAATCCCTGTGTGTCCCACACATTTCATACATGCATATTTTAGTCAAAAAAACTCCAGGCAGATAGACGGGAGCCCTTACACACCCGCCGATACCTTCAGGGGAAGGTTCCAGACATTGCATACTGGGCAGACAGCAGCACCTCCTTGCAGGTGGAGCTTAATTCATGCATGATGAACGTGTGTCTCCACTGAGCTTGCTCATTTTAGGTGACTCCTCCTCAGCATGTTGGCTTTTTTAAATGCCATGCTGGTGCCCTGATGCTGTGTTTGAGCCCTGGCACCCCAGGCAGGGTTAAAGATTTGATCTGGGCAGCTTAACAAATGCAAACATTGGGTGTTGATATACCTCCTTTTAGACGCAGAAAATTTGAGATCCAGCCCTTGAAGTCTGTAGAATTCAGGGTGCTTACACCCAGACAAGTGTATTATTTTTGTGCTTCTATTTCAGTAGACAAAATACATTGATGTAATTTCAAATAATATAGAAGGCAAAATCACCAGAAAAGCAAATCAATAAACTTCCAAACAATCCAAAAAGAAGTTATACAAATGCTGCTCAGAGGAGTGGGCCTGTAGTTACAGCAGTCACAGGAAAGCTAGAGGCTTCAGGAAAGGTGAAAACAAACTTTTCTTTGTTGATGAACTGATATTTCTGATATTTATTAACTTGGGGTACAAAGATGGGTTTGGTCTATAAGTTGTGAGTTGAAGACGATTGCTGTATGGAAAACTTGCAAGAAAGTGAGGCCAGATTCTGGGTCCACTTGTATGTATTTGGCTACAGTAATTGAGTTGTATTCAAATAACTTTCTTCCTAATTTTATAGAGCATAATTTACTAATATTACTATTACTTTTTAAAGTTAGACATTTTACTAGAAATCATACTAAATCTTCCACATCTCATCCATTGAGTCAGTGTACCGGGACAGGGCTTCTAGTATCTCCAGCCTATCAGGACAGGAGTGACAATCATACCGATTTAGCAATGAAATGAAATTATACCGGCAATTATTTTGGAACAAATGTGCTCTCCTGGCTGCCTGCAACTTGTTCTTCTCAGTCCTTTCTGCACGAGGTCTGAACAGGTTCTCAGCTTTCAGCTGATGGTCTGTCAAAATTAATATTCAGAGATTGCAGCTTGTAACAAGCACGTTTATATTAATATGAGAAGTGTGTGGTTTTATGGGAGCTCTCTATTCAGAATTGTATCTGTCTGCAAAAATACATGTGCATAGCACAAAGGGGGAAAACGAAACACCACCACTGTTTCCTTCTTGGTAACCTGGGTTCACCTGTGTGAGAGGAATTTAACCCTTTCATAAGTGTTTTTTATCACTGCTGAATATCCTAATGGCATAAAGAGAGAGGAGACTACCCTTTTTAAGAATAACTCAAACCTTTACAATTCATGCCTCGGGCTGTCTTTTCAGTGATTTGTACACTTTGATTTGGAAGAAAAAATATCCATTATTGCTTGTATATTTCTGAGCTATGCTACTTCTATACTTAATGAACTTGAAGCTCTACGAAGAAGGTGGTAAACATGCTAAGGAGCTTTTTGCGTAGGCTGTCAGTAGGCTGCATGATTTTCACCTTCATGCACAAGGGGAAAAAAGAGGAAGAAAATAAAAAAAAACATCCTTAGATCTGTGAGGTTTCCAGTTTCTAAAGAGAAGAAAGCGTTACTTCGCCTTTAAGCCTGGAGCCGTGAGTGTGTGTGTGAGTGTGTGTGTGTCTCCTCCTCTTTGAGTGACACAGCACTTAGATATGCCTATCAGTAACTTAAACCCCACAAACTCCACCTTCTAAGTGAGGAAGCTGTGGGTTGATGGAAATGTAGTGAGCAGATTGAGACAGACAGTGAATCATTAGCAAACTGCAACGCCAGGATGAACTTGTCTGGAACCTAAAAGGAGAAAACAGCCTCAGAGTCCTTGGCGGTGCTGGGTTTTGCTAAATACAGCCAAAGTGGATCTAAAAGCCGGCTGATCCCCAGGCCAAGATGCTGCTGGTTTCCCAGCGGGTAGAAGCACCACGCATGGAGCCACATATTCCAGTAAGTAGTATTTGAAATCGATATGAACTGGGAAAGTAGCAGTTGATTTTAAAGGACTTTAAACACCCTCGGAATAGTCGCTCTCCCAGACTCGGCGCGGCTGCAGCCGGAGCCGCTCTCAGCCGGGGTTGTAAAGTTTGCAGACGCGGTTCAGGAAAGTGCCCACCTTGTGCTGGCTTTACCCGGCTGGTTTGTGTTCGTGGGGGCTGCGCCGGGGCTGTGAAAGAGAAGGAACCAGAAACTTGGGGTAAAGACTTCGCCCTCCTTTTTGGTGAGAGCTGATGGCTCCGGGGAGCAGAGGGAGGCTGTCGCTTGCGGCGGGAGGGAGGGAAGGGGGTCCGCGGGCTTGAAAACGCTAGCGAACAAGGTGCTCCCCTGGGCGGCAGCGGGGTGGCCGGTGCGTGGCGGCGGAGGGGCGGGCTGAGCGGGGCGCCGCGTCCCGGGATAGCCGCGGGCGGGCGGGGGCAGCCACACCGGCGAGCCCCGGCCGCGGCAGGGGACGCTCTGTAGGCTTTCATGTCATTTCGTGTGTGCCGACGCGCTGGGGTGCCAGGAGAGGAGAGGGGATGCTGCCGGTCTCGGCCGGGGTGAAACGCCGGCGGCCAGGGGAGAGCGGGCTTGGGGAAGTGCCGGTGCGCCCAGCTCTGCAAGCTCGCAGTATCCGTGCGTAAACACAGCCGGGCTCGCCCACCCTAGCGCTGGGGAATTTTCATTTAAACTTAGATCAAACAGGCAGGGAAGGATAAACCCATCATCGCAGGGGAACTCCTCCGGGAAAGGTGTCACACGTAGATAGGCTAGTGTTGGTCTGTATTATTCTTTTAATAACTCCTGGCATTTGTGTTGGCAGCGGCGTGCCTGGTTATTTTGGGACTCCAAAGCGCACGTTATATAGGAAGGATTTTGAACAAAAGGCTCCGCCGAGCCCAGAAAAAGCCCTCGGTTATTCCTGAAAAGAGTGTGAAGCCCAACACGCAGCCTCCTTTTTGGCGAGGTTGCGTGTGCGTGTGTGCGCGTTTCTCGAAACGGGAATAGCCCAAAAGTGAGGGAGATGGCGCAAACGCGGCGTGTTTGCCGCTCTCTCCGAGACTATACATGTATTTGAAATAAAATGCATGCTGACTCACGATTTAAACTGTTTTGGTTTCTCATCCTGTGATTAAGATCGGGGTTTAGAGCAATTGCGGGGTAAACAAGGCGCTCGCTGACTCGGTCCCACTTCTCCTTCTAAGGCAGGGGCTGCCCCTCTCCCCCAGTCAATAGGCGATCCCTCCTCCCGGTCCCTCCTCCGCCGCCTTCCCCGGCCTGTTGCTCGGCCCTGGGGAGCGCCGGGACGGAGGGCACCGCGGCTTTTGTTCGGGTCTGGCTGGAGGGGGGTTGTCACCAGGGTGACTCGGAGGGTTCCTGGGGAGAACGGCCGTTTCTTGGAAGAAAACGGGCTTTGGTTTCATTTCACACCGCTCCCCCCTCCCACCCCAGAAACAATAAATTTAAAGCCTGCTTTTGTTTTCCCCGGTGCTCCCGGCAGGGCGGCGGGGGGAGGCGGCGGAGCCCGGAGCGGGGGCCGGGAGGCGCCGCGGAGCCGCGGCCGCTGTCCGACGCGACCAGCTGGGCAGTGTCCCCGGTGCGGCGTGCGGACGCGTGATGGCCTCGCCTCTTCCCGTCGGAAGGGGACGAGCCTTCTGCCGCGGGCGCCGCACGAAGAGCCTGCCTGCTCCTCCGCCACCGGGGGGGACCCCGCAGTTCCTCCCCCGACCCGCCAGCGGGGAGATTAACTGCGTCTGGCCCCTTCCCGAACCGGGGGCGGAGGCGCCGGGCTCCCCCCCTCCCGCCGCCACTCCGGCCACCTCCCGCTGCCGTGCGGCCGCCCCGGCTTTGGGAGCGGGGGGGTGGAAGCGCCAGGAGAGGTGAAATACTCCCCCTGTTATATAACGTGAGTGTTTCCCTGGCTAGCGCTGTAATCCCCGGGTAATGCCTAATGCCCGTGCCCTGGGGGTTGGGGGGGCAGAGGGGGGCTGCCCCTCCCGGTGTTCCCCCTCTGGGCCGAGCTGATGGGGAAATAAAGCTGCTGATGCGCGAGATGGCCCATATGGTGCCTCCAGGAGAGAAGGAGCCGGAACGGCCTTGAACCTGCCGGACCTGGCAGCTGGTTGCTGCCCCCGCTCCGGGCTCGCCCCCCCCGGCTTGGCGGGCGCACGGGCATCCCCCGGATAAGCGGGGGCCCCGCCCCGTGCGGTGGTGGCGGCTTTTCCCCGCCACCCCCATACCCGGCTACCCACCGGGACGTGTTTCTGTGTGTTACTGTGCGAGCAGCTGACTGCCAGAATAACACCGAGGGTGGGAGGCACTAATGGTGCGGGGGGGTTGGAGGAGGGGCAGGGGTTCGGGGGACACACGCTCCGGGGGGAGCACCTCCCGCGCTCGGGCTCTGCCTGCCTGCGGCCGCGCTCGCCGGGTTCCGGCAGGAGGGAGCAGTTGGAGGGAGTTAACACGCGAGCACCTAAAAAAGCAGCAATCTAGTTCTGGCACTGACCATTTTCAGTTCTCTCTCCCTGCCATATGTTTGGAAGGGGAAAAAAAAGGCAATTTGGGAAAGATGCTCTCAGCTAAAGGGAGGAGGTGGGCTGAGGGAGCGAGATAGGAGGAAATTCCATGTTAGGAAAGCATTAGCAAGGGGTAACTTCTAATGTTTTCCTGCCACTGACGTTGACAGTGACACACATGTGTGGGTTGAAATTGGAACGTCACTGAGTTTTTAAACTCAACCAGGAAATAGTCTGTTGCTCAGGGATAAAAAACAAATACTATATATTGTGAGGCAGGTAACATGCAGTTAACAGCTCCTTTCAAGGCAGTCGAAAGCTGTTTAATGTTTAGAATTGAGCTACTCAAATTTAATTTAGCTTTTTATTTTCAGAGGGTTGGTGTGGTGATTTGTTTGTTTGGTTTTTGTTTGTTTGTTTTGTTTTTTTTTTAAGTTGAGGTTTTTCATCTCTATTTTTAATCCTTTTAACTAATACTTCAGAATCAGAAAAGCAAATATTGACAGGGCTTCACTTTTAGTCTCTTGTAACTAAGTAGTTCAAACTTGCAAAGTCTTGGACTTTTTAAAGCTAAGGTAGTTGTTAAAGGGTTTTGAGGGGCACTAGTTATTGCCAGAGGCAGTTATATTTTAAAAAATTCTTTTGTATGGCTTCCTGTTACACAGGTAGAATTGTTCTATAAATACAATGTGTTTGGTTTTGGTTTTTTTACTGATCTTGTTACAAACGTTACAATGTGGTAGCATTCAGAGATTTAAAATGGGATTAGGGATCTATTGTGCTAGATGCTTTCTGAACATACAGGAAATTTACCGCCAGAGTTTGTGATCCAAGGTGTCAGTCTGACACTCTTGCCATTGCTTAAATGGTTACTAACCTGCCTGGATGCAGTGGTAGGACAGGGATCGACTTAGCAACTGGCTTCATGGGAGAAACGAAAGTTAGGAAGGCAGAAGGTAACACAAGGGCAAGAATAACAGCAAGTAAAATCCCCGAGTCGTCCTGTAGGTTAAGTACAGTGCAACTCACTGGTTCCCAGTCATTTAATCAATAAATGTTCTATGTTACTTGCTACTCTGATGAAAGTCGCCTTAAAATAACTTTTATGAGCATGTAACCATTGGAAAGTGAAGTAAATCTTGCAGAAGCTGTGACACATGGATTTATCCAAACTGGGGGACGGAGTAGTAGAAGGTTGTCTGAGCTCCTTAAACAGGGAGAAAGGCAAAATCCCCAGGTTTTCATTGTTCCCTCATTCTGTCTCTTTCTCAGTGTCAGCATTTTTCAACATTTAGGTGAAGGTGACTGTAAGTTACAATTCATTAGTAATTGGTATGGTCTCCAAATAAAGATAGCTATATCAGTTTAAATGATGCTGGCACCTCTCCAAGGATCCCTCTATATCTGACACATTTGCCACTCACTTCTTCAAGGAACAATTCGTATTCTACATTGTTATTTTTTTCTCTATGGGAAGAGCAGTAGTGTAACTCCTTACGAAGGCTATCTACCTCATGTTGAAGTTTGACTTGCTGTCTTCAAACAAACAAACAAAAAACTGAGAGAGAGAATTTTGAACTGAAGGAAGCAGAAGACACACCAAGGCTTTGCATTGAACTGTTTTATATCAATATTGATTTTTAAAGGGGGTTTGTGTTATATAGAGGGAGCTTTTATCCCCCTGAGCTCTTTGGCAATTATCTTTCTGCCATAAATGTTGATACGCACATAATGGATGTAACTAAAAAATCTCCTTATCCCAGCAGAAAAGGCTGACTGTTTGTTGGAGCAGAGAGAATGCTGAGAGTGTGAATAGACAAACCCATATGTCGCTGGTGAGAGAGATAAATGATGGACGAACAGGAGCTGGTTACTATGGATCAGCACAATAAACCAATTCCCATCATACACCTCTCTTAATAATATACCAGTTTCAATGCCATTGACGGGTAACCTAGGTAGCACCAGTCAACTGTAAGTTTTTCAACTGTTCTTTTATACATCTCAAAGAACAGTTGGGACTGTTCTAATTTTTTCAGATGTTGAGTGCTAAAATTATGCAGAACTTCCTTCCTTGCCAGTAATTTTGAAGGGGAACTTCAGAGCATTGCTGTGAAATGCCAAATGTGCACAATACTGTTGTGTGCTTATAGTAAGTTTTGTTTTGTTTTGGTTAACCTGTAAAAGGGATACACTCAAAAAGCAAATGCTTAACAAATATGTGAAGAAACCTTTAGGCGTTTAGTGCTACTCTCATTAGTGTTGTTTCAGATGGGACCAGATATTGGAAGATACCGGAGTATTGTTTTAAGTGAAAATAACAAAATAACAACGCTGTGTTTAAAAGAAAAAACAGCCCTGCAGAATAGGCAGTGATCAATAACACAGTTTTGACTTTCTGTAACCCATTTTAGGGCTTCCAGCAGCTGAAGGAAAACTTTGCAAAGCAGTCTGTACTTGCACCACCATCTCCTTCCAGTGTTCTTTATTATTACTGCTAGTGTTTTGTGCAGAAAACTGAAGTCTTTGTCAGTTAAAGGTTTCACTTTATGTCCTTCTCTTCTGCTGGATATTTTTCATTGCAGTTGCTATGAACCAGCCTGTTAGCTCTGTGCAAAATGAAAGTATATCTCAGGTTGACAGCGTAAGCAGGGTTCATGGTTCCTGGGATATGATTCCATCATTTTCGAAGTCACCAGTTGCTCTACCAGAAAGTGATGCAACCAGAGAGGGATAACTAGCAAATGCAAATGAGCTATGAAGAGTCTTTATTCCTCTAAGGAAGCTTCCTCACTAATAATAATTTTCTTTTTCTAAATGGAAGAAAGTGTAAGTCATTACTTTCCTTCAGGAGAAAAATATTTATTTTGTACAGCACCTACTTGCAAAGTTATAGTAGCTCTTTTTAGAGCTGTTTACTTTGGTGTGTGTCTCAGATGAGCTTAAGGGTGTTTGTAGGCCAGGCTGCAGGACAGCACAGCAGTCTTTCTCCTTTCAGGGGCCAAATCTAGCAGTCCTTTTTCATTTTATAGGGGATGAGACTCAGATTTGATAGGGAAAGGGGGTGGTTATGTGGTCCCAAACTGCTCCCTTTCACCTCTTGGAGGAAATTAAATGGAAATGTAGCTGAGTGAAGGATTTTGTCTCCACTGGCTGGATTTTAGCAGCCCCTTTGCTCCTGTGCAGGAAGAGTTGTGCCCAAAGGCTCGAGCAGGGAGAAGAACCCTGGGTTTCCTTCCTCCCCTCCCTCCCAGCTGGCTGGACTGGCCGGGGGACGCAGGCTGTGCCCATGGGGCCAGTGAAGGGCCAGGGGGGCCACGTGTGGAGATGCAGTGGGTGCAGGATTTTGTATGGCCCTTTACTCCGAGTGCTGCCTCATCGCAGCAATGAACCCTTGGTAAGTGCTGACCCAAGGAAAGGGCTGCTGCTCTTGGGCTGATGCCACACTGACCAAAATTGCTCTTTGGCAATTGGTGACCAGGCTGAGGAGAGGGAAAAGTAGAATTCATCATTGTACAAAGAGAGACATCGTATTGTGACTTGTTGAAATCTGCTCTGCTTTCCCCTGCAAGGGACTTGGCAGTTTTATTGATAACGAAGTGTTACATAAGTACCCCATCAGGCATGTCCTAATTTGTTAATAATTGATGATCTGGGTAGCACAGAAATACCAGTGGTGTTAATGCACTCCCACACTAATCTGCAATCTCTGCAAGCCCCATGTTTTGCTTTGAATTTAATTGGAATATAAGCATTCTTTCTTTTATTTTCCTTTTGACTTTACCTGGTGATTCAACCACAGCTGCCTGTTGTGCTTCCCTGTTCAGGCAGGGACAGCTGGGGGCTCAGCCTGGCGCAGACATGATATAGATTACCTCTGCAGGGGAGGGTGTTAACTACGTTATTGTTTCACCCCATGTCAGGCGATCTACTGAGTGGCATCAGTTTGAGCCCAGGGGGAAGCCAGTTTTTTGCACCTTCCACCTTTGGAGGTGAAGTGTAAGTCCCATGGGATGGATGCGCTGGTGCCTCTGCAATTCCTGCACCAGGATTTGTCAGTACAGAGAAGCCAGGGTGCTTTTTGCACAGCACAGAGCAAGCACCCTTCCATTTCTTCCCTTCTCATAACAGGCTGTATTTGCAGCTACTGGCTACTTTTGTCGTGCCACAGCTAGAGTGATCGGAAAAAATATTTACGTCTGTTGACACGCACAAAAAAGAAATACTTGATATCATCACCGTGATCTGCCTCTTTTGTCTTGCATTGTTTTTCTTTTGCATTTCTGTGGAAGTTTCTTTTTCTCTAGAATTTAGTACCTCAGGATTCCGAGCAGGTTCAGGAGTTATATCTACCTGAGACATACCTATTTATTGTTTTCAGAATAACACAGCACATTTACTCTGTTGTGGGCACTGAAACCCATTACCTGCATTAAAATCAGAAGCAGCAAGGTAACTTTCTAGTTATGTTGTGAAATATAATGCCATTGTTTGCTTTTATTAACGTCTCGAGGTTGATTATACGGTGGTAAGAAGCCTGTTCTGCTGTGCAAAAGCCTGTCTTTAATTTCAAGTGGTTGATCCTGATCAGGCAGTTAGAGCGGCTGCAGCAACAATTGCTTGGAGCTCGAAATCACATTTGTCACAAGATCTGCCCGGTAGTACTGGCTGCTTGAAGTCTTACTCCGACTTTTCAGAGTTACCCTTTGGTTGGATTGCAGTGGTGGGGGACTTGCCAATCTTTCCTGTTCTTTGTGCCTGATTCTGAAAGACTGGCAAGCTTTATGCTGTGTTTTCTGAAGAGGGCCCAGCTTTACGAAGCTGCCTGTCTGTCAGGGATTAATTTAACCTCTAATTACTACATTTTCTTCACAGTTTGCTGCACATGAGCGTGTTATAACAAAAGCACAAAGAAGAATGTCATTTTATTTAGCCACTACTCTGAAATTAATTTAGGGGGTATAGAGTCAGATCTGACACACTTGGTGTTAAAATAATTGTACTGGCATTAGAATTAAAGTACATAATCTTGTTGTTTCTAATGATACAACAGTACTAGTGTAAATAGTGTTGTTAGCTCGTTAGTCATTGCCACAGTAATAGGAATGATACCTAGAAATATTCAAATAAGAATGGCAGCAAAAGTTTCCCCAAAATAATTAATGGTTTCCCCAAAAGAGTGCATGGTTTCTGCTTGATTGCCAACCACCATTTGGTTTTAAGATTACATGTCTAAGAGTTGTTTGTTGTTTTTTCTAAAAGGGTCTTCCAAATTGCAATAAACAAACATTTTCGATGGCTTGGGTTCCTTCCAGCCCGGATAATGATTTTTTTTTGTTTTTTTTTTTTAAACATGCAGCATCTTGGGAACAGTACAAAAGGCCATATGTCCTCTTCTGCCTGCCCACACTGACATCAGTGATGCAGCAGTTCATTGAGAGTAGCGGGTAGACTTGAAGGAAGGGAGTGAGGGAGTGAGTCTGTTTCTGTTATGAGACATAGGGTCGCTTTCTTCTTTTACATTTCTGTGCTCTGTAATATTTACAACAAAGGTGTGTTTTGTTTTGTTTTTTTCCTCTGGGAAGTTTTGGATTGGGAAATGCAGCCTATCTCCAGTTTAAGTAAATGCAGTTAAAAGCACTACTGTTGTTACATGATAAATTCACAGTAGCTGCCTCTGCGTCCTGCCCCGCGTCCGTCACCTCTGAGCAGGCTTGTTGAAATGACTTTGAAAGGGTAATTTCTCACATAGAGTTTGGTCTGCAGAATTATTGGTTATGATACTAACGATTTATTTCTAGTGGAAACAGAAGGTTGATTGCATATTTTTGCGTCATGCCTTCAAGTTATAAAGCATGGGCCAAGCTCAGTAATTCTCCTTCAGTAGAAACTGTAACTGCATTTGATGGGAAACTTTCCCCAAAGATTCCCCAAGGTCAGATAGGACACAGTTACAGAGTCAAATCTGGTAGCCTCTTTCGCAAAAGGAGAATTAATGTAGCATCGTTATCCAGGCTTGTGACAACAGTGACACAGGATTGCCAAAATGACTAATGGAAGGAGATGGATGATTGATTCTCTTTGTAGTAGTGGATCAGGTTACTCCTCTGAATTCTTTCTCCATTTCTCTCAATTCCCAAACTGCAACCAGTTATTGTGATTATTTACTCTAATAACTTCCAATCTACAAGTAAATTGAACATAAATTAAGATCAACTGATGTAAGGGATGGGATGGTTCACTGAGCTGACAATAAGGTATGGAGACACTTCTGCTGATCAGTCGTTACATGGGATGGCTGTTTTCTGTCTGTGTGGAGGGGGCTGGAGGCCCCTGCTCTTTTTTTTGTGGATATGAGTTTTCACATAACAAATTGGAGATTTCCTAAGGTAGAATCCAACCCCAAATAATGCCTGCTTGCCTGCTCCAGTTTTAAAACTGTCAGACTTTTTTGTTTTTTCCAGAGGGTTTGAATACCCGTACCCCACAGGCCTCCAGACATGGAGGCAATTTTTGGAGTAAAAAGTTCCCAGATTCTTACTTGTCCATTGTAAAATGGGAATAGTAGTGCTTTACTTTAAGGGATGTTTAGTGTGAAAGTTAACTAGTTAAATATTTTGGAAATCATAAGTGCTTGTTACTACCTGATGTCTTTAGGGACTTTTCACATAGTTGGAAATTACATTAAAAATAAAGTCAGGTGCATCTTACTGTAACAGCATCTCAGTGTGAATGCTAGTTGATTTCTTTGCTCTGGCTATAATGCCAATGCAAGTGGATATTTTTCCCCCCGACATCACATCATAGTATCTTACTTTTGCTGGAACTTCAGAATTTGATATAGGGGAAAAGAAAATATTTAAAGAAAATAAAATGGCATCTACTCTCAGGCATGTATTTTAATGTTTCATTCTCAGCCACAGATGTTCACAGGTTAAGTTCTGGGCAAGGGCAAACAAATGGATATTTTACAAAGACATTTGTCACACACAGTTCCACTCACACACGGGAAGCTTTTCCCCCATACATTAGCATGTAGCGTTTAGTATGTAAACATTTTCATTAGTTTAAGGATAATTATGCAACACTCATTTCTTGTGGTTATTGGAATGGATACTGGTTTAATTTCATTTTGTTTTGACTAGTTACTTTAAATCTTACTAGAATTCTCACAGTTCTAAATCTATATACAGAAATAATTTCTGAATTCATCCAGTATCTCAGTAACCCAGTAGATAATGCTGATGGGCAGGTACTTCTAAGGACTTCACTTTTCCTGTTCCTTTAACTTATTTTCTTAATTAACTGTGTTGATTTAAAGTCACACAAACTGAAAAAAAACCCCAAGTATATACAATCCTGCAGTCAGAAGTACAGGCAAAAGGTTTTGATCTCTGACTGTCAAATGGTGACTCATTAAAAAGAAATTTTCGTTCCTCCCTTTTCAAAGAGTTACTTACTACCATGCAGTAAAATATCTAGTTTTGATGCTACTGCATTGAAATGCCTGACATTGTTGGTATATTAACTCCAAACTCTATAAGATCATTTGATTACAGGCTCCATGAGGTTTTGTTTTGTTGTTTTTCTCTATAAAACAAACAAACAAACAAGTTGGGTGATTTTCTTCAAGCTTTACCCTGCCTGTTTGAGTATAGTCTAAAATGAAACATGTTTGGATTTTAATAACAGAGGACCCTTTCCATACTTTAAGCAGTGGATCATTCAATATACTTTTAAGTACACAGTAGCATGCAAGCACTAATTTGTTTATAATTGTGCATTGGTAACATTAGACAAGGAGATTGGAATTTGTCTAAATAAAAATTCTCTTTGTCTTCCACATCAAGGGTTGTGTGTAAGCATTTTCTAATATGGTATTGCATAAAGCTGAAAATTGTACTGAAGAGACACAGTCAAGATCCAACCAAAGGCATGCCCCTTTTCTCAATTTCCATATTAATCTTGACTCTTTGAGCCATCTCCTTTGTTTTCCTGTTCTTACCTATTCTACACATTTGATGAAGGGCACAAAGGTGTGTTTGAATCCTCCATCTCATCTCCTCTCCCTGTTTATGGATTGGTTGGTTTGAACTTTACATAGTGTTGAAAGGATGTTTTCTTGTTTGCAGCAGCACTTGTATTTGACTTGAAGCAGAAGGAAAGTGTGTTCGGGCTTTTCACTCTTTATGAGAAGTGAATCTTGGTCCCTGATCCCAGAAGGTAGATCAGCCTTAATTTCAAGTGAAAGTGCTGCATCTTCAAATAACTTCCCATGTCAGTTAGAGTTCAATATTCTTGAATTCCAGAAATACAGATGAATTAAATCTAAAGTTTAGGGCAAGTGTGAAGGATGTAAGAGAAAATGTAGATGTTTCTTCTGATGCCTCCTTCCCCTTCAGGGCTCTTACAGCCTGTCAGCTGTAATCGAGTGATTTGATTGCTTTGTAGTGTTACGCTAAAAGAATAAATCTCAGTGTCTTGGGAATGGGGAACCAATGCAACAATCAAAACCAAACAAGTTAATAAATGTGAAGCATTTCTGCATGGTGCTGCTCCAGAAGTGCTACTTCCAGAAATGCTTGGGGGCATCTGTGGACCAGTCAATTAGTGTAAGTATGTTCACTGTACACACCACTACTAATTGGATGCTGGGGGGGCACTCTGTGTTTTGAAGAAGTGTGTGTCTTCTGTTGGTTCTAAATTATGGAAGTCTTGAGTGTCGCAGGATGAACTGTTTGTTGCTCACCTCCTTGCTTCCTGGTCACTCTAACATACCTGGAAAAAGCTTGACTTGGGCAGACATGATTGTCCTTTCTTTAAAATCAATCTGGCTCTACACATCTCCTACAAATTCTTTTTTTTCCTCTTGACAGCTCTTCTCTCCCCTCACCCAAGCCCCCAAAAATCTGGCCAGATATAGATCATTTGAATGACTGCCCACTGAGACAGTTTGAAATCCAAATTAGACACTTGGACTGTTTTCTGATGCCCATGTACGTACAGTCTGGAGTCATTTGTAAGGACAACACACATAGAAGTGGTGCAAGATAGAGCAGCAGTGTGGTATTCTGTTGTGTAAGAAAACCCCTTCTACTTGCCTGCATGGAACTGATTTTGGATGTTGGTGCTCATGCAGACAAGGCGTGAGTTAATTACTTGAAGTCTTATGCCAGCCTCTAGCTTGAATTTTATCATATCTAAGAACAGCAGCAATGGTGAACTACCAGACAAATGACTGATTCTCACTCTCCATGAGTCCTCCCTTTGGAGCATCTATAGTGGTATCTACATGTCTTATTTCAGGAGTTAGAATGGTGACCCACTTTGCAGCCTTCAGCTAGTCCAGCAAACATCCCTTCTTTGGCATTTGCACCGTGAGCAGAATAGGCCTTCGTAAAGGGCTGTGGAAAACTTATCATCGAATGGTTTGCCATCTACTACCCAAAACATAGTGAAGCAAACTGTTACACTTTGTGTGGAGCTTAGGGCTTGATTAACTTAAATTATCCTCCTGTTGTACATGTTTGTGATGCCGAGGGAATTAGGCAGCATATATTTTCAAGAAATACACGTTCATTATTAAGAAGGTTAAGCAATAACATCCAGTGGTCATTTCCTTTTGGAGCATAGCTCTGTCTCTGTAGTGTAATTTGTTTGTTTATGCATACCGCTAAATCCTGGAGAGGAGGTGGACCAGCTCTGCCGGCGTGAGCTGAGCTGCTCTGCGGCACTGGCTGGCCTGGCTGCACTGGCTGGTGCTGCCCGAGCCACTGATGGAGAGACAGAGACCTCGGGTGTAGAGATGAAGCGGTCCAAAGTACGAGGAGGCAATGGTAGGGGAGAGAGAGTGGGATGGGCTGGGACCGAAGGGAGGGCAAAGCCAAGGAGACAGAGGGAGAGCTGAGGAGGTCAGGCAGGTATCTGGGAGGAGGGTGGAGGCACAGCAGGTCCAGGTCCACCTCGGCAGGGCTGAGATCCCTCACGCGCCTGGTCCACCAGGTCCGGAATCTCCTGTTGCTTCCACTCAAGCAGTGTTTCCTCTGTGCAGACTCAGTCTGTGTTCCTTCAACACTAACTCACAGACAGTGCTTTTCTTTATCTCTGTTGTCTTTTTTAAGTTTGCATCTCTTGGGGTTTCTTTTCCTTGTACTCCTGCTTTCATAGTTCTGTTGTGATGGCTCTGCTGGAGGAATTGGACTCGCTTAGCGGCAGTGAAGAGATGCTCCAGGGACCCAACCTGGTGTCACCTCTGGAGGCATGCAGAGCTGTGGCAGGGAGCAGGCACAGTGCTGGGGCTGCACACCTTTCCTTGTCCTGTGATCACAGGCACATGTTGGTTTGGTCTATGTTGTTTGTTTGAAGCACTTTCCTTTGGGTGAGTGCAGTGCTTGGGCAGTCCAGCTGCGGAACAGCTGACCAAGCTTAAAACTGCTGTTTGATGTGTGACTGCAGGACCTGCCGGTTGGCTTTGAACCGGTGCTGAGACTGGGACAGAAGTGAAGGCATGTCTGCACCACTGTTCTTGTTGTGTAAATGCACTGGTTCGGGCAGAAATAGTGAAGACTACTTTCACCCAGCTAGCCTGCTGGTTACTGTCAGCAGGACAGCTGTGGTTGCATGAGCTAAGTTTGAGCTGCAGCAGGTACTTTAGACATTAAGTGAATAACCTGGCACTTGACCCACACGGAACAGCAGCAGTGCCCGGAGCATTATCTCTCTCCTTCCCCGGGCCAGCCCTGCGGGCACGTCTATGTGAGGTCAGTGTGCCTCACCATGCCCGGGAAGCTGGTGCAGAAAATCAGCTAAGCTGCTAAAGAGCCATCTTCCCAAATCCCCTTTAACAGAAATTTGGGATCTTAGGGTGGCCTTGGATTCTGTAAACCTCAGATGGTAATGTTCTCTTTTACAGCTGTCTGGGAAGCATTGTAGCTTCTCAAAAGTAAGGAGATATAATTCAGTGTTTATAAAGGCAGATGAGAAAGTAAAAGATTCTTTCATTCTCTCTGAGAGCTTCTTCACGCATAGAAAGAATGAGTCACTCAGCATTTTGTTATTGAATAGGAGCTGATTTACAAGTGTGTATGCCCTGAGATGGATGTTGGTGGGTGAACTCCTGTAGCTCCCTCCATGACCATGCTGTAAATGGCTGCAGCCAGTTTGATGTAATTCATTCTGTGGCACTGTGCTGTCTTTTGAAATGGAAGCATCGTCCTTCTTAAGATCTTCTGAAGTCTAGAAGGCCAATTAACATAGGAATTCTTGATTAGCTTTAATTCACCCCTACTACTCCACAAAGGCATCATTCTTGAATTGCACGAAGAAAGACTCTTCAAACACAGATCCAAATCAGCATACTGGAGATCCTATTGGTAGGTGTGGTGACTACGATTAATACTTACTTGATGTCTTTCATCTTTCAAGTACTTTACACAGAACAAGTATTTCATCTTCACAAAAGATGTATGAGTTAGGTCAAATAAGTTTTACTGTCTCTGCTTTGTTAATAAAGGCAGGGAAACTGAAGCAAAGAGATTAAAGTAATTTGCTCATGGTTACAAAGAAGGCCAGCACTGAAATGGTATAATTTCTGGTTTCTGTTTCTGTGTCCAGACTAATGTCTCTTCTTTGTAAGAAGAAGCAGTAAGACAAAATTGCGAGTAAGAACATCAGCAGATGTTGCAGCTACACCTGTGGCACTCATGCTGATGACCTGCAGAGCGATGCACTGTTCTCCCTCAGCACTGCAGTCTCTCATCCACCCTTATGGAGGCATCACCACAGATGGCTGCTTGAGTTGCAAAGCATCCATGGGTCTTTTCTTAGGCTGATAGAATGGCTCAGTTTAGTCACTGGTCTGCTGGACCATTGGAGACATGAGTATGTGTAGAGATTTCTGGAGTTAAAGGAGTTTCTGCTGGAATGAATGTGACGAGGTGCATACATGATCTTATTCAACTCAGTGATTCTTGACATGTTCCCTTGGAGATGCCCTAGAAAGTGCTTAAATTATATTGTTGAATTTTGAGCATTCAAGTGGTCTCATTAATATGGAAAAATTGTTTGTTTACCTTTGGCTTGCATAGGGCAACTCACAGAGCTTGATTTAAGTGTATGCTCCAGTGCATTGCTGTGTCGGGGCCCCACTGAACAGCAAAGGCTGTGTTGCCCTGAACTGCAGACTGGCAGACAAGTTGTTGAGGGCCCAAAGGTAGGTTTTGGTTTAAAGAGCTTCCTATCAAGATGAGTCAGTGGACAAAGCTTAACATCTGAGAAAGTTCTTATCTGAGAAGGCATCTGACATTTTGAAAGAGAAACCTCCTTTGTGGGTGCGTGTGAGTTTTGTGCACCCTCTATCAGATGGTACAGCTGGTTGACTGTAATGGAAATCCTCACCTGGGGTGGCATAACAATCGTGTTTTAGTTCCTCCAGTCCCACCGTATTGGAGGAGGAGGAGATGCTTTTGCCTGAAACTGACGGCAGCTGTAGAAGACACTTCATTTTGTCTAGATTTGACTGTAAATTCAGTCTCCTGTTTCATGTGGAGTAACGATTTTTATGCTGCAGTGAAGAATCACTCAGCCAGAGAAGGGAGACAGGAGAGCAGAGCAATGCAGCCCTGCTCTCCTTGTAAGGCCACAGTTCAAAATGTTTAATTAGTTGTTTCGAAACGGTGGCTCTTCTCCTTTGAGGAAGGAATGATGTATCAGCAAAAGCTGACCAAATTGATGTAGCAAATCAATTCTATGGTAATCCGTTTATTTAAACTTTGGTACTTAATTTTATAAGCTCTTCTCAAGTGTTCCTGTGCTCCTGTTCATTAGCCAGTATTCTTTTATGCTATCGCTTGGAGGTTTGTGCTGCAGATAGCAAAATGGCCAGGACATGCCACTCGAAACTGCCTCTAAATGTAATTCAAGCAGGTCTGCAATAATACTGCTAAAATAAGAGCTATTTAGCAGCATTATTAATGGGCAAAGAGTTCAGGCAGGATTATGAAAAAGTAAATTTTTATTAAGAGTGGAGGAGCTAGAAGAATGGACTGATTGCCCTGAGTCCTCTGGGCCCTCGAGCAATCAATTTCCCTTTCTAGTATTCAGTTACTTGCTAATTGTATTGATTTTTATCAAATATGTGTACAAATCAATTTTATATTTTAGTGCTGTTAAAAGCTTCCGTCCTTCCTCACAGGCAGTGCTGCTCTGATCATTCTCATTGTCTTCCTTTATTTTAATGCTTTTATCCTAATGTATATTTTTGTTAAGACATGCATGTTTTTCTTTACGACATTTAAGCGGGTGGGGATTTTACCTGGATGCTCAGGGTTGGAGTAAACAGGCGTCACTCGAACAAAACCTCTGAGAGCACTGTGGAACTGTCTGCTTAAAGTAAAAATTGCAGGAAAGGGATGTGTTGTGTCATAAAATGGGTGGGTGCGAGTGGCCATGTAGTGTGGCCCCCTGAAGAGCAGGAAGCACTGCTAGCGCAGGAGACAGATTGTGTTGCAGAAAGATTGTAACTAGAAACAAAGAAAGGGACAAGTGCTGAACATGACAGACTCATTGAATAAACATGAAAATGAAGTTGGGGTGGCAAAAATTAAACTCCTGAAATAATGCAAGCTGTTTAATCGGTGCAGGCTCCATCGTTTCTAAAAAACGTGTCACTCAGGTGCTTCAAGTAAAGTGGATGCTGGAGACATCACTACTAAACAAAGTGAATGTATTGAGCTCTGAACAAAATAAAACAACATTCTCTATTTGTGTTTGTTTATGCCCATGGCGGTTTAAATTGTTCCTGTCAAACTTCCCTATTTTCTGAGATAGCGCACTCTCACGCTCGCTTTTTAATGTACGCTGCGCAGTTTGGAGTTGAGGAAAATCTTTCTTGCTGTGTGTGTAAGCCTGAGAAATTGGTTCTTGTAACTGAAATGTTTGGGGTATGTACAGCACTGCCAGAGATGGTGGGAGACACTTTGAACTTTTCATGGTGTGAGCAGTAGTCAAGAGAACAAGGAGGGTTAGGGCTCTGCTTTTCCACTTGCCTCTGACTTAGTATTACACTACAGAGTTTATGACACTGTGTTTTCTGCTCTCTTTGCCAAGGCGCTTAAAAAATAATAATTAAAAAAAAAAGAAAAATATACTCTTATCCTTTTCTTAGGGAGGGAAAAGTTGCCTTAGCAAGTGTCCAGGTATATCCACATATCCAGTAAAAAATACACTTTTCATTAAAAAACTTGTACAGTGGTAGAAACATAAAGCACCTTATATTTTACATCAATCTCTTTGGTCTTTTTGTTTTTGTTCTCCTCCCTGCTTCTGCTAATGTTTCTTCATTACACAGCAATCCCAGCTGGGAAAGCCAGCAGAAACCACAGATTTTTCAGCCTCTTTTGTCTGCCAGCCGCTGCTCCCAAAGGCAGAGGTGCTATGGCATGGGCAGACGTACCCCAGCCCTCCCGTCAGTTCAAGTGGCACATAGGGACCTGGGGAGCAGCACATCGGGAGCCCCCAGCCAACAGCGCAGTCAGAAGTGGGTGTCTTTGTGCCCCGTAACGCGGTTTGCTGGGCTCCTTAGCTGCCACCGTGGCTTTTCTTGCTACAGGGTACCTGATATTTTCAGATCCAGGTAGGCACCTCGACTGTAATCATCAGTGTAATGTTTTAGAAGCTGGTTAGGAGAAACCAGTCGTATTCCCGTTTGTGCACAGTGAGGTTCCTCGCTGCATTCCCAGCTGGAGCAAAGGGGGACATATCCTGTTCCCGAGAGTAGCTGCCCCATGAAGCTCCAGGTTCCGCACCCCCCGGAGCCCCTGTCCCTGGGGAAGAGCCTCTGCCGGCCCTGCCTCTGGCGCGGCCTCATCTTGCAAACCCCGAGCGCATTTTTTTGTCGTTAGGTTTATACAACACCTCTTGTACGCGAAATCACCAACTGGATAAGCTGTATGAGAGGTCATTATAACACAGAGAAGATAAATGTACCGGTTCTGCTGGAGGCTGTCCTCAGGCTGTTTGTTATGTGTCTCTAACACTGTCACTACATCACACACTTCCTCGATCTCTGTATTACCCTACAAGCCTGTCTAATGGGATCCTCTGTTGCTGATTCCAGCTTACCCTGACCTACTTCTTTCTTGTGTCCCAGCAAGCTGTCAGGAGCTATCAGAGCACTGGGAGCTGAAATAAACACTCACTGAGGGGAAAAGCAAGGCTGTCTCTAGTGAATTTAATTAGCTTTGTTTAACTGGCTTGTTTGCTTTGTAAATCACATCATTTTTAGTCAAATTTAAGGGATAAAAAAAAAATCTGTAATTAAAATCAAATGATGCACAACCTTATTAGAAGTCAAGGGGTTTAGAAGTTCAGTACAAGAAGTCATTTAGTTTGTAACACATTTGCTGTGCTCTGAATATTTTAGAGGATTGAAGGATGAATTTGAGATGCTTTTTGGTTTTGGAGTCTTTCTTCAGATGGGGGGAGGGACTTATTGAGTCAATATCTTTACTTCTCCTTGAATTTGAGAAAAAAAATATATATTTTTTTAAATTAAGACTTGAGTCTTTTCATCAGTATTGCAAGCTTGCTGGATAAAATTTTTGAATCCCAATAAAGATTCTTACTGTTTCTTTCTGCCCTGTGGCCTAAGCATCAATATATTATCCATAGTTTGAATCTCTGCTATTGTGTGAGGCCATGGTTTAAATCATGGCTTCCCTTTGCACTTCTGTTGTATTTTTGAGCATTAGAAGAGAAGTTGTAATTTTGGATCTGCCAGACAAATGAAGCACTGACACTACAAGTCATCACTGGGTTGAATTTGAAAGTGCTTATAGTGTTTTTATCAGACAGTACGTTATGTCTTTCAGGTGCTTTACTGTATTTCAGTGTGGTGCATATTTCTTTTAACAATTGATGTGCTTGCTCTTGTCAGCATAGGGTCTAATCCTCTTGCTGTTGAAAATGATAAAAGCCCTATGAATTCCTAATACGTCTTATCAAAATCTGGCTAAAATATAAAACATCTGACCCCAGCTTCTGATTCTTCAACAGAAATATGTTTCTTCCTTGCACCATTCATGCATATTGACAGAGCCTTCTGAGTACATGGCTTATAGATATATACTTGTCCTTATGCTGAGCTGCAGCATGAATCGAAAAGGCTTAAAGGACCACTGAGAAAGAAAAGGGTATGGATGAACTTGCAGTGTGCAAAAGGTAAAATTCAAGATAAAATGACTACCTGAGAGTATAAGAGGAATTCAAAATCTGTTTCATGAGGCTGCAGTACTTCTTCCAGTCCTTTGAAAACGATGTAAAATTGGCCAACCTGTAGTACTGCGCTAAAAGTTACTCATGGTAATAATTTCATTGAGGAGTATAATGAGTGGCCTGATTGCTCAATGACTTCTAAGCAACTCACTAACTTACTGATCACTGTGAGATTTCAAAGACGGAAAAGAGAAATATACTTCTCTTAGTAGTAATTTTGGAGGTGTTGGAGGGCGTGAGGCAGGAAGCTCTGTGGCGTGCCAGGGGTGGAAGACATATGGAAGTCTTACCAAAAGAAACACGTTGGGAGACTTCAGTGGTTTGGCAAAATTGAACCAAAACAAGAATTGCCAGGTGAGTGGGGTAAACAAGCACTAAGCTGTTGAAGCCAAGTAAACTAGGTTTGCTGAGTTACAGCGGTGGGGAGTGAGGCAAGGAAAGCTGAGACATCTCAGTTGAAGAATTTACGTATCTTCAATGACTCCACTGAATGGAGATCAGAAAAATGGAAGTATTATAACTTCGGAAATTAGGCTTGCATTCTGCTGCTTTACTGGATCCTGTCTCTCCTTTGTGGATTGAGGTTTTCAGCATTTTTGGTGTCTGCAGCTGAGATGTGTAGGGTGGGAGGAATACAAGTGCTTCTCCTGGGTCATGGCTCCAGAAAAAGTGGGTGAGACGGATACTGTGGAGCTTTTATCATAGGCATGGAAGCTGACGTGTTTTATAATCTGATCCAGCATGAATAACAAGAAAAATGTTATGGTCTTAATACCCTAGCAGGAAGGTGAGTGGGGGAGCAGTGAGGTATTGGGGAGGCTAAAGCCAGATGCTCATTTGCCCCCGTTAGCTGCTGAGTGCAGCTCGCTGCAGCTGGGGACGGGCTGTGAGGACAAGGAGACTTTGGCGCTGTGGGTAAGTGGGAATTTAGTGTGTTTAGCAACAAACATGTGATTAATAGATGTGTGCCTGTCATCTCTGCGATTGCACCACAGTCCCTCCATTCATCTCCCCGGCTGCTGGGGGAGGGGAGCAGGACAGCAGCTCCGTGCTGGGAGGGCACATGTGCTCTGGGTGCAAAGCAAGGATCAGTCCCGGCGCCTCCCTGTGCGTTCCCAAAAGTGCCTGGCGTGTTTTGGGCACCGCTGTAATCTGAATAATAAACACTTAATTCCGAGCTCCTCGTATTTGGCTGAGGTTGTTCTGTTAAATGATGCTTTGCTTAGAGGACACAGAAAGGGGCAAATGTTCGGTAAGACTTGAGTCGTTTAACTTAAATCAACCTCCTCCTACCCACTATTGACATATCAAGAGAACCAATGAGGCATGTTTAATTACACATGCACAGAGTTTACAATTAGTCTGCGCACAGATTTTTTTTTCCTTCTGACACAGCAAGGAAAGATTTGATCCTGCAAGAGCTCTTATTAGCTGTAATATGAGCAGAGCTGGTGTTTGGGTTTTGAGTCTTTTGTTTTGTTTTGTTGTCGATTTTTTTTCCCCTTTTTAAATGTAAGTGGAATGTTTTTTCTTCTAGGTCAAATGATTTAATCTGATGCTCTAATGTTACATGGTTTAGCAATCCTTCTGCTCTCCTTCTGCTCATAATAAGTGACAAAAGTACGGCTTCTTGCTTGATAAATGGGTTAACAGTATTCACAAGGCAGGTAATAGAAATCCATATTAATAGGTGGAAATTGGCTCTTGATGCCAGACAGGAGAGTCTAATGAAACTATTATTGTTTTAGCTTCCAGCTCCTTTGGAAGGTGAAAGCTAAATGCCTGTATTACATTCTTATTACCTATTTATCACATCGTATAGCTGAGTGGATGTTTATTAAATTACATTCATGTTTAATGCCTGTTTGTATACTTTTCACTGGATGTGTTCTCAAAGGAAATTTTCTGGAAGCGTTTCAGAAATGCACAACTATTTTCCCATTCTCTTTTTATAAAGTAAAACCATTGTTGCCAACTGTCAATATACAATTGGCTTGGAAATTAAATTGTTTCCTGCTAAGCTGTAAGAACCAGCTAAACCTATTCTATTTAATTTAAGAAATAAATATTTAAAAATCTGAAAAACACACGGTGTTCTTGGGTAGTGTTGATTCTATTCTAGTCTTTGAAAATACCCAAGATCCCAAGAGTTGGGCTTACCTAGTTTCAGCTTTAATTTAGCGTTAAATTGCTTCATCGGGGATTTTATGTATGACCTTCTGTATATTTGTGATTCTGTTGAGAATATTTTAAATAGTACTGAATACCATCAAAGATAAAAAATTAGGAGCCTGTTTATTAATATACCTACTTATGGAGCTTCTTCAGTTTTGCATTCTTTTTTTCTCCTTAAGCAGCACTTTCAATTCATTCCATCTAGGTTAAAAAAAAAAAAAAAAAAAAAAGGAAAAAAAGAAGACAAACAAAACCCACCAAACCCAGCACAGGCCAAATATTCCCACGTAGCTTTGACCTGGAGAGTGCTGGGATCTCAAGGGCTTTCTGCAGGTTCTGGTACATTAAAAAGAAGGGAAGTTGGACTTGAATTTTCTGCCACCTATATTAGCTACAGCTCATCCTCCTCATCAGAGCACTGTGCCCACGCAGTGTGGGGTGACGGGGTTTGGTCACAGTGTGAGTCAGGTGAGGGCTGTGGCTGGTGGCCAAGGGCTCCTGGCTGCACTTCCACCTCATCCGGCGGAGCCCCCCACTGCCTTCCCTGGCCAGCATCCTGCCTGGCACCTGTGTCCTGCCCTCACAAACCAGACCAGAGGGATGCCCGGCTCTTCTGAAGTTGTGTTTGTTGGGCTTGGGCTGCCGATGCCCGTGGTTGGAAATCCGCGCCAGTTTATTTAAGCAATCCCGAACAGGAGGTTTCGGTCCCGCTCTCACACTAAGAAATACTTGTAACGTGTAGAAATCTGAAGTGTGTATTCTTTCACTTCACCAAGTTATTAACAGATGCCTCAGAAACACCTGGGGCTTGGTGCAGGTGACTGCAGAGCCCCAGCAGCTGTGTGGGCACCCTGACCGTAGAGGAAAGCTGCCCGAGTGCCGGCACCATGCAGGGCTCCTGCCTATGAAATCCTGCTTGGAGGGTCAGGCTGTGAGATCAGGACTCAAATGAGAAATACAAAGGGGTTTTTTTAATCAAAAGCTTTGATAGCTCTTGTCTGCTTGAAGTTTAAATTCACTGGAATATTGTATTGATCCATCAGTGTAATCTGTTAAATACTGCAATTTGAACCATGCTTACTTGCTTATGTTAATAATAAATAAATAAATCAGAGCTGATACAGGCATTTCAGCTCTCTGCTGTGCAAATAATAATGCAAACACTCTTGCTTCTGTAATGAGCAGGTTAATCACTTGATCACTTTTACTAAATTTTGCTGCCACTGCCCTTTAAAGAGCTAATCTTTGTCATTAGATGGTCCTAAAAATGCGTAGTGAACATACTTTCAAGTTAGACTGAAAAAAATCCTGTGTAAAGGAATGTCATGTTATGCTCTACTTAGAACTGATTTACATTATTAATTTAAAAGAACAATTCAAAACACCATTGTAATCGTGCTACCATTTTTTTTCAAATGATGGGACAATAAATCAGTCTCCTGGAGTATGTGAAGCATATGAGAAAGTAGTATTTTGAACAAATTTTAGCAGACTTATTAGGTTTTGAAATTTCAGCTGTCTGACATCAGCAAATACTATATATATATATATATTTATATACTAAGAAAAGTTCATATGTGTGTGTATATATACACAGAGAAACTCCATCTCTTAAGCATTTTAGATGACATGGGAATAAACTCTTTAAACTGTTATTCTTTCAGTTTTAATAATCTTAAGTTCCTTTTCAGTACTTCCACCTCTGCTTTACCTTCGTGTTCACTCTGTTTGATAAAAGACTCTGTGGACTAATTAGTTTGATTTCTGCTTATGGCTGGTCTCTAATAGCGTTCATTCTTTTGGCTTCACAGATCTTGACCAATGCTTCAGTATGTTTGCTCTAACCACTGCAGGGAATGATTGTTCTCTTTTCTGTACCCCAGCAAAACACATTGCAGCACTTTACTGGTTCCCCATTTTGCAACACCTTCAATATACGGGTTGGTTTGAGTTAAAACACTTAGAGTACTTTCTTGAATCATAGTGATAGAAATGTTTTTTATGTAGTGTAACAGTACAACAGAATTTGTATCATTGGAAGTCATCTGAAAGACTTCCATAATACCGCTTGTATTTTCTGACCTGCCTTGATTTCTTTTCCTATTCCAGACATCTGTAATTGACTGTGTTATTTTTTTTTCTTTAGAGAAGTTCTTTAAGGTGAGACTGTGCCAATTGGTTTTTGGGCAAGTCTTTAACAAGATCTTCTATTTTCTAAAGCTATTATCTTACTCTCCAGCAGTTTGTGCATATTTGAGTTATGTGAGTTTGGATTCTGCCCTTGGCAGTCAACACGAAGCGCTCAGCATGAGGTAGAGATCTTGTAGATCCTACGCGTACCAGGAGAGCAGTTCATGGGACTGCAAACAACAGCAAAATCACTTAGAGGTTTAATATGTTTGGATAGGGAATGCCCAAGAAAATGTATTTCTGAGCCCCGTGGTGTTTGTTAAGTCACACTGACGCAAACCGAGGGCCCGAGGAAAAGTTCAGTAACAGCAGAGCCCGATGGTGCAGAGAGTGAGGGAGGAACTTGTCCATGGAGCATTTCTGTGGAGAGAGTTTGTCGGCTGTTTATTGATTGCGCAGGTCATTGGTGAAAGGTCAACAGCTCTGCTGCGTCGGCAGATAAAGATAGAGGAATGGCATGTTGAGGTCACATTGGAAAGGAATTCAGTCACGCTAAAGAAAGAACATTTTTAAACCTTTATTTACTCAAAAAGGGTTGTGAGGTATTGAGCTTGCATGTTTACAATCCTTCAGTGTAAGATTTAAAACCTTATTCTCAGCTTTTTCTAGGATTTTTCCCCTTCGTTTTACAATCTATTTTTAGAGTAGAGCAATTTTTAGCTTATCACTGTAATTCATGTGCATGCTTTTGTTTCTTGCAAAACATTAGGTGGATATTTCTCTGTGCAAAGAAAGGCTGGTCATTTTTCTGAACTACCAAATTTTGAAGAAATTGTGCTCTGATTAATTTAATTTTTTTTCCTCAAAGTGCCTATAGAGTGCTGAGCACTGTTTATGCAGCTTCTTTCTATTGTGTTTTGCTTTTACCCTATTTGAAGGTAAATATTGCACATTAGAGCTGAGATGTAACCCATCCAAAAGGTAAACTGTTTATGTTCAGGACAGAATTTAAATCAGGAGGACTCGGATCTTGTCTGAACAAGGTAGTTAGACTGATTATCAGCTGGTGTATGCTGTGGTTTAGACAGCCTGGGTAAAACCACTCCTCTTCATTTTATTTACCTCCATTAGGAACCAATTTAAATGAAAGCTATAACAGGCCATTATTATACTTTAGAAAAAGTGTTCTTATATAAACAGCCTAAATTCACACTTTAAACACATGCAGATTTGTTGTGCAGGGAAGGTGTAAATAAATGGCTAGCTGTTTTCTGGAGTTGGGACCTAAAACGCATTCCAATAAGCATGGTATTTTCTCTAATACAAAGTCCTGGCCTAGACCTTCCCTGTCACCAAATTCCACTTAATCCCTGGAAATGGTGCAGTCTCTTCAGTACCAGGAACTACACCCAGACATGAGGATAACCTTTTGTGTCCCTTGGCAGTCCCTTGGTAAAGTGGGTGGCAAAGAACATACTTGTTTCCTTTGTCAGGTTTGGCATAAAGGCAATGTGAGAATACGATTTGCCCTTACAGAAGATGTGTGAATAGGTTCGTATGTTGGAGACAGGGTGGCTTTGACTGATGGTTTTAATATTGCCATTTATTCTGGGCTTCTAAACTCTAAAATTACATTTTCAAAAAAATCTGTCTTTTTTTCTCTAGTGACTCAACCCCCCTAAGTTTATGATCAAGGTAGTTTTTTAATATTTTAATATTAAAACTAATAAATCCTGCCTGTTAGATCTTCCAAGAGAGTTCAAGTAGTTTACTCCCCCCACAGCTCTGCCTTGATGAAAAGTGCTATGTAAAGATAAACGCTTTCTTCCATGCCTTTCCATGTAGACACTCAGAACTGCTCTAGACAAGATGCTAAGGGGGTCATCCAGGCACTGGGCATGTCCCCACCAGCATCCTTGTGCAGCCTCTGCATCAGCACTCCCTGCCCGGGCTTCTGCTTGCTCAACTTTATAGGTTGATATTTTCGAGTGCAGTCAGTTACCTTCTGTTCCTCACAGGGAGCACAGTCAAAAATAAATGTTTCACCTGCATTTTGCAATCACCTTATCTCTGCTCTTCCCCAGCAGCCCGTGTGTGTGTGGGTGGAAGATGATGGTGTTCTTCCAGGCTCTGCCCATGGAGCAGTGTCCACCGGCAGCTAATGTGCGCTGCTCTGACACGGTTGTAGCAGCACAGAGCAGCAGAGAAGCTGCTCCAGCTGTTGGTGTAAGACAGCTGTGCTGGGGGCTGGATTTTGGGTGAAATTTTGATAATATGGGGAGGAAAACTCTTCAGATGGTAAGACTGATGTGATGCTCAGTGCAAGATTTATTTAGTGTTATTGATGTGTGCCAATACTATGATTCCTCACAGGTCTTTTGAATACTGGAGGAAAAGGATAAGAGGTATATATTATGTTAGATCAATAGCAACTGTAATAAAGAAAAAAGTAAAACTAAATATGACTAAACTGGATTTTAGTTTAATTTATTAAGAGAAAAGGAGTGTAGAGGATGCAAGGGATACACTGCTACTTGCCTGTAGTTGCTGAATCACATCCTGCTCTGTCCAGAAGTAACTACATGTTGGCATCTAAATGCTGTTGAGTCACCTTTGCAGTATGAACTGGTGATTTACATTCATGCATAAGAAAAGTTTATTCATTCAATAATTTAAAAAACAACATTTAAAACACAACAAAACCAACCAGCTAACCAAAAAAGACACTGCCCCAGAAGAAGTATCTCTAGAAAGGGTTAAGATTTCCATTGGCAACAGGCAAGGAAAACTTTGTGAGGAACCTGCCCCATGTAGCTGCTCGGAGAAGGTGGGGAGATGGCAAATCCAGGGCTGGCAGCGCTGGCAGGGACACATGCAGGAGGCGGGCGCTGGACGTGCAGGAGCTGCAGTTCCCTCCATGTTCATTACTGCCTGGTCCCAAAACCTGCAGCAGAGCCTGGGGAGTGAGCAGACTCCCACAACTACCAGCGGACTAACTTGACAGCACCATGCCCAGAGCACCATGACGGTGTTTTCTGGTGTGTGTGCCCTCCTCTTGCAGAGAATCAGGCCTTTGTCTGAACAACTCCTTTCTCCTTTTCTTTCTGAAGTTTTCAGTTAGCGACTTAGGAAGGCGGGGGGTGGGAGGGGTGCAGCCTGCAAAGATGAAGCAGCTCATGAAAAGAAAGCTGCTGAATGGGCAAATTGTTTTATCTGGATGGGTTTTGTGTTACTGAGTCTGTGTTGCAGGGAAGGTACAGTAGAAACAGTGTTCTGGCTCATGTGCTCCTGCCCCAGCCATGAGATCGCCCTTTCTCCTGCTGCTTCTGATGCTCAAAAGCTCTGAGCGTGTGTTATCTTTTTCCTCCTCCCCCTTAAGAAATCCATTCTCCGCTGATGGCATTTCTATTTAGTAATGGCCATGTTTACACACTGTAAAAAATATGAACTAGTCTCAAGGATTCTGCAGCTTTGCACGCCCCCACAAATTGGTATGTCCTGTGGCGGCTGACTCCAAAAAGGTCCTGTGTTTCCAACCTCGTTTGCTTAACAGTCTGGAAAGAAAACTGCAAAGTTGAGGATAAATCATCTGCATGAGGTTTAGAAGGAAATTTGAAAGCCCAGGAGCGGTGATCCCGACTTGCTCTGGCTTTGGGTCAATCTTCTCTTGCTTCTCTCTTCTTCCTTTAGAAAAGCTTTAGGAGTAGCTGAAGCTCTGGTCGGCTGGTGGTCATTTTTGTAGCCCGTCTAATCCCAGGCTCCAACGCGAGCTGTGTTGATAGTCTTTGAAACGGAGAGATGGTTGCCTCTGTATTGTTAAAGGTCATCAGGCATTTTGTGCTGTGAAAGCAAAAGGAATGCATAAAATTTTTTAAAAAGAAAAAAATTATGGTAAATTTAGTGCCTCAGCTTCAATGCTGCAGGAAGGGACAGAAAGGTGGGATGTGTGTGTCCAGACAACAACAACAAATTCCTGATTTAATGAGTCCTGTTGATTTAGGGCCCTTGAAAAGAGAATTCCTCATCTGATGTGACTGGGTTTTTCTCCCATCCTGAACTTTATCAGTGAGACACTGAAATCCTCATCAGCGGTGGGGGAGAGGAATGGAGCTGCTGGATTCTTATGTGCTGGAATCGACTTTAAGAAGAAGGGAGGCTTTAGGGCTGCTAAAAGTTTTCTGGCTTCTCATCCCAAAACAAAGCACTAAGGCATCCCCCACACTCAAAGGTAGAAAAACAGTGAGCAGGACTCTCCGTAAACACAATGGCTCTATCTTGCTCTGTTATGCCACAAAGGAGTGGCTTGCTTAATCTCCGAAATTAATAGAGCAGAGAGGAAACGGCTCTTAAAGAGATGTGTGTCTGCTTCCTTCCTGTGCCGAGCGCGGGGAGCCTGGGGCCGTGAGGTAATGTCATTTCACATAACTAGAGGGCTCTTCTTATAAAGGACAATTACAGTAAGTGTAGCGAGTCTGGAATTTTTGACTTTTCAGTATTTCTTTTCTTGCTAGAGTGGTGAGGATTTCTTTTTAAAACCTGACATGTTATTTTGATGAAAGCTGACGCTGTGAGAGTTTGTCCCACATTTGTTTTTCAAGAGGTTTGCTTTTTTCTTTTCTTTATTTTTTGTCTGTATCTTGTTTCGTGACATCAGAGAGAAACCAGCCTGCTGCTCTGTTCCCTGCCATGCTTAGTACAATAATCTAAATGCATTTTGAGCTGTTGTCCTAGGAGAATGTCAGTTCAACCAGAATTAACGGAGTGTATTCTAGTAGAACAGTTCCTTTTTCACACTGTGTTGGCCCTTTATAGCAGTGTGTTACTCTTGGTGTGAAGCCAAATCAACTGATAAGCAATGGACTAGGTTTTCCTTCATGTGGTCAAGGCTGCTCACATCCATCTAAACATTTTTAGCTTTAGGAGAAAGACCTAGCACTTAAAAAACTAAACCCCACCTATTGTCGCTTCAGGGTGGGAGAAGAGAAAAATAATTCTTTGCCAAGAAGCCTTCAGGATTTTTTAATTGCTTCAGGGAGAAAGATGGGAAGACCAGGAAGAGATTCCGTATGGACTGGGGCTCCTGGGTACCATGCTGCCTCCAGCCAATTTGACTTGGGAACAGGGGGAGGATGCTCGGCATGTTTCAGGAGCCAACTTTCATTGGACAGATAAAGCTTTGCTCTGCTTTCATTCCTCAGCTTTTAAAAATAATGTGTGATACTGCACCGTCAAAATATCCCTCCAACACTTCATTTTAAACCACTGGCTAAAACAATATAACATAATCCAGCCATGTTGTGTATCTTGTGCATTTATTAAAAAGAAAGGATGCATGAAACATTTGTTTTCTGAGTCACAATAAGGGGGAATCTGTAATAGAATGACTATCTGTAAAATGCAGGACAGTTCGTTCCCTACTAGCAGCATGATGTATTTTACAAATGAACAATAGTAGGTTGCTTTGCAGAAAATGTGTTTGATATAAAGATTATCAGTGCTACCACCCCTCTTCCCTCATCTGTTATTGGACTCTCCACAGCAAAACTGCAGAGCTCCAAGTGCTTCTTCAGCTTTCATTCAGCTGCATGATTTGTAATGACTGTGGTGAGCTGGGGAAAGGAGGAAGTTTAAATTTGGGCAGTTGTGCATCTATCCATAGTTAACGAGGCATCTAATTTCTCGGCAAATTCAATACAGCTTTAACACAGTGCTGCCTGTAGCTTCAAATATGCTGTAATATTTTTCAGTTTTTTTCTGTACCTTTGCTGCTATCTGTATGTGTTAAGCACCATCTATTTTGGATATTATTTATCTGGAAGATGAGATAAAGAGCTGGCTTTGTATCAGTGCTGCTCGCTAACGGCCAGGGAGACTCAGCAGCCTTTTGGCTGCCTGACTCCACGCTGCCCGTGTGTGCTCCTCCAGATACTGAAAAGGGCCAGTATTCAGTGGAGATTGTATCGCTGCAGTGTCCTTTTCCTCTTGATGTGTTTTCAGGAGCAACAAGTAGCTATGTCTGTCTGTCTGTCTGAACCACCACTTTAACACCCTGCACCAGATCTCCCTTCCAAGCCTCGATAAAGCTTAGCTTCAGAGTTACTGTTAAGCTCTTGGGGGCAGGGAGCATCTTTTCTTCTGTTTTTGGGCAGGTATCTCACACCAACAGTTGTGACCCCATCTGTCTGGCAAGGAATTACTGTGATTCACGTAATACTGACTAAGAACGGACGGCAGCACAACACAAGGTGGGATGGCTGCAGTTTAAAATAGAAGATGGCATAATGAAGTTCTTAGGCTAAATGCCAATGTAAAATTAGCATTTAACCTCTCTGTTAGTATTTGCCTGTTAATTGGGTGCCACTGTCTGTATTGGCATAGTTCGTAGAGATCGTTACAGCAATATTAACATGAGTGAAATACATTGTATAAAATTATCATATCTATCAAAGTTTTCTCCTGCTGGGGGCTTAAATCATCCAGCCCACAGCTGAGAATGGTATTATTTTACTTGTTCTATTATAGACATCCAGACACATATGCAGCCCTCAGACTTACAAGAATGTGTCTGCAAAGTGAAATAATAAGCATATACTAGACAGTCCACAGGATTATAAGGCTATTTAAATGAGAAGAAAAAGTTGAGGGCAGACATGAGAAAGGAGGGAATTACATGGCTTGTAATGATACCTTCTTTGACCTTCCAGCTAGGACTTCTCAAACCAGATCAGGGCACTGGGATTTCTCTTCTTAAAGTCTTTTTTTTAACTAAATCTTAATGCAGTGCCTTTCATGAATTTTTATGTCAAGTTTCACCAGCTTGCAAAATGTTTCAGCTTCTGGCTCTTCTCTCTAGAAAGATGTGGCCTCAAACTGCTGTTGTTGGGTTTCCCTCTGTGGCCAGCGTCCCGTGAGGGTCTGAGGTCCAGTGTGTGCCAGGCTGCCTTTTCCTTACAAAACGTGATGCCTCCCGTTCCCATACAGTCGCTGTCTCTCCGTGGGGGCCCCTGTGATGTGGGGACCCCTCGGCTGGCCTGCGGTAGCTCTGCCCATTCCTCTTCCCCAGCTCCATCTCTCCCACCCTCACACCCAGCACGGAGTTAGAGGGAGGCTGGGCTAGATGCAGGCTCAGGGCTCCTGTGCCGTACACCACAGCAGTACCAGAAGGCAGGCAATTTGCATTTTAATAACTCCCTCATTATGTATTTGTCTGATCTTGTCAATATTTTGCATTTTTTTAAATTTTGCTGACTGAAGATGTTGTGGACTATCAACTCGATAATTAGATTGCCTGATTTTAAACACCTCAGTTATAAATCAGAACAGCCCATTTCTATAGCCCGGTGCTTTGGCTGAAAAGCAGCTGTCCTAGATGTGGAAGGCAAAAGATTTGAGGAAAGCATTGCGTGCAGATTTACTGTTGTTAGGAGTTCCTTGATGAACATACTTAAAATGTGGGGGATTGATGCTTCTTCAGAAATAAAATTTACAGAAATTAAATATTTATCACAGGATGTAGCATCACCTTACCTGCCAAGTGAGTGTGGTTCTTCCCCCACCAAGTAGGATTGCCACAGACTTCACCTTCAGTTAATTCCACCTGTCTAATGAGATATTTTGTTTGTTTGTTTCACCTAAAGCTGGAGCTAATGGCAAAAACATAAAATGCAAATTGCACCTTCAGGGCTCCTTTTGAATCGCACAGCACAGCTTGCACTGCAGTTGATGGGAGGTCTATCTTGATTGTCGTATAAAGCTTTGGAATTACACATGTTCGTGTTAGAACATGTTAGAACACAATAGATATTATCCTGTATATAGAATATTGGAAAGATAGATTTCAGAGAGGAAAAGACCAAGTTTACTTTTATTTTAAAAAAACATTACTGAGATAACCAAACAGAAATGTGTTTGGTGCATGAGACAGTGGAGAGCCTGGACAAGATCTGCTCTTGTCACTGGAATGTGGCAAAATGGGTCCTGGGAGAACATCTGCACAAAGGAGCACCCAGAAACAAGAGAGCACAGAAACAGTCAAGTTTTGCTTCTTTAAACTTGTATCAGGAACCAAGGAAAAGTTGTGTGCAAATGTGTTAGGGAGGCAAAGAAGCATTAGAGGTTACATGATTTCTCTTACTGTGAAGAGCTTTTTGTTCAGCATGGGAAGACAGCAGTTCTTCGTGGGGTTGTTTGCTGTTCTCATGTGACTATTTCATGGTTCAGCTTGTTAATGGACCAGATTTCCATTAGAAGTATTTAGTTGTTGGACAGCCATGTGCTTCAGAAACCAGGAACAGATTATGTGCTGGTAAAGGCTGCCTTCTCATATGGAGATAAACATAAACACGTTTTTAAGGGGTAACAAAAATTCTTCCTTGTTCTTGGGTTACCCTTAGAGTTAAGCACACACCACTAGCAAGCAAAGGAAATGTGCTTGAGGTTAATTCTCCTTCTCTCCCATTCAATCCATGACCCTCTACACATTTTCAACATTGTCAGCCTCTTTCAGAAACCCAAAACTAACATGTGGCAATGAGGGATTCAGACCATGGCAATGTGAGAGCTGTCTAGGAGTCCCCTTTAGGCATCATCAGGTGGGCAGTCCTGATGAGCTGGTGATTTTCAGAGGGGCTGAGGAGGAGCTGCAGGAGGTACCCACCCATGGGCAGCGTCTCCTCGTGCGCAACCCCTTGGTGGACAAACATGGTGACGCGGCAGCTGATGGGCTCGTGCTGCAGCTCATGCAGGGAATCGCATTTTCTTCACTGGGCTGAGGAATCAGACCGTGCACTATTGCCACCAGTGCAGATGGCTTGCAGGCAGCACCGTAAGCTCCTTCCCCACAGTTGGGCTTCATGACCCACAGCAGAAACACTGTATTGTAAATGAACAAAGTTTATTTTCAGGGAGTTACTCATATTGAGACTTCTGACTTAGTGTCTCTCTAGTTACAGAACAAATTAGTCTTGCAAAAATCAGGAAATGCTGTGTAAAGGAACACAAAGTGTGCTGCTGGAGAATAAACTTCCTTAAATCAAAACTCTGCCCAAATGTTACCCCGTTTCTCCCATGTGTTTTTGGTATTTTGGGTGTCTTATTGTGTACTAACACAAAGTACTTCAAATTGGGTTCGGTATTGTGAGTTAATTCTTAACTGATCATGACCAAATATAATATAGACTTGATTTTTCAAAAATGATCAGCAGTACAAGCACGATCTGGAAGATACTGGATGATTAGTTAAGACCTATAGATTCTCCAATGATATACTAAGGCTTGTTTTCTTGACAGTAAATAA
Source organism: Patagioenas fasciata (assembly GCF_037038585.1). NCBI lineage: Eukaryota > Metazoa > Chordata > Aves > Columbiformes > Columbidae > Patagioenas > Patagioenas fasciata. The sequence continues at coordinate 17,296,460 of NC_092530.1, forward strand.
AAACTACAAAAAGGTAAGACAACTTGTAAAAGTAAGAAACGAATCCAGGAAGAAGGAGATTTTTTTTTAATTGGAGAACTGATAAATTGTAGTGCATTTTGCCTTTAAAGATACACTTTAAATTTATATTTTCCTGTTTATATATAATAAATGGGGAAAATTATATTTCAGTTCAAGGTACTTAAGAGGAAAATCAGTAGTTTTATTAGAGAAATACATGCTGTACTTGATTCTACTTTCTTATTCCTTATGCTGTCATTTACTCCTGGATAAAGTGAATATAAAATGCTGTTAGGTTAGAAAAGTGCTGTTTTACATCCATTGTCCAAATGATTGCACAAAGAAGGAGGGTGAAAGACTAGGTCTCCATCGGTTTTCTGCCTTGGATTTTTTAATGGAAGCAAAATTAAGATGACTGTAGAAAAGAGAGGGAGAAATATAACAGCTGAAATTTCCTAACTCATGTGCTTAATCATAATACACCCTTTTTGGGCTTCATCAGCTCTCCTGTCTGTACAGAGCTCCAGGAATAACAGTTCTTTAACAGTTTTTATACTGGTACAAGGAGTAAAAAATAGGTTGAGTTTTTAAATGTTTGTTGGTCTTACAAAATTCAGGCAGTTAAAAATGCGTGGTTTAGTTTAGATTTGAGTACAAATAGGTATGAAACAGGGTGTCAGCCTTCTTCATTTAAAAAAAAAAGGCAATATGTTTGGCTTTTTATTTGGTTTTGGCTCCATACCTGACTCAAATGTTTGTGTTAGAAAAGCTGCACTAAAAAGTGCAAGGTCAGGTCTTGATGTGCTGCTCAGTTCTGGCAAGGAGGGAAGGGGAAGAATTGCTGTGATACGCAAAGTTGACGTTTCCTGCCCATTTCCTATGTCATGTCTGGCAAATCTAGTGACTGTAGCACAGGAAACCAGGCAGAGTTTCTTTGCAGTCCCCACAAGCTACTTCAATAGGAAATAGGTTTGTTCTGAAGAACTGGAGCTCTCTTCTTCCAAAGCAACCGCAGTGGTGGGATGAGGTGTACTGGTCTGGGTATGTGTCATGCCATGGTGTGGTACCAATGGTGCTGGTGGGTGCTATGAGGGACTGTACTGAAAATTTGGTTCAGAAGAGATGTTGGCTCTCTGTTAGGAACTTGGGAATAGGAGGCTCATGAAATGCATATCAATGCTTGTGATGCGTGCTGGAGACACTGTCAAGGACCAAAGCTGGGCTGGCAGCAGCTTTGCATTGTGGTAAGGATGGAGGTGAGGGGTTGCAGCCATGGCAAGCACTTGGTGGTGCTCAAGTTAGTCCATTTGAAGAAGTTGCATCCCCTTCTACAAAGCAGCATCTGACAGCCTCTGTGCCAATATGAAATAAACTGGTTACCCTCAACCACTTTTTAGTGGTTAACCTGTCTCAATCTCCATTGCATTTGCAGTCAGTCAGTGCTTCTCAGCTGGCATTCAGCAACTTCCACCTGAGGGGCTGTCAATTCATAATACAGGGGACAGTCATCTCTCCCGTGTCCAAGCTGTTCCTGTTCACCAGGACTGAATAAGCTAAAGGGAGTTTCTCTTGGTGCAGTTCAACTTGAGATTGGGCACAATGCACACAATGTCCTGCCGAGGTCCTTGCATGGCCCAGCATGGTGAGTTGCATTAACACCATGCTCACCTGTGCTAATTAGTCCCAGAGCTAGCTCAATGGCAGCATTGGCTTTGGGATGTCTAAGCCCCAGCGAAGCAATATAGTCTTAAGTGATGAAGTGACCTCCAGCAGCTCCGCTGAAATGAAGTGAACTACACCTCTTTGGGCTAGGCTTACACTGGTGCTCCTTCAGTTCCCTCAACACCCTGAAACTTGAAGGTGGACGCAACACTGTGTTTAGTGACAGATCAGAGCACTTCCAGCAAATCCAAACTTTTGTCGCCAGTTTGCAAGGTCCTTGCAGCTCCCCAGTAACACTCCGTAGTGCCATTCGACATGACAGTCGTTTCCTGATCGTTACAGCAGTTATATCCTCACTAGACCTGTGTAACCGTAACCGAAAGCAGAAGTTCCTCCCATTCTTTCAGAAAAAAATGAAGAGCTACTCACCCTCCAGCTCTGTTTTAGGAGATGTCGTAGTTCTTTCAGGTTTGCAAAGCTTGGTGCGAATGGTCGTGTGTGACCCGCCTGGGCAGTGACTCACCATCGGCTGCTGTTGGGTTCCTCCAGCCTCTTCTCCTCGCAGGTGGACAGGGCTTCCCTACACACACACCTGCTGACGGCTGCAGCTCTCTGAGGAGGAATGCCCATATTCTTGGAAATCACGGGATTCAGTGACAGCTGTGATAAGCTAATACAGAAGACAACTTTAACCTTCACTTTCCAAGACTGGGAGATAGGCATGTTCTTGGGCTTGAAAACTTTTAGGGGAAGTAGTGTAATTCTTGTGGGTAAACTGAAATGTCATAACTAAAAGGCAACAACAGGGTTTTTTCACCCTAAACTAGGTACATACAGTTTAAGTGTTCTGACCTTTCAAGAATGTGTTTGCTCAACTCCAGACATCATGTCTGTATTAGAAAATGTAAGGGTAATTTACAGTTGATGTTTGAAAGTATGCAGTGAGTTTTCCTGTAATATCATTGTTACTTGGTAAAGGCCAAGTCTTACAACCCACAGTTTTCAGTTGAGGAGCCCCTAGTAGGATGAAGATCATACCCCAGGATGTCAGCCTCTCATGCTGGGTGGAGGGGAAGCCTCTATTCATTTAAAAATTAAGTCCTGTAAGAAAGGGCTCAGAAAAAAACAAAGTACCTGTGTTTCTTTTATTTTTCCTTCTTTTCTCCTTAACCTAATGCTCATGTTAAATAACGTGAACACTTTGAATGAATAACTGTGATATTCTCGATTGAACACGTGCTATGCTTAAAAGGAAAAAATAACTCTGACCAAGAAAACCCGCAGATGTGTATTGTAGACCTAGAGCACGGCACGGGCTGCTGCCTGGCTGCTGCCTCCTGTGTACCTCAGCCTTGCCCTGGTGCTGCCATGGGGCCAAGGGACACCCTCCTGGCTCTGGTGCTGTTTCCCCACTTCTCACACCTCCCAGATGTATGGTCATAACTGTGGTGGGATAGAGCTAATGAACACAGCTTGTTTGGAAAATCACATTATAATTTAAAGAATTTTAATAACAGAGTGTTTGATAGCATGTAGTAATGGGAGATAAGATTAGGGTAAATGGGGAAATGAGGTGCCCATTTTTGAAGCACTCACAAGGTCTAAGGTTTTCTAAGGATTTTCAGGTTGTCTTGTCCCCTTGAAATTAAATTGGAGCCAAGTGTCTAGGCTCATCTGCAAACCTTAGCTAAGTCGGTTAATGAAAAAAAAATTCCTTTAGATAACTCTCTTCCTTTCACCATTAACAGGGTATATGGGATTCCATCAGTACTTCCTCTGTAAATCAAGATATCAGAGGCTTTTGTCTCCCAATGCAGCTCTAGCTTGGTGTGGAAAGCATTTCAGATTTGAAGCTTCAAAGGTCAATCATCTGATTAATACTGCCATTCCCACAATGAGTTCTTTCTCTCTCGGTGGTAAACCTGTAGTTGTGAAACACCTTACACAGATGACTCTAAAATCATTTCCTGTGCACTCAGACTTGACCCAGATGCCAGGGTCGTGTGTTGGAACTGGTGGTGCTGCAGCCATTTTCAAAAGTTCCTCTAGGGAATGAAGGAACAAGCCCAGGGCCCTGTCCCAGCCATCCACGGGGCTGCTGTGAGATAGTCCCACTACAGTCAGCAGAAAGTTTCAAGCTCTTTTTTTCCCCTGTGTAGTACATCTCCTTCCTAGAGTTTTACAAAGAGACCCTGACCACGTAAAGTATTCCCAAAGCGAGCAGCGTGCTTCATTCTGTGTACTCAAAACTACCTCCTCTGTTATGACAGATAACTGCAGTCTGGCTACAAAATCTGTAATAGGGATTGGTAACCCTCCAGGATGATACTTGGCACTCAAGAGCTAACACATGTTTTTGTTACATGAGCATGAGTCTAATAAAATGGCTCACTGGTTTAAGATGCCCCTTTGTAAAAACAAGACGCAGTTGGATTTAGAAATTGTGATGATTTGGCAAGTTCAATTATTAACTTCTCTTGCAGGGCTAAGCTTTGACCAGAAATTTGCCATGAACTCATGGGCACATCCTGCTTGGAAGCAACATGCAGAAATCCTTCACTGTTCTCCTTGATTTATCTGCACTGTGCAAACTCAGAGTGTAAAGCTGTATTTTCCCCAGACGAAGCCACGACAACCTCCCTCCCCACTCCAGAGCAGAATGTTCTAATGTTTTAATACTTTGCTGTAGTTCTGCTCTGCTCAAGACACTGCACTAAGGAAAGTTCAGCGGGTCCTGAACTGGCGTGTTGTACAATCTGCTTTTACCATGTTTTGGGAGAAAAATTGAATGTGGTGAAGAGCCCGAGCTATGTTAGCTATGCAGTGTCCTGTGGGATTGTTTGTGAACACAGCAGCTAAAGATAGAAGCGCACCACAGAGATGCTAAAAATACTGTCCAACTCTACGGTGGTTGTTTAGCAGTTGGAGCGCTATAGTTGGCCTTACACAGACAAAGGGAAGATGCAGTTTTGCAATTTGAATATGCAAATGAAATCCTGATCTTGCAAATGTGCAATCATCTGCTCAAATCTAAAAAGACCACTTGTATTCCTGAAGTTAGGCATTGGCAAGATTAAGAGTTTAATCAGTCAAATACAGTGTCATCAGAAGTTAGTGTGATTGCATGGCAATGTGGAGACCTTACTTCAAAAAAGAACAAAAAAAATCATGTTGTGTGATTAAGATCAGATTTTTACATTCCACATGTTGATACTTGGAACTGTGTTGACTGATAAATCACTTCTTATTAACACAGTAGGTTGCAAACAGTTTCTTCTTTACATTTATATGCATGATTTAGTAAACAGTATTTTAATATCAGTGGGAACACATGCTATGCTTCATAGATTTCAACTGTGTGACCTTTAAAGGCAGAACAAGGCTTAGAAATTAGAGTTTACATAAAGCTGGGAAGTGTAGAAAGCTTGAAAGGCTGTGTAACTCACTTCTGCAGCAAGAACACCATTTTCTACAACATTGTTTGCACAAGTCAGCATTTATGATGGCAGTTTGCAGTGATGAATGTGTGATTAACATTGCTTCTAGGACAGAGGGGAACCAGTATCTGTAGCAAGTTGAGAGGTTCTCCAGTTAAAAACTGAGTAACTTAAGCATTGCATTTTCTGCTGGAGATAATTTCTGCAAGTCCTGTATATTTTTAATTCACTCCTTTAGTTAATAATAATGAAAGAGCAAAGAGTGAAATCCCATCCCTGCTGAAGTCAGTGTCCCAAAATATTTATTTCATTGAGGCCAGGATTTCAACAGCTTTATATGGGATGAGGGCTTCAGGGGTGGGGTGATAGTCTGTGTTTGGTTTGGGGTTTTTAGTACCATTGTTTTGCAGAATGCCTTTAAAGGTCCCTGGGAAAGTAGCAGATACTGTTCAAAGGGACTCTGTCATAGGAACCAGAGCTCCATGCTGGTCCACTCATCTTGCTGGTCCAGGAGGAAGGAAGCCTACAAATAATGTGTTGCCAATGAACCATGTTCCTCTTCCAGTTAATGCATGCTGAGAATAGCGGAGTTGCTGTGAGGGTAAAGATGAAAGTGGTAGGATAAAATGAAGTAGTCAGAAACAAATTAAATATTCACTACCAGACTCTTCTGCTTTACATATCTGCACTGGCTGTATAAAGACTTCTCTCCACGCCCAGGTTCAGTGAGAGACCCACTAGATTCATGATCTTTTTACTCTAAGTACAGGTTGTTTTTATGGTTCTGTATTAATCAATATCCCTTTTATTGTTTCATTTTTTGAAAGGCAGAGGAACATCCAGGAGGCTAACAAAGGCTGAATGTGCAGGCGAGGAGCCGTTCGGGACATTTCCTTCCCTTGCCCATTTGCTCCATGCCTTAGAGCTGTGCTCCAGTTTCTGCTGCCACTTAGGACAAATTTCAGATTGCTCTTTTAAATGTTTTGTCCCCCACAAAGCCTCGTGAAGAGCTCTGGGTGCACTAAAGCATTGCTTTCCATGCTGAAGGTGAGCAGAAGGCCGCTCCACAGTCAGATAGAAAGTCCCATGGCATTTGCGTTCAGGGCGACCACACCACTGAGGTTGGAGCTGTTGTTCTTTAGGGGAGTAAGTGTAAGTAATTCAGCTGTTGAAAGAAAAATGCCTTTTTTTCATACTGAAATCCCATTGTTTCTTACTGCTCTGAGAATCTGAGAGCTTTCTGGCCCCGGGTTTGACCTAATTGAAGGCTTTGCTTCCGGGCTGTTAATTCCCCAACCATACCTTTTGACAAAATGGAGCCTGTATTTTGATAAAACCGCAGGAATAAATCTTCTGGGATTTTAAAAAATAATGCAATATGTAGCAACAAAAATGTGTCAGGGTTTTATCTGGTTATCTAGTAAATGGTAAACCTACCTCATAATTTAGGAACATATACAGCCTGTTTCTTATTCTCAGTTCCTTTTAACTTTTGGTCATAGCATAACTGTGATGGTGTTAGGGGCTGAAAAAGAAGAGAGAAAAGTATCTTTCAAATCCCAGTAGACTCAAGTAGCAAAAGCATCACTTTTTGCTCAGTGGAGAGGATCTGCGATTCTCCAGCCTAGCTATTGCCGTGAGAAATTAATGTAGTCTACAAAATTACTGTGAAGTGTTCCATAGGACTTTGAAATTAATGGACTATAAAAAAAAGATATAAAACAATACTGCTGGTATTAAAACTGAGGTAAGATGAGGTAATACTGATGGAAAGGCATTGAGTCTAAGATTGATCTTGATTTAAAGCCAGATACGAAAGAACAGCTCTTGTACTACAGCTTAAAAACCAAGAGGCAGAGAACTTGTTCTGTCTTCAGCTGTCTAGTTAATATCACTTGTCATTAAATGGAATGTGGAAGTTACAGCCAAACAATATGCGTGACGTGATTGCTGTAAGTCTTCAGATGACTAATTAAGAGGCATCTGTACAGAGATCTCCTGCTAGCAGTACAACACAGGAGCAAGCAGTAGTCCTGTTCCTCCAGAGCCGTTTGTCAACAGCAATTTTGCCCTGGAAAGATTTCCATTTTAACAGTGCTGTTAATACTGAAAGCAGATGAATTACTAAGGAACGACAAGATGGGAAGGCTCTGAGCATTTGTTTTGATAGGGCAGATCTCTGTTGGTGCCTTTTAAATGAGATTGGTAATTCTGTCTGACCTGAAAAGGAGCAAAGCTACTGGTTCAATTATTTTGTTATTTTCTTTTCTCTACAATGAATGTTACTTGGTCTCTTGCATATGGCTGGCTTGTGCAAAATGGCAAAATAGGTATATTCTTGGCTATGTTTTTTTTTCTCCTTGGAAGTGATCCCACATTGATATCTTCACACAGACATTAGTGATGTTGCTTGTAATTTTACACAAAGGTAATCAGAAAAGCCTTGTTCACAAACTTGCTGCTCTGTAGCCTAAAGGGGTTCCAGTTTAAAGCAGGATGCACATCAGATATATTTCTGTCATTATAAATGTAACTGCATTCACACAAATTGGTATAAGGAAATAATAATTGTAGTATTTATTTCCCTTTAATTTTTGGTTAAGATTTCAGGAAAAAAGCTAATACCTTAGGCTCTTGGTAGTCTAGGTTGAACTTCCTGTTAGTTTCTGTGGTTTAAGCTTATTGTAACATCGCATCTTTCTGGTTTTGTTTAGTCATGATGTTTTGGATTTTCGTGCTTGCCAGCAGGACTATGCAGTTCTGAGTATCTGCAGCCAGGATTGCTTCCTGTGCTGCACGGTGACTCGGGGAAGAAGGCCTCGTAGAAAAAAAGAAAGTGCCAGGTTGGCAGTCACCATTAAAAAAGTTCACATATATTCAACCATCAAAGCAGGTCAGCCCAGGTCCAGGTGACACGTACAGGCATGGGCGCACCTGCCCTGTTAGTTCCTCCCAACAGGGAGCGTTCCCACCATTTTAGGGGAAAGCACACACCTTGCTTTCTTCTTTCACTTGTAAGGCAGCTTGAGGTTCCTGGTTTACTGAGGGAATAAGTGGAGATCACAATGAGTGGTGACAGTCATGGGGCAAAGGATCACAGCACACTCCCATCAAGTGAACTGGTGTGTGCTGTACCGATGGGAGATCAGATCCTACACACGTAGCAGCTGTGTTTAGGAGGCGTTTTACATGTGCGTAGCCTAAGTAGCAACTTCCAGCCTATGTTAATATGCTTGTTTTAAGGGCGGCAGATTTCATATTGCCACTGTAGTTTATAAATTGGGAGAAACTGTAGTTTCACGTAGAAATAATCTACACAATGCATGCAAACTAGCTAATAGCCGCTGTCCTTTCATGGTCAAAATGACTGCTGACATCCCTGATTTCTCTTCCTACATCCTCCCTTCCAGTTGCCTGTTTCCATGAGTGTGATGAATAGAAGGAAATCCACCCTGTGAATTTTCCCTGGTCACAATCCTTTCTCCACTACCACACCTCATGACGAACAGATCTGCCAGCTTTCCAGCCTGCAAATACCTAACAGACCCCAAAGCAGACTTTACTCTGGTGCTCCTTGACGGAGGAGTTTGAGTATTGCTATTTTTAAGCATAGGGAAACATGGGATCTCTTTCCTGACAATGTGAAATGACAACTTTATGTCCGCCCATGCTAATAATGCTTGAAATCAGAAGGGTCAAACAGCCTAAAGCAGTAGGAAGAATGTGATTTTAGCTTATGTTTAATCTTAGTATGGAGAAAGTGAATGGTGGTTTTAATTGCTTGAGTCTCCTTGAGTTCTCCTTGAGATGTGACAATGATAAAGCATAGTTTATGTTCCTTGTAGTCATGGAGTGCTTTGGCTACTCACTGGTACTGGTCAGCAGGAGGCATTTTTTCTTGGATTCAGATATATCACGTGAGTTTCTGTTACCAAACTGCAGCCAGCATGCACAAATGGAAACTTGCAGATGTGCTAAATGCACTTCATGCAGTGCCAGGTCCTGCTGTAGCTAAATGGGATCTTTGCCCGTGAGCATTTGGGTTTTGTTGCTCATGTGCAAGCCAGCCTGCTACTGAAAGCAGCACGTCTGATAGCTTAAGCAGGGCTGCAAGTAAATGCTGCCATTTAAAAGGTAATTTTATATCACATACACTTTCCAGCCTTCAAACACATAGTTGAATTCTGAACTTTTTTTCATTAACTATCCTCAAAGATCAGTAGGTCACTAAAATCTATCTGGAGTGTGGAGCAGAAACCTTTCCACATTGTGTATTTAAGGCACAGGAAAAAAAAAAAATCATGAAGTTTTCTTGTTTTATATGGAAAATTGCCAGTTTCATTTTCTCAGTACATGACTGTTTTTGTCAGAACAGATAGAAACATTTTGGGCTGATGGGCAGATAGCTCTCACTGAAGCTTGTTGAAGCCACAGAGACTGAAGTCTTGATCATTGAATGCTGTGAACAGTTTGCCTCTGGCAAATACATACTTCCAGTTTTGGCAGTGTCTAGTGTTTGGAAGAGACAGAGAGTGAGAGTTTCTCTGGTCAGCTCAGTTGAGCAAATCTTAAGACTCAGGTTCTATATTTGCAGAGGGAAAAAAATGGTTTGCAGCATACCTTGAAAATTTACTGGAAAAAAGATGTCTACTCATCTCAGGCTGCTATGTTGCTCAGCCCCTGCACCGAAAATTAAACATGCTGTCTCTGACAAAACAATTCACATATGCCAGATCTTAGCAGCCTATTAGTGACCTGGATCCCAGGTTTCTGAGGCACCCAAGTCTTCCTCTGAAATGCTTTATGCAAAGCTGCCACAACACTAGCAAATCTCGGTATCCATCATGGGACTGAAATTTTCCCCACTCACCCCATCTCCTTTTTACCATAATTTCTCTCTTTTCTTCAATCAAGCAAGCCAACAGCTGGGATTTCCCAAAAGCTACAAGGTTCTTGAGGTTCCCAGTGAAAGAAGGTTATCTGACTCCTATTCTGGATATCCCAGTCATGGATCCGTAGATTTCACACTGTTAAATCAAGAGAGTCTACAGCAATGGTGGTGCCTGCTGGCAAAAGAGAATGCGGCACAGACGTTGCAGACATTGGTTCAAAATGGCAGCGGCCCATCGGGCTCAGTTCTCACTTGAAGAAGCTGCGTAGGTGTGGGAATCGCTGCTGTAGGTTGGATCTCTCAATGGCAGTGAGTGGGGTGGGGTGGTTGCAGATCAATGATCAGCTCCCCGCGGTTGCTGTAAATCAAGGCTTGAATCTCTGACAGGCTGCAGAAGCCAGGAAGAGGCACAGAAATACCTTGTGTAACGTTTTTTTCTCTCTCTCATTTCTGCATTACGTTGACCTAAATAGGAATCTATGGTTAGAGCGGGCTTATTTCTGGCAGAAGGGGGATCATTTCAAGGCTGGAAAAATGAGGCGAGTGGCGCTGGCTCTTTCCTCCCAGAGACCGCGCAGGCGAAGGAGCAAGTGACGGATGGAGAGTTAACAGGGACTGGCAGCAGGGCTGTGGGGCAGCCTGGCTCACGTGGAGAGATGGAGTGGCGACTGAGGACAGCTGATGTCCTAAAGACAAGGAGGGAGGCTGAGTGGCAGCGAGGCAGGGAGCCAGTCCAGAGGTGCCTGTTTGGTTGATTATTAAAATCCAATGGAACCACCACAGTGTATATTTATTAACAATTTGATCTCTCCACTCCAGTTTTTACCACTTCTAGCCTTCCTTTCTCCCTTTGTTGAGAAATAGTAAATCACTCAAGGTCAGCACCACCTCCTCAGTTTGGAAAGTGCCTGACGCCAAAAGTCACCCAAGCGGGCACTTTCTGAGAGCTCAGTCTAGGAGAAGGTGCAACTGAGGACTAGTTTCGCTCGCCGAATCTGCCTTTTCTTCCTTGCAGAAGAGAAGCCTGCAGAGTGCTCTGCCCACACATAGGGAATAAGTTCTGTGCAAAGAGGTAGCGTGTGACAAATTAGATGTTTGTAACCACAACTGTATAGCTTCCTTGGACAGAGCTGGGTAAACAATTATTATTTATTCTTGTTACGCTGCCATTGTGAGCTAGCAGCATTACTCATTTGTAACTTGGGTCCTTCCCAGGAAGACAGCTCGTTGGTTTTGAGAGGGTAGTAGTGCTGGGGTCATGGCACTCTCACTTCTAAAAGCAAACCTGAGATAATGGAGAAGTCATAATCAGATATTCAGAGTGCCTGCCTTTGTTTCCCAGGTATTCCCAAACAGAAGTTAGCCTGTGCATGCTAATGCATTTTAATGAATTTTGACAAGGTCGCAAGATTGTTGCTTGTCTGCTTTGTCCTTGCTTGCACATATGAATGAAGCTTTCCCATCCTTAGCTGTAGACAGTTCCAGCTGGTTTAAGTGTGTGTGTGTTTATGAGTTACTAAAATCTTTCGATTTGCTTCTCAGTTATCCATTTGAAACAGTGCTTCCCAATATAGTAATCAGCAGAGAAAGAGGGAGAACAGATTTTGTTGATTTTGTCAAATAGCATAAGCCCTCTCAAAGAGGAGAAAGAGTTGGAATAAACCAGGTCCTTCCTGGGGAATCCAGGGCCAGATGAAGGAAGCGGGCAGTAAAAATGTTTTTAGTAAGGGAAGGGTCTAGAAAAGGATAGATAGGCTTTAAAGAGTTGGTCTTGAGACATCTGAGAGTACCAGATGAATTATCTGCAACAAGCAGCTTCTTGAATTAGGAAGGTCAGAAGCTCCTGGTCCTAAAAGTTATGGTGCCTTGGTGATGATCTCCTGCCACCATTGTTGTTAGGACATCTGAGCCAGCCAGTGTCCCGATGATATGACACTGCCTTACTGTCCCCTGCACTGGTCAGGGTTGCCCCAGTTGCACATTGGTGGAGAGCAGTCGCTGGGAGCCGGGGGGGGTAACACTGGCTCCTGATAGACAGACCAGCACAGTGTCCTGCGTGGGAGGAACAACCACGTGTGCATCAGTGGGGAACACTGAAGCAAACTTCTCAGCTAGCCCATCCAGCCCGAGAAGGGATTTCTGCATGTAGTTCATACTTAAGAGCCTGGTAAAATACTGTAGTGTATTTTTTCATTTGTGATGTGCTTGAAGCAGAGGTCTGATGATACCCAGGTGTCCCTTCTAACCAAAATTATTCTATGATTTGTTTAGCTGCTTTAAGGACAGTATCTTTCAAATCTGGGGCTGTAGTCAAATCTATCTTAAGCAAAAGCAATGCTACTAAATTATGTGGAGTTATACCTGCCTGCACTGGGGGAAACTGGTCTTCTGGATTTTATGATTCTTGTGCAAATATTCACCTGGGAAACAGGAGTCTTGCTTTTCAAGAGAACGTGACACCCAGCTAATTTCACTGCCTCTCTTACAGCCAGGCTTCTCACAAGGGCTAAGCAACAGCATCCTATTTAAAAATCCTGTCCCAGTTTTGGAATGCCTATGCCATCTGAAAGTTATGGCCTTATTTTATCTGTTTATATCTGGTAACAGTCTTGGGGAAATGGAGTTTTGTTTTCCCATCACATTTACTCCCCAACACAACAGTTAAAAAAACCATTTTTCAAAGTATTCAAAAGCCCAAATTTTTCCCCAGTAACTCAGAGCATAGGAATGTCCTATGGCAAAAGAAGCCCTGGCAAGGACACGCATGCCAGCATGTCAGCTGGCCAAGTGTGGGAGATCCCCCACCACTTCCTGCCTGATGGTTCCCAGGGTACAATTGGGAACACACAGTGTTTATTTTGGATGCGTGAAGCCCCTGTAAAGCTTCTCTATACATGCCTGAGTTTAAATATACGTAGTTATGCTCTACCAACATGTTTCAGCCTACACAGGGCAACATCTGTTGGAACATGCAACTCTGGCTTAGTTTTAGCAAAGAAAATGAAGGAAAACAATTTCGTCCATCATTAGACCAACACTTGGAAGAAGCTTTAGGCCTTGTTCTGCTCCTTAAAGCTACGCAAATGTTGGCCTCATCAATCCAGAGGAATAATCAAATCCCTGGTGCTTCAGCTGTTTTAGCTGTGATGTGAATTCGTTCTCTTGCAGGGCAGTGCTTCAAACCACACATCGCGCCACTGACCGGGGGGCTATCGGGTAACCCGTGCATGGTGTGACTCAGAGCGACTGTCCCCGTTTGGCACCAGTTCTCACTTGCCGGTGGTTTTTGAGTGCAACCCATGTTAAAGCAATGCAACTGGGGGTCACGGGAGAGAAGCACTGATTGCTCTAGGAAGGGATAACTCAGAGGGAAAGGGGAAGGCACCCATGTAAAAAGGTCTCTTTGCCATAATGCCACTGAAAACTGCTGCGCCTGTTGACGGAGGGTAGGTGAAATCCTCCTAAAACCTGATCAGCAGGTCTCTGTAGCACGCACACCTGCTTTTCCATCCATCATGCTGACCATGTACAATTAACTTGTATCCTCTCACTTTTCCAAATGTCTGTGCAAGCTGGATACTTGCATGGCAATGCCTGATACTAGTCCTAAACTGCATCTCTAGCCTAACCAACTGTAGGCACAAATCTGCAATCTTCTCTCTGCCCACCAATTTAGAAATAAGTGATGAGTAAGCACTCAGTGAGCCAGCTGAGTGAGCCACTGGGCAGCTCTCCTGTGTTCCCGGATCAGAACAGCGCATGTTTGGGGTCGATTGCCTGAAGACAGGTTGAATTTAGGGGTGGACATGGGCCGTTAGCACAGTGGCCTTCACATGCCCATTGCAGAAGAAGCTGCAGGAGGTGTTTCCACCTTGTGCTCTGCACCTTCTGCACACCTTAAAGTAATCGTCTTCTGACACTGTTGTCTGAGAGCACCAAAGTTGCTGGCTGTTGCATAGTGACTCTCAGGCAAAACTATGATGTGCTTAATAAGTAGTGTAAAGTTTAGAAGTTAGTCATACCTCTCAGAGCCCTAGAGTGGATCTGGTTACACGAGGGTTGGGTGGTGGGGCTTTTCTGGTGATATTGGCTGTTATTAGATGTTATTTTTTTTGTCGTACTAGATGACTGGCAGCACTTGCCAGTGTAGGCCAGGGCTGGGAGAGGCTTTACTGCGAGCCACCTTAGACGAGCAGTGATTTCTTATGGTTTTGCCATTGCTGCCTAGATACTTCTCTAAATGCTGCCTCCCTCTATTGATAAACAAGGACATACTGCTTATTTCCCTTAACTTGAAGCAGCAGTGTTAATGTCTGATTAATCCTATGACATACAGGTCATGCTTGTTAAAATTGAAAGCCACAGATGATTATATTTTGAAGAGATTGCCGTATCATGCTGAATTAGTGTTAGAAGCGTTGTTTTCTATTTCACTTTCTTTATATGTATAAGGCAGGTCTTTTTCCCTAAGATTTGTGGATTTACAACTTTACCATTTCTTGTAGATCAAGATATTTACATAATTGTGTTTTGAAAACATTTATGTTTTTATGAATGATTTGCAATCCTTCAAAAGAATAAACCCCATACTGCCCTAGACTTAGAAGAATAAACAAGAATTAAGAGGTTTAGCTGTTATTTGCTGGTTTCTGAAATCTAAAACATCTGTGATTAGGAAGCTTGAAAGTCTGTTTAGATAGATAGCTGAGAATTTGTTTTGTTCTGGTTTGTTTAGAAAGTATGCCAGTTATTTCAGATGTTCTGCCTATAAGGAATGTAAAACAATTTATTTGTCTCAGGTCTGAATTTAATCTGAGTCACTGGTAGAAAGTCACTAAATTCAGTCCAGGGTTTCATCCAGATCTGGCATTTTGTAGACCTAAAAAATGTTACCATAAAAATGTTGGCATGTGTGTCATTCAGGGAGTATAATGTCTTAATTGAAATGGTACCAGAAACTATTTAAAAAACTTCTATTACAGTTCACATGACAGACTGTATTTTACATCTGTTTTAAGGCCAACATGTGAGATTTAGCCTTTGACTGTAACTCTCTTGAGTTCAGTGAAGTTGCACACACTTAAATCCTGATTGAATTTGTCTCACATGATTTGTTTTTTAATTGTACGATTTAATTTTCTTTATCTGCAATCCAGTGTTACAGTACGGAGATTCAGAGCATCTTAGAATAAGATGGATAATGGATCTTTTCTTCTTTTTTATTTTCCCAGTTACAGGGATCCATTAAAAGAAAACTGGAAGATGATAGCTCTCCTGCCTCCGGTGGCATGCCTGATGTCATTTTCCCAAATGACAGTAAAAGACTTTGTCTTGATGATGTGAACCTTGCCATGGGCCAAGGTGCCAATTCCAGTGTGGCATGTCCAGAAATACAAAGTTCTCCATTCTCCACCAGTCACAGCTCTTCTTCCCTGGGTGTCACAGGTCATTCAGTGCTCCTTGAAAATAATCACATGAATGGTGGTGGCATTGGTTCCCCATTTTCAGTGCCACCCAACACGGAAATAAATCAGAAGGCATCAATAGGAGGGCAAAACAATAACATCGTCCACTATGATGAGAAAGGAAACAGCTTACAGTCTGTGGACCAGGAGCTGCAAGATCTGTTGGAAGAGCTGACAAAAATGCCTGATCCTTCACCCAGTGACCTGGATCTGGAAAAGATTTTGTGCAGCAAGGCTGAAGAGCCACTTGGGCTGAGTCATTCTCAACCAAGCATAAGCACTCCTCCAAAGTCCTCCCCACAGACTTCCCACTTGGAGAACCATGTTGCTAACAAGGATTTTTCTCCAGGCTGCAATCCAGCCAGTGGAGGATCTCCTCAGATGAGGCCATCGTCTGCTGGAGCTAACTTCCAGGTTCCTCCCTCAAACAAACCTGCTGCATCACCCATCTCTACAGCCGCTCAGGGCAAGAACCAGCCACCACCTATGCTTCCAGTCCCCTTACCCAACATTCCCGGCTCCAACTGGCATGCTCAGCAGCTAAAGCAGCTGGCAGCTAGCAAGCAGGTGTCTACTACTAAGCAACCAGTGCAGGCTTCTAGCTGGCCAGCTATGTCTCCTCCTGGTCTCTCTCCGCCTTACAGGACTGGATCGTCCCCACACCACCAACCTTTCAGTCCTCAAAATGTTATGGTGTCTGGCATGCCTGCTAATAATTTACCAGGAAACAACATTCAAAGTCCTCAAAACACTCTGCTTTCAAGCATGACTTCCAGCAGCACCCCATCCAATGGCCCCTCTCCTCCTTATGGGTCTGAGAAGCTTTCCAGTCCAGCTCTGAACCAACAGCCCTTCAGCCCACAGAGCTCCATGCTGCCCACCCTGACAGCAGCCAGCTTACCAGCCAACAACATTAAAAGTCCACAGAGCAACTTGGTTGGCAGCATGGCCTCCACAAATACTGGACCTTCTCCACCATACAGACCAGAAAAGCTGTCAAGCCCAGCTCTGCATCAGCAGCCCTTCAGTCCTCAAGGTACATTAATCTCCAACATCACTCCAAACAGCAACCCCACAAGTATGCAGAGCTCGCTTTTTAAATCAATGACTACAAACCAGTCCAAAAATATGAACATAATTATGCAACAGCCATCCAGTAGCTTACAGCCAGGTCTGGTGAATGAGAGCCCTGTTAGCCAAGACCAGTTTTCTTTCAATAACACCAAACCACTGTCTCACTTTGCCTCAGAGTCAGCTACTCAAAAGATGTCACCTCTGTCAGCAGGCCAAGGGCAGCAGTCCCTCATGCACTATCTCCAGCAGCAGCAGTCCCCAGCCCCGCAGCCGGCCCAGCAGCCCAGCAACAGCCAGTTTCTCCAGCAGCAGTTTCGGCAGCTGATGCAGCCCCATCGGATGCAGAGACACGTGCAGCCTGCCACCTTGCCGTCTCAAAGCAGACAGGTGAGAACGTCTCTTCTGTCTTATAAAGGCTTATGTGAAAATATTGAGTCATTTCTTTTCTTATATTTTACTTTCTTTGTGTTTCAGTTGCAATGTTGCTAAAGTTCTGGGGTGTGCACGGTGTGTACACGGACAAGGCAGTAACATCCTGGTGTTAGCAGAAGTAACTTTATTTCTTCACTTGAAATGTACTTTAATTCCATCATCCATTGTCTCTTCTAGCCCTGTGGAGAACTTTATGCTATTACACAAAGCATGTCTCATATCACTAAAAGAAATGATTTTTATGTGTATAGGTGGTATTCTTATTTAACTTCTATTGTAATCTGTAGAGATGTTCCCATTGTCTTTTTAGTGGGAATATACTTTTTTTCTTAGCGCCCTTCAGAAAATTCATGTCTGTGTTATGCTTCTGAGGCTAGGAAAGAACAGGGTGGGGGCGGGGGAGAAGTGAAGTTAAAGTATGACTCCTTCATGGACAGCAGGTCAAACAGTACAGCTGCTGAATAGCAAAGAGGCAGACTTGAAATACCTGTTACCAGTATTTGCCAGAAGCAATGCCCTGCTTTGGATGACAGCCATTCCCCACCCTTTGTTGATCTGAGATACCAGCGGAGCTGGTAAATGCAAAAATGCAGCTGGCAGGAGTGAGACACAACCCTGATTTCTCTCCAACAACCCTCTCCTTGAGACTGAGGGAGAGGTGTGAAGCACTATTTGCTACTACCCCAGAGAGGAGAGATTTACTGTGAACGGGGACTTCAGAGCTAGGAAGGGCTTGGGGACTCAGTCTGAGAGCAGCCTGGGTGTGAGGAATAACTATTTCTTACTAAGAAAAATAGGGGCAAACATTGAGCACCACCACCAATACCAAGTAGCTCATTAGGCTGAACCAACACTTTAGAAGGAGAATCCTTCCAGCTGCGGAGCTGTGCACACAGGCACTACATCAGCTGCTGTGAAGGACTGAAGCACTTCTCACCCAGCTGATCTCTGGAGCTCTGCTAGGATCTGCTTGAGAGCATGGTGCTCAGCTGGGGAATGCACTCCACAACCTGGGTTTCTTTGTTCTTCTTCCCTGCTAAGTGACTCGTTTTCCTAGAGGTGGATTTCCTCCATGTAGATGACTTCGTGTAACCTTGTCCTATGATAGCAAAATAAGGGGATAGTTACTAAATGTCAGCTTCTTGTGGTAAATCAATGAGGTGCATTTCCACTGTACCACTTTAGGATCAATTCTTTTCCAAGTTGTGCACGTTCAGTACTCCCTTGCTTCAATAAAGCAGCTTAAAGCAGACAGCTGGGAAGGACCGGTGAGTTGCTTAATTCGCTTATCCAAACATATGACGTAATGATACGGCATATATAGTTCATTTTAAAGGGTTATCAGTATAAGACCCCAAATTCAACAAAGACCTGAAGCAATTATGTTGCTATAAGCATGTGAGGACCCTGTTTGTGTTCAGTCAGACCCAGTTTACACACAAAGTAGAGGGTCCTGCTGGCTTGGGAGCTAGGGGTATGGGTGGACATGCGATTGAAAGTGAGTAGGTTGCTGCAGCTTCATGAATTACTGCCCATCATGTGTTTTACTCTGGAGGCAGTGTGGGTGAAGAATACATTCATGGTGTTTTACTGCATCTCGGATGATGGCTGGTAAGTTAACTGCAGTAACGTAATTACTTTTGATCGTATGTCCATAACCTTTGAGCATATTTTTTTTCTGGCTCCCTTGCTGGGTGTGTGGAATTGCCTCGTCCCTGTTGGATTCCTGAGGTTTCCTGTGCCCTAGTTTTCCCTGCTTTGCATGTTTGTCTTACACCCTTGAACCCCCTACTTCATTGATTAGCCAAAAAAAAAAGGGGGGGAGGGAGGCAGGGGTTAGAAAAAATCCTGCAGTGAGTCTCTTTAACTGGCCAAAATAACCCCTCCTTCAGCAGCTTTCCTAGTGCCCTCTGCTGCATTTTTAGCTGATTCTCACCATCAGAGAGAGAGTTGTTATAATTTGGCAGCTATCAGTAAAGATCAAGGACAGTTAAAACAATGATTACAGGTGATGAGCATTTTACATTTTCAGACTAGTTAGGTAAGCTTATGGTGCCTCCCTCATTTTACAAGTAAGACTTATTACAATAATTATACACCAGATGACAGCGCTTCAGTTTTACAATCTGTTGAGCTGCCAAAGAAAGATGGTAGATGTTCAGGAGTGGAATGTTTTGTTAGGTTTTGATAACTTAACTGCAAATCCCATAGAAGAAAATGGATCCTGAGTGCTGAATTGGAAGAAAAATCACATGGAAAAAATATTCTAGGTATTCTGCAATAGATTTCTTATTTACATTGAGACATTGATACTGAAATTTTGGACCCAACCTGCTGTGTACCAGTTTTACTCCATTATAATGAAGTAGCTCCAGTGACTGTTGGTTTTGATTTCCAGCAGTGTACTTGGAGCTGAATTTGAGCTTTGCAGAATCTCAGTGCCAATTCTCTCCTGAGGCAAGTGATGAATAGGACTTTTCAAGCATAGAGCAGTTGTTTCATTAAAAGACAAAATGTTAAAGATTCAGAAGACACAGGAGACAACTTCTGCATCTCCAAAAATTAGTAACCTTAGTGGAAAATTGCATTTTTTAGCATTGCCCACAGAAATTTGCTCAAAAAAACAAAACAAAACCAAAACAAAACAAACAGCATTCCCTGGAATGCTGTTCAGTGTCTAAAAGTCATCCCCTTACTCTGTGTGTGTGTTTTAAATGTGACTAAAATTTATAAAAAGAAGGCATAGTACTCTCTTCTTTTGAGCAAGAGGTGCAGCTTTGTACAGAAAAAGAATGTGGATGGTGGCCAATTGGAAGGAGAACAATAAACCATGAAATTTGATCCTTGTAGCAGGCAGAGCAACATGGGCAAGAGAGCAGCGGCTGGGACATGGACCCAGGGTGAGCTTTTTGCTGTTGTTTAAATGCGTATTAAAGCAAAGACTCCGCATTCCAAAAGCTGGGTTACTGGTGGTGCCTCACAGCTCTACCGGTTTTGTACTTAATGATAGTATCTCTTAAGTGTAATCAGTCTGCATCCCAGATCCTGTATTGCCTGGACAACTGGTAAATCTGATAAGGGCTAATCTTTTCCCATCTGAAGCACTATGTCTTTATTGTTGAGCATTGACGGATATTGATTGAGGCACTGACAGTTTGCATTGTGCGCTATTGCAAAGCCTGGTGGTGCTAACATCGCTCTTGTGGATATGTGCAGATTTTCATTTTACTCATGTAGGACTGATACTTGCTGAGTGATATTATACTCAAAGGTCTGAGCTCATAAATCCGTGATATAAAGTTGGTAGTAAATGCCAGAGAGTCAAATATAGTCTCCAAAACTATCACTTGTTGTTTTCTGGGCTGAAGTTTAGCCACTTGACTTTATTGGCTGTTCCCGGGTGCATGAAAAGCTGCATTTGCCCAGGCAGGTTGAATAGTTCGGCATCTCCCTGATTTTCCTGTCTAAATACAGTTCGTACTTGCAGATCTCCTATTCTGGCACATCAGATATATTGGGCCAAATTCTGCCTCCAGCAATGCTGCTACAACATCACCACCTCCAGAAGAGCTCTGCTTGTACTCTCGCCAATACAAGAACAAACACAGATCTTTGTGAACAGAAAGGAGGGTTCCCCGAAAGGCAGAAAAAGGAGACGGTGATCTTTGCAGGTTAAGTCAGGCTGGAATAAAAGAAACCCTTTGGATGGCCATTGCTTTTCCAAGCCCAGGTGCGCCCGAGTTAAAATTTGAGAGTCTCGGGGCAGAGGGCAGTATTGCCCCCTGCTCCGGGTGTAAAATGTTGAAAACCAAAACACAACTTAAAAGGTTGTTTTGTTGGGGGGGTGCAGCTAATAAATAGCCATTGTTTGGGTGGGACACACTGTGCATTTCTGAGCTCCGCTTGCGCTGTAGGAACCAAATGTGCTATTCTTAGAGCTCCCCGCATTCCTGCTGACATCCAGATAGTTGTGTACTGGATTGTCAGTGAAGGATATATTTGTTTCAGCTCCATTGCCAAAAATGATGGTAGAGGAAAAATGATAGGAGAAGAGACAGAGAGAAAAATAATTACATTTGCAGTAAAGACGGCCATATTTTACTAAGTATGGACTGCATATGAGATAGTGAAGAACATGCTGAAGACTAAAAAAACCTTTGAAAAAGACTTAGCAGTTTTTCTTTAACTGTGGTAAAAGCAGCAATACAGTATCTGAGTTGGCAGCGTAAATTATAGGTTGCAGAGAAACACCAAAACCCCTGAGCTAGATTAAATACACTGGGGGGGGAATTAAACAAAAAATCTTGTTTCTGAGCATGAGTTCTCTAAATATAGAAACAAAACTGAAGAGGAAACGCACTGTTATAAAGAGCAAACTGACCCAGAGCTTAGATGCCAAAGGTTAAATAAATATAATGGAATACAAAATACAGCTTTTATTAACATAAACAGAAATGTTAATACCATTGATCGATTCCTCAGTGTTCTACGTTATGTGAAGTTATTTCTGCCTATGACAAGTCAGCGCACTGGGACTGTTAGGTGAGGCTGTTCTGACTGAGCAGCACTTGATGTTTATAAGCTCTGCTGCAGGTTGATGAAGAGTTTGGAAAAGCAGAGAACGCAGCACCTGAGTACATACGGTCCTCTTGTAAGCACAGGGAAAAAACATGTTTTATCTGGGATCTCCAAGATGTCACAAGGAGTCTTCTGAACACATTAAAAAACTACAGTATCATGTATAAGACCAAAAGTACTGTCCAGATTTCATCTGCAGTTTCACTCCCCCCTCCTTTTTTTTATTAAGTGTCAAACTTACCTTTAAAACCATTTTTAATGAAGTTCCAGTGGTATTTCCCCCCTCATTTTCTTCTTTTTTTTCCCTTTTCCCTTTCCTTTCCTCTCCTCTCTTATTTCTCTTCTTTCTCTTTTCTTTCTCTTCTATTTTCTTTCTCTTTTTCTCTTTTTCTTTCTCTTTTTCTTTCTCTTTTTCTTTCTCTTTTTCTTTCTCTTTTCTTTCACTTTTTCTCTTTCTCCTTTTCTTTCTCTTTTCTTTCTTCTTTCTCCTTTCCTTTCCTTTCTTTTTCCCTTTATTTTTCTTTCCCCCCCCTTATTTTCCTTTCTTTCCTTTTCTCTGGAAAAAGTTTTAAAAATACTACTTTTTTTTTTTCTTTTACTGATACTGTGGAGAAGCAAAACAAGATTTGATTTCACAGGGCAATGGTAGCACAATACCAAAGCAAAGCTTTTGAAGGAGTGGAGAGCTTTTGAAGGCAAAGCAACAAACCCTTCAGCTAATGAAGTGCCTTTGAATAGGTGAAAGAAGGAAACTGGTGATGCATCTGGATTACAGAAAGCAATAAGGCTGAGCTTGGAGTTTGACCTCTCCACAGATATAAAAACATCTTCCTGAATGGTCATTTCTGAATTTATATTTACGCATGAACTTGCAAGTGAGTTGATTTTTTTTTCCCCCAAACTTGGATATTCTCCCCTCTCCTCTTTCAAGAGAGTCTGAAATGAACTTGACTGAACTTTTCGGATTGCCATCTCCTCCCTTCCTCTCTCTCCCCGGGAAATAAATAATGTGAGATAAGTTTTGGAAAAGTAGGGAGTAAGCTTGTGGAAAGAAATGGGATGTTTGCCCTCAACATGCCAGCCGCAATACAACATTTTCAGAAATGCAGTGATCAAGATAAAAAACTTGGTTCACGTGGGATCTTCTTAGCCCATTGCTGTTTCACAGTGTTTTTTAAGCTGCATGTGTTGTCTTCTTCTGTTAGATTACAGGTATTTCAAAGCATTTCCCTGTTGTCATGGAGCTCTTGTAGCCATGTCTTAACCTTCCCAGTTCTTTGGCATGTATTTTAAGATGTTTACAGGCATTGATATTTCTAGCAGCTCTGCCTAATGCATCATTCCTTCCAGTTTAGCTTTCTGTTGTGCTGAAAGCACTTTTGGACACCACAGAGCACATCATTAGGGGAAGCCATCTGCAGAGGAGATGATTGTAAATAGACCAAATATTTCTGAAAAACACGTAGGAAGCATCCTTCCCCACCCTCACCATCACCATCCTTTTGGATCTGAAATTAATGTGGACACTACACCAAAGCTGCAGCACTTTCCTCAGTCCAGCTGGGTCTTTCCTTTAGTTATGACCTGTTTAATAAAATGGAAGGTGTTCTACCAGAAATTTAGCCCTTAGGATATAGACAACCCTATGGGAACCTCACGCTGGACAATTAAAATCCACTTGGAAAGAAAAAAGAGACGCTGGAGGTACTAGAATACAAACACCAGCGAGGGCTGCTGGGAGGGTTCAAGAAAGGCTTTGGCTCCATTACCTGCCGGAGGGTGAAGCGACGTGTGTGTGTGGGTTGATGTGGTGCTGTCCAGGGCTTTGGTGGAGAAAGACAAGAGGAAGCAGTATTCATGTGCTGTGAACACCTAGATGAAATGTGACTTATCACAGAGAAATCAGGGCAAGGTGCTGGATTTCAGCCTGACCGGCTGCTGTTGCCGAGGTTCCCCATGCCCAGGACACGGGCTGTGTCCCCCGGGGTGAGCGGAGCCGAGTCTGCTGTCGCACCAAGCGTCTGCATCAGCTCCAAAAACCCCCTCGCTTTTGTGGTTTTGAGCTTTAAGCAACAGACAGTTGTTTCCTTCTGCTTTGCAGTCATGGCTGGTAGAGAACCTCTTCTCTCAGAGGCGTAAGGAGAGTGGTGGTGTAACGCTAAAAAGTGCCTCATTTGTTGGATGTCAAACCACATTCTGACACCCATTTGTACCAAAACCACTCTGATCTGGCCAGCCTAGGTGGGCAGTTTCTCTTGGATTTTCTAGGCAGCTTGGTAGTAGTATTCACAAGTTTTCCTAGGCTAAACATCAGCTCAATCAGGCCCTAAAATCCATATACTGAAATTTAAAATTATGAGCAGTTGAGCAAAAGATTTGGAACATATTGTTTTTCTCAACTGTGCACTTAGATGATATGAAGATACAAACATCCTAGGAATCCAGGGAAAAACTCGGGGACCTTCTCACTATTTGGCTTCATAACAAATGCCACAACTTCCTTCTGTGTATCCTTCTTGCAAATAACAATATGAATAGTGGTTAGCGATGGGTAAGACACACTGCTTGCATCCTCACTTACCAGTCAGCGCACCTATAGTTCTTATATTGAGAAAGTGTGTTCATGCTGATGAACAGCAATTAGGAAATGGTTTCCATGGCCCTGTTGTACACCCAACTTGTTTCATTTGTTGTAAATTCCCATTAAGATCAGAACTTCTCAATTCCATTTCTTCCCGCATGTGTGGAAGATAGGTTTGTTTGTTGCCTGTATTTTCTGTATCTTTCTTAGTAAATGGCAGTTTGGGGAGCTTATTTTGAATTAAAGCAGCCTGGCTTTCAGAAAATGTGCTCATTTCCCTAAAACCTTACCCGTCTTACTATCTCAAATTTGATGCCTAAATTAATAACTAATTTTAGTACTTTTTGCAGTGATACTGTGAGAGCATTGTTTGTACCCTTGATTTTTGGGGCGGTTTCTACCTAGAGTTGTCTTGCAGTAGTCTAAAATGACGTCTGTATTCCACAAGGCAGAAACACTTACAGAACCAAAGTTTAATTTAACAATTAGAATAAAAAAGCAACCAAATAAATAAGAGAGTCCCTCAGATGTTGTTAAACGCTGTGCCTGGCGCCGACCGGCGGTTCGGCGGGGTGGGGTGCCGGAGCAGCCGACTTTGTCCTTCTGCTCCCCTGTCATTTCTGCCTCGCTGCAGTAAATGCTGCACACAAAATAAAAGTACAAACATGTTTTGTTTCAGATGCAATACCTAGAAATAACTTTCCTGGTAAAATGAACTCAGTGTCTTTTTTTTTTTCTTTTTCTCTGGGCATTTTGGAGAAATTTCAGTGTGTGGGTGGGGGAAAACAAAGCCGTGGCTGTAAACAGGAACTGATATTGTCTCTGCGCCTGAATGGGGAGAGAAACTGAACTGGCCTCAGTGGTTCTCTTGTACATCTGCGAGTCTGGAAACACTGGGATGATTCACAGTTTGCTGATTAATACAGGAGCAAGCAAAATGGTGTGAATTAACGGCCATTACAGCGCTGCACTGGATGGCAAATATCCCCCTGGAACAAATGATGTTTCGCGAAGATTGCTTAGAGGGAGAGGTAATGGGTCTTAAATACAAATTAGAAGCAGTCCCATCAAAGCTGTTAACATTAAGCTTTGAAAGCCAAACGCTATTACGAGCTGTCTTCAAACTCTGTACGTTTAGGAAGCGTATCAGTCTGCTGTGTTGGCTCTGTAATATTCCTGTCTCGAGCACTTTGGACTATTTCAAACAGCCAGCATTAATAATTGATAAAAATCCACAATCAGAATGTAGCAGCTCTTCTTAGGACTTTGAAGGCTCATCACTCTACTATATGCACGCTTTAAAGTTAAATTTTTATAGCATATTTAAAGGCAAATATTACAATTATCAATATGTAATTCTTAAATCACTACTGCTAACAAAAAGTAATCCTATATTACAATTTAACTCTTTGCATATGGGAATGTTAAAATAAGAAGACATGAAATACATTACTTTAGCTTAAGTAATATTCTCTATATAACCAGCAAAATTACTTAATATTTCTCATTGAAGCAGTGAAAACACAGTAACCTCAGATCAGTGCCAGACAGATGCAGATGTGGACAAGCTGTGCCAAGCTATTTTTCCCCATTACAGAGTTGATAAGAGACCCACAAGGAGGGTGAACCTTTTAATGTAGACAAAATAGTATCGTATCTCTGTTCAAGACATTACATTAACAGCTTAATTTTGTAAAGATTCACACACACCTACATTTATACAGTGGGAGGTCATTCCAGGACAACTAGAGGATTATTTCTGATGCAGAGTGAATCATGTATGTATATAGCCTTTGTATGCTCAAGAAAGAGCAAAGGTGGAGGAGGAGGATGCAGCAAAGGGCACAGTAATCATTGGCAATGGCATATTAGTGCTACGACAAAAAAAGAGAGAATTGGAAGCTTTGATGCACTTGTTCCTACCTTAGCTCAAGCTTACGTTTGAATTATTCTGGCTTTTCTGTTGTTGTTTTGTGTTTGTTTGTTTGTTTTCATGGAGGTTAGTACCAGCATTTTGTAAACGTGCCAAACTTTGAAGAAGTTTATGTTTTAATCAGTCCAGTGATTATTTGCAGTCCTCTGGTGTTTGTTTTGTCCAGTCATGAATTGCAGAAGCAGAATTCGCCCCTTGCAGGAAGAAAAGCTGCCCCCTCTTCTTGAGCACAGCAATAACAAAAGCCAATGACGAAAAAAACCCACAACTTTCTCCCTCTCTCCTTTTTTTTGTTTTGTTTTTTGTTTTTGGTCATTGCAGGCTGCTATTGTTAATGTGTTTCTTCCCCTTCCAGAAAGATGAGGACGTACCGTCCTGGGATATCAGTAGTATGTACCCCTGTCATAAACAAACCCATTTCTCTCAGTGCTTCAATACTTAGGGCTTTTGAAAGCTTCTCTTTGCATAATGAAAGTGTTTAATATTTCCTTTGCTCTCTGGCATTATTAAGTACGAACTATTATTGTACTGGATTGAAGGGTAGTTTACAGGGCACTTGTATTTGGATAGTCTGTTTTCTTTTACCATTGCTCTGAAGGGCGTGTTTAAGCAATGAATGAACGATCGTATGGGCATTTATTTTTTTGCTTTCGTACAGCCCCCTTTTCTCCTCCTTTCCAGCTCAGTCAGCACACTTTCTGCAGCGGCATTATATTTTTCTACGTGGAAATGTGCCGTTTAGCAGAATAGACGCATAATGAGGATGAGATACTTTTTTCTCCTTTCCCTCTTCTCCCAAGAGATACCCTGTGACTTCCTCTATTAGTCCATTAATCGCCGTAACTCAAAATTCAGCCTGATCAAAGGAGCAGAACGAGGTTGAAAAGTGCAGATTCTGGCAATTGACTTGACTGTTTAGATTCCCCGCTGAGCTCATTTAGAGCTGGAATTAAGCTATTCCTGCTGTATTTTTTGTCCTTGCCTCGGCGATGGGGAGCGCTGAGGCAGTTGCGCAGCCCAGACCCTGCACCGAGAGCAGCCGCCGGGAGCTAAAGAGCTGCACCTCCCCGTGCCAGGAGAAAGCTGAGTAATCTTGTCTTAGTTTGATAAGAAGGTCTATGGTTAGATTGCATTGGGTATTCAACTGCAGAAAAAGTGGAGAACCTGCTAACTGAAGGTGCCGGAGTAAATCTTGATGATTCTGTGTTTTTTAATGTAAGCATCAGGTTTCCGTCTCTTGCAGCTCTCTTTGCCAAGGTTGGGGGGTGTGTGTGTGTGTGTTATGAGTGGGAAGGGAAGAATTGCAAAAAAAAAGAAAGAAAAAAGGAAATTTGCAAACAACATGCAGTTTTTTGTAAAAGTTTTCTTTACCGTGTAATGACTCACTTAAGGAATACAGTTGTTTTTAACGCATATTTATACATGCAGTAAGAAACTGTTGCTGTTTTCCCTCATTAATAGTTTTGTTAGTTCTGGTTTGCTTAAGGCAAAAATGCAGACTGCCCATACCTGTGTTGTTGGCTGCAGATTAACATCTGATTTTGCAATCCTTACACATCTCAAATTCCTGTTGATGGAACTGGGAGTTACAAGTTCTCCAGGAATATGTTGGACTCTTGATGTCATTATTTCTGATTCTATAATTCCCCGAAGTGCGCTAATATTTCTCAAACAGAGGTAGACTCATTTGATGTGTAAGTTCCTATCTCATCAAAGTGAATTATTGTTACTGAAATGGAAACAGCATTTTATTATCAGAAAATATTATGTATTTAGTGGCTTGAGAGTGCTTAAGGTCAGCAGGAACAGAGAAATGCTGATAACATCACCATAGACTGTGTGATGGTCCTGAAATGTGAGTAAATCTTAAACTGAAAAAAAGTTTTGCTAGACATATTGGTATTTTCCCGTAGTTTAAGGCATTGTCTAAAATCCCCAACATTCATTTATGTTGTATTTTACTTTTTTTTTTTTTTAAGTAACCATTTAATAAGAACTTTTTTTTGTTTTTATTATGAAAAAATATTGGCAGTGAGGGTGGTAAGGGACAAATCCATTTTGTGGCCAGTTCAGAGTATGAGCTTTTTGCTATATAGGTGGCATATATCTATGTCTTCACATTTGAATTTTAAAAATAACTTTGACCTGGTATCAGGGACCCTATCTGGAATAAGATCAGAAAGGAACTTCTGCCTTGGGTGTGCTGCTCCATTCTAGATTGACACAATACGCAAAAACAACTGTTTACAGAGGTTTCCTCAAATTTCATAGTTTATAAACCATTTCCCAGTATGGTGAGCTAAAACCTTGCTCTCTCTGTGATTTCTTATTTTTGCTACTTATGATAATAATGTTGAGGCTTTTCATAAGATGAAATGCTGTCTCTCTGCATTTAAAATACACATTTTTGCCTATTTCTGTCTTGATTAACATAGAGGGAGGGGCTCTACCTGCTGACTCAATTACTGTCAATCTTAACCAAAAGTACCGTTGAATTGTACTCTATTTCTATTCCTTTAACAGAGCCTGTTTTCTCCTTCTGACAGGGCGCTAAAAGGCTTTTACTGCTGCACTAATGTTTTCCAAAGAAAAAGCAGAACAAGAACCACCTTAGACATGCTGGAAGGAGTCCTGTGCCATGGATTATAAACTGAAACAGTTGGCCAGAATAAGGAATTAAAGTAATCCCTGATATTAGGAACATGAAAATGAGATGACCTTCTGTATGTGCCCTGTGCGAGTTTCTAGCACAGTTGCACTATAGGCTCTCCTGTATAGCTGTTCCTCCATACCCTTACTGTGCAGAAAACAAAAGACCAGCCATTCAGCTGGGAAACTGGAACACATGCTTGCAAATATTACAGACTTTAAATGCATTGTATTTTTAACAGTAGTTCGTGATTGGAATGACAGGAAGGAAATGAGCAGAAAACATCCTATTCTATCTCTATATAAAATCTTGCTTGTGAAAGATACAGTTACCACAATAATGATCGGACGCTAATTGATTCATTGTGCTGGGAGACAAGTGCTGAGCCGAGGAGCCAGTGGGGTCATTTTCATGCTCCCACTCCACTTAGGTTGTTTGCTGAGGAAGGGCAGGAGAGGGTTATAAAGCTGCTGCCACTACATTCAGCGCATGTTTTTCTCAGAAAAGAAGAGACAGCGCCAGCCAAGATCTCTTTCCTTTGGAAATTGTGGCTGGGAAGGGCCCCTTTGGCTCAGCAGACAAAGTGGGCAGTCAGACAGCCCCTTTCCTGAGTCCCAGGCAGGCACCAGACGGCTGAAGGAAGAGAGGCACCAGGCTGAATTAGATTGCCTCCTGCTTTGGACAGTAAGGCAGAGAGGCAGGCTTAATTGCTTTGCAGCTGTTCATTTTTTCCCCTTCTCCCTCCCCTGCCCTCCTCGCCCTCCTCCCAGCTGACCCCAGCAGCAGCCGCAGCCCCAAGGAAACCTCCCCACTTGGGGAGAGGTATCAAAGGCTTCTGGACTTTATCAACCTTTATCTCAAATCCAGCAGCAAATGGGCAGAGAAAGGAAAGTGTTAAGGGAAAAAAAAGCCTCTTCAGCTGTAACCTAGTAATTTGTTGCTTTTTTTCTGGGTTAGTTTGTACCCCCGGTTCTGAAGGCTGCTGGTGGCAAGGGGTAGGCTGGGACAGGGCAGCGACAGGCAGACACTTCGGGTGGCATCCTTTTGGGAGGGGCAGCTGGGTGTCATCGCTGGCAGGTCCTGACATCCTGTTCCAGTGGACAAACCCGGAGAGCTTTGAGCCAGCCCCCTGAGATGTGGCACTCCCCACAGCAGGATGTACCAGACATTTGAGATTTCCTCTCCGGAGCTGCAGTGCTCGTTACAGAGATCTCCCAGGCTGCTGCCTGACAGTGTGAATGTCACTGGGGTTGATTTGGTGGTGCTCTCACCTGCATAAGAGCCTCAACACTGAGATGTTACTGATCTGACTATTAAAGGAAAAGCTTTTTTGAACCTTGGAGAACTTGCAAGGGTCTGCAGCCCTCAAAAACTGGCTCAGGCCAGACTTGGAGATTTGCATGTGTCTCATAATCCCAAACTGTCTGAACCTCATGTTTGTTCAGGAAACAGAGTTTGTTTTCTTAATTGTTCTCACTCCACTCCCGGCTTTAAAAATTTAAAAATGTGTTTCCGTGCTGTAGCAATGAGCCTGCAGTCAGCTTTCAGCACACCTGTTTTGCAGAGAGGAGCTTTGCTCATCCGCTGCTCAGCCAGCCTGCCTGGCTCTGTTCACCTCCAGCAGCAATGTCAAGCTAACCCAATTTTGCAGCTGGTATCAAGTGCCAGAGGCAAGCTCTGTAGATGTCTCTTTAATTCCTGCACTTGTAGAATTTAGTATATATTTTCCCTCCAGTTCTACTGACTCACACAGTACTTGGGGGAGGGGGCAGGGGGAGAACAAAAAGGCTATAACCCAGGTCTAATTTACTCATCTGGTAAAGCCAGTCGTCAGTGAGCCTTGCCCCTCTCTGTCCACAGAGATAGTCCCTCTCGAGAGCCTGTTTGGCCTCCCAGTTATAATTATGGCATCCATAGTTTTGTACTTGACTGTCCTCCTAGGTCCTCTGCCAGAGTGTCGTGTCTGGGTGGTAGCATTAAAATGTGAAATGCCCGATGAGCCGACATACAAGGCAGGGCATGTATCCCCGTGTTGTTCGGGAGCATGGGCTGTCATGGCACGCTAATCTCTTTATATAGGACATATTTGCTCCTTATTTTTTATGATATCCTTATAACAGCAAAATCCAGAGCTTGAGGTGGGCACCAATACAGGTTTTTGACAGGTTTCTTTTAAGGCACAAAGCTGTAATGAGGATCTTCGCTCAGAGCCGCTGGAGTGATGGAGGGTGTCATTCCTGGAAAGGTAGCACAGCTACCAGATGCTTTGGTGGTCAGAGGGATTTGTGTCTGTAAGGAATGGATTTAGAAATGAGGTACAGTAGCATGTAAGTGAATATTTTTTTTTAATCTAATCTGTTCAACATGCAGTCTACAATAGCTATGCCAGTTAGATTTGAATTAAAACCAGCTCCACAAGGTACAAAGAATCTCGAGCCTCATTGCTGGAACCGGAAATCCATTGTGGCGTCCTGATTAGTGCTGGTGAAATCGGAAACCTTTCTCGGGGCAGATAGCAATCTCACAAATGAAAATATAACCTGTTAATCCTGAATTTTAACAAGGGTGGTTATGCAACTCCAGGCCAAATCCAGGTTGCGTCCTATCTGTGTGCCCCTTGGTCAGAAAGGATTTGCTGACAGGGAAGGTGGGATTGCACCCCTGCAGTACCCTCTCCCAAAAGCACCCCTGCTTTATGCCAGGTCGGTGGCCAGATGCAGGAGCAGGGGTGCAGGGGGGTGGGGCTCAGTGCAGAAATTGGGGTTCACATGTTGGGACCTTTGAAGCTCTTGGCTGAAGTATCTTAAGACAAGGCCTCTGTTTAATGTTCCTCCCCACGCCAGTCACTGCTGCCAAAGGAGGGGTGGTCTGGCTGGGGCCATCCGAGCTTTTGCAGTCCCATAATAGTCCCTATAATTGTGGGTAACAGTAGGTTCTGGGTTTTTTTTTCCTATGTTAATAACAAGTTCCAGGATATAAATAACTCTGCAATTAAAACAAAACACCTAACGATTTACCATTTGACACCTATGCAGTCTGCCGGAGCCATGCCTGCACAAGGTATTTTTTTTCCTGCCCTGAATATTTTATAACTGTTTAAAGAGTATATGGATGCTCCAGTCATTAAGAAATGCCAAGCAAGGTATATTGTGGCACTAGAGAACAGAGAACATACAGCTGTGCCTGTGCTGAGGCCGTAGAGAGCTCTTCTTTCAGAGGCACAGCGATGGTTTGTTTGACTGCTTTCGTGTATTGACCTTTGTTTTTTAAGAAAAACACAAACAATCAGAATTGCTTTATTGTAGAATCCATTAACTCCTTCAGGATCTTTGTGGTGTCTGTTGATAAGAGCAGTGCACGTGTGGCCGTGTTCCACAGCCTGTGAAACACTTCTGCGCTCTACTGCATTCGGATGTTTGCAGGTGGATGCTGCATGTCCCTTGCTTTGTGAATTTGGAAGAGCCAGTCTGTATGTAAAAACAGGTGGAAATAGGCCTGGGGATTCTAGTCACACTGTCCAAGGAGACAGGGGCTGTGGGGAGAGAGGAATTCACCTCTGCTTTCAGTCAGGAGGCACAGAGCGCCGCCTCTCATTTCCAAGACTGGCTGTGACGTGTTTGATGTGGAGCCTGCTAATGGGAGTTGCTTAAATATACAAGCATGCCTAAAAATGTAAAAATAAAAGCAGTGCTATTTTAAGACTGTAGAATCAGTGATTATAAATAGCCCAAGTAGTGTGTTACTCCTAGCTGGGTGTGTCGGTCCTAAAACATCACCACAACTGTCACTTCCCTTTGAAGCAGTTTGTCGGCTAATGACTGTGGCAGCGGAGCCTCCCCTGCATTTCTACGTCCTCTCGATAAGCACAGGTCAATGATAAGATGCTTTCCAGGCTGATGTGGCCATCACACAAGCCCTTGCTTTGCCGAGTTGGGCCAGTGAGCACACGTGAATGGAAAGGTGGGTGCACGCTGGCAGGGTTCGGTGATGGGAAGTGGTGTCAGCAGGGTGACAATGAAGCTCACTCTGCTGAGCACAAGCCGTGGAGCCAGGGCTGCTGAACCCTGGACAAAAGGCAAAATAGTTCCTTAGTTAAGCACTGGCTTGGAACTTGTGAGATGTGGGTTTCGTGCTCTCCATTGTCAGCCTTCCTCTGCAACCACTTGGGATTCATCCTCCTGCTCCCGTCATTTAGGCTCCTCCTGTGGCCCATGAAGAAAAGGTCTTTGGAGGATAATTTCACCTCACCCTAAATTGCACCTCTGAGATGTGATGGATGGTCTGCAGTGAGGGAAGCCTGGACAACACGCTTAGGCTTGGCCCTTGTCTGCTGGGGGTACCTTTATTCTCCGTCTTCAGAAGGAGCAGCAGCTCTGGTGATCCAATACACAAAAGTCTGTGAAGTTGAAAATAATTTAGGTACCTTAAATAGCTGACTTCTTCCTCAGAAAACATTTTTTGTTTCTGTCTGGTTTTCCAGTGCAGTGGCTGGAAAGCAGTACCTTTGCTGGTGTTCTGTCACCTCACTACCATGGGCAAGGGGCTGTGGGACAAACTCTTCTCTGGTGGCTGTTTCCAAGAGGAATTCTGGCTGACTCCTGCACCAAGTAATGATACATTTATTTGCACTATATGGAGCCAGGAGATGTCTTTGGGTGATAAGGATCTGGAGACTAGTAAACAAAAGAGGGCAATGTTGGAACTCCAACTAAGAAGGCTTGTTTGGGTCTAAAGAAAACAACTATAAAAACCAGATAGTAATGCTGTTCAGAAAGGTCTGCAGCAGTGTATCTCAGGACAAGGTACAAATGTTTCTGCCAAGCCCTTACATGGGTAGGATGCCAAAATCTGGGTTATTCTTAAAGGGATCTCTAAGCAGCCTGTACCCAGAAGGTGAAGAAAAAGGAACTTGTTGGCCACTCCTCCTTTTCACAATAGAGAGAAATGGGCCAAGAAGCTTTCTTGGTGTAGTTGAGTCTTCCCCAGAAAGGCTGAGCTTATTTCGTGTTCTCTCAGTGGAGGAAAGCTTGCAAACAGGCTGTGTCTAGCATCTCTAAAAGAATCAAAACACCCTGGTATCTGAAGGTTTCCAAGAGTTCATACTGAATTCTTCCTCTGTGGCCTGATCATAACACAGAGGAGCTGTGTCCCAACGTGGTTCTCCCATAGCACAGAACAAACACTTGTATTTTATGGTGATAGAGAAGATTATTTCCATCAAGAAATGAATGGGGACGACAGCAGTGACAAATGAAGATCTTACGGGTTCAAAACTGGTAAGCTGACTGTTTTGTTTTCAAGCTTGGATGTCTTGAACTAACCACCTAGAAACAGTACTTAGGTCAATCTGCTGACTCTGGTGGGCACCCGTGTTCTCAGCACTGCTGACAATCAGGGCGCTTCTAGGAAGTTGTCTGGACGTGGATATGAAAAGTTACAAAAAAGTGCCAGCTCAAAAATTAAAGCCTTCCTCTGAAAGTGAAGTTGTTCCTTCAGTCTGAAAATCAGGACTTCTGTTGCTCGCTGTGGTCAGAGCTGCTACTAAAGGGCAACTGAGGACTCCTGGTCCTCCTTGTCTTTTTTCTTTTACGCTCCTTGTCTTTTTTGTGCTCCTCGTCTTTTTTCTTTTACACTGAACTCTTAATTATGCTTGCATTTTACTGCAGTTTAGCAGGGAGTGCAGTGCAGAGCCCTAGATCCCTCGGGTAGAGTGAGTGCCCAGATCTCTGCCCTGGCCCTGGGGTGTGCTCACAGGCGGATCTGTGGCGCTGGAGGATGCACACACACACACACACACACACACACACACACACACGAGTTACGCTATGAAGAAGCTCAGTTTGCTTTTTACTCCCCCCTCCCCTCTTCTTCTTTTGTATAATTATTGCAAAACAGGCACAAATGAGTGTGTCACTTTAAACCATGAAACCACTTAGTCCGTAAAGACAGATTTGGCGTCTTTGTGCTGGCAGTGGCAGGGCAGTGCAGCGCTCCATAGTGATCCCACTGTTCTCCCTCTGCCCCGCACCCCGCCGCCACTCCCCACCCCCTCCGAGATTTGCTCCGTGTTTGCCTGCCTCTGTTTTTGTGGTTGGTAACCAGCAAAAGAATGGAATGGATTTAATGATTTGTTGGCTGCGGTGCCGGCGTGATTAAGTCAATAAAGCTGCAAGCTGAAAACAGACAGTGTAGTTACAGTATATGACTTTAACCTTGTTAATGCATGTTTATGTCCTCCTGCCCACTGTATAGCTGTATGTTGCATAAAGAAGATCTGACCAATCTTTAACCCATTAAATAATTCATAAAGTGAGAGCAGACATCAGCTACTTGCGGAGCGGATCAGTAACCATGGGGTCAGCAATAACTTTGGCTCCCTGGACCATATCCAGCATGTTTAAACTCTGGTGATGTCACCAGCCAGGCTTCTAACCTTAATCATTTGGATGGGAACAAAGGGAAGTTAACTGTTGACATGCAGTGTCTCTGTAGAAGAAACACTTATGAGTGCTCTGCAACATCTCTGCCTCACTGGGAACATGGACTAGCTCCAGCCTCCTCGCTTCTTTTACACGATTCCCTCTCTCCTTACAGCAGAAGTGTGGCTGTACAAATGTTCAAAGGCACACATTTCTTCAACTTCCATTATCTTAAGTGGCAGAGGCACCAAAATCCTATAGAACTTCAGGGGAATGTTGGCTGATTTGAGAAGATGGTATCTGGAGGCACTTGGGCATTTTTTTCATTGTGGATAAATTTTGAATGAAAAGTATCTCTGGCCATGCCAATGACAGAGAAGGACATATAATGGGGATGGAAGGAGGCAGAAGCCAGGGATGTGGGAAAAGCTGTGGAGGGAAGCAGGGCTGTTCTCACTGCAGTAAAAGCTCTCACAAGAAAATATCAAGCAGGACTTGCAGGAAGATTGTAGGATTCTCACCCGTAAATACCTCAGACAACCTCTTCTTTTTGTACCAGCACACAGCCCTCTTCACACAGCTCCTAGCTGGGCACTGAGGGATTTCCCTGCTGCGGCGATGTCCGTAGTTGTTGCAGCAGCTTCTTTCACTGGCAAAGAAGGGGCGAGTCATGGGATCACGGGGCGTGTGGCTGCGACAGGCTGCGCTCCGCTGGTCCGTGCAGCCAGGTTAGAGGCCCCAGGGGACCATTACAACTTGGTGTAGTTTAGTGCTCCTCTGAGATGCAACCAGCTGGGGCCAGACCCGGAGGAGAAATGCAGAGAGGACACGACAGAATCTCGTATGTGGAGTGAAGCAGAAAAAGCCCTTCCACCTCTCACTGGTGAGCAGCATGGAGCGCAGTTCTGCTGCAGGTCTGTGGGGTCATCACCCAAGGACATGGGAGAGGCACCATTTCAGGAGGCTGAAGAAATAACCCCATGCTGCCTGGGAACTGCTGCCTCCTGTTCAGGCAGTAACTTTAATTCCTTTTACGGTGAAACTGAGACAGAGGGAGAAATGAAGTGACCTGTCCATAGTCACCTGAAGAAACTATGTATGATGGAACTAGAAACTGAACCTGGTCATTCAAGCCCCAGTCCATATGGCCAGCTTTTAGCCTGTGACTCAGTCATGAAGCAAACTCAACATTCAGGATCGTCTCCTTTAGAGGTAGCTTGGGAGTTCACCTTTAATGATCCCATTTGCTACATCTCCTTCTGACAAATTGTGTGCTCACAGTCTTATGAGCTGACCCTCCACTGTGTGTGCAACGGGACACTCGCTTGTGCGAGTAAACTTGTCAGAGGCTCATGTGCCAGTCTGCATGGTGTGTATCCAGGTGTGCTTGCAAGCACATCTCTATGATGTGCCCATCTTCACGTCTAGGGCTATTTGGCCTATTAAAGGCACACAGGTGACTCTCACACAATTATTTGTGAGGCAGACAGCTGTGTACCGCAGAGCATATCCCAGAATGCACCACATCAGCCCAGGAGTGAATTTTCCAGATGCAAAAAAATACATCTCCTTGAGCTGGAGATGGGAGCTTGGACCCTCAGTCTGCTGTTGCCAGCATCTGCAGCCAGATACCAGGAGGAAAAGTGACTCGCAGAGCTAGAGCTGATTATCACTCAGTTATTCCCTGTTGCTTTATGGGTGTGCTAATGAAGACTCTCAATTTATACCCTGTGCTTTTTTGGTTGTTGTTGTTGGTTGGTTAGTTTGGTTTTGCCATAATCCAGAGCACAGTCTCTGCTTCAGAGAAGGTGCTCTGAAATTTATAGCAAGTCACGTGTGGTCTGAGTAGAAATTCCATGTTCCGTTTTCTTAGTTTTTAGCTTGGAATGTTGTGTGATGTGCCTGAAAATATTTCCTTGCCAGTCTATTGATTTCGATGAATGAACCCACATATACCTAGTGATGTTTTATTATCGCTCACCCACCATAGGGTATGTAGCAGCTGGTAATTTTTGTGCATTGACTGAATTTTTTTTTCTGCTTGATGGAAAACAGAGTCGCTCCAAGCATATGCTAATGCTGAATGGGGGGGTCCCAACTTCTGACCCATAGCTAATATCCTGCAAGTCACATGAAGCTACCAAGGATTCTTGAGCTGGAGTTCGAAATGCCTATGTTATCAGCAAATAAACACCATTAATTGCTTCTAATATGTCATGTAGTGGTTAAATGACAAGATCCTTATTAATATGCGTATATATCAGCCTTTTCAGTGTGTGTGAGGGGGAGTATGAAGTGGTTAAATTATTTAAAATTAGTGGGTAATATTTACAGGAAGGCATAAAGAACTGTCAGTTGAGGAAAGCAGCATTTTATGTTCTTGTCCCGGATGACCTTGCTCCAAGGACAAATCAGAGCTTGATGAAATGAAGCTGCAGATGGCTAGTGATCTCAACTCTGTAATAATGAAATGACACAGGAAAAAAAATGAGACATCTACAGTTTGTAAATACAATCTGAATGGAAGGGGAGAAAAGGAATTTTTAAGGGGAGATTGAGTTGACTTGGTTACAGCAGTTCAGCTCCGGGTGTTTTAATAATAATTTCCATTAAAAAAAATAATGGAATTGCTCCTTGTTCCACATGCTCAAGGTCACCTTAATACATTTTGCTTTTTTAACATGTCAATATCTTGGTTTTAAAAATTTGATCATGAGGGCTACCTAGTCACAGCCTACTTTGTATTCATTATTTTAGCATATTATTTATCACTGCATTTTGTTTTGTATGTCATGACGGTAATTTTTGGCATCTGGGT
Organism: Patagioenas fasciata; assembly: GCF_037038585.1. Classification (NCBI taxonomy): domain Eukaryota; kingdom Metazoa; phylum Chordata; class Aves; order Columbiformes; family Columbidae; genus Patagioenas; species Patagioenas fasciata. The sequence continues at coordinate 17,334,400 of NC_092530.1, forward strand.
AGTTGATCTGCTACAACCATTTTAGGTGTTTGAATAGTTTCATCTGTTAGGGAAGAGTAAGATTGTAAGAGGTTTAATACTGAAAAAGTGATGTGATACTTTGTGCCAGAGCACTCTTTGTTTGTGCGCTTACATGAGAAATCAGGAGTATATACTGTTGGGTTTTGCATGTGAGCAGGTTTTCATGCAAAGGGCTTCTCAGAAGCGATTCGGCAGCCAACTGCTATTGAAAGTCAACAGGACTTGGGCATCTGCCTCTACAGATTGAACCTTTGCATGAAAAGGAAAAAGAAATTCATGGAAATACTAACTTAGAGAAATCAAGGGATTCTCAAGCCTCTGTGATCCAGACCACCTCACTGCTGTTCGCTGAGCTTTTTGGAAATGGGCAGGTAGAGAACTGATTTCTTCCATTAGCTCAGGTTTTCCCGACTTTCACTTTGTTAGGGTGAAATCTTCACCTTTTTTTGATCAGATCTTTTCTGTTCTCCCTAATACATAAATCTACTAGGCAGTTATTGCATTTCTCTGTAGCAGCTTTTGCTGTGTGCTGAGCTAACACAGCTCCTTTTGAATCTCATTGACACCTCTGAAAGCACGCCTTGACATAACACAAGGATTACTTGAGTCAAACCACTTTATAGATATGAGATGTTGTAGTTTGTCATCACAGCTAATGCAACCTTGTAGAGATGGGCAGAAGGACTACCGGCCAAAATTGGGTGAGATAAATACAGTTTTAGATTATCTCATTGAATTTATAGGCAAGCTGCCCTCCATGGGAACAAGAGCATGGTGTCAAGGGTTGGAGAATCATGATAGCTGTACAAGCCAAATATAAATATTTTGTTCTTCGCAGAGAATTCAATTTTTGGTCTTGACAATATGTTATATAGACAGGTACAAAACACCCACCTCTGCATCTTTGGGTGTATACACATAGAAACAATATCAGACCCAGTTTATGCAGTGCAGTGGTACAAAGACTTCCGGGGATGAGCCCAGCCCCATAGCATTGCTGTCAGGTGGAGGAGAAGTGTGATAATGCTGCAGGTACCACAGTCCCATTGCCATCAGGGTCTGGCAGACCCTCCGTGAGTTTCCAGTCCTGCCGAAAGGTTTGCCTTTCACTCAGGATGGTGGAGCAAAGCTGTTGGCTGGGTTGCCTGCACCCATGGCCTGGCAGTTCATCGGGGCCAAAGGATCTATTTGCAGGGGAACTGCTGTTGCTGGAGTCTTGATTGTGCCTCCTTACAAGCACCGCAGTCCCTGGGCAGGTGTGTGTCTGTGATACACCAGCTCTCCTGTCCGTGTTCTGCCTCGGGGTCTTGGCTGCTCCCAAAGCAGTTTCCCATGCTCTAACAACATGGTGCCGCTAACAGCGTCACAGCTTGATTTCAACTTGCCTGCTAAGGGATGCATTTTCATCTAAGGGAAAAAAAATCACTGTTGAAATAATTCATTCTGGATTTTCTGTCTTTCTGTTTCTCTGATTATTCCTGCTCTTCAACAGCATGTTTTCATGGATGAAACCAGCTCTGAAAATATTGGTAGTGTTTTTGCACAAAAGCTTTAACTAATATAATTTTTTTTTTAAGAGTGGAAATAGACTCAGTTTCCATCTTATTAAAATCATGGGTGGATTTTTAAAAGCACTTTGGGTACTTTGATAGGATTTTGTTTTGAACGGCAGGTAATATAAAAGCAGCTATAGGGAAATGAGTGTTTCATCTGTTTTGCTTGAAGGGAGGAGACCCTGATAAAATTGCTAGCCAGGTGTGCTGATCTTGTCATTGCTCCTAGCAAAGAAGGGGGACTACCTTTGAAGGAAGCTGCGCATGCTTGTACCGTATGAAAAGAAAGAGAGTGGTTTTTAAAAACAAAGCCATGTGTTCATGGATCACTTACAGTGTTCAAACAAAGCCTTTTCCTGACTGACAGCCACCAAGATAAGCTCAGAAACTTGAGTCTGTTATTATTTCATATGCTTGTATATCAAGTAAATGGGTGAAAGGCAGGTAAAAAAGGATCCACTGACCTGCACAGTTTGTTTTATCAATGTTCATACATTCTGTTAAAACAAACAAGCAAACAAACAAAAAGCTTTGTAGCATTTCTGAACTGAAAGGGTGTTTTATCTTGAAGAGCATCTCTGAATTGTGAGCAGAATTGAGGAGAGAAAAAAGACAGAAAACTTCCAAAGAGCAAATGGAGAGTTTTGTTAAAAGCAAGTAGCACACGTAGCCCCTGACTTCAGCATGAAGCAAATGAAGATGGCATCTCACAGCCACCAAACTCTTTAGTGGGCTGACACGATCATTCTGCCTAACCATGACCCTGGATTTTGTTTGCTTCGTTTGTATGCATTGACCAAGCAGGTTGACCATCTTAGTCTCTACTTGGATTAACAGCTGTGGAGGCAATGATCATCCTTTGTCGAGGTGGTGTCAATGTTTTCTATGGGGTTGCACAAGGTTATTACACACCAAGAATCTACATGTGGCTTTTCTGTAGATCTAAACATGAAAGTTTTTACATGCAGTTATATGGTTGAGCCAACTTTAATAGTATTAGTGTTTTAATTGCTTAGTCTGTAGGATTTATAGAGTGTTTGTGACTACAAGTCTTAGTCCTGGACATCAGATTGAAGTGCTGCCCAGGCATGAAAGCCCCACCATGGCGATGCAGCACACCTGCTAGTCAGGGACGAGGCACTGGCGGGCAGGCAGGAGACAGGGAAGTGCAGAGGCATTAGTTTGAAACTAGTATTTGCATTTCCTCAGCTGAGGACAGAACTCCCCATACGTAACAGATGTTCTTAAAATACAGAACAAAACTTGATTAATGAAGCTTCACCCCACCCCTAGAGAACAGCTGTCCCTGCCGTGAATACGGATCCACCTGAAGTCCCTGGCCGAGCAGCCGGGGCCTCGGAGCGGATCAGCACAGGCTCTTGTCAAGTCCTGTAGCCATGGTTTTCCTTTCTGTTTTTGTTTGTTTGGTCTGTTTTTTTCTGTGTGATGTCTCAGTAAATACTTCAAGCTGAGTTTTCTTTGGTTAACAATGAAACAAACAAACAAACAAAAACAACTGGTGGAAAAAGCAGGTTGTCCCTTTCTCGTATTTACAGCTGAATCTACCCTGAGCGACCCACTTCCTTTGGTCTTTTACGCTGAGGTGCTGTGGCTCGTGTCAACAACTACTCGGTTTTAAGCTCTATAATTACTGGATTCAGCTGGATGCCCCATTGAAAGCAGAGGGAATATTTTTCAAATCAGCAATGTCTTTTGAAATGGAAGAAACTTTTTAAATGTAGGTACTACAGGCATTTTTAATTAGGTGTGTTTCTATTCTTCCACTGCTGCTAATGCTTTCAGTTAGGAAGTGCAGTTCTTCCCTGATTCTGCAAACATCTACCGAAATTCGCAGAGCTGCCTGTCTCTCTCTCAGTAACCTTGCTGTGACCTGGTTATCTGTTAGAACCGCAAAGAATTCTGTCTCTAATTAGTCCATCTGTTAACTATTGAAATTCATGGCTTAGTTTTATTGTCTGGGTCTGTAACATAATGGTGAATGGTCTCACCTGGCAGCTTATTTCTTGTAAAGCAAATGTGCCTTTCCAAGAGCCATTTTGGTGCAGATAACTGTCTTTTCAGCATTGGACAAATGACTCTGTCTAGCAGCCTGCAGTCCCCTTCATGCCCTCACTGAAATAAATTGTACATCTCCAATAGCTCTGGGCTTAAGTCAATACAATTTAACATGTACATTTCTTTGTTATATTCTTTGGAGTTACACTGTAAGAGCAGATGGGAAAGTTTAATAATGATAAATGAGTTTAGTGTTTTCACATAGTCCTGAAAAAACAATGAATGTTCTTTATTAAAGATTAGAGGGATTTTAACATATTTGCCAAAGAGTGATTAAAGCTCTAGCTCAGATCCTTAGAAAGTCTTGCTTTTAAATTCTTTTTGGACTGTTTGTTAATGAGGATTCAGAGGAATTAGGGGCCATAAATTTCTTCATTCTCGCTTAAGTGAAGCCACAAAGTGATTACTGGATATATAAATAAGTGCCAAGGACTGGAGTTTATCAAGCGCGTTCACACAGAACAATGTATCTCTGTGCTTATTTACTGCCGTTGTGCGTCTTGTACATAATCACATGATGGGGCTGGGCAGGTTGAGCTCATCAGTGGGTTTTTAGAAGGATGTAGATTCATAAATATACGTGGTAGATCTCAGTGGGACTGTTTGCACTCTTCGCATTAAGCGTGTGCCCGAGTGTTGTGCTGGCCCAGACCCAGGCTGGCTGCAGCTGGACGCAGGGATCTGCAGATGCGTTTGCCCACCCTGGGCAGCCTGTGCACAGGCTGGGTGGCTGGGAGGGACTGGTTTCACTGGGCTGTGCAGCGGCTTTTACAATTACAGCCAGTGGTGGAATACTGACACAAACAGGGTACATTCCTGCAAACCTGGAACCTGATTCTTTTCTCCAAGTCAGAGCAGTGAGGCTTGCCCCAGTGCCTTTTGAACAGAAATTGCCACACTGGAAAGCCCAGGGAGAGCTGCAGGAGCTCCAGATCTGCTGTGCCACAGTTCGCCTAGCAACAGAAATACATGCTCTCCAGTTCTAGGTCCGCACAGCGTGCCATTTGGCTAGAGGTTCAGCCCATTTGATACTGCTATATGAATTTGAGGGGGGAATGGCAAAAAAACCCGTCATACCTACATGCGCTTTTTTTTTCTTAAAAAACTGAAGAATAAGAATCCCCTGTAGCCATCTGTACCCTCCAGTGTAGCTGGCAGCTGGCTCAGCTGCACGGCACTTTGGCTGTGAATATCCACTTCCATCATTCCTGACTTTGAGACTCAAAGCCTTTTCCCTTTGGTGTCTTCCTGGATTTTAAAATGCGATAGTCTGAACTATAGACAAGTTAAGATTATGGCTTGTTTGGCATTCCCTTATTATGGGAAGGAAAGTGATTTTTCTTCAGGAGTGATGAAAAGGAAAAATGTTTAAAGTTCATTAACCTTTGGTACAGATAGCAGTGTCCTTTAGACTACACCAGAGCTATTCTTAGTCCTGACGTTTAGGTGGTTATTTTTTATTGTAAGGAAATACAGTAGTTCCCACTAGTGGTGAAAAGAGAGAACTTTTTCCTTTTTCTTTTCTTTTTTCTTTTTTTTCGCTTAACCTAAATGTGAACTGTAGAACGCAAAATTTTTAATTCATTTCTTGTCTTCCCATCTATGCTATTTTGTCCTAATTTCCCCAAAAGCAAAATTTATATCTGTAGATTGTTTCTTTACTGGCTAATTAAGTGTTATACAACTTTGCTCTGAAAAACTCAGCAACCCATTCTGTGTATTTGCAAATGAACTTCGCTGATTGTCATTATTGCTATAGGGTGCCTGCAGAAAGTCCCATATAATTAAGCTGTTGTACTGCCACAGCACAAGAACTGCAATTAATAATGTGATTTACACTTCTGTAACATTAATAATATGGAAAAATCAACATTATCTTCTTGATGATGCTTAGGAGAAATTAGAATGAGGTGGACATGATTAGGAAAAGAGACTTTAATGTTATGACTTGTTAATGCAATAGCCCTGAGCAAGACATCAGAATGATTGTCCTTGCACTAAACTCATTTGCTTCAGTAAGCACAGACCCTCTGCACGCAACAAGACAAGTTTGGAGGAAATTGGATAGATGGCAGGGATTTTGGTGGTATGAACATTTCAGTGTCTTTCCTGTGCAGAGTACACAAACTGAATCTCTGCACTTTCAAATATTCCCCTAGAGGCAATCTGCATTATTCAAAGCTTAACTGTAGCTGCAGAATCATGTCTGACATGAAAGCAGAGTGCTAGCTTTACGTGAACTTTCATATTTACATCTGCAGTAAATCATATTTACTTTTTTCCTACCCTCCCTCTTTTTCTGTGGGAGACAAGGAGTAAAATAGGTAGGAGGGAAGGAGGAGGAGGAGACATGTCCAGCAGAATTGTAAGCAAAGCACCAGTAATAAAGTCTAGTCATATGAGACTGCCCATGAATTGGAATGATAATGAGAGCAGTGATGAGCTGCAGGTTTGTGTCTTTTAGTAAATTATCTAGCAGGCATTTACATTTCATCAATTGTGCTTCTGCATAATAGACCAAAGTGCTACAACAAAAGGAGGCACCATAAAAATTAGTCATTTCGGTGACCTTCCTGGTAATCGCTCTTACAAAGAATATCTTGGAAGGAGTTGGGTGATTCCTCATGGTGAAACTGCTGTGGAAAGGTGCCCCAGGCCCGAGAAGCTTGCCTGGTGACAAATGCCTTCCAAGGCTTTCTTCTGGCAACTCTGAAACATGGCTTGTATCCTGTTTTCTCCTTCTGAGCATGCTTCTAATTGTCAGATGTCAAAAGGCAACAACCATTTTCTTCTTGCTTATCTCCTGATAACATTGATTCTCAAACAAAGGATGTGGGCTTCCATTCTGAAAACAAAGGAAGCATGGCCCAGCTAAGGATACTGGATATAATATACATACTTCTCCCTGCCAATAATAACAAAGCATCATAAATAATGTAGAAGCTGGATGTGAAAATGGAGAAAGGGGAATACACTAGTACTGCTGGTCCTGGGTACAGCACTTACTTGTCCTCAGTGAGGCCCTGACTTCCACTTCATTTTTCTCTTGTATTTCCCTGACAGCCTGCCAGCTCTTAAGATGTTTAGCCTTCAGTATTTTTTTTAATTATTTTTCCCTTTTGGGTTGTGTCTTCATCATGTTCTTGTGATTTTTTTTTCTCTTCTCCCCACAATGCTCTTTCTTTGAAGGCAAATCTTCAGCTCGTGAAAGTCAACTCAGATCTTTCACTGAGGACTTACAGCAAGGCCAGTTTGCACCAGCCAGGAATCAGGCCCACGGCATTACTGACTTGTGCCCTGCCGTGACCTGACCGGCATTTTATACGTTCTCCTCTCCTTTCACAATTAGCTCTTCTCATTTGTCCAATCATGGAAACCACAAGAACCACTTCAATCCCAGGCGCACATCTTCCCCATCTTTCCAGGTCCCTAGTCTGATGGCACCTTTTTCCCGCTTCTGCCTTTAGATAGCTGTTTTCTTTTACTGTAGGTTTCTCCTTTATATCAAATTGCCAAATCCTACCCTGATACAACTTTTCTTTCCTTATGTGTCTCAGTGTAGCAGTGGAGAACTGGTGGGAAATGTGACACTTTACTCACATCCCTTCTGCCACCCAGACAGCCATGTGACTCCAGTAATGGTGGTGAATCAGTCCTGTAGCCTTGGGCTAGTCACAAATAATTTTGAATTAACCTTTTGCTTCTCTCACTTCTTCTTGTGCTGATCCTCAGAAATCAGAGTAGTCCCCTGCCCCTCGCTATCCTCACTGTGATGTGTCAGTCCATGTGAATGCACAAGGTGTTTTGGCCTTGGGGACAGCCAAAGACTTGAGAGAGGACATCAAGAGGATAAGGGCTTGTGTTGTTATCTCCCTGATGAGATTAATTTTCTTTTTTCATCTTTCTTGGCAGGATCAAAACGCTGGAATGGTTGCCAGACTTCAGGAGCCGGGCTCCATCCCAAGCGGAGGCTCTGTGACGGCACCAGCCACAGTGAATGGGTACACGATGAGGAACCATTTACTGAAGCAGCAAATAATGAAACGACAGCTGATGCAGGTAGGATGCCGAGTGCCTCTGTGGGTTCCTGTGCTGTCCGCCTCACTGGGAAGGACAGGACTAACTGGAATGGGGAAATCACCAGTCAGCAAACACTAAGGAGTCACCCTGGAATTGCTGGCTTGAGTCAGACTGGGGCTGAGGTGGTGAGTCCAGGATGTCATACCCAAGGCAGGCCGTGGTCAAGTGCTGCTCAGCATGTCCAAGTGCAGATCTGCCCACTCGCATGCAAGGGAAGGATTCAGTCACCTCCATATCACTGCTGTCATCCTTGGTCAGCCACAGTGTTGGGAGGGAAAATGTAGAGAAAGGAGGCTTGGAGACTGAGTCAGCTCTAGGAGAGATGTTCTCCATGCTTGCCTTTCTCTCTGGTTCCCTGGGGATTTACCAGATCACATGTTAGACTCCAGTTTGTCCTGGAATATGCTGGTCTCTCTAGCAACAGAAGTCCACGTATGAGGTTTATAACATGCTGTACAAAGGAGCAGGGATGGAGGAATCCCACAGATGAGTTGGGTGATGCAGCATTGAACATGTGCCCCTGACTTTCTAAGTGTGCTGCTGGATTCAGGTCAAGGAGACTCATTTCTTTGGATGGGAAATGAGATGAGAAGTAGCTCAGAAAAACCTTCAACCAAGTACTGTCCTGCTCATTGATCAGATTCCCTTTCAAAATCAACTCTGCCTCCTTGTCACAAATTGGCTTCAAGCTTCTCTGTGCTGCTCTAATACAGCAGGACTTCAGCCAGGCCTCAGCTTCCACCATCCGTGGAGAGTTCCCCAGGTCACAGCTGCTGTTCACAGCAAGGGTAGAGTGTGGTGACAAGTTCTGGGGTTAAATGGTGGGAGATGCAAATCATGTCACTTGGAGAAAGCCAGCAATGCCTTGCTCAGGGGGCGTCTGCTGAGGATCCCTGGCTTGTTCTGGCTCACTGCTTTGTTCTGGTTAGAAGTGGCAACCAGCACAAAAGGTGGTGGTACAAATGAGCAGAGCCATCCTTCAGGCAGGGTAATGGTCACCAGCAGTCTCCTGTTTGGCAATGTGTCCCTGCAATGCTGCTGCAGATTCTGTTCACTAATACACTTTTGGGCACCTTTTGTCCCCGGATCTGGTACTTCAGAGAACACGTCCACGTGGTCAGCACGAGAAGCACTGTGGAGACATCAGGATTCCTGCAGCTTCTGGCTGTGCTGCACTTCACTCGTAAGCTGGTGAACACAAGGGTCTCCATGTTCATCCAGGCCTTAGACTGCCTGTACAGCATCTGCTGAAGGCTGCACTTTCTTGTGCTGGGCTGTTGTCAGGACACCTCTGCAAGAAGGGGCATGGGAACAATTAAGATCCAGTCTGAAGTGAACTGTCTGGGCTGAGTCTTGTCAGAGGTGTGTGTTACAGGAGAAATTGTTAATGATGACAGTGGCTACACCTCAAGTGTCTGCAAGAGACTGCAGCTTGACTGTTATGCCCCTTGTTTTCCAGGAAAAGCAGAAACAAAACATGCTGGGAGTAGCATCTGAGCAGAGGAGTTTGTTTGCAGCTCAGCAATTGAATCAGTTCCAAGGTAAGGAGAGAAGTGGCATGCTCTGAAAAGCCTCGAGGAGCCAGGGTCTGGGTTCTGATTAAAAGAGGCTGCTTAACGGTTCTCTGCGCTGAAATAAAAGCATATAACATTTTCTCATATATCATGAGATTCACCCATTTCCTTATCACTCCAGTAATAACTATTACAAAGAACACAGAGGAGAGGCTCATGTAATGAAAGGGGAAGACGGAGCAGCAGCCTTTCAAGGCTCTGCCATGTTTCCAGGGTGTGCGTGTGCTGATGGGTTAACGTGTCTCTTTGTACGCAGCTGTGCCGCAGCCCCTTGCCGCTGACTGCAGCCAGGTGATGCCGGCTCCTCCGCCCAACCACCGCATGCTGCCATCGAACCCAGCCATGCTCCAGAGCTCCTTGGGCTCTGGCATGGCCCCAGCCACCGCCAGCCAGAGCAGCGGGACCGTGGTGATGATTCCACACAACCCTGGCAAGCAGCAGGAGATTTTTCCACCTAATTCTGACTTTAACATCCCGCTGCGGCCAAGCCAGAACTCACTGGGCATGAACTCAGGGTGCCAAACAGTACACAGCCACTCTGCTGTGCGGCCAGGGATGCAGATGGCAGGCTTCAGTTCTGGTTCCTTAGTGAATCACTCTGCAACTCAGCAGCACTTCAGGCAGCCGAGTATGCCAAGAATCCCCAACGTCTACCCCAACTCATCTGCCCAGATGTGGACGCCGACCGCTGTGCCAAGAATGCCAAATCAAAGCCAAATGGATGCCAGCATGCAGCAGTTCTCCGGTAACGCTCTCTTCTCCAAGCAGAGCGTGAGGCCAAGCGCACCGGGTCAGCAGTTCTCCCAGCAGCCTGTCGTGCCGCCTAATCAGATCGCTCCCGGCGTCCAGGTCAGACAGATGCAAAAACTGAGCATGGGGCAGTCTGGCCAGGGCTTGAGCTCAATGAGTAATCAGAACTTGAGACACAATTTAACCAGAGGACCGTTGCCAGCTATGAATGTTATGAAATCAATGCCACAAGGAGTGTCCGGTTTTAACCAGCTCAATCCTGCCTCGGGCCTTGGCCCGCCCAGCTACCCGGCCGCCGGCCAGCCGCCCGATGCCTTCCCCAGGATGAGCGCGGCGGCCGAGCTGCCGCAGTATGACTTTGTGTCCCAGCACAGCGGCTCCGTCATGCCCACCAACTGCAGCGACACCGACTTCCTCGACTCTCTCATGAAAAACAGCAGCAGCAACGACGAGGAGTGGTTGAACAATCTGACAATGATAGATGACATTTTGGGACAGCACGCTCAAAGCTCCGGGCATGTTTAGCTCGGAGAGAAGCAGTCTCATTGTATAAAACATACGTGTGACTTTCAAAAAGCAGCAGACAACCCACAAAAGCCGCTGCCTCTTTCAATACAGAATGAAGAGACTCAGCCAATTCTTTGCCTGCATCAAAGTTTAATATTGGCAGTTTTTCAGATGACTGTATATATTTGAATATTTTGTAAATTATGTTTTCCTAAACCTTAAATGTAGAAGTATTTATACTTCTTTGCTGGACTGTTTGTAAATAAATCTATAGCATAACTTTTGGTTTTATTATAGTGATTTCATTATACCTTGTTATAAATATGCAAATAATATTGTTAGTTTCAGTAATACTGTGTATTACAGCATAAACTACTTATGTTTTTGACATAACTTAACACATGAACTAGGGGTGTCATTGCAACCAGACTAAGCAGAAATCAGATGTGGCATCTGTTCTCCCATATGAAGAGAAAAGATGGAAAAGTTGCATTAAAAAAAAATCCATAAAAAGAGCTGCTGATTCCCTTGTGGCTCAGTCTTGCAGCCCGATTCTGGTATGGAGGTCCCATCTGGGCTCCTGGTGCATTCAGAGATCTGCCCACAGAGATCCATTTGCAATATCTCGGGCAAGTTCTCAATTTGATACACTCCAGTAGGTCGATTTGACACTGACAATGTGTCGTCCATTGTCCTGCAGCGAGTGTGTGCTGGTGGTGTTACAGCTGCTGCCCGGCACGTGCCTGGGCATCGCGGGCGGGCGAGCTCTGCGCTGTACGAACTGGGTGATGCTGGAGCGGAGGCGCTGGGCAGCCCCTGCCAAACCTCCCTGCCGACCGTGCCCTTCCGTGAAAAGGCAGCTCTGGCTTGCACACCTCTGCCATGTATATTTGTAGTGTACAGGTGATTTGTTCCTGGTTTTAAGGCTTTTCAGAATTTCTGTTTTCATGTGAGACTTTTTTTCAGGGGAAAAGTCTATAAACATTAATAGTTAATTTTTGATGTTTTTCTGTCAGCTACTGTTGTCCTATGTATATTTAAGAGTCTGTTTATAAAAGATTCACTGTACTGTAAACTTCTTAAAATGTTCATACTTTGTGTAATCATATTTTAATAGTCACGTCATACTTCGCAATACATTTGTAATATAACGTCAGCTTCAAGCACAGAATGTTTTTTTCTTCATACCATAATAAACTGCCAGGGGAAAATTGCATATACTTCATGTGCTCATTTCTCAGCTACGGCATTTCATACCTGCAGATATTTGAATTAATTTGATTTGTCCAGGATGCTACAACGTCAATTTAATAACGTGTACAAATGCTTGTGTGCTGTTAGTAGAAGAAATGGGCTAGGCAAGGAATTGAAGCAGGCTTTAATTTTATTTTAAGATGGCATTTCTTAGGCTTACTTTCCTTTTCCAGTCTAATTATAAGTGAAGGTGAAATTAATCTCTGTTGGGTTTTATTTTACATGGCACCACATTTATTTAGGTTACAGTTCTTGTTTCTAAAAGCTGGTATCAGTTGTTCCATCAGAACGTAAAGCCGTGAGGAGGGCTGGGGGGCTGAGGTGCAGTCCCACCTTGCTCATTCAGTGCTGTCTGTCAGGGCAGTGGTGGGTGCTGCTTGTCACTCCTTTGACACAGAAATCGTCTGGCAGGAGAGCTGGTACCTGCCCTGGGGGAGGCGAGGCAGGGAGGAGGGGTAGGAAGAAACAGGAAAATTTTAGCAGTCTTAAATAAATGCACAAACAGAATCTGTAGCTAGAACTGCCTGGTGTAAACAGCACCAAACACTGCCCCAGCTTCTTAGGGCTGGTGGAGAAGTCGTGTCGGTGCTGCTCTTTGTCCTGGCCACACTGTGGGCATGGCAAGCCTGAGGACATCTCCTGAGGAGATCTCCTTCAAAGTGGTCCATGCTGGAGAGGAGCATTGACAAGGTTGTCCTCACCCTGGAGTGGGTCCTTCAAGAAGCCTTTTCTCTGGAGCTGGATGGCAGAAAACAGCTCTCAAAGTCAAAAATGAGACGGGACAGTCAGGGTTTAGAGCAGTCGAGTACAAGCTCTGCTGCTGGTGCTCAGGTAGGGAGGAGACCCCTCCTAAGCACAACCACCCCAGACTTTGTCAGAGATCCCTGTGGCTTCATGATGGCAAAGGCAGGTCCTTGCCATGCAAGAGACTCCAAGAGAACTGGCTCCCAACTGGCTTGATCTTAAGAACGGCACGTACTTGCGTGAAAGCAGGGCAAGGAGGAAAGGAGCCAGTTTTTCCAGCAACGGAAATCAGCCCCACCAAACAATTGCCCAAATCAGGCTGCAAAACTCAGCAAGTGTCTGAATGAGACAGAAACACCGACTCACCTCCGGACAGCAGAGAATGGGAGAAATACCTCTGAGTACATCTGTGGTGAGGACAAAGGTGAGTTTGTTTGGCCATGAAAACTGGCACCGTTTCAGCAGCTTTTCTGTCGTGAGTGGTGTCCTGGCAGGGAGCAGCGCTGGCTGTGGCTGGGGCTTTGCTGCTTCACGGAGCTGCGGGTCTGACCACAGGTCTGGGAGCCGGCAGCGCTGGAGCCCCGCCGGGTTACAGCATGGCAGTCACACATTGCAGACAAGGCTGCTGCCCACACACTCTTCTTTAGGATATTAATAAGCGTCATAAGGTGCCCTCTTTTCGTTCTTTGTTTTGTGTCAATGTACCTCTCAGCTTTTCAGTTCTGCAGAATTTGGGTTACAGACACTGCAGGGGGGTGTCTTCAAAACCCAACTGTTTCCCACGGATTTTATGGTAAATGGTTTATTATGTACCCAATTGTTTTCACTCTGGGTTTTTTTTTGTCTAGTTTTTGAGTTGGTAGAGCTTTTCACCTCTCTGTATCCCAGTTGCTCATGTCTTGAGAGGGAATGATGATCCTTCCTTGCCACAGAGCTGCTGTCAGGAGCCAGGACTGTATCACACTTGGAAGAAGAACAGGGCCAAGTATTATCTTGTTCTCTCTGGTTGTGCTTGTAACTGCTAATTCTTAAACGTATCTTTTGGGGGGTTAGCAGATAACTGCTATGACTGGTGCTCTGTTTGGCTTTCAGCCCGGGAGCTGCTGCCTCTCCCCCGGTTCAGCAGGTGGCTTGTGCTGGAGCAGAAAGCGCAGGGATGTGCAGGGTGAAGGTGTGATCACTGTGGGGTAACATTTCAGCAACTGCAGCACTAGCACTCAAGTTCTGGTTGGTGTCAGGCTGTAACAGGTAATGTCTCTATCACAAGAAATTGTCTATTTTATTCTGCAAAAAATAACCTTTGTATGTGCTTTGCCTTCCCCTTTTCTACCTGTTTAAAGTGTGAAAATACCTGAAGTCTGATCCTACCTTTCCTTTCACAGTCTGTATCACTAAGGCGAATAGTTACAACTGGTGAGGGAGTAAGACTAAATACATCTGTACAGTTCTCCCATTGCATTTACTGGACTAGCAGATCACACCACAAGGTATAGATAGACTTACGCCATGAGCCAAATTCTGCTGCCTCACAGGCAGTGTAAACGTGGGGTAGGTCTGAAGGCAGCAGTGTAGCACGGGACCTACACAAGCATAAGTAAGAGCAGCATCTGGTGCTGTGGAGTGCAAAATGAATTTGGATTTCTAAAATAGTTACAAGGAACCAAGTGTCTGACAGCACTTGCTGTTGAAAGCTATCATTTATTTCCCAAGCAAGTTACGTCACCAGACTGCCCTCATAATTACGGCCATGAAAACAGAGGTAAGGCAGTAAGCTTTTCCTCTTAGATTCTAAAATAACATCAAATGCCTATAAAGGCCAGAATTTCCAAAGAAAGACCTGAGCTCACAAAAAGCCTGTCTGTCTGAAAGGTTAGTAGCATAGGTAAGTCAGACTTATTACGGAAAAATTCTCCTTGTGGACTAAAGCAACACATTTTTGACAAAGGCAACACAGAAAAACCACACTCATTCCTATCAGAGAGCATGCAGGCAGCACCTAGGAATAGATGTCGTGGAAACCTGGATCAGACAATTTTCCCAGGAGGCTGAGCCCTGACTTATGCAGAACTTGAGCTCTGCTGCTCAGTGGCTCTCCAGGATTGATTACATGTCTTGGTTAAGAAGCTTTCAACAAAGGAAGCTGCACTGATGTTGAAGTGTAAGGTCAAGTTCTCCTCTTGTGTAGGATGTTGTAAATCAGGAGCTATTCCACTGCCTGCAGCAGGGTAACCCCTGATTTACTCCAGTCTGGGAGCCAGAGCGAGCACCTGGCAGGAGGCTGGCACTTGCCTCCTGGTCCTGCCCTACTCGCCCCGTGCTGCGGGAGAGGTACCACAGATGTGCCGGGTGGTCCCAGGAGAGGACCTGCTCCGAGCTGGCACCTGTCTGCAGGGCAGGCAAGGGCGAGGGAAGGTGTGAGGGCGAGCGGCCGGCTGCTGCGCCAGCTCTGCCTCCTCTCCTGCCACACGTCTGCAGTGACGGGCAGGTGGCACGTGCTCCTGGGGCCACAGTTAGCCCTGGCACATCTGCCCAGACGTCTATTCAGGCTGAGCTCAGGTTTTGGTGCATAATGCCAAATTACTGCCTGTTTCACCTTCTATTCCCTGCTGTATATATAGCAATTTTTTTTTTTTTTTTTTAAAGCCAAGAGTCTGGAGGAGAGTGGTGTGTTTTAAATACCAATAAGGGTCTCTCCTGGGCAAGCTAAAATACAAGTACTTGTTGGCAGCTGCAGGAGTTACTGAGAACTTAAGACTTTGGCTGGTCAAGAGGCCTCCAGTGTACAATCCTGCATAAAACCGGGGAAAGACACCTTATTAAAGCAGCAGGCTGAAAACAGTAGAGGTGTAGTTAAGCACAGACATTTTCTTTGCTCCCTCCCAGCTCACTCGATGGTTTTGTAGCACTGTGCAAAATAAATATGCTGTTTTATACATGTCTTAATCCATTTCCCCTTACGTGGCAGGCCTGAGACTTTGCTTTTATCCCCGCTCTGCCCGAAGCAGCCGTTCGCCCAACAAGGGCTCGTGCTGTCTGCACTGGGCAGTGTGTGTTGGTGTTGGACAGCCATGACCATGCACGTGGTGGGGACATGGAGCTCCGTTTCTTTGCTTTCCTGAGCTCAGGATGTAGAGATGGTGGAAATTTGTTTTGTTTTTCTCAAGGTTTGCGTGACAGTGGTGGGGGTTGCGTCATGGGGATGTGTCACTGCTACAGCAATGCTTTGTCCCCACAGCCCAAAAGGCCCTTTGCTGCGTGGCTGAACCCTGCTGCTGGTCTCACATGTATCAGAGACAGAAACCACTGAGAAGCTCTGGACTTAGGTGCATCACATGGTTTTTGTCCTTATGAAGGTTTATGATGCTGCAATTTAATGTCCGAGATTTAAACAATTTGGTTGGATAAGAAAAAAGAAATGTCATTTGAAGCTCAAAGTCAGATTTATATCAAAAAAGGACACTTTAATTATTCTGATGTTGTCTTAAACCCTTTTCAAGGAGTGAAAGGACCCGAGTGCTGACCATGCTTGGTTCCACATCCTGGATCTGTTTGATGTATGGCTGAGACAGACAAGACCTGGGGCAGTGGCAGGAGGTGGGGAGACTGGTCTATTTTCACTCCCTGAGGGGAAACCAGCCTGAAGCTATAAAGTTGTGAAATCTCTTTTTTCTTTGCTAGTATAGAGCTGTGCTTGACTCCATCCAGCTGCAGAAACATGCTTTGTTTCAAGTTTACAGACTATTCCTTGTTAGTTCTGCTGGCTTTGTATGGCAGCCAGGGAAACAGAATTACCTCGCAGACCAGGACCTGTGTTCCTTTCCTCTTCTCAGCCCGTAAATTATTATTCTCTTTCACCTGTTCTCTGGCTACACTATTTGCCTAAGTGGTTCCCATTAAGACACCCCCCCCCCGCCCCCTTTGAGCCTCACAATCTTTAATAAATATATGTATTTTCCTGTGCCCTTTCAGGATAGTTGATGATGTCCGTTAGCAGTGGGGGACTGTGAGGCACAAAAGGCTCAGGGCTTGAATCCCAAAGATATTTAAGCACCTAATGAGGCAGGCAGACACCAGTCAGATATTTCAAATGTAGTTAAGCAGGACTGGCAGCCATGTCTCACAGGCAGTGTATTGTATTACTGTCAGTTGCTGTGCACAAGTTTGGACTTTGTTTCACAGATCTGGGAGGATAAGCTGGTTGTTTCTGTATGGCCTGTTGTGGGCAGAATGGGACAATGAGTCAGGCCCTTTGGTGTCTTAATTTTCCAACCTCAAGAGCCAGTTGGCTCATCCTAGCCAGGGAGAGCATGCAGCCAGGCAGGTAGGCAGAGGAGGATGAGCCATGGATTTCACCTGTCTTCTGGGCAAGGTCTTTACTTTACTCAGCACCTTGTTCCCAGCTCTGGGACATGGCACACCTCGCCCTGACAGAGGGGCTGGGGTCATGGTGAAAACCTGAGTGGGTCACTATTCTAGACCAATATCCCTCCCAACAAACTCTTTGAAAGTGCCACTGGTGCATCATGAAGAGCAGGTGCAGTCCTGCTTCTGCTTCAAACCTTCAGATGTCTACTCTGTGAAGGTGTTCTGACTTATAACCTGTGTTTGAAATCAGGTAGTAGCATCCCATGGTGAACCACGCTAATGCAGCGAGTACCCAGACAGCTAGCAGGGGAGAGAGGACCTGTGGGGATCGGGCAGCAGAAAAGGGGCAGATCTGAGTTCTGATCCATCTCCAGAGGAAGTAGGATGATGGACACACATTCAGATGGGGAGCAGTCTGTGTGGGCTGGGGAGCGGTGCTGCTCTGGGTAGCACAGTGCAGCATCACCGAGGTAAT
Organism: Patagioenas fasciata; assembly: GCF_037038585.1. Lineage (NCBI taxonomy): Eukaryota > Metazoa > Chordata > Aves > Columbiformes > Columbidae > Patagioenas > Patagioenas fasciata. Next base: position 17,351,799 of record NC_092530.1, read on the forward strand.
ACCAGGCTGGATGCAGTTGTGATGCCAAAGCAGGACTGCTATGAATGCAGCATCACCTGGGGCCAACCTGGAATGAAGGATGGAGGGAGAGGAAGGAAGAGAGGGTGGACAAATGCACTGGAGATAGATTTTACAGCTAGGAATTCACTTGTGGCCTTAAACGACCCCTCTGCACAGCGATGACCTTTCCTCAAATCCTGTCGCATGGTCACCTCCCTGAGAGCCTGTGCTCAGGTCAGAACACACAGAAATATAATGATGACTCCTTGTTAGGGAGAGCTGGGAGCATGGTTGGTGGGTCTGCACAGCCGATTTGCCATAGGATACTCCTTTGCTGCCTTGCAGAGCCCTTTCCTTCTTCTGCTGAGGGTTCTAGCCCAGTGGTGTGCTCATCACTGAAAATCAGAGGCTGCTAGTGTCCCAGCCGAGTTCTGCACCTCAGCTTACCTACCCATAAAACTGAAATAGCCCCTCTTCCACAGAGATAGTTTGAGGGGCAATTGGTTAACACTGATAAAGTGCTTTGAGCAGCTAGGACTGTCAAAGTGCCAAGTAGTATTATTAGTCCCATGTCTCTGCTTTACTGTGTCAACGAGATCCAAGAGTGTCCTGGAACCGTAGCAGCCGCCTGCAGCACCCACTCCCCATGCAGCACGGGCCCCACAAAGCAGATGAGCCTACAGCTGCCCTTGCCAGGCCAGAAGCAGCAGTTCCCGCTGCCTGTGGCCAGTGACAGAGTATCCAAAGAAAAATTTAAACTAAATACTTGTAAATGCTTAGCTGCAACAGGCTGAGGTTTGCTGCTTGAGTGACTGAGAACCCAGTCCCTTGCTGAAAAGGGAAGTGAGTTTTTACACTGATGAATTTCAGGGCATGCTCTGAACCTACCTGGAAAATTAGTGTTTTGTTGGTGTCTCACAGTTTGTGTGCATTTGTAGTTATTTGCAGACACTCGGAGACCGAGTTCGTGCTGTTCAGCTACACAAGCACTCCAGGAGGATATCCGCTCTTGGATTCCAATTCAGCTTCAATGTGCTACTTAACCAGTTTTGCCCCCGAACAGTGGAAACAATTTCTTATAGATCTGGTATTTATAGTCATTCTGACTTTTTAACTAAGGTATGCTTTTTTGGGGTTTGTTTGTTGGTTGTTTTTTTCCATTTTTTTTTTAATATATCTCCTCACACAATTGTACATTTCCTTTATTTTCTTCGCACAGTCCTGCATACACATGATGACAATCTGTGGACTGCCATGTCTGGCTGTAAAGAATGGATGATGGGAATCTGAGGTTTTAAGAGGTGAACTGGTGAGTATTTGGATACTCACCCCTTTCTCTCTGGCTGTTTACTCTGTCCAAGTTAATTATCTTAAGACCGCAAGTGTATTTTGCGTTTGGTACTGTTAACCAGCAGTTCAAAATCATCTAGTTGGGGGGTGCCCAGGTACAGACAGAAATGACTGCATCAGACTCATTCTCATAGGAAACTTCCTAGAAGTGAGTTGTGATATAAATACATCATTCAACATAGAGGAGCGCAACATTATTTACTAGAGATAGCAAAGAAAGGCCATTGAATCTCGGAATGGTTACCAGTGTGTCAGCTAGAAAACATACCCACATTTCCAGCTGCTATGCCAAAAGCACGTTAAGCCATGTGTACATCTACCATCACAGATGCACGCTTTTCCAGTACTCTCTAACCCACAGGGATATGCAACTGCTTCACCATCTTACCCGCAGTTTCATCTTGCAGACATCTCCATGACTGACTGGCTTAGAAGCTCAAATGCCTGACACCTCTTGAGCTTCTTATGGATGGTTAATGTACCCAAGACTGTAGCAAGACATCATCTGCAACTGTGCTTGGCCTGGCGTGAAATCAGGCAGGGAAGCTCTTTTCATCGTCTTGCACCTTGAGGTATGATTCCAGAATAATGTTTTCATTTTAATTGTCTGTCAGTAGGTAATTTTATTCCTGGTGTCAGCATTCACAATAAGCATGAAAAGAGTTTTGCCTCTGGCTGTGGCAGTAATGATAGCTGTAGTACGTCTTGTCCACATCCTCGAACTTAAACTGTGAGCTATTCTAGAGAGTAAACATATTCTTTGTGCATTTTATGCAGTGCCCAACACAATGAGGCCCTGGTCTCTAGACGCTACCATAATACTACTAATAAATAATAACTCAACACTGAGATTAACACTGCCACACAGAGACTTTCTGATTTGGTACATTAACTTCTTATTCTTTTCATGCTGTGAATGTAAGCTGTAGCTGGAGATACAAAGTACTGTGAAGATTACTGTAAGTACTCTGATCTTCTGAACCCTGAACGGAGGTCGCTGTTGTATAATAAATTGCATTAAAATATAAATGAAAAGAAATCATGTACAATTTTTCCAGCAAGAATTATTCACAAGAAGCTTCATGGAAGAAATTACTACATTAGCTCCAATAAAAGCCATTATTTCTTTCAGGTGGCTGCTTGAAGCTTTGCTAATTATCTGAAGAAACCTGTATCAGCATCTGATATGATATTCAGGGCTTCCAAGGACCCCACTTGTCTCAGCGATCTTGCAGAGCTGATAGGGGTTTTATTTCACTCATTAGATCAACTGAAGAAATTCTGCTTCATAATGAAATTATTTTCTCCTAGTCACCAGAGTGCAAAGATGAGCCAGGCTAGTTAATCCACAGCAGCATGGCTCTTTCAGTTGCACAGGAACGATCCTGGGTCCCCTGGAGTTAAGAGGAAAACCTTCACTGGCTGCTGCAGCAAAGACTCCTGCTAACACCATGAATGCCAATTGTTTTTAACCATCTAAGCCAATAAATGGCTATTTTCTGAACAGTGTTAAAGAAAACTGCATCTGAAACCAAGTTTTTCTTCTCCCCACCATGACATATGTAGGCAAATTGGCTACGGTGGTATGTTTTCTTTTTTGTTATAAAGAATAACAAGATTAGATCCATTATCCCGACAAAAAATAGTCAGGGGAAATTTGAATAAAACCAAAATCAAAAGAAACCCAAAAGAAACCATATTCTCAACTTGTCTAGCTATGCACTGGCAGCCTCTGCTGACACATGCTTGAATCCAGCCTGAACTTCATCACCAGCACCTGGGAATTCAGACTTTCTTCTGAACTAATGGATCAGCTGGGCTTTAGAGAGAGAATTCAGAAAAGCTCTGGTGGGTAGCAGTGCCCAGAACAGTTTGCCAAAACTCACTGGTTTCCTATCCTGTGTAAGTAGTCACTTCTGTTGACAATATGACACCAAATACTATCATGGAAATCAAGCAAAAATTTGTTTCTAAAGAGGAAAGAGGAAGGGCTTTCCCAGTGCTGATCTTTCTGCAGGCTCTCTGGCTGGTTCTGGGACCTCGGGATTCTTCAGTGTTCAGCAGCTACAGTCTGCTGCCTGAAGCTTGTCTGAATTTTAAAACTACCTCCTCTTTGTTGGGGGAATGACAGCTGAGAGGGGCTATGCTGTGTTTGCTGTGCTTTCAAAAAACACAAATATTCCACTATGAGTAGTAAATGCTGGTGAAAATGTTTCCCTTCCTGCCCCATCAGCTGCCCTGACTCTTGCACTGTAAAACAAAGCATATTTCTGAATAAGGCATGTGTTAAATCTGTTCTGTCAGCCCATCTCTGTTGCACTTATTGGCATGATTAAAATAACTCCTGCATGCTGAATTTTAAGTGATTCAGACACTACTGTAGTTTAAGTTGTGCATGTGTGGACCTTGACAATAGAAGGAGGGTGTTGGGGGGTCCATCTCATACAGTTTTTTTTATGTGGATAAAACTGTTTGATGCCAACATGCTATGCTTTTACGAGGTATTTTAACTTTAACCACTTCCCTACCACTGCCCTGTGACACTAGAGTTCTTTCAGGATTTGAATGAAAATTGAACCCTTCAGAGAACTTCAGAGCACAGAGCAAAAGCAAAACACTTAATAGGTGTTCATTTTTAAGGTCCTTCTATTTTATGAGCTGTATTTACACATTTAACAGGTAACTTTCTATTGCAATTTACATGTAAGTGTACTAGAAGCTTATTCCTTTGTGTGCTATTTAATTTAAGAGGATTTTCTTCTATTTCTCTTAGTATGGGGTATTGTTCTGATGGTACTAAAAATTATTCCACTAACAGTTCTGGTAATTCAGTGGATATTACCAGCTTCCATTTGTTTGTTTCTTTTCATCCAAATTAACTCCAGTTCTCTTGAAACCTTTTCCATACTATGCAAATTAGGTACAGTACATGTGAGAATGAGTCTGCCTTCCTGTGAAATGCAGCTATTTCTCAAATAAAACATACTAACTACTTCTAAAATTTGCATGGAGAATATAATGGATTTTTTTCATATCTAACTACAGAATCAGCAAGTACCTGATATTAATTTTCTCTGTCTTTTAAGACAAAGAATCAGCATCTAATAGGAGGTGTCTGTCTACTACTCACAGCAGATGTGTGTGTGTGTATATATACACGTATACATATATGTATATATGTATACGTATGTTTCATTTGCCATGTGCCAGGTTTTGGTGACAGCAGTGCTATGCATGCAAAACCTAGGTATTTGAAAGGTAGCATCTGTCTGATTTCACAGCAACAAGTATGTACATTCAGTCAGTGTTTCTGAAAATTGTTCCCAAAATACAGTTGCCATTTCCAGCCCTTGGGAGCTGCAGGATCCAAAAATACAACAAGCCTCTTGTATAACTCACCTTATTGCTATTGCGAGTCAAGCAGCAAGGGGCAGATTCTTTTTTAGGGTGCTCTAGGTGTTTTATTTGGTAACATGTTACTTGATAAAGAAATGATTGGGCTAATTGAGGGAAAAGCTAGATAGAAATAGGTTAAAGAGGTCTTAAAGTACAGCTTAACGAATTAAATCTGGCAGTCTCTATTTAGCAGAGACAAAAATAAACATCAAGTTAGCAAACAAAGGACAATAACAGGAAACAAAGGGTGTAAGTGGCACAGTGCTAGAAAAGCAAGAATCACTGATGTACCATATCTTTTCTAATATCTGACTCATTAAAGTAAAAAAAAAAAAGTCCACAAGTGAAAATACAGACATACCTATGTATGTATGATATGTTTAACACCACATTGTCTTTCCATTTGTCACAACAGCAACTATAACCAAGTGAAAATTGTTGCACAGTCTATGGACATAAATCACCTTTAACTTGACCTATGGCCTTGATTTAAAGATACAGACTCCCCACCTCCACTTAGTTTTGCCTCCCATACTCTCCAGAATAGCAGGAAAACAAGTTATTATTGTTATCAGGTATGGTTATGTTCCCAAAATGCGCTTTGTTGTCTTCAATCTCATAATACTTAGGTTCCCCCTGGCATCTTGGTTCCACGTGTGTATTTATTATTTGCATTACTGTAGTGCTACAAGACCCCATCATGGATCAGGACCAACATGAAGGATAGTCCTGCCTTGAGGACTTTACAAAGTATGAAATGAGAGAACTGAGGAATACTGGCAGGAGAGGCAGCATAAAGAAAAGTGACACTGTATTATAGACATTGCAGGAAAGAAAAGTTTTGAGGAGAGTTTTAAAGAAAAATAATCTGTAACTTCTGGACTGTTTATAGAATCCTTGGAAATAAAAGGCTGCCAAAAGCATGCACAAAAGAAGCTGTTTAAATGTATTACAAGTGGGCTAAGAAAGCTGGTGTTGCGAGCTGTCTGAAGCTGCAATTAGATCTCGGTGGTGAATGGAAATGGCAAGTGAGGTGGAGACAGGCTATGGAGGCCTTTCAAAGTAAAGACCTATAGGTAAGGATCGACATGATAGAGCAGGCTGAGCCAGCACAGGGATGAAAAGAGAGATATAACATGGTGAAAATGACAGATTGAGAAAAATGGTCTTCGTAGAAGCTTTCTCAATAAATATGAGCAAGGCAAGGTTATATTTTCCAAGGCCAGAGGGAAGGATGTTGCAGTAATTGAGATTTGAGAAGATGGGAGTTTTAGTGATATGGACAGACTTAGATACGGTCTGAACATAAAGGAATAAGGAAAGGTCTGACTCAAAGATAATTACACAGAGGCAGATAATAGTGTAATAGATAAAGTAGAGAGTACTTGTGGGAGAAGAGACGCTATTTTAACTACACTGAGCTTAAAATGACATTAGGCTTGTCAATTAACCAGTTTCTATCCAGATGGTCCAGGGATTGGAGGCTGGAGTGTTTGTGTACTGTCTGGGATGATTACGACCCAGGCACCATATGCTGCAATACCAAAGAACAAGGACCAGGCTCAGAAATACCGAAACAGCCTAAACATCCCAGAGCCCCACTCGTACATACAACTTTAATAACATATGCTCTTGCAGATCCAAATAGCCATCAGGTGAATCATCGGTCAGGTGAATCAAAGCACACTTCTTCCAGTTCACATCATCTTCAGGCATCTGACCATGCAGGGGTGGGACTGGCGGGGCAGGAGGAGGTAAAGTCCCACTGAACAGTCGAAAGAAGGTAACAGAGACACAAGCTGAGAGCTTAGTTAGGAACACATGCCAGTCTGCAGTGAAAAATCTGTGCAGAAATCATTGTTTGAACTCTGGCTGTAGCACACTCGGTCCGAGGATAAAATGTAGAGTGACTAGACGAGTGATCCTAGGTTAATATCTGCTGGAAGGTGGAAGGCATGTAAGAAGTCCCTCAAAAATGTGCCAGTAGGTGGGTTAGAAACGTAGGAGGAAAAAAAGGCAGAGGACAGAGTCACCAAAGGGTGGAGAGTATTTCATGTGACACGTGAGGGTGGAATAGTAGTTGTGATCATTAAAGGTCATATGAGCAAGAGGCTGTTTGAGAATTTGTCTTTTTAAAGAAATGCAAGGGGCATAAGCCAGGTTGGAAAAGATCTAGGACAAAATTGATGGAAAGAAATTTGTGAGAGCATTTTTAGTGATCTGAGACATGAAGTGTCAGAAATTAGTAACGCAAAAAAAAAAATCTTTCTAGTTTTCATTATGTCAGAGAAAAGCTTTAAAATGTGATCTGAATCAAACCTTGAATGAATGATCAGATAAAAAGGATCCTCTGTGTGTAAACACACACATCGATGTAGAACAATAAATGTATACCTGTAGGTATAAATAGGTATATAAACCAATATATTGATTTATGATTTACAGTTGGATGTACCACACTGAATCAAGAAAACCAAGTCTCCAAAATCTCATCAGTGATTTTTCTAACTAGTTTTTACTGAAAGGATGAAGTCAGAAGCAAAGGCATATTGTTCTGGAAGACAGACAAGTTTGCCCGCACGATGGAGGTGAACTAACATTTCGTCTCCCCTTGCTCACTGCTTGCTTCTGCTGCTTATTAATGTAAAACACGCAGTTTCATCATGCTTATTGTAGAAAAATATTTTTTTCTCCAGATGCAATTTTCCCATCATAAGAGGCACCAGCCCAATTCCCTTGCATCTTTTGGTTTTGATTTTCCAAAGTTTTTGGAATTCTGAGTGTAAACCATTGATAGTGAAGGAGTCACTTAAAAGTAATGAATAAAATTAATTTTAAAATTATTATCTTGTGGCCCCTTCTGAAAGCAGATGTTGTCTGGTACAAACGCATGGTTCATCTCAAAGCACCTTTAGCTCAGTCAGCTCTTCAGAAGGTGTAACTATTTGTTCATACACAATGAACAACTGGCAAAATCAAACTGGAGAAAGACTTTTTGAGGAAGATATGAAACAGCAGAGGCGATGGTTCTCAGTTTGATACTTGCAAACTGACAGGTGATGATCTTCCTCCCAAAGGAGATGGTGCCGGCACTGCACCGGTGTGAGGTGGGCACTGCTGGAGCTGCGAGATCTGAGTTAGACAAAATATGAAGTTCCTAATTGCTTGGGATCATGAAAGAACCCAAGGTTACTTTTATTTTTTATTATTTTCTTTATTGGTTTTTCTTTGATCAGCTCCTCTGTGGCATCCAGTCCTGAGAGCAGGGACAGGCACCACTGACAGGGAACAAGTCAGGGCCATCCGCACCACCAGAGAAGCTGGACGCAGTTGTTCTAGAACTCAAAATACATTTTATAACATCAAAAATGTTTTATAATACACAAATCCTCTTTTCCTGAGTGCATATAGAATCAGACAGCAAAGAGTTTTTTCCGAATCACCACCTTGCCCTCAAGATGTACACAGCTGCTCTTGGTGTGGCAGAAACGCGCCATTTTATAAAGCTGTTACAGTTGTTATTTTGTTTGGTTTTGTTTGTTGGGTTTTGTGTGTGTGTGTTTTGGTGTTTCTGTTGGGTTTGTTTTGGTTGTTGTTGTTTTTTTTTTTTAAACTTACATTAATAATCCTCCTGGCATCTGCATTGCCAATGATTTTATTTACTAGGTTTTTTTGTAGTCAATAAGCACCCGGAAGGTTTGGGCTGCTGGCATATCACAGAATCCCAGAATGTCAGGGACTGGAAGGGACCTCGAAAGCTCATCCAGTCCAATCCCCCTGCCAGAGCAGGAACGCCCAGCTGAGGTTCCACAGGAAGGTGTCCAGGCGGGTTTGAATGTCTGCAGAGAAGGAGACTCCACAACCTCCCTGGGCAGCCTGGGCCTGGCTCTGGCACCCTCACTGAGAAGAAGTTTCTTCTCAAATTTAAGTGGAACCTCTTGTGTTCCAGTTTGAAGCCATTACCCCCTCTCCTACCACTGGTTGTCACCGAGAAGAGCCTCGCTCCATCCTCCTGACACTCACCCTTTATATATTGATAAACATTCATAAGGTCACCCCTTAGTCTCTTCTTCTCCAAGCTAAAGAGCCCCAGCTCCCTCAGCCTTTCCTCGTAAGGGAGATGCTCCACTCCCTTAATCGTATTTCTAATCATTAATGGCCACTGATTGATCATTGCTGTGCTTTAGACTGGACGCATGTCCCGCGTTTTCTTCCCCTTCTCCTCCTTTTTCCCGGCTGTTTCATTTAGGAAGGCTCAGGCTGCCCCGGGAAGGTGCCGGACTACAGCTCCCGGCGTGCCCCGCGGACTACAGCTCCCGGCGTGCCCGGCGGACTACAGCTCCCGGCGTGCTCCGGGGAGCGCTCCCGCGGGGCGGGGCGGGCGCCGGCGGGTCACGTGATCGGGCGCGGTGGGCCCGCGCGGGCGGGGAGCGCTCGGCGCCGCATTCGGGCCCGCGGCGGCGTCGCGGTGAGTGTCGGTGGGGCCGGGCTGGGCAGCGGGGCTACCCTGGCGGGCTCCACTCCTGTCCTCGCACCTCCGGCCTCTCCCCACCCCAGGGATCCTTTCCTCCCGTCCACCCCCTGCCCGCTGTGCCCAGGCAGGGGCTACTGCCGGCCCGGGCCTTCCCTCCGGCCCAGCCCCTCAGGGCACGGCCGCTCTCGCGTCTCCCGTCGCTGCCTCTTCACCTCCCGGGTAGTCCAGGGGTTCTGCTGTGAGGACCCCTCCTGCTGCTGTGGGAGCCCCATGCCGGAGTCACCCGTGGCCGCAAGCGGCTGTGGGACTCACTGCCCGGGCCGTTTGTTGCTGTTCGGCCCCGGCTTCCCCGGGCTCCGGCCCCGGTGTGCTGGATCAGCCTGAAAGCGGCACGGCCCAGCGTCACGGCTTAGCAAAGACACCTCTGAGCTGTGACTTTCACCTTTCCTGAGAAAATAAATTCTCTCCGGTGATATGAAAATATTCGGAGTGCTCTTTATTCGCTTTCAGATTTTTAAACCCTTTCTGACTGGCTTAAATTTTGTTCTGAAGCGTGTGGCTTGTTTCAATGTTCACGGCTGAAAAGCTGAAACCTTCCATTTCGGAGTAAATGTTTTTAGTTGATTTAGAACAAGAAGTGACTCTTGAAGATGATAGATTGTTTCTGCTTGATGTTCTTTGTGCTATGGCAGTCGAAAAGTATAACTGCTACTTTGTTTGAGCCATAGTTTGTTTTCTGCTGTACGTGTAATTAAAAGCATAAGAAGGGTGTTAGCTTTTTTGCTTTTCACAGAAAGCACCGTTTTTCTTGATACTATTGAAAGCGTCATAGGCAAAATCAGTTTTAAAACTGTGAAGGTACAAGTGTTTTGCAGTTGGCCTGTAGATTTACTTGTCGTGGTAGGTACTAACCAAAACTATATATGTTTAAAAAGTGTCCTGACTCTAGTGCATAATACCCGTTTTGGTGCAGTATTGTGCTCATTGCGCCCTATTAGTCGTATATTTGTTTATCATTAACCAGATTTGGAGCACAGGTATCTCATGGTAAAGGATTAGCAATGTGCAAAACCAGAACCTCTTTCCTGCTATAGTTTCTTTTTAATGTTAATTTGTAGTTTGAGTGGTTAAAAAAGTTAGGTTGTACAGTTATTAACAAAGCTGGTAAGTGCAATGAACCTTAACACACAGAACTTTGCAGGCTGTATGTAGCTTAATTTGTAGCAAGTGTCACAAGAGATGCAATATAGAGGAGTTTTCAATAAAATGCAGAATTTCCCCTTTTTGCAATGTTTATTCTTCTATGCTTGGTCAGAAGGAAACTTCCAAATGAAGCACTTGCCAAATAGATGAGTGTGTAGCATCGCTGAGCTTGAACAAACTCTAATGTGTTCCTGATATGTAGAGTCACAGTGTTAACTAACAACAGTTAATTTAGAATGCAGGACTAATTTAATCAGAAGTAGCTGAAAATCTTTAATATTGTGTGTGTTCTTTTAAAGGAGACAACATACTAATTTTTCTAAGAACTTGAATTGGGTTAAAATAAGTTTTGCTTCGTGGTCTATTCCTTCTGACTTCGCCAAGTTACATAGCAGCTTTCATATAAAAGTCATTCCTAAATTTATGTGGGAAAAGAAGCTAATTGCAGTATTTTTTGGGAAGGGATGAGAGAGGAAGTGCTCAACTTGTGCAGAAAGATGCCCAAGTATGTGTGGGGACCATAAGCATGGTTAAAAGTCTGTGTAAGGTCATTAGAAACATTTCAAAACTGTATCTTAAAGTTTTAGAAGAGAAAGTTCTTCTTAGTTCCAACTACTTGATGCCGAACCTTCTGACACAAGATAAAACATAAAAAGAACTAGTACTCATTGTTTCCTTTCTCTAGAATGTTTTTACTAGCAACTGTTCTGGGGTTTTACTTCCTTTCTGAAGTTGTTTGTGGTTTTTTTTTCCTAAGTAATGTGAATTGAAATGTTCTGGCAGTGCTAACAATGTCTTCCTACCTGTTCCATTCTTGTCAGGAGCCAGCTACAGCACAAAAGTAAAATCTTGTTTGAACATTGAAGGAATGAACACAGTTGTCCTCTCATCTCACACTGAAGTGGGGTGTCTCTATATTTTCTACAACTGAAATGACTTATTAAACCTGGAGGCTTCTGAGCAAGAGAAAACAAAAGTAAGTGTTTTCAAGTAGACGGGGTTATGCTTTGGTGTAAGATGGGATGTGTGTTTTTCAGCAAAAATTGAAATAGTTGGTGTACAACCTCTTTACTGGGTTGTTGCATATAATGAATGAAAAGGCTGTGTGCCAGAGATTCTGTGTGGTGTGACTGGACCCGTTAATGCATAACATACATAGGCAGATGTGGAATGCAGAAGTAACTTTCTGTGCCCAGCAAAGTACTTGCCTGTTACTTGAAGCAGAGCACACCCAAAATTATGATGCTGCCTCATGACTGACTTAGGCAGGATAGTCCCGATCTCCCTCTTCTTACAGATTGAAGCAAAGAATGATTTGTGAATGACTTCTTCGTAGTCCCTAGTCTACTTCTTTTTAAACAGAGAAAAACTCAGAATGGTACTTTCTCCATGGTATTATGTGTATTCAAGGAAGCAACCCATGTAGTGGAAGAAGGAACTAAACACAGCGGATGAAAGAGGTCTGATGCATCAGTTGTACATGTTCTCAAAGGGACGTTGGAGGAAAGCCTGAGTAGAGGATGTTATTTTAGCTGTTACAGTGTCTTTTTTTTTAAAATATATGGTATATCATTATGTAACAGATGGGATTTCCATTTCTCTTGTGGAATCATCAGCTAAATCTTTAGCAATAGAACTGCAGTGGCCTAAGGGGATATCTTTCGAGAAGAATGAACAGAGAGCAACTGAAGGCTTTCTTAATAGAAAACTTGGAAGCTGTATTTGCTATCCCATAGGCTTTCCTGTCAACCGCATCAGCTTTTGACAATGTGGGAGGTATACGTTCCCTGAAGGGGATGCAGAGTGGAGAAAATAGACTGGGTGGGTTTAGAAAGCCACAGATCAGCCTTCAGGCATAGGTTTCCTACAGATGTAATGCTGATTCTAAAGGTAATGTGACAAATGGTTCCTAAAAAACCCCACTCACTTCTGTCATACCACCTAATCTGGCTAAATTTATCAACTACTTGCTGTACAGGGCTACATGCATAGAGGGAAACCTAGTACTTTCTTTGATGCACTTGCATGACTGAACTTGCACTTTGGAACTCAGTTACCAGAGCAAATATTAAGAAAAAGTCAGGAAAAAATAAAACATCACAAGAGAAAGATATTATGCATAGAATAAACACAAGGAGAGGCAATAAGTGAATACAAGTAGTCAGAAATAATTGTCAGCATAAGTTACAAGGAACAGACCTCTGACAATTGCTAGAAAACAGGCCTTAGCAAATAATTGCTTTTGTTAACACTGAAGTAGGGCTACTTTTCCTTGTTACTGTGACATAAAGCACAAGAAATATTTAACTAACAGATCAGAATTCATCAGCAGATAAGTTTCTTAGTAGGACATGTACCATCACAGATGCTGTATAATCTCTCTTTGTGAGAGAGCTTGCAATTCTCTTACAAGAAAGCTTGGCAGGATAAAAGCTAGGGGATATCACCCTAAGCTACATTTTCAATGTAATTTGAGAGGAAAAAGCAATTGGGTTGATAATTAGAAAAAGCAATGTTACAAACTTCAGGTCTTGTTGGAAGTTGTGATTTACTTTGAAAATAGGATGAATAGGATGGGAGTCAAATTCTATGAGAAGACAGTAAAAAAAAAAGAAATAAAACAACCTTCAAATGGAGACAGGAGAAATATCAATTAAGTCAGAACTGAAGTTTTTTTACTGCCTCTAGCTATTATTTACCCAGTCCATGGCTTCCATGCAAAGCTACAAGATTTTTTGTTTTTTAATAAAAATATACACAGAAGTGCATAGGATCTGATGGCACTGAGAAGATATTTGCCATACTTTCTGCCAGGCTGTTGCTACTTCTTACCATTTGTAGGACTTAGGTGTCAGGCTACTATTTTTTGTTAGTGTAAGGTCTTCCTTCAGATGTCTTCAAAACTACCTGACATAGGGAACCTATGAAATAGGAGCAGGCAGGCAGCTGGTGCACTTCTAATTTGTTTGCTGAATTAGCAGTCACTTCACTGTTGTGAACTTTTGTTCATTTGCGCTTGTTCATATTGAGTCCTTTGGGGACAGTGACTTGCTCTTTCAAATACAGGGCACATCAGGGAATAAGAGAATACTTTTTCTAGGGAAGGAAGCATTTCTGAATCTTCACAATCAAATTCAGCAGTCTGTGTTGAGTTGTACAGATTGCTGTTCACAGCAGAGAACTTGCAACATGAGGGATTCTGGAGTGCAATTTTCTTAAAGACAGGGAGCCTGGGGGAGAATTGACGTTTAGCAAACAGGTAGCTTTTTTTAATGCATTACTGAAGAATTTGATTGACTTAGAAACTTCAATGCAGAAGGGCAAGTCCTAGCATGCATTCTGCATGCACAGTGTCCCATTGAGGCTTGCACTGCTGGCATGCTTTTAGTGTTCCCTTTATAGCTTGAATTGAGAAGGCTTTTAAAGAGACTTGAAAACTCATATGATTTCCCTGGAAAATGTAGGTTTAGTAAGTACATGCCAATGGGGAATATGATTTAGACATTAAAGGAGAAGACCCACTAGTGGCATTATCCAGTCTCAGACCAGTAGAATCATGAGGATCCACTTGAGGAAACATAAGGGCTGCAGACTCCAGTACGAAGAGGTTACACTTGGAAGGATTTTACACCCTGTGACTGTGATGGTAAAGACGAAATAGGAGATTCCATGATCTAGCAGTCCATGTTGACTCCAAAGATCCACTCTGGAATAAGTACAGGTAGAAGCTTATGACTTGATACACAAAGGTGGTTTGTTGGTGTACATCGTAGTTATGATTTGCCCTTGAATGCTCATGGTAAGAAATCATAAATGCTCTCTTAAGTGGTTTAGCTGAGCCTCTTCCAGTTTAAATGATACTTAAGTCTCACAGGTAGGTCAGTTTTCGTTTCTTTCTGTTTGCCATCAGCTGCATAACAAGGGACATGTAATTTCTACTGGCCACAAGTAAATACATGTGACTGTGATATCTGAGTTGGCATTGCTCTAACTGTGTTTTTATGTTAGTACTGTATGACTCTTGAATGTTAAAATCTGTTTTTTAGTTAAGTAGTCTAAATATATCAGGTCAGTGAGCATGGACAACATGATTAAAAACCAAACAACAAACCCTGCATTGGTATCTTTCACTGTTGCACAAAGTGTTTTTGAGGTTTTTTTTTAATTTCCTTTGGAAATAAATATAAGCAAGTACTTTGATGGTCTGGATTTTCTCTGTGTTTTATTTTTTTAACTTTCCGTTGCAAACTGGAATGTTCTGCCTTATGCTACTTAGTTTTTGTAGCTTTGTTAAACTTTGTAGAGTTCTGCTACCTCATTTTGTTTCCATTATTAAGCATAGTTCCTTTGTGATAAAATATAACTGATTAAATGAATGAAAGAGATGTAATTATTTCTATCTTGATTGATTGGTTGTGACACTTTGGCCTCACCATGTTTCCTTTTGTTTGATTGGTGCTATTTGGTTAGGGACAACTGGTGACTGGAAAACTGCCTTCATTGCTATAGCTCTTTCTCGTGACTTGTTTTGGGTCTCTGTATATGTTTTATTAACCTTAATGAGGTGAATGACTACTCTTGACTTGATTAGATTAAATCCTCATTTACT
The DNA here is from genome assembly GCF_037038585.1 of Patagioenas fasciata. Classification (NCBI taxonomy): domain Eukaryota; kingdom Metazoa; phylum Chordata; class Aves; order Columbiformes; family Columbidae; genus Patagioenas; species Patagioenas fasciata. The sequence goes on from NC_092530.1 coordinate 17,366,831, forward strand.
AGTGTTAAAGATGCTGATGATTATTTTGGTGACTCTCTGATAACTTAGGTGCTGTTGTTGGCTTGCCTGCTGCTTTTCATATTTTTTCCTAAGGATTTATGTTCCTTTCTTCTTAATACTTAGAATGAAATATTTTTTTTCTTCTCCCTTCCTGGTTGTTGTAGCTTAACTTTTTAACTGTCTTAGTGAGAAATTCCCAGAGTTCTGCTCTATTCCGTATGTGGTTTCTGAAACCCTGTATATTATGTGTTTTCTGTGCAGTTGTGCTGCTGACAGATGTGGTTTTGTTTTTAGGACTTTGTATTTTATGCTTTTAATTTTATTATGGAAAACAGAAGGCAGTGTATTCATACTGGCTCTGTAGGTATTTATTGTACCAAATAAAACTCTACAATCTTTGTGTAACCTTGTCGTTATAAATCTGCTTTTTCATTTTTTGCATCTTCTGTGTAAATGAGGATGCAAGTAGCTTTTTCTGTATACCTGCAGTAACTCACATTTATCTCTCAAGCACAGTGAAAAATTGTTTACTAACATAATGCTATTTTTCTCCTCTTTGAAATAATTCCTTAAGTGGTATCAGGTCTAACTATGAAAATAACTTCATTTTCATCTAGACTGGCAGATGCCTTGCAGATTTAAATGACTTACCCAATGCCCTGACTGCTTTCAAGTGTCATATAATTGTCCAATTGTAACTGTAACTCTTCTTAGAAGTGCTCTAACTGTTTTCTGTATTACTATGACAGCAAGTGAAGTGACTTAGTCAGTTTTGTAACTATATTTTTAGAAGAGGCCTTGGAGATGCACAGAGTTTTGTATTTTTGTACAAATCATTATCTGGAGCAGGACTATGAGAACTTTAGTGTTATCCTGTGCCACGGTTATTGATGTGTGACAAAAATCAGAATGCTGCTAGAAAATGTTCAGTTGAACTTGTAGTTGCTTGTTTTTAGTATATGGATAAATCTGATTCTGGTAAAAGCAAATAATTCTCATGCTTAACCAGTTGCCCTTGTATTATTTTATGTGTGTACACACAGGCGCACCCCCCAGAACTGTGTCAACTGTAATAATATGTCACTAATGTCTTTGCATCGTGTTTGCCTCGTACTCAGTATATTCTGCGAATGTCTTCTGTGTATGGTAATTTAACAGTTTAATTTGCTCGCTCTTTCCAGATTAACATATTGAACATTAGAGACTATACATAGTTAAAAACTTTATTTTATATTAAGTTGTTGTCAAAATTGCTCTTGCTCCGAATGATTGATATAGGGATGAATTTGAAAGTGTTGTTTGTTTGTTTGTTTTTTTCTTCCAAAAGTTTTATTCCGGTGATGGAGGGTCAAAAATATTTAAAACCTGTAAAGAGGTGCTCACAACTTGCTTGATGCAGTTGACTTGATCTCAGATGTTTGTGGTAGTAATCCTCTGACACATGCAGATTACCTTGTGTTTGGGCACAAACTAGTTCTTTATATGTGTAAAGATTTTAGCTCGATACAAGCATGACTCACACACTAGTTACAAATTATTTGATGTGATTCTGGTATGAAGATGAAGCCCTAAAAGGACCAGCAAGATGTTGAATGAGCTTTAACTTGTTCTTGGATCATAAAAGATGAAAATTAGATTCACCAGGCAGTTGTCAATCTAAATGTGGCTTATGAGTCTTGGTGGCCTTTCCAAGCTGCGGTGCATGCAGACTTTAGCCTGTTGGGCAGTGAAAAACCTTGAGGAAGGAGTAACTGGTCATTTCAGGTTTCTTAATCTTCAAAAGCTTATTTACATGTTTTAAAGTTTATTTACACTTTCTGTGTGGGTATATGCTTGTGTTTGTCAAGGTGTATTCATAAAAAGCAGATAGAATCCTTGAATTGACTTCTAAAACTTGGCTTTCTGTGCCTACCCTTTCAAATGTTTTTGTGCCTCCATTCCCATGAATCCTAGGAAGCACAAGTATAAATATAATCTTCAATGAAAATACAGATCCCAAGTAGTTTAATTGTTATTGTAAGATCTTTGGAGCCTACGTTTCTTGGTAGTGTTACTATATTAAGTTCTGGTAACTTTAACAAAGCTTTGTTTATTAGTTCAAGTTAAATCCAGTAAAATTGCTTTGTCTTCTTCCTATTCTAGATTCGGGGAAGAATGTTCAACTGTTTGTAACTGCAGAATATCATAAACAAAGTTGTCTGATTTGTTTTAAATTTGCAGAGTAATTGTACTTTTGTTCAGCTGCTGACAAGGGTGAGGTTTGTATGGTTTTCAATTTTTGTGCAAGTCTAGAAGTATATTTGAGATATTGGGGAATAAAATGTGTGTGCAGTGGAAAATTACTTGCAAGGTTTTTTTCCCTGTGTGGAAGGACTACTGCTGCTCCATGATAATGAGAAAGTTGTTGCTATTTTAAGACTATGATGAAGTATGCTTTTGAATTGTTCATGGCAATATTATTTTGGGAGGCTGCCAGAAGCTGCTTCTACAATTTGACAGAAAAAGAAATTATTTTATAAAATTAAATATTTCATGTTCATTTAAAATGTTTTTAAAAACTTGTTTGCTCTTTTGATGTAGAGGAATCCAGTTCTTTAAGGGTGTGTCTGTGTTCGGTGGGTACTTTTAAATGAGAACTTAATCTTGTCTGTTGCCTGAAATCACAGATGCATAGAGTAAATTGGGTTAGAAGGGACTTCAGGAGGTCTCTAATTCAACCCCTTGCTCAAAGCTTTATTTAGTTGGCTCTTAAAAACCTCTGAGATGGAGACTGCAACCTCGCTGGGCCCTGTTTTCACTGCCTGAGTGCCCTTATGGTGCAGGAGCACCCAGGTGTTGGGTTTTTTTCCTTAAATCTTGATGAAATCAAGTTCATTTCAGTTTCTGTTGCATCTTGTCTTCTCACTGCTTTGAGGACCCTGGTTTCAGTAACCACCTCGGAGGTGCTGGTGGCCCTGCTGAAGCTGTCTCTTCTCCAGGCTGAATGATTCGAGCTCCTTCAGCCTCATGTTACAGGGCAGGTGCTCCAGGTCCTGGTCCTCTGGTGTGACTCTCTGCTGAACTCACAGCAGTTGATCAATGCCTGCCTTGTACTGACGTTCAAAAGTGGAAGCTGTTCTGAATGATGTCTAATGGGTGTTCTATAATGTGAAGTTTAATTACCTGACTGTAGCTTACCTGCAGAAATCAGGGAAATGGGGGGGATTATAAATGTGCTTATTAATATTTGTGTGTTTAAAGTATGATTTGATTTCAAAGCAAAGTTTAGATAGCATTAAAAGAATTCTTCTGCTTATATACTGATGAAATAACTTGCATTCATTTTAGTTAAAATATTTGATGGATTTAAAAAAATCTGATGGATAATGCCTTACCTTCCATACATATTTATTCAACTTAATTATCTCTGAATAAGAATAATATGCACCGTTAATGTGCTGGAAATAAAACAGAGTAGTTGGTTGTAATTCTATAATGAAATATTGTATAGAAATAAAATCAGTGAGTGAAGTGATTCTCACTGTAAAATATGTTTAAAGAAATCAGTCTCATGGAGAGTTGGGGGAATTTTACACAAAGTAAACTTACATCCACAGAAACACATACGCACAGACATCTCCTTTGGCTGGAGTGTCCTGGTGGGGTGGCAGCGTGGAGGGGAGGTTTATAATAACTCACCTTATGTGGTACTGTAGTTCAGCCGAAACTCAGCGAATGTGCAGTAAGGGAAGAAAGAATACAGAAAGCAGAGGAGGAAATGAAAGGCTTTAAAAACTCTTCGTACTGCTCCTTGTATGAGCAGCAGAAGGACGTTTGCTACAGTTGGAGGTGGCACCGACAGGCGTGAGGAACCTCTGAAGTAGCTTTTACTCTGCTGGGCGTAGGCAGTGGGAGCAATGCCGGGATGAGCACCTGGGACCCTGCGCAGGCTCTGCTGGCTTCTGCTGACGCTTGTCCTGGGGCAGGTGGTGGAGTAGCTGTGGTTGCAAGATCTGCGGCTGACTTGGGTGTGCCTTTGCCTGCTGCAGGCAGAAGTTCCACTTTGCAGTGCAGATCCATTCAGGGTTGTCACATCTTTTACGAGTCGCTTGTCTGGGGCTTGTTTATGCTCACTTGTCTCTCTCACGGTTGGTGCAGCCTTAATTTAAATTTATGTGAGCTCTAGTTGAAACCACTTTCTATGCCAGCATAGGAAAACTGGGGCTGTTGTGCCTTTGTCTCTTTGTTTCACATGGTATTTCTCACTTAAAATACGAACAAAAATAATTTCATATGGAAAACATTTTAAAACAAGCTTCTGAGTCAGTATACCTTTTACCTTTATAAATATCTCTCTATTAGAAAAATTAAGCTTCTGTAAATTGAAGGAAGTCACCTGAATGAATATTAGATGTTCACAAGTTAGCATAGCAATATAGAAAAACTTAAATCTACCTTAAGTTTTATATTACATAAGATATTACAAGGAAGGGAAAACTGTGAAAATATCTTAATCTTCTACATTTTATAGACAAAAATGAGTCTCTAGTGTTGCAACAGTTTTTTTGTGGAAGACAGTTTGAAAGAACAGTGATTTAATGTTGATTGCTAATAGCTTTTCATTTAAATTGTTGGAGTTGCACTAAAATTAGTTCAGGACCCCTCTGTTTCAGTGTTTGGAGAAAACTGAGACTGCTGGAGACTGAGAAAGGAAGCGATACCTCCCTGGGACAGGGTTACATGAGGCATTTTTCATTTTTCAACTGAAAGTGGGTTCCTATATATATATATGTGTTGTTTTTTTTTTTTTTCCTGGAAGGGTGTGATTCTTATATTGATAAACTGTATCACTGAATATTGCTATTTTAAACAGTGTCAGCTTCCCTGTGGTTTTTTTATGAGATACAGAAGACCTGGGCACCATGAGGCAGTAATAAACCTGTAAAACTGAAGGCTGTGGTTTTCCACCTTCTTCCTGTACAGACAAAGTCCTGTATTGTTATAGTAACTTCAGAGCTTTTTGGATCTCGCAGTTAATTCTGTCACTGTCATGTGTGAGGTGTCACCGTGAGCCCACTGTCACGCAGGGGCCAAGTTCTCGCGGTGCAGAGATTTGTGCAGGCATTTTCAGCATTGAGAAGGGAAAGTGTGTATGTAAGGCTACAATGTTTGATTTATGGGATAGAAACAACCACTGTGTGGTCTGTAATCACTTCCCCCTGCCCCAAACAAACAAACAAAACCTCTCCAAGACTGCAGTAGGATGTCAAAGCAGCTTGATGAGGGGCGGGTGAGTAGGGAAAGGGAAGTAGAATTTGTTACAAAGTTACTGTTTGCAGTAGCTTCAAGTATGAGCATTTTCCCAGTATTTGTTCTGGAGATCTCTTGTGTGATGTCAGGAAATACTAAGAAGGTGAATCGTGTATCATGTGATTCTGTCTTCAATCAGTACCATTTAAAAGCAAATACAACCATTTTCTTTTAAACATGTCAAGGCTATTGAGACCAGAAGGCTGGACACTCCCCCTTCTGGTGTGCTCACTGAAGTTTCATTTTAAGAAATGGGGGGTTGTTTTTAAATGCAGAAGTACTGTGGAACTCCTGCTTTTTCCCTCTCTCCTTTTTAAAATTCTTTTTTAAACTTCTTGAAACACATGAGTGTATTGACATGCTTGTGATTTCAAGAGCCTGCAATCATTTTACAGTTTGTTCCTGTTTTCCTAAATGAAGTCTTATGCAAATGCTCCAAGCAGGTTGCGTGTCATAGTATGTGTATCCTGTCACTTAAAACAAGCACTCTAATGTTTGTTTGCTGAACTAATAATAGTATTCAAACAACTGGATTCCAAAACGCAGCTTGAGTCAGAGTATTCCTTATAATAAGAACCAATCCCAGAGGTAGTAATGAATTTCTTGGTAGATTTGGATGCTTTTAAATAGTACCTTCAATTACAAGGCATTATGTAATTTTTAAAATTAATGGTACCTTGCAAAACATTCTTGGAAGGTCTTGGTGTCTACCTGTGGACTTCCAAAGTCTAAATCTCTCCTGTAAATAGGATGTAGTCCAGGAGGAAGTGTAAGTCTCCAATTTGTGCTTTCTCATCAGATACCCGGTATGGCTTCATCATCAGCACCTAAATATAATTCAAACTACTTGGACAGTTCCCCAGGTAAAAGGGTGAGTGTAACTTTTTTCATGTTTTTTACGTCAGAGGTCCCAGAGATCATTATCTTCCATATTTGGGTAGAAAAAGGAGTATTTTTATCAATTTTTTCTTGCATGTATATACTGAGTTGATTTCAATATCTTTCAGAGTGAACAGGTGAAATATTCTCTGTACCACAAGTTATAAGAGCCTCATCCAAATCAGTTCTAATACACTTATTCTTGTCCTTGCTTTCTACATCACAATAATCTGTGGCATTCTTGAAGATTTTTGGCCCTTTGATGCTGCAGAAAGATTCTGTGCTGCGGTTGATAAGTTATATCTACTTACGTGTGGTTTGCCCAGTTTTAAAATGTTCATGTGTTGTGGGCAATACATTGAAGCAATCTAAAAAGCTCTGCTTTTTTGATGCTGTGTGCCTGAGGAAAATGTAACCTGTGCGCAAGAAAAGAGAAACTAAGGTTTTATTCAGCTTTTTAAACAGTTCTTCAAAACCAGTGATTATTTTCTATTAATCATTCTTAAAAACTACTGAAAGTGGGTAAGTCACAAATTAGTATATTATGTGTAATAGTTGTGAGCACATTAAGTGATTTCATCTGATTTGTTCTTCCAAGCCCAGTAGAGCTGGAAAATTAAATGCACACATTTTTCAGAGAGCTTACAGTATAGAAATTTATTTCCAATTTAATGCAAATATAGTTAACTGTTTTATTTAGAAGGAGAAAGACTTAAACATACTTATGTTTCAAGTCTGTTCAACCTTTAAATGTTGAAGAGCGGGAGTTTAGGATAGGGGAGTGTGCTCCTGGTTTGGTTCAGTCTGACAATTTCTACTGTGGAAAAACCTGTTCTTTCCCATGAAGTAATTACCTTTAAGATTTTGGTTGTTTTGTTGTTTTTTTTTTTTTTTAATCTGGAACTTGAAGTAATTGTAAATAAAATGTGATGTGCTGTTGTACTTATCATTCTTTAGACTCTAAAAGATGGAACTAACTGGGAACAAAATGAAGAAATACCTCGTCTGCCAGGAGAAACTAGAGTTACAGGTATGGAGCTGTATAGCTGCCTAATGTAGTGTATGTTTAGGAATCTGGCATATACATGTATCTTGCTGGATTGTTTAACAATTTGGATCGGTTTGGACTGGGGGCAGGGTAGGTCATGCTGAAATGTCAATTTTTCATGTAATGGTGATAGGGACTTTTTATCACTTAGCACTAATAACTTTTTAAGTCTTTAAAATCTTGGTTTCCACACATGGTAGATCCTCCAATACAAAGAATTGCAAGTGAAGATGTGTCATAATTGTATTTACAGACTAAGTAGCATGTGTCTAGTAACCAGAGCCCCTCCAAGCTTTCCAAAGCCAAGAGAATTCTACATGCAATCCACTAGGTATTGATACCTTGTGCAGCAGTGTGGAACCTTAGCCCCAGCTGTGACTACCCTAACTACGATCTTACGCTTCCTTGACACAACACGGCATGCACGTAGCCACTATGCACTACTATGCCTTTACATACAGGAGTGCTGTAGCATAAGAAAGACAAATGTGTTGTGTACAGTGCTTTCTTACTTGATGGAAGCTCTTTCCGCTCATGGAAGTTTGTGTTGAGGTATCAGAATGAACTTCATTTGTGAAGCTTCTCCTGCCCCTCTGCCTGAGGGTTTATTAGGTGGGTTTGTTTTGAGGTTGGCTGAGGTGAAACCAAAATGGTGATGCAGAGGAAGCACGCATCTTTTTAATGAGTAAAGTTGTGGGGAAGGCATGACGGAGAGGGTGTGGGACTAAGATGAATGTTTGATATGATTGTTATGAAAATTGCCTGTGCTTTGAGGCAGCAGGCTGGAAGGCAGGTGCTTGTTGTGGAAGGCAGATAAATAGAATGAGGGAAAGAAATGAGTGGAAAGGGAGAAACAGGTGATTTATAGTGCTTCACTTAAGTCTTCAATGGCATTGCTTCAGTTAAACCTCTCTCTTTTGAGTAGTGCGTGTTAGTACTAGTTTTGCAACTGTCCTTGCTGAAACAGTGCTGATGGGCCTGCTGTATTTGATTGCCTTAAATTGAAATGCAATGTTTGTCTTTGGGATGGTGAGTTCCCTGAACACTTTACAACTTGAACTATGTACTTCAGTGCAGTATTGGTTACAGAGCATCAAAAGATGTAATGGTATCAACAGAAGGAATGTATTTGTTCTGGGACAGTGAATAGACTGGTTCAGTAATCACAGAGGACTTAAATCTACTTGCTGTTGTATGTCCTGCCCTCTTCCACATAGTGCCAAGAAAGAGAAGAACACAAATTAATTAGGAAGGCTACTGAAATCTGCTTATTTAATTTGAGCAAGTTTAATATATGAAACTTTCACATTTTCTTAACAATTCAGGTGGACAAAATTCAAATGTATTACTTTTCAAATTATTTCATCTCTTATGCTGGCTCTTATGAGTGCAGCTCTCTTTATTTTACTGCTACTTAACTATGCTGTCCTTAGCTCTGATTTTTTTCTTTTTGCAATCTTTAAGAAATGCTGCATTTCTTACAGACAAGGATGTTATTTATATGTGTCCATTTAATGGCCCTGTTAAAGGAAGAGTGTACATCACAAACTACAGGCTGTACCTAAGAAGTGTGGAAAATGTGAGTAATATGCCACAATTACTTCCGTGGGATGAGTTGGCTTTAAACTCCTTTCCCTTCACCCCCATGGTCTTTGATTTATTTTGTGGACAGTTCATTTGTTTTAGTTTTGACACATGTACACTTGTGGAATTGCATGGGAGGCTTTTTACTTGAAATGATCTGTAATATTTGCAAGAGCCATATCTTAGTTGTGTAATGACTAAATAGTAATTGCCTTTGTGCTACGAGAAATCTGTATAAAAATGTAAGTTCTTTAAAGTCTTGTAGAAGTGTCATTTTTGTCAGTTAAATGTACAGTTTAATCACACTGAACTGATGCTTTTATCTTATGTCTCTTGAAATTTTTTTGATAGTTGCTCTCTTTACACGTATTCTGTGATAGATCAAGGGCAGCAGCTAATGATGTGCAATAGTTCTTAAAATGGCTATCAGTAAAGCAAGATTTTTGTTTGACCTTGCAGTTGGAAAAGAAAAATACTTAGATCACTGGAACTTCACATGGGTGGGGAGAGTAGTAGTGTGTTTGATAAACAGCAACATGAAATGTGCTTGTTATCTGTTTTATAAATAATTTTTAAATAAGGTTTTAGGACTGCTGAACTGAGGTTTTTCTGATTGCAACTAACTCTACTAGTAATCTCTTATTCATTTTATTCTACTTTATTCTGCATGTCACTAAAGCAGTGTTGGCAAGCAGAGAGAATCGGAAGTGTGTAGCTGAAGGTGTTGCCACCTTTTTTTGCCTGCATACTGTATTAGGGATGAGGTATTTTTGTTGCATGTTAAATTGGATGTTGTTTAAGACTGTAGAGTAGAGACTTCATAACGTGTTGGGAAGGGAGACTCAATCAAACACAGAAACACACTTTTGCTTCCTGTATGTATTTCATGTCTGCTCTATATTCTAGAATGTATAGGAATGTTTTGCTTGAGTCTTCTTTTTGGATCAATCCTTTCCTTACTGAAACTTTCCTTGCAGGATCCAGTTGTGATATTGAATGTTCCGTTGGGTGTAATTTCAAGGATTGAAAAAATGGGAGGAGCTTCAAGCAGAGGAGAGAACTCTTATGGATTAGATATAACCTGTAAAGTAAGACTTTCCAGTAATTCAATAGGAAATGAAATCTAGAGGTTCCTTTTCTCAGTGCTTACCTATTTATAGGAATGAAAAAGCACGTGTTCCTCAGAGAGGAATTTAAAAAGAAGTTTTTGGAACTAGACAAGGAGGCACTTTTTGTATAAAGGGCTATTTATCTGTCTTCTCTGCATGTGAGGAGAAGGATTGGTCTTCCTTTCTGAATCACTAATTGACAGGAGGTCTTGCACAGTAGTCCTGGTTTAGGGCATTATTCCTGCTTTGCTTCATTATATCATTCATTCTAAAAGTAATTGTTTATAATCCTAAACTCTTTGAAGAACACTTCAAACGGGTTTTGTAAGCTGTAAAGGCAGTGAAAAGCTTATGCAACAGCTATCCCTATTTCCTTAGTCTCACCAAAAAATTATGTTGCCATGAAAAAATATGGTCATAGGGGAGTTCCCAGTGGATAATTCAGGATCCTTTATTTGACTCATTAATGAAGTATTCTTAGTAGTTAATGCACAATTTGCTTATTGTTGAGGTTGGTGATAGCTGGGGACAATATAGTCTAGACAGATGACTGGCAAATTTTCATTTTGAAAACATAGATCAACTCCTGCAAAGATTCAATAGTAACCCATGAGACTTTTTAGTGAATCAGATACAGTCATTTTTGATGGCATAATGCCAAAGCAGTGTTTGCACCACACAGAATGTGATACTGCTTTAGTTGTAGAATTCTTATGCTCTGTTCTATTTTATGGGATAAAAAATAAAACTGAACATTCAGAATGGTTTGAGGTATGTTGCAAGCAGATTCTGAATCATGTTTAGTGGATAATATAGCATTTGTACATCAAATAAAAGTATCTTACAACTTTGGTTCTCTTAAAAGATAATACCTTTGTTTTAGGATATGAGAAATTTACGGTTTGCATTAAAACAAGAAGGGCACAGTAGAAGAGATATATTTGAAGTCCTCACGAAATATGCTTTTCCCCAGTCACATAACTTGGTAAGTTACACAATTTTTACTATTGAGTCATCTTAATGCAGAATTCTTACCAATTAACTTCAACTGTTGGACCTACTAATGGACTTCCATGGCTTTTTAAAAAGAATAACCACAGAATCCGTTAACTAAAGAGAATTAATGTTTTTATTTTGTACTTTTTCAACACTTATATCTATGTATCTGTAAAATTGTGAATGCTATATGCTATATTGAGGTAAACTACTGAGCACGTCTGATCCATACAGATTCCGTTGTTTAAAGACTGCAAGTTATCTTCCTTAATTAGGAAATACAGCAGTATGTTCCTTACTTGATTTCTTGAAAATGTTAAACTATCGGGCAGTCTCCAAGGCAATGATAATATGAATCACCAGGAGTTTTACTTTGGGAAAAGAAGACAACACTTGTTTTATTGATGAAACTGATGACAAATATAACATCTAGTACAGTAATTAATTTACACACATTTATTTCAAGTTAAAAAAACATCTTATGGAAGGAGTTGAGTGACAATGATGTTAACTAACATTATCTTCTGTTTCTTTGCCAAAATCTGTGTACTGTGATCATTTTGACATATCTTCAGTAAATGCTTTATTTTGTCTTTTGTAAAATTCAATTTATGTTTTGTCGGGGTGTTTTAATTTAGGCTGATTGTATCGCAAGTTGTGGGAGGGTTCTGCTGTGAATTTTTAAGAACTTTATTCAGGCAATTCTTGAGTATAAGAGGCTGCAGCAAGAATTTTATTTCCTTCTCTGATACATGTCAATCAATCTGTAAACATTTAATTCTTCAAAACTTTTTTGCAGAAATTTTGCATTCTGTATGCAAACAGTAATGGAATGAAAGCATAAGGAAAAATAAATGCTTTTGCTTAGAATATTTTGTGGTGTTGATGAATAGGTCTTAAGAAATGAAACTGAGATTTCTACATTTGGGTGAGTGTGAGGAGTTTTACAAAGAAAACTTGTAGAAGAAAATGTATCTCTAACTCTACTGCTGGCATTTTATGCACCTTACAATAGAGAATGATTGAAAGCATAACAGTAAATATGGGCTTCAGATGGGATTTTGAAAGGATGATGGAAAAGAGAGAGAAAACTCCATATAGAAATATTGAATTATAGAGAACTTTAGGTCAAAAGGGTCTTCTGGATATCATCTGGTCCAGGCTTCTGTTGCAAATAGGCCTTTAGGTTATCCAGGGCATGTTCAAGCCTAGTCTTGAATATTTCCTGCAAGGTAGATTCTATTGTGTCTCTGCGCAATCTCCTCCAGTATTTAATCATCTTCATGATGATATTTTTTTTCCTTACATTGAGGACTTGTGTAGATTTGCACGTAGTGAATGTTGACAAATTAAGCACAAACTGACTTAGGAGAGTCCATTGTGAGATTTTTGTTTGTTTGTTTTTGTGGTGTCCAATCCTACTACAGGGTTTGGGATGGCACATGATGGGATATGGACTTGTATTACATTTTGCCATTCAAAAAGACCTGGTGTTCTTGTCTAGTGATGGCAGTGAGTGATGTGTGGAGTCATGCACTTCCTGCTCTATTCATTGCACCTGTTGAAGCCAGTAAAGCCCATCATTACATGACCTGACCTATTTTTGAATGTAGCTTGCCAGTAAAAGTTACACTCAATACCAAAAGGTTCAGCCAAGGCAGAGGTAATTTTGCCTTCAGATTCAGTAAAGCACAAAACTGGACAATATAGTGACGATATGGAGAATGGCCATACTTTCTGTCTCTTAGCTGTGTCTGGTGCAGGGTGTAACCATTAGACGTTGTGGTTACTTTTGAGGGAAACATAGTGAGCTTGTTACATCAGGAAATTACACCTGTCCTTATTTTCTCATGTCGCAATGTGGATGAGCCCTTACCTTTAAAATGACCTCAGCAAGCGTGTGGTATTTTTGGTGTGCTTTCACGGTATTTCAGCAAGCAGTTTAAATGGATCCTGCCAAAGGTGGGTGTTTCTGCCTGGTTGTTCATTCCTGCCTTGGTTTTCCCTGCATGAGTTTGAGGCTGATGATGAACCAGATAGGGAACTGAAAGGGACTTTAGCTAAGCACAGAGGAAAAACAAAAGCCTTACCCTGACTAATTTCCTCAGTCTTGTTAGCCCAGTGTGAGGATGGACTTGGGGTGTCTATGGGTGGATGTGCTTGAGGAGGAATGACGGGACTGCCGCTTTCCGTGGCTGGTTTAGAACAAGGTTTCACTGTCTGAATATCACAGTGTGCGCAGGCTGTGCACGCATGCCTGCTGCTTCGGACACAAGCTAATGCTCTGGTCATGCAGCCAGCTCAATCAGGGAGATCTTTCATAACGAATGTGCTGTGTCTTCACGTGGCAGCTGGGTGAAGATGTCAGTCCTCTGCTACTCAGATGCTGAATGCTTGCTTTTCTCTGGTCTCTTCCTCTCTACTTTCCAGCTATGTGGCTGATTATTCCTCTTATTCCAAACATACAGTGATATAATCACCATGTAAGACAAAGCACCTCACTTATCTAGCACAAAATATTCTGTTTTCTGAGTTAGTCTTGTGCAACTTCTAACAATTTGAGAAGACCTGGTTTGAAATCAGTGTGCACCAGAACTAGTGCAGGAGAGGGCATGTGAGTGGAACAGCGAGCAAGTAGGAGATAAAAGGGAGGGATATCCTATTTTTAGCAGTGTTAAACTGGTAATTTTGCTCAGACCACCTTGTGGAACTGCATCCCTGATCTTCAGCTGGTTCAGCAGCGCTGATGCTTGTGCAGCTCTGCAGTGGAAAGAAGGCATCATCAGGACAATAAAGGTCTAAACTTTTACCGTCCTGATTTTTATCTGTGTTTTTATATTTCGTGTCAGATTTTTATCTGTAGTGGAACCATATCCTTAGAGCTGATCCTAAGCAAGAACTTTTGGAGATGCCATGTTGCCATTTCCTTCATGCTATACCATTCTTGGACAAATGGACAGTAAATACAGTCCAAAACATTATTTCTGAGTGAAGCGTACTTACTGTTTTCAAGCTTTTTCTCAATCACCATGCCAAGAGCAGTGTTCGAGAGCCTCTAATAAATCACAGGTCTGTTTGCAATTGTTCAGCAGTGTCTCAGCATTGTACTGTGTGCTTGCTTCCAGAAGCTAATTCCTGTCTCTCTCCAGTTTGAGCATAGGTTGGGTTCACATCTCCTTGAATCAATACATTATGTAATGTAAATCTGGTAGCTCACCTGACTGACAGCTTGGTTGATACGGAACAAACAGCTGCTATCCATAGGCCTCTCTTGTGTTTGGAAATTTGTGCTAATTGAAAGAAAATAATTGCTGAAAGTGTTTTTTTTTTAAAGTTAAAAAAAGTCAAAGAACCCCTCCAAACACCTCAAAACCAAACCAAACAACAACAACAAAAAAACAACAGACCCACAAAATTAAATGTTTGAAAGTGCCTCACAAAAGATGAAATGTATTTAGTCTCTGTAGCTTAGTTTCTGCATAGCGGCTGCTTCACTTCCTGCTCTTATCTTGAAACTACACATCATTTCACATAATTTTAATAAGATTATTTGCCCACATAATACCTGCATGATACACATTTATTTCTAACCATGATAGCTCTGTTGGAACGCCAGTTTTGATGAGAGACACTGGTAGTCATGCTGTCTGACTTTGATCTCTTCCACTCCTGACGTAGCTGCTTATTCTGGTGGTAATTTAAAATATGAGACTCGGATTATGCTATTGGATCTACAAAGATTATTTTAGATGGCAGCGAGGTCTGGCATAGGTGCTGGTTCATGGCACACTCGAATTTGCAAAAATATCTTGACTTGAGGCTTTTTTTCTGAATGACTTAACATCAGTCTCAGTGCAATAATGGCATAAGGTTACCATATTTGCAACTTATCAGAAGTGAATTGTGTTAATACTACAATGACTGATAGGTTTTAGATGAATGGCTAAGACATAACTGGCTCTGTAGTAATGGCGTATTAAAGGCGAGGATAATGACATCTTTATTTTTGAACACACTGAGAAACTGCCAGCCTTTTCACTGAGTAAAAGCTTAGTGATTTACGATGTATGAAAAGCACAAACCAGGAAGTTAGAAATAGAGAAAACAATTGACTTTCTTTGCATATGTTTAACACTTTTTTGTTTTAGTTTTGCTACTTTCTTATTTTGTAATGCATGAAGATTGGCTGAGTATTTAGTGATTAGTATACATGTTATATACTTATGTGCAAGTAGAACATGTACTTTTGTACTATGATTCCATAAATAGAGTAAATATATAACTGTAAACAGACTGCTTGCCGAACGGTATTGTCAGATTGCAGCTGCTCTCTCCTCTGTCTTGCAGAACTACATTGTTTTGTGAGCAACCAGTGTATCACCTTTTTGTGAGCAAAATGGTAATGATAAATTGAATGTTGAAGGCAAGCACTTAATCTGTAGGAGGACTGAAAAAGAGACTCTATGTGTTGAAATTGTCGGTTAGCACCTGCAAGGAAGTAAACAGAATTAAGCTGGGTTATTTAGGATGAAAGTGGAAATATGTGGGTCCTTAGAGCAGATGTGAAACTTGCCTAAGTTATAACAAACCCTTCTGGGGTCTACGTACATATTTATTGCATTGATTTGTTGACTATAATAGGGTTTGTTAATTAGGAGCATCAGAACAATCCAAGTTCCAGTTTGACAAAAAATGTTATTCAATAGAAATTACTTCACATTGCTCATTATCACATCTTATTTCTAATAAACAAAAGTAATGTACAAATGTGTGCTAAATATGGCTTGTACTGACACAAGCAAGAAAATACAATTGTATCCAAACATATCTCTTATGTTTGCTTAGGTATGTGATTCTTAGTATTAATATGATTCTAAATGGGAGTTGCTTGTTACACTGAAGTTAAACTGTAATTTAAAATTAAATAGAGCTGTATGAAATGAGCTTAAATGGATGCAGAGTGTTTTAAATGCACATTCTCCTACTCTGACTCTTCTGCTGTGTTATGCTGGAAATTGTGGGGGGATACAAATTCTACTTTCATCTGATGAGCTGTTTAAGTGGAGGTGAATGTACAAAAATCTTAAAGTGAGAAATTACTTTAAACTGTATATTGTTGAATGGAACTGTGCTACAGTTGTCAGAGTGGAAAAGGAAGCATTTTTACTCTTTGAAACTGCTGTATATATTGCTTTGTATATTTTGTTGTGAGAGATGGGCATAAAGTAGGGTGGGGGTGTTGCTGTATTTCAGACTCTAGCACTTAACCTGGGCTAAAGTTCAGGCCACCTTCACAAAATAGTTCAAGACTTGGTCTTTCTGGTCTCAAGTGAAAGACCTTTGGGGGTGATGGGGAGGGGGATTCAGATCTTTAATCTCTTTTGTACAATAAGCAAGACTTTCAGTGGTAACCAGATTAGCTGCACAGTCTGTACACAATGTCCTCATATAAGTGTGTGTATATAAACTTTTGTTATAATTTACTCAACTTCGCAGAAGAAAAATAGTTTTTAGGACTTGCTCTAAAACACTGATTTAATTTTAAATTTCAGTTTCTAAATTAGTGGGATAAAGTATCTTGTGAAAGCAGTAACGTCCTTTTAAAATATTTGTTGATTTGAAATACGTGAGGAAAAAACTCCTCCTTTTGGAGGGATTCAGTTTTGTGTTTTGATTGTAGATGTTTACTGTTTAAACCATTGTAACATTAGACTGAACAGAATTGTCTTGATCGGTTCGGATCTGCCCTCCTAAGATGTCGAGCAGCCTGCACATCACCTCACCTCTGTACACGTAACCACGGCACCTTAGAACCACGTCTATTTTTTTTCTTGCTTCTGAGGTTTTCTGCATTTCTGGTTCATTCAGGTCTACACCTGTGCAAATGATGTAGATTTGGGATGTTCAGTTTAGCATTCAAGTTCTTCTTTGAATAGCTGTGAGACTTTCAACTTTGTTACAAATGAGCGATGATGGGCTCTGGAATGCTTTCTGCTCTGGCTGCTGCTGCTGCTCAGCTCACTTGGGACAACACATTCTCTTGCCTTTTTTTTTTTTTAAACAATTTAGTTTCATGCTCTAGTTGGCATCTGAAGAATTTGTAAGCCACCAAAATAAATTTTCTCAATGAAGGAGATAGTTAAAATAAACTTTACTTTTACTTTCATCCTAAACTGTAAAAACAGACCAAGAAAAAAAGGGTTCAGTTAGGTAACACAGCCCTCTTGGAGTTGGTTGAAAAGAGAAGGAAAAACAAGCTAAAAGGTACGAAGAAGTTGTCAGGATCCTGGGTGAGGATGTTGTATAAATGAGTCTTGAGAGTGAGCAACAAAGCAAGAGAAAAGTAGATAGTGTAACTGACTAGCAACATTTTGTTTCATTTTCAGTGGCAACTTTTAAATTTTGATGGAGTTTTACAGTAAACTGGGTTTCTGTTAGTAAGGATCAACTGGGGAGGGCTTGCAGAAAGAAGGCTGCTTCCTAATGGCAATTAATAGTAATTGAAGTCTTTCTACATTTTCAATTTTTAGCGTGTAACATTTTATGTAGTAATCACCTATGAAAGACATTTTGGTAAGAAGACAGTAGTTTATTTGGTGAGGATGTGAAATATGGGCAATAATACTGATATAAACTATTTTAAAACATTTCAACCTCCTGACAGTTTAAAAAAAGTTTAAGCTTTGTAATTTTTATTATTTTGACACTTTTTAAACTATTTTCACATTTTCATTATTTCATTAGCAGATCTATATTGTTTGATACTTCTTGCTATTTGCTTTGCAGTCTTGTAAATATGAAATTTAAATGGAAAGAATGGGCTGGCATGGAAAAGTCAGTCCGATTTTGTGGTGGGAATTAGAGTGTAACTGATGATGAGCCCTCATACTTACCGCTTTCAGTCAGAGTTCAGTATAATAAGCTGCTTTTACATCCTACAGCTTTTTTTTGCGTTTGCAAATGAAGAAAAGTTTTCTGAAAATGGATGGATGGTGTACAACCCCATGTCGGAATACAGGAGACAAGTGAGTTATTGAAGCTGCAGTTGCCTGGTGCTTTCGTATCTGACAGCTTACATGGAAGAATTATTGTTTGTGCATTTCTGTTACCAGCTCTTTTGTGGAGGGAGCTGAGAATGGGAGAAGGTGCAAACAGAACTTGGAAAAAAAGTAGAGAAATAAAACACTGGAATCTTAGAAAAAAAAAAAAGGAGTGTCACAGGAAGGTAGCCTTTGCTCTTTGAAGGAAGTTATTGATACCTCTCACAATGTGCCACTCAAGTGAGGAAGGGGTGGGGACAACGTGCCAAATATGTAACTACAGCACCCTAAATATAGATTTGATTTAGTCTACTTTTTCCTGAAGTGAAGGGAAAAACAAAACAAAACATTCTAGAAACAATGTTGCTTCATAGAAGATACTTATATGTCTGTCAATATTCTGCCTTGGTCTTAGGTGATTTTGGAAAAATGTCAATGAAAGAGGATGTTATATTTAATTTTAAAATGTGTTTTAGACGATTTTTTTTTACTTTAAATATGACTTTTAAAAAAAAGAAAGGCAAACAATAGGGACTTCCTTGGATTTTTTTTTTCCTCTCTTTAGTTTTTTGGTTAAAGGTTTAGAGGCCTAAGACCCAAAAAAGGTGAAATAGAAACACCTACACAAACGTCGCTGTGCATGTGCAGAGGGCTTATCAGTCTTTCTGAATTTCCTGCTGCTATTTATGAAATGCCTTACTAAGCAGACTACAACTAAAAGTTGTTGTTTCTCAATAAGAAAGCTGCTTTGAATCTTATTTTTAACCTGAAGGTAGTACTGGCTACAGAGAAGAAAGGTTGGAATGAGCTTCCCCTCTCACCCCCCATCTTCTCAGCACGATAGTCTCTTTTCAGCAGGCAAAATGGAAAGGCAGAGCTTTGAGGGAGGAGAGAAGGCAATTTTCTTTCCTCAATCCCACAGTTAAAGCAATACATATACTACTTTCAATCATTCCTTTGAAACTCATTGTAAAAATAGAATTGTGTATGTAAGAATATATGAGACAGCTATGCACTTGTTTGAGGCTGTGAATCCATCAGCAACGAGCTGTGTTCTATGGCCTTGTAATCTTTTTTTTCTTCTATTGTTTTGAAACAGTACTGTAGTTAGATTAAATTGGTAGGTTGTTGCCACCATGTGGCCGTAATATAATGTAAAATTCAATAGCAGAATTATTTGTACAGCTGAAAATAGATTGAAAAACTTTGTGTTACGTTTTAGGGACTGCCTAATGAACGGTGGCGAGTAACCTTTATTAATGAACATTATGGACTGTGTGACACATATCCATCGCTCTTAGTAGTACCATATAATGCAACAGATGATGATCTCAAGAAAGTTGCTGCCTTTAGGTCCCGAAATAGAATCCCGGTGAGTATTATGTGATGAAAGTTACCATATTGTGTAGCTAGTTTTAAGTATGCATACAAACAACTTTTTGCTGAACACAGAGGCTGCTTTTTCTGGAAATGGTTACAGCAAGACAGATTTGATTGGCTGGGGGCTATTGCTGCTTGGAACCAGTGTCTTGGCCAAGCCACGTTTCCGTTTTCCCCCCACAATCATCACCCGTTCCAACTTTGTTGGTTTTAACTTGACTTTTCTGGTAACAACTGCCAGCATTGCAGATTCCCTTTTCTTAACGAAGAATGAGCCTTAGCCTACCATCTGTACTAGTGTGTTGACTATTGTTGGATGTACGCAAAAAGCGATCGCAAATGTTATCCTCCTGTATGCAAACTGCATGGCATTTAAGCATAGTTCCAATGGTCCTTTTTAGTACTTTCATTTGGGCTGAAGAATTTAAGATAAATCGCTTTGACTTTTGGGGTATATTTCTGTAACTAAAATTCTTTGAGGTAAGAGAATTTTTATGTATCAGCTCTTTACAGCACTATAGAAAATATTAATTTATATCACAATACAATCTGTTTTAACTAATATTTCAATTTGGAAAACTTGGAAGATGTGCTAGATTCTCAGCCAGTATCAGAAAGCTGCCTTGAATCTCAGTTAATTTCAAACAGATGTGAAATCAATATGATAAATATTTATTAGATAAAGTATTTACTGACAGGCTAGGCCTATAATTATTGATGTAGTCTATATATGCACATGTATATGTATAATATATAATGTGTATGATATATATGTTAAATATATAGTGTGCATATAATTCTTATAACCCCGCAGTTTTTTCTCTGTCATATCAAAATTCATGACAGCGCTTTTGTATGCCTGCGCAGTCATTTCCTTGTTAATAGTAATTTTGTTCTTGTCAGGAAACAACTAATCATACTTACCCCCACACACACTGTCAGGTCTTGTTTCTATATACACAACTAAGGGTTGTGTTTCAGGAGTGAATACTTCCTGAGGATTATTTTTTTAAACTCCGATGTTGTTTTGCTCTGTAGCTCATAACTTTCAGACTGGGTGAGAATACTGTTTCGTAATATTCTTCAATGATGAAGGTGGAGTTTTTGCCTGCTTCTCGGGATACTTATCTTTAATCTCTTGCACTGCACTCTGTTCCCTGGGCAGCTCTGTATCTCTTGTTTGTGACAAGTCCCCTCTGGCTCGGAAGAGGAACAAAGGCAGCGTGCACTCTGCTCCAGTGCCGCCTCTTTGTAAAGAGGGCTGAGGAACAAA
The DNA here is from genome assembly GCF_037038585.1 of Patagioenas fasciata. Classification (NCBI taxonomy): domain Eukaryota; kingdom Metazoa; phylum Chordata; class Aves; order Columbiformes; family Columbidae; genus Patagioenas; species Patagioenas fasciata. The sequence goes on from NC_092530.1 coordinate 17,387,429, forward strand.
ATGTACTTTAAAGAGAATGGGAAGCATTCAGGGTACTGCAGAACGGTGCAATTTCCCTTCCTTATCCGAAAAAAGGAAAAAGTTGTTCTTGTAGAATTGGAGCATCTTAATCACTGTTTCTACAATGAATTCATTCTTCTGAATTGTTTCTTAGTTTCAACTTGAATTGCAATGTTTGTGTCCAGTTTGCTTTTCAGAATTATTTGTGCAACCTAAGACTTGTAGGAAGATACTAAAATATATTGTATTATATAGGTAAGTATAATTTCAGTAAGAGTTAAATATGTAAGAGAATGAACTCTTTTTAAATATTATTACTACTAAATTTTATGAGACTAAAGTGGAAGCAGTTGAGATGTCTGGGAATTTTATTTTGAAGAAATAAAATTAAAAGTGTTGATTTTCATACGATCTACTTTAAAGAACTTTAAAATTTTTAATAATGTGTTTCTTCTGATATGTTTTTGACATGTGACTAGGTTCTGTCATGGATTCATCCAGAGACTCAAGCTGTTATTATGCGCTGCAGTCAACCCCTCGTTGGAATGAGTGGCAAGCGGAATAAAGATGATGAAAGATATCTTGATATCATCAGGGAGGCTAATGGGCAAATCTCAAAACTGACCATCTATGATGCTAGGCCCAGTGTCAATGCAGTTGCAAACAAGGTAAACAGATGCTTAATAATCTTATTTATGAAGGGGGAAGGGGAGGAGACTTAGTTTGAATTTTTCTCTGAGCAGGTTTTTGAGAACAGCAGTAATATCAATGTAGATAAATTTACATAAACAAATACTGAGTCTTAAGGCCATGAAGGCACTTGAGTGCCTAAAGTAGGTCATAAGCAGGGTTTCAGGACCATATGTGAATTTCCAGACACGTTCTACCCTGTCTGTTATCAGTGAAGCACAGAACTTAGAGTGGGACTGAAATCAGATATGACTACACTCTCCACTGGGAGGTAGATGTGGGTTGAGCTGTGGAACACGCCTTCTGTTGGAATGATGTGCCGCTTCTGTGCAAGCTACAGCTCTGCTTTGTATCCTCTGGAAAAATTCTGTCCTGGAAAGGCTGTGTGCATAAAGCCAAGCCCATTGATCAGCATCCTTTGGTTCTTCCTAACTAACCATTATGTGAACCACTTCAGACCTATCCAGGCATCCAGCAAATAAAGAGAAAATGACAACAGAGTGCAACCCCCCAAATTAACTTATTAGAGCAGTATGGGTATGATCTTGGATACCTAGATATCTGTTCTTCCCTAGGTGCCTGTAGGTGGTAAGTGCAGTAACTGAGGTAACGTTTCCATCTGACAAACTGACCATTTCTTTGCTAATCTGCAATTAAAGCTGAAATGGGATCAGATCATAGAACAGCCCAGGTTGGAAGGGATCTCAAAAGATCATCTGGTCCAACCTTCCAAGAAGAAAAGGTGTCCCTGTACCTTGATTTCCCCTCTGCCACCCCCTCAACTCTGGTGGCAATCAGGTTTTTCAGGTGTCCACATTTGTATGAAAAGCCTGGTTAAGCAGAAGCAGCGAAGGACACAAGTTTAATGCATTCTTCAAAGTAGTATGTACCAAGCTGAGTCCCTCAGTGTCTGGGATAGTCCCTTGGCCTCTGAACTTAAAGCGCAGATGAAGTGAAGTGGGTGCTCTTCAGTACTTACATTCCCAGCAAAGAGCATGATACAGGAGCTCAAGAGCGTTTGAGATCTTAATGAAACGATGAGTGTGCTTATCTGCCAGAGGAGGAATTCTAGCTTCTGAATAGTGTTTTGGCGCGAAAATGAACACTAATTTACTGGAATGAGTCCTCTTCGATGTTTGTGCTGAAAGGAATACAAAATGATAAAACTTGTTTGTCTCTACGAGGTTTATGTGTAACAACTGTTAAGTTGTTTCAGAGTTTGAGAGGGACAATAATGTTAGTGTTTTGCTCTGTGCAATTTAAATGCACACATCTGTACCTTTAAAACCTTCTTCTTTCTAATAGAGAGTATTTATTAAGCAAGAAATGAGGCTTTTTAAAAAATTTTGTATAGCACACATTCTTTCAGAGACTGAAAGGGCTATTTGGCTAAGTTTTAATCTGATGGTTTGTATTTTGAGAGTGTGTCTCAATTGCTTGCATTTTATTCTATAAATTGCGTTATCTTTTGAACACTGAATTTTTACAGGTGAACAGAACATGTAATCTTTCTGTTTGCTTTGTGGAAGGAATGTCAATTCATACATTAACTTAAATTTTTCCCCAGTTTTTGGACGAACTCAGTCCTTTAGCCCATTTGTTTCAAAGATGTATTATGGCCAAACTTTATACACACATAATTCTTACTGAAGTATGAAGCACAGTTTTCAGCTTTTTAAAATGGTTGAGAGAGGTTCTCCTCCCCCTCTACTCTGCCCTGGTGAGACCACATCCGGAATAGTGTCCGGTTCTGGGCCCCTCAGTTCCAGAAGGACAGGGAACTGCTGGAGAGGGTCCAGCACAGAGCAGTGAAGATGATGGAGTGGAGCATCTCCCGTATGAGGAAAGGCTGAGGGAGCTGGAGCTCTTTAACTTGGAGGAGACTGAGGGGTGACCTCATTAATGTTTATAAATATGTAAAGGGCAAGTGTCACAAGGATGGAGCCAGGCTCTTCTCAGTGACAACCAGTTAGAAGACAAGGGGCAGTTGGTACAAGCTGGAACACAAGAGGTTCCACTTAAATGTGAGAAAAAACTTATTCCCAGTGAGGGTGACAGAACACTGGAACAGCCTGCTTAGGGGGATTGTGGAGTCTCCTTCCTGTGTAACCTCATCTGGGTGTTCCTGCTCCAGCAGGGGGATTGGACTGGATGGTCTTTTGAGGTCCCTTCCAATCCCTAACATCCTGTGATTCTGTGATTTCACACATGTTTTAATTAACACCTGCTGTGTCTGAATATGAAATACTCAATCATAGCAGCAAAAGCAGTAGGGCGCATTTCTGGGTCTGAGGAACAGTGACGTACAGAGTACAGGCCAGTGTTGATCAGCAGTGAAAAAAACTTTCTTGAACAACTGAAGATTAGTATAAGCAAAATCTCGGGCTACACTATTTGTGCATTCCTGTGTTCTTTGTGCGTAGGTCAAGACCACATAGTCAGTAGGAGTTGCAGCAGCCTGATGCTAAAATTACAATCATTCCTCACCAAGACTTCGTAACACTCAAAGGAAAGAAAAAAATGCAGTTGTTATTTCTTTCAGTTTCAGAGCCTGGCAGCTCTGAGAATACCCTCACATCCGAAGAAGACGACAGAGCATAGAATAGGGAAGCTGTGCTACTGTACAGACATGTAGGTGGTACCAGTGGGGAAAGGCTGTCCTGTACTTCAGGTTGGAGTCTGAAATGTAGGTGGTGGCTGTAAGGGCCTATAGAGGCATCCCTTCCAACTTGGGACATTCTATGATTTATTTATCGCAATTCATGGCATGGCATGTTTTTGCTGTCTGCAGGAAATGCCGTGATTTTGCAGCTGTCTTTGGGAAACCTCATCAGTGGTACTGTGTCCTAAAATAAGTGTGGTTTTTCTGCTTCCTTTTGTGACCAGGCACATCCTCTGCTGTGGTGGAGATTAAATGTTTTGAGAGAGCAGCAGTAGCATAGACTTTCTACTTATGTGCCTCTTTAATTTCTTAGTGATCTAAATACGTTTAGCCTTCAGCAACTAGTTTACTACTTAGAGACAGAATCTAAGATCCTTGAACTTAGTTCTTAAATGAAACATAGCTAGTTCTTAATCGTACTCTTATATTTAATTTTACTTGGCCAAACATTTTATAGTTTTTATCTACTTCAATAGTAGTTCAATTTTAGTAGTAAAAAACCAGGCAATTTAAACACAGGCAATTTTTTTTTTTTTGGTAGCCAGTTTACACTGATAAACCTGAGATTTGCTCTCTTTGGAATCAGTGGTATAAAGAAACAGGCAAATCCTTTTGACTGAATTTCTTTCTAATCAGTACCGAAATGATGAGTTGACCAGTTTTATTCCCTGGAAGCGGTGATCTAATATGTTATGAGTAATTATTCTTATGTATGATGTACTTTACATTTGAATTTATCCTTACTAATTTGTCTGGGAAGTAAGTTGATTTCTTTTGTATTCAAAATCATGAGTTTGTTGCATTCTTGGTGGGAAAAATGAACATAAATGGAGTAAAAAATATTGACATTGTAATGTCGGTTGGTCAAGGAAAAGCTGTTTCACCATGAATCTCAAAAGTAATGAGGAAAGTACAGACGTCTTTTTCGTCTCAAAGCAGTCTGAGTCCTGACTGACGTGCTGCTGTCCCTTACCTGGCTAGTTCAATCCTATTTGAAGGTCTCCAGGCCCAACAGTACAAACAACCTTTCAGTGTTCATCTAAAATGAGTAATTTTCCCTTTTAGGGTTGCTCCCTTGGAGGTTTGAAAGGAACTAGGCTAGCTGGAGCAACTTGAATGTCTTTCTGGCCATGAGCTACATGCTTAACACACTTTGTCCTTCTGGACAAAGGAAAGCCCCCGAGTATTCCCCTCCAGCATTTGCCCCTCCAAAGCCTGTATCTGAGACTGATGTTTGAAACAAGCATCTGAAATTATGCATTGCCCATCTACAAAATAGAGTATAAATGACATTCAGTCCCTTCTTGCTCTGCTGAAAAGATACTGCAACAATGTGTATGTGACTAAAGTTAATTTTAGATCTCTTGTCTGTAGGCAACAGGGGGAGGATATGAAAGTGAAGATGCGTATCCCAATGCAGAACTTTTCTTCTTGGATATTCATAATATTCATGTCATGCGGGAATCTTTGAAGAAGTTGAAGGACATAGTTTATCCTAATGTGGAAGAATCACACTGGTTGTCAAGTCTGGAATCAACCCATTGGTTAGAACATATAAAGGTAACCTTTTGCTCTTTGAAAACAACGTATGTCCAAATCTGTTGTATCAGACTTGCTTTCTTTGCTGAACTTTGAGATAGTCCTGATAGGGAACACACGGAACTGCTTGGACTACAAAACCACCATCACAGAGTGTTTGTTTTCTGCCAGCTAGACTTAGAGTCTGTTATGAGATACCATTATTAAGCAACAGTAGGTGAAATTCAGCATTTATTGTCTGCATAGAGTCAAATGTCAGTCTTTAATAGAGGAATGTATTGTTAGTCTGATTTTCTTTACATGTGTGAGAACAGATTTATTTTGGTTCCTAGCAATACAGAACTACAGATAACTGTCCTTGTGAAGGACTGGTAATAACTTGTCAGTATGTATGTGACTGGTTTGTGAATGATGGTTTTGTAAATAAATCTTGTAAACTTATTTGTAAATTTTGTAATTTTCATCTTGCACCACAAATAAAACGTATAAAATAGAAATTCACTAGTTTTCTTACTAGTTGACCTTTGAACGTTTTGCCTCAAGTACAGCTGTGCAAAAGTATTTAGAGTATTATATAATGAGATCCTGCTTAATAAATTTTCATTTGAAGTTAATATTTGCAAAATAAGCATATTAGAACGGTACAAGTTCCTTTTTTTCAACAACTGAGATCTTTCAGCAGTTTAGTTCAAAGAAAGGAGCCAAATGAAATACAGAATTTTTAGAGGGTAAATCCTCTCTTTCTTTAAAAAAGAAGCTTACATTCTTCGATTTATCCAGGTTACTGTTCTCTACCCCATTTTTTAAGAATTTGTTGTGAGATGAATTAGATCTTACTAAGGGATTAGGGAACCAATCTGTTTCTCTATTTTTATACAAGAAAACAGAAAATTCTATTCCAATTAACTACACGGTGCTCTTCAGGTCTTTTAATGGAAACAGTATCAATTCAGATACTGTGTAGATACAAGGAAGTCAATTTCTTTTTGTTAGAACGGTAAGACTAATCTTCTGTGTTTGGTGTCTGTTCCTCTTTGCTAGCTTGTCTTGACAGGAGCTATTCAGGTGGCAGACAAGGTGTCGTCAGGAAGGAGCTCGGTGGTGGTTCACTGCAGCGATGGCTGGGACCGCACGGCGCAGCTGACGTCGCTGGCCATGCTGATGCTCGACAGCTACTACAGAACTGTTGAAGGCTTTGAAGTTCTGGTGCAAAAAGAGTGGATAAGCTTTGGCCACAAATTTGCATCGGTAAGAATTAGAAGATAATCACAAGGACCGTGCAAGCTTAACATTCTAAAAAGCTTCCACGGTTTGAGGATTATTTTGAAATTCTGATTTTTAAACATTTCCAGGTAAATCTGAGTAGAGCTTTTGTTTTCAGACCTGTTTGGTCAATATGTGTTGTGTTGTTCTTTCTCTGAGAACTCATTTTGTCCTTTACACCCTTTTAAAAACACATAGTTACTAGGGTTACTGTTGTTATTGAACAAAGAAAGTGAGAAGGCAGAAAAATCATGTCCTCCCAAACTTTTCAGAAGATCAAATAAGACTGGGACATGAGACGACTCCTCCAATCTCTCTTTGGACTATTTTGAATGTCATGAGAGACAGATGAGTGAGTCCAGCCAGTGTCTTTTAAGTGGCTTCCCACATGTTCTAAACTTGTCATGACATCTCTCGAGAGGCTCTCACTGGTACTGCTGACTCTAGTTCTGTTCAGTTGTCTTTTGGGTACTTAGAAGATTAGATAGAAATTGTCTATCACAAGTCCTTAATATACTGCTGTGTATAATGCAAAGTCAAGGGTGTTTGTGTTAGGAAAGTTCTCAGAGTCTTGGTGGAACATCTCTTAAATTTGACAGCTAATCACTAATTTTTAAATCATAAGGACAGGTTGCTCTATTACAGAAGCATTAGTATTCTAGTGCAAAATAAGAAACAACATCTATTGGCCATAAAAGAGACAGTTTTGGTTAACAGGAGGCTGTATTGCTTCATTTCAGAGAATAGGCCACGGTGATAAAAATCATGCTGATGCAGACAGATCGCCCATCTTTCTCCAGTTTATTGACTGTGTGTGGCAGATGTCTAAACAGGTATGATATATCATTCTTTTGAAGCTAATGTTGTAAAGTGATTCTGAATTAAAAAAACTAGATTTAAAAAAGAAAAAGTATTTGAAGAGGTCAGCTTCCACTTCTGCTCTGACACTGTTTTTATTTAAACCATACCATCTATCTGCCCTGTTTCTGAAAGTGCTGCACAAGCTGGAGTTATGTTGTTCAGTGTGATGTTGGCTGAGCGTGCAGGGCAGGTGTGTCTCAGGTATGAGCTTCTCAGAAGCAGAGTGAGATAGGTGACCCAGCAGAATGTATTTGCACAATTGCATCCATCTTAACAGGGTCGTTTCACCATTTCTGTGAAGCTGTCCCTTGATTTTTGTCAAAGCCTGAAAAAAAGGAAGCTTGGGAACTGTTGAGTGCTGTGATTCAAATGCTGTATTTTCAATAAGTATGAAACTAAGCAGCAAACTTAGTCTGTTTAGGGCCAAGGATTAAGGGCTAAACCCTTATTTTTCTGTGTGGTGCTGCACTATAAAAAGTACACAATGGATACTTAATTCTGTCTTGCTAGCAAAAATGTAACTGTAACCATTCTGTATCTTATTCTTCTTTTTATAAACTAAAGGCAGTTAGGACAGTTTGAGAAGAGTTCAGTGACTAGTTTGAGGAAGCTGAGCACCTCATCATCTGAATACTTACTCTGCTGTAAAGTATATGAAAGTATTAGCTTAAAAATAATCGTAGGTGTACTCAGGCTTCTAAATGCTGCCTTTAGACTCTTAACCAGGGCATGTTCATCCCTCCCTGCTTTTATGATGTAAAGAACAAATTTGTCTTTTCTGTTGTTAGTTTCCTACGGCCTTTGAATTCAATGAGCAGTTCTTGATTACAATCCTGGATCACTTGTACAGCTGCCGGTTTGGTACATTCTTGTACAACAGTGAGTTTCTTAGAGAAAAAGAGGTTAGTCAAATCACTGGTGGGTTGATTGTATTGCTGTCTTGACTATAGATGATTACAGAAAGTTTTGGTTGTATTGTATTTATTTATATTTCTTGTATGACAGTGGTTTTGAACTGGCTTTGTTCTCATTATAAAATAGTTGTATCGTAAATTCCTTGGGTTTTGTAGCTTAAAGACTATGCAGTCATTAAAATACTTGTCAAGCACTGGTTTTAGAATATTTCTAATGCAGTAACTTATTATACTTCCAAGAAAACCAGAAGTATATTAATAGTAGAATCCAACCTTAGCTTCTCTGATGGATTTCCTAATTTTGTGCAAATATTTACTGTTCTTATTTCAATTTCATTTTAGAAAGTGACTGAGAAAACATTGTCTTTGTGGTCTTTGATAAACAGTGAAAAATCTAAATACACCAATCCTTTTTATACTAAAGAGCTAAATCGAGCGCTCTATCCAGTAGCCAGCATGCGCCATTTAGAGCTCTGGGTCAATTACTACATCAGGTGGAACCCAAGAATTCGGCAACAAGTAAGTGAATTCTCTATACTGTACAAAATGCTTTTAGACTTCAGAAATAGGATTTTGTGTCATAACTGACTTGTAGAATAGTATCTGTAATCTGTTCAGGTTTTTAATATATTTGTAAAGATGGAGAAAAAAGGTAAAAAGGAAAATTTTGGTTTCTTTTTTTTTTTTCCCTATTCTTTTTTTTTTTTTTCTCAGCTCTTCTCAGCACTCTGAACTTATTTCCCTGCTTAGCATCAAGTCATCCTCAAGCTCTTGCTAGCCTCTCTTCCTGGATACCGGATGGGGGAAGCATTTTTAAGGGGCTTTGATGCTACTAAGGGGTGCATGACAATGCTTAGAAATAGGGCTTAGTGATCCCTGAAGAGTTAAGACATTAGCATCACAAACACCCTTAGTTGCATTTGCTCAGTCTTTCTCCTTTTTCTTAGAGGGTGTATTAAGTCTTTTACAAATTAAAACGACCTATTTGGTCTTTTCTCTTTCAAAACTGCTATCTGTATTGATGGTTTATGGTAAGAATTTTTTTAATGTAACTTTGATGACCCAACGTTGTTTACACTGTATGACCATTAGATGAAAGGTGTGATTGAAAAGTATACATGTGGATGAGATTGAAAATCCAGAAAAGCTTTCATCAAATTACACATAGTTTAGTTCTGTGCTTTTAATGTTTAATATATGGAACCTCAGTGCTTGTTACAATCTTGCTAGAAATCTCAGCGATGTGGCATGTAAAGATAGTGTGCAGAGACTTATTTGTCCTTCTTACCAAGCTGTGGAGTTTTGAACAGGGAAAGGCAGAGGTGCAATTTCTTTGACAGAAGCAGTTTTCACAATCCAGCCCCTGGAATGAATCGGGCATTTTCAAGCAATGCGCTTCCTTTCCCACAGCTGTGCTCCTGTATTATTTACAATACCAGAGAGGCTGAAACCAGACAGTTTGCTATATTTTCTTACAAGTTTGTTGCCAGTTTTTACTTGAAGTTCTAGTTTTAGAGTTTTTGTTGCATCCTGTGAAAGATGAGGGCATTTTGCAAAAGGTGAATCCGAAGATTTCTTTTAGAAAGGATTACAGGGCATGCAAATTAGCTGTAAATGTACTTAAAATGCGCTTTGCCGTTATTCAGGAAAGGCTTTTGGCAGGAGTTTATTATTAGAAATGCAAACCAATGTGATAATCTTCTATGCTGCTGCTACTGGTCCCTCATTTTCACCATTTTTCCATTAAAAAAAAAAAGCAACTTTTTTTACTACACATGAAATTAAGCTTCATCTTGACTTTAGCAGCTGAATAGTGGACATATGTATGGCCCGAACCAGTTTTTTGGTGACCTTTCTGAGTGCCATTACTCAGAAGCATGTTCCACATCAGACTTCAGTCTAGTGAAAAGTCTGGCCTGTCACTTGCAACATCATTAACCCTACACCTCTAATCATCGTAGTAACTACACTCAGTCATTGATCAAACTTCCACAGCTGCTTCAACATTCATCACTATCCTCATCTGGGGTGTGTAGTGGGTGGTGCACATAAGAGTGCTGGTTCAGCTGGTTTTAAACGCCTCACCAGTTCATATTTGTTCCTGAAACTGTACTAGTAGCTTTTAATTACAGGCAGTTAACTGTGAAGCAGCAGCAGCAACTTTTTGACAAGTAAACACAGCTGAAGGGAACTTTAGATTCTGTATCTGCCTTGGATACTTGTAATACTCCTTTTCTATTTGTTTTATTACTCTGTCTGAAAAAGGAAGCTAAGCTTAAAATGGAAACAATTAAGATGCTCTTTCTGTGAAAAGCTAGGGCAATTGATTTGAAATGCATTCAAGTTTACTTACAGAATTCGCTAATAACATTTTGCATTTATTTCACTTGTTTATTTACACAGAATTACAAATTTACTATTAAAAACTGAAGTAAATATAATCACTAAGGGAAGTTATTTAATCTGAAGGCATGTATTTCATCTTAATCTGAATGGTGTGGCTAGAATAGTCAGTCTGGCTATACACTGTTTTTAGGGAAGATGAGACATCTGACCTCTGAAGTCTGTCCGAAGCTTTTATCTTATTGATTTATTATAAGATTTTAAAGTATTCACACCTATATTCCACACAATATTAGACAATAAGAAAATAAAATCCATATGCTTCAGGGAGTGCTGGCTGATTTTATTGAGATAGGAGGAACTGTTTTGTATAAAGATTTTCCTTGGATGAGAAAAAGTGGAGGGCAGAAGGCTCTTGCATTATGGAAGTAAATATTTCTGTGTAGCTACAACTTGTTACGTATGTTGGAAACTACAAATACTGAGTAATGCCAGGAAAACACAAATATAGCAGCCTGTGTAAAGTAGTTGGACTGAAGTGATAAGACTAATATAGATCTCTTTCTAGCAGCCAAATCCAGTGGAGCAGCGTTACATGGAGCTCCTTGCACTACGTGATGATTACATGAGGAGACTTGAAGAGCTGCAGATCACAAATAATTCTAAGATATCAAATTCATCAACCTCATCAGCATCTCCCTCACAAATGATGTCCCACGTACAAACACATTTTTGAAGAAAATGTTGGCTTCATTCTATGCTGTGACAGCAAGCGGTGCTTAACATAGATCTATAGTATAGAGACAAATATTTTAATGCCTTACATTAGACTGTCCTAACACAAATTATTTTAGGTTTTCTTCATCTGAGGAGGACTTCAAAAGAAACAAAACCAACTCTTCAATTACGTGCCTTTCGGAACCTGTGGACTGGGAACATTATTAATCAACTTCTAGTTATGGAGGGCTCTAAGAGGTATTTTGGAAAGTGTGGTACAATTGAAATTAAATCAATTTATTGTTTTCATAGGAATGCTTTAATTTATTACATTCTAGGACATGTTCCTGTAAGCAAATTTGTGCTCAGTCTTACATGTCTTGAATAAACACATGAATGGCAACAGGAATATTCACGTTCTGTAAAATTAGGTATGTGTATATTCCTGCTAGGAATATATTTATGGAGTTCATGAGATAAAAATAAATTCTATTGTAAGATTTCAGAGAGAAGTGTTGAAATTTTCTGGTTACATGAGAATTACGGATTTTACTTTTTTGAAATACAAATATGGAAGGGATTTCATAAATATGTTTCTAATTAAAAAATTCAAATTGCTCAGTAGGTATCAAAATAAAAGATTTTTTTTTGTAAATCGATTTTTTTTAAACAAGTAAGAATTGTACTGGATTCTGAGAAGTCCTGTTTTGACTAACTGTCTAGCACTAAAGTATATTACAAATTATCACTGTTGGCAGTATTGGTTCTTTGGATTAATACAGAATAAAATGGTTCTAAACAAGATTTATATAATTAAAAACAAACTCACAGAGACATTGCTTAAATATCCAGCAATAGCCATAGTATTAAAGCTTGTGTTTGTCTTCTAAAAGTTAATGTGCCTATTTAAAGGAGCTTTTATACCAAAGTAGGCAAAAATTTTCAGTTACGAATACTGTTGAAAACTTGTACATTTATAGCTTACTGTTTAATTTAACTTTTGTTCAACAAATTTATTGTAAGTATTTAAGGGACTTCAGTATACAAGATTTGCATATAGTGTGTGCACTTGGAGTAAACCTCACAATGAATTCTAGTTTCAAGCCTTCATTTCAGAGGCTTCTTGTAAACCTTCAATTTGTTCCTTTCAGGTGTTTTTTAAATAGCTGCAAGCACTTCTTAGGACAACACAAAACTTGCTACTTGATATTTAATTACAATTTTGCATTTTCTCAGAAGTTCAATGATATTCGGGCAATCCAGGAGATACTGCAATTCAGATCTGTAGAGGGCTGTAATATTATTTTAAGTGAGATGTTTTCATGCTTGAGGCTTCTGTCATTGTAAATTATTGTACATGTGATGAGTTTTGAGCTGCAAGATATAATAGGATTATATATAAATTAAGTTTTGTGTACGTATATATAATATAGTTTATTAGAAATTCCACAAGTTTATAAAGTGTAAATATTTTGCATATGAAAACTAAAGCTATAGTTCCATAAAGTCAAATTTTAGAGGACATCTGAATATTTTGAGAACAGTATTTTTTTGAAGGAATAAAAGTGTACCACCTCTTGTTTTAATTCAGTATATACACTGAATTGCACTATTTTTTTCCAGGGAAGCTCAGAGCCTACGGTATATATGTTCTAAATACATATGATTTTTATTACTTATTTTTGTCCTCTAGATTTCATTTCCACGTCAATGTTGTTCAGTGTATGTTTCCAAAATAACAACATTGTCCCAAAATATTGACTTGCTAAGGTAAATAAGATGCATTACATCAGATAAATGAAGAAGGATACTTGATTCTCATGGTATACTTTATGTTTTGACAGCTATGCACACTCTGGTTCATTTGCCTTCTACTTATTTGTCGTTTATAAAAAAAGCTATTTTTATTAGAGTATTTAAAGTTTCTGTATTTGAGTTGAACATGTTGGTGACATCTCTGAGCAGTGTAGAGAAGTTCAGAAATTGTAATAGTTTTTACTGTGTAAACACTACATGATAACCTGTTGCATTTGAGAAAGTGTAATAGAGTGAGAAGGACCTTTTTGCACTTCATTACATATATAATACCATTCTTTGTATTACTGGTTCAGTCGGATTTCAGTCTTTGAAGCTCTCTAACATAGCTCTGTGTGGGCTTGGATTTTTTTTCAAGTTAACAGATTAGATACTTGTTTTAATTCTATTTTTACATGACAATATTAGGCAAACGTAGAGCTGTTCTTAATCCAGTGATTTCTGGAAAATACTACTTTAAAATTGTTGTGCGGGTAAGCATACAAACTGATCAATGTTAACAAAACGTTTCTCCTTTCGCCTTCACTGTGTTGATGCCTCTTGTGCTCTGGGCAGGTGCAGCAGCTGCCCTGGTCACCCTGGTGTGTGACCTCTTGTACCTGTCATGGCCAAGAACCAGCCTGGGGAAGCTTTTGAGGTGGTGAAGGGGAGAGTCCCAGGTGCCGAGTGCCTTTTTCAGGAGCGGTGGAACAGTAGGGCTGGGATCTGAACACCAACAGCGCTAAGCGCCCTATATCCCATACAAAATATCCATAATTTCCACTATTTTAGTTTTTTTCCTTTCTGTATTCTTACTTTTACGGACCCCGGAAGATAACCTGGTTCTTGTGCTGGGCTTCAATTACTTATTTAGAAAGTTTATTTGTTGAATGCCTTCTTTATTTGCTTATGCCTTATCCGCCCCAGCATCACTGTTATGGGTATACTTTAGAGATGATGTGTGTTCTACCTCCTTTTGATGTGTCCTTAAACTCTGCCTTGAGTTCAGTTTTTCTGTCTCGCAGTGAGCATTCAGTGTCATGCTTGAGAGAGTGGGTTTTTGTAACTGACCAGCGCTCTCGGGTTATCACAGCTTCGGCCCCGCTCTTTAGGTAACGCAGAGTGGAGCGGGGCGTTATTTGCCAAGCGACTTCGGGGTGGGGGAGGGAGAGCTTAACATCCGTCTGCCGTGTATTTATGTGAAGGGGGAAAATAATAAAGATGTCAGTTTTAAACTCTTTGCCTCTGACAGCCGTTTCCGCGGCCGGTCGCTCTCTCCCAGCCGCGGGGCTGGCCCGGGCCGGGGGTGCGGGGGTGTCTGAGGCCCCGCGGCCGCTGTCCCCTCGGCGCGGGGCGGTGGCGGCCGGGCCTTCCCCCGCCGCGCGGGGCCGCTGCCCGCCCTCCCGGCGGCGCGGAGGCCTGTGGGTAAGCCCCGCCGCCAGGTGACAGCTCTCGGCCGTTGCCGGGGCCCGGGCCCGGCCGGGGAGACGCCGCGGAGGGGCGGGAGTCCGCCATCCCGGCGGCCGGAAACATGGAGCGGGCGGCGGCGGCCGGGCCGGCGGTGGAGGGCGGCGGCGTGGGCCGGCGAGCCGTGCGGGCGGGGGGCGCCGCGGCGGCGGGGGCAGGGTCGCGGCAGGCCAGCACCGAGACGCTGGACAGGTGAGCGGAGCCCGCGGCGGGAGATGGGGCCGCGCTTCCCGCGCTTGGGGCGGGCGCCGCGGCCTGCGCTGCCCGCGGGGCCGGGAGGCGGTGGCGGGCGAGCCGCGGAGCGCGGAACCCGGCCTGGGGCGGCCTCCCCGCCCGGTGCCCCGAAACCGGCTGGGGAACGGAAGCGGTGCGGCCGGCGGGAGGCGCGGAGCCCGGCCAGCCCCGGGGACTGCGAGCCGGGCTCTGCTTTTGTGTCACCGCGGAGATTGTCCCCGGCCGGGGAACTGCCCGTTGTCAAAGTTTCCTGCCCGCGGTTGTGTGTTTATCGTCATTCGCGTCACCCTCTGTGCGCAGGCTGAGGCTGCCGGCAGGATTTTGGCCGGGTTTTTCTTTGGCGGGGGGGGGGGGCACAGTGCATAGTTTCTGATCTTTGCAAACTCCGCTGAGGCCGTTACCAGATTTTAAATCTTTATTCCCTATTTATTTTTTTCGTGCGAGTGTGTTTCATCCGCAGAGGTGTCACAGTCCCCAAGCAGCGCGGTGTCCCCCCGGTGTCAGTTGGTCTCCAGGTGTGTGCGGTGCCTTCATGTCTGGTGGCAGGTGCTGGGCTGGCTGCAGGTTAGCGGGCGTCACCGGGGCCAGGTGTCACCACACCGAGTTCAGCAGGTGCTGGCAGAGCGATTCCTTCCTTTACAAGTTTCCAGCTGCAGGCAGCCTGCAGGGTTGATTTTGAAAAACCTTAAACAAGGAATAGGAACTAACTTAAATCCCACCCAAATGAAAACAAACAAACAAAACCCCAACACCTTAAAAAAGACTTTTTAAAGATTGGTGCCAGGTTCCCGTCCCCTTGTTCTCTTTTCTGTTAGGAGAAACGCAGAGTTTTGCATCGTTCTAGCGCAGGTGGAAATCAAATATCCTCCTTCTGTCACCGAAACTTACATCTTAGTGCACTTTCTTATCTTAGTTTTCATCTCTCTTCACCTGGTCTTGTTCTACTCTGGAAAACTTATAATGTCTGTTTGTCAGTTATAATGTCTGTTGTACCAGGCTACGCTAATGTGCCTGGCCTCAGATGAGACTGAATGAAAAGGCGCGTACTGGGATGTGTCCCACTTGGCTGGCGGTGATAAGTCGTGTCGGTATGGTCAGCGTCCTGTGGTGCCATCCTGAGACACTGCCTGCAGGAGGTGGACCTGCTTCCACATGCATTTTCCTGCTGCTCTTAACTTTGTTGATGTGATTCCTGGTGAAGATAAACCATAGAAAAATAAATCATTTTCTTAATTAACAAGTAAATGCTTATTCTGAGGAAAACAGAAAAAAAAAAAAGAAAAAAAGATCAAAAAAAGAACAAAAAACCAAAAACATAGGCAAAGGCTAAAGGGATGCACTAGAAATTAAGAGATGTGAGAGAAGGAGAAATATACGAGATCAGAAGGGCATTATTGTGGGGTTTAGCTCTTGCACTCCTTTGCACAACTTAAGTGACAAGTTTGAGTGAATCTGGACTCGAGGTCTGCACTAACCTGAGGATTATCTTCGTTGTTTAAGCAGAAATATAACAGATGTGCATTAGTTGCAAAACAACATTTTGCGATGTAGTGCTGTGTAGAATTTTGAAGGTGGGGAGGAAGCTACTAAAATTTATTGGAGAAGTTCTGAAAGAGCTTTCATTTCAGGTATGAAGTTGTTGCATGCAGCTTCACCTTGTATCTACTTATCCTAGCAGTCTTAATGTAAGAAAAGACCTCTAGTTAAGTAGCAATTGGTCACCTAATGCCATTGTCCCACCCTCTTAATGTCCGGGTGTGGTGCACTGGTTGGTACAGGGTACGCGTATGCAGTTAGCCACTTCAGTGTCACGGAATACACACAGAATCTAAAGCTAGTTTATGAATGACTACTAAAAAATGAATTAATATTTTCTTTCTGTGTTTGGCTTCTGAATAAGCATTAAATCTGTAGAACAGCCCAACTAAACTGTTTGAAGAACTGACATTTATCTAAGGAATCAACTGAGGTGCCCAGGGAACGGTTCCCTCTGGCATTCCCTGTTTTTCTTCAGATACTGGTGTGTTTTGAGGCAGACCCAGTGCACCTCAAAGCCGGTCATTGCTTCTCACTCCCAACACCGTGTTATTTGTGAGCAGCACTAGTTCAGGTGAAAATGCTACATCTGGGATTTAGTGCGATTCTGCTGTTCAGATGCTTGTTTTTTAGGGTTCCTATGAACACCTTACCCTGCAGAATTCCTAACTGTGGTGTGGGAAGGACCATCTTGAAGATTACTCAGAGATTATTTTACGAATAAGAAAAAAAAAATCAGCTAAGTAGAAGTTACCATTTAGAAAACATGTACTTTCTATGTTTAATATCAATATAAAATACAATACTAGTGGAGTTTAAATTTTAAATACTAGCATAGAGTAATTCAGTTTTGAGGATTTACTGAATAATCAGGAAATAATAATAAGGAGAGTGTAAGGAGTTTCCTGTTACTTGACCAAATTCATTCCATGGCTGCTTTCAGGAAAAAAAGGGCCCTAGGGCCCTAACTGACTTTTAACCTACTGATAGCTCTACATCTCTGATAAGATCTAGTAAAATTATTTTCCCTAATTTGATCAACGAAATAGTTGTCTTCTACTCACAAAGCAAGCTGATTTTTATGATGTTACTGATCGTATATGGTCTTGTTTTTTGGATGTGCTCAGCTGCTCTGCTATCCTCAATGTACATTGTGAATCACTGCTAAATAATTTGAAATGTTCTGGTTTTGTAGCCCAACTGGATCCCATGTGGAATGGTGTAAACAGCTGATAGCTGCAACCATTTCTAGCCAGATTTCAGGGTCTGTCCCATCAGAAGGTGTGTCCAGAGACTACAGGGTAAGTGCCTTGAAAAATGCATTGATTTGTTTAAGATGATAAAAGAGTGAATGATCAGGGAAGTCCTTGCTACCTTGATTATCAGGTGGTAAGTACTTAAGTGATAGCTGAATGTTTCAGAACTGGAAATATCTCATCATGCGTAGGAGTCTTTTGAATCTGCTTTGTGTTTTCCTCTATGTTTGGAATAGTGACATTGAAGTCTAGTGAATAAAAATTAAGAGAGAGGTGAAAGAAAAATGAAAAGTCAATGTTTTGAATAACATGCCAAAAGTGAGTTATCTTTTCTTTATATTATCACATCAAAAAAATTGCAAAGTAGATTAATAGTTACATGTTGGAATTTTTTCTAGTGTGTGTCATTCGGAGTACAAAATTTGGGCTCCCCAGATTTCACAAAAAATAGATGTGTATGTCTTTGTTACCATGCAAAGAACATAAATGACTATCATTTTTCATGGGGTTTCATCAGAGATAGAGAATTTGATATAAAACAAACAATCACCTTTTTCATTCCCTTCCAGCAACGTTTTTGTTACTAAAGTAGTGCTTGCACATTATGGTTTACCTAATGGGTTCCAATATGCTTTTATACCCCTGTTCTTTCATGCTTATTTGCGATTTCCTATATGCAGCCAGCCAACTGAGCTATCAAGAGCGGAGCAGGTTTCCTTCTCTTACAAACTGACACAAATCACTTGGGTTTCACGTCCCTTTAAGGAACACAGGCAGCTGCTCTCTAGATCCATTTTTCTTCCTAGATTTAAAACAGCTTCATGGTCTTCATGCAAAGTGACCACATGAAATTTTGTCTTTTTTTGGTTCTAACTAGATTTTAAATTATTTCCTGACATGCTCTGTGATTAAAAGGTTTGTTTTCCAGAAACAGCGTATTTTAGATTTTGTGACAGCAGATCAGGTTCAGCCCAAGTCTGAAGATGAATCCACAAAATGTTTTTGACGGTACTCTGCTTAAAAATTCACCTCACAGGGTTCCCGAGTTCCACACTATTGGCACAGTCAGCAGCTTATACTCATAAAAAAGTGTTGCTCTTCCACACTATGGCAGGAGAATTGCAAATGCTTACTTCAGGTCAAGGCTAACATCTTTGATAAAACATTGTGGGAAGCCTTGCATTACAGCTGTCGATGTTCTATTTGCCCTGTAGATCAAGGACTTAATTTTAGTGAAATTCAAGCTTGTAAGCTTGGTGTTCTGTTTATCTCTGAGGTAGAATGCATTCCTCTGGAATAAAGAGCACTTTTTAATTCTAAATAACCTCCTTCTCTACTCCGAACTCATCTTGGATATTAATTAACAGAAATAAGTCTTTTTAAGGCCCATTTAAAATTCTACATAATTCTCTGTTTCTTAAAAATGAAAGAAAAACAAATAAATATGCCTGGCAGTATTCAGAATTTTGTGTATAAATTCTTTTTTGACATCAGTGCGTTGCTGTGTTTCGAAAACCCATATTGGTGTATAACATAATGGAAGTTTTTATTCTAGAATATCCTTAGTTACGTTCAGGACCACTAAGAGGCTGCGTTTATTCCTTACTACTATGGAATTCACATGTAAAAAGATAATGCCCATTTATAACTCAGTTTTCCTTTGAGACATCTCTCTCTTTTGATGCATGCTGATCAGTTTTCTGGGCCTTAATTACCTTTGGTTACCTGGAATTGCTGCAATTAGAGGCTGTCTTACAACAGCTCAGAAACTTCAGGTAGGGCCAGTGGTTTGTGTTTGCTTTTGGAACTGGTCAGGCAGCTCTGTTGCTTTCTGCTGCATTTACCAGGAACTCTCTGGTTTTTAATTTCTTTCATGCTTTTTTTTTTTTTTTTTAATGTTTCAATCAATATATTTGCAAAAACAGGTGAATATATGAATTCCTGTATCATGTTACTTGGTGTAATTTACCAGAATGTAATTTAGGGGAGGATGAAACCAGATGGAAGCAAAGGGGCTGCAGATGAAATGTGGAGCACTGAGCAAGCTCCCGCTCGCCAAACCCGACAGCGACGTGATCTCACTCTGAACTCAGCTGTGTCTTTGACATACTCTCTGCCTCAAGAGTACTCCAAATGAGGGGTTCATACAAATGAAAATTTCTTAGGTTATATTAACCGAATACAGACACCTTCAGAAATAAGATGAGTTGTCGCTATCCTTGTTTTTCCATTGGAATCTAAAAAGATACAGTGGTTATGCTGTTATTGCAGGCTTGTTGTCTTCCACCTAGAAGGATTACCAGGCTCTTTCTTCTCTTTTCACAATAACACATTGTAACTGGATAAAAGGGTGATTAGGAATGAATGTTTCAAAAGAGCTTGGCATTTGTTACACCACTAAAATGAAGTGGCAAGATTGTTTTTAGACCAAAACTACTCTGCAAATGATTGCTACTAGATCTGCATAGTTTTGTTCTTTCACAATCTGGCTATAATTAAAATGTTTGGTAGTAGAGTTCTTCTGAAAAATCTGATGAAGTAAGATATAATATCTTTAACAAATCAGATCTGTATGTTTTGTTGGATAACATTTTATATTTTAACTAACAGGTGTACAGGAGGCCTGTTATACGGGTAAGATTACCTTTGGCTAGCAGTCCAACGGCCTCCTACCTGTTTGTCTTTTGTGCTGTGTGAGATCTCGGTGTGTCAAGTGTTCTTTTTTACTTCATTAATGGTTTTTATGAACAAGTCAGACCATTTTGCTATGCAGTGCAACAGCTTCTTTGCCATAGAAATGCTTTATATATGTTACAATGTTTTCGTGAGCAATAAAAGTCAACGTGTAAGAGAGCAGTATTTTAAAATTATGTTACAAATGTGCAATACTAACTTCAGTTTTATCGCATTAATTTTGACAAAATGGATGCTTGCAACTGAGGCTTACATGCTTTGGACTACAGAGTACTGTATTAGCAGCTCTAACGTGTTATCTATGCTAAAGAATATTCGTGGTAAAAGCATCACGTCTTTGTCTATCCTATTTAAATATGATACCAATTCATGCTTGCCTTTGTACATTTTACATTAATTGTTACCACCCTGTCGTAGGATTGAAAGTTATGTTTGAAGTTAGACACTAATGCAATGACCTGCATCTTTTTAATAATAATTTTGAGACTAAGTCTTACCCGTTGTTCATTGGAGATATAAAAAGAGCATGCCTTGTTTTCTTGTCCCTCTCTTGTAGTAACATTTATGGAGTGAGAAATGATCTGGATAGTGTTGTGACATTGTTCGTGAAATGTGCCCAACAGTTTTATTCAAACAAAGACCTCTTGTTCAGTCTCAAACCAAGAGATGAAGCCTGAATGATTTATTTTTCTCATCCGGTGTTTACATATTTGAAAATGATGTGTTTAGTCCAATCATACAAATTCACAAGTTGATTTTTTTTTTTAATAGAAATAATAGTTCCGGGTTGAGTAATGAAAATTGATTGTTTTTGTTCAGTTATTCATTGTTCCTTGGGAAGGCTTTGATCTTTCAATGATCTGCTGTGCTTGTCTCCTCAGTTTTTCTTTTTTGAGGGTTCTGTAGAAATGCTGTACAAAGAAAAATTGACTTTAGCAAACATTTGTAAATTTGGATTGAAGCTGATTTTAAAGTCTATCAAGTGAGGTCTTTGCATGTGAACTGGGAATAATAGACTGTCATGAACACAACTTTGCTCCAGTTAATAAAAAAAGAAGGCAGAAGAACAATTTTGTCTGAAAGTATTAAAACAATTACTTCATATGACCCCATGACATTTGTCCTTCTTTCTGAAGCATGCAGGGACCTTATGTTTATTAAAGAGATTTAATTAATATTCAGGAGTCACTGCCAATATGATGTGAAAGTAAATTAACATGAAAATGTGAATTATTTGCATGTTTTGCTATTCGGGGTAATTTTAGGTTCCATAAAGTTACTGACTAGGTTCCCAGCAACAACACAGAAGTTACTGGAAAAATACATGAAACAAAAAAGCTGAAAAGTTAAATTAAAAACATGTTTACACACTAAAGCATTTTTTAAATTGTCTAGATACTTCTATTTGATGTTGACCTCTTTCTTCCTTGAAAGATTGCATGAATTTCCCCCTAATGCTACCATTGCAAGCTGTACTCAATTTCTTCTCTTGATAAGCATGTGGCATACTTTTAATTCATTTTCTTCACTATAAGGTTGTTTGTCTTAAAAAGACAGTGCATACTTTTATGTTCTTATCTACCAGCACTGACTTTCTCATGAAGAAGGGAGTAAATTTTTCATTTTGTGTTGTGCCAAATAACATTAAAAGGATAGTGCTAATAGCTTGGATTCCCTTTTGTGAAAGCAGTTTGTGCCAGGAGTGGACGATTTTGACTAGCTAAACTGGAGTTAAAGTATATGCTGTCTTTTTAAAGAAAGAAAGAAACAAGAAAAGATTCTGTCCTTTCACCTGTTGTCTGCATGTTTTTTCCTGTTACTTCTCTCTTGCCCTACTGCTGCCTCATGCAAAGCAGGAGATTCAGGATGGACACAATGGCTTTCATTCTGAAGCAGAACCTGATCAGGTGGCAAGTTTTACTCATCTTTCATTCATTAACTGTGTAGCAAGGTACTATATATTAGTACTTGTACGGTACATAGAAATCTTATATTTCTCATGTAAGAGAATCCATAGAAAGAATTTAGTGTGTTAACTGGTTATTTTCTAGGTAGGTTTTTTGTGTAGTGTAATGTAGTCTAAAATGTAATACTGCAGGTAAGCCCCTATCTGACAGAGCACATCTTGCTTTGGAAGTATTGGCTAATTCTCTACACATGATCTTCTTTTCTGATTGGGTGCTAAATATAAAGTTCTGTTAGTTTCCAAGAAAATCTAAAGCCAGAGATCAATTTAAATATCTTCAGGAATTATTGATTAGTGAGGGCAGAAAGATTCTACAAATTATCTGTATTTGGATCAGAGCTGTAATACAAGGGAAGAGTTATTTCTTTACTGCAACATAGCTCATTATATTTATTCTCACTTCAGGATGTAAAAAGTTGAAACCTTAATGTCTCATGATGTTGACCCAAGAGAGGTCACTTTCTCACGTGGTCCTTAAAAGTACCTCAAACACTTCTATTCTTAACTAAAATCCTAAGTACATTTGCAATCTTAGCTGCCAACAAAGGACCCAAAGGACTGATCTTGTATCATTCAGGAATGAAGCCATTTGACTAAGTGAAAATGTATGGAACTAGTCCTTATTATAAAATTGGTAATTGTTCTTCTGTATTTCATTATTACTTCATTCTTAATCTGACCTTCTGGATCCAAAATTCTTATAATGGACCTCTTCCATAACCTGTGGCACTCAGTACAGTATTGATTGAAATAGGACATTGTGGAGTGTTTCTGACTTCTCGCTATCAAATATACAAAGTTAAAATGTTAAATAAATAAAGCTTCTGCCATATAATTCTCTCAGATGAAAGTACTCAAATATTAAATAAACAACTTTAAGAGTATAAACAAATCATATGAGCTTTAAAGTGTTCTCAAGTAGATAAAATACCCCAAATAATACCTGCACTTAGCAAAAGACTAACAAATTATTAATCACAAATTTGGGCTGATATTGTTCATGTTTTTGTATGCTATATGTAGCTAGCATGTGAAACTAATTGTTGCATAAATGCTTTATTACTAATATGTTACTAACTTGTATGTCTGTGTAATATTTACAATACCAATTTTGAAGGAGAGGGGTTGTTGTGTTTTGTTTGGTTTGGTTTGGGTTTTTTTACTATGGTACTGTTTAATACAGTTGTGCCTTGTAAAAAAGATGCACTTTTTGCGTTCCAGTAATCTGATAGTAAAAGCACTTTGCATTAAAATGTATCGATGTAGTACAGATGGAAAGTGAGATTTACTCATGGTTTTGGATTTCTGCCAGGCACTGCGGGATGGAAACAAACTAGCACAGATGGAAGAGGCTCCACTTTTTCCTGGAGAATCAATCAAAGTTATTGGTAAACCTACTATTGAGTACTGCAGTGAATACTGTTAAATCACTGGTTTATTTATTTAAAAACAGAATATTATTTCATTTAGAATTTTCTTATTTTAATTTAATGCCACTTTAGATTACTCAATTTGATGTGAATTTCTTTTGTCTTTTAAATCCAAATGTAGGAAGGAGAAATCAGTTCCAGAGGATGACTTGCTCCATATAGATAAATCATTATTTTTCTAGAGTTAGTTTGTTCCATGTAGGTGTATGTGTTGTATTTTTGCTTGAGGATGCCAAGGATTATGTCTCAGATTCAAAAGCTTCGAAATTGTGATAGTAAAGAAGATGACATGGACAACTTCGTTTCCAGTTCTTAATGGGTGTTATTTCTCTTTGGCCTGTAAGGGCAAGCTGTGCGTTAGCAGTACAGTGCTTGGCTAGAAAAGAGTACAAACTCTTTCAAACAAAAGTGAAAATGAAGATATGGGCATTTCCTTGGAGGTCAGTTGCGTGCACATCAGAGATTGCCTGTTTGGATGCAGTCTGGGGTGAGGTGGGTGCTCTACACCCTGGGGCAGGGAGCGGAGCCGCTGCAGCTGCAAACGGCCCCGGGTGCTCCTGCAGCCCCTGAGCTGCCCCCGCATCCCCTGAGCTGCCCCCAGCCCCGCTTACTCCATAGTTGCTGAGCAGCAGCAGGACTGGGGAATTCGATTGTTTTCATTGTTGAGATACAGATGGCTCTTTCAGTCCTGGCAGTATTAGAAAAGCAGGCTTTCCTGTAGAGGTTTAGCGTCAAAATCTTGCAGAACTGCAACAATAGTGCTGTTTTAAAATAGAAATAGATTTTTATGGAACAAATGTCTGTAATAGTAAAACAAAGCTTTAATTGCTCTGTTTTCCAGCTAAAGATGTTATGTATATCTGTCCATTTATGGGAGCAGTCAGTGGTACACTAACAGTGACGGACTTCAGAATGTATATCAAAAGTGTTGAAAGGGTAAGACTTCACTATCTGTCTGCATATTGTTTTGGGTAGGAAACTGAAATTTACTGAAGTAGATTTCAGAAAGTGACAAATTTGGTGTAAGTGAAGCATGATGTTCCACAGCAGTCTGTTAAATAGGAATTATATAATAGTTGACTCTGATGAAACATACATGAGTAATTTTAGTTTATGTTCCTCTTAATGTGACGGAATTCATTTGTTTTATACACAAATTTCAGGATCCACCTTTTGTTGTTGATGTTCCCCTTGGAGTCATAAGTAGAGTTGAAAAAATTGGAGTACAGAGCCATGGAGAGAACTCGTGTGGTATAGAAATAGTTTGCAAGGTATGGCGTGATAGATATTTATTCGTATTATTTTAATTTCATTTTTTCTATAAGAGGAATCTGCATGCACGTGTGCTGGTTTTCTGTCTGCTCAGTTCCCTGTATTTGAACCCAGCTTCATTTAGATAATGTATTTCAGTTCCTCTTATGATACTTGCAGTCTCAAACACTTCTGCCTTTTGTCCCAACAGTTAATTCAAAGGACTATTTTTATGATATCTACAGCTCAGATGATGAACCTAGTCATGCAATACGAACACTTACAGAACTCTGTTCTAATGTGGGTTAGATATGTCAGTGACTTGGTGCTACAAATACGCCTTCAATCAAATTTCTTACAACTGTTTGTTTTGTTTTAATTCATGATAGAGTGAAATAATGTAACTTATTTTTGACAGGATATGAGAAATTTGCGGCTGGCCTATAAACAGGAAGAGCAGAACAGACTGGAAATTTTTGAAAACCTGGTAACACGTGCATTTCCTGTGTCTAATGGGCTGGTAAGTCTTAAGATGTAGAGGAGGCTGTCACTGGCTCTTTTCTTTTTGGAAAGTGTAGGTGGGGAAGTACAAGGGCTGTATAACAAACATAGAAATGTTGATTCTTAAAATCTGTTCCAGAATGGGCAAGCTACTCTGGCCCAATTTCCTTTTTGCATTAATTCATAGAACATTATACTCTGTCCTGCTATCGCTGAAGTTAGTTTATCTGTACATAACCCTTGAGATCTAGATTTGCTTAATGTTGCAGATTAAAAATATGTATGAATCGACTCATTTTCTGCAGTAGATAATTTGGCCTAAAAGTTCTGCCCTAAACAAGAAATAGGTGCAATTAGTCTTGTTATTAGTTAGCTGCAGAATGCTACTTAATTTGCATCTGTGGGTAAGTAATTGGTTGGGAAGTAGGAGACCAATTTTCTCATCCCGGCTTTGCCACTGATGTGTTGTATGATCACAGACACGTAACTTCTACTCTCTCTGTTTCCTATCTTGATTTTGTCAATTATATAGCATGTACTTGGAGGAGGAAACTGTCTTTCATTTTCTTTGTAGCACAGGGTTGTCCAGTTTTGACTGAAGCTTTCACGTCTGCTGTTAGAGAGTTTTAGAAGTGTTACATTTAAAATATTATGAAGTTTACTCCTCTGGAAATTATCGTGCATACAGCCCATCAGACAGTAATTTATGCTTTTGCTGTGTTTTCTTTAGCCTCTTTTTGCATTCAGCTATAAAGAAAAGTTTGCTGTTAATGGCTGGAAAGTGTATGATCCAATTGCAGAATATAAGAGGCAGGTAAGTTATATAAGTGCTTCGTGTATTACGTTTTTCTTCATCTCCCCCAGAGCCATTTAAACAAGAAAAAAATACTCAAGAAAACCCAAAATTTTCAGCTCAAGCTACATACAGAGTCTATCTAGATCTCATGTTTAGATAATAAAATGCAAGTGACCTGACTTTGAGAGTCAAGTTGGTCTGTATTAAGATGTGTTCTTAAATCCACATTTTCCAAGTGCTGTTTCTAGAAAATGTAGACTTTATAAAAATTTGATTTTGAATAAGCGATATTAAACAGAAAAGTCAATGTTGTTTGTCATGGTAAGCTTACAGTTTCCTAGTGGCAAAAATATTTTTATTTCACTATACGAACAATCACTTTTTATCTGAGTGAGCAGTCTCTTTGAACGGTTGTCCTGCATATCAGTTTTAAAAATAAGAAATAGGAAAGACTTTCAGTGTTTTGGTTTAAGATTTATTATGAAGACCTAAAGCTTATAGCTTATTTAAAAGAAAAATGTAGACACTTTTTTTTAAAGTAGGTAGCATATAAAACTTTTCGTTGCCCCGAACTGAGATATATAAAGGTCTAACCTGAAAAATACAAACATGTTTTGCTTTCATACAGGGCTTGCCCAATGAGAGCTGGAAAATATCCAAAATTAACAGCTCTTATGAGCTTTGTGACACATATCCTGCTGTTCTTGTTGTGCCAACCAGCGTAAAGGATGATGACCTCTCAAAAGTGGCAGCTTTTAGAGCAAAAGGCAGAGTTCCAGTAAGTGAAACTTCTACAAGGAGATATAAGTGCTCTACAAATTTGTAGCTTATAAGAAATTATCAGGGTTCTTTTAGGCTTTGTTTTTTGTTTTTTGTTTTTTTTTTTAATAGCAGTGGGCTGGCTTCCTTCCTAAAAGTGGGGAGCAAAGAAAGAAGAATTAGACTTGATGGGTTTAGAGCTGAAGAGAGTAGCTCAAATGTGATTATTGTGCCAGTAATAATTTTTATTTGGAGTTAACACTTCTAAGCCACAGTAATATCTGATGCTAATTCACATATTAGCTTGTGTTCTGATTTGGTGTGGAATGTGTTACAGCCAGTGGCGGGGTTTTTCTGAGAACAGACAAATTTTGCAGGTAGCACAAGAACCCCTTCAAATATGGTAGAAGGTGACAATTTTCATGCTATAGATCTGCTTAGCAAGGTAGTGTGCAGGTCCATAGACTTCCATGTGGAAGCAGCTTTTCTTCCTCTATTGTTCTTTTTTTTCCCCCCTAATTAGTAAGAGGGAGTAGCAGGCTTAGTTTTTATTAGAAATAAAATCTAAGATGTTTAGAATCACTTTGTATTTCAAGCTCATATTTGAGATGAGCAGTACTAGTGTGCTGTCAATATTGGTTTCCATCAGTTTGTCCTTAAATTTGTGTTTCTGATTCGCTGGGAAATTATGCCACATAGTCAGTGTGACTGCCTAATTTCACTCTGGTCTGCTGCTTCTATATTAGTATAGCAAACTAAAATGATTTTGTTTTATTCCAGGTCTTATCCTGGATTCATCCTGAGAGCCAAGCAACAATAACTCGATGCAGTCAGCCATCAGTAGGCCCAAATGATAAGCGTTGCAAAGAAGATGAAAAATATTTGCAGACGATTATGGATGCCAATGCTCAGTCACATAAACTTATTATCTTTGATGCCAGACAGAATAGTGTTGCAGATACAAACAAGGTAGGTTGGTATCATAACCAGCATTAGCAGTTCTATCTTTATGAGAAGGCTGAAAATTGAGTAAGAGATGAGGATGAGGAGAACTTGGTGTTGAAAAGTGATAAAAAAGGCTCTCTAAAAAGGACACAGGAAGGAAGGTAAGTTGCTTGTAGCATTCTGGAAAGCCCAGCAGGAATTGAAGGCAGCATGAAGACACAGCAGAGAAATGATGCAGTAAAGCCCACAGAAGACCAAAGGTTTCAGTAGTAAAAAGAGGAAGGTGTATGGGTGTATTGTCAAGTGTAGCCTAAAATAAATACCCTAGTGCTTCTTAGGAAAACAAAAGCCAAAATACGTTGTTATGAGTATTAAAATAATCCTTTATCTCAGAAAATCCTGAAATGTGACTCTCTCAACCTTATACTGAAGTCCTGTACATGTTCTTTACTTTATCTGTTTTTACTTTTTGAATGACAGGCAAAAGGTGGAGGATATGAAAGTGAAAGTGCCTACCCAAATGCAGAGCTGGTCTTTCTGGAAATTCATAATATACATGTAATGAGAGAATCCCTGCGTAAACTTAAAGAAATAGTTTATCCTACTATTGATGAGACTCGGTGGTTATCAAATGTGGACTCCACACATTGGCTGGAATATATAAGGGTAAAATACTTTTGATGTGAAATATCACTTTTTTTTAAACCATGTTTTTAACTTACATTTCTGAAAATATTACAAAAATCATGTCTAGATTCAAGCCTGTTGCTTTGATCAGGATAATTATGTAAAAAAGCTTTATTTTTAATGGTCACTTAGAATATAGCATTTTAAACATTCCATAATAACTTTGTATTTCCAGTTTTATGTATGGTAGGTAATGAGTTAATTCCTAATAGCACAGTATCGTATTTAGTGTTGGATAATGTTTTATTTTATTGAGAGGGAATATTTGTGAGCAGTCCAGGGTTATCCTTGCTTTTTGGAAGAATGCCCTGGGAACTTCAGATAATATTTGAACAACTGCCAAAAGGACTTGACTGTGAATTCTGCAGTCTTTCTCATCCTTCCCTCCTTCAATGCAATGTTAGTGTCCATGTGTCAGGCACCTACATTTTCATGGGTTGTTTATAGTCAGTGCTCTACTGGGTTATAATCTGCTCTATTATTTAATACAACATTAAAATAAATCACTACCATTCTCAGTTTTAACAGTCTGTTTCACTAACCTTTGAAAAGCTTTTAGAACACATTATTTCATTACCACATTAATTCCCCTGTTTATGATGAATGAGAATGGAGTGGAATTTGTGTTATTAGCAACTGGCTCAAATGTCACTCATGCAAAACATATTTGGGACTGTTCATTAGTTTTACTCTTCTATTAACTGGTGCTTGCTAACTGCTGCAGGAGAACCAGTAGAGGGAGCAAACACTTCAGAATTAAACAAATTTAATGATCTTTTGGGAACAGTTTAATTTTTGTATTCTCTTGAAGCTGTACTATTTCAAACAGCTTTGAGAATTGAGTATCTGGAAACCTTCTCTTATCACCTTTCCAGGGCTCAAGTGGTGGCAGGAATGGACCTCGATACCACTGCTGCTCGGATGACAATAGCATAACAATTTGAAATTTCACTTAAATTATTTTAAAGAGTTGACACGTGTAACATTCTTCATTAATCTGTCCCATAAGTGATACTTCACGTTATGGTATTGATGGCTCAAACTGCAGTCTGATTTCTTAGAAGCT
The DNA here is from genome assembly GCF_037038585.1 of Patagioenas fasciata. Taxonomy (NCBI): domain Eukaryota; kingdom Metazoa; phylum Chordata; class Aves; order Columbiformes; family Columbidae; genus Patagioenas; species Patagioenas fasciata. The sequence continues at coordinate 17,416,800 of NC_092530.1, forward strand.
GACATTAGTGTGTTAACGGTGTTGATATCATCTTGTGTATTTATCCGAGAATTGCTTGCCTTCCTGTTTGATTTGACTTGTAATAGCGATCAAGAAATCCACAGCTTTACTCTAACACATCTTCTGTTTTCTGGGCTCAGATCAGTGTGTCTGTGTCCCAGTTTAATGCGATGCATTACTGGAAGTTCACCTTCCTGGCCCTGGGCACCTACAGCACTTTGAATCTGGTCCAGGAGTGTCTGGGGAAGCACCAATAGTGTCTCTCTGTGTGTGTAGAGACAGTAGTAATGCAGGAGTAGAGTCACTTGGTGCTTTTTGCACATGCAGGATGTTTCCTTCTGCCCTCCAGGGTACTTTCTGTCTTTCAGGGTAGAACTTGTGCTATTAATTTTAAACCATTCTCATTTTCTAAACCAATCCAAAGCCAGCTATTCATTAGGAGTCTTAACTGAAATATTGTGGTTTGCTAAGTTTTGAAACATCTATAAAGAATAATAATAGTTTGTGGAGGAAACTGTTTTCTAAAGGATTTTGTCCAAAGTAGATTAAAATGCTTCACCTACTCCACAGATATTTACTGAATTAATAGTTACTCTGGTTTCTGTTTCCCATTCTCTGCCTATTGCCTGTATCTCTTATATCCTTTTAGGTTTGGCTGTATTCTTTCAAAGGCATCTGTGTTCTCTTAAGGACAATTTAGAGCAAACTATGGCATACCTATATGTTATATAGATTAGTTTTCTGCCTTTATTGAAGACCAAACTTTAAATATTTGCACCTTTTTTAGTACAGTAGAACTTTGTAACTGAAGTAATTGACAATTAACTAGCTCAGATCATAAGCTCTGTTCTCCCATAGATGCATTTGTGTGGTTTCTTGATATTTCCATCCTGGCATCCTTCAGTTTTACCATAAAAGATACGATCAGTGAAAGATAATCTATGAAAATTGTCTCTAAAGCGTGGTTCTTGAAAAAGCTTTGAAGACTGATCTTGTCAACAGCTTCTGCAGGGGATGCTGTCTTTCCTGCTTCCCAGAAGATGTTTTTGCATGCCTGGGAAGGGAAAAATGCAAGTATTTTGCGAGATTCCACTTTCTGATGTTGGAATGCAGAATAGGAATTTCTCTGTTATCCTGTTCTAGTGGTTGGCTTTTTCCACATATTTTTCAGTGTCATGATAGGTCATGTTACAGAGACAAATCTTCACAGCAGACAGATTATCCAGGATTTTAAGAAACTACAGAGCAGCAGAAGAGAACAAGAGAGAGTATTTTTGTGAGGGAGAATAACAAATTCACACAGGTGATCTGAGCCCTGTGTCATCTCCATCCTTGGCTCTCCAGCGCGCTTCTGAATCCACGCTGCTCATGGCTTCGGTATAATGTGGACTTCATGCACCAACAGCTCAGCACAGGCTCTCAGCGAGGCAGCGCTGGATTTGTTTGGATTGTATTTTTATTCAGATTAGCTGGATAGTTTGTCCCTTTCTTTAAACTTAGTAGTTGAGAACTGAAAGCTGGGGAAGAAAGAGTGATTGATTACTGTGAAAATGAACTTTAAAAACATCGAATTCAGTTTTTTGAATAAGTTAATGTGTCTTTTCATAATGATGCAGAATTTCAGATTAAATTTAGAGAAGGATTCCCAGGGTCTTTGGCTACATGCTACAAATAAAGGAGAACTGGTAAGAATTCCCTCCTGAACAACAGAGTGCACACAGTTTTTGTACCTCTAGGAGTAGGCATACCACTATCTGGAGAGCTCCGATTTAAAACAATGTTGTCCAGATGATTATGTAATTAATCTTAAATTTTAAAGTATATTAACCTGAAGAGTATAAAAATTATAACTTTTTTATAGTGTTTTGATTACTATTTAATATGCATGTTGATTTTTGTTTATTAAAGATGCTTCTCGCTGGAGCAGTAAGAATTGCGGATAAAATTGAATCTGGTAAAACATCTGTAGTGGTACATTGCAGTGATGGCTGGGATCGAACTGCACAGCTTACTGCGCTGGCTATGCTTATGCTGGACAGCTATTACAGAACTATCAAGGGGTTTGAAGTTCTTATAGAAAAAGAGTGGATAAGTTTTGGACACCGATTTGCAATGGTAAGCTGAAAGATTTAGTGTGCAGTTTGTCACCTGCAGGGCTTTTCTTTTCAATAGCATGTTTTGTCACTGTACTCCGCTGCATTTTAGTTATCATCTCTGGTGTCCTTCTTCTAATGGTGGGAGTGTGTCAGAGAATTGTGACCTGTTCATTTTTAACAGGAAATCTGTATGTGAGGTATAATATAAAGTAAATAAGAATTAAGTGGCTTCAACATAATAGTTAAAAAAATCACGTTTTTTTATGAGTAAGAGAGCTTGTAACACATTGCTTCATCTTTAGCAATCTTATGAATGGAGAAACAAGGAAAACAAAGTGTCTAGAAGGTAAAATTGCTGGAGCCATTACTCCAGTTTAAGGATGAAGTGTTTATTTAACACATGGGCTAGTGGGGAATTAGGACATAAATTATTATGACATTTTGTGGGCTCTGAATCTAAGATGGTTTAGGAGAAATCACATGTAGTTATGGCAGGTGGATATGGTATAACTGTTGTTTCAGTACAGTCTTAGTAAATACCTACCAGTTTGACCCATTGGTATAATAGAAATAAGTGGCTGTGCAGTGAAAGATGGGGAAACAACTGGCACAGCTTTGACCAAGTGTCTTTCTAGCTCTACTCAGTAGCAAAGGCATGTCCATAAATGAATATTGGGATGCATTTTTAGTAGTTGAAAAATACAGGTTAGCATTATGGAAGATTTGCTTGTCTTGTTCACCATTGGAACATGTTTAAGAGTTACTCAGCTTTGAAGTGTTGTGATGGTACTGCAAATACACACACTAGACTGAAACGCAAAACTTGTTTTGACTTTCAGCGAGTAGGACATGGAGATGATGATCATGCTGATGCAGACAGATCTCCCATCTTCCTTCAGTTCATCGACTGTGTTTGGCAAATGACAAAGCAGGTAAAATTCTTAAGAATGTATTTCTATGAGGTCTCAGTCTTTACCTTGGAAATGTAATTCACGTAGGAGAACACATTCCTTTGTAGAGCAGTAGCGTGTTTCCCTGAAGCTGGTCGTGCTATGGCTGCACCATGCGAACATAGGGAAGCTTTTTGCTCCTAGTAAGATACAAGGAGCTAGAGTGGAAGTATTGACTTGAACCCAAAATACTAGGAGTCCTTTTTGTTTAAAATAGGCTTTAAAAGGATCTTCTGATTATGTAAATGAGGATTATTGATGAGATAAATTATTTATATTGCGTATGCACTGGTGGAGTAAATGTTTGTATGGATATATATTGTCCTTAAGAAACAGCAAAAATCCAGGCTGACTTTTGAACGGAGGGGAGGAGACGGTTCTTCTATATATGTTTTGAATGTGAAATGTAAGTTAATGTTGGCATCATTATGCATACAGGATGGCATTTCTAACATACAAGCCTATTCTCAGACAAGTTTTCCTACTTCCAACACTGTTTTTACCTCAGAATCAGGGGAGATCTTTGAAACCAGTGATATTTAAGATATCAAAATATCAAAGTTCTCATTTCTTTTCAGAATATGTGAAATTATAGAACGGCTTTAGCCTTCGTTTTGCTTATTTGTACCTCCATGAGCATCAGTTTTTCTGAGTTTTTATGTTGCTGTTCTTTAATGAGGTTACTGAAGTAGGTGGTCCACATGAAGGCTTTATTTTCAAGTAAATTAGAAGTGCTTGACTCTTTCTTTTCTTTTTCCTTCTCCTTCTCCTTCTCCTTCTCCTTCTCCTTCTCCTTCTCCTTCTCCTTCTCCTTTTCCTTCTCCTTCTCCTTCTCCTTCTCCTTCTCCTTCTCCTTCTCCTTCTCCTTCTCCTTCTCCTTCTCCTTCTCCTTCTCCTTCTCCTTTTCCTTTTTTTTTTCTTCTTGAAGCCTAGCAGAGATCTGTGCTTTTATGGTAAAAGCTATTATACTGAATGAAGTCTACATAGTATCTGATCTGTTCTGAAGAGAGAAGGGTAACTGTCCGCTTCCTATGAAGTCAGCACTCCCAGATCTCTTACCTTAGTCTTCTTGTTCTGAACATGGTTCTTAAAAACTCACATCATAGTTTCCAAAACTTGTAATACTTGTCCAGAGTCTCTTGAAGACTTTCTGTGTATCTGTATTTCAGCATTAATGTGCTGTTTAGTATGGCTGGAGAAAATAAATGAAACCTTTTGCCCCTCTCTCGGAGGACAGCTAATGACAATAGCAAAGAGAAGCAGTTCTGAACACCTGATAGGAACAAAAGTCCTCTGGGGAGATCCTTAATTGAGAGCAGCTTCTTCTGTTTTTGTGATCTGTCTTGCTGCCTCCTATTTCTTGCTATAAACAGTTTAGTTCCTTCTAGTTCAAAAAAAAAGGGGGATTTGGGGCGAGGAGGAGTCTGTGAAACGTTTTGCCAGTGCCACATGTGTTCAAAACTTGGACCAGAAACTGTTCTGAAATTCAGGAACAGCAGCAGCATTGAAAAATCATTAATGTTACAGCAGGGCAAAAAATTGAAAACATTCTTGGAGAGTTTTTGCCCACTTATTTTTATTTTTTAGTCAACTTCAACACCTAGAGAATAGATGTTAAGATTGTGATAACCTTGACATGGACCTATGAAAACCAGGATTCTACTTTGTCCTAGTGTATATCACTTGCTCATAAAACATTGCTAGTTTCATGCTTTAGAATCTATGGTAAACATATATGAAATGTTCCAAAGCTCAGATAAATGTCGATGACTGCGGGAGGGTGTAAGGGCTTGGGTTTGGGCATGGGCTTAGAGCAAGGAAATTTTCTCTTCCAGGCTTTGAGAATTGCATTCTTAAAACAGGTGACTTAATACAGTGAGAGAATCTCTAATTTCCCACTAAGATGCAAATTTCCGGATACCTTCAGACAATGAAACTTAATCCTTAACAGCCTCATATTTTCCCTTGTGTTTTATGATCTTCATGACACAGCAATACAGTAAGAGAGAACTTGAGAGGAGTACATTCATATCAGATTTTAATAAAAAACATATGGTGAAATGTTTTCCCTGCTCTGTTAGTAAATTCTGGTGATTTTGAATAGCAGATATCAAATTGGAAAGGCCACATGTCATCTGATTAAGTACTGTTCCCCTCTTAAAAATGAAACAAAACTAAAATTAGCAAGTAGCATTGCAGCTGAAATAGTAGTTCTCCCTTTCATGCACGGTGCCCACATAGGACGAAGGTGTGTTTAAAACTGGTAGAAAGTTGCACCCTGTTTGTTACCAGGTATCATCCTTTGCCACAGGTACGTTCCTCACTAGATGCAGTAGTGTAGTCTGTTATCACAGTATCACAGTATGTTTGGGATTGGAAGGGACCTCAAAAGATCATCCAGTCCAATCCCCCCGTCGGAGCAGGAACGCCTAGGTGAGGTCGCACAGGAAGGTGTCCAGGTGGGTTTTGAATGTCTCCAGGGAAGGAGACTCCACAACCTCCCTGGGTAGCCTGGTCCACTGTCTGTCACCCTCATTGAGAAGAAGTTTTTTCTCAAATTTAAGTGGAACCTCTTGTGTTCCAGCTTGATCCCATTACCCCTTGTCCTATCATTGTTTGCCACTGAGAAGAACCTGGCTCCATCCTCGTGGCACTCACCCTTTATATATTTATAAACATTAATAAGGTCACTCCACAGTCTCCTCTTCTCCAAACTAAAGACACCCAGCTCCCTCAGCCTTTCTTCATAAGGGAGGTGCTCTACTCCCTTAATCATCTTTGTTGCCCTACGCTGGGCCCTCTCCAGCAGTTCCCTGTCCTTCTTGAACTGAGGGGCCCAGAACTGGACACAATATCCCAGATGGGGTCTCACCAGGGCAGAGTAGAGGGGAAGGAGGACCTTTCTCGATTTACTGACCACCCCCCTTGTAATACACCCCAGGATGCCATTGGCCTTCCTGGCCACAAGGGCACAGTGCTGGCTCATGGTCATCCTGCTATGATATCTAGTGTTCACTTAACCCAATTCAGTCCGATTCCACAATCATAAGAACTATTCTGCAAAGCTGATTAAAAAGCAAGTTTATTTTCTGTGTCATCTATCATCAGACTTTTGCACAAGATAATTCTTCTTTTTTAAATAGCTCCTTTACAAAAACGCCCAACAACTCCTGCAGCATCAAGTGGGAGATTTTAATGACCCATGTGTTCTCTCACAATTAGTGGATTTGACAAGAAGTAAATTTTCATTTGGGGAATTTTTCCACCTGAATCTTCAAACAGACGCTAATGGGCTTGGAACTACAGATGAAAGCATTTTTAGGTCAGTGATTTTTCAGAAGTGGTAATAGAAGCTTTACAGTCTTGATATATCAGCTCCAACAGTTCAACTCTTGTATCCAAAGACAGCGTTTCAATAAAATGCAATCACTTATTAATAAATTAGTTGGAGTGCAACCACTGATGTATGGAATTTTGAATATGCTTCACTGGATTGGAATAGCAGCCATGTCGGCATCCATCTGATTACTGTGGGCGCGTCACAACACAGAACCCGAATGTGACAATGCTCATTAAGTGCTTTCAGTTAAACAGGGTCCCTTTAGGAGAAGCTTTGTCTTCAAAGTTATTTTGAAATATCATTTTGATCCTTTGCAAATTATTTTTGCTCTCTGTATCTGATTGCTGCTTTGGGCTGGACGCAGGAGATTGAGGTCTGAGAGCTACTGAATTTTCTCCTAACTCAGTTTGACGCACCTGCTTATCAAGTTCTGTTCATCCTTTTACAAAATCGTAGCTGTGTTGTTAACATCATCATATTGTAATTGAGTTTTGGCTTGATTTCCTAGAGAGAAGAAAGTGCTGTAAGTGATAACTTTCGAACATGACTGAAAAAGATAATTTGATAATCTTAAATTCCTGTATGTTTTGTGAAAACATATGGATAGGTGATTGGAAACAAACCAGTGATTTGAGAGGGAAGCCCCAGTGCATAATCTGTAGCAGAGTCACACGCATTTTGTGAGCCATGATATTGATAATTTCTCTTCTCAAAATTTTCAGTTGAAATTTGGTATATCTTAGCTTGAGAAGTCTTGGAAAGAGAATGTTTTTGCAATGTTTGACTTAAATTTGTCTTCTTTTAAAAGAACATTGCTTAAAACATAGATCTTTCTGCATTTAATACAAGCACACCTATTGTGTATTATTCATCTCTCTATATTCAACATGAATAAACATTTGCCCTTCATAAATCACAGATGACACTGAAGAGGAGTTTCTGGATCAGCTAGTTCAGCCGCAGTCCCAATTGCTGTGTTATTCCTCCTAGCTATGCTTGTCGTGTCTTTTTTCTATTTGAAGTAGCTCTGGAGTCACTCATGCCAAGGTGTTTGGTATTCTTCAGTGGCACATGACAGAAACCAGTCTACTGCTTTCTTCAGATCTGAAATATTGACTAGAGATTCCTCCTTATAGCAGGAAATTCTTATGAACCTGTAACTTTGCATTTTAGACTTCAGTAAAGATTTACTCCTTCAGTGGGAATGGACAAAAATTGTTTCATTTATCCTGAAAATTAGTCTCTTATTCTTTTTCATGGGAATGAGATAAATGCTACTTCTTAAGTTTTCCGTTAGTCTTCTGATTTGTGTTTTTCTTCTACATGTTTTTAATTCCATATCTGTGTTTGAGACCCTTGTCATACTGAATGCAAAGTTATTTTGACACATCAAACAGTTGCCATATGCAGTTCTATCATAAAATTTGATTGAAGACAGACCTTTTCCATCTGAAGAGGTAGCAACCCATGCAGTTTGCATTAATTTCTTCTTTCATGATTTTTAGAGCACTACAGATTAAGATAGATATTAAAGATTTTGAGTGTTTGCAAATTTCTAACTCTGTTTCATAGAATGTATCAGGTAACTTCTGCTTACAAATAAAGTACCTGGTGGTGCTCAGTGGAATAACAGGTCTTTCATTTCAGATGTACAGGATTTACCTTCCAATATAAAAGAAGAGGGATTAAAGGCTTATTGTACAAAGCTGATGGTAAATTAAAGGGGTGAAACTGACTGAAGTAACTTACTTGGTTAGAAAGTAAAAGAAACATTTTAAATATATGTTAAGCACATTGTACATGCAGTAGTCTTTATTATCCAATCCATTGCATGTTAGAATAGGAAAGAGAACTCCTCAATATCATCATCATATATTTTTTCCCCAAAATGATTTATTGTCCTGTAACAAGAGAGATGAAGCATATGTCGAGGACAGTTTGGGGTGTGTTATAATAGAATACTTTTAGAGCCCCTTAAAATGAAATGCTTTGTGTCACCAGTTTCACATTAGCTAATGTTTCTACGTTTGTATTCTAGTATAGTTGCATAATGAATGTAAGGTTTGTCTCTGACGAGTATTTATAAAGAAGTAAGCAGGTAAAATTGATTATTCCAATGGGAGGTACTGAGATTGGGAATTTTCCTGAAAATGATCACTAAATAAGAAAAAAAATCTTATCTGATTATTTCTTATGTTTGAGTTTCTTCATTTCTACACTGCTTTAAAAAAAGTTTATAGTAATTTTACCAATTTTTTATTTCAGTTTCCTGCAGCGTTTGAATTCAACGAGTTATTTTTGATCACCATTCTGGATCATCTTTACAGTTGTCTCTTTGGGACATTCTTATGCAACTGTGAAAAAGAGAGGTTAAAAGAGGTAAATAGCGTAATACACTATTGTATTTGTTCAGCGGGTTGAGGGTATTCGAAAGTCCTCTTTCAGATATTTGTAGCCAGCATATAAAATTTTAAATAATCATTATCAAATTATAATAGCATTTATTGTGCTGTTCACTTAACAGCATGATTAGATGGAACTTATGGTTGAAAAGTACAGAAATGTAAAATAACTAAATAAATGAAGTTAGGGCTCAATGAAGTTGTTTGTTAATATTCCAAGTACACTGTTCCTTACTTTTGGCTTTGTTGGTTTTAATACTTTATATTTTTTTAAAGAAAATAACAATTCCTTGCCATATTTAGCTTTGCTTTTTTTTGTTTGTTTGTTTGTCTCTACCGCTTCTGAAAGGAGAAAGTTGCATATAAATACCACAAGATGGAGCTGAATAACATGTTCTCAACAAATGCAGGGTTCCCAGACAGCTTTCTTTCATTAATGAATAGTCAGATGCAATTCGCAATAAAGAAATGTAATTTAAGACACAGTAATAGTAGAAACACATGCTTTACAACACTGAAGGAGTGTAAAATTGCAAGATGAATCTGATGTAAATTCAGATTTCCAGTCTTCAATCTAACCATGATTATGCTGATTACATTTAGAATAATACAACTTTCAGAAGTGCAAATAAAGATAAAATAGGCATTTTAAAACATAATACCAATTGATAGGAGCAAATAGTGTGAGTGGGAGAACTGAATAATTATTTTTCACAGGTGTTGGTTTGGATCTTCCAAACTGTATATCTCTTCACTGGTTTTCTTGGCAAAGCTAATTCAATTTTATTTTTGTAGTTGGCCAGCGTGTAACCATATATTTAAGTAGCTTTCACTATTGCTGTAAGTTACAAGCCGTAGAGCTTTCTTTAGCTCAGCTAGACCTTAGTGTCTTTGAAAGCAGCATGCCTGAATCTCCTTTCTCAGCTAACCTCAGACCACAATAAGTGTTCGAAAGTTTTGCTGAAGTTTTAAGAGTGTTTAGTGATCAGCTACTGGAAGTGTTCTTGAAGTGCTTGCAGTTTTCTCGTAGATAAGGTAATGTGACAGGTAAAATTACTGATATGTAGATATTAACTTTATATTTTAAGGTTTTGCGATCCACATAATTTATTATTATTATTTTTTCTTCTCCAATCAGGAGATAAGCACAAAGACTGTATCGCTGTGGTCCTACATAAACAGCCAGTTAGATGAGTTCACAAATCCTTTCTACGTAAACTATGAAAACCATGTGCTGTATCCTGTTGCCAGTCTGAACCATTTGGAACTATGGGTGAACTACTATGTTCGATGGAACCCAAGGATGCGGCCTCAGGTATGAGCTTTCATGTGGTTTTTATATTTTAGTGAAGAGCACAGAGATTTAAAAAAAAAATAATAGTTTTCATAGTGTTGAATGCAGCATTTAATTTCAGAAGTGCTCATCTCTTGCACGTATTTCAGCTGATAGGAAAAAGGTGATTTTCTCGAAGAAGATGTGGGATGTGTAAACTTGGTAAAATACGTTTTCATTAAAGTCACCAGTAGAAAAGGGAGTTACAGTATCACGTTATTGGCTTAGAAAGGTAACAGATTAGCAGTCTTTGTTGTCAGGAAATTACTTTTATAACACTTTGTAACACTTTTAAATACTTTTATTGTCTTCACCTTCTTGCAGACTTAGTGTACCTTTGTTTTTAATAATGTTTTACCTTTTACCAGCAGCGATAGAAAATATAGCAGCAGTTCCTGAAAGAATCTCGGACCAAGTACTGCCTCATTTTGTAGGGTCTCTAAACTCATCACACATATGCTTGTTTTCAATTGGCCTTTACGGTTTAAAGCTGGCGTGCTAAACATTAAACACTCCCTATATACATGCTCATTGATTCATCCAGTTTTTGTTCTTATAAGTAATGTCTGCTATTCAGAAAAATCTGAATTTCTTCAGACAGATACTCTACATGCTCTCATGCTTAGAATTCTGAAGAAGGAACATTCAGTTTGTGTCACAACTGTAATATATCTGAGGCAGCTACACCATCTCTTTATTGAGGTAACATTCCAAGGTACCCCCAAGCATATTATGATAAATTACCTGTGTTAAGTGACTGCTCAAAAGCTGCTTTCATCTTCTAGCAGTTAGAATCAGATGTGAGTGTCAAATTTATTAGACATCCACAAGTCAGAGGCGGTTGTCAAAGGTGGTGTTCTAAGGTAGGTTTCAAGGACAGTGCACTGGTAGAAGTCCAGGCATATGAGAAATACTTTTTAAGGTCCTGGAAAAGCCTGGATTGCTTTCATGCTCACTGATATGTTTCGTCTGAGCTGCCTTGTTTCCTTTGCTGTTTGTATTTTTAGTTGGTGTAGTCCTATGACTGTTAGGTACCTGTTGGGTGTTAGCATGTGTTAAAACTGGAAAGAAAGTGTATTTTAATCTTTATGGTTTTGAAGTAAAATTGTCAACTGCTTTTTAGCAAAATATCATCTTTCCCTTATCCTATTTGCTGAAAAACATTTGTGTGGTTTATGCATATTTTAGGATAATCAACCCACAGCAATGTCAGTTTATTACTTGTATTTAATTGAGATCTGTAGGCCCTGAAAGTGAGCAGGCTTGTTAAACACACCTGAAAGCTATCCCAGTCCAAAAGAGGTGAGGGTGGGGAAGAGATGACATAATGAGAAAGTATCAGAACTGTCACATATTCAATGGCAGGCTCTGCTTGCTGCCTCTCTGTTGGGGAGTGCTCTGGCACAGCTGAATCAGTGATCTTCAGTGGTCTTTGAGAACAGATCCTCAAATCAGCAGGCTGAGGGAAAAAAATTTGATGATCCTGGTAAATGCCTTAACTTTACTACCACCTTCTTTTTTTGAAGAACTAATACAACTGTATTGACTTTTTAGATCTACCACATTAGCTTTGTCTTGTGGAGATACATCACTCCTTTCCTCTTGTGTCTGGCCTGCATTTATGTGAGATTTGTGACAAATATTCAGAAATTTGCTGCAGATATTACAGTTATTTCTTGCAGGATTGTGTTTTCTAATCTAATTGTGAAAGCACAAACTCATGCAAACAAGTAAATAACAGTCTTTGTAATCACAATATACAGTCTGCTTTCTTCTGTATTAGCATTGTCTAGTTTCACACTCTGTTAGCTGATTGAGTAGCGTTCAGGCCCTTTCAGAAACAGCAAAAAGACAATCACTATTGCAACACCCAGCAGGTCTTCACTTATCTTCAGTGAAAAATTTCTTAAAAAATCAGTCGATTTATTAAAAGAACAGATATCTCAGCCTGCTGAGAAAAGGTGTTTTTGTTGAATAAATTTTAATGTGGTTAGTTTGTTTTTCAACTAGAATAAGAGCAAGTTAAATATTTAATGTTAACGAAGAGCTCTCTGATGAACAGCAATTCAAGGCAACTTCATGTTCTCTTTTATCAGCTGCAAAAACTTCCTCAGGAAATGACAAAATGTTTATTGTTTTCTAGGAGCTCACCATAAAGGAGAAATGCCCAATTACATGAGTTTAAGGGAAGATAAAGAATAGTCCTTTAATATAATCAGAATGGGTGTTTGATACCCATTATCAACCATCTTTATGTTACAGGAGAGGTAACTCACAACAGCAAAAGGGCAGTTTTTTGACTGAGGCAATATTTTAGGTTTTCTAATTTCAGCTTTATTAATCAGTGAGGCCTGAATTTTTAAATGGACTGAGAGAAGTTAATCATTGCACTTCATTGACTTTTCTATTGGAAATTAGCATACATCTCCTTTCATTTTTTAAAATTTGAAAATTACTGAATCCTAACTGGAGATAAGTATTTATTTTTGCTTTGTTGTGCTCTGCCTTCAAATATCTGTGTCTCATCAGAGCTCGTAACAGTACAGTAAGGTCTGATCATATTCGTCATTGCATTAGGACATAGAGTTCAGAGTTATTATGTTCTGTAAAAAAAAGACTGCTTATAATGATATATCTTCAGTTCTACCTGAGTTTTGTGGAAGGCTGAATTGATGGTTTCTAGGGTGTTCATTTGCATCAAGAGCCTTGTTTTAGAATTACAGCTGTATTGCAATAGGTGCTGTGCAATTAGGTGACTCATGGTCTCCTTCCACAGGGTTCAAAGCTTAAGTGTCTGAGAAGTCAATAACATGGCAAATTCAGGGTTAAATGTGGGTGTTTCTTGTAGATTCCCTCTTCACTAAACTGTGCTTCAACAAGGTCATTCAAATTCTTAAGTAAAATAAAATGTTCCTTGATTTCAGTTTGGAGGTGTTACATCATTATTGACTTCTTGTCCCAAGAAAATTAGATAGATTTTAGTCCTGTCTTATTTGAGTTCATTGACTGAGAAGAGGTGTCAGGAAAAGGAATTGCCTTGTGGATCAGATAGCTGAGTGTTGCCCTAGCTGAGGAGATTCCATCCCTGCACTTACCGCAGTTTCTTGTGAGACAAAGCAAGTTTCTTACACTACCTGATAGTTTTTCTCTATCTGGGCGACAAAGTCAAGATTTCCAGAGTCTGATTTACTGCAGGTAACTTACATCTGCAGATAAAACTCTCAGCATTCAATTGATAAGGAATAAAATACAGACTAACTGCTTATCCTGTGTGCTGAAAATGTCTGTAGTTATGTAAGGGGAACAAAAAAGATTGGTATCCTGTAATGAACACAGCATCAGAACACGCACAGAAACTGAGAAACTATTACTGTACAGATATTCTTCATTTGAGGGAGTTTCCACTTATTTTGAAGAGCAAGTATGCAAAGCATGCTCTATCAGATGTCTAAATCTAAATGGGCTGTAGGCTTTAACAAGCAATGGCATCAGCTCTAGCATGTAGAGTTTCCTGAGTCTGGAAATCTGTGCAGTTGTTTGCAAAAATCTCTGTTCCAATTCCCACATGATAGGATTCATAATTTCTGTTTGCTAGTCATTGCTTTTCATGAAGGCTTCACGGTTTCGCCTGGTTTCCCAGGAGCATACCCCTACAATAAGTGTGGAAGTATTGATTATTATTGAAAACAGCTGTTTTCATCCTTTGAGATTGCCTTTTTCTATGAGTATACTGTTAACTAGGTTTCAAAAGCAAGTCTGTCAGGGTTCCAGCTCTTCATAAAGAGGAACAAAAAGCTGAAGTGAAAGATATTGTTGTCTTTCCAATGCACAGAGTAGGTTTTTGAAAAAGTGACAAGACAAGCAATGAATTTAAAATAACCATTTTCCTCTGCAGCCTTTCTTCCCTGTTGCTAAAATAAAACAGATAAAGTATACTCACTGGGCAAGACAAAATGCATTCACTGTTGAACAATTTTCATGTGAATGACTGTCCTTGAGCTAGTACAGTAATACACAGTAGATATCCATCCAATTAAGACTTGGCCGTACTGTAAGTGAGTAGCTATTATCATTTCTTTTATACCTATCCTTGTGTTGACAAATTTTGCTATCCAAAAGCACTCCAGAATCCTGAAGGATTACTTAGGAATGCAAACCTGAAAATCAATGCTGAAAGTGAACTGCAGTGATTCTGTGAAGAGGAAGGTTTGAATTTTTTAGGAAATGAAGCTGTCTTATGTCTAGATTTTTTAATGTGTTGTAGTATGTATATTGTATAACATAATCGTAGTTTCTGTGTGGGTATAACTAAAAAAACCACAACCAGCTTTGTCTTTCCTCAAGTCCTCATCCAGCAGGAATAATTGATTATAACTCTGAAGTGGTGTGTTCTGAGAGTTACAGTACAGCAGGTTCTGTTTTCAATACACACGTGGCTCATTCAGTTTAAAAAATGGTCTCATATCAGTGATATTTGAAGCAATAAAGAATGTTTATTTAGTAGTGTTTTAAGTACTTTTCAGCTCATTACAGGCAATAGGTACCTTATCTTTAAAGTGTAGGGAAAGTATCTGCTTTTGAATGAAATAGGCAGCAAAGGTGGCTAATCGGGAAAATAAAGCCCCAGGCATTTCAACTGATTAATTTGCAGGAACCTACAATTGTTCTGTCTGAGTGAAGAACACTACTTGGCTCACCCGATTTCGCAGCGTTTTACTGTTTGTTATTGGTTGGTGAGGGGGTTTCAAATACTTCAAGTGTCAGTAGCCGTGGGAGAATGATATCAGGTCTTTGAGAGGAAAGAGGCTGCTCATACCAGAGAGAAGAAATTCTCTGGAGAGACAGGGAATATTATGGATAAGGAAGGGAAGTGAAAAGAAGCAAGTAGCAGGGAAGAAGTGCAAGAGCAGAAAGTAGATATAGAAGGTGAATAGACTGGGGAGAGGGTGCAGATCTGAAGTTTAATCATGGGTTGATGCAGAAAAGCTGGACTGGAAACTTAGAAGTATGTTGAGATGGGCAAAAATGCGAATTGTTGAAAGGCTAGAAAAACCTGAGAACTTCAATAAATGAAATCTTCCTGATTAGTTGATTTTTAAAAAATATGTATTTACCAAAAAAATAGTTCCTAACGATGACTCGATCGGAGAGGAGTAATGGAACAAAAATAGGGATTTGAATGGGAAAGGACTACAAAACTTGGTGAGAGCTTAAAACCAAACAAAAAGGTGCTAAGTAAGTGGCTGGAAAAAGTTGATTATGGAGGGGAGAATGGAACAACATGCAGTCTCAGTCATATTGTTCTTAGTTTCTGAGTCAATATTACAATAGCAACTAAAAGGAAACAAACAAAAAACACTAAAAAAATCTTCTTGAGGTGTTGCAGGCAAATTCTTCTCCAGCTTTTACAGCACCAGGTTTTTGGTTAATGCCTGGGGGGAAGATCAAACTTCCCAAGGGTCCACTCCTTAGTGCTGCTGGCAAACTCCTTTACTCTTGTGCCTGCTTGGGTTGTATTGCTGGCTGTATAGATGTAAGTGCCAGTTTTGTTTTGGATTGATCAACATCTAATCTGGTTTTAGTAAATTTTATGTGATTAGATAAATCTAATCTATGTCTTATAAATAGTTATATGACATAATTTTTAATTAGGTTAGCACACCAAAATCTGTTAAAATCTTGCATATTCGCCTTCGTGTTTCTGGTTTATTTTTTACTGGAGTATTTTTTTTTAATAACAGGAATTAAATTTATTGTTTTTCAGCACATTGAGGTAGTAATTTGAATACCGTGTGTAAAACATCCTGAGGACCTACTGAAAAATGGCCCAGCCAGTTTTCCAGTGGGCTGCAGAAGCGGGTCCTTGATTTCCCCTGGAGTAGGGGCAGAAAGGCTGGGACCCGGCTGCAGGGGCTGCCTGTTGCTTAGCAGCATCGCTGCGGCAACGCGCGGGGAAGCTGGTGTTACAAAGGAGAGGATGCACACTCTTCTGAAAATCTATATTGATACACCGGAGCACAGCAGCAAAAAATAACTTGAGTGTGACGGGTTGGTGGGTCCAGAGTTGTCTTTTGAGCTTCCACTCTTTATTTAAGAGGCAGGATGAGGGAGTAGGAAACAGTACATCTGCTGTCAGACTCCCAATAAATTCATCTCAGTCAAATCAATTATATGATTTCTTAAGAAGACTGTAATAACAGCTTGCCAAGGAGACACTACTTGTGCTCTGCAAGTATACACTTCTAGGGTTAAAGTGGTAACAAGATCTTTTAATAAACAACCATCTCCAAACTTCTTGTTCCTTACAGAATCACACTTCAACTTCCTTTTATTCTAAACAGTGGCAAAGCAAAAGAGAACCTCGTTCACAGCAAGCCATTACAGGTGTCATTGTGAAGGTTGTTGGACCTATTCCTTGCTGAAAGGAGCTTTATTTGAGAGAGGAATCACATGCTGGAATAGAATGTTGTGGAGTGACAAAAATGGAGATAGTTGTCTGTAAGAATTTGCACAGGATGGTATGAGGAAACACTGGCAGCAACAAGTCTTTAGGAAACATGGAAATGAAATAAACTTATTTTTCTTTCATTCTTTTCAAGGCTTTGAACATGCTTCATCCTCTTTCTCCTCCTTCCAAGATACCAGGAAGCTGCATAATTCCAGTTCTATTTGGTTGTCTTAATGGTTTCATTAAAAAAAAAAAATATATGTGACTTGAGATCGAGGCTTTGTTTTTGGCATTTTCTCCCTTTTTTCCCCTCTAGCACCATTGTCTCTCTTTTCATTTTTTTTTTACATTTATATTTGCTACTTTTCTCAAAAAGGGGAAGTTATATTAGAAGAATTTAAGACATCAGGGGAAGCGCAGCTCTGAATGGCATGCTGCTTTTCAGATGTTTGTATAAGAACTTGTTTAATACTTTTTATATCTTTCAGCTACCTATACTGCCTTTTTCTTACCACATGAGTACATAATTCTAACATGGATGTTTGTCAATAAATGAGTTACTGTCAGCTGCTTGAAAGCACTCAGGAAGTGCAAAAGATTTCTCTAGACTGAATTTGACATGTTATTTCAAGAAATTAAAGTACCTATCAGAAGTTTAGTGAGTGAAATCTCATTTTGGACTTCATTGTCTTACATCAATGACGCTGTGTCAGATGGCAAGCAACAAGGATCTTTTCCTGGGAAACCCTTGACATTAGAAAACCATTCCTGTTAACACTACCGTATGAAATAGTGTGATGGTGTTTATGCAGAACTGTCTTGCAGTGTTAATATCTAACATGCACTTATTAAGAGATGGCCAACATTTTAAAGGTGACCCCCATTTTTTTCTTCCTTTATAAGACCCTACTCTGCCTTGCCTACAGCTTTACCAGACTCTAATGATCTCTACTGAGTAACCAAGTGTATGTCTGACTGAATTGTTTCTTAAAACTTCATCTGAGAAGGCTCAGTTGCTTATGAGAATGTGACTAAGAAAAATGTTTTCCCATATGAAAATATCGGTATTATAGACTTCTTTGTTGGGGGAAGAGTACGTTTTTCTGTAAATATTCCATCTCTAGGGCAAATGTGAGATTTCAGTAAGAGAGATTACGTTTCAGAAATGTGCCTCCTTATATCCTGGAAGAAATTCATCCAATTTTGAAGCCTGAGGCTGGAACAACCTCCGAGAGTTCTCAAGGACTGAGAATAGATGAGAGTAAAAGGACTGAGAGATGGATTTGATACACAATCTGAGGGAGTTGTGACGACCTGGGAATAGGAACTAAGAGTGAATAATGCTCCAGGAGCTGGAGGTCTTTGCTTTCTGTTCAGTCCATGGAATACAATCTGAGAATTAGGCTGGAGGGGGCCTGGCTGCAGATAAAGAAGAATTGCCCCATGTGTGAGGGAGCAGGTTGCTGCTCTGCAGAAATTAAGTTTCTCCTGCCTTTACCACAAGATTCCTCTGTTGTAAGGGAGATAACTGGAGCAGAATGGTCACCATGTGCTCCTTATTTACTGGGTGTCCTGCTTGGTACCCATAAGGCCAAACTGAAGAATTCTGAAGTTCTCTGTTAAACCAGTCTGAGATCCAAGATATGCAAAATTAGGAGGTGCTTGCTTCAGATCCTTGTCTGTAAAAGTGGAGTGTTAGTGCTCCCATACCTCATCAGGGTGCTGCAGAAATAAATCCGTTTCTTGACATGAGATGAAAGTACAGAAAAGGAAACCTAAGCATTTTAAGTTCAGAAGAATGAATAAAGGATGGGGTCAGACACTGCAAAGAAAACTAAATATTGCATAACTGCTCACTAATTGAGTAGCATCAAACTGCGCTGAATAAATGGTTAATACAAGGGGGAAGCTAGTATTTTTTTATTTAGCCAACTATTTTATACAGATGTTCAGAAAGGCTGAAGTAAGTTTGGAAATGCAGCCTTCATTCTGACACCTCTTTTGGGGGTATAATTTTGCAACCTTAATGTTGTAGAGTTTTTTGTGTGACTTCAATATAGACAGACTTTTAAAATGTCATTATTGTTGTTTAGCTAATTTATTTAAAGATAGTCCTGTTCTTTGAGATGGATGCGTGGGGAGAACAGCGCTTCGTGTCAAAGTTTGAGCACGTGTTGAATTGTGTTCTGGGGGAATGCTGAGGAACGCTCGAGCTGTGCAGCCACACTTCTCCTCCCTGAAGCACTTTACACGGCAGGGCAAGTTCTGCAGTGGCCTTTGTGTAGTGGATCCTGAAAGGATTTGTAGTGCTTTCCCCAAAAGCCAGTTGTATGAAATTGCTTTTTAGGAGTGTTTGAGCACCGTGCAGTGGAACACACTGGCTGATGCCCGTGTGAAAGGTGTCTAAGAGAAATTGGCCTGTTAAGTTGAATCATGATGAAGCTGTGCAGAAATCAGGTGTAAAAATCTCCCGTGACCCAGGGCTTGCGTGACTAATGGTACCAATGGTAAATCACTCTGTTACAGACCTAAGTGTTCTAGGAAAATGTCTTCATAGAGGAGAAATCTGAAGTGGGAGTGTATGAGGAAGGGATCTTTTACTTGAGGAAAGGAAAAAAAAAAGGTGGAAAGGGGGCACTAATTGAAATGTGAATTTTCTGTAGTGTGTATTACAGGATCTTGGACAAAATTCATCACCAGCCTCATTTTTGCCATGGTTTTAGGTGTATACATTTTCTGTAGACCACCTCAGAAAAATGCAATTTGTCTTCTGGAGGGTGTGCTTGTGTTTGATTAGTGAAGGAGGCTGCTGTCTGTAGGCTTGCAGCCTCATGCGCTAAAGAATTTGTACGGTGGATGCAGGAGAAAATTGCAGGAGAGAAGGAATTAATTGCATAGCAAAGGCAGGACTCGGGGGTTATTGGGAGCCTGGTGGTGGGCAACGATTGTTCTGCTGAAGACTCAAAAAGTTATGCGTTTGAAATTGCTGTAGATGGCATGCTGGATGAACTGATGACTCCCAGGGTACTGGGAGCAGCACTTTGTGAATACGCTGAAGTTTCTGTTCATGGGCTAAGCCACAAACAAGAAAAAAGTATATGGCCAAAAAGATGTTGACCTAAACCAGACTGATACTATTTTATTAAGTTAGAAGTCAAGTTAGAAATGAAATGGTATTTTCCTGTTTCAGAAACATGAGTGTTAGATCTTGAAAATGTCAAAATCCAATGCATGGATTTTTGATTATTTTTTTTTAAAGCCTGGATTCACGAAACCCTAAGTTGTGACTGAGTTATGTGTTGATGGCAAGAAGATAAACCCTTTCTGGTTTTTGATACATTTTTCACACAGCACCCTGTGAGAATGTCATGCTCAGGTGTGCATCCTCGCCTTGTAATCACTTTTAAGCAGTAGGACGCAATGGTGAGTGAATGCAGTTCCCCATAGCCTGGCATTCTGGAACCCCAGGGTATAAATTACTTACAACATCCAGCAATCCAGAAGCTTCCCATCGCTGCATTTCCCTGTGATTGTTTTGCCAGCCCAGTTAAATTATTTTCCTATCTTGCTCTGTGCAAAAGCTGTAAGCAATTAGAGTTTATACAGGATAAAATAAATTAAAAGCAATTTATGGTCCAACTTTTTTGGCCTTTCTGTGGCATTTGGAAGAAGGGGAATTCTCTTTGTGCTGATCTGAGATAACAGATCCAGCTGCAAAAATCAGTATGGCTTGTATCTTCCTTTGGCCATGACATAGTTGAGTGTTCCAGATGAGTGTGAAAAATGCCGAGACATCTGATGCGGAGAGGTGCATCTCTAATGCTTTTCGGGCACTGTCAGGTGTAGAGGCAGGAACCTGATCCACTTCTACAAAAGGTTTATCAGAGTGTGGCTCTGGGAGGTCCATTACAAGCACAGTTCACTTGGCTGCTGCACTTTTCTCCCTGGCAAGCTGGAAGGGGTCAGACTCTTGGAAAGATGCCTGGTTAGAAGAGTAACAAGATGCTCTGTATGGAGCCAGCTTCGTGAACTCTGCTCTCTTTACAAAATCAGTTCTGTCCCAGCAGGCAGGGGAAAGTTCCTGGGAAAGGCATTTTAAGTTCAACTGAAAGTGGTATTGAAAAGGTATACAGGTATATTTATTGGAATATGTTTGGCATCCCATCAAGACTATTTGCTGATAGTCTTTTCAATAGGTTTCCTGCCAACTGTGGTGTCAGAAAGGGACAGTTTGCTGAAATGTTTCATTTCAAATGACTAAAAAAATTACTTTCCCTAAATATTGATGTACTGAAATTCATAGATGTTGGATTCATTGTGTTACTGAAGGAAACAGTGGAAGCATTGCTTGAGAAGAGATAATAACTCAGTATGAGAGTCAAAGTAAGCCTTTTCTTTCTTCACCTGACAGGTTCCAATCCATCAAAATCTGAAAGATCTGCTCGCCATCCGGACAGAGCTTCAGAAGAAGGTTGAAGATTTGCAGCGGGAAGCTGCTACACGATCCATTTCTTCCTCCTCTGATAGAGGTTCATCCCCTTCCCATTCAGCCACACCAGTGCACACCTCTGTGTGATGTGTAACAAAAGCCATGTGAAAAAATATGTGTCAGGTAATACAGAGAGGAGGGTGAAATGCTTTTCCCGTCACAAAGGATTCTGAGTGACTTGTAATTGCTATGATCTACATGCCTTACTCTGTGTCTGATATTATCATGATAAGGCCAAAAAGAGCTTCAATAGATGTGATGTATTTTCTTGTTGGCAGTTCCCACATGTGTTTTGACATCTCTAGCTAAATCACCAATTGTGAAATTAAACTTTGTTTTGAGCGACTAACAATTTAACCATCCTGAAAAGGAATCCATCTGCCAAGCAGACAGAAAAATGCCTCTCATACTGCCTAGGGTACCCTGCCTGGTTGAGAGAATCAGTCTAAACGCCACATGATGCTTATACAGAACACAGAATGTTTTTTCTGAATGGGAGCTCCTTATTTCACTCAATATTTTGGGTTTTTTTTTTTTGCTAGAGCAATTTATTTTTTTAGGTGATTAATGCACTTGGAAGTAGATTTTAAAATAAATGTTTTCCAGTGTAGTCAGTTTTACATGTTGACTAAATATGCCATTAAAAGTGGATGGAGTTAAGCTGGATTTATCAAGTATACAACACTGACTTGTATGATGTAATATATTTGGTAAAGCATGTATTTTAGGTTTTTTAATGCCTTTTGTACAAGTTGAAATAAAGTCTTTTGACTGTTTAGCTTATTGTTCACTTTCAGCCTCCTGAGCAAGGGGTAAACTTACTCATGTCAAAGTCTTGTACAAAGTAAAAGTTTGTTTTCTAGCAAATGGTAATATTTGGGTTTGGAATGCCACCCAGCTGTGTAAATTGTATAGTCTGTATAGCTCCACATTTTGTTAAGCGCGTTTTATTTTGAAGTGTACACACAAAATGCAAAGCTGTGTCCATTTATATACATGTGTATGTGATGGTAAACATACGCATACTCCTGTGGTTTTAAGCGGTAAGTTCAGAAAATGGATCCTGCCTGTCCAAACTCTTTGAAGACCTTAACTCATAATGACTTTGTTTGACAAAGTTTTTGAATAATATGATCTTAATTGGTTTTCTTGAAATAAAGCCTCTTGGGTTTTTGTTTTTCTTTTTTTTTAAATTGCTGCTAGCATCTTTTTCTGTAAAGTGGATGATTTAATGGTGTTTTCATATAAAATATATATTCCCAACTGTCTTTCATCCTCCCCCCCCTCAAATATTCATATCTGAGAGATTTACTTACTGTAACATCCAGTCTTTAAAAAAAAAATTATTCAGTGGCCTTCTTAGAAGTCCCAGAAATGGTGCATGCTGACAGTTTTCCCTGGATTGTGTTCCTTGCTGTGTTTCATAAGAATCTGGTTCTTCTCCTTAGGACACTTAAATCCTGCAGCTCTGCTTTTTGACTTGTGCTTGTATTGCTCCAAGTTCTGCTGGTGGGAATTAAACCCTGTGCTTAAGAGCCAATTGATTCTATACACTGATTCTGGTTTTTACTGTCTGTGCTGGTTTGACTGAAAATGGGTTAATTTTTCTTTGTGCAGTTAGAAAACTTTCTTTTTCATAGCTACCATGGTCATTATTTGGACTTAGTTTGGGAACAAGAAGATAACACCCCAGCACAGAGTTAGTGTTTTTAATTACTCTGGTCTGAGAGCCAAGGACACTCTGAGCGCTCTGCCCACAGGTGTGAGGCATCGAGGAAGGGGGCACGGATGGGGCAGAGCTTGACTGACATCCAGACTGATCAATAAGAGTATTCCAGCCTGTTAGCATCATGCTCCAGATTTAAGAGTGGGGGCTTCCAGTTGGCTCTTCTGCTTCTTCTCTTCTTGCTCGCTCTGGGGCGCAGCCGGGCGAGTTTCAGTCGGGACGTTTAGCCCGGCGTTTTGCCCTTTTGCAGAGGCCTCTGGGCTTTTCTGCCTTTTTCCTCCTTTCTCTCTCCGGGATCAGCTTTAGGACCAGGTGTGGCTTTGCTGGGACTGGCTGCTCAGTTGTGGACAGAGCTCATGAGGAATTGCCTTGAGTATCTTTTATTTCTATTTTATATACATATATATATATATATATATATATATATTTACTAGTAGTGTATTAGTGGTTTTTTATTAAACTGTCTTCATCTCAATCCAAGTTTCTCCCTTCCCTTTTGATTCTCTCCCCTATTGGGGGGGTGAGGGTGGGGGTGAGCGAGCAGCTATCGTGGTTGTATTGCCAGCTTGGGTTAAACCACGACACTGTGAGCATTCATTTATTACTGTGCATTTGTTCTCAATCTGTGATGGCACTTTCTTGTTTCTCTGCACTGACAGATGTAGCGTATAGCTAATGAGTCGGGTGAGCTGATGTGCCGTACCCAGGCTCACACGTTCACTGTGCAGCGCAGGGTATCTCAGCATGTCCTTTTTATTACAGTGAATGCTTTTGATAATAGATACTCACCTACAAGCACAAAGTTGAGGGAGGCTTGCAATGTTGCATCTCTTAATCAACCTTAGACTTTTTATAAAACGGCAAAAGATGTTTTGCTGTGAAAATGGTTCTGCTGAACAGTATGCCAGCAGGGAATTTTACATTGCCAAAATATGTTGAGCTGCTAGTGAGTTAAACTCTTCCATACTCTAGATTTCCTTGACATTTTAACTGTATATTAAAGTAAAACAGATTATCTCTAAAATGCAGTGCTAAAGAAAATCTTTTGAAGTTTTCTTCTATTGCTGCTAATAATCACAGCATTTTCTCTATAATTATTGTAAAAGCGATGACTGGATTAGCTTGGGCATTCTGAGATTTTTAAAGCTTGGATGGATTCCTAAAGCTGAAATCTAAGAATTCAGTTTTGTATAGAAGAATACCAGTTATTTCAAGGGACTGGCTGGTTATCCACAAGTTTCACTATGGCTTAGTGAGTCTGCTGATCTGAAGGGAGAGCCCTGGGGAAGGGTCCTGCTGTGGTGTGTGTGGCACAGTGGATGTTTCCGTATGTACAGAGCATGGAAATTTTCAAAGGTATGAGATAGCGCGTATATGCTAATTACAAGCATAGTTTTATAGTGAAGAGGTGACTGTCTTTGTACCTATATCTGACT
Organism: Patagioenas fasciata; assembly: GCF_037038585.1. Lineage (NCBI taxonomy): Eukaryota > Metazoa > Chordata > Aves > Columbiformes > Columbidae > Patagioenas > Patagioenas fasciata. The sequence continues at coordinate 17,441,020 of NC_092530.1, forward strand.
CCTTTTATTTTTAATAAGGCAGTACTGAACTGGTTGAGGAAAGAACAGAACCCTGTTCCCTGTCTGATGCACCTTGAACAGAGCTATTAACTTCTGATTCAAAAGCTGGACCTTTTTTCGCTTTTGTTTTTGGTTTTGACTCTGGTGAGTATAAAGAGAATGTGCAAAGGCAGCGAGCAGTTAAGTTTGACCTGTAGGATTTTCTTGTCGTCCTAGAATGGGCTAAAGCTTTTGTAACCAACTGAAACATTATTTGATTGTAAAGTAAGTTAAAATGAACCATCAGCATCAGACACTTTGCCATTTTAGTCCTGTTTCAGAGCTGAAATACACTTTTTAATCCCTTGTAGATAAAAGTAATCTTTTTGTCATTCCACTAAAATGAAAGGCGGCTTTTAAAGCTGGTAAACACTCCTATCTGCTTGGTTTTGTTCCCTGCGTAGGCAGCTTTCCTCTCAAGGAGTTAAAGCTTTAAACAAGAAGTGTTTATTTTTTTCTCTTATTTTCCGAGAAAAGCTGTATTAAGTCATGTGTGTTATGTTTTATGGCTGGTTCTCTAAAAGCTGGAAATATGGGATCAACGACTCCCATTCATTGAGCCCCACGGTAAAGGACAAAGTAAAACTGGGCAATTCAGAGCATTCCCCATGTGAAGCGTTTATGTTAAAAAAGGAAAAACAAGTGTCCGTTTGCTGAGAGATCACATCTGCTGAACCAACTGGTTATCAAAGATCTTTTTACTGTGAGATCTTGTACACTTGGGAAGAAAGAGTTTTATTTCTATAACAAGTATGAGTGAGAATTAGCTAGTTTGAAATATAAACCAGCTTTTTTTCTGACTGTGACACTAAGCACTGCATCATTATACAAAAGTCAAAAGCTTAGTTCGCACTGCATGGGAGATTCATCTACTGGACATGAAATTAAAACAAAACAAACCTGCAGGAAACCCAGGGCAGCAAAAAGGACCAAAATCCAGCTGTGCCGAGTGCAGGACACGGGGCACTGCCCAGAGTTCAGCTGCTGGGGAACCAGGAGAGCATCTGCATGTATGTGTGCGCGTACTGCATTTTTATCGTTAAATTAAAGCCTTAATAATTACATCTGTTTTCTCACAAGGTCCAATTTGTTTTTGGTTTTGTGTGGGTTTGTTTGGGTTCTTTTTGTTCGTTTGGTTTGTTGTGGGTTTGTTTTGTTTTGTTGTTCTGTGGTGGCTTTTGGTTTTGTTTGGTTTTAGTTTGGTTTGGTTTTGTTTTTTTGTTTTTTAAGTGAAGTCCTTAGTGTAGTTATAGAGGAGGTTACGTACAAAGCTGGTGAGGGGCCTGGAGCACAAGTCTGATGAGGAGCTGTTGAGGGACCTGGAGCTGTTCAGCCTGGAGAACAGGAGGCTGAGGGGAGACCCTATCACTGTCTACAACTGCCTGAGAGGAGGTTGTAGCATGGAGGGGGTTGGTCTCTTCTCCCAAGTAACAAGCGATAGGACAAGAAGAAATGGCCTCAAGTTGCAGCAGGGGAGGTGCAGATTGGATATTAGGAAAAAATTATTCCCGGAAAAGGGTTGTCAGGCACTGGAACAGGCTGCCCAGGGCAGTGGTGGAGTCACCATCCCTGGAGGGGTTTAAAAGACATGGAGGTGAGGTTCTTAGGGATATGGGTTAGTGGTGGACTTGGCAGTGCTGGGTTAATAGTTGGTCTTTTCCAAACTAAATGATTCTGTAATTCTATTATTTGCAGTTTACTTCCAACATGGAAAAACAAAGAAACAAACAAAAAGCCCCACAAAAATCAAATTTGTTTCTTACTAGTCAATTTGTTTTATTTGGTGTTTTCCTATGGTAGTCAAATTCTGTTTTTTAACCCCATGATCCTTACATGCACATTAGCAAAACGAATATTATATTTTCATAGCATAACACTCAACTTTTATTTGGTATAGCTTGCTTCTGCATCAGCAAACAATATGCCTTGCTTTTAAGTAAGGACTTCACTCAAAACAAAGGATTCTCTAATTTCACAATACTGTTTTTCCTGAACTTCATTTATTTCTGAACTTCCTTTGTTGCAGAAGCAATTTTTTAAAGCCTTAGCCTGTCAACTCATCTTACTTTTTCAGAATTTGAAATGGTATTATAGACTAATTCCATTTTATCACGACAAATGAGTAGTTAGGCATGACAATATAGCACTTGTAAGGGTTCCTCAGTGGGGCTGCATGACAATGACTGAATTATAGTGCCAAAATATCTGAAATTCATGTCAGAGTATTCTCAGCTGAGAATCTAAAACAAACTACTGCAGTATTGCCAAAGGAAAATGCAAGTAATTAATAGAATAAACAACAGGAAAAGAGCTAGTGAAATTCTTTCAGTTCTCTGTTTCTCTGTAATTGAGAAGCCTTTTCTGAATAATTTTATTAAAAATAGCTTTAGTTAAGCTGAAGAAGTGAGGTGTGATAAGAAAAAGGGCTCGTAGCACAGGGCAGCTGTATATATAGGTTTTGGACTCATGTTTTATGGCCTTTTTTATAAAGGATGAGAAAGTTCATACCATGTATGCAGAAGCTAAGTACAGGATTTTTAAAAATTCCATAGCCAGATTTAAAGACAACAGATAGTAATCAAGTAATAGATACTAGTTAGAGAGATCAGTGCTGGGTCAGTTAGTTCAGAACCTGGATCATTACTAAGAAAAGACACAGGAATCCTCTCAGTTGCTGTAACACCCACAATATAGATGATGCACAAACTCCCTGTTTCTCAGAGACTGGTCTGACAGCTCAGATGGAGGAGACAGACTGCAATAAAAAAAAGCAATTTGAGCCTATGTAGACATTTGGCACATTGAGACTTTGACTTTTGTCCAGTTTTGAAGAGAAGACTAAGTTTAATTTCTTTACTGCAGTATTTGTCAGTATTTTCCTATTTGAAATCCTAGAGAAAAAAAGATCTTGAATTCTGTTACTGTAAATTTTTGAGAAAGTGCTCCTTTCACTGTGCATTTATGGTTTTCCACATACCTAGAAATCACACTAAGGCATTACGTATTCACCAAAATCATAGGAAAGGCCTTGAGGAAAGGAGCAATTTCTGAGTTCTAAAAGCTGGGTGGTTTTTTTTCAGTGAAACAGCTTTTTTTTGTTTGTTTTCTTTTCCAAACTGCAGTATTTGTGAATTAAGACACCTATTTCTCCTGTGTTCTAGTGTAAGGGTTTCCCAAAGGAGGGGCAGGTGCTACATTCTCTAAGCAATGCTGGACACTCCATTGCACTGGACATTCCATTGCACTGGACACTCCATTGCACTGGACACTCCATTGCACCGTCCATGAGACAAACGGGGGCAGGGTAAGAGAAATCCAATAAAAACGATGATCTCCAGCTCCAGAAAACATGGTCCTTGGCAACACAACTGGAACTGCCATCAGGTGATCTAACCCAGGAAAACGGCTCCTCGTGTTCATCGATGCCATGTTGTGACACCTCCTCCACAGTAAGTTTCTGAGAAGATTTTTCATGCTACAGCTTTCAAATGTGTTTGGCTAGGAAAGAAAAACAGGCGACGGCGTTTGGGAACGGAGACACACAAGCTCAGCCGCGTGGCTTCGTCGGCATCTGAGCTGCTGCACGTGATGATCGGAATCCTGCAGACCTCGCTTCCTCCATCAAAAGCAAACACAGACTGCATCCCATCTCTTATTTCTTCTGCTTCCTGTCTCTGAGCAGCTAAAAATTAAATATTTTCTTTTCTAATCAAAACACATTCATAAAACAAAGTTCATAGCAGTACTGTTGTAGCCTAAGCGTTCTGGATAAACGTGAGGCACCATATATCCCTAGAACTCATCTCCTTCATCAAACACTGTAGCTGTAGTGCTAGTGTAAGGCTTCAAAAACACAAGTGTCAAAAAGAGCATAAAGAATTGTGCAGCTATTGCAAAATACTTAACCATGTTACTAAGCAATATCCTTTCAAATGGAGCTGTTAGGCAGCAATGCTCTCAGGCTGCTTCACCTCCTGGCAAGGCTGTGTCTACCTGAAAGCTGTGAATTTGGTACACCAAACTGAAAGGCTTATTTTTTTTTTAATATACTTTCACAAAATATGAGATTCGCAAAACAGTACAAAATGCACACATTTCAGGTTTATATATAAATAGTGAGTACCTCTTACGCCATGTAAAGTGAATTTTCTTTCACCTGAGAGCACGCTTTTTAAGCCCTCGTTGATTAGGACAAATGTAATGGAAAGTGGCAGTATCCACATTTTAGCAGTGACAAGAAAAGGACTGGGGAGGGATAAAGAATATGAACATAAATTATTGCACGATAGCGAAGGTCAGGTCTTGATACCAGTACCGGGGCGTTGAACTGGGCTGTGTGAGCACCGTGTCCTGCTGAGCCTGATGCTTCCCAGAAAGCTGCAGGAACCTGGCGTGGGACAGTGCTGGAGGACCCGTCCTCTCAGGAGATTCTGCCATCTTTCAAGGTTAGTTGGTGACACAAAGATGAAGCTTTAGATCCTTTTTCTGCCTCAGGTGCCACGCAGTGCTCTCAATAGTTGCATTCATGATAAAAGGAGAAGGTGCGGGGACTGCACCTTGCTAAGCTTGGCTTCTCTTGTGGTAGAGAGTGTTACAGGTATTAATGGATACATACTTGATTTTCTTTCTGGTTAAATCTGTAATTTGTTCTAGTGTGAATGAGATCTGACCCTGTCCTTGAAAGCATCCAAACACACAGTTTTCTTTTCAGTGACAACGTAGATATCCCATGTCACACGGACAGACTGTATCACTCGGCAGCTTCAGCTCCGTTCTTGTCTCTAGCATAGCCAAGCATCCAAATGGTATTTGCTAAAAGTAAACACTGCACACACTGCTGTGACCTGTATTTATCACTTGGCATGAAAATCAGGTCTTCTTATGTGGTTAGAAGCCCAGTGCTGTGTGGTGGTGAAGGATCCTCAACTCCTGGCTTCGGAGCAGGGAGTCGCCTGCGTCAGCCCCGGGACCAACCCACAGGCACTTCAGTTTTGGGTGTAGCTACACTAAGGCCCACAATCTACCCTCAGGAAATGTGCAGTTTTCATCACCGCCATTGGATGTGACATTCCCATAGCTGATGGCAGAAGTTGGCTGGAGGTGCTTTAGAAAGGGCTGTGACCGGTTTGCTTTGGATCGCTATTTACAGGCACTTTGCTGTCCTCATACCTGTCAGCTCTGCTGCTCCTTGAAAAAGATCTCGTCCCTTAATTGAAAACTGACCATTAGTGACGCACCTGCTGTTGGTTTGCATACAACTGGACAACAAACCTACAAATGTTACTTAAATGTAAACATATACCTCTTTACAAAAAAATACACACATACCACCACTCTAACCCTAAAGCCTAGAGCATTAAGAAGCCAGTTCAATCCTAAGTATACGTTAAATAGCTTTGGAGTAAAATTAAACAAAAAGCTAAATTACAAGCATGTAAGATCTTCATTTGCTGCTGATTCTTTTCTAGCCCCAGGTCATGATTTACATCTTCGCACTGTCTTGTTTTGGTGGTTCTGCTGACTGTGTTTCCAGTACTGAATATTTAACTAGGGAGAAAGAAAAAAAAACACATTAGTACAACAGCACACAACTGAAGCAGAGCACAAGCAATGGGTACCCGGCACTGGTTGGTTGTATGTGACATTGGAAGAGCATTTGCAGCAGCCTTGGTTATCTGCCACTGAAAGGAGGACCATGCTTTTCTTGTATAAGACACTCTTGATGGCTGAAAACATGAAAGCTAAATATTAACTGCCGGCGTTTGAAGCATGAGCTCCTTGGTCCATTACCACGGCTTTCTTTTTTGTGCAATAAAGGAGGAAAAACACTGTGGTGGGTGTTTCACAAAAAGCTGCAGCATCACCTAAGTGGTGTCTTCATAAAAGAGGCACGGAAACTCAGTACAGCACGAGGGACTTAAGAACGTCCTTCAGTAAAGCTGCTTTTGTGGCCAGACACAGGCAGGGTAAGGAATGCAAGGTTCTCACCTTGGGGTTCCTCGCTTACGACAGCTTCCATGTTTTCTCCTTTCACATATTCCGTGTTAAGTCCCTCTGAGAAGCAATGATAAAGACAGTGAGATGGGAGAGTAGAAAGTAAAATTTGCTTTGATGCCTTAAAAACTCTGGAAACGGGCCTATCTGCTGTAAAAGTTAAGACGCCTTTTTTGCAACCCCCTCTGCATTAACAGCAGTATAGAAACATCAGTAAACCATAAACAGTGCTGAGAAAGCATTGCTGGATTTTAAAGTGACTGCAGAGGCTTGCCTAGAGGGCACAGCTTCTAGCAGCAGCCCTTTCTTCTGAGTCTCTTGCTTCATCTTTATCACGCGAGGCAGCCGGGCTCATTACTGTGCTCAGGCGCTCAGCTAGAAGTGCAGGGAGCAGGTACATCTTTGGGACGGGACTGCTGTGCAGTGGGGGTGTGCCTCAGCGTGGATGGATGGGTTTGTTCTCATTAAATCTAAGTTATGCAGAGCTGCAAGAAGCAGTTTAGAGCAGGGCCGCGGTGATGAAGCAGGATCCCAGTGGGGTGTCAAATCGCGAATAAGTCACTTATTTAAATGCAAAGAGGTTTCCAGTGTTTGCGACAAGTGCAGCCCAGGCTGAGGGGCAAGGCTGGGCGCTGCCAGGCCGGCGGGTGGCTGCACGGTGGCAGCAAGGGGCACTGCAAGGGAGCGGGCTGGCACCGCTAGCCCTGGCCCAGCCCAGAGCTGCAGAAAATTGAGTGAAGAGTGTCTAGGGTGCGCCATGTACCTCAGCCGGCCCCTACAGCTCCTCTAAAGAACTCTGCGGAGAGAGGCAGAGGTGGGAGCGCTGTCCTGTTGCATTCCAACAGGGAGGGAGCAGGGAAGGGGAGGGGGCCATGCTGGTTTGCAAAGGAAGGCTGAGGTAATCCACTCTGCAGCCACACAACACACATTTCTTAGGCATCTGAACTTGTTTACACATCTAAATGCAGTGAGAAGTGTGGCAGGGACTTCTCTATGCCTCACCACCAGGCTTTGACGGGCTAATTTGTACCTCACGGGGAAGCAGGCAGGGAACGGTGCCATGGCCGAGGCCAAGCAGCACAACCTCATGCAGCAATGGGGCAACTGCTGCCCCCAGGGTGTGGGAGCGAACAAAAGTTTCTGCAACTGGCTAAAACAACTCCATAAACCCCCACGCCAGCACAGACACTGCAGGCTCAGCGCAGGCTCAGGGCAGAGGGACCCGAGAGGCTGAGCAGCAGCCGAGGACAGGGCTAGTGAGTGGGAGATGCGGTGTAAGAAGAGAAGTGGGCTAAAGATGTGCGCATGCTTTAGTGGGAACAGCAAATGCTCGTCGGAAGAGACTCAAAAACGAGCAATGGATCTGCAGCCTCACCACAGAAGGATGGCTGGGCAAGGAGAAACGCTGAGCCTGTTCCTCTGTACTTCGAGCAAGTGGTCACCACACACCACCACTGCCTCCCCCAGGACATGTGTTTTGCTGGGATAACACCAAATGCAATTTATGTTTTTCAATAAAAAGCCACTTTTGCAGTGGCTGACGGCTCTTAGATTTCTGTCATGCATTGCAATGCATCTAAGGCCTGACATTAGCCCAGCATGCCACGTCTGATGGCTTAAATTAATCCTCCTTTATAATTAACTTTAATTTCCTGCAGCCTTTCTGGGGCTTTGTGTGTCTCAGCTTCCCCCTCATCAAAGCCTTTACTCTTTTTTTTTTTTAATTATTTATTCTTGCCAAAATATCATTTAAGTGGGGGAATATACAAGGGTGTTTCATTCCATCACATTCATTTGACTTTTCCTGCTGATCTAATTTACCAAGATGCTCCTGCTTGTTTCAAGCAGAACTGGGAAAATAGCATGATTTCAGCAGAAATTTCCAGCCATGAACACCCTTCCCCCAGAGCAAAGGAGACTTGCAGGAGATTTCATTTGATTAATTTGGAAAGAGCTTTTTCCAGCTGTTTGCAACCACCCCAAAATGGGTTGCAGGAGCTCACCATGGCCAGTCCAGTGCCATGGGGTGAGATTGTTGGGACACCTCCTGCAACACTTACATCAAGCAACTTTAGGGGGCAGCTCATGCAAAAGGCACTTTTTAGGAATAGGAACCTTTGCTGCTTAATTTGCACTTAATTGCAGCGATTGCTGCACACCTGCAGAAGGGTGGGCTGGGCTGTACCACTCATGGATGTCAGAGCTGCAGACACTTGCTGTGCTTCCTTCGCTGCTGCCTGGTGAGTTTTTGCCTCTTGCTGAGAATTTAGGGGTTTGGTTTTGTTTGGTTGGTTTGGGGTGGGATGTGTTTTTACATATTTACCCTGTCTGGTGTTGGTTTGGTCTTTGGCTGCGATGGTCAGTGGGTGCATGTGGGGGGCTGTGCGCGGCCTCGGGGGTGGCAGCAGGTCCTGGGGCTGTTGCTGCTGAGGGTTCCTGCTTATGCAATGCCTGATGGGACCAGGGGGCTCAATGGCCCACGGCTGGGGCAGCTCTGCCAGGTCTGAGTCACTGGATGCCTGACACCCCTTCTTGTCTCCAGGCTGGAAAATGGCAGCAGGGTTCAGGGGACAAATAGGTGGGTGCTTGCTCTGTACCCCCAAGGTGCTTGTGCAGAGGAGGGAACACTTACGCTGGATGCTGAAGCAGAACTTCTTCTGCTGGTAGGAGATGTAGCTGGTGACGGCCCCGATGAGCGCCATGGCCAGGCCGCTGGCGATGCCGGCGATTGTCCCCGTCTCTGCCACTCCACCTGTGGGGTGCAGGGAGTGGGTGCTGTGCAGGGGGGCACCTGCCCCACCCATCCCACCGCTGCCCCAGCAGTACCTACCTCCACCATAGTCATCGTTGCTGCTGCCCCCAGAACCTGCAAGAGAAACCAGCCTGCCAGTGGCCCCTCTGCTCCCCGCCGTGCCGGGCAGGGGAGGGGTGGCAGGGCAGCCCCAGGGTGCACGTCCCCTTGGGGTGCTGTGTCCCTGCTCCCCACACCTCTGCCTGGCTGCCAGGGTGGTTCCTCATTGCTTCTTGGAGCAGTCTGAAGCTGCTCCGCTGTCCCACCATGTGTGCTCGGGGGGAGCCTCTGCAGGGGACACCTCTGCCTGCAGACAGCGAACCTCATCCCCACCTTGCCACCGCTCCCGGTGTAAAGAGTGGGTAAATGAAATGTTGTTGGATAGTCAGACGGCACGCTTGTGCCATCACAGGGAGGTGACTGGTTAAGCTCCGTAATGTCAGGGAATCTTCACTTGGCTTGAAGTCTATTTTAAAATCACTTTCCCTGGAGAAACTGGGCTGTGAGGAGAAGCCGCTTCTGCTGGAAGCTGCAGTCCTTACCGAGCCACTTACATGCTGAATTTATGGAAGCAGGTCAGCATTGTATTAATGCCTCTGATGTGGTTTGTCCTTGGCACAGAGATTCATTAAATGTTGATTGGGCTTGTGGTGTTCATCTCTTGCTTGGCTGCTTTTAATATTTAATGCTGTGGATCCTTGTGAATGTGCAGGCTTATCAGATTGTTGCTGATTTTCCTCCTTGTTTCAACCATCGATGGTTGTGTGGCAGAAAGCAAATGAAGGCTTATCCCCCCTCATGGCACGGGGTGGGGCATATCTGCTTTTGAGATGGATGGGGAGATGTGGGTCCCATCAGCCCTGGTGGCAGCTGGAGCTGCAGAGCCTCCAGGAGATCAAAAATAAGCAATTCCAACCGCTGGCACAAGGTATAACCATGGAGGCCAAAAACTGTGTTCCCCTGGCCCCACGGCTGAGACCCCTTTTCCCCACATGCACGCCCTGTCGAGAAGGCAAGCGCTGTTCTGCACAGGGTGGTTTGTAGACTTTGGCTGGTATGGTGAATATCGCCCAAGATGGAACTGCTAAAGCAAACGCACGTAGGCCACCGCTTACCTTTCTTCTTGTCTGGGCTGTAGTCACCGCCGTCCACAATGCCGGCCAGGTCATCATCTGAAAATGCTTTAAAAATAACAAGAACAGAATGTGGTTGGCACCCAGAAGCAGGTGTGGGCACGCTGGGAAAGGCCACGGGCTTCATGTGTGCTCAGTGGCAATGGGGGGACTTGTTCTCTCAACCTGCATAAAACCAAAGTCACCCAGAAAAGCACTGAAGCCGCCTTCCTGGGAGGGCAAATGCAGAGCTGCCTAGAAAACAACACAACAGGAAGGAAAAATAGTGCGTACCTTGCTTGGGATGAGAGGGATCCCCAAAACTGAGCATGTTTGGATGGGCAGGGCTTGGAAATGGGACTTTTGGGGGATTCTGGGCAGGGGTCACCTGTGAGCATCACGCACCCAGGATGGGACCGGCCTCCTGCAAACTCCCACTCCTGGGGAAATTCTTCTCTGTCGGGCAGATGGAAGCTGCTCTATTTGAGTATTTTCTATTTTGAAGAGCTGTGTGGGGCTTTCTGTGCAGCAGGGCCTAGAGCAGGGGTCTGCACACCCATTTAAACCAGCGGCTCCCAATCAGCTGGCTACTCTGCCCTCAGCGAGAACAGGCACCAGTTAATAAGCAGTTCTGCTTCTCTCCCAATTACCAGCTATTAACAAAATGTTTAACTACAACTTATTTTAAGCTCACAGAAGAGGTAATAATTGACTTTAAGGCTAGCCTGAAAGAAATACCCCTGAATCAAAGTTTAAATATATTTTTTTAACTGAAATGACTGACATATTTACGAGTTCATGACAAGTTCTGGGGGCTCAGCCTCAGCTGGAGGAGCAGGAGAGTGGAAGAAGCGCCAGCCTGGCCCGGGTCCCGCGGGCAGGTAGAGGAGTCTCCTTCCCGGAAGAACTGAGCACCAGCACATCTTGGTACAGGCAAAAAAGTTCTCTCAGACACGGTTGTAGTGGGAACGTTTAATTCATGCAGGACAAGCGCAGAGAAACACAGTCTGGGAACCAGCAGCTGAATGAGTGGAGCTGTTGAACCCCTCGGTTCTGGTCCCAGAGGGAGCCTGGGGGTGCAGCAAGAAGTGTGATGGGAGGAGACTCAACACTGAGCCAGGCCAGCAAAAGGCTCCTTCTCTGATGCTGTGCCTTGGGAAGGGTTACCTTTGCCCTAATAGCCTGGAAGAGACTGCCTTATGCACTAGATTACCACAAAAAACAGATTTATGGGCTTAGTAATGAGTGTAAAAAAAGGAAAAAAACAACAAAAAACTACTATGCCAGAACCTGGAGAGGTCCCAGGCAATCCAGGGTGCAGCACTGCGAGGGAATGCATGTGCTGGTTTGTGACCAGTGCCACGTTCCAGTAGCTCAACGCCTCAACCTTTCCTGCAGGAGTCTGAAACCTGAACAAGCCCGCGGTATCAAAGTGCAGACAAGTCACCTAGTTAATACAATCTAATAAAATATCTGACTATTCATTACATGTGTGAGCAGGGTATATGGCCATCTCGACATCAATAAACTAGCCGTGCAAAGTCTGTTTTCTAGCTCAAGTGCTCAAGGGAACAATCCTTGTAGACAAATGATTCATTCACCAGAGTATTTTAGAGATGAAAAAAAATCTCCCAGCCCATAGCGTATGTTATGCCAGGACTTAAGCCTGCCCTAAATGTATGTCTTGGCAATGACCACGAACCCCAACAGCACATGCCCTCGGTTAAATAGCTGTCAGGTACAGGGACGGGGGGGAACTTAAAACAATCACTGCAGTTTAATGGGTCAGAAGAGACTCTGGGAAAGCAACCCGCAGACAGGCAGCGTGTCGTCAGGCAGAGCCCCTCTCTGCCGAGGACCCTCCCTCCCCTCGGTGCCTGAGGAAGGGGCTGCGCTGCCTGCGCGGGCAGGGCGGGGGTGCTGGCTGCAGGCAGCGGCTGTGGGCAAGGCAGCGCCTCTGCTTCTCCTCACCCCGTCACCCACCAGGAATGGTGTCTGAGAGCCTGTTCCCAAGAGGGGATGGGAGACAGCGAGGATCTGCCACAGGTCCCAAGGGACAGTGTAGCAAGTGGGATGGAGAGGGAGGTTGACGTACCTTCACCTGGCCTTATGTCTGGTCTCCCACCATCTTTCCTATCATTCTTATCATCAAAGGCATCAGCCAAGTCCAAATCCCCAGGATACTTTGCTGTAAAACAACATGGGGGGTTAGCAGTACTGGCCACAGGCTGGGGATCTCAGCACTTAATCAGTTAATCAAGGAAATGCTCAGCTTTGGCAGGGAAAAGTGCTAGTGAAAGAGATGAAGCCCCTGACGCAAGTATCTCCTGGTTTCGCTATACGGCATCATGGCAGATCTTCCAAACCCATCCCATTCTGCGCACCTGTGCTGCTGTGGGGAGAAACGCCGTGTTCCTCTGTGGAACAGCTTCATGCTGTGGCTCGAGTGCTGGGCAATCGGGCGAATCAAGTCAGGTAGAAAAGGTCAGAGCCAAACAGGCGCTCCCAAGGACCCAGCCAGCAGAGGGGACAGAGGCGGCTGTGCCGTATTGCCATGCTGGCTGGAGTGGCCAGTGGTTTGATCGCTTGGTGTTATTTTCCTCCATGAACCCCCCCGTTGATACCCTGAGCAGCCTGGCTCTGACAGAGTAACTATTGCCTTTGCCAAAAGGAGGCTAAAACCATGGCATGGAGCCAACCTGAGCTCCTCAGCCCTCCCACCAGCTTGCACCCTAGTTTATTACAATCCAAAATTGTTTGTTTTGTTTGTTTTGTGGGGTTTTTTTAAGTGTCAGAGTGCCTTTTGCCAAAACTGCTGGAGCAGGGAGCAAAGTGCCCAGCTGACAGCATGCCCTGAGCCTGTGGGACAGTGTGCTGGTGAACCCCGGCACAGCTGGGCTGTGTGCTGTGCTGGGGAGGACAGCAAGCCCACAGCCTGAAAACAGGCAGAGGAATGCAAAACGGTCCAGGAGCCACCAAGACCTCCAGGGGTCTTTTTTTATTTTCCCCCGGTGTCTCATGTCAACAAGCAAACTAGAAGCTGGAAGTACCAGGCGAGGGGCAGCAACACTGTCACTGTGTATCCTGAAGCATTTGGATGTGCTGGCAGCAGAGCCAGGACAAAGCCGGGGGGGCTGGGGAGAACATGCTCACCTGGGTTAGGCTTGCGGGGGGCCCTCGTAGTTTTTGGCTGCTTGGTTGTGGTGGTGTGGATGACATCCCAAAAGCTGTTGTCTGAAGGGAGGGGAAAAAAATGAGAGCAACATGAGGTTACCCTCTGAAACATGCATTTGGACGAGCATGGGAAGGGGATCCCCTCCCCACAGGGAGACTGGGGCTGCGCTGGGGTGGTTCAGTGCTCTGGTCCATCCACAGCTTCGGCTGCCCCTGCCCCTCGGTGCCCTGGAGATGCTCAAGCCCTTGGTTTGTCTACACCCAGTTCCAGCCTCCTGGCTGCCAGGATGGCTCCCTGTTACTTTGGGGAGTGTTTTCCCCCATCTGGAGCCCCAAAGGTGAGTACGCTCGCACCCCCCACCCCAGGCGCAGGGAGCTCTGCGGTACCTGGCTTCCCCGGCCTGGGGAAGGGCTTCGGAGTGGGCTTGGCTGGTTTGGTGGTGGTCTCCAGAGGGGGGTCAAAGTAATCAGCCAGATCAAAGCCTGTTGCAGGAGAGAAAGGATCGTTAAAACCCCCATTGTTTGGTGGGGATGGTGTGAGGCTTTGGGCACACATCACTTGTGGGTGCTGTACCAGTGATGTTGAACCATTGTTGGGGGTCAATGGCACCTGCGTTGGCACAGAGCTGCAGAGGGCATCCAGCTGCTCCCCTGCTCAATCACAACCGTATCACAGAGCCTTCAGATCACCTTGGCCATCACTTAACCCTCCCCATCCGAGCTGTGGCTGCCACCCACTCCTAGCCCCAGTGACCTCAAAACAATGTGTTTTGTGGGGGAGACCTGTCGCTGTCCTGCAGCACCTCCCAACAGATGGTGCAGATGAGAAGGTGCTGTGGGGACTGAGCTGGTGGTTGGAACCCATCTGCTCCCTGCACGGCTGCCTGTGAGTGACCCTGGGCTGAGCAGACGGGGCGAGGACACAGGAACCCACTGCAGGAGACCCTGGGTGAAATAACTCATCCAAAAAGCACTCCGCAGGGAAGAAAAAACTCACCAAGACAAAGCCTCAGACTCAGCATGTGTCCATTTCCCGGGGAAAATTTATTGGATCGAATGGGCTCTCGTTCGGGCTGTGATCCAAATGCTGAAGCCCTGCACGTGCTTCAGACACTTGGCTTTTCTTGTCCCTAGCAAAGACCACAGCGGCCAAGGAGCTGGACAGTCAGATTTGCTCAAATTTGTGCCAAGATCTTTATGCAAGGGCAAGAGGGTTCACTTCCGAGCACTCCCCTGCTGCAGTTTATTTTAGGCTCCTCTCGCAGGGTTGAGCAACCCTCGGCTCTTGTGACCATGCTATATTTAAGTAGGTATGTTTGGCCAGAACTGAGCCAGAGGAGCTGCTGGCAATGAAACCTGGGTGAATTTAAGGGAGCTGCCTCAGCTGGGGCAGATGCTGTGGAGCCAGCCAGCACATCTGACAGGCACAAGCAGCTGGAGGGATGTTTTCACCTGGATGGGGAAATGTCACCAGGCTGTGCTTTTCCATGGGGGTTGGGGATATCTTGGAGTAAAAGAAGGAAGGAAAATATCCTTTGGGGTCCCTCCTGGAAGAACAGCTAGCATGTGCTGTGCTGGCAGAAACAAAAGCCCTTGTATGGCTGAGCAGTGATTTGTGTCTTTTCCGTTGGGATACTACAAAAAGTGTGTGAAATTCAGCCTTGGCCATAAATGCTCCAATGCCACTTGTCTTCAGCAAGGACAGAAATATCAATATTGCATTTACTTTGGCCATATGGGAGGAGTGCACATATGCACACCAGCACCAGCTTTCCCACGGGCAAGTGAAGGTGTTCCAAAGCCCCTGCTAAGGCTGCAGCACCCACCAGCACAGGCGCAGCCCACAGCGGGGTTCGCATGGTTTAAACACCCACGGGAAGCAAACCCCATGCTGTACCTAAAAGACACACACACAAGGTCTCACCTGTCCCACCTGCTGGCTTTCTGGGTCCCTTGGGAGTGGCTGTGACAAAACATGGAGGAAAATGTTAGTTGTGGGCATCACTGAAAATGTCTCACTTGTGCTTTGAGAATAAATAGCAAAGATTTCACCATGAGCTTTATAGCTGACCATCTCTGGTCTGTGTTTGTCAACTTGGAGCCCAGAGCCACGAAACACCCGTGCACGCAGCATGTGGCCCCAGGAGAGGAGCTGCCCGTGCAGGAGGGTGAGCGGCAGCAGCATCGGGCAGGATCTGGCTCCGTGCAGGCAGTGTCCCACCGGGCGGAAAGCTGACTGCTGTAATAAACTGCTCTGAATTCAGACTCCCAGAGACAGCAGCAAACAGAGCAAGGACAGATGCTGTACAGAACAGCATGGAAAACAACAGCAAGCTGCCAATATTTTGTTGTTCCCTGCCCGGTTGGCTAGTTAAACAACAGATAATTTCCAGGGCTGCCTTATATATGGGAGGTTTCCCATCAGCTGGAGGAATTTTGGTGATACCTCAGTGCTCAGATTCCAGCTCCCCCAGCTGTTCCTGGGCTAAAACAAGCTCCAGTCAGCCTTCAGGGGGATTGAGTTGGTTTGTGTTTTGTTTTGTTTTCCCTTGTAAACCACTATCTATTAATAGTGGCTAGCATTGCCGCATATATGAATAAATTATGAGCAGGAGTTGTAGCTGCTCTATTCCCATTAATTTCCATTTGCGCCTCTGAATACTGGAGTACTTCTGCTGGGCTCTATTTCCAGTGTGCCGCTACAGTTTATGTGACCCGACATCAGACCCTTCGTTTGCTTTTATTCCGGGACTGATGTGATGAAGTCCAAGGCGGGACACAGCAGCCAGGGGAGGCTGAGGGACAGCGCTGTCACCTCCCCCTGCTCTCACAGCTGGGACTCCAGCCTGGGGAAACGCTGCTTTCCCTCTGCAGGAGGTGGCTGTTCGGCATTTCTAACCAGGTGTCTCCACGTACCATATAAAAGGGCTTGCAAAATCCTAGATGAGACCACTCAGGCCTGTGACCAAGCCTGATATCCCTATCCCCCTCCTGCTGAACCCGGCGTGCTGCAGGAGAGATGCACGGAGCATCCAGACTCCACTCCATGTAAACTCCAACATAACACAGCACAAGTATCTGTGTGTTGTTAAGACTATGAAGTGAGAGGTTTCAAAACTTTTTTTAGCTTTCATTTAAACAGTTGTGGGTGTATTTTGTGTGATTACAGGGGCCAGCATCACTTGCAGAGTGCCCCCCACTACCACCCAGCCAGGCACTGGGTCTGGGGATGGTCACCATGACCCACACGAGGAGGGATGGGCAGCAAGGGGTCCTGGATGCTGGGGTTTGCAGCTCCACCACAGCACCTCTGTGGCCGGGCAGTGACAGGGAGAGGCGATGTGTCCAGCGGCAGACCCGGCTTGGGCTCAGCCCTCAGCGCTGGGAACAGGCATGCCATGTGCCCCTGGGAGGGAGATGAGCCTCCTTCCATCAGCTGCTGTGCTGGCGGTTGGATTAGCTCTTTTGGGTGTAAAATGAGAGCTGTGCTGCCCTGCCTGGCCAGGCTCCGCGGGTTGCCTTCCCCAGGTGGAGAAGGAGAGCGGTTAGTGCATCATCCTCCAGGCAAACAGGGGCATGTTTGATAGCAGGTGTTACTATGACAGGCAAGGAAGCCAAAAAGACATGGTCAGTGCTGCTGCTACATCAAAGCACTGGTGTGCCTCTGAGGTTTGGCCACAGAAATCAAAAAGCAAAGGGCACAAGGTCAGAAACCAGCTTCTCCAGGACTATCCCCAGTCCCACCGGTTGGCAAGCCCAGGCACTGCATCTCCCCAGGCACACAATGAGGTGCACCGTATCCTCCACCACCCTCCCACCAGCATCAGATCGCAAAAGAACAATCGCATCCACTAAAATCTATTTGTTTTCTCCTCTTTAAAAGAATAAATAAACGTGACTTACGTCGCTTGGTGGTGAGGTCATACAAGGCATCTTCTAGATTGAAGTCATCTGTGTCATCCCCATGACCTGGAGACAAAGAATCAGCACTGGTTGTACTCATTCTGCACAAAGTCAACCGCCTTTAACTACAGCACAGCCAGACTTGTTTTCTCAAATTGCTTTGGTTTTTAGAGGGCTTTCCGCTTTTTTCTGAACCTGACCTACCGTCAGTGATGAGGAAGACATCAGCCTTCTCCAAATGCTGTGACTGTTAAATTGCAGAGCAGTCATCTCTGGATTTTCCATTTGTCTGCCCTAATGGATGCGGTATAAAAACACATGCTATGCTTAAATTTGTCAAGGAGAGCCTACCAATTCATCTCTCAAGCTGCCAATCATCTGTGGCTGTGCTCATGATTACATGTTTGCTAAACACCATGAAAACATTGGGACAGCACAGACAAATCCAGTGAAAAACAAAAAAGCCCTGCGCACCTTTTCCTTGCAAGAGCCTTCCAACATCAAAGGGTTTGTATGAAAATGCTGCTGCTGGCTGTCAAGCACAGTTTAGCATTTCAGAGACCGCCTGCATCGTTCCGCTTTGATAATGCAAACCAGGACCAAACCCCCATCCCAGGGATACACCTGACAGGCACAGGCAGATTTTTTGTTAGAGATGCCTCACCACAACTCCAGTCACTTTATAATATCCCAGGGATAACTTGGTGCTACACCATGTTCTCCTGCGATAGGGCCAGTTAATCCTTCCTTTCTCTGTCTTTTTTTTTGCATGGCGTTAATTACTGTTGACTTACCCTAGTTCTGAATGTGTTTGTCTTGATAAATTCACGCTTTTACATCTCAGAGCATGCTGAGTAATTAATATCCTTTGGGTTTGCTAAGTACTGCAGCACTGCAAGAAAACATTAAAATGGCTTTCCTCTTATTCCGACTGCTAAATGGATTTAGCTATTGCCACCTGAGCTCCAGCATGCTTCATGAATAAATTCAAAGCTTTACTGACAAGGGCAATAACAACAGGAAGGCACCAGTCCATCAGAAAGCAGGTATCAGCATTTCAGTGAAAAACTTCTACCAAGAGTGGTCACTAAGTACTGCAACACCTCCAGCTCCGGTTCCACTTACTCACACATCACCTCTCGTTTCATTTGCTGTCTATTTAAACGTACACTCAGCAAACCCAAGGGTGATTTAAATGCGGGATCTGTGGCTGGAAAGTTGCTATGGGCTGCTCTCTCCTGGCAAACCACTCGGTGTTAAGCTGCTGCTTGGGGGTGTGTAAGTAATAGATGTCCCAGCCCAGGGCTGCGTTTCTGATCGAGATGAAGGATGCCAATGCTTCCCGTGCGAGCCCGGATGAACAGCTGGCCACGGGCGATGTCCTGTTGCAGGTGGAGCCCAGTTCCCTCGCTTGCACGGGGTGTTGCTGAACCACCAGCACATCCCTGCTGAGACCCCACAAGCTCATTAGTGCAGTGGCTGAACATCCCAAGCTTGCAACTCTGGTAATTTTATGCAGGTTCCCTTTCCCAGCATGGCTTTTTCCCCAGCCTTTACTGGGTTTTCAGGAATCTCAGGGGCTCTGTCATTCTTGTCTTTCTATTTTAAACACTGTTTAAAAAAAGGTGGAAAGGGGAGACCACAGTGTGTCTCTGGTGGGATGAGAATCACTACAAACCTGTCTGGGGGAAATGCACTGTTGCTGTGTCTGATTTTGGTTCCCCCGCCTCCGCAGCAGGCAGGGTGAGGTGGCAGCGGGGATGTGGTGGTGGCATCAAGACTGGCATTGGTATGCCAGGAGCCATCTCCTCTCTACCCCCGCTCCCCCTGCTCTCTTTGATTAAATACACGTTAAGGGTGTTGATTTGCTGCATGCCAGCTCCGCTGACAGCACATCCTCCCTGTGCTCTGCCTTGGACGTAGGAGCCCAAATCCCAAGTGAGGGGGAGCGGGTGGCCCCAGGGATGTGTGCAGCTCACTGCACCTCTGCTGAACAGCTGTGGGGGTCATGGGGCTGCATGGAGACGTCCCCCTCAGTGAGGCCATGGGTCCTGCAGGTATTGTGAGTGCCTCAAAAAATGGGTTCCCCCCTGCCTGGCTTTGGGGGGCTCACCGGACTCGCTGGCTGAGCAGCCTTTATACTTCCCTGGGTTTGGTGACAGGTCCCCTCGGCATCTCTCCCCGCAGGATGGGAGGAAGGTGCTGCTTCCAGAATCAGCCTCCCCAAAGCCAGCTGGCACACCAACGGGTCTCGAGGCATGAAAGGTGCTCAGGGCATCCCATCCTTGCAGGGCTGATGTAAACCAGCAGCTGCTAATGTGTCCTGAGCTGCTGCTGTGTCCCAGAGATCGCCCTGCCGGGGAGAGCCACCCGTGGGGCTCGGGTAAAGGTTAGGAAAGTGTCGACACACTGAAATCACCTGGTTAAACTTTCCTCAGGAGCTGTGGTGCTTGGCATAGCCCATTTCCCAGGGCTTTCCCACCGCTGCCCACAGCAAACCGAGATCCTTTTCCAGGGCAATTTAAACCTAGGAATCCCCTGGCATTGGCAAGGATTAATAATAGATTGCCAGTTAATTGAAGCTGACAACATCTTTATTTCATGCAAAGGGTGTTATAGAGACATATTATACCTTTTATGGATCAATGACCAAGCACTCCTGCCAAAGGCACGCAAACTTGCCTGCTTGCTCCGGCAGACAAGAGCTGAATGCTTCCTTCCGCATTCTTTTTTTCAGTTCCTAAGCAGTAACAAGCCTGGCACTTCAAGCCAGATGCTTAAAATCCACCCAGCACTTGGTATGCATGTTTACCTTGCAAACACAGCTTTTCGGGAGGCAGCGCTGCTGCTCCCTGCACTGTCTCATGCAAATCCCTTTGCTCCTGAGGCCCTGGTCCCACCCTGCAATTGCTGGAGGAGTGGGCTCCTGGGCTTCCAGAACTCATCCTCTGATGGGATTCCAAGCGCAGCACACAGTATTTTTATATTAAGGGTTTATACTCTCCGGGAGAAGCTGAGGCACATGCCTACGTACTACAGCTCACAAGCATCCCGCTGTGATTGCGGAGGTGTGTGTCTGTGATGCATGCTCAGCGGTCAAGGTCCTGCAAACCCCCGACATTTCAGCTCCCCCGTAGGATGTACCTGCACTGCCAGCAGCCTGGTATGGGACTATAAAACCACTGATACGCGAAATCATCCTCCACTGACTGCTCGGTGTCAGGGAGCAGTACAGGATCTTTGCTGGCGTTGATGACTATTTTGTTGGGTTTTTTTCTCTACCGTTGCATTGGGTCCTTGGCAGGACTCTTGTCTCTGGCTGCTGGGAGCAAAGGCACGTCCCCAAGGACAGCTGGGACGAGAGGGGAGCCCTGCACACTGCTGGCTGGGGAGCAGTCGTACCAGCCCTGGAGCATCTGTGGGGCTGCAGGTCTACGGTAAGGGGAAAATAGGCAAACAAATCATGTTTTCCATATTTTTCTTCCATATGGTAATAAAAAGAAACCGAGCTGGGACACTGCATGGTGCCCAACGTGAATCCCCCAATGCCAGAGCATGGAGATGGGGGGACCCCAAGGCTGCAGCCACGCTGGGTGGAGGCTGTAAAACAGAGGTGTGAGCTACGGCCGAGCTGGCACCGCAAGCTCCCTCGTGTCTCACCGAGTCCCCCCTGCTTTGCTGAGGGTATTTTTAATCAGAGCTAGCTGCTCTTTGAAGGTAGAACGGTTTTGTGCCTTAATGTATTCTTTCCTCATTATTTTCTGTAGTAGGCAGCTCAAACACACAATTGTACTCGTCAGCTTTTTAGTTTTTACAATTATATATATATTCTAATTAAGCCCCACTGTTTGACAAAGCTTGAATTACAGTATCATAATTCACACCCAGTATATTGCGAGGCCGTCTGCAGCACTCGGAACGAGGTGTATTCCATTTTTAGTGCCAGCCCACGGATCTCTTTGTGCAATATATATGTGTTTAGCTTCCCTGGGAATTGAGAGCTCACGACGGTATGAGATTGACAGCCTGGGAGATTACGGGAGAATGCAAAGCAGGTACAAGGGCAGCGGAAAGTAATTCAAACTGCCTGACTTTAATGCATCTACCTTAGGAGTGACGCAGCAGGCAGCGAGTGGGAGAGCAGGGAGAAAGCACGTGCTGAGGTAACCGAAAGCACCAGGGTCTCCCCAGCGACCAACCTCATCTTTTTGGCTCTGAGTTACAGTGTTGGCACAGGCAGGCGGTTCCCTGTGCAGGGCACCCACAGCCATGCTGGCACCTCTGGGCAGGGCGCTGGGGATGGAGGGTTTTCGGGTGCAGTGTCACGCTGCCCGCGCTGGGCTGCATCCTCGCAGTGGTGTTTCCCACTGTGTCAGGAGAGATACAGCCTCAAAGGTCTGCAGGGAGCAAACAGCTGCTCTGTGGGCACAGGGCTGGTCTGCTGCAGCTGAGGTGCCGCCAGGGGTCCCCAGGGACCTCCCCTGAAGCACGGAATGGCACATCAATCCCAGTTGGAACAGTGACTCTGGTCAGCACAGACCAGAGCTTCAGACTTGCTGAAGCCCCAGCCGCCTGCCAAACACATGGTAAAGTTACTTTTAAGCGCCAAGTCACTTGCAAATCTTGAGTTCGTGATGACTGCTAAGACCAAGGCACAGTCCTGTGTGCACAGGGAGAGCAGAGCTCTTTGGAGCTGGGGCATTGCAGATGTTCTCTGGGAGCAGCTCTGGCGGGCCAGGCGGGTAAGGACAGTTTGGAGCAGACAGACTTCTCTCCAGAGACGTGCCCAGGCTGTTCCCCGAACACAGACCGCCTCCTCAAGTCAGCTCTGCTTTGCAAGGCAGACTCTGAACTTCCTCTGGGCCGTCGTCCCTGCACGAACACGGCGGTGGCAGCCGGCCGGGGCGAGGGTAGGCAGGATGGCAGCAGGTTGGTGGCTGATGCAGGGGCACACGGCCCTGGTCTGGGCACCGGCACTGAGAGCGGTGGGACACAGCCCCCACCTGGGGTGGCCCCTGCGCCTCGCAGGGGACGAAGCAACACTGCCATCCTCATCCTACATTCCCAGCGAAACATTTTGATTTCCAGAAGTACTAATCAAAATCACTCTTGATTATGGCAAAAACAACCTCTGCGGATTTTTTTTTTCTTATGCAATTAACAAGGGTATATGGTAATTCCAAGCAATCTTGCTCTTGAGATTAAAGGCAAGCCTGCCAGGAAGCACATGAATAAAGCTTTAAGATGAGAATTTGCATAATGAAGACTTTCTCTTTTGTGGAGGGGCTAATGGTGGTTATGTATGAAACTTATTAACAGAAATGCCTAAAAGCCGGGCACAGCAGTGCGGACAGGATGGGCAGTGCAGCCCTGGTGCGAGCAGTGCTGTCTGCAGCTCTGGGCAACGCACCATGTTTGCGTTTTTAATCCACAAGAAAATTCCGCATTTTAAGCCACAGGAAAATCCTGTCTTTCTGTGCACTGTGGCAGCTGGATGAGAAGTAGATGTCTGTTGCAATTTGATTGCAAGGATTACTAGGAATAATTTAAATTATTCGGTGGCAGCATCTGATATGCTCAGCACCCAGTGAGAGTGATGGAGGTAGCAAGGAGAACATGACCAGCAAAACCAGCCTGGGTCTGGTGGGCTCCAGACTCCTTCTCAGCAGACACCCATTAGCACCGGGATCTGCGACCAGGCCAGAAAGGCCACTGTCCCGATGAGCAGGAGAAGGCAAGTCCTTGCTGGAAGCTGCCCCCACAAGGCGCTGCACGCTGGAGGGATGCTGGTATCCATCCACCTGGCATCACACCATGGGCTGCCCAAAGGTCCCAACACATCTTCTCCCCACCTCAGGTGGAAGACAGTCCTCCAGGTTGCTCCCAAAGCACCCGAAGCAGTGCTGTCCCGCACACCCTGCGGTGTCCCATGTCCCCAGGGAGCAGCTGGTGGCTCAGCCTCTGCCACCACACTGGGAGCCACTGGCAGGTTTGCAGAGACCAGGCACTAAACACAGCCGGGAGGAGTTTCTCATCCACTGCCATCTTGTGCAGTCTTTCTCATTCCTTCACTGCAAGATTTAAAACCCCAGAGGAAACACGTTTGTTTCCTCTTTGTCAACAGCCACACCTGGTAACTGGCCCAGTAAACACCGGGAGCACCTGCATGGAGCCTGCAAGGAAACCTTGAAAGCTGAGGGCTGAGGACAGGGGCTGGCCTCTTCCTCCCGAGTCTTCTCATGTGAGAAGAGCCCCTGCTCCAGACCTGTTCACAGGAGGATGAGCTTTGCCACCAGGCTGCTCTTCCCCCAGCACTGCCTTTCTTGGAGCAATGGCAGCTCCAACCACCAGACCCACCAGCTTCTACCACCAAACCCACCAGTCTCCATGACCAAACACCCCTAAATCCAGAGGTGTTTCTTCATGCTAAATTCTCATCCCAACTTTCTCCTTCTTCACAACATTTCTCTTTCACCTGCTTTGATTCTCACTGACTCAAACCAGTGGGGAATACCGTATTTCCATGTTTCATTTAAAAAAATGAGATGATGAGATGAGATATTAATGCAGTGGCTCTGTCCTAGCCAGTTGATTTTTCTTTTCAAACCAGCAGGAGGTTGCCAGTTTGAGGATGTAGGAGCATGGCAAAGGGGTCTTTCTCCACACACTTCTGGACTGAGATGTGAAGGAGCAAATTTGCTGTTGTAGGAAAACACAGGGGTTTTGCATGTTTCACTTCTCTGCCAGTGTCAGTACATCACCATGTTAAAGCTGCAAGCTGGAGGGGGCTGCAAGCACCAGCTGGCTCAGCTAGAGATGTCCTAATCCTGGGGTGACGCACAGAGCACCCCTGGGCAGCCACACAACATCTGTTTTGGGGGGGTTCCAGCCCAGGACTGCAAGTGTGCAAGGCTGGGAGGGGGAAGTGAGGGGCCCACGTCACATGTCACATTGCATCAGATGCTGCCATGCAATGTGACAGAAGTCAGTGTCACAGCAGCGAGGCCATGGAGGAGCCCCAGTGCCCAGGGGACCGTCCTGCCCCTGCAGGGTGGCAGGGTGGCGACTGCAGCCCCAGTGCTTGCAGCACAGCCAAGGGTCCCTCTGTATCCTTCATCCTGTGTTCCCACCCCAGCCTGTGGCTACAACCCCAAGGAGGAGTGTGACTGCACAGCTCCAGGAACTACACCACCCTCAGCAGCAGCCTCAGTGCAGGGACCGCCAAGGGCTTGATCTGCTGAATGAAAGCGTCTGGTCCCAGGGAGGCTGCAAAGTCCCAGGCTGGGCTGGAGCCCTCAGGAGACCTGAAGGTCGCCAACCCGGTTGTGTGCCCCAGGCTCCCCAAAAGCATTGGTCAGAGCAGTACCCCCCACCACGGACAGATGAACACCTCCAGGTGCCGGCAGCAACAGCTCAGAGTGAAAAGCAAAGACCCATCAAGGGCAGCGCTACTGGAGCTAGAAAAGGCTTCATATTGGTTTTTTTCACAGGATGCACTAGACCAGCAGCCATTCATGGGGTCTGCCCTATCTCTGGCTCCAAAGCATCATCCTCTCCCTGACCCCACGAGAAACAAACATTTCGCCATGTCTTCTTCCACCCCTGCATGGTCAGAAAGCAGGTAGCCTTGTTCTGGCATCACAAGATGCCAATCAAAATGGTTTTCTTCAGTATCAGCACTCAAAGCTTTCAAGGTTTCCAAGGCTCTCTGATGCCTCTATGCATGGAGTGGGTGACATTTCCTAAGCTACTTTTAATAAGACAATCGTTCTTTGAAGCTTGTGTCAAAGAGGTCTCTGCTGCAGCATTGCCAAAAGCTGCTTTCAATTAGTCCCAGATCAATTGCATCAGGAACAAAAGGCTGGAAGGTTTTGAGCACAAGTATTTAAGGTTCCTCCCTTTCTGGGGTGTGCTTGAGATCAGCTGTACCTGTGATGAGGATACTAGCCTGTCTCAGCCCTCCTGGGTGTTCTGCTGCTGAGCCTACAAGGAAAATCTCTGACCCTCTCTGTGACTTTGGAAAAATGCTCCAGGTAGCGCTCAGTAATTTGAAGGCGCATCTGATGGGAAAAAGAGCTCTTTCTTATTTTCACTCTTTTGCTGTTTGTTTTTGTATATGTGTGTATATATATATATATATATTTTTTTTTTTTTTTTAAAGCAAGGACAATTTATTATACCTATGGGGGAAAGGATGTGTATGACATCATTTTTTTTTTTTATTTCCAGACCCCAACCACTTTGCAAGTGGCAGACGGGAAATTAGCACTGATCCCACTGCACAGGTTAAGGAACAGCTAACGATGACTTTCTCAGGTCACGGAAGAACCAATAATGTCATCCAGAACTCGGGTTTGTCATGCCCCAGCATGCAGGGATCTGCTGGAGAACTGGATTACTGGTCCTGCAGCAAGGGAAGGGAAGGGGAGACACGAGGTGCTGTGACCCTGTTGCTGAGCAGGAACTGGGCTGGTTTCCTGCAGCAGAGGGCAGACAGCCCCGTGCGGTGATGCTGGGAGCGAGCCCTGCCAGGGAAAGGCAGGAGTGGGAGGTAGGATCCCAGCTGGAACCACTTCTGGGGCAGCCTCAGCACTGCCTGTGTCCAGCTGTGCTGCCCCTGCCCTTTGCTCAGCATCAGCAGGCGCAGGGTGGGAAACACAGTCTCCAACTCAATTGCTTCGTGATCCCTAGTGAAGGTGAAAAAACACTGCAAGTTCCTTTTTCCTCCTACGGCTGTGGATGCAGGACTGAAAATGAGGGTGCTTTCATGTTTTCCTGCATGCAGTCCGCCCAGAAACATTACAAGGCGCATTCACAATAGCCACTTGATTTCCGCTTCTGCATTAAGTAATGACTACGAATTTGCCCAGGGCCAAAGACGCCTGTTTATCAACAAGACAACAAATTGTGGCATGAAAGCATTTTGTTCATAAGCCAGCGCGAAACAACAGATAATAAAACCAGTGATGCAGAAGCCCAAAGAAAACTGAAGCAGGAGATTAAATGCTTATCACCTGATTCCCGATGGAGAGAGATTGCTCTCATCAGATAAAGATCAAGAGAAGATGCTGTAGTTAAAAGTAGGTAAATAGGGAATTACACGGTAAAAATGCTGGTTCATCACTTGGGGTGCGCTGCTCCTGTTGTACTGTGCTACTTAAAATCGGAAGCACAGCAGCACTGGAAATGAAGACTTGGGTGATGCCGACAGATGGAGCGAGGCCCTGGGAGCCCCCTCCTCTGGCTGAAGGCATTCGTCTGTCCCTGTCACCACAGCCTGCAATGCAGGGCCACTGCTGCGGTGCAGCCCCTGTAACTGCCTGCTTGCCTTTCCACAGCACCTCACCCTGCAAATACTGGCTATTTGGATCAGGGTGGGGAGTTGTTTAGGATCCAGCCCCTCCTGCTCGCTGTCTGCACCCTCCTCACATCGGCTGCGCTGGGATGCACAGGGCTCACCCGGCTTTGGGCGAGGTGGCTCTGCTGCTCCCTGGAGCATCGCAGACCCAGGACTGCTACGTCCTGCTGTGGGAAGGGGCTTCCAGTACGGAGAACAACAGGGAGGCAGGTGCTGCATTTTGGGTAGATGGTGCAGGAACTGGGGGTAATCGTTAACCATTGATCATGGTCAGTCTGGTGGCCACACCACCACCACTTTTGGCTCGCCCACGGCAAAGGAAGCTGTGCCATATCCTTTGGCTTTTGTACCGTCTCGTTTTCAATAAGGTAGGTTTGGCTCCTTGCTTTGACAGAGGAGTTTGGAGAAGCCCCCTGGGAAGCAGTTTGGGGTGTGCATCCCCCCTGCTGCTGTCCAGCACAGCCTCACACGTTTCCCCTGTTATGTGGGTGGGAAAGGTCTACTGAAATACTTCTGCCAGGGGGAAAAGTGTTTCTGTTAAGACAACAACAATTTATCAGGACAAATTCTGAAAGTTCTTGTTATAGAAATTAGCTTTATTTAAAAAATAATTTCATTACTATAAGTTAAAATGTCATTTTTAAGTCATGAAAGACAGCTGTTAAATCCTGAGATAAAAACTTCTAGATGGTAGTGCACAGCTACCTGGTTTTGCCTCCCATCACTAGGGCAACAGGTGCCTTAAAAACAGAGCACCGTTTGCTATTGATGTGGCATGCAATAATTTAAACACAAAAATAGGAGCACGCTAAGTTCAGAGAGAAATCCACCAACAGGTACCTCGTGCTCTCCAACCCTACTTGGGGAAGAAACAGCATCAACGTTTACAAAACCAACAGTTTGTCAACTGTCACTTTAATTCAAGCGTTATGGCTCTGAGATTTCCTCTGCAAAAGTATTTAAATCAGTCACTCACTTAAGACCATTGTTACAAAAAAAGACGGGATATGCCTTTTTTTCTTTTCAAACGTACGCTTTAACCTCACTTTAAAATGCTCTGTTTTCTGTATGAGGCCAAAGACACATATTGGGATCAGTGTGCACTTTTGAAAACACATGCGAGCTCAAAGCTTAGTGCTGTTGTATGGATTTTTGGAAATAATGAATTCTGGTTTCCTGGCAAATAATTACAAACTGCATGGCACCCGCTCAGTGTCTCCTGACAGTGCGTGAGACAGTCTGTCACCAGCAGCAGTAGCTGATGCCCAGTGAGTGGGGCCAGGCTGAACACCCACACCTAGGTTAGAAACCAGCCTGGTTCAGGGTCAGTAAAGCTGGGCTTTGCCTGGGGGAGAAGGGGATGCTCAGGGCCGGCTGCACATGTCACCTTGGACGGTTTGGCTTTGAGGGGCTGCAACCACTTCAGCCTGGAGTTGTGATGACATCAGGTTGTATGGGGATTTATCCGGTCAAAAGAACTTCCAGGGTGGGAAAATGTGCTGGGCAAGGGGAAGGTTTGCCAATTCTTGGTCTTTCTACCTCTTCATGGCACAAGATTGTAAGTATATTTGGGCTTTGTAGCGGAAATTATGCAAGTCTCTGAGAAGAATGCTTTGTACCAGAGGGCAGGATGGGACCTGGGGAGGTTTTGGCTCAAAATGACATAGATGCAGCCTGGAATTAGCTTTGCTCAGATTGTGTTGTCTGGGAAGATGAATCAAGTCTCGCAATAGCAAGGACACCTGAATGGAGGTGGCTGGTCACCAGAGAGACGTGTTCCACCAAGCTGCTTGCTTTCATCCTGTATCAGTCATATAGAGTTCTGATACAGAGATAGAGATTTTCCCTAAGCTCCTACTCCAAAAGCAGGTTTGTCAGCAGACAATGCTCTATGGTCACAGATTAATGTGCTGTTTGAAATCTTATCTCGTATCTAAGGTCCCTTCTGCAGCACAAGCACCTCTTTCATCACCCACAGCTGCAGCTGGAACACTCTTCTGCTTGTTTAGCTCTTGCATCCCAGAGCACACAATGCAGTTACCCCAAAACACCCAAGCATGAACTTGTCTTTCTGAAGCGGGATTTCAATACAATTCCTCCAACTTTGACAAGTTCTTCCTATCCAGATTTCTTTGTGCATGGTCAAAGAGAGCGTTTCAAAGGGCAAGGAAAATGCTGAGCAATTCTCTCTTCCCAGATCCTTGTTTGCTGGAAACAGTCCCGTGCCAACCCCTCACCTGCAGAGCCCTCCAACAGCCCAACAACGCTGTTTGCAGCATCCCTCCTCCCTGTCTGAGCTGCCACCACCAAATTCTTGCCAATGCCTCTGGTTTTTTTCTTTCTTTGGCTTTTCTACACATACATGCCCTGCCAGCACTGAATCCCTACAGCAGACCTGGCCCGCTCCTTCCTTGAAGACGCTGCTCATGTGGCTTAGAATCTTGGGGAAGAGGAGCTTGCACTCAGCATCAGCTTTCTGCCTGTGCCCCAGCACTCCCGCTGCAGTAGTCTTCTGTGTTTTTCCAGACAATATTGGAAAGCAATGAAAAAGGATTTTGGAGTGACTACAAGACAGTTCTGTAAATATGTATTAGCATTAACTTTATCCACATCGCACAAGTGGGGTGAGCTTTCAGAAGACCAAAACCAAACCTGACCCTGTGCTGTTCAACTGAAATTCCTACAAGTGTACAGAAAGCATTTGCCTCTCGCTTTGCAGCAGCTAACGGGATTATATTTGGGCTCTGTTTTCTTCTCAAAAGCACTGTTCACTCGGCAGATATGTTCTTGTCTTCACATCTCAAATCACAGCCAGTGACTCCAGCATCTGGATCCCCAACTTTGAAGTTTCCTTTTCTAAAAGTCCTTTCATGTTCTGTGTTTTGATATGCCACATTCATCTTCTCCCATTTTCCTCTATTCTAGTTCTTCCACCAGTTGTGAATTATATCAGTCAATCAGATTACAAAAGAATTATCGCAAAGGTTTTCTCTTAGCCATCAGAGCTATGTAGTTTATTAAACATATGTTTTGTTATTAGAGTGGTTTCAGAAGCACTGTGTAATAAAACCCCAGGTTTTCCTTTAGTTAATTGTCAAGTCAATGCCTTAAACCTCCAGGAAATATTTTTCCAAGGAGAAACAAATTTGGTTTTAAACTGAGCAGTCCTAAACGTTTATTCTAGTCAACACCGGAGATCAATAGACTCTGTTTTATGTGCTTTAAGGGCTCAAATGGTTGTAAGGAAAAAATTACATCTTTGTAGAGGGCAAAAAACCCAAGAGTTAAGCAGCCATTTCCAAGCACAGATATTTCTAGGCTGGTAGAGGAAGTTACAAACTACAAACAGAAGCATGGAACTTAATTTTTTACAAAGCTCTGTACATAAATATATGGGTATGGCACATTTAATTAATGCGTATTTGTTCCAAGATCAGAGATAAGTGGTAAGAAAACCAATTTATCTTCTCCCGCTTTGTCATAAAGACACTATCAAAGTAAAGATTATTCTTTAAACATATTACTATGACTCACTGCTGATACCTAGTAATTGTAAATTCAACAACATAACGATGTATTATAACTATAATTTTTAGCGCAGGTAAATGCTTTGCTCAACGCTGCCATCTCCTTCACTTCCACCAGCAATCCCAAACCAAGGCTTTAGCTTCTACTCCAAGTAATTCCTCCCTGCAGCTCTCCTGGCACAACCGTGATGAGCAACCCTGGCAAGTGATGGGCGAAGAGCCAGCGGGTGACCTGGTGCCAGCGCTGCCTCTTGTGCCAGCTGTGTCCACCACTGCCTGCTGCAAAACAGAGCCTGGGCACCTGGAAGAACATCTGGAAAAGAGCTGGCTCCTTTCTGCTTTCTTTGCGCTCTCCGTTGGGCACCACTGTGCGGAGACTGTGCAGAGGAGCTGCCTGCAGTGACTGCAGCCATCTGTGCAACAGTTATAAATAGCTAATTATACTGTCTAATATTACTTTCACATATAAGTAATTATTGTAATTGCTGGTGGGATATTGTAGTCACACTTGAGAGAAAAGGTGATCTGTGAGACGCCGCCTATTAAGACAAAGGATGACAACATGAAGAGTCGCCTGTCACTGCTGATACTGTAACTCTGGAGGACATGCCCAAATATTCTCATTGCCAGTTTGTAATCAAGCTTTTCTCGCAGAACATAAAGCATAAAATCTGGATATGCCTCTTCTGCCTGGCCTGTAAAGGTAACCTCGTGCTCCCTGCAAGAACACTGATCTCATATGTCAAATTTGCCATCTTTCCAGGAAAACACACCAGTGCCTTTCTGTCTGGCTTACCACAGGAGTGAAGACAGGAGAGAGGAAAAAAGTAGAAAGGTCCTTGTTTGACTGTTTTGCTCCTCATTTTGCACAAACAGAGGGCTAACCTCGGATGACTCAAACTTAACTACATTCTGGAAAGGCCATAGACCCGCAGATTTAAAACATCATGCAACGCACTAGCATAGGGAATGCTTGACTATGGCTGCAGTGAAAAGGTTCCGCAGGGCATGTGGTTTCCTCCACTGCCTCAAAATCCCCGACGGGGACACGGCAGCACGGCTGTGGCCGATAGCACACGGGGTGCTGAAGCACAGTCACGTATGAAGGGAAATGCACTGGAATTTGACCAAAGAGAAATGCAAAACCTACCATATTTTTTCAATTAAAAAGCGGTTTTGTTCCCAATTTATTGGGCAGCCACAGCTGAGCTGCACATTATTCTTCTGTCAATGGTGGATCCGGACCTCAGCTGCAGAAGTCAGGTTATGTACCAACTTTGTCTAGTTTGCCATCTTTGGTTCCTGGTAATTTGTAAACCTTGCAAGAGACTGAGCTGTCTGCAATACACCATTGGCAGTGCTCGAAAGACTGTTTCAGAACAAGAAGCGAAAAAAAAAAAAAGCCAGCCAATAGAGGCAATGAAGAAATCTGATTTCTGTTGCTGCTGGGCAAGGAAGCCCTGCCTCCGAAAGCCACCTCCTCACCACCACCTGCTGTTTTCCTGTGGGCACGGGATGATGGGGGGAGGCCACCCTGGTACCCGGGGCACCAATTCGGTGCTCAGGTGGGGAAGGCCTCTCCAAGCCTCTGTCAGGGCACTGCAAAGCTGCTCCAAAAGGTCTGGGAGAGCGATAGAGGGAGGAGCAGGAACCCACCCATGGGTCAGGAGAGCCACCACCGAAATACCAAAACACTGAAGGATGAACCTGAGGCCACACAGAAAGGCTGAAGCCGCACACCAGGTACCTCATCTCTATGCATCCAGTATTAGCAGGGCTCTGAGCACAACAGGCTGCAAGTGCAGAGCCCGCTTACCTTTACGTAGTTATTTCCATGGAGAGACAATTTAAAGCAGCTCAGACAGAGCTGAACTTAATGTTGTTCAATTACCTGTGAAGCCTTGCACTGGTGGGAATGATTTATGAATGTTTCAGTGAAATTCATTTTGATACAAACACAGCCAGGGATATTTAAGAGCTGGACCCTGCAACCCAGCACTCCAAAATGAACCAGAACAGCATTTTTCTCTGCCCACATTGCGAACAACACAGAATGCAAATAGCTTTACAGCTGACTAAACTGTTATTTTTTTTAATTTCAATCTAAAATCAGGACTTTGTGCGCAGTCTCTTAGCTCAGCCTGTCAAGCTGATATCCACCAACTAAAAATGTAGAAGCTAAACTGGTGAACATAGGCAACTCTGTACCATGCTGTTAGTCTTCCAGGTGCACAAGCAGGTAAGTACCTAGTGCAAACCGAGGCTAATTCCAGGCTGACTCATGGTAAATCTAATCCCACCCAACAGAAAATGCTCCAGGCCCAGTTCACTCTTCATTTTGATGCAAATACCCTCTAAGCAATCCATGTTTGACAAGTGCCTCAGAGCTAACAGCAGATTTTTTTAGAAAAACTTTCCCAAGGCCTTTTACATAATTCCTGTCTATTTCTCCTATACAACCTTTAAGAGGACTTCTTTTTTTCTATTCAAACAAACACACAGCTTTTAAAGAGCATCTTTTTTAAAAGGAAACAAACAAAGAGTTGTGGTAAACTTTGCATTGATTTTAAATCCTGCCCTCCCTGCCCCCAAAAAACATGGGTTTTTTGTTTGTTGGGTTTTTTTTTTTGTTGTTGTTGTTGTTTTTTTTTTCCCTGTCTTCATAGTTCCTGTCCAACTGGGACCGATTTCTCAGCTAAACTATTCTGATCTGCAGAAATAGTATTGGGACTGAAAAAGAGTGAGAATACAACCAGCAGCCCGAGAAATATGGGGAACACCGAGGATCATCTAATCCCAAGAGCTCAGTAAGCAGACAGAAAACCAAACTCTTTTCATGACAGCCCTGTGACTCCCTCTGTTTTGGATTATTCGAGACACAGGCTGCTACAGAGCTTTATACCTGCAGTACTGCACTATTTTCTTTAAACACCGTTGTGACACTTTCTCACAAAGAGGTATACGCTGCATTCTGAGACGCTTTAATCACCGGTATTGTCAACTAATGACAGGTTAGAGCCATCACCTCCGTCAGATACCTGTGCAGGAGCACCCCCAGCCGCCGGGCGGGGGGAGAAGGGAGAGGCGCTACCGGGGGACGGTAAGAGCCCAGGTGTGGGGGGCCCGGGGGAAAGAAGGGGTGACTCGCTAGCGGCTTTGGCCGGGCCGGGCCTTGGTGCACAGGCTGGCGTCCCGCCATCCGCTGCAGTGTCGGGGTGCTCTGCGCAGGGTGGGGCCCCGGGGGGTACAGGGCCCCCTAAGGGCGATCCCCCGGGCGGTGCAGCCTCCTGGGGGCCCCTGCTAGGGATCCTCCTCGGGGGTGCATCACCCCAGCCCCGTGAGCCCCCCCGGGGAAAGGCCGCATGCTACCCGGGGATGCATCCAACCCGGGGAGCCCGCACAGCGACAGGGGGCCCCACAACCTCTGCGGCATCTCCCTTCGGGGATGCATCCTGCGGGGTGACCCCGGTAGGACGCAGTGGGGGTTCCGCCGTGCCTGGGCCGGGCCCGGCACCGCGATCATGCGCAAAACGCTCCGCAACCCCCCCCCCGCCGCCGCGCCCCGCGGGACCCCCCGGGGCCGCCCCCTCCCGCTGCCCCCTGGTGCCAGTGGCCGGACCCCCCTACCTGCGCCCAGCAGCGCGGCCAAGGCGAGGAGCAGCCCCAGGAGGCGCCGGCCGGCCATGTCGCGGCGGGGCTGCGCGTCTGTCGCGGGCACGGCCGCCTCCCTCCGTCGGGGCGGGGCGGGCGCACGGCACCGCCTCCCGCCCCCGCCCGACTGCGCTCTCGCCCGGCCCCGCTCCCCCGGTAGGGTGGGGGCGCGCCCGGCAAGCGGCGGAGTTCCGGAGGGATCTGCGCCCAGAGGGAGCTGCGGTCCCCGGGGGGTTGTTGAACTCCGTCACCGGAGGCTGCCGCGCTTGGCGGCTCCGTGCCCTGCCCGCCTCTTGCTGTCGCGGTGTTCTCCTGCAGGGCGTGTGCTCTGCCTGCCTCTTGGGCTCAGTCCTGTATTTACTCGCTGAAGCGGGGAGAATCCGCTCTGCAAATGGCGATGAGGCGGTGCGCAGGAATCCTGTGCGGGGCTTTGGGTTGCTGCTGCCTGGATGGGATGCGCTGTAGCGATGGGCGAAGCGAGGAAGGCCCGGCGGGCAGAACCCCCGGAAACTGTTGGAGCTGTGTGTGCCAGTGGGCAGGATCCCCGGGAACTGTTGGAGTTGTGTGTGCCGGTGGGCAGGATCCCCGGGAAATGTTGGAGCTGTGTGTGCCGGTGGGCACGACCCCCGGGAATTGTGGGAGCCGTGTGTGTCGGACTCCGGGGGTTGTTGGAACCGCGTGTGCCGGCGGGGAGGCAGCAGTGGTGCCGAGATGGGGCGATGGTGCCCGGTGTGGGTGCTCTGTCCCGCTCCCGCGATAGGGCTCCGCGGAAGTGTAGGGGAGGCAGCTGCTGCAATTTCATTCTTTAATGCCGAGTATTTAATGCGGAGGTTACGGAGCCACAGAAATGTTGGCTGGAAGCGACCTCTGGAGGTCTCTAGTCCAAACGCCCCCTCGGAGCGGGACCCACGGGCAGCAGGTCACACCAGCCATGGCTTTGGGAGTTGAAAACCTGCAGGGATGGAGGCACCCCCAGCTCTCTGGGTGACCTACAGCAGTGCTGCCCAGTGCTGTCCAGTGAAGGAGATTCTCCTGGGCCTAATCTGACCCTCCCTAACCACTTCTTTGGCCACCCACCCCCGTTGTGTTGTCTGCCACTGACAAGAAGAGTTTGGCTCTGTCGTCTTAATAACAGCCCTTACGTAGCTTTAAGCTGCAATGAATCTGCCCTCGGGCAACTCCTTGCCAAAGCAAACAAGCTGCCCCTTGTAGTTCACGTGTACCAAGGTGCTGTACCCTCTTCTCTACATCTCTTTTAAATGGGGGGAGGAAATTGTTAACAATACAGTAAATAACTACTTTGTTGATATTCATACATTGTTTCACTACAGAAAAGGGCGTGAGGATGCAGCCTACGTTTGGGAAGAATTCCTAAAGCCTTAGTGTGGACTGAAAGCCTGAAGAAGAGTCTGGGTTGTCCTAATCCCATCTCACCCTACAGCAGTTGGGAGGTACCGCTGTGCCTCGGCGGCTCCAGCCGAGTGTCGGGACTGTGCTTTTTGTCCTTGGTGGAAACATTGCTTGAAAAGATAGTGAGCAAACAGACCTTGGAGGAGTTACAGAAGTGCTCGGGTGGGAGGCTGTGGTGTGATAGCAGGGGAAGGGATGCTCTACTGCTGATTTTCATCTGTGGCCACACAGAAGATTGCAGGCTCCATGGCTCCCAGTGTCTTGCCTTCCACAAACCTTCTGGGGAGCGGATTTAGTAAGTTCTGCACACTCGTACCGTGTCACTGGAGCTGTAGATGCTTATATACTGTGCAATTCCCTCTGCTACTGCAGCAACTAACGGCAGTAACAGGGATCCAGGTTTACAGAAAAGTTAAACTTGGAGAAGATGCAGTTCAGCTGCTATACAAAGCTGTCCGTGCATTCACGATATTGCCTCATTTCCTTTTTATATGGAGGGAAATTCAGGATTTCAGTCCTGTTCGAGTCAAACTAAAGGAAACCAGCAGGACAACGTTTGTACCTTCCCAGTCTGGTTCCCCAATAACCTCTCCATCAGCTATTTGCATTTCAATGGCTTTCCAAGCCTCTGGTAATTGTTGGGGGAGGAGGCGGGTAAAAAGGCTATTATATTAGAGTTAGATCAGCTTTAGCAAGCCTGAAGGCATGAGAGCGCATCGCAGCTGCTGATGCAACCCATGACAGTATATTGTTTGCCGCTCCGTGCGAGCCCGGGGCGCGCACCAATGCTTGTGAGTTGATTCATAGTTACAAAGAAATGTATGAATGTAGCATGTAATTGGCAGGAGGGCAGCAGCGCTGTGCTCTGAAGCTGAAGGGAAACGGGGCGGTAGGAACCGGGAATCCATGCTGGAACCATTCGTCTGGCCAAACCCCTCGACACCCGAGGGTGCCGTCCCTGGCCGGCTGTGCCCGGCCAGCGCTTGGGGCTGTGTGCGACGGGCACCAGTTGTGCCTTTAAGGGAGGCTGAGGCAGCTGGAGAGCCTGGGGACTGGCCAGCAAGTGACTCAGCACCGCCTGACCTGTGCCCAGGAGCCCGGGCTATTCTGGGTTGGGCTGTGTTGAGGGCAGGCAGCCGAGATTTAAGCACTTCCAGTTGCTCCGCAGGGGATGTGCCCGTGCCGGGGCTGCAGCCTCGCACACGTTATGTTGTCCAGGATCGCGGTGCCGTTGTCCATTTGGATCGCTTTGCTCCAAGCTCGAGGCGCCTACGACCTTTTTATATTCTTCTCTTGAGCTAGGTTAAAGCTGTAATCTTTAAACAGCAGAATAAACCGCCATCAGAGAAACTTTCAGTGGGAAAATATACTTGCTTCCCATTATATTTTAACAGGTATCATGCTTAACTCTTCTTGCTGCCTTTGAAAAATCTGCTCCCTGGGCTTAACACACTTTTGACTACCTGAACAAAAATATGTTTAAAGAGAAGGGAAAACGCTGATCAGGAAGGGTAATGCTGGGCCAGACAAAAATCTGATTTAGAATCTTTTTCTTCCTGAATCTATTAAAACAATTTAGCAGGCTCAGAACATGTAATCCGTTAGATCTCAGAGCCCCTTGCAGGCACTAATCAATTACCCTTGATAAGTGATGGACACATAAAAAGCATCAATTTAGCTGCTGCTGAAGTGCTGCTGTTTTGAAAGCAGAATGAGCTGTCATGTAGCAACACATAGCCTTGCCAAACAGTTGTCTGTGATGGAAAATGAAAATACTATACACAATCTAAAATGAGCAATTTAAGAGGCTGAATTACATTTCCACCTGTGTCCACCTCTTTCCTGCAGTATTGTTGTTTTATGGCCCCGTTTCCAAATATAACAATTATTTTTTAAGTTTAAAAAAATTGCTATTTTGAAGACCTTTTAATTTCCTTTATGAAGCTGGAGCCCATCTGGTCAAATTTTACAAATACCTTGTTTTCTAATGTCTTGGTTCCTTTAAAAAAACAACAAAAAAAGCAAGCAGTAGTATGAGATGGCAACCTACAAGCAGCCCTCAGCCTGCACCACTCCAGCCGCCCTCTGCTTAAAGGACTCGGAGATATTCCAGTCTCCTCCGTCACAGCTGCATCACCGTCAAGAAGGCAGGAGCGGGTTTTCCCGGGCAATGGGCTGGTGGGTCGCCGTGCTGCCGGCCCTGGTCCTGTGCCAGACCTGAGATCTGTCAGATTGCCCTCCTTCAACTCCAGCAGCTGAGCTGAGGGAAGCTGCTGGGGGTCCTCGGATCCTCCCCAGCCCGCAGCGTGCTGTGGCTCATGTGAAAGTCACGGCTGAGTAGAGCTCCCCGTAAACAGACTTGCTCTGCTTCTCACCGCCCGCCAAGTGCCAAGTACTACTCGCTGTAACCAGCTTCCCAGAGAGCCTCCAGTCTGGTTCTTTGCAGAACGGATGCATTGGGGGATATTTGTACAAGCTAATTTAAAGCATGTCATTTCTCTGCCTAAATTAGATGTCTAGACTCCTGCTATAATCAAAGGTGAGAGGCAGGTTCCTAATTACAGCGCTATGAATCACACCCTAAAAGATCCCTTGTCTGTATGGGCAGTGTGAGCACCTTTCATAGCTGCTTAAAATGGGTCTCAATATTCCCTGTTGTGTGCTGGGTCTGCCACCGCTGCTGCAAACAAGTGCAGAGCCCCCTCCCCTTGTGTAGATCAAATGCTTTAGCTGCACTCTTAAAGGAAAAATGTTAGTAGTACTCAGATGGAAATTAACTGGAGAGTGCATTTATTTTTGGCCAGTCCTCCGGGAGCACCTGCCAAGCATTACCTCTCATTTCAAGCCTGACTGTTCCTGCTGAGAAAGTCTGATGGAGCTTCGAGTCTGGGTCAAGGTGAGTGCCTGGCTCTTCATCAGCTGTCTGTGCCATTTAAAAGAGGAAAGAAAGCTAAGCAGCAGATTGGGTGTGAGGAGTGGTGTGCTCCTGCTGGAGAGTGCAGGAATGAGAAGAAACAGGACTGCTTGGGTATGGTTTATGTGCTGATTAAATGCACCTGCCGGTCCCCAAGCATCAGTGTACAGTTTTAGAATAAAAATATTGAATCGTAAATTAAATACAGAAAATTAATTCTGGCCTTGTCTACTCTGGGACAATAGCCAATTGCTTAAAACAATGCTTAAGTACACCTCTTTGAAACCAGAGTAATTGACACAAGTCATAGTGCCTGTGTGAAATGTTTCCAAGAGGCGTTAAAACCATTGCGCGAACACCCTCAAGTGTTGGCCATGGGGACCTCCATATCAGGTGGACCAGGCTCTCCCCTTTCGCAGGATCATGACCGGAGTGTGCACAGGGATGTCCTATGCTGGGTGCCTGGAGGTTCCCGGTGCCAAACAGGAGCCGGCGTGGCCAGGCTGCCCCCTCTCCCGCTTCCCAGCATCACATTGCTGGGAGCGCACTGGTGCAGCACTGGGCACTGTGCTGCTCTTCTGGCGGCAGGACTTGGGGGAAGAGACATTCGGGACTTTGTTTTCTCAGAATAACTGTGGTCTCAAATGCAAAGACACTGGGGCATTGGGGTCAATTCACATCTTTCACAAACACATTAGAAACTTACACTTGTTCTCTGGATTCCTGAAAAGCAGAAAAACCTGGTGTTTTCATTTAAAAAAAATTTCCACCAGGGATAGAAATTTCTGGCTGAGAATCCAAGGCCTGAACCCAAAGAAAACATGTCTCATGAAGCAGTGTAACTGCTCTGGCCAAGGTTTTCGGTTTTTTTCTCAGCTTACTCCAGAAGTCTGCAGAATCCAAAGGGGCTCCAGAGTGTAAGGTGACATTCAGTGGATCAATGAACAGCTGTAAAAGAGCTTTCCTGCCTTTCCCAGCAGTTAATAACTTCCTTGCACAGAACTTAATTTTTTCAGAAAGACCTCATGTGTTTCTTGGCTGACTGAAGACTGGCAAGGAATGTTCATGGTTACGAATGGGGAGGTTTTCTTTTTTTAACGGAAATAAAAAAGCAAGCCCTCAAACAAACAAACTTGCTTTCACCAAAATCTTTGTGCCTGTAGCTGAGAGTGTGCAATATTGGCTGAAATAGTAAAATGCTACATAAAGCAGCCTTATTCAGACTGAGAAGCGTGGAAATTTGAGTGCAGAACAGGTAATGTCAAGCAATCAAGGTGTCTGCTTGGATTTTTTTCCTTGCACCGGACAGGTGTGGTCAGTCTGGCTGGGTTAGTACAATGGTGGGGTGGGCAGTGGCAAAGAGCAGCTGTGACTCAGGGCTGGTACTGCTTGGGAGGAAAGTGGGTTTGTTGCCAAATCCTGGATGCTGTGCCTTGGAGAAAGGAGATGACTGTATCTTCTTGGCTCCTGAACCCAAGGGAGACTTTTAGCACAGCTAAATTGTACATGTCCCTTGGGAAGGGTTTTGAGGCCAAAACCACCAAGAAACCCAGACTCTTTCATCTAAATACAGTCCTAGGAAACTACCGTGTTCTCAATCTACTATGCATTGTCTTGTACAATGTTAGCCCTCTTCTGTAAATAAGGTTTTGCTTGTTTACTCATCATTCCACCTGTAATGGAAAAGTTTCATCGGGTGTAATGGAAGTTAGGTACAAAAAAGGAAACTAACACTTATAAATCCAAAAGGTTTGGGATTGTTCTTAAGTAACTGTGTGTCTGTTATTTTTTCTTTACCATGACATAAAAATTTGCAGTTGGGCAGTGATTTTGTACAATTGTTACAGGTTCAAAACCCTGTTGAAAAGTGCTCATGTGTCTGGTAGTTCCTCTGTGCCTCTCCTGTAAATGTGAGAGTTAAAAACCCCAAATGCTGGGGATGGACAAATTCTCCTGAGACCAGTGCACAGTTGTTTCCTTGTTGGGGCTGTTCAGGCTTACTACAGGCTGATAATCTCTACCACATCAGCTGGATAGATATGAATTTGGTGTTTTTAGCTCAATATTATGGGGCTAATTTTCTTTTTATCAAACCCTGGGGACACATATTAAGTGCTATAATGTGTGACTTAAAAATAGGAAAAATCTATACAATTTAGGCCCTTTTTCTATGTTTTTTTGTTGTGCTCTGCTCCCAGCTCTCAGACTGGTCTCTACTGCATGGAGTATGTGACCCGGCTCCTACTGACAGGCATCATAACACGAGTCAGTGTGGAAGGGTTCACTCAGTGCACCCTTAACTGGGATTATTTACCTACAACTGCAGTTGTTCCTCCTGCTGATGCCACAGAGTGGATCTCCAGGTGTAGCAAAACTCCAGGGCTAGCAGAAAGGAGAGCTGATGGGTGTTTAACTGCTGACTTAATGAACAGAAAAAGGTCTGACACTATTTTGACACATGCTTGAAGTGATTGCATTTTACGCTTGTAAGGCTTTGAATTTTTTTTCCTCAGTTTTAGCTCTTTTCCTTTCCCTGTTACTGTTGCTGTGATCGTAATGCTTTCCTTCCCCTCTTCACTCTGCCCGTCACCTCCTATATTCTTTAATGTCTTCCCAATTTTGGGGGAATTTAACAGCCTTGTTTCATCCAGTCCCGGTGTGCGTTCCAGCGGGATGTGTGCAGCAGTAACGAGCCCGCTCAGATGCCGAGAGCAAACGCTCTCCAGCAGCATGGGCTGACATGCCGGGCAGCTGATGGCAAAGTATAAACCCTACCCAGAGCAAAGGCAGAGTAGACTCTCCGCTAGCACGGGTGTAGGCAGGAAGCATGTGAGTGCATCGATGTATTCAGGTTTACTGCAATTTGACTGAAATTTTGTCCTCTGCTTGTCAGTCCAGATGCTCTGGTCAGGCACAGAGAGGAACTATCTCTGTGTTAAAGATCTTACTATAAAAATAGACTCTTGTTGCTTGACCATAGTGTAACAACCAGCTTTCATGCCCAGACAGAATTCCAACCAAAGTGAAAGGTTTTATTTCCACTGAGAAATTAGTAAGTGCTGCAGATTTTGCAATATTATCAACATTAAATGACAGTCTGGACTGTATTTTCTCTGCTGTGTTTCTCTGAAACACTTAGGGGTGACTACAAGTGTAAGTCTCTGTAACTCTTTCATTTTGCTCATTTGATTGCTGAATTGCTGTCTGCTCAGTTAATTAATTTCTCCTGCTGTGCTCTGGTCTTTCACACAACACCAGGGACCAAAAAAAAAGTCTTTGAGAGTGAGACAATGTAGTGCAAATCCACAAAAGTTGTTAGAGTGACCTGGGGGAGGTGAGAGGTTCTGAAAGTTGGTTTTGTTGTATAGAAATGGTTTTCCTGTAAAACACAAGTGCATGTGCCACTGCGGAGTCAGCTGTCAGAGACACTAAACAGTAAGGAGTTTGGTTGACCCATTTGGAAACCCATTATGAAATTCTGTGATAATTCACTGTAAACAAGTTCTTAAGTGATGGGGAAGCTGTTTCTTTCCCATTTAAATCTGTCAGACCTTTTTACTGCTGGGGTGAGGGTTGTGCTGTCTCCTGCAGCTCTGCTTCGGGAGCTCAGCCGGCATTTTAGACTCTGTTGCTGTTCCTGCCACGGTCAGGCCATGAGCTGTTCCTAGGTGAATT
The DNA here is from genome assembly GCF_037038585.1 of Patagioenas fasciata. Lineage (NCBI taxonomy): Eukaryota > Metazoa > Chordata > Aves > Columbiformes > Columbidae > Patagioenas > Patagioenas fasciata. Next base: position 17,482,568 of record NC_092530.1, read on the forward strand.
GCACTGATGATAATTAAATTTTCACTCCCCCATCCTGAGCCAACTGCAGGAGTGTAAATATTGTTACTGCTGTTTTACAGGTGAGGCGAAGACTGGTGGGGAGAAGTGGGATTTGCCGTATCTGTGCTGTGAACTGAGCGACTTGCAATGATGGGGCAGCCTGGGAGAGGCAGGAGAGAGACCCCATGGGTTATCACCGCTCCAGGAGAGGCTGGGGGACCCCAAAATGCCACCTGCCTGGCTCTATGCAGAACAACACCAGCTTCAACTCCCATGTGTTTAAGCTGCTGCATTGGTCTGCTGGAGCTGAGGCTGCACGCATCTGGAGGCCAGGCTGGTGGGGCTCTCATGCCGCTGTTGCCAGGTGTTAGAGCCACCACTCACCATGGTTCTTCCCTTCTGAGTGTCTCTCCACAGCCTGGGTCAGTGCTTGGCCCCTTGCTGCTGGTTCTATAAAGACTATACAATGGTGCATGTCATCTGGGGTGTTTCTGTGTGTTGTGACTCCGTGGGAAAGCTCAGTGCTGGGAGCTCCTGGCTTCCAGATGCAGCGTCTGCCATCCCCGCTCCTCCCGGCGGAGCCAACGCTGTCCCTGGTGGGAGTGTTTGCTACATCAAAGCTCTGGTTTGTGCTGTGAGCGGATGATTTCTCTGGTATATTTACACTTGTAAAGGAAGATTTTTTTTTCCCCCCATGTAAATATCACAGCACTTCTGTTGCTTCTGTGCTGGCCCATCTGTGCACCATTTTTACTTGTACTGACTCATGTTCACAGAGTAGTAAGAACCGTCTCTAAGGTTTTTAATTTCTGCATTAGAGTAGGCCTATTTTGCTTTCCCAGTTAGCTCCTAGGCAGTTGAGTGCTGGGTTTTCTCTTTTCTTAATGATGTCTCTGGACTCTATTGGGTAGGTGTAGACTCTAATGAAGTAGTTTGCATTTTTTTCATTCAGATTTTTCAAAACTTCCCTTCCTGTGTTTCTGGAGTTTATTCTCTGTAGTGAGATGTTTGTTCTGCCTGTTTTCTGCATGACCAGAAGTCACTGGATGTGCACCGCTTCTGAAAGTGGGTACAATATATTTAATCTGTCATAAGGTTTCAAGTTCAGATATTACAGAAGAAGGAAACGTTAGGTTAAGGTTGTTCACACAGATCGTGTTCAGGCCTGTTGAGTTGTGCCGTGCTCTTTTTAATGAGTAATTACATACCCATTTTCTCCCCCTTCTACCAGAGTAGACAGCAGCTGTTTACTGAACAACTCTTGAATATTTTGCCTTGTCTTTGCTGCTCCATGTGCACCTAAAGTCATCTTCATTGTCTGCAGGTCAGACCTTGCTCTGGAGATAGGCTGATCACAGGCTCCTTTTAGCAGCTGCCTCCCTGGTGTTCACTGAGGTGTAGTGTCTGTACCCTCGCTCAGCTTGAGCTGTCTCCCAGCTCTCTTCTGGCCTGGTACCAAAGAGCACATTTGCAATGAAAGCCCCATCAAACCCTGCAGGAGCATCCTCTGTCACGGTCGGAAGCTGCATGTGCTGCCTCACCAGAATGTCTGGCACAGTGGAGCACCGAGCTTGCTCAGCACTGAAGATAGTCCAAGTAGCTGCTGGATCTCTGCTGCATGTGTGTTAAGAGCAAACATATGAAAATATATATATTAGGCTGAAAACAGCCAGATTATGATCCTTTTTTCCCCCTGAGAATATGAAAAGACGTGTTTTGCAGCAGTCGAGTCTGCCCGTATTCCACGGTACTGCTTTCAGAAGCATGGAGACATGAGAGCATTTCAGTAAATGATAAAAAGGTCCTTTTAACAGGGGCAAGAGAGAGTCTTTTTCCTTGAACATGTTCTTCAGAAGGACTTGAGCCACTTCAGCTGAAATGAAAAAGTTTAGCCTGAAACCAAACACAGCTGGAGAAATTTTCAGCCCAAACAATTTATTATAGATGAAGTTATGAGCCACCAAAACTGGAGTTATACAATAGTCAACCATAATTACAGTGGTGCTTTCAACTCTGTCTGTAACTTTGGCACACGTGTCAATGTAAGTTCTTGGGTCAGTCTCTCAGGAAAAGCTTTCTTGCAGAGCTGTATAGAAACCCCAGCTTGCTGATTTGAGGGGATGGAGCAAGCGTTTAACATCAGAAATAATTTGCTTCTGAAAGATGAATTAACTGACGATTTTCAGAGCAGTGTCTTGTTTGTGTTTAGTGTTTACCCAGGGTCAGGTTTAGCTGGGCTATTACGTTTCTGTTGCCCATGGAAGGAAGGGTGTAATGAAGAGGAAGCCTCCTGCAATGGAGATCGGCTCAGACACGAGGAGGCTGGGATGGCAGAGATTCATGGGGCTGCATCCCATCTGCAATATCTTCACCTGAGCAAGGCTTTCCTTGGAAACTGGAAGGTAACCTCACAATGATGGAGACTGTCTGTTGTAACACCAGTTGCTTGTCACCAGGGAGAACACAGCAAGACTGCAAGTGTGTCCAGGGTGAACAGTGCCACATGGAGATGTTCAAGCCACACACAATCACAGGCAAGCATTTCAGAAGCTTGCATGTGGGGGAATATTCTCGCCTCCATCGGGTGCTAAATTGAGCTGCATGTGAGCCCTCTCAGCAGCAGAGGTAGTACTGACAAACAGTCATCTTTGGTGATGAAAGGAGCACAGGTGAGAGGAAATTTTGTGGGAGGAGATCCTGCTCTGAATTTCTTGTGGAAACCGTAATTATGTGATTCAGTGAAGAGAAGTGTGAGGGTTTCCAGTGTGAGCTATAAAAAACACTTAGGGAAGCAGCCTGCAGATGAGGCTGTTCATTCAGACCTTATCTACTCATGTGGGAGTGTGGAAATCTTAGCACTCCTCCTTATCTCTTCTCCCCCGGGAGATCAGTGGTGAGAGAGTCTGACCTCTCGCTTACCGTTTCAAATCAAACCCGGTGTAATAGTGGCTTTGGCCATGCAGTACCTCAATCACTTAATGAAATAATCTTGTTCCCTGCCCTTGTGGGTAGAAATATGTCTTGCCAAAATACCACTTAAGTGATACCTGGAGAATAGTTGTATTAGAGCTATGGCAGAAATGTCCTCCCTTGCTCCAGGTTTTCCCTACAGGTGCAGAGCTTGGGATGTTTGAGGTGGTTGAATTTTGTCCCCCTGCTTCAGGGAAGCTCCTGTTTAGTATATGAAGAGGATCCCTGTTTCTGTGCTTGCTCCTGGGCTTTTGCAGATTTAAATGAACTTTAAATCAACATTGATTCAAAGCATTCAGCACAAGGAGATCCCGGATGTGGAGCGGATGTTCTCCGAAAGCAAGGGTGCCTTGGTACCAGCACAGGAGTGTCCACACAAAGAGCTCTCAGCCAGAGCAGGCCCAGAATCTGTTTTGCTTTCTCACACTTGGAACTGTTATATTTTAAAGGATATCAAGCAGCAAATGTGGCAAAGGGGAAAAATTGTTACAGACTGTATTTGGCTGAAAACCAGCAAAGATAAAATACCATACGTTCTGTGCAATGAGCTCCTACATAAATGATTCATTCACTGGAACACAGCTGGGGTCAACACCTTCTGTCTGAATAGACCAAAGTTATGCAAATATTTTTGTGTGGATTTTCTCAAACAAAAACCCAAAACAATATATTCTGTTCCAATAAAAAGCTCTTTATCTATGTAACTTTTAAGAATCAAAATCCCACAAGAACAGTGTCACTATGTTATACACATATATACAGCAGCTGAATAGCTAGAAAATGACAAGCTATGCCCTTGAGATGCAAACTCTGAAAAGATTGCTTGTTTTCCTCTGTATTGCCAGCCAAGTCTGTTCTATAAATTGTGTATGGTGGAGATCACACTATTTCAAAATATCAAATTGCTAATTAAAGAAACTACTCAAGGAAACTTTCCAGTAGAACAATATATGCAGTGGGATAATAGTAGTCACTATTTCTTTAATGAGTTTCTTTCCTAACCAGAATTTCTTACAATACATTCAGTGCAGCCATTCAGTTAGATTATTATGAATCACATGTGTATTATTTCTGATTTGGTATTAACATAGAAACTTCTGATGAACCATAGTATTACAAAAACAGGTCTAGTGTATAGAATGGCAATAGCATTCTTGCAGATAAAAGCATGGAAATGAAGGTCTTTATGCAGCAATGCAATTTAATGTGTTAGTTTTGAGGCTTAATTTGTAAAGGTGCTGAGAAACTACACATCCAGTTGTAGCCAGGAAGAGTGGGGTGTCTCTGGATGGTCAGATATGTTGATCCACCGCATGAGCATTGCTCTGCAGTGCAGCATTGCATTCTGTAAAATCTGAAACAGCAGGTCATGGGAGAGAAAAATCTTTCTTGGTGGGTGTTCTCATAACATGGTTGGTTGAGTTGGATATTTTCTTAAATACTTATATTTTGCTATAGTGAAGTGATTTAACAATGTCATCCAAGGGATGGTGTGTACAAGCCCTCATGGGTAGGTTAAGTCAAGCAAAAAGTAGTTTAGTTGTGTAGCAGAGAGAATAATGGAGAACCAAAGAGGTCTCTTAAATCCCTTCTTCCCTGTTCAGTGAGAGGATGGTGATGAAACTATTTCCTTCAGGTTCTGAATAGGAGTTGACATAATGAGTTGGATTTCCAAAAGTATTCCAAGAAGGTGGACAGCTTTTTTGGTGGCTTGTTGGTGGTAACTAGGTGCCTCATTTGGCATTCTTGAAAATACTTCATTCCTGCTTAAGAGGTTTTCTAGTGTCTATTTCATTTTCTCTGGTGGACAAGAATGACTTCTTGATCTTGGGTTTTGCATTCCCAAATAGCCATTCATCATATTCCCCTCAAGCAAAGAGAGAAACCAACCATTTAAAGCAAAGAACGCAAAAGCTTCCTAAGAATAAAGGTAAGGCTCTTCTTCCTCATGTGTTTGGAGTGATTACCAGGCATTAGATAAGTAGCCCTTGATGAGTCCTTGGTTTGAATCATATTATCTCACCAGACGCTTAGCCAGAGGCCTGTGGAATGACTGTTCTTCAGCTACGTTAAAAATCTCTCCTGTAGCCTCTGGTGCTTGGAATGATGTAGCCTCTTTATCATCGGACTTGATGATAACAGCAGTGTTTGAATAATGGTTCTTCCATAGCTGGTCCTCACCCTAGCACTGGTTACCGTGACTCTTCTGCATTTCCTTGCTCTGACTGACTCCCATTCCTTTCCAAATAAGAACTGAAACAAACCCCATGGGAATAAGTCCCTTGGAGGAGGACAGCAGCTTGACTTGGCCGTTATCTGAAGACAGTGGAGTGAAAGCCTTCAGGTGGGGGATCAGCAGTTAATTGTGGTACGTTCTACACCAACTTGTAATAGAAGGATTAGAGAATTTAAATACGTGAGCTAATAAGGTTCTCTGTCCATTTTGGCCAGCAGAACTGGGCCAGAGTGCTGTTTCCTCTGTGTTGGTTGTAGATGGGTCAGTGTGCTAGGAAATCAATTTGTCGTTAAATATCAGTAGGACAATGCTCTGGTCAGGCTACATGTGCCATTGCTTTCTTGGCATCTAAGCTTCCCTTGGATGTTTGTCATGAGAGTTAGTGACCTGATGAGCTATTTCCAAATATGACCTGTGGCATATGACTGAGATCAGGGAATATGGATCAACTTAATTCCCATGTGTCTAGAGCACCTTGTCAAATACTGAGAAAAATACTGGAGAGTCTAACAGGTCAGACTTCACTCATCAGGTCCAGACTTGGCTCATTTGTCTATAATGTCTAACAGGAAAGTAAAAGTCTCAGTCCAATCACCACTGTCCTCAGCACCTCCAAAACCTGGGTTCGATGTGGATTCTGCCTTCTAGTCAGTGTTTTAAGAAGCAAATAAATGTTGATGGAGGGCCTCCTTCATTCCAGGAAGAAGTCAGGAAAGGAAGATGGGAAGGATCAAAGACCAGCATGCGTTCCCACCCTCATCAGAACCATCTTTGGATAGCTTCTCTCAGTGGGTAAGGCATCATGTTGGAGCTGAGAGTTACTGGTCTGGGAAGCTGTTGACACCTGAGTGGCGGAAAGCATAGAGAGAAGAAGATGGTGAAGGGCAGCAAGTGACCTCATCATTGACCATGGACCCCTTTGTTTTCCTTTGTTTGGTGACAGGTGTTCCCGCACCACCTTAGATGCTGTCCCTGCTCTTGCCTTGCAGAGCATTGCTCTTTGCATCTTGGTGGATTTATTCTCCTCCTTATCAAATTTTAATTAAAACTCATTTCTCCCATCCCTTCCCCCTCTCCCAAATATAATCAACTGAAGAAAAATGAGCTGGTAAGTCATTGTTTTTACCACTTTGGCAGCAAACAAATGTTATGTCTGGCACACTGGGCACCATGTCAGAAAATGAATCAGCAGCTGTTGTGACAGAAGCTTTTTCCTGAATGGAGAAACAGAGACAAAAAGAAAACAGGCCAAGGAGAGGTTTCTGCAGTGGGCATTGCCAGCGCCTCACTGCCATGAGAAAAGTCTTTGCCCTTTGCTGGGGAAGGCAACTTGGCCACAGGTGGGACCTCCCCTCTCACCCCCAGCATGGGACTGGGAGCACCATTTTGTGACTGGGGTCAGCTGGGGGCTGCTGCCCGTGGCCGTGCCTGGGAGGGGAGCGGTGAGGCAGGGTGTCCCAGCACCTTGGTGGGGAGCTGGTGTTTTATGGACAGCAAGAGTGACCCACATCGCTGCAGGTCTTCCCGAAGGCTGTGCCTCAGACAGGTGGGTGGGGGGGCAGTTTTGCAGGCACATTGATCAAGAAACACTTGTTTGTCCTGGGACTGCACTATGGTGTGGTTTGCTTTGTGCCTGTCCGTGGAAAAAGGATGAATGATTTCTTTGTGTCTTGCCGGACTTGGATCCGTATTTAGTTGCTTTAAGTGGTAACCTTGCACATTTTATACATGCTGTGAGCTGCAAGATCCTGGAGGAAAAAGTGTTTTGTGGTTTATGGTGCTCCCAGATCATCCTCATCCTTTTTCTTTATCTAATGGCTAACTTCTCATAAGGACTTCATGTGCTTTGTGACCTTTAGCATCTACTGTTTCTTCTATGCCAAACATTTGAGGGCACATGAGAAGTGGTTTTGACAAATATTATGTACTTGTTTATACATTGCAAACTATTTCTACAGGAGCAACATTGAAGTTTTATTGGCTAAATAAATATTTCTGGGCTAAGTTAATACACGGAATAGATCTGGAGGTGTTACCGCGCTGGAGCAGGCATAAGGTTCAGCTGGAGAACAGCACCATACAACTGGGTGATGACCAAAACTGAGGCTTCAGCAGGTTTGTCTGACACAGAACCCCATACCTCCTTTGAAAGGGCTGCTTTTGCTAGGGTGTTTTTAACGGGTATAGCAGAGAATTGAGCCAGCAGAGCTGGTGACTTGCAACCTGAATAGCTTCAGTAAAGTCCAAAGGGACAGTGTGTGGTTGTGAGTCAGAGAAGAGGTTGTCCTGGGTTCCTGGAGACAAGTATCACAATATTTATAGCTCCTTTCATACCACATGGACAAGCAACGTGTTTGTCCTTTCCTTGTCCTTATAAATTCCCTCCTGACCTCTGCAAACCAGGGTGTGCTTTAATGCCTGCCCTGTCACATGCTACTGGTGACACAGGTCGGCGCAGAGGTTTGTTCCATGGCATGGCTGCAGGGGCTCTGGCTACCTCTGGTTTTCTCTTGCTAAGCGTACAGTGGTGCTGATTGCCCAACCCATGGCCTCACCATGCCAGAGATACCTCCTGACTTTGGTCAGGTTTTGCACGAGGTGGGATGGGTTGTTTTAGTTTAGTAGGACAGAATACAGTAATTATGGTAAGAATAAAGCTAGGGGTAGATCTGCGTGACTTTTGACTTTTTGTGTATGGACTGACAAAGTTTTCAGTGAAGTTGCATGATTCATATTTCCCTCTCAGCTCCCTTCGCTCCATGGCCAGCTCCTTCCTTCTGATCCAATAAATTGCTGGGTTCTCTGCACCATAGAAATCTGCAGTGACATGGAAGTCTTGGGCAGAAAGGACCTGCAACTCCATGGGTTTCTCAGCCAGAGGAGGAGAACGTAGTACTGACAGTCCAGCCCAACAGAGTCATGGAAAGGTGTTTCGACAGAGATTTGTTGTTCACTGACCAAAGCACTGATGTCACACCAGTCACAGCCTCAGACATACCAGTGGTCTGAGTCCTCAATGGAGTGGTTTATATAGGAAATCAAAAAGACAGCTGAGGAAGAGAAAGATTGCTCTAATAGGTGGGTGGTTACTTTTTCTTTAGTTGTTTTTGTTTTACAACTTTTATGTCTGGTGGATTTACACTCCATCAAGAGGAACCCATTAGACATCCCTTTCTAGGAACACTGCTTTTTATTACCTTATTATATAATTTATTTTCTCATCTTGATCTGGATCCTGCAAAGCCTTTCCATCATGTGTAGATGAAGTAGTGCTCTTGTGGCTACTGTGGCAGCAGCTCGAAGGACCCTGGCCCTGCTGGAGCAGGGACAGGACCCAGCGGCAGACCAATGTTGCCCCAAAGGCTTCTTTAGCTCCTGGGTGGCTTCATCCTGAGCTGCTGAAGTCATTGAGAGATGTCCCAGTCCTTCAAAGTAACCTGATGTGAATAATTTCTGAGCAGATTTTAGGTTAATTGTTTCTGTTTGCACATATGGAAGGGAGGAAACGATGTGCTGTTGGCGAGCATGTGCCATGCCTGCTGAGTGGGTGTGGAGGGATCTTTCCCAACCAACCTCATGCATATAGAAAGGATTTGGCCTGGCTCAAGGTCTGCATGCAGCTTGCTTTGTGGGCTTTAGTGAAGTCGCTCCTGATTTGCTCTGGGCTGCGATTATGTTAGAGGAAAGTGATAATTCTGGCTGAAGAATCAAAATAAAAGCTGGAGGAGGCAAAGGTGCAGTCAAATTTCAGGTCTGACCAGTCATCTGTGCAAGCCCCAGCTATCTCCTAGCCAACAGGCAGAGTCCATCTCCTTCAAACGCTTACTTCTGAGCTTGTTGTCTGTGCTGACAGCACTGGGTTCTCTTGCAACAGCACCCGCAGACACAGCTCTGCTGTTTTAAAGGCTTTCAGGATTAGGCCAGGGCTCCTGCACAGCTGCCATGCCTTGCCCCTCTTTTACATCCACTGAAAGATTTTTGAATGGACTTCAGAAGTCATTAGGAACCCAAATGTCGACATGCACTTGCAGAATGTCTCTGGTTAATGTTTTCCTACTGACGCTCTCCTTTGCTCCCCGCCTGCCAGAGTTTCCTGTGACCTATTTGAAATATCACTCTCCTAAGTGAAAATGTGCCTTTCTTTTTCAAACTTGCAAAACTCACAAAAATAAATAGCCTAATTTGGGCAGTTAATAGCCCTCTCCTGGGGCTCCTCTCAGCAACTAAGAGGCCTTTTAAATACAACATTTGTGACTGCGTCATTAAAGCTCTGCATGATCCAAGCAGGCTAAACCAAAAAGAAATGTCTTATTTGATCTAAGTTTTCATTTTTTTTTTTTTTTTTTAAATAGTGACACTAGAGACCCATTTATTTTTAATTACACAATTGCTTTATTAAAAGCCTAAATCCTGCAGTCCCTAGTCATTGCTCAGGCAAAACTGCTATCATTGAAGGAAGGACCTGTAGGAGTCAATCCTAAAAATAGGGCAGCTGACAAAGTCTGCCTTTCAAAATGGATTTGCTTTATTTTTGAAGGATTTTCCAAGTCAAAGAGAACTTGCCTCTGCTTTACTTTTCAGTTCTGCAGCAATTTGAAAGCTGAATGTAGGAAAGCAGTCACTCCAGAAAGCAAAACCAAGCTCAGTTTCCTTTTAGACTGGTTGTGCTGCCCTTTCCACCCTTAGACACCACCTTCTACGTAGCCGTGCTAGTATTTACTGGCACGGTGAGGTGAGGAAGCCCCAGTTCTGTCCAAACACATCTCTGAGCCTGACACAGCTTTACCCTGGTGGGCCATGAGCAGAGGTCTCCCTGACACCCACCCGCAGGATGACTTGCCCTGTGCCTAAATGAGCCCTGCAGATCCCCCAGGCTATCAGCCAGGTTGCTGGCCCCTAAACACCTGTCCTGTTCCCCTGCCAAGCACAGAACCTCCTGCAAACCCTCCCTGGCATGCGGTTTGTTCTGCTGGAGCAGCAGGTGAGCCCACCTCAAGCTGCAGGGAGAGTGACAGAGGACAGGGGCGATCCTGGGCCTTTGACCCCGTGCTAGTACACAGGCTGTGCTACCCAAACGCATTTCTGTCCTTGGACTCCATGTGAAGGGCCGGTCTCCTTGCTAGGTTAAGACGGTGCTGCTAGAAGTAGGAGAGGGAACGGGCTAGCCAGGCACATATACTGGATTATATTCCTGGACTAAATTCCAGAGCCTTCAATTTTATTATCTAATTACCCGAGCAAACTCATTAATCTTTATTTTTCACTCTTACCCGCAGACCCCATTTAAATCCAGCTCCGCTATGTGAAGTGTTGCCCAGGCAATCTCCACTGGGAAAAAGTCATGGTTTCTCAGCTTTATTCACTCAGACTGTGTTTTCTTACTGTAAAGGATGCATGGCAGAAATCCCAGCCCTGGTCAGTGGCAGAAATCTGTTAGGCTGTGCTGGGACAGAGATGGCTGCATTTTCACAGCCTACTATTCTGGGGAGCAAGAGAAAGAAAATAAACCTCTAATTTTATGTGAAGTTTGTGTAGCTAGATATAGCCTTCATCATCAGTGTGACAAAGCATCATTAGATTGCACACAGGGCTTTGTGGTGTGGCCCACTGCGCTCTGTAGCTTTATTACCGGGTACAAATGCCAAGAGTCGGTAAATAAAAACAACAGAGGGAAAAGCTGTCCCCAGAAGTTAATGAGATATCAGGAATGTATCCCTGGAAACTGGAGCCCATGAAGGCACCAATCCTGGCATCCCATCCTTTTCCTCTTCAGGTAAAAGCAGGAGCTTGGCCTTGCTTCTCTGTTCTTGAGTGCCCGTGGCTAACGCACAGCGTGAAACCTTCCAGCCACGCGTGCCGGGAAGGGCAGTGGTGTGCTGGACGCGAGCCCTCCTCTACATATGTTACTATCGTCTATATGTAATCCATGTACCATGCTGGGACAGAGGCTCCCTAATTAGCATAACCCTGCCCCTGGGAGGGGCTTGGCTTATAAATATATTGCTTTTTCTGTGCTCCTTGCCTTTATTTCCTAAGGGAATGCAGATACTGGCAGTGGGCATCCAGAGCAGGTAAATGGCTAAAAAGGGCTAAAGTAGGAAACTTCCTTTTAGATCTAGCAGTCTTTATGTTCACAGGCACTGGGGAGGGGGTGGAGGGAAGGGAGAGGTGGCAGATGCTGCAGAGCATGAGGCTGCTGTCTCGCCAGCTTGCTTTTATCTTCGAAAGAGGAGAGACGTGGGGGAGAAGCCCTCACAGTCTTTCTCCCTCAGAGGCCTCCTGCAGAAGAAGCCCTTCTGGTGCTGCTTTCCCAGCGCCGGCGTGCAGCCTGCTGGAGTTGAGGGGCTCTGTCTTGCAGGAGGCTGGGGCAGACACACAGATGCTTTGTGGAGTTCAGTCTGCCCTCCAGGCAACCGAGTGCTTCTGCTTCTCAGCAGACAGCATGGCCAGGACGAGTGCAAGCAGGAGCAGCCAGGGAGGAGTTGTGTTGTGTGCTGTGCAAGGAGCTTGAGAGCCAGAGCTGCTCAGCAGGGCAATGAAGTTGTGTTGCAACTTGTGGGTATGTGACAGGGAGGGTGCTCCATCCTGGCCTGCTCTGGCAGAGGAAATGCTCTGCAGAGAGGTGGTGGCACCTTCTGCAGGACAGACCTCCTTAATTCATGCTGAATAGCAAGCACGTGGAAAGGAGCCTCCCGGAGCACAGCACACGGAACCCCAGGACACGGAGCAGAAGGAGAAATGGAGATGGGAATGAGCAGTTGTAGGAAAAGCTGCTACAACTGGTGGTGGAGCTGCTGAACTCTGAGTGTGTCTGGTAAAACTGCCAAGCTCCCAGAACTGTATTGTTGTTCTCATTGTTGTTCTTGGAGGTTTCACTCAGGGATGCTTTCACACACGGCCACGATTCAGATCATTCTGCTCCTCTGGTGGCAGCATTACTTGTTGCTTTGCCTCTCTGCTTGCTGTTGTCTAGGCTTTCTCCAACCAGAGAGCAGCTGACCTTATCTTCCCAGATGTTTCCCATGATCTCACCCATTCTAGCTTTCATCCCTGACCACAAGCAACACTTGGAACAATTAACACCTTGTGCTCCTAATATCTTATGGTTTACAAAGCCGCTGGTTACTAGGGCAACAACTGCACTTTTTTTCTTGCAGTGTATTGACTGAAAATCAACATTTTATATTAAAGGAAAAGAAAAATAATATTCTCTCTAGCCACAGTGAGTTACAACACCATCTCTCCTGTAATCAAGATATTGCTGAATTATGGTGCTATAAACAAACACTTGTGATATAACCACAAACACTGTGGGACCTGTAACACATTGGTAGTATATTTCAAGTGACAAACTCATTTATTGTGGGGAGTGGAGGGAGAAAAACACCTTTCCAGAAGCCACTGCAAGGAATTACAGCAAAGAACGACCAGCGCTTAAGGATACAGAAGTAATTCTACAAACCTGAGCAGAATAAAGCACTTCAAAGTATGAAGAAGATCAGAGCAGTACCAGTAGCTCCGAAAGTGAGGACACAGGACTTGATGATTCTCTCCCTCCCACTGCCATAAATCAAGATTAATTCCATAGCACTATTGTGAGACTGGTGTAAGGGAGCAGCTCCCGCAGGCCAGGGAAGGGAGCCCACAGCTGTCCTGCAGGCTGGTGGGGAGGCTTCTTGGCTTGTAGGTGGGACTTGAGTAACAATCATGAATCATTAAGGTGCATAACTGTCTGAGGGATCAAAGTGCTCAGGGGCTCTAGACCTGAATCCAGCCCATGGCAGGTGCTGTGGAGGCAGAGAGCAGGCTGGGAGCTGCTTGCTGAAGAGGTTTTGTCTTTTGCTGTGTTCCAGGTGGCTGCTGGGTCACTTTGGTCAGTGGGACTGGAAGAGAGCTGCCGTTTGCTCCCCGCACGGTGTGCCAACCCTTGTGTTTGGTGAGTTTCAGATCTTGAGACTTCCTTGCCCAGACAGGGTGATTTTAGATGCTGTTTTATTATGCCAGGGTGTGCTAGTCTATTTTGGTAGTGGTCTGCTGCTCAAGTTGTTAAATGCATGTGAGCTGTCAGTAGTGACTCTTGTCTGTAACCAGGACTATGGATGGAGTGGGGGAAGCAAGGTGGGCTGGGCAGCTCTTCAGGAACTTGCCAGCCACATGCAAAAGGACATCTGTGCCATGCAGTGGTAACAGGAGATATTGCCCCTGACACCCCTTTAGTAACTCTACCCCTGGAAAAAAAAATGTATATAACCATTTATGTACATCTATGAATTTAAGGATGATGGAGCACTTGTGATCAGGAAGTACCTGTGCTTAAAGGTAATTGACTGTGTCTTATAACCCACGTATTTATACCAACATGTAGAGTATAAATAGGTTATCCAAAGCTTGCATGGGGCTTCTAGGCCTGACTTTGAAGCGAAAACACCTAAACATGTGATATGCAAGGTGACCTAGCTGACCTTGTGCGTGAGAATGATTAGGGTGCCATTGCTTCTGGAAGGCTGGATTTCCAAACACTGGTTCTCTGCCTTTAGTTTTAAGTGAGTTTGGGGTTGAGGGGAATAAGGCTCCAAGCAACCCCACCACAGAGTTTGCAAATGAGCACAAAAATGCGTTGAATGGGAGCTGTTCTGTTTACAGACTTCTGATGGTTTTGATAGCGGAGCTCAAAAGTTCCTTGAATAATAGGTCTGTGATTTCTTGCAGCCTGTAAGTGCTGAACTTCTTTGGATTTCAAAGCAAATAGATACATCTTAACAAAGACCACCTTGTGTCAGCTATCTTTAAAGTTATAGCACATAGATTAAAATAAAACCTGTGTACTTGTCCCTCCTGGGATACTGGGGAAGGGAAAAGCATTTTCAGAATTCTTTAAACTCATCCTAACAGTATTGAACCAATTATTTTGTTAAACCTGGGTTTGTTTTCTGCCTCGCAATGAGAACATTTGAAGTCTATCATCTCCACCATTTACGAGTTACCAGTATGCAAGTGTAAAATTTCCAATTGGAACATATGGTATCAGAGGGAACAAGGGGGAAATATCTGATTGCTCGTGCTCCCCAAACTCCAAGTCTATGCATTTAGTATTTTGCTCACAGTTCCTGCAGGGGGAAATAAAAGAAATCATCTCTGAGCTGAGACCAAGCACTGAACATTTCACCCTGAATAGGAATCTGTTTGAGAAACTTATAAGCAGCTGAACAGGGAATAGAATAGAAACTACATTTCAGTTTCTTCACTGGGGTTGCAACTATGGGCAGAACTTACCACCAGTAACAAAAACCCTCTGAACTTTCTTCTGTATGTTCTGATGCCTGGTTTGGGGATGAGCCTGAAGCCCATGAAAGATGAGTTTTCCCTATGAAGGGAGGAACTCTCAGTGACTGCACTGATAGTGGAACCGAACGTGTCACCTGCCTTGACTCAAGTGGCTCATGACCAGCTGTACCACTTGTTCAGAGGTTTGCCAGAGGTGTGAGGAGCCTCGTGCTGTGTGTGTGGTGTGCCTGGTGAATGAGAACATGCTGGCAACTGATACTCAGCTCACAGGGATGGCTGAGGTGTTGAAGGAGCCGTTGCTGGTGGGATAGTGGATGTACAGCATGGGCTTGCAGTCCTCCCTCCACCTGGAAAAGGATCACTGGGTGAAGTGTGACCAGAGACCCCTCACAGTTCCTGTTGCTGTCTCTGCTGAGTGACACCAAACGATTTGGAGAAAGAAGGACCCAAGGACTGGAATGTAATTTTCTGTCCTGAGGATTTATGCAGAACTAGATTTTGGTGTTTCTGTCGATCTGAGCATAAAGACACAGCAATGCTGCTCAGGCATGCTGCTCCTGCACCAGGGCCTTGCCTCCAGCCAGTGCACAGGCACAGAGAAAGGAGGAGGGAGGCCGGAGGCAAGTTGTTTTCCCCCCAAGTGATCGCCTTGTGGCCTCCCCAGTGAGGCTGGGCAGCTCAAGGGCTGCCAGCAGAGCTGTCTGTGCAGGCAGTGGGGCTGCTGTGACCTGATACAGAGACCTGGAAACATTCTCTACTTCTAAGCCCCGAGATGCTCGCAGACTGTGCAGGACATCTTGCTGGGCATACTGCCTAGATTAACCTCCACAACTATTTGGCACCAGTCTCAGTTTTACCATGCAATGGCATAAGCCCTTTGAGACCATCGGGCATCAGTAGCTATTAGGTGGTGAGTAGTCATGTTGCTCCTGTAAATGTCCCTTGCTGGCACTGCGAAACATGTGGCCTCCCTGTACCAGCACTGAGTCGAGTCATTCTTGCAGCAACCCATTTACCCCATTACAGAAAATGATTGTGCAGACCTTCCTTCTGGGTAGGGGAGCAAGTACCCCTTTCCTTTGCTTCCCTGCCCAGCAGAGGATGCAGCTGGGCTGTAGGATGCAAGAAACAGGCTTCTTGCTTTTCATCCTAGCAGAATAAGTGGGGACTGAGCCTGCATCCCTGAGAACTGATGTGACCAAATCATGAAAGAGGAGGCTTTCACTCTGCAGAATGGAGGGTTGTGTAGTGCCACGTGTACAACCAAATCTGTCCTTCCTGCCATTCAGATGGAAAGCAGCATGTTTTGGAGTAACTTCCCTGGGAGGGGGAGGAACAGATGTTTGAACCAGAAGCGTATGTGACAGTTGGAAGAGACAGTGTGGAAACGCACAGTTGAAAGGAGAAGTCTGATGGGAGTGTGATGACAGCAGCAGGACTCCAGTGACAAGGAGTGGGAAGGAGAACATGCAGGGAGGAGTGTTACTTCGAAAGCTGAGCAAAGTGCACAAGAAGATGTGTCAGGAAAAGGAAGAGAGGAAATGTGAGAGAAGAGACAGGCTTTGGGATCTGTCTGCAAGCATGTGTGACCTGTTGTCTGACAAATGGAGAAAGGAATGCCTTTTATTCCTCTGCCTCCTTCCACTGAGCTAACTAACTCTTCTTGTAGCCAGGCTAGCTGGCCAGCTCTGGTGGAGGCCGTGTGGTAGAGAGGCTGAGACTTTTCTTCTGCCCAGTGCATTTGCATAGCAACACAGTAGCCGTGTGCCTTGGCATTTCTGGAGACTGCAAAAGGAGGAGTAGCGCTGACAATCTCGTAACAGGCTTCCCCTCTGCAACCGTGCATTGATCGCAAGGGCAGGATGTGTGAGGAGAAAAAGAAGTGAGTGCGTATTCCTCCTGCAGCAGGGAGGGACCTCTCCAGCAGCGCCTTACCCTGGTGACATAAATCACAGCTCTGCAGTGTCCGGTTTTACCTTAGTTCAGCAGATGTGCAAGGCACACTGGGAGCATGCTGCTGGAGTGTAAAGCCCCTGACGTTCAAGATACTGTAAGCAGGGGGAGGGAGGGCTATAACTTCTCCCACTGAGGGATTTACGAGTGCCGTTTTTCAGACCCATTCCTGCATGCGGATTCACTACTGACCCCCAGTATGCCTTGAGAGATGCAGACTGGCCAGTTCTGCTTTGTGCCTCGTATTAGGAAGGGGAGAGTTTCTCTAAGTATGGGACAGGTCTTGAAATACATTGAGTGATCTGTCAGTGAGATGCCAGCCACATCTGGCTGTGCTGGCAGCTGTCACTGGATGTTGCATGGCTGGTGACTCTTTCCCCCTTCATAGAAACACCGACATTGATTTCTTGCCATGAAATCCCAACAAATTAGGGGAACAGACAAAATCTCCTGTGTGGGCATGCGAGGGGAAGAGCTGCACTGGGGTTAGGAAGGCAGGTCAGAGCGCCGTGTCAGACAGCTCTGGGGAGACAGGTCTTGGGCAGCAGCAGGGACCTGTGAGGGATATGGGCTGTTTAGGGTTGAGGTTTGTCCAGCAATGCACTTGTTTGTTTATTTATTTTAAAGAGGAAACAGATGGGGAGGAATGTGAGGGGAAAACAGGAGAGACTCATTCCTCTTTGTTAGGGTGCCTACTCTTGGCATCAATGATGCATCCCACACCAATGCAATGCATCCACTTGTGTGTATTCATTGTGCCAAGGTGGCTTCACCTAGAAGCACCAGGCACCTTGGTGTTTTCACCCAGGAGTAATGAACCTTGCAGCAGGATAGGGCTGAGTATCCTCCACATGCTTGGCTTTACATAGCAGAGTCACACCTTTCTTCCTGTTAACTTGCACAGGATCTTGGCCTTTGACTTCAGTAAGAGTTGGGATCAGACCCAAGGTGTATTTTCTAAAGTTACTTGTGCAGCTACTGAAACTAAAACCTCAGAAGTGAAGACCTGTCTTCCCTGCAGTCTAAATTCAAAACAACAGAGCGGCCTTCAGTCTCTGGAGATAGTTTAAAAACCTTCTCAAGGTCTGTGCTCCTTGTGGAAAAAATAATTCAGACGATACTTGTCACATCTGTCAGAGTTGCCAGCCTTTGTTCAATACGGTAAGGGCGCTGTGTACCAAATGAATCAGGGATTCAACTCCATTTCAACTCCATGTTACCTTGCACCCGGGAAATTTCCAATCCCTGAAAAGGTGTTGGGGTGTCACTGGGAAAGCAGGCTGCAGGAGACCATGGCTGACTTCTGCCTCAGCCTTGCCAGCCTGGATATGCAGAGAAGGTTTCATTAGGACCGGTGGCCTGAGTTCCTCTGGCTTTCGCTGCAGCGGTGCTCCTGGCAGACCCGAGCTGTATATCACCCGGCATTTTACACGTGCCTAGGAAAGGGGGCTGAATCCCCTTCCTGCACAGAGAGCTGACAGACTGGGGGCCAACACACAGCTCTCAGCATTTTTTATTTACTATAAACCTCTTAAATGAAGGCTGGGGGGTTTCTTTCATTTACCATGTTGCTGTATGGAACCAATAACTATAAATTTAAATGGAAGGCTGGTAGGAGCACACTTACCTTTAATATAATAATTGTGTGAGTGCCGCTGCCGAACTGCTATTAGGATTATTCAGACCTTCTCAGATTTCATTGTAAAACATTAGGCTGTGAGAGGTACTGTAAGGGTGTGATTATCCGAAGAGGGTAAATAGTAGTGAGAGTTGTCGGCCAGAATTACTACAATGCGGAAGAAATGCTGAGTAGCTGAGAGTAGAAGAATCTGAGGAGCGTAATCTGCTGTTGAGAAATACAGTGGTCTGTCCATTGAGAAATACAGTGGTCTGTGCGTGGAGAAAACCCACCTGGTTTCTATCTGGATCTGCATTGGCTTAACAGGTTTGTCTTAAATTGTCATTGAGCATAATGTGAATCCTCAGCTGAGCATCGGTGTTAGCCCCCGCACTACTCTGTGGAGATTGTGACAAGGTATACAAGTCACTCTGGCACTTGAGCTGTACTGCAGGGTGCTGCCAATGTGGCCACGCTGGCTTGGGGCAGTGGAGAATCACGCTCTTTCTCTGGTGGGATGGGCTGGTAAGGACCTGTCACGGGTCTGGCTGTGCTGGCAGAGGTCTGCTATAGCTGGAAGGGGCCATGGACTGCTGTGATGGTGGAAGAGGATGACATAGGTGACATAGAATCATAGAATCATTTCGGTTAGGAGAGACCCTCAGGATCATCAAGTCAAACCATAACTTAACCAAACTCTAGCACTAAACCATGTCCCTGAGAACCTCGTCTGAACACCTTTTAAACCCCTCCAGCAATGGTGCCTCCACCACTGCCCTGGGCAGCCTGTTCCAATGCCTGACAACCTTTTCCGTGAAGAATTTTTTCCTAATATCCAAGCTGAACCTTCCCTGGCCCAACTTGAAGCCATTTCCTCTTGTTCCATCACTTGCTACTTGGGAGAAGAGACCAACCCCTCCATGCTACAACCTCCTTTCAGGTAGTTGTAGGCAGTGATAAGGTCTCCCCTCAGCCTCCTGTTCTCCAGGCTGAACA
The DNA here is from genome assembly GCF_037038585.1 of Patagioenas fasciata. Classification (NCBI taxonomy): domain Eukaryota; kingdom Metazoa; phylum Chordata; class Aves; order Columbiformes; family Columbidae; genus Patagioenas; species Patagioenas fasciata. The sequence continues at coordinate 17,501,626 of NC_092530.1, forward strand.
GCCCCAGTTCCCTCAACCGCTACTCATAAGACTGGTGCTCCAGGCCCTTCACTGGCTTCCTCACCTCCTCTATAACTCTATCTAGTTCCTTAATGTCCTTCTTATGATGAGGGGCCCAAAATTGAACACAGTGTTCAAGGTGTGGCCTCACCAGTGCCAAGTACAGTGGCACAATCACTTCTCTAGTCCTGCTGGCCACACTGTTCCTGATACAAGCCAGGATACTGTTGGCCGTCTTGGCCACCTGGGCACACTGCTGGATCATGTTCAGCCGCTGTCAATCAATAACCCCAGATCCCTCTCTGCCAGGCAGCTTTCCAGCCCTCTTCCCTGAGCCCGTAGAGCTCCACTTGCTGCCCCTGCTGCAAATGCAGTCCCTGCTCCTTCTGAGCGGTGACAAACACTCCAGGTGTCTGGAGTTGACAGGACCAGGGACCCAGGATGGTGGAGTTCAGGCACTGGAGGTAACTGGTGACTGGAGAGTCACTGTTCTCCTGCTCTAAGCAGAGCCCAAGACCACACCGTGCTGGGAAAGGACGCAGTGCTGGGAGGGCACTCAGCTATCCTGCTTTAGGCACTGGCCATCTTACAGTGTCACCTCCGGAAGGACAAGGCATTTGCAATTTTTTCCAGGAGGCAGGAAGAAAAGAGCAATGCTGCATACACACTCCTCCGCTGCCTTGATTTTTCACCTGTGATTGAGATTTTAATTTTGCATCCCATATGATTTCCATGTTGTAACACACGCCTCTTGGCTGTCACTGCAACAATGCCTTTTCTTGGCAGGGAAGGCAAATCTGAAAGGAAGCTCTTGAGCACTCTACTGTGTGAGTTCCTCAAATGATGGCTGTGTTTCTCCCCCTCATTCCGCCCATTTTCAAATAATTTTCGTGTGGGAATAAATCTGAGCACGTAACAATCGTGTTCAGCATATGATAACCAGAGACAATTGTGTATATACAAGCAGCCACATGGAAAACAAATGAGTTGATGGAAAGACAGAAAGAGCACAAGACGACCTAGGGACCACAGTCACCATGTTCACAGTGAGATCAAATAACTTTGCCATTTCCATATAATTACACCTTTTTCCTAAGAAAATAGGATTCTAAAAACCATTTTTAGTTACTAAATTTTTATCTCATCAGTTTATTCAGTGGTGGGAAATAAATCATCTCCCACCAACCAGTATACTATGGGCCAATTAAGCAACAAAAAGTATAATTCTGTCCTGAATTTAATCTATGAAATTCCAGTGAATTCAGTGGGGTTTTGTAACTGGAGGTCAGGATTTGGACACTAGTTTATAAATTAAAGAACAACAAGGGCTGTGCAGGGTCTGAGCTATTTGGATATTTTTAAATGCCAGATATACTGGGCTGCTGCTGATATCCTGAAAATGTGCCGTCTCTGAGGATGCAGTGAAGACAGGTTGGCAGGTTTTTGATTTTTATTTTGTTTTAATCTTTTCAGTATGTTTGTCTTTTGTGATTGAAGCTGTTTTTCTTTGAAATGTGTCTGCTTTTAGCTGGGGAGAAGCACAAAACTGAGACATTTTGGGGAAATTTTATCAAACACCTTTGTCTTGATATGAGAACTTGTAATTAAAGAAAAAAAATTACTTCAGTGGAATCTTTGATAGGTATACAATCCACACCTTGATCTCAACAATGTCTTTTAAACCTGAAAAGGGTTAAGAAACATAAAATTGAAACAGTTGCAAATTTCTGGTGGGAAGTTCACCGTCACTTAATTATGAAGTGATTCTTAACGTTTGTATGTATACATATGTGTCTCTATAAAGAATATATGCACACATATGTTAGACACTTTTTAAAACAATTTCACTGTAAATATATTTTCTATTCACTCATTGTAATGTTCCTACAGTTCTATGCAAAACAGGGCTTAAATATGTTAACAAAGCAGATGTTTAATGAATGTAAAACAAGAAGAATTCAGGGGCACTTGGCAGAAATCTACACCCTTTATTATTAAATTTCCCTTTAAATAAATTGTTCCATCTACATCATCAACCTAAGCTGGATACCTACAACTCTCTTCTGCTTTTCAGTAATTTTAAGACATTTGTGGAAGTCCCAATTGTGCATTGCAACTCTCCCCTTCCTCTCCTTCATTGCTTCATCATCCTGTTGACTTCTTTATTTCCCTGCTGTCCTTCTGAGTGTAACACCTCCATGGTCTAGCAGTGGGATGGACCCTCATCTGCTTCAGTTTGTATTCCGGTGTCTTGGCTCAGATACATCCTCACCACTGGGCATTGCTTTGGAGTCACCTGGACTTGTGGTCTTTCACAAAATCTCAGACCCAGGCTCTGGTGGCTCAGGCTGTTTGGCTCATGCCAGCAGAGAGGGGTATGCAGGAGAACTGCCTGGCATGGACCCTGCTGTCCCAGTGAGGTTCATTGTCCATGGCTGTCTCCAGAACTTGAGGCAGTTACTTTAATAGTAGCTTGGTGTGTCTACAGGATCTGCTGTCATACCTTAATTACAGCGTAGCTGCATACAAAGCACGGTGACTGAAAATATTACTGCCTTCTTGATAGTTTAATTGGCGGCATTTAGTTAGTTGTGTATATTCTTTTTCAGTGGAATTAAATCTAGAATTATGGAACTGATCGTTTTTCCAAGAGCAGGGAGTCTCGAGCCTGCTGTCGCAGGAGAGCCTACCTGAGTCAGCCAACAGCTTCCAGTTGTTGGAGCTGCTGTTTGCTGGCTGTTGCTATGGTGAAGTGATAGCACCAAATTGATACCAAAAAGGAAATTATATTTTCTGAACATATTTGTGTGAAGAAAAAATGTATAGGAGACAGAGAGGTCATGGAGAGGGGGAAGCTTAAGGGACTTTGAGGGCTTACCTGAGCCAGTGTTTCTTGTTCCCCTTTAACTGAAGGTCCGCCTAACCCTTTGACGACAATCCAAGAATCATTTGGTGCAGTGTCACCCTGCTTTGTTTTGTTTTGTGTTGTTTTTTATAACCATTTAAATGTTCTCCTAAACTATAAATACTTAGAACTTCAATTTTCCTTTGCTTTTTGGGAGTCTATATGTATATGGGCGGTCTATTCATTTCCCAGCTTTACAGCCAGTTTTGGGACTCCTATGTCCCAGCAGTGTAGTGCTGGTCACAGCTTAAGAAAACTTGTTTCAGCTTCTGCCTTTGCAGGACCTATATTGTTTATGTATTTTCTGACCATTACATTTTTAGCTCTTTTAAAGCCCTCTTGTGCTAACAACATATTTCCTCATCAGGATGGAATAACCCAATGCTCTCCTTGTTTTCTTAAACCCAGACCTCCAACTTACCCAAGATGCCGGTGGAACTGCTGGTCTGCACAATGCCCTCCCGCAGCTGATCGTCCTGGCAGCCTGACCAGGCAGGGAGATACCGAGTGCTTGGTTCGCAGTTCTTGTGGAGAAAACTTACTCCTCCTTCTCTCTAGCCAGGGACTTTGTACATCGCTCCCCATCTCAGCAGTGACATGGGCATCTGGAGACAGGCAGCCTGTCTTTAAAAGTTAAAAACCATGGCCAGACCCAAAGCTACATTCAGAAACATGTTGTGAGATAGTGTAGAACCACAATTATGCTTCTTGAAGAACGTTCTCCTCTTTCATTCATTTGAACATGAGTGGTTTTCATGTATCCTCTTGTCTGTATGCTGTGCGCTGCCCTAGTCCTGTTTTGAAGCATGGACAGAGGCATGATGGCCAAACAGAAAAGGATACACACTCATGTGCAGATATTGCTGAGTGTGGGACAGGAGTATTCACGGTTTTGGAGACAGCTATTGGATGATCTGAAAGCAACTCTGACTACAGCAACACTTCAGGACTGTGAAATAAATATCCAATGGTAGCTTTCTTGCCCCAGTGCCAGCCCTTCTGATTGCTTCCGTTACTGTCACTTCAGTGGTGTCTGAACTACACCTTGGCTGTGTCATCACCAGCTTCTGTCTAATGTGGGGTCATGCCTCCCTTTCTATCTAGTCCTTTGCAGGACTGCTGTTGTGTTGTAATTGCATTGGATTCCTAATAGAGTTTCTAGGTCTGTTGTCACAGCGTGATTGCAAGAACTTGTGTTGCATTCAATGTGGCCTTGATTACTTGCCAATTAAAGTGCAAGGAAAACACTTATAATCTTCTCCTTTAAAATTACATCTAGATTCCATCCCCTCTGAAGGCTATGGGAAACTTGCAGACACTGTTTCCCGTTATCCTGTCTTCCTACTTCTAGTATAATATTTAGCTTGGTGGGGTAGGTAGAAAAATGCTTTTTTCTTTCTTCAGTACCTTTAATTTTTTGACTGTGGTTCTTTGCATGCAAAACGGAAGCAGAAATGCCCTTCTGCAGTTGAGTTTTGCTCATTTCTCATGTGCCAGGTTGCTTGCGGGTTACAAGGTTTGGGATGGTGCCTCTTTAAAAAGAAGATACGTGGAAGCAGATTGTCCTGTGGTAGCTGAGCATGGAAGGATGTGCCTGAAGAAAGTGTGCTGTGGAAGGAAGGATGTGTTAAAGAGGGAGCAGAGATGAGATGAAAATGAAAGGAGGCGGTATGCAGGGGACATGCATTTTCCAGGAGCCTGGCAGTGTAGGAGGTGCTGCCCGGTGCTGGCAGATCTCTTGGAGCAGGTGTGCAGGGGCGACCTCCTGCCTGCAACCCCCCAGCAGCTCAGCAGCGTGTGCTGGGAAAGAGCTGGGCCAAGGTGTGAAGGGGAGCAAAAACAGGAGGGAGAGAAGGGAGAGAAAGGGAAAAAAGAAAGCCGTGAGGAATATGGACAGCGTGACAAGAAGTGGAGGGAGCCCACCTGTGAAGATAACCATGAGTTTCTGTTGATCCTGTCTGTGGTTATACTGCAAGGAGGTTTTGAACTGCTACCTAATATGACTGTCAGTTACTTCAAGTTGCATTTCTCACCTCAGTCACAAGAAGTGCATTTGACAATAATTAATTTTGTGTGTGCAACTGGGAGTGTATCCTACTCCTGCACAGGTGCCAGCTTAATGGGATATGGCTACAGGAGATAACAGCCCGTGCCACCCCGTTAGGTGTTTTGAGGGGTCACCTGTTCATCTGGACTAATATTTTAATTGTTGCAACATTAGGTTTCCCATTGTTGAATTGGTATCAGATTAACCTCTGTCTCTCTGACCTTGCATGCTGGCAAGCTCCTTAAACAACATTGCTAATTTTATTTTCTACTTTCAGCATGTATTTAAGATGACTCTCTTTGTTTCATAGGCTAAATAAGAACTATATGCACTGGCTGAGATCCCAGTGAGCAATTATAAATATTTTACTATAGTTACAGGACTTGGAATTCAGCCTCAGGCCGTGGGCATCAGAGGTCCATGCGTGGAAATTCCACGTGTTGTAAGATTGGGAGGGTTTCATATGGAGGGATTCCTCCTCATGTTTACTGAAGCCAAGCTCTTGATTAAAAAAAAAAATATAATAATAAAAAGATCTTGTACTTGTAAATCAAAACTTCACAAACAGCTTTTGACTATACCAGTTAGAGAAGAGTTAATTGAGCCTCTTCATCTCTATTGCATGTTAACACAGAAGGTCAGTGATGGGAGAAGCTAGGTCCAAACTGCAGGCGTTTGAAACAGCCCCCTAACTAGACTAATGAGTATGCTGTTGAGATGAACAGGTCATTTAACACTTTTCATGTCGCTATTGTCCATCCAACCTTAAATGTCAACTCTGTCACTCTGATAGGCTGGTTCTGCTTAAAAAGGTTTCCTGGCTTTGTTAGATTCCTCGGAGGGATTTCCCCCCGCCCTTATTCCTAATTGCTGGCAGAACCCTACGGATGTATTTATATCAGCCTTTTCATTCGGGTCAAGTCTTCACTAGAGAGTTTTGCCAGTGGGTAAGGGTTGTGAAGAGATGTGATACAGACAGAAGTGGAAGCACCAAATGCAGTTGTAATTATACTGCTTAAAGTGCAGCTTATCGACTGTGATGGAATAACTGGCTTTGCTAAGGGCAGGATGGTTTCCTACTCTGCTGTGCGGAACGTGACGATGTGCTGGGGCTGCATGTGTCTGCACTAGGACCATCTCACAGAGCGCGTGTGCTGGACTTCAACTGTCCAGGAAACATCTGAGCCTGGTCAGCCCCAGCCTCGGGGAAGAGCTCTGAACGGGCCTGGTGGAAAGGACCTTCTGCTGATACCCGCCTTGCAGTAACCCCTCGTGGCGGAGGTGAGAGTCTGGTGTTGCTACTAGGACTTGAGCACCTCTTTACTGTACTGATGCTGGATGTCCAGGTTGCTTGAAAAAACATTTCACAGGAACCAAGTTGCGTTCCTGACGGAACTGAATATTTATCAGAAAAGTTTTACTCCGCTTCCTCACCCTGTGAACAGCCAGCATGTTTCTTCTTGGGAGACTTACATTTTTCCTGTGACCCACAGTGCTCTGTGGCCTAGAAGGCCTCAGAAAATTACTTAGGTCAGGAAGACAGCAGGCAGATGGTCTCGGGGTTTCCAGTGAAATTTCTTGACGCCCCCTGTACTCCTTGCCTTGAATAGACTCCCTAGTGTCATGACAAGAAGCACAACAGCATGGGCACTCCTAATTTAACCACACAGTCATGGGCTCAACACATTCCAAAGCTGGGAAAAGGGCAGAAGGACGGATGCTGTGTTGGTATCCGACACATCATTGCAGTTATTTGGCCCTGCAGACTTGGGTTTCTGATACCTGCATCAGCTCGTGGATAGAAAGGTGGAAACTTGGGTATCAGCACTACAAAATAAAGGCTAATGGGGTAAAATAGCACACCTCCAAGTGTTTATGCTGCAGACCAGAAGAACTTTTGTGGCTGTTTCCATTGATGCTGCTGAATCTGAGGCCAAGAATCTCCTCAAAAAGGAAACTGCTTTGGCAATGCACTGTGTAGTTGAGCTGCACCTCCAAGATGGGGACAAGGTAACTGTTTTATTCCTCCTGAAAATGATGATGTATGTTTGGGAAGCTTTTCAGACACACCAGTTTGTTTTGAGGATATCATTTCATTGAGTGCCCTAGTCATTTTTCTGTGACTGGTGTGCTTCTAATTCACTGAGGTGCTTTGAAATTTCAATGTGTGAATTCTTACTAGCCTCTTCCTACCTATTGATAGGTGATGCTACCTGTGATCAAGACAGCCAACACAACAAGCAAGGACACAACATCTATTCAAATCAACTGTTTGGCTGAAACCACCCGAAATGCTGAGCAAATGCCCAGTGAAACCAGAAAGAGGTCAAGTACAAGTTAAAGTCAGGCTAACTTTGTACATCAAAACAATTTGGACTCAGAATGGGAAGCTTGTTCAAGTTCTTGAGGACTAATCTTTTACACACAGTTGTCGCCGTCCAGGATGCCTCCGAGGGATTCATGGTCTCACCGATGGGAAGGAGATTAGCTGGATGAGCTGTGGAGCTGATCAGTGGTGGTGAGGATGCAGTTTTTACTAGACCCATGGTATGGTGTTCCACAAAGGTCAGGTATCACTCTGTTCATTTTCAGCACTTCTGATTTCTGAACAACTTAAATATTTGGTGGGCCTTATTTTGTTAGCCATCTGACACAACTGGAGCAGGACAGAGCTGTGAGAAGGCTGACCCCACCAAGTTGTCACTAGTGTTCAGATGAGACCTGGCGTTGGCTGAAGAATAAGTGAACTTACTCTAGACCTCAGGCAATTCTAGGGAGCAGAAGGCGGCATTTTATTTGCAACTGTGGCTGACCTTCCTGAATTTAAGGTGTATTTATGTAATCTGTTGATTTGTTCAAGGGCTCCTTGGTGGCTTCAGATTTTTTCACAGCAGCCTCCCTGTCCTATCATCTCTAGCTGAAAAAGAAATGTCATTCTGTCTTGGCAGGTAGTGACATGGCTTCAACTGGTTGCATCTCTGCTGCTTCCTGGACAGCACCAACATGATCTACATGGGCCAGAAGCCTTCAGTGTTTGGCAGCTCTAGCTGGGACGGGACTTCGCGGTCAATCTCCTCAGCAGCAAACTATTGCAAGTATCGGAAGCTGTCTGCTTGCTGTGGGACCCTGAACCAAATTTTATGCCTGGGTCTTTATGTTCAAGATTGCCTGGCCTGGGTCCCTGCTATGGGATGCAGGGTATGGTCAACAGTTGCTTAAAAATGTTGCAAGTGTTCGCAAAATGAATCCCACACGTAGCAATCATGGTGAGGGTCAGGTCAGAACTTTTCGGAGGGAAGGTACAGGACTATGCATTGAGCTCTCCTGGTATGGTTGCAAACTTTGCTGCCTTCTGTGCCAAGGGCCAGGCATCATGAAATTTCTTTTATAGCATAAATACACAGTAATCTGTAGCTTCCTGTAGCATAAATACACAATAATCTGTAATATTAAACCAAACCAAACCTAAAATTTGCCAAACCTGCACTTCTTAGGAGTATGTCCCTGCTCCTGGTTGTACCCTTCTGCACCCTCCTTTGCTTTGGCTCTGGTACTCACCTGGCCCCTTGGAATACTGGTATAGTCTACTAATCCAGCAGAAAAGTAACCCAGCTAAAAAGGAGGTTGAATTTGGGCTTCCTTTGTTTATTTTCTGTTAGGTTAGTGAGCTGCCTTGGCTCCCAGAGGGTTCAGGTGAAGGCCAGAGCTGGAGTGCAGGAGGCAGTAGGATTGCACGGCCTGGAAGAGGTTGTAGCAAAAGGTTAGATGTGCTCAGCCAACTTTCTAGGCTGTTTTCTTGGTGCACCACAAGAAAGTGCCCAGATTCAGGGGCCAGGTGCAATGTGCAGGGTAGAGGGCACTACTGGAGAATTTCTTTCAGCAGTGGCAATTCTGGAGGTGAGCAGAACCTTTTCCTATGTGGGTTATGTTCACCCGTTTGCTACTCAGCCCTCCACTGCTTTCAAAACCATGCTGTAAGTGCTAGGACAAAACCTTCAACCCAGCTGTCTCTCAGCTACCAAAATATCTCCTTTGCCCCTTGACCAGCTGTCAAAACTTTCCTGGCCTTCCTAGAACAAGCATCTTAGGGAATGTTTCCCTTGGCCTATGAGAAATAGGAGGGATGGTCTGGAGACAACTGTCAGGACTGCGCATTTGATGCCAGGCGCCTGTCCTAAGCAAGCCCATTCATCGGAGCTGCCACCCCTCACCTTCGCAATGCTTCCAGCTTGGTGTGTTCTGTGGGATGAGATTGTGGTTCAAGGAAGAAAGTGCTTCAGATCAAAAAGTTGTGTGACTCCAAAGCCAAGAAAAAAAGCCTTAATTATTCAACTAGTTTGAAACACTTTAAAGTATCTCTAAAAATAGGTGAGAGGGATGTTTGTCAGCTACAAAGAGATTATCCTGAAGTAGTATTGCTTGTATTATTTTATGATGATGCTACAGAATACGGTCCCTCAGGTAGCCTCATTAATGTTTATGAATGAACCCCTTGTTTTATGCTCTTGGTTTTAGAAGGCAGAAATAGGACAAGAAGCTAGTAAGGCTGGTTTTACCATGTATGCCTTGGAAAGCCCCAGGACACGGGTGTAAGGTCTCTATAAGCCTCAGTGGTTCTGTGTATGGATGGCAATTGGATTTGGGCGCTCGCTAGACCAGCTGAGAAGGTGTACCCATAGGGAGAAATCCAGGCAGGGCTTTGGCTGAAATCCTGGCTGAAATTCAGCATGCTTCCCAGCGGATCTGTGAGTGGATGTTGGCACTCCTCTATGTTTCATCACCCGTTTTGTTTCGATCTGTTCCAGCAAAGGCAACCCTATAGCCATAAGTGCTTCCACAAAGCAGTATCTGGTAAACCCCACTGTCTGTCAGCCCAGGGTGGAGTCTGCTTTTCACTATCTGTTCCTTAAAGAGGGCAACTGTTTCTTCTGGCTATCTTAAAAGAAGGGTGGCAGTTACACCCAGCCCATAACAGTATGTGGTGGTTTCTGAGTCTTACCACTCCAGCCTTAAAATAACAGTTCTTTTTTCTGAGCCAAGCAACAATTGTGGTCAGCCACTAATACCAGTTTAACCATTTGGCAGCTGCCCTATAGGGAAAGCTCTTTCAAGAAAGCCAAAGGAGCTCTTGTCCCTGTAGCCTCAGAGCCATGCTGGGTTGGTTTCAGTCAGAAGGGCATGTTTACAGACTTCCTTGTATACGATCAGCCTCTATAATAACAACCAAATTCTAGAAAGTTGTGGAAGTAGGTTAGAAATAGTAAACAAAGTTGTTTTGGTGTTTTATTTTATGAATGATTGGGTAAAACTCCCTGATCCCCCAGACAAGCACGCAGTTGCTTGCTCTGTAGTTCCTTTTCCATCCATCGTGTGATATGACTGTCAGTGGAGTTTATTTCGGGCTCGGTTCCCTTCCCTGTTACCCATAGTAGTAACCGGCTCCGCAAACAGTGCCGTTGGAATTGGAATCGAGCCCTTACGGCTTTAGGGCAGAAATTCGCAATAAAAGGCTATTGTAGGACGAGGTCCCACCCTCTCCCCCGGGATGCTGCCGGAGCTGTCCCTCGTCCCTTTGCTCCGCTTCCCGCGGCTCCCCTCGTCCCCCTGCTCTCGCAGCGGATCTCCTCTTCAACAGGGCACCAGCACGGCCAGTGTGCGGAGCCGGACCCCGCGTTGCCCGTCACCGCGGCTCTCCGCTGGGCAGCGCGGGGAGGCTGAGCACCGCACGTCGCGCAGCGACTCCGCAGCACGGCCCCGGTCCGTTCCACGGTGAACGGGGCAACCGGCTCTCCGGGCAGCCGCAACCACGTGGCGGGGCCGCGTCCCGGTCCGCAGCGCTCCCGCCAGCCGGGGTGGAGGTTCCGCGGGGCGCGCAGCGGCGCGAGCCCCCCTCGCGCCAACTTTTCTCCTCTTCTCCCCCCCACCCCGCCAAGGCGCGCGCCGCCAAACTCCTTTTCCCGGCGGGCGCTCGTTTTGAATGAATGACTTCACCCGCGCCGGCCAACCGCCGCGCGGCCCTGCTTAATATTCATGAGGCGCCGCGCCAATGAGCGGGCGAGGAGGTTGTTTTAAACGGCGGAGCCCCGCAGCCAATCAGGCCGCTCTCGTAGGCAGCCAACGCGAGGCTGAGCCGCGCCGAGCCCCGCGTCGTGCCCTGCGCTCCAGCTCCTGTCCACACTCCCGCGAACAATACAGGTACGTGCAGCCCCGCCGCAACTTTTCGGGGGGCGGCTGCCCCCTGCCCGCCCTGCTGCTGCCCCGCCCTGCCCCCGCGCCTTCACCCCTCTGCTCTACCTGCCCCGGGATTTTTTTTTTTTTGTTAATATTTTTTTTTTTTCTGTTTTCTGTTCCTTCCTCTGAGTTTTTTTATTTTTTTTTAATTAAAAAAAAAAATCGGGAAAATCACCCAAAACTTTCTTAGCCCCTCGCAAGGGTATCGGTGGTACTGGGGCAGATGCTGCGCGCAGCTGGCGGGGCGGCGGACAGCGGGCGAGGCGCAGCGTTTGCACCCCGTACTTTTCCCCTGCCCCACCGAGAGGTCCCCCCCGCCGCGGTGGGGCTACCTGTCCCCGGTGCAGCCCGGTTTCTCCCTGCCGGGCTCCCGTGCCGCCGAGAGTAATATGGCTGGTGCAGCAACTACACCGGGACTAACTCTTCTTCTCCCCCGCATGGGCAGGGATTTTTCTCTGCCGCCTCCTAATGTCGCACGGCAAAACGCGCGGCGCCCTCGGCTTTTATTTGCCCCCTTCCCCTGGGTGGGCTCGGTGGGTTGGCGGCGGTGGGAAAGTTGTTGGCCGTGCGCAATGCCGTGCCCGCTGTTTATTCTGCATTAATATGGCTGTCGCTTTAGCATCTGACAGGGATAAACCCTGCGCGCTGCGCCCGTCTGTCCCGGCGAAGCAGTTTTTTTCTCGCTGCTGCCGCCTCCAAACACCTCCGATCCTTTCGCCTCTGTTTCCGCTGCTCTTCCCCTACCCGAAAAGGTGTCTCTGGCAGGGCTGCGCCCGCGGCGGGGCCCTGTATCGCCTCTTCCCCGCGCCGTGCCGCCCGTGCTGTGGGCATTAATATGGCTGGCGCTGGAGAGCCCCGGCGAAGGGAAGAAAGACGTGTAAGCGGTATAGGGATGGGGAGGGGAGTCGCGGCGAGGAAAATCTCCTTCTCGACGCCCCGCAGGGGGCTCAAACCTTTCGCTTTCGCCCCGGCTTCTCTCTCCCCACCACCCTGTGCCCTCGGCCGGGCGCCTGGGGGCTGCCCTGGGGCTCTCTGCACTCTTTTTCTGGCGGCGCGGAGGAGCGTAGCGGCGGCGATAATGGCTGCACGGGAGCCTTTGTTAGAGAGCGCTGCGCTAGGCAGGGGCCGGGAGGGGGGGTGGGGGCGCCTCCCGCCCGCGCCCCGGCCCCGCCGCCCCCGCCGCCCGGCGGGGGGCTGAGCGGGGAGCCCCTTCTCGGCGGGGGCGGCGTTTTGGCGGGGACGGCGGCCGGGGGCGGCGGGCGCGGGGGGCCGAGCGCGGCGGAGGGGGAGCGAGGCTTTGTTCGGCGGCGCGGCGGCGGCGCTGGGAGAAGCCATCTTAGCGAGCGGGGCCGGCCCTGGGTGCGGAGCGCGGCCGCCGCCGCTGCTGCTCCTGCTGCCGCTCGCACCGTCCGCCCGGGGCCGGGCCGGCGCCCCTGGCCGCCGCCCGGCCCCCCGGCGCCCCCCGCCCGCCGGCTCTCCGCATTTCAGGGGCACTTTCTTTCATCAGGAGGCATTTCACAAAATGGAAGATGAATTATTGGTGTCTGGCGGAGCCGCCGCTGCCCCCTCCGCCCGCCGGCCCCGGCCCCGCCGCAGGTGCCCGCGCCCCGCGGAGCCCGGCGGCCGCGGTGACCTTGGGGGGGGAGAAGATGGCGGGAGGAGAGCGGAGCGGAGCCCGGGCCGGCCGCGGCGGGCCGCTCGCCCACAACTTTGGGAGCAAGTGGTGGCTCCGGCCCCGCTCCGCGCTCCGGTCTCGCCGCCCGGTCCCCGATGTCCGCGGGTTTTCCTCTCCCCTGCGCAGGGCTCTGGGGGGGAGCTCCGGCAGCGGCCGGGGCAGGAGAGGGCAGTTTAAAGCCACTTTTCCTGCTCTTTGGGGGTTAATAGGTGTAATTAAATATTAACGTTGTGCCAATAAAAATTAAATTTTAAAATGCCTAAGAAGCTGTAAATAGGAAGTATTGCTGCTTTTTTGTTTTGTTTTCTTTTGTTGAGGGGAAAAAAAAATACAGAAGAGGGGGAAAGAAATACAGCCCAAAAGTTAGCATCGTCCTCTCGGTGACTTGCTAATCACATCTTTGCACTGACCACTGTGCCTCTGAACATGTCACTTGGTGGAGCAAGAGCAAGTGTTCCTCACCTTGTGGAGCTCTGTGGGCCCTTTTATGTTTAAAACTGTCTGTTGTTTGCAGCCCTTCTGTGAAAGGTTATGTGCTTTTACTGGGGGGAAATAATCTGTCCTGCCTTTCTGCGTGGACAGCAGCTGCTAACATGAACTCCAGCTACTCCAGGGATAAGTCATAGCCTGGCACTGTGCATGCCACTCAAGCCCCAGCATGGTAGCCAACTAAAACAAATATTTTATGTTAGTTCATATATAACTCTTAATGGGCAGGAATATGTGTATTTAATAGCCTGTCTCCAGTCTTTGGGCATGATGTAAATATGTATCATTGTAAACCTTAAATCCGTGACCAGTTTCACTTGGCTCAAGTCTGCAACCCAAGTGTCAAGGAAGAATTATTTAAGTTTCTGTATTTGGGATGGTAAGAGGTATTGAGGGGGAGAAAGGAATGCGTTACTGATGGGACATCGCTTCAGGGCATGGTGGCATATACACATACAAATATATGCACAGCATGTGTGTATACACACCTATGTATATACATTCATGTATATATGCATTCACTTTTCCCCCCCTCTTTCCTACAGAGTCAAGATGGCTAAAGGTGATCCGAAGAAGCCCAAGGGCAAGATGTCTGCCTACGCGTTCTTTGTGCAGACATGCCGTGAGGAACATAAGAAAAAGAACCCAGAGGTTCCCGTCAACTTTGCAGAGTTTTCTAAGAAGTGCTCAGAGAGGTGGAAGGTACCTTAATTTGTGACTTCCCAAAGGGATACCTTCTTGTGGTATCTGCTAGGATGAGGTGTGTGTGTTGGAACATGAAGGGAGCCCGTGCTGTTTTGGTCGGCGTGCAGTTTTTGTCAAGGTCTCCTGGTTATTGAGCGGGTGCTGCTGGCTCCTGTAATGATTGTGAAGGCTTCAGCCCAGTGTATCTGCCCATTAGGTGCTTCCACTGCAGCCTGGCCTCCTTGCCTGTTCTTGAGCAGTGCCCTTCAGCAGCTGCATCCCTCCAGGCCTGTGTCCTCAAGAAGGACTCTGGCTGTATGTGTTTGTCCCATTTCTGTTGCTTCTCTCTCACTGAGTATGCCAGCTGTGGCTGCGGTCCTTGGTACGGGACCTTTGTTCCCAAGGTGGTCCAGCTGGAAAACAAACACATTCTGAAACTCCCCTGTTGAGTCAGTATGTGCTGGCTTATTAAAGTTTGCCAGCTATTGAACAGTTGGGTAATCACAGGTTTGGTGTGTTGTTTTTTGGGTTTTTTTTAGACCATGTCAAGCAAGGAGAAGGCTAAATTTGATGAAATGGCAAAGGCTGACAAGGTACGATATGATAGAGAAATGAAGGACTATGGACCAGCTAAGGGTGGCAAGAAGAAGAAGGACCCCAATGCCCCGAAACGACCACCGTAAGTAACTTTCAGGCATTAAATGAACAAGTATTTTGGTTTGTTTTTACGCCCTGTAACACAGCTGATAAGTTTCCATAAAAGAAGTAGATGGGGCATACTGTTGGTATAGCAGTATTGGTAATCATAGGTTACTGATACTGTCTTTTAAATCTTCTAGGCAGCTTGTAATTTTGATCCTGTAGAGTACTAACAGGAGCTGTCAGTACTTGGTACTGAGTTTAACTTGTGGTGATGGAAGACATGAAAGTGACTGGGTCACAGTGAGACTTGTGTATTTAAAATGGAATTGAGTGGTGGGAGGATAGACAACACTTTCTTAAAAACAGCATTCTGCTTAAAAACAGCTGCAGGCCTGGGCCTCAGTAAAATCAAAATCTTTTTAGGATTGTGGTTTTTTTGTGATTTATTTTTTTTAAGTTTAAAAAAAAGTATTTCTGTACAATGCGTGAGTGCATGTGTGGATGTTGTGGGTGAGGGACGGAGGAAGGGGATGCTC
This sequence comes from Patagioenas fasciata, assembly GCF_037038585.1. Lineage (NCBI taxonomy): Eukaryota > Metazoa > Chordata > Aves > Columbiformes > Columbidae > Patagioenas > Patagioenas fasciata. The sequence goes on from NC_092530.1 coordinate 17,516,835, forward strand.
CCCCAATGCGCTGCTGTGATGCTGACTGTCCTCTGGTGCTTCTCCCCAAGGTCTGGCTTCTTCCTCTTCTGTTCAGAGTTCCGCCCCAAGATCAAGTCCACAAACCCTGGCATATCCATTGGGGATGTAGCAAAGAAACTAGGTGAAATGTGGAACAACCTCAGTGATGGTGAAAAGCAGCCTTACAATAATAAGGCAGCTAAGCTGAAGGAGAAGTACGAGAAGGTAAGGCTAGTTTGTTTTCACTTGTCTCTTCCGTACTGGCTCGTGTGTTGATGCGTTTCTGTAACATAGACCCAGCTAAGGTGGCCCCAGCGTCATGAGCTTCTCCAGCTTACAGACCTGTTCTCATTGCGCTGTATGCTACATACCCGAACTTTGTGTACGTTGGGATGGAATAGGTTAGAGAGCTGCAGGTGGATTCCAGCAAGGAGGGAGAGCTTCCCCTCAGTGCCGTGCAGCAGCAACTGCTCGTGTTGCCCCAGCGAAGGGTTTGCTATGCTGTTAAAGGAGCTTTGTCCTGTTAGCAGGAAACGTTTGAGAGGCTGGGTTCTCTTCTCCTCCTCAAATAAATAACTGAACACAGGGTTCAAGGCCTCCATCATCTGGAGGCAGATGCGTGTGCTGAGGTGTCTGCATCCCTGTGTGCTGGGGTGCTGCTGTGTCTCCTTTTGGGGATGCAGCTGTGGACAGCCAGTCCCTTTACATTAATGCCTGCTGCTGTACAAATGCTGTGTGTGTTTGCTGCTTAGAGCAAATTAAGACATCCCCTTGACTTTGCAGGATGTTGCAGACTACAAGTCTAAAGGAAAGTTTGATGGCGCAAAAGGAGCAGCAACCAAAGCTGCTCGGAAAAAGGTAGAGGAAGAAGACGAAGAGGAGGAGGAGGATGAAGAAGAGGAGGATGAAGATGATGATGATGAATAAAACTGTACAATACTTGTCTCCATGTGAATACCATAGAGTAGGGGAAACACCATAAATGAAGCACCTCTTATTTGAGATGGTGTCTTTTGCCCTTATTAGGCTTAATTAAAAAAAATTCGGATTCCGATCGCGTTGTAGTTTCTAAAAGTGCTCTAGAAATTTTAACTGGTTTACATGAAGTGGCCATGGGTGTAGTGAGCACCCTGAAACTGTATCAAAGTTGTACATATTTCCAAACATTTTTAAAATGAAAAGGCGCTCTAGTGTTCTCCTAACTCTGTGCACTTTGCTGTTGGTGTAACAAAGCATTTAAAAATGTTTCAAGCATTTTTTTAATTTGTAAGGTGGTGTTACTATATGGTTATTGGCTAGAAAATCCTGGGTTATAAACTGTACATATCTATAGTTTGTAAAAACTAGACAGATTCTTGTGGTACATGCTTAGAGTTATGATGCCTTAGAGGAGCTGTGATGACTTGGAAAGGCTGCACGTTCCCCGGGGTGCCATGGCCCAAAGCATGCACTGCGAGGGTAGATCTATTTACACTACAGTGGGCGTCCATTTAGCTTAAAGTTGTCTTTCTGTATATAGTGAAATAGCATTCTGCTGCCATTCTTAGTTGTGGAAGGGGGTTCAGCTGGCATGAGAAGTGTATGGATTTTTTTAGTTAAGTGCGGTAGTTTTTAAACTGAAACTGTAGACATCTCTTCATCGTCAACTAAGTGAAGAGCCAGTGCAGCAACTGAAGTTCAAAAACACTCTGTACTTAAATGAATTTGCAACGTTCTGTTTTTTTTGTATGTTTAGAATGCTGAAATGTTTTTGAAGCAAAATAAACAGTATTACATTTTTAAAACTGTTCTTGACAACACTCTAAATTTCTGGTTTAAAAGGATCTTAACAACAGCAAGAGGTTCATTTTGAAGTCTGTGGCATCCCTCAGGGCTGGTGACTTAGGAAACATTCTGACTCAAGGATTAAAAAATAAATAATAAACTAATAAATGGTGGCCAGCCAAAACTGGCTGAATTGAAAGAGATGGCTGCTCCAGCTAATATGCAATCGTAACTGTTTATGGCTGAGTGGCATAAGATGCTATGCAAGTTTGAACTTTATTACTTGAACTTGGGAGCCTAAATGAACATTCATGACGTAATTGTTTGTTTGTGTGTGTATATAGCAGCATTCAGAGATGCAGAGAAAGGTAGGTGGCTAGGAATGAGGCTGACACCATGGAATAAGTATAAAAGCATAGTTTGGATTTCTTTTTTCAGTTGTGTTGGGTAAATTTATAGCCCAAATGCATTGCTGTACATATTAAAATGTGCCTTTTTTGTCCTGTGTTAAACTGTTTCAGACTTGTGTTTTTTTTCTAGCATCTTAATTCATGGCAGAAGCCAGGTGCCTAGTCTAACTCCCTGCTCAAGTAGGAGTGTGGCGCAGGTATTCAGTCTGTGTCCTTTCTCTAATGATGCAAGTTTTAATAGCAATTGGGTGCTGTGAGGTGGGCTGGGGGGGCAGTGCAGGTGTCTCCCCTCTGGTGACCAGCTGGCTGCATTGCAGTTGTGTCCTCTTTCCAAATCCAAGCTGAGGATGTTTTGCAGCTCTTGAAAGGGAAAAACAATACCTGGTCTCTAGCTGGTGACTCTAACCTTATTTTTCCTTAGTGTGGAAGCTGCACAAACCGGGAGAACTATAGCACCGGTGTTTCCTTGGCAGCAAGGAGGAGATAGGGGTGTGAGAACACTTGCATTAATAGCAGGTCGAAGATGTGAGCTGCTGTGTGCAGCTGACTCGGAGGACAGGGTTAACTCATTAGTGTCAACCGTGGGTATGGGCTGCTGCCACCCCTTCTTTTGAGCCAACCTGCACTTTAATGAGGGCCAGGCTTCCAGGCAGTAACTATTTCTAATGTGGATAAAACTGCTTTGTTGCCTAATTGGATAGCGCATCTGGCTTCCCGTGACTTCTCAACAACCGTAGTAGCTTGGCAAAACAGTCTGATCTAGTGTTGAGGTGGACTAGGACTTTAAAGAAAAACTTGGTATTGGATGAAGCAAGCTCATAAACTTCTGTGAAATGTAGCAACATGTGGCAACTTTTTAAAGGCTAAGTTATTGTTGGATCACTCAGAAATAGTTTATAATTGTTTAGTTATGGCAATTCTTAGTGTCTTCAATGCACAAACAATAAAGTGTGAAATTTGCCCCCATGTTATGGGAAGTTGCATTTTAAAAGCCTCAATAAAGCTGCATCTGGAAAAGAAATAGGTACCTTTGTATTTGCTACCTTTCCCACACATCTTCTAATGCAAGGGGGAAGACTGGAGATTGCAGCTCATGGAAATTTGAGGAAGTGGTGGGCAGAAGAGAAGAACTATGGCATCATTTCAGGAGCTGTAGTGCTGTTTCTATTGTCTAGCTGGCAAAATCTCCCCTTAGCCACATATGGGAGTTAGTGTAGATCACTGCTGCGCAGATCGAGCTTGGCTTTGAATTAACTGCTAGTGAGCTGAGCTCCTATTGATAGTATTAGCAAATAAGAACTAGAGCTGACAACTCTTTGTCTTCATTATATTGGAAATCTATAGAGTTGCAGGGCTTGATTAAGGTCTTGGACCTTATGGTGTGCTACCTATTCCTGCTCTGCAAATTCCTAAAATATGGCATGCCCTGGGGATGCTGTTCAATACAATGCTGGTGCAGGATGCCAGGGACTCAATGAACATTGCAGATGTAGTGATATTTCTTCCTCCAGTGCTCTGCCATTGATAAACACCATAGTGTGAATGTGTATAAATATGACATGATTTTGACCCCCACCAGTAGTTTTTGTGTTCTGAGATGTCAGCTTGAATATTGGGAAGTGTTTAATTTCACCCAGCTCCATTTTTTTGATGAAACACCCTCCAAATGTTCTTCCTCTGCTTTGAAATGCTTGTGATGCTTCAGAGAAGACATCTCAGCTTGGGACTGCTGTACAGCTAAAACTTGTAGTTTGAATTTAGTCCCAAGCCAAGCAGAGTAAATATGTCTTTTATTAACTCTATTATATGTGGGGAAGGGTAATGAAAAAATAGATTTTGGGAAAGGGAGGGAAGGAATGAAGAGAGACTCTTCCTTGCATGAATTTGACAGCTGACTGTGAGACCCCTTATGTTCCCAAAACGTGATTTCTTGCATTCCCCCATCCCTGCTGAGGCAGGCTGTGAGGGCAAGGGGCTCAGTTAAGAAGGGACGGTGATAATACTGCAGCTGTTGAAGCCTGCTCGCTGCTGGGGTGACAGAGGATAGCTGGATTGGGTGGTGTGGTCCCTCTGGATGCCTAGAACAGTGGTAGCGATGCGAAAACTTTTGCTCAAAGGAAAGCATTTGCCAGTGCTGATGTGGGGCAGAGATGGGTAGAGGCAGGCAGGGTGCTGCCTGGTGGCACTGATGCCGTGCAGATCATTTCCCATGGTTGGTACCGTTTGATTTGCACTCGAGATTATATGTAGTCTTGAGAACACAGTTGCTACCAAAATGCACCACATCCCTCTGAAATCAAACCAACTGGGGAGCGATGGGATGAATGGGGCTGGTGAGCTGCCTCTGCTGAAAATGAGCCCAGCAGCCCATTAGCGTGACCCAGAGAGGCAGAGGAGTGATGCTCTCCTGCTGCTCTGTAGCCTATACATTTCTGAATTCAGTTGAAATGTGGTAAATATTTGGTGTGAGCTGAAAGTGAGCCCTGAGATTAGAGGGAGGCTGTGGGGGAGGGACTGCACTGGGAAAGCCTCACTGCTGGTGTGGGGTTAGCTCGCTGCAAGCAGTCACAACAAAAACCGTGCTGCAGGATGGTTTCCTACTGCTCGTGTTTGTGCCTTAATGCATCTGTGGGGAAGCACTGCATTAATTTTTCTGTAATAAAATTAATTAAAAATCTTAGTGCAAATGCATATTGAATCAATTAGCAGCGAAGGGCTGCAGCTCTAATAGAGGTCCAGAGGAAGGTGCCAGTCTGCTTTGGGGATCGTACTGGGGATACAGGCGGAGTCAAAACACCTCTCTTATCTGCTCCCTTTGAACGGCTGACTTTTATATAGTTTTATTCACTTTTAATAAGCCCTGCAGGAACAGCAGTGAGGTGCAAGGGCTTCATTTGGCTCTGGCTCAGGTGGTGGCAGGTGAACAGCTTTTTGCTCCCAGCCTCCGGCACAATCCTGGCAGCCACCTCGAGTTTGTTTTCCTTCTGCTCACTCAGGCTGTTGTTCCATGGGTGGAGAAACACCCCCCAAAGTAAGCTCTCTTCTGCTGAGGGTTTTGGGAAGCAGAGCTTGGACCAGGAGAAGTGGCAAGGATGGGACCTCTGTACTGGCTTTGCTGGGCTGAGAGCAGGACGCTGCATTTACGGCTGCGGGATTAACCTGCTGTTCGCTTTTTGACAAACCCCACACTCTGCCCTGTGAATGTGAGCCCAAGCTCACTTGCCTCTAAGAGATAATGGAAGGAACTGTGGCAAGTGACACATTTATTTCTTTCTGCTAGAGCTGCACCAGATTTTAATGCAATAAACTGAATTGCAAATTGCAGCTGTGCTGCAAAACAAAGTGTGCTGGAGACCCCATTACCAGCCAGTTGCCCTCTAAACATGTTTCAGCCTGCAGTGGAGAAGGGACTAAATAACCAGCATGCCTGACAGGGGGTTACGAGGTGTTTTCATCCCTTTTTGGCAGGCTGGGCTCTGGTGGGAGTGTTGCATGTGCCTGCCCATGCTTGGGCAACATTTGACAACCTGTGTTAAAAGTGCTCTGCAAACATCTCATCCTTCTGATAGGTCTGATACGTACATGCTAAAGTGGGATGTGGATGAGGGGTAGTTCCTTGCCTGTGCTAACAACCTTGATTGGAGTTGTCTGCTGCTAAGGGCTTTTCCCTGAGTGCCCTCCAGCACCTGAATCCCTAATTTAGGCAGGAGGAAACAGCCACAGCCCTGCTAGAGCTGCCAGCTGCATCTCCTGGGTGATGAGTACCTCCTTCTCTTGTTCCTGGATGTGGCATGGCCTCACAGAAACACTGACAAAGTAGCTAAAATAGGGTTAGTCTTCCTGCTAAGCTGGGCCAGAGAGAACAAGGGACCTGCCTGGGATGGGAGCCTGGGTGCTGTGGTGGGGTTAAGACCTTTAGAGGCTGGCATGCGTGAAAGCAAAGCCTTGTCTTGTTGAGGTTGAGAGACGGAACCACATTAATTGTGGTAAGGGAATGCCTGTCCTGTAACTGTGTCCCCCAACATGGGTGACTTCATGTCTCTGACTGAATCCAGCAGCCAGGAAAATCGCAGCTGGGAACTATGCCTTGCTGTGGGACTGTGTCTTTTTGATGGTGTTTGCCGTGTTGACTTTTGAGCCCCTGAAGCGCAGAATGCTGCTGCTCTGCCCCTATTCCCACCGCCTCGTCTCGCTTCTGTCGGGGTCCTCCCCGCGGAGCAGGAGCAGCCCCTCTGTGTGGTGTCACCTGCCTGTGCACGCTGCTGTGGCACAGTCTGTGTGAGGAGGGAGGCGCGTAGGATGCAACGAGTGATAGAGTTGCTTTTTCTTCCCGGCCCCCCTTGTTCTAAAGCTGCCTTAGGTATTTAAAGTCAGAAAAATGCTCTTTTTAAAAACATTACTCAAACATGGCCTGTCTTTGTTGTTGTAAGAATCTATTACTTGTGTTTTTAATTGGTTCTTTGTGAAACTTAAGATTTGCTTTATGTTAGTTTAGACAATTCATACATGTGGAAGGGTGAAGTGGTTTGAGGGATTCCTTCCCACAAATGCCTCTTGCCTGCTGCTAATTACTGTGTGATTGCTCTTTTACTATGGGTTACCTGGGATGTGCCTGTAATAATTCATGGTCTTGCAGAAGAGGTTCGAAAAGGGTGGGAGCAGCGGCCATTTGTTCTCCAGTTTTCTTAAATGTGTTGGTCAGGTTTTCTTCTCTTTAGAGCTCAGGCTGGGGATCTTCCCTGGGTTTGGCTTCTGGAACTGCTCAAGGTATTGCTATCTGCAGCTTCTGGCAAAGGTTGCTCCCCAGTAGCAGGGAGAGCAACAGGAAACATGTGCTGAGCCTTCTTGTTATTTCACTGCTTTGTATAGTAATCTAGTTTTTGCGAGCTACTGGGAGGTTTTTCAAACAAGCTCAAAGATCAAGGTGTCAGTAAAAGTCTTGAGGAGAACCTTATTTCACTTCCAGACAAACCCCTGGAATAAAAACCTGACTAAACAGCATTAAACTGTCTAATTAAACATCTTTCACTCCTCACTGTTGCTCGTGTTTCATTCCTTGGTGATTACCCACCAGAGAGAATTGCCTAGCAAAAAAACAAGCTAGACTAGACGTGGTATTTTGAACCTTGAGGGTGACTTGCAGAAGGTCTTCAATGGTTTTGGACATAAGAGGACTTGGCTTTGTTTTCTTCTGTTCCCCTTGTAGTGCTTTGTCTGGGCAGAAAGTGAAAGGGTCTCCCTTATGGGTTCAGCCCTTTGCCTTTCCCATTAACACATGATTTCACATCTGTGAGGAGCACCAAGAAACACTCCTGCAAACCCAGGGAGGATCACCCTTGATGCTCATGGTTTACTGGAAGGTGATATCTTAAAAACAGAACAACTTTTCAACAGTTGTTCAGGCTGATCTTTCCAAGTGTGAAGTGGAAAGCAGCCCCCAGACCCTACAAATAAATGTCTCAATGCTCATTTCCAGGTGCCATTTCACAGATCTTTTAGCTTTTAAAGACCCATTTCTTCACCTGTGTCATGTCTTCCTCTCCTGCTATCCTTGCTTCAGCTCTCCCTCTGCCCAGCTGTGGAGGGGGCAACAAGAGGAGGGGACACCCTGGCCATGGTCAGCAAATTGGACCCAACAGCTTATTCGAGGGGGTGTAACCTATTACCAAATGTTGAGAGCCGGCTGACCTGTCTTCCCACTAGATGTGTGCATTAAAGGAGATCTTCAGCTGGTGCGGGCTGTTGCTCTGTGCCAGCTTAGACCACTCACCAGTGCCGTTCCCCTGAGATTTTGTGCTCGTGATGGCATCGCGATGAGGGTGAGGGCTGTCACAATCCACGAACTGCTGCTGGCTGGGAGCATGCTGGATCGTCCGGTGCACATGGAGCTGAGTGGTCACCGTGGAGGTGGGAAAGGGGAGTGGGAGGGGTGTGGGGCTCCAGGTCTGCAGCAGACGGCATCCAGCCCACAGGGTCTCCCTCTGTGCTGGCCACCATATGGTGCTGTATTTCACAGCCGTCCCTGCGAGATAAGGTTCAGCAGCTCATATACATGAAAGGGAATGGGTCGTCTTCAAAATATTTGCTGTTGCTTGTGCCTCTTGTGGAGACGGTTATGGCCGATGAAATCTGTCAGCCTGTACCGCAGCCATGCTGGGTTTCTGTAGCGTGCTGCTTAGGCTGGGAACACCTTCTTGTGGTAGGGAACAGGAATTGGCTGCTGTGGGGTGACATAAGGTGTTAATTAATGTGTGGACAGAAAGTTCCTTCATAATGTATTATCATCCTGCTAAAGATGAGTTTCCTTCCCTTCAGAGGCGCTCTGGTAGGGTCTCTCCCACATTTACCCCTCCCAGGCTGTGCTGGGCTCTGGCTCTTGCAGGAGGTGTCGCACGGCTGCCCGGCCACAGCCTCTCCCAAAGCAGAGCTGCAAACCTTGTGAGCTGGAGCAGCATTGCCTCCGTCCCCACAGTGCAAGGGAAGCGAGAGCTGCCCTCCTGACACAGACATGGGTGCTCGGGCAGCCCCAGGAGAGGGTCTGTGGGGGCAGCCCACCCTGATGAGGGCTCGGGGTGCCCGTGGTGAGAGAGGGGATCCTGCCCTGGTTTGTTAGAAGCTGTCGTCTAAATATGGACATGATTATTTTTATTTATTTCTTTGCTTGCTCTGGAATCTTTGTGTTTTTTCCCTAAATCCTGGACAAAAATCAGTGGTGCCCTGTGTGCATGCGACATGGCTGCATACAAACTCCCTTTGTGACTTCTTTCTTTCACAGGGGAGAAACGCATTCAGGAAGAAGCAGGGCTCTGACAACAGGAATCAAGTGTTTCTAAATATGGACATCCCTTTTTGGACTAAAAAGTCTTTTTTGTACCATGCATATTTCCCCTGTTAATCATTTCCTTTTGTTCCTTGCAAACTTTGGTCCTCCAATGTTATAGAAGGAATTATAGCTGCTCTGTTTGTAAACTTTCCTTTATTATACATGAACTGGCTTCTATGTTAGACGAGTTTGTTGGATTTTCTTTTTAATGCGGTTGGAAGGGCCAGTGCACTGGTTACTCACCCTTGGCTTTTCCTTTTTTTTAAAAACCAGTCATATTTGGCCTCAGCCAATCTTGAAATATTGGGTATTTTACAGGCCATTGAGCTTTGCCTGGTCCTATTCACTGCTTTTGTGTCACACTAATTGGCTTGATAAAGAAGAGCCTGGGCTCTGTGAAGTGCTTCTCCTCCAAGGTGAAATGTGAGATGGTGGGGGGAAATATTCAGATGTTCACTAGCAGTTATGCTGCTGGATAATCTGAATGCATCAGAAATCAGCTAGAGCTCAGACAAAGTAGGGGATTAGGAGTCTGAGATGGGCGAGCGGGGCGGACATCTGGAAGCCTGCTGTTTAGCTTGTCTGCTGGGGTGGCTTGTGTCTTCATTATATGGGTTATTCACACCGAAAATGAACGGCGTGCTGGCATCGTGGTTGCTCTCTGTAGACGTTTTCTGAAATAACAATTTCTGTTGTTATTTACAGAGCACCCCACCCTCCCCAGCAGAGCTCTGTGCGTTCAATACGAACCCAGTCACCAGTGCAAGCAGCGCAGGAGGAGCTCACCCTCTGAAGATGTAGGGACACACTCGGGTTTTGCATGCTGTTGTTTGCACACCCCACTGCTGTCTGCCGCTTGGAGGTTTTGGGGAGAAATATTACATGTACTTGTGGCTGGTGTTATGCAGATGGTAGCTGCTCAGGCCATCCTTTGCGTGGTTCTCTGCGTTTTCAGGCAGGTGCAGTTCTGCAGAGTGCAACAGGAAAGCAAACATATGGGAGAGGAGAGAAACCAAACTTGGGACTTCTGAACCGTTCTTGTGTGCGGGCCGTGGTTCTTCCAAAGCTGAGCCCATTGTTACAGCCCAGAGCTGCTTCTGCCGCAGACAGCGCTGTCCTCCAGGGTCAGCTTCACCTCCTCAGTCCTGCTGTCCCTTACCCCGTCCTGCTGTGGGCATGAGGACGTGGCTCAGGGTGCAAAACTGTGGGTGGAGTGGGGACAGGCGCATGGTGTTTTTTTCAACTCATATTTCCTCATCGAATGAAAAATGCTTTTGCCTTTTTGAAAACACAATACTGGAGAAGGAATTCTAAATATGTTGTGAACAGAAATAGCCAAATAGTGATTTGTTTTGCTTTTGGTTTTGCCCAAAAAGTCGCTTCTTTACCAGCCCCTCAGCACGTGCTCTGTTTCTCCTCCTTCACCTCCCACACTTTGCTCTGCTCGTGTTTCCATCGCCTTCCCAGACAAACCTGCCTTGGCAGCTTCAATTTTGGCCACAGCTGTAACGTACCGAACCAACCTTACGGTGCTCCCACGGAATACCCACTGCTGCCTGGACAGCAGCAGCCTGCCTGTGGGTGGGGAGCACCGCATGGAGAGATTTGGGACAGGTGGAAAGGCTGAGGGAGCTGGGGCTCTTTAGCTTGGAGAAGAGGAGACTGAGGGGTGACCTTATTAATGTTTATAAACATATAAAGGGTGAGTGCCACGAGGATGGAGCCAGGCTCTTCTCGGTGGCAAACAATGATAGGACAAGGGGTAATGGGATCAAGCTGGAACACAAGAGGTTCCACTTAAATTTGAGAAAAAAACTTCTCAGTGAGGGTGACAGAGCCTGGACCAGGCTGCCCAGGGGGGTTGTGGAGTCTCCTTCCTTGGAGACATTCAAAACCCTCCTGGACATGTTCCTGTGCGACCTCACTTAGGCGTTCCTGTTCCAGCAGGGGGATTGGACTGGATGATCTTTTGAGGTCCCTTCCAATCCCAAACATACTGTGATACTGTGCCTTGTGCAGGTGGGATTCCCACTCTGCCTCATCTCTGACAAAGCTGAAGTGAAGCGATTTAGGGGAAGTTAAGGAGGGGACCTCCAGGTAATAAAATGTACACCCTAAAGCAGATACGAGAGCTTGGCAGTGCTTTGGATCATGCTTGGGATGATAAAAGCAAGGGAATTTTTAATTTAAAAAAAAAAAAATCAGTGCAGCAGAAGAGAGGCAGGTGCCAGAGCAGCAGAGACCTGAGCAGGGCATTCATAAATGGCGGTTGAAGAACACACATGCCAGTTGCTGCTGGACGTGATGCCCCTGTGAGTTAAAAGCTGGACTGAGGAGTGAGCCCAATGCAGCCATGCAGCAGCGTCCACCGAAAGCACTGACTCTGTGAAATGTGCCTGTGTTGTGTTAAAGATATGCAAAATTTAGGGAAAGCAAGCAAGCACCAACTTTCCATTTTTTGTGGACCACAGGCCTCTCAGTGCAGTACTGATGGCCAGCAGCTCCTGTTGTGCTACTTCATTTTTATAATTTATTTTGGGAAAACTGCTTTTTCTTTTCTGGGGGGACCTGATGGGAGAAGAACTGAATCCTGATGGATGTTGGCAGCCTTTTTGCTTTTTGAGTGCCTTTGTGCCCTAGTGGGGTTGAAACGTGGGGAGCTGCTGCTGGGAGCGATGCGCGAGCGCTGGGAGGTGCAGGGACGCACAGGTAAAGCGGCTCCTGTGCTCAGTGCCAGTGTACCTGAGAGCCCACATCTGGGTCTGTGTCAGCAGCTGTGTTTGGCTGGGGAGAACGAGAGGTGGAAAAGTGGTACAACTTCTCTAGGGTCACCTGTGGGCCCCCTGGATGCCAAACGTATGCAAGCTGCATATTAAATGCTCCTTTTCACTCAGGGCAGGAGGAGGAGTGCTTTTCTCCTGAACCATGAAGCCAGAAAAGCATTTCTGTGCTGTGGGTGGACTTCAGCTTATGAGGCTTGTGTGATTTCTTTCTCTTTTTTTTTTTTTCTTTTTTGAACAGACAAGGTGCAGTTCTTGCTCCATTTTAATGTCGTTTTTCAGAAGCACTGGCAGTGCAATGCATTGGAATTTCACCATGCTTTGGGAGACCCCAGGGCAAGGACAGGGCACGATGCAGCTCTCCACTGCCCTTCTGGGCTGCCAAAGCCCTTGTTACAAGGTAGAGGGGTCCAGGTTTGGGGGAGGCCTTGAGCACCCGGTCAGTCCTGGCAGCTTTTGCAGTGGATGCTCCTGCAATCGGGAGCCACTGGGAGTTTGCATTTCCCTTGTCCTCAGCCCTGAAGAAAGCCTAAAGCCTCAGTCAATAATAAGCTTATAAGACAGTAAATCTTGGTAATGAGAAAAACAGAAGACAGCATCTGCTCAACATGATGGTACTATGTATGGTCTGGTAAACAGCTACTGAAATGAGTTGCCCATTACTGCAGGGCTCACAGCTGAAAAGCCCCATTTCTCTGCAGGATCGGCAGATTTCACTGCCCCCAGCCCTCTGGACGGGCTGCTGGAATCCCGTTAAGGCTGAGCATAGGGAGAGGTGACCCATTGCCCCTGAGGGCTGGGTGCTTGCCCCCAGGCACAGCAGCCTCCACCACGAAACCAGTGGCAAGTTGCCATCATCCTGTATGTCTGGAGCCCGAGAGAGGCAGTGGAATAGGACCCCCACAGCAGTTGTGATCACTTCCTTGTCCTGTGTCCCCTGCGATGCCTCCTTGTAGTGGCCATGCTCAGAGATGTACATACATTGGAGGGTGCTCTGCAGCAAATGGGGTTTGGGGGTAAAAATGGGAAAACAGTTAATTTTCTATCATATTTTTAGAGGTACTGAAATGAGATGAGCTGATGGGCAACAGGCACCCGGGGATAAATGAGCTGTGCAGGGGGCAGCAGGAGGAGGAAGATGCTGGGTCCTCATCTGACATCCATTCAGGCAAACCTGGTGCCCATGGGGTGGGAGCTGGCAGCGGTCCCAGTCCCGCTCAAACTGCATGAAGCTGGGTCTGCAAAATGGGGAGGAGGAGGAGGGGCGAGTTCAGGGGACGGAATCTGCATATGGTGTGTAATGCTTTTATGAATTGGGTCTTTAATAATTTACATTACCAGTTTAATACTTTGAATACAAATTATCTTGCCCATATGCTGTGCTGACAAATATAAAAATGGAGTAATCAAAGCTGTAATAGCACTATAGCAAAAAGACATAAAATGCCACTAGAAGGCTTAGGATAAATTATTGCATGCACACACTAGCTCTATGGCTCCCTGGTGCCAAAGGATGCATTGCAATTTCTTCCTCAGACTTTGCATTTGGGCTTGAGGACTGGTGCAGTACCAGGAGTACTGCTTGAAACTCTGTGAGACGGGCAGCATTTAACAAAGAAGAGGAAAGAAAAAAGGCTCAGACCTGTTTCATAAACACTGCAATTTAAATTCTGCTCTGGCATTACAAGGGCTGCAAAGAAAATATAGCCCTCTTATTTGTAGGAAGCCCCCTTCTTCCTCCAGCTGGGTTATTTGCATGTATTATAAACTGCAGTGTTGGCTTGCCATCTTCAGGCAGCTGCCACACACTGCACAGCATCCCTGTGCATCCCTGTCCATCATTCCTGCGCTGGATGGAGGTGGGGGGTCCAGCCTGGGTGTCACCGGGATGCCCAAGGGAAGATGCTCGCTGCAGCCTGGCACTAGGTGACTCAGGCAATGGGCAGCATCAGCCCAGGGAAAACATGAGTTTCATCTCAACTCTCTTCATACCCCTCTAGTGCCCAAGCTCTGAGGGGCTGGAGGAGCTGGGAGAGGGTGAAATGGCCCCAGGCCCTTGGTACTCCCTCCTGGCCACCCTTGGGCTGTGGTTTAGGTGCGAGGGAACTATACGGGTGAGCCTTGGAGCTTGTGAATGCTGCAGGTGACTTAGTGGTTTGCTTTTAGCAGACTGGCATCTTTTGGTGCATGTGTGCTGGTATACTGGGCAGCCCAAAGGGCATGGGGCTGTGCAGTGAAATGGGCAGGTTTGCGGAGCAGAGATGCAAGTTGTGCTCACAGGGAAACACTGCTGTTTGTAGATGCCAGTGGACTGTGTGTTGTGGCTTGGGGCGAAGTCTCTGCTTCTAAATACCAGTCTGTTTATTGGTGCTGTATTGCAAAGACATTCCCCCTACAAGCTAGTCTTTCACAGAAAAAGCCATTTAAGGCTCACATTTGCATACACTGAATTTCTCGGCTATCAAGATTACTCCATGCTGTAATCCAGTTCTGTGCTTCTAATATGATCAGTGAAAAATGAGGCTTCTTCCTAAATAAATCATCAAAAATGGAGGGAATGGTGCTTTTCTGGAAGTTGTGAGGCTCTCGTAGTAGCAACATCTTTCCCAAAAGGCAGAGGAATCGGGGCAGGCTTGTTCTGCGCTGCTGCACTGCCTGAACTCACTGTCAATTGCCCTAAGACCCAAACCCCTTGCACACAAATGAGTTTTTCTTACCTTTGGCACTCCCAGGATCTGCTACTGGCTGTATCCCCAGGATGTGGTGCCAGTGGCTAGGGCGTACTGCACCCCAAGGACTAGGGTCACCCATCTTTGGCTCACCCATTAATGCCTGTAATGGTGCACACATGCGTCTCTGTTATGGGCTGAGGGGAGTGGGTGCCAATGTTTGGAATCCCATATCCTGGTGAGGTAGGGCACCCACTCCTGCCCACCCTGCCTGTCCCCATGCTCTTACCTTGCTCTGCTCCTCATGCACCCTAAACCCAGCTCCGTGCCCCCCTGCAGCCTGGTTTTGCCTCTGAACAGGGGGTTCTGAACGATCCTTGGGTGCTGCAGCCCTGCTCCACCCCCTGGTGTTAGGAAGCAGACATGTGGCAGACCAACCCCATTAATTTAGCCGGGCACACCATGGCTCCAAAACCCTTGGGGCAAAGAGGTACCCAGAGCCTCCCCTGCCTGGGGTGATAGGGGCTGCTGGGCCACCCCAGCAAAGGGACGTGTACAAACCGGCATGAGGAGGTGCAGGTGGGCATCCAGCCCCCACTGGAGGAACAACTCCTATTGCCACATCTTCTGGAGAATAATGGCCTAATTGATCCTTTTGCTCTGCAAATAAATTGGATGGATCAAGACCACAATGAGAAATACCCTCATACAGAGGGGGATTTTCAGCATAAAAGGCTTTATATGACTCGTAAACTATAACACTTATTTCTGCATGCGAGATAAATATTTCCCCCTCTGAATGTCTAAGCAATGCAATTTTGTTTGAAGCCTCCATTTGTTTAAGTTCGGAGGTGACAATAATTCACCTGTTTTCCTTTCCCGCAATTCCCCAAGGAATGGCGTAAGCCAAAATAGAGCAAACTCAGCTCTGGCTGTTTGTCACTTGTCAGTTCCCTCCCTCAAGTATGCTCGGATGAGCTTTGTCCTGGAGTTTACATTCGGGCACCTTCTGATCTCTAGCCGTTGGTAAATGGCCCCACATTTCCCTGTTTAGAGGAAGAAATACAGCACACCTGTATGCAGCCACTGCCAGGGCAGGCAGGGAAGAAAGACATAACTTAATTTAACTCCAGATAAATCATGATTTCACAGCCATCTGCCTGCTACAGGCAGTTGAGACTCCCATCTCCTTGGCACTGTAACAATACTTGTCACTCAGTGTCCCAAAGAGACGCACTCACGGCCAGAGATCACAGATGACTAAGAAGAAGCCTGGAGTTGTAAACACCATCAATCTGGAGAAAACAAAATCACCCAGGAGCCTGTGCTAGGTGAGGGTGCTCGAAGGCAGCACTTGCCCCTGCAGAGCATGGGATGTGCCCACTGGTTGTGTGGATCCCCAGCCTCAGACCTCCCCTGGGTCCACCACCAACCCAAAGGTCCAGCAAATCCAAGGAGGCAAAGTGCTGCCTCTCCTCTTCCCTGGGAGGGCTTGGGTCCCCGGCTTTTGCGAGGGCTGGCAGCCCCCGTGCAGCCCCCGTGCAGCCCCCAGCCTCTCTCAGGAGGGGGGACCCAGGCAGGGGTTGTCTGCTGGGGTGCTTCCTTAACTCACTGGCTGCTTCTGCCCTTTGAGGGAGATGAAAGAAGAGTGATCCTATTTTGGAGTTAGGTGCAGCTTCTGGGCACTTTCTGCTGGGAATTTTCACCCCCACCATGAAGCTGTTCAGCTCCTGCCAGGTGGACACAGAGCCCTGAATGTGGCCTTGTCACTGCTTAAAGGAGTTTTGTGTGAGAGCGATGGGTGGATGGGTGCTCAAAGCCTGGCTGTGCTGCCCTCCATGCGGAGCTGGCGGGGGTGCAACCAGCAGTCGTGCTGGGTGCCCCCTCATCTCCTACCACAGATGGGGGCTCTTTTGAGAGAAGTGTTTGAATTTAGTTCCTCATCCCGCAGGCAGAGACCCTCAGCATGGGCAGAAACCCCCTGGCCCGTGCTGGCACATCAGGTTTCGGAGAAGCCTCGCACTGCAGTATGGGCAGCTGTTTGCAGTGCGGCAGCCTTGCTTTGCTGTCCATCTCTTTTGATACCCCTGTGCCTTTCCTGGCTTTGGCAGAGTCACTTCAGATTTCATGTCATACCATCTGTAAATCAGAAGCAGGTGCCACTTCTCTTGTCCGCTGCTTGCCCACTCCCACCCAGGACACCCCCTCTCCATCCCACTCCCCCAGAAGCATCTAGTGCTGCTCCCTGGGTCCCTGCCCATCCTCAGGGACATGTCCGTGTCAAAGCCTAAACTCAATGCTAACATGCACAGGCAGTTTCTTTTTCTGTGTCTTTCTTTCTCTCTTTTAATTTTTTTAAAGAAACTGAATCTGAGGCTGCCATGTAGTGATGATGATATTATTGTTAGTAGTTATTTCTATTTCCATAGCTTCAAGAGGCAGAGAACAGAGTCCTGCTGGGTTAAATGCAGCACATGCTATAACAAAAAGACAGCCTGGGTGCGAAACAACTTGCAGTCTTCTTAATATAAGGAGTGTAAAATTAAGATTACTATAGCAACATCTTGCTAACATTGCATACAGATAGGATTTGTTGGTGTTGGTCTTAATATATATATGTGTGTGTGTCTATGTGTGTGTATATATATATATGTAACGTACATACAGAAACCCTAAATATCTCTGGCAACTTCTTCCATTGTTGAATTTATATTTAGTCTGAAGCCCACTCTCTGTATCTGAGATCTGTGTTGCTTCTTAAGATTTGCATCCAGTTTTCCTTCAGCAAGTCTTGCCTTCTCCTTTGTGCTCTTTTGTGCACGCTGTGTGCCAGGTCTGTGCCCCTTCTGCCTGGGGAGAGTGCTCTGCCCCTGGCCAGGAGCAGGGACAAATCCTGATGGGGAGGTGGTTCATTCCATCCATTGGGGCTTTTGTTTTAAATATATGCAACCCAATTAAATTTTATACCTGACTAAACATCTCCAAATCTGCTTTCTTCAGTCAGATTGTAGGAGAGTGTGGTGAAGCGGAGACGTGCAAATCCCTGTTTTCTCTTCCCATCTCTCTTCTCTCAAGTTGTTAATCTTTAAGTGAAATTTCATATGTTATGAACCACACCTCTCAATTCTCCTCCGTGACTGAATAAAACCTGGGCCCAGAAATGTTTGTGGGAAGCACAGAGCACTGCCAGTAGCCGAGGGAAAAGGCAGCAGGAGGATGGCTGCACCTACAGTTCAGCATCACTTAAATTCTCCAGGAAAATAGCAAAAATTCAAGCACAATTTTCACCTTGTTGCAGAGGTAAGTGGATGTACTGACGAATAAAAGTTTTAACGTCACCAGATCTGAGGAGCTATAGTTGCTTACCAGCCTACAATCAGGTAGGAGGAGAAAACCATGCCCATTTCTCTCGAGGAGCGGGAGCAACTTGCAGCTCATTTGTAACAGCTTCGAGGCTGTGGAGTTGAACATGCACAGTTGGAGGGCTGGTAGATTCGCTGTTTTGAGACCAGACTGTAATGGAGATCTGAGAACCAAAACTGAAAACATCTGCTGGCAGGTCTGGATGGAGGAGCTGGAAAGCAGCCTGGAGTTGCCAGCTGCAGATTTCTGGTGCCTCTGACTTAGCAGTATTAAATACAAGCTCTGCTTGTGGGGTCTAGAAGGAAAGCAAGGGGACTGGTAAGCAAACCCCACTTTCCAGTGGATCTGTGGGGAAGGCAGATGTGGAAAGGTGAAGAAGGGATCTGCATGACGTACAGAAGCTGACATATAGAAGCCAACATTTGAAGCCTACCAGGCTTCACAATGGCTTTTCTTCAGACAGCACTGCCCTATGAGCAGGAATCAATACTCTTTTGCAGAGTCTGCAAAAATGCTGGCAGGTATGAGTGTGCAGAGCTGATGTTGAGTAGGAGATTTCTGGATGGAGCTATTGAAGAGATGGGCAGGATGGAAGCAAGTGTTGGTGATGCTTCACATGTACGTTGGGTATTGATATAGGCCTTACAGTGATGAGCTGAAGATACCAGGACAGCTGAAGACCAGACCAGACAACAGAGAGTGGGTTGAAGACCAGTGAAAGTTCACAAACAACAGTGTGTTAGAGGGGAGAGCAAAGTGAACATGGTCAGGTGGGCACTCAGCTTGTTGGCTGCCAGCAGCAGGCAGAAAAGCCATCCCTTCGCTGAACCGGCCCCAGGCCTGGGCCAGCCTGCAGGCACAAGAGACATCACTACCTCCTTCCCAAAGAAAGGGATAAAGGCAGGTTCTGGGGGTCAGACGGGGCAGTGTGGGCTGTAAACCTGCTTGGGAGCTGCCAGCAAGGTCTGTAGGGCTGCAGAAACCACCTCTGAGACCCTTGGTTAAAATGCACACATGCTTTTGCATCCTCTTTTCTGGAATGGGAACCCATCAGGACAAGGGGCTGTTTATGATGCTCAGCTGAAATTTAACCACCCTGGACTTCCCTGTGCACAGGCAGTTGCTGTCAGCAGTGTGAGCACTGATGCTGAGTGCTGGGTAGAGGTTTGGTGTGAGACCTGGTCACTCACCCCTTAGAAATCCTGTGGGGTTCTGCAGGTGTGCTGGACTGTCCAGGGAAATCGGGGCTTTTGGGGGGAGTTCAGTGAGAGGGGGGGAAATAGTTTCTCTTTCCCCAAGGGGTGCCAACTTTCCCAGCTGTGGGATGCACACTGCTGATATGTACCAAAGCGATAGCCTGAGGAGAGGGAATCTCACCACTGGGGAAAAAACTGTGGCTTTGGAGTCAACTCACTGCAGCTCCTCTGTTCACCCTGGCTGCACCACTACTGCAGATGGCTGCACTTCTGCAGGGACAGGCAGGGGCCACGTGTCCCCCCTGGCTCCATGGTCCTGCCATGCCAGGCATGATCACCATCACCTCTACACTTCTTATTTCTCTTGACCTCTGTGTTTCCATCAGCCTTTTTAAGCAAGCCTGCCACCAAGGCCATAATTGGTTCCCATGTACTCCTATTTATGCTTTCACCCAGCAATTTGCACAAGCCTGTAGAGCTCTCTGCTCATAATTGACAGGAGAAGCAATCTGCTACACAAGAGGAAACATCTCTGCTGGCTGCTGGATCTGAGTGGGCTATTTCCCATAATGAGGATGAAGCAAAACAAGATCTCACCCGCAGCCACAGATGTAGCTGAGTCCCCATTACAGCAGGCACAGAGGTGACGCTTGGGTCATAATTAAGAGCTTAATATTTGGAGTAGAGCATATCGCACTGTCCTTCCTGCGCCACTGGCTTGTGACGAGGCAGTTAGTGCCAAGCGCTCCTGAAGCTTGTTGGAGTCACAGCTCTCACAAGTCAGGCTGCAGGAGGGGCTGCTCGAGAAAGGGAAATCTTCTTTTCTTTCTTAAGACTGTTATTTCTTCACTTGCAGAGGACAACTGTGGGGATTTCAGCCTTAGCATTGGAAAGCAGCTGCTAATGACAATGGAGTGATTTTGATGAGAGTGACATCAACTGTGAACGTCCCCACAGTGATGGTGTGGCTGGGTGTGTAACATGGGTGCCAGTGAGCTGGGTTGGCCGGAGCTCATGCCACCTCCATCTGGAAAAGCAGCTGGGACATAGTGCCGGGCAGCAGAGTGGGTGTGGGAAAAATTCTTGCAGGTGGGTGTGCATCCAGGTGAAGTGCAATGCAAACTGGGGCCGAGGAGGGAAGGAATATGTAGGAAGGAGATGCCAGAGCATCTTGGCACTTTCTTTCTCACGCAATTCTCCCCACGGCAAGGCCAGGTGCCTGGTGAGCAATGCTGAACATCTGAGATGTTGCACAAACTTTTGGGGTGTTGGAGAAAAGATCAACCCCCTCTGCTTGGGCAGCATCTGTGGAGTGGAGAGTTTTCTCTCCCTGCTCTTAGTAGGGAGCCAGTCTTAACTCCTTGTGAAGCGCTAACTAGCCCTTTTTATTGGGATTGAAACACAGCTAGAGGATAAGCCTAGGTCCCTCCTGGCCTGTCCCCCCCCAGCCATCCCCTAACTGGAACAGCCCCAGGCTTGGGGAGGACGAAGAAAGAAAGGGGAGAGAAAGGATGGTGAGAGGCTGCGAGAGCTGAACCAGGAAAACCAAGAGCGATGCAGCTGGCACCCCTGCGGGTGCTGAGCCAGGAGCTGCGGGATTCCTGTGCACATGGCGTGTCAGCACAGAAGGGATGGACTGGAAAGGGGCTGGCGAAAGGAGACCTGTAAGGAGCAGAGTGGGCTGGTTGTTGGTTTTCACTGGTAGAAAAAGGGACTGCAATACATTTCTATAGGAAAAACCTGAAGTACCTTTTTTATTTTTTTAATTTTTTTCTTCCTTCTTCTGCCACCCCAGAAGGTCTTGGTATAAGGAGGGAAGCCTTGACCACCCTTGTCTGAGCACACATTTAAATCATGAGGGTGGTATGAGGAAGATGAGCAGTCCTTCTTTTCCTTGAGTTAAAGGCAGATCTTTAGGACAACTAGTGCTGTTGTCAGGGGTGGACAAGGGGTGATCTGTCATGAACCAGCTTTCCTTTCTTTGCTTTTTTTTTTCTTTTTTTCAGATTCACTGCCTTGTTGACAAGCACAGATCTAGCAGTGCCTTGAGTAACTTACTTCTTGTTGGGCAACACAGGAGTTTCTTACTCAGATACTGAAGCACTTGAAATTCTTCAGGATTTGTTAGCCCTGAAATACATCGGTTGAATCTTCCTGGCTTAACAGGGTTAAAAGCTGTGGCCTTCCTCGTTTGTGTGTTGGCTGGTTTTTTGTTTTGCTTTTTGTTTCCCCCCCCAGTTCACCACATCAAACCCCACCACCCTGATCATTTCCATGTATTTCCTTCAGTGTGCCTGACACTTGAGCAGAGTCCTGTGCTACCCCTCAGCTGTCATCCAAGAATCCCCAGCAACCCACACAGCAACCGGGCTGCCTTTGCTGGGAGCAGGGCCTCTGATTTGGGATTTTTTTTAGTGGAATTCAGTAAGATCATTGAAAAACCCCACATTTCATCCCACTACCTTTAGACATGCAGCAAGACTGGCTCCAGCCTGGCACAGCACAGGAGGTTGCCCGATGTGGCTGGTGAGGGCTATCCCGATGCCCCAGCACAACGTGTCCC
The DNA here is from genome assembly GCF_037038585.1 of Patagioenas fasciata. Taxonomy (NCBI): domain Eukaryota; kingdom Metazoa; phylum Chordata; class Aves; order Columbiformes; family Columbidae; genus Patagioenas; species Patagioenas fasciata. The sequence continues at coordinate 17,538,403 of NC_092530.1, forward strand.
CAAGGTTGCAGAGCCTGAAGATGCTGCAGGGAAGAGCTTGTGTTTCTCCACACCTGTCGGAAGGGTTGGAGCTGTTTACTAGAAGAGGCTGCACGAATCCTATGCATAATTCAGCTACTGCCATACAAATCATCTCACTAGTAAAAGCCTTTCTGAAAAGTATGATTTGATTGCAACAAACTTTGACCTAAATGTACCACAGCCAACAGCCCCGTATGGTGGGTTTTAAACTTTTGCCGTCACTTCATTTTGAATCTAGGTCATCCCCCTTGCTTGTTTGTAACAAGGGTAATTCTGATTTCATTCATGTTGCATCCTGAAGTTTGAAATGGGGAAAAAATGGAAAATTTGAAACGGCAAGTCAACCTCAAAGTCATTCTTCTTAAATCCCATCTTGGAGCAAAGGAAGCAGTTAGATGCTGCATCCCAAGGCAACATTGATGGTGTCATTTAATGTTCAGGGGACGGAAGGAATACAAAGTTTTCCTTCTTTCCCTTTTGATTTTGATTTCAGAGTTAGGCAGTTGAGTTGAATGAACTGGCCTGTGTCCACGGCTTTTTGAGCGATTAACAAAAAAGTCTATTCTGGGCAAGTGAGTTGTATGCTCTGCGTGAGGCTGCTCCTTCAGCGACAAACAGGGAAAGTAGCTGAACACGAGTTTATTAGTTTGTCTGGAATTTCTATGCAAGCACGATGGCACAAATAGAACTGCCTTTTTGTTGATCTCTTCTATGATGGCAGCTCAGGGCAAGCTGCTGTATTCATCTATTTATTGCTGAAGCAACTAGTGCTTTTTTTCCCCAAGATTGGGGTGCCCTTACACTGTGCACAGTACAGCTGTTTTGCCTCTGCAGTAAATAGCTGCACAGTCAAAATAGACAAGAACTAAGTTTAGGAGAGAGGAACTATTGCTCTGTGTTTGGCTAGAGAGTTGCAAGTGGATAGTGGTGACTCCCCCTTTGGTGATGGTTTGGGAATAATTCTGCCTCCTAGTCAGACACTGAATTTAAGGGCAGAATTGAGACAGGGAGTGGGGGAGGAGATGTGTTGGTCCTTATTTTGAAGATAATGGCCATGACGCACAGTGGGACTAAATGGCTTATTTTAGCTGTGTTTGTCAGCTCAAGGAGTCTAAGACTATACCAAGGAATGAACCACTATTGTCTATCCAGACCAGAATCTTAAATAAGAAAAACCGACTGTGCTGGAAAGGCAGGTGCTGAAGCTCTCCAATGCTGAGCACCACGTCCTGGTAGTGTTAAACCACCACAAGGTCCTGGTTTTAATACAGGAGGCAGAAGAGACCTCTAAACTCTCATCTGGTCTGTGTGGGGTGGAGAGAACCTGCTCTGCCCATCACCAGGAGCAGCTTGGCAGGGCTCCCCTGTCCCGTCGAGGGCTTAACAGTGTGGGAGCAGCCCATGTAGCAAAGAAATTATCAGCCTTCTTTCTGCATCTGCTTACATGTCTCTCCCACAGGCCATTGCTTGAGTCAAAAGTGTCACTTGCTGAGAAATTATAACTTTTATTTCCTGTTGTTCTCATTGGAAATAATCATGAGTACTCAACCAGGCTGGTGGGGTGGGTAGGGGGGGATTCAGCTTCGTTCAGCACCTTTATGTTGTGCGTGTGGATTGCGGGAACAGAGCAAGTGCTCAGTGGGAAGGTGACTGAGTATTTCTGCTCAGGGAACTATGTGTTAGAAAAGACTTCAGGCTGCAAAATTGCCTTTGCAACTCACTGAAGTTACTTGCAGTGGGAAAACCACCCATCTGCCCGATGGTCCTGCCTGGTGTCTGCTTTCAAAGCAAACTTGCCTGCACCCTGTCTGCAACGGAGACATTCAGTGTAGAAGCTCAGGGGAAGGTTTCCTGGTGCTCTGGTTTTCTATGTTTCTCCTTCCTTCTCATGTGTCTTCCCTCCTTTGAAGCTGGACACCAAACCACCTTTGAATTAACTTGTCTTGGGATTCTGAATTTCCCAGCCTGGTATTCCTCATCTAGCACTAAGCTCCTGGTCCTGGGGGTGCTCAGGGGATAGCTAATTATTTTGGTGAGCACAAAGAATTCCTTAGGTCTGGCTAATGGAAACGGGTATGTCACAGTATCTAGGCAAGCTCAGTCAAAATAACAGGACAAATTTGCCTTAAATATGCCACATTCAGTATGGTAGTATTTGTGGAGAGCAACCATTATCTTTGCATATTTGACAAAAGTTAATTGACTCTTTGACAAAAATCAGTGTAGTTGAGTCTGTCCCTGTATAGCGGGGGCGGGGGAGGGAATCCTTCATTTATAAGCGATTCATTAAGTAGCATTAAAGCTGTCTCTGAAGACAAAATAATCTTTTTAAAGAGGACTCAAGGTACCGAGAAGGAAGATTAATGCCTCAGCTATTTTTCAATTATGCAAGCTTTCATTTACTATAGTATACCTGGATTAACTCTTACTAAGCTGTGTGTGTTGGTAGGTAGGATCAGGAAAGGTGGTTTCATGCCACTGGATGAGTCCTGTGCTCAGTGAGGGACAGCGATTCTCTGCTCATGGCTGTGGTGGTGGGTGGGAGCAGCATGGCAGGATGGTGCTGGGTGCTGCCCTTCTAAGCCTCACTGTTAGCAAAGCTATTGTGTTTTTGCAAAAGGAGTGTTTGAAAAGCATTGATGGTGCTTGAATATTTTGCACTGATTGCACTCTGCTTGGTCTTCCCATTTGTACACATGTATATACCCACCCTGGTGTACTTTGAGTACTGAAGAGCTCTGGTTTATGACCCTAATTCAGTTGCTTTGTCCTGTGATCACATTCATGGTCCTTGCACAATCAAATGAGCCTAAATTCTTCTAACAAACTGGGGATATTTTTATTTCAGTATGATTTATGTCAGAGGTTCCAGTAAAGCATAATTAAAAAGGTCTTATTGATACCTCTACCTTCATCTTTTTTCCTTGCCACTGCTTCCCAGAGTGCTAGCCTTTTCTTAATTGAAGCAGTGAAGAGTCCATTTAGCAGGAAGGTGGGAGGAAACAGCCTGAAAACCATTCATCTAAATCATTCCACCGATGAAAACAGTTGCTCACTACATCTATCATAATTTCTTCTCAGTGTCCTACGAGAGATTAGTTGCTATAACTATGCAGATACACATGTGCCTGGTAGAGCTACGCAGACCTCCCCATCTAGGGCAGTTGAACCAGGCCATGGAAAAAAACTGCTTTTTGCAGGTACAAATTATGCACCAAAAGAAGATACCAGATGAAAAACCGTTTTTCTTTTTATTTTTTTCTTTTTTCTTTTTTTCCCCCAGTTGCAGCAGTTTCATAAAATGTGATGCCCCCTCTACCTTGCAGTGCTGTGCTAGCAAGTTTTGTTAAGAACAAGTGAGGCCAAAATCCTCATTGAGCTGCTTTGTTGCTCCCATTGGTGCTCTTGTCCAGGACAGCACCAGCACAATCACCTTGGCTCTGCAGCTGGTGAAAGTCAGTGGGGTCCAGTAGAACTTGCGTTTATACTCTTCTGATTCTTCAGCAATCAGCTACCATTATCTGTCACTAGACAAAACCAGTTCCCTGCGGGACATCCCAGCTTGGCAGCCTCCGTGATGGAAAGGGCTGGAAGACAGCACTAGCAGGTTTGGTCCTAGCAGAAGATAATCGTTCTGGGTGCAGGTTTGCTGGGCTCCAGAAAGCCTCCAGAGCTGGGGGAGAAATGGCAGCACTGCACATATCTTTAAGCAAAGCATTTAGAAAAGCAGTGTTTCCTTGACTCCAAACACCATCTTCATTAGTTTCAAAACATGTTTCTACTAGCAAGTCCAAGACACCTGCATATAAAGTTCAGGTACGCTGAAGTCACATCCCAGTTTTCCACATGTGAAATGCATCTGAGAGCATCTTAAAAATGGTGCAAACTGGCGCTAGAGCAGAGCGGCCTAAAGGTGAAAGGTGCTGAAAGGATGCATTCATGTGAGCTGCCCCTGCACTGCAGGTAAGTCCTGAAAACAGACCAGCCGAAAATCTGTGAACAAAATTATTTGGCTTACACAGAGAAAATATTTGCAAAACTACGCAGAATTCAGTGCAGTGTGTCAACCAAGAAACCCAAAGAAACCAAACTTCAAGCCAAAATGCTGTCTTTGGCAATTTGAAAATGCATGATTTTTATAATAATCTTTTTTTTTTTTTTAAATTTGTTTCAAAACTGGTGCTCTTTGGTCATGGGGAAAGGCTAAAAAGCTGCTTAAAGCAGCTTGGCTTAGCAAAGGCCTGACTGCAGATGCAGATCCCATGCACCCAGCTGGGGCAGATCCTGTTGGCTGCTCATTTCAGCTGTGCCTCACTGCTGGTGCTGCTGGTGGGGAATGAACCATCAAAGCACTTGTTTTTAGCTTTGTTATTGACTCATTCAACTGGGCAGTTGTAAAACGCCCAGGTCAGGTTGTGACACAGCCTTTACGTTTGCTCCGGTACTTTGACCTGCACATGGAGAAGTGGCTTTGGACTGAAGCCAGAGCAGGTGTTACTCAGAGGTGAGGAGCCTCAGGCCACCCCTGCCCTCTCTTCTGCCCCCACCCAGGCCCCAGCACAGCACCATGACTGATCTCCATAGCCCACAAAACCTGTTTTCTGAGTTTATTTTCTAAATAAAGCAGAGAATTTATGTGGTTGCAGTGTTGCAGCTGCAATCTGACCACAGGGGCTTTGTCCCTTGCTTGTGCTGCTGTGGAATAAAGCACAAAAGGTGCCTGGAAGCCTCAGCTACAAGGCTGGGCTGCGGGAATGGGAATCTCTGCTGCACGACACTCCTGTGCTTGGGAAGCGTGTGAGTGAGCTGCTGATACTGAAGTTATCGCCGGGGCTTCTGCATTGCACACATTAGAACCAGTAAAAAGCATTAAAACAAAAGGAGATGTGTTTGTTCTGACATACTTGGTTGAAAAAGTTCTTGTGAGGAGGGGTGGCTGGCTGTGACCAGAAATGGGGGGCCTGGTGGCACGCTGGCCTTGGAGCCACGGGGCAGCGCTTGCCGTGGGACACCAAGGCAAAGAAAACCCTTGTGCGACGTGGAAAATAGGTAAAACTTCACCTTGTAATTTTTCCTTTCTTGGTACTCATGTTCGAGGGCAGAAGCTGTGTGAGTTTCCTCACCGGGGGATGAGGGTGCTGGTCACCCCGGCTGTCTCCCCGGCGACTTCTCTAAAGCACTGGTTCGTGCCGGCAGAGGTTGTACGAGCTGGAGTCGCTGCCCACGGCCTCTTCCTCGGACAAAACCGAAGTTTTTTGCCTTGGCCCGGTTTCCCCCTGGGCGCGGAGCTGCCGGCTGCAGCAGCTGCGCAGGAGGAAGTTACAGCGCGGGGGAGCTACGGCAGATGCAGGCGGCTCTCGGTGACCTGGGCGGCTTCTGCCGGCGGCGAATCCTGCACACGGGCTGCACCGGGGGGGCGCCGCTCCCCGGCCCAGTGCTCCCCATCGCCGCCGCGCGGTGGCGCCATCGGACCGGCGAGCGCTGCGGGTGCCCCGCACCGGGCAGCCCCCCCGCCCCGCCCCGGGCAGGGCGGTGGCACCGCCGGGGAGGGGGCGGCGTGCGCCCCCCGGGACGGGTACCGGGACGCGCTCCTCCCTGCGGCGCCGCGGTGCTGCCCGGGGGGCTGCCGTCGGGGCGGGAGGAGGAGGGGCCCCGGCGGCGGCGGGCAGAGGCGCGCATGGAGCGGCTGGGGAGCAACGGGAGCTGCCTGGGCTGCGGGCGGGACGGGGGTCCGTCGGCACGGACCGCCACCGCCCTGGCGGCCGTGCTCATCTTCACCATCGTGGTGGACGTACTGGGCAACGCGCTGGTCATCCTCTCGGTGCTGAGGAACAAGAAGCTCCGCAACGCCGGTGAGCGCGGGGCGGGCGCGGGGGGCGGCGCGGCCGCGCTGCCAACTTGCCGGCGGCGGGCGGGGCGGAGCGGCACCGCACCGTGCCTGGGGCTCCGCCGCCCCGGCCCCGCACAGCAGCTGTTCCGCGCTCCAAGCGGGGCAGGAGCCTGCGGGGTTGGTGGGTGACGGCTGCGGACAGGTTCACAGCCCCTCTCCGTAGCATAGGAGCGGTAAAGGGCGTTTCTGTCTCGGGAGCCCCGGGTGAAGGGGTGGTGAGTTGCCGGTGAGCCAGAGTAGCACCCGCTCGTCTCTTCTCTGCGGTGACCCGAGTTACTGTTGGGGTTCCCGACTCTGTGCGTCCCGTACCGCTGCCTCGGTCTTCCAACTTCTCGGAACTTCTGTCTCGCAGAGGCAGCTACAAATCGAGGAATCTGAACTCACGTCACGACTCAGGTAAAACCCGCATTCTTCGGCTAGAAATATGCTGGTCAAGAGCCAGGAGAGCAGGTGCTGATAAGGAAAACTCCAAGTGCCAGAGTCAGGTGCAAGGGAAGGCTGCTCATACTTTTAAGACCAGCCTAATTACAACGCTGACCACTTGCTTTTACATCCCGGCCTTGCATGTGTGTTAGTTTTTTCATCTTAAAGTTGTTGTGCTTTAGTTGACCAACAGAAAGCAGAGTAAAGATTTTCTATGTTTTTTCCGTGAGTAATTTGGAAGTCTGTTTTGGAGCCTTATGTATTGACCTTGATGATGAATTGATCTAGGAAAATTGTGAAGTTGATATTGATATTAACCATTTTTGAGAAGGCTGTATTTCTCGAGGGTGTAATTTTTCCTACCATCAAAGTCTTGTCATTGTAGCAAAGAAATAACACTGGATATAATTTGCTCTGTAAGGAGTGTCAAGTAGTCTGTGTAGTGTTGCTTAAAACATACTGTAGAGGATGTTTTGGTAAGGACTACACCACTTTCCACTATTACAGTGAAAGACATAAAATGACCTTTACTTTTATAGCTTGTTAAATGGCTTTAGTGAAATATCTGCAGTGTTTATAATATGCAAGGCAAAGTTGTAAGCGTTTTGGAGATTCCAATCTCTCTCAATCTCTCTTAGTCTTCTGTAAATATGGAGTAACTCAGCAGCCTTCAGTAAAAGTAGCTGGTGGGTCAGACTGATGGGACAACTTTCCCCAAGTGCCTCTAAGATTTGATTGATTTATTGATGATTGTACACAAATGGCTATTGGCTTGGGCAGGCACTGGATGCAGTGACCTCAACCAGTGAGTTCGAGATTTAACTGATACGTGAAACATGGCCCATACTATCCACAGTACACAAATATGTTGTGCTGGGCTTACAAGAATTTTGATATAGTTGGGAAAGGCATTTACCGTTCTCTTTAGCTTTGTTTTAAAATGTGAGCACTGTGAGCTCGTGATCAGTGGTTCAGGGAAAGAAAATTGAGACACCCTTCCCTTCTCCCAAAGATAACTAGTGATTTATGCTATCTGGCTGGTTGGGCAGCAAGCAGATTTGAAACTATTTAGCTGCTTTTATCACCTTTCAAATTGTTAATCACTGGAATGCATTTCATGACTGAAGACTGCCACCACTGTGAGCTGGATTAAAGTTCCTGTGAAAGTGAAAAAGAACAGCTTTCCCTTGAAGTGATCATAGAGATATTTTCCAAGTCACAATTCTTGTCAGTAACCTGTTGTCCGCTCTACATACAAGCTACTGGGATGTAAGAGTAGAAGCAACACAAGTGAAATCTTTGCTGACTTCCCTGTTTGAGGGGAGGTGTCTCTCATTGCACACAGAACTCGAGCGTGATTAGCAGGGGATTCAGTGATACGTTCTTAAAAGTGGTGGAAGGTGTCAAGAGGTCCATCCTGCTTTGTTGACCTGAGCATCATTCCTCATTTAGTCAACAGCCTAAACTAGGAACGCCTTTGTGTCACTAGAGGGGTTCAGCAGCGGGAAAGCAAGGCAGTCAGACTGATGCTGATGATCTGAATTTCAGTGAGGTCTAAAATGTCTAACCAGCATCTACCTGTTGTCATCTTGTTTTGCAGAAAAGATCAGGTATGTTTAGGATATTCAGATATCCTGCATCTGTCCATATTAGGAAGTAAAGGGGCTGTCTACCTCCCTGGATGCAGGACAAGAAGTCAGGAGTCTCGGCTCGGTTCATGCTCTTCCTGACACGTGAGCAGCACTGTGAATGAGGGGGGCTCAGCCAAAACACAGCAACCAGGTTGAAATCCTTTGGACAAAGAGTTTCTCTGCTCACGTTCAAACCTACCCTAAGCCAATCGGATAATTGAAAAGGACACCAGTTATGGATGTGCCAGCTCTTGCCAAATCCTGCAAGCACCAAGCCCTCTGTTTCTGGAGCAAGCTCCTAGGGAAGCTAGCAAGAGCCCAGCTGCAAGGTCATCCAGCTGGAGCTAAAACTGTCACCAGGATAAGCTGGATTCAGACTGGGATGTGGAACTGGCTATGGTGGGTGATCACTCTTGTGGGGACAAGGTTACCAGTCCGTCCCCCAGGACCTCTCTGCAGTTCTTGGCACATGTCAGTACCTCTTTGCTGCCTGTAGCTACAGTGGGCAGGTTAGAAAGGGTGAACCTTTTTGGCAGCTGAAAGCCTTCACAAACCTGGCCGCCCTGCTGCTCCTGCCACTGCTGGAGTTTAAAAGCGAAGGACCTGACCTCCAAAATTTTCCAGGAGAAATCACTCCACTCCACTTTGCCTCTGGGAAGGTGTAGCATAAGTCTGGTGGTTGTTGATTTGATCTGTGTTGTTATTGGGAGGTGCTCAGGGCACTAAGCACAGAGTAGGACCCACGCAGGAGATGAGTGAGCTGTGTGTTACGTGGCATGTGCAGGACCATGACCAGCCAAAGGCTGCTGGCCTGGCTAAGTCTACAGCCCTTTACCTGTGGGTCCTGCTAGCCTTACAAGTGTGAACATCTGCAGTGAAAAGAGACAATATTTTTCGATGAGTTAGCCTGCTCTTTGGGCAGAGGCTCTGGAAATACCCATCTCTAGCGCTCCTGAACTTGCTGCAAACTTAGGCACACAGCCTAAACATGCGTTTCCTGAAACCCCACATCTCCCACCAGTGCTACCTGGAGCTCTGCATTGCAAAGAGCCATTTCTGCCACCTCCTGGGTCCTTTTCCCTCGTGGAAATGTCTCTCTGGAGAGCCAAAACCTTATTGGGGGCGACAGCGCAGGTATAACTCTATTGAGGTTGCCGGGCTCAACTGGCTTTTAATCCCCTGTATATACACTATAGCATAGCGTTGGGGATTTTGACTGTCACGTTGGCCAAAATCAAGCGTCGCACACAAGCCTGCATGTATTATGTCAACACAGTTACCTTTGTCAGCCAAATGTGTGCTCTTAACAGCAGTACTAGATCAGTTTGACAAGCCCTCCGACCAGAAAGCTGTGTTGACTAGCAGTAATTGTGTTTCTGTCTCCAAATACTGGGACTGCAGGCAGGGTAAGAGCCGGCACTTCCCGGGTCAGGTCTATTGCCCTCTGAAAATATTGGCACGGTGCTAAGTTTTTGTTTGCTTGAGTAGGGTTTTTTATTTATTGTTCCAAGACCTCTGGAACTTCCTGACTGGCCTGGGACATGTTTCTGTTCGTTGTTTTATTTAAGAATCAGTGTCAGGGATTTGGCGAGCTCCTCTATACACTCTGATGTGCAGGTTTTCTAGTTACAGATGTGAGAAGTGGTTAGCAGGCACTGGTGGGTATCTTCCTAATTTGCTTCTGGAATTCAGAGAATTTTGTTGTAGTGGAGAAATAAATCATCTTTATCTGCAAAGGTAAAAATAAATCCTTATACTTTCTACATCTTCTATATCAGGATGATTTCACCATACTTTTTTAGCATCAAACCTATTTTATTGATGGATTCTTGCCCTTTTCCTGATATTTACTGCCATTAGTTTTGTGATCGTTCAGGTTTTTTTTATAAAAAGTGTTGACTTCCAGCTACTAATTTTATAGTGCATTTTCTATTTGTTACGTATCTTATTTATTTATTAATTTGGCTCCTGTCTTTAAAAAAAAATCTTATTTTAAACAAAATAACCTTTTTGAATATAATACTTTTTTTTTTTTTTTTTTTTTTTTGGGTGGTGGGGAAGGGAGGGCTCTACTAAATCATCTTTAAATATCTCCCAGTGGGCACCATCCTGTTTGCTTATATTTAGGTGTTTTCTCTCAGTTATTTTTGTGTCTGATTTTTTTCTAGTTTTGAGAAATTGACCTTTTGGAGATGTTCTGTTTCCTTATCTTAAATGCAGTTGAGAGCTGTGACTGTTTTTCTTCCAGCTTTTGCAGGATTTCCTTGTCCTAGAAGGCTATCTATCTATTATATGTAGGTGTGTTGAGATTTTTTTAAAAATTATTTGTTTTAGTATTTTTTAGCACCTCAAACCCTCTAGCATCTGCCACAAGCCTGAAATTACATCTTTTCTTTCTGTACATTGCGGGTAGATGCCTCAGGAGCTGCTCATCTGTTCCGCTGATTCATTTGTCTGTAGTGAACTCCCACTGGTGCTTCTGATTTACCCATCCCCTGCCCCTCTGAAATGTCAGGGGCTCTGCAGCAAGTGTCTTGGCTTTCTGGTGGGAAATGTGCTGTTTGTTGATGAAAGAGTTTGAAGGTTGCTGGGACTCTAGAGGACCCTGGAGCTGCATCCCCCTCCCTGTTCCTGAGTCCTCTAATGTGTAAGGGTGACACCCGGCACCCCATTGCTCTTCCGTGGGGATGGGTGCCTGTGACATCAAACAGCTGAGCTGCTGACAAGTGGTCTCGTTGCTTCTCGGCTGTTGGTGGGGAATAATCCATGCCAGTGTTTGCTTTTAGCTTCGTTATCAACTCACTCAACTGGACAGTGATGGATTTGCCATATGAAGCTGACTGGCAGAGATGCTCCCTGTGCCGTGGGAATGTTCACTGCAGCGACGGGGCTGCTTCAGAGAAGCCTGGCTGGGGCTTGACATGGTGGTTGCATGGGCTGTAAGGCTGGTGCAGAGCAGCTGCTGGTTGTGGTCTGTGTGTGAGCAGCAGGGTGTACCCCAGTGCGCCCCACAGGCTCTGGGAGTGGAGGAGCAGGCATGCTGGTGGGGATGTGTCAGTCGCTCCCTGTGTCCCTCTGCTGCAGCCCCTTGCCCCTGTGGCTCTGCAGGTGGGGGCTGGAGCGAGGGTACTGGCTGTGGGAGGTGGGAGGAGTGGGAGCGACAGCAGGGTAGAACCTGTGAGAAAATTAATTTGGATTAAGGTAAAGTGTGAGCTTTAAGTGTAATAGCAATGTGAAGTCAGAACAGTCCCAGCCTGTTTTTCCCCAGCAGGTGATTTGCACAGTGCGATACAGAGGAACGGAGCTTTGCTTGGTCTGTGCCACAGCTGTGGGGCACAGCCCCATGGCCAAGCTGATGTGGAGAGGTCTCTGACAGCATCACCTTCATGTGCTCCAGATTTAGTGGGGGTTCAGGTTGGGTTCCCACCCAGATGCTTGCACATCTCCCAGCGGTGCTCTGCCGGGCTCCTCCTGGGCTGCGGGAGCAGGAGGTGCCTGGAGTGCCGAGGAGGAGGCTCAGAGCTGCCATCCTGCTCGGAGCAACACACACCGCCCCGTGCTGTCCCACTCCTGTGCTGTGCTCCAGGAGCTCCAGGGGAAGCAGCAGCTCACTGGGGCGTGAGTGGTTCTGAAGCTTTTTTTGGAGTGCAGTAGCTTCAGAAATAGTTCTAAATTGGTCCTTCGTACAGCTTGATACAAGGTCCCAAGGGGATTCCATCCCCTCGACTCTGTGAGGTCAAAGCCACCATTTTTTTTTATTTCTATTTTTTCAGGACACGCCCACCCCCCTGCTCCTTACGATTAAAATACTGCTAGTTTCTTGCTGAGTAGTGCTCAGCATGCATTTCAGATACACTGGCAGTTTGACAGACAGATGGTATGTGGTCAAGTCAGTGATTGTATGACAAATACATGATTTGAGAGAAATTAATCAGGTTGCTGCTAGAAACAGTAATTATGGCATCTCTGAACTGAGGAATATTTGTCTTTGCAAAATATTCAACAAAAGTTTTGTTATGTGTTGGTGTAGGTCTCTATACAGTTATCCTCAAATTAGTTGAAACAAATTTCCTCTGATTAGGAAGATCTGAGTCTCGTACCTCACAAAATAACACCCTGCCCTCTCAGGAGGGCCACCCTATGGAACTCGGCACAAGAGTAAGCAAACTGTTCAGCCCGGTGCTGAGCTCCCTTTGTCCCTCTCTGAACTCCGAATGCTTCCAACCCCTTTAGCAAAGACTTTCTTTTTTTTTTTTTATTCCTTCCTTTTAGCCCCAAATGATATCACTGCCCCAGCACTTGATGTTCCTGGAAGATTTTGAGAGCCAAGTACTTGCTTAGATAATAGCAAATAATTAATTGCCTTGCAGACAGTCCTTCAACACAAGCTGGAACGTGTTTTGGGAACAGGGAAGGTGGGTATGTGTGGTCAAAGTAGTTGTTCCCTGTGTGACTTGTTGAGTGATTAAGTAAAAGGTCTAAAAAGACAACTGTCATGTGATGGCCTATAAATAAAATGGAAATTAATTCAGAGGTGGTTTTTGTTTGCTTTTTTTTTTTCTTCTTCTTGCATTTTCATGGCGTTTTGTTTGCTTTTCTTTCTCTGTGCAGGATGTTTAAACCTTTCGAAGCCTGTCCCACAGCAGAGAGCAGGGGTGGAGGAACAAACACAGGATCATCCTTTGAGCTGGTTGGCAAGCAGAAGGCTGTGCTACAGTCCTAGGACACCCTGTCCCTGATGGGAGAGGTCTGATGGGACTGCTCTTTGTGGAAGATGTAGAAAGAAACCTGTGGAATAGCTTTCTCATGCTTAACTATTCTCATTCCTGAAAGCTGGAGTGAGGACCAGTGAATCTCTGTCTTCTGAGACGGTCTACTTGATGTTTTCAGTTAAGAGACCTCAGATATTTCTTTGCTGAACAGTCCCTAGCATCATCTTCAGATGTGATGTTGGCAAATGCTGCAATGTCTATGGGGGACTCAGGTCCAGCAGCCCAGTGTCTGACCTGTGCAAAATCCCTGTTCTGTGACTTAGACACAATAGTTATGGGCCTGGGCTTGATCCTGGGTAGATTTCAGGCACAACTGAGCTGGACGCTGGAGCTGCTGTGTGTCACAGCTGTGGATCCAGGGCCAGCATGAAAGGGTCCAGGTAGAGATGGGTTCAGTGAGTCCTGGGGTAGGAGGATGCATGGAAGGTGAAGAAGGGGGAGGAGAAGTGGGAGTGCTGATGGAGTGTTCAGCATCTGGTCACAGGAGGTGGAGTGGTGGTAGGATGTGCCAACCACAGCCAAAGCGAACAAGGGCGGGTGGTAGGATACTCGGGTTATATGAACTGCACCTCTTCCCATCCCAGAGGGAAAGATGGGGAGAACTGGCAGCTCTGCCTGCTGTAGACATTTGTGTTTGATAGTAAGGGCAGGAACACTCTAGAGACCCTGATGTCTTCTGGGAGGGAACATAGCTGGCCCTGTGGGTGCCAAGCAGGCGCACAGCCTGCAGTTCCCATGAGCTCTACAAGCCATAAGTTAAATGGAGCCTAATGTATTTTGTCTTGCTCCTGGCCCTGTGTCTGGCCTTCACATCTCTGCTGTGAGTTTTATTTCTGCAGATATTGCAGCAGAAAGTGTAGCAAATTGAATCTTAATGGGGTGAGTGAAATCCACAGCAGAGTCACATTTGGATGCATCAGGAACTGGAGCCCTGGCCCATGCTTCTGGAGGGAAACGCTGCCCAACAGCCGGGTGGGAGGAAGCAGCCCCCCACTGTGCCCCACCATGGCCCCTGCCAGGCAGGGTCTGCCCATAGGAGACAGGGTGGGAGGCACAGGTCTCTGCTGTTGCTTTAGCTCTGTCCTACTTGTGGGGAGGTTCACAAATAGGGATTTAGGAAAAGGAAATATTCTCCAGGTGGTCCACGATTTTCCAATGACTTGTGCAGGGTGACCTCAGCGGCTTAAGCCAGTGTATGAACATGACACAGAAGTGTTTGTGGAGTGGGCAGAAGGTAGAGAAGAGGGAGTAAACATCTGGGGTCCCGGTCATGGGAATGGGTTTGGGCTCTGCTTTTAGGGTGGAACTGCTGGAGACCTGGAGGATATGATCTGTGCCCAGAACTGCTTCTTCTCTACCCACCCGATCCACCTACTTTTTCTCCTGTTTGTGTTTCTTGGCCAGTTTCAATGGCAGGAGCCATCCACATCTCGCTGTCCTCCTACTTTTTCTTACTGTTCTCCCACTACTTCTTTGGCCCAGAGTCCCATGTACAGGCTGCTGAAATGCTCCTGCCTGGCTTTTTTAGTGTTGTACATTTGCCCTCCCAATGTGTTCATCAGCACACAGCTTTGAGGCTTCCTTGGGCCAACAGAGTCCCTGGCTGAGGAGAGCAGAGTCACCAGCATCGGCAGGAGGGATCGAACTTGCCTGTATGATGAGAGAGGGAAGAGCTGTTGGGAACTGTTGTGAGGCACATGACAGAGGAGGGAAGGGTTGGGGACATTGGGAGAGGTGTGTGGGCCTCCTGCTTGTGTCCTGCAGGAAACAGTGAGGCAGGGATGGCAGCACGGTGGCACTTCCTGTTGGTTTCTGAGCCAAACCTAGTGTTGTTCTTGGCTGGTTCCTAGGAAAATGGATTATACTGTATTCAAAATATTCACTCCTGGATTTAATAATATTGCAAAAATAACTTAAATGTATTTCTTTCAGAACCTTATGGTATTCCATGGAAAAGCTGTCTGTTTATCTGCTGGTGTTGCCAAGCACATATTCCAAAGCCAATGCTCATGCAAGTCATTGCTCTTTTAAATAGAAGGGAGAACAATAGCCTGTGACTGTAGCTTTGGCCATGTGCTGTCTGAGGACAATGTCTGTGCACTGTACCTTTCACTACCTACAGCTTTTCACCAAAGTTTCATGGGCCATATCTCTCTGTTGACATTGCTAGAGAGGTGCCTTGGGGAGCAGAGCCAGGACTGAGCAGCTGGGTAGCCTTCCTCGACGACCGCACCTTTTCCAGGTTGATTTGTGCTTCAGTCTCTGCACCTATAGAGACTGTTCTTTAGTCTCTGCATGTCAAGGTCCCACCTCCTCATCTTTTATTTTGAGATGTTCCAGACCATTTTGGAAGTTGCCTCAGTTGTGGAGGAGCTGGGAAGGTGGTGGAGGTCTCTCGACACTGGCCTGCTGTCTTCTCTGTGGAGCTGACATGAGCCAGCCCGAAAGCAAACCCCAGCCCCTGCAATTGATTCCTCAGCCTTCCAGCACCCCAGGCCAAGCCTGTGGCTTTGGGGAGGAGATCAGACCTGAAATTCAGGAAGAGTCTGCCCAATGCTGCCATGGGCATAAGGTGGATTAACTTTATCTCAGACGTAGTAAACACCCCTTCCAGTGCTTGACACACAGACTAAAAGCAAGGCATGACAACACAAAGTATCCCTGCAAGAGGCTTCCAATAGCAGCTGGAGTAGTCTGGAGTTGGAAAAATGTTTATTGCTGCTTTTCTCTCACACTCTCTATTGTCCTCTCTAATGCTTCCCTCCCGCCTCTGCTCTCCTGACTCCTGGTGGAAGGCAGATCGTGCTCACATTGACAGTATCTGTCAATATCTGACTGCAAATATATCAGCCTCTTCTGAGGTTTGCACCATTGGTTTGTTTCAAATGGCCAGTATGATCTCAGCATCTCAATAAACAGCAGTGGCAAAGGTAAGATGAGTTAAAAGTTATCTGTCCCCTGCCTTCTGTCACTAGTTCTGCCTGTTGTCTTTCTGACCTTTCCAAAAATATTAGCACCATCTCTGGACTTTTCAATGCTTCGCTTTGCAGGGAGAAATTAAGCTAGAATAAAGTGTATTGTGCCCTTTTATGCAGAAGTAGATGTTGTCAAGTCAGAGATTGTATCTTGGCTTTTCCGAGGGAAGACTAGAAGTAAAAGAAACCTTTTCTACCAACCGAAGTTGTGAGTGTTCAGTCTGCAGCAAGCTCTGCCATTATGTCTTGGGTCTTAAGTCTTATACAGTCTTTCTACTAATCAAAACTGATTAGGCAAATCTAATTGGACTAAGTTGAAAGCTTGCTGACAGAAACCTTTAAGAGTAGGTGTATTTGACAGGCACTGAAATGATCAGATATTGCAGTACGGATTGCAGTGTACTCATGTTGTTCCTGACCAGCCAATTCTTAATGATCCGAGGCCTTCCCAGGGACTTCAGAGGGCTCGGCTTTTGGGATGACAGCTGCAGTGAACACATTCCCGGCCTCATCTAGATTAGCATCAAAAGGTGGGGTGATGCTGTCTGCCACCACCTAGCTAAATTCTTTTAAAAGGCAAGTCAAGATAGAGGATCTGGGAACTGACTTTAGGTGGGAAAACTAGTGTTTCCCATGCAAGGCAATGAAGGATTAAAACTGACTTGCCTTACCTAATTAGGACACTAATTAGCTAATGAGAGAAGCCTTCCCAGTGTAGCTGTACCATCAGAAGCCATTAATTAAAAGTCTTGTTAAATCCCAGGCTGGGCAAAGCCTTTGAGATTAGTGTGGAAACAAGAAATAACCACTGGATGAACACCAGCACTGTGTCCTTTAGCAGACATGCAGCCTTCTCCGTGGAGTCTTTAAAATAATAAATTTGCCTTGGAATAAATTATACAGATAGGAAAACAGAGTAGCGGGCAAGCAACAGACAGGACTTATAAGAAGCTAGGCTGTTTCAGTCTTCCTGTGGCAGTATCTGTTCTTCCTTACTGGTATTTCCACTGCATTTCTCTCATTTGTAATTTATTTTTTGAGACAAATTTCTCCCAGGAGAGGATGGATTTCTTCTGATTGATCGTTAGCTCTACAAAACCAGTCGAGACTGTTCTCATTGCTCTGATGAACCAGTCTTTCACATTCTTTCTTACTTTTGAAAGTGATTCTTTTTCCGATTTGCAACAAATGTGGAAAGTTACCCCCTTTTCCTTCCATGTGGAATGAAGACAAGTGATCAAACTCTGACAACTTTTTCCTGGAATGTGATTCTGCGTTGTAATCAACCCTTCTCTTTTCCTCTCCCCCATTTTTAAATGACTTTCAACTCCTAGCAATCAACGAAACTGTGCTATGAAGAGGTGACACAGATGGCAAATTGTGATCCAATTTTCCGGCTCTGTAGTGTCTATGACTCCTTGCAGAATCTTGTCCCGGGAGGGCGCTGTGGAGCGCCGTGCCCCTGCTGCCCTGCTCCCGCTGTGGGGACACGAGCGTGTCAGACCACTGCTCTCGCTGACTGGTGGGAGATGCTGCCTTGTAATGGACCCCCTTAAAGCAGATTTTACCCTATGGTTTAATATGCACGTGGGATTCTCAGTTAATGGGCAGGCACCTCTGTGTACATCTTGTTGGTGAGGTTTGCCTGTGAGGTTTTAATGGTTTGTACTCACAGAAGATAAAAGATGGCAGAGAGGTGGCTGGCATGAGCGTAAATTTGGTGTTAAGGGGAGTGTGCTTGTGCTGCAAAGTTGTTGTGCGTTGTGGTCCTGTGCTTGTTGCTGTATGGCTGTAGGACTGGGGTGATACCCCGACGTTGTGAGGGTCCTAACTGCAAAACTGGTGAGTTGTTGGGCCAGGTCCCTGACCACACGTTATTGCCTTTAGCTGTGGTAAACTCCCCCCCCCAAAAAAACCCCACAAACAAACAAACAAACAAAAAAACCCAAACCAAAACAAAACCAACAACACCAAAAACACACCAAAAAACCAACCAACCAACCAAACAACTGGGGTGGAAGGACACAGGATGTTAATTAAGAGGAATTGCTGAGCAGCTCTTTGTCTGGTTTAGATTTCTGCCATGGATGTCTAAGACAAGTTCATTTTGAGATAGAAAGCTGACTGGTAATTCTGCACCATGTCACCCAAGAAAAGAAATTCTTTTTTTAAAGAAGAAGAGACAGAGAAGTCAGTTCCTGCAAAGCATTAATTTTGTACACGTCCTTCCACACACCCTTGCTTCTCTAATTCTACTGAGACTGCCTTTTCACCAGGGAAACCAGGAAGGGAGGGGAGAGGTGTTGTGTCCAGGGCATCTAAATGTGTTTGTTTGCTGACTGCAGGACAGCACCTGGTACTGTATGGCACTTCTGTCTTTGGAATCCCAGCAGCCCTTTTTGTTCTGAAGGGTCTGTTCTAACTCTTGGACTTTCCTCAAAGTGGGGTCATCAGTGTGTGCCAAATCCTTTTAAACATAGTTGGGTGGGATTCAAATTGGCAGCCTGCTAAACACCATAAGTAACTGTTTGCGCAGCCACATTTGTTGTGCCACCCTGGCCACAATGCCGCCAGCAGAGCATAAATGTATTCCCCTTTGCGTTAGAGGAACAGATGGTTTCCTGTGGCTCTTGACCGTGACCACTGGTGTTTTAATTCTAATAATTCTAATAGCAGTGCAGTTAGGGTGGATGCTAGTCCCAGGACACATCCATCCCTGCTGTCTCACTTGCACTGGTTTTGCAGAACGGAGCCAGTCCTGGCCAGGCATGCTGCTGGAGGCTGCCAGCCACAGCGGTGCTGCGTGCAGGGCTGGCCGCCCTGCGGCCCCTGTGGAAGGCTGGAGCACTGACGTGTGAGCTGCCACAGCAATGGGCACTGCAGAGCTTGGCACATCGCTGTCGGGAACAAAAGGTGATGCGTGCAATGTGCATGATGTCACTGTATAAGGAGAGGAGAGTGGGAGGAAATCAGGGTGGATTCAGGAGAGAGAATGACCATCTCCCTTCTGGGCATTCTAGAGGTCAAAATGCTTGAACATCTCTGCTGTAATGGAAAGATAGATGCTTTACAATCATGCTAAAAAGATATTGCATAAAAGACTTCTGATTTGACACCTTTAGTCCTGACTGGTGCCAACTTTGAAGCAGGTGAGGTATCTGCTGGAGTGGCCTTCAAGTGGCACAGGAATGGCAATGGGAGAAACGGGAGTTTACCTGCAAAGCTGGTAAAATGACAGCCTGAAGCTGAAATGTCATTTCATTGCAAAAGAGATGAAAGTAGCTTTTGCTTGAATACAGTCCCTTTCTTATACCTCTGCCTGTGGTGTCTGTGGCTGTGTATTTGCCGAAGGTGGTTTTCAATTTCCTGATGTGGAGGGTGAGAATAGCTAGAAAGCTCTTGCGCTGGCTTTCTGAACAAGCTGTGAAAACAACTGGATGCTGTTGATATCCCTGGAGCCAAACTGGGCCTGGCAACTTTTATCCCTATCCCTCACACTTAAGAAAGTAAGAGAGAAGATGTGATTTCTTTAGCATGGTGACGAGCTGTGGACTGTAACAGGAGCACCCTTCCCAGGGAACTGCTGCTGGACTAATACATTTCAGACCCAACATGTGCTGCTCATGTGCTGCTTCATCTTGAGATTTAGAGCTGTGAGACCTGGAAGAAGCTAAGATGTGTTTGTATCCATTGCATCACCAGGTTTACTTTATTTCTGTCAGAAATGCCTAGTTTGCATTTTAACAGATGCATCAGGGACAGGGGTAACACTTCTCTGTCTTGAGTACTGCTGGTGGTAGGATGTGAGACCTATAGATCAGCTGTCTGTGGAGCTATAATTTCACCTGCATTTTGTTAGTTTTTCTGCATTGTTATTTCTTCCCCCTTTAAAATTATTTTGCTTGTACGTGCTTTTCCAAGCTGTGGAAAGCTCTTGGCATTCGAAACAACCTTCACCACAGAGAACACAATTCTTCTGCATTGTCTATCAGCAAGTGTTTTACAATTCATTATTCTAGCACCGCTTATGTTTTCAAACATTTATGGGTGGCTTAAATATATTAACTCTATGTACATGTACATTATGTACATGTCTGATAATGCATCAGATCTGTTCCTCAAGCCGCTTGTATTTAGCTGTCTTCTTCACAATTATGCTATATTAATTCTTTCAGTGATCAACAGTATCTGCCTAGAATTGTGTTGGGTGTATCTTGAAAAGTAAGAAGCCAGCTAAAATTCAAACCTGTACAAGACAATCTTGACATGAAACTTGAAGGGGTGTGAAGTTATACCTAAAAAGAGCATCTCTGTTTCAAAACCTGCTCTGTCATTTTCCCTTCCCTCAGAGCACTAAATAATCTGCATTAAAACAGTTTAGGCGAGCAACAAAACACATATATATGTAAGCAGCAAAAAGACAAAAATAGAGCAATATGAGTCCAAAATGATTTTGTGGAGCAGCTTGGAGTTTTCTAACTTAAGGTCTGTGTTCTGAATCATTCTGCAGAAAAGTAACTCTTTGTCCATGTGAATGGATTTGGGTAGGCTTTAAAAGGAAAGGGTGACGTGAAGCCTGTTGCTTGGGTGCTTGGGTTTGCCTTATGATGAGGACACTGTATTTTGAGGTCACCTCTACTGCATCCTCTCAGTCTCCCCTTTCTTGTGATGTTCCCTTGGAAGCAGCCAACACAGTTTCACACTGGGAAGCGATGTAAAGCCCATGAGCAGAGTGTCATGGCATGGAAAATATTTGCTCTCTTCTGCCAGTCATGTCTTTCATCTTCCTTAATCTCTGAACATCTCCATGCATAATCTCTCCTATCATTATAACCACACTGGAACAAAGAGTGTGATACCTCATAACTATTAATCTCTTTGCTTATATGACTTCCATTCTCTTTCACTTACATTAAAAAATGGATTTGTATTTCCTGTTGTCAGAAGTCAAGAATGCAGCATGTGTTTAAAAAACACACACAAGACTGAAACTTTTTCTATTTTTGGGGGGAAAAAAATCCCAACCATAAACTGTGTTCAAGACTTCTCAAGTATTTAAGGAACAGTAGTAACTGTTTTGAGGAATTAAGCTTCTGGAGTTTTATATGAGAACTACACAACCTTTTTAGGTAGTTGTGGAAAGGAAAGATAGGGTGTGTGTGTCCAGTTTGCAGTCCAGCTCTGGGATGTTGATTTTGCAGAGCTGTACCTGAGGAGGTTTAAGTGGCAGGAAAGGTGTAAGATCAGTGACTTTGCATTGTGTCCTTCCCTATCCCTCTGCTTATCCTGTGTGCTCAGGCTGTGGGCAGGGGCTGAGCCTGGCCTCCCAGAGCAGAGCCTGAGCTCCTGCTTTGCCTGGTTGCTTTTACACCAACATGAGTGGCCCATGCGCTTTGCCATCTTGCCAAAAGTTGTGACTTCTATTAAAAATAGTTGATTTATCAGTGACTCTTGCATCCCAGGGATTTCTATGAACAGCTTCCTTGAAGGCTGAAGGGACTGAACGGGGAGGCGTGTTTTACACTGTTGTCCTGAGAGAATGGAGATGAGCCTCCTCTGCTGGCAGACACAGCCAACCACCATGTCTGAGCTGAACAGCAGGCTTCTTGCATGCTAATTGATATCCAGATGTTTCCTTGAAATGTGTTGAGTAAAGAAAAAAAAGATTGCATCCATAGGATACCAAAACACCATCCTAGATCATGGCTTTATTTAATCCAGCTTTTGATTTAGATTCTATTTTTTAGCACCATTTGGAAAACTTCCCTGAACAATGTGCAGCAAAGACTATGGAAAGCTGAGCATTTTTTCACTCTACATACCCAGTCCCCTACAACCTCATTCCTTATCTAATTAGCAAAGCAAGATGACTAGATGGTAGCATTTTGTGCAAACTCATATATGCACCCCACTGTCTTACAGGGTTGCACAGACCAGGTTGTAAATCAGGCAATGTCTCTTAACTTCCACGTGCCTTCATCTCTTGCTCTGAATAGATAAAAGGAGTATAATAGGAGGCAGGTATGACTCATGCCAACTTTACACATACTTGTCTGTGATGCTACTTTTAGGAATGTTTCCTTCTCCAAAGAGCTAAATAAGAGCTGTCATCCTGAAAATGATGACCAAATAAGAAACTGCAACATGGAAATATTAGGAGAGGGAACAGCATGTGGCTCTTATAAAGGGCTGTAGCAACTGTGGAGACCAAAACAATTTGACTTGGTTTCTGGGGACAATTTTTAAAATGCAAAGGTGAAGTAACCCAAGAGGAGCTGGTTGCACAACTGTATCCATCACTGGTGGCATAGTCTCATTTTGCTTGGCATCCAACACCTTCAAGCCAAAATTTTAGGGGAGTTTCAGTAAGAAGAGTATGCTGTAATTACACAGTGGCCATTTCTTGTTAGAAGAGTATCTTGCCAAATTGTAAAGGCTTTTTTCTCTTCTTCCATGGCTACCTCTGTTTAAGACCTGCTTTGCAACAAAGTCAGTAAAGCCAGGCTTTTTTACTTTAGAAAGTGGAAGAAGTGCTGCAGGTTAATGAGCAAGGCTGGAGGTATTTTATTAACACCACCCTTGGGGAAGCCTTATTTTGATTTATTGGCAGAAATTTCACAATTTGGCAGTGCCATCTGGCAGACTTCCTCTTGCCTGGATATTAGGATCAGTCTGAGTAGAAAGCTTTGTTTGAATGTGAGCTTCAACACTGCACTTTCTTGAAATCCTAATGCACACATGTAAATGTTAAGAGTTTAAGATAAACCAGTAGTTACTGATCAATGTAGTTAGTGTTCTAATTCACATATCTGTTCTAAATAGAACTTTTCCAAAAGCTTCTGTCTAAATTTAAATGGACTGTTTATAGCAACCAGTCAGTAATACAATAAACTGAGCAAAATGTGCTGAACATATGAAACAAGCAGGGTTATTAAGTCATGAATAAATCGGTGGTTCAAATCAGCTTTCACTAACGATAGTGCCCATTTAAAGAAAATGTACCATGTAATTCAAAGTGTTTCAGAATTAATAATAATAATTACCTTCTTAATCACCAGGAGGCAATGTTTATTTCTCTTGCAGCCGAGGAAGCCTTAGCAATGCAGGATTTATATTTTTCTACATGTAAGCCTCTAATTTCTTTGTAGCAATCAGATCAGACACATGCCGTTGTATGGGATTATTCCCCTCTGCTGAATGGGGAAAGTCAGAGAAAGATTACAAATTTGGCCTCATATGTTGTTTTAGGAAGAGAACGGGTTTGACTCTTAATTTCTATTCTATGGGGAATTGCCATGTCCAAGTTTGGCTTTTCATATTTGGAATTGGAACAAAAAGTCAAAATTCCCTGCAGACGGAGGAAGGTTGATTCCAGCTTATCAAAACTCTTTGTTACTGCTGAAACGTGAAAACATGTAAATGTGCATATAAGGTAAAATTGAATATTTGCATAGAGATAAGTTGAGCTGAAGCATGTTTACCTATCAAGCTAATTCATTTAGTCATTTGCTACTGAACACTGTCTAAATATCAGCATGTTTACCATGATGATTTTGTGTTTTGGTGTAGCAAGGTTTTCTTTACTTGGTAGAGAACACTACCTTTGAAAACATGTGTTCCTAACAGCTCTGCACAGTTGAGATCATCTGTGCCCCTGAGCATTCAGCAGCCAGCTCTGCCAGGGGGTCACAATTCCTTAGACCTGGAGACAACCGTGCCCAGGGGTGCAGAACTCACCCATGGGAGCAGCGACCAGCTGGGGTTTGACAGGAATCACAAAGGTGACCATTTTAGCTTGGATAATGTCTTGTACAATTAATAAAAATAGGAGCATTCTATAAATTGTGGAGGGTTTACTTTAGACAAGAAGCGCATCTCATCTGGGTAACCAGGTTGTCTTCCAGTATGGGTGGCTTCTTCCAGCGGTTCTGCTGTGTGTCACCCGTGAGAGCCTCGTGCCCGATGTGGCTCTCACCCAGGCAGCGCAGTCATGGCTTTCTAGAGATCACTGAGATAACCAGGAAGTTAGGCTTAAATGATGCAGGCTTATCTCGGAGGAGACATGTAAAGATCTGTCAGACTTGCAGGTACACGTTTTCTGTGAACACATCCTAAAAATTTTCTTTCAAGTATGGGCTCCTATAGCATCAGCTCATGCCAGGCACAGCGTCTTCCCTCCCTGCCTGGCCCCAACCACTGCTTTTTGGCATGTTTTTATCTCCTGTTAGGTAACTTGTTAAGTGAAAGCTTTGTGCATCAACTGTCTTGTAAGGTTTATGAAGAGATTGACTGGGGTAGTGTTTAAAAATGAACTCTCTTATTAGAAAAGATGCTATGTTTTATTAATATTGCATATGACTCTGTGTGTACTGGGCTGTGCATCAGGGAGGAGAACACCCTTAAGACACATCATTTCCCTGTTGCCCAGTACACGTTTCCTTGAACTTTTCTGTGAGGCAGCTCCTTCTGGCAGCTCTTGGCAATGTGGCACAGGAGCAGATGACCCTCAGATCTGCTTTGGTGTGGCTGTTCTCATGCTGAGAGCATTCAGCAACCCTTTGGTCTCCATGAGGTATGAGAAAGTGTTACCTTAACAAACCTCTCTGGATTAATTCAATGTGGTAAAAATTGTTCTTGTTTACCTGGCTTTCTGAACACTTTTTGCTTCTACTAGCACTCAGAAAGTCCAAGACATTATTTGTGTAGAGAGCTGAAAACACAGGGAACTGAAGCAAAAGAAAAACAATCAAAGTGTAAGCTTTCTACAGCTTTTCCAAGACCCATGTATTGTGACTTCTTGTCTTAGCGCTCTATGTCACATCTGGGGAAGCCTGTTATTTATTGTATTGGAAATAACTATTTGAATTAATCCCTGTAGATATATACAAGTAAGTTCCAAATCAAGAGGGAGAATGTGAAGTTACTTTATGAGCAAGTACTTTCTGCAGTTTTTATTTTTTGTGGTGCTTGATGCCCTTTATCCTCACAAAACTTGGAAATAGGACAGTTCATGACTTGGAACAGGCTAAGGTGGAGTCTGAAGAATAGAAAAGCACAAGGAACAACTTCTTAACTCGCAGCGTTGCCTACAAACCCATGTTAGATACTTTCTTCAAAACCGTCTTACAAAGCAATGCTCCAGAAGCAGTGACACGGTTCACACCCAGTTCAGTACACCAGGATCAGCCCTATTGGGAATGTCCTATGTAGCAAAAAAAGGTGAAAGCGGTTTTACCCTTGAGACTTGTCAGTACCGAGAACGGGAGTACAAAGCGGGTGGGTTTGCCTACAGCATTATCAGGTGCCACCACACTTGCTGTTCCTTGTCCATTTCTGAAAAATAGAAGAAAGCACCTGGGGAGTGGGATAGAAATGGGAAGAGAGGAATGGTAAGGACATGAAGGATTCCTTTGACTGTGGGATGCAGATTTATGAGTCTCATAATAGGACTCATGTTTGCAAGTGTGTTTTTGCTTTTCCTAGTGAGAAGCAGTAGTCCAATCCTGTTCTGTTCAAGAGAAGGATCATTACACTCTCAGCATGGATACTATTTCCAATTTTCCACATCCTTTCAGTGCCTCAGCAGTCCCTGGTGAAGATAAAGTCTGTTTAGTTTAGTTTTGTTTTGTTTTTTCCAGATGAGGTTGTGTGGTGTCCTCCATTAAAGCCTCTGTGACTGCATATCTCTGGGAAATTAGTGCAGATAGGTAATCATTTGAATGATATCATGTGCCAGAGTCAAAATCTGTGTAATTATTTAAAAGACTGCATACCCTGTGAGCTATAGAGTTGAAGAAATTTGTGCCTTCTAACCTGGGCTTTATCTAACATCTAGTTTTGTCTTGGATATTATGTGAGTGATGAAATATATTTAACTTTAGGTCATTCAAGTTTCCAAAATACATCTCCAGAGTATTGGTAAATTCTGAATTTTATTTTGTACTATATTAGGGTTTGGAAGATTTCTTGGATGCATTTGTAATGAACATTAATCATAATCAGAGGCATGTAATCTTTTGGGGCTTTTGAATTTGTGTCTTCTCAATGTTTGTGTGACTGTTGCAGCAACTGCAAATATTGATGTAAACACAAGACCACATCCATGGAAAGAAATCCAGAAATTATCAGAAGACTTTGATGCACACTGAAGTATGGTGTCAGCAGAACCATTTCCTTCCTAATGTGTTTTCACTTTTCTTCATAATACAGGGAAGAGCCAGCTTTGCCTTCCTTTACAACAAAACTCCGTACATGGATAATAATCCCACTAAATACCACTATAATATTTTTAAACCATTTGCACCTTGCAGGAGAATGTATAAGGGGTGAAGGTAAATATTTAGAGAAGAAAAAGGTACTCTAATAGCCTGAAGCCAGTGGGTGTGTGGTATGGACGAATGACCAGGAACATGTTGTAGGATGCGCTGTGGTGAGGCAAGGCACAAAAGATCTGTCTCATCATGTGCCCAAAGGCTTTGGACCTGACACTTCAAAGTAACAGCAAACTTGGGTTTGTTTTCAGAGGGCTGGTTCCCACGCAGTCTCTAGCATGCTACCTTGGCTCGGGGCTGAATGAACAGTGTTTTCATTTCCAGCTTTGCCTATAGGGAAATGAAGTAGCATATGTTTTAAGACCTGCTACTTCTCCTTGCAGAGGTCACACCGATTCAGTGAGAACTGGCCTTGGCTTCCCATGACACAGCAGTCTGAGGGGAGAAAAACATGTGGATCCTGGCTTAAATGGATAATGTGAAATGCAGATGTGTCATTCTGCCTTGGCCTGATGTGTACAGGGGCAGGGCTGAGCCTTCTGCTGCTGCTGAGGTGAGTCTTGCATCCTTCCTTTAGAGTGTCCCAAGTGGAAAGCAAGCTGCACCTTTTGGGTCCCTGGAGTGAGTGTGCAGTGCCCTGACCCCCCGACTTCCCCAGTGTTCCCTCCATTATTGTTCCCTTCCTTACTCACAACACTATTGGTTTTGCTCTTCCTTTAGCCCAATCCTATATGCAAACAATGCTGAGAGAGTGAGAGAAATGGGAGAGGGTGGTGTTTTCCTTCTTTCAGCTCTGAATGCTGGAGCTGTCTCAGGAGGGTGGGAGCACCATGCTCCTTCTGTCATATCCATCACAGAATGAATTTGAGAATGGCTTCTGAATTTACAATGAACTAGCCACAGTTCTAAGTATCATCTTGCTCCTGATTTTTCTCTGTTAGTTGAACACAATGTCCTGTTAGACAGGGAATTGCCCTGCTGGCTCTGCAGCAGGAAGGCAGTATGGGAGGAAGGGACACTTTACTCCTCAGCTCCCATTGCTTTTTGTCTGTGGTTCCAGCCTGTGCAGTCACATCTGCAAGTACCGCAAGAGAATAGGAAATCCACTCAGTTGTGTTGCTGTAGGAGCACAGTACATCCTAGCAGTAGTGTTTTCCTCAGGCTTTTTCTCACTTTAAACCCTTATGTTGTCATCTTATTATTCTTGAACGTGTTTCCTCCTACCCTACTTTGTCTTCCAAGAATGAAAACTTTAAAAATAAACATTAAGGGTTTTACAGATAACTGCTTATTTTTGCTATATTTCCTGAAGACAAAGCTCAAAGATTGTAGAGGAAAGATACAACAAACTGCAGTTCTTCCTGAGAGGGCTTCCTTCTTGATGAAGCATTCTGGCTCCAGCCAATTCTTTACCCAAATTTTCTTTCTTGGCCTTAATTTCAGAATATAACCAGTTAATACTGGAAGAAAAATATGGCCTTCAGTTCTTATCTTGGGTTTTCCTCTGTAGGCTTTCAAACCTGTGAGATTCATGAGATGTTGGGATACAGGTGTTTATGTGGTTCCCTTCCAGGGAGCGGGCAATGACAGGACTTCACATCCTCAAATGAGCGCAAAATGGTAATGTATAAGAGTAGAAACCCTTGTTGGTGAAAAATGAAGTAGTCCATTTCCTAGATTAATTTTTAAAAAAACACTTTTTTTTTTTTGTTTTGGTGTTATATGAGGAAGAATAAAATAGTAGTTTTGACATCTTCAGAAAAGAAGGTTTCCTTGTAAAACTTTAGTGGAAAAAAACCCCAATCAACCAACCAAACAACACAACAACCAACCCTTCAGTTTTATCAAGAAAGTAAAAGAGCTTGAAATCACAGTGAAATATTCTGCCCCCATATTGTTCATTCAGAAATTTCTTCTTGGTTAATGGCAGTGAAAGTTACATTTTCTGAAGTACTGAAGAAAAAATTGTGTCACAGCAGGAGCCAAATACTCTTGTTTCAAACAAAAGGTAGTTTGTACAACCTGTGTAGTGGAGTGCGCTAAGCAGCCATAAAGTGTGCAAGAAAAGAGCAGTGAAACTCCAGATGCGATACTTAGATCCAGATCCAACAGGCAGTCTGCCTTCAGTGGCCTGATAAATTGTTCTTGATTTTGTGGAATAGGTTAATTTCATTTAGGGAAGGGAAGGCAAAAAGAGCAGGTTTTTTGGGGCACTGCCAAGTGAGAAGATTAAGTCAGCATCAAATCCATTAGTGAAATGATTTATCCATGTTGGCTAACAGCTTGTTCTTTTTTTTTCTTGGGTGAAAATTTAGGTAACCCCCAATCTTGCTGCTGTATTGCAGCATTATGTGGTGGTTACTCTGCTTAAAACTTTTTTTTCTTTTTTAAGCAGATTTAGTTTAGTTTTATTTTTTCATTGTGACTTTTTCCTTTTCTGCAAATGCATGGGACTTCATTTCTGGGAATATGAAATCCTAATCGTTGGAGGCTACTGCAGAACATGCCTGCAACCAAAAAAATTGCTTCTATTAATTGCACATATATATGTGTCCGTTATTATTCAGTGTCAGCTTTGAGCTTCCTTTCAAGAGACCTATTCCTGATCTCCGTGGTGGGCCTGCTTATAGTTGTCTCGCCAGTCTTTGTTTTCTTCATTTTAGTTTCCTACCAATTGGAACCTCATGGACAGAGGTTCTGGTATCAGTTGAAGTCCAAACACTGATGGACACTTTTTCCACCTTTGGTTTATTTATGTGCCTGTCTTTTCTGGATTCTTTGCTAATTTCCTTGTCTTGGATTTTGCAAGTTCCACCAAGAGACATGTCTGCTGACTATTATCCTTACCTTCATTGGTCTTGATGAAGCAGACAGGACTTCAGGTAAAAGTCTTGCTTTAGAGGAGACATCTGCTAATAAATCCTTGCCTGCGATGAGATATTCAGTTTTCCTCTTCTAGACTGAGACATGGAAGGAGAATTAGTTTGACTTTGAAGCCAGCAGCAAACTCTCGACAGTTTTCCTCGTCTTCAGCATCATTTGTAGAGAAGATGAGTGGCATGTTGAATATGAAAATGAAGCCAGTTTTCCCATAGGCTTGTTGGTGTCTGTAGTCTCCAAGGTATGCATCTTTGTTCTTGATGTTTTCCTGTCTCCTGAGGAGGAAGGTGACAGGCCTGTTTTATGTGATTCTGTGATTACCGGAATTGACTCGCTGGAAGCTGACATCATCGTAAATGCTGCCATTATCCCAAAGCAGCCTCTGCATGTATTTCAGGCAGTCGGAGAAACTTGTAGCATTTACCATAACAGTGATTCACAGTGCCCTGTCTTTCATAACTACCAGACCATCTGAGGACTGTGCAGAAAATGCTGCTAAAGAAACCCAAACAATAAACTGGAGTAAAGAGAATGAAAGTGTTCTTGTCAAAGAAGCTGTAGCTGCTCCTGGTGCAAAGGTTTATTTGCAGACACTTCAGTAGGTATCGCTTCCACAGAGCCACATCCCTTTTGAATCTCTGCCACACACGCTCTAATGTTCCTATACTTGGGCCCAAGGGACCGGGTCCTGCAGTCTGCTGTGCTGTGCATGTGTATCAGGAGACATAGGGGGCCTTTTGTTCTTTTGATGAAAATTTCACTGCTTTTGCTCTTAGTACTTCAATGTCCTTCACGTGTTCCTTCCCTGAGTAGATGCTGCAGTCATATCGCAACGCAGAGCTGCTGGTAGTTTTAGCTGCTTCGGTCTTCTTGGCTGTTACATAGTGCTATTGTTACATCCAGAGTTACAAGTTGTGATATTGTATACAGACAGCAAAGCTCTTTTTCTTGGCACATGAGCAACTGTTAAGTTTTGGGAAGCCAAGAGGGATGTGTGAGTTTTTTGTTAAGTGAAACCCGCTGGGAGATGCGCAAGCAGCAGGAGCCTGAAGGGGAATCCAAGGTTGGACCTCAGTTCCTGAGGCTGTGGTCTCTGGGAACAAGGAATTGGCTTTAGGCGCCAGTTAGAAAGAGCAAATTGTCTGCAGGCTGTGTGTGACCACCTCTATTCCAAAACAAGCCTAAATTAAACAAGCAACACTCATAGTTTACCCATGAGCTTCATCACTGCTTTCTCAGATGCTGACCTGCAGCTTCTACCCTGTTCCAGAGGACAATGGTGTCTTTGTTCTCATACAGTGTGATTTACAATGGACCTTTCCAATTATCCTCTAGAAATCAGCTGGTGAGGTTTCTCTGGAAGAGATCTTCAGGCGTTTTTCAAACTGACACAGGCTGCAAGCATGGAAGTGTTGACAGTCCAGGACCAGACCATGACCGTATTCAGTTGCGTCCAGCTTTGAGCATGAAAGATTTCCAAGTCAAGTGGAGGCCGAAGGACACTGCTGCATGCAGCAGTCCAAGTTAGGAGTTAGTCAAGTCCTCTTCTGATTCAGACTGCTATTGTTAGGAATCCCCAGTGATGTTTGTTAACCCAACTAACTCTGTTCTATTCCAGTGCCAACAGGTCCAGTTACAGCACCTCTAGCAGCCAAATGTGCTTCTGGTCCCATGGTGCGGTAACAGCTCCTTCTAGTGCGGTGGAAAGGGTGCTACCTGCTGAATTTACAGTTGTATGTACTGCAGTTCAGTATTTTTCTTCTAAACCCCTCCTGGTTTGGGGGATAGATGGGGATGCCAGGACAGGTAAATAGGGCTGTGCTTCTGCCCATTTCATCCCACTTCTTTTGGTTGTTCTTGCATCTTGCAGGCTTCTGAGACTGCTCTGCACAGGGCTGTTCAGTTTGGGAGAACTGCCCAAGGGCGAAAAGGTAGGCACGTCAGAAATATTTAATTTCTATTTCTATTCCGCCTTCTCTGAATGACATCTTTATACTTTTAAACATCAGTGAGTGCAAGGAAGACAGATCTTCTGCTGGCAGAGCAGGAAGCTGAAACACACAAAGGCAGTGGTTTGCTCAAGGCTACATGGCAATTAATTGGGAAAGTCCTTGCTTGAAACAAGAATGGGTTTCTTGTTTGTCCCTACAGTCAGTGCTCCAATATGAGAGTAGCTCTGACTAATCACATAAAGAATTACATAGTTCTATCACCCCCTGTCCTCTAAAGAAACAGAGAACAAAACCTGTCAGCACTGCACCCTCACACTGTGGGATAATCTGGGGTTAGATACTAAATTAATTTGGTTTTTCGAAGTTTAGCTTGGGTCTGATTGAAGCAGAATAATCCCATCCGCCGTGGAAATCAGCATCCTTCAGGCAAAACCTGTAGCTTGGCTTGCGGGGTACTCTTCAGTCTTGAGCATTTCTCAGTGGCTGTTGTAGTACCTCTACAAAATCAACTCCAGGTGTGACTTATGTAAGCCTTGTACACTCCTGTTACATCCTGGAAATCTCAGCAGACTTTGTATGTGAAACCGGTGCCCAATGGTGTAGAGAATTTGGGAGTGCTGATACTTGGGGGCAGGTGTGGCCTTGACCTCCCTGGGAAGACGGAAATGTGTGGTCTGGTCCAGGACCGCACTGGTATTGATGCTACAGACCCATCAGCATCCTCCACATTGAATGCTTGTGTGTTTTTAAGGATATTGTAACACCGAGTGAATAACAGTAAAATTCAGCCTGGTAAGGTTTATTATTTTAATATTGGAGGGTTCCAGCTGATAGCAGATTAACATATTCATGGAGTTTTAGGAAATGCTTGGGTATTAATGGTTACCGTTTAGTCTGAAATCTTTGCAACATTCTTGTGTTGTTTCTGCACTAATGACTCAGTTTGTCTTTATCAGAGGTTGAATTTCTTTACATGGTGTTTTGGGACTAAATATGAAAGGGTGGGAAATGGCCCTTAATTTTAACAAGTTTCCATTTGGTTTAACAGCTGTTGTGAGTTCTGTCTTGTCTTTTCAGCTGTATTTGCCACTTTGACGGTGTGTTTCTGGCTGTCAGAACTCTTACAGAGTTCTAATGAAGTGTGGCTTTTTTTTTCTTTTCCCCACAGCTGTCATTTGTCATTTGATATAAATCTGCCTTGTTACAGCTTTATTCCTGAATAAATGATAAAAGGACAGTTAGTATCAGCAGACAGTGCTGGCATCAGAGTTTTTGCTTTGCTGCTAGTGCAGAAGAAGCCATTACTCTCCTTTTAAAGGATGTGCTATGTAGCTGAATTTGGGAAAGACTTTGAGCTCTGGAGGGAACCAAAACTGACCTCCTCTTCTGCCCTTTGCTACTGCCTTGTCCTAATTAGCAGTTAAACTCCAAGCCTTGCTCTCCTGGTGCTGAGACACTGCCTTCCAGCAATTGCTCTGGGTTTATTTTTTCATTGTGGTGCAGTCGATACTGTGTGTTTCTCCACTGTGCTCCCACATGAAGGCTCTTATATCCTCTGAGTTAGCAGACATGGGCCCATGGTCCTTGGGGTGCATCTTCCCCAGCCTGGAGCCAGGGAGTCGGGACAGCCAGAACTAGATGTTGTGGGAGGCCGGGCAGGATGGGCCCCTGGGGAGGTTCTTGGGTGGTTCACGCTGGAGAGTTTGCTACGAGAGCTGGTCTCTGTTATTTTTTGTAAATCTGTTACTGAAGCTGCAAATCCTCATTCCTTCTAGCTCTGACATTACAAATACCTCCCTGGCTTCCTTAGAATATATGCAGATACTTGACTGAACTCTTTGAATCTGTTAAAAACTTCACGTGGTTGTGCAAGGGTGGCCCTGCCAGGCTGGAGATGACCTCCTTGCTCTCAGAGGTGTTTCTTGAGCTGCCTAAATGAATGTACAACCAACGCTGATGCTTTCACATGCCTGACAGGGAAATGCACACCATATGACACCGTGCTGCCAGCTCTGCCCAGAAAGCAGAGAGCGTTTGCTGGACTCCCCTCAGTTTCTCATTAATGTGCAAAGCTCTCATCTGTTTCCAGCAATGTGCCGAGCAAATTTTTTGACAGAATTTCCACAAATCTCTTTGCAGTGCACAGTGAGCTCGCCTCGGATCTCCCTGTCCTGTCTGTGTTTCTAACAGGTTGCTCTGGGTGCTCCCCATGAAGGAGATTGGCAGCTTGCTGTGAGTTTTTCTTGCTTACCATGGTACACTCGTGTTACGTTCCTGCTGAGAATTAGACATTGTCCTTTCTACCCCTGTCAAATCAAACCCCTCTCAGAAGGTATTTTAAATTATATGTGATACTGCAAATACACATAAGATTTCAGGATGAATGTATGACATCTGTGTTTGCACTTGGACACAAAGACTTCTCATTAGAAGCCTCTCTATTAAGCCCATGCTTCATTTCATCCTGATGTAGCTCCTGAAATATTCAGTTACTTTGGAGTTTGTAGATAAACAACAATACTTCACTGGGGAGGGATAACAACATGGCATTTCAGCAATTAAATTAAAAGTATCTGTGAATCCTACTAAGGAGTGGAAATGGAGGGTCACAAGTTGTTATGAAGAGACTGGGAGGCAGGAAGTAACATTTTATGCTTTATGAATGATGACTCTTTAAAAAAATGATGTTGTTAGAAAAAGTCTAAGAGCGGGGAAGAGGTGTTTTCAGAAATTGCTTAGAGTGAGTGAGGTTTTTCTCTTAAAAATTTAGGAGTCTTGACCATTCCTCTTGTCTTGAGAGAGCATGGCAAATGAAATGTGTTCTCTAAAGCTGACAGAAGTTCCAGCACTTCAGGAGCAAAAGGCAGTGTAAAAAGCTGTAGCTCTTTCTCTGTTTTGCCCCTGCCTGGGGGAAGGTTTTATGCTGACCTAAGGTGCTGTTATTAGTTTGTTCCTGAGCTTGCTCAACCAATGCATGTCTAAAACCTCTTCTTGTAGCAACAGGGGCAGAAGGCAGCTTGGTAAGGGCCGTGTCCATCTAGAAATGCTGCTTCTTGTCAGTAATTTTGGGGAGGAGATGCCATGCCTGAGGGGAATGGTCAACCGACCTCCCCAGGTCCCTTCCAGCTCGGCTGTCCCTGATGAGTTTCATAGTCAAACCCGTGGAAGTACAAACACTGAAAGGGGAAGCAAAGTCTCCCTTACCAACCCCTAACTGGCTTAAAAGGTCCACTCAGGGTTAGCATTTGAAGGGTTGCATGCAGCCCTTTCTGAGCCTCCCTGACCATAATGGCAGTCATAAGGCTCAAGTTACACATTACCGCTTTGAAATATCTTGGTATGGATGTTAAGTGGTTTCAGAGAGAAGAAATCTGTGTGATTTATTTCTTGCTGAGGAAAGTTCAATAGAGATAAAAAGGGAAAGGAGGAGGAAAGTTTAAGGCGATACTGAGAGTATCATCTTTTGATGGTGATTATGTAACTGAAAGTAGACCTGCCCTTAACACTACAGACAAGAAAGTAGGACTCGGGGGTATTTCAGGATTAGGCAGTTGAGCTAAGTACCTCAGAGTTTCTTTGGCTTACATGGATGGCCGTTTTTCTAGTATCTCTTATTCTTTCTGATGTTTTTAGCTGAAAGCAAAACTCTTGTGTGAGAGCAGAATACAGAGATGCTCTCGTGATGGAAGGTGTTGATGGCAGAGGTGTCTGCCAGCCTCGTCATCAATGATCCCCAAACACAAGATCTCCCTTTCACTGTGCGTATTGCTGCCTATAAGTAAGGCTATTTACTCAAGAAGTTCCTCCAGTAATTTAGGTGTCATAATCCCATGAAATCTTATTTTCCTTCAAGCCAGTTGGATATCAGCCAGCAGTAGACTCCCTATCAAGATCAGTGTTAGAGCACACCCATATGAACCATTTGTTCACATGGACTCCTATTGGACTGTGGACTTTACTGCAAAAATGTCTTCTCTGTTTTAATATACCCACATTGCACCTCAAATATGTTTCATAAGTCCTTAAGTTTCATAAGTCCTTAGGAAAAAAACAGAAGCAGATGCCTTCCACCAATACATTTGGGACTTCCTAGTCTGAGTTTTGCAGATTGATTGTTTCTTGTAGCTCATCCTGTATATAGCCTTGACAAGAATTCTGTAAACCATGTGGAATATCTGGAGTGAAGCTTTTGCTGTGTTCTGGGAATTACTGGTTTTGGATTTTTTTCTGGGAAAATTTAAAGAGTGCTTTAGGGCATGTCTTTTTTTTTTGGAGATATTTTTTCCAGTATCATTATTATTATTCTTATTAATCGACTTTGACGGTTTGCATTAGACTTTTGCTGATGCAATTGTATCAGAGTGCCTAAAGTGTTCCGAGGTGAAAGTAACTCTTCATTTTGAATGGGATTAGTAAATAGTTGTAAATGAACCAGGAGGTCCAGAGTAGATTTCCTTTCCAGTCTCCTACTTACATGCATTACTTCTCTCACAGTTCACATAGTTGTGACAAAGCCATCAAACCTTGGGTCTCTTTCTTTCCCCATTTGTAAGGTGAGGAATATTACTCCTCTTCCTGGCAGATTGTAAAGGCTGGATGAACAGTAATTCAGGTGGCTCAACCTTTTTCCTTGCCATGAGCCTGGATGGTGGGTTTGGAGGATGGACTACGCATAGGAATGTAAGTAGCTCTGAACAGATACACTGCTTTCCCGTCTCTCAAGGTACCATTTCTCTTCCAACCTCATCCTCCCTGCATGTGCCTGCTGTGGCAGTACCTGCTTCATTGCCAGGTCCAGTATGAGACCACAGGAGAGAAAAAAACATGGTCTGGAAGGAATTCTTATACTAAATCTACCCCATGGCTTTTTTTGTATAACCTGTTTTATAACATTGGCCATCAAATGTTCAAAAAACTATATATTAAAGTCATCAGAAGAAAAACAAATCAATAGCCGTGTGATGCCGTAAGGCATGCCAGGACCATGCTGGATCCTACAATGAGCCTATCATCTTGGAGATTAAGGGATCCCAATTCTATTTCTTTCTCTTAATTCTAGTGGCAACTGCTGTGCAGAAGCAGAATAAATATCCTACACCAATAATCACCCCACTACTGCACTAACACCCCAGCCTTCATTTATGTAACCTCTATTCAGTTTGGTGCCTAACTATCAGTCCCTTTGATTTCAGTGCTGGAAAGATGAGCAGAAAGGAGCTGGTTTGTTACATGATTGGTGAAAAGGCCATTTATAAGAAATCTGATATGTGTTCAGCACACTTCTGTTGACACCAGCATGTTCTGGCCCCTGCCCACGCTTCATGGTCAGCAAGGTCTTTGCTGGGCCAGTGAATTATTCACCCCAAACCCAAACTGGGGAGGGACTTTAGAAGGCCAGCTTTGGCTTAGGAAGGCATCCAGCCTTTGACCGATTAGATCCTGGGCTGTCAGGCTGCAATCTTGGTGCGTAAGACAGAAGATCCCAAGCGTGTTAAGTCCAGGGAATATTCAAGAGCGCCAAGATGAAAGATGGAGAGAAACAGGCCTGCTTTCTGTCCATCTCCTGCTAGCCATTTCTTCAGTCTTTTTACTCAATGCATTGTTTATAGCAAGAGGAGGAGGATGCTGTGTAATTACAGTGAGAACAGCTTTTACAGCTAGGGCAAATTAAATGCAGCTCCGTTACAGTAGACTGCAGTGTTCATTTGCCTGTCAGCAATTCTGCTTTTCCCCTGCAAGTTCTGCATCCTGCAGCTCTCTGCATGATGGCACTCTTTGCTGCGTCCCCCTTTCTTTGGGCTTTGACACCTGCTTGCAGGACAGTTTTTCATAATTAAGTAAACCTAAGATTTGTCCCATAATACTATAAGAAAAGTGCAGACTGGTAAAACTTCATTTTCATGCTTTTCAAGACACCTTGCAGAGGTAGCAGCTTGGCAAGCTCACTTGCACTGGGTTTGTTTGAGATTTGCCTTACCTATGTGAGATCAGATTCTGGTTCAAGGAGTGGCATTTGTTTACCCTCTCTGAAACAAACGACAAAGGAATTTCAGCTGAATAGTCTGGCACAGACTAATCTGTCTTGGCAGTGGAGAACAGGAATTCATGAAGTTTCTGAGGAGGCAAGATTTGTTGGGAAGGGAAACAACCCTCCTTAGACCAGCCCAGGATGACAAAAGTGGATAAGCTTCCTCTGGGCACACAAGCCCATCTCAGCACCCCTGAGCTGAGGACATGCAGAGCACAGCTTAGTGTGTGTACCAGCATAACTGTGCTGTTAACTCAAGCTTTTCTATTACTATTCCTCTAATTATTGATTTAGGCTTAGTTATTTCATGTTAATTGCTTTATTTAAAATCTAAAAACATCCTCTATCTTTATACAGCAACTGGCTTATTTTTATGTTAGTGTCTTGTTCTTGTTGCACAGAGTGCTAGAGGTGATACTGATGCCAGGATCAGTATGTGTTAGAGGTCTGTCCTGAGCTTCCAATAGAAAGTGAAGCTGGATTCGGGGCAGCCTTTTGTGTTGTGCTGCTCTGTGTCCAGACTGAGCTTTTTCTCTATGGTCTGAGCTCAACTTGCTCTCTCCTGAATTTAGGTACTGTACTTTGTTTCTCATTTGAATCTTTAAAAAGGATATTAGGGTGTATGTTGAATAAGGCATCTGAATTTGGTATTACAACATCTAATGCAGCCCAAAAGTGAACCTATGTGTGTGCACAACCAAGTGTTATAAAAATTACCTTTAAGTATTCATAGGAAAGCTGGCTGCTTTGAGTCTCCATCTTGGACAGTCCTCACCTCACACAACTTCTTCAGTTCATCCTAAGGCTTAACCAACAGACCAGCCACAGTCTGAGAACGTGTTGCCTGTAGCAGACTTGGACAAGATTTGGTCCAGAGTGAGCTAAAGGCTAAATGTCCTTCACTGATATAAACATTTTTGTGTGATGTTTTTTTTTTTAATAGCTTTGTCATTTCCATATATTATACAATTTGAAAGAGTTACAAGGTAAAAAAAAATTACTCCTAACTAGAAAGAACTGGGACTGGAGAGAGACCTATTCCTGGGCTTGCAGGGCTGGGAGGCCAAAAGAAGCTGTTAGCTGTCGCAGGGTAACATCTGCTCCTTGGAGTGGAGGTCCATGGGTGCAGTGACTGGTGCTGTCACTAAGGTTTAGTCAACAAGCCATGCTGGTGAAGCACAAGAAGGAGCAGAAGCCAGCTCTTGGGCTGGTTTGGCAGGGCTCATCAGGGCAGTCAGCTGTGATTTTTATCACTAAAATCAGCTGTGTGTTCATATCTGACTACACACTCTGCCTGTCAGCTGCCCAGGAATCGGTTGCTTACCCATAACTCCTTTCCAGGCCAGAAACACACTTCGACCAGCACCAGTAGCAAAAGAGCGTTATTAAGTCTATCAAGCCTGAGTTCACAGATTTCATTTTAGAATAGTAACAGATGGCAAATGGTGGCAGTACAGCTGCCAGGACCAGGAGAGGATGGATGCTGGTTTGTCGGTTCAATGCATGCTGGCAGTAATTCACATTTATGTTTATACAGAGCCTTTCCTGTTTCAGAGCACTTTACCAACCAGTTGATAAATAATGGGCTTGGAGTTAACGTGGGCTGATAGAGCTCGTCTCTGTGCTTGTGTGGCCAGTGTGTGAGGCTAAACATAACGGCATCAAACTGCACAAAATTAGGCAGCTTCTTAAAATCACATAGTACCACTCACCAGGGATCTTGTAGTCTTACAGGAGGCCATAAGTTTGATGACAGGAGGCTGGGGCACATAATTAGGAGTACTTTTTAGCACTTTTTTGGTATATATTAAGAGCCAGATAAAGACCTCCACTTATTCCTCCCCCATTACCAGCAGATCCAGTCACCATATCACATCCAGGAAAAATATCACACTAACTAGAACTAGGTTTAGAAATCCTGAAGAATTGCAGCATCGTAGTTTTCCCTCATGAGAAGGTACAGAGCTTTCACGAAAACACAGGAAGAAGTCATTAAAACGCACATAAATGAACAGAAAATAGTATTTTTGAATAGTTGCACATTGTTCTTGGTAGGTAAAACAAGGACTTTACATAGTTTCCCCTTTCTTTATAATATCTTCAGGTCATCCTTTTGTACATCTTAGCTGAGCAGGACATATTAGGATTAATGTGGAGTAATGGGTGAAAGCTTTCCAGTGTTTCTCTGGGATGGTCTAAAAACTTCATTATGTGTTTAAAATATCTGAAACTCAGACAATGGAGAAGTTGCTCTGCAGTGCTACCAAAAGAGAGCCAAACACTTTTTAAAGGTCCAGGAGAGGAGGTAATTAAACTCATTTTTATCCAGCTTAGAGTGCATATTCAGCTACCATCTGCCTCACACCAAGGGAAAAATTGCCTCCTTTACTTTATTTCCAGTGTAATGGTAAGTGATAAAAGGAAAGATATAAAATCATGCAAGCAGGGCTGGTCTCTAATTCCTGCCCATTTCCACAGACTTCTGAGCTCAGATACAACTTTGAATCTGATTTGCCTTAGCCAAATCAAAGTTATGAATCTCTGAGGTGTAAACACTGCAATTGATTGCCCTTTGCTGCATTCAATTAGAGCAGCTGAAGGCATGGCTCAAATATGTTTTTGACAGCAATACGATTAAAATGCCGTGACCTAAAAGTAAGTCTAAAATCCAGTAATCCAGTCCTCCGCCTAACAGTGTAAGCAACTCTTTAACTATCAACCAAAATAACATATGGCGCATAACAAAATAAATGTAATTGAAGTGCCGGGGAGCTGGTCCTTTCTACTTCAGTAAATACCATGAGGTTTTTCTCCTTCTACTGGAAGCAAGTCTTTTTCTCAGGTCCAGAGGGAAAGGCAGCTTCCATGCCACTGTGGCAATATACTGCTGAGGTGGCTGATGAAGCTTGCAGTCATGATGCCAAAGTGATGGTGATGTCTGATTATGGAAGGGCACAGGAGGAGCCTGAGAGTTCACTTTGCAAACTGCCTCCTGGTCTGCCCTGTAGTTTTATGCTTTTGTCTAGGACCTTCATGGTGTCCTTAAACTGGATATTTCCTTGTTCTTTAATCTTGCCTCCTAAGGATGCTGTGGGCTGGCAATACCTCCTGTCCTGTCTGTTCCTTACCCTCTATATCATTTTATGCAGTACAGTCAGAATTTGAGACCAGCTGGCAGCCTAACTGCAATGTCTGTTTAACTGCAGGAAACCACGCTTTATCCCCCTCTGAATCCTGATGGAGTAATGATAACAGATAATTGACTGAATGCTTTTTCATTTCTTATTTATTCATTTCTTTGAACAGACTCCCTAAATACACAAATAAAATCCTCAATTAAAATTTGTGGATTAATGAACTGAACAACAGATTTTTTTTTTTCCCCTGTTGCCTGGATTTCAGGAAGAGTTTCTCGGATTTTTCACTTGTGCTCCCTTGTGAAAGATTTTCAGTTGTCAGAATGGGTAAGTGCACTCTTGGCTGTTGTGTGGGCATATCAGATGCATCAGTGCTTATCAGAATGCTGAGAAGAGACAATAATTAACAGTCTGGGATTTCCCATGTGCCAATTTGTTGCTGCGTGTGTGGTGTTCGGAGTGCCGTGGAAGCCAAGAGCTTGCGTGGAGCATGACGTGGGTCATAGTCCCCTATAGAAGGATGATTCTTAATTCTTTTTGACAAGGCAAACACTATCTTCCCTGGAGTGATCCTTTAGAGTTTGTGTTGTAAGAAATGCTTGCCAGACTGAGGGCTGCAGGATCAGGATCCACCAACACCACAGTATTGTTACCCATCTACATTACAGCAGTATATGATCAATATGATTGCACACAGCCAATGGTATCTTTCTATTATAAAAAGAGCAACATTGGTCTGGAAGTGTTTTCTATGAACTGGCAGTTAGCTTGCAGAGCCAAGTGTGCACTTCACTC
Organism: Patagioenas fasciata; assembly: GCF_037038585.1. Lineage (NCBI taxonomy): Eukaryota > Metazoa > Chordata > Aves > Columbiformes > Columbidae > Patagioenas > Patagioenas fasciata. Next base: position 17,579,178 of record NC_092530.1, read on the forward strand.
TGCAGACTGGAGTTTAGTGAAATACAAGCAAACACAGTGAGTGGCAGGTAAAAACAAACAAGAAAAGCAGGCTATCAAAGCTAATAGTCTTGTTGCAAGCCAAATAAAGCTTTTATGATTTTATCTTTTTGCTTCAGGCAAACAGTACATTTTGTTTCTGTTTTGCAGTGAGCATGAACTTTGGAAGTTTAAATAGAGAGTATTAGGTTATGGTAAGTGGTCATTGGAACCTTGCATTACGATCATGGCCTGTTAAATTGTTTACCAAACCTTATTTTATATATATATATCTCTGAGGTTGATCTGAGTCTTAATTCCAGTTTATGTCCTTGTAGACATGAGTCTGTTGAGTTTTTCATAAAACCTGAAAGGACTAACATAAAGTTTAAGATGCCTTTTATTATAAGCCGCAAATAGTGAGGTGTCACCACAAGCATACCAGTCACCCCAGTAAACTTTTAGCATTATGTCATTGTGTATCTTAGCACGTTTTTCTCACCACAGGTTTCTACACCTGCAGTTCTACAACTGTTAGTTATTCTGGCTGCAGCTGGACAGATGCCAGGATCTGATCTCACTGCTGGGAAGGGGTTGGCACAGCAGGGGGACTGGTCATGCAGTGACCCCCATGGCACTCACGTCCATCATGCTCATGGGTCAGCTTCTCACCTGCTGGGCTTGAGGCTCTTGGATGGAGTTGTCTTTAGCCTAAAATGCTGTGCTGGGCACTGGCTGTTTGGGAGCAACTCGGCTGCCTGCAAAGCAGCTGGCAGTAGGGGGCAACCTGGACAGCAGAGCCCTCACGCCCCCTCAGTCGGAGCTGGACCCTGCCAGCCAAGCAGAAGTTGATCCACAAAACTGTTTCTTTGCTTTGGTGCAACTGCTGTCTCTCAGGACATTTTAGTTTCAGCACTGAGTTTACAGGTAATAGTGTTAACTTCAGGCTGCACTGAGCATCTGTATCTTGTTAACCTGAAGCAAAACTTCAGTAATGTTTTAGCAAAGAATGTGAGTGTAAGAGAGCTTTATATGGATAGCAGAGAACAAGAGTTTTGAGTGATTGCTTTGGACATTTTGAGATGTAGAGAAATAGACAATTCTCAGAAAAATATTTTATGTACTTTCCTCTCCCCTCTCCACCTTTTAACCCTGCCTCTAGGTTCAGGATACATAAAACACAACCCATGTGTCCTAAAGCCCATGGCTGCTGTATGGGAACAGCAGGTAGAGGCTCGAACTCTGCAACTGGAGCTTCTGCAACGAGGGATTTCCAACAGCCCCTTGAGGCAGGCAGGGCCAATGACCCTGGACTTGTACAGTGATGCTCAGTTAGTCTCTGTAGAAGAATCATGTCCTTTTGTAGGAAAGTCAAGTGGAGTTTGGGCAGCCTGCCATTGAAGACCTTTATGTGTGTGGTTTATTGACTCACAGAACTCATTGTGGTATTTCCACATTTCCTAACACCAGGACTTGACAGTAAATCCTTAGATCACCTGTGTTGTTGGATAATCTGGACAAAATGAGAGACAGGGCCAGGGCACTGCTGGAATACAGGAGCAGGCTGTTGGCATGAGCAGAAACAGGATTTTAGCAGTCTGGGAGGGAGGAGAGGAGCTCAATGGCAGGAGTACTAGGGCAGAAGATGTTCTGGGATAAATTTCCTTTTGCATTACTTGTACATGTTTAAACTCCTCTCTGCTGGTGGGCATCAGGTTGTTTTGGTTTTTTTTTTCCAAACAGTTTGTGGATTACACTATGAACGGTGTATCATACCTCTATGATCTATTACTTTGTGTTGAATCTCTGCAATGTAAAAAGATTTAAAGTTTATTTGAAAAGGTGGCCAAGTCCTTATTACCAGTATGCTTGTGACAGACTTGCCTTTCTCCACCATTCTTACTTCCTCGTGTTTGACCCCATAACTGGGGGATAGAGCACAGCGGCACACAAACCAATTTGTACTAAGTAGAAGTTATAAACAGGACGGAAAATACAAAAGCTAATGAGGAAATATAGTCACATGCCAACAAAGAGAAAAAGATAGATTGGAAAATAGTGTCACAGAAGCAGATAATTTTAAATTTGAGTTAAAGTCCTGCTGGTATTATTTATGGGCAACACTCCTTTTTTTTATAGTGGAAAAATTTAAAAAAAAATACCGTAATGAGGATCATTGGCAGGAGACTGCTCTTTGCTTTCCCTAAAAGCCACACGTTAGATGTTTTCCCATTCTACAGTGGTTTTGGGAGTGAGGGTCTGATCTCATCCTACAGAGGACAAGGACATGAGCCTTTGGCCACAGGGCCCAGCACATGGTGGTCTAGCAAACCAGGGATTATGAGGCTGAAGCGGTGTTCCATTCAAGTTGTTCTTATTTCAGTAATTAGCCAGAAGCCAGGTCCCATTCTTTGAAGAGCATGTTCTATTTTGGAGCCATGCAATGTAGCCCCTCTTTTAATCCCTATATTTTTATTTAATACTTCTCCCAACTGTTGAAGTTAGTGAAGAAAGACTGACAGAGACTGCTCATTTCTCCCAGCAGCTGGTAGTGAAGTGAGGCTAATAATTTTCCATATGATTTTGGTAAGTTTTGGATTAAATCCACTGATGTGCTGCCTCAAATAGGGAATATCCAGCTTTGTTCTGCTTTTCCTGATTCAGAACTGGGTGTTGATTGTGGCTGTCTGTCCCCCCCAGCAAAGGCAGAGGTTTGCTCTCTGGCCACCCATGTATATCAATGTGTATCCCAGGGGGACAGGTCCAGCGGAGAGGGAGGGTTGTGGTCCCATCAGTGGAGTCTGTCTCCAGCACCCTCTGCAAGTCTCCTAAATTGGTTTGCTGATACATCTCTTCTTCCATTTTGCTGTCTTGAAAACTGTTTTGGAAAACCTTTCCAAAAGGAAATTCTGGTGCTCGGGAAACATTTTGCTTTTTCTTGAAGTGGCGTATTTTTGGTTGAAGGATTAAAAGCTTTGCTGCAGAAAAGAGCATTCCCTCTCTAGGGTGCCTGTGTGAGCACTAAGCCTGATCACAAGAGGTTCTGCCCTTGGCAGCAAGCATAGAGTTAATTATATAGGGACCAGATTCAGTGACTGCACTTTAAAAAACTCTAAGTAAGATATTAAATCAAGCAAAAGAACTGCACTGAGGCACAGCAGACACAGAAGTTGTGTGCTTTGGTAAACCTGTCCATGTGAAATCTCTCTCTAACAAGACTTCAGCATTTACATGACCTCTGCTAATATTTATTTTAAAATAACACTTTGTGTCAGCTGTCTCAGCTCCACACTGCCGTGGACTATTCTCAAGTCTGGACTGTTTTCCAGTCAGCATGAAGTGGACTCTGCTGCCTGATATGAACAGTCGACTTGTCCTTATAGTTTTTGTTGGCAACAAACATAGCAATGAGCCAACTTCAGTGGCAATGTGGCCATGATTTCTGCCAACCCTTGGGTGTATTTTTCGAATAGTGAAGCCAGTGAGCTAGCTGAACTGAGATGTCAGAGACTCCCTTCATGGATACTATGGAAAAAGACCTCTTTTTAGTGTTTTTCCAATATAATCTGGTAGACAGCAGGATATGAGGGTTTGAAGAGAAGGTGCAGGTGTGATCACTGGGCTGGGATGTTGCCTGTAACATGCATAGGTGTTTACACCTTAAATGCATTAAACAGCCTCTACTGGTACTCGAGTAATATTTTCCTTCCTGCCACTGCAGATATACCTGAAGGTAGTACAGTTAGGAAAAAATACTTCTTCTAGTGTGCTGTCCTCTAATTGCATTGTTGAGCTCCTCCTGAAATGACAATTTATTTAGTCATCAAAAAGCTGAATTTTGACAGATGTCCTTTTGAACATTATAGTTGGTCTTGTGGTCACACCAGTTCCCAAAAGACCTCAAGGTCCCTTCTTTAATGCACTCCTCTACTCTGGCTGGCAAATGGAACAGAGAAGGGGTTTTGCCTTCCTAACAGTACACCAGACTCATATAATGAGTAAGTGCTGTTAGGAAGTCACCGGCTGTGTGAGTCATTGGAGGGTGCTCCACACAGCGGGGTTGATGTGCCATTTTCAAATCCAGCAAGGCTTAAATTATTTCGTATTTGCACAGACTCTAAATTCTCTTCACTTTGGAGCCTAAACGGGCAACCTGCAACATGTGCTCCACAGAGGTGGCTGACAGCAGCTTATGAATCATATTCGCTGCCCAGGGCCAGACAGTGTAGGAGTGATTGACCTTCCATATTGCATTGGACAACTTTAATATGAAAGTAACAGGAAAACATACGAAATAAGATAAGCACATAAAGGCTGGCTGCACCATGCCTCCTGGAAGAGCACACACTCCATAGCGTAAGCACTGCCGAAATTCTGGTGAAAATATACCTATTCACATGCAAAAGACGAAAAAAGACATTTCCCATGCAACTGCTGTCAGTGCAATGAATAAACCACTGAAAACTTAACCTGACTGCCCCAATTCTTTGGCCCATGAGGGACAGAGCTTGTGTAGTGTTACTATGTGATGGTATAGAAGGATTATGTCCTGTATAGTATTTAAAGGAATTAAGTTCTCCACAGGACAGTGGATGCTAGGTGGCTGCCTTGTGACTACAGAGGTGCTGGCTGATTAACAAGGACAGCAAAATCCTTCTCTCTTACACAACTTAGAGGATTGCAGGAACCTGACCCAGAGCTATAGTTGGGTTTACGATTTAGAATTTTCCAATTTAGAATCTTCTAAGAAGGAACATGCAAGTTAATCATGGGTAGTTACTATCCATTACTGTCACTAGCAGAGCAAGTTCTTATTTTCTAGGGTTTCAGATTTCAACCGGAAGGTAGAGTGAAGCCTGTGAGAAGAGTTAGGCCTACAGAGGAGTTCTGAGTTGCAGGTCGTCTGGCCCTGTGCTAACCTCTCACAGTCTCTTCTCCTTTTTTGTAGGCAACATCTTTGTTGTGAGTTTGTCTGTCGCAGACCTCGTAGTTGCGGTTTACCCATACCCTCTGATCTTGAGCGCCATTTTCCATAATGGATGGACCATGGGAAATGTTCACTGCCAGATAAGTGGGTTCCTGATGGGCTTAAGTGTCATCGGGTCTATTTTCAACATCACGGCAATCGCAATCAACCGCTACTGCTACATCTGCCACAGTCTTCGGTACGATAAGCTTTTCAACCTGAAGAACACCTGCTGCTATCTCTGTGTGACCTGGGTACTCACAGTGGTGGCAATTGTGCCAAACTTCTTTGTTGGCTCCTTGCAGTATGACCCCCGGATTTACTCCTGCACCTTTGCCCAGACGGTGAGTACATCATACACCATCACAGTGGTGGTGGTTCACTTCATCGTCCCACTGTCCATAGTGACGTTTTGTTACCTAAGGATCTGGATTTTGGTGATTCAAGTCAAACACCGGGTGAGACAAGACTGCAAGCAGAAGCTCAGAGCAGCTGACATCCGGAATTTCTTGACTATGTTTGTGGTTTTTGTCCTTTTTGCTGTGTGCTGGGGACCGTTAAACTTTATTGGCCTTGCTGTTTCAATTAATCCTTCAAAAGTGCAGCCACACATTCCAGAATGGCTTTTTGTCCTGAGCTATTTTATGGCCTATTTTAACAGCTGCCTCAATGCTGTGATCTATGGGCTTCTTAACCAGAATTTCCGGAAGGAATACAAAAGGATCCTGCTGACACTCCGGACTCCCAGGATGCTCTTCATCGATGTGTCCAAGGGTGGAACAGAAGGGATGAAAAGCAAGCCATCCCCAGCCGTAACAAACAACAACCAAGCTGAAATACACTTATGAGTCAGAACAGTACTATTTATTTTGGATTACAGTAGTATATACGATATATAAAAGCCTTTCTGTGTGGGCATTTCACAGCTGGTGTTGCTGCCTGTTGTGCAAGGAAGGCGTCTGCTACCTTTCATGTTTAGCTTATCGCTGTGACATCAAGGCTTTGAGTAAGGATTTTCAGAATGGAAATGATTGATTTTTATCTTTTCTTTTTCCTATGCCATCTTTCACCACGTGCCTAATTAATTAGTTTGGTTGCTTTTGCCACATGCATGCCAATACCCTCTAAAAGGGAACTGTTCAGAGTGCATGGGGAAATGCAGCTATGCTTGAAATGCAGCCTTCAAGAGCCAGAAAAATTGCCATGTATTGCAATCAAAACTTTCTTCTCTCCCTCTGAATTTTAATTTTTTTAGCATTAATGTAACCCAAACTATAGCAAACAAAATGGAAACCGCATGAGTTTTTACCTTTTCACTTGGGTAACAGTATTAGCAGCAGGCATACATGTGGGCATGGTGACTTCCACCGGGTGTGAGTTCATTTTTCTTTTTCTTTTTGCTCAAGGTTTTGAAGCTAGCCTGGGCTAGATGTGAGGCAGGCAAAAGCCAGACTCGGTGAGTGTCTGATGCACTCATTTTAATTGAATGTCTACAGATATTAAGTACCCTTGCACTTTCCTTCCCAGACCAGAAGTAAGAGTATAACATATGACATAATGTAATTGCAGGAAGATACTTGGAGCCTGATTCTAATTTAGACAGTCTCCTGTCATGGCCAGCATTTATTCCAAATGTCTTTCAGAAGTCCGTGCTACATGAACGTCATAAAAAAAGATGAACATAGCAGAGTCCCATCTGTTTAATGCAGATGCTGGCTTTTAAGTTCCAGTAATATTTACACTTGCAGACAAAGGGAGAAGGGGAAGAAAGTGTTTTTTCCAAGCATCTCTCCTTTCGCCTACCATATAACATGAATTTAGTGGGGGTGAGGGGCAAGTGGATTATTTTATTTTATTTTATTTTATTTTATTTTATTTTATTTTATTTTATTTTATTTTATTTTATTTTATTTTATTTTATTTTATTTTATTTTATTTTATTTTATTTTATTTTATTCATATACAAACCTGTAATTAATTCGTGGAGTTGGGAAAGGAAAGCTACTTGAGCATATTCATGCATCAGTTTTCAGTTAAAACCTGAACTCTGTTATCTTTGCCATTGGAAATTATGTCCTGAAGTGCTGGGAAGGCCAATATGATGTTAGAAACAAGCACATGGGCAAAGATAAGACTTTTTCCTTAATGGAGGGATGGGGCGGGGTTGATGGCAGCTGTCTGTAAATATGACTTGTTCTTTTTTTCCTTAGCTCCATTGTGAATTCGTCTCCTTATGTTATTAAATGTGTGGATCCTTCTTTGAAACAGTCCCATAAAATCAACAGGTAAAACTCCCCTGGTGCAACTCTACCTTCAAGTGAGCAAACCTGGCCTGATGCTGGTGTACGGAGAGGCCCAGCGGGAGCTGTGCAATGGAGAGGAGCAGGTCTGAACCCCGTGGGTCCAATGAGACCAGCAGTCAGCCCTGCTCCTGGTCAGAGAGTGCATTCTTCTCTCTTTGATCATAGCCAAAGTAGGACTAGTTCCAGGGCTGAACCCTGAAACACTGAGAACCAGACTTTGCAATAGCACGTAGGTGCCTAGAGATAGAGGTATGTAGGATTTACCAAAACCCTGAACAGGCTAAGTGCCTAATACTTAGTGAAGTTAACAAGCCATTTGTGCATCGCTTGCTGAAAGCCACTTGTTGCCGAACATCCCTTCTGCTGATTTTTGTTGGGGGAAGTGGAGTTGAGAGAAATTAAGTGTCTTTATGAAGTGGACATGGTGCGTTGCTTCAGTGTGGGCTGTGGTGTGCCTGCTGCCATGTGCAGAAGGTTGCTGCAATGCAGGGGGGGGTCTCTGCACTTATAGGGCACCCTGGCACTTTATGAAGTTTCAAACTTGAACATCTCAGCCATTTCAGACAATTATTGTTTTAAAATGCACTGCAGCCAGCCTCCCATAATAGGAATCAAAATGAGTTCTGTTTTGGCCTCTTAATCTGCCTGAGCATGGCCAAATAAAGGTATCTTGACCCTCAGAAATAATGTGGTCCGTTTGCCTTCCAGCAAAACCAGTGTGGATGAATTCACACCATTCCATGTGAACAAAATCATTTTGAGTCAAACTTGGATAAGAAAAGCACTGAGTAATCCATAACTGCAGAGACTGTTTGTCCTGTCATGCCAAGGAGATGTCCTGTGTTCTGTGATTAGTCTTCAAAGCTGTTTGCAATTAGCCACAACAGTGTTAGAATCACGTTAACAAATATTTTTAAGCATCTAGCGCCAAGCCAAATATACTCCTTTAAGACAACCATGAAGAATCTTGTACAGATTTGCCAAATGTCTCAAATACCCCACAACTGGGGTTTTATCCTACAAATTCTTGTCTTGTTAACTGAATGTTCAGCAAAGGCAGTGTGGTGGGGTTTTTTTGTTTTTTTTCTTTAAGCTTGTATTTGCACTATTTCTTATTTCTTATTCAGGCTCAGCCAGCGAGCATTTGAACCAAACCAAGTAAGCCAAAGAGGTCCCGAACAGGCAAGCCATGGGAGTCTCTGCTAGCACCTGGTAGGAAGGGGAGCAGCAGGAACACGATAGGGCACATCCCCAGGACTCACAGAGAGTCACTGCTGGACCAGACTATGCAAAGTGAGAGGGGGATCTGCTTGTCTTCTGCTGCAAGGTCTTTGCAGGGGACAGACTGAGTACCTGCTGTGCTGGGGTGGGTGCTGAGCAGCACCCCACCCGTGCAGACCCTGCCAGCACCCCACAGGGTGGGGATGGGTCTGGAATGGGCTCCATGCACCTGACAGCATGGAAAGCTTGCCCTAGCATGACCTGTTCAGAAGTGCTTTGGGTGTCCCCGTGTAAGGAAGGGCTGACCAAGGCTGAGCTCAGAGCTGGGATGATTCAGCTGCTGCAGTCCTGCTGGAGCTGAGGTTTGCAATATGAAACACAAAAAGCAGGGAACGTGGCTTCAAAAAGAGAACACTGTGCCATTTCATAGCACCTTGATACAGAGACAGTGCTTAGGATAAGATTTTATACTGACTTATTTTAAAACTACCCAAGCAGCTCCTTATTTATATTAAGAAATGGTTAACAGGGTACAAATACTGTATTGTGTTAACATTTGTTTACAGAAAAAGAGAAGTGCATCTTAAACTTGGAATCCTGAGCAGTGTTAGGGTTTCCCTGTGGGAATCTAGCTTTAATCCCAATTTGAACTGTCAAGGAAATTCCACAGTTCAAAGCACACTCTGTCAATTCCACCTGTGGCATACCTACCCTTAAGTCTCAGAAATAACACTGATTTAAAAAAAAATGGTTTTAAATAATTTGCTCTGGATTTGACCTGGTGGTGTTGCATACCTAGTCTAGTTCCAAACTCAAAAATTGTTGTACTGAACATGAACTTATGGAGAGGCAGCGTTGCCGTGAAGGAAGATGAATCTCTTGCCACAAAGAAATACTTCTGGATGTTGCTAATTAATGTTATTTAATCTATTTAAGAAGAATGTAACCATTATATTTATATATATAAATATATATTGCATATGCTGTTTCCATTTTATCATTTGATTAAGAATCCTTCAGTATTCTTCCCTATTGCTATTTTTGTTTATAAAGTAGATTCATTCCCTTTGCCTGTTAAAACTGTAATAAATCTACCATTTGACTGCTTTTTGTTTTTTTTTTTTTCCACTTGCAGTTACTTTTTAATAAATATTTGGAACACTAGCTCGGGTTTTGTTGACTCCCAGAAAACAGATGGAATGGACAAATGTAATTGAGCTCAGGCATACATTAGCTGCCCAGCTCAGACCTGGAAGAGAATGACCTAGTGCGTCTGGGACACCTCCTTGGATTCATGTGTTTTCCTTCCAGCTGCCTTCGAGACAGCTGCCTGATGCATTATGTCCTTCTCATCGGCAAAGAAACTTTATCTGTATTGCCATCGGTCCGCTTGCTGTGTGTCCCTCTGAGGTCCTTTGTCTTTCTGGTGTTTATGTCATTCCATCGGGTGCTACAGAAGCAGAGATTGTGCCACATCCATTCCCTTGCCCTGCAAGCTGGGAGGGAGAGCAGCACAGCCACGCTGTGAACGGGAGGGCGTAGGAGCCAGGATGCTCGCCAGTCAGGGCATGAGGTTGGGTTGGCGGGGGTTTTGGGAACAGAGAGAGTCCCCCTGGGCTGGAGGCACAGGGAGGGCTGTCACACACTTGGTCTCCATCAAAGAGCTTTGTGAGAATGAGGACTGCTGTGTCCAAGGTGATTGTTGTGGGGTTTTTTTGTTTTCTTTTTGCTTTTCCCCATCTCTGTTTTGGAGCAGATTTTGCTGTATTCAGGCAGGTCTTCAGACAATAGGTTCTGTCCATAGGTTGCAACAGTTATATTTCCATGCTGGCTTGACTGGAGCTATTTTTTGGGGAGTCTCAGTGTCACTTCTGAAGCAAGGGGTGGCGGGAATATGGAGGGTGTTCCAGCAGTAACTGCAACTAGAGCTCTCTGTTTGATTTTTTTTACACAAAGTGCCTTGTTGCTGTTTCCTAACCAGATGTCATGTGCAATCATGGTGTTAATGTGAGATTTTCCCTTAAAACAAAAAATTGCTGAACAACCATGGAGCAGATGTGTTGAGTGAACAGGCACTGTTATTCAATGACACCCCAGAGCAGTACTGCTAGGTTTTTCTTGCTAATCCTTTCCAACAGGCACTGGACTTCATCAGCTGCTTCCACAGTGAAGCCTGCAATGCTCGGTGATGTGACACACTGAAAGCAGTGTTTAGGATAATTGCAGATCCCCAAATGTCTGTCTGAGTAGAGCTGCTACAAAATCCTTGCACGGACTCATACCTGCTATTTCCACCACATGGAACTGAATGAACCATCAGAAGTGAAGTAGTGTTATTTATTTACTTACTTGTAACAAAGTGTAGTAACTAGGAGATAAGATACAGCTATAAAAGACAAGAGATGCAATAATTCAACACCAATATAAAATCTTACGGTGACTATTTAGAAATCAATATTTGTCCTAATGTATTTACTTTGAAGCTTATAATTTATAACGTGAAACCAGTCAGTAAAGAACTGCTGCATATGTATTTGGAATTTTATTGGAAAAATGTAAATTACTAGGCCTAATGCAATATTTCTTACCATCAAAGCCCTGAGATAAGAAATGCAGAATGGGTTCTTGCAAGAACTCTGATAGAATATGCAAATTTTTTCATTGGTGATAAGAACCGTAAAATTTGTATCACTCGGGAACTACATTTGTGAGTGGAAGCTCCATAATATTGTTAACTGAATTTTAATTCTGCAATTGTTGTTTATAGTATCCACTATTCATATGCTATAAGTAATGCACTGTACAGCAGAGATAGAATTTACAGTACGGGGACTGGTGAGACTAAACCATGACAGATGTTTTGCTGAGGTGGGAGGGGGCCATCCTGCCCCAGCACCACGGGGTGCTGAGGGAGGTGAGCCTTGCTTTCTTGGTACTATGCTCTTTTTGCTGGAAAGTCAAAATGTGGTTTGGAAAGCAAATGGTGGCTGTAGAAAACCAAGGTTGCTCTGCTGGGGCAACTTATGGCTTTCCCTGTCCTGCTGGTAGTGATGCAGGAGTTAAGGCTACAACAAGGGGCACTTTTCACTGCAAAGCTTGTCCTTGTTGCTGCCCTGCATTGGCAGTGCCCACCACACAGCTTATCTCCATTTGTGGGTGTCTGGCCAGGCAGAGCTGCTGTGTTTGTCACTGTGTGAATGACACCAAGCCAAATACACCCAGCTCAGCCTGGGATGTGTGAGAAACAATAAATATTTAGGCAATGAGCCAGATTAAACCCAAGTTGAGTCAGTTATAACCAAGACATGCATGAAAGAGGTAGCAGGGCCAGAAGCAGCCCTGTCTGCAAACCTTGAGAGCAACTTCTTCCACATAGGACTCTCTCCTGCCGTGTCCCAAACCAGAAGTTCATTTCTTCTTTCTCTATTGCCACTTCTCTATCTTCCAAGTAATGTTAAGGACTCATCCATAAGAGCCCTGGTCAGCAGAACCTTGTCTGCAGGCCAACAAATAGGCTAGTGAAGGAAAAAGAGCTGCACCTTGGCCTGGAGCCCTTTGGGTTCCAGAATAGATACTATTTATACTGCTCTCCTCATTGTATACAAACATCTCTCTCTATATATATAGCCTGGGTTTTCCTAAAGGAATCAATAATAATTATAACTTACAAAGTACTGACTACAGAAAAGTTCTGATTTTTCTCCTTCATACATTGGAGCAGATGGAAAAATCAGCAGGTGCTGATAATGTTTGTCTGCCCTTGGGAAAACTTGTCACAGTTACCTGTTTATCTTGTTTATTTTGACATTTTACTGCCTGAATCTGTTCTTTAACGTAAAAGCACATGCAGGGTAGTTAGAGGTGAAGTCTTACAGATTCACTTGTACTTGAACAACTGAAAATCAATAAGGGACAAGGAACAAAGAAATATATCTTTTCTTGTGCATGCAGAAGAAGACTGGTATTTTTGTTTTTACTGAGGAAATATGAGGGAATGCAGGAGTTTGTGTTTTGTGTATTAGTGACTGGAGAGAGTAAAATGAGCTTTGCTTTAGCTGCCATGCACGTGCTTTTCCTTTGCTTTTTCAGTAGGTGATGGAAACCTCAGTTTATTCTTGGCATGTTCTTAGGGCTGCACAGAAAAATAATTTGGAGGTTGGTAGTACAGACACTGAAGAATTTCTGTGCTCAGTATGTTTAGAAAGTGAAGTTTATAGAAGATTAAAAACGAGGCAAGTCCTGCTGACTGGTCTGTATGAGTCCAGCTCTGCAGTGGGAATAGGCACCACTCAGTGCCTGTGTGGACCTGCCTCAGAAATGGGAATGCTTCTGCCCTGCTGATCCCATCTGTAGACTGGAATGATTTGGGCAAGCGTTATTCAAAGTAGGGAATAAAGAGTGTGTTTGTAACTGTGGGTCACTGGGCTGACAGACTGTGTTGTTCCAGGTGCCAGACCTCTCCCCCACTCTGTTCTCTGATGCTGAAATTTTGGAAAGCGAAGAATAGTTTTTGCTGCTCCTGCCCTAAGAAGCGGCATCTTGCAAGTTCTGATAGCTGGCTGTTTGCCTTGGAGCATGTTCATGTGTATTGTTGTTTGAGGAATTACTGCTAGATACAAATGACCTCTTTGAAATGGCATTGAGATAGGTTAGAACAGTGTAGTCTGTCATAATAGCAGGGATGGTAACTACACAGTCTCTCAATCTTCATGCTTTATGGAGTATGGTAATCAAGCTTTTGGGTAAGGAACGACTTGTACCTCTCTGGAACTGCCATCATCTGGGGTTGCAGCATGGAGTACTTATTGTAGGCTGAGATGGACACGGGATGGCCTTCTTGTAGCAATTTCTGTAGGTCTTTTCAGTTCTGAATACTTGTCTCTTGATTTGGTCATAACTCAGACATGTTCACTGCAAAGTCACATCAGAAATAATTCACCTTTGTTTGAGCCTTTGAAGTAAAATGAATTCCAAATGACTGTCTCAATTCTGAGCTTTTAGTTGAGAGGGGTATGGCTCACTGTTTAACAGAAATTAATATTAGCCATTAAACTATTTAGCTGCTAATTAAATGGACCGTTTCTATGTCATGTGTAAATCCATCTGTATTTTCACTTTGCAGACAGATAGAATTTCATTAAAGCACTTTAGTAACTGTGAAGGGATAGCAGCAGCTATCACTTCGGGGTATTTGGGGCTTAGTGAATTATATCACTGTCTTGTACTGATTACTAAATACTTTAATGATATGTCTAGTGAATTTTTTTGTTGTTTTGGCGGAGACATTAGGATGATAAATAGCTCAGCAGAGTAAATTACAGCCAAGCTCAGAGATGGTGCTTAAATCTTTAAGTCCATAGTTGCTGTAGCTATTACAAGGATATGTAAAAAGAGCTAGATAATTTTGTATACAAGTCTATTTGTCAAAATTCTTGCGTATCAAACACTGGTTTGAAATGCAGTTCCTTTATGTGATCAATGCAGAAAGGCTCCCTTTTCCTGGCCTGTCCTCATAGCTTTTTAGAATAGTCAGTAGCTGGCGCTGATTTGTTTTTCTGTGTCAACTTGATGAGTGGATGATGCCCAGTGGTTGAAGCAGGGGACTGAGCAGAGGTGACAAGTCAGGGGATATCGCCTCTGTTCTTGCCTCTTTCTCACTTGTTTTGTGCCTTTGAAATGAAGCATGCTGTCATTTTTTGCCTTTTTTTTTTTTGCGAAGATGTGCTTCTGTGTGTGTTGGTATGTGGGAAAGAGGGGGAGGAAAAAAAACAACAACCACTAAAAAGACACAGATGAGGTTCTTAGGGACATGGCTTAGTGGTGGACTTGGCAGTGGTGGGTTAACAGTTGGACTTGATGATCTTCAAGGTCTTCTCAAACCTAAATGATTCTAGCCCATGATTTTCCCCTGAATGTGGCGTATGAAAAGCAGGAATATGTGCACTTTGCTATTGATGCTTCGTGTGTGGGTTGGATGTGGGCTTGCTTGGGAGGATAATAGCTTGTCAGCAGTGGCTGTAACGATAGGGAGCCGTTATCCCAGCAAGACCCTTGGATGTCAAACACTGTGGCCAGAAACATCCTCAGGTACCCAAATGGGGTTGTGATCTGCTCAGCCTTGAAAGGAGTAGGATCGTTTTGTCTGTAGCAGAGCAAGTGTTGTGAGAACAGTCAAAAGTAGTGGGGGAAAAACAGACCAGATCTGCATGCCGTATTTAATTTGATTAGATGTGCAATTATCAATAACACATTAGAGTCCAGTCAAGCTAATTCATAATTTCCCTTGTGATATTTGTTGAGTTGTTTTAATGCAAACAGAGGACTGATTTTATTTTGGTTTATTGGATGTTCATACTAATGTGTACTGTTTAGTTCTTGTGTATGCAGGTGTTGTGTTACTTTAAATGAGACACTTCACTTGGTGAAAAAGATTAGCAGTAATAAAACTTTATCAGATTCGCTGCAATACTATTTGGCCATACTGACTAATTCTCCCTTTATTACTTGAGTCATGCAAATGTATTTGTGGATTAAACACTTATTGTAAGTGCAGTAGGGAGAAAACAGTAGGACTGACTTTTTTTTCTTTGTTTCCCAGTGAAGTTAACAAGATTAGTTGCACTGAAAGCTGTGGTTACACTAACGTAACGCTGGTGTAGTAGGAGGACTGGGCCAAATCCAGTATGATTTTTTCTTAATTGGTTAGAAATTAGGGCTGTTGGAGTTTTTCTAAATTATATTAATGGTAATAATAATGGAAGTGAGAAGTGATTTAATGATACAAGTATAAATAGATTTAAAAAAAAAAAAATCTTGGATTGCTCCAGGGGTTCATGTGCAGACAAAATTAACAATATCTGTGATGTCTGAGAGGACAAAGTAACATGTTCATCTGGCACGGGACTAGGAATTTAGCTGGAGCTGGCATGCAGAAGCAGCAGCCCTTTTACAAAAGCAATGCAGGAGTTGTAGTCTGTGTGAGGTTGGAGGTCAGTTTGTTTCACTATACTGATTCCTTCTCGTATTAAAAATTCACTCATGTACCCTACAAAACTACATCATGTCTGAATTGGATATCCTTAAGTCTAATGGATGACTGCATTTGGAGAGAGAAATCAGAGTTACTGCATTTTTATATATATACACGCATAGGTAATATTGTTACTGCTGGAGTCTTTCAATTTAAAGAAACGTAGCAGGTTGCTGTGTGAATGAGTGATACATGCATGTAGAAAATGTACATTTTAAGGTAGAGTGAAAGCCTGTCAAAGTGAGGCATAATAACTTGTGTTCTAGAAAAAATATTTTACCACTGGTTACAATTAGTTGTAAAATCACATCTACTGCTTCATTTCGTCAGCTAGACCAAGTCCCTTCTGCTTAGGATTCACTTGGGATGGATTTTGTGCAGACAGGACAGGACACATTAAGGGTAAATGTTTTGTAGACAAGTTCACAGCTATTGTGAAATTAAATATTCAATTATATTACATGCTAGGTTTCATTACTCAGAAAGATATCTAGAGCATTTGTAACCATCCTTTCCTAAATTATTTAACTGCATTTAGGACCATAGTCAGCTGTGTGAAATCCCACCTAAATCCCTGTGCCTGGTCTTTATTGGTGCCAGGTTCAGGCAAGCAGCTCATGTGGCAACTTCCTTGGGTCTTTGCCATATGCTTTACATACCTCCTTCTCTCCATTGCCCTGTCACTGGTGCATGGGTGATATCAGTGCTCAAATATGGTCCTAAAAGAATATATTCCCATTGAGTTAGGCAAGAATCCTGAGAAACATGGGCCTGCGTTAAGAGACCATCTCAGCACTGGGCTAGTCTGGGCATGGGGATCTTTGAGCATCTGCCTGGCTCCCACTGGACTGCCTCTGGCTCTAGCTGAGAAATCAGAATATTATTGTTATGCTGGTAAAGAATAATTAACATGATATTTCTTTCTGTAAACGGATGGGCAATCATTTCTTCATTTGACTTTTTTCTAATAACAAGCTGGTTAAATCAGCTGAAATGAAAGTATTACATTCCATAGCCTCTATTCTGTTGACAGTGGAGGGTATAAGCCCAAAGGGGAAAGTAACACCAATAAAGTCTGCAAAGCTGAAGATAAGCAGTGATTGCTCTGAGGGCTCCCTTGTCATGGGATCTGTGTACTCAGTCAGACCAGAGCTCTGCAGTCGCTTATACCAGGAACATCACCAACCTGGCTTGGGACTGATGCTTGGCCTGTGGGATGCACTTCTGCTACAGAGTCCTTTGCAGCACACAGCGCTGCTTGGGAAAGTCTGTGGAAGAGGCTTTGGTAGCCAGCCAAACCCTGGTCAGTGCTCATCCCATGTTTATTTTTAGGTCTTGTTTTGTCAGAGAAAAATATGCTTGGAGTCTAGTGACAGGAAATAGGGACTAGGGAATCAGAAGGAAAGACTGAAATGTGCCAGGGTTACTGCTCCGGGCTTTCCTCGTTTCTGCTTCTGTCCCACTGGCTGTACCTGGCCAGTTCGAGATTGAGGGGGCACTTGGAGCATCAGTGATGAAGTGTTTCAGTGTTGTGGGACTCAGCAAAACTGAGTGCAAGAGAAGTTAAGAAATACTAAGCAGGTATTCGCAGTGAGGAGGTGAAACAGTGCGTTATTGGTTACTTTTTAGGGTGAATCCATCTTAAAAAGAAGAGTCAAAAAGGCCCTTTTTATTATAACATTATTAAGACTTAACTTGGGCAAACTGCCATTATAGCAATTACTGTACTTTGGTGTTCTTAAGGCTGCCTATTAGATAGAGTTAAGAGGTGAAACCATTTGTTATTTCCTCTACTATCCAAATAATATAAATTATATGTCCTCTAACATTCAGTAAGGCTAGACTCTTCAAAGAGATCAGAAAAGCTCAATTATTCATGCTCTATATTAACATCAATATTTCATGGTGAAGGAGAACCATTTATGCAAGCCTGGTGAGGTTGTTAAGCCTTTCTTTTGTGCTGATTTAGGTAAAGTATTTAGCTCTGGAAACTGATAGCATGGGCTTGATTAATGTGAAATCATTCTGCACAGTTAGAGCTTTAGAACAAGATGATGGGACCTTGCCATACTCGATCCTCCTCATAGTGCAGATTTCTCTTGCAAATATGACACAGGACATGGAGATCTTGACATGTGATGCTCCTTCACGGTGGGAAGTCTTGCTGTTAACCTAGCAAGAAGCTGGAGCAGATCACATCCTGGGTGATGTTCAACTCAGCACCTCAGGTTTGGGGTATTTGTGCACACAACTATTAATAATGTAGATGCCCAGAGGGAAGCTTTACTGAAATACAGGTCACATAGCCCAGCAATGTTATTCAGAAGCCTTGCCTTGTTAATCTTCAGGGTCTAATCTTAGAGAGTCATGTGAGCTTATCTGACAAGTGGGGTGGAGGTGGTTGTTCTGACTGTTTGCAAAAGATGATTAATGGTCTCCATCTTGGCTCTGCTGTCTTCAGACTTATAAGCCTCTGTTTGAATTTGAGTTGCTTATTCTAGTTCTGGGGTGGAGATATTTAAAACCCTGGGGTAGCCTGAGTTCCTCTGTTGATGAGCACCATGGTCACACTAGATAAAGCGAGAGAGTGTTTCAGAAAAGGCAGGAGACATAAAACCTGGAAGTTTCTACATGAGCAGGGTCCATTCCCTCTGCTGAAGGGTGGGCTCTGGGATAAAATATTTCTTCATGGAAAGGGCTGTCAGGCATTGGAACAGGCTGCCCAGGGAAGTGGTTGAGTCACCGTCCCTGGAAATGTTAAGACACAGAGATGAGGTTCTTAGGGACATGGTTTAGTGCCAGCATTAGGTTAACAGTTGGATTCAGTGATCCTGAGGGTCTCTTCCAACCACAATGATTCTATGAATTAGGCAGAGAGCTTTCACTGAAGGAGTTGTAGTGGTTTAACCCTGCAGCGCCATTGCGTATGGCTTCCCTCTGGTCCTAACACAGTGTGACATTGAGGGGAGAGGTTGTGGCAGAAGACAAAGATGCACCCAAACACTCTGTCTTCCACTGAAAGACTCCAGCCTTTCTATGAACCCAAATGCTTTCATTTTTTGAGTTACCTTGCTTGTCTGCACTCTTCTTCGTGTTGTGTTAAGGGGAAAAAAAATTGCTTTTTGACTAATCTGATTCTGATCAGGTCACAGGTATTCAAAAACCAAAACTCAAACAAGACAAATCCACTTTCTGAAATCTCGCCTTCACAACATAGTTCAACTTTGATTTTGGTGATTTATTAGAGCAGCAGTGTTCACACTGCTGTAATCAAAGGCCAGTTGGTATTTCAATACAAGCCTCATTCTTCAATACAAGCCTCATTGAATTTAGCTGCAAGTCTCAGGCTCTGTTCCATTGCTGGTACTAATTGATGCCAGTTTTCTTTTGTGAATCGCGGACTGTTTGGATGTGTTTGTATATATACAAATGTACAGAATGCCTGTCTAAAGCATCATGTCACTGGCGTCTGTGGGAAGCACTGGGATCTCCTGTGAAGCATCTTAATTAGTTTTGCCTTTCGTGCTCACATCCTAAATTCTAGGCTTGAGTTATGTATTATACTTTTTATTCCCCCTTGTTTGTCAAAACAGAACTACTTCTTCAGAGCAGAACATAATGCAAATGTTAATTAAAACTGACAAGTCAAATTGATGTCACCTATTTCAATTGGAAGAATAAAAATGACTAAGAAAAATCCATTCTCCCGTTGCTGAAGTTGAGTGAAACTCGATTACTGCCATCTATGGTCACAGAATGAAGCCTCCTGTTCTGCTTTTGCTGCTTCTTCTGTCCTTTGACCTCAGCGAGCAGAGCTGTTGCCTGTAGGGAAAGGACAGCAATCTCATCCTCCTGGCTTGCTTTCAAAGCTGCTGTGCTACACTTGGCAAGAGATGGCTTGGAGGTGACCACTGGCAAATTGTCTTTGGCCAGATGTGACCCCACCAGCTGATCTCTCCAGATTGCACGTGTTGAGAGTGGTAGTCATCAGTTCTTCTCCTCCGAAGTGCTTGAAGGGTTGCTCAGAAGGAGCTCCTTGGTTTGAAGCTCGCAGTTTGTAACCTACATGAGTGTCGCACATGCCAGTGCAAGGCAGATGGGTGAAACCGGCCTCTTTCTGTTGCTGTTTGGTGAAGAAATGAAACAGGCGCTGCCCACAGAGTACTGGCTGTTGTCACAGCTGACAGGAGCGTGGGAGCCCTCTTTGTGCAGCGGGGAGTTTGGATGGCTGATAATTACTTCTTTCCCTCCCTCCCTGGGAGGCAGAAGGTGATGCAGGCACCTAATTATCACAAAAACTTAAGGAGTTTTTCAGTTTCAATCTGACTTTACTCCATCAGAGCCCTGCAGCATTTCCAGTGCAACCTGGTATTGTGCTGCTGGTGTACTTCTGCAAAATGGCCCAATAAAAAGTAAATGCCTACATTATTTGGTGAGGCACATTTAGTTGATGGTGAGACATACAGATGCTAAGAAGAAAATTATTTCCTGTGTGGATAGGCATGTGTGTTCAGTCCAACACTAGCATGCATCTACCTTTATAAATGTAAAGATACATTAGATACACTCTGATCATGTCTTAAAAGAACACTTGTGGTATGATTATTAATGCCTTGTATTCCCTTTCAGCCTGTGCGCACTGCTGATGACAACAATTAATATCACATTAAAACCAACTGACAAGAAACCTGTTTTGAGTAAGAGTGAAATCTCAACTGAAAGTTGTCATGACAGAAATTCTGTCCTTTCAGTATCATATGGGTTGGAGTTGGGGTAAGGGACGCAGTAGGGACTGGTTTCCTACATGTGACAGGAGGCTGGGATCTATCTGGCCTGAGCAAACACATGATGAATGGAGCTGTTGGTGGGGTTAATGGAGGGAGGTGCTGCTGTGTCAGAGGCAGCGCAGGCTGGGGCCTGGCTGGTTTTCTCACAAGCTGCTGGTCCCTGATGACAGCTGTGACCTCTGGGGAGATGGATACTTCCTCATCAAAACCACAATAATGCAAAATCTGAATGTTAATCACAGTAACGTCAGATTGCTGCAAGCATGTAGCTCTTCCTAGAGTTGCAGTGCATTTCTGGAGAATAACTAATAACTCAGCAAGGAGAGAGCAGCTTTAATGCAAAGACGGCTTCACAGCTGAGGGCAGCACAGGGTGCCTTTTAGATTCTGAGTGCTGGAATTAGTGTCTGGGCTTGGTTGGAACCACTGTTTTGTAGTGAGACAATTTTTTTCCAGTCTCTTACCCTATCATGGTAGTGCAATCGAGTTGACGAGTCGCACTAGGATGCAGACAGATATGTCCAAAGCTGCATTTGCTGAGTGCTTTATTCTGAATGAGTACTGGCAAGGATCCCGTGGGCTGTCACACAGCCAGCTAACAGCATGCTCCATGTGTATCTCAGCTTGCTAGTTTAAGCGGCCTCAGTAAATGTAACTGGAAAATACTCCTAAGACATACATAGGAGAAACTGTCCTTTATTCCATGGAATTGCAGATAAGAGCATTATTCCTTGGCTCAATTTCCTAATCTGTGAAATTCTGAATTATTGTAATTCCTGAAGACTGCATACAATTCCCGAAGACATACTTTCTGCTGAGAGAAGCTCAGCCCATCTACCATGACTCGTTTTTTTTTTCCCCACTCCAAAGAAGTACTGGCACCTTGGTTCATGTCTGGGTTAAGCAGGGAATCCATCTACCAGATGCAGAAAAGATCTGTTCTAACATCTGTCCAGCATTACCTGTGAGTCACACAAAGTACATGGAAACCACATGGCTTATTTAACTGCCTTGAGTGAAGTGCAGTTAAATTGGCAAAATACGTGTCTAGTTCTGCACTTCAGGTGATTTTCAAGGTTAATATTTTTGATGGTGTTGCATTTGATTGCTAAAGGTAGAGAAGCAAAGATTGACAGGTTATTAAAACAAAAAATCTTGCAGGTTTAGATAATTTGCAAGTAATACTGGAGGTCTGAGACTACTGAAATGCTGCTGGTTTAAACCATTGTTTTATAAACAGCTTTGCACATGTAACCCTGCTAATAACCAAGATACTAACATTTTTGTATAATGATGTCTTCTAAAGGGTGGGGGTGTGTAGTTATAATGTTATGCTGTTATTTTCTAACTACTGTTCAACTACCAATTTTACGATTCTCTCTTAGCATGAGCTACTGTTTTTCTTGCTCTCTGGTGTTTTTCTTGGCAGATATCTCAAGCTTTCATTCTGTAACAGCTCAAATCACACTTAAAGTAGGGTATTGTTAATAATACCACCAGGGATATGCCTTTCTGAAGGCAGATATTGGAAGTTCAATACTACAAGACACAAGCAGAGACCAGCAGTATTTGAACATAAAATCTGATGTCAGTTTAGATTATGGGTTTAGTGCTGATAATCTCTCCCAATTGTTAAATAAGGTGTTCCTGAGCATAGTTCTTCTTTTGCTTTAAATGAAGGAAGGGACAGAGTTGTCTGGAAATGCAGAGCTTAAACCTCTAAGGCTGGTTCATACATAGATTTTTGAAGTGAGAGGCATTTGAGATGTTATTTTTGCTCACCTCTACAAGTGCTACACAAGTGAAATCCCACTTTGCTATGTCAGGCTGCTTTAGCAACTGATGTTGGCAGCTGCTGAGGCCCTTAGTCCTACAGCAGAAGCTGTTGTAGTCTGAGAAACAGAACTTCTCTCCTGAGCTGTTCAGCACCCGGGTGCTCCTTCCACATGGTCTTCTGACCAGTTGAGCAATCATAACAGCTTGACCTCAGTTTGGTTTTTAAAGACTACTGGATCAAGACCAAGGGTGGGTTTTGTTTTGCCCTCCGAATGCCTGAATTACGTCAATGGCTTGGATTTAGCTGAAAACTTAGGAAGGAAATGGAGCAGCAGCAAGGAGGAAGGCAGTTGCAAAATAAAGATGTGACTGAGGGTCAGTGAGACATAAAAGTCAACATAACATTTTTGAGAAACACTATTAATGCTAGAAAGCTGTGTCTAAAGGAAAGCTACAATGAGCTATAATACTTAACCCCTGAATCACTCAGTAAAGGAGGACACTTAACTTTCACTTGCATACTGCACAACTGGTTCATGGACATTTGATTTAGAAGTGGTGGTTTAAGGACTGCCTTGTGCTCAAGTTGGGCTCAGCAGGGAAGGATCATGCACTAGTGATTCAAAAATGAGGTTAGTGCAATTAACAGTGACACATTTTGTTATTTTTTTTCCCCTTGGTTCTTCTATTATATGTAAGGTATTTAAACATCAGGAAGTGGCTTAGCTTTTCTTATGTAAATTTTGAGCACAGACATACATCTCTGTTGCAGGGGAGATAAATGTTATTTTGGCCAGCTTTGCATCTGAATGTTAAAAACATGTAAGACATTTCTTCATTGCCTGGAATTTTGCAGAACCGCTCTCTGCAGAGAACACGTGGTCTGTGCGGTAGAGACAGTGTGTGTAGAGCAGAATTTGTAATGCCAGTGCCTCACAGGGTATATTCATTGCATGCTTGCACCCAAGCTCCATATGTCAGACACGGGCTTGAATTACTTTGTCTGAAGAAAGAGTAAAAATTTTCCTCTTTCCTCTGAGACTGTGAAGAAGGAGGCTCAACAACTTGTACAAGGTCACCCACAAACTATTGAGGGCTGTGACCTGATCCATATAATGGAATTGTGTATCAGATGTAGGACCTAATTAAGTCTGACTCAGGAAATCTACATAAAGTGTTTTCCCCAGATGCTTCTGAACAAGTTGTGGGTTTCTTGGCTTGAGATGTTCCTGAGCAGTTTTTGGTTCAGTCAGGAGCATGACTTTGTCCATGAGTGAGAGAAGTCTTTTCTCCCTTTTTTCCCTTCAGTGATAGTTATGCTTTTGATTTGCATAACATGTTTAATTCTCAGGAAAGTCTTGAGGAGACCCTTTTCTGGGTGCTCTGAGGCTGGTGAATGCCTCTTCTCCCAGGTGTGGACCTGGCTTCATGGTGGTGGAGAAACCCATCTGAGAGCGCAGAGAAAGGCAGCTACTGGCTGTGTACATGGAAGGAGAGGCAGGCATTGTGCTGGCTTTCTCTCAAACAACTTCTCTGTGAAGTTTGCCCTGATCTCAGCCCAAAATAGCCAGGAACAAGCATAGGAGCAGAGCTGAACCCCTACTGAAGGCTCTTAACTGCTTGTGGTAGCTAATGGCACTGGTATGGCTGTGCCTGTTGGCCAACAGCATCCATAACCCCACCGCGTCAGGGGGTCTGCAGTTTGCAGAAGGAGAACTGAAGCGTGGAAAGCATGCAACAGCAAATAGCTGTGTCCTTGCTTCGGAATTTGTGGCACCCTAAATACTGGGCCAGCTGGCACAAGAGAGGCAGGGGGGTCGGGAGCTGGTGACACAGGGCAACTTGCAGCATGCACATCTCTTTAGGAAGAAATGACCATTCAAGGCCAAGGGAATAAGACATGGGATTACCAAATGTGCATGGGACAGGGTGTTCCTGTAGTTGTAAGGGCAGTTTGTTCTTTCGTGCTTGATTCTGCACCAGATAAAGCCTATCTGTAGGCTTTATTGCAGTGCTAGTAGGTGAATTTATTTTTCAGTAACTGTGTTCTCAGACAAACCTAGGGTTAACATCTCTGATGATCAGGATGCTATGGAGTTCCGTGCCCCACTGACTGTGCAATTAACCATGCAAAACTAATTAAAATGCAAATAGCAATGGAGGCTGTACAGGTGAAGAAATGCTGATGTGTGCCACTAGTAAGAGTGGACATATGAAGATTTTCTTCCTTTTCTTTCCTATTTGCTCTTCTTTACTTTCTGTATTTCCAAGGGCAGTCAACTAGAAATGAGGTATTGAAAAGATGTTTCACTCATATTTTTTTTTCCCCAGCATTTCATGTGCAATTCCCTGGAATTGGTTCACAGCACTGCAGGTGACAGATTAAGTCTCTAGAATGTATCAACTACACTTAAAAAAAATTATCTTCCCTGAGGAGATGAGGCTAATTCAGATTCTTTGAGTCTTAAGACTCAACTGAATGCACAAGCCCAGGTGTATTCATTATTTTCTAAAAACTCTTCTAATCTTCAGAAGGCAGAGTGTTCGGTAATTGCTGTTTGATGCAAAAATATTCCTGTTTCTCCCTCATTAGGGCTTACCTTTCCCATTTGCAAAAACCCAGGGCTGTAAACTCAGCTCTCACTTGAATGTGTTATTTGTGGAATAAATGGGAGGGAGGGCAGAGAGGGGAGAGGACGGACCTGGGGCAGCCCCTCAACTTGGTGTGCAGGTATGAGGCGGAGTGCGGTGCCCAGGGTGCTGCAACAGCACCCACAGGGTGTGGGTGGGCTCAGAGAATGGCAAAAATGAGGAAAAACAGCAAAATGACTATAATGAGCTGAAATTAGACAAGATGGCAGGAGGATGCCCAGACACCTCCTGTGCATGTTTGGTGGTTTGGGTGGGAAGTCCTTTCCTCTTGTAGATGCTGGGATGCTTTGTTGAGGAATTAGCTCAGTGCAGGGAGGGCTAACTGCTGGAGACCTCCATTGAGGTCAGCAAAACTGAGGTCTTGCGAAAGTTGTGCCTGGCTTTCCAAAACTGCCAGACAGGGATGAGAACCATGTGAGCCTGTTCCCCTTGTTTAGTAAGCCCATATCAAGGTTCTGGATAAGTAAATTGCTTCCATATGTCTATAAAGATGTTGAAATGACATGGAGTTTGTTTCCATCTGGGCTGCTGTGCCTGCCTGCACACAAGTAGTGTGGAAAGAATAACTTCTTTTTAATGCTGAAAATGGAACTTCATTGGAATAAAAAGTTGTCATGAAAGTTGCTCTTCCTCACTGCATCTTCATTCATTCCTCTGTTGCGTGACTGGAGAAGTGAGTCACCGGCACTTCCCATGTACCTGAAGCAGGAGCATCCAGGTGACAACATCTGATTATTTTCTTAAAAACCTTTTTCTCCTGCTGGTTTTCAGCAGGCAGAATGAAGGGTTTGTTTTGATATGGGGAAGATGTGTCAGGCACAGGCAGGGGGGCTTGTTTGCCCTCTAACATTTCTCACTGCATAGCAAATACCATCTTTTCCTGGGAGATGGTCCATGCCATCTGTTTTTTTTTTTTGGGAGAATCACTTGAGCTACATAGAGGGAAAATTGCCTTGAGCAGTTTCCATTTGGAAGGAAGCTTGATCAGGCAGTAGAAATGTGGGCTTCTGAACTTCTTTGGAGTGTAATTACATTCAGGACCAACTATGCTTAGTCTAGTAGCAGCGCACAAATTTTTGTGTTAAAGTCAGCTGAAACCCTTATTCTGTTGTACAACAAGGTATGTAAACAATGAAAAACAAGGAAATATTTGATCTTGCTTTTTTTTTCAGGAATTACTGCTTGTGTAAAACAGAAAAAACAAATCGCCACTACCAACAAAAAAAAAAAACAAACAACAACAAAAAACCAAAAACCAAAACTACTGGTGCCAGAGTATTGTGTAATTCCTAATTACCCTAGTCCATTTGTATTCTGTAAGTAGTTAATTGCAATTTATGGTAGTCCTGGTGGTAGGCTCTTGGTGTAATGCAGGCCTGGTTTGCCTTAGCTCACACAGGTGAAGTTGCATGAGCCATTTTTCAAGGCCTCCCATCCCCATCTTCCAGGGCTGTGGGTTTCCAGTGGCCGGCAGAAGGACACAGGCTGCAGAGTGGACGTGCTGGAGTAGGAGCTGGCACGGGATGACTGTGCAGAGCTGTGGGACAGTGGCCCTGCCTGGCCATCTGTTCTGGCTTGCAACGCATTGCCGTTGCAGGAAAGCACCCACTTTTGCTCCAGGTTCTGAAGAGCTCTGGTGGAGGATGGTTCTTGTCCAAAAGCATCCCGTTGTGTAAGCTGGATGAAGGTCTTGACGCAGCCTACCCTCTGTTCCTGAGATATTCTATGATTTTTCTTAAAGTAACAGTTAAAACAGCTGGTAATGGCACTGTGTCTGCATGTGCGTTTTCCTCAAGCCCTGCTAGATGACAGTTTGCTTTAGGGTGTTTTGTACATATTGGTTTGTTTTTAATATTCACCTTATGTAATACATTAGTTCAGAGCCACATGATGAAAAAGCTGGGAATCATGCAACCATAATCCACAATCAGTACTTTTTTAAAAATTTAAAAATAAAAATCGATTATTCATATTAATTGTACCCTATATGTCATGATTTGGTGCTCCTGTAACTTCCTTCTCAGCAGCAAGGCATTGCATTTTACTGTTTGGGTTAGAAGGGAATAATAAAATATTCTTTTTCACAGATAACTGGATCATATCATAAGACTGTCAGCAGTGACTTGTTTTACGGTTAACCTTACTGGAAGCTGCTGTTTCAAACAGTGGCATGAGTTACAGCAGCACAAGAACAAAGTGTGCTGAGGATGGAAAAAAATTATGGCACGTAAAATGCTTCTTGGAAATAATTTATTGATGTTGTGTAATCTCTCAGATAAAAATTAAATGTCTAAATAAAAAATAATTAAGCAATATATGCAAGTGATCATGAGATCTTAACCTTGTGTACTGATAACTCTTTTGTTATACAGCTGAAAGGCTCTGGAAAGTTTCATAAAGATAGTTTATGGTGATTATTAAAGTATCAGCCTTTGATACTTCCCTTGTGAATAGTAGGTGAATGAGAATGAAGTCACTTGCATCCAACATTTAAGGGCGTTCTCTATGCCGAGAAGGCTTCTTCCAGGCTTTTCTATATGTAAAGTTTTTGAATGAATGATTCATGGAAATGGTGTTGGTAACTCCAACATCAAACTTCTTCCCTTTGAATCTCTTTCCTGCTCAGTGCCCAGTATGCTGGGCAGGGGTTGTCCCCCTGAATGAGCTTTCAGGAACTTCTTTACATGGTCACAGTGAAAAGTGACTTGGGGATTTGAGTGTGATTCTGATTTCTTCCCATGTATTTAGCAACCTGATCTTTGACTTGGAGATCTGACTGTCCTGGTAGGGATTTTTCTGTGAGGCAGTACTAGCTTCTGCATGGGCGCTGTACCCAGCAAAGTCATCTGCCCTCCCTGGTGAGCATAAACTCTTTGGGTTAATGGCAAATGTTTTACATGAACTCAGCTGTTTTCCTCTGTGTGTCTCCTCAGGGTTTGCAAATTACCTTTCTCTGACGGATTCCACTGTGTTGTATCACATCCAGGCTGACATTTTGATTATGCATTATTCACATTGTTGAAGAAATTAACATTTGAAGCAGTCGAAGCTTTTCAGGATATTTTTCCCCAAATAACAATTTTGTCTTTTGAGTGCCAGCCAGATTCTCCATATGGCTAAAATGTACTAGAACAGAAGGACAATTAGCATGGCTTAATAAACTTTATGCATGGTTTGCTATTGCAATATCAGAAAGAAAACAAATGTAGCCACTAGTTCTCCTTGGAATAACTCTATTAAATTGCTGTTGTTTGAGATGAGCTTTTTTATGGCTTACGGCTGATATAATTTGCATTGTGATAGGTAAAGCACCCTTCTGTATGTTTAATGCCTTTGGATTTGACACAGGCCTGCTTGGGTCTTGCATAAATCTTCTTTCTTGGTGAGACGGGAAAAGCAATAAATTGAGTTCAGGTATGGAGCAGAAAACAATGGATCTGGGGGATATCGGGGCTCTATTTCAAACTGTGCCATGCAGCACAAGTGTTGATGATGACTTTTTTGCCTGATTTCAGCCTTTGTCTATTTGCTTTTCTTGGTGAAATGCTATGTTTTGACAGCCAACCCCAGCTGGCCACACAGACCAACTTTTCACTGTGTATTTTACCCAATCATGCAGTGTCCATAGGTACATTTGTGGTGATGCATTTGATCTTTCAGCAGGGGAAACTGCTGAGCATGCTGCCTAACAACTTCTGGTTTAGCATCTGTGTTTGGTATGTTTAGTACTGAGAACCAAAAAAAAAAAAAAATCCAGTTTCTCTGAATTTTGTTACTTATATGAGTTTTGCACGGTGAAGTCTGACACTCGCATCAAAGCTTGTTTTTTGCTTTTGTGCAGGAATGGTTTAGAGTCTGACAACTGCGTGTGTGTGCATGTGATCTGCAGGGCTCAGGATATCATGCCATATCAACGTCATGAAGGTGATGTGAGAGCAAGTGATAAATGATGCTCTGGGGACATCAGTGACTCCCCAGGCATGGCCTACCCATGGTGACAGTGTTCAGATCACACTCCGGTGGGAAAACCTGCTCTGCCCACTACAGTTGGCTTCTTGGATGATGCTGTGTGCAAGGTTATGCAGAAGGAGTGTCTAGCAGAGAGTCCCACAATGGGGCTGCTTGTGCCAGGTTTGGCACTCCCAAACCACCATTTAGCATTTGGCACTGAAGGAGGCTGAGCCTGGGCTTGTTTCCCCTCCAGAAATGGCAAACTGATCAGTTCCTGAGCTATTGTGCTGAGCCCAGCCAAAAGTGTGACTGAGAAATGTCCAGAAATTCTCATTGGAAATCATCCGATCCAAGGGAGGTTATAACATTGCCTTGTTCAACAGATCTCTATTGCTCTGTGCAGGTGTCTCCTTGTTACTGATGCAGCCCATCTTGCAGGTTTTCATGAAGGAGAGTGCCCATTAAAATGTGTTTTATGAGGCACTGGTTTGGAAGGACTTTGTTTTAATTAACTTTAAGGAGTTACGGTTGAAATGGTTCGCACAGCTCTTCCACAGTCTGATCTGAATCTCTCTGGATTCAGAGCACATCCATCCTTATGCCTTCAGAGCAGGAGTGAGTTCAGATTACTGATGTGCATAGGATGAAACTTTCTATTCTCCCATCATCATTATCATCATCATTTTACTCCTTTCTAGCAGAGTGACAGCACGGCTATAATTAGTATTGATTGTGCAAGGCAGCAGGAGTAATCAGGAAGGTGTTACACAGGAGGGCAGGCTGTGAATTTCTGCCCAAGTGTCTTACACCATTGCTGCTAGCAGTCTGTGGGTGCAACAGTATTTGTGTTTTAAGTGATGGGAGAGGGAAGGAAGGTAAATGCTGCTGGAAAGCAGTCTTCCCTGGGAATACCTTTTCATAGCATTTCGGTCGTAGGAGTTCACAGTTCTGCTCTGATGGGATGGGAGTCTCATGACTGCCACCTGCACCTCTGGCTTAGTAGTATTTCTCTGCCGATTTCTATTCTATTAAAAATACTCCAGGTAAGGGGGGGGGGAAATCAGTAAATACCTTAAGTATGTCTGTAAAGGTTTGTTACCTCACCATGGTGCACGCCTCTCCCCTGCTGGCTTTCTTGGTTAGGAGATCCTCACCTTTTCCATGCTCTGCCTGCTCACATCCCTTGCACTGTGAGATGTCTTGCAGTTTCTCCATGCAACATTTGTATTTTGCAGTTTCCTGCTGGATTTTGTGGATTCACTCCTGCTGCTGGTGTTGATTAAGAGAACTAACAACGGCAAAATATTTTCTTTTCCTGCAGCACAGTGTCTGTGCTTTACCACTTGCCCCTCTGCAGCTGACCCCACTCTTGTGAAAATACTGCTTTAGCATCAAAAAAGAGTGTTTGTGCCACATGGATAAACCTGTAGAGAGAGTACAATGCTCTCAAGCTCCGTCTCTGGGACTCAGCCTTAATGAACCCCTCTGGCTTCATGCAAAAGCGAAGGCGAAGCAGAGCTGTGAGTGTGAGAGACCCAGCCAGTAAAGCTCGTGGTGAGAGCAGCGTGCTGCTGCGGTCCTGGCGGTAATGCTGGTGTGAAATCTGCCTTCATGCTTTGGCATCGTTCCACAGAAGCTGTGGCATTGAATTGGCACTACTACAAAACGGGGCAAAGTGTGCTTGAATGCGTGTTGACCGCCTCTGTGAGCCACAAAGCTGCTTAACCGAAAGCAGACAAGATGAATGGCATGCCCAAACACAGTGCATAAATGATTGTATGGGAAGCTTAGTGCTCCCATGCCAGCACGTATAAATATTCATGTTTTATTCCATTAATCTGTTATTATGTGCAAGTGCTTAATCTTTCAAAGTTTACTCCTGCCAAAAGTCCTTGCTTGTGGAAACAGACTCACTGAAGGCAATCGGGTGACTGACATGACCAAAGGGCTGTGGGAGCTCTTGTAATTGTCTGATTTGCAGCAGCATTTCATTCGTAATTTCTGAACATGCAGAAACAAAACCCAAACAAATTGCCTCAACTGTTTTTTGAGAGAATTTACCACTGTAGTTTTCTTATTTCATGAGGACTGAATGAAACCACAGAGCTTTTCCCCAGGTGCTAATTATCTGTGTCCAGTTACTGTTATCAATGATTTAGCGAGGAAATTGTTGGGGGCACAACCAAGCTTACAGAGCAGGCGAGAGAACCAGCTCCAGGTGTCTTCTCCTTGCATCCAGCCTCCTGAGGCCAGGGAATGCAGAGGTAGAGCATGAGCGCACTGCCACCACCACAAAATATTTCACTTCCACGTATCCAGGAGATTGTAATCATTAAATATGCATTTAATCAAAGTGCATGTGAAATTTCATATTTATTTGCTGGGTGAGCAGGACAGATTGCTCTTACACTACAGCTTTATGTTTTAGTGCATTTTGTTTTATGGAAAACTGCAAAGCACACTGGACTGCAAAATGGACTATTCACTTGCAAAATGTCTTTTTGCTATCAAAACTGATTCCAATAATGAATACAATCACCCACTGCTATTGACAACCTTATTTTGCTTGTATTTCCAGGTTCTTTTATGCTTTCTCTTCTTTGACAAAAGCAAACACCCTAAAACTTTGAAATAATGGAGGTTGATGGTGCCTACAGCTTCTACTCCTCTGTTAAGAGCTGCAGAGAAATGACGTGCATGTTCCAGCAAGTGCTTCTCCTGGTGTGGCTGATGGATCCTGAGGCTGTGGGTGATGCTGTCCCCCAGCTCTATCTATGCCTAGTAAGGGAACAAGAACCAGACTTCTTGGTCCCTAGCAGAGGATTACTATCTTCTGCTGGTGTCAGTGCTTGAGTAGACTTCTCTTCACAATCCTGGGTATGGCATTTTGAACAGGACCTTGTCCAGCCATATTCCAAATTACAGCGTTGGAGCAGGAGTGGGGGTTACTGCCCATCAGCTGAGATGTAGCAGCCGACCATCTGTGCGCTCTTAGCTGACTGCAAATACATTCTTTGCTGAATTTGTGTAAACCCTGAGTTGTAAACAGAGGCACTGCAGTAAATACAGGCTGATGCCAGAGAGAAAAGGCATCAACGCTTTCCAACGTGGCTTTCACATTCACACCCCTCATCTGTACTGCTTCTGTGCCTTTTTATGCTTAAATTCTGGTGTTGAGTTTGGATCAATACAAATACGAATGCTGGTGCCAATTAAAACTCTCATTGGAGATAAAGGGTGTTGGCGGTTTTCCCGAAAGTGTCGTCCTCTCTGTTTTCATGGTTGTGTAGAGCTGCTGATTTCCCCATGATGAGTCATTGAAAGCATTTATAGAGGTAAGACAGGGATTTCATACCCCAAATATAGCCTCATGTCAGCCTGCACGGAGCAGCCACAGGAGCTGGTTGCTGAACGAGTAAATACAACTCGGAGCTGGTCCCAGCTCCTCTTGACTGATGGGGTTTGCAGAGAGGGAAACAGGGAATTACGGAGCAGGAAAAGAGTTGGCACGTGTGGGCTGGGACAACAGGACCTGAGATCACAACATGGTGAGATAAATTGCAAGTGCAGATGAATGTAGGCTGAAAACGTGTAGTGACTGCAGGAAGAAATGGGCAGAGAAGAGTGCTGCTTCACACACCCAAATGCAAATTCTGCTTGGCTAATTGGCTTTCTCAGCTGTTTGCAAAGAGTCTATGTATAATTTATAAAGGACTGAGTATGTCTGCCCTGAGAACATAATAGCTAATAACACTGAATATTCATAAATTCCACCAGCTAGTAGGGAGGCGAGACCATAAGTAGTTTTGACACAGTGGAGTGAACCACAACAATCTGTTTTTATTTGAACTAAAATATTCTATGGCACTTTGGGTCTTCAAAAAACATTTAGTTCTCTTTTTATACAGAATGTTTAAAGACTCTTTAGATACCAGCTTGAAATGGTTTGTAGTGATTAAAAGACATACTGTGGGTGTGTAGTGGGTGCCCTAGACACAGATATATCTTGCCAAAGCACAAAACATTACAGATTTTGCTGGCATAGCTTGGTATACCTTTATCTTCCCCCATAAGGTTTGAAGCTCCATTTTATTGAAGCATACTAGAAAATGGATGTTTCGGGAGGAATAAACAGTGGGTTACTGAAATGGTTTCAATTATGCAGAACAGCATTTACTTTAAGTCAAGATCTCAAGTTCTGGTGTGCAGAACCAATGCTGAAAAGATGCATGAAACTGGAAGCATGCTAGTTAGAAATGAACTCAACATTTTTAGGCTATGTGTTTGGAAAACCCAGATGTTTGAATCTCCACCGTTGATTATACTTAATTTTCAGGTCAAAATCCAGAAGTCGAAGGCAGTGATATCAGATGGTCCATAACTACAGTGAATGCTGTAATGTAAACAAGACTGTTACTTTTGAGACTGCAAGTTTTGGAACACCTACAACTTCATTAGGACTAGAGGCTAATCTTTAACTCAAAGATGTAGTCTCTGGCCCGCCCAGCAGCTGTTTCTGCATCTGTTGAAGTCAATAGGGAAGCATTCGATGCAGCTCATGAGAAGATAAATTCAGCACAGACCACAAATGGAGTGGACAATAAAGAAAGGAATAGAGATTCGAGAACAGCATAAAGACCATATCTATCTCTAGAAATTTGGTAACAATTCAGAAAGAGAGGGCTTTCTGCATGCCCAGACTTTGTGTATCTGCTCTGCACCTAGGTAATCTGGTGCCCTGTGTCTTGAAATAGTACACTCATGCCATGGATGTGACGCTGGCAAGGTTTTTGCCTTGATTCAGGAAGGTAGAAAAGCGGAAATTGATATTTAGGTGAGTTTTGTAATCCAAAATAGCCCTGCATGGCTTTCCCTCCATTTTCTTTTGCTCTTACGTTAATCCTGTCCAAAGCAGATTTCTGCCACTTGTGATGAGGCAAGTTTCTGGGGATGGAGTTTCTGCTGCTGCCCCTCATCTTGATTGACAGCGCTCTCACATTTCTGCAGTAGTAAAAAGATGGCTGTGGGTAACCTCAAATGCAGTTTCCCCCATTCCACACTCCTATAAAACACAAGGAAGAGCTGAAGTGTGGAGGCAGGCTCTGGTTTGTGGGTCCTGTGCCCAACACCCCTGTTTGTGGTAAATTAATGCAGGTGGCTGCATGAGCTAGTTCTGGAACAGAATGCGGAAGCTGCTTTGTTAAAGAAAAAACTCATCAGAGAGATTTATATGGTAGTAAAACATATTGCACTGCTACTAAAATGCACTGCATTTTAAGAGGAGAGCTTTAACAGCCTGTGTAGCATAGCGAAGCTGTTCATTTGATGTGCTTCCAAAGATGCTTGTGACATTTAAACACTGTAAAAGTGGAACTTATCAGATGTCTTGAGGAATGATCTTGAATTACCTAAGAAAAAGTCAATTTCATGAATGTCAAGGTTTGGTAGGCAAGACCCCTTGCAATGCACAGTTCTGCATGATTGCAATGGAGAGGGGGATATCTGAAATGAACAGCTTTGAAGGCCTTATTCTTGCATTTGAATAGCATGAACTGTCCTCCTAGGCCAGCTGCTTCCCCACAACAGGCCACCTCCCCTCATCATGTGTGAGGAGATTTTAAGTACCTTGGTCCCATCCGAACTGTGATGTTTCACACCTTGCAGCACACTCATATTTCTTGTAGCTGGATGTCTAGCAGGGCTTCATCAAAGGGCTCCCTTACAGTTATTGAAGTGTCATAAGTCCTTAGCTTGCAGGAACCATGGGGATCTTGATCACATGCTGTGGGAGCCAAAATTTGTGTAATCTGTCTCTCCTGCACTGAGTCATGGGAAGTGTTGTTCCAAGAACTTGCACTTATTGCAATTCAACTTCATAAAACATGTCTGTCTTCAATACAACCCCCAACCTTGAACTCTGAGTGTCTTGCAGGGTTGTGTGAGAAGGAATTTTACAAGTTCCTTTGGTTCACACACAGTGATCAGTATTTGTAAGCAGGCTGCTACACTCTGGGGCAAGAGCAGCTTTACCTGAGGGCACTTCGTATGAGTCTGAGCAGAATCAATCAAGCTGAATTTGGGCCTTGCGTGAAGTCCAGCTAAAATGCTGAATGTTTTTCTGTGTTGTGCATTTCTGTCTCTTCTGTTTCCTAGAGATTGTAATTCTCTAAATGCCATGAAGTCAGTGTTCGATAACATAATTTTACTCACTGTGTTTGTGGGACATGAAACATGTTGCCATGCAGTCATGAGAATGAATGTGGTTGTAGATTCTCTGATGCTTGATAAGATTTATGCATCACAGAGAAGATTACAAAGAAACTGAACTGTGTAGTTGAGAAGATGACTTTTACTTTAAGATCTCTTTGTGTCTTCACTTTCCAGTGTGTTAATCTGTTTTGAACAATAACCAGTCAGGACTGTACCAAAAATATCTTCAGTGAGGTGTGATCAGATTATCAGAGCATTAGGATGAGCTAGTATAAGATCAGTGAAATGCTCTTTTATGCTTAGTGGAGTTAAAGCAAAGTGCATAAATGAAGAGGGCAGGTCTACCTAGATCTTAGCAAAGGATAGTGTGTGCATGCTTCAGCATCCATGAGAAGTCTGCTCACCAGGGATTTAACACCCCAGATTCAATGCCTGGGGAATCTGAACTTTTTTGTATCTCATTGTATCTCCATCTTCCATGAGACCTTTTAGCTGGAGGTTGCCGTTAGCCCTGATGCACTTGGGTATCTGCTTATCACAAAGCAGAGGGCTATACCTTTGTGTTTCTGCATAGCACCAGCAACTGGAGCTGGAACAGGGACAGTGGGTACAGCAACAAAACCTGATGTCTTAGAATGTCGTGCTTAGGCCTCAGATTTAGCAAAACAGAAACAGTTGTTTACTGTGAACAAGCTGGTAATCTCACCTTGGGGAAGTGTTTATGCAAACATTGAGATCGTTCTGGGCTTGGTGAGACTGCGTGCAAAGCAGATCCATAAATGCTTCCTACAGCTGGAGATATTAATCATGAGCAATGCTTTAGCTGTGACTTGTTTTATGGATGGTTTAAAAAATAGGGAGTAATGACTTTGTGTCAAGTAATTTCCCAGTTTTCAGTACTTTTATGCACTATGAGATTTTTGTACCTTTCTCAGTGACGTTCAGACTTCGAAGATCTAACTCTCAAATTTCATGTGAAGATTTTTTGTTTTGATTTCTTCTGAAATTATGTAGCATTATTGTGAGAGGCTCTTAGACCCAGAACAAAGACCTTCTTTCATTACTTACTGACTGGTTATTGTTTATCTTCTTTACTTCAATGACTTGTACATCCATTTAGGCAAAATAAAAACAAATACAACTGCTCTCCTAACTTTGTAACCCAGGATTGAGATTTTGGGTTGCAAAAACAACAGGGGCTCTGGGAAAGTGTAGAATGCTTAAAAATAACAAACACTTAAGTTAACTGGAGAAAAGTAAATATTGATTTGTTATTGTATTTGTTAGTGAAACAGACTTGTGCCCTCTCTTTTCAAATTTATTGGCCTTTGACAGTTTGAGTCAAGAAAGACAAACTCTAAGGTGAAGAATCAGACAATGATTAGTGAGTGAAAAGCAGTTTATGTGAAATGAAACCAGGCTGAGCTTGCATTTCAAGGTAAACTCTCTTGCAATTTCATGCTCAGGAATTAGTTTACATCCAACTGCATAAGCCTGGGATTTTGAAGAAGAGAAAGAGGTGGGGTGAATGGGTACTTGTAATTTCTGGTATTGAGACTATACCTTAGAACCAGTTAGTGGAGCAACAAAATACTCCAGGGTTGAGATTTATCATCAAATGAGAGCATGGTTGGAAGGGGAAGTGAAGAGTTAGTTTCAACCCACCTTTTCCTCCTGCTCTGAGGTAGATGCAAACATATCATAAGAAGGCACACTAATAAAGACCCGGCCCATGATGAACCAAGAAGGCCCACGGGCCAGGTGAGCTGTCCTGCAGCCCACACATATTTGATCTGTTGTTGATCTGAGCCATAATTTGGGATAGAAAAGTGTGGGGTTGTGCTGGAGAAGAAATAATCGGGGGGCTGGAGGGATAGGCAGATGGGGTTGGCTTGGCCTTTGGAGAGCAGCAGTAGTGAAAGTGAGTAGCAGGAATGACACCTGGAGTGTCAGGTCTTTCCTTACACGGGGAGTCCCTCTAACACTGACAGATGCTCACAATCTGGGGATGGTTGATAGATATGTGTTCGCTCAAGAGAGATGATTTGGACAGGTCTTTATTTGATCAAAGCTAGTTTAAAAACCCAACCCCCTTTTTTGATAGCCTGTTTTCAGTTCCTCTTCCAAGCAATAGTCAGTTCCCAGCTGGCCCCATCTTTCCTAGCACTAGCTGTTACCTTGTGTGGTTCACTTTAAGAGAAGGAACACGGTGATTCATCACCAGTTAACTCAATACCTACTTGCATTTGTTTTGGCAATCCAAAGATCATCCCAAGTGTTTTATTGCGATGAGTTCAAAGTTGGGTTGGTAAAAGCCTCTTTAAGTCTTTCTGAGTTAGAATAAGCCCAAGGGAAATTTTTGAAGGCTGATGTACAACCTGGTTTTAGGTCACTTAAAGGAAAAGTAATCGGCAAGAATCAGATTTATGTCTCTGCCTTCCAGCAGTGAGAACTACCCAAGGCTTTCATTAATTCCTACTAGAGTTATCAATTTTTAGTAAACAACATCAAATCAGAAACTACTTTATGTTCATTTCTTGCTTTACATTTTGAAAGTGTGACAGAAGTGAGGCTGTAGGTAAAACATGAAAGGAAATCACCTGCTTATTTGACATCTTACCTACATAGATTTCCCCTGACTGGGGGGAATCCTCTACAAGGCTTAAAACTTTAATCTAAATTCATGCTAAAGCCATAACACTAACCTATGTGTACAGGACTATGGGTGATCTGAACGTTTTTATTACATTAGCTTTAATGGACTTTTCAAAGTCACCTTGAATTTAGTGCAGGAGAAAAAATTTGCCTGCTTGCTTTAGACTATCTGAAATCTATATGATGACTTTAACCAATTTAGAAATCATTTAGGCAGAACTGGCTGTAAAACAAGCTAGAAATGTCTGCATCCAGACAAACCCTAAAAGTCAATTTTATAGGCACATTTCTCTAAGCAGAAATTATCTATTCGGGAACAAACCCAAAAATGCACAAAACTTCTTTTTTTCCAATAGAAAAAATGAAACTATTCCTTAAACCAGTACTTTACTCTTCATGAGTTCTGCTGCCTTTTCATCCCTTCCGCTGTGACTGTTCCTCCCTGGCCAGAGCTGGGCAGTGGCAGCTCTTCTCTCCACCTTCACAGCTGAGCTCCCTTTCCCACTCAGGGCTGCCTCTGTCATCATGTGAAGTCTGGGAGACGGAACAGGTAATTACACAGGTATTTGCTCACATTAGCCCCTCTACATTGTTCTTGCTATGCAGAAACTGGAAGAGGGTGTTTTGAACTACTTAGTAAAGTATGTGACTGGGGGGAACAAAGCTCGATAACTCCTGCTTTTTGCACTGGTTTCCTGTCCCCTGTTGTTGTTGGCTCCAATGTGTGAGTGGTCACCACTTTGTTACTTCTTATTTTGCTTTTCTTAATCAATTTGCTTCCCTTCTGGCTGATTGACCACATCTGCCTCAGTGTTCTTCCAAAGAGATTATCTTCAGACTGCTCTTTGTTTGCTGTTACAAGGTCTCTGGGCTCTTGTGTCATGACAATCGTGCGGTGGTTGTCCCCAGCTGTGTGGGTTGTGCTACCAGGGCACTTCCACCTCGCACAAGAATGTCTGCTAACAGCACGCATGGCGGGTGTCTCTCTGCTGATAACATTGTGGTGTCCATCAAACTAGCATGAATTAGAAGGCTTTTTCGGTAAGGTTTTATTAATGCTCTTTGGTGAAGCTGTTGACCAAGGTTAGCACATTTTCTTTTTTTTTTTTTTTTCATTTGTGTGGTGGTGTTTTTTTGTTTTGGTTTGGTTTTTTGGTGTGGTTCTTTTTGTTTTCTCTGAGAGCACAGATAAGTCCTGTGTGATGCTGAAAGGCCCTGGGCTGCGTGAGCTCTGCTAAGAAAACACTTGGAGCTCTTGCTGACACCCCAGGCTGCCAGCTTCCTTCAGCCCCAAAGCCTGAGCAGGGTGCTGGTGGCCAAGGCTTTGAGAAAGAAAAACAAATGCAACAAGGTCTCATGAATCTTTTACATGCTCAGATGAAGTAAAACAGCTCAGATGGGAGAACCCAGAAAGCAGCAAACAAAGGGGGCCTGGGGGATGCTGCGCCCTGATGGATTATGCTCACTCAAACTAGTGCCTGAAAACAAACTTGGTGTTGGACCTTTATCCTGGGGTGCTTTGAGCCTTTAGACTTGAGGCATCTCAGCTGAAATACTTGTTTGATTTTTCTTTTTGAGCCTCATACTGTGCTTTAATTACTACCTTAGCTGGGGTTAAGCACATGTCTCATATTTGGACAAGAGAGGGAAAA
Organism: Patagioenas fasciata; assembly: GCF_037038585.1. NCBI lineage: Eukaryota > Metazoa > Chordata > Aves > Columbiformes > Columbidae > Patagioenas > Patagioenas fasciata. The sequence continues at coordinate 17,618,377 of NC_092530.1, forward strand.
GCATTCTGTTCATGAGTTTATTTTTCAGCCAGTCTAGTGCTGGCATAGTGATGGAAACACAGGCTGGGATGTGGGGGCAAATCACTGTGGTACCTGTTCCTGTAGCAAGAGCAGCCAAGGCCAGCCAAAACCAGTGTCAAAACTCAAAGCGGGAGTGCTGCAGAGTCCCTTCTCCACGGCTGGCATCGCTCATTCCTGCTCCGTGACCCCCAGTGTCCCCCAGCACTGGCAGGGTGTTGGGGAGTCTGTGCAGGGGGCAGGACTGGACTAACATTCAGGTGAAAACTGGCCTGCAGTAACAAATTGTTTTGATCCAAATCGGTCCTTCGATATTGCATTTCTCAGAGTGCAGGAGGGGAGGGTGGAAGCAGAGACGAACCAGCTCTTTCCTTTAAGTGGTGCTTTATGTCAGTTTACGCCTCTCATGAAATTACAGTGTAAGCACATAATGCAGCTGTGTGCGGGATGTGCCCTGTCTGCTGCCAGCACAGGACACAGATCAAGTAAATTCACAAGAAATGACATGTTTGAGAGGATTAGAGAGGCCTGTGGCAGCCTTCACAGGGCTGCTTCTAGTGCTCCAGTGCGTGCAGGGGCTGAAAATGCAACCTTTGATCCAGCGCTGATGGATTTGCTTGCTGCTTGTGAAATCTCCAAGTGCCTTGCTTGCTCATGGTGCTGGGAACCAGCAGCACGTGGCTGCTGGAGAGCTCGAGGGCTGACCTCTGCCTGTAACTGCAGAGAGCGGCCGGGAGAGCTACGGTGACAGCGTGTATGGCTGGAAGCAAAAAAATTAAGGGGAAATAAATATCTCTCATTACGTCCATTTATTGCCTACAAAAATGAACACAGCTTTTGATGACACGCTTGCATGTTAAACTGGGTACGCATATTTTCAAGGGTCATGTTTATATTTTAGGAAAACTTAGAGCAAGAGAAAGAAAAGGTTAAATTCCCTGAGTTCAAGAAAGCTGCCAGAGAACCGGGTTTGCTTGTTACGCACCCTGAGTTCTGTTTGGTTGTTCCTTTGTGTTTTGTTTGTTTGGTGTGGTGTTTTGTTGTTTTTTGTTTTAATTTATCATTTGAGTATGATTACAGTGCAGACCACAAATGCATAGGTCAAGGAGCTATCATCCTTCCACAAGAGGACTCTCTTCCCACCTTTAGCATGCTTTGTGTTAGACAAAAACTGCATTAGGCACCGTTTTGCTCGTAGCATGGAATAATTTGTTACTTTCTGGGAAATCGAAGAGTTTTTCTGCTGTGATGAAAGCCCATGACCTGGCTGTGTGCAGAAGAAGGGAGCAGTGCTCAGGAGCATGGCAGGTTCGTGTGAGCCCTTCCAAACAGATTCTCCTCTTTTATCATCCTGGTCTTGTGTGCTCTGACTCCAGTGAAGCTCCATGCAGCAGTCCAGCAGCTTTGCCCCAGCCCAGCTGCGCAGGGTCACTGCATCCAGCATGGGCAGCGGGGCAGAAGCAGCATCACGCTCTACTTTTCTTCCTTTGAAACACTTTATTTTAAAATTTCTTTTTAGTTCTTACCTTTTAGGCTCAAACTAACTGCAGCTTTGCCCTTGGATTAGAAAAGCTGCACTGTGTGCCTGCAGCTTTTACTGCCCTCCTCTCTTTTCTTCTCCTTGACCCCTTCTCAGAGGAGATCTGGCTCTCCCTGTTACACCACTACCAAGTGCCAGTGCTCTGGGGGTGACAGCCAGTAAAGAGTGTCCAGAGGGCTGTGCAGGCAATGAGAAAAGCCTGGCTGACTGCACAGGGCTCTGCACTTGGCTTGCAGCTGAAGCTCAGCTTTGCCCTGTTAACCTTGCCTTTGGCAGATCCGCTGCTGTCTCCTCCAGCAAAGCAGGGCTGGAGGAGCTGTGATGCTCCCCTCAGACATGCTATGGCTTCCCCTGTGCTCCTGGGAGAGGAGGGAAAATAGAGAAGGGGCCAGGCCATTTATTTTGCCCAAATGTTACTGCTCCTACTTTCTCTCCTCCTATTTTCATCTGGTACCTGTTTTTCTGGTAAAGATCAGTGTGGATGTTGGATGCTCTCAGAAGGATGTGGGCCCCAGCGTCTGCTGCAAATCAGTGTGGAGGCACTGGCACAGCCCCATTAGATTGTACTAACCAATCCTTTCCATGCAACTTTAAACAAAATTAATCAGTGAAATAATTGCAAATACTGCAAGTCAACAGTGACTTTCAACTTTTCCACCCCAATTTGTATTCAACTCCTGAATGAAATCTGCTGGACTGGATTGTGTCCAGATAGTGCTGTTATGGTGTTTTTACTTTTTAATTTGAATTACTTAAAAATGGTGCCCTGTTGCCTGAACCCAAATCTTTTGAAGTTACCATGGAAAATTTATTTTTTCAGCTTTTGGCAGCAGTATTTCCCATAGATGTTATTTTCTTTTCCTCCAAGTAAAGTCACTTTTATGACTCACAGAAAGTATCTGTAGCAAGATAGAAAACAAATACTGTCTATAGTCCCATGCGTAATTAACAAAAATTAATCAAGTGGATGGTTAGAATGTTTTTGTGCTCATTGCTGTGATTTTTTTTGTTTGTTTTGTTTTGTTGTTGTTGGTTATTGCTCTCGTTGTGTTTGGAAAACTGAAACAGTGAGATATCCACATCAAACTGGGTAAAACACAGATTGTGCAAGCAGCAGCATAACTCCAGCCTCATGGAGGCTTGGAGGTGCCCACTAACCCCACAAGAGCTGCTGGACATCCAGTTTATTTCACTTCATTTGCTGGTCTCTGAGCATGGGAGGATAATAAAATCAAGAGCAGTGAGGTCAGCATGTAGCAAGTGCAAGCAGGGGAGGAGCAGGGAGCAGCTGAGAAGTGGTGCAAAGTGCTCCAGCATCCACAGGTGAAACACCCTGGCCCCTGGGACAATCCTGCCCAGCATATGGAGAGCTGCTGAGGATCATCTGTGGGTTCTTCACTCATGGGGTGGTACTTGTTTTTCCTGCCAAAGTGGTCTCTAAAGGACACTACGATGGGGGAAAAGTATTTACATCAGAAGTGGAAGCAGACTCTGCTTTCCCAACACTGGAATATATTTAGGAACAGATAATTTCAATTATTTTTGCCCTCTAGTTCTTTGGTAAATAAATCATTGTGTGTATTATTGGATTTTTAGCCTGTTCTTTGAGGGAGACAGAGTATTTAGCAGATCTCAGTTTTAATGTAGGAGAGTCAATTCAGCTTAGAAGAATTCCCTTATGCCAAGTACAGCTGTGATGTTTAGTGTCTCCTGAGAAATTTGTTCAAGTAATTTCATTAGTAAAAGATTTCAGGGATAGCTGAGCCCAAGGAAATTAAAAAGGAAAAAAACACAAGAATGTACTGCTGTCTTAGTTTAGCACAATTTGTGTCCATTTTCTTAGTCATATTTTCATGTCTGAGGCCAGTTTTCAAATGGGAGGGGGACTGAGTTTCCCAGGGATGCCAAGCTAGTACATCCAGCTGCCAAAAAATGTTGGCGTCAGGCAGGCCAGGCCCAGTACCCCAAAATGACGTGGCTGCTAGCCAGCCACCTGCCTGCTTTTGAGCATCAGAGAAATATCTCATTAACGAGACAGATCTTTAAATTGGGTTAGTTAGTTGAGCAATAGGTGGTGGTTCCTGGTAGCCTCCTGGAGGAGAGGAAACCCCCCCAAGCCACTGGAGCTGGCTCCTCCCAGGGTCCCTGGAAGCAGCCTTTTTGGTGCAGCGTGTTGGGGGGCTGGGACCCTTGGCAGTGAAACAGCTGTACAGAGGTGGTCCATCATCAACAGCAGTAGCACTGCTGGGGTGTGGTGGGCTCAGGAGGATGGAGCACGCCCTGGGGCCAGGGGCTGCCACTCACACTGTGCCACCCGTGGCCAGTTGCAGCCAGCAAGGCAGGGATAAGGATAAGGAGCATGAAACAGGGGTGATAAAATATCAGTTATCGTCATTCAATGCAGAGTTAATAAAAAATGCGAACAGGTGATTTTTTCATCTTCCCTGCCATAAGAAAGGTTTTGCAGGCTCTCTTTGATACACCATATTTGGTGGTGAATTAAAAATGGAAATAATTTGCTGGGGCTCTGAAGGTGAATTATTTTCTTAATGTGTTACATCTCCTCTTTTAGTCGTGCTCTTCGCATCAGTGCTGCGTGCTGCTCAAGCGAGGCAGGCTTAGGAAATCCTGTGGCTGGAGGGTCATCTCAGATGTGATGTGTGGCACACTGACCTTGGGCAGGTGGCACCAATTTTGGGCTTTCGTGTATGCAACCTTTGGGCTGCTTCCTTTCCTTTTTTTAATTTGGGTCACTTTCACAGCTCTCTGTTCTTTGTATACAAAGACATTTTTGGAATTAAACTCATGAAATATTTTAGTGCTTTTTGTGTGTGTGGTTTTGTGTGTGTGTTTCTTTTTTTTTTTCTCTTTTTCTTGGTGATTAATAGACAAATATCACAAACATTTGAGCAAATAAATTCACCCCTCCTGCTTACTGTGCTCTGTAATCACCCAGAGGACTCATGCTGTTGCATTAATCTGTATGCAAGCAATCCAGTTGGCAATCTGTGCCAATAAAGGGATTTATCCTCTCACAGTACACAGAGACTATGTTCAGTCTTGCTGTCAGCACTAGGGTATGCCCCATTTAGTTGTTGTAAGACAGCAGGGGTTTTTCTCCTTGCTGACTTTAAAGTGATTTCTGTGACCTGAAGGGTGTGAGCGTGAGGAGGACTAAGGGCTTTTGAACTCGATCTGCACAGCATCTGTTTCTTAGTGCAGAAGAAATCTCGAACACCTACATGACACTAATAGCAACAAAAGCCCAACAGTCCTTCATGCCCCCCACACTAATCCTAAATTACAGTAGATATCTGCACTTGCTATGCTCTCATGCGGCTGTAGGAATGCAGCGAGGACCTGGGGTTTGTTATAGTGTGTGAATCTCTCAAGGTCAGGTCTCCAAACAAAAGTCCTGAATCTGAAGGTGATGCTCTCTGAAGAGCCCGGGTGGGCTGCAGGGTCACACCAGGTGTCTTACACCCTTCCTGCAGAACACAGCTGTGGCTTTTCAAAGGTGCTAAACTGCTATGCATGGACACCAGATGAGAAATGGGAATGCTCTTAGCTACTTTGATTTCTAAATCTTGCCAGAAGAGACTTAACTACTGGTTATGTGATAGCTGAAGTCTTTGCTTTGTGGTTTCCTTCCCTGTCCTGGAGTGAGAACCACCAGCAATTCCACAATGTTCTGGCCAGGCACTGCACGTCTCCGAGGGAGGGTGACAAACATATGCTGATTATTTTTGGTCCTTAAGGGATCAGCAGCAATTGCTCTTTCCTGGTCTAGCATGACAGACTGCCAGTTGAAATCACACCTGAGTTTGCACTGCTTCCTCATGGGGAATAGCAAATGAAGAGACCTCAGTTACTCTTCTGGCTTTATAACATCACTAAAATGTTTTGAATGAGGCACAAACCATAAATTAGAAGCAAATTCCACACAAAGCTCTGAGGCAGCAGGGTTTCTCATTCAGTGAAGCCTGTAAAGGGAGGAGGGGGCCGTGCAGACTATCATGTCTGACTGTGGTGTTCACCTTGTCCCTGTACAGTGTTGTTTTGCCTATTCAGGTAGACTGATAGCTGAAGGCAGGAAACTGGGAACAGGTATGAACGATATGTCTGAAAATGTGGTTCTCTTCTCAGACATGATCAGACTACTAGTAAGCCCTTTTTTATTACAGAGAGGATTATGTGTGTCTCAGACTTTTACCACAGATATGCTCATGCTACAAGTTATAAATATCCAATTCCCACCTTTTTTGCTGCAAACTTTGCTGGCTCAGTTGTGAATCCAGGATGCTGGGTCTTGGTTCTTTCTCCAATGTGAGGACAGTGTGGTTAATCTTGGGTGCCAAGCTCCTGCCCTCTCCTTCGTTCTGCCCAACTGTTTCCCATGCAGAATTGCTCTGTGGTGGGTTGCATGGGGGATGCACTGTGCAGGGTGTCAGATGTGTCTGTGGTTGGCGTGGGCTGTGTACCAGCCTCAGGCAGACCTCCAGAAAAAGGTGGCTTTATCCTCTCTTACTGTCCCCAGCCACACTTTCCTCACCTTGGCTTTTTTTATGCCAGCTATTAATGCAGCTCCAGGATGAATAATATCTCTTTTCAGCGTTAGTCCTGTACTTAAGGTCGTATTTTGGGTACATCGTATTCCTTGATAGCACATTAGCAACTATATTACATCAGAGGCCACAGGTCTCAGTTATGGTCACTGTTCTAAAGTTTGTATAGAGCTATAGGAAGAATTTCTCTCCTATAAGGTGGTTCATGTCTGAGTGCACAGGCAATGGAAGTGTAGAGGTAAAATGACAAAGTCAAGGTCATGCAGCAGGTATGGGGAAAGCTGGGATGAGAATTTGATCTTCTGGTCCCTTTGCATGTGCTTCCCTTCTCTTTTGATCTTGGTCTATTATACCTTGCTCTCACAGTTGCCTCTGCCACTCCCAAACTTAACTTTCTATTAGCTGGTTCCCCAGCCTGGCTTCAGTCACCCACTTCAGCCTTCCAGCTCTTTGTTTTTTTCCTCTTGGTCACAGATACATCAGGAGCCAGAGACTGTTTCTAAACAGTCAGTGGAAGACAACTGAGCAAAGCAAGTCTCACGTCAGCTGTCCTACCCTTGCTGTATGGAGAGGTCTGAACTGCTATGGCAAAACCGCTAGGCTAGAAGTTTCCAAAGGGGAGCAGATTTGAGACTGAACCTTCTTAGCTCTTGCTTCAAGCCATCTATGGTGACTTCTTGTCCAGCTTTGGGTTTAATTATTGCCTACATTTCAAAGTGTGAGCTCAACTGCTCAACCTGAATGCGAAGGGGTTCCTTCAGGTGCTGCAGTGTTTACTACTGAATTGATTCTCCTAGAAGCCCAGACCACATTTACCTACATGACATGAGTAAGGAGCCTCCCTTTCTAATACTGTGGCCAAAGATGTGGTTTCTGCTTTTTTGTCTGCCCTGGAAATGGAATTTTACCTGAAGTACAAACTTGAGCACAAACTATTCTATTTATCTATGCTTGCTAAACTGGTATTTAAGCTGTTGCAACTTTGCTTATAGTTATTCCAGGTTCTTCAATAGATTTAATGTATGACTTTCAGCTACCTTAAAGCATCGATTTAGGCATTAATCCACTGTAATTGTTACACTAAGGCCAGGTTAGGCTAGCTTAATATTTGGACAAAACCAGGAAAGTATCTCTATGCCCTCTGACAGACTCCAGGAGTAGATTGTGGGACTGATAAGTTTGCTGAGGTGTCTCAGCTCAGTAGGGTTAGGAGGACCATCTACCTAACATCTGTGTTATTGGGGGAAGCTTCTGTCAGTAGTGGACTTAGTACAGTGTGGAGTGATATTGTCTTGCAAATATAAATTTAATCCAGGTGATGTTTAAATGAAAATAGTTAAGTGCTTTTAAGAGATTGCAGTTATCATAATATTCTTAGAGTAATCAAGCTGGCTAGAAAGGGGGAAAGGGCTGTGCCTGAGAAGCGCAAGTCAAACTAGAGAGGGAGGACAGTGGTTTTTAAAAGCCATTTTCCTTTCAGCAGCTGAGCTGTGGAAGTCAACCCTCATGGGAGATTCTTGCAGAGATCTGTTATTCCATGTGATCTCACCTGTAACCATTTCAAATAATTTACAAGTTCAAACATCCCATCATACTCCATTGCGGGATTATTTGGTTCACAGATTCCTTGGTGTTAAAACATGACCAAACTGAGCAATGAGAACAAAATTTCTAGAATTTCCTTGGCAGATGCTGCAGCCCATGCAGGGACACTGTTCCACTGAGCTTATCACTCCTTTCTCAGTTTGACCTTTTAATCAAAATTACCACAAAGCCCTGAGGCTCCAGTTAGGACTGAGCCCTTCTGTGTATATAAACAATTTAAGAAAAATTAAATGCAAAGGTTAGCAAGAAGCTTTGAGAGACTTTGCTAAACAGGTGGTCATGTCATGATTTCTTATTTAATAAGCAGAACTAGTCTGGAAATCATCCAAGAGGCAAAGAGGTGTTGACATTCTCATTTTCGTTGTTGCATTTAAAGTTTTAACTGTTTCTGAGCGCTGTAAAATAGGATTGTGAGCTTTCTGAACATCAGTGATAGCACAGTGTTATTAAGCAGACTTTCTTTCCCAGCACCTCTCGGGGGTGAGTGCCTGTGCCTTCCCCATGGGAAACGGCTGAGGGAAGAGGTTCCCCAGGCACTATTAATTCAAGAACAGGAATGAAAGATCAAGGTCCTGAAGACACCTGGCAAAGCCAAGGAGCTCAAACCAGTTATCTAGGAAGAGGTTTGAAAGGAGAACTTGCTAGTACAGCCACCATATAAACCCAGAGCAGACAAACTGCCTCAGACAACTGCTTCATCACTGGAGTGGGGAGAGACATCTATTGAAAATAAAAAACATAACCCCAGAGAGACAAAGGCATTGCAAATGGCCTAAAGCTAAGACAGCAATTAACACAGCATTCATTTTATTTGTGCTTTTTTTTTTTTTTTTTCCTTTTTTCTTTTTCAAGCTCTACTGGGAAGAAAGACTTCTGGGGTCAGAATGAGGCACATATTTTCAGCAACATGCTCAGCAGAACGGATGCATAAATCCTATTAGCAGTAATGGAAATTGGTTGTCTAACCCAAGTAATTGAAATGTGTGCTGACTTTGCTCTCTTCCACAGCAGCAGCTCCGAATCCTGCCTCTTTGGTTGCTGTTGGTAAATAAAATGGGGTTTTTGAAAGCTGTAGTCTGTCGGGCAGCTCTGGCAGTCTGGGGGCATGTTCAGTTTTGTCCATCAGCCCTTGTGCAAATGAGAAGCAGCGGTGTTGGTTAGGACAGGCTCATTATTCCTGCTGTGCTGACATTCATGTGAGTAGCAAATATAATCATCATGGATCAAGAAATTACCATGAAAGTTGCAGTTCAGACATTTGGGTATTGCTGGGAAATGGCTTACCTTTTTTTTTTTTTTTCTAGTTTATAAACCTGGAAATTAGAGTCTAGTAGGAATATGTGTAGGACTTAGCACCCTTTGTCAGGGACTGGGACCTTACTGGACTGACTGCAGTAATGCACAGGTAAGAGGTGGCCTTCAGTCCACAAAACTTTCCCGAGTGAAATAAGTGAACTCAGATGGTGTAGAGCAGGAGATATGGAAAGAGAAGGTGATAGTGGTGAGCACTGTGATTTGTTAATTGGGTCGTCCTGCAGAAAAGGCTTTTTGCAAGAAAGGGTCTGAAGGGAGGGGGCAATGTGTTTGTTTTGTGGAAGTGCAGGAACAACTTCTCCCAAACACAAGGAATAGTAGGGGAGAAGGGGCAACTGCAATCATTAGAGGAGATCATTGTCATGGAGTGACATTCTGCAAAATCACGTAAGGCAAGATTATGTTTTCTAGTCTGGAAGGAAGTCAGTGCCAGCATGTCAGTGATACAGACATGAAGCAGCTATCTGGATGACAATTTTGGGGTGGATGGAGACAAAGTCTGTGCATTAGGTGAGATTATGCTGAAAGCGCTTCCAGGATTCAGGCACAGTTTAACCAGGAACTCAGGAAGAGCATAAAAAAGCAGATTATGATCAGTTAGAGGAGTGATGGTTCCAATGAGCCTTTATATCTTCAGACAAAAGGAAGTATCTAAGCAGGCTTGGCAAGGAGAGAGCCTATACAGCACTTTGACCTACAAGTCTCTAGGAAGAGAAGCCAGTCAGGTAATGCTCTATGAAAGTTTATCCGTTGACAGCACAACTGGGAGATGCAGATGAGTGTCCATTGCTCTGCAGAGGATTGGATCAAGTATCAAGTTATGTAGACATGACATCTTCATTTCAGATCTAATGTGAAATTGCAGCTTTGGCCTGGAGCTCACAGACCTCGTGAGGCTGCTGCTCCCTGCCAGCTGACTGGGGGTGTCTGTTCCTGTGTAAGTCTCCTTATCTCTGTGGGAAATCTAGAGTGACTTGCCTGAACTCAACTTGCAGTGTGAGATGGTTTATACTGGATGATGTTACTATCGCTTCCTGTGATTTATCAGTTAATGGTCTTTCAAATAACTTTGATCTACATTTATTTATCTATAGTGCTACTTTAGACCATAATATCCTGCAACACCAGGAGTGATAAAGTCACTCACTTAAGTGAAAACCCTTCCTGAGGCATGTTGAACCAACATGGTGACCTTATCAGTCAGTCAGCACTAATAATTTCACAGTTATCTTGATGGGACATTCAGTTATGCTATCTTAATTTTTTCATGCTTGTGTACCATTTAGCCTTTCTGTGATTTTGCTTGGGGTTCATGCAAGATTATGGATTCTTGGCCATCTGCTTATTCTGGCCATCTATTTATTTCTTTCCAGCCTTCTTTTGTCAGAAGTCAACACTAATGGATATTAATGGGTGTCAGGGGAAACAGAATAATAACTGATGCCTGTGGATATCTCTCTTCAGCCAAATTATTCTGCCGTGAGACCCAGAAATGATTAAGCGCAGTGAAACAGACTGTTAGCAAAGTCTTATCCTACAGACCCTTGTGCATGAGAGATCCTCTGAGGCTCATGAACTTCACAGCTGTCTCTTGATTTGGGGCATTAGAGATCAATGCCATTATCAGCTTTCGCTAGGCAGTTTTTCTAAGCTTTTACTTTTCTGGCAACACTAGTTTAACAACCTTATGACGGTGCTTGTGTTCCAAGTTTGACATTTATTTTGCATGATAGACTCCATGAGGATGAAAGTTATTTGTTCCCAGCAGCCTGTAGCTGAGTTTGGGAGATTCATAGACCATTAATTTCAGGGAAGACCTTGAGTCAGCTGATGGTTGAGGAGACAATTACTGATATTTGTTTGCCCACAACTTTACTTAAGCTGAGCTACTGGCATCAGATTTGACCATCATGAGGGACATCTCTGTGCTATTAAGGGCCCAGGACATAGTGGAAGAGATACCAGAAATGTACTACCTCCCTTCTGTAGGCTCCTGGTAAATGGCTGCTTTGGCCATACTGGTCAAGCTCTTCAAAAACCCCAGGCTAACCATGCAGTTACAGCTATAAATGTTGTAAAGCACAAGAACTAGATGTGCTGAAGAGGTAAATTAGTTATAGCTTGGCTCACCCCAAGTAGTCAAGACCTTCTGTGCTCTTAGCACTTGTGTTGTTTGGATAAAGCTGCATTGAGGGTAGAGAATGTGCAGTGACAGGGAATGGCGGAACCCAAAGGACTCTCTGTACTTTACTAAAAATAGTGTAGTTTAAAAAAAACCCCAAAACTTTTGCCGTTCTGCTAGGGGAATGATAGGACAACTTGCCCAAATGTATTTAAAATGTGTGCTTTGGGATGGCACTGTAAGGATAGAAGAGATGTTGTTTTCAGCTGTGGTAGATCTGGTATCAAAAAGAACACTTGGCATAAGTAATGTGAGATTCCTCCGCATCCCATGCATGTGATCAACCTTCAGAATAATTAACACTGATTGTTGGCTTTCTTATCCAGTGTGCTGCAAGGTGTGCATGAAATCTGGCAGTAGTGGTGAGAAACGCACAGGACCATGGAGAAAAAGCTGCAAGGCCCAAAGGCCATTGGCAATACTCACAGTGAAGGTACCTGGAGGATTTTGACTCCAGTCTCCTAAGCGAACCTACAGTACTTTCACTGGATATTTCAGCTGAATCATGGTGTGTCCTCTAGAAAAGCAGGTTTACTTCACAAAATCCAGTCTGATAGAACTCAAAAGGTTGTAAGAAGCTGAAGGAAATGCAGCAACAAGATGATCCCTTTGGACAGACAGATTAGGATGGGTATCTTGTTACGGAGAGGAAGAAGATGTGGAAACACCGATGAACTGGGGTTAAAAATAAAACCAGAAAACAGTTCTCAGCTAAATGAATACAGAGGAAAACAACTTGTGCAATTACTTTTCTTAATAAGGGACAGAACTGGAGGATGAGTATGATTTATAAATGGTGGTGTTGTGGGAGGAATTGTTTTGGTATTAATCGAGCACCAAAATTCAGAGCTAAGATCTAATGTAATTATTCTTTTCAGTACCTAGAACACCTTGGAGAGACTTGTCTCAATTTCTACGTTCATTTAATAATTTGCATAGCATAACACAAACTAGAGGTGTTTATGGAACCCTTGAATATAGTAAATCATAAAGCAGTACCAATTTATCTTCATTAAATTGAGATGAACTCTAGGTGCACAAGACTGAAGGGAACCAACATAATGCTTCTGGCACTGTCCTGTAGTGTTCTGATTTGAGCTGAAACATCTTAGTTAGCTGAAACACAGCCCTGAATGTTTCACAGGTCTGTAAGAGGGTTTTGTGCTCCCACTTCCCCCTGTGGCTTTCTATCTTAAACAAGGTTGAATTTCGGTACAGGGTACTAATTACACACAGTTTCTCTGCATGGTTAAGGAAATTGTCTATATATTCTTATGCATTAGGAGGAAGTTAATTGCATTTCCAATTGCTTCATTTCATCTTTCTTAAAGGATAAACACAATTCATTATGGTTCATGCCACAGAGTTAATCAGGATTTTTATGAATATGAACAAGATACCTTCTCAGTCACATGAGTAGAGGTGTCTCTCAAACTTATGGAAGAGTACAGGCGTGTTTTCAAAGCCTGAAATATAGAAGACACCATGAAAATATAATCCTTTGTGTCATCTTTTTTTAATCTGTCATTTTTGCCCTCTTCCTCAACTATAAAAAGAGAAAAGAAAATAACAGAACAGTTCTTCTTTCACAGTGAACGCTTGTCCCTAATGTATGCGTGACTGCTTATTCTTCCTTCTCCAACCTTATTCTTCTAACTTTTGGCATGTCCATGGTATGAATCCTGCCCAGATTTTAAATTCCTTTTCATTTCCAAAAGGGTGTGCAATTTGTATATTCTGCACTGACTAGCAGAGCTGCCCTCAGCTTGAGGGAGAGGTAGAATAAGGATGCAGTCTCAGCAAATCGCCATTGCTCTAAGGTGAGGTTACTTGTCCAAGTAAGGAGTTGAGGCGACTTGAAGCTGTTTGGTGCTCTAAGTACAGTGGAAAATTTTGGTGTCTTACTGAAACGGCACTGAGAGATATAAAGGCATGTTCATGAGTACTGTTATGTCTTTTTAAGCAGTGTCCTAGGTAGCTGCACATACGAATTATTTTGACTTTACTTCTCTACAGTCCTGCCTACACACTTAATTTGGTGCATTGCAAGTACGTGCTAACAGTACAATGTGAGAATCTTTGCAGGAATGATTTCTGAGCGCTGCAGCTTAATGGGGTGCCCAACATTAATTTTGTTATTAATTTTCCTGTAGAGAAGAGGCATTGCAGCAGGCAGGGTTTTACAGAAAACCTCCGACTTCCTGCAGACACAGTCACTTTTGGTGGATTCTCTACCTGAAGGTATAAAATAAGTTATGTACTGATATTTGCTTTCTGCATGGAGTAAATCTCTTGTTTTAATCAAATGCAGAGTTCTGAAAAAAAATCTGAATGTTTTCTAGTTAAGGTTGAGTATAAACTTTTCAGGAGTGCCTGAACAAAGATGCTGTGAATCTGATTTATGAAGGAGTTTAGCTGGTTAAAATGATGGAGGAATGGTTACTGGGAGTTACAAAAATGTGAAGGTATCTAATTCTCCTTGAAGTAACACTTGCTAGGATTTTTGTCTTTTCCTGTCATTCTCACTAACTGCTGCTCTGGACCTTGAGGCAATTAAATACTTTTTGCATAACCAACCCAAAGATACACAGGCATAGTTGCAAATTTAGCTAGATAGGCTGCTTTTCCTAAGAACAGCCTCCTACATCTTGTCTCAGTGTCAGTATTTGCTGAGACATGTTTCTAGTGAGCAGAGTTCACAGGTGTAGTTCTGCACTTTGCATAGCTTGAATGTTGCCCAGTTTCCTCCTGATTGTTTCTTTTGAGGCTCGATGGGTTTTGTTTTTTGCCCTGTGGGTGACCCCATTTGCCATGGGATATCTCTGCATAAAGACTTCATTGCAAAGCAAACTGCAATAGTTCCTACAGTGGTTTCTCACGCTAATATTACTTTCAATGCCCTTAAAAGCATTGATGTTTCAAGTAGATATTTTATATAGGTGTTTTGTATCACCTGACAGGAGTTGATTTAGCCTGCTAGATAGTACCTCATATTTAAAAGTTCTGATCTCCAGAATGCCGCTTACTAAGCAAGTGAGCAGAGGTGGAGAGCTGCTGGAGATAGTGAGGTGTATCCATGCCATCTACAGGTAGAAGAATGAAGCTGGGAATGTACAACTTTGACATCTCTCATGCTGTCCGGGTTTGCTCTCTCAGATCCTGTCATGGTGGCACTCAGGGAGAATGTGAAGGTGTTTCATGAGAAGGGAGTTGAGGGGGGAAAAAAGTCAGTGGAGCCCAACAGTTTGTCATGGAAGAGAAAACTTTTTAATTGGCTGTCGAACCATAATCTTGGAAACCTAAGGAAAAGAGGCATCAATCTTCCTTGGCTAGACAGCAACATGATTACTTCTGGGATAACATCAACAACTTGGAACTGCAGAAAGCTGATCTGTCCTGTTACAACAGAGGGGAAGAGGTAGGATGCACCTCCTCCCTTCATTTGTTCAAGCTGTGTTACATTTAGATTGTTTACAGCTGTTTTTTAATTAGCAGTGATTAAAACCTGTATCTCTATTTTGAAACTTTTACTTTGTCATGGCCTGTTCTTAGTTAAGGTCAAACTGGAGAGAACTGTCATCTTAACTGTTTTCTTTCCATGTTTCCTGCTGTTTTTGTGATTTCCTTTGTCTTAGCCTCATATATCCTTGCAAAACAGGGATGGAGTGATTGATAGGAAATGCTTTTAAATAGCTGTAGTTTAGCAGAAGAAAGATCATAAATTGTAAAAAAGAAAAAAAAAAAACAAAAACAAAAAAAACCAACCAACCACCACCAACAACAAAACCAACAAAACAAAACTTAAGAACAATTTGTTATCTGGAAAAAGCCTTGGAACCTGATCTGACTAGGGAAGAAAATAACTCCTTTTCCTTTTAAAAGCACTTTCCTACCCATTTGGTGGTCTTTGGAACCAATCAGCAGTCCTGAATGTCCTGTGGAGGGAGCTTATCTCCTGACCAACATCCAGAGCTCCTGACGTAGCATCTGAAGCAGTCATCCGTCTCATTTTGCGTGTAGAAGATGTAATACAGGAGCCTTCCTATGGGCCTGGTAAGGGGTAAATTCACTGTCCTGTGTTAGATGATTCTGTCCACCCTGAGGCAAACACTGTTTCCACTCTGCTTTCCAGCTCTGTGGTGTCATGAATTTTGTCCAGGATTTCTTGCCCCTGGAAGTACATGTCCAGGACAAGCTGTTGCTTCTTGGCAGAGCATTAAGCATCCCTCCTTACCCGCCTCTCTGGTCAGCTGCATCTCTTCATGGTGGCTCTAGCAAAGCCGTTGTGACTCGGATCACCTGCTGTGCTCTGAGAGGCACATCTTCAGGAGCCCCAGGTAAAATGTTAGTGCTGGATGAACCCATCCTGTGTGTCCTTCATGCTACACTTCCAGTTGTGAACTCAAACACTTTGCTGAGCAGTGAGGGCAGGTCAGGAAATGTCATAAGCAAGGGCAGTCCAGAGGCACTCTACCCTGCCTTGTTGTATGACAAAGGTTATGAGTAGAATTGTGTAAATAATTGGTTATTATTTTTGTTGATGGGTGACTAAACTGCCTGGAGTTATGAACACTGATAATTTTTTCTGTTCTTGCTGAAATGAAAACCCTCAAAAATTTACTTTGCATCAAATTAAGTGCTCTTGGTACCAGTGCCAGTAGTTTTAGTTGATCCAAAACTGTTGGGTTTAGCTTTGTTTTTTGTCACTCATTTTGCTCCAGGTAAACTAGAGCAGTTCTTTTTAACAGGGAAAATGCGAGCTGTTGAAAAATGTTGGACAGACTGGGTTATGGATGTAATGTGCAGTGATTGTATGTCATGATGAGATTTCTAGCCTTGTCATTCTGCCTGGAGGATAAAAAAAAGACTGTTTTCTGCTACTGGAAAGCAACTATGGATGACCATGGGCTCTGCTGTCTCCACTTTGGTTCTGCAATCTGTTCTTGGTTTTGGAGCATCTCTGCATTTTCCTGTGTAATGGCAAGGGCCATGGGAATGAAGTGCATGTTGTAAATGAGGTTAAGTGAAGGCACTGTGATTTACGATAACAGTATTGCCATCTTGTCTCAACTTCTTTGTGCAACTTATTCTAATGTCATCCAGTGTTATCTGGGAGGAGAAAGGGGACCTTAACTTACAGCTGAATTTATATTAATTGCATTTCCTTTTCACACGCCTGGACCAAACTTTTGCTAGCTGCTTTGCAGAAGCTTAGGGGAGGTAATCAACAATACCATGGCCCATTGTACACCAAATTTCAAACAATTTGTATGACATTTTCTGAATTAAAAATAATTAGTAGCATAAATGATCAAAGTAGTTTGTCAAAGGGCAAACATCTGTGCCGGCTGAAAAGCTTTGAAGACACCAGCCCATTAACACCCATTAAATGATGATACATGGGACTGTGCTAGAGAGCTGCCTTTGTGGGCGTTCTCCAGACAACTTGAGGTATGTTAATTTTCTCCCTGAAGTGCTGACAATCAGTTTAAAAGCCCTTGGGTGTACCTGGCATCTTTTATCCCCACCTGTTCTGCTTTTGGAAGCAAAACACCTTGTCTGGAGGATCCTACGTGTGCAAATGCTGTGTCCAAAGAGAGGGTGTGAGTGCATGGAAGGGTGTGTGAGCACCCTCTGCATGCGGTGACCCTGAGACTCTGTCTCATGAGGTTTGACAGGCAACTTCTGATTATTCAAGCACATCTTCATTTGTCGTCCCAGCTGCTGATGGAAAGATGAGGTG
Source organism: Patagioenas fasciata (assembly GCF_037038585.1). Taxonomy (NCBI): domain Eukaryota; kingdom Metazoa; phylum Chordata; class Aves; order Columbiformes; family Columbidae; genus Patagioenas; species Patagioenas fasciata. The sequence goes on from NC_092530.1 coordinate 17,635,344, forward strand.
AATGGCTGGAGACAGCAACCATCAGTGACAGAGGGATTTAGCAGAAGACCTCAGGCAGACAGCTGGGTCTTGGTCCTGTGTTGTTTGCTGTTCACCCACAGACCAAATGTGAATTAATACAGACTCAAAAAGCTTATTCCCAGCCAGCGTGTGTGTAAAACAAGTACATTTAAGGTGGTATATGAGGAGTGTGATGTTGCACCAGGGGAGTGATTTAGCAAACAATTCTAGGCTTGTAAGAGATCTGGCAGCAAAGTGTGAGGACATGTTTCATCCTTGTGTGGCCTATGAAGATGAAAATCTCTGTGTATGTTGGCCAATGGCAACGTTTCCATAAAAACAAACAAGCAAAAAATGCCATATGAAAAGCAGGCTGTTTCATCACTTTCTTCAATACTCATATCCAAGTTTTTCCCATTCTGGGAAGTGCTTGCCCTTGCAACAACCCCTGCACTGGGCTACAGCATTTCTATAACCCCATTTTACTGCAGTGGAAGTGAATTGTGGAGAGCCTGCAGGACTCATCTGTGAGCATGTTCAGCTGTAGAAGAGAGATATCAGCCTTGGTGTTCAAAACCCAAGGCTAGTCCCGTAACCCTGGATCAATCTCCCTGCCTTTGTATTGATTTATGTGTAAGATTTCACATAAAATGTATACCATAAGTCATGCAGACACATTCTGCATTACAGAATTAACATGTGCAGAATAAGTGCTTACAATCTGGGTTTAAATGCACATTTCCATAAAACAGGGTCCATTGCATGGGTGCAAACAATTGTTTTCATGTCATATAAGGATATCTAAGATCCACCCTCCAAGTTAAAACATAGAACCTCTTTATGCTAGAGAGGGGCCATATGCAGCCTCTTCTGGAAAACTGGGATTTGTAGCCTTTGGGGCTAAAGGATCTAGTTACAAAAGGAGGGTCCTTGTCATCAGGCTGGAAGCTTGTCGGTAAATCAGCGGAGCAAGCTAACCTGACAACCAGATGCTTTCGTTTAAAGGTAAAAGTTGAACATGCAGTCTTCTGCTGAAGCCCAGTTGTGTCCTGTCCACAGCTGTTAGTCCTGCTCACTCAAATGACTGGAAATTAATTGCTCCTGACACACACCTCAGCTACTAGTAGGCTCAGCCAGCAAATGTCTGATGCAGAAACCAGTAGGAAAACAGAGTTTTAGTCTGAAAGCTCTAGGTATGTTATGCCATTAAGTAATTTCTATTCTAGCTGCTCAGCTCCTTCTTCTCGCTGCCTAAAAATTCCTACCAGTCCTTCAAATTTAAGCAAATTAAGCATACTCACTAAACTACTTGTTATTAATATCTCAGCACTATTTTCTAATTCCCAATTCATGCTTGGAACGCATTAAAACTGCTAATCCTTGACAAGGCAGGGAAATTTGATGCTAATTTATTGCTGTGCTCTTTTAAGAAACTTTAGATTTCTTGTCTATAAATTAAATTTAAACAGAGCCTTCAAGGTCCTTCTGAATTTAGAGAGTAGCGAGCAGAGATCTGTGTGCTGAAACTTCACATGTCCTTGAGCTTACAGTAGTAAGGAGGGGTTGCCTTGCTCTCCTAACGGGATGTATTTGTGCTTTGGCAGTCGTCTCTTAAGGTTGGCCATGCCAATGGCTTCTCCATCTCGCACCACTTGAGTTGTCTTGGTTCACTTTTAAGAGTGCTCAAACCCCTGCTCTTCCACTGAGCTTTTTTGTTCCTGTCCCGAGCTCAGGCGTTGCTCTGAACCGTAGGTGGTTTTTAATGAGCCATCCCAGATATGGGATGTCAGTGCTGAGCCTGGGAGAGGCTTTGTTGTTCTGCATGGAATTATTTTAGAGTCTTTGCACATTTTTCATTACCTCGAAGCCTTATTTCAATCTTAGTCCTGTATGTTTGTTAGCAACATACTCCTTTACTGAGGGAAGTTTATTATTTTCAGAGCATTGCCATTACACGGTAATTGTTGCTTTCCTTGGTTGTTATTTTCTTGCCTGAGAAGGAGTGAATGCTGAGGAGGCTCAGAAAAAGCCTGTTGTAGGAACCTGTGCTCTGTGCTTTCCTTGCGCTGAGCAGAGCTGCGTTTTTCTGTAACAAGGCTTTTCCAAACATGCAGATGTGAGGAGCAGCCTGTGCATCCAGACCAGGCTCGGAGGTCTCCTGGCTGCTGTGGAGGCTGCCACGTGAGGGGGCAGCTCGACTGGGCTTGGGTAGTCAAGCAATTAGAAATCTAGGAAAAGCAGGTGGCTAACAACAGCACATTGCTGTAGCATCAGCCACAGTCAAGCTCTGCATGGGCACTGAGGCACTAATACAAGGTTTCTTTGGGTGGCTTGGTTTCTTGTCCTACCGCTGTCTTTGAGGGTTTGATATTTCTGTCTTGCATTAGGCCAAAAGCTTCGACTTTAAGTGATTTCATCCCAACACTGCCTCCCCCATCCTGTCATCCCAGATATTTTTTTTTCAGAAATGCTTAAACAAAATGTTTTGTCAGTTTTAAAAACACCTCATAATTTGACAAATTAATTGAAATAAAACTTTCCCTGAAGAATATTTTTTAAAAGGCAATTATCACCTCGGATGTTTCTAGGAAATTGACAGCAAGTTTTATCAAAATCTGAATTACCTTGCCATTAAAAAATGTAACTGCAATTGAACCCCAACAAAACTTTCTGACAAACTGACCACAGTAACAGTGCTCTCATCAGCTCTGAAACATATCCTTTATTTAAGACAATGTGCAATTCCAGATACCATGATAGGAAGTCACTGTCCTGATATGGATGTATTTTCAAAAAGGTGGAAAGGGGCTGGCATGGTATGTCAGAAGAGGATGCAGCCAACGCTGCCTCTCTCCAGCCAGCACAGGGGCTACCAAAGCATTGTGAGTTTAATATACATATAGATATAACTAGGAATTGGGGCAGCTCTCCTCCTGAGTCTTTAAAGGTCTCAAGTGCCAAGCTTTTCTTGCAGCAAAGAATCAGTTTTCAAGAATGCTGAGCCAGAGATGTCACATGTGGCCACCACACCCCGCTCTCTGTGTCCCTTTGTCTCTCAGGGCTCCTTCCCGGTCCCCGCGGTCAGAGCCCATCTGGCTCTCACTGCCTCGCACCACTTGGCTCTGCTCTGGATGATGCTGCCCGGTGTCATATCTGAGCTCATTACTTCAGGTAAGTCCTTCACGTTTTTGCACAAAAAACTGTGTTTGTCCTGTGGGATTCTCCTTGCTGGGTCAGGATTATCAGCACACTTTGGGGGAAAATGTGCCCAGGCTTATCTGTCCTTCTGCCTGTCTGTAAATACCCATGGAGTAAGGAGAACACACACACATGCCTGTGAACAAATAGCAGGTCATGTTTCTGACTCCTTATTGCGATTTCTATGGCATTGCTGTGAAGAACTTCTCTGCCTGGCTGTCCTTATAGGGTTATCAATTAGCCCAATAAAGTTTTGGAAATTCAGGGGAGTGTGAAACTTCTAATTCCCAGATACTGAGGCTGGGTTGGTGGGGTTGGTAACTGGTGAAAGTAATGCCCAGAGCTTTCTGATGGTGTATCTTGGCTTTTCTGGGATTTCCTTGCAGAGATTTTCCTTCCTGAGACCAAACACATTCCCAGCTGCATCACATACAATGTTAGCTGAGCTGGGTTTCCTGAAGTGCTTTCTCCTCTTACCAGGCAACAGCTTTTAAATGAAAAAAACAAACACTGTCTCTGAGCCCAGATATCACAGGGGTGGGAGTGAGAACTCAGAGGTGATCCCTAAGCAGGATCCTTAGCCTGGAAAGTCAAAAGCACGCTGAATTTTCTCCATATAGTGTTTGCTTCATTGCTAATAAAGTTGTATGCTGGAAAGAGGACAAGACTAGATCTGGCTGGCATTTGAGTTTGGATTTCACAGCAGTTGGGGCTGATCCCCATTCAGCACTGCTGGAAATTCCCTGAGAAAAAGCCAGTGGCTAAGACATCTAATGTTAACTACAGATAATGTTGACTGAAATACCCGGAGGAGATAGGCAGTATCTGAAGTCTGTATAATCCAAAGGGACTTGTCTGAGTGGCATTAATTTTTAAAGCTTTAATCAGGATAAAATGCCTCTACAGAGTCTTAAGGGGAGTAGGAGAAGTCTGTTTAATTTTTGGAATATAACCTGAAGGAGAAAGCAATAATTTCAGCAATCTCTAGTGATAACAAATTTCTTAATTGGACAACAGGAAAAACAAACCACTCATTTTTACCCATTGAAAATTCAGTTGAGGCCAGACAGAGCAGCAATTCCATTATCTTTATAAGCCATTCTGTAATATTTAAATCTCCTGCATATTCCATTTTTGAAGTGAGACTTCCCGCTGCCCTAATATACACTTCCTTGCTAAAGCAGTAGGGTTTTTGCCCAGGAAGAAGCAGGTTTCTCCCCTCCCTTGCTGACCCATTTGCATGGCCAGTGGTGGGGTGAGCCATGCAGAGAGGACCTGCTGCATTCCTCTGCATCCCCAGCAGCTCTTCATCCTGCTCCAAAAAAAATCCTTCCTCACCAGAACATAATAGTGTGCTAATGACCTTTCAAAACCTGGAGCTATATTCTACAGGTGTGTGAGACATATGGCTTCTCCCCTATTAGCAATGCAAATTTAATCAACCAGAATAATATTCAAATGGTTGGCTCAGCACGAGCCAACAACCGACAAGCAGTTGTCACTTTTCCCTGCTTTTGACAAACATAAGAAAGAACTTTGATTAAAACTTCAGTTCTCTTTAAAACAGATATCCCTTTAAATGAAAGGAAGAAGCATCCCCTAGAAGATCTATTGCATTTCCACTGTCACTTCACAAGAAAACTGCTTTTTATGTCCAGATCTCAGCAACCTCAGATACAAAAACCTGTTACTTTTCAGTTGAAAAGCAGTCCTTGTCACTAAACATACTGTAATTCAACAAAGTGACAAAGTTCAGGTTGATCTGCATATTTCTCCCATTTGGGATTTTTATTGCATTTCAATTTAATTTCATAGCACGATGCTGTTTGTTGTTGCCTGACTCTTGCTAATAGCCTCAATATGCTGTGTGTCTACTCTTCTGTCTGTCAAACAGCACCAGGTCACTGGGTTTATAGACTTCACCGCAGAGCAGAAGTCTGGAGTGGTTTAATACCCTCCTTGCTGCCAAAGCACAACCTTGGTGACCTTGGTGGCACTCCTGGGAGAGGTCAGTGTGGTCACACATCATGGCAGGGACTCACCAAGGCAGGTGATTCGCAGAAGATGGTGGTAGTTGGAGTTTTGTTGGAATCTTATGGGAATTGTGGAAGAAGGGCAAAGACAGAATACAGAAACAAAGGTCTAGGTGCAGATTTCTCTCTGAAAAGCCACAGGTTGAAGCATACAGGGGGCTGTTTAGGGTTGGCTTATAAATCTGCATGATAACCTGTAGACTAAAGCAAGACACAGTAATTTTTCTCTGTGTGGTACGTTCTCGGACAGGACCCGACATAGAGACATTGCTGTTGGTGCAGCTGTGGTTGAAGGAAGGCTCTGAGCCAGGGTTGTCCAGGGGTCAGGACCAGGATCCCATTGTTGAAAACGTATTTGTTGTACAGAGATTTACCCCTGCACTGGGTTATGGCACAAGTACCACAACCACTGAAGTCTTCACAGCATAACAGTGTACCACACTCTTGGAAGTGGATGACCTTGTTCCTCTGGGTGTGTTCGGGAGCTTTGCAGTGTTCCTGGGCCAGCATAGGCCCTCTCATCATCACCCAGGGGACAGCCATGGCTGCACATTACTCATGAAACTGGTCTTTTGTTTGCAGAGTAAGTGATTTTTGATCTGGCTGGCACCAGGTTTGACCTTGATGGCACTTCAAAGGAGCTCGTTCATGCTGGTGAAGACAAGATCTGGTCCCACAGCCTGCTTCCAAAATAATGGTCTTCACATCCTCTGGTAGGTGAAACCAACTCTTTTCTGTTTGCCTATAAAAGGCATGTGGCGCTGCACCCCGGGGCTGCCTCCTCTTGTCATCTGGACAGTTAGGGGAAATTAGCATCATCTAGTCAAGTAATTGCATGAGGGCTGCAAAATTGCACTTAAAATCTTAGATGTTTGTGGTCATGTCATTTTTCATTCAACTAGTGAAAGAAAATGTGAAATTACTGCAGCAGATAATTATGGTGGTAGTTTTCCTGTGTTCTTATTCACTAAATGCTGATTGAGAATGAGAATGGTTTGCTAATGACTTTGCTGAGTTATTTCAAATAGTATTATCTTTTATGGGACTAGAAACAGTCTTTTTATTGCAATCCCCTTTACCTAAAAAGGCCCTGCATGACACATTCTTTTAAAGGACCATTTGACCACAAAAAATATCAAAGTCTATCTGACTGTTGCCGAAACATAGAAGCTGCATTGTCTGAAGATGCAGAGCTAGAGCATTGTGCATGATAAAGAAGGGCTCTGCTTATTCTGTAGCCTTTCAGCTACAGCAGTGGGACAGTTGTACCTATCTGTCACTGTCCCAGGACTGGCTGGACACTGTGCCTTGTGGACTTCAGCTGTGTCTGACGTCTGCTGGTGGGAACTGAAGTTGTTAGGGGTGCAGATGGGAGAGACCTGGGAGCTCTGGTCCCATGAGCAAAATAAGAACACAGCCAGCTTCAGTGTTAAGGAAGTTTATTTTCCCTAGGTTTCCAAAAGCAGACGCTCAGCCATGTATTACAGAAATTCTTATGAAATGATGTATTTATAAGGTACAGCGTAGAGAAGCTCAAGCAGGGTGCCTCTGGCAGAGGGACTTCAAATAAAGAAACACTGGAGCAACAATACCCTTACAATCTAAGATTTCCACCCCTCGCACATCAATTAGGGCCAACTGTAAAATTAGAGTCAAGGGTCTCCCCGTTCTTCATTGGATCCCTTCATTTTAGTCAGGCGGGCTGCTTCTTATCTCTATGAGTAGTTATTTGTCTTTTTAAGGACCAGAATAGATGTCAATCAAAGTCCTAACCTTCAGTTGCTATTTTGCACCTGCAGCTGGGGAGAAAAATAAGTCTTGGCAATAATGAAACTCAGTTTCTTGTTGTCTTTTAGACGCACCATTCCTTTACTTATCTCTAGGGATGTAGCTCCTGTTGATGATCAAAAGCTCCTTTATCTTCTTGCTTGAGTGGATTCTGGGGTTCTTTTTTGCTTAACAAGGCAGAAAGTTCAAAAGGTCACAATTTGTGCCCTAAGTTACTTATGTTAAACATAAGTTCTATAATAACCAATTTCTAAACAAGTTCTATAAGCAGCAGTATAACAAATAATTCAACAAGCTAAGGCAGACTATTCCCTATCACTAAGGAAAATACTAAGCTAAAATATGAAAGCTGGACTTCAGCAACCAGAGTCTGTCTCTGTAGGAGCTGAGGGGTGGCTGGGGGGTCTCTGGGCCCCCCTTCTCCTGGCTATGCCACCCCCACAGCTGCTGCTGCTCTCTGCATCTCCTGTCTTGCTTAGGGAAAGGCATCTCACTGCCATGAACTTGGTTGGTTGGGGTTTTTTCCCCATCTGAGTTTTTTTCCATGGCCTTTGATTTACACAGGAGCTTGTTTGCAGGCTGTTTGTGAAGTTGGCCGCCCCTGCTAAGCTGTTGCTGTAGCCAGCGTGTTTCTGGCCTCTGGCCAGGTACATGTGGTCCTTCCTGAGATACTGGCTGCTCCTTGCTCCAGTGTTCGAGTGCTGCCACTTGGGTCCCATGTGCCATCACCCTGCTACATGGCCTCCAGCCTAACACTGGGGCTTCACGGGCGGGCTGCAGGACATTGTCTGTACCAACACAGACATGGGCCTGGGGGCCGGAGGCTTTCATGAGCAGGGTGGCAACTGTGTCTCTGGGGACGTGCTGTCAGCTCTGCAGGGGTGAGGGTGGCTGGGCAGCATGGGAGCAAGTAGTGATGCTGGAGTGCCAGGAGGAAACCTCCACCACCATGGGGACAATAGGACAGAAGGGGTGGGCAACAGTCACAGCTCACAAGGGGGCTGCAAGGCGCAGCCGGAGTAGGGCTGTGTTGGGACGGGGTAAACATCAACCCTCGCAGAAGGAGGCAAAGCCCCGGGGCTCCTGGTGGATCATGCAGTTCCGTAGGCAGCAGAAATACAGTGGCAAGTGCAAGCGATGCTCCAGCTGCGCTCCACAGGGTGCAGGTTTCATACATGTCTCTCACAGAGCTTTTATTTTTGTTTTCCTGGGGAAAAATACACTTCAACATCTCTTCTAGCTGTGTCACTTGTTTCTCTTGTAACCAGACAGGAGTGTGAGTGCCTGAACTTCTGTTTTGATTCTGCGGTTGTGGCTTGGTTTGGGTTTTTTGGGTTTAATAGAACTTGTTCAGCACTGACCAGCAGTGAGGAAAGAGCCTCCGGGCATTTTCATTCCCTTGATTGCTGATTTTTGTTTACTTCAACCTCTTGAAAAGCAAAACACTTCTTATCTCTGCACAGGAGATGATGCCATCTCTTTAGCTGTAGCCTACTTAAGAAAAAGGGTGTTTTTCTGATGCCTGTGTTTTCCCCTGAGAAAACATGAAACACAATGGAAGGAGTTTAAGCAAAAAGCCAAAGTCCTTGGACTCCAAAGGCATCAAAGCTGAGCTACTTTTCTTTGAAAATATTCTTTGAGTGGGCTATGATTATCCCTAGACATTTATAATGCCACCCATCAGACATGTTTTATTGTAGCTAATTTTGTCTTCCATTCCTTGATGCTTTTGTTTTTTTTTTTTTTCTTTTTCACACTTTGATGCAGTTAACTAAACAAGCTCAGATATGCTCCCAGGAGAAAATCTAGCTCTGGGAGGTGGTGCAGCTTGGGACTGAGCTGTGCAGGCAGCCCTTCCCAGTCTCCCCTCAACCCAGCAGAGTGGCTTCTGCTTTGGCTGTGTGTGCCAGCAGATCTGGATGTCCCCCCACTGCCACTACCCCGTGTGTCCCCTCTCCTCTGTGCTCTAAATCCACGCCAAAACCAGCTCTTGCAATCAGCTTTCTTCCTGAGCTTGCATGTCTGCAAAACCAAGTGATTCTGCCTGTTCTCGACATGTTTTCATTAGACTACATCAGTCCAGCACAATAAGGTGGTTTGGTATTTTATTATATCTTGTTTGTTTAGCAAAGCACATGGAGTTCCTGCAAGTGAAATATCCACACACTGCTAACATTGGCATTTGCTCCATTCGTTGTGATCTGGGTAGGAAGCCTCTCAGATGGAGACAGCTGCAGGTGGGTTTGTAGAAGGAGGGAGTAAAACGTTAGTAGGGTCCTGCTGCTCTGCGCAGAACTGATCAGTTGCTGTCATTCTGTCTGGTGGATGTGGTCTGTGCACAGCACAGAGAAGCTACAACATCAGCTGAGTCTGTGTCTTTGGGGGTGCAATCTCTGCAAACCCAACTGCTTGTGGGGTGAACACGACGCAATGATGATACAGGGTGAAAAACCACAGCCCTGGTGTTTAAAGTAGCCAGAACGGCTTACGGGGGTTGATCCCACAAAGGGACATGCAGAACTACATGCCTTTAATGAAATTCAGACATCATAGATTTGTCCAGGTCATGAGGGAAAACTATCTATAAGTCAGTCTTGAGCTGAGCTAAGCTCAGCCTGTCCCCATGGGTGGCTTTGGGCATGAGCAAGCATCAAACACTTCGAAAACACTTTGGGCAGGAGCAAGCATCGAAAACCTCCTGCTGTTCTGTGAGGCCACAGGGATGGTGTGTGTCCAAGGGTGGTTGGATGCTCCTTCACATAGTGCTTGGGGTAGCCTCACCCCTCCCACCACTTGGCTTTTGGTGACTCAGAGCAGATGTGAAACGCTGAGGATTTGTTGTAGAAGTTGTGTGCACGATGTGTTTTTGTTTTGGGCCACACTCATGCCAGGAGTAAGGTCCTCACTTTTTAAAACCTGTTCTATTCAACTGGCTTCTAATACTTGTCAGGCAAAGTGTTTCCTATTTTCCTACCTAAGTTACCAAAGTACCTTTTCCTATTACTGCTTCTTTTCTCATTATTCTCTCTCCATTTCTGCTACCTGTGCAAGCTGCTTATTTGCATGTAGTTACTTCATCACACTTTTTCTTTTGTTCAGATTGCTAGTTGTTAGTTTTGAGGTTTTCATTTACATTTATTTTTCAGTCATGTAAATTGGCTGTTGTCAGGATAGCTACAAGTCAAGAGAAAATAATGAGTTTCAGAACAAAAGTAATGAGATAAGAAGCGAAAAAGTGAGACAAACAGTGGCAAAAACCCATGTGGGGCAGATTTTGTCTCTCTGGGTCACACCGATCAGGAATTACCCTGCAAGAAACTTTGCTGATGTTAATGGGGTGAGTATGGGAGTGCAACCTAACCTACAGCAGAACATTCTTTGAGTTTCATTGTTTTGAGTTCCTTCGCTCCTAACAGCCCTTCTGAATGATGCTGGTACCCTCTGTCAGCACTGCTCCAGGGGCTGGAGGTCTCCAGAGATACTGTGACTGTCATACTTACACCTGCACAGGTGAATGACATCTCTGCCCATGCACATTAGGTCTTTCTTATTCATCTGTGAACAACTCAGTGCTCCTCTGGGGTTCCCTACCCCTTTGACAGCAAGGAATTTTGGATTTGTCCAAATCCCTTTCACCACCTCCCTGCAGAGAAAGGTTGGGTTGATTGGTTGGTTTTCGATTGTGTTTGATCTGTGTAATTCCAGAGAAACCTAGAAACCAGTGTCAGTGCAAAGCAGAACAAAACCTACTGGGAAACAGCAAGGCCCAGCTGGTCACGAAGGAGACGGGCTGCAGAACGTGTTGGTCGGAAGCTGCCCAGCTGTGTTCCAGCCGGGGCGGGTTGCTGCACGCTGCTGCAGGCTGTCCCCTCTGCGCCTCGTGGCTGTTCTGCCCTGACGCCCTGGTGTTGGGTGTCCCATGCAACCCATCTCTCACTGCCTTTTCTCCTGCAACACCAGCAACAAAATAGTTCAAATGCATTACCCTCCAGGGCAGCGTGTTTGAAGGGTGTCAGGGGGAGAGCTGCGGCTGGGGTCACTGTAGGGAGGCAGAGAAGGAACCGTGCTGTGCTTGATGCTTTCCTGTTGTGTCTTCCTGCAGGAGAAGCTGTGTTTGCCATGCTCGGGGTGTGTGTATGTGTGCCTCTCTGCAGAACTGCCAGGAGCTGTAAGCCTGTAAATTACAAGTGGTAACCTTTAGCAAGAGACAAGTCAAACCTACACAGGACTCCAAGGATGCTTGTTTACTCTCTCCATAAGGAGGTATGGCTGGTGCTCTGGCACTCAAGAAGGGTGATGTGAGCTCCAGGGCAGCTACTTTGGGGACGACTTGCTGTCTGGATTCTTCCCTTTGTGACCGTGAAGCTCAGCGGAGGAGAGACATGGTCCCATGAGGTCCCTTCAAGAAAAGTCAGACTGGGCTGTGAAGTACCTGTCACTGGGCTCAGATGTTCTGTGGTGAAATCAAGGAGCAGAAACCTGTGGTAAATGACTGCGGAGTTCGATGTAGTGAGGGCATTAATGAAAATGGGTTTGGAAAAGGAAACTTTGAGGGAAGTTTAAGCTACAGATGAGAATGCAGTGGGAATTTTAGCTGCAAACACAGGGAGCTGCAAAAACAGGGAGCTGCAAAAACAGTCATTCTAGGAAGTATCCATGACTTTTCATCATCTGTCTGTGCCAAATGGAAGGGAAAACAGGCAAGCTAACAAAAGTGTCACTCTGTTACTGCTGGTGGGTGACACAGATGCTAGATTTATTTAAAGCCTGGGACTAATAGCTACACTGAATGATATGCAGCTGATTCAGGTGATGTATGAATACAAGCCAAGCTGGAAGATTTCACAAGACAGTTTTCAAGGCGGAAATTGTTAAGATGTGCCCTTTCCACATCGCCAGCTAAGTGGTGTGTATTTGCTGCTCGGAGCTCCTGTGCCAGTTGGATGTCTGCCAGGCTCGTAATGCTGCTTTAAAAGGGATCACTTGCCATGTGGAGTTTTTGCATTTTCTGTTATCCAAACAGACTCACATGAATGTTAATTTGTTCCCCAGCTGCCAAGGACCCAGCTCTGCAAACAGCCGAGCGCGGCCGAGCGCCGTGCCTGCCGGAGGGGCTGCCCCATCCCTGCTCCGCCGGGCTGGGCCGCAGCCACGCGCCGGGGACCGTGGCTTGGTGCGGCCAGGGAGCAATCTGTCATTGGGACATAAAACATCCAGCCACAAAGGCATCTCCTTCTTTCAAAGTGCAGTGCTGTGGCCTTGGCAAAAAAAAAGGACAGCAGTTTTTCTTTCCCATGAGAGGTGACAGCTGGAGAGGGCACCGGGTAATATTTGGAAAGGAAAAAGCCTCTTGGGTTACTTTGTGCTGGGCTATTGCAAAGCTGGCAGGTCCTTGGAAGAAACCTGCCAGGGGGCAGCAGAGCAGCATTGCGAGTGTGGGCAGGTCCGTGTTGGTGATCCAGCCTTTGTGGGATCAAAGCTAAAGCCACCGGGAACTTTCCTGGTGCTCCCACACCACCTGGGTGCTGGGTCCTTCAGAGGCAGGTTGGGGATCCCTCTGGGTGGGGGTGACCCCATCGTACCAGGGCCCTGCAATGGGGCCCCAGATCTTCTTGCCACCCCTCTGAGTCTTACCTTGTCCTTTTCAAGGCAGCAAAATAGCAGGCAATGGCCTTGGCCTGGGTTCAAACAGGATTGCTTGTCATCTCACTTCTAGTTCTTTTAAGTGTCTACAACATCTTTTGATGGAAATGGACTCTCCCATGTCCACTCTTAGGTGTGTAAGCTGTTGGAAAGTCTAAAGACACGGTCTAATCTCATCATTGTTTGGCATGTGTCAGGCAAGGTTCTGGGATTTGCACTGAAACTTCACTGCTTTGGCTAGAAGGCACCCAATAGGTTCAAATTTAACTAAGTCTTCCTCTTCCTCCTTGATTTCCATGCTAAGGTTCTTCAATGCTTAAAGAAAAATGCAATTTTTTGGTGTCTGCTTTTAGCCTACGAAAAAATGGGAGATTGTTCAAAATTTGATTAAATATTTAAAGCATGGTTTCTATTTAGAAACTGGCACTTCATCAAGTTAAACAGCCCATTAAGCTCATAATCACGCTGTCTTTTGGAGCACAATGCCTTTTTCATCTTTTGAAATCAGTATTTGTGTCATCACTCAGCATGCTCCGAGGTGAAATTAATCTTCCATTGTATTGTTTCATTTTACTGCTGACTGAAATAATATTTTCAATATCTTTTTCATTGTTTACTTGTATTATTTTTTGACACATGACTTGTTGATGAAATTTGGAAACGAGTCACAAAATTCAGATCCTTGATAAGCTTCTAAAACTCCTTAAATATTCAGCTTAAATATTCTAGCATCAACATGCTTTGAGTAATTACTTTTTTACCTCTAGCAGGCACAATCAATGTCTGAGAATTGCTGTGTCCTTGAAGCTCTTTTGGTGTTAGTTGATCAAATACTGAAAGTGCGTTTTTTTGCAAAACAGTGGTAGTCAGTTCTGGGGGATGGAGCCCACAGAAAGTCCTGCAAAAGCCAGAAGAAATAATGGAATTATGGACTTGTGTAAGGACCAGGGCTGTCAGAGCACATCCCAACACTTGTCAACAGATAGAGGGTCACTGGCAGACACAATGCCTGTTCCAGTCACGGCACCCCAGAGGTGTGAACGGAGGCTGTGCCTCCCTGTGCCCCGGGACTGTCCCCACAGAGTGGGAAGCGGGTGCTCCCCACGCCCCACATGTCAGACAAGGGTTGTCTCCATGTCCAGCTGGGTGATTGCTGCAGAGCTCTGCTCAGTAATTCACGGTTTACCTCTGTTAGAAGTAACCTTACTGCGTGCACAATAAAGGCAGAATTTTTCTCCTCCCCAGTGTTCCATCAAGGAAAGTTTTCCTTTTTTAGTTACCTCTAAAAATACATGGGGCAGGCTGCTGTTTCTTTGAATGGTATGTCTGCTATGACAAGGCTTAGAAATATTTTACATGCATAGATTGCAAAATGTGGCACTGTTTTAAAGCCCTACATCTTTTTGCAAATGTAATCTTTGCCATGGGATGACTGCAAGGTGTGGGTTATTTGCTTTAAGAGATTTGCAATGGATGTTTGCAGGTTAATCTTATGGCATATTACTGCCATTATGAAGGACAGTGACTGCAGCAGCAAAGCCATCACTGCAGTCTGTATGTTGGAAGTGATGAGGCTGTATCAGCAGAGCAAGCAACTCAGCAAAATCTACTATTTGTGGGTTGAAGGCAGTTTGATATCTAGACATGAAAAAAATGTAACTTCAAATCATGTTCTTCATTCTGTGCCTCATCCTTAGTGCCCAGCTTTTTCAAAGATGTTTCCTGCTGTTGCTCATGGCGTATTTACCACAAGCAGTCTAAACATGTCCTGGTATTACAAGTGAGATCCTTTCAATGTCCCAAAAATCTGAGAGCCGTGTTTTCTCAAAATGAACTCATCAGAACACAGGCTTTCTGTCAAACAGTTCCCACGCTGATTGCTTCCCATGCTGCAGCCAGGGGGTTACCAAAAGCAGAGTCTAGAATGATGCACCTGGTCTTCTGCAGCTCTGCCTCCACCTGAAGTTCTGCTCTTCAGCAGTGGCTTTGCACATGTCCAGAATTTTTGTGTTCTTCTTGGGTTTCTTGTTCTTCTGTGGTATTTCACATGAGAAATCTGATCAGCTTTCCCTTTCTTGCTGGTGTAAAATAAGCAGTTGTACACTTGAGATCAACTATAGAGTCAGTATCTGAGGACTACTGTAACAGCTGGCATTGCTTGTAAATTGCTTTCTACCTATTTGTGCTGAGCAGGGGATCTTTCTGCTTTGCCTCTCATGTTCCCATTGACTATTTCCATGATCTCACACTGGCTTTTCATGAACCTCTTTCTGTCCCGATCAATATAATAGTCATCCATAACCCATTTCAGCAAGCAGTGTGAAAGTAAGTGTGCTTAAAAAAATTACAAAAGTACAGACAAAGCCTCTTACACACCTTATGCACCTTAGATACCTTCTGAACTAATTCCCAGTTCACTGAGCAGGAGGTGTCACTGTAAGGTGCTGCTTTTTGGAGACCTGAAATGTTGTTTCATTCTCATAATGTGGGAACAGCAAAATATCATCTTACACTAAAATCAAGCTATGCATCAGTGGGCTATTCTTTTTTTCAGAAATGAGTATTGCTATCAGATGAAATATTTCCAGGGGACATTTGTTTCTTTGGTGAATATGAATAACTTGCACAAATTCTGCTAAGCTTTCTGGCTGCTTCAAAGGGGAATACTTGCAGCGTCCAACCTAGAGATTTTGGTCCCCAATGGGAGGCTTATATGACTTAAAATACCAAAGGAAATATGAGAAATATGTAAATATAACTGTTACTGTGAAAAATGTCACCACAGCAAATCTTACGCTGTTGAAGGGTGATATTATGCATGAAATGACAGTAAAAAACACAGCTATACAGCAGACTGTAGTGGGATACAAAAGAGGAGAAAGCTATGTATGTATATTTTAGAATTCCATCATAGGATAATTTAAAGCACAGACCAAGAAGCAGTGAGGAAAGGCTTAGGGCTTCATTTTTACATGGTCTTTAGTCATATATTAACTGTTTGCAGTATGCTCCTCTCCCAGAACCCATCCTACATGGAAGAATATTTTCCTCCTCTGGAAAGCAGTTGTGTAAGTGAGAAGACAGGTCAAGAGATGTTTAGTTACCCTCTATCAAAAGATTGTGATGCTTGCTGGGAGGGAATGTCTAGAGCAGTCAGATACAACCCCAGGTAATAACTGGGGGTCATAAATAAAGTCAATCAATAAATACAGTCCTGGCACTTGTATCTCACACTGAAGTGGGCTGTGAATTGTGTACTAGAGCGGGAGATCTGTGTGCCCGTAAAACAAGCCCAGCTACTAAGAGAGTGGTTTGCAGAGATGTGCTTGCAGCTGTGACCTGGCTGTATGTGGAGGAGCTTTGTGATGCCTCCTCCACACTCCTCCTCTCCCACCATCCGCGGTCTTCTTCCAAGTAGATTTACTTCCCAAATAAAAAAAATACTGGACAGTAAATATAAATTGCTGTAATACAGTAATTTACTCATTCCTGCTGTGTTTTACTATAGACTTCGGATAAAAATAGGTGTACATTTGGAAAGCCTGACTGCCTCCTAAATTGTGAGAATGAGAAATTCTATTGGATGATAAATGTTGCAAATTAATGCAGCATTTCTTATTGTTGTTCAACGATTTGAGGCTGGTCATCATTTTCCTTTATTTTCACTGATACCAAAGTGGGGCACTTCTATAGAACGGTAACCTTGGCAGTTTGCCAGTCAGGGTTGGAAAGCACCTGGAGACTTTTCTGTCTATTTGACTCTGTAAACACAGATCCTAAACCATTCTAACATAGCAGATGCAACTTTCTTCTACTTTTTGGAGGAAGGGACACCATAACCAGATCGAGTTTTGTCCAACAGTGTGATTCAAGGACCCATCGTGCTGCACCTGGATGTGGTGGAAGGCTTGATCACCTTGGCACTCCAGCTTCCTAGCATGATGTCTGCTTGCAAGGGAAACTGTGAAACCAGGGTACATAGCTGGTCCTTTCCTAATCTACACCAGAGCGTCCTGCATAAAGGTAGACTGCTATTTTAAACCCTTGTCACTACAATGTTGTGGTTATGTTATAATCGCCTCCTTTTCTTTTCGTGTGTCAGTCACCAGGTGGCTGTTGTTGATGATTTATAGGATTATATTTCAGACCTCATTAACCAACATAAGAGCATCTATGTGCTAATTTAATTCTGTCAAATATTATTTGTAATAAACATCCTGGTAGCTTCACCCAATGGGGTTTAATTGAGTAAAACAGCAACAAGGCCGTGCCCACACACTGGTCTGGTGGGTCTGTCTTTAGCGAGCAGGCTGGGTGGATACAGCCCCTCTCAGTCACTGCGTGCTTCTGTAACCATCCCTGCTCAGCATCTGTCAGAGGGATGGCAGCCCCGTTCAGCAACCTCTGCTACCATCCATGAAATGGTTCCACTTAAAGCCCTTCCTTTCCCTAGTGATCTGCAGCATCTTTAAAAACATATTCATAGCACAGACCCATACGTGGGTATTTTCATCTTATCTAAAGAGCTCATGCCAGCATTCTCAGCCTAGGCAATAAAATGTTATTGATTTCAAGAGCCTGAGGTGCCATCTGTTAGTAAAGCAAGGAAAATAGTAGTGTCTGAGGGCATAGCTGGCCCCGCAGCTCCTGGCTGTGGGTGCTGGGACGCAAATTTCCTTTCAGTTAATGCTCCATGCTTGCCCCAAACTATAGAATGGTTGGGGGTGATGCCCTCAACCTACCTGATGTCCTCTGTGCCACCAGAGTCTGGCTCTGGTGTGTGGTTTCTAGACAAGATTCAGGGAAAAAAAGCCAGGGTTTCAGCAAGGTTATTAATTCCACATCCCTACTTGGGGAAAACTGTTGTTGTCAGGAAAAGTCTCCTTAAAACAACTGTTGTCCTACAGCCTACTCCAGGGAATCCAAAATCAGTGAGTGGAAACCCCAGGGTGCAGCAAGGCCCCAAGACAGACTCAGCTCTGCTTGCTGGCTGGCCAGTGAGGCTGAAAGTGGAGAGCATCCCTGCCAGTTTAGGATAGACCTTTATCTTTCTCTACTCTAAAATAGCTACAGTCCATACAGTATTTACTGACATTTGTAAAATCAGCAACAATCCCACTTCACTGCAATGGGAGTGCTGGGCTCAAAGAAAGAAGGTGGTGCTGGAGAAGGTTGTGCATGCAGGGCTGAGGTTCTGTGTGATGCCTGTGAGAGACCCAGCCTGTGCCCATAAAGCTGCAAGGGAAAGCTGCTGGAGAGGGCTTTCTCCTCTCTGCGCTGCTGGTGATGCTGGAGGCAGGAGAACCACCACCACATCTCACACTCCCACTTGCCCTGTGTGGGAAGCCGAGCACTAAGGATTTATTACAGGACTCACTTAATGCTGTGGTACAAGCTGTTGTACCAGCCTACGGTGCTCGTTACCAAAGGCGGGCTGCTGATGCAACATAAATAACAATAAATCCTGCTGGAATAGCAAATGTGTGGTTAGACCCATTATGAATATTTAGAAAAGCTGAGTAGCATGTATTTATTAAAGGCTGTAGTGAGAATTGGTACCACTGGTACCCGTCTAGATGAACAGATGGTGCTTCTCCGGTTTTGTTATTGCTGTCACAGATGAGGAGAGCTCCTGTTTAAAGAAAGCCCTGTTTGGCAAGTGTTATCTGCTGGGGCTTTGGATGAGGAAAGCAGCTGAGATGTCAGGTCCCCCCCAATCTCTTTCCAAGACCCCATGATTACTGATGTGGATGAGCCCTCTGAAAGTATCACCAGCAGACGTGGCAAAGCTAGGAAAAGAAAAGGCTGTCACAAGCCTTCTGTGCAAATCTTTGAGCCTCCTCTGATGTTTCACTGCAGCCTGGGTGGATTTACAGAGGGAGGTTTTCTAAAGGGCAGCAGCTTCTGCATTGCCTCCCTGCCGTGGTGCACAGCACATGGCACTGTTCCTGTTGGCTCCATCCCAGCGCATCCAGCGGGACCCAGCTGAATGCTGCTCCAGCCAGGGCAGCCTCACATTGTCCCTGCTGCTTCTCAACCCACATCCAGTGGTGCTCAGCACCCTCCCATGAGATCTGTATGCAGCACCTTGGATTTGCCCTGATACTGACACTTAGGGCACATCCACCCTGAAGAAGAATCTGTGCCCAAGCCCTTATCTTGACAACCCAAGTAAGCTAAGCTTTTGTACTGCAAAGTCACACGTGACTTTTATTAGAGTAGCCAAAACCACTGAAGTATGTTGGGCAGGAAGACTTTTGGAGTAATTTCCACGGTGCTTTCCACCTTGCCCCCTGGCCCACTCCAAAAGCTTTGTCTTTGCACATCATAAGAGCCCTTGGGCACTTTGTGAACTAGATGAGCAAACAGTTGTTTTGTCGTAATAACCCTGCTTTCCATCACCAGCTCCTAACTCAAGCTCCTTTGGTGGCTGGGTGCCTGTCCTGATGTTGGCCGAAGTGGTGACATTGCCAGACAAATGTTTCAGCAGCCACAGTCTGACTTCAACTGCTCTAAAAATCCCATTTACAGGATTTTCTCTCTGCTTTGCAGGGAGAGACAGTCCTGAGCAATGTGCTCAGCTGTTCAACAGGCTCTTCTGGCAGCGCTGCAGTGAAAAACGGCAAGAAAAGGGCAGGATGCCCTACGATTCTTAAATATTCTCATTTCTCTGTGCTCGACATTGATTCTGCCACTCAATTTGCCAGCAAGACTAAGCCTAAATAATTTATAGGCAGGAATACCTGCTGCTCTGAAAAGCTTCCTAAAATACTGCAACTTGAAGGAAGATATTCCATTTTTTGTATCATAGAAAAAAAGGTCTGGAGATGATCACCAATATCAGGACTTTTCCAAAGGTTACGAACCTAAAATTGTTCAGGATTTCTTTTTATTTCTATTTTTTATATAATTTGAACGTACAACCAAATCTTTGTTTGTATATAAACTCAAATATGAAACTAATGAAAATGAAATTTAAAAGAATTGAAGTAAATGGGCTTTGTTTCTACAGAGGTCTGTTAATGAGCAGAGTATTGATATTTGCTTTACAAATGGGTGTTTTTCACTTGGAAGGCTCAGTAATAGGATTTATTTTTAAGTCTCCTGCCTTAAAGCTTAATTTAGCTCTGCAGCATCTTTAGTTTTCAGATAAGCTTTCAGATGAACAGGCAGTAAAGCAGTTGTCCTTTGTCAGGAAGTTCTTCAGGCTGGTTCTGCCCGGTGGCAGAGGGGGACGCAGGCTCCTCGAGGGTACGCTTTGGGTATCCAAACTGCTCAACAGCGCTCTGCACCACACGTGCCGGTGCTCAGGGATGGCCGGTAGGCTCAGTTACAGCCTGCCAGCTCCATACTGCCTCACACCCATAGAAATATCTTTTTATACAGCTGCATGGAAGATTCTTTTTTTCTTTTTTTTTCTTCTTTTCTTCTTTTTTCTTTTTTTTTTTTTTTCTGAAAAAGTTCACTAACCATTTTTAAGCAGAGACCTGGCTGCACCCCCATCCCAGCCAGCAGACCCTGCTCTTTGCCCACTCGTGTTTCCCAAACATTCCTGTCACTTAAAAGCAGCAATTTAAAGAGTAACAGTCAAGTTATTCTCAGTACCATCTGTCCAAACATTGCTAGGAAGTCCATTGAGCTATAGTTTTACATTACAGAGAATGATAGCTGCACTCAGATGACAAATGCACTTGATAATTTAATAGGCATTTTGTCTTTTTTCTAACAAGCTCTGTTGATTTCTGAGTAGTCTTCTATTCACTAAGGAAGGAAAATGAATGAAGTAAAACACTAGAAGATCCATGAATGTGAAGGATGTTTAATCTCTGCAAACTAAAAATAAAGCTTGTGAGCTCTTTGGATTATTAACATTTGAATAATAAAGAAATTTAGGAAATGCCAAGACAGTGTGTGGGGAAAAATGACAGCTTTTTAAATTAAAAATAATTGTTTTGAAATAATGGAAATAATCATATTCTTGACTTTTGAAGTAAGAAAAATGTTCCCTTGACAATATTTATGTAGAGTAGAACACTTTCAACGTCAAAATCAAAATGTCCAATAATTTTTCAGGGCTTCAGTTTGAATGAATCAGTCATGATCTGCAAGAGTCTTTTGGAGATTTTTAGTTCACAGAAGATTTTGGCTGTCTTCAGTCTTAGAATATGGAAAATCTTCCAAGTCTCAGATGCAATATGATTGGAAAACGTTTTCCCACTCAACCCTGGTGCTTTAATGGATCATCTTTGGCAGAATTGTGGGGCTGGTTATAGCACCCAGGTGGTGCTTTAGCTAAGGGCAGTGACTTCTCAGCCTGGTGACAACCTCGAAGATGGTTTTGCCTGAATTTTTTCCATTAATGACCCCTATACAGGTTGGATTTGATGGGAAAACAGGAGCCAATTCTGAGAATGAGTTAGTTTGCCAGCTGGAAAACAAATGGGATTTTATTTTTGTTTATTTTAGAATGAGGTTAGCACATCTGTGCACTAGCGCAGCAAGGTTTCTCGGCAGATGGTGAACCTGAGCCTGAAAACTGCCTTTGGGAGAGTCTCTTGGACTGCAGGAGAGCAGCCGTGGCTGCAGAGCTGGTGGCCCTGGCCCCAGGGACTGCAGAGACAAGGTGCAGCCACCTGTCCCACTGGTGCAGGTGCTCCAACCCTCCTCTCTGAGAAATACAGCGGCGAGCAGGAGCCGCATGGACCCGGGCAATCCCAGAGCTGCTCCCGGGAGCCACAGGATGCGCAGCATGAATGGGAATGGGTTGGTTGTGTCCTCATGATGAACAGCGGGCTCATGGCGTAAAGCTCGCTGAGAACGAGGGGGCAGATACAGGTTCTGTGCCAGAGCCAAGGAGCTCAGCTAAAACAGCATCACCATACCTTTTCTATCAGAAAATGCTTTTTCTTCAAAACTACATAGTGGGGGGGAAGAACAGAAGGCACAGGGATGCTGTCCCACCATCACTGGTAGTCCTGTGGTGCTTCTGGGGCCCATAAGATCTGAGCTCAAGTCTTCCTGTGGTATGGATTTGCTTTGCACAAAGTACAAGCAGCTCCAGAAAGCTGCTGCCTTTCTCTAAACGCCCTGCTACTTCCCAGGCCCTCTCTGCTCGTCGCTTGTAGGCAAACTCTTAGGAGAAGTTGAATTTGTTAAAGTTTTAAGCCTTGCAGGATGAAGACTGACCCCAGGTGAGTGATGGGGCAGGGTGTGGGTGAACTGTGGGGAAAGGGAGATGCTGAGAACAAGCTGTGCCAAGAACTGACGGAGGCAGGGACAGGGCAAGAAAAGCCACAGGTTTACATTGGACAAGCTCTTGTTTTGTCTCCTCCTGTTTTCACAATAAAAGTTCAATATGGCAAGTAGTAAGTAATCCGTATGGGGCCATGTTTTTGTATTTACTCTAAATCCACCTATGCAGCTGGGGAGTCGGTCCCAGCATAGCTGCAGGGCTGGAGTCACTGTGGTTTGGTGCCAATACTTGCCAGAACTGAACAGAAATCCTACAAAAAATAAGCAGCCTGTCATTCCTCTGTCACAGCACCCTCCTACCCCGCAGTGTATGCAGGTCCATAGGTTTGTGACTGACAGGGTGTGTTTATAGCAATCGCAACTCATCTGGTTATATAGTGTGCTAGCGGGAGAGATGACCATCTCTACAATGTTGCAGTGAGTGCTGAGACAAATCACATGAATTATCTCTGAAAATGAGCTTCCACTCCAGCAAGTGGTGACGTTAAACTGGTATAATGCCTTTGGGGCATGGGTCCAGGATCACCCTGGCGTGGCAGGAGTCCTGCTGGTGCCCACATGGGCAGCATCCACAGCACCACGTCAGAGCCTTCCCATCCAAGTGTCCCAGAACACTCAGCACAGCCTCCCACAGTGGTCTGCTCCTCTTTCTGCCCTGCCCTGCCTTGTGAGCATGTTTTTCTCATGACCGCTTGGATGTTCTTTATTGCAGTTTGAGCCCCATCCGCACCAGAAATTTGTTATCTATCCTACAGCAAGAAAGTACTGTGTGTAGGATTGCCACGTAGTGATGATCTTTTTCCCTTGGATCAAGTACATGCAGAAAAAAGCAAGATACAAAACTCATAACTCTTTTGTAGAAATGGGCTTACTTTTGCACTTTTTCTGTGAAGATGAGTTGGGGAAACCTGACGTTTTACGGACTCAACTAATGACTCACCTACAGGTTACTTTCCAGTCTGGGAATTCACCTCTTTGCAGCCCAAAGGTTGTTTGGAAAGATCGGTCTCAGCTCACAGGTGATACAAGGCAGAGGGCTGTGTTCAGGTGTTCCCAGAGGTGCAATGGGAGCCTGCTGATCCCAGGGCTGCCCCTGGGTCTTTCCCACCGTGTAACCAAACATCCCTATTGCTTTGTTTTCACCTTGCCAGGAAGAGGGCTGGGAAAGGCCCAATAATCTAGTTAATCATGATACAATTAGAAAATGATGGAGCAAACTTGAGAAAGGACACCAGCTTTTTAGGGTGCCTTCAGTTAGCTTGAGGGCAATCTGAAATTTATGTAACAGCTAATAATATAGTGTATCTCCTTACAGGTTTACTGGTTCCTATATTCTTGAAGTTGCATTTGTTTCTACTGAGTTGAAGGCCCTGAATTTAAATTCTGATGCTTTTGAAAGTGAGTGTATGTGGATGCCAGAGAGAATAACAGAGATGAAAACATTGCTGGGATTACATCTGAGGCAAGAGTACACCATGGTAAACATGCTGATTTTATGGTTAGCACACTTAAGAAATGTGAAATTGCCACCTGCGAAAGGTTCCTGTGAGCTCTGAAACAACACTGCAAAGTAAAACAACACTGTAATTTAACCAGGTGATGCATAATACTGCTCCTGGCAGGAAATATTTGCACAGCCCATACCTAAGGGTCTTCTCAGGATCCTGTTGGCAGTGCTTCTACAGAAAAGTGAGGTCCTGGTATGGTGGTGGGTTCCCAACTGCCAAGCTCTGGAGCTTAAAGGACCGATATGGTTCTCGTGCTGGCAGAGGTTGCTCACCTGAGTAACACCTGACAGAAGCCCCTGGAACAGCCCCTAATACCCTTTGATTGAAACTTATGTTTTGTTTCGTTTTTCTTAAACCTACATATAAAATAACTGCAATAGTTAAGGAAAGGACTAAATGCCATGGAGCTGCTTCTTTTGAATAAAATACGTTAATTAGTTTGGGAACAGGATTGAGTCTTGTAGCTGGAAGCTCTCTAGCAGAAAGGACAAAATTTGGCTTAAGTCCCTTTACTGGCATGTGCCATTGGGCACTACAGGACTTGTTGCTGAGCTTGCTTGCATCATATGGTTTTAGTCTGTGTTTTATATGGCAACCCCTCTTCCCACTCCTCCCCTTTCTAGTTGGTAAACAGCATCTTTAAGTAGGGGCTGCAGTTCACTCGTTTTCAAAAGTCCCTTCTGAAACACATACACCATCCAAACACTGTTTTAAAATATTCCCTCCCAGGGTGCAGCCACAGCTCAAGGCCAACTTAGCATGATTGTAGTTATGAGTGATTAAAATTTATGGGAGCTAATCTGTTGGAAAACATATGTTAGAGCAGCATTTGGCTGATAAAGTACATTATCTGATAACTGCCAGTAACTTCTGTGTGATCTATAGCCTGGTACTGAGGGGAAGGTATTTAACCTGCAGCAGCTTATGAGACTAGAAAGAAATAATAAAACCCAGTGTAATCTTCAGGGAAAAAGATTAAACAAAAATTATTGAGAAACATCTGGTGAAACGGTTGAGGCATTACAATAGTAACAGGAATCAACAGCCCTGCTAAACCGACAGGCTGCATGACCTTGGCTGGAGCAGATATGGAACAATGTTGTCTGACTCAGGCTAGCAGAAATTCAAGCAAATGATGGGATAGAATAGCAGACTATCAAAACTGATCCTGTTCAAGGTACCAGAAGGGATTTCCAAGGCAGATTTTTTTTCAGAATTAGTAATGCAATCTGAAATTTCTGGGAAGCAAGAAATTGCTTGGCAGGATTGTTGGATTTTGGCACAGTGAAGGCCAAAGTGAGCCCTTGCTGCTGGGCCAGGCAGCAGAAACGTGCTTGGCTGGGTCTCATTTTGGAAAGTCTGAGAATTGCCAGGCATGGAGGGACTGCATGAGGCAGATGTGTTGAATCAGCAGCCAGCTTTAGATAGGCTTGGTTTTGGGTGCTAAAGAAGCACTGTCTTTCCTACCTTGCCCAGCAATCATACATGGTTGCTTTGCCTCATTCGAAAAATGTTTTGGAGATGATGTCAGTAATCCAAGCTGCTTATAGCCTGTCTGTGGACAAGTATTAAACAGCGTATGCAGGTTTCCTCCTGCCTGCCACAATTTTATGTATGTTCTGTTGTGGTTTAACCCCAACCAGCAACTCAGCCCCATGCAGCCGCTGACTCACGCCCTCCTCCCCCCAGCAGGATGGGGCAGAGAATCAGAAGGGTAGAAGTGAGAAAAATCGTGGATTGAGATCAAGACAATTTAATAAGTAAAGCAAAAGCTGCACATGCAAGCAAAGCAAAACAAGGGATTCATTCACTACTTCTCATGGCAGGCAGATGTTCAACCATCCCCAGGAAAGCCGGGCTCCATCACATGTGACAGTGACTTTGGGCAGACAACACGCCATCACTCTGAATGTCCCCTGCTTCCTTTTTCTTCCCTCAAAATACATACTGAGCATGACATCACATGATGTGGAATATCCCTTGGGACAGTTTGGGTCAGCTGTCCCAGCTGTGCCCCCTCCCAGCTTCTCATGCACCTGGACAGCACGAGAAACTAAAAAGTCCCTGACTGCTCAGCAACAACTGAAACATCCACGTATTATCAACATTATCCTTGTATTCAATCACACAGTGATATACCAGCTACTATGAAGAAAATTAACTCTATCCCAGACAAAACCAGGACATGTTCCCATTTCTGCCATCTGGGACCATTGCACATTGTGGAGGGGTTGGGCTCAGTGCTGCTTTGACCACACCCAGGGAGGACTTGGTGGCCTTCCCACTTCTCCAGCCACCTATTTACTGCTGTTATGGTCCCTTAAGCAGGTGTTTTCTAGGTCAGGCTACAATTTTCTCGGAGATTCATTTAATTAATGGCCCACCTCAGTGTGAAGCTGAGCATGAGGAACTCGTTTCCCACCTTTGGGCAATGAATCCAGTGGCCTTTGCCATCGCTGCTCATTGCATCCCATTGAGGAGAGCTGGGGTGGCTTTGCTTTAGAATGAGGAAACATGCTGATGAATCAGGAGTGGTGGCAGGCTCTCAGAAGGACATGTCACTTGTTTTTAATAAGGTGTTTTACATTGTAACCATCCCCTAATTGTCAATTAAGTCGTGTGCAGTCAAAACCACATTTGGCTATCTTTCTTAATTTCCATCTGCTTCTGAAAAGAACTTATGAAAGATCAATGATTAAGAGCAGTTTCTGTTGAGTATGGCTGCCTGTGCAAGCAATCAGGGTTCCGATTTGACTTTCTCTGGGTTTTTTGTCTAGTTTTCCAAAGCAATGTTGATGGTGTGGTGAACACACCCTGGCACATATGCGTGGCCCAAGCTCCTTTCCAAAGGCAGCTTGGGGTGGGTGCCGGGAGGGTTGTCTGGGTGAGAACAGGGGAAGCAAAGCAAGGTTTGTCACATATTGTCCATCCTTTCTTGTGTCTACTGGAATTGTACCTGTATTGCTAAGTGAGAATACAGTCATACTGCCTAGGTGTCATCACATCTGTCCATCTTTTTAGCAAGCTTTCTTCAAAAAGCTGAAGTGTGATATAAAAATTATTCATCTTTAAATTCAGTCTGAATGTTTCATCATGCTAAACTGGAAATTCCTGTTCAAAGCTATCCCAAACAGCCCCACAAGAGACAGAAATTGTTCAGCAGATAGTCCCTACCATCTCTGCCTTGGAGTGATTTGTTACAGCAAAATGAAAATGTCCAACAGTAATAAATTAAAAAAGAAATCCTCTTTGTTAGTGCAATGAGAATGTAGTCTTTATAATTTATTATAGCAACGTCAAAGAAATCTATTGCATATACCTAACTCTTGGAGCCAGGAGAGATTTCCTATAGCTTCTGTTCCCTTCCTTCTTGCAGGAAATTAGCCTGGCCCGGAGATATTGGCAGCTCCCCTCCAGACCTAGCTCCCACAGTGATCAACAGGAGCTATATTTTTGGCTCTGAGAGAAAAAAACCCAGCTTATTTTTGCCTGTATTTATGGCATCTGGCTCTCGCAGTGTCCATAAGTGCTCATCAGTAAGGGTGAATCCCAGTTGAGGATTCAAAACTGGTCTCCAGAGAGCCTCATTCTGCCTTGAGTAGCTTGTTAAAGCATAAATCTCTTCCCAGTAAGGCTACTGTGACCCTTGAAGTTCCCTTGTTGCAGAAGAGTTCATATCACAGTTCACAGTTCTGACTTTGTTTGCCCATAGGGATGAGTGTGCGGTTGTAATCCTTTAACTTGTACAGCATGTTCAAAACAGAAAGGTCTTTCACATATTCCTGCTTCACCACTCTCAGCGAATTAGCAGACATCTGATTTAATTAAAGGGTAACTCACCTACGCTTAAAAAGCACATTAGTCAATGATATTTCTTAGAGCTTTGTCTGGGTAAATTTATGTATCTTCAATTATAGGAATGGCTCAAATAAAAAATGAAGCTTCTTTAGCTGCTGTTTTTACTTCTAATGGTCTGAAACATATTTTTAGAGCAATGAGCTTTATGAAGGGCTGCAGTGCGTTCAAAACAACCCCTAGTAGCCTTTCCAATGCAATATTCCTCCTTTTCTTCATGATGCCAATGTCCCAGATCCTTTGCACATTTGACAAGCTGCCCTTTATCTCACAGTACTAGAGAAAGCTGGTGTGTTCCCCATGAAAGGGGGCTCTAAAGTGCCCTAAACCAGTTTTTTGTGTGTCCTCTCTTGGCCCTAAGTATTCAGAACTATCCAATGACCCCTCTCCTGCAGCCAGGTTGGAGCGCTGGCACATGGGACACTGCTACGGGTCACGGGAGAGATGCAGCAGCCAGGAAAGAAGCAAGTCCCGCTCCCTTCTCTTGCTTCCAATACCTTACCTATATTTTCTCCACAACCCCTTGAGGCAGGAGGAAAAATCCCCCCGATCTTCAGGCTGTGACAGGGGAATCCAGCTGCCTGGCAGGGGTAGCATGGACATGGAACCCATGACATCAAGGCAGAATAATGCCACCTGCACCCATAAGCTGTCCTTGAAATTGTAATTGGGTTGTTACACTGAGATGAAATATGTTTTCTACTTTTTAATGTGTTTATTAAGTTTGCAGAATATGATTTATTACGTTCTTAATTATTAATTTTCTTGCTCATAAGTGTCTGGATTTTTGTAAATGATGAAATAGGGAAGTGTAACGCTATCACTTAGGAACCTTAACTGAAATTAAGCATTTAGCTTTTTAATACAATCTATATTTATGAGAAACTAATATAAGATCATTTCATATTATCAAAGTAATACAACTAATACAAAATGATTAAAAGAATGACGGTTGGATAGGTCAGATATGAACTGATGTGAGCAGAAACTGAACAGCTGTAGGACTTAGGTCCTAATTTTGCGAAACACTTAAATACTCACTTAATTTTGAGGGTGGGGAGGCAGTCCTGCATTAAGCCCTGAAATCCGAAGGGAGTTATTGAGCATTGCTCAAGGCTACCTAATATTCTCGAAGATAAGGTTTGATCTGGGGAAAATTGGGGTAGATTCAAACACAAGTTTTGCTTGTATTCATTCTCATGAAGCCTTACCTGCTGAGCATTTGCCGAAGATACAAGTGAAGAGTGTGGTGAGCAATGTTGGACTAAACTAGTTTAATTTGAGTTCATATTAATAGTTTCTGGGGTTTTTTGCTACCACTGTTGGTGAAAATAAATCTCAAGTAGCAGGTCTATGTCTAACAGTCACAGACTACTTTGAACATCAGCAAATGTCATGCAGACAAGGAATAGGACTGGTATTATACCATTTCTGTAAGTTATGAGCACAGGACACAGCTGAGACTTTTATTAATTATTCCGTGTGAGAAGTGTTCATAAGGGTAGAGAAGTTACTCATGCACCTTCAGAGCTCCTTAGTGCTGTGTCTGACCGTGAAGTTTCACAGTGAATTCATTCAGAATTAAGCAGTCATTGCAAGTAAAGAAACCCATTTTAATCCTTTGCATTAAATGCTTCTTTAAATCACAGCAATTTCTTTTTCATAGTAGTGCCTGTGCTATACGAGGAGAGCAATGCTTTTATTCTGTGATTTCAGCTCAGGGATGAGGGAGAAACAACAATATTTGGATCTCTATTTCGAACTCCTCTCTGGGAAATAAGTTTTTTCCAATATAAATCAAGGTATTGTCAGAATTCACTTTTATCAAATGTCAAGGTCAGGTAGAGGTTTGTAAATTAGTTCATGCCAAGAGAAACTAATGAACCAGTTAAAAGACTGATACAGAGGTTTGGCTCTGCGAACATGTTGGTTAATCATCTGGGAGTCCGCTAAATATGCTTTTGATTACTTTTTTGTCTTTATTTCTGTATTTAATTTGAATACATTGTGGCCACAACCTCATCTAGCTAGGAGACACATATCTCCACTGTTGCTTCTTAGAACTTTTTTAGTTATTTTAAAGAAATATAAAGGCTCTATACTGCATGTTTGACAAATATGTGCAAGAGCATGTGTATGTTTTCTCACTGATAAAAGAATGATTGAGCAAACAGTCTTTGGTGATGAGCCACCACAGAAACCCCAAGGAAGAGGGACTACTTGTCAGAAAGCAAAGACCAAATGGGCAAGTATTGCTAAAGGCATGGAAAGAGCTGTTATGCTGCACCCATAGAGGAAGGGGTGGTTTACTGGGCAGCCCAAATCCCTGTAGGAAGGAAGGAGAACTTATGAGACACATTTTTAAGCAAACACTGAAGTACAACATTGGCGTTAACCTCTGTCAGGTCCCCAAATGGATTCAAATTGCCAGCCTCTTCCTCTTCTTCTAGCTGTGTAACTCACACCATTACCCAATTTAGCCTAATTGGGACCCAGCCAATTCCCCAGTTGCTCATTGTTAAATTAGCTCCACTCAAGCAGTGGCAGCTGGAGGTTTGTAGCTTTGTGGTTATTGATCTTTGCTTGCTGGACTGCAGTTGCTCTTTCCAGGGTATGTGTTTTGTTTGGGCTGCTCTGTCCTACCCTTTTCTAGTGGTAATTTAGGGAGTACTGGCTCCCTGGACATATTGGGCTGCCTTTGACCCTGTGAGCTGTCACACTTGCACAGCACCACATCTCCTCTGGACCACCTCAGCCAGCAGCATCCAGCACACAGAGCCAAGGGAGATGGAAAAAGGGCAGGATTTGTCTCCGCAAATTCAGGCAGCTGAAGGTAGGGGGCAAGATGGAAAGTCCAGTGCCCCATTGTTGTGTTTGGGGTGTACAAGCCTGTGTCTGTCCAGCAGTTTCCCAGGGCACGTGGCCTCAGCTTGTGGTTGTTTTTTGGCTTCGCTCTTTGAGCTCCTTCCCAGGGCAGCCAGTCTGACAGTTGTGGGTGGGCTGCTGCAGCTCCAGGGGAGGTTACACCTGCTCCTGTGCCTGTCCAGGCTGCCTGGGCTTTCACACCCATGCAGGACAGGGGCATTACTTGGCCCTCTCTCTCTGTTGTGAGAGGTAGATGCACAAGCCCTGTGAAGCCTTCCTAATTATCTTCCTTTCTGGTTTGTGTGCATCTGGAGTGAGTTCAGTGGCAAAGAGAGAGACCATGGAGATACTGTAGTTTAATTTGAGATTGTCATCCAGAAGTACTGTGTGTTTTGACAATGTAGAAAACAAATTAGAGTCAAGCAGGGGTCATTGATTTGCTTTATTCTTCTTCTAGAAATACAGCACATAAATTATTACACCACTGGTGTGTCAAGCTTGTCAACAAGCAGAGAAACGTGTCATGTCTCTGTTCTACCTGGAATGAAGACTTTACCCTTGCGTGCTCTGGATTTGGTTTGTTAAATTACAGCAGGCACAATGAAAAGAAAATAGGAGCTCTCTGCTAGGTGTGCCCTAGCCATTCAAAGGCACACAGATGGAAACAAAAACGCAGGTGTGAGAATCACTGAGCTAGCTCAGCGTGTGAAGAAGCCAGTTGCTTTGCTGCAGGATGGTGAGTGAACAGGGTGGCCCTAAATGGGCCAGCTATTGCTTTAGTTGTAAAAGGTGTGTTTGCAGAGGCTAATCTCTGTGAGTAATTGGCATGATCAAATCAAGCTCTCAATTCATGTACAGTCAGGCCTAGTGTAACCTGCCCATCTCGCTTAGTGTCCAAGAGCTAGCAGCAGTCTGTGCCAGGAATGTGGAACGACTCATTTGAGCTGTCTTGTTTGAAGAAATCAGGTCCTGATTGCTCTGGTTATTCTGAAGCCCTTCTCTCTCTCACTTGAGAAGAACAAAGTATACCCAGAAGATGCAGAGGGTTTTTTTTTTCCAAATAAAATAATGTCCCTCTCCTAAGTTTATTCTTTGTCGAAGTAGAAGTTAAGCATGCTCTCCATGTTCTCACAAGATGAAAGATGGTACAACACACCTACAACAGGTGAGAGGTTGTTTTTAGGCTGGTTATGGGCCTTATCTAATTTAGTATCACAGAACAGCTGAGTGAGCAAGCACCTCTGGAGATGGGCTAGTCCAGCCCTGCTCAAAGCTGAATCACCTAGACCAGGCTGCCCAGTGCCATCCCCACTTGGGCTTTGAGTATTTTCAAGGATGCAGAGTCCACCATCTGTCTGGCCAACCTGTTGTGTTTGACTGCCCTCATGGTGGGGGGGGTTGGAAAAAAAAAGGCAAGCTTTAATTAAAAAACAAACTTCCTGTATTTCAATTTTGTCCTGTTACTGTGCACAGAAGAGTCCATAGAGGAGAGTCTGGCTCCATCTTCTTTGCTTTAGCCCCATCAGGTGTAAAATCCCCTGGAGCCATCTCTCAGCTGAACAGTCCCAGTGCTCAGGCTCTACTCATGCCTCAGCTCCTGCAATCCTTTAGTTGTCTCTGTGGCTCCTTAGATGTGGTTTTGTTCTGGAGATAAGCAAGGAATATGCTGTAGTTTACTTTGTTTAAAGAAACACCCTTAAGGATGGGTGTATTTTTATCTTTTCCAGAATACATCCATCAGCTGTTAAACTTGTAAAAACACAGATTATTATATACATCTTTTCCCCTCTCTTCTCCCAACACCATATTTTTATAAGACTGTTCTTGCCAGCTGTTGCTCTATTTGCCATCATCCTCTTCTGGATGGTTGGATGTTTTCCTCAGATGCCAGTGAGCATCCTTTGCCCTTCACATCCTTTGCTTTTCTTTGCCATGCCACCTCCCAGGCCGAAGGGTGGTAGTGGTCTGGTGGCCTGAATCTAGTTGTATATCCAGAGGGTGGCTGGACATTGGGCCAGGGACTGAATGTTGCTTCCGAGGAGCAAAAGGAGATAAACTTGACTTCCCCTGGTACCTATGCTCAGTAAGGCAGCAGATATAGAGCTGGCAAGAGGAACCCAGGAGAAAAGTGAAATGTGTGGGTGTGGAATTTTTTTTTCTCTGTTTTCTAGTAGATGAAGGCATTATTTGTCTAGCACTATAAACTGCTAAGTCTCTAGGCTGTGGGGAAAAAAATAGTTTAAATAATAAAATGCTCAGGATGGCAGTGTTAGGAGAGATGCACATGTCTGTACCTGGACGCTGTCTGGGCTTGGCAATAGCTCTTCTCTATCAAGTGTCTCCATCAGACTCCCTGAGTCTCCCTGCAGTGCACAGGTAGAAAATTTTACTGATCGCAGCATAATAAGCCCAGCCAGGAGAAACAAATGCCTGCTGTTGCTGCTGGGGAACAAATCAATTAGCGCAGCTGACCTGGACTGGAGAAAAGCAAGCCCGGCCAGCAAAGCCCTGTGAGTGTTGTCTCACCGTGGGGATGTAGCAGCAGCGCTCAGGGTGCGGGTGCTCTCCCCAGTGCAGCACATCCCACACCCATCAGTGGCATGGGGGGCACAACTTCCTTCACCCCACTGCCCAACCCATGTACTGCAATTCAAACCTGCATCTACCCGACCTGCAGACAGCCCTTGTACCTCTGCACCAGCCACTTCCTCCGTCCCTGCTCAGACATCTATTTCATCTGTACAATGACTTTTAGTCTTACCACTTTATGCCCCAGTGCCTCTTTCCCCATGTAGTCTGTTGCACTGACATAAGCTATTGACCCATCAGACTCGTATATCAGGACAACCTGAAGAAGAGCAGGAGCACTTGGAAAGACAGATGTGCTATTGTATTTTGTACTGAGCTGTTGCTCTTGCTTTAAAAGAAATTGTCCAGCTGGTCGTGTTCTTTGCCATCAGCCAGAACTGATGCTGGTGCAGGGAGATAACACAATATTTGTTGGATCTGTTGTTTCCTTGGACTTAAACTGCCACAGTTCATAACTGGGGACCAGTTGGGGACCAAGTGGAGATATCCCCCAGTTTCCATAACTAAACCTTTGCTCTCAAATGAACAGAGTACTGGTTCACAGCTCCATGTCCTCCACAGCTACTTCTCATGCTGGTGTCAGAGACAAATTGTGCAGAGGCTCAGGGCTTCACGGCCACATTGCTTTGGAGCTACGGAGTTTTTTATATAGACAAGGAACTGAGAAGCAGAACCCAGAAATGAACAGATTTTATCCTTTCATATCTTTGTAGCTCTGGTTTTGGTTTTTGTTATTTGTTTGTTTTTCTTCTCCAAAACAAGCATTCTCTCTTACACATAAACGCTGATATTTCCTTCAATAAATTTCCAGATGAGGTCTGCATTAGCTGTGTCTCTCCAGAAAGTCACATTATTTGAATAATTCCTGCATCTGACAGACATTTAGGAAACAGAAAGATGTCTCTGAGTAGAGTACCCCCTTTTTTGCAGTGAATAAAGCAATACTTTGAACAATAAAAAAGATCTCAAAAAAATCACATTTTTTTATTGCTGCACTTATGCTTTAGTTTATATTTCTACTGGAAATAACAATTTTGTGTTTAAGGATTTAGCAGACTCTATTTGTGTTGAGTGAAGCAGTGATGTAGCAAGTTGTGTAGAGCAAGTAGGAAATGAAGCTCTAAGCCCCAGGGAAGTTGGCAAAGTTTGAATACATGTTGTGGAGCGGAAAAAGTGTTAAAAAATCGTAAGTGTTTTGTAAATCAAAATATACGGAGAGGTTTAAGCTTAGAAAGAATCCACTTTTTGATTGACACATGTGTCAAAGCCACCCACTCTTAACCTGACTGAAGTGACGTGCTTCTATTACAGCTTCCCAAAGCCACCACAAGGCCCACGACGTAGTGAACAGGAGCCCTCCTGACGCTGGCTTTTGGCTGTAAGGGCCTTAGTCCTGGCCACTATATCTGATCTACGCAGCCCCTTAAATTATTGTGGATTAAGCCCTCCCTAATCCTAGCAGTTATTCTGAATTTCCTCTGTTTAGGGAATTTTGTAACAAATTGAAACGTCTCTCCATGATCCTGCATCACCAAGTGCATTGCTCTGCTCTTTGGTTTATTAGCTTAAAATATCCTGTAGGTCTGTTTTCATATTTCCTTGTAAGCCAGGCTGAAACCTGCAGGCTTCTCTTTCCCTCTTTGTGGCTGCTATGGCCAAAAATAATTAAGTTTTGTCCAGTCTAACAGCCATGACCTTTTCAGTCTCGAGTGCTTGTCCTGAATTTCATCTGAGCTAGCGACTTTTCTTCAAGCATCCAGAAAAAAAACTCTTTGCCCTACAAAGAACTTTCACAAATGCAAAAACTGGTCGCTAATCACACAGGAGAAATGTCTGGCACTTGGTGAGACTCACTAAGCTGGTGGCTTTTGGCACGTGCGCTGCTGCTAAAGGCTGCCTGGGTATTTGCAACCAGCCTCTTCCACCACGGGGCTGTCTGGGGCTGGGAGGTGATCTGATCTGTAGAGTTTGAGCAGCACTTAATTTATTGCTATTGATCTTCCAGCAGAGGCACCAGACACCGTGATCAAACACCTCGCTGTTCAACCAAGATAAAAGGTGCCCACTTCTAATTTCATTTCCTAATAACTTAGCTGTTACGAGGCTTGTTGTCGTGAAGCAAACTCCCCCCGCCACCCGGGAAGAAGGCGAGGAGAAGCTCTTGGGTTTTGGGGACTTGCCCAGGCGGCTGAAAGTGCCTCAATTTGCTTTCTGGTCTGGGAGACAGATGTTTCCTGCAGAGCTTGAATTGTACCAGGGTAACTGGGAAGCAGACTGGAGAAAGAGTGGAAGCTGAACCAGAGTTTTGCCACTGGGCAGTGGGTCTGGCAAGGGGATCTGAAGGCAGCGGAGACACCCCCGCTGTCCTAAGCAGGCTGGGACACTCTGTGTTTATGTTTTTGTGGGTTTGTAGCCTCATGCTGGAAAAAAGACTAGTTGTTGTAAGAAGCACGCCATATGTTGTTGCATATGGCTGAAACATCTGCATATGTACCCAGGGATCTGATATATGTGATGAGCTTCTGTTACAAATCTAACAGTGAAGAAATTATCCTTTGGATTTTTTTATTATTTTTTTTAATCTACAAGGCTCTTTGGGGGAGGTCTGCCTCCTGACGTTGCCTTCAGAGGTTTTCATGAAACCTGTGGCGACTGGCACACATAGAAGGTACTCACAGTTGTTTGTCCAGGAGCTACCAATGCTCCAGCCATCCCAGGGGATGTCTGAAGGCTGAATGAGTTGTCTGTCCAAAACTCTTCCATAAACCTCTGCTGCCAAGCAAGCAGCAGACGAGCAAAACAGATTCAAACTAAAGTTATTCAGGCAATTTAAATAGGTATTTTTGCATCTATTTTTTTTTGTCCCTGGCTGATTCCTATGACTACTAAGTGAAGTACAATATAAAGAAGTCACAATGTACTGTGCATCCAACAGTGACATTGTAAAGGTAAAGAATTTAATAGGGTTAAAAAAAAAAAGGCTGAAAAAAAAAATCTGTCGTCATAAAAGTTCAGATGAAATGGGATAAAGAGTACTGGTCCTCATGCTTAGAGATGTTCAGTGATAGGCCAGCTCCTGGTTAATCCAAGACATCCAGAAGTAGTGGCCACCTGAGATCTGTTCATCATATACAGAAATCCTTCTTTTTTCCCCAAATTTACATCAAGGAGTTTATAAAACATCAATTCTGTTTGTGTTCATACAGCATCTAGTGCAAAGGAATCTGCCATACCGGCAAAAATTGTTGGACAGAAAGGGCTAGGGAAAATACCACAAATCAGTGAACAAAGTGACATTTGCCTAGTTTTTCAGTGAGCTGAGGTGATGGAGCTCCTGAGGAGCCCTGACACAGGAGCCTTCTCCCAGCTACATGCTAAAGCAGAAAGATACCCCTTGTCCAGTTGTACTTGAGGTGCAAATTTCTCAATCACATGTAAATTCCCCCAAACATTTAAGTAGATGTTTTTTTCAGGCAAATGGTGGGAGAGGATAGGGGGTGAAGAGATGGAAGATCATTTGCAAAACGAAGAGAGGAACTGGTTGAACTAGTCCATAAATATAAATGTATTCCCAGCAGTGTTCTGTGCACCTCTTTTCATCATCCTACGGAGTGTTGACTACTGATGGGTTAAAGCAGATGGGAGCTGGGGGAAAGAGAGTCATCTGGGTTTTGTTTGCAACTTGCGTTGCTCACTGCCTGATGGAAGAATTCTTCACCTGCATTCTTCTCTCTCCCATGTGCAAGAAAGGGGGATACTAATGTATAAGGGTCGAATGGGAATGTCTGAAGGTTGATGTTTGGGGGGTGTTTTCAGGCTGCAGGTGCTGAGGAGCTGCTGTCTGGCAGCATCACAACTAGCAGATCCGAGTGGGCGACCTTCTTGTGCTCTGACCACGGCTGGGTTTTTCCATTCCTTTCTATTTGCATAGCATGCGTAGAGGCCGTACTGGAATACATAATTTGTATTACCATTGCAAAGAGGAAGCTATCACATAGAGGAGCATCTCTTCATATTTCTGATTTAAAGTTGGTGCATTTTATTTGCATTTAGGGCACGCTGAGACCACAGCCAGGACATAGCCCAGCAGCACAGCTGGTGGGTCCTGCAGCCCACATCTTACTATTCCCGGTGCTGCAGGAGTGTATTAACATGTGCTGTTACCCAGAGAAGAAGGGGAGAGAAAAGACTTGGTCTGAACAACCCTTGAGTGTCTGTAACACCTCTAGGTTCTCTGAGAATTGCAATGATACCTTTCACCTAAACTGTGACAGAGCCCCTATGATCCAATTCCCTCACAATTTGCCAGACTGGACTTCAAAAAGCTGGGAAAGTGCAGAGCAAAAGATAAATATATTAATTAAGGAGGCTTAATGAGGAAGCATGAGGAAATGACTCCATCCTGCCTTTTTGTCAGGTGATGCCCCAGCATCTTAGGAATATGGTGCAGGTGTGTAAACAAAGAGAGAGGGAGGGAGTCACCCTGGAGCAAACCAGGAGCGGGGTGCTATCTGCCCCTCAATAAAGGTGAAGGTCTGTGCACATCAGTCCTGAGGTAGGTCACGGCCTCACAAGGGAGCTTAGATGATCATCTGAGGCTGATGGAGCCTTACTGTCAGCTGCAACCTCTTTAATTTTCAGTTCTGTGTAACTGCTGTTGCATAGGTGCTTTAAAACGCTTTTGCTAAAGCTTGCCAAGCAGCAGCAGTGGTGCTGGACTGGCGGGCAGAAGGGATAAGCCCAACCCAGGGCTTGGACTTCTGCAGCACCTGTGGGACTGCCAGTGGGCTGGCTGTGTGCCCCAGGAAACGCTTGGACGTATTTCGGCATATCAAGGAGTTGATTGCCTGTCCAGGCGTTGCTCACAAACCTCTCCAACTAACTGGATTGCTTCAAGATAGCTATAATCAGGTGTAATAACTGTAATAATAATTAAAGCTCCTCATAATGGAGATATTTGCTTCTTAATTCAGTATTAGAATGATCTATTTCAATATTGGATCAACACTTTAGAGAAACCAATGGAAAATACATTGCAAAACAGTCTGATTTGTGAATGGTCTTGAGAAAAACTATTGAAATTATAAGAGCAAGCTCAGACTTAAACTCTATGTTTCAAAGTAACACAAGAAATAATATATCATCCATTTATTCAGTATTGCTTGCAACCTGCCATTATGTGTCAGAGATAAGAGAACATATGATTCCTACAGAAGATTTCTTGGATGGCAAAAATTCCTAGATACTATGTGCCAATAGCTCAGCATTTGTGGAAGGTGTCATCTAATTAAACCAGAATTTTCAAGTACCAGACAGCATGAAGACCAGTAATAAGAGAGCAAGATCCATCTGTATTACAGATGGGATGTGCAACTCTAACAGTATGTCTTTAGGCAATATTTAATTGAGTAGTTAAATTATCTTTTTCCAGACGGGAAAATAAATTACTGCTCATCTCTCCAATTTATTTTAGCTTCTCCACATTCTGTTTCCTGAGGGAGTGGTGAGGGAGTGTGGGACATCCCCAAATATGCCTGGCGTGATTTATTCTCTCTACGCACCATAACTCCCCGTTCAAGGAGAATGGCTTATAAGCGTGTGGAAGTTGGTATGTATAACATGTAATTGTGGCTGTGTTGTTCTCTTCTAAAAGATAGCCAGCTACTCACTGTGGTGGGGTTACAGAGATCCAGCTATACACTTATATGCTATACACTTGTATGTAGTTATATATATGTATATATATATATATGTATTTTAATGCATGAGATAGAATTTAGCATCCTGCAGCCAAATCCAAGCACAGTTTACCCAAGAAGCTTTTCCAAGCTCTGGGATGGCCTGAAAATCTTCACTTTGACTTGTGGCTTCTTGTAGCATGGGATTATTTGGGGAAATTGCATCAAATTCACCAAATTCCACAGAATGGTTGGAGGTCACTGCTGCTGCTGGCAGAGGGGGCAGCTTGGTGACATTTGCAGCTTAAGGTTTGCACCAGGGTGCAGATGCCAGTATCACTTCATGCCTCGGGATGGGCAGCAAGAACGGCTGCTCTTAGTCACCCAACTGAGAAGTGTCATACAGGCTCCAGCCTCTTATCTCTCATATACAAGACCATGAGAAAAGCAGCCACATGTGCACTTTTTCTTACATCAAGTGGATTTTGTAAACCAAAAACCTGAAGAACTGGAGGTGCTGACTGTGCAGGGGTCAGGCTACAAGGGACATGCAGGTTGGCCATGCTGGCAGGCTTCTACCTGCTGCTTTGGTCCTCCAATCCTCTCCCTGCTGCTCCAGGATCTGCTGGGGTGGATGGTGAAACCACTGGTACGTTTCCGTGGGTGCCTCTTTGTGATGCTAATTTTTGTGTAACATTCAGGTTCATTTTCCAAGCTCTGATGCTCTATGGTATGTGTTGTAAAGAGTCTGTTCTAGTACCTGCCCACACCAGGGCAGGCAGGGTCTGGGCACTTGCTGTTCTCTGTCTTTCAGAGAAATGTTGACATGGCACAATGGGGTGCTGTGGGGAGAAATGTGAGCTCACTGAGCTCTGCAGTGGTTCATACCCTTTCAGAGGCTATTTTAACCCAGACGGAGCGCTGAATTTGCACTTACACTCCTTCTGACATCTCAGCTAGTTCATTGAGAAATAGCACTCGTGCTCCTGCTGTGGTGTGATGACTCTTCCAGGGTCTTCATGATGCCCGAGTCTCAACACCTCAAACTATGAAATGTAACTGTCTTCAAGGGAATTTAGTTGCTATTTGTGATCCAGACAGGGTTCAGCTTCTTGGGCTGCTCAAGGAGAAGATTAATGAAAGTCCTGGACCTCTACACCAGTGATCGTGGCCATCATGGGGCTCCCTGGAGAGCATGGCCAGACCTCCTGGGTTCCACCAACCTCCTGTGCAGTGGCTGAGATGTGCTTGGAGGGACCAGAGCACTGCATACCAGCCAGGCCAGGTGTGGCTGAGGTATGGGGCATTTGCAGCACTCCCAAGGGGGCAATGTCAGAGCAGAAACTGCCTGGAGCAGTTGGCTGAGGCTCCTGAACACCACCTCCATCTCCCTGCAGTCAGGCTGCATCATCATCGGCAGTTGTCTTTGAGAACGTGAATCTGCTTTCTATAAGTTTTTCCCAACTAGTCGCATGGTGCTGGGTTTGCTGCCCAGCTGCCTAATCCATCCACCTCTCGTTGGCAGGGTGTTTGACCCAACTCTGAGCTCACTGTTATCTCTGAATCTTGGGTGATGGCCTAATTTTTATCGAAGGAAAATAGGGCCGAAACATCACCAAAACAGAAAGAGCAACATGCCTTTTTAGTAGATCCACACCCAGGGCATTGTTTCTTCTTGCTCGCTCCTCAGCGTCCCTTGGTTTAGTTCTTGCACTGTCACTTTAGCTCCTCTTGTCACTGTGCCGTCTCACACCCCTTGTGAGATTGAGTGTGCTGCTTAAGTTCACTCCCCTCACCTTGCAGAGTGACACTTCAAAGAAGTCCACGTAGTGACACAAATGATTTTTATTAAGTTGTAGGACTGTATTTTATGCTGTAAAGGAACGCTTACTTCACATAAAGGCTTTGACATTTTTATAGAAGCAGCCATAACTGTGTTATTTCATAGCAGGAAGAATTTATTAAGCCTAGATCTGGATCTTCTTTTTATGTTATGCAAATCACTAATAACAACCCTTCTTCATTGCCAGCTCAGCGCTCAGGCCAGGGCTATTAAATCTCCCCTTCGGTCTGCATCTATCAGACTGCCACATTAGGCTGCAACCTAATCAGAATTCACAAAACCAGCCCAGGCTCGTACTGGGATATGAGGCTGCAAAATTAAAATCTGAGTTGCAGAACATGATGTCTCTTTGGCTATTGCGAGAGGAGCAAGCTGAGGTATTTTGGGACATGGTATGGTGATAAGGCATGACGCCACCTTGATTACTTGTGATTATGAAAAATTTCAGAGTCACCATACAGTGGGGAAAAAAAAGTAAAGGTCCGTTCATCTCACTGCTCTCATTAGATTACATATCAGGCAAAAACATCCTGTTTTTTGTATTTTCAGGAGCAGATGCCACTGCGTGCCATCGGCCGTGCAATCTTCCCCTCGAACATGGCTGCTCCTTGCTCTGCTATTGCCCCGGAGGTGGCTACAGAGGAGGGCTGGGGTGCATGTGGCACCTGGCAGGGCTGCTTGGGACATGCCTGGGAGGACCTCACTGCATCCAGAGCTATGTTTAGACCTTCACACTTGTAAGACAGCTCTTGGTTTTTTTAAAAAAATCTTTCAGTGAACTGGAGTTTTGTTTGGGGGAAGCAGGGGGGTTATGTGATATGCTAGAAGTTTAAAAGCAATAAGGACCTTTGCTTACATGAAGTCAACAAAACAGTGAAGTACCTAAGAGATTAGTCATCCCAGACTTGACTATGGCTGGATATGTGGGAGCAGTCCTCTGGGAGGCAGATGTGAATCTGAACTTTTGCTGTGTATCCAAGAAGAAAAGTCCGTTTCTCCTCAGCCTGGGATGACCATCTGAGCTGGGTTTGGCTGGGATAGAATTAATTTTCTTCACCATAGCTCGTATGGGGCTGTGTTTTCGATTTGTGCTGGAAGCAGCGTCGATAACACAGGGATGTTTTAGTCACTGGTGAGCAGAGCTTACACAGAGCCAAGGGCTTTTCTGCTCCTCACACCCATCAGTCAGTGGGCGGGGGGGGCACAAGAAGCTGGGAGGGGACATAGCTGGGACAGCTGAGCCCAACTGACCAAAAGGATATTCTACACCGTATGATGTCATTCTTGGTATATTTTTGGGGGGAAGAAGAAGGAAGGTGGGAGGTTCAGAGTGGTGATGTTTTCCTTCCCATGTTACTGTTACGTGTGATGCAGCCCTGCTCTCCTGGGGATGGCTGAGCACCTGCCTGTGATGGGAAGTAGCGAATGAATCCCTTGTTTTGCTTTGCTTGTGTATGCGGCTTTTGCTTTACCTGTTAAACTGTCTTTATCTCAACCCATGAGTTTTCTCACTTATACCTTTCCAATTCTCTCCCCCATAGTACTGGAGGGAGGGAGGGAGCAGCTGCCTGGGGCTGCGTTGCCAGCTGGGGTTAAACCATGATACCCATCCACCACTGAAACTATATAAATGTTCTGGGGAGATTATTTGCTTCTCTGGCTTCTGCATGCTCTGAAAATATCAGCTGAATCAAGTCCTGCAGGTGAGAAAAGCAGAGGAACATCTTATTTGTGGATATGGCTGGGATTTTGTGTGGGCTAAGCACCAACTGTTCAGCATCTTTTGTGGATGGATCCAGCCCAACTGATCCAAAGTGGCATGTGCCGAGTCAAAAAATACATATCTGAGGGAGTTCCTAGACATAGTTTTGTAGAAGAAAGGGAGAAGAAAAAGGCAATTCCTGCAAGTTTCATATTCTTTGCATGGGAAAGCTATCAGTGCTCTTCCCAGAGCAATTCCAGGAATTGTAATTATGCTTTTGTGTATCAGAGAAGTGTGTTTACACCTGACCTGGTCTCTGTAGAGATGAGATGTCCTGCCTCGGGAAATTGTCACCTTCAAGCTGGCTGCTCTCACACAGCTATTGCACAGCACCGATTTCCCCTGTGGTGTGACTGTGGCAAACTGCCAATATTCACCCAAGGCAACAGCAGTCTTTTCTGGTTTTTTGGCCTTTACGTCAGACTCAGGCCTGTCAAATAGTGCTAATGGGGCAGATTCTTCCAAGCTCTGTCTGTGATATCCATTATAGGGCATTAACTTAAAAGAAGTGCTAGTATCCCAGCAAAACACAGAGATAATTTAGATACAGGGTAATTACCTGTACTAAAGACCAGCTTGGACATGAGCATCAACAGCTCCTGCTCTTCCTGAGCTCATGGGCAGCCTTTCCTTTGCATTGCTGGGTATGCCCCAGCCCTGCTGCAGAAATGCCTGGGCAAAGCACCCACGGTTCCATTGCAAGGACAGCCACGCGCTGCATGCCTGGGGTTCTGTGTGCAGCTGGGTCCCCACAGGTACTGCTGTGGGTTGAGCCCATGTTCAGGTATCAGACATTTCACTGGTGAGCAAAGCAGGTAAGGACTATAAAACTGCAGTCTGTAAATGAAAAGTGGATGCTGTATTATAAAATATTAGGCAATTAAGCTAATTTTTTTTCCCCTTTAACAGCAAGAAATAAACTTCTTTGATTAGAGCCCAGCTACTTTTCCTTCTCTGCTGAAATAATTTAAGAAAGCAAAGCCAGCTTCTAGAACGGGCCTTAAACCAGTGTTTTTAATGAAACACAGTTAAATAAGCTGCCGGGACCCAACCCAGGGGTGCAGGAATGGCTGGGCTTTCACGGCACCCCAAGCCTGATCTGGGGTGTCTGCACAGTGATGCTGAACGGGAAGACCTTGCAGCCCAGCTGAGCTTCCCCGGGCGGCCGCGGACACGGGTGGGTGGGTGCCTGGGGGGCCCCGGCCGCTGGTGCTCATTCCCTGCCCAGCAGCACCATCTAGAGACAGCGGGCTTCCCAGCACAGCCCGCCCGGCCCGCTCCGGGACGAAGAGCTAGGCGTCGGCCGGGCAGGGGCTCTGCCTTTCGGCTCCCTGGCAGGGCTATGCCAGGGCTGTTGCAGCAGCGGCGTGGGCTGGGGCTGCCTCCAGCCCTGTTCGGTGGCAGGGAGAGCCAAAGGATTTCGCTATTTAAGGCGCTGGAGCCCCAACACCAGCAGGAATCGCACCTGGGAAGCACAAAGGGGACGCGGTGTTTTGGCTGGGCACAGGTGACTCTTCTATTTGCAGTGTGCTCTTCACAGGTGGAAGCTGGAAGAGATCCTGGGCACTGGATGCATCTTCTTGCGCCCTTTGAAGCATGCCCTCTTTTCACCAGGTCTCTTTTAGGTCACTTGAGTTAACCTTGGTCCCCCGCTCCTCAAGGTGCTGGGAGATCCAGGAGGAAGCAGGTTGAAAAGCTTTTGCACTGCTCCCTCATTGGAGATGTTGCTTGAAGTGAAGAGGACAGGACAGATGCAACTGGGATCTGGAAGCACAGCAGCCAGGCATCACCATGCCTCTCTGAGCTTCAGCTGCGGTGAAGCTTTGTTATCTTTCAGGGCCACTTCTTTTGTTGTTTATGGTGACTTACAGCTAAACAGAGTGAGGCTCTGAGATGCTGACAAATAGCAGGGCAAGTTTCTGATGTGGTTTTCTTTGTGGGACTGCTTGGAAAGGACTTTGCTAGGGACCAGGGCTAACGTTCTCTGAGGGGGACCTTGTTCTTCAGCTCCCATAAGGCTTGGTTTTGCTCATGTCCTATGAGGCTGCTCTGGAGGGAGGAAACAGATGAGCAATATTGGACGCTGGGGAGGAGTGGCTCATTGCAGGCTTCTCAGGTGACCTGAAGGAAAAAAACAAAACAAAACTAAAACCTGTGGCATTATGCATTTGCCTTTATAGAAGTAAACCCTAAAAGTGTGCAGTATGTGTATGTCTCCCTCGGCTCCAGGCTTGCTGAAGAGGCTGGTGAGTGATAATATGATCAAGCGCCAATTGCCTTCAAATAAGCGAAAAACCAGCTGCAGGGCAGGTACAGATGACAGGGTATCCTCTGGCTCTATCTTATGCACATTCAGAAACAGATCAACAGGAGCAAGAGTTCATGCATGTGAAGTTAAGACTCAGAGTTGTGTGTCTGCTAGTTTGTGTTCCCAGGGGAAAGACTGTAATTTTGCCATAGCAGTGACACAGGAATATCCTTATCCTTAATTGAGTTTGCTGATAACCACAGTTACATCATACGCATCTAAGTTTAAGCTGAAGAACTGGCCAGAAAAAGAAAGCTTTTCTTGTCTGCATGCAAAAGTTACTATGTC
The DNA here is from genome assembly GCF_037038585.1 of Patagioenas fasciata. Classification (NCBI taxonomy): domain Eukaryota; kingdom Metazoa; phylum Chordata; class Aves; order Columbiformes; family Columbidae; genus Patagioenas; species Patagioenas fasciata. Next base: position 17,679,954 of record NC_092530.1, read on the forward strand.
TTAATATGAGATTTCGTTAAAGGCCGAATTCCTACTAACCCCACCAGAAACAGTTACAAGCAAAGGAGAGACCAGCAAGAGAAATAACTCCCTGCAAGGAAGTGGCAGGGAGGTTCAATGAAATGTATTATTTATTTAGAAAATGACTGCTATATCATTGGCAGGCGTCAGCGAACCAGAAGCATCCGTCATCCAGCCTGAGGCTACCAAGGAGCTAATGCTTGTATCTCCATGTCCTGTACGCCGTGTACTCAGATGTGTGCCATTCGCTGCAGCCTTTCCAGCCTTGAAGCGTAATTGGCACATAGTGAAGTTTTTTTGTATTTTACGTTTTCTAGCACGTGTAATTACTGACTTTAATTATTGTCTGTAATTTTTACCATGAGGGGATGATAGAGAGAGACCTTTCACACAGAACCAAGTGGATAACTACTGTGGGGCTACTACTTCTAGTGAAGAAGTCACTTCAGTTGTGCATGAGGGAGGGTAGCAATCTTTCAGTGTTCCAGTAAAGACCAGACAGAGGGAAAGGGGTGTTTTCTCACTGTCACACAGCTAACACGAGTGAGTTCCTGTATGGGGAGGGAAGTCATGGGGCAGAGTCATGAGGTAATGGAAAGTTATGACAGTGGAAAGCAAAGAGAATCTTGCCCAGACTTGGGCATCTCAAAGTCCTCCCAGGCTCCCTGCTCTTCATCAGCTTCTCATAACACACAAGTCCCCACAGGCAAATGAATTACAGAAGCGGCCCTGATGTGTTTGCCTGTATGCTGAAAAGACTAGAGGTGGTGGGAAGTCTTCACGTGGAAGGAGGGGTCATCATGTCAAAGAGAAATGTTGAGAAACACTGGTCTCTGCAACACGCAGGGCACTCTGCCCCCTTCGTGTCTCCCTGTGTCCCAGATCCTACTGGGGTCTGTGAAGCAGGGTCCTCCACTGACTGCTAGAGAGCTGCTCCAAGGATCCCTGTCTGTCCTTGTGACCTCTGAGGGGTCCCCAGTATCAGGCTTGGAGTGTTTTGTCCTTTCTTTGCCTGTTTACATAGAAAATCAGAAAAAAAAAAAAAATCAAGTCCAAATGCTGAACTCCTCTGAGAGCTTCGGCTGTTTTCCCATGTGAGATATCAAGGCTGTAACTCATGTCCCTGGTGAGGTCTCAGAGGAGTTGTGGGCAGGGCTTTCACATATCCAGGGAGAGTATCGCTGGTTCTGGTGTGCAGGGAAAGTGGTGACTTTCTCCGACCTTTTTAATATCTCCAGATTTGCAAATCTTCAAAGCTCCAGATTTATATGATCCATATCCTACCTGTGGTTGAAAGACACATATTTGTTTTAAAAGTGTAAAAAGGAAACTACCTCGTAGATATTTGATGACACAGTTGTGCAGTGGCTGCTGCTGAGTGACGTGTGCTGCATTTGTCTTTTTCCAGGAGCAAAGCGAGCATCTGTGCTTTAGATAAAACAAAGTGTTTTGCTGGAGAGCCCTGCGATGGGAGCGAGGACACGCTGTTGATTGGCTCTGCGGTATCTCCTGGTGACTTGTTCCTCCTTGTGCCTAGCAGGAAAGCTGGGCGAAGAGAGAAGGCTGAGTTGCACCTCTTCACCTTTCTTGATGGAGGAAATATGAACTGTGTTACTCGGTAAGCTAAACACAAACATTCATGGTCTCCTTTGACCAGTGTTCACTTACCTGAAAGCCAAACTGAGGATCTGGCTGGATACAACTATCTTGAAAAGAGCTGGAGCTAAACAAATAACTGCTCTGAGTGCAGCTGACCTTGGAGATTTTTATTAGCTAATTAAGCTGTTACACCCAAAGGATGGAATTAAAAACAAAGTCTCAGTTAAAATGTAGCTACACTATTAATTGAATTGAGGAAGTATGGTTTACGTCCTAAGCTGTAGGCATCCTGAATGGCTATAAGAATATTATGATTCTTTTTGCTGGAGAATGCAAATAACATCACTGTCATACTGCTGAATGGCTTAGCATGTAACAGGATGGGGCAAAAGCTGGTAATTTTACAAAATTTTATAAATTTTGTGGTGGGGTTGGCCCAGCGTGCTGGATCCCTGCAATACTTTCCAGGACAAAGGATGAACAGGAACCATTTCTTGTGTCAGTTGCAACGCAAATAAAACGGAGATTCTTGGGAATGGGGAGAAGGGAAAGCAATTTTCATGTAATTGATGTTGTGAAGTTCATCAGAAATTCTTCACTTTTAGGAGTGTTTCAACAAAGAAGTGACAGCTTTTAAAGTCCTCCCACACAATGAAGACATATAGTAGTATCACTAATTGTTGTAATATAGTATTATTTACTCCCAAGCACTGTCTTATCGCTGATTTAAAGCACATATGTGTGTGTTTGCATCTATCAATCTATCTGCCTAAACCAAATCTTTCTGGTTAGCTGGAGAGTCTTATGGTTCACCTGAAGTCAGCCTGTGCCACAGCACCGAGGGGAACGGCGAGCAGCAAGCGTGGAGCTCCAGCTCAGCTGAAGGTGCTCTGTCTCTTCCTTTGGGGCTGGGTACTTCCATCACAAAGCACAATGTTTTAGCAAGTGGAGAGATGCAGTTCTGAGGTGTCTGGGAGAAGATGTCACCTGTGGTGCTGACATATATTTCTGAAGCATGGAGACAATTTGAATTCTTTTTTCTCTACAGTGATCCATGGGAACACTGTCCCCCAAAAGCATGCTCCTTACCTGGTCAGCCAAACAGAGCATTTTGCCTGTTTTATCCTCATTCCCAGTTTGTCTGTCTACACAGTGCAGACTTAGCTGTTTTGTAGATCTCACCTGGTAATACTGTTTTTTTAAACTCTGATGACTACCCAAATGCACCAATGACTGCTTCAGAGAGCCACTTTTAAATACAGCAGCTGTTCTTTCTGTCTTATCTTCCAAGTTTTCTGCAGACAAATATGCAAAGCCCTTACATCTCACATTTTCACAGTGATTTTCAATGGCAGCAACAAAAAGCAGGGGCAAACAGCAATTAAATACATGCATTTCTTCCCGTTGCTTTATTTTGACTTATCTATCATCAACACAGTAGTTTTCGGTAAAAAATCCTCATAAGATTCTCTCTTATTAAAGGATTAAAAAAAAAAAAAAAATCTGTTTCATGCACCTAACCATGACAGGAGAAATGTGAATTTCAAAGTCTCTCCTTTTCCACCATCTCGACAAGTTTCTATGATTTGGGCAGGTTCTTTAGTATCAGATATGGTCATGGGGGTCCTAGAAGTATTTCACTGAATCTGTTGGGGTTTGACTGCTCCACTAAGACCTTCTTAAATGTCTCAAGTCTCTGTTGCCGGTTGCCCACAGTCCTTGGACAAACATTTCCCCAGTTCTGTTTATAAAAACATGGTGAGAGGTCTGCCAGGACATGGTTGGAGCCAGAAACCTTTGATTTTTAATTCATCTGTGACAGAAGGAAAGAACATGGGTATGGTCATAATCCAGCCCCATAGCAAAGGACCTTTTCGCTCTAGATATTCTCCACTAAAAATATTAGTCTTAAAGCCAAAGGGGAATGCTTCACTCCAGGCTCTTCTGAAGAACTTACTGGAGATCCAGGTTTCTTCCTGCTTCTTCTGCACTCACTTATAAGCAAGGCAATCCTGCTACCAAGGGTATCTTTTGAAAGAAAAGGACTGTCATCCCAGAGCTGGTAGGCATAAAGTTTTACAGTTCCCATTGCATAAAATACCATCGTTTTTATGAGGAGACATTATTCAAGCCATAAAACCTATGTATGTTTCTGTACTCTATAAAATGTGTCTCTAGACCCGTCCAGGAAACAACTGCTTTTCCAGTTTGTTTGTACGTGTGGAGTTGAGGGGCACATTTAGTGTTTGTTGCACAGACACTACTCAGACTGATGGATCTCTCTTCCCCTGCTGCTCCCGGTGCACTGCAGCCCTGGCCACGTCCCGCCATGCCTAGAGGTGACTGTGCCAACCTCAAAACCTGCTCTGCTGATACAAGGTATTGCCTGGTTATACTTGTTCCAGCCACCATCCCACTTCCAGTGGTGCCTGCGAACATTACAAGAGAACGCGTTTTTTTTCTGTGTCACCTTCTGGGAGCCGGTGCTGCCCGGCTGTCCCTGCTTGGTGCCTGCAGAGCACTGGCTGCTGCAGGACAAACCCACTCCAGGGGTAGGCTGGCAAAAATGTCATGGGGCTATTATATAGCAAGCAGAGTTCGTGCCTGTGCCTCAGCTCTAACTGGTTTTCTAGTGCAAGTGCAGCTAAATTCCTCAGAGAATGAAATAGGGAAGATAAGCACCTAACACAGAACAAATGCAGAAAACCCCATGTAACCCTAGATGAATGGTTTAGTGCTTCTGTGTTTAGATATAAACGTAGAAACATCTCCAGTTTTTGATAATTTTCCTGGGCACTTAGAGCAGCCCAGTTGTTCTGCCTTTGCTGAAGATTTTTTTCTTGGAAAATTTTTTGTAGTAACTATAAAAATAGTCTCCTCCTTGTGACAAAACCCTTTTGGCAAAAGTGGAAAGTCATTTGTGGTCTGTTTCAGCTAAACAATACTGTGAAATTTTATCTAATAATCTAGTGTGAAATTAGTTAATGTTACTTCTTTTTTTTTCGCATGCGTGATCAAGTTACAGTCAAGGAACAGATTTTCATCAGGTCTTGAGCTCAGAGGTAAACATTGGATACACTGATGGTGTGAAATAAAACGAGCCCTACAAGCAGTTGAACATGACTGCCAGGCACGCCAGCAGCCTGCCTGCCTGTGTGCTAAGCTCGTCCTCTTGCAGCTTACTGCTACTCTCAAAACTGGCATTTTAATGAACTCTCTGAGGGTTTTCAGATTCCAAGCACTTTTTATACACATTGCCCATCATGGCAAATCAGTGCTGAGAGACTACTACTCCCAGCATGGAGTCTTTCCCGTGCTGCCTGATGCACTGGATTGGACTATTAGGCTTTTTTTTAAAATATTCTGTAGAAGAGAATTGTCACTCCTCTTAGCTCTTCATCTTCACAAAAACCTGTTGTATTTCCCACAGCTACCTATAACTTGAATAGCAGTGGGAAGGGGCTTTGTTGCCTGTGTATTTGTGCTGATATACACTATTTTTCAGAAAAGTACCCCCCCAAACCTGCAAAACAAACCCACAACATACACTCTATAGTCAGTATTGTTTCTCCTGGCAGAGGTGTAAAATGTCACATACTGCTTTACTTACATGTAGCATGTAAAACTTCGATTACATTTGCCTCTACAGAAAAAGAGGATTTCTCTTCAGTATCTGGAGTCTCACCTGTAATCAGTAATATGGATTAACTTACATCAGCTGTGGGAATGAAGCCTTTCCACTCTATTATGTAGGTGCCTCAGGTGTTTCACAACACATGTGAAAGGCAGCCACATCTATCAGTAGCCCTCTGTTTTCCTTGCAAAATGACAGCAATAATAGTGAGAGGTGGAAATTAGACTGTGAGACTTCCAAGCTCCATTAGCTAATAGGGATGTCTTAGCTCTTTGCTCTAACTTATCCTGGGATGTGCAATAACAGCAACAGGATGGTAACAGGAGAAATACCCCTACAATGCCCATATAAATGGCTTCTTTGCTAACCCAAAGCATGAATGTTACTCTGGTTCTATTCCTGCAGAAGCTGGAGGCCAACAATGCAGTGCATTCTATGCTTTGTATTAAAAAGTTGGGCTTTTGGCCTGGAGTATCACTTTTTGTGAAATGAATCTCTTTCTTTTGGGGGTGTAGAGGTTCACAAAACAAATAAATAGAGACTATTTGCAGTATTGTTGGAGCCAAGAACATCAAGAAACTGAAAGAGGAAGGGTTTGGTCGGAAGAGCTAACATCTTTAATTAGATCAACTGACATCACTGGAAAAACGTGGACGTTGTTCCAGCACAGAAGTCCTTATTATTCAGCAAAGGAGATGGAGAGCCCCTAGAATTATCTGTTTATTCAAGCTCCATCAGATGGTGTAATAAAAGATGTTCTCTCTCTCTACAAATGCCAGCTCTCCTATATAGGAATTGTCCCTCCACACTGTAAATCCAGTCACAAATGTTTCACATCCTTCCCCCAGCCATGGCAAATCATGACTTGAAATAAAGCCCCATCTCACAGCTGCTGTTTCTTCTACACCATCTCCTCTGGGGCTAAGCATTAACCACGTAAAAACATTAACTAATTCTATGCAAGTGCTTAACAGGTTCAAAGCTGATGCTACTTGTTTGTTGCTGGGAAATCTCATTTCAAAAGCCATACCCTTGGGATCACTTGGCATTTCTGCAAGATCAGGCCTTGTAACCTGAGTCTGTTACTGGTACCAGTAACCACAGTACCTTCCCCACTCCAGCTCCTTTTCTGATCATCTGTTTAATACCTGCCTTTTTGATATATTACAATAGAAACAAACCATTAAAAAAGTTATTCACAAGCAGGTGGTTTTGTTTTTAAATATTATCATTTCCGTTTTCATGTTTCCAGCTCTGCACGTGTTGGGGGGATTCTTTTTCTCCATCTGCCACTAGATGGTATTGCTCCAGCAGGCACCTTCCCAGCTGCTCTGCGCCCCTGCTGAGATGCAGACCCCCCGAAAAGCGGGGCCCTCGGTGCTCCTGCATTGCGTAGCACCCCATCCACACAGGCTTTGTTCTCAGTCTGAATTTCAAAATGTGCACACTACGCCAAATGAACCAAGTTCAGCTGTTGTGTTTTCATGTTGCTTTTGATCTTTCATGGGCAGGCTGCAAGGCATTTCACAGGGACCAGCTAAAGGGGCTGCAGCATGAATGAAGCTGAGGAGGAGAAGAAAATACTCCAAGCACTTGGAGGTGCGTGGCCACAGTTACCAGGCTTCCTCGCTCCATTTGCCAGGCAAACTGGAATCCCTTCACCAGCAGGCAGTGCTCTCCACAGAGCCCAGTGCTGGCAGCTGGGACGGTGTTCCAGGAAAAGAATTGCTCTGTATGGCCTTTATTCTTTATATTCATCAAGCATCTCCTGGCGATTGCTCTTGAGGACAATGTCTTAGAGCAGCAGATATTTGGTCTCAGCTAAACTGGCAGCTTCTTGTGTGTGCAGCACAGCTTGTGCTTCAGGGCAAATTTTATACTTCCTCTATAATCCAAAAAGTTAAGACAGGCATGTGGTCTGCCTGAAATTTCAGAATATTTGATGTATAAAACCTGAAGCAAACAGACAAGACTGTGTGCTCCAGATCTTTTAAAATAACTGCCACAAAAATGCAAATAAAAAGCTTTTTTTCCTCACAGTTGCAAAATTTTTTTAATAGTTTTGTATTTTGCTTATGTACTCACGAAAGAAAAGCAGCTGAACATGCAGGAAATCATTCAGCAAAATTGTTATTAGTCCAGTAGATGAAAGCATCAGTGTAATGAGATATGAAGTAATTTTATATTGAAAATTAATGACTTGGGCTGCTAAGCCTTGAGTGATGTGCTGATTTTTAATGATTGATATGCATCTTTATGGTAAGTTTACATGATGTGAGACTTATTCCACTCTTATGTTTCCTTGTTTTGTTATTAAATTGTCTTATATCATCGCTTTTCCCACTGGGGAAACAAACATGAAAACCAAACCAGAAGTGGAAAAAAACATAATGTATTTAGTGATAAAATGTTCACTGCACCTACATTCATATTTTTCAGTCGTCTGATTTATATCTTAACTATGCACTATTTTTTTTTTTGCCAAATTACTTTTGCTGACTGAGTAATCTATAAATAAACAAAACCTGCTAACACATTTGGGTTGGATTTTGCGAGTGGCTTGCTGGAGTTTAATTAGATGTTTTTAAGAACTAGTTTGAAGTTTTAAGCTCATGTTAGCCAGCAAACCCTCCTTCCATCCCCATCCAACTAGGTATGGGCTACAAGGCACCCCCCAGTCCACACCAGTCCCCTTCTGCCCCCCTCATGCAAATCATCTCTCTTGCTGGCTCTGGCAGCCGTGGAATCAAGTAAGAGGAGGGCTATCATGTTTCAAAAGAGCATAAAATCAGTTGGTTTATAGTGAAAGTGTGACCACAAGAGCCAGACCTTCCTCTCTAAGCACCATTGCAGCCTCAAAAGTGCTGCTTCTTACAAACAGGGGGGAGGCTGAGCTATGTTCATTGCCAAAAAAACGCCAAACTTCTAACAAAATTCACCTGCAAAAGTGGCAAATATCTTATTGGTGTGGTATATCTGATTCAATTAAACGGCTTCCAGAGCTATTGTCAGGAAGCTGGCAATGCTTTGGGCTCCCGCTAGGTGTTCATTGAGTATGAACGATTAATTGCCCTGCAAATGGGGCTGGCAGCATAGCACAGACATTGTAACGCTCTGGTCTTTTGTTGAAAAGCGGGGTTCAAGTAGATCCCTTGGTGAGTATTTTAGCAGAGCCGGACAGCTTCAAGGGGAAGATGAACTAATGGCTTAAACAAAGTGGCATCTTGGAAATCCTCAGTCTCAGCCAGGCTGCGGGAAAGTGAGATCTGCCCAGCTCCTCGGTCTCTCATTTGCAGCACCTATTAGTTGTGTTGGGGACTCTTTCTTCCGGATTTCAACCCAAAGTTCCATCTTTGGCTGGGAAAGGAATTTTTATTAACTTTAGTGCCAGAAGAGCAGGAAACTTGTGAGAGAGCAAACAACAAAGAGAAACTTTTGGTTGCCCTATAGAGGATACTGTAACCTTTGACAGCATTTTTTTCATTTACTGTGTTTTGTACTGGGGAGTTTACCAAAACATCTCAATGATGATTTGGTTTTTGTGGGTTTTTTATTGGGGAGGGGAGGGCCGGTACCGAGGAAACTGCCATTCGCTGGAAAGCATTGACTTTCACCATGCAAGCGTTGCTGTGCTCGGCTCCACAACACCCATGCCCGCCACGGCCTCACGGTTGCTATGGAGACAGCGGCGCGCGGCCCGTCCTGCGCATGCGCCCGCCCCTCCGCGCGTCACGTGTGGCGCGGTCCCTCTCCCGGAAGCGGCTGTGCGCGGGGAGTGCTGCGGCGGCCATGGAGCGCTACGAGACAGGGAAGCTGAGCGCGGCCCCGGTGTCCGACTTCAGGCCGTGAGTCCCGGGGAGGACAGAGGAAGGGCCTGGCGGAGGGAGGGACGGGCACCCCTGCGAGACGGCAGGGCCTGGCGGCAGGCCGCAACCTCTCTGGGTGTCTGCGGGGCCGTGGCGGGTGGGATCGCTACCGGTAGCACAGGCCGAGGAGTCCAGGGACTGCGGGAACGGTGTGTGCCCGGGGAACAGTGTCTTCCCGTCCCGGGCCCTTGGCGCACAGAAGAAGCGGTAACTCGGGCAGCAGGAGCGGGTGGCGGAGGCCGCGGGGTTGCCTTGGCCGAGCTACATAACCGCGGGCAACCCCACACCTGAGGCTGAGGGCTGGTCTGCAGGTCAAAGCTCCGTGTTAGAGCTGAGGTTATACACGGATGTTTGTTTGGGATGGGTTTTTGTTTGTTTGTTTCTGGATGGAAGTGATGCAAGTATGTCAGTGTAAGAAAAGTATTTGTCAACAGTGGAGATTTAGTTTTGGTAATGAGCTGGAGATCACCCTGTTCCTCTGTGGGTGTTAGATAGTGAATAGTTTCTAATTTCCATGAAGAAAATTTGGGATCATAGAATCATTTCTGTTGGAAGAGACCCTCAAGATGGAGTCCAACCCTAACCTAACTCTGGCACTAACCCATGCCCTAAGAACCTCGTCTAAATGCCTTTTAAACCCCTCCAGGGATGGTGACTCCACCACTGCCCTGGGCAGCCTGTTCCAGTGCCTGACAACTCTTTCCATCAAGAATTTTTTTCTAATATCCAAGCTAAACCTCCCCTGGCACAACTTGAGGCCATTTGCTCTTGTCCTATCACTTGCTACTCAGGAGAAGAGATCAGCCCCCTCCATGCTTTCCTCCCCAACAGACTTTGAGACAAACTCTAGTAAAGGAAAAGATTCTGGGTGTGGTTTTTTTGGTTTGTTTTTTTTTGTTTGTTTTGTTTTGGTTTGGTTTGGTTTTTTTTAGATACATGCTACCTAAATGTATGGCAATACATAATCAGCACCATCATATGGCAAGAGCAGGTGTATCTAATATTAGATATTTAATAAGTATGTAGTAATACACTGATAAGCATATCCATGTAAAACCCCTATGTTGTTGATTCTTGCAAAACAATAACAGGGAAAAATATAGTTTTCAATCTTGTTTGTGAGCTTTGAATGGCAGAATCATTACATCGTTTTTAATTTATCTATTGCAGCATATTCAAAATCTTTATTGCTTCTAAATGATACACATACTCAATTCTTGATGAGTAATTGGCTTCTGCGTGGGATGAGTTCTTGTCCTCTTTTAGGCATATATATTGTGACTTTCTTCTGCATGTAACTTTTCTTATTTATTTCAGAAATGAGGGTTCATTAACATCAACTTTAAGAACACTTCTATTCTTCACAGCTCTAATGATCACATTACCTGTTGGGCTATATTTTGCATCAAAGGCTTATATATTTGAAGGTAATTCTGTTTCTGCCAATTAGCATTACTATTATAAAAAGGAGAAAAAGCATGATCCTCTAATAGCATTGTTCTCCTTCCTGTTTTGAATATTTTTTCTTTATGCAGACTAAAGGCCTTCTAATATCTAATTAGAACAGAAAATTATACGTGATTGATATATCCTTCCCTGCATTGTGGTCTGCAGTCCCGTATTTGCTGTTTGTTGTACGATGGTTTGTATAGTATACAGATGCATCGTTTCTGTTACCTGAAGTGAATATAATGCACCCTGCAGTAGACTTCTTGGAATCATCAGGGATATGTTTCCTGCAGGAGTTGCAAACTAATTGTATCTCAAGACAGAATAATCTTGTTTACAGGCTTTTTTTTTTCTTTTTAAAATATACTGACATTTGTAAGTGTAAACCAGTTAAGTCCTATACCCAGTTTCAGATATCGAAGGTGGTTGTAGAGCTTTCTTTTCATTTGAAAAAAAATAAATAAAAATAGCTGCTTGTTCTGTCAAACTGCTAACAACCAGACATGTTCTAGCCTTGATTCTGCAAGGCTTTAATAACTTCCTAATACTGCAGGAGAAAAGTGTATCCTTCAAAAGGAAAGAGGGGGAAGGGAGAAAGCAGCTGCTTTTAAGAGCAGTTTGTGAATATATAACTGAGTTGGATGGTGTTCCAAGGTGATTCTCCTTTGGTGTGTACTGCTGTATGTAGTTCTGAAGGTGAAGGTGTGGTAACTTTCAAGATCCCTTTCAGCATGTTGTTTATTTTACCTGAAGTGTGGCAAGCTGAACCTTAACTTTGCCATGTCAGTTCATGGCAGCACTGATAGGATGGGGTTTGTGTTTGGAGAGTTGTATTTTTTGTGTGGTGTGATGTGTGGTTTTTTTGGTTAGTTTTTGTGTGTGTGTGTGTTGTTTTTTTTTTTTAAGAAATGAGACATTATATTTTCGTATTTGGTCTTCTGATATTTGAATACTTATTTCATGTGAGATTCATTCATATATGTTAACTGGTGAGGAATTATTGTTTTATGGTCTAAATACAGAAGGTGGAGGTCCTCTAAATTTAACTGTTCCACTGGTTTATCCTGTTATAGTGACAAATAAATTATATAATTTTCTCCCCTGTCCTGATTTTTGCCTGGGATAGAGTTAATTTCATTTCTAGTAGCTGGCAAAGTTCTGTGTTTTGGATTTAGAATGAGAATAATGTTGATAATATACCTGTGTTTTAGTTGTTGCTGAGCATACAGGGACTCTTCAGCTTCTCATGCTGTGCCAGTTGCACAAGAAGCTGGGAGGGGGCACAGCTGGGACAGCTGACCCAAACTGTCCCAACGGATATTCCATAGCATGTGGAATTACATTCAGTATTTTTGGGGAAGAAGAAAGAAAAGGGGGAACATTTGGAGCAATGGTGTTCGCCTTCCCAAGTCACCGTTACACGTGACGAAGCCCAGCTTTCCTGAGGATGGCTGAACACCTGCCTGCTATGGGAAGTGGTGAATGAATCCCTTGTTTTGCTTTACCTGTGTCCACAGCTTTTTTTCCACAGTTTCTCACTTTTGCCATTCTGATTCTTTCCCCCATCCTGCTGCAAGGGGGCTAAGTGGCTGTGTGGGGCTGAGTTGCCGGCTGGAGTTAAACCACGGCACTTCCCTATTTTCCTGCCTCACAAAGAGAGTCATACTTAGGAAAAAAAAAAAAAAAGGATGTTGAGGTTTATTTGATGCTGGAAGATAGTAACAGAAAAAGTGAGTGTTGTTGAACTTTAAGCTGTTGACTTCAAACCCAGGGTATTTTATCTTAAATATTGAATAATTGCAGTGTTGCTTTGTTCCAGAAATAGTTTCAAGGTCTGTAATTATCACGGCAAATTCTTTCCTATGAATCTTTCTAAGTTCAGCCTTATGATATAGGAGTAAATGTAACTTTGGTCTTTAAGAAGAATCATAATTTACCATTTCAGTGTTCCTAATAACTAATATTCTTTACTTTCTTTATTTTCTCAGGTTCCTTAGGAATGTCCGACAGAGACAGCTACTTTTATGCTGCCATAATTGCTGTAGTTACTGTTCATGTGGTACTTGCTCTCTTTGTATATGTAGCGTGGAATGAAGGTTCTCGACAGTGGCGAGAAGGCAAACAGGACTAGAATGAAGATCATTGTCATCTGATGCTTACAGACTGTGAATTAATTTTTTGTGAGGTGAATGAAAAGCATTCTTCAAAATGTATTATACACATGCACAAAGATGAGGCTAATGCCTCAACTCTACGTAGAATAAAACTTTTGCTTGTCTTAAGTACGTACCAGTGTTTTCTCTAATGCTGATGGAGGTTGTTGTTTAGCCAGCTGTTATTAGGTCAAGCTGAGCAGGGCTTCACCTGGAATTAGAATGAAATAATTATATATTTTTGGAAAAAATCCTGTAGCTATTTTTGCCATTCCTAGTACTTTTTCTGGCTTGCTCTGAAAATATGTATTTGTTTTCTTGGTTGTATGTACAAACTTTTTGCAGTCAAATCATAGTGAGATTTTTCTGTTGTACGATAACTTGAATTTCATGTCATTGTTGTGCTCTTGTTGGCAAGCTTTCTAGTCTGTAGATAACACATTCTTCCTAAGGTTCCAGCAATACACGGAGCTTTCCTAATGACGATGATTGCTGATACTTGAGGACATCCTGTTGATTTGAGTTTTCCTGTTTGTTATATTATCTGAGCATATTTTGGAAATGTTTTGCTTAATACAGGGCTTGGAATGGTTTTGGTGTTACATTTGTCTGTGGTAAAACTTATCCATAAATGAGACCAAAGTGGGTTATCTATGTCCAGTGGCTTGAGGAGTGTGTTCCCAGGTCTCATTCCTCTCATCTCCATCCCAGTTCCAGGTGTGTGTAAGCACATACACTGTGTCACCACTAATGCAAGTCAATTTTTACATTTTGTTTCTGAAACGTTAACTTTTCTTATCTAGAAGCCCATCATCAGGTTGCTGCCAGAAAACTGAAGAACAGGCTCATAGTACCTGAAATACAAATTTAGCTTCTATGTTGGCATTTTGGTTTCATGTTCTCTAGTATCTGAACTGCACATTGTAGAACAAAAAAGGCCTTTTAATAGATAACTACCGTGCAATACAAGATACAGTAAACAAGCACTTGTGCTGAACAGTTTTTGAATAATCTCTTTAACGCTGCTTATGTGTAGCACAGCTTAAAACAAATAGATCAACTGTAGCACAGTTCAGTAGCTTTTTTTTTAACTCCATTTATAGTGGAGAATCAATTGGAGTATAAATCCCATGCTTTACTATTTGAGTCTTGTGCTCTATCTGTTTAATGTTTCACATACTAGAATCCCTAGACAATAAGTTAATTTCCTAAGAATAATAGGTAAACAGTTGCTTATTATAATTGTTTAGTTACAAAAATCTGAGAAGTTTGGCATGTGCTGTAAGTAGAGGCACTATAATGTCTCAGCAATTGGGGATAACACGCTGAGTCTGAATCCATCCTCTTGAAGATATTTGAAGATAATGCTTTGATCAACAACGATCTTGAGAAGAGACGCAACACTTGAGTCTCTGCATAGTAACAGCCACATAGTAGATTTTGTGTTGACTGTGCTTGAAAGCTGAAATGACCACTCTGGTGAGTGGTGCAGTCAAAGTAGTCAAGTGGTGGAATTGCACTGTGACAAGGGAGCACAAAGAACAGAAACTGCAGTCATACAATGTGGAGTGTACGTGGAGTAGATACTCTACTGAGATTCCTGTTGTGTCTCACCAATACTAATATTTATTATATTTGAAGAGCTTTGTTGTGGTATCTTTAGGTTGTTTCCTTTCATGCACCTGATGTTTCTGTTAATGTCAAAGCTAATTCTTATGTCAAGTTTTTAATTGTTTAATGGCCACTAGAGTTTAAATAATGTACTGTATTGGGTTTGCATTGCAAGGTTTTGATAGCGGGTGGGGGGCTGCAGGGATGACTTCTGTGAGACCAGCAGCTTGTGGTGAGGCGAGCTGTCCCCTGCAGCTGTGGAGGTTCGCCGGACGGCAGAGATCCACCTGCAGCCCAGGGAAAACCCCACCCCGGAGCAGGGGGATGCCCGAGGCGGGGCTGTGACCCGGTGCAGAGCCTGTGCTGGAGCAGGCAGCTGGCAGGACTTGTCACTGTGTGGGGGACCCACACCGGAGCAGTGTGTTCCTGAGGGACTGTACTCCGTGGAGAAGAGCCTGTGCTGTAACAGTTTGTGAAGAACTGCAGCCAGTGGGAAGGACTCATGTTGGAGAAGTTTGTGGGGGACTGCCTTCTGTGAGAGGGACCCCACGCTGGAGCAGGGGAGGAATAGGAGGAGTCCTTGCCCTGAAGAGCAAGGAGCAGCAGAGACCACACGTGATGAACTGACCACAACCCTGTTCCCCATCCTCCTGCACTGCCTGGGGGCAGGTGGTATAGAAACTGGGAGTGAAGTCGGCCCGAGAAAAAGGTGGGGAGGAGGTGTTTTTAAGATTTAGTTTTTTTTCTCATTATCCTGCTCTGATTTGATTGGTAATAAATTAATTGCCCCAAGTTGAGTCTGTTTTGCCTGCGATGGTGATTAGTGAGTGATCTGTCCCTTATCTTTCCCCATGAACCTTTCATTATATTTTCTCCCCTGTCCAGCTGAGGAGTGGAGTGATAGAGCAGCTTGGTGGACACATGGTGTCCAACCAAGGTCAGCCCAGCACATATACAAATATGGAAACTGATAGAAATTGTGGAGAGATTAATATTCTTGTTGATTTGGGGTTTATTTTCTGTAGGATGGAAATGTAAAATTTTTAATGGTGTGGTACTTCAAAGTGGTTCTGTAAGTTTGTTCATTTTATTACTAGGAATGGATTTGAGACAACAGTTGTTAAAATGACAAAATTGGGGAAACTTGGTCTGCAT
This sequence comes from Patagioenas fasciata, assembly GCF_037038585.1. NCBI lineage: Eukaryota > Metazoa > Chordata > Aves > Columbiformes > Columbidae > Patagioenas > Patagioenas fasciata. Next base: position 17,695,442 of record NC_092530.1, read on the forward strand.
AAGCCATTCAGTACTTCAGTATTGCCTCAGTGGTCCATCATGTGTTTGTATAGGCTTACAATTAGGCAGTTTAGCTAAAGCAAGCAATGGTATGTAGCAGTGAGCAAATACTTTGAGACTAAGATTGTAGCAGGAATTTTCTGGAATATTTTCCAAGGCAATAAATAGTAAAGGCACTGGGGGGAAATGGGAAGTGGAAAATCAGTGACTTACCAAAATCTAGTTTTCTTCTGTACTTCTTATAATCTTTGTTTTATTTAATTGCCTGCAGGTCGTTGTGGTGGGTACCCAGCCCATGAAAGCATGGCGGTGGTCAGCTATAGTTTGTGGTTAGGGGTGCCTGACTTAATTCCTCTTTTAGCTGCTAGCACCAAGTAGGAAGTCTCCAGAGAAAAAGGTGATTTTTGTGATCATGTTGTTAATGGGAGTTTTTGCCATACCCTAACATTGATTAATGTGTGTGAACTTTAAACAGTCTTTGCGGTATATTTGAAACAAACCAAAATACTGTCTACCTGGCTTTTGCTATGTAAGAGGGTATCTAGTAATAATTCTCGCTTAACATTAAGAAGCAAAACCACCACACAATACCTAAACAAACCAACCCCCCAAAAAATCCCAGCCTCCTGCAGAATTTCCACAGTGGTGGCAGTTGGGGTCTGTCAAACTGATAGGAAGTTAAGGAATGTAACTTCACCACGCTACTCATGCAGTATGATGAACTATCTGGCAGGCTTTTGTACCCGATTCCCGTGATGGGAGAGGGGAAGTTGTGGTGCTGGCTGAAAAATGACATTCTCAGTGCATTGGTGAACAATAGAATGGTTGATGTTATTGCAGTTTTGGCTGTTTTCAGACTGCTGCACAGTTACTGTAGTTAGATAAACTGTTCTTAGGCTTCTGGTAGTCAACACAATTGGACAGAGTGTGCTCAAAACCACCAGGCTGGGGTGTCGTTGATAATAGTTTTGATGAGTAAGAGATGGGAAAGGAGCGGGCCATTAAAGTGGCAAACTAAGCCACATACATATTATTACAAAATAACATAGTCTGGGTGTGACTCAAATTTAGGTGGGCTACAGCTCATGGGACAAGGGGCAGGGGTGCCCTGTAAAGCCGAGGAGTGACTTGGGGAGGTGCAGTGGAGATGGGGTAGGGGGAGGACTGGCCTGTGCTGGCACAGCTTGGTGCATGATGACTGAGGCACCTTATGTTTTAGTTCACAAGTGTTTATTCCACTGTTGTCCAGGGGATTATGCAGAGCCCTTGACCTGAAATATGTAAACCATACAAAATTGCAAGCCAATTCCACTTTTAACTTCCAATTCAAGTTGACAGCTTTGCAGTGTGTGACCTGGGGCACATTTATTCAGCTTTGTCCTGTACAAACTAGCATTGCTACTGGCTCTGAGTCATCTCTTAGGGCACAGTCAAGCCTGTGGAGTGTAAATATGTCTTTAACGATACCGAATACACGCCACTCTTAACATTTCATCTTGTTTCAAATTTACAGGAAACAGTGCTCACAGAGGCTCTCTTGGGCTTGAATGGGGCTCACCACAAGGAAATTCTGTGTAGTTTGGGGTCCCCAAAGTCATTCTCTATCTGAAGACACATTAATGTCTGAATTTCTGAGATGATGGGATACAGCTTGAGTCTGTTAGGACTGAATCACAGTGTTGTGTGGCAATGCTGAGGTATAGTTTAACACAAGACACGGAGGTGAACTCTTGGGACTAGAGTGCTGTTTGAACTTAAAATGGTAAGAAAAAGTAAAGGAGAATTGAATGGGGATTTCTGTGGAAAGCAGCTTTTTTAGGTGCTAGTCTCCCAGTTTGCATTCTGAAACCAAGAGGCAGAACTGGTGGTGCTCCTGTTTCTGAAGGCAGGGACGGTGACTGGGAAGCTTTGGTGAAGGATGACCAGGGAGAAGGGCTTGTGAAAGCTGGGTAGTTAACTTGGTGACTGTCCAGCTCAATGCCTGGGACTGCATTTTCTTGGTGCTGGTTTGCTGTTGCATTTCACGAACATCTTTGTCCTACCAGCTTTGGATGGCACATTCTTGCTGAGATTATTCCCTGGGGGTGCCCTGTGTTTCTAGGAGTGATCAGGTGCTGACTTGCAACTGCACTTTTACAATTGTGCAATTGTGCAGTTGTGGAAAAAAGCTGTCAAAGCTTACAGTTGGCACATGAGACAGTGTTCTTTAATAGTTTTAATGTAAATAGCCCAGGGCGTAGGCACAGGGGCTGTGTTATTACTTAAAACTGTTTTTAATTGAAGGATGATTTATGAGTGAGAGTAACAGCAGCCAAAGAAGAAAAACTCTGGGTATGGGTCAATGCTGCAGACAGCACTGAGGAGCCATTTAATACCTTTGCCATCTGGTGATTGCAGTTGCAGAGTTGCTCTTAATTTGCTTGATTTATTAATATAAGCGATCAGTTGGAAGTTTACCAAAGTTTAGCTCCACAGCTGAAATGCTTCATACAGCTCATTTCAAGGGAAGGAGTTTTTGATGTGTAAGTGGTTTTGTGCCTGATAGAGAAAACAGACGCACTTTGCTCTCAGACCTTATTGCAGTTTGAGCCTTTTTCTAGAACAATTCCTATAGAATTAGCAAGTGTTGGATGATTCTTAATTTGAAACATTATGACAGAGCAGTTTCCTTTAGAAGCTTGTGTTATGTCTTCAATGCAGTGCTTTGTTTTTCTCACAGTGTAAAACATGCACTCACCAAAAAACCCAAGCCAAAGGTGATTCTGATGATTTGCGTGCCTGAACTGTGTGAATGGCTGTTTGTGTGTTAGGTGCAGCTAGCTGTGCTTAAAAGTGCAGTGTCTGTAGCTCATCATCTGCAGGTTTAGCCCAACATCCCTGAGACTTGCTGGATGGATATGTGTTCAATAGGAAGGTCCTGTTTGCCTTAGTGCATAGTGGCTTCACCAGGTTTATTAGAAATAATTGTGAATAGCAGCTGTTTCACAACTTCCAGTTTTACTAAGAGAAAACTTGATCTTTACTTGTTTTTTATATCTAAGATATAATGGTACCTCTCTTCATGGTAATGACTGATCTGTTACGTTAAGGCAGGTCCTTTATTTCTAGCTGGCATATTTCTAACACATACTTTTGCAAGCAGCAGCAAGTTCCTCACTCTTTTTAGCACTTCTCCCTCTTTACCTCTCCTAGCTATTTGTCAAGTGCTTTTGATGGGAGCAAATATCTTCTGTAGTGTGACATCTGTTGTGATCCCTAGTTAAGATTACATTGAGCTTTGTAGGGAGAGATGAGGTTTTTAAAACATTTGGTGGGAATTGTGCTTTGCTGCCTATGAATTTTCAGAATGATTAGTGCTATCAGCTCTGATATTTGAGGCACGAAAATGGTAATGCTAGGGAAAAAAGTTTCCGATTTTATAAACAATTCTTAATCAGATAGCTATTTGTCATGGGCCTTGGGAGGAGTAATTAACAACACATAATAGCATGTTTCTGTCTTGTCATATGCTTGTTAGATTCAGAACAGTCCAACTCAGCATTAAAATGTAGTTTTATTTTAGCATATTACAAAACTTGAGAATGCTTAAGTACAGCGAGTACCATTGTCAGTGTGATCCAGGCTGCTTTCACTTGCGCAGCTCTGAAAGAAACCTACATTGACCCTTTTGGTAAGGAAATCTTAGCACCTGGGCATGTGTGATGCAGCTCTTCAAGAAGCCTGTCCATTGCAAAATGCCACGTTTGCGTTATAACAAGCTTGTGCAAGGGATTAATTTGGAAGCGGAGCTGAGTGGCTTGTGAACCCTATACCGCAGCTCAACTGTGCTCTAGCTGCGTGGTCCAAATTGCAAGTTGATGGGATAAACAATGTTTGCTTATTGTGGACTTTGTTCAAACCGTGAACAGGTAATTCTTCACAGCAGGTAGTTCTGCACAGCACCAAAACTAATTTGCTACAGTTCTACTCAGTTAAAGATGGAGCAATACAATAGCATGGCTGATTACGGAAGCACAAGTTCAGTTGATCGCATCTGGATATGGATATAATACATAAACTGATTGACCAGTAAAGCAGACAGAGTAATTTATTTTGTCTTGTCTCCTTGAGTTCTGCCAAGACAGTTTTCTTTCACTTTCAACTCAGCAGTTTGCTCAACCTTAAAGATCACTGTACAGATTGTTGGACCAGTAAGATCAGTTGCTGTGTTCGTGGAAGCCAGTGTGCTCCAGGCTCTTGCGATGAACAGGTGAGACTTTGCATTATAAGGGAAGTCCCCTTGCCTGTGATCATGGCTTTTGCAGAATTAATAAGGGCTGGTCCCAAATCTGATACCAATACGAAATGCAGAAAATGAGGTATTGGTGATATCTGTGCCAGGAGTACTGTTATATGGAGGGATAAGAAGAGTTATCCATCAGTAACAGGACATCAACTGACTGGTTTCTCATGTGCATTCCTAGCACTGGGAATCAGTATAAAGCCATCTGTTCTTAATATTTCCCCAGGGGAAAAAAAAAAAAAAAAGACTTAAACTAGGCTTTTGAGACTCAGTATAAATTTAAGCTTAATTTTTAGCCGAAAAGAAAGAGCTTTCAGATAAAACTCTGGTATTGATGGATTTTCCTCCCCAGAATACTCTGCATATTCCTTTTGTGCAAAGAACAGGTTAACATCACAGAATACAATGTCACCCACTGCTCTCTCAGCAGTATCTGCCATTCACCACCATTCATCACAGTGACTCTTTTAGGGATTGTTTCTGGTCAGATCTGGAATCAGTGGACACCAGCAATGTCACCTAGTTTTGCACAGCTTTACGTTCTCTTCCAAGTCTGTACGTCTCACGCTGCAGTGCGTGCTTTCCTTCTTCCTCAGTTCTTCTGAGCATTCCGTGAAATCCCTGTTTCAGTGGATTGTTGCTGCTGTTCAGCAGACTTTAGACTTCCCTGGGCTTCTTTCAGGCACCTTTTCTCTGCCTGATCCTTTCCTTCCACCTCCTTCTAAAATCTTAAAAAATAATGAGTAAAAAGTTGAAATTTGCACACCACTGGAGGATGATGCTGCACCTAAACTGTGTGGTTCCATTATCCTTTCAATAGCATTAGCACTGTGCACTCATCCTGCTTTGCACTTCCAGAGCACATCTGTTCATTTGCCCAAAATATTGAGCTGGGAATGAGTTCAGTGGTCAGGGTCCGAAGTATGCATGTGGTGGTCTCTGGGGAAAGGGTTGGTATGAGACTGGAAGGAATAAGCCAGTGGGTAAACGATAAAGGAATTAAACTAATACATGGGTCCTAAATCTTCATGTATGCGTTTGGTTATGTACATGTCTTAGTCCTAGCTCTAGGCAGTGTATTGTTTGGGAAAGTGTGCTCAAGCATGACTCATTTGCATTTGGCTCCCACTCCCAAAATGTTGTGCCATTTGAAATGTTTTATTTTTCTGTATTTAAAGAATATTGTTTCATAATCCAAAAACTATTTTTCATTTTTTCTAGGACAATTGGTGGAAGTGTTTTTATTAATCTTTTTATTACTTAAGAGCTTCTATCTGCAATACACAATAGAGACAAATGAATTGATTTTCTTTTTGAGACAAGCTTGCCTTTTATCCTACAGAAGTGGTGACTCAGGAGATTCATCCAACCCTCATCTCTATTCCTCCCCCAGCTAATAAGTTAAATGTGAGTTTTGTGTTTGTATTAAAAGGCAGCCTATGCTTACCTCACTAGGGAGCTTGTTTGAACATTGAGTTCACAAGAGGAAAATTCCTTGCCACTGTAAAACAGCATCTCTGAGCATTAAGGAGCATTGCAAAATCTGCTCCTGGAATGAAGAAAACATTAGATTTCATTTGTCGCTCACATTTACAGTGATGCTAGTCTAGCGTGCTTGTAACTCTTGATGGTGATGCCAGAAGGCTTGTTGCTCTGACACAGGTCTCTACCTTCTGCTGACTATTTATGTAATATTTTGGGCTTGTGAATCGTGTAGATGAAGAGTACTGGGATGTACAAGATGCTGTACTGATCTAGGATAAAAGCTCCCTCTACTTCCATTCTGACTGAAACAGTCCTGCGAATGGTTGTTCTGGTGTAACGAAGGAGGGAGTGTGGAGGATGGATGCAGGTGGAGGTTCTTCAAGTCACTGTTGGTGCTGAAGCCACGTGCTGTGAGAAGGCACCCTCAGCTGGAGCTGACTCCCATATTCATGTAGACAAGCTCGTTCAAAGTTAGAATGAGGTACGGACTTGCAGCTCTGCAGTGCAGATGTACCATGAGTTGTAGTTGAGAGGAAAGGTGAGCTTGATCAGCACAAGTCACTGCGTAAAAAGCAGCAGATTTGTCTGAGAAGTTGTGGATTTTGCACTGGCTTTTCTTCATGTGCATCAAAGGTCTTCTGGGCATCCCTGCTGGCAGATCCTGGTTTAAAGCCTCCCATGGGGGATCCCTGATAGGGGTGCACAAGAATTAGAGGCCTTCTTGGTGTCTCCCAGCCCATGTCTGTCGAAACAGTTTCACATACAGGGTCTGGCATCTCTAACTTGATTCTTTCCTCAAAAGGTGCTTATAAACCAGGTGACAGGACCAGGGCGACTATCGAGGCCTCTGTCAACTGTGTTTATGGAGAGATGGTGGAGAACCAGATGCAGTGCAAATTGGCTACTCGGGAGAGTTGGCCCTGAAAGCTGTTTTACAGGTGGCTGTTTGAGTTGTCCATTTAACCTCAAACTCTTGGGCAAAGAGATACTTGACTTCTGTTACATAGCTGAGTGTGGTGTTTTGATCATTTTATGATGCAAATACTGTGTAACCTAGAACAGAGCTGAGCTCCTGAATTGTGTTTGTGTAGAGGCTGCTCAGTGTCTGGCTGTAGAGAGTGCATGAAGCCACAACAGCGACGTGGGTGTGAATTCAGCCTTGCCAGGTGTTTTGCCCTCCCTTCCCTATGGTTAATTATTCATCAGCTCCAAAGAGCAAGCCCTGTTTTTCCAAGTGGTCCTTTTTGGTGAAATCTGGAGAGGTAAAGCAAAAGAACAAGCTTTGCACAAAGAAACCACGCTCTGAACATAATTTTTTTCCCGTTTGATCGCTACACACTTAACACTGCCTTGCAGATGTTCAGAGGACTGGTACTTAACTAAGAAAAGGCTGTTGAGATTGATTTTTCAGAAACAATAAAAACTCCATGCCTATCTCCTCCCTTCACCATTCCCTAGGGTGGGAGGGACTGGCTGTAATTACAGAGGCTGCAGAATAGACATGTTTGTACTCTCAGCCAGAACTACAAGCCTCTTTCTGTATGTTCCCAGCTAAGGACAGACTATCTAGGGATTCCTGTCAAAAGGGTTTTGGAGATCTTGCAGCACTGCTATTTTCCTGGAACTCTCCACAACAAATGTGCTGCTGTGAATGGAGTTCTTGATAGATGAACCTGGAGAAGAGCAAGTGATGGACTAGGTCATGTATAGCAAAGAGTTAAGCTTTATAACCCACAGGATGCTAAACAGAACCTGTATCTGCAAGAATAAAGGATAAAGGCTGTGATTTCCAAACCTTCCCTTATGCTAAAGTAGAAATATACTATAATGAAGATCCTATCTGTTAGTTTCCTCATTCATTTGTAGATGTGTGTTAGTTAAACAAGATCTTCTTTACAAAGTGTAGGGGCTGTTTAAATTCTTTAGGGGATGAGCATATTTATTAGGAGCTCATAATTCTTGTAACTTGTTACATTAAAATGTGAATGCATTAGGGTATAGTCTGATGAGAAGCATGAAAGTGATTACTAAACTGCAGAAATAAATGTGCTAGAACCCTAAATACTATAATAATCCTCTAAGGGCAAATTGCGCCCTCATTCATTTATAATGTTATTGTGATTGGCTTTGTTTTAGTCCAACTTTGAGTCAATACCTCTGTGAAAACCTCATGACTTGCCTTCCAAAGTGACATCAAAGATGAAAGGAGAAAAACAGTCTTGACAAAACCAGGTCACTACATCAGCAAGAGCAGAGTGGGCTGAGCAGCCCTGCTTCCTAGAGCTGAACCTTGCTGCAGGAGCATTGCTGCACTCCCATTAGTGTGTCACAAGTGCTGTTCTCAGCAGTCAGGGGCCAAAAAGTGTCACAACAGCAGCTAAAGCCTTGGCCAAAGCCTTGTGCCTCTCCTCTCAGAGCACTGCTGTCCTGAGATGAAGATGTGGAGGTGCTCAAAGCATCTCTTTGGGGAGAATGTCCTGGTCCCAGCTACCCATTGCAGCCAGCCCCTGGCACAAGTTAGGAATGAGGAGAAATGATGAGTCCTTTGTGCCTAAATCAAGCAAAAATCCCAGCAAGGGAACCGAGGTGTTCTGCTAGCCCTATGCTTCCAGAAAAGCAAGGGTTCTTTCATAGCCTTGGCTAAGAAATCCTAGGGCTGAGAGAGACTAAGGATCTTCTAAAGCATATACATATCTCCAACACCTGTGAACCATGAGAAAAATGTATGGGCCTGAAGCCCATCTCAGTCTGCCTACAGAGCAAGGGGCTGTCAAGAAACCATCATCTCTCCCTCCTTCCACAGCTCCTGTGTATCCCTGGAAGAGCTGTCCGTCAAGGGACAGAGAGCGGGATTTGAGTACAGAGGCACAGGGCCAGGCAGGCTGCTCTGGAATTGCCACATGGGCAAAATAACTGTCAGTAATGGTGTGGTGGGAGCTAGAGGGCATCCATGGACAGGGCTCTGCTCCTGGTGCCCTTGTGACAGTGTCCTCCAGCCATTTTTGTAAAGGGCTGGTTTAGTGTATATAGCCAAAACTTAACAACACAATAATCTTGCTGGCAGGGCCAGGTAATTAATATCTAGTACAACATACTGTAACAAACTGCTTCTTTCACATGTGTTTTGTGCAAAGTGGGAGTGCTGGGGTGTGCTAGTTTTGCTAGTTTTCTGCTGTTTGGTGAAGAGGGTGAAGAAAACCTACAGGAAGAAGGAAATGTGTATGCTATCTTTGGGGGTTTTAATTAAATTATCAGCAGTGGCAGCAACAGCAAAGTGCCAGGGCTTCTCCTGGGACACGCTTACTGAGCAAGTGATTTGCAGAGGAGAGGGAATCTGGATGCAAGAGACTCATACAGGTGTCTGTGTTCAAGAACAGCATCTCTCATTGCCATCAGACCTCACTTTTTGTGTTGCTGATTTGGTTTACTTAATGAAGAAGAGATCTTTACCTGTGTCTTTGACCATACAAGTGCAAGGCTGGTGTTTTGGTGTTACCACGTGAAGAGCAGTAACAGCGCGTGGTCTCTTGCAGGTTTCACTAAAGCCACACACCACCACATGTAGCAGATGCTAAATGGAAGCCCCATGGCACAAGCTTTGCTCTTTCTATAGGACACCCCAAGCAAGAGTTACAAAAAAGCAAACATCTAGTCTGGGGCTTGAAATGTCACACTGCGCGGTCTGTCTCCGGACACAGCTCTACCGAGCGCTGAAAGCTGGAGTCTGCTCCTGTGCTCATCATCCGATGTTCCCCCACCCGGCTTTGAGCAGAGGAGCTTGTTGATGGATGCAGGTCCGCCCTGCTCCCCACAGCATCTCCCGAAGCACTGTGAGTGCTGCGGGGACACAGAATCACCGGGGCACACGTGGGGTCCGTGTCCGGGGAGGTTGTGCCTGCACAATTCAAATGGCGAGCACAAGCTGGCGTCTGCCCTGACCAGCAGGTCACCTGGGGCAATAAACTCAAGGAGGGAAAGAGAAACTTGCTTTAATAACATTAGGAAGACCTGCTTTCATTTCAAGTAAGTTAATATCTCAGTGCAAAATAAATTACTTCTATCACCTTGGGCTTTTCTAGGTAGGATTTTGAGCAGAGCAAGCTAATGACGATTCTGGCTCATTAGAATTTTAAAGGGTGTTGTCATTTCTTGGTGTAAACAGAAAGTGATAGTGTAGCATGTGGGAGGTCTTTAATCTTGTCTTCTAGATTTACATTTTGTAGGATTAGAATTTTTTTCATTTAAGCTTTTTGTTTCATCTTGAGCAGAGGCAAGCAGGTAACTAATGGTACACGCAGAGCATTTTAATGTGGCTTCTTCCTGAAATCATCTGAGCAGCCAAGCCCCCTCAGACCACAGCCCCACCCTCCCATCTGCATTTCGTAAAGGTATTATCGCTGTAATTAATAGGAATTGTATAACAGTACCTAATTAAACTCTGATCATATAGTGTAAATTTAACTTGATTATCGTTAGCCTCAGTGAACTCTGCAGGAGATTAATCCTGGTGATTCAGTCAGCACAGAAAGCAACAGCACCAGTTCTGCAGAGGACCGAAATATTAGTGTGTGGAAATGCTCTGTGTTCCAAAAACCCACAAGGCAGGGCTGCACACTGACGGCGAGGGGATTGTGCTACAACCGGAGTTGCCCCATTTCTGAACTGGTTAAAAGCCACTGGGATGCAAGCAGGCTCCTACAGCACAGATCTTAAAATCACTGAATAAGGAGTCTGTGAGAGGATTATGGCTTACATAAGAGTTTTATGTCTGTCCTAAAGCTACAGCCCCTATACCTTCGTGGGCTGTGCACTGTGTCTGCCAGTGACTCATGGACACCAGAATGACTCCTGAATGACTACAAGCCATGTTTTGTTTAAGATGGGATTTCAGATACAGGACCTGGTCCCTGTCTTATGAAAGCTGGTGGGGTTCTGTCCATGACACTAGAGCAAAGACAATAATGTTATTTATTTATCTTGATGTCTGCAGATTAGAATGCTGTGTGCTTCGATTCTGCCCAGTGCGCCAGACAGTATTTCCACTTTTCTTTGCTAAAATACCAAATAGAACTTTGGTATTTTTTTTTCTCTATCTAGTCCAGAAGTTCAGGGCATGGGGTTTGCCCTGTCTTTCACTGTGTGCATCTGCTTGTTTGCCGCTAATAATAGTTTAATCAATCGGGCCGATTCCTGCATATCCTCTGTCTGACAGTAGCCCAGAAGACCCAGATGACAGCAGAAAATGGTCTTTTCTACGTGTCACTGTTTTTTTGCTTAATTAAAAGCAAAGAGAAAGTTTTACTCTTGTTTGCATGAATGGTCACATCAAACAGTACAGGAAAATCTAGGCCAAGCTGCTTTCAGCAGGCTAAGGAACATTATACTATTGCACTGCGTCCTTTCATAGTAGCGATGCTTCTTAATAAATGTCTGGCACCTTTTGAACTTTCTTTGGCACTGTTGGTTTTGCTTTTCACAAGTCCCCGAAGCCCACCTTCCCCTCCCTCGCTCGCCGTGGCGCGGCTGTTGTTAGATGTGTTGGGTGGGATGGGGAGGCAGGGGACCGGCACAGGGATGCGTGGCAGCTGCATCCTCGCTGCCTGCCGAAATGGTGCCGGTTATATAACGCCCGCGCTGGGTAACGAGGTGAAACTCCGTCAACTCTTCTGCAGGAGGTTTCAGAGGGGTTGTGGCTGCTGGCTGGCTTAAAGGGTAAGAGGAACGTGTTTCTCGGGGAAAGGGGGGCACGCATATGTGTGTTAGTGTGTACTGTGCTAAAAAGGGGCTACAAAATTACAGCCTGAAATGTAGGTGCAGGCAATAATACCTCGGGCAAGCACAGCCACCCTGCACCATTAGCACATTGCCTGAAACAGATCATTTTAGGATATTGCTGCCTGTGGAACAGCCCTGTAACTTCTTAGTACTGTTTTTCTGGTTTCCCCTAATGTGTCTGAAACACAACTAAGAATATGATGTCCTTAAGCCACGATGGCTTTCCCTTAAATTTGATAGTGGTAATAACACTTTTTGAGAGAAGGCTGTGCTCAGGCAGTGAAGTGCTTTACATCTAATGATCACAAGATGTTGACATTATTCAGAATGTAACTTGTTGGGGCTTCGCTGTTGGTTTTTTGCACTTGCAGAGTTGTGCCTGTTTGCAGCTCAGCTGGTACTTTTGCTTGTCCAAGTGAAAATGCTCATGTTGAATGCTGACTGTATGTTGGATGACTGTGTCCATGAGTGCCAGATACCCATGTCTGGTTTGGTTTAGGACTGGACCTATAGGTCTGGACACACTGTCTGCTACCACAGAAGAGCTGCTCAAACATGTAGCACTCATGGAGCTACTGTTAAATGTGCATCTCAGAGCAGAAAGCAATCTCTGTTTACAGCAATATGAGCAACAAAGAGAACCCCCAAGCTTTCTGGGGTTGTGTTATGGGGGTTATGCTTGCTTTGTTAGTGCTGTATGTGCTTAAAATATGTGGGAGTTACTGGTGAAACTGATGGTTCTGTTACAGAAACAGAAGGGCCGTGGAGAGGGGCTGTACATCCACAGCCCAGTAGTTAGCTGTGAGCTCAGAGGATTCAAAGAGCAAGAAGCAGAACCCAAATGAACCTAAATGAGCAAGGGGATCTAAATTATTCACAAACAGAAATTTTTGTTCCTGAACAGTCAGGTGCCTAAATCCAGAGCAGCCTCAGGCTGTGGGACTGGCACTGCGAGGGTGAGTGTTGTCCTAAAATGAACTGTGCAACAGAAAAATCACTTGCTATTAGTTAGATAAAAGCTCATATCCCCCTGGGACTGTGAATCTCTTCTGCTCAGTTTTTAGACTCTTTTTTGTTATAATGTAAAATGTACCTGCTGTGTTTTGGCAAGGGGAAAGGAGATACTTGGGGACGGGCTGTATCTGTTTCTTCCACTTTAGTTTTCTCCATGCGAGCAGGTTTCAGCTGGTTGAAAGCAAATTGAGCCAGTTTGGTCTTGGGCTTAAAGCTGAACCAAAACAGCTTCAGTCACACCAGGGCTGAAAAGCTTCAGTCTACCAGGCTCCCTGCTCTTGGGGTAGGGTGCAATTGAATAGAAGCAGCACAGGACTGGCAAGGAAACAAACTGATTAATGCACATAATTAGTCATAAAAATCATTATAATAATTGGAAATGATGGACAGCCGTGCTGGGAATTTAAGCATAGATGCCAAGAGTTAACCACATCCCAGAGACTAAGCTCCACTATCTCCTTGGGGTAATTTCTGTCCTGCTGGACGGGGGAACAGGCAGAAACCTCTGCTTTCCCTTTCCAGGAGGGAGAGACAAGTTAGTCCTGCTTGCATCAGCAACGTGGTGGTTCCCTCAGGACTGCAAAAATAGCAGTGGGGTTAGGCTTTTGATGCTGTAAGCCCCCAAGCACTGGGTGCATCACTGAGCAGAGGCAGAAGGTCGTAAGTGACCATAGGTATAGGAATATCACACAGCTGCCCAGTTTTTCCACATGTGATCATGGTGGTGTTGGTGGCTTTGTAATTTTTGGAGACCCATAGCTGAACCCTCAGGGACCCGCTTACCATCTGATGATGGTGAGCCTTGCCCTATATATCAAGCAGATTTCTCTCTGTGTGCATGCCTGCGATTAATTACCACTATGAAATGGTAATAAAAAATTTAAAATGTCATCACAACGTGATGCGGAGCTGGGATTTGCCATCAAGCTGCAAGTCTCCTGTTGGCGAAGCTGCTCAGAGTTGACCTGAACTCTGCAGTTGAATGGTTATTCCTCTCAATGAACTGCTCTCTGAGCAGGCTGACATTGTGCCCATTGTGTGTCACTGACTTGTGTGGATATGACTCTTTAGCAGCTTTCCTAAGTCTTTCCTATGGTGGAAAGTCAGCCTGGTCAAATCTCCTAGCAGCCTCAGCAAGAGCAGTGCTGGGCGTGCTTAGCCCAGGGAGTAACTTGCTTCTTGAAGGAGAGTTATTTTCATGTGGACAAGGGTCATTTGCACTGCTGTGACTTCTTGACATTGGTACGCATTCTGAGAAAGTCCCCATGGGGATAACTTAGTGCCACTGAGCTTCTCTCTCCCTGATGTGGCTGCAAGAGCAGTGCTGCCTTCTAGAGAGCAGAGTCACAGTGCAGGGTTACATTGCGGAGCTGAATGCTGAGTAACTTTGCATCTGTTAGTTGACAGCCATACTACCAAAGGTGCCTGCAGGTACCTCATTTTGCCCCAAGAGTTCAGGTCCAAGCTGCAGCCAGTGAGGCTCTCGGCACAGAAACCTCAGTGGTGGGGTCAGAGCCAGGTTTGTCAGAAGTGCCCCAGCTTCAGAAAATAAAGGCTTTTGTTTGGGGGGAAAGAAGGAAGAGAACAAGAATGATTTCCAACAAGCTGATAAAAACCCTGAAGTAAATAACTAAGTGTTCTTCCATTTCCGTGTAGCTCTTGGAAAATTGCCCAGGTTGTCTTTAAAGAGCTCATTGTAAAATAGTGAGACGGTCTTTCCCCACAGGTATATCTTAAAACAGAAACATTTTATTTTCTCCACTTGGAATCATTATAGAATTACCTGGTCTTGGGATTACAGTGAAGACTTTTGGGAAATAATTCTCCTGGGCTACGTTGAATGAGATGTGCTACAGCCGTGCTGGTCTACAGTTTTGTATAGCAAGGGAGGGAACGGTTCAGCACTCATTCTTGCATGCCTGGTTCTAAAGGAGAAATCAGAGGTTTGATTTGGGTTATATTTAAATCCTTCTGTCATCAGCAGTCAAACTGGTTCTGTTCTTTAATTTAAACTTTTTAAAATAAAAGTGAAGCTTCAGTACAAGTGGTGTTGTTTGCCGAAACTGATTGACTCAGCCAATTTCTTTTCTATTATAAGTATTTTGCTGCAGGAATTAGCAGATATCTATCTGCTATCAAATGTTTTAATATTACAACACAAATATGTGTACATAGGAAGCAGAAGTTTTCCTCTGTGTGCACCCTCCTCTGTGTACCTGTAAGAGCAGCCTGGCTCTTACCTGCTGATGTGGAGCCCCTTGGGGAGCCCTGTTGGCTGGGGAAAAGGGTGCTGGTGCTGTCTGGTACCTTGGTGAGCTGAGCCCAAGACAAACCAATAAATAGCAATATTTCCATTTACTTCAGTAGCCTTTTGATTAGATTGCCATTCCCTACATAGACTCGAGGAACAGAGTAATAAAGGTAATGAAGGATAAGTAACAGAGATAAGTACAGATGCTCAGCCATCGCAGTCCCTCCAAAATGTCAGTCTGTTGAACCCATTTGCTGTTCTGACCTTCTCTGGGCTAGAATTTGATTTTGAGTCTCCATGGGCAGGTGGATTGGACAGCCCCCTGCTCAAGTACTGTGTCAGCTGTGTGGAAAATATTATGCCAGGCTGTATGTTTATTAATAAGCTGATTTTGTAAGGAGATGGAGCACTGCATCTGAGCTCTCGTGGCAGGGCCAGCTAATGATATTGGACAGCAAGCAACTGTCACTTTTGCTAAATCTGTCATATTGCAAGTAAGCTGCTTACAGCATGCAGTTGAGGTGGGCAGAATGGCAGTCTAATCCACCTTAGGACTCTACCCAAAGTCAAATTTGGAGTCTGCCTTTCTGAAGAACACAGTTGTCCCCTGGAAACCACTGTCTCAGAGGCACAAAGAAAGGTAAGGAGAAGAACAGTCACCAGCTTTGCTTCATAAACTCCATCTGTGTGTCTGCTCAAGGGCTTGTAGACCCTCATCCCTGAGAGATGATAAAATCAGACTTCTGAGTAACAGAAGCAACATGGGATTTGTCAGAAAGCATATCCTTGTACATTGTTTAGCAAATGCAGCACAGATTTGCAAGCAACCTGAGGAGCTGCAGCAGAGCCTTAAGCAGAAAAGCTGAACGCTGTGAGACCCTGTCAGTAGTGTAGGATAATATTAAACTGTGTTGATCTTTGGCAGCCTTTGTGCTACAGAAGTGTTTATAGGTGTAAACATTAGACCATAGATACAGTTTCTTCGATGCTCTACACATGGGGCAAAGTGCTGAGGTTTATGGGACAATAAAAGTCAGTGCTGAATGCTGTGAATAGTTTCCTCTTCTCAGGTCTTTATATCTGCTCTTAACTGTTCATCGGTGACATTTAACAGTGTTTAAGAATATCTTTGCTCCCCTTAAATTGTCGTTTCATCTGTGCAGTGTTCCACATTAGAAGGAGTTTGCTGGTATTGTTGTCTTTGCTGTAGTTGCATGAGAAGATCCACATGAGGCTGGAGTGCTGTGTTAAGCTGGTCAGGAGATCGTGTGTGGAGTCTGAAGACTGTCAATTACAATATGCATTTCAAAATCATGGGACTGCATAAAATATGCCCGGAAGGAGCTTCAAGAGGCCTTTAGTTTTGTTGCTCCCCACAAGGAAATTCACAACAGTCAAAGGTAGAGGTGTGCCTACGTATTTTGTAGAGTTAAAGCTCAAGAAAACAGACAGGAAAGCAGTTTAAAGTGCTGTCAGGAAAAGGGGATGGGAAATAGATCAAATGCCTCATTAAAATCACTTAGTGGCAGGGCTGTAGGTTCAGTGTGGAATTCCTGGCTGTCAGCCCACCAAAGCCAACAACACGCACATGCTCGTGAGATACAGAGCTGAGGTCCCTCCGTTTTCCGCAGGCACCAGGGAGCACCTGAGACTCCTTGGTGGCCATCATACCTGATGGGTTGTGTGACCAGGGATACCAATTCACAAGTAACTGGCTAAAGACCAAAGAAGGCAGGTCTCTTTTCTGCTTCCTGCCTTCTCCACTGCATCAGCACAGTAGTGGAAAAGTAGTTGAAAGCTGATCTTTTAAAAACTTTTCTTCTGGCATTAGTTTTCAACCATGCAAGCGTGGTTTCTCCATGCAAGGGAGGCTGGGAATGGCTGAAGTGCTTTCTCAAGGGCAAGATATGCTTGAGCTGGTCATGAAACTGCACCCTGAGGGCTGCTGAATCAGACTGCTTGTAAAAGTCAAGAGCATTTTAATGTATGAGATGTTTATGTCCTTTCTTGAAGTGTTATAATGAGGATAAAGCGATAGCATCAGGGAAATGGGGTCACCGAGTGGAGCCCCAGGGAAGTGCATGCCCACCTCCTCTGTGTTTACCTTAGGGTGTGTTTTGGTTACTGACTGCTAAACATTGCAAAGCTGAAGGTGCTTTATCACTCTTCTGAATTTCAAACAGTTTGTTGGGTCTTACTGGAGAGCACAACATTGGTAGCTTTAACCAGCTGTAATACGGAGGTTGTTCAGAAGCACAGCTCAGTTACCATAACAGCAGTTTTATTTTTATCTTCAGGAGGAAATATTTGTTGAAATTACCTTTTGGGCCCCAAGAGGTGAAGACATTTCTAATCGGAGTAGTCCCTATGAGTACATGTAACTGGGTTTTTTTTGAGGTAGAAAAACGTTTACTGGTAGACTTATACATTGGGTTTGTGTGTTCTCTGCAGTCTTCAGCAATTGGGTTGGGGTTTTCTTGGATGGCTTTAGCAATTATTTAGGAGGTGATGGACAGTCTAGGGTTTTGAATACTCTTTAAATGGCTTTTTAATATAAGGCCCGTGAGGATGAGCATGCTGCATTGCCACTGGAGATATCCAACGAGGCATTTATGCTTTAAAAGCACTTCTCAAATTACCACACCTACCAGGGAGATCCACCTTCTGAGGACTCTAAGGCCTTGCTGCAGAACCCATGAACAGTGCTGGAGAGCACCCCAAAAAAGTGATTCCTCAGAGTGTTTGAGGCCATGAACATCCAGATTGGTACTTGCTTACTATGATGGTTGAACTTTCATTGTCCAATTGATTTAGTGGCTACAACTTGTGTTTAAAGCTAGGCATCAGAGAGATAGTCTGTAAAATCCCTTCATGGTCTACCCTCAGGGAAGACTGGCACCTCTTTGCTGCCCTGATCCTAAAACCCATGTTCCTAGAAGGTCAATGGCAAGCAATACTGTGAGTTAAAAGTACCTGGTGGGAAAGGTATGAGAATAAATCTTCCAAAGCAACGTAAGGCAGAGCTATTTTTAGGCAGAAAGGTCTTATCCTTCTTAATGTGGATTTTATATTTTTTTAAGTGTTGCATACAAATTGTGACCTGTTCTAGAAAGTGCTTTAGAAACCTGTAGCATTAGGTAGACTGAATTATTTCCTATAGATTTCTATTATTTGAAAGCATACAGTGGAATTCATCAGGAGGTGTCATTCTCTTCCTGTCTATGCCAGTGGATCACTCATCAGTGCAGAATTCATCTTTTTTATCTATGAAGCTGAACAAAACAAAAAAAGTTTTTGAGTTGTCATCTTCTCAAATCCTTGCTATATAGGTATCAGAACATTTTTACTAAATACTGCTGTTCTACTTCAGTCTTTAAAGGAACCTTATCCGAAACTTTTACTTTGCAGGTGAGATTCGGTTTCCAGGTAATATGGGACTCTGCTGCAATCCAGAATAAATTAAAGAAAAATGTGCAGACATCAAAGAACATTAGTAAATTTAATTACTGGGGTTGGAAAGCTGGCATTACTTCCTTAAAAATAGCTCATCTCACAGAAAGGTGGCATAATTTAAAATCAGTTGCACATAGAAGATCCCCTAGTGACCATCTCGGGCAGGAGTGAGTCGAGGTTTATGTAGGTACATTTGTTTCAGACACTGCACCTTTCTTGGAAACTGGTTTCTTTCCAAACAGTCCAGTTTGGGTGTCCTGAGTTGCTTTTCAGAGGTGTAACACTGTTCATCTCCAGTGAATCTAGCTGCGGGTTTTGCGTCCCGGTGCTGTGTGCTGCGTGTTCTGAAAATCCAGCTGGTCACTGATTGCTTGGCCTGCCCTGCCCTGGACCAAGGGTTTGCTGGAGGAATTTAGTTTTAAATAACATTTCCACTGTCTAGATCTTTATCATTGTTAGAAGAGAACTTACTGTGAAGGGGCCACTGACTGCACATTCTCACAAGCGCAGCTGTGTTTGCACAAGCCAGGATTTGTTCCTGGGGAGTGGGAGGGTGGGCGGTCTGCTCCTGCCAGCATGCAGGGGGAAACCTCTGCAGCCTGGCTTCGTCTCGCTCAACTGAAATTTCTCATTGGGCTCTACCAGAAGGTATTTCTGCAGCAGTTCTGATGGTCTGACATCTTCCAGCTACCCATAAATGCATGCTAACGCTGTTAATTTCATTTGGTTGGGTTTGGTTGGTGGTTGGGTTGGGGTATGGAGTAGTTTTGATCTTTTTGAGCTGGATGCTGTGGTTAAGGCTTCTTCCTAAAGACACTAAACCAAGGAAGTTGAGCTGTGTTAGAAGTAATGTGGGTAACATTTCCAATCTTGCCCCCTGCTGAATGAAAACCATTGAAACACAAAAGCCATGAAAAGCTAGACTGAATTTTCAGCTTGCACAGCAGCGCTTTTTGAAGAGGGATGAACCCTAGCACGAGCTTAAGTTTCACTGCAGCATTTGCTGAATAAGGGCCTAAATGAATAACATCAAGTAATAGTTGGTGTAAGAACTGGCTTCAGCTATGTAAGAAATTCAGGGCTGTATTTCTCAGACACACAAGCCCATTGCAACACCAAAATGGAAAAATTAACTTTGCATTCACCAGTGCTGAAATTTGATGGGTGGCAATGGATTTGCATTGGAAATGGCTCAATAACAATATGCTGGGTGACTATGCTGTTGAAACAGAAGGTAGCAATGGTGTTTGGAAACAGCTCTTATATGGGAGAATAAAAAAGGCTGTTAAGACATTCTTTTGTGAAACAGCACCAGGCAAAGCACTGAGCACATAGCAGTGTGTGGGAGAGGAAAAAGTGCATTAAGGCTTCTCTATCTGTTGCATGAGTCATCAAAACTTATGTAAATGTGCCTTCTTATAAGCTGTATTTATCTTATTCATATAGAGGAATCAATAGTAATGGTTCTCTTTCCTGAGCAGCAGCGATGTAGGTATGGAGTACAGTATTTTCTTAAGCAGCATTACATATGTCCATTATCCCTTTGGATCATGGAAGACAAGAGACTAACTAAAAGCAATTCCCCATGACTGTTACTTGGAAACTTAAACAAAATCCCAGACCCTCTAATCCAGGATGGTAATGCTATCTAATCTGTTTTTGAAAGGCAGGTATGAGAGTCTGAGTAACATGTCAGTTTAAAATAATCTTCCTTCTATATATCTCTGCATGTGCTTCAGCAGGGTTTGATGTGAAGGTTAAGAGGCTTTGTTAGCACAGTTGCAATTTTCTTGATTTTTTTCAGAACCTAGTTGTAGCTCACCAGTGAGAACTGGCAAGAGTCAAAATATGGTGTGACCGCAAGAAAAAGGAGCTCTGATGATGTGGGTTCAAAGCCAGAAAAGTGCTCTGACAGTCTTCCAGTCTGATTGACATATTTTGGGAGTGCTTATGCTTCATACCCTATTCCCAAGTAGAAGATACTGCTCTTTCAGACATCTTTCTATCTAATCAGTCCTTCTGCTTTAAAGATGAAAAAAAATATATATTAATAATGAGAGGGATCCTAACAGATTGATATTTCACAGGGTTTTAGGGATGAACCTCTGTCTCCTGAAGTCAGAGGCAGCTTTGCCTTTAACAAGGGTATTTAGTCACTGTGTAGTCTAGCAGAGTGCAATTATCTTAATAGACGAGAGTTACCTAAAAGGACATTCTGTAAATGTCAAACAAGGTTCAACTGGAGTTCCTTGTGCATTTTATTGGGAGTAACTAGATTTTGGACAGGAGAATATATATTTTAGAAATCTATCCATATGTGGAGTAATTGGAAATTCACCCATAGGTAAATGAGTAACAGACTTGATATTCCTCAGTTTCTAGTGCTTGGATTTTGAGAGCTAGAGTAGTTTTTAGAAAGGCTGGCTTTCTGAAGAAAATGAGGCTTTTTAACGTAATGTACGTTGACCTTTGGAAGTGGTTTTGGATTTGGGCCATCCTTTCAACCACGGGCATGCTACAAACTTTAAACAGCCCAGGGAGACACCTGAGGCCTTTGATGTACCAAGATCCTCTGGTGCCACAGGGCTACCAGTGGCCACCATCACGGTGACCCTGGTATCAGGCCTATGAGGTTTATCCTGGCTGTCTCCTTTCTGATGTGTTTGGCTGATGTTTGAACTCTATATAAGTTCTAGATTTTCAGCTCTGGAGCCCAGGAGAGCAGGAAGGAGGCTCTTGGTTCCAGCGCCGTAACCGGCTTGGTCCGGGCAGGGCAAGTTATTTTCTTCCAAGCAAATATTTGCTAAGTGCATGAGGGAGAGTTTGTATGCAATTTGTTGGCATAATGTCAATACAGTTTTGTTCTGATGTGCGGTTTAGAAGTTTAATTAACATGAACTTTGCAACATGTGCTTGGAAGTAAATAGGTGCATCTTCATTTACTTGGCAGAAGAGTAACACTTCTTTAGGAGATATGAAAGCTTTTCCTAGTGCGTGTGACTATATTCACTAGTACCCTGCAGGCCATTCCGCAGGGCACTCACTTCTGAAGCCCCTGTAAGGCCAAATATCAGGTTTAGAGGAGACTTGAGTGCTGTACGAATTTTGTGGTGAGTTTTTGCACAGAAGGTGAGTTTCATCCTAAAACCTGAACACCGTGCAGACAAGCAGGCAGATCCGACACCAAAGGAGAGGATGACTCCATCAGTTTGGCTGTTGTGCAGAGCCGCTTAAGGAAAATGTACCAGATACACAGGCTGACACTACCTTGTGGATTTTATCATGTTAGTGATCAAAAATATCCAACATAAGCAGAATACTCACCACTGAACAGTTTTCGTTTGGAAGGACTTCTTGTCTGAGAACCTGGCTGTCCACCAAATTATAAATCTTGCCCAGTAGCGTTTTATAACAGGAGCCCTGATAGCAGAGGATCACAGATGGCAACCATGTGAGAAGGCTACTGTGCTTTTGATACCATCTGCACTGTAATCATCCCGTGAAAGTGTCTTATCCTATCACTGATACATCATCCTCTGATGTCTCATCCATAAAGTCTGGTTCCGAGGCCTTGCAGATTGTTTACATGTGAGGTTTCCGTTGCGGAGCCCAAGGTTCAGGCTGATCAGTAGTGAAAAGTCACTGTCAGTGGTGAGAGCTCTTGTTGGACGTAAGAAATCAAGCCTTACCAGAGCTGTCAGACCTGTGAATGCTGTCACACATTTAACTTTTAACCATCTGAACAATGAGTCCTTATTAGCTTCCCTGGAATCACCTGCATGCTCAGGGCCAGTTACAGCCATATGTGTCTTCAGGGCTTGGGCTCAGGTGAAAAAGGAGAAAAGCCCAGCTTTGGCAGAGATCCTTCCAATGTGGTCACGTCCTGGCTCACCGGCGAGGTCTGTTCTCCCTGCACTGCATCCCTCAGTCTATCACAGATGTTCTCATGCTTCTTCTGGTCCTTTTAGTGCATCATCTCACATCTGGGATAACAATGTCATTGTGCTCTGTGTTTTCTAAGAAAAGCTTTAATCATTTCATAAGCAGCTAAAATATGCATAGCTGCTAACTTTGCTATTAACATAACATTTACAACAGGCTTAACAACAAGGACCAGATTTCTCATGGGTGATTAGCTTGGTTGGGCTGAACTGAGCACAACAGTCAAAATTCTCTTACTTTTCTCCTGTTCGTTTGTCTGTGACTGTTCTTTACCCCTCCTTAATTTCTGCTTCTGTTTTGTTCTTTCATTCAAATTGGACAACTCTGTTACTCTAAAGCACCAGACTGCTAAATTGTCTTCTAGCACCCTGATACAATGGATATTTTTCCAGCTTGTCATTACAGAGAGGTAGAGTAGATATGTATTTTTTCCAAGGTTATGCAAGAATAGGCATCATATTTGTTAGTTGTCCCTCGTCTCCATACATGCTCTGCTATGGTGAATAGGTTATTACTGGCTTGTTTTTCAGTAGTCATCACCCGCACTTGGATACAGAAGCTGCAGTGGGTGATGGTTTTTTTCTCTGGACTTCCTTATAACTCTTCTTTCATCTGCCTGTGATTTTTATCTGCCTATTGAAATTTCATGCATTCTAGGGGGCTGGTAGCCCAGATGTTTTTGTGACAATGGTGTCTTTATCATCAGGATTTCATAATTAGGCAATTATTTTTTTTACAATACAGTCATTTCAATATTTTTGTGTAATAAGCAGTTAGATATTACAATCTGCTAGAATTGCATTTTTGTGTAAGTATGGATTAGAACAGATCTTAATTTTACAATTTAAGAGATCTAAATTATACATTGTAGTAAAGAAAAATGACTTTTTATGTCTTTGAGAACATTTACTTTTGTGTTGTGCTTATGCCAGCTAGAGTGAAATACTTCCATATGTTTTTAGTCTTACACTAAGTTAAAACTGCTGGTAAAAGGGTAAAAAAATGGTTTGTGATGATGCAAGAAAATGTAGCTAGAATTTTTAAGACATTGCAGTGCCCTATCTCCTCCTGCTCTGCAATAGGGAAGTCGAAGTGCCAACAGAAATAAAATCTTAGTCAGCTTGAGCCAGCGAGAAGGTGGAATAACTTCAAGACATTTTGTTCTGACTATTTCACCCAGTTCTTTTTGCATCTAGCTGGAATGTTTGACCAGAAGTCATTTCATTTCCTGTCCTTCCTATTTTGTCTGTGTGTTTCAGCTGAGAGATGCAATGGAAGCAATTGCCTACAAAAATTGGCATATTCTAGTAAATATTAATTTATCATTATTTCCCTAAAGAAATCCCTCTATAACTTGTCTCTACTCTGTCTTACTACTGTTATTTGTTCTCCCTGCTGTTCAGTAAAATATTAATCCTTTCAAATGTTAAGCCTATACTTAGTCTTTCAGTTTATCTTTTGCTTTGTAGTGGCTAGTATTAAGCACTGATTTCTAAGGATGTCTACAGAGGCAGAGTTTCAAACAACACTGGATGAGTATAATTTGCGGTTTCTTTGATTCTTTTATTTCTAGTAGAAAACTGCCTGCAAACTTTACTCCTAGTCCATCTCCATTTGTGTTTTGATAGAAAAAGTCCCAAATGCTTTAGGCAAACACAATACTTTGAACATGTAGACAGTGCTGTGATGAACTAGGGCCCCATCAAGCTCTCTCTGATCCTGCAATGCCAGGGCTGTGCTGAGGCACCCCGGTGCTCAGGGAAATCTTGTGACTGCGATTTCCTTTTGCTGGGCTTCTGGATAGTTTTCGACTCATGCCTTCTGCCATAATCTGCAAGGGCTGCTTGGTATCTCTCCACTGGCTCAAGTGAAAAGTAGGTTACCAAAACACACAGCAAGTCTTCTAGCTGCTTTCTGCTTTAGCACTGATCTAATGATACATCTCTCCTCTACTCTGGCAGGAGGGCAACAGTAGTGTATTTGGCCTTGTTTTGTCCCAGGAATATGACATGAAAATACATGATCCACCATGCTGTGAGACATACTAACTCTGTGGCTGGCATTTGTCACCTGACCCATTTGGGGACAGCAGGTGTTAAGCATGGACTGCCCCTGGATGATGAGCGCCACAGGTTCCTGCTTCTCTTGTCTGCAGGCTACTGACACTGTATCCAGGTGCATTTCAGCCAGCGATGCCACTTTTCTAATTTCAAAAATTGAAGATAAACTATAAATAAGATGCAGGAGAAAATTTCCAATACCCCAGGAGTTGCCCTGGAAAAAAGGGATACTGCATATCCTTGAGAATGTATCTGTACCCTCCTATTTAGCAGTTCCACAAGACCCTTCATTAACTTGAACACAGGTAGCAAAGTGTATGAGCATGAGATCAGTTTGGCTGCTTTTCAGGTTGAAGGGAAACCTGAGATGGGGAGAAGTCTGAGGGAGCAAAGACGGGAAGAGGAAAGCGGGTGCCATCCCAGAGCTGGTGGGTGTTGATGGCTGTTGCTGCTGCCCTGTTGAAGGGAGAACAGGCATGGAGAGCTATCCCAAGAGAGCAGCTTTTGCTGGTCACAGAGGTCCTCAAGTCTTCCTTACCTTTAAAAACTGAGCCATGTGGTCTCTGAATACCACATCAAGTCAGGATGAGGGAACTGGAGTGAAAATAGCTAAAGCAACACTGCAGAGGTAAAACAGGTCTCCTTCATGAAGTGTTCCCTTGGACAATTTCTTCACCCATGGCTGTGATGCTGATGGTGGCACTGGTGCTGTAGGAAAAACTGGAGGTTTCTCTACATGTCAGCATGATAGACTCTTGGGTCCAAATTCTGCAGCATGGAGCATGCATATTCGGACGGTGACTTTCAATAACTCGAGAATAGAAACCGCTCTCTTATTCCTGTCTAACCTCATATGATTTTTGTGGCCAGAATGAAGTAAATGATGACCACATCTCATCTGACTCTTCCCAGCCAGACCCACTATTTCCCTCTGAGAAGTTAAGTAAGAGATGACGTCGCAGTCTGCACCAGGGGTGGCTTTCATGTCAGGTGGTGTTCAAAAAGTAGGTTACTGGGTCAGGAACAGCAAGTTCTGACTGTTTGCCAGCTCGGCCTTTTTTTTTCCCCACAATGTTTATACTGCTGTGACCAGCCATGCTAAAGTGAGTCTAAACTGAATGCAAGCCCTGCTGTAAAACAGTAAAAGGTGTTTGATTGAACTTGTCCTTCTGTACTTGCATCAGGTTATCAGTTTGCGGGATGCTTGCTTTATGGTAGCTTCCTCTTTTGAAACAAAGCAACTTGAAATCCAGTTGCTAGAAGCACAAGACTGTCCTTAAATGACTAGCTTGAAGTCAAAAAACTTTCTAAGCTCTCTGGAGAGT
The DNA here is from genome assembly GCF_037038585.1 of Patagioenas fasciata. NCBI lineage: Eukaryota > Metazoa > Chordata > Aves > Columbiformes > Columbidae > Patagioenas > Patagioenas fasciata. The sequence continues at coordinate 17,721,029 of NC_092530.1, forward strand.
GCAGAGACCTGGGATTACTCAGAATCCAGTACTGGGAGAATTTGCTCCCAGATCTGAGGATATGTTAGAGAGATCCCCTGGGATATCTGCAAAATTTGGATCTAGCTCAGGATACTGAAATTTGGATTAAAGGAGCTTTGATTCAGGCCCCCGTCTGTTTGAAACACCCCTCAGATGCTTGCATTGCTTTGTCCAATCCAAAACTGATTCCTCCCCCGACAGGTGTTCTGTCCTTTTAAGCCTCTGCAAAGCCAGAGCTCATGTCCATGCAGAGAGAGGGCAGCTGGAACAGGATGGGATCCCCTAAAGGAGAGTAAAGTGCCAGGCTAAGGGTGGGAAACCTGACGGGGAATACAAGGAACACAATTGCAGGTGCCTTCCCAGCGAGAGCACAGTGGCAGGAGGATTGCAGAGGCAAAGCTGCATCCCGCTGCACATGGGGTTGTCCCTGTCCCAAGCACAGGCCCATGGTCCCTGGTGTGCTGGGTGATGGCAGCCAGGCAGAGTGTCCTGGTGCTGCCGCGGGCTCCAGGTACAGGTGAGAGTTCGGAGAAGGGCAACAAAGCTGGTGAGGAGCCTGGAGCACAAGTCTGATGAGGAGCTGTTGAGGGACCTGGGGCTGTTCAGCCCAGAGAACAGGAGGTTGAGGGGAGACCCTATCACTGTCTACAACTGCCTGAAAGGAGGCTGGAGCATGGAGGGTGTTGGTCTCTTCTCCCAAGTAGCAAGTGATAGGACAAGAAGAAATGGCCTCAAGTTGTACCAGGGGAGGTTCAGATTGGATATTAGGAAAAAAATTTTCACAGAAGGAGTTGTCAAGCACTGGAAGAGGCTGCCCAGGGAAATAGTTGAGTTGCTATCTCTGGAGATATTTAAAAGACGCAGAGATGAGGTTCTTAGGGACATGGTTTAGTGTCGGTGTTAGGTTAACAGTTGGACTCAATGATCTTGAAGGTCTCTTCCAACCAAAATGATTCCATGATTCTATGATTCCATCACTTCATCAGGGGAGCCAAAAGGCAGCAACAGCTTCTGCTTCATTGTCAGGGCTGGCACAAGCCCTTCCTGAGCCTGACTGCTCCAGAGGTCGCATTCAACCACCGTTACCACCAGCGTCACACAGCTGGGCTGCCTAAGCCTTGCACTTGAGTGTATAATGTTATATCCAAAAGGAAATTGCTTTGATGTTGGAGGCAAGCTTTCCTCTTGATCAGTGCCTATGTGCCCAGATTTCTACAGCCTGATCCTGCATGCCTCCTCACTCTGTTTAAGCGCTAAGAGTGTGGTACACGAGGGATGGGTGGCCTGGCTTAAAATATTTGAATAATCACACCAATAAAAATATTACTCCAAGCAAAGCCTCAGAATATGTTCAGTGGCTCACTGCCAAAGCTGACTTAAGACAAAACTATGTGGGCCATTCAGCCAAGTGATTCATTGAGTTTTCAGTGCTTCCAAAAACTCATCTAAAAGAAATTAAAGGGGAAAAAAAAAAACAAAAAAAAAAAAAAAAAAGCAGGATTTGAAGAAAGATTGCACCTCACAAAATCCCTCTCTTAAATGACAGAGAGCTTTCTGCTGCCAGACCAGATGTAACAGGACAGAGAAAGAACAGCGTTGCTTAATGCTCCTCACTGAGCTAAAATGGCATCTAATCACAACGCATCAGCAGCGCACCCAGAAAATATTCGCACAGCCTACAATGGCCACCCTCAGCACTATGGTTTTCACATGCCTCTTCATGTTTCTTACCCACGACTTGAAAATATCTGACTTTCTGCAACTGGAGGAAAAACATGTTGCTCAAAGAAAGGCCAGGTGGGTAATGCAGCAAATAAATCCACGAGTCTCTGTATTTCAAATTAGGGAACATTTTCTTACTGTTTAATGAAATGCAAGTCAAACTGCAGCATCTCTTAGGAGATGTGTTATTTATGAGAGACTATCAGCCTCTCGGAGTTGCAAAGGTTCCCCACTGGTGATGGCTCAGCAGGGCCCCGGTTATCACCGCTGACTTACAGTTCCCTCTCTGCTGGCAATCAGCTCAGCGACTACCAGAGAATATATGTTCAGCCTCACCCTGAAGACCCCGGTCCAGTGAGGTGCTGAGTGTTGGGTGTGGGAAGGAGCATTACAAGAGGCAGCGAGGAGGTGAACGGCTCACCCCCTATGTGCCCCCTTCCTTCTTTGAGGGCTGGATCAGATTTGTAGCTGATAAAAGTAGATGTGGTTCCGTTGCCTTCAGAGGAGCTGCACTGACACGTGCTGGCACAGAATCTGGCCAGGTGTCTGTTTAGAAGCAAGAGCTCTAAAGCTTTAAGAAAGACGTGCATTTAAAATGCAAAATACCCAGCATTAGTTCTTGCTGGCCTTGTTCCTTAGGGGATTGTGTTGATGCTAACTTGGCCTGGAAGTTGACCTGTGTGAAAATCTGTGTCTTTCTCTTGGGCACCAAGTCCTTGGTGAGTTTGCAGTCGTTGTGCAGCTCGGTTCTGCCTTCCCCTTCCCGCTGCGGGGCCAGCGGAGGAAATGGTGGTCTGTCGGTTAGAGAGCGCTGCCACATCACACGTGCTCGCTTCTGCTCCTGCCCCTGTGCTGCTTTGTTGTGTGATCTTATGCAAAGCCTGTAGCTGTGCTTGGCCTTGATTTCTCTCTTTGCAAAATGGTGATGACAGTGCTGAGTGCTTTTACCTAGACTTTTTTTTTTTTTTGGGTGGAAAGTGACATAAAAGAACAGAAATTTGTGCCTGTTCTTCATCCCTGCTGCACAAGTAGCTCAGCAGCCCAGCTTTGTCACTTTGACAGCTGTAGCATGGAAGTAAAAATATCAAAGCCTGATATAAGGGTTCTGCTTTGGATCTCACAAACCATTATTATGGCAAAGAAATGCCCTAATAATACTCTGCTTTCAGTCAAAGAAAATACATGTACTATCCATGTATGGGATTCTGACCTGTAAATCTAGTTACACTTAATAAGATGTAACAGTTGCTCAGGGGACTGATAATAGGATATAGAGTCCTTTATCTCTGTGTCACGCGTTGAAATCCAGACCAGGCCATTAGCAATTTAAACATATTACCATCTGATGCCTGTCCAGTGACCTGTGCAAAATGAGTCTCAGCTCAGCAGCCAGTGCACAAACTTTTGGGGTTTCAGGTTGCGGGGTTTTTCTCTTTTTTTTTTTCCCTTTTTTTGAGGGGGAAATGTCTTTTGCAATCCTGTTCCTGCCTTCATTAGCACCACGGCCAGCTGTTTGTAGTCAGGCAAGCAGCCAAGCAAACATGGGGCTGTGGTGTTTTCTTACCCTAAAGGTGGTTTTCCAAATCAAAGCTGAAGTGTGTTAGAGCAAGGCCCCTGGGAGAGCAGCCAGCGCTGGCTCTACACATACTGAGTTTGTTTTGGGACTAAATACACAGTTGTGTTCTTTTGGCTTCTTAAGACAGCAGCTATTTAGGAATATGAAAATAATAGCTTGCAAAGAACGATGCATGTGTTTCCTTTCTTTCTGTTTCTCACATGAAAAAATACTGCAAATATTTATTTTCAATAATTTTTCAAAAAATGGGAGAGAACGAAGAAAACCTTTACTGCTGTAATTTCATTCAGACACAGACATGTTTGTATTCCATTAATTATGGTGAGACTTTATATTATATATATATCTTTCCCATTTATTTATACCTGGTAAGATGAGCTGATGATCGACAGAGATGCCATTAAGTTAAGCACCTGTACTGTACATAGAAGGATCACAAGCATCCTCTTGGATACACTTAATAAAATATTCAGCTCTTTCTGAATATAGAAGAGGGCTGTGACACAGATCACATCATCAGATCCTCATCAGCTCTTGGCCTGCTCACCTCTCTGCAGCTCCCCAGATGCTCAGTGGTGCTACTCCAGATTAAGTGGACAAAGCCAAGCTTGAACATTAGCAGTTTTCTCTTTACTTGCACCAAAAGTACATACATTTTTTCTTATTAATAGGAAGTGATCAAGGCAAATGAAGTCTAGAGTTGGCTTTTTCTGGCCACCACAGGGAATGATTAACCTTTTAAATACCAGACTGGTAACAAAGTCTTGAGAGCCCACAGCAGGCTATCTCCATGCCTGTTGTTTATGACTATTTAATTGTCCCCCATGAAGCACAAAGTTAAGAAGGTTAGCTGGAAATTGGGCAAATCAGCCATTGTCAGGGAGTGTTTAAATATGGCTGAGTCAGTCACCTTGACCCCAGATTTGTCAAAGCCGGTAACAAATGAGGGGTGAAACCCCCTCTCTCAGCAGATGAGTAAGCACAGCAACCCCCAAACAGCCCCTTCCCTAGACTGTGCTGCGATGAAAACCAGTTTTATTTATATTCCGTCTGAAACTATAGAAATCTTTTTATTTCTGCTCCTGCCTCTATCCCCTTTCAGTCTGGTGTTACATGCTAACAGGGTTTGAAATGTGGTCGGTGTTGCAGGGGAGAAGTCCAAGGGGGAGACCATGCGGTGTGGGGGGTGGCAGCCTCGGGTGCTGCATGTGGGTGCTTTTCTTTCAGAGCCCGGCCAAGCTGACGTGGAGCAGCTCGGGGCTGCTGGAGCCATGTTCTCCCTGGGCTGAGGAGCTCTGACCACTTCTGGGATTTGTTGGCTGAGGAAGGGACATAGATTCCGGCTCCATGGCTGAAGCTCAATAGGAATAATTGCATGGTGCCTACCTGAAATGCCCCCAGTGATTTCAATGGGAGAGCTGCTCTCCCACACCTCCTATCCTAGGCTGGTGGGTCGTGCCCTGCTTTTGCTGTTTCACTGCTGTGTTTTACGCTAGACTTGGCTGGGCTAGGCCTGCGATGTGTGGCTGTCAGTCCGTCCGGATTCTTCATTGCACTCTGGGTCTCCCTCAGCTGAAAGGCTCTTTTTCATTCTTACAGGAAATTATTTCATTCTTCTGTCCTTGGTGGCTTGGGGTTTTCCACAGGCAGGACTCTTGCTGCTGCTCCTCTGACACAAGCAGCCAGGGGTTATTTAACTACCCGCATCTCTCTAGAAATAGAAATTCATGGCTCCAAATACTTACACACATTTTCATTAGTATATACAGTGAGCTTTCTCCCAGCTATCCCAGTCTATTAATAACAGCTCCAAAGCTTTTGGCTTGCCTAAGCATTTAGGAAAATTCACTTTTTCCAGGCAGGGGCTGTTGGTATTTCTGTAGTTTGAGATCAGAGCTACCATTCTGTTCACTTGCTCAGTGATGGAGAGAAGGTGTGTGCCTCATACACCAATTTCTTTCTTTCCTGTGGCCTTCTCTTTCCCAAGGAGCACAGAAGCATGGGGTGGGCTGTATCTCTTACTTACGCTTTTACTAAGACCTGACCACAAAGAGGGGGACAGGGACGAATCAGAAAATTTGGATATGTGTTCAAGTGTAGGAAATGGCAGGGAGAGAGAAAAAATAGCAAAGATAAGAAAGCAGGTAAAGAAGGTGCATTTTTGTTGTGAAGGCATTAACTGAGTGAGCTTTTGCATGCTTTTTAAATAAGGCATTCCCCTGGAAAATAAAGGTCCTGATTGATTACGAAACCCTCAGGGATTTTTGAGGTCAAAGCTCTGCTAGGAAAGGGGACAAACAAGACTGAGAAGCAATGCCATTTGGAAACAATTTTGTTACTTTTCAGTGAGAAATGCATCCAAAAGATTTTGTGAACTTTTGGTTTAGGTTTCAAGGAAAAATCTTTTGTTATCTCTACACATGCCCCTTGAAAAATTAAAGACAGGTTATTTGAGGCTGGATAATGAGGTTTGCCGTTGATGATTGATACGAATAATCATGCCTAGATGATGCAGAGAGGACCAGCTCTGCAGCAGGTGTGATGTGCACAGACCCAGCACCTTTACCACGGTGAGGGGCTGTGTTGAGCATCCTCTGCCTTGCAGTGCGTACGTGCTGCCTGTGGGTCCCTTGTCCATTTCACCTTTCTGTGAGGCTCAGGCCATGAGCAGGGGAAGTTTTTCCTCTCCCTATTGTTTCCCTGACACTTTCCTCTGAATCCATCATCGTGTAGCTAACAGCTGGGAAGTTTTAGTTGACACACAGGTTGATTCCTGACGAACTGTGGAAAAATGGCCCTGCGTATTTATCTTAGGGTTACAATTCAAGCCCTGCTCTGGTTCTGCAGTTCTACTGCTTATTTGCATTTTTCTGTACATGATTCTTTCCATTTCCACAAATTAATCTTTCTTTGTTAAGACTCTACCCCACTCTGAACAGACAGAAGGCACAGATGGCTTGATGCAGTTTTTTTTTTGTCTTTAAATTCTACAGTTCATTGAACAGCAGAAATGTTTAAGTTACATAAACCTTAAATATCTTTTATTTTCAATGGAAATCACACTTGCTTAGCTTAACCCTCCACTTATCACCTTGTGCTCAAGAACATTGGAGCTTTATTTTCCAGTGTAGCACTTGGTTGTGCTGAGGAAGGAACAGGCACTCCTTCCATGCTATGGAAATAATCTCAGCCTGGTTGGAAAAGATTATTTGGTTCCCCCGGGGATAATTTTGGGACAGCCTGTGGAAGTCCTTTCTCCTTGGAACTAGTTTGAACAGCCTGTATGCCACCAGAGATCAACTTCTGTGCCTGCTACGCAGTCTGTGTTTCAGACTTTAATGTCCAGTCAACAGAGATACTTTGGGTACCTATGTACTACAGGTGAACACCTAAATTAGCATATGGAGTATGTGCTTTGAGTGTATTCCTTGTCTTTGTTGCCGAGCGGGGAGGTAAAAGGATGCAGTCCTGAGTTATGATGACCCTCTCAGGCTCAGGACAGCACATGCCGAGGGCAGCACCACGTTCTGGATCCAGGCCCCAGTGAGGGTCCCTTTGCAGGCTGCCCTGGGCCATCCTTACAAGGTGGCTGCAGACAAGAGGAGAGGCAACCCAGTCACTTGTCCCTGCCCTCTGGGACTCTCAGGGGGATGGACCATCTCCTCCATTTCAAACCCAAGTCTCGGCTCAGCCACGTGCTGCTCGCCATCTGGGACAGCGTGTTTCAGAGATGGACGTGCTATTTCAAATGCTGCTGTTACAGAATTCGTCTGAAAAGTTATAGAATAGGGTAAAAATTTGCCCACATGCTTTCTTGCCTGGCCAGTTGCAGGTTTCTCGCTGTGCTTGGTGGTGTCGGCTGCTGTGGCAGTGACGTTGTTCTTGTGTGGGTCGGGTGCGTGGGGCAGTGCTCCTCCTGCAGTACCTACTTGTCCCCCATTCCCCACTCACTGAGCTGCCAGTAGTCATTGGGATGCTCCATCATATTTTAAAAAGCTGCTTGGAAGCCTGATTCATAAAATAGAGTCCTGTCACACTGGCAATGTAGATTTTTTATGTGCTCAGGCTTTAAAATTGTGTGTTTTGACTTTTTCCAAGGTTTCCTTTTTGGCAGCTCAATTGCAGTGTTCCCTACTGGGACTTATTTAAGAAGAAGAAAGGACACAATGTACTTACAAGTGTAAATGATGTATGTTTATTCCCCTGAACTGAATAAGTGGCAAACCCAGAGGGTGAATAAGATAAGCTTGTCAACTAGGTACTCTTAACTCTCTTTCCAGCAATTAAGATGAGGTTTGTACCTCCCTGTCAGTTCTGCCAAATAATGATACCATGTAGTCATGTAGCTTTTATACTCATAGCAGAGTGTGAAGGCACTTTTCTCTGCTCTGAAATACAGAGCCCATTAAAATGTGGTTGAAGGTATTTAATATCAATTGTTGTATTTTCTATTTGTATTCAAAAATGGACAGTTTCCTTATATGGGGCGAATTCAAAATAGTTCTGCTGAACTCAGGAAGCCCAAATTTACCTCCTCACAAACATTACATCAATCTGTCTCCAAAGTATTCTCGGAAAGCTTAGTCTAGTTTCTTGTTTCTAGATGAGTTTGCTTACATTATTTCAGAAGAAAATTTTTACATAAACGGAGAAAAGGAGAGAGGGAAGGAAAGTTCCTCTTTCCTACCGCAGCCCCTCGAGGGGCTGGGTGAGATGGGGGTCCAGAGCTGGGCACAGCCCACGGTGTAGGGAACGGGTCGGGATGCAGAGAGACGTGGGGACTGGACCCTGGCATGGTACAAGATTGCGATGCAGGTCCCAGTGCAGGGTTGATCAGTTCCTCCATGCTGCTCATCTCTTCATCCAAGCTAGCACGACATGCTGCCCACTGCTGCCTTCTCCACCTCTGCAAAGAGCTTTCATGAGAAACTGGCTGTGTTTTAGCCACTGCCTGGTCCTCTGGCCACCACAGGGCTGCTCAGGCTTGGTCCCTTCTTCTGTTTGCCCTGGAGTTTGTCTCAGCTCTTGTGGCACAGTCTCTCTGTCAGCTTGAACTCTGCTTGTACCCTTTCCCTTCTGAGCCCAAAGATGCATGTTTTGGCACATCCTCTTCAACAGCTTCAACCAAGTGTGAAGGAAGCCACGGCGCTGATCTGCAGTGCCGAGGGATTCCCGGCAGCAGACATGACCCTGCAGGTTCCCATACGGTTGGGTTTGCAACAAGGTTCAACTTACCCTTTTGTAAAGTGTCAGGGTCTGTCTGCAGCTCAGAGATGCTGGCTGCATGTAATCTAGTCTTGCCTGGGACGTGATGAACTTCTGTTCTTCTCAGCTGGTTTCTAACTGATGACTGAGGTCTATACTCCTTTCTGGCCAGTTTATGTGAGACTACTCTTTTTTTCACATAGTGACCAGCTTACAGGCACTCTTGTTGGGTTTTGATTTCAATGCTGAAGGTTTCACATCAGTCCCTGGTTACAAGAATCATAGTCATCATGCTCAGCGCCGTATTTTCCCTTTTGTTCCACCACAAACACAGGAAATCCAGCTCCAGGGCACAAAGAAGGGGTGACAGTGATCCCAAAAACTTTCTCCTCCTCCCATTCCCTGTCCTGCACCAGCCCCTCTGTGCAAGAGCAGGATGGGGGTCACTGGGTGGAGGGTTCCAGCAAAAAGTACTGGAGCCATTGGGCACTGGGGGACCTTGCTCTGAACCTCTCAGCATGAGATTTAACTCTGAGCCCAACAGCCATAACTCCAGTCCTTACAGCTCTCTCGCTGCTGGAAGGCAGGGTTGTGGTTATAACTAAAAGGTTGCTGTGGGTGGGCTGGGAACTGATACAGGCAGTGTTCAGGTGTCCCTCCAAAGGCTGCTTTTGGGAGTGGCTGCCTGCTGTGAGCACAATACTGCTCATCCAGCCCACAGCTGGATTAACCATCAAAAAAAACAACAGAAACGGCTTCCACAGCGTCATGTGGCACAGTCCCAAGGGTGCTGGTGGTGGTGCAGCAATGCTCAGGAATGGCTTCAGCTCCCTTTTACAGCTCCGGGGGATGTTTGGATTGGTTTTTACCACTAGCAGCTGAGAGAGAGCTTTGCACTTCTTCCATCTTCCTGGTTGCAGCTGATAGCTGCTCCTGTCCCTGTATAGCTCACTGAGAATTTGATTGACAGATGACATATTTTGCTGCCAGGCCATCAGAGGGAAAGGAAAATTAAGGTATTACCAGTGTTCTCATCTGTTGTCTCTATGGCAGTGAATACCTGGGCCGTGCTAACACCCACGCACTGCTTACTGGTTTTACCTGCCTGCTCTAAGACCGGCCTCTGTTCAGCAAAGGCAGCCCAGGGGAGGAACAGAAGACACAAACTGTCCTGCCTGCTCAAGCCCAGGCAAAGGCTTGTCCTCTGGTGAGGGATACTCAGGTGATACAAGGGCGCTACTTCCAGTAGTCTGCATGCAAACTCTTTTGAAAGTTACTGGGCTTAAAAGCTGATGAAAAAAAAATTCAGTTTTCTCTTCACTTCGTTATTTATCTGCATAATTTATGTTAGGTAAATGTAGAGAACTGTGCTTAGAAACATACCTTAAACACCAAAAATCAAAATAAATAACTAATCCGAGAAAGAAAGATCATAACACAGCAGGGGCTGAATCTTCTGTCTTTTCCTTTCCTAGTTGCAATTCTAAGTCCCTGAAAAAATACTGGGCTATCTATTAGTCAGATTGCTTCTCCTTTTCTAGGAGAGTGATGCAGGAAATCAAGATGTTCCTTCCTTTTCCAAATTATAGAAGCAAAAAATGCTGTCTTTGTGCAAGCTGACTAGTAAAGTTTTGCAAAGCTGCTACTGCAAATACTGCTCGAAAAGAGACTCCAAGCCTTAGCTATATCTATATGTTTTTTTTTAAGTTCATTACAATTTGAATGAACATCAGGACAGGCGCAATAAACATTTCAAAATAAAATGCACCATCAAAGAACAATCTGCCCATTGTAGAGAGGCTGTGAAGATAATGAAGTAAACATGCACAATTGTTCTTTTGCAGTAAGTGCTGGTACATTTTTAAGCTGCTCACAAGCCTGTTAAATAACTGGCCATCTTTTAAGCTCAGGCACCCTGGAGCGTAGGAGGCGAATAATTCTCAGGGGAGATTTAACGCAGTTATGTAAAATAATCTAAAGACATCCTGGTTGCTCCAGAAAATTATAATTAAGCAGGGTTGTTTTTTTAATGTCTGCTATGATCAGTTGATTTTCCTTTGTAACAAAACAAAACAAAAAAGTTCTCACTAGTTTGCAAAGCAGTTTCTGTTCCTCTCATGAAGAGGAAGGAGGTTTGGACATGGTGCTGAATGCACTGCTGCGAGTCTGGATATTTATGAAACAGAGTATTTTTTGAATAGTAATTTTTAACATCTGATTAATCTTCCATTCTATTTGAGTAGAGAAGCACCATCGTGCTGGGCTGGGTACAAAAGGCACTCGGTACTCACTAACCAGCACTCACCCTGCACAAAGGCTTCCAAGAAAAATCCCTCCTGTCAGTTTTCAGCCTTGCTGGTTGGGAGGTTGGTAGCTGCCTGGCTTAAAATTGAGGGACCAGAGTTTTCTCCATAGGAGCCCTTGACAAGTAGATTTTAAAGCAATCCTCTGACATCCTAATGGGTATCTAGGATGCACACAGAGTGTGACCCGTGCACAGACCACGTCCCTGTGCTGGCTGTGGCAGCGCTGCCCGGCCAGCAGTGGGGTGAGGATAGGACCTCTGGACCTAGCTGGACCTTCTGTACTTTGTTACCCTCTGGCTTAAGCCATTTCTCTCCCCTCCCCCTCTCCACCACGTCTTCTGTTCCCATGTTCACCCCTGCCCTCCATGTGACAAGTTTTCGTATATCGTGGATAAAACAGTTTTCATATCGCCCTGTCTCTGTCATGATTCAGGAGGAAATCCATCGCCATGCTAGCTGGCTGTGGTGGGGCTTTGGCTATCTGTGCCATTGCATTAGCTGCCACCCATGTTACACATCTTCAGACCTCAGAAGGAAACCCACAGCTTGTGTTTGGTGAGCTCCTAGTGATGGCAGATAAGTCCCTGTGCTGCTGATGGTCTCCCACAGCCACATGGTTAATCCACAACGTCAGGACTGGAGGGAGCACTGCGGAATATAGTAACTGATACCCAGAATTTTTATGGAGAGAGTGATATTTGGCAAGCCTGAATGTCAGCGATGCTGCCATTTTTTATTCTACTATAACTAAAGGCAAAGCTTCTTGTAGATGACTGTATTTGGGGTCATTAGGATGCCCTGCAATATGTTCACATATTTTCCACTGCTGAATTAAAAGGAGAAAACGAATATGATACATGTTGTGTCTGCTTTGCTTGTGGATGGTCTAGATTTCTGCATTGCTGCTTCTCTCTTACATGGGGCTTTCAGGTTTCACTATTGATTAGAGTGATTGCGTTTCTAATTAAAAGAATTCCCAAGTCTAACTATTGACTTGGGCAGTAAACGTGCTGGGTTATTAAAGATAAGAGGCTTTAGTCAGAAAACATGTTACCTTCTCTTGCAAAAGAGGTCAGTGTAACTTGAGAAAAAGTGTGTCCTAAAAATGAGAGAAAAAGCGAAGGAAGAAAGAAAGTAGGAGCCAGGCAAATGCTGCTTATGGAATTATGGAAAAGCAACTAGGACAGAGGAGAGACCCAGGCAGTCGTGCTCGGCTTTCGCGTGTCTCCTTCTCGAGGGAAAGTATGACTGCACATGTGATTTGTGTTCCTTCTGTACAGGGGCTGATTTCACTCAGCAGAGGCTATATGTCGAAAAGAGAGAAAAATGCACTTGCCCACTGTGAAATGACAGCAGCAGTAAAAGTGTCTCCCATTGGGATGAACTTTCACATGGCTTCAGAATACAGCTGCTTCTGGTAGGTCAAAGGAGGTTTTGAAGGTACACTTCAACCCCTTATTTAAAATATTCTTTCTCAGCTCTTGACACATCTCCCAAAAATACTGCAGCTGCACAATCATTTCCATTATGGAAAACTGCATTGCCTGCAGTGCCATGGAGGTCAACTGGCAGCCACCCGTGCCTTGCCCAACAAGCTGCTTGTCCATGGCAAGACATGGCCCATTCCATGTGATCTTCATCAGAAAGCTGGATCTGGAGTCTTCGAAGGAGCCTCTCTCCCTCCACTGTTTCTAGAAATGAGCCAATACAATTAGCTGGGTGTAAGCACTGAGCTTTAAAATAACTGAAGTTGGGTGAAATTAATCTTGCCCTGGGGAACCTGAATTCCTTAAGGCAGTGCCTAATTATCCTTGCTGGAAGTTGTTCACACCTCTAGGCATAAGTCTTGTAGGTGGTTCTCAATGTGTAGCGGTAGTTACTGGATTTGCAACATTTTATTTGTATACTCACATCCATCACCTGGGGACATGAAATTCCTGCTTTTAAGTGTCAATAGACAGGCATGCTGCTGGGAAAACAGAAATGAATGTCCATCAGGGATGGAGATACAAACAGCCAGCCTGGGCGCTGGTGGTGTCATTTATAGCTCTGCTTAGTCTTAGGGCACCTGGAGGCACTGGGCTCCGCTGTGCTGAACAAACAGAGAATAGAAAAGCGTTTGGGACCTGCAGGAGCATGAAGCATAGGACAATGCAGGAGGCAGTGAGTGGATGCAGCGAGCAACAGGAGAAACACAGGATAACCAGGAGGTTTAGCCAGGGTGGCTCCAGAGGGCCATACTAAGCCTTTGTGGTACAGCTTGCTTCTGCAATCTGCTCTTTCACCATTGATTCCAGGATTCTAACAGTAAGATTTTAAAAAACACGCACACTTGGAGACCCATATGTGGAAGAAGCAAATGTGTCTTTAGACCTGGTCTCTTCTCTTAATTAAATGGTCTTTTTTTTTTTTTTTGTTCCCCATTTTCCACCTCATCTTTTTTCAATTTTCCTATGCTCTTAGAGAGCTTTTCCTTGTATCAGATGAGTTTTTCCACTTCCATGTAAAATTTTTACCCTTGTCTGTAGTCCTGAAGTATTTATAGCTCAATGGCACTCATAACCATTGGGCATACTGTATTTCTCTTTGAATACTTTCCATATCTCTCCTGTGTGCTTGTCCACCCACACATGTTCCATTGCCTTATCCTGAAGGCTGTCTTTATTCCTCCTTTATACTTTTGGTTTCTCTATTGTTTTTTTAATGCCTTTCTTCTTGATGGGTTGGGTGCTTTTGCACATCACACAACTCGAAAAAATTTTCCCTTCAGACTCTTTCATTGAACCAAATCCTATTCATCTGATATGCACACAGATTGAGATTTAGTCCTGAGTAAAAGAGCGACCTACCTGCTGTGGGCCACCTATTTTTGAAGAATTTTTGGGACAAAGGCCTCACATTGGCCTCCACAGAGGAATAAACTTCACCCACAAGAGAGTCCCACTGGCCACAGCACAGTTGTGACCTCTAGGGCTGTAACTGTATCTAGATATTTTTGTTGTTGGCATTTTCTTTCCAATGGTATTTGCATAGCAAAGCAAGAACTTGAATTCTTTATGATATTTTTCTCAAATATTGACATCGTTTTTCTAATGAAAAAGTAAGAATAATGGTGATGCAAATTGTGTGGTCATTTTCTTCCTGCTTTAGTTTAGCCCTTTAAGGTTATAGAAAGGGAATAACCACTCATGGCAAGCGCATAGCTTTAGTTTCAGCGAGGACTAACACAGGATCATGCTTCAAAGGACAAAGATGGGAAGGTGGCTCACAGGATTGAAAGCAATGAGTCTGGACAAGACTTAAGGTGTCACAGCTAAATACCTACAATGCTGTAGTTAGAAGGAACACAATGAAGAATATTGTTACATTACTACTGTTATTTGGTGCTCAGGCAATGCTGATGCAAACCTTCCTTTAATTCAAGAAGGGTGATGGAAAGCTGCAGAGGACTAAGAGCGACAGAGGGACTGGAAAATGTGTATGTTGGTGAAGGGCTCCAGGACTTCCATCAGATTGGCCTAAAAATTAAAAGGTTTAGGCCTGACTCGACTGCAGCCTAGAAGGAGCAGCTATTCCCAAGAAGGAGCACTTGTTAATAGGGGCTTCTCCTGTTTGGCAGATAAAGGCATAATGAGAGTGAATGGCTAGAAGGTAAAATTAGGAGAATTCCAAAATCAAACCAGTTTTCATGGATTGTTGTGGTTCATCAAGAGTTGGGCCACATCTTCGTGTGCAGGGAAGGTCCAAGTCCACACAAAATGACTTTCTAAAATGTCAGTGGATGGCTTGAAGGTTCTTTCAGCCCTAGACAATGGCAGCACTACCTGGCAGCAAGATTAATGACTGTCCTTGTAAAGACAGCATGGAGTGGCCAGCAGTCATGTACCACACTGAGCGGTGGTGTATCACTGCTCTAACACTCCTGGTGTGCTTCAGCACTGGCTCAGGCAGGAGTTAATCATCCAGAGATCATATTTCCTGCATTAAAATCCAGAGCCCTGATGAGATGGCCAAGGTAGATTTAGGCTAGAGGAGCAATATTAGCCCTTATAAATGCTGCAAAGAAATATAACACTGTTTGGCCTGATTTTTCAAAGATAAAGAGTGCCAGGGATGACTTGAAATTTGCTTAGCATTTCTGAAAATCAAGCCATAACTAATTAATCCCTGCACACCTGTGTGCTTAATTCTTTTTTCCACTTAAGAGAGGAAAAGAGAAACTTTAGTCTTCTCAAAACTTCGTAGTGAGTTTGTGGCATGATCAGAACTCAGAAGATCCTGAGCATTCTTCACATCACTACTGTTTCTTCCTTCTAATTACCTCAGCTTTTACTATCACCAATGCAGTCTATTATATAACATAGACCATATAAACTACAGGAACAAACCTCAAAAATACACCTGACTGCATTCCTGTTCAGAACAGTGATAAGACAGCCAGGTGTACATCCTGCCTTTAATTATACTGAAGAGGTCTTGGTGATCTGGTGTCCTACATCAGTATTAGGAAGCTTGGGCATTGAATTGCTATAAATCAAGAGCTTTGCTGTTCTCACAACAAGCCCAGTGGGAGCCTGACTTTCTCAAAGAGCTTAATTAAAGAATGCTTATTGTCAGCTCACCCCTGTAGCCCATTAGAGCTCCACAGAGATTTCTGTTCTCCAACATCATTGTGAAAAGTGGGACAGCCCTTGCTTCTTAGGAAGCTCTGTGTTCATAATCACTTCCTCACATGTCAATACAGTCCTGGTGATCTTATAGTCATGTTGCAATTAGTTGGCAATAGGTGTGAACAGGGCATATGTGAATAACTGTTTATGGAGATCCTATTGGCTAGACAGTTATTCAACACAGTCATAATTTTCCTCATAGCTAGTACTTTGTCTGCATCTCTGAGTGCTTGGAGAAGCAAGATTAATGACTGACATTTCCAAAAAACATCTATTTTCTTTTCTCAGAAGTGTGTATGTCCTTGCCCGCTGATTAACAGTGCCCTTTTTGATTTACAGAGAGTTAGAGGAACCCAGGTTTCCATGTCACGGAGACCCTTCAAAATGTTACTGACTTGTGGCTTGAAATCCATGTTAGGGTAGAGTTGCACTGTGGTATAGTTAAATGAATTACTCAGACCACAACCCCTGCTGGTTGGTAGCGCCAGCTGAAATTCTTTGTGTGCATAGGGCTGATAACACTTGGGTTACAATCAATCTTGAATGGAGGATTTGTATGACATCAGGCTGCACAGGTAGAGAAACTGGTGGGAAGCGAGCAGTTATGTTTTAGGCCTGTACCCATGCTGTCCATTTGTAGTATTATCACTCACAGATGTGGAACAGAGAGGGGGTGTTGTCATTTGGGTTTGACTTGCACTGCCCATGGCACAAGGCCACTTGCAGTGTGTTTCCCAGGCTTGTCCCACCTGCTCCCAGAGCCATGCAGAAGCTGTCATGCACTGTCATCACCCACGTGTGACCCTGTAGTGCTGAGAGTGAGTTTTTAAAACGTGATTCAGAGTGGACACTTCTCCACATTGTGGAGACAGGAATGGCCACGCTAGGCTTGGGCAGTGTTGCAGCCGGGCACGTTCCACTGCTCTGCTGGGGATTACACAACTTCAGGCTCTGCTGGCTAACCCACATCTTAAAGGAGCTGAGAGGACTCTTTGATTCAGGTTTGTCCATTACTAAGTATTATTTCCCAATGCATCTATGGAGCTATCCTATCTTCAAATTTCAACCCAGAAAAGTCAGAGATGTTTGGAGGCTTTGAAAGAAATTTTGGATGGCAAAAATGAGAGGGAAGTCTCATGGGTCTAAAAGTTGTCCTTATTCTGCATGTCCTCCTTACAATTTTCTCATCTTTCACGATTGCAGCCATGAACCAATCTAGTATTAATTTTAATTAAACTCTGGCCGACTAAATGTGCCAAGAAGGTTAAGAAGCAAAGCGTGGGCTGTCATCCCTCCAGTGGCCATTCCCAGTGCAGACCTGACTTTACAGAGTCAACTGATACACAGAAAGCTCTTTGCAGTGATACTGCAAGGGAAAGACTTCTCTGAATTGTGGTCTTCACTATTACGGCAGTGTTTATCAATTTCCTATGGGTACGTGTGTCCTTCGCTGTACGGTAAGCAATCCACAGGATGCTTTCATTGTATGCGTCATCATTGTCTTCATGACGTCTATTTTTCCACCCAGGGAACTGTTTGCAGGATTCTCACGGAAGAGGCATTCATCCCAGAGACAGAGTGATCCTGGAGGGGAAATCCTGCCTGTCAGCAAGTTGTTAACATGGAAAGTTGTCAGTCATTTGCTTACACTTCATGTCTCATGCAGTGATTTGTCCAGAGTGCCCTGATGTTTCACCGTGATGTCGTTTGTGCAGATACAGATCTGTACAAACACAAATTCTTCACCTGCCTTTTGGCGCAGGTGAAGAAACAACGCAAACTCCACTACGCCCACACAGCAGATGCTGTGCCACAGTTCAGGACAGCCTTAGGTGTCAGCCACAGCATGCTGGGTTTGGGAGCTGGCTAGGGAATGGAACGAGGGAAGTGTCACCCCTGGCTGGGGACATCTGCCCATGGCAGAGTCCGTGCGTCAGCGGGCAGCTCGGGGAGGCAGGATTTCCCCACCCAGGGTAGTAGTTTTCTGCAGTGGAGCTGTGGAGCGGGACTGACTCCTCAGGCACGTGGAAATGGAAATCCCTAGAGACCTGGCAAAGGGAAGGAAAATGTGGCTCCTGTCATCTTGGCGTGCAACTGGTCCGGTTTTGCGGAGCAGGTGGGCTTCTGGTTTTAGAGAAGAGATGTTAAGCAGAAGTTTCTGAGCTGGCTCTGGTGGAGTAGTTCCTAGGATGGTGCCCAATGACTGAAGGGAGCAGCTTTTGAGGAATACATGTAATGAGTGATTAAAATTTAATTGTCAGCTCAGTTGGGCTTAATAGTATATTTAAAGAAACAGCCAGCCAAACCAAACCAGTCCATCTTATCAAGCCAAATTTCACCCTATTCCCCTTTTACCAAAGGCAAAGATGTTCCCCTGATTCAGTTGAATTTTTAAATGTCCAGTGATGCTGTTTCTCTGCCAGTGTCTACAGTTCTGGTTTGCTATAGACTTGCTTCCTCTGTTGCATATTTGGGCTGTTATGGCCCAAGGAAGGGCGCTGAGACCCCGTGTGGGGTCACACCAACATGTTATAGCCATGGAGAACCAGTATCCATTTTCTTCCAATGTCTTCATATAAAATTGCACTTTGTTGGTGATGAAAATGCATTTAATAAGAAAACCAGAGCATTAGAAAATGTGTGTGGAACATAGCAAAGCATGTGAGGAAGGTGAAGTGCAAAGTAAGGCACACTCATAGCTGCCCTGAGGCTGACCCAAACAAGTATGGATCACAATCCAAGCTATTCCAGCAGCTCAACTTTTCTTATTCAGAGACTATGCTCTTCCAAGCTCAGAATGCAAAGGTAGCTTTCTCTTGTTCGCTGTAATAGCTGTGGTAGTGGAGGCTGCATCATCTTTTATTTTTGAGCCTTTCTTGAAAGCAGATGACTGTTCCACCGATGTTGAAATCCAGAGATGTTGTAGGCTAGTGCTGTGTGCTTGATTGACCTCCTGACCGGTATATTTTGTGGATGTTATTGTTGAGTGAGTTAGTCACAGGTATGGCTGTGCCAAATCTGGAGTTATTATCAATAGAAGAAAAGACTACTTGTGCGTCTGGGTTATATAAAATGGAAAGAACTTGAAACACATAGGGCAGCAGTACTGCCATTATCTTTTTAGCTTTGTGCTTGCGTGGAGATTTAAGATTGCACTTACATCAAAGGGCTGCAGGTATGAATTGAGGATACTGGGTTGAACTTCAGATTGAAGAACATTTAAGTTACTGAATTTCTACCCTAAAAGCAGCTACATAAAATAAATGAATATAACTATGCATTGACTGAAAATTCTGAACCGTTTAAACAAAAAGCAGTCATTTAGCTCAATTTAGTAAGTGTGTTAATAATGGCAGCCTAAATGCAATGGGGCTTTTTTCTTTTTAACTAAACGTAGCCTGTTTTTTATCCATCTGCAACTGGCATATGGTTAGTAATAATAACAATTTGGTATGCAATAATAACATAATAATTTGGTAGCAATAATAATAATGGTGATGATTATGATTATGGTGGTGATAACAAAAGTAATAGTAATACTAGTAATAATAACATCATTGATAAGTGTCAGAGGCCTGCTAGATTTTGCCACAATTCACCCTCAAAGCCTTTCTCTGTCCTTCATCTATGGGAGAAGAGATCATGTGGTTTCTAATGATTGTAGACTACAGACAGAAGTTCTTATTTCCAGTGAACTCCAAAAAAAGAATTTTGTTGAGGACAATGATGACTCTTAGAAATAGTAACTCCCATCTTCACAGTGTTTTATCAGTGTAAATAAGGGTTTCCACATACAAGAATAGCTAAATAGCTGTCATAACATAAATTTTAATGGTGTGCTGCATTCTGAATATTTTTGCAATGTAAGTGCTCCATGCAATGTTACAGTTACATTGTAGAGGTATTTTCTACCTACCTGTTTCAGGATTGGGTCTATTAGTTTTATTCTGGAATGGAGCAGGTGGAACAACTGGAAAATGCATGCTTTTTTTTTTTTTTAATATATTATGTTTACTCTGCTCTAGTATCCTGTGTACTTTGCCACTGCTCATCTGATGCATTTAGGTCTCAACTCATCATTTTAGAGAAGGATAATTCTCAAGACTGCTTACATTAAATTTCTCAGTCTAGGCTGATTGCGTCCCAAATTGAAGGATATTGATTAATTTTGACAAGCGCCTGAAATACTCTCCTGCATTAGCAATGAGCTGCATACTTGGCAAACTTGTGGTACTGTAGCAACATCTGGAATTCTGTTCTTTATGGATAAAGGGTGAGAACAGAATTCTGTTTGGCGTGGTGGTAACAACAGGTAGCGCTACACATGGGAAACGATGCTGGATATCAACGGGCACCCACCAGCCTCCCAGCAGCGCTGAGGGCACCGTGCTGTGCCCCGTGCATCTGCTGGCATCAGCCCCAGGGTCTGTCCCCTCTCTCCTTAGGATGAGTCTTCTAAAATCTCCTGAGCTTTCTCTGTTGCCTGCAACATTTCACATGCTTGCGTAGTTCCCTCAAGTGAAACCGTCAGCCCTCTGAAGTTGTATGTGTCAGCTTTCACTGCAAATTGGCAGATTTCCACCTGAGAAAATGCCTGAACAAGCTTCAGACTCCTGAGCTTTGCCTGTTCTTTGTCCCCAAAAAGACTGACACGCTGCTCCATTTATTGACTGTTGAATCTGAAATTAAGATCTAAGAGCCTGAGTATACTAAATGTCATGGTGCTTCTTATCAGTGCACACCCAGAGCTACTCCTTCATATCCACTTTAACCAGATTATCTATAATAGTAAGTAGGATAAAATTTTCCTCCATATTTACTAAAATAATACTGGCAAGAAAACTGTGTTTTGCATGAACACTTCTTGGTCTAAAACACTTCTAGGCTAAATATATTCTTCTAAGATAGGTGCTGTGGGCATCTGTTTTCATGCTGCATTCTCTTTGCAAGTGGCACGGAGATGCCTTTCTTTGCCATCACTGTGTGCAGCGTGGGTAGATCTGAGAATTCTGCCTGAAGATTTCTGTTGTCTTTCTGTTCAGTCAAAGGATATGCCTTTCATTTTTCTCATTTGAAAACTGCACACAAAACGCAGAAATTTCAGTTATACCTTCCAAGCTATTCTAAGAATTTCAACTCAGGCCCTGCAGCCCCGAAAATTTAAATCCAGGGCTCCAACATGCTGGGTGGCCTAAAAGTGTGTGCTTCTTCACAGCACACAGATATCATCCCTGCTCTCTTTAGAGAATTGGTATTCAAAAAGGCTTAGTTCCCTTTAAAATTTTGCCCATTATGTGTTTTATAAGGACACAGGAGCAAAGATCTCATCAATTACCATTCTGAGAGGATTTTCTTCCTACCAGACTTTGTGAAGAAAGGGACACCTTTCTACTCCCTCTGGGAAGCTTAAGCAATACCAGTTCTGTAATCAAATATACCACCTGGTTGTTTGTCTCTATTTTTGCAAGTGTCAGACTCACACAAAGTTCAATGTCTCACCTTTACAGGTGAATAGTGCATACTATTCCAAAAAGCTCTCTATGGCAAGTCTTTTCAGTCTCAGAGGCCGTGTTCAAATTTGCCATCACGAGGAGGCAGCAAGCCCCTCCTCCCCCTAGCTCTGCCAAAAATTCAGTACTTGTTTCTAGTGGTGCTTTTGGGCTCTTGTTTGTAACATCAATCAAAATGTTAATTTGCTTACATTCCTCTGAACAAGGAAAGGTCACAATACAGAGCGATTAAGTCCTTTTGTAGATATGAGTAGTGGAAAGACTACATAAAGGAGAAAATTATTCTTCCAAGGATGACAAATAAGCATTATCTCGGATTCCTCAGCTCTGCCAGTCAGCCTTGGGATGAAGAGTCTGTCCTGTGGATATTCACATTTCCAGCGCTCAGTACACAGGCTGCAAATGCTTTTGCCTCTTATTTTCACTTGTGCAATCTCTGATTGCTGCAGCCTTTGTGAGCAGGGGACGCTGTGCATTCAAACTGCTGCTACAGCCTGGGCGAAGGAAAGCTTGCAGCACTCCTGGGACAGGCGTAGTTATGAGAGTGGCCTGGACATCAAGATGACTTGGTATAGGAAAGACCCATGTTCATGAGTGGGCTCCGCCAGCTGATCCAGAAAACCAGCCTCAAAAAACTGCAAACAGGCTATCCTTTTTTTTTTTTTTTCTTATTATAATTGACAGGACAGAAGCCGGTCCACTGAAGTCCCAGAGTCCAAAAATCTGAACAGCGAAAAGCAAACTATCCTCACAGAGAGCAGAGGTTCTCCCAGCTCCCTCTCTTCCCCAGCCTGTCAGCACAACCTTAGGCTTATCTGGGCTGGGTCACAGCCAGCTTGCCCTCGTTCAAGCCCTGATCCTGGCAAGGTACTGGGTACTAAGCCGATCAGCCGCTCTGGCAGCCGAGACCTGAAATAGAAATGCACAGCTGAGTGTTGGCCATGCACTGGAAGATCTCCAGTGTCCTCATGGAGGCAGGAGGAGGACACCTTGCTCGGAGATCATTTCATTGCTCTCTGGATCCAGTATGTTCTTGTCAGCACTAGCCAAAGTGTCTGATGCCCATGTGGACTGTGGGGTTTGCCTGTGGCAAGCAGGAAATTACTAAGTCAATCAGTTCAACCCCTCATGCTGTAGGCCCTTCTTTTAGTGGAAACCTGTTGGAAAGTTGAGGATTTCCCAGCCTCACCACAGGCTGTGACTCTAACCTTATGTACCCAAGTCTGAAGATTAAAAATAATAAAATAAAAGCTGTAGTCTCATAGTCCCTAATCTGCAAGGACCTGGGCGTACACGGGCAGCTGAAAGCTTGCGTTTAATCGTGGCTGGGCAAAAGTCCTTGCTCCCTTCTAAAAGGGTTGTCATGTTTTTAACCCCTTTTTGCCTTTGGTCCCACCACTCTCCCTGGAGGCACCTGGGCTCTCAGCACTGCCCGCCAGATGTGCTGAGGAGTGACTGCAGGACCCACACTGGGGCTCACATAGGAGCACCTAGAAATAGCAGGGTGGTGAGACACAGACAGTTATGCTTGCTGAGGATTTGCAAAAGGCACATAGAACAGAAACAGCCTGTTCCTTTCTCATCTTTAATAGGGAGTGGAGGTAACCTGCTCCCTAGAATAAATCCTGATTTGCAGTGATAAAATTCATTAGGACTTTTTATCACTTTAAGTATTTCAACCTGTCTGCAGTTTTTCATACAAGTTCTCATACCTCTCTTGTGTGATCTGCTATGGCTTTGTTCACAAGAAGCTACATATTAATATTTATTTACTGAAGAGAAGACAGCCAGAAGGGTTTCTGAGCAGATGCAAACGTGTGAACAGTCAAGCTGAGTCTACTACGACAGCACAATTGACGGACAGGTAACATTTAGTCAGCTGTCTGTCTGGGGAGTCAGGATGGAGAGCACTTCACTTTCTGAAACATGGAAACTACACAGGCTACTCCTGCCAGGGTTTGTGGGTCCCCAGAATTACTTCTCCTTTCATCTTTCCTCTTTACTGCAAAACTGATCTGTCCAAGGAATAGAAATCTTTGTCCATTCTATGAAAACACACAGAGATCGTGGGCAGTCATGATGTCAAAGTGCAGTTTGAACTAAGGCCTGAAGTCACTGTTAATTATTTGTAAAATTTACCACCTACAGAAGCATGAAGTGTTAAAGCCACCAATTGGTCAAAACTCTTCCTTGCCCATCAAGGCCACTGTATTCAGACAAAATATCTATGTGATATGTTACTCAGCTGGGGCAGCACATGAACAGCGTTTCATAAGATGCTGTTAAAGAATACATTGGCTCCTTGCAGTATGTATTAGATTCCACATCTTCAGAAAAAATGTAAAATTAAAAAAAAAAAAAAAAGTACACTATTGCCTCCCCATGTGAATGGAAAATAATTTAATTATGAAATGAAACGACTGTGCAGCACTGCTAAGAGGGCAAACAAATGAGAACTTAACCAAAAGGACAAAATTGTCAGTCTTTCAGTGCATAACCATTTTGTTCTGAACAGCAGCAATTATGGA
This sequence comes from Patagioenas fasciata, assembly GCF_037038585.1. Classification (NCBI taxonomy): domain Eukaryota; kingdom Metazoa; phylum Chordata; class Aves; order Columbiformes; family Columbidae; genus Patagioenas; species Patagioenas fasciata. The sequence continues at coordinate 17,744,567 of NC_092530.1, forward strand.
AATGTGCAAAGACTGCTCCACTGATGATAAATCTGCAATATGTCAAGCAATATTTGAAGACTCATATTTAATTACTGTGACTGCACAAATTAAATAGTGGAAAAAAGTTGTCAATGCTGTTTTTTAAAGCAGAGAAATAGATCCAGTGCCAAAAGCTACATAGTTAACGTCAGTAACTAAAAGAGAGTTTCCCTCTAGGCTAAACCTTGTGATAAAGGAGAGATGTCACTTATTATGCACTTCTGAACAAGTCTGGTAAGGTTAAGAGGTAAATAGCCAGAATTATTATTGTCTGGGTTGGTAATGGTTTTCTCAGCCACATATTGACTCTGAGCATGTTCTTTGTGTTCCAGGTTACTCATAACTCTTGATCACAATTTGTTGGGTTTTTTTTCCCCTCCCCTCTAGAAATCATTCTAAGGCAAACAACTTAGAAAACTCCATGCTCCCCTAACGGCCAAGGCAGGACAGAGCTTCAATGAGTTCATATGATAAAGTAAGCACACCTCATCCATCTGACTCAGTGGTGTTCATTCGGCAGCGCTCACAGCGCGTGTCCGGCGGGGAGCAGCAGGGCTCTGCCGCAGCCGGCAATGCGCGGTTGGGCCCGTCTGCCAGCGCAAAGCATGGGTTTGTATGGTGTTTGGAGCTGCGGGCTGACCAGAGTGAACAAAACAAGGAGAGCGCGTAATTTATTCCAACACGCACAGCACAGGTCAGTGGCAGCAGTATGAGTAACCCCTCCGTGTGAACGGGGAAGGATGTTTCCAGAAGCATCTTCTGGAACAAAATGTTCCAGGGAGTGTCATCCTTTTCCTGCCGGGTGCTGGGTGGCATGGGGAGTGCCCCATCCCCAAGCCCGCCTGCAGCATCTGTGAGCCTGCAGTCACCCGGGTACACCACAAACCGGGGTTCAGTGAGAGCACTATGGTGTGGTGCTCATGTTTAATCAGCGGCATGGATGCACTGTGCTCACGGAAGTTTTCCCCAGCAGCTGCTCTGCCCCAGTGGTGCAGATTTTGGCCGCAGAGTTCATGGGGACATCCCACCCTGTTGCAATGAGAGCTGTGCTCCTGTTACCCTGCCATACTCACCCAAGGGACATGGGCACAAATGCCAGTCCTGATACTGCTGTGCTGTGGGGCCTTGTGTGAATTTTTTTGCCTGTATTGCTCATCTGTAAAATAAGCAGGTATTTTTTGTAAGGATTACCTTTGCAAAGTACTTGCAGATCCAATACTGAAAGGGATATGTAAGAACCAAGTAATAAATAATACTAGACACCAGGCAATATCCCACTGTAAAATGCAGAAGAGTTAATCACTGTGCCTGAAAATCCCACACTGAATTGCTCTCAAGGACACAGAATTTTGCAGGATGTATGAATGAGAGCAGTTCCTTAAGATGCTCTGTGTGAAGTGGATTGTGTGCCACGCTTTGCTGCAGTTGTCATGGCGAGTATTCGTATTTCCCATAGCAACAGAGCCAGTAAATAACTGCATAAAAAGCTGCATTAAGCGACCAGGGCACAAGTTAATTCTCTCATCGGCATCCTTAACTTGAGCACTCTTCTGTAGATGAAACACTCCACTGAAAAGCAAGCTTTTCCTTCGGCTTGTGATATGTTTCCTTTTCATAGTTTCATTATGATTCACCCACCAGTTGCTACACTAGTGACACTGTCTGCACCACATAGGTAGGACTGCATGGTGTCTGAATTAACTGAAGGAGATGATGACAGGGCAGCAAACCTGCAGTGAGCTCTGGTTTTGTAGCACTTCGTGCAAGTGCTGTCTAATACAGGTCAGCCGAAGTTCTGCAAGTGAAAGGACTGAAGCTCTACAGGAAACAATGCACTTTTTATTTATTTATTTTTGGAGTCTCTCTTGTTTTTCCTCAGCTGAATTGACTTGTTATTCTGCGAACTAGGCACCACCACCAGTGTTAAGGACAGGCAGGTGTAGTAAATGGACAAAGGGAGGACAAAAACTAGGGGGAACTAGGAAATGTCACTACAACAGCAATGATGCTCCAAAGCAGGACAGTCTTTCACATTAATTTAGAGAAATGTGTTGTAAGCCAGCATTTTCTTACATAGTGTCATGCAGAGCTCTGAGAAACCCTGGGTGGGCTCTGGTCTACAGAACCATGTTGTTTGTATACTCTGCCAAATGCAAAATTGGGTGCAAAGGTCGATGTCATCTGTGAGAAACACTGCAACTTGACAAAAATCAGTTAGTCCAAAACAACTAGGAACCATTTTTCTGAAACAAACCACTTTGGGCTCATCTGTCCACCCACAGGTGTGCTGGGAAGGTGCTGCTTGGCTTGCTACAGAAGATGGGTGCTCCCCTGGAGGAAGAAGGCAGAGGCGGTGCTTGATGTGGAGAGGACCAGCAGGATCTGTTGTTAAGACAGCCAGGGATGCAATGGAGAGTCTTGGGGTCAGGATGGGAGGAATGGCAGTACTTCACTGTCCACATGGCTACCACCATACTGGCACCAAGAAAAAAGACAAGCTGTCCAAAGAAAAAAAAATCTAACCCATTTCCTGCAGGTTTTGCTTCTCGTCTCAAGTTTCATGACAAGCATGTGCATTAGACAAATCCTCTCATCAGTCGCAGCCCCACATTCATGAGCCCTGACCAAAACTGATCTTGATATTCATGTTTAGATGAGGAAATTCCAACTGTCTTGCATATTCAATTCTCACAGAGGCACAAAAATATGACCAGTAACTTATAGTTGCATAATAGAAACTGATTTCACTGGATCAGTTGGGGATTTGTTTCCACTATTTAGGACTGACTTTTTTGTGACATTGCTTGTAGACAAAATCTGTCACATAATACTAGTTTCTAGAATCATAGTCAATTCATCGATGGTGTTCAGCATCTACCCTGTGCCTAGAAAAAGCACATGCATTTCTGTGAATAGAGAGTGCAGTAACATCCCACACAGTTCTGTATTTTTTTTGACACATTTCAGTATCATTCAGTGGTAAAACACAGTGATAAAGTCTCGCAGACTTGCGTTTTAACTTGCTTTTGTTTAGGTATGAGCACAGCAGCATAGCATCAGCCACACATGATGCTTTCGGTCCATCCTGCTCCCAGGGTAAAATCTCTGGCGAATATCAGGCTACTTGTTTTATGAGTTTATTAATATTAGATGGTTTCTGTGTTTTTAAAGAAGGCAGAAAGAAAACAGTGGAAGTTACCTGGGAACTCTGTTGACTTTGGTGCACTTGGGATCAAGCAAACACATTCTTTTTTTTTCTTGCGTATCCTAAAAGACCATTACAGGAGGTGTTTGCAGAGCTGTGCCCTGGGGCCTGTGCTTGGGGCCCCTGTCCTTCTTAGCATCTGGCCTTGTTGTCAGTGGTCCCTTGAGACAATCAGTTTGCTCAATTCTTCTAAAGAACCACCAGCACAGCTTTTGCTTAAGAAGTCACTGCTTGACATTTCTAATCTGGCCATCTAACTATACCTGGTCTTTCCTCAGTGGTTAAGTACATGCAACTGCTTGTGGTGAGTTTGCATGGTATCAGATACACAAGCAGTTACATACGTACTGTTTTATCAGTCTTTGCAATCAGGGTGTAGTAGAAGGACTGTCAACCTAGCAGTCTTCTAAACATGAACACCCTGTCTGCTTTCTACTGGGTCCTTCTGTGGTCTTCAGTAGTCTTGATTTTAATATCTTCTTGTATGAGCACAGAGCAGGGAAATGACTGTACTGGTCACTTTGCTTTGGAGAGGAAAATTTTACTTTCCTTACAAATCAAAACTGAGCAACAGCTTCTCTCAGCACCCCGTTGCATGTGGTTTTGCAGTGAAAGGTCTCCTGCCAGCAAGGCTTTGCTGGGGATGAGCGGGGCTGTGGGAACCACAGTACTTTGTGACTGCAGGTCGCAGCCATCCTAATGCCACTCTCCATTCCAGTCACCCAGTTTCCAAAGGAGATTAGGATGTTGTTGGGAGCCCTCTGGCTGCAGACCAGTCCAGCCAGAGCAAAGGAGGTGAATGTCAGGAGCTGGGAGACTGATGGAAAAGTCTGGATGAAGGCAGCTCCTGTCCAGAACAGCCTGCTAGGCCCTCACAACACGTGTCCTTTGTCACCCACGTGTGTGCTTGGGAGTCTGGTCAGACCCCAGGTTACAGAAGGAAGATCGGGTGACAAGGACAGCCAGGAACACATTGGCCAGGAACACATTGCTTCTTGCCTTGGAGTTGGACGCTACTGCTCTAACCCATGATGTTGAAAACTCAGACGACACTGTTAACAGTGCATTTGCTCAGGATAAAGGCCAGAGTGGAGAAGTGGAAACTTTTCAGTGCAAGGAATAGTTGACCTGTAGAATTCCCAACTGCTCTATATGGCATCAAGCAACTAAGAACAGGCAAGTACCAGAGAGGAACTTTGAAGTGTTACTGTTTTGTACGAATAAAGCTTATCATCAGCAGAAGTACGAATAGGAAATATCCATGTTTATCAATGTAGATTTAATGTGCTGATCAGTAACAACTGTGATTTATTAGAAAGAATGCACTTGCAGGCGAGGGACAGTAATTCTGCACTGACTTGCCTGTTCTTCCTGTGTGCTTCATCCACCGGTGATCCGTGCTGTTGCCATTACCTGGTGCTCCCTCTGCCCATTCGTCTTCTAACTGCTAAATTCAGGGGGATTTGGGCCTTTAGCATAATTATTCTTAAGTTTCTATTTTATGACTCTGTTCATGAGGCCCCTCAGTAGCTGATTATACTAATCAGAGGTGATTATTGCCTGTGCTCACTTAACCCATATTTAAATGCAGCAGCCTGAATTTGTCTTCAGCAATCTCCAGAAGATATGAACCCAGCATCAAAGAAAATTAATTCATAGGTACATTATCTTATGGGATCAAGCTAAAATATGGTGTCATTCTGTGGTCGGAGAGCTTTAAAGTCAGTGTATGTTCACATGGAAGGATATGGGTAGAAGCCATGTTCTTGTTTGTGCAGGTTTTTTTTCTCCACTTCTTTGAGTGAGGCAGAATAACAGATCACAGGAATGCTTGTCCAAGAATATTTTACTGCAGTTGAGAGAGAACACTTTTTCCTTAATAAAAATAATAATTATTGTTAAAAGTATGATCAGCTACATTAAAATTATTCTTTTACACTTTTTCCTGGCCAGATCTCTGACTTGGGCACCTCTCAGCTTTTCAAACAAATATATTCATCTGGCCATGCTTTTACTCAAGCACAAGAAAATACATGGCCTTAGATACACACGAAATTTGGATACCAATCTTGCCTCTACAAGAACCATCTTAAACCATTTTCTACAAAATATGGTGCTGGATCACGGAAACAAAAATATTCCAGTTGGTTCTCAAAGGTGGAATTTTGTCCTAAATGGTGATTATCTCATTTATATTTCTAATCCTTTTAAGCAGTTGCATAAAGATTTGAAGTGGTGCTCAAAGATGCTGGGGAGGACAGCAAGTATTATAGCTCCTTCCAGCCCACAGGGATGCAAGACTTTATACTAAGGGGGAAATCCTGTTCACACTGGAGTAAATGTGGTTTTTGCTCTGCCTTTAATGGAGTTTCCATTCCTTTTTCTGAACTTAAATGAGAATGGGATTTTACCCATCTTCTCACATGATTGTGGTGTAAACCTGAATTTTATTTTTGAGTCTTTTTAAAGGCGGAAAATGGAGGTGAAACTGCATAAGCCCAGAGAACAGATGCATCTCCAGAGGGAGAAGGACTCTGATTAAAGTGCAGGGTGTTGCTGGAAGTGGAGGTGTGAGCTCTGAGCACACAGACACTGCAGCTCAGCAGCAATCGCAGCAGCGCTCCAAGGAGAAGGTGCTGCACAGCCTGCGGTTCTCTTACTGGTGGCAGAGTTGTGTCTGACCAAAATGCACTACCTTCTCCCCACTGGGGGGTATTTGAGATGGGGAGAAGGTCATAATACCACAGAAGGGAAAATGCACTGCCATTTCCAGGTGTTTTCAGTGAAACTTTAGAATTCACAAACATAAAGATAGATGAGGAATTGCAGCGACAGAGTTCCACCCAGGCAAACTCTTGGGCAGTATATTTTTCATGTTGCAAGTAAATGTGATTAAAATATTCCAGAAACTTCAACTATATTCTTTACATTAATTTCAATAATTATTTATTCATCTCCCAACTTTGATTTTGTTAAGTAACCAGCACCAGAATACAGTGGCAAGAATGCAACCCACAGAAAATTCTGTCCTTGAAGAAGATCAAAGTGAGTCCTGTGGTGTTAAGCACACACCTACAGCACTTGATCCTGAAAAAAAAAAAAAAAAAAAGGGTGTTTCAGACAGCCTACCCTTTTTTTCCTGGTTCCTATGCATTAACCTAAGCCTTTGCCTGAACATTTTCAGTGCCAGGATCAAGGACCCTTGGAGATCTCCACACTGGCAGAGTAGAGGTCTGAAAATGTAGCAAGCAAATGCAGAACACCAGCCAGCTGTGGTAGCAACGCCTGCTCGTTCCTCCTCATCTACCAACCCCACAGTACAAGACTGAAAGCCTCTTGGGTGATATAAATATGAAAGATAAGTGCATACAGTGGAACACAAAGGTGAAATGGCTCTGTTTATCAGGCACAATTAAAATGAATAGATGATGACTAATAGAGAGGCAGTTTAAAATCTTTACATGACACAGTGTCAAGGCAGCAGTGTTGTGCAATAGCACTGACACAACCAACGCTGTGTCCCTGCCTTGGGCAGTGCTGGGAGGGGGGTTCCCTGCCAGCCCCTCTGCACGCCCCCATGGCAGGGACTGGCTGGGCTCCAGTACCTCAATTCTGCACTCGCTGCCGCATCCCAGAGTCACAGCAAAACCTGCACAGAACCAGCCTCTTCGGATCGAGGCAAGGGTATTTTATCCGCTTTGATGTTTCATTATCCCAAGCCTCACAGTTTCTGCTGCGTGGAAAGCAAGAACATCATGTTGAATTTCTGGGCATACTCGGGAGTGAGACAAGGCTGAGGTGCCTGATCCTGTACTGGAGCTGGTTCTTGACTTAGCGCTGTGCAATGCAAACATTTTCTGGCTATGAATTTTTGCAATATGTAATTTAAAGGTTAGTTTGGACAACCCTTTTCTTCAGAAGAAAGGTTATGCATGAGTGTGACCTTGGAAAATGCAGCCCAAGCTATCCTTCTATTTCTTTGTTGGTTTTTTTTCTGTTACTCCTTTATGGTGCCTGCTAGGCTCCAGGACTCTCCAGTGTGCTTGCTGAGTGCAGCAGGTACAGGCTGATTCTTTATTTTTATACATATATATAAAATATATACATATATTCTGTGCTGTTTCTCGGCAAAACTGGTTTTCTCTTGGCTTTATTGCTGCTGACATAGCTTTGGAACACAGCATTGTTAAAAACTAATAACATAAACAAATCTGAGGCTATGCCAACCACCGCAGAGTACAGTCAATGCTGCCAAACGCTGCAGCTTCTGAGCAATGTGTGAATGTTGTTGTGTCAGAAATGTCTGTTTCCCTGTCCTTTTTTAATTTTTGGAAAGATCTTAGTGGAGAGTGTGTTTTTCTAAACAAGGTAATTAATGTCATCAACATGTAAACTCTTCCAGCTTAGTAGCCCCTGCGTTCCCCCGCCTGCTGTCTCTACCTGCCAGGAGTTCTTTGAAACACCTCAAATAAAACATGATTTCTGGCCAGAAAATCATGTTATTGCAATTAATGTTTAAAGTGGTATTTCTGAGTGTTTTGCTTTATTAGAACAGTGCTCGTGGTGTTTGCTGTTTCTGCCGTGCCTGTGGAACGATGGGGTGGCCACAGAAGTGTCCCAGATGTGGACCTGGCCAGGCAGTGCCAGCACAACTGGGGCCATGGCTGTGGTACTCAGTGCCTCCAGGGCAAATCAGCCCCAGCCCAGACCCTCTGGGGCCACATCCTGCCTGCGCAGCCCACAGCATCCGTCCGCAGGTGCTTAATTTTAAGTGTCTCAGCTGCAGAGTGCAGTATTCTCTTTATTCCTGATCTAATTCCCTGATGTGAGTCCACATGGCCACATACGTGTGCAATGGCATCTTCGCAGTGACCGTCCCTCAGGTGACAGGGCTGTACCGCAGGCTGCAGAGACACACCTTAACTTGAGTGAAAAAGGAGAGAAATGCCACATTCGATACCTCTTTATACCTTGCCTGAAAGAGGGCAAGAAGGATTTTTCCCACGTGAATGAGGGAAGGGTTGCTGTGTTTTGTGTGATGAGGTTTTATGCCTCAAAAACCTGCTCTTGGGGGAAAATGAGATTTGCCACTGGTGGCAATCAGCACAACCATGCTATTTGCTTTGCCTCTGATAAGAAAGAAAATAAGAAATATTAACTGCATGCAAAGGTGCCCTTTCTCTTGTCTTCATCAATAATAGCCAATGTTCCTCAGGGTTATTGCTGTAACCACATCAGTTCCCTTCCCTCAGTGGCATCAGGTTTATCTTAAAAACCTCATAGCAAAGCCTCTTGTTCGCTGTCCCCTTTTTGGTTCTGCGCTTTGGGGCACTGGCACATGCAGAGGATGGGGCCATGCCCCTGATCACCCCCTTCCCCTGGCAGACGGAGGGCTGGGAGAGGAACAGGAATTTTAGCTGAACAAAGAATGGCAGAGGTCAGGTATGCCAGCTGTAGGAAAAGGCTACTGGGCAGGAATGTGCTCTCAGAAGAAGCAAATCTCCCAGCATTGTGCAGGTTGAGGAGCAAGTTTCCAAGAGGAGTTGAAAGGGGGAAAAAAAAAATCTAACTTGATAGTAAGGGAGAGTGCGCTCAGTTTTGGAAGAGCATTACATGATGCAGCCACTTGCAGCAGCGCGGGGCCAGGGTCAGGGGCCCAAGCGATACCCCCAGCCTCGCATAACCCCAGGTCACCCCAACTGTGGCGTAAACCACGCGCTTCCCACTGCATCACCCCAGCGAGTGCTATTTCCCCCTGGGGGTACCTTGAGAAGGGAGAGGAGGAGGCTATAGACCAGTCTTGAAGACACAGCTTTTGGTATCCAGTGCTTCCAGAAACAAGCGGAGTATAAATCAAGTCCCCGCAATCAGCATTACCTAATGGAACAAGGGAGAAGCGGCCCCACCCCCGACTCCCCGGAGCTCCCGCGGCAGGGCCGGTGGGACCCGCTGCCTCCTGACCCCGGCTCCGGCGCCTCGCCCGGGGCTGGGCACGGCTGCTGTCGCGGGAAGGGGGAAGGAGCAGCTCGCTGTCCCTGGAGAAGAGGGAAAATAATTAAGGTAGAGAAAGCGAAGAAGAAAAAAGTCGCATGAGGAAGGCAGCAGCAAATGTTAAATCAGTGACTCATGGCATGGCATGACTAATTCCGTCAAAGCGCAGCTCGCGCCGGGCATGGAATTGGTGCCCAACGCCTGGTGGGGAGAGCAGACAGGTGGGGAACACGGGACCACGGGGGCAGCCCGGGCGAGGGCGCATCGGGCGCGCCGGGACCTCCTGCCGCCCCCGCCTGCTGGGCAGCCTGAGCCGCGCGTCGTTCCCCTCCGCAGCGCGCTCGGCCAGAACCAGGGCGGGGAGGAACGGCCGGTCCCGCTGGGCTCCGCAGCCCGGTGCCCGTGACCTACTTCCCGGCGGCGGCCCCGCCGCTCCCCGCGCTCCTGGGCGCTCCGCCGTCCCGCGGGTGCCGGTGCGGCGGGCGCGGGGGAGGAGCGCGCGCCTGTGCAGTGCCGGGGGGGCCGGGCCCAGCCCGCCGCCGCGTTACACAACCGGCCGCCGCAAGAGGCGAGTTTCACAAGTCCCGCCGCAGCTCGCCGGCAGCCCGCACCCACCGTGCGCCCACCCCGCCAGCCCTGCGCCGTGCCCTGCCCGCGTTCGTGCCATGTCTCCTCCGGGCAGCGGGAGCCCGGGGCGGGCGGTAACCCCTGGCACCGGGGGGACACCGCGCCGCAGCTGGGTATGGCACTGAGAGCGGCTCCGCGATACGCATCCTCCCGGACGGTACGTATCACCCTGCGGCGGGGCCACGGTGCCGCGGAGCCTCTCGGGCTGTGGGAGTGCGGGACGGGGGTCTCCTCACCCTCGGGGAGCGACGGGCCGGGCTGCGGGGTGCCCCGGGAAGAGCCCCCGCTGTACGGCGGGGTGTGCGGCACCCGCCGTTTCGCCCTGCCCTCACCCCGCACCTCCGGGACGGTCTCAGTTAAGTTTTGGAGAGGAAAATTTACAGCCGCAACTTAAGTCATCTGGTTTCCCCAAAAAAATAAAATTGTGTCTGGGCAGGATGGGGCCGGGACTGCAGCGCAGGCTGCTTGGCGGGATCCCGTTGCGGAGGTGAGGCGGGGAGGGGGCTCCGGGTGCGGCGGACCCCGGGTGAGCGGTCGGGAACAGCCACGGGACTGAGCACGACTGAGAGCTGCGGGGTGTTTGCGTGGGGGACACCGTTTTTCTGGAGGCTAAAATAGGCCCGATCGCAGTTTTTTCGTTCTGTCTTGAAGTTCTGTCGTTCTGGGAATGCGTTTGTCTGAAAACACGGCGGGGGAAAAACCTCCGAATGGAGTCTCACATCTAAATATAGCAGCTAAAATCCAGGTTGAAAAGTTACTCCTCCCGCCATGGTTATTGTGCCATTTGATTTTACAGACTGTTTACCTTGTAAGTGGGAAATTATGAAGGCTTTGAAAGTTGCTCGTATGTGTCAACTGTGGATTTGTGAATGATAACTCCAAGCCTTGGTCCTTAATGGTAGAAATTGCGAACAGATTGCTTTGAGTAGCTTGCACTGGAAGCGTGCTTCAAAGCTGAGCCCTGCGTGATTCATAAATGAGGTGTTATAAGCACTTCAGAGAGCACTTGTCCTTTGTAAAATGCCACCGTTCTCAAAGACAGGAGGCACCTGGGCCATCTGCAGAGCAGGTCCCTCCTAAGTGGGTTTTGGAGAAGTCCAGCACAGCAGTGCCTTTGGTGGGGCAGAACTGGCACCTAAGTGCCAACTAGCAATTATCCCTGAATGAAGCTGTCTTCTTCAGCAGGGGAGTAGCTCTGGAGATGAGATACCTGAAATCAAAGCTATTAAAACATGCCATGCTTTAACTGCCTGCGAAGGTGCAGTATATAACCAGGGAGGGGAGGATTATTTATTAGCCTGAGTTTGTTTTGTCATGTGCAGTGAAAGCGGAGGTGCTGATTTTACTAATTGGACAAGACATTCTGGTGTATAGATTGGAAAATGTCAGGAGTCACTTCATTTTTAGGCAGAATGATGGTGCTCCCCTGTCCTTATTTTGCTAGATCGCTGTTTGCTAATCGTAGCTCTGGAAATGGAAACTTGGCTTAAAGAGACAGCTAGTTCTTCACAGTTCTGATGTGTAGGCTTTACAGTCCTCATAGGTCCCTACGGATGCTGTTTGAAGCAGGAGATAATTCAGGAGTATGTGGTGTGAACCCCTTGTACTGAACATACTACAACAGGTGCTGTTTCGTTTGGGAATTTGTGTAATTTTACAAGCCTCCTAGGCTGCAATGCCTCACTATGTTATCCAGCCAGAAAAATACATTTGGATTCTTAGTTTTCTAGAAACCGTATTTTTTGAAAGATAATTTTCCTGGAATGTGCTAATCAGAGTAGATCAGTGTGTCAGTGATGCATCGCAGATGAACAGAGCACCCTGTGCACTGATGCACCATCGTGACAGCACTCGGGGCTCTGTCGCTGATGAAGTTCTGACAAATGCAGCAAGCACTAATGAGGAGAGGACACTCAGGAGTGCAGCCAAAAGTGGGAGTTTGTGTGGAAGGGAGGCATTCGTATCTCCTGGGCAAACATGTTTACTACTGGATCTTTAGAGTTTTTCTGAGAGATGTAATAGGAAAAATGCAAATGGCTTTCAGAGTGGTTGCTTACTGCTCATTTATTCTGTTCATTTAGAGCTGTGGATTACAGTTACTTGATCTAGAGGAAAAAGTAGAATTGGATAGAAATTTTTTTGATAAACTGCAAACTTCAGTGAAATTTGGCAGTAAGGTTCCTGCCAAATGGTTCCTGGTTTTTAGCTGCTCAGACTATGCCTGTACTAAATTATTTTGCTGGTTTAAGACACATATCAAGTTCTCAAAAATAGCTCAGGGTTAAAGATTAAAATTAGCAAATAAGTAGTTCATAATTAAAGTCTCATGGTGTTGGAAGCAGCATTACATTTCAGAGATACTGATGTCAAATTCAACTTCTGCTCATTAGTAGTATTAAAAAAAAAATGGTTGAATGTCTTTACGGTTTGGAGCTAAGGCTTGCCTATGCACAGAAGTTGCATTATTTTGCCCTAAATTACGCAACCTCCCGAGATTCACATATAATGATACAAAGGTTTTAATGCCAACATACCTTATTGCCTCAGTCTTTAAGGAATGAGCAATGTGCCTATACCAGAACTGAATCCAGGCTTGTACCGGAACAGTTATGGATTCTAGTGAAATAATATGGCTTTAACCAAAATAATAAAACCTATAAAAACCAAAAAGTATGGACCAGGCTTTGCTGGTAGTATTAAAATCATACACCTCTGTATCACTTCAGTTCCAAATATCTATTAAGGAAGTCAGGCAGGTATAAAAATGGTATTTATTTGTTATGACCTGGATGACACCCTTCTTTATGTGAATCTTTGTCCAACCAAGGCCATGTTCTGCTCGATGTGTCCCTCATCTTCCCTCTGCAATAGCGACTGTGCACGTCGGCACAGCCACAGCCGGGGGGTTCTCCTGGCTGCAGCTCTGCCATGTCTGTCCCGTTCTGCTGTCCAGCCTGAGGCCGTTTCCCTTTTTTTCTTATTTCCCTGCTACTTTTGGTGCACTCAGGACGATGTAGTATGGAGCAACTTCTTGCCCTGTGGCCTGTATGCTGAACGAACAGTGCCGCTGTGCAGAAGTTCTGCAAAAGACTATTATTACTCCAGTCCCACTTGAACCTCGTTTTAAGTGAGGTTGAGCTGGTGGCGAGGCCTCAACAAGCACTCTGCACAAAGCTGGGCTTGCTGGCTGTGTGTCTGCTCAAACTCAGAAGCACCAGATTCAGTCAAACTGCAGAGGTGTGTGCAGTTCATGAGAGACATTGACCTACTTCATATTCCATTATTTGCTTTGGCCTTGTCTACATGGGGAGATTACACCAATTTACTTTAAGTCAATTTTTAAAGTGATTTGATTAGCCTAATGTGAGCTCACCTAAGGACATTCCTATTTTGGTTCAAATGAACTTATTTGGGTTCAACTAAAACCTGCACTTAGTAATTTACATCAAACTGAAATTAGCTGTGCCTAAACTGAAAGGAGAACTGATGCCTCTAAATAATGACACAACTTTCTCATGAAAGCAGAACCTTCTGTAGAATCTGGAACAGAGTGTAATTACTAACAAATGTGCAGAGGACTGAAAGCTATTCATAGCAAAGTTAAAAAAAAAAAAGAAAAAAGAAAAGAAAGAAAACAAGCGAAATTTAAATATCTTCATGAGACAAATGAAGACGAGCCAATTTAATTCCAGTCCTGGAATACTGAAAGCAGTGGCACAACACTTCCTTGGCTTGCAGCAAGGCTATCCCATGGCTCTTCAGCTGCAGAAGAGGGGAGGCATTTGTGTCCTGTACACAGAGTCAAAAAACCTGATGCAGGGAACTATAGGCCTATTGGTTTGAATGCAGTAGTACACTGTGTCTCATGGCATATTTTGTAGGAAAGAATAATTAGACATGGAAATAATGAGGAAGCAGGCTAAATTACAACAAGATTTTTATCAAAGATGGATTGTGTTAGACTTATCTAACATCTTTTTTGTATAACAGATTATTTAGGTGGGGTAAGGTAGGAATGTAATTTACGTAAAGCCAAGCATTTGATACCATGCCCCACAGGACATTATTGCTTAAAATGAAGATGGTGATTCAATATAAGAAATGAAAGGTGGAAAAGGAGCTGGCTAAGGAAAAGATACAACAGTTGCATGCAAATAAAGTCTGAATGGAGAGAGGTATTTAAAGAAAGTCATCAGAATGGAGAGAGATGAGTGTTGTTGCTCCCTTGGGACCAGGCTTGTACCTGCTGAATGGAGCTTGCTCTGTGGGCAGGATTTGGGTGTGTGCACGGGAGTTGTGCAGGATTGACACGAGGTTGGGAGGTATTGTCAATATGGAGGAGGATCAGATTATCATATGAAAGGAATTTAGATGACTTTGTTGATCGCGGTGATAGAAATAAAATGACATTTAATAGTGCTGAGTGCAAAGTCATACGAAGTTCTAAACATGGAGACCAGTAGCAAGAATTTCCAGTGTGAAACAGGAGGTTGTCAGCTGTCTGTGACAGAAAGGAGAGATGTGGATGCACTGGCTGGTCAGGAGATACCTGTGAGCAAGCAGTGAGATACAGCGGTGAAGGAGACCAATGACATCCTTGAATATCAAAGGAAAATAGTGAGCGAGATTCAGGGAAGTGTGGTATTATCCTTGTGCAAATCACCATACAGAGCATCGGTACAAGAGCTCATGAAGTAGCCTGTTCACATTTTGCATAGCTCTGGACACCCCAGTCAAGAACATATTAAATTACAACAGTAGGAGGGCTGGAGGTATTGTTGCACAAATGGACCATTTATTGTATGAAGTGAGGTTAAGGAGTATAATTTGTTTAGCTCTGGCCAGTTGAACAAATGAAGGGACAGGTTACAGTAGGTCTTTTTATGCATGGTTGGGACTAACTAGCAAGAAGACAGAAAAACTAAGTCAAAAGATAGCATCTGCACAAGATCAAATTGTCTAAGTTGATCATGAATAAATTTGGATGGGAAATTAGAAGAAAACTTTTAGCTACCTAAGGATTGAGGTTGCATAATAGTCTTTCAATTACGGTTGTTTTGAGACAGATCTTTATAATCTTATGAAAGAGATTATACAATTAAATTAGAGAGTTCCTGGAGATAGGAAGTCAAGTTCGCAGAGTTAGTCCTTTGGTCTCCAGTAGAGTCATATCTTTAATGTAAGGTTGAAAGGAGAATGGACCTCATTTTGTTTGCACTATTAACCCCACGCATCAAGGCTTCTGCTGTTTTCTTGGGAACCAAAGCAAGAATGAGTTTTCCCTGTTGCTGCAGATTTGAATCTTTTTTCCCCCTTATTTGCCTTCCTCTCAAGCGACAGAAGTTGGAAGTGTGCAGTGCAGACTCCTTGTAGCATTAGACAGGCACAATTGCCTGCATTTTTTTCTGGCATGCTCCCTGGTCTAATTTGTTTGTCAGATTTTGGGCCAAAGAGGCATTTTTCCTTCAGGTTGTCTTGCCAGTAACTGTATTTTACTTCATGGTATATTTTTGTGGGATCTGTTGCTAGCACTGTTCACCCATCCTTTTGTGTATCACAACATGGTTTAAACTTTGGTGCTTCTGATGTGTGTCGTTAAGTTTGTTGTAGGATGTGAGGACATGTTCTGTGGCTCCTGGTGCATCTGGGCAGGTACTGATCAGAGCAAAACTTTGTATATTATGCAGAATAACCTGTAGAAGAGGTAAGAGATTGCTGACCATTAGTGATGGATTAATAATTTTAAAAACACGATTTTGTCATAGGAATGTTGAATGTATCATGTGCATCCTATTACAAGAAAGAGAGATGGAAAGGGGAAAAAAAAAAGGGACAGGAAGCAAGCAAGCAAGAAGGAAAACAGCTTGGCTTAGCCTGAAGCAGAGATCACATACTTGATAAGCTGCCGATAAAGAGAAATTGAAATATGGAAAAATGACGGTGCAGACAAGGATAATATTGAGATGGTAGAAGAGTAAGTATGTTAACCAGACTCCATGGAGCTGTTGAAATGCATTTAATCATATGGCTGTGACTTGTATTCTTAGGCAAACACAATTGTATAACTGATTAATTTGCCAACATTTCTTTAGTGCATAGCACTATGGTAACCAAGAGGCTCACTAAACATTGTCCCAGAGAACACTGTAAAATACATCTTTCCTTAGGAAAGGATCCCAAGCAGGCAAGGAGAGCAAAAGGCTTGGTCTTCTCCACACCACTGCTCATGTGGCATGGAGGACTATGCCACCCTGCACATCACCCTCCATCAGCCCCTGGGACCTCAGGCCTCTAAGGATGCTTCTCAGAGATTTGTTGCATAGAGCAGAAGCATGTGCAGTTTTATACTGAGCACTGAGTACCCTGGACCTGGCTGATAGCTGGGTTGTCTCTGCAGTTGCCACGTGGGCTGCTCCGCGCCCTGGCTCGGGGCAGGGATTTAGGCAATGCCCGCCTGGCTCAGCAGACACTGACACTAGACCTTCTGTCTCCCCACGATTTGTGTTCTCTCTCACCTATAGATGAATCCATAAGTCAATGTGAGGTGCTTTGTTGAGTGCCAGATATAGAAAGATGGAATAATTGATTGACTAGTAGATAAATGCAGAGATATTTGTAGGTGTGTTTATTCTTGTTTACAAACTGCCCAAGCTTAGGCAAGCTTTTCAAGTGTGTAGCAATGGCAGGAATCATATGCATAAAAATGCTAATCTCCTCTCTTGCTTCATCAGTTCAGCCCACAAACGCAGGCATACACATATGCTTAAAAGAAATTAATAAGGTTGGTTTGTTCTCTGCTGGACTCAGCCTACTTTAATCTTAACTCACAGTACAGTGTGGCACATTGCTTCAGGACAATAAAGTTTTGACCATAAGCAACATTCCAAGTAAACTTTTTTTTTTGATAACTAAATGAACAATAGATGAGCTGATAATAGCTCTCATTGCCATTAATTGTTTTGTATGGACATGGCAGCATTATAGGAAGATTTTTAAGCAAATGCAGAGACTTTATCTGAAGGGGATGAGATTAACCCCTGTCCCTAATGAAGCCAAAAGTTGAGCGTCCATCAACTTCTCTGCAGTGAGAACCTCTTCCAGAGTATCAGCCAAAGAGAAAAATAAACATCCCTTGGATTTAGGCTGTTTAAGGCTCTACTGCACAAACGGTAAATACATTTTTATGTATGGAGGAGAATGCTGTGTGTTTGTTCCACTGTTGGCTTGTTGCAGCAAACACAGCAATTAGAGAGGCTGTAATAGCTGGGGAGGGTTACACCCCGTGCTGAGGAAGTTTGGCCATGAACCTGTTTGTCCTGTCTCTGAGTGCAGTGTACACTGGCACACTTTACAGTAAATTAAAAATATTCACTCTGATCGAACTGTTTCAAATTAAATTTTGTTAGGTGATGTATTAAGTGTGTGTTCAGTGAGTCATGTGCAGCAAAATGCAGGACGTCGGTTGACTCTGCTCCTGATGTATATGTTAAAGATGACTATTGACAGTTTGCTTTTTCTCTCAAATAGAGTAGGTGGAATGGCTTCATTTTGGGCCAGGCTTTAAGTGGAAGGGGCACAGTAGGAAGTATTAATAAAACAAACTCTTTGTGCTGATCTTAACACCTACATTTTCTATTTAACCTTGCTCAGTGCAGAGGGCAGAGCCTTGTCATTAGCGGAGACAATGTGTCAACACAGGAAAAGTGAGCTACTTTATTTTCTTTCTGTCCTAAGTGCCGGGGTTAACCTCCCACACGGCAGCAGTGACTTGGAGCTGTGTAGTTGCAGAGGGAGTACACATTGGCCCTTGGGTGCCAGTCCAGGGACAGATGAGTCTCATTGCTTGTTCTGCTGGTGCATGGACTTCTGTGAAGCTGAATCACTTTCTTATCTGGGGCATCTTCATGTCTCTTGGGACTTGGCTTTTCCACTGCAAGACCTCCTTCTGCTCTGGACCCAGTGAGACATAGATAGAAGTCTGTTTTGGGGGGAAGTTTGCACAGCTCCAGAACCCTTATTGAAAATGTTGTGATGTGGGAAAATTGCCTACAACTCTGTTTTTATACTTTCTGGAAATAATTCAGAGTTCAGAAGGAGGAAATCCCAGAAGAAGGTTGTTAGAGTAGAAGAGTGTATATGATTCTGTAATAGTCCTGGCGTGCTGTCTGGAAAGGGCAAAGGTCCGTTGCCTAAAATGGGAGAATAATAAATGCAATGGACTAAAATTGCCGCAAAACCATTTGGAAACAAGAAATGTGGCTGAATCGCGACTTTGTCGTATCCAGAGCACGTGCTTTGAATCTGGAGCTGAATTCCTTATCTTAGATATATTAATGGTTAAAAAGACAGCTAGTGGGGCTATCAAGATCTAGAGTATTAGACTGATTAGCTTGTTGTGGACTGTTGTGACTAGAGCAGAATCTCTGGTTTTGCTTGTGGGGTGGAAAAAAATATTAACAGAAGAGGAACAACTTCTGTGTTTTAATTTTTTTTTGAAGGAAAGCATATTAATATTAATAAGTGATCCAGCTGGAATAGCATCTTCCTTAAAAATTGTCCTTAGAGATAGTGTGCAATCAAATTAATGTTAATATAATATACTAAGTAAAGTTTTATAAATATAAATCATCTTCTTATTTCAAGAGCTGAACTGCTGAGGAAACTATGCTGGGATTTTCTAATATAGCCTGATTTGAATTGTTCGAATAACAAGAGATACCAGTGAATAAATCAGATAATGAGCTGCTTTACACAGAAGGCATAATACCTATTTATGATGTATAGAAGTCCTACGAGAAATGAATTGTCAGTTTAATCTTCTTTGGTTGTGTTTGAAATCTACTTTTATGAGGCATTCCTGACTGTTCAAGTGATTACTGTTCAGACTCTTATATAGAGTTTGTTCATATTTGATTTAAAGCTCTAGAAGTTCCTTTGCAGGCAAATGTTCATTTTCTTCAGTTGTTTTTATTTGTTTCCTTGCCCTTGAAGTAAAATTTATGGTGATTACAGGTGATGCCAAAAGTTTTCTTCTGACCTAGCTGCTCTTGTCAGAACTTAGGAAGCACTGTTATCTCAAAGGATGCACCTTCCCAGAAAGAGCAGTAGTACAGATCATTCCCTTCATCATTGGCATCTTTGACACAGTGTTGAAGAGCTTTGCGGTTGACCTGAGAGGGACAAAGATTTCTCCATTGCTCTGTGCGCTAGTGAAGAATATTGAGTTTGAAGACACTTCAATAAACACTGCTTTTTCCTGCTTTTTTTTTTTTGTAAGTTCTTGTGATAAATTTCCTGTGGAAGAGAGAATTGTTGGATGAATTAAATCAGATTATCTAAACATTCAGTTTCTCTGTCTGTTTCTAAGAGTGCATTGATATTGACCCTTTACCCATAATACAGCTATTTTTTGAGCAAAAATGTGGAATTTATTTTTGTATCTGACATGAGCATCACGTTTTATTAGGGAATTGTATCAATCAGTTTTACTAACAGCTGATTTTCCTCCCAGCTTTACAACACTTGCAGTGGCTTCAGTCATAGAGCCCTGATGGGGAAACATTGCTGGAAGGATGATGTGCAATGCTGGAGTCTGGTGGGGCAGGATTGCTGCTCTGCATAAAGCAAGCAAACATCTCTGAGATATTAAAAACTTTTGACAGGGATAGGAAGATAATTCTCAAGATAATTCCACGTCAAGCTCTGCTCTAACTTCTGTCTTCTGCCAGGCTTCCTAAGCCCTAGGTCACAAGGTTAGAGAAAATTGTGGGCTGATTGTGTCATCCTTCACCTGTAGATACAGAACGTCCCGATCACAGTCAATCACCACCAGACCCAGATAGCCTGTCGTCACCCTCCTATTAAGGATGACTGTTTCTAAAACATTAACATTCATGTCAGGTCTAGATATGGATCAGCGCAGGCTAAAATCATTGTCAGGAACAGATGTGAGATACCTAATCAGTTATTTCCTAAGGAAAATGAGTTTGATTGCATGAATAGTTGTAAATATTTCATTCAGCAATTCAGCTACTACGGCAATTGTAAACAAGCTTCTGAGACTGAAGAGAAACATTTTGTGGCACTGTACTTGATTTCTTATTCATTTAAACTTTAGTGTGGAAGAAAGCAGCTTAGGTACTTTGAATTACTTTTTGTGACAGCGTTGATCATAACCAGGGACTCACTCTGAAGAGAGCCTGCCATGCTTAACCCTAATAAACATGGCCAGCTTCATCCTGGTTTACAATGTTTGTCCACAGGATGAGCACAAAGATGTAGATTTTGCTACTGTGACATGATCACAGCACAGGAATTAGTTCTGGCTTCAGCAGGGGTTTGATAGTCTGAGCATCAAAAGCCCATCCTCTGTCTTGGTTTTGCACTTGCCCACCCAAAGCCAAGCTTTGGTCATAAGCCTGGCCCGTGGCTGGGAGTTGAGCCAGGACTAGGTGCTCTGTGCTCCTGTCATGCAATTGCTACATGATAACTTTGCTGGCTCTTCCAAATGTTGGCTGTACGTAAGCAATAATTAAGGACATGGCTTCAATTTCTTGTTTGTTTTGTGCTTATTTGCTGAAAACAAAACTTAATTAAATTGGAAGGAAATTTAATGTTAAATCAGGATCAGGGTAGTACTAATTTCAGTGAAGCAGGCAGGAATTTTATCACTGATCTTTTGCAGAAGAGCCGATAAGAGGAAGAAAAGGAAGGAGAAAGTTAGCTTTTTCTCTGCCTAATTGAGTGTTTTCCCTGCTTGAGTTTTGGCTAAACTATTGTATATTTTGATCCTGATTTTTAGGAGACTTGCACAAAAACAGTGCATGAAAGAAGGATGTTTGCAGCACAGATGATATTTGCCTCTCAAACACGGTGTGAAATTCCGAGGAAACTGGGACTGTCAGCTAAAGGTCATGGGCATTTTTAACTTCTGCTGCTGGCTTCATGCTACTGCGTACATGTTCGTCAGGGATCTTGCTGGCCTTGGTGGTATTGCATAGTTAGATTATTACAGAAACAAGCTCCCTTTATACCCACGTGTTTCTTATGCATCAACATTACAGTTTGGTTCTTTCCATCAGCTGTTTTTAATGTGTATTTTCTCAGCTAGCATAATTCTGTTGTGTACAGTATGAATATTGTTAGTATCTGGATATATCGTTTAATGTGATTTGGTCAGGAAAGCTCTAGGTAATAAATTCATGTTTATCCTCATTCTGGAAAGCACAAATGAATCCCATTGTTTTCACTCAAGAATTACACAGATGGTTAAAAAAAAGAGACATGGACAATGGATCTGGCTAAACGAAGGGCCAAGCTTTCCCATGTTCTTTTCACTCTGTCCTAGGTAAGAAGTGATCTCACACTGCAACTTGTTCAGCTGGCCCAGCCTCTTACTTGAAAACCAGTGACTACAGATATCTATAGGTACAGATCTGCTGTCCTTGTCAGCCACATCCATACAGCCAGGATTGCTCAGCAGGACAGCAGTATCCATTGCTGTTGGCATTAGCTATCTAGTAGAGGAGAGTTATCCTTTGAGAGAGATAGACCCATTTATTTAATTTACTGGATGTATTGGAGTCTTGGTTTTGGCTCATACAATGAGGATTCTTAGTACTGGGCGTTGCAGATGTGAAATAAAGCATGTTTTAAAATGTTCTGCCTGCATGCAGAATTGTAATCCATAGACATCATTTAGATGTCCAGAAAAACCCATATATCCTTAATTTCAGGGACACCTGTCCTTAGTTTCAGGGATGCCCATCCTTCTGAGACATGACCAGTTCTCTGTCTTGCATCTTCCTCTGCCATCAGTGAGAGGTCCCCGCATGTCCATGCTGCAGCGGGTGACAAGGAACTGTGGCTCTGCAGCCCTGCGCCTCTTTGAGGGCAAGGTGGTTTGGTCTGTTCCCTTTACCCCACATCTCTGTGTTTACTGAAGTCTTTTTTACATGAACATTATCTGGTAGGGATGCATATTTTCTGTTCTCAAATAGTTAAAAAAAACCTGCAAGAGAATCCCCAAAGCAAAATGGACAATCAGTCGTGCTGAGTCATATTTTGTTATTATGCCTGATTATCCAGCCAGCCGTGCAAATAAACTGCAAGGAGAAATAAAGGATGCGTGTGAATATCTTATCTATGATAAAATGAAGTCTTGGGTCTTTGTGCGTAAATGTGTAACAATAATGACCTAGTATGAAAGTGTTCCAGTGACTGACATATTTGCAGCCTAAAAAAGATAATGAAATAATAAGAGAGAGATCTGTGGATGTTTGTCTTTCTGAAGGCAAGGTTTGCTTTCTCATTATATGTCTAGTGCATATCAGTAGTACCGTGCAGAATGATCAATATGATTGCAATTAATTATTTAAATATTCTTTTATTCCTGAAGCTTTCAAAACAAATAACTATCTTTTGAGGAGCTAGTTGAGATGTGAGGTGGGCAAGATAGCGCAAAAGAGAATATTGGACATGAAGTTAGAAGTGCTTCACAGAAGAGAAAGAGAAGTGCATGTATGTGTGGGGGTGTTTTGTAGAAGGAAAAAGAAACAGTTATTAACAATACCAGTAACATAAGTGGCAGTAATTCTTCTTTTAAAAAAAAATTTAAGCTTCAATAGCTCAAATCCATCCTTGTTGTAACATTGATGGAATTACACTTGGACCAACATATTTTCTGGTGCATAAGTCTTCTAGTGTTACTTTAATGCAAATACTACAAATAAGCATGACTTTGTCCAAAATGCATTTGCTGACCATATTTATCATCTGTATTCTTCATAATAAACAAGGAGACACATCTGTGGAGGAGGTCTGGTAGCTACAGAAAATATTGCATCATGGTGTCTGACTGTTGCCATTATGAGCTATTCTCAGCTCAAAGGCCTGGTTTTTAGGGCAGCTGAAACACAAATGTATATTTGGTGTTTGTGACCCTTTGCAACCGTATTATATATTTGTAATGCAGGAAGTAAAACACTGGATGGAAAAGTGCCACTTCAAGACAACCATGAGTGATTTTGGAAATTCTGAGTAATGAGATGATTTTTCTCACAGTAATGCTCAGGTCTAGCCCTTAATCATACACCTGAAACAAGTGGGCTCAGACCTTATGAAAGGTGTTTATTTATCCAGCTTTAAGGCACAGGCCAAGAAATAACTTGATCGGATTAGCCAAGTTTGAATAGGAACAGCAGCAAATAGAATCAAATGAGTGTGAATGATGCTGCTGTGCTCTCTCTCAGAAAAATATCTGCCAGCTGCCGTTGTAGAGTATAATCCTGCAAGATGCTGATGCCTCCAGTTCCCATTGCCCGAGGGAGCTGGACTGGGGCACTTCTGACGTGCAGCTCCCATTACTCACCTTAGTCAAACAAACGTTTTTCTCTGAAATCCTTCTTTTTCCTGTTATATAAAAGCTGCTTCTTTTCTGCCTCCTCTTTCTTGAAAGGCTCTTGACGTGCACAGGGACAGGGTGCGTTGCTGGTTATTCTCAACTGCAAGATTACAGAGATGGCAGCAGTAAGGTCAGTGGGGCATGAACGCGGCTCAGCTGGAGAGCAGCTGTGAGCAGATCATTTAAGGAAAGCAGCTGAAATTCTCGGAGCCAAATGAGGATGAGACAAATTTTGAAATGTAAGGGCTTTGTTTAAATTCCTTTTGACTTATGTGCACATTATACCTGGAATGCTCCAGAATTAAACATACCAAGAGGATAAAGAAGTTTCTTATGCTTGAACTTGGATGTGTGAAGCCAGATATGTAAAATGAGGTCAGTTAGCTCAGCTGCAGTGAATCTTTTGATATTCATTTAATGGATAAGTAGATAAAACTCTAAGTAAGCTTGCATGGGAGACTTTGAATTTTAACTACTAAAGCTCTTTATAATTTTCTCACAGGTCTTTTACATAGTCTGGACACGGGAAAGCATTTCTTTACTGAGAGTGTAGTCGAACAGTGGAACAGGGTTCCTAGAGAAGTGGTCGATGCCCCAAACCTGTCAGTGTTTAAGAGGCATTTGAACAAAGCCCTTAATAATGTGCTTTAACTTTTGGTCAGCCCTGAATTGGTCAGGCAGTTGGACTAGATGAGCACTGTAGTCCAGCTGAAACATTCGATTCTCTAGGGCAGTTTAACTGTTCAGACAGCTAGTGCTGTTCCACTTGTGCTGCAAATACCACTGCAGGTCTTCTCAACCTGTTTTCTCATTTCTTCTGTCTCTGAACCAGAGGTGAAGCAGTCTTTGGGTTCAAAATTTGGACTGTAATCAAGAAGTTGAATTCTGGATCAGGAGCTGAATTCTCATCTGGTATAAGGAGACTTTCAATCTAGTTCAGACCTACCTCTAATCCTTTTGTCGTAGTATTTCCTTTATTTTTGAACAGCTTCCTTATGTATTGAGTACCAGAAATTCCAAGCTGGTGATACACATGGAAAACAGATTGCAACAGAGAGCAGATTAAATTACTCAGCTCTAGGATTACTGAGGTAGAACTTTTTTTCTTTGTGTTGTTTGGAAAGGGAGAAGAATCTTCCTTTTTTTTATTTAATCTATAGAGAGAAATTTGAGATCAAATTACTCTGAGCTGCCCTTTCATTGATCAGTCAATGATCACTTAAGGAAGAAATAACGAACTGGGGTTTTTTTTCCCCTCCTTCATTTGAAAATCAGCTCTTACCAGTGCTGTGTATTTAAGGGAGTTCTAAGACTATAGTCTTAGGTGCTTCAGGAAGCTTACTGTAGGAGGGAAGAATTGACTGAATGCCAATAGACAGGGCTAATCATGAGGACATCTGGATTCACTTCTTAACTCTGCTGCATGATATTGGGTCAATGATTTAGGTCAAGCTTTTCCAAAATGTGTATTGTTTGTAAGTGCTTATGCTGGGTTTCAGCATTACTGAAAATTAGGCTGTAACTGCATTTACTGTTTCAAATTCAGTTTACCGCAACTGGGACACTCGTAAAAGGAGACAGAAGTAAAATGTGTGCCTGTTTCCTCACTTACGGAGTGCACCAAGTCTTCCTGATGCACAAGCATTGGAGGAGTGAAGGGATGGCAGCAAGCTGCTTGCAAAGCATCAGAAAAGTAAATGCTGTTCAGCACAAATCAAAGGATGCTGAACAAGAACCAGACTTTCAGCCTTACCTGTCGAAGGTCTCCCCGGGCAGTGTAGAGGACCAAGCAGATTAAAGGAAGTGCGGGAATGACGGAGTCAAGGATAGACGGCTACCTGCAGGCTGTACAGCATCCAACCCAGCCAGCTGCCTTCCCATGTGTTGCCCAACAGCAGCAGAGGAGTTTCCGTTTCTTGGAGAGGGGATCCGGGGCCATAGCACCGAGTGTGGACAGGACAGGGCAGGTGTAGCAAGCCGTGTGCTTCCAAGAGGCTGATTTGTGTCACACTCAGTCAATGTGTGCATGCTGGAAAGGGGCAGGCCTGCTGGGCAAGTGTGGGTCAACTATGCTAAACATCCGTTCATGTAATGGACATGTCCTGATAGTGTCAGGCTCCTTTCATTGAGCGGGCTAGGGAGTTGGTAGACTCTTCTTGCTTTCACAGGTGACAGGAGTGTACATCCCTTGCACAGGTGCATCCTGACTCCAGGATCAACTGTGGTTTGTGTCAGGCTTTGGCGTGAGCTGAGGCACATTGGCAGGGCAATGGCCAGTGGAGTACTGTACATAGACAGATGTTCAAGTTTGAAAGAAAATCCTCCAGTCCACAAATAGCCCCCACCATCTGCTGATCCTGCAACCTGTAAGCTGGTGGACTTTGAAGCCAAGTCATATACAGCGTTTTTCTGCTCCCTGGAGCAGAGCAGTTTGGGAGCATGGTCCTGGAACCACCGAGGACCCACTCCTGACCCAGCTGAAGGCCCCGGCTTTTACAGTGCAAGGTAAACAACCCTCAGGCCTTCTGTTTATTTCTGCATTAGAAGTTCAAGTTCCGACACAAGCAAACACAAAGCAGAAGTGCTCATCTCCTCATCTGTACTGTCCTCAAGTGTCTGAAATGCATTGTATATACAAGACTGGGAAAGGCAAAGAAGAAACAAAGCCAAAAATGTGTTGTTTGAGAAGAAAAAGAGAACAACTAAGGACATGAATGCTACTATTGCCACTTTCAATGAACTGGTAGTTGCTGGGGTTGTTTTTTGCTAAGAAAAGCAGAGTAGAAGGTGTTTAGTTTAATTAGATAGCTGGTTCCCTTTGTCTAATGATTACATTTATTCTGTGCACAGGGAGAGCATAAGGCATAAAAGTGGGTATTTTAATGACACATAGACTTTATGTAGAAGTCTGCTGGGAAAGGCTTTCAACCATAGTAAATAGAAGGGAAGAGGGATTTCAGGGTAACACATCAAGAACGACAGCTTTGACATGTTTGTCCTAGTATCTACATAGTTGACAAAACAAAATCCGTAACCAAAAAAGGAGCCCCTGACCTCATTTAATGCCATAAATGCAGTTGATGCAAGCTGGGTCCTCTTGGTGGGAGTAACGCACGACACCTCCCAGGGAGAAGCTCCGGCTGGTGATCCCTGAGAGCAGAGCACGGGGTGTTGGGATGCCCTGCACCCATTTCACAGGCAGTTCTGCAATAAGTGCAGAAGCCAATGCTGTCAAGTTAGCAGAGAGTGCTGATCTCTCTTAAAAATGTTCTTTGCTGCTTTGCTCTGGTAGTGTCGACACTACCAGAATTTTTTGAATGAAACCCTGAATTATCCAGAATTTCAGCAGTGGGTTTGTGATCAGATGTTGTCCGTATTGTTTAAGCTGCAGAATAGATAGCTTTGGGTTTGTTTGTTTCATTGCTGAAATTTACTGGGTTAACTTTCCCACATGCACCCCATCCTTTGTGGTTTGCCAGAGAAGTGAGCATGACAGAAAGTGGCCTGAGGTGTGAGAGGAGGAGCTCTGCTCACCTTCCCCTCACTGCACTCAGCAGGAATGGTCACTTAACCTCTGCATCAGGAGGGGAGCGGTGCAGCAGTCATCCTGAACATCATCACTGCTTTCCTGGGTAGAAATTGCTCTGGGTATCTTTTTGCAAATTGCTCTGAAATAAAATGTGTGTTTATATATGTATGTCTATGTACCCACCTACACACATGCATTTGCACCATCAGGATCAGCTATAAGCAGCAGCAGAGCTACTGTATTTGATGAAAATTTTGGAGAACATTCTGTTCAAAAGACTTCTGACTCTTGGGTTTCAATGTTGCTGTATTCTCTTTAGCTCTATGTGCCTTTCCTGGAAATAGTCCCACGAAAGCACACGTCTCAATTTCTGCTGAAGGATTAACTGCAGAAGAGTGCCTTTGCTCCCATCCTACATGAGGGAAAACTGTTATTTTTTGAGGGTTCTTTGGCTCTATGTCTGACTGAGTCAGATGTGCTAAAGAGTTGTTTACAGGTTACATATAATTATTTCATACTACAGCACACATGTACCTTTCCTGTAGCAATTGAACGGCTACAAATGAACGCAAGTGTTCATCCAAGACCACAGAAGAAATATTATTTTTATATGCATTTTTATCCTAGCCTGCTTGTGCCAGTAGAAATACAGTTTTGTACTACCTCAGGTTGTGAATCAGCAGTTCTGCCTTTTGCCATGTTTTGAGAATTTTAAGGGGCTATTAGACAAATTGATAGAATTAATTTAATGCATGCCCTTCTTGTTACAGAAACCCTGGAGACATCTAAGTAATATTCTCTAATGTTGTATCTTTACCCTGAAAGGTTCAGTAATTTGCTGGAACAGAACAATCTTGGCCAGTTATTTTCTCCAGGATCTGACAAAAATCCTAGAGAACAAACTCTTCCAGTAATCATCTTTTCAAGTGTCCAGTTTTAATCTTTTTTTCCCTTTCTTTTGTCAGAATGGCATATCCTGGTTAAAAATAAAAAGAAAACAAAAAAAACCCCAAACAAAACAAAAAAACTCCCAAACAAAACCAGACAAGCACACTGCCATTGTTCCTCCCTGTATCTTTCACTTAATTTCTGTGTGAATCACCGTGCTCTGATACAGCCTTTTTCATGGTGTAATTGTTTTCTATAATCCATTTTCTTTGGGCACCTCTTAGCTTCTGTCTGAAGCTGTTACTGCTGTAATGAATGTAGTCATAAACCTGTCACAGATAACAAGCTAAATTTAGAGCTCGATAAACCAGGGGCTAGTGTGCTGTAGGTAAGTGAGCACATTGGGGTGCAATAGTTACAACAGTGGCACAAACTTCTGGCACTTCTGACAGGTTAACAAAAGAGCACACAGGATATTTGGTTCCCTCAACTGATTCACCACCATTTTCCATATTCCGGTAAACAAAGATGCTGTGTGAAAATCCAGGTACCGTCATGGCATGTCACCCTGCCTTGGCACTCCCCAGAGGGACAGTGTGTGTCCGCCGCCAGAGATGAGCGTGTTGCACGGGACCGTTTCCCTCAGCCCCCCACCGCGGAGATGCAGGTGGCGTAAAGGATGCTGTAAAGGATGGAGCTGCACAGCTACCACAGAACTGAGCGGGTCCAGCTCCTCCAAAGAGGCAAGCGGTCTGAATCTGGAATTAGGAGCTATCAGCGGGGCAGGACCTGGTGCTCCTGGACCTGGACCACGGTGGTGTGGGAGCTGACCGTATTGAAGACTCTCTCTGATCCCCACCAGCATAATTTCTAAACAGAATTTGGCAGTCCTGTATGCTTCAGACCTGGGCAAGCCAAGAATTCCCACAGTTAAATGGCTGATTGATGGTCAATTCAGAGATCATTATAACATTTTTATTTCTCTTTTGAGAAGAGGAAAGTGAAGAACACGGAGAGGAAAAAACAATGAAAATATGAAGGCAGGTAACATAAGAAGCAACAAAATGGAGAGGAACCGCATTCAAGAAAGATCCAGTTCTCTGAATTGCAAACCAATGGATGTTAAGTAAGAGGGATAAGTGAAAGAAGAGCAGGAAAGAGTAAAGAAGAATGGAAGGCAAGGTAAGGCATGGCAGGGAAAGGAGAGGCTAAAATGCAAGCAGGAGAGAGAAAAAAAAGGCAAGTAGGTCAAATAATGCAGAGGTGTAGCTCCTTTGCCACATCTGCTTTAGTCTTTGCATTTCCATGTCGTGCTTCACCCTGAGCTGTGAGGCAGTGCCAGGTGGGGACTCCAACAGGGGGTGATGCGGTAGCAGGACAGAGCAGCTGCTGCCCCTATTGCTGAAGTGCTGGGACAAAGCCTGTCCAGAAACATTTGTCCCAGGGTGGGTGAGTTTGTCACTGCAGTCTGCACAGTATAAGAGAAAGACCTTTGCAGCAGAGGGCTGTGAGAGCCACTGCCCTGGCTTTCCTCCGGGCTCTGTAAGATGGGTGGCTTGGCAGTGGGCGGCACAGGACAGGCAGCAGGGCTCTGGTGCTCCATGGTGATCACTTCTTGTGCTAAACAGCCCTGTTTGGTTTTTCAAATGTCATTTACATTAGCATCTTATAATTGAATCAGTAGCACTTTACTGAAAAGGTTAAATTCTGCCTTTTAAAAATTAAATCAGCTCCCTAGCTGTCAACCACAGCTATGCCCTCCTGTTCCCTCAAGAAGAATGAAACATTAGCGTATTGACATATAAATCGTATTGCCAGGGAATACATTAACTCTCGTATTTATGACTGCATTGTGCCACAAAGTGCTGCATGTTGTAATTGAGGGCTCTCTGCTGAATTCGTTGCATGTAAAATCTGTGGAAGTTATTAGCACAGCACATTTCCATAATTGAAATACTTTCTATAGTATACATTTGAAGACTCCCTATCTGCCATGTGTTACTCAAATGCAAAATTTTATGAAAATAAATACAAGTACAACAAAGTTTTTATGCATAGGAGATATTTTTAATTAGACCAGTTGATAAAGTTGGGAAAAACAGTCAAATTACCTGGGTTCAGGGATCCTTTTTAGGTGATCGATGAAAGCTTTATTTGCTGCTGATCACAAAGAAATGTGCAGTGTTGCACTCATAGAGTGATCTTTGCCTTGCCAAATAATTAAAAATAAAGCTATAATGAAGCATTAATGGGAACTGTTGGTTTCAGGACATGATTCTTACTAATGTGATGTTCCATTAAGAGTGATCCCAAGGTAATGTTAATATTTTGACAATTTACAGCAAGCCAATAAATAAACATTTTCTTTAGTCAAAAGTCTGCAGGTTTAGATAGCTCCTAAAGCTGGGCAGTTCTACAAAACGAAGGATTTTAAACAAATTCCCTCTCACATTCCTTCATCAGTAAAAAATGTGCCATAATATTGCAGATAGCATGGAATAGTGCTTTATCTATTAGCTGTGTGTCTGAGAAGTCCATTTGTCTTGTTAAGGCTGTCCTACTACCTTACCCTTTCTGTAGCCCTGGAAGCAACTTCAAATACTGCAATATTTGAAAAGCCTAAAATATAATTTGCCATTAAAATGCTGTGAGTGTTTTTTGAGACTACCTGTACAAGAGAAGAAAAATCTTTTCCCTTTACAGAGGACATTAAGTAACGATGGATGTGCCTTTCTTTGTGGGAAAGCTGATCCTCACCTGTTGTAGGTGGGGTGATAAAACAATACCAGCAGCACTGACAATTGTCCTCTCTTTACCTGCCCATAGATTTGAGGAATCCTTCTCTCCAAGTGTTGCATGAGAGGATTTTCAGGAGGCAATAAATAAATTTTGATCCCTCTGGTTATACAGTTAAGGTCAAAGACATTCTATCTGGAGCTATTTAAAATATTCTTAACATGCAGACATACTGCTGTCAGTAGTGCTAAGTGCCTTATCT
Source organism: Patagioenas fasciata (assembly GCF_037038585.1). Lineage (NCBI taxonomy): Eukaryota > Metazoa > Chordata > Aves > Columbiformes > Columbidae > Patagioenas > Patagioenas fasciata. Next base: position 17,775,228 of record NC_092530.1, read on the forward strand.
TGCTGAGGAGTGTCTACAACTGTTATAAAACTATTCTTAAGTATTCTGGTTACTATATTTAGCTCTGGCTCATAACATTAGACAAAAAGCACTTAGCTAAATGTAGTCCTGAAGTGCTTAATCCGGTTAAGAATATTTTGTCCTTAGGTGTCTTCTATTAAGACGTTTTGCAGCTCACCGTCCTGCTGCATCGTGCAAAAAGCCTCTCTGTGTGTTTGGGCCTGTGCAGTCTTTTCTGACCATTTATTCTGTTGTAGCCTCAGAGCCTGGTGTTGACCGAGGATGTCTGTCACTTGGTGTCCCACTGGCACTGACTGGGAAGCCTCGTTCCTCTGCCCCTTGCAGCTCACACCAGCCGTGCAGCCACGGGATGTGTTGGTGCTACTGAGGAATCTGGGCTTCATTTCCCAGTTGAGACTCGGTGATCGTTAACCACAATGGTGTCTCTCTCAGTGACCAAACAGCTTCCCCTAATTTACCACTGTTCAAACTGACTGGGAGGGCAACCACATGTACAAGGCAGAAAATCTGTCAGGTTTCTTGGGAGCTTTGAGTTGTTAGAGAACCTATGGGGGAGGCAGCGTGAAGGTTTCTGCATAAAGCTTTGCACTCAAAGCTCGGGAAGAATCCTTTTGTTTGGCTGAATTTTCACATACTTAAGCCCGTGTGGAAGAAATTTTTCCTGAAAAGTTGTGATAGATCTGTTTGTGTATTCACAAGTATTTTTTAGAATTTAACCCATTGCTTTGAAAAGGCTTTTCTTTCTACCTACGTATCTCCTAAATTATTACAAGTTAGCAAAACTTCTGTACAAGTCATTCTTCTAGAGGAGGAGCAACTGTATGATTTTGATAAGACAGGACTGACCGATGAGCTGTGGTGACTTAGGTAAGCATCTCAGTTCTATGATAGCTCAATAGGGTAACAAATAAGGTCACACCCTCCTTCTGAGCTAGGTTAATAACTTGTAACTTGACCAGTGTACAATGACCGTGAGAAGAGAAGCCTAGCAGAGCCACCATGTTTAAACTCGTTATGTAGCTGTTGTTTTCAGTTGCGGCTTCACTGGGGATATTGGGAGTTGTGTGGAACTGTATGTTTCAAAATGAGAATGCTCACTTCGTCCCAACTGCAATTTTTACTGAATCACTTGCCACATTAGATATTTTATATGTTACTCTTGTACTTACATGAGGAGGTTCAAACCTCTTGCGGGTAACTTCCATATGACATTTACAACCACTGTATTATGCTTTATCTGAGCTGATAATTTTGAGCAAACAGACTGACATAAGGTCATTTAGCTGCAATAAGCACGAATTTGGCTTGTTGTCTCATGTTACTCACATAAGCCTGCCCTACAAAGCACTCTCAGGGTACCACTGGTCGGGGTCTGTGTTGTTCATGGTGTTTAGCAGCGGCCCCACGCTGTCAACCCCTACCCCATCCCATCTGCCCTTGCCAGCATGTGTGCCTGACTTGTCTCTTGCAGTGTTTCTTCAGCCACCTTCTTGTGTTTTCTTCCCTTTGAGGTGTTTTCGCTATTTGGAGAAACGAACAAGCTCTTGCTAGTTCTTTAGATGATCAAAAATGCGGGGTATGTTTGCTTGTTCGCCATGGTTACAAGTGTGTAAACCTTGGTAGTGGCAGCGAGTTTTTTGCAGTGTCTCGAGCTGATGCTGGAACCAGTGGTAACAGGAGGAACAGGCATGAACCTGGGCTTAAAGCAGAGAGGTCACTTCAGGAGCATAAAAAGCTTTTTAAATTTGCAAGCCCAGTATCTGCCTCTTGTTAAAGATATTACTGTCAGTCACGGGCAGCCTGGTTGCGTCTGTATCCTTCCTGAGAACGAGGCTCATCTGAAGCCAAATAAATTTCAACAGTAACAGAGAGATGGGCACTGTGGTGTGGGAATAGTCATGAGCTCAGGTTGTTCATTAGTAACCATTTAAATCACAAGCAAAAAGGAGATGCGTGTGTCCCATAAGTAGCAAATCTTGGTAGGAGGACTTAAATCCATCAGGTGGGCTGTTGTGGCTTGTGCTGACTTTAAGTAATCATATTCATCTTGAAGGAGGTTTGTGATTGCAAGGCTGGGTAGATGAAGTATGGACTGTACTCACTGGTTTTCATAGCACACATGCCAGGTAAACTGCCATACTTTGGAAGGACTCCAGTCGATTCTCTGTGACCCCAAGCTAGTTGGACCATTCCTCCACTCTGCTGGCCCACATGGCTTTTTGGACATGAGAGGTCCTGTTGGCCTTCCCAGTCTACTTCTGCAGCCACAGGTGGTACACACAGAGCCAGGACCTTCAAAACATGATCCAGCTCCTGTTCCTGGAGGCTTTGCTGAGCTTTCACCAGTTATACTTCAGCATGTTTCTAATTTATGGTGGTAGATTTTTTCAGCTCAAAGTGATTACTGCTCCGTAGGATAAGTCTTGCCTACAACTGTGTTTTAAATGCATTTACTTTCCTTCCAGGATTAATTTTTCTCCATCTCTATTTACATGGTGATAAGAAGTGTTAATCCTACCCCGTCAGTCTGGACTGATGAATCTGAGGAATAGAACAGGTAATTTCTAATTTGTCTTGTAGCTTTCAGTGACTCAGGCAGTGACAACCACTCCTCTCTCCAGGGAGCACATTCATATTTTGGGACAAAAGAAATCATGCGGTTTCTTCTGCCAAGGTCATCTGCAGGAAGGGAAATCCTTGTCCTGGAGCAGGAAAGGAAGGGTCAATTTTTGTAGGTTTTACTGTGAGCAGCATCTTTGACTTGTTATCAGTTGTGGGTGTTTTTATTTCATGTTATTTCTATAGCCACCAAGTTGTTCAAGCTTGGAGTAGTCTTAAAGCAGGGAGAAACATTTGGATGTACCCATTGAAAAATGTTCTTTGAGTGCTGGATGGTCTGGGAGGGTTTTGCCAGTGAAAGTGCTCACTAGAGATGGAGGGAGATTGGTGCTAACACCAGGAATGGGTGCAATCTCCTCTTCGGAGGTGTCTGAGGTGGGTGCAACCCAGCAGAGCTGACCCGGCTGACATGACATGGGGTGATGGCAGCTGCCTTGCCTGCACCTGCCTGGCTGCCTGTCCCTTGGACTTAGCCTGTCTGAGTCACAGGCAGCAAGTCACTAGTGAAGAAGTTACCCTTGTGTTGAATTTTCCGTAATTTCACAGGATTTGACAGTACTCTGTCCTTACCAGGAGTTGTTACCAACTGTTCTCCTTACCTGTGCTGCAGGAACTGTTAAGATAAAGGCAGCAGCCCAGAATGACTGTTCTGGTGCAGGGACATGCACAAGCCAGGGAAGAGAGGTCACTTTCCCTTCTCTTCACTGGTTAGTGCCAGGTCAGGGATTTTTAACTTAAAGTCTTGGGTGTAAATCCCAGCTCAGATAATGTGGTGGAAGTCCACCAGTGCAAGCAGCAGCCATCAACTGCAGTGTGCTTTGGATGAACCTGTCTGTCATATCATCTCTTAGATGTCCTGATAGTACCCCGCTGTTGCCTAATACTAATCCTTTGGGGGATTAGCACAGTTTTCTTCTTCCTCCTCTACCCTTTCACTGTGAAAAAAATCTCAGATGCTTTTCAAACATTGCCATGCTTGAAATCAACCAGCAGCCTGTTTGGTTTTCCAAAACAGGACCAGGCGCAGTGCTGCCTGATACAGACATCAGAGTCAAATCGGCTCTCAGATTTGCAGGGGAGATGCTGATTCCTGTGCAGAGTTCAGTGCTTGGGCAGAGTTCCCCGTCCTGTGGTGAGTGGAGCACAAAGGCAGGCTGTGGGGCTGCTGGCTCCTGGCTCTTTCTCTCTAAAGTCACGCTTGTTGTAGCTGTATGTTGCGGCATATAGCAATGGTTTCACTTCTCAAGCCTTACTGGTTGACAGAAGAAGCAAGAAACTACATAACAAGAGTGGAGTTTGGGAAAGGGAAGATTGAAACATCCAGGAGATCATAAAGTACAAAGCAGTGAGCTCCATATTCTGACATCCCCAACAAGATCAGGGAGTATATCTCAGTAAGTACTTCTGTCTTTTCCTTCCAGAGCCCTGTGCTGTGTAAACGAACTGATGGATGAAGATGAGAAGGACAGGGCAAAGAGGTACGAAGGGATGCAGAGAGCACTGGGAGTGGAAGCTCTCTCGAGGGAGAATTGTAAATGTCGTGTTGTCTGATACTTGAAAAAGCACTTGGGACCACTGATGTCAGAGGCAAAACCCTCATGCCATTTACAGGCTGTGTATAGTGCAGCACAAGCAGCATAATTAAGTCACCATTTTCAAGCTTCTTATAGTGTGTTTGACCACCCCTACAATGGGCTAATCTGCTGAGCAGTCCTTAAATTACATTGTCATGCCCTCAGAATCTTGAGCTGTTTATTATCTTGATGCAGGACTCCTGACCTGTGATTTTACTGGCATCATGCAGTGCTGCCCACCTGTAGAGTTCCCTGTGAAACGTAGAGAGCAGTCCTGCTTTAGCACAGGCATGAGTTAGTTTCACTTCAGAGAAGCATTTGGTTCAGTTGTAATTAGTCATTGTACACAAGTGCCAAAACAGAGATGGCTGTGAATGTAAATGCTGGATCTGAGAACCTCTAAATGCCACGCTGAATGTGAATGGAAATGCTTTCTGCGTACCACCCTTGGTCTAGATCACAGGAAGCATGTATAATCATGAACACACTTGTAAAGAAAATTAATTACTACTGGAAAAGATTGTATGAAAATAGTGTTTTTTCAGATATAAGCACTGGAAAGATCATTTTGGAAAATATTGAATGGATTTGTTTTCTCCTTTATTGTTTTTAAGGGAGAGGAAAACCCTAATAAAACATTCTTAAATTGTATTAGAGAAAGCTGGAAACTATTCTGTGGTTTCTGCAGCCAGACTCTTAACATTCCCAGTTTCGTATATCATAGCAGCAGATTTTCAAACCCACATACAAGAGCATGTGCTTGACTTCATCTTGCAGCTGAGTTGTCTCTGCACGGTATTGTCTCTCTATAAGGTACTTTTGCAAGTACCAGTCAGGGAGTAAGGTATCCTTTGGATTTCGTGCATCTACTTACTGCAAAACAAAAGTTCTTAAAAATTAGGTGGGAAGAATGTGAGCAAGTAGATGCAAGGACTTCTTTCTCGTACTGTAGAAATTTCACCCATAACACCTTCACCTCATTATCCATGGCCTTTGAAACAATGGGAACTGCTGCTGAAATGTACACAGGGATATGGTTTGGCTCAAATGAATGTTAATCCTATTTGTTACCTCCAGATTCGTCTTGCTAACAGTGAGCTCAGTCCTGCTGCAAGGCTCTAGGCACCAGCAAGGCATTTACACCCAAGCCTAATTTTAAACAAATGAGCAGTCCCAGCAAAGTTTAGATTCTTGTATCTGAAGTGTTTTGTTGAGCCAGGGCCATTTACCTTTCCTTGGGTCAAGCTGTACATTCTTCATTTTATTCAGTGGCATTTATGTTTCTGTCACCCAGGGCATCACGCAACAAATCTGAGAAGAAGAGGAGAGACCAGTTCAATGTCCTCATTAAAGAGCTTTGCACAATGCTGCAGGGCCATGGCCACCCTCTCAAGATGGACAAGTCCACAATACTGCAGAGGACCATCGACTTCTTACAGAAACAGAAAGGTACTGGAGGGCACTGGCTGCTCCCATCGAAGGCACTGGCTCTGCATCTCACTGCCCTCCACGTCCCCTGGCCCGCCTTGTATGCTATCAAACAGAACATGGGGGAGGAAGAGCTGAGGAACAGCATGCAGTGCAAAAAAATGGGGGAAAAGAGTTTCTGTGCCATGTTCCCAGATCTCCTGGGGCAGGGCATGGTTGGGTGCAGCCTGTCCTGCTGCCTGGGCACTCCTGTGAGCCTTCCTGAAATGGCTCCAGAGTCATACACACCCTCTGCTCACGGTCATGCTCAGCTACTCTGAAATTAGCTCATTGACCTTAATTTTTGAAGGATATCGTCAGACTACTCAAAATGTCTCTTCTTCCTTTTCTTGATTTCTAATGCATTTGTATCGTGGTGGCGTGGGAAATGACTGTTGCATACAAGAAGGCTTTGTGTGGAGAATGATCTGAGGATGATTCCTCTGAAAACCTCTTAAAAGAAATCTAGTGTTACTTCAAAATGAAAAAAAGTCCAACTAGAATGAGTCACGTTCCCTTTTTGATGTTTTCTCTTTAAGAAATCACAGCACAGACAGAAGCCTGTGAGATTAGACAAGACTGGAAGCCTTCATTTCTTAGCAACGAGGAGTTCACCCAGTTGATGTTAGAGGTAAGAAGAAATTAAAGCTGCATAGATCAGTGAGAAGTAATCAGTTCAGTGGAGTAGTTCAGAGACATATTTTTCCTTTTCACCTGTAGGTCCCGGTGTTAATGTTAATAATTTATACTCTGCTGGCATATATAATACAAACCTGACAGAGACCCATGTTGTGCTAAATGCTTTGCAGACACAGAACTAAAAATGTGAATGCTTCTCCTTAAAGATAAACAGCTTTTATTTTAGGAATGAAGACCAATTTGGCGCAGATTTGGCCCGGTGTCAGAGGAAAAGGAGAACTGCTCTTCTCAGAAGAGCTGCTAGAGCTAGCAGTTTTGGCAAAAACTTGGAAGGACCTGAAAAAAGCAGAGGAACTCTCTTCCTCCCACATCCCATTAGCCAGACAGCATTTACTTTGCTGCCTTTGCTGCTGCAAGCTGTGTGGTGTTGTACCTGTGATGTGAATGTTGTATCTTTTGCTCAGGTTGCCTTTAAGTGCACTCAGGAGAGCAGCTCTGGTACTCTCACCTCTGAAATGCTTAGCTGATCTAGAGACACCCCGTGAGCCTTTTCTAAGGATGCAGCTTTTGGTTTGTGCTGCATTTTCCTCTGGTGAGGACATCTCCTACCCTGCGTGGGCAGCTGGTGCTCCTTGCCCCACCAAAATAAGGGTGTATGCTGGGATAAGCTGGGAGGTGCTACAGCATCTTAGTTACTCCTTTTTGTCAGGATGTCATGACTCACCTCCCTGGAAAAGTCTGTTCATTCTTTCTGGGAATTTCTCTCACCAAACAAGCTAGTTTGTTCAGCTGAATCGAAACAAATTCCCCCCTTAGAAGTGGCAGGGGGAAGACAGCCCTTTAATAACTGATGGCTTGCTAGACTACATTAGACTGTTGACCAGTTTACTTAAAAATCAATGGTTTTTTTCTGGTTAGAGCTTATTTTCAGCAAAGGCAGAATATGACAATGAGGTGGGGAATAACTGGCCGTGAGGGACGTGGTGAATGCTGCATCTCTGGCTCCCTGTAGCTAAGCTGCAGAGCAGCCTCATGGCATTTTTGGAACAGTTGGCTTTGTCCACACTGCTGACCAGAGATTAAACCTCTCAGGCCTTGGTAAGTGTTAGAGAAGAATAAGGATAGACACTGGGTCAATAGTACAAGAAGACGTTGTGAAGAATAGGGAGCACACCCAAAGAGGAAATCACATGCAGTGACATAAAAGGGACAGAGAGCTTAAACTCCAGGACAGAAACCATTGTAAATAAGAAAGGAGAAACAAAACGGATTTTAAAATTGTTGTGTCACTAGCCTAACAGATAAGTGCTTTAAGCAAAATAAATAAGGCTTTAGATCTTGTCTATATTGTCCAGAAATTGCTAAAAATACAGCATTGTATAATTTTTCCATTTCTCTTTATCCATCCACCCACCCATCCATCCACAATGCTGGGTTTGCCGTGATGCTATCTAACATTTCCTTACGCACAGAATTGGTTAACTATTGTGTAATTCAGAACACACAATGAAGTGACTGAAGTCACTAGGATTGCGTGGGTGTAGAAATTTTAACCACCACTGTCTTGCTTTATGTTAAATAAATACTCGCTGAGTGAAAAATATGAGACAATTTAATATTAATAAGCAAATAAGACTATAAGAAGAATGTTGAATTAGACAGCATGTGTAATATTTATTTTTCTACATTGAACTATTATTTCGTAATTTATTTATGTTAGTTTTAGGCTGTTAAAAGCATCACCAAAGAATAAATTAACCTGTTACATTTTAAGTTCCCTTGCATAATTTTTTTTTTTTTTTTTTTTTTTTGCCTGCCTTTTATCATTAGGCACTAGATGGCTTTCTCATTGCTCTTACCACTGATGGGATTATTATTTATGTATCTGATAGTGTCTCGTCTCTGCTTGGACATTTACCGGTAAGTTCTGACAACGCAATATGTTGAAGAATCATTCCTCTGCCTTAACGCAGCCCCATCACTGCAGGGCTGGGGCTTGGTTTTGTCCAACCAAAGAGGCAGCTGTTGGTAGGGGATAAATCTACAAACTCTTAGGGACTTTCTCAGGCTCCTGTGAATAACAGATTCTCTCTTGGGGTCTGTGAGTTAGCTAAAAAAACTATGCAAACTCAATGTACTTGTAGCTCACCTCTTGGCTGCACATCTGCAGGAGGGTCGGGGTGGTGTTCATCCCATCAGGTATATGGAAAATCTCATGCTTGTGAAATCTGTGCATGCTGTAAAGATTATTTCAGGGCTCAATCTCTGCTGTTCTAATGATGTTGGGATTTTCTACTTTGAGTCCATGGCCTTTAGTAACAAGAATGTGGCCTCAGAGTTTTCTGGGAGAATTTCTAGAAATCAGTTAGCTGTTGGGTGAAGAAACTTCTGCTGGCCCCTCAAAAGTGTTTTTTAATTTTTATCTAGTGCCAAGCATGAGGTATTAAGGATGCTATGATATATGATGGCAAGCTTGAGCACACAGTTGTCCTGGCTGAATGTCCTGGTGTGCAAAGAAACAAATATGTGCTGACGTTTTGGTAGAACATTTAGTCAGGATGTGTGGGTTTATCAACACTGAAACACTTGCAGGTCAAGCTGATTTTGCCAGATGTTCAGCCTAGAAGACAAATAGAGGATATGAGGAGGAGCTCTCCCGCTTCTATCTTGTGCTTCCAAAGGGAAATGTTTCACATTTTCATTTTGATACAGTATTTTTCATCATGTTGTATTCCTGTAGTACCAGGTTTTCTTCTACAGCTTGCATCTGGCTGAACTGAAGGGTAACTCCTGGGACCCATTCAACCTTTTGCAAAAAGATAGCAACCCCAGGGTAAAATAATCTAAGGGTTGTATTCTGCCCTAGATCAAATTGCAGATTGACTGGGCTTCCTTGTCTTAAACATTTGTGCCAAACCGGCAGCGTCCGTGCTTTGCTGTGGGGTGACAAAGCGTGTGGTTGTGTCGGGTTGTACTGCTGAACATGACAAAGCATTCTTTTGTATCAGTCAGATTTGGTGGACCAAAATATATTAAACTTCCTGCCTGAGCAGGAGCAGAGCGAGGTGTACAAGCTCCTTTCTCCACACGTGCTCATGACAGATCCTGTTGCAGCTGATTTCCTAAACGGTAAGCTCTGCTCTTGTCTGGCGGTCAGGGAAGTTTGCCAAAGGCAAACAGCTCCTGGGGGAGCATGCACAGGACTCTCCAGCTATTTAATTCTCCTGCCTGACACTTCTGTTTTGCCGCGGTTAATATTTCTGTGTTTTAATGTAGCACATTGTCTAATAATGTTCCTACGTGCTGCTAGTGCTTGGTCTTTGATATGAACAGACTGGGTTTTACTCTCTGATTTGCATCACAGGACAGTGAAGTCACCCTCACTAGATGTTTTACCCAGGGCAGGATGCTGGTCTGAGCTTGTAGAAGGAGTGAGGGGCTTGGGGGAAGGAAAAGTGTAGGAAAAAATCCCCAAGGGTTTTGGCAGAGTCTTTGTCCCTTAGGAAGCTTGCATGTCTCAAGGCACTTGAGAAACCCTACGTGTGATCTAAGCCACAGCCTTCCTATCTGAACACTCCATCCAGATCTCTACCTCTGGCTGCTGTCCCACCCCCAGTATGTCCCTTTCCCCCAGAAAACATCCCCAGCACCAGAGCGGGCAGCAGCATCTTCCTAACCAACATTTACTTACAGGAATCAGGAGCGTCCCCAGCAGGTTGTGCTCAGACACCACAGCAGCAGGGCTAGTATAAACATGTAGATAGATTCAATATATGGAGTGTGCTAAAGTGCAGATTTCTGGTAACATTGCATTTGTCTCACTCTCTTTCATTTCAGCAGAAAAACAAATAGAGTTTTGCTGCCATTTAGCAAGAGGCAACTTAGATCCAAATGAACCCCTGATGTATGAATATGTGAAATTTGTAGTGGATTTTAAATATTTTACTCATGGTAAGTTACTGCTCCAACCTGCCTTTACCTCTCTACCTCTTTCCTTTAATTTGTGTGTTGATTTGTAGCCTTCTAACGGCCTTGTTTCTGCTGAAAATGCCCCATAATCGGCAGGGATGGAATGAGCTCTGGATATATTGAAGATATTTTTCTTATAAAAGTGGTGGGGAGGCAACTGGTCAGAAAAGTGCAATCTTCTGCATTCTGTGCCTAAGGAAGTGATGCCAGACTGATCCCACCTCCATTTGACCCACTGCCAATTGTAAAGCAGCCTACTTCACAGAATCATAGGATCATACTTATTCAAATAACCAGTAAAATACGCTACTCTGCCTCACTTGTGGCAATCAAATGACTTTTAAAATATTAAATAGTTTGAGAATCCTGTAAAATCTTGAATCGTGCAAATGTTGTGCTGGAGAAAGGCTGACAAGGAGACTGTAGCTGCATACTGTGAGCTGCTCAGAGCTCTTATGAAGCTTCCCTGCTAGCCAGGAGTAGGTGGTTACAACTGTGTAACTCAGAGCCTAAAGGGTCATGATTTCAATAACATCAGCACGTATCAGTGTGGCATCACCCTATGAGTAGGACGGGTTTGCTGCTTGGGTTTCATCAGTCATTGTACTTGCCTTAACATGAAAAGAAAGCTCTCCTTCCTCTTCTTCTTAAATAAATTGTCTCGTTGTGTCTAGTGCCTACACCCTCCTGTAATGGCTTTGAGTCAGCTATTGCACGAGCTTTCAGGTCAGCCACGGAGGAGCAGGTTTGCCTCGTAGCAACTGTTCGTCTCGTCACCCCACAGCTGTTAAAGGTGAGAGCTCTTTGATTCCATTGTCCCTTTTGCGCAGGGACGGTCGGTGCTCAGCGGCAGAGCCGCTGCTGGTACCACGAGCCGTGTTGCAGGGGCCTCTTGAGGAGGGAGCTCAGCAGCACAGACTGTTTGTGCAAAGGGTTGGTAAATGAGAGAGGACACCACTGTGTTTTTGGCAGGAAGATGACATAAAGTGTGCATTTTGGAATGACGAGGTAAAGCGGGAATTACGTTTGAGAAGAGGTGGTGGTGTGGTGGGGTGTCCCAGAGCAGTCAGCCCAGGAAGTGCCAACACAAGGTGACCAGCTAAACTGCTTGAAAAGTTGCAGCCTTTAAAGAAGCACATCCCACCTCTCCTTTGTATAAGAAGTCCACTTGCGTCTTGAAACACTGTGAGCACCATGTTCTGTGGACTCTTTCCGCTCGTCTGTCAGAGTTCTGTAGTAGAATGCAGTGTGGATGGGGATAACGACTACAGGTGCTTCTTGCTCAAGAAGACATTAGCCAGCTGGGTTTGAGGCTGGACCTGGTGCTGTCATCCATCTTCAGATACCATTATCTATAAAAAGCTGAGGACTTTTGCCCACAGACTGCAAGATGAGTCCCTTGGACTATGTATCCTAGCTCTGAAATTCAGCCCAGGGTAAATATTCAGCCACTTTTCATCAGTTTATGTATCTATAAAACTAGGCTTATACATTCGTTAGAGAAAATAAGTCAAATGCTTTAAAAGTCCTGTATTTTGCTGGGTTTTTTTATACCAAGAAGATGGATCCTTAGTCTTGTTAGAGGGCTCCTTTTGGCATTTCATGGAATTAAATGTCTGAATGTGCCAACCGTTTTGCAGGAGCTCTGCAATGTTGAAGAGCCATGTGAAGAATTTACATCGAGGCATAGTTTGGAATGGAAGTTTTTATTCTTGGACCACAGGTAAGACATTTGGTTTTAGCCACTTAAGAATAAACAAAAAGTAGTTTAAAACCGGAAAACTTTGTATAGCTGTTGCCTGACAGACCGAGCAGAATAGCTCTAATTAAATGCAACTTATTAGGCATCCTTAAATGCTTTGCTCCCTTTCATATTTTAGGAAGGTAAGAAACCATATTAAATGGTGGGAAAATATCTAGAAAAATGTCTAACTTCACCAAGATATTAAGTCTTTAAAACTGAGCAGTGTGGGTCCTGTTCCTTGTATTGGTTTAGTTCCTCTGTTTTCCACCTGCAACTTTCAGGAAACCTTCTGAATCTTTTACAGTGTCAATAAACTTTTGATTGTCACCTTGAGAAATTGTGGAATTTACAGAAATAAAATAAAAGGCATGAGTTAGATGATTTAATTGTAGATTTAGTTTTGACAATGCATATGGTGGACTAGGGTTCAGCTTGGTGAATGAAACAGACTGGAACCATTTATTAAGCTGATTAATATAGGATTCATTTTCTTCAAAAGAAGCTGGAGGGTTTTGTTCACTCGCTTCTCTGTATTTGACATGTAAACATAAACGCATTGCAAAATCCTACCCTTTCCATTATCCCTCCCTTTGCAAGCTTTGTAAAGGTGCTAATTTCATTTCTAGAAATAGAAGACTAGTAAATAAGGCTGTAGGGAAAAAAATATTTGGGAGGAAAAAACCTAAATATCATCTGCACAGTTAGATTAAGAAAGAGAGAGAGCTACTATAAACAAATAATAACTTGCATTTATATGGTAAACAAGGTGTGTACCTAACGCATCAAAACTTGAAACATGGAGGAACTGACCCTGCGACAGCTCTGCGGTTAATGCTGTGTGGTTTGTGACAGTTGGCTTGTTACTCATGTTGTCAAGATCTTGCTGGAGTGACTTTAGCTAGCCTGTCCAGTAATGCACATTTCCAGAATCAGGCAATTAATGTTAAGATCTGTAAAAGAACCCTGAGCCCCCTGTTTCACTGTTTGATGAGATGAGCTGTTTTCCAAAGAGCTGTGCCCTAGTGTCCTGCTTTTGGCTAGGGTAGAGTTAATTTTCTTCTTAGTAGCCGGTATAGTGTCGTGTTTTGGATTTGGTATGAGAATAATGTTGATAATGCACTCATTTTTGGTTGTTGCCAAGTAACATTTAGACCAAGTCAAGGACTTTTCAGCAAGGAGGCTGGAGATGCACAAGAAGTTGGGAGGGGACACAGCAAGGACAGCTGACCCCAGCTGACCAAAGAGATATTCCACACCATATAATGTCATGCTCAGTGTATAAAGTAAGGAAAAGATAGCCAGGCAATTGCTGCTTGGGAGCTGACTGGGTATTGGTTTGCTGTGTGGTGAGCAGTTGCATTGTGCATTACGTGTTTTATATATTATTATTATTTTCCCTTTATGTCCTATTAAACTGCCTTTACCTTAGCCCACGAGGTTTACTTCTTTTTTTCTCCTCCCGATTCTCTCCCCTGTCTCAGCAGGGCGGGGGAGAGTGAGAGAACGGCCGTGTGTGCTGTTGAGCTGCCTGCCGGGTTAAACCACAACACCCAGCAGCTCCCGTGAATAAGGCGAGCAGGAGCTGCTTTGAAACCTATCAAAGAGTCTTTTGATGAGTCTGGGTTATGACTCAGAGAGGAATCTCTGTGCCGGCTGCTTGCAGCCACTCTGGTTCCACTGATATCTCCAGTGAGGAAACCATTGCTACAGAGAGTAAGTTAAGCTGATGCAGATGCTGAGGCAGAGTTTGTGACAGCCCCAGGTGTGAGCAGTGAGCCCAGACTGAAGAATGAATGGAGGATCATGTGGGTTGTCTCATTTAATCACCAGTTCAAACCTCTCTCCAGCACAGTCCGCAGGACCCTGTGAAATGGTGTTGGGTATTTTGCTATTTCTTGCTTATTTGTGTCAACTCACACCGCCTGACACTGAGGTGTGCCATCAGCAGGGGCAAAGGATACCCAGCATGAATTGAAATCAGGACCTTTGCTCTCATGACAACAACATAAATGGGAGTAAAGATAGATAATGCAGAAAGCACTCCACAGATCTGGATAAACACTAGAAAACCAGGAAAAATCTTTATTCTGGGTTTACATGAAAATAGGTGTAGAGGACGAAAATCTGTCAGCTTTGATAATGGTCTCTTTTCTCTTCTGCACTGTCATCCTCTCCTTTATTAAAGGGCTGCATTCAAAAGGTTCTCTGAAGGTCATGCATGACCATTTGCACAGTGAGTTGCAGGCCTCAAGGCTGGAACTTAAGCTAACAAGACACTTCTAAACTGTTCACAAACAAGGCAGCTCCTTGTCAAATGACAGATGAGGAGCATTTTGTGGTTGCTTTCTCATTTAAAGGATTCTGGCAAAAGTCTGGAAAGCATAATGCTTTCCTGATCAGCTTAAATGTTTATCTGATGTGCATCTGAAAGACTTTGTTGTCTTGAATATAAGCATGTCATTAAAGATAGGAGAGACACTGGCATGTTCTGCCAAAGAGACAGCAAGGAAGGACACTTTAATAAATACATGTATTATCAGCATTAACAGAAATCTGGGTCACATGAGGAAAAGGAACACAGTGCTCTGTGAAATGATATTTGAATAAATAAAGCTGTGTTGTGATGGAGACCACTGTGTTTCAAGAGATTTGCCATCAGAGAGTGTGGAGGACCAGCTCTTCCATCCAACGCCTTGTGCTGGGGCTTGGGAGCTCCTGCTGAGACCTCGATCCTCCTGGGGCTGCTGTTGATCGGATCCCTGGCTCTACTTCCCTTTTCCCCTCTTTCCAACTTGGTGCCAGACTACCCATAGCTGTGGGGAACAGAGAGCTTATAGACCTAGACCTGTCTGGGCTCTCTTTACTTGAATAATTTGTGCCTTCTATGCCTCTCAAGAGTACAAATGTGGAACTGGGTTGCTCAGCCAGGACAGGAGAACTTCCCACATTAATATCCAGAAAACTCAGGATCAATCCATCCAAACCCAAATGTACTTACACTTAAATCATTTTTTGCTCATATTCTTGGCCACTTTATGGCATTCAGCCTTCCTTAAGAGAGTCTCTTGACAAACCAAGAGAAAGGCAGCGGGAAAGACATGTTTGATAGGCAGTGACACCTTCAGACTGCCCTGGTTTTGAACTGTTAACCATTTCGCTTACACATCACCACCTTATTCCTGAGGAACAGGCAGAACTTGGCAGGTGAGCCTCATGCTGTCAGCACATCCAGCAGCCAAAACAAACAGATGAAACCAAATTAGCACAAATCCTGCCTCACCAAGGACATGTGATGATTGAATTGGTGCAAGCAGGAGTGTACTTGAGCACTAGGGGACAGAAGATGGCATGTGATCTAGGCAGTAGTAGCAAAAATAGTGGTTTTCTCCTCACATTTCAGTGTAGTTTCATAATCATAAGCTAGCAGGCTCTGGTGAAGGCAAGCTCAGTATTGCTAGGACACCTGCTTAAAAAAAAAATCTCATATTTTGCCTAGAAAATGGAAAATGTAGCATTGGCAGCAGAACAGTCAGGTAAGTCATTGCAATGTGCCCATCTAAATGTTTCCTCGATTCCTTATCTACCTGCCATTGAAATAACAGTCTTTAAAATCAGCCCCATGCCTATTCTTATCTTAACTACCAGCACAGACGCATTTTTCCAGGTGAAAATTTCCCGAATTTTTCCATAGGAACAACTACTTTTTCATTTGTCCAAGCTGGTCCTGACACATATTGCAGCTTCCCCACTTTTCCTTCTGCAGTTACTACCCAGATGACATTTACATTCAACCTACTAGATAATTTTACTCAAGCTCCAAGTTATTATGCACACGAACAGCCGTAGTGTTTCTCAAGCTGTGTGTCTCACAAGCGTGCTTAAAGAATTGAGTCACTTGTGTACGTACATGCCTTTCTCTACACCCACATAATGAATAGGCTATGAAACAGTAAACATACACCTTTTCATTTTCTTGATTTTTACCTCTCCCTCGCTGCCTCACTGGTGTTTTGTTTTTTGTTTTTCTGCTTGTATATGAAAATACATCATTGTGTATATGAAAACTCACTTCTGATTTCCCTGCCAAGTGAACACAGAAGATGGTTTTGGTTATTAGTGTCACAGCGTGTCTGCCAGGATGTCAAAGTGTCAGATTTTGTGCTCACTCCCTGCCCTTTGCTTCCCTTCCAGGGCTCCGCCTATTATAGGATATTTACCCTTTGAGGTCCTGGGAACGTCAGGGTATGATTACTATCACGCAGATGACCTGGAGCTTCTTGCTAGGTGCCATGAACACTGTAAGTTCCTCTCCCTCTGCAGCATGCCTGTCTTTGATCTTGTCACTCATGCAAAACCTTTTACTGTCGTCACAAAAGGCATCTTTGTCAGGAGCACAAGGGAATTCTCTTTTTCCCATGACAGGCTGTCATAGCTGACACTTACCTGGGAGGCTGAATCCTTGCAGAATTCACTCAGATCAGGAACTGTTTGTGCAGGTTTCCCAAACTGACAGATACCGTGTTTGAGCACAGGTTGTCTGAGGAGACTGAAATAAGATTAATAGATGGGAAGTCAGAACTTTACACCCTCTGCCCTCAGCTTGTTAGGGCAGCCCCAAACCCTGGTAGTTTTGTTGATTGTCACAGATCATGAATTCTTGCTGGTCCCCAGGGCTCTGGAGTCAGCCAGGAGGCTCAGCTCACCAAAATGCCTTCCAAAAGCAGCACTTGGATCACCTGCCTGTGCCGTTAGATGTTGTGAAGCTCACTGTTAGCAAAATGCTTATGGAGATTCAGACCCTTTTTTAAATACAAAAGTACTGAATATGGATTACCTGCGGGTGAAGGTGGCACATTTTTGGTCAGCCTGAAAGTAAAACAGAAAAGTCCAGTTTGGGCTGATGTGTGAACATCAGGGAATATCCACGAAGTTCATCTTCATGCAAGGTGGAATACTGTGACCTGCAAGAGCCCAGGAGGAGCCAGGCAAGAAGGAGTACTTAGCCCAAGCACTGCAGCAGTGCAGCCGGCTGCTGAAGCACCATGTCCTGCTGAAGGCTGGCGATGATCTGAGGAAGGGCAAAAGGTGGCAGCAGACATGGTCTGCTGGTAATCAGTATGCTTTTCCTACCAGATGAGCGTGTGAAATGCTTTATCCCTGAGACTGTATTTTTCCATTTTATTACATGGACTTTGGACTGAGATATTGAGCCAGAATTAGGTCTGTCCTCCAGCTGGTTTGCATTGCCAAGTACTCTGATGATAAGTAGCTACCCATTTTGTAAAATGCATCTAGGTAATCAGATATTTTGCCAATAAATATTATGTATAGGTTTCCTGTTGGACAAACTCTCTGTCTGTTTGCCTCTCTGCTCTGTCCATTTGTAAGGAAAGTGTTTTCTCAAAAGGAACACCCCAGAGAACAGAGAAAGTGGGATGCTGTAATTGCTCTGAGATGCAGAGCAGTGTGATGCAGGGACACCAAGAAGCTCCACAGCCCCCCAGCACAATGGAGCTGGATACACTGAAACAGCTTGACATACAAACATCTCTGACATACAAACCACCCCCATCTCTACCACTTACCCTCTGCCACCTACATTGATGGGATGCTCAAGGACCTAGTAGAGAATGGAGAAAATGGCTTCTTCACTGAATGTCAAGTTTCCCCACTCCACTTCTCTGCCAGTTTTTCTGTCAAGGCAAAACGCTGGTGCCAAACAGGCGGCAGGGACATGGGCTGCCTGGCTGAGCACACAAAGGAAGCTGTGAAAGGGGCTACACACAAGCCATGTCAAGTGTAGCAAGCATGTAGATGGGAATATTAAAGGAATATTTGAGTTTCTCTGGAATATAGTACTTTTTAGTGCTGATTGTTTAAAAGATGACTCAGAGAGAAGTGAGCTACTTAACCAGATGATGTCCTTTTGGTAATATGTGCATGCAGTTTGAGGGAAACGCTAACTATACTGAGAGTGGTGTCAGATCACTCAGCAGAGAATCTATTTAGTGATTTATGTCCTACATCTCTACTAACTGTGGATCTACTCATATATTAAGAGAGCATTTGCACAACACACTTGAAGGAAATGGTGCTTTAATCTTACTGTGCAGGTTGACAAAGGTGCTGCAAAAGTGACTTACAGAAGTTGCTTTAGGAAATCTCTGCCAACACTAGTAGCTGAGTGACCCCCAGCATGGCCTGTTAGTCAGAAGACCTTCGCTAAGTGCTTCTTCTAAAGCCCATCACTGTTAATGGGATCACTGAAGAAGTTAGTCCTGGTATTTAGCATACAGGTGTGCAGGAGAATAAAAATACTTGGGTTAGTGTGACTTGATAAGTTCCCATTCATCAGGTTGACCACTCTTGGCAGGCATCTTCCCTACCGTGAAATTGTATGGGTTTGCTTAGACCATGTGAATATTTTACTTTGCGTTAAGTACGGCTATTTTAAGCGAGCATGTTTCATTTTGTACTCCCAGCAGTCTGGGAACAATTAATGTAGTTATTTAATGTAGTTCCTCTCTTTATTTTCCAGTAACACCACTTGAAATTTTTCTGGACATACCCTGATAATATGTACCAGGTCTGTTGTATTTGGGTCATCTTTCAAAAGAAAACTCTCAGTTAAACTGCTAAAACTCCACTATGTTATTGTTTTGTGCCATTAGGATCCTGACTTCAAGTCCCCGATCTTTGAAATTTGTTTTCATGTACCTGTGAAAGGCCAATACTTTTTTTAGTTAATATTATTTATGCTTATTTCAGAGGAGCCCACAAATAAAAATACAGCTAGTTATGTAGTTATGCAAATTATTAGTTATGCCAATTATTAGTTATAAGAACAATCTCAAAATAGCAAAGTGCAGTCTTGAAAATCTGTGGCAGAAAAGAACCCAAATAAGAGCTCAGCGCATGGTTGTGTATCATCTGTCATGTTTATAAAGCCACGAGACCCATTTTAGTGCAGTAGCAGACTGCAAGGAGGGCATGGGGCTGAGTGTTTTTTCTGATTGCCTTTGTACCGTGAAATTTCTGTTTGCTCTAAATTGCTTTCTTGTTGGTTTGACAGTGATGCAGTTTGGAAAAGGAAAGTCCTGTTACTATCGGTTCCTGACCAAAGGCCAGCAGTGGATATGGCTGCAGACACACTACTACATCACCTACCACCAGTGGAATTCCAAACCCGAGTTCATCGTTTGCACGCACCTGGTAGTTAGGTAGGAGCAAGCACCAAGCACTTCACAATGTGTGTCCTATGTGCTCATCCATTATTTTTTCTAGTCCTGTGTTGTGTTAGCCAAATATTTGCTGTGCGTATTGACAAGCTAAGATTGTATGTAATTGTATAACGCTATTATGACAGGGAGCATAGGGAAAAGCATAATGTATTTTCATTACTCTCTTCTTTTTTTTTTTTTTTTGGCAACCAAGCCAAAATCCTGGAAGCCACCATTGGCCGAGTCTATCAGTGTGTTACATTCCCCTTTTATTCCTAGCCATGCCATGGCCCTAGGAAGAATTAAAGCTATTAGGAATCAGATGGATTTACGGGTGTGAATGGGATCATACATTTCCTACAAAACCTTTTGATCAGAGCTTTAAATATTTATGACCTGCAGTTCCCCGCTGTCCTGCTGGCCCTGTTCCTCAGCTCAAATTCAGCCCAGGATCCCCACCTAGTGGGAAGCTGCTTGTGCTCCGTGCAAACCCGAGCTGGAAGGCAGCGTGGCTGGGATGCTCTGTGATCCACACCTCTGGGGGGAATCTGCTGATTACCACTGTCACCTCAAAACAGACTGTGTTAAGACTGAAAATGTATTTACCAAAGGACTTGAAAAATAGGGACATTCTGGTTTGCTCTGTTAACTCAAGTAAATGTATTGCTCCCTGCATCTTTCTTTACTGTCAGGAAGCAATTAGTGAATTTTTTTTCTGGTCCTCTGTTTTTTTCTTGTCAAACATCTGGAAGAACAAACACCAGTAAACTGGGATGTTCTGAGACACAGACTGAAAACACCCTACACCACAAAACAGGTGTAAGTGATTAGAGCTGTGAGTGCTGATACACAGTACATGTCAAGTGTTATTATAAGCAAATGTTAGACAGAGGGATTGTTTCTGAGTTGTGTTGCTTCTGCTGTCCTTCAGGGAGCTCGGCTTCACTTTAAGCTCTGAATTTATTGTACATGAACTTCTTTGCTCTTTCTGCTTCCAGAGCTTCTGAAACCTAGTGATATAGTCCTAAATAGATTTTGAAATCCAATTCTGTCTCATGTTGTTAAGGTTTAGAATATGTTATTGAAACACACAAGTTAGAATGCGATTTCAGGAAAATTCATTGTCTACAATGATATAAGTGAGTTCAGTTTGGCAACTTCTTTTGCCTCCCACAAAGCTTATTACTCATTAATATTTCAGCACCCTAAATTCTGGCATCTTTTAGTGCCCACGTCTTTAAAACATCCTCTCCAATTTATCCCAATGGTGAATCATGTGGCATTGCTTCCTGTAAATATTTTATTATTTTAAGAGAAAAAATAGTAAGGAAAGCAAATATACACTTTTAGACCCACGTTCCCGGGGATTCCTGCACCTCGCATTGCAGCTGCTCAGCCATCAGAGCTTCCACCAGCGTGAGGGTGTTAATGCTGCTGTGGCAGCTGCACGGCACCGTGTGCACCCTCAGAGAGACCTGACCTGCTTCTTGCCAAGGCGCTGCCTTCGCTCTCACTCTGCTACCATACCACATGCAAAAAATTGATTCTTGACCATCAGCAGGTTAGAAAATGAATGTTCATTTGCTGTGGCATTTTACATGCACAGAAGGTGTAGGATCATTTTTCTGCCTGATTATGGAAAGTAGGAATCTCCTTTATTAGCAAAATTGTACTGAGGGCAAAGACACCCATTTTGTCTCCAGTAGCCAAGTGCGCTTTGCTTTTAAATTAGTTTTGCTTGAAGGCATTCAGAGCCAAAATTTTCAAAGGAGTGTCTACATTTGTGCTTGAAATGATTAGTGCAATTAATCATGTAGCTTCTGCAGTCCTGGGTGCAGTGGGACTGGGACACTGCCCTGTTGTGTCTAATCTGTGGATATTCAGTTATTTGTGTATTTCAAGGCTGGATGATTACGTTCCTCGAAGCAACTTTGATGTGAGAGTGTGTGTGCTGTGCAAAACTTACTACTCAACATGAAAACTCCATAGTGATGTGTAACTATGCAGTAAACAACATCCAGGCTGAAAAACTGGATTTTATTTTTTTTCTTTTTAGTTATGCAGAAGTTCGAGCTGAAAGAAGGCGAGATCTTGGCCTTGAAGAGTCATCGATTGAACTGGCATCCTCTTCTCTAAAGGTACCGTGGCCCTTCACAGTTGAATGAGTAGGTGTTTAAACCAAACTGAGTAATCGCTTACCAGTCTTAGGAAAATATCTGTTTTGTCTTCTCCTTCACTCTCCTCTCCTTCCAAGCCTTCAGTTGGGTTGTGACTCAGGCAGGCCCTGAGAAGTCTTCCACTGCGTGGCTCTAAACTGCCCATCTCAGTTCAGGCATATAACTGCAAATTCAGCAGTTGCGTTGCTGCTGTTCTGCTCTTTGTTATCTTTCTGAGACTGTTACTCAAACAACAGGTTAAAACATCTCAGCTCAGAACCACAATAATTAGAGCTGGAGCCAAGATTGCTGAACCTGTCACCATTAGTAAAGCGCAGGGCTGTACCACGTGGTACCTGTTTTTTTAATGCCAGCTCATTACTGATGCTCAGATGAAGATTGGAAGTGAAAACATTCTAGATTTTCAGCTCTGTTTTCACTATTGGGCAGGATCGCATCAAGTGTAGGATTGTGACAAGAGCAATAATTTCCATGGCTTGAATCAGTCTGGCATCCCAACGTACTTGCCCAATCAACAAGGTCATTTCTTCCTCTCAGTAGTTTACAAATAAGACCGGTAATCAAAGTAATTTCAAGAGGATTGTTATCATTCCATTAGCCGCATTGTTCTTCAGACATTATCTTATAGAAGTGTTTATGGGATGTGTAGGGGAAGCTATCTCAGAGACATATTGTGCTTGAGCGAGGACCGTCTTGCAACCAGCTGCTTCTCTGTCACCACAGCACACTTGTATGTCTTCTTGCCCTTTCCACATGATAGCTATTTTTCTGCAGACCTTAAGCTGCATCTGTTGATGTAAGGCAGTTGGAGGAGAGCCAGAGCAATCACTCCCATTACTTGATCTTCTGGAGGGGAGTGTGAAGCTGGGGAGCACCCTAGGAGGCACAGGGAGGGTGGTGGCACAGCCATCATAGTCACCCGTGTCCTACAGGTGAAACACTCTCCTACTACCCAACAGTTATGGGCTGCTTACCATAAACCGTCTGCCACGTGGCATCTTTGCAGACAAGCCGTCAGGGAGATGAAGGTCCCCTCCAGCACTGTCCTCTCCTGCTGACAGTCCCGATGCTTGTGCTTCCCTCCCTGCAGAGCCACAGCAGCTACCTGGACGTGGGGCAGTGCGGCAGCAGCCAGGACGCCAGCCGGGAGGGACTGTCGCTGTCATCCCACAGCTCCCGGCACTCCTCGCACACCGCCCTCTCCGACTCTGCGTGTAGGTGCCAGCATGGCCAGGGGAGCCTGGCACGGGAGCGAGGAGTGGGCTGGAGGGCACAGCTGCCTCCAAAATACTGGGGTTTGGCTGGGAGTGACTGAGTCAGGGTGGGAGGGGGGTGCTCAGCACCAGGACTGATGTACTGTACCGTAACAAGTTGTGGTGCGGCAGCAGAGCTGTAGCCTTGTGCCGCCTCCTCCCTCTTAGCTCACGGCCAAGGTAAGAGCAGCTTTCCCATGTTTAAGGGTTGTGGTTGTTTGTTGTGGCTCAGGGGACAGGAGGTGACTTACTGAGCTGCAGCAATTTGGTTGAGTCCCAAACCTAACTGACGAAACTTTTGTAGTGTGGTCCCTCATGATGATAAACCCCTGCTGAAGGAGTGCAGAAGGCTGCCTGCCTTGCTGGCAAGCTTCATCCCAGCTCCCAGGAATGTCACCCCCACCCTGGGGTCAGCAGCGAGGTGACCACAGTGCCCGTGCAAGGTCCTGGGTAGGAGCCAACTCAGGGGGCTTTTCTTGAAACATGTGCTAGGGAGAAAGTGGGAAAGCTTGTCTGGAGACACCCATGGAGGAACAGCTGAACCGGGGCATTAGCATCAGAAAGGAACCCTGCGAGGCAAGGGAAGAGCCAGCGGGACCACAGAGTGTTAGTCTGGGCACCTGGTTTGGCAGCATTAGGGTCGCTGCTCATCTGCATACATGGAGTTCAGGCTTAGTCATGGGACCAAGGCACGGGTCTGTATCACAGCAAACTGTCTCTTTTCCAGCCACATCGTCCATGCGACACACGGACGCCAGCACTCCCACACGGCCGTCAGTGCCGGGGGGACAGGCGGAGAAGGCAGCCCTGCGGCTGGCATCGGCTGCAAGTGCCCAGGTCAGTGGTCCTGGCAAGCAAAAGCCTTTCAGATGCTATAAAGAAACAAGCTGGATCTCCCTCCTCCGAGTGTGCTGGGGATGGGACTTCCCACGGCTGTGGGGAAGGCTGCTGGCCGGCAGAGCCGGTGGAGAGCTGCTGTAGGCTCCTCTGCTGCCTTCTTTCGGGATTCAGTTTGCTTCTCCAGGCCAAACCCCTTCTCACATCATGAGCCCCCTGTTCTTGGAACTTGTACATGTGAAATGGCCTTTATCCAAAAATGGATGCTGACATCGAGGATTTGCAATTAGCAGGGGGCGTGCAAGAGCTTAAATTCTCCCTTCAGGCTCATCCTCAGGTGTCCAGGTGGAGTTATCTAATTCCCTGCACTTGTTCGTCACCAATATGAGCTAGTAATGCACCAAGTCTGCACTAGAGGTGCTATGGACCTACAGTAAAGCGAAGTTTTCATTTCTAGGCCATAGCAACTCCTCAAGCCCCTGGTGAACACCTTCCCCAGCATCCCGTGGCTCAGCCGGCAGTCCCCTCTCAGCACGCTGTGATGGTACGTGGTTTATTTTTGTTTAACACACTGGTATTCCCAGTCAGGAGGGCAGACTCGGTGGCTTCAGTTCACTGCTCCTACCTCCTTGCTGGCTGTCACTGTGTGGGGCAAGGTTTTAATGCCATTGCTGTTACTGAGATTTACCTGCAACTAAATTATTGCAACCACCTGTTTCGTTGAGGAGACAAGAGCAGGTAAGACACCCAAGGAAATAACTTAGGAGGAGGTTTACGCTTGTCAAAACCATTGGGGGCTGCTGAAGGCTCATCACTGAATTGCTAGCAACTAGCTGGAGACTGATAGGATGCTGAAGAATTTTATTGCCCTGGTAGAGGAAGGGGATGCCATGGAAACTTTGAGTTAGGCTAGGGAAAACAAAGCAAACAAACAACAAACAAACAAACAAAATGTGGGCATCATAAACCATAAATATGAGGCCTGTCCTCACAGAGTTTTGAGGTCAGTGTGGTAAACATCCAGACTATAATACAGGGATTGAAGACTGCCAATGTGGGTATGAAAAATTAATTCCAAAGTGGGATTACAAACTAACTTGGCCCTGGCATCTGGCAAATACAATTAGCAGCACAACTGGAGGTGTGGCAAGGGTTTGCATGCAGTGTCTGCCATAAAACGCATGTGGTCTGAAATCAGCAGGGTGTCACACTGAAAGGACAGGGGAGTCTTGTGCACAGACTGTGCAGAAGTTTAACAGACCAAGATCTGGAGTGAGGCACTGAGTATGAGCCTGTTGTGCTGCTGCTCTGGAAGTGCAGTGGTTCCTTGGTTAGATATGCAATTGCCACGGGTTTTTTGCCAGCATCATACTTTCTATGGCAAAAGCTGCAAAGCAGTCATTCTTCTGAAGCCAGGATCACTATGAATGTGAGTAGCAGAACAGGTCCTACCCCGCGATCTTGTTCTCTGTTCTCCACAGCCACTGTACCCTTTCCCGACCCAACTGGGAATGATGCACCAGCTGAAGGAGCAGCTGGAGGAGAGGACACGCATACTGCAAGCTGACATCAAGACGCAGCAAGAAGAACTCCACGTCATCAAGGAGCAGCTCCAGCTAGTGCAGGACTCCAACCTGCAGGTACCCACCGCCTCCAGGCTTCCCAGACCCACAAACCATTTGCTTTTCCTTTCAGCACACAGATCGCTAACAAAACCGTCAGTGACAAAAACATTTAGAAATGAACTCCGGATAAACTGGGAATTTGGTCTCAGATGTGGGAGTAGTGTTTCCTGAGAGATAAGTGGCGTCAGTATCTGCTGAAGTACTGAATCAGTAATTTTTGTGATTTAGAAAAAAAACAATCCCAAGCTAATCTGAAGTTCTCCTGCACACAAAACTCATTGGTTTGGTAGCTGGTTAGTGCTGCTGAATCACCAGTGCCTTTCCTGCAAAATGCAACAGGTGTAATGGAGTTGGAACGGTCATGGCTCTGAATAAATATGTGGACGCAAACTAACATTTGATTTTCTATTATTTGTGGTTCACTTTGCCCTGGGATTTAGAGACATTGTTGCTGCAGTGTTATATATGTTATATATGTTGATAGAGACAGCCTGAGAGTCAGAGGTGGCGTCTCCCAGTCACTACAACCACCGTATGCATTGCAACAACTCACATGTCTCTTTGATTTAAAGATGCTGATGCAGCAGCCGATCCCAGTCGTCTTTAACAACGTGCAGCACCCCAGCCCCCGGCGGCCGCCAGGGACGCCCAGGCAGACCACAGCCAAGAAGTCCCAACAGCAAGGCCTGATGGGGACGAAGCACTTCTGCAGCACCCGCCTGCCGTCACCGTGCCAATTCCTCAGGGACCCCTGCAGCACGGCCACCCAGGTCACTGCTCCTTCCTTGTCTTCATCGGCCGCTTTCTTGTCTGCTGTGTCCCCGTCCCTGTGGTCCTGTGCATCACCTTGTGCTGGTTTTACCCAGTAGCTGGCATTCTGAAATTTGTGTTGAGAGTCAGTTGTGAATGATGTTGTTCAACTGTAACACTAAACGTCAGGTGGCCTAAAAGCACTAAACCCTGGAGACAGCTGGAGCTGCCCTGGTGACCTGAGAGGAACTGAGTGGGAGATCAGAGTTCTCATTTGCTTCTGTTTGCAATTGCAACATGATGCTTGTTCATAGCCAGTGAGAGTTGTGACTTCATAACATGGGGAAGCAGGCATAATTTTAAAAGATCAATTTTCTTCTGCCTAAGAAGTCTTCAAAGGCAGCTTTGAAAAACAAGTTTGTCATCATTACACCTAAGTCCACAATATAGATGGTCACAGCTCCTTGGGAAAGAATTGACATGTCCAAAAGCAAAAAAAAAAAAGAGGAAAACTACTGCTTTAAAGGAAGGATGAGACATTTTGCTTAGGGACTTCATATTTACACTCCTTCTCCCCTTTTAAGCTGGTCTCTTCTCCCTTAAGCCTTGCGCCCTTACCCTTTTCCTCTGATTTCTCAAGAGACCATCTACTCCTGCCGCTGGGGATCCCAGCACTCACCTTGCAGGGGCAAGAAATATAACCAGGTTGGTTGTCCTGGATGGATAGACTGTTCCTACAGCTGTCTTCAGGGAGAATATCCTACTGTTCCTTCTCCTTTTCTCATCTGCATGCTGGAAGCAGTTATTTTAGCCTCCTATTCAGGAACTTCAAAAGCTTACGTGGTTATCTATGTCTTCATTTCAGGTACAGCAGCAGCACCTCATGAGAGGAAACCAAGCCCAGCAAATGTGTCTGCCGGGGCAGACGAGCATTTCGGTGCCCCTCTACAACAACCCCGTGGTGTTCTCACAAGCGCGTCCCATTACGGTGGCTGCGCAGATGCCGACTGAGGGCAGCGAAAGGCAACCGCAGTCTGACTACAGCCAGGACAGGAGCCTCAGGTAGGAACGCAGCCCTGCTGGGACCATCCTGATGGCGGTGACGGAAATGTCAGCAGCCGGGTGGTGGGGAGGGCAGGCACAGCTGGGCTCGGGGCAGGATGGTCTCTGGGTGGCACAGCAGGGATGTAGGGACGTTCCCTCCTGCAGAGATCGGGGTTACTGGTGAGCCTGGTGCCTGTGCAGACTGGGTGCTGGGCACACCACACTGTACCCTCAGGGGCCTGAAATCCTTTTCTCTCCATATTTCTGTAAGCTGTCCATGTAGCTCAGTAACCTTTGGATATCTCTGCTGTCAGAGGGAGCGAACAGTAAAAGCTGTCAGGGACAGCCTTTCCCAAGCCTCTGTCTGCTTCTTCTGAAACTTCAAGGTATCTTTTCTCCAGCCAGGAGAAGTGCTATGGCAAAGCCATTTTTCTTCTATACAGTGCTGTAAACATTGTATAAAACATACACAACTGCCCCAAACTATTCAGGCACCTTTCAGGGAGGTATCTGCAGACACTGCCTACAGGATCCAGCCATTTGAAAGTGTTGTGTAGGGAAGCAAGATAAACAGAACATGTCTTACCATCTATAAAACTTATTTCTTACATGAAAGATTTAGCAAATTTCAGGGTGATGTCTTGCATGCTTTCAGGAAGGATTTTCAGCGGTTTGTTTCTAGAGACTGACAGTCAGGAGGTAGAAGCTCTCCCTTCTCTCACGTTTTCCCTCCACCGCAGGATGCTGTTGGGTCAGTCTATCCAGGCCGTGATCCCCACTGGCAGCGGCAGTGGCCAGTCCACATAGACCAGTGCCGGGAGAGCCTTTGCTGGCCCTGGTTTTCACATGCTGTTTTAGCTGGGCACTTTATGGCACTGAAAATTGCCTCGAAAAACAGTGACATAAACACAGTCTCAGTCTTAAAAGAGACAAAAGCTCAGCTGGTTAGGAGAAGAAGTAATGAGAATATTTTTAAATTACAAATAGCTTTATGACAACTAAAATGGTTTTTAAAAATATTTTTAAACTGGTTTTTTACTTTTGCCAAGTGGCCTGCTCCAGGGGTGGGTCTGGGTTTGGGTTCTCACACCTTATTTTCCTCCTCGTGGCAGATTCGTTGCAGAGCAGCAGATCTTGCCTTCCCCAATACAGATGCAACCGATTACATGTAGCACCGTCCGACCTCCAGCCCCATCGCCTGTTTTCTCCCCATCTCTGATGATCCCACACACCAGCTTCACATCCCACCAGGCAAACACACCGGTTCATCTCCATCAGTGGCCACAGCAACAGGTTCAGCAGCACCGTCTCTACCTTCAGGTAATGGAGCTGGAACAGGATGCACAGGGATGGCTTTGGGGTTGGGTTGGGTTGGGGTTTCTTTTAAGAGATGGGACTGACTTAGCTAATCAAACTTGGTCAGTGCACTAATGCATCCTCTATTCCCACCATATCTGCATGTACCCAAGTTCTCAGCCTTTCCAGGCTGGCTCTGCACCCGTTCCAAGGCCATATTTTCTGACAAGCTCAGTGATCACATAGTGTCTAGGAAAAATACCCAGTTCTTCAAACAGCTTCTCATCCAGAGGAGCTCTGGTGGGAATCTTGCTGTAGACACGAAACATAAGGGATAAGCTCTTTTGAAAACATGCCTCCTGCTGTTATTTCTCAGCGTAGCAAGTTTTTTTATCAGCTGCCATCACTACTTTCTTTTAGTAAACAGTTGTTTCGTAACGCAAGTCTCTGGAGAAAGTGATTTTGATTTTTCAAAGCACAGCTTCATCAGTGCATACCGAACCAGCGACACTGCCAAGGAGAGGGGTTGTTGAAAGTAATAATCAATTAGTAATATACTCTCCAATATACTCTCTGCCTGGTTGGCAGAGTTAAAGATGAAGACAGTATAAAACAAAGCAGGAAGAGGAGGTGCAGCTGAAAGTAGCTGTGCAGCAGGACTGGATTTAGAGTAAGAAATGAATCATTGTTGTCAGTAAATGTAGACATGAGCCATCCCTACTTTGAGTACATGTGCTCGTGGGCTGCACTGAGGTCCTGAGGACTAACGATATGGACAGCAGAATGATGATGCTGGGGGAGGTAAATAGCTCCAGGGCAACAGAAACCTAGGCTTTGGTGCCACAATGCCTTTCATGGGGAATGAACCAGCAAGTCCAGGTCTTTGGGGTACCAACCACAGGGTGGTACATGGACAAGGTCACTCTACAACCTCTTAATTGGTTGCCTGAAAATCCTTCCTATGAAAGATGGCAGTTGCACGTCCTGCAGATTTAACCTTGCGTCCAAGTAGCTTTTGAAGGTCTCCCTCCCTTCTGGGCTCCCCATTGGGCTGGTAGGACAGATGGGTCCTGCTTCCCCTCTGTACTCTCCAGGCATTGTTAATTGTGCTGATAGCACTTGCATCCCAAGCTGCTCATCCACAGTGTGTACCCTTGATGGGTAGGAGGTTGCCTTTAGGACTGGGTCCAAGCCTCAGCATCAGCCCTGCAGCAAGTCAAGGAACAGAGGAGCTGTAGGGCAGATCTGACTTGTCCGATTTGTGTCTCCTGACAGATGCAAGGTCCTGAGCCAGTGCCTGGGGGCCCGACACAGCGCATTTTCCAGCCTCCCCACACCCCGCAGCAGAACCCCCTGAGCTACTTTCTGCAGCCGCAGAGTCGCCACACGCAGGGCCAGGCCTGCAACCTGCCCGACCTGCCCGAGATGCAGCTGCCCTGAGCGCCGGTCGGGAGGCAGGAACCACCTCGGCTGGAGCCGCCCGGCACCACAGGCACAGGCAAGGGGAGGACGACGCCGTCAGAGCATGGGACGGGTGAGGCTGTGACCGCGGGGACCGTGGTGGCTGGAGGGACGGTCCCACGAGGGACAGACAGCCCCAGGGGCACCTCGTGGGCTGGGTTTTCCACACAGCCGGTCCGTGACGC
The DNA here is from genome assembly GCF_037038585.1 of Patagioenas fasciata. Lineage (NCBI taxonomy): Eukaryota > Metazoa > Chordata > Aves > Columbiformes > Columbidae > Patagioenas > Patagioenas fasciata. Next base: position 17,805,109 of record NC_092530.1, read on the forward strand.
TGCTCCGGCAGCTGTGCGTGCTCGTGCCCAGCACAGCGGTACAACGGGAAGGCGATGGCTTCCTGGCCACCGCGAGGTTGTTTATCAGGTCGCCACGAAGATTGCTTTGCATCGCAGAAAACTTTTTTCCATTCAGGACTTCACTGCTGAAAGTCACTGTGAATTCAAGCCCAGCATTTGGGGCACATACACAGACTGTATGGGTCCACAGGACACCATTGGGTTACCATGTACATAACTTGTTTCGCTGTAGTAGGTCCATTGTGGATTTTCTTTTTTTCCTTTTTTCTATACCTCAGTCCTACAATTTTTTGTTTTCCAGGAGATTGGATAATGCTGCTAATTTACATAACACCACTTTTGCCTGAATTTCTTACTGTTATACCAGCTCACATCGCAGCTAGTGAGATATTTGCCGTGTTTTATTTTGGTTAACAAGTGTAGATAAATTTATATGGTTTTTACTCCCTGTAGCTAAATATTTTTCAGGTTACAGACAAAGTATCCTTACTCCTTATTTTTTTTGGTTGTTTCGTTTCAAGTGATGTACTTGTGTATGTTTCTATACATAAAAACAAGCAAACAAGCATAGAACAGCAAATGACAGCAAACTTTATGGTTTTGCTAGGTCATGTTTCAATTTGGCAAACCCGAAACCTATGGTCACAATGACACAAGCGACCTTGCAAGCCCATAGGGTCAGCAATAAATTGTATTTTTGTAAGCCGTCACTTTTTAACTATATGTTTATATTTATGAATTGAAGAAAGTTTATTCCTCAGTGGGTGTATAGTTGTGTCCCTACTGTTTGTGTCTTTCCAAAGGAAAAATGAAAATGTACACTTTTTTGGAGTTAGCTGAATACTAACTTTGGGCACTGTTAGAGCCTGAATGTAGGAGATGAGTTAGACCATTACTATCAGCTTTGCAAAAAATGGTCAGTGAGGACCATGTCCTTCTAGCAGCAAAGCTCCATCTGGCAGTCAGAGCAAGGCTTAGGGCCAGGTTAGTTTGTCACCTCTGAGTCCAAGCAAAGCGTGCTGGCTTTTTGCCTTTTTTTTTCTTTTTCTTTTTGGCATTTTTTTTCTCTTTTTCTGCTGCTTTCTTGGTTCTTTGCGCCGCCGCAGCAGCTGGATGCTGGTGCTTACAGATCGAGCAGCCTTTGGCATGAGCAACCCCAAGAAGCCCAGTGTTTCAAGAAAATGGGGGAAGTGGGAAAGTGAGCATGCAAAAAAATAGGTATAGGTAATGGTGTATATGTCTATAGCTAGGTATTAATGCTGTAGGCAATATCTACAACTAACTAGCTTGCATTCCCCCACCAGCCACACACGTTTTCTGCGCTGGAGCACTGGAGGATTGCATTAGTGTTGGGGCCAGGAATGAGCGCATGGGCTGGGTAGCACGGCGGTGCAAACACCTGAATGGTTTCAGCCTGCCTGAAACTGGTTGCGGCAGCTGGAGTTTCCCGGGGAGCTCAGGAGCCCCAGCCGCGGTCTGGCCGCAGCGTCCCTGCCGCCTGACTCACCGCCTGCCCCGGGCCCTTGCACAAGGGGCTGTTTCCCAGCCACCGGGTTTTTCCTGGGGAAGGGGGTTTGATGTGTTGCGTTGTCTGTGGTGGTGGTGGGAAGATTGGGTGCACCCGCAGCAGCCGCCAGCTTTTGTGGGGCTGCTGCAAGGCACGGGACTGCTTTGGTTTGCTTTGGTTGGTTTGGCTGGGTCGTTTGGGCACACACCTCCCAGGGATGCCAGCGGTGATGGATTGTGGGTTGCAGAGCAGGCGGAGGGAGGTGCAATCTCCTGGCCATGGGCAGTGGTTTTGGGGAGTGCAGTGGGCCATAGCACAGATCCGAGGAGGTGCCCAGTAGCCCTTACCCTTTATTAGGCCTGATGCCTTTGTGAGTGCAGCCCCGGAAGGCAACCCGCTCAGCACAGGCAGCCCCTGGCGTCTGAGCAGCTGCTCTTGGGCACAGCCTAAACTGCCCCGCCGCCCCCATTTCAAGCCCCTGCAAGTAACCACAGCTATGACATGGACAGGGACATCTCACTGCGGGCAGTGAGACGTGGAGCACCCGCCTTTGCAGTACAGGGTGGAGCTAAAACAACAACAGCCTCAACCCTTGGCGCTCAGAGCCCAAGTCCCCAGGAGAGTGCAGGGTCTTTCCTGCCCGCGGAGGGCTGTGCTGCAGCATCGTCTGCAGGGCTGCAGCACGGGCCAGCACGGAGCCTTCCAGGTAAGAAATACTTTTTTTTTAAATATAATTTTTTTAAAGCACTGTTTTAGGGTCTCCCCGGCTACAACACAGTATGGTTGCTCATGAGGTTGGAGCAGGAGCGGGTGCTGTATTTTTGGTGTTTGGTTGTGTTTTTTTTTCCCCTAACCTTCCCACTTCATGGGGATGCAAACACACACACTCATCTAAGGGAGCCACTATTATACAGTTTGTGGCTGGCAGAAGGGAAGGGCCACGCACCTCCCTGTCTTGCCTGTATTGCCCCAACACACCACCGTGGCTGTTCTGCAGTGTCCCATCAGTGTACATGAGCCCAGGCATGGCAGGTGTCACTCAAATGTGTCTCGGAAGTGGTGGTGATTGGGGTCAGGTCATGGGGGGGGTATGAAGAGGGATTTTTTTTTATTAACAGGGCGGTGGCCATGGCAGAGTAGCTTTTTGGCACTGCTGTGGTTTTGAAAGCAAGTCCAATAGCAGAGGGTTGGGAAGGGGCTTGGGGGGGGCTGTGCCATGGACACAGCCCTTCTGCTGGCAGCACAGGGCTGCACGGACAGGGAGGGGGGGCTGGCACCTCTGCCCACCCGCAGCCTCCGTGAGGAGCACAGGAGTTTTGCATGGATGTTTACATGTTAGATTGGCCTTGTTGAAACAAAGGACCTAAAATGCACTTTATCATGTGCCCCCCCCTTGATTCCCAGTGCTCCCCCAGCTGCTGGCAGGCGGTGGGTGCCTGTGTGGGCCCATGGGTAGAGCCGCTTTTTCCAGATATGCTCCGAAGGACAAAATCCCACGGTCCCTGTTTTTGGGGCTTGCTTGGTTCCTGCTCCACCTGGCTCCGGGCTGGGGGAGGGCCGAGCCAGGGCCATGGGATTTTTGCCTTACCTTATCTCTCGCTCTCAAAAAAAAAAAATTAATTAATAAATCAAGTTCTTTATTCAGGTTGATTTGTATTTGTTTACCTCGCTGTTAGCTATGACCTGTGCTTTTCTGGGACCCATTTGGAATTGGGGGCTGCTGATGGGTTTGGTTCATAAGCCCTCGGGTGCTTACAATTAAACACAAGTGTGACTTGTTGGTGACAAGCAGGGGCAGGAACATGCCCAGTGGCACCTGTGTCAGGGTCAGGCTCCAGTGGTGGTGTCAACCTGTTAGTCATTAATGTTCAGAGACTTTCTTGTACAAAGGCACCTATATACTATATTTCTCTCCATATATACAGATATGCAGATATATGTGGGTTTAATATATATATACACACACACACACACACACACACATATATATATATATATACACACATACACATACATATATATATATGTGTATGTGTATGTGTATATATACATATATACATACATATACATACATATATATATACATATATACATATATATACATATATACATATATACATATATATACATATATACATACATATACATACATATATATATATGTATGTGTATGTGTATATATATATATACAGATATATAGGCCACACAATTCCAGACCTCTGAAAACACAGGCAGCTTTAATTAATGAAGTCTTGCACTTTTAGCGTATTTGTACATATAAGCTAAAGCCTGATGCTTATAATCAGGCTGGTTTGACAAACACATTGAAAAATTACTGTGTATATTGTATATACTCCATGTAAAAAATAAAAAAAAAGAAAATATGAAAAAAAACTTAGAATTGAGTATAAATCTTGGTTTATTTTATATGATGTTGCATATAGATACATTTATAAATGTTACTGTTCTTTAAAGTATTTTGTAATGGGAAAAAGGAAGTGTCTTATGAAGATGAACAGTAAAGATTTTATTCTTGTCTTGAATCTATGTTTCTGCACAGCTCCATTGAATGGAAGCCTGTGCATTTTGACAAGCTTTAAACAGATTGTACATAGTATTTAAAAAAAAACCCAACAAACCAAAAAAATACCAAAAAAATAATAAAAGAGTACTTGTAAGACCTCTTACACAATTTGTGCTGTTGATATTCCCTGGGTGGTATGGGGATCTGAATCGGCTCCTTGCTCTTGGGGAGGCACAAGGGTGTCACATGTACGTGGGTATAAACAGCTGGAGGGACGGGGCTCAAGCCAGAGACTGGGGTTTCCATCACCAGCGGCAGAAGCAATAGGGACAGCACATAAATTAGAAAGAACAAGGCACCAGAGTCAACACAGACATGTCTGCAGACTATAAATGTTTTCATTTGGCTGTAAAAAGTGGGTACCGTACTCATCCTGTGCTAACGGGCTGCTCTGGCACTCACACTGGTTGTGAGGCCAAATTAGTCCCAGGCTTCAGAATCTGGGTCTCCTCTTCATTTTTCTGGTATCCTAACACAGTTCTTGGCTTGGTCCTTGCTTTGGAAAGCACTGACTAAATGTGGCTTTAATGTGATCAGTGTTCTTGCAGGAACTTCTAAAACAGTCCATCATGGGAAATAATAATGCCTCAAACACAGATTTTATTTTTTTTCTTAAGTGAAGCAAATTTTTATTTAACACCCCATTTGTCTTACAATACATTGTATAAAAAGCCAATCTGCCAACACAAGCATGTGTTGCCTTCTTGGTAAAGTGACAAAGCCATAGCAAAAAGGACAAAATAGCCTATTTTTGGGAAAGAAATTGAATATTTATTTTTGTTTCAGTCCAGATAACAACTGCAATCGCAATCAAGACCTTTTTTAATGATACAACTGAATGAGAAACTTCTAATAAAGTCAACACGCAGCTATTTCTTAGTCACAATGGTAGCAAACTCTTCTAAAAATACCTTTGTATCTAGCTATTAGAATGATGAAGAAGCGGCTTGGTTTAGGAATGGACAGACACAGAGTGCTTTTTCTGAACCATTGCCCTGTCCCAGCAAATGCTACCGGTTGAATTACAAGCAGTTCTCGCCCATGGTGAAAAAAGCTCGTATTTTTAAGACTGAGTTGAGCTATTCCCGCACCTCGTGGGGCCACCAGAGGCCACACAAGCGGTTCCTGGAGGGGGTCAGGGCTGCCCCTGTCACCCAGAGCGGCTCCCCAAGCAGCCCCCTCAGCACAGCTCTGCTGGCCACCCCTGGACCAGCGATTATGTTTGACAAAAGGCATCTTATGTGCACAGCAACAATAATAATGGCCCGGCCACTAGAAGGACTGTGCAGCGTGTGCTAAAACAGCCACCGAGCATGTTTCAGGGTAAATAACCATGGCACGGCTGCCAAGTCACACTGGTGATGCTGCAGTAGATAGTGCAATTTTAAAACTGTATAAACAGCATCACTAGTTTTAGCAGTCTGTATCCTACCTACAGCTATCTATTTTGTACTGAATGATGCACATTCACTTATTTCGTATGACTGATGCAAAAAATTTAAAATTACCTATAACTTCATGAAAACTGTTAAGAAAAACAACAGAGATACGTGCCATGTTACACTAGTACTCACTCAACCACGCTGCTTCCTGCTGGTAAATGACCTCTTCAAAAGTTCAAACACACTTCTAAATAACTTCAAAGTTACAATTTGAAAGGAAAGCCCCCGCACTTGGGAAGTAGCTGACTAATTCTGGGTCAGACCCTGAAACCACCAGACTCCTCGCTGGCACTTCTGCTTAATTTCCAGCTCCATGAGGCCACTGACCTTTTTCAACAGACGTGTGCGCACCCATCATGTCCTAAAGCAATGCCATGTGCATCTGGGTTCATCTTTGCAGCACCAAGAACCTCAGATGGCCAAAAAGCTGTAGCAAAGGACCTCTGTCTTTGACTATGCAGGGCGTTAAAGTCAATGCCCCTCTGAGACTCAACTGAGGACAAGAGCTTCTATTGCTCCAGCCCCCAGCTCCAGCCTGCACGTGTCTCCCCACACCAGGAAAGGGCAGGAAAACAGCAAGACACCAACTCCAGAGTTCCTCTGTCACAAGCAAAGCACAAAAGTGTCCCTCAGTGTTACAGCACACCTCTGGGTCACACTCATTGGAAGCAGCTGGCATTGGCTACATTGAGATCTCCCCAAAGGATCAGCCGGTGATCCATGTGCTGCAAAAGGAAGAGAACCTACCACGACTGGATGCCCGGGCGCTGGCTGGTCCTGCTAGATCAGCCTGCAGGGGGATGGCAGGAGGAACTTAAACACATCACCCTTTTGGGGAAAAACAAGGAAACAAACTGAACAGAAAAAACAACATGTAGTTAATAAAAGTTAGTGTTCCCCTACATACCCTAACTTCTCACCTTAAATATATATATATAAATATATATAAATATATATATGCTGGTAGTGTCTCTATACATACATCATAACCAACAAGAGCTACTACATAACTAGTAATGACTCTAAAGTCTCTTGGATTGACACTAATAGAAAATGGTCTTTTTAAAAGGTGCTCAGTTTTGCCTAACCAAACCAAGTAATGTCACACGGCTATTGTAATTCGCAAATTCCTCCAGCACAGTCTTCTGTACTTAGATCTTAACATCCTGGCTCTCAAACCAAAAAAACCCCCAAACAAACAAACAACAACAACAACAAAAGTCATTGAGTTGCAAACCTTTCATGCCTCTGCTACCTTGCTGAGCACATAGTTCATAGCTTTGACTACTTTTTTAAGTGAACAACATCCATCATAAACCTACAAAAGCTTTCTGGCTGGGCAGCTGCATCTGTTTTCATGAGGCTCCATTCATTTTGGCATGGCTATTTGCAGAATTACTCACTGAGCAAACCTTATCTGAGTACGTTCTGGACTAGAACAACGCGATCACCTGCTTTGTATTTCTAAAACAACACCAGTAAAACACTAAGTAAATACACTTGAAAATTAGCATAGTGTTGCCCTGCTTTTCCTCAGAAAAATAGCTATAAGAATGGATAAACTAGTTTTTAAAAAAAAAGCATAAAAATACAAATCAGTATTGTATTGTACCAAGTGTAATTACTTTGTGAAGGCTTCTGAAATAAGCTTCCTCATTTCCCATATATATGATATAGTTTTTAGAGTTACTGTTCATTCATTCAATAAAACTTTTACATTAATACCTGAGAGTATGGCAGAAAGTAGAAGAAATAATTGATAAATTGACTGCTCCTGGTCAAAACTGTATTCTTTAGAAGCAGCACGGGAACTTTAACACCAATTGCAATGACAGTATTTCACCAAGTGCTTGTAACACAAGTCAGAATTCCAATTTATCCTTCATTCGTATCAGTGTTGCAAGAAAGGCCTCAGTGAATGATACCATCCCTATTTTGCATCTTTCCAAAAAAAAAAACATGCACAGTATAAAAATAATGCTGCGCTGCAGAGAATGATTCTAATACAGGCTTTAGAAACAGCAATTTTTAACTAGTTTAGCAGAGTCCCAGTTTACTTTTTTGTTGTTCTTAAAATACAAGCTCTTCCCCCCTTTCTCTAAACCCATTCTAGCACCAAAGTCTATCAGCACTAACACTGGCAGAGCTTGCGTCCACAGGATCTTTATCAGTTTTTATATATTACAACTTTCAAGTCAGATCCAGAGGGTATATCCTGGCAGATAGAAAACATGACAGCAGCAATAACCCAGAGAGCTGTAGAAAAGACAGAATAATTACGAGGTTGAGGTGTGGACTCAGAGTAAGCAAAGGAGCAACTGCAATCTGCCCCTAGCAGTTTAATAGCCAGAATTCAGCCAGCTCTGAAGCAGCTGAAGATGGTCAGTGCTTGGGCTTCCCAAACACAAGCAAAAACCATATATTTCATCAACACGCTCCTAAGAAGTTACCTATGGCACCTCTTGCAAGATGAATGACAACCACCACATGGTTAGACAGATTTAGCCACTGCTTTCCCTTGATTTCATCGATCTACGCTAGTGTTCACAGCCCTGCACAGCCTGGACGGTCAAACCACCTTCCATCCTTTTCACCTGCGTTGTAGGAGGACTGGTATGAAAACGGGAAAGAGAACTCACATATAGGCTGAGTTAAAAAAGTGGGAAACAAATTGTTTGTTGCAAAAATTGAGACATGGGCTGGGAGAATGCAGCCTGCAAACTGCCGACCAGGGGCTGGAATCGACTAAGAGATCAGGACCACCAGTACCACCAAAGCAGAGGAATGGAGAGCAGGGTAATGTTCTTCTCTAACCTCATGCTCTTGTGCCTACCACAGCCTCTGTTCTTAGTTTTCACCCTGCTCTGATCCCAGGCCACATGCAAGTTTGGAAATAACTAATTAAACTAACCTGGAAGATAACCTCTAAGCTGTCACTACTCCTTTTAAGCAAAAAATGGGTAGAAGTCATTCCTCTTATCACAGTAATAGAAATGAACCTGCAGAGCACACACTGTAACAGCTGTCATTCAGATAGGCTTGCAATAGGTCACATCCAGCCTTTCCAAGCAATGTTGCATATTTTAATAACATGGTAACAATAGTTTATTATTCAGTCCTTTTTTGGAGTGAAACATATGAGCAATGCAAGAAGGTGATTGTGCTTCAAACTATTTTTATTTACATTACATACCAGTAACCTGATAATTAAAGACAACTATTCACACCCCATTTTCCCTATGTAAACCCTAGACTCAATTTCCATAGTAACAACCTTCATTTGTAAACGCTTTATGTGGTTAATTCAGAGTAAAGAAAAATCACACTCTGGTTCTTGCCTTAAGTTGTAAATTTTTAGCACTCTCTATTTTAACTTTTATGTCATGAGGTTTCTCAAAAAATCTCACAAGAGCTGGCTCATTTAATAAGGAAGCCAGAATCTGTTCGAAGGCAAAAGACCATTCATGGTTCCCTCTCAATCCCTGTGCTCTACCACCTTCCGTCTGCTCAGAGCTGCTTTCCTCCTGCCCTTTTGCGGGGGTTTCAGCAGCCACCTCTGTAACAGCAACCGGACTTTTGACCAGTGATGGTGGACTCTGCAGTCTTCTCCCAACTTCTTCCATCTTCAGCAGAAGGCTGGTTACCACCGCTATAGCCCGATACAGCAGCTCTTCCTCAGGATCCCCATGGAACAGGTTGTACAGAGTTTTTGAGAACTGGATGAACTGAGACTACAGAGAGACATAGATGGAGGAGACTGTTCAGAGAACAGCAACACAACTGTCCTGTTTCACCACACGTCGTGCTCTCAATCCAGCGCCTGGTGCTGCCGCTCAGCACCTGGTACAACAACTGCTCTAAAGACAACATCGGCACGGACCAGCCCCAGTAAATCCAACTGTATCGGAAAGTCACCCTCTTCATAAGCTTACAGTTACAACAGTTAAAAAACCACAGTCTAATGATTAATGTGGAGGTCTGAAATTCAAGGGAGCTTAACAATCCTTTAGGAAACTACTAATAGGACTTAATGGATAAACAGCAGTCAAAAGTAGACTTTAATAAGACTCAAGCAGTTTACCTGATTCATTCTTGGCAAATCCTTAATGTTTTCTTCTCTTCTAAGAAGTTCATCTTGCCATTGCTTTAGATATGCCTGAATATCAACCTTTCCCTTCCCTACTTGACCAAAAAAAAGAGAGAGAAAAAAGAAGTCAAGAAACAAGAACTAAGAGCTTCCCATGAGGGATGAGGAGCAGAAGAACTGTCAACATCAATGTCATTCCTTCCCAATAGAGTGGTGGGGCCAAGGACTAAACACAATCAGAGTTTACATTACCCTCTCGCCTCCCAGAACTACACTTATAAAAGCAGATTTAATGTAAGCACTACACTCGAGATGATGTTACTCAGTATTCTTTGCCACCACACACTTCCCCAGCTCAGCTCGCCCAGAAGACACACAGTTACCAAGTGTGTCTCCAGGATTCTTTACCTTTTTCTGGGCTGCTCTTCAAAGAATCACTTTCCAGACTATCCCCAACAGATGAAACTACAGTTTAGGAGCAGAAAAAGAAGAAAGAGTTATTTACTTGAGAAAGGAGGACCAATAGTTCATTTCCTTTTATCAAAAACTCCTTCCCTGAGGAACAAGACCCTCACTGACTCATATGTTCCCAACACAGATTAGGCCACAAAGAAACCATATGGTACCATTTGTGTACTTTCTATAAAAATAGAAGCTGCGGATAACAGAAGCAACTGCAGTCAGTTATATCAAGCAAATAACCTTCATGATGGTCATGGCCCACATTTTGAACAGTGGCGAAAACAGCACCCACATACTACAGATAAGGTACTTTGGGATAGTTTTTAAAAAACAAAAAGGATCTGTCTTCCAAAGAAAGAAAACCGCACAGCTTTCCAAGCAGAATATTTTATGAACACCATAAACTTAGACCCCACAAAACTTTTTTCGACTTTTTTTTTTTTTTTAATGGAAGCAAAGGATTTTGAAATGCTTATGTGCTTCAAAATAGTTAAGGATTTGGATACTCGATTTTCTTGAGGTAGGAAATATCATCTCTTTATGCTGAAATATGCTGACCAAATGCACGTCCCTGTTTCCATCTAAACACCCATGGCCTTTGGATTCCATCATCAGACTCACTACCCGCTAATTCTACACTACTTTGTGAAAAGGTAACCATCTACAGAAGAACTCTGCAGAGGATTTACAGTGATATGATTTCCTGGCTTTACTGGTTTTCAGAAGAGAGCGCTCTATTTTTCACCATGAGATATCAGATTCCTTCTAATACTCTGCAGACAAAGCCTCACACTCTGGAGCTTACCGCTGAGTTGGCTGAAGTGGATCAGCTCTTCTTTTGAAAGATCATCACCTTTGGAAGGGCTTAGAGATTCTACTTCAGTAAAAGCTGCAATAAATAAATGAACAACATGGTTTTAGTGCTCCCAAGCATTACCAAATCACTGATGAAAACGAACAGCTTTGTACAGACAAATGGTCCCTATGAAGAGAAATGGCATTGGGGCAGATTATGTCCTTCCCAAAGAATACGTCAATCGGGAAGAAATACACATCTGTATTACAGCTGTCAGACTGTACTGTAGCCAGTAGCCAGTTGACTGGTGTCCACAAAAAGTAAAGCTAATAATAATAATAATAATACCCACAAAACAAAACCCAAACCAACCAACCAAACAAAACAACACCATGCAAAGATGATAAAAGCCAGGAATAGCCCTCCCCAAATGCCACCACCTCTCACTTACCTGGAGGGATGTGCAACTTAAAAAGAAGCTTGAGTTTGTCAGTGAAACTTCCATTATACATGGTATCTGTTAGAGGAGAGAGGCAAGACTGTTCAACTGGACCAGACTTTAAAACAGCCTCATAACCTACACAAATACAACCCAGGGAGGTTAGAACTGGACATTTGTCCTGTCTTCCATGGAGCATAATTAGACATAAAGCTTAAGGAAGGCAGTATCACCTGCAGCTGAGCCTGGGGTTTGATGTACTAAAATGAAATCACAGCACCAAAGAAATACAGCACTAATGTCTTCTCGGCATTTTCCCTTTAATTTTTGTTTCCTGACCAATACCACTTGAAAAGCAAGAAGAAAGGAACATAGCGGTAACTCGAGAAAACTTTCAGTTCCCCAGAGATATAAGGCATTGGTCATCTTGCATGATCTGTCTATGAGATGGCTTAGTATGAGGAAGCATTTATCATCAACTAAACAGGCTGGGCAATGAGATCATACCATTTCCTAATTTTCTGATATTTTGGTGGTAAAGCCATATTTACATTTAATCTCAAATAGGAGATTATTCCCCAGGGGATTAATGTCTCAGGAAAGTTACTAGTTTGCAAAGCCTTGTGTTAGCTATTCCATGTGAAATACAGACAAAAAAAATGAGAGCACAGTTCCACAACTTAAAGCCTTATAGTGCAGGTCCCACTCTCAGGCTTGTAAATATACTTTGAGTATTTGGTTTGCCATTTAAGCAGTCTTTGCATTTAGTTTCACATGATAAAAATCAGACTATTTGATCCTAAATTAAGAGGTTAGTCTCCTTAGACTCTTAATATAATGTGTGGAAGATGATACACTCCAGGACTACTCTCAAGATGGAGTTCCCTTGTGAATGTGCTACATACATGTGTTGTTCTCATACCAAGAACACAGGCAAATTGTTTGAAGTTTATAAGGCAACTGGAGCTCTCATCCATCAGTCTGAATGTCCACAATGCAAGTGAGTCTCTGTTTGCACAGTGTGACCAGGGACTCAAGAGATGACAGAGAATCCTGAACTGCTGGCAGTCAATCCGATATTGGTCAAGATACGGCAGGCTGGCATCATGATGTTGCAAGACAGGACTATTTACACTCCAATAACAGGAAAGAAAGTGCTCCTTCTGCAAAGGAAAGATAAAATGTTAGATTTTCTGAAACAACAACTCTCTCTGGGTGAAAGACGTGAGAAGGTAACTATGTAATTTGATTTAAAGCTGACACGTAAAACGTGCTGAATCTCGCTTTTATTTCAATTTGTTAGAACAGTTTCACACCCATAACACAGTCCACCTTTAAGATGGATGGTTGGAAAGTGAGGAAGATGGCACATTACCTTGAATAATTCATAAAGCTCTTCAAGATCACTAGGACTGAACCTTACATCCTGGGACACAACCCGCAGCTGAAACAAAATTAAGAGAAAATTAATGTTATGGGAGACTTAACTTTACATTAGAAGACACGGTTGGAATATTCCATGTTTTGGCATGTTATAACTAGGAGTAAGAATAGGACTTTTTTAAAGCAATCAGAGGATTATAGACTGAGAGAAATACTTTCTCCCAAAAAAAGGGAGCTTAGGGCTAGTTACATTACTTGTATACATGGAGCCTACAACATGAAACTCAGTTATTTGTAATGTAACATATAGCTATAGCTTCCTTTATAATGGGCAAGTGCATGTTCAGCTCTCAACAGAGAAGTTGAATCCTCATTTTTTAAAAACTGAAAAAAACAATAAACAAAAAACTTGTTCATTGCTTTTAAAAACAAAGTTAGCTACAAGACCAGTTTCTATCCTCACAACATGTATGTTTTATAAAATGAAGCAGAACAGTTATCATCTCAGCACAGCCAACAGCATTTAGTATCAGCTGCTACAAGCCACATTTACTACAGTAAGCAGTACTGCTTGTTAAACAGAGTAGTATTATCATCAGTTATAGGAAATTGCCCACTTGAGAAAACAGGCACACAAAGGGAGCACCTTGCAGCCTCCACCTTCATTCAGGAGTCTGAACTTAAAGGATGATATTGGCAGCTGAAGCGCTACCACACCACACATGTTACTGGACAGACAGACACCACAGACAAAAAGCCCTGTTGTACAATAAAAAAAAAGACTTACAGTCTTTGGGGACATTTGGGATTGCTTCCCAGAGCAAAAATGGAGGTGATTGATTGTTTTACTGTAGCACTGTGGACATTTTACAGTGCTCTATGCCTCTTAAAGAAATGCGTTAACAATTTAACAACAGCAGACAGAAATATAGGTCAGGCTGTTCCAATCAATGCAAAGTGCCAGTGATACGCCAGCCTTTGGAAGTTCTCTGTGATGGCCTCACTTGTGATGAGACCAGAAGGTCATGCTGTGTTTCACTGACCAAAAATGTCAGAGGCCGAACATCAGGTAACAGACACGCTGCAGATGAGAGCGACTTCAGCATATAAAATTATATATTTGGTCCTGGAAAATGTAGCTCTTGTCAGAATTTTCCAAAAAGGAATTAATTTTATCAGAGGGAAGGGTTTAGCTCTTCCAAGTCACTCACCACATTCTGCTTGGTCGTAGCTTCCAATGTCTGGATCACATAAAGCCTGTTTCTGCAGCGCATGCTCTCAACATCCTCATATCGAATATCGCCATATCTCTAAGAAGAAAACAATCATTCCATGCAACCAACTGTTGCTAGACACTTCTAAGCAGCTATTTTTGTCTTTCTTGCATCTAAGTACAATACAGGCGTGGACACAAAACAAGATCCCAAAAACTCTTGAGCAAAAGAATAATTTATTAGAATACTAACAACTCTGCTATCACATGGTGACCACTGCCGCAGGGTAGCAAAGTGTATGTGTTGTTAGGGCTTGAAGTTCAATCTAGTAACATTAGATATTAGCTGAAGTAATTTTCAAGTCATTCTTATCTACCTCTGGAATTTCTGAAGGACAGGGAAGGTGTCTGAGCATGGGAGTAGAACAAGGACATTTACCTTTAAAGAAAAGTAGGACAGTAGGCAGAAACTAGAAACAAGCTTCCAGATAAATCACAGAACAAATTATTAAACAATTAAAATCTAAATAGAAACAGATAAATCAAAACGGGCCAACATTTTTAATCAAGATAATGTCAAATCAATTTAATCTCCTCATATGATGAAATGCTGCCTAGTGTGTAGAACTGAAATAGCGGATAGGACACATCTTTACTTCTGTGAGGTTTTTGACACTGTTCAACAATGTATGCAACCAGGAAAACATGGCCTAACCGCAATCACCGTGCACCCTGTGCGCAACTGGTTCTAATACCAAACTTTGAGAAGAAATGAGTGATAAATGAACACTCTAGGCAGGACTTGCAGAAGTTTTTTCACGGTGCGTTTTGTTCCCATAATCAGCAATGCGCTTCAAACAAGATATGAAGAACTGCAGCATAAAGAGTCTGAGCATATAAGCTTTGGGGAAAGGCTAGAGGAACTGGTTGTGTTCAATCTAGAAAAAGAAAAGATCAGAGTTGAAAGGGTAAGTGATGAACAACAACAATCTGATTGCAACAAGGCATTGCAGAGAAAACTGCCATTGACGATCCTCAGTAGCGCTTTGTGAGCATCCAAGAGGAACTATACTGGATATTAGGATATTTTCTGACAAGAGCAGAGAAACGCTACAATGGGCTAACGTCGTTGCAGATTCTCTTTTGCTGAAGAGTTTTAACAACATATTCCCAGGATGATCTGGGCGTATGCAGGACAGGGAGCTGAACTGGGTGACCTGTGGAGTTCTCTTCCAGAACTGTATTTCTGTGTTCCTGTGAAGACCGCTACCAGCACACTTCTGACAGGGAGCAAGGAGGAAGCAGAGAGAAATTGCATCTCTGACTCAGAACTCATTCACTGGTCTGGCTTCTGGGCACTGATATTATGCAATGGCCTCAGTAAGAATATACAAAAGATACATAATCTAACTGCATTAGTGCAATGTGATAAAATGTTAACACGTTCTTCCATTCACTAATTAAACATGACTTCTTCATACCTGATTAGACTGCCAAAGAATGAGTCTTGCATTTGTGCCTGACTCATAAAGGCATGAAACTGCACAGCATTTTAAAATTCAATTCCAAACCTTTCCACTTAATCGCATTTATCTTGTGAACACCCATGCGAAGCAACAGTATCACAAAGAACATCTCTGTTCACTTATTCATGATTTGTACCTAGACCCATCTGCAGAATGACTACTCTCCATTGCAGCAATCTCTCCATTTCGAAATTTGTTTTATTTTATTTCCTCAGTGATATGAAAATAAAACCCTTCACCGGAACACAATTGTGTTGAAATTGACTGTCTGGTCAAAATGGGAAGCAGGACATTGACTCTCACCCTGTAACAGCAGTTCTCAAACAAGGGGTTGTGACATTTACCAGCACTGAAGAAATTTGGTTTCAACCGAAGCTAAAAATTTGCATCCAAAATGAGGCTATGAGATACGGGCCTAGGAACAGGGCTGTCAGCTTGGAACTGGCAGATTCGGTTTCAAAGATCTGCTCAAATCAATGTTCAAAAGCCGTAACAAATCAGAGGCTGTTCCTTTGGTCCAGTCACCTGCCTGCAATGGCAGGGGAAGAAGAAAGGGAGTTTCTTCTGCTTTGTCTTTCCGTTATGCTTCCAACCCTGTGAAAACTTCAGCTTGCACTTCAGAATGCAATATA
The DNA here is from genome assembly GCF_037038585.1 of Patagioenas fasciata. Classification (NCBI taxonomy): domain Eukaryota; kingdom Metazoa; phylum Chordata; class Aves; order Columbiformes; family Columbidae; genus Patagioenas; species Patagioenas fasciata. Next base: position 17,821,201 of record NC_092530.1, read on the forward strand.
CAGCACTTCATTATTTACGATCTTTATTCTGCAAGTATTCATCCCCACTATGAGAGTTCACCATGACAAGAAAGACCCATAATAGTTCAAATCTCTTCTTACAAGAATCTTAAAGCATTTTACAAACACAATTCTTCAGCACAACATTCTTGTGGGATGATGTTGACAGCAGAAACAGACTTTTTATATTAGCCCAATGCTACAAAGACATTTCAGGAGTTTCTAATTCTTTGTTCAACCCACTAAAGGCAAAGCTCTCTCCTCAGTAAAAATCAAATGAGACACTTCTTAAGTTATACAAATTGCATTTAGTTAAACTTTTCTCAGTCAAGGTCAGGACATTTTTCCAAGAGAGATGTAATATGGATCTTTCATTAGAAATATGTGACTGAGAATCAGAAAAGACACACACACAAGTATAATCTAGATAAAAGAAAATAGCTAATAGAAAAAAAAAAAAAAAAAAAAAAAAAAGTGAAGAAATCTTTTCCCTCAGCTTGCCTTTCGGTTATGGTGGGCTGAGCAGAAGTCTATCTACAAGTGGATTAATACCCTGATACAAATCATGCCACGGAAGGAAATGCCTCATGATAGTCTGAAGACAAAAGAAGAAGAAGCCAGACCTATTTCCTCCCGAGTGCGAAGCTGCAAAGCTAGACGCTGCAGAAATCAAACTTGCAAATTGAAAGAATGTGCTAAAAGACCGTAACTGGTCTTCCTCAACCAACACATCTCACAACAGTCATTTAACCTGAAACTACTCAAGCACAGTTTCCCCGCACGGGTTGTTATGTCAAATGTTACCACTACCTGCAATGTGCAGTAACCAGTTTCAAATTATTATAGTAAATGCAAGGGCCATTTCTGCTGTACTTTGTCATTTAGTTGACCTGCTAATGAAGTGGATGAGGGATGGCACCACCTGACCCGTGATGAACTTACGGAACTCCACTCAGGACAGCCTAGCAAGCACATTCCAGACAATTCAAAAAACCAAAATAATACAAAAACAAACCTACCCCATAACCTATAAGGTTTTCAATGAGGCTCAACAAAATATAGAGCCCAATTTCTACCAATTTAGATAGGTCTCCTACTCTAGTTTGCACAATGCAGCTGCACTATTTTTAAGGTAGCCCATGCAATGCAAACACTGCATGGGATACAAAAACATACCCACAGGAACACATACTTCATTTGACTCTCGGATCAAATCGGTAATGTCCACTTTGGGGTGGTCACTCTTTGTGTCGCTGAGGCTGGAGCCCTGCTGCACAGCTGGAGGCAAAGGACTGTCTTTGTTAGTGACACTGTCAAAAAATCTGCACAAAGCAAACACACAAGAAATCAGCAGGCACCAGTTTAACTCAACAAAACAATAACATCAGCATCTACTGAATAAAAAGCACACAAAGAATGGGAAATAGCAAAAACATTAGTAGCACAAACATGCTGTAATAATAACAAAGATATATAAAAATAGGACCCAACTACCCAGAGAAGGTTATAGAGCTGTAATAATTTTTTAAAATATACCAGCATGCAACAGAAGTGTTACAGCCAGATAAAAATGTTGAAAGCAGGAGTTCAAAAGGAGCTCATAAAAATCATCAGCATCTTGGGTGTCAAGCGGAAACAGCAGCTTGTTTGGTGCAAGTGAAAATTAAACTTTCATCACACTTCTGGATTTTAAATTTTAACACATTTAAACTGGGTGAATGTACTCTTACTGTTAGGGATTTTTAAGTGTTAAATATTTAAATGAGCATAGCTAGGTTTCACAATAAATACCTGGCTGCATGGGCTCGTAGAATAAAAATTACATTTTCCTCATTAATTCTGTAGCTCCTATCCTATATTCAAACATGCAACAGCTAAAAGTCTCACTAAAAGGAAATTCTTACTATCAGTTCCTAACTGCTACAGCACAGGCCTTTTGCTGTGTTAATACTCCGTAATACACAATCACAGCAGCCACAACAGAATTTAGGTAGGTAGTGAAGCAAAAACTGTGCAAGTTTTGCTTGCAATACATCAGTTTAAAATGCACTTTATTTTGCATATATTAATTTATTCTTCAAATGCAAATACAGAACCAACATCAGGTCATGATTGTCCTCATCGCGTTTTTTTGTATTATTTCTATTTAAAGCCATTAGCAGCACAGGAGCCAGTAGCCTAAACTACAAGAACTGAGCTGCAGAAGATGTTGTCAGCAAGTTGATGCCTGAACTGTTTGGAACGGTCTAAGTGTGCTCTAGATTATTTCATCATTAAGGAAAGCCACCTTCTATAAGCGATATAAAGTCCAAACACATTGATTTTACTTTAAAATACACAAAATGGCGATGGTTTCGAAGAACTTCAATGGAGGATGGGATTTTCAGAGGATCAAGCACACTTTCCAGCCACCCCTTCTGGAATTTTGGCCCAAGATGAAAACTTAATTCCTATGAAGCCCTTGGAAGTCTTGGCCAGATGTCTTCTCAGCTGCCCCAGAATGACTTATCTATTTCCAATTGTAGCAGCTGCTACACAGCCTGTAAGAATAAGAGTTAAACTGATACCTGTTGAGAACACTGACTGCTTCTGCATCATCCTTACAAGTCAGCAACTTCTCCATGTTGTATTCCAGCACTGCGAGCCCCAGCTGCAAGATTGCCTTTATTCCATCATAGAAGAAACAGTCCACCACATTGACTGCACTTTCAATAGGCAGCACACTGATAAAAAGGGTAAGGAACCAGGAGAGAGAGACCGAGGAGAAAAAGGTCATGTCCGTCATGTGGCCTGCCAACTGAGGCAGATGAAACCTGATGAGCTCCTCAAACACTGCCTGATCTACCAAGGCACCTGCAGGGAAAGGATAACAAAACCACCACCCAAATCTTAGTACAGAGCAGCACACTTTTCTCCGAGCACCGACCAGATGTCAAGCCCCCCGTCCTCATGCAATTTTGTTGTAGAAGTGTGGAACCGCTGCGTCCGCTCCCTGGGCTGCACGCTGCGCGCTCTGTGCGTGTGCCCGGAGCCGTGCTGCGCGCTGTAAGGTGCGTTAGTGCTTTTGGGGGTGTGAGCCCACTTCCAGTGGGTCTCCTGACAGCCAGTACACCTGCTCTGCAATTAGAGAGAAACCTCATATCCAAGTTTCTTCTAGCACATACACCTGCGAGTAGCGAGTATGAGATCAAAGCGTTAAGTCTGGACCTGAAGTAATTCTTTTTCCTTTATCTAAGCCAACTAAGTTTCAAATATATAGTATGAATTGCAGTTATAATACCAAAAGCACAGTATAATAGCCTAAGTGACTATTTCCTGAGTAGTTATGCCTAGAGTAATGACAATATCTGAAAATCATATCCACTCCTACTTAAGAGTCTTGAGATGCTCTCTGTAACTTTCATTTTCTACTTCAAAATACAGAACCAAATGCAACAGTTTCTCTCCACTGTTCAGTCTTCAGCTCATTCCTTACACTTGTTCTTAATGAATGAACATTTATATTCAATTCTAGATAGAAAGACAGATGGATGTTACCAATGATTCGACGATTGAAATAATCGGGTAGCATCCTTTCACACACAGCAACCAAAAGCCAGAAAGCTTCCTCCTCTTTAGCATACAGCAGAAGCACTGATGTCAAAATATTCATTGCCTGTAACATTTAAATAGGAAAGGAAGCACTTATGAGGAAAGATGGCGAAAACACAACTGTTGCCATTTGTTAAAATTTATATTCCTGAAAGCACTTTACAGCACATTTTGAGTGCTAGGATAACTTACAGCCATGCCCAGTATAAGACCTGTATCTCTGTATTATTAAATATAGAGCATAGTATTTAAACTACATAAAAATATTTTTCAGTGCTAAAAGTCTAGTAAGAATGCAAAGGCATATATGAAGTAGACATGACAGAATTTATCAACAAATTCAAGTACAATGTAAAAACTCATGTCACATAGTGGGATGAAATAAGCAAGGGAACCACTGAGCAAGAAACCATTACATATTTATGTGACTGATTTTATGAGGTGCCACTGAACTGCCCTCATGAGCCAATATTTAGTCAATCAACACTGAGTCTCGAAACTGCTGTACCTGACAATATCCAATCTGGGGATTCCTGTGTGCATAAGCTGTAAGAACTCTCCTGAGCGCAGAAATTCCGGTGTCACTCTGAAAAGCAGGATGCTCAGGTAAGGAGCGACGTAAATCTCGTTCAATTTCATCAGTTGCTAAAGTGCAGGTTCCTAAGGACTCTTCCACCAATTCAGTGTAATAGCCAGGGTTGGATGCCATATCATTTACAGCACCTGCCAACACATTGTATTGCACAGTATTAGAGGACATCAGTGAAGTATCTGCAAATTGTATACAAAGTTTTGGTGACTACAGAGGTATCTCACGATCTCCAGATATTACTGCAGTAATGTATCAGAGTAATTCTACTGAAAATAATTTAATTACTCTGAATCGAAAACAGAAAAGTGACATAAAATAAGGGTTGGAGGAAATCTAACTCACTTTCCATTATAAAGTTGAATTCTAATTACTTTTTTGTTTCATTGCAGGGAAAAAATTTTAAAAAGGCTTCCTTTCACCTACAATTTTGCCCAGGTTTTCTGGAAAATACAATGCCTTTCCATTTGTAGAGCTGGAAACAGATTAGAAAACCAAGGCCAAAGACTGACATTTACCTAATTAATTCCGTAACTTTTATGTCAACACCTTCCAAGACAGAGATATCGGATTGGTAACAGAAGCATAAATGCCTTTGTAAACGCTCAAAGAACATTAGCAAAGATAAATTCACGTTCACACGTGGAACTACCATATAGTAGGCTGAATGAAGAGTATAAAATGCATTTGTCCCGACAAACAGATCCTCTGGAACAGCAGAAAGGGAGTACAGGTAGCAGATAAGGTCTTGGGTGGCTGCTCAAAATCTGCCGCTTCTTTTCTGAATCCAACCCAGGCTTCCTGTAGGACCCTGATAAAGTCAGTGGTTGCTGCTTTTCTAGGTGTTTCAGTGAGCAGGAACAGAAAGTGCACAGAGGTGTTGTAAAGGGGTGTCCTAACTCCCTGGGCCTTCGTTCCCTCAAGTTAAGTGCTCAGATGCAGGTGTGTTCTACAGAAGGAAGCCACAACAACACACTCAGAGCTTTGGCAAGAGATCCCCTGTGTGTGAGGAAGTCCACAATTCCTATATGTCTCACTCTTTAAACCAACCAATAGCATATGGCAAAGAGCTGCCAACAAACATGGCCAAATTCTCTGCCACGAAAACTATTTTTTTTCCCCTGTGTGTGGTAACACTATCCTCTTAGAAAGCTAAAATCAAAACCATCGACATGCTTTTCTTTTTAGCAAGTAAAGAGGCTTTGTTGAAACTGATTGTACCCCAAAACAGCATTTATTCTTATCATTATTTTTCAACTGAGCTTGTTATAAAAGAAGCAGATGCAGGTTTGGTTTGAATCAATGCAAAACAAAATAATAGACAGAACTATCCTGTTCACCATTTTGAAGTGTCTTTCTTCAGAAAGATTTGGATAAATTGCCAGAGGTAAGAGCATTCTTTGTCAGACTACTTTCATCCAGAACTAGAAGATCCATACAGGTGAATCCACAAAATGAATCAATTATACTTGCTATGCAATACCTGAGAAGAGTAGCCAGAGTTCTCCTCTTAATGCCTCCGGGATCCCTCTTACAACTAGGTCTCGAGTCTTCTTTGTTCGAAACATGGTGACACCATGTCCCCGTTCCACAAAGAGGATGTTCCAGGACTGTTCTTTCATTTTTTCTTTCAACTATGAAAAGCAGAAAACAAGAAGCATTAACTATACTGACCAAATTTTGCTCCCAGTTATATTCATATAAAGTGAAAATGGCATCAATTTTGATACGTGAAATGAACACTGATGAAAATCAGAGCAAAATCTAACCTGTGCATAGCATAAATCAGCTCACTGTCACAGCCACCTGCTTAATCACTCTGATAAATTAACATACATGTGTCAATTTTAACATATCTATGAACGGTTCTTTGCCAACAGCAATAAAAATGTACTAACACTGTTACAGATGAAATTATATCCCACTGAAACTCAGCAGGCAAAACAGCTTGTGTCCTTTTTTTGATTCATCATGATTTCTTGCATTATATTAGTTGACAGATTTGGAACAGAACGGCTACAAATGGTGGAAAGTACACAGAAGGATGGCATGACATCAGTGTCATCATTCTCACAGTTTTTCAGTCTCTCCTCAGCTTATTTACATGAGCTCCAAATAACACGAGGAGAGAAGCAATAGTCAGGAAACTCTGCAGGAGAGTGAAGTCTAGTTGGATTAAAGAGGGGAACTAATAGCTGAAAACACGCTCATATAGCTTTTATATTTAACCAAATATTTATCAATCAGAACGTTTTACAAGCTAGCAGTTTCTGTTAACACAGAAGACAACAGTGTAAACATCTGAACTTCAGCAGGACCAGCCATGCAAGTAAAAACCGCTTTGCAGAATGAACATTCCCATTTCAGACAAAACTGAAGTTACAGGCATTTTACCCGCAGAGCAGAAGGAGGCAGAGATAGTAGAAGCAGTGAAACAGATCCTTCATGAAGTACAGGATTACTAATAAACTCTTGATGATGTACCTAAAACGCAATTCAGTTTCTCTGAAGCAAAGCAACTGACGACTGGGTGCTCCAGGGCTGAGGCAGTGTGAACGCTACCACTGTATTTTCCGTGCATGCAGCAGTAAGATTTAACATTGTTAAAGCAATTAAAGGTGCCAAAAGTAGATTTTGGCTACTTTTGTTTAACATACTATAATAGGTAGAACTCAAAAATCTGGATTCCCTTTTCTCCTGCCCAAAGGGTGTTTATTTTCTGATATTTCTAATATCAAAAATTCCATATCTTAATTCACCCAGTTCTGCTGAAAGACTTAATTTTAAAATAGTACCTGTCTTCTTGCATACACTACAGACAAGCAAAAATAGGATGTCCTACTGCAAAAACAATTAAAGAAACACTCTCCAGAGGATAACTTTGTTAGACAGTAGTGTAAAAGAATGAAACAAGGAAGAAATGAAGTCAGTTTCTAGATAACATTCTCCTTGCCCCCAAAGAGCTTGTAGTGACTTTGTATCTTGACAATTCAGACAGATATGAAACACGTTCACTATCACAAAACAAACAGACAACTCTTCCCTGAGGGGTGGAAAAGCAGGAGGAATTAGCTCCACAAAGATAAGGCATATCCTTATTACACAAGATGAGCAGAAAATTGAACGGAGCCATGAAGCAGCGCCCTGTGGATTCCAAATACAGACAATGCAGATGAAGGAAGACTGGCAAAGCCCCAGAGGAAATCAGCAGCCTTGCTGGGATACAATCCTTTCCAATTAAGATTCTGAACACTGTTGGCCATTTTATCTCTTACCATTTTAGGGTCTAGATTCTCAGTATCCTGAGGATGATAGACGGTCATTAGGGCTTCTGTACCAACAGTTTTGCTGTTATCTCTCTGACTCGTTTTTGATGGTGCCGCATCAAAATCCTTTGGAGTGTTCGAGGCAGAACTAGCCACAACCTTGAAAAAAAATTTAACACTGGTAGTTATAAATACCAAACATCATTGTTTATTACATTAAGTTACAGGTATTAGACACAGACTTCCAAAATAAATGAAAAACAGCAGTCCCTACTCTGCACAGCTGGGCTTTAAGAGGCTGCACTTCGACAAAAAAAACATCTCTACAGCCAAAACTCAATTATGAAAGGACAAATGTTGACAATGAGAACTGTAACAGATAGGGAGGTCTGACCATCCATCACCACTGAAGTCAAAAGAAAAGCATTCATTTAAATAGACCCATATATTGAACTATACAGAAGTGCTGAGAGCATTTAAAAACCAGCATCAGAAGCTGGATTGTTTTTCAAAACCTGATGGAAAACAACGTAAAAGAACCAAAACCACAATCCATTCACAGTAGCACCATTGTTTAACACATTCTCCTTCATATGGGCACAGTTATTTTTCCACACCTTAAACCCAGAGGTACATGACTTAGCATGGTATGTCAATATAATGCAGATACAACCAAAACAAGGTAATCTAAAAGGGAATGCCCCTTAACACTCAGGGCTGTGCTGCACCCTTATCAGCTGAGCATTGCTGCTGATATCAAACTATCTCGCATTTATTAATCATTTTTGCCCTTTAATCCTTAAGAATCAAACCTCAAGATAGAGATTTTGCTGATACACTGATATTTTCCACAAAAGGCACTTATTTGTACACTTCTCCACTCTTACAACTGTTACTTCAGAGACTACTCGAGCTGATTCCATTTGTTCAGGGGAAAATTTTCAGGGAAAAGATACAGCAACTATGTAATTCTTGTAATGGATGTTTTGTCATTGCTTCCTTACTTCTCCTGCATGAAACTATACTTACAGGTTTCTTCACATCTAGAAACAACCTTACAATCATTCCATCAACTTTCTGAGTCAAATAGCTGGCAAAAAACAATACAGCTACACATCATTTTCCATCAGACTGGTGGACTTTTGCTTTAATGTGAAGGGTCTGAAGGCAAGAGATGGGACCATGATGTTTAAAGAGAAAAAAATATTTAGACAACTTGAAATCTAGAGGTACAGCAGACACTGTTACCCATCTTGTGTCTAGATTCAGGCTTACATATAGATGTATTGCATTACACAGCAGAACACTAACAACAATACATAAACTCTTAGGAAGTCTAGACAACTTATGCCTAGGAGCAGGTAATAAAACAGAATTAGCAGAGCAGCTACCTCTGCATTTATGATGTGTTGTGGACTTGAAGTTGCACTGCATTTCATTCTGAGCTTTGCCACAAGCTGTTCGAAATCTCTAACCTCCGTGAAACGAAAAGCTGTTTTTCCTTTGGTACTAATGCTGACTCCTCTGTTGGCTGGATCTGCCTTATCCACCCCTGTGACCTACAGAAGCAAGGACACATAAATTAGGCAACAAATTTTACCAGCTTACTTCTAAAAGAGAAAACCTGTTAAAAATACATGAGTACATGAAACAGTACAGGTAGAATTAGTAACCCAGGTAACAAACTCACTACTTTAAAGCTCAGTGGTCTGGAGCTATTTTAACACAAGATAATAAGTATTATGCGACAGATTTTCAAAAGAGTATAAAAAAATCTTCGAAGCTGTAAGTGCTGAGCTGCTTTGAAAATCTCACCTCCTTATACCTGCTGGAGCTGTTACTCTTTTTTTCTTACCATCCAAAAGCAGACAAAACATGGCTTTTGCAAGTAATCAAAGGAATCAAGCTTCATAAGAATGAATTTCCAGTGAGAATACCCGTTCAAAGACAGCTGTCATAACACATGACAGCTGGAGCTGATTTTAATTGCCGTGATGGAACAGTTAAGGATTAGAGCAGTTAATACACTTTAAAAATGCAAGTACAAGTGAGACAATCATGAAGAGCCAGACTGACTGCTATTGCTGATGGTTTTACATTGTTACAGGCAAAGAATGAAATACCACTGAGCTAAAGGTACTCTGCAGTACACTATCACTGTGTAATAGTGAGGGGCCAACAATCCACAAGAAAGAATTCAGAATCAGCTCCTTTAACTCAGCCTCTTCTTGTTTTCACAGGTTATGGAAGTGTCTATTGTTTGCAGAACTATTTATAGACAATCAGTTAAACTGCTTTATCTGGGAGAGGAACACCACGTGTATTGCTGCAATTGGCTCAGCTCACCCCCCTCCGTCAGGTGTCTTATGTCAGGCAGCGTGTACACAGAGTATGTAGAGCAACCACAGAGAAATTACAGAACCTCATTAATTTTTGGGTGACTGTAAAATATGCCTGGGTGCTGATCAAAAGCTTTTAACACTGGAAGACTGAAATGTGGCAATGTCCCAGGGCACATTAAGTCAAGAGAGGGATGAAGGGCTTTTTTTTTTTTCTCAGAAGTTACTCCACAGTCTAGCTATAGTACTCTATAGAAATACGAATGCTGCACCCTTTAAATATGGTCCTTATTCAGTCTGTTGAGACTATCAGCTGTGGTGGCATTGATACACTGATGACTGTCAATGGATTTTCCTACAGACTTTTGCACAGGGAGCACTGCTCAACTGCTGCAAAAAGAATGGCACTACTCAGCTAAGAAATAAACACACCAGAGAAATTATTAACCTTCAGGATCCTCTACCTTTACTTTTTATCTTGAGAACCTCCCATTCACTCAACTTCAAGAATTAAGCATAAGTTTTTTCAATTATTTAAAAAACAAACACACAAATGAAATTACAAAATTAGGATTCTGTACCCAGCTACAGACATCAGAGTAAATATAAAAAGGGCAAGAGGATACAGGGAACAAAGCTGAAACATGACAGCAGTTCTACAAACCTACAAACAGAATTCCTACATGCAGTATCCAAGGTAGGGGGAAACATATCACATAAAGTAAGCAGATTCTAATGAAAACCTGCTAAACTGGCTTTAAACTACACAAGTGCAAAACTTTGGTATAACTGGCTCGGACTTGTAGCTTGCATTACCTCTCTTAATGGAATGATTACACTGCACAGGCTGCCATCCTGGCTGGCAAAGCAAACGTAGTTTTCTGAAATGCACATTTTCCCATGGGCGTTGTAATGACTGAAAGGAACCCATAAGAAGCACTCATGAACTTCCTTCAAGGTCTCTTCTTTGGGTAGTCTGAAGAATGCGCTAAACTGCTCACTGTGGGCACGGCTCTCTAGGCCTCTTTGTTAAAAACAGAACAAAAGAATAGGGTAAAAGATACAAAAGAAAAATTAAATCAGTTTAAAATGTCTTTACAAATACAAAAGTTAAAAATACCCTGGGAAAAGACAGTAAAACATCATGTTCTCCCATAATCCATGGGCTCTGTTTGGAGGGTTCTACATTTTGCTTGAAGATGTAACAAAGCGCAAGACTACACCTACCTATATAATCCCACCTAGCAAAGTCATTAAATACTTAAACACTTCACTAAACAGGAATAGACTCAACCATATTCTCACACAGTGAAGCACTCTGCTGAATCAGGGCCCACAGGCAATGCAGAAAAACATACTAATAGCCCAACCTGCTCTGTGTCCTCACCCATCAAAATAGTCCATTTAACCCCAAAACAAGTTTGGGCTTGACAGAGGTTAATTAGCTAGAAGTGTAGCACATGCTATCAACATCTGCTGTGGGCTAATTCTTCACAAATAACTGCAGCCAGAAAGAATGTTTTGATTGTAAAGCAACATCCCTCTCTGGCACTGCTATCAAACTGAGCTCTCAATTACCCAGGAAATACAACCTAAAACGGGTTTTATTATTACTTACTATAGAACTAAATAGTAATATATTACCTCTTGGTGATCTGCAAGGGGTCATGAAGGACTAGGTCATTTTCAAATGTCTCCTTGTCAAAAAGTCTCCTAACAGCATAGTTTGCCAGCTGCTCCATGAGAAGGAACGTTTCACTAATGTGCAAAAACATGGAAAAATAGTGATCTTCCCCACGGGAGCAGACATGAATGCTCTCCGTCAGAATCACATTGGAGGTCTTCTCAAGTTTGGATATTTCATCCCAGGAGATAATAAGTTTTACTGAAAATACAAATATAATCAGACATGAGTAACTTCTTATGAACTGCTACCCTCATAATAAAAAAAAAAAAAAGTAGTAGTCAACAGCACTAATAAAATATAATTAAGCAACACAGCTTAACAATAACCCTCTTGGAAGGAGCTACAAATTCACAAGCACAAAAGCCAATCTCTTCACAATTCCTTTAAAGTAATTCCATTAGAAAAAAATTTATAGAAAGAAAAACATTCAAGAAAGACACACGATGTATGAAAATACAAGCTTACATCACCTTTTCTTCACTCTCATGTGAACGTGCAAATTGCAAACAAACACCATCATATAAGCTACCCCACTTGAAGAGTTTATATATAGGGCTTCTTAAAGTAAATTGATCATCTTCTGAAATTCAGAGGAACCATGTCCATTAGCCAGGACATTTTTTGTTACAAATGAAAATTAGCTTAGAAAGCATCCTAATGTCTTTGTGCTTTCTAGTTCTCAGATAAATACAGTTACAGCTCACACTATCAGAGGCATTTGTTTGGGCATCTCTAACTTTACATAGGACAAAAAAAACATAAGCTCAATTATCACCACTGCGTAGCGTGCCCATGTGAAAAATTAAGTCTCTGTGTGTGAAGAAATAACTGTAATCCTCACAGACTGAATTAATATGCAGCATGAACTAACAATGACGGGCAACTTTCAGTTACAGTCAACTGCAAGAGGTCTGCCTTCTCTCTAAAGATTGTATAGAGAAAGAAAACTAATGGACGTTGTGTAGTAAGTTACACAAATGTATTCCTTTCCATAAAGTATTTTATGTTTGCAGTTTTTTCTATTCTGTATTGACATCTGCTCATACAGCAAAATAGCTCCCTTAGCATGTAGGAAGAATTCTTCCAAACCTGAAAGATAAACAGTAAAGACGGGATTAGGTTTAGCATCAAGGATTACTTACTTTCTGCTCCCAGCAAAAATGAGTAAAAGCTAAGGAAGTTGGTACTAAGATACAGCCATCCTTGACAGGGCACTCTGCCCTTCCAGTAACTGCACGAGTAATAGGTAACCAACTTCTCCTGCTCTGGTAAGCCAAAACATTTTTCAAACTTCATAAGACCTTCACGAAACTTCTCGGGATCATCTTCTTTTACAAAAGAACCTTTTCCCTCTTCAGCAATCAAGCCCTAAAACAAAATAACCAGTTACTTTATATATGCGTCCGTGTGAATGTGTGCCATATAAGCACCTGCACACAAACAGCACAGCATTCTCCTAACAGGACAGTAAGTTTTAGAACAAGAATAGTCTGACGATCAAAACACAGGTCACAAATCAAATGCACTATTTCAGACTCATTCACCAAGTTTCCCACACAACTCAAGCAAGACACACATTCTCAGGTCTCCTCTTCTGAAATAGATGTTTTCCTCACTTAATCACAAGAACTCCTCAGCTAAATATTCAGCATATATTAAGTGAACCATTGCACCTTCACAAAAATACACCATATGCTTCCCAGGCATTATTAAAGTTATTATAGAATAATTTATCATCAGCGTTAGGTCGCTATCTAAAAGCACCTGGTGTATCAATTACCAGAAAGAGTTTATGTCAAACAACCTTAGTCAACTGTGAGGCAGATAAACAACAATAGAGTGTGTCCAAGTTAACAGCCACGCACTATTCAATCAGCAGTATGTAGCATTACAGTGCTGCCCTTTGATATTCTAAAGAGGATGTATTATTCGTGTACATTTAGAGGAAAAAAATACTTGGCCCTTCCCAATTATATTATGTGCCTGTTACTTACTCTTATCTTTCCCTGGACAAAGCTCGTAATATCTTCATTTGAATCAAATACTGATAAAGTCTTCATAACATTGTCTTCTAACCATTTCCAGTGTTCTGTTATTTCCTCTCTGCTGGCTCCTGATTGAAAGAGAAAGTTAATATTACTTAAAATTAGACCAGACTTCAATCACTTCATTAAAATATTAATCAAGAGCATACTTGGCAAATTCCTGATTCACAGAGTAATTGAGATACACAAGTCCAAATCACAGGTCTCAAATTTATTGTCCAACTCTTGTGTACACTAAAAATGTATTTGGTGTACATTAAAAATGTGCACTGCTGTGTTTTTATCGTACGCAGCTGTATTTCTGGCCTTCACATTCAGAAGCATGTCAGCTTTGTCAACATTGTGTGGCTCGGCGCTGAAGCCTGAACTGGACTGACAGTTCCTTCAGCTCAGCAGTACCTCCCCAACACAGACAGCACAGCATCACTAGAACACTCCCAGTCTAACAGTCCAGAAGCTGGGAAATGTGAGATCAAACTCACGAGATGAAGAAGAAAATGGAATTTGCACCTTTGATATGCGCACCTGCAAGCAGAGCTCCAAGACTTAGATCTGCTGTGCAAAGTCCCTTCTACCAAGTGCAAGGATGTAAAGCAAACATCACTGTAACCAGGAAGGCAGCAAAGATTTCTCTTTGGATCCACGAAACAAGCATTTATGCTGCTTACAACAGACACTTGCTACTTACTTGTGTACAGATCATGGTTTTATCTCATTCTCTATCAAGTCACATTTTAACTATACCTCTAACCACGCTAAAGCTCAGGCAATTGCCATTCAGGAAACAATAAAGTTCTGCTTATGCTGTAATTCCAAACAGTGCATTGTTTCCATATATCTGCAAGCAGAGAAGTAACTTAAGAAACCTGTTATCAATAATCACCAGGAATGTACAAACCATAGAGCCAAGATAAAATTCAATGTTCAAAAAATATAAATACTGTATTTTCAAACACATAAGAGAGAAGCCAGCCTTCTTACTTTCTTTATTTTACACTGCTTTTTAATCTAGGTTTCAGAGAGCTGGCGCTTACTATATGGTGAATATCACTGTAACTTTACAAAAAACAAAAACATTTCTCACATGAACTTCTCAGAAATACATTTAGATTACTGGTTTAATTTAAATAGAAATGAACAATCTTACCCTCTAGTTACTTTTATAATTAGAGAAATGTGGTAGGCCAACTTCAAAATGCTTACAGTAATTAATCTTATTCTTTTCACATACTCAATTACAAATTATGCAAGTGGTAACAGGTAATACGCAGAGATGATACCAGGGAAACAACAGTACAGGTCCATTAAGTTCAATACCGAGTCAGTTCTTTAAAGACAGGTGGCTCCCCATCAGATAGTGGGGGACAGGGAAAGAATTTACATAAGTTTGAATAAAGGGATATTAGAATATAAACTATTCGTCAGTTTCATCCTCCACAGGACTGCTCACAAACAAAATCAGTCAGGGTGATCACATAATACCTATACCCCTAAGCAAGAACACACCTTTAACAATTTCTTTTTTCTCAATTTACTTTGTAAAGACTAATTAAACAATTTTCAGTGGACACGAAAGAATTAGTTAAAGTTGTCTTGGGAGTGAATAGGAATTGTTCTAATTATGGTTAAACAGTCAGACTGCACTACACAGGGTGGATTTGCAACAACACTTTAAAAATTCCATGAAGAGTAATTAATATAGGAATTAGATTGCAAACTAATTATTTTTCTCAGACTACACATGTAGACCAATTATTTGAGTCACAGCATGAATCAGAGGCACAGATGTGACACAGTAAAGATGCAACATTTTAATACATATTTAAATGATTTAGGATCACTGTTTCAGATCCTTAATATGTAAGAGCAGAGACAAAATTTAGCCTTTTCGATTTCTTCACTTCACAGAAGGAACAATCTGCTTTCTAACATGAACATAACTACATTATGTAGCCTTTTGTTGTAAAGTATACTTACATAGCACAGATTTAAGATAAATTCAGTCCTAAAGTGAAGATTATCCTTTGTGTTTTCCCAAGGGCTGACCTGATGGCATTAGACTTCTCCAGAGTATATTTCCAACAAATTTATCAAAGTATTCTTTTGACAGCCTGACATGAATCAGTTCTCACTTCTTCAGAGGTAGTCCTAAAATTGTATTTACTGCCAATTCACAAACTGTTCAAATTCTATCAACTTTATAAGGCTGTCCTTTAAAGTGACATGTAAGGAATGACATTAAATTGTTATTGAACAGTTCTCTCAGTGACTATTGCCCTTCAGAGAAGAGCACTGGAGTGCTGTGACCAGCTCTGGAGCCTCAGCACAGGACAGACATGGACCTGTTGGAGAGGGGCCAGAGGAGCCACAGAAACGATCTGAGGCTGGAACAGCTCTGTGGGAGAACAGGCTGAGAGAGCTGGGGTGTTCAGCCTGGAGGAAGCTCCAGGTAGACCTTAGTGCAGCCTTTCACTCCTTAAAAGAGGTCAATACGAAAGATGGGAACAGACACTTCAGCAAAGCCTGTTGTGACGGGACAAGGAGTGATGATTTTAAACCAAAAGAGGGGAGATTCAGGCAAGACATGATGAAGAAATGTTTTACACTGAGGGTGGTGAGAGCCTGGCCCAGGTTGCCCAGAGAGGTGGCAGATGAACCATCCCTGGAGACATCCCAGGCCAGGCTGGATGGGGCTCTGAGCAACCTGAGCTGGTGAAGATGTCCCTGCTCATGGCAGGAGTGGCACTGGGGGAGCTGGGAAGGTCCCTTCAACACAAACTATTCTGTGATTCTAAGTCCTTGCAGAGCATGAACAGGATCAGATTAGCATTACACTATGAAATGTGTAAACTACAAGAACAAATCTGTATTTAAAAAACAGCTAAGCGTATAGAAAAGAGAGAAAGAGGCACAATTTTTCATTCAAGGTGAAGCAATGAAGATTCATAATCAAGCAATAACAGCAAAATCCAATGTAACAACTAATAGAATTACTCATGCATATGTTTGCAGAATGTTAGATTTCCTGCAAAGCTCAGCTTTTGCCACAGGCAACTAAAAGGAAGGTCTAGAATCCAGAGAAGTCCCAGTGGAGTTCCGTTTCTTTAAAGATCACTACTAATTAAAAAAAAAAATTAAAGCATGGAAAAATGGTTCTTTTTCACTGTAATTATAGATGTTTTCAGAGTTTCAAAAAAGCCCAAGAAATAGATTAATTCCACAACAATGACGTTTTTAGCATTAGACCACAAGACAATACTCATTTCAATACAAAGACAAGACCATGACTTAGAAGAAATAACAATGATGTATGGAAGGAATAAAAGAGCCTTCTCAACTTGTGGAGTGGAGTGGACGGCCAGTAGTTAAGCAGCCTGTATAAAGGAATTAAGACTTTATCTTCAGGACAAGCGGCAAAACTTTAAAAAAAAAATTAAAAAAATAAACTCATGCACACTATCAAAAAGCACACTCTAGGAAAATTCACATACTCTACTCTCAAGGTCAGCTTTCTATTCCATTTCCTACTCATTAACAACACGAGAAAGAGAAAGAACTTCTTACACTATAAGAGCAAGAGATAATGCAGAAGAATTCAGCTCCAACCACCATGAAGCACCTGGCTCATTTTAACTAGCGAAGATAAAGTAGGAAAAAAGCATCAGGATAAGCAGCTCCCGTTACTCCTACCTACATCACACTTAGTACTCCCAAGGGTCAAGTTATCCCTATCACACTGAACAGTTACAAGCTTGCAGCTTCCAAAAGAAAAGATTGTGCCTCTGTTACTCTAAGAGAACACCAAGGCTTTAGTGAAGTATCACTGCAGAGACCAGGCAACCCTAAGCTGTAATATAAAGAGTTCATAGACATTCTGAAAAACTGGAACCACACACTACTGTCCATCTCCAGTTTGCAAATGATTTTAAACCATCTAGAGGTCACAAGAATGAATAATGATGTGAGAGGATTAACCCAAAAATGGATGCCGTAGTTTGTACTCTCATTTTGCACTTTATAAACTCAGTTTGCTTCTAAACCACAGTACATACCGCATGCAATGGACCAGTAGACTTGAGAGTCTGGTGTCTGATGCAGGATGCGAAATGGGGCGACTTTCGATGTAGAATCCAACACCGCATCTAATGTTCCCACGAGAAGACCTGTTGCGATCAAGAAAATGTATACAGCAGAGTGAATGTAAGGTTCTGAAATGTACACTTGCTTCTGATTCCTTTCTTATTGAACAGGAATGTGCCCAAGTAAAGACTAATGAATGCTGAGAAAATGAGAAGCACAAATGAGTAAAGCAAAAAGTGCTTCCAGAGGAACCTCTTTGGGAGGTCACGATATTTTGGTCCAGTAAAAGCCATTATAAACATAAAATGAGGGTGAAGAAGGCTTTTGAGATAACCCCTTAGCAGCAACAGCCATGTAGTATAGTAAACTGGAGTACAACCTGAAACGTAACATAGTAGTTCCCAGCCTTCAATGAGAACAAGCAGTAATTGAACTGCCTCTCAATTAGTCATTTACTGTTGTTCTGTTTTCCAGTCACAGGAAACAGCTCTGAGGAGACTGTAACTCCGTTATGTCTGAATTTTATAAAAATCCCACTGTCTTATATGAGAATAGTGTGTCATGTGTTCTGTACATAAAGAAGTTTTGCTGCTCATACCACACTATAGCTAGAAAATGCCTGCCATTCTTCATAGTCCATCAGACGACTCCTACGTAAAGTATGGAACACTAATATTTCATGCTACTACCACATGCATAAGTATATTATATAAAATGCATTATTCCCATATAGATTATACACCAAAGACACAACGGCCATGTCACCTCCAGGCCAGAATTAGCTCCTATTAAACAGAGTTGTGATCAAAATACATTGACTTCATTAATGAGACATACTTCATCTCTCCATAACTGGGAGCAAAAAGCTTCCTGAGAAAATGAGCATGCATTTTATCTTGGCTGCCAAAATCATCCTTCCTGTACAGTAATAAAACCACTAACCCAGATATATTAAAAGTTCCTTCCAAATCTAAGAATCAGGGAATTCTAAAAGAGGAAGAAAAATCCACACAGAAAAAATACAAGCTTTTGGATCCTGATGCACAAGTAAAACTTTTTCTTCTTGTAACAACAGAAACAAAAACCCAAGTAACAATATCCTATACTTCCTTCCTGTATTTCCTATGCTTGCCATTCTTCTAGTGTGGCCACATAAATGGAAAGCTCAACTAAAGCAAAGCTGCCAAAGCAATCACACAGAGCTTGTATGCTCCTACAGAAGAACTGCAAAATAAGAGACAAGATTACCCCCAAAAATATGAGACACATAATTACCCAAAGACATGATGCAAAGTCTGTTCCACAAACCTGCTAGGATCACGGATGCAGGGTATTCCCCCCCAAAAAATGCTATTAAGGTCAAAAGCTTATATGCAAAGTTAATATATCCCTTGTAACACCTCTAAGTATACTTTCATGTTTAAGGGAAAATAATCTTTTCATTCAGGTCCTTAATATCTCATAGAAGCATTAGATTTAGATTATTTCAAACACATTCCTCAAAAGTTATTTCAGAATGTTTAGGTTGGGTTCTGGTAGTTTTTGTTCTACTTTCTTTCCATTAACCCCCTCTCAAATTCCGAAAAATAATTGTGAGAGAATGCAAGAAAGCGAAGTAAGACAAAATTGAGAAGTCTAGGCAATCATCCTCAGAACATGGTTTTCCTAAGGATACACTTCCAGCATAGAGCCTGTGTGACTACCTTACTGTGGCTCTCCAAGTTATAGAATGGTTTTTGCCTCTCTACAATAAAATGGAAGTGAATATTAAAGAAAAGCAACAACAACAAAAGACCACTACATTACATCAATCAAAAATACTATCTTGTCTTGTCTGCAATTCATAGATTGTAAATTACTGTTGGAAAGTATAATTTTTTTGTAGTTTCTAACTGAAGTCAGGCATTGAATAGATAACGACATTTATGTCTGTTGAAAGAGCTCTGGCTTACTGAATGAATCATAACACTGAGCTGAGCTCAATGATGGCTTTGTTTCACCAAATGTTTTATTATTTCATTCACAATTCTCCTAATACCATTTTCTGTTATGATACACCGTACAAGGACACTAGACCATTTGTAAGGCTGATGGTAAGGCTCAGTATGAGAGAACGATTACAACAGCACACCAGAAAGCAGCACTCCACCAAGTCCCTAACAGTTTCCAGCTACTTGGAATGAACTGCCTCAGGTCAGTATCAGCCATTTCCACAGTCCCACGAGCCAACACTGCTTTGTCCATGAACGCGACATAGACTACAGGTTTGTGTTTAAGTCAATAAATACTCAGCACATTACAAACTTATTCCACAGCTATGGCCACTGATTCCCTTTTATTGCTATTTCCCAATGGGAAATCAAGAACCGTGTTCCCCCAGGCAACTGGCACTCTGGTTGTTCCATGCACACAAGCCTACTGAAGAAAGACAAACTTACAGGCCTGCAGAGATTTAAAACTCACCTGTATTCACAAGGATATTACTTGTAAAATAAGGGAGTAGGTAGCAAAAGAATCAGTAACTGCTCAGCCCAGACACTGGCATTATCTGGATAAGGGAGGCAAGGGGAAAAAGCAGCTTGGGCCACACTTGTCAAGCCCTCACTAAAGAAAACTGGTACACGTTGCTCTCAAACAACCAATTTTAAGGGACAACCTACAGAAGGTCATCTACTCTCATCTCTGCTCAAAGCTAGAATCACAGCGTCTACTGAGGATTCCACCTAAATCATCCTCTTGCCTCACCTGGGGAATGACTTTGGCTGTAGATACGGACGGTCATGCACATTTACAAGAAGAAAAGTCTCTGCATTTAGAAAACATTTTCCATTTCATAGTTACTTGAGTAAAACTGCTGGGAAATATCAATACTTAAATAAATAGCATTAAATACCCTAGAAATAAAATAAAATAAAGGGCTAGGAATCCAGAATAGCTTTGAAGTAAAGACTTGTTCTTCTCAAAAGTCTCTAAAACACTTGGTTAACAAAATATCATGCAGAGACATGCACCAGAACACATCAGCAACTAATTTATTCTTCAGTTGTACTGATTTATGGCAACAAAGCCAATATGTTGCATGAAAATAACTGTCCAGCATTTTGCCATTTGGGACAATACCACTTTGTTATCCTATATGTATTTCAGCAAGTACATCAAGAGAGTACTAATACTCACCTTTTTTTTTTTGGTCCTATTCAACCCACAATCTCAAAGATTTTTTTTTTCCTGGAATAGCTGTCAGTTACATTTTTTTTACTGCTGACAATCATCATATACAGCAATCTGACTACTTCCTATCCTTTGGGACACTAGTGTAATGCAAACAGACTAAAGTAAGCCCCATTTTACCGATGAAGAACTGGAAGTAAAGAAAACATGGCTGTCTTTTTTAAAAGGAGCACTATTGTTCTGAAGTTAGCACAAGCCTGTTCTCTCCTCTAACACAAACAGTACCTTTGAGGTCAAAATTAGTTACATTAAATGGCATCAGACAGCCTCCTGATTTGCTAAATTAGAAGTGGGAAGGGACATAAAATATTTGTAAGGGTTCCACACAAACAGAAACATTCTATTAGCACAACATTGGTCAGCCCCATTACACAGTGGACTTCGAAAAGCAGACACTTCGATGTGCAATTGAGTTCTCTCGTTTACATCATCATAAGAATGAGCTGTTTGAAAATACTCTAAGAGCTTGCTCTGAGCAGCAACAAGTGCAGAAAATGACAATTCTGCAGTTACAGTCAGCTTCATTTTGGCAATAACCGTTCACCTCTACAGTCTGAAGAATTCGAAGGTTAATCAGAGCAGAACCAAAGGGGGAAAAATACTGGAAAACAAGTTTGTGACAGATAGCTGTGGTGGGTTGACCCTGGCTGGATGCCAGATGCCAACCAAGCTGCTCTATCACTAACCCTCCTTGTCTGGACAGGCGAAGAAAAACAACAACAAAAGGCTCATGGGGCGACATAAGGACAGGGAGAGATCACTGACCAATTATTGTCACAGGCAGAACAGACTCGACTTGGGGAAATCAATTTAATTTATTGTCAGTCAAATCAGAGTAGTATAATAAGAATTCATTAGTAATGAGTTTTCCCTAAGATACAAATACATACCATATAAACCATGAAAACCCATTATCTCCATGTATTTGATTTAAAGCACATGAATGCAAACTTGCGGATAAGACCCTTTTTTCTATTCCCTCAAATTAAATACAGAATTCTTTTTTTTTTGCCTAATTTTATTTCCCAAGTGAACCTGCTCTCAAGACTAAGAAACTTCAGCTTAATGAAGCACTGAGTATGAGCTGAGATGCAAATGTTCTTCATCAATTGAGATGTAACACAGGTCAGTTTAAGCCTTCAGTGAAAAAATATTTCATCTCCATTTACACTAACTCAAGTACATATTGTCAGTGGTTATGACTCAGGTAAGGCAACAGTAACTCATTACACTTAGGGGAGTATCCAAGCCCTTGTGTGCAATCTATCTTGCCTAGCTGTGGCCAAAAAAATATCCTTGAAAGAAGGGAAAATGAGAAGCACAACTCAGAAAAACAAGGTATTAGTCTCCTCGGTAGGTACAGCAAAAAGTATCATGAATATCACACCTCTTCCTTGTCTTTGCTTCTGTACAGCTACAAAACTGTATAACGCGAATTGGGAAGTATGTGCTCGTCATTTTCCCACCTGTCATTCCCAAATGTAAACATGCTTCTTAACAGAGCAGTGTTATTTGTCTCACAAATATTTACACTGCAAAATAACCTCTGCTACAGCTGCCAGAAAAAAAAAAATATAGCAGAGATCACTTCAGATCTTTATTAATCCAGCGAGTTTTCCTTTTGATTCCTGTCACAGTTGAGGACCCACAGCAAAGCGAGCCCCACCAAAAGCTCAGTGTGCTGAAACACCGGCAGGTATCAATGATTTCTGTCATTTATTCTACTACTGTATATTGAGTGATGTCACAGCACAGACCTGTAAGTTCTGAAAAGCAAGTGTCTTCTTTGCTGCATTCTGAGTCTAGCTACATCGCAAGTTTCCTCTCCTGTCCTGCAGTTCCTACCAAAATAAATTCCTTTAAGTTTCTACAAAGATCACCAAGTCCTTTTCTAATTGGTCGACCATAAAATTCTGTTAGAGACAAGGTCTTTGATGTTGACATCCACTACTTTTTAATACTTTAACATTATTCCTTGTGACAGAAATCAGGTAAGGAAAATTTCCCCAGGACACACATACAAGCCCAGCTCTGTTTCCTCTTCCTCCCCTTCTACAGATTCAGGATGGCAGTAACCGCTGCAGGAAATCCAGGACTCCAAGAATCAGGGGTTTCCCCTACGTTTCCAAGCACAGTACATATGACACACAGGGAAAACTAGTTCCAACCATGTATTTCATTGATAATTTTTTCTCCTCTCACAGCTGCATTTTACTTAATTTCTCAAGCAGAAAGAGGCAAATTGAAACTATGGAAGCTGAAAACAAATAACTTGTTTCCTGACATTTCAGTGAAAGACTGGTATTTTATTACACCAAATACATTTGTAAACTACTTCAGGAATACTTGTCTCCTAATTAAGCTGCTGTCTAAACTGTAACCAAAGCAACATCTCTGTGGCCAACATGCTTAATCTCACTAGATCTTTGTTACGGCACATGCATACACAACACGGGTTTTGTGCCATTGTAACTATGCTTCAGCACACGTGCCATTCCTCCTAGCCATTCTTACCTATAACACTCTAGAGAAGCTGAGCAGTTCTCTCATACCAGCTCTGCAGAAGACAAAACAACCAGTGGTCACACACTTGCACTTGCAGACACAGGGCAACATACTTTGGGACAGTCTATTGCATGCTGGATTATCAGATGTAGAACCACTCAGGTTACAGCATCTCTGTCCTTGGATGAGGTCTAAGAAAGGAAAGAGAAAAAATGCAATCTAAGCAGGCACATGCCTGCAGGAAGAGAGCCAAAGCCTAGCAAAACCAGCGTAAGATATTTCTGTGCATTTTTACCCACACTTGCCAACTCGGAACTACACTGTGTGTGGACACAAGCCGAGAGATTACAAATTGGTCCTGCTGTAACAGTGCAGAAGGGTCACACAAACACACCCACCTGCAGCCCCAGAATACCCTGCCTTCCTTCAGGTAGATGTCTCTGCTGTCATTTATCTTTTCCTCCTTGGTCTGTACCCACTCCAGCTTTGGCTGCTGCCTCAAAACTCACACCTTCCCTCCTTACAGTCTGTCTTACAAGTACGCTCCTGTATCCTCAGGAATCCTTTCCTCCTGCCTCCTCCGCCAGTCCCCATTACTGCTGTTCAAACCCCGCAGCACCGCTCATCCTCTTCCATCCCTGCCTTGCAGCACTGCTCCTCTCTTCCCCCAAGCCTCAGTCTTGCCTTGCTGCCTGCCCCTTTCTCTCCTCCCTCCCCAGCCCCTCACCTCCAGCCTTGTCTCACCAGCTGAGAAATGCTGTTCAGGAGAACAAGACTTGGCACATTTGCAATGACCACATAAGATAACGGCTGTTCATTGTTGTTTCTTTTTTTTCCTAAAGCGCTAATTTTCTTGAGTGACACATAGTAAAATAACATTAAAATCAGGCGTAGCAGATTATGCTTTATCATACCTAGGAGGCTTGAATATTTTCAAACCTGCAAACACAAATGTAACTGCATTTTTTCCTATCTTACTGTTAATCTGTCTTAATCACAATTCAGTAACAGCCTATTCTTTTTGTTTCTCTCCAGTGAAAACCGTAACTTGCACAGATGAAATCTGTACGAATTATGAGAAAAGCTACAGAAATAAAAGGTGCAATGCCACATAAAAAACCATACCACAAGAACTAGCCCATTCAAGTGTTTTCCCATGCTGTCAAATGCCACCAAGGACAGAAGACTGGTGATGGAAGCCTCATCTCCAACAAGAACAGAAGGGCACTATGAGGCCCCAGCTGTCTGTCCAGCTGTAAGCCAATGAGGATGTTTTTAAATGAACACCTGATTCTAGTTATCATTTCACTATAGCCACAGTTCATAAACGTATTTTATCAAACAGAAAGATAACCTTCATATCAACTCAGCCTCCCTGGCTTCCAAAGATACCAGGACAGAGAATGGCCAGTCTAGCCTGATGACCACAAGACTTCCAAGGTTGCAAAATATCACCCTTGGTTTTAAGCCACAGCCTAACGTTATCTATCTATCTATCTATCTATCTATCTGTAATATTGTGATATGCCTAGAACAGAATCTGGGATTTTGTGATGCTTTCTTTTTACACTTTCCTGGTTCCCTGCAAGTAGTTCAGATGCCAATGAAGAACGCCATACCTCCAGCCGGGAAGGTTATTTCTACAGCTGAAATTTACCAGCCAACAGTTTGGACATTGTGTTCTTGTCCAGTCGAATTAATAAATGTTTCAACAAGACAATTATGTTTAATATAGCTTGCTTTATGACGACACAATTAGAGAGAGCTCAGAAAACCCAGAGAGATGCAACTCTTGCCCAAGAACCATATCACACCCAGGGACAACTTTACTCTGCTTCCCTGAAGCATTTCTCCTTGACAGGGTCAATGACAGACAGCACCAGTCTATGAAGGAGTCAGTTCTAGTCTGAATAGCTACCATTATAACAGAGGTCCCAGTGGTAGCTGGGCTCCCTGCAGTGTGCAATGATACAAACAGACAAGAATTAAAAACAGAAACTTAGTTTCATACCTTGAAGTTTTCGTGAAATGAGTTTATTATACAGTGGTCAATGCCCTGTCACTTTCCTGACCCACCCCTCTTGACAAGCCCCATCAAGTCATATACTTGTTTCTAAAATAAGTGATCAGAAATGCCTGAGCAGGAGCTCACTCCAAGTAGTCTCAGATGCACGCAGGAAAAGGGACTTGAAAATGAGCACCTTGCCAAAGCAAGACATATCTGTCAGTCCTTGCAACAAGCTGCAAATATACCTCTGCCAGGCTGTCCGCCGGAGCAAGGGGCCCTTAAGCCAGTGTCAAGTGTTGGGCTGCACTGCCCTCAGCTCTGCCCCAGCCTCCCGGGCAGCCGGGCCGGCTCCCGTCCCCCTCGGGCTGCTCTGCCCCGGAGCCGCGCTGCAACGGGCACCGGGCAGGGCCCACCCCACACCAAGCGTGCCGGGAACTTCATCACACCGCCCTGTCACCCGTGGGGTGTCGTGTGAGCCAAAAGGAGAGGGCGAGGAAAGGAGGAAAGCGAGAAGCACACGGGAAACCCCAGGAACGTCAAGGGCTGCCCGGCTCGGCCAGGCCTATCCTCCGCCTTGACCCTGCGGAGAGCGGCGTCCCAGGCTGGGCAACTGGCCCGTCCTTCTCCCTCCAGCCCTTCCTCCCGCCCCTTTTCCCCCCGGCCCCGCCCCGCCGCGGGGAGCCCCTGCCCCGGCCGCCGGGGTCGGTACCTGCCAGCCCGCCTCCGTCCTCCTCGCCGTAGCCCCGCCGCCTCTGCAGCACGAAGTACTGGTTGGCGCGCTCCTGCACCCACAGCTTGAGGGCATTTTTCAGCAGCACCTCCTCAGGCTTCAGCCACATCGCGGCGGCCCCTCACTCCCCGCCGCCGCCCATCCCCGCCGCCCGGCCTCCCGCTCCCACGTACACAGCCCCGCTGCCAAGCGCCGCCGCCGGGCGGGGAGGGCGGGTGCGCGCCCCTGCCCCGAGGCATGCCGGGAGTTGTAGTCCTCGCAGCCGCCTGACTGCGCAGCGCTGCGGCCTCAGGACTACAGCTCCCGTCGGGCCTTGCGCGGCCCCGCCTGCCGGGCTGTGCGGCAGCCGCCCGCGGGGCTAGGGGGAACGGGGCGGCTCTGCTAAGAGCACCGCGGGGAGGCGGCCGCAAGTTGTTGTTCCGTCCGTGCCACGGACCCGGTAGAGGCTCTGCCTCCCGCTCCCCGCACACGGCACCTCCCCTGCGCCTGCCGGGGTGGCAGGCAGGGTTGCAGCGGGCTCGGGCTGCCCTGACGGCTCCCCAGCGTGTCCCTAAAGTCCCTTCAGACCGCGGGCTGGATGTTTGTCCGTCCTCTCTGCCATTCAGAGAAGTCCCGTTTTCAGTTTTGGCCAAATGTTATTCCATTTTCAGCCCAGAAGACAGGTAGACATCCCCACAGACTTCACTTGGTCCTGACATTTGTCCTCCTGTCAGCACTAATCTTTCCGCTGTAGCAGGAGACTCAGGTGCAGGATAAAAACAGGAAAAACCTGCCACCCAAGGACAGAAGCCATGACCCCCATCCCCACCGAGCACAACACCCCAGTGACAGCACCCGCGTGTCCCCTCCTGGGGCACAAGCCACGCTGGCAGCGCAGTGGCAGCTCCGCCAGCTGCCTGAGCTGACATATGGTCAACGCTGGCTATTTACATTTCACATTATAAAAACACAAGCTGCCTCACTGCTACTATCACCCAACACAGTTCAGCGCTAATTTGGAGTAGATGTTTTGGTTGCCTGAACAACAGCTTGACTCGTCACAGTGGTTTCATTATTTGCCAGCAAGACCTTCGGCATTTGTCCTCAATGACTAGCTCTTCAGAGCATTTGCAGGCTGATTTATTCTAGTGCAAAACAACTGGTTAAAGTCAATCTGTCCTGTTAAGGAACAAGACAGTGGCTTTCATATTCATAGGGACTTCACGTGAGTATCTGCTCTTACTACTGTCTTCTGTTGTCTCCCGATTTAAGCAGTAGTGTAACTCCCAGCTCCCCGTGAAGCCACAATCGCAGCCACCCAGCTGCTCAGTCCACCCATTACCGAGCCCCACCTCTTGCTGTTTCTGCTCCAATCTCTTTACAACATCCAAAAGAGCTCCACATCTCTCTCTGATAGCACTCTGATTCCTAAAGAGCATCATTTGATAGTGTCCAAAAACATAAACAAAATCCTTCCAGGGGTGAAAGCCCCAATGCCTCCTGTACTCCAGGTCACTGGTGCTGGGGATTTGTCACTGTTACCATCTCTCCCACCTCCATGCAAGATTTGCTCCTGGTATTTACTCCTGTCCTGACATGATCTGTCATTTAGTGCAAAAGGAGAGAGTAGGACATTCCTGTTTCTCAGAAACTTCTCTGTGGTTTGCTGTCCTGTCAGGTCCTTTCCTTAGCACTCTCTTTTCAGCATAATTAAACTTCCCAAGATTTTGAAGAATAATGCTTTACTGATTGTGTATCATACAAAAAAATTCAGCACACAGTTGCTTAAACAGCCTCTAATTTGAGCTCTTTCTAAAAAAATTTTGCACACCATGCACTAACTGTAGATTGCAAACTTGGCACTTTTGCTTCATCCCATCTTTTATCCCTTTCAACAGTCCCAAATGTTCTTCACTACCAAAAATGCTTCTGCCAGCACTGGTCTATTTGCAAGCACAGGCACGGTGAGATTTTGCTGAGCATCCACAGAAGGATGCTTGGCAATGCCGGTCCAGCTCCAGCAGCGGGAGGAACCACCTACCCGAAAGCCCCAGTGTGAAGGCAGAACTGAGTGTGCAATCACCTTTAACTCACTAGAAGGCTTCAGAACTGGGTGAATTGCACTGGTATGAGACTTCTTGTTTTTCTTTCAATTACTCATTTCACCATAGCAAGAGAAGCTATAGTATTGAAAGGTTTTACCTTTGGGATTGAATACAGATTTAACTAATAGTACTATTTTTCTTTACCTGTGTTTGTAACAGAGTAGGTAGCAATAAATTCTGGTGCTTTACCTTTACTTGAAACCAAAAATGAATTAAAATTCATTAGCCAGCATGTGGTAACTAACACAGCTACAACATTAATGAGACAATGAGACTCCTAGATATACCAGCATATTGGTCTTCGGGAGGCAGTTTCTTCTGTCCCTCTACTTGAAGTGACTGACAACAGACATTAGTAGGTTATTTACCAGCTGAACTGATAGAGTGATCCCTGCATGGATGCTGCTTTTCTAAGAGCATTCCCAGAGAAAGTGTTTACCATTTCATTTTCCCCAATTAGCCAAGCCCTTGGATAGGAAATACCTTAATGGATCTAACTCAGGTCTTCTAATTCTAATGCTAATTGTCAGGAGAGATGCCGTTGGTGTTTCTGACCCAGAGCTTGGCTTTTGGCATCTCACACATGCAGGATATCTTAGGACATATATTCCTTTCTTAAGTAAGATTCAAACTTTGTTAATTGGATAAAAAAGTTAACAGTAAAATGCTACTGCTTGGAAAAGATCCGTTTTGTTTTCTTCTCCCTTGGTTAAAGGTTTTCAGTGTCTTTTTTCTGATTCCCTCAGGCACTGGATTCTTAACCAAATATAATGTTAACATGCAAAGAGTGCTCCTCTGTCAGCTTGGAGGAATTTATTTATAGGCACTTAAATTCTTTCTTAATCAGTGCACAATCATGCTACAGTCTAACCAGTGCATTCTACAGCAACAGAGATCAATTTAGTGCTCCAGATTTTTTTTTCACGGTGTTAAAGTTCCCCTAGAAATGGTAAATTACTTCCCTCAACCACAGCCAAGATTATATAAATAGCTATATAAATAAATTTTGGCTTCACTCTAGATAACCAACAGTTGAAAAACCAGTGCAGAGAATTACAGTTATTTCACAGTGGGTGAACATTGCTATGTGGTTTCAAGTTTCCCTTAGAGCCAGAACCAAATTGCCAAAGCCAATAAATTTTCTTTCATTTATTCCAAACCGCCAGCCATTACACCCCTGCAGGAGCAGAACTCAGTTCCAATCTGCACAGGAAAGCCAGCAGCCTGCACCTGGGTGAAAAGGCAGGGCTACCTGCTGAGTTGGTGTGTGCAAAACACAGAATGAAATTACACTAAATCACACAGCCAAGGTAGATGTGTATATTAATTCTGTCCAATTGTCAGGTTAATTTGACAAGTGGAGATCTTTCCAGCTAAAGACTGAGATGGGCTATGTCTCGATTTTATGGAAGAGCCAACTGCCCTTTTGACTCAAACTGCATTTAGATGTTTGCAGCCTCTCATCACAAGTGCTGCTTTTCCCCTACACAGAAATCTCAGCTATAATTACACTTCTTTAGGGACACCTGAAAATTTTCCTCAGTATGAGAAAATTATATTAGTTTGGTTCAGGATTTAAAATAACATCCCGCTGCTGTAAATCCTGGTTTACAAGAAAGCACAGTAATCCATCACTAGGTGGCAAGGCTTCCTCTCCTGCAGGGATAAAGATCTTTCCTAGTCCCCCTTTGAGAGCATGCAATAGCTTGTTGTTACTAAACACAAGACTGGCAGATGATTTAATGAGACTGTATCATTATGAAATCTTACATTACAGCTTACATACCACAAAACATTTAGAAAAGCTTTTTGCAATGAAATTAAGTGTTATAGGGCTATATACTTGCTGCTTGGCTGTTTCATTCTCTGCTTTGCACTTCAGCAGTGGAATAGAAAGGTGATCACAGCAAAATACAGCTTTGGAGTGAAGTCCAATTATACTCTGCTTTGCAATTTAAGCCCACAACCGACCAATGCTTCCTAGACCAGACTTGGAACTGAGCTACAAAGCACAAGACTACCACCAAACTGGCCAGAGGAGTGACAAGTTTTTACCACCTCTAATATCATAATACAGAACAAAGGGTATGTAATTTGTTTTCAAAATGCTTTAACTTACAAAGCAAGCATAAGCTTTTGAGTCAGGGAGGGATGCAGAGCAAGCTGACAGAGGACACCAAGATGGAACCTGTCTGATCTGAAGACTTCAGGTAAGACTGCCTTGTGCCAAACACACCCAGAAGAACTGTGCAGAGGAGTGATCAAGCAGCTCACTGAACACACCTGAAGTTGCTTGATTTTTCTTTTATATAGAATACAGCTGTTAAGCTTAAGGCTCTCAATACAACTGCAATTCATGTTAACAGTAGCACCCTGCACATTAGCACTCCTCCTTCCAATTAGTTTGAGCAAGCACTGCTGCTTTTTGGCCTCCCAAAACCGCATGAGTTTTGGGACTGTGGGACAGGACAAACAGAGCATCTGTTTCCATATAAGAGCTGGTAATCAATATTTAGTGTCAGGGTCATCAAAATATAGTTTTATTTACATTTTCATATTCAAATTCAATACAAATCATTAAATATTTACAACTGTTTTAATTGTACTAGAGCTAAGAAAACGCATTGCTTTTCCCCTCCAGATTCAATAGTACTTTATTGCGGGCTTTCAAAGTTCTGCTAACATTAGAAATAAGCCATAGATACAGAAGTAAAAAAAAATAAAAATAAAGTGCATCTGTAAGATGTCCTTAGTTACCTTTGCTGGGCAAGGCCCTGCACTTGCTATGGAGGCACCAGTGTTCCACCTGGAGCCCAGTTCAACTCCCCACATATGGCAGACAACTTACTTCTCCATTATCTGGTGTATTTACACAGCGCCAGCTCTCCCTGCAGCTTTAGCACACAGGCAAGACAACATGTAGCAATAGTCCAGCATTTTTCAGAAGCTGGATCATTTTCCAAACAAAATATGGCAGAACTTTTGGGAAGAATCTGCCTTTTCATCTTTAGTTCAGGCTTCCTGAAGTCATCCCAGACTCTCACAAAGCCAGGACTCTGGCACATGCTGGTGCTAGAGATAACCACTCCCAAAACCATGGAGGATCTTTCAGACTGTTTAATACTAACAGGTCTGAAAAATTCCTGCAATTGTTCCCTTTACAGTATCATGCAAGTCAGATTGGGCCTGTCAGCTTGAAGCTCTCTTTTTCCTTTAGAGATGTGTGGTTGGCAGGTTGGAGTTGAGAGGTAGAGAATCAATCAGTTTACTAGACAACCAAAGACACTGTGGGCAAAATTCAGCTTGACAGGCATTAGTTTGTACTTTCTCCTATCAAATTAGTGCGCTGAAATATTGAATACAGCGTTGCTTTAAACCAAAGTTTGTCTGGTAAATAAGTATTAGACTAGATCAAAATCAATTTGTTTACAATGAAAATCCACTCGAATTAAAACAATAAACAACAAAAAAACCCTAAGTCAAAACAATTCCCAGTAGAGACAGCTACAACATAAAGAATCTTCTCCTTATTTAAGTGACTCAAACATTGAAGAGAAGCTTTGCTGAAGATGGAGCTTTTTAGTGTTAAAATATGTTTTTCTTTATATTTAAGACAGCTTTAGCGGAAGAGTGCTAAAACTAAATTCCATGTGGGAGATGCAGTTTTAAGAACGGCAAACCATATGGTTACAATTTGAACAAGTCTATTTGATCTCAACATTGCCAAGGCAATATTTTTCTGCTAGTCTTGCAATGTTTGGTATATATGTGACAGCCATAGGCAGCTCCTTGCAGAAGGCTCACACCATGTTGCTGGGCACATTCTTAGGACAGATTTCATGATCTTGTGTTTCATCTGCCTCAAAACTTGGGTTGTCAGCGTGCGGGAGGATCTTCACAGCAGAGAGCTGGGATTCATTGTTTACAAGACGCACACTGTCATCTGTCCAGAACAAAACCAAGAGAAGACAAGTTAGTGTCATAGGCACACTTTATCACCTTAAAGCAATCCACACCTGCTTTATTTCCACAAGCCCACTGCAGTGGTCTTGTACCAGTACTCTTCCTGCAGAGTGGGAAATCCAAGGCTGTGCTCCAATTACCACTCCTCTGCTGCCCCTCATTGGTTTGCAAGCCCATTCTTGACATTACCTGTCATTTCTAGAGGCATCTGCTCGGCTCTGGAGTTCACTTCTCACTAGTGCTGAGCAAACCCAAGTTGTGTGTGCAAAGGGCAGAAGGTCATTCACAGCTATGAAATCCAAATACAAGGAGACCAGCAATTCCCACATAATTTTAGGGCTGCTGAAGACACACATCAGGAGCAACTTCTAGAGACTAGGTTCAGAATAAACTGTGGGACACAGGCTGATTCTGAGAGGGAGGCCGCCTCCCTACAGACTAACCTTGTTAGGCTGAAGTTAATGTGTGTCCTTGCCCCTCAAAGTGAGGGTACATGACAGCTTGAGCGATATAACAAATCCAGCATCCCTTCAGTTGCTTATAGGGATGCAATTTCAACTTTGATGTTCAGCTCATCAGAAGTGTGGTCAACTCTACTGGGCACCCTAGACAGGGCAGTCTGAACACACATCCTTTGCTGGAGCAAGAAGTCCCACGGGTGGCAGGCAGCAAATGCTGCCCTTTGCTATCAGCTAAGCTTCCCACGGGAAATCTAAAGACACAGCAAGAGCATTTCTCTTGTCTCTGAAAGCTTCCCCACTTACTCCTCTCAAACCCATTCCACAATCCAGGGGACAGTTACTTTCATTTTTTTTTTTTACCTAGAACCTTTCCATTTTTCAAATCCACAGCAACACTGAGTTGACAAAGTTGAACACTAAAAAGGTATTTTCAATTACTTTGTTCTTGTTGAAAAAGGTATTTGGAAAGACTGATAGTCTTTTCACATTAAAATTCTCTTAAATATTCAAGAATAATTCAGCCTTGGCAAAACCTGAAATTCCATTGAAGTATTTGTCATCTATATTTTGAGTCATCTAAGCTAAAGCAAGACTGATCACCCAAACATTTTCTGTAAGTAATTAACTACTTAAAGCAAAGCAACACTCATCCAAAATGAAATCTCCAAAGAGACAATGAGATCAGGGACATCTTTAGAAAAATCTCTTTGGCCTTTAAGCAGTAAGCCTTTGATTTTTCAACTACTCTTTTCATAGACTTCTGTTTTTAATTAATATTTAAGTTGTGTTTCTTTCAAAAACCAAAAAACAAATGTCACAGCCAAGTGCTAAAACAAAAGGGAAAACTAAGATTATTCTGTAAAATGAGGTACTCTAGCACTGTGAGATGTTCTTAAGGCAACCTCACCCCTAATTCATAGCATAAGCAACAAAGTGCAATACAATATCACAAGAAAGATGAAGCAATAGACGCACTTTCCGATGGTGCATGTTCCTCCGGAACAGATTCATCAGCTCCTTGCACAGAAGCATATCCAGATGATGCAGTTTCACTACTATTATCTTCTTCATTAACTGCAGAGGCATTTGGTGTCCCACTGGATACTGTGGGTTGTGCAGACTCCGCCCCTTCTTCTACATCCACCTTTGTGAAAAAAGGGAAAACAGTTAAGTTACAACTTCGTAGGAGGCTGCATCTCTCTAGGAGACCAATGCCTGCAAGGACGAGAGTCAAGTGATTGCTCCCCAGGCAAACTGTCATGCATTTTAGCTGGTCCAGGCAGTGTCAAGCATTGGTAACAGCATCTTCCCCGGCAACTGCCACAACGAGCAGTTGCAGAACACATCAAATTCCTTGCGTACCCTAGGAAGTCATCTGGGTGCAGGAAAGCCATACATGCTAACACGTTCACTTGGGAAGCAACTAGAGGCTGTTTTCAGGGACAGTATGAGTTGTCAAAGTCTGCCTAAAGCTTTGAGAAACACCCTTAGCTAAGGGAGCTAAGAGCAATTCTTCAGTCATGCATTACAATCAGTTTTGGCTGGCATTCTGCCCAAGGCTATAGATGACACCAACTCAGCCCAGGTCAGCTGCAGGCCTCGCAGCAATTAGTCCTGTAGCATCTCATCACTGACACAGCCACAACTGTGCCCCACATCTGTGCTCTAGAGGCAGCATGACATAGCTCATACATGACTACGCTGGCCTAACACTGGTAACAGACTACAGGCTTACCTCAATACCCAAAGCTGTCAATATGTCACATTTGCACATGGGGCATGTCCTGTGTTCCAGAAGCCAGGGGTCAATACAGTTCTTGTGGAAGAGATGGCTGGTGAAGGAAGGTAACAAGTAGTTAGGTTTCACACCAGCAAAACTCTCTATGCAGCAGCTATGAAGTCCCATTTAGAAACACAATGTATTCATTCTAGAGCAGATTACTGTATTTTGCCACAAGTTTCAGCTCAAAGTTATGGATAGTTGACCTCTCAAACCTGTAGCTGGCTTATGCTTATTAGTATCTCTATACAACCTGCTAGAATTCAGCATTATCATCACTGCTACATCAGTTTTAACCTTTATTTTAATCTTTGGACAAAACATTCCCAGCTGTTAATCTAACCAAATATTGACATCTCAGCCTTAGCTTTAAGGCTAACTTCCATCATGCAGATGACTAAAGCACTTGTTTCTGTTAAAACTGCACAGAAAAATAATCTCACGGAGTTATGTCCTCAAGATAAACTACACTCCCACACATTTACTTTGTCTGTGAAGTCACTGTGTATTCAAAGTGGATACTTGGCAGGCTGCGTACTCTAGAAAGTAAATTTAGTTCGGCCATTACAGATGCAAACTTGTGCTTCTATGAAGACACTCAATTCCACAAGGAGTCTGAATTAGGCTACAGATTCAGGAGGATGACTTGAAATTGTGCAGTCTGTCTGTTCCCTCAGCATGAACAGACATCGCAAAGCAGACAGGCACTGCTCGATATTAGTCAGAACTCTATTAAGAGACAGGTGCAGAGATCACCACATCCTGTGCTCAGTATCCTATGCCCCAGTATGATACCAGGATTCTCCAACTCAGACCAGATAACCAGTTCTTCCTTCCAGCTGCACCAACGTAATGTCTGGAGTACAATCTGAAACTTCCTCAATGTGTGACTATTTTAGTACGTGGACTTAATACTGGTCTTGTGTACCTCTGCTACTGTAAATGCCTTCAGTTTAACTATCTGGAGAAGAATGCCTTCAGCAAATACACATACCCCAGACACTTAGATACCACTGATGTGACTCACAGCAGCATTTGACTGCCTGTTGCCTTCACGGATAGAGTTACACGCTGTCAACAAGTAGGGTCACAGCTGGTCTCAGCCAGCCACCAACATCAAGTACATTCTTGCAGTAAATATCAGTGTCTCATGTGAGAGAAAATTTAACATGGTTGATATTGGCAGAGATCACCACTGATGAACATTATCAGGTAAATGCACTCATCATAAGCTAGTGCCTCTTGGAGCAAGATTTGGGCCAAAGAGGAATACAACATAAATCTATGCAAAAGCAGTCTCAGAGCAAAGCATAATGCAAACTGGTGCATAAAGAATACATTTAAAAGAAGTTACTTCCCCTCTTAACCCAATAAGTCATGCTTTGTTTGCAACTCATCTCAAGATTAACAGGGTTTGTAGAGAAATAATGAGAAGCCAGAGCTCCTATGAGCCAAAAGTATCCAGATCCTGTCTAAATGCTACTGTACTCATGGGACTGACTTCATTACTAAACAGGACCACCAGCTAGCACCAACCTGAAAAGACAGCTAAATACTCATTAACACATGTGCCTGAACGCTTATTCAGTTTCTCCTAAACTACTAAGGAAGCTTGTTGATAACAGCTTAACAGGCCAACTTGTTGATACCACAGCAGGTTAGAAGTCCTGCTGCTTGGAAACAGAAAAACATTTTGCAAAACTGTACCCTTGTGCAAAGGTAACCCCAGCTTAGATTGGAGTTTGACAGGTAACACTGCTCAGCACACACACAGCAGCTACAGGTTTTACCATTCTTCAGAAGCTGATTTTTCCCAAGGGTAACAAAACCTCCTCCCATACAAAACTTGTGCAGTTCACATTGCAGTCCTCTGATTTTAGCAGCTTTGCCAGAGCAGTCCCATTCAGCAGGCACATGGGAAAGTTTCCTTCAGCCCTAAAACGGTTTCATGGCTTATCTTAGAAGTAACCAAATTAAAGTTTAGTGCTATAATACCAGGCTTCCACAGGAGCACAGCAATGAAATACAACAGAGAATTATAGAAAAATAACTGCTATAGCTCTGTTTTGGCCTCTATTTCAGACGATGCATACAGGAATAGAAACACTTTCTTCTAAACTACCCAAGTTAGCATTGTTTAACAAGTATGGCAGGAACACAGCCGTCTCAGTAACAAAAAAAAGGGCATAATTTTGCCAGTTATCTGCAATGTAGAGGTAACACTCTTATACACCAGCCAAGGAGGAGATCTTTAAAAAGCCCTGGCACTCCCTGGAGAAGCACTGTGGTGTGCCAAGTTGTACTTGTCAGGCCACTCACAGGGGAAGTTACAAACACACATTGTTGTGGCACACTGTAAGTGCGGATTTACACAGTTCCTGTAGTTCAAAACACTGTTTGACAGAGATTAAAGTATTCTTGCTGTGCAACAGCTTGATTAAAGTATGATCAGCTTTGTTAACGCGGCAAAAGGAACACCCAGTAAGAGGCTTCCGGACGCTGGATCGGGGTACAGTCTGGAAAGCAACTCACTTGCAAGTCAGAATGCGCACAACTTCGTTCGGCTTGTACGGCTCAATGCACACAACACAGCTGTCTCCATCAGAACCAGTTTCCTAAAGTGGTGAAATGAATTTACAGCGTTAGCAGACTTGAAAAGCTTCCTCTGAAGTACAGTCAGATTTACTGCAGACAAAGGGGTCTAGCTAAACTAAGATAGCTCCCATATGTAGTCTTATATAAACAAAATGTGTGGGTTATTCATAGTCAAACACTTTAGCAGAAGCCTTGAAAGTTTAATCCCATGGTTTAGAAGTCCAACTTCAAACCATCCTTGGATTACTTGAGGCACTACTGTAGAGATTTAAGAACTGCTACCTCCAGTTTCAGTTACACAGAGAATAGTCAGGGTAGCTGAGTAGATACAGTTTTCCTGTAAGCATTCATGCCAACAAATTAGGACCACTCACCTCAGCAGCTAAAAAAATAATCTGATTTATAAAACTGTGCAAATTGGGAAGTCTTGCACCCCAGAAAAGGACCTGGTCCCAAAGAGGAACCATCTCTGCAAAAGACAGTTATGGACTCAGAGAGACTTCTGCATCCTGCACCACAACTAAGGACCACTCTGGGTTCTGTGCAAAGCGTGTGCCATAATGCTCAGGAGATTATAGGATCCGTCATACCTTGTCCCCTTGCTTCAGGGTGCGCAGCTGTAACTGTTCAATGGCCTTCTTAGCCCTGCCCCTTAGTTGTCGCTGGAACAGAAAACAGTCCTGGTTAAACACAGTCACTTTCTCTTAGGTCCTGGTTACTAATACTTACCAAGGTGCCTGCTGCAAGCAGGAACCAGTTTTATAACACAGGTGTTATCAAAACAAGGCAAGTAAGCATGACCATGCTGTTTAAAGACAACATGAAACAGAGCTTCAGGACATACTGGTGCGGTTATTGACTCTGGATGACACAAAGCATTTGCATATGCTTTGTTTTTAAGCAACCTTTTTACAAAGCACAGGAATTTCAAGGGTTTCTTGTAAGAGACTAGGTAAGATAATACCGTGATCAGATTAGACCTAGCCAAAACAAACAGAAGCCTTCCAACTGACATGCTACAGAAGACTGAACATTGAGTCAATCAATACTTTTAACTAGTCACTTCATGACAACCTCCTGGCACGAACACACCACCTGATGAAAGGTGAGATTCTTTACCAATCAATCAGCTCAGCTACCACCAACACACCCTGAACTCATGCTCTGCCACGATGGCTCCACAGCGCACGCAAACAGCTCAGGAGCCTCCCAGCACGCCCCACTCCTGTCGAGTGGAGGAATGCAGTTTTATCTCAGTATTGGTTCAAAGTAACATGTACAAATGAGGTAAAAAAAAAAAAAAAAAGGGGCTCATAGTTGTTTCTCCCTCTCCCTATGACAGGTGTGAAACAGATCAAATGAATAGCCCCAAGTGGATTACAGGGCAGCTTTAATGAACGCAGAGGAGGAAGCATTCCCCTTCAGGCAGTGATTCACATGCTGCTGTCAGGGTAGCAGGGCAGAGCCCAGCAGACAGCAGAAGCCCAGCTTGCCTGGCAACTGTTGCTGTCCAGCCATCACTGCTAAGCATTTGATCAGCACCAGAGCCAACAGCTGTTTAAAGGTCGGTGCTGTTCCATCAACAAGAAGAATGAGTGTCCTCTCCCTCCCCAGAGCACTGGCTGCCTCAGAACAGAGGCATATCAGGCAGCTCTGGCAGTGCCACCCAACACAGCGTTTGTCTTAGGGACAGACTAGACTCAGGTTTTGCAGCTAACCAACAACTCTCTTCCCAATTCAGCAGCTCAGTGCAGGAACTCTGCACCGTTGGCTCTCCAGAATTACTTCCCCTTGTGCATTTTAGTTCAGTTACACGAATCTCTTTGGGATGAAGGTGCAGTGCTGGTGGCACAAGTACAGAGGGAACAAGTGAGTGGAGGGTTACTGCTGACAAACTCAGTGAGAACTGATAATTCAAGTCTGTATAAGATCCCCTGCGCTTAAGCAGTTAATGGCAAGGTCTGCTGGGACCCTGTCAAACAGTTTTGGTGCAAAATGACTTATTTGTGTACTGCCATTGTTTTGGGGTACTAAGATATACCATCAATGTACACAGTCCTAGGGTTTAATAGTTGATAGCTATTAACGACTATCAAGGAAGAGATACATACAATCCCAAGCTGAAGGATGCAAACAAGTTTTCAGATATATCTTTAATGAACATGAACCAGTCAAGTTTTCTTTGAAGCTTGTAAACTTCTGCTGCTGAAGATATCAGTATATGTTTCTGTAGGTCACTTAAGGTTAACTTCAGAACGATGCTCCCCTTGTCAATGGTTTGGACTGAAGACAGAGAAGCAGCCACATACTCCTCCCAGTAAACACTGAGGCTTCCAAAAGTTTTAGCAGCACACATGGTAACATCAGAGCAGGAATGCAGCAATGTTAGCACTGCTCACATGCAACCAGAACTGTCACTGCTACTTGTTATTAATTGAAAACTAAACTTTCTAGGAATGTTCTCCTTCATCCAGTATCTAATCTACACATCTATGTCAGGCCAATCATATTAGACAGGACTCAACTGGCTGTATCATTAATAATTTACTGAAACAATATTTTAAGTTTTGCCTGGGCACAAGCTTAATTCCTCTTCATGAAATGCACTGATGGCAAAGTCACCTTTAACATTGATTTTGGTAAGTACAGCAGAACACCCCTCCAAGGGGGAGGGAGAAAGGTTGCAAGAGGAAGCTTTTTATTCAGTAGCCGAGCAGGAGATTCAGAATGCTCGAGCTTGGAATGTCAAGGCATTTTGTGAAGACAAGTTTTTCAAGCAAACATTAAATGATATTGACATTAAGTCTAAAAGCCCCAACCAAGCAATTCTAGAAAATAATAGCTGATTAAGCTGAGGGAGAAAACAAAACAAAACAACAGAAGCTAGATATTACAAAACAGCCCAGGCCCCAGCTCCTATCCAGGCTCTGACATGTTGAAGTAGACAGGTACCCAACTGGAAAAAAATAGGTTTGCTGTTGCTTAGTCCTCAGTCTTCCCTAGTCCAACACTGCCAATTTTGCCTGCAACCTTTTCTGCATAAGAGTGCCTTCCTGGCACCCTGCAAGCATGGGCATGGCAACACAGACCAAACTAAGGAGGTCAGGAACTCCTGCTTTTCTCCTGTAAGCTAAAGGAGCTCTTCCTCACAGGTAGCTGCTGCCATGAAAGCAGTTCTGAATTGTGCAAAGCTGAGCAACTCATCTCATCCAAAGGCACTAATTAGGTCATTTCTCAGCTGCAAAATCTAATCTTTATGAAATCAACAGAAGTGAAGACTAGAGCTTAAATTAGAAACCAAACCACAGATAACATCACTGGCCATTTTACATTATTAAGAATGGTTAATATATTAAGGAACTCAATTTGCCAGTTCTCCACTAACTAGAAAGGTAGCAAGCCACCTACCACATTTGCCTTGTTTTTCCACCTTATTGCTCACAGAGCTTATGATGCAGTAAGAGATTGCAGAGGTGGGGACTTGAATTTCAAGTCAAGAAGAAAATATGCATTCAGACAAGAACTCACAGGTTTTAAACAGTTTAGCTAGTTGGCTCATGAGGAAAAAGCTACACTATTGTAACTTACAGATACACTACTAAACTTTGGTTTTGCGTGGACTGCAAGGCAACATGACCTGGCTCTTCTCAATAGTCTCTCAACTTTTTAAAGAAACCCTTTGCACAGTTTTACATTGCTGACTTGTAGGCAATTCCTGCTCAAGCTGAGTGAGAGACAGCTGCTGCCTTCAAGAGAAGTCTGCAGGGGAGAACACATTTAAAATACACATTTATATGTGATCAAGCCATGTAGAAAAAGTGCCTTCACCAGATGCAGCAAGTAGTCATATCAAGAAGTACAGAAACTGTATTGTCAAACAGCAAAGTTTAAAGGTACTCAACAGCCTGACTGTCTATAAAACAAGAGATTACTTCAGAAAGCACTAGAGTCTGAAGATTTTTCTCAAGAAAAAAAAAAAGGAGAAACTTATTGCCAATATGGTAATACCTAGAAGCCATCCAGTTCAAGCAGGGGTTACTACTAGTCCCAAGCACAAATGAAACATGTATCTAGCCAGGATCTTGTTTTCAAGAAGCCTTGGCAGAAGAGAAAAAGCATCTACAAAATTGTCTCCGCTCTTTCTGTTCCACCCCTTAGTAAGCAAGTGAGACTCAAGCTTCATTGCCCTTTTCAGTCCAGGGTGAGGGCTCTCCCAGGACTGTGGCTCAGTCCACAAGAACAAGCCAAATATTCAGGAACCCAAACATACAAGAGACAAGCTACAGAGCATCATTATTACATATCACAATTAGCTCATCACAGCACTCTGTAGAGCTATTCAAAAGTGTTTGGTTTTATTCAAGTGGTAGCCTGACACTTTATAGCAATATAATCCCACAGGGAAGGCCAAAGACATACTTCGAAGAGTAGTGCCACTGAGTAAAGGGATGCATCCAGAACAGCAGTTCACTTCTGAAAGAGGGCAAAATTGTAATACTTAACTATCAATACACTTGACTGTTTCCTCAAGATACCTCCTAGAAGTGTGTATAACCCTTAGACATCTTTGTAATAAAGGAGACAAAACACACTCCTTAACTCCATCAAATAACAGACCAAAGTCCAGGTAATCCATGTTTCCAAATGGCTGAACGACGTCAGGAAAGCTCCCTATGTGGTATGCAAGCTGGTAAGTCTTTTGACTAATACAGTCAAATATACAGTATTTCATGGAGCCAAAGCAATTAAGGTCTCAACTCTGGATATACACAGAAAATTCAATCAGCTGGTTAACCAGGAACACTGTAGCATCACCTTTTAGTAGTTCACCTTCACTAACAAGAACTTTGCTATTCTTTGCTTATCTAATCTTTGTGAGGTCAGTTTTTAGATGCCATGGTATAAAAACAATTGAAAACAATTCTGGATTGTCTTGAGTTTCACTTTTACAAAACAGTACATTTTTACCCCCTGGTAGCAGAGAAGCTTTCTTCTATTCTTATACTCTATAAAGCACTTTTTAAGGCTCCTTAATTTCAGTTCAGCTGAAATCATGTGGAACTGGCATGTCATTTATCAATGTTATTTTTCAACCTACAGTAAACTCCCAGAGCACACAGAGCCCAAGATAGAAAAACTTTGTGAAGGTGCTAGCCAAGCAGACTGGATTTTCCCAGTACTGTCTACCACTGAGGCATTAATGACATTTGTTGCTTTTTGAAAGCCTGATAGCTCATAATAGCACTGGACTTCCACAAGCAGTCTCTTAAATACCTTCAAAGGAAGAAAAACATTCATGTAATTTGATAAAGTTTTGCAGGCCAGCTTCTAGGGTGCAAAGGAGGAGAGCGATTCTGCCATGAGACACAGCTGCCAGGGCAAGGCTGAAGAAAGTACTCACACCTGAGCCACTCGGATCCCATTCCTGCTGCCGCCAATCACCTTTGACAGACAGTTGGCATGCCAGGACTTGATTCTCACTTTTAAGGTTTTTGCGTAAGCCTTGAAGTAGCAGGTACAAAAGAGGTCTGATCAGACAGAAGATGAAGCTGTGAGCATTAGTCCTACCAGCTGATCAGATTATTGCACAGAAGAGTTACTTGGAAACTTAACTCATTAGCAACTCCCTGCCTGGGGTTTGAGAAGAGCACAATTTAACAGTGCTTTTTTTGGGACTCCTAATTGAGGCTGTCACTGCAATTCTCAAAAAGCCTTCTGTCAGAAAGCAGCTTTCGACAGGCGGCAGTTTCCTGGCTTGTGGCCTACAGAAAGGCGGCCAAAGTCGCAGACCATTTGGCAGACACGTTTGCAGTCGTGTCGCACATTACAGCCAGCACGCAGACAGTTCTGCGTGGGAAGTGTGAGGGTCAGCTAAAAGCAGATTAGCGCTCTCACCGCCTCCAGTTCACAAGCATTACAGCTGCACTGCAGATCAGACAGTAAAACTGGTAGCGGACAGTCAACCAAACCAATCAGTTACTGTCTCCAGACCGTTGAGGGGTTGCTGCTTCTTTGGAAAGTTTTAATTTGTGATTCTGCTTAAAAAGATATCTCTTAGCATTTTAAAGATCACAATATTTCCTTCCTGTGGAAGGAACAAATCCAGTAATTTTGGTGCTCAACCAGTATTTTTCCCTCAAGATCCACAGCATGGAGGCTCAGGAGCATTTAAAAAAATGGCAATGGCACACACAAACTCACCTGCTTCTTGGACTGGGCCCTTGCGATCCTGAGTCTCCGAGCAGAATAAAAAACAAAGTAGCCCATGGTTGCTGCTGTGACAATGAAAAACGACACGGAGATGAAGAAGATGGAGTATTGATTCATCCAAGGACTGTGCTTCTTCCCCACTTCGATGGCCATAGTGACTTTCAGGCCACTCTCAATCCGATGTAAGATCTCCATGCCTTTCAGGTTGCCAATCATAATTGCAACAATGCTTTCAGCACCTGCAAAGGAGAAGGGGAATCCACAGTCAGTTCCCAGGAGCTGTATGAAAGTTATTTCCTTAGATGTTCAAGTGCGAAAGAACAGACTGGAAAGTTTCTAACTGGCATTTGCAGATTCAACAAGAGCTGATGGAATAAGTGTCATTTCCATGTGCTCCT
The DNA here is from genome assembly GCF_037038585.1 of Patagioenas fasciata. NCBI lineage: Eukaryota > Metazoa > Chordata > Aves > Columbiformes > Columbidae > Patagioenas > Patagioenas fasciata. The sequence continues at coordinate 17,864,763 of NC_092530.1, forward strand.
TCAGCTCAAAGTTGCATCAAGTTACCTGAGCTGCACAAGTGACCCACATTCAGAATTTTTCTCCATAGCACTCCTCAGTACCACACAGAATACACATTGTCAATATTTTGGACTCAACACTTTGGCAACTTACATTTTAACATGAAGTTAAACACAAATCCATTCAGAGAGAGGTCACTAGGGACTGCAGTATCTCCAGGAGCTCGAGGTGCCAGGTCCACAGCTGGTGGCTTAGGGACCTTCCTGTGATTGATGTGACTCCCTCCCTGCTCCACTGCTGCTTCTTAATACCTCTTTTCTAAATTTGACTGTACTGTTCGGGACTTCTCCAGACACTGAGCAATCAAGGCCGCAGATCAGCCTTTGCTTCTGTGTTTTCAGAAGCAACTGAGAAATGCTTGAGTAGAATTTGGTTGTGAACTATAAATGCTGTTGTGGGGTTTCTAATGCAAATTCAGAGCGAAGCAAATATTGATGTGCACTCAGCTTTTAAACAGTCGGTGACAGATGGTAAAACTCTATCCAGATTTCAACAACAGATTTCATTTACTCATTTGAACATTATGACAAGCCATCAGCAAAAAGGGTTTATAGTAGGAAGAAATTTCAAGCAACTCCGGTCACCAACTACAGACCAGAAAAAAAGCTGATTTCATTTTGGTGAAAAGCAAGTACTTGAGGACACTTGATACTGAACTTCAGGCAGTCCCAATGTAACAGCGAGGCTCTTAAGTGGAAAAAAAAAAATTAAAAGGGAGAAAGATAGATGAGTAACTTGTCCCTGGCCTACCTCTAAACTAAATGCAAGAAAAATGAATTTGAAGACTAGCTAGTCAGGAGTCTCACTGCATTAAATCATCAGCTGCACAACACTTGTAATACATGTTCCATGGTGAAGGAATGAAGGCTGTTACATATATGGTACTCTTAGCTAAACACCTAGCTAAGAACTTTTTAATGGGGAGACCAATTTTTTTCCCTTCCATGAAGAAAAACCTTATCCAACTTTCAGCAATCAAAAAAAACCCCTAGAATTAGTGTTAAACCACAAAGGCTCTCATTTGAGAAAGTGCTTATTAATTTTCCAGCTTGTTTATGTAATGCCTTTGATCCAAGATAGCTAAGCATGATGTCTAGCAACCCTCCTCAGTGTGACTAAACTCATCTTTTATTCAGAAAGCTCCTTGTAATAACAAGTACATCACACAGGGAAGAAATAAATAAAAAAAGACTGCAACTACTGTCCTTTATAACAAACTAGGGCTTATACATCAGTGATAAAATTAGCTGGAGTCAGGTGTTAGGAGCAAGTAAGAATTAAGCGTGAGTCAAGTCAGAAGCTGAGACTTTTATAAGCATAGAAGAAAGTGTGAAAGAACAGGCTGTGACAACATGAAAATAAAAAGCCTGCCAAAGAAAAAAAACCAACAACTTGTTCTGCCATTTTCCTCTTCACTTCTGCATGTCTCACTAGTCAAATATAGCTTGTGGTTACTTGCAATAAAAGACGTAGTGCATGGATTCCTGTTAACGAAATGTCACCATCAGCCTGCAAAACCACTTCAGTTACTAGGCTATCGGCTGTAAGCAAGTCTCAAACTTAAAGCAAAAGAATCTTCCATTTAAGTTTTAGGCTAATCAGTTTACCAGGAGGTCAGTAGGTGATAGCTTTAAGTCTCTTCCTGACACTTTTTCCTCCAGAAATTTCTATTCCCATTTCACCTCTGCTTTAGCCAAACACATGCCAGTGGTGAGCTGGTGGCTCTGGCACTGGAGCACCAAGGGCAGCAGGGAGTGTGGTCTTTTCCATCAGCAAACCCCCACTGATATACATCGTCATCCACCTTCAATATTTCATAATGCCATCTCTTAGGACCAAAAATTAAATTCTAAAGGCAATTACAATTGAGCTAAGCTGACATCACATGCACTTAACAACATGCCTTGTGCCAACAACGGGGAAAGGAATCCAGAAGCTGCACCTAATTTCTGGTCATCAGTAGCATAGAAGTTCAGTCACTTCAGAAGCTCCTTTTGGCCTAAACAAGGCTCTGGCACCATCATGCAGGGCCTGTCTGGGAGCATCACCACTTCCTGGCAGAAAACAAGGACTTCTTCACCTGCCAAGAGGAGATTCAATGATGCCTGATTAGCCCAAAGCCAAGACAGAAGCCCAGAATCCACATTTAGGACTACTGCTGTGCTCCTGGAATACAACCAGCTAGGATCACCTCCACCCAACGCTTCCCGAGCTGCGAGATGGGTCCCACCACAACAGGTCCTGAAACATGTTCATGGCTGGAAACCACCAACCTAGACAGAGACTCCTGGCAGTGCTCAGGCATCTCAGTGGAAACGAGCTATTTGAGGGGACATCTGCAGAGGTGTCTCAAGCACAGTAGCTGCCCTAGACTGTCAGCTTTCCCCTGCCAAACTCCAGCAAAGCAAGAAGGAAGTCAATTAGTTGCAAGTGGCAAAAACCTCACAGAAACACAAGTTCCTCACCCAGACATCAACTTTAATGATTCAGATATAGCTTTCTGTAACAGTTTCTAAGGGACATGAGAAGGTGAGATTAAGCCACTGCCTGTTCAGCTAATAATAGCCTCCTTGCTAAAGACCTGTTTAGTTAAACATTTCCTAGCCTCTCTCCCATCTCATGTGAAATTGGAGAGGGAAAGTTATTCAAGCCTGTAGACACATACAACCTGCCTCTGTAGATAGATTTGGAGTTCTGCAGTAGGTACCTCCCAAAGTGTAAGGCAGCATGCTGGTCAAAATCTGAAGGATGCTGTTTTGCAGAAAAGGGATGGCACACACAGAGTGCAACAACTTAAATGGTTTGTCATGGTGTGTTCAGGGTGAAGAAAGCTGCAAGCAGGTTCCCCCAGGAGACGGGGTTTTCAGACTTGCCTAACTTTTTCCCTTCCTCCCCCATGCAAGTGAAGTAATGAGATGCCCAAGCACCTTAGAGGAACTACCTCCTTCCCATGCATATTAAAATTACAACTTCTGGAAAAACTATAAGTAGGTTTATCAGTTTCTCTGGGTGTTACAGGATTTTTCTTTTAAGGAAAAGAGAACTGGTATTCCGTAGATGTTGATTATTAATATCCAACCATGATCATTCCATTCCCACTTCTCTGTTGGGACCTGCTGAAGTTGTCCACCCTTTCAGGCAGTTGTAGTATAGCCTTCAGGTGGTCTGGAGTTCAAAGTGTCAAGGACATTCAGAGATTGAGTGCACTGGGTTTTGCAGCAATAGGAGGCTACATGACTGAAGGCTTTGTGCCCAGGCCCCCAAAACTCACTACTGTTAAAGCCTTTCTGTAAGACAGAAGGAGAAGATAAAACTTTAGAAGGGAGCTACACTAGCACGCCAGGTGGAACAAATTCAGCAGAGACAACATCCACAGCATGCAGATGTACAGGAAAGTTCTGCCCACTAGAAACTCTGCAATGGCCACACTGAACTTGCTCATGGTCTTGACTTGAAGCCCATGCTACTGGGGAGCATGGGAGACCCCTTCGGCCCTCCCAGAGCACGGTTGCCAGCTATATGTGTAAACCTAACAGGCAGAGTTCCTGACCTGGGATTAAAGTTGAATGCTACCTTAACCATAACTAAAATTTATCCCTAGCATCCTGCATCTTCCCTAGTGCCCCCACCCCTCGTGTCCCTGCAGTCAAGCCACTGACTGCATGCGAACATCAGAACAAGTACAGGGCACTGCCTAAGCTTCACAACCATCCCTCCTGAGACAGCTTTGGTAAACAAATCTTTCCCTGAGGGGAGCAGGGTGTTGCTATAGCACTGTCTTTTCCAGGGTAAAATCCTGTCTCCTGGACATCCTGGTGCAGGCTCCTACAAGCTGAAACCGCTCCATGCACGGCAGCCAGCCCAAGAGGCGCGCTGCTCCTCCTCGGAGCTGCAACAAGTCAAGTCAAATGTTGCTGTTGCACATTCAGATCTTTGCCTTTTCCTCCAGACATGACAAAAACCAAAAAGCTTTGCCCCTGTGTTAATCTTAATGTATCTTTTGCATTGTGCATTCAATAAAACTGAAGCACAGCCTGGCAAGGGGAAGAAAGAGAGCACCTCCAGTAATTTAAATCATTGCTGTGTTAGCAAAACCCCCTCAAGTTGTGAAGGCCATATTTAAGTTCCCCAGTTAATTAACTGCCAGAACACACGTTTAGTTTTAAGGAAATCTTCTTCAGCATTTGGATTTAAGGAATCTTTACTGTAATACCACATTTCTTATTCACCACTGGAGTTTCATAACCAAGAAAACCAAATTGACTCAAATGGCTAATGACACCAGCTTCACAATTGCATGATACTTTCTGGTGCAGCCCATTTTAAGGTCTAATACACTAGTACCTAACAAAAACATCATGTCCCTTCAAAACTTCAGCAAAAAATTCAGTTACTGAACTTGCCATCTCCGCATATTGCCCCCTCCTCTATCACTGACTTCAGTAGCCCACCTAATACCACAGAGAACATTAATTCCACCTAAGAGAAATAGTTAACATCTCTCTGTGCAATACTCTGAGGTGACACTGGCAAACACTGCTCTTGTGAGGCCCTGGCCAAGCTTTTTGCAGTGAATAATTAACCTCCAGCTGTTTGACATGTTTGCATGTCACAGAAGCCAACTCAAGAACTCCAGCTTCAAGGCAGCTCCTCTATCCTCACTTAAAATTGTTTTCTGAGCTTGTTCAGGCATTGGAACTGTTTTGCAGTGTTTAATCGTTTCCAACCTAAACAATTCTATGATTCTATACCAAGCAAACTCAGCTTCAGTTAAGTCATGAAAGACCCTTTCATTTCAGTTTAAAGGTGTCAGTGTAACCTGGGGCAAATTCTACAGATCTTTATTTTCTCAGATTACAAAAGCCAAACTCCTTTAATGTCTCTATCACCAGTCTACTAAGAACAAGCAGTGAAACAGCATGATATTTTCCCTCTTGGGAGCTACAACATAGTTTGGTGAAAACATTTGAGGAAGGCAATAGTTTTGCAGACATTTTTAATAAAGCCTGTATAAAACATGACAAGTAGCCAAGTTATTTCAGAACAAGTAAAAAGCTAGCATGCCTCACACAAGCTCCCATGTTTCTGATTTCATATTTTCCCCCCTCCCCCTTAAGCTTTGTGTTACCTTTAAGCAAGTGAAATTAAGCACCAAGAGTTTTGCCAGTATTATTTCACTTTATCTTGTGCAACCAACGCATCAACACATCTGCCATGGCACGGCCGCAGCTTCCCCTCCCTGGAAACTGGCACAGCTTGCATAACGCCTCACTGGGGTGTATCTGCAAACAGTCCTTGGTCTTGATGCTATCAGCAATCCACTTCAATGATATTTTAACCTGATAGCCAACCAACACTAAGTTTCCCTTAGGACTCAACTGGGTGTTTAATATTGAAGAGAAAAATTTCAAAGAAGTCACTGGAAAGGGAAGGAAACAGCACAGTAACTCCGGCTGAAAGTGAAACATGCTCATGCCCTGTGTAGAAGGGGTTTTCCGACAGGCTAGCCATGGCTGGCTGGTTGGAAGTTGGTTTATATTGCAGCAGCAGTGAGTCCAGATGAACTAAGAATTTTCTTTTTCTTAGCACGTAGATCACCTTAATTTCTTTGTAAAGCAAACAAAGAAAACAGAAACTTGGTAGAAAAACAATGAACTGTTTTCTCTGAACGCTTTAAGAGGACTGAGAAATGAAGAATGCTAACAGACTAAAGGCTGCAGGCATCCTGCTACAGCAGAGTAAGGTCTACCACAGAGCTACTACAGGGTGAAGGATTTTATCTTTAAAGAGCTTCAACAATCTTGCAGAGAAGTGTTCAGAGAGAATGCAGTCACACAAACAGTGTTCAAAGTACCACAGCAATAACCCATCACACCCTCTTTCTGCAGCTATAGAAAGCCCCGGGTGACCACCACGCAAACCACGCGCTCAGAAAAAGCAGAATGGAAGAAGTTAGTCTTGATTTTGATGGCTTTGCATAGGAAAAAAATAAGAGCAAAAAGCAGGCTTCAGAGTCTGAATTCTCAAGGAAAAGATAGGCTCTCTTTAACCACAGCAGAATCATTATGCCAAGACTCTTTAGGGTGATTAAATACAAAACCTGGCCTTGGTCAGACAGTGGCTGGATTTTTGCATTACCTGCGTGTTTGCAGCACAGATCAGCAGTAGCTGTGCCTTCAGCCTTAGCCAGAGGAGTTAGTATTCACCTGGCATCCCTCCAACCCATAACATCAAACAAGCATTAGGAGATCAAGCCAACTCTTCCACTTTAAGATGAAAGACACTGTCAGTTGACTCTCCAACAATTCCCTACCAAACTAGCACACCTGGCTTCTCAGTCATGTAAGAATATTTAATTTATGGTCTTTCAGGTTTAAAGAAAAAGACATTTTGAACACTGTTTATATTGAAATAGTAAGAAACAGGGGATTTCTAGCAGTTATTGAACAGGCTGGTACATGCTTACTGTTATCTGTTACAACAGAAGGGAAAATAAACTAACAGTGTACACAGACCAAGTCGATATTACGGACGAGATGTCATTCACCTGGGATGAAAGGCCAGCGCTGCACACAAAAGCCATTGTGTCACACACCACACCACGCTGGGGACACACGGGCTGTACCTGGCCGCAGAGAAGTGCTGGGAAACCAGCCGCCTGCATGCTAGCTCTGCTCTCAATGACAACGTTGATTAAAAGAGTAACGACTGCTCTCGTCCACATGCACAAGGCCAAGTCTAATCAGGAATACCGATCTGACCAAGCAGTATTCGTCCCCTGTCACAGACACTGTCAGAGGAGACGTCATCCTCGCACCCTGATTGCCTTGCGATAATTCCCCTGTGCAAGATGGGAGGGTGACTGAACTCAGTTCCAAGAGCAATTTAAGCCTGGAAAAGCTGACATGTAGGTAGAAGGCTTGTCCATCACCCTTCTGCTCTGTGTGCTCTCCACCCCAAACACTGCCTGGCACCAAGATAAAATAATTGCTCACTTCCAGGTTACTTTAGTTATTTAAAGCAACAGCTTCTTATGACCCCAGCTTCTTGATTGAACTGTCTTCTTGCTCACACTATCACTTAAGCTTAATGAAATCTACTTTCAGCTTGCTTTACTTGGCAGCTGGTGCTATGCTTGATCTCTTCCTCCTTAACATACAAGTCTTTCAAACTACAGAGGCAAACATGCAACAGCAAGACACTTGAAAATGTTGCGAAAATTGGCAGGAGTACTCAGGAATAGGAAGCAATAGCCAGAGCTTTAAAAATAAAGGGGTTTTGTTTGGTTGGGTTAAAAAAAAAAAGTGTGGGGGGGAAGGAACATTACAGAGAAATGTAAAGATGAGAGAGAGCCTTAGAAGATCCTCAGCATGGCAAAGACAGAAGAGAGGGAAGAAGAGAACCCCTCTACTAACCAGTGGTTGTGTTGCACAAAAGAAATACCTATTCTGGAGAACTCATGCCCAGAGCAGTCTTTGCCTGGAAACACAGACCACCGTGTGCTCTTCCCCAACGCTGCATTTATTAATGTGACTACACTGCTTGGGAACTACTACCCATGTTTGTCTAGGGGAACTTTTTGGTGAGCTTGGCCTCCAGATCAGTCCCCCATTAGCTACTGTGGATAAGGAAAATTTCCACAGGAGGAAGGGTGAGGAAACTTTTACCAAACAGGCTGGGTGTCTGAAGGATCACATCAAGACCAAATGTCATTTTACATGTCACGAGTTTCCGTGAGTTCTCCAGGGAATACTGGATGTGTAAGCCAACCTACACTCTATTTAAAGTAGTGTTAAAAGTTATTTATCAAGTGAATCCAACAAATACCAGCCTTTTTTTTCTCCTCCCCCCACGCCCCACCTTCTGGGCCTTTAAGACTTACTGTAAATGCTGCCAGGCCCTAAATCTTAGGACATTTAAGAACATGAAATCATCCTTTAAAACAGCAGCCAAGACAGCACACCTATTAAGGGCACTAAAATGAATGAGGTCTGTAGGACGGCTCTCCATGTGCTGTTTGGTCAGTGGCGCTTACAAAAGAAAGGTATCATCTTTCAAACTAGCAAACGGCATCTAAAACCCTCAGGAGAAATAACAATCAACATTCCTCAATGAAAATTCTGCAGTGAATTTACTCAACAGCTTTCAGCAGTTTTGATTTAATAAATACATTGCTCATCCTCTTCAAATGAGATTGAGCTCACAGCCAATATCCCTTGCTCTCAATGTACTGGTAGCAGCAAAGTGCTCACCAGAAACAAGTACATTTGAGAGAGCTATTGATAATGTAAGTCAGCACAGCGTGAGTCCGAAGGCATCTGTGTGCAGAGAGACGACAGGTCACACTGGAAACAGCGAGGAACAGTGCTGAGCCCGACCACTCTTGCTCACTGGCACGCTCAAGACTGAGGCAGACAAGCACCATCACTGTTTTAGGGCCATATGTCCCACATAAAAGCCTCTGCTACCACAGCTGTCACCTAAGATTTTAATTCATCCTTTGACATTTCAGCAGCCCAGTAAACCCAAAGAGTACGGGCACTTCACAGACCTGTTCCAGGCTATCTAAGGGCTGGTGCCTACCCTGCAGTTTTCCATGGCACAGAGGTACTTAAATTAGACCAACATTAGCAAAGGCAGGGAACAGAAAGTGCCAGCAGCACTAATTAATCTGTCCTGCTTCTCAGTTCCACTCATGCTTACTCACAGACCACTGTGCTGTGACCAACCCCAGCTCACTATGGCACCCACCATACCTGCAGCTGGGAGAGCAGGGTCAGCAGCCAGACTCCGTGTACCACACTCGGTTATCTGAATGTCACTAAAGCTGTGACATTACTTTCCTCTAATCCAGGCAGCCAGGAGAACTGAATTGAGCACATAAAGGCAAAAGTTGCAGTACACACACATCAAATAGCTTTTCTCAGATGCAAAGAGCTATGAACTCCAGGCACTACAGACTGCAAACACGATCCAGGCACAGTGGATCCATTTGAGCTCCTTCTCAACAAAGAGCTGCTGGTAGGAAGGGCCAAATAATCTGCAGAGGTTCACCTGGCTGTGGCCAGAGAACATGGGGGAGCAAGTGTCATTAATTAAACCTCACACCCTCATTCCTCACCTCAGATGTGCTCAGCACAAATCTCCACTCAGCACAAAGGAGAGGGGCACTATTGGTTTACAAAACATTTACAAAGCATCAGCACAGCCTGCCTTGGGATTACTGTTCCATCTCAGTCTTTAACAGGAATAGGTTTACAGGTCACATCAGCCTTCTAATATCATGGCAAAGTTTTAGCTTGTTTCTAAACATCATGCCTCACATGAAGCTGGAGCAGAGCACAGTTACACACTTTAGCCATATGCTGTTTCCTCTAAGGATATGGAGATCAGCCTTCACCTCAGTGAAATTCTGGCAGAACAAGTTAAGCAGCAGCACTACATATTTAGCCTTTCCTTCCCCTTTCACCCATTGATGCAAGTTTACACTTGAACCAGATCTTGTTAGCCCAAGACAGGCTGTTACTGTTTCAGCCAGAATTATTTACCTGTGTTCCCCCAGAATAAGCCTCTGCAGATCAGGTGATGTGCTTCTCAAGGCTAGAGTTGTATGACAAGAAAGGAACCAAAGAAAATTATCTTCTGACCTGAAAAAACCCTTCTTGACCAGCTGCAGGGAAATACTTAACATGAAAGAATACTTTCCATGGTTATCAACATACCCTGACACCAAAGCCACCTAACAGCCTGGTTCCATCTTAAGTCAAGGTCCACCTTTAAAACAAACCAACTCTTGTTGCGCATTTTTTCCCCCACATGCTGCTGCCTTTCTCCAATCAAATGTCTTTTCCAGAAGGTCAATATAGATTAGGGAGAGGTGCAACTATAAGCACACAGAACTGTACTTTGAAACCCTGCTCAGCCTGCCACAGAGAGGTACCATCTTCTTCAAATGAGCACAATTAAAACTCAAGTTTGCTAATTGATAAGGTTTTGTGCATATGAAAGTACAAAGTAAATATTACTTTGGACTCTATCAAATCCTTGACATTCCATGTGTTAGAGAGGATTAGGCAGGATTCAATCATATCTGATTTAGCTGTTTATTGTCAATAAAACCAAGGGAATGCAGAGTGGTTTGATTTTGTACCTTTTTTAAAGTTGGCACACCAAAAAGTTTCCATGCATTGCACTGATATAAGCAATAAAGAATTCATCAGACTAAACACAATGATAAGAAATGAAGTCTCTGGAAGCAGCATGACCAGGACAAAAAAAAATAGTCATGTACAGGCATATTTAAGTCTCTAAACAAGAGAGTTGCTTCAAAAGCCTGATAGTCTCAGAAAAAGGCACACTGTACTTTTAAATAAGCTTCTGTTAATAACTTTGTGCTTTGTTTCTACCAAAGTTCTGCAAAGAAAAGCATGTTGTGCCATGCATTTTACCAGAGCCCAGCCACAGGGATGTTCCTTGTCTGCCAGGCAGGTGACAGCTCCCATGCCTTCGGCACCAGGGCCAGGAGATGCTGCCCCAGGCATGTCAGGAGATGGGAAAGCCCTGAGGCTTTGTTTGCCCTTGCTCCAGCAAAGCCTCCTCCCGCTACCCCAGCTTGGAGGAAGTGCTCAGCCTTGTCTGGTTTCACTTGCTGGCATATGATGGCCCAGTTAAAGCAGAAATGAAGCCAGTTAGGGAACCCAGATTATGAAGTCACCGTTAGCACAGCTACAGCCGTTACAGCAACAGCCACAGTTGTAGTTGCACAAAAACCGTTCTTTACTGGGCAGGGCTACCTTCACCACTGCCTCCAGAAGAGCAAAGGCTTCCTCCTTCACCACTGGAGGCCGGAAGAGGAGAGCCATCCCAAAACACAGTTCAGCAAAGGGCAATATGACCAGCTCTTACCTCTTAAGATTGAGCTCAGCCTATGACAATACACCTTGTCAGCATTAAACAAGGAATATCTTCCACTTGGCAAAACGAGGCTGATTACTTGTAGCTTGCTTCCTCTTGGCCGGGCTGTGTTGAAAGCCTGCAATGTTTGTCAAGTTTGAATGGAGAGTGTTGGCTCCCAGCAGGGGCACATGGCACAGGTGGCCCAAACACAGTATGCCACCAAAGCCCTGTGAGCAGAAGGAAGCACATTGCTGTAGAAGGAGGTGAGAACAGGGACTCACAGGCAACCAAGGCAACAGAAAAAGATAACTCAAGTCTAGAGAGGAAGAAAAGGGAGAGTGGAATGGGAGAGAAAGTTAGAGACTAAAACAGGGACAAGGAATAAAAGCAAGAGGCTTAGCCCTGTATTTGTGCTAGGACATGGCAAGGAGGAGTCACACAGATGAAGTAAGTGGTTTGACAGAAGCTGTCTTTAAGGCCCCATCCTGCTTGTCAGCTGGAAAATTTCAACATGCCCTCAAGCCCCTATCCCATCAGGCAGGATAATCAGGACAGCTAGAGCCACTCTGACATAAATCCCCCAGCAGAAAGCTTAAGGACAGCATGGGAAGGAGGGAGCTCCTCTTGGAGCAGAACCTGCCAAGAGCAGATGGCTCATTGCAAGAGGCGGCTCCTAACAAGATTAAGATGCTGTAGGTCTCACAACAGCCAGGATGGAGGAGGGGGCAGGAGCACCTTCAGCAGCAGGGTCATCAGCAACCTACCCCTGTCAGCAGCACCAAAGGAGCTCCTCTGGGAGCTGCAGGATTAGGCAGGCACACAGGGAACATGGCTGAGGGCAAGGATGCTGCTGTCAGTTTAGCAGGAGGAACTTGCCCAGCAATAGCCCAAACTAGATAGCATGTGCCAGCAGACAATCTGGTTACATAAGAAAGCTCTGTCTCAGAAAGGCCAGAGCACATCCAGACTGTATGGTTAAAATTCTTAAAGCTGAGTACAGACAGTCATCCAGCTCACTAAGACTGCATTCAACAGACCTCCACAGGCAGCTACTGTTTCCTTGTCTCACCAGAACACCCCCACCGCTAACAGACAGAAACCCTCCACATCCCTTGTTAGAGGGCTGCTGCAAGAAAATAATTTTTCAAGCCATTTACTATTCATTTTCAGTATTGTATTTCTCTCCGGAAGATGTGGCTTCCCAAAGCAGTGCTGCTTAGGAGAATACCAACATCAATCCAGCAGCCGAGGGCTGGACAGAGCCACCAAAGCCAGCCCACCCTGCCCCACCACAGACAGGCACCTGCTCCTGCTGTCGCCAGAAAGCAGTTGCACAGCTCTCAGCCCAGGGCCGTTTCTCAGGAAACACTGAAATACAGCCAAATCTCATTCTTCACTTGAAAGATGGGCAGTTTGGAAAACAAACAAAATCACCACACAACAGAACACACTGCTGGCAAGCAGGAGGCTTTCTATAGTAAGAGAAGCTCTTATCAGCCTCTACAAAATGGAAATAACCTTCACAGGGCTTTAGCCACTTGCATTGGAAGTGGTATTTTGCTGATGAAATATTACCAACAGAAGAGCAAACCGGTCTCATAATCCGCCTCTTTCTGAACCACTTGGTGTGCAGGACATGGGGCAAAAAACTGCATCCGAGTGTGGAAACCCAGCCTATTTCAAGGCCCAGATCTACTCCACAGACTTTACAAGCTTTAAAAACCCCAGCATCCATCAGCTCTGGGCAGCTACCGGTCACGCTAGAAACCCAAACAAACTGGAGACGCTGTTCCCAACCTCATCCCGCACACACCCACGCCCAGTGCCCAGCCCACTCGCGCCAGAAAGCTCAGGTGGCCGGCTGCTCGCCCTCAGACCACAACAGCACCCTCAGCATTGTTACTCACTAATCAGAGAAAATTCAACAACAGCAGCGCCTTGAACAGCACCAGCTAGTCCGGGCAGAAACTATTCCGCTGCAGGAGAGCCAGGAAAAAATTCCAATCTCTTAACGTGCATCAAAGCTGGGTCTGTTCTGCGAGGGCTGAATCACCTGGGGGTGCACCCAAGACGTGCCCTGTTCTCGCACCCCGCAGAGCGGCGGGCAGGGGCGGCTCCCAGCCCAGGGACCCTTCTCTTGCCAAGGCTCCCCCCTCCCGGCTGCCGGGCCCCGCGGCCGCTCACCGTGGTGGGACATGGGCAGCACCTCGTTGCCGGTGCCGCGGTAGTTGTAGATGACGGCGGCGGCAGCGCCGCGCTCCGCGGCCAGGCGGATCTTGTCGGCGAATGAGCAGCCGCCGCCGCGCTGGATGAGGGCGAGCCAGCCCCGGGAGCCGCCGCCGGGCGGGGGGGCCCCGCTGAAGTTGGTGCGGGCACTGCAGGCGTTGAAGGAGTCGCGGTCGTCGGGCAGCACCAGCACCCCCGCGGCCGCCTGCAGCGGCGAGTCCTGCCCGTACAGGCCGCTCTCGCTCGCCTCCCAGCCGCTCCGGTTCTGGTCCCCGCCGTCTTCCCACGACACGTTCAGCCAGGCGGTCACCACCGCTGCCGCTGCCGCCGCCGCCCCGCGGGGACCCTGCAACGGGGCGGCGCAGAGCAGCGCGGCCAGCGCCAGCAGCTCAGCCCCCGACAACATCCCGGCACGTTCGCCTCTGCCCCCGCCGCCGCCTAAAATCGCCGCGGCCCCCCCGCTGCACCGCCCCCGGGGGAGGAGCGGGCCCGGCCCCGCCGCCGCACGGCCCCACCCCGCCCGGCGCGGGAAACCCGCGGGGAGTTCCCGGCCCCACCGCAGCCGGTACCGGAGCGGGGACCCCGAGCGCTGCAGGCACGGCCGGATCCCCCTCGCCAGATCTCCCCGCAGGGCAGTGGGTCGCCACCCCAGGTTGCTTCCCAGTCGGTCGCCCACCCGGATCACCTCTCAGAAGTTAAGGTTCCTCCTGACATCGCCTCTCAGGGGCGATGGGTGACACTCCAGATCGCTCCCAGGAAGCCCCTCTCCATCACCTCCCAGCACAGTGGGTGACGCTTCTCCAGACTGCCCCCCCGAAGCCTGCCCCAGGCCCAGCTGACAGAGCACCAAGGGTCTCATCGTGTCTGGGGGTATCCCCTGAAGAGGCTGACCTCTTGAAGCAGCTGACCCTATAGCAGCCCTGAAACACAGCAGCCCCAAAGCACAGTAGCACCAGCACCCGCTGCCCAGATGTGACCCAGCCTGCTTTGCACCGTTGAGTTAATATTTGCTGAACACTCAGCAACACGCAGTATCAGTCCTGCCTGAATTTTAGAGTACTAGGTTAGCCGTGTTAACTCACTGGCCATTTTTCTTCATGTCATTAGACATACACTATAAACCTGCCACTTGAACCAAAACTGCCTTTTTCTATTTATGTATTAGTTATGTTTGTATAGTTAATTATTATTTTATCTATGTAACTTGCAATGAAAATCTGCATTTCTTCAGGGCTCCGCCATTACTTTTTGGGCATCCAGTTCACATTCAAAAGCCCATTCTGCCGGCACATACACATTTTTGCTAGGTTGTCCCACATCAAGCAGTGTGGTCAGAGTGCTTGCAGAATCACTGCACATGAGCATGTAAAGCCCCACCAGGGAATTTGATGCAAGAAAGGAAAATGAAAGGAGAAACAAGAACATTTTGAGCTCCTCCTCACTCTTCGCACTGAGGAGCCCTGCTCCTATCAGCTGCTCTGCACGAATTGCCCCCACCACCAGGAGCCTCTCAAACACATTCCCAAATGGCCACATGTCACTGTGCACAGCCTGGGTCTCTGGATGGGAGTTTATCATTTAGAAAGGATTAGTCCTGTTCAGTGATTACATGGCACAAGTTCAGCTGCTGCCTATGCAATCACCAACAAAATTAGTGTAAACACAGGGTTAAACTCTTTCTGATACGAGCTGGTACCGTGTAGCTTTTAATGGAGGGTTCTGGCTGATTCTGAATCCACGTGGCTGACAACTGATAACTCAGTGCTGATCTATTCTGCACATTCTCCTTGACTTGCACCTGTACTAAATGCTGGACACTGAGCATTACCCAGTGAAACCCAGATTGGGTTTGAATGACTACCTGGGGCAGGAGCTTCAAAATCAACCCTTTCCACTGGCATCCACCCCTGCCAGCATCTACAGGTTTTTGTAGCTCAGGAGCACAGTGAGATCAGTGTTCGGCTCTGCTGCTGAAATAGCAGCGTGCAGAGCAGGTGATGAAGAGCAGATGAAGCAATTTGCTAAAGATCAATATTACTAAGTATGCAAAGCTTACTAAGCGAATCCTTTTGTCCTAACCTAAATAAGCCTCTCATTTTCTCTTTCCACATTTAAGCAGACGACTTATTTCAACAGTAACATCTCTAGCTATAAGTACATCTCTTAGCAATAAGAGAGACATCATTTTGTTTTGAAACCTGCTCATGTAGGTGCAGAGAACAACTTAACAAACACTCTGAAAATATAACCAAGCTTTATGCAATGCACAGCAGCCAAACCGCCAAGCTTCAAATGCCTTCAGAGCTTTATGGATGTTTAGCTCTGGCGTTTTCCCTGAGACAATATTGGACCAAAGACAAAGATTGGAACCTCCTCAGCATACAAAACTTCCTATAGTTCTGGGAATTTTGACCATAAGGCTTAGCCACAATATCTTACACTTCCCACATTATAGTTTGTGACACGTAGTACAACATATTAACAAGTAGAGCAACTTCTACTACATTTGTTTGCGAGAGCTTTCTAAAAGTTTCTGAAATTAAAAGCAATGTAGCCCATGAGGCCTACAGATGTGAGAATGATTGGGTAAGCAGCAGTAACGGGCTCCCACAAAATCAGAAGCAGAATTCCATCTAAAATACTTACAGCATGAAGGCATTTCTGGCACAGCTCTGATTTTTTTAACCTTAAAAGACTTTTATTCTTTAAAAACGTGTGCTATATAATTTTTCTTTTCACTTTTTTCCCCGTAGCAACTGGTGGAGACTCTGAGAAGTTCAGAAAGTAGGGCATGACTTTCAGATAAACAAAGTGAAATCCTGGGAACGCTGTCACTGCCTTCTCCAGGGATGTACCCTATCATTATCTGGAGCTTTATCTTATTTGAGTAAATATTTAATATTTTTTTCAAGGTTAAAAAAAAAAAAATATGCTAAATATTGCTTTTTAATGTCAAGCCAGATCACTCAGGGCATCTTGCTGATGAAAGACCTGTATGTTCATGTCCTTCAAAACTGTGTGTGTTTCTTATTCAAGTACCCAACTCTGGATCTCTGTCTTTGGAGGAAAGCTCACAAGGACACAAGAAATCTTGGTGAGGGCAAAGCACGACAGGAGCTGGCGCTGAACCATTCAAGCGCTGAGCCTGGATCTGAACCGTGTCTTTGGGCCTTCTCCAATGAACAATGAAGTGGAAAGGAGAAGCACATAAAAATGGAAAAAGCAATCAAAAGGAGTGCCATAAAATGAAGCCCAGGACTGAATGTCATGAGACAAAAAAAATCCATGAACAAACATTACCCTGAATCACAAGTTAAAGACAAGAGATGTTAAGACATCAGATGTTACATTTCCTTATCCCAAACCAGCTTGTGTCCTGACCAGCAGTGGAAGGGGTTTGAGCAGGTGACTTGCTCCAGAGTAGACAACGGTGTGGGCTACAGCATCCCAAGGTTTTAAGCTATCCGAAAAGAAAAATAAGGCATGAGAATGGAGCTTGTGGTGCTTTGCTGCTTTATGAAGAAGATGGGCTCAGGCTGGAGGAGGCGCAGAGGCTGGAAACCTCCAACCTCCTGCCCTTGGGGCTTGGGAGCCTCCAGGAGAAGCTGAGGTGATCCTTGTGGGTAGATGCAGAGACAAATGGAGATTGCCAGTTCCAGCTAAGTGTCACTATAAATCTAGGAGCTTGTTTAGCTCCAACATGGGAACTCCAGCCTAAAACTCTCTGTTCACTGGATGTGGGGAAAAAAAATGTCTTGTGTGCTGGCACCAAATATTTTCCATTAGCCAGCCAGATGTGCGCAAGAGTCCCCGGGGCCAAGGAAGCAAACATTGTTTCTGTGTATTTCTGGCACACTGGGACCAATTGTTGTGACAGGGCTACATGTGCTCTCTACCACCCCAGAGAATATGGGTAAAACTCTATCAGCAGAGGCAGAAGGTACAAAAGGGATGGATGCTCATACAAAAGCTCGTATGCATTCTTCTTCCCATCAAAGACACTTGCAATTTCATGAAATTATGTTTTCCATCTTTCATTTCAAAGGAAGCTGGATGATAAATACAAATAAGCAATATCCAGGAGATGCAAGCAAATGAAAGTAAAGATAAAAGCATTCCCCACATGTGACTACAAGGAGCCTTGAGCAAAAAGAGCGTCTACAGTTCCTCTGGAAAACTAAAACAACAAAACACACAAGAAAGGCCTAAACTTGCCAGGCAACATGTACTTTTGCTCTGGTTTGGTTTCACATGGAGCTGAAGCATGATGCCACTCAGGCCTGTTGATTCAGTGATGGCCTTTATTCAGTGACAGTGGGGCTTCCAAGCAGGAGACATGAATCAATGGTTTCCATCCCCTGCAGTGTGTTGGGCAATCTCCATCCAGCCTGGGGACCGAGATTTTCCATATAACGCGTGTAACGCAGTTGACCAACTGAGGAGCATCAGGTGACTGTAAGTCTGAACACATCCTCAAGAGCAGAACATATTGACACTTGGTCCTTTGAGGAAGAAATGGCTCCCGGTAAACATGTTTGCCCTTTCTGGGTTGGTTTGTGCATATGCACAAACTCTGGGACCACGGATTGCAGCTACCCACAGAACTCAGTAGCACAACCCTGAGGAGCTTTTTCATCCGAGTGTGCCTGTTTTCAGTTCTGACTTTATCTCCAGCAGACCTGCCCAGTTCTCGGTGAAAAGCCCTCACTATGTCCAACAGGGAAAGCTTAGCAACGACTTCAGCTGATCCTGAGAACCTTGTTTACGGAACTGCAAGCCAAAGGCAGGAATGCTCTGAATAGGGGCTTTTAAGATAACAGCTCAGCTTTTGCAGTATAATTAGGACATCGGCATAATTTGGATGTACGTTGTGACAAACTTCAGCAACCCCAGGAATGTCAGTGGGAACTTTGCCAACAGCCTCCACATGCCAAAGACTCGCCAGGCTCTCTGGTTCCTTCCTCCCACCGCCAGGAGCTGCTGACAAGCTGCAGGAGGCACCTGCCACCCCAGCAGAGACAGCCCCAGAGAGGGCCCGGGAGGAGGAAACACAGGCTAGAGCAGCGCGCTCAAATGCAACAACCAGGAGGTAGAAAATCCTCTCAGGGAAGGTGCATGAGGTTTAGGGTTTCAGTGCTTGGACCCAGCTGGCAGATGTAGGGGTTACGGGGCCACCCAGCTCCAGGCAGAGTCACGGCTCACGGCCAGGAGCGGTCAGCGCTCGCTCCCTTTCTGAGAGGGCTGTGGGACTATCTAAACCGAAGATCAGCTCTAGACTAAACGATTTGTTTTAGGACATACTTTTTTCCTGAGTTTTATTTTTGGCACGAGACTTCAAAGCACGACAGGCATGAACTGTGAAGTCAGGAGCTAGAGGTGGTGTCACTTCCCACCCGAGAGTTTTCTAACATCAACAGCTGGTTAGAGAATAGAAACTCCCACCAGATCCTGCAGGTCCCTCGGGAGAGGCAGAAAACTGATGCTCAGCAACCACACGCTATCTGGCCAGCTCGTGACTGCCCCTGCCCAGGGACAGCCCCACAAGCGAGAGTCGGGGTCGTTAGTTCAAGTCGGGTTTAGTAGTTTGAGGAACAAAGAAACAAGACGATTCTTCAGCTTGTGGTGGGAATAGAGGTGAAACCACAGGGGTGGGGAGGGAAAAAAGAGTAAAACATTACCAACATGGAGTCAGAGGGGGTGTAGGGCACAGGGGACAGGTTTTTAGGACAAAAGTCCCACTTAGTTAGTTTTTTTTTTCTCACAAAATAATTTATTTCAAGCAGCATCTGTCCTGCTTCTACACGTGTGCTGGTCTGGGCAGGGCCAGCAATCGGCTCTGCTTTCTCTGCTTTCCACATTGCACGCCAGCACAGCCCAAAGCTCGGGGATCTTCCAGAAAGGGAGAAAATGGGTTTGAGTGTTCTCAGGTAATAAAAGGAGCCAAATCCAGCTCTTCCCCGCTGTGAGGCAGTGCACTGAGCTCCTGCAAGAAGAGGTGTCCAGCACAGCCCCTGTGCTTCACCAGGAGGATCCGTCCCAAAACACAGTGAGAGTCAATGCATGAAATGCTTAAATCCAGCTGGGTTCCAAGCTCTGAGTCTCATCCTGAGCCTGAGTAATGCCCCAAACCACAGGAGCATTCGAGGAGATGAGAATTTAAACTCACTCTGTCTTCAGCATTCTCCTCTTAGCTATTTACACTCAGCTCCTTGCTCGGGCAGGTCACAGTTTGCCTCATTGCCTTTCTTCGATCCTTCTGAGGTGTTTCACAGCAGTGCTGGTGTAAAGAGGTACCAGGAGCTGATCCTCAGCCAGCACACTCCGCAGCGTCCCCTAGGACCCATTACACTCATACCTGCAGGTGGCCATTCTTTTTCTCTTCAGTTTTTTTATTGGAACAACTAACACAACTTTAGCTGCAACTGCATGACTGATAAGAGCGGTTGCGCTGATAAGTGACTGAGGAAAGCTCTACATGTTCTAGAATATATTACATGCTTGTAATTAGACGCCAGACTGATTGACTCGATTAGATGCAAATATTTCTTTTGTTCTGTGTTTCTAGCAGGTTAAACAGAGGATGCCACCTTTCTCTTTTTAGGGGAAATGGTTAGCCAGCATGTTGGCTTCTTCTTCTGTTTCTGGCAGTTAAAGTTCTGCAAAGCCTGTCGCAAGCTTTGCTGATTGAGGAAGCTCATGAGAGAGTCACGCTGAGGTCTCAGGGCAAACCTTCTGCTGGTTTTCAACAGAAGCACCATCTAGTCTCCCTTTATATGTTCACCACCACGGTTATGGATGAACAAGTGGGTCACAGTATGTAGTCACCTGTAAGAAACCCAGTGCTCATCATATTGATTTCCTTCCTTGGAGGCTAAAGAACCAGTACTAAGTGCCAGGGTGGTGAGGTGCTGAGCTCTGCTGGCTCCGTGTTCTGGGGGCTCTGCAAAATCTGGCAGCTCTGCAGAGGTGATCACAGCTCACAGGGATTTTTATGGTTGTTCAGGAGCCTTTCTGGAAGGAAAAAGCTCTCTGCTCTGGAGATTGAACAGTCCAGCCCTGCCCTGAGCAGGGCAGCTGGAGACAGCTGCCAAGGGCTGTGTCCAGTCGTGTTTTGAGTATCTCCAAGGATGGAAACTGCACAACCTCTCTGGGCAACCTGCCACACTGTTCAACCACCCATCACAGTTAAGGAGGTTTTTCTTATGTAATTTCTTGTTTGCACCTATTGCCTCCATTTCTTTCACTGGGCACCCCTGAGAGAAATCTGGCTCCATCATGTTACCCTCCCTGGTGCCATCAGGAATTTGTACAGATGGATGAGAAGCTCTCAAGCCTTCTCCAGAAGGACCTGTGCCAGCTCTCCCAGGCTCTCCTTGCAGCAATGGCTCCTGCTGGTGAAGGGCTTCACCCTCCCTGCATCCACACCTCCCACTGCAGCAAAGACATAAGCCACCTGAACAACTTTCTCAGACCATAAATGGAGGAATTTAGTTTACTCTAGGAGGACATTGACTTCAGAGAGGTATCTGGCCTTCTGTTAGCAGAGCCACTTACTTCACAAGGAATAAATGAAAGGGGAAGTTCATGGCATCTGCTCTTCATGGACATTCTTGGAAGTTCATTTGTTTTCACGCGGAGGTCCCGTATGGCTTTTTCTATAGTATACAGAGGAGATGACTCAACGTATGCTGTCAAAGAGAAATTATTCTGAAGGTCAAATAAGCCATGATATTTTAGAGAGTTAAGAAGGGGAACCTGAGCAAGATTTTATACCAGCTTTCAAAAACCAAACTCCATTGGCAGGCATTTAGCCCACAAGTTTATAATAGGTATTGCACCAACGCTTAATAAGATCCTATCTCGAAGTACCTCTGAGATAACATAAGTTACACTTTGAGGCTACAGAATATCCTGGAAACAAGTTGGAAGGAAAGGCAAATCCACAACAATTTTTCGTTCAATTATTGTCAGGATTACCACTTATTTCTATTGTACAGACAAACTGAGATACCCGCTTGCTCCTGTTGTACAACAGTTCTGCCAGGGTATTGTTCTCCATGAGTCTTGGAGGCTTTAACCAGTAAGAGGTTTGTTTGCTTGCTTTTCAATATATATATATGCATATATATATATTTAATACTCCTATCTCCAGCCTCTTATTTTGTCTTGTAAACGAACAGGAAAAAGGGTAGAAAATGACAGTGAGAAGAGGATACAGGCCTGTGCTGGCCCCTGCCAGTCCTGCTTACAGAGCACAGGCCCAAACCAGCTGCTTCGTGACTTTGCAGGCCATCATTATTCTGCTACCATCTGTGGTCCGGTATTTGCTACTAAAAAAGGAGCCTCCAAATTAAATTTGTTTAACTTTGGCTGTGTTTCAAAAACTTGATAATTCCTGGAATTTCCATTTAAGTTTCAAGGAGTGGTGCTGGAAAATGTTGTTAAAGATGCATATTCCATTTCCTTTCCAGAGCAAATCAAGTTAAGTGCTGGAACTACTAAAAAGAGACATTTTTCTTCGCAAAAGTTTAGTCTCTGTACCATTGGATCAGCCTGACTTAGTGTAAATAAGACACAAACACCTAAAGAAAATCTTTCAGATTAAAGTAGACCGTTTTCCTACTAGTGACTTGTGTAATCGGAGAGGAATGGGAAAGTTGTTACTAATATCTTGACCTCTGAAATTTTCCATAGTAAAAGCTATTAATGTATCATTTTTATCTTACGCGTGTGTGTGTAACAACAAACCAACACCCATTAACAGCTAAAATTGATGGCAGGTAAAAGAACTGTGGTAGAGGATGAGGAAGGAGTCACCACAGAGGGGAGTTTTTTATCTTTGTTCCTTCCCAGCAACTTTACATTATCAACACACCTGGACTTTGCCCAGAACAAACTATTTAATTGCTACAAGACTGAGTGGGGGTTTTACTGTGTGAAATACATAAATAATATTGTACTGTTGTAACAGAAAATAAGGTCGGCTAGACAGCTCTATTGATTTTATGTTAAAGTCAACAGGAAGGGAGGAGGATATGAGAAATTGTCGCCACGGCCCCAAGGTCTGATGAATAACCGAGGACTCCTGCATCCCTGGGCAGCAGCAGGGCCACACGGATGGTGACAGAAGACATCAGGTGTGGTCCCAACTGAGAGCCGGCCCATAACTCCAGCAGTTGGGGTTGGACTGGATGACCTTTGAGAGTTCCTTCCAACTCAAACTATTCTGTGATCAGGAGCTCATAGGTCGCTGGCAGCAGTAGGTCAGGTTTTCCTCTCGCTGCTTGGACAACAGGGCGACTCCTCTCCAGAGGCCCCCTGCCCAAATGGCACAGAGGGTTAATCCCCAGGTCTCCTCAGATCTCCCTTGGCAATGCCACCATTGGCAGATTCCAGCCAAACAGGAGATTTCTTTCCCCAGCCCCATGAACATCTCTAAGAAAGAAAATCAATCATCTCCAAGCACTCCTTTGCTCTTAGCACTGTGCTGCAACACAGCTGTTTTACCCAAAGAACATACAACTCCACACTTTTGCACTGAGGGAAACAAATACAGAGAGAAGGTGCTTCTCCTATACTGATTAGACAAAGAGCTCATCTCACTGAAGTATTTTGCCCTCACCCTGTTTAACACGTGACTACATACTAATTTATAATATAAACCTTCTTTGCCACCTGATAGATTGTGGTATCCACTGTAGTCCTATGGGACTACAGGAAACAGTCCTACAAAAAAATTACAATTTGTCTTTTGAGAAAACTAAATGAAGTTAGTTAAGATGGGACCTGATGTCTCCTGAAATACACTCTTAGGTGATAATTATGTTGCTTTCAAGATTCAAAAAAATCTTTCTAGTTTTACAAAAAAAAATCTGAAAAATTAAGGTCTGCTTTCAGAGTTCTTCCTAAACAATTATCTTATTTCCAGAGCCTAGTTTAACTGTCAGGCTTACGACATCCCAGTTACCCCGCATATCTAAACAAGGTTCCATCCCATTCTCCTCCGCTGGCGTCCAGGGGAACAGGCTGTCCTGCTCACGCCTTGGGCCAGCCGGGGCCACCACCACTCGCACGAAACACAGCTGGCACCGACTTTGCAGCTACCTAAAGCCAGTGCAATTCTTTCTTTATTTGTCCATCCATCCATCCATTGTCAGTATGAGCTGACATGCTACAAAAACAAATTAAAAAAGCAAATTAATCTGAATCTTGGCGTACTGGCCACTGAAGTCTAAATCCCTTTCTCCAGAACAAAAGTTCTAGTTTATTGGCTCTCCGTTTCCAGTAAAGCATTTAAGCTCCGTTTGCAAATGCTCCCTCTGTCCTGGTATCAGGAGAGTCCAAGCTGGCTGTGCAGTACAACAAGCCACTGCACTTTTGGTGATGTAGAACACATTTTTATTTATTTATGAGCAAAACCTCATTTAGGATGGTTGGGTCTGTAAATCACTTGTGATGCTCCTCCAGTTGCAGAACTGAGCGTTGGCTGACTCCTGTGACCTGCCCCGCTGTGGGCTCCACACTAGACAGACATCTCCTGAAGTGGTAACCAAACCAGCATGGGTGTGGGATCAGTGAAATCCTGCCTCATCTCCAGATTAAAAATCGCTCAGCTTGCTCCCAAAATCAGACAAGCAAGACTTAAGCCAAAGGATTCCTAGTGCAGCTCCATCAAAGTACATTTCACGAAACTTGCTACGTGTACTTGTACTTTGTTCTAAAGTGCTTATTAGACACATTGACCTAGAGGAACACACGCAGAAATAAAAGCCAAGTAATACAGTATCACAGTTAGATTCTCAGTTCTTCCCTAATGGCAGATTCATAGTTATTAGAGCTAGACTGGGTGATCACAATAATTTTGCCTAACCTTTCGTTAAGGAGTTACGGAATCCCAGAAAAGGCTGAGATCAGACACCATTCAGAAAGGACTAGAAAGTTTAGGAAAAAAAATATTAAAAACCCCACAAACAAACCAACCAAAAAACCCCAAAACCAACCAACCAAAAACCAAACCAAGATCTGCCTCGCAGTCTGCAAAGCAGATACCTATGCTGCAGACCCTTGTAGATTAATTCATGTTCTCTAGCCTCCAAAAAGAAAGTAGTACCTTCAAAGCAGACACTATGGGTTTCTCTACCTCACTGCGTAAAATAATTTGGTGCTGTAGAACTAGAAAAATGATGCTAACTTCAGAGGGTCACCAGTTTGGCTACACTCTACCAAGCTCAGAACATAACAGCGGAGTATTTCTTACTAAGCACTGAAGTCATGACTCGAACTGTACAATACATTTTCATTCCCATTGAATTTATTGATTAAAGCAACAATCACCCACAAATACAACTGCTTCCTGCTGTCCTGCAGTAAACTTCAGAGAAATGCCCAGGTTTTAGCGCTTCATACCGTGATACTCACCGAGGTGCGACATCAGGATGGTCCTGTTGTCTTTGCTCGGCGTGTTGTAGATCACAGCTGCTGTCGCACCCCTTCTGGCTGCCACCGCAATTTTTTCAGTAAAACTGCAATTGCCTCTTCCGATCAGCGCGATCCACGGCGGTTCTGCGATGGTGAACTGGGTATTCGCGTTGCAGGCTTGAAGATCAGATTTAGGAATGCCTACAAGCCCCTGAGCACTAAGCAGCGGAGAATTTAATCCATACAGGCCACAGTCGCACTTCTCAGACGCAGACCATTTGCTAGTGCTGTTGTAATAGCGTAAATGTATAGAGGCTCTCACCGAAAATGCCACTGTGGTCTTGAATAAAGTACTAACAATCACCAGGAGGCAGAAAAAGCTCAACTTAGCCATTTGCTTCATTGCTTATTAATATAAGCACAAAATGTCGATGTCCACAGGTATTTTCGGCTGGCGGTGGTCCTTGTTAGCCTGCAGCCTGCTGAGGAGTTTGAAATTTCAGTTCCAGCAGGAACTTGACACCTGCCATGTGAGTGCTCCAGGTGTCACTGAGCTTATCTGGAGCAGGGGCTGGGAGGGGACAGTGACACACCCGCCTATTGTGAGGCAGAGCTGCAGACTGCAGGGCTGGCACTAACCTTTGCCCCCACTTTCTGCTCCTTTTTCACAAGGCTCCATTCTCCTGCTCCTTCTCTCCCATTACTGCACAAATTCCAGCTTTGATGACGTTTCCTAAGGGACTGCTCAGGCCCCCTGCTCCTATTTCAACCTGAATGTCACTTAAGTGCCAGGTCACCTTTCACTCAGAGATGTCAGCTCAGGGTTCTCACTTCACAATGCGATCTGTGATGCAAATGACCTTGTTAAAAAGGTCAAAATTGGAGGGAGGGAAATACTAAAATCTATCCACCTTCCAGGCTTCCACATTTCTCCTTTCAGATTCTTTCAGTCATCTACTCTGTCAGGTTGAGCCTGTTCTGGTGTTTATAATGATTTCTACCAATGCAAGAGATGTAGAATCACCTAAACTGATCACAGAACTACCTCTCTGAGCCCATTTTCATGCTCTGGCTCACTTTCAAGATTGACATGTTTGAATGATTATCACACAACTCTCTGTTTCTGGATGTAGGCTCTACAATTTCTTTCTCTGAATTCAGTCAGTGTTGTATTACATACCAATTACTGCTATCAACTCTTGTTTTCTTGAACAGAAAAATGAAAACCTTACAAACCTCCGAACTCTGTAGTCCATAGTGAAAATAAAGGACAAATCGTAAAGCCATCAAGGCAAGACCTTTTCCCTGTTCTTCTGCAGAAGTCATGCTGCACAGACTGTTGAAAGCCAAGAGAAGCTGCAGCTGGTGGCATATATTTTGACAGAAGCTCAACCTAGTTCTTCTTAATTTATTTGAAAGAGTAAACATGACTGTGGAGAAGATTCTTGGAAAACTGAAACAGTTGCAGAAGCAAAATAAAAATGGAAAGAAATAGAAAGAAATAATCCAAGACTTTCACATATATTAATTCTTTTATTTATATTCTCCATTTTTGAGTGTTCCACTAATTCTATATCACATTAATTCAAAACTGATCTTACCTCTAAGATCTATGAGTTAGCAAGTTTTATACACTCAAAAGTACCATTAGCTACATACAGTTTACCTTCCCTGGTTTTCTTTGAAATTAATGCTAGAGACATAAGAAACATGCAAATGTAAGAGTTTAGAGTACAGTTCTTCGGCTGCATATGAATTCTATAGTTATGGAATGTGCTTTGTGAGTATTCTGCCCTCAGCAGTGGCATTACACAGCAGCAAGAAAGATTATTCCTATTACATTTTGCAGGAGTAAAGATTCTGTTTAACATGGCAAAAACACCTTTTGACAGACTCAGGATCAACAATACTTTGGTTTTATAAATGTGTCAACAAACACCAAGTGAAACAAAACAGTACATAATTTCTTTGCAGAGAGGACCTTGGTCCCTGTGCTACAGTCTACTATAGGCATTGAATATTCTTCAGCTATATACAAACAGCCAGTGCTTCCAACATTGGCACTTCATTCTGCCAGAATAAATCCCCTTCCTTCCCAGCTTTTGCCATGAAAAACTTCAAACAATACTTCTATAAAATAAAATTGTATCTTTTAAAGCCTCAAGAGCATATTATACATATTCCACTACATTCTGATATCCCTTTTAGAGTTAGGAAGTCCTAACATGGAGGATGAAATCATTAATGCTACACGTTTAAAGCGCAGTGAGCCGTGCAATGCGAGCAACAGCCTTTGCTGCATTTCTATTGCATGGGAAGGAGGGAGTGGCTTGAACAACTGAGTAGCGTGGCTCTGTGACAGTGTTAGCCACATTAGTACTTGTGTACAAAGATAATTACTTTAAAAATTGCTTCTAGAAATAATGGTTTCGTTAAAATTAGACTTCAACCTGAAGTATACCTAAATAAAAACTCCTGGCTGACACAGTCAGCATGGCTCAGTTTGGTACAGGAAGTGCTGGTGCTGATCTTTCTCACTCTAGAGCAATGGCCTCTCATCTTCACAACCCCATAAGAAACAAAATCATACAAATAACACATTGCAGGCAACACTGTGCTTCACAGTCTGGTATGTTTCTATTTGCCCTCTGTGGCAAGGTTATATAGGGTACTCTGAAGGGCATGGGTTGACAAACATTGCTCTAGAACTAACACTGTAAGATCCGAACAAAATATAAACATACAATACATAGTCACATTTAATTAACTTCCAGTCACTGTGCAATTTAAATTAAACTTTTCTCATTAATACTTTTTTAAACTGTAAACCACACTAGAGAGAGAGAATAATTTTTTCAGCTTCTTCAGAATGTTACGGCTCTTACTTTTTAGCTGAAGCTGCCTATAAACTTGTATTATAATATAGATAGTTATGTTTCTCCTTCAATTACCATTAACTGAAGTTAGGATACAGAACTGAAGACAAAGTCCACTTTCCCCAGGGCAGATGACTGAGCTACTAGTTGAAAGAGATACTCCCAACTACCAAAAGGCTGCTAAAATGTGCCTAGAAGTTTTCCACAAAATAATAAATCTGTTCTATAAATTTACTCTGTGGGCTTTGGTCAATAACGGTACAATTTAATTGGCAAGTCTCCGTAATGCAATTGTTTCTTTTCAAAGAATTGAAATGAGACCAGCATTTCACATGGACAAGCTGACAAACAGCAACGTGTTTCAGCTCCTGCGTGAGAGTAACTCCTAAGGACACAGTTGTATAAATGATCTGAGGCCAGTGTTTGACATGGGGGGAAAAAGTGAGACTTGGTTGTGAACTCATCAGGAGTCAGCTGCTACTTACAGCATACACGTAAAAAGCTGACAATTTTATAGAGCCTCTTGCTCTTGTGGAAGTAGCAACTTCTCACAGCTGCTGAGCTCCTTTGTGTACTCAGAATATAGCTATTACTAAAAAGAAAGAGGATAGTAGTGATCAACAGAAAAAATAATATGGGTGTGACAAACTGTGTATCGAGCCATGCTAAACACTCCAAGACAGATTTTCTTTTGCAAAGCTAGAAGAAAGTTCCACAAAAGTTTTTTCTTTCTTTTTTTTTTTTTAAATAGAATATTTTTTTAATTAATAAATAAAATATGCTAAAAAACATTGGGTGCTTACTACCCAATGCTGTATGTACAAATGCAGACATACAAAAACAGAGCAGTTGACTTTGATTGGATAAAAAGAACTGAAAGAACTGAAAGTGGCTTCTTGGACCACTGAGTCCAGTTCCTGGTACTGAAGGCACTAAGGTGTTTCATCCCTTTCCCAAACACAGTAAGCTTCAAGCCTGAAGAGCAGTTAGGCTGCCCCTAGCAGCTCCCACAAAAGATCAATACAGAACATAACAGCTCTAATCCTAAAACTTACTCTGATTTCCAGCCTAAATTTACACCACAGCCAGTTAATTCTTTTGCAAACATTGACTGTAATATAGGGAAAGCCTGCCTCTCTTCTCAGGTCACACCCCGATTTATGTATTTCCTGTGTATGCACACGCACAGGCAGAGAAAGAGAGATGACAATCATACTCCTGGGTATCCTACCAAAGACAAGCTCACTGTATTGTCTGTTCAACCACCTGGAACATAAGTGACCAAGACATTGTGCAATCTGTTGCAAGACTGCTGAAAAATAAAGGCAACAATCATCCTCCTCAGTTACATGGATAACAATTCCAATTGCTTTAAGAATCATAATTTTATGTTTCTGTCTGCTAGTTCTAGAAAAGTGCAGTATGTAGAGGGTGTATTCAAGTTACAACAATTTTATTCCCCTCCTCCTCAACAACATAAATTTGAAAAATAAGTTATTAAATTACACTGGATCCAGCACCCCAGGTTCCACTGTCTTGTAGATTTTGCTGAGAAAGACTTCCACCTTATCATCACCCAAGCGACAGATGTCCAAGATGCAGACAACATGTTTGCCATCTAGATCCATCGCTGCTTCTACAATTTCATCTAGAAGTTTAGAAAAGGTGTTTTAGTATACAAACGATAAAAAGGTACACTGAATTGACATTGTTTTCCCTGCAGAAATGTGTATATGTTCAACATTCTTTCAGTGAAAAACCTCCCTCTAACTATTAAATGCTGGCCTACTGGGATTTTTTTTTTTTTGGTTGAATTTACTAGTAAATTCAATCACTACAAATGACAGCATCAGAACTCAGATATGGAAAAGCTGAAATATGCATAACTTAATGATTAGTGATTCTCAGATTTCATAGTATTATTCAAGGAAACTGAAGATGTTTTTAAATAAAATCAGGTCTATCTATATAAACACGCAAGAAAACACAATGCTTATATAGCACTTTGTAGTATGAAACACGTTAACAGTGTTCACCGTATTTGTTGCGAGGTGTCAATAATTAGAAGCATAATCTGAAGGACAATAATTCAATAGCAGGCAAATACTTCGGTTTATAGGCACTGTAGATTGCATTACAGCAGCTGTTCAAAGGGACACCAGTGAAATGGACTGACTGACATTCCACTCTATTTCAAAGCAAATCAAGCCAAATATTCACATGCTGAGACACATACTTCGATGTCAGTATAATTTTGCATCAACAAATAACTGCAAATACTATCTAGGTCATTTAGGAGTTTGTGATTGAGATATTAAAACACTCTATTCAGAGTACGAGAACAGCTCCAGTAAAAACTGCCTTGACAGTTCCATGTTACATCTGTTTACTAAAGGTGGTCACACAGAATTCACACCTCTCTCACTGAGAAGGTGAACAATGCCTGAGCTATAATAGAGATTTCTAGAGAGGATTAGCTCTTGCATTGACAGATCAACCCAGATAAGTGAGTAACATGAGTGAAAGCCAGTCTCACTTGAAAGTGGAAACATGTCACGAAGCCTTCCATTGCTAGTGGTCTTCTGCTGACATGCAGAGATGCAACTCATACAAGACAATAACGTATCATTTTGAATGTCTTCTAGTTGAAATAAGTGGGGATCTTCAGGACAAAACAGTGGAAGAAATGCAACATCTATTGCCACATCGTGGTTTATACCTGTTGAAGAAATAATATTTACGTTAGCAGAAAACTTCATCTTCAGCCCACCAGCAACTCCATGCAGCATTTCTTCTTCTTTTTAAAAATCAAACTATTGCAAGCTGAACACTGATTCTTATTTACTTGCTCTTTGTCCATTAATTAGTAACTGACGTCTACAAATACATTTCTCTCTATATGTATTTATACATAAGAACATTCAAATTGATACGATGTTATAACACACTATGATTTAAGGCTAACAATGCTGTTAGGTCAAAATATTAAACCAACATTGGAAGCCATTTCACACTCCTTTTTACCTTTATCGCTGCTACAAGGGCAGTGAATTTCATTTTTACAACAGCATGTGGTGCACAAATTGTGCTACCTTCGTCTTGAATATTATAAGTCCCAGGACTTTAACAACTGGAAATATTCAAACACCTTCTCAGCAAATCTTCCTTGTAAATTACAGGAACTTAACATGAGCATCATTAAGCTAGGCTATTCCCTTCTCCTTTTAATGGGAAAACAAAATCAAACAGATTAATATCCCACAGTAACGCAGTAATGCTAGCAAACAGATACACATCAACTTGCATATTTATATTTTAACAAATAAGTGTCAATCAACTGATACTTTGTGCTAATCAGAAGCAGCAGAGAGCAGCTGATGGGTATGGTTGCAATATAGTCCTTAATTTTCTAGCATGGAAAAAAGGCACTTTAGGAGCAACAGTACTCAAAACACCAACTCAATGAGAACAAAGCTCAAAAGAAGCATTTATAGTTGTCCTCTTCCCTTTAAGAACACTAACTGTTTCTGATGAATACCTCTTTGGCAGGAAAGTCAACTGACAATCAAGTGCAACTGAATAATTTACCTGATTTTGTCAGACTGGTTGAACTAGTCAAGAGAACCTACCTCTAACTATAATAATTAATAGCTTAAGGACTACAGACATTCTCCAAATGCTACACATAAAACTACACACAAAAGTGCAACTATATGAAAAGTGATACTAGAAACAAGATATTCAGTCATGTCATTTAAAGTATTTTTAATGAGAATTACAGCATTCCGGTAAAAATTATCCTAAATCATGACTTTAACAAATATTTAAAATGTCAATAATTTTTTAAATTTCAAGAAATACTCAGAACCAACTCACTAATTTAGAGAAATAATTCAGTTTCCGATGAACCTTCAAGTCATTCTCAAGTTAACGCCGATCTTACACTGCCCTTGCTTAACCTGTTTCAGAAGCCGAGCTGCCAAATACTTACCCAGAACTGTCACTTCATAATACCCAAGGCCACTGGCACTTCTAAACTCACTGATGTTTTTATCTGTTCTGGTTTCATTTGGCTGGTGCACTGCTGCATGAAGGTTGTACTGTTGCATAAGTAAGTCTTTGTGCACATAATCAAATTTACGCGGGATGCTTTCTGGAAAAATTGAGCCGTGATGCAAATAATTCATTAACTTGTCTTTCACTTGTGCCCACAGGTCACTCTGCCATGAATCACAAGTTCTTCCAGTTTCTTCAGTTTCAGGTATATCACTCATTCCTTCTTGGTCTATTATAAGCACAGAAAATATTTGGTTTATTATTTATATTAGAACGGTAGCACTTCTCTACTAGATGAGAAATATTTTCATTAGAACATTTCAGCTATGAAGACATGGCAGAATGTTCAAAACATACAACACAATGAATTAAACTAGAGTTGGAACATGAGCAAACTGGTAACCTCAGAGGCGAGACTTGCAGTAAAATGACTTATTTCACCATACGAAGAGCATCATCGTGGCCTGGTTTTGGAGAGCACGTAACTCGTTTAATGAACAGCCAGAAGCCATGAAAACAAGTTTAAAATGGGTACAAGTGAAGGTGAACTCTTCCAGCCCTTGCACAATAACTATATGCTTACATTGAGGACTACATTACACTTAAAATTTCTTGCTATACAGTCAATGACAGCTCTATTCTTCTTTCCTAATGCATGTCACTTAAGGACTGTTAATTGTAAAAGCTTATATAACCATTACTTCCAATTAAAATATCAGTGTTCGTGACATTTTAATTTGAGTTTCTACATATATCTGTATTTTAGATGTACATATCTAAAGAAAAGTGTCCAAATGTAAGTATCTAATGCAAGATTTCTTTACTACTGAAGCATTTCACATCCTCTTCTTTTTTAAAGCAACCTTTTAAATCAACTCATTGCAACCACATACATTCATTCATGTTATGAAATCTACATGATATTCCAGCAGTTCTAGAGAGAGTAACAGCATAGCACAAACACACACTACAGCTACCAGAAATTCCTGTAAAGATAATTTCAAATAAGAACAATCAATTTGATTTCGTGTTTTTAAAAGCAACAAAAAAATTTCACCAAAGACTAATTATCAAACTTGCTTATGGATATGTTTTCTTACATTTGAAGAACAGATCTCCACATAGTACCTGAGACTACTCTTTCTCTGGTAAAAAATTTCACTTTAAACAGAAGTAAATTGGCAGATCTTAATTTTGGCACAGATGTTAAGTAGTAGGCAAACTTTTAGATAAAATTACATGACTCACAGTGTATCCAGTCAGCTTGGAAAAGAAGAAAACATGTAAAAATATTTGAATCAAATAAAAACCAGATCAAGCTGCACATAATGATAACCAACAAATTAGACTTCTTCCTTCATCCAAAAATACTAACGGCACGAAACATGAGTTTATTTTTCAATTGCAGAGGAACCAATAAAAAAAATTAATAATATTAACTGAGAGAAATCCCTAAACAAAACATCATACTTATGACTGGCTTCTAAGTTTCATTGATTTCCTCTCACATCTTGTATTTGTCTTTTTATTCAGGTACTCACATTGCTTTGAGAGTACCTTCCTGGATAGGGACAATTTTATCACTTGCAGATCACTATAGCAAGAAAGCCACCAACAGAAAAGTCTTATCCTACCCAGTGCTTCTGAGGTACAAAGCTAACTTAAAACTAGTACAAACCAACACAGAGAACATATTCCCCACCCTGGGAAACAGCCCAACACTGTCCTTCCAGCCATCCTTTAGCACACAAGGGACAAGACTGAGCAGTACATTAACCACACGCTGACCACAGCAGCTTCCCAGAGGCTGATGCAGCCAGATGAATGGAAGAGCTGTCTTGAAAACATGGGTCTTTGTTGTATATTTTGGACCTGAAGACAAGAAGCAGGCTTAAACCTCTCAAGGTTAATGTAACAACTATTTGCAACATACCTGTGTGGTGCTGTACACTGTCTGATATGGCCTGTCCATTTTTATCTTGTGCAAAATCTTCCTGCTGAAATTCGTTCAAGCTATAAAAAGAAAGTTATTGTATATATATATTTAAAACTTATTTAACCTCAAACACGATGCAGCAAAGCTTCAAACCTTGACAGATTTCTAGTGATAAATGATACAAGCTCAAATGAGAGAGCACTACGACATGGTTTCATGTCGTGAGACTGATAAAATAGCAGCTTTACATAATGAGACCTACAAGGCTCAGTAAATCAGTTCTAAAGAGTTTGGCACAAGTGCTGTATTGCTTTGCTTTATGAACTAGAAAAGTATTTCACACTCAAAATCCAGTGTGTGTTGCCCTCTACTGGGCACCTACTGGAAATAGCACATGTGACACTAAAAGCTGAACAGCACAGGTGGCCAACAGGTTTAGGACTTGATTTTACAAAGCGGTCGCACAGCACGCTGCTGCACATCCACATCAGCACCCTGCAGCACTCAAAAACAAAGCATGAGTGGAGCCGCATCATCACTCCAGAATTCAAAACGATAGAGAAATTCCAAATATGTATTTTCTTTTGCCATACTAGCTTGTTGTAACCATCAGGTCAACCAAGGAAACTAGATACTAGTTATAATTTCATTTTTGGCCACGAGATTTTGAATTAATGGTAAGCAACTATTCTCTAACAATTTCTAATGAATTACCTAGGATATTATACTGGAGAAAAATGTTACAGATACTCTGCAACCACAACATGGTAAAATAAGCCCTCAGGTCCATTTATTTCTTATTTGCTCTATTCTTCTTACTATAAAACACACCATGATGTCTGGATAAACTTATGAAAAAGACTATCTCAATTATCTTCCATCACAAACAACTGAGACATAGGCAAGACTTTGTGAAGGCACCACTAAAAATCCAGACTACCAAAGTAGCTACTAATAAAATATTCTACCTGCAAATACACACAGACAATATACAGACAGTGAAAAAGGAATCAAAGATGAACATGCTGTTTAGTGGGACATCCTGTATTTCAGTCATAAAGATTTACAGGTTTCTTTGCTATTTTTCTCATTTCATACTAGCATGTATCTTGAAAATTTCATGTCAATGTTTCATAACAAATTGAAAATATCTAAAAATCTACTGAAAAGCTAAAAGGAACTACATTGTGGTTTTGGGGAATGAAAGTACATTTTATGAAACGCAATATCATCGTGGTATGGGCTGAGTACTGGAGCGACCTTCTTGTGATCTTTGACTCTGGGCACAAACAAATCGTCACTTCAGCAGCACAAACTGTGCAACAGGTTTCAGCCACCTAAATTTGTAAACATAAAAAGCTGCCATATAAAGAACTTGAAAACAGGATGACCCTACTTGTTTTCCACCACTCACTCCAGCTTCTGAGCAGAGTTGTGTTGAAAATATTGGTAAATGAAAACCTGTATGTGTTTCTTTGTGACTTTGTAGTCCTAAGTATTTTTCAATTTTTGAGGTCCTGGGCAAACTCAGAAAGATACATGCAAGATGTCAGATCCAAGTTTATGCAGTAGTATTTTTATGTTTTCTGATGAAACGTAGCAGGAAAGTTTGTCTCTTTCTAAAATGGTAATTAACTAACTACATTGTGCTTCCTATGGCATTATTTCTAGATACACGAATGCTTCCGTGAAAACAGTGTCTTACAAAGAATTAATTCCCTTTAAAAGAACCATCATGGAAAGTAATTACTGTGTATGCGTAACAATAAATTAAACATTTACATGCCAGCTATATCAATACACTGTCATGTCATTAGAAGAAGTATTTTAAGTAGTCTAATAAAAAATTAATGCCTACAAAACCAATTCTCACTTTTGAGACTTGGACTTCTTCACAAGAGACAAAAATCTCGCACAGTGTCAGGAAAGGATGGGTCACAAATCAATGTGTCAAGTTCAATACATGCCAACTTCCCTCTTCATTAAACAGAGGATTAAACCAAGTCATACTGCTGACAAGTTGATATTTCAGTAATGGTTTCTTTCTCTTTTAAAACTGTCTAGTTTTGGAGGTGAATAGGCTCTGATTTAGACGTAGCAGAACCTCTGAAATATATGAAAATGACTTGCCATGACTTGCCTCCACTTCTTTCACAGAACCGCAGCTGGGATGATTTCTCCTACCTGCCCAACACGTTATTCCTACAGGACGGCTTTGTGCTGGCTGTGTGCACACGGGTTCAGAAATTAAACCTACTCCTCTACACACACAGTTCATATGCTGCTTTGCCAGCCAGTGTGTCTGCAAGCCACCCGATACAACCCAAATCCTTTTATTTACTGCAATACCCTGTGGTTGTTGCACACCAAAACACCCACACTCCTATTTTGCCTGTGCCAGCTTTATAAGAAGTTGTGCCACGCCAAACTTGCTATTGCCAGCCTGCATTCTGCAGCCTCCCCTTTTCACAGGTGTCCACTGGCAAAATAGCCTTTAATCGGTATTTCCAGACGCATTGGCATTCACATTTTCCGTCATTCTACTTTAAAGTATTGTCAACAAAAATAACATTAAGCAAAATAGAAGACAGATGAATACTTTTGGAAAATATTGGGAAAATAAGCATGTCTTGTGCTTCACACCTAAGTCCTGGGACTAAATGCAATAAAAAGACTTAACAAAGAAAATGTTTGTAACTTGCAGCTATGCCCAAATGATGCAAGGAATTTAAGGGTCTCAAAACAACAAAACACCCCACTCCCTGATATAACTGGCAAAAGCCTTATCTTCTAGACAGGTTTGAAATCAACTTAACTGTCATGACACCATTATGGTATATGCATCTACCCTGGTAAGGAACAGAGAAACCAACCAGCCTTCTACAATAATTTGACAAGCCTACACAAACTGATTGTTGATGTCTACCAACTTCTCCCTGAAAAAAAATCTGATTTATGTGAAAAAGGGATCTAAAGAAAAAGTCAAATTCTTAGAAACTTCCAGTCATGCAAACCTCAAGCTGAATTTCCCTGTGTTATAGAATCCCCATCCCTTAGTTCTCATCAGAGGGGAGGGAAAAAGGAGAAAAGGGTCTAAGGTACACAAACATTTAGAA
Source organism: Patagioenas fasciata (assembly GCF_037038585.1). Lineage (NCBI taxonomy): Eukaryota > Metazoa > Chordata > Aves > Columbiformes > Columbidae > Patagioenas > Patagioenas fasciata. The sequence continues at coordinate 17,901,327 of NC_092530.1, forward strand.
GTGAAACTGCAAGGACAGAAGCATACAAACAAGCTACTTTCAAGCAGTGCAGGGCGTGAGCGTGTAGTGCACCAGCAACTCCATGGTAACTGCAGTGCTAAACTTACAATGTTTAAAATTCTAAGAAAACTAGTGGGTTTTTTTCACTTCCACATAAAAATAAGCCTTTCTGAAACTCCTGACCTTTCACCATTCACAATAAACTATCAATTACACTAATCTGGGGTATATTAAATGCTTAGATGTACATGTTGAATCTCTCTATTAGCAAGGAAAGAAATATCAACAATATTAATCAGTTTCCTCTTACCTTGTTCTTTCTGAAAACCTTTATAACCAGATAAATAAGTTACCTCAGAAATGTAGGAACTAAGGCTGTCAATAAAGACCCTTAAAATAAGCTTTTACTGTTTAAAAGCAAAAAAACTTCAAAAATGCAACATGCTAAAAAACTGCACAAAATACTTGACGTAAAATAATCAAAGCTAGAATATATACTTCAAAATATACCTGTGCTGCTGTTATTTCACCAACGTATTAAAACATGTCAGTGAGATCTGACATCCTGCTACTTTTAAGCGACAGAACAGGAAACAACGCAATTTTAAGGTATGTCAGGCTAACTTTCTATTTCTCTTCTGCAATTTGGAGAATTCAGCACAACATCATAGTTAATTACAAAAATGCACAAGTTACCTTTTAATTATATAGAGTGAAACAGCTTTCCATAATCCAACACAGACTTTCTCCTCCTTTAGTTGGGGTTCTAGCACTAATGGCATAGAGTGGACACACAGGTAGCAAGGACAGTAGCAGATTGAGAAAAGCAGAGAACAAAGTGAACATGCCTTAACTTTTTGCTTTCACTTTTAAGAAATGGGGAGAAAACATTCGTCCCACCCTCCACCCCCCCAAGAAAAAATGGAACATTTCTCAGCAAGCAAAAGAAAATAGGATTCCTCGCATTCTGAAAATCTCCTGATTTTCCTATGGATTTGTGTCACAAGTCTTGCAAACACCTGCACCACCTGCAGAGATGTGACCTCAAAGCCAGGTGTCACGCTTTTAATGAATGGGCTGCAGAGCCAGGCAACCCTTTCCCTAGAAAATGCTCCGTCTACCAAGAAAACCAGAGGAAACTAGAGATATGTGGGCTCAAAGAGCCTCATTTATCCCACAGAAAAAACTTTTCAAAATTAGCTTCCAATAAATGTTTTTCAAGAAAATAGGCACACTTGTAGGGCAGTAATACTGGTAGAATGGGCAACAACTTACAGTGAACTCTGTCATTAGTATTATTGCTATATCCTGGGCACCACCGTTCTTTGTTTTGAGGGGAGGCAAGAGGTGCTAAAAGTAAACCAAGGCAGCAACTGAGGGGCATACCTACTCACAACACAAGCCCAAATCACCACTGCCAAAAATCCCAAACATCTGAAGTTACTGACACCAAAGTATTCAAACATTCAAGTTATCTGAGCTGTGTTTGGAACGAGTGACAAGAATTTATGGCCCTTAAACAAAACACATGAATGAAATGAGCTTTTTACCATAGACTAGCAAATAACAACACTCATTCAGTTTTCTTAATAATTTCCCATTTGTAGTTATTTCATTAGGTTCCAGACTTATCAGCAATCTAGATTTGAAATTGCTAACTGAGTTTTTTAAAAAAATATCCTTCTCTGGATCTAAACCAAGTTCAGTAAAGACTGAGTGTAAGGTAGTGGTAGGAGCCAAGTGACTTCTCAGGGACAACTATACTTACACATCTGTAGCACCAAGGATCATGTATAGCTTAACCAGCGCTGGCGAAGCCATTAATGCTGTTACATTGTTCACTCTGGTTGCTCATCAAGCATTCCCTTCCCCGCCTACCTTTGACTTTCCTACTTGAACTGTTAGCTCTATGAAACAAAGACTACATATATTACTCTGCTTACCATGATGGACCCCTGTTACAATGTATTCCCTAGGTAGCACTAATAACAATGCAAAAATATGTAAATATATGTGTGTATACATATGTATGTACGTATATATAAAATAAATGCAAAAATGCTTAATAACACATTCAAGGTTATGTTACAGAATAAAATAATCCAATATATTTGAACTAGAATCAGTGCAGAGGAAGAGAATAGAAAATACTGAACTCTACACTGATCCATTCTTTCATTTCACCTCCATACAAATTCTTGACCTGTAAAAGTTTCACTTCAAATATCTTCGTTTTATCATTGAAATTATTCAACATAATACGCTTCACATAACTCACCCAAGTTTTCTTCTTGCAGACCGTGTGAAATAGCGGTAAGATGATACAGGAACAACAGACGTACTTGCCCTTAAAGCAGGAAATTCACCATTATTTTACAGTATTTGGTTAAATGGAAATACACAAAGCAAAGAACATGTGTGTTTTTCTTGAAGCAGAATGAACCTAAGACACTCAAATCTTGGAATTTTCCTTATGGAACAGAAATCCACTAACAAGTTTGCTGTAATGCTGCCAAGACAGAACTTCTATTCACCACGGTTTCCTTAGTCTTGAATTTTCATTCAATCTGAATTTTATTTAATCTCATTTTCCCTCAAGATATTCTGAATACCCACACTCTTCCCACATTATGACTTCTGGATGTGAAAAGTCAAGAAGAAAAATGTACACTTTACACCAAGAGAAATCCACTAAAAAAAAAAAAAAAGTGACTGGTTAGATTTTTGCAGCATGTCAATATATACATCAGGCTTTTAATACTAAGTACACTAGTACTAGTACACTAGATTTTGCAGACACATTGCAACAAAAGGCATTATTATACAAGCAAATATTTCACTATTCAACCTAATACGGTTGTATCAGCCAAATTGTTTTCTCTTTACTTACTACTTTTATTTCAAATCTCTGAGATTAACAAAGTCACATAAGTATTAATCAGAAGAGAGCATTGCAAATCAGACACCTGCTTTAATCAATCCTTCATTAGCCTGAACAGTATAATTGTCATCACCTGGTGCTAGGAAACATACCTAACAACCTTTTACATATTAAATTTAACAAGCTTTTAAAGCTTTCTTACATCTTTTATATGGCCTGAGTTCTAAACTAATTTCCATGACCATTCTTTAAGAGATTCACAACATATTTATAAAAAGAGCTTACTGCTCTGCATCTGTATTTAATCTGCGTGGTATCTTTCTCTTGACTGAACTTCTTTTTGCTTGAGGAGCTTGGTGTTGATGTTGTTCCCTGGGCGCACAATGTGACCCAAGAGAAGACTTGACTTCTTTATTTTGAAGGCTGGCGGCTTTTTCCTGGTGAACACAGTCTTTGGACATAGAAGAACTTTCAGGACACTGAGAAGTATCTTTCTGCAACAACAGTTAATTGTTTAAGCATTTCAAAGCGCTTAAAGCTATTGCTTCCAACCTGCAAATTTTAAAGTGACTTTTAAAGGAAAAGAACCATTTATTCTACTTTCTGCAAATCATGTTATATCTAGCAGAAATTATCTTCTAATCATACTAGTAAGACAAATTCTCTCTAGAAAGTGGCAATGAGTATGTCGCAGTAGTTGCTTCGCTCACATTCTAGTTAACACTACATTATGTAATCAAATTAGTAACTTTCAAACAGTTATGTAGTTTTACGGAGGACTCTCGTAACGCTTTCAGACAAGCACTGAATCGATGCTTTTCAAAAAGTTCTAAATTATGACTTTCAAAATTTTTGCTCTCAACCTAGGAAACGAAGTTTATCAAGTACCTAGGTTCTGAACTCAAATGCAAAATTCTCCATTCTAATTATGATCATTGTTGTTTAAGTGCTATAGCATTGGTTCTCAGATACTGCACCTGAACAGGTTCCAGTCCTGAGGCTTCTTCAGCTGCATTGCTACAGCTGATGTATCTTATAGCACTGATTATTCCTTGAACAGCAATGCGTTTGTGCTCTCTGTAGTGCAAGTCTTCAATTTCTTTCCCTGTTTCACCTATGGTTTTCAAAACCAATTCAACTGCAAAAAAGAAATTTCCATAGATGAGTTATAAAGAAATACAACATCAAAATATCTGAATGCAAGACTCAAAAGAAAAGATATTTTTGTTACTAAATATTAAATTGATTTAAAATCAAATTTGGAAGAATTGAAATATTTTTGTTCTTCACATCACATGGAAAAAAATTTAAACCATAATCAATAAACCTTTTTAGCATCTTTTAGCATGCATTATCAGACATCACAATATCTGTTTCAAGTGAAATTGCTAATTCACTGTCACAAGACAACATAACTATCTTTAATTCTGGTTTAGCACAATATTCACACTAAAACTTCCGGGCAGTTCTGTAGTTCATGTAAAGTGCTACAGTTCTGCAGCTAATGGTGCCATGACACTTCCTGTAGACTGAGGATTTCACCTATGCTACATTTAGCCATGAAAAGGAATTTTTCTTAAATGACATTACAAATTTGTGTAATAACTCATAGTAATTGTCTTGCATTTTATCTGACACTTTAAATGCTTGGAGTAAGACTGAACTGAAAAAGGCTACAAATCTTGAAGACATTTGACAGTTTGATACCTTTATTGTTTTTACAATATTTCAAAAAGTTATTTGGAGGTCGTGGAAGAGGATAATAGCCACCAATGACAGTTTTCTTCATTTGATCAGCTTCACTTTGTGTTTTAGTCCATTGAATGAAGTTTTTCACTTTGGTATCCTTGGTGTACGGCTGGCCCTTGTGCCACCCTTTTAAAACAAAAATAATCAGATGTCAAAACCAGAGCTGGTTATCGTCATCCATTCTCATCTTGAAACTATACTGAACACTACATAAAAAAAACTACTTAAGAAAAACTGGACTAGACAATACAAAAGGCATCCTTCCACTAGTCAATAGTGTTATATGAAATGGCTATCTTGAATTCCTTGACCAACACTTGCATTTGACACAGAAAGTTACATAAATGCTAAGTAATAGAAAGAAATAAAACAAGTAACAAAAATGCTACTAGAATACTTTCTCATGGGAGCATACAAAACAATAAACTGATCAGAAATTGGCTTATTAGCAGGAAAGAGCAGATAAATCATCTTCATAGGGTTCAGCAAGATTGCTACTGACAGGTAATTGGCAAGGTATGTATTCATTGTTGGGTGGTTTAAAACCAAGATATGGACTAAATACCAGTTTTGACAAATAAATTGTAATCTGACCAGGTCTACGTCTAAACTGTGAACTGAAAGATCTCAGCCTGATATCTTAGCAACACTGAAGAAATAAGCTGGATAAACACAGGAAAGAGACACCTATTGCATCTTGTACTCCCTTGCAATTAGGCCAGAGTGTCACTTGCCTGCAATGTTGCTATAATCTGCCTTCTGATTCAAGAGTAAATAAACTACCAACAGCTGTGCCAGGTCCTGTTTGTGACACGCGTAGTGGTGCTATCTAGTGTACAGTGCCACAGGACCAGAAAGAGTATTGTAACTGCAGATCGGAGTATTCAAACTAGACCAAACAAGACTAGAAGAAATCACAGTATCACAGTATGTTTGGGATTGGAAGGGACCTCAAAAGATCATCTAGTCCAATCCCCCTGCTGGAGCAGGAACGCCTAGGTGAGGTCACACAGGAAGGTGTCCAGGCGGGCTTTGAATGTCTCCAGGGAAGGAGACTCCACAACCTCCCTGGGTAGCCTGTTCCAGTGCTCTGTTACCCTCACTGAGAAGAAGTTCTTTCTCAAATTTAAGTGGAACCTCTTGTGTTCCAGCTTGATCCCATTGCCCCTTGTCCTATCATTGTTTGCCACTGAGAAGAGCCTGACTCCATCCTCGTGGCACTCATCCTTTATATATTTATAAACATTAATAAGGTCACCCCTCAGTCTCCTCTTCTCCAAACTAAAGAGCCCCAGCTCCCTCAGCCTTTCTTCATAAGGGAGATGCTCCACTCCCTTAATCATCTTTGTTGCCCTACGCTGGACCCTCTCCAGCAGTTCCCTGTCCTTCTTGAACTGAGGGGCCCAGAACTGGACACAATATTCCAGATGGGGTCTCACCAGGGCGGAGTAGAGGGGAAGGAGGACCTCTCTCGATCTACTGACCACCCCCCTTGTAATACACCCAAGGATGCCATTAGCCTTCCTGGCCACAAGGGCACAGTGCTGGCTCATGGTCATCCTGTTGTCCACCAGGACCCCCAGGTCCCTTTCCCCTACACTGCTCTCTAATAGGTCATGCCCCAACCTATACTGGAACTTGGGATTGTTCCTGCCCAGATGCAGGACTCTACACTTTCCCTTGTTAAATTCCATCAGGTTATCCCCTGCCCAACTCTCCAGCCTGTCCAGGTCCCGCTGGATGCCGGCACAGCCTTCTGGCGTGTCAGCCACTCCTCCCAGCTTAGTGTCATCAGCAAACTTGCCAATAGTACACTCAATTCCCTCGTCTAAATCATTAATGAATATATTGAATAATATTGGCCCCAGTACTGACCCCTGAGGCACTCCACTAGATACTGGCCTCCAACTGGACTCCGCACCATTGACCACCACTCTCTGGCTTCTCTCTTTAAGCCAGTTTGCAACCCACCTCACTACTCTATTGTCTAGACCACACCTCCTCAATTTAGCTGTGAGGATGCTGTGAGAGACTGTGTCAAAGGCTTTACTGAAGTCAGCCCAGCACTATGGCCCTTCCCACATGATAAGCCCTGGACATCGGGAAAGATGAAACATAATAGCTCTCCAAATATTTGGTGGAAAAGGGTACCTAAAATACATTTATGGCAACTATAAGTTGTTTTTAAGGAAGTGGTAATCTGTATTGCTACACTACCAAAAGATTAAAACAGTCTGAATGAATTAGTAAACATATGACTTAACATAATAATAATCAGGTTCTTTTCATAAGATACACCCCTAAATGCCTCACAAAAATGCAATTTGTCTCTCTCTTTTTGCAGTGGTATTTCATTATTAATTCAAAGTAATTTCTGACAAGGAAACTAATACCATGCAATGATTATTTCATTGCAAAATAAAAATACAATTTCCAGAGAAATAAGATGAGAACTACGTAAAACTAAAACTAGTTTAAGTTACCTGTAATGAATATTTGACTTTCGTTGGAAGTCGTAAGGTAAATTGTGCTGGAAGGATTCCCAGTAAGGTCCCGTACCACTCTCATCTGTGTACACACCAAATATGTCACTGGAGAAAAAAAAACTCTTCAGTTTTTTTCCTGATATTTCATTGATTTTATAATGTCAAGACTGACACATACTGGATTAATTTTATTAAATGCTCTAAACAAGACATTTTAGTTCTTAACCTACAAATGCTTCGGCATGCATTGAGCCTCCATTATAAATTACAATCTGGAGATGTAATTAAATTTTCAGTTTAATAACTGTAAGGAAATTTCAGCATATATATTAGGACTAAAGCATGAGATACTTCATCAGGAAGGATATCAATGAAGCCACATTAGATGGTTGTGTTTCTTACGGATAAAAAGCATAAAATTACAGACAGCACAAGAAATCATGACGTGTCTCTGCAAAACTTCTAAACAGAGTACAAAGTCACTCTTTTGTTAATGTCTCAGTTAAACACTGGAATGTCATTCTCTGCCAGTCCCCCAGAACACTCAAAATGAATGCAGCCATAATCTTAACAGGGTTGTGCAGCTGGTCCTGCATCATATGACAAAAAAACTGCAGGTGACACCAACCAGTGTTAATGGAAGACTGAGTGCTTGGAGGGGAAGAGAGAGAAGGCAAGAATATATAAAGCTCTTTTAAAATCCTTAATTAAGGATTCCCCAGTTTGAAATTTCTAATTTTTAGCTCACATGCAATAACTAACACAACTGGGTGATGAATGCTGTTTGGCAAAAAAATGTTAATTCAAATAACAAAGCTTTTCTATTTTCACCTCTCCCTTCCTCCAATTCTCTTCAATTATTCTCATCTATTAAAAAAATCCCAAACTTATTTACGGAACAAAAGGAGTGACAGATTTGACCAGCTGCCTTCTTTATTTGCCTCTGATGCAAGAGATGTTGCTCCAGGTGCTTAATGTAAGTTTCTGTTTGAAATTAATGAGGTTAAATGAGCCCCAGGCCCAGTTGCCCAGCTATTTGCTTAGACCAACTGGCAGATTGCAATATGATATGGGGTTGAAATACATAAACTAATTATTTTTGGTTTTAAATTTTAATTTCTGATCAGCTATTTTCTGTTTGAAGAGATAAACCATGGCAATTTTTAATTCAGTGGCAATTATACTCAGAATTTGAAATTAGCAACCAACTAGAAAAATACTATAATTATTAATAAGCATTAGAAAGAGATGAATACTTGGGTGAATACGCTCAAACACATCTGGCTGAGAAGTTGCAAATAATTCCAGTACGAATGGTTGGTCTGATGTCCCATCAATGGCATGTGCCCAACGATAGAGCCAAAAGTCTTCCCCATGTTCTATATAAAAAAAAGTTAGGAAAAATGGATTAGTATTTATTCAGAAAGTTAAAAATGGATACATTTTGAAAGCCATATCTATAGAAAAACCTCTCTTTCTTGTTCGTTCAGCTCTTCCCACAAATGTCACAAGACCAATAACATCACAGGAATGATTGTTTGGTAAGTCATCCAGTTCTGACCTAAAACCAAAACAGAAAAAAAATGTAGGTATTTCTTAATAACAAAACAAAGCTTTCTCAGAAACTTTTCAAAAAACACCATTTCCAATTAATACTCAGTTTAATGTAAATTTAAGTTCTAGCTCAAAACCCAACAAAATTCTATTTTACCTTGTGATAAACCGATATTTAACTTCAGGTAACCCCCACTCTGGCTTAACCATTTCTTCTGGAATGATACTTATTTTAGTTGGAGGGTGTCGAACATTAAGGCTGATTTCTGACAAAGTAAAAAAAAAAAAAAAGTCAGTAACATTTAAGGCATGAATACAAATTAAAAGACAAAATCAAACCAAACAAACTTAAAAAAAAAATGATAAAAAAAACAGGGTAAAGTCTCTTAAATGAAACATTCCAACTTTGTCTCACTGCTTGTGAAATTATTAATCAATTCCTCTGATTTTATGTTCCCATCAAAGTAAAGTAATTCAAAGTACAGTATTCAACAATGCAGTTCTATAATCTGAGCAATGTTAAACTTTCCAATTCCGTACATGAGCCAGCTAGTCCAATCCAGCCACCTATTTTAAAAACCAGAAACAGAAACTAATACCACAATACTGAATAGATGTGAAGTACTTCTTATGCTAGTTTCATTCTCAAATGTCGCCATGATCTAAAATTGACTTGCAGAAAACAAAAGATAAAATTAGCAAATGAGAACTTCCACATCTGATAGCAGTTCAGGTAGTTGTTAACGGGATAGAAATACGCCATGGTGGAAAACAAAAGGTCTTCTCGTATTTATCCTATAGCACCTGAAAAATTTAATGTATCAAGCAGACTGTTTAAATGCTGAATAGCAAAGTTGGTGGAGAACTGGGGTAAGTGTGGGATTCTGCAGCCAGATAAAAAATAGAGGAGGAATGACTTCAGCATCTAGAATACACAAGGTGGTACTTGTGTTGTTTCTCTCATAACAAGACTTGACTTGTGGCTGTGAAAAAGACAGATTCTGATGAAGTTTCTACAAGATGCTTGGGTTTGGGCAAGGAATTATTCAAATAATGCACCCAGAAAAGTAATAAAATAGGTACAAATTATATATAAAACCATTTGTATAATCACATCTGTCCTCTCACCCTAGCAGTGCAAAATGAGGAAGGTGTTATACTTGAAATCAGACCCTCTACTTAAAAACTTTCTTTTGGCTGCTGCTTTCTAGAAACGTATTTTGAAGACAATTGTGGCTTTGCATATGGTGTTTTAGGACAGTAACTCAGAGAAAATTCCTGAAAACAAAACTTTCCCATGCATCAAAACTATTTATCAATTGCTTCATCATTTTGAGATGGAAGTCATATACTCAACTCAGGACTATACCCTGGGATGATTCAGAACCTAAGGTGAGTCCGGGCTACTTGAAACAGCAGTTTTCATCAGTACCACATAAATTCAGTGATCTGTGAAATGCAACATTGCCCAGCACTGGCATTCAAGGTGTTGGTACTATTTAAGCTCTAAAACCTGCAGTTACAAACAGAAGCAAGCAACACAGAACTTGCTTCACATAGATCTAGGAATAAGCCAGAAGCACACTATCTTGCAAGAACTCTTAATTTGGAAAGCCCTTTCCCTTGTGGCCCTGTTAACCCTCCAGGCACATTTTACAGCATTTACAGGTGAATGGTTGTAAGGAAGCACTGGAAAGCTGGGATTTGATGGAATTACAAATTGGAAATAGATGATGAAAAAAGTAATTGTTATTTAAGCAATTCAGTGTAATCAATTGCTTTAACTAGCTAGCTGAAGAACTTCCAGAGCACTCATTGCACATGTTTAAAATTAATGTCGGCTGTCATTTTGTTCTGAGTGTAAGAGCAGAAAAGGGGAAAGAACTCATGTTCAGAGAAGTAGGAGAGAAAAAAATATTGACCCAACGCAGTTTGAAAAGGCTATTAGTGTTATATTGTGGCACTTGTATTTCTTTAGCATAGCTCCTTTGAGTATCTGTCATACTTAACAACTGCAAGTAAGAAAATACTTTATCCTAGCCAAGGAATATTCTTCACATATTCACTCCCCTGGTGCTCTGTTTCAGCACAGACAGCAGTCATCAAAGCAACTTTTTATTCAGTGGAGATTTGTCGATACTCTGGGCCTTGACCATATATGCTAAAGTCAGATCAGGTGACGACGTGCTTCAATGTCCTGGATGAAGGTGTGAGCAGTGCACAAATAATATTTATATTATTAATGAGGAAGTAGGTTAAAATTCAGTACCAGAGGCCTGTCTTTATGATCCCAATACTTGAAATCAGGCATTATATTTTTTAATTTATTTATTTTAAAATAAAGGTGGCTATAGAGTTTGTAAACATGATCTAAATATAAACAGGGAACAATAAAAAGTTAGATGCTAAGACACCTTTCAGAGCTAATATTTAAGGATATATGCCTCATCAATTAGTCTCAGCAATGGATCACTTTCAATTTTATTTCTATGAAGAGCTACCTTTTTACAGCGACATTGAATCAGAACAGGTTTCTGCAATACTTAACCAATTGTAGCAAATCTCTTCATCTGTGAATCCCCTGGGGTTGGCTGTGTTTTAAATGGGTAACTGGTTTTGATAGTGTACTGTTCAAGAAGAAGTACCGTGCCAACCTTCATGCTGTTATACCATTCAGGACATAACGAGTTCCACAAAACCATTGACATCATGCCTGAAGCATCAGCAACTTCGAAGTAAGCCTGAAGAAAAAAATCAGACAAAATACATTCATCTTTTATTTATCATTATTCTGATATGTACTTATTTTGGTTAATGCATCAGCTACTTAACTCATGAACAATTTCCATGATGATTACAAAAGGTTACAGAGTATGTTCCAAAACTTGTAGTAAATACTAGAGTTGAAGAAATTCCTAATTTCCACAAAAGAATTCTTCCACAACCACCCCAACCCAAACTCTTTTCTTTCCAGTGCTCAGTAATGGTAGGTCACGCCAGTTTCGATCTATGGTTTTTAGAGGAGGTTGGGGAAACACTGTATACAAGAAACAATATTGAAAAGATTCTTCTTTATCAGAGAGAATTCTGTATTTAGAATAAAATTTCAAAATATCCATGAAGAAAATAAATGTATTTTGGAAGTCGAGATGTTACAGGACCATGTGTTAAAAATTTTTGATCAAAACATGATACAAGTCTGATTTTCAAGAAAAAAAAAAAAGCAGAAAACAATCTGCATTGCAATCCACTGTCTTTTCATTGAAGTTTTTCCTCACAAAGATTTCTACCCATTTTTTTTTAAACTGGGTGAACTTTAAATCCAAAACTGAGCAGACCACTGAGCAGTAAAAAAGTTTAAACAGTATTATAATGGTCTTAAATGGTTGCAATCTACTGAAAAAAATCATCATCTCTAGCAAAATGCTTCATTTTATCCATTAATCTGTCAGCCTCAAACAATCATCTGCTTTTGCTCGTATTACCATGCACTCTCTTCATGTTCAAATTCTCAAACATATCTAACACCTTATGTGTTTTTCCCCCTTGCTGCTTCTAAAATCCTCTTTTCCTTATTCCAAGTTCAATACAGAGATTATACAAATCAACATTTGTTAGTCCATTCTCACATTCATGAACCATGCATCCTTGTAAGTAAACCATTATATCATAGCATCTTTTGTTATCCCATTGGCTTTTATTCAGTAACAGTCATTCAACACACAACACCATAAAAAGAAGGAATGCATGAAGCAAAAAGCATGTAAAAACCTGTCTTTTGACCTCTTGAACTAAATCAGCTCTGGGCACAGGGTCAAGGTTTTTCTCTGTTTCTCAACTCTGCCACCCCAGTGAGTCAGCCAGAGATGGGCAAGAGCCTGGGAGGAGACACAGCCAAGATAACTGACCTGAGGTGACCAAGGGGATAGTCCGTGCCATGTAACACCATGCTCGGACATAAAACAGGCTGCTGCTCTTCAAAGCACTCACTGTTCAGAAACTGGCTGGGCATGGATCTGCTGCTGCAGAGGTGGTCAGCAATCGCCTTTGCATCACTTGTCTTCCCGCCCCGCCCCCCCCCCCTTTTTTTTTTCTTCTTTCCCCCACCATTGACTTTTCCCCTTCACCTCATTAAGCTGTCTTTATCTCAGTCCATGTGTTTTTCTTTGCTATTGCCCTTCCAATTCTCTCCCTCACCCTGCTGGAGGCAGCTGTGGGGAGCAAGTGACCAGCTAGTGAGTGCTTAGTTGCTGGCTGAGACCAACCCACCACACCTCCTGTCTCCATTTTCAAGAAACTCTACACAAAAATATCACAAGTAAAACACATTAGGAAAATCATTAAGAATTTTACAGTGAAACAATCTATCTGGAAGTCCTCAGGTGAGAGAATTAGGGGATAGAAACTGTTAAAATTTGGTTGCACTTTTTTTTTTTTCCACAGGACAGACTAACTCCAACTTCCAAAGCACAGAGACCAGAAACATTTTGGCTGCTAAGCTACTAAAAACTTCAACTATCTGGGTTTTTTTCTTCTCAAAAAGCTCAACTGAACTAAACTGAAGAACTTCCAAAGTTTGTACATACCATCACTAAATTCACCATTTCCTACTGTGAAGGGCTTAGCATTTTTATAAAGGTTGCAGTTTTAATATAAAGTAGCTACAACATAAATCCTAACTATGTGCTTACTGTATGGACTAATGATTTCCAAATATCCTACAGCTATTTGTTCAAGCATTAACCTATGTATTTATCCCTCTTTACCTGATAAGGCATATCCACTTTTTTCTCTGGTTTCCCGTAGTACCTTAGTCTAGATTTGTGCAGGACTCTCACAAGAAGTGGATTGAAGTGAACTCTGCTTCTCCAGGTCATTTCCAGCTGACCAAGAGAAGTCAGCTTGGAGACTAAGGTTAAAGAACAACAAAACAAAACAGAGCATTCGTGATTGAACATTTACATTTTCAGGAGAGATGAGGATTATATGTGTATTTTCTTAATGTTTTTAACGTTGACAAAGGCTCATTTGCTGATACCATTTACCATGAAATCCTGTTCCGAGCTATCTACACACAGAATAGTTTTGATATTTAATTTAAAATGACACAGACGTGGTGTCAGATGAGCAAAAGAGCTACTACAAAAGACACTGGTGTTAGCCTACAAGGGTATCACACTTGTGCAGAAGTCTTGCTCATACCTCCCTCCTCACCAGACTTTGCAGACCAGCCTGAGCCCCTCAGCACTGACTGCACCATGGGCGGCAGCTTCCAGGTGCGTGTCACCACCCAGTCCCGCAGCCTAACAGAGAAACTACTACTGGAATAGACATTTTTGACACCTTAGAAGACTGGATGCAAGCACCACAGCTACATATTTTCAGTCAATATCTCATAAAGTTTAAAAACTCATAGAATCATAGCATCATTTCAGCTGGAAGAGACCCTCAGGATCGAGTCCAACCGTGACCTAACCTAACTCTAGCACTAAACCACGTCCCTAAGAACCTCGTCTAAACGCCTTTTAAACCCCTCCAGGGATGATGACTCTGCCACTGCCCTGGGCAGCCTGTTCCAGTGCCTGACAACCCTTTCTGTGAAGATTTTTTTTCAACAATATCCAATCTGAACCTCGCCCGGCACAACTCCTCTCAAAGTAACATAAACAAGCAAGCTGTGATACTTATGGCATGTTCACATTGGTGTCCAACACAACCAGAGGGTCAATCCTGAGCAGAGCCTGGCCCAGCTGCACCAGCAACGCAACCAACTGTGCCTGCTCATCTCTGTGGGCGCCTTTGGACAGCTTCAGCAGCGCAGGCCTCCCCGGGGCTGCCTCTGGGCCGACATCCACCTCCAGAATCACAGGATCACAGAATGTCAGGGATTGGAAGGGACCTTGAAAGATCATCCAGCCCAATAACCCCAGCAGAGCAGGAACACTTAGATGAGGTTACACAGGAAGGTGTCCAGGTGGGTTTGAACGTCTCCAGAGAAGAAGACTCCACAACCTCCCTGTTCCAGTGCTCTGTTACCCTCACTGAGAAGAAGTTTCTTCCCATATTTAAGTGGAACCTCCTGTATTCCAGTTTGTATCCACTGCCCCTCGTCCTACCACTGGTTGTCACCGAGAAGAGCCTGGCTCCATCCTCCTGACACTCCATCCCCTTCCTCTCCAGCCACCTCCTGTCCTTACCGTCGACGTTCACCTGCGCCTGGGGCTTGTCCGCCACCCACACGTCTCCGTAGGGATCCTCGTTGTTCCATAGCGGCAGGTAGTGGTTCTTCTCCCCGCGGAGGGGCGGCGGGCGGCGGCGGGGCGGGGCGGCGGTGAGGCCGCTGCCCCCCACCGTCTCCAGCTCCTCCAGGCACAGGAACCCGTAGTTGAGCCGCTTCTCATCGTACAGGTACGAGCAGCGCCTGAGGCGCAGGCGCGCGCCGGCGCGCAGGTGCGCGCGGTGGACTAGGCCGTTGAGGCGCGGCGCCAGGAAGCAGCGCTCCTGCCGCGCGCCGTCCGCCAGCGTCACGTCGTACCAGTACTGCGGGGCGGCGGGGGCCTGGGCCAGGTACCGCTCCACCGCCACCACCGTGAGCGGCGGCGGCTCCGCGGGGGCCAGGCTCAGCTGGGAGGAGCCCCGCACTTCCTCAAAGACCCTCTGGAGCCAGGAGACACCGCCGCCGCTCGCCGGCGCCCCCCGCCTCTCCTCGGCGCCGCGTTCCGGGGTAGGGTCCTGCATGACAGCTTCCTCTCAGCCCCTCCCCCCGCGCCGTCCGGGGCGAACGCCGGGGACCGGGCCGCCGCTGGGGCGGGGGAGGGCGGTGGGAGACGGCGGCCGCGGCCTCCTGCTGTCACAGGCTGAGCCAGGACGCCGCCACGGCGCGCGCGGGGGCGGAGCTGGTGCGCGCGCGCGCCGCTTTCCATTCAAAGCTGCCAACGGTCGCGGAGGGGGAGGGGTGGAGCCGGTGGAACCGTTGCCGGGGCGGCGCGGAAGACGCTTGACAGGAAGGCGGCGGCAGCGGGGAGAGCCCGCCGGGGGCGGGCGTGTGAAGGAGGAAGCGGTGGAAGGAGCAGGCGCGGGGCCGCCGGTAGGAAATACCCGGGTAGCGGAGGAGAGGCGAGGCGAGGCGGGAGTTTCGAGGCGTTGGGCCAGCACTGCTCGGTTGTTAGAGAGCGAGCCCGGGGCCTACGGCAGGGCCGGGCCATTGGTGCATCTGCTCCGTGTTGTGCTGCCCGTGTCCCGGTCTCCGGAACGGCAATGGGGCTTCTCATTCCCTTTGGCCCCCGAGGGACCTTTTGCTGCACCTGTTCCTGATTTTGTTTTAATTTAACTGGGTGCATAATACTCATTATTGTTTCTACCTCAAGATAGAATCATTTTGGTTGAAAGAGATCCTCAGAGTCATCGAGTCCAACCATAGCCTAACCTAACTCTAGCACTTACCCACGTCCCTAAGAACCCCGTCTAAATGCCTTTTAAACCCCTCCAGGGATGGTGACTCCACCACTGCCCTGGGCAGCCTGTTCCAGTGCCTGACAACCCTTCCCATGAAAAATTTTTTCCTAGTATCCAATTTAAACCTCCCCTGGTACAACTTGAGGCCATTTCCTCTTGTCCCATCACTTGCTACTTGGGAGAAGAGACCAACCCCCTCCATGCTACAACTTCCTCTCAGGCAGTTATAGACAGTGATAAGGTCTCCCCTCAGCCTCCTGTTCTCCAGGCTGAACAGCCCCAGTTCCATCAACCACTCCTCATCGGACTTGTGCTCCAGGCCCCTTGTGCTGGCTCCTGAAATTATAGAATCATAGAATCGTTTAGTTTGCAAAAGATCTTGCAGATCATTGAGTCCAACCATAAACCAAACACTGCCAAATCTACCACTAAACCACATTCCTAAGAACCATATCTACATGTCTTTTAAACCCATCCAGGGATGGTGACTCCACCACTTCCCTGGGCAGCCTGTTTCAGTGCCTGACAACTCTTTCTGTGAATGAAGTTTTCCTAACATCCCATCTAAGTCAGGTAGCCTTTGGAGATCCAGAAGAGCAAAGTGGGGCTGCATCTTGGGCAGAGCTGTTCCACGCACTGGGCCAGATGCAGTTCTCCCAGTTGAGAATGGTTGTATTCCTGGTCTACTGTCTTTGCCATTGTGGAGTATTTGCTGTAGGGAAACTGGAAGACCTGTTCTTTGAACCATTTAAAACAGTCTGAAAAACTACAAGAAAGCATAACAGCCAAGCCTTTTCTGGTCTTTAGACTGCCCTAGGAATGGTATGAGTTTATGGATTTTATGTAACAGAGCACTCCTTAGGGAAAAAATTTAAATCAGTCATTCCTGATGTTTGTGTTGGAGCTAAGGTA
The DNA here is from genome assembly GCF_037038585.1 of Patagioenas fasciata. Classification (NCBI taxonomy): domain Eukaryota; kingdom Metazoa; phylum Chordata; class Aves; order Columbiformes; family Columbidae; genus Patagioenas; species Patagioenas fasciata. The sequence goes on from NC_092530.1 coordinate 17,918,364, forward strand.
TTGAGCAAAACTTCAATGTGGTGTCTTTTCTTTTCCCCACAGTAAATACATGATCTGTTGTGTGGACTGATAAAAATAGTTTTTATGATTTAAAAAGCAAACATGACTCAAACACCTTTTTATTGAGGTTGCACAGGATGTGATTTTACATCACACATAAGCTTTACCTAGAGAGCTGTGGTGTAGACTTTTTCCAGCTATTAAACAAATCTGTAGGTATAATGAGGTACTCTGTATACTGTTCACAGCTTCTTTTCACTTTTGTCTGTGCTTGTGATATGACTTGCAGAAGAAAGGTGTTTTACTTATATCAGAGGTAATTGTTACATGTACATCTCTTGTCAGGATTTGATATTATTGTAAGTCACTCTGGTTTCAGTCATGAAAACTATGAAGTTATAGTTTTTGTGGAGTAATAATGGACTGACTATAGTAGAGTTAATACTTTATGATTTTGGATAAATTTGTATGCATTGCAGTTTCAGATACAAGACAGTTCCCTCTCTTAGGAACTGGATCCTGTTACCTTCTTTCTCACCAGCAGAGGTCTAGCTAACATAGCAATTTCAAAACTGGCTCAGGGTAAATCTTTATCACTGACTGAATGTCAACAGCAAGTTTAATGACTGGTTGTGTCTGTGCATTCCTCTGGATGTGATTTCCCTGCCATAGCTGACCAGTGGGATGGATGTGATTGTATTAGAAACGGGAAGTTCAGAAACACTTTGAGAATCAGTATGAATGGTGATGAGCCATCAGGAGATGGCCCTATCAGTCATGAAAACAAAGAGCACAGTGTGTTACTTCGAGCCTGTTCCATCAGACCGTGTAAGAATATCAGTGAAGACAATATGAGTTTTTACACTGAGCACTGGTGTCGACCTCTGGTGAATTAATAGAGAGTCTCAAATTCTCAGACATAATTAGCAGCTAAGGATCTCAGGTTTTATGTACAACACACCTTAAGAAAATCAGCAGTTAGTCTCTATAGCAATGCCAGTGAGGAATGGGCTGTGCTGAATAGGAAGACGTTATGACATTCTGTTAAATGTTACATTTAATATACATTGGAGAAATAAAAGGTGATGCTGTAGATTTTTTAAAAAAAATAGTTATTGTGCGAGATCATAAAGCTTACTGTAAAACACCGTTGTTCAACACAAAGTGTTTTGAGGACAAAAATGGAAAAGCTTTTCTGATGCATTTCACCATTATTTCCTAGAGGCTTTTGTTAAATCAACCTAGAAAATAACAGGAAGTGGTTAACTAATGCTAAACTAACATTACCCAGCAGACATGCTCTTGCCTTTTAATCAGCTCTATGCACTTTGAAGAGCAGTTAAAGAAAGTGGTGGGCTTTCAGCAGGAAGATCACTTACACATTTGTTATGTGTAACCTTGATCTATTGTGCAGGTTTTAGAATCTAAGGAAGTCTTTTATATAGATTGCAGGTTTGCTCATTTTTAGTTAACTTAAATACAGCTGTCTAAACAGGGAACTAGCTAGCTTTTATGATGTTTTTTGGAGGATCAATTTCATTCCACAGCAGTGTGGTACCATGAAACAAAGTACTTTTAAATGCAAAAGAAAGGTAAGATTAAAAATGCCATTTCATTTAAGCTCCAATAACAATAGAAAATACAAAGCTATTTACAGTTTGTTTGATATATTATGTAGCTTGCAGTGTGTGTGTGAGTGCAGCCAAATCTTGCTGCATAGCTCTCTTGTTTGGCAAATAGTTATAAATTAAAGAAGATATTTTATTTTTTCCTCTTATGAGACAAAACCCCAAATGCTTTCACTTTGGGCTGGCATTGTTTTGTTTGCAGAAGTGTGTTTTGTGGTGGTGAGATATTGTCACTGTTCATTGCAGGGTGATGATAAACCATGGCAGATACTGTTTCATTGTGCCTTTAGGTACAACATGGGTAATACAGCTTTTTTCAGGGCAATTCTACTATCAACGCACAGTAAATTGGGAGGGTTCTTAAGGTGGGGTGGTTTCTGCCAGGGAGAGAGGAATTCCATATGTTCCTCATTTAGTACCTGTTAATTGATGGCCTCCCCTTCCTAGCTTTTTTTGGCTACCTTGCAAATTCTAAATAAATGGTTGTTTTCTTATGTTGGATAAAATTTAGTGGCCATCTCACTACTGCCTTTTGGCACTGGTATGCTGATTTTGTGCAGCACCTTACAGAATAAATAAAACAAAAGATGCAGACTTAGAAGTATACAGGGCTGGAATAAAGTGTGTGTGTGCAGGAGGAGGGGATTAAGTAAATTATGTATTAGCTTGATGCTGGCTGCTACCTTAAGAAAGAGGAAGTCGAGGCCTGGTCTGGAGTCCAGTGTGCATCTCTTCGGTGATGTGCTTGTATGCCAGAAGCCGTACCAGATTAATCAGTGTATGGATGGATGATCCTGTGTCCCTCTGGGGGTACAGTTTCTAGCAATTTGCAACTTTCTGTTTTCTTAACTGTTTTCTTGAACAACTCAGGATGGGGAGCAGGAGAGAATCATGAGCAAGGATGATCAGAGAAAGGCTAATTTTATTTTGCTGAATTTTCCTTGTAAGTTGAATTTTCCTTAGTAGTCTCATAAATGAGTGCCATAGTTGGGCCCAGTTTGATTCTTGTTTACTTAATATTTGCCACAGAATATTCCTATATTTAAGGGTAGCATGAGATGACTCCTCTTGATTGCTGGTGCACCACTGATCAAATGGGTGTGCTGCCTGCATGTCTATCAATGCCACGGAGTGAGGGCCGAGGGAGGAGATTTTAGGTTCTAACCCATACAACACTTCCTCTGACATTACTTATAGCACCTGCCATAGCAATCAAGCTTAGTGTATGTGTTGGATAAAAATACAAATAATGTTTTAGTATTAGTCTAGACAGGGTAGATCAACCCTAAAGCCTAGTAATTACAGGTTAGATTAAAAATTGCCTTTATTTGCTCTCATGTCTGGGCATTTTGTCCAGTTTTACTTTGCCTGCAGACTTCTATCAGGTGTTACTTGTCCAGATTTCAACAACTGGTGTTTCCTTTCTCTCATCACCTTGAGTACTTTCTTTTTTTGGCTGGGCTGTATAGTTTGGGCTCAGAACTACAACTGCATAGAAACGTTTTATGACCCGGCCATCCAGGCTGAAGCAGCATGCCTGCTAGGAACCTGGGAGATAGGCTTTTGTAAGAGGTTATATTGTGTGCTTGTGACCATACATTTTTAACTCAGCCAAAAATGGAGAAGTCTTAATGGAGATGGCAAATGAGCTTCACTTTTCACAGGCATGGTGAAAGGTACAAAGACCAGTTTATTGACCATTTTCTCAAGTCCTGGTTCCTGATTTTTTTTTTTTTTTTAGTAGAAAAGCCTGCCAGTTTGCTAATCTGTCTGTTGTTTTGCAATACAAGTTTGTTTCATTTTGTAAAAACAAACATGGACAAGGCAAATACTGTCCCTAGCGTCTTTCCTGGAAACTGTAGAATCATCTTGGCTAAAGTCAAGGGAGGTGGGGAAGAGGGATGGAAATGAACTGGTAATAGCTGATACAGAAGATGGAAATTATAGCCCTGTCTGAAGAATCTCACAATATTAGAAGGAAGGGAAGAATGGGGTCTTGAGAAGATCAGCACTTCCCACTCATGTTGCTAACCTTTGGCAAGGTAACACACATCTACAGGCAGAAAACAATAAAGGATCACCTCAAAAGGGCAAACCCTTGGATCCTCATCTGCAGTTCTTTTTACATATATGGGGCTGTGTACAAGATTTTTCGTGCTGATTCTAGAACACAATAATTATTATTTCTTGATAAGATTTTTCCACAACATTAATTACCTCTCCCTATCCACTAATCATACATACATGAATCAATGTATTTTTTTTTCATAGCAGTCATCGGTGCAGAAGTGTATCACAGCTAAAGAAGAAAGCCAGAATTCTTGCTTCTCTCTACTTATTACAACTATTCCTGATTTTAAAGGAGGTAAGCAAATGGAAAGAAAAAATCTCCTGTCCAACAGATGCAATTGTACTGGAACTGAAGCCTGATGTATTTCCTCTTGTGCTGAGGAGTGAAACTCATTTGAAGTTTCCAGGTGTACTGTATTACTGAACTTCAGAAGTAACTTTTGGTGGGAAGAACAATAATGACTGGAAAAACTAAGGTATATAACCATCAAGCAACCATGATACCTTTAAGGTTATGATACAGATTCCACTCCATACATTAAATACTGGAAACAACATGCTCTGCTAGCTTGAGAGACATATAACATTGATGAAAGGTACTTTTCATTTTAGAAAATTAAGGTAAATCTTGCCTCATGCCCTCACCCTTTCCAACTCCAAAAACTGACATAAATGGTCAATTTCCTAATTCTTGCTCTTAGGCGGTGCAGCTACAACATGCTATTACACTTCCCATCATATATAGGAATACATTTTATATGCAGCAACTAAGACTGCATGAGGATACCTGAGAAGAAGTGAACTGGGGTAACCTGGCGTTCAGGCTGATACACATGCTTAAAAGCCAGTTCTTGCAGTGTCGGTGACTGCAAGCTGTCATTTCACTCTAGTTCTGCTGCCCTCATCCCACTGGGTATTTCTGTAAAGAGAAAGGCGGCAGCACAGAAACTCACTTGGGAAGCTCATTAGAGCACAGACAGCACAGCGCTGGCTGACACCCTTACTGCCACTCTGTCTAGGCTGAAATCTCACACTGTCACCTCAACATCTTTATCCACTGCGAGAAAATAAATTAATTTGTCTCTATAGGCAGATGTAGATATTCCCCTAGGGATCCTGACTGGATTTCGAAAACAATAACAAAACTTTTAATCATTTTTACAGTAGTTTATGTAAATAGAACAGAATTTTACAAGCACAATATAGTGTTGATTTTCAGAGTATTTTTTTATTACTGTATCAGTTGTACAATTTCAACATTAGGGAACAATACATAATGTACAGTACATAGGCTTGTATCATTCCCAGGTTTTAAAGTCATGTGTCAAGATTCAGACTCCAGAATAGAGTTCACTGTTCCTAAAATGAAAGCAGGCACATCCAATACTACCTTGCTGCAGTTATTAGCACAATCTTGTTTGGCAAATATAAGATTAAGAGCACCACCTGCCATTAGGATACTGCATGTACCAAAGAATTACTGACAGGGATCCTTAACATTCTGTCCTTCTGCCCCTGTAGCATTTGTTCACATCAAAGTGACATCACTAGAAAAATACATTGTTAAGCAGTTTACTCCTTGATTGTAGAAGTTAGTGAAAGGGTACAGCTAGAGGAACATCTCACAAAATGAAACTACAAATCTGATACACATTTTGCATAGTTAAATTTATGTCAGGATAAACTTGTGTCTCTGGAATTTTTCTTCCTGCCTTTGAACTTTTGCTTTGAGCTGAACAGTTTTTCAGAACACTCATTCAGTGTTCAGACCACCTGGTCACTCCCGATAACTTTCCATTTCTTTGGTTACTTCCTTTTCCTTAACATGCCTTAACTCCTTTTTTTAATTCCTCCTACAGCAATACACTGTTCCAGACATCCACTCACTCCCCTTTGGCTACTCCTGTTTATTTTCTTCAGCTTTCCCCACCTCTTCAGTCACTTCCACTCTCTTCTGTTACTCTTCTCAACATCTCTAGGCTCTTTTTAATTTTCAACTGTTCTGATTTTCTCTTAATAAAAAAAAAATGCCACAGTCTTCTTGTTGTTGCATCTACTTGCTATTTGCAATACCACTTCTAAATCCTTTCAAAGCATTCACCTCTATAGACTTCATTCTTTCCATGTTTACACATAGATGTAACCCAAACAATTCCAATAGTTTTGTGCAAAGTGACAGATGAAAATCTAACCCACTGCCTTGACACAGATGGAGAGAAGAGAGAGCTAATAGAAGAAAAAAGAATGAAAAATTAAAATATCAATGTAATAGTGCACATTTGCTCTCCTGATCTTTTTTTCCCCCTCTTGGTATGGAGCTAAACAAACATCTTTACAGTGTGTCAACTTACTATCACCTTACTTTTCTGTTAAAATAATATTAAACAAGTTTGATCACATTTGCTTCTTTATTCTGTTGATATCAGTTGTTCTAAATTCCCACTGTTCTCTGCTAAATTCTATTTAACTAGTGCCTAGCATCAGGAAAAAAAAAATCTGCCTCCTATCTGTTGACACCATAATAGGAGAGGGAAAAAATTCACATGCATCCCTTGTAATGCAGAAGCTGCTATGATAAGCACACTTTAGAAAATAATATAGGGCAGCCTGGATCACTGATTGCAAAACTGCTAATGCTATAAGCAAGAAAGTTTTGCATACCTACTGGGTACAAAATGAAAGCTGTTCTTCCTTCTCACTCTTAGACTTTTAAGTTGAAAGCAATTAAGTTGTATTTCTGATTGTCTGCAAATTATTTTATGCCTGTAATTGTAACTTTCATCTCTGTTTCTGTTACAGATGTTACAGGCTTGGGTTTGTTTAGTTTTGTGTGTGTGGCTTTTGTTTTGGTTTTAGTCATGTCTTCATTGTTTATTCTTGCTATTATTTTTGGTTTTGTGGATACAAAAAGTCCAGTTTTGAGTAGCATGGGAGCCAAGCCACGTTTTGCTCATTTGTCCCAGACCTCGCACTGGCAACAGGTAGGAACATTACTACAAATAGATAGAGACATCCTGTTTTCACACAGCTCTGTCTGAGCACAGTGTAGCATTCAAATTTTAAGCCTGCATCCAAACTGGTTACCTGCGTACATTAAGAACCACTTTAAGTATTTAACTGCACATATTTTTTAGTGTGGCCTTAGGCTTATTTTTCTGCAAGTTAAAACATTTAAAGGGAAAATACTTCATAAAAAACTTACACATTTTGAGATACACTAGTGCTTCTGAAAAGTGCTAGGCTAATAACTTTGGAAAGTGCAGTCCTCCACATAGCCAAAGAGCACAGGCAGCAACAGTGTAGGCATCTCTTACCTGCCTGCAGCTGTTGAGGTGCCAGCACAGGAAAGGGGGCAAAGGATGATTAGCCCCTAATTTAATTCTCTGCTGACATAGACAAGGATGCCAGTTCTGGGGCTGATGATTGCAATCACAGCACCTGTCAGTCACAGCATGACTGCTAACACTAACTTGACCTGACACACTATACAAAACAGCTACCAGTTTTAACAACTTTCTTTCTTGCCTTCTTCAACAATTTTGAATGAACATCCTTGAGGTAGATGACCAGATATTCCAATGCACTTTCCCTGCACCTTTCAGTATCACATATTTCAAGTAAAAAAAAAAATTTAAAAAAAAATCTATTTTCAAACACTGTAGTTAGCAATTTCACTTTTGCCTACAGTGTCATCCATACTGTATCATGTCTGGAATGAGCTCTTTTGTATTACATTTGATGCTTTCCATTTTCAAAGCACATCCAAAAATCACCTAAATGAGGATTGCAATAAACCATACAATTTAATCATAGTATATGATATATATAGTGTATATATATATATAATATCTATAGTTTTATGGCAAGTTACAGAGCCCCTGAGAACAGAGTTTATGCAGAAACACTGGCACCAATAACACTAGTGGATGCGGCTTTATTTAGATGTAATTAGCATAGAAAGCACCTGAAATTATTTATATTTTCTATTTATAATAGATTAACTCTTTGGATATTTTCATAACTATATTAAGAATACATTTGTTAATCTTAACATCCATTGTGGAAAGAATATATTTACACAGAAATACATGAAAGACTTGCTGCCGAAAGAGCAAGAAGGGAAGAAAAGATGGTGCCTGGTCCTGTGCCCTTATATACATGGGTAGTGCCTTTAAATCAACTCATATGAGTGCGGGTCCCATGTTAGAACAAAAGTTACAGGTTCAGGTCCACAAGGCTTTATGCACATACAATTTTGACAAACTACTATTTGAACTATTTTTACAAATACATTCTACAGTAACTGTGTCTACCGGCTCAGGCATCCAGCCCTGAGAGAAACATGAAGTCTGTCCCCTGCATTTTGTAAAATCTACCAGATGGGGCACATGTCTAGAAGTAGCTGCTTTTACAGCTCTGCAGTGAAATGCACCTGCCTACCTAGCACAGGATACGGCTGATCCATTGAGCATCCCAATCTGCATTAGGCCCCTTCATGAACACTTGCTCTTTCACTTGTTATAAGACTTGGGCAGCTGAGTCTTGGTAAAACGGTGACAGCTTGCTTAAAATGCAAAACCCAGTTCAAAATAAAGTAGATGCCAGTTTGTCACACAGCTTGTGTAGATATATCTACTTAGAGATGTTGCTGTCCAAAAAAAGAAAGACTTCAGTTCAAGATAACAACATTACATCATCTGTGAAAATGAAACTGTACACGTTTCAGAGTACAGGAACCTCTTCAACTGGCTACATTCTTCATTAAAGTTGTTCTCCCCTGGCACTATGAATACAATCTTGGTTTGCAACACATTTTGCAAGACAAACAAGGTTTGCAATATTTTGACAGGAAAATGGAATTCTTTCCCAACAGAAAGAATATGAATTTTGATAAGTTAATAATGGCAAAATCTTTGTAGGTAAAAAGTGCAAATTTGCGTATATTACCTCCAAGCATTTTACACTGCTACCTACAGGGAATTTCAAAGCATCCTTCATTTTGAAGTGATTTACCAGTTGAATAGTACATTTTGACCAAGAGTCATAAAGTATATTTGACTGCTGCCTCCTGACTGTACAGATGCAAAGAACACCTTGAAAGAGAAAAAAAAAAAAAATATATGCTACTGTCAGTCTACATTTATGAGAATATTTTTTACCCATATGTGAAATCTGAGAGAATGCCAGAGTCCCAAATACACGGAAATACATGTATATATATCTCACAGTTCAATTTTAATCCCATAAGAAACTTTTAAAAGTGAAACGATGCTTGTGGTACAACTGGGTATATTTTGATGTATCTCTTTTCCTATTTGGAAAGACACAAGATGATAACATTTTAAAATAATTAATGAATCTAAACAGTTTGGGGGCCCCAGTTTTCTAAATATGTCAGTGGGACTAAGCAAGTTTCACAGAAAATTTATCAAGCACTGCTAAATGCAGCAATCATACTTGATTATCCATACTCGAGTGTCTGCAGTATCTCAAATATTAGAGCACTGGTGTTTTTTGTGTGGTGTGGTTTTGTTTCTTGGTTTTGTTTGGTTTTTTGTTTTGTTTTTCATGATGGCTGCTCGGAATTGGCTGTAATTTGGATAGCCCAGGAGAGGCAGTCCTGTAATTGGGCATTATCAAGGCTGGCTCACCAGCCCTCCCCAGTACACCTGTTTTGCTGGAGTCTGGCCAGTTAGCAGTGTCTGTTATCATTTCTGATATCAGTTAAGGCTGGGTGCAACAGGAGTTATAACAGAGCTGGCTAAAGTAGGGTCGTGTGAAAGTGTGGAATATGCATAGTGTGTGCTTTGTGGGGCCAGTGACTACATGTGCTTTGAATGAGGAAATTATGCTAAGGTAAGAAATAACCAATGTAAAAAGAAAGTTATAAAAATTAAATGGTCTTAGTGTCATAGTCAGCCATCACTCATTTTTGCTAAATCACCACACTGTAATCATCTCCATACCTTGTCATTTCTTTCACATAGAAATTTTAGCTTCTGTGCTTTCTTGTGCATAAATACTCCTTCCAGATTTCCTGTTTCCACAGAGCGTAGTTCAATTGCCTTCTCTCCCCAGCCCATGACCTGATTAGATTGAAGGTAAGCTGGGAAGAAAAAAAAAAAAAAAAAAGAAAGAGATACAATTTAACAGCTGAAAAACTGATTTTTACTTCATTTATGTCAATATGGATCTGAAGCATTTCTCTTTGATAACAATATATTCTGAATTATTTGTATTTTAATTTACATAGCACTGGGAACAGTAACTGTATTTCAGTTACTACTCCCAGACTTTGTATTCTAGACCCAAAAGCATGCTACTTATATATTTTGTGATTTTAGAATCATGAAAGTTTGGAGGAAATCTCTGAAGGGCCTCTTGTTTAACCCCCACCCCAAAGCAGGGCCAGATAAGATAAGATTATTCAGGACCTTGTCCAGACATGTTTTGATGGATATTTCACAACCTCTCTGAGCCTCTGCTGCAATGCATCACTGCTTTCAAGGTTAAAAATTTCTTCCCAATACCTAACTGGAATTTCTCTTGGTGCAACTTGTGCCCATTTTGCCTCTCATCTCTTCATTCTACATGTACAAGAAAAGTCTTGACTTTGTGTTCTCTATACCTTCCTAGTAGGAAGTTTGTTTTGTATTTACTATGAAGCTCAGCTTAGTTTGAAACCTAAATACTTTTGAATCTGAGATTCTGGCATGATTAATTTAGTGTCCTTAGCTATTGTCTTCCCATCACTGGTTATATTCAGTATCTCCAAAACCAAAATAAGATACTCCGGCTCTGTGGAAGCTTACTATGCATCTCCCTTTAAATCTGGCAATTAGATGAGAAATGGGAATAGTCATGAAGGAGTTAACACCACAGATTTCAAATGAGGCACAGTTTCAGTGAAAGCCCTCTGATTAGTGCATGTATGGGCTTCCAAGGTAAAAACACATTAGTTATGCTCTATTGACAGTCAGTGCTCCAAAACTGCTCTTGCTAAGCTATGAACTATTATTAGTCTGAGAATTCTGGTGCTCTGAAATTATCTAGAGGGAATGTGTGCATTTGACTGGTTTTTAGCTTCAGCGGACAGTGCTTGCCTGCCCTACATTATTAGCAAGTCTGTTCCTTAAAACCTTCCATGTTGATTTAGATTTTTGTCTAAAAATCAAACTTTCAGTACAAACTGATACAGGAAGCAACAGCCTGCGATCCTACTTTAGAATGACAGCAGAAAATAAAGGCAATATGCCTGACTGTATGTCCTTCTAGCAGCTGTTGATTTAATATTAACTTGGAATCCTTGCTTTACAATTCTTGTCAGAAGAGGTGTATGAAAATTATACTTCCTTGGAACCATATGTGGTTTTGCTACAATGTTGGGATTCTAGTTTCCTCAAAGTGTATGAATTTCCCCTAAATCTGTTTAGTGGACTTTCTTTTCAGTTGTTGTTTGTGCACACTGAAGGCTTCCCTGCCACTGGAGCTGAGAACAAAAATATTCTTTCCCAGTATTATACGCAGTCATGTAGTATTGTAGTCCTGCTTGAAAAGCAAAATGGCAGTAAGCAACCGAGGACAAGTGGGAGAAGGTAGGGAGGGGTATTTTCAAAAAAATCGAACACCTGAAATCAATACTTTTTCCAGTCTCTTGTTTATGCTTCAGTTCCTAGGCTTTACAGCACGGCACTATTGCTGTCGGCTGCGAAGAAGACTGTCATTAACATTTCTGAATCCCTGCAGCAGCAGGGTGATGAGCACCAGGGCAGCACCCATGCAATGTGCAGTTAGTGTCTAAAAAGGTAGGACCAGACCATGCATAAAGTGATGAAGATGAAAATGATACAATACTCAGACATTTTCTATTTTTTTGTAACAACTGACACCACAATAACCTCCCCCTGCCTCACCCAGATTACTGCATATTTTAAAAGACCTAAAGTTGTGCATTAGCGGTGTGGTTCTTGTTATACCATTTACAGCAGCACTGCTCCCTGGGACATCAAAGGATACATGCCATAAACTTAGTATAGCAAAGCGAGACCAAGATCGGTTTTGTAACATCATGAAAGCACTAGCAATGCTCTAAGTGTGGGGCAAGACTTGGTAGTTCCTGTTTACAGTGTTGAGCAGAGTCCCCATTCAGGGAAGTAACTGTTTCAAGGGGAGATGTTGGGGGAGACAGGAAAAGTGAAAGAAATTACTGAGCCATATTGGATCTGTGAAGTTCTGTAAAGCATCCCTGACACGAGCCATTGATCTCAGTCTCAGACCAGCATATACTCAGTGTGAATGACACAAATGCACTTGGTACCACAAAACCCAGGTACTGCTACAATCTCACTTCCCTTCTTAACTTTGCTTTTCTTTTTTAAACTCTTCCCCTTCAAAAATCCCTTTTCTGATCTCAAGTATTGAATTTGGCTCACTGCCCTAAGTGGTTATTCCCAAATGACCTCCGTATGAGAGCAGAATCAGGCCAGCTTTTAGCAAAATATCATCAAACTGGGCTTTTCTGATTACTATTACAGAAATAGGGCAGGAAAGGACCTTAATGCAACTTCTCTTCCATCCATACCTCTGTGCCGCATCGGTATCACTGCTGACAGTTGTTTGTCTAACCTGACCTTGAAGACCTCTAAGGATGGAGCCTCCAAAAATTCCCCTGGCAACTGGTTCCAGATAAATCAGGAAATTAGAAATAAACCAAATATGAATTAAAAGAATTAACTGCCGCCAAAGTTAAACAATTCTGGGTAGGAAAACTGAGGAATGAATCAATAACTTTTCTTGTGCAATTCTGTTAAATAGTTTTACTGCTACTATTTTTATTACATGGATAGAGGTGGGTATTTTCCTTCCTCCAGTCACAGCTGTGGAAAACCTTTACTAAATAAAAAAGGCTAGAGCATCAAAATCAAGAAGGTAAAAAAGCCTCTAAAGCTGGATAAATTCACAAGTGGACAAATTAAGAAATTGACCATGGAAGGCAGGTGTTTTTCTGCTATATGTTTTGGTTAGATTGCACTGGACAAAGGGCTATCACACAGGGTTCCCTAACCACCCCAAGCAAGCTAGGAATAAATGTATTACTAAATTCTTTTTTTTTAAACTTGTATGTGTCTATGCATCTCTGCTCCCAGTTGTTGCTCACTCCTTTGTAATTATTCCAGTAGAACTGATAACCCGGAAATGTATTTGGGGTGACAGTTTCCTTCTTTGAACGCTTTTTGCTGTTTCTTGGGGAAAAAGAGCACAGGAGATCTGACCAACAGGAACAATTCAGGCACGAACAGGCATTTTCTGTGCATGAGCCAGACAGCAACTGTTTGAAGAACTAGTAGCACGTTCACAGAGCACCGAGCAAGTAATTCACCCAACTTTTTGGTAATGCTGTTTGTTTTTCTACATAACATCCTTTTAACTTCATTTCTATTTCCTTCGCTTTTTGCACACAGCAAAGGAAATAAGGACTTTTATTGGTTCTCTACTCTGGGAATATCAGGTTTGTGCCAGCTCTCTAAGACTACATACTGTAAATAATTCATTACTCACACAAAAGGGCAAAAGTGCTCCCAAATCTTTATTAACTTGATGTTTCTTAAACCCCTTTTTTAATCCTGTTTTATAGAGAGAAAATATTGCAGCTATATTTGTATTTAGCCCTATGTATGTGAAATATCTTTCAGATTAAACTTCGATATGAGTACTTCCACAATTTTAATTTCCCATGGGATTTGAGTTTCCTCTCTCCAATTTCTTATTAACAGATCGGTCACAGAGGTCCCAATTTAGACTGTGAGGGTAAGCTATATTTAGGCTCTGTGCCCTAAATCCATCAATTACAATACAAACTAATTTTTTTTGATAGTCAAGATATTCTCACCAACTACAAAAATTTTCTGTCAAAATAATTGTTTAAGGACATTAAGAAATGAGCAAAGGATGGTTAGAGGGAACCCTGAGGTTAACACAAGACCCTTCTATTTCTGAAACACAGAGTGAAAACTTTGAGATAAGCTCATACAGACCCATTTCAGACAACCTAAAGTCAGGAAATTCCACAAAAATGGGATCTTTTATGAAACTTTCAAGTTCCCCCTAAGTTTGGCCATGCATATAAGACAGTTATTCACACTTCTCTCATAACAGCTAATGTTTTCATCTGGAGCCAAGCATTTCAAAGGATCAAGAAAATTAAAAGGAGCTAGTGGGAAACAATTATTAAAATAATAGTTAACAGAGCTCTTTGTTTAAAGTTTGACTTGTGTGTTGAGTTATAGGTTGGGTTAATTTGTTTTTAACGGAAATATGATTCCAATCAGAAGTCAAATTAATCTTGTACCACATCAAAGATTGACAGTTTCTGTGCCAAAGAAATCCATTTCTGAGATAGCAGAAGTGTGCAGCAGCAGCAGCAACACAAGGGTTCTCAAGCTCACATACTGGAAAATTTTCAAATGACAACTGAGAGGGGCTGTTTGGAGAATGTGTCCCTTCACTCTGGAACCTGCAGAAGTATAAACAATGAAAGAGATGGATGGATGGAAACATTTTCCCTCCAAAGAGAAGCTACAGACTTGCTTTCTGAGCACTGGAAGAAGTTGTACAAAGAGCTGGCTGTTTACTCAGCTCTCCTAACCTCACCCTCCACAACATCTCATGCAGCTCGCTGCTTCCTCACCAGGGTGTTTCATTACACCCATCCCAGCGACCTGTTCCTGGACGGGCATCACCTTCCCATCTGGTGGTGCCCATTCCTCTAGACTGACTACAGAGAAAATCTAAACTATTCATGTAGACAGAACTCCTAACTTCTATACAGTAAAACTGACCAGACAGGATGCCACCCTCAGAAGTATCTTCTTTATCCTCTTCTTATTTAACTGCCCTAAAATACTGTGACAAAAATGCTTAGGCAATTTCGTACTGATAGCTTTCCATGCAAATGGTTATCACAGAGGTGTGCTGAAGAACAGGAGAAATAGCTGCACGAACACGTGGAAAGGCGAGTGTCCAAATGGCATTCCTTCTATTAAGATGTAATCAGCCTTGAGAAATTGAGAATGCCTAGCCAGATGTATACTGAAGGATGTTTTAAATTAGAGTAATTACCTGGCACAAAGGATCTCCAAAGTGGTGAAGCTTTCTTCACTTCAATGCCAGCTGGGTACACACAAGGAAATTTATACTGAAGTGAAGGCAGTGTGATTTCCAGGCTACAGGAATGCTTTACAAACCTATCTCTCCTATCTGTGGGTTTGCTGATTCAGTGCTTTCAGAAACATTACAAAGGCAGGCTTAGGCTTTAGATCTCTCTGGTCCACTTGTGAGGGACTCCTGCAACCTCTGGTTAGATTCAGTGAAAAAAGCTTTGAGAGCCATCAGCGCCCGGTGACACAAACTGCAAATTTCCAAGTAGGAGTCATAGATCTACATGACCCTTCTTGCAACATCCCCCCCTTTTTAAAGCAGGATGTAAGAAAGCCTTTGTGCCTTTGTTCCTTATATATCATGCAGCTTTGAAACACACCATCCATCTACTAACCATGACTCTCTAGGAGATAGTATATAGTAAGAATACCACAACTAGAAAAGCCTGTAGTAGTTGCAAATAACATCCATGTTTTCAAAAGTATTAAACGTGAGATTAGGGTTAATCTCTGGCAAGACACTTATATAAATGCAGCTGATTTTTTAATTCCCAAGGCAGGAAAAAGGAGTTTAAACACGTGAGGAAAACAAAGGAGAGGTTAAAAGTTTAGGAAAATTACATATCATGTATGCACACTATAAAGTGGATAAGACATGGCAGTTTGAAGGCAGTGTTCATGTTCCGAAGCTTGCTACTGAACTGTACACTAGCATAAGGAAGCACGTCCCATAACAACACTTCCCTGAAGATTTCTGCCAGATCGTGTTTGGCAGTGCAGCTTCTACTTACGTTCAATACTTCTTGTTAGAGCTTTTCCTACCCTGGCAGAGTAATTGCCTTTTGATTATGGATTATTTCTTATGGTATTTCTAATGTTAACTCAGAAGGGATGAGCAACTTCAACATATCAAAGACCATTAGATATTCCTATGAAAAACGGAGAATTGACTTGATATATTTTAATTATGCCCTGTAGCTCTGAATATAGGCTGAAAATTTGAGATAGGGCTATTTAGTGAAGAGAAGGGAATACTATATAGTTAATGACCTTATACCTGTTTTTTGAAAGTGAAGCAGTTGCTGAATTTTATTGAAACAGTGCAAAAAATAAGTTCTCCCGTAGCAGTTTGTGTGCCGGAGGTGGACTTGCCCTCAGTACTTTTTAAAACCCTCTACAAATGTCAAATCTGGCATTTACTTAAGGGTGCTATTCTAGTGATTTTAATGGTCTTTTCCTAAAACTACCCAACTAGAAGTGAAAGAAAGGTGGAGAAAGGTGAACATCCTCGGTTCTTCACGGTGGTATGTGGTTTCTGCCAAGCTAATAATATGCTTTTGCACAATCTAAGTGTCTTGGGCTTTTGTTGTTTGTTGGTATGTTTTAAGATGCAGACTAACAGGAGTCAGCCAGAAAAGAAATTAAAAGCAATAAGTAATAAAACAAACAACAACAAAAAAATCTGTCTGTGGTGTTCTTGGTTTTCCCCACACTGTTAAACTTGAAGCCCTCTGGGGAAGGTGAAACAAACAGTTGTCCTGGCTACAATTAGAATCTCCTCCTACAAAGCCAACTGCAAACACAAAGAGATTGCAAATCTCTAAGAAATACCCTGGACTGGCAACACTTTTAATTTAAAACAATGAAATTAAGGGGCCATTTGACAGCAGTTACAGACCTCTTCAGTAACTGACTTCTTTACAGTTGTGAATTGTTACCTAAGATGCTATGGACTACAAACAAAGTAGAAAACAAGAACACCTTTTTTCCCCTCCAATTCACATCATTCTCTCTCTGAAAACTGGTGGTGAGCTGCTTCCTCTGAAGTTTGGCTGTACTGTCAAGGTACGATGCAATAAACAGCATGACAAGAATACAACCTCAGTGATCCAAACGTGAAGACCCTACTGTAATCGTTGGCTGTCTTAACACAAACTTACATAAATCTGTTTACTCTTTAGACATCTGGTTTGCTCAGATGTTGCTTTATGTGCCTTACGACCACTTTCATGTGAATACAAACCTCATAAACAAGTCAGGCTTCATGCAGCAGAATCTGATATTTAATAAAGTGCTGTTTTTCATACATACCTACAGATGCTGGCATTTCTCCCCACTGTAAAACAGTTTCCTTTGTGAAATGCCCATATATATCAATGTAGATGCCTTCATCTTCATAGGTGAGTAAGAGCTCCATTCCGCTGGTGTTCGGGAGGATGATAATGGCATGTGGGTGAATAGTCCCCTGGATCTGCAATCATATTTTACTAAGATTTATATCAGCAAATGGACTGCAATTTTAGTGACTACATCAATCTAACTAGCTTGGCAGAGCAATAAGAAGAACTAGCTCACGGAAAGTGAAAGAAATGCCTGTTTTGAGAAAGGCTGTACAGCTTGCCAGCTCGCCTCTGAAACGGGCCTTCTGCCTCCCCCCTTGAACGTGACAGTAGGTTTGCAAATAAATCAACATTCAGTACTTCACTTTACATTTGCCACTATTAATTGGTATCAAGAAGCCATGGAGACACTGAGACACAATAATATTTACTCACAAAACACTTGTGTTATATAAATAGAAGAGAGGTGAAACAAATTTGGATTCACAATTATTTCAGAAGACGGAGGAAGGACAAAAGCTTCCACATTCCAGGAAATCAGTGCTTTCACTTTACATGATATTTCCCTATCCCCACGCAAGCTAAAACCTGTGAATTAACAATATTTACAGCAAGCTGAGAAGTTACCTGGACCTTTCAAGTACAAACCACTCTGTCCTTTCCTTCCCACATCCTCCACCAAACGTAGCCCTTTAAATGCCATTAAGCACATTCTCTGCATGCTGCAGGAGCAGCGTGGTTCACTCACACAAGTTATTGTAACAGCCATTCAATGCACTAGAATCTCTCCCAGAAGCCAACATGTCCCAAGTGAAGAAAAAAGTCTAAGTACACAACCGTGAAGGTGGGGTTTTACGAAAGCATTTTTGAAAGAAAAAGAGGACAGCCTTGAAAAACAATTTCAAAGCATTCCCTTGTTCAAAGCACTACTCAAACCAGGGTGTTAAATTGTTAATTAAACCACTACAATTAATATTTTTATAGGAAGCGTATGACTGGAGCTTCTACATCATTTTCACAAGCCAGCAACACACAGATCTTTGTTTTCTTCAAGCACATACATTTACACACACCATAAGGGCACAACGAACAGGAAAAGAAGCACTGAAGCTGTACTTGCCAAACCGAATACACCCAGGCCAACCACTTGACTCCGTGCCTCCGCAACAACTATCCGTAACACTAGAACAGGTATCCAGAGTCGCAGAGCAATTTTAAGGCGTTGCTTTGGTACTCGCATGAGCGATCGGAGCAGGTAAGAGATGAAGAGAGAGGTGGGGAACTGGGAAAAGAGGCTACCAGGGAGCAAGAGTATCTGCAGTCAGCCTGCTCAAGTCTGGTCGGTCGCCACCACAAAGCTGCTCGAAAGAATTACCCAGTTGTAGCAGATGCTCTTTAAAATAATAAAATACCAAAAAAGAGCCACTGTAGCAGCAGATTTATTTCAGGTCTAGGACTCTAAAGGGAAAATATATTTTTAGTACATACTAACTTTTGGTTGAAGAGCACACAGAAGTGGAGCCGGTTTTAAAGGTGCCCCATATATTCAGGGCAGTCACCTGGGAAATCTCTCTCATCAGGTACATAATTATATCTGCAGCCTGTTGAAAAACTAGGGCCTCTAAGAAGGTTCACTTTTTTTCTTTGCCCTTCTTATCTTGGGCTATTATGCTAATGATCTTTTTGACAAGTCATTATTCACCTTGCTTAGCAACCAGCTTCCAGAGATGGTAGGCAGGCACCACACACAGACTGATAAACTGACGTGAATTTTTCATAGTTACATAGTTAATAAAGCTACTAATTGTCAGATTAAATAAACCCTCTAACAAAACAAATATTAATTCCCTTCAAAATGAAACCCCAAAACCACTAACAACAAAAAATAACCACAGAAACAAACAGCACAAGCTTTTGGCCGATGAAACAGTTTGTTCTGAACAGCTAGAAAAGTTACTTTTTACGTAAGAGAAGTTTATAAACTCAACAGCCACCATCAAACACTGCGTCCATCAGAAGCCCAGGTCTGATGGAATTTGAAAACCATCACTTGTCAGAGCAGCTCAAGTGGCTTGCACGGGAGACATGGGGATTCATTTGGTTTGAAAACGTGGGGCTGAGTGTGGGGAAAAAGAAGTTAAAAGAATAAAAGGGTTCGAGGCACAGATCATGCAGATCTGGGATGATTTCTGCAGATCTCCTGAGCATCACTTTGGGACACGTTGCCTTGGGACAGGAGGACGCCACGGCACCCAGGTGAGCAAACCCTCTGCCCCTATGGAGTTCTCTTGACTCCAGGGAGGTTTTCAAGGGTGCCCAGGAGCTTCCTTGCCTGGAGCCACCACTGGAGCCAAGGGAACCCGCTAGTCTTCTGGACCTAGGCCCCCAAGCTTCTCTGGCTTTTGGGAGCCACAGCTTTGAAAAGAACTGTCTAGAACAGCTAAAACAATCAGCAAGCAAACAAACAAAAAACATTAAAACCATAGCACAGATTTCATATTGGACAGCCCCACACCAGTCATTCATTTCTGCAGGGGAATTACTTTGCTGTTATATGAGTTTAAGCAGGAATTTAGTGATCATCATCACCTAAATAAACAGATGCACAATGCAACCTGTATACACCAAACTGAAACCAACATCTTCATGCCAACTTTTTGACAGTCTAATGAGAAAATCCTGTAGAAAATGTAAAAATTCTTTGCAATTTAAGGATTGATTTCTTGGGCAACTAAAGAGGAAGAAGATCAGCAAATGTATTTAGTCTGGAAGCTGGGTTTCTGCAGAGTTATGACTGCAAGGCAAATCACACTTTGCACACAGAGCCTGGATCTTGCTGTGGATCAAGAATGAAATATGTTGCAAGTCTTTGTAATCCAGGTCAAATTTCAGCTCAATTCAGTGATAATTTAATCACCTTGTCAGCAAGATTGAAAAGTATAGTGTCAGATATTAAAAGTCACCTAAATTCACACAGATACTATTGTGTCTTTGATTGCTTAAGTAGTCCTAAATTTCCAGCATAAATCAATTAAAAATACTACTGTCCATACAATAGATTTTCTGACATTAAACCATTAAAATTGATATTCCAAATCTGATAAGAGCATTTTAACAGAGCTTCAGTGTTATAAAAGTATGTGAAAAGTGGTTTTCTATTAACTAGCATACAATAATTATTCTCTCACCCCGTCTTCTGAAACACAGCGCAACTCTTAACGTGGTCATCATCAATATACAGCCCAAAGAACAGAGGCATTTCCAAAAGTTTTTGGAGTATCTTACGTGTGTTGGAAGGTACAGGTCGTACACAGATCCAGAGTCCACATCGATAGCATGAAAGCCTACTAGTGAGCCATATATGACTTTTAATCGCTGTCCATTTTCAACAGTCAGGTCAACTGCCAGTGGTTTGTGATGAAGTGAGGTAAAGGACTGGAAAAAGAAAAATACACTATATAGCACAAAGTTCTGTGTTTACAGATCTACATGTATGATCTTAAGAATTTTCAAAACTCAAAAATTAGCTATTTTTGTTAACTAGTATGTTACATTTAAGGAGCTAAGTATCCATCAACCACTGAGCTGCAAGGAGCGCTGGACAATTCACTCATGTGTTGAAAAGATCTGGATTCTAGAAAGGGACAAGGAAAAAATGAGGCTGAGTACCATTCATGTTCAATTTCTTCCTCTTTTGAGGGAAATCAGCATCAACTTTGTGAACTCATATGTACATTTTGGCACAGCAGTGAAACAAGTTATTCACATCCAACAGAATAATGACTGTGACAGTTTTATTCTTGCCATCTCCAATTTATGTCAGATGAAGTACATTTTCTTTAAAGGAATACTCATTTTATCTTTAGAAATAAGAGTTCTACAAAGCAACAAAAAGCAAAAGTGAAGAGTAGATGAGAGACAGTGAGAAAGTGATATATCTGAACCAAGTGAAGTTTCACCTACCTTGAAAGCCATGAATTTGTGATAAGGCTTCGGAGCCCAAGCATAAACCTCCACTGAGTTTTTCAAAGCAATTACGAGGAATTTGATTCTCTCATATTTCACTGTAATACAAGAAGAACAATTCCTTAGGTACCAGACAGACACTTAAATCAAAGACCATCTCATCACATAAAATAATTTCACTGGACTACTTGTAGAGGTAGACATTATCCAACAAGGGAGACTAATGGGTTCTGGACATCAGTGTTTAACATCATCAGTGACAATACCTTGATTTAAAACCTATAGTTTGTTTATTCTCAGTAAAGCTATATGACTGTTAACATTTATATATTGCTTTTCATATATCTATGAAAAAAATTATATATCTTACTGGTCAGACAAAAAGGTCTTAACCCTGCAGCTAAGGCAACCTACTTTACTTTTTAAGTGTGAACAAACACCACTGTTGCTGGTTGTGAACAAGGTACTTTTGGAATGAACGGTGCTTGTTGGCTTAACAATTCTGTTACACTCTGCAGGATGAATTTTCATTTCGCTGTTCCTGTGTGGGGTTAAATCTCCAAGGGCTTGTGTGGGCGAAGGACACCCATGTTTCTGAGTAAGCGTTTAAGAGATGAGCAATTTCCTCTAAGCTGATTCAGGGCATGTTGGACCCATTGAGAACAAATGAAGAATCAGGGATTGAAAATTAAGGCTTTGTACATTTTGTTTTCATCCTGTCAGAGACAAGCATTTCCTTTGGAAACAGAACACCAGGGTATCGTAACCCAACACATTCACCCTTTCTTTTTTATTGCCTGCCTGGCAATGATTTTTAAAAGATGCATGTGTTTTGTTACTGAAGTAAGGTTTGCCTGACTTTAGGATAAGTATTGAAAACAAACCACAGCAAAATACCTCCACACCAAATGCAAAGGTGACCAACTGAAGCAGAATACGTGCGTGCTTTGCTCTAACATAATCACAAAGAAACCAAGAACACACGTCTGTTTCACATTCTTTCTTGGATTTAACCCTTGCCGCTTTTACAACCATGAGATACACAAGCAAAAAAAGAAGTCAAGGAAGGTGTTGATGAGAGGCAGCTACCTTGCCAGCTCCTGCACTTCTCTATATCATTTTGCTATTTGACTTTGAAAAAAGTGCCACTTTCATATACTGTCTTTCACCAAAGCAAAACTTGCGCTATACATCATACCCCTTCATGCAGTTAAATGACAGAAACTATCACAATACTGATGTTCATCTTCAAGACTGAACTGCTTGAAAGCTAAATAAAAGTAAGATGTTTTTTCAGCTGTTTCAGTACCATCTCCAGTGTGTAAGTCGAAACAAAGGTATATTTAGGTCTTTTATAATCTAGAGAGAGAGATGAGCTGTAGCAAATCCAATTAGATCTACCTATGGACTTTCTAGACTTTATTAGTCCAGTTTCTTAGCAGTTACTCAGGGTGAGGAGGGAAGCTGAATAGCATGTAGGTGGAAAACTTCAGTCTAATTAAAATCTTAAGTATATGCACAGCTTCCAAACCACTAAGTAACAGACCAGGGCTGGCGCTCCTTTCTTCCAGCTATCACAGGGAATACCCATAACATCGTCTGGTAAATGCTGCAAGAGGAGGTACTACCTGGAATGACAGGGCACAAAGCATCTGCCACGTAAAACAAGGAGGTTTGAAGGAGCTCAGTGATATTACGCCAAATACACTCTTGAAACAGAGCTGAAGAAAAATGCTGGTGTCACAGGATACAAAAGGGTGTTCAAGCAGCTCTCAAAGGAAAAAAAAACAAGAAGTCCTTACCGACTTTGTAGTGTACGCAGCCTTCCAGGTCACCCACGGACACCCAGCCTTGCCGCTTCTCCACCTCTGGATCATTACGCAAAATTTTATTTCTCAGCCATGATAAGTAATATACCCTCAACTTATTCTTCTTCCCTAGGATTTGCAAAAAAGACAGACACAACATTTTAACTTGCTGAAGTACCAACTCCCCCACACTTGGAAAAAGGCAGAGTTTTGTGACCTTGAGTGCAGCGGGTCTTTGTGTCTTGTCAAGGTGAGAGAAGAGTCCAGCAGCACAAAAGAAAAGCCCTGTGTGACGGTGACAGGCAGAGGGGACTAGAACATGAGCAATCCTATAGGATTTGGCACATGGCGGCTTACCGCATGACTCAAGCTCCATGCAAGATTTTCATACCCGACTAAAATTCTTCTCTTGGGCCAAAGAACAGGTCTCTCTAGATGCATGTATTATCAGAAATAATCACACTACCTTGCATTTACTCTTTGATATGAAGGAAGGAACACAGGTATGACCTACAATAGCCATTTTGAATGTGATTCATTTAGTTCTAATCAACTGACAATCTTCACTACATGTAGCTATTTTCTTCTGGGTGCCTTTCCAGGTGAGAATGACTTTGTCATCTTTCATCTTGGTCAGTCTTTCTGTTGCTTTGGTTCATAAGTACATATGGTCAACAGCAGTCTGGGATCACAGGTTTGTCTAAAGACAACAACTGTGTCACATCATCAGCTGGACCTGGCCATAAGGGACAAACAGCTCT
Source organism: Patagioenas fasciata (assembly GCF_037038585.1). Taxonomy (NCBI): domain Eukaryota; kingdom Metazoa; phylum Chordata; class Aves; order Columbiformes; family Columbidae; genus Patagioenas; species Patagioenas fasciata. The sequence goes on from NC_092530.1 coordinate 17,941,873, forward strand.
CACCACTGACTACCACGGTGAGTCTGGATGGGAGACAAGGAGCTGTCGTTCCTTGCTGGAGCTGCATCTCTGACCTCGTGATGACCTGAACATCCTTTGAGGCCACTCTCACCCGTGGGCAATATGGGCCTGCGCACCTTGCAGAGTCCAAGCTGTTTGTCAGCAGAGGCTGAGCACACCACTCCATTTATTGTTATTGATGCTTTCACAGTACAGATCACTCTCGTGTTACGGCCCATACATCTTGGCGAACACCGAATGAGGTTATTTAATGATATTTTAATAGAATTGCACTTAGACACTCACCTGTCACAGAAATGAGCAAACAGACTGAGAAACTATAACTTGCCAAGAACCAGTTAATTTTAAGGATATTAAATACTTCATACTTCCCACAGACCATTTTACACATTAACCGGGTAATGAAATATCCCAAAGCCTCTCTCAAATGAGAATGTGAACATAAAAAATTCAAGGGAGTTTTCCTATAACCATCTTGTGATTTTCTGTAAGAGGAAATTCCTCAACCTAGTTTATAACCTAATTCTTCTTTTTAATTGCTTCCAACCCCAGTGCAGGTCAGATACTTTTAGACACTGAACTAACCTGATATAGTAATTAGCACATTGAGCCCTTCCAGAACATCCATTTGCTGGAATCGTCTCCTTGTAATCAGCGAATAAACTCTTCCTTGGCCACTTCTGTCCAGCAGCCACAATCCAGTCTCCGTTCCCACCAGTAAATTTACTCCTGTTTATACGTGGAAAAACATACTGTGTAAATCACCACAAATTCAGAGGCCACTCCGTGTTCATTGTTTTGACAACTGATTCTAATTTAGTCTCACTTAATGGTACCTGATAATTTCTCTGTTACTCTGTGGATGCTCTCCCAGAAAAATGAATAGGAAAAAAAGGATCTCACCATTATACTTTTTACCCAGCAGAACACTTACATGCCCATGTAGCACAAAGGATAAGAAGTTCCACTGAAGTCAATGTTGGTTAAAACAGAAAGAAAACACTGTGAGTACTCCAACTTCTCATGTGACCTTGGAAAGTGCCTGTGGGCACTGCAGAAGTCCCAGTCCAGCTCACTGGCAACACAGGAGATGCAACTAAATGATCTAAGGGTCTCTACCAACTAAAAACAAACAAGCAAACAAAACCAAAAACAAACAAACAAACAAACAAATTCCCCTTTTCCCCAAATACAACACTCAAATCACAGGATGACCCAACTTGTGGGAAAAATTGCTGCTATTAAGAGGAAGTGGAGCGTTTGTTTGAAAATGGTCTGTGTTTTGCAAGAATGCTTCCAAATGACAAATTAAAGGAGAGAATCCATCTGAAATCCAACCGCTCTCAAGGAAGAGAAAGCTCCAGTGAGTTGCTGACATCAGAGGATGACAAAACCTATGTTTGGCTTGCATTGCAGCAATGTTTCCTAATCAGCAGGTTCCAAAGAAATGACATGAGGTAACAAGCAACCTCCTCTCCTGGCAATGCTCTGCTGAGTACCTGGTGCCCTTCAGCCTCAACACACATTTAATTACAGACCTTGCCACACAGCTCTGTTCTTAATTTAAAATCTCAGACTCCTGCAATTATACATTACACAAAATCTGTGAAGCTGTAAACTGGAAATCTACATTTCAGTTGGATGATGTTTCATCTACTTCATTCATTTTCCATTCCAGACTCAAGAAGCAAGGAGGAGTAAAAGGCTGGGTGGGTCTGTTCTTCTGAAGTAGGAAGATAGTTAGAACTACTCAAGACCTTAGCTATTGTGAGACTGGGACACGGTCTACAGTTGTTGAAAACTTGTCTGACTGCACTTATCTAGGTTTTATAATACACCATTTGAAGCTGACCCTGTAAAAAGGGTGATCCAGACAGGTTCTGAATAAGCACTGACAGCTGGAACTAAGGAAGCCAAGCTTCTCAAAAGACTGATGCCTGACCTTCTTCAGATTCCTGGAATACCTAAACATACTTGACAGGAAAAGGCTTCAGGTTTGGATTATTTCCACTGGATCAGGGTGTAGTGTGATCAGCTGTACTCATATGCAGCTAAGACAAGAGTGGTTATCATGCGTCATGTAAGTTACTAAAACATTTGCAACTTTTGGCTCTTCTAAAGAGTGCAGTTTCAATTTGGTGCCCGATCAAAACATTTTCTCACTCTAATGCACAAAATCCTTTGCAACTGTAAGTCATCTGTTTGCCATCTTCCACCAGGCAGGCAGCGCCAGGCGAGTGATGCAGGTATCTGCTCAGCGATCCGCGCCAGGGCTTTCTGACGGGAGAGGCGTGACACAACTGTGAAATCTGCCCGGCGCAGACTGCCAGCCTCCCCTGCTGCTGCCTCCCCTCCTCACACGGGCCCGAGTGCCTCTGCGCTTACCCCACAGAGCAGCACAGAGAACCTCCGAGTTGAATTTCTTCTTGTATTTACGAATTTCTGGACTGTCACTCTGTGGGCGGATATTCGTTGGGTTGACATTGACAACAGAGCCCTTCCTTGCATTTTCTCTCCTGACAGGCTCGGGTTTTGCACTAGATGCTAGAATGCAAGACATATGCAATCATGAAAAATGCAAATGTTTGGCTACATCTCATATTTGACCTATTTAAGGCAGAATGAAAGAAACAGCAGAGGGATGAGAAAACACCTAAGGAGCATTACATAGGCAAAGAAAAAACACACATCTGGAAAATTCCTTAGGCATTCCTGAGTAAGCACTGTGATAACACAGCAGCAGAGCAGAGCAGGCCACATCTGGAAGAAGCGCAGAAGCAGTACGATGAAAATTCATAGCAACGTTTACTTTCCCTTTCTGAAGATGTTGCTTGGAAATGGAAACTGTCAGCAAAAAGCCCTCCCCATCCCCACCCCCCAAAAAAACAAAACAAAAATCCCCACAAAAATCAGGAGTGACATTTTATGAGAAGGGTAAAGCATACTCACGAGAACTACAGGAAGGTCCTACTGGACTGGTGGGAGGGGTGATTGGCAGCAGTCTGGGATCTATGAATGAAGTGAAGGATGTTGTGGACGATGTACTGCTCTTTGAAGGGGTACTTTCAGTGCACGGGATCTACAACATAAAACAAGAGCTGCTTCAGGAAGGTGATGCTAGGGGAGCAGACAGCACACAGCAAGGTGGTGCCTCTGACGCTCAGAAGAAATGGCATGTGGCATACTTAGACACGATCAACAGTCTTAAAGCAGTAAATACATGGTACAAATTCAGCGACAGAAGAGGCCTGACCAGGGAGTTGTGTGGGGATGCTTGGCCAGGCAGTGCTCTGCAATCAGCAGATCCCAGAAGATGAGCACATCGATCACTCCCTGCTGTCGTGTCTGCCACAGGGCATTGCTCAGACCTCTGTGCAGCAAGGAGGACGCTGTTGGCGTGAGTAAGGCAGTTCAGGATGTGACCTGACGGAGCTGTTACCTGCCTCCAGTGACACACTTCTCCCCAAGAGACCCCTGTGCCCACAGTGGTGTCAGAGTCCCCTTTGGGACTGCCGAGACATCACGCTGCCCTGGCCCCTGGGCGTTCCCACCTGGCATTTGGGTAGAAGAAAGCCAGGGACAAGGTGCAGAGAGAGAGTGCTGCACTGATGACATTGCAGGTGAAGGAGCAGAGGGTGCAAGCCCTTCTAGCTTGTGTAAAAAGGGAGTTAAAAAAGGAAGGAATGAAAAGGGAGCAGAGAGAGAAATGGGGGCAAACAAGTGGAACAATAAAATATGTTACAGAGCTCAAGATTTTTTTATCCATCCCCTAGATAAAACTTTTAAAGAAGGGATGCGGTGAAAAATTTCATCATAAAGAGACAGGACAGATTAGGTTAAAAGGCTCTCAATCTCTGGCTGGAGGAAAATAATGGTATAATTCATTCAATCTGTAATTTATCTCTTACCTTATTCAGAAGTTTGTTCTGAGGTTCCTGGCTAGTCAATGGCACTTTTGGTGGGTTCAAAGAGGAGTCTGAAATTTGGCTTTGCTGGAGGAGATCTGGCAGGAGATAGTTCTGGTTGTTTATGCTCCAGAGGCCTTCTTGGGTGCTAGAAATTTGTTTCCCTAAAATCTGATCCTGTACATGAGAACGTACAGTTAAACTCCACATTTAGCATACTTCCAATGCACTATGCAACCTCTGTTAATTAGGACTGGCTTCTACTCCTGAAGTGCTCCGCAAATGTTCCTCATCTATGTTACCTCAGCCACAGGTAAAGAAGAAACTTCCTCCTCAGAAACATTTGAGAGAGAATCAAGTGACTTGTCTTAACACGGCAGATGTGACCTCTACCCACCACAGTCAGAAGTGGACACCATTCGGCTCTGGACCCACATTTAGTTCAAAGCCCCTTACCATTCATTTCATTGCTACTTTCCATTTACTGAATTTGAAAACCTTATTCTAGAATGATGACATTCACTAGGATGCAGCATCAGCATCTCCAGTACAATGATGTTTGGTACTGCAGACCTCCTTACAGGATCCCACCAGCTTCAAGGAAATACTTGTAAACTACATACAGAGTGAGGAACCACACAAGCTCTCTCCCCTGCAGCACAACATATGGAGTCAGAGGTCGTTTTCTTGGCATACATGGCTAGAATTTGAGAGGAAGAAAGATGGGGTGTGTAAAGCAAGTGGTGTCCCAGATGACCAAGGCAGTGCAAGGGGATCTACCCCAGCTGTGATCAGTCAGGGCACCTGAACATCATTGGCACTGGAACACAGAGAGTGACAGGAGCCAAGTACTGCACTAGAAAATTCCTTCTGAATTACACCAAAGCAAAAAGCACCACCAAACTCAAGCATCTTCTGGGTGGGTGAATCCAAGGCAAGTCTGTATATTGTAGAGACTTTGATAAACAACCTACTGAAATCAGATCAGCTTTTTTGAATGTTGGCCAAAATAAGGAAAAAGAAAAATAAAGTAGATAATTATAAATAACCAAATAATTAACTAGAAATCAAACCGATGATTTAATTATTTTACATTTTAATTTAGATCTAAAAAAAAGCAAACCAAAACATAAATGTCATTGCCTGAGATTAGAAAATCAAGCCAGTATGGGGCTTTTTGGTTCAGATTTGAGTCAGATTCAGTTGAACTCAACAAAACCCCCACTGGAAGCATTTGAGCAGTTTGGTACACCCTAACCACTTCAAACCGGTTTGTGCTGATGGGCTGGGAAAAGGGATGTTGTAAGAAGTCATGGAGACTCCTGATGGCTGTGGCTGGTGAAGCAGAGGTGGGATGAATGGAGCAGATTCTCCATAAGAAGGAGAGAGAAGACTGGAAGGCATCAGAGAGATTTGTGAGGAGAGGTGGCAATCATCTGTCTTGTTCTCCCTCCCACTTTGTCCTCCCCAGCCCACCAGAAAATGTGATCTCCACTCTTTTCCATCCTCCCTCATCCTCAGTCTGGACCTCTAAGACCCCATCCTTCTCCTTTCCCTCAAGTAGTCTATTTCCAATGCCTGGATATGAGAGGAAATGGAAAGCACTGCGCTGGCGTGCCACAAGAAAAATACCGGTTTTGCCGCATTTATAACATCTTCTCCAAAGTATGGTCTTTTCTCCTCGAGGATAGTGAGACAAAGGCAAACTGAGACTCCTTCCCCAGTCAGGGAAGGATGCTGCTCTGTTCTGAGGCTTAGAAATCACACTAGAGGTAAGAAAACTCCTTCTTCTCCCCAGCCCTGCCACAGCTCACACTAGCAGCTCTGGGAAAAACACCAGTTTCACAGCAATTTATTTTCCCTATCTGTGAAACGAGAGCACACTCAGTAATATGTGCGAAGTGCCCTAACGCTAAGTGCAAGTCTTATTACTGTAATATTTTTTTTTTGTTTTCAGCCACAAAGAACATTGTTCTGCTTTGTCTGTCTTCATCTTTTCTGCAGTAATATTTATCACAGGGGAAAATCCATACAACATGAAGTTTCCACTAGAAACTACAGCTGGGAAGGAACCACAACATGACATATGAGAAGATATGTATTTTTGCTAAGCCAGTAGGGAGAGATGAAGTGTTTTTCCCCTCTTCTGGTAATATTTTAAGTAGTAGGAGGTAGTTCTCTTTAAATTGGAATAAAAAAGGTCAAGATTTTTAAAAATAGCAGCAATGCACACCAACAATAATCAACAATATTGCTTTTTGCAACCTGCCCAATGCCTTCAAGAAATATGTTGACAACAGAAACTACTAGCAGGTCAATAACAAGGACAAAAATAAGAAGCACAATTTTGTACCTAATTGCAAGCATTTTTATAGGAAGCACAAAACCTGAAACTGCACATTTTTTCGAGGCTTATAGCTATAATTTGCAATGACAGAGTAGGACTTCAGAGTGAAAATGCTGCTGAGAAGAAATGGATATAGTGTTTATCATGCACATTAACAATCTGACTCCCCCCACTGCTGTACCCACCCCCTTACAAATGGTCAAATTACCTTCTGTTCTGCAACGGTGCTTTGGGGTTTCAGTTCAATTCCATCTGGTACTCTTGTCCTTGGGAAATCTGCCACTCTGCTGCTTAGCAGTTGCCTGGTAACAAACTCCAATTAATGAACAGAACTACTTCTGGGGGAAAATAAGAGCCCAAAGCCCCCCAGACATTGGCATATACATGATCAAAAGTGAGCATAATTAACATTCACTAGTTACACTTACAGGTTCTTGTACAAAAGCAAGCTGATTAGTCTGTGGATGTGTCTGAATGGACTCAAGTCTGAGGACCCCTCACACCCACCTCGATGGAGAGCATCCCTTCATCTCCCTGCATCTCACCCACCGGTTTTCATACACTGCATAGGTCAGGTAAGTGAGAGCTGGTCCCTCCAGCGGTCTTTTGAGAAATGTCTACTTCAAATCTTCTCCTGTCTCCCCTTGTACACCAGCCGGCAGGGTGCAACGATGAGCCACCCTGCTCTCCAGAGAAAGAGCATCAGCTGCACGTACAAGGGGGAGAGCTGCTGCTCTGCTATATGCTCATATCAGGGATCTCTCTTCCAGAACCTACTGGGATAGGCTATACTGGAATTTCATACTGTGAGTTGGTCCTTGACACAGGGACAACCTCACCTGACTTACAAAGAAACAAAAAAAATGCTGCCCAGTGCACATAGACGCAAGAGAACATAAGAGCTGCTGGAGTGGCTGGGGCCAAAAGCCGCCCCTAGCCCAGGAACCCATCTGCAACAGCGACCCAAAGCAGATACTGGAAGAATGAGTAAGAACAGAGCAAGCATGTATTGTGATCATAGAATGTCCTGAGTTGGAAGGGACCCACAAGGATCATTGAGTCCAACTCCTGTCCCTGCACAGAACAATGTCACAGTTCACACCGTGTGTCTGAGGGTGTTGTCCAGTCTCTTCTTGAACACTGTCAGGCTTGGGGCCACGACACCTCCCTGTGGAGCCTGTTCCAGTGCTCCAGCACCCTCTGGGTAAAGAAACTTTTCCTAATGTTCAATCTGAACCTCCCCTGGCACATCTTCCTGACATTCCCTCAGGTTTGTTGTTGGTCACTAAAGAGAAAAGTTCATCTCCTGCCCGTCCTCCTCCCCTTGTGAGGAGCTGTAACTGCATGAGCTCTCCCCTCAGCCTCCTCCAGGCTGAACAAACCAAGTGACTTCAGCCGCTCCTCATACGGATTCCTCTCCAAACCCTTCACCAACTTCATAGCCCTCTCTGGACACTCTCCAGTAGCTAAATATCTTTTTTACCCTGTGGTGCCCAGCCCTGCACGCAGTGAATGCTCCAGGTGAGGCCGCACCAGTGCAGAGCAGAGCGGGACAATCCCCTCCCTGCCCGGCTGGCCGTGCTGTGCTGGATGCACCCAGAACACGGGGCCCTCTTGGCTGCAGGGCACTGTTGGCTCATGTTCAACTTGCCACTGACCAGAACCCCCAGATCCCTTTCCACGGAGCTGTTTTCCAGCATCTCATCCCCCAGTCTGTATGTACAGCCAGGGTTGCCGTGTCCTGGATCCAAAATCCGGCACTTGCCCTTGCTGAATTTTATGCAGTTGGTGATTGCCCAGTTCTCCAATTTGTTCAGATTCCTCTGCAGAACCTCTCTGCCCTCGAGAGTGTCAACAGCTCCCCCCAGTTTTGTGTCATCAGCAAACTTACTAAGCAATCCCTCAAGTCCTGAGTCATTTATAAAGACATTGAAGAGTGCTGGCCCTAAGATGGATCCCTGCAGAACTCGCTAGTGACTGGACGCCAGCCCGACATCACCCCATTTCCTAGAACCCTTTGAGCCCAGCCCATCAGCCAACTGCTCACGCACTGCACTGTGTGTTTAACCAGCTGGATGCTGGACATCTTGTCCAGGAGGACACTGTGAGAGACAGTATCAAAGGCTTTGCTTCACATCGACAGGCTTCCCTTGGTCAACTAGGCGGGTAGCCTTGTCATAGAACAAAATCAAGTTGGTCAGGTAAGACTTTCCCCTCAAGAACCCGTGCTGGCTGGGACCAGTGACTGTGGTGTTGTTCAGATTTTTTTCAGTAACTCCCAGAACAATCTTCTCCATGATTTTGCCAGGAACAGAAGTGAGGCTGACATGCCTGTAGTTGCTGGGGGTCATCCCTGTTGCCCTTCTTGTAGATTGGAACAATGTTTGCCAACTTCCATTCTTCTGGCACCTCTCCAGATTACCCAGAGTGTTGAAAAAGCATGGAGAGAGGTCTCGCTATGATGTCAGCCAGCTCTTTAAGCACCCTAGGATGAATCCCATCAGACCCCATCGACTTGTAGGGATCCAGCTGGAGAAGCAGATCCCGTACAAGTTCCAGATTGATTGGGAGTTTATTGTTCTCGCCAGCCATGGATACCATTGCTTCCTACACGACCAGTGGTACCTTTGCATTTTAAACTTTTTTACCCAAGTGGAACTTTGTTTATGTTTTGGGTCCCCCCTCACTCCTGTGGGAGGGGTAAATATTTACACACTGAACTTAGAAGGAATGGCAAGATATGAAACAGGATAAATGGTGAGTGCAAGGACCTCAAGCACCAGCAGATCTTACATGATGTCAACCTCCCACTCATTGGGGAGAAAGTAATTCCTAGCCAAGCACACACCTGCACCCACCTCGTTTGAATGTTGGAAGGGAATAGCAAATAAAGAGCAGAGAGTGGAAACTGAACTACACAAAATAAGCCACAGGAAACTCAGTGTTTTAGAGGGATGGTGAATGTCACAGGCATTGAAGAAAAAAGCACTCCCAGTGGAACTGGAGAAATTAGCACCAAGGGAATAGATACGCTATAGAAGTAGGTAAGATGCTGGATTGTATACACTGATATCCTTTCTCAAAACAAAAGCCTGGTGTGTGTGAGGGAGAATTCCCGTTCATGTCAGTGAAAAGAAAAACAAGACCAGAAGTTGTTTTACTGGTGGAAGACAGCTGCCCTTAGTCCTGCCTTTGTCAGAATTGAGCCTTCTCGGGCTGGTTAATGAGATTTGTCCAAGAGAACATGAAGCTCTTCCTCTTGTATATGTGCATGTCCCAAGTCTGAGCACCTCCATGAAAGCTGGAGTGTGGACATCAAAGGCTGTTCCATAGCACAGGAAAGAAGAAGGAAACACAGATTGTTTTTAACAGCCAACTAAAATTTGGCCCAAGGTGTCTCAGCCAAGGCCCACACAGAAACACTCCTACAGACTGCAAGGGGCTTCAGATCCTGCATTCACATGCTCTAGACAGCAAGAAGCACAAAAATCTTCACTTTATCCAGAATATGCAAAGTTTCGATGCTGGCTGCTGTTTTCTCTATGATCACTATCCTTTTTGCTATTTACTTATTAGTAATCAGGATATACTTCCCAAAGTATCTTTATTTTAATATAAATGGTACTCAGCCACAGTGAAGGGACTTTGTTAATAAACAAGACTATACTTCTGATTTTGCAAGAATTCTTGCAGTGGCTGTGTGCACCAGAAGGCAAACCTGAGAGGGATCATCCCCACAATACCACCTCTCTATAGGACTGGCGGATCTCACACACAGAGGAGATGCAAACAACACATGCAGATTTCCAAAGACAGCGATACCACTCCTTAAAATCATTACAGCATGCAAGGATCACAGCAATCTAACACTTACACAGCAAGTCATTGCTACAGGGCAAATCCATATTTTTATGTAGAGTCTTTCTGAGGTCTAAGATGAATTCTATAACCTAAAGCAAATAAAACTTTTTACAGATCAGAATAAGGTGGTTTGGAAGAGGAGTAATACGAAAATAAAGGCATCACAGTAAAAATACAGCTCTTTCATGTACACTGAATAAGCTACAAGATTTTTAACATTCTCCTCATCCCTCAACTCTGAAAATGAACTTCAGAAATGCAAATCAGGAGCATATGCAGGCACAAAAACTCTGCCTTCTTCCGAGCAGCACAGGGGAAAGGGCTGGTACCAGGCCAGCGCAATAGCTTGCCAACAGTGCTACAAATCTCTGCATCTCTTCCTGAAGACTGACACAACTGCATGTGCAATTATGTCAGAAAAGCAAGAACCCCATTGCCCGATCCCAGAGAGCTCTGTGGCCCTGTGATGCACTTCAAAGCAAATCCTAGAACTGGAATCAAGCTGAAGTCTCTTTGCAAGAAAATTAGAAGTTTTATTCGTTGATACTGAAAAATAACTCAGTTTGCTGTTTCGAACAGCAGGGCTGGCCAGCTGATCCCACAACTCTCTTTCACTTGGACTAGCAAGCTATTCACGCTCCATTATTTCTCAGCAGAAAACACATTTTGCATGACAGGTAGAACACCATAAGGTGACAGTCACAAAATCCACAAGATAAGCTGGAAAGCTAGAAACGCTTCAGGCAAGATCAGGTTTGTACGAGCCACAGCATCATCTGGCAACCACAGCAATTGTGCAAAACACCAATACTAAAAATACAGCAAATTTTACAAAAACAAATCCTGCTTACTCTACCCCCTCTTCATAAACAGCCCTGGTGAAGGAATCAGCTTTTCAGTGGCAATTACTTATCCCAGAGTGAAAAGACTATCTCAATACACAGGTCATGTTTGCCTTGCTTTTTTCACTGTAACCTGTATTTAGCATGAAGGTGTACAGTTTTTACAGTTTTCTTTCCCTTTTTTTTTTCTTTCAAAAATTCTATTTAAATGTAGATCAATGTGAAGTAATCTCTGTAAAAGCACTGCCTATTGATATTCAGTTTAAACAAGACATTTCCTCATTTTCCCAGGGCAGCAAGTCATCAAAGCTTATTACACTGCATACATCTGATGGAGCAAACATTTACCCTCAGGAGTTCATTATAGTGCGATTAAACTGCTTAATTAAAACTGACATAAATGACTGATAGTAACTTCAGAAGGGAGGTAGTATCTATGTAAGCCAACTTCTTCCAGATATTTAGAAGCATGTAATAATAATAATAATAAGTAATAATTAAAAAAAGAAAAATCAAGCAAACCCTGTGTGGTTCATGTCATCTTCATCACTGCTGTCAGCTTCGTCACTCGATGAGGAATAGTCTGCTGCTTTTAAGAATGAGCTGGCACCATCCTTCCCCTTGGCAAAGGAGCCTGGACTCTGAACAAAGGAAACTCAGTTGATTTATTTTTCTCCTGGAAGAACCCATCGCTAAACAGCATGTGAAGTACTTTACCATCCCCGCAAATATAGTTATTGTCACTTCCACATCAAAAAAATCTTTATTAGGCTGTTAATGCTTTTGTTGGTCCATCACAAGTGAGTATTTCACACAGGAAAGTGAACCAAGACAAAACAGCTGATTTTCCTACAAGCTGAAAGGTGACTAACTTTAGTCAGTACACATCGGTAGCTCACAGCCACCAGCCCCAGCCCTACAGGAACTCATATATAGGCCTCCCATGTCATTGGCAATGGCCTAAACACAGAGTCTTCTTCAAACCTCTGGTCCCTGACAAGGCAGGAGGGGTTGGGGACCCTGGTACACTGTGGCTGTCCCTGTTGACCCATTCTGCATCCCCCAGAGCTGCCCAGACCTGCCGGACAAATTTTAAAATGCTAAGCATCCTGCAAACTTTTGAAATGCCAAGCATCCCACATATGAGCTCTTGTACAAGGCACCATGAGAGCTGCAGTTGTCCAACAGACATCCTCCCACCCCAAGCCCCACCAAAGATGATAAATGCATCAGTAAATAGCAAGGAGGAGCAGCAATCACCCTTTCCATCAGTAGCAAGTCAGCAAACAGAGCCAGGACAGTCCTGAGTGTGTGACAGGCTGGTAGCATCTACGCCAGGCAGTTACACACTGGGTATTTGCAGAAGCCACTGGCATGGTCTAGACTTCTGGGCTGCATGACAGCTGACCAATGACTTCCTGAAATATTAAAGACATACCCTTCCTTTCTAAAGATTTATGATCAGACTGGTTCAGGAAAACTGCTGATGACCTGAGCTGGACACAAGTCAGACCTGGACTGAAAGCTGATGAGACACATTAACATAGCAACAAACTCAAGCCAGCCCCACACTGCCTCTCAGGCGGACTCATCAGCTCCAGCTGAGGAGCTGTCTGCATAGACATGCCCTCAGTGAAAACCATGAACAAACAAAAAATGTCAGTGAATTTAAAAGAACCTACTGCAATCTGGCCCTGATGAGAAGCTTTTTCAGACATCTTAAGCAGCTGCAATTGGTTTTGGGGCAAAACATTCTCTGCCTTGGCTGGTCCTGGAGTCCCTGGGAATAAATAAAAGTTTATTTTTTAAATGCATGTGCAGCAGAGAGAGGAGACCAGTAAGAAAAGCACATACAGTTACCACCCAAAGCAGAACCCAGCCTCAGCTGACAATCTTCTTTTTTGCCTTTGTTGCAAAGGGAAATATTTTTGCTTGTTTTCCAGTGGTTCTGAATGCCACAATATTAAGTATATAAATTGATATTGGTGCAGTTTAATGCTGCAGGTGTAAAACCAGCAGACCAAAACCTTGGCAACACACTCCCACTGCATACCAGCAACAGTTCCATGGACTGGAAGGTAGCTTGCAAGGGAAAAGGGTTGAGCGCATGCTAATCCCTTTCTCCGATCCTCTTCTTGAGGGGAGACACCTCATCACATCAGCAGCTGCTGGTCATATTCCAGCACTAAAGGTGCCACCCAGCTATATTCCTGTGTCTGCAGACAGGGGGCTGGAGGATGTACAGAAGCCTGGGCACCTGATGAACATTTTCAGGAGCAAACAGATGTGGTGCCTTCATACAACTGGTGCATAAAACCAGTCTAAAGGGTCTGATTCTCTAAACCCAACTGGGCTGAGAGCAAACAGCTGCACCAAATTCCACTCACGAGCATGGGGTCAAGCTGAAAGCAGAAGAGGATTCAATGCTTCCCTTGGCAGCACCAGGAGAACCATTTTTCCAATCCCTGCTTCCCTTGGGGCACACGAGTGTCACTTCTCAGCTCCCACTTCCACTTGGCACCACGAGGGAGTAGGTAACAAGCAGCCCTCATTCTTGCAGAGAGCGCTGGACCCTGCCCAGCAACAGGTGGCACCTCGTGACGCTGCCCGAGGTCAGGTAGGGGTAGCAAGGAAGCTGCGGCACTCTGCCTCCCCAACAGGAGGCACGGGGACCTCCATTTGCCACCATGCTTGCAGTGTTGAATACCCAAGCAAACAAAACTGGAGGAGCTGGAGTCCATCTGTAGGGGCTGATGCTGTGTTAGGAGGGATACCTGCAGATATTTAAGCAAATCTTCCATTTCAATACCCCCACTCCCCTCTAAGCTACTTGGGAAGAGCAAGAGCAGCCTTGGAGAGGTGTTGTCTTCTGCACACAATTCCTGATACAACCAAAGGGAGGGAAAGCAGATGTGCCCTGCCACTGGGACACACCAGCCAGCTCAACGCCTACACATCATTCAGCAATTTGTCCCATGACTATCCCACTGCTACCAACAGGGCTCCCTGCAAGTTAAGGGGAGAGAATTCAAGCTCACACAAATTAGGATTTGTATTTGGTAATTTAGATAGTTTTATCACAATGGCTTCATGCACTCATGCATTTCTCAAAGCTTTTAAAATTCAGAATTCCTTATTGGTCAATGAGTACCCTAAGCAACTCAGCAGAAGTATTGGCTTTAAAATATTTATAACCCTTTCTCCTCCAATTCAGTATCCCTGTGGGTCCTGAGAAAGCAACAAACTCTTTCTGAAACACCATATGCCAGAACTAGCTGTAATTTAATGACACTTAAGAACCCAAGGAGACAGTTTAAACCACAAGGGAGGTTTTCTATTCTTTCCATTGCTGGCAAGGTTTTCATTTCTCCATGCCAAAATTGCACAGGAGTTATACATCATGCAGACACTGCAAAGTTGAGCTGGGCTGTTGCACGTTGTTCATCTCTATGCTGCTATTCAAACATAAAATGACATAAGAGCAAAATGAAACAAAACCCAAGCAGTTTAAAGTGTGCTTTGGATTTCTCTCGAAGCAAAGCTTCCTATTCTGTGCAGTTAGTGAAAGCAAAACTGGCTTGATTGTGTAAGTGTCATAAATAAGCAATTTGTTCTTCACTTATCAAGGGCTTGCAAATGAACGATGTGAGCCTCCGTTTAAAAACAAAAGACCTCAGCAGCTCACTGGTGTGGTTTCACAACATTTTTAGCAACCACTCTGCTTCGAATTGGGCATGATTCACCATGTTCCCTATCTCTAGTAGTCAACCTGGATGTAAAGTAGTGTAACCACACCAGTGCTTTGCAAGGAGCTACACAGCAACTGCCCTAACAATGACCCACAGGAAACACCCTTAGGAATGAGGGGAGAGGAACACAGCTGTCCACTTCTGCTCCGTGTCCCCACCTGCCAGAGTCTCGGGTCATGTCTCAGGAATCAGAGCCTGTACTGTAAAAAGTCTGCACAACCACGAGCAAGCCCAATGTGTTCCTACATCCCCATCAGTGATACCAAGATAGCTTACAAAGTTGCACTTTGCTTAAACTGCATGAGTTTTTAACTTCCTCTGCCTTTTTTGCACTATCTCAGTGCACGTGAAAGAATAAAGGAGAAATGTCTCATAGGTGCTGTATGGACGGTCTTACGCTTCCTTCAGCATGTTATTAGAGTGTAGAAATATTAGTGTATAGCAACTGCTCATCTGTATCATCTTATCAGTGGGCAATGCAAAAAAGCAGCATAAGGTTATGCAGAAAATGCCAACGGGTGAACACTGGTATTGAATTATATCTGTGTGTCTGTAATGTTGGCTCTGCTGAGTTTCAATGGTGTCAGTAAGTGCTACAGAACTGATTCTTTTAAGTTCTTAATTGAAGAAATTCAGATTTTCTATACAGAAATACGTTCACAGTCACTTTTTGGCTCAGGAAGTGTTTATATTTTAGGAACATGGAACCATAAAAGCCAGAGGGCTTTCAAAAGCCTATCACCAGAAGATATCATTTTAAAAAATACACTATTTGCAATGCAGCACTTAACACCCTGCAGAAGCCCATTTCACGTGATAGGAATTTTGGACAATTTGACTGATGGATCTTTGACTTAGGAATCACCTGAGGTTGATCGGCTGCTCTGATGTGATCCCATCTCCCATTGCTTGTTGCCAGGAATGCTGCTGCTATTCAGCTTCAGAGCATGTTCCCCAGGGGACGACTGATGAGTGTTACTAAACAGGGAGACAAAAAGCAGATCAGACTATCTTTCATGCAGGGACACAGACTGGAACAGACTTCCTAGGCCACTGAATCAAGTTCCCTGCTGTTACTGTATGATATAATACTCGTGATAAACAAAGATTTTATATTTATTGCTGCTCCAAGCATGGCCACCCAGTAGTGAGAGAGAGAACAGTTTCCTCCAGCAGTCATTCTGGGAGATCACAGAGATTCCCAAATCACTGCAAAATATCCTGCTATATGTACTTCTCCATTGGCCTCTTCAGATCTGGGTCACTTCTGATTCCAAAAATCTCATGGCTTTTACAAATACTGAAGCCTGCTCCAGTACCCTTCTAGAAGATACATCATCACTCACTTATCAATGCAGGATGAAACCCATGGGGCAGTAAAACAACCTGTCAAGCCTGTAATGTAAAGCAGTGGCTCACCCAGAAAACCAGGCTCAGAAGCCACTCACTCAAAACACTGGGATTTACTTACATGCTTACATTACATTACTTACATTTTCTGTTTTGCCTCCTAAAATTCCTAAGTATAGGGCATTTAGGGATTGACTTGAAAATTATTTGAGATGATGTTTCTGACTCTGGCTCAAGAGAAGTGCTGCACATTATTTTGTCATGTCAGCTAAATCTACTTCCTTTTCCTATCTCTCCAGCCCTAGTTTCTCACAGCACTATGTTCCCTGCTTAGACATCCTGTGGGGGCTCCCCTTTACCACTGAGCTCTTGGTCTTTTCTTCTGGGATATGAAAAAAGTACACTTGCCTTAAGGGCAGACTGCCAAAACAGTCAAGATACATCTACAGACAGCATATTTGCCTGTTCAAGATACTAGCAGGCAAAACAAAGCTACAGGCACAAGCTTCACAAGCTATAATTATTAGTGCCTAGAGAGGCAGCTGGGGCCAGATCCCCACTCGCCAAAGTATTCAGGCACCTACTAACGCGCCTGTGAAACCAATGACAGCGGCAGTGATGTTCATCATCTGCCAGAGCATCCAGGCACTCTGACCAGCAGAACTCCCACCTGCCTTCCTCAGCGCCAACAGGTTTGTACCTCAAGTAACCTTCAGCAGATAGTTACTCTACTGCCGAGGGAAAGTAAAGCATCACCAAATCACAGTAAGTTAAACAGCTGCACAACACGCTGCCCATTAACTGGGAAATGGATGCACGACTTGCATGCAACCCACTTTGGCATGTTCAACAGGGAAAAACAAATGGAACACCTCACTGCAGGAATTATTACAGATGGAACAGCCCTTTTGTATTAAAAATATTGTGTTCCATCAGAAGACAGAACTACCTTGCGTGAAAAGGAGGACAAGATCTACAAGAGGCATGTTTTTCTTTAAATCAGTTTTGTCAATCATGAAAAGGAAGTTGGCCTAGACATTTCTTTCAGGTTTAAGATCAGGAAGTTTGGTTAGTTATTTCTGTGGACAAACTGTCTCAAAAACCAAAATAATTGTATCTGCTATTATGGGTACGAACCCACGCAAGTTTTGGTGTTACTGAAGTTATGGTTTTGTTTTTAATAACTTTAGTTTCCCTTTTGATACTAAATCAACATTAGTATAAACATAAAACACTTAAGAGCTTACCTTGAAAGGCATCTCTGATGGCCAGGCTGATCCCTGCTGTAAAATTTAGAGGTTGTCCTTTCTGGAACCTTAAGGATCAAATGTTTTAAGTTTGCTACTGATATTTTAGACTCAGTTAATAAATGTAATGCTTATCCTGTATCAATACAAAAATAAGACTAACCAACATAAATGAAAAATGCTTCAGTGGGACCTGTGGAGAGGTCTTCCATGGTATCAGCACTGGAAGCTGCAAGTCAGCAGCAGGTGCTTCCAATTTGCTGCAAGCCTGTGCAGTCTGTCAGGGTGCAGATCGCAACTGGTTTGCACCTCTCCCTAGAGTCAGCATTATTCTTGGCCCATATTTAAAGGAGACAGGGAAATGCATCTGCAATCACTGAATGCAGCTGTCCCTGCGTGGTGGATTACCTGATGTTGCTACCGAACGGCTGGGGAAGAGACACAGACACACACAACCCAACCGCAAAGCAATAGAACGAAAACACCCATGCATGCACATACACATCCCTGCACAAATATTCTTGTTCTTAGAAATCCTGTTGAAAAGAGAAACATACTATCGCCTGAATCACACAAAATAACGAGATTTGCTGCAATAAGCCAGAGATTTCACCAAAAGGGCAGCTACAAATACTTGTCTAACAAAAGCAGCGTATCTGCACTTGCAGATCCTGCAGATGTTATATACATATGCATAAACTCAGAAGAGTCACCTGCTCATACATTTTGATCTTCTTTCTAGATCACTGAGACCCAGTTAATGCACAAGCAATGAGACATCCACACAACTCCATGAAGTCCAGAGGATGGATACTACACAGCATAGCGGAACTCTATTAACCACTGACAGTGCCAAACACTCTGAGGTTCACATACCTTTGGGGGCTGTTCTTCATTTTGACTCGCGCTCCAGAATACATCATCCTGCACAGGGCTGAGGGGTGTCGTCACCATATCCGACAGCGAACTGCTGTGGTACACATCCTTACTAGCCCGGAAATTTTCACACTTGAAAGAAATTAAATACATGTTGAAGTGTACTTCCCTGCCTATGTAACAGGTCCCAGCCTCAACAGATATCAACACTTCTGTCTGTGAGATCAAACTTCTAGTAAATGCACAAGGAGTATTGTGTTTGGATACAGCTCTGCTCACTTTGTTTGCTGTGAACTAAGTTATTCATTTCCAGCATATTGGTATGTTAGGCACAAATATTTCAAGGTGAAGGGTACAATAAAGAGAAATTGTAAAAACATCTATGTTGTCCATTTATCTCCCCCTTCTTACATCTATGGAAAAGCTAACAGTCACTGGCAATGCACAGTGAACTACTTAACTGGTTGATGTAAAAAATACTGTTGAATAAGTACAGTTCATTGAAACCTGACCAATGTTTCCATTTCAGAATTTAGATGGCAAAATCCCTGGGGGAACCCACCTCCCCCTAAATCAGATGTTGACTTCCGAGTGAGTCTTTGCAAGCCTATCATCAGCCTAGTGTCAATGGGGACAAACTGCCAGCTGGAAGTGTTTTCATTTCTCCAATGGTTATGAGGGTGTCCTGGCTCTTCTCTGTAACTGTTTTTTCTATTACTTGAAAAAAATTAAACTTGAGAATCCAGTAAGAAAGAAATAAGAAACTATGCTCACACTATGCCTCATGGGTAGTCATGTCCAGGTGCTCCCATTGTGACTGCGGGTGTTCAAAAGGTATCATCAAAGATTTCAAATTAGAGCATTAGGATCACAAATGCTCTAATCAGCGAGGGGGAGGGAAGCAATCGAATCACTTCTTTACGAAGTCTTAATTCCAAGGGAACAGTAAGTAAACGATGTAAAACTCAGGCTAAGATACTCAAAATTTGGTCATCCAGTTCTTTCTGTGTTAAAAAAAAGGAAAGGTCCTTTCAATTCTACACACTAATGATCTATTACACCAGCATCTTCCAATGGGGGAGAAAGGCAGAGAGCTAAAAATGTCAACTGAATGTACTGAACCTCCCTGAAATGAGAAATCCTCTTAGACACAAAACTGAGACAGAACACACGGAAACGCTGTGTGAGCTGGGCCCATTTTGAGGGATTGCTATGCAAGAACTAATTTGATGTTACAGAAATAGAAGAAAATGAGAGAAATGCCTGCAGCTATAACCACTTTGTGCTTTATCTTGTCAGAGTTCCCATGCAAAGCAGGACTGGGGCTGTCTGGAGACACCCGCAGCCGGCAGGAACGCCGCGGGCTGACGTCCTTCCCATGTCCCGGCACGATAACACACCTCTGCTGGGGCACCCCCTGCCCAAACACGCCGCTGCACCAGCATCCCCGCCGCTTGCAGGCCTAACAAAGAGGCTGGCAAGATTTGTCTGAGTCAAAGTTCAAACTCTTGTGTTCCAATTGAGTTGCTGCAACTCAGATCAGAGAGAGCTGCAGTTCAGTTTCCCCAAAGAATGATTCGGACAAATATTATCAGTCAAAGACTGAAATTCTCCTCTTCCCTAGTCTTAAAAATAAAACACAGTAACTGAGAACTGTGCACAGCTTTTCAATAATATAATATGATTATTAACTCCCTATAATTCCACACACAAGAGTAATTATTTTATGGGAACAATGTTCAAAATCACTTAAATACTGACAGGCAGTAATTATAAAATTAGTTAAAGATATCAAACATCCATTTGAACATCCCATCACAACCTCCCAGACCAGCAAGGAAAAGTCAACTGCTGGAAAACAGTCCTGAGAAGTTCAGCTAGAGTAAGATTCAGGTGCTTTTTCTGCCTTTCTGGGACACTATGTTCTATTGACTTACTTTACAGAAAATCGCTTTTTCAGCAGTTATAACATCTCATAATCTGTGTCCTTTCATTTTGTCAAAATTACGTTTTTGTCCAACATGATTGTCACTAATAATAGCTTCCAGTTAACCAGAATTATTTCAACAGCAAAATGTTCCCCTGAAATGATGCATTGTGGCTATAGCAACAGGTTTTATAGCAAGCGTATTATTATCAGAATATAGGAAGATTATTTTTCCCTTGCCACTTCTACAATAAGATACTTACATTTCTTCCTAAATTCCAGGTTTTGAGTCCTGAAGACTACCAGAGAACTATTTGTGCTTAAAAGCAGGGATGAGCTTTGCTGAATCATGATATAAATGACTGGGTGGATCCAAACTCTGCAGATGGTACCCACATACCTTCTCTGGGCAGAGAGACCAGCACATCAGTTCCCTGTGAAGCCAAGAAGCGACACCTCTTTCGGGCACATTTTCTGTAGGACCTGCAAGAACTTGCAATTCCACAGCAAGCCAAAAATGTCTCAGGTAACCCCTAAAATCATAGTGTTTGATATTCCATTTAAGTTTTACAGCTAAAATAATTTGTATGGGGTGAAAAAAATTCAAAAAACACCTAATAACGATTCTAAACTACTCAGACTTAAGCCTTAAATCATTCTTATTTTAAGTAATACTGAGAGAACAGCAGCTCCTCTCATGCACAGAAAGCACAGGCAGATAAAGTGTTACCTGTTATGTGTCTTCAAACCATAAAGACACACCTAACAGAGCTAAGGAAAAGTACCCTTGGCTCCCTGAAATTATAACATAAGGTGATACACTACAAAAGACTGATTATTAGAGTTAGTTTAAAGGGATTTAGGAGCAAGAAGTTTTAAAAAGGCAGGCTGCACTGCTTTTTGGAGAATGCCTAAGTTACTGATTTCAAGTGAATCTACATATGGGGTAGATAAGCACAACTGATGTTACAAAAGAGCATAAGGAAAAGGATTTTCTTAAACTTCTGAGCAGGTCTGCTCTGGGATACTGGGTGAATCCACGACCTAATGCACAGCTAATTCTAATATTGTAAGCGTTCTTGTTTCTTTTCAGCCACATTACTCAATCCAGTGGAGGAGCTCTAACTAGCAAATCCTACAGGAAAACCACAGAGTCAATTAAAAAATGTGAGTTCATTTCAGATGAGAGCTAAATTCCTCCACTAGTCAGGCAGCAGGAGACCCTGGACAAGGAAACAGACTCTGGCTTTGTTCAAGAAGTCTCTGTGAAATTCTGCAAGTAACCCAGAACGGCTCATCCCACAGACCCCAATGTGCTACTGCACTGCAGCAAACGCAAAACAGGTATGAAACTGGTGGAGATGGGACACTCTAATCTGGTAATATCTCATGTATCCCTTACCAGACAGATGGGATACAAGACACTGAGAAATCATGCTCCCTGCACCTCAGGGGCTGTGTTAACATTTCCAGCAAAATAATTTTGAGAGATTTGGGCAACCAGGATGTGCCACAAAAATCTCACAGAATACGATCATTTAAAATAAGAAGTCATTTTTGTCTGAGCAGAGCTGTGATGACAGATGATCCCTCTCTGACAAACCTGGCTGGAAGTTCTTCAGCACAGACATCTGTGATGAATTCAGCTTGCATTTTAACTCTGCAGCTCACTTTCATTTTAAAACAACAAGGCACCCACATATCAAGCGTCACAAGTACCTTGCTGTGAGTCTTTTAATCTCCAGGTGACTAAATGGCCCATCAGTCCTATTGCCTTAACACATTGTATAGTTAATACAGGCACTGTATCCAAACATGCTGCTATTAGCATCAACAGCTGCTGCCAACCAGCCAAAGGAAACACGGTCCTTCAGAGGATTTATAAATTACCCATTGAAGTTCATCTGGTCCCCATGCTAACACTGCAGGTAAAGTACAGATTGGCTTCTCCCTGTCCACATCGTCTCTATCAGCTGGAGCACTGACTGGTGTGTGGGTGACAGGGCAGCTGCCAGCAGGGTCTCAAATCACATGGTAACTCCTGTGTATCACTTTCTGCTATTATCCTTCAGTAGCACCAGCACATTAAACAGCATTAATTTTTTATAGCGTAGTTTCCATCAAGGAATGTGGAAGAGGTTGGTAAATGGTGCTTCATTCCTCACCACTCCCCTTGGCAGCTAGGAGAGGTACTACCAAACAGAGAAGCACTGACAGGGTGTAAAGGAATGAAGTGATTTGTCCTAGGTGACACAGCCAGCCCAGAATGCAGCTCCTTTCATCCCGGGAGTGACATTTTAACAGGGCAGGACTGTCCTCTGTACAGCCACTGTGCTCCTGCAGAATCCCAAATGCCCTGCAATAAACTACGGACTATCCCACTTCTACTGTAGGGTTGAAAGACCTCCAGGAAGCTGACAGCCTCCACCCAAGGCCAAGATACAAATGTCCTTCTTGTAGACCTTGCACCAGCTCTCCAGTGAGTTGATGCTACAAGCCAGGCCATCAACTCAGCCCAGTTACAAAACTCATGGCTCGAGCAGAGCACTCTGAGCAACCTGATCTCATTGGAGATGCCCCTGCTCAGTGCAGGAGAGTTGAACCAGAGGACCTTTAAAGATCCCTTCCAATCCAAACTATTCTATGAGCTTCCATGCAGGATGGAAAGCTTGGAATAATACAACCTAACCTCACAGTAATAACCTGCTGTTATCAGACCACAGTGGAGGGTGCAACAGTGCGGCCATTCAGGCTTTCTATGATACATCTATGAGTAATATCATGGAATCAGCAATCAGGCATCAAGTATATAAAAATAACTGTTATATTTACGCACCACAGATCAGGGTTAGATAATTCCATGTAGAACTCAGCAGCAAAGGGTGGCACTGAAAACCTCTGAGCTGGTTTGCACAGGCCTCAGTCACTTGTGTCCGGAGCAAAGAGAACCATGTTTCTGATGTGCTGTTCTGCTTAGGAACCACCCTTGTTTTCTCCTCCCTACCCGGGACAGCAGCACCGTACCTGCACTAACACGGCTCTCTGTGGCGCAGGGGTGCACGGGCTGGAGCTGCTGCCTGATCCCATCCTGGTGTGTGGTGCCGCTTCGTGCCCCAGCACCGCTGGCCACTGCAGGGCTGCCTGGATGCCGTCACTTTCCTTTTTTCGGTCCTCGCCCTGAGAAGGAGAAAAATCAGCAGCATGTTGCACACAAAGCCTCAGGCTTTGCAGCCTGGATGTTCTCCAACAGCAGCACCCTGCGTGTCGACTCTTGACAGACCTCCCCATGGCGAGAGGTCAGCCCTGATACAATATGAACCATTACTGCCTCTCCATCTGCAACCCTTCCTTTTCTATCGGGTTTCCAAACTGCAACAAGCAAAAGGGTCTGAGTTCCCATCTGCTGTGTTCTAGGCCATCCCATTTGCCACAGGCTGGGATTTTAGATGGGAGGAATCCTCTGTCTGTATTTACTTACCTTTGACAATATGCAGACTGTTTTGCTGTGCATTTATTACCCTCTACCACAATGCTGACATTTCGTCATGTTGCCTTCTATTTTAAAACACTTTTAACTCTCTATCTTTTGGTAGGTTACTTGCACTATGGAAAAGACCGAGGAACATGATCTAGAAGGAATAAAGGTCCTTTTATTTCCTACGGACACTGGTCATTACAAAAATCTTAATCCTATGGTTCTGATACCACTGTTCTTTCCAGTTTCATTTGACATGAATAATTCCCATTCTCTACTGCAAATCCAGCATATCCTCCGATTCAGCACCCTAGAAACAGCTCTACACAGTAAACTAGAGATTAACACCATAAAAATACGCAGTTATCTGTGTCTGGGTGGGCATTCTTACTGGTATCTCTCACTATATCTGGATGGTTCTGCCTAAGTCAGGAAGGTAAGCAAATTTTTAACACAACATAGGAAACTGCTGAGGAGATGGAAAATAATTCCACTTAGTCTCACAGATCTTGATTGAGAAAAAAAAAGAAGAAACCATACACAAAAAAACTTGTGAAAACAAGCAACCACAGCCAAATACCATGAAATTCTAGCCCCACTGAACTCAACCATTACACTGCTCTTGAGGCCAGATTTTCATTCCTTGTGACTCCTAATAACAAAAGGCAGATTTCATCATAAGCAAGCAAGAAAGTGTAAAAACTAGAGTAGTTTCACTAAGCTAGATATGATAATTTACCTACCATGTCTCTGCCCAAAGGGTGCTTGTATATATTAGGATCCAGATGCAAACTCATGCAGCCAACACTTCAGGCTCCCAGAACTGATGCCAGCCCCAGCCAGGCACTGAACCGGTGCAGCCCCAAGCCCGAGCTCAGAGTCCCTGTCTCTCGGCACATTTAGCCCCAGTGCCGGCAGGACCAGAGCCAGCAGACAGCAATCTCCCGTCTGCACACACCGGGGCAAACTCCCGACCTGCCTGTGACAGGATGAGTGCGAGGGCAAAGATGAGAAACTCCCAATAAAGGGTTCTGTGGCCCCAAACATTAAACTGAGGCTTTGGAGGGCTTTAGGCTTTTTTATTTGTTTGTTTTTAATGCCTGAATGCAACAATAATTCTGGAGAGTTTTCTATATCAATAACTGGTCCTGCAAATCCCACTGAGCCCTAAAAAGTAGGCAAACAAACTTGCTCTTGAGTAGGCTATCCTTATTCCCATATAGATCTCTCCCAACAGAAAAACAAGCATCTCTTTGGCTAATAAACCAGGTAAGATCAATATCAACATGATTCACTGAGTTGTCACTGTTGAAAACAGTCTCAACTTTAAAGCATTTTTAAATTGTTGTGAACAATTATGACTGCTGACATAATTACAAAGTCTCAAACCTCCACCAAAAAATGCAACCCTGTGCCACTGCCATTTTAGCCGAAGGATCTGTGACTTCCAATGAGTTCTGAGATTAGGTAAGTGATACTGTAAAATAATTTGTTCTTAAAACTGGAGCATATTGTGGTAGCCATAACAACAAGAGCCTCATGCATTGAACTTAAACCGCAAGCAGCACTTTATCTGCAACTGGTGATATTTTATTTCACCACTAAATTAAAAGTTAACAGTGACTGCGCACTAAATTCCATAATACATTTCATTCTGCTACAAAGGGGTCACTTACAAAACACATGTCAAAACCAGAGATGAGTATTTAAGCTGACATTTTGTAGTTCTTTTGACATCTAACTACGATGAAATAAAGTTAAGCTAACTCAACTGAGTTGCATTTTCTTGCCACCCACTGAAAGCCTAGTAAAGGCAAAGCATTTCTGAGATACTGTGTATTTAGCAAAAGCAGCTTAGTCCTCTGTCCACACCCAATTTGCTGTCCAGCTGGAATAAGACCCAGCCCTCTACCATCAAACAAATACTGATTTCAAGAGGAGTTCGTTCAAATTTCAGTAATGATGTGTTTAATCGGTCAATGCAATAAAGTTTTTAGAGCTAGGGCACTCCTTTTTTTTGACGGTTAAGTTGTACTTCAAACAGAATTATTATTTTGTTTTAACAAATTGCTAATCTAACTCAAGATCTTTTGTTGTCCTGATTTCATATTGCTGCTTAGCTGTTCACAGACTCTATTCTGTTATTAAAATTCATCATTTCAACAATCCTAGCAATTTCATTTAACTGTTTATGAATATGGAAAACTCCAGCTAAGGGAACCAGTTGCAGCACGCACACACACACCAAGGGGTGACAAAGCAGGCACTTGCTAAAAGGCTGCAGCAAGATGTTAAGAAGCAGAACTCTGCAGTCTTCCTGCATAGATGTGCATAAGCTCTCCTCATGCCTTTGCTTAGGTATTTTGGGAAGATGTTTTGCCATGAATCCAGGGACCATCACATCAACTGTTCTATTTAGACACAGCCACATAAGGAAGAGCCTGAGAGCTGCTGAGATTTTTGAAACTGATCCAGATTCTAGAAACACCACAAATTGCATCAGCTGTAGAACCGGGCTCACAAGTTGGGATTGTATCAAAAAGAAAAATAAGCGTGCTAGGAATTATGAGATAACATGTGAAATGGACTCATAGCTTTTACAACATGCTAACAGGAAGCAGAACAAGTTGGTGCATAGCAATACTTTGAGTTGGCATTAGAGTGTAATGGATTACAATTCTTAATCAAGGACTACGTATGGCTACCCCTGACCCATCAAATCTTATCTACCTGAAATCCTGGGGGACAAAGAACAAGAAAAGGCATCACAGCCTGACATTGTGGCACAGAGATCGGTGCTTGAGAGTGTAATGCTATTCTGCATCTGGGTCAACTTTGTGACCCCTAAAATCAGGCAGAGACATCTGTTAAACCTCAGATGATACTACCTTAATTCATTCCTCTTTGGAAGACAATGGAATGGCACCCGGTTGACCAGAAGGACCTTGTTTCCCCATTCACCAGTCACACCCTTCTCTGAACTTGAGGAGAAGCAACAGAGCAACATTTCCTTACCCTCACCCTCTATATTGATGGAAACCAAAGGTTTTATTGTAGCATAAGTGTGTAGTAAGACACAGGTCAAGCTCCAGATTTAGGTTTAAAGATCAGGGTTTTCTCTGCTTCAGCATTACCACAACATCATAAACTACAAAGCACCCAAACGTGACACTGTCTGAGACGGTACCTCTTTGCTTGTGCTGCTTGACGGAGGATGCACTGATGAATTTGAACTCTTGGAGGGCTCCTTCTTCTTCTGCTTGTGGTCATGCTGGAGAGACAGCAGCTGCGTCTGATCTTTGGGGAGAGTTCGATGCACCTTCCTGTTGTGCTGCACATCTTCCACTTTCTGAAAGCAAAGAGTGATGAACTTCAGAGAGAGCAATGCCTTGGAGGACGACCAAGTCGTCTGATGGAAATACTGGCTTTTCACAGAAAAAAGTGAGCACAATTCCAGCAGGGCTGACAGGAGAGCTACCACCCTGAGCAACAGGAAGCATAATGTGACCCCAAATACACTGTGTTTGGCTTTTGAGTCAGCATGTCAGAAAATCATATTTTTTCTTCTTATTTTTCCTTAAACCAGAGGGCTTTAATCAAACACTTCATGTTTCTGTGTCACTGAAACATTAGAAAACCATTGTGGCTGAGGTGCCAGACTTGACAATGAGATTTCAGCATTAAAATTAACCTCTGCTTCATTTTTATCTATGAAAAATAAATGGTCCTGGTTACAACCCAAACAGAAGCTGCAGACTGGGAATTTAAGCTTAGGTTGATCTGATGCTGGAGGCTTTCAGGGTAAAGATATTTTAAATCAGATTGAAGTGACTGAAGACCATTTCAGTACTGAGAAACAGCAGGGACAAAAGTGGGAGAGGCAGTGTCATTGCTATAGATAAGAAGGATGACTCAGTAACACGTAAGTTGACTCGAAAGAAAGTTGAATCTCAGAATAAGAGGCAGTAAATGCATTAAAAAAAGTCCCTCTCTGGTCTGTGACTCAGAGGACAGGAACATCCTCAAGGAACTGAGAAAGATATTGGCTACAGGAACAGGGGGCTGTGAATTGCTGTCAGTAAACACTTTTGTCATACCTGCTTCTTTTCGGATTTCCTCTGTCCGTCCACTATGAATCGTTCATCTTCCACAGCCCGTTTGTCTTCTTTACACCTCTCCTCCTTCCTCTGAACAGCCTTAGCCTCTGGCCACCTCTGCTCACACTCCTGCTGCCTTCGTAGCTCCTGCTCTCGCCTCTGATGCTGGAAGACAGCCAGGGAACAACGATGCTTATTTTACTTTACATTTGTAACCACCAATTACTTGTGCCAGTGTTCATTAGTCACAAGGCCCATTTCCTGCCATGCAGTCACTAACGGGGATACCCGATGCTCTGCGCAGCGGGAGCAGACAGCCACAAGCTGCCACTGCAACCACTGCCAAACTTGAAGTGAAACCTTTGCCCTTTTGGCAGCCGAGGGCAGATCTGCCATTCATTTAAGCAGGCGCGTAAGATCTCTGTGATGGCTGGCAGCTAATCGAGTGACAAATGTCTTCCCGTTATTTTGAGAAGGAAGAGTTTTTCCAGAGTCCCCCTGTTCTGCTGGAGTAGCACTATGCTTCACAAAAGCCAGCACAATGCCTGAATTTTACCACATAGATACTCACGAGAAGAAACACATTGGTGATTTAACAATGCATTCAACACCACAGCATGTCAGACAGCTGAAAAGGAAGCAGCTATCCTGTAACATCTTAAACAGGAGCAGGGCCAGGACTCTGCATTAGACTCGGAATTGGGCAACACACATGAGAAAGATCAGGATCTCTCATCCCACCTGCCTAGGCTGCCGAACAAACCCAAGCAAAATTGTCAGCAGGAAAAGGACACAGCCCATTTAAAATAATTTAAAATCATTGTGTTCAAAAGTGACACAGTTCTCCCAAGGCTAAATATTACAATCCAGGTTTTGCTGACAATTTAACAAAGCCTTCTTGCCTCTCAAAGCCTACTCTCTACAGGTACATTTTTTATTTGTGATGAGACATGGAACAACAATACAAGCCAGTCCCTACATCCTCCAGCCTCCTCCTCTGCTCTTTCTGCTGCTCGATCCGTTTCTGCCGCTCTGTCAGCAGCTGCTTCTTGTATTTCTCCTGGTCCTTCAGCTGCTGCTGCTGGTGTTGAGGGTCAGAACGGTTTTTGTTCTCCTGCTGCAGTCTCAGAAATTCACGACGGAGAGTTGACTCCCCTGGGAGATTAACTATGGAGCTGAAACAGAAGGGAGGTTTCTACATGACTAAACGTAACATTAAAGAGAGAATACAAGGTGTGTTTGGAATTGCTTGTTGTCCCGTATTAGCAAATTAAGATGTTCCAATAAATATCCAGCATGTTGACTATGCATCCACACTTACTGTGCTACCAAACAGCCTGAAGCTGATTACTGAGTCCTTCATTTGAGAGATTCCTCCCTATTGCAAGGAAACTAAGAAGCAGCTTATTATGGACGCCTTATACTCGGCAGTTATATTTGATAGCCAGAAACAGTTAAAGCTACCGGAGGGGATGCAGGAAATAAGGGATTCAGAGCAAGTTAAGAAAGCCATTCTGGCTGAGAAGGGCTGCCTTCAATGAGAACAGCTTGAGCAGTCAGTGTTTCTATTCCAGTAATACCTTGGTTCTCCTTCATCTTCATTCAGCTCATCATCTTCCTCCTCACTTCCACTGTAATCATAGTCCGTTTCTTCTAAAAAAAAAAAAAAAAAAAAGAAAAGAGAACAATACAAAAAATCCCAGTGGAGGATGGTGTTATTTAAGATGTGATCTTGAATTCTGTTTCTGAGCACTCAACCTGAACTCCATGTAGCTCAGAGGGAATTTAAAGGCCACAGGTTGCACTGGGAGGCTGAGGGGAGGTGAGATATCTATGTGCATAATTCAAAACCTAGTTCAGATAACGTTTCAGGGCAGCCCCTTTACACACTCCCA
This sequence comes from Patagioenas fasciata, assembly GCF_037038585.1. Taxonomy (NCBI): domain Eukaryota; kingdom Metazoa; phylum Chordata; class Aves; order Columbiformes; family Columbidae; genus Patagioenas; species Patagioenas fasciata. Next base: position 17,971,465 of record NC_092530.1, read on the forward strand.
CCTTTTCCCTTTGACTGACTGTATTGGTTTTGCAAAACTAACCTGTTTTCACAATCTGAAATAAATTAGGCTAAACCCACAGAGAAATCCACACCCCATAACAACACCAGCAGAAGAGTTCTTCAGAAAGAAATTTAGAGATAGGGCATAAAAGACTTATACTGCCCTTCTCTGCTACTTCATGCCTGTTGTATGGCTAAGCTGAGGCCTTCAGTAAATTCAGGTTTCCATTTGTATGGAATAATTTCCATTTGTATTGAATCACTAGAAACAGGGACAATAAGTTAATGCTAGTTCTAGCACAACAGTTCAGAAGAAGGTGACCTGCACTTTTAAAGTTCTCTTCAAGACTAGCATGAAGGCAGCTTTTAAGCGATATTTTCAAACTGGTCTTACTCTGCATTGGTTACTATACGGCACGCTAAAGCGGGACTTCGTTTTTTTGGAAGTCACAATTTTGAAGCGTATAGTCTGGCAATTTCACACTGTTCTCCCTTCCAGGGGAGCCTTAGTTAAAAATAGCACATTTCAGGTCAAAATATAACTATCTATCAAGAAGTGATTATTATCACTACACTTTCCCTCCCCCTCAAGGGCATTTGTGAGAAAGTCTAACTCACTATCTTTCCATTCGAATGTGCTTTGAGATTCATAGCTGAAAGAGGTCGCAGCATTTGCAACTACTATTGGAGTCAGTAAATCTACACTGCAACAGCAATTTCATTTTAGGCACAAACGTTCCTGTTGTCAAATAAATATTTGGAGTTCGTAAGTTACTTCCCAACTGTATGGTGTATTCTGAGTTTGCCCTCACAGTGTCTGATCTTCACAGTGTCCCTGCCAGTATAAAATACAAGGAAAAGGAAGAGGGGAAAGAGGGAAGGGAAAATCAGCAGACAACCGGCTGCGGCTCTCTCTCGGCTTTGCACAGCCCTTAGTCTGCTGTGCACAGGCATTTACACAAGTATCACCCCCACTCCAGCAGTGCCCCTTCCAGGTTTTGCTCTGAAGAGTACAGCTACCATTTGGAACAAACTCAGATTCTCTCTTTTCCTTCAGCCACCCTGTGAAGCAGATGATTCATTATACCAGTTTGTGTTCTGCTGGAGCTTGGAGGCCTTCTCAAGGTCTCTTTTTTGCACTCTGCTGTAAAACGCTTAAAGAGCTCTTCTTCTCCCAAAGAACTCACAAGCTAAAATTATATGGAGATACAACAGGTAAATTAAATGGATTTGGGACAGAAAGATAAACTAAGAGACTAGGAAAGTCTCGCCGAGTACTACTTAGATACTCAAGAAAGTCAAGGCCTAGGCTTTACTTGGACTCTTAGCTCATGTTAGCATAAGGGTTGCTCTCAGTGAATCAAAGTAGTCAGGCTCCAAAGACTTTAGCACTTAAACACCATTACGGACCTGGGCTTTGGCAAAGAGACCTTTAAAACGGCCCCACTGCTATCAAGGACAACACTTGCTCACAGTTTTCCTGGTTCTAGTATTTCGGTTGCATCTGCCTTGTACTCTGCTGCCAAAACTGGAAGTGGACCTACTCTCAGCAGTGCCTTTTATTTTGTTTTTGCCACATTACCCTTTTCTCCTTTTTTCTTCCTGGTCCTGTCCAGGTGGTCTTTCAGCATGATGCGCACTTGCCGTTCATTCTGCATGTCTCGGATGAAAGAATGCTTCAGCAAGGTTTCAGTGGATGGACGATGCAAATAATTTTTTACAAGGCAGCTTTCAACAAAGTTTAGGAATTTCTTTGACCTGAATAAGACAGAAAAGTGGAAGAAAACAATAATCCATTTCAGCTTGTGCACCAAGCACTCCCCACGCCCGATGGAAAGCACTAACTTTGCGAGGTGTCCCTTTGCACTGGACCTGCGTGAGACTATTTGAGTTTTGCCATCAGTGCGTCTCCTGAGACCAGCACAGCACTGAGGGCAAATGATGGGGAACTCCACCCCAACCGCCCTCTCTGTGGAGTTACCCTGAATTCACATCAACAAAACCACAACCTGGTCAACACAACTCTTTCAAAAAACGCAATTATCATTTTGATATGGTGAAGATTTTCTCTATACAATTCACTTAAAAGACAAATGCATTCTCTGTAGGCCACAGTGACTGTCATTAGTCCCACAATCTCCGTGCAGTCTTCTGACAAACCCTGACCCCAAGCAGCCCATCTAAGCCTTGCCTATACTGCAGTTTCGGCCACCTGTGCTAAACTTTAGCAACTGCAATGACTGCTGCAGTTTAGGCAGAGTTCAAAAGAAAGTTATAGCTTCCCAAAGGCAAACTACATCTGCACCTGCGGCTTAACCCAGGACTAGAAACAGCCTAGAAAAGACCTCATAGATCACTGTAGGATTTAACAAGATCATTGTCTCCAGACAGTAGAGCTCAAAATCCTCCTAAACCAAAGGCAGCAAAAATATAGTTTTTATACATGTCTTTACCATTTTCTGGATTTCAGCTTTGGGGGTGGGTTCCGTGGGATGAGGAAGAGCGCTCTCATGGGGTGCATGTCACACAGGGCTGCAAAGGAAACCACAAGCTATCAAAGGGTTCACGTCCCCCCGTGTCCCTCCCACAGCCTGACCACGCTGACCCAGCTGGGCCAGCAGCCTGGTTCACCCCACACAGAGGAGCAGTTCTCCACAAACACTCCCACTCCCAGCAGCACAGCATCCACCGCAGAACCACACCGATAGTCAACAAAACTCACACTACAGCCAGGAAATAAAATCTCTGAGTATACAGAAATCTTTCACAAAAATATGCCGTTATTGCCAATTAAATGAGATTTGATGGAAAGGCTGCGTGGCAGGAACAAGTACAACTTTCTTCATATTTTTTATGTATAGGACTTCAGAAGGACATAAAAAAAGTTCACCTTTCCAATACACGAAAAGGTGTTTTTGCATAAATAGAAGTTCAAGTTGGGATTTAAATACTTACCTAGTGGGGTTTTTGTTGTTGTTATTTTGTTTTTTGGTTTGGTTTGTGTTTTTTTTTTCTGGCTTATGATTCAGCTGAAAGATAAGCTGAATTTTAAACAAACCCTTACCTACATCACTTACGGCATAAGAGAAAATGCAGGATGAAGAAAACCTGATGTAAAGAGGAGAGCTCATAAACTGTTTCACTGGCACAGAGCATAGTGACTAAGTACAGATTTCATCTGTTCTGTGTTTCAGGAGTGTGAGCACCAATATTAGACAATTCGCAACAGATTCTACTCATGCATTCAGATGCTGGTTTCTCTCCAGCTCAATGTACTTCTCTTTAGCGTCACTGTTGTGGAAAGCTGAAGCTACAAAGAACTCTGTAGAAAGTAAATACCATCACATCTCATCTATTCCAGGGATTTTGTGAGGAATTAGGAGTGTGCTCTGTCTATCATGGAGAAATATTGAGGGTCAGAGGTCCTTCTTCACAAAACAGAGCTACTGAATGTCCACTGATATGAGTTATATGGAGCCTGATTTCTTATGTTATACAGGTGTTCAGCAGTGATTTCTCTTCACAGGAATGGACTTAGTGCATTACAGAACTGGTAAAAGTGAGAAGACTGTAGTTTGGTAAAGCCTTCCCTGCCTTCTATTAATTTCTGTGCCTGCATCCACCTGCCATCATTTCTTACATGTGGGTTCTGTTTTTGACTTTCTCCTTTGTCTTTTCAGTTGCACATGATACAGTGGGGATGGGGAGAAGTCTGGCTTCTAGCTATGCGTCCCAGGCACTGTTGTGCTACAAAACACAATGCAGCAGAATATCATCCATAGCATTTCCCTGCCAAAAGTAGTGAAAGCATCGAATACAAGTGCCATGAGGAGTTAGCATGCAAAGTTACGAGGTCTCTCTCAAAGAAAACTCCACACAGACTCATGTCTCAGGACTAAGTTTCAGCCAGGCTGAAGCACAGTGTCTAAAAGTGCTCTGAACTCCAGCTGCCTCCCGAGCAGTGCTAAAAACCAAGTCTAACGGGAGAACAGCCAAGTGCGTTTTTTTAAAAACACAGCCTACGTGCTCTCAAGCTCTGGCCAGAGTATAATTTATTTCATCTCCTGTGCTCTCAGCCGTGACCGGATACCCCATCACATCACATCTGCTTCACGGGCGCTGGGGCAAAGCCACCGGTCCTCTGCGGAAACAAAAATGCACGAGGTCTTTGCATGCAGGGTGCAGCTGTCGATCTCTGCCCCGCTGCAGCAAGAGGCCAACCAGAGGGGCGAGGGGGCAGCTGGCAGGCGGGGGCGGCTGTAAAACTACGGCAATCTGCTCTCAGGTTGAGAATGTGGTTATGGACTGAAGCCATTATGTGAGTAAACGCAGTATTCATCCCCAAACCTGTGAGAATCAAGTCACTCCCAGAGTAAAAATATAACCTTTAGGCCTAGTTTCTCCCACTGCCATTTCTTTTTCAGTGACCTAAATCCAAAGCCACTCGTCAATTTGTTCTGCAAACGTGTCAATCACTTCTGCTTAGCTGTACCCACAGGCAGTGATCAGCAAAGTGCTGCTACGAAGAGCTCTAAGAAGAAAAATGTTTGTTTCCCTAAGGAATGAAGGCAAAGAATCAAAATATAGACTAAAGAGTCTAACAGGAAAAGGAAAGCAAGAGAGCCCAAATGAGAAAAAGTCATTGATTATTTTTAAAAATACAGTGAGCAGCAGAATTTTGTACATCTGTGCATGAGCCAAGCACGAGCTATTTCAACACAAAACATGTTCACAGAGCATAGACACTTTATACCAAATCACTTACGAGGAGCTCCTTCGGCCATTTCAATGGCAGTGATTCCCAGAGACCATAGGTCACTCTGTAGGAAAAGAAACATTGCACATTGCAACTTGCAGCATTCAAGCGTTTTGTTTGTTTCCTTTTTGGTTTTGTTTGTCAATTTGGGGTTTTTTGTTTGTTTTTGTAGTTTCCCTAGATTTCTCCTGGATCAGGTAGTTTTAGTCGCAGTGACATACATTCTGCTCCCTCCCATTCCCTACTGAGCTTTTAGGAAATGTGCTAATAGCCAGAAGCTTCCCATTTCCCATGCAGCTCTGAACAGCTGATTCATCATTTAAGCAGCCAGCCCCAAAATGCAGACCTTCTGCATTCAAAACACAAGAGCCAGAATATAGCAGGCACTGTTTAAATATATGTCTTAAATCTTTTAAACTGTTTAATGAGGCAGTGAGACACAGCAGTGCCTCAACCCCCTGCTGCCGGCCAAAAAAATTCTTGGCCTTAATGCTTATTTCAGAGCAGTCATTGCTGAGTTTCTACACCGAAGGAACAGAAATTACAGTCAAGCCTTGGGGTCTGACTTTTTCTGCCTACAAAGTCTCCAGTCACATGTTTTTGGGCACATGAAAGGAGAGCACATCACACCATCACATTTCACCGCAGCGTATGCTCAGCTCAGTGAACTTCGAGTGGAGTTGCCTTAATAATCTTATCTGGATGCTAAGGACCTGGTTTTGATCGTGGAAGGTAAATCTGAAACACTACCAGGGACTGTAAAAACCTCACAGGTTTACACTTGATTAATCATGTGCATTTTTTTTTACTATTTTTTGTGTCTAAATGTAGCCAAATGACAGGCACGTGACCAAACCCACTTGCAGGGCTTCTCTAAAACTGTGGTTTAAAAAGGGAGCAACAGAACCTTCAAAGATTAGAAGCACTATACCACTACAGGAATAGGAGCTCATACCCACCTGGCACTCCAAATTTGACTTTATTGACAGAGCCCCCTCAGTCCAACCGCTCTGTTGGACCGGTTTGCATCATAATTTGTGGAGGGATTTGACAACAAAGCTGGTGGGAATTCAATAGATTAATGATCCTGATGTTATTAAGTAAATGACTGAAAAGTAGAAAAGTCATCTAGAAGTAGTACCGCAGGTTTGGGGGACAGTGGGAGAAACAACCAAGCTACAAAAAATTTTGGTTTCAAAGTGTGAGAGGCAGACAGATGAAAGGGAGGATGACAGCAGCGTTTGTAAAGGTCATTGTGCATATATATATTTAGGTGTATATAGTTTTACTCATTTGTTATATATTTTTTTTAACTATTATTATTACTTTCAAATCAGACCTGGAACAGCAAGAAGTTACAGAGTGGCCTCCTGCTAGTTTGCCCATCACATCAGCTATAAACCTCTGCAGAAAAAAACAGCCCCATTCTGAGTCACAGCACTGTCTGCCTAAGTGCTTCCAAAACCCTCCACTAATCAGCTTTAAACTACCATCTGCAGAATCTATTCAGAAGTGGGTATAAATGCACACAGATGAACTGTGATTATTACTGAAGACAAAAAAACCCTCAAGAATTAGGGGTGCACGTTCCTAATGCTTTTATCTTCTGAAAAGTACACATCTGAAAAGGAAATTGACGGGGAACAGGGAATGAAGACAAGAGATTAATTTCTTGAGGTTATAGTAGAAGATTTACATGGTATGAAAAATAAAATTATATCCAGGAACATTCTTTGGTCATGACAGGCACACAACATGACCTCAATCTGCCAGTGCAGCACAGAAGGTCTCAACAAGGGAGAATCACAGCCTCTGAATCACTAGAAAATGGAAGCAATAACAGGTTCTTCTAATAAATATTTCTGAACCCACAATTAGAACGAGAGGTGCAAAGTGGCAACCAAGAGAGCACCTGAACTGGTGGGTCACTCAGATGGTGGCTGCACAGAATGTCATCCGTGGAAAACATCCCCCAGGCTAAGTGTAGACAGACAAATGACAACACTGCTGGAAAGAGGCCAGAGAACAAAGAATAAGCTTTGTAAGTCTCTCTGGAACAGTATCAGCATCTTATAAGAGTTAGGAGGGGAACCAAAAAAGTCCTTGATAGCTGTTCTTGGGCTTCCCAATGCAAGGAAATAATGGACATATTGGAATGGGTGCAGCAAAGAGCCACAAAATTGTTTAAGGGACTGGACCTGGGAGGCTCTGGGCTGAGAGAGACAAAACTGTTCAGACTGGCGAAGGGAAGGCTCAGGCGATCTCACACACACGTACAGACTCCTGATGGGAGCGAAGTGAAGACTAAGCCAGAGTTCCAAGTGGTGCCCAGTGACGGGACAAGAGACAATGGGCACAAACTGAAATACAAGAAATTCTGTGCCTTCTCACTTCTGACACCCTGAAAATGACCAGAAATCATTCTGGGATGGGAAACCTCTTGCAATGACAGGCTCATGAATGAATGAAGTTATGCTAATTATTGACAATTAACTCAGGTTTCACAGCTGAGTACAGCGTAAAACAGCTCTATGTCCTGGTTTCGGCTAGGATAGAGTTAGTTTTCTTCCTAATAGTTGGTATGGTGTTGTGTTTTGGACTCATACCAATCGTATGAGAAAAATGTTGATAATACACTGATGTCTTAGTTGTTGTTAAGTACTGCTTACACTAAGTCAAGGACTTTTCAGCTTCTCATGTCGTGCCAGAGAAGAGGCTGGAGATACACAAGAAGGTGGGAGGGGACACAGCCAGGACAGCTGAGCCCAACTGGCCAAAGGGATATTCCACAGCATATGACATTATGTTCAGTATATACACAAGGGAAAAGCTAGCTGGAAGGCGGCTGCTTGGGTATTGGTCAATGGGTGGTGAGCAACTGCATTGTGCATCACTTATTTTACATATTGTTTTATTATTATTATTATTTTCCCTTTCTGTCCTATTGAACTGTCTTTACCTTAACTCACAAGGTTTACCTTTTTTTTCCCCATTCTCTTCCCCAGCCACTGCAGAGCAGGGAGTGAGCAAACAGCTGTGTGTGGTGTTTAGCTGCCTGCCAGGTTATACCACAACACTATCACAGAGGAGAACACTAACTTATCATATTAATATTACACTACTTCAAGTACTCCTTCCATTTTTACCTATTTCTTTCTTTTCTGCCCTGACCTGCAATCTCCATATATCGGTAATTTTTTTGCATAGAAGTTCATGAAAGCGTATTTCATGTACTAACAATTCACCAAAAATATTCATAATGAAACTCTAGCCTTAAAAAGAGCCACCACCCACATATTACAAATACTTCTATTTGTACAGTTATAATATTATTGCGGTTTAAAAGAAGGGAAGCTTGAACTTTTCAAATGCAGCACTTGAGCAGGATTTCAGCAATAACCTGAACAGTTTGCTACCTTGCTACCTGCAGTTGTAACACTTACTCTGTAATCATAAGTAGAGTCTGGGTTCTCCTCACAAGCAATGACCTCAGGTGCCATCCAATACGGCGTGCCAATAAATGTGTTTCTTCTCCCAATAGTCCTATCCAGTTGAGCACTGACACCAAAATCCACTGAAAAGCCAAGCAGAGGTAAAGAAATTAATAACAACCTGTATCCATGTGGCAGAGTGTTTGCTTGGTTACTTTCATGCTGTCTAGAACACCAAACCTTTGGGCTACAATGCGTATCAAATCTGAGTTTTTCCAGTATATCTCGTCTAATAGTTAAGAAATTTAACTGCCTTTTCTTCTTGTTTTTGACAGAAGGATCAAATAAACAGCATGCTAAATCTGCCAGGCAGGTTACAGCACATATTGCTTGCTCTGGGAATACATTACAGAATAATTTATACTTGAGCTAAACACTACACTGAATAGAACCTGAGATCTTTAACACGTATCTGAAAAGAAAAATAGTATCTATGGACAAGGCAAGTTTGGATGTGTCCAATATGGCCATTTGTGAAAACTGGAAAGAACTATCATACCACTTCATTCTGAGGTGATTTGGAGTAACTTTTGCCCTACATTCATACACTATCTTAGAACAAGCTGAAGACTATACTGGTTTATTCTGATATTAGACTAATTGTAATGAGAGAATCATGTGGTGCTCGTTGTGCTGAAAAGGGTGTTACTTTCATCAGGATTGTATAGCAAAATGGTTTTGTTCAGATATGAAGACAGTCCTATACAACCAATAATTATATGATTGTATTTTTATTTGAACAAACCTCTAAGATTCACTAATTGGATCCACTGGGCATAGACCTTGTGTGCTATTCACAGAGAAGACTCCATCAAGGAGTAGGTTTTCTCACTTATGTTACCGTATTGCACGTCATCTGCAAACCATAATCATTTGTACTACTATAATTTAATACGCCTGTTCAGCAAACCTTTTCCGACAGTAAGTAGGACCTGGTCTCTGGGATCACTGTGTGTTCTGTGCTTTTGTTCTCCAACCCTACAGTGAATTATTTCAAATAAAGAGAGACAGGGCATAAAGACCATCCCAAGTAAGAAAAGTGCCCTCCTTGACACTGCTCCTTTAAAGCACTGCCATGTGTTCTCTGTGATGTCTTCCCAAGACATGAAAAACATCCCCTCCTCAACAGAGATATGTACTTGAGTTTAGTCTTGGGAAATCAGCTGTCAACACTGACATGTCACAGCTTGAAATGAAATAAGTTAACTCTCCGTTATTTTTGAGTGATAACTATTAGTAAGAGCTACTCTTCAGTGGTAGCCCCTAGACATAAGTAATTTTACCTATTGTCAGACATTAAAATCTCTAAGACCAGTTCCCTTAGAGAAATGGATTAGCATAATTTATTCCCCAAAATTTTTATTTTGGAAGTCTTTGCATGCCAGGATCTGCTGTGAAGGCCTGATGGTGCTGTGACTTACTAGACAGGTTCTATGTTTGACTGCCCAGAAGTAGCTGTATTCCCCACAGGCTGTGAGTGACATCCTTGCAGAACATGTCACATTTTCAGCTCTTTCTACATGACAGACACCTTATAAACACAAGCATTAACGTTACTTGACATATTTGTGGCTCTTATGTTACTGAAGGTTCTTTCCAAGACAAGACAGAAATCTTAATTTTTTATGAACAGGTTTCTAGCACACATGTAAGGAAACTTACCCAGCTTTACTTCTGCATTTTCTGTGAGAAGAACATTCTGTCCTTTAATATCTCGATGGATGACATGGTGAGCATGAAGATGTGCCAAGCCCTAAAAGAAAACCAGACTTTATTCCTTCTTCCTATCATTATCATGACTGTGTCATTATTGTCCTTTTCTGCTTTTACCCTTCTCGGACTTTATTCATGGGGAAAGTCCTTTAGATGTTATTAGCAACATGAAGACCCCAGTTCCGGAGAGGAGAGAGGACAGCAACTGCAAGTTTGATTATCTACTTTACCCATAGGCCTGACAGTAGTGGAGCACCTATGAAGTCAAGTGTGAAGAGAACAAGGTGCAATATTTTAAACTGGTGTCCCAGAATCAAGGGCTGCCTCCTTAAACTATGTATTAAAAGCAAACAAAAGAGGGAAAGAGCAATGCAGAATGCTCTTCACGAGGACCATAGACAGCAGCTGGCTGGATACAGTGGCTTCAGTTCTGCATTCAGCAAAACAGTGTTCACCAGTAAAGGGACCACAGAAAGTTCAAAACACCGTGTCAGACCTCTTTTTGAATGCAGCAAATATTGTTCTCATTCAGCTAATATTTGTAATATTCTGTCTCCTCCTTCGTTACAAAATTGCTCATGGTTAAACTGGCATAGATATAAAGGAACACACTAGAATAACACGTTCTAGTAAGCCAGGAGATGCTTCACTCAAAATGCCTAGCCTCTGTAATATTAATGAATTCAAAGAGAGCTTCCAACCAGCTTCTGTGTTTTTCCAGAAGGAAACCCTGTCAATCCACATGCAACTAGGTCATTCTGTTTAAGATTTTGGAATGCTGCTTAGTCAACATTGCTTCTAGTAGTGCGGAAAAGAGGCCCCTCAGTGTGTGCATGTAAAGGAATTATGAACAGAAAGACCTTACACAGCACCAACAGCTGAAGCAGAGAGCAACAAGATCTCCTGATGTGGAAGACAGAGTTACTGAAAACAGAAAATCTATTTACTTTTCTAGATGCTCAGAATGTGGACTTTCAGAAGATGGCTATTTGCCATAGGAACCAGGAATTTTCTGTACTTCATATAGAAAATGTGATTAACTACAATAATATGGGATGTCAAGCGGTCATCACGCTGGCTCTTCAGGCTCTTCTGAACTGAAGGACCACAGCCCATCAGCCCCACAGCAGCGGTCATCAGTGACCTCCATTAGTGACCAAAGGTGGCTTCGTTGCAAACAAGCACCAAAGCTCCACTGGCACAACTCACCCTGAGAACCTCTCTGCAGATGTAGGCAATCCAGTCTTCCTTGAAACAGTTCCCTTTGGTCTTCTTCACCAGGTCGGTGACCGAGCCCGCACCGCAGTACTCCATCACCAGCTGCAGGAAGACAAACGCGATACCCCTTCACCACAGCGCTGATGGGGTGTCGGCGGAGACACCACCTGCAAACACCCGCTCCACCACAATCAAGGTGTGGCAAACTACACGCGACCTTCCCGGATGCCAAGGGACATAAAATCTGGTTTCCTGAATCGCACTCATTGCTGAATAAATTAAAAAACCCCTCAGTACGGTTCCTCTCCTACAGTAGGTTATGGGTTCTTTTTTTTTCCTTTTAGAAAATATGAAATCAGAAAAACAACAGCTAATATAATAATACTGACAAACATGGGATTTTTTTTCAGAATTTGAAATTTCTCATTTTGCTGCAAAGCTTCAAAAACCTTGCAGGCAATAAAAAAAAAAAAGGAGGGTTAATTTTTTTTTTCTTTGCTTTATTGTGAATTCCTTTGTTGCCTTTTTTATTTTCCAACTGAAAAAAGGAGAGGAATGCAACAAGAAAAGGGGGGGGGGAAGGACAAGCTCTCTTTCACTACTGTTAAAAAAAAATTACATAAATGTTTCAGTTGGAAAAAACCCACCTCGAACAACAAATCAGACTGACAAGACAAGTCACAAGTCTTATGCCCATCCTCAGAGGAAATCAGAGGGGATGGAAGACATGTAGGGAGGAACAATTTTGTTCTTTTATATGCTATTCTTCAGAACAATGACTTCGGAGTTTCACTGAGACAGAGTCCAAGCCAAGCATATTGGAGCTCTAAAGAAAAGAGCTGTAAACCTCATGAACAGAAATAACACTAAAGACTTACCCAGAGCTGATCATCTTGGCCTGCAGGACTTTTCTTTACAAATGCACCATAATATGTAGCAATATTCCGGTGATGGGAATACTTTTTTAACATATTTATCTCCAGCTTGATTTCCTCCTCTTCATTCTGTAAGCAAAAGAGAACAGAAGGCTCCTTAGGTGACCGGGGATCACTGAGCTGCGGGGCAACCTCTGTCTTTGGAGGCTTCCAACATCCAGCTGGAACCAGCCCTGAGCAACCTGGTTTGATCCCATGGCTGACCCTGTTTTGAGCAGGAGGTTGGACTGGAGACCAGAGACCTCCAACCTGAGTTATCCTGGGATTATGAGACTGCAACTGAAGGACAGGCTCTTAAACCAGTGACTGAATCACCCTGATCCATTGGCCTAAAACAATGAATTGCTAAGGTTTGACTTAAAGAATCAAAAATGTCCCAACGTGGGTATAACAAGCTCATACTGTCTCCTCAAGGGGCTCGGACAGGACCTATTACTCCCCAGTTTGTGGTGTCTGTATGCAGTAATTTAGTCTTAGAGAAATTAACCAGATTCAAACAAAAATAAAAATATTCCTAACACCCCATTACTTAAGTACTTGGAAAAGCACTTAGTGCACACATCAGCCAATTTGTCTTCCCAGTCCCGTGGAGGGTCTCGCTGGAAGGGAATCGAGCCAAGAGGGAGGTGACTTGTCACAAATCAAACTCCAGCGGCAGCGCAGGGTTAAGTTCTGCTCCTTCCTTACAGCTGTGAGGCTTTCCCTGCCTGGACCATGGAGTTTTTCCCTGCTCCTAACATCACGCCAGCAGTGGCTAGGGCTCCACACCCCCAGACATCTCCTTCCAGGCACTACCCAGCTCGGCTTTCCTTCTGCCTTCATTTCAGTCTCTTCAGGGCAGACATTCTCTTCTGCCCAGTACAGCACTGTGCACAATAAGATAACTAATAGAAACACAAACTTTAATAATTACATTAGAAGGAAATGCCCTTTTTCAGAAATAACTGCCTGAGCTGAAGAGGTCCGCTGAGAACCAGCTCGTTTGCTATGTCATCACCAAGAGAATGGTGCACAATACTCAGTGAAAGGTTGTAGATTTTGGGGTTTCATTTGCTTTAATAGGAAATGAGCGGTGTTGCAAGGTATCTTTATACCAGATAAAAGGAGTATGACAAAGCTGAAAATTAATTTACCTTGCTGCAAAATATCCCAGTCAGCACTTACTAGCTGAAGGGAAAAAAAGGATCTGTAAGGAGGGAGCAAGAACAGCTCAGCCCCACAGGACATTTTTCTGCACTTTTCCATTATTTTCCAGTAGTTTTGCCATCAAAGCGTTCCTTTAACCATCACAACAGACTGCTTACAAAACCAGCTGTGTTGTCCTTTCTACCTGGAGCAAAACATTGAAGCCTGACAGGCTGAAGCCAAATTCCATCAAGCATATGATGCATCTTATGAAACCCGACCACACAAAAATCATTCCCAACAGAACAAAGGGACCAATATGTTTTCCCCAGTAACATCAGTTCACAGGAGACACGTTACCAGACTAAACCCTAATTGTTTTAAGCTTTAGGAAACGGGAAACGTAAAATAACCCCGCTTGAGGCAAAATCAGCTATTCCAGGTTTCAGAACAGCCCCTTTGTTGAACACAGGTTCCCAAGCTGCACACATTACACTAGATATTTCATTTATCTTTTGTTTGCAATTAAGGAGAAAGAAGGATCCTTAATCCTTGGTTTGATACAGCCCTGGATATTGCATGGCTTAATTAGCGATGGTATGGAGGAGCCCGGTGCAGCATGTGGAGTCTCCAAGAGAAATCAGAGCTGACTCCAGACAGTGTGCAGGAAACCCTCCATAAGCACAGTCCTGCTTCTCTCTGCATATGGCCAGGGCACAACCAAAGGGAGCTGAGAGCTTGTGCTGCTGCTTTCTGGGAGGGGAAACAAGGCTCTACCTCCTTTGGTGCATGTGAAAGGGTAGAAATGGGCAGGTGAGGAGAAGGGTGCAGAGAATAAGGACATGGAAACCACCATTCTGAGTCCTCTCACTGATACGAGTTTCTGGTAATGGATCTTTAGGAAAGAAGGGCAAAAAGCAGGACAAGCAGGGAGGACCTCCTTTCCTTCCTCTGCTGTCCCTCCTGCATCCTGCCCACTCCTCCTGCTAGGGCAGCCAAACACGTGGAGGGGAAACGTTCATCTTTGGTAAAGGCCTTCCCCAAATTACTTAAGATCTCTTCAGATATTAAGGTTTGTGTTTAGTTGGTTGGTTGGGGTTTTTTTAACTCTGCCCATCTGCACGAACTTTGCACTGGTGGAGCCCGACTGAAAAGCTTCCCTGCTATGCCCTCAGCAACCGCCCGCAGCTTTCACCAGGTTCCCCCTGGGGAGCTGGCAGATCTCAACCACTTCCTCGGAGCTGTTGCCTCTTTTTCATCTCTTCTTCCTTCACCCAATTAATTTGCTGGATGTTGGAACTGTGCTTGCACAGCTCTTATCTGAGTACTTTCTGTTCCTCTGCAATCTCACCTCCATGTGCTTGTTTGTAAACACAGTTGGAACACCAGGCAGGCTTTTCCACACCCACTCGCAAGAGCAAAGAGTAGCTGCACATGTGTAATGCTCCTTTCCCTTTACCAGCAAGATGATCCAATTTCTGCTTCATCTCATGCATTATCTATTAAACCAGAAGGCTGGAACCTGCTCCCTCCCTGCACCTGCCTGTTCCCTTGCCCATCAAGACAGTTACCTGTGCTCACACATTGCTGTATGCTGCTCGTGTCCAGGACAAGTGCCTTGAGAAGACACTGCTTAGACTGGACAGGGGGTTCCCTGAAGAGCCCCACCACCGCTGAGCAGAAACCCTCTGAGCCAAACTCCTGCATCCTCCAAAGACAGAGATGTAACTTCAAGTATCAGTCAGTCTGTAAGTGAAAGGGCTATACAGGACAGCTAGTGGGCATTATAAAAAGTACTGTGTATTCCCAGTGCTTGAGTGATTTTTGTAAAAAAATTAGTCTATTGCACATAGAGGAACCAAAGCAGAAGGGTAGATATGAGGAATTCTATCCCACAGGCCATGTCTGAGGCCCAGTTAGGAACTGAACCTGGACTTGCTAAGTCTCAGGGCTACATACATCCTTCAAGCAGGGTGACTGGGGACAAAAGCGCCCTCAATTTTTCAGTGCATGCACATAGTCAGGATTTCCACTTTCCACCACCCCTCTGACAGCGTTACCATCAGCCACATCTCCCAGGGGTCCAGAAACCTGCTCCTAAGTCGTGCCACTTAAGAAAAGGAAGCAAGCTTGCAGATGTACATGTGCAAAAAGCTGTTTGCTTTCATAAACCAATGCGTTCCTGGGCACAGATGGCTGCGTGCACGAAGATGACAGGTTCATGATCAAAGGCTATTTTTGAAGATGTGGGCCTATCTGCAATGATATCAGGAAGCAAAGGACTAGAAAGCACACACCTCTGACCTCAAATGGAAACAAGATCATCAGCTGATAAATACTCCACCAAGAGACACCTTGGTACTGGGGCAGTTTTAATGACGTTTCTCATTTAAGTGTTATTTTGTTATCTGGAAAGACTGAAAGCAGGGACAGACAGAGAATGACCTTTTGCAGAAGAGCTGTTTGATCACCTGCACTGACAGCTGAAGAGAAAAGCAGCAATAATTCAATCTCTTTGCAGGCACTCTGCTCGGAGGCACCGTCAGACGGCAGGAAGCAGAGCCTGTGTGAGGGGGTACACCAGCACACGTTGCCATCGGCTCCCCTGCAACCATTTCAAAGGGCTCCCCCCACTCCCCCCGTAACGCGGCACGGCAGCACTTCCTGACAGATGTCCAGAGGATCCCGCAATGACCGCAGCATCCTGCTGCTGCTCTTCACAAACCAGCCCGGGCTGCAGCTCTTGTAGCAAAGGGCAGATTTGCTCAGCTCTTGGTGTGCCTCAGATCTTAAGAGGTGAACAATCAAAGCTGGAGCTGGTCAGGGAACTTCTGATGAAATCATTTCTTGCCAGAAAAAAACAAACAACAACACAGATTTTGCGAAACAGAATCTTTTGGCAGAAATGTACTCAGTACATTAGCTGAAAGACCTCTTAGGTTGGATTTTCTAGTGATGAAAATGATTTTCTGTTGCTAGAAGAGAGAAACCCACTGCAGAATATCCAGGTAGCAAGGAGGTAGCTCAGACCCCTGGGATATGACATATCCTTGTTCAATCCTACCCTCTCCCAAGTCAGTCATCACTGACCTATGCCTGAGCAGGTTAATGATCAAACTACAACCAACCTACACTGCCATGGGGGTCTGTCAAACTTGGCCACTGGAATGGCCCCACTTCGAGTGAGATCTACTGGAGGCTTGAACTGGAGAGTCCTCTAAGCCGGTACACAAATCACAAGGCTAATCCAGGCACTCACCTCTTCTCCATTTTTTTTTTGGAGACATGTGGAGATAAAAAGACTGCCTTTGCCTTGATTTTATTTTTTTAAATCTTCCTGTTTTCTACCACATGAAATTTTCACTCTCTAAGAAAACTGTTCCCTGTGCAGCACTAATCAGATCATATAACCACCCAAAGATGAAAAAGGGCACAGGGGCCAAGAGCCTCCCATCTCACTCAAGCAGGTTTAACTAAGACAGCTTCCATTTCTCACAAGCCAAATTCCACATGAGATGTTGCTCCCCAGGGCAATTTATAGGCAGGACATTGGAGACACGGATTTCCATATTTTAAAGACTTTAATGCCTCAAGCTAGCTTTTCAAGATAAAAGGATCAGAAAATAACTTAAACCTGAACAGACTAACAATGCAAGAGAAATACTGAATCTTTGACAGGCTCACAACACTGAAATTCTGGAGATCAAAAGGAAGATTGCCAAGAAAGGTTGGACCAGATGATCCTTGAGGTCCCTTCCAACCTGTGATTCTATGGTTTCTACATTACAGTTGGGACCCACTACTTCTCTAAGAAGCTTCAGTAACCAAATGTTATGAAGCAGAGAAAAGCTATTGCTATTTTACAGGAGAAATGAGCTTCAGAGATGCCCTGGACACATACAACATCAGCCTCAGCTCACCCCGAGTGCTCTGGGAATTTGCACCAAGGCGTCGGAAGGGCTGAGGACCACAGCTGCCACCCCCACCCTGCACACAGCTGCCCACAGCACCAAAACCAATTGGGGTTTACCGCATCACACCAAGCTGTGACATGTGGTGGCTGAGGAGAGGACAACGCCAGGGCAGAGCAGACAGCTGCAAGAGGAACCAGCAGCCACCATTTGAATTACCCCGCACTGGGCTCCCAACATCTCACAGAGGCACCGCCAAGGGCCTGGAGGAAACCCATGATGAAGCGGAGCACTGCATCCAGGTCTGCCAGCCTGTGCCCCAGCAGCGGGAACACAGCCACCCTCGCATTACCAAAGTGGAAGTAACAGGAGAAAGCCTTCTACTCACCCAGCACCAAGGTTGGGAAGCAGAAACAACCAGGCACAGCTGAACTGGACTTGTTCACGGTTTAGGGGGAGAAAAGCACCAGGGAAAACCCCTCCAGGTGGCTGCACCAACACACTCACCACTCAACTCTCAAACAGTCACAACTGTTCTGCATTAAGTGACTCAACATGAATATAGCACAATCTGTTATCATTGCCCCTCAAGCAATGGGACAGATTCCCCAGTATGATGCTGGCTCTGTAGCCTGTAAGGAAGTAGCAAATCAGACCTAAACAGCTGGGTTTTGTTCCCAGAATCATGCAAGTCTATCAACATGAATTCCTGAAGCTGGACCACAATATTGTCTTCCATTTAAATTTTGTTTCCAAGTAATCAGGCATTACTGGATGCTACAGTTTGTTCTTCATGTACAAAGGAGACCATGTTATATATAGCAAAGGGAAGGAAATCTTTCCAAGGTTCCCTTCCTACAGCTTTTGCTTCAATTGTTTCATCAAGGAAGAGACTGTCACTGGTGTTAACATGACGGTCCACAAGTGACATCTTTGGCCAGCCCTCAGGCACTGTTGACTGACCCAGCAAAGCATGGAGCAGTCCATACAGCAGCTCTGGATCCCTTCCAGGATCTGTCCTGTCAGCTCCTCCATCAAAGCACGGAGGTGCTCTGATCTCTGGAATCTGTCTGCAACCCTAACCTTATTCTCTCTCCCTTCCAAAATCCAGCAGCCTCATGTTTGGTGACTGCCATGTTTTAAAGCCAAAGCACCTGATGACATATGTACATATAGAGCTAGAAGGAAAAATCCCACCAATCTAATGTAGCACTCATTTTAAAAAGCACTCTCCTCTGTGCATGGAGAACAGCAAAACTGGTAATTCAACTACACATGCAGATTTTAAAAGGTAGCAGCCATAGCCAAACCAGCCCTTACATATCTAAGTTCAAAAAACCCAATGTGCAGTTCAGACTACTTGCTGCTCAGGGCTGGATTCCCACATCATCTGCAGAAAGAACTGTCCTTGACTTGCCTTATGTGACAAGGCCCACATAGACACCAACTTGTTCTGCTGAGTTCTAAGACAATCAAAAGACATACAAAAATACAGGCAAGGCTTGCCTATGTGTGCCCAAAACACCATGTATAGATGTACCATTGGCAGACTTGGCCCAGAGGACTTAGCTCTGTTTATTATTTCAGGTGATAACCCTTCCACAATATTGCAAAAGGACTCTCACTTTATCTTGGAGTTTTGTACCCCATATCTACACTGCCAGAGTGACAGAATGGGGTGCTGGTCTTTGGTGAGACTAAGTGCATCCTACCAACCCGCAGACTTCCAGTGACCTTGAGAAGAGGCAGCAGGGAGTCTCCCCAACCTTTCTGGGGCTCAGGCTCACATGGTCTCAAAGAGGCAAACTGCTTTGCTACTGAATGTGCTCTTAAAAGGAGGAAAAAAAAAAATAAAAATCAATAGTTCGCAACTTTTTCGGGACCCTGTTCCAGCACTGACAGCACTTTATAAATGTGAGCAGGGCCAGTGCCAATTAAACTGTCTCCTTTTCTCATCTGTCAAACAACAATAGAAAAGTGCCACATTTGCAGGTCTGACGTGCTCCCGCTTGCTGGCTGTCAGGGTAGCTGCTCTGAGGAATGGCTGGCACGTGAGGGAGGAGGTGAGAAAACAGCAGGGGCAGCGCAGAGCTGCAGGAAATCTTTCACTTGCTGTCTCTGGAAACAGATAATCAACTAGAAATAAGCAGGAAGAGAGTTCTCTTTGTTATTATAGACCATCAAAACATATAGCAATGCATTCCCTTATTGTGTGGTTACCACTGGTCAGGTACAATTGAAAAATCTGGTTGTATTAACACATCAGCATTTTATAAAGCACAAACCAGTGCTCAGCAACCATAATTTATACTATTGGATCATCTTTCATAAGCTATCCGCCTTCTCACAATCCAATTATTTATTTCTCCTTGCACGGTGATAACAACTTTTTTATTTTTGGTTTTGCACTCACCTCAGTAACATTCATCACTTTGATGGCTGCTAGCTGCCCAGTCTTAACATGCCGACCCTGTTAAAATAACAGAAGACTAAGTAAAACACATATTCATGCTATGTCTACAGTAACAAATTAGGCATATAACAACTGGGCTTGAGTACTTGCTTTCAGTCATGTACCAACAACCTTTCAGCGACATAAAACTACCAAGATAAAGTTTGGTGATGCGTTATCAGGCCCGTACAATTACCATGCTCTAACATTGAGTTGCCTTTGCAGGGCTGAATTTCCCCCGTTAGCACAAAGTGACTTCTGCTGTCTGACACAACATGGCACGAGCTTATGGGTCTCCAGACAGCTCCAACAGGCATTGCCACCCCTCAAGCCTCCTTCTCTGGGAAGACCCAGACCTGGTTCTGACCTAACCAGAACCACTCTGTTGTCCTGCAACCCAGGCCTGACACGTGGTGGGGAAGCAAGGCTCTGGGTAGCTGGCACTGTCCTCACCTCCCCACCCTACGTCTTCTGGCTCACATCGGGGTGAAGAGGAAACTCTGGGTTTCACTACATCAACCTGGCAACCTCTATGTGGGTGCCAAGAAACTAAAGCTGCATGTACTTTCTTAGTGTGCTGCCTTTTCTTTTTTCAGAATTCTTACTTCAGCTGAGTTAACTATATCTCAAGCTACCTCCCAAAAAGCATGCAGAGACTTTGCATTTAAAACGTAGTCTTCTAGGGTGGTGGGGAGCAACTCTCCCAGGGCTTTGACTCTGTGTATGCCTACATACATGCACACACTTCACTAGGGAAATGCCTCCACCACACCATCATTATTAAGCAACAGATAACTGGTAATTTTAGACTTGGTAAAGTGGCTAGTTTTTGAAAACAAAGCTAGGAAAAGGAAGGTAATAGGGGATAAAGCTATTACAAGGGCAAACTTGATAACAACACTGACAAAATATGGTTCACAAGAATGGATATTAGAAGCACAACCAGGAATCTTGCTGTAAATTATAGTTTCTTTGCTTGGTTAGGTCAAGTTGCTCAACAGATGCCGTAGATGCAGCGTTCAGCCAGGATAACCAACACTAAACACTAATCTCATACCGCAGTATAGTATCAAAAGATTTGTATGAACAGTGGATTGGCTACACATCCTAACTCCTCACTTCCATCAAATCTTCAGAAAGGGGTTTGAAGCTTTGAGACTGCAATTTTGTTCCTGAAATAGTAGTGCCTGCAAAGCTGTATATTGAAATAACTAACTGACATCAAATCAAATATGAACTGCTGCAGTTTGCAGACAAAATGATTTGCAGGTGCAACTTACACCGGCAAAATTAAAAGCTGGGTTGATGTAATTTAAAAATCCTGGTCCTATCTGCACAAAACTGCATAGCAGTGTTATTTCGAAGACTAAGCAATTTTGCATCAAAGAAAAATGATTCTTCGTTCTCAGGTGATATGTCACAGTCATGTTTTCTTTTACAGAAAACTAAATCCTGCTGAGTTTTTGTATATTTATAAGTGTCCTCTTTCTGTGGAAGCACTCCTGGGATTGCTTTTCTCCTGGGACTTTTTTCTCATAAGCTTTTTTTTTTTTCCTCATAAACTTTTTCTTATAAACCAGAATGATAGGTTTTACAAACTACTACAGACCTTAGGAGGAAAACGAATGGGACACACCCTCACCAGGCCCAGGACACGACAGGCAGTGGCGAGTGCCAGCCTGACAGATGCTGGTGTTTGGTCAGCATCCATCCCCTGATGTTTGTTTGGTCAGCATCCATCCCAGCTGACGTCAACCCCGGTTAGCCAGCTTCCGCTGCACAGCCACAGCTCCTTTGTTGGAGGCCATTGTTTGCAAATGTTTCCAGGCATTGAATGTCTTGGCAATACAGCGATAGAGGGCCTTCCACAAAATACAGTCATGCTAGACACGTTGGCACCCTGGTTTAACTCCAGAGTTTGTCTGGAGTCAAGAATGCTGACAATTCCATGTCTTTGCCCACCACACATAGTAGGCGACCAACCCATCAAAATGCTGAGTCTCTCCTGGGCTGCTGAACGTTGTGCAAAGGATGACGTCAAGAATCAACCCTGATTTTCACAATTACAGTGAAGCATTGAGATGTGCTTCTTTACTGAAAAAATAAATCAATCAACACTAGGCTATCATTGCACTTGATACTGAATATTCATAAGACTAAGAAAGGAGGAAAGGCTTGGCATTCAGTTTTGATTTCACAGCATGACATCTGGTCAAACTGTTCCTCTGTAAAACAGACATCTACACTTTTGCAGCCACGGTTATTTCCACTGTATGCAAGCCTTCTGCTCTCACTCACTTCTACCATTATAGATGAGAATACTAAATCCCCAAAAAAGTTTGCAAAATTAACATTCATGGGAAAGAAAACAGCAAACCCTTTTATTTCGTGGGTTGTGTTTCACCTTCACATAACAAATGTGTCCCTGGTAAACGAGATACACAAATCAATCCTGCTTCTGCATTCCCAAAAGCTCCCATGTCTGCGAGCGGGCTGACAGCTGGGCGAGAGGAGCTCAGACTGTGCAGAGAGGGCAGGATCGTGCCCCGTGCCTCGTCTCAGTGCCCCGTGCCTCGCACCATACAAAGTGACTACAAGCCTGAGGGAAATGGACAGGTTCACCTGCAAAAAATACTCCTTGACTGGGTAAAGCAGGCTTTATACAGAAGTGAATTCTGTTAACTACATGCACTTCAGACCCTCATGTTCTTTTAGAATCCTTTTTTCTGGAACAAAATAGAAAGCAACTCAATCCACCAGAGAATCCAAACCCTTCTCAAGAAAGGAAAGAAGCACTAAAAACTCATTCCTGCTTGTTTGCTCTAATTCTCACCTCACAGCAATTTATTTTCAACAACCGTTATCACACTTTTTTCAAGAGAGTCTTTCACATTTCTTGGTTGCATTAAGCTGAAGAACGTCATCTTCCACCCCACAAGTTTGCACAGGGTAATGCAGAGGGCTGCAGGTTAACCTCATGAAAAGGTATAAACATATCTATATGTTTACATCTGCCTTTTGTCAACTATCTAAAAGACATGAATTAGTTTAAGTGTGCATAAGAAAAAGAAGTATCTTGGAGAGTGTAGCTAAATATGTATCTACAGCTATATATCTACATAAAGACATTTTCATCATGAGATACTAATTTTACCGTCATCTTGGCAGATTTATTTTTTATTACTGTTGTACATTTTCCTATAGTAAAGGATTTATTGTTATTGTAGAGCAATACATCTCAAAAGTCTCTGCACCTGCTAATGTATGCAATGAACAATGTGGCAGAATCACACAGCACACACAATCATTTCTCCTTACCTCTGACATCATCCCAACACACACAAGTAAAACCTTTCCTTCAAATATTGCCAAAGGAAAAGGTTCAGTCAGTGGAGGCAAAATAACCAGAGATCCCTGGGGACATCCTAGATTTTATTCCTTCTCCTCCCCAGAACTTCACTGTCTATTCAGTTAGTTATGAAACAAATGGGCTGAAGCAAAGCCACCCAACAGCTCACCCAAACACCAGCAGTGCCAGTAAGCACCCTACTGAACTCTGCACCACTGCCCAAAACAGTGGGGGTGCTATTGCGAGACTCCACGCTAAGAAGCTGAAGCTGTCAGAGGATCTGCATGTTCACGTGAAGAACCATTAATGCCTGTGCAGCTTATCTGAGCACGGTAACAGGCTCCACGTTACATTTGCTTTAATGACCAGGCTATGACTGTGCTGGAAATTAGAACAAAAATCACATTTCTCTCTTTTACATTGGCTTTTCAAACTATTTTGAGTTCATTTTCTTTGACACCTCTAAAAGCAGTAAACATCCTGAACCTGGCCCTGGGCTTCTCGTTAAACACCAAGACTAGTGCCTAAGTAAGAAGAGGTTTCAGGGCCTGGCCCCTTATTTTTTCGTTTATCAATAAATCTCAGAGGTTACCAGAGTTCATGGGAACCCACACATTGTTACTATTGCTGAAGCCACAAGGTTGAGAATGTTTGAATTGTTTTGAGAAAGGTGGTATTTTGATTTTTGTTTCAAGCTCCCAGGAGCAACTGGATGTTTTAACTGTTTCCCAACCAAATAAGATCAACAGATGCACTTACTTCCAGCGACGAAACATGCAGAAGTTCATTGTTTTTGATTTAATCCAACATAGGAAGAAGAACAAGGGGCACTGCCCTTCCTAACCCTTTACACAATCAACTGCTGCCCATCCTCTCCAGATCATTCAAGGGAATCAGCCTGTTGTAGTTCAAGAGCCACCATCACACATTTCCTCAGAAACTGGGCAGAGGGCAGGAACGGTTTGTGGGCACATTTCCCTAATAAAAGGTTTAATCTTTCGCCCAAACACTCAGTTTGAGAGCAGGTTCAACTCTGGAGAATGCAGCCAAAACATCCAAGAGCCATCTCCAAGTCATCCATATTCCCACCCAAGAATATAGCATTAAATGCTGTCAAACTCAAGCAAAGCTTAGAAATGAACAATTCTGAAGCCCAATGACTTTCTAAAATTGAAGTTCTTGCCTACATTTTGATGAAGTATCCAAGCTGGAAGAAATTCTCCCATTAGCTTCAAGTCCAGCAAAATTCCTTGTCTTCTCCAGAAAATATTTCTGCATGAAGCGTGCTGCAGTTGCCAGTTAGTCACTACAGTAACATTCAGCAAATGTGGAGCCAGCATACACATTTTTCAACTCTGCATACTGCTCATTGCAGCCACATTTGTAGAAGGTGCTTTGTGCCAAAGATCTGGTTCTGATGAGCTCCAACTGTGCATTATCTCTGCAGGGAGATATACATGGAGTAGGACAGACTATTCAGTGGTGTTTCTATTAGATATGTATTTATCATTTTAGCTGAATGAGATAAATAAACTGCTTATCTATGCCCTCTACTGAGGGTCAAGATGTATTTTTCTATTTACATCAAATAAGAGTATCAGCATTAGCGGTCAAGCTATTAACTGATAAAGGGGCTTTACATGAAATAAGTATATTTACAAAAAGATTCATTCAGTCACGTACAACACCTTTTCCTATTAGGTCCAAACAAAAATTTGGGGCAGTCCCTGGCTTGGGCCACGATTACAACCACAGACCCAAGGTCCCAGTGACACACACATGAGATGGTCAGGCTGTGGGTCACACACAAAGAGCTTGACTGAGAGCTTCCCTCCCAGATCCTGCACAGACCGCTCCTCCTAGGGGTGGCAAACAGCTTGCAAGAGCTTCTATCCCCACTTGTGATCCGGCAGATTTGAAGTGGACAATTGCACATCCAGATGACACAACCCAGCCATCCCATTACAGTGCTGCACACTGTGCCAAGGCAGCCCATGTCAGTCCCCTCACACGCTTCCTTTTTGGCAACAGGCGCTCATTAATGTCCACGTGTTTATGGGTCTGTCCCATGTAGCTGTGACCATTTAACCGCGGCAGGAAAAGGCACACGTGAAGGGTGGCTGCAGGATACCAAGGCAGCATGAAGCTACTGGATTTGACTGTACAAAAGTCCCCATCTGTGCCCAGTGCCATCTCCACAAACAGAAGTACAACCTCACTTTTCTCTCCCTTATAAAGCAGAGACTTTGGCGAGGCTGTAAGGTGCCTACTGTGCAAGGACATGTCCCAGCTGCTAGAAGCCTCAGATGCTTGTCAGTTTGTACCTTTGTGCCCACCTGGAGGGCACTTTCACATCAAACATGCTCTGCCACCAGGCACACACATGTGCAGCGCACTGAGGCTGTGCACAGACCCCAACAGCTCACAACATCTGCACAGACGACTTCCAGGTGACCCTTGGCAGCACTGCCTGCTGGGGTAATCCAGAAACTTGCACAAACTTAACTCTTGGGACCTTCTCTGGGTATTGAAGGTTTGTATTGGAAATCAAGATGTGGCTGTCGGAGGCGGAAGACTTTGGAGGCCAGAAGACCTTCCTGCCCAGGAGCATTTATTATGGGATAACTGATGCATGCTGCAGCCACCGGCCCTTTGGGAGCAGGGTGAAGGCACAGCTGTTTTGCTGCAAGCTCTTACTGAAAGTGAACTTCAGCAACGAGGTTTCCTGTTCAAAACCCACTTAAGAACTTTGAAGTTTGAGCCCATCTCAGGTAAATCAGTGTGTGGCCCTGTGGTTGCTGGTAGGCTGCCAGCTCAGCCTTCTGTGCCACAAAGGACAGGACCCCACCCTTTCGCCCCTCTCCTCTCCACCCCTTCCATCCTGCTAACACAAGGAAAGCCTTCAAGAGACTATGCATTGAATGAACAATGCTCTGCTTAGGGATGCAGGAAACCCTATGTCCTATTCCCCATGACCTTAACAAAGTCACGATCCTTCTGTTTCCCTTTCCACCACACAGAGCTCTTCTTCTTAGACCCAGGTCTTTAGAAGAGATGAGCAGCGTTTGGTACCGCCAGCCGCAGCCCCAGTGCCAGCAGGCAAGGGCAGCTGCACCAAGCTCCCCAGGGGTTAGCATGGCAGCGAGGGGGACCCCAAGAACATAAAGCCTGCAGATAAACTGCTCTTGCACTGAAGTTTAGACACAGCTGCTGTTTTACAGCATTATGGCTGCTCACAGCCAACATCCTGCTGTCCCTTGGGGTCTTGACTAATGCAAACAGGGGAACAGGGTTTGCACATCTGGGGGTGTAGCGTTTTGGTGCTGGAAAGTGTCACCTAAGAAGACAGTTCATAGGAGAGCTCTATCAGTCAGACCAGCCTGTAATCCTTGTCTCAGCAACTGGTACCATGTGAGACAACCCACTGTAATCATGCTTGGAGCTCTTCAGCTAAAAATACAGCAGTGACGCAAAACTTGAAACGAGCCAGGAATAAATTCCAAAGACGACGTTATTAAGAGTTTGGAAGCTCATAGATTGTTTTGGTTAGTTAATGGTCTGAGAAAGAGCTCAGGGTCAGCCATGCACTGAAATTCAGAAGTGACCCATTTCATTACAAACTATAACATGCGATCCACATCAACTCAGTTTAAAAAACAAACCAAACCACCAAACACACAAAACCACAAAACCCCCAACTCACTACAACACACAGCAGCCTTGGGCAGGTAATTACCAGTTTCAGAAAGTCTCGGGTTCTTGTTTGTTTGTTAAGCCCCTAGGAAGAATTCAGGACACTAGCCACGTGGAAATGCAGCTGCCCATTTGGATTGTAGCGTCATCCTTTTAATCATGCAACTCAGGCTGCAGAAGCCCTACTTTTATTGACATTATAAAGTGTTAGTGGCACTTCAGTCACAATATCTCTGGATATCCGTTGTATTGTGGGGCTCTGAATCAAAAAATTGTATTCCCCTAGAGTGCTTCTCCTCTTCTTTGAGTTACAGGGAGATGCAACGTTCCCTTCTGAACTGACCATAGATATTTTCCTACAAGAGAATGCAAAGCGTGTCACCTAAACTCTACAAAATATGATCACCCTTGTCCACAGCTGGTCAGAATGGTGAACAACATAAAAATTAATACACTGTAAATAATCAACACATTCTTCAAAGTTTGTTTGTTTTGGTTTTGTTTTTGGTTGTTTGGGGGTTTTGGTTTTTGGTTTTTTTCCTTGTTTTTTTTTTTTTTCTCCTCCATGCTAATTCCCACTCTACAATTAGATATGTTCCAAGAAGTTAGATAAGATTTATGACTTTCAGTACCAGCCATACTATGAAGTCAAACGCTATTTAGCATGCCCTAGAGCTCACGTTGTAAAACATTAACAGTAAAATCTAATGTGTCTGCACATAGATATATAAAGAATGGAAGTTAATTAATAACACTTAGTGCACTTTTAGATAAAGCATCTTACATTAATGAAGAAATATTATATTTATATACTATTTATAAAGAAAATAAAAATTGTTTAAAAAAATGTTACACTGCATTCCAAATGAAAAAGGATAATTTTGTAAAGGTTAGAAAATTTATATAGCAAAAATGCCTTGAACATTCAGAGAAAACCAAGTTCCTTTCCTAGCAAACACCACTGCCCTGTTTCCGTGCAGAACAAGTCACTCTGTCCCTCCCACTGTTTCTCTCTCCCCCTCCTCATCTCAGAAGCAGGTGAGTATTTCGCATTCAAAGTGAAAACGCAGTTTCTATTTATTTTTTTAAATGAAGTTTCAGGGCTAAGATATTTAAAAAAAAAAAAAAATCAGGAATTTCTCTCAGGGCCCCTATTTGTGTCATATGGTTAAATAAAGAAACAAAAATACCACTGTAACTCATAACACTATAGAAGACAACTAAGTTGGCAGCGTTATAGTAGGACTTCCCATATACTAAAATAGGAACACATTAGCCAAAAGAGTAGATTAGAACATATAACTTAAAATTCAACACATAACCACAATGACTAGAAGGGAAGGATGGATAGCGCTCATTTCAACAGTACCAGATCAAACCACCTTGATCTCCGGAGGAAAAGGACAGATTTTCAGCCCTGCTGCAAGTATCTGCACCACAGCCCTCATGGACTGTAAAACTCAAGAGGCAACAGAAGCACTTTTTCTGCCTTAAAAAAATAACAACCAAACAAAAAAACCCTTTTCAGTTCCTATTTCCTCCCATTGTACAAGTGGAAACGCGGATTGTTTGCTTTGCTTCATGTTTGTCTGTGTCTGACTGCAGAGCAGTGGGAAAAGAAAATTAAACAAAGGAACAAATTCAAGACCTTTCGCAAACACATATTTGAGTACCTACATTTTTCACATTATCAGTATGTTCAGTTGTTCATCCTTATGCACAACATGAGCCACTCGAGGCTATGGCATACTGTGTAAGACTGGACTAGAGACTCATCTTTTGTGATTTTGAAACGTGCTCGCAAAGAAGTCATTCACATTGTGATTAGCAAGACCAAGCAAAGCACCAAGTGCTTATGAAAACACCATGCTAGTCATAATACAAAGAACGGAGTTTTGTCCGCTGCCTATTTGAAACGGGTGGTGTCTGCAGCAGAAGATCCCATGTAGTCTTCTGCAGCTCCATGCTCAGTTTGAGGAATCTGAAAGGTACCCAATTCTGGTGGCTTTTCCTTATTCACCTGACATCCAGGCACGATGCTTTAGATATCCTATGGCTATTGGAAGTTTCTGTGCAACATGAACTATGTGCAAGAAGGAAGAGTAAGAACATCCCTCCATGGGGCAGGTGAAAACAGGGTGGCCCTTGGTGGGTACCAGCAGGAAGCATGGAGCTGCAGCACACGGTGCAGCTCTGAGAGCTAACTCTAGACTGCCGCCGTGCTTGGGGTCAGCATGGCTGGGGACACACAGGGTTACCGAAAGCATAGCTGCTCCTGGTGAAGAATCAGACTCCCACCAACTTTAACACAACTGGATCTGGCCCAATCTATTTTGTATCTGGAGATACTTCAGGAGGATCTAAGGGGAAGCCAAGCTCTCTGAAGCTCTAGCTGTCCTCTGTTCGGGAAGTCATCCAGGTGGTTGACTTTTGGAGATAACTGCAAGACCCCTGAACTCCCATGGCTTCTCATCACACACTCAAAGCCAAGTACGTGCTTTGCCAAGTGGCCTGAATGGAAGCTACTACCACCAGGGATAGAAAAGCAATGTTTTGGGGCCATACGTGGGTCAAGAAAGCAACTCGGAGTGCACCACGTTGAATGGGAGGAGAAGTCTGAAAAGCAAGCTATGCAGTTATCCCCTTTTCCTCACACTCCATTTATTGGGACATAAAACCTGAGTTCTTTAAGCCTAAATTTCAGTATTTGCACAAATAACAGTTTCAACAGCTTTGCCATTCATCCTGGGCTTTGGCATTTGTCACGTTTCTTAATGTCTGTTGAAACGTTCTGTTGGGTTTCCAGCCTCAGACACCCATCACGGCTCACTACCCCTGCCAAGGGCAGGGAGGCTTCACAGACACAGGCAGCTTTCTTCTTCCAGTGGGTGTTCTGCCTCGGGGATGCCTGGGCTGGTGGGTCTGCATGCAGCCAGCAGCAGTGGGGACCCCAGCTGCCCAGCGTGGGGCGGCAGGCATGTGGGGACAGGGGTGTTTGCAGTCCCACAGCCCCTCTTGCTGTGGGCAGGAGGGTTGCAGCAGCCCTAGCACAGAGCCGGTCCCGCTCCACACCTGGGGAGCCCACAGTGATTTATGACAGCCAAGGTCCGCTATGCCAAGAAGTCTATTCATCCAGAAAAATAAACAGTTCAGGAAAAAAGCCTCAGCCTTTGGAAGGCTCTCAAGTTGCAGATGGGGGCCATCGAGAAGCTAAGTCTAGGGAGAGGTACAAATCCCTCCACCCCAGTGAATTTTCGCTGCCTGACTCAGCGCAGCCTGACTCCATTTACAGAAATACAGGGCGCTAGAGAAAAATCTATATGCAACACATCTCTGCTGGATGAAGTCACAAGCAGTTAAATGTGTCCCACTGGCCCCATCCTGCTGAAAGGAAGTTGGGGCTGGACTGTAGGAGGTCAGCTGATGGGTGGCCAGACTTCCAGAGCAGGAATCCCTCAAAGGAAGGGCTTTTTGGCTCACTCTCACTATGAAGCTCTGAAGGTCAATCTGCACACAGCAATTACAAACCTCATGTTATGAGAGTCATGCTTTAACTTTTTAAGTAATGCAGCCTTCCCAGATGCATGCTAATAAAGAAAGGCTTTATCAGCCTTCTAGTCCACATAAATATAACTTTGTGTGCACATTCAGCTCTCAGCAATTATATCATTGAATTTTTAAAAATCCTTCAGCATTCTTGCGAACAATAAGTAGAACATGGTTGAACCTTCTCTTTCATATAATGCAGAACATGGACAAGTTTCTGCATGGATTAAAATTGTGTTGCTGGGTTTTTTTTTTAAAGGCTTTATGGCAGGCAGGGTAAACAGCTCAGACTGCAAATTCCAGCCTAGATGATGAGAGCTGCAGCCACCTTAAAGGTGATTTACTTTTTCACTCATGTTCTGCTGGTGTTTTCTTACACAAATTGCTATAGCGTGCGGGTGTGCAGCTCTCTGCAGATGGCTGTGTGAGACAGTGCACAAGGCACTGCACAGGACAGCCCAGTACTAACAACTGGAATCAAACGGTTTTCTCTTGCGGCCTCTGAGTCTTTCCTCCAGTACTTCACGGCAAATACCCTCCCCTACATCTCTCTTTATGCCTCGTGAACCCTGAAGTCAAAAACTCTACCAAGTACTGCTGTGGAGTTCAGAAGATCTGAGGTTTGCCTAGGGAAAGGTCATTATTTTTCACACACATACAAAAGCCTTCATAGAGCATTTAACTAAGGACAAAAGGGCATCCACTCTCAGTGCCTTTTCATTTGGCTCTATTTGATGCATACTCTCAAAAAATAAAAAGGGAGTTAATGGACACAATTAGTCTGTGAGGAAATACATCAGTCTCCAGATTTCTGAATGAGCTCTGCAAGAGATGAACTACATGGCACTGATCTCACAGCAGCAGTCAACTCCTGTTTCCTTCCAAAACCCTACTGGCCAGATGGTCCACAAAACTCCAGGGAAAATTACTTAAACGTTTCGAAAGGCTTTCAGTATTAAGCTGGTCTCCAAAATGAAACCAGTTTACCCTTCTAATTACTCTTAAAACTAAAGTATACCTTGCTTTTCTAATTAAATTAAGGAGTGGTACTTCCACATTCACTTTCCTAAAGAAAAAAAAATGAATTCAAGAAGAGCCTTAGTGGTTTGTTGGTTTTGTTTGCTTGTCTTTTCTAAACCGATCTCATCACTTTCATACAACACAAGCCTGGCTGGCAAAGGTTCTCCTCTCGAGCAAGCTATCGGTCAGATGTGCAGTAATAGCTCCTGAACAGCTACAAGCACTTACTGCTCAATGCCATATCTTCCAATTTGCTGTAGGGATCAAATTCAATCAAGGCAGAGAGAGACATGAACAGCAAATTCTTACAAGGGAAAAAAAAAAATACCCCCACAGAATAATTTCAAGACGATGGCTAAACACACTAGAGCTGCAGAACATTAATCAATGAAGACTAGCATAATTACCATCACACAGGAAGCAAAAGCAGCAGCTGACCACTGGAAGAACTGGTCACAAAAGGGACCAAGAGTTTCCTGCAGTTAACCACCTGAACAGCTTTACCAGATTGTGAAACTCTCATCTCTTTGCCTAGCTCTGCTTAAACAAATCAAGTTCATTTTGTACGGTGTCAGATGAAGTAGCACACTATCTAGGGAACGCTGCATTTGGGTGAAACAAAGGCAGAGCCCCGGCACAGGCAGGGACCCCCTTGCCCTCCCCTGCTCTGCTGCCAAGAGGGTCCCTGTGGGACTTCCCACCAACAGCTGCTGACGTTTCTCCTGACGCATGGGTCCTTGCATTCAATTCTGGCTCCACTGAAGTTGGATTTGCTGGATCCGAATCTGCCCCATAAAAGGTCAGATTTCTCAAATAAAACAATTCCCACTTCGCACCAAGTTTTCCACTGAAAAAATGTGTATATTCAATGCTTTCTCTATTGGAGAAGGTGTGCTCACACTGATCCCATCACATGTTTGAGCCACGGTTTGTGATGGAAGAAATCAATCCATGCCATTATCGCAGGTGTGTCCATTTGTGTAAAAGTATCCGGCAACCAACTGCACTACTACTACTCAAGGTTCACTGCCTATGGGAAATTAGTCTCTTCATAAAGCTGCAGACGAAAGACAGATGGAAACAGAGAACACTCGCTATTCTGATTGATCACAGATACTTTTACATTCACAGGCACATAGATGTGACTGGATTCCTCTCATTCATGATTTGTCAGTTGTTATGTCACATGAAGCTCTCCCAGGCAGCAAGGGCATATCTGTAAACTTTTACAACACCAAATACAATGGGGCCCAAGGTACAATGGGCAAAAGTGCATGCGGATGCACAAACATATATATAAATATTCAAAACTATACGATCCACTGGCCCAGCACACAAAACCTCAGGTGTCAGTAATGCTACATCAGAACCCTTCTTGTGATTCAGTCTCAAACCTGGTTCACATTTTCCAAGCTCTGAAGCATGTCTGCTTCCTTTACCTTGTAACAGCAATAACCTGCCCAGCCAGCTGCATCACATCACAAAGCAGCTGTCAAGACAAAAACAACCAACCAAACCAAACAACAACAACAAACTACAACAAAAAAACCCAACCAAACAAAAAACAACACCGGCAAAACAACCTAAACATTCCAAAGGCAT
Organism: Patagioenas fasciata; assembly: GCF_037038585.1. Taxonomy (NCBI): domain Eukaryota; kingdom Metazoa; phylum Chordata; class Aves; order Columbiformes; family Columbidae; genus Patagioenas; species Patagioenas fasciata. The sequence goes on from NC_092530.1 coordinate 18,004,278, forward strand.
CCAGCTAATGCCAGCAGCTTACTGGAGAAATGTGGAGTAGCAAGTATCTGAAGTGTGGTCTACACATATAATACCATTATATAAACTTTAAAAACTGGCATCTCTGTTTTAACATCTTCTAATTGTATCCACTTTAAAATTTACTCTAAAAGTTGGACCATTTGCAAGTTTCAAAATAACTTCCTTTTGCAGCTTCTTTGCATATTCCGTCACCCACATCCAGATGCCAAAATACACCAACAGCTCATTGCTCCTCAGGATGAAACCGGTAATACGTGCCAGAGAAAAATTTCGCAGGGTCAGCTAAAACTCTACAGCATTGCCAGTGCACATATTTAAATAACAGAAATTTAAATAACTAGGTCTCTATCTACAATAAAAGCATCTTAAGAAAACCAATAATATGAGAGCATATGAAAACACCATAACAGAAAACCTACTCCCAAGTGCTTTGTATGGCCTTCCAGTTTCTGAACCTTTAGGTCTGGAGAGGGAAATGGGATTACAGGGAACTGCAAGCTTTCCTCCACTTTCAAAGACAGCAGCTTAGCCAGGTTTCTTAAGAGAACAAGTTGTATGTGATTGTGCTGCTCTGGCATCCAACCGTGTTTTAACCTGTCAGCCCATTTCAACCAAAACTGACAGACAGATGGAAGCCTTCAGAGATGACTCAGCTCCTGCGTGCTTTGCGAAAACTGGAGACAAACCCCCTTCCTCCAGCAAGGAGAACGGGCTCTGGGGTGTCAGATCTCAGGGACCACGGCCAGCAGCTGCTGAGGTGTCAGAGCCCAGGGGGGCTACGGAGTAAGTGGGGGTCACAGATGCACGTGCCAGCAGAGATCCTAAGGGACTTGAAGGATCTGGGACTGCTAAGGTCAGAGGTGAAGGATAGGATAAGAAAGGACAAATCTGCAAGCAACTGCATATTTTAGTCTCACTATTTAGGTTTTCCTCAAAACAACTTCAGGATTTACCTTGATAAATAAACCCATCTCTCATCAGTGCCTGTAGGCTACTTTCCTCCAGTCTTAGCATTAACATTGCAAAAGTGCTTTCATATTTGCACCAATGTATTTTTGACATGTGTTTGCACAAGAAAATAACTATATTCAATAAGAGAAGGGTTACAGAAAACCAAATATCTAACAAGAACAGGTTCTGAAATCAGTCACTGAGCCACCTTTAGGGACTGGTTCTCCAGCACCGATTCTTATTTGCCATTTGCTCTGTAAACAAATGCGTGCAAGGTGAGCATAAAGCACTACCATGCCATTGTTAGCATTTTATATCCACTTTGAAGAGGTAAAACAAATGACATCATGTGCAAAACCATTATTTTTAAAGACCTGGTTTCCCCACATTTTGACCCAGTTTAATTAGAAACATATTCCCAGCTCGATTTTGTTACGTGTGGACATGCTTACTGGCTTGCATCAATTTCATTCCTCGTTTCCTTTTCACTGACCCAGTCCCACTGGACATCATTATCCCAAGTGCTCATCTTTCACATAACTCCACCTCTGTCCGCGCAGTTTCACAGTGGTTTTAACAAAATGAGAGGAAGATGAATGTTGACTTCTTTGGAAATTCCTATTTATTTCTGTTACCAGATTTTTCTTCTTTTAAAAATAATTTGGTTTAGGAAAGTCAGCAATTAACACTGATTAAAAGGCTGACTCATATAAGCTTAATATTCATAGATCTTGTGATCCAATGAGAGCCGAGGTTTTATCACTAACTGTGGCAGCAAATGCTGGCCACAATCAGGGGTGGGTCCAGCTAGTGGTTTTGCCTGTGCAGCAGTCCTATGTGAGAACATGTTTCTGTGGCAAGGCAACAACCTTCTACCTGCTAAAACTTCCTTTTGTTTTCGCCAAGAAAAAAAAAACAAAAAAGGTCAAGAATAACATAAGAAACTATTTTCTGCCAAACCTCAAGAGAGCTGCTGTTCTGCTTCATCACCAGCTGCAGGCACACACCCCGTAACGTAACCACAGCAGCATCCACGTAACCCAGCCCACGGCACACAGGTTAGACGTGCTCAACCTCAGCAGCACATCCGCAGAAATGAATGGCTATGCTGATGGCAAACATGGATATGGCAAACACAATACAGGGGAAAAAAAAATATATATATATATATACGTATATATATAAAAATAAGATGTAAAGCCCTCTGCATCATCTCATGTATTTGAAACACTGCTTGCTAATAAACATTTCTTCAGCCAGTACTGATGCATGAACATGGATGTCCTCCTCAGCAGCCACGACACGAGCCAGACATGGCATATCAGATCACAACCATCTCCTGGAAACACACCTAGAGAACCGCACAGTCAGCAGCCTGCCCCAGGTGGGCAAAAATGCAGAAGCAGCAGCTTCCCCGTTTCTTTTTTTGATCATGCTCCCAGTTTTATAAGGAGATCCCTGGGAATGAAAATGAATCATGCAATCTCTGGGGACTTTTCATATCGGGCAATGACTGTCGACAGTGAACAGTTTCAAGAGCACGGCATTGTATATGACATTTGTGCTGCTTGCCTGGCAATAAAGGAAGCTGGAAAGGAAGGAAAACCCGCTGTTGGCACATGCTCCTGTAGTCTGAGGGAACAAGCCCTCTGGAAGTTCAGGCAGTGTTTACACACAACAGGATTCAACCAGCCAGGCGCCCCATTAATAATCACAGTTTATATGGCACAGTGTCATCTCCATCACGAACTCCACCGGTGCCCACATTCCCGTCCGGCCCCAGCCCCGCTGCCATGGGAAGGCTCAGTGCTGTCTCCATCACAAGGGCAGTGGAGGTGCCAGCAGCCCCACAGCAAAGCCTGTCAGGGTTGGACTAGAAGCCTATCTCTGTAATATAAAGAATTACCCTATTTTAATATTAATAACATCAAAAGAGAGAGACCCATCAGACCTCTAACATAAACAATGCAGGGTTTAGCAACCACAAAAGCTCAGAAAGTGAAGTTGTTTTTAATCTATTCACTCTGACATTCGAAACCCATCTGCACAACAGATAGGACAAGTGCCATGCAGGCTCCAAGCATCACCCAGGGCTGATAAGGACATTTTCTTTCATTCCTGGTCAGAGAACTGTGAAGTTGGCAGGAGCAAGAAGCCAAATGACATTACACAACCTAACCAGGAATTTGTTGCGACTATTTGAACAGCCTCATGAATGCACTAGATGCTTTGCAAACATACGCAGAAACCTGGTTACTCATGCATGTCTGTAGGTGCAGATTCCTGTGCCAACATGAAAATGCTCCAACTTGAACATACAAGCCAGGGATACAGGCCATGAAAAGTCTTCCACCAGGTGGGTACCTCGAAACTGACAGGATGCAAAGAAAGGAAGAAAGGAACATCGGAAAGGGTGAAACCTAAATCACAACCTTTATTCTCCAGCCTGTGGGATCAGAGACCTGAGTTTCCAGCCTTTGTTTTGCTACTTCCTCTATTCAAAACAGTTCTGGCTGAAATCTTTCAAGTGTCCAAAGAGAGGAAAGTTGGGGCATCTCTTCATTCTTCCACTCTTTCTCCATTTTCAGACATATTTACAGAGAGCAGGCTACAATACATGTGGCTTCTCCAGATGCAACCTCTTTTTCTGCCAAGGAAATTGTCTCAGTTGGGCATCCAGCAATCCGCTATGCCCTATGCACGTGCACACCTACTCAACAGCATGTGAGGCGGGAGCTCAACACATCTGGGAAACATCAGATCTCCTTAGGACGCACAAAAAGCCCAGTGTGTCCTGAGCACACCACATCTACTGGCACGTTCCGCCCTGTGACACCCAGGCCGTCCCGGGCTTCACAACTGCTGGGTTCACTGGGCACACACACCCCCTGTGCCTCGAGTATTAACGTGCCTGCCTGCGAACTCCCAGCAAAATCTGGCAGTCCTCCACCGGGAGAGACGACAAAACACATTCTAATGTCTCTGGAAACAAATCACCCTTTCATCAAAAAGGAATCTCAACAGGAGGAACGGCCTGGTGCACCCAAATCGTGTGTTGGTGCTGCTTGTCCTCTTCTGTGGGGCAAAATGCACGCACAGCACCAGCTCCTGCTGTCAGCAACTGATGAAAAACTGGAAGACTTCACCACAGCAATTTGATTTTCAGAGCAGCAGGGATGCGCTGGTCCACAATACCTGACTCTGCCCTCTGATATTAATAAAAGGTAATGGGATCTCTCTCTGCTGGTAAAATTCGGCTTGTGGGGACAAAATGTTTGCAAGAAGCCTGTTATGATAAATATTTCATGCCAGACTGGAAAAAGCAAATACTAAAGCAAAAACATTTTTTCCTGGCTCTTCCCTTTTCCCATATAACAAGAAAACATCACGGACAATCTGTGTAAATAATACATTTGAGAGTCCATTATCTAAGCCATATGCATATTTATTTTATGTTGGTTTTGTTGCATATTTTAGTATAATTGTTCATAGATTTAAAGCCAAGAGTAAAACCAGAGTAGACAAATACACTACAGCAGAAATAATAAGTAAATTTGTTACTCTTTTGTTATTTTTAAATACTAGGAAAAATCCAGGCTAAAATCTAGCATAATAAAAAAGAAAGTTAGAAAATTCCCCAGGTTCAGTAACACATTTTCCGAAGGCCACCACACATTTCTCTTATGCCCTTTTCCTCAAAACGTTTCCACTTTTACCAACAGAAATACAAGAAAAACATTCCATCGAAAACGCTGGTATTAAATGTAACAACTGCACAACCATAGAATCAGAAAACAGAATTTAGTCAATTCCAGTATTGAGTAAACCTCAAACAAAATGTCAGTGTTTTGCCAACTGGCCTCACTTGCAGTTGTAAACATTCCTCACAGAACGGAGACTCAGAAGAATTCACAGTCATTTTTCTTTTGGTAATGCCAAATTATTTCAGTATGATAATATCTTCTTTTTTAAAATTTATTTTTGATTATGAGGTATGGATGACAATCTATGAAATATTAAACATCCCACTAAACTAAAATGTATGTTCCAATGAAGCAAATGAAATGCAATGTTTTGATGTTTCTGAAACAAAGTCTGAAAACGAAAGCCAACTCATTTCTTAAAATCTTCCCACTAACATTTCTGTTGAACTCACCATGTTTTCATTTGGGTGAGCTGTTCTCAAACAGCACGCTGTTCAGTAAGTGGCTGCTAACCAATTCTCACAAATCACCTCTGTCAGGATGCTAACTCCTCTCAACCACAATCCCAAGACGCTTTACAAAAACAAGAACTGCCTCCAATTTTAATAGATCACAAGGAGAGCTCCGTTTCCCATGAACTCATGTGCTTTTGAGCAATGACGAAGGACAGAGGCAAGAAGAAAAGCCAGATCTGAACTGCAGGTGCCCATGTCAACCCCTCTCCTACCTTTATGACAAAGTGTATTTTTTACATGATGGGAGCTCCTACAATCACTGCCACAGACCACATCCCAGCTATCATGTATCAGCTAATAGTATTACTAGGGCAAGGCACTGAAAATGCCACAGTTTGCTGCAAAGTATGTCTTCTGGATCCCTCACTCCCTAAGATCTCAGAACTAACTGAAATTTCCACGTTTTCATGGGGAAAAAGAAGGGCATGGGGAAGAAATGCCTTTTGAAAAGGTGCTTCTAAAGCACATGATAAAAACCCTTCAGGAATCCCACAAAGTCAGTAGGTTACAAGGGCAGGCTTATAACACACAAGGGCTTAAAGAAATAAAAAACTATACTACAAACAGCTGAAAAATATTTTGTTCTTTAGTTTTATTCCCAAGATCCATATTCACAGATCTGCGCAGGCCAAGAAAATTACCACTGGCCAGCAGCCTGAGAACAGCTGAACACCAGACAGAAGCACAGCTTTATCACATTTATGGATTTTACAATTGAAATTGGACATTACAATTTAAAATTACTTACTGGAAATTTCATTACGACAGGACAAGGGGCTGACCCGCGCCTGTGTCTACTGACCGAGCAAGCTGTTCCACCCCAGCTGACAATGAAAACTGGCTTTTAAGCTCCATTTCTCCACAAATGCCTTGGAAGGGCTGGATCAACAGTTGTCCCACCAGATTTTGCTACTGCCCATGCAGGCAGCTGCAGTCCAAGTGGCTGTGCCACCACCAGCCCCAGCTGTCCTTGGCTTTCAGGGCAGCAGGAGGATCACGGATGGGCCAAAAGTCGTGTTCATCCACACAACTTCATGTGAAAAACAAACAAAACCAATTCTTTAATGCTATTTCCTTCTGTTTGCTCCAGAAAAGCAACACAGCAAAAGGCTTGCTACTGCCACAAGTTAGCTGCAGTCCTATCCCAAGCACTCCCCAAAGCTCAGGTGCCCAGCACATATGGAACCTTCCTTGCACAAGCATGGTGGTGCTTTAGGACAGAAGAGCAGCACACGCTCCACACAGTTCTTTAGACCAGTTCATTGCACTGCCAGGTTTAAAGCACCAAGCTGCGTAAGTCCAAGAAATCCACATACCAATAATAATAAAGACAAGCAGGCTATCAGTATAGAAAACCAACTGATATGTTCCTTTTATTATGCTCTATTAGCTATAGCGCAGAGGTGCCAAAGAGGGACTTTAAAAATGTGCATGCATCCTTCAGGTCATTAAAGAAGACCTGGAAAGTGCCATTCACTTGGAGCTATAAGAAAGAATCAGAGACATGGAGATAAGTTGATGTGTGCTTGTAAGGCACTAAAGTTCTGCAATTCATTCACAAAAAGGTAGTTACTAAAGCTAACCGGCCATGGGAGTCAACTCAAGCATCTAAAAAAACAACATGCTAAATCTTCTGCTGTTTAAAAGTCATGTCCTATCATTCATTCATTTATTCCAACAGCTCATTACATGTCTGAGACCTCCTTTGGGCTCCAAATAGATCACTGACAGGTTTTCCCCCAACCCCACTTATTTTGAAGAAGAGATAACCCGTGAAATACTTCTGAGTAGGTCAGGTATTGTAAAACTCAGACATGCAAAGCACTGGTCACTCTGATGCATATTTTCACACAGGGATGATTCTGGATGCTACTGAGCAGTCAGGAGTACTGAAATCAATGTCATTAGTGAAGTGTCGAAGGTGCAGCAAAGTGCTTGAGTGGGGAATTAAGAGCTTGAATTACTTTCTACTGTGCTCATATTATCACCTGTGCATTTTTAGCATGTTCTCTTACCTTCAAAATAGCAGATCCCAGTGCCAATTCTGAAGTGTTCTGAAGCGTTATGCAACATGAGCTCAAAAAAAGCCACGAGTTTAGGATGAAAATGCATTGCATTCTCCCATATGGACATTCAAGTCCAAAACACAGAGGAGTTGGAAGTGGAAGGCCTGCTAACAAATTATTTGCAAGGATTTTACTACTCTATAATGGCTGATATGGCACATCTAATTACTGTACATTGCTCTGTTCGGTCAAAGAGCCTTTATTGTACAGAAGCACTCCACAGCTGAGAGGTTTCTTCACATCCTTACTCTTCTATTTTTGATAAACTACTCTTACACTTAAGAATCTTAATTGAATTCCTCTGAAATATTCACTAACTAGAACAAGGACTTCACAATTTGCTAATTAATTTCGCATGTACGATCCATTATTTTAAATTCCAGTGCTGAATGTAGTTTGACATTGCCATGCAAATAAGCAGGGAAGTAAAGATTTAGGAAAAAACAAAACAAAACAGAATAAACAAACACCACCATACCAAAACAACAATCCCACACACTATGGAAAAAATACTCCTGGCTCTGACAACTAAATACACATGACACACTGCCTATTTTACATATATTTCAAATAAAACTCATCCCCCCTTGTATTCTCCAAGTCAGTCATGCACAATCAAGTGGGCTTGACTGACAGTAGGTATGTCCCATCCGCTGAGATTCACATGTCCTCTACTCAATTTAAGACTGGAAAAGACCTCTGGGAACATATGGTCCCATCTTCTGTGAAAGCAGGGCCTTAAGTTAGGTTACGCAAGACGATGTCAAACAGCCTTGGGTATTTCCAGCAAGGGTGACTCCACCACCTCCCTGAGAAACCTATTCCAATGTTGACTCGTTCTCATGACTAGAAGTTTTTTCTTATACCCAGATGGAATTTCCCCTGAGCAACCCAGGCCTGGTTCCTCATGTCCTGTGCATCCCTGTATTTGCATCTTCCATACAAACCATCGTTGGAGCACTTGAAGACTGCGACTAGATTGCCTTCAGCCTTCTCTTCCCTAGGTTGAAAAAAATCCAATTCCCTCAGCCTCTTCTTCATGCATAAAGTTCTCCAACCCCCTAAATGCTTTGGTGGCCATCTGTTGGACCCTCTCCAGTTTCCCAATGTCATTCTGGAACTGGGGATACAAAGACAGGACACAGTATTTCAGGTGTGGCCTAACAAGAACAGGGGAAGCAATCACACCCCCTGATTTGTTTGCTATGCTCTTGCTGATGCAGCCCAAAGCATGGTTTGCCCTTGTTGCTGCCAGGGTGCAATGCCAACTCCACGTTTCTCCTGATGAGGACGAAAAGGACAAACGTGGTGGCGTGGAAGCTTTAAATAAAGCATGTAGAGATGTATAAGCATGTATCTAGGAGCTGCAGGAAACTGAGAGAAGAGGAAGAAACACATCTAGTAGTATGCACACAGGTGTTACTAAAAATCAGAGGCATGAAGAAGATAAATACTGAAATACCAGCTCACACTTCTCTAGTGTATTAATGATATTACACTAAGCTTTCAAGGCAACCCATTCATAAACAGCATTTCAGGTCTTATTTCAATGGCAGTAGCACATATTAAGCTCAGACTTATTCCTGAAAGAGATCCCTGTTGCGAGGATTAGCAGACAATGTCCATTATTTGTTTGCACTACTGAACCAAGGATCTACACAATGAGTTGTTGACTCCATCCAGTACACTTCAGCAACACTTCTTTATACACTGCTGCCAACAATAATTAACTTGTTTTTCATGTGGACAAGATAATCAGCTATGCTTCTAAAAACTCAAATAAAGAAAATGAATAGACAAACAAGCACTTCTACCAACTGCTAGTGAAACAGAAAGTAGTGTTTTGTCATTTCTGTAAAGAAAAACTGATTTCCCTACTTGACTCATCAAAATCTCAGTGCCTTGAAGGCTACGATTGGCTTGAAAACTGTTACTGACCACAAACGATAACAAAATACCCCAAGACAACACAACATTTTTAACGTCTCTGGTTGTGGCAGTTTGGAGACTCTGAAATTGCGTTTCAGCCCCAGGACACATCCTTCAGAAGTCGGCTACTTCTGACCCACCCCCAGAAGGGATGGGTTTGAAGTTTTCAGCTTACACACATTCACCTTCTGGGTTGAACTGAACCTAACTGTAATGTTTCTTACATTTAGCCTTCCAGTAACTGCTTGAGGTGATACAATCAATTCAGGTTTTCAACAGAGTCCACAGACATTAACGCTTCATACCTTAGCATGGTCTTGTGATTCTTCCCATGCAGTACTAAATCTCAAATCAAACGCTTTGCTTCCCCCCACCCCTCCCAACTTGGTCTCAACTACTTCAGCCAGTTATTCAATGAAATTCATTAAGAACTTAGCAGACTTTCAAGTTGTTTAAGATAAACTGAAAAGTCAGACTTATGCTTCACTCCACTCCTGCTACTGTACATCAAAAATAAGTAACTCATAACTCATGTCAACAATTGAAGCATGATCCAATGCCAACAGGCAGCTGTAACAAACACCACACAAAACAAAACACAAACCCAACCACGCTTCTTCACTCAGACCTCCTTCCTTTTTGTATCCAAAATCTTATATGACTACACAGAAATAAAAACACTAGCTCTGCAGAGCCACTAGAGGAAGGCAGGGTCACTTCCACCCTCCGCACTACTTCAGCCTCATCAGCTGCATCACCGGGAAGCCACTTCTTCCTTTTTGAGTCTCACAGTTCCAAACCAGAGCACCTCCCTCCAGTTCCCCATGCCCTCAGATTCCATTAAAGGCACAACCATTTTGCACACACAGTAGCTGCAAATCTGTCACAATTCATCATCAGCCTGCAAGATCATACTCCAAAAAACATCAGCCCCTGGAACTCACCAAAGATATTGACCTCTCGTTCCCACAGCCACTCAAAAACACTGACCCCAGGAGAGGGCTAATCCACATCATTAAGACAAAGGAAGTCAAAAGCCCCAGTCAGGTACCTCTTGAAATCAGAGAACACACAGATTGCACAGATGTTGTTGATGACCTCATTTGGCCCATGAAAACGTATTTAGAAGGATAAGGGCTTTCAGAGCACAGACAAATGAGTAGGATTAGGAGCAATTCCTCTTTATCTTGACGACTAAGAAAACAAAGCGGCTATGAATTCGGAGTCTCACAGGCTCTTCCAGAGCTCAAGAGCAATTATCTGACCCAAACACTTGAAAAATGGCACCCACTCCTGTTGCCCCATCTCTCCCTTTCCCCATTCACCCATTAGAAAAATGACCCTGCACTGAAAATTAAAAGACAGAATATACTTTTAACAGGCTCCTACTGAAGACACACCAGTCAAAAACTATGAAATTAGTGGCTGAAGTCTTTGCAAAGAAAATATTTCAGCCCCCAAACCTACAGTTCAGCTAGCACTAAATGCACAAGCACAAACCAAGTGTTCTACATCAAGGGTGATACATGATCACTATCCAGCTCTTCATAGCAATAGAGTCCAACTGTGGAAAAAAAAAACACAAGGCAGCCATGTAATTAAACATCTGAAGGTAATGGGAGTAGGCAAAGAATTATTCAAATCACACTGCCAGGTCTCGACAGCCATACCTACACTGCAAGATCCAGCCTCAAGCACACCAAGAGCAGAGCACACAGACACTGGCTGCACAATGCTTTCGAAGGTACCACCTTTGACAGTACACCATGTCACAATAACATAGCAACTACGAGCAAATAAATAAGACGGTATTTATAAATCTTCTAGATGGTTTCTGCAGTTTTACTGCCATTCCAAACAACACCCGATTCAAGCTTCCCCAAGGCACCGTGGCTGCAGCCCAGGGAGGAAGCAAAACTCAAGAACTTGCGGTTGACACCTTCAGCAATCTTGCTTCCACTCAGTTGACACTAACGCTTATGCAAAGCAAAATCTTGCTCTGCTGTGTTTGAAGGTCCTTAGCGATCAGTAGCTCTAAAAAAACCCCCAAAGCCTGGCCTTCATATTTTGGAGAGCAAGCCCATGTGCCCCTCAGAGTCCTTGTGGCCCCTGGTGTTGAGGGCTCCCAGAAGATGCACAGCCCTTGCAAAAAAGCAGTGCATGGGAAGTTCAGAAACTTCTCTTTCCCACATGCATTCAATGGACGTGGTACAGAGACTGGACACAATCTGACCTTCGGCACCTCAAAGTTCAGGAAACAAAGGCATGAATGAGTATATACCCGCACTTTTCCAACCACCAGCAAATGCACTACTTCCAACCGCCTTCAGAGAAGACTTGCTGCTACCACCTTCCACTACGTTATTCAGAATCACCTCTTACATAGTGTTGTTCTTCATATTTCAGCTCCTGAAGCCAGCAATTAACTGAAAAACTCATCTGTCATTTCAAGAGATAAATGAAGCCGAAGTCGCATGACTTCTGGGTACCTGGGTATCTGATTTTCTAATACCTAATTCATACTTTCCAAAATGCTGAAGTTGCCAGTACTGGCTTATTTACAGCCTACTACTTCATAAGTTGTCAAAAAATCTGCTAGCTTTTAGTCAGTTATTATATGCAAATCCCAACTTTATATCATTTCTAGACAGCTCTAGCATTATCATGAGTAGAATTTATATCTCTTCCATTTCACTTAAAAAGACACTGAATTGGAACTAGTCTGGAATAATTCAGTATGAACAATACTCTCCTTCAATAAATCTGTTAAACATTGTTTTCCAAATCTAATGATGAATCCTCTAAATTTTATTTTCATTTTTATGGAGCTGCATATATTAAAACATATAGCCTTATGAATCATCTTCACAGCCAACCAGGCAATTTAGTAATCTTGGACATAGTTTATTTAGCCTGAAATAAGCTTTGCTTTGATTATGTGCGAACTACTATATGTATCTATTTCTGAATGTATGGAAGATTCTGACACCTCTGGAGAATAAATAAGTGCTCTAACGACATGAGTACATTATGTGGATAACTGAGATTACTTTATAACTTAAATATTTATGATCACAAGCCTATATTAGACAACCTACAAAACGATTCCAGCATTCCCTAATTCACTCCATCTGTCCTAGCATGGTATAGATTGAAGGACATTTTACACAGCAGTGAAAAAGAAAAGCGAATACCATAGCCTAACGTTTTATGGTCACTTCAGAAGCAGTTGTTCCACTGCAGCTGCCCTTCTTCACAGAAAACGGACATTTGATCTGGCTGCAAGGGTCGCACTAAGATACCACCTGAGTACATTCAGTGGAGCTCAGCATCTTCTGCAGAGGTATTTCCAAAGACTTTGGACCGTGTGAAAACTATTCGCAATGGAGACCAAGCTGACCACGTGCAGTTTGGGGCACGCACTCTGCGTCTGTCCACCTCAGCTGTCATCATCTGTCTCCTTCAGCGGCACAGCTCACTGTCATCCTCCCGCCACGAGCAGCTCCATCCCCTAAGCAATCCTCAGCAGAACATCCTATGTTCAGTGATCACATGTGCTTATACAAACAAAGCCTTTGTTACGGATGTGCTTGCACAGAGCCAGGGTTACATGCACTTCATCATTTCTCTAATGTGTGATGCACATACACAAAGCTTTCCCTCAGTGCCATCAGCCTTGCAAGACCCCGTCTCCCAGTGCCTTGCTTAGATGTTGCAGCTACTCCAAGTGCAGTATGTGCCAAGACTCAAAGCACGCGTTATCCAGAGCTGTCAGACCCTGGTCTCTTGTGTGCTCAGTGCGGAACAGCCTCTGGGTACAATTTTTAATTGTCGTTGTCAATCTCTCTTACACATTTGGGCAACTAACATTCTAGTGAATCAGACAATAGCTCAAAACATTTTCTTTTGCAGCAGAAAAGCAAACTATGTTGCTCCTTCCTGTGTCTGCCATGATTAAGCAGCTGATTCACTCTCAATATCTTTAAAAGATGACTGAATTGGATTTTTTTATCTCCCAATACAGAACAAATCCAGTCATGAAAAGGGCAACTATTTCAGAGGCCGTGTGGGAGCTTTAAGATCTTTTTACATATAAAAACCCCTGTGATTATGCTGACAACAGCACCCCTGAATGTCTCCTGGCTTCTAATCTGTCCATGTGAACCCCGAGCCTCTATTTTTAATTTAGTAGTACTGACCTTAGTATCTGAATGACAATGTCAGAAACAACAGAGTTAATCACAGCAACAAAGAGTTACATGAGAAAGATCCTGCTTCTTACATAAACATGTATTTTAGAAAAGTAGTATGGGGAAACAGAAACTCCCCAGAACTGCTTCTGTAGAGGACTTTCCAGAATCTTTGAAAGAGTATCTATAGCTTCAAAGGGAAACCAAAATGTGATCACAGCAGATCTACCACCAGAGGATGGACACCAAAACGTAACACACATGCAATGTACTGGAATCAGAGAAAGATGAACAGTCCTGCATTTCTACATCGGGGCCCCTCCTGCATTCTTCCTGCAATGGGGGATCAATGCAGAAGAGCCTGCACTGATACAAAGGCTCGTCATGCGGGAGCTTGTCAGCAGCAGGATCTGAGGGAGAAGCAAGACCGGACAGCTTCCTCCAGTGCCATTCCTCATCCAACGTACCTCCAAGGCTTCAGCAGCACGGCCTTTTCCTTCCTCCGTCTTCTTTCTCCAAATGGGAACAACACAGACTCCATTCTCTATTTTATCATGTGTATTTTTTCTTCTTAGATCATTCTTAGGAAATGCTTCACAGTGAAAGACCACTTTTCTACGCTAGTTCTTATAACTAAATAAAGGTGTGCATTGCACAATGTTCATAGCATGTTATGACAGACCACATTTAATTGATGTAATTTCTTGACTGGTAGTTCTGCTTTGATATCGCAGTGAAAAAACTAATAACAGAAATGAAAACTTTCACAGCCTGCCTGCCGAGCAGGGATAATTCACACCTCTTGTCTTGAAAAGCACTGCTGTTTTAGTCATGGCTGAGCTCTCCACTCAATGCCAGGCCAAATTTAGCCATCACTGATGTTAATTTGTGCCAGCTACATACTAAATAATTTCGAAGGGAAAATAATCACAGGATATAAAAAACAGGGTAGAGGGAAATCAGTACACAAGCCAACACACTTTTCTGACCTGTGGCAGCAGAGACATGAAAACAGCGCAGAAGGAGGGGGCACCGAGTTTCACAGGTGACACCATGTTGCATTACACAGAAAAGACAGCAAGACAAAGCAGGCTATTACTAGAACAATATTGTCCACCTTCTTAAATAGTGCTCAGTTCTGCTTCAGGAAAAGCAGCTTTACCAAGAACAACATCACAAATTAAAGAGGCATCCAAACCTTATAGACTTGTCCATATGTCCCATTTCCAACTACTTGCACCAGCTCAAATATTCCCGCAGGGTCCTGTAAAAAGCAGAAGAAATAACATTATTTGCAGCAAAGCAACCACTTCATAATGGAGTGTAACTGTACACAATCAAAATGAAGATGTCTGTGGCACATCTCATGATCTGTATTACACACTAAAGGGGAAATAGCCAAATAACAGTACAAGAAATACATTAAGTTTTCAGTCAAGTTGCTCAAAACTCTATACACAAAACAACTCAGTGAAGATTTGTACCGTGGCGATATGGCAGATACAACAAGCACATGCACATGTGTGAAGAATATAAGAATTCAATAGATTTAGCTTAGCAATAGAACAAAGAATAAACTCTGGGCTTCCTAAGCCTTAAAACACTGAGCTAGCCTACAGGCTGAGCTGCTGCCTTCTGCTATGAAACACTTAGCACGAGCAACATAACGAAGGAAAGAACCTAACTAACAGAACTGAAAAAGTACTATATAAAGCACCTGAGCCTGATTACATTACAAAAGGGAAATGTGCCATCCTAGGCGGGATGGTACAGGTAAGCCGAGAGTGCTCAGTTGTCCTCTTTTGAAAATATAACAAGGTGAATTTGACTGATGCATTTAAGTCCTGGCTTTGAACCCAAACTACATAGCTGTTAATTTACATGACAGATTCATGTTTCAGGTGATCAGTGTACCATACTGCATGAGCCAATTTTTGTTCTATTAGTTTAGTACCAGTTGCTCTAAAACCAATGACTGCAGATGTCCTTCTCCACTGCTGAGATGCTGCAGCCTTTCAGATATAGAAAGACCATCTTGTTGCAAGACATGGGCAAGTAAATGTTCACTCCTGCATGACTGAGCACATTAAGAAATCTGTTGCTTCAGTTAAAACTCACTTGAGAGATTTATATAAAAACATTAAGAACTCAAGAGACCAGTTTCTTGGGTTTTAGCTGAGCCATTTGTCAGTCCACTCATTTCTGGGGATGATATCATTGAGAGATTTATATAAAATATTATTAACTCCATGTGTCAGTTTTACCACATCTGGTTCAGCAATCTGTCATATCAGTTGATGCCTATTGGTACTGCTGAGGGATGCGATACAGAAAAACATTTTCTCAGAAGTACAGTTTCAATGAGCCTGGCTGCAAAATATTCCTTTTCTAAGGTATCAAGCTACTTCTCCACTCCATTTATATGTTATTCTTTTAATATAAATAATACTTTCTTCATAGCTGATAGGGAAATGTTTACTTAGGCAAAATCCCAGTTAATGGAAACATACAAGCTCTTTTCTGAGTAGATTCTGCCTTTACTGGTACAACTGTCATGATGCATGGCAATAGCTTTCATTGTTGGAACAACACAGCACAGACTTCTACAACTGACAGTACTACCGAGTAAATTTCATTTTGCCTTTAAGTTAAATGAAGTTTAGTCTTATACTTCCTGGATTGTCAACCTCACAAGCCCTAAAACAAACAAACAAACAAGACAACTACAAAAAAACCCACCACACACAAAACCCCCAAAAAAACAATTAGCATTGTATTAAACCAGATCAAATTACTTACTTCTGACCCACGCACAGGCCAGTCTGTGTCATATCTTTTCTACCTCTTATTTTTAAGACAAGATAGTAAGTTATGACCTTCTATACTTAAACCCTAGTTTTATGGACCATCACACAAAAGAAAAATCAATGGGACTGCTCATGTATGGAGCTACATACAGGCATAAGAAAGCCTGTAGCATTGGGATCTGCATCAAATGCTTTGCTCCCTTCATTTTTCATTTCCGTTAGGCTTGGATATAAATTAGCCACACGCTTTGCCTCAGCAATAATCCACTGCTGCTGCTAAAGCAACGGGTGGGTGCTACAAACCTCTGCCTCATGTGTGACCTTCCCACAGAGCCTTGGGTTGCACCCTGTCCGTGAAGTGAAATGCACAGTGTCTCTCTGAGGAACTCTTCCAGACAAGGGTCTCCACACACCACATCTACGGTACACTGCTCCATGGGATGCACAAGCAGCACCCCATTTTCACACCTCTTCTGCAGAAAGTAGCACTGCTGAATTAAGAAGCGTTCATAGTGCACAGAAACCTAGAGGAACATAAGCTGCATTTTTCAACTCAGAGTTTGCAACTGTCCCTTTCATTTAAGTGTGTGCTCTGTCCTCACTCTTCTTCTCCAGGCTTATTTCTTATGCAAATAAAATAATTCAATGTGCCTCAAAATCACGTTCTCTCTCTCCCTCCAATCAATTTCATTCTGATTTAGCATCCTAATAGCTTGCCTCTGAAGCTTCCAGACACTCTAGGAAAAACCCAGACAATTATCTAAATAAATGTTAGCATTAACTTTAATACAGTGAAAATCCTACCCCGTCCTTGCTAGCCAATTGAGCATTAACATCTCAAGCCTCTGCAGCTCTGAGCGCAGCCAAAATACTTGGCCATTTCTCTTCTTTTAATCAGGACACCATAGTGAACTGAGCCTTGCTAAGAGTCATAAAGGATATTAATCTGGGCTCTGACTTGGGTCCTTGGATTGCCCTTGTTTTCTTGGATACAGCACTGCATCATTTGCTGGCATTCTTCACAATAGGCCAACTCCTTAATTATCTTGCAGTTAAGTATCATCTTTGATGTAGTGCTTCCTCTCAGCTACCATTTAAGCGCCGTGGTCCATCTAACCCTTCACCAGCCAGCCCATGCCAAATTGCAAGGTTCACTTTGACAGATGCCAAAACCCTGGCCTGAACATTCAGGTTAATTAATGTAATGCACTGTACCATATGGTGGCCTTCTTGCTTTCCTGCAAGTCATCTGCAGAGTACTCAAAAGGCAAGCGCAAGACTGCTGACCCAGAGGCACCCAGGCCACATCCATCTCCTCTGCAAGGCAGAATGAAAAACAACGCACACAGCAAGAGACTGACTGAAACACATTTTTCACAATCTCTGCTGCTAAACAAGATACAGGTGTCTGAAGCTCATATTTTTCTGGGTCTCTGCACCTCAGCATGTAATGCAGAGATCTGAGGCTTTTTAACCATCCCACTGCCCTGATCAATCCAGGGCAGAAGCACTCAATGAGATGCCCCAGCAACATTTGGAAACTACAGCCCAAAGGGTCTCTTTCCAGGAAAAGGGGAAAGCCCTGGCAAACACCCACATGGAGGGCGCAAGGCCAGCTCGTGCAGTCTGCAAACAACCCCAGTCACAGTTGTGCCTCCTTGCTGGACCTTCCTACATCAGCGAGGCCTAGGGGGGCAGAGCTCCAGTAGCTCCCACTGGCCCCGGAACACCTAAGATAAAGCAAAAGTATGCTATCTCTCTTTACATTATTTCTACGGAGCCCAGCCTCACCCACCTCTCATTTCCTGCTAAGCATGAACCCCAAACTAAGGCTGTTGACATGGTGAAAAGATTTCCTCTGAGAGGACACAACAACCTCGTTCCCTGTCAAGGCTGAAACTTGCCCTGGTTACAGCATCCAGGAGGTTTCTGCATTGGACGGTTTTGACACGAAGCCTGCTGTCTGGTGTGCAGACCCACTCTTTTTCAAACTTCCACTGGTTTCTTATCATTTATTTAAGGAGATAAGATTCATCTGGTAAAGCTCTAAAAAAAAGCTTTCATTATTTTGTCTTCCTCCCCTGAGCAGAGCCAGGTTAAACTTGTGCTTGCCTAGCCAGGAGCCTTGTGGCATCTTCACGAACTTTACTGTCTCTGCTGCCTTTCTTCTCTCAGTCTCTGATCTGGAACACCCTCCTCACCATGTGATTACCGCAAAGGCTTCTCCCAGACCTCTTTTTATTTCTCTTTTTTTTTTTTTTCTTTCCTCTCTGATATTTTTAGAAAGTAGCTTGCTTTGGTTTCACTGTCTGGGCTGACTGCTTTTTGCCACAATTGAACTCTTCCCTCTTCTTCTGTGGAGAGTGCCCCAGAAAAGAAACTGCCTTGGTTGGACTGGGCTGATAGGCGGTCAGCTTCGATATAAAAAAGCGAAATGGAACTAAGAGGCACCATACACAACCTTGTTAACTGTTTGTGGACATGAAACACTAAGTGTGGCTTTTAATGTTGCCAAAGTTTGGATTACATTAAAAACCCAAAAGCACAAGAGCATAGTGATAAAAATTCAGAGCAGACTAGGCGCGTGCTGGCTTTTTTAGCTTTGTTAAAACAAACAAACAAAAAAAAGGCCCAAACTTCAACAAAAAAAACACAAAAGCCAAAACCCCAGGCACATATTTTTTCCAGAAAATCCTCATTTCTCATTTGTTTTCTCTCCGCAGCTTCTCGGGACTCACATCAACTTTAGGAATGTCAGTAGGAATTATTTATGATCTCGGGACGGTGCAAGACTCCGCGCAGGGCCGCGCTCCCGCGGGACGATCGTGGGACGATCTCGCCAGCGCAGGGACCGCGACCCCTGGAGCCCGCCCGCAGCAGGACAGGGCGAGCCGGGAGCTGCCGGGGGAGCCGGGCTCCGCGGAGCCGCGCACGCCTCGTCCAGCCGCACCAGCGGGGCCCTCGCCCCACCGCCAGCTGCTGAAACATCTGCCCTCCTTTTATTGGCGTGTGTGGCATCGCCCCGGGTACGCCGGCAGGGACACAGCCGGGTTGTCCCACGGCCACCGCACAGGCACCCTGCAGCGCCGGCGCCTCTCCCCACGCGCGGCAGAGCCAAATCCCCTCAGATAAGGGGGAAAACTCGGGTGCAGCCTTTGCATGCCTCAGCGGCGAGGAGCAGCCCCACGCCCGGCGGGTTTCACCGCCCGGAGGACGCCCGCGACGGCGGGGCCGAAGGGGGCCCACGCAGCCCCGCGGGACGCCCTCCCCCGCCGACCCTCCTTACCCGCAGCGCCGCCAGGTCGATGCCGTCCAGGCTGCGGGCGGCGCAGTCCCGGGCCATGGCGCTCCGGACCGCGGCGAGCCGGCAGCGGCGCCCCCGCCGCCCGAGCTAACGGTCCCACGGGCGGCCCACGGCGGCCCGGCCGTGCCCCAGCGAGCGCAGGGAGGCGGGCATGCCCGGCCGGCCGGAAAGCCCTCCCCGCTCGGCGGGCGCGGAGCAACCCCCGGCCCCGGCGGCCGCCGCCGGCAACTTTCGTGGAGACAGTTCCGCGGGAAAAAAGTTTGCGAGGAAGTGACGTGCGGAGCCGGCGGGGGTCGGGGAGACAACACCTGCCGCCGGGGGGGCGGCCGCCGCGCTCCCTCCAACACGCGGGCGTGCTCCCGGGTGTGCACGCGCCACCCCACGCGTGTCCCGCCGTGGCGGGCAGCGGGTCCGGAGGGTCCGGCCGCCACAGAGCGTGGCCCGCGCTGCGGGAACCCGCACCGGCCACAGAGCGAAACAAAACCAGCACAAGGTAAAAACCCCAACAAACTACATTAAACGATAACAAAACCCCTAAAACAGGAACGCACGCAAGCACTTCTAGACCCCTTCCCTCAGGTGACAAGCGCTGCAAATCCGAGCCCCTGGAGGGGACGGCAATGCCGCTCACCGCACCGAGCGCGGAGCCGTCGCGGGGGCCAGAGCAGCCTCGGTCACGGCGGGAGCGCGGCCGCACGGTCCCGCACACAACGGCGTACAGGCAGCAGGAAGACCCTCGCGGGGCGCAGCACGGTGGGAACCCCCATGGCACGGCCCTCCCAAAGTGCTGCACCCAGCTTCGGGAGGCACCACGTTGCTATGAACTCTGCTGCTCATTACAGACCCTTTCGCCCTGTAATTATGACCATGGAAAGAACACAGTGTACAACTGCATTGTAGTGGGGTGGAAGGACTTGTGGATATTTTGGGGACTCCCATTTAGAGACCAAAAAAAAATTTAAAAAAATCACTAGAAATGCACATTACTTGAGATGAAGTCCCTGAACATTACTGAAATATACTCAGGGCTGGGACATTGTACCCTCACAGAGAGAGAGCAAAGTGGCTGAAATTCTGAATCAGTGTTTTCACAATCACAGACATGAAATCAAGACAAAGTGGTCAAAGCATCTTTGGTGCCTATTAGCACACCATGGCACATGCAATGCCAGCAGTGAGTGGCAGTGTTGTAATAAAGGTATTTTGCAATTTCCTTGAAAGAAATGCTGATGCATCACTCAAAAGTATTCTTTTAAAACAGCCCATGCTGGGTACGCTATCTGCTAAAGCGACCCTGGCTTTTTGCTCTCCATCTGCCTGTAGGCCAACATATTGATGCTCTGTTAACTGACTTGAGGCCAATTGCTGCATTAAAGCATAAGTTTGTTGAAGAACTAAATGTGTATAATGCAGCTCTGCATGGCAGGGACAGCAAGCCCCACACAGCGACAGCCGAGCCCAAGCCTGAGCCCCTCTCTGTGCCCAGTCCAGCCACCCGCTCTCACCTGGGCAGCGTTTGGAAAATATTGGCCCTCACATCACCTTTGACAAAGTTAAGCCACAGTTTTGCTCCCCACTGTAGCCTTCCTGCCTTACATAAATCCATCATTAGCCTTTCTGCTTGTGTTATTTCTCACAATCCCTCTTTATCTCTTCTCTAACCTCCAGGCTGTCCTTTGTCTCCTGCCACTTTCCACTTCCTTCCTGCTTCCCTGGCGAGAACTGGAGTGAAACTCCCGGCTGTTGTCTACCAGATGCCCTTTCTCTTCCTCCATCTCTTAGACACTTTGCTGAAATTAATCCTACCTGCCTCACTCACCTCGGATGAGTGCGCCAACCTGTTTTCACTTGACAAAAAGCTCTACTCAAAACTGATTTGAAAATCTGGTTTCAGAAGTATGATATGGTTTGTAGTATTTCTGCAGGCAAGTCTCGGTATCTCTTTGCTACATGCATTTATCACCACCTTTCATTGTCTTCCCTCCACTGAACCCTGCTGCTGGTAGAGTTTCTGCAGACACTCCAGTGTGCGCCATTGCAGGCAGAGCTGCATAAGTGATTCTTCCCTTGCTGCCAAAGAAGGCAGCGCATCTTTTCCCCACAAAGGCCTTGCATGTCTAACAAAAGCAACAGCTGGTTTTGTCACTGACAGTCACAGTAGATCTATTGAGAGTGAAAACTTCACCAGGGCAAGGCTACTTTTCAGAGCAGAACCAGATTTACCAGCCCCAAGTTTTTCATCGCCAGCCTGATGAGTGGTTCTGCCGAAACAGAAACTACGCTCCGAGTGTCCCCTGTGGTCTCGTGCCCTGCTTGCGCTCCAGCCCTCCCTAAAGCACTGCACAGACCGGGTGTTCATGCTATTGCTGACTTGCACGTGGGCTGTCACACCTCGCTCTTCTGCATGAAGCCACGTGGCAGAATACCTCCCAGCAACGGGGAAATTGAATGCCTTAGCAGAACCCGAGTGCTAGTAAACGAGAAACCCACATTCATCTTAGCAGTAATAAAAAGTGAAAAGGACCCTCAAAAATAAATTCAATTTAAAAACCAACCAACCAAACAAAAAACCCAAACCCAACACACACAAAAGAAACAACCCAAACCCAGAACTCAAAATACAACAAACACAAGATAATTAAATGCTTTCAGTACAGCTTTCTTCTCCAACAGCCAAGTCAAACCCCTGCAGCCAAATTCAGCAACCACAGACCTGAACATCAAAACTCTGAAAATACCTATGTACATGCAAAGGATGTTTTGTATTAAAAGGGAAGTGCGAGCATGAAGGGGGAAGAACTTCCTTTGTTTCAGCAAAGGAAATGCCATTGTACCCCAGAAGTACGGGGCTAATTCTGAGCTCTTCTGTCTGCATCCCACCCCCCAAACCTGGATTTGTAGTACTACTAATAGTAGTTGCCCCTGCCAGGTGTGACACTCAGCAAAGGAAGACTGTTTAAGGATGAAGCCCAAACTGATATGTTGGCTTGTTTCTTTCAGCTTTGTTTTTGCTGGGGTCTCAGCTACAGGTGTGAAGCTGGCAGAGAAAACAAAAAGATAACTCTTAAGAAAACAGGATTTCCGGTCTACAGGAAATAAATAGCTTCTTAAAACATGGATTCAGTCTGATTTGGAGAAACTGACTGTTTTCAGAACTGTAAATTCAGAGAAATTGTCATTCAGAAAAGCTGAGACACACAGGATCTTCTCCCTGAAATGACCCCCCAATGCTGCTCAGGGAACAGACATCCGTGTCACCTCCATGGCCGCGGGAACAGCCAGGCTCAGCAGCTCATGCCATGTCCATCACTGACCCTAACACTCAGACATCAGCACCTTTCTCCCAGAATAAGAATCCTTTACAAAATTCCCCATGACTTCCATTTTTTATATGAACAAGATATTTTAGACATCTCTTCAGTGTTTCTTTAGGGTACAACCCTTAGCTGAGAGGCAGCAAAGTGACACAAAAGCCCATGAAATCTGGTTGTAACTACAGACTTCACCCTCCACTTCCAGAAGCTCTCTCTGGATCGCTTGAAAAGGAAGGTCAATCTTTTTGCCTAATGGTTTCAGCAACCATTTTGTCCTCATTTGATAGCACCAGAGCCAGACGATTACCAGCTGCTAAATACTGATTACAGGAGAGTCAATGGGCAACAATGGCCAGCAGGGTATTAAGCCCCAGGTTCACCCATGGGTAGGGTTTCTTGGCTGCTGCTTGAATTCATTACCATTTACACCATCATTCTGGAAGTGATTTATTATTACTAAAGATTGTTGTGAAGTCCTGGAATATGAAAAAAACACCCTTGTTTTATTAGGCCAGCCACTAACTTTAAAGTTGTCCTGTTCCATTTCCAATTATAGCATGGTTTAGTACTGTGGGTGGCTTTGCTAGACTGTCAGGAACAAAACTATACATTAAAAGAACATCTAGGATTGTATATAGCCTGGGTATGTTCCCGTGCTAGCTTGGTGGCAGTCATACCACAGCATGAGTACTGCTTGATGAACACAGAAAAGTGGAGAACACTTTAATCAGGTCACACCTTGGAAAATACCAGTACAACTGAGCAGAGCTGCTGCAAAAATTCTTTAGATTGCAGGGGGGAAAGATTTAAGTTTCAGGCCACAGACACTCAGTTACTTACATTCAAATTTAGTTAAAAGATGCTAAAAGAAATGAACCACCAACTCCTCCCCCAACCCAATCCATTTAATAACTTCAGTATTTCTGTGACCCATCCCTGCTGAGCTTGGAAATCACAGTAAATTGTCTTTGTTTTCAATGGATTTTTGGATCAGGCTCTGAATATTTCTCATGCTTTCTTCTATTTGAACTAAAGAAAATTCCACTTCATTCCAAACACATTAAGGCTGGGCCAGAAAGTCATATTTAAACCCAAATCTCTCTTCAGATTTGCACTTTGCAGGGGCTGCTGCATTAGGACTGAGAGATAGGGTTACTACCTTGAGTAAACTGGGAATACCAGAAATCCAGACAAACAAACCAAAACAGTCATTTCCCGTATGATACTTGGTAGCACATACAGTAGTTTTCAGCTCTTTAAAAATTAAATAACTTTTTTTCAGTTCCTGGCAGCCGTGCTAGTTCAGCTTCACAGGATATCCAAAATGAGACCAAACAGCTTCCTTCCCAGAGGGTTCCTGAGTGGACAGGCAAGCTGGAAAAAGTGCCTCGCACTACTGTAATCACAGCCAGGATGTCCACCTCATTTCCCAGAGTAATGCTTAAAATAAAGGTCTCCCACAAAACCTGCATTAGTCCGAATGCTGCTCACCGGGACTCTTGCAGAAGTTTATTTTCTTTTCAGTCGCACACAAACAGGCCTGGCTGAGGAAAGCGTGTCCCAGTGCGCTTGCACACAGAGAGCACCAGGAACCTCCTCCTCGCAGGACTGATAACCCTCTGGCACTGCCTGACCCCTGACTTCACAGCATTGTTTCGGCACAGCACCTCGGAGTTTCTCCAGTAAGAAGCTGCTGCTGGAAGTTTCCCATTTCCCCTCAGCCCAGCACATGTCCCTGCTGTCCCTGACAACAGACACACAAACACTTTCAGGGACAAGAGTCGTATTTTCTGGAATTACGATATTTTGCACTTCTGGCTTTTGGACTCTCAGTTCCAAAATTCTCAATTGTCATTTTGTGCAGTAACACATGAATCACACAGATAACTGCTTCTCTGGGTAAAAGCTATTTCTATTACATTGTATCCCCATGAGAGTTTTTCCTACTCTGATTTTCTTTTTTTTTTTCCTACATCACAATTTTTTTCACTTTGACTGTATACCTAGTATAGAATCATAGAATAGTTTGGGTTGTAGGGACCTTCAAAACTCATCCAGTTCAACTCCTGCCACGAGCAGGGACATCTTCACCAGCTCAGGTTGCTCAGAGCCCCGTCCAGCCCGGCCTGGGATGTCTCCAGCAATGGGGCATCCACCACCTCTCTGGCCAACCTGGGCCCATATTTTACCACTCTCATTGTAAAATCTAGTAAAAATAAATATCTAGTAAAAAATTAAAAATAGCATCTGAATACCAACACAGTATCTGCATACTACAGTGACACCTATGCACAAAGGCTGGCTGGCAATTTTGCAAAATTAAGAGCAAGATGATTTACGGAAATAAACTGAACTCATACATTTTATGTTACTGTTGTATATTACTGTTGCACAACCATCTGCCTAGCTATCAGTTCTTCCCTTCCCTCCCATCTTCTGTAAAGTTATTTCTTCAGTCAAAGTGGCAACCATTTTAATCACTTTGCAAGGAACAGTAGCTATATATTACTAGGTCATCAGATCCCAATGGGGTTTATGAATACCATAATGAATTTCAGCCCAACATCTGTCTGCTCTCTGAAACAGACACAATTATGGGAAAAAATAGCTGCTGCCTCTTCACTGGCAGATTTCTCAGTAAAAAAATGAAAATACACAGAAAACTGACATATCATGGTTTAATTGATACCACATTAAATTTATCAGTCAAAATATCATATTGTACATTTATTTTTTGTGAAAGCAAGAAGAGTTGTGGTAACTTGTCCGGCAGACAGGCAGAAGGGTTTTTTTAGACTTTAAGAAAATCTTGCAGGCATGACTTTGGTTTTGCCAACCAAATGCTAACTTTGGATGACTCAGACCGCGGTTCCCTTTTATCCAAACCACTGAACTTTGGTGGTTAGCTAAGGAGGAACTGGTATCTGAATCACCCTTGGTTTAGAGGAATTATCAGATAAAAGCCTTGGGTGCAGGGGGTTTTGGGCAGGGTGTTGGCTGGGTTTTTTGCCCCTCTCTTCCCCAAAGCAAAGAAAAAAAGTCGACAATTTTAAAAGTGGAAACACCTTTCAATGTACTTAATGTTGCGTATAAAACACAACAAAAAAACAAAACAATACACCACCAAAACAAAAACCCCACACAACTTTATCTTAGCTTTTTAACCTTTTCAATGTCATGTGTCAGTCTGAGTATGGTCTCAGTAAATTCAACATTTTTTTCAGTCATGTTGCAAGCGTAACCTGCGCCTCACAAAATTACACAATTCTAACCTCATCTTTAGCTACAAAAAAAGCCCACCTCATTGCTCAAGTCCCAGTCACATATCTGCAGTTCCCAGGCCTCCCGCTTCTCCTTTTCTTAGAGGAGGGGAAAAAAAAAATGGGCAAAAGAGGATCTGTAATTTATGAGCCCCCTTCCAGCCCTCTGGAACAAAACCTGCCCTCTGTGACTTATTACACATCTCCAGGGAAGTATCCCCCATTCTCACTCTAATTTCTATTTACTTCCAAGTTGGTTTTCTTCTTGGTAGTTTGTCAACTTTGAACATTTCAAACATACTTGGATGCCCCAGTGCAGTGTCTGAGCCTTTTAAATCCTCCTCTTTTCCTCAAGGGAAGTGTATCCCATCTTTGAGATGTTGCCTAATTATTTTGTGTGTGTGTGTGACTGCTCGATGAGAAAAGCAAGGCAAAGCTCATTTGAGCCTTGAGCAACAGAGTCCTCTTCCAACACTAACTCATGAATAAGTCTGTGCCTTTTCCTGTATATCCTTGCCAGTCCTGTCTAAACATTCTCTATCTTTGTATATTAATAACCAGCATATAACTTCCAGCCAAGTTCCAATTATGCTTGTAACACCACACTCAGTCTGGTAACAGGCAACCTGGCTCTCAGGAGGCTCTGTCAGTGTTCTTATCCTCACTGTACTTCACAGCAGATCTGGGAAAGTGCTGGGAAGGTGCATTCACCTTCATGTTGCTGCTGCACAGTGCAGCTGTCAGCTGAGACTGTAAACATTTTAAAAATTAAATTTCAGAAGTTGATTAGTGGCTTGGGAAGAATGGAAAGCATCTGTACATCTGCCAGTCACTCACTGATATTTAGTCATGGAAGTTTTGTGGGCAAGGAATGTGTTTGTGCAGGTCTAAGACAGGGTGTATTCACTGTTTTTATTGATAACCTGGAAACAAATACCAAGTAATTGCTGCTTAGCTCATAGAGGGCACAAAGAGGCGCTGTGGCAAGGGGCACAGGGCTGCACTGCCTAGTATACCTGGCTCAGTAACCTAAACCCATTTAAATGATATTCATCTCAATGGAGGCTCGTACCAGGTTACGTGCAAACCCAGCTTGCATGTGGTGGGGTGGAAGGGCTGTGGACAATGCCCAGAGCACTGCATCCCAGAGGCACTCACAAACTGTATCAAACAGAGCAAATCTGTGGCAACACCTTGGTGCAATATCGTGGCAAAAGGGCTGATGGGATCATGGCTGCATAAGCAGAGAAGACAGACAAGGGAAGGAACTTTACCTCACGTATGGCTTTGCTGATATGGAAGCTGGAACAGCAGCTCCAGTATCTTTCTAATAATGTGCAGAGCAGAAATGAAGACTTGGATTCAGCGCAAGGAAGTGGCATAAAAATTAACAACCGAGGACAGAATGGCTCACTGTGCCCACCCTGAAGAGCTAAAGCTCTTACCTTCTTAAAAACAGAAGTGACTTCATATTTTCTCCTAAGGAGAAAATAGTGGGAATTTTAATTACAAAAGTCATAACAAGAGCCAGGTGCTGAAGCAGAAAACAGACAATTAAAAAAAATCCCCCAAACCAACAAGGTAGAAACAAAGGCATCACATGTTGACAGACCTCTTGGTTTCCATTTTTCATGGGTCTCACTTTCTGATTCCTAGGGTAAAGTGAACACATGCTCAGATCACCTCAGATTACAGCTGGTCTGAGCAGCCTCTCAGACTGTTTCACTAGTCCAAAGTAACTGGTGAACAAGATGTCCTGACCACAGCAGCTTCTGTGCCACCCAGGAACCTGGAGGGCTGCCTGGCTGCTTTGCAGCAGCTGAGTTGCAGACAAGCCCAGAACTGGCACCATATAGTGTACTTGGGCTTAGCCTTCCAGCAGGGAGAACTGGGGATTTACACCAGCTTCCTTTTTCACAGCAGCTTAAGTTCTTTAAGGAGTTTAGCTCCATAAACCAATTAAGCATCTTTAAGTCATTGAGCTCCCATACCTTCCCTGAGCAGTTTGCGTGCTTACACTGCTTTAAAGGGTGAAAGCTGATTTCATCTAGTTGAGACGTGAGCATCTTCTGAGGTCACAGGGAGAGCAATCCTAAGCAGAGTCAGCGAGTCCTGAATCCTCTGCAGACCAAATCTGGGGTGCTGCACTCCTGTGGCCTCATTTCTAAAAAAAAATTACATATATATATATACACATATATATATATATATATATATATATAAAAATTCTTACAGGTTTGGAAAAGGCCACCTTTAATTCTTTGCTTTCAAGAAGCCCCAGTTCTAGGTTATAAAGTAATAAGTGTCACATGAGCTCATAAACTTTACAAGCCAAGAGTGGGAGTAAGACAACTATTATCTGCATTTGCAAATCCACTGCGGCAGTGCAGGTGGACACAAGTGGTGTGTCACCCACTCAAGTCCTATCCCAACGCCTTATCTGCCTTCCCCATCTTTTTCCTTTGCATTAGTTAACACTAAAAGAAGAACACTAGCACAGTCATTTTATATTGGAATATGGAAGCTTACAACCAAGTCTGCAAAGTACTGTTTGGGGCTGGTTTTTAGACAGACAAATCAGCAATACCTTGAAAGCCAGAAAACCACATCACGAAGTTCTATGGGAATCTGTCATTGGCCCCCTTTGTTTCCGGTAGTACATACCCCACGTAGCTAGATGCATTTATATGTAAGGTATATAGGGGTTTGCATTATGTATACATAAATTTAATTACTGTGTATCTTCTAAATGCTGTAATTTTCATAGATACCCTTTTAAGTCAGTTAACAACCATCTATCATTATACTGTGTTAAAATGTAGTTTTTAGCTCCTGCACAGGAAAAACAACATGCTGCAGTAAAAATGTGATTCTGTAAGCAGCTGTGGATTAACATTCAGTGACCACTGAATCTTCTCTGTGATTAAAAAATCCCACCAGCTGCCCAATCTGCTTTTTTTAGTAAACTCTGCATCATTTTATAGCAATAAAAACACTGTTTGCCCACTCACTTGAGGTCAGTCATGTGCTTACGCCTGAAAAGGAGCATTTACAGAATGTTACGTGAAGGGCAGACCTGCTCCATTACTCTAGAGCTGCTACTGCTGTTACTTGCTTACAAGGTCACCACCTCTGTTTCTTCTAAAACAGTGACAAATTATCCCAGAAAATGCCCCATTCATCAGCTCTGCCTGCTCAGCACCCATGTAGAGCCCTCTGCATTAGGGTCACCTGAGGAGGACATGGCACTGAGGCACAGCCCCTGGACCCTGAAGCAGATCTGGGGGTGCTGGATCTTTGCATGGACCTCCCAAGATGCGCCCTGTCACGGTCAGGCACTTTGTACAATACATCCCTTGAACATGACTCATCAACAGGTCAAACTGTAGCTCTAACCGTGAAACTTCCAACCCTAAACCCCCCACAAACAGGAGGCACCTCAGCAGTTCTCTCTCCCTGCAAACACCAGTTTTGTCTGCAAACTCAGATGGTATTCCAAAACTTACCTCAGCTTTGACTCAAAATTCCCCAAAGCCACACAGCTCCAACTGAAGCATTTCTAGCGTAACTGTACCTACCAACTCAGACTGGGCACCCCTCATCTCATAGCCAGCAGAACTTTCCTGGTGTCTCAAGCCCAAGAAGTAGGAACATAGAACCACCTGCCCAAAGCTAAACTCCCTCTCCAGGCAGAGACTCAGCTGCCAGTGATCACACCTGACAAATCAGGTGAACACAGGTGTGGCTGGTTTGCACAAATTTTACATTCTGCCTCTTTGATAAAACATTCACAATGGCCCCTTCCTTGCAGAGATGAAGTGGGGGTGTCTTTGTACAACCTGGGGACCTACAGCAATTGCAGCTGTCACTTGCATTTTGCAATGTACACGGTCTACTGCAGCACAAAGAATCACAGCCTTGCACAGAAACACCCACCACCATGGTCCATCATGCTTCCTCCAAAGCCTTCCACTCTGATAGTTGTAGGGCCCCACAGCCATAACTTGGAGCGCAGCCCTTGCCAGACAGTGTCTCTTCCTCTGTATGTGCAGGCTGCTCCTATGCCCTGCCTACCCTGGGCAGGAGCCTTCTCCTCCTCCCGAGCAACCAGAATAGGAATGCAGCCGTGCCGTACTCTGCATGCACTCTTGCTGAGAAACAGTGCTTGCGGGGACCCACGCACCCCTGTGCCCTTGCAGAGCCACCCCACACGATGGGCTGTCCACCTCCCTCCTTCACCTTGAAGCCACCGCCACAGCTACGTAGCTGGCCAGAGCAACCTCCGAACTACACAAGGATAAATCTCTGCAGAGACAGACAGTTGTGCAGCAGCAGGAGAGGAGTGAGAAGTTGTTTCATATTTTTAGCCAGACCAGCGCTGTTACTGCTGATCCTAGCTGTGCTGAGCCGTTTGGG
This sequence comes from Patagioenas fasciata, assembly GCF_037038585.1. Classification (NCBI taxonomy): domain Eukaryota; kingdom Metazoa; phylum Chordata; class Aves; order Columbiformes; family Columbidae; genus Patagioenas; species Patagioenas fasciata. The sequence goes on from NC_092530.1 coordinate 18,034,755, forward strand.
ACACAGGGAGGCACCCGGACCCGCACGCACACCTTGACCACCGGCACCTGCCAGGCCCTGCTGCAGGCTGTCTCCTCTGCCAGCAGCACCTTCTGCAGATGCTACTAGGGGTGGTGCGACAGCAGTCAGCGTGGCAGACAGCATCCTCCGGCACAGGGCGACCAGCCCTCTGCCCTGCCGGCTCAGGGAGCAGGGCGGCAGCTGCCTGCGGGGCTGAGCGTTGCCCTGGGCCTGGCAGGGGAGCCCGGCCACAGGAGCTCATCCAGCCGGGGCGCGGGGCCAAGGGCCATGCTCACGCGGCCTCTCTCCTCATGGGTGTCTCTTGCAGACGGACAGCCAGGCGCACAGCAGGGAGCCCTACAACCCGGCAGAACTGCCCTGCACCAGTGTGCCCGGGGAGAAGACAGCCCATCTGCCAGCCCTGCCGCCTCTCCCCAGGCCCGCAGCAGCACCCAGACCCTCACGCACAGCTTGGCGGACACCGACACCTGCCAGGCCCTGCTGCAGGCTGCCTCCTCTGACAGCAGCACCTTCTGCAGATGCTGCCAGGGGCGGCGAGACAGCAGCCAGCGTGGCAGACGGCATCCTCCATGTGCTCTCGCTGTCTTCACGCAGGTGGCCTCCCACCACAGAGGTGACACACAGCCCTGCTCCAGCTGCAGGGACGTGCCCAAGAATGCCCAAGGTACATCCCCATTTCGAACACCATCCCAGTGAGGGCCAGGCTGGCCCTCACTGGGCCAGTCAGTGGCACCTGGGCCAGTCCTGTGGCACTGCGCGGGCCGGGTCCACTGTCTGGCCACTCCTCCCTGAGGGAAGCCCTCGGTGCCGGGGGCAGGTAGGGCTTGTTGGTCGCCTGCCCTGCCCCTCACCTACAGCTCTCCTACCCCCATAGGCGTCAGCAGCCTCCCGCACGCCCCAGCTCAACAGCAACAGCCTTCCCTGTTCAGGAGAGCGCTCTGGGCTCCGTGCAGGGCTTTCTGTTGCAGCTGCGCTGCGGGACAGCAAGAGGATTAGAGCCCAGTTGCCAGTGCCGGACAGGTCCCCAGAGATGGCAGCTGGTCCTGAGCCTGCCAGCATCCACAGTGAACGGCTCAGGGCGGCACACGAGAGATGGGTGCGTGGACGGTAACCGTGTCATTCACTTGCCCTGAGGACGTGATGCTGCTGGCCTCTCCTCAGCCTTGGACACTTTATGCAGCCAATAAAAGATGACAGTTTTCCTCCCATGCTTGTCTGTGCCTGGTCCACCTCAGGAGAAAGACGGGTGCAGGCAATCGCTGTCCTCGGGGTGTCCCAGCACTGGCTGCGGGGAGCCCTGGGCTGGTGCTGCTGCAAGCCAGCAGTCTGGCTGGATCCCCCTCAAGCTCCTGTTCCACCCGCCTGTCTCCCATTCAAGTCAAGGACTTTAAACATTTGAGATCTATTTCCAATTTAGCCTCTTGGACCTAATCCCTGCACCATACGGTATCACCTTGGTCTCACAAGGAACCTCCCCATTGGGGGCGGCATTTCTGAGCACCTACATGAGGCTATTGCCCCTCCATTTTTAAGACCCTCCTCCACAGCACTGGTGCTCTCCCACCCACAGCAGCAAGGACAGCGAGCAGGAGTCATGGCCAGTACAGACGTGCACCTGCGAAGGATACAGCCAGGTGCGACGTTGTCACTGGAAGCCAGGGACTCGGCCCACAGCTGGTGGAGACAGCAGGGAGTGCTGTCCTGCAAGCGCCAGGTGACAAAACAGTGGCCTTGGTGAACAAGAAAGAATGGTAAGACAAAAGAAGCAAAGAGAGGTCCCAATCAGAAGACATCACCATCCACACCATCTGGGTCAGCCCCTCGCTCCAGGACTGCTTCCAGGGCCCCCATGCACGTCCCCAGGAAGGGTCTGCGTGCCCCAGCAGCACAGGCACTGTGGCAGGATGCAAACCCCCTTCTCTCCACCTCCCTCGTCCATCATGGAAGGAGTAGACACATCTCCCTCTCTCTCTGCTGTTTGAGGCTAACAGCTTATTTTGTTTGGCCCCAGAGCACCCTGGCCGGGGCCGTTAGGAGAAGGGAGTGCCAAGGCGCCAGGGAGCTGCTGCACGCCCACGGCCAGTGTGGGGGATGTTTGGAGGCTTCAGGGGCACCCACAGCCAGGGCGGGGGTGCAGAGAAGCTTCTGGAATGCCCACAGTCAGATCTGATCAGCCAATAAAAACGGGACTTTCGCTGAGACTCCGCCCATTGTTGCTGGTCGCTTGGAGCAGGAGTGAGCTGCTGCTGGTGAGAGCCCCTCCTTGGGACTCTGCTTGGCTTGTAGTCTCATGTGTGAGTAAAACTGCTCGCAGGATGGCGAGTGTATCTGTGCTTCCCGAGCACATTTGTACGTGTAACTCGGGGTGTCCCAGCACTGGTTGCGGGGAGCCCTGGGCTGGTGCTGCTGCAAGCCAGCAGTCTGGCTGGATCCCCCTCAAGCTCCTGTTCCACCCGCCTGTCTCCCATTCAAGTCAAGGACATTTGAGATCTATTGCCATTTTGGCCTGTTTTACTTAATCCCTGCACCCTACGGTATCACCTTTTTCTTACAAGGAACCTCCCCATTGCGGGGGCGTTTTGGAGCACCTACATGAGGCAATTGCCCCTCCATTTTTAAGATCCTCCTCCACGGTGCCGGTGCTTTCCCATCCACAGCAGCAAGTGCAGCGCTGTACCCCGTTGGTGCGTCCGTCCCCAGCAGTGCGTAATCGAGGCTTTTGTTCCAGTGCCACCATCAGGGATTCCTGCTTCCCTTGGTCTCTTGTTTCACAGCCATGTCGATGATCTGCCAGAAGCAATCACGAGCCTAGTGCCTCTCATTCTCTGGACCACTGCACACCTCAGAGATGCCAATAGCCCCTTCCCTTAGGGGTTGCTGCATGGCAGGGGGCTGAGCTCTTTCACGGGTTCTCCGAATTAGGGTCACCTGTCTTTTCTTAACAGCTGATTATCCCCCTCGCAGCTGGGCATGAAGCATTCTCCATTCATGAAAAGCAAAAGCAACGAAATTGACATGAAACAAAGCAAGTCATTTGCCACAGCTGTCCAACCTTCGCTCCTCACACCAGAAGCGACCAGCGACACTTTCTGCTGCTGCGAGGCCATGCCGCACGCAACAAGTCATTTGGGGCTGTGGCCAAAGAGGTGGTGATGTACATACAGAGATACCCAATTCATTTTGTGGGGAGCATCTGTTTCCTCAGCATGATTTGGAACGCTTTTGACACAAGGTACTTGCTGGGCCCCAAATCAGAGCTGCGCTGACTCCTATAAGCCCCTCCAGTTCCAATTCAGCAGGTGCCCAGTTCAAGGTGACGGTACAGCAATGTGTTCTTCTCTTTAATCTGCTTTACATGCTCTCTCTGAAATCAACACTTCCTTCCTAGGAGCGATCTGGGTCCTAACGTAGGGTAGGAAGTTATTGGCCTTGTTGACAGTAGTTTGCCAACAGTAATCTAGCAAAACACAGGCTGAAAAATGCAACGGAGCAATCAAGGAGGTCTATAGTTGTGCTCCGGAGCTGGTTTTGTGCATGAAGCTGTGGCAGTTGCACAGTCCTTTCCCCCGCCCCCACCTTCCTTCGATATGGAAGGTGCAGGCACATCCGCCTCTCCCTCAACACATCCTTCCCCCTTCCTCTTCTGCAATGGGGGTAACAGCTTCTTTTGTTTGACCCCAGAGCCCATTGGCCAGGGTCGTTAAGAGAGAGGAGGATGGGGTGCAGAGGTGCCAAGGAGCCGAGAAGCTTCAGGGCACCCCACAGCCAGAGCGGGGGTGCAGAGAAGCTTCTGGAATGCCCACAGTCAGATCTACACTCGGGTATACAAACGGGACCCCATCGAGGCATGTGCTCGGCATGTCCTCTCGGAGCGCGGGCCAAATGCTGCCGCCGAGAGCCCTCCCGGGACTGCGACGCCGTTTGCCTCATCTCCATGTGTGGGTGAGCGATATCCTTATTTCCTCACCAGATAAGCAAGCATATTTAATAATTCCTCACCACTGGGGCGGGTGCTTATTCCATGCTTAAATATAAGCACGTGTATTTTCTTTAATAATTCCTTGCCAGATTCAGGCAAGGGTATATTTTTCCCGGAGTCAGGGACAGCCCTGGTATTGTTTTTTTGGTGAGCCATGTGTATGCACACTGTGGATCTCCATTGTTATTGTTTGCTGCACCCCAATAATTTCCTCAACTGAAACTCGAACCTGTATTTACGTTACTGGAGTGCTAACCACTGGAGTGGTTAATCTGCTGCACCTTTTTGAGCAGAATAAAAGTTTGGCTTGGACACGGATATCCACCTAAAACTGACTTCGGCGTGCCTGCGTGACAGAAGGCTTTTGCGTCTCGCTGTACAGCGGCCACAGAGTTGGTCTGATCCCACTAAAGAGCACCAGGAGACATCCATCTGTTTGCTTCTTTTCTAGACCAAGTTTTAAGGCTGGTTTTGGTAGTAAAATGTGATTAAAACACAATGTTCCTCCAAGAAGACCTCGGGTATCTCAGTTACCAAAATTCTTTTCCCAGGGAAGCTGAATTTCCTCCATAGCAACCAAATGATCAGGTTTAGCACAGAAGAGTTGGTGTGGTTCTAAGCATATTTATTTTGTATACGCTGCCTGGAAGGAGTAGACTCTACTGCCTTTTGCTTTTGGTGATGGAAGTTGGGAATGGTCAGCGTTGTGCTTCTTGTTAGGAGCATTTCATTCTCGTCTTATTGAAACTTAGGTTTTGCTGGACGCAACTCAAAGGAAAACACCTCAGCTTGCCTTCCCATTCTCTGCTCCCTTCTCCTTCAAGCAGGGGCTGCCCCACGCCAGGCCCAGCCGGGCCCAGAGGTGGGTGTCTCCATGGTGACTGCCCAGGCTCTGTGGTGTGGAGGCCTCATCATGGCCAGAGGCCAGGGACAGAGGGGTCCCCGCGGTGATGGTGGGGGTGTTTAAGGAGTGAGAGCCCTGGAGTACCCACTCCCACGTGAGCAGCTTCTCAGAAAGCAGCAGCTTCTCAGGAGGCAGCATCTCCCCAGAAAGCAGCATCTCCCCTGGGTGCCCGTGGCAGCTCTGCTGCAGACTGTGCCCAAGATGCCCATGGACAAGAAGGCGAATGCCCAATCCAAGCCCTTCTGGCTGCCGCCCTTACTGAATAGGCCGCAGGTGAGGGACGGGGCAGGAGGGAGAGGCCGGTGGTGGGAGGGGGCCACGTGCAGCTGCCGTGGTGCCGGGGCTGGGGCTGCCAGCACTGTGGGGGCTGCTGTGCTGAGGCTGCCGCCTCCATCCCATGAGTCCTCCTCCTCTTCCTGCCTGCAGGTCGGCCACAACCAGAGCCAGGCAGCGCCGCAGGGCAGCCAGCCCCAGGCCTTGTCCCATCACGGGGTCAGGCTGCCACCGCTCGCCTGCCCAGAGAGCTCGCAGGCTGCTGGGAGCCACCACACACAGGTAGGGAGCCCGAGACACATGGAGCCGAATGTCTTCCCGACCCCAGGAGCTGCCGAGGGGCAGGTGGGAGGTGCAGGAGGGAACAGGCAGGCCCACTCTCCTAACAAGCTGAGCCCCCAGACACTGCCAGCAGCCCAGTCATGTGGGGGTACTCCCAGGAGTGGCCATGGGCCACAGGGCAACCAGCCCTCTGCCCCGCTGGCTCAGGGAGCAGGGCGGCAGCTGCCTGCGGGGCTGAGCGCTGCCCTGGTGCTGGCAGAGGAGCCCGGCCACAGCAGCTCGTCCAGCCGGGGCGCGGGGCCAAGGGCCATGCTCACGCGGCCTCTCTCCTCATGGGCGTCTCTTGCAGACGGACAGCCAGGCGCACAGCAGGGTGCCCTGCAACCCGGCAGAACTGCCCTGCACGAGTGTGCCCGGGGAGAAGACAGCCCATCTGCCAGCCCTGCCGCCTCTCCCCATATCCACAGCGGCACCTGGAACCGCACGCACAACTTGGCCACCAGCACCTGCCAGGCCCTGCTGCAGGCTGTCTCCTCTGACAGCAGCACCTTCTGCAGATGCTGCCAGGGGCAGTGAGACAGCAGCCAGCGTGGCAGACAGCATCCTCCGGCAGCCTGTCCCACCAGTTCAGCCTCACCCAGCCACAAGGACAGCGAGTAGAAGTCATGTCCAGTACAGATGTGCACCTGTGAAGGACACAGCCAGGGACTTGGCCCACAGCTGGTGCAGACAGCAGAAGGGGCTGTCCTGCAAGTGCCAGGAGACAAAACGGTGGCCTTGGTGAACAAGGAAGAACAGGAACACGCGAAAAGCAAAGAGAGGTCCCAATTGGAAGACATCACCATCCGCACCATCTGGGCCAGCCCCTCAGGCCAGGACTGCTTCCAGGGCACCCATGCACGTCCCCAGGAAGGGTCTGCCTGCCCCAGCAGCACAGGCACAGAGGTGGAATCAGGGCCAGAGAACCCGGCACCTGCCCAGCAAAGCCCCACAGCCGACGATGTAGCTTTGTCGGGTGCTGTCAAGTGCATCATTAGTGAGATCGTGCGCAAGCCTCTCATTGTGGGCCTGGCACCCAGCCAACAGGCAGCAGTGGAAGCTGGGAAGGCCGTCCCACAAGTTTTGTAGGAGCTTTTATTCTCATCTTATTGAAACCTAAGTTTTGCTGGGTGCAACTCAAAGGAAAACACCTCAGCTTGCCTTCCCATTCTCTGCTGCCTTCTCCTTCAAGCAGGGGCTGCCCCACGCCAGGCCCAGCCGAGCCCTGAGGTGGGTGTCTCCGTGGTGACTGCCCAGGCTCTGTGGTGTGGAGGCCTCATCATGGCCAGAGGCCAGGGACAGAGGGGTCCCCGCTGTGACCGTGGGGGTGTTTAAGGAGTGAGAGCCCTGGGGTCCCCACTCCCACGTGAGCAGCTTCTCAGGACGCAGCATCTCCCCTGGGTGCCTGTGGCAGCTCTGCTGCAGACTACGCCCAAGATGCCCATGGACAAGAAGGCGAATGCCCAATCCAAGCCTTTCAGGCCGCCGCCCGGGAGACAGCAATCTGTTTGCTTCTTTTCTAGACCAAGTTTTAAGGCTGGTTTTGGTAGTAAAATGTGATTAAAACACAACGTTCCTCCAAGAAGACCTCGGGTATCTCAGTTACCAAAATTCAGACTTCTTCTCCCAGGGAAGCTGAATTTCCTCCGTAGCAATAAAATGATCTGGTTTTGCACAGAAGAGCTGGTGTGGTTCTAAGCATATTTATTTTGTATACGCTGCCTGGAAGGAGTAGACTCTACTGCCTTTTGCTTTTGGTGATGGAAGTTGGGAATGCTCAGCGTTGTGCTTCTTGTTAGGAGCATTTCATTCTCGTCTTATTGAAACTTAGGTTTTGCTGGACGCAACTCAAAGGAAAACACCTCAGCTTGCCTTCCCATTCTCTGCTCCCTTCTCCTTCAAGCAGGGGCTGCCCCACGCCAGGCCCAGCCGGGCCCAGAGGTGGGTGTCTCCATGGTGACTGCCCAGGCTCTGTGACATGGAGGCCTCATCATGGCCAGAGGCCATTGTGACGGGGGGTCCCCGTGGTGACCGAGGGGGTATTGAAGAAGTGAGAGCCCTGGGGTCCCCACTCCCAGGTGAGCAGCTTCTCAGGAGGCAGCAGCTTCTCAGGAGGCAGCAGCTTCTCAGGAGGCAGCATCTCCCCTGGGTGCCCGTGGCAGCTCTGTGGCAGACAACGCCCAAGATGCCCATGGACAAGAAGGCGGACGCCCACTCCAAGCCCTTCAGGCTGCCGCCCTTACTGAATAGGCCGCAGGTGAGGGACGGGGCAGGAGGGAGAGGCCCGTGGTGGGACAGGCCCACATTCAACTGCCGTGGTGCCGGGTCTGGGGCTGCCGGCACTGTGGGGGCTGCTGTGCTGAGGCTGCCGCCTCCATCTCATGTGTCCTCCTCCTCCTCCTGCCTGCAGGTCGGCCACAACCAGAGCCAGGCAGCACCGCAGGACAGCCAGCCCCAGGCCTTGTCCCATCACGGGGTCAGGCTGCCACCGCTCGCCTGCCCAGAGAGCTCGCAGGCTGCTGGGAGCCACCACACACAGGTAGAGAGCCAGAGGAACATGGAGCCAAACGTATTCCCGACCCCAGGAGCTGCCGAGGGGCAGGTGGGAGGTGCAGGAGGGAACAGGCGGGCCCAGTCTCCTAACAAGCTGAGCCCCTGGGCTGTGCCCGGCCAGCTGCCCTGGCATGTGGGGGTGCTCCCAGGAGTGGCCATGGGCCACAGGGCAACCAGCCCTCTGCCCCGCCGGCTCAGGGAGCAGGGCGGCAGCTGCCTGCGGGGCTGAGCGCTGCCCTGGTGCTGGCAGAGGAGCCCGGCTACAGCAGCTCGTCCAGCCGGGGCGCTGGGCCAAGGGCCATGCTCACGCGGCCTCTCTCCTCATGGGTGTCTCTTGCAGACGGACAGCCAGGCGCACAGCAGGGAGCCCTACAACCCGGCAGAACTGCCCTGCACGAGTGTGCCCCGGGAGAACACAGCCCATCTGCCAGCCCTGCCGCCTCTCCCCAGGCCCGCAGCAGCACCTGGAGCCTCACGCACAGCTTGGCGGACACCGACACCTGCCGGGCCCTGCTGCAGGCTGCCTCCTCTGACAGCAGCACCTTCTGCAGATGCTGCCAGGGGCGGCGAGACAGCAGCCAGCGTGGCAGACAGCATCCTCTGGCAGCCTGACCCTCCAGCTCAGCCTCACCCAGCCACAAGGACAGCGAGCACGAGTCATGGCCAGTACAGACGTGCACCTGTGAAGGATACGGCCAGGTGCGACTTTGTCACTGGAAGCCAGGGACTTGGCCCACAGCCGGTGGAGACAGCACGGAGGGCTGTCCTGCAAGCGCCAGAGGACAAAACAGTGGCCTTGGTGAACAAGAAAGAACAGGAGGACGAGAGAAGCAAAGCGAGGTCCCAATCGAAAGACATCACCATCCGCACCATCTGGGTCAGCCCCTCGTTCCAGGACTGCTTCCAGGGCCCCCATGCACGTCCCCAGGAAGGGTCTGCCTGCCCAGGCAGCACAGGCACAGAGGTGGAACCAGGGGCAGAGAACCCAGGACCTGCCCAGCACAGCCCCACAGCCGACAATGTAGCTCTGTCACGTGCTGTCAAGCGTATCGTCAGTGAGGTTGTGCACAAGGCTCTCACTGGGCACCAGGGACCCAGCCAACAGCCAGCAGTGAAAGCAGGGAAGACCGTCCTGCAAGTTCTTGAAGACAAGCCAGAAGCCTTGGCCAAGAAGGAAATCTGGGAAGATGAGAGCAGCAAAGAGTGCTCCCAACAAGAAAACGACAGCATCCACACCATCTGGGTCAGCCCCTCGGTCATGGAGCACAACCAGGATGCCCGTGCAGGTCCCCAGGAGGTGTCTGCCTTGGCCAGCACGATGAACACAGAGGCAGCACCAGAGGCAGAGAGCCAGGCTCCTGCCCAGCACAGCCCCACAGCCGATGAGGTGGCTCTGTCACGTGTTGTCAAGCACGTGGTCAGTGAGGTCGTGCACAAAGTTTTCACTGAGCTCCGGGGACCCAGCCAACAGGCAGCAGTGAAAGCAGGGAAGGCCGTCCTGCGAGTTCCTGAAGACAAGCCAGAAGCCTTGGCCAAGAGGGAAATCTGGGAAGATGAGAGCAGGGAAGAGCGCTCCCAGGGGGAAAACAAGAGCATCCACACCATCTGGGTCATGGAGCATGACCAGGATGCCAATGAAGGTCGCCAGGAAGTGCTCGGCTGGCCCAGCACAGCGGGCACAGAAGTGGCACCAGCAGCAGAGAGCTCGGCTCCTGCCCCGCACATGCCCACAGCCGACGACGCGGCTCTGCTGGACACCGTGCAGCGCATGGTCAATGAGGCCGTGTGCAGGGCTGTGGCTGTGGCCCAGGGAATCGTCCAGCAGCCAACGGAACAGCGGGACCTTGCTCAAAGCATGGATGTGGAACCGGCAGCACCAACAACTGCAGGACTTGAAGCCACAGAGTCTCCCTTGGCTGGGCAGCCTGAGGAAGAGGCCAGCACAGCCCCTCTTGTCCCAGCTGCACACAATGAAGGGGAAAAGATGGTTTCTCCTATGTCTGGAGACCATCGAGAAGGGGCCATCGTCAGCCCGCCAGCGCCTGAGGAAAACGCTGCTTCTTCGTTGCCTCAACAGCCTCTGGCAGACGCTGGCACACTCAATCTTGCCCCAGCAGCAGACGACAAAGGACATGCAGTGGCTTCTCCCTTGGCTCGGGACCGTCCGCATCAGGTGAGCTGGCCGTGCGTTGCCAGCACCGGGCATCCCAAGTCGCTGGAGATCGGCGCGGTGCCTGGGGTGTGTTGGGCAGAGAGTGCCCGGTGCTCTTCATGTCATGCCACCGACATGCCCTCTATCCCCTGTGCTCTCGCTGTCTTCACGCAGGTGGCCTCCCACCACAGAGGTGACACACAGCCCTGCTCCAGCTGCAGGGACGTGTCCAAGGATGCCCAAGGTACGTCCCCAAGTCAAACACCATCCCAGTGAGGGCCAGGCTGGCCCTCACTGGGCCAGTCAGTGGCACCTGGGCCAGTCCTGTGGCACTGCGCGGGCCGGGTCCACTGTCCGGCCACTCCTCCCTGAGGGAAGCCCTCGGTGCCGGGGGCAGGTAGGGCTTGTTGGTCGCCTGCCCTGCCCCTCACCTACAGCTCTCCTACCCCCATAGGCGTCAGCAGCCTCCCGCACGCCCCAGCTCAACAGCAACAGCCTTCCCTGTTCAGGAGAGTGCTCTGGGCTCCGTGCAGGGCTTTCTGTTGCAGCTGCACTGCGGGACAGCAAGAGGATTAGAGCCCAGTTGCCAGTGCCGGACAGGTCCCCAGAGATGGCAGCTGGTCCTGAGCCTGCCAGCATCCACAGTGAACGGCTCAGGGTGGCACACGAGAGATGGGTGCGTGGACGGTAACCGTGTCATTCGCTTGCCCTGAGGACGTGATGCTGCTGGCCTCTCCTCAGCCTTGGGCACTTTATGCAGCCAATAAAAGATGACAGTTTTCCTCCCATGCTTGTCTGTGCCTGGTCCACCTCAGGAGAAAGACGGGTGCAGGCAATCGCTGTCCTCGGGGTGTCCCAGCACTGGCTGCGGGGAGCCCTGGGCTGGTGCTGCTGCAAGCCAGCAGTCTGGCTGGATCTCCCTCAAGCTCCTGTTCCACCCGCCTGTCTCCCATTCAAGTCAAGGACATTTGAGACCTATTGCCATTTTGGCCTGTTTTACTTAATCCCTGCACCCTACGGTATCACCTTTTTCTTACAAGGAACCTCCCCATTGCGGGGGCGTTTTGGAGCACCTACATGAGGCAATTGCCCCTCCATTTTTAAGATCCTCCTCCACGGTGCCGGTGCTTTCCCATCCACAGCAGCAAGTGCAGCGCTGTACCCCGTTGGTGCGTCCGTCCCCAGCAGTGCGTAATCGAGGCTTTTGTTCCAGTGCCACCATCAGGGATTCCTGCTTCCCTTGGTCTCTTGTTTCACAGCCATGTCGATGATCTGCCAGAAGCAATCACGAGCCTAGTGCCTCTCATTCTCTGGACCACTGCACACCTCAGAGATGCCAATAGCCCCTTCCCTTAGGGGTTGCTGCATGGCAGGGGGCTGAGCTCTTTCACGGGTTCTCCGAATTAGGGTCACCTGTCTTTTCTTAACAGCTGATTATCCCCCTCGCAGCTGGGCATGAAACATTCTCCATTCATGAAAAGCAAAAGCAACGAAATTGACATGAAACAAAGCAAGTCATTTGCCACAGCTGTCCAACCTTCGCTCCTCACACCAGAAGCGACCAGCGACACTTTCTGCTGCTGCGAGGCCATGCCGCACGCAACAAGTCATTTGGGGCTGTGGCCAAAGAGGTGGTGATGTACATACAGAGATACCCAATTCATTTTGTGGGGAGCATCTGTTTCCTCAGCATGATTTGGAACGCTTTTGACACAAGGTACTTGCTGGGCCCCAAATCAGAGCTGCGCTGACTCCTATAAGCCCCTCCAGTTCCAATTCAGCAGGTGCCCAGTTCAAGGTGACGGTACAGCAATGTGTTCTTCTCTTTAATCTGCTTTACATGCTCTCTCTGAAATCAACACTTCCTTCCTAGGAGCGATCTGGGTCCTAACGTAGGGTAGGAAGTTATTGGCCTTGTTGACAGTAGTTTGCCAACAGTAATCTAGCAAAACACAGGCTGAAAAATGCAACGGAGCAATCAAGGAGGTCTATAGTTGTGCTCCGGAGCTGGTTTTGTGCATGAAGCTGTGGCAGTTGCACAGTCCTTTCCCCCGCCCCCACCTTCCTTCGATATGGAAGGTGCAGGCACATCCGCCTCTCCCTCAACACATCCTTCCCCCTTCCTCTTCTGCAATGGGGGTAACAGCTTCTTTTGTTTGACCCCAGAGCCCATTGGCCAGGGTCGTTAAGAGAGAGGAGGATGGGGTGCAGAGGTGCCAAGGAGCCGAGAAGCTTCAGGGCACCCCACAGCCAGAGCGGGGGTGCAGAGAAGCTTCTGGAATGCCCACAGTCAGATCTACACTCGGGTATACAAACGGGACCCCATCGAGGCATGTGCTCGGCATGTCCTCTCGGAGCGCGGGCCAAATGCTGCCGCCGAGAGCCCTCCCGGGACTGCGACGCCGTTTGCCTCATCTCCATGTGTGGGTGAGCGATATCCTTATTTCCTCACCAGATAAGCAAGCATATTTAATAATTCCTCACCACTGGGGCGGGTGCTTATTCCATGCTTAAATATAAGCACGTGTATTTTCTTTAATAATTCCTTGCCAGATTCAGGCAAGGGTATATTTTTCCCGGAGTCAGGGACGGCCCTGGTATTGTTTTTTTGGTGAGCCATGTGTATGCACACTGTGGATCTCCATTGTTATAGTTTGCTGCACCCCAATAATTTCCTCAACTGAAACTCGAACCTGTATTTACGTTACTGGAGTGCTAACCACTGGAGTGGTTAATCTGCTGCACCTTTTTGAGCAGAATAAAAGTTTGGCTTGGACACGGATATCCACCTAAAACTGACTTCGGCGTGCCTGCGTGACAGAAGGCTTTTGCGTCTCGCTGTGCAGCGGCCACAGAGTTGGTCTGATCCCACTAAAGAGCACCAGGAGACATCCATCTGTTTGCTTCTTTTCTAGACCAAGTTTTAAGGCTGGTTTTGGTAGTAAAATGTGATTAAAACACAATGTTCCTCCAAGAAGACCTCGGGTATCTCAGTTACCAAAATTCTTTTCCCAGGGAAGCTGAATTTCCTCCATAGCAACCAAATGATCAGGTTTAGCACAGAAGAGTTGGTGTGGTTCTAAGCATATTTATTTTGTATACGCTGCCTGGAAGGAGTAGACTCTACTGCCTTTTGCTTTTGGTGATGGAAGTTGGGAATGGTCAGCGTTGTGCTTCTTGTTAGGAGCATTTCATTCTCGTCTTATTGAAACTTAGGTTTTGCTGGACGCAACTCAAAGGAAAACACCTCAGCTTGCCTTCCCATTCTCTGCTCCCTTCTCCTTCAAGCAGGGGCTGCCCCACGCCAGGCCCAGCCGGGCCCAGAGGTGGGTGTCTCCATGGTGACTGCCCAGGCTCTGTGGTGTGGAGGCCTCATCATGGCCAGAGGCCAGGGACAGAGGGGTCCCCGCGGTGATGGTGGGGGTGTTTAAGGAGTGAGAGCCCTGGAGTACCCACTCCCACGTGAGCAGCTTCTCAGAAAGCAGCAGCTTCTCAGGAGGCAGCATCTCCCCAGAAAGCAGCATCTCCCCTGGGTGCCCGTGGCAGCTCTGCTGCAGACTGTGCCCAAGATGCCCATGGACAAGAAGGCGAATGCCCAATCCAAGCCCTTCTGGCTGCCGCCCTTACTGAATAGGCCGCAGGTGAGGGACGGGGCAGGAGGGAGAGGCCGGTGGTGGGAGGGGGCCACGTGCAGCTGCCGTGGTGCCGGGGCTGGGGCTGCCAGCACTGTGGGGGCTGCTGTGCTGAGGCTGCCGCCTCCATCCCATGAGTCCTCCTCCTCTTCCTGCCTGCAGGTCGGCCACAACCAGAGCCAGGCAGCGCCGCAGGGCAGCCAGCCCCAGGCCTTGTCCCATCACGGGGTCAGGCTGCCACCGCTCGCCTGTCCAGAGAGCTCGCAGGCTGCTGGGAGCCACCACACACAGGTAGGGAGCCCGAGACACATGGAGCCGAATGTCTTCCCGACCCCAGGAGCTGCCGAGGGGCAGGTGGGAGGTGCAGGAGGGAACAGGCGGGCCCACTCTCCTAACAAGCTGAGCCCCCAGACACTGCCAGCAGCCCAGTCATGTGGGGGTACTCCCAGGAGTGGCCATGGGCCACAGGGCAACCAGCCCTCTGCCCCGCTGGCTCAGGGAGCAGGGCGGCAGCTGCCTGCGGGGCTGAGTGCTGCCCTGGTGCTGGCAGAGGAGCCCGGCCACAGCAGCTCGTCCAGCCGGGGCGCGGGGCCAAGGGCCATGCTCACGCGGCCTCTCTCCTCATGGGCGTCTCTTGCAGACGGACAGCCAGGCGCACAGCAGGGTGCCCTGCAACCCGGCAGAACTGCCCTGCACGAGTGTGCCCGGGGAGAAGACAGCCCATCTGCCAGCCCTGCCGCCTCTCCCCATATCCACAGCGGCACCTGGAACCGCACGCACAACTTGGCCACCAGCACCTGCCAGGCCCTGCTGCAGGCTGTCTCCTCTGACAGCAGCACCTTCTGCAGATGCTGCCAGGGGCAGTGAGACAGCAGCCAGCGTGGCAGACAGCATCCTCCGGCAGCCTGTCCCACCAGTTCAGCCTCACCCAGCCACAAGGACAGCGAGTAGAAGTCATGTCCAGTACAGATGTGCACCTGTGAAGGACACAGCCAGGGACTTGGCCCACAGCTGGTGCAGACAGCAGAAGGGGCTGTCCTGCAAGTGCCAGGAGACAAAACGGTGGCCTTGGTGAACAAGGAAGAACAGGAACACGCGAAAAGCAAAGAGAGGTCCCAATTGGAAGACATCACCATCCGCACCATCTGGGCCAGCCCCTCAGGCCAGGACTGCTTCCAGGGCACCCATGCACGTCCCCAGGAAGGGTCTGCCTGCCCCAGCAGCACAGGCACAGAGGTGGAATCAGGGCCAGAGAACCCGGCACCTGCCCAGCAAAGCCCCACAGCCGACGATGTAGCTTTGTCAGGTGCTGTCAAGTGCATCATTAGTGAGATTGTGCGCAAGCCTCTCATTGTGGGCCTGGCACCCAGCCAACAGGCAGCAGTGGAAGCTGGGAAGGCCGTCCCACAAGTTTTGTAGGACCTTTTCATTCTCATCTTATTGAAACCTAAGTTTTGCTGGGTGCAACTCAAAGGAAAACACCTCAGCTTGCCTTCCCATTCTCTGCTGCCTTCTCCTTCAAGCAGAGGCTGCCCCACGCCAGGCCCAGCCGAGCCCTGAGGTGGGTGTCTCCGTGGTGACTGCCCAGGCTCTGTGGTGTGGAGGCCTCATCATGGCCAGAGGCCAGGGACAGAGGGGTCCCCGCTGTGACCGTGGGGGTGTTTAAGGAGTGAGAGCCCTGGGGTCCCCACTCCCACATGAGCAGCTTCTGAGGACGCAGCATCTCCCCTGGGTGCCTGTGGCAGCTCTGCTGCAGACTACGCCCAAGATGCCCATGGACAAGAAGGCGAATGCCCAATCCAAGCCTTTCAGGCCGCCGCCCGGGAGACAGCAATCTGTTTGCTTCTTTTCTAGACCAAGTTTTAAGGCTGGTTTTGGTAGTAAAATGTGATTAAAACACAACGTTCCTCCAAGAAGACCTCGGGTATCTCAGTTACCAAAATTCAGACTTCTTCTCCCAGGGAAGCTGAATTTCCTCCGTAGCAATAAAATGATCTGGTTTTGCACAGAAGAGCTGGTGTGGTTCTAAGCATATTTATTTTGTATACGCTGCCTGGAAGGAGTAGACTCTACTGCCTTTTGCTTTTGGTGATGGAAGTTGGGAATGCTCAGCGTTGTGCTTCTTGTTAGGAGCATTTCATTCTCGTCTTATTGAAACTTAGGTTTTGCTGGACGCAACTCAAAGGAAAACACCTCAGCTTGCCTTCCCATTCTCTGCTCCCTTCTCCTTCAAGCAGGGGCTGCCCCACGCCAGGCCCAGCCGGGCCCAGAGGTGGGTGTCTCCATGGTGACTGCCCAGGCTCTGTGACATGGAGGCCTCATCATGGCCAGAGGCCATTGTGACGGGGGGTCCCCGTGGTGACCGAGGGGGTATTGAAGAAGTGAGAGCCCTGGGGTCCCCACTCCCAGGTGAGCAGCTTCTCAGGAGGCAGCAGCTTCTCAGGAGGCAGCAGCTTCTCAGGAGGCAGCATCTCCCCTGGGTGCCCGTGGCAGCTCTGTGGCAGACAACGCCCAAGATGCCCATGGACAAGAAGGCGGACGCCCACTCCAAGCCCTTCAGGCTGCCGCCCTTACTGAATAGGCCACAGGTGAGGGACGGGGCAGGAGGGAGAGGCCGGTGGTGGGACAGGCCCACATTCAACTGCCGTGGTGCCGGGTCTGGGGCTGCCGGCACTGTGGGGGCTGCTGTGCTGAGGCTGCCGCCTCCATCTCATGTGTCCTCCTCCTCCTCCTGCCTGCAGGTCGGCCACAACCAGAGCCAGGCAGCACCGCAGGACAGCCAGCCCCAGGCCTTGTCCCATCA
This sequence comes from Patagioenas fasciata, assembly GCF_037038585.1. NCBI lineage: Eukaryota > Metazoa > Chordata > Aves > Columbiformes > Columbidae > Patagioenas > Patagioenas fasciata. Next base: position 18,051,393 of record NC_092530.1, read on the forward strand.
CGGGGTCAGGCTGCCACCGCTCGCCTGCCCAGAGAGCTCGCAGGCTGCTGGGAGCCACCACACACAGGTAGAGAGCCAGAGGAACATGGAGCCAAACGTATTCCCGACCCCAGGAGCTGCCGAGGGGCAGGTGGGAGGTGCAGGAGGGAACAGGCGGGCCCAGTCTCCTAACAAGCTGAGCCCCTGGGCTGTGCCCGGCCAGCTGCCCTGGCATGTGGGGGTGCTCCCAGGAGTGGCCATGGGCCACAGGGCAACCAGCCCTCTGCCCCGCCGGCTCAGGGAGCAGGGCGGCAGCTGCCTGCGGGGCTGAGCGCTGCCCTGGGCCTGGCAGGGGAGCCCGGCCACAGCAGCTCGTCCAGCCGGGGCGCTGGGCCAAGGGCCATGCTCACGCGGCCTCTCTCTTCATGGGTGTCTCTTGCAGACGGACAGCCAGGCGCACAGCAGGGAGCCCTACAACCCGGCAGAACTGCCCTGCACGAGTGTGCCCCGGGAGAACACAGCCCATCTGCCAGCCCTGCCGCCTCTCCCCAGGCCCGCAGCAGCACCTGGAGCCTCACGCACAGCTTGGCGGACACCGACACCTGCCGGGCCCTGCTGCAGGCTGCCTCCTCTGACAGCAGCACCTTCTGCAGATGCTGCCAGGGGCGGCGAGACAGCAGCCAGCGTGGCAGACAGCATCCTCTGGCAGCCTGACCCTCCAGCTCAGCCTCACCCAGCCACAAGGACAGCGAGCACGAGTCATGGCCAGTACAGACGTGCACCTGTGAAGGATACGGCCAGGTGCGACTTTGTCACTGGAAGCCAGGGACTTGGCCCACAGCCGGTGGAGACAGCACGGAGGGCTGTCCTGCAAGCGCCAGAGGACAAAACAGTGGCCTTGGTGAACAAGAAAGAACAGGAGGACGAGAGAAGCAAAGCGAGGTCCCAATCGAAAGACATCACCATCCGCACCATCTGGGTCAGCCCCTCGTTCCAGGACTGCTTCCAGGGCCCCCATGCACGTCCCCAGGAAGGGTCTGCCTGCCCAGGCAGCACAGGCACAGAGGTGGAACCAGGGGCAGAGAACCCAGGACCTGCCCAGCACAGCCCCACAGCCGACAATGTAGCTCTGTCACGTGCTGTCAAGCGTATCGTCAGTGAGGTTGTGCACAAGGCTCTCACTGGGCACCAGGGACCCAGCCAACAGCCAGCAGTGAAAGCAGGGAAGACCGTCCTGCAAGTTCTTGAAGACAAGCCAGAAGCCTTGGCCAAGAAGGAAATCTGGGAAGATGAGAGCAGCAAAGAGTGCTCCCAACAAGAAAACGACAGCATCCACACCATCTGGGTCAGCCCCTCGGTCATGGAGCACAACCAGGATGCCCGTGCAGGTCCCCAGGAGGTGTCTGCCTTGGCCAGCACGATGAACACAGAGGCAGCACCAGAGGCAGAGAGCCAGGCTCCTGCCCAGCACAGCCCCACAGCCGATGAGGTGGCTCTGTCACGTGTTGTCAAGCACGTGGTCAGTGAGGTCGTGCACAAAGTTTTCACTGAGCTCCGGGGACCCAGCCAACAGGCAGCAGTGAAAGCAGGGAAGGCCGTCCTGCGAGTTCCTGAAGACAAGCCAGAAGCCTTGGCCAAGAGGGAAATCTGGGAAGATGAGAGCAGGGAAGAGCGCTCCCAGGGGGAAAACAAGAGCATCCACACCATCTGGGTCATGGAGCATGACCAGGATGCCAATGAAGGTCGCCAGGAAGTGCTCGGCTGGCCCAGCACAGCGGGCACAGAAGTGGCACCAGCAGCAGAGAGCTCGGCTCCTGCCCCGCACATGCCCACAGCCGACGACGCGGCTCTGCTGGACACCGTGCAGCGCATGGTCAATGAGGCCGTGTGCAGGGCTGTGGCTGTGGCCCAGGGAATCGTCCAGCAGCCAACGGAACAGCGGGACCTTGCTCAAAGCATGGATGTGGAACCGGCAGCACCAACAACTGCAGGACTTGAAGCCACAGAGTCTCCCTTGGCTGGGCAGCCTGAGGAAGAGGCCAGCACAGCCCCTCTTGTCCCAGCTGCACACAATGAAGGGGAAAAGATGGTTTCTCCTATGTCTGGAGACCATCGAGAAGGGGCCATCGTCAGCCCGCCAGCGCCCGAGGAAAACGCTGCTTCTTCGTTGCCTCAACAGCCTCTGGCAGACGCTGGCACACTCAATCTTGCCCCAGCAGCAGACGACAAAGGACATGCAGTGGCTTCTCCCTTGGCTCGGGACCGTCCGCATCAGGTGAGCTGGCCGTGCGTTGCCAGCACCGGGCATCCCAAGTCGCTGGAGATCGGCGCGGTGCCTGGGGTGTGTTGGGCAGAGAGTGCCCGGTGCTCTTCATGTCATGCCACCGACATGCCCTCTATCCCCTGTGCTCTCGCTGTCTTCACGCAGGTGGCCTCCCACCACAGAGGTGACACACAGCCCTGCTCCAGCTGCAGGGACGTGTCCAAGGATGCCCAAGGTACGTCCCCAAGTCAAACACCATCCCAGTGAGGGCCAGGCTGGCCCTCACTGGGCCAGTCAGTGGCACCTGGGCCAGTCCTGTGGCACTGCGCGGGCCGGGTCCACTGTCCGGCCACTCCTCCCTGAGGGAAGCCCTCGGTGCCGGGGGCAGGTAGGGCTTGTTGGTCGCCTGCCCTGCCCCTCACCTACAGCTCTCCTACCCCCATAGGCGTCAGCAGCCTCCCGCACGCCCCAGCTCAACAGCAACAGCCTTCCCTGTTCAGGAGAGTGCTCTGGGCTCCGTGCAGGGCTTTCTGTTGCAGCTGCACTGCGGGACAGCAAGAGGATTAGAGCCCAGTTGCCAGTGCCGGACAGGTCCCCAGAGATGGCAGCTGGTCCTGAGCCTGCCAGCATCCACAGTGAACGGCTCAGGGTGGCACACGAGAGATGGGTGCGTGGACGGTAACCGTGTCATTCGCTTGCCCTGAGGACGTGATGCTGCTGGCCTCTCCTCAGCCTTGGGCACTTTATGCAGCCAATAAAAGATGACAGTTTTCCTCCCATGCTTGTCTGTGCCTGGTCCACCTCAGGAGAAAGACGGGTGCAGGCAATCGCTGTCCTCGGGGTGTCCCAGCACTGGCTGCGGGGAGCCCTGGGCTGGTGCTGCTGCAAGCCAGCAGTCTGGCTGGATCTCCCTCAAGCTCCTGTTCCACCCGCCTGTCTCCCATTCAAGTCAAGGACATTTGAGACCTATTGCCATTTTGGCCTGTTTTACTTAATCCCTGCACCCTACGGTATCACCTTTTTCTTACAAGGAACCTCCCCATTGCGGGGGCGTTTTGGAGCACCTACATGAGGCAATTGCCCCTCCATTTTTAAGATCCTCCTCCACGGTGCCGGTGCTTTCCCATCCACAGCAGCAAGTGCAGCGCTGTACCCCGTTGGTGCGTCCGTCCCCAGCAGTGCGTAATCGAGGCTTTTGTTCCAGTGCCACCATCAGGGATTCCTGCTTCCCTTGGTCTCTTGTTTCACAGCCATGTCGATGATCTGCCAGAAGCAATCACGAGCCTAGTGCCTCTCATTCTCTGGACCACTGCACACCTCAGAGATGCCAATAGCCCCTTCCCTTAGGGGTTGCTGCATGGCAGGGGGCTGAGCTCTTTCACGGGTTCTCCGAATTAGGGTCACCTGTCTTTTCTTAACAGCTGATTATCCCCCTCGCAGCTGGGCATGAAGCATTCTCCATTCATGAAAAGCAAAAGCAACGAAATTGACATGAAACAAAGCAAGTCATTTGCCACAGCTGTCCAACCTTCGCTCCTCACACCAGAAGTGACCAGCGACACTTTCTGCTGCTGCGAGGCCATGCCGCACGCAACAAGTCATTTGGGGCTGTGGCCAAAGAGGTGGTGATGTACATACAGAGATACCCAATTCATTTTGTGGGGAGCATCTGTTTCCTCAGCATGATTTGGAACGCTTTTGACACAAGGTACTTGCTGGGCCCCAAATCAGAGCTGCGCTGACTCCTATAAGCCCCTCCAGTTCCAATTCAGCAGGTGCCCAGTTCAAGGTGACGGTACAGCAATGTGTTCTTCTCTTTAATCTGCTTTACATGCTCTCTCTGAAATCAACACTTCCTTCCTAGGAGCGATCTGGGTCCTAACGTAGGGTAGGAAGTTATTGGCCTTGTTGACAGTAGTTTGCCAACAGTAATCTAGCAAAACACAGGCTGAAAAATGCAACGGAGCAATCAAGGAGGTCTATAGTTGTGCTCCGGAGCTGGTTTTGTGCATGAAGCTGTGGCAGTTGCACAGTCCTTTCCCCCGCCCCCACCTTCCTTCGATATGGAAGGTGCAGGCACATCCGCCTCTCCCTCAACACATCCTTCCCCCTTCCTCTTCTGCAATGGGGGTAACAGCTTCTTTTGTTTGACCCCAGAGCCCATTGGCCAGGGTCGTTAAGAGAGAGGAGGATGGGGTGCAGAGGTGCCAAGGAGCCGAGAAGCTTCAGGGCACCCCACAGCCAGAGCGGGGGTGCAGAGAAGCTTCTGGAATGCCCACAGTCAGATCTACACTCGGGTATACAAACGGGACCCCATCGAGGCATGTGCTCGGCATGTCCTCTCGGAGCGCGGGCCAAATGCTGCCGCCGAGAGCCCTCCCGGGACTGCGACGCCGTTTGCCTCATCTCCATGTGTGGGTGAGCGATATCCTTATTTCCTCACCAGCTCGTCCAGCCGGGGCGCGGGGCCAAGGGCCATGCTCACGCGGCCTCTCTCCTCATGGGCGTCTCTTGCAGACGGACAGCCAGGCGCACAGCAGGGAGCCCTGCAACCCGGCAGAACTGCCCTGCACGAGTGTGCTCGGGGAGAAGACAGCCCATCTGCCAGCCCTGCCGCCTCTCCCCATATCCACAGCGGCACCTGGAACCGCACGCACACCTTGGCCACCAGCATCTGCCAGGCCCTTCTGCAGGCTGTCTCCTCTGACAGCAGCACCTTCTGCAGATGCTGCCAGGGGCGGCAAGACAGCAGTCAACGTGGCAGACAGCATCCTCCGGCAGCCTGTCCCACCAGCTCAGCCTCGCCCAGCCACAAGGACAGCGAGTAGAAATCATGTCCAGTACAGATGTGCACCTGTGAAGGACACAGCCAGGTGCGACAAAGTCCCTGGAAGCCAGGGACTTGGCCCACAGTTGGTGCAGACAGCAGAGGGGGCTGTCCTGCAAGTACCAGGAGACAAAACAGTGGCCTTGGTGAACAAGGAAGAACAGGAAGACACGAAAAGCAAAGAGAGGTCCCAATTGGAAGACATCACCATCCGCACCATCTGGGCCAGCCCCTCAGGCCAGGACTGCTCTCAGGGTCCCGATGCACGTCCCCAGGAAGGGTCTGCCTGCCCCAGCAGCACAGGCACAGAGGTGGAACCAGGGCCAGAGAACCTGGCACCTGCCCAGCAAAGCCCCACAGCCGACGATGTATCTCTGTCGGATGCTGTCAAGCGCATCATCAGTGAGATCGTGTGTAAGCCTCTCATTGGGTGCCAGGGACCCAGCCAACAGCCAGCAGTGAAAGCAGGGAAGACCGTCTTGCAAGTTCATGAAGACAAGCCAGACGCCTTGGCCAAGAGGATAATCTGGGATGATGAGAGCAGGGAGGAGTGCTCCCAACGGGATAACAACAGCATTCACAACATCTGGGCCAGACCCTTAGTCTTGGAGTACGACCAGGATGCCCATACAGGTCCCCAGGAGATGTGTGCCTTGGCCAGCACGATGAACGCAGAGGTGGCACCAGAGGCAGAGAGCCATTGTGGATGTATTGCCATTTTGGCCTGTTTTACTTAATCCCTGCACCATACGGTATCACCTATTTCTTACAATGAATTTCCCCATTGTGGGGGTGTTTTGGTGCGCCTACACAAGGCTATTGCTCCTCCAGTTTTAAGAGCCTTCTCCACAGCACTGGTGCTCTCCCATCCACAGCAGCAACTGCAGTGCTGTACCCCGTTCGTGCATCCGTCCCCAGCAGTGCGTAATTGAGGCTTTTGTTCCAGTCTCAGCATCAGGGAGTCCTTCTGCCCTTGGTCTCTTGTTTCACAGCCATGTCGATGATCTGCCAGAAGCAATCATGAGCCTTGTGCCTCTCATTCTCTGGACCACTGCACACCTCAGAGATGCCAATAACCCCTTCCCTTATGGGTTGCTGCATGGCAGGGGGCTGTGCTCTTTCATGGATTCTCTCAATTAGTGTCACCTTATTTTTCTTCACAGCTGATGAGGGTTTTCTCTGTGCTGCCCATTCAGGGTTGTTTGCTTTTGAGACTGGACGTCCTACATCTGCTTTATTTCCTCTATCCCAACTGTGAGGCCCTAGAACAGCTGCACCGTGTGTCCTTCTGCTGTTGCTTGACCTTTTTTTCTCCAAAGTTCAGTTGTTTGCTCCTCTACCACAGGCTCTAGCCCCTGGAGATTGCTGAACTCAAACTTCAGGAGCAGTAGCAGGATGTTGCCCCCTTGCTGGAAAACTGAGCCATGATCCATCCACCTCTGCACTAGGGTCTGATGCACAAGGCTTCCGAAAGCACATCCAGGCTCTTCTTTAATCTGTTCTAAAATCAGTGATGTTCCTTGGGATGACTGTGAATACACATGCACACGTTGTGGGTACTCACACCCCCCTTCTGAGCTGCATGCTTTATACCACCTTTTGCTTTGATGCAGCAATAGCACTTCTAGGTGTTTTTTATTTAAAAAACCACCAACCAATCAATAACAACAACAAAACCCCACAAAACAAACAAAACCAGAAAATATTTCAGTTTAACTCTACAATATTTGAACCCTTTTGTTCTTTTTCCTGGACTTAGGTTACCCCACAGAGATCAATTGTTTTCTTTCTTGTCCAGACATGCCTTCCTGCTCAGCCAGATAACAATTTGCTTTACTTTCGTGTGGGTGTATGGGTTTGTGTTTTCCCTTGACATTTCTGTGAACAATGCAGCAAAGGTCAGTGTTGTGTATCCCCATTCACTTTCTTTTTTTTGGCTCATTTTGATGATTGTCCCATACCAATACTAGCTGCTTTTCCAGTCATATTTAATCCCCTTTGTGGCCACCTCCACTTTTGCTGGAATTAAATGGCCTGATATCCTGCCCTAGTTTCTATGTTACAACTGATGGGAGGATAATCAGGATTCATCTGTATTTTTTCCTCTTTGCTGTGTCCCTTTATCTCAATTATTCTTCATCTAGATTGGGAGGGCTTTCAAGTCCTTTCATGACTATTGTCATGTCCAAGCTCAAACTGAGAATTAGAAAGCTTCCAGGGCTGATCTTTCTTGGCCAGCATTTCCATCACATTTCTCTTTTTAACCTTTTGAGAGCATTTTCGGCAGCTTTTGCCTTCACAGCGGATCAGAGAGGAAACCAGAGGCAGCAGGAGGGCTCACCAGGAGCCAGTCCCAGGATGATCCTGCACTGGAGATGTGCTTAGGCCCTTTGCAGAGGCTTAGACTAGGAGCAAGGCAAATTAATTTTAGTCAAACTGAAAACTGATTGCTATTGGGGTCAGCAGGGATAATTCTGTCCTCTGGGCAATGTGAACTTTACGTTGTGACTTTTGTGGTCTCTTACAGTACAGCTAACCCTGGGAGGGTTTGGTTGGTTTGAGCGGGGAGCGTTGTCTGAGCTCACTTCTTAAAATTTGGTGCAGTTCTTGGTGTACTCATGTAAAACTGGGTAGGAGGAGCATGGTTTTGTACTTCAGATGGCAAACTGAAATTATGACTGGTCTCTCCCCTCCATGTTAGAAGGAATCACAGATTCTGCCCAGCCACATTACACTAACTAGTCTAGTTACAAAAGCACAGATCCTGTAATTCACAGGTGGTTTTTTTTTTTTTTGCTTTTTGCTTTTTTTTTTTTCTTCCCTTGGTAGGAACTGTTGGATCAACTGAAGCCAAATGCTCAGCGTTATTACAATCTTCCCTTTAGGCTGCTCAGATTAATGGAACAACTTCTCATTCAGAGAGATCAGGTACAGATCCCTAGTGACTACACTGATTTGACTCTGCTTTTGCGTAGTACAAATTACAGCAAAATATCATTATTAATTTCAGCTGTCCCCTGTTCTTGCAAATTATCATTCATCTCTCAAAATGGATATCTCAGCTGGAGACCTTTATTTTACCATTTTAGTGTAAAAAATCCCCACTGTGTCCTCCCTCCAAATTAGCAGTCTGTGATTTCCCTGGGCAAGTCTGTCCTTAGGTGTAGTGCTATGACTTATGCTTGACTAATATCCCCTGGACTAGACAAGGCACCAGAACATACCTGAAGTTTCTCACCAGGTCCCTGACTGCCTGATCAGGAGTTAGTCACTTCCTCCACAGCCTGTAGGGAAGACAGTAAAATTTTAAAAAATGTTGCTTTATTATAACAAAGCTTGTAATCAGTGGCTCACCACTCACACGTACACTGAATTCATTTAATTCCATGTGAAAACTGCCCAGGCTGAAGGCCAGGGTCTGATTGTGGTGTCAATACAGCCTTTGCTTGGTTTCTTGGTGTCACCTGGTAAGCTCCTGAATTAACCGAGGTATTATAAAATGTCATTTCTAAATGTTGCAGTCAGCCTCACTGCCCCAGCGCTACATTTCAAGCTGCCTCTACGGAGCCTTTCCCTTCTCACAGCCAGGGAATTGTCTCATACGGCTCAGTGCAGAGTACGAATTAAACATGAAATCATCAGAAAACTGGTGTAGTGTCTGTTGTAGGGTGGCCGATGGGTCAGCAGTGATACTCCCATGGGAAACCTGAGGAAAAGCAGAGCTGGCTGGGGCAAGGGAGGTCAGCCTGGGGTGGCTCATTCCTGGTAGTGCCAGCCAAAGCCCTACAGACATACTGAGGCTGACGATTATCTGAGCTTGTTCTTTGAAAATACGTCTTTCAGATCACAATTTTTTAAGTACTATTTAAGATGCTAATAACTTGCTACAAGTTAAACCGGTCCTGACTAAGTTACCTTGTGATACTTTAGTCTCACTTGGACATTGTGGCTTCGCCACCAGCGCTATTCCTATGGTGTTCACTAGCTCAGTGACAGTAAGTATTAGAAACTGGAAATTTTGGTGAGGTTTCAGGGACAGCAAGGACTGAAGAACATGTGTGTTGAAATGCTCTTGCATCTTCTGCTGAGGGAATGACAGTATTTGAACCCTTGTAACCTGGACACTGGCCCCATATGGGCATCCCTGTGCCACCCCTTGGATACCAGACCCCTGCCCTGCTGAAATGGGACAACAACTTGGTCTTTGGGCTCGCTCTAGCATCAGCCTCTTTGCTGAGTGAAGGGAAAAGGCTGCCAAAGGAGAAGCCCACGCCTGTCCACTAGAAACCATCTCAAGATCAGCAACTAGTGTCACAGAGAAGTGACACTGTGCAGCGCTGGGCAGTTGGCCCATGGCAGAGTGACGGGCACTGCCTTTCCGCATCATACAGAGTCTGCTGGCCCTGGCCCTGGCCCGTGTGAGACCAGTGTTGGCCACCTCACATGGACACTCTGGTTTCTCCACTTTTCCGCTTCTGTCTGCTGCCGCCTTAACTTCTGTCACCACCCTGCACAAACCACTGCACTGTCTCCTAGCTCTTGGGGAGAGTTTGTGCTTTACAGTCTTACTGTAAAATAACAAGAATCAGGCTTCTAATATCAGGATGCTTCTCTAACAGGCTTCTGTGCTTTTGCTATAATCATTCCACATACTCCTCTGACAATTTCTGTGACCTAATTTCTCAAAAAAAAAAGAAAAAAAGAAGACAACTCTCATCATCCCTCAAGTCTCAGTAGAGCTCTCTGCACGCTAAAGGAGAAGCTGAGGCTGCCAGTTCTCTCTCTTGAGCTCTTACACATGTTTGTTAACCCTCAGGGTACAATGGATGCTGAGAATTACTCTTTCGTAACATTTGTTTGGCTGTCAGAAAGGAAAAATGATTAGCAGCTCAAAGGTTACATTGCTGTATTTTGTGAGAAAAGCCCTTGTCATGGGCTGCCTCTATTCTGCTGACTGCAGACGTGCTGCCGCAAAGCTCAGCTGCCCGCGGGGCGCCGGGGCACTCTGCCCATCCGGGTGCGCTGCTCCAGCTCTCCGTCCTGCTGCTCGTGGTGCAGTGTTGGAGATTCACACTGCTGCCCTGCAGACACATCTCCTCTTCTCCTCCCATGGAGAACAGCCGCCAAACCTTGCGAGCAGTGACAAGAGCTTGCGAGGCCTCACCTCCCACTTCATCTGTATGACTGCGACCAGCTTCACACTGTGCGTGAACCACTCCCTGCTGCAGGCAGTGCCACTTCTGTACCCTCTCCAGGGACTTCAGTATCTTAACGACAAGTCAGATCCTGAGTTTATGAGGTACAGTTAATGGTTTAAGAAAGGGATGTAAAACAGCTTGCTGAATTAATGACTACCATTATTGTTTCCCTTATTAGCCTGTTGCTTGGAGGCAGAACTGTTTGGATAGGATTTACCTCTCTTTGCAGCCCAGGGAGCTCAGGAACTGGGTACCATAAGTAGCCCCCTCAAGGACCTCGGAGGAGGTTGCAGTGACCATGAGATGCTGAAGCCATTGTGTCCAAGCAGTGCCCATGCCCTACACATCCCCAACAGCTGCTGGCATGTGGTGTCTTCTAGGCAGGTGGTGGTGGGCTCCAGCCCCTCACACAGCTCCTGCCCCTCTCTACCCCAAATCCCAGCTCCGTAGCACCTCTCAGAAACACTCACCCAGCCTGACCTCCTCTGCCATGGCATTCGAGCTTGTATTTCACAGCTGGGGGACTCTGCCAAGGACAAGCCAGGTCAGCCAAGTTCATTAATGTATTTCTTCATTTTGCTGTCTGAGGCTCCTCTCTTCTGTTCCACAATGAGGGGGCTGCTTTAAATTGTCTGTGCACTAAGATATACATGTACCTGCCTTGGTCTAGGCATTTTGCAAGGAGAAATTGTTCAGAAGGGTAAGTGAAAATTTCTGGCCCTGGATTGAAGCCTTCCTCACAGACTGGCACTGTTGTATCACAGATGCTTACTCTCTTCATTATGTTGATGGGTGTTAGCAATGAAGTTTGAACTTTGTTCAGATTTTCCCTGAGTTTGGCAGTATAAGAGCCAAAGCTCTGATCTGGGTTCAGGCTGGTTGTTAGGTACAAATGATCTGTCAGTCCAATTTTTTCTCCCGCTGTCTCCCTTCACCAATAATTTGCTAAAGAACAGAGATTTGCTGTCATCTCGTCAGTCGGCATCCCTCCAAAGTCACTTCACTGCCGATGAGGAGCTTCTGTGTGTTCCCCTCTCTGCAGAGAGCTGATGATCCCACAGGGCAGCATCATGATTCCCTCTGGGCGAGCTCTCTTGCGCTCCCCAAAACAGCCACAGTGCAACCCACTTAGGGAACATTCGGAGGTTGTTCATACAGACTGGAAAAATGTTTTTATGTTGGTCAAGAGATGATGTGGCCACAGAGCCAGGCCGAGGCAATCTGCTGGGAAGCTGTCAGGCTGGTCCAGGGAGTATTATCTGCTGGGCAGAGCTCCAGACTGGGAGGCAGTGGGCACGGCCCCAGCTCTGCCTCTGGGTTTTGGTAGGATCTTGGGCAAAATGGATCCTAACCCTGTTTTTCATTTGCTAAAGGGAAGAGGAAAACATTTCCCCAGCAGAGTTAGGTGTTAGATTGTTTCATGATCATAAAGCCTCTGTTATCCTTTAATCAAAGAGCTGTTAAGTGTTTTAAAGGTTGTTATAATTTGTGGAACAGATGTTAATTTTCTGTGCACAGTCTATGCAGAATATGGACTCTCTTATTTGGGGACTAGTATTAAATGCTCCCTTTTAGGTGCTGTCAGAAGTTACCTTTAAGCCACATACACACACTGATTAGAATATATTGCACTTCAAAAGCTTCTTCATATCTCAGTAGACCTTATCTTCTTGACTCACCTCATGAGAGACTAATTTACGTTAAATCTGAGCCACATCAGGGTCTGGATTTCTCATGAAAATGTGTCTTGGTAGTAAAAGCAAAGCCCCTTGTGCTCTCTGAATGAGAATCACCAATTCTTCTCTTCACATCATAAATCCCAGGGCATGCCCTGAATCCCAAATAATTTGGATTTAGAAAGAAAGGAGGCGCACAATTCTACCTTTGAGAATTTTAATTTCTACCTCAACTTGCCTACAAGTCTCCATTAAAAGAGGGCACTGGAGACTTTGCAAATCCCTCTATACAGTGTGAGCACAGTCTGAACCGGTGCTATATTCTCTTGGTGCTGCCCAGTCAAATACGTGAGCCCACCCTGTCCCGTGTGAGCAGGGTCTGTACCACCCATACTCAAATGTTGCTCTGCTCAATCTGAGCGGTTCAGCAGGAGCTGTCGGTGCTCTCACTCCAGCAAACCACTTTGCACGTCCACAGTGAAAACTTGCAGCCAGGAGAACACTTACCACCCAATGCTGTGCACAAAGGAATTTACAGTCTTAAAAGAAACTGTAAAACTCATCTAGTATAAAATACGTTGTTTTGTGTTTGTCCTGAAGAAAGCTCTTAAAACCTTGCAAAGCCAATTACGCTCTATCAAAATGAATTAGAAGAGTTGTTTATAGAATACCTACCGTGAGAACCTGGCTCAACTTGACAGGCTGTATTTTTGTTTATTTATTATTTATTCGCTTGCTGCTTGGTCTATAGTTGTACAATGATATTGCAATGAAGAGAAAATGCTGACAGGTCATGTTCTGCTTCTATTGGCAGTGTTACTGTTTTATATTTAAACAACAAACATCCTAGCAAAGCTCAGTAACTTTATCTTTCCTTTTTCTCAGACATTGTTTTATACTTTTTTAGAGCAGCCTTATTAACCTCTGAATTTCTCCAATGGTATTGAAATGATCAAATGACTCCTTGAGGTTAAGTATTGCAAAGCTGTCCTTCATTCACCATCACAAACACTTCATGCCATTTCTTTAGGGAAGCAAAGAACATTTCAGAACATTGTTCTCTGTGTTTGCAGGAATGTGACATGCCATTACTTTCCATTTTCAAATTTCACTTTGCTCCTGTAACAAGGTATTCCAAAATCCTGTATTTTTAACACTCACTCGCTGTGCTAACTGGTGCCAAAATGGAACTGTTTCAATCACTATTATTTATGAAATTTCAAAAACGTAAATACTTTCAAGACCATGGAGGAAGGTACTTTTATGTATTTTTCATGATTTTATAAGTAAATAGACCAATATTGATGACATTACATGATTATTGTAATGTTCAGGTACTCATTTTCCTCCTGACCTGTGTGATGAAGGGCCTGTTGGCTTCACCTTGGTGCGGCTCTTCCAGCCCTGCTGCTCAGAGCAGTCATTAGTTCTCACAGTCCTGACTAACTAAAGCTGGTAATACAAGAACTGATGACCAGGACTAACTCCTATGCACTTTTGATAAGATCTGACTCCTGCGTGGCTTCATTTCTTTGGAAAGACAGGCTCTGGCTGTTATTGCACTGCTCAGCAGACCACAAGGCTGACACCCCTGGGGACGGTACCAATGCAAACTGATAGCGCACCCAGCAACTATGTGTTGTAAGAGCTGCAGAACTGTTGTTGGGACAGTCCTCAACAGTAATGTCTGGTACCCGCTTTACTCCTGATGCTGGACCACACTAACTGAAAATGTACGCCTGGTAGAACAGGGCAATGGCAAAAGTGAGTAGTTTGTTTTTTTGAGAAGCCAGACCAGAAGTCGCACGCTGCAGCAATGGGATCCCCCACGCTGCAGAAACCAGTCACCTCATCCACCTGGTAACACTTAGGGCATTACATGCGAGTTTCAAGCACACAAGACCAGCAAAAAGCATGAGTTTCTACTTTGTGGGGAATTTCCAAAAACATAAAGCAGCAGCTTGACTTTTTTTTTTTTTGTTTTCTCCTGTTGAAGAAATCAAGAAAGTTTCCCATCTGACATGAAACTGAAACTTAAATTTAAAATTATCAAGATAAGGGTCCTGAAGCAAGTGAGCTGGCAAGAAATTATATTTTTCTGGGGAACTTTGCCCAGCATCCAGTGAATAGTGGACATACACAATGCATTCATGCAAGAGCTGTCATTGTGCTGAACTGAATCTGTATTTCTGCCTGGGGAACCCTTGGACTCCGACTGCTCTGTTCTTCCTTCACATTCCACTTATTTTGTAGTGTGTGGAGAGTCTCTGGCTGTGTGCTGTGAACAAGCCAGGGCTTGATGCGGCTGTGCTACACGGAAGGATTTCCCTAAGACACCAGAGACAAAAGGAAAGTAAACAGAAGCTGCTCTGCCCTCCACCCAGGCTGCAGGAGGGGCGTTGCCGCTGCGCATGAACAGTCTGTGAACAGTGCCCTGCAGCCAATCACCATAGTGGGGGGGGATGAGTGACTGTGAGTGTAACCAATTGTAGCCTGCACTTGCCGCATGGCCTTTTGGTATAGAGTATATAAGGCTTGGAAAAACGTGGTCTCGGGGACATTGATATTCAGTGTTGTTTAAGAGTTCATTAAAGAGTACGGATGGTAAATTCACATTGAATTAGACTCCTTACTCTCGCCCGGCCCGCCCGTTCGATCAAAGAGCTTATGCCGGCGTCTGGATTCTTCGAATTTACTACCACTACAGTAGTGTCCCAGTAACTTTGCAGCCCCAGCATGAACCTCAATGGAGGCACAAAAGAAGAAGGATGCACAAGAGAAGATGCACAAAACGCGGCATGGCGGTAGAGGTTTCTGGCAGATGGTATTCCTAACCAAGCTGTCCCATGGCCGCTGGCCATGGGGTAAGCTCCCAGTTGCCCAACATGATGAAAAAAGCCATTGTTCTCCCCTCTACCATTGAGTTCCCAGGGAGATGTCACCACCAGGCTAACGAGCATTGAAGATGTTCTTGCTTGGAACCAGGACTGAGAGACCTGACAGCTGTTCTGCCCTAATACTCGCGTTTATTGAGAGACTGAAATGGGAATAGCTGCTCTGAGGCTCTCCAGAAGGGCAGAATTCTAAAGGTGGCTAAATGCCGTGATTTCTGCTGCTGAATGGTTCTTCCAGGCCCCTGCTCAGTAAAGTATTTCTCACTGAATTAAGGGGAATTTCAGTATGCACTTTTGCTTTTGGATGAACAGAGAAAGCCTGTTGAATCAAAGGCACTACCGAAAGCAGAGTAGAAGCCCTTAAAAATTATGTGTGGTTTTTTTCCCTAAAAGTATCTGTTATTTATTCCCAAGTCCTTATCTTGTTTATAACAAAGAATGAGCAAAATTCTTTTCCCAAGGCTGAACAGTCCTGGAGCATATCCGTATCAAACAGAGACAAAAATAAGCTTGATTTTAGGCAGATTAAATAAGGAAAAGCTTCTTAGCCTCTTGACTTCTTTTTTTCAGTTTTGTCCTTTTTATTTCTCTGTACACAGCAAACCTAAGGTTTTATGGCCTTCTCCAAAGTCTGCTGAATTTGATGGAAATCTTTCTGTTGGCTTGAATAGGTTTTGGAGTAGAGCTGTAGGCAACAATATCTTTACACAGGTTTCTCATCCACTGTCCGGTGAAAGGAACATTAATACTTAAAACACTGGTCCAGCACACAGCCCCAAGAACTGTCAATATTAATTCTATTTTGTTACTTACTTTAGAATTACCCTGTTTTGTCTCTGAATTTTCTTTAGGAACATAAAATCTGTAGAGGCTGAATAAGCTTCCAATTTCTAGCTCATTTTATATACAACCTCCAAGCCATAACTGCTTCTGAAGGACATCACACACAAAGGTAAGCACACAAAAAGTAGTTTCCAAACATTATAACAAACCATCTTTAAAATGAACCTGCACCAGATCAGAAGCCACATGTGGGTGCAATGAGGATATTTGCTGCTGGTGACTTTGTTGCTGGGGAGGGCACAGCCCAACATGCCAGGGGGGTCAGGGCTGCTGGTCACACGAGCGAGACACAGCACCAGGCACTGTCAGGATAGAGCCCTGGCCTCTTCCCGATAAATCCAGCTGAATAAGTACAGGGCTTTGCTCAGACAGAGGAACACAAAATGCACTTATGCCCTTCTGTTTCAACTAATGAAGTTCACGTGAATGAGCTAGAACATTTTTGCCACCAAACTGTCACTGCTGCCACCAGGGACTGCACTGGAGGGTTGCTACAATTTTCACTGTGGGACAAGCTCCTGGTCTTGATGCCACCCAGGTCCCACTGACACATGCATTTCATTGTTTGATAGTATTTTTCCAGACCCTTAAGTGCTACCTATGGCAACTGCAGCACATCATACTGGTATTACATGAAACTGGGCCAACAAGAGGCCTCCTGAGCTCAGGTCCCCATCCCCATACTGAAAGCAGAGGGGTACAGGTGGTTCAGATTCACGTCTATATTGTCAATACACACTTCAAAATCTTAAAGCAGATTGTGACTTGTCATCTATAACTAAAAGACATCGGTACACAGACACACAATGTGCTTTTGCAAAATGACAGAAAAACTGTTCTTTTCATGTTACCTCAATGCAAACATGACTGCATTTTGCTTTTATATAGCTACTGCTCTAAGAGACATTATCATCAGGTAAAAGAATTTGCTACCCATAATTAGTCATTGTAAATAAAAGAAGCAGATCAACCTGCATATGCATTTTTTCTTTTTTTTCTTTTTTTTTTTTTGAGTTTGCATGCTTAGTACAGAACCAGTAGGTTTAAAATCTCACTGAACATTCTATGTGAATTAACTAGATTTTAAAGTAATGTGGAAAGGAGAACGATGAAAAGTTCAGCTTTTCGTTTAAACATATGCAGCTCTTCTCATGCAGGGTTTTCTTCTAGTGTTTTCCCTTTTAAAAAAATCACATTTTGCGTTAAAGAACATAGCCAGTGTAAACACAGTCTGTAAACACTTAAAAAACGGTGCAAATTCTGTAAATTTCTGGGAGGAGGCTGAAATACATATATTTATAATGGAGGTAAAATTACTTTCTCAGTAGAAAAATATGCATATTAAACACCCATATGTTTGGAACGTAACTTCACAAAAGAGCAAGTTATAGTCCTATACTGTGTAGTAAATTAATATGTTTTCTAGATTTCCATTTTCAGTGTTGTGTCGAATGCATAATAATGCCAGGAACAAAACAAGAGAAATATGTATTATTTAGAACCTAATGAAAATCTTACCATTAGTAACTGGTGTAAGAGGGCACAGAATAAAGAACAGGGGAAAGAAGCAATGGAAAAATACCGACCTCGATGAATTACTGCACATTTGAGATCATTCTCATGGCTTTTGGGCCAATTCTGGATACTTCTGTCTCAGGTCAGTGTTTGTTTCCATTTGACTGTAGGGTGCAATTTAGGAACCACTGCAAAATGTCAAGGATTTACTGAACTTGTTTGCCGATGAAACTGCAGGCAGTCAAGTGCAGAGTGCGAGCTTTTATTCATGCAAGCAAAGAGAACAATGCTAAAATCCTACTGAAGTACAGGCAAGCTTGCCTGCCATAAAAATATTTTGGGAAACTTGCTCCAGTAGATTGTACTGAAACAAAACTCTCATGACTACTGTGTTTTCGTTAAAACTGTGCCAAAAATTGCAAAACTGTCTTCTGCCTTCATTATTTAGAGCTTTTTCCTTGAATACTATTGTCTCCACGGTCTGATTCTGCAACCCTGAATCAACAGAGTGTGGAAATCTCCATGAAACATCCTGGTCCAAAGAAAACTTAACTCGCTGAGTAGTGAAGCCTGATGCTGAGTATGGGTAGGTCCAACAGCAGCAAGAATCCTTTCCATGAAAGATAGATGAGAGTATCCTATTTGACTGATGGGATCACTCACATAAGTGAGAAATGCAAGACCTTACCAGGTGCTTATCACTTTTCACTACTTGCACAGAGCAGAAATACTCCTGCTTTGGCCATGTTTAAAAGGGACATAAACTGACAGGTAGATAAACAGAGAGAAAACTGTCTCAGGTGATTATCACCGCATTAGACTGCTAGTAAACCTGAATAACTTAGCGCTTCATCTCTGAATATTGCTCTAGTAATTATTTTCTATTGCTGATGTTCTCACAAAAAAGGTTAATTTCAAATTGTAACTACTGATTTTGGAAAAAAAATTCCTATGTAAAATTGCATTGCCTTTATTACAAATCTTAAAAGAGCTCAAGAGGTTTTAAGAAATTTCGGATTAATGAATTGACTGACAGACATAAATTTATACTTAAACTGTTTAAAAAAAGTCACTAAAAATCTGCAAAAAATAGTGAAATAATCTATAATTGACAGGAAAATTATTTTAAATCCTCCTAAACATCTTCTGATATTCTAGTGAGTTGTTTAATAAAACCACATTGCTAATCATTGACTAGGAATACAACATGCCTCAGTAACAAAATGAAGAGATGTTGATGTGAGCAGGTGATTTATTCTGCAGCAACTGTTACTATGCACTTTATTGATAAAGCTTCACCTGCATTGTTTCAGCTGGTCATCTTCTAAAATGTATTTGTGAGACAACATTACCAGGAAGGTTTCCTCCTCCTTCCTTCTGAGAATGATTCACCTGGTCTGTGCAGGACTTGATCATTTTCGTAGTATGATCAGAATTTCAAACTGTACTGCAGTCTATAACAAAAACCCAACAACTTCTGTGTATTTCGAATACTATTACATAAATATGTATGAATGTGGGAGACCATGTACAGTGACCTTTTATCCATCCCAGATTGTAAACCTACTGTAAAATGATGGGATCTGTTTTTTCTATTCCCCCTCCTTTTTAAAGAAGCAATAAAATTGTACATTAAAAGACAGGAAGGACATTACCAAGTTACAAAAGAATGCCCCCTTTGTCAGTAATTTGTAAATGTAAACAAAAGGTTCAAGTAGAAAAGCAAACAAGTGTGCTGCTGCTTCGAATATCTTTTCTCACCCCATGGGGTTAGGCCAAAGTTCTTTAAAAACGCGTCTCCATGGCGGTCATGAAGCATCCCAAAATGTCCTGATCTTCACTACCAAATATCACTGGTGAAGCTAAGCTCCTTTGCTGATAAAGGTAGCAACGGGTTGTTCCTGTGAGGCTCTTGGGGATCCTTCATGGTATTGTTAAGAGGTAGCTGTCCATTTAGTAGTGTCAAGGGTATGTTACAGTATGTGTGATGGTTGCTTATGGAAGCTATTGGCAATGTTGCCGCTGACACATCATATTCATATCCTCTGCAATAATGTCTCATTTGCACAGAGTCTGCTTGATGGTAATCAGTTAAATCAGCCCGCGATTCTACCAACGTGGCAGAAGTGCCGGTGACGGCAAGAGAGGGTACAGTCTGGAGGTCTCCAAAAAGGCCCTGCTCTGCAGAATCCAGGACCTGATGCCGAGACACCACCTCCTTTTTCTTCCCTGGCATTTCAAAGACTAGGCGCTTCCAAAACTTAGAATTCAGTTTGCTGCTTTTTGGTCCTTTCCACTTGACCACTGAGAGAAGTTTGATGGTGTGCTTTAAAGATTCCACTTCATGATAATTCACTTTCCCTTTTAATTCAGTACACTCAATCAAAATAACTTTGATTTCTCCACTGACTAGCATGTTATGGAGTCTGTTTTCCATCTCAAAAATACTCCATCCTCTCCTGAGAACATAGTCTGGAGTTAACACGATAATGAGTCTTCTGCTTTGTTCAACACATCTTGTGAGATCTTCAATATAGGCTACAAATTACAGAAAGAGAGAAAGAGTAAAGAATAAAGAAGTCTATTGTATCAAAACATCAGGCTTGCAATCAAGTATAACAATCAGCTTACTGATCCACACCATTTAAGACAATTTCACAATATACTCCAACAAAAATAGGATTGTGTATCACAACATATTTGTATTTATGGAGTACATATATAAAACTCCGTAGTAACACCCTCCATCCTTTACTGGTTTTCCCTGTTCATCTCAACAGAATGACATCTACATAATATCCTCACTGTGTAGATGCAATACTGACTAAAAATACACAGTTAACTTACTGAAAAAATATAGGTCAAGATCAATGTAATGTTTGTGTAAAGTTTATCAGTAACTCTAGATATGAATAACATCGCATTGAAGGAAGCACACACTGGGAAGCAGCTCTTGTGTTTCAGATGCAAGGACATGAGGGTGCTGCAGGGTGTATGAACGGTAACTTGCAAGATCTCAAAAAGAAATCAACTCTCATCACATGCAGAACTTGTGCAATTGCATAGAAGCATCATGGTAGCTCTTTTTGTTTTAGGTGTTGACCACAAAAGGACAACAACATTCTTTGTGGCCCAATGTTTTGGTTTGGTTTTTTTTTTAATATCACAAACCTATGCTTCTATGTACCCCAAGGTATTAGAAGAAAATTGACAAGTGATAGGAACAAATGGAAAATTTAAACATGTTGGAGGTGTTTATTTGTTGAGACATCAGTGACAAAGAAAACAGTATTATTATTTCATTCATGCAGCAAGTAGTTGCAAATGATCAGTGTAAGCAGAAATGCCAGCCCCATCATTAGGTCCATGATGTCAGCTTACTGAACCATGAAATATTCTGGACCTGGATCTCTGAGTTTCACTTGTCCCAGGGATGGCAGGGAGGAGAAGCCAATTACACTGGTTGACATGGAACAGGATGGGAAAGAGATCTACTTACAGACCTGATCTAAAACCCATTCAAATGAACCGAACTCAACAAATTCCAATGGGTTTTGGGTCAAGACCAGAAAAATTAAACCATTAAAAAAAACCCACACTAAGATTAGAAAAGTGTTCATCGGTTGCACAGCATTGCAATTGCGAGCTTAGACACAAGATACAAGACACTTTTTCTTTAAAAACTACATGAACCTCTTGACCATGCTACTCAGAATGTGCCACCTGACAACAGAGGAGAAGCATGTGTTATAAATGAAGACTTGGACACAAGAGCTGCACAGAACAGATCTTTACTCAGCACAGGGCAGGGCCTCTCTTACACACACTGCCCTCCAGCAGGAACGACGATTACAAATAACAGCATTAATCAACATCTGTTACTGCAAGACTCATTGTTATAGTCCCAGGCACCATACCACAGCATGCTTATTCACACCACTTCCAGTAAGTAAATAGCTACAAAATAGGCCAACAGGAACATTCTAAAATAGCTTATTTTCATAAGACTGAAGGCATAGTTAGCATTGGATCTGCCTTTACCGATGTTTTATTTCACCACTTAGCAGCAAGAAGAATTTCTTTCACAAATGGAAAAAAGAGGCAATTGCAAACATCCCACAGACACACAAAAATTTAAGACATACACATATATTACAAATGTCTATGCAACAATCCTGACTTTTTGTTAATGTTTTATGACTCTTAAATCATGCAGCATTTACAGGCTTGTTGTTTGTTGTTTTTTTTTTCTTAAAATATTTTATGAGGAAAACCCCCACATTGCTCTGTGTAAAATACTCATTAATGAAAAAAATTCAACATGAAAATCCATGGGAGAAGCAGCAAAGAGGGAAGAGAATCAGCAACAATGAGAAAATGATAAGCAGAACTGGTGAAACAAAACTTAAGGAAAGGTAGAAATGTTCAATACAATGGAAAGAGATTATCCCAATGTATCAACAGCTCAGACTCTTCATTTTCTTCCTTTCTTTCTGCTCCCAAAAAGAAAGAATTTAGGTGGGAAGCTTCATCATTAGAGGTTGAATCTGCAAGATACAGTAAAACAACAAACTATCATGCATCTTTCCTGAGATATTCATCGCTCCTTCAAACAGCTCAGAACACTGCTATGTACAAGATAATTCTCTGCAGGACACAATACCGGTCAGTACCACACAGCCAGGCCAGTGCTAGGCACAGCCATGCATATACTGTAGGCATCTAATTAAAAGAGAAAAACCCAACAAAACAAAACAAAAAAATCACTCCACTTTCATCTCTTCAAATATCCAGCAGCAGTCATTTCAATAGCAACAACCCAGCAATAATCCCTTATATCATCTCAATCAAAAACTTCACCAGACTTTGCTTTACACAGGGAACGAGGTAGGAAGAAGACAGGAAAAATTCCCCATTTTCACAGCTGGATACTTCTCCCCTCTGTGCCTCCCCCATACTTTTGCACTCCCACCTTTCTTACTGGATATTGCAACAAGTTAGAGCTCGTTCTACAGAAGGCTCCACAGACACCTCCACAAATGATCGCTAGGTGCTCCTTCACGTTCCAAGTTTGCAGCTGCTTCGCTGACAGACATGGGCAACATATAGGGGCTTTGCTGGTGCGTTGAGGATAAAATATACTGTATTATAGGAAATTGGGAACCCCAATGAAAAGGCAAACACATTTTCCAGCCATCTGGTCCAGAAATAAGGGCAGTACTAAGGGACAACTACCAAAGGCAGGTGACAATCTCCTTGGAGCACGTAGTTCCATTTGGTGCACTCTACAATAGGTCTAAGGTGCACAGCATACACATTTCTGTGAGGAAAAGCATGGGGAACAGATCCCTTTCTGTGGAAATTCAACCTTTATTTTTTCCAGAGGTACCAGACTGACTGCTTAAGCCTATGAGTTGCTAAATCACCCACTCTCACTTCAGAATTTGAGGCTGCCCAAAACACTGCAGGTTGTCTGTCTTGTGTTCAGTCCATCAGGAGGTCTTAAATCCAAGCAATCTATATTGCAATGTAGGATGGAGAAAGGGCTGTTTTCACCCTCCCAGTGAGCTCAGATGTAACTGTCAGGCCGTGTTTCTGTTTCACTTTCAAGAAAAAACCACTGAGCAGGGATTTCAGGAATGACGTCACCAACCAGGATCAACTGTAAGATTCCAGAAAAATACAGTTCCATCATATAAATATCATTTTGCTGAAAATTCACTTTCACTGCAGGAGGTGCCAACTTCAATGACACTTCATTGTGAGGGGAGAAGAAAATAATCTTGACAAAATCAGTATGGAATTATTAGTTTTTAATTCCCAAAGATTGTATTTTATCATAAACTAGAATGTAAAAATAAAATGTCAGCATTAGAACTGAGCCACTTGATGTCATTGAAAAAGAACATTTTAAATTTTGACCCTTTTTTCCCCTTGAAACAGTATTTTGCAATATGGTCCCAAAACTCTTTTCAAAATGTTAGCATTTGCCATAGGTCAAAAAATAAGAATTGTGAGTGACTGTATCAGTAAGGAACTTGCATCATGTCCAGTGAAATGCCCAAGGAGCTGTGGACAGCAAGAACTTCTAGACTCATAACATACATAGTTTTTGCATGGTTGCCCTTAAGTAACGAAGACAGATCACCTGACAGCAAATATGTGCTCACCAAACCATCAACATGTAATGATGCTGAACTGTAGTTAGAAGCACCAAAGAAGAGAAGTCCATTTGCAGTTAAATCATGCATAACTGCCTACTGAACCTTGAACGAGCCACACTAACCACAGGCTGGAGGGAAACCCAGACAACCTCATATGCAAGCGCACTAAGAGCAAGGGAATTAATGAACACCATGGACACAGAGCTGCTTACGCAGAGAAAAGACTGACTAACCAGATTCAGATGATTTGCAGAAGCAGTTGAGGGAGAGGGAAAGTACATCAGAAATCATAAAAAGCCCTATGGATATTTTTGGAAAGCATGGTCTGCAGGACCACAAGAATCAAAGAGTACCTGCCATCAACCACACACTGACTGGTTCCTGGCACTCTGAAAATAACCAGCCTTCCTGCGTTCAGCAGTGTGACTATCACTTGAGAAAGTTATTCATAGAAGAATAATTCAGCCCTGGTTTCCTAACTGAATAGTTTCCAAACCCCAACTCTGATTACTTTATTATGACAAAAATTATAGCATGTGTTGTTTTTCCTGTTTATTAAATATTTGTTCCTTCTGCTAGCTCAGACCAGAACAGTAATGCAGTTGGGACTGATGAAACACAGAGCAGAGCGATGGCTGCTCCCCAGAGAGCCCAACCCCGGGATAAGTTAAGGGACAGCTGATGAGCTCAACATAAAGAACAAATAATGCAGATCAGATGACACACTGCCCTCTCACCATACTGCTCCCTTAACCACTGTCAGCCTTTCTGTATTTCATGTGGCATAGGAAGAAGGGATGAAGGAGAAGAAAAAGATGGGAGCTCTGGGGATGTCTCCTTGCAGACTGAAGTGGGTGATTTTAGTGAAACTGTTCTGGTGATAGATGATGGAATCAAAATTCTGCATATTTAGAATCAAAGATTCATAAACTCATCCAGGTTAGAAGGGGTTCTGGTGGTCTGCGGGTCAACACTCTGCCCAAAGCAGAACCAGCTAAGATTGCTCAGGGTCTTTTCCAGCACAGTTTTGAAGACCTCCTGGGTTGGAGGTTTCGTCTCAGTGTCTCTGGGTTCTTTTCCGGTGTCTGACTATCCCTACCATGAGGAAAATTTTCCAAATGTTTAAATAGAATTTTCAGTGTTGCAACTCATACCTGTGGCCTCTTATTCAACACTGTGCACCTTTGAGAAGAGTCTGCCTCCACCTTTGTGCTTCCACTGGAAAGACAACAATAAGATTCCTCCTTGGCTGTCTTTGTTGGCCTTTTCTTCAAGAAACACAGTTCTCTGGGGCTCTCCTCTTGTATTATGTGATTCAGCTCCCCGAACATCTTGGTGGCCGTCAGAGGACCATTAGCGGGTAGCCAGCCTTCCTGTTTTTTGTTTTATTTCTCCCATTTCCAACTGTCATTTCTGTGCATCCCTGCTACTCCTGCCCATGTCTGGCATTAAGTATAAGATTAATACAGAGTAGACAACCAGGGACTTCTGAAAGGAGTTTGTGGAGCTGGGTACTCTTTTCCCACTCCATAGAAGTGCTGTCCCCTACTGTATTAAGGCTTTTTGGGAACCCCAGGCACACAGTTCATATGGGTTTTCTTCATCCAGGAACCCGAGAAGCTGGAATTCATCAGGCAAAAATCACACAGATGGGCAGACAAACTACAAAGTGCCAGAACTGCAATACTGGGCTGTTGGGTGCTTTTTATCACATGCTTTAGGTGCTCTCCTGTTGTGCTGACAATCTCTCATTTTTTAGGTAAAACCAAATATTTTTATTCCATCACTGTAGTTCTTTTCAGTGCCTGCTTTCTATGTCCTGGGCTGAGCTAGAGTGAATTGGTGGTGGTGTTTCAATCCTGTCAAGATGAAATGCACATATGCTTAGAGAGCAACTAGATGGTGCTCTAATAGGTTTGTATTGCTGGTACTAAAAATCCAACTTGACAATTTTGACCTCTTCACTTTCAGGGTTTAAGACAATTTGCAGAAACCACGTGATAAAAGTATCTTTCTCTAACATAGCCCCAAATTTAGAAGTCAAGTGCAAATAGATGTTTCTCTCTGTATACACACCATCCTTAGCAAGACAAAAAATGGCGCAGGTAAAAACATAATTATCCCTGTTTCCCTCCCCACAAGCATTCAGTCTCCTCGGGTCTCCTAACACTGAATTTAAAAGCTCACAGGGCTTGAGAGTCTGCTTGCTGTGGGAAAGAGAGAGGGTTTGCTAAAAAAGCCCTGAAAACTAATAGGGTGGAAAAAACGGTAAGAGCTAAGTAACAACTGCACCTGTATCCTAGGGATCACAGTCTCTTTATACAAGCTGACATGTTCAATTATGCCTTGGTTACCTAGGCAGAAAGCTGCATGTGCTGTCAGCTCTAGTAGGCTGAAGAACACTCACTCTCTGTTACGACCAAAGATATTCTTTAAGAAAGAATAGCTGCTATAATGCTTCCTACAACATGCAACTCCAATCCTGGGTTACAAATGTGGTCTTGCTGCTCACAAAGCACACTGCATTTCATGTCTCCCTGCCACGCTGCCCCTCTCATCTCCCAGGCTGCATGGATACGGGGTTCATGCAAGCAGAGAAGCGGTGGCTGCTTGAACCCTGTTCCTGCCTCACCAGTTTGGGGAGCAGGTCCAGCTGTGCTGCTCTCAGGCAGCTCCAAGAGTCACCACAAACGTCCTTGCTGGCCACCTTCTGGTGGGCACCACTGAGGCCCCTGGCATCCTTCGTGGTGATTCTCCCATTAGGACAAAACACTCCACTGGGATAAAAAACATCTGTATCCTGGCAGGGTGCAGAAACCAACACCTACTGCAAAACATGATTCAGCCCCATCTGGCCTGGACTCTGGATGCCGGGGATCTGCTTCTCAATGGTGAATGGTGAACACGGTCAGTCCCCACAGCCATCACCTCTGTGCTCCCAGCAATAGCAAGGGTCACTCCATGGGCATCCCTGAAGCAGAGGGTCCTCAGCACGGAGCTGAAATGCAGAGCTCAAATACGCAGCTCACTGCTAGGTGTGCAGCCCCAGCTAAGGCACATCTGGCTGTCATCTTTCCCTCAGCTGCACAGGGACATGCAGAGCCTATCATAGCTTTTCCCCAGAGGTTAGAGATGAAACAGCTAGACAGAAACATAATCAAACGTGTCCCTGAATTTTTCTGAAATCAGCTTTTTAGTTTCTTCAGAGAAGTGTGCAAGAAAGTTAATGAAATACTATTTAACAAATCTATTTTTTGCTTGCTCTCAAACCCAAGTAGCAGCTGTACATGTTGCTTCATGCCAGGAACCAAGCGCAATAATGCACACCCTCCTGTGGTGGCACCTTAAAATTGCAGCGATTATATGAAACAAGCAGGCTCACAAAACACACATTTGTTGTACTAGTGGAATGCACACATCTAAGTACACGAGGTATAGAAGGAAACGCAGCAGAATGGAGAGTGGGAAACATTACATTACACTGAAAGTCATTTAAACCGAAAGGCAAAGAAATGCAGTACATGTGAAAAGAGACATTTCCTAAAAAAAAAAAAAAAAATTTAAAAAAGGGATAGCTGTGACCAAACCCCCAATTTTATTTTGTCATATATGCCACTTTTTGAGACAATGACTCTAAAACGTTATGTTACCTCTGGAGTTTCTGGCAGGTCCATACCACATGGGACTGTCTGCTCTCCTCACCAAGCACTGCAGGTCCTTGTAAGAGCACCAGGCAGAACACAGACATGTTCCACTTCTCCAGTGCACATGGAGAGCTTACAAATACAGGAGTCCTTCCCATCACCTCTCCCACTCCCCCCTTTTGCTCCCCCAAAATAAAGTGCCTTCCCCCATATCTTGGTTGAAGCTAACCCATGGAAATTATACTCATTTCAGTTCCACATTTTATTCTTCATTGTCATTTTGTCTGATTAAGCGTTCTTGAAGCTCCATGTGTTTGAATCAGGCCCTTTCATAATACTGAAGAAGTGAGTGTGAGAGGAAAAAAAGAAGTATTAAATTTGTGAATGTTCATAAATGAGAACTGACATTTTCAGGTACCCTACGTTTTCAGGAGAGGTTTAATGAATACCCAAAGTGATGAGAAGTATTTGCTGAGTGTCTGACTGACAAAAATAGACAAAAATAAAATACCATGCTGGCTGGTACAGCACTTGGAAAGAAGAATCTCATTTCAGATTAATCTGTGCTTCAGTATAGTTATCACTGAAGGGCTAGCTTTAAAATTTTTAATTCACTTGCATAATTGCTGTGTATAACTCTGCTATATTGTTGGATATGAAACAACTATTTACAACATTCCTGCCATTTTTGACACAAAAAAAAATGTATTTTCTCTTAATAGTATCTAAAAATTCAGTACCACTTGCTTGTGTTGTCAGAAATAAAAGTCTATAAGCCAATTCCCCTTTCTGCAATATGTCACCAAGGGAGTAAAACTCACACCTTGCAAAAGGAATAGGGGAAGCAGCTCTAACCCAGGAGCTGCAAATGCACATGGGAAATTCAAATCCCTGCACAGGGCTTTGCGTGGTGTCTGACCAGGCTCTGACTCCTCTTCCCCAATGGAACAGGACTCTCAGCTCTGTTTCCAGCTCCCTCAAATGTCAGAGCAGAAGGAGGCTCCAACTTCTGGGACAGTCACTGATGTTTGGCGGCAGCAAAGCAGCAGTTCCAAGTCTTTTGGCAGGCAGGTTGCTAACGCAGCCATGTTCTAGTTGTTTCATGTCTGAGGACATCTGCTCCAGCACAACCACTGCTTTGTGTTCTTGTTCGTATTTCCTATACAGCATCATATGCAGAGATAAGTTTGTGTTCTTTTCTAATATTTTCCAAGGAAGTGATCTGCAGACAGAATTTCTACAAAAAGCTGATTTCTCACAAGGGCAGCATTTCAAATAAATGTGATATTAAAGCAAACATACTGCACATTCAAAATTCATCAACATGATGCATATGACTCATGGTCTTTTTTGACTTGTCCAAAAATTAATCTGGAAGAAGAGATAACACATCTACAGCTAGGAAGGCATTAACAGTTGATACAGATATGCAAAATGCTGCTGTATCTTCAGACGTGGCATCAAAACTGATTGGAAATGGACAGCTGTATTTCACCGTCAGCATGGAAAACAGCATCAGAACACTGGGCTGTACATAGGCCTCTGAAGAATCAGAGTTACTTACCCCAAACCGACACTGCTTAGAAATGCAACACTTGGTCAAAACTGATGAAAAAATTGCACCTGTACCATTAACTGGGACACTACTGTAGCTATGAGATTTCAAAATTAGGAAAAAACAAACAAAACCAAAAGACAATGGGAAATATGACTTTTACCTGTGAAGCTCCGGGAGACAAGCAAATAATTGCTGGAAAAAATAGTAATCCCATTTTCAACGATTGTAAAACAGAGACTACAATTTCCTGCCTAGCTGTCTGTGTCTGATGTAGAGATTTTGGACTACAGTGTTCCTTGCAGCACTGCAGCCTTTCCTGTGGGCAGGTCCAGCTCCTGCCTCCACTGAAATCAATGGAAGCTCCCTCAGATTTCAGTAGTGCAGGAATGAGCTGTAACCGAGAGGTCAAATTTGTAGCACTGAGGAATCTGCCCCAGTCCTCACAATCGCTTCACAAGGAGAGGTTTTCCATATCTAGTATTTATTGCACAGTCCAGGCCTCTAAGAGACATCAGAGAGAACTAAAATTGATCGGTCAGAAATACTTACTTCCACTAGGGATCAAGTCCCTATCCGGAATGAAAAGCTTATATCCATAGTGCTTTTCTAGAACATCCGGCAGAATTTCCAGTGCAAACTGCTCCTCTTCATTATTTTCACAATCTAATGCATCAGGATCCACTTTGGTGTATGAAAGATATGCATCATATTCCTTGTTGTCTGTAAGAAAACAAAGGCATGTTCAGCCTGCTGTTTCCAAGGGTACTATAAAGAATATAGGAAAGTATGAGGAAATTCTATTATTCCTTGAAACAATCAAGCATTTCCCAACAAAGTTGGGACTTTTCACAGGAACATATAATCTGGTTTCCATAGAGAAATTTTTCAGACCAGACAAAGGATATCCTTTCAGTTTTCTTCAGCATGTTGAGCTGGTTACTAACTCTGCTTCATGTTGCCAGTGTACCCATTTCACATCTGAAAAGATTGTGGGCAAAATTTCGATACAAAAACTAAAGCTGAAACTTTTCTATTTTAATCCTTTACATATTGCTAATGGAAATCTTTCTTTCAACTCCTATGCCTCAAGAGTGCTATGATTATGTGAAAGTTTTGAGATTGGAAAAGTTTCTGAGCCTGGAAAGTTTGGGAAGTTTTGAGCAATGAAAACTTCCTTGCACAAGTAATTGTGAGAAAATACATGACTTAACTCAAATGAATAGTGATTATGCAGAAAACAATGACAAATACAAGCAGTTCAAAGTGTTTCGTTTTGGTTTTTTTAATAAGGTCTTGTAGCTTTTCAAACCAATATAATAATTCTAGAGGTCACTTGATCCAGGACATTTTAAATACTTGGGGCTCACAGCATGAAACTCCAAGAGCAAACGGGGTGCATGGGGAGACATTGCCCCTCCACTGTGCCTGCAGGTTGGGGTGGAGGCAAAGCCTGGTGAAAGGGTGAGGGCAGGCAGTGAGTGACAGAGGGGACCCGGGACACAGCACATGAGGACAGGGGGGCTGCAACCCAGTGGTTTGGCTAGAAAGGCTACCAAACCTCCTCCTCCTCCTCCTCCTGCACAGCACAGGGGCTCAGCTCCAGCTCTCTGTGTCCGAAACATGGAGCTAAAAGCTGGAGGCTGTGCCAGGGGCAGAAGTGGCACCACTATTGAGCTTGGGATCCATGCTGGGATCAGACTGCCTTAGTGAAATTTCTCTTTGCTATTCCTCTGCAGTAATGGAAAATGGTACATTAAAAAAGTCAACCTTCAGCAGCTCGGTCACCAGGGAAAAGCACAGCTGCCATTATTTACAGAAAATGAAAAATCAAATACTTAATGTTGTGAGGACGAAACTGCATGAATGGAGGATTGCTGAGTGCCAATTATCTGTAAAGAATAGTGCACATGAAAGATAATTAAAGCAGTTAAAAACCATCAATATATTCAATAAAAAGAAAACATAGCTAATCATAATACAATACATTCCTTCATGACCTTGAAATGATGGCTATTTTCTTAAAATTCTTGACACAAAGCCAGACCCATGAGGGTCAGAGCTACAGACAAAGCATGTGAATAATTATGTCTGTAAAAGGCGATTTGCTAAGTAACACCATCGCTGTATGGGAGGATGTCCACCTAGCTTGCTGATATTTCTCTGAAATCAACAACATAAAAAAAAAAGAGTAGTTACTGATGGAAAGATGACAGATGAACAAACAGCAAAGAAAAAAAAGGCCAGCCAGCTCTGGAGGCCTGTCCAAAACCCACCACCCTGTCCATAATGAAGCCTGCCAAAACCTTTTAAGAGAAGCCAGCCACCAAGTGATGCGGGAGGCAAACAAACATCTGAGAGCTCTGCAAAGGCAGCGAAGCAAACCCCTGAGTGCTGCCGTGCCTGGTTACAAAGCAGCGTGAGAGCCGTGTGCTGGCACAGGGGCAGACAGGGAGGGTGTCCCTGCGTCCTGTCCCTTCCAGGTACGTGGCTACAACAGCCACCCCCTCCAGCCACCTCCAGACACAATACAAGGAAGCAAGACATAGAGCCAGCTTCCCCAGGTTCCCGTGAGTCCATATGCTTGTGTCACATCCCTACCCTCTTGACTCCCTCCTTGCAAGGAGGATGGAGCAGAAGGACCTGTCCATGCTTCCCCACTGCTCGCTCTGTTTGGAGCCACTTTCTAAATGGCTTCCCTTAGTCCTCAGTATCATTTTCTCTAAAAACAATGCTCTGCACCACACAGGAAGTGAATGCATCCAACATTGCTTACATAGGATATTTTTAGAAATAGGAATAAAGCAAATCTGTTGAGTGCCAAATCTCCTATTTTAAAGACTTACATGTATAAATGGAAAATGACCCTGCAATTGCATCTATACAGCTGACTACTCATGACAATCTGTATGTTCCCCCTATAGCCTATATGAGTAGAAAAAACCATCTCCCTCTATGCTTTGACTTCAGTAACATTCTGCCTCCATTTTTCATTCTGCAGGATCAGAATGAGACACAAAGCTGCAATAGTTCTAAAATCACACACCGGAAAAATAAAAGGTTGCTTCCAGAATTAACATACACACACAATCCCCTATGTACTCATGGGGCTTCCTCTAAATAACCAGAAGTTACATAATAAAAATGCAGCAGCTTCACACTGAAAACATGAGATAAATGAATCAAAGCAATCTGGAGGAAATTGCCTCTTTGGGTCACTTTTTGTTGGTGTGAACCAGGGATGTTATGTTGGTATAATCCCAAGGTGTTAGAGGCAAATTACTTCCAAAACCATATAATTTCACTCTTCACTTTCTCCTAGGTATCAGTATAAATATTGTGCAGTATTGTATAGTATGAAAAAAGGTTTAGGTTTTCCTACTCACACATGAAGATCAAGAAAGAGGCAGTTTCCTGACCTCTATTCCCGCTATTTATCATTCCACGTTCTATAAAATCCCCTGGACATAATTTCACCCATTCTCCAAAACTCCTACGGATTTCATTGTAGCTAAACATCTTCACACCATATGTCCCCAGAGTTAAACAGAAACATTTATTGTTTTGATAACAGTAATGATAACTGCAGAAAGGAACACAATAGGAGAAATGTGTTCCCTGCTATTTTTACAAATACATTATTGTTTCCAGTCACACCATTCCAGACCGCATACATGACTCAGAGGTGTTGCAGTGGGCTACGAAAAGTACTTGTATTTGAAGACAGTACTTCAGATCTTTAGCAGATACCAGTTAGATGCATATTGATAACATATTAATTGTGCTATAATGGAAGTATTAAGAATATGATAATAAGATTTAAAGCACTTGGATTTAGTTTACCAGGGCTTACTCCAGCTTTATAGGAGGAGGAATGATCTATATTGAGGAGAATAAAAGCTTCAATTTTAAAATACACATTTGGCTTTTAGCCATCAAAGATAATATATATGCTAGTGAGAGGGAAGGGGGAGAAGAACACCGGAAAATACCTGGCGAAAGGGCTGCCCACACACAGTACGGATCTCAGGAGAAGCAATCCCGGGCATGTGTGGCACTGGGACACATGAACATGAAGAGTTCTCCTGAGGAATCGGTTCACCAGTGACATTCAGGCCTCTATAACAGACTCATGAACAATATTTCTGACTCCCATTTGCTTATGGCATGGCCTGGGGACATTTCAGTGAAAAGACTCATCGATTTCAGGGAGCTTTGGAAGAAAGTCTTAGGGCTTTACACTGCTGGCTGCTCAGTAGTTTGAACTTAAATTGGCAGCAGGTATCTTTTGGGATTCATTTCAATCTAGAAGTTTCATTACTTTTGGTCTCTGAAACATTTCCATTGCATATACTGAGTCCCGAGCAACCGCTTACCATCAGCTGCTTCGTCTCCTCCAAAGTTCTGTCTGTAGAACAGCATTAACTCTATGTTGTAGCACTTATAGATGGTCACGAGCAAAATAAGCAGAAGAAGGATGGCTCCCAGTCCTCCGGCAAGTTCTATTTTGTAGATCAAATCTAAAATTAGCAAGGAAAGTCAAAAAGGTTATGATCTTTCTGAACTTCATTTGCTCTAATCCACTGCACAATCTTGGATAAAATTGTGCAGCTTCCAATTATAACCACTGTAACATTAAGAATGCCTGATTTTTTGTTAGTTACCTATTGTTTGTTAGCTACCTATTTTTTGTTGGTTATCTATTACCTATTTGTGTTCATTACCTATTGCTTAGCTTTACCCATTTACTCCATCTACTGTCCATCTGAAATCACCATCCAAAACACTTTTGAGGCTATAATCGTAATTCTTCTACAATTGTGCAGTGATTTTACATGGAGTATTAACCGAACTTTAATGAGTTTAAAACTTCTGGACTGGCAGAGTACATCAAATGCTGTATGCAGCATGTGGAAATAGATACACTGACATATTTTACCCCACTCGGGAGGCTCTAGTCCCCCAAATAACATTAAAATTTGGTTTCATGTTTGTGAAGCTGGTGGATGAGCTGATGTCACCTGCTGAGCCAGGACTTCAGCTGAATCACTGAAGGGTGAACTGAGCATCCAGAATGCTCAAGATAAGTGAGAAGCCAGGAACACACATCAGGCTGCTAACAGCCACTTTGTTTGAGTTGTGATGGCTACCAACAGATTTCTCATATGTTTGTTTACTACTCATTATACTTTAATGAGAACTAGTGCTAGTTGAAATTTCCTACTGGGATGCTTTTGTTAGGAAACATCACAAGGAGTCTGCCTCAACAAACTTCACATATTCATCCAAATGCAATTATCCACCTTTTACAGCTGGGGAAACAGAGGCAGAGAAAAGTGAAACAACACATTCAAGGTTATTCAGCAAAACAATGCCAGAATGGGATAAAAAACCTTGAATACCAGTCCAGGGCTCTACCTGATGTAAAACTTTAACAGTATTGCTCTTTAGCCTAAAATGGCCTCTGAGCACAATACTGCTCATAACACGACTTGGCATATTACTTAGCCACAAAAGACAAAAGATGTCAATTTGACAATAGCTACCTCTAACAGCCTGTGTTAGTTTAGATAAGACGTTATGAAGACATTCACTGCTATGATAAAAACGTGAAGACGTAGCAACTGTAATACAAGCAAGACAAAGTTTTTGTGATCTTTGCAGTTCTAAAACTTAGGTCAAAAAAAAATACTGGTATGTCATTTGTGTCATTTTCAAGATAAGAACCAAGTTAATTGTGCATCTTTTGGGGTTATTCTTGCCTCGCCATGCCTTGTATTTCAATAATTAACGTCAGATGTCAAGCTATTCCCAGTTTACAGTATCTCTGATGTCTGTCTGGTAGGAAGTCATGGACGAATAGATGGAAAAGGTCTATTATAATTGCTATTTAATCTCTCTGAGAACACAGGGAATTCATAGGACTTTCACTACACTACATGATAAAGGTAGCATATGCTCTGGGGATAAATCTGGTCAAATCAAGAACAGTTGGGTAAAATCACTTTTCAGGGAAAAGACTTTTTTTTGTTGTACTGAGTCTTCTTTCCTTGGAAAATGAGATGACGGCAAAGCAGCCAGCTTGGAAGGAGAGAAAATGCTGAGCCTTGATCACCCGCAGCACAGACGGGTGTTCACTTGCCAGGGGAATGGCAGAGTGTCAAGCAGAACCAAAAACTCCAGCTCAAAAGGCAGGATTTATTTGCTTTTGCATGTTCTGTGTTTGTCCTACTGCCCCATAAACTCTCCTAGAGTCCAGATGTAAGGAGGCAGAAAGGCAAGGCTTTTGAGCTCCTTATTTCTATTCCAAGGTGGAGGTAAAGGACAAAACCACACCATGTCCAGATTTCTCGCTTACTTGAGCCCTTAGTCTCTGATTAATGCCTGACTCCTCAAGTGATCCTCACTGAGGTCAATACGGAAGGTGACACACCCAGCATTAGGAAAGGAGTCAAATTCAGGCTTTGTGCCATAATAGTGACTAAAAAATAGTAAATAATAATATTCTGTTAGTTTCCAACGTAAAATAATGTAGAAGAACTTAGCTAATATGTGTCATAGAGGTTGATGGTCTTCAAAATTAGTCTCAAACACCCAATACGTGAGACAGAAATATATTTTAGAAGGTTCCTCATAATGTAATACTGTATCTTCATCACCACCACCCCCCCCCCCCCCCCCCCCCGCAATCAGTTTCCTATGGGTCTTGAATAAAGGCAGCCTCCTTGGAATAAACGGTGAGAAAATATCATTATAATATTTACTTTCATCTAAATTCACTGCTTCTTTCCACTAAAAACGTCTTGGTTTTATTCTTCCGTTAATGACAAGATATTAATAATCCAGGACAGTTATATTATAGACTATGTAGACTTAAATCACTAAAATACTGGACTGCTTTCATATTCATTTGAAGGGACTCCTGAATGATTTCCACGACTAAGAAGCAAGTGGATGAATATTCTGTTTCCATGTAATTTGAGCACCAAATGTGCTAGGATAGCATAGAGAAAAACAGAAAAGTAAACAAAGCACTGTCCAGAACTTATTTTTTAAATACTTGAAAGTAAATGACAATGTGGTCTTGAGTTAAGTCAGTAAAGAAGAATGTGATAGCAGACATTGGTATTTGGGTCTCAGGAGAAAGCCTGATTCTGTCATTGCATTGGGAGCCGTGGGTGTTTGAAACTGTAATTGGTTCTTTTTCAGCCAAAAAAAGAAAAAAAAGTCCTAAGTGATGATGCATGCTCTGGGGCTGTTAGAATAGTACACTGGTGCTGTACAGATAGCACTCCTGTATTCTCCGACAGCATTTGTGAGGACTGTACCACTAATAAAGTAAAAGACTTCAACATACTCTATCTTAAATATTTGAACAGTTGCCCCTTTTTCTTCCTTAAAGCAAAGTCCATGTTTAAAAATAACCACCTGATGTCAAAACAAGCACTAATTCTAAAACCTCTTCTACTACAGCTATCACTTGGATTTGGGGTTTATTCCTGGTGTTTGATACGAGCCTTCCTAGTTTAGCAGCACTCGCTACTCAAGCCCATTTGTGTACCCCTGCTGTGCTGCAATCCCACCTTTGAACAGAGGGCAGACATAACCTACACCACTGGGGCAATCTGGAAACAAAACTGAGCAACAAGCACCTCTTGTTCAACAGGGACAACGTAGCCCTTCACAGTTAAAACTTTGGAGGAAGGGAGATTTCTCTGGTTCAGGGATCAGTGCTTCCCCTTCACCTTTTCCAAGTGCCCCAGCACCTGGAAACTGCAGCACATTACAACAAGGATCCCCGATCCCTTCTTCGACACACATAAAGGATCCTGGTCACATCAAGGGTTCCTGGCTCATGAACGCTACCGTCAAATTCAAGCCAGAGAAAGCTAGGATAAGAAGTAATTACATCAAGTTGCAGAAAGGAAAAGTTTGGTCAAGTATTTGCTAGAACTCTAATAAATAACAAACGGGACAACGGGACAGGCAGTCAAAGGACATAGTAAAATACTGTGGTTATTTTAAATGACACTTTAATAGCTTGAAAATCAACTATTGAGAATGCCTGAGGGGAATATAAGCTTTTTACGACGACAGTGGAGAGAGAAATGAAACAGTATCTGAGAAGTGATCCTTTCCACCTCCAAATTCTGTATTCAGCAGTGCCGCTTTCATAATTTCAGCAGCGGTCTGAAATGTCTGCATTTTCTTGTTATAAATAAACCTGGCTTGTTATTCTAATATATACAACACAGCTGAATATTTAAGTGTCAACATAAATATATTTACTATCAGTTGTATATTTATTAGGTTCAGTGCATGGAAAGGTAGAACGCTTTTTGCGCTAAAGAGGCTAATCCTTCATCAAGATGACCAGCTTCGTTAAAGTTCTGACATGCTGTCAGTTTAGATGTTGAATATACATTTGCATGTGTTCCACATCACAACTGCGGGCCCTTGCTTCTCAGAGTGGTTTGCACCTCCCTTATTGTGTTTTATTCTTATAGCTTAGTATAAAATAGAGCCTATGTTATGCCCTTCTTTCTGAGAGGACATAGAACTCTCATGTCTAGAGGAAACTGTAAGCAGGACTTCATTCAAATGGCTTTAACAGGATTGCATGCTATACATTCACACATATTACACATGGGTCACATAAAAGAATAGCAAAAAAAAGAGGACATTGACCCAAAAGTTTCTTTTCCCCAGTAGCCATTTTTTGCCCCAATACGGCCTCTCCCTCATCTTTCTTTTTATACAGATCATAGCCATGAAACAGCATGTAGCATCCAGCATGCCTTTAGGTGAACTGGTGACAAAAGATGTTTTCCAGAACTACGATGCCCCATCTAGAGAGGCCTCGGCTGGTCCCTCCTGTTCTCCACCTGCCTCTTAGTTCATTTGTCCTGCACTGATGTCTGCCCTAGGCTCAGAGGTCAATCTGCAGCACCCTCAGGTAATGATAGTACATTTAAACCTTCTCCAAAGGGTGACACTTTGGGGGAATTTTGCTGTGTGACAATGGAGAGCATTGGTTTTTTCAATTGACACCAACCCTGCAATGCACAATCTGCCAAGAAGTGTGTCCTTCACTTTAGCGATCTGAAAGCACGTGAAGGGCTGGAACAGCACTTATGGGTGTGCCTTGTGAAAACGGTTGTTCTCCTCTTTCAGTAGATTAATTTACAGTCAAGAATAATGGCAGAGATGTGGACAATATAATAAATCTTCAGTCTCCTGTGCTGATGTCTCTGTGGTTTCCCATTACATCCTTATCCCAAGTGTGTCACCTTCCTTTGCTTTCCCAACAGTCCCTGTTTATAGCTTTTGTATTACCTAATGCACTGTATCTTAGAGAGATCACCATCGAATTTAAATGTCACCCTACTTATGAATAGGAAAGGTGATTGAACAAACAACATAAGAATTGTAATGAGATATTGTTACACTCCTTATGATAATAACTTCTACAAACAGCAGAGCACAGTGGCACCTTTTAATGTGGAACATTCAAACCCAAATGGTTTCATTTCTGTTCCAGATAACTTGTCAGTAGTGGTACTCCCAGTTCTAGGTACGGTACCAAGCAAAGCAACCATGATGAGGTAATTATCCATTGATTTGTAGTTTCCATTGCAATCTTTTCATTCCCAATGCAGTCAGAAATCAAAACTGTTTAAAGCTTGCAACTGAAACAGCAAAGCCAGGGAGCGGAGAAATAGGAGAACATCTGACCTCACTGCTGAGGTGCCTGTTCTAAGAAAAGCACGTTTTAGCTGCGTGACACAATTACCTTTGGCCTAGTCAGCCAACTCTGGGTCAGATTCACAGGTTGTTTAGACCAAAATACTTCCACTGATTATCCTGATGCTTTATGGGTGACTGTATTCCAGGCAAGTGCCTCACCTGCAAGGCTGATTCACTAGAGACTAAAGAACAATTCATGACGTTTTTTCACAAATGGTAAACAGAAGCTGTAACAAAACCATATTTCAGCTCCAAGCAGGCACACAGGAGTCCAAGCCTGAATCAGAGAGGCCAGCAAGACCTTCGCTACTGGCTGACCTGTTGCTGCTGAGGCAGGCGAGAGTACATATAATGAAATGAAGAGAGTTACCTTTCTTGCGCAGAAGAACACTGGCATGTTTCCGTCCGTTTCTGTTTTCCACGTGACATGTATAGTTAGCCAGGTCTGCCTCCTCTACAGCATCGAAGATCAACGTCAATTCAACTTCTTTTTCTCCAAGATGTTCTCTGAGAAGTCTGAAAGAAAACATACAGCTGTCACTTAACTGAATTAATAGAAGTGGAAGGTTCCCAAAAGAACCATGATTTGTCAGCACAGTGTTTCTGGTTTCCTCCACTCCTGGAGAAGGATGTGGGAGACTCAAGTTCCTGAAAGAGACTTGACAGAGGCATCTTTCATGACAATCAAAAGCTTTTTTTCTCTTGCCATGTCTACAGCAAGGAGCTGAATCAAGTGCAGGAAGAGCATCTACGGGTGCCATGGTTGCATGGGGCTTGTATACCTCAGCTCCAGCAGAATCAAATGATAAAAACAATGTTTCTTTTAAAAGAGGCAATAAATACTCACTTTCCAGATAAATAAATATGCGCTACTAAGCCATCGATGAGCAAGTTCTAAGGCAATATTATAAAGGCTGGGTATTGTGATACATTTTAATGTAGTCTGGAAAACCAATGAAAGGAGCTGTGCTATTCTCTGGAATTTTCCTCTATTTTGGGGGCTAGGTCCTGACTTTAAAAGGGAACAGTGTCAAGAACAAGATCTCTCTGCTCCTTTGGGAGGACAGAGGAGACATGCAAAATGCCCACAAAGGGAACAGAAAGTTCTAGTAGACTTTCAGGCCAGCGGTACAGTCTTTTCAAGTCATTGTTCAAATGTGAACATGAAAAAGGATGCAAAGTAAATGCAGGTGTTTTCTGATGCTGACATTAAGTCTAAAAATACAATGCCCTGTTCTCTCAAAAGGCTTCTTATCAGTTGCTCCAGAAAAAGTCACCAGTTCTTTGAACAAGGAAAGGTAACATCAAGTAAAATCCACCCGATCCATTCAGTCCCGTTAGTGTTCTGCTGCGTGACGTGTACAGGGCAAACACAGAACGTGCCATGCCCTCACCCTTGCACAGAGCGCTTCAGTGAGCCTTTTCTCTGAAAAGATAGCGTACGGCACTAAGTAAAGTTATAAATAAGATCCACGTTCACTGAAAAGTAAGTGTTTTCTCTGGAGGCTGAAGGGAGGCAACGGGGCACAAAGTAACGAAGCAGAGCGCTGTCTGCGCTGGATGGAAACTGCTTCTGGAGAGCTTAATGTTTTTCAACAACAACCACCCCCAAACTTCTCTATTGCAAGCCAAAGTTGTTTAGGTGTTTCCAATGTGCACAAACATTTTATTACGTACATAATTTCATATAACAAACATGGAACACCAAATTTGAAAACGAATCACAAGTGAGGTATGAAGGCATTCCACTAGACAATCAAAGATACAAGCCTGACTACTATAAACCACACATGTACAGGGAGATTTCATACGGCACATAAGCTTTAAAGGCTTGTGTGAGGAGACATACCAGAGCACCCACAACAATTCAGCCGCTTTCACTACGGCTGGGTATCTACCCAAAAAGCAAGTGGAAAAACACTAGTTTAAGAACAGGCACGTGTGTGGCATTTGGAAATTTTGATTGCGTCTTTTTTTGCGAATTCACTCTAATTTATTGTGTATTTTTGCATTTTTTTTATGCTGTCCCTGAGTCCAAGTGCAAAAAATAACGCAAGAGAGGCTGAATTCCTATCATTTCTGTCCAGAAAAGGAACCCCCCAGGAGAGCCTGATCTGTTTGCAGACTCAAATCAGTCTAAATCATTGGGGGTCAGATAAATCAATTCTTATTTACCTATTAATATTCCATATGTATATACAGTGAAATATTTTAAATTCAGGAAAGTCATTCTTCCATGTTGTAAACAATATGCTCCACAATTTTTGGCCTACAAATCATGCTGCAAGGTATGAATAAAATCATTAACAGAGAAGATGTCTAGGACACCAATCTGGAACGCTCTGTCAATGTTCAGATTATGTTGTGTTTACTATAATCAGTATATTTTATAAAGAAAAAAATGATGACAGATTACAATTAAGATAAAATAAGCTATTATTCTGAATCTATTTAAAATAAAATAATTGACCCTTAAGTTTAAAAAGTATATAATCAGCTAAAAAGGAGGCTTCATAAAAAAGAACATGCATTTGGAGTGAGAAATTTTTT
This sequence comes from Patagioenas fasciata, assembly GCF_037038585.1. NCBI lineage: Eukaryota > Metazoa > Chordata > Aves > Columbiformes > Columbidae > Patagioenas > Patagioenas fasciata. The sequence continues at coordinate 18,092,248 of NC_092530.1, forward strand.
TCACTTGTTTTCATGCTAATTGCAATCTTTAGGAAGAGAACTCTTAAGAATGGGATCTAACATGAAAATACTGACAGACGCTTAAACATTATGCTGGTAGCAAAATGCAGAAAGCTCTTAGTGGTGTTAAACTTTTCATTCCTGCCTTTTTTTTCCCTTTCTTTCTTTTAACCTGCGTTCGGCAGCTAATGATTCGTTATTGCTACAGAAACACACGGTCACCTACATTTTTTAAGGAGTATGCAGACTTTAATTGTTTGCATTTTCTAGCTGGTTCAGAGAACGCTGAGCACAATATTTCTGGGGAAGGAAAGGAATACAGTGACAAGAAGTTAAGACCTTAAAGGTCCAACAGTATTTGCTGCACACCCAGAAAATGAGGCTCTGTCCATGCCTGAGCTGGGGGAACCTTCAGCAGCAACATTGCCAACACAAGCCAGCTCCCACAAGATGACTTTTTTCTGGTTTGATGAACAAACTGTACACGTAATTACACCATTTAATACACAGATAAACCAATGGGGCTTGACAACTCACAACAAATAGAGTGGAGGCAGGGAGAAAGAAGAAGTGGATGAAGTAAAAAAAATACTCAGTGCTTCATTTTTGTTCAAGCTGAAGCATTTTATTTGATCTGAAACAAAACACTTTTATCTACTGGTTATTTTTCAGTTACGAAAATACAAATTAAAAGCAGAACTGTCATTTCGGAATCCTAATGTTTTCTTTAAAAAATGTCCAAAGTTTCAGATTTTCAAATATTTTGTCACATTTTTCCAGTGCATTTATGCATTAAATTGAATCTGAAGTTAAAATACCTTTCCCTTGAAACCACTTTTTCCTAAACTTTCCAGGCTTTGTATGATCACACATGTAAAGGCCTCACAAAAGCTTCTGCTGGGTCTCTTTGCAAGATCAAGCCACTAATTTCAAACCTTTACTAACCTGTATGCATGTTGGGACTTATCAAAAAAGAAAACTTTTCCTTACACAGTTGAAGATCTGGACTGTGAACAGGGGTACGAACTCTAGTCCCTTCTTTCTAGCCCTTAACAACAGTCTGTAGATGAAAGGACAGATCTGTATGTACCTTTCTAAAGAAAAGTGGTTCAACTAACAATGCAGCACAGTGATCTTCCCTCTCACTTTCCTGCACCATGTTCCCATTCTCTGCCCAGAAGTTGTCTGCTTTAATAATGGTATAAGCTTTTCAGGAGAGAGCTGCGATTTCCATACTTTTCTGCAAAGTACCCAGCACGTTAGTCAGGCAGCGATGGTTTTTCTGCCTCCCTCCATCAGCATCCTCTCCTAACACAACACAGCATCCTCACCTTGCCTGAGCATTTCGCACCCATCAGTTGGTTTGCGTTGGTGAAAAGGCAGAATGTTAATGAGCAGAAAGAAATAAGGCTGCAGTTCAAAATGTCTCCGTTCATTTCCTTGCATGCCTTAAAAATGAATTAAACTACTTCCACTTTAAAAATGGCAAGAGAGAAAAAAGGACAAACACGCTTAACAAGCTGAGCATTATGAGGCACCTGCAAACCGTTCTGCAGTGTTGCCTGAAGAAGAAAAAGCAGTTACTCATAGGTGGTTGGGACAGCAAGAGTTATGCCTGAAAATACCTTTTTGCCATGGCAAGGAGATAGTGTTGAAATTTGCTGTGGGCTCCTTTGGTAATTAGGTACAACTGACAACTCTGCAGGCAGGCTTAAAGACTTTGATTCCTCTTTAATAGCCTTGGTTCGATTTACATGACATTTTTATTACCGCTGTGAAAAACCCACCTGGCAAACAAAGTCTCACTCTCCTTTTCCCCCTATGCATGTCTAACATTTGGGAATCTTAATTCAAGGAAGGCAAGGATGCTGGTTAGAAAGAGGGTCATTGCCTCTGAGTCCTCCAATGCTGATTAGTTACTTTTTATTATGAGGTCTAATAAGTAACGAGCAGCCCAGAGCGACACATATTTTATTCTTGGTGAAGTCTGCTTACCAAAAAAAATAGTTCTACAGGTTGGACTTTAACAGAAATGCTCAAGTCATGTGCATCCTCATTCCAGTGCTTTCATAAAAGCAGACTAATTGTCTGGTGACCATGCATACTTGGGGGTGCAAACCAGGGATGGACGTTTTGTACTCCCACACTACACTGATCTGCAAACTTGAACTCCCATCAAATACAGCAAATCCAGCAACACAATGGATGGGTAGAATCCAGGGTAAGGACAGCACCAAACATTATGAGTGCTACTAAATTTGTGAACTGATTTAATATAGGGTATGGAGGGTTAAAATGTTAGGTGTTTGCCAAAGGAGCAACCTATGGAGTAACTTGGTCTGGTTGTAACAGTGCCCAGTTACTTGTAGTTTCTCAACATGAACAGAAATACCACATAGAAGCAAACTGATGGGAAAAGCATCTAGCCAGCAAGTTCACCGTGGCTCATCAAATTTGAAACAGATGTGACATTTTTTGAAATGCATCAATAAATATGACTGGGTAGAAGATATGGGCTGGCTCAGGGCACTGACAGAAACGTCGGTGCTGCTCAGTTTCTCTGAAGCAGCATACCTGTAATGGGACACATAAACAAGAGCTGTTACGGTGAAAAAAATCATTTGCAAAAAGTTACTACTGCAGTTGCCATAGTTACTTCTAAATGAAAAAAAGGGAGGGAGTGTGGCACTACTGGTAATGATGCAGGAGGTTTTGGTAAATGCTATGTTTTTAACTCTGTCTGTGATGCACAGGAGATTAGGTATGTGATAAGTAGCTTTGTTGAAGAGAAGATTCACTGAATTGTACACTGAGTCAAAGTATTTTAATGGAGAAAAGGGAATTGTCACAAAATTAATTTGAAACATGCATGTGTAATGAAATGGCACAATGAAGGACAAATACAGCTTCTTCAAACTCAATTTCACTAACAAATGCACATCAAGGAAAAGTTTTGAACACTGCTAGAGCTGGAGAGGTCTTTAAATACAAACCTAAAATTGTCCTTGTGATGCAGGGGAAGAACATGACCAAAATCACTTTGTTCATATATATATACGCACCAGAGAGGATGTAATGTCATTAAATGCTGATTACTTGCAATGGCAGAAGTCTCCAATAATTGTATTTCGTGGTCAGAAGCCCAAAAGAGGATTGTACACTTAAAGTCATTCTGGCAATGTATAATAAATTTCATCTGTATGCAGCTAAGGTGCAATGTTAGGTCAGCTATTTTATTGTTTCTTCAGAACTAGTGGCTAAATGGGTGAACTTCAGATCATTGATCAAGTCACAAAGCAAAGGAATCTCTTCCTCTGCCCGCACTCCAAAATCACTTTTACAGGAAACAAACAACTCAGATATAAGAGCAAGAAAATGTGCAATAGAAGGTGCAAAGTCCTTGGCTTTCTTTATAATCTATATTCATCATGTCTATAGGAGCTGGGACCACCTTGCCCAGCCTCTAACCATAGCTTTGTCTTTGTTCAAAGAGCTATTCGTCATTAAACATGGAACACAAGAAGATGGTGTTAGGTGCAATTTCCATAAAAGTTCATGGGGATACAAGTGTTGTCTTCACAACTGGTATAGCAAATGATAACCATCACCTGGAAGAAGTCAAACACAAGTTGGATATCAGACAATCTCACCAGCGACCTCCTTCTGTCTCATAAGTGTTAAGCATGGAGGAACAAATACTGGTCTTCGAAAGTCCTAGTTAAGGCATGCTAAGAGCTATATCACAGGCAAACAACACATTCAGCACAAAAGGAAAAGTATGGTGACTTTGACAGGAGACCATTCATCTTTGAGATTAACACTGATGCTGAAATGAATGTCACCCTGCCAAGCACTGCCACAAGGGGCAATGGCAGCAGACAGCATCATTTCCATGCAGGGCTAAAATCAACCCCCAGAACACTCAAGAGATGCTTCAGCTGCCATCGGGGGAATTTGATAACAGATTTTCAGGCACATAGATAGCTACTACGTCTTTAGAGTTTATTCACTAGAAAAGAGAGAGAGCAACTCACACTGCTCTGGTTCCAAGTCATTTATCACTCCTTAGACAGAAAACTATTTCCACTTCCAATTAAAAACCTGTTTAAAAAAACCAACAGGATTTTGAGACATACTATATTTTTTAACAGTAAATACTCCAAAAAGTACCTGACTTCGCCTTCTCTAATGTGACCTTCTAATTCTTCTATGAATTTTTCCCCTTTCATCCAGTAGATCATGGGGCCTGATTCTCCGCTGAATCCAAAGAAAGCTTTGCAGGCCACAGTCAGTGGGTTTCCTGGGGACAAGAAGGAAAGAAAGGGTTAGACACTTTGACATGGCTACTAGTGAGAGAATGATTATGAGAAATTTCAACATCTTGGGTAAACCTCCCCCTTTTATAATTGAATTAAAAAAAAAAAAAGAAGAAGACAAAAAAGGAACAACTACAAACCATCGGAAAAAGGGTGATGTTGATTTGCATCTATAGGAAATAGCTGTGGAATGAAACTCTGAGGTTATCCATCCTTTCATTTTCCCAGAAAGGTATTACATGAACAATGAGAAGGTATGAAAATGGTGGCAACATAAGGTGATGTCAGACTGGCTGTTAAAAAGAAAAGAGATGACTTCTTTGTGAGACTCCCAGGATCTTTACCAGGACTGGGGAGTGTGCCCTAAGAGGCAGGTAAAAGCACTGAACTTGCTTACTGCTGCCCATCTGCCCGTAAAAAGATAGAAATCAAATGTTAATGAAGTCTTGGTAAGCTGTTCAGAGAGCTTTTAAAGATCCCCAAGTAATACATGATACCCGTGAGCACCAACAACACTCATGCTACTGTCAACAGGCTTTTGGCAAAGCACCAAACTTCAAAGCATTACTCAAGCAACAAAGAATTCTCCCTTTCAGCTCTGCAAAAATACTTCCAAAAGAAAGAAAATAAAACTTGGAAACTAATTAGATTTCTTTTCTCTCCAAGAATTCAGCATTTAGATGGGTTTTTGTTTGGCTACAGTTTTAGTTGTACTAGAACAAAAAAGCCCCCAAACAAGCCAGGAAATTCAGGAGAACTATGCCCGTTCCCTTAGTATGCAAATGCAGCTGCTGCACTCACTTCTCTCTGCCTATTTTAATGCAGCATAGGTGTCCAGGTTACAAAGCAGCTGTAGAATTACCAGCTTACATGGCTGGGCAGACCTCATTTAATGTTTAATAGAGACACCTGCTGAATCTTTCGGGTCTTGGATTGCATGGAAAGTCCAAATAATGCATTTTACTATGTTTGGAAGAAACGTTTTATTATGCCATCCATTCTCAGCATGAGCAGGAGACTCTTTTCATGCTGAAACAGAACATGCCTATGCTTTTCAAAAAGGGCTAGTCATTTGGAGCACATCCCTTGGTTGAGCATGGGCTAATAACTTCACATGATTGAATTACTGTGCCTTAATCAGTTATCTGTTGTCTGCTTGGCAGTGATAACTTGCTGTGTGCGTATTCTGAGCGTATCAGAGCCATGTGTTAAATCATATTTGCCTAAATGGCCCCGGAGTTGTCCTAAGTCAACTACTTGCACTCGTCTACCCGCTATTTCAGTGCTCAATTTAAGACACGTCAAAAGAGTCTGATTAGTAGGAAGTGCAGCCTCCCCAGACACTGAAAATCAGCCGTCTTTAAATTGTTTCCAAGTGAAGATCCAAAATTACAAGTCCTTTTGAAACATTAGGATACAGCAAGAAAAGTTTTAAAGACTGCACTTCAGACTCTGTTTCTCAAACAGCTAGGCAGAAATAGAAGATGTTTATCCTGAAAATGTTTTACAGAATCTTTCATTGTCATATTCACTGTGAACTCTGGTACCACAGCTGGCCATTGAACATGTGCAGATGCTGGCAGATTATATATGACTAGCTCAGATGTCCAAAACACAAGAAGGGGCGGATATTCACAGTTATTTGTACAGTCCACAACATTGACCACCGTCATAAGAAAGTTCCAAATTTCATTAACAAATGAAGAGTCAGAAACACTTCTAGGCAGACATTTAATTCCACCACATGACAATACTGGAGAAGTCTGTTTGCTTCTGCTCCTCACATGTTCACCCAGCCCTGCGAGACGCTGCGAGCTCTTCCACGGGAGAACTGGCGCCTCCAGCCACATCCCTCTCACGTTCTCCTAACGTGCCGCCTGCCTGTGCGGTGTGAGGTCTTCTGTGCCGCTTGCCTCAGAGTCATGATACACACCTATTTAAACACCACTTAGTGATTCCTAGCATGTGGCTGCTCAGTCCATGTTTGATTTTAATGGAAAAAGACAACTGTAGCAATGTGAAACAGAAAAGGGCTGGACATGGTCTATCAGCATTGACAGTATATGCCCCTTTCCTGCCACACCGTGCTGGGCATTAAGCGTTTCAGGCAAAATACATTACAGGGTGTGCTTTCCTTAAAAACAGCAGAGTTTTACTTAAAAAAACAAACCCTGAAGAAATGAAGATATTCCAAGGTGAATCTAAGATTTCTGTACATGCACAATAAATATCCTGAGGTAATATGCCTGGTCTGAAGAAATAAGAAGTTTTCTAGACAAACAGGAAAACCTAAAAAAGCTAGCTGTTGGTACACAGCTTCTGTAATAAATAAAGCAAATATAAAGCCTCAGTAGCCTTTACTGTGACAGCCTGGACACTTTGAACATGCCTGGGCAGATCTATTTCCCAGCTTTCCCATCAGGGAAAAACAGTAGAATAAACTAATACTGTCAATGGCAAACTTCTGAATGAATTTGTATTTTCAGCTCAAGGAGTGGAACTGGCCACACCTGAAAAAACCACAGTCCATCTCATCCGCAAAGCCATGGCTGGTCAGAGGGAGCTATAAGCAACTGCTTCTCATGGAACAACTAATTTTTCTCTCAGTAGCAGAACGATGTATGTCTGGGTTGAGCTGATCTGTCCTGAAGTGGAAAGAGCTGGGGGCTTGATGACACCCCAAGGTCCCATCCCAACCCCAACTCTCACACTGTTCTTCTGTTCCTCAAGCTGGTAAGGACACCTTGCTTTCTGTAGCTCTCTGAAGCAGCTTCTTGTTCGTAACTCTCATCCCTTCTTTGTGACTCTGGAAGCAGGACAATGTCAGAAAAGGTAATATTGGCTCTTCATTGCAGAAACACTTTGCCCCCTCAAATAAGCTTCCATTAGGAAACAAAGGAAGGTTTCCCCTCTCCTGCTATGCTAAGGCACAGCTGGTCACAGAAGCAACCTGTTTTCAGGGTTTTCAGGGAACTCCAGCCAATTCCCATTCAGAAAAGAACATGTCTCTGCATTTCCCAAGTCCTGAGATCCTGAAGCTGCAGCTGAGCTCCCTGGTTCCTAAATGATCCCTTCAATACAGGAAGAAACAGGCACTAAGCACAGGAAAAGCCCTTTGCAGGTCCTGATTCTGAGGCTGGCTTCAAGGCACATGGTAACACACCGAATCACAGTTTCAGGCAGAAGGAACTAACAGGCAGTTTGTAACTACAAAACCTCATCTTGTCTGCAGCCCAAACTTTTGCACACAATTACTTCTATTCTGCATGACTCTAAGTATTCCACTACTCACTGTCCTTATTAAGAAAAATTCCCCTTGTATAATTTAATTAACAACATCAAAGTTCCTAAAATGAATGGTATCCTAAAGTTTTCCATTTAAAAATGGTTTGTGCTTAAATCAGATAGACATTTCAGTTGCAATTTTAATTAATAAAATAATTTGCTGAGAAACAGAGAAAATGATTAGTGAGATTTCTAATGAAACAACACTTAAGATAATATTTTATGAACCAAGGGAAGAATGTAGAAAAGCCTGCTTGTAGACATCACCCAGTCTATTGCTTTGCTGGGGTCACCTTGTTACAGCAAAGCCTCAGGTTCCAGCAGAAGTCTCAGCTTTAGCTTTTTTCCCTCCTCTGTCAATCAGGCAGGCTTGTTGCAAGCTCCCAGCTGGTAAGACACAACCCCTGGCAATATGAATGACTTCTACTGATAAATCTTATTGTACATTTTTCACCTGACCATTTTCACAATAAATCTGTGCAATTTTAGCTTTTTTTTTTTTTTCCTGAAAATGGGAATTCCACAGAAATGAAATTATTTTATTCAAGCAAAATAATTTCCTGATGGCAGTAGTAGCACTGGCTAAGGATGGAAAAAGGGTCTGCAAAAGAATTTAGCCAGGCACGTTTCTGAATGTGCTTACTGCAGGTCTGACATGCTGTGAAAGCTAAATCCTGCAGAACAGTCTCTCTTGAGTGAGGCACGCTCCAAGCATCAAGTACATGAAGGCTAAAATACCTAAAAGTTGTTCAGTCTTAAAAATTAAGTGCCAAGGCTAGATCACTGACCAGTATGGAAGACAAAAGCTGTTCACAGATCATAAGATCTGGCTTACGTCAAGGCAATTTTTCGTTGCTGTTTTTTTTTATTTGTTTTAAATATGTATTGATTACTTGTTCTTTTCCATGTATTTTGCACAAGTAGGTGTATTTGTGGCTTACTTGTCAGCATCCATTCAAGAGTGCAACACAGAGTCCACATTCTCTGATGTCTGCATTCTGCTGGTGCTCTGTTCTTCCAGCAAATTAGGCTTTTACTCCTGGAGTAAATCATCCCAGAGCAAGCCCACCAAATATTTGAAGTCATCTCTGAATCCTTGAGTGCTCTTTTCTCTCCCCGTGGCTTGAAACATTACTATTTTTTCTAATTCTTTCACTTTTTTTCTGCCATATACACCATCACCCTCAACCAGCCTGAACTGAACCAGAAGATCCTTCAAAGCCAGTGGCAGAACTGACTGAAAGTGACAAAGACCTCCATTTGTACCAAGCAACGCCAAAAGTCAATCCTGCACATACTGCAAGATGGATTTACACCGTCAGCTGCAGCTGACTGTTAATACCATCGACTATAATACTATTTCTTTTATGTCTTTTCAGGGCTGGATGCTGGATAGATGTAGAAAGAAAGACAAGTGCACAAGTCCCACTGAAAATCATCCCGTCACTCCAAGTCTCTCTTATCGATGCATATGCATCTTGTAGCTCCTCTCTGATAATGGTGCCTGTGTCTCTTTCCCTATAAAACTGACAGAGAGAAGTGTTTGCAAAGGAGCAGCTTCCCACTAGACACATGCAAATGTTATGCAGGTACTTCACAAGCTTTGTTTCTTCAGTTTGCCGAGACAAGATGAGAAAGGCAGGTTACTTATCACATCTCAATAACTGCATTCTCCAGGCTGTCTGCAGGATTGATTCTGTCTTCCCTTTCCAGGCTGCAAGGTTTGCAAGGGAAATCACCATGTCACTGACAAAAACATTATTGTTCTAATAGGCTTTGCAAGCACTACAGACTGACCGAAGCGCAGCAGAGTGACTTAAATTTCCCTAGCAAGGCAGGCGGGATTGTATACAACTGTGAAGTAAAGAACACATTTCCTTTTCCTTCAGAAGGACATCCTGGATAAGAAGATATGGGAGACAGAGTTTATGCCTGCAATTTATCCACAAAACAAATGCCAGGGGCAACACAGACCTTGACTCATGAAAAACAATCTCTGTGTGTGGTAGCTTCTATCTAGTTCGCAGAGAATGACAATTTTCTCTAAGGCTCTTGCAAGGACACCCTCTTATCTGCGTTCCTATGCTCAGCAGTAACAGGCAGAACCCAGCATCACGCTAAGGTGGTGCAGCCCAAGCCAAACTATGGGTTTGGCTCAGCCAGCTGATGCTGAGCTGCTGCCAGGGATGCGAGGATGGCAATGGCAGCAAACGGTGCCCACTCGAGGCCACTCTTGCAACCTGAGAGCCAAATCCTGCGGCTGAGCTGCTGAGTCCCAGCCCTCTGCATGACAACCTGAAGCAGCCAGGGGCATTTGACAGAGGCAGCTGAGGATGTGCTTGGGTTTTGCTCACGTCACTCAGCCCAGCTGATCACTCATGTTCCCCAGTCCCCTCCCAGCACAGATCTAGGGACCGCAGTACCACTTCATGACATCAGGTTCTTCAGCATCTGTTGCTACGACCTGCTAAGGCAGCACTGCAATTCTGCACAGATTATTAGCAAGTTTGCTGATGGTGCCAAACCCTGACCTGGTCAGGCAGTTGGACTGGATGATCACTGCAGATCCCTGAAATAGTCTCTTCTATTCTATTCATCCACTACTGGATTTAGACAAAGACACAAACCCCCACAAAAACCTCTGGAACATTATCAGCTTCCTCCTTTATTTTTCCCTGGCCATTTCCCAGCATTACCTGATCAAAGGTTCCATGTTTTGTTTAGTACAACAAGATTAATAATGTCAGCGCTAATCACTTTACCTGGGCTCCTTTTTCCTCCTCTTTTACTTGGCTATTCTACAAAATACAAGCCTAGCTGTGTGCTAAACCATGTTACCCCTATTTAGTCAAAAGTCTCACGGACTTCAGTTTGAGCATTATTTGATCCAGTGAAAATAAAGCACACTCAAAACAAATTATTTTCCCTGACAAAAAAAATACTACAGAAAATCCTATGTGTCAAATCTCTGTTCCAGTAGCCAGTAGATTCATGACTGGAGATGATCCTTCCAAATATTTGTGTAACTGAAGATCACCCAGGAATTAATGAACTGAAAACATTTTAAATAAAACTAAGAAACCTCCTTTGGGTAGTGATAATAATAGCTTCAATAAGATAGATTTATAGTGAAATCAAACTAGTCTTCAGACATTTCAAATCTGCTTATGAGCATTTTAAAACACACCCATACACATATATATTTCACTAGATTGTTTTATTCTCCAAGTTTCTACAAGAAACAGACTAAAGCAGGTGCTCTACCCCTAAGTAAGGCCCTGTGTTATGAACAGTATATGCTAGCCACTAAAATAATATTCTTGTAGCTGTACTGATACATAGGAAAAATAAGTGGCGGCTCTTCACTGATGGAAGAACATTTTGACTAGGGCGAGTCCTTGGCAATAACAAAGAGCCCAGCAAAAACTTTTACAAGAAAAATGAAGAAGATCTGTATGCCTTTTTTTGTCCTCTGTAGTTCCTGAACTCAATTCTAACTTACTTTCTTGCTCTGCTCTTATTTCTTAGGCCCTGAGACATCACAAAACACACGGTTGTGAGATATTTGTGATGTTCTGCCTCACTGAAATGAGCAAATGGCATATATAAAATGTAGCATAAAAATAACACCAACTAACAGCAAACAGCAAAACCCCAAACATGAAACAAAGCAACTAAGCCCCTAGACAGCTTGTTGTCAAGAACGCAAGTCAATGCATTTGCTGCCATTCTATACAGCCCCAACCATTCCTAATTTAAACAACACAATCACGACCCACTGCAAGTGCTGCTTGTAGGCTTCACTATTGACTGTGCTGTCACATACAGAGAAAAACAAAACTAAAATACACTAAACGTTGAAATATTACTGATAAAAATGTATTGGACATACTAAAAATTAGTCAATCAAGGCAAAATCTCCTAGAATAACTTTCTTCAAAAACCAGACTAATGTGCCCCCCCCCCCCCGCAACCAAAGTAAATCTCACTTACATCCTGTAAAATCCTTTTCACATTTTCAGAACTACCTTGGTGTCAGAATTTGAAGTCTTAGTCACTGAGAGCTCAGGTGTAACTGAAAGTCAAGGATTTTAGCTTTTCAGTTATTCACCTACAATGAAGACAGATGCTCAATGGGATTTCAGAGGCAGCTTGACAGCTGCCTTGTGCTGACTTTACCTTGTGGTCAATGCTGAAAATCTCATTTCTGTACGTTTTGAGGCACATAAACATTATTTAAGAGAAATGTCCTGTAGGTGCTTAAAAAACATTCCCTTGGTGATAGGGTTCCAAGGGCTGATATTGCTTTTTAGCATGGTCAAAATAGGTGGTAACACACAGGTGTGTTGCTCTGAGAGAAGAGCAGGAAGGGAAAAATTATTCAGAGGGACGCTTGCTTTCTTAGAACACTGTCCCATGGTGAGAAGGGGAACAGCCAACCGCTTGTTTAAGCTACAAAGAGACAGACAATGAAGGGACGTTCCTGTCTCTTCCCAGCACCCTGCTGGCTCAAGGGGAAGGTAGGGTCCTATCCAACATCTTGCTGTTTCTTGTCAGCTTCAGGACTTTCCAACTTGCCCCTGCACACAATTTTCTATGGACATTCACATCTTACACTTCAGTTTCCTGAGCCAGTACATCGTGATCTTTTCTCTCAGAGGAAAAAGAGGATGAAATCCAGAACCTCATTCTAGAGAGCAATCTGGTTTCATGTAAAGAAGGTGCACAGAGAGACCAACCTAATCAAGACCTGGCACCATCAATGTGGCCAAATTCTGAAACCTTACTCACGTGAGTACGCAAAGGGTATCCAGTCATACGTCTTAGCGAGTTACATTTTAGTACGCAGAGGGTACTTTGAGGTTGCCAAGGAAACCAGCCATGGGCTGAAGAAATTACGCTAAACCTCTTCCAACTCCTGTGTTGATTTTTAAACAAATGATAGAATTTCTTGAGACGATTACTACAGAATGGATAATTCTTCTTCAATTTATTAGAAAGGACTAAGCAAATGTGAACTGATGCTTCACTCCATGATGTCCTGCCTTATAAACAAGGTGAGACTCTTCAAAATAAACATATGCTTGAATCTAAGGAGTCAGCTGGGGTATTCTCATACCTGGTTTTTGACTGTTCACCCAACTCCTGCTTAGAGTTTGGTTTACCTAGCTCATGCCAAGGCCTGATGTATGCTGGGAACAGCACCGTTAGACCAGGTAGGCAGGAGAGGTGGCCAGGCAGGGCTAACAGGCCATTATGCACCATTATCATCTGAAAATTGCTCTTTTCAGCAGCCATTACCTTTTGTCTGTAGTTTCCTCAGAATCCACTAACTCACAGAAATGGTATGGACCAAACCTCCAAGCTGGAAGGTATAAAACATCAGTTAACCCAAAATTCTTTTGAATGAGATCAAACAGCAGCTGAAGTGCTGAAGCTTTCATGCTTCCCGGTTTGATACAGGGGACACCTGCAACTTGATGGAGAAGGAAGGATGAGTACGCTCACCATCACCTATTTTCTTTTGATCATAGGTGCATAACATTAAGAGTTATGGATTATAATTTCTGAAACCTTATCACTTAAATGGTGAATAAGTGGATTCACATACTAGACTAGTCTGGGCAAAAGGGGATTGAGCCCCTCTTTGTCATGTTTGTTTATTATGTTTCTTAATTAGCTGATGAAATAAAGTTTCAATCATGAACTACATTGTCCTGTAAATTTGAAAGGTCCAAACAGACCATGACATCAGTTTTCCACAAAGACATTCATGAAAAACTTAATTCTCCCTGACCAGCTTGCTAATGTCTCCATAGTGTCCTGCAGCAGGCACATGAGGCCAGCAATGTTCATGTGGTTAACGAGGTCCAGAATATTGCCTTGATGCAGATGTTCTGACGTCAGCCAAGTCCTTTCCTCTCTCTGCTGCCATGCAGAGAACGGGATGGGAGGGCTAAGAAAAGGAGCCAGACACAAGAGGCAGTAACTTCTGCAACCTTCTTACTTCTCCAGCTTTCCTAGCCTTCCAAAAACAAATGAAATGCAGTGCTGGGTCCCAGATAGGGGGATGAAGAGACAGACATCAATCACCTCTAATAACAAATGTAACCACAACTGTCGCCTCAGTTATGCAGGTGGCCTCTCATCCTCAGGGGACAGGACTTCCCACCGTTCATAAGATGACGCGAGTTCCCACTTCCCTGCACAAAGGGACCAACAGGGACACAGGGATGAGATCAGCTTGTACTCAGATGAGAATCTACAACTGACTGATGTGCTTAGAACTCTGCAAATATGCAAACATTTTGCTGAATAGAGAGAGGGCTCCCTATTGATTACATTTAAGCACATATTTAAGTGCTATGCTGAGTAAGGGCAACAGTGAGTTCTAAATAAAGAGTGGTTTTACAGATAAGATTCAAAAAGAAAAACAACAGCCACAAAGCAACATCTTCTCCAAGCTAACTCCAGTAACTAATTCCCATTTATTATTTACTTAAATTTAGAGATAACATTCAGGGAGAGTAGGAAAGTAAAATACAGTTCAATAAATATATATTTTATTTTGCTTATTGAGTGAATCAATGTTGTGCATCAGTTGTCCAATCAAGAATTTATAGGCAAGTTTAATCCCTTCTAATTTGTAGAGATTAAAGGAAACATTTTTATTTGCCCTTATTTTTTTTTTAAAGTAATGATTAAAAAAGTACCATTAAGACTTTTTTTTTTTTTACCTCCAAAATACTTATAACGAAGACCCAAGACATAAACCAGGGACTTGTATCTCGGGTGCAAGACTTCAGCAAGCACTTCAGGATGTAAGGGTCATAAGAAATGTTATCAATTCAGACAACTTCTGGGAGTTAAGAGCACTCCCTCCTAAAGAGATCCAGTGGTATCCCCTCAGGGGGCAGAAACCATAGCCTGTGGTTTCACCCTCCCCAAATCCACCTAATTCATTCTCAACACTCTTGACTGATGATTAAAAACACTCCAAAAGTCAAAAAAATACTTCACACTGGCCCAAGTGGAAACTCCTGCAAAGGGAAACTACCAGGTTTAAATTCATGGTGATGAGACACCGCATGCTTGCAGAAAAGAGTGTGAATTTCAAGAGTTAGCAGGGAAATCACACAAAGATCGCAAAACTCCGGTGGGTAAAAAGGGAAGGAAAGATGCCTCTGCAAGGACTAACATTAGTCTTGACCAGAACACAGCAGAGCACCTCTGAAGGGGGTTAACATTGCCTTTGGCTCACAGCATGAGAGGAGCACAGTGGTCAGCTTCTGTGGACTCATGTTCCAGGTTTGAAAGGGGGCAACTGTTACCTGAGTAACCTGGAGATCCAGACCTCTCGGGATGCTACCAGCCTAACCCTACTGACATCCGCATGGGATACAGCAAAGCCTCATGAGATACTCATGAGACTACATCAGGAAAGAGGGGAGCACGGATTCACCCTAAGGTGGTCCCATTGCCTTGGGGCTGGCCAAGGTGGCAATATTTCCTGGCTCTAGATTCCCCATGACCAAGGCAAATTGCACAAGAGGTCACACTGTGAGAGGAAAGTGGGCTCAGAGCAAGAGATCCTCAGACCTCAGTGTGATATGGAAAGAAAATGCATGGATAAGAAACCTTTTTGAAAGAATAAAAAACCCAAACCCCTTGGGGAGAGGTATGTCATGTCTTCTCAAGACTTACAAAACGATACTATGAATTTGAATTTGAAATACATTGAGAAGAGGGGAGCTATACTGCCCTGCTGTGGAGAACTCAGCATGAACTCCCATTTGGGTGAGCCATGTTATGACTTAATCCAGAGCAACCTCCTGAGAATCTAGTGTGAACCTGGGTGGCTGATCTTAAAGAGACCATTTGCTCTTGGACAATAAAGAGGAATCAGGAAATAGGAGCCCTTCCTCTACCAGGTGTGCACAGCTGTCAGTCCTGTTATGCACAGAAGGCAAAGCCTGTGTGAGCGACTACCTGGCCCAGGTAAGAGTTCCAGCCCGCCCTTCACTCCAGCACGCTGTGAACAGCCACGCAAGAGCACTCAGCACACACAGCTGGCTCCCACAGAAAGGGACTTTGATTTCATACAGTCCCAGAGCCTCAGAATAACCCCCTGGTGTCTTGCCCACAGTGATGTTTAGATACAAGGCAGTGTTTTTGAAGCTCAGAGCAGGATCTTTAAAAAAAACCCTCCAGAGAGAAAAGCTTTGCTTTTCTTTATTGCTTATCTCTTTTCTTAGCTGTGCTAGTGCTGAGAAAGGAATTAAGCTGCTCCCTGCAAGATCTAATGTGAAACCAGGGCGACTTCAGTGTCAAGATTGTTATGTGAGCTCTTTTCTAGTGACAGAAATCTTGATGTGACTTGACCTCCAAACTTACCAGAGGAAGCTAGAGACTTGCTCTTCCCCCCTTGGAAAAGGTCATGCCACCATCCAAAATGAAGCAAAGACCCAGATAATCATGATCATCTGGAAGTGTGAGGGTCTAATCACACACAGATGTGCAGGAGCAAGACCAAAGGACTGGCCTTTAGAGATGTGCATCTGCTACTGTGCTAAAGCTGTGCCTGCAGCTAACAGGCTGAGGCAAACGTCTGCCCCTAAAGCCTTGTGAATGTTTCTTTTAAGGATTTTTAAAGGAAATGCTGCACACATTTTCAAAAGCTCACGTAGCAATGCATAACAGAGAAAAATACAACAGAAAAAAAATGGTGGTTGTTCAGAATGGGTTTTCAAATTCAAGAAAGCCACTATGGCTCCATGCATGGGGTGATACAAAATGGCTGGCAGGGCTTCCCTGTTATTTTCCACTCCAACATCCAGAGGGATACTGGCAGAGGGTAACCGGGGTACCCAGTGTCTAGTAATACCTGTGAAGAGTTGTTAGCTGCCCTGAGGGGACTGTTGCATTTGGAAGTTGGAGAGGTTTTTCTCTAGGTCGTTTTCTGCTGACTCTGTGGACTATTAGAGACAGAAAAGGCCAGATAAAATTTTCCCTCTATTTGGACAACTCTGTGTTATGTTGCTGAGAACAGATGTGTCTGAACTGATTTCCTTAATTTCTCATCAAAACCATAATTATTTCCTTAGCTGATTCATTCATCCTTGGGCTAGGGCTCAGAAAAAGGCACTAACTCAGGTCAGTTTGTCAGGAATTGACCGAGCGCTCCTCCCCTCAACCCTCAGCTCCCGAGTCAGCCTTCCTAAAGCCTGAATCTCCACCACCACCTCTGTGCTGACTTGGTGATGGAGAGAAAGCTGCTCCTTCTGAGTATGGTTTATGTAGTCTGAGATTTCACTGGAGGCCTCTAATATTTTGCCTTATATGCTACCGCTGCTGCGTTTCAGCCTGGTATTGCTCAGCAACATTTCCCTCTGCTGAGCTGTGCAGATAGTGGGCAAGATGCAGTTCTCAGCTCGGCCAGGTGGACTTGCCTCTGACAGAAAGCCTGCCTGGAGGGAGATGGGGCTGGATGTAGCATCTGAAAAATCCTTCCCATGTTGTAAAACTCAAACTGTGGGCAGGTCTGCCCCAAGAGCGAGGGAGCTGAGGCAGTGAGGAAAGAGACTGAATCTTCACAGGTAGAGCAAGGATGCTGTCAGCTCTGGTCATGGGGAACAGGGCTGACTCGAGGCTTGTTGAGGAGAGTCTCAAAACAGCACTCCCTTGGGAAGGCTAGGACAGATTTGTGCTCTGTGCTGCCCGTACCTGTGTCATTTCTCATTTCCCACTAAGGACAAGCCCGGCTCAGAGAATGAGCACAGACCCCTACAGCACAGTGTACTTCATGCCTCGCAGTGTGCTGAAAAGCACGATCCCTTGGGTAGTTATCAGCCAAACAGACCAACTAACACTCACTGTTCCCAAATACCAAAAAAATCAGCTACACAGACACTCACATCCCACTTCAGGTCCCGTAATGAAACCCATTTCAAAAGTCAGCTCCACACAGAAACATAGCTCTATTTGCTAACAAGTTGGGTTTTTTCCTTTCTTTTCCAGTGAGTTTCTGAATGTTTCTCGTTTTCCCAACAGACAAAAAAAGACATTAAATACTTCTGTACTGACTCCTGTAGCACTAGTTCTCAGCCTTTTTAGATTTACTGACCCCTACAAAATTTCTGTTGGAGCTGCTGACCTTCCCAGAGAGCCCTTGCCCCCACCGACAACAAGGCACAGCCCAACTCCCCTTCAGAGCCCCGAGGAGCAATCTACCACACTCCCGAGTCACCAGCCACGGCCCCGGTGAAGGTACCCGACAGCAGTACACATCGCGCTGTGTCCACTGAGATTACAGAGCGTACGTAGAAGCTGGGGATAGGTGTGGAAGGCAAAGAGCAATCTCCCTTTCGGGAGACTGCTTCAGAGAGACTGCTTCAAATGGCAGAGTAGTAAAAGGGCACTTCAATGAAACGAGAAATTACACCTCAGCGTAGGCAAATGTTTCCCTTGTGTCTGGCACAGATATGTGAGGGGACAGGGAATGAGCCTTTTAGGCAGTGTAAAGACCCAACCGGGAGAACAGGAGTGGCAGGTTGCAGCCTCTCTAAAGGTGACAGGAGGGCTCCTAGCATGGCTGCCCCAGCACTACACCTGTCTGAACAGCAGTGATGCCATTCCCAAGGTGCGGGGCTGCCATGGGGGAGGCTCTTGCTTGTGCTTTACCAAAACAGTCTCGAGTCCAGTTTCATCAGTACAAGGGGTAGTATTAACAGAGGCCAGGTTTCCCCAGAGAGGCTGGCTGGGGAGGGTTTCTCTTCACCTGCTGGAGAAAGGTGACAGCAAGCTGTAGTTTCATAGGAGAGAAAGTAAAATCTGCCCCACTTGCCAAGGGAAATACAAACACGTGGCTGGCAGCGCACTCGCTCTGTGCTGGGCTTGCACGGGAAGGCCAGATGCTGCATGGTCAGCCATGCCAATGGCAGCAGCATGCTAGCGCCCACGGGGCTGGCAACGCCATCTCTGCTGCACACAACTTCAGAGTGGCCTGGGGTGGTGGATGATCCCGGCTCCAGCCAACACCTCCTGCCCTCACAGCTAGCACTGCCCAACCCATGGATCCTGGGCTGCCGTCATGCTTGACAGGCACTCAAGCTAACACGGCTTTTCTTAGGGGGTTAAAGAAACTTCAGCCTCACTGCGCACAATCACTGCTAAAAACCAGGCCTGCCCCACCAGAAGGGGTCTGCAGGACCCATGGGGTTTCAAGCAGCCTCACTCCCTGATACTGCCTGACCCACTTTTTCAGTTGGCTTTAGATGCAAAGGAGAGGACAAAGAGACAGGCGGTTTGTGGGAGTTACTGATTGCTGGCACCCTGCACTTTGCTTTTGTCATGTCGAGTCATCTGCAAGCTGCTCAGAGCCTATGTGATGGTACTTTTTACTTGCTCAAATGGAAATGAAATGGAAATTAAGTAAAAGCCAGAGTGACATGCACTACTGTGCAGAGAAACAAATGCAGAGCCACAGAGTAGCACGTCCTCCTAAATCTGAGGCCATGAGCTTCACCAGTGCCTGGGGAAAGGCTATTTCACAGAAAAGAATTTCACTTTGGACTAAATGAAGACAAGGTTTATATAACCTCAAACCCAAAAGCAATCAAAGGAGTGTGAATGGTCCCACAGAAGGTTGCTGACCTGCTTTTGTCTATGTTTTTCCTTCTTCAGTTCCTGGCCACACTGAGGCATTTCAGGGAGGTTGTTTACCACGCAGTAAACCTGACGGTCACCTGCCTTTGTGTGGGCCAGCTCTGCTTCAGTGGCTTTGATTCTGTGCAGCGAAACCTGAGCATCTGGCAGGGTGTAAGCAGGGCTTATCTGCTGGGCTGGCAGCTTTGCCAACAGCTGGCGGGCACAACAAAGCTGCACCCAGCTGCAGTGGGTACCACAGGCACCTGATAGTTTTTATCCATCCATACAGACACGCCCGGCCTCTCTCCCTCATTCTCCTTTATCAACACCCATGTAAAGGGAAGGTGGCTTTTTGCACAGTTGTTTCAATACATTCCTCAACTGATGAAATATTGCCTGGAGTAACTGAGGGAAACACTAGAAGCACAAGAATACTACAAGCCACTCTAGAGCATGATATGACCCACTTCAGCTCAATCAAAAATACCTTAACTCCCCCACAGCCCCATAAAATTTTCACTTTCAGTATGCTAAACTTCTTGAAAAGCCTAGGTTTTCAGTGATTACAAAATATTTTCTTAATAAAATGAAAATATATATTGACTCTCAAACAGCAAAATACATTGTTTGCATTTTGGGACCACAGCTGAACAGAAAGAAAGAGAAGCCTATGACGACAGCTGAGGCAACAAAGCTTTTGGTTGCAAACAGACTTTGAATAGTAAGATCTCAAAAGCATGGTCACACTCCCAGTGCATTCAACTCCACATAAAAACCTGAGTAGTGAGATCTGCTGTGATCACACGTGACAGAGGGAACCGCCATGAGTCATGCTAGTCGCTCACATCCATGTGCAGATACATAGATGCAGCTGGCAGTTGATACTGGGTCCCTCCCAAATGAAAATATGCTCAGATGTCTCCATCTTGAAAAGGAGAATAATAATAATCTCCAAAATACACTAATTTAAACCAGATATGATTCAATTTTCTTTTGTTTTAGTCCAGATGTGCTCCAGACATGCCAACTTGGTCTCTAAAGACTTCCCTGCGTACTATGGTCTCCTAACTACTCATCAAAGCACACTGGGTAAAAATTTCTTTCCTCCACATCACTAGTCACCAACACGACCTTGTAATTTCAGTTTCTCACACCTCCTCTTTTCCCTTGTCCTATATCTCTGCAAAGTCTCATCTCTACAGCATATTGCCATTGGCTACTACTGTTGAACAAAGCACTCCCAATTTCAAACATAATGAAAAGAAAAATCAGTAACACAAAAGAGAAAATTAACCATGGAAACCACTCTCCCAGGGCTGGCCAGGTTCTTTACGTTATACAGCTGAATGTGCTTTACAGAAGCACACAGACTCCCCCGCTGCTGCTGTTCTTCATTTCCTCTGGAGTTTGTTCCACTGAACAATCTGCTCTCAGAAAGGAAGAGTGTTGGGGTAGGTGCCAACCTCAGAGTCCCCCAGCACTCCTCCTGAACCTCACAAAAGCACTATTCTGCCCCCAAGATCTTCCTCGGGTACACACACACACACCCCCAGTAGCCCAAGATCTGTTTTACAACAAGCAATGATTAGGAGACATGAACCATCCTCTCATTTTTTTTTCTGCTAGGTGCACACAGGGTGCACCCTCTTCCCCCTATTCCTGCTGGAACTACTGCAAGCTGCTTTCATGACAGATTTTCACTTTAAAAAGCAATTTGTCAGTACAAGTGACGCTTAAATTTTAAAAGGTAGTGACTAGTACTGGGATTTGGAATCTCAGTCCTGACCCAGGCAGACCAAATGAGGCTGCTGCCTTCTCAAATTGAGGGTTTCTAGTCAAAACTCCATTTTGTGCCAATTGCTAGTATTTAAAATTTTAACATGTTAAAAATGGCATCTCAGTAGGGGGTCTAAAGACATAGCCCATGTGGAAGGGCACTTATGTAAGCACCAAAGCACACAACATCTGAATCACCCCTGCAGCCATTTGGCTATGGGACAGAAAAGAAAGACAAAAGCAAGTAGGCTTTCTGTGGGACACTGTCTCTACTTTACCCAACATTTTTACATCTCCTCATTTTTCACCAGGGACCATCATCCTTCAAACTGTTGAAGAAGTTTTGGAAGAAGAAAGGAGGCCAAGGTACCACAGGAAACAGTGACTTCAAGAGCTGTGAAAACAACTCTTTAAGTCCCTGGAAGCCAGAAAATATCACGTAAGCTACTGAAGCGCCAGTGTACTATCACCATTGCTGGTTCATCTTGTCATATTCCTTCATGCCCAAGCAGTGATCTGGCATGGTCTTGCACCCACTGGCTCTGTGAAATGTACTCTCTCCAAAGAGCAAGAGGTCCAGCCTCAGAGGACCTGGCCTTGTACTCCTGTCTTAATCTTGCAGAACAATGCACTATTCCTCACTTTTAGTCCCAAGGAAACTCCTGCTTTCATCCCAGAGCAGTACACAGTTAATAGTTTTAGCTAGTAAATCCCTCAATTCTTCAAATGATGCCTTGAAGAAAATTATATTTTTGTTAGAAAAAGATAAAATTACATGAGAAAAGTCTCACTCCAGCTGATATTCATAAAGTAGATGTTACATGTTTCAGAAGAATTGAAGATTACCTTCAAAGATTTGCAAGGCTTATCACTTGATCCCAGTTGCAAGTCTACTATAGCTAATTTTGTATAGACCTTTTAAATGCAAACACACCTGCAACACACAAAAGCATGTATATGGGAGCTTGAAGAACGTATTTGACAACTCGCTTCTGACTGTAGCCTTCCCTCAAAAAAGCTGTAGAACGAGGACTATGCACAGCTAAATCTTCTCCTATACTGAGAACCTTTTGATACTGCAGGATGGCCCAAATACATGGTGAGCATCTGTCATTAACTACATATCTTCCAATCAATTAATAAAGTTGACTCATTGTGTAAATGATTCAGGAAGATATTTCCCAAGAATATGTGTTCCCATTACAATCTCAATAATTATCAAGCACTTTCCCCTTTGCAGTTTAAGGTGAGCACTCCAAACACCAACACACAGGCGCACTTTGAAACAATGACCAAGTTCCATACACATACATGCATTTGCCAGATTAGGGTGTTAGATACTATAGTACCTTATAAATTTTAAAAAAGCATGTAGTGATTTATCTTTTCACCTTGTGTTTTGCAAGAAATCACAAATTTGAGCTTTATTTGTGCCAATACTGAGCTGTTCTGCACAGTCCCACCGTCAGCAGTGCTAGGATAATCACTGATGTTGCAGGTTGCCTTGCTTATTTCCTTAAACAACTGCAGACAGAGCGACCCTATTACTGCTGTGCTTTGTAAGACACTGACCTGAATTTTTCACACATTGTAGTGGAAAATGGGAATAATGGTGACAGTCTGTGAAATTACACAATGGCTAGAGAACAAGAATTGAGCATACTGATGCTCAGGTTGATTGAAAAAAAGAGGATCTTGGAAATCTGTGGGAGTCTACCACATAGTATGCTGCCTCTCTAAGCCAATATGATTCAAGCTGAAAATTGAGCCTCTCTCCTGCTTTTTAATCTGTGTTGTTTTTCTAACAACTGGGAGTTCACTTGTCTAATGCTGGTTTGCTTCTCTGTTAGCTGCATGGGGCTTCCTGCAGACGTCATAAATTTTTAAGGCCAGAACAGGTCATCAAGACCATCTCTCCCTATCCCCACTCATAATGGTCTTCTTACTGATCATTACACTCTTCCCATTAACTTGTGCTTTGGTGAGCGTGTATTTGGAAAGAGGCTGAGTATCTGGGAATGGGAAATGCTCTGTAATCTCTGATCCACTGCTCCGAAAAGCTGTGGTGTGAAACTGAAGACAGAAAAGGAACAGAGTGTGTCCTCAGCAGCTGTCCCTCCTCCTCCTCTGCGGACTGGTTTGATAGCCTTCTGCATCCCTTGGCACCACCCAGGAATCAACACCTGTTTTCAGCCCTATGACTCCTCATTTTATGGAGATTGCAAGTAATGCATCTGCACCATCCTCTCCAGGGCTTGCAGATTTTTAAGTGCTGGCTATGTATACATCCAATTTTTCAAAAGAGGAAAGACAATACCAGATTAAAAAGGTAATCAAATGCAAACCTTCTAGCTTATTTTATCTGTTCCTGGACAAAATACTTCTGTGACAAAGCTATATTTTTGAAACGGTGATCAGGGAGGTATAAGCTACTTGCAGCCCCTGTATTAGATAGTAAATATACTTTGGAAGAAACGTACTGCTACGTCCTCGGACATCTAATATCACAAAGACCCTGTTCAATCCCCAGCAGAGATTTGTAAATCTGGCAAGTCTCAGCACAGCTGGCAGGCTCTGCTCAAGAGAGAACGGAACGGTGACAGGAAGGCTTCTGTCAGGATCAATTTACTTCAGCAAAATGTGTTTAAGAAGCCTTGCAGAAAATATTGTCCTGTTATAGATAGCTCTGGCTATGCCAGAAAGTCTCTTGCATGTACTTACCCCAAGGCAAGAAGGGTTTATGCCTTCTTCGTCCTCAGGAAGATAAAAATCACACCAAATATCCTTCTCTCCTTTAGCACCCCCTCCTTCTGTATGCTACCCCAACCCACGGGAAAAAAAACTTTGGCAGAGTCATCTATCACTTTGAATGTAAGAGCAGATATTTCATGAAACTTAATAAAAGAAATACCCATATTCTTCACCCAAACATAAAACATGATAGATACGGATTGGTTGCCATTTTTTTATGAATCTGCTTAGAGCACTAGTGGATATAAATTATGTTAAAGGACAAACTGCAAGTTCTACATGACTTGGCTTCTAGTAATGAGAAACCAATCCTGCATATAGCATGTCACCAGAAGACATACTTTCTTCCTAGTTATCGTTAGTATCCATTAACTTCTTGTTGGGGGAAATTTTCCGTATATTAATCTCTTTCTGTTGGTCAGAGCCCTTGCTAATATTTCAAGCAGTTATGATTGTTCAGCCAAAATCAAAGGCCAGTGATAAGTTATAATGATCCTTGCTTCTTGAAATCTAATTTGCTTTTAAGGAAGGAAGAAAAGGGGGAAAGAAAAGGATCTTACTGCATTTGCACTATGTCTGATTTCTGTCAATCTAGCATTTCCCAGAAGTAGGTCTTTAAGTCCAAATAAGTTAGCTTTGTCTTTCTTTATGCATTCATGCATTCTGTTACGTGCAGCGGCAACACTTCTGTCATAATGAGGAGTCAGGATGCCAGACTCCAAGTCTGTAACCAGGTGCTGGTACAGGATGTGCAGAAGCCTAATACAGCCTCATCTAGGGCTCCAAAAAATAAAAAGGCAAGCAGAAAAAATATTCTCATTAAAGAGAACATGGCTTATGCGCAAATCACCACCACTTTGAGAGTTCCTCTTCTTCACATGAAATTGAGGAACATGAGTTATTTCAATATGCTTTGACCCCCTTTAGTCTCACTTCCCTATCATGAGCACATGGCTGTTATTTAACCACTTTGGAAAGCTATACCATAGAGTTAACTCATTGTTAGCGTGTTCTTCATGGCTTGTGCAAAATTTTCACCCAGACTTTTCTCAGCAGGGACCTCCCACCATGGGGCAGGTGTGGGCATTTCCACCTCCATATTATGAGATTCTTTTTGGACCCAAATCTCCACAGTACTGACACCAAGAGGACAAGTGGAAATGGTACACTGAGGTAAACTTGACTTGATTAAATCTGTTGGCTTCAGCAAGGTTATTCAAATGACAGAAGGGATTAAAAGGGACAGCAGCAGTCAGTCAACCGGGCAGTGTCAGCAACGTGCAGGCTGCTGCTGAGGGTACTTTGTGACTGCAGGGAGCAGGAGGCTGCTCAGCATCCAACTGCCTATTGCTTATCTTAATGGTATCAGCCAAAACCCAAACTGGCTTTTGATATTTTCTGCAAGAAAGACACAAGGCAAAAGAATCTCAAAGGGGACTAAAAAAAAAAAAAATCAAATGGAGACCAAAAGCCAAGATCCTGTCACCAGTTTACCCCAAAGCCTGTCTCTCAAACCAGAAAAACTTTCTGCTACAAGAACAACATATGAGTTTATACTATAGTTTGTGATTAATAAGAGCACACAGGGCAAGCTTTCAATTTGAAAATCGTACAGAACTTCTTGAAAAACAGCCATTGTATCCAAAGCAGAGAACAAGGGGAAGAGGCAGGCTGGGACAGACTGTGCCCAGATCCTCCCTTAGTGCTCCTGGGTACCTCGGACACATACCCGCTCCTTCCCCACCTCACCAGCGCAGCCAGAGCTGTGGACAAGCTCTAGCTAAGGGCAGGAATAACTTTGCTTTAAATCACATTCTCTGCTGAGCAGCTAATGATGCTGAAGCTTTGGAAGATGGATAAGTGCCAATGCCAACTCTTGCAATTGGATTGTGGGACCCCACTGCATGACTTTTAGCACAGATTGGTGCTCTGATGCTTTGCCTCCTTGCAGCATGGATCTAGAGGAGAATGTTGGGTTTTATACTGACAGTTAGAGAGAAATGTGAAGTTCAATGATCTAATTCAAGTATGATGAAGTGCCCAACAATGCCTGAAGACCATTCTGGCATTTATATGTATTTCAAAACTATCTCATGTATTTTTGGAGCCTGATTTATTTTTTCTTTTAACTCTTTGAGCTGGCAATACTAGAAAAGAATAATACATATTTCAGCTCTCTTCAGGGAAGTACAATTGGCAGAAAATCAGATCAGGTGTTCTCAGCTCGGGGTTAGGGAATGGGTCTAAGAATGAATCCTGACTGATCCTTCTCTCTTCATTGCCAGACTGGATGGCTGAGGATGAGGAAGTCCTAAGGAGATTCATGGAAAGACAGTGTTGGCTGGGAAAATTACCACAAACAACCACACTGCAGCATAATGGAATCTACCATCTAATCCAAACCAGAATGCGCATTTTTTTGGAACATATTTCACCAGAATCCCCACCAAGCTCTTTTCATGAAAGACTCTAGTTTTTAAATACAGGCGCTGCATTTTTTACAGGCCCAGGGAAAAGCAACAGCTCTACAGGGACCACATGGACACATATGAGAAAAGAGGGTGCTTCTTTCTGCACTTTCAGAAAAGCTCCTGCAGCGCATAAAGCTTCTACAAGATGTACAGCTTCTTTCAAGAGGTATCACTAAAGCACTATTTAGGAATGTATTGATTGGTGGACATTTACAATGTTGTCAGTCCCAGACAAGATGACCTACCATCAATTATTATATTGGGTACTGCTTACAAATGTCAGAGCCATTACTCAGGAAATTGATCTTGACTTTTTGCAATTTAAACATCAACAGAAAGCAGCAAACAATTAGCAGGCTATTAGTAAGGGTGCCATGACACAATTATTGACACTTTCCTTGGAATTTATGCACTCACAGGTACACATACTGTGTTTATATACCTACCATCTACGGGCTATCTGTACCCTCAGCAGATGCACAAAGCTTGGTCTGACTTGCGCAGCTGCTCCAGAGTCTCATCCCTTTTGGGATTTGGACCTATTGTTACTATTATAATCTCAATACCATCATAAGCTTGTAGATGTTCTCCTTGAGTGCGGTGGGTTGATCCTGGCTGGACACCAGGTGTCCACCAAAGCCACTCTATCACTGCCCTCATCTGGACAGGGGAGATAAAATACAACAAAAGGCTCATGGTGTGAGATAAGGATCAGGAGAGATCACTCACCAATTACTGTCACAGGCAAAACAGACTCAACTTGGGGAAATTATTTTAATTTATTGCCAATCAAATCAATGTGGGAGAATGAGAAATAAATTCAGATCTTAGAAACACCTTCCTCTCAACCCTCCCATCTTCCCAGGCTCAACTTCACTCCTGATTTCCCTACCTCCTGCCCCCAGGCAGTGCAGGGGGATGAGGAAGGGGGTTGTGGTCAGTTCACCACACATTGTCTCTGCTGCTCCTTCCTCCTCAGGATGAGGACTCCTCACACTCTTCCCTTGCTCCAGCGCAGGGTCCCCCCCAAGGGAGACAGTCCTCCATGAACTTCTCCAACATGGGTCCTTCCTATGGGCTGCAGCTCTTCATGAACTACTTCAGCGTGGGTCCCTTCCATGGGTGCAGTCCCTCAGGAATAGATGTGAGTTGCACCATGGGCTGCAGGGGAACCTCTGCTCCAGCACCTGCAGCACCTCCTGCCCTCCTCCTGCACTGGCCTTGGTGTCTGCAGAGTTGTTCCTCACACATATTCTCACTCTCCTCTCTGGCTGCTGTGGCACAGCAGCTTTTTTCCCCTTCTTAACTATGTTATCCCAGACTTGCTACCACCATCGACTGATGGGCTCATACTTAGCCAACGGTGGGTCCATCTTGGAGCTGGTTGGCACTGGGAAGCTTCTAGCCGCTCCTCACGGAAGCTGCCCCTGTAGCCCCCCTGCAAACCAACAAACCCAGTGCGCTGGGATACACAGGGATGCACCAGCAGCACTCAGCAGCTGCCTTTTGTAACAAGTGCTGCCTGAGCCAATTTACCAAGAAAATTGATAAAGTCAATCACTAGGGGACAAAAGACAAAGAATTCTGAATTGCTATTTTTCCAAAGCACAAAATAATGTAAAATATGTTTGTGTTAGCATCCTGGACTAATCCATCTGAAGTATAAAGAAGTCTAGAAAAGCACAGCATTTCCCATTCAATTGTGTTTGCATCTTCAGAACTGACCTTTGCGATCAGAACCACCCATGTGAAGGAAAATGGGAATTCTTTTGTTACACACCTTACAAATGTCATTTAAAATCCCTGTTGCCTCCCCGGCAGGAAGGGTTTGAGTAAGCACAAAGCTGTCCATGAGATTACCTGTATTTTCTTCCAATCTGGCTACTTGTTAGATTGTAACCACTTTCCTATTTCTAAATTGCCAGTACTTTGAAAATTCTGCATTTCATCAGGGTCTTCCTCTAAAAATAGAATCCTCTGAAGGATTTTAAGAATGTAGTAAATGTAGCTTGATTTCCTTTTCTTCTCTTAAAAGAAAAAAAGAGAATAAACAAAGGAGAGACTTGAAGAGACTCATTAGGTAGCCTAGCTGCAGCGTTTGGAAAGCAGATAGTGACCGTCCAGTTGCAGGTGAGCAGAAACCTGAGACACAAACCTCTCAACTATGTTTAGAACCTTCTGCTTCCATTTCGGTTGTTAAAACCCCGCACGTCCCAAGAACAAGGAACAAGATGAAAGGTTTCCTATGATTATCTGTAGATGTGCAAGTCACATCTGCACAGTCACCTCATTCCCTTCCCATCTTCTTCCAGTAAGCACTTCAGTTTTAGTCTGAATAACCTGGCGGAGGTTTGCAGAACAGTTGAACACCCAGGGGTGCTGAAGATCATCAGAAATTCTGCCTGGAGTTTCATTGCAAGCGCTCTGCATTGCTACCTTGAGAGTGGCTTGAAGTGACAGAGATAAGAATGGATTTAGAAAATCATCTTTCTTGCCTTTCAAATCCAAAGCAGAATCACAGGCAAGAAACTCCTCCATCAGGTCTATTCTCACTTCCAGGGTGCTGCTTTAGAAGTATCAAAAAAAGCAAACAGATGCAGGTAAGAAGCTCTACTTGAAGTCAAAAGAGGCTAAGGGGAGGAGGAGGGGCACTTTTTTGGACAGCGTCTCTGAAAAACAAATGTCAAATCAAGTGACTGAGGCAAAAATACCACTGCTGCCTTACAGGCTACAGAGTCTTCGCGTTTCCTTGTCGATATGTCAGAAAAGCATTAATGTCAAAGGATAGAAGATGATCCTGTAATGTACACAACCGAAATACAAAAAGTCATTTTGGGGTTCTTCATATGGGGGAAAACCCCATACTTCTTGGGGTAGAACAGAGAGCTGAAGATTCAAAACTCAACAAGGACTTTAACTTTCTCACTTCCAACTTATTTTTGCAAAACTACAGCCACTTATTCTCTTTCCTTGCCATTGACATTGCAACTGTCAAATGAATAAATAGCGGTGTTTCAAAGAAACATCACACATTGGGAAGAGGGCATCAGGGAAATTAGAACGCTGAGCAGGAACCTGACTGTGACAGGAGGCATGTCAAGAAATGACTTTGTAAGTCTGCCTGTGAATGTAGCTGTGCGGTCAGTAAAAACTGGCAGAGCCTTTTCATATTATTCCTACTGGCACAGCTGCCAAAGGAAGAGCTGCTAATTTAACAGATTCCTGCCAAGTACGGTAAGGGGAACAGCCCCATTTGTGGTGTCTGAGGATTTCGTTAGATGGCATCACATTTTAAAGCCCCCCAAAGATCTGTCTAATAATGAAGCCTGCAGACTCAGATGTTGGTATTGGCAAGTTCTTTGATTTAAGTGTACTTGCCCCTTTGCTGAGCTACAGTAAACAAGCTGTGCTTTTGCATTTTTGATGTGTGTGTAAAAGCAACATGACATGACATCAAAGCAGCTCCCATAGCATTGCCCACAATCTCTCTTGCAAGAGGAGCAGAAGGCACTATCAGCACCTGGGAATAACTACGAAAGAATCCTGCTGATGTGTTCTACCCTGTGCCGAAAAAGTTAACTTTCCTAGAGATTAAGCACTCAATGATGTGACTCAGTGATTACATTTCAGCAAGTTGTGTGCAATTTCTTTGTATGCCAAATGTGGACTGGCTGACTGCAGCAAATTTAACTAAACTACTTGGCAGCAGCCAGTGCTGAACAACACTTCTCTTTATGCCTGTGCAAAGGCGCAGTCCAGCTCCCATCGCATCCAACAGCAATTCACAGGCAATGCTATTTTACCTACTTAACCAAATCCTCAATCTACCATCATTGATCATGATTCTATGAAAATGCCCTTAATTGTGCAGCTAGTTGTGTTACAATGACTGAGTCCTGAGATGTTGGTCTTGCCCCTAGCTGAGAAAGGGATGGAGACAGAACCCCTGGGAGGGGCAGGGGGAGGCCACAGAGGAAGAATTCAAGTATCCATATGTTCAGTTTGTCAATAAGAGGACTGAAAAGTGCCTACAGTACAGCATACAAGGATTTCACTAGGAAGCAATGCAAGACAGTGGAAGATTTCTTAGTACAGCAGAAAAGGCATTTCAAGAATCAGAAAAGTTGTAACTGCCAATACAACACCAATTTGAAACAGAAAATCTAAACAGCAATTGGAAGAGGGGACTCTGGGAAACAGTGAGTTCGCCAGCTCCCAACACCCTGAGATCATGCCAAGCTGTCTTCCTGGACTATATGATTTTTTAAAATACACTGTGTTGGGCCCAACACAGGGGGAGACTGAAAATTTAGTTGCCCATAATGCGCATGAGATGAATTCAGGTGAACTAACAATCCTGCCTCTTGAAGCTCTGAGAGTCTACGGACTCCTGTTAATGGGATTACTTGCATAAAAAATACCCACATAAATGAGAATTTGCACAACTGCATCAATTTCTAGTGAAAACTGCTCCTAACAGGTATCTTCTATGTGATATACTCCATCTCAACGATGCAAGATGACCTAAAACTTAATGTAGTGACAAACAGTAAAACTCAGGGGATCTGTGAAGACTTTTAGTAAAAAGTTTGTGGGTTTTTTCTTCCTCCTTAAATAATTTCTTATTTGTTCAAGGTTGTTTGTTGTTGCTGTTTTTTTCCTGCAGACTTGACTATTGAAGTGCTGTTGTCCAAATCCAGTCTCAGCACATTTTTCACCTTCAGAATTTCACACATCTAATGAAATTTTCTGTCTCATGAACCTGCACGCATTGTTTGATTTTTTTCCTATTGTACAGGTAGGAAGAAACCCTATTACTCCTTAAATATAGAGGTCACTAATGGGATTTAGGGAAAGGTCATTTTAGCAATTATCTGCAGAAGAAAAGCTATTCGAAATACAAAACATGGAATTCCTTAAATTAGATTTTAGGTTAAGGAGAGAAACAAACAAATACAAAAGCAGTCCCCAGGCTTGGATGAAAACCTGCTTATCTGTAAATTGGCCCTTTTTCAGAGTTCTCTTGGCAGTTTTGGCCTGAGGGAAGGTCTAGGATTATATGGTTGCTTTCTTAGTAAAGCAATAAGATTAATGGGACAGATTCTCATTCACTGTATACAGACAATTCTCTGGAACTTACACCATCTGAGGGGCTAGCCCAACATAATTTCTGAAATCTAGATTTCACATAGATGAACCAATTCTTAGAGACGAGGGCAGCATTTTGAAAGGATGTGAAAATACTAAAGCATCATTTTGGGTGGTAATGCTAAAACCAGACATCTCCCCATCCTCCTCCTAGCAGCAGAAGGTAGTGGGCATTTTGTGATTCATTTCTAATTCTGCAGTTCATCGGAGTCTGCTGTGCTGCTCTGAGAATGCCAGCCCAACTTACACCAGCAATTATTTTGAACCAAGAGGAAATTTTTAACGAGCCAGGACTCTATTGCTGACCTGTTTCCAACTCATTAATGCTTTTAAAGTCTTTGCCATCTTCTACTTCCACATCAACTTCTTCACAGCTGCACTTCCTAGTACACATGACACATCGCTAACAAATGATACAGTGCACAGCTCACAGCCTGGAGAGATCTTACTCCAAAAACTAAAGCCATACTTTGAAAGTGCATTTGGAGTGACAGTGAACTCCACCAGGTGTCAACTGCTTATTAAATCAGCAGCACCTCAGTCAAAACCTGTGCAGTTGTCTGAGTCTATTACCATTTTTCACTGATGCAATACTATTCTAAAGACTTTCTTCTCTGCTCTTGAATAATTAACAATATCCTTGCAACATAAAAACAGCCATACTGGATCAGGCCAGAAGTTCATCTATCCTCCTATCTTTTCTCTGACAGTGACTGGGATGAATGCCAAAGGAAAACAACGATCCCTCTCCTGAAACACGCTTCATCCTTTCAGCAATCAGCATTATAAGGACTTCCTGAGCTGCAGGTTGCATTGCATTTCACAGCTGCTGATGGTTATACCTTACCAGCCTCTGCCCCAACCTGTTTTGACACAATGAGCCTCTTCAAAATAGTGTCTAGGAACAGAAACATTTTACCATCTGAGATTGTGACCAATCAATTGCACATAAATGCCAACAGCAGCATATATTATCACACAAGTGAAGCTAGCTTTGACAATGATCATTCTCCCTGCTTATATAATAGCTACATAATAATTACCAAAATATTTCTGATCTTGTCACACACACAAAAGTCAGCTTGTAACAACACAGAAACAAGCTTTTCCTGGTGGTTTAAAATTTATTTACATACTAAACTCCCTTGTTAGCATCTATTTAATTGTGCTAAAATCTATTAGACTGTAATTATTTGGATAGAGACTAAGTGTCATGCTTTCCCCAGAGCCTAAATCCAGGTATCTTTGATGTCTGTTTTGCTGCCTGAAAGAACACTAAGTTTTGTTTCATATTTTTCCCATATTTTGTAAAGTGGACATCTTAAGCTTTCTGCAGGAGAGGCACTCCTGGAGTTGTGGGCTATTACACAGCTCCTGGCCTGGGTAAATGGTGGAACACCAGCAGCGCTGTTACACTGATGGGGCTGCCGAACAACCGCAGTGCTGAGCTGGAGCTGCAGAGCTCTGGCTCAGTGTGAACCCAGGGGCTGGGTAAAAACTGCTTCAGCCTCATCCTCTTTAAATGGAGCTTTAGAGCTAACGGTTGTGTCTTGCCTGAACAGACAGTGGTGCTTTAGAAAAACACATCTCCTTCCCTGGAGACATTCAAAGCCCGCCTGGACACATTCCTGTGCAACCTCACCTAGGCGTTCCTGCTCCAGCAGGGGGATTGGACTGGATGATCTTTTGAGGTCCCTTCCAATCCCAAACATACTGTGATACTGTGATCTGTCTCAAGGAATAGTTGGGATAGACACAGTGTCACCTGCTGGGAGCTCTGCCAAAGTACCTCCCCGGAGACTGACCTTGCACTGGGGAAGAATGGAGCATCCCAGGCAGCCTCAAAAAGGAAGGAGCCGTCTGAGGGCAAAATCCTGGGACGAAGCGGGGTTAGGCTATGCTGGGTGGGTCCTGTGGTTCCTCTAAGTCATGCCATGAATCTAGAACACCTTCCCTAACAAGCCAAGGACGAGGAAAGTGAGTGCTGCTTTCCCACACCTTCCCTCCTGCTTTCTTTGCTCCTGCTCGGAGGAGGGCGAGAGACAGGAGGGCATGTGTGAGTGATGAGGGAATGAGAAGAGAAGCAGTTCTCCCCTACGGGCAGAACAGATTACATGTAATCAGGGTGCTAAAGCTGTCACAAAGCAAATATGCTGCATTGGTTAAGATGTAATTTGGCTGCGGAGAGTTACTTAGAAATACAATAACAGTAAGTCACCAAGTAGGTGGGTGCAGCTGAAGGTGGAAACCATGCTAGCTCCAAAGCTTGTCTGTCTCTCGGAGCTTTTAGTGCCTGAGTTTTGATGGTATTTCTAGACTGAGATGGCTGGTGCTCTACAATAGACATGTGCTTTGTGAGAAGATTCATGGCATATTTATCCAAGAAGTGTCCTAGTAGCCGTCAGCAGTGAGTCTCTCATTCATCACGCTGTCCCATGTCGTAAGGGGAAGTTCATCTATCCCACAATATATTCCGATAACCTAGCAGTACTTCAAGCGTGCACTCTACCTATTAGAAATCACCAGCAAAAGGTAGGTTTGTTGTCTATTATAATACCTCCATCAGCAGAGAGCTGCTGTCACTTGCATTCAAGTTAATCTGCATGTCATTTGCAATACTCGGAGCCCAAGCAAGCGAGGACAGAGGGGTTCCTGCAGAGAAACACGCTCCCGCTGCTCGCTCCGCAGGCTGGCAGCTGCTGTGTGTTTAGCTCCGCGCTCTTGACACAGGACACACCGCTGTGTTAAAGTGGCATCTGTGGAGAGCCCATACAGTCCCGGGTGCTGCTCCTCCTCATTTTCTTCCTTCAAGCGCAGACAATTTGTTATGTCTACACTAAGACCTAAAATTCTTCAATGATGTGGTGCCCCAAAATGAAGCCTTCTCACTAGCAGATGGCAAGGGTGGCACACAGTCTGAGCAAGGTCAGAGCTGCTCTCCAGTATAAAAGCTCAAACACTCTGTTAAGAACTTCCCAGGGCCAAATACGATCAAAACCCAGAAATGCCCTGAAAATTGTAAATGCTTTTGATGATACCTTTTGTTCAGGGTTTCATGTGATTCTTATTCCATGCAAGAACAGCTTCCCTGAAGTCCCTGTTCACCAGAGTGTTTAAAAGTATGTAAATTTAAATGCCAACATCAACGGAGTACTTGCATGCTTAAAAGTCCTGCTAAACAGAGGCCGTGGGCTACGTCTCACTGCAAAACCAGGTCTCTTTCTACATCAAGATTCCTGTGTTGGAGCAGTTGCTCCAACACAAATGCTGCTGGTGATATGGTACAGGAATTCTCACACTACTGTAACAAATGGAGGTCACCTTATTTCTGGACACCGCAACTATCCGGACTGAGGTAAATGAAAGCACCAACTCTGCTGGGACACTACTACACTACGACATTGCCCAGTTGTAGCAGGGTTGCAGTGTATTCTTATTTCTTTTTGTGGCTAGAATGTCCCTCACCAGAGAAAGCAGGCTTAGTAACCAGAAAAGCCTGTCACTGATTTAACAAAGGAAGGAATGTGCCACAAACAAAAGTCTGTCAAAAAGTTTCTTCTCCATAAACAAAAGATACGGAATGACATCAGCAGGGAATTTTACAGATCCCTGCATTGCAATAGGATAACAGACAGGTATAAAGCGAAATAGCAGTGAGGAAGAGAGAAAACAGGGTAAGAAAGATGGGAGCTCTTCCCTTCAAAACAGAATGTAAATCTTCCTTCAATCTGTAGGTAGAGATGGATGAATATTCCCAAGAGAAAAATAAAGCTGAAGCTATTAATGAAATCCACCTGAATTTACCAGTTAGTTATCACTTGAAATCTAAAATAAATAAAGCCTTTGTTTTCATTGGAATGCTATAGGAGAAAATGAGGTCTCTGTACCAAGCAGCAAGGAATGCACATGGGGAGGAAGCACACCAGTCACCCTGCAAATCAGCACAGAGAGAGCCAGGGATGCTCCTGGATGCGTCTGGTGCCTTTTGTGGACACCTGGTCCTGAAGCAGCACCCACCCATCCTGGCTGCTTCACTACGGAGGCCACCCCTGCGCACCCACATCCTCCTCACTGCCACCCCTGTGACAGTGCTGTCTGCTGTGCCCCTGCCTTCTCTGTGCAAAAACATCTCAGTGTCCAAAACGAGATCTACCATTTGGGCTTTCATATCCCGCCTGTGAAACAAAGCTTCCCAAGGGCTTCCTTTTCCCTTCCTTTGTGAACATGAAAAAAAAAAAAATACAGTCACTGAATTTGAACTGCAATGAATTCCTTCCATCTTTTAACTAGTAGCTTTAAAAAAAAAGATAAAAATGATTTGGTCAATTAATTGTGGTGAACAGCATCTTCTTAAGTATTTGTACAACATCTTTCATAACTGGGTCTTGGTTTGTCATAGAAGAGCTTCCATTTACTCCCACAACACATACAAAACACAGTCACAGAAAGCATCGCCAAGGAAAAAAAAAGGGTGCCAAGTAAAAAAGCCAGGAATTATCTGCAACCTTAACTCAGCCTCCGTGTGCAACTCCAGCACCAGCCAGCCTGACCACATGTACATGTCACATTTTCTCCACAGAGCCGTTGCCTCATGCATTGCATGGGATGAATGTTGTCCACATAAAGAGCAGCTATTCCATATTTTGCTTTCTCTCCTTTTTTCATCATGTGGTCCCTGAATACAGAATTATTAATTTCCTCCTCATCTTTTTGATGGAGTTAATCTCCCTAGTTTCTAATGGCTTCACAAACAATAACAAATGTGATTTTCAGAGCAACTCCGAGAAGCATGGGATGTGTGCACTGAATTTGGTTCACATAAAAATACCATGTGTTATGCAGATCACTGAATACTGGCCTGAAAACGGCCTTGGGCAGTGACTTTTCATGGTGAAGTGCCATATGGATCAATAAATCCATGCCGAGCAGCTGCAGCATTACAAGATGTCTTCTTTTTTTCTGAACATCATGCCACAAAAACCTGCCTTAATGTCATTTAAAAGATACCTCCTAGAAATGTTCAATGATTTCCTATTACTTACATGGGCACAGACAAGTTGATGGAGACGGGGTAGGCAGTAATGTGCAGCCAAGAAGGGCCAGGGCCAGATCCCACTGATGAAGTGCAAGGAATGCTGCTGCTCTCTGCAGGACTGGCTGATCCGGCCCTAAAAGTTAATAGTGCAGTTTTTGTTGAAAACAGGCAAATCCCTTTTCAAAAGTGTGTTTTCCACTAGTTGAGAGGTCTAGATGCTTCTTTATGCAGGGTAGCCTGCCGTTCCTTGTTTTAAAATCTTTTTTTCAAGCTACATAGAAATGATGCTACAGATTGTCAAGGACTGATAAATACCAGTGGTGTTAGCACAGTTTTAATCACAGGATAAATGTGGTACAAAAGAGGATTTTTAGGTAACAGCTTCTATTCTGGATGAATGTTACAGACAAACTTCTCAGCAGGGTGATTTCATAACCTCTCCGCAGGAACCATTTACAGAATTCAATATATTTATATATGGCACCTCAAAGACCATTTTTTTTGTGTCAGAGGAGAAAATTCTTTGCAGAGGGCTTGAGATACTGGTCAAACCTTGTTAATTAGTCAGGCTGTCAGCTTGTCAGATGAATTATACGGATTTGCAGGTAACAGCTCATTAACAAGAAATAGCTACTGCTAATTATAACAAGGTCATGAAAGCAATATCATTCCCAATTTATGAAGGAAATAAAAATAAGGCAAGTGTCTTTTCATCTGAATGCAGATTAAATGAGTAGTAAATGTCTTTTCTCAGTATAAAGTAGTTGGTTCTGGTAGTTGAAGTTATAGCTAGGTATCTCTTTTACAGGAAGATTAAATGAGATTAAATTAGAATGGCCCCACTAATTTCACTTCACTCATTATTTAACCATACGTATTGATTCACAAGTACTACTCAGCCCTTACTTGTCATCTTCTCGGTGGTATTTTCTATGTCAAGACTTTTGTAAACAACCGTGCATGCAATTACAGAATTTTGCTTTCCAGATTAGCTGGTAAATGGGTTTAACTGCCACAAAATATCATGTTTGTAATAAATTACTCTGCGATTTGGTTTAGCCTAAAGTAATGACAAATGTAATTTCTTTTCAACAAACAATTTACAATTGGCACACAGGCAAATATTTGTGTATCTAAATGCTCCTGAAAGTTTCTGTTTGACGTTCTGATACTAGCAATATTGACTTAGCACATAAAGGATGAAACACTAGTATAGGGACATTCTGCTTTTTGGGGGATGGAAACAAAAGTCATTCCAGTCCTCATTTCCTCCTGCATGACGTAATACTTTTGAATATTATTGCCTAATCACTGTTACCTTTTGCAAGACAAAATCCACATTACATCCTATAGGAAATTTGCTATTGATTTCAGAAAGGCACAT
Source organism: Patagioenas fasciata (assembly GCF_037038585.1). Taxonomy (NCBI): domain Eukaryota; kingdom Metazoa; phylum Chordata; class Aves; order Columbiformes; family Columbidae; genus Patagioenas; species Patagioenas fasciata. The sequence continues at coordinate 18,130,060 of NC_092530.1, forward strand.
TATTATAATTGCATAAACACATTTAATATCTTGCTGTGGCCAGAATCACAGATATCCTTCCACAATCCACAACTCCTGGACTGTTTAAGAGGTTACAGTTCCTAAATGAATGCCTGGCGCTCAGGCAGATGTTACTATCCTGGTAACAGAGATGACAGAATAGGTGGCAAGTCTGTGATTCTGCATCCCATTTTACAGCTGGTGCATAACTTCTGCTTGCCACCAGCTTCCCTTTAATTTAATAATACAGGCTGTGAACTGCATGGGCTGTTCTGTCCCATCGTTCTATGGGCTCTGTCCCCAGCACTGGAGACCCTCAATGGCCCCGCATCAACAGCCAAAATTCACACTTTGACAAACAGAGCTCTAACTCTCACTCACGAGCCAAGAAGCAAGCCATGCCCTGAACTGTGCCTGTCGGCTGAAGCAGGGCAGTGAATTAGACAACCCAATACACCGCATGGAAAATTTTGGATCCTAAACAGCCTTTTTTTCTTTCTCCTACCAGACCTAGCTGTGGGCAATGGTTTCTTCCTGGTGGCTAGTATGGGCAGAGAGGTAGTTGATAAAGGATTTTCAGGAGCAGTTTGTAACAGAATCATAGAATCATATCAGTTAGAAGAGACCCTCAGGATCATCAAGTCCAACCATAACCTAACTCTGACACTAACTCATGTCCCTAAGAACCTCGTCTAAATGCCTTTTAAACCCCTCCAGGGATGGTGACTCCACCACTGCCCTCGGCAGCCTGTTCCAGTGCCTGACAACCCTCTCCATGAAGAATTTTTTCCTGATATCCAATCTGAACCTCCCCTGGTGCAACTTGAGGCCATTTCCTCTTGTCCCATCACTTGCTACTTGGGAGAAGAGACCAACCCCCTCCATGCTGCAGCCTCCTCTCAGGCAGTTGTAGACAGCGATAAGGTCTCCCCTCAGCCTCCTGTTCTCCAGGCTGAACAGCCCCAGGTCCCTCAACCACTCCTCATCAGACTTGTGCTCCAGGCTCCTCACCAGCTTTGTAATGCCTCAGTGATCAATTCCACCAGAATTAGCACAACAAAAGGCAGCTGTAATACGTATCTTCACTACTGAACTTAAAAAAATGTAAAGCAGCAAACTGGGACTTTCATTTTGCCTCACAGTTAAGGAAATTTCATGACAATCTCCTGTATGTGAAAGTCTTCTACTGTATTGCCCAAACACAGCACATTTCCTCTATGAAATGTAAACATAAAACGGTTCAAATTCTTGCCTGAAGTTCCAATCTGTAAATGTTTTTAACTATCCCTACTGACCACAGAACAGTTTCCCTGCCAAGGAACTTTCTTGCAGTGCAACAAAGCAAAAGAATAGCTTCTTTTGTATAAAAATTGTAATGTTTTTGCAATATGGAATCCTACTAGATAGTTTTCCACGAGGATTCAGACATCTGTTTGGAACATACAAGCCTCTAAAATGCTTCTCACAGTAGTTCAGATAATTGTCCATTTCTGTTGCTTTGGTGGGAAGTATTCCCACTGAATTGAGTCTTAAATGCTAAAACAAAGCAAGCTCACAAGCACAATAGAAAAGCAGGCAGTGCATTGATTTCAAAAACAAAACAAAAACTCACCTCCTAGGAAAAGCTTTTGTAGAAATGTGCTTAGTACAAGTTGCAAAAAATTACAACTATGCTAGTGTTAGCAGCCAAGAAAGTCTTGTTACTGTTAAAGATGAAAAGGCAGAGTCAATTTCAAATTACACTTGTTGTGGTATAACATATATAACAAAGAAATAGCAAGCGACTGAATTGATCCCTGGACACCACACATGATGCATATTTCCAAAGTGCTTTTGGGTGTGCAACAAAACGTTCTCCTTTTATCCAGTCACATTTCAGTTGTTTGAAAGGCTGTTTGGCTTTCTAAGTTACTAAAATGGACAAGAAGCACTGATGTTCTCTGCCAGTGATGATGATCTCCAATGCAACTGAGCTCCCAAATCAAATTAGGAAATTATTGTTCCTCCTGGTTGTGCAGCACATTCCTTAAAGAAATTCAGTGCTTTACTTGCAGAACTTTCTGTGACATTAGAAGAATTATTCTCTTGGTAACTTTTTCCACCATTATCTCCCAAAAGAAGTTATGTAACCTGAAGCAACACCAATAAAATGAAGATACATGCTTTCCCGCTGCACCGCAGACCTACCAAGGGCCACATCTTGTTGAAGCTGCACAAACTCCACAGAGTATTATCACTTACTCTGCTTATGGATCTATCTGCATCATGACTGACAGACCACCACTGCTGAGGTCTAAATATTCCCCAGGGCCAAACTGCCTTTTGTGTAAGTATCTGAAAGTCAAGAAGCAAAAGCTTAAAGGAATTCACTGTCTGGATTCCACCTCGAACTGCTGAACACTAGAATCCCACTTCAGGCAAAACACAGTGTGTTTTGGGTTGTGCAACAAACAGCCAAAAGGTAAAAAGAAATAGGAAAGAACTTCTTTCAACATCAGTATTTGAGGCTTTTCCATTTCCTTGCTTACCAGCTTCTTGAGCGCACACACGCCATTTCTGCCAACCAACAGCTTACAAACGCCGTCCTGTGTCCCACGGTGCCCTCCCCCCGCCCATGGAGGATCTTGCAATTTGCCTGTAAAAGCAGAGCTCAGCTCCCGGCCAGAATCCCCCCAAAAGAGGCTTAAAGAGGTGAGGCTTTCTATATTGGAAGTCAGATTAGGACAACGCTCTTGGTTTTTTTATCTAGTTAGTTTTACAGTATAAATAGCAACATATTTATCACTGGTTTTATCACAATCTGTCAAACTACCCTTTACCTACTAAAGACTGCTGCAGCACTATGAAGTGGAACGAGCAGAAATAATTCTAGTTTTATTGCTAAAGTGAGGGTTTTGTTTACACTTAAATGCTCAGTCTCAATTTCATAACAGTTAGAAACCTGAAGGCATCAAACATGTGGTAATTAAACATTTTTGTGGAAAAAGGTGAATGTAAATCAGAGAATGAAGGAGGCATTTGTAGGAAACATGGTGAGTTCCTAAGGACTTCTATTTGCTCTGGAATTTTTCATCTCAGCAGGGCTATAAGCACCAAAAGTTTTAATGAGCATTAACAAACTATAATTAATGTCTCTATTTCATCTGCACAGCCCAACTTCACATGAGATTTGGCAACAGAGTCCAGGCTTGGCACCAGCGCTCTCTGCTCTGTACTCTGCTCACCATCTGTCCAAGCAGCAGCCAGAGAAGCTCCCCCGTCACAGGTCTGCAGCGCCCTGAATTATGGATGCTGCTTGCAGCTGCCCCCAACATGCCAGGGCAAGGCGAGCACAGGCCAGCACTGACATGAACCAAGCACCTGGCTGATCTGTCATGCACGTTTCCTATAAGTGTACCTGGACCAAACCACTGCTGCATTACTGCTGGGCAGCCATAACGTTTTATTTAATGGTGATTTCTTAAAACATTGACTGCAATGTAAGGAGGACCTGTATACCCTGAGAGGCAAGTGGGACATATGGCTTTCAATGAAGTTATAATGAATATTCCCAGGACCATCCTGGCAATTTGAAGAAATCCCTCATTAAGCATTTAATTTCGCAGCATTTTTTTTTTCTCCCTGGAAAATGCAACTCCGGTGAAAATTTGATGTTTAATTTATGACTTTATTTTGCACAGATACTACGGGGTGCTGGTATACCTGCATAAATAGATGTACAATAGATTGTGTGGGTATACACTGATACTCTAGGAGAAGGGGGAAGGAAGGGAAACTCAACCATAAGAGTCACAACCAATTGTCAAAAGGACCACCAATGTATAAATGTAGACTAAATTAGTGGTAAGGATTTATCTGAACTTGCTCTGCCTTTGAAAGGCAGTAATAAATAATACAAACACCTAAATATATGTGTATGTTTTACCTGGGAAATTCACAATCCACCAACATTGTCAATTATTTTTCCCCACTTAAGAAATGACCCCAGTAAAGCACAGACAGATGATCAGTGTGTCTCATGGCCCAGCGGGAAAAGCAAGACACAGTAACGGAAATCTGGGTTTTAGTCCCAGCTCCGCCACCAGCCTGCTGTGTGTCCTTGGACAAGACTGTGGGTGCCAGTTTCCCCATCTGCAGAGCACTGGGCTCCTTGGCATCAAGCTTTGAGCTGAAGACACTGGAGCAGATTTGCCCTGAGCCATCCTATCTCCAGCATAGCTGGGGCTAAGCTGGAATGATCACATCCATCTGGATTTTTCTTCCCCTTGCAGAATCACCTGACTGTCCCCGTGCCCTGCTCTGCAAGGCTCCCAGCAGAAGGCGCAGTATTTTGTGGGCTGAACAATATGGAAATGCAGGACCAGCTTGAATCTGGTGCTGCTCCCAAGCTAGAAAGCTTCTCTGAAACCAGAACAGTTGGGGAGCAAACACGTTTACATCCAGATGGGCTTATTAGCTCTAACTCTGGATGGACTATCCCAAAATTGGCAGTACCCCTAGCAGAAGCATTCAATGTGTCCACCCAAGGCTTTCCATTGCAGGAGCGCGGTCAGAGTGCCTCCTGCCCCTGCAAACCAGCGCGCCAGGTCCGTTCCTGTCTCCCGGCCACAGAGATACATGGCAGTGAATGTGTCATCATTTACCTTCTGCTGCTGAGCCCTACAAATGCCAGAGAGAAGATGCACAGGTTTGAATTATTGTATTGGAGGAAGGAATCTATTTTCAGTGTTTCAGAACCTGAGTATCATACACTACATCGACATGTTCGCTGTCAAAGCATCCTTGCTTATTCATACCAGCAGTCCCATTGAAATCAATAGGGCAGACAAAACCTGGGCTGCTGTTACTAAGCTGGAAGCAAAGACAATATAATTTTCAAGGACTGTATTCACTGACTACAACAAATTAGTCTCCAGTGAACCTGCATACATCTGAGTATTTTGTTTTATTTATGGCTTTAGAAGTTGTTAAACACCTGGCTCTTGATACCTAAAAGGATTTAAAACAGAATATTTACAGATAAAAATAAACGATCATATGGATGAGTGAGGCCTTTGTGTGCTAAGTCAAAGTTTGCGCACTTACAGAATGTAACTTCAAAACCTCGTACTAACTTCAGGGCTTCAATCTGCAGGGATATGGCACAGAAAACTCAGCATGGCCTTACCAACCAAGTGTTTAATCTCTGAATGTCTTCCTCCTGTCTGCATAGTTTCCTTCACAAAATTTTCATCTTATACTTTGTACATGGAGAGTTGCCACTCTGCTTCAATCCTTAATGAAATTCACTAACAAAGATAATTACTATACCAATAAAAATGGAGATTTTAAAGAAAATTATATGTTCTCATTAATCAATTGATTTCTGATTTTTATTTGTTTTATACTTAGGCAGACTCTCTAAACACATAAAGGGCAGCCAACCTTTCCTTAAAGATCACATAGATGCAAAATAGTATCTTGAGATGCTCTGAAAGTCACATTTAATTTTTCATTTTAAATATTCAACAGCATGCATCTAGGAGCATTTTTCACTTGGTTATATTAACATGCTCTGACAAGAGAATATAATAATGAGATTACCAGTCCAGCTGTGAAACAAAACTCTTAAATTCTGTAACTTCTGCCAGATGAGCAGTTATGTTTTGGCAGGCTTTGTGAGATGCTTTGGCTTGTCCGTTATCCACTTCTCCTCCTGCCACAGGAATATAAGGAGTCTTCAAAATCTACAACACGTCTGTCTATTCGTGTCGCTGTGAAGAGCCTGTGCCACAAACTGATGAGTCTCTGAAGATCTGGACTTTGACAATTTCCTCTCTTTCAGTAAGATACAAAAGCTAAGAGGAAAACTTTGCATATGATAGAACTCTTTCCTGGTTTAAAACATGTAGATGGGGTTGTATAATGTAGATCACAGAGCAAGGGGACATCAACTATGAGCACAAAAGCTTTGTCAGCTAGGCCTGAGCCTTTAGAGCAGGTGCAAAGATGAATATTCCTACTACTCTATGTTTTCATCAGTGACCTGGAAGCAAACACAAGATCACTTGCTGACATATTTGCAGGTGACAAATTGTAGCTCAGTGATACGCTGTGAGGAGGACAAGCCTGAGATCTTTGGCAAGCTGTGCCCATTCAAATTCAGTGCATTCTGATTTAGCCAAAAGCAAGGCCTTAAGAAACAAGAAACACAAATCTACTTGCAGGAAGGGGGATGCTTCTGCGATTCCAGAAAGGATCTGCATTGTTGTGAAGAACTATACACAGATATCTACAAATACACACCAGCTCCCAGTATTATCTTAGCTGTATGAAAATGCTAATTTATTCCTTAAATTTGAATACCAAAGGACAACAAGATGAAGTAGGCAAGTGTATACAATACTTGTGAGACCTTGTGCCAGCACACAGAATGTTCATGTCTTGTCTTAGAAAAAAATGGAAAGTATATAGAACCCCCCCCCCCCCCCCAAAAAAAAAAAAAACCTAGACTACTGGAGAAGAATGCACCTAGTGAGACTACAGAAATCTCAATACACTTAGTTTATAAAAAAGAAGATTGACAAGTGACTACTTTATATGGTGTAAGCACTTTCCCAGGGAGAAAACAAACACTTGGTACTTACAGTCTCTCTTGTCTAGCAGGGAAACTACACAAAAAGAACTAATGGCTGGGAACCGAAACCCGATAAACTCATTTGGGAAACAAGACATTACTTTTGTATGCTGAGCCAAGCAATATAGTGAGTTGTCCATGTTCTTTTTAGCTGGAGGATGCCTTTGGAGAGCAAGCATTGCACAGGGACGAGTTCTTGGGCTCAAACTGTTTCAAGTAAGCTCACATACAGGGGATCAGTTACAATGATCTTCCAGCTTCTTCTGGCCTTGAAGTAAACAAATTTATCCATGTACACAGACCTTTCGCAACTGTCAAAGAAATGTAATAGTTTCCGTCAATCATCAAACACCACAGTGCAGCAATGGGGACAAATTTGCTGCTGACAGGGAGCGACACCTTCCACAATCACCAGACGTGGAAATGGTCTCTCATCACTGCTGCGGAGGGGACAGGTTATACTAGCAAACTTTTAATATTATGCTGTGAAGGACAGCTCATTTAGTATTATTAGTTTCTCCCTGGTGATATTTCCCACAGTATCTCACTGGCAATTTCATGCCCTTCTCTGAACAGGATCTAGTTCTGCTCAGGAAGCCTTAAGCAGCTTCCCAAAGCAGTTCAGTTCGCCTCTAGCACACCAGAAGATCTGCAGCACTGCTATTGAGGGGCTCCATTGTCAGTCAGCAACAGACATAATACTGCCAAGAGCAGACAAAATCTACAGCATGTCACTGTAGAAAATAAGGAAATTCCAAGCCTAAAAGCGCCATGAATGATACTGGGAAAACCTGCTTTCAGTACTTCAGGCTACTTGGGAAGTCTGTCCATGACAAACGCTATGGAAGATCCAAAAAGAAAGACTTATATCTGCATATATATTAGGTAGCACCTCACTGTGTTGGGAACCCTTTTCACTCATATCCATGTCACTTTAGAAATGCTTAGGGACACTTCAACATTTTTTCCAATGAAACCCTTATGGACTTAAAGGTGATTTTACATGAGTGAAAAATCCAGGCAGATTTTGGAACAGGTCTCGAAACAGGAAACATCCACTCATTTTTAAATGAGGCATATCAAAAAGAGAAAATATATTAAATGAAATAGCATTGTCTCTGTGACATAAAACGTGTTCTAACGTTCCAGCTTTAGCTGGATCTCCCAAGGCCTGTTAAGCTGATTTCACTTCAATCAGCTCCATTTGAAAAAAAAAAAAGAAAAGAAAAACAAAAAACCCCTCATGCCACCACAAACCTGTAACAACCTGGTATGAGAGATCCTTAAAACAAGCTGAAAGTTTGCTTACTCGTTTTGCCTTATTATTACATCTAAAACCTGAAGAGGGGAGCTGCTCAAACATGCCTCAGACATTCCTCTGTCTACCATGCCCGTACCAGCTGCTGGTACACGGAGTCCCTGCAGTAAGAGCAGTACAGCACATTTCCCCAGCCCAGATTTACTGCAGCACATGTTTTGCCATGAAATTCCTGAGGAGTGCTCACATTGCCCTGGATGAAGTGCCTGAACAAAGCTTAACGCACCCCACGCCAACTGCCCAAGCTGCATTTCAGTGATGGATGGGCTCTGGCAGATCACGAGCACATGCCAGGTGGAAATCCCTCACAGCTTCTGTGCTCAGGAAGGGTATCACTGAGGACATCACTGTAGGACCTGATGGGGTTTGGTATCTCAAAACACACTTGTCGTAGCACCTGAGAGCAACACTGAAGAATTCCTCTGCTCCATGGAGTCCCTGAAATGTAAGCTCTTGTGATCCTGGTGCTCACTAACTACTGAGACAACTGAATCAGATAACAAGAACCAGAATGCTGGTGGTGCTCTGTACCTCTCCCTCAAGCAAAGCAGAATTAGCCTTTTGTTACAGAAGCCAAAGCTAAAGTTTATTTAATTAAAGTAACCTGAAGAGCACTCTACAACAAATATGACCTAGCACTCTAAATGGAGAGGTACTTCTTCAATACAAGGTACTACAGGCACCTGCACTCAGTCAAAGAAAACCTTAGCATACGAGCTTTTGAAAGCAGGAGGTTATGTATTTATAAATAGAAGTTTCTAGTGAAATTGCATTAAAAAAAAAAAAAGCGAAATTTACTTATTTTTATACAAATGGGTTTCCAAACAAGAGGTTAACCTGCAGCTCATTAAATGAATTAATAGATTTTTAAGCGCTGAAGAGAGCCATCACTATCATCATTCAGTCTAGCCTCTGGTGTAACGTAACGGTTGGGTCTGGAAATGGAAAACACACAATCATTAGGGAAACTTAACAAGAAAAGCGCTACTCCATCTTTCAGGGGCTAAACCACAAGCCGTGGAAGCTCCTCTCATATCAGGGGAAGGTTGTAGCCCTGAAAAGCTGTGGGTTTGGCTGGTTGATTGTGTCAGAAAGAGCTTTTGTTTCCATGAAGTTCACACAGGATGGCAAGGCCAGACTCCTCTTCTGCAGCAAGTCCCTCCCGTGGGGGCGCACATGTGTCTCAGTTACAGCCCACCGAAGGATTAGTAGAAGCAGGTGAAATCTTTATGGCGCCTGGGCTAGAGATGACCATGTTTTGTATTTGAGGCCTCCAGTTAGCTCTCCAGCTCCGTTTGGCAAAGCACAAACGCACAGGTAGTGACAGAAAGAAGCCCCAGATTTCATGCCTACCAGGAGATACAAGCACATGCTCAAGTATTTTGCAACAGACTTCAGCACAACCTCTGCCAAACCGAGCCCTAAAATTTCAAGTTTTGCCAACTCTGTCATTACAGCATGGAGCTAACAGATTGCCTAAAGCATCATATAATATACCACCAGCAGTCTGCTCATAGTCCCTCCTTAGCTCTGTATGCTCTCCCTGTAAACCCACGCAACTGTGATTTCTAGGTAACGGGAAATTATCAGTGCCTGGGGAAAGAAAAAAAAGTTTTTGAAAATAGGTGATAATCAGCACTAGCATTCCAGGCTGGTTTTACTAGAACAGAACAAGAGGATTTGAGCTGAGCTGTTTCACTGGCACTAACTCGCAGAGAGAGCAGTAAAACAACAGATGTCCTGCAGAGCTAAAACACAACCGGTACTTCCACTACCCCCAAGCAATGATGGGATGCTATTTTTCCGCTGGAAGAATGAGGGTGGCAAACCAGCACCCACATGATTAAAAAGGAGTTGGAGTAAAAAACATGAGTTTCAGAAATTCCTGGAGTAGGCAGATAAATTTAGCAACTACAATTCAAACAGCCATTGATTTCAGCAGGACAAGAATTGAACTCCCTGGTCACTGTCATCATATTCTCCTCATCACCTTCACTGCCCTTTAAAAGCTGAATTTTGTGAGGTGTGTGATGGCCAGGTCAATAGTGAAAAGTGGTTCAGTGCTGTGACATCAGATGGTCCATTTTAACAGTAGCAGGAAGGCAGCGCAGATATTTCTCTGACTTATTTTAAAACGTGTCCCTAAAGCAGTATAATTTCTTCAGCTTCAGAGGTAGCAACGGAAAACTATTTATTAGACTGACCGTTGCTATTTCATCTATTTAATGTTGCTGATATAATGTCTCTACTCATTTTGTGACTTAAGTTCTTATTTATGCTCATAAATCTGTGCTTAACATTTTATATTATTATAGAAATAAGCTTCTTTTCAATGCTCTGCTATTTTTTATTTATTTTTATTAGAACATGCAAATCCTCACTGTCTTAGTTTCCAAGTTAATATATCAACTCCCAACCCCTTTTTGCTTCAGAAATAATATTTTTATTGTCTATTGCATTTTGCAAGTTTTGTTTGTTTCCTTACAGCCTGGTCTTTTTGGGTTACTTAAAATGTGCCATCTCTAATTGCCTTACTTGGTCACTCAGGAAGACGAATTCAGCAATTACAGGTTTTGTCATTAGTGGACTGAGGCACTTTTGAACCATCTCTTTAATTACATACCAAAGTTACTCAGGGCTCTGCCCTCTGCTACGACACCACGTTGCTGCAGAAGATCACAAATGGCACCTCAAATACCTGTTCCTGAATCCCATTGCAGAAGTACCACCGATGCCCAGCCCCTGCCTGTGCCTCACCAGCCCACTTCACATAACCCAGCACATGATTCTCCAGCAGTCTCTGGCCTGGGTCACACACGGAGGCATCAGGAGAGCACAACCTGGCCCAACAGAATAATTAGTTAAATCAGATTTGGCTTCCTCTCTAGCAGCGGGAAGCAATGCAGAACAACTAACCGCTCTGGCTGCATGAGGTGGTCCTGCCCCAGGTAACACCAGGGCAAGGGTTTATTTAAACTGCCCTGAGGATCAGCTCAAGCCCACCAGAGTCTCTTGTGGTCACTTCCTACTTTTACTTATCTCAAGGAGGGGCCAGTGCCTTATTTCCCAGGAACGGCAGGATGTTAACAAACAAGTTCTTGAAAAGACCCTACATCTGAAATTATTACTTTTCTTCCTTTCAGCAACTTCTGAGTCAAACATGAGATTTTTCAGTTCTCCCTTACACTCTGGCAACAGGCTACATCCCTCAATCTCTCTCTCTGAGGAAATGATTTTTGTATAGCCATAGCTCCCTTCTCCTTCCAGCCCTTTGAATAGCAAATCCTAGTTAGCATCTATATAAGAAATACTTTTTCTAGCTGTTGAAGGCTGCAGATCACCATTTCTCTTTCTTAGGACTACTTATTTAGCAGCTTGCTTCCACCCACAGATTTCTTCTTTAAGATTATTCATATTTTTCTCTAGGGGGAATGATTTCAGAGGAGCTGCTCTTGACAGAAGAACAAATGTTTAAGACCTGGACCCATGACTTTTACATTCCTGGCAAGAATTCATAGATTTAAATTCTTACTTTATGAAAGGGGACTGACTTGCAAAAAGTAGAAAATAAGAAAAAGCCAGGAACGATGCTTTTTCCTCTTTAATCTCCTTACTTGTTTAACTATAGCACATCCCAATTCTTTTGAGATAAATTTTGGCAGCATCAAAGCTCAAGCTCTTAGAATCCCTAATTTGCAGAACAGTGGTGCACTACGTGGACAAACTGTAACTATGGAGTGTCACCAGCCAGCACAGTGGGAATTCATTTACATTACCCTAACATGAATTTAAATTAAGCAACACCTGATTATGTACATCCTAGTACACAATATTAATGTTGTGCTATTAATAACACTTTTACAGTTTTGGGCCAGCCTAATTCTAAGATTCATCATAACAAAACAGAGCATATTGAACAACTCCAGGGTACATTTGTTGAAGTATCTGAGTGAATTAGTACTTAGTGTTCCATCGATTTTTCCCGCAGTTGTCTACATCAGTAATGTCTATTGCCAAACGCCTTGGGGTTAACGCATCCCAACACTAAGTAAAACACCAGTCCTTTCAATTCAAGCAGCTGACTGTGCCTGATTTTAAATCTGTTCAAGGAGAGAAGTTAAGCACGTGCTAACAACCTTTGCTGAGCAGTGAAGTTCTTTCCTGACTACGTGTCAGGGGGTCATTCTGGAGACATGAGAATGTACACATAAAACAGGAGGGAAGTCACGTCACACATGCAGTCCCAGAGGAGGTGAAACAGTTAATCTGAGGGCACAGGGAGTTTATGGCATTTTGGTAAAATAATAATTTTATTATGTTTTCATTTATCAACACACACACACTAGGGATTGCTTATGTTCTTATCCCCAAAACACAAATTGTGTCAGAAGGATGACTAATACTGGGTCAAGCATCTGGCTTGATATTTGAAGGTCTTCCAAAAACAGAAAGGGGGTGCCAGTTGCTTTCACCTCTGGTTCTGTACTAGACAGTAGAGACAAAGGATGCTCCACTCCCTTCTCCAAGCTGTTCTGTCCTCTGGGAGCCTGACCTGAACCGAGCGATGAGCTTTGTCCCAGGAGTAGTTTGTGACTGTTGTCAGCCTTTTATGATTACAGTTCACAAGGTCCTTCCTTATGACAGGACATAATGGCAAATTCTTCTAGTGGAGATATAACTTTTATTTGCAAGTGCTCAGTAGTAGAAGTACCCAGTATTTTTAAATTAGAACCAGCCAGAACCAATAAGATACTCTGTAACAGTAAAGGATATTTTTCAGAATAATCAAAACTAGTTTAGGGCTTCCACTAGTACAAAAACATTGCAATGTAGCGACTTTACCTCTTTGTCCACCAACATCTTTTAAACTGTCAGAATTTTTAGCACTATCTGACTCTGGGCAGCTTTTTTACATATTATTACTATAAACCTGCTACAAGAGATCTTGGACTCACTGCCTCTTCATTTTATTACAGCAGTGGTGAGAGAGCCATCTAAAGCCTTTTCATATCAGCAGTTGTGCCAGTCTGTGTAGTTTTTATCTCCCCAGACAACTGTCACCACTAGAAAAAGAGGCTCAGGAAGGATGACTTTTATTCTTTAAAGCTCTCAGCTGTAAAACAAGGTTCTTAGGACTGCAAAGAAAAAGACACCTCAAAGATGGGTGCACCCTAGTAATCAAGTGAGCTGTATGTTTCTTTTTAATTCTCAGCTGCCTGTAAGCTTTTCCCCTTCCTAGCATTGCATCTGACAGCTGATTGATAGAGATTAGGTGCCACTCACAATTAAAGCTGCAAGAAAACTATGAAGATCATGTTTCTTTTGATGTCTATCGAGAGACGGACTAGCTCTCTGAGCTTGTGATCAAAACCCCATTTGGCAGATTACAAATATCTAGAGGATGATAGCTTACCAAAAGCTTCACATTGTTGGGACTTAACGTGAGATGAAAACCTGCAAGTAAGAAGGTTCAGATCCTCCTCTATTGTACTTCGCAAAATGCTTAAGTGTCCTCCGCATACATGAACCTCAACTCTGAGAGCCCACCTGGCCCATTTGCTGTATGTTCTCCGTGTCCTTGCCCTTTAAACAGTGACAAGGTATCAGGAGGACAGAGCAAAGAGATCCCACAGTGCCAGGCACCAGCCTGTGACGAAAAGGACAGTGGCAAAGCCCAGGTGGTCTGACGAAGCATCCTCCCAGCAAGCTGAGCACTGGCTGCCTCGCACTTCATCTTCAAACTCAAGAGAGGAAGGAGCTGTGAATCACAGAATGTTAGGGATTGGAAGCAGGCTCGGGAACGACAGTGTGGCAAAGAACGGGGCACTTGGGCGAGTTGGTGTGTGGAGGCTGAGCCAGATGGAAGGAAGATCACATCAGGACTGGACTGGCTGTTCAAGAGTGGGCACAAAACTGCTCTGGAGAACTGCAAGGGCACAGAAAGGGCACAGCTGTGCACTTGCTCTTGCTACTGAAGCACACGTTTATAACAGCAGCTGTTGTGCTATTTCGATTGTTTTCCAGAGTCCTACAGCTCTGATTTGGAGCAGTATCAGATCTCTCCCAAATCCCCACTGCAGCTCCCACTTCAGCGTGCCCATCTTCACATGGAACTGGAGAGACTGTGTGAGGTTCAGACGCTCTAAATGCTACTGCAGTGGTGGAGACAGCCCCAAGGGGGCATGGAGAGGAGCAAGGAGAAAGCAGAGACCTGGTCTGGGGCTGTGCAAGCCAAGGGGAGCTTTTTCCATCACCTTCCTCAAGAGCAGGCTCTGGCAAGGCAGGTGAAGGACAGAGTTGTGTCACTGGCTTGAAAATTTCCTACTTGCATTATTTTCCTAATGGCACTGTTTTCAACTATTTTCTATTAGTCACTCTCGATGACATATGCAAGACTATTTTGTTTTATGATTCTCTTGGGGTGACCTAATTGCATCAAAAATAGGGAGGTTGTTCATGTCTAATCAGATTGCTGTGTGATTAACTCATTCACAGGCATTTTAAAGGCAATTTTATAAATGCATGTAAAGGCCTTTGTCTCCAAACTTGAAAAGTCTATTTGAGTGTGTGTACACAGTCAGGCTGAGTCACTCCCTTTCTGCTTGTCAGCGAAAAGACATCCTATTATAGGACACTGAACTCTTATCTATTTGCTGGTTACATTTATAGTTCAGAAAGACTCCAGCTATTTATTTATATTTGCCCACTGCACAGACTTAGTGCCTGGGGACAAATGAGCTAGGTGACACCAGTGTCAGGCCCGCCCAGAAGCTATTTTTAAAAACCAGGCTTTTAAACCCAACCTCCTCCTGTATAGAGGAGGCAGCATTGCACAGCAACATCAAGAACCAGGGAGGCCTTGTTCCTAAGGGTGGGAGCTCAGGAAGCACAGATGCAGAGCCCAATTATGCCTTGTATCAAAAAATTCTATAAAATGGAGAGGGCAGCAGTTTCTCTGCCCTTGTCCCTGCCTATGTGCCATACCCTGTGCACTGGCATCCCATGTGAGGCTTTCAGGACACCGGAAGCACTGAAATAGTTATTTGCACTACAGTAGCACTTAGAGGTCCCATCCCACTGTAGAACAGATAAATATTAAGAATACCGCTTCAAGACAGAAATGCTGTTTTAAAAAAATACATAATTCTTCCTCCAGAAGGAAAATGCATATAGCTATTCAGCAGCCTGACACTAGGTTTTCCCCAAGTTTTATAATACGGCTGAGACTGGGGGTGAACTGCAGCACACAGATTCCAAAGGGAAGGCTTATGAATCTTAGTAAAAAATAAGTTTGATTATGAGAAGAATGAAAGTGCTTCCTGAGTCAATACCTCTGACCTAAGAAAAGCAAATGTAAGGTATAATTCTGCCCCGGGTTATGATTTTGTCATAAAAACAAAGACAAAACTTACAGCCAGTGAGCAAAAGTACTATAACAAAACTTGACACTTAGCAGATTTAATTAAAACACAGATTTCCTAAATCCATTTTCCGTTATTATTCTTCTTGTTCTTTAGAAGCTGATTAGGCAATAGCAGATGTCACCACTGTACAAATCTAGATACACTGCAGTAATATCATAATTAGAAGATTTCTTAAGTCTCACTAGAAGTTGTCTATTGAGGAGTGAAAAAGAAGGTTTACTCCAAATATTTTTCAACACTTAAACCCAAACCAAATCAATTTACTACCAGAATTAAATAGTAGCTCTCCACCATAGAGATTTATCTGTAGCAAAAAAAAAAAAATAATCAAAAAGGCCTTGATTTGCAAACATTTGGGTGCATGGCGGGCACACGCACTCTGTGTGATGCAGCAGCTACAGAGATCTGTGAAGCACCATGGGGACAGATCAGAGCTGAACGCAGCACAGCCGGTAATGCAGAGTTTAACATCCCAGCTAAAGCTGCTTCCCAAATTCAGCCTCGCTTCTCGAGACGGTGTTTGCACGACTCTTCCCGACTGTTCAGTGCTACCACAGAGCTGAGATAGCTCTGCTCTGTGTGGTGACCACAGGTACAGTGTTAGGAACACTCCTGTGTGGTGAACTACAACATAAGGGATGGCTCTGTGGTCCTGCGGTCCCAGAGCCCCATCTCATCTGGGCGGAGAAGAGGTGGGACCAGACCTCTCACTCCATTACTCCAATGAGTTGCTCTGCATAGGCATTTCTAGGGCACCCCTAAAGAAGACCAATTTTTAGACTAGCTGGATAGAGATATAACCTTGAAAACCCCACAGTTTGGGATTTCTATTAACAACGTGCTGAGGAAAACTAATCTTGACTCATTCTTTCCTCTCTGCACCTATGTTTTCTTGCAGCTCACCATCCCTCATGCATGCCTAATTGAACTAATAAGGTCCTACAATAAGCATCTGCTAATCAGCCTGCCAGCCAGCTCACTTCTTGTACAAGGTGTGCTTAATTTATGCTCAGCAAGCAGTGCTGCTGAGATTATATAGGGCAACTCAGTGTTTCAAGTGAAGCATGTGGGCCTAAATAAATAGGGCTTTACCATTAACCCTTCAAAGAGGCCAGGTCCAAAATCCACCGAGGTCAAAAGAGAGACCTTATAATTTTAACAGGCTTTGAGTGAGTCACCAAAAGCATTAGGCCATATCGACTACTGTCTCAGCACTTGTAGACTGGGGCATGAACAGCAGTAATACAACTATAATATATATTTCAGCTGTATTTGCATTAGCAGCACATATATTTTGCAATAAAGGAACCTTCAACTTGTAAAAAGAAATCAGTAGAAAAGTCAAAGTGTCTCCCCTCTGTTTAATAAATGTAAATTTATTTAGCACCAGTGAAATGCAGTTCATACTATCAGTCTGCATGTCTAAGACCAGATAATAATTTTTAAGACCTTTCCTTACATTATTAAATTGCAATAGACCTAGTAGAAGAAAACTGGAAATCAAGTCTCCTTATTCATGAAAGAAGTCCTGAAGTCATAAGAAGATCACAGGACACAGTTGGCAGAGAAGATCAATTGTGTCCCATGAAATGGCTTCTAAGAGGATTTTCAAAAAACACCTATACAATCTGAAGACTCTCTGCTTTCCATTGAAAGCTCTACAGCAATTGGATTTGCATTGAAAATCCCATCCCTCTCAGCCTGCAAGTTTCTCTGATAACAGTGTGATTTTTTTTTCTCCATTCCACAGGTCCTGTCTTACCTTTTGCTATCATTAGCTAAAACCAGTCCCTGCTGAGTAGTGTACTATTGCTAACTTCTGATACACGAGCTGAACCAGCTCCTGTACGTTTACAGCTTTTTTCTTTTTAAATTCCATTTCACTTTTTGCTGAGCTGCTTCATGCTGTTATTGTTATGCCCTTTAACAATGGAGACAGGACTCTCTGTATCAATGCATAATGGGTTTGTTGTGATAATAAAGTCTTTTCAAGACATCCCAGCTTCATTCAAATGAAAAGTACCCACTGTGGAAAAACAAAACCCAAAGGTGATTATTACCTGACTTGAAAACAACAAAAATATGAGAAGCAAATTGCTCACATGGGATTCAACTAATATTTAAACGGTAAAAAATGCAGAAAAGATTGATGCCATTTAAAATTTTACTGGTTCTAAATGAAGTCTTAGATATTTAAATTAAATTATGCATTTGTACACAGGAAATATCTAAGATTAATAACATGATGAAGATGCCGTCTCTCGCCACAGCAATAAAAGGAAGTTTCAAATGAAATCCCCTGAATGATATTTAACTGTTGTAGAACTGATTTCAGTTTAAAAATCCAGAGAAAGTATAACTGCATAGCAAATATCACCCTGACCAAGGATAACGGTCAGCATTTACCAGGAGGGCGGAATGGACCGCGCTGCGAACAGTGTCCCACCTGCCCCGGGGGGTGTTTCCAAACAGCGCACCTGCGGCAGCCGCCGTGGAGCGGAGCCGGGGTCACCGTGCGACTCTGAGCAGCGGCCACAAAAGGAGCACTTCTGAAAAACCAGATAATCCAGCTCAGGATTAACAACTCCCACGTAGCTGTGGAATTTATTCAGCAAGGCTGTCTGCCCTCAATCCAGCTTTTAAACAGTTTTTGGCTTTTGGTCCGCTTCCACTTCAAGGCTATTTTTAAGATGGTTTATCTCTCCCTTAATGAAGACAAGCCAATTGCCCCACCACAAAAAAGTTTTTTATGCAGCCAGCAGGAGCCTTCCACATAGTTTACAGAAACATCCCAGAGACTAGCGGGATTTGGCAAATTCACACTGGCAAAGAAGGCAATGTCCCCAAGTTTGTCCTTATCTGCGATCATCAGGTCTCTTTAGGAAGTATCTTCATTTGGCTCCAGACCACAGATCCATCGGTGGGATAAGTCACAACTAGCATTAGCTGTTTTCTGTCCACAGGTCAGATGCGAGTCTGAAGTACTTTGCCACAGACAGAGTGAAAGCAAAAATTTAAACCTGTCCCCTCCTACAGGTCACCTCTGGCCCAAACTAACAGAGCTGCCTGTGCCCCAGAGCACAGCCGGTCTCCGCCTGGCCAGCTGGATCCAACTGTGTGTGTCCATGTAGGCAAGCCCCGAAGAATGACAGCAAACCTGACACCTGTGAGAGGCGGGATGGTCATCTGCACTGCAAAGGCTCATAGCCTGGTCAAATTGAACAGATTTTCTAGGGAATGCCAAATGATACATTCTTGAAATCCATGTTAACTTTCCTATCCAAACTAGCAAGTTTCTGTTCACAAAGCCCTAGAATATTTTGTTGCTCTCAGATACATCTGAGTTGCTTGGATTTAAATTAGTTGTTTGTCAAGGGCACACTCCCCCAGAATGGGAAATTGGAGATTGAAGGTTACATTTTACCCGAATTAAATGAAGACAACTGGAAAGTGGTTTGAGCATGTCCAACAATATGACAACTGCTTATAAAGAAGACAGTCTACTATCACTTTTTAGCACCATTTAGTGAAGGTGAACAGCTATAGAGTGTGTGTGCCAAAATTGTTGCAGTTAGAAAGAAACAGTAATTAAAGTATGAGATTTCTGATTCATTCACATCCTAAAGAAAAGAGTCCTGGACTTATTCCGGCTCTGGGGAAGGGGTGTGGAAGGATATTCATCACTTTGTCAGGTTATGCTGGACAGTCCTTGTTCTGTGAAATGAGCCAGGATACACTCTTGTTCCCAAGGCTGAGAGCCGAGTAAATGGGCCATGTTCCATAAAGCTGGTTGTGCTGCCCTCATAGATTGTAAACAAGTTTAAAAAATTTCAAGTAATGAATTTGTCCTGGTTTGCAAGTGCCAAATGCAGAGTTTAAATCAGATAGCTATGAATGTATTATATGCTTTCTTTGCTATCAGTGAAAATGTGTTGATAACATCAATTTTACACCAACTGTCCATACCACATTTGCAGATACCAAAAAAACAAAAACCCAAACCATAGAACGTGAGGGAAAACTATAAGGTGATTGTCATTTCCATTAACAAAATTTGAACCTGGACCATAGAAATAGGACTGAGGTTGGTAAGTCATGTTTTGGACTGTTCACTGACAGTACAAGCTATATTCCATTTGTAGTTTTCAGATAAAGGCAGATAATAAGTAATATAACACTGCATTCATGAGAACATGAACTGAAACAGTGTTCTATGAGTAGAAATTAGGGCTCCAGATCAAGCGACCTCAGTATTTCTGAGCAGTGTCTTTGTCTTAAACTTTCAAGGTCTGAAGATAGTCTTCAGCTATAGCATTCTCAGTGATGCTGCAACGCATGAAATAAGGCACCTCTGTGGCATGGAAGAGTTTCAAAATAGGATTTTTAAATGCTCTTAAACTTCAAAAGTGCTGTTTGAATAAAGTACACCAACGTTTTCTGTAACAGTCCTAGCACTATCCAGAAAGTACAGGATATGCAGCGGAGGAACTTTTGCTACTCTTTGTGGGAACAGAAATACTGATCTTGGTGGACCCTGAGCTAGATCAGTTGAAAAATCCACCCAGAGGTTCCATTTATCTACAGGGCTCAGTCCTCAGGCATGCTTTCCAATGTCAGACAAACATACCTCTGGGGTTTTTTTTGACTGAGAGTAAGCTCACCTACTCACCGGTCAGATAATTATTGGCTCATCTATAAGCACTGATTAGATTTGTAAATCTAACTTGCAGCATCTAAATCACTAGACTAAATGATTTTAAAAACAAGCAGAATATTAGTGCTATAAACCACTGAGCTGACTGAAACATCCTGAAAGCATTTTGCATAACACTAATTCTTTGAAAGTAGTCATTCCTACAAGAAGCTACCACTTGGCACAACGTTAAACCCTTCTGCTTTGCCTTGGGCTGTTAGCTGACTACACGATCGTTAATTCTTTGGAAATAAAAAATACCTCCAAGATCACCACTTTAATGTTGAAGGGAATCTGTTTCGGTACAAGGAATGCAGAGAAATACAATGCCAGTTTTCTGCAGTGTATTAATATTTCTGTTTATCTTGTATACACATTTTAACATGGTGGATATGTCCATTTAAAAAAAAACAAAACAAAACAAAACAAAAACCAAAAAACCAACCAACCAACCAACCAAAAAAAACCAGTAATATCTATTCAGGTTGGAATATACTTACTCAAGCAACTGCCATGGCTTAAGGCAGTCTCTAAACTCACGTCATCAGTTCTTACAATCTGCCACAGCTCCAATGCCCCAGAACTCACCCTCCACACACTGAAAAGATCACATAAATTTCCACAAATTTGTTCATCAGTAGGGATGTTGGACCTTATGTCTTTGGTGTGATAGCTACAACCACCACTAGACAACCAAAGTCAAAACCTGCCCACTCCAAATGCCATGAGCAGCACGGCAGCAGGAGGATCCCTCCTAGGGAGAAGGCAGAGGTTTCACATGAGGAGGACGGTTCATGAAGCCTGGGGGTGGTTATGTGCTCCACAGGGAATCATGTTGACTATCTGAAGAGAAACAACCTCCTCACAGCCACACACACAGATACAGAAGAGTTCTCATGGCTTCAAGTAGCCAGACTTTACTTCTTGGGTGTAGGATGCTAATTCTAATTCGTAGGCTTTGTGTAGGGGTGAT
This sequence comes from Patagioenas fasciata, assembly GCF_037038585.1. Taxonomy (NCBI): domain Eukaryota; kingdom Metazoa; phylum Chordata; class Aves; order Columbiformes; family Columbidae; genus Patagioenas; species Patagioenas fasciata. Next base: position 18,151,084 of record NC_092530.1, read on the forward strand.
GGCATGACAGAGTGCATAGGAAAAGACTGCCTTTCTCTCAGCCCCTCATTACAAGGAAGGTCAGGACCTAGCCTTTTGCCGTTGGAATATAGATCTCAAATGCCTAAAATATCAAAATCTCTTTCTGGATTGACTCAAACAGAAATATGTAGCTTTCTCAACTAATGGTACTGACAATTTTCATAAATTTCACATTAAGATAAGGACACTGTGCTGTCTAATCTGCAAGCGTTTTTCACCTTCTTAAAACGAGATCAAAGTGAAACATCAGTAGTTTTTCTCTGCCTTCTCTCATTATAACCAAAACTTTTTGTTACTTGTCACATCAGCTCACTGGAACACCGATGTCATCAGTGGCTAATGGTTGACATAGCTGATTCCTTGAAAGTCATTCAGCATTCATCCGTCTCTTGCTCCTTCAGGCTAATAAAATATGGCAGCTAAGACACAGGTGTAATTACCACAAGTTGGCTGCACTTCTGAATTCACATAGTCTTTTTGTGCCTTTTCCAATAAGTCTTTGTCAGACATTGCAGATGATCCAAAAACAGTTTGAGAAAGCTACCATACTCTACTCTGAGGAATTTCATCGTCTGTGGATCTGGCTGTACCAAGTGAGAGATCTGGGTTCAGGTCCTCTGCAGGAATCTCAGCTCCACCACACCTCCCTTGGCAGAAGGGCACAGGAACAGTGGAGCAGTTATGTCCTAGTTCCAACGAAAAGCTATAAATATGGGTCCAGAGGATTCCTCATCTTCCTACAGGCATAAGTGTGTTGGAGTGAAGGAAACCATTACATCAGGATGTGATCTTTTGCTACCTGGAACAGCTGCTGAGCTGCAGGTGCTTTGCAGCTGACTGAAACTGGAGCTCATTTTCTCAGAGTGCCTTCATCTCATAATGCTGATACCATCGATGCTACTCTGTGATCTTACAATGTATTTAGCATAAAAAAGAAAATAATCAGAGCCAAGAGGCCATTGTTTCTTCCCCCAAAACAACTCCTTAGAGTTTGCAAAGGACTATTAGAAATTCAACACTTGCATGAAACCTGCAGCAATTTTCTATGAAAGCGTAACAACTATTTTTACCGATGTCATAAACTATTCAAAATAATATGGATTACCACCAAATCCCTTTACAACTCTGCTCTCTGAAGTGCCAAATCTCCAAGGAGACACACATACCATATTATCTACCACTTTCATACAAAACACTAGAAAAGAGATGCCAGAGAACAGAACCGGAAATATGTAATTAACAGACACTGTGAAGTAAATGGGAGAAGTTGTTAAATGAGGGGCAGCAGCTGGGCATACTCAAAGTTTCCACTTAGTTTTGAAGCAAAGAATGACCTTTATAGGACAAAATTCTGACTCATGTGGCAATAACCTGAGGGTAAACTTTAGCCCCACTGACACCAAAGGACTGTCTTGTCTTCAGTAAGTGGCCTAACTTGCAGAAGCAGAGGTGCCCCATGAGAAATACATCATGGTTGAGCAGGCAAGACACCTAGCGTGCACCCAAAACTGCTAACAGTTGGGAGAATCTTCCATTTAGCCACATATGCTGTAGCCATCCACCCTCTGAAGCCATCTCCACGATCTTTATAAGCATAATACTGTGGGGTTCTGCCAAAGTAACAGTGAGAGAATAACTGTAGAATTTGACTAACTGGCAGATTAGGGAACTACTCTGTTTAAAAAAGAATGATGCAAACTAGGGTATTGCGAAATAAATGACACCCAATATTTGCCCTAATAAATCTGTGTATTACCAACCCCACTAAACAGAAGCGAAACTCCATCTGTTCAGCACCTCTCTCCTGTTATTGTCCTAAAAAAACCCCAAAAAACAAACGTAGAAATGCAGTTTACTCTAAATTATGATGGCATGAGAGTTACCTCTCTTTCATTATCTGTTGGGGTGTAATAAATGCGACAAATTACATTATGTCTGTTTGTAAAGGGCTTAGAAAAGAGTTAGTGGCTAAGATTATCCTGAGGGATTCTAACTCCTGCCTTTATGGAGCATAAAAGGGTTAGGCACCGTGGCATCTCAGCCAGTCAGAACTATGACAGCAACACAATGTATGGGATGACATCAAACCAGAAGATTTTCAGATAGAATCAAACTGGGACAACTGAAACAAAAGAAAAAAAAAATCAGCAAACACCTGCAGAAAAGCTGCCTAACAGTATTCTAAACCGCATGAAACAGATGTGATGAGATGCAGTTTTTAAAGTATTTGCAGGAAAAACTTCCACATTTAAAAACAATGAAGGTCTTTCTGGCAGCAGCATATGGTATTTTCTCTTAGGCACGGAGGAGAATACCTGCTCTGAGTACATGTATTCACTAGTCCAGAAGAAGTAGCACATATCTATTTTCCAGTCGTTACTTGTAGCAAAGCCTTATTTTAAAAGACAACAGTTTTCCTCATGCTGCTATAGCTTTAAACTCAGTGATGCTGAGTTACGTAATGGGGGACTGAAAAAAACAAAACAAAACAACAGAAGGCTGTATTTAAAAATACAGATAATCTGTTTAGTACCCGTAATTTAAGGAGTAGTAGTCCAATTCACTAAATCCGTGTCTCACAAGCATTTAAAAACTTCCAAATAAATAAAGCCAGTATCGCTTTCTTCCACCAGGAGCTGTTCAAAGATACTCAGGAGAGAGCATGCAGAGCAGAATGTCACGATGTTTGTAAATTCCTCTCCTTTCTTTGGTATATCAGTGTGCTGTGGCACAGATCATTTGCTGATAGTTTTCCAAAGGATTCTTTATAGCCAGACATTTACTTTTTTAAAAAAAAAAGGCAAACACCTGTCTTTACACCTCAGAGTTGTGTCCTCCGCCAGGCCTGCCCCTCATGTGATGCCTGCAGGGGATGGGAAAGCGGGCAGCAGTGCGTGCGAGCTCATTTTGGCACAAGCTTCCAGTGGGGTACAGGGATGGATGACACCTTTCGGTTTAAAATGAACCAATGGCCTCTTGGTTAAAGGCCAAGTCTGGCCTAGGAGTCACCAACACTGAAAGTCAAAAATGAGCTGACCAGACTATAGAGGCTCTCTTCCTCCTTTGCCTTATGCTCTTCTCTGGACTATCAGCTGCTCTGGAATTCTCTCTCTCTCAAAACAAACTACCCATACAGCAAAACCAACCAAACCAATCCCCCCCTTCCCCAAGCCTTTTGAAATCTCACAGCTCAAAGCAGAATGGGAACCAGACATCCCCAATGAACCTTTTTTCCTCACACCTTCAGATCTACAAAGGAAATTTAAGAATCCTTTTCCAGAAAAGCTCGAGCAGCAGCAGCCCGCTTCCAGCTTTATTACTACAGAACTGAAATGGGGTGAATTGTCTCCAGAATTTTTCATTTCATTGAACATTAATATCATTTGAGAACAACCATGCACTCCTACTGCGTGATCTTGTCCCTTATCGGAGTTGAAGTAAAGGCATTTGCACTTTCCACTTATAAAGATCATGCAAGCAGGAAGCATGAAGGGGAACTTTCCGATTACTTCTGAGTGAGGATTATACAGATGAGACCGTAAATAATATCAGAGCTACTGAAATGACCTGACAGGACAGTAAGATTTATTTCATAGTTTATCTGATCACTTTTGTGAGCGAGGCGATGGAATGAAGCTTGAGCGTTCAATTGAATCCTTTCCTCCCTTTTTTATTGAGTCAGGAGATGTTTAAAGAAATTTATGTAGCTGTTTGAAAGTCAGAATTTTTAATAAGTCACACAGAAAAATAGATTACAGTGAGGAAAGGACGCAGATAACACAACACTATACAAAAGGAAAAAATGGCTTTGCAAAGACTTTCCCTATGAAGGCCGAGGGATGGAAGTTATTTTTTATGATTTATCCATGCAGCTTCTTTAACCACTATCTGCATTTAACTAAAGAAGGGGAAAAGAGGGTAAAAAGGACAGTTTGGGAACCTCACTGTAGAAATGCAATATATGGGTGCATAACTTTCCACGGGCACAGCATATGTATATGAATATATGCATGCAAGACAGTGATCAGGTATGGTCAAGGCTGTGTCTGTTGACTTACTATCTGCCCAAAAGCAGAATCCTGTTGCTCAGCTGTCCATATGGATACATGGATATTGGAGTAAAATGTCATGTCCATTAGTACCCGCTTTATCCTTCGCTTTTCCAGGGCCAACATTTCACCTTGAACACTGAATTCTCAGCCTAAATCAAGGTGAGGATAGCAGCTGAGAGAGTTTCATGAACTCTCACACAAAATGTTTTCAGGGTTGTGGGCACCTCCATTTAGAAAGATATTTCTCACTCTGAATCTTGACGTTTTCTCCAGTTAGGAGATGATTTTGAACTGCTTAGAAAGCCAAGTTCATAGTATCTTCCTCATTCACTTCAGATTTACTGTTGATAGCCAATTAAAAATTCATCTCATATTTAAACAAATGGAGAATAATTTAGATGTAACTGCTGTTTTAAACACTTACTTGCAAGCAAAATATCATATATATATGCAGAAATCTGTTTCCAACCTTCTGCATGAAGCAGAAACAGCAATAATTCAACTCTAAAGGACAGCTAAAATATGCATTGCTTTTAATTCTTTCAATATTGTGCACAAGGGATTGGTGAAGAGAATCAAGTGCCTTATGCTGCCTGGTTGTATATATCAGATGGATAACAATAAAATAGAAAACAAAATCATTTAGAACGCTTTTAGGACCATATGCTCAACTTCACAGGCAATAATCAATGATAACTATGATACTGCATGATTCATGTCGAAGAACTGGAGAGAGAATCCGGGCTCATTAGGAGGAGAGTTACATCGAATTCTTGCTGCCCTAGTCATGGCACAGCTTTGTGCAGCCTTGAACGTACACATGTATGTATAGACTCACCCCTTCACATACACCCCGCACAGATTAATCGAAACAGCCATGCATACTTGCCCATAAACATATAACAGAAGAAGAGTCAGAGTCTGCTCTGAGTGTCAAAGTAATCCTGCGGGGTTTCAGGCAGCGGCCAGCATGGATGCCAGGGTTTGAATGTAATTGTAGGAAATTATTCAGACTTTAATAAAACATATACATCTGAGTAAATGGCCAGGAGAAGTGACATATCCTATTTACGTACCTCATTTTCAGGACAGCTCTCCTGGGGCTGCATGCTACATAAAGTCACTTCTTAATTCTCTCACCCTTTTTCTCCCCCTCTTCAAAAAAGATCCTTTCTTCTCCACCAATACCTTTTCATTTCACTTCTCACTGACAGATGATGACTCCTTCGGTAGCTTTCTGTTTCTCTCCTCCTGTCTTTATACCTTTTATTTTTTCTTTTCCCCTAGGCAGCCCCTTCCTCCCTTCCTTCCTTCCTCACTTCTTATTGTATCTCCCCATATCTCTCACTTTCTTTCTCTCCTGCTGTTACATCATTTTCATTTCATTACCATTAATCTCAGAACAGTTAAATTACAGCAAAGAGACCCTGTGCAGAACCCTTGTTGGAGTCCCTAGAAAAGGACAAATCCCCTAACCCCAACATTTTCACATCTTTTAAAACATCATCATGATTTTCTGAGACATTTCCATGTTTTAACGCTAGAATTATGCATTCTTCATGTGAATCAAAGCTGACTTACTCTCTGAGTAGCATGTGGAAATGTTGGCAACTAATACAGATAAACAGAGAGTGGCACTAAAAGAAGTGAATAGAACTACATTTATGAAGGTCCCTGAAGAACATACAGTTGACTAACCATTGTCTTTATGGTTGGAGCTGCAAGTTATATTTAAATGAAATCCCTTTCAAGACCATTAAACGTTTGATTGTACATAATTATTAAGTTTTAATTCCTCATTACTAGTTCTTCCCTTTTTTGGGCTGGGACAATCCATTAAATCATACAATTCATGCCCAATACAGCAACGGATATAGGATGTTCTGGGTCTACATAAGAGCATAATAGCTCTAATTTATTCTTAGTAATGACAACTTGGTTGTAATGAATTACTCCTTTTGTCTAAATACCAAATGACAGCACACTGCAGGCAAAGGAACAAGCTGTTTGAATAAGGCAACGGCTCTGCTGAAGTCTGCGTCATTTTCTCCAACGGATGGGAATGTTGGGAAGCAGCAGAGGATTGGCTGGAAAACCAGCAACTCATCTTGGGCAAAGTTCACTTGAAGTAAATAAAACTGGGTCATTAACAACCATGGATAAAATACCAGGTCCAGATTTAATGATTTCCCTGGCAGTTTGCCATACCTTTGAAAATTTGGCTCTTTACCTCTGAGAAACAGGGAAAAAGCAGACTGCCTCCAGGGAGCTGACAGACTGATAACACTACTGTAAGTTAAAAAAGCCATAACCTAAAACCGCAGCAATTAAAGGCAAGAAACTAAATGGCAAAAAATCAGGTGAAAATCTATGAGCATCTGTTTTCATTTTATCAGGGCATCTCAACACCTGAAGTTTACAGTGGTAAAACCATCAGGTACAATGAACACATCCATTCCTGTTACAGCTATTTATGAACTCATCTTGCAGCTAATACAGACCAAACTTGAGGTTTACTAAACTGGATGAGGCTTTATAGGCTCCTAGGCAAACCACAAGATTTATATATTACTTTATTTCATGTAAGGGGCAGAATGAGACCATGCAACTCCATTTCCTTGGGAACAGCTAAAAAAAATATTTCTTTTTTTGACTCCTTCCTTCATAAAGTACAGAAAAGAGGAAAAAAAAACCCAGGTTATTCTGAACACTAGAAACAGCTAACTTTCACACAGTCTATTTTCCTCTCCTACATTAAAAGTATTCAAAATGGAATTTGCTAGCAGAAAATCAGACCTAACTGCATTACAACAAGAAGTTCTGGAGTCAGATGCCTCTTCGCAGGCATTTAGGCGTATGTAACTAGAGCTTAGCTCTTTATTTATAGGGAAATAAAAACTGAAATATTGTCAGCACATAAAAAGCAAGTATAATCTGGTATTTGTTTTGTGTAAACTCAGACCATCAATGGGGGTTATTAAAACTATATGTTACCTCAGGATCTTCACATACAAGCACAGACAATCAATGTTAAGAACAAAAAACTATCTTGGAACATAAGGTAACTTTATATTAGCATAACTATATAGCAGGGAGTGCACTGGCATAGCTATTTCAATTTTTAAAAAAACTTAATAAATCACACTTTTGCCATGCAGGTGCATCTCCCAGATTTCCAGCTACTATAAGTTAGCTTGCAGCAAACAAAATTGGAGGTCTAGGAGATGTTTTGTGGTGGGCGTCCTATTTTGTTCTGGAATAAGACAATTACTCGGCCTCTGGGGTCTACCTCTCAAACATAAATCCAGTGTCACCACTTAGTAGGAACAGGACCTTTTAGCCTGAATTAAGCTATTTTCTGTCATGTACTGTTCCTCTACAGAGTGTACTTGTAAATAATGGAGCATTCTCACAGAACTAACAATTTCAGACAAGGAATTTCACTCTGGCTATGTACCAAGGCTCTGATCCTGTTGGGCTATGAATGCCCAAAACATTTTGAAAATAAAGTCACTTATATAACTACAGGCTCAAGAGCTTAACACTGGGCATCCAGCTTTTCTTTGGAGATGACACAGGCAGAAGAGGCCACTGATCTCCCACTTCAAACTCATTACACAAGCCACAGGATGAGTTCAGACTACACCATATCTTGAATCGGGCAAAGCCCAATTCTTGACTTAAAAAATCAACACTGATGGAGAGCCCCAGGCTGATGAACTTGCTGTATTGCCTTATTACCTTCCCTGGTAAAAGCATGTGCTATAAGCATACACTCACCTAGCATCAACACATCATAATCAGATCTTGTTATACACTTCACCTTAATAGATACAAGAGCTCTCCATCATGAAATTTCAGTTCCCTCTGCATGTAACTCACAGACTAAGGTATTTGGCACTGTGTTGAACATGGCAGAGTGAGTTTCCAGACCTTTTACTCTTCCCAGTACTTTAGCCTTTCTTGTGGGTCTCCCTGGCCTGCTCTCCACACGCTCAGCTTCCCTGAGTGCTAACGGCCAGACCTGGAAACTGCACTGCTGTAAGGATCCCAGCAAGATGCCAGATATTGAAATGTCATTTCTCCAGTCCTACATGAGTTTATTGCTGAGGGATTTTATCAGTCATGGTGCACCCATGTTACTGAGTAATGTACTGTCTGCATTTCAGTGGTGCCTCAGGAGCAAAGCCTTCTTCACTGTTGGCTCCTGAGGTTTTTACTGAAGTGTTCTCTAACTTTTCCCAGTCCTTAGCCACAGTTTTTATGTCCTACAAACTGATTTGCCATATCACTTTTGTCCACATTGAATGTGGCTCCTTTGAAGCCACTATTAGTCCTCTTCATTTTATCACAGGCAATACAACTGAAACTCTCAAACAGAATTAATGTAAAAAAGAATTTCTCAGTGCAACAAAGCATCCCAGTGCTATTAACCATTTAGATAACTACAGTTTTGGAAGAGCAGGGACTGAGGGCTCTCTCTTCTGTCTTTCTCACATCACTCACCCCTGACAATCTCACTTCTCTTGGTAGAATAAGCACAAAATACCACTGGATGCTTTGGTGATCCACAGGGAAGGGGAGCAGCAGCTACTGAAACAGAGCCGGCGATTCCTGACACTATCAAAATGTCACATCACAATCAGACTAAACATCGCTATGGGGACTTACCATAAATCAAGCTCTTTGGGCAATGGGAGTAGAAGGGCTGGGTACAGCAGCAGAGACTATGGTATAAGATGAAAAATAGGCAGTACAGTGTTATGGTAGCATCAGTGACAAACACAGCTGATATCATGCACTGTTTCTCATGTTTAGAAGATTTTTTTTCACGCATTTGGGCTTTATATATATCATGTGGAAACAAGACTGTCAAATCACAGGCCTCTACATCTACTTAAACTCAACGGGTTTTTAGTGCTCTGATCTATTTCACTCTGCGGCTCAGGATGAAGTAACGTATAAATCCCTTGCTAAGGATGTAGTACTTTAGGGGGGATATTTTATTGCTGACAAAGTGTGATTTCCAGCTTGCCGTGATGGGAATTAAATGCAACACTATGACCAGCTCTCCCAGCCCTTAACTAACACAGAAAGGCTTCTCAAGGGGTCATCCTCTTCCCCACTGCAAAATCATGGTCTGCAGAGACACCGGCCTGTTCCCCATTCTGCTCTTTCACAGCTACAGCACCAGGCAATATGTGTCCAGCAGAAACTGCTTCTAGGTTCTCAGAAGTGGCAAATGCCACTTCTGACAGACAGCTCCTCCTCCCCTCATTCACTCTTAAATAGGTTGTAAACATGGATTTTAACACTCCTGTCATGCAAATAATTCCCTTCAGATTTCTATTCTATTGACTAGGTTGAATTTAGGTGCATAAATGTGCCATTCTCTTTCTTGTTGTTTATTACCCAGGTTCCTTGCATGGATGTGTAAGCATTTTTAAAAAATTGGAAAAAAAAACCAAAACCCAAACACCTTACATTACCTAAGGGCTTGATCGATTTTGTTCTTGAGATCTTGACTTCTTTGCTAAATAAGTGCTCATTTGTTCCCATTCCACCTTCTTGTTTGTTGCTATTTTAATGCCTGCTAGACTACTTAATTCATTCAAGTGAGACTGGGGCTTATGAAGTCTCTGGATACAAGAAGCCCTTCAAGTCTCACATTTCTACTGTTATGGGACTGAGCTTTGAAAATAGGTCCCTGAAATCCATTCGCACAAGGAAAATGCGCATCTTTGGAACACATTTACCACAGGGAACACAGAAGAGCCACACAGAGAGACAGCTTTTCCTGATGTGCTCAGAGCAACATGCCAGCATATACAGCAGGAGGAGATAACCTCAGCATTAGGCTGCTCATAATTCACAAGGCTGCAAGTTAGCACACCTCAGAAAGTTACCCACATTAGTGGGACACAATAACTGGCAATATATGTGCTTTCCATTGTTCATAAATGTGGTAGTTTATTTAAATTATTCTTAAGAAAAAACCAAACCAAATAGAATAAAACAAAGAATTAAAAACCATCACCAACAGAAAACCAACACTGCAAGAGAAAAACAAAGGCTTCTGCTTTCTAAATCATACTGTCTCTAGAAATGGCTCAGAGCACAACAAGTCCCTGTGCTCACAGAAAGGAAAAGGCCAAGCCCACAAAGTTGCATGGTCTTGTTTTAAAAAACAAACAATAAACCCACAACAACATACGGAATCACAAGACAGGCAGTGGAGTTCAAACACCCTCATCACACTGAAACCTGCCCGAGCCATGTAATAGTAGCACATACAGAGCTGGGTGGGGGGAGAAAAAAACCCAAATATCCAGACTGGGAATTATACAGGAACCACATCATGAAGGAATACTCGCACCTCAAGCCTGATTCTCTGAGCATTGGTCAATGTGTTATTAATATGCATGTCTCTCTTAATGTTTTTTTTATTCTCATTTAAAACACGACTGAACAACAAAAATACTCAAGGCTTTATGCAACATACCATGTGGTTTTCTTTTCCCAAGGTTAAATGTATTAAGACTGGCTGATACACAGAACAAGAATGAATGAATGTCAAGGAAATAAGTAAAAAGAAAAATCAGAGTTTTTGATAGTGCAATTGTGTTTTCTCTTTGTGAACATCTGAGGGAAGCATTCATTCATATTCTGAACAGGAAAAGGCAACTGAAACAGGTGGTCTATTACTAGATCCATTAAACAAGAGATTTATGCATTACATATCCATCTTGAGGCAATTAGGCTGATCATTTTTTTCCTCTTTTATAGCTTAATTGAAAACTTCTGGCAATAAAGCAATTAAAAAGTAACTATTCAAGCATTTATCTACGATATCAAAGACAACCAGCCTTTCTTTTATCAGAAAAAAGCTGCTTCCCTTTCCGTCCTTAGAACGTACAAATTTAGAGGCAAAATTCACTGTTAAGACAGTGACAGAATGCTGCCATTGTCCAAAGTCTGAATGGTGAATGATGGGGTACAGACTTGCTAAATCATTGTTTGCTTTCTATTTTGGAAAGTGATTCTTTTAAGTCTGACTTTAACCTCACAAGTCATGGAAACAGCAAGCAGAGAAATGAAGTTGCCATGAAATTAACCTTGAAGTAACTCCCTTGCTGCACATGCTTCAAGGGCACCTGCAGCTATGGGTTTCTACAGGTGCTCTCCTCACAGGTCAGCACAAAATCCTCAAGGAATAATGATTTTCAAAACTCAGGTTGATGTGATATAAGGAGTCAATCAGAAACTAAACCAAAAAAGGATGGCTCCAGCAATAAGATGCAGGTGACACAAAGCTACCTTTTTAGAGATGCTTCACAGGAGTGGTGGAAGCCAGTCTGTGACACAGGCCAACATGCCCCATGGCCTCCTCTCCCTGAAGAAGAGGTGACAGAAAAGGAAGTTGTGGACTGTAGTCCTCATAGTCCTCCACAAAACCCCAAACAAACACCCCCACCCAAAAAAACTACAACAAATCCACAACAACAATCAAAAAACCCCAAAACAATACTAATATATATTAAAAAACACCACAAACCCAAAACTAAAACAACAACAAAAAAACCAACCACACAACAACAAAAACCTCAATTTGCAGATTCTTTCTTAAACTTAACTACTTGAATAAGTCAAAGTCAGTTCCATCAGAGATGTGGATAATCCAGGTACTGGACACATGCTGATTGAGAGCAGACTACAGAGTCTGCTATTGTTGCTTCAGTTCCAGGTACTTGATGTGGCTGCAAGACTGTACCTGAGCAAAAAATATGAACATCCAAACCAATGAGCCCAACCTGCCACACACACCAGTAACCTTTGCTTATGCACTGGGAGAGCTTTCTCTTTTAGGCCACTAAACAGTAGTTTTCTTCTGTTTGCTTTGTCCATCTCCAATGGATGACTGGAACTGCAGTGCTGGAAATCCAAAGCACCTGAAGGGTTTTAAGCTCCAATCCAAGTCCCCAAAGCCAAGCCCTATGATGTCAGAAACTATACTTGCCATTTCTTGTAGGCTGGCTCACTCACCAATTAAAAAAAAAAAGGCAAAATAACTTTAATCACCCAAATTCCACTAGCTCAAAGGTTTCAAAGTTTCCAGCTATACCTACATGTTTCATGATTTCCTTATATTTCTTAGGGAGCATAAACATTTGAGGAACCTGAGCTTGGAAATCAAAAAAGCTTCAATTGGACCTGTTGGAGAGGGTCCAAAGGAGACCAGAAAAAATGATCTGAGGGCTGGAACAGCTCTGCTATGAGGACAGGCTGAGTTGGGGTTGTTCAGCTTGGTAAAGAGAAGGCTCCAGGGAGACCTTATTGTGGCCTTTCAGTACTTAAAAGAGGCCAAGAAGAAAACGGGGACAGACATTTTAGCAGGACCTGTTGTGACAGGAGAAGGAATAATGGCTTTAAACTGAAAGATGGGAGATTCAGACTAGATATAAGGAATGAGGTTTTTACGACAAGGGTGGTGAACCAGTGAAATAGGTTGCCCAGAGAGGTGGCAGATGCCTCATCCTACAAATTGCAGGGAGGTTGGAACAGATGACTTTTGAAGGTCCCTTCAAGCCCAAACTGCTCTACAATCCTATGATTTTGGGAACTAAAGATGATTAGATCTCTCCAATCACACATACTGACACACTAACAGGAAAGATCAGAAGCATATTTAAGAAGCAGACAAATGAAAAACATTTTAATAATTTGATTATGGAATTTGAATTAACTGCAATTAAATGGTCTACAGATAAAAGGAAGAGAGAACACAATGTACACTGCCAAATTCACCAACATCTTGGGATTTTAGCACGAGTCTCAATCTTTTTAAAATCTACAGTTTCTTAAATCATAAAGCGATGGATCCTGAACCAGGAAGCTCATCCATTCCTAGCTCCCAAGGCTGGTCAACTATTGTCACAGTAATGTAACAACACCCAGCTCCATTTTTCTACTGCCACTCTGAGTACATCATTATACAGCCTGTTCTCTATTGCGTGGATAGTGAGAGGTGGAATGACCTGGAAAGCCAAAAATCCATTAACATGGGCACTGTGGGAAAAGGAGACAATGGGCAGTATTTTCAATGTGCAGTTCTAATGGTGCACTTAGAGGTAGACTGAAATCTACAATTACAAGAAACAAAGGGCAAAAAAACCGCCTCTAGTCTGATATGTCAGTTTGGTGATTTACAGATATCCCATTTGTGGCTTCTGGAAACTGATAATTCTGCGTATCCTAAAAAGCAGTGTGCAGAGCCACACAACATTCTATAGGATTAACCATGCTACTAAACCCGGCAATCACAAACCACCTTATCGCATTCAGTTCTGAGGCAGAGTGATAGCAGAGCGCACGTTGCAAACAGAGCTCTTGGTCTCGTTGCACCCTACTTTAGATAAATTCTGGAAGTACTGCAGCATGTTGTGAATGATGGATGAAATGAAAACTCTCCGCTCAGTGCACAGTGAGTAGCCAGCTCTCTTCTGTGCTGCATCACTTGTTTTCAAGGTACTTAATATGCAACTTTGGTGAGAGACATTCAGAAAATCCCAGTGAGGCCAGATGTCTCAAAAATAAAAATAGAACATCGCAATTTTGTCCCAGGGCTTCAGTTGTTTTTATTCAATTTTAATTTTATTTTTGCCTACCTCTATCCAGTGACCTCCCTTGTCATGGTGCATTATGGACTCAAAATATAAGCATCTACCAGTGCTGGTTGCTCAGTTACAGAAGAGGCTTAAGGGTCTGGTTGCTTCATCTCTCACTAAGCAGAGTTTGCACTGTATCAATACTGCTTTTTGAAAATGTAAGAATGAATAAGTGGTGAATAATAAGCTTCATCACATTTTTAAACTGTTCCTGAAAGGTTAAAATTGCAAAAATCTTGCTATTTTATTGCTTTGTCTCTCTAGTCCCTCATTCCTGCCTGCTTGTTTGCATCATCAACTTATTTATTGTAATAACTGCATAGCAGATAATATATTACTTATTACACATGTGGGCAGAGGTCAGAAGTTGCTTTATTCTTGTCTAAATACAATGGCCTCTAATTGTAACCCCATCAGGAATTTTTAATGAGAAAAGCAATAAAACAGTTTAATAACTGAATCCACTTCTACTGCTTCTCTATAGTTAGTACGGGGGCATGGAAGGAAGAAAAAAAGATTAGTTCTATCACCACTAGTTCTCCCACTAGGCCGTTTCCTTCAAAGGAGAAGGCAGGGTATTATTTAGAGATTACATAGTGTAATAGTTTTATTTAGCACCTTTTATTAGCACTGGAAGGATATACACACAGCAAAAGGCCATTATACACAGAATTGACTGGTATATTTGGAATTTCCATCTAAAGACAACATTATTTTTATGTACATATCAAAGTCCTGCCTGCTTTATTTGCTTCGGAACTGTTCTAGCAGACTTTCTATTTTCCACCAGTTGCCACAAGAAAGATATTAAGGGTAGCGAGCAGAGGAGGTAATTCCCACCTCTGGGGGTAAAATGAGTCAGACTACTTATGCAACAGAGGCTTTCACTGATTAAGAAGGATGCTGTATTCAGGTAGACAACTGGCCAGAAACAGATGCTATTTGTGGGCATAACTGAGCCTTAGCAAACTGGCTGTTTATTAAAGCAGGTGTTTGTGGGGAGTCATGTCTGACACTGCAGATGTGGCATTCTGCTGGGAGATCGTGTTAGAGAACATCGGTTTTCTTCCCAGTTACACTTATGCTTCAACTGAGTTGATACAGGAACTAAAATAGATTCAACAGCATCAGCATTGCCTTTGAAAACTGGGGATAATCAGGGACGTAACAAGAAAATACAAATTGTTACTCCCACCAGCTGTTCTGTTGCCCAGTTTTGATCTCATAATCATTCATTATTGTCTGATTAAAAAAACAAAAACAAAAACAAAACAACAAAAACCAACCAACCAACACAACAACCACCACCAAACAAACAAATAAACCACACACAAACAAAAAAAAACCCACAACTTTTTAAAAGTTTCTCTGGCTTCCATTAAATCAACACCACCAGCACCACATAGCCACCTCCACCCCTTTCAGAAGTCCCAAAGATCTACGCAAAATATACCCTATTCATACCATAAGAAACAGGAACACAAGGAGAGCAACTGCTTCACAGACTGAAATTGGGCTCATATCAGAAGAGGAACAGTACAGTGTCACCGAGACCAAGCATCCCATCCTACAGGAGACATCATGCTTAGTGATACGTGAATGCTAGCTCTGTTTAAAGTATTCATCGTTCTGATGACATGGGCAGCAGGCTAGGGTGATCAGATATTCCAGGTTAAAATTAGAATAGAAAACAGTTGTCCGAACATAAGTCAAAATGAAAAAAATCTTCAGCCTCCAGTGACAAGAAGATGCCATGCCCTTTTCATTTTGGAAATTTACCTCATGGTGTTCTTTATTTATTCAAAAGACATGCCACAGTGGCAGCAGGCTATAATACCATGCCACATATACCAGGTCATGGCTTTTGTTTTGTCAAAAAATGACAACAGTTATTCCACATGTTTTGTAAACATCCATGATGGGTGCATCTTCACAGGACCAAACACACCTTCTCCAGACAGAAATACCTTTGGCTTGTTTTACAACAGAACACTGTGAACCGGGCCTGGCTATCTCAATGCTCTTTTAGCCTCTCTGTTCATAATTTAGACCCTCAGCTATTCCCATTTGTCACTTAATCTTTGCTGTGCCAAAAGTCAACATACGCCAAACAGACAGAGCTCCCTAAACATTTAAAATTATGTTTCTGAATATGATGCACTTCTGAGATGGTTATGTAAGATCACAGTATCTCCATTCAAAAATACTAGTTGCAGTAGAAATTCCCCAAAGTTCTCTCAGTCAAGAGTTTTTTGTCATTGTAATTAATGTGGTCTTATAAACAAGATGAACGGAAACTCTGAAGGGGATTTTCAGTGCTTTAGACCATAAGGTAACTGTGGAACAGGAAACAAGACAATGATATACACCTATATTTACAAGTTAGTTATGGAGGAGCCTTACATCACACAGGAAAAAAGGAATCTGCAAGTTCAGCTTTGCAGAAATATTGGTAAAACACCTCACTACACAGCTGGCACAGAATAATTTACAACACAGGTGTGAACCAAGGACTTGATACAAAATTAGCACAGAAAACAAAATCCTTGCAAATTCCCAGGGAGGACTTATTGATGTTGTGTCTTAAACAGCTATTCTAAAATAATCTAAGACGGCCGTTTGTGTTATTATGCACTACACATTGTAACTCACCTGTTGGTTTTGTTTATTTGGTTTGTTATTGTTTGTGGTTTTTTGTTTTGTTTTTGTTAGTTTTTGTTTGTTTTCTTCATTTTTTGCTTGTTTATGGTTTTGAGGTGGTTTGTTTTGATTTTGGTTTGATTTTTTTTTTTCCCAGGCAAAACTACACCTCATAACGCTTGTTGAAATTCACAAGTTTGTTTAAGAGTCTTCTAACTGATAAGAGAGAGGTCAGGCTGTGAAGGGATGTGCTGGATTGTGAGATGCTGGGGTTTGAAATCCTGAGACTGAGAGCAGGAGTGTGCTTGCCTGCATCTGAATAACTGCTCAAATGCTACAGATCCCTTCCCAGAGGCAAAGTGCCCACAGTGTGAATAACAACTTGATATCTACACAACATTTGCTTTGCCAGATGATATTTAGAAAAGCTAAACCACAATCCTAAACAAAAGCGCTTGGTCAATGATCTTTAGTAAAGCAGATTCCTTGTTGCATACAGTGCAGCCTCTACAACTCAAGGTTCCAAAATGAAATTCATCTGCATGAAAGGCAGATGAATTCAGATGAAATGAAACCACAAGTATCCACTGCACTTCACAAATGAAACCTCTGCTTACTCTACATGTGTTCACTTCATTGGGACAAATGCTCAAATGGTCCAGCAAAGCAGTTTTTTGCCTGCCATGTTTATTAATATCAACAACATGAATGATAGGCTGCAGAATATTATCTATAAATTTGATTTAAAATTCATCAATGCAGATCAGGAAATAATTAAAAAGAGTTAACAGTAATGTAATCAGGAAACAGAAAGCCTGATTTGATCAGCCTGCCCAATCAAAGCAGCTTTACTTTTCAAATCCTGTATATTCAGGGCTTAGCAACAAACTATTTAAAATAGCACATCAAGTCCAGCAACATTTACAGACTGTATCTGAGGAAAGATCCACATGGACAATCTTTCCCTTCATAAAAAGAGACAGAAGTCACAGAACACCCAGCTCACCAGCAGTGAAAAAGCCCACTTAGTACACCAGGTTTTGTTTGTTTTTTAAATAAAAATTATTGCATCTTAAGTATTTAAATTCTCAGGTCAAACCACTGAGCTTAATCACAGAAATGCAAAAAAATGCTTTTAGCTTGCAAAGAATTACATGACCAGTAAAGCACGTAGCATCATTTGCAAACTTTAGCACCGAGATTATAGCACTGGCATATGCAGTTCACTTACATTTTAGACTCCGCTAGACATAAAATGAAATTTACTTATGCCTTTTAATTAATGTGGCGTGCAAGACCATCTCTGAAATTTCTATTTGAGCAATATTAAACCATTGCTCAAAGTATGAAGTGTTTAATCCTATGCTCCTCTGAGCTGAGGTAACTACACCCCTGACTGTGCACCAAAGAAACATTGGTGGATATTTCCATGACTAATCATATTCATTTGTTCATGGGACTAGGGCCAAGCATGTTAAAATTAATAAGCTTCCCATACAGAATAAGCAGATAACAAAAACATATTCAATACTAGAAAGTTACAGTCATCATTTACTGTGAGGCTGGTTTGTTAAAATAAAGATGTGTGGTAGAAAACAGTGTGCCTCTGCTGCCCTTCCACAGATTACTGCCTTCTGTATTTTTACTTTGAAGATGATTAGGGATACTAAGAAGTCACGTAACATGTGTTGTCACTAGGTAATAAAGGTATCTTTTCATTTTGAGAGTAATCTTGCTTTGACTTTCATTTAGTTTTCATTGGACTGAAATGTCTAATATAAGTACAGTAAATCAACATAGTTTTAATGGTCAAAGTTCAATTACCTAACACAAGCTATTTGTTTCTGTAGGATAGAGACAAACACAAGGGTATTGAGGATGAAGAGCAACATTTATCAAATGTGGATTAAATGAAGCAAAGACTTGGTGAGTAGAATTCCATCTCATTTTGTTTGAAGGACTACAACAGCTTTGATTTTCATGGCCTCTAAGATCATGACATTACGCCACTGAAATTCTAAGAAACAAGAATTATACCATCACTCTTCATTTTCTACACTGTTGCCTTTGGAACAGATTACAAAGTACAATTTCCTATTATTTTTCAGTGAAGAAGGAAAAATTGTGAGAACAGTTAGCCCAGATTTTAATCTTCATTGCCCACTGAACAGCGGCACTGTGATGCATGACCCTGACCTTTCGCAGCCGGGTATATTTTGACTGTTTGCCCACTCAGCTCCATCCCTACATTTTAGTGAGGCCGTAAACAAGAGATGTGGAATGGCAAGCCCAGCAAATCACAGAATGCTGAAAAGGTCAAAATAGTAGTGCCGAATGTTTCTACTCTGTAATTTACAGAATATACGAGGCATTCACAGCCTAATAACTCATTCATATGACAAAAACTGTAGAGTGAATGTAAAATGGCAGAACATGAATTCCTTCCAGTGACAGCGTTTCTAACAAGCACAGAAAATGGTGCAAACTTTGCCCTGTGGTTCTCTTTTCTGAAACATTAATATTGCCTGACTTTCAATGCACAATAGCATATGCCTGTGGACTGTGCAGTCAAATATCTCTGTGTTTGCAGTCAGGCTCAGAACCCAAAAGGCTAGGTCCCCGAGGAAAAAATCCTGGTCAAAGCCTTCCCTATCCATACTCCTTCTCACCATTTCCAGAGCACTCTCTCAGTTCCAGGTGATTTTATTGTCACAACGCTCCTAGAAACCAGAAAAGTACTACCCTCACTTCAAAAACTCCTGCCAAGGTCAGGAGAACTGTAGCAGAACAAAAAAATGGCAGTTTTCTTATCAACAGCCCTAATCCCCTGCTCTCCACTAAGACTATCTTTTCTACTTTCTGTCCCATGGGCTGAACTTCATTTTTACAGAAACAAATTCGTGCCCATTTCTCAGACACAAGTCAAATGCAGTAAGTCTAGAGACCAAGCCCAGTTCAGCACAGCTGCATGTCTGTGGCAGCTGAAGTGATGGTTGTATTTGTTAATGACAGTTTAGTCCCAGTGAAGTGCTCGAGACACATGCCCTGGAAACCCTCACACACGGAGAAAGTTTTCCTGGTGCAAGATGACTTGAGGCATTCCTCCATCACCATACAATGGCTAATACCCTTGGATGAATGCTGTTGAACAACTGTACACCAGGACATACTGGAGTGGTTTGTCTTTACTACCTTCTTGTAACAAAACAGAACAAAACAGATCTACCTGAGGCATTGCTGTTTCAAACCGAACTGCAAGGATATCTGATATCAATTCATCCATTTTTTCTATAAAGACAGCGTCATTTTGTCCTCAGAGTATATATCAGATTTATGTAAAACCCACCAAAAGAAACATCAGCAACAAATAGTTTACAGAAGTACAAAAGAAAATTTGGGAAGTGCCAGATCTTCCTTTCTGACATATCTGTGCCAATCCCATGGATCAGTAACCAGAATTTGGCCTCATCGTTCCAAGTCCACTAAAACAAAAGAAAGAAGTGTGTGAATAAACTGTTCTCAGCTTCACAGATGTAAATCTGGATTAACCATACAAAAGGCAAAAAAATGGTGGTTTTACACCAGCCAAACAACAAATCCCAGCCTCAAGTCTCTGAAGTACAGCATTTCACCATTATCCCTGAGAGAAGCAGAAATATTAACAACGTAGCAAATTAGCATCAAAGCATTAACGGTAATACACTTAGGGTATTTGGGGAACTACTTCTAAACCTAAATGCCAGACAATTTGTCTCTAATATTCCCTGCAGATTAGTACAAAATGATTGTAATAGATGCAAATCCTGCCTCCTTTCATACAGGCACGTATGGCTGAAAGAGCTGTGGAGCTGTATCCCTCATGCTGCAGGGGAGGCAGGTCCTGGAGAATATACTCCTGGTTGCTCTTCATTTCCTAGTGAAAATTGCTCTTTCTTCAACTTCTGTGCATGAAGGGGTGACCTCATTAACGTTTACAGGTATATAAAGGGTGAGTGTCACGCAAAAAGAGTTATATAATCAGCAAATCAATAATGACAGACACTGTTGGATTGTCTCAAATAGACCGGCTTGGTATGAAATTCATGTCTCCAGAAGATCGTGCAGAACTTTTTAAATCATTATTATTTACTTTTTAAGCAGAGAAGTGTGGTCACAAGGAAAATTAAGACTGTGGACAGTAAATGTAGTATTTTAAATATGTCAGCAAATGCATAGATGTTCACCTCCCAAATGACTCCTTCCAGCAAATGCTTAAAACAAAAAGGACTTTTTTTTTTTTAACCGCTTTTACCCTATTCCCATACCTGTCAGCAGATGTAACTTTGTATGTTCCCTTGCACTTGTTTTGCAGCAGTTCTATTGATCCACTTAATAACTAGTCCCAAGGAATTGCACTGTTAAATCTTGTAGAAACAAAATCTTTCTGAACAGGTCAGCTATTAAGAAAAACAAGAATCCTCATAAACGATGCGTTTTCTTTCCTCAGCATCTTTAGAAGCAGAGAAACTACCATGACAAAAGTGAGTTAAACCCCTTGACATTTTCCCTGTTCAGTAAATGAATTCACATAGATGTTTCTTGTTCTGTTTACTTAGGCTCTTGCTACATTCTTAAGTGAATGCCTGAAAACGAAACCAGTACATAGTTGAGAAGTAAATTACACATAAACGACAGATTCAACTAATACAGAGACAAACATGCAAATGTTAATTCCAGTCTCAATTAACTCATTCATAAGGACAACTTGACATTGCAGTCACTGTAATATATGGTACAGAATTAACAGACTTCTATTTTAATAATCTATTTTTAGCTTTTTCGATACTCTGTGGAGCACACAAGTATAAAATAGCAGACATGGTGCAAGCTATATGACTCTGGGAGCTGCTTATACATAGACTAGCTAGATACAGTTCCTACAAGATCCTTGCAGATCCTGGTCCAGCCAAGAACCAGCAGAGCACAACTATGTTCAGTTTTGTGTCCCTCATAACAAGACAGATCTTGAGGTGCTGGAGAGAGTTCGGAGAAAGGCAGTGAAGCTGGTGAGGGGCCTGGAGCACAGTCTGATGAGAAGTGGCAGAGGGACCTGGGGCTGTTTAGCCTGGAGAAAAGGAGGTTGAGTGGAGACCTTATTGTTCTCTACAACTACCTGAAAGGAGGTTGTAGCATGGAGGGTGTTGACTTGTTCTCCCAAGTTACAAGTGGTAGGACAAGAGGAAATGGCCTCATGTTGCATCAGGGCAGGTTCAGACTGACTATCAGGAAAACTTTAGTCGCAGAGAGGGTTGTCAGGCATTGGAACAGGTTGCCCAAAGAAGTGGTGGAGTCACCATCCCTGGAGATGTTTAAAAGACATGTAGATGTGGTGCTTAGGGACATGGTTTAGAGGTAGATTAATGGTTGGACTTCAGGATCTGAAATATCTTTTCCAACCTAAACAATTCTGTGATTCCACGATTCTATTCTATGTGCTTCCTTTCTTCCACAAATGCTTATGTCCCTGCCATGCTGCTTTGACACCAGTTGAGGGCTGGCAGTGCAGTAACTCACAGCTGCCTACGTATCACTCAGATTTTGGCTCCTTGGTGCTACCATAATTGTGCAAAGGAGCTAGTTCAGAGAAGAAACCTGCTCTGTAATCATGTAATCAAAATACAAAGGATTGGTACAAGGTTAGCTGGAAAATAATTTTTAAAATAAATTAAGAAATCTGCAGAATGATGTACCAACAAGTCATCTTGCTGTCAGAACAACGGTATACACAAATAGATAACAGATCTTTAACACTCACTGCACTGTAGCCTTGACACTTCCGACTGGGCTTTTGATCTTTACTTTTCTAAATCACCTAAGGAGTTCCCTAACCTCAGGGATTTGGTATGAACAGGTGTCTTTCAACAACTACTTCAAATCACATTGGTATAAGCTTTAATAAATTCACATTCAGAGCTTTACATGGGAGACAGTCACATTTTACAAACAGAGTTTGTAGGAGTAGAGAGTTATGGCTCAAAACTCTTCACAAGCAATCTTAGGGCCCTTCTGCTAAAGCCACACCATCTCCTGGGCAGAAGACCTGCATGTATTTTGGCTCATACTATCAAATTTGATTTTACTGTCATGAAGACAACTCAGTGATACCTTTTTTTTTTTTCAGGAAGAACATTATTTATCAGATTAATGTAATATATTCACAACAACTATGTAGTACAAATAAACATTATTTGTTAAAACCAAGATATAACAAGAATAAATGTGCTGTATACCATGTAATAAAGAACTAGTAATAGTCTGACACCAATGCAAAGAGCAAAGAACAAATAAAAAGGATTTTTTAGGTTTTGTTTTAATGAAAAGGAAGCAGCAAATGAACAATAAAAATATTCTGTCATTAGTTTCTAGGTTGCCCGAGATGATGTGATTATCTGACCTGGTAAAGCATCTGAGACAATGAAATTGTTTCAGACTGTTACTCTAGTCCTCTGGGATGTTCTTTTGTCCTCCTGTCAACCTGTGTCTCTCTGGCTCTGTTTCTCCAGCACAAGCAAATACAGAAAACAAGAAAAGAAGCAAATTCCAGTTTCTGCTTCTCTCTAACCTTGACAGGGTTGGTTTTGATCTCTGTCACATTCCAGAGGAAAACAGAAAAAGCAAAAAGTACATTCACGCTCCTTGAGAAGATGAAGGCAGGCTCTGGGCCATGTTTGAAGCCTGAAGGAACTCTTATCCACTGTCAATAACAATTGTGCATACTTAATTTCATTTGAATCCTCTCATAAAAGCTGAAAGCCAAAAGGTGCATACTGAAGTCTGTAATCAGGTCAAATGAGCTGCTAAATAGTTAGGCCATTGCACAGAGATCTAGGAAGATTTTGCATTGCATTGTGCTAATCAGTAAGGATACAGACAGCAAATAATTATTAATCTCCTCTGCTTTTCAAGCAAAGACCACTATTTCTGTAAAGATTAGTTTTCCAATAGAAATCTAAAATAATCTCTGCAGAACAAGTAGATGGATTAAACTCCATTCCTTTTGTAGTTTAGTGGCATGTTCGTACTTGCACAGCCACTGAAAGAGCAGGCGTACTGGGTGATGTGACTCCATGGGCTAGAGGTCCTGTAAAACACAGACACTTTGCTTTGATTTCTAATAAAATACTGCAGTATGCCACTTGTTCAAAACTTCTAGGAGCTTAACAAGATTTCAAAGAAGTATTCCAGCAGATGACCTTACATACAACTTTCTCCCCTGTTACTTTGCTGTAATCAAACGATTCGCTTTCCTGCAGAGCTCTAACACAGAGTGAGAGTCTGCAGCACATCGCAGGGGTCGGCACAGCCTCCCAGCCCAAAGCTGCAGGTGGCCTCCACAAGATGAAGATGCTCCCTGAGAATTTTCGAGCTCTATCTATTTGCCATTTAAAAATCAAGAGGGAAATCAATGCGCTTCTTTGTATGTTAAAGAAATAAGTTCAGGTTCTTTCATAAGCATTAATCTTTTACACATAATATGAATACAGTTTAGCGGCAATAACCAAACCCATTAACACATAAAAAAAAAGCACACCATATGTAAATTCCCTGATCTTAGGGGACAACTAATGGATTACAAATCTTGCATCTTTATATGCTGGAATGTATTTCCTTCCAGAGATATTCCGATATCCTATTACTGAGCCATATCTCCAAGGAGAGGAGTGGGTTTGTTTGTTTTAATTTATTTTTTAATCAAACCTCCTTTTAATCAGTCAGAACAAAATGTTTTCACACAGAAAAAAAAAAAAAAAGAAGAAACTCGATGCAAAAGTCCTGATGGAACAGGGAAAGTTGGAAGAGAAAATGAAGACAGAATAAATACGCAGAAAACAAAGATGTGTACTCTTCAAGTGGCTTTATTACACAGATATATGCAGGGACAGTTTGCTCCCAAAGGAAATCATTAAAAAATTGACTTTTAAGAAGCTGAAGCAGGAGACTGAATTCAGCCTTTTCGGCTGATCCAAACTTTGATGACTCTGTTTTCCTGTTAGTTCTGGTGGGCTTTTGACTATAGCTTCAGATTCATTTTGTCTTTTTCTGTTTTAGGGCCAATTTCTGCTCAGGTACAGACATGGGAGTCCCATGGAGGGGAACCTGAATATGCACATACGCCCCAACTGCAGAATTCACCTGGCACCAGCTGCTTCCCAGATCCACTGCCATCCTCCCTGTGCAAGCCCTTGGAGGCTCCTCAGTCCAGCCAGGTATACGAGAGAAAGATGATCTTTGAGATTAGCTAAGGTCACAAATGACTCATATTCTCACCACATTTCAACAGACACATTCAAGAACTCAAGCCCTGTTTTTAAATACTTCATAGCATCTTAATGGCTTCACTGAAATTGTTAGGCACCTGGTTTAATAACAAGGAGGTGCTGTTGTATCAAGCTCACATAGACCCTGTAGGGTTTCACAAAAACAAACAGTTTTACCATGAAAAAAGTTTCATTCTGACCCTGCTTGCCTCTAAACACCATTCAAACACTGAATCCTGGCCAGCTTTGGTATAAAAGGAACAAGAGAGTCAAGCTCAAGAAAGAAAACGCCAAAGCTTCAGCCCAGAGTGAATAACACACATCTGCAACACATTTCTTGTAATTTAATCTCACGCACCACAGTCCTCAAAGGTAATTCCAATTCTGCCTCTCAAAATCAAAAATCTATTTTCAAGTCACTGAAAACAACTGGAACTTCAAAGCTGAGCAGTTCTTTCAGCACCAAGATGCCTCACAGTTCCCCAAAGTTAGCAGTACTCTCTAACATTAGAGCTTCTCAACACAAGAGAAAGTACAGGCTGCCAGCTGAGGTTCAGAGATGTGTATTCACAGAAGAACATATAATAGGAGAAAAGCATACAGGCATTTTAGTCAAAATTCCATTCTGGTAAGCATTCAGAACAACCTGAAAATGCACTGTTTTACATTAACTTGTAAAGGAATCAGCACTTCTTTTATGAGAATATTTGTCTTAGATAGGGTGAACATCAACTGATCAATACAGCACCAATGTAGACATGTATTACTCTATCAATCATATATTAAAAAGAGCAGCGTGCTTTATATTTAATACCCAATGTCACCAATTAGTACTGCCATCCCCTGATTTTACACTAGTTCATTCACTCAGATTGCCATGGCAATAAATTCTACAGTTACAAATTAAAAACTGCATATGGATTTGCATGTAATAACAGTACCATTAAACCTTTCTTACCACTTTCAATTTTTCCCATCTGCTACCAGAGTGCAAGTGTAGGATCTATTATTCCCAGAAGGGGACTTACCCAGCTGGACATCTATAACAGTTGGCTGGTTCTCCATGGGGAACAACGGCTTTGGAGGTTTGTCTGTGAGTAAAGCTAGAAAAGAAAATGAGAAAACGTAATGGAAAAATTGAGACCAATGATTGCAAAAGAAAAGCCCTGTCATGTAAGCAATCAAAAGCTTGTACTCTTGATGGCATGTAAACATTTATTACATCACATGGCTGTTCTACTGTCAACGTGTTAACACTTTCCTAGGGGCTGCGGTGGCCCACTGATTCAACAGAAATGAGCTGTTTCAAGAGTGACATTTTAATACAAAGCAGCAAAACAAACTCCATTTCTCACTTTTATTCTACTTATAACAACTATATCAAGAATTTTAGATCCTCACCTTGTGAAGTTAACGCAATAATTTGAGATACCAACTAAACCTATTTCTGTGTGATCAGGCCCAACATCTCTTTATGCTTGCCCAAAGCAGTATGCAGATGTCAAAGCAAACTCACACATAATTGTGTCTGATGAACCCCAGCAGCTTCACACGTAGCTCACACTCCCACCCAACCACGTGGGGCATCCGGACCCTCTTCTCAAAGCCTGAATGGGGACCCTGCCTTGTGCACCACAAAAGTCTCTCCCTCTGAGAGCAGGAAACATCACCCCAGCCTGGTCCTACCAGGTGCCTGCACCAGCCACTAGCACAGACAGTCACAGACAGTCACAGACAGTCACAGACAGTCACAGACAGTCACAGACAGTCACAGACAGTCACAGACAGTCACAGACAGTCACAGACAACGCTGTCACTGAGAAACCCAGCTACGGACGCAGGTTTCATGCCTGAGAGCTCAGTGCCAGGCTGTGCAAACAGGTTTTGTAAGTTGAGCCTAGCTTGGAATAAATGACTGAGTATTCCTGGAGATGTTTCGTAATCAAATATA
Source organism: Patagioenas fasciata (assembly GCF_037038585.1). Classification (NCBI taxonomy): domain Eukaryota; kingdom Metazoa; phylum Chordata; class Aves; order Columbiformes; family Columbidae; genus Patagioenas; species Patagioenas fasciata. Next base: position 18,177,710 of record NC_092530.1, read on the forward strand.
GCATCTCGTACCACATGAAATTAAGTAATTTCAAAATTACTTCAAAATTTTTCCAGCTAACATGCATCACCTGAATTTCTTTGATCCAAGTTTGTAAAATGAATTTTCATTTTTTAATAAAAGACTAAGGCAAAAATGCCATGATCTCCTCAGAAGCCTCAGCACTTACTGATTTGATGGGAAACAAGTTAATGCAGCAGTTTGGTAGCTCAAGTCGAAAGCTGCCTGTGGCTGGGGCGGCAGGTGTCCCTGAACCAGGCACAGGAGCTTGAGCTGTGCAAGCTCCTGGCCCATGCTCCCAGCTCATCCCGGCCCTTGGCAGGCTGGGGGGACATCTCACCCCCAGTCTGCTCCAGCAGGAATCAGTGGCTCAACACACCTTCCCCAGAGCTTTGAAACGAGATGGCTGGGTGGCTGAGGCAGAAGGGCAGCAGCCACAGGTGTCACTGATGTGGCTCTGATAACCGGCTATCAATGACAGCTGCTTGAAACTGGAGGTGGCAGAACTCTTTCGCTACCAAAAAGGAAAAGAAAAGTCAACCTACAAAACATTTTCACATCCATATCTACAGAAAATGACCAACTCTGTTAAGGAAATACCTGTTCGATTTTGCTTTACAGTTGACACTATGATTTTAAACTCCTCGCTAAGTGATTGTCAGCACAGTCCACTTCCACTGTTACATTTAAATGAAAATGGGGTTCCTGCCACTGATGCTGCAGCCAAGCTAGCAAACAAACAGGCTATCACAAAACAGGCACTTTGGTAACAAGTCATCAGCACGCATTTCAGACCAAAACCATGTCTGTTTTTAAGAAGAACTCCTTGTACAGTTCACCCACAAGGACAACACAGGAATTTCCAAAGTCTTTTAAACAGCGTGTTATTAAGACTAAAACCACAAGTAGAGCGCAGAATGAAAGAAAAATGGGAAATCCTGTTAATGAGAATGCAGTAGTTCAAAAATGCTCATCTAATACAGAGTCACGAGATCGACTCAGAAGCAATATCAAGGCTACCTGTGCAATTGCATTATTTGGGGATTAGCCTCTGAGTAGAAAATTTCTGGCAGTAACAAATAATTAATTCGCTGTGCTAATGCACTTAAGTCATCTGAATGTCATTAGAGAATAAGAGGAAAGTACTGCCAAACCTAGATGTGTAAGTAGAGTCCAACAACTTGCTTTATTAGAAATTTAAATCTTAACCAAAGCTGAAAACGTCTAAGTAGGTGTTTTGGGCATCAAACCCAAGGGACTTTGGAACACTTTTACTGATGACTTTTTTAGCAATGTATGCTTTTAAATTGCTAAAAGCTTTTGAGACGCTCTTCCTCATAAAATCCCACTGCATCCAAGGGGAGATGGATAACTATTTATCCAGATTCTACAGAAATCTCACCCTTATTTAAACAGTAAGTTTCTCACTTGAAGGTCACACCCACTTCAAGCAAAGCCCATTCCCAACACTCCAGAAAAAAAGTACATTCTCCAGGAAGGCCCAATACACTGATAACCAGAACATTTGGTAAGAGGGAACACGAGAGCGAGAGTATATTTTCAGTACTGGTCTTTTTGTGTTCAACATGTACAAGAGCTCTGCTTTTCTTATACTCTAATTCCTCACATGAAAAAACCCTGTCAATAAATGATTAGACAGAAAGAAGCAAGTGCCACTAGACTCGAATAACAGAATTGAACTGTAACCCACTGCCAGCCATGAGAAGAACCTCTTCACAGGCATTGCTTGCCATTTTCTCTCAACTCATCACAGAAAATTAGAGGTAGTATTGTCTGGCCCTGGCATCTGCTGAGTGGGAACTTCATAGCTTGAGTCACAACCTGACAATATTGCTTTTCTGTTTTTTATACTGTCTAGGCAGAGTTGCTCAGACTGCCTGCCTGAAGAAGCCAGGAAAAAGAACTACTACAAAGGTGTTAAAAAATTAACTATGTTCTTAACTGCCTCTGTGCAATTGAGGTTAGTAACTTCTTAAAAGAATGAACCAAAAATCTCTAGAAAATGCATTTTGGCCTAGCAAGTACACAATTCAGACTTCTTAGGAAGGTAACGCATTGGCTTGTGTCTAAATGCCGGAGCACCCCAGATGCTCAGCACAGAGAGAATGGCTTCTGCCAGCAACACGCAGCTATTTACTGCAGCTTCCACATGAACCTGCTGCAGAACACGGTGGAGGGAGCGGAAAGGTCACAGTGCCTTGGAAAGAGGTTTTGGGATTTAACCCCTGTATTAACAGAATCAAGCCCTTCGTGCAGACTAGGTCAGAACAAGCAACACTCTCACCAACCCTTTAAGGGACTCCTTCAGGAGACATTAGGATGTGTTTAAAGCTCAGCACACACACAAGACCTCATAAGTAAAGCGAAGGTTGAAATGGAGAAAAAGACCAGCTTGAGAGCACAATTCTAAACAATTTGATATACCCAGTAAACTCTGGGTTGGGTGGAAATTTGATGGGGGGGAAGAAGTGGAAGTGGGGAAGGAAAAAGCCCAGATCCCCCAAAACCCAGCTGAGTGCAGTCCCTTGTACTTTGTGGAAAGCCTCAGTACAGTTTCTGGTATATAACCAACACTTTTTTCTCAGCATTTTTTCTGTAGTTTTTCAGGCTTTTGCTGCTACCTTTGGGTTTCTCTTGTATTGTTATGTTTAATCTCTGGTACTAAATTTTACTCTGTGTGCACTGTAGGATGTGGAGAAAACTTGCTGGGGTAGCTGCACCCTGGCTGTGCCAGTGTGCTCAGGCTTTTCTCCCTTTAAGTTCTTTCTCATTCTCATAAAGTTCTACCTCGTTCCCACCAGCACCCCTTGAAATCGAATCTGACCAGTGCTTCTCCCTGTTTCCTTTGGCGTTACTTCCAGTCCTTGGATGTTTTCTAGATGTGCTCCTGTGTGTCACATTTTAAATGGCTATACTTTGCCATATTGTTCTTGGAGAGTAATCATTATAATGAACTGGCAGCCTGTCAGAGCTCTTTACACAGGAACTGAAACGGCCCAAAGGGATTTTGAGTCTAGAAGGCAACGAACTGCTGGCTCTTCAATGTCGTATGTGTTTACAGAAAACAAAAACCATTCTTACTTTAGAGGTCAGACATCAGATCACTTATTTGGCGTATGAAATTCACTTTTGGTTCTCTTAAACACTACGGAGCACAATATATTCTCAGCTATAAAGAATACTAATATTTAATGATCTCTGTACTTGACAGAAGTCCATAAGCAACCTTTATTCAAATGTCCAGTTCTCTAAAAGAAGTTTCTATAATTCTTCTAACAGTTTTACAGATGTGTGGCACTCTGATTCCCAGCCTTGCTAGAAGTCGAAGCAGAACAAAAAGTTGATGCTGTTGCTTTATCAACGTGTCTTTAATAAAGCTAGTAACATTATGCATTCTCACCTAAATCTTACTTCACCTCCCAGAAAACTACTTTAAATTAAAACAACTAAAGGCACAGCAAACACTACTCCTACAGCAAGATTGGTTATTAGTTCCACAAAGCAACAATTCCTGCAGCCACACAGACAGACCTGCCTTTGCAAGATCCCAGGTCTGATGATGCAGCACACTACCAGCTTTCTTTGCCTTTACTTGCCATTCTAGGATTTCGTCCCACAAACAGGCTGGGGCACCTTTGGCTGCATTTGTTTGTACAAGTATCAGCTGACACAGTACGCTACTGCATTGAGACTGAGAGGAGGACTCACAGACTGCTTCTTTGCTTTGTCTGAGAGTCACCCCAGGCACACTACCTGGGGAATCACTTGAAGTCACAGATGCCGGACGACAAACTGCAAAAAACATGTCTTTACCCATAAGATCTCAGTGGACATGGTCAGAGGCCATTTAGCAGCCACACTACTAGGAGAATACTTACAGTGCTGTTTCCTTCTATGCTCATATTCATCCCATTAGAAAGTAGCACACAAACTTTAAAACAGTCATCAAGTTTCTGTCATTTCAACAACACTTGTCATGGGGTTTTTCCACAAGAGGAATAAAGGAATACTGTTGTACAAATCAATACACTGATCTGATCCTGCACAACTGTTCGTCCAGGTGCATTTCCTTTCCCAAAGCACATGATACTTCTGTTCTCTACTTTTCACAGGCACAAGGAATATCCTGAAGTAGCTCAAGAGAGTAGAGACCTGCAAAAATATTAGGTCTCTCCAATTACTTACACAGTGAACTTTAGCAAACAAGGGAGAGCATGCCTTGCTGCACAGGACAATGTCTAGCTAGCCACAGGACCAACAGAAGAAGACAACAGCTCTGAAGGAGCAGCTCCTGCTTCCAAGTGCCAGAGCAGCATAAGAGCCTAGAGGCTAATTTTTTTCCACTACAGCCTTACTGTTTCAAAAATCTCTCATTCCATATTCAAACATATATCTGACACACTAATGAGTTCTCCTCAAAAAGCACAAAGCGGTTGAAAACAAACAGCCTTAGGATATCATTACTTAGAGATAAACAACGATAACCAGTTAGAAAAAACTACCAGGCATCTCAGCAAGCACCAGTTCCTTCACAGCTTGCTATTGTCCTATACAATTCCCTACCTTCCTTCTGCAGCAGCCTCACAGTGCTCTCCCCACCCCGGTCAGACTTCTTTTACAGCAACCACGATGATAGACAGCCCACACTGCTGCTACAATGAATAAAAGTCTCCTACTAGAGTTTTTGAGTGGTTCAGCTAAACACAACTCAATTTAATGCAGATCAGCTTCCCCCTGTGCCATGCAAAGGCATGCTCTAAGCCAACAGGCATCACCTGTGCTGCACAGAGCTGAACTGCTGCCAGGGTGAAGCCAGACAGCACCAGGGTCATGTACTGAATTCCAGCTGCTTGTGATTTGAAGGGATTCTTCCTTGTGACTCAGCACAGCTGCAGCATTTTCCAGACCAGATAACTCTTCTAAGGGAAATCAAGGCACAAGGCAAGAAATGTTAGTTCATATGTGGCAACGAATCATAGAATGGTTTGGGTTGGAAGGGACCTTTGAGATCATCTGGTTCCAACCCCCCTGCCATGGGCAGGGACACCTTCCACCAGACCGGGTTTCTCAAAGCCCCATCCAACCCGACCTGGAACACTTCCCAGGATGGGGCATCCACAGCTCCTCCGGGCAGCCTGTCCCAGGGCCTCACTGCCCTCCTGGGGAAGAATTTCTTCCTTTCATCTAATCTAAAATCTCCCCTCTTTCAGTTCAAAGCCATTACCCCCTGTCTTATCCCTACATGCCCTTGTAAAAAGTCCCTCTCCAGCTTTCCTGTTAGGTCCCCTTTAGGTACTGGAAGGCTGCTATAAGGTCTCCCTGGAGCCTCATCCATCCCCAGACAGAGCTCCATGAACTCCAGTCATTGACATAGAGGGTGATATACCCTCCTCATCTCTCCTGCCTGTCATTCCTGAAGAGCCTGTGTCCTTCCATTCCAATACTCCAGTCAGAGAAGCCATCCCACCACATCTCTGTGATGGCAATAAGAACACAGCCCTGCAGGTGTGCACATCTCTAACTCCCCTGGTTTATCCCCCATGCTATGTGTGTTTGCATAGAGGCATTTAAGTTGGGCCCTGGATGAGGCTGACTTACTGGCTGGAGTGGCTGGAATTCCTACGTGCTGCTCTTCAGGTGCTCTCCTGCTGACCTGTGATCGTTCTCCAGGCTGACCAGAACTGGTCAAATGCTGGAGAAGGGTTGTCTTATTTTTCCTCGGGGCAGATAATGGCTTTTCCTCTTCTTGTGGTAAGCACCCAAAGTACAATTGCTGTTCTATAATTTTGCTATTGATGTACCTCCCGGACATTTGTTCATGTAATTTGCAATGATGAAAGGAACAATTATCCAAATATGAAGCAGAATGCAGGGAATTTAACAAAATTGTTTCAGATCTTCTATGAGACAATTACATGCCAACCTACTTCCTTCAATCAAAGGATCTGGCATTTTCCCACCATTAATTAACACAGAGCCTCTAGTATCATTCAATCAAGAATCTGGCTAACCTTTTGACAGCAGAACCGATCTGTTTGAATAGCATCCTCTAGGGCAAATAATAGCATGCCAAATCCTTAATCTGAAACTAGCTCATACCCAAAGTTAAGCTTTTGTTCACTCTTAGTTCAAATATCCGTGCTTCCAGGCATGGCTTAGATCTACATTGGCATCTCAAAATCTTGGCAGTGACATTGCAACTTTCACACGACAGATGAAGATGGAACTAACTGCATGCAAAACGCTACATCAGTGTTAACCAGAGGGCACATCTTGCTAAGAGAAGCTCAGTATCACACCTTTTAAAAAATACGTACCTAACTCCCTTTGGCTCATCTGAAATCCCCAGCTTGTGCCAAAACAGTTCTCAATGGCTGACAATAAAATGCTTCAGGCCTGACCTGCTACTGCTTTGTCTTTTATGTTGCTGCTTATACCTAAGCAAATGTGTGAGCTAATTGTGCAGATGTAAATGTAAATGTGACAGCTATATTCTTGGCTGCCAGGAACTGAACTGTGCCCTTGCAGAGTTAAAAGCTTGTCTAAAGAACCAAGGGATCCCACCTGGACTTGTAATAAGTATCCTCTGTGGACTCAGCCTCTAACACACATTCACCACCAAGTCCCGCTATCAGATCAGAATGAATGCTTTTCATTTTCTTGGCACAACAGTGAATTACCTCACAAGGTGAAAAGCAGTGGAAAACCACATAAAAAAACCTCATTCATAAAAAAGGAGCTTTGTGAGGCTGTGTTTATATGGGGACTCTGTTCCCTGATTAGCTGTAGTATGTTCTACCAGTCAGTCAAAACACACTTCAGCATTCAGCTGTTGTGCTGCCTTTCCTTCACCACAGTATCAAGCTGACAAAATGATTGCACCTTCATCCGTCATTTGCTGTAACAGAAATAAAGCCACTGCAACAAAATGCTGTCAAAGGATAAATGTCTCCATCTTTGAAAATAAACACTGAACACCTACTCTCAATAAACTCAAACTCCATAAACTCAGAACTTGTGTGGAAGCCAGGAGTCCATTAATCAGGGACAAAGAGTTTTTCTTTATTATTATTCGAGCAGGAAATGCATCTTTTGGGACAATGGGGTGAAATCATACAGCAGCTGGATGCCTCCCTCTCTGCCACCATCACCATGAATACCACTTTTTGAAAACTCTACCTAGGATCAAGAGTGCCTTAATGCATTGTCTGGTCTCCCTCTGTGGGGCTATTTTCTGCAAGAAGGAGTTCAGCATCTTTTTGATTAACAGTAAATAATTGGAATGCATCAGATGAATTTTTTTTTGTGACATAGAAAGAAGGACAACACAATCACGGTTTTAAGGAAGATGCTGTGTCCATGCTGAAATGCAGCTCACGAGGGAAATGAATTTTGAGGCACTGAAATGCTCTTGGATCATTACCGATGGTTTTGATTCTAAGCCATTAAGTCCTCAATGACTTGGAACAGACCCTTGTTTGACAGGTCATACTACTAGCACCAAGAAAAAGTTGGCCATGACCGCAGCCCCCTTGACTTTGAGAGCAGTCAAAATCCTAAACAACCATAATAGCTATGTTGGTCCTGTTCTTGCCAGCTGTTCCAATAGTTTCTGCTCCAGGCATTACCTTGCAGCCCATGGTAATTGCTTAAAACTAGTAACAGCAGCTGGCAATTCCATGTGTGAAATAATCTCTGGACAAGAAGTCTTGCTGCCAGACTTCTCACCTAAGATGTCTTCAGCTTCTGTGCACAGGTGCTGTCATAGTGCACTGAGGCAGCCACACTGCTGTGGAAAGAAGAACAGGAGCACCAAGTACTAGATGAACTCTGTTGGGTACATGGAAATGTTAAGAAAAGTAGAAAAGAACAAGATTTTGGGTTGGGGATTTATACTTTTCAGATTGGTGCGGGACCTTTTCCCCCTTCTTACAAGGCAATCAAGTCATATAGGGCTGTAGAAAATGAAATGGTGAGATTCCAGTGGAACTAATGCAACAGAATATGACTTACGCAGACTGTGGTGAAGTGGAATAGAAACAATAGCATAGATTGCACATTATTGAAGCACAGATGGCAAAATCCCACAAGGTACCCATCACAAAGTAATTACAACATGGCTGAACACTTATCACTGCTACAATATACGTGTTAAATGCCAGCGGCAGCTGACTCTTAAGCATCTCCTGATGTGAAACACTTAGTGACACTGATGGTATGGGTTACTAGCAGTGTGTCACTGGAGTCATTGCAAGGTGGGTGCTGGAAAGTAGAATAATTCCATGTTAGTAGGACTCTCACTGAACTGATGATACCAAGTTTCCTTACTCCTGTGGCTGCCAACCCACCTTTTCATTGCATTTCTAAATTTCACAGATTGGATTAGAATATGCGTGACCATTTTATTCCTTTCCTAAATGTGGATCATGCAGCTTTCTTTTATGAAGCAAGCATAAGTTTCCTCTGAAGTAAAGAAAAAAGTGCAATAAATTGTTACTAAATGTAAATTACATTTCCGTACAATATAATTCATGAAAATCTCAAATGGAGTATGCTTTATTTAATGAACGGAGTGTATTTAGCACAAAGGACACATCATGTCACCTGCACTCAAAATGTTTCTCTTGGACTCTGAGCTGAAATAAGATGCTTGAAATTACCCTCTATTTCAAGGAGATCTGCAAAGAACATTTTATAACATTTTATCTTTTGGCTTTTCTAATTCTTTTTTATTTCTGTCTTATAAAAAAGTAAAGAAGTGGTGACGAATGAAGCCAACTCCCATTATTCATCTCGAAGGGACAGCTGGAGACTTTGCACGCAAATGAATGCTATCATTCTTGTCAACCTGAAGTCAGAGTACCAAAAGCCTGCAGTCCACAACCAATTAATATTCCATGATCAAGCTGACCACTCGCACACAGTGAACTATTGCTCCACAGCACAACCCCAGCAATGCGAATTATTGTGGAGTGGATTTTATGTGTCGTTTTAGTAAAACCCAAAGCAATGTGTTCTTTTCCGAAACTAACCACCTCACTATAATACAGATAGTGTATCAAAAGAGCATTCTTGTGGAAGATAAATGCCAGCTGAACCAAATATTAAGCACTTATGGTACGATATCTAAGCAAAAAAAATGGGTGGTCTTCTTGGGGCTGGGAAAAGTCACCCCCAGGCTCCAGAGCAGCCTCCAGCCAGTGCACAGCACAATCTGGTGAAGAAGGAGCTGGTGCCATTTGCCACCTCTCTTAGTTGGCTGTTCAGGCAGCTGCATGGCTGACCTGAGCCCTGAGGTAGCCCTGAGTCCAAACCTTCTTTACACACCAAACGTTCCTCTGCAGTTTTTCAAAGATGACAGAACTACTGGAGATCAACATTAAAAATGCATTTCACCTGAAGTCTCAAAGGCAGTGGAGACCATTTAAAACTTGGATGTTGGACATGATCAGATGCTGCACAGCGTAACAGCTCAGCCTGCTTTGATGTTCAGCAGGACCATTATAATTTCAAAGCTGTTATACCACAAACAATTTTTAGATAGAATTTCAATTGTATTTTTTTTTAGATTAATGACATTCACAAGTAAGAAACACAGAACTTCTGTTAAATCATCTCTTGCCAATTGATTTTGCTCCATAGGGGGTTAATGAGTAGGTTTCACCCTGCCCCATTCCAGGCTATTAATTCTGATACATTTTTTTGGATAGCACCCTGGCTTACAAAGCTTGCTACAATGATGAAAAATGTTACTATACTTGATAAGGAAAACCTTCTCATAAAATGTTTATGCAATATTTATGTAGGTTCTTTGTCTCTAACTTGCCTTCAAAAGCTGCAAAATATATTCCACCAGGTTTTGCTATTTTTTTTTAATTTCACCACTGAAGAAGCTTTGAATCACATTATTCACTAAGCACATGCAGCATTGTTACGAAAAAATTGGGCCAAATCATGTCATTATTGGTTGGGTGAGCAGGAAAATGAATAAAGGCAGGCATAATATAGGCATGTAAAGAAATCATAGATACACTCACTACTGGTTATCCTGCCTCACAACCAAAGATCAAGCAAATGTAAATCTTCTGATGAAAGACAATGCTTTAAGAAATGAAGGAGAGAGATATCCCATGAAATTTGTCTTCTTATTTGAGGCAAAGGGTTTAAAAGAATTACCCAAAAAAAGTAGCATCCATAGAGATCTCTGGTGGGATGACCCATTTTCAGAGTCAGCATTGCTGCCTTTCACCACTTTCGTCAGAGTTTATACCAGCTGATAGGGAGCAGAACAGCCTCCTGGTGATCAGCACGGGACCTGAGTCTTTCAGCTGCTATCAAACACAGGGCAGTTTTCTGATCCAAGAATGCAGTTTCTTTTTCACAAAAATACACCAACCACGTGCAAAGCACTGCCTCAAAGAAAGATACTATGGGAAAATTCATAGCATGGATAAAACGCGTTCCAGATAAGTGATTCACATCCCAAGTCTGTGCACACACTCTCACCCCCATGCATCAGGCTTACAGGAGGCAACTACTCAACAGTAAACGTAATATTTTAAGACTAACATATTGCTTGAAAATGTTTAATGGTCAGTGGAGATGCAAAGAATGGCAAACAAACCTCCAAGGCGATCGTGACTAAAGGCTGCTTAGAGAGCTACATACACAAAAAGCACAAAGACAAATGTCATTCCAGTGCCCACTGGTGCATCTCTGCGCAGCCCTGTTAACAAGCCCAGTGACATGCACCACAGTTGAGAGGAACAAATCAACTTCCCAGTTAAACAATTCTAAGACCTTGTGGCAACACTAAAAGCAATGGAAAAGAGTGAAGACATGGCCAAAAAATGTCTTTGGGACTGTACTTGTTTTGAATCTATGTGACCATTGCTAAGCAGGCTGTCAACACACCAGATCTTTTTATCAGAGGAGGAAACTTGAGAGCAGAGTAAGCGATGGATTGTGCCTCTCCCACAGGTCAATTTGGGAACAGGTTACACTGTCTGGAGCAGAAACTGCAGGAGGGCTGAGCCTCCAAATCCTCTGAAATGTGAGATTAAACAGTCCCACAGGCACTTCAAATGGCTGCAGATAAGAATTTAATCCTTCAGTAAATTTCCTCCGTCCTTTATTAAAAGATGAAGATAAACTTTAAATCAAGAAAAAATAGCAAACAAACAATGGAAAGAGTCAAAAAACAGCAAGGAGAGGAAAGAGAGGAGAAAGGAGAGGAGAGGGGGAGAAACCCACTCTGATTGTACTAACAAATCAGTGCCAAGTTTCATCTCAGCCAGGGCTGCACACATGAAGTGCATGGGAGGGGGAACTCGCTCCCCCAGCTATGGTGGACAAGGTGGTACAAGCTCTATGAACGGTGCATGGACATGACAGCAATGGGCTGCGCGGACACCCCCATGCTCCACTTGCCTCTTCCTGGACCACTTGCACACACGCAGGCTCCTAGAGAGGGGATTTCTGTTCTGCAGTTTCACCAGCCGACTGCCAGGACAGCAGTCAGAGCTGCTCCTGCCCCTCAGCCACTGGGATGCTGCCGGTGAAGCCGCTCAAAACAGAGATCACTCTCCTCAGCATCTACATTTCCCTGCTGTTCTCAGAGGACCATTCATTACACAGCTTTTCGGTTTTCTGCTCTTTTTTTCCAGCAGCCAGATAGAAGTTTTGCACCAGGAATGTAATTTCTGAGGAATTTTTCATGAAATTATGTCAGCTTGTTGTAACAAACCTGGTTGACACTTCATTTTCCTGTTGGAAGTGTCTTCTGTTTGTCATGTGTTGAAGCAATTTAAGATTTTGCTTTGACATTTTCAACACGAGAACAAGATGATTCAATCTGTTCTAGGTAGTAACTGCCATTACATTTAAACTACATCATTCAAATGTAACTCAACATACTATTTTGACTGCCATTTTATATATGATCTGTGATTATGTAGTACCACTGCCCCAGCTCACAAAACAATGTTCAAGCAACAAAGAAAGTCATTTAAATAATCCCTCCCCAAACTTTCCAATAACACCACCCTGAAACTTTAATTTCTTTCTGAGACAGTATTCTCAAGTGACATTCTTCAGACAGGCCTTTATGAGGGGAATTTTGATAATTTTGTCTTTTGTTCCAGTGTAAAATGAAACCAAAATCTGAGAAAAAAAAACAATAATTTCCTCCCAAATAAAAAATATTGATTTCTGACCATCTATAATACTTCAGTCGCAAAGGATGGGATGACTGTCTGATGGAGAAGCTGAGCACAAACTCAGCAGTGGCAGCGTAGGGCAGTAAAGGTTTCATTACTTATCACGTTCGGCATACAGTGAGTGTGAGAACATGTACCACACTCAGTTCTCTCTAACCAACGTGTACATGTCCATCAACTCCTTCTGATGCACGACAGTTATTAACCATGTTTTATTTATTACAGGAAAAAAGATTATGTCTTGTTCATCAAGTCTTTCACTTCAGTTCTGTTTTCTAGAAGTGTAAGACAATGCTTTAAACTGAAAGACACGAGATGCATAGCTAAAGAGCATGACAGTTTCTCAGAAGGTGAACAATATTTTTTGGACAAATTATTTTAACAAGGTAATATGGAGATAATACAGGATTACAAGAGGAAATATTATCACTTTCTCAGATTTTAACTGATAATTAAAGACAATCTTTGTGTCAGCACATTTGTAAAATAGGCACTATATAAGATCTATCACTTACCTACAAACTATATGATAACATGGCTTTTTACAGAAGCAGCAGATTAAATAAAGGAAGGGCTGGAGTTGGTTTGGTTGTTGTTTGGGTGGTTTTTTTAGTAGTAAAAGCATAGTGGCATCGTAAAAGGGTTAGATCACAGAAGGAAAACCACAGTGCAGCAGTAACGTTTAGAGAAGCTTTTAAGACAGAATGTCTGTCTTAATCTGTTACTATTCTGAGATTGTGTCTAAAGACTACTTTTGGTATCATGCTTTTGTTGACTATTACCCATCCAGAGATGGGTCCCTATACTCGCATTACTGATATCACAACAAAAGGGAGCATTCAAACGCAACTGCAGGATTTGGCTCCATTTCGGCTAATACAACAAAGTAAAAGTCAGAGACCTCTCCCAGCCCTTGGTATTCTGCAGCTGTGTGCTTCCCTACCAAGGTGCTGTAAAGGGATCCAATATATTGTAAACAGGCAATTTTGGCTGAACGCATGATAGCACTGTTTTTCAACTGCTCTAGAGCTGACATTTAGGGAATTCTGAGTAGTGGCTGGAATGCTTCTTTTCTCTTCCTACATACTGTCAAGTTGGTATATCTCTTTCTGTTGGTAAATAAGCACATTTATGTTCAAAAGGAGCCTAATCAGGAGCTGCACAAGACAGTTAAATTATCATTAACACCATATACTGATCCTGCAAGGAGTTCAAAACTCCGATGCAGTTTCATATCAAAGCAATGGAGCCTTAAGCTTGTGCGTCTATGAATGATGAGCAACATTACTTCAAATGACATCTTTTGTCAGAGTTGCTTGAGCTAAAGACAGAGCGAATCCATTTGTATAAATTGTGGCTTCGCTGCTGAAAGATTACAAAAATATATGGTGCTATCCTTAAGTCTCAAACCATTAATACAGTTAAAATATGTCATCTCTTCCCAGGAAGAACTACAAAGTTCTTAAAACACTATCATAAATCACAACTAATTCACTAAATATACAATTCAAACAGCAATGGAAAAAGAAAATAAGGTATAGAATATAATTTGTCACTACATCAAACATCTCTCTCTTTTTCACTGGAAACTGCAAGTCAAGATTTCCAAGGTCTATGATATAGACAGCTCATAACTGAATTCTTGTTCCACTGGGATTAGACCTTTTTTTTCCATTTGTCTGATAGATCCAAAGCCAGATGTTTTTAATTGGAAAGACAAACCAATATTAATTTCCCCTCCAAGAAAATATATGTCCAGATAGCATAGTTTAAAAGTGATCAGCAATCAAATGGATCTTATAAAAGGTATTTTGATTCTGCAAATCTATACATTAACTATTTTATTAGTATTATGCAGATTTTATACTGCTAGGGTGTCCAAAAGCACTACAAGGTGTGTGCCAGGAGTCCGCTGTACTGTACAATAAGTTCCTGCGCACTGGTACTCTCTTGTTTGATTCAGATCATTGCTTTATCAGTTGTATTTTCATTGTGTTACGCCATGGTTTGGAGCAATGAGCATTTCACTACGCAACACTGAAGGTCACACTAATGAAAAGGAACACTAATGGGGTGAAAATGAATATCGTGGGGACAGTAAATCATTCTTAGAATCCTAGTTAACTGGTCATTTTGTAGCTGACCTTGTTTCCATGGAAGTCAATGGCAAAGCTTCGATTTCTGTGAATATGATCAGGATTGGGTCCTTAAAAGTATGGCATGTTTTATGAATGTTGAAGTTAGCATACTGTACACTAGAATTTTCTTTATTACTTCTCAATACGAAACTTCACCAAGACTGTCAAACTGCTGTATAAAAGCACCCCATAATATGGTACATTCATTTAATACATGATACATCTTCCTGCTAGTAATATTAAATGTTGTCACTCTCAATACAAAGATGTCTAACAGAGCAAATTTTCTCCCTCCATCTTCCTCTCCAATAATTTACTCCTGGATTTTATAAACATGTCTATCACAAACTACCATCTCTCCATCTTTGGCTGGCAGCCTGACATTTCCTTTAATAATGTGTGAACTACTTCTGAGGCAATCAGAGTTCTCCCGGAGACCCAGCTCCACACAGCACTATGACAGAGAACTTAGTGCTTGGATTTATGCTTACTTGAAATGGAAAGGAACCACAAGCACTTTTCTGCAGCTGTACTGTTTAGGTTAGAGGACCTGACTTAACAGAGTCTGATGTGAGCCATGAGAGAAGCAGGCAGCTCAGGGTCAGGAGTGTGCTCATGGTGGCTAAGGCAGATCTTTACCAAGCCCAAGCAAGCTGACCAGGGCAGGCAAACGGGTTCGGTAGGAGCTTAGGCTGCATATGAGAAAACATGCTCATTCTCTCTCTTTTCTCACACTATCTTAATTCAAGAGATGTCACTGTCTGTTTTGTACACTGATCACTGTTAGCCATAACAGGATCTGGCAAAGTGTTTTCAGAGGAGCACATGCTTCTGCATCTCAGTGTATTTGCACAACCTGGATCAGAGTGAGTAGCATCCACTGGGGAATACTCAAGATCTCCAAATCTGCACTACTGTGAGAGCAAACAGCACAACGGGGTTTGCTCCTTCCATCCTTCTAATGGTACACAAGTCTCCTTCCTCCTCTTTTCCACTTTCCTCTGCCTCTTAGAAAGATTAGGTTACCAATACAACACACTGAAATGTCTCCTTTGGGAAACAAGTGTGACAGATCATAGGTGAGAAGAAGAGAGGCACGTACATACAGCACAAGTACAAGCTGTGGGGGCTGTCAGAGATGCACTGAGGTAAGCACACAGCTTTGGGAATGGAGCATTTCCTTGAGGGACACACTGTACAGGAAACAGACATGACACGTGGGCTTTGGTAAGATGCTCTTTTGGGAGCAAGCTTTCCATCACCACTGAAGCAGAGCTTTCTTCATGCCCTGGGTAAAGATCTGGTTAACCAGTGCATTTTGGACTGCTGCAGGGGGAGCATGGGTTTAGGAGCTGGGAAAAACCCTCATATCACGAAACTTTTCTGTCTGAATCCCACTGTTGAAGTAAAGTTCACCCGGAGATGTTTCCTTCGAGAGATGAGGCTGCAGTTTCACAAGCGAACACATTCAGGGCAAGCAGCAGCTTTGTGGTGATTATGGTCTTGCTGCTATTTATCTTGCTCCTTTATGGCTTTAGACTCTCTCTGTGGCGTGTGTGGGATGACCCTGGGTGCTGCCACAGCAGCCTGTCACAGAGGAGAGTAAATTTGGAACCTGAAGTCCAAGTTTCCAGATTTTGGGGGTAATAGTTTGGCCGTAAGCTATGCAATTCTTAGTGTTCATGTTTGATGGTACTCCTGGTAAGGACATTTTTTACTTCATAGATTTAATTATAAGCTTTGGTTGTATTGCAATCCATTCCCAGATCAAACCTCTCTCAGGTTTTAATTCTTTTTTTCACTTCTACATAATGCTTGTTCTCCTTAAAATATGATAGTGAGAAGAGGCAGAAACTAGGAGATCCCAATTATATTTTCACACAGTTTGAACACTGAGCAGTTCTCAAATATGCAAGGCAGGACCCCAGTTGATTTTTTCAGACAAACGGTTTATGAAGGAAAAGAAATGTGTTACTAGTTGCCTGAAACTGCAAATTAATGTCAAATTCAGTTTTAGATGAGAAAAGAAAAAAACATATATACACCTCTTCTCCACAAACAGGAACACCTTGGTGTGACATTTTTCCTATGTGAAAAGTAGTTGTATTTTTTTATTCAGAAAATTAAGACAATATCTTTGAAGCACATTCAGCTTCCTCCAATCTAAAATAAATGTGTTGAGAAGGTTTGCAGGGGAAAAAAAAAAAAAAAAAAAGAAAAGAAAAAAATCACATATTTTGCTCAAAATATTTTATTTAATTACTGCATTGAGAAAATTGCCATACAGCACTTAGCAAAGGCTCATCTTCCCTTTCCAAGGCTCTTAAAACCCTACACAGCTGAATGTCTACATACTCTCCCAAATGTGTCCTTTTATACCTTGTCATTAATTTGATTAATCTGGGAGTGGGTTTCAGGACATTGAATTTCCCCTGGTTTTGCTCAATTTCATATGACGCTTTCATTATTTCATTAAGCAACTGAATGGACTGAAATGACTCTTACATTTTCAAGCTTCAGATTGAAGCAGATAAAACTTCCTAATTCAAACTCATGTTAGTTTTGAAAGCTTCTCTCGCAGCTGCAGCAGCTAGAGCCTAAACTTTTGCTTTTGTTTTTTTGTTTTTTTTAAACCCTGAAATTATGGAGGAATCTATAGAAAACCAAACTACTATCTGTGTCTCTCATGTCACAGCTTTCAAAGGAGGAATATCCCATCCCTCGCAGAACTCAGCTGTAGGTATTCTCTCAGGCTTCCTTGGCGTTAGCAGATCAAGGCCTCTCGGACAACAGAAGAGCCATTCAAGATGGGATGTCTGGCACGATGTGAAACTTACTTTAATGAGGCTCAAGAAAACCCTATCCTGAAATCCAAACCTACTCAACAGACAAACAGATTTGAGGTATCACCTAAACCAAGAAGATTGAAAAAAATGCACAGAGTTGCAGTTTGAGAAGTTCCCTGTTCACTTATCCAAATGTACAACCCGTTTGATACCAAAATTTAAGGTAAATGAGTGAGCAACTCTACTATATGTTAAAGCTCTGGCTGGAGAAGCAGCAGGAAGACAACTGCAGCAGCGTTTTTAGACTGGAACAAAGGGGAGTACCTCCTATCTTTGCTCAGTGATACCACTTGACAGATAGTTTCTGCTCCTGAACGCCATGGCACAGGGTGGCTCCACACTCATACGGGCTCAAATGAAATTGCAGCTGCAACTGCAGCCTCCATGGACTTCGTATAGAAAGCAAGCAACACCACCAGCTTGTGAGCCAATGCCAGCCAGACTGCCTGCCACTTAGCATTGTGCATAACTTGGCCTCTGTGAGAAAAGAGTCATCAGCACACACTGAGGACAAAACTCCAGCTCAGGCAAGGAAGTTTCTGATGAAAGGTCCAGAAGAATGATCTGTTTTACTTTGCAGGCTCTCCTCAGCCTCATTCCAATCAGATCATTAGGCTTTGTTCTAACTACACCTAAACCCTAAGCCTAGTCTTTGGTTGAGCCTTAGCTCAAAGACCTGCATATACTTGGCATTTAGCATGAGTATACATCACTTCTCTGTTCTGCAAAGACCTTGCTGGGCTGGAAATGCACTTCATGTACTGCTGAAATGTGTGAGGCATCCAAATGGTGACTCTTAGTTTTCTTTTGTTCTTTTGTGCATTTGAAATTTATAAATCACCAGCTTCCAAAATGTGAGCAAGTAAATTACTACATCCGGGCTGAAATAAGCGTGTGCCAAATCCCAGGTCAAGCTATTGTAAGTGGCACATTTATAATAAACCTATATGCAGCAGAAGTTTGATGCCAGCAGGTCACAGTAGCTATACTAGCATGGCATACCAGCATGGCACGACTAAAGAAAAACAGACTCACCATTCTCCTCTTCATTAGTGTTATTTCCCTTATAAGATCACACAAAAGGCACAAGGCTCATTTCTAAGGGGTAAAGGAGGCCATTTCTTTGAACAGAACTAGACCTGACAATGTGGTACAGTGCTGTCAAAGGATCTGGGGACAGGTAGGAAATTAACCCCCCAGCTCTGCTGTAAATCTGGGTGACAGGTACGAAGACACAAGACAGGGTAGTCCAAAAAGATCCATGGTCTCTCCCCAATGTAAGCTATTACTTGCTGCTTGTTGAATCCTCTGTGGACCAAACAGAATGAGCAGAAGCAGTATGAAACGTCAGCTCATGTCACTCATGAGCTACGAGCATGTCATAAACCATCTGTCCCACTCTCACATGGAACTGTAAGGTCACAAGGATGGTCCAAATCATGTTCATCTTCACTAGGAAAGGGAGCTCAGCATTTTAAATGCCTACGTCTATTTCCTAAAAGGACACATCTGTGGAACCCTTTCCCACATGGATCTTGACAGAGGGATCCAAAATTCATCAGGGTGCCTGTCATCTCCAGCCTGCACTGGTTTGAATGCTTCCTGAGACGTGGTATCCAGTCCTGGTGCTAGAAAAGATGGCAGGCAGGTACAAGACCTGCACAGCTGCATGTGTTTACTCGGATGGAAACCATGTAAATGTTCTCCCTGCTGAGGGCTCTGGTCAGCAGCTCTCCATGGTCACCCCAGACACTAAACTACTGCAAGTAGGTTGAGGAATATTTTCAGTGCAATGTTCTTGACCCTGCTGTGCACCAGCCGTAATCAACTACACTGGCTTCTGTGCCTGAGGGCTGTGATGCCCTAAATGGTAAATAAATGGTGGTGGACAGGGCTTACAAGTGGTAAGTAAATATAATCACACATTCACATGAAGCATTTCCAGATGTCCTCTGTATGTCATACATGCAGAGAATCCAGCATCCCTTAAAAGTGGTAACATCCCAAGTCCGGGCTTTCAATCTAGTGGTTCTTGTTGAACAGCATGGTAGCATCCTTGGCACCTAAATAATCCAAGTTGGCCAGCTTGTATCATGTATTTCCATTCTCAGTTCACTACTATGACTTTTGCTGTGAATTTTTCTCCTCCTTCTGCTTTTTCTTTACAAACAATGGCTCCTACTCTTCCGCTTCCCAGTTAGCCTGAGACAATAGCTCATTCTCAGTCTCACCAGTACACATTGCCCACTTGCCAAGATCTTGCCCAACATTAAGCCCAGCCCTTCGAGTTTCTACAGCATTTTTAATTAAGTGTTACTACACAACTGAAGATCAGCACATTTTCTAGCTATTCAAAACCTAGGGAAAATCAACACATCCCTAACTGCTAGGGAAGTTTGAGTGAAGGTTTCCCTGGTGCCAATTATTGCTGCCTCAATGATCACCAATTCTTTCAAAAAATCATTATGTATACATAAAGTTAACAGTCTGTTAGAACAACAGCTGGCAAACACCAGTTACTTTGCACTTGTACACTAACAACACTCCTCTTGTGCAAATTATCCACAATGAAGTCATGTTACATACTTCTAATTTTGCTTCCTGAATGCAGAAAAAGCAAACAAGTACAACTTAGGGCACAATTGCCAGCTTTGTGGGTCAAAATCCTGACCCCAAGTAAGATGAACTTGGCCTGAATCAAGTGGTTCAGATGGTATTTTGGAGCTATTTCAAATGAAAATCACAGTTTTATATGTGGGAATTTTATATAAACCACACAACTTGTAAATGTTTTCTTTAAAATGAATAATTTTGAGAACTGGACATAATCTGTGTAATTGAATAGAAGAATGGGCAAAGATACCAACATTTTCTGAAATGCATTTTATGAATATTAAATACAGCATAACTTCAAATTATTATTATTAAACTCAAGCCATTTAATTTTGCAGTAAGTATGATCTCAAGACCTAACATATGGTCTTGGTGCTTTTGTTCTTGTGATTTTTTTGTTCAAAATGAAAGGTGATTTGGAAAATCTATAATCTGTCTGTCCAAACCAGAAAACGCATTACATTAACAGGTAGTTTCTCCTCTGTAAGAGTGGATAATCTCAGGTACAGTCTCCCTGCCTCACAAAAGACTTCTATGTTAATGTAACACAACGTCACCACCTCCCGACCCCAGAACACCAGGAACAGCAAGCAACACAGTGCCTGACAATGTACGTTTATCCTCTTACAACTAGATTTAATTTACCAATCCAATATTCATCTCCTGGTTGGAAATCCTCCTGCATTCAAATTTCCAATTATTCAGGACAGCAGCTTTGTAGACCTTGCTCTCAATAAAAGAATATGTATAACTGGGCGTAGTTCAGTCACACAAGCCCCGATGACCTGCTGTTCTCACACGTACGCTGAACTGCTCTCATACAGCAGATAGAGGTTTCTGCCTTTTAACACAGCCTCATCAGATACCTGTGTGCAAGATTCAACATTTTCCCCAAATACACCATTATTTAACCAATTAACAAGAAAACTGTAGCTTTCTATCAACTGGGCTTACAGCCAGCATAGTAAAAAGGCAACAGACTCATACTATCTCCATGTAAGTGCACATTGCAGATGCCACATGTCGCCAGAGCTCAGGGGCTGGCATGTGCTGATGCTTGTCCTCCCCCTCCAGCCAGGGGAGGCCAGGGGATGGAGACAGCACTGTCACTGTCACACGGACACTTCGCCCCAGTGTTAGCAACACCCTAATGAGTCCTGTACGAATCTGTCTGGCTTCTCTTGGCACATTCTAGGTTCTGTTTTATCCTTTTCAGTGACTGTCAGTGAGCTCTTCTGTGTGAAAGCACCACATACACCATCAGAAAGGCACCTTTCAGGTACCATTGTCGGCAGAGATATTAAATTATCTCAATATAAATACCTTCCGATGGGGTCTTATCACCAGCCTCCTCCTGCCAACAACTGCTCGGGTCACACACTGAGGCACCACCGTGGCTCCATCAGTCCAGCACCACAACGTGCCCTCAGCCCGGCATCTCTGAGAGCGCTCTGGGCTTTCGGGATTCACGCTGTAGGTGCACCTGACTCCCCTTCTTGCTGGGCACCTCATTTTGTACCTGCTAGCATTAAAACATATGCTGGTTTAATATACCCAGCTTGACAACTGATCTGGATAATGCTCTGAATTTTTCAGGAGGTGAGGCCTGTTTTGATCAATAGGTGTCTTCTAAGAAAGCAGGATCATAAATACAACAAATTTAATTTTTAATAATAGAATTAACGTCTCATGGAAGCCCTAGCAAGGCAGAAGCAAAGGTATTATTATAACCCTTATTTTACAATCTTTATTATCTTAGGAACTTTTAAAAACTAATTCTTGCCTGTACAACAAATCTACTGCTTGCCCTTCGATTTTCACATGGCTTAACCTCTACTATTTTGAGAGAGTTTTAGAAAGACCCTGAAGTACGTTAAGAAAGCTGAAAGTACATTTAATATTCTTTACTTAGGTACACAATGCCCTGACCCACTTTTAGATCCCCACTAAGGAAAGGGCTCCCCATACAGGGACACACAATGCTGACATTTGTAAGGAAGGACTATGGCAACAAAATCCTATTTGGAAAGTCATCTTCACTTAAAAGAACAATGTTTCAACTAAAGGACATTATTGGCACTGGAACAAGTGTCTATAATTGACCGTGAATTCATTTAAGCTATGAAGAGGTATTTTAACCACCAGAAAAGCAAGCACTTAGAATAGGCTTTGACTAAAGAAAGTAGGGGTAAAAAGAAACCCATTTTCATTTAAAACAAGACTGACTAGCTTATAATGTGAAATATTTGATGTGGTTATAAAGCAAATGACTGAAACAGTTGAACTGGGAAGTCCCTGCCAAATGCTGTTCTTATTTATATCAATAAAAAGCCTCTTGCTGCAGGAAAGAAGGAATTTGCAAACACTGGAAAGCGGCATTTCATACTTTTACCGTGTTGCCACTTGAAAGCAGACAAAACTTCTTGCTAAGTGGCAGAATCTCTCTTTCCATTAAAATGCTAATAGGAAGGTTAACTTCAGCTGAAAACCATTGGAAAAAAAAAAGGCAGTAAGGCAGTATAAGCAAAATACTTTAGCTTGAGGTTATACTTTGGAAAGAAGAAAACAAACAAACAAACACCAAGTTTAAGCTGAATGGGATTTTCACTGAGAAAGAACACTCACTCAAGCACGAGAAATAAGAAAAAGAAGTGGGGAGCAATTCCAATTCCTGCACAGCCATGGACTAACATTTTCCTTTAAAAAACAATAATTTAGTGAAAAAAACTAACGCCTCTTGAGTGTAAGAGTATCACAGGGTAGCCTTGCCTTTTGGATATTTTAAAATTTACTAAAACATGTCACTCACTTATCCCTGCAGTGTAAGGAGAGCACTGCACAGTCCCTGTGCTGATTCACATGGGCACACGGAGAGCGAGTCCCTCACATCTGTGCAGGAATTGGCAGCACTGTTGTTTGAGGGAGGTTTTGGACATATTGTGCAGAATGTCAGAGATAAGGATCAGACTCCGTAATGATATGGCTGAGTGGGTGAAACCTTCCTTCAGTCTTTCTTCTGAAAATTGGGGTTCTTATTTCATGCTTGATTATGCTGATGTTTCTTTGGGGAACGTGCAGGCAAGCGAACATTTTGACTCAGCTAAAATTCAGCTGTGACTACTAAATGGCCTCATCCTTCACTAGTGCAGATACAGACTGAAAAGCTCCTTTCATACAGGTATCTCCACCCATATTGAGCACATGCCCCTTCTTGCCCTTTAAACAAAGAGCATTGCATGCAGTATAATGAGTGTCAGGCCACGGAGCTGGGAATCCCTAATTACACAGTACACACAAGCTGCTGCAATATTCCAAATTAAATGAGAATTTCAGACCTGAATGCAGTCAAGGGATAGAAGAAGGTAGAGGTGAAAGGAGAAAAAGCCTTAGCCCCAAGAAATTTCCATTGTGTAGCCCTGAAAAGTGCCTCCACACTGGTCAGTGCTTTCCATTTTGATTTCATGAGCAATAGTACTTAAGCTATGTGAAAACTTGTTTTTCAAGCAAAGTCCAGCCAGCAGCCTCAGGCATTCTTAGATTTTCACAAAATCTGAAACCTGCTTGTTGTGGGGCTGAAGTTCATTTCCATTTTACATTAAGGTACCTTTTAGAGTCCAGCTTTTATTCTGAGACTAACAAAATGAGTGGAAAAAGGATTTCTTCTGAGTATTGTACTCAGTATTTTCAGTTTCCAACATCTTTCCAGGAAGGGAGGTATCTGCATCCACTGATGTAAATTCTAGTTTGAGGAATCCAAATAGTAAAAGTTTTCTCAAGTTGGAAGACAAGATGCATTGATCTACACCAGAGGTGTATGAACATGAACCATAAAGAAGTTTTTATTTCAAGGATCTACCACCAAAGTGGGTGAGATAACCATGACACGTTCAAATCTTTGACAGAAAACAACCAAGCCCATTGCTGAGCAAATATTTTCCATAGCATGAAGAGTGCCATTGTAAATATGGAACACATTTCCTTGAGTTCAACGTATTCCACATGCAGGAGGGAAGAAAATCAGCGTATTGTCAATAGGAAGGCTATGAAACTGAAAATCTAAAGTGCATGTCCTGCTTTTCTTCCTGTTTTTTGTGCAACTGCTATGTGAAAGCCTGTCTAGGCTGCCTCTTCATCTTGGTTTCTCACAGGTCCTCTCTGTCATCCTGAGACTCCACAAACAGAAGCATGCAGGAGGGAGGTGTTCTCTCAAGCCATTCAGAACAACAAAGTTGAGGGCACATGGCAGTATGACAGCCAACCTCTGCAGACCAACGGAGAACGCAGCTACGCAAGGCGGAGTAAAACGGGCCCATGAAAACAGTTTGAGGAGTGGAGCCCACCCTTTCTGGTGGGTTCTCAGGCACACCACAGTAAGTGTTATAGTACAACGTACAATATAATTTGTGGGTGGCTCAGATGCTCTTCAACACCACAGATGAGAGATGTTACTTAGTAGACTGAGGAAACTCATTTTGTTCAAATGCATATTTTAACTCAAAGCATAGAACAAACATGAATTACTACATTGGCTTTGTTTTAGAATGACAAAATAGGTGGAAGATTGAAGAAATGTTATTACCCAGTAACACCTGCCCTATTAGCTGTGATAGCGTGCAACTTTATGCCAATTTATAAAGTGACCTTTCCAATGGCTGGTGTCCATACAATATTACAAAACAGCACAGGACTGAAAATATCCAGAAGGTGTCATTCTGCTATCGCCAACCATCTCTCACAGACACAGGACAAAACTCAGAATGAGAAAACCTCACAATTTCAGAAGCGCCTTCTGTAAGTGTTGCCTTCCCTAGTGAAACTACAAACAAATAAATAAATCCCCCTTTGAATATGTTTGACTCCAATTCTAAGAGACTATCCTGCATACAAACGTTAAACAATAACTTCCAAAAGATGATTAATGTGTTATCCAGCCAAACTTGGACTCATAACCCTTTTGGTTTTGTTTTGAAGGTTCACACAGAACCTGTCTATTTCCATGAGCTTTTTAATATATCACGACTGTCTGCAGGAGAACTGCAGCTGTAAATTTCATAAAACAGTTTCATAGAATCTGGAATCAAGACATAAATGTAACAGACAATGTTTCTGATTTTCTGCAATACTTTGGGTGCAAGGGTCTTTCATACATTTTAAAATCTAATATTTTGAAATGTCATTTGTTTGCCGGAGGACAGCATAGAGAAGGACATTATTGACTCTCAAACAAACAGTGCATTCGGATATTATTTCGGTTAGTAAGATTTTTACAATAAAAGGGTACGTTAATCTGCAACTTTTTCAAAGGATCCCGCTGTAAACAACTAACAGGATGTTAAAATTTCTAAGAACAAGGTGCAATTTTACAACTGTTGGTCATACTTCTAACTGTCAAATAATTAGATAACTCAATACACTGACTATTATGAAATATTAAATGAGACTGATGTGATCACATATTACACAGACACACACGTGCACGTATCACCAAATCTTCATATATGGTGGAGTTCTCCTCATGCTTCAGGGACCTTTAGTGCTTTAGGGTCTCAGGAATAGAACTAATGTCAGAGAAAGAAATAAAAGCAGCTAGATACAGCATCAGTGCTACATTTTAGTGAGGGCTGACAAATCTCTTCGAGAGAAAATGGCAAGGTACCTGTAGAGACCATCTTTACCATTCCCCCAATCCAAGGAAGAATCAGCTCTAACTTCAACAATCCTCTACTACCACCACTTTCTTGACAAGTGTTGATCCAACCTTTTCTTCAGTATTACAATAAGATATTCAAGGTGACAGAGAGACACTGTCTGAAATGTGCTTTGGAAGCCTGTTCGTTAATACTTCATACATTTTATACAAGCAAAGCTCAGTATTCTCAAACTGAGTGCAGGTATTTAGCCCAAACTAAAAGCTAGTGAGCTAACGCAAGTAAATACGCTCTCAGTCAGATAGTATGCATATTACTAATCAAAACAAAAACATCCTTAGGTCAGCATCAATTCTCCCATAACAAGAATAAAGTCAGAATGGGCATGCATTGCCTTCGTCCCTTATCTTCTGACTGCACCCCTCCCAACGTATCTTGGCATGTGGTTTGCTTTATTTGCAACTGAACACACTGTTGTCTCATTTTTAACTTGGCATCCACTGTAAGCACCAGGTCCCTTCCAGCAGCAAATCTGCAGGAGCAAATTGCAATCTCTGCGATCGGTCACACCAGGCTAAGCACTTTTAGCTCCCACTGGCACAAATCTACCTAAGTTTTTAGCGAGATGAGGGTATCAGATTGCTGTAAGTTTGGGTTCATTGCATGTCAAGTGTTCCCTTTCCTCCCTTAGGCACCTTACCGAAGTGTCTTAATACTCTGAAATCTGTTTTCCCCTTCACATGCCACTAATGAACAACTGGGAATGGGAGGTTCCCAATTAGGTGCCCTTCTTCATTAGAAATGCTCAAGAAAGGGCTTTAACTGTACTTTTTCCAACCATTTAGCCATGATGGGAAATAGCTGAAACTTTTCCAATTATTGAACTTCTAGAAAGTTATCTGAGGGATGGGAACTTGTAGCTACCGCATGTTAAGTGATTAAGTACAGTAGCTGGGTCAAATTACAATGGCAAAAGAGAAAGCTGGCTCAAGGCTTTCAAATCTCGGTTCTGTGGTCTTATGCCCCAGGCATAATTTTCAGGTCTTATTAAAAGAAATCCCCTGAAGTATTTCTTGGAGGACTGCATTCTTATCTTATTCATTACAGTCTTCAGGATTCATCATTTTTTTTTAAATGACAAGTGCTAATGTATTCTTTTATAATCTTTTCTTTATTCTTATTTTGCAAGACCACGACTTTGTCCTGCACTGTGCTTAGTTCTTTAGTTTAACTGTTAAAACGTTCTTAACTTGTTAGATAGGCAATCATTAAGACAGTGAGTCTTCCTTTGACAGGATTTGTCCATTGATGACACCTTTGCTTCAAATGTTAGCCTATAATGTTCATTTTATGCACATACTTCCACGTCCAGAACAGAAAAGGGACTCAGAAGGGATACAGAGGACCAGCTGTCTGTCCATTCTGCAAGTTCATCTACTAATTAGCAGTCACTCCTGGATTAAGAGGCTCTTTTGGTGACATTTTCTGCTAAACACTGCAGCAAGGTACACTCAGGCAGCAAGAACCAGCAAAATAACCCCACGCAGAGAATGGAGGCCATACCCTTTTGCAATCGCTGCTTGCTTTGTCTCCACAGCATTTCCCATCTTCAGCTGAAGCTGAAGCTGCTCAGTGCCAGAGGTTTATCTCACTTTGAAAACCAGGTTACTGGGGGTGCCTCACCAAAAGCTTCAAAGAAGAACTGAAAAAGCACAGGTAATATATATATTTCTCCAAGATTCTGGCTACCCCATACTGATTTTCTCACTAGAGCATGCACAATTGGAATATTCAGCACTAGAAAGAGTCAGTGTGCCTACACCGGGTTGTACTTTCATTCAATTATGGACTTCCAACCTGTAGCACAGAAATAATCTTTGAGAAAAAGCTACAACCTGTCCTATTAATACAAAATTCAAGACCATAAGATTCCCGACTTACTTACTGCTATGGGCTCGAGAGTCAGCTAGAGCTAAGCAGCTCATCTCACTAGACTGTAAGGGTAGTTACACTGATTTTCACAAGTGTTGTTTAAGAGAATGAACTAAATACAACTATTTAGTTGAGAGTAGGAACAGTACATGCATCTGCATACATGTGAGCATTTGTGAGTATCATATCTTGCCACTGTGATTTATGAGTTCTTTTGCACTAATGGGAATAAATGCATTATTCTGACTACTGAGGATAAAGCTCATAACTCACAAACATTCAGTTTATGTCTTACAAAATATTTCATTGTCAAAATACATTATGCACTATTTAAATCTGCATCACTCTGCACACAGCATCTCAAAAGGAAAAAAACAGTTTTGATATGTACTGTGATTCTTCAGTAATTCAAATACCAGAACTATTTTAGACTTTGGTACATATCCTTGAGAAATAACACTGCATTGCTTTGCAGATGAATTCCAACCACTGCACAGTGAAATGGAATGCCCAGAGGTTAGCCTGTTTATAAGCATTTGATTTCTTGTATTATTATTTTTTTTTAAATCTGTTTGTTATGAAATCATAGTCCTTGAAAGAAATAGTAAAACTCACAATCTGTGATGTAAAGCTCCATGACCAGGCCATGGTTCACACAGTAGAGAGATTAGAGATGGAAAGGTAAGCTGAAAGACTGATAAATGACACAAACCACGTTTGGGGCATTTCCCAGAGCTAAGCAAGCACGGTGGGGGTTAGTCCTTACACTTCGTTCCCATGGGTTTTCCCTCCCGAGCCAGGAGCAGCACCTGAGGAAAACTGTGACATGGGACATTGCTCATCACCAGCAGGACGAGGTACAGAACAATGACTTGGATTTTCAGTGAAACACAGGAGCATCCTCACTGTTTTGAAGTAGTGCTACAACCTTACATCCCATTTCCTATTACCAGTTCTCCAGAAAACATTTCAGGTGTCAATGCTCTCCCAAGACCTTATAATATCCAATCCTATGACACAGCAAAAAACAGGACAGGATAAAGAAAAGTGTGAAAAGCAATAAAAGTACTTTCTGCCACTTACGGAAGACAATTTTCTGAACAAAATAGTTCTCTAGCAACAAAGTAATAAAATCATAGAATGTAATATGGAAAGAAATAGCTTGGAAAGGTAAGCTATGTCCAAACTAGTAACACAACTGCAGGACAAAAAAAAAACAGTCTTGGGAACAACAGCTGGAAGAACCAAGTACCGTAGTAAACACATACAAAACCACATAAAATATTAAAGTATCATCACTTACACTGACACGATTTCACGCTAAGAATTCCTTGACAGCCAATTATTTATCATCAGAAATAAAGCTTGCTTCTTGCGCTACAAATCTCAATTGACTCTAATAAGGAACTAATTAACAAAGATTAGCACCCTTTTTGTGTAACGAGCCACAAAGCCAATCAAGACAAGATGATAACAAGATGCAATCAAGAGGTATTAAAGACAACAAAGTAGTGCCTAAGACTAGGCAAAAATATGCAGCAAGAAACGAAATATCCAGCCACAGAGGAGTATTCTTCCTAATTAATTGGTTGCTTCACGTTTTTAAATATTCACCCAAAGCACTGACGAGAGGGCAAGGTTTGCTCTGGTACCTGAGAGCTGTGTTGAGTTGCAGAGATTTCTGGACTCTAGTAAAACCTTTATCCTGTTGTTATCTAACACCAGTAAGGTGTTAGGTTAGTAAGATTTTAGAGAACAAATACAAGAGGCTCCTGTACGGGTTCCAGGGCTACACTGCAATTCCGAGCATCAGCTGAGCCATGTGGTGCTCAAAGATGCACCCAGCCCAGAGCGGGGTGGCACGAAGCAATTCCCCTTCCACTGCTGAGAGCAGACAACAAAACACTGCAATGAGAGGATGCTTATGATGTTAATCACCTGCGACAACAGCATTAAATGGAATGATTCTCAGCCCTTGAAGCAATGTAGGCTATGACACCAAAGGACACCCTGAGGGCTGATACAGTGAGCAAACCGAGACTGAGGATTTGGTTCAAACATAATTCATGTCCATTTTCCATTCTTTACAATTGCAATGATTTAGGGATAATCAGAAAACAGCAATTCAATCCAGCAGAAAAGTAGGAGGAAAAAGTTCTGTTTCTTTTTTCCAAAACTGCTTCTAATCTATAAGCAAACCCTGATCTTTCTTTCCCAAAACACTGAATAAACATCACAGTGGGAGACGCTACAACAGAAGCAGCAGCAGTCTGGTAGAAAGGGCAAACAGCTATCTGGAGATGAGAACTTGAGTCTCCTGGAGGTGACTGCAGGAACGATCAGCCTCCTGACTGCTCCTGTAATGCACCCACTTTTACCAGTACCCTGGCATGTCCACCAATATACACGGAGTTCCATGAGCAGATCCACATTGATGAAACAGCATTTCACAAACCAAAAATGAATATTTTATTTAAGAGACTTTGATAATTTTTTGTCAATTAATACGTATGTTTTTACATTAACTCTGTATTTTAATCGCACATAATTGTATGAGGCTGGGTTAAAACATTAGCAGCTAAAACAATCCCAAATGTAAAGAATTCTAGAGTAACACCTAAAGCTTCATATCTTGTATGTATGAAAATCTAAATCACCACAAAATAATTCAAATTTGAATCTGAGTAATTTAATTGTTTCTAAATGGAAATAAGATGGGAGTTAAAAGGCGCTGTATGCACCTAAATGCCTGTGATCAGATCTGCTCTCAACAGAACATAACATCTCAATCCTTCAAGTATTTGCTCTGTAATAGCATTAACATTCAATTCACAGGACACACTTTATCAGCATCCTTTGTTTCATCGAAAAGATGTTTCACATTTCCATTCCCCTATCAAAACCTGAATGTGGTAACAGCCTAGATTCTATAATGAATTCTACAGCAATCTGCTTGCTAAACTTGCATTAAGTGTGGAAAGATCTGCCAGATCTGAGATAAACCCCTCCCTGCCCTACCTGATCCTGGTGGGGCAGAAACAGGCAGCGTGCAACACAGCCCTACTGCCACGTGCTAGGAAAGTGTAAAATGTGCTGGTGTAATATTTGCCTGGTATGTTTCTAAGACAGATAAATTCTCTGATTGCATGGGACAGCAGAGCTGTTCCCAAAGCTGTTCATGACTGGGACGAGTGGGCAGCAGTGCCTGGCACTGATGTTGCCGGCACCAAACATGCAGCAGCGCTGGGAGAATGGAGCTGGAGACTGACTCGGATACAGGAGCGCAGGGTGCCCATGCATGGCGAGGTTGCACACTGTTCACACACATCCTGCAGTCCTGTACACCCATGGCCAGAAAGCAGCGCCCTGTCCCTGTGTGCCACCCGCGCTGTCTGCCCAGGAGCCACCCGCTCTGGCTTCTGCCGCCCCGGTACTGATGTGACGTGCACTCTGGCCAGGCAAACACAGCCCCTCATCTGTTTTGTGGAACCTCCCACTCAACCTTTAAAGTTAAAAAAAGAAGAAAAAAAATAAAGCAGCAGCTGTGGATTTTATCATAGGCCTGTCTCTGAATAAATTACACACTATAATTTCATAATTATGCATACACCAAATTGCATAATGAGAGATCACTTCAGTAGTTGTGTAACTACCGAGATAGCCAACGGTCAGTGCAAGGTAATTAAAATAAACTTACAGGATAAAAACACCTGAAGGGACCATATTGCAAATGGGAACACAGAGGCACTTACAGTCTAGAACACCTGTAGACCGAAATGAAAGCACTGCAGCCTTGTGGCATGCCACTGCACGCAAGAGCTCATTTTACAAAAACTCATACCTGAGTTCAAAAGCCTCTATTCCTTACAGCAAATAATGTAATGAAGAATTATTTCTGAGTAAAGTTAGGTAGGTGCCAGAACATGTGTAAGTTGACAGCTTCTATCTGTGGAAATCGTTCCACTGTAGATGCCCATTTCTGAGCCTGTAGTATTTAGTCATCATGTTTTTGCACGCCTATGTCTGTGTGTCTGTCTGTACACATACACAAAGCCTCCCCTCTAAGTAAATACTGGGGATGTGAAGAAATTATGCATCTATTCTCCTTGCTTGCACAATTATAGAGAACATCTGACAAAACAGAAATAGCAGAACAAAATTGTGAAGTAGGTCTGAGAAAAAAAAAAAACAACAACATGGGTGTGTGACATTGACTCCTAAAGACAATGAAGAAAACATGCCCTACTCTTTCTCTTTGCCTTGTCTCCTTTTGCATGAGGCTGTTTGAAGTGATCCCTGCCTGAGATTTCATCCTGCATTTTCACTTCAAAGCTAGAAGTAGACTTGCTGGGATTCGCAGCCAAGCTGACCTTCTCCAGCTGCTGCCAAAACCTGCTGCTGCTCCTAATTCCATATTTCTCCTGTTCCTCATTCCCTTCCCAGCCACAGGAAAGCTCTGGGACAGCTCCAGGCAGACAAAGCTGCTGCCACAATAAGACAGGATCATCTGAAGAAGATTCATCGAGAAGATTTCTGGCACTATAAATGAACAGCAGCTCTGGTGAGCCTGGCGTCCCTGGTCTCTTTGACTAGACCAGCCTGTGTACAAAGGAGGAAGAAGCTTCCATGTCTTATTCCTGAGAAAAACAGGTTTAGGATTTAGTCCTGCATGCACCTGTGATACCGTACTTTGCAAGCAGATAGAAAACATTACCTCTGTGCATACAACTAGAAGACAGACATACCCCAAAACACGGCACTTGGCATTGTGGAGAACACAGGTTGTCAGGACGGACATGGAGTCTTTGGTTGAGCTAAAGGGTGAAGAACAGAAAAATCTCACAGTAATCACAAAAGTGCTGATGGGAAGGCTGCAAGGTGGCAGGACCAAATTACTGCTGCTTCCAGCACTTAGGAGAGAGCAGCAAGAAAAGAATTTTCTTTACTAAATACTGAAAAATAGCTTAATAAAAAATCTGAAGGGCCAGGGGCAAATTTAATATTACTTGCAGGTTGGGAAGGTAAGTACACTCTGCTCAGACAACAGCAAATAATAGTGAGTGAATAGTAGATATTACTTGGGAATGTTTCACCAAATGCAATAGCATTTTCATCAGGAGCAGAGAAAAAAATATAGACTTGAGTGTTTCATTGAGTCCCTACAAGCTTTGGCCTCTTAACTGCATCAAAGCAAGGAGAAACCTTTAATTTCACAGATCACCTTTAAGGAACTGTTCTCAGTTCCTATAAATTAAATTAATACAAAAGTAACCATAGCAGCAGGGGGACTCTGCAGAGATTTGAGGTGGCTCTCTTTCATTTTGTGCAATCAAGATTAACGTCAGATGTTCCCAAAACCAAGTTCAAGAGAGTTCCCCACCACAATGCATGTCCCCAAGCCCTCTACAGTTCATTCTTGACAACTGGGTTAAGTCCATTTTTTATGCAGTCCGATTTTCTTGCATTTTCTTATAAATGGCATTTTTAAACACAGTTTTAAAAGTACTCTTCACCTGCAATCTGAGGCAAGCAGGCACAAATGGGGCTTTGCAATAGTCTCTTCCATTGAAAAGATGATAATCCAAATGTCTAAAAATCTACTAATACATAAGCAGTTCTTGAAAAGGGGCAATTTTTGCTAGCAGCTACATTCCTGATATCTTTTCTATTATTTGAACCAGACTTCTTGAAGTTAACAAGAAATAATCACAAAAACAGATAAAGGGCAAACCAATACATTTCCCTCCAGTACACTGCTGACTAGGCTTTTCAGTAGCTAGAGTATATGTAATCTCTGAGCCCATTTAGAGGAGCAGCAGACTCTATACTAGATAAAGAATGGGCTCAATAGAAGCATGGTAGACTTCACAGTTCTTCAGTGTTTCTAGGAAACTATAAGAGCAAAATAACCCCCACACCTCCTGCCTTCACCTCTCAAAGTACCACTCTCTACGTATCTACTGGGTAATGGATACACAAGCAGTAGAGCGCATGGTACACAAAGAATAAACCACGCCAGAAAAACCAACTGCTCTTTGGCAGAATTCTAACAGTAAAGGCAGGTAGCAACAGAGATGATAAATTAAAAATTAATTATGAAAATGTATAGAAATGCATTCTGGTGTGTAAGCTGAAATCTGGCTGCTGAGTCAGATGCAAAAGGGGAGTTTCAAACTCTACCCCTGCCGAAAGAACAGACCCTTACAAGAGACAGTGTGTGGAGTGGGGCGTACAGCACCAGGGAAGCAGGGCTCCTCCGAAGAGAAAAGTAGGGTTTTTTCTGTATTGGTTTTGCATTTCTCATGTCTATAAATAATTTTTAACATGACAGCTCAGTCTGTCAGCAAACTGCCTGCAACCCAGCTGCCCAGGGAGGGCTGCCAGGGTGCAAACCAAGCGGGCAGGATTCTGCAGTCGTGCCCATCCATCCCCACTGCACCATTCGGGGAAGGTGAAGGTTTGTCCAGTGAAGCTGCCCGAGCAAAGAGCTCCCGGAGCTAATCCCCAAAACCACGGCTGTGTCCTGACCAAAACTGACTCCTTGCTCAGAAAGTTATTCCACCTTGAATGTGTGAATGTGGACGCACAAATCATCGGGATTGCATTAGCAAATTCTTACCAGGTGAGGTAAGCTCTAATGCTTCTAAAAATGAGAAACCTGAGCCATATAAAATCTCCTCAAAAGACCTATTTTTAAAGTATTTCCTATAAATTAATATTTTAACTCAGAACTGCTTATGTGAGAATTATTTCTTATCTCAAGGCCCTTCAGCATGTCCGAATGGACAAATCCCTTTTGTCAGCTGAGCTCCATTACCCTCTTCTGAATGAACGCCTCTGGGATGGATATAATAGATATAATTTTTAACAGCATATCTAGTCTGCTAATAAAATGATGCCAGACAGTGTCTGCACAAAGATTTAATACCAGTAGGACTCTCCAGCAAATTTTTTTCTCCTGTTGTGGTGGATAGCTTCCAAGCAGCCTTGAATCATAAGGTTCTCATCCAGATTTTTTATTCCCTAGGAAGAAAATATTTAATATGGAACTACCTGAATAGAGCTGCCTTTCTAACAAGAGTGTTAATGTCACAGACACCATGAGGAATGGACTCCTTGCTGTTATTTACCATATGTACAGCCCTGGCTTTTGTGTTACTGCCTGAGAAGCTGGTAGAGCCTGAGATCAGGTGCTTTGCAGCACGGTACCCTTCATTTCTGATCCAAGAGCGACAGCCCAAAACTGGAAGGTCTACACCAATCTCCCTCACACTCCCAGGTAACTGAATTAACACTTCTGAATCCATCGCAATGTTTCTGATTTCAGGAGACACCTGAGTTTTATATGATCCTTCTTAAAAGTGTTTGGATGCAGGACAAACACTATAACACTGTCCAGCAGCATATGGGCGCTATCCCTCGCCGACTTCCATTTCTTAAGACTGGTGTGAATCTAGGCTCACTGGTAGCTGTGCTGCTGGCATATTACCAATTATATAAGAGTTATTTGCTGGGGCACAGGCTTTCTTACAGCCACCTCCATATTCCCAGCTAAAACAGCCTCTGAGATGACATGATGACTTACCCAAACATGTGACAACTTTTTAGCCAAAGCCAAGTGCAGGATGAATTAGGAGTTACAGTGCCAGTAGAGAAAAACAAGTATTATTTTTGCTTCTGTCCTCCCATCTACAGAATATTGGAAGCATGAATTCACCAGTTATCCTCCACGCTGAGCAAACACTATGTATGCTTGAGCTTTTGTTGTGAGGGTAAAAGGACACAGTCTAACTTAAATAACTTGTTCAAAGCCATGAGTTGAACAGGGTGACCAGCAAAGCT
The DNA here is from genome assembly GCF_037038585.1 of Patagioenas fasciata. Lineage (NCBI taxonomy): Eukaryota > Metazoa > Chordata > Aves > Columbiformes > Columbidae > Patagioenas > Patagioenas fasciata. The sequence continues at coordinate 18,212,968 of NC_092530.1, forward strand.
GAAACACTGAAGGTTTAAGTTTTGGCAGGTTCGGGTCAGCCGCAGTCAGGGAGTATTGCTACCAGCAACCAGCTGGGTGATACTCCGTCATCCGGGGTCAACCACTAGTGGGGGACAAAGACTCATTCTCCACCAGTATGGATTATGTCTGTTTTCGTGTACTGATCACAAGCATCTCAGTAACAGATGAAGGTTCATGTCCACTAAAATCACAAGCATTTACACCCTCAGAGAATGTTCATATTATTTTTTTTCTCCTTTTAAAAATTATTTGAAGAATATCTAGGTAGATGTGGTCCAGGCTTTGTTACTGAAACAGCCCATTGCATAGAAACTCAATATGTTCTTTCAAGTACCAAGGGTGTAAATCCTTCACAGCTTCCTGCAGAGTTTGGAATACAGTCTCCCAGCAAAGAAAAAATGTAATAAAATACACGACTGCTCCTATTTCTACAGGAAAAAGCAAAGCTTGCAAGTGTGTATGTTGATTATAGGCTAAAAAGCTACATGACTTTCTTCAGATCAACTAGAATCTTACATAATTATTTTGAACACATGATTATGTGTCTGCTGTTAAAGGAGCTCAGTAAATTACATTATTATTTAGCAGTCAGCAAATTCACAGAAAGTTGCATGTGCTCTAAGAATACAACCAACATGGCATAGGAGCAGTGACAGACATTATGTACATATTTATATTAAATTTCTTTCTGTACTTATGCCAGAACTCTGAGTGCTTTGAATTTCAATGACCACTAGAAAAGTTTTATATTTCATTAAGCTATTTTGCATGTCACTAAAAATATTCCTCTTTAATTAAAGGCCATTGTATTTCAACAGCAACACAACTAATATTTTTCTTCCTTTTCCATCTAAATGTGAGCTGAGTTATAGCAGCCAGAAAGACTTCTTATTTGAAAAGAATTTTTGTTTTGCTGAGATCATGATGGAAATAGTCCCCAAATTGTATAAGTGAATGTGCAACTTCAATAAAAGTGAACAAAATGTTTTCCATGAGTTCCTTCCTTGGCAAACAGATACTGTGTTTTATAAGACTGAATTCTCCAGTACTGGTTCAAATCAACGCACAATGGTTTCTGCTATGACCTGTACTATTGCCTCCTCCTCTTCTGAACGCATTTGTCGGACAGAACTGCTGGTGTTCTGTAGAGATACCTGCACTTCCTCCTCTGAGCTCTCACATGGACCTGCCTCATCCTTAAACTGAGACCTACTTGTGTAAAATCTCCAGTATCTGTAAATCTGGTTTGGTTCTGGGTACTCATGCTAACCAACTCTTGCCCGCTCTTTCGCCTCACACCAAATGACGCAGCATCATCCAATGCTGAGGAATACGTCAGCACTAAGGGAGCCATCTCAGGTGATGGCCCCAAGATCCAAATGCCCCTTTAACCTTACTTTGCATAATTACAAATGCTATTTATAGCCAGAAAATAAGTTCCTCCGCTTATTAACCTTGGTATAATCTTTAACCAGCCAATTTCATACTGCACTTAAGCTTCTCATAAATCTTGTATCTAATACCTCTCAGACATCTCCCATACTCAGAAGTTGTGTTCTACTTTCCATACAGAAAAAAGTCTAATCCCAGTGATCCTGATTTAAACAATTGTCTTCTGAGAGCCATTATCTCCACATCTTGTATAGAACCACGCAGTGTCTCACTGCTCCCCTATGTTTTCAAAAGTCAAGAAAATCTAGCAAATAAACTCTATTTTTTAACAGAAGGCTATTGATGGCAGAAAAAAGGCAAAAAACTGCAAGAAGATGCATAGGAGGAGTGTGGGTTACAATAGGACATGCTCTGTATCTAATGTCACATTCCTTTGCTCCCAAATTGTTGTCAGAGGGTGCTACTGTACCAGATTGCTACTTCGATGCAGTTTGATGGCGCTGCTCTGGGGAAGCAGCTTTGGAAAAGTTATTAAAAAAAAAAGATCCTGTAAGCCCAATGCATGGCTGTGCCAGAGGAATGAAAGAAGTGCATGAAGTCAGAGTCAGATTCTTAATCAGTCTCACTGTTAAAAACTTGAAGTTTTGAGGAAATAAACAGATGTTGGGAATCAGAAGCAAGTTACACCAGAGCTGAGTAACGACTTAATCACGTGAACTATTTTGTTAAGATATCATCTCTTGCTTTGAGTCCAAGATCACATGCCTTACAGTGATAAGGAACTTTTCCAAAATCTTTAGCTATTACATGCTCCCAGTGAAGAAAGTATCTTGGCAGAAAGTAGAACTGAAACTCATTTGATAACCTTTAAATTCCCTAGACAGTTGTGGGGCTTATTTTTCCCTTATTCTTGCCCTTGCAGAATTCATTTCTGATAAACTGAACCCAGACTGTGTTCGCAGTACTGGGCAACATTTCTTTCAATCTGTAGAGATGTATTCATCAGGCGTCCAAATTAGGCACACCAAGCTAAAGGACTGAATATGTAACTGACTTGTATTGTCCTGTTCCTGTGTTTTGTTCCTGCTTTTCACTTGATTCAATGGAAAAGTTCTGAGATAAGCATGTTGTAGAAGTGATGGATGCCACCACTGTTAATTATTCCTCCCATTACAAGATACAGTATAAATCACTTTTTGTCTGGTGACTGTCGCACCAAATTTGTAGAGCACAAAAGACACTGCAGATCTGTGATATGGCTCTGTTCTTCTCATTACATAAGAGATAAAGATATGCATACTTAATAAATACATTTATTTTAACAAGATGCAGACAGACCTAGTTTAAGTAGTAGCACTTTCTGAACAGCTTTTTTTTATTATTATTACTTGGTACAAAAGTAGAAGTTTTATTTTCAACATGGCCTTCACAACAGGGTGTTTTTCGCCATTTATGTTTCTAATAAGTACAGCTTAAAAATGCCACTCAAAGATGAAACTGCTACAAAAATACACTTTGTTCAATAGAAGAGCCAAACATTCATTTCTGACATCAGCTCTGTAAGAAAAGCTTCCTTATTTGTAAGGTATTGATTTAGCATAAGTTTCCCATATACTTTCAAGTGTTTGGGATTAGAGGGCATTAGAGAAAGGGACTGGATGCTTTACAACAACAGTGGCAGCTGCAGTGCTGTCACAGCTGGAAAAGCTGAGCTCTGACATGTGCTGGAGGTGAACAGCAGCCGCCTTGGGAGAAGGAAGGACCCTGAAAAGGTTTCCACATGCACCGCTTCTCTGAAAATCCATTCCTGTTCTACCCAAGTCTTACACGATGTGACTGCCCTTAAGCATTGTGCTTAAACCTCATCGACTTCAAGGACAATAAAACACTTGTCTATGTTTTACTGAACAGCAACAGACAATTGGTTAAGGAATGGCTTAACCTTGGTCCCACAGAAATCAATTAAGGCCCATGAGTATCCTCCTGACATCTCTGAGTAAGGGACTTCAGAGTCAGAATCGAGACTGGAAGCTCAAGAGCTCACCAAGTGTTTCTCCACACATGCAACTAAACCCTCAGGAAGATGAGGAGGTAGAGGATGAGGCGCTCTCAGTAAACTCGTGTAGGTAGCATCAGTTCCACGACACACAGCAGGATTGATGTACCTGCCTGCTCTTGGTATCAATGCATTCCTACCTTTATTTCCATTTTAAGGTCCTTATATTTTTCTGCAGAGGTGAGAAGATAACCCAAAAATCAAGTAAATAAATTATTTTGCTGTTAAGAAACAACTGTTACTCCCTCCTCCTCTTTGTTTACCTTTTGAATAAAATGTTTAACATAAAATACATTTTTCATCTGTTAAATTCTTCAGGGGCATTTTTAAATGCTTGGGGATTTCACAACTGATTTCAATTTCAAAACTCAAAACTTGATTTGAACTTAGTCCTGGATGAAGGCTTTTGCCGTGATATGCTTCCAAAATTATAACTATGAAATGAAGCAGCAATGTCATTTGAGACTAGTTTACCATATGGTAATTTTCACAGCTGGAACCACATATGTTTCTCTTAAGATGCAAGCAAGGCATGGCTTGAACAGCTTTCTCTCCATGGCAAAGGAAACTTAACACCCACCAAAAATTAACTCTTTTCCATTGAAATGGAAGCTCTTTTTTGCCTGCTGCCTTTACCTCTTACTTTTCTAACTCTTTAGCTTATGCATCCGAACAGCTGTTCTCCAGCATTACCACATACACGTCTGCAACAGACCAAATGCTCAACTGTACACTACTAGAAGATCACTGAGTACAAAACAGGTTACTTTTATTAACATTAATAAAAGCCAGACTGCTTGTTTCAGATGCTTTGCCCCTCCAGTGACACAGGGGAGCGAGTCTAGGAATGGCACCCCGTTTAATTGCTATTAGATCAAAAAAGACCATCCTAGAGAAAAACAGCTTAATATACACACTTGCTTTTGAATCCTAGATTTTTGCTACTGATGTTAACTTCCTTGAACTCTATCACCTTCATCTCAGGAAGCTGGCAAATGCTCTCTCAGCTTCATGCTGCAATGGATTTATTGTAAACTGTGCACAATGTACTCACTTGGTTACTTATTCTATCTCTTACACTTCTCACATTATGGTTCACGATTTTGAGTTTTCCATTAGCCCTTGTTATAATACAGTAGTTACAGCTATACATACATGTACAAGGTTGCCCTTCCGTACCAAGTCAGTGACTTGCAAACCTTCCACTTTCAGGCTGAAATTTCTCAGGCCTCATCAGAGGCCAGAGCTGATTTTTGTTGCAAGAAAAGTATCTGTTCAGATGCTCTCCTTGTCTTTTGAAGGTCAGAAACTCAAAACCAAGGTCAAATTTAGAAAAAATACTTAAATATTCAAAGCCTAGCACCAGCTTCCCATGAATTTTACAGCAACGTCACTATCAGTTTCATTGAATGAGTTCTTCACACAAGCCAGTATAAGGAATACCATAGCCAGCCCCCTTGCAGATCTGGTCTGAGCATCTCACCTCTAATATAAACCACTGCCACAAGAAAATCAAATGAGGCTGTAAAAAATATCTTGCACTCACGTTTAACTTTAGCAGCTCCTCAGATGAGCACATGGTACATGTGTCTACATGATGTGATGGACCGCAGCACAGAGAGCTCCAGCAAGCAGTGCCAGCCAGCCCACCAGACCATGCTGTAAGGGTGAAGCACCACATCAGCCCGGTGGCAGCTGCCCTGTCCCTTGGGACAGTCATCATGCCCTTGGACAGAGACGGGACAGGGCTATGTTCCTCCACTGCTTATGGTACATGTGCATCTTGCCTCCAGGACAACCTTTGGAGTGATCTACAGCACACACAACAACATCACTAGGGCAGCACATCTGTTATGTTGATAAACGAGTTCATACGAGAAATTGCAGCCGCGTTCTTTCAGGTGACTCCATCTCTGCCCCCATCCTTGCTCTGGCTAGAAGCAAAATGGCATTTAATATTTCAAAAGTGCTCCTGCTATGAAAGGGTTTATGACAAACACTTTAAATAATGGTTTTAAATAGTAATTGGCATGCTAGTTCTTCGGATCAGAGGAAAACAATTGCTCTTGTTACTTGTGTTATCTCCCAATGCCCTCTCCAGTGGCAAGGTCCTTGGCACACACAGCAAGCTGCAAGGTGAATCTAAATCAACAGGAGCAACTTTTAAACCTACCTCCATAACAAGTCACAGAGAATTACATATACAGGACCTTGATCAGTACAAAGCCGCACCACCTCCTAGATTTTTTTACTGCTGATTTGTGCCAGTTGAGGCTCTTCATTGCTTTTAGGCACCTGTTTTAGCCTCCTCCTTCCACTTTTCCACCAAGTCTTTGGACTCATTTGGACTACTGCGCTGGGTCACTGACTGCAGCTGCCCTTTGGAGACTCCCTCCTTCTCCCTCCACAACACAGCACAGCCCGGTTGTAAGTTCTCAGCCAGACGTAAAAGCACACATTAGAATGAAGGAGAACCTCAAATGCAAACATGGAAACAATCTCTGTTTGAGTTTAACTTTTATTTGGTTCAGGTTTAATGGACATAGCCATGTCATGGACTTGAGAATTCAAACTGCCACTTTCCATACTGCAGATGTTTCTCACGTCAGCTTCTGGGATTTGACTATGCCTTATATTTAGCAAACATAAGACCAACAAGAAGATTGTTCTAATTTAGGCATCTTTGCTTGAAGATAAGGATCTGCATTTTCATTTCCTTTTCTTATTTTCATAACGTAAACCCAGCAATCTGTTATTCACCAAGCATGTTACCAACCACGAAAGCAGAGAAACGCAAATGTCTCTGAATTAAAGCAGAATCAGAGCAGTACAAGCACACTAAGCCAAAACCAACCCTATTTAAAGGATAAAAACATGCCATGAGGTGTCCAAATATAATTGATCATATTCTTGAAATGCAGTATTTTTACCAAAATGAGCACTCATCTGTTTTCCTTCATCACCCAGAAAATTCAAACAAAAGAACAGCCTGTAATGTTTAGATGAAAATTGCTGTATTGCACAGTAACTTCTTTTTTAAGCTAGACTTTATTTTTTATATATATATAATATATATTTTATATATATTTTACTTTTTTTTAATGTCATGTTTTAGCAGGACACATATATATTACACTTTTCTATCCCACAGCTCAGCTCTTTTCACCCTGGATACTTAAAAAGAAATTCTAACAAGAGTCTGGTCTTTTTGTAATGTTAAGAAAAAAAACCCAAAACACACCACTCTCTGTCATACTGAAAACATGAGAATGATTCAGAATCAAAGGAAGGGGATGTCATCAAAGGTCCTGGCAGATGATTAATAGCTTCAGGAACGGAATGAGCTTCTTTAATGCACAGTTTAACACTGAAAATGAATGTAAATATCTAGTCTGTTTGTGCAGAGGGATGGAGGAGTTTGTGGGGAAGGGGAACGGGAGGAGGTTCAGTGTACACAGATGGGTATACAGCAGTACACTGCAGATTCAGGGCTGTTTTCTTGAATTTTGACTGTCTGTCATAGCAAACATCCCCAGTTATATTCAGCTGGATCGACGCATACAGAGCTCAAGGCTGGGGAGAAGAATATTTCAATAAGCAGTTGAGTTACTGTAGGCATGAGGACATCAAGTTTTAGTCTCGCTTCCTCCTGTCCTGACATTTTAAAATGTCAAGCTGCTGTCCACACTGCTGCCTTATTTCCCACCATGTCTGCAAGTAGGCAAGGGAAAATTACCTATTTACTGCATAAAAGGAACCACAGTATCACTTGCAGTTTTAAAATGAGCAATACGTGACCACAGCGTTGGAGTAACGGCACAACTTTAGGTCAGGAATGATAATGTGGTCAATTGAAAATTCTTATTTGAAAGACATAAGCTCCCAGCTCTATCCATGGCTGCATTCTGGCATCGGGCAGCACTTGTCACTGACAGGAGCTTCACGTGCACATTGGGACAAGTGACAAGTTCCTATCACCTTCAGCTGAGGCCCATGTGTCCGCAGCAGAGGCAGTGAGGAGCACCTCATCTTAATGAACAATGCTCTTCTCTTACACCAAAGGAAAGGTGGTGTGAAATGCAATATTTAAACTCTACAAATTCTTTCCAGTCAACATCCTCGACATTAAACTAATACATGTAATTCTCACTCCTTATTTTCAGAGTATGATGGGTCACGTTAAGCTCTCCCCCCCATCATGAGGTCCAGCTGAAACAAACCTCAGTATTTTCCTATGAAATAAATAACTCCAGTTGCGATGCAAGAACAGTGGATAGTGGGGTATAGAATTATTCATGTTTGGAAAGTGGAGAAAAAGCAGAAATCAAAAATAGAACTCGAAAAGGGACAGGTAGAAGGATAAAACAAGTACATTTTCAATGTGCCTGGAGTTTGTGACTGCGTTTCTGGAATGAATAAATTGATAACTGTCCTTGAGGAAATGGTTGGAAACACTTCCATGCATTACTATACTGTTTCAGTCATGCTGACATAATCTATAGGAACTTGAATTGTCCTGTATGGGAAGCCACTAACATATAAGATAAATTTCTCTTTTGATAAGTTTGTTTCAAACAAACAATCCCAAGTGAATTAACCTCAAAGTATGAGCAAATTATGCAACATTTCTTTGCACAGGCTGTAAGAAACCCATTAGAGATGAGATTATAGCCGGCTTTCTCATTGCTGGAGGTGCGGGTACCACAATACCCGCACCATCACCAGCTCTCCAGACTGACCTCTGCCTTTGCTTCCCACCCATGGACTGTGATCACCATATTTCCCCTGAGTGCAGTATTTTTCAAAGTTCTAGTGCATCTGCTTTGCCAAGTGATGGAAAGAGCCTTTTAGTCCAGAAAACAGTGAATTGTTTCCCCCTGCAGAATATCACAGAAAAGCTGCAGTTTATCCCAGAATGGAATTTTTGCTATGGAAGGAAGAAAGTGTTTCATAAAGGGGCAGATGCTAACATTCCTCTTTGGCAAAACTAATTATTTTTTCAGAAAAGTCACATTTCTTCATCAACCTGATGCTCTAGTTAGGTTTTTCACCAGTTTCAAACAGACTTTCACCAGTTTCAAACCTGCACCAGCCATGGTAAAATAAAATCAGAGATCAAACAGACCACGCTGCCCTTTACTAGTAGAAACAGTCCTTTAAGTCCATAGCTGGTCTATACCAGAAAAAAAAACACAGGATAAGAACCCAAAGCTGCCTTACAAATTTACAACTGTATTGTTTATTACTTTTACTGTTAAATCATTTTGGTTTGCAATTCTGTGCTTTATATTTCCTGCGCTTTCTCAGAGTACTTCAGCCCACAGGGCTTGTCATAAACAATACCTCTGAGAGCTTTTCATTTTAAGCCAAAGAAGAAGATGAAAAGTTAAATCACTGCTCCCTTCCCATTGGTTGCAAATTGATTTTATTTACCGAAACGTGCTTGCATTGCAAAAACCACTCAACACATACAGTAAATAAGTCACTACATGAAAGTCTAACGTAAGCTAGTAGCTACCTATCCCTTCAAAATAGACTGTAATCATAAAAACTTAAATACAAATTTCGTTGAACACTTATTTTTCTCCTGCTTACATGAGGTTCATCAATACTATCAAAGACAAAAAATAGCTTGGTTGGTCCTGATCAAAATTAACAGCATATATTCCATGCTGCTTCACAGTATTAAAGACAGACAGGGTACTTAACAAACCAACCGTATTTTAGTATGTCCTTTCAACTTAAAAATTGCAAGGCACAGAACAAACATCGGTAAGTTATTAGCTTCAGTCTTCTGGCGAACTTTGTAAGATGAACATCAGAGCCTGAAGCAATACTACTGCTGTCAGATCTCATAAGCTAAACAGGGTCAGATCAAACAGGCACTTGAATAAGGCACCTTTGAGGATCACGTAAGTGCAGCAAGAAATAATGCTGACAATTCAGTAGTGAGCACTATTCCTTCCACAGTAGAACTTTTCATCTCAGATACAAAGCCACAAGTGCTATGCAGTATAAACCAGCTCTGAAAGGTGTCAACATTGTGCTGAGAAAACATAACCCTAATCCCCAGCTAAAGTTACTACAGTTCACTTGTTAAAATTTCCCCAGTCGTTTCAGAGGAACTAGATAGTCAATGCCTCCTATTCTCACGCTTTTCTTATAAGACAAAACATCAGTCAAGATTTGCAGTGTTTCTCTGGGAGGGTGGGAAGGCTGCATTTTTAATGGGTAAAGCGATCTGCTCACTCATGTATATCTATTTTACCATTAGGAAAATGGTTTCAGGGCAGCGTTACTCCATGTCTGCGCATCTATCTGCCTATCTATTATTAATAAAAAAGAATGAGCATCCAGCCTACCCTTTCATGATGAAGGAAGCTTCTTTTATATAGGAAATGAAAATGTACAGGTTTATTTCAGTGGCTGCACTTTACCTCACTGTTGTGAGTGAAAAACCCACAATCCTATCATTTATACTAAATCACCTCCACTACTGAAAGCACAATACACTTGGAGAATGTGGCTCAGCAGCTCCCAGAATAAAAGGCAATTCCTAAAGTGGGAGCGCATACCTGACATTTACAGTATATAGTAAGTGATTCAGCAAACTACAGTTGCTGTGCACAATGACAGAACGTTGGATAAACGAGCAGCCGATAACAAGTGTTGAAGCCTTGGCTGTCCACATCAATAAATTAGACAATACCAAATAATCAATGCCACAAACTGCAAAGTTCTGATTTAAGGTTGAAGAAAAGAAACCTAAAAGATGTTCAAAAACATGACAGAGAACTAGGGGGCATCAGAGGTCAATAAAAACTAATGCTATTTGCCATTCTAATTACTTTGCCTGTTCATGAGCTAGGAAGGCAGCTTGTGAAGCTGTAAGTAAAGTGCCAAGCGTACTGACACCATATATAATTCATAGACTGCAGCATACTGCTACATCTCTCCTTGCCCTTAGAACTTGTACTTTCTCCAGGAAATATGGAGGTAATACTTAATGTTTATCTTCCAAAATCATTTTTCATGAGCCCTATATTAACAGGTCACTCTGATGAATTGGGAAGTTATCAGCCTGGATCATTTGAAGGACCAAAAATGAAGGACCTTTTATCCTTGTGGATATATTGTATTGCCAATTCAACAGCGACACAGTTCACATAGCGATCATGAAAGGGCCTGTGCATCTTTCAGATACTGCCCAGGTCCTCAGCTTTGATAAGGGGCTCTTGAAACCAGCAGAGTTGGGTCAATCTATCAGGACCTTGCTGGGTATCACGTGAAAAGGAGACATTAAAAGACAATGTGACTGGCTGTGTCACTTCTTCCAAGTGAACAGGCACCCACATTGTACTGATACCTCATTCTGGCTTGAATTTCCTGTTGACTCTTCGCAGACACAGAAGTTCCTGCAGATTTATGTTGGGGTTTTTGCATGGGTGAACAAGGAAGAGTCTGAAAGAGGCAGAGAAATTGTTCCATTTTCCAAATGTGGTCAAAAGCAAATGGCCACATTCCTCTTTCAGGATCACGTTGGGTTTGCTGAGGTAGCTGGAAAAATTAAAGTCACTATCAAAATCAGTGGCTTTTAAGTGTGCTTTGACCACGGAAACATGTTTAGCTGTCTATAGCAGTCAATGGGGTGCTGCTAGCCAGACACGAAACAAGTCAGAATCTGAATTAAAGGTTTAAGATAAATATTTTACTGTAAGAAACAGAAACCTAATATTTATCAAAAAAGGATCTTGATAAAAATTAATACAAATCACATAACATATATCAAGAGAAAACTGTAATTTTTGGCACTTCCTATATGTAGCTTTAAATAGACAGTTATTTCAGCAATGGTTTGAGAACTCAGCTGTGAAATTCATTTCCTGGTCTTTTAGTACTGTATTTGTCAGCACTTAACCCACTTAACTGGCTTCATTTTTTGTCACAAAAAGGAAGGTTCCTTCAGAAAATCAAAATACTAGAAGACGCAATGCATCCTTTATATGAAAACAGAGAGAAAATGGTAAGAACAGTATCTCCTACTAAAGGTCTTTTAAAGTTTGAGATGCTCAGTAAAAATTAATTTGGACAGGTTTTTCTCTATCCTTTGCATTTAACAAAAAATTGATTCCCTAGCTATGTCAAGATACTGCAAAAAGGCAGAAGAGATGAAGTCTTGCTGTGGAAATGTGTAAGTTACAGCAGCGAGAAAATGTCACTCCAGTTATTATGTAAACATCATATATTTTAACATGTCAACATCAGAAGGGAACAAGAAGGGTTTTCTGTTCCCAAACAATCTGTAGGATCCCTCCTGCAAGTACAGAATTTCTGTAGATTTAACTTTTTCACTTTAGGATTTCTCTTTTGAATTAAAAAAGTATCTCTTTTGAATTAAAGAAGTGTCTCTTTTTCACAGTTATTAGAACTGTAGTCACAAGCAAGCTGCTTTTCTCTTTGCCTTTTCTTTTTGCAAATATTTTTCCCCCAATAATAGGTTTCTCTATATTTTTTTTCATTTAGTCTCTTTTGGACTCAAATATCAGGAAAAGTTCTGCTACAGAAAAATGTTAAAAGGTGTTTTCTGAAAGGAAAGGAGTCTCTGCTGCCTCTTCCACCACAAATACAGTCCACTGGCTGATGGCACGTACTTACAGCGTGAATTAAAAAGGAAATTAAAGTCACTGAAAATCTTATAATCTTACTATTCACCCTAACTGCTTATACTGTGTTTGATGAAAATGTGAACATGCATGTTGTATTTTGAGGTCAGCAGCTCTGGTCAGTCAATCATTACATCTTACCTTGAGACACTATTAGAGAATGACACATGGGCAGATGTCAGGGATGCCACCATGAGCCCCCCTGAGGCTGAGGTGTGAGATATGGCCTCACACCAGCCAAGGAAAAGAGGTGCAAACATCTGTCACGCCCCTCCTCAGGAAGTATTTTGCACCGTTTTTTGCTGTCCGTATTACCAAGTACAGGAGGGAGTTATGGCTTACGGATAAAAATAAGCTGTTAAGTACAAAATTGGGCTCTAAAGTACAAAGTGCCAATGTTCTCTGATGGCACTCCAGCAGCTCCCCTGGAGTTACGATGAGCAGCAGTGGACCTTCAGCTGGAAACCGCATATTTCATGCCAGGAGTGAGCTCCAGCTAGAGCACTCGCATGGGATCCAGCAGGGGACAGGCACCCTGGGCCATGTTGTCAAGAGCGGAGAGGGCTGCCAAGCACCGAGAGCAAACTGAACATTGTTCATGGCGGGGAAAGAAGGGCTAAAGCTGCCAAGCTAAGAGAGAAGGGAAAGAAGGAATAGCATGTTCCTGGGTTCAACAGCTGCTGACAGCTTCAGCATCACTTTAGATGCCATACAATTCTGGTGAACCCTAAACAGGGGAAATTTTTCATTTGGAAACGTGGAGCTAAAAAAAGAGCTCTCTAGATGGAACAGCTGTTTCCAGGAAAAGGGAGACAGCTCCAAATGCAGCAAACTCTTCCCATCCCCATCAGCACTGGCCATGCAAGTACGCGAGGAAGAGCAGACCCTGAAGGCCGTGCTAACTCCCACCATACGCATGTCACCACGTTTTGCCTCGGAGTGCCTTTCAGTCTGTTTCATCAGGAAAAATCACAGGCTGCTTCAGGCTTTCCTTGAAATGTTTTCTGCTTTATTAGAGACAACAGGCACTCTGACCCTTGTTTGAAAATACAAATAAATGAGAGAGAGAAAGAGAGAGAGGGACAGACAGAGGGGAGCTAGCAGTTCTCACCAGATCCACCAGTCAAAATCAGCAATAAAATTACTCCTGAACTCCAAGCAACTGCCAGATCCCAAGGATTAGGTGAGATGTCCAGTGCTGCCTGGAACTAGACTCTGCATTTAGTGAAAATTCTGGCATTTTGTGAGAAATTTCCTGTGAAATATCAATTAAAAAGAAAAATAATAGGAACTATGAAAACATCTAATTTCAGGAATCCTGAAAGATTCATTCTAGTAATATACAGTGGTAGCTATATGTATTATTCAAAATTATACACCCACAAATCAAATCAAAATCTCTCAGCTCACCAAAAAAAAAAAAAAAATTTGACAAAACAAGAAATACAAAATGTTGTAACATGATCTTTGATGGTAAGATTACATAAACCGAAATGGATGTTATTTCTACACAGGACTCTGACATGTTACTGCCTTATTTGATGATCAGATGGTGGTAACAACAGCTATTTCATCCCATCCCCAAAGAAAAGGCTCTGGACTATGAATCAGTGCCAGGAGGGTGAGGGCACAGCCAGCTCCAGCAGGACCTGCAGCCGTTGCCCTCCCTGCACAGCACAATGCCAGACAGAGAGGTCACAGTGACTTTGGGTACCAAAAGCCACACAAATACATTAACCAGCTCAGCTGAAAAAAACTCCTTCAGAGTTAACTTAGGAATCCCTACAGATCAGAGCTTTTTGTGACAGGCATGTCCTCAGTTTAGTGCCTCTTGCTGCATGAAATCACGGAATACATTCAGTTCATCTACATTTATTCCTTAGCCACCCGCTTTTTTAACATGTGTCTGATGTTCACCATGCTTTTATGTGTGTCCAATTCCTACCTTCATAATGATACTCGGAGCTTAGTGGCCTTTTAGAACTAAACTGTTTTTTTGATAAATAACTACTTAAGCAAAACTGAAGTATTTCATATATTCATCGCAGATTACTAAACCACTTGTGTCAAAACATAATGCCATTGGGACAGAATCATAATTAAATGTTTTCAGATTTTTAAGTAAGTAACAATTCTTACATTTTACATCATAAAAGTAAATGTGTTATAAGAGTCTGAATTCCAAAGGCCATGTTTCAGTTCAGTTCAAATAAGTTTTTAATTTGAGACTTTTTGAAGTGGTTGTTCTGGGAACTGTCAACAACCAAAAATGTTGACAGTCAACATGTCATTTGCATGTTGATTTTGTTCATAATATTTTATCTACTGTAAATTCAATAAGGCTTAGGGTGCACTTACAGGTTACTACAGGTGTAAATTTGTACTGATCAGCACCCATTAATTCCTGACAATGTGTCATTAGACTGCACTACAAATAATCTAAAAAAGCATACCCCACTTACAGAGGATTAAAGATGTGCAGAAAAGCAACTACCACCAAATAGTGGATGTACCTCTAGCTCATACCCTCACTTATTCTGTGGCAGCTTGTCTCTGCATGTCCCTAGAGCTGCTGGAGAGTATGACTAATCGTTTGCATTTTTAAACCAAATTCACCCCCTTGGCTTAACAATAGCGAAGCACCATCAACTGCATGTGCTAATAAAGGGGTCCCAAACACACAAACAAAATCTAGGAGCAGGTGTAATTTGAAAAGTGAGCAATGTAATGAGATTTGAAACAATTTAATTGAAAAACTATGAGCAGAGAATGAATTCAGGCAGAATCATTCAATTCATGTAGCCATGTGGAATAATCTGTCATTTACGACGGTCAAAACAAATATTGTTGCATAAATGACTTTTAGGAACAGTCAGGCATTTTAGCAGCCTATGAAGAATATGACAGAATAGAGGTTGAAAGAAACTTGGAGGACAGGGCTGCTGGACAAAGTGGTCCAGTAATTCCTGCATGTCACTCCAATCCATCACCAGCAGTTTATGAAGTTGGTCAGATGGCCACCTTCTGCTGTCAAAGTGGAAAATAATTCAGCAGTACAACTTCACAAATCACCTCTTTTCACAGGGAATAGAAAGAACAAGTCAACGTCTCCCACTGGCAAAACTGTCCATGGAAAAAGATGTCACTGCACGACAACCCCACCTGCCAGGGGACACCTGGGCCACCCATGAGAGCCGGGCTTGCCCCTTTCTGGGGGGGGTCACCCTTCCCTCAACCTCCAAAATCTGCTTATATATTCTTCCAAGCCTGTTTTCCTACAAGACCAGTGTTCCAAAACCAAAAAGAGAGTGCTGAAGGAGCAGGTAAACATAGCAGGTATTTTTCTCAATCGCACCTTTTCATCCCAAAAGACATTGAGACATTGCTGTCTATCAGACAGAGCAGCCTGGTTGGTAGGGTTGGGGAAAGCACGAGGCTGCCTAAATCACCTTTCAAAAAACCCATGACTTTTAATGCTTTTGTTTTCTCTTTTTTATCTGAATAGTATAATTTTCTTCAATAAAAACAGGCACTTAACAATACTTACTAAAAAGCTTGTGATTTCTGAAATTCCCGAATATCTGTGATTTTATTAAAAACCAATACATTCTGATATTGTTGCTCGTGTGTAACTTTATATTAGTATGTTCATTTTTTTCTATGTGTGTGCACTCTAATTTGTTATGTAATTAAAAACTGAGTTTCTGTTACGTTTTTAGGTTTTAGAACCCTCAATCACAGTTTCTAATCTCACTTGTTTGTTCACAACAAAACTATAAAGATGCAAAGTGAAAAGGTATATATATACTTTTTTTTTCTTCGCAGAAATTGAAGAGTTACATGTTACTTGCTAAGAGATAACACTGTTGTCATGTTCCTTCAGCAAAAAAGGCTGACAAGACTTGTTTCACATCTGTCCGCATAATATAACAAACCCATGAAGAACCAGTGATGAAAAAGCTGGTTTGTTGACAATCTATTATTGTTAAATGCACCCAAACACCAAGATTTAGGCACTGCTCATTAGTGCTGTATTGTAGCTCAGGATTTTGTCTCTATAAATACTTGGTATCGAAATATTTTCTGAATATATTCTAGGCTGCAAGCCTTTTCCTTAGAGCCTCAAAGAACTACAGCCTCTCAAGCCTTTTATCATCTTAGTCACACTTGCCTGTACCTTAACCATCAAAGCCATATGGTAATATTGCCAGTACAGTACTCCATGTGTAGTCCAACTACCTCTATCTACAAATGCCATTTAACCTGTTTGTTTTGTGGTCTGTTCATTCCCCTAATACAACTCGGATGTCTCTGTCTTTCTTATTGTGGCCAGGCGTTACACTGATGGCTTTCAGTTTCTATCTATGACTCCAGAAGTGTTTCCTTACAAATTATCTCATAGTAGCTAAGATCATGATTTAGTCACATGAAGAAGAGAAGGAATAGAACCTCCCCTTCTACCTCTAACTGAGCCATTGAGATCCTCTGTTTGGGTCTGCAAAAGTGAGGATGCAAGGCTGGAAAGCAGTGCCCAAGGACCGGCACGTGCTGTCCCTGCAGCTCCTGGCACAGCCACAGCCGCTCAGGCAACGGCTCTGACACTGCGGCACAAGAAGCGTGCTTTAATAACCACTGGATAACTAACTAATAAGAGCAGGGCTTTGCCCCTGATTTAAAGTCTTATCTAGCAAATGCTACCTGAAATAAATGCTTAAGCAACACTAATATGAATATCAAATACACAGTCATTCCTCACTTAGTCCACCACTGCTCTCATCTGCAATTAAATTTGATCAGGCTGCCTTGTGGGATCACATCTTCAGTAAAGGTGTGCTGCATTAGTCTTGGATACATTTAACTCTTCTTATTACCTTTTCTAACAAGAACTTAAAACGGTGCTTCTGGCTCCTGTGCCTTCAAATGTTCCTGAAGTTTTCCATTTTTCCAACTTCTGTAACATCAGCACTGCCTTTATTCTGATTTCAAGTTTCACTCCTTAGGTGCCCATATAGAATTTACCTATGAATATCAGTTATTTCGTAGTGTCACTTCCATAACTACCAGAATCTCCAAAAAGGACTAAAAACCTCATGTACCAGATTTGATGCAACTTTATAAAGGAAAGATCCTTGTCCTATGATCAAGAGATAACTTAATTGACTCAACTGGTATCGCAAGCATTGTGTACTTCAGCAAACACCTGAAAGACTACAGGGAATGTAATCTGACCTTCTGTCTCCCTGTGGCAGTGCAGCTCTCCTTGCTTAAGGGAGACATGGAGTTGCCTGTTTCACTTTCAGAGTAACTCTTTAATAACAATTTCAGGTTACCATGGCTGCTAGCAGTGGCCAACAGGGTCTTGCTTTTCAAAATCTGTATTGACAGAGAAGCTCAGCCACTTGCCAATAAATGCCAATTCAGGCATGTTAATAAGTAACAGCAATAGAAAGTTCCTGCAGAAGAAAATAGTAGGCAAGATCCTTTTCTCCACATCTGCTAAGCAGGCTGGCAGAGACAATTCTACCACAGCTCTGCTGGTAAGCCTTTAAAATTACTGCTAGCAAATACTGGTGAAGACCAGCAGTTCCAGCTCTCTGAGCTCTGGTCTCACCCCAGCTCCTCCTGGTACAGTATTTTGATGAGAACTCTGTTTTCAGAGAGGTGAATAATGTGGCCCAGTGCACCACAAGAAAGACATGGGCATACTGGAATGAGTCTATGAAGGGCCACAAAGCTGATTAAGGGACTGGAGTATCTATTATATGAGAAGAGGCCGAGGGAGCTGGGGTGGGTTGGTCAGTAGAAAAGGAGGCTCATGGGAATCTTACCCATGTGTATAATCACCTGGTGGGAAGATATAACGAAGATGGATCCAGACTGTTTTCAGTGGTGCCCAGTGAAAGAGTAAGAGGCAACAGGCACACAAACTGAAATAAAACAAATTCTGTCTGAACATAAGAAAAATATTTTTTTACTGCAAGGGCTGATGAACACGGTGACAGCCTTGCCCAGAGATTCTGTGGAGTCTGTATTCTCAGAGATAGTCACAATCCGATTGGGTACAATCCAGGGCAGCCTGTTGCAGCTGATTCTGCTTGAGCTGGGAGTTGGACAGGATGATGTCCAGAGAAGCCTCCAACCTAGATTTGCTCTAGCCCCAGGGAAAGCAAATTCTCAGAATGTATCAATGACTACACCAGTATGTAGTTTGCCTTCTTTCTCCCATGAGACATATTCTTCAATGTCCCTGAGTATGTCATGTACCTGCTTCCAGCCTGTGATCTGATCTGCCTCAGGACCCTCCACCCAATGTGGCCAGCCACAGAACACAAGTCATCCTCTCCTGCTCCTTGTGTGAGTTTTCTTTGACCTCTCCCCCATAAACATTTAAACCCACATGCATATAAAATTCACAAACTGAGACAAAACAGAAACAGGAGAAACTTGGTGAAGCACCAAGTTATAAGATAATATGCTTACATGGTTCTGTGTATTACATTCTTAGTTCTAATCCATATTTTCATGTCGTCATCTACATAAACCTACCGGCCTATTCCAGATGCCTAAAGAGATTCAATCAGCAAATACATAACATCAGATACTTCTCCCAAACACTCAAATCTGGAAAAGGTCTTTACTAACATATGTGATTTTATAAACTAAAGAAAGTGCGATTTAATATGAATTTCACACCAAATTACAAGGAGAACAATCTCCTGATTCTCAAGCATTTGACAAAAAGGTGAACGTTTGCATATTCCATATTTACATTTTTTATAATTCAGATCATAAACATTTTAATAAAAAAATAACTTTAATACATAATGTAGTTAGTTTAGGACAAATTTACTAAATTGTGAAGTATGAATATACCACACTGTTCAAATAACGAAGAGAACACATGAGTTCTAGCAAGGTCATGATGAGAGGGAGAGCACAGAATAACCGCTATCTAAAGAATATCCATCATAGCGAATTGAATTAGATGCATCTCATTTTCACTTTGTCAAACTTAGTTCATATTCTGGTTGGAGACCAGCATGCTACCTAGGATAGCAACTATTCACAAGGCAGGTATTATATCTTCATTTGACAGGTGTGGGGTCAGGTAGGTCAAATCAATACGTTAGAGACCTGTCCATGGTCAAAATGGACAATCAAGAATCACGTGATATATTAATCTGGCACACACAGGGAAAAGAACTCATTTAAAAGAGGAGTAATGATAAGAATAGAAAAATGGATTTCACTCAAAATAAAGGGAACAATTCTATTTCAAGAACATATTAGAAATATCATATGGACTAATTAATTTTGATATAAGAAAAGTAGAATTCTACTTATCACTACTTCAAGTAGGACCCCCTTTTAACCAGTATGTCAAAACACATATGGGAAAACACCCAACTATTTGTTTATATGGTTTTGTGTGAAATGCTGAAAAAAAACCTCAAATGTTTTCAGATACTTGCAAAGTTCCACAGACACTGAAGACAAAATACTAATTACAGATGTCATACTGCACAGTGGAATGGAAAGGGATCAGGAATATATTGGTAAACAACACTTTTTTACCCATTCATTTCTGACATTGAGAGACAGAAAAACACTGTTGGCCAGTAGATTACTACACAGATTCAGAGACATACAATGTATGCCCTCTTGTAAGGCAGGTTACTTTCCCCCTGACAGTCCAATACCCCTAACTTCGATCCTGGATTAGGTTATGCCACATTCTTCACTAAAGCCAAACCCTAGACTAGAGAAATTGACCTCATAAATTAAACCAAAGCTCAAAACTATAGAATAATCACTCAAAGACAAAACAACAACAACAACAACAACAAAAACAAACAAACAAACAAAAATCCCCAAAACCACCAAACCCAAGACATGCACCAAACAACAAAATCTCAAGATCTCTCTTTTGGCTGTGTTCTATTCTAGGACAAATGTCACCAAAAGCCTGTTTTAGAGATTCAGTCAACCTTTCCTCTGTTTAGCAATGAAGACAAAAACTGGAGTCTGAATTACTTCCAGTATACTGGGAGGATTAAGGTCTGCTCTGTCTTTTGCTTTATAACCATCATGTCCAGGCTTTGTACAGAGCAAATGGTAGAAGCAGTCTTCTGTGGAATTTTATAAGATCTCAGTGTAAATTTATACTACTTTGGGACTGCTCAGCTATTGGGATTTGCTCTGGACTTCTATCAAATAGCTTCACTGACATGTGAAAACCATTTTTTCTTATTACTGCAAAGCTTTGTTTTTTTCTATTGGCATAGCACAAAGATTCTTACCAGTAACCTTCAATTCAACTGTTCTTCGTATAAGTTTGCCTTCAAACTTTAGTTCACAAGTATAATTTCCTCCATCTTCTTCCTGGACTTCTTGTATTAACAGAGTATTCCCCTTCTGAATTACAACACTTCTCCACATTTTTGGCTTACATTCCTGCAGAAAAAAATTCATTGCAAAAATGACTCAGCTTATACAACATAAACCAGTGTTGCCTAATCAGATTTTTGGTATCACAGAATCATTTCAGTTGGAAGAGACCCTCAGGATCATCCAGTCCAATCATAACCTAACTCTAGCACTAACCCATGTCCCTAAGAACCTCGTCTATGCACCTTTTAAACCCCTCCAGGGATGGTGACTCCACCACTGCCCTGGGCAGCCTGTTCCAACGCCTGACAACCCTTTCCATGAAGAATTTTTTCCTACATAAGTAAACAACCATCTCAATATATTTTGCAATTCAAATTCAAATATAATTTCAGAAAGCACAGAGATCTGAAATTGGAATTAATTTGAAGACAGAAATTAAACAGAAATATTTTTAAGGTTCAGTGATTCTCACTGTATCACATGAGCTGTGTTTAACACATGGTGCCCTTCTCTTTTTAATGATGGACAACTGCCAAGACCTCTACTTTAGGATGGACCATTAAAATGCATCTCTGTTTGAAGGGAGTAAGGGCAACACCTGTTAAGAGTTAGCCTGAAGGCAAACTTTACACACAATCTCAGGCTAGAACCATGTACCAAGAGAAGAAACCAGGAAGAACAACAGCAGTTCTGTGAGCAAGAGAATTCAGGAAGCCCGGTTTCCGTATGGTCTTGTTTTTCATCACTGGTTGAGAAACAAACCAATCAAAAAAACAAAATCTAACTGGTCTTCATATTGTGGAAACAATCCAGATTTTACTGTCAGAGGTCTGCTAATTTCTCTAAAAGAGAACCAATTAATTGCTCTCTTCTGCTTTTGCACCATGTTCACCTGCCAGAACAATCTGAAAGTTTCTTTTTCTAGCCTGTTAGTTCTCCTTAGGGATTTCAAATTTTTTAGGGTTTTTTCCCCACAATAATTAAGTTGTATACTATCATGCTTTTTCCCCTTCTGTGAAATTTAAGTGGCAGCACCTCAAAAATTCTATTTTTTGTAGGGTAGATAACAACTATTTGTCCTTTACCTACATTTTAATCATTTTCACAGTCCTTCCTTCAATCCAGTAGTAGAAAATAGATGGTGGAAATGGATTGACTCTGCATTCTAGATGTAATACCAATTTTTCCTCTGCCAGTTGATATTTCATTAAACTGCTCTTATTGTTAAATCACATTCTTTCAATCAAGCCTTGGCACATACATTTATTTTTAAAAAAATCATTATACGTCTAATCAAAACAGTCCTAATAGGTGTAACAGTGCTGTGTGTATATCAATGGCATTAATTGTGGAAATCTAGAAATAAATATTTCATGCAGTGTTAATTCTAGCTAGAAGTGAAGTTCATATTACTGTTAAAACAAATCCTCATAGCAAATGTTTTATTTCTTACCGAGTGTGCATGTGGAAATCTATTCAAGTATAATTATTGTAAGAGCATGTTTAAATTACAGTTAACTCCCTGTAAATTAATGCAATTATTGGCTCAGATTCATTAATGCCTTCACATAGAGAAGCCTTCTGGAAGGCAGAGTCCTGCACATGGATTTGCACTGTTATTGTCCTTTCTGAGAGTATTTTATCAGTCGCAAGTCCAAACTCTCCAACTAGAGTGCAGAGAAGGCGACAAAGCTGGTGAGGGGCATGGAGCACAAGTCTGATGAGGAGCGGCTGAGGGACCTGGGGCTGTTCAGCCTGGAGAACAGGAGGCTGAGGGGAGACCCTATCACTGTCTACAACTGCCTGAGAGGAGGTTGTAGCATGGAGGGGGTTGGTCTCTTCTCCCAAGTAGCAAGTGATAGGACAAGAGGAAATGGCCTCAAGTTGCACCAGGGGAGGTTCAGATTGGATATTAGGAAAAATGTCTTCATGGAAAGGGTTGTCAGGCACTGGAACAGGCTGCCCAGGGAAGTGGTGGAGTCACCATCCCTGGAAGGGTTTAAAAGGCACATCGATGAGGTTCTTAGGGACATGGTTTAGCGCTAGAATTAGTTTAGGCTGTGGTTGGACTGGATGATCCTGAGGGTCTCTTTCAACTGAAATGATTCTATGAACTACCACCAGACTGACAGGTTCTTGAGAACATAAGGATTTCTTTTTTCAACCAAGGGTAAAAAGAAGGAATTTCAAGGACTTCCTGATATTTATCTACTGCTCGATTTTGGACAACTTATGCTCTCCCCCTGGATGAAAATCTTCTCTAAATACTTTAGCATATTGAAAAGGAATTGCCCCCCAAGTGCCCCTGGAGCAGATTTACACAAGCAGATGGCTGATCACACCTTCAGGTACATGCCAAACTCAGTCACAAAGGTAGAGGGGAAAAACTTCAGGATCCCGTGTGCTATGACCGGAAACAGATGCCTTCTTCAGAAAGTGAGGGTCAGATCCTAAAGTTGAATATCACTTTATTCTTTGGGAGAAGGAACTTACCTTTTATTACACACATTGCCTCACTCAGCATGATCTTAAATCCCACATTGCAGTTTGTAGGGGTTACTCCATTAACTACCATATTATTTTGAAATTCAAGTAGTTATGTGTTTTCTAGAATCTGGACTTATGCTCTTTCGAATAAGAAGACTTGCATTAACAGTTAACACCATAATACCCTCTAGAATATTTTTCCAAAACCCTGTTTCAGGAATAACTTTCAAGGGATAACCTGACATGTATACTTTCTACATTACATTGACATTTCACATTACTGAGCTTCCTGACTCAGGTCCAGATAACATAGGTGTTGTCTAAGAACTGGACTGATAGCACCTTATTGTTAACTTTTGATAAGGAGGTATATGTAGTAGGTTGTTCCACTAATGTCTCTTTTCATTATCAAGCCAGACTAAAGGTTGTTGGATTTGATTGTCTCACCATTATCAATTCTGTTTAATTTCACCATGGTGATGACTTACTAGTCAGCTGTCACACCCCAGCCCAGTATCACACAACTTTTGTGTGCAATCCAGATAAAAGGTGTGGGTATATGGAACAAAGACACTTCTGTTCCCTTTCTTGGTCAGCCCCAAGCATCGTTGATATGGGGTTGTACAGGCATCTTCCTTAGACTGACTTGTGCTTCTTGACAGCTGAAGATTACTCCTGCCAGGCTATTTTTGCAGTGTTCTCTTGCAAAAAAATAAGATCTTCAGTGATCTGGTGTTGAGTAATACAATACCTAGGTAGACAGGGCAAGAAAGAGTTTCTCTCTGGTACCCTCTTTTCTCCAAGATGTCAGACTTAACTAAATACATATATTTTATGTATAAACAGCATTGAAGATACCCACCCCTATGCTGAGAGAAACAGCTTCAAAGGCTGGAAAAAACCCCTTTGTTTATACTAATAGTGGGTTATGACACACATTTTGTTACTATGAGATAGAACATGTGAGATTTCTGTAAAAAAATAGAAACAGGTGACAGCTTTTAGAATTGCTCTTTTCTGATGCTACCTGCTAAGCAGGAAGAAAATGTGCAGCTCTACACATTACTTATTTCACACAAAATAACTATCTTTAAAGAACGTTATTAAGGTTAGCAAATCAAGCACTCAAATTTAGAATTAAACTAGCTCATGTGTTTCTGTCTCCATTACCTGAAACAAGTTTGTCCTAAATTCATTCTGCCTTTATCCCTGAAATACAAACTCTATTTTCCACAGGCCCCACTGAACTCTTCCTCTTGCCTAGTTCTTGTTCCCCTGTGACTCTCAGTTCTTTATTCATCTTGGTTGTTCCTTGCAGCAAGTCGCACCTGAGGGCTTTTCAAATATCAGACTTCGGTCCAAGTTAAGACAATGGGTATAATTTGCCAACACCTTGCTATGGTCTTGGTACCTTACAACCCATATTTTAGTCATTCTCCTACTTTCTTGGGAAGCTACAGAAAAACATCACTGGTACATCTGCTGCTGAAAGTAGTGTGTGATACTTGACAGGCTTTGGAGAAGCTACAGCCAGCTGAGCTACCTGCCAAGTAGTAAAAGTATCTAACAGACCTCAGTTAAAATTAACAGACCTCAGTAAAATCACTCAATGAGCTTCAGCAAAAGTAAATGCATCTGTGTGAAATTACCCAGAAGACTTTGGTAAAAATTAACAAACCTTGGTGAAATTACCCAACAGACTTCATAAAAATTAATCGGGTAACAGTACTGAAGCTGGTGGTGCTGATACACCTTTGGCTCCATTGCAGGTGGCCTCCCTTTGTTTCTACTACAGTAGGAGGTAGGGAAACATCCCACCAAGGTGGAAACTGGTACAGAGGCACAGTGGTTTGGGAACATGTCATTGCTGTTAGACAAATCGTGTGACCTCCTGCACAGAACATCCTCACTGATGCTGGTTTCTGTTGGACGATGACTACGATGGGTAGTTTTGCCTGTATTTCAGTATTACTTCTGCCATATTGGAAGAGCATCTTCCAAACCAGTCACAAACCACTGCAGACTCAGAAAATGCCATCTGTACACTTCAGACTGAAAACTGGAGAAGTTTTCTATAGTTTCAGCACAATAACAATAAGACAGCAATAGTTACCTTGTACCACACCACATCAGGCTCTTGACCAGCTGTTCTGTAATCCTCAGTATCAGGACAGGAGATTTTCTTTCTCTTAGTGACTTCTGATTTTTCCAGATATCTGATCTTGCTGTTGTAGCAAAGCCCAGATTCGTTCTCAGCTACCGTCAGGGACATGGACACCTTCATGCAGTATGTTGAGTTTCTGCAGGGACAGAAAGATGTTTTAATTTACCACATCTCCTTTTTAGCACGCTTGTTCCAGCACAGTAAGTTTCTTTGTTAAGGTCTCACCTTCACAAACACTTCAGCAACACATTCAAATAGTGACTGTCATGCTGTGCATTTCCAACCAGAGGAATTACTAGAAAATGTAAAGGCTCATTTCCGATTTACTATGAATAACGCTGTCGAAATTTTGTTGACAAGTGATCTAACCCAACACAGCAGCTCTTTTGAGCTTGCAAGTCTATGAACACACAAACCTGTTGGCATCTCAAATGTTGGTCAGGATACACTGTCCCAATTGCTCTGTGTGTCACACACACTCCTCTCCCACGTTCAGGAGATTTCACTTCAGCACACAGTGCTATACATGTGAGAAGAAGGGTTATGTGCTGGATGTTAAAGCACTTCACATGGGAAGAATTCCTCCCCCTGAAGGAATGGCTATATAAAATCCTACAGCATGTCATATCCTGTAGGTTGCCCAGGAAAGCGGTGGAGTCACCATCCCTGGAGGTGTTAAAAAGACACGTAGATGGAGCTCCTAGGGACACAGTTTAGTGCTCGATTTAGGTTATGGTTGGACTTGATGATCTTAAGGGTCTCTTCCAACCAAAATGATTTTATGATTCTATATGGCTATGGGTCAACCTGGACCAGTTGCCAGCCAGCCCCCCAGCTGCTCTCTCTCTCCCTCTCAACAGGCTGGAAAGGAGAAAACTGATAAAAAAGTTCATGGGTTGAGATAAAGACAAGGAGATCACTTGGGAACTACTGTATGGGCAAAACAGACTCACAACTTGGAAAAAAATACTTTAATTAATTTCAAATTAAAATCGGTTTCCCTGAGGTGCTGCCAGCCTGGTTGAGGGGCTCAGCTGTGCCCTGCACTGGGGCTGCTGGAACCAACTGGAACCAGCTGCGTCCAGTGCAAGGCAGCCCCTCAGCTCCCTCAGAGGGACCCACAGCCCCACGGCCAGCGCGTGGCACAGCACTCAGCGCAGACACGTGAGAAGTCACACTGGTGCTTACACAGATACATTTTGGTCTTAAAATCTTGAAGAATCTCATCCCTTAGCACTTCAAACCATTACCTGTGCTACCCCCAAAGAAGCCTGAAAGAGTTAAAGCCAGGCAAGTGGGTTGCAAGCTACGCCTAGTTTTTCTTAATATCAGGGTAGAATAAACAAAACCAGCCCAGCTCCTGTGACTCATGATCATGAAAATAGCATTAAATTAAATTCCTTCAGACTAGCAACTTTAACAGAGTTATCAGACACACAATTAAAACCTGAAACTGGTGCTTGTCATGGTGTTACTGTGAAGCATTTGCACTTTGCACATAATCACTGCAACCCAGACTGTCAGCTTCTGCCCTTCATTAGGTGTGATGGCAGAGTCCTTTATAAAAGCAAACTACAAAGTACAAGCAACAATATAATGAGGCTCTTCCTCCCATCATGCATCATATTGTCATTTTAATCGACTGCGCCACAACCAAAAAAAGCCTGGAGGAAAACCAACGTGCTGGGTAGTGACTTCCATCTGAGGCAGTTGTGGTGAGGTCTTGCAGGAGATATTGCTGCTTTGCCACCACCTCTTCCATCGCAGCCCTGCTGCGAACTGGTTTAGCTGAGGTAAGAGGGTGGTACGGCAGACAAAAACTGCCCTGCGCACCTGGAAAGTGACCCACCAGTCAAACCCTGGCACGGCCGAGACCGGCTCCTTGCTCCCTCCAATTACACTCAGGACAATGCTTTTAATTTTTTTTTTTTCTTTAAATAAGAATCCAACCCGCTCCGTAACAAATCTTTTTTATGCAATGTTTCAAGAACATGTCACTGTCAAGCAAGCCTGTAGTTAGGAAGAAAATAAAAAGGTCTATAGGGACACTTCATCACAGCACTAAGCTTCATGCTAAACAAGTGGTGACAAAACACTGTGCAAATGGCTTCTTGTCAAAGGTGTGCAATGCGCAGGTATTTGCAGAAAGAGACATTTGCAAGGCAAATTGACAGGTTCAGAAACCTCCTGTTTTCAGCATCGTTAGTGTTACATATTCAGCAGAACCACAGGCTTCCCCCTTCCTACTCCCTTCTCTTCAAAATGCCACCTATTCATTTATGTAATTGAATTGGAGGATATTTTCTCTGTCCCTCACCTCAGGGTGGAAAGGCTCATTTTGCACGCTGCCATGATGTGTCTCAGTTGATGGGCTATAGAAAACTCTAATCCTCACAAACTACCCAAAACATATTGTTTTAACAGAAACAAAAGTTCTCTGGACCGAAAAAAAAAAAAAAAGCATCATTTGGGGTGTGTTTTTCAGAAATACTTCTATGATTTAGGAAATATAAGTCAACTTTCTCCCAACCTACTTGCTTTTGAAAAGAGTTACCTTTTTTTTGTAGGAAGAAAACAAGACATACTCGGAAAGTTTCAATGCTTCCTGATACAGCACTGAAAATCCACAAAATATGGATACAACCACTCGGTATAATCAACAGTAATTAATCAGTAATGACTATTTAACTTTCTTGAATGACTACAAGTATTTCTGAGTGCAAATAAGGTCTCATGCATTCAGTAATTATGATCCAGGCTAATCAAGAATAATGACTTTGAATAGTTGTCCATTACTTGGTGTTATTTAATGCTGCTGTGTTTTCTGCTAACAATCTTGCATTATTTAGATTTTATTTTGAACAGCGCTGGAGGCTACTGCTATTTAAAATGCTTCCTGGAACCACAGCCTAAAAATGTAGTATTCTTTTCATTATTTACAATTAGAATTGAGTAGAACTGAGAAAACTAAGTGCCTGGAGAGGACTATCACTTTTGTTCACACTCCATGATGGAGACAATGAATCTATTCAGGCTCATGATGAAGAAAGCCCTCACTAAGCCAACAGCATTAGACTTGAAAGCTTTATGAATACTTCTTCACCAGCCACTCATGTTAGCTGGTATTAAACAGCCTGTATTTCAGAAAAGGGTAACTTCTGCAGGAATTCCAGTGAATGAAGCAGCAGCTTTCCTTTAATCTACCCAGTTTGGGGTAACAGTTATATTTCAGCCATGTGCAAAAGGAAACAGCACTTTGATCAGCCTCACTGTTTTTCTTAATTTTGAGGCAGAAGTCTGGGAGCTGAAGTTGGCAGAAGCCAGGAGCCGTTCCTCCCTGCACTAGGCAGGCTGCTCCCAGGACAGTACGGACTTCATCGCTCAGGCCTTGGAGCAGGTGCTGGGTCTGTGCCGACTTCTTCTTGGAGATGCCCATGGCTACCAGTTTTCTGTCAGCTCAGATGCTGTGAGACAAGAGCTTCCTAAAAAGATAGATGACTGCCATAGAATTAAGCACGTTCATTCCACATAGGAATTAGTAGATGAACCAGTCAATTTTCCTACACAGAAAAAACCCTCGTAATTCAAACTGTAATTTGCAGAAAAATGTGCATTTGGTTTCACTGGCACATAGGAATGTGCAGTCTTCCCTTGTGGGGCCTGGGGCATGAAGGGGCTCTCTAGAAGGTGACAGCTTGCGGAAGAACTCTGGAAGGGGCTCACAAAGGCATCGTGAGTCACTGCAGCACTGTTTTTACCACCTGGGTAAGCAGACAAGAATATTATGGTGCTGGCCACCACACAGGGTGCTGATGTGATGGGAACTCACCTACAGAGATCCCTCAGGAAGCCCACGTTGCTGCTATGCTGGGAGGAACCCAGTTTTTTCCAGTTGTTTTCAGGACCTCTGTGCCCACAACAGCTCTCTTTGATGAGCTGCATTTAAGTTGTTTATGTTAAAGGGTCTTTTAAAATATTTTTTTAAAGATGTGAAGACTGACTAGCATGAACCCTAAATTTCACAGTGTCACAGTATGTTTGGGATTGGAAGGGACCTCGAAAGATCATCTAGTCCAATCCCCCTGCTGGAGCAGGAACGCCTAGGTGAGGTCACACAGGAAGGTGTCCAGGTGGGCCTCGAATATCTCCAGGGAAGGAGACTCCACAACCTCCCTGGGCAGCCTGGGCCAGTGCTTTGTCACCCTCACTGAGAAGAAGTTTTTTCTCAAATTTAAGTGGAACCTCTTGTGTTCCAGCTTGATCCCATTACTCCTTGTTCTATCATTGTTCGCCACTGAGAAGAGCCTGGCATCATTCTCGTGGCACTCACCCTTTATATATTTATAAACATTAATAAGGTCACCCCTCAGTCTCCTCTTCTCCAAACTAAAGAGACCCAGCTCCCTCAGCCTTTCTTCATAAGGGAGATGCTCCACTCCCTTAATCATCTTTGTTGCCCTACACTGGACCCTCTCCAGCAGTTCCCTGTCCTTTTTGAACTGAGGGGCCCAGAACTGGACACAATATTCCAGATAGGGTCTCACCAGGGCGGAGTAGAGGGGAAGGAGGACCTCTCTCGATCTACTGACCACCCTCCTTGTAATACATCCCAGGATGCCATTGGCCTTCCTGGCCACAAGGGCACAGTGCTGGCTCATGGTCATCCTGTCGTCCACCAGGATCCCCAGGTCCCTTTCCCCTACACTGCTCTCTAATATGTAATTTCCCAACCTATACTGGAACCTGGGGTTGTTCCTGCCCAGATACACTTTCCCTTGTCAAATTTCATCAGGTTATTCCCCACCCAACTCTCCAGCCTGTCCAGGTCCCGCTGGATGGCGGCACAGCCTTCTGGCGTGTCAGCCACTCCTCCCAGCTTAGCGTCATCAGCAAACTTGCTGATAGTACACTCAATTCCCTCGTCCAAATCGTTAATGAATATATTGAATAATATTGGCCCCAGTACTGACCCCTGAGGCACTCCACTAGATACTGGCCTCCAACTGGACTCCACACCATTGACCACCACTCTCTGGCTTCTCTCTTTAAGCCAGTTTGCAACCCACCTCACTACTCTATTGTCTAGACCACACCTCTTCAATTTAGCTGTGAGGATGCTGTGGGAGACTGTGTCAAAGGTTTTACTGAAGTCAAGGTAGACCACATCCACCGCTCTGCCATCATCCATCCACCTTGTTACATTCTCATAAAAGGCTATGAGGTTGGTCAAGCATGACTTACCCTTGGTAAAGCCATGCTGACTGCCCCTAATGACCCTCCTATCCCTGATATGCCTTGAGATGACACCAAGGATAAGCTGTTCCATTACTTTCCCAGGGACAGAGGTGAGGCTGTCCGGTCTATCATTACCCAGGTCCTCCTTCTTGCCCTTTTTGAAGACTGGAGTGACATTTGCTTTCCTCCAGTCCTCGGGTACCTCTCCTTTTCTTCTTTTAAAAGCTGAACAGATGGCCTATGAATTATAGAAAGGAGTATCCACTTTTGTTTTCAGTACATGGTCATGGGGCTTGGTGGGGGAGGTCAGTGCTTCCCAGCACTTTGCAGACTGACAAGAAAGGTTCTATGACCGTATTTAATGAGGACAGCTGGAACACACAAAGAACAGGAGACAACAATAGCAAATCTGGTAATCTGGGTTTTGCTGTCAGAATCAGTGGCTGAAAGGAATAAAAAGGAAGTGTCTTCCAGGTGGATGAGGATGATGATGGAGGGCTTGAGGTGGTGATCTCAGTATTGTGAAGCCCGGTAAGAAGAGTTGAATTTAAGCAGAGAACATTGGAATCCAAATGAATCTGGCAGACTACAGGCAGACCAGTTTCCACATATAAAGGAAATAAGCTTATGAGTCTGAAAGTGGGTATTTTAATAATTTGTCTTCTCTAAAATGTTTCCAAACTATTCATTTTCCAGGGGAGTCAATTTCCAATGGTTTCCATTTCTATAGATTGTAGCAGTGGTCATATGGGGAATGGGAAGAGGGAAGAAAAGAAAGAATCATTCCACAGTACAAAGAAAAAAATTAATTGTCTTATGTTTTCACACTGAAGCTAACATTTGTAATTCACTGTTTCAAGGGACTAGTTATAAACTGGGCCTACTCTCTGGACTGGAAATGTGAAGAAGAGTTTAGCTTTGCCAGAGTTCACAAAGGAGCTTTCTTGGTTCTGGTGGCATTTGTAATCCCCAGGGCACCTGGAACTGGGTTTGAACCACAAAATGAAGCCAGCTCAGGATCCAACAGGAAGCCACAGGGAAAGCCAAGGGAGTTTAACAGGTCTCATCACAAAAGCGAGCAAAACTGTGAGTTTGGCTTGACTTCAAAACAAGGACAAGAGGGAAAAAGGAGGATATAAACAAATGGATAAGAAGGACATTTGAAACTGAAGTGTCAATCCCTAAATTATTTTTCATCTTGTTCCGGATTCAAGACAATTCATCAGTCCTAAAGCTGAATTCAAATTAGAGTAAATATACATAACTTTGGAAAAAACGTTTTGCTTCAGCATTTGTGTTTCTGCTAGTGAGGGTGGTTTATTAAGGGTAAAGTAAAACACTCTGGCTGCTATAATGACGGCTCACTGAAATACTGATTGCGGGACTGTTTAGGCTAACCCTTACATTCACTTTTGCTTGTTCTGATTTAAAGCAATAACAGCAATAGCTGCAGCACTATCCTCCTTTGTCTATCTGAAGGTGCATAGCAATTAAAGCACCACCAGATCCACTTCCAGCTGCTATAAGAATATGCTTTGTTATCAGCTTTCAGGCTTAATCGAGCATTTGATTGTTTTCCTCTCTCTTCATAAGAATTTTATAAATTTATTCCTGTCTAAATTTCACACTTCACATAATAGTTACCAAGCAGCTTCACTGGTATCTAAGCTTGTTTGCTCAGATCGATGAGGCCATGGCTTGGTGATCCGCTTAAAAAACCAAGTTCTTATTGTTGGGTTTTTTCTTTCAAATCACACAAAACATCTTTCCTAAGAACAAATGGATCAGTACTTACTCTTCCAAGGCTTTATTCAAGTGCTAACTTATTTCTTGGTGACCAGCACTGCTACATGTTTGGATCATTGTCTGGAAAAGATCAAATTCCCATTTATGGTGTTAATCACTCTCAGAGGCTATAAAACACAGATCCTTCAGAGTTTCTGGATTTTTTCTTTGTAGCAATTCTTCACGTGAGTGAGCAATGCCCAAAGAGGAACAATTCAACGGCCAGCCAGCAATGCTGTAGCTGCTCCCTGAACCACAAGCCAAGAGGTGCAGTGATTCTGCAGCACGTGTGTGTGTGTGGTACCTGGTCTTGGCACAACTCCAGATATTCATGTCTTGTATTCTGCTTGCTCCATGTTGTAATTCTAATACCAATTCCTATGCATGATATGGAGAAAACCTAACAATATGTTGCCTCTCATTTCTGACTGGTTTTTAACATCCTACTAATGAAAGAAAACAACCTAATGGAAGTATAATCTCAGAAAGCGAAGTGCTAAAACAGTATAATGTTACAAATCTGATATTCATGCATTATCTCTTCTTCCTTTGATCCTACAACAGAGGCCTGTATTGTGAATCCAGAGAGAAGTGCCATTCAAGGCCTCATTCCCTCCAAGTAGAAAAAGGATTTGTGCTAAGCTAACCCATCACTCTTTAAGAATTTTCATTCTTTCTGTACTTCTTTTCTCTTAAGATTCAGTCACTACACAAGACTCACTAGAAACAAGATGACAATTCGAGCTTGATGAAAACAAACTAGATGTCCCAGAGGTCCATGTTTTACAATGAAGAAAGGCCATACCATCACTATTCAAGAGAAACAACTTTTAAGCAAAGTCACTGAAAGGTAATTTCAAGAGGTTCACATTAATGACAGCTTGAAACACAGATATTCAGGTATGTCTCCTCGAGATAACCATCAAGAATACCGTTCACACCAGAGGGACTTAAAAGCCAGACCTATGCTCCCCTCTGTCAGCTTAGTTCTGTTTAGGCAATTTCCAGGCTTCCTGGATACCAGGGCAGAGAAGATGTTTAGATCTAACAGTTGGGTAGAGTTTCTCAGAGCTGGGTCTCTCTCTCGCCAAAGCTTAGCTCTAAAGTTGGACTTCAGATAACATCCTTATTAAGAGGGAAATGTGACACAAAAAATTGTCAGGATGTGCTTAGTACAGTCAGTGATTCAGCCAGCAACAGCAAGGCCACGATCTGAAAATTCAGTGATGATCTCTAACATCACGTTAAGTCTCTCTGAGGATAGTGGCAACCAGCCTGATGTTGTGCATGGTTAAGGGTCAGGAGGAGCGATTTCTTTTCTGGTTGTCTTCACACACAGATGCACTGAGCCTGCTGACCTCTGCATCGTGACTGAAGCAATTGAAAAACAAGTCAGCAGTCAGTCATTCCAATGGGGACTACTCAGGTACAGAGGGAAAATCTCCCAGCATTTAGGTTAAATCACACAGGTCAACAGCATTCCTTGGTTTTGTTGTTTTCTTGTTGGTAGTGGTGTTTTTTTAATATCTTCAAAAATGTTAGTTATTAGAAATGATTATATGAAAATATAATACAGAAGAAATGTAGAAGCCAAAAGAACACCACATTATCTCAGCATTTCACACCTAAGTTCATGAACTAACTGGTCTCTACCAGCTTCAGCACATCCTGTACCAGCAGAAGAAATCCTGTAATTGGCTGTGTTTGCTCTCAGGGAAAATTTCTTCCTTGTCCTTAAGAATTACAAGGCAGCAAGTTGCCCTGAAGTTTGCTGCTGCAAATGACTAAGCCTTTTTCATTCATTTCCTAATAATTTTCTATTAGAACTCTGGGTATTACTGCTAAATTATACTGTCTTACAGAAAAGCCCCATTACAAATGACATAAATTTGAAGCACAGAGACAACTGCTCCCAAGAAAGTATTAAGAAATCCCTTTCCATTAATTTTGTATTTGCAATACCCCATTTCTGGGAGCTCTGAACACTTTCTCCTTGATTTCTTCCAACCCACACAGTGGGTGAATTAGTGTATCTAGCCCCCTATGCCTTCTTTTATTAGACATCTAGCAGGTAAAACAGAAGTTGCATTCAGGATACACACCAGACTTGCCTGCATTGCTAAACCTCTCCGATGTTGTTGCCTCCGGGAACAAAACCTGTGGAGCACATCCATGCATTGAAGTCTTCTTTGTAGATGCAAGGAGGAAAATCAAGCCCCCCCCAGTTTGTATATGGGTAATTGAGCATGCAAGCCAGTGGATCAGTTATTATCTCGTCGGATATACAAGGAATGCAATCATGAAGAATCTTGAAGTAAATGTCCTTATGCCAATTCGCAATGAGAGCTGTTTGAGTCCTGCAGCAGAGTTCACATGGCTGTGTCTTCCCTTAAATATTTTCCAGAAAAGAAGAAATTACTCTCTAGGATGACTTACCAAATACCAGTTTAACTCCCTATGGTTCTGACACCTTGTACTTTGGATGGAATGGATTTCCTCTGGAAACCTTCCCTTTGTCTGTCCACTCACAGGACACACAAAACATTGTCTATTGAGGTGTTCTAGTTACAGCTGGTCTGATGTGGGTTTGAACAGGAGTGGTACCTGGGTAAGCACATTCTCCTCATTGTTGTTTGTAGAACAGAAGGGAAATGAAAACTCCCTGACATGTTGGAGAGGAGATGGCTGAGAAGGGCTGAACTCAGCAGTCTCCCTGCACGCAAAGCTGACCTCATGAGGAAGCAGTCACTCAACTTTGCATCCTTTCGCTCCACCACGCAAGGTCTGAAGCCCACCAGGGAAGGTATTTCTTCCACGAGAAACCAGTGACAGTAAGCTGAAATGTTACTGATGCACTGCAGCACATGGAGCTTTCACAACTAGGAGGTAATGCCAGTCATTTTAAAGGTATCAAAAGCTGAGATTTTATTATGAGGAAACCTGAAGGATACACAATATTCTCATTCTTGTGAGTGCTGCTGCAACAGGGAAGTTGCTGGATGCCCTCCAAGCACAGAGCAACATGGGCACTTCCGCTTGAAGCCCTGACTGCTCCTGCAGCTTCTCATCAACAGTAAACACCGGCTTTCAGAAACACAGAGGATGAGTATTTTCTCTTTCAAAGCTTTAGACAAGCAGGGTAAGCAGAAATATATCACTGGGGAAAAGAAACAAATCTTCATTTTTCTACAAGTGTGAAAAGAACATGTAGAACTGATTTCTCTCAATAAACACAATGTCATCAAAATGATTTGCAGGGGAACTGTTAGTTTTTACACAATTTTAGATAGAAACGTAGTATTCTGATTGTACTTTCCTCTGTATTTTGATAATGTCAAAACATCATATCTCAGCAAGTTAAATTTTGTCATGAATCATACTAACTTTACATTGTATCCACTCTAACACTGTATTCAGGTACTGAATACCATATATCACAAGGATTTTGTTTATGCAGAATCAGTCACTTTTAATGTTGGAAATGTCACCCACTTTTAATGGTGACATTTGATGTCAGTGTCATACAGAGCCTGAGAAGACTATGCCACGCTGAATTCTTGCACTTGCTCTACATGTGAAATTTAGCTGGCTTGTACAGACATGCCTGGGACAGTACAGCCATGGAAGTCTGAGAGGTAACTATGAGATGCATAATCCATCAGCTACTTAGATGTACTCCTCTTAGCCATCTGATGGTTAAGGACACTGGACCACTAGGAAGTATCTTTGGATCTTTACAGAGTAAGCCTATGGCATAAAAAAGCACTTGCCTGTGAAACACAAGGAAGAAGGTGTTCTATGACTAAACTGGAATTACAACACCCCATTCAAAGGGATGTGACATCCAAAAATTACCTTTGTCGTGAACTGTTGAGCACTGAATAAAGCCAAAGCACCTGAACACGCAACATTCTATAATGAGAGGATATTGCCACCAATAAAATGAATAACTGTATTAAAACACATATTGTAAGAACCATTAGAGATGGCTGCAGAGAAAGTGACCTTACCCCTACACATTTTCACATCATGATTTAGTCCAACTTTCCTGTTTAGACCTGAGAAAAACTCCTCTTTCCTTTTGCTTAGAAGCCAGACTTTCAGTGCTCAGAAAGTGGTGCAACTTTTCCTGGGGTGATAGGTGCATACTGCAGTATCCCGGTTGTAGGCATTTGAAACAACTTCCTCAGGTCCTTCTAACACCCACTGAAGCAAGAGCACAAAGGTTATGCTGCAAATTAAGTTTTACTGACAGCCCCTCCAGGTTGTCTAAATCTGATTTTGATTTGCTGGGCATGCGCTCCACAGACATTCAGAAGCCTGAAGGTTTAAAATCTACTACCAGTCTATTTTATTACTGCTCAGAAAGTAACATCTCAATATTTCTGCAAAGGCTGGATTCTTCTGTTCATGTCCATAGCAATGCTGCTCTACATTAAGAACTGTGCAGACAGATAGGGTGAAAGGAAGGGAAAAAGAATATGCCGTTTTCATAACCTGATTTGTTGGCAGTTCTCTGGCATCAAATGCTGGTATTAAAGATCTGCAGGCTTATTTTCTCATAGGCATTCAAGGCCCTCACTACCCTGTTATTCTGCATCCTGCACAAAAATGGAGGTTTAGCTCCGTCAGCCAGTCTGGAGACAACAATCATCCACCCCCTGCTTTCCCTGCACACCCAGACTTTCTACCTCCTGATTCACATTACGGAAATTGAGTTATTTTATTTCACCAACAGTTAACCAACAACAAATATGCACTAATGTTTTACTGATCTTGCTCATAAAGCATTTATTCAGTACTTCAGTTTATTTCAGAGCTGGGTCCAGTTAGAAGAAAGGGCTCCAGGAGCAGTCCCTTGCTGGGGGCACAGGTGCAGCTAAACTTCGCTGAGATTTCTTCCTTAGCTCATCTTCTTTCACCAGTTTAAGAAGCTCTAAGTAGGCCCAGTTCTTGTTCCCTCTTTAAAAAACAGAGGCTTTTACCACAGAAAAAACAGTGTATTTGTTCAGAGAGCAAAGGCAGCACATAATCTGGCAAATTACTGTTTTATGTACTCAGAACTTTAGGGCCACCCTATGTGCTTAGATCTATTTTAGTTTCCATGTTTGGTTTTGGTGTTGTCACCTCTGAATCCTCCAGTGAAGATGCTTCGATCCAGAGTGCTGATGTGAAAATCCCAGAACACCAACATTCTGTAATACAAACGCTGACAGCTTTATCTGAAAGTAGCATTGGTGGGTGCTAGAAGATTAATGGCATATCCAGGGACTATAACTGCAGAGGCTTCCCAAATGCAGCATTTCCATATTGGGCAGTGAAGTCACAACACAAATGTCCCAGCATTTATCTGGGAATTATAATGAAATGCACATCTATCCATTAGTCAGGATCCCTTTTGAATGTCACTGGATCGTGCTGTTGTAATAACCTTCATTTGGCACAGAAAAGGCACCTGAAAACAAAGTAGATGCATGGGATTCATGGGGATTAGCTGACACAGCTCAATTCTGCCCTCTTTTAAAAGGCCCTGCAGAATCAGGACTCCTTAACATGTAACAGCCATGCTTAACACTGGAGAAAAATACCGCCCTTCGGTTTGCATCCAAGAGTCAGCTCAATGTCAAAATGTATTGTGAGAAGAGAGAAGTTTTAATGCAAAAATCAGTTCCTATTATACACACATACCCACATCTGCCTATGTAACAATGTCTAACTGGTTAATAAAGGAGAGGCAATACTTAAATTATGGTATCAGACCTCTTCAGCCCGGAGAAGCAATCTTTTTCGTTAATACTGCTCTAATATTCCTTAATTATATTCGGTGTTACAGGTTCATTTACAAAACAGACATTATGATTATTGAAAAGACAATTCTGTCTAAGAAAGACTTCACTGACATATTCAACTTTTACCCATCCCCAAATCACTGTCACATCATCCTATCCCTCCCCTGCTCATATCTACTCTTCTGAAAAATTCCTTCCAATTGCTTTAAAGATACTCACCCCTTGATCCTACAAGCACCTGGGGGCAACCAGAAAATGCAGCTTCTTGAAAAACAGGTCTTTGTTTTTTTGTTTTTTTTTTTTTTTAGAGTTGTGAAGAAGCTTTTCAACAAATAGGAAATTCAGTGAAATGAGTGAAAAGTGAAATTGCCATTTTCCCCATACGGTTTTCTCATTTTGACTGGGAAAAAAAGTAAGTCAGGGGAGGGTCAATTAGCATAGCTCTCACTATTGCCTGTAACAACCTTCATGTATGACTTGCTAAAACCCCTTGGCATTCAACTCCCTTCCATTAGAGAAGATCTCCCCAGCTCGAGTGTGTGCCTGTCCTTTCAAGCCCTGAACTTCTTCTGGGACAAGGACCTCTTGTCCCCACTCAGCCTCAGCACCACATCCAAGCATCTGACCCCACGCAACCTTTTGCAGAGACAAACATGTACTTCAGAAAGAACAGTTCTAAGGCAAAAGACTTGAAGTGGTTGACCACAACACACACCGGCCACCGAGACATGTAAATGTGGGTTTTCACCCTTCAAGCAGCACAGGGAATTGCACCCTGGCTTCCCACGCCATTGATGAGCAGCTAGAAAGACATCGGTTCTGAATTGCATTTGCAGACCCAAATGAAAACTTCTTTGTCAAGAAAAATGACAAAAGTTTTACATTTATCTTAGAGCCGAAAGCACTTTTCTCCTCTTTTTTTTCATTTAGCTACCGAAACAAAAGACTCAGTTGTGCATGTAACCCTAAACCCAGGGCTGCACACTGATGGACAGTCTCCTCCTCATTTCCACTGCATTATGTTTTCTCTACTCGTTCAGTCTACAAAAGAAAGCATTTGTAACATAAACCTTAATGTTTCTATAAAATCTTATTCTAGAATCACTGCTCTCATGTGACCTCTTCATTCTCACAAAACAAGTGATCCTGGTTAGTGACTGAAACACAAACAGCTGTTCATCCCCCTCCAAAAAATTGATTAATTAAGCTGAAATGACATGCTTAATACGGTGAATAGTCTACCACAAAAGTGTGATCAGATTTCCAAACATTACATCTAGCCCAGTTTTAATGAAATGAAACAACTACTGCTGTTTCCTCAGCTATTTGAAGCCACCTATTATTTCATAAACAACAGCAAGCATGCATTACCAAATTGTTGGAAGAAAAATTAATTCGGTAAAGGAAGAAATACGGTCTTTTATCTGTAACCACTATATATAATATTCTGCACTCCAACAAACATGAAAAAAAGCAAAAATATCCATATTATATAAGAAAGTTCTAGCCAAAGCAGGAAAACTGTCTAACCAACAAGGAAGGTCTTGTTGCTGTGTAATGCCTTGCAAGAAGCATGCCATATAGTTTTTATCTGAAAATGAGGAGAATGCATGAATTATACAAGAACTTGTCCTTTTATTACCAAAATTTCTTTGCCATGTAAATAAGCAGAGAGTTTTGAAATTTACCGGAAAAAAAGTATGTCCCAGAATTTGATCCAAGATCAATTCTCCTTTGTTCACAAAGTATTCGCATTAATATTTTCTGAGTATTAAACTATTAAGTTGATTATCGCAACAGTGACTTCTCATGGAAAAAGTACAGCTCCCTTGAAACATGTAAACACAAAACATTTAAAAATCACAGAGTTCCCATTACATCAAAACTGTGACAGAGCAGCTAATAAAAGAACAATTCACTCCAAAGGTGGCAACTTAATAGTGAGTTTGGAAAATGCATCTGATATTTAAACTGGACATTGGTTCCCAGTACAAACCACTATGTACCACAGCACCATCTCTGATTTCAGCTCTTCAGGATTAAAATGAACTGAGGCAGTTGAGCCAAGGCAGCAAGACTTAACAGACATAGCGAGAGAACAAATTCTGGGCTCTGAACAGTTCTGTTATTTTGCTGCAAATATTTGATATTGAATTCATCTAAGTTGTGTACAATTTCAGTATGGAACAGCAGACAAGGATGAAGCAAGCTTCATTCTCTTAAACCAAACAGTTTAAAACTGAATCATATGAAGTGTCTGTAAACTGTTTAAAATTCAAAACTGGATCATTTAAGGGACATTGATTCATCTATTCTTAGAGAGTCCTTCTTTTTTATCTTCTCATTTTAGGCACAGAGCTGACATCAACATCCACATGATGGAAATCATGAGCTCTAGCACATGCTTAATTTAAGGCTCATCCAACAGTTCCAAAATAATTCTGAGACACTAATTTCAGTGCCTTACCAAACAAGGTCTGCTTAAATTTATGACAAATCATAATTGTATATCAATATAAACATTTCATCAAAAACAGACAGAACAGTAACTCTCCATGGCCTAACCCCATCGGAATAATTCAAACTGTATCTAACTCTTGAATAACTTAGAGGATTTGAAAAAGAGCATTACTTTGGCAAAATACTTAATGATTTAAGAAGCATCCAGTTCTGAAGTTTTATGGCAAATTGACAATTTGCAAAGGTTGGACTTAAAAAAATTAAGTGGAAGCATGTGTTTAATTATAGCTATTGGAAGAGGTAACCATAATTACTAGGGAAACTAATTTTGAGACAAAGCATTATGTGGCATATATAATTCTGAGAATAAAAATAATGAGTATATATTAACTGGAATGATATCTTAATCCTGAGAGCTAAATTTAAATATTTTTTTTTTAACCAAGACAATCTATACATTCTTATAGTTAGACTTGAACACAATACTCACCTTAGAACGCACGTGTAGAAACCACTGTCTTGCAACTCAACCGAATGAAACCAAATTGAATCTTCATCCTTGCTCATCCTAACTTCAGAAAATATAATGGGTTCTTCTAAATCTCCTTTGTTTTTGTACCACATAAGCCTAAGACCTGTGCTTTGGGCCATGCTATAATTAGTTCTGATATAGCTGTAGAAAAGGGCACATTTCACTCGGACTGGTTCACCTGCCAAAGCCATGTATGTCTTGAGATCCACTGACCAGTCAATGCAACCATCAACTGAAACGAAACAATAATAAAGAAATATTAGATACAGATACATTTTTCAAGATAGTGAAAGGCAGTCTGTGAAATGAAGTGCAATTAATTAAAATAAAAGAACCTTCGTTTCATAGCAATGTGAAAACCTGAAGTAGCTATTGGCAATTAAAGGGTTTTGTACATCTTCTTTAGTTACATGTAAGTAATTGAATCGTTTAGGTTGTAAAAGACCTTTAAGATCAACAAGTCCAGTTGTTAACCTAGCATTGCCAAGAATGTGCATGCAATATATAGATCACATTGGGCCTGCTTAATTCCATTTCTTTAGAATATCATTATTTTCAGTCCCAAAATACTGATTTTTTTTAATAAATAAAGTGTTTTCTCCTCAACTACTTGCTCCAGTAAACCAGTTTTCAACTCTAATTCCTTGTTGGAGGAAAATATACATTGGCATCTGATCCAAGTCTTATCTCTTAAAACACTTCCATCCACCTGTGCTAATTACATTACATAAAAAAATAAATAACAGATGTGACATTTATCATTTTCTTTTTAAGGCAGTTCCACATAGCATTTTTTTCCTACAGCCCACTCAACCTGTAGAGATACATATTATATACAACAGAATAAAAGTACCACATGCTACCTATGCAATCAAGCTTAATACAGGAATCACATAAATATGAAAAGGGACGTTTTGATGTTCTGTTCAGCAAAAGCTTTTGCAATAGTTTTCTTGGTACCTCACTTTAAAAACGAACATGTCAGCCAGTTTAATATAAGATTATGCCTTACAATTTTTTCTCCCATTATTTTAAATCATCTTAGTTACAATATAATCATAGAACATGCACACATATCAACATATACCTCCACAACATGTATCAGAGACCTTTTAATTCAATCTTTTTATTGCTGGGAAAACCGTAAACCTGGAAGTCAACCAATAATGCAACCAAAGAAAAAGTCTGCAAAGGCAGAAAAACAAACTAACATAGGCTCAACAAGGAAAGAAAATCTTTTATTCAAAACTTATACTTCTAATGTACTAGGTTGGTACAAAAGTAATTGTAGTTTTTGCATTGTTTAAATTTGCCATTTGATATTGGATGCATTCTTAAATAAATGTGGTTACATTATACATCATTTTAATGCACTTTTCCTTTTCTTCACTGCTGCAGTATCACCTCTTCCTCTGTGTTCTCCCTTCCATAGCTTAGTACCACAGAGAACAGGACGAGTTAGGATAATCATTACTTGAAAATCACATCTGGAAGTATTTGTTCTCAGTGCATTCCCTCCAGGTCTATAACACCCTTCACCATGACCAAAGCTGTACAAAACTCCAACATTCTCTTGCCAGGACCCCATTCTCCTCTCTCTGGGATGGTGTTATACACACATGGGCAACCAGCAGCAGAGATGGAAAAAAGAATCCAAATCTCCTGGTCCTACAAACCCATCCAATCCACTTTTACATTTAAAGCCTGGTTCTGCCATCATAAATATAGAAAATTATTTTCTATAGGTGGCTTTGAGGGCATTTACATCGAGCGAGTATCAATGCACTCCATATAGAGCTTCCTCACAACAGCTCTGTGGCTTTTTTAAGCCCTGCTCTTTAGGCTGGGCTCTCAGCAAGAGATGTGAAGGGCGACACTGAGCTCTCCAGATGGCTCATCCTGTTCCCCAGGATGTACAGATATCCTCAGAGGCACCTTCCTCCTCTGCTTTAGCAAAGTCACAAAAGTCTAAGAGAGGGCATAAGCTGAAATGAATAGGGATGCCCAGACCTGTAATTCAGAGCCAAACTAATTCAGCTGATCTAATTAATTCTGTCAATCTTCTGTCAATCTAATCCTGTCATGCCATCTAATGCTTCCAAACCTGCGCTGGTTCACCGAAGTTAAATCACAGTAAAAAAGAACTGAAATTCAGACACACACGGAAAGCTTGTGGGTCAAGCAGAAAGGTGCCAGTTTGTCATTTATTTCACCAAGCTGAGTCGCAGTTAGGAAGAGTTACAGGATTAGGTACTGACCCAATATGGAAATGCAGCTTTGGAAACTGAAAATGCCTCTGTTTCCAATAGAATTTCTCCTACATCCACACCAAACAACTTGCCAAAGCACCGCTCAAACAAACATCAAGCATCTTTCAGTGTCATTCAATCTGCCTCATCTTCCACTTTAATTTGAAAATTTCTTCTCCCTTCTAGTATGCCCTTCTCCACTACTTTATTTTTAAAATTACAGCTGCTGGAGTATATAAAGCACAGTGGAAGAGACAAAAGACATTCGAATGGTAATTTACAGCCATGTCACTAGAGCAGCTAAACTCATCTCCAGCTCCAGTGAGCCTGTGGGGCTGGTGCAGCCCTGGCCATGCCAGTGCGCCCGTGGGGACACCGGGCACGGTGACCTGACCCGAGCTCACCACCTGCACCTCAGGAGAAGAAAAGAAAGAAAAGGAGATTAGTGCTAGAGACCTTTTTCTCATTAACAGCATCCAAAGGGAAGAATTCCAGCAGCCAGCGGTGAGGCTGAGCCCAACACAGGGAGTGCGGTGGAGGTGGAGGGTGCAGGCAGGCTGCCTGCTGGAGGGGGGGATTACAGACAGGACTGCACCCGGGAACCCCGTAACCATTCATTATCAGGGAATGACATCTGCAGAGGGGAGAAGTCTCACAGAGCGCCTCAACTAAATCATAATTACTGAAGAAAGGCTAATCAAACAGAAAACGACTTTTTCCCCTTGCTCTTTTTCTCTTGTTAAATACACAGTCAGAACATTTCCCCTCATGAAGCTGTAGAGGCCAAAATCTAGGTCAGGCTCCCGCACTCACGTGGAAGCTGGAATTCTTCCTCTTGCCGCGCTGTCAGTCACTGGAGCGTGAGCATTGTGAGATGTGTTCGGAGTATTCTACAAGCTGTCAGTACAAATGGCTGGAGCTGCTTAGGTGCAGTTTAGCACTCCATTATCCAGAACAAAGTTTGCTGTCATTTTTGTTGGCCTGGCTCTCAATATGTAGTATAATCAGGGTGGCGAGAAGAGAAAAATAATAGCATTAGAGAGAGGCACTTATTATATAATAAATGCATGTACATCTTTTCTCTACTACCCAATAATCAGCTAATCCTTAATAAGTGCCTGATTGAAAGCCCATTCAAATTAAATCCTATCTATTGTGGGTATATTTTAGAAACTTTCAATAAAGGCTATTATTTGAAATATTTTCTGAAATTTGGAACATTGTGAGGATATGGAAAACATTGTCCCATTTTTAGCGCAGCTTCCTAAGGAAAAGAGGTTTGCCCACCGATCTGTCAGTCCCCCCACACCGTTAGCATAACT
The DNA here is from genome assembly GCF_037038585.1 of Patagioenas fasciata. Taxonomy (NCBI): domain Eukaryota; kingdom Metazoa; phylum Chordata; class Aves; order Columbiformes; family Columbidae; genus Patagioenas; species Patagioenas fasciata. The sequence continues at coordinate 18,257,515 of NC_092530.1, forward strand.
TCTGACCCAAATGACTAAATTCAATCTGATTTGGTAGAACATGACAGTGTTCAGGTACCCAAAAGCCCTACATGGCTGCAGGAGAGAGTCCTGATGTGTCCCCCAGGGGCAGGGAAATGCAGCAGCAGTTAACCACAGTGCAGCCCCACTGGGCCCTTCCCAGTTCTCTATCCAGGATAATGCAACCAGAGGAGAAAGTGAATTGAAAATGAAGGTTTCAAAATTATTACGCAAATCACAGATTAAGTTGGCTGACAATAAGTCACTGTACTTTAATGCCAGCAGTCACCCAAAGTGTGTACTGCACCTCCTTCCCCAACATTTCCTGGTAATTTCCTGTTATTCTTATTCTAAATAAATCTATTTGTCTAGGGAGTCTAGATGCATTTTAAAATGAACCATAATAATTTATGAGCAATTATAGAAGAGCATGTACATAGTCTCTGAGTAATTTGTCTTTCTGCTTGCTGTCATATAAATAATTTTTTGCATTGTGAATCTGCCTGTAATAATTTTTGCAGGGATCTGTCACCTACAGCAATTTATATCATGGCATTGTTAAACATGTTTGCCTACCTTGTTACCTGAAAACCTAATTTTAAATTGAAATAATCTACAAGTAAATAATTAAAAAAATAATAAACTAGCTAATGTATTAAATTTATTGCTCCGCAAGGCAAGTAATGCTTGTGACTGTAAATACATAATCAGAACTAAAGAAAAAAAATCCTCTGATACAGGAACTATGTTTTTATTTCTACATTGGCTACAGAACAGGAGAGTCCAGGAACTGATATCCATCATGCTCGGAGTTTGCAGACATGCAGCAATGACAGATGCTCTCCATTAAGGAAGTTCAAACAGGGATGCAAATTTTTCAGACTCTTAAAGAAGAGAAATCAGTTATAGCCCATGAATTTCAGGCAACTTGGTATTTTCAGATGTTGATTCTGGAGAAAAGAGAACACCCTACATTTGAGCAAACACAGTAATGCCTGTAATAGCTTTGGTTGGACAAGACCTTCACAAAGGGTCGGGGTGTTAGATCAGGCTCAGCACACGTAATTGGTTTCACATCTCTGGCTTTCTGGCTGTGCGACGCTAATTGTGCTACGGTGCTCACAGAGCCCTGGCGTCATCTCATCACAGCCCGGCGCTGCCATATGAGACCTGTCTGTCAGCTGAGCCCAGCACCGGGTCCCTTGGCACTGGACCTCCTCCCAGAGCCCTTCCCCGCTCCTCGCACCATGAGCCAAGTCAGGGAGCTGAGCCTCCTGAAAACTGACAGCAACCACCACCCCCTGGCCCTGTCTGTAACTCTTTCAATACTCCAATATCCAGAGATACATTTGCTGGTCAGAGAACACATTTCAAACAAGACAGACTTTGTGCACTCTTCAAAATCATGGACGTCACCTCCAAAGCAAGGTAAGATCTTTGTTTGTAGAGCTCCCTTAGCTTAGTGGACCTACCAAACCAGATGGTTAAAGGACACTCTCACAATAATTAATAAAACCCCACTCCATCTCTGACATGGAGAGCCAGGTACCTGGTTTTACAGGGGAGGAGGAAAAGCCCCTGCTGGCAGCACTGCAAAGCACTTCGAGTCAAGTGAACACTAGTTTTTGACTCTGAATGTGCTCATTTTTTGAACTGCATTTTAGGAACAAAAAAAGAAATATTTGTCCCCCGAGGAACATAGTAAATAAAAAAAAAATATGTATCTGTTAGAGATGAAAACCATTTTGAAAACCATTTTTGATCTTGAGAAAAAAAAAAACAAGTTTATCATGATTCAAGCTGGGTGAATTTTGCAATGTTTCTCTTACTACTCTGCTAACAACTTTATCTAAATAATTCATTTCTATCACAGCAGCATGTAGATTCAGCAATCATCAGCCAAGTCTATTTTGCTGTAGAAATACAACATTTACGAAGAGGATCACTCACAAACTTTGTAGTTTCTCTACTCTGATCTTCATTTTCTGAATGTTTTCTAGCAAGATTTAGACTATTCAAACCTACTGGTAAATCATTTGAGATTTTCAAGACATGTGAAAGTGCAAATATTCCAAAATTCCTAAAACAAATTATGATGAATAAAAAAACCAAACCAATCAAACAACCAAAACACCTCCACAAAAAAACCCACCCAACTTCATTAGATTTAGCAACATGTAAATATTTCTCCAAATGTAGCTCATAAATAAGGCAAAATGCATTCACTTATCCTTATACATTGGCTGTTTTTTGGCCAATTTTTATCAAAGCTTCAAATTTATGTAACATGGACTAAAAGGCTTTTAAGACTTGTATGTGTCTGAGGTTTTTTTCCAGCTTTTCTTATGATCCACAACTAAACGACCCAACTCAAATGTCAAATATTCCAGCTGAACACTCATAATTTCCTTTGAGGTCAAACAAACTGTAAATACATACTGCCAGAGGTCCAAATAACAATGGATTGCTCTGTCCTGACTTACATATGCATACAGAGCCAGGAGCACTTTAGTCGTATATTGAAAACGCAAAAGAAAGAACACACTAGGAGATCACCAATCTGTAAAATTCTCCAGGGAGTGAAAAAAACAGCTTGGACCCTGAACTTCCCTCAGCTTCCTGGAGGGATGGCCTACTAATGAGGTCAAGACTTAGAAATTATACTTGAAGAACAAAAACGCTAAAGTAGTGTCAGTAAAAGTTACTGGACAGGAGCATTTCATCCTGTAGCACTTGTCAGAGCCAGCTTTTCAGATGGCACCTTATCACAGGGACTCCCGGGACTGCTCGGTGATGGAGAGAAGAGCAAATCACAGCTGGCAGGTAAGATTTCGCTGGAGACAGGGAGCTCTGAAACACATTCTGTGACGGAAAGGAAATCTCTGGTGTCATCATACTCTGTTACCTTTTCCAAGTCGGATGTTGCTGGAGACGGATGGACCTGAACTGAAGTGCCCTTCCAAAGCTGTGCTCTTGCTCCAAGCAGATTGCTCTGCTGAGCATAGAGAAAGAGAACAGGAGGGCACTAAAGCAACTGTTTAAAATGCAGTGTATTTAGCCTAAAAATGAGTGTTTGGTGACCTTGATCTCCTAATCACTTCAATATTGGGCAGGTTTTTAAAGAGTCTGTGTTGAAGTAAACAGTGCAGCAATTGGAACTTATAAGGTGGTTTCATTTTAAACATTCAGTGTAATGCCTTAATTCCTCATGGCTGTCACCACATTAGAAAACAATGTAAAAGGCACCTTGGAACTCAACAGCAGTAGAGCCAGGACATGATCAGTAAAGAAATCATATTTCATGGCTTTATGCTTTTGTGTATTTATGAAGTCCCAGACATGGGTTCAAGGACTGTGCCCCATCCTGTCCTGACTGCTCAGCCCCCTTCCCTCCCGCGCTGGGCGGGCAGAGTTGGAAGAGTTGTGGGGAAGTTCATTTACAAAGGTCCTGCCTCTGCCCAGCCTCCATCTTTGCTCCCACAGAAGTAAAGCCAAGTGGGTGATCCACAGTGAACAAGTTATCCAAACTTCTTGTTTGTAGATCTATAAATGAATCCCCATTTCTTCAAAATCAGCCATGAAATAATATGATTACATTAGTACCTCTTCCTTTTTTCCTTATCCCACTAGTAAGGGAACATTATTTTAAACAAAAAGTACGTTGCTGTAGATTGGAGTTGCCAGGTAAGTCACATGACATTTCATCTGCTTCTTGGACTGAACAAGTAGCAACACTTCCCTGTTATATACTAATAGTTAAATTCCATAAACACACTAAGGTAGCCAACAAATCAGTGCAAACACAGGTATAAACTCAATAAAGACTGTAAATTAGCTGTTCACCCAGCTCTGAAACCCATCTGAACCCAAATATGTTTTTTCACATAGTGCCGAGAAAATCCAGTAAATAGAAATACTTCCACTCTCTAAGCTCCAGAAAAGGGAAAAATATTTTTTTAACATCCTCCAGAACAAATACTGTCATTTTTATTAGCTCTTTGGATTCCTGAGGAAGTCAATTAATGATGGAAAAGCACAAAGAGAGATTTTTCCAGCATCTCTGATACTTCTTCGGTGCACAGAACTATGTTTTGGCAAATAAGATACAAAAAGAAAAACAAGAACAGTCCGTATCTAGGAAAAGGGAGAATAAGAACTCATTTAAGTAACAAGTAAAACAGACTGAAAATATTCCATTGCATTCATAAATAAAAAATTTATCTTACGAAGATTTTGGGTAAGGAGCAACACACTGGAAATATTTTATACCTGAAGGTATATGCAATTAATATTTTAAGTGGTGTTGACTATACACAAGCTCTTTAAGGACACTCTCTGAGATGGTTTTAATATTTTCCAGCCAACCATATTAACCCACGGAGACTTTCACACGCTTCTGTTTTCAAGTCTTTAGCACCATGCGAATTCTGGGAACAAAGCTGGATTCATTTCAATAATTGATGAGTCTCTTTTCACTAGTCCCTTTGAATAAAGTTACTGAAGGTAAAGTAAATGGAAACTAGATCCCAAATCAGGTAGTTGCAGTCTCAAGTAATCACACAATTAGGAAACTCTATATCCAGTGCTTGTTATTCCCACCAGGGAATCATAGGAAAGAGCTGTGAATAATAAGAATTTTAAATTAAAGAGAATGAAACTCTATTAACTTTCTGGTCCCTGTGGGGCAAAGAGACTGGTGTACATGCACCAGATTATTTTATTTTTCATCTGTTTTTCAAGTGTGTGGATAGTTTGAGTTGGATTGTCTGCTTTGAGGGCACAGTCCTCTTGAGCTTGGATTGGGTTAGGAACACAGACTCCCTGCTGAATACACCAGGCTAAATTCATTTCTTCTACTGTCTGCAGAAAGGAATCCTTAAGTGGCACAGCTCTGATGTCAGGGCTCTTGCTACATCTCACTTGTGACAGAGGAAGACTGCTTGACAGAATAGAGCAAGGACACTACCTGGAGAGCCCAGGGACAGTATCCCACCCCACCACAAGAGGAAAGCAGGAGTCAGTTATTCCTATAGATGAGTGACATAACATTTGTGCAAGGTTTAAGCAATTATTCACAGGGACACCTCAGCATGGACATTTCTGGTAGTCCCAATTCCCCGTTTACCATGGGCAGCTCGTGTCTCACCAACGCACCTGCCTTGCCCGCACAGCCAACCATGCCAGGCTCAGAGCAGGAGCCCAGGCTCTGGGCCTCCACGGGCCTCTTCCATCCTCCTCAATGACTTGGTTCTACCACCAACACAGTTCTTGCTGGTCACACTTTGCAGACAAATAAAGGGAGCCTTCTGCAGAATGCCCATATGTGGGTGCACACACTCTCTCCCTACTCAATAATGATTTTGTTTCTGGCTTTACAAAAATGTAGTCAGTCCACCAGAAGATTACCAAATGCTTTACAAAACTAGTTGTCCATCATAAACACACAAGGTAGAATGAATGTTTTGGGCCTTGGACATTTGCAAAGTACTTGATAAAGACATTGCAATGTTAAAAACAAAAAAAAGAGAGAGAAAAAACAACTTTAAATCAGGACATGCTCATGAATAGAAAGGAACAAGTCAAGTTCATCTGTATTTACTTGCAACAAATACCCAGCTCTGGTTATTGGTTTTGTCTCTACACATTTACATTTGGATATCTAGACATACTTACCATTTTACAATTGCTATACCATTCCTCCTGTTATCTGGCACAGATAATTTCAGCTGCAGTGAGCCAATTACTATCTCTACTTGCACAACAGGTGCACTTCTGTTTGAAAAGGTTGCGATCCATGCTCTAACCTAGGTTGTAATTCCTCCTCTCATTTTAATTCATTAGCTGTACATATGCAGTAGAATATAAATAGGAAACTCGCCTGACTTGTAGAACATACAGAATTTCGTTTCAGTAAAACGAACACTCACAAATCAAAATGATATTTGCTTTTATAGTACAACCATGCATAGAAGCAGTAGAGGGTTATTTGATTAAAAAGTGTCTGTAAGTGATGAATTACAAAGTGTGTTCCAAATGAGATATTTTTAAACAGTAAACATTGTTCTTAAGACTTTTGTTTCTGTTTAAAATAAACAGAGTTATCCTTATTGCAGGCTCTTATAATTACATGTAAAAGAAAAATGAAGGATGATTGAAAAATGAACCATTACAAGAGCTATTGTGTTACAGACATCTCTCTAGGTAAAGCAGCAAGGAGTAATGCAGTGTTGTGCTCTGTAACACAGCATTGGTTTAGGTATACCATTTGTTTAGGTACACCTTTACCATTAACATTTATATTTTCTAAAACCTGCCTATAGCAACATCCTCCAGCACTTCATCCACCAGCAGCTCCGCAACCCCAATAATGAAAACTCCAGTAAAAACAAGGGCCACATTTATGGGACCACGTACACTGCCATTTCTCAGGCACAGTCTGTGAAAAGGGGCTGTAATGGCAGCTCCCCCATCTGCCAGATCCCCAAAAATCCCAACCTGCTTCCAGACCAGCTACAAGCAGTGGCCCTGAGCACACCCTGTCACCAGTCCCGTGCTCGCAGGGCTTCACTCCTCCCCAGCCCCAGCTCTGATGACAGCCCCTCAGTGGGGGAAAGGAGCCATTCTTGTCACCCCCAGGGCTGCAGATCCCCACACAGGCACGTTCCCAACGGCTTAATCCGCTTTCCGGTCATTTTCCCAAGTCTTGACTCAAGAGGCTCAGACCAGGGGCAACAGCCATCTGAAGCCCCACAGGAACTTCAAAATGCAGAGCAGCAACTATTTATCTTTAAATAAGAACCATCATAAATCAGACAGACCCTACACCAGCCCAGTGTACGGCCTTTTCCTCGTGAGCCAGAAACAAAACTGGTGGCAGGAACATTTCATTTATTAGTAAGCAAAAGTGACTAACTGCGAATCCTTCATTACTAATACATCATTTGCTCAGAATGGCACAAAACAAACAGGTCTGTGTTTTATTCATGGGGCTCCTGTCATCCTTGAAGGCCTCAACTCACTCTGCAAAACATGCGGCTGCTGCATGTTTCACTAAGCAGTGCCCAAAAGGGGGACGGGAGGATGGAGAGACCTTTGAGCTCCAGGCTGAGGCCAGGCAAAGGCAGGGGTTGGGATGCGGGATGCAGGAGGAGAACTGGGGAACCTCTGGCACCAGCGGCCTGCCTTTGGATGTCACAGAATCATTTCAGTTGGAAGACACCCTCAGGATCATCGAGTCCAACCGTAACCTAACTCTTAACACTAACCCATGTCCCTAAGAACCTCATCTAAACGTCTTTTAAACCCCTCCAGGGATGGTGACTCCTGCCCCCTGGTCCCCTGCCCCTCCCTCACCATCCCTGCTGCCTGCAAGTTGAATTCAGCAAAGAGTGTTTCAGTGGGGAAGATGAGGGGGAGGATTAATTTCAACAGTGTTGTGAGCGGATGCATTCCCAACTAAAAATATTCTAGTTAATTCAACATAGTAATTTTTTTATTATTATTTTGACTTTATTATTTTTTCAATTCATGATGACAGATTTTTCAGTTCAGACGACAGAACTGTCATCTGTCCAGCTCTAGATCTGAAGGAAGAGGGAAACGACTGTTCTCAGCCTGAGGGGAAAAAGCACACAGGAGGCGTATGACCTGAGGGCAGGGATTTTGGGCTACAGAGAGGGAAGTGAAGGGAAAGGTTTCTGACAGTAAAACACATGTTCCCAGAGCACAATAAAAAGCACTTTGAATTGGTTCTCACAAAGGTTACAGCAGAATTTAAAGGCAACAAATCAGTCTTGTTTTCATAAGATACAAGGTCCAGCCTCAGGGGTCCTGGTGGTGTTCAGCTCCCATGGAGGGCAGTGCACCCTACAGCACTGGGTGCCAACACTCTTGGGAGCACATCCCCACAGCAATCTCTCTCTTTGAGAAACAGGGAGGAGGACAAAACAGAGAGAGTGTTAGAACCAGAGGTCTGAATCAGAAATAAAGAGATGCAGACGTCATACAAACTATGTTCAGAAATTGCTCATAAAGAGAAGTTCTTCAAAGATGAACGCACTGTTGTACATCTGTTAAAAATAAGAGTATCACAAACGTAATCATATTTTTTCATGTGTCACTAGTGAAATAAATGGTATTTCACTGTGAGGCTGACAGCGTAAGAAATGCAATTAGAATGATTTGCATATTAAAAACATTATTATGTCTTTGTTGTAAATATTTCCATCATGATGACTTTGAATAGAATCTTTACAAACAGAAATATAAATATCCTCATGCCAGATTTCACATAATCTGAAATCATGTTGTGTCAAGTTGTCAATTTTAGGAATTCTGCTAAGCCATTACAAATCTCATTTTAATCTCTCTAAAGACTCATTTGATTTTACATAACTGAAAATAACCACTGCTTGTAATGTGTTAATTTTGATGTGCAGTGTGTAACATGGTGCCAGAACCCTTCCAGCCAACCACAATTTTGAAAAACTGTGCTAAATTTTCAATCTCCAGACTGCTCAGGGCTGCATATATCTCTACAATGTAACTTTCTGCTATTGTTTATTATTAAATATTCCAAAGCGTGTCATCAAAATGATAAGAATTGGATTTTTCTTCCTCTTCCCTGGGACGGATCAGTGTGTCTTCAGTACAAAAGATAAGCAAATACAACGTCATTAATGAGCTACAAACTTGAGATAACAAAAAGCATCACTAATAGCCTGGTTGTTATTGGATTGCTGCTCTGGGTAGCAGATTCCTGTTAGGAGAGATGAATCTACTCAGCAGGACCCTGCCCTTCTTTGCTTCTATTTGCATATATTCAAGAACAGTCTTGTCACTCCAGAGAGCACAGATATCACACTTGAAGGATGGGAGGAATGACAGCGGTGTCCCACTGGACCCAAACCAACAGACACAAACACAGGCATGGACAGAGGGGACTGAGGTTACAACCCTGAGACTCAAGAATATTCACAAACTTTCACTGCATATACACGTACATAAACCTGTTTTTGCAAAAGGATTTCTCATACACCCATGTATCTCAGAACTTTGTGCTAGGAATATAATTTACTTCTAAATGACAAATGTAGGCTGCATGCAAAATATTTTGATTTTTTAGCTGTTAACCCAACCTTATTCCTGCCTACCTTAGGTTTTTAAATGGAATTACATGTAGCCTACAGCTTCAAATCGAAATGAAAAATGTAGCTCAAATTGAACCGTAGGAAAAAAAAAGGCAAAAGTTAATGAGATTTAAATTAGTAACAGCCAAAGCTTTCCCTTAAAGAAAACATTATCGATTTTAAAGAGCTACCTAATGAAAAAGAATGGCACTCATTTAGACTTCGCATGAACTATATTAGAGATTCATTTATAATAATAAATAGGGATGTGCTTTACAGTGCAATGAATCAGCAAAATTTATGTACATATTTCTATGAGTTAACTACATATTCCTTAAGCCTTTAATAACAGTTTTGGGTGAATTGTTTATGGTAGTAAAGAAATTACAGTTTCTGAGGTCCAGACCATCAAAGATAATCAAGTATCCATTCCTATAAGAGTTAAACACCTACACAACTCTGGGGTTTATAATCTATTCTTCATTTGTAAAATGGAAATGGATACTGTTTCCCTTTATTCTTTATTAAACTATGTTTCTATTTTAAGTTCATGGAATTAATTATTGGAAAAATTCTCCTCCTATGAATGCTCTGCAGCTTTGATATATTAAGTACAAAAAACGGGTATTGCCAAGAGAGGCTATATATATATATTTATGCACTCTTCGTAAATTCCTCGAATAGGTAGGAAATTTGTCAAGCTGCTGGTTTTCATATATTTTCATTCAAACACAATTTTATACAATTGCAAGATACTTCATCATCTCCATACAGTTCAGGAATACAATCCTGCAATTCTATGACATTCAAATATGGAACACCAGCGACCATGCACAGGTAATTATCTGGTTGCATTTTGCCATCTTACTTAATCCAGTTACTTCTTCGAGAATTGCTAAGAAAACAGATGAAGCCCAAGGTCCTCCAAGCAAGCTTCAAATTGCTTTTAAAACTAAACTGCTTACACAAAAAGTAAGCATGCCTATATCCAGTCCAAAATAGAATGTTACCTCATAATTAACTAAAGCTTCAGACAAAACCCATCAAAACAAAAGGAAAATTCCATTTGTTTGCTGAGATATCTGAAAGTGCTATAATTTTAAACTCCATAAGAGATCAAATTCCCTCTATTTCAGCTGCTGAAACCAAGCTTGCTGGGGCAATCCCAAGCCCCAGCCTGAGAGGCATCTGCTCGCACTCCCTGCTCAAGCTCACGGCTTGTAGAGCTGCTTGGAAGCTCTTCAAAGGGCTGTCATGGTGCTACAGCACGGCAGACTGACCTTCATGTAGTATTGAGGACAAAAGGCAGTGTTTAACTCCTCACAGACTCTAAAGATGAAATTTCTCCCACGTACAGCCGAACGAGGAAGAAAGGAGGTTCCACTGCAGGTACACACATGCACTCCCACCGTGAATGGAGACAAATGGGTCCAAGTCAATACCTGTTCTTCAGGTAGCTCCAAGGCAGATGTGAGGTTGGGAGGCATTCAATCCCAGGGATCAGTCGAATCCTAGGATTCGATCTGGTTGAAGCAAATCCCCACAAACCACGTACCATTGAGATGTGGATGTTTCTGCCCCAAATCTTTGGTTCAAAACACAAACCCCCAAACCTGTTCTTGCTGCACCACATCATGTGCTAACACAGACAGAGCCCAGGGTGCCCCAAGGTGGGTCTTTCTATGCATTTTGAAAGTGATATGCTTCAGGCTTCCTGCCTTCAAAGAAGAGGTCCCAGAGGCAAACAACTCTCAAACACATAATCTTTGTGAAGAACTTTTGGTGGAGAGAAAGAAATTGTAATTGAAGTATACTAGGTTGGTTTTGTACTTTGTTCTTCCCTTTAATTATAAAGTAAATTAATAATCAGGAGCATTGTGTTTGTTTTTAACTGTAGTATTCCCTAAGGCATGACAAAAAGCAAAATGAAACTGCAGGAATTGCATCCCTGAATGGATCTTAAGGGAAATAATTAATAAAATCTACCCTATTGCTGCTTGTTTCTCTAAACAATATTTTGGTAATGTTCAATAAAATTCCTTGAAGATCAATATAAGCCAGTTCTTTCTACCCCACACAAATGTGACCAGAGTACACTGTATATCAGCAAGATACACCACAGAACCATGATGGCTTCGGAGAGCAGTGCAGATGGGAATGGTCACTTCAGTCAACCCAGCTCTGGTTTAGATCTAAGCCCAAGGGACCAAGAATCACCAGTGGACAGAGTGCATCAGCTGGCAGTTGAAACTGTCCTAAATTGAAGAATAACCAAAGCTAGATCTGAGGGAAGCAATAAACAGCTGTTACTCACCCTGCTGCTATAGTGATTTTTCACACCAAAATAAGCCTAAATGTTTCTCTTGTTTTTATTTGATTCCAGTTTAGAATGCACTGTTTCTTTTCAGTCTTTGCATAGCTGATGCTGGGGTCATTTTTGGATGGGTTATGGACCACAACTCAAAAAATCCTGCTTCCCAGCAAACCAGTGTACGCAGCTCGGCCTCCTCTGACAGCATGCGGTCTTTTACTTCTTGTTAATATCCTCGAGAATTTACATACCACTATCCACATTCAATTAATAAAGTTGAGCATATCACCTCTGATTTCAAAATCTTTCACAAGTAACAGGCTTCCACAAGCTTTTTTTTCCCATGTGTCCTACAGGTTGGGTTTTTCTGCATTGTTCCAACCCACAGAGTTTAACTAGGTTCATATGCACTCTGTACCTTAAAACTTGGACATTTAAAGTTTGCCTTCCTCCCAAAGAGCCTTCAGATGTGTGTTTATTCTGTTTTAAGCATTCCTGTGGGAATTCCTACAAGCACCTTGCCCTTTTCTTTCTGCTGCAGGAGGATTGCCGCTTCCATTGTAGGGACACAACTAAAAATATTCTGGCTGTGTAGACCCACGCCTCCCTAGTGGAATGAACGAGAGATGGTATTTCCTTGGAGATGGAAAGGACAGTGTTCACAAGGAGGTGGCTGAATCATTCAAGCGTTCATTATGTCTGTAACTTTACCAAGTCTCTTCTGAGCTTTGACAAAAGTTTCATAGCCAGGCAAGACCAAGCATTGTGCTCTCTAAGCTTGAAGCTGCAAACAAAATATCTCCTACAAAAAGTATCTGAAGATCATTTCTTCCAGCTTTGCCCTGGCCAGGCTTTCTCTGGTCTTATATCCATCCACCCCACCCCGCAAATGGTGAAGGGTATCTTAGGACAGCATTTGCAAGGAGACAACATCTGCCCACCATTCAGAGGCAAGATTAACATGCAAACAAAATCCCTTGGTTCCACGAAGATGCAGTTTCAACTCTGATTTTCTTTTGTTAGAAAAAATGATCTACTATAGACTTTGTCAAAAGACCTTTGTTAACACTAACACTTGCAAAACAACTATGCTAATATGACATTTTCTATCTGCTTGTTCTGTCTTTTTATGCTACTTAGGAATGAACTATAGCAATTCCCTCCTAACCCCTAATATTTGGCCATGTGAGTATGTGGGAGGCTACTTTTAAATTACTTCTACTATGCTAATGTACCGTCATTTTTTGCTTATATAGACTACACCTGCACTTTAAACCAGACTAAACATGCTATCTGGCCAATAGCCTTGTTGACACAATGTTGGTTTATTAAAAATAATTATTTTACTAGTAAACTAGTAAGCCAGAACAAAAAAATTAAGAAAAGTTCATTTCTATGCATTCAAAGTCTCCATGCTTTCATACCAAATATGCTCTGGCAGTCGCTTGAGCACACAGAGCAGCTCTACCTCTTACTCCAAGTCTCAGCTCAGAAACCTGAACAAAGCTGAAAAGGGAAAAATCGTGGAGAACTCTGGCAATTAAAGAAAAAATATCTTGCTGTGACACTGGAACGACATTTAGAAAGGGGGCAAAATGGCCATCCTTTCCTGACTAGCATTTTTTAAAAGCGCAAGAGCCTCAATTCTGCAATTCAAGCAAGTAAACTGTTACTTGTACAGCCACCAAAGTTTAGCCACACAGCATTTTGTGATTATTATGCACATTCACCGCTTACTGTGCTGAAGGAAAACCACAGGCCGTGCCTAGATGTTTATCAACAGATAAAAATGGGCTTATTCCCCAGGAATAGACAAGCTTAATAAGAAAAGAAAAGGAAGTAATAATTATCCCTGTTTCCAAAAGAAAATAGAAATATTGAAGCTCCAAGGCAAGAAAACATTTTCATGCTCAGCAGTTCCTTAAGAATGACGCTGTTCAGGCAGTTCCTGATGAAGGTGATGGTACTGAAGGGATGTGAACACAAATCTGCAGCTTTCACTTCACGAGCATCCTGCTCATGGCTTGCTCAGTCCCAGAGTTAAAAAAATAACAATAATCAGAATTGAATCTATGCTGAAAACATCAGCCTGCCACGTTATTTTCACCTCAGAGTTGTCAGAGTCCAAGAGCAGAGGCCATGATTTGGACTTATACCACAGATGTCTCTGCTAAGCCCTGAGCACTGACGGACCCCCAGCCTGTGAGAGCCCTTTCCAGGAGCTGCGTGCACCCAGTCTGCTCCTGGGACACCTTTCCCCATCAGCATCCCCCCTACAACACCCTCAAGCTCTCTGAAGCTGTGGGTTTGCTCTTTGATGCACCTGCAATGACCCCTTAAAGGGTTGGGTTTCTATTTTTTCCATCTTGGCTCCCCACTTTTTCCCTACCAGCTTTTCCTTTTCAATCTAGGAACAAGGATATTCTAGCTGAACTTGAAACACCCCAGTCTCCTCCTGGAGACAGCTGGCTACACAAGTTTGCCTATTTACAACTATTTTTTTAAAAACACAGATGACGAGACAGGCATTTAGATGAGAGGAGCTGGCTGAGGACTTACAGTGCACTGACCGAAAAAACAAACAAACAAACAAAAAAAACCACCAAGAAGTTATAGCTAACCACCTCTGCATCATTTATCTATTTGATTTCTATTACAGCTGTTGTGATTTCTAAATTTAGTTTTTCTTTTCATTTATAAAAGTTTCTTCCCAATTGTACTAAAAATAACATGATTTTCTCCCTGGAAAGGCCAGGTCCTGTGTTTCTTGACTTAATAACTTCCTTTCCACTCAGCCCTGGCTTTTACACAATACCTGTCCCAACAGCTCAGCAATAGGATCTTGAGCATTTCTGTTTCTAAGGGAACAGACTGAGGACCACATGAGGAAGCGATGCAACTCAAATACACGGCGCCAAAGCATTCTGCAATGGACAGATGTCCGGAACATCAGCACCAGAAGAGACAGACTGCCGCAGGCTGGACTGCAGCTCCGATGGCGAGACAGCCCATACAGTGATAATGGTGCCGTCACCCACGCCTGAGCCAGCCAGGGATGTTTAGTGCCATATGGCCACATCACATTGGGAGTGATGCTTATTAAGGCAACAGTGTGGCAGTTGCTTTTATTCTCCAGACAGAGCCCTAAAACCTCCAGGCTGTCAGTTCAGTAGGAAAGAAGAAACTTACTTATTTGGTCAATTTCTTCACACTATGTTTTTTATTTGTATTTTAAAGCTTTCATCCCCAAATCACAGCAAAGGTCAAGCACCCTTTAAAAAAATAGTAACTGGATTCCACCTGCAGTGCATTGTATCCATGAAGTTACAGCTCAAAAAAGGTGAAGTTTTTCTACGAGTGCTTTAAAAGATCCTTCACGCTACAGTGGAAAAATCACTGGTCTGCCTGTTTCACATAGCTAGCAGGTGAGCCAGCCATGGTACAAACCTTCCACAGAGCTGGGATGCCTGGCAGGACTCCAGACAACTGTTCTTAGATGCCACAGAGTCAAGTTTATGGTTCACGGCAAAGGTTGCCAAAAAATTTGACTTGTGGCCACACTGAATGGGTGGCTTCTTCCAAACAGGCTGCTGTATCTCTATATTTATCATGGTGGAGTTCAAGGGCTGCAAGCCAGGCCTTCACATGTCACAGCAAGTTATCTGCAAAACTTAGTTTATATTTGAGAGCAAGAGGAAACCTAATAAGCATCACCAATTGCTCTCACTGTCCTATCAGACAGGAGCCCTAGTGAGCGTGAAGCAGTGGCTTGTTTCGGCTGTCAGCGGTTCCTGCATGTTTGCCACTGCCCCCCCAGCTTTCTCCTACACTGCTCTCACCTGTGCTTCAGAGCAGGCAAGGAAAAAACCCAGAACCTTTTACAAAAAGTCACTTTTTAAAATGATTGTATACCTGAAGTGAATCATGACCCTGATTCAAGCCTAACTGCCTTTTTTTCACCATGGCTCAATTGAACTATACAACAGCAGTCACGCAGTGCCAGGAGTCACTGCGAGGGGAGACACAAAAAACAGATTCCAGAACACTGCAGTAACTGTCAACACCTTTATTCATACTCCTATTTTTCCTCCTTTTTTTCTTCTACCTGCTGCAAGAGGTACCTAAGAGCAGCGACTGGGATATCATTCCTTTCCAGGACGGGCAGCTGAGGGCCAGGGGGCTTCGGGCAAGTTCCTCTGCAACAGGTTTGGGGGGAATCTGAATCTCCAAGTTGTGCAGACAGCAAACCCTACTTGGCAGAGTGCCCTGGTCATGCTGTGCCTGCCTCCATAGTGGGGCACCATGAGAGCAAAAGTCCTCCTCCAGAAGAGGCAGTCTACCCAAAGGCACTTCAATGCAGCCAACACTCTCTTTAATTGTCTTCTTCCCAGCAGCAGGGTGCAGGCCTGAGTAGGAGAGCACTCAGCAGGACCTCAAAGCAGCATCATGTCTACAAACTCATGCTGCCTCTTAGCTGAGACCCACGGGTCCTGCTGCACGCCCTGACAGCCTGTGCGCACGCACAGCAGCGAGGAGGCTGCACCCCCCGGGCTACGTCCGGACGGAAGGAGCAGTCTCAAGGAAGACATACAGACATCGAGCCTTATGGGAGAGCACCAGACCACACGCACACGCATCCCCAATCTGCATTGCAAGCTCTTAAACCTGCCGCAGGTCTGGCTCAAAATGCCTATGCTGAGCTTACAAAGAGCTGAGCCTGGGACTGCTGCCAAGGCATGGGGCTGCAGCGGGTCCAGCACCGTCTGCACCGCCTTCCCGCACACCTCGTCAGTGTGGCCCCACTAAGCAAGTGGAAGGCTGGAAATTCCCTTCCCCAGATGCAGAGCAGTCTCCTTGCATGGGCTTGATGATTCACAGCTCGAGCACCGTGCAAAGCTGGTCTTGCATAGCGGCACTGACCCATGAGCAGTCAGTGGTTACATGAGCTCCTTCTGCTCGCTGAAGCAGAGAAAAGCCTACAGGGATCCTGCTCACTAACCTCCCATAGCAGCCATCACACAGTCCCTCTGCATGCTCTGATCAATATTTAAATGATGGTGACAGCATTAAGAGGCCCTCCCCCATGCACTGATACGGTGCCTCCAGCCATCCCATCTGGCCAAGGTCAGAAGGAAAAAGAAAAGATGAACCTTGTACTGTATCTTGAAGGTCAGTAGGTTCGGGCATGTTTGAAAGTTTAACTAAGGCTTTGTGGCAGGTCATCTCCCTACTTCCTGATGTGGAAACAATTTTATTTAATACTTCATTGAAATAACAGACCATTGCATAATACCCCCGACAACAGTCTTCAGTGCAAATCTGCCGCCCCAGACAGGTAAAGCTCTACCACAGTGTAATTAACGGGCTGCGAATTAAAAGCTCTGTAACGTCCACCTGAAGGCAAGATGCCCATTCCATCCCTTTCTGCATCAATGCCAAAGCAAAGCAGCCAGACACTGCTCGAGGTGCTGCCCTGCATGGCCAGCCTGTCACCGCTCAAACCCACAGCCTCCCAGAAAGGCTCAGCACGTCACCCTGGGCACGCACCTCCCACCCACACCACTTTGCCCGGAGCTACTCACAAGGCACAGTACATTACCGGTGACGTTGCTATGCAGTTGCCACTGTGAGGCACAATATGGCTTTTCCAAGAGCGGAGGTGGGAACTTGTGTTATGATAAAATGTTACGCTAGCTGCTCCAAGGCTCCCCATCTTGGGTCAAGTGCCCTTCCCCCTCAAACACGTACCACACTCTGCCCATTGCTCCAACGCTGCAGGAGCGCCACACCTCCCGCATCCCTTGACCCTGCGACACCCAGCATGCGGGCAAGTTGAAAGGATGATACCATTCTGGTACTTAAAAAAGGAACATGTCAGGAGGTTCCTCACTCCTCAATCTGATTTTCATGCTGGTCCTTATTTACTGTCTTCTAATTTCCCCGATTTCTGACATAGCACTTGCTTACACACAGGGAATCACTGTCATCTCTGCAAGATTAAGACCATTTGGTCCACAGAGAAGGTCCCTGCTATGTGCTGGGAAGAGAACAGACACTTTGGGATACAGCAGGTGGTGCCTATTTGTTCACCTTTGAGAAGAGAATGCAGGAAAACCAGAGAGAACACATGTGAGAAATGTTTCCCAAACACAGTTTTGTCCAGCAAATCACACCAGAAGTTAAAAAAAAATTAAATAAAAATTGACCATGCTTCGTTCAAATGTCATTGCCTGAATTTCACCTGGGAATTTCTTTCAGCTTGAACAAAGTCCTTGGTAAAAGCCCACGGTGTGTGGTGACTTGAAGCATCCCATGTTGAGCTGCTGAAGATTTTGGAAAAATTCCTCTCCAAGACGCCAACTGCAGCGGCAGGAAACAGCACAAGTCACAGCAGCTGCCCCGGGCCACCAGCCCTGCCAGCCACATCACTGGGGCTGAGCTACAGCAGAAATAAAGCCAAAAGAAATACTAAAAAGCCACAGGAAGGGGAAAGGAGAGGAGAAAAAGGACACTTCAGGGAGGCTTGGATTAAAGACTTCTGTTTTAAAGACGACTTTGAAGTCAGGCAGGTGCTAAAACTGCGGATGACTCAGAGTTTGTTTCTCAGAGAATGGCCACTTACCAGGATTCCCTGCTCACCAGACACAGAGCCAGAGCTCATCAGCCAGACAGGCACCACACAATTAACTGACAGTATTCTCAACCACATTTATATTTTTACTCTGCTTATCAAATAGAGTCAGAAATTAGATTTTCCATCAAAGTACTCATCTACTACCTGCCTTACTCCAGGCCAGCAGTATGTGCATATTAGGAGTCACATTAGGTTTGTCTATCTTGATCAGTTTTCACTGACTGCAAAGAAGTAAGAGTTTGTACGTGTTTTCTGTTCCCTGGGAAGGCAGAAGTTGGAGTCAGTCACAAAGCAAGACCCACATTTTTAAGGTGGGCACCTCTGGCTTTAAAGAATAGGAGGGCAAGTAGCTTGTGGGAAGCCCTGCAAATTCCCATCCACTCAAGGCACAGTAGCACTGCCAGCTATGAAGTCCAGACATGGATCTAAATGTCTCCAGTCGTCAGAGGTTTGCCTCCACCTTTAATGCATGGGGTGGGTTTTGAGGCTCCCACCAGTCCGACTATACAGATGGAACTATTTTCCCTAATCAGAAGTCTAACCGCAGCTTGCCACTGGCAACTGAGTCCTGCTCACTGTAGGAATAATAATGACCTTCCAGATTCTGTACCGATTCCAGCATTATAATTTTTCGCCCTTTCCTATCACAACATATCTGAATACAGACACTCGTGGGAGCGAGCATTAAGTAGACTTCCACAAGGTAACAGAGATTCAAACAGATGGACAGACCCCAGTTTTTAAGCTGTACCATTCCATGGGGTTTCCTTTAGCCAATGTGATCACCTCTGAGGAAAGGAAGTTTTACACCTGATGCATCTGTGCTGAAAGGCCCCCTGCCTTTAAAATGACTTTTCTGAGTGTTATTGGAAACAACAACATTAAGATAATGGCAGCACTGGCAGTGAGAAATTCACAAGGGATGCAAAATAAATGAAATCAATTAGTATTATAAATACAGGCTGAGTTTCACACGTCTCACATGTCAATTACTCTTACTGAACTTTTGAGACTTCATTATTAACAGGGTTGTTTTGGCAAAAGCTATTGAAAATGAACAGAAAAACCCAACAGTGCTATTTTAAACTTGCGCCATCACACCTCAGTTTACATAGCTGCAAATAAAATGGAAGAATATTTTTACGAGCCATCAAATGGCTCAGCTAATACTAAGAGGCATTTACTGAAACAAAAATTTTGAACAAGCCTGCTTCACAGCAAGCCAATTCAATTTTTCCAATTAAAAGAAGAACAATTCATACCTGTATATGAAAGTGGATGAGCTCTGTGTAAGTATCAGCTCCGGTGGAAAGTACATTAACCGAATGCATTGGGTTTGAGGTCAGCTGTCATTCTTTCCAAATTGCTCCCTAAGCAGATCACAGAGCAGATGGAAAGGCCAGTTTGACACAACTCTTCGGCTTAATTATAGCATTACTAAGACAGCATATGGAGTTGGTAGGTACTGTAGAATTTTATCCAATAACTTTATTTCTCATAAATCCAGTGATCTGTTTCATTTGCTTTTACTGGATCTTCAGTACATATGCTCACTGCAATTGAATTATTTTCACCTGTGCATTACTAGGTCAAGCTTTCTTAGCAAGTACAGGAGCTGTAATCCACACTGATATTCAAAGAATCATAGAATTTAAATTCTATATCACATACAAGATAATTTTCAAAAAATCAGTATTTAAATTGATTCATTGTTTTCAGAACTAAATGTGTCAGATCCCTCGAGTTATACTGTGACTGCTCAGAGACGAGCAATGCCAGACTGGTCTAGTGACAAAAAGGCTTTGTATTACAGAGACTAACACCCCCCTAAAAGAATCATCTCATGGCATATGCCTGCCCATATGCACGACGCACCCACAACACAGTGCTATGCAAAGATAGCAAAAATAGGTCCAGTAGAAAGAACAGAATTGATAAAATCCCCAACATAACTACCTGCAAGCATTGACAATTTAGTATCTCAGCACAGCACTACTCCATTTTGATATCCTTGGTTTACAGAAATCTCTGCAATGTTCAAATCTGCAAAGGAACCACCTATCAACAAGAGATCTTAATTCTTGACAGTGACCTTCTGTTGGAAATACTTTATTATAGAAATGTGAACACCGAATAAAATTAAAAACTATTGTTCTGGTCCTCTAAATACTGCGGTTATGTAGGTTTTTGTAACAGTTACCTATGTCATAGAATCATAGAATGTCCTGAGTTGGAAGGGACCCACAAGGATCATTGGGTCCAACTCCTGTCCTTGCACAGCACAACCCCACAGTTCACACCCTGTGTCTGAGGACGTTGTCCAGTCTCTTCTTGAACACTGCCAGGCTTGGGGCACAAGGCAGCAAGAGGGAAAGCTTGTCAACAGATCCGTTTGCACCACTGACAAACTGTTCAAGGTTCAAATAGGATATCAGGGTATGTTGTGGGTGCTGACATAATAAAATACAAGAACCACCTGCCATTGTGGAAAGGCCTACCTTAAGTTGGCTATTCTCTGTAACTATCACAAACATTCCTGCAAGGTCTACTATCACATAGAGCAGGACTGGCTTGTACAGAATCACACATCACTGCCAAGTGTATCACAGACAGGAAGCAGGAAAACCCAGATCCTACCTGATGATTTTAATACCCTTCATCTGTTTTCCTAAAAGGAGGAAATAGGAAAAGGCTGTCAAATTGTCAAAGTAGTTCATTTCCACTGAGCTTTCTCTAAGCAGTTCAGTTTTATCCTGCTGGGCAGGAATGGAAGGAGTCAGTTGTTTGAACTGAGGAAGGGGGAAAAAATAAAACAAAACAACCAAACGTCACCAACAAAAAAAGCTGTCGGGTTTCTATGATTTCTAAATAGAACTTCCAGGAAAAGGCTTCATTTTGAAATTTCATCAGGAAATTAAAAAGAAAACAAGGGGCTTTTTGTACAATATGATGTCATTTTTAATCACCCCTCAACCCCTTGCTGTAATACAAAAGAATCCTAAAGCAGCAACTTGCTGTGACAAAGTGGACTGTCAAACTTCCCACTGAAAACTTCTTTCCAAAGCTGACTTAGGATCCCCATAACATCTTTGATACCTTTTGTTCTTCACCTTACCTTTTTTAAAGACAAATCTAACTCAAATTAAAAAACATAAGGGTGGAAAGAGACAAAATAACATAGCACCAAAAAAGAACAGTTTTGAAAAACTCTCACTGCCTAAAACACTAAAATGCCTGATTTAAGGGGCTGGTTTCTCACACTGCCACATGAACAAATGATCACCATCAACTTGCAGTTTAACTACGCACATTTATAATCTTAGTGAAAATAGATGGATGGTGACTAATGGCTCCTCATTTGTTTCCTGGGCAAGAAACAGACCCTATTTCACCAACTGGCAAGGAGGTACAAGCTCTCTGAGGTGCCACAGAGTCTGTCTGAGGATGCTCTCAACTCCTCCTCAGTGTATTCGGCACATCCTACCTCTAGGACCCACTGCAGACAAGATGGTGTGTGGCAAGTGATGGGATCTGAATCCACAACCAGCAAAGCCCTGCTGCAAAGAGCAACCAGGATCAAGTACCACTGACAAAAGAATGTCAAACAGGGAAAGAAAAGGAGGAACGAGTGTGGAGGAATAAAAACGAATTGAATGAGTACTTATGGATGCTCCTCACAAGGCACTCTGCCTCACTCGATTCTTGTGGCACTCAGCCTCAAAGGCATGCAAGGCTGCAATTTAATATTTTTTCCAACTCTAGTAAGAAAAAAAAAATAAATTCCTCCTGTGTGATTATAATTCAGAAACACAGAAATGTCCCCTCTTGATTTTTCTGACAAAGCAGAGGTCAATTTTGGCTGTTCTCTCCGCATCTGCTCTGGTATCCATGGAATCAGCGCATAATGCTGGATTTACTCTATCCCACACAAAGCAAGCTGCAATTCTGCCTTAAAAGTGCCACGACCAAAGCTAACGGTTGCTCACGGCAATCACAAACACCACGAACTCTGACTTCTGTCTTGACACAACCCGGAATTGTAGTTTCACGACCTATATTTTTGCTAGAGAAGGGATGTGGAGCCCCTATCTTCTGGGTCCCCGCAGGAATAGGCTTTGGATTCGAGATGACTGGTCCTACCTCAGCCACTGTCTCAACTCCCAAGCTTCATGACAGCAACAAATTCTCTGTAAACCCAGCCACCTGGGACCTGGTATTGAAATTCAAATCCAAAAATGTTCCAATTTTGAAGGTACTACTTAGCACTGTAACTTTGATCCATTTTTATGTTTCCATTAAGATTTACTTGACTTACATTAACACAGTTGAGGGTTACAGAGGTGGGAGGGAAGGAGGAGAAGAAATTGAGATATTTGTGGCTGACATTTTTAAAAGATTTAGCAACCAAATGCCATTGGGAATTCTGAGCCTACAAAACCCAGTGCTATATACAGAGAGCTGCACCCTCCACCCTCACAAGATCATACCTTTCAGCATCCTTACTACATGCATATTTTATCTATTTTCTTAACAACCAGTATTTAATGTTATAAAATTACTTTATTCTGTAATGTTTGTTGACATTAAAAAATGCAATGTTCATGTGAGGGTTATCACACTTTCACATATTACACAAAACTGAGAAGGTTTCTCATTAGCGTTTGTCTTGGGATAATTTTAAATCAGGCTGGTTTTATCCAAATGGCTTTGCACAATGAAGTGTGTATCTGACAGGCAAACGACAGCCATGCATGAATGAAACACAACAGCAGCAAAACTTCAGTGAGCTGCCAGCACCACAAGTTACAAACACACCTTCCAGAAGTGACCCCCACACCACCACTCCCCAAGGACACACAGAAACTTGAAAGAGGTCTCCAAAGAGGCGCTTTCACAATCACAGCGCAAAAGCACAAGTGAAAGGCAATTTTCCCACAGATGTATCTCCCAAGAAAAAAATAATTCCTCCTTCATCTTGGGAACACAGAACAGACTTTCAGATAGCCTAAAATAGAAATTATTTGAGGCTATTTAAGCAAGAGAAAGATATTGCTTCTACCTACCATCTAGCTGGCACGATTAAAAGCCAAACAGCACTTCACTACAATGAACTTTCAAGGCAAAATTGGAATGTTTCAACCTGACAAATATAAAAACAACACATAGAAAAAAATGCCCACCTAGGTTTTAAATGATGCTTTAGATAACTCAGTTTGACACTTCAAAATACAGAATTTAGCTTGTGCTGCATCCTTCAGAACAAGGAAGACAGGCTGCACAGGATATAAAAGATGAGGTTATCTGCTCTGCTACTACAGGCAGGACCTGGGGCCTTTTACCTCCTCATATACAGCCTAAATTAAATTGTCCTACAACAACCTGGTTATTGGTACGAAAGGCAACATTGACCCTTATCTCTCAAAAAAATATTTACACAAGAACTGGGGTCAGTTCTTCAAACCAGGCCACTGTGTGCGATGTGGAGCAGCACAGAGTGGTCCGTGGGCGAGCTAAGGAGGTGACCTGGGCAGCAGTGACAGAGGCAGCCACGCAAAGGCAACCTGTGATGCCCAGGGTCTGTTCTATGGATGCAAGAACGAAGACGTTGCAACT
The DNA here is from genome assembly GCF_037038585.1 of Patagioenas fasciata. Classification (NCBI taxonomy): domain Eukaryota; kingdom Metazoa; phylum Chordata; class Aves; order Columbiformes; family Columbidae; genus Patagioenas; species Patagioenas fasciata. The sequence continues at coordinate 18,281,201 of NC_092530.1, forward strand.
CAGATACTACATGGGTGAAGACTATTTGAAAGAAGACAGAGGAAATATGTCAATGCCATGGGATGACCAAACAGGCAACCAGTTCAATTATAGTGAGATTCTCCACTGAACCGTTAAATGCAATATTCCTGAAATCTCTAACTGTAGCATTTTCAATGCCTAACTAAAAAAGAAATGCTTAAATAAACAAAGAAAATAGCAGCAAGGCTGATTTAATTGGCATATAATAGAACAGACACATTGTTCAGGTAACAAATTCCCAAAGTAATATTCTCAACCTGGAAAACCGCACACAGTTCAGTAAAAGCCAAAGGTCTATTTTTAATGAGAAAAAACGTGTAGTCAATAGCCTCATCTTAAAAGAGTCTTTTCTAGGGTGGGGAAGGAAACAGAAAAGAAACTTTTTCATCTCCAGCATTTGTCATAGAATCAGTTTAAACATAATTAATGGTTTTCCTGCAGGCAGAGATTCCTGCAGTTACACTATCCACAGACTAATTTACTAATTTCTCCAGACTCTGAGGATAACAAAATTCCCTCAGAAAATGCAGAAAGAATTCTGTAACTGTAGCATTATCATGCATAAAGTAAAGCTCATGTATAGAGTAACTGAATTTCAGATAACTCTTACTTATCATAATCTCTGGCTCACGGGCACTGGAACTCTACAAAGAGGCACCAGAAGCAGGAACCAAGTCATACAAGCCTGGGGAATTCAGATACACTGTTTTCTAAAACCATCTCCACCTCTTTAGACATGGCATGATATTCTCAGAGACTACCCACTACTGGGTACTGACTACCCACACAACTGGGAAAGTAATGAGCAGAGAAGCAGGATGAATAAATAAAATAACTCTCTTCAACTTCTTACATCTATGCAATGGAGAGAAAAGCCTTTCTAGACTAAGTTTCTTAGAAAAAACCTGCAGTTTCTTCTGAATCATTGTTAGGATAAAAATTAATTTCTGGATTTTAGTCCAGACTCCATAGGGAACAGAAAGAACCTAAATAGCACAACAGATTTACTGCTAGTTAAAGCAACAGTCCAAATGTTTAACCTATCCCAAATACAGGCTCAATCCCTCACTTGAAGTGACTTGACCTCATTAAGGAAAATAAATGCACGTGAGCACAGAGATGCCAACAGCTCACCTCGTTCAACATCCATTGAACACGTAGATGTGGCACTTAGGGACATAGTTTAGTGGTGGTCTTGGAAGTGTTAACAGTTGGGCTTGATGATCTTAAAGGTCTTTTCCAACCTCAGTTATTCTATGATAATAAGAGTACTGCTCTTCAAAAATCTAGCATTTTCTATCCCCATATTCTTTACGTGCATATTACCATTTATTTTTGTTTTTAATCAAGCATACGAAGTTTTCAAATTACACAGTGCTTCCAAATAAAACCGTCGGTATTCTTTAAGTGGAGGAATTCACTCAGGTGGATTTTCAGCATTAATGTTAGATTAACACTAATTGTGTAATTATCATGAAAGGATCACAAGGAAAACAATTCTGTAATAAAACTTAGAATAGTTCATGCTGATGGGAAGACTACTGGAGATAACACTCAGGTTTCAGGGTTTGATGCGGTCTCTAATGTTTACAGACCAGGGAGGAGGGCGGGGACAATAAGTGCTGCTTCCTGTGAGATTTTTTGCATGATCCTCTAAAAGACCTAATGCTGCTACTTGGGTCTCCAAATAGAGTATTTGTACTCAAATTTTTATCCAACCTTTCTAAAACTACTGCAGTGTTTAGATGCATGGCATAAGTTCATGCAGAGATTTGCCTGAGGACGAAGGATGGTCTGCACCCCCCAGTTATTACTTACCTGCTACCAGTCTGACCAAGAACTCAGCTCTCCAAGAACCTTTACACCATCAAAACCCTATTCAGTGTTTTTTTTGTAAATACAGGTTTTGCTCAAGTTTTGGAAACGCTCACCCAAAAAACACCTAGGACTTTACTTTGGCAGAGTGAGCTGATATAGTGGTGATGAGTAAAGGATAGGATGTGAAGGGTCAGGAGCAAAATCTCAGGAGGATACTTACGCCCATAAAGGTTGGAAAGCCAAGGTGAAAGAGGACCATTCTGGGAGACTCTCAGGACTGCAGTCAGAGCCCAATTCAGAGTATTCCCATTTCAGTCCAAAACCAACTAAGCCTGAACTACTGAGTTCAAAGCACTCCAGGTTCATTTTCACAAGTAACTACCATGATTTCACGTTAATCATTTATCGTTGGAGATATTCTGAAGTTAAGGAGCTACCCAACATCCATTCCTTTTATTACTGTGTTGGGAACACGACACCTGAAGCTAAAATAATTTTTCTCCGCAGCAGTTAGAGTTCAGGGCAGGGAAGCCCATTGCTGATGTGCACTTTGTCACTCTGGACTACTTTCAGCTCCTGCTTAGATCCCTTCATTCACCCTGAATCATTGACAACTGGAGGATAATTAGTCCACCATTGCTTGGATAAACTAGAACGTTTTCCATATTTCTTTCCAATCATTAAGCTGGCACCGAGTAGCACCTTATAGCACAATTTTGCACTTTACTCTTCTTAAGGTACCTCACCTCCTGTTTCTTAACATTGAGATACTGAGCAATTCCTTGGCTTTGCTCGAAAATAAAAGTTACATCACATTCGAGCTGATTCCTTCCAGCCATCTTCTGCCAAATACAATTTGCTTAAAAACCTAAACCTACCTAGCTGAGGTGGGATAAGAAACTTGCGGCAAAAGCTGCTTTATAAATAAACCTCGTACCCTCACACTTGGGGAAAAAAAATAAAAGAGTTCCACACAGGAACAAGGAAAACCTGACTCCACATAACCAGATGAGACATTAAACTGTATCAATACACTTAGCCAAAAAGTTCTGCTAATTAAAACCAAATGAATCCTTACAAATGGAGCAGCAGCTGAGCTGGGTTTGAGTAAGCAGCATGTGACTCTCTGCTTTCAGTTCCTGAAAATGCGACAGACGTAACAGAGAGAGACGTTCAGTAACAAGCCACAGTGTGCTGAGGGCCAAACTTCAATTTCCTTGTAATGGCACTGGGATTCAGAAACAGAGTGTGAATGGGTCGGAGGTTTTTCTCCCTGAAAATACTTATAGCCACGTTAAAATTATTCTGATAGCCATCAGCTGTGGTCTTCTGATGAAGGAAACCCTCCACAGGGCTTCTTTCAAAAGTTGCATTTGGATCGACCTAAGAAAAACCGCAGATTTTAAACTTGGTGCTACAAATCTATCCTAACACAGTCAGAAAGCGCTGAGCATGTTCAGAAGTCTTTCGGAATAGCAAACTGTTTCAGACCAAAACTGTTCTCAAGTAATTAAACCTCACTGGTGACTGTCCTTAGCATAATATCAGGTATTTGGTGCCTCTTAATATTTGACCTCTAATAAATATGAGCTCTTTGTGTGCCCTGAAAGCTGTATTGGAAAATATATTAATAGTGCCACAAATAGGAAATAAATTCCATATTCTCCAAGGTTTTATTAAGAGAAAGGGAAGTAAGCCAGTGTCAAGAGAAAGCAAACTGAAAAATCCTTGAAAATGTAGCAATTAGCATGGGGAAACACAAAACTGCATTTCATAAATAGAGTCATTCTTTACGAAAATTCCAGAGTCACTTAATTTTCTGTGAATCCTTTCGGACACCATAACAAGTAGTTGTTTCAGAAACTGAACCAAAGTGAAGGAAAAAAAACCCAAAACCTAACCACATCCAAACCCCACCATTCAACTGCACATGCTAATTTGTAAAGCTCCAGATGGTCATCACCAGTTCACTTCTCACCCTTACTAAACACCCAGTTGTCAGATGCAGAGTGCTTCTGTCTTCTCTACTATCAAGTAAAAAGCACAGTTATTTGTTATCATTAGAGGCCCGGCAGAGATGCTTTGAGAGGCTCTTTCTGTTGATGAAGGCAAATTTGTTGGAAAGATGGGAAGTCTGGGCTCTTAAAATTGATTGAGAAAGTTAAGTAGGCATCTATCTCACTACCTGGTGTATTTACAAAATGAGTTAATTAATCTGTCACGTATGTCGTGGTTTAACCCAAGCTAGCAATACAACCACGATAGCCGCTCACTCACCCCTTCTCCACCCCTCCCCAAATAGGGAAGAAAATCGAAAGGGAAGGGAGAAACTTGAGATAAACACAGTTTAATAAAATAACAGAATACTGACACACTACTAGTAAATATATATATATATAACATAGAAATAGAATATAAAAGATATTCAATGCAGTTCCTCACAAACTCTGTCCACATGGAGCAACCAGTCCCAGGAAGCAGCTCCTGGTCCAGAACAGCTGATCCCAAAGAGAGAAAAGAGGAAAAAAATGGCAGAAAGGCCCAGAAGCCTCTGCAAAACAGAAGGATGTCAAAAAAGGCTGAACTAAATGCCCTGAACAGATCTGCTCTGACAACAGATTGAAGAGAATGTGAGAGAGAGACTGGAAGATCCCGACTCTCCTTAAATAGAAAACATGACATCAATGGGATGGAATACTTTTATTGACCAGTCTGGATGTCAGTCAGGCTCTGCCCCATCCATGTCCCCCTTCCTCGATGCCTCACACCTGTGGGCAGAGCACTCAGAGTGTCCTTGGCTCTCAGACCAGAGTAATTAAAAACATTAACCCTGTCCTGGCATGTTATCTCTTGTTCTCAAACCAAGTCCAAATAATGACAGTGCTAGCTATGAAAAAAAAAAAAAAAAGGTTTCTAACTGCATGAAGAATATTAACTCATTTTCAGTCAAACCAGCACAACGGAACAGAAACAGGATAGCAGGGGCAGGAATTTATGCCAGAAGCTTGATGATAAGTGCAGTAATTGCTCTGCCTTCACAGGAGTGTCTGAAAAGCTCATGATACCAGCCCTCCTGCCAGAGAAGGGAGTCAAAAGGCTGGAGGTGACCCTGAGGAATAACTCCCATATTAAGTCTGGTTGAAAGCAGGCCAGACTACGTGTGTGTTTTGGGATGGTGGTGGGTGAATATGCACAAGTGCATGGGCTGAAGAGACTCTCTTTCCCAGGAATGACATCTGAGTCCAAGGAAAACTAAAGAGATGGGAGCCTGCAGACTAGAGTGGGTTTCCAGCAGCAAGGACCTGGCTTTGCTGCCCCCAGGATACTCCTTCAGCCTGTGACTTGAGATGCATGAGTACTGGGGACTATGTCGCCCAGAGACGAGTCACACCAGCTGTGTGTGGCGCCCAGGCTGGGGACCAGAAACAAGGGAACCACTGCCCATCACAGCCCATAGTGTCACACCTGCAGATGCGCAGCACCATGCCAGTCCTCTCAAGGGCTACAGTAAATAACTAACTTCTGAATTCAGTGAGGAAAAGAGACAAGGACAAAGGACACCAAAGCTGCAGACCTTAGTCAACGTCTTGCACTGTGTCACATTCATAAGCAATACCCTGCTTCTGCACCAGAGCAGCACACAGTGCAGCTCCTCAGCAACAGGTTCTGGTAGGTGCTGAGCTCTATATTGTCACCTTCCCATGACAAGCAAGTTTGCAGAGTGTGATTTTCTATCTGCCAGTCCCTCATTCTGGTCACATCAAACTAAAAAAGAAAAAAATAAAAATAAAAAAAGGCAAAAAACATACCAACTACAAAGACCAAGCTACAATTGAAAAACTGACAACTTCCCAAATCAGATGTGACTGTGACCCAAATCAGAAGGGGAAGAAACAGTAATTCATCCTGGCACGCTAATTAATTATCACACAGATTGCTTATTGATTTTCTTGTGTTCACTCTCATACTATATGAAATTCACTCATTTCATGAAAACTTCTCACAGAATGGCAGACGCTGGTGGATCAAAAGCAGATGCAACCACACAGGTAGGTCAAGTCTCCAGTTCTGCAGAGGGGCAAGGCCAGGGGCAAATCCATCCATCCACAGCATCAAATCTCAGCATCAAGACACTCATCTCTAGTCCTGTGCATAAAGGCTAAATTTTTCAGCAATGATCCCTCAGTGAAGCAAACCAGCCCTTGCTGATAAAAGCAGTCGAATTGCCAAGGTCACTCCCAAGTCACTTCAGCTTCTTGAAGACTTCATGCATTGGACAATAGGCTGAGTTCCCAGAGATGTTATCTAACAGGACATTTTCTAATTATAGAATTAATTACTGCCACAGAATAAACAGCAGAGGCATGTCAGGCTGCAGGTAATGATTTGTACAATTAGCTCTTTCACATCAAATACACATTTACAGCTATTCTTGAACTGGGAATTTGCAATATTAGGAGGTCCAACTGTCATCATCCCTGAAATATTCTGCCACTGTCGTGGTTTAACCCAAGCTAGCAATATAACCACAATAGCCGCTCGCTCGCTCCTCGCCCCCCACCCCCCCAAAAAAAAAGGAGGAAGAAGATTAACTTATTTTCAGATAAACCAGCACACACTACAATAACCATCGTATCACTAAAATAGCACAAACATGCCACTTAAGTTGCTGATTTTCTTTAGCATGTTCTGGGTACTAAGGAAGCATCCTCTCTGCAAAGGTTTTAGTCTCCTTTGTTATGTTTTCATTGGATAACAAAGTGGTTTCCAATGCATGATTACAGAGAGACTGCCTGTTCTTAAGATGTGCCTACAGTATGTGTTGCATGGATCAAGGCAAATTCCTGTGGATGTTATCTTGTTTGCTTGTGCACAGGGAAATAGCTACGGTCTCATTTCCTGCTCTGTGCACAGCCAGTACAATCGTCATCATTACAGTGATAAAAGCAGCCTCTGAATATGTTTCTGTCTAGTGAAAGACCTGTTGAAGAAGAAGTGCAAACAACATCAGAATGGGGCCTAGCATATGAAAGGGCCCAATTTTGTCGTCTAAAACCAAACATGAATGAGCCAGCAAAAGCACTTGCAAAATTGCATAGGTCTGAGCACTCAACTGTTTGCTGAATTCAGCTACAATTCAACAAAAGATTAACAGAACCTAAAACTATTAGTTGCTGGTCTGTCATCATCCTTTCAAAATCGCCAGCACCACACGACATGCCATATTTCCCTTTAGACACTTAGGGACAGGAGAGCCAGTGTCTGGCAAAGCCTACGGGGTTTGTCCAAAGTCACAGGTTGGGGAATCCTGTGATGGGCCATATTCTGTACAGCTCATAGGAATGGCTGAAATAGCATCAAAATAAGACTTTTTTTCCAGTTTAACAAGGAGAATCTTTGAACATTAAACAAGAGGTAGACAGTTTTCTTCATAGGTTGGCCAGGCTCCAGCACTACTCTGAATCTGCAGTCTCCTTCCAGCCAGCTCTGACTATGTCATCCTGGCTCATATTTCATATACATAGCTGTATGTCACCATGAGGATCATCCACAGTCTCTGCACTGAGCACAAACCCTGTGCTCAGAGCTGGCAAGACCAGGGAGGGCTACAGCCGGCTAATGGTGAGCGTGTGTGTTACAAGTGCTGCTGGACGATCCTCAGCTAAAGGAGCTTCTTGCCTTGTGAGTACATCAGACTACACCAAAGCCTTTCTTTCTTGTCTGGTAGCAGCAGCTCTGTAAATCCTGTAAAAGCAGGCGTTCTTGTGAGATTACTAATACCTACTTGGGCAAGCAGAGAGACACAGCGAGGAGTTCTGCATATTGGCATCCCTGTGGGAAGCAGATCCCCCACAGCCTGGCACACCTGGAGCAAGGAGCCAAGACCTCAATGTCATACAGTCCTGAAAGGAACAATACCAAAAGGTGCCAAGGTAACCTCTAGAGTAAATTATGATGATAATGACTAAAAATATGGAATACAATTTCATTTGTCCTGCAAGTGTTTCTTTCCAGAATGGGTCACACAGCCTCTGTAATTTCACCAGTTTACAAGCATGTTTGAGCTACAACAAAATCATGGATACACGTGAAAGACAACAATCTTAATCTGTATAAATGAATCACTACAGACATATGAAAATTCTTCCAGCCATTTTTGCAACAGCTTGTCTCAAAAGTTACCTTGACAACCTTATTGTTTCTGATGTTGCATAGCTGCCTGCTATAGGAAGGATGTCTCATCTTCGAATTGCTCACTTAAACAGACTTGCTTGTCGAAGCAACATCACTATTTAAGGCTTAAAGCTGTACCACTGTACTGAGGACACTGACAGTTATTTACAGTTCCATCTCTAACTGGCACAATGGTGTTTGCAATTAACGCAATTTAAAATATGTTCGTTTTATCAAAAACCCCACATTGGTGAAAGAAACAAATTGTTCTATGACCAGCACATCTAGCAACTTCTGTTTTATCCTGTATTTACTTCTTGCAGTTGGACCTCCTTGTGTTCCAGAAAGGGCAAGCTTGACTCAAAGCTTTCCATGTGGCTGGTGTGCCCATAACTTCTCCATCCTTCTGATTCCCAGAAGTCCAATAAACAAGCTGCTTCTTCAGCCTCCCCCGTACCAGCCATTCATACCTGTACTCAGTACCCGTTTTCGTAAAAATGCAATCGCCTGTAATACGCCCCTTGTCAAACTGGGGCAACGGTTCATAAGTTATTTGGAAAAGGAGCAGCAAGCGCATGTGCACGCACACAAGGTTATCGTATTATCCTCATGTCCTTAATCAAGCAGGCTAGAAATGACCAGGCAAACCAAACTGAAAATATACAAGCTCACACTCTGTATGTAGCTCAGGCATTCTGTGAAGTGGCATGGCCAGAAAATCAAGTGTCCCCCGCCCCGACCAAAGTCGGGATATCTCAAGTGAAACACCCTGGTAGAAAGCACAAGCTTATCAGCCCCAAAGCCCTCAGCAAGAACCTCCCAAAAAGTGAAAAAAGCAGACATGCTCTAGGCCCCAACCACTCAGATCACAGGGAAGTCACCCGTGCCCCGGACACTGTTCAAAACCCATGATGAACCAAGGCAAATACCAGAGCAGATGCCTGAGGAGCTTGCAGCGCCGCACTCAGCCCCCACAGAGAACCTACAACCGCTTCCCTGCCACCAGCCTGGGAATAGCACGTCACCCCAAACAGATCCTCTAGGACAGAAGAATTAAATTTGATATCTCAAATTAACCTACAAATGTACCATCAAGACAGGAATAACTAAGGAGTTCTGTCTCCCTTTTCTTTTAAATTATTTTGGACACAATGCCCTTGGATGAAAAGATGCAGGTTTCAGGGAGGCAGGTACCTGGAGAGAGTGACTCAGTGCAGTTAATGATGGGTATCTGGATTGAGCCAGAAGATCTACTTGTGAAAAGTAATGAAAACTAGAGTGTGCTTTCCCTGTTCGAGAGAAAAACATAAGTAATCTACTTAAATGAAAATCAATTTTAGATGTTCCTTTATTACACTTTATGGTCTGTGAAGTTCTCTTCTTTTCATGTTGTTACGTGAATGGTATGTAATTTCCACGCTGGCAATAGATTTTCCTTTAGAAAAGTAGTGAAGGCCTTAACTTTTTAATACAAATTATTCCTCAGGAATCCTTAGCTGCTATTCAAGCAGTTTAATTCAAAGTGTTATATCTCTCATTCAGAAAACTTAAATGACACTAATCAGACCCAGCTATTTTTATTATTAACATACAACAATAGTAATCTGATGTGACTAGAGTCTTTAGCCAGAGTATTAAGGGCTTCTTCTCCCTAAAGTGGTATTTAATAAGAAGAAACTAACATTTTTGCATAATCTGCTTACGTGTGCTGCAACTGCTGAAGATTACCTCCTGCATTTTATTCTGTTTTCTCATCCTTAGCACAGATATGCACATCCTAAAAATGAAATGCATGTTTGTGAGCTGATGGGAATCTGTTTTGGTGTGCATGTCACAGATGCAACATGCATTGCGTGATAACACACAGTCCCTGTGACAATCCATGCACAACCCTCAGCAGTTGCACAGTCATAAAACAGCTGACAATCTTTGTGTCATTTTAAGTTTTGAAAGATCCAACAAGACCTGCACATGGCAGGTATGATTCTTTTAAACTGTATTGGCTTCACATCACCTTACCCAGGTCAGGCTGCACAAACACAGGATCTCGCCTAAGTCCGTACCAGTTTAAGCAGAGGATGCAGTCGGCACAGACAGTAGATGCCTGCACAGAAGGCTGATGTATCAAGATACTGAATTAACCTTGGTACTTACTTCATCAGTGAACAAAGTATTACAAGCAGTAAACTTTAAACAGACACTCAACACAAATTGCCACCCAAGCATATTCAAGAGCCCGCAGGGGCCCAGCCACAGAAACGCTGAACTAGGTTGTGAAATACCTTTATTCATCTTAATTGGGTGTTGCTGCTGAAGTATAACCAAACTCCTACAGTATCACCCACTCTAATCAGAAATATGGCACAGAAATCCAGCTTCCTTTGCTGTTTGATTTTGACTAGTCAAAGGTAAGAAGCAGAGGCAACAGAGCTCTTATGCTTTTTGTATGTAAGTTGTTCTCCCCTTAGAAGATGCACTGATACCACTTTGTGTTTCTGATCCCTTTTTAGCAGAGTTCAGAGCCACTGACTTCCAAGGGGAGTAATGAACGCAGCCACTTGTCCCCCACCGAGCCACAGTGCGGCACACAGCAAATCCTCTCTGCAGCTCTTGGAAAGCAGCTGAATTGAAAGAGACAAATGCATCACAGATCAGAAAGACACCTTGGTCTCTGACATATGGCCTGACCTCAAGTGAACTACATCAAGACCTGTTACTGAGAAACTATTTAGAAACCTGGAAACAGTATTTTTTCAAGTCTCTTTCCACCTCCTCACTTCAGACGATTGCATCCTCTTGCCGCAGCTCTGCACAGCTGCAGGACAGGAGAAGCCTCCTTCCCACCCTCCTTTCCACAGGCTCACCGTGGGTAACACAGCACAGCTGATGTGGGGGATTCAGCGAGAGCTGGTGGGGAGCCTTCCTCACCGTGGCATTCCAAAAGAAATCATTTTGCAAAATCACCATTTCCTCCAGGAAAAAGCAAAACAAAACCAAAACACGGTAATAACAGCTTTCCTGTGAAACCTGAGGCAGAGCAGGGCCAGCCAGGGGCTTGGCTCGTGCAGAGCCATGAGGGGCACCTGAAGGAAGTCAGGGAGCTACTGGTTCCCCAGCGTGGGCAAGCGAAGGTCTCAAGTCTCCAACCTCAGCAATCAGCTCACAACAGCTTCCATGCTTGCAAATTCTCTTCCATTTTGCCTGAAACCAATTTTTGCTTAGGAATCTTTCCACCTCAAGTTTTAAAGTTAGTTTTATTTGTTTGGTTGGTTTGGATTTTGTTTGTTTGGAGGTTTTTATTTGGTTTTTTTTTGAGGGGGAGGGTGGTGTGGTGGTATTTGTGTGTGTGTGTGCTTCTCCTTTGCCCCCAGTTAGTTTCAAACTTTTCTTTTTAGCTTTTTCTCCAGCTTCAAAATGTGTTTCATTAATGCAAAGCATCTCAGAGAAAAGAGCTTCTGAGCTAAAAATGACCAGGATTTCAGGTCACTGCATTAACACTGATAGCTTTAAAACAATAACTGTGCATCAGGTATAGGACAGGATATTTTGCTATGCAGCTAATACAGCATAATACCATGTCATTACCACAAAATCTAATGCAAGTTTATAGGAAAAAACTTGTTCATCTCATCCAAAGAGGCAAGAGATTTCTGCATCTAAAATACCTAGGAGCACTGACGGGCATTGCCAAGCATGAGGTAGCCAGGAGCTGGCAGCCCCAGCCAGGTGAGTGGTGGCAACTTCCTGCGAAGTTGTGCTTTCCCTTCTACAAGCAGGTCACACCAGCTAGCTTTTCATAAAGTGGGGTAAAAGGCCAGGCGTGCTACATAACCACAAGCAGTTTTCCAAGTGTAATTCAGTTCTGTCTTACATTAGCCCGGGATGGATAAAGATTTCACTACTCCCAGCTGTCCCTCCTGCTCCACATTAGCTCCTGTGTGACACTTGCTGAACCTCTGCAAACTACAGTCTGGCACAGGATGAAAAAAAATTGATGCTGCCCTACATTAACAAATTGGGCTGTAAACCGACATGTCAGGAGCTGTAAATGATAAAACTACATTCCTACCTTGCACCTTGGAGAGGTAAACAGTGGTTCACACCCTGAGTGGGCTCGGAAGCCCACTGTCACTGCAGCTCCTTCAGTAAAGTCCCTGCAGTGTTCACATCCTGTGGAAATGGAGTGTGGCATTTCATCCCATGTCAACAAGCAGGACTTACGGAGAACACAGTGGCTTTAGAAAGAGAAATCTCCCTGTGCTAATAAGACACAGCATTTGAAACACTGATACTTCTTTAATCATATTCTTTCACTATTAATTTTGGCTAATACAGTGTGACAGTTTCTAATATGATCGGTCTTTCATACCCCACTGGTGACAACAGTAACACTAATTCAATACGATTCTTCTGTAACAAGATGGGTGGAAAATTGTTGATGCGGTAAAAGAACAGAGATAAGTGCCTTCTAGTAGACTTTTCAAGATTCAGGTCTACCAGCAATTTTCAAATAATCAGATAATATCTCCTCAGATAAATGAACACATATCCTGATCAAGCCACCTCTAGTTTTCTTTGGGTTGTTTATTTAGGTTGGTTGGTGTTTTGTTTGGTTGGTTTGTTTTGCTTTGGTTTTCCTTGTGATAGGTGAATACATCAAGACCCTTTAACAACTCTTTAAGGCAGCTTTCTTCATCTGAAATTACTTTCATAATTCCTCCCAGTTCTTTTCAACCACCAGCACCAGATGTATTGCAGTAATTGCTAGTGCTGCACAGAGAGAACGATCTGCCTTTCCCCGCTTGGTGTTTCAGTGGTTACATACTCATGCTATTCTCTTCACCACAGCCCTACATCTCGGGACCATGTTTAATAGGTTCTCCAACACGAGCGCTGCACCCTGTTCAGTGCCAGTGCTCTCCAGACACAGCTCTCTGCTCAGTTACGCATAAGCTACATTCTTGCTCTTAGATGCACTGCCTGATCTCCAAACTAGTTTACAAGAAATTAATCCAGTTTACCATGTTGACTGACCTCGCATCGATCATTATTTAGCATATTGCCAACATCTAATCCTTCTGCAAACTTAATCAGAAGGATTTTTCTATGTTACTTTCACTGGAAAACCCAAGAGTGGCCAGACAAGCACAGATCCCTGCAGAATATCCCAGCTGATTGCTACTCCCCATTAACTTTAGGTCCATTTGGAGAAAAGTAAAGCATTAGTACTTTTTTCACACAGCTTGTGATCTGAAACATAGTCCTCCATTAATCTAAAGAATATATTTGAAAGAACTTTTAATTTGAACTTTGCAAATTAACCACAGCAAAGAATCCTTCACGCAGGACATCACATCGGCAAAGACGTCCCATTACATTAATTTAGTGAATACACTGAAGCAAGACTTCAGTATTTCAATGCAGTTTCATCAGAACAGGATCACTTGTGAAGGTATTGATGTAATATTATTAATCCTGGGAGCACAGAGAGCACAAGATTAATAACAAAAGTATGCAACACTTTATATTGCTAACACACTCTAAACAGTTGTCTAGCATTGGTATATCTAATGTAGATAAAAGCACAATCATAATAGCAATATCCTTCCTATTCCTGTTTGTTTGTTTGTTTGTTTTATGCCATAGCAAAGAAACAGAAAAAAAAAAACAGCTAATACTGGTTATTCCCATAACTTGTTTGCAACCGTGGAAGACAGCAATACTACTTAGCAATGGGACTAATGTTACTAAAGTAATAGGACCCTCCACTTCTGCAGATTACAGAATGCTTTTGGATTATTTTTTCCCTGAATAGAGTCCTTGTTGCATGAACAAACTCATTGTTTAGAAATCAACTGGACAAAACTTACATTGACCGTAATGAGCTTTGGCTCAAATCCTGTGTTGATCTGCTTTAGCCCACAATAAAACTGAGAAGCACAAAGAACTCTTATATCTGCACACGTAACACTAAAGTCAGATTCAAAGCCTCAAGTTCAACTGCTAAAGCCAATGTAGGCCCCAGTACTGCAGAGAGGAGATCTACCCATCCGTATAAACACAAGCTTCTTTTGAAAAGATACTACTGATTTTTTGATAGATGAAAATGAATAATGCCTTGATAATACATTTATTAGGAAAGCTGCAAATCACAGCCACATTTGCATTGCTCTTCAGGGAACAAAATCACACAGCTATTGCACTTATTTATGAAATATATAAATCTCTGCCTGACAGCAGAGAAAGATTTTTCCTCTTGCTTACCAGACCCCCTAATACAGACAGCTCGGCTAGAATGGTATTATTAAATATTTGCAGTAATTAGCCAAATACACTGTCCACGTGGTCCTCTGTCTTTATATACCTGTATGTAGTTTCCGTTCTCAAATCTGACAGGTCATCACTCACCATGGTTGATCTGATACTGAAACTCACTTCTACACATCAACACCTTCACCTGAATTGATTTATTTCTACCTTATACTTTCCCCGCAATGGACAGAGACTTCACATTTGTCTCTACACCTTGGCCTTGCAGGGCTGTGTATGCCATTTAAAAACTCTTCCATTAATTTAACTGATTGTGAGCCATGGCAGAAGAAGAATGGGAGCTTCAGATGATTAACTGATCAGGCAGGGGATGGTAGCCAGTAAAACAGAATCACTATTTTTATTATGAGAGCACAGAGAAGTGCCACACAGGCACAGTCCAGCTATGCTAGATGCTACACGGTTGAAAAACTGGATGCATAACCATGTTCCTCTAGCAGGATGACATTTAAATTTACCATAGAGACCTTCCGAATAGGCATATGTGAGCATGCTGGAAAGAAGAAGAGGAGGTGCAGAGAATGAAATAAGTTAGGAAAGCAGCAGACACAGGTGATCTCACAAGTCTCCAAAGCAGACCTCTCTCCAGGTCCCCTGCTACTAGATAAGCAAAGTCTCATAGAAACTTCAGATGTTGGATTTTCCTGGATTAACCACAAAAAGCCAAGTCACATTTCTTCAGGAGATCTTTTCAATGACACATCTGGGAACCAAGCAATCCCAAGCTCTAGCCTTCCGGGTCTTTTTGCTCCATCCTGCAAAGTTAATAGTAGGAGTGAGTAGGTTTTTAGGGTAAAAAGCCTCTTGTCCATATGGCTGCTTGCCCACAGCATGAGGAGGTCAGGTAAGAAAACTCACCCAGAATAACTACCCCTGATGGCCCAAGAACATAAAGGAAGTAGTATAAACCAGGAGGAAAAAAATGTCTTTAAAACAGACATTAAGCATAAAAGCCTACATAAGAAAAGAGCTGAGACTGTCTGGGCATGTTCTTTCAACATAAATTAATGTTAAAATATTGAGCGTTCTGAAAAGCAACAAGAAGTTTTCACTCTCGAGTTGATTTAACTGAATGTAACAACACATTAGTCACTTCAGCTCCCACTCACAGAAATGCTTTTTTCATCCACTGAAAAAGAAGGTAATGAAAGATCCTTTTTTTTTTTTTTAAATTTGTGCTGTTTCACTTCACTGTAATTTTTATCTGTCAGCTCTAATTAGTGGGCTCACCAAGTATTCATCTTGATAGTCTCAAACATTTGGCCCTTTTCAAAGAACGTCCCAGTGCCATCCTGGGTTGAAGATGGGCCTTCACTGGGCATCTACAGAGGAGCACGTCCAGCTTTGGAAGATGATCGTTTTTCCCCACCACAGGGACCTCAGACACAATGAAGGCAGAGCACCGCGATATGCTGGACACGGATTACACCACGTTAAGCAGCTTTAAACAGGCATAGGTTGAAATCCAATGGATTTCAGAATAAACTGTTGCAGCCCCAAACAAGCACAACACACCCAGAACCTCTAGATGGTAGGAAACCACTCTGGGAGCACAAAATAAACCTCTTGGGAATACATACATGGACTGTGACACTGAAGATAAGGACTCCAAAACAGATCCAAAACAGTGATAACTTTCACATTTTGGGGTCGTGTCTTTGTCTCTTTCAGTAGGTGGCTGCGTTCCTGAGCCAAGCTGAAGCAAAGCCCACTGCTTCAAGCTGACCAAGCCTGAAGAACTAAAATATGGAATTAGGGATCTAATTTCCCAAATCTTACAAGCCTGGAAATACGAAATAATCCATAAGAATGGGCAGATTGGCATTTTGCACTATTTCTAGAAGGCCTATAATTTGCTTGACAAGATCATGTCTTTAGAAAGACTTGTTGAAACAAGCTGGGAGATGAGCAATTGAAATCAAGCCATCATGAGAATGACTGACAGCTCAGAAAGCATTATGCAGAGTTCAGCTGGTTGTACCCTTTTATACTCCACAGGCAGCGAGGGTGACACTGTACAGACCTTGGGCCACCTCTGCCCGGCAATGGTTCCTGGCAGAGCAGCTTTCATGTGTTCTGCAGTGGGCTAAAAGGGACTCAGCACCCACAAATTCTCACACCTTGAAACTATTTCCATGTGCAAGAGCACACTCAACTGCATATTAAGTCCCTGGTGCCCACCTCTCTCTTCCAAAGATGCACATCAAAGCTGCCCCAGCCCGCGAGCAGGTTCCCGCTAGGGTAAGAGGGCTCTGGATGAGGCCCTGTGGCAGAGGGGACATCTCTGCACACAAGCAGGGACAAGCACTGTGAGTGCCAAGGCTGGGCGGCCTCAGACTTCATCTGCAATTGCAAACTGACGCTAAAGGCAGGTGTCTCCTGGCAGAGCCACCCAGCACCTAATGCCAGCAGAGCACGTCTCCGTGAGCACTGCAGCCTCCAAAAGGTCCATTCGACGTGGCCTTCCAAAGTCTGCCAAATCCTCCAGCGTCTACCACAGGTAGTCTTCCAAGTTAAGAGAACAAAATATAATGGCCTTCCTACAATGTGTTTACAAATATTTGTTTCACTGTTCTAAAAATGGTGTTTTCAATCAGCATCACTGAGATCATAATCTCAGCCTTTAAAGATCAATAAAATATTTACTTTAAGTTAATACATTTTCTGTGCAGACTGCCAGTGCTTCCTTTCTAAAAGCTCCACGTGAATATTGATATTTGAACTATACAGACATAACTTTATTTACTTTAGAAAAGTATATTAATACTGATTTATTTAAACACTTTACCAAAGTGGCAGTTCAGTTTAATCAAATACTGAAGTAATTGGGTTATGTTTGACTTTAAACTTTGAAAACCCAACTCTAAGATTTATCAAGGGCTGAATTCAGCAAAGTTATCATCATTAAAAATTGATATTATATAGTGAGGCTATGCTGGCTTCACTGGCACATTGCCAAGCAGCAGACCTTTTAAAAGACTAATTGTCCACGCTCGTGTAATTCCCAAAGCGCCCTGCACAGCGGGCCGCTGGCTCACAAACGCCAAGTCGAACAGTGCCAAAAGCACCGAGAGGAAAATATTCTTCTATTGCTGCATGGGGAAAACACGCTGCTCTTTCATGGTACAAAACCCACACGTGCCGCAGACATTACGGTGATGCTAACGAGCAGGGTGCGCTCCCTGCTCCCTCCAGTCCTCCCCCCCACAAAGGCCGGTTCCTTCCTGATGGGGAAGAAAAGGGGCAGCCAAATTCCCGCAGGGAAGTGCTGAGACCTGCGGGGACCCCCCTGTGACCCCAAGCAGCTTGCTGAACCCCTGGTGCATTTACCAGCTCTGATCACTGTGAGATATCACAAGGCGAGAGGTGCTCCCACTGTCTCCCTCCAGGAAAATATGCAGAGGTCAATTATTTAAATACTCCAAGCTCACACGCCTCAGCTCAGCTGGAAGAAGCTGGGCAAAGCTCCTCCGAGCAGCCCCTGGGGCAGGTGTGCAGGGACAGCGGAGCCAGGCAGGCTCTCAGCAGCATCGCCAGCCCCACGGCAGGGTCCAACACCTCTGCCCTGGGAAAGCTGAAGCATGGCAGAGAGCAGCACTGCAGCTCAGGGTCAGCATCAGCAGTGACATCTCGCTGGTGCTGAGCACCTCTCTGCTGAGGGCTGCAAGAGGATGGGGACAGAGCAGATGTGCCACCACCCACATATGCCCTAGGAGGCCTTGGAGCCCTGGGGGAAAATGGTAGCGAAGTCCAATCACAGAGTGGGGGAAAAGGGTGGACAAAATGGTTCCTGAGAATTTAAAGGAAATAATTCTTCTCAAATAACAATATTGCTACTGAAATTTCTGTATTTTTTGCCCTTTGATTTCTGTTTTCCAAAACAGGAAACATTGAGGAAATCATCTCCATACTAAGCCCCTGACTTCACCTCTTCCCTGTTGCCTTACAGCTGTGTACCCATGGATACCTCCATCGGAGTTATTTCTGGTATGAGATACCACACCTCAACAGCTAGTAGCTACCCCAAAGAGCAGACTCCCCATGTGTGAATTATCAGCCTAAATCCATTATCTTCATTAGGGCCACGGGTGACTTACCTATGGTCTTGCTATTGGACACCAGGTCAGGATTTATCCTTACATCTCCAAAGCAGCCAAGGACATAGTTTGCACTACTCCTCTGACAACCCCCTATGTGGCACTGAAGACTTTGTGGTCTATTTCTAATTATCAGCCTTCCTCTTTTCCTCTCCAAGACATGTTCCAAGGGTAAGGATTGAATAATAATCCTCCAGCCCGTGACCCATGGGGCACGATGTAGTGCAGAGTCTGCAGTACAAACACAAGGAGCTGCCACATTTAAATAAAGAAAAGCTCTTGCTAGTAAAGCTTGATACAGATGCACTCACACTTCATTATTTTAAAAATCTTTTCTCAAGAGTGTAGGAACAAGAAAGCAGTGACAGCTGGAGGAAAACCACTATATCTAACTAAACATTCAAAATTATGTTCTGGAAGGAAATCTGTCCCATTGAACTGAATTTTTCTCAGGTTAAAAAAAAAGTCCTCTTGACAAAAGCAATCAAAATAGAAGACATCTGAAAAAGTTGAAATCCTTGTGACAGCTTGTCAAATTATTCTTCACCAAAAAATGATCGCATTATTTGTGTTTGTACAGAGAGGTAAGTCCCTACACCTATATAAGCTAATTATTCCACAATACACATTTTAAGTGACATACTGTCCAAATAAAAAAACAAAAACAAAACACATTTTTTCCCAGAATGTCAACACTTTCTGCAACTGAAAATCTCTGAAAAACATTAGTAAGGACACGTGGAAATTAAAAAATGCCTACTGTCTCAGTTGAGGCTGAACATATCATTTCAGAATGCCAATTCAAAATGAAACGCTTCCTCCCAATCATCCCCTGGAAGTGAGGAGCTGTGCTGGTACCACCAGCAAAACGCCCCCCACGGCTGCTCACGGCTGGCTCCCCAAAGAGCTCTGCTGAGACACGATCTGAAGTTACTCGTAACCTCTTACACCCGTGAGTTGAGCTGTGCAGGTCTCAGACACCCAGGAGGGGGAACGTGCTGCCCACTGGCCGGTCCCCCTTGCTCAGGACCTTGCTCTGTCAGGGTCCAGGAGCAGCTGGGACAGAGATTGGACTGATGCGGTCTTCTCGATTTCAGAAATAAGCAGCCTGGGACTCCCTGCAGTGGGAGCTGTATTCAGAGCACCATGTTTAACATATTTTGACAGACCTATACTCCATTATCTGAGCCAATGAATTTTTAACAGCTCTAAACATTCCGTCTTCATAACAATGGCAATGAGTTACAAAATTTAGTTTCACGTCTCATCTAAAACATAACTGCTTTTATTTATTAAATCTGTTGCCTCAATCCTGATCAAGTGCCTTCTAGGTTTTGTATCATAAGGAATGATAAACACTTGTTCTCTAGTTACCTTGGCAAGTCAGTTATTCATCATTACTAGATCTAGGACAATAATTATAAGCAAATATTACTGACAGTTTGTTAGAGTCTGAACTACAGACTGCATGCTCATGAGAGTGAAGCTAATGAGAATTTTGCTTGAGGAACCACAGACAAAACTACCAGATTTCTTGGCAGAATCAGTTTTGCCATACTGAAACTTAATTTTAATGAAAAAGCCACATAAGCCCTGGGGAGGTTGTTAGATTGTGACCTGAAGTCCACGATTTGTGGCCACCTTTAATTAAAACTAATTAGCTTTCCTCTTGCAATATGGGTTCCACACCCTACCTTCTTACGAGCTGTCTGTGCTATCTAAGGGTACCGCAAATTTCACGAATCACTGATACCACAAAACAGAATCCAACTATTCATTTGCAAACAATGATAGAAAGACAAACATGCAAAATACTTGCTTAAATACGTGCTCAACTGAGTCTGTCGAATAGCTGAAGCCAAAAGTTTAAGAATATTGAAGAGGTTCTTAAATCTCATATGAAAGTTGTAACGGATTTTTTAAATAGCAAATATTTTACTTTCAGTAATTTTCCTACAGTTTGGGGAACCAGCTTCACACTGGCCTATTTATACTGGCAAGCTAAATGATCACTCTTCAGCTAATATTCAAAAAATACTTAAAACTTTATAGAAAAAAAAATCATCTTTTCATATGTAAAGTTTTAGTAAATGAACCTAAGCTTACTCAAATTTCTTCCTTTACTATCCTGACAAACCCAGCACAAAACTGTGATACGGCTCTTAAGACATCCTATTTGCAGAGATCTTCAGCATTTCTCTTCATAACACAATCTTGTTTATCCAAAAGCATCAGTCTCCCATCTGACTCTAACCTAGCAGAGCAATCCCACTCCAGGCCCTCTGCACTGTATTACCCTAAGGAAATCCAGGTATTCGCACTGTATTACCCTAATGAAGGCACAAGTGGCAAGAGGGGGCTTTGCACACTCCCTCTGTATCGAGGCAAATTTCAGCACGGATGATTATCCCAACAGTTCACATTTAAGACATATTATTGACCTCAGCCATGCTCACCTCCCTGCAGGAACCATGGCCATTAATGCAGTCACTAAAATGAAGAAGGAAAGAGACTTTTGAAAATCATGTCTCATCTTGTAAACATGAATGGGTTTCAGAAGCTTTTAAAGGGTATAACTATTACAGATCAGTTGTAACAGCTTCAAACGATCCACCATAATGCATTTCATAAAAACCTTTCAAGATCTTTTCAAAGTTCCTCCTCTTCCATTGTTATAGTCCATTACTCTGAGAGTGCTGGAAGCTTAGTAGGTGGAATTTTGACATAAGGTCAAAAACTTTTTATGACCAACTATAGAGGCGGTTCAAAAGCAAGTAAAATATTGTTCTTTGAAAGTAGTTATTGATGGTGCCCTGCCCGACAGGCTGGATGAACCCAGTGAGGAAAATCAGGATATCAGGATGATAAGCCTTCCCAAATACCCCTGCACAGCAGAGGACAGTCCAGCCCCATAGTTGCGAAGACATGAACTACATGTGGGTCTGCTCACATGGTATCTCCATGCTCTCTGCTACCATCCACAGTCACCAGTTCCCTAAGTTTGGCTTCAAGCACTGGGTCACTGGCAGCTGTGGAGGAAGAAGAGAAGGTGGAGGGGATGGACCAAGCCCAGGGCTCACAGCTGAGTCTAAGCAGCTCTGACAGATAAAGCACAACACATGGGTTCACAGCCTGGGTTACAGACCAGGAGCTCTCTCAAACCCACTGTGCATCTCTGGACAAATCACTTTGTCTCTCCACATTTGTTTCCCAACACTTTTCCTCTCCATGAGACAATGAGCACTGACGACCCATTGTGGAACAGCACAATGCATTAACTTTGTGTATAAAAGTGGAATGTTTTGAGTAGGAAAAAGAAAGTGTAAAATCTCTGCAAATCACTCCTTTTCCCTTGGAAGCATGAAATTACAGGCATGGCAAATCCTATCCTGAAATATCTCTGCAGTCTGTTTGCTTTAACGATTCAATCCTTTGACCACCTTATGGACCCACAAATAAAATAAAAATAAATGGCCTCAAACTAAATGCTGTGGAGTTTTTGTGCTAAGCTTCAAAATGATTTTAGCTGTTATTAAGAAGGAAATCTCTCCTTAGAAGGGGGGGTGATTTAAAAAAAGGCTGACAGTACATCAATGATAATGACAGAAATAACTGACAATTCATGAAGATTATGGAATTATATGGTATCCATAGCTCCTTTTCTTTCTTTAGTCCATTTCCTGCTCAAATAGATTCTGAAGTGCCATGATACCTGCAAGCTGGGTTCTTATTGACATTGGAAAACAAAGACAGCAACACAATATGGGCAGATGTAGGTATGTCATTCAGTTCTGGTACTAAAACAGCAAGAAAATTTATTGTATTTATTCTTCAAAGTTTCTTGATTTGGGCAATCTTGAACTCTTATCTCTGCTGGAACACACACTAACGCTACTCACGTTCAATTCTATTCAACATGCACAAAATCCATTAAATTAAGACAGGAATTTCAGAAGGATTTGTTTCCTAGAACCAGTCTGCAATGACACCAGGACCCTGAATACTGACCAGTCACTTCAAAAGCCAAACAATTTGGGCAGTGGAGCACAGCTGAAACTTGCCTCCTTCCTTCCCTACACTCAACATTTTCTACCACCCAACAAACCTCAGCCCCGCTTTCAGAAACTATTTTCAACAACCAAACAATGCTGCAACTCTATAAAAATACACTCAGCCATAAACAGTTTGTTTACAATTAAACAAAATCTGCTGCAAATGGTTTGCACTCATGTGCAAGAATCTCCCAGCGCGTCACAAGCAGTACCGCAGACTGTAGCTTCTGCACCTTTTGTTTTGTTTTCCTTAGGCATCTAATACCAGCCTATTTAAGTATCCAGTGGTTACAGAAAACACTCAACATATTATAAAAGGGAAAACTGAGATGAGAAAAACCAACAACTTGCCTGAGATTTCATAACAAGGACTAAGAATGAAATTCAGCAAGACAATACTGTGTGAACCGCTGTGCAAATCATGCCACATTGTGGTGCTGCTAAGTGGGAAAACTGTTGATACCAGTCTGAGGTCTCTGAGACAGCTCCACTGCAGAAGTGATCTGTGTGGCTTTAGAGCAGGTCCCCTTGACTTGCTTTTAAAAGTCAACATTTTTTTCCCATTTTAAGACATAAAACTGGGTTTGCAGCCCACAGAACTAGTGCTGGGTCAGACAATCTGCCCTGCCCGTGCTGTTGGCTTGGCCCGGGGGAGCTGCCCAGCCCCAGCTACCTTCGGCACTGAGTGGGACCGGAGCAGTACCAGTTCCACGGCCCTGCCCCTCCTGGGTCCCGCTGGCTCTGTTGGGTCTATCCAGCTCAGTGTAGCTAAACTGAGAGCTCAAAAGCTCAGGTGGAGCGTTTGTAAACAGCTGTAACATAGAGATGGAGCAACGAGCTCTGGGCTACTTCTCATTTCAGTTTACAGACCCAGACAGCCCTTCCTTGCAGCTGGGCTTGACCAGCCTGGTCTCCACTGGTAGTAACTGCAGACCCAGCTCCTGCAGCGGAAAACAATGGCACAGGTACATTAAAGTGCCTCATTCTGCAAGTAGCAGATACACAAACCTACCCAAAACGAGGAAAGAAAAAAAAAAAGAACCTAGAAAACTTTAGCTAATGCTTGGAAAAACAAAGACCCCCAAAGTGCATCTTATTAAATCCCACAAAGTAGATGGGAGCAGCTCAGCAGAGTCTTTTAAAACTGTCATGGGAGAGAGTTCTCTAACAAGGAGAAGAAACCCTAAGGATCTAAAAGAAATCTACAGGGCCACGTTCTCAGCTGCTGCAGACAACATTTCTCAGAAAAGGCACTATAAAAGAGGTGCTTTATATTTAATACCAGTGACTTGGCACAGTGTGTGCTTGACTGCCAGTTAAACAGCAGAAAGAGGGTTATTCTAACCACCTGTCCTGCAAACCCAGCTCCAGCTCTTCCCCATGCACGTACTACCACCAGGAATGAACCTTTTTGCAGTATGCCCTACTTATGCTAAAGGAAGACTCTTAGATGGAAATAACAAGATGACCCTCCAAGCTCAGTGTAAATACCATGAAGGCTTTTAAATACAGTGGTTTTCAATTTTGGATTTTTTTTTTTTTTTTTGTTAAGGTTCTGAGCTCCTAATACTTTCCAACCACACATATCCACATACAATATATGGAAATGTATCATCTTTCACCAATCCTTTCCAAAGGTGCCTGTAAGACTAACCCATCATGCTGAAAACAACTGATCAAAATGGTATCAACTGTCCCAAACAATCCTGTATTTACTGAGTGTGTGAGACCCTATGCCTCAGGCCACATGGCAGGACAGGCTGGCTGCTGGGACAGGGCAGCTGGCAGCACTGGGGACACGTGCCCCCCACAAAGCCCCACAGCCTCCAGGATACAGATGTGCCCCCTCCACAACACCTGGGCAGCATCTCCCGGACCCATTCTAGCACAGGATGGGTAAATCAGACCATGAAACAGATGGTGGAGCTGAATGGTACCAACAGGTTGGCTCTCCACGACAGATGTGTTGGGGCTGGACCGGCAGCTCTGGCCAGAACTGCCACAGCCAGAGAATGGTGCTCATTTTACTCCTACCTCTTCCCTTCCCTTGCTGTGAGACATGTGGCTGCTACTCCTAAACCAAATAGTTCCACTTCAAGTAGGAAAGAGGGGGAGAGCGATGGTGGTTCGTAAGAGGAACGTGCAATTAAAACATTCTGAAAAAATTAGTTATTAAAAGTGCCTAGGAAATGATTCATATTTATTGACTACTTTGGTCATTGAGGCTTCCAATTGCCTTGTGAATATGCACTTGATTTTAACACTACTATCAGAAGTTTTTAAAACTATGGTTTCCTAAATTGCAAAGAATAAATGGAAAGCTTGGAATGAAAAGCTTGTAAATTAAACATACAGCCATCTAACCCCCCTAGCAAATGCATATAATTTAATATAATGGCACTGAAATAGCATTTCCTTCGCTCAAGTTGGTACTTACAAATCTAGATGGGTATAAAGGTTTCTTTATCTAAATGATATGCTAACACTTTCTGAATTTCACAAATTATAAGTTAGCAGTATCTTCTATTGTACTGCAACTCATTTCAGTATGAAATCACCTTGTACAGAAACCAGCAGTGGGATTTCAATTATTTCTGGCAAACATTATATATTTCATAAAGTATGATTAAGTTTAATTTGATGTATTAAAAATAATCAATATTTAATTTTTGCCTTGTACTTCCTAAGTGTTCTTCCTGAGGGTTTCCCAAAGAATTTTCATTAGCTAACAAGGCAATTCCATCATGAGAACGTTATTCATTAGAGTGGTTTAAGTACTAAAGAAACATCTACATTCTTACTGATCTTAATAGTTATTTCTGTCAAACAGATGGTCTATTGTTCACATCTACACTTCCCTGACTTCTTAATTGCTAATGTACATGCTACTACTAATTGTACAGTACTAGTAACCTCTGTACAGTAATAAATAGGTCAAAGCTTCTTTCAGACCTTAAGAGTTTTGGTTCTTATGGTTGCAGCTTAACGAATCATCTACCAGCCACAGCACAGCTTTAAATTACACAACAGACCACAGTGAGTGGAAAAGCAATTTCTTTGTCCTAATATACATGCAGCTCTGCAAGGACACAGGTTTGTGCTTGTGTGAGCTCTCAACAGGGCACTGGATGGGCAGCAGGAGGAGGTCAGTATGATGCTTCAGTTGAAGTCTGGGTTTTTCAGGTCCTACACCTTGCTCCTTTGCTCTCCCATGGTGGCTGAGAGGGCTTGTGACCATACGTGTCTTCTCCTGCTGTGTGAGAGGAGCTGACTGGCCATCATCATATCTTCTCACGACACAGAAAGAAAATCAGCTCATGTATGAAGTATGAAGGACTCATACTTGAAAATAATGTCGAGCTAGGACTTTACACTAAACATTTAACATCTGTAAAACAGTCATCGGAAGAAAAAGTAGTTAAAAAACTTCCCTGAGAAGGCCAGGGAGAGAACAGAAGCAGCAAGAGAAGTCCTGCTCCGGCAGGGGGATTGGACTAGATGATCTTTTGAGGCCCCTTCCAATCCCTAACATTCTGTGATTCTATAAGTAGATGCTGAAAGCAACAAGTCTGTAAGGCTACTCCAGCACACAGGCACTTAACCAGAGCTGTCTTCGCAGTGAATTGTCCTACCTGAGCTGTGCCTGGTGGCACAGGCAGCGCTCACTGCACCGCCGTGCACGGCCACCACCAGCACCCGGCTGCTGCCAGAGGAACTCCCTGGAGTCGTTGTCCCCACTGCACCAGAGCAGCAGCGCTGCGTTTAAAAATGGGAGGTAACTTTCAGAGACACATACATTTGCAATTCATGACTTCTTTTCCCAGGCCTGGCTGCTTTTCAAAGAGGTTTAAAAACCAGATGTGGAAAATAAGATTGCTAAAATCATTTGGCAACTTAATAAAGGGGTGCTGCATGTTCCCAGGGCAGATTTTCAACAACAAAGCACAACAAACACATGAGAAAAATTCTTTCAGGGCAAGGGGGAAAGGCTTTGAAAATTCAGCATCATAGGAGAATGGAATGAAATATGTTTCATTTATGTGATTTGGTTTTTCCATAAAGTATTTTTGTCTATCTCCATGTAAACATTTTCATGAAGTTTAAATTCTTATTTTCTGGGGGGGGGAAGGATGAATCTCAATTGCATGTGATTTTAGTTGCGAGTCCTGTTCACGTTGTCTTGTCTCATTCCTAGATTAGGAGCCGTTACACACATTCACAAAACTACAAATAAGAACTATATGAAAAACACCATTACTATTAATATAAAACTGATCAGAAGTAAAACAGGAACAACGATGCAAAAAATCAAGCACAGAACACAATCTCAACACTTACTCTCAAATACAATGCAAAATCCTACTTGGCCTGGCCACCAGGTAACAGTGATTCAAGCACCATGAAATCCACCCTCGACTGAAAGGAGCAGGGGCTCCTTTGAGCAGTTCCCAGCCCATGGCTGAACACAGTGACTCCAAAAGAGCAAAGGTATTTTTATAGGTGGCACTAGGTACAAAGGAAGAACACTGACTGGAAAAGATGAAAGCAAACCAAGCAGGAAACCAAACCCAAGCTTTTGCTCACAGCCAAGCTACACAGACCACTCTCCCAGCCAGCAATGGAGATCCCGTTATCTGCGTTCTGTACCACGAGAATGGAGTCGCACTCGAAAACGTGTTGTAAGAAATAATCAGTCCCGCTTGGCAAAAAAAGGGCTCAGCCCTCAGTGGGTATAAGTTGGCAGAGCATCACTGCCACCTCTGCAGCCCCATCTGTCCACACAGAACTGAAGACAGAAAACCACAAAAGCAAACACAGACACAGGCGAAAAGCAAGAGGGAAGAAACAAGATCCGCGTGCTGCTGGAGGAGGGCTGCGGGCAGAGAGCGCGTTTGCCTTCAGCTTCGTGGGCACGGCACAAACACTCGGAGTTCAGAGAACAGCCTGAAATGGTAACGCTCTCTAGAGGCATTTTGTGTGCCAATTAAATATTCTAAGCTTATACCGAGATTATCGTCACCTATTTAATGGCTCATTGATTTTAGAAGCCATACCAATTTTGTCTTTCCTTTTTGTCAAGTTGGTTACAGTAATGACTAACCATAAAAATTAGATAACATGCTAAAATGTGATTTAAAAACATCTGTGCATTCGATATCTCTACTTCTAAGCGAGACACAAGTTAATATGCCTTACCCCACATCACCACCTTCAGCTATGTGACTCCAAATTCAGAGCAAGACAAATTGAATTACACTGAGCATGATTAAAACAAAAAAAATATCCTAGAATCTCTCAGCTATTTCTTCTATGGTCCTTTGAAGCACTATGTAAATACACAGTCAAAGAGTCCAGTGTGTTTTCTAGCTGAACAGCTGAAGAGTTGGTTCCCAGGGAAAGGCTCCAGCTTTCTCTGGCACCATTTCTGAAAGATGCCTCAGAAACATGCATGGTTGAAACTGTCTGTGTGTCTTCACAGGTCAAAAAAAAACCCCACTCACTTCACTGTAGCATTTTTCATCAGATGAACAAATGGAAAACATCTGATTTTTGCAGTGTCACATCCACTTTCAGGTTTTTATTTAGAAAAAAATGAAAAAATCTGGAAAATGCAAGCAAAACACCACTTCTCTCAATTTATCTAGCAGTAGGTTTCAATTTTTCATTTCAAGTGGACATTATTCAATCCATTAACTTCTAAATGAAATATTTTAAAGAAAAATGAGAGAAATAAAAATCTGAAGAACACACTGGAAGTTTATTCAAATCAAATATTCCAGTAGAGGAAAAAGAAAATAGATTTTACTTAGCAAAGAAAGAAAGTAGTGGTTTTCAATCTTATGTAGGGTACAAAAAAAAAGTTTAAAATCTTAAAAACTTTTTTCCCTAGAATAGCAAAAATACCTTTTAATACCAGGTTAACAAATTTTGCCCCCTTGATTCCCATTTTCCCTTGATCTTGCTAGTTGCTTCTACCTGCTTTATCTAATTATTGTTTCCATGTATTTGATTCAAGACTAACATGGGTTCTATGGGCCACGCAGAGGTATCCTGCCCGTTTCTTCATGGCACTGTCTACCTACCCTCTCCTGAACCCAGCAGGATTGCACAGGCTCCTGCTTGCATTGAATGTTCACTTCAGGTTTTCAGCCACATTTCTAGTCCATGTAGAAAACACCCAAAAATTCAGTGGCATCTGACCAGAAGGGAGATCACCTGAGGTGCTGAAAACACAATTGCACCTTTTGCCTGTTAGAAGGCATTCCTTTTCTTTTGAACTATGGTATAACTTTCTGAAAGAGCGCGGAGAGCGCTGCATGTAACGTCTCACCAAGCAGACAGATCCCTTCCCCAGGAGACACTGGAAACTCCACACCAGCACTTCACTGTCCACCTTTTTGCATACAGTTATCTCACATTACTGCTTTCACTCTGCAATAACCTCAATGTTTATTCCTTAAAAATAAGCAACTTTTTGTCCTTGGTTACTTTTTGCATATCCTTGTTCAGATAAACAACCGTTTCTCTGTGACTCCCAGTGTTTTTATTGCTAGGTAATATGGGTGAACTTTGGGCATCTGTTCAAATATCTTTGAACACTTTTCCAACTCCCACTGGTGTCCTTTGTGGCATTCTCTCATTTGATTTCATGGAATTATTTTCACAGCCTCATCCGTCCCACAAGAATTTATTTCTAAAATTTCATTTTATCAGCAACTAGTAGATCCAAATGATTATTCAAAAATGCTCAATGAGTCTCCTTTATTTTGCTGTGTCTCCTCTCAGTACACCAGGGCTGCAAATCACCCGGACACGACCTCTCTGAAGCAAAGCGTGAGCAGTTTTGCAGAGCATCCTCAGTTCAGAGCACAAAAGATCTCATACCCCAACTCTGACTGTAATATATCAGCCACCGGCAACACAAACCCTTCACAACCTACACATGCCCTGTCACAGGCTTTCACAAAACCCATTTACAAATGAGCTACAGGCCAAAAGATACTCATTAAAATAATTTGGCAAATGCTCTTCAATGAAACTTAGAAGAATACAGCTCCACGCTGTCAGGCATTTCACATGCCCCTCAACCAAATCCATTTGATAAATGACTAATTATCCTAAGCTCCATTAGAATTCAATCTTGATTATGATTATGACTGGTTAAGTACTACTCAAAGTCTACACTTCAGTTCAGTACAAGATCTGTGATTCAGAAGATGCGCAGAGTGCCCATTGCCCATGGCAGCATTAACACACACTCTCAGCCACAGCAACAAAAGTAGCTTCTAACTTGACATGTACAGTTTTTCAAGCAAAGGGGCTTTATTACTTTCATAAAATTGTTCAGCGATATTCACAATTTCTAAACTATTTTTGAGACTCTCAGCCACTCTTTAGTTCTGTCCCTTCTACAACACTGAGCCTGTTCTACCATCTTTCTGTTCTCAGTATAAACACCTCAGTTCTCCTGTTCTCAGGCTCACAGCTGTAAACATTTTGATCCTTTCTCTACCCTTCCTTTATCCTTCTGCTGTGACTGGCATACGTATTCCTCCACTTCTGGAACTAATCTGAGTTTTAAAGCCCTGAAGACACCAGCAGAGAAACCTACAACTTGCAATCTCCAAAACATCCAGAAGGACAAGGACTGACAAATCCACATAACCGAGGAACTTCAATGCGGACAGAGGAACTAACACCACTGCAAAGGAGCACTTACAAAATGCAAAACCAAAACAGCAGCAAAATTCACTGCAAATAAAGGCAGAGGACTCAGTCCCCAGCCCTGCACACATGTCCATGCTCCATGTTGCCCAAAGGCTACATTCAGGTCATAATGGTGAAGGTCCACAAGGGACACAGAATCACAGAACAGTTGAGGTTGGAAGGGATCTCTGCAGGTCATCTGGTATCTTCCGCCTGCTCAGCTCAAGCAGGGCCACCTAGAGCAGATTGCCCAGGACCATGTCCAGATGGCTTCTGAATATCTCTGAGAATGGAGATGACACAAGTTCTTTGGGCAGCCTGTGCCAGTGATCAGTCATCCACACACTTAAAGTGTTTCCTGATGTTAGGAGGGAACCTCCCGTGTTTCAGTTTGTGCCCATCACCTCTGGTCCTGTCACTGGGCACCACTGAAAAGAGCCAGGCTCTGTCCTCTTTGCACCTTCCCTTCAGGTATTTATAATTTATATACATAGAAAAGATTTCCTTGAGCCTCTTCTTCTCCAGGCTAAACAGTCCCACCTCCCTCAGCCTTTCCTCATGTGAGATGCTCCAGTCCCTTCAACATCTTTGTGGCCCTTTGTCAGACTCTTTCCAGTATGTCTGTGGCTTTCTTGCATGGAGAGCCCAGAACCGGGCAGAGTACTCCAAGTGTGACCTGACCAGTGCTGCGTAGAAGAAATGATCACCTCTCTAAACCTGCTGGCAATGCTTCTCCTAATGCAGCCCAGGATACCATTGGCCTTCCTTGTTGCAAGGGCACCTCTGCTGGCTCATGGTCAGCTTAGTGTCTACCAGGACCTCCAGTTCCTATTCTGCAAAGCTGCTTGCCAGCTGGGCAGCATAAAGTGATGGATGACTAAGGCTGAGCTCAAGGTTTTCACATGTGAAAGGGCAGACACTCTGCACACTGCAAACAAGCATTTAGTTCAAAAGAAAATACCTCATTTTGCTCATAGGCCCTGACCCAGATGGTCTGGGTAAGAACAGTCCCAGCTTACTGAATCATTGGCAACTTTGGTAAAACTTGCAGTAAGCTCTTTATCAGCCATTCTTTGCCTGCATTTAAAATGTGTATGTGGCCAAAACACCGGCTCACATTGAAGAATGACTCCATCTACTCTATTTGTTGAATATTGGTCTTTCTTTACCTGTTGTACATCATGTAGATAAAATTAAGTCCTCTGTGAAAAAACTACTTTGCAAATGTGAAATCAAAGCAAACAGCATTAAGTTGAAACACAGCTAATAATGCACCATTAATTTCATTGCAAGGAAGAGGTTCAATTCTTGGTATTTGATTTTCTCTGAAGAATACATAGTACCTATTTACTAGACACAGGAGTAAATAATTTTTCCAATTCTCTACCGGTAAAACACAGTAACACATAACAGCATGATTTTGCTCTATTATTAAAAAGAGGGTCAGTATTTCAGTAACATTCTTGTTATCAGTAAAGTTACTCAGCAGTCATGAAGCATACGCTGAACATCCTGTGACTCTGAAATGTTAAAACATATCATTCCAATCATTTTTCCACTCCTTGCTAAGTACCATTGCAACTCAGATTGCAGTGTCAGCTGCCTAGATAAGGATTATATAACCCAGGGAAAAAATAGCATGAACATCTAACTGCAAGTCAGCATGAAAATAAATGACTCAAACGTGGAAGAATTCGGATTTTGAGACTGGCACTGCAGGTCATGTCTGGGTCCATTTCTGTGCAAAAAAAAAATACATGTTTATTACCAAATGAAAAGAACACTGCAAAGAACAGATATATTTAATTGAAATATTCAGCTCCCAGACTGTAGTGTCATCCAAGAAATAGCAGGAATATTATCAACAGAGAACAAGGTTTTGGTAGCTCATAACAAAATTACAGTGCTTACAGTTTATCCAAAAAATAACTGTGTACAAAGAAAAGCAGTCAAGAGACAGCCAACACAAGAAATAAAAATTGGAAATCCTGCAGTTTTAAAAGATTGAGACAAATTTGTTTTGAGAGGAAATTTTTCACAAATTACGGATGTAAAAAGTCAATTTGAGAAAGAGACAAGAGCCTGCTTAAAAAGCCCCGAACCAGTAGGATTAACCTGTGAAGCTGGTTATCAATATTGTTGAAAGCTCCAGAACAAAACTTAGGGCAGGGTAGTTACTTGCACTGAAAGATCCTGAGCTTTACAACGCAATTAAGTGCCACTGTCACAGGTGATTTCAACACTGTTTGACTCATCAAAAAACAGTTCAATTCTGCCTCCTTAGTAAATAGATCATTTCTGAGAAGTAGAGTTCCTGGAAAATGTGACCATTGGTCCCAATCCTGTTATCACTTTATCACTCAAGATTTCTTTCTAATGGAAACTATAGCATTAAGCAATACTGTTGTTTCTCAAAGTACCACTGGTAGTTATGTGTTTTCACAACTGGAGGTTGTAGAGAACAACCGTATCTACGTATATATTTGTTCTGAGCCAGCTGGGCATCACTGCTGAACATTTCCAACAGCAGCAGCGTACCTCAAAGCAACAAATTGGCTGGCAATCAAGATATACAGGAAGGTTGAAAAGGGGAGAGAAGAGAGCCTCAAAACCTCTTTGCCAGGAGCAGAGTAAAAGGGGAAAAAGGAACAAGGAAGACGAGATTAAGGTACTGGAATTTAAACAGAGGTGCAGATGGAGTGAGAGAATGAAAAGTGCCACCTTTGTGTGGCAATATTTGCTCAGGGAAACATGAAGTGTGTACAGAAATGGCTGTATTTAGAATTTGGATTAACCTTGTCTCCTAAAACAGCTTGACAGTAGCATTTAAAGGCTGGTAATGTCCATATCCAAACCCACTGAATCATACCAAGTAGCTAAGCTGAGCTGTAAGCCAGATAGGTAAGCAGCGGTTAACAGGCAGGAGGGGAGAGCAGAATGGGAAACAGAGACTTGACATGGACCCTGAAGGGACCAGCAATGGATTTGAGTAAGATGTTCAAGTCTTCAACTTTGTTATGAGCTAATGAAAATCTAATGTTTGATAACTCACTGACAGTAACATAAATCCTTCCAAGAATGAGGGAGGAACACAGAAAGGTTAATTTGCTCTGAGTTTAAAATCAGTGGGGCATTCTCTTATTCATCTATTGGTCTATCAGGAAAAGTCCTGCTCTTCTGATCACTGCAGCTGGGTGATAGTTCCCTCAGAGACTCCCCAACTACCCGCGTTTTTAAGAGCTTCTGGAGTGCAGGGAGAGACACGAAAAGAAAAGGCATGTTTAGGGAGAAACAATAGAGGAAACGACCTGAGTGAAGCCCAAACTACTAGCACTTCAGAGGCCTAAATGACATGTAATGCTAAATACATTAAGAGCCTCTCAGAGAACTGGCAGACAAGATCTTATTAGACATTGCTCTGAAGGGCAAATAGAAGCACGAGAGCTGGCTAATCTTCAGGGGTTACCTCCGTGCAGCACAAGCACAGCACAGCCCAAAGTGCAGAAGCCAGCGTGGCCAGAGAACTCCAAACTGAGCTGGAAACCAAAAACCAGCAAGGCTGGGGCAGAGACAAGCTGTCCAGAAGGAGCACAGAAGCATCACCGGGCAGGAAGGGTGGGAATTAAAAAAAGAAAACAAAACAGTCTCATGTGCCTTCCTAAAATATGGACAAATTCCAAGAAAAAGAGATGCTGTAAGGACTGTTACATAGAACAGCAACCCTTCTGATTTGGGAAGTCTCTAACTGCCAAGTTGCTTGCATCTAGGAGAATACTCTGGAAAATCTGCCACACATGCCGTCTGCCTTCTCACCTGTGTTCACATCCATCCATCACTGGCCACTGCCACAGGTGGAATACTGGGCAAGTGCAACCTGTGATCTGGCATGGTACAGCCACCCTTGCGTCCTCTGGTCTGCACTCTCTTGTGATGTACCTGTACATGCTGGATTTATATTTACTCACATTTGGAGGTCAGCCCCACCTTCCAGCATGAATATTTTTAAAAACAAAGATAACAGGAATTAGCACAGAAGGGAAAACATCTCTGTTCTCATGTTGAAAAAACATCAAGATCACCTAAGATAGAGTAGCGTGCCATCTGAAACATTTTTTCCTCTGAAGCTGTTGACCTACTTTGTTAGCTATACAATTTCTTATGAATTTACTATATTATAACAGCTGTGTTCATGCTGTTCTAGTGTCAGCACTTCTATTCTAAACCCCATTTTTTACACACTTCCGTAATAACTCAGTTATAAAACTTAGCTAAAATTTGGCTCTCCACATGCATTTTCTTCTCTGAAGTATATTTGACCATCCACAAAAATGCACCATTGTACACTGCCAAACTGCCTACTCAGGGTATGATTTGTTCCCCAGAGCATGGCAGGACTCTGCCTGAAGGTGGCTGGCAAAGACATCTGAGCCCATCCATGCCATGTCAAAACAACTATCTGCTCTTCTTGTTGCCAGGCAGACATGTGGTGCGTGGCCCTGTGCTGCTCTTCTGTTTTCCCTCGGTGGATTTGTACCGAGTCCTGGCACCCCACGGGGCAGCATGGAGCTGGAGCGGAGCACAGTCAGGTACCCCAGAGTGGCCCTACAACATCACAGGGTACAGTAAAGAGGGAGAACTTGGAAGTGCACAGCACTGAATGGAGAGGTTTGGGCAGGAAAGGAGCTGCAGAGGAGAAACTAGTATAGGGAGAGAAAGAACAAGAGGAGGAGAGAGGTCAGGTTGGTTTCCTGTGAAGATCCCATGCGCTGTCAGTAGTGTCTTTGCAGTGCAGCAGATGGGAATGAGGGAGAAGGATGTGACAGCCATAAAGACAAAATGGCAAGAAATCTATGTCCGCAACTAACTACAGCCAAGCTTTGGCTTTTCTAACTGCTTCCCTACCTGCCTGGGTAATATCTCTCTGCTCCTCCTGGTCAGCCCATCCCTGCCTCAACCTCACTTCATGGCCCTTCCATAAGTTTTCCCTACTCTATTATTTCTGATCAAAGGGCACCAAAACTGCATGAGATATTCAAGGTGCTAAAACAGCATATGGTGACACAATAGTGTTTCTCCAGTTTGTTCTCTGTTTTCTCCTAATAACTCATAATGTTCTGTTTGCCTTTTTGCCTGCTGCTGAGTCTAGCACCCACATTTTCACAGAGCTATCTGCTATAGACTCAAGTCTCACTTCTGTATAGTACCTCGTGTCAGGTAGCACAGGCTCTCGGATGCTACATCCACACAGCCACACCGACAAGGTCCTCGAAGCAACGCCACTGTAACGCAGGACACAACCCTCCTTGGCGCAGGGCCTCTCTCGTGCAGTCCATGACGTTGGCTGGACACGTCCTGAACAGAACACAACCACCAGGCAGGGGCTCCACACGTGTTTTTTCCCTAGAACACTTCCACTGGCAATGCCAGCAGTAAACCCCAAAGGTGGTTAAGTTCCTGAACTTCACCAAGGCTGAAATAAAATCTTCCTTCAGTAGATCTACACCCATGTATCTTGTTTCCCCCCTTGGTGTAATACACATGGCAGTCCCCACACCAGAGCGTGTCTCCTAGGAACAGGACCTGCTGCCACTGGTAAAGACTTCAGACTTTTCAGCCCAGACTGTATCTTTCTTTATCTTTCTGGACTCACTTTGGAAGTCTCCAGACAGTCACTGGGCTCAAAACAGCAGCAGCTTGTTTTGAGTAAAACCATCAGAAAATCTTACTTCAGGAAATGGGCAAATACTAAGTAATTACCATCCTTCTTATAAAGTACATCTTGAAAACTTTTTCTATAAAAAGATTGAGTTCTATGCACAAGTGATGTCCTACTAAAATAAATTAATTTCTATGTCTGCAAAATTAGGCATGACCATGTTTGGTCAGACTGTGCAGTACAGTGATTCTCTGACTTCTTACAGTAAGGAATTTCACTACATATTAATGTTGATAAATTACAGAAGTTACATTAAATTCTACAGTTCATTTTAAAATGCCGAAGAAAACCTTTTATCTGTTCCTAACTTCTTCAGATGCGACAATCAAGTAAAATAATTCAGCTTTAGTCCATCAGTGCATCTTCCCAATTGCTACCTAAGCATGCATGTGACAGCTGTCAATTCAGAGATCATTTATCACAACAGAAAGATGACAGAAAAACACTGAGTTGATGTGACAGCAATGGTAAAAATTTGTTTAAGCAGGCATGCCTGTAGCAAACCTTTCTGGACTACAACAGATGGCCAGTAGTTAGAGAAAACCATTAAAGCTTGAATTGTGGAAATCGGTTACATTTTTCACAGCAAAAGGCAGAGGATAAGAACAAACTTCACCCACGTTCTGGGGACAGCCAGTCCTTTGACGGAATGCAGGTACCTATCAATAGTCCAGAAAAGGCACTAGATTTTAGAGGCACGCTGCTCTATTTTGTAATGATTTTATAATCATTGTATCATTTCCATATACCATGCAGACAATACAGCCAGTCAAGTGTCATAATTGCATAATTACCCCATTAATAGACGCAGGCAGCAATCACGCAAATCTCACAGCGCTGAGCTGCAGGAGGGGAAGCTGCCGAGGGCGCAGCCGCTGCCCCACAGCCCAGCGCGGCTGCAGATCCACCGCAGAGCCCGGGAAGGGATGGGTGTGTGAATGGCGGGATTCCACTCCTCTAATGCTTTAACAGGAACTGGAGAGACATTGTATTATGCTTTCGGCTACTCTGGAGCACACCAATTCACCTGAGATGTGACTCATACGAAGACAGAGACTTTCCTCTACATTTGGGAGTTCTCAGTGTCTCAAGAGACATATTGGAACCATTTGTCTATACAAAACATTAGCAAAGATTGACCCTTAGACTGACTAACTCTCAAGTTCATACCTTTCCAAACCAGCCCTTTATCCAGATAGCATTCATCAGGTCTCCTTTTTCACATTACTAAAATATATTCCAGCACCAGGCAAAGAAAATGAAGCTTACGTAAGAAAACCTAAAACTAGGAGAAATTCAAGTTGTATGAGTATTGTACACGTCTGGGCTGCATTCCAAATGACAAGGGCTAAGAGAGGGGATTGGGGAATTTTAAAAAAGCAGCACTTCACTGAGCTTTCTTTTGAGACCAATTTAAATATGAAGCTCATGGACTGTGAACCTGTGAGGACCAGAGAACAGATGTCCAAGTCATTCCCACTTCTGAAGGCCTTTAAAAAAATCAAAAACAAAACAAAACAAGACCAACAACAAAACCTTGGAATCCACAGCAATACTTGCTTGAGTGAGAGCATCTCAACAGCTGCAGGCCTGAGTGCTGCACAAGGCTGCCCTGAGCACAGCTTGGCACAGCTTGCCTTACTCACGCAGTCCGGGGGATACGCTTGTTATAATAAATGATGTCAGTCTATGTATATTAAAACTTTCCTGTCTTTAAGTGGAAAACAAAAGAAAGGATGAAGTAGCAATAGTCCTCATCGCTGCAGTGTATACAGCAGCCGAGCAGTGGACATTACAAGCTGATGGCACTGAAAAGCTACCGCAGCACCAGCTCTGAATTTGATTTGAAAAGTCTTTTTGATCACTGATAAGAAATAAGGAAACTCTTCGGTCCCTGAAATACAATTTCTTTTCTTTTCCCTGGAATACAATTCCTATTTTAAGACTGAATTGATCTTTGAAAAGCACAAAAGATGTTTCTTTAGCCTTACCATACATTCAGTGAAGTGCGTATTATAAGCAAAAGCAACTAAATTATCTTGATAACACTGCACTGGGATTTCAAGGGAAAGAAGAACAAAGCAAACAACATTGTTATGTGAAGAAACACACTTTTTCATAAGACCTCTGCTGTCTGGGTGAGGATAACCACACTTCCGGCACACTGTTATCACTCATTTAATAACGGAATACAGTTTTGGATTGTGTATATGTTGACAAAAAGCAGAAGTGACAGAAAGCTTGGGAAGCTTTGCTTTTAGTATTTGCCTGTTGGAATGGAAATACTTGAAGAGAACCTCCAAGCTGATAAAATCTGTCACTTGAACATCAAATAAAAATAAATAAAACCAACTTTATCAGCCACTAGAAAAAAACCCATTTATTTCCATTGTGAATTGCAATAATATCTGATTTAGGCCTTTTCTGTTTCAGACATTTCATGAGTTCCCTTCTGCTTCAGGGATGCAAATATTCTCAACCTGCCAAGTAATACAGCAGTATTACCTCTAAGTTGTATCAAACCACATGCACAGGTGGAGTTTGAAGTCCAGAACCTAAAAACAAGTTACAAGTAGGATTCGGTGCTGAGAGGCGTGAAAACCCCAGCTGAAGATCAACCCACAGGGACACAGAAACCCACGGAGCCACAGCCCAGGTTCACGGGGGGCTCTCCTGACCATGGGCTTTGCTGGGGCAACACTCAGCCGACCTGGAGGCAGCTCTGCTGCTTCTCCTATAAAACTTGTTTCATATCCAAGATCAGCACCAACCCTTAAAGCTTCAGGAAGATACATCCATCTGATGAAACATGATAATAAGGGTAAAAAACTAAATGCCTTACGCATTGAAACATGCTCTTATTTTTAAAGCTCTACAATCATAATAGTTAATTATGACAAACAGGCTATTTAAGCACTTAACTTTGTTCATCTCCACTTTCTAAACCTAATTTGATAAATACACAAATGTGT
The DNA here is from genome assembly GCF_037038585.1 of Patagioenas fasciata. NCBI lineage: Eukaryota > Metazoa > Chordata > Aves > Columbiformes > Columbidae > Patagioenas > Patagioenas fasciata. The sequence continues at coordinate 18,320,088 of NC_092530.1, forward strand.
ATGTACCTTTTAGACAGAGGCAGTAATTACAGCTGACAGCTGTGAGAGCATTTTACATGTTTCAGTAATAAACCTATCTATCCCTATTAAATATTAATACACCATCTCTCCCTATTACCTATTATGTCATCTGTCACATCAGTTCTAGGAGGAAGGTCAGCAAAAACAAGACAAGATTTTTGTCATTTTTTAAAAATACAGACTTAGCAGTTTATAGGTGTTAATAAAACCCCTGATAAAAGAAATGCTATTTATTAAAAGGACTGATATAGAAGCCAGAAAAAAAATAAACAAAATTAAGGCAGGAAAATGTTGTATTTATCTATTGCATAAATGTCAGAGGTCATATTTCAACGTGGGTAGGAAGGACATGGAAAGGAAGGTGAAATGAAAATATACCCAGGTCCTTCCCCATGCTGCCACCTCCCAGCCTCTCCACGGGGACTCGGAGAGGCCGGCGCTGAGTCGGTGCCGCTGGGCGAGCACAGGACAGATGGGAGCCAGGCAGAGCTGCTGGGCTGGGACTGCCACGCGAAACGCGATGCCACCGATCTGAGGCTGCCACCTCTGCCGTAAACTCCAGTATCTTCAGCTGTCATGTCTCTCTTAACCTCACAAATTATTTTTGTGTTTTCCTAATCGAGAAGGATGAGTCTAGCAAGTGTGAGCACGTATGACACCCACAGACACTGCAGATCATTTGCAATTATTATTTCAATTTTTTTGACTTAATAATACAGTCTGGCACACAGTTCAGAAGCTGACTCACTTGACATTCAGAGTTTTCTACTGAAAAAAATGCTGACTTTATAAAAATTGAAAAGTTTCAGAGGAATACACTTCCCACAAATTGCTTCCTAACAGTTGAAGTATCTTTTTATGTTTGGAATTTTAAAAATATCTATACAAATTTCATGAAAACTCATACTAGTAAGGACATTTCAGTTTCCTTTTCAACAATTGTTTTCATCCACATTTCATCCATAACATACTTTTGAAAGGTTAAATACCTTTTCAAGTTTCTTTTGTGGGAATTCTAGTGATTGACTTTTCATTCTAATTTGGTTGAAAACAAGAAGCTGGGAAACTTGGACTTGCTACTGCAATCTGTTTTTTTCTGTTAAAAACTAACCACTGAGGAAACAACCACTCATTTTTAGTTGCCAAACTTTATCGCTAGTATTGTTTCTCCACTTCAATCTCTCCTCTGCCTCCCTGCCCTCCAAACCTTGGGAAAGGACAGGCAACCAAAAGCAGGGCTGGTTTAGGTGCCAGACAGAGAACAGGGAAGGCTGAAATTCTCCAGTCATCTGTCAAATACATTTTTGATCTGGGGAAGTGGAAAAAACAAATGCATCAACAGGTACTGCTTGAAAGTGGAAGTTCACCACTGTTACCCACAAACACACCAGCTAATCTTCTTTATCGTTTAACCTCAGCTTTACAACTTGTTGCTTCCTACTTTCATTGCTTCTAGTAGAAGATTTCTCCAGAACCTCCCACCTAAGTAATTAAGAATTTTCTTTTAGTTTGTGCATAACCAAGTTACAGCCTGTTACTGTTCCAGCAATTCTGACTTTTTTCCCAAAATAGGTATTTCTTTCACTCCCAGATGTTAACTCACCTAAATATTACCATTGCCAATTAGAGCTTACAGGCATCATTTTGCTGCAAAGATGACTGTTCTGTCTCATCTCAATACTAAGGCTTCCCACTACCCTTATTATCCAAGTGACCCCTCTCCACCTTCCTAGTTTTAAGGCACCTTTCTTGAAATTGGTAACTGGCAGCGTGCATGAAGCTCCAGAGTATAGAGCACCCCACGTTTTTCAGACTTCTCCATTAACCCCGGCTTCTCTTCCGCCAGAATTACCTTTGCTGACACGCAGCCCATGGAGTCTTCTCTTACTCCCAGATCTGCAGAACTCGCGCAACAGTACTCAGACAGTTTCACCTTCAATGCCACCATTTCAGGCACATGTTGCCTGCCCATACCTTCTACTTATTGATTAGAAGGTTTTGTTGCTTATCAATCACTATTGGGTTTTCTCCTTCCTATGGTAAGTCCTATGGAGCCCAAAAAAAGTCTTTAAATCATAAAAACCAAATCATAGGGGGAAGTTCTTCTCTTGGAAGGATGCCTGTCTTTGAATATATACACACATATACATTGTTCACACCACTTTTTTTTTTTTTGCTTCTTTTAGTAGATCAAAACCAGTCTGGAAAACAAATCTTTTGTCAGCTTCAGTGCTTATTACTGGCTTCAGTTTTCTTTTACTAGGGGATATAGTTCCATTAAATCAGTGTCTGCAAGATTGGAGTCCAGGAGAACTCCATCCTATTTCATGCTTCATTATGAAAGATTCATAGAGTCCTACTCATCATGTTTCTACAGTCATCTACATCAACTTTAGCGTACTAAAATGTTGTACAGTATGAAGTGACACGTTGAAATGATCAGTCAAGTTCACTGGGCTTAACCAGTCTGACAATGATACGTAATCTTATTTTAGCTAGGGATAAAGAGACATCCAAATCAGCATACAAGAGCAATCTTTATTGTGGTAATTAACATTTACCAAATTGAAACATTAAGCTCAAAACACTGAAAAAGTGCCCTAGAGGCAGAAGTACAGGAGCGAGATTACCTACAGGCCACCGAGAAAGGAGGCTGCCTTTGTGCTGGAAGAAGCCCTGCAGGGATGTGAGCATCACAGCCTGAGCTTGTTTTCTACGGGGAATGGTGGTAATAGGATTAGTTTCTACAAGATGACATGTTAATAAACTGTCTGTCACAAACACACACACACACACCATCCTGGAGAGAAAAAAAATCAACCAACAAGTCATTCCTGTGCAAAATGGGCTAAATTATTTAATCAATGTAAGAAATACGTAGAAAGCAACACTCTAGAGCAGAGTTAAACATTTGAACTTCTTGGTTGAGTACAAGATGGTATTTTATTTTAGCTTGTTTTTTCATTGCATGTACGATAGGAACTGAGAAACATAAAACAGGACTGGAACTAGAAGATAACCAGAGTACTACCTAAAGTCTGTCAAACCAGGGTCGTGTCATGAAATTCTTGATCTTCATTTAACATCATGCAGTTGAACAAGCTGTGTGTGGATATGTGTATATGCACAGGGAGGTTCAGATTGGGTATTAGGAAACATTTATTCATGGCAAGTGTTGTCAGGTACTGGAACAGGCTGCCCAGGGAAGCAGTGGAGTCACCATCCCTGGAGAGGTTTAAAAGATGTGGAGATGAGGCTCTTAGGGATATAGTTTAGCAGTGGACTTGGCAGTGTTTGGTTTATGGTTGGACTCAACGATCTTAAGAGTCATTTCCGGTCTAAATTATTCTATAATTTTATATGTGCATGTGTTAGCGTTTTAACCAAGTCTGAGGCAGAAATCATTACACTGAAGGAAGTGTGGGTGCTAAAAAGTCCAACTCCCAAAGCCAGTGTAAATTCCTTCTGATGCTTCCCATGACACAGACCAGTTAAGGCTTCTGAGAAAACCATTCACAAGCTACAAATTGCCAGAACAGCATAGGGCTCTACAGCTTTGGTTTGGTTCATTTTTAAAAATCTTCATTCTTTCATCTTGTCTACTAGAGACCATTTAGGGTGGCTTCTACAGCAGGTAACTCCGTATTGTAATGACACAGCAATGGCACTGGATACCTAAAAATTCACGCATTCTAGGAATGTTCAGTTTCTTACTTTGGTTGATACCATTAGAGAAAACAGATCATTTATCCACCATGACTACTACTGTTATCACTTGTGCTGTTTCCTCTTCTGGTTTTGCCACCCTCTAGTGATCTACATTTTCATTTATACACTTGTGCTCTTATTTTACTAGGAGAAAAACTTCAAGAGACCTTACTGGGGCTTCATTTGCATTTGATGATTCCATTTAATAGCCCTGTGGGCTAAAAGCCAACTGATGAAAATTTCTAATTCATGATAGCAGAGGAGGACGTTAACCTCATTAGTATCAAAAAGAAATGACCAAGTGTCAAGACAGTTTTCACAGTTCCATTTCAGACCAGTTAAAGCTCCCAGAATTAGGTTAGTCAATGGTGCAGACTAGTTCCTTCGTTAACATCTCGGGCATTAAGCACTGACTGCATCCGTCATGCTGATGGATCCAGTTACTGGAAATTTAAAAACCAAGCAAACCAAAAGATACACAATGAATTCTTTATACTTAAAAGCTCTTAGTGGGGGGGGCGGGGAAGGATAAATTGTCTTTATATTTTTTCCATTTAAGAACAAGTGCACCTGAATAAAATGGGCAAGTTGGGGAAGACAGGTATTTTCTGTACTGTATCATTTGTCCTTCTCACTATCATGACACAGAAAAATTAAACCAGCTTTGTAGCAACTAGATAAATCACAGGGTAAGCACAGGGTTTTATGATACTCCTAAATTTGCCTGGATCCTCATCGCCTCATTGGTCTCATTTTGCCAAAGCCTCCCTGCTGAACAAGGAGTCGTTCCAGGCTGCCAGACTCACTGCTGCTGGTGTTAGTAAGAATTTACTTCAACCTTTTTTTTAGTTCTTTCTAGATATCTACTCTCCTAATTTTCTCTATTAACTTCAATGCTATCACAAACCTCCACAAATATCACAAGCAACCAGCATTCCAAAAAATGTCAGTTGAGGACCTTTGCAGAGCATGCTTCAACATTAATTGCAAGCAAGTAACTAGAATCACAGCAATATCAGGTACATTTTGGAAGACTGACCTTGCAAGGCATTGACTGCCCAGCTCTACAAGGTTTGTGTTCATCAGGGGACTGAAACTTTTAACTCAAGTGGTGGAGGTTCTTACTTTGGAAAAAGAAAAACTCATGCAAGTGGGCAACCATGGCTTGTTCTAAACACAATTAACAGGGGAAATAAAAGAATCCTAACTCTGAATTATTCTTTTATTCATTAAGAAGGTGGAACAGTATTTCTGCCAGTCCTCTTATATGCACTTGCTGTGCCCAGTAAGGACATTTCGGCTCTAAAGAGAAATATGGAAGAGGTGAAAAATTATGAACAGTCCTTCTCCACTCCCCAAAATAACTGGATTCCATTTCAAAACAACAACAGAATCCTCAAAAATGTGGGTCAAAGAAAATGCATTAAAACGTTTCACCTAACAACAGCATTCTCCCTTCCGACTAAAATCTTGACTTTCATCTTAGGCAATCTTAGACTCTTCACTCTATTAATAGCTCAATGCATGATAAATAATACATTATTCAAAAGGAACTTGTACTTTCATATTTGGTACAATACTTGCAAGCTACTGGCACTGTCTTTCACTTGATTTCAAGTGACATGCCCGAAGTCTTTGCAAGGAAAAATAAATCTGCCCATTCAAAACACAGATGCTGTCTCTGTTCAGCTGAATGCATCTTTTTCTTGCAACCAAAGAAATACTAAGTTCAAAATGTACTTCAAAGTGGGGGACAGCACATAAAAAAGGATGAGGTGTCCTATTCAATTCGGGTCCCACCACTTGTAAAAGGACGTAGCAGAATTATAAAAGGTTCAAAGATGGGCAATAAAAATTATTAAAGTCATGCTGATTCTTTTGTATCAGTAGAGACTGAAGATGTTGGGACTTCTTAGATCAGAGAAGCAAAAGTAGAGATGACATGAAAATAAAGACGACAATACAATAAAAGGTACAGCAAAGATGAATCACGGTCTACCATTCAGTCTCTTTCATAAAGCAAGATCAAGGATACATTCAACACTATCAGAAGGTTCCAAAATTGACACAACGTATTATCCATCTATAGAACTTAACAGTACATGATATCATCAATGTCAGGAGTTTAGGCTGAATAAAAGAAATCCAGACAGGTTATGCATGCTGAAGTTCCAATGGCATTTTTAAATTTTTCTAACATTCTGATCTGTCCAAATGAAACTATTTCCTTAGTCTTTTAGAAGAGAAATCCCCTGGGGTCTAATTTTTATAGTGCCAAGAATAATTCATTTTCAGTTTATCAGGCAGCCAAAACACTTCACTTTTTATCCAGTCATAAATCACAATACAACAGAAATTGAAACAAAACATTCCGATTTTACTGGTGTCAGTAATTCCATGAAAAAATACCTGTATCTCGTCTTGAATTTTTAAACGTCTTTGTGGTCTACATTGGAGGAAAACAGATTATAAATATTGGAATTTCAGAAGTGAAGCTTCCTGTTTCGGCTAGCACCTTTCTGTAAGTCTTGTAAATATCAACAATTACCATGTGTCTTTAGTATGAAAACAACCTGCATTTTCAATAACATAGACTGAAATAGTATCAAACATGAATTAACTGAAAACACAAACAAGAAAACAAAAAGGTGCATTCTGACAGCACCTGTTTTGGAAATACATCTCTGTTAGAAAGCTAAGAAGGCTTCTGTGAGATCACCGAATCACAGACTATCTCAAGTTGGAAGGGACCCACCAAGATACTGGGTGTTCATTCGTTCTTGAGTTAATATAATACACGTCCACACGCAAGCCAATTTTAAACAACGTCTGGGAGTAAACCTTTCCCATCTTCTACTCTTCTTGGGTTACTGGGCAGTTCAGCACAGCTGTCACCAGGAAGAGAAGGTGCCTCATGCCCATGGTGGTGGGGAAGAGTCACCCCTGACACCCACACCAACGGAGCTCCTCAGGCCTGGAAACAAGGGCTTGCTGGTCAGTGAGGCTACAGACACCGCGTCAGGGTGTAGCAGCTTCAGAAACCGGAGGCACAAGGAGACATGGGACTATTCTGCGGTAGCTCTGAGCTAGAGAGCCTCCGAACAGGAGAGAAGATATGTAGTAGGAGCAGAGAGGAAGAGAAAGTCTGGAGAAGGTAGCAGGAATGTCATTGATATATCACTTTACAGCCGTGTTACTATTTTCTTGTTGCTATGGGAATACTAGAGAAAGAGGTTACCATTTTGTATTCCAAGCCCCACATAAACTCTAGGTGTGAACAGTATCATTTGCTTGCAGCCTATAATTTTCTCTTCCAAGTAGTGTTAAATAGTTTTGTTTGGGGGGAGGGTATTAATAATACTCTCTTCTCTATTCACATGTTAAAATTAGCTAACCTTCTACCTGCTCTGGAGAACATCCAAGAAAATCTAAAGCAATGACAAGCACTAACTTATCAGGGTAAAACAGATCTTTTTTCCATATAATTAAAATTAACGTAGTAACTGAAATACTCTTCATGGAGCTGATGCTATCTTGCTTTTTATGATGAGGCCATCAACTAAATTAATTCCACCATATTTAACTTGAGTGTCAAGAACCAGACTTCAAAGCACTTTAGAGGAAATAGCTTTGAAAATTTTAGTAATGATTCCAGGAGCAGTCTAGAAGTCCTTCCTTATCCTAATCAAACAACATGGCCTGCATTCTCTGAGGAAGGATCAGAGATGCAAGTCAGAGGTAAATACTGGATTAATTTATTTTAATCAGTTGTATCGATACAGAACAGGAGAGGAAAACTCACAGGATACACTGGGCTGTGTTTGTAGACTCACGTGACGACTCCTCACTTCAAAGTGAAAGAAATTATGATTCCTCACATTTACTCAAATGATCATTGGCAGGAACAAGCAGGTCTTGAAGCACAGGCTCAGCACCATGAAAGTGCTACCAACTCTTTATTTTTGTATTTCAATAAATTGTTTGATGTTCTGCCTGAAGACTTAAATCATACAGGAATAAGTGCACATATCTAGCTAGTGATCACTTTGCTGCTCACTTATCCCTGTTCAGAGAGAGTTTTCTACACAGTTTATTATAACAATATAACAGACAAAGTAACGTACAAAAGCAAATGCCAATTTTCAGTCTCTAGGCTATTTTCACTGAGCTGTGAATAGAAGTTTGAAACTTAAGTATCAACTAGAGACAGGTTCATGGCATCTGAGAAGAGCTGTACGGAAAGGTTTGAACTAGCAGGTTTCCTAGTTACATACTCTGAATTATTTCTCCCAAGCTGCAAGGGCTATTACAATAATTTTTCCTAGAAATCTTGATAGGTTTCAACCATATTCAAAGAGAATTAGTGTTCAGACTGACAGAAGCGTGGACAGGGATTTACTTAGTGTTCTCCCACTTCTATCAATCTTACTCAAAATTCACCTGAAAGAGTCCACCTGACCTCACAAATTTCTGAATCAGTCTCCTTAGTGCCTGTTAAAAACAGTCCAAAGACGCAGTTTATGTTGAGAATTGTTACTCCAAAGTAAATATATAAAGCTGTAAGTAGGCATATAAATATATTGAAGCAATGCTAAAGAGAAAGGCTATTTTCCCAGGAAGCCAAAGAAGAACTCTTCACAAAAGGTTACTTCAAAACCAAAAGTATTTTAGCTCAGCACTGTATTCTCTTAACAAAGATCTTAAATACTGTTTGAGATGAGTGAAACAGAGATGGGAAAACATGAGTTCCATATTTAGATTAAGACTGATGCTACTTGTAGAAGAAGGAGTTGGGGGCATTTGCTGCTGCAGCAAAATCTGTAGCAGCCATTAGAAAGGGCTGGATAAAATTCAGATGTTGTAACCAGTGTGTGTGAAATGCAGAGGTATGTAACTCATCAACAGAAAGCTACACTAAATAGCATTTAAGAGCCTGCTTATGCAAAAGCAGAGACATACAGAACGGGTGCTAGCATGTACGTGTTTCCAGCACACACCGTACATTGTAAACTTTACTCGACTGCATCAGCAGCAGCAGCAGAAGAGCACTCTCAGAGCAATGAGAACAAGGAAACATCAGCTGGAAGATGCTGTGCCATTAACAATTAAACACTGTGGGGAGCTTGGAGTTGCTACTGGTGGGGAGGAAATAATTCTTCAGGTTTAGCAGCGATTCCTCTGAAGGCTGCGTACATCCCAGAGCACGGGGTCAGGTCAGCACTAGGACAGCTGGTGGTGTACGCATTTTTGAACTTGGCAAGTCATCCATTGCCATATAATCGTTATTGCCAGGCATTTAAATTGGGATTAATGGGGAAAAAAAATGGGTGCTAAATTTGAACCAATACTATACTATAAAGGAATAACAGGCCAAGTTCTCAATTGCAGTGACTCACCTTCCCTGAGGTCAATGAAACTACATCAGCAGGCAATTTTGTCCCATTAAAAGGACCTAAGCAAATAATTCATAATGAATCATTTAACTAATTAATCTAAATTTTTCAGCATGAATGCTAACAGGCTCCAAATTAACCTCTTATTTTTTATTTGCAGTTATTCACTGAATAACTATTGCCCATAACACTGCTGTGAGGTGTCCACAGAAGGATGGGAGAATTTCGGATGTGTCCTCAAGGTTGTATAGCATGCTTCTGTCCATCGGGAATACACAGTTCACAAAGCAAAAGCTGTTCCCCAACGTTATTCTATGCCATTTGCCGGAAGGTCAATGCTATTGTTTAAAAATTTTGCCAGCGAACTGACTTACTAAAGCACTCAGAACAAAAAAAAAAAAAATGAACACTACAAATTCTGTGAAAGAACACAAAACAAAGATAATTTACCACTCTTACTCCATTGCTTATATTAAAAAAGCAACTAGGAGAATTAATCCCTTTTGGTTTTTCCTCTCAAAATAAATGCAAGGGTTTCGTATGGATATCAATAATTGAATAATGAAGTTATTTATAGTATTATATATTCATATGTTCTCCCTCTCTCTTTTCCCAATCAAAAGAATCTGCAGAGAAGAACCATTCAGTGCATCTCCCTGCCATGCCCAAGGCTCATTTTTTTGCCCAATACACTGTATATAAAGTAGCTTATTCATTACAGTCATTGTCTTAAGGATGCCCTTTCAGTGCTCCCTTTGTTTCCTCTGAGATCTCTTGTTAAAAATCTTGAAAGCAGGTTCTCTTCATTTACCCAGACATCTGTTTTTGTTCAATCCCTCATGCTACTACGCATTAGTATTTAACATTTGTACAGAGTTAATGTTTAAAGGCCCAGCTATGGCTGACACCATTCTGACAGAAACTACACAGATTAGAAAGTTCATCCCCATCCCAGCCGTGATCTCCGGGTAGACAAGACACAATAACCAACACACGACACAGTCAGGGATGGAGCACGCTGCAATTGAAACAGGATGGGGCAAGCCTGAGCCTCGCAGGAGCCTTTAGCCACATGGGGCATTTATCAAAGGTACTGCTCAAAGCCTGCTGGGTGGATTGTTCTGGAGTAACCACACTGATTGTGCTCTCCTCCTGCACAGTCAGAAACTTAGGAAGGTTCTTCAATCCCTTCTGAATTAAAAGGCACAACAAAAGTACAATGCCATTAGGGAGAGCTGAAACTAGAAGTGAAAAACCTCTCACCATTTTTTCTGTCTGCCGGTTGTCCACAAAAGCATTTCAGGAGATGCTGCTAAATGCTTCTCAAAACATTAATGTCACTACCAAAAATTGCTTAGAGTCGAGCACATGGTCGCAAGTGTGCATTATCTGTCATTTGCTCATTTTCAAACCAACATATTTACGCTCTGCAACACTTGAAGCTCTTCTGGTTTGTCACAACTGTCCTCTCCCAGTGAATTATCCTGCATTCCCTGGGGCCAAGGCACTATGAGCTGAAGGATTCTTCACAAATGTTTTGTGTTCTGAAAAAGTACAGCCCTTCTCCCTCTTTCATTTTAACAACTTGTGGACTGGAAGAAAACAAAAGGATTAACAGCTCTCATGCATCCAATAAATGCTTTGGCCTTCTCTACCTTGCTTTTTAATCAGTGGCTCAGGGGCCATTCCCTGTATACACTAGCAAACCTAATATTAGCTCTTAATGAACCAGTTACTGACAGCCGGGAATGAAAGCTGCACAGAATAGAGGAAATTACTACAGAAACATAATTTTCCTTTCAAATTGCATGCAAATATTATAATGGCAATAGCACACAAGTTTGTCTGTTTATGTATGGCTTACCTGTTTTCACTGATTATTGCATAAACCACTGCTCCATGTTACGAAGTGTAAAGATCACTCTGCTAGGTCAAATATCTTATTTCAAGCTGTTGAAGTTATTGCATTTAGCTCCAGAAGCCCTGCTTCCCACCTCTTTCTTACTGACCCAAGAGGTCATCAACCACACACGTCATGTCCGACATCGAAAAAATCCCACCAGCCAGGCCAAGTACACTCACAGACAACTAAACATTTGTATTTTTCTTTCAGCACCAGAAGCTGACCCATGTGACGGTTTCTTGTTTTGTCACTTTCTGGGGCTTTGAAGACGGTCATCAGGACTGACACAGAAACTCCCGTGTTCCACATCACCTACAATTCCGCTTAACAAAGCACTCAGGCTCATATCAACTCAGAATCAAAATCAGACTGCCCAGTGAAGTGGATGAGTCACCATTCCTGGAGGTGTTTCAAAGACATATAGATGTCCTTAGGGACGTGGTTTAGTGCTAGAGTCAGGTTATGGTTGGACTCTATGATCTTGAGGGTCTCTTCCAACCAAAATGCTTCTATGAATCTAAAAGCCCTGCACTCTTTCAAACAGGAAGAATTATTAAGGGTTAAGGAGCAGCTGTCCCAGAATAACCTTGAGCAGCAACCACGGCATTTGAATCCCTCTGGAAACTCACTAAATGAAGAAGTGTGTAAGGAAGACAAAACCATCAAGAACAAACTTACTCATCTTTTTTTTTTTTCCCCCTCCCTTTATTCAGACAGCAAGGAATTCCAACAGTACTATAATACATCAGCCATATCTCACAACCCTTTCTTAATTGGCATTAACCTGTATTTCAGGAGGTAACATTTCACTAATTAAAAGAAAATCAGACACAACTTATTATAGTCAACTTACAGTAATAGTACCCTTCAGATATTGGCAGTAATGAAGATAAAGCAATAATGCACTCAAATAATTGTTCCTCACAATTTTGAATCCCTTGGATAGCTATTAGCCTAAAGCACAATCATGGCTCATTAGGACTCTCCAAATAATAACTCAGAACAAAAGAGTGAAAGATTCCTCATACACAAACTCACACAGTTTTTTCAAATCACTGAAGTACTTGAACGAGATTGGAGTTGTGGTAAACATCATAGGTTTAAATTATTTAAGCCAAAAAGAAGTTTTCAGATTCTGTTCATGTGCCCTGCTACATCTTCTCTCCCCTCTACAACCTCTCCTTTTCACCCCGCCTCTGCTCCCAGTTTTGCTTTTTATTTCTCCAACACTCCCCCGACTCTTTCAGTGCCCTCCGAGAAGTAAAGCAGCAGAGGAAGATGGACATGAAAAAAATCTCAAGCAGCTCCAGACAAAAGGATTAAAGAAGTAGGTGAAGGAGGCATGGACAAGGAACACAGTAGGGATATATGAGGGTCAGAAAGTTTTGCATCATTGCTGCTCTTCCTTTCCAGGATGCAGCGTATCTGAGGACGCAGACAGATACGCTGTTGCAGGCAGAGCAGCAACGTTAGACAAAACCCTTCAACGTGCTGCAGCAGCCAAGGCAAAGAGCAGGATCATTAGCCTGATTATTCCCAGTAGTAAAGACTGAGGACTGCAGGATACAACAACTGTTGGAAGCAAATTAAAAAGGTAAAGAAAAAGTCCAGCTTCATCAAGTAAGGCTACAATCATTAACAGCACCTAACAGAGATGATACCAATGGGTATCTCTATGAACCTGCAAGAAACAGAGAATACTCTTCCCAGTGGATCAGCAGTAAACACAGCAAAATATTGTCTAAGGTGATCAGCCCATATCCCACACGATTTGCCTGCATCCCACCTTGAGAAGCTGCTGTCTTCGTCTCTTTGGTGGACAGACAGAGCCTCAGACTGATTAATTCCTTCCAAGGAGTAAGTGAAAAATTAGAGACATTGGTTGTCCCACAGAGACTGAATATAGAAGAGGTTCTGAATTGACTAGACTAAGTCAAGAAAAGTACCCTTAATACTTGATTTGCCTGGGCTGTGCCATGTAACAACTCATCCACACATTTTTCAGCCAGTTCTAACAAACAAAGGCAAGAAAGTTTTGGCTCATGGCAGCAGAAAGCTTATAGTAGACAACACCACAACAGCTGCGAAAATTTAATAGACCCTTTCGTAACCAAAATCAGAATTATGCCTGGGAGAGGATCTGTAAAATCAGGAAGGTTGAACAAAGAACAAAAGCAATACTGTGGAATGAAATTCAGAGACCTGCATTTCACTCCCAGCTCTGATAAGGTCTTCCTATGTGATCGTGAGCAAAAAAACCACTTGAGCTGTCTGGCTTTCCAGCTCTTGGACAGTCCTCCTCTACTTGCCCTGCAAGATTCTCTCTGTTTGCCCAGCACATGATCTCAGTTGGGGTATTTGCACTGGACTGCAATAAAAACAATTAAGTGTCTGACTAATGCCAGCATTTTAATAAGTTGGTCCACCAGTGTATAAAGGAAATGAAACCTTCCTTTTCAGAAAACACAGGGACCTTCAACTACCAAGAAAGAGAATTAATGTGACAGACAACTCCAGAACAAATACTGTGATTAAGATTCTCCTGGTCTGGTCTTGGCAAAAATTGATAAAAATGATAGATACACATGTCAAAACAGATGAATTCCTGTAAAAAAATCCACACCAGCTAATGTGCCAAAGCAAACAAAAGTACCTGGAATCATATCAGATAAAGACATAGATAAAACACTGTCAACAATAAAAACAGTAATACAAAATGTTTGACTGGTGAACAAAAACCACACTTGGAGTGGGAAAAATCACTAGTCAAAACTGACTGGTATATAGACATAGACCACACCAGCTCTGCTCAGGACACCCAGCTTGTCCCCTGTCACGTCTCAAAGAAGGGCTGCAGGAAAACCATTTCCATAGCAGAATTCCTGCACTCACACTTTGATCACTCATCATTAGACTACCAGAAAAGGGATGATATAAACTGTAAAAGTGCAGTAACCAGATTGATGTGACTGCAGCTATCCCACAGACATCATCTCTCCTAGCAAAGGTGGCAATGAAAACACAGACTGACTGATAAATCTTTAGGGAATCCTCTTCCACTAAGCTGGAACCGACTGCCGTCAGCTGCAGCCTACAACAGAGGACAGATGCAAAAATGTGGTACCCTGCCCACCTCTTCTACTAATTGAAGATGAAGCCACTAACACCAATTCTAAGGCCACTTCTTTATTCTCCTGTATGTCAGACCAATAGATGTAAGTAATTTCCATTTCTAGTTAACACCATGAGACCCAAATGACCCCTCTGCTATTATGCTAAGATAAAGGAGGACACATGAGTGTAAACAACAGTGAAATTGACCTTCCGAATGGCCAAAATTCAGGGGAGATAACAAAGGGATAGGGAGTGGTAAGAGACAGTACTGCTGAACAACAAGAATGAGTAAGGATGGAAGATGGACAATTACTATAGTACATTGAAAATTTGTGCAAAAATACTTGTGACTACGTACAGGAAAATTTTAAAGCAGCCATCAACTTTAGCATTAATCTAAATTCCCATTTCCCCCAACTATCAGGGACGAGTTGGTGATTATTCAAACAAAAAGAGAGGCTGATGCATTTCTCTTCTGGTCAACAGGTGAAACCTTACTGATGGCTTTGAAAGTCAAGATGTCAACCCAAGCATTTTACTCTTTTTAAGAGAAACAGGAAATTAAATGTAGGGTTTTTTTCAGGTACAACTTCTGCAGAAAACTCTCTCCTTGCAGGGAACGAGGCAATGGAAAGGAAAACTAAAAAGGTCACATAAGCAAAACAAACATGTGTCCCTGTGGAGGAGCACAGAAGAGATCATCTTGCACTTCACACTGAGAGCCGATAGGATTGTGGAAAATGAAGAGCTGAGCGTGGCTGTATGCTTCCTTGCTAAAGGTTCTGTTGTATGCTTACTTTTCATTATCTCCTTCGCATGACCTTACAGGGCAGAAAAAAGGCCACCTAATACATCAGCCTCATTTATTTTACATCTGTTTATACATAGGACTAGTGTTTTAATGAATCCGTTTTGACATCCTGGTCATCTGAGATGGCACTTGTGGCAATAAAAGGGGTACAGAGTGTTACAGACTGGTAAAGGAATTAATATTCAGGATGATAATAGGACATTTGACCCATTCCAAGAAGCAGCTAACTCCCATCATATATCAGTGTGTAACATACTAGGTTGCAATAGTAATTTAGTCAAATCATCTCCCTACAGCTAATAAAAAGGAAATGGTAAAGATTTATAATTCATATGGATTAGTTTGTGCCTGTGACTCTACACTTCTGGTGTAATCATTTGATACACTAAAAATCAATGAGATACCAAGAGCTGAAGCACAGGCTTGAGATGAAACATTTTCATTCCCATAGTGTAATTAGCTTGATGCAGTCACTTCCTAATGGTAGAATTCGTTTCCATTGGAAAAGAATAAATTCCTCACAGCAATTTGGACTTTAATTAAAATCAGCTACCAAGATGCGTCTTAATTTGGGTCCTGCTCCCATGTTAAGCACAAAATAGGCTAGACAGCCTCTCTGGTGTGGAAGGTCAGGCACCGGGACTCATCCAGCATAATCCACTGCACATTTACTTACATGTAAAAAAAAAAAAAAAAGTAACATGAGAACAACCATTTAAAACTCATAGACAGCTCCTGAGCTCCAAAGGCAGCTGCAGGGATCATACCTATGCTCCCACCTGAACTGGCTAGGGAACAAATCTGCAAGGGAGGGACCTGACCCCCAAACCCTCTCTCCTCTGCATAACGAGTACATTTAAAGCCAAACTTGTAAAGCTCTCCAGGTGCCTAATTCCCATTAATTTCACTGAACTAAGAATTCGTTATATAGTTCTCAGAAAAGATCTGAGAGATTTCTCAACATATTCTGCTCTTAGGAACCTACCAAGGAAATGAAGTAAGTAATGTGTTTGGTTTTCTTAACCTGACACAGACTGTATCTTTAAAGAAAACATATTCTATTTAATCTATAGGCTGGCTCTTGGTCCCAGTGAAGCGATCTATGTTTCATATAGACAGGAGCTGCTGCACCTTGTACCTTTCTCTTTGGTATCATTTCCCAACACAATAATATACATATATATATATATATATTCGCAAGAGTTTGTTTCTTTGTAAGAATCAATAATCTCTCAGAATTATAATTTTTGCCAGTTTACTTATCCTATATTTGTACAAACTCTTGCAAAACAAAATCAGAATTTTAGCTACATATTAAAACAGTACATAAGTGCGGTTTTGTGTGTGATGACAAAAACTTTACAGCGTTTTTAATGGTTATTTCATTAAAGAGTCTCTCCATCAAGTCACATAGTGGAGCAGGTGCATATGTACAAGGAAAACAAGCTTTAAAGAAAGAAGAAAAAAGGCAGAGTGGGAAAGAAAAGAACTATTTTACAGCTACTTCTGTCACAAAGAAGAAAGTTGATTATCACTCTTTGATAAGGAAGAAGAAAGCTGTCTAATGCTTCTAAAGCTAAGTTGGTATATAATTTCCCTTTAAGTTATTTGACTTTCCCCCATGAGCCTTTCTTGTGCAAGGTTACATGCGTAAGCAGCGAGCAATTGGGTTTCTGGCTCTTTTCAAAGCTCATTTTAGGATCTCCAAACTCCTGCCAAGTGTCCTAAAGCAGACATCACATGAGAAAGCCTCCTAATCACCAGCAATGCCTTGTAAAGGGGGAAACAGTCAAGCACAGAACACCACAGGGAGAAGCCTTGAACAAAACAGACTAATCTAGGAAGGCATCGCTTCTGTATATTTCCAAAATCCCCCCCCATAGGCTAATATGACCATTCTCAGCTCCAGTAGGACAGGTACAAACACACCATTCCCAGTGAGATTCCCACAGAGCTGCTTACGGGAGAATGGATACGTGTAAAGACCGAAATCAGTACTATGGCAGGAGCCAATTGTTTTTATCTCAAATCCCCATTCTCTCCTTATTTTACAGGTAATTAGTAAATGCTGGGCAAAACAAATTCCCTCTTCCCTCTGAAACTCAAACTACACCGCCCAGCTGTTTTTGTGAGTGATCTTTCCCTTAGCAACATGCCAGAGCACTGATACACCCACAGGTTTTGTTCCACAGCTCTTGGATTTCTATTTTCCCAGGAACTTGTTGTCAGGATCAGTGCTGTAGCACAAGTGTTAATCTTCAATGACCTTCTACCCCCCCTAGCCCTCTACTCAGGCAATTAAAATTGATTTTTCTCCTTTTCACCATATAACAATCTCATGTGCTGTCCTTGCTTTACTATTAGACAATGTAAAGCTGCACCCAGAGCAGAACATGTGAAATCAGGCTTTTGTACAGCCCTGAAAGCAGCTAATCTCAGCAGTCAGCAAGGAAGCAACAGGAAGACAGCTTGCAACTATCTGCCTCCATCCAAAATGCCCCAAAACAGGCTGCTTTCAACTTCGAGCAGCATATGAAGCATGAGGACCTGCCCGGTGCCGTGTGAAACACAAAGGCAGTAACTTGTATTAACCAGAGTCAAGAGCATGGAGCCTTAATAATTAATACTACAAGAAGCAAAGACTGAAGAACTATTAAGAACACAACAAGCTATTAGTAGACTATTGAAGATACATTTTTCACACTCAAACACCCTGATTATCAGAAGGGACATGCATCCTTTTCCTTAGATGATGAAGAAACCACAAGCAAGTACTTTCCAAGATCTACATGCCTTCATATGGCATGCTGTATAACGAGCTACACGAACAGACAGCAACAGCAAATACAGCCATGTCACATATGCAGAGAAGAGGGTGCTCAGGCAGACTTTGGTGGACACAGACGGGAAGATGCTGCTGTCCTCAGAGTCCAGCCTGTGAACAGAGAGCTGCTTCGGTCACCTCCAAGGACATCTCACAACACTGGGGTGAAGAATCCCCCAGCTTTTACATCTGACCTCCTCTCCAGACCCTTGCAAACAGCCACTGCCCAGATCTCTAGCTTTTTCCAGATCCTACCTATTTCATTAGCTATCCGAGGCTCATCAGCTCTCCTCTTAGGCAGCTCTGCATGCCTGGACTTCTGAGCAAAGATAAAGCATTAACCTCACTTCTCTGCAGCAGGGGATTTTACATTCTTGTTACAATAATGTTTTTTGCTTTGTTTTAAGATAATTAGATCTACAAATCAATACAGTTCTCTCCAAGCAGCAATTACAACTGAAGAAAGATAGCTATTGGTACTATGGAAAGCCATTCAATTAGCAGCTGTTACCTTGAAGGCAGTTTGTCACATTTTCAAGCGTAGATATTAAATAACGCTGGGTTTGCTTGCCTTGTTAGAAGTCCCCATTTCCACAGAGGGAAAACACAATTCAATAACTAAGTTACACCAAGAGGTAACAGGCTCAACAGCAGAGCCTTGAAAGCAAATAGTGCTTGTGAGAGAAATGTGACATAGGGAACAAGGAGTGGAGGTTAAAATAAAATTAGGAGGGCTGGTCAGTCTACCAAAGCCATTTTGCTTCCTCCTGTAAACCCCTAAGTATGTTACAATAACTGGTGCATTGGTCTGTATTGGGGAAATAAGTTAATTCTTTCACCATAATCCATGTTTCTCACATTCTCATGGCCCTGGCTGTTAATATGAGGAGGTCAGTATAAAAGAATTGAAATACAAACAAAATTCATAATTTAGGATTTTTTTTTAAACCCTGAAAAAAAATCGTCATCTCTGTTTTAGAAGCACTAAGCCGTGTGTCTGGGGGGCTTTTCACCCAGGGACAGTATCCCTTCTCTGTTCTGCTTGCATTTCCAGAGCATTCAACACGAGCTATTTGGAGATTCTGGCTGTTGGAGCACTGCTCTTCTTGTTGCGCTGTTTTAATGGTGCATTACCCCACTGCCTTTCCCCAGAGAAGTTTCAGCACGCTTGAAGCAACCGGCATCACACAAGACAGCAGGATCCGTTACTGGGCTTCGCTGGTCATCAACAAATTGCATGTGAGCCCTACTGAAGAGCATGAAACTCAAGTACAAGATTCAGATTTTTAAACATTCTGAAAATCTTGCCTTGAACAAACGCTAATAATGTGGCAAATCCCTACAGAACTTTACTGATTTCTGATGGGTCCTCTACAAACAACTGAATGACCTCTGCAAAGAAAACTATTGGATGAGAACAGAATGTCCTCAGGGATTAGAGATAGTTTTTGTTCATATATTGGAGTATCTGAAGTCAGAGCTTATTCTAGCGATAGTTACCAAACAAGAACTATTTTTTTAAAAGAAAAAAAAAAAGTCAATTGCAAAACCATGGTTTTCATTTTGATAAAAAGAAATGAGCATTCAAACTTCTTTCTTTGCTACTTGTTTCTTTCCTGATTGAATATAAAAGCTTTCCTTGGGTTTGAGAACTCACTTCCACAGTGTCTTGTTCTGCTCTTACGACTCAATTAAGGTCACAACTACCTCTGCTTCACTCACGGAATGATCTCTTCTCTGCTCCTCTTGGCTAAAATGTCATTCCAGTGGGGCTGACCTTCAAAGCTTTCAGCTTTAAAATAACTCACTCGAAGTGGCAGTTTCATCTCCCGTTTCATTTCCCATTGACTGAGTAAAAGAAGTATCTGGGAGCGGGTTCTCAGATCCATTACCTTCCTTCATGAACACTGAACTCAGACTCAAAAGATCAAAGCCTGGTGATATGTTAACAGTCGCACATATGTGGTCAACACACGTTCACCCCGCTATACCCCATCTTGTTTTCCTCTTCACCAACTCCCACCGGGAGCTCAGGGGCTCATTGACCTTCAGGCAGGCCCATGCAGCTAAATGACCTAAGAGCCCAGAAGCACCATATATCGTGAGATTTATTTTTTGCTAACCTCTTTTCACCACATCAGCAATGTCCTTTTTCCAAACTTTACACTTGAGCTGAAAATCAAGATGCATCACCCTACAACACACAGAGGCAGATGATGATTTTGGATGCACTGACTGTGCTGGTGTCCCCCCATGGGCACCAGACCCTCCCTGTTGGTCACACAAAAGCCATAGGAGAATTTGGCTCTGGCACTTGAGCCACACAGACCTGACTTAATGCTTGGCTCAAACAGAGCTCGGCTTTATGCTCAAGCCTCTCAGCCTGCCAGTCTCCCAGACAGATGCCGCTAACCTTGTGTAATTATCATAGTTATAAGAGAAACAGCACATGAGAACAAAGACTTCATTACTAGCTCTAATTAGCTTTAAGCTAAAGGGGATTTAACATAATTTTCTCCCCCAATCTGGATGTCAAAGGGAAAAAAAAAAGTTTTTTGTAACCATTCACCTAGTTTCAAGTCAATAAAATCTTGTAAATAGCCAGGGTTGGAGAAAAAGGGAGGCCTCTGAGATCAGAAGATAGCTAAAGCTATTTTTAAGTTTATTGGTAAACACTTCTTCAAATAGTTCACACTAGTTAAGATTTCTTTTTGAACAAAGAGCTTTATGACAAGCTCCAGCATCTACCCAGAGCACCTCTCAGGAACTCATAACTATTTTTCCCATAACAAAACAGGTGGTAGCAGATGCTTTAGAAATAATAACGGATGCATCTTCCTTCCTGATATTTTGGGGTTTCACAGTTTATGGTTGGTTTTGTGCCAGTTTGTTTTACTGTTCTAGGGTTTGAAATCATGAATGTACCCAGGCTTGAACTCACAGACACCAAATGAATCAATGAGGAGGGCAGCAAAGCCATGATGCAGCTGCCTGTGAGCTTGGGACTTGGGCAGACTGGAGCAGGGAGGCTTCTCCTCTGCAGGTCCTCCAAGACTGGTCAAGCCGTGACTCAACTCAAACTGCCAGACCCCCGCGGCAAGGTAAGCAGAAAAAGTGCTTCTAATTTGTAGAAGGTCTATCTCTCTAAGGGAAGATTAGTTGTAATTCTTTGAGCTGGTATTACAAGTTATATACTCTTTAATAAGCTGAAAAGACAGAGCTGCTTGAATTTCTGACTGTTTATTTCCACAAGTGATTTTTAGGAGACGTATGCTGCGTGTACACACATGCTGAGATTATGTCACCCTTGTTTTCCTGGAAGAAAGGAAAACAACAGTTTTTCTAGTAGATCTATATATTTAGAATACTCAGCACTAAGCATTATTTTTATTCCAAATTTTCTTTTGTACAATTATTTTTCCTTCAGGGAAAACAGAATGGACTTAGACACCCTTCCAATGTGTGAAGAATACAGATTTTCAGTGTTACTTCATATAAACGTGTATGTTTGCTGTCAACATATGGACATGTGTAAAATTTGTAGTTTGCTAAATATCAAATATTTCACCCATGAAAATAGTTAAAAGCTAAATTTCTAGGTCACATCTTTGAAAAGTGACTTGACTCATTTAAGAACAAACTGATTTTCAGATCCTGGTTGATCCACAGACTCTACAAACTGCCTCTTTTGAATCAGTTTGTGCTTAGCACCCAAAAAACCAAGCATCTCCCCCTAAAATTAGTAACACGTTGCTCCAAAACACGTTGTTCACAGGACTATAAACTGGCCTGAGATTAAACTTCCATTTGTCACTAGTATTTTCTTTATTTTACATTCTCTGAGAGTTGTGAAAAACTGCTGGCTCAAAACATTCCCCAGTCCCCAGCATGGCAGATTACAATATACCCACATGTAATCAAGGAAGGCATGATGAGGTTTACTGAGTTTCTTAACATCAATAACCACTTTTCATAATGTAGACTTCACACTATAATGTCACTGAAAAACTTCCTAGCCAGGAGCTGCTCAGGATCTCAGACAGCATTGAACCCCGATTCCCTCAGTGAACACCTCTGCTACAAACAGCCCCAGGTAGAGCCAGCGAGGATGCTGGCAGAGATGCTCCTTTCTTCTTTGTCAGTAGCTTAAGTAAACAAAGCCACTCCTGATTTTCAGATTGGCCCCGGTTTTTAACAGCCCAATTTGAAATCAATTCATTTTCAGAAGTGCTCTGTATGTTTTCAACCTAATAAGGTCAAAAGGAACTTTCACAGTCAGAACATGAGCATTTCTCTGGGCTTCTCTTGCCCCTTCCTCTCCCATACACTTTGTGACAGGACTTGACTTTGGGGACACACGGAAATCTTTGCAAACTCTCCGGCAAAATCGCCTTTATCCATACAAAGCCTATTTTGTGCAACTCACTCTGTGTGCATCTTTTTTTCCTCTTTCTCTCGCTGTTTTTCTTGATAAAGAGTCAAATTAAAGTTCACTCGAGCAAAGATGCGGCAGAGATGGCTGCTAGCCTCAGGCCAGTTTCCACTCCTGAGATTTACAAGGCAGCCGCTTGGAGCTGATTATACACTTTCAACAACACATTTTTGACTTGACATTGGGTCGCATAAGAGACCTAAATTTAAACCTCGTCACATTATAGTTCAAGCATTGTCTGCCTTGCATGGACCCGCTGCCCCTTTCCTGCCTACAGCGACCTCCAGCCTTCCCACACCTTCCCAAACATCTCCACAGCCAGGGCACTCTGTCCTTCTGTCCCCAGAGCCATGCAGGTATCTCTGCAATGTGTGTAATACACTATAGTTAAAACTCATCTGCCTAAAGAAAAGCATGCTGTGGGTATAAATACAATATATTAATTCCTATTATTACCTTATGTTTCCTCCCAGCAGGCCATACTATTTTTAAACCCTCTATAGCTCTGATTATTTTATAGCTCAGCTAACGATACTACATAAATACTCCATGCTCAGCATTTCCATAGCAGACACATATGGGTTCCTCTTTGCTAACGCCCACGGCCATTAGCAAGCCAACCTCTGTTAGGATACCAACAGTTACCAAACTATAAGCACTCTAGTCTTTCCATAAGGTATTTCTTCCAGTGTAAACAGACAGCTCAAACATTAGTCCACCTGCTTCTACCACCCAGCACAGAACCCATCCTTTAACACCAACTCTCCTCCTCAGCCAGGCAGACGAGCCCAATGTGCCTGTACTGCAGCCCTGGTACCCACACAGCCCAGTTCAAACCATGGGGAGCCCTGGGACTGAGCAATCCCACAACTGGCACCAAGCTCTGGCCCTGGACTGATCCCTGGGGCAGGGTGGCACCACCAGCCACCAGCAACTCCTGCCCTAAACAACCCAGAAGTCACCATCGGACCTTTGCAGTGGAAGGTAGCACGTTCTCCAAGTGAACTACCAGGGGTTGACTCTGCCGAAATCCTTATACACACACGGCACCTGTGTCACACTGGTCAATGCACATTTTTTTCAGCGCTATCACTGCTCCCCAAAGCAAAAGATATCTCCCCATAAAGCCACTAATTTTTTCAGCAGGCATGAGAAGTCAGTTCTTCACCGCTATCCTCTGTGCTCTGTACTTACATGGAGAAGTGGATGATTAATGCTTGTGCAAGAAATAGCAGGGTGAAAAACGGAAAAACATTTTGGAAATATGGGTTTGCTTTTAAGCTGTGATTACAGGAAATATATTAAAGATGAGTTTTCTGAAGGGATTGCAGCTTGCTTCTAACTAGACAATTTCCATTTTGGTAAACAGACAACAATCTCCTCTGGAGTTAATACCCCGGAGGTCAAACCCATAAACATTGAACGAAACAAATCCAGACACACAATGCTGAATGTAATTCAAATCAAATGAGAGGTAAGTGCTTTACCCCAGCTCTCAGTTGAGCACTGCGACCTCTGAATCCTTGTGCATAAGCTGAGGCATGAGCTCTGCCCCAGCACCCCGATGTCTCCCACAACGCCCTCCGCGAAGGCCTTTCTCCCACACTGCCTGCCCATCTCCAGCTGCATAACACCTCTGCTAAAACACCGATGGAGGGACAGGAGCAGCTGTCATCTCCCATGCTAAAGAAAATGAGCGCTTACCCTAAAAGCCATAGAGAAACTAAGTCTTGTGAGCCAAAACCAACAAACATAGCCAAGCATGAAGTAACCATGTTCACACGTGCCAACAAAGAAAAGTGAGAGTTGTAACTTTACATGTATTACCACAAATCCAGGCAGAAAGCAGCTGTTTCTCACCTGGGATCCCAGTCTGCACCTCACCTACCCAGGAGCAAAACTGAAATCTCTGTAGCAAAATCTCTCAAATTCCAGCTTGCTGCATTCATGTCTTATTTAAGTGAATAATTTAATTTTTAATATTTTTTTTAAACTGAATTTAACCTGAATCTCAAAGAGGCAATCAGCATGCTCCTCTTCACTTTTATTTGGAATGAATTGCAAGGAAGAACTGAACAGGAAGAGACACAATGGACTGTAAGAGTCCAGCAGCATCTCTGGCCAAGTCCAGTTTCTGCTGAGGAAGGCTGGGAGGGCCAGGTCCTCCTTGGGAGCTGGGTCTCCAAACAGCCACCTCGCTGTCCTGTGTGCTGGCACCAGCCCCCACACCCGGCACAGCTCAGCCTCCTGGTGCTAGAAATAGTTATGGGTTCGGCTGTTTTCCCAGCTGATGGGCCTGAGGCAGTGATGTGCTGGGAGAGCAGCCCCTCAGTCAAATATAATGTCTCTTTTGGCCCTTGCTTGACCAGTCCCAGCATGCAAAATTCCCTCATCCCTTCCAAAAGCATGCAGCTGCCAGAATTGCATGTCTTCTACTACCAGGGAGCACCTTGGGGCCGCCGCACCCAGCTCTATAGGGGGACACCTGTAAGGAACTGACGCCCCCAAGCCAAGAGCAGGTTAAATCACCACACTGCTGGAATGGGGGACGGGACAGGACAGCCCAGCCCCACAGGAGTGGCTCAAGGACCAGCTCCTGACCTCAAGCCTCCAAAGCCAAGAAGCAGGGGTCTGTTGCAACTAGCAGTTTAGGTCTGGCCTGGCCCCAAAGGGCCAGCTCAAGGGCTGCAGGAATCTAAGCCAGTTCATATTTTGGGCCCCAGGCTGGCTGATCACCCTCACAAGTCAAGGAGGAGCTGAAGGGGCTGCTCAGACAATAACAATTTACATTATCTCCATGTAAGTGCACCATTGCCTTATGCATGAGTCAGGCTTGTGGAGGATGCTTCAGAATTGGTCTAACGAACAAGCCACTGTGCAGAGGATATCAAAACGAAGAGCAGCCTTCTGAATATGCAGCCTTTGACAGAGAGCCATAAGAAAAATATTCAGTAGTAATAAACTGCATGTTAAATAACTACCAGTAAAGCTTATAACAGAATTACAGACAAGCAATTCAGCTTCTCTCAAGAGTCTTGCATACTTCAAGGAAAATATCTCCCAATTATCATAAAAAGCTATCTCCAATTTTCACAGTTCATCTATAATATGCTGATTGAGAATGTAAAAGGTATGGCTCAGGTATTTTTGTATAATCAGCTGTAACCATATCCCCAAGTGTAATGACGAGCAATTGGAATAGCAAGACTAATACTTTAGCTATTTAAATTCAGATTGCCTGGTGTTTATACTAGTATTCCCAACAGAGAAAGGAAACAAAATATTTGAAACAAACAAGTATCTTCTCTGTAATATTAATCTTCTCTCATAACAGAGCCCTAGTGGAAAAACAGATTAATCAACAACAGAACAGAAACAGACAGCAATGCAATTCTCTACATCGTGTTTTCAAGAATAAGCAAAAGGCCACTGTGTGCAGGGAAGAAATATTTCACGTATCTGGAAAAAAAAATACCTAACCTCATTAAAGGGTCACTACAGACACAAGGAAATAAGAAGGACTTGGTCAATGAGGGAACACAATGGTTCAGGAGGAACCTGTGGGCAAAAGTGCTCATTGGAAGGGCCCAAAGCAGCACCCTTAGTTGGC
Source organism: Patagioenas fasciata (assembly GCF_037038585.1). Lineage (NCBI taxonomy): Eukaryota > Metazoa > Chordata > Aves > Columbiformes > Columbidae > Patagioenas > Patagioenas fasciata. The sequence goes on from NC_092530.1 coordinate 18,345,904, forward strand.
CAGTTGTGCTCCAGAGAACCAGCCATGTCCTGGGGAACCAGCTGTGTCCCAAGGCCACCTCCCTACTTGCACAAATCTGACAGGTCCAGAGGCCACCACAGGACACATGTTGCCTTACCTGTGGTTAATGTGTTTTATAATGGAGCTGCTCCAGGAGCAAAGGAGGAAGAAGAATTTCCAGACATAGTACTTTCACGTCTGCACCAAAAGATACCCGGGGGTCAACAGAGAACCAGCACTTTCAGGATCAGCTGTGTTTGCACAATTGTAAAACCCAAATGACCTCAACATGCCAAAGCCAAATTCTATATAAGCAGGCACTTTTGTTCATGGAGATGATACGGCTGCTTAATAGAGTAGAAAATCTGGCAGAAGATTGCTCCATTCCCTAATGACCACATCTGTGAAAAGATCGGGTTGAAATCAGCCTCTTAGCAAAGTATCAACCATTCTCATGACAAGGAAGCTGTACAAGTGCAAACGACCATTACAAAACAGTAACATTTAAAAATAGAGCATCAGCAAATAACAAGTGACTGTTCAAACACCAACACTCCTCAGCAGCCACAGGAACAGTTTTGGGACCAGCCCCATATTCACACATCACAGCTCTGCAAAAAACTGAGGGTTTTCCTTGGTTTTGGCTCTCTGCTACCTGCCATCTGTAAATAGTAAAGAATCAAGACATGTGAGACTGCAAACAGGTATCATGTAAAAGTGCAAATACGTCACTGTAAATTAAACATTGATGTCAGGATATTTTACAGTTCAGCAGCCCCCCAGATGTTACTGTGTGCACACAGCTGTCTGCAATAAGGTTGAAAAGCACATGAACAGAGACATTAAGGAGGCCTATTCTCAAATACAGTGAAGTTCCATGGTGGATCAAACCAAATAACAGCAAAATTAATAAGAAAGGGTAAAGAAAAGAAAAAACAAATGTGACAAGAGGAGACATGGAATGTGTTTTTGTAACCTGGGGGGTGGATGCAGTGACCCAGGTTGTAGATCTGGCTCTCCTGTTTCAATGGGGAGTGGCTGAGCCACTTGAGAGCAGAGCTAGGCAGCTGTCCTCTAAAAATTCAACTGCTTCAGGAGAAGAAAAACCTGGTTTAACAGGGGAGGATATCATATGTCTATTTGATTATTCATTTCTTTGCTTGGATGCTTTAATTTCTTGCTAGGAAGTCACTTCTTGTTTGATTTTCTACATGTTTCCAGGTGCTTGTAAGCTGGTTAAAATACATTTCTGGTTGTCCACCCATCATTTCTGTCGTTTTGGGTTGCACTACCTCTCCTCTCAGATGCACACCGTACCAGCCTGAACACAAACTCTGGCAAGAGCAACCATTTTTCTTCTGGAGTAATCACAAACCATTTCCTTGAGAAGTAACCACATTTCATCCTGTTCGAAAGTCCTGTGTATCAGCAGCGTAACACTACTTTTAAATGGCGAAAAAAACCAAACAAAACAGCATTCAAAAGAGTTGATATTTTATGCCAACATATTCAGAAACTCACTATTTTTCAGAGAGAAATTTTAGACAAAAAAAACCTGGAAGTTATTTGCACTTGTGCAATGATTTTGTTCCATCCTGTGACTCTCTAAATAAGAAAGTGAAGGAAAATAAAAACTGCGTCATTTTTTCATGAAGAGTTTTGCCCCTAGAGCTGAGGCTTCTTCCCACTTCTTTGTGTTTTGTCAGCTGGTGTAGGAGGCATATTATGCAGGAGTTAGGCACACATTTCCAAAAGAGAGAGAAAACAGACAGGATAGACAGTCCATCAAAAAGAAGATGATACTTCAAGTTTCAAATGTATGAGACACGCTGGAGAGAAGCAGCACTTTCCTTTAGTCCTGCTGAGTGTTCCTCTCCTTGTCTCTCCTCAGCAGCCCCATTTCAAATTTGTTTATTTTTGAGAGAACAGTTGTCTCAGAAATCAGTGGGACCAATTCTAATCCTAAAGTTAAACCTGTGCTTAACTACATCCCTTTGCTGATGAGGGGGGTGAAAGGGCTCCTTATAACTCCATACAGCAGAATTCCTGGGGCACATGGAAAAGGAGAAAAGGAACCAACATATTTCACCACTGGTTTGTGACACAGTGTTGCTTGTCCTTCACATTCACACCATGCCTGGCAGCTGAGCACAGAGCCACTGGCCCCTTGCCTGCCCAGCACATTCAACCATCGCAGACATGCAGAATTTGGGGATGAACACATGGCAAAACCATCGAAACACTGACACACCACATGTTTAAACTCTCTTTGGATACACAGCTTCTGTGTAACTTGAAGTCTACCAATATTAAATACTTGTAATAAATTGTCAGTCTCATCCTTACGTACCACTGATGAATGAAACATGCAGCACTGGACCAAACTGCAGAAAGGAGAAGTAAGAACTATGGAAAATATTTCCCTTTGTTCCCCTCACAAGAGCATTAATTTGATAATTCTTTAAAAATGGAACATAGCTGGCATAATCAAATAAATTATTAGAAGGCATATAAATCATTACCACCTAATATGACTGCAACAAGATTCAATGCAATTTACATATAAGTATGAGGAATGACTACAGTGTTTTACTGAATTAAAACTGGCAAAAGTTGTAAGAAGACAAATGATGTAAGATGACCCTACATTCATCTGCAAACTAAAAAGGCAGAAGAAAAGCAGCAGACAGATAAGTCTTACTTCTTCAACTATTTTGCAGCTTGCACTGAAAACAAGGATTAATCATAAAGTGGAAATTCTTTCATTTAATTAGAGACTGAGTGGGTGAGAATCTGAAAGCAGACTAAAGCTGGATGGAAATTCTTCATGTTTTTGGAAATGAGGCATCCTGAACTGAGACAGGGATGCAGCCTTTCAGAAAGTCCAAAGTCCTGCTGTCTGGACTGCTTGTGCTGGCCCTTGTAATGTACTACTTACTCCCAGATGGACATTTCCTTACAGAACACACCTTCTCTGCTCCCACAGTTGGTCTAGATACCAAAGAGTGGCTTGCATGAGCCTTGTTTCACTTCCTGCGGGGGCTGGAAGGAAATATGTACAAAATCTGGTGCTGAAGCAGAGAACCAGAGCAAATGATAGGCTCACCCTTTCACCAACACATGCAGCTGAGCACAGCCTGGCAAAACCGGCTTCTATCCTGTTCTTTGCTCCTGGGTTTCTTCATGACACTATTTAAGATCCTTAAACCTAGACTTTTTCAGACACTCACGCACCTTCTGGGTGTTCCTAATGCACAAGCTCCAATTGCGACCGCAGGGCCCCGTCTGCCACCTCCAATGATCCCATCAGCACCAGCTGCAGGAATGTGACAACAGATACTCTGGGGCTCAACCTCCCTGGCCTCTGCTTTCCTCATTAGGATGGGAAGGGGAGAATTGCAGTAGAGTTCTCTCAGGCTTTCAAATAGCTAAGGAGAATTTAATTGCCACTTGCACAGCATTACCCCAGTTACTGGAATTAATACCTTGTAAAATCTTTGAGAAAATTGTTAATTCTGCCTAAGAGCACACACTGAACAGTGTGCACAGTCCCACACCAAGCAATAAGAATCTATCACACTTGTAAGATGTTTGTTACATTCAGATTAGTGCACTTTGCATCCATGGGATCTCTATTTCTCTACTGCTCCACACCTTTGACATGCTATAGTTCAGATCTTAGAAGACCTTCCGCAGCACTAAGCAGGGATTCAAAATCAGTGCAAATCCCAATGCTCCTCTGCAAGTCTCCGGCCATTATTTCCTGCTCATCTCACCAAAACATCAGTCCTTTGCACTGAAAATCTGAACAGCCTTGAGCACTTTCCTCTTTTTGCTTCAGCTCCATAGTCAAAAAGAGTAGGACAAAAGCAGAGGATGTGTGAGATGAGAGTCTTCAGTTTTTTCAGTCCACATCTCTTCTTTGGGGATTATTATTGCTTTTTAGTTCATTTTGACGCTGTCAAAAAGCAATTTCAGCTTCTAACCCGGTTCGATATGGACTGCTCACGTGCTTTAAAAGCAAAGCATGTGTTCACCTGCTAGGGCAGGGGACAGCATTTCTCATCAGCTGGTCTGAGGAATTAATTCCCCCAGGAACTCTGAATTTACCATAAGCCCTCATCCCTTCCACTTCAAAGTCCCTTTGGATCCAGCCTTCTCCAGCAACAGATGCACCTGCACTGATGCTGCCTCACCAAATCAGAGCAGCAAACCTGACCAAAACATTCTGCCCCAACCCTCCTCCTCCAGAAGGAATTGAGGGAAAACAGACTAATATAAAACAGGTGGCCATAGTGCTTCCTACAGAAATAAAAGGCACTCCTACATCATGGCAATGAGCCATCTATAAAACCTAGACAAAATAGAGGAGATCAATATTTGTCTTAGGGGCAATGAAGGACATACACTGCATATTTACTTTAAGGACATGCATACATACACATATAACCACATGCAACATCTTGTACAAAGAGTAACACGACAGGTATTTTTCTCTTGAACGTGAGAAAGATGTATTAACCCATTGGCACAGCTTGTTGCCCACACAGCACGTAGTAAACTGTCACGATACACATCTCTCTTACTGGAGCCCTGCCATTCTCTTCCCAGCGTCTTCCATTCCTGTTAATTTTCAAAGGCCTTAAAAGTTTTCTATAATTTTGCATCATCTTATCACAAATTTGCAAACACTCAAAAAAAACCAATTGGCAGTTACCATCACCACCCTTAACTGAAAGGCTGTCTTTCTGGTTCCGTTGTTTTAGTTGTACAGGTTATTTCCAGTTCTTTGACTTTATGCCTTACCTGCCATCCCCAATTAAAATAAAAGGAAAGGCTACCAAGAGACAAGCATATAATTTCAAACAAGAGCTGACAGGGGCTAGAGGTAGGGGGCTGAAGAGACAGAGGAGATGATTGTTTCTTTTCCCCTGGTTGCAGCCCCTCAGTTTCAAAAGCCCCTCGGTTTCAAAGCTGAGACACAAGCTTTCAAGTGCATGGGCCGCTGCGCTGCCTTCCTCTGTTTGTGACATGTGCAGTCACAGTATTTTAATGGAGCCCAAAGCCCAGTTTTTAATGCAGACACTTGTGCTGGGGCCTGGATTTCTGCAGTTGATGTGACTCTAGGGAACAGCTTTCATTTCAAATAAAAGCCAGAAAAACGTTTCTTCCTTGCGAAGGATTTTAAGCATGTAGGATCCATTGTAGCACAGCACATGCAAATAATTAAGACATTGCTATGAACTAGAAATCGTAACAGGTTGACTACAGATTAAAGTGATGTACAGACACCAGCTGTAGGCTTGCTCTCCTGCTATTGCTTCACAGATTACATTAAACATTTACTGATGGTGGAATTAACTTCAGCTTGACAGCTCTTTGGGGAGGAAAGGGTCTACGTGCATCTATAACCTGAGCTCCTAAATAACCAAGCTCCAGAGCAAGCTGCTTGCTACTATTCCACATCACCGAAGCCCTTGACTAAGCATTTCAGAAAGCAGAATCCAAATCACTGTCAATCCCCTGCCATCCCACAAGAACAAAATTGACAGCAAGGACAGCAGCAATTTGAGATGCCTTTCATGAAAACTTAAGGCACTGGTACAAACATCCGGGAGCACAGCACATGTCAGGTGCTGGGAGAAGGATGGAATCTGAGGAGCAAAACCCTTCCCAGATCACAGTCCTCATGTACAGGCACAGTTTGTATCCACGCTCACTCAAGCCCCAAAATCAGCAGATAAGATGGACTCTTTTCCATCTGCCTTTTGTTGAGACCAGGGGAGGATCAAACAACTACATATTATTCATCTGTATTTTTATAGTGCTTGCTATGTGCTTCTTAAACAGTGAGTAAAACTGAAAAGTCTTTCAGTTTATATGTATCTTCACACCATTTGCTCATTCAACCACTGATTTTGCTCAGTCTCCATCTGCCTGGAGCCGACATGCCCACCATGCCTTATGCCCACCTTGCCACTCACCCACATGCTCCAACAGCCAATTCCCTGGGGAGGCCAGTGCAGTTGCACCAGTCAAAACAGCAGTAGAAGGATGGGCTCCCATCTCAGTGGATTAATAATAACAACAACAACAAAAGATTAAAATAAAAAGTCTGGCCAACTCTTGCTATTTAGCCATGGAGCGCTTCCAGACAAACATTTTCAGATGATGAGCTACAGCAGAACAGCAAATCAGCATTAGCAAAGGCAGCAACTTCTTGCAAACTGTGTGCTTTACTAACTTCTTGTTCCCTGCCTTCTTCAAGTCCCACATAAACAGCAACCAGTAGGCTGTCTTCATTTCTATGCAGCAAAACACTTTTGAGCAGCAAGAGTCCTGAAGACTTAATTGAGAAACCAGGTGTTCAGTGATATTGTGCCTCATCCTCACCTCCTGTCCTGCTGATGGAGACAGAGGTGAGAGGCAGCAGGCGACAGGGAAAAACTAGGAGCTAGAACCATCTCTGATCTGCTAGGTTAACAGATCCACTAAAAGTCATACAGACAGTTGGAAAACACTCAGCCCAAAGGCACCCTTCCCAAATCCTGCGGTGTTCCACAGGGAACCAAAAAGAATAATTCAGACTTGACTCCATGCTGCAAACATTCCCAGCACAATTGCCTGGTTTCACCTGGGGGAAGTGACACATAACATCTCAACAATTAATTCCCAAATAGAATGTTTTTTAAAACGTGGGTGATCTCAAGTATGTGGAATCTTCTGAGAACTTCACAACATCCATATGTCAGATTTTTATATATAGGTGCTCCATACGGCATATGGATTGCATCACTCTTCACAGCTGCTGATAATAGTATAAGAAAAATAAGTAAAGCAAGCCTGGCTTTCCTACAGTTGAAGTACCAGGGCCATTTTTAAAATGTTCATCAGGAGCCCATAGACCCATATCACAAACAAATAGCCCTATCGAGCCCAGCTCACACGACGACTGAGATGCTTCAGCCACTTGGGAGCATTTTAAAATTTTCTCTGAAGTCTCCAAGGCAAAACCCCAGACTGCAGCAAGGGGCAGCGATTCTCATTGCCTCATTGGGTAGGGAAGTAATCCAGAAGTTACCACTAGCCACAGTCTCTCATCTTTATCCTCTTCCATCCAAGCCGCATTTCAGTGGGTCAAATTCAGGCATACCCCTGTTCCCTAGCTCTGCCTTAAGAAAAGAGTGAGCAAATCCTTACTCTCCCTTGCACCTTCTTGCCCTGGCAAGCAGGGTCTTTTCTCAGAAGTACAACAAGGACCCCGGCCTCTCCCACACAGCCAGGCACATTTTTCTAGCGCTGTCTTCTTCCACATTTCTCCTGACAGATCACTAACCTGGCATCAGTATCCCTGGTTCACTCCCTTGCTATTTTGAGCTCAGAACTATTTAACCAACGGATATTGAACATACGTAAGGTTCTACGCCTGGAGAGAATTTTATTTTTATTATACACCAAAAAGGCATGTTTCTGGTTTGTCAGGCAGGTTTCATTTACACAGGCTTGCAGCACTTGCACACAGCTCATTTTATTCTCAGCTTGCCTCCAGCACGGCTGTAGGAGTACATCCATATGGTCAGGGCTATACAGCTAAAGTGGAAGTACCAAAACAGAGATGCAACTTTCATGCAATTATATGCACTGCTTCACTTTCTACACTGGGAAGCACACACCATCTCACTCCCACTGCATCCGCAGGGAAACACGTGGTAGCAAAGAGGTCCATGGCAAAGCATCTTCTCTGCCTGTGAGAGCCAGGAGCTGCTGCTGCTCTGCTGCTCGCACCACACCGGCCTCATGGGGCTGCTCAGGTGACACCATCTTAGTGGAGCTCCCTCAGCCATCAGCCTAGAACTGCCAGAGAAATGCTATTACCTTCTTTCAGCAACCTAAGGTACACAGGGCAGAATTAAAGATACAGAGCACCTATAACTTTCTGTCTGTTGAACCTCAGTCAGTGGGCATTGAAACCCCACTGACCACCCCTCTCCAGTGACAGGTCCTGAGGGAGAAGGAAGAGACCCTGGTTCAGTCATCAGGGTCACCTGTGCAGATGCCCACAGCACCCAGCTAGGAGACCCTACCAGACCAGGATCGACAGGATTCTCCAGTGAGCAGATGACAGGACCAAACAGGAATGATGCAGTAAGTGTCCTGTGCTGGAATGGCAGGAATTCATTGGTCTGGCTCCAATCTTTGTGCTGGATCCCACCTGCAGAGGTCAATTTCTCCAATGCTCTGAAAGCAATAGAAGCTTTCCTGGTTTTTAATAAGCTTGCATTTAAAATCACTTCATCCATATATATGAATATAGGTATGTACATATATGTCAAAACATAAACCCAATTTAATTTCTCAGTGAAGATCACCAAATGGAAATACCTAAGACTATACACCCACATCACAAGCCAGTTCATCTCCTCAGAACTTGAAGTTCAAAAATTCACAGGGAGGAGTTTGATAAGCAAATTTAATGACTTTGCACAGATGTATCCACCTCCTTTTATATCACTTGTGATCAGATGACAGGCACTCATTCCTTGCTAGACTTTTTATGTACTTGCTCATTTGCATGCACTCCAGAATTACCCATTAAGGTCTGCCTTTTCTTGACAAATTTTTACCTCTGATAAATGGCCAGCTCCGCTGGCCTGACTTCATGATGGTCCTTGGTCCTGACAGCTCAACTTAATTAATCTATTTAATTTATTGATTAAGCCCATGGCAAAGAAGTATTCCCCATTAAATAGGATTTTTATCATCCTGAGTTATATGACTAAAGGCTTTCCTAAAATCTGAAATTTAGTTAGCAGCTGACATGCTGTCCATCCAAAAAGCCAATCATGAAGAGCTGGAGATTACAAATGACTTGATGATTTTAAATAATGACCAGCAGATTAAGCTATAAATTGAAGCACATCCCAGTTGCCTGTTTCACACATACACAAAAAAAGCATCACAAAATAGTGAATCCTTGAAAACGTATTCTGAAGACTTTCTCTACCATTGGACTATACTCCATTGCATTTGTGTCACTTGTAGCAAACAAGACAGTTCTATTTGTGCAAACTGTGACAGTTATGTCACTGAGAACATACAGGTTATTCAGCGCTACCAATACTTCTTGGATGACTTATTAATATGGATGTAAAACTGTGCAGTTAAAAATAAAACATACAAGGAAGCAAACTACAGGCTTAAGCAGGGAAGTAAAAGACCAGCATAGTCTCTAAATCTAGAATTAAGAAATCATGTCCAGATGAAGGACATTCAGGTAAGTCAATTACACTGCTGCCAAAGCCCCAAAGTGCTCACCTTCCCCTTAATTATCAAATACCCAGAAGGCATTATAAACTGGCAGGAAATTAGAAGCCTAACCAGCCAGAGCAGAAAGCTGACACATCACACACCCCACACGTTAGCCTTACTATCTGTGATACGACAGCTCCCTGCACATCCACATCTGTTTGCAGAAAGATGCAAATGAGGTTTAACTCTTGCAGTAGTCTAGCCACTGGAGGATAATTAGAATAAATACTGTTTCTGTGCTAATTACTATTTGTGTTTTTGCTATAAAACTACTTCTTTCAGGGAAGCCTGAATGAACAGGTAGGGACGGCTAGACTGGACAAAGGATAAATGGTCTCATAATTGCATACAGTTTAATTTCTAGACATGAAATAGAAATAATCTTTTTATGGGATGCTGGTCATATCATTTTAGCATTAATATGTTGCATATTTTACAACTGTTGCTTCATTTCCTTGCTAATTTATTTTTAAACTGGTGACAAGCAGGATGAAAACATTCTATATAAATCTGTGCAGCATCTGAAATCACTTCAGTTCTGTGAGCAGCAAGTTGGGGGAGAGACACCAATTGCTCAATGTATGTATTTTCAGGATGCTTTCCATCTGCATGTTTGGATTTACATCTCAGTTCACTCCAGACGGGCATCTGTATTCCCGCAGGAGCCGTTATCAGTGGTCATACCTCCTCCTGCGAGGCAGGGAGCCCGGCAGCAGTCGCTCCTCTTGGGCCCCTGGAGACAGAGTCTGCAGGCAAACTGAGCAGTCTCATCCAGATGGAAAAATCAGATGACAATCTTTTTTTATCCCAGTCTTGAGTCTGTCTAACTCTGGCAGGTAGCAGTCTAGGCTAACACATTATTACGCTTAATTCCTCTCCAACTGTTACTATTTACCCTCACTCTGCAAGTTTTACCAGGGTCAGGTCCAGAGCCACATGGTATTTCCCTCCATCTCCCCAGCTCAGACACCCTCCAGCGCTTTGGCTGCTGCACCTGCACCGCACAGCACCCTGTGCATTCCCCGAGGGCACGGTGCTGCCCCACCAGTAGGTGCCACAACCTGCGTTACAGACCACAGCGGTGAAGTCGCTTGCCCCAGCTACATCTCTGCCAACAAAGGACAGCCATCCCAGTCCCCAGCATCGGCAAAAGGGCAGGGGGATCCTTCGGTGGAAGGATCCTGCACCTTCAGCCACCGCGCAGCCAAGTTCTCGGTGCTGAGGTTCCAGAGCTCCCATGGAGAGACCTGGAGCCCTGCTCACTGTGAGCGTGTGTGCTCACCAGCACGTTTAAGCAATGCATGTGCACAGTTCCCTTTTCAATTTTTTGTCTCTGAACAGCTTTAACTTTATCTCCTAATTAAAACCCACACTGTTTTTACTCTACAGATTCAGATAAACAGCGAGACGGGTCTGGAAGCTGTCTGTTGCTTTGCAATGAGATTTTAACACATTGCAAATCACATCACAAACATCCAAAAGTGCATTTGATTGTCTGTGGGCAATTTCAGCCCTTCGAGGCCACCAAATTACTTCTGACAACAAAGAATATTCTGAAATTAACTTTGAAAGGTGTTTCTGTTTTATTATGACGGCGGAAGCAAAAGAGACAGGTCACGCTTCTCTGCAGCATTTCTGTACCTGAGCAATGGAGGATGGATTCCTGCAGGACATTGCACAGCTCCAGCACATACCACAGGAGCCTGGAATCAGACACTGCCTCTTTTAAAGTAATTACATTTAAAGTTAGAGGTAGCATGGCTTGATCTGTGACAAATGCACAAGCACAGAAGCTGGATATGATCGTATCAGAATCCATGGCATGCTGTTTACTGAAGAGACAAAACTAATTGTTACCCACCACCCCTCCCGATTTCCCCCAACCTTTGCTGAAACAGCTCTGCATGGACACAAATTACACAGCAGTAAGTGTGTCTATATTAGCACATAGCTGACAACAGCCTTCAAAACACTGCATCACACCATTATTCCAATGGAACCACAACGAACACGCAGTTACAGACCCCGACCCACATCTATGTTGGAAAAACCCGCCCTGCTCCCCCTTTAGCACACACTCGTACGTTCCCACGCCTGCTTTCCTTGGACACTCCTGCCCAGCAGCCAGAGGCTGGTATTAGATGCAGAGGAGACTTTGTCTTTCACTACAGGCTCCCTCCTCAGAGCCAGGAGGAAGTTTGTTTGCCTTGTGACAATTTAGCAAAGTGGGAAAACAGCATCTCTGTTATTACAGCACATACAAAGCACAAGTCACTAATTGCGTCTTCTCACACTGCTGTAAACATTGACAATAACACAGAATTCAAAGGCCTCACTGTAAGATGGAGCTCAAAGTGATTTGCAAGACCTCAAGCTGTCCCACGGCCAAGGCTTCAGCTTCAGTCATGGGTTGCAAGTGCTCCTGCAGCAGAACTGATCTCTGGTACCAGCTGGAACACGGGCACGTGTTTACGTCTGTGAGTCAGAGGGCTGGATGAATTTTCCATTGCAAGATTCTCCTGCAGTATACAAAGCTCCATTATGGACAAGAGAACATAAAATAACCCTAACCTAGGAATCAAGAAGATGTGTCACTTCTTTGAAGTTAATAAATAACATATAAAAATAAAAAGCTGTAAACAGCTGTAGTCCTGATTCTGCCTCATTGTGTCAAGGGCAAGACTGGTGCAAAGACTACAAAACAACGCCACCTGCATCACAAACGAGCATGGGAGACTTTGCTGGTATGAAAACTTCTAACTCAAGGAAAAGGTCAGAGGTGCCATCTTTGTATCATTATTTCAAAATCTTCTCATTCATAGCCCAAGCTACCCAAACATAGCTGGTTTTGTTACACATTTCAAAGCTTGGTCCATCTCTGGCTCTCACAGCTGAGTCTGCTTTCTGCTCACAGGCAGCATAAGCAATACTTTTGCACATCAGTCATATTCAAAAGCTGCCTAGATCCCTATATAACTTAAGTATATACTTAGTAAAATCAGGTGTTGCTCAGCTATCAGAAACTCCCCCAGTATTTCAGCTACTCAGGATACTTTTGCAAGAGTATTATGAGTTGTTCAAACTTTTGTTATCCTGAATTCACAGCACTGCAGTGTACGTAAAATTCTTATTTTTAATTAAGATGATAAAACATTCTGAAGCCAGAGAAACATCCAATTTTTGTAATTAGACTGATGAAGAAAAAATTCCTAAATGTATCCAGAACTAAATTTCACAATGGTTACGCCAGTTAAAAGTTACAGAGCTTGGAAACTAGGCTGCACTTTTAAGAGACTCTTTAATAATTCAAGACCATCAAGGTCAGAGAGAAAGCAGCGATACAGTGATTTCTCTTCTTGAAATTTAAGAGCTCTGCTCACAGTCCTCTCCTACACGTGCATATATATTCCAAGGGTTACTATGAGATCTGCAACAGTCACGGTCAGCATGTCAAGGCAGTGTTTACAGCCCTGGCCCATCTGAAATGGGTATTCATTACTAGTTCTCTCAAATTTCTTTTTCACTACAAAAGTGTAACTTAGCTCTAAAGTCTATGGAACAGGAACCTTCTTTTTCAATATGTCTAGATGTTGTTTAGTGTAGGAGGGACCTGAACTCTAACTGAAGTTTTTAAGTGCTACTCCAAGAAAAAAAAACAAAACAAAACCCACAATTGACTGTAGTAAAAGAGAAATAAGTCCCAATTAACTGCCACAGAAGCACAGTTCCAGTTTGAGATTTGGTGGACTGAGTACCCGCATGGAGTGTTCAACTCCCCAGCAATCAATCAGACCATTGCAAAAGTCATTCAGAACAAGTAAGAAAATTTCTGAGAATGACAGAGCAAACAACTGCACTAGCAAACATGAGCACAGAAAAAAAAGCTTCTAATATTTCATGGAGAGACAGAGAACAAAGTATTGTTCCTTACAATAGTGGGCTAAAATAAAATGCACAGGTGGGCTACAGAAATTAAAATGAACATTTTGATACTTTCACAGAGGTGTTGGGCAAAGAAATGGGTGAGTGAAACCCTTCCTTATCTTGCACACTTTGCAACATCTGCTTTGACACTTGGGTTTTGATGAAACCTTTCTTCCTTCTGTGCTAATATAACTTGGCTGATCCTTGTTAGAAAAGTATCACTTTGAAAACGGTTTCTTAGAGTCCAAACATCAAAGCTGGCATTTATGCAATCAAAAACCAATCCTTCAACTCTGTGCGGACACAAACTAGAAAAAGAGCTGGCATGCCCAAAAGCAAGTTCACATTCCAATTTAGACACATACCAATGGCAAATTATTGACAAAACACCTTGGTTAATAAGGGACATCACTCCATGCCTTGAAGTAGTTCCCTCAGTAGTCAGATTCTCTGGTTCTGCCTCCAAAGAACTAAACAGTATTTTCCCTCCCGTCTGCCTGAGGTTAGGAAAAGCCCACTCCTTTCACAGAGAAAAGAACTACAAACCAATAGCACCAAGTACACAAAATCAGTGCAAATACAAGAAGAACAATTCCAGAAGCTCCCTCTTTCCTGTCATTTATCACAGAATCAAGAATACTATCCAAGCACACTCAGTTAATTTAGTGTCTTTATACATTTTTAAAATGTGATTTCTGGTAGGTTTGTTTTTGTACTGATCCGTCAGTGTGTTGTACATAAAATGACAATTCAAGTCTCAAGCTATCAGCCTCTTTCTGCCAAGTAATGAATACCAGATGCTTAAAAAAAAAGTCTCCTGGCATTCCAGAGAGCTAAAGGATAATGAATCACAATCTCAGAAAAACTTATGTTTCTCCTCCCGCCCTCCCTTTGGTCACTCACAGAAGGAGGTTAAGTCACTGGGCTCCAGAATTTTCATTTTTGAGTTTTAGCATATGGTTTTCAAGCACCAGCAAAACCTCATTTTCACTTTGCACATCACATGGAATTTTGTCATTGATTTGGACAAGATGTCAAAAGAGTAGAAAACAAGCTGTAAAACCCACCCCCAGGCTATTCTTTCCTGTTAGATTGAAAAGGCCAGGTTAACAAAGGTGTTAATAAGTTGTTAGCGGTGTTTTCCTTCTGTGTGTAAAACTTGCTAGTCCTTAAGGGAAACAATTAAGTTTTTGGAAGAATTATACCAAACCTACATGGTAAGCTTTATTCCTGGTTTTTAATTACTGCTTTTGACACATTTATTTTTAAAAGGTCTTCCTCTCTTCTCCAATGCTTGGGATAGTACGTGGGGAGAAAATGTAACATCCTACTATAGCCACAACTTGAGAAAACAAGCAGCATTTTGCACATTCAGGTAGTCTTCAGAAGAGCAGAAAGAATGAGACATCTGGCAGCTGTTCTATCTGTAAGGCACTGAAGTCTCACATACTGAGACAATGCAGATTAATACTGGAATGGGAACAAAAAAAGCAAAACAAAAACAGCATAGCAATCTCCCATATGTTAATTTAAACAAACAAACAAAAAAATCCTCTTTGTCATTCTGTCCTGGCAGCTATTTTTACTGGCAGCACCCTTCGTGGGATTTCACGAGTATTCCCAAACCACGGCCTTTCCTGTGCCTTGCCAAACCTCTCGTGCCTCACAACAGCAGCATCTTCAGCTCAGACAAAACCTCTAAAGTGTTCCAGCTCTGTCTCTTCCCCGGTGCCCAGCCAGCCCAAGGGTCCCACCTGCCTCCCCTGGCCAGCCCACGTGGGAACAGGCAGGATGGTCCACAAGGAAGCCTGAAGTCCAGCACTCTCAGCAGGCTGAGTTCACTGAAGCAATGGACAACTTCCCACTTACAATAACAAGTTTTACATCCAGCCCTGTGTTTTCATCTTTTTGACCTTGCCAGAACAAATAAGTAACTCATCCAGTCAGTAAGATGGGACATTTCTGTCTTTTGAAGTCTGTGCGCAGTTAGGTCCAGCTCTTAGAGCCCAGTTCAGGAAAAAAATATCTTTAATTGGGACAGAATATAAATACCAACTTATCGATCAAATGTTGTCCTAAAAAGGGTACATGTAGCCAGATGCTTAAGTGATTCTTTCATCAGTCTCACAAACCCAAAGAACATG
This sequence comes from Patagioenas fasciata, assembly GCF_037038585.1. Taxonomy (NCBI): domain Eukaryota; kingdom Metazoa; phylum Chordata; class Aves; order Columbiformes; family Columbidae; genus Patagioenas; species Patagioenas fasciata. Next base: position 18,361,281 of record NC_092530.1, read on the forward strand.
TGATGGAGAATTATGACAGAAAAGCCATGGAAGTGTCCCAGGTACCCGGGACACTTCCTCACTACATAAAACGAAGGCAGTTGGTTATTATCTTGACATCTCTGACAGCTTTTGCCCCAGCTGAAGAAGTGGTCTTGAGAGGAGTAGTTTGAAAGCCCCATTTTAGCAATGAAATTCCTGACAAACACGAGAAGGCAAATGTTGCCCAGCCAGCCAGACTGCTAAAGGTCCCTTCCCTCAATGCTTTAAATAAATACATCCTCGCTGCTATTTCTGTTTCATGGGATGGATATAAAACCCTGCCCCACTCAGACACGTCAGCAGGGCGTGCGCCGGGCAGGCAGCTCGCTGCAGACACGGGCAGGAGAGCGGGCCCTGCAGCCGCGGTGGCCGAGAGCATCTCAGAGCAGACATAATCTGCTGGGACACGGGGTCACTTGTCCCATCGCTTCAGCACAGAGTTGGCTACTGAGCCGGCCCAGGCACTGGTTTCCAAAGAACCCACTGACCTGCTAAAGAAACAACAGAAGGCTGAAACAGCCACAGGAAGGACAGGAACAATTCATATTTTTGTTTATTAGTTTATCAGTGACCCAAACACACCAGGCTGGAGGGAGCATATTTAAGTGCCAGCTCACGCAGGTGTCAAGTAGAATGAGAGAGTAAGTAACAGAAAAAGACGGGCGGCCACAGGGAAGCACGTTCCTGGCCCCTCGCCCATGTAACGCGCATCAGCACGTACACAGGGACATGCGCCAGGCAGTCAGGGAGCCACACACAACCAGTGTCCAACTAGCGAGCACTTCTAGAAGGAAAACAAAACCCGGCACAGAGAAAATAGGTTTTTATCATACAACTGTTGCTTGCAAGTATGCTAGTAACTAATCATAATGGCCTGGCCCCAGATGGACCAAGACTGAAACATGAAAGCTCACCTTTCCTTCAGCACTTGTGTACCACGTCATCGTTGTCCCAGTCCAGCGTGCTTCTCTCATACTGCCTGAGCTTTCCTTGATGTTGCTCAGTCTCCTGACGCTAATGAAATAATCTGTATACTAATTAAACCTGCCTTATGAGAACCAGGGTTCTGATGCACATGTTCAAGTCAGGGGTGTTACAGGTGAAGATAAAAGTCTCACAACTAACCAAGCACGTAACTGGTGGTCAGCACAGCACTTCTGTCACTCAGCTAACAGCTTAATATTCACAGGCTGGATTTTAAGGGACTTCGTCTCTAGAGGTTTGTCAGCACAGAAAAGCAGCATGGCAGTACGTGGTTCCCCACAGGCTTTTGCCCTTCACATAACAGCACTATGAAGGGAGAATATGCAGATTGCAGTGTCTTGGTTTAGAAAAAAAAAACAGGTGTCGTACAGTAAGACCTCTGAGACGGCAAATAATTCAGATGTGATCAAAAAAGTACTCCATGCCAACATGGGTGAAAGCTGTTGGCAGCAAAGGAACACCAGCATCTACTCACAGCAGTGTCTGTACCGCTCCGAGGGCGCCCAAATGCACCAGGTCCTGCCTCCCTGCAGCAGGGGCTGTGACTGCACAACCAAGTTTTGCCACGAGCTCTGTAAAACTGTGTGTGCTGCCTGCAAGATCTTCAAACTCCACGCTGAAGTGCAGATATTTCACAATGGATTAATCTGTTTGGGATAACCTAAGCATTCTTACAATTAATTACTGTGATGGGCTCAAATTTTCTGGAACTGGTTCTTTTGATGAATATACCATGCACACACGGACTCAGCAGAGAAAGTGAATCCCTAACCTTTTGAAAATTTAAGTTTCTAAATGGAAATTGTTTTTACTAGTTAGATACAAACAAAAAAGGGAGGTGATGAGAAATTCAAGGGAATCAAATTAACCTTTTTTCAAGCAATTACTCATTTGTAGAGATAGGCACATTTTTAAGTTGTGAAATTTCTGATGTATGCAAGCCAACAAGGCTGGAATTAATAAAAAGTGAAAATGAAGTGGTTTTGTGTAGACTGATTTTTAAAGCAAACTTATGCATTATTTATATATAAATCTGCCTATAATGACTGGAAGGCAGATTGAAAAGTCTAAAGGTTTAGACCCAGTTGAAAATTTAAGACAAATCACATTATTAAAATGAGCCTTGATTAGTTCTGCAGAATACAGCAATCCAGTCCCACTCATCTACAGATAAATTTCCAATGTGCGCAGTTCTAGTCCGCAGTGTACGGACAAGTAAAAAGACCCGCTTAGAGCAAGACAGACCAAAGTTTCAGAGAAGAAAAAAGTTGGACGTCACACGAAAAATTTAAAAAAAAAAAAATCCACAAGTAATTCACATGTTAGACATTTACAACACACTTTTTTTTTTGCACAAGGTACCTTCTTAGACATTCATGACAGCTGCTTTTAGTAGCCAGACTCCTACTTATCAAAACATGTAGGATGTTGCTAGTGGTTAGAAGACTTCTCAGCAGAACGTGCTCTACATCTGGGACAGGATTTCCAGAAGACACTGAAGCATTGGTTCTCTGTTCCTCCCAGTGGTAAAACAAAGTCCATTACTTCAATGGGAAAATCACCCAGCTGCAGCTTGGTCTTCACTACCAAGCAGCACAGTGCTACAGGGCAGGTCTGCGGAGGGAAACAGCGGGTACTGAGGACCAAACCCCCACAATTTTACGCATTGTGACCATGTGTAAATACACTTCTGATCCAAACTAAAAATGCTGACAGAAAAAATGTTGTTTTAGTGGACAGTAGTTTCTAAAGATTATTTCACTGTAACAACCAGGCCACATCCAGTATTTCTCCACAAGCTTAAATATAAAGCATTTATTATTCTTTCCTCTTGGACTGTACTTTGCCAGAAGACCAACTGATCCAGCTCCATGCAACAAAGTCAACTCACTTCAGCACAATTTGGTTGTCAATTACTACTCTAACATTTTCTCAATCTCTATTTAAAGAGCAAAACAAAAAAAGCAACCAGCTTAGAAAAAAGAAAGTCTTCAAAACCTGCAGATAATACAAGATTTCATAGGGAGGAGGAAAAGAGCGAGAGGAAGCTGGAATATAAAAAATGTCAAGAAGAGAGCTTGTACAATTTCAACAACATCCAGCTGCAATTCAACCCCTGCTTCAGCTGTAATCTCTAAATCGATCCAGCTCTGCCCAGAAATGCTTGATTAGCTATATGGGCCTAAGGTTATATATGACAAGTACAGAACATAGTAGTTTCTATCTCCTTACCATTACTGGGGTTCAACTTGAAAACTTATTTACCTTGAAAGTACTTAAGGGATTGCAGTATTAATTATTTTTAAAGGACACTCAATGCAATTGGTGGCCCAGAATTGATGAGTATATAAAAAAACAACAAAGGAGAAGAATTAATTGGGGATCTTGGGACCTTATTAAAATCTATTCTTGATTGAAAGTTCTTTAGCTTTCTACTGCTAAACTTCTCTTGATGAGGTAACTACATTTTTACTTTAGGAATACCATTTGGTGGAGAAAAATAACACACTTGCACTACAAATTGTCAGTTTTCCAAGGAAAAAGATTAGTAGGACTGAAAGCCTTTACACCTAATGCTGAAGCAGGATGTGGTTCTTGTATGTCTTAGAGGCAACGTCCTCTCAAAGTGTCACACTTCGCGGAGAATCTTGGGAGGCCACGAACACGTTCACAAGGCTGCGTTCCTGACAGAAGTGTCAAATTGGCCAGGATAATAGAAACCTTCACCTCTGTAGGTAATTCTACAGTACTACCCACCTCTCAGGTGAGGCACAAGACGTGCAGGAAGGAGGAAAACCTCACCAGTCCAAACAGCGTCGTTCCCACAGTAAAAGGACCGCTGGATGCAAGCTACAGGGACGCTTAATGTGACGCCAAAGCTCAGCTTCCTTCTCCTACAATGAGCAGAGACGGACACGAGTACAGACACTCTGGACAGGACGTTCCTTCCAGAGACAGATACAGGGGCTATATGAGCCCAGGGATGTTCGTAGAGGCGAAGTCTTCACACCACCTACCTCATATCTGAGCCATCTTAAAAGCCTGCGTCAATCCTTCCTCTTCAAATAGCAAAACTCAACAGGCAAAGAAAAATTCTTCAACAGCATTGAGGACAAACAGCCTTGACTTCAAACACTAGCAAGATCTCTCTTTTTATCTCATCACTAGCCAGCTTCGACAGTTGCTTGGCCACAAAGCCCCAAGTGCCTTCCCAGTTTCTTGACATTGAAGTCCCTGTAAATCGATCCAGATCTGCCTAGAATGCTTGATTAGCTATATGAGCACATAGTTATATATGACAAGTACAGAAAATAGCAGTTTCTATGTCTTCAGTGTTTAGGTGTAGTATTTTGGTTTGTTATTTTATTTTTCCTCCCCACTGGTACCACACAATGAACTTCAGAAGTTTCAGTGTACAGCAACATATTTCTCAAAACCACCCTTTATTACCAGTTCTTCCACACTCTGTGTTGTTTCCACAGCGTCCACCTTTGACTACACCAAATCACTTTGCCCCTCGGTGGAAATCTGAAATATACTGCACACACCAAGTGAATTAAGCAGAAGACCAAAGAATCGGGAAGCGAATGGCTGTGCCTGCCCATGAGGGCAGAGGGCAGGCTTCACCTGCCGCACCACAGGCTTTTTCACACTATTGCTGGTTTTTACAGCTACTTTGAACAAATCCGTGGTCTTTTAGGAAAAGGAAGAAGCATCCCACTTTCTAAGCTAAGCTCTAATCTCCCTAGTCTTTTCAGTCTTATTTATTAGTAGAAACTTTGGCCATTTTGCTTTCTCTAGATCTGCTTCATAGCAGTTAAGACAGCAGCTCTTTTAATAGTAAAAATCTCAAACCAAATCAAGTCTGGAGCCCCGCTGCTTGCCTAGAAACTCCTCAGACCCACGTCACAGGTCAGAGATCCTGTCACTCACAAGACCCTCGCACAGCTTGTTTAACATGAAGGTTTTTTGAATCTCATCATCCTCTGCTCCAGGACCTCTCTATTCCTCTGAGAAAACACTTCACACATTCCCCAGGATTTCTTTTTCACAGTGTTTTTCTCAGTATTAATTTCTCTCCCTTTAATGACCCCACATCTGCAGCCACCTGTTCATCCGTCCTCTCTTCTGTCCTCATTGCAACTGCAGGACAGGTGGCATCAGCCTCCTGCAGCTCCCAGGTCCCGGTGCCTGGGCTGACGGCAGCACACGAAATCTCCGTTCCCTCAAGGCACTCGGCTGTTCCTGCCATTCGCTGCTAACAGCTGAGAAGACTTTTCACAGCCTTCATTTTAAACCTTCATACATTCCCCAGCAATTTGTCCCTTTTGATTTCCATGCAGATTATTCCCACAACACTTCTTTCAAGTGAACAACCTATCTTCACCACATCTTTGCCTTCTCTTCTTTTAACCTTTTCTTCAAAATATAGGCAATATGTTTATTGTCATTTTGCACAGTGATCTCCTTTAATATCTCCAGCCATAACATCCTTCCGGCAGTCTCCCTACTTTTCCCACCTAGTGCTAGAGAGAGAAACAAGAAGAGTGGCACCCTGACAGGGCACCTATAAAAGGTTCAAGGATCTTTTTTCCTTTCACTGTATTTGTAATAGGAATAAAACATTTGTAAATTACCTGAAAGCAGAGTGAACATTTCATAAGCAAAATATTTCTGCTGTGGGTTAACATCAGAGGCTAACGGGAGAAGCTGAATAATTTACCCTCAGCTGCTAAAAACACTATTTGTAACAAAAGATTTAACTGAATTCTTTCTCCTGTTCGGCCTTCAAATCTGTTTCAAGTTTCCAGCCATTCCAACAGCTGCCTTTTTTTTTTTCTTTTAATAAGAAGACTCTTACAAACAGCAAAGGTAGATAATTCATGATGAGACATGTTGGACAAGATTTTGTTGTTGTTTTGGTTTTTTTTACTAAAGAGATGCAAGATGGGGCTGCGTTGATGGAGAAGCCCACACCTCTAAGCCAGACTTCAGCACACATTTCTAAAGCAGATAACAGCTGGAAGCCACTGCCCACCAGAGCCCCAGCTGATGCCTCGCATAAAGCTGCCTTTCTTGAGTACACTGAATAACGCCTTCCCTGCAGCTGCTGCCGAGGAGCCTTTGCTTGTCTTCTGCCAGGAAGGAAAGGCTACACAGCAAGGCAAAAGCTGCCCTTACCCAACATTTTCCTGGATGTTTAAACAGGAAAACAAAGTCTTTGAAATACCTGGGGGTAAAATAGGTTGGTTGAAAAAGAATACTTCTATTTTGATCAAAAAAATCCCCACATTTTAACTTTTGCCTAGATTCTACATAGGAGCCAGACCAAAAACCAAATCATTTCCTTACAGCACTAAGAGAGTCTACCAGAGCTGAACAGCTTTAATAAACGCACATTGCGTATGGTTAGAACAAGATCATCTTCCAGCAGGCTCCTTCCCCTAAGACCAGCCTCGTATGTGAACTTGAGCTGGAGTTATATTTCAAACCACGAAGGAAGCAAGCAGGGACCATCCTCCAAAACCCCTGCTAAAGGAAAAGGGGGGCAAATGGAGATCAATCAGGATGAAGGTAAAGAAGGAAATAATAAACTGAGTTGCCCTCTGGGAAATACATAATTATGTCTCCCAGTTTGTCTTCTAAGCGTAGACCTGAGACAGACAATTCAGAAAAAGCATTAGTAGCTTTCACACAAGTTAGGCAGTTAACCCTAAATTTTCGGATTCAGTATTGGCAAAAAAAAAGTCAGGGGAGGGGAAGAAAATGAAGAAGAAAATCACCAACCCTGCTGCAGCAGCGCTCTGCTCAGGATCTCCATGTGGCCAAAAGTTCCAGCAGCATCTAAAGCAGAGTTCAGGGAATGATGATCGCACTGCTCCCTCAGACCACATGATGGCAAATGAGGAAGGATGGGTTGGGAGCAGAACTGACATGCGGCCAGACTTCAGCCTGGATCATTACCAAGAGCAGTACGAGGATAACCTGCTCAGAAACGATGACAAATCTCCCTGGTCTTGCAGGGGAAGGAACTGCTAAGATTCAAGACTTGCTCCAGAGAAGCTGCGCCCAAGACTGATGAAATAACCGAGGAAGGGACAGAAAAATGGCTAAAGCATACATACTGCAGCCAAGCAAAGACAGCAATCCTTTCAACCCCTGGTCTTTGCCACTCTGACACAAGGCTTCACCTTGGGGCATGCTCAGCTCTCAGCTTTCACAGGAAAGGGAGCAGACCTGCATCCAAAACCAACCCTGTGCCACTGAAAGTCTAGTTGGCAAGTCCCCCGCAGATCCGTAACCCAGCTTCACAGCTTGGTCACATCAACCACAGGATACTGACCCATCCCAAACGAGCAGGTGACACTGGTTTGGCCAGGTTGCTCAGGCAATGGGATATAATCCAGCTTCTCAGGTTGGCTTCACCAGCTCCCATCATGACAGCACCAGACTAAATAAAAGCATCCTGACCCAGGAAAAGAGCCCCTCCAGAACATGATTGCCAAAACAGCATAGGAGGGCCAACGGGGCAGACATGAATCTGTATTGTGAATGGCAACAGCAGAGTCCCAGGGTGACTGAGGCTGGAGGGATTTGTACAGCACCACTCACCAACACGCAGCAGAGCCCTTAGACTGCTGAGAATATCACAGCAATAAGTAAAATGAGAGCAAGCAAAGGAGATCGTCTTAGTTTAGCTTCAGATCCTCATTTTAACTGGAGAAAATTCAATTAGTTTCTACCCAGAAGCAGTTTAGCTGCCATTGTTGGCAATCAATGGTCCCTAAATGCTGAGAAACTGGCAACTGTTCAATGTGCTGGCAGAGAGGCTTTCCTAATTAAAGATGTCACTTTTCCAGCTAATTTAAGTCTGCCATCTCTTTAAAGTACCAATTGCCACAACAAAATATGAACAGGAAATTGACTTTCTGTGCATCTGTTTTCGCAAAATACTTCCTCCAAGTCATATGTTTCAGCTTAAATGGCTTAGGTCACTTGCTGGGAGGCGATAGCAGAGCTTTGTTCTGCCTCCCAAATACCTCTTATATAAAGAAAAAAAAATAAGCTAGGGTTCAGTCGTCTACAGGAATGAAAAATGGATTTGTTTGCTTTCACATCTTCGGTGAGTTGTACTGTATTCCATCTGATACTGACTTTGCTAGGATAAAAGAACAACAAAGAAATCCCCACTGAATCAGTCTGCTTATCTAAACGGCTTCCACTACACTGCATACTTATCCTCACAACAACCCTAGGGATAGGAAAATGCTGTTATTCCTGCTGGAAGGAAATGTGAAGGCATAATGCTGAGACACAAAGATTTTTTTGATGTCTAACTTCCACTGAAGTCAAATTTCTGAGTCATGCTCCTTTCCACAATAGATAAATAGCATACCATTTGTTTCTGAATCCAGCTATCTCAAGACATTAGCCAACAGCACAATGTTAAGACTATTCATGCTCTTTGGCAACAAATGAAAAGCAACACCTATGCACCTGTGAACAGAATTTCTACGTTCAGTAATGAAGCAGTGTCATAACTTCAGTGCAGAATCTAATGCAATCGCAGGTGCCCTCACTCCAGTCCTTTCTGCCATGGCCCCAAACTCCATGGCCCTTAATCAGCACCATCCTGAGACAGCCAAGGGAGGAAACACATTGAGTTCCAGCACAGCCACCTTCATCAGAACAGCTTTTGACTCCCCTCACTCCTCCAAATCTCTTCTTATTTTATGGCACATTCATGAATCTGCATGGAGTAAATCATACTATATGCATTGCTAATTCAGATAGTGCAATAGAGTCCATGTCTAAACTAGTTTCCTTCACACCCCAAACCTCTGACCAACAAAGCAGTTAAAGGCAGGACTTGAAATCTTGCCCTTCCCTCTCATCCAAAGAACAGAAAGGCCATTGAATTTTGGGATTGCAGAATGCCTGATACAGCTAGACAAGAGCCACCCTCTCTGAGCACCAAGAGCAACAAAACCCTGATCTTCAGCTGGGACCTCAGGTCTTTTTATTGTACACTGAAGTTAAAATCAACATAGGTGAGATACATTCAACAACTGTAATTACTCACATGAGTATAACTGACATGATGCTGTGTTTCAAAGCTTGGAAATACTGGCTGGCTACCTAGAGTTGGTTAAACAGAATCATATCATACATTATTTATAATTTATTAAAATTTATTTTAAATAATTCCTCTCCCACACCATCATTTGATCAGTTCTGTTTACAGTCTACAACTGTGGAGCAGAGGCGTGTGGCATTAATTAAGCCACCAGGCTCTCCCACGCCCAGGGATGACAGAACAGACCCACACTTCCTTCCTGAAATGGAAACCTCCTAACGTTGGGTAGGAAGGGGGAAACATTTTATGCTTAAGATGTTTGCTCTCTGCTAAAGCAAGTTCAGCTGTTCCCACTGCAGTATGTCCCTCCATCTCAGGAAAGACTTCTGGCAGAGTGACAAACCATCTGGGAGCTGAAATAAGGGACTCCATGCCACACTAAGGAAAAAACATGGATATACCCTTTCCTCACATCTAGTTCCACAAAAGGGAATTTCCTTGGACTCTACCTCCTCTTCTAACCTCAAATTGTGTTGGTTAAATTTCTTAACACCAGAAACACATACTGGGTTGAGTTGTAAAGGACTTTTAAAGATCACCTAGTTCCAAACCCCATGCCCTGGGCGAAGACACCTTCCACTAAAGCAGGTTGCCCAAAGCCCTGTCCAACTTGGCCTTGAACACTTACAGGGTGCAACAGCAAAGCCAACTCCAAATTATTTGCAAATAGTTCCTCTAGACTGTGAGAATGGTAACATTTTCCGAGTCCGGTTCAGCAATGTCGCCATTGTGCCTGGCTCCAGCCCTGAGGCTGGATGTGAACTCCATACCCCACCAACCAAGGTCAATGAGGCTTTCTTTTTTAAAAAATTAAGTCACAGAGCGCTGGAATGAACGCTATGCAGAACTAATTTGTAAAGCCCAGCCACAGTGTCTGTCTACATATTTGTTGGTGAATTCCCTCCCCCTCCTCCCTGGCCCACATCTTCCCATCCTGTACAGGGACATCATGGCTGGAGTCAACCCGAGGACTGTCTGCCCCTTCTCTGCCTCCTCCAAAGGAACAGTGCACTTTCCACTTTCAGTTCTCCCTCCTGAAACATAGGATTATTCTCAGGAGTCAATGCGTAATCACAGTCATGCCAAGAGAAGAAAAGAGTCATCATCACTCTGGGGCACCTCCAGCCCTCATCCCCAGTACCTGCAGCTGCTGCTCACCCAGCACCCATTGGTTACCTTCCCAGCAGAAAGGGCAGAGCTTATCCACACCCTTATGGGTGGCACAGACGCAAAGTGGGACTCACACAGCAATGGTGCCTCACCATCACACAGGAGGCTGCAGTGCAGAAAGGATAAATCAGAGGTGGCCCATGGCTCCTGCAGCCTCTGCCACCCCCAGCACCACACAGGACAGTGGTCACAGCCCACTCACACCCATTGGGACATGACGCTGCCGTCTGCAGGTACCCAAACTCACAAAAGCCATTCCATGAGCAGCTTGCAGCAGGACAACAACCGAAGGCAAAGCCTTTCTCAAGCTCTCTGAGAAGGCTGCTTTGCAGAGGGGAAGCCGCAGAGCCCCACTCAGCACAGGGCTCCAAGGCAGAGCCTGATGTCCTCGGGTAAGGGCAAAAGGAGTGCTGGAAATGAGGAATACAACTATTAAAAAAACCCAAACATATATATATACACACAAAATCAGGAATCTCATCTCCTTTTCAGACCTAATTACTTAGTCTGGTAATACAAATGCAATATGGAAACATTCACCACTAAGAAAATAAAAATATCTTTACAACTTTATATACATATGCACATATGTGCACATATAGTTTACAAAAATAACATGTTTAACTGTATATTCTACATGAGCACATTTCATTTTAACTCAGGCATATATCACACTTATTCCAAGTTATTTTATGTACACAGCAGCTGTGCACCAACACCTCCATGAGGAAACCTGCGGGGTACTGCTGCCTCCATCTACCTAAGTGCTAATGAAAAAATAACCCACACAAATACATCTGTCAACAAACAGGAAAAAAACTTGATCACTTGAGGCAATAACCACATTTCACTTGGCTTTCTGTTAACATGTACGTCCCTTTTCCATTGGAAAGACTCTTTGTGTAGGTTTGCACTTGAGAAAGCATCACATCCAGCCACAGGTGCATCCATGCCTGTTCTTTGCTTCACTGGCAAAGCAACACACACTCACTGGTTCTCATCATTCCTTTCCATTTCTTTCCAAGCATCAGCACAGGTCTCGCCCTCATTAATCTGTGGTCCTACTTCCCATCAGATGGAAAGAGTCAGAGCCATATCTTTTTTAATTAATCCTATTACAGTCCAAAGCCTTGTGCCATGTCAATAATATTTGGGGAAGGAGACGGGGGTCTGTGCAGTTTCTGGACAGATTAAAGTAACCTCCACGCTTTTATACTTGCAAGGGAATCCATAAATTACGACAACAATAAAAAGCAGGAAGCACAACATCCACAACTCCATGAACAACCCCAAAGAATCTGACGTGTCGTTGCTCAGGGCAGAGCTGCTCCCTGTTCTCTAAATAAAGGGAAAAACTAGAGCTTCCCTCCTATGATAAAACACCTCTTGGCTTCACGGCCGTCACACTGCGTGCCCAGAGAGCACACACACATGCAGGTTCAGGAAGGATTGGGAGGGATCAGATTATTTCTGCTTAAACTCCCCCCAGGTTTAAGCTGTGGTTTGAAAGAAAAAAAGAAAGAAAGAAACAAAAAAAAAAAAAAAAACCACAAACACAATACACCATACCACAAAAACCCCAGTGTGGCTGCTGAGGGTGGCTTGTTCTCCAACCATCTGTGCTCCTGGCAGAAGCTGTTCTGCTCCTACACACCTTCAGCGCCTTCTGCTCCCTGAAGTGTTACACAACTGTACAGAGAGAGAACAATCAACAGAATTAACAAGTGGCCAAGTACAGAATTATCAGTGGGGCTCAGTATGCCTGTTGGTCTCCCATCACCTCCACCCAGTGCCAGGTGTTCACTCCTCAGCACGTGATGCAGGAGAACCCCAACACACCTCCCTTCTTCCACTCCCTTTTTCTACCTCTCCTCCCCATTCAAATTACGATTCAGCCTCCAGAGCCATAACTAACTCTTTCTCATGACCAGAATAACTGAGCTGCAGCTTCAGAGACTGAAGCAGCAGCACCGCGCTCCTGTCCTCTCCACGGCTCTCCTCCGTCCCACAGGCTGTAGTGGCCAAAGCCCAGCTGGCTGCTCAACCACAGTCAACCACTGATGTGCTGCACAGCCTCAGGCTAATGCCTTCTCTTTGTACGTCTTCCTTGTTCCTTTACCCTTTCATCTTTTGTGTTAAGACCACAGACTCTAGTCAATCTAGTTGATCTCAGCTGTATCCTGAGGATACTAATCTAATAAATAATTACTAATTACTTAGGAGAGCAGTGAAGAACAGCACAAAAATAAGTGACACTGTTGCTCCTGGCTTCCTCTCATTTCTACAGGTTATTTTTTGTGGCTGCACAGTGTCTTCCACTGCATTAACACCAGTGACCATCATTTCAGCCATCCTCTGTTCTTGTGGATGAGCTTCTCTCCATCACTGGTTTTGTGGGTTTTGTTGTGCAAACCTCATTGTAAGCCCAAGTCTGGATCCATAATTTCCACGTGTTCCAGCATTTGGATTCAGGATCTAAAATTACCCTGATGGCCACAAAAATAGGAGCTTACAATTCCCCTTTGCCTTGCAATTAGGTCTCTAAATCTCTTAATTGTGTGAACCAGATTTTCTAGTGGAGCTCATTCATAAGCAGAGTGAGCCAGCTGCAAAATATTTATCACTGTCCAAATTCTCTCAGATTTTCAGCATTTGGATCACAGGATTCTGTTCTGATCCAGGCCTAGGGGTAATGACAGAAAAATCATAGGAGGCCAGATAAATCAGAAATCATTTTCATTAGAAAGCACAGATTCTCCTTCAGGAGGTGTTATACTTTGCTGTTTCTTGCACTGAAACTGTAATTTAATCTTTTAACCTTCCTCACTGCTCTGCAAATTGCAAGACTTGATACTGAAGGATGCTGAACAATTATTCTAACAATTAATTCTATTTTTTGCTAATTAGCTAGCTGAAAATTTCATTAGCATTAAATGTATCTGTCTGATCATTTAAGCACTTTCTTCAAAAGTCACAAATTAGGAGCACCTTTTGTAGAAACTCTCTAATATACCAATTAGTTCTATCAAAAAACACATGCAGAGAATTACAGAGTAAAATAGCCTAAAAATACTGCAGAATATGGAATATTTGATGTAAATTACTTTTTTCCCCTATATTCACCCATCTCAATAGTAATTTACAGTAATTAAAATTACAAGCCAACAAAACACTACCAGGAGTAGGTACCTCATGACAGGTGCTCAACAAGTACTAAAATAAGCTGTTCTGTACTCATAATAAGTGCTTACACATTGTTAAAAGTACTCTTTTAATAAATGGCTGCATTTATTGTGCTTTCTTCAATAATTATTTGCTAGAAGATCATAATCACCTAATAAAAATGTTTGGTTTTGAACTGGACCTAATGATCAGTTTTAAAAGCTAGTGACAACACATGTATACCAGAATCCATTAGTGAGTTCGTGACAGAAGAAGGTAGCAGGGTAAACTATCAAAAATTACTCACTCTGGTGATTTATGAGATGATGTTCCAGAGGAAATCAATGGGATTTAAGTGCTTGAAATCTAACTCTCTTTTCAAAATGAGATTCATATAATTACTATTTTTTTTAATTATTGGGATACCACAAAGAACACTGCAATCTTCCCAACAAATCTCTCTTGCACTTCTGCCAAACCTTTTTCCTCTCTCCATGCGCAGAAGATACAAGTTAATAACCTGAAATACATTTCAGTAACTCCAAATGCTACAGCGAATTCCTGGGCAGATGCAGAAATAAAACCACATATATCGCACTGCAGGGCTGAGAAAGAGAACAATTATCTACTCGCAGATCACAGTCTGCTAGTCTACCTGGAGGATCAAGGATTTGTAGGATCAACTCCTAGCCATCAGCACCAACTTCTCTTTCATCAGTGTGTGTCAGAGATTTAACATCTTTTAAACATCATTTATTTCTATTTATGGCTGAACTACGGTTCAATAAGGTGACCCACTGAATGATCACACTTCCTCAGGATAAAAATTCTGCAGGTTAACCGCATCTCCCTCCTCAAATGTCCTTCAGGCAGCAATGAAAAATGAAGGAGGCTGCAGTGTGCTTATCGTGGTGACATGAGTTAACTCTCTAAATAGTTCTCAGTGCAAGCAGGACAAGAGTCATAAGAGTCTTACAGGAGAGAAAGAAAAAAAATACAAACAAAAAAATACAAACAAACAAACAAAAAAAATCCACGAAATGTCAATTTATGTGTAATGTACGGTGATGACTTGCTTGACTGTGTCAAAGAAATCATCTGGACTTCCAAGTATCAATATCCATAGCAATAAAAAAATAATAACTTCAGAAGACAAGGGAAAGCTTGAATCACAAAATAGTATTTGGAGGCTTTCAAAGACTCTGTGTGTAACTGAACATTTGCTTTAAATTAAAGATCCTTTTTCAGCTTCACAGCAGATCAGTTTCTGGCTACACAACACAGCTTTCCAAAAAGGCTGGTTATTGTATTAGTGCTTAAAGAAATTAATATGCTAGCTGGTATTAGAAATCATAGGAGCATTATTTACCTCTATTGAATACCGATCTAGATGCTTAGCAAATAGAATGCAGCTTAATTAAGTGATTTTATCTAAGAAACTTTGATTTGGTAATAAGTTATTTAAATATCAGCTAGTATTTTCTTACTTCAAGCATTTCAATTATTATTAACAATAGAACGGGTGTTATTGCAATAGCAATTTCTCATGCCAGTGGAACGGACTTTTAATATAAATTCATAATGACAACATTGTAGGGACCTGATTCTAATCTGGAAAGCACGCCGTGCAGCTGAAAGTGGTGTTCATGAATCACAACCTGGCTTCCTACTGTGGCTACTGTTCCTGTTTCTGACATTTCTTCCAAAAGCAAGCAGCAGTGCTAACTGCACGCTGCCAGCAGAGCTAGCGGTACACACGCACAAAGGCTGAAGTTTAAGCACTTACATTTGTTCCACTAAGAGGTGGATCTATTTACTCATTTATGTGCTTTGCTAGATCTAAGTCCATCTCTCTGGCAATGGAAATCGCACATTTTCTGTGAGTTACATTAAAGATAAATGTAAGGCTACAGGCGGCATATCTGTTTAACACACTGTCAGTCAGCCCTGCAAAGCAAGACCCTTACAGGGGTCACTACTGGCACCTCCTGTGCACTGTTCTCACCTACTGGTATGTGACTGAGTACTGGAGCAAGGACAGGACTGCAGCTTCATTCAGAATAGAAATTTCTGTGCTTTGGACTCACCCCTGGAACGCATGCGGAGTAAATTCCTCAGGGAGTGTTCAGTCAACGGCACAGAGTGGTGTGTCCTATATCCACACTACAGCTGATGGGGAAAACACAGATGGTTGCTCAAAACAGAGGAGAGAGCTGGAGGAGGAACATTTGTGTTCACAGTTCCACCACTGGAGATGGCAAGCAAGGGAGGAACTCTGGCCAACACCACTCCCTTTGACTCTGGTGAAGCTTTACACACAGCTCCTCTCCTAGATAAGGGCCAAGCACAGCCCTGGCCAGTGGTGCCTACAGGATTTCTAGACCTGCTCCGGGTTTGGTGCTCTGCAGAAAAGGAGTCTGCACATTGTAGGCAGGAACAGGTTGTATAAGTGCTGGATGTGATAGACTGAGAAATGCTCTGTTGCCTTCTGCATGAGACTCACCAACAGCTCTTTATGGCTATTTTCAAACCACAAATCTGCAGGGCAGACCCCTCTGGCTAACAGCCCAGCTAAGTGGGGAGAAAAAACTACACCTGTCTCATCCTCAGTGTTGAAGTAGCAAATGCTCTCTGAGCTTTATTTGCAGAAATGGGACAATCAGGGCAGTTGCTCTAACTTTAGAACAAAATTTCCATCTAAAAGTAGCATGGCAAATCATCATAGTGGTATATCTGCTTTCCCAGACACACAGCCATCCCAGAGCACCTGTCTGGCAAGCTGCCTCAGCATGTTCCAAGGTTTAGCCCATAGTCTGCAAGCGAAAACTGTTCTGCATGTTGAATATATACACTCTGCGCGTGTGTCTAGGCACATGTGTATTTCCATGCTGATACATCTGTATAATCCATCCTTTCTACATGAATTAAGCCAAACGGTGATCACAACGTGTTATTTAAATATCACCAGGGATTAGAAGGTTCAGAAAGACTCCAAACCCCATAAAGTGATGCTAAGCAGGATTACTTCCTGGCAGCGTGTGGATACAAGTGTAAGCTGATTATACATTTTCATGACCTACATCAGCACATAGAAAGAGCCACAGTCCTCCCCCTCCTCAAACAGAATCAAATCAAATTGTATATTTCACAGTGATGGATTCCAACTCACCTTCTTCCTTTCATTCTCTTTAATGGGCGAAAAGGAGAAAAATATGAGAGATAGACTTCAACAGCTAAAACAAGATGGAACTGCTGAGCTATATGAATAACCACAGTGTTGAGTCAATGGCATTCAAAGCACTAACAGTGGGGAATCAATTGAAAAAAAAGGTGTAGTAAAGAGTGAGAATCTCAAGGTAGATCCAAGGTCAAAGTAGCTGGTGGGAAAAAGCTGAGCAACAGAGAAGAAAAAGAAAAACAAACACCATCTCACACGACACCATGGACTATTCACATTCATAACATTCCTAGAGTATTTGGTATGCTCCTACCTCCTTACTGCTAATTTATATTATACTGCGTACAACCAAAAAAAAGAAAGAAACACTGCTAATTATAACAAGGTGCTACACATACAGAGCAATGCCATTGCTATTCCTTACATGTCAAGGGCAGCATCCTGTGTTACACTGCTCGAAAGAGGCTAAATAATGCAGTAACTCTGTTTGCAAAATCATATAAGCAAAACAAGTGTCATTTTTCATGCACAGAGCAGTTATTTTTCTTCACGCATATAATCTTCAATTATTAATGAAACTGTGATGTCAAAAATAAAGCTGCCAAAATAAGGGGCTGAAGACGGCTTCTATATTCAGACTCACAACTCTCTTGTTTTACATGAAGGCTGTAATACAGGAAAGCAGTACAAGAGCAGAAAGCAACATTAAGCGACCTGTGTATTATACTCAGGTTACACAGGCACAGACCTCCAATTAATGCCAATGCTAGTTTTCATTCGGACTCAGGTGTGCTTGGGAGTGACACAAACCACTACTTACAGCATTTACAGGGTTATGGCGTTTTGTTAAAGACAAAGCTGGTGTTGGACTATTTGTAACACAATGTCCAACCCTGCCAAAAAGGGTTCTAACACTAAAGGCAAGGGATAAAACATGCTGCTTGCAGCATGTTTTCCTCTATCCAGATTAAGAGCTGTTCAATAGAAGTATAATAGATTCTGTAAATCTACTCTGACTCGAGAGCAGTGTATCTGACAGGGAAGACACAGAGCTGTCATAGTGGAGATAACCTGCACAGTCAACAGTAGGCATCTAGGTGTGGATAATGCATCATCTGATAACATTAAAGTTTAAAACAAACACAAAAAAGCAACCTAAAATACAATTAAAAAATTGGTCATACCACAGACTACCTTAAGCTTAACATTAAACAGTCATTGGTGTGTATTACCTGCTCCTTCTTTAAAAGCATGCTAAAACGCATTTGTTTTAAAATTCTAATGTGCAATTAACACACTCTCAACCAGTTCCTGGCCCTACTCTGGTTCACATCCATTGCCTCAGCAGTCGCACCGGTGTTCGCAGGGAACGGTCCTGTGGCTGACACGCCGGCAAAGCCCAGGCACTGGCTGTACGGAGGGTGTTGCAGCGCACAGCTCTGCATCTCTGAATTGCCACAGCCTGCTGCTCCTGCTGAATGAGATGCAGTAGCTCCTTGAATCCCAAACTTTTCAAGGTTTTTCTTTTGCTTCAGTGATTCTGCAAAATTATCCTGGGAGCAGGATGTGGGGCTTTACACCTTTTCACTCTAGACAAGACTCCAAGGCTGTTCTGTACATTCCTTCTCCTTCAGCCCTCTTAAGCTTGATACTTTCCACTGAAACTCAGTCCCTCGCACTCCAGTCTTGCCACTCCTGCACCTCACCCCATTTCCTCTGCCAAAAGAGCTGGCCTTCCCCCAATGCTGAACCCCCCCAAGAAGTAACATACCCCTGTGATTGAGCAGCTGCTGTGTATTTCCACAATATCAAAAGGTTCTCCCTCCTCTACAACCTTGTGCTACCACAGCAGTTGAATATCCTAGATATTTTAAGGCCAGATCCTTCAATCTCAAATGCAGGCAAGACTCCTGTTCAGGCAAATTTTACATGGCTAAGAAATGAGCCCCATGGGTCAGCAATGCAGACAGACTCCAGAATCCTTCCCTCTGTTACCTCCTTATGGTACTGATGATTTCTAAGCTTGGACAAGTCAGAGAAACAGAAATGAAGAGACTAACTCCAGCACAAAGTATGGTACCACAGAATCAGACCCAGTCCTGCGGCTTCCTCCAAATTCAGGCAGAGAATACCCAGCATGGACATGCTGAGAAAATCAACAGAAGAGAAGAAACCAGACAGAAAACGCAATGGGCCAACACAGGAATCGGCTAAGATTTCACACCACCAGTAGTCTAGATCTGAAAACCCTCTACATTCAAAACCCTACAGCCAGGTTTCATAATTAGATATGATGTGACCACATGCCATTACTATATCACTCCTTCGGCAGTCCCATCCTACTCTGCATCAGCTGCAGGTTCATTAAAACACTAATATTACAGGTCTAACTTTTGTGGTGTCTTGCAGAAGGAAAGGGTAGAGATTTGAGCTGATTAAGAGAACATTTAACCCAGTAACTGTAGTGTGAAAAGGGACTGAAGGTTTGATCAGTTGAATTAACACCTTCACTTTTGATCTAGCAGAGAGAAATCTACAAACATCAAAAGCAGGTTTTACTTAGCCTCTTAATATCTGCAACTTGCCCTAAGATGTCAGCTCTTCTCACATAGATTGGACATGAATCACAAATCCTGTGATTACGCCTGCCAAGACTCCTCTGAAGAGGAGTAGGATTTCCTCCCCCCACACACCTCGTTTCAAGGGAAAGACAGTTCCTGCTGAATACACATATCAGAACAAATCAGCAAGGTATTGACCTGTTTGGATGTCCAGTCATCAGTACAAATAGAAAACTTCAGAAACATTGAAGAAAGAAAAAGATGCTTTGCTATAAAGGCAATCATGATCTGCACCTTAAAAGGTTACACTCTTATCAAAAGAAAATTTATAGAACATATGTAAGTGGCAGGATCTTCAGATGCATCTCAAGCATAAACAGGGTGAGATGCTTTCAAACAACATTTGAAGTGGCAGTGGAAGATGTCAAGGGTCTCACCAAGAGGAAGGGATCGACCAGGGAGGAATGGAGCACCCGGGGTCTCACCAGCAGACTGACCAGCCACGCAACACCGGCGCAGAGGCAGAATCAGACTCACACATTCAACTGGTGAGGCCAGCCTCTGCCGGCCTGGCACAGCCACCGGCGTGCCTCAACACCGGCTGAAAAAGCCACTAAAAACAATTGCCGGGGCGTCAGCAACAACCCAGCACTGCCAGCCGTGGCGGTGGCTTGACAGCATTCGCGGAGGTAGTAATTGGTAACCATGGGGTCTGTTGGATGGATGGACAGATAGAGCTTGCTGGAAACCAAACCTGCAGTTAGTGAATTTAGAAGACAGGCAGGTGTACTCTGACAAATGCCTCCCCCACCACAAGCATGAGCACACATACACGTTCTACAGATCTCAAGATGTGCATGCAAAATGCTGCTTTTCCCAGGATTTCTATTATTTTAGCTTTATAAAATTATTGCTTTAAGTTCGTTTATGGCCTGCCAGTTGGCTGCTTTTCAGAGCTATTCCAGCCCACACAGCTATACTTTTTTTTTTTAATGCAAAAAAAAAGTGTGGGGGGAAAAAGAAAGCCTGAACACCACCATGATCTTGATGAAAGCTAAATAATCCCAGTCCTTTTCTATTAGGAAAGGACTGGTATGCTAATCCCACAATTCTAAGAGCTGGCAAATTTTGAAGGGAGATTTCAAAATGCTTTCATCTACCTCTCACCCTTTAACCTATTTTACAGGACTTGAGCATTTGGCAGATTGGCACAAGTAGTCACTACCCTTCTTTTCATCATGAAGCTGGTTTCCCCAAACCACCTTTCCCTTTCCAGCCCTTCAGCCACAACTCCAACCCTCTGCCAACTAAACTGAAGGTCGATCCACATTTTGTATGGGCAGGGCAGGCTCACTGTGATGCTCGGGAACGGAGCTCTGACTGTTCCTCTCCACTGAGCATCAAAGCTGCATCACAGGGACTCGAGATAACGTTGTCAAAACTGTATCTTTGTGTCTGCAATGAAGTGCAGGTTCTTACCTCTCTTTTTATTAGATAAAAATCCTTTCAAAATTGGTAAATTAATGGCTATATGCCAGGCTTAGGGCTCTACAGGCAGGAGTAGAAATCCTAACAAGGTTTGCTCCAAATTTGCTTTTAACCCTAAAGAAACAGCCAAATGAATACAAATGCCATATTTTATTCCTACCGTGGATTTTTACTTTTTTATTTTATTGTAGGATATTTAGTTTCTAATGAAATATGAAATGCAGTGATGGGGAAGATTTTTAAAACATAGCAGTAACATATCTTAAACTTACTTTTTATGGAGTACTTTTAGAACCTTCTCAAAATAACAGCTCTCCAGCTCCCATGGTTGCCATTACATGTCAGCACTTGACAGTTTCCATACAGTTCTTTCTCAGACAACAGTTTCTGTCCATAATTAGGACAATAACTGTTGTAAACCTGAAGTGGCTGTTAGTGGCATTCTAAAGGTGGGTTACCGAAGAGACCAAGGTCTGGAAGAGCAAGGTTTGAGGGTGTCCTGCCGGGTCTGTGTAAAACCAGAATATTGTGGTCAACTTAACTGATTCACAATCAAAATGAGATTTTTATTTGTATTGTTTACACAAGGCAAATTTTGCAAAAAGATTATTTACCTGTTTAAGTTACTTTTTTGCAAAGAAATCCCACAGGGGCAAATGAAGATATTTCTCTTTCCTTGTAGAAGGTGGCAGTTGGTCACATATTCCCTCAGCTGTATTCATGAACAAGCAGTCAGAGGAATCACACTTTTCTTCCTGCTCAATCCTTTCTGCTTTTCCAAGACTGGAATAATATTAATAAGTTCTCATCAGTAGGCATATTTGTTGGCCTGCAAAACCTTGACATTTCAGTGTGCTACCACTTCTCATTGGAACAAAAAGAAATGCAGGTTTCTTTCTGTCCCAGCAAGGAATAAATGCACATCCACGCAAGAGCATGAGCCAGCAGGCAAGACGGCTGACAGGGGACACGTGGTAGAAGGACATGCAGCCTTGGACCTCACCACTATCCAGCTGCTCTCCAGCACCCCAGGAAAGTCACCAGTCATCTCTAGTAGAGAAAACTACCTCAGTATATTCATCTAGATCTGTATACACAGACATATGAAACCTGAAACCGTACACCCCTCATTTTGTTCTTTTCTTCTCAGATGCAGCCTTCATCCAGGTAGCCAGATTGCAGTGTAGGCTTCCTGGGTTGTTATTCAGAAGTGGCCAGGTGCTAGAAATCAGATGTTGGTAAACTTTAAAGAGCAACGCAAGTTGTTTTCAGTACACTATGAAATCCTACCTA
The DNA here is from genome assembly GCF_037038585.1 of Patagioenas fasciata. Taxonomy (NCBI): domain Eukaryota; kingdom Metazoa; phylum Chordata; class Aves; order Columbiformes; family Columbidae; genus Patagioenas; species Patagioenas fasciata. The sequence continues at coordinate 18,383,275 of NC_092530.1, forward strand.
CAAGCTTCTCAAGCATTGCCTGAAATACAAATTGAGGGCAGACACCTGTCCTTTCGTATAAGCTCCATGTCTCAAGGGCTTTAATGTTTTTCGTGTACTTCAATGGGATTTTGTACTTGCACTTGTGACACCACAACTGAAATCAAATATACCAACAGAGCAGCAGCTAGGGCAAGCAACTTCTTCTGATGCTCAGAAAGAAAAGGTATTTTACAATGTAAGAACTAACTTCCAATTTAATGACTCCTCGGTGTTCCTAAAAGAATTGCAATTTTGAGAATGTATAAAAGAAAATATGCTGGACATGCTAATTGCATCTTCTGTCCTCAAAGACCAAAAGGGAAGCCAATTATCACATACACTCAATAGGACACAGCACCAAAATACCCATCAGCATAAGGCAGCAGCTCCCACAGCACATCAGCTTCTGTCTGTTGTCTGTGCAATCAGCAGTTGGAAAAAGTTTGCTCAAAGAGATAGCACAGGAGGGAAAACACAAGTGAATACAGCTGGCATTTCAACCAGAGTTCATCATACACTGCAGCTGAGGGCAGGAAAATTATTACTGTGTTTTTTTAAGAAATACACAAGGAAAAAAGAGAGTTGTCTCTTCCTGAGCTATGCCCCACTCTTGAAGACCACAAGCCCATTCAAGGACTTCCGAATGTGTTTTTCCCAGAGCAAAGGCACCCAGAGCAATAACATTAAAGCAGAACCAGAAAAGAGAACTAGCTTTCCACATGCTTCAATGGCTGACAGCACTTTTCATTTTCATTTGGCCACCTGGTATTCAGCCCAACTCCTCTCTTGAAAGTGTCCAGAAAAATTAAAATGGAGGAACAGCATAGTTCTGCTAGAAAATGAGGACAAGGGCTTGGACTCTTGCACAGATACTAGAAAAGTCCCTTTAGAATGCGGCCATGCTTCACAAGACATAGCAATTAAGCAGCACTTGCAGAGCACCTCCTTCTCCAGCCTGCACCGGCACCAGGGAGGGCAGCAGCTGCCACCTCACCCCTGCTCGAGCTCTCCAGTCGTGCAGGCAAAATTGAATTTTGCTGCCCATGGATCAAGCCTGGATTGTTCCAGCTGGTGGGAGACACATGAGGAGTCAGACTTGCTGTTCCTGCTACCAGGGATGGGATAGCAGAGACAGTTGACAACAGCTGGTGTGGGACCAAGTCATCTCCTCCGCCACATGGATGCCTTGTCCTGTCCCCCAGACCCAGCCTGGCTCTCCGGGGCTCTGGCAACACCGAGGAGGCAGCAGAGCAGCAGCTGCCGGGGCTGCCCCTGCCTGAGCTCCCTTCTGCTTTGCCCAGAGCTGATCTCGTTTTCACACCTTAAACAAGCAAACCTGTAAAAACCTGCACAACTCAAGAGAGGCGGACAAGAAAAGAGGATCTCTCATAAGGTTAAAAATGTTCTCAAAGCAGTATTTTATTAGCTTTCCTAAAAAATGATAAGTAACTGCTATGAATACAGTGAAAGCAAAGCAGGCAAAAGCTGGATCTGCTATGAATAGGAGCTTGAAACGTTACAGCCAGCTCTTTAAGTCCAGAAGTATAGTTAATTTTGATGAGAAAAATGAAGTGTCTAGCTTACTTTTGAACAAGTCGTGTATTTTATGAAAAACACTGCAGTCCATTTGCTTTCAATTTATTGCAGTGACTTGAAAACCTGTGTGTATTTTTTTTTTTACGCTAAGGAAACAAAAGATCTTGCCGGTGATGAAAAATCACAAAAGAAAAATCTATGAGAGCTGGCTAAGGGAGGAAGATGTAGAAGTAACAGTATGACTTGCTGAGCACAACAGATGTTAGTCTCCGTGCAAACTACCAACCACAGTTTCTGAAAACATACCCAAGGGAGGAAAGAAAGGAATGCAAGATGAGGCCAGAGTTGCCCTGACAGAGGGAAGGCTGTGGAGAGCCAAGTACAGGGCATTCTGCTCCTGCAAACAACTACATGCATATCAACTTCAAGGTAAAGTCAGCTGCCAGCACTCCTGAGTTCAGGCAAGCGAATAGGTGGGCAGAGTTGGTCCTGCTGACATTAATGTTTTTCTCAAGGTAAATTTTCCAGAGACTCCCGCACCGCTCTGCTTACATGCTACCTAATGGATGCGGCAGCCCAGTCAAGGTGCCAGCACCGCTACACTTTGTTCACAAGAGAGCAGATCTCAACATATTCCACCCGCTTATAAAATCTTCCAAAAGCAAAGCATTTTTTTTTCAAATCTTTCCTCACAGAGGGACACTTGCAGAGCAGATGTGCTTATAAAGCATGAACATGCAAAGCAATTTTTCACCAATACCATGCCAGTTTTGGACCGCACAATGAATTCTGTAACATCCACATCAAGATGGGTTTTGTTCTTCCAGAGATTTAAACACTACCTGCTCTTTCCAACTAAGTGAAGACTCAAGCAACTTAGATTAGCTGACTTGTTGAAGTCAAACTGTATTTTACAGAAACCAACAGGCCTAAACATCCTTTATCCTTACCCTCACATCTGAGACAGTGCTTGAAACACTGTAACATCTCCAGGATGCATAAATACATGACAGGCAGCCCATTGCCTGTATTGAAGAGACTCATTTCAAGGGGTTTAATACCAGATAATCATTCAAGTCCTGCAGCTGGTTGGCAGTGAGGTTACCTGGGAGAGCAGGTGCAGGGCTCATCTGGGCAGGACTTGCTGGCTCATCCTCAGCACAGCTCCTTGCAGCCTGGCCAGCACTGAGGTCTGGTCTTGACATTTTACCCCCAAGTCACCTCCCTCTTGTAGAGCCCGGACTTTGCTCTCTCACTTTACTGGAGGTGATTCGGTATCTGGCAGGAGACATTGTTTTAAAACCTCCAGTACCTGAAGCTCTGTTACGTAAAGCAAAACACTTGCTATAAAATTAGCACAACAAGCACAAGCTAGATCTTTTTTCTGCCAGAATTGATCCCATCACATGTTTTATGATCAGGAAATAACACAGCAATAGCTTTCTCTCTGATGAGCACCTTCTGGATTCTCGATCATGAATCTGTCATCCTCTGTGAACATCCATATTTGAACACCTACCAGAATATGGTCTAAGCAAATGAAAAACACCAGCAAGACTTTTCCATCGAGTGCAACAGACTCTGACAAAGACCACCTTTGCAAACAGATTATACTTCTCAGCACAAACATCTTTATTTACACCTTAATACAAGGTTTCTCTTAAGAACAACAAAAGCAGTTCCACATTAGAGAAAGAGCCCCAAGCAGGACACAAACATGAAGGTTTACACTTTGCTATCTGGCAGCCAGATTTGGAGGATTACCTTTTACCTTGAGGGTGATTTTTCATGATAAAGCTGTTTCTTTTTTTTTTTTTTAATCACAGAAGAGATGCTAAATTGCCACAGATGGTCATTTGTTTTCATTTTGTGTATTTTACACAATACATTTTATAGATTATGATTGGTAATTAAATATAACATATAAAATTAATTTCAAATTCAAATGTTGAGCCTGTTAAATCTTCACAACATGCCATCACTGTCAGGGTAGCACACTTTGAACATAACTGGGGGAACAAGGTCCTTTGGCAGTCCAGTCACAGACCAGCTGCTGACTAGCAAGTTGCTTTATGACTTGAAATTCAGAGGAGCCGACTGCCACTGATATACAGGGTGCTCAACATCAGAAAATATCAGGCCCCTGGTTTCTTTACAGTAAAAATAGTATTGCCTATTTATTTTACAAGGGCTTTTTCAGAATTGTTCATATTCATATATTGTTCTCTTCCTCCTAAGCTCTATTTGCAGATTCTGTTATTCAAATGCACTTTTATGAAGGTGAAAGATAACAAATAGAGCCAGGCACGTGGTACTTCTCAGGACAGAAATACAATTCACCTCACTATAAAGAGGGCTGCAATGGCATTTAAAATGCCCAATTTGCAGAGTCAGCAAAACTGTAGTTCTAAAGAAAACTTTAGAAATGAGCACTTAACCCACTCTCCCCACAAGAGTGTTATCTGAGGGAAATAATGGAAATAAATAGAAAATAAAGACACTACCCATAATGTACTGCACCACGTATTTCAGTTAGTGCTCTCCATATGCACATCTCTGGTCTTCTTTAAGCTCAGAACTCAGTAATATTTCCAAGCACCGTTCCAACAACCAAACTGGGTTTTAGACCTGCCACAATGCTTTTTGTAGAGGTTGCAGCAGGGGTGGAATATAGGACATTAGGAGTGCAGAAAAGAGTGGGAGGAAACACAACTGTGGTATCTTTGGCTCCTGGAGAGCTGCGCAAGCTCAGGCTACCATAGGCAATCCTGCAGCACTACCTAAAATCCAGAACTGCAACAACTCAAATTACTTCTCTCCCAAGCCCCCCCCATAAAAACACATAACAACAATAACAAAATCCACACCACAACTTCTTCCCTGTGTGGTCCTTTAAATGTTAAGAAAGCAGTTTGTACATTTTTAAAAAGCAAGAAGTAACAAAAAAATATTACAAAAAACAACCCAGCTAACATGCTGCCATACTTGTCTGTCTCCACACTGTGAATTAATACATTTCAAGATGAATGTGCATTAAGTAGGAAAGAAATGCTGAAGGCACCAGCCCTAAACCAACTGGAACTAACCTTGCCTTTTGCATCTTCCCAGAAAGTAGCGAGGACTGATGGAAGGTGCTGAGGAACACCGTATCTTCAGTAACGAACAGAGATTTCTCTGCCAAGATGAAATAATTTACCATCCAAGATTTAACATCCATTCTTGCCTATTCCTCACTAACATGCCCTTTTTCCGTTAACACAATCATTACTAGTGTGACCTTTCAAGTTCCCCATACAATCTGTTGTTAATTCACTTCATCTCCTAATGTATCTTTTTTAAAATGCCCTACAGTTGAATCTTTTGCTATAGAACCACTTTGTCGATACATTAAAATAAGACTCTACACCTTTTATTAGTGTTATTACTATACACGAGTCATTAGCAAGGTTTATAAAATATAATATGTTCTTCTAGGACAGGGGTGTCCAACTCATTTTCACCGGGGGCCACATCAGCCTTCTGGTTGCCTTCAAAGGGCCGAATGTAATTTTAGAACTGTATGAATGTAATTATTCCTACATTTACACAGTCCTAAAATTACATTCGGCCCTTTGAAGGCAACCGCGAGGCTGATGTGGCCCCCGGTGAAAATGAGTTGGACACCCCTGCTCTAGGAGAAGTGTAGAACGGGGTTTGTAAATTGATAGATTGCTGGCATTTGGCAGCTGGTATTTGAAAACAAAACAGCTCCGGTTGGACTGGGGGGCGGGGGGAGACAGTCTGTGCTTGTTTTCATCTGTTGTATAATTTTTCCATCAGACTAAAAGCTCAATAGCCCACAGGTTTTAGTGTACTATTTTGTTTTCAACAGGACTAGAGCAAACAGTGAAGTAAGAGCTTTATGAAGCTAGACCCATCGGTTTGCTCAGGCATTCCAATAGAATCATAGAATGTCCTGAGTTGTAAGAGACTCAGAATGATCACCAAATCCAACTCCTGTCCCTGCATATGACAACGCCACAGTTCACACCCTGTGTCTGAGGGTGTTGTTCAGTCTCTTCTTGAACGCTGTCAGGCATGGGGCCGTGACTGTCTCCCTGTGGAGCCTGTTCCAGTGTCCGGCACCCTCTGGGTGAAGTTCCTTTTCCTAATGTCTAATCTGAACCTCCCCTGGCACATCTTCCTGCCATTCCCTCGGGTTTGTTGTTGGTCACTAAAGAGAAAAGTTCATCTCCCGCCCTTTCTCTTCCCCTTGTGAGGAGCTGTAACCGCATGAGCTCTCCCCTCAGTTTGTTCAGCCTGGAGGAGACTAAGTGACTTCAGCCACTCCTCATATGGCTTCCTCTCCAAACCCTTCACCAACTTCATAGGCCTCTCTGGACAGTCTCCAGTAGCTAAATATCTTTTTTACCCTGTGGTGCCCAGCCCTGCATGCAGTGAATGCTCCAGGTGAGGCCGCACCAGTGCAGAGCAGAGCGGGACAATCCCCTCCCTGCCCGGCTGGCCGTGCTGTGCTGGATGCACCCAGAACACGGGGCCCTCTTGGCTGCAGGGCACTGTTGGCTCATGTTCAACTTGCCACTGACCAGAACCCCCAGATCCCTTTCCACGGAGCTGTTTTCCAGCATCTCATCCCCCAGTCTGTATGTACAGCCAGGGTTGCCGTGTCCTGGATGCAAAATCCGGCACTTGCCCTTGCTGAATTTTATGCAGTTGGTGATTGCCCAGTTCTCCAATTTGTTCAGATTCCTCTGCAGAACCTCTCTGCCCTCGAGAGTGTCAACAGCTCCCCCCAGTTTTGTGTCATCAGCAAACTTACTAAGCAATCCCTCAAGTCCTGAGTCATTTATAAAGACATTGAAGAGTGCTGGCCCTAAGATGGATCCCTGCAGAACTCGCTAGTGACTGGATGCCAGCCCGACATTACCCCATTTCCTAGAACCCTTTGAGCCCAGTCCATCAGCCAACTGCTCACCCGCTGCACTGTGTGTTTAACCAGCTGGATGCTGGACATCTTGTCCAGGAGGACACTGTGAGAGACAGTATCAAAGGCTTTGCTTCACATCGACAGGCTTCCCTTGGTCAACTAGGTGTAGCTGAATTTATATTTTTATTGACTCAATAGCTCACTTTGACTGCAGATCCTGAACTTGAAACCTGTCAACAGAGACAGACCTTCAGAGAAAATGACCCAAGCCCCTTAGCTACCAGCTACTTTTTAAGAGCTTCAACCCAGAACTTCCCCCTCCCAGAAGGGAAGCGTTCCCACCGGTGAGTGTAGAAATCCTGTTCAGAGGAAGAACACGAACATGTTTGTAGAGAAGAGGGGAGCACCATCAAGGCAGGATTTAGTCTGGATTGTGTTCAAATTCTGGACCAAAAGAGGAGTAAGCACTTTAGCCACACCAGTGAGCACTTCAACCACACCACTATGACCTTCCATGGATGCAGCATCACCATGTTCTTACATTTTTTTTCTCTTCCTTCACAGAAAGAGGATGCATACACACAGAAAGCCAAACTTCTTTAAATGGTATTATGTGCAACACCACTGCTGGACTGCTACATAGGCGACCTCAGATGTGCCTTTCTCAGGGTTATCCAACAGCCCTTCATGTACCTGGGACAACGAGCCTGCTTCCGAAACTACCCCTCAAACATTCCTGCAACCTCTACATTTAGCTGGACTTTCCAAATAACCTGTTGTGAATTTGGTTTTCCACTGAACAAATACTTACCTAATATTTTATGAGTATTTTTCCTTACCCATTAATTGCAATGAATACATCATGAAATTCTCTAATGTATTCATTCTTCAATATTATTCAAACATTTTGTCAGCAAATAATTCTTGGTTTATAGGTCATTCGAATTGCAAATTATGACTATTATAAGTCATAGTTTGCCATTTATTTTTTTAACATATGTAATTTATTTAACTTAAGTAATGCATACAACCAATTTAATCAATGTGCAGTGAATTTCAATTTGCACATTTGACTTTAATATTCTTAGTTACATAAATCATGCACTCACAAAACTGAAAATAATAACATGGGACTTAAGTGAATAATTGGAACCACATGAACTACTTCCATGGAAAACATCAAAATAGTCATATGCACAAGCAAATCTAAATTCACTTTCCAAATCCTATGAACGTTGGCAATTTTTTACCCTTTCTAATTCACTCTGATACAGTTAATTTGTAACAAACCATGCCAGCAGCTACAACAGACATTGCCAGATTGCTTTCCACTTCCTGTTCTGTATCCTTATTTAGGATATTAAAAAACCCTGGCCGCTATTAACTTCTCTTCATCCAGTACCTCTGAAGATATCCAACCACCACATATAGCAAAAGACCTTCAACTTCCACAGCATTTGGGAGGCAAACTGCAATTAGTGGTTACCTGAATCAATCATAAATAGCCAAGGACAGCTCCAGTTACTTAATGCTTTTGATTTTACTACAAGAACAGAGATAAAACTATAATGAGGCTCAGTGATATTAGGAGGTGGGTCCTCTGGGACTTAAAATTGAAGTAGGCAGGGAGAAATTAAATGTTTATCTAGCAGATTCCTGTTTGTTCATGCTTTAATCTATACCTCCACCCATGCTTCTACTGCAATTAGGGAACAGCCCAAATTAGTCTGACCATCCTCCTTCAAGAAGGAGAGAATAAAAAATAAAAATATAAATAAAAAGAAAAATATAAAAAAATAAAGTGAAGCTGACAGTCAATATCTATTACCAGCATGAATTTTCCTGGTGAAAAGACCTTACTTGGAACAGGCAATGGACCAAAAACTGCACCGCCTCCACAGCTCTGAGACTTCCTCCTTTAACTGAATCCAAGGCAGAAAACACAGCAAAACTATGCACAGACAACCTGGTATAAGCTTGTGCATGCTCACCCATATCAATACATTGTACAGTCTACAAGTGAGCAGATGATCTGGAAGCAAGAGCAAATACATTCTGTGTTACATCGCTGAAGAAAGGTTCTAACAAAAAACACAGCCCTTGCCTTCTGTAGACAAGCCTAGAAAGGGGTTTCAGACATACACAGTTGGTGCTGAGATTCAAAGAACTGGGTCAATCATGAGAAAAGAGACAGTCATCGAAAGTCTACATCGAAAAACCTGCATTCCTTCCCCTCTTCTCAGGCTATGGAGCTGTTCAGATGTACAGGGTTTTGCTTTAGGCTGCTCTCCAGTTCTTAGAGGATGCTCGTTTCACAGATGTTGCATCATATCCCAGACAGACTAACAAGTGAAAAAGCTGTAACCACCACTGAACTGTTAAACCAGCATTTAAGCAGACAGAATTGTGGTTATGTACATTAATCAAAACATGCCTTTTTGAGTGAAGAGGCAAAATAAAAGCAACTTTTGCAGTCAGGTTTTGTGTAGATTCATACAGATGCTGTTGTGTCTTGTGATGATGCCAAAGAGTAAACAACATAAGACTTCTCACACTGATGTAGAATATACAAATGGTCAGTTCTGAAAGCAACATCCATTAGAAAAACCAGTTCTCATGGACAAGTTATTCTGATGACAATTACAGAAGAGAAAACAGACTCTGTGGGTTGCCCTGAAGAGGATTAGATGGGAATGGGCATGATCCAAGTACTCTGCTCATTTGGATGATAAACTAGAGTTCTTTGATCGAAGGGTTCCAGATCACAACATTCAGGGTAGATTCACCCAAATGACAACCCTCCCAGGCATCCAAACCTACTGCATGAATGAGTTAGGTACACCGTTGCACAGCATTGACTCCATTGCAGGGCATACTGAACTCACTAAACTCATTCCTAGCTTTCAACACCCTAAATTTCTGCCCCTTTTCCAGGTGGTAGCATCAATCTGCTTTAGCTCATGCATGTGGGTGAACACCAAGGTGAGAAACACAACCTGCACCTTCACAGCACCCTGCGTGCAAAACTGGGCAGGAAGAACACAAGCTTTTATGAGATGTTTGCACGAGGGCTTTCACATGAAAGCTCAGAAAGCCTTCAGTGCACGCCACGGGCAGCAGTGGCCTATTGTACTGACAAATGCAAACTGGCCCTACCCAATTCCCTCCACCCAGTTCTCTGCTAATGTAGCCCTGTTCTGAAGGCAGGCAGAAGGCAACACCAGTGGGACCATCCTTTCTTTGCACGGTGCAACTGGACTTTAAATTGTAGTCCCTGCAAGCCTCTCCAAGGGTAGATGCTTGCCTACTCTGCTGTACAAAAAAAAAAAAATGTTCATTGCAAAGTCTGTCTTGTCTTTCCACTTGAATCTTTCTCCTCATTCCACATGACAAAATCTGAAATCCTTACTAAAAGCCGTGACACACTGAATTGTTATTAACAAGCTTATTAGAGCTGTGAAACAGGATTTCCATTACATAAATCTCTTACTTTCCCCACAGTACAACAGGATACCATCCTAAGTATCTTATAATGCCCAGTGACCTACCTATTGCCTTGTTACAGAAGCAATCGTATCTGATGTTGCCCTTTATGAATTCTCCAGCTGTCTTGACTCATTAACATATTGTTAAGCATTCCTTGTCTAGCAGTGAAAATGTCCTGCTCTCCCATCTCATAAGTAGCCTCTCTCCACTCAGCTTCTTTTTTAATCAATGCTAATTACATAGTCCTGTGATCATCTCCTGAAATTAGCACAAATGGTATCAAGTTCTTTGATTGCCAATGTTTTTGTAAATGTTATATTAAAAAATAGCACCAAAATAAGAGCATAGACAAAATTTGTATTAGAACCATGTGTGCTGTTTCAAAATTCACAACAAGGATGGCATGCAGAGTGGGAGCCCACTGCCATTCACTTCAGCTGTTTCAATTAAACAATGCACAAAGAAACCCACCTACTTCCAGTTTGGAAAAGTGCTGGTGAGGAAAAATGCAATCTGCAGTGAGTATCAGCAATAAGAGAACACGGCATCACAGCTGCAAATTCTCAGTGTGTCATTTTTTAAGACCAAAAAAAAAAGATTTAGTTATAATCTCATTAACTTAGCAATACTGGGGGACGAGGAAGGGGAAAAAAAAAAAAAAACACAAAGCAAATTTCAGAACATTGTTCAGAGATTGCTGAAAACCAAGGCATTTGATGAAGATTGCTTCACCTTGCTAACTGTGCAGAATCATGTAGCACTAATCCTTGCGAAATACAAAAGCCATTATTAAACAGCTCCTGTGGGAACTTACAAAAAAGACTAGAACATGCCTGTTTGGTACTAGAAGTCGAACATCCACAAACTTCCATTACCCAACAGAAGCTAAATAACTAGAAAAATATAGGACAAATCATTTCAATACACAATGAGATGGGAAATAAATTACTATCCATGATACTAAGAAAAATGAATGAGGAATGAATTGTATAACTGGGTCAAGCCATTAATTCTGAAAAGAACTGGGAGCCTGCTAGATAATTTACAGTGATTGTCCAAGACAAAAAGCAGCTTCTAGGAGAAAGTTTTATGAAAATGGTGTCTTAAATATTTTATTGTAAAATAATAAAACCAATTCCTGGAGGATAACCAGCTCTATCAAAGATAGGGCCACTGAGAGGAGCGATTAACTCACCTCAACCAAAGGACCCACATGATCCTACCCTGACCAGGTAAAAAAAAAATAATTAAAATAAAAATAAAAAGGACAAAATCACAATGTCTCTGAAGCCAGAGGCAAAATCCTGACTGGCTTTACTGTAGCCCAGTTCTCACCAACTGTCCAGTCAGATGTTTCCAGTTTCCTCAGCCAAGTGTCCTGCTGAGAACTAGTTCTGAGTCATAGCACCATTAAGATCATCTTCTATGGGATATAGATGGAAATCCACAATAGATGGATACAGTTTCCTAATTTGACATTGGCCATCTTTTCTGTGTGGTTACTCTTCTACTCACTGCAGCAGTTAAGAAAATAATACGCCATTCTCCCATTAGCTCTTATTCTTCCTTAATTTCTCTGTAAAATCTGTGAGATGGGAAACACCTTAGCAGACATGCCAAAACCCAAAGACCATGAATCTTCAGTCTAGTTTGGGTCCTCCATTTGTTATGACAGCGCAGTTGCACATTTCTTGCACAAATGGCCTTACTTTTGCTCCGTTTTCAGAAGGAACACAGAACAGTTTTAAACCACAAAATACTGGAGTGCCAGAAAGCACATCTAAAACCAAGCAATCATCTTCATCTTCACACTATTTTGCAGCACACGTGATGAACATTCAACATTAGAAATCCCTCTGCAAGGACACTGAAATATCAGAGCAGTACAGGTTATCTAAAACTAAGGAATTTGTTCTTAGCTTTTCTAATAATAAGCTGTATTACCTTCTGTTAGGACTGGTCCAATTAATACTTGTTCATCAGCTCACCTGAGGACCATTCTTTCTACCCTATGGTTTCTATAAAAGTTTTTCTGAATGCTCAAGAATTTTGGATAAAAAGCAGGAGCCTGAAGACTCATTACTGTCAGCAGAACTTCAGAAGTGTGCTGTTACAAATATATATAGCCAAAGATTAAAAAAAGAATACTGACCAAATGTGGCTCCTGAATCAGGTACAAAGCTGCTTTGTCTCCACAGATTATCTAACAGGCCAATCAATGGTTAGTGCTGTGCCACCCCATTTCATTTCTATCTGCAACATTATAGGCAAAAGCAGAAGCCACAGGAAAGCCCATTGCTCTGTCAGACTACTGCATAGTGAAGAAATTCTGGAAGCTTTGTGCTCCTCATCTGTGCTCCAAGCACTTACCAGAGCTTCCAGATGTCCTGGTGAGCCAACCACACAGAGCAGTGCCAACGGCACATGCAAAGCAGCTGTCATGTGCAAATGACATCCAAGGGCTCTTTCTTTTAGTTCCCTACTCTTCCAGAGCAGGATGAAGACAGAGGCAAACTAGAGAAACTGCCAGTAAGCAAGAGGCTATATATCATGCAAGCAAGAACTGGCATGTGAATTTTAAACAGATGCAATGGTTAATTAATGCTTAATATTCCCTTGCAACATTGGACATGTGATCTAATAACAATTCTGACCTCTTGGAAAGGACAATTCGGTGCCGACAACATGATCATTTTACAACTAACTCAAATACAAATCACCTTGAAGCTTTTGCTAAAGTGAAATATATCCTTGACCCCTGGACATGTCCACTGCAAGACTTCAGTCATCCATGGAACATGACAAGCTGATGGGAGGAAGTCTCCACAGAACTGCACAGTCCCAGTCATCCATGACTGAGAAAATCACATTGAAATGAGTGCTGAGAGGGATAATCTAGGAGACCAGGCAAACTGAGATTCAATTTTACAAGATGAAAGTAGCAAAATAACTGACTCCTAAGTACATCAGGGAAAGCACCAGGGTAGCAGAAAAGCTATTTACACAGCCTCAAGTAACCACACGTACCTTTGGGGTGGGAATGAGAAGGTCTCCAGTCATCAGAGCCCAGCGGTTCTGAGGGGGCAGCAGTACTGGGAGCCTGGAGCCAACTGCTTTCACAATACGTCTTGATAAAATTAAAGGAAGTATATGACATGTTTGCCCACTGCAGCAGAGGACTTGAGCCAAAAGCGTCCCCATGCCTCCACATACCCAGGCATCCAAGTGTCTAATACTCCGAATCTTCCCATTTCAATTAATTGCTTCCACTCCGCTGTTTCTGAAAAGTATCAGCCTTTAAAGCCTCAGGAAGCATCTGCAGAAACAATTCTGTCATACTCTCAACACACGAATGTTTCTATGGTGACTTTCTAGCACTTTTTTGGATTCCCTTTCCTAAACACTCATGGTACTCCCACACTACCCCACAACCCCAAACCCTAGGTAAACCAAAATGTAAAACTCGTTTTTTCTATACCCAAATGTAAAGTCAAGCCCTAAATACGCATTTGCTGTATACCCACGCATCACACCTCCATGGCCTGAACACGTCCTAGGGCAATGCCGGATGATGCCACGTCATCCAACCAGCGGCAGTAATACAGCAAAGCTTATCCTTTGCTATATATATATACCATGAGCTCACTTGGGCCTGGAATATCAGAGTATTTTGCCTTGAAATACCACCTTCTCCTGGAGCATTTATACTCACAGCCTGTTCACAGATACTAGAGCACAAAGTCCACCTAAATACAGAATAACTACAAAAACAAGCCTTTCTCACTGCCTGCTTTTTTTTTTTCCAGTACACTTTCTCCCCTTTTCTATTAAGAAACCCCTCCATCCTCCTCAAGGTCTCATTAACCTCTCTAAACTATCATCCTGACACTAGAAATGCCTTCTGAAAGGGCCAGTGCTGTCAGAACAACCTGAGACCCCATGAACACTCCCAGAACACTGACTTCTCAGAAACCTATTCACCTACAACACTTGCACATCCTCATTTACCTGCTTTCAAATCATTTATTCGTTTGTTGATAAGCAACGATCAGATGTTCCGGGGCTTTTGTAGAACAACTTATCCTTGTCTTCAGTTCACTGTTAGTTCTGAGACCTTGTGGATGGTAGTACACGATAAAACCCTTTCCCATCTGCCTGATCAAATGGTTGACAACCACTATTTACCATGGCATAGGTAAAGCCAGCACTGTGCACGTTAGTGCATGAACAAGTTGGGTGGTTCCTCCACAGTCCATTATTTTCTTAAGGGCCTAGAACACAAAGATATTTCTTAGAAACTCAGTACAGCCTCAATACTCACAAAGTCTTCACCGATGCTTGTGAAGGCCATCCCTTCTTCCTACAGCCCCACTTCTGCACATTAAAGATTAATACCGTATTTGCTACAGGATGCTGTTATTCTGTCTCCTTCCATCCTGGCACCAATGCAGTTTCCTGCTGAGTTGAACACACTGCTACAGATACTTTATTTTCAGTTGTGAATATTTTCTGGCAAATGTAACATGAACAAAATGAGGGTTCTTGCAAGTAGCAGCTGTTGTGAGTAGCATACATCCTGTGGAATTGCTCAAGGGAAATAATATGGAGTGTTTCCTCTGGGAAATACATATAAATGGAGAGGTCTCAGATGAGTAACTTCAACAGGAACCTGAACCTAAATCTTCCCTTACAGTCATTTGGAGATACTCTTATTAAACAAGGGTAGGCTCTGCCTAGCAAGGCTCCAATCGCAAACTCTCAGTGCACACAGCTTTCAATAAGTACAGCGGTCATTATGGCAAATAATCCATGCCGCTCCTCCCATACAACACTCCACTTTGAGCTTTCTTTACAAGACACTTTGTAAGCAGTTTATCTTGTCAAGGGCTTGTACATTTGTACACAAAACTGCTCCTCTGCTTAAAACACCACCAGGGTTACAGGCCAGCCTCAATGTCTCAGCAACTCACAGGAAATCCTGAAGCTCCGTGATTAACCCACACCATAGTGCTGATCGTTCTTCTACCTCTAGTAATGCATAGGACAGAGTGTCAACTTCAATTTTGAAATTCTGTGATGCTGTCACTTTGTGTCACAGTGTTAAGTGTTTTTGATTATTTGATGTCAGCCCGGTTTACTTAAAGCATTCCTACTACTTGCATTTGCTTTCCATCAAAATGTGTCACAAATCTCTTAGTAAGAATCATTCTTAACCCAAAGGGCTTAGCAAGACCCAGCTGCAACTGCTGGTGGTCACAACATGCAGCATTTACTTAGTAGGTTGTCCATGAATGGCTGTCTTCATCACAGCATCATTCCCACTGGAACAAGCCTGGTCCTGAAGAAACCCATTCAACACAGCTTTAACGCGGAAGCATTTCCAATGGCCAGGGCTGCCTGCACTGTGCATGGGGCAGGCAAGCTGGCCGTGCTGCTGGCTGCCCAGGCCTCCTCAGCCAGGAGGAGGCTTCACTTTCTCAGGGAAATACTTCACTTCAGTATTTGACAAACTTGCTCAAGGATTGCCAGCTTTTCAGTACAGTAATGGTACCAGGCACCCATACTTTCCATTCACTTGCTTCGTTATAAAAATGACATGGGTTTTTCTGTGAAGGTGGATACTACAAAAGCTGGAGTCTCCCCTCAGATACATGCCCTAAGAATGAGAAGCAAGTGATGGTAATTGACTTTCACCTTCTCTTCTCATTACTCATTCATTCCTACAACCTGAATTTGCTCTCCTCTGCTCAACTGCAAAACATTAACAGCCTTCTCAGAGCATCCTGGAAGCAAGAAACACCAGGTAAAACGTACTCCCACTGACATCCAGCTTTCCTGGACCATGAAAACCTTCACAGCTAAGTGATACGCTCTAATACTGAACTTGAACACAAACTGCAGGGTTAGATGAACAAATCACTGAACAACACCAAAATTATTATGAAAATGAGTAATAACGTGTTCTTTAAAGCTCTCCTGACTTTAAGTCTTGACCTCCCAGTGCACTGCTAGCGTTGATAAAGTTTCCTTTATGTCAAGGAAACTACATCCATTGTAAACCAATTCAGGCATGACCAGAATCAATCATCGCTGTTTTCAGGGTGATCCTGGACATGAACAGAATGCCATTAGAACAGGACAGCTAAAGCAAGTCCACAGTGAAAAACCTGCAGAAAGTAGGATTTTTTTTTTTATTAAAGTCAAAGTTAATTGAAGAATAACAGTGTTCTTAAATTACTGAAATATTTAATTTACTCCAGAAACACCTGAATCATCATTAACACTATAAGGATCCCTTTGCATTAATTCATACCCAAGTTCGAGGCTGTGCATTTTGTTAAACTTCTTTCTGTTCATATTTGTACCCGATTAAACTTCAGTACAGGTGCATACTGGTTAGTAATCACATTTTTATATTTTGCATGCAGATTAGTCCTATTCGAATCTGCATAAATTTGTTATGCATCACTGCAAAAGTGAATGCTCAGGCAACTTTTATTTTTATCTAATCAAATCACTGCCTAATGAAAAATGAGCAACTTTGCACAAAGGTGCACTCGGGTGGACTCCAGGGATCCCTGGGAACGGAACATTTACCACTCAGTAGGGCAACCAGGTGCAGGTCTCTTCAGCCTCATGGTCAAAGCCTCATCAGGATCAGCCACATCCAAAATGCCAGCGTTATCTTTTGCAGAAAGATTTGACCAAGGTTTCCAACACAGGATGGACCCAGAAGGGGCTTCTACAGAACTCCTCACCTAAACCTTAGCATAATCAGTTGAGACTTGCTAGACTATGACCAAAATCCCTCCTCCAGTATGGAAATAGACAAGTCCCTTTGCTTCTCTATAGCCAAATTTCCTGGCTGTGCAATGAGCACCACATCTTTTCTCCTAAGGTAAGTAGCTGCAATAAGAGGAGCTGAACCTCAGGCAGAAAAACAGTTTACTCTGGAAGTAACAAGACAAAGCACATACTGTCCACTGCTGAAATTGTATTAAACCATTTTAAAAGAGACTCTGCAATGAAATAAATAGGCACAAACTGGCATGACGACTTAGTACAATTGGCAGAATCTAGTCCAGAAACAAGTCTGCTGGGTGGAGAAAAGTGGGGTTTTTTTTAAAGCAAAACGTTAAAAACGTCATCCCATAGTAGGCAACAGTATCTGGATGATTTATTAATATAATCTGTCCAATCACTCATGTGCTCTTGTCCATGCCCTCACCCTTCAGCCAGCACTGACTTCAGAACAGCTAATGGGTACAGCCTGGACTCAAAATACACAGTGGACAATAATAAGAAAGCATTCACTGTGTGAAGTGATTTCAGACTTGAACTTGAACAGAAGGCTTGATCACCTCCAGAGTCCACCCCTCCACACAGCAAAGGCCAGACGCTGAGGAAGGAGATGGACACACAGCACTTGAGGAGTCCCTGGAGGGGACACAACACTCCCCCGCCCATCCCACCCCTCTCTGTCACACTGTACCTGGCCACCTCATAGCTTTACACAAATCTCATTCCTCATCCCAGGAGCTAAAGGAACATGTTTTTTGGGATCTGCAAAATCTGTGTAAATTAACATGGGGCTGGAGTAAAGGAATTGCCATGCATTCACCTGAACAGCTGCAGCAGAAGCAACAAAGGCTTGAAGGGATATAGATACTATATCACATGCAGTTCATTTCAGCATCTGCCTCACCACATAGGAGAACATTGTGCACCGATCTCATCTTCAAGCTCACAAAAATTTTACGAGCATGCTGTCATCTCAGAAGCACGCTCTGCTCATTGCCTATTATGCCGCACAAGCAGCAAGGCAGAGCGGCTGCACCCTATTTCAAGTTCAAATCAGCAAGAGAGATGCTTAAGTAAAATAACTACAGCAAAATTAACACGCAGATATACTTGCCATTCAGCTCCACTACTGGTATCTCCATTCCATGAAAGGAAAGAAGTTCTACCAGAGCAGCAGCAGCATGGGGCCATAGGGCTTCATGCTAGAGGAGCAAAGCCCTTCAGACATCCTGCTCACAGGACTCCCTCCTCCTCCTCACCCTCCCACAGGCAAGCACCCACCACCCTAACTCCTTGATTGCCATTCCTCCTTGTTCCACATGCATTTGTTTAAGGGATCTTTGAAAAGAGGAATTTGAAAGGAATTAAATTAAGGCTTAGGAACAAGCAGCAACTAGCAATAAACAAGTTCCCCAAAGTGTGAGAGTTTCTCCTCCACACTCACAGCACATTTCAAGGTCAATTACACTCCCCAACGAACCGCTCAGCCACACCTGGCCGAAGAAACGCACAAGGAGCTCGCACCCATGCTTCTGCCGGGCCAAAACCAAATCTCATTCCTCTCCAGCAAGGAGGGCTCTGAATCCGTGACAGAACCTAAAACTGCACCTCAGCCCTTGTCTTGACAGCAGAGCCATCCTGCTTCACCCAACAGATCCTCCCAGAAACACTTTTTTCATTTTTTTAATTGCATTTCTATTTGCATTTCCTTTAAAAAGCATATCATAACCCTCTCCTAACTCTCCCATCTGCCACCCCCCTCCTACCCACATCCTCCCAAGAAACACAAACATCGCCACCAACTTTCCTCAAAAATCCATACATTGAGGTAACTAAAAAATCAAATACTTTGTATAAAATATTGATGGAATTTGGTCAAGAATAAAAAAAAATGAAAAACCATTTTAGATATTTATCATCACTGATCTCTTTTCAGAGGATGCATGCACTTTTTCAGCCTAATTTGTTCTCTCCATAGATTTGGACAAACACACTGGTAATCCAAATTGGTCATTTCTCCATCTGCACACAGTGGTCGTCTTATCTCCCTGCCACAGAGTGGACAACTGTTTTCACTTTCATCAAAGAAAATAATCTATTTCAGAAATTAAATGCATGTGACTACATATTTAATTGTTAAAAAAAAAAAAAAGGCAGCTGTACATCACCACCACCACCAAATAATATATTTCTTTTTCTGTGGGTTGGCCGCTACACCTGCCCATGGGCTGTGGACAGACTGGGGAAACATAACACTTAAGTGGCTGTACCTGCCACCCCAGGATACAGTTTCTTCCCCCAAACTCTTCACAATTAATCAACATTTATTATGTGTTACTGGGCCATTAAAAACAGATAACTTTTATGAGAAATCCCAGCATTTAACTGCTATACTTAATCCATTAATCTCTAATGCATTTTAGAACCATTTCCTTGATGTGTTCTTTAAAGGGACTAATGTAGATAAGAATCAGTTTTAGACTGACATGTTACCTGAATCATTTACCAAGATAAAATATTTTTACTGATCCTCACACTACCATTCAGTATCAAAATTATTGCGCATGTTTAAAAGCATCCTGCTTTAGGGAAAACAGACAAATGCATTAAGTCTAATTTTCATTACTGTGGTTGAATACAATGCCAAAAATTTATATAAACAACTTTAACAGCTCTAGCAAGCAATATTTCTTACAAAAAAAAAATCATTAAAAGGATATTTATCAACCACAAAATGAAATTAGCTTTTCCTTTTCCTGTTTGGTGTTTTTTTGTGGGTTTTTGTTGTTTTTTTTTTAAATACGGGTATGGCTTTCAAATTATCAGTTTGTCTTCACCTGCAATTTACACAGCACCAGATGAAGCATGTCAAGCCTCTAAACACTGGAAACATTAGACATTTAAGTTCTGTAATTAGCTCCATTGTCTTCAGCCACTCCAAGATGAGAGGTTACTAGGAGCCACCTCTTCCTCCTCATTGACAAACATCTGCATACAAAAATTTGACAGAAAAAAAGGCAAAATAAAACCAAAAAGCCCCAAACCCCAGAAAACAAAGTATGCTGTGAGGCAGCCAGCGCCAGCACAGTGACAGGTGAACGTGCTCCAGCATTCTGATCTCACAGTGCCGAAGCCAGGGAGAGCTTTCCTGCTGACTTAATTGAGGCCAGGATTTCAACCTACAGCATTTTCTTCTCTAATTTGAGGGATACTCTGATTAACTACAAATAATTAGCTCATTTTAAAATGGCATAATCTTCTTTGTGCACAATGCACGTTCTAAAAATGGATTAGCACGGGGTCTAATGCTGGAGCCTCTCTAGCATTAAAGGATTACAGGACATCAATCTGAACCCGCAGCTAATTGGGATGGCTGCGTACCCTCAGCCAAATGCACTTGTTCTGCCCGTGCTGTGTGGAGGGGCACGCGTCCGCCCACCGCCTGCGCACAATGAACGGCTTTTGCCGAGGCTAAAGCCAGCACTTTCTGCAGTGCTGATTTTTGGAAAGCCAGGCACAAGGGCATTCGACTGGACATCACTGTTTAATAACCCTGGAGTCACAACTGCAGATGTCTACATTAACACGAGGTTTGAGAGGGTAGCAGATGGTTAGGAAGCTCTTACTGTGAAGGCCCTAACGATTTCCAAAGGTAAAACAGCAAGTAGCTTTTATGTATAAATGATATTCACCATATGGTAAGTATGATCGAAATTTTGAACAAAAAAAATTACTGCAGTTAGACTGAACAGAATCAAAACCAATTAGAAGTAAAGTCCAGCTTTAAGACAAAGACTGGAAATAGTTTATGTCAACAACATTAATGCTTCCAGAAAGGAGAGCAGCACACACACCAGAAGAACAGCGGTCTTAAGTGCTAGACACAAACTCCATCAAAATTCAGTTTGCTCCTTTGAAGGTACATCGAAAGATGAAGCTGGCATTTCCAGGCATCAAAATCAATAAAGAGACTTACAATTAATAGAAGAATCATACTTTGTTGACAATAATTTATTAATTAATCTATTAATTTATTGATTGTGATTACAGGCCATGATTAGAGCCTGATTACAGGCTGTGAACAGGTACTTTTTTTAATATATACATAAGCATTCCGCAAAAATAAATAACAAATGACATGCAATTCTCCAGTTCATCAGAGTATCTATACAAGCACATGAAGGCAGGAAATTATCAGGTATTATTAATTTTTGTTAAAAAAAAAGAAAATCACATTTGCTGGTTTTCAGTAAGAAACCTGCGCACATCCTCACCATCACTTTTGCTAGAGCAGGGAGCTCTTGGTCACAAAAATGAAGATCCCTGGAAACCTGAGGCTGCCCCATCCTGACAGGCACCCACAGCACCCACTTCTGCACATGGGGAGGGGGCTACAGGCACAGCCCAGGCCCTGCCCCCTCCAGGCAGTGCCTCACAGCTCATGGGATGGGATGGGATGGGATGGGATGGGATGGGTTGCCTCAAGACAAGTCGTCATACATCACGCATGGTCAGGTCAAAAGACTAAATGCCTCTCATCAGCGAGGCGATGTCTACTGCTCTGTACCACTTCTAGCAAAAGAATAAACACTGCTTGGTTTGGTAGCGTTAAGTATATATTTAATTTCACACAGTAAAATCAAAATAGCCACCTGTGGATCATTAGATTATCTGCTGCCTCTTAACATAATAAGCAGTTAGATTACACGGCATTCCTCAGATCATTACATTAAGCCCACTCAGCAGTATGTAATCTGTCTCTCAGAAATCTGGTAGGTTACTGAACCCTGTCAGTCATTCTTTAACTTGTCACAGGCTTGCAATGAAAAAATACCTAAAATTCTGGCGTTAAAGACAATCTCAAATTTCCATACACTTTAAGGCAGCTGGACTTCTGTTGGACATTACATGAGACAGTCACAGCAAAAACCCAGAGCTAAGTACAATTCTGCTCCAGTACCATTATGAGCTCCCACTTCCACAGAGGATTGCCAACAAATCTTCATATCTTTTCAGCAGGTCAAGTGCGAGTGAACCTTGCGCATGCAATATGGAGCCCTTGCAGATAAATTCTGCTTTGATCTTTCAGGTTCACTAGAAACCAAAGCAATACTCAATAGATTAATATGAAATGCAGCAGAAAAGACGTTTGCACACGTGTGCGCACACAGAGCATGCAGCCTTTCTCCCCTTCCTCATTTTGTCTCTACACCAACTTCCCAAATGCCAAACCCCAGCTCACATGGGTAAACTGCCGAGCGATAACACAGGATTTAGAGGAAAACTCTGTAAGGTTCCACTGGGCTGTTCATTATACTGTGAAACACCAGCCCTGGAGAGGCTCTTTGCCACAGACCCAAGCCCCTTCCCAGGGCATAATTCCCCTAAGTCTCATGCTCTGAAACAGGGGTCGAGGCAATGCTGGAGATATCAGTCCAGGTAGGCAGTCTGGCACTGACAGGCAATGGTTTTTCCCCCCGTCTCACAGGAATGGGATCACAAACTATCCTCTGGGGAAGATAAGGAGATGCCAAAGTATGTTTTATTGATTCTTTCCTTTTTGAATGTAAGTGGTTAAGTGATTTCAGCCTCCAGACATTTCTTAGTCACTGTTGACTTTTATATATTCTTTCAGGGATCAGAAAGTTCATTGTTTCCTTCTTTCCCTGGGATGCATGGCAATAATGAGACAAGGAGCACTCAGAGGGCAAGCAACTAGCAACAAACTGCAGTCAGGCTCAGGGCTACTCAGAAATTTTTGTTGCTTTCATTTTAGTCCACGCTCCATTCATAGCAGAGACTATTTCCACAAAAATACAGATCATTGGGATAAACAGTTTTCAGCAGCTTAAGGCTGAAGCAGAATATTAGGAAGAAAAGCGTGTACATCTCTGGGGTGTGACAGATGGGGCATGCTCCACCGTTACTAAATCCCATTCCCTTCCTTTCAAACAACCTGCAGTGAGTCATTGCTATACTATGCCACCCCATCACAGTGTAAAAAACCTCACTGTAATAACACTGACTATGGGTCACTCATCCTTCCCTCCACGTAATCGCTGCGTAGCAGGAGTATGCAGACAAACATTAAATCAGCTTTCCTTTCCAGGTACAAAGCCATTGTCCTTATCTACAAAACCACTGCAGTAACCCAGAAGCAACTCTGACCCCTGAAGTGCTTCATTCCAATAGGGACAAGCCTAGAACAAGTCACCACTGCTCAGGCTGTTCATAACACTCCTGAAGAATTTTTGATTTCTCTCCCAAATTGAAGGACTTAATACATTAACTCCAGACTTCCCCATCAGCCCAGTTACAAAGCCCCCAGCCACTCCATGGTCCTCAAATTGTTAATTACTAGTCCACACCTGGAAAGACTGTGGTTTTCCCCACGAACAGGTAGACAAATCACGGCTAATCACACAGGATGCTCCCAAAGATGGGCTCAATCCTCTGCATAGGATTGTGCAGATTTAAATCACTGCATTTACTAATTAATTGTCCTTCCACTACCAAGAGAAAACACCCACTATCAGAGTCCAGCTCCAAGATGCTGCTGTTCTTATTCGTCCATCCTGATTCATACAGAGAAGAGATGAGTACTAAAGAAAACATGCTATGAGTATCTTATACTTTTAATTATTTTATCACAGCCTTCACGTACCCTTTTTCGGATATTATTACCCTGGAGAGTATGCTAACAACCTTAAGTTGCTGACTAATTAAGTTCTGGTATACTCCAAAGCCAGTTTTCACACACTAATTAAATTTACAGGCAGTTAGATTTGACAGGTACTACAGTATCTGCCAACGTGCCTTCATAATCAGTTAAATGATTAACTCGGAGGCAGCAGGCCATGGCCAGGCCGCCAGGGAAGCACTTGGCAGTGGAGCTGCCCCAGGAGAGCAGCAGTCAGCGACCCCGTGCCACAAGGAGCTGGGGACACATGGGCGCTCTCTCCTGAGGAGAAGGCAATGGGCTGCAGTGCTGGGGAGCCATCTGAATTTACGCCTAGACCTGGCCCTTAAAGGACAGCAGAGGCCAGGCAGCAACTGGTATGGGGTGCCCTGCTTACCCCTCCTGCTACCCCAGAGGTGGGCAGCAAAACCCCTGAGAGGCACGACCGCCTTGGACTGCCGACAGCATCCCTCACCCCTGGCTCTGGAGACTTGCACCTCAGGGTAATTTCAAACAGCAAGACAAGCAGCAGGGCACGGATACCTGTGCCCAAAGCCCTCTGGAGCTGCCATTGCTACGCTGCTGTTTGCCATCACCAGCAGCCATACAAATCCAACTCCGATCCCGCACTATCACACCTCAGGCCCCCTGCAGACAAAACATTCATTTAGTAATCTATATGATTCGCAATGTCAAACGCCTCTCTGTTAGTTCCCTTAGGACAGCTGCTCTTGCTATTTCATCTGTTAAATATTTCCAGAACCCAAAAGTCCTCAGGGAAAAAAGCAGCTATTTTGACTAACTGCTCCTCCTCCTCAACTAGTTACTGTGTTAGCTTCCTCCCACTCAAACACCAGGAGTTGATTAAGACATATGGATTATCTCAACACTACCAAGAATTTCAATTTAGAAAGTGAAATATTGACATTCTTAATATCACATTCCTCTTTCACTCAGGAACCCTTCCTCACATTGACACCAATCCCCGCTGCAACACATAGCATCGCACAGACTGCGATCCAAGGGCTAGGCAGACAGCTTTCTTACATGGTTTTTGGTTGAAGTTGCTGATGGAGTCAACCCAACACGGTTTTCTTAATTTTACTGAGAAAACTACTTGCAAGTGACTCTCATTTATGGAAATCTTTGGGTCATAAAAAGAATTATTCATTTCCACATGAATTTAGAATTTTGTTTAATGGTCTTCTGCCTTGTTTAAAGATTATTTTGTAGCATGTTGGGCCTCTTTTGAATGTAACAAAAACACCACACACAAAAGAAAAGACACAAAGGAAAATTCTACACTTGGAAATCCCTCATTTGGAAATCCTTCAGGAACACATCAGTCTGAAGTAAAATCTTATTTCCCATATGTAAAAGCTTTGTTTTGTTCTAAGCAGAGCAAAGGTGAGGTTTTGTTTTCAGCTGGAACAGAAACTAAATTTAAGGTGTCAAAGTTTCCTATTAAACAGAAATCCTCAGTTTGGACTGGCCCTGCTGGGGTCCTAACAAGCTGCCATACAGCAGAACCACCAGTATCCCCATCCACTCTTGCTGGCATCTCATTTCACCAAGTTTCTGTTTAAGATTGATGGTCATAAGCTGCAGTTATGTATTTAACCAAGTCAAGAAGAAAATCACAGTGAACCTCACTGACCTTTTATATAAATCTCAAAGTACTGGGCAGGTGCATTTAAATTAACCAAGTGTGATGAAACCACAGACTCTCAGACTCAGATGCCAGTCCACATTTAGATGAGTGTTCCATGACAAAGAAACACTTCTAAAGGAAAAATATGGGAACTGCACTAGTGCCATTGTGCACATCACAACATGCATTTACCACTGTCCGTAAAACTCTAAATTTCAGGACTTCAAGGAGGTATAAGGCAGGAGACAGGCCACTTGGCTGACCTGGTAAGAGGATTCACGTAAATCCCAAGAAAGTGGAAGGAAATGGAGTATAATTTTATGCTTTTGACAAATCATAAATAAGAAACCACTAGGCAAAGCATTATTTTAGGCAAGAGACAACAAGGTTTTGCAAACCTCTGAAAACGTCTCAACCAGGATAATATTAGGCAGGGAAAGGCCACTATCCTTACTGGTAAGTCCCAGCATCCTAGATTTAAGGTCTTTGGAGACAAGAAGAAAAAAATATATCTATATCATGACAGCTACAGAATCCCAGAAGAAAGAGTTCTGACCAAACACTAATTTAAATGCACTGACACATAAAACAAGCCATGGTCTAAAATGGGTTGTGCAGCTGCCATTCCTGAATACTTCACATGATTCAAGAGTATTATTATGGGATTACTTTGGAAGAGGGAGTTAACCCCAGAGACTCTCCATTCACCAGCAACCACCTTCCTTCCTCAACATTTTGAGACCTCCCTCAGTTTAAGCAGCTTTAGTTAAGCCTGTTGCTCAGCACTTCTCAAAGTAACACCAACCTCATCTTTGTTTTTAATCAAACCTGTGTGAAGAACCTTCTGTTTATTCCATACAAATACCAAAAAACCCCAAGGATTATACACCCATTTTTCAGAAACCAGAGTGACAGGCAGCAAAAGAATCGACGCCAGAAGATAACCTTTGTCTCAAAACAGTTGCAGCCATCACCGTAGCCTCCAGCACTCAAGAAAGAAAACTTACCTTACTGCCAACGCTTTTTTACATCTCTACTCCACCAAGGAGAGTTGTAGGCCCCAGAACTGCTTGTAGCTGACATTTCTAGGGCTCTGCACCACCATTTCTGAGGCAGTCACACATGGAAGAGGCAGAAGTGATTGAGATGCTTTATGTATTGATGCCAGCCATTGGTTTGCAATCAGTGAACCAACAGAAATACACATTGAGATGTACTGAAACAAACAAACTAGAAACAAGCCTGAGGCAAATAAAAGAGGCTATTATATATTAATTATATTCTGGTTTTGGTTTCTGCCTTGAATAGCAGCTATATAATGAAATTCAGCAAGCACTCATCTCAGGTACTGCAGAAATGTGCGAGTCAGCCAAATGACCTCCCAGCATCAGACTCAAAGTCTTCAAACACGAGGGAATCTTGCTCGAGGCAAAGAACCAGCATTCATCCTTGCTTTGCTGATGCAAATCCTCTTTACCTTGAGAGCAGTCCCTCGGCTTCAGCAGTGCCGCCCATGAGAGCGTTGTGGCGAGACCTTCGCTCTCAAGTACTGCTGACCCACCTCCCACGGCTCTGCCCGCGCCCCCACCAGGTGATGATCAGACACCCCGGCAGCACGTTACACCCATCTCTGCCCAGTGGCAAAATGACCCCTCTGAAGGGCAGGTGGCAAAGACTTGGAGCCAGAGCTGCCAACTCCAACTTCAGGAGTTCAGCCCCGCCTCGAGGCAAGTTGGAGATGACAGAGAGCAAAGTCCAACAAAGCTGTGCTGCAGAAAGGGCTTTGCTTTTCATATTCAGTACATTTTACTGAGATGAAAACTGACACTAGGCTGACAAGAGCATGACCCGGAGAGCCTCTTTAGCTACATTACAGGGACCCTGTGCATTTTTAATTGCAATCTGCCCCTTATTTGTGTTTGCCAGCAGCCTGAGGGGGGCATACAACATTGCTAACAAAGGCAGGTGGGGATTCTGAATTATCCTGAGCTCTGGGCACTACAGCATCTCTCAGTTGGAGAAGTTCTGCCCCGATGGTGCCTGCAGCCTACATGCACGCAGCAAAGCCTGCAACCCAAGGTTTCTCCCTGAACAAGCGAAGTCAAGTCCCTGCTACTGCAGAGTTTAAAAGAAAAAAAAGAAAGAAGGTCTGAATGTAGTCTGGAAACATAGGAGGAATTCAGTTGCTTTCCCAGCTCCTTTTTGTACTTAGAAATGAGCTTTTACTGCACGACTGCTTGATATTTTCACTTCTAATCTCTGTATCTCATTGCTCTTCATTGAGTGAGCCCATTTCTCTGGCACAAGTCCACTCCCTTGGTCCACCAAGCCCAGTTTTTTTCCCTCCACCTCTCACCAGTGTAGAGCTTGGAAAGACAAAAGTTTGACAAGTCCCACTGCCATCCAAATCCCAGGACTTCCCTGGTGTTATATGGGCTGTTGTAAGCCCCACAAGCTGCCAGAGTCCCCCTGTAAAAAACAGAGTCCTGTACACAACCAGAGGACTACTGTGGCAACCCCAGTTTGCTGCACCTGGATGAAGAGAGGCTCTGCAGCCATCGAGGCCTTCATAAGTTTCAAAGGATTTAGTCATCACTTGACAATTTTGCCATATAAGCTTTTTTCCCAACTTCTACATATTTTCCTTGTTCTGTGGTTCTCAACAAAGTTTTTCAAGGAAAAAAAAAAAGAAAAAAATAAATAGCCCGTGCTCCAGGCTAGCTGGGAGCTGTTTGTTCACCTTGGTTAACATTGTGCTCAGCCAAAGCTCCCATGTTCCCAAATGTAAGCTCCCCTCTGCTCACAAGGCACCATGAGGACACGGCCCAAGATCCAAAGCCAGGCTGTGAGGAACAGCACGCTGAACAAACAACCCACTCTCCACAAGTGCCGCGGTGCTCTGCTATCCAGCTCCTGAGTCTTGGCAAAGCTAGTGGCTTTGCAAAACTTTTCACTCTCCTCTCCTCCTCCTTCCTTCCCTCACCCATCACGCAAACACACTCTGCTCTTGCAAAGAACCTCAGCTTGCTCTTTTATGTAGTATATAACATGTCTATTTTTTTGCTCTGCTTTGGCTATTCTTTTCAGCAGTTGAATTTAATCTACACTGCCAAAGCTCGACAAGCGTGTGCAGAAGCCCAGGAAGCCCTGTTTCCTGAGAAACAGCTCCCAGCACAGAGAGAGGCTGTGAATGAGACGGGTGCAGCTCTAAGCATGTCCACAGATCCTGCAAACCCCTGTATTCCACTTGTTATGGTATCAGCCTTTCAACATATGCCATATGTACCAGGATGTAATACTGCAGTCTCTTTTTTTTTTTCTAGTTAATACTGCAGTCAAAGAAACCCACCTCATTAAAAGTTTAAATCTCTAATTCTGAACGCATACATGCCACTCTCTTTTAAAGAAATCATCCTACCCATTTTTTTTTTTACTTAGTTATTCCAGTATGCAACACTTTTATCATCCACCAGCATAGAGAAACTACGAAGGTTTAAGAAAGCCCTATACACTATGGTGCATTTTATAATAATAAGGCATATGAACACAGATCAGCAAATGAGGCGGTACGATCTCCTAATTTAATGAGGACAAGAGCTCCCATCCTAGGTAATTCTTCTTGCCCAGAAAAACAGCACATTTGTTTCTTCCCCAGAGGGTGGAAAACAAAAATTAACAATAACCTACAACAAACAAATCTGAACTGACTCCCAGAAGCAGCAATCAGTGCATGACAATCAGTGCTCACTTTCTAGGCTGCCCATCCCATCGCGAGATGGGGGAGAGGGGCATGTGTGGGTTCAGGGACCATGACAGGGCTTTGAGGTGACCCTCTGGTATCTGCTCTCATCAGAGAGCCCCAGCTGTGCTCACCAGAAGCAAAGAGATGAACAGGAACTTCTCTTCATTTAGGTGCTGGAATTTTAAGTAAAGCTCCCAAAACTCCCCAAGGCGTATGGTCACCTCCATCAAAGGAGGCCAGTGAGCATGACTGATAGTTTGATTTTCAGTGGTGCTTGGGTTCTGCAGTGCTCATCAACTGCAGTGCAAGTTGTAGGTACTCAAGGCCTATTTTTTCTCAAAGGGTATTTTAAACATATTGCAGTCAACAAGAATTGGGAGCTACAGTTCTTTGAAAGGTATGAAAGCCTTCAGCACTTGAAGTCACATTGTGAATTTTTTTCCTCCTTTCCTCCCCAGTGTTTTGCTTTCTGATTCAGAAAAGATGACAGGAACACAGGAGATGCCCATTTCATTACAGAAATTAAGAAGAGGAGATACAACAATACATGTCCTTGGAGAGGAACACAAATAATACAGGGAGCCTCCGGAAAATTTACAAAACACAGGAAAAACCCACAGTCTCTCTAGAACGTGCAATCATTTTTTTCCATTTCCCACAGGAGAGGGGAACCCAAACCATCATTTCAAAACCCCAATCTATCCCCTCTCTAAAGAATCCATTTAATTAGAAGCAAACTACTTCTTTTTTTTTGTTATTACTGCTAGAGATCTCTCAATAAAGTCCTTTCTTTGTCAATGCTGCAGAAATCAAATAGTAAAACTGCATTATCCATTAGGAGGTTTTGAAGTTTATTTGTTTACACAACAAGAATTACTTTTACATTTCTAATTAGGTAGCTTTTAACTAACATACAGGGAAATCACACCAGCATATGAAGTTTTGCTATCAGCACAATCTTATTAAAAGCAGAGCTTAAGATTTTACTAAGAACAACAAATTAATCATGATAATGTGGTTTTAAATTATCAAATGCAGAAGTCAAGGGGGTCTTTTTAGAGTTCTTTGAATCAACATGTTTTCTCTGATGGTATCAGAGTTCTAACACAGGCTTTAGTAAGAGAAAAGCTTTTTCAAATTCTTCTGGCATTATTCTATATATGAAAATCCATGAGGTACACTAAATTAAGTTGAAATTACATTATGTGCAGTCATTCTTCCACTGTTACACTGGGAAAATAACAGCTCTAGTATTCAGGAGGTGTCAGAAAGCCTTTAACCCTTTCTGAGCAAACACGGCAGAGTAATGCTGGCTGAGGTCCAACAGGTCAGAGACCCCAAATCCAAGGAGACCTGAAGTGCTTTATCATCATTCTGTGATCCCCTGCACAAGAGGTTTTCTTACACAGGTTTCCACTAGAGTGCATCACCAGAGAATTGAACTTTGACATTTTAAAATCAGCTGCATTAAACATACACACTTTTTTTGACCCTTTTTTTCAGGTTACAAATGTGTTTCAATGGACTGTTGTCAGTATGGAGAGACATGAAAGTTAACAGACCAAAGGAGCACATTAGTGGTGCTTTTGGAATTGCATATAAGAGTAATGTGTGACTGAGCCAACAAAGACTATGGCAGAAAGCAGCCATAGGGACTTAATAAATCCTTTGTGATTTGGGAGTTGCTGGTATCTGTAGAAGGCTGCCACGTTTTATTTTGCCAGCTGGCAACACAAACTACATGGACTTGGAGTCAAACTGTGAAACTTGTAACCAAATGCAGACTAGATGACTAAATGCAGGAAGAGAACTTAAAACAGAAAATAACAGAAAACTACATTTCCATGATTCCGGAAAGCATGAACCTGAATTTCCCACATTTGTTAAAAATGCTCTGCTCCCATGACTGTTCCATTCAGATCAAATAAAACAGCTTGAACAAGGTAATGAACCCAGGATGGAGCAAACTTTGGTTCCGGAAGATTGTTCTGCAGTCTCAGTAGGTGCTCTGAGGAAGATCCCTTGAGAAGAGCTGCTGGTGGCCTTCACTGGACACGATGATGGGAAATTACAGAGATCTGCAGCCTGCTATTTCCACCACCAACTCAGAGGCATCCTTCACACACAGATGCTGGAGCACAATGAATTTGCTCAAGACAAAACTAATTTGTACTAGAGAATAGTAGCCACCTCACAGCAAAAGAATTATCAAGCAATCTTGATCCACAGTGTAGTTCTTTGCCACTCCAATCACCGTAAGCCCATTAAAAGTTAATCACAAACAATATCAGTAAAATAATTGTTTCTGAATTTATAAAAAATAGTCCTACCAGAAGTTGCAGCATTTCTGCTCTTCTGTACAAAGTGATCCTAATGTCTATAAATAACCTTAATTAACATTCTAAGAGATTAATATTTTCTCATTATCACTGTGAGTTCAAACAAGTACTTTAGGACAGGTTGTGGCCCTCTAATTAGCACTACTAAAGTATTTCTGGTCCTTCACAGAGTTGAAGCACTCAAAAGCTCCAGTCAAACAGAGAACAGAGACAATGCCAGTCCATGAAAACTTACAGTTTAAATGAGTCAACAATTCCAACCTCAGAGGTAATTTTATCACCACATGTACTTGACAAAAGATAGCTACTTACTGATATAGTCATGTTCTGGTTTACAATTTCATTTAGCTTTCCAGTTGCAAAGGCAGTTTCACAGAAAAAGCTCGGCTGGAGACCACCACAGTTTTGTTTCTTTATATCATATCTAATTGAGAAGGTTTCCAAGGATAATCATTGTTGAGAAGCGTATTGATTTGCTTCTCAGAATCTTAAAGATGCTTGAGGAATTGCAATTGGGAGTTCCCCTCAAAGGATCTGTCTTTGAATAATAGCAGTGGTGTATTATTTCTCTCTTGTGGGCTACAAAACTTCAATTAAAATTCAAATTTCATATTTTTTTTGGAAACGATACTGTAGTATCCAAATGGATTAGCATTAATTGGCCTTTTCAAGTGGATACACTGAAGGAATTGGCACAGCGTACCTGAATTCAGCCTACACTAAACTATTTGCTGGTTGTTTAGTCAAACTACAGCCAAGGTGTCATTTTAAGGGAATTTTTGCTGCTACACCTACCATATGGACAGGCTTGACTTTTATTTTAATAAAGAGCCAGGTCCCTACAAAATCCACTGCAGTGCAATTGTCGTTGTAATACAATCTCGAAAAAGCAAAGGTTTTTCCTGGGGATTTACTACGATACATTTATACCTCTCTCTCTCCACTTACCCACTGCAACACCTGAGGCAGAAGCAGGAGAGGGAGCTGTCAGAGGCTACTGTCACTGATAACTGGGTTTCTTCCCACTTGTGTTCTCACCTCAGCAATTCGTGGCACACATCAAATTATACCGGCAGGGAAATTTCAGCTTCAGAATGCTTCAGATTTACAGAGTACAAACATCCATTAAGTACTCATTACTTAAATGATAATTGCTGGCCATTTGCATGCACAATCGTCTCAGTCTGGAGGCAGGAGACGTGCGCGGGGACCTGGCTCTGCAGCCATCATGCAAGCAGGGTCAATGGGAGGTTCCTTGCAGCAAGCGCCAACACAACCGGGCACCATAATAAGAACTGTGTTGTTATAGGCTAAATAAGCATCTCTGCTGCTTGATCCTGTGGGTTATGAGGTAATTCGCTTCTGAATAACTGAAATCAATGGTTGTTTTTGCAGAATCACACCAAATAAGCAGAAGCTTGGCACATAGAAGGGAGAAACAGCCCCACTGCTACACAGTCATGTTTGTTAATTCCTAGTTTAATGCCACCAACTTCAATAGCTTTACAGCAGGAGAAAAAAACACACAGCCTAAGGTTACTAGTAAACCCTCTCAAATTACCATGCAATTTGAAAGCAAAAATGAAGTGCTGCCCTTCCTTCTTCAACGCCTTCACTGAAAAGGTCTCTTTGCTTCCAGGACTGCATACGCTGCCATCTTTGAACAGCTTATGGAATCTCACTGCCACCAAACTCCTGGTATTGCTTGGAAATCACGCCATTTGGTGATTTCCTGTCCTTGTAAACCCCAGACCCTCCCCACCGTTCCATAAAGCCAAATCTATAACCAAGTAAACATTTTAAAGTGTTTTCTTCTAAAGCCTTAGTCTTTTACACATGTCCTTGCAAAAAGCCTTCCCAGTTCCCTGTGCACAACATCTATCCCATCCTCCCATCTCTCAATACACCACTAAGTTTCCAGCCATCCTTAAATGATCCCAGAAACATTGAATCCCACTGCCTCAGGGCAGTAAGTACATTCCACTGTTTCTTCAAATTTTTCAGGTTCAAATATTCGATTTCCACAAAATAAACCTTGTTCCATGACAGTTCTGCTCCCTCCAGTGCAGGCTGGGGAAACCACACACTCTACCAAGGATTAAGGCTTGAGCCCACAGCAGGACTTAAACTGCATAGTACTCTACCTCAGAGAGGATCAGGATTGTTCAGAACACTTGTGTATCACTAAAGCAACATGCTAACTATTAAAATATTATTCACAGACTACATCTGTTCCTGATTTACCTAGTCCAGGCTACTATTTTTAAAATATACTCCACAAAAACCAAACATTAACTCAAAAAGATCTACCAAAACCAGCACTGTAACTTGCACATACACACCAAAGCAAAGACTAATCAAGCTGACACAGAACCATTCTTTTCAACAACAGCTTACACTCAATTAATAAGACAACCAATCTATTAGAAATGAAAGAGAGTGAAGCATCAATGTAATTCCTATCCACCAGAAATGAAACAAACAGCTCTGTTGAGGGCTTGGTGAAAAAGCATGCACCAGAAGGTTGTAACTAGCAGCTCTATTTAACTGCCCCTCAAGGAAGGTGTGAAATGCACCAAGTTTGTAGAGAAACAACATGGGAAACAAGAAATTCTTTCATTAGAAATTGTTTATCACAGTTTGCAACAAAAGCATTTGAGCAGTGATGTGAAAAGCAGCTAAACAAAGTGTAACTACATAGGAGACCTAACTGTGGCTGTTTGGGGAAGAACTGAGGGAGCCTGATTTCTTGCCCAGACCAGACTTAATGGTAAAAGTCTCTTTTAAGAGGAAAGCCAATATGCTTATGAATTCATAGATGGGTTGAGGAATCTCACTGCTCAGAGCCAAATGCATTAATGGACAGCAGTAATTAAAAGCTGGGCTCAGACTCCGTTCAGGCAAAAGAGAGACTGCCCGAAGGAGGGATGGAGCAGTTCTCCATTCAATGAGACACATGGGATGAGAAGCAGAGGGCACATCTGTCGTTTGAAAATGAACCTATGATTATTTTCATCTCTGCTTTTACCCTACAGCTTTGAAGTCGGGAGGCCCCAGCTTGGCCGGGCAGGACGGCGGCGATGACCCCACTCACCCACTGCAAGGGGGCTCTTCCCCGAGCAGTGCTGGGCACCCCAGCTCGGTGCTTTCCCTCTTCACTGGTGGATGATTTCTTCTCTTGCTATCCACTACCATTTGCAGGAGGAACTCAGCTCATTCAGAAAAAGCCTTATTTTGAACAAACTGTTTACACACTGCATACATAAAAACAGAACAAAAAGCAAAAAACTATATATATTCCAAATAAAAATTACACTCTGAATACATCTCTCCCTCTAGGCAATTATATGGGTAAATTAGGTACTGAACGAATGAAATAGTTACTGTAAGTCCATTCTTGCAATACAGAAACAGTAAATTACTTTGAGTATTTATCATAATCTGTTATCCGCAGGAAAACGTGAAAACTAAATAAGTTTATGGAAACGCATTTACCTAATAATATTTACCAAATGACACTGTTCCCTCTGCTGCTTGTAGCAAACTCAGTCATGGAGATTAAGGACAGGTTTGCCTTATTAATACAGCTGCCTGTGTATTTTAAATATCTTGGAGCACAGTACCATCTGTGTGTATTCTACTAATGAGCTACTTCTTAGACCAAGGAAGGCCAGCCAGCCAACACCGATTACTCAGATGGAGACTGCCTAATTTTTAAGCAATTAATGAGCTCATCTCTCACTCTACATAGACGCTTCCTCTACTTAATTCTTCTGGCATATTACAGTGTATCCTACTCTAAAGAAAGTTTCTCAAAGAAGAAAAGCAAGGTACACGACACAGCCCAGTCCAACTCCTTAGAAGAGAGCCCAAACCCCATGTGTGGGACACAAGGTTGAGAAACCCCTGCTGGGACCACCCTGAGCAGGGGCTGCATCGCTGCTTCCCAGTGAACAGCATCTGCAGAGGGGGTAGCTCAGCCCTCCCCCTCACTCCAGACTCTTTGGGGCACTAAGATACCTTCAACAACACCTCAAAGGATGGACTGGAAGAGCCAGCACCATGCTCACACAAGACCTTCGATGGTTCTATTCCCTCTCAGCTCCCAGTCATTCGGAACAATCTGACACTGTCACCAAATGCGGCACAGCTCCACAGCTGAGGATCGCCAGCCGAGGATGCTGCGCGCTCAAGAATCACTGCACACTTCGCAAAATGACTGACTGCTCCCATCTCATCTCTTATCTGATTGATGTGATTTTAAAAGGTGAGCCTTCAGGGGCTATTAGATTATGCAAAAACAGAATTCCCTCTTTTGCCATGAAAGACATATTTCTTAATAATCTAAACAAAGTTTCAGGAGATCAAAATTACCTTTTACAGCTCCCTGTTGGAAAGCACTGTAGTAAAGCATAGAACAAGTATTAAATTATCTCAGTAATTACACTGATAATGCACAACTTTCATGTGCACAATAAAACCACTAAAGGAGATCTGATTTTTACAAGTATATTACATCATGATTCTGAAAGGGCAATCCTATGTGCAGGAAAGGCGCTTGTCTTGCGCAAATCTGAAAAATACAGCAACTCCAATCACTGCACTGACACTATTATAGAGAAGAGCTTTTACCCAGCAGCCCTCAGCAAGCAAAACACTGGCCTCCCTTGAGGATGCTCATATTTACACACCAGTAAGAGCCTGAATGTAACATTTCAACTTGGTTTGACATTACCGAGCCATTCCACAACCACATTGTGGAATTTGCACTTTAAGTTCTCATGATCGAGGTACCCAGCATTTCACTGCTGGGGGCAGGGGAGGAAACTGTTCCCAAAGACAGCTACTAATTCCTATAGCACATCAAGGGTTTTCCTCACTACAAGATGAAGCAAGTTGCTGACACATTCTGCAAAAGACTTCACAGAAGTGTGCTGGACAGCCAACTGTTCACTTGGGATCTGTGTCCTGCAGACAAAGCCATTAATTACAGCTCTTTATGAAGGAGAGCAAATGGAGCAGTTCATTTGTAGACATTTCTGAAACAGGATTTAATAAAGATTCTCTCCTCATCATTTGAGCTTTATACTTTCCCCATGTAAGGTCCCCAACAGTTGCAGCCAGGCATCCCAGGTGACTGGATTTAGGTTTCATCTCTCATGCACTAAGTCAGAGGCATGTTCTGCAGTTGGAACAAAACCATCTGCAATAAACACGGAATGATAAAGAGCAAATTTAATCATCCAGTCCAGATGAAAAAATCATAATGCTGTAAATAATATGATGTAAAATCACGGTGAATAAGAATTATGTTGACCTACATCAGAAGTCAGCCAAAAAGCTTCAGCTTTCAGTCTGCTCCAATAAAGCTGAGACACTCCTAAGTGCAGTTTCCACTGTAGTCCCCTGATTTGCCTAAAATTACAGATGTCATTTTGAACAGAAATATTACATCCAAAATGTCATTAGTGATACACATCCTAATTTATTTCCTTATTTTTGATTGTCTAAAACCACATGATTATTCACACCTCTCTGGCTTTATAAAACAGGACAAGATTTTCAAGGTTGCGTCAAAAATAAGTAATAGACTCAAGGGCTCAAACCTACAATAATTATTTTCTTGGCTTGAGTTTCAAATGTGTTTTCCTAAACCACAAGTACAAGAGCAAATGGATTTCAGAAATACTTTTGAATTAGTTTATTTTCTCAACAAACCATACCCTGCAATAGGAGCCTGCAACCAGAAAGGAAGCAGCAGGTGCAGAAGGTGGTTCCCCTTCACCAGGAGCTCTGCCAGGGAGCAGTGCCGATGGCTGCAGATCCACCTCCAGCCTGGGAGCCAAGGAAGCCTGCGGGATCCCCTGGTTCAACAAAAGCGCCCTCACGCTCTCAGTTTTCAGAGATTTGACATGGCCAACTGCTTCCCACCAGCAAATCCCAGAAACTGTAGGGTCAGACCAATACTTGTTCAAAGTCTTCCAGCTTCTTCATCCAACATCCGTATCAAGGACCTCAGAAGTCCCAGCGTTCAGCTGCAGCTCCTGAATGCCTCAGAGACACAGAGCCTGGGAATAACCCTGCCTTTGATTCACATGCCAGCAGTCTTCCATTGCTTATTAAATGTATGCATCTCAGGGAATTTACTATTCAAAATGAAATTGTGTGACTGAAAAAGAAATTCTGATGAGCCCTATCCTGCAGAATGTGATTATATTTCTGTATTTTACCATTAGCTCAAAGACACAGGAATGATTATATCTCACATTACTCTTCCTCTTCCAGGCTCACCCACATACGTTTTACTCAACATGTAAGACAGCAGAAGTATGCATGAAGTGGCTCTGCACAGTGATTCAAATAACCTTAGAACCACGGAGTGCATCAGCAAAACAGCCTCACATTCAGTCAATTACTGTTTAATTTCACCTCTGGATTAACGGATGCATAAATCTAAGTAGATACTTTTTTAAAGGAATACTGATCATTCAAAGGTGCAAACCTGTCTTAAAGTGAGTGTCAAAATCCCTTCCCTAAAAAAAAAAAGGGGGGGGAGGGGAGGAGAGACTGGGAGTAAGAGTTTCCATAGGTCATACGCAGCAAAGTTAGTTTTGTGAATCTCAGATGCGGAGAAGGTTTAAAACAAGTCAAGCTAACAGAAATATCCTCACGCCACCTTCCTGCCTTGAAGGAGGAACCACACAGGGAGGTCAGAGCCTGGTTACTGTGTGTCAGAAAAGCCAAGTGCTCAGGTAAGAGGCTTAACTTCCATCTAAGCCTCTGTCTTCAGTGGCGAAGCACTGTATGGTTTCATATCAGTACGTATTATAAGTACTAATCATGCTCCTTGTAGGAAAGAATCGATTGGCTTTGAAAGGGTTAGAGATTAATAAAGTGATAAAATGTTCACTCTAGAGGTGACACTACAGCTCAGATCAATTTGTTTTCAACTCCTAGGTAGGCAACCATTCCTACTTTAGTTATAACAGTATCACAACAGTTTCACCCAGGTCTACGTACTAACGTTTGCACATATATGCACTGCACTGAAAAGAATGCCTTCCTTCTTCACAGGTCAGCAACTTGGAATACTTAACTCTGCACATCCTGAAAAAGGAAACCTCTGATGTTTTCCATATTAAAAACCAACCTCTCCAAAGTTAAAATACAAAAAAAAAAAAAAAAAACCACCACCAAAAATGCATCTTAATTCTCATTTCTGGCATTATTTCCCATAGTGATCCCAACACCTCCTGCCTCACAACTTTACTGCTTGCCATTTTCACCACTACATTAATGGTAAAAACAAGTAAGTAAAAAAAAAGTTTCTGATACAATGTATCACAAGGACTAGCAATTTAAAACTGAACTGCACTTCAAACAACAAACAAGCTTGTGAAACAAAAGCAGAAAAAGTTCTTTAAATTCAGTGTACACAGATATGAGAGAGTGTATTAATATTCATACCTAGTTCAATCTAAGGAGCCTTATTGATGTTCCTTCAAATATATATAGCAGTCTGTAAATTCTCACATAAACATGTATTCAGGTTACAAAACCCCAAGCGTACTTCAGAACTGTTATTGGTCAGGAGTTGACATGAAGCTAAGCCATTATGTCAGAGATTCCCTATAGCTCCTGTAGGTCCATATCCCCCTAAGTTACCTCCCAGTCTCTGCATCACCAAGAGGTCCCAAACTGAGCAGACATTCATCTCTAGGACTAGTGAACATGCTGAGTTTGAAAGCTCTGTTCTGGGTAAATTTGCAGCTGCATTATTTATATATATTTCAACATTCAGACAGACCTTCCAAAAATATTTTCATGAACAAATGGGAAACAAAGCATGCCAGAACAACTCTCCCTGTCCCTCAGGACAGTCAGTTTCAGAGTAAGGACATGAACCTAGGACACAGCCTCAAAGTCAGCATACTAGAAATACTGCAATAAAGAGCACTCTTAAAAATTCTGTTTAGGATCTTGAAGAAAACAAAGCAAAGACACCGTGATACACCATGGATTTTATTTTTAAAGGCCTCGTTTTGGGGAGGGGAAAAAAAAAGAGTATTATCCAGTTAAAGGCACAGAGCTGGAAGATTTCTCAATCATGACAGTATGTCTACTAGAGGTTCAGATATTACTAATAAACTCTTACAAGCTGCAGCTAGATGTAGAACAGATATCCAAACAGCTGAAATGACGCTCATTGCAAAAGTGGAATATTATAGATTTTTAACTGAGGAAATGGCATTTCTTCCCTGCTTTGCTTATTTCCCCTACCCCTAAAGATCCTACCTTTCTGATCTACACAATTGTGGAACAATTTAATTGGGTACATTTATTTTATTCAGATATCACTGCGGTTTTCCTTTTGGGAAAGGAGTCTAGCTTTAATATTTCAGTATCATTTCAATATTTTAATTGTTTTAATTATACATGAACTCATTTTAAACGAGTGTAATAGCTAAAAATTTCAGTGTTTAAATAAGTTCAATATTTAAACCCTGTCAGGTTGAGGTCACTAAAGAAACCCCAAACCTCTAGCAGATTGTTTCCTTTCTTGCTCTCCTCTATGCATTTCCCTTCCTCCCCACCAGCAAACAGAATGTCCAAGAGCTGCCAGCTGTCTCCCAGATAGGTCTGTCTAGCTGCAATGCCGCTTTCTGTTTAGGGGAGAGGAAACTGAGGCTGAGACTCCTGTGACGAGGTGCACAGACCAACAATGCTCCACTGCTTACTTGCTGGTAGCCCCCTGAGACCTGACCAAGCGCAGGTGCCTGGTTCCTTGCTTCCCACTGATCCAAACTGAACAGATGGAGAGCAGCCATGGACCTATGAGCAGACTCGACCATGTGCAAAAGGCACTGAACATTCCTGCACTGATGACAGCTTAGAACAACAGTGATTCCAACTCTTTTTTGTTTGCTGGAGCTCTAAATAAAGTACCATCTTCTGGGAAAAGTAAGAGATAGGTGTGCACTGATTAGCGCTGTCAAGTTCCCGTTTCTTCTATATCTGCACATTATTTGCAGGCAGCAAAAGCTGAAAGCCTCTTTTGCATCGCTCATATCTCAGAAATTGCGAGGGCTCATAGCTATGCATTTTACATCAGGGCCAGAAGTCAACTCTTCAGGCAGATGCAATTGCAAACAGAAAGCAAATGGTAACTGTGACTGCTCATCCTGCAGCTTCTTTAGAGGCTCACTCCAGCAGGAGCAATGGGCATTTGAGGTTATGGTTAGTGTTGTCCTCTAGGGCATCTCACTCCAGGCACAAATCCATGAGTCACCTCTGAAGTACAAACACCTCCTCTTCCACCTATGTCATGATTTACATGGCCAAAGTGATCAGGCAACAGTGCTGCAAGACTGAGCTTCACAGAAGGGAGCCAAGGGAAATCCTGGGTCAGAGCAGAGACAACTAGTAGGAAAATGAAGGCCTCCTGAAACACGTGTAGCAGATCAGAGCAAGTTGTTGCATGACATATAAGTGGCAAAAAATACCAAGCCAATATATTAAAGCACTATGCCTGCCCACTGCCACATCAATGAGGCAATTTGCTTATGCCCATACACAGCAGAGCCAAGCCCTCTCCTTCCCAAGCCATTGCTGACAAAGCTGGATGCAGGTGGAGGGTGACGGGGTGGGGGGGGAAAATCAGAGATGCACTTGCTCCTCTTGCATATGACTGCCTTTTGAGTGGTCCCAAGATAAAGAGGAGAAGGCCAGAATCCCAAAGCACATCCATCTGACAGATTACAGAGGACAAGACACAGAACTCTGGTTCTGTACCTTGGAGGATGTACCAGTGCCAGCATACCAGCCAGTTAAACTCAGTTAACCTGCAGAAACTACCAGCAGACTACTAACAGCTCTGCAGCCAGCAGCCTTGTGGAAACTTTGGGGATGTCTGCCCATGCTCCTCCACAAAAGACTCCCATGACCTCCGGAGCTCCAGCATGCTGAGACAGAGTATTGCAGCACAGGAAATAAATACAGCAACAATAAATGGCATAAATTATTCACTAATGGAATTATGTTTACCAAGTCAAACAGAATCTGTAATCTGAAAAATCTTTTGCTTAAAAAATACAATGATTTTTAAAATTTGTTTTATATTGCCTGCTATGATTATTCAAAGCACTATATACGAAGGGCTTGGGAAAATAAGTCAATCAGATTAAAAGGAAATCACCTACCAGCTGGGAACATAGAAGCTCCCACATCCTCAGTTTATTTGTATAACCTCCACCTGTAAAATACCATTTCTAGGATATCGCTAAGACTGCAGTGC
Organism: Patagioenas fasciata; assembly: GCF_037038585.1. Classification (NCBI taxonomy): domain Eukaryota; kingdom Metazoa; phylum Chordata; class Aves; order Columbiformes; family Columbidae; genus Patagioenas; species Patagioenas fasciata. The sequence continues at coordinate 18,424,751 of NC_092530.1, forward strand.
CAGCATTAGCAATTTGATCAGTTTTACTTCTCGAAGCAGGCAAAAAGGATGACCTGCAGCTTTCAAAAAAGCTTCTTAACATTAAGAAATGCTTGTAAAACTTAAGTCAACATCACATTCACACAGATGCTTGAGGCAAACTGTTCATTTCCCACCACAAACAGCAATCATTACTCTGTAGACGTGACAGATTTCTTCTGGAGCATCTGGAAGCTGCCGCATGTAAAGAAGAATCTGACGAGCATAATTAAATTAGCTCACCTATTTTAATTATTTTGGCTCCACATCTCAATTGAGAAGCAGCCAAACAAATTTGTCTTGCTCCAAGTTTCTGTGTCATTTTTGCAGCACTGCAAGGTGCTCTAAAAAGCTATCTGTAGCCCGCACGTGCATTCCTGTCTGTCTTCTCCAAAAAGAAACACAAGCACCTGAATCTATAACAAGGGCAAGTAAAGACCATGAGACAAATCTCTTTCAGTTCAGTTTTTCCCTTCCCTTCCATGAGGGCTGTTTCTTCAGCAAACTTCAATTCTGTGCTTGTAACTGGAGCACCATTTCATCACCTTCTGCTTGACATCTTGGATCCTCCACTCCTGACCTCCCCTTAGTGATTCTTGCCTGTTGCGCAGCCCCCTGTGTACTGTCTGCATTTGCTGTTTTGAGTTTTCATTTTCAACATTCTCCCCTTGGGTTTCCATTCCTTGGGTTTGAAGGAGTATTTTCCCACAAGCCTTTAAAGATGCCTTCCTACCCAAATTCTGTTCTCTTAAACAGAACTTCGGTTTGACTGATAACACCATTCTGGACATTCTGCCCCTCTTTTGACTGCCTCAGTTTTAGCAATGCATTTGCATCACCAAAAGACGACGCCACACCTTCTCATTGCTCCACCCCAAGTCCTCTTCAACTGGGCTCTCTTTAGATTCTCCCTTTGCCTTAAAGAAGATATATTCTGTTATGTGGTATTACACACGTGCTAGTCAACTTCATAATTGCTCATGTACTTAACCCTAATCACAATTCTGGCCATTTATGCAATAATTCTACATATTGCTTGGGAAAATGCCAGTCTACATAAGTCAGCAAAGACACTGATACCCTGATTTTGCTGGTTTATTGCCCTAGTAGCCCAAATCTGTCTTTATCATCACTGTCAGCACTTTCTGTGCACTGCTTCACACAGTTCTACATAACTGTCTGCACAATTTCCCTTCCCCTTTTAAGAATGCTCACCAGCTTAGACATCCCCATACCAATAGCCAGCAAGATCCAAGACTACAGCATCCATCCAGAAACTGCTGCAGGGATCCTGTCCACAGACTGTCATTTGGGCACCTCAGCCACTCCCCAGCTCTCATCTGCATCTAAAACAGTCTTCCTGACTTCAGCCATTCTGCTGTTTACACTGCAGTGCAGCTGTCCACAAGTAAACATTAGGTTACTTTCCCCTTCCCACTCTCTTTTATCAAGACAGCAATAAAAACCAAAAAACCATCCTGAACGACAGCACCAACATGCTACAGCTACTATCACCCTATCAAGCAATGTGGTCTCCTTGTTTCTACATGCATTTGCCTGCTCCATCTGTTCACTATCTCTAATCTTCTAGTTAAATAACAATACAAATAGTTAAAGTTCAGAAGCCCCTGGAGCATCTGTCCCTTCACAACATATAACATTTAGTGATGCCCCAAGCAATCAAACAGTCCTTCATACCTAAATACCCTTTCAGAAAGGGAGTCAAATTATCAATTTTGCTCCAAGTGCTGAAACCACAGAAACAGAAAATGTATTTCACACACAATGTAGTGGGAAAAGAGAGAAAAAAAAAAAATCAATAGTTTGCTCCACACAGCAACCAAAGACTCAGCACATATGACACAATGAATATTGAACTACCTGATCATGTACTTGCAAATAAACTATAATTTTACTTTATGTGCATTTTTCTGCACTGTCTTATACTCAACGTATACCAATGCAATCAAATGAAAAGAAAAAGAACCAGCTATTCACTAGTGGGTTATATTTAGCAACAGGCAGTCTGACATATTAAAGCATTTTTCCCACCAGTACTCAACCTGAATTGATACTGTCAACACCTGCCAATAACACACAACATTCTGCAGTCAAAGCAAGCAGATTAAAAAAAAAAAAAAAAAAGAAAAAGAAAAAGACCCCCACATACGCACACGCTAAAATATAATTAAAGGTAAGCTACTAGCTGAATGATGCTATAACCACAGGCATGTCACTTCTACAGATATGTACTTCTCATAAAGGAAATGCAAAGGCCCTTCCTTGCAGCCAGGTGGTGTTGTCTGGCACCAGTGAATCAAGGCTGCTCAATCATATAGATTATGGATCTCATAGGGGTTCCCATCCAGGCCTGTAGTAGCAGTTTTGAAAAACAGCAACACCATCGCCCTTAGCAGAGTTTAGATCAAACTCCACTGTAGCCAAATCTCGATATCCCTGACTGCTCTCACAGGGCACACAGGGCTCAGGGCACAATAACCACAACAAAAGGCTATAGAATAGTTCAATTTAGCAATACCCATTTCTACTTTCTAACCCAGCAGAAAGAATTCAACCTAGCATCTGGTGGTCCCCAGAGTAACACTTCCTAGCCTGGAATGTGATATATAATTCTTTATAATAGATGGACCAATAACTTTTCTCCTCCTTTTAAATTTAAAACAGGCCACACCATGTAAATTCAGTAATTCCTTTTTGCATCTGTATTACTAAAAGTGTTGGCTGATGATATTGAGGACCACAAGATCAACAGAAGCCCTCACACTTGTACACATAGCACACAACTAGTGGGAAAAAATGACTAAGTTAACATGTAAGTTTCAAGGCACAACATCCTGCACTGGTTACCTGCCCAACACGCAAGGCTCTAGCAGACTAACAGCACTATGCAGCACTGCACCCGACCCACCTGTCTGCCCAAAGTCCTTCCAAACTTGAGAAAGCCAAACGGTCTCATGGAGTCATCATTGCCTTTGAGGGGGAAGAGCTGCATGGCCTAGAAATCACTTCAGGTTCTAATACAGACGAAACATTATCCAGATCAATTATCAATCATCCTGAAAGGAGATACTCTAATGCTTCTTTGAAGTGTTCTGTTACTATTAGCAGGTTTCAAAACCAGATGTAAACATAAACACCCACTGTCCTTCACTGCCAGAATAATCAGAGATCATCTACCCAGGAAAGCTCTTCCCAGTTCACACTATGTATGACCACACATATGGCTGGCATGACTTTTTGGAAGATGCCCTTCCAATACACACACACACAAAAAAAACCATACAGACTTAAAAGTCACCATAAACTACATTCAAAGTTAAGAAAATCCCTTAGCATGAGCAAAAGACTGGATGTTGTTAAAACAATGTCAAAGTCATTATTATCTGTGGGTTTTCAACCTTTAAGTTTTTTTTTTCTTTAGGTTTTTGTTTTGTTTAGTTTTTTTTAGTAAAAGAAAACATAAGGACATTTTCAAATAGCTTAAAGTCACATCAACAGAACATTATAGTCAGAAAATACATCCTGTAACATCTGGCAAGCAAACCACATTGGTTAGGACTTTTTTTTTTCCAGAAGAGAACAAGAAGTATATATGCAAAACAAAAAGCAGATAAAATGCTTGATTGCATGAGCACTAGGTCCAGATTCAAAAGTAAAAATATTTTTCTGTGACTTACCAGAATTTCTCTTTGACACGAGCTTCAAATTCATGCTGACTACAGTACAGATCACAAGAACCAAGAGAACAAGAGGCTTCATCTTTCACTTTCTGTGACAGCTGAAATGCAAACATAGTATGAAGTCTGAATCACAGCTCTTCACTACAACAAAGCAGCAGCTACAGTTAAACATTTCTCAAAGAACCATTACGGGGCAATGGCTTAATCTGGTGACTTCTGGGTTTATTTTTACGCAGAGGTAGGAAAACATAACGGTTCAAAGTAACTGTCTATGAATAATTTATCTCTGACTATCACACAAAAGGGTTGGGATTTTTTAAATGACACTAGGAAAATGTTATTTTGCTTAAAAAAACATAAGACAACTGTTTATTTGAAATAGGGTCTAATCTGGCAGATTTTTACATGTTATTTAAGGGGAAGACCCTGATGGTCATGATTAGTTTTGGCTCATACAAACAGTCCACATGCTTAAAGAAACTTCACATTGTTCAGAAAAAACAAAGACTAGGTTATTCATGCAATTCCTCTTAGCAATCTTGTTTTCCCACTGGTGACCTTGTAAAAGCTCCTACAATGAATTAATGCTATTCCAGAGATTTCTTCTATAAAATCAGGTAAAGACAGGTGAACAAAATTCAGAAATCAATGAATACAGGTCTCAGGATTCTTATTAAAAAAATAAAATTAATCTCTCCTGAGAATTTTACTACCTACTTTATATTATGTACATTCAAAATAAATAAAAATCTAGTTTAACGTTGTATTTTTAATTTTATATAATTACTGGAACTAATTCTGCTTTCATTTACAAGTACAAGGTCATTCAAGAAATAAACAGCAAGAGCAAACTGAGGTTCCTTATCTGCACTCAGAGGTAGAACAAATCTGAACTCAGCAAAGCCCACCTCTCTCTCTCTCAGTAAACAAGAAAGAGATGCTTAATTATAAGCAAGAAGTCCTCAAATATATGCTTAGCTTGAAGTCACAGGCCTTTAAGTGGCTTGATATTAATGTATTTAGACTCCAGGAATTTATATCTTTAGATCGGGACCCTTATTCTCAGATAAACAGGGCAGTCATCTAAATCAGTACGAAATTATTATTTGCGCCAAAAGACTCAGCAAACATTTTATAGCAGTTTCTCTTAAACGGAAATGCACAAAACTACCTGCACCAGTATTCAAAACAAAGGCAAACAAAACGGACTTGTTCTTAAAGGTTGTCCCACAGCCGCCCCCAGCCCGCTCGCAGGCACCCTCAGCATGAGCCCAGACCCCTGCAGCTCTCAACATTTGCTCCACATAACGGACCAGCAAGAGGGGGCAACGTCCTGCAGTTTGCTGAAAATTATTCAGCTTAATTTGAGTTTATTACATCGAATATTCTTCTCTTGTAATTTTACTACCAGCCTACTGTTGTGTGAAGAAAATGTAAAGAACCATGTATAATCTTTTACACGACAGCAATTATACTGCTATTCAATTATTTCAAATTTACCACTTACAGCTGAAGTTTTCCCCCTCTCACCATACTGTGAGCTATAAATAGGCAGTGGATTCCCCCCCACCCCAAATTCTATGTTCCCATGGGCACTTTATGCCTATTGATTCCCAACGGTAACTATGCTAAAGGAGTTTTCAAGGAATAACATACACTGAATGCTGTCTGACAGTGGTTAATGGCAGAATTAGTATTCACTCTTCTTTAACCTTTCCTCAGAGTACCAAAATCCTGAAACAAGTAAGGCCATCTTGACAAGACAGATTTTTAAAAAGTAATTAAACTAAATCTTTTGACAGAAAATTGTAATGATGATGTTATGCTAGGATGATTTTCAAGTGTAGCTTTGCAAATTACTTTCTCCACTTTCCTCCCTTCGGTTATTACAGCTGAAGTATGTAACTCCTGAGTCTTTTTTCATGTGGGTGTCTCCACCCCCACCTCAAACGAGCTATGCTGCATTAAATACACTTCAAAATTCAAAGCAAGTTCTGCTGGCCAACACTCATGCTAGACATAGGGGAAAATTCTTGGTTCTGTCAGCACTGATAGAAGCCCTCACCAAGGCAGCCAGTCTCTGTACTTGGGGGGAAAGACAAAAATAAAACCAACAACAAACAAACAAACAGCCCCAGTAAAATACAGCAGGAAAAAGACAAGAAACTACTCCACCACAGTCATTCACAGCCTAGCCCAGAGCCTCAGCTTGTCACACCTGACATAACTCCACTGAAGCTGGCATAAAAATACTCAGAGTTTGAGGCGTTACCTTCACCGTCCTAGACATCCAACCAGAAGAAGATAGGATGAGTCACACCAGTGGGTCAGCTGGTTACTGTCCTGAGACAACAGGCAGCTATAGGCAACAAGGCTGTTCAAACTGCCATATCATAGATCATTTTTTTAAACATACAATTTGACAAAGAACGCAAGGTACAGTATAAGATGCATTTCCCCCAGAAGAATGTCAAGTAGCCAGAAGGAAAGTTGTGTTCAGGACAAAGTCTCTAAATTTGCTCAGGAGAAGACTTCTGGGGCTGAGCCTGCCAAGACTCCCATCGTGTCTTCCGGTGGGACCAGTCTCAACTGCCTCCTCCGGGCCATTCACCCCCTTATCAGGCAGCGGGATAGACTAGAACCTCAAGACAATCCTGTGCTAGACCTACCAGCACTTTTGGAAATAAATGTGTGGGAAAGTGTCTATGAACTGATGAAAAACGTGAATAAAAATCTTCTAGCTTGAAGAGCTATGAGATGGGATAAACCAGTTAACATTCAATACCATTTCTCTATAACTGAGGCATTTTCCTCCAAGCAGGGCTGATTTTGTCATTTGACAAACTTTCCCGTCACAGGCGCTGAGCAGCATTTCCCCAAAGAGCCACTTACTCTGATGCTGCCAACTCCAGCCAGCTGTGAGTAGGGGCTCACAGCTGTACCAAGAACATGGTACCCTACTGGATACACCTCACAAGAAGGAGACCAAGTTTAGCACCATTCCCAGAAGAGTGAAGAAGACATGTTAATAAGGATATAGAAATACCAATTACAGCTAGCTTGCCCAAGATCACTGAGAGGAGAGAAAAGAAATACAGAATAAAGTGCTTGTTGAAAAGGCTGAAAGAACTGCTAAACCAGTTAATCTAGCCCTTTATGTGACCTGCCAGGTTGCACTAGTACCAAGGTAAGGCAGGTTACTACCATCAGAGGGAGAACCGTAGGAAAAGCAAGGTGTGACAGCTTTATTCTCAATCATTCCACTGCTAACGAGGCCACCCCTTCCCTCATACTATTTGATGCTACAGACCTCAGGCTGCTGTAAGCACCCAGAAACTACAAGGGGACCAGGCTGCAATGAAGCACAAATTCTGTTCATCTAACAGAAACCCCAATTCCAATATGCTGCCTAATGCCCTTCACCCGTATTGAAAAACTTAGTCCTTTCTTCTGAGTCCTCAGAAAACAGGGCTTGAGAAATCATGTCCCATTTTCTTCATGTACTGCTTGCTGTCCTACCAGCACTCACTGCAGCTCACACAGCTTCCAGACTCAGAAGCATTTCAATTGACACAGTTAGAAGAAAGCACTTAGAAACAAGAAGGAAACTGGAGCATTAATATTCTGCGCAAAACCCAGCACTGAGATTCCCAAGTTCCCTCTTTAAATATAATTTCATTTTTCTCTAATTTCTACCACAAGCATTGTTTATATGGAGTTCCTTTTTAAGAGAAAGCAAGAAAAGAAAGGGGCGCATGTGTGCACTCAGGTACACGTCTGTGCACAGACTGAGATTTGCTGACACACCACCAGGCTCTGTAGATTCTGGTTTCTCCACAGAAGCTGTGATGCAGAAGGTGCTCATTAAAAACAGCAGCCCATCTCTTTAGTGGTTTCCAATTGTCAGGTTTAGTTGCTTAGAAATCTCCCAGAAATAAATTACAGTTTTCACCCCACACAGAAGGCTGCAATGGCAACAGTAATTCTTTCATTGTCTTTACAGTGTGCTAGATGGTGACTTTCGTTCATTTCTTTTTGAGTCATTTCCCCACTCCAGTTTTCAAGGCTTTAAATTTTAATGTGAACCCTTTCTCAGGTTGTCTTTTCCCAACACACCACACTTTGAGCTGTTTATTACTGAAAGATTTTTGGTCTACATAATATGCTGGATGGAGGAAATCCACAATGTGCACCAGTCCCTTTTTGTTGATATCTCAAACACAAACAAAAAAATATTTAACATCAGAGATGCATGCTAGTTGAAATAATGTATCTTGAGCTCATGCAGTGTTCTTCGCTCTGTTGCTCAATGAGCATCAAAGAATATTTCATTTTGCCTAATTCACTGTGCATCCTCAGCATCGTAACCAGCCACTTTAGTTGTCTAAATATGCAATGAACTTTAATTCTACAAGGCAGTGTGCATTCAGCATTTGTCTTGCTGGATTTTAGCCTCCACTGGGCCTAAGTCCTTAACTAAATTCACATCTGGCTAATTCTCCTTTTTCAGCAGAATTTCTGTGGGAAGTTTAAAATTGAGGTAAGCACAGAGGGAACCTGGCAGTGCTTGTGCTGTGCCAACTCGAAATACCAGCATCAACGATACATCTAAAATGCCTGGGATTATTACTGGCTCAACAGTCTATTACCTGTGTGATAGCAATACAAGACCAAGGTATTGTCCTGAGGAAGTAAAGGGAACCACAACTAAATACACAGAGCACCTGAGAAGGTCATGACACCAATCTGCAATGATTCCTCCAAAGGCTGCATGTCTGACTGCAAAAGAAAAGCAACAAACTGAAAAACTCTCACATCACCTGTCATGTAAAGGGTTAAACTCAGAATCTTATCAGTTATTTCAGAAGAAACAAACTGCATGACCCCTTCGGTGTCAACATCGAGGTTTGGCTTGAATGACTGTAATGCTTCCATTTAAAAGTTAAATATCTTCCAAACAGCAGCCATAGAATATACCAAGAGCAGCAACTTAAAGCTTCAAAAAGCATCTTAGAGCCTAACACCAAAACAAATAAATGGGTTTCAGTGACAGGCACAAAAGAAAAATACTGTGGATGGCCTCCACACAATAACTTCTCCTATGAATATTTCTGGCTGCAAAGAGTAGAAGTTATTTCAGTCATGTTGAAGTGGCAATCAGACTCAACATGATGAGCAAACTGCTGGTTTGCCCTGTAGAGGGAAAACTCTGCGAGCATTAACACAAGTACCTTTTCCTGCAAGAACTTTCCAATCCAATGGCTGCCTAAAATAGTGTCCATTTATGGCAAAAAATGAAGAGTGGGAAATGGAAAAATCCCCTGAAATATTCCAAATACAGATAAAGATTCCGATATCTATAGAATCGAAATGCTAACCAGAGTGGTCAGCGATGAGTATACGATACAGGTATTCATTTAAATCTCTACCAAGAAAATTGGACAGAAACCTGAGCAGCCCATCTTAACAGATTCATGAACCAGAAGAACTAGAACTACTCAGCACTGATTAGCAGATCGAGTACTATCAGCTCACACCACACACTGACCTCGACTCCCTAAGCAACACACTCATACAGAATTCAAGTTCATTATTTCTTCAAATCGGATTTTAAATCCCTGAATCGTACTCCTCCCTTATTGCAGCAGCTCCTGCACTTGGAAATGCGGGAAGCAATTTTAAGGAGGAACAAGAACAACAAAGAAGTGGGAAAGTTAGCTATTATTTTTTAAGCCTCATGCCTAGCTGCACCATCAATCACATACTGATTCAGCCCTACCCTGGATTCTACAGAGAACTATTGTTCCAGGCTTAACGTTGCAATATTGTAACTACACATCCCAGGATATATGGATATGCTTGTCCAGTATCACAGCTTTTATATTTGAGTAGTCCAGGCCTTTTCATAGATGTTCAAAGTGAAATATGTGTTGTGGGAGGAGGATTACAGCTGTACTTCAAACCTCATGGTTTATGAGGTCAGCATAATGGATCTATTAATCTACAGCCTTTTTTTCCCTATAGAGGAGGAGCTATTAATATTCTACATATATTTACTTCTGCAGATTGTGGTTGAATCACTACAGTACTTCAGGCAACATTTACCATAGGTAAAGACTGTCAGATCCAGAGAGTTTGGGTTTAGAGGGTGAGGCTCAGCCTCTTGACACTTTGCAGAAGTGCTTAAAAAGCTTACAGAAAAGCCAGTTGGGGGAAAGAAGAAAATGTGAAGATGTTCCACGCTTGGAAAGCTAAACACATACACTAGTACCAGGGAAAGGGCAGTGATTTTAAGAATCAGCTTAAATCAGCCTAAATCCTAGAGCTGATGCAGTCAGAGCAGGACAGTTCCCAAAGCAAAGTAAGCCACAGTGACCACAGCTGCCTCAGGGGACAGAGGAGCCCCAGACACGGACGGCCACATACACTTCCCAACACCGAGAACGCCGCTGGGCACTGTCCCAGGAGGTCAAACTTCTTCTGGGCCAAGACGAACTCCAAGGCTGCTCTCAGACCCAGCCCAGCCAGCCTGCCCTGCAGAGGAGCTCTGCTCAGGAAGAAAGGACTCTGAACACTGCTTTTCAACTCCCCAGGGGGGAAAAAAAAAAAGCTGCTGATGAGAACTCCTAGGCTTCAGAGTCACTGATAAACCTTGTAAATTCTGGAAAACCTGTGGCTTCACCTGACTCTGGCTCTTCAGCTGCTGACACTCAGATCAAACACCCCTGCTCAAGTCACGGCCTTTTCATCTTAAGTGTTTCGGATGATCTTGCCAGTGATCACAGGTCTCTTCTACAGATCCTTAACCACAAAAGCAGAAGTTTTGACTAAAAGATGTAAGTCCATTCTCACCCACACCAGTTTCAAAACTCACTCACTGCTCTTACATCAATAAGGAAATCTGTCCAATTCACAGCAGTCTACACAAGAGCGTTATTAAGCCAAAATATTAGATGCTTTGCTTCTTTCATACTCATACCAACCTTGCTCCCCAAGCAGCTTTTGTAGAAAAGCTATTAAAAATGGAGAGAGAGACAGTTCAAAGAGAGGTCTCAATCCTGAAAGCATATCCCTCCTCTTCCACCCCACACCGCTTCTCTCGTTCCTCTTGTGTTCCTCAAGGTTCATTACAGAGGTGTTCAGCACAAAACAGAACTCTATTTCAGACTGGGCTGCCATCTGCATGCTGAAACGCTCCCTGCTCTTATAGAGAAACTGCTTTTACAGCATCTTGGAACGGTCCTCTTTTCGAGACCACATAGAAGACAGACTGCAGTTGCTACAAGCGTCAGCCGTATTGACTTTATATCTGCTCCTATATACATTTATACCTCTGCAATATTTACATAATAACAATATTTGCACTATTCATGGCAAACCTGGTCCACATTCACTCCTGCACATTAATGAAACAAGCACCGAGAGAACACAACTCTGCATGCGATGTGCTTAGAATTTCATTCCTTGATCTCATTCAAGGCCACATGCTCCCCTAACTAATACATAATGCTCAAAGACGACAGAATTAACAGAAAAAGATGACATACCAGCTGTTACGCTTCTTATAAAACGCTCTTCCACAGTTTTTCACTTAGAAAACACAGTTCCAGAGAAGCAAGACAGGGCACTTGGCTCTGCTGTCAGCACTGTACTCGGCAGCATCTCATAGTACCTTAAAGTGATAAACATTCTTGATGAAAAATTTTTCCCCTTACATAACCAGAAGGTATCTTTTACCTATAAGTGTTTTGCCAGATTTGCTGGAGGGGGGAAAATAAGAATTTAATTCAGCAAGCAAACAAACAAACCTCCCAGAATTTGAGAATCATGAGGAAACTGTTTATAAAACATTACTTCCAAATATTTTGTGGAAATCTTGTAAACACTGGGGTTTTGTTCTGATGCAGGCCAAAATCAAATTCAAGTACTTATTTTACATGCCCTGGAACTGCTCTGTGAAATAGACATCCTTGTTAATTTAACTGTCACATGAAGCAGTGGGAAGAGGGGTGGAAGGAACTCTATTCCTGCAGTGCTTTTGCGGTAGAAAGGGACTGGAAAGGATTAGCTGAACTTTCTAACACACAGTCTCCCTCCCACCAGCTTTGTCACTAAACGTAACACAATCCTTGGTCCTACACCAGTTCCAAGGGAGGCTTTGCCTAGGTCAAGCACCAGATGCCTGAGGAAAACCCGACCATCAGAGCTAGCAAAAAGATTCTCATTATTTTCAACAAGGGCAAGATCTCTTCACTTTGTCTTCTTTTCAAGGCTGTTTAAAGGAAGATTTATTTTTAGTTGAACACCCTGAAAAGAAAACGGCCTCTTAATGTGCCTCTTTACTTTGTGATACAGTTTAAATGTTCACTTCCCTTTCCAGCACTAAAGACCTCCTGATAAATAGCTCAGACTCATATTGTTTAAGGAAGGCTTAGAGAGCAGACACGGTTTCCCATACAGCCCCTTAAGGCTCTTTAATAGCTGTTCATGATTTACCATCCCTTGATATTTTCAGCTTGAGCCTCACTGTGAAGTAAGAGATTACGCAGAGCACAAATGTTTTGGAGAGCAGGGAAAGCCCATACATTATAAATACTACATTTGTACTTCTTACTGTGAGCACAAATCTCAGCCCTTTCCCTCAGACACAGGTCAAGGCCACCAGCCCCTGGCAGCTTCGCACCTCAGCCAGCACTCGCCCAGCAGGGGCAACTGGCTGCACAGAGCACAGACGTGCTCCCTGGAATTTTTCCTCCATCTCCAGTCCCACAAGGGCCTGTCAACCCAGGACATAAAAAATCTGGACCAAACAGCCTCTCTCTTCCAAATACCACATAGAGGTCACTGTGCTCTGTAGCTTTAACTGGATAATTGTAACATGTGTCCTTTTCTCCCCAGGAAACAGCTGTGGATAGTCAGGGAACAAATTACTCTGCCCATGCCAACAAACCAAATCCCTTTACAGACCCATTCCAGCCAAAGAGCTTCACCTGGATGCTACTGTCAGCAGCAGGCAGAGCATCTGGAGGGGTATGGGCCTCACCTGCTGTCCACATTTCCTCCCCCTTGCTCTCCAGCAGCCCACCTGCATCTCTGCTGGGCTCCTCATACACACTGCATCCACACACAAGCTGCCCATTACTTCCACAGGGAACTGAAGACAGCAGTTGCCCTACGCCTCCAGACACAGACACTCTTAACCCTCCATGGCTTGAGCTTATTGCACATCAGCAAGGCACACCACCCAGGAGATCTCGAGCACAGCAAGCACGCTCCTACCTGCCTCCAATTCCTCGCTCATCTGGACTTAAGGCTGTGAAGTCCAGCTTCTTCAGAGGCTCAGGCCTCCAGCTCCACCAAACCACAAAACCTCCTTCTCCCACACCGCCAGATTAGAAGTGATCAGAGCCACAAGAACAGCCCTTCTGCTGAGCTCCCCTTCTCCCTGCCAGCCTATGAATCCCTCCTGACCCCGTCGGACTCTTTTTGATCTGACTTCTGTTTGGAGAGTGGCCAGTCCCCCGCACTGGTTTCCAACAGCTTCAGCTACTGCCCTGCTTCAAAGTGCAGCACTAGACTGGCAGCCCTGGAGATTAAAAGGCTTTCCATCGCTCCACTCTGTGAGACACAAAGCAGATGAGGCAAAGCTGGCTGGCACCATGTATGCACAGGGGTTCCAGCAATTGTGTGGCATTCACTAAAGTTGTCTAAGTGCATTAATGCGGCACACCTCGTCTTTTTTATTATCTCTTGTGTAAGCAAGTATTCCTCCCTTCTCCCTCCCATTTTACTGCTACAGTGTCAACCACCAAACAATTTGAAGACAAACCTATGAGCTTTCAGGTATTGCAAAAGTAAAAGGGTGGTCTGCAGAGAACTCCTGAGCCTTACAAATGGAACAACCAAAGATTCGTCTCTCTCCTGTGCTCACTTGCAGCCCAAGCACTGGGGTGAGTACGAGGAAGTCTTGGTATCAGTTAACATCCATCTGCATTCCCGACTGACAACCCATCCCCGGTCTCAAGGAACAGGCCAGAAACACATGCACACCCATGCACACAGGATATCTCACCAGCTAGAAAGCTTTAGTTCAGTAGAGGAAGGTCTCCTCTCACAAACTCAGAACTGGAGCACACTGGAGGTGCAAGTTGCTGCCTAGCAACACAAGCATGCTGCAGGGAGGTCAGAGCATGCCCCTGTCCTCCCACTGCAAGAGGTCTCCTATGCACAAATACCCTCAGAAGGACACGGTTCTTTGTAACGTCTTGGAAAGCCATCCTGCACATCATCAATTACAATCTCTGCTTAACCACAAAGAGCCTGTGCCTCACTGAACCGCCAGAGCTCTTCATTTCTCATGTTCATTGTGCCGGCATTACACCCCACTGACTTATGGAGCCAAAACCCCAAATTCCAGCCTATTCCTCCATCTCGTCATCAGCCACTTGTCTACTGCAAAACAAAAACTTGACTTGCTGTCAGACAGCTTCCTCCCAGACTTACCTCCTACCTCGGCTCTGGCACGAGCCAAGCTTTTCAGCCACCACGTCCTCCTCAAAGCTCGCCTGCTCCTACCTCCAGAGGTAAGACCCTTCCCACTCAGTACACAGAAGCAGGGCAGGCAGTCACCTGCTCTTACAGCTGAGATATCTAACAGGTATCACAGATCACCAGGCAGCTACACAGTTTTATTCCTGCTAAGAAATAATATACCCTTTTAAGCACCAACAGCAAGTGTTCGGGGTGAGTGCCTCTCTCGGGCACGAATGCAAACACACTTGCACAATACCTGGGCGCCCTGCGACAGCCTTCCCAACCACCTTTCTCTGCTCCCACGCTGGCAGCAGCTCACCTTGCCTTGTACCAACCTCTAACAACTCTACAAAAAAACATCAAAACTACCTGCACTCTGATGGTAATATCCTAACAATCACAACCCTCCAGACACACTCTAAAAATACAATTATTATTTGTTTTAACAATCAGGATAAAAACAAGGGAGTATAAACACTGCAGAATAGCATAAGAAAGTATGAGTTCCATGACAGGACGGGTTTTTTCTCATGGTATGAGCCTTAGTTTTGGCGTTAACCCAAACAGGAGCAGCGATTGCCTAAAGCGTGCAGACCTTACCATAACTTTGAGAAACTGCAGTTTACAGCATTTTCCACCAGAAACTTTAGATTCCTTGAATAATAGCATAGCCAGCAGTCCAGGGACAGGCTCTTTAAAAACAGACACTTAAGTGCTTGAGAGAGGTTTCGTGCCCTTTAGTAGGTTTCCATCAGATCCCAAACGAAAGCAGAAAATCCCTATTACCATAAAACTTTTGGAGACAGCTAGAGATTTCAGAGCCACCCGACATTCAGGGCACCACCGCGGTACCTCAGAGCAGCCAAACGTCCAAAGAGCCGGTACCTTTTCAACAGGCTCCACGAAGCTGCAACATCCCAAAACAAACAAACAAAAGAAGTCCTGCGTGCCTTTATTTTAAATCCCCCGGCAGAACACTCCCCGGGAGCCCCACGCGCACCGCGGCGCTGAGTGAGAGCCCTTCGATACCAACCTTCCTTCGTGAGAGAAAACACTTTCGGCGCCTCCACAGCCGCAGAGCCCGAACCGGGGAACGGCGGAGCCGCCGCGACACCACGGACGCTCCGGCCCCGAGCAGCCGCTCTTTGCAGCGACCGGCGAGCGCCGCGGCAAGAACGCGACCCGCGGGATGGCTACGGAGGCGGCCGCCCGGCCGGGACGGAGAGCGGGAGCTGCAGAGGGTCCCTGCCCGGAGCCCCGAGGGAGCGCCCCGGCACCACCGGATCCGCAGGCTCCCTCCGGGGCTGAGGGGCGGCAGATGCTGTGTCCCTCAGCCCCGTCCCGCGCACGGCAAAGGCGGCATCGAGGGGATGCTCGTTACAGCAGAACTTTTCTTTTTTCTGAGGGAATATTAAGAAAACCCCAACAATTCCTGCGAGCAGCGCCGCGCGGCAGGGCTTACCTCCCTGCGGCTCCGCTCTAGGGCTCCATGCCGGCACGACCCCGTCCGAGGCCGGCGGGCTCCGGACGTGCCCCCGCCGCGATGCCAGTAGAAGCTGCGGCCGGCGGCGCCGCTGCGGAGGCGGCACAGTCTGCGCGGAGCGCGGCTTCCCGCCGCCGCGGGGGAGCGGGCGCTGCCCCGGCCGAGCTGCGGTGGAGCGGCCGGGGGGCGGCGGGGCCGCGCTGAGGGGAGGAGAGCGGAGCGCTGAGCGCAGCGGGACCGCGCTGCCCCGCGCGCCGCTGCCGCCGACGGCCCCGCACGCGGCAGGTGCACCCGCCCGCCCCGCGCAGCGAGACGCCGCAGCGCCCCCTGGCGGCCGCGCCCCGCCCCTGCCCGCCCACGGCTCCGGCCCCGCTGCCCCCGACCGGGCACCGGCCGCACCGGCGGGGAGCGCTCCGCTGCCAGCACCCGCCGGCCCCTGCGGTGGCAAAACGCCGCCGCCAGAGCCCCTAAAGGCCCGAGGGGAAAGGGGCTGCCAGCACCAGCAAGGGATTCCGCACGCCAGCCCGCTCTCGCAGAGAAAACGGCCAAGAAGGGTCCTTTGTGTCAGCGAAGGGCTGTAGAAGCACACGGAGGAGTCGGCACCTTCAAACCTGGTCTTGCAAGATTCGTATGAGAAAAGGTAGCACTGCAACAGCCCCGAGCTGGTAGCAGCGGGCTGTGTCCACCACACCTGGGGCCGGGCACGTGAGGGGCACAAACGAGCACACCTGCCAGAGCACAACCCCAGGACAGGTGCGCTCCTGCTCCTCTGACACAGCTCGAGCGCTGCTCTGCCCCCGGGCTGCCTGCACAACTTGCATCAGTTTAATTTCAGTGCAGAGACGTGCAGCTTGTCCCAGGGGTCACAGCATTTGCACTAAACTGGGAGAAGCCGCTTTCAAACCCACTTCACAGTTTCATACCATCATTAGCACCAATTTAACCAATGATTGCCTTGAACTAGACCAGGTGGGAGTTTCTCTTTCCTAACTCAGTAACTCTTCTTGTGCCCTCTCTGGCCGCAACTCTGCTTCTGACATGGCACATACGAGCTTTCTACAGCTCAGCAGTGTTATTTTTAGTTTCCCTGGGGTTTTTATTCACTTCTAAATATCTTAGAATAGCTCCATGCAAATACAATCGTCTTCTGCATTTTGCTCACGTTCAGAGGAGGACCCCGTTTTGTTAGGCAACTGTGATACAGGCAGGAAAATCACGGGCCAAATTTCTGCAAGCGCACTTCACGCTCATGTAAGCAACAAGGCTTCATGGTGCCGTTGCTTGGACTGACTCGTGCTGCGTCACAGGTTGTGCAATTGTCACTCCTGCATCTGACCTCTGCAAGGCTGCAAATACCAGACAATGCAGCAACAAGAAGTTCATAACCTAACATGTAAGCAGCGTCCAGCCACCACAGGGAAATGTCTTCCTTGGGAGACCTTCACCACAGAAGTTATTGTCCCCTCAGCATCCTCCCCCAAGCCAGGGCAGCAGAGAAGAGCCAGATCCTGCTCAGTCACACACAGCACACCTCGGGGATGCATCACTGTCAGCATCTTTGCAATTATTGATTCCACAGCCAAGAAAACACTCAGCTTTGTTTTCAGGTCTTTATTGAATATAGAAAGCTGACAATTAGAAACATTGTCTTGTTACCTACAAACAAAGGAAATCTGAACTAGATGCCATACAGTGACAACAAAAGTAGCAGCATTTTTAGTCATTTCTCTGTGTATAACCATCCTTTAAAGCCTCTCTTGACTGGGGATGAACAGCACACAGCCGCTTTGTTCTGCAAGGTGAGGCCAAGAACAACCAAACATGACGACCTTTCCCAGTCCCAGCCGTGCGGAGGGCTCAGGCACACACAAAGTATTCTTACATAGAGTAGATGAGCAAAACTATTGTAGCACAGGAATGTGACAAAACCCAATAAACCAGCCCATTTTTACTGCCTATGTAAATCTTTTAACTAATTAGAAAGAGTCAATATGTTGCCAGGAGACTTCTCCGCGTGACATAGACCTCTTCACCAAGATGCTAATACCTTTGCTGCAGTTTATAACCTCTGATACTTCAGCTACTCTTTCATTTCTCCTGGCATGATTACAGTGTAAAAGTGATATTTCTTAAATTATTTATCAAGTCACTTACTGAAGTCACATTTTAGTTGAATTAAAAGCCTAGAAATAAAACATCCCGTGGACTTTGAAATATACAGTTAGGTGAATGTGTATTTAATGATACATTGAATTTATCTTTGAACTTTAAATGAATAGATAAAACTATCATTAGACATTCCTCAGCATTTTATTAGAAGTCAAAAAACGTTAATTATTATGCTACACTATATGAATGTATACATTATTCATTAAAAAAAAAAAAAAAAGAAGGGAATATACCATTGACTGTATTTTTTAAAACTAATTTCATTTCCCCTATTCTGATGTCATCTCAGCCCATTGTGGAAAACAATCCATTTCACAGACAAGAGTAATATGATATACAGCTGTCAGTCTTTATGTAGGCTCAGTAGGAATGAAAAGAGTATTAATGGAGTTGAATACAGAGCAGGAGAGATCAGCCTTCTGAGGAACTGTAGGAACAGCCTGCATGCACCAAGCCTTACACTGATTTCTCATGTACCACTAAAAAAAATAATAATAAGACCTCTTTTGGCCTTTGTTTCTGACAATTTTTATTTTTTTCTTTTTTTAATATGTTTGATAAAGCAGGCTGGGGGCCCCAGCTGAGACATCCCAGGTGCACTGTGTGTTGTAGACACACACAGAAAGAACAGAGAATAATGTTGTTGTCACTGATTAAAATAGGAGAGGGAGAAATTATTTACACTGCCCAAAGAAATTATGAACTCGGGCAATGTCAAGCAATAAGTCTGTGGAGAGCCAGGAGCAGAATGCATCACCTCAAATGCTATCAAGTTCTCCTATCCTTGATTTGTTAAATCTCTCAAATCTTACTGCTAACCGTATTATTCCATTATGGGGTATTCTAAGGTTTTAATCCAATGCCAGAGAATGCAGCAAAAAAGACTCTTTTCCACTGACTTCAGTTAGCTTTGGAAGAGTCCCCAAATACACTTTCTTAATCAATTTTAATCAATCTATGCGTGGACTCACCCACATCCCTTACAATTAGATTGTGGCCAAACATCCTCTTCTGACTGCCACCAGCAGAGGTTGTCCCAGCTGCTCTTTTCTCACCTGCCAAGGATCAATGGATCTGCCAGTTGCGTGTCTTGCACTCTGTGCTGTTTTAGGCAAATAAAATGGGTTTGTTTTGACTTTAAATAGCAGAAATTAAACAGCTCCCACCAGAGCAGTTTGCTTGGCAGAGCTGGGGTACAAAGCAAGCAGCGTTCAGCAGGAATAGGGCAATTTAGGGGGCATAAATTGTCCTAATTAGCCCTACCATTAACACATGTAGTTGGAGAAGGCACCGCTGTCCATGGCTGCAATCAGGAGACCCTCAGTCCTGCTTCTGAATCTACATGATTCTCATATCTTTCTTGCCTGAATGGGAAGATGACAGGATAAGAGAATTTACAGCTGTGTAAACTCCCATTTATTGACTTTATGTCTAGTCTTTTGTATATAGCAGCACAGATTCAGGTCTGATCTCTGGGAAATATGGCCATATGTGGAAAGCATGCACATGTGCGTACACTCCTGCTCAGAAGAGACCCTGCAATGACCAACATAAGAAGGAGCAAATTAGACTGAAAGCTAAGTACATCTCTCCAAAAACACCATCAACCCTTCCTAGCAATTAATTTCAGCAGATAATGATGCAAACCTGGTAGATAACCCCAACACAGCCAGGTGCAAGCATCCAGCCTCCCTAAGGCCAGGTGACAATGACGCACCTGTCGGGCTGCACACCTGTAGATGCTACAGAGCATCACCCACCCGGTACTGTGTCCACCCCCTCCAGCCCCACTGCATCCTGCTGCCCAGGGCCCCACGCTCTCCACCGGCTGCTCTGCCAGCAGCACCCACATTGCTGGAGCAGAGAGAGGCAGCAGCGCTGATCCACAAGGATGCGAGATGCGGATGTTACAACAGCAGAGCACGGAAGGGAGCTCATCCCAGAGAGATTTGGAGGGGCTGTGTTTACATGGGATAAAAGCCAAAGCAAATAGAGCCTGTTGTGAAAGGAATGAGTAGGACATCGGCGTCCGGATAACACTGGATGAAGGATTAGCTACAGGAAGGAATAAACTGACAGGGAGAGAATCCTGCCTGGATGGCAGCAGCCATGATTCCCATCAGCGCTTGTCAGGAGATAAACCTAGAGCCGCATAGTAACATATTTCCAGTTCGGCTCTGCAAAGACGGAGTTTTAATAGGGTGCCAATTCCCTGCGGTTGGAGGGACTCGCACAATAATGCGACTGCTGTTGGCTGAAGTTGCACAAGACAGTACAAAGCAGCAGTAAATGCCAAGATTGCAAAAACCATTTTGCATTTGACATTCTCCTGGGTTATTTAAAGTGAAAGATAAATGCACTATCTTCCAAGCAGTAATCTTGTTTGATACCAACAACATACACAAGTAGTTAAGTTTGGAATAGAATAACTTTCTCGCTTTTATGCTTGAAAGCTGGAGATAAAATTATTAAGCATTTTGCATGTACTGAGTGTAAGAGGAGTGACTGCTTCGCCTAAGTATATGAATTGGAAAATAAGAATTCCCTTCCCCAGAGAATAACATGACAGGCTTACAGCAGAGGTAATCACTTCATGCAGTAGGCATTATATTTTTATAAAAGAGTCAAATGATACAGCGTATTGACTATTTACCTGTCTCTCTTGACTGGCCAACGGCAGAAATAGAAGCACTGTTTGAGATTAATTAAAATCAGACACAAATCCTAACTTTGCCTTCATCCAGCGAATGGTTCTGAAGCTTGTTAGGGAAACTGCTCAAATGGAGAGCTTTTTTCATGTGCAGAATAGTTTGTGGAGCAGGAATGTAAAATCCACTAACAGAGAGTGGAAATATGCTTCCATTTCCCATTGGGAATTTCTCAGACAAGACTAAGACAAATGCTGCCTTTGGATGTTTATTTAACTTTTTCGTAGGAGAGCCAATAATCAGCTAGCAAAAGGCAGGGGAGGCGGGGGCAGAAGTAAAAATAATTAGCACACAGAAACACACAAACTCTTGTACTGGTGATTTCTGTCCTCTGAATGGGGTGTAGCTACATAAACAATCAATCCAGCAGTTCTGAGACCTCTGGTGATCATCAACAACATCCTAAAGCAGGTCAGCCCTTAAAGGTAGAAAAGTTCTCCACCAGCCCCTCAATTTCTCCTCCCTTCCATCCCCTTTCAGTTGTGCTGCATCTACCAGCAAAACTGTGGCTGGCAGAGACACAGAGACAAAAGATTAAATGCAAGTTGTGCATCTTCTAAACTCTTGTGGGATTTAGAGAAGCTGATCAACATTGGATTCACTTGTATCCCACAGATCAGTTTTGTTTGGCAGTATCTAACCACAATTGCAGAAATCCCACTGCAATACAGAGTCTGGCAAACTCATCTTGGAACAGCCCATTTGGTGCAAACTTAGGTTGTATTTTAACTTCAATGATAAGAAATTACTGAGAAGATGACAAGCACTGTTAGTTTTAGATGCCACAAGCTGAGCAAAAAGAGGTAAGTTACCTAAAACGATCTCATCATATTTTGTAACTTTGTCCTCATAAAATGCAAATTTCTGCAAGTAGATGGTTTGAAAAACCTAGTTTAAAAAGGAAATAAAACCTAGCAATCAACAAATACTGGTGTTGATCTGTTTTTCTATTACAGATTTATTTTCCCTGCTCCATTTTTTGCTGGTGCTTCTAGAAAAGAAGAAATTAATACAGTTTATTAACTCCGTGTTTGTAGCAAACAATGGAAGTTCTAAATCTGGTTGTAAAAATCATCATATTTTGCATTTCTATTCTGCTCAGTTTATCCTATTTCAGGCCACAGAACAGAGCAAATCATAACAATGAAGGGAAGGGTATAACAAATGGTCTGAAACTCAGGACTGATGGTAAAAAAATACAAATTACTTTTCTGGACAGAAGCTACACATATTTGGGGTAGCTCAGACTTAGTCGAATAATGGATTTTCCAGGTCAGTTAGCAAAAAGAAAAGAAAAATGTTGTTTCAGATGAAAATGAATTGCAGTTTCAGGGCAAGGGAGAAATGTGGTAAAAATAATAATTACCAACCTGAAGTACATGTTTTCCATATCCGTGTTCACAGATACATAAATTGTGTACTAAACCTACATACCTGGATCATACCATAATGATCATACCTATCTCTTTTTCAACTTAACCAGCACCCTTCCTAAAATGCAAAGTTCAAGGTTAAATCTTAGCGTCTGATTCTTTTGCTTCCCAAAAACCCAACTGGGCTTCAACTCAAGCAGACAGGCTAGCCTGACATGCAGGGAGAATTTTGCTGTTCCCACTTCTGCCTGCACGAGGGTCCTCCCTGGCTCTGCACACTCACACGCTGCAGTCGCTGATGGACCTGCCAGCGAGCGCAGAAAGAGCCAAGCGTGTGAAATGACCCGCGCGGCGTAGCTGCAGCAGCACAGCTCCCAGCCAGCGCAGCCCACGCCGAGCGCCAGGCGGGGAGGTTTGGAGAGGGGAGCTGCAGGAGTCCAGCCCTCGGAGACCAGCGGCACGGTGAAGAGACTCATGTGCCGAGACCCCTTCTCAAGCCCCGGCTTCACCTCGAGTGCAAACACAGGCATAAAGATCTGGCTTTTATGAAACACAGTATTTGGCAGAAAAGAGGTTCCTTCGTTTTTCTGAGATGTACATACATGAAATACATTTGGCAAGAAAAATATACTCCACCCTTACACACCTGCACATTCACCCGTTCACTTGGCAGGCTGCTCTAGCGTGATCTGTTCGACTAGTCATTTAATTTATCACATCAGTAATTCAATTCTGATGTCAATATTTCAAGGTCTCCTAAAGCATCAGTGACCATATCCTATGAGTGAGATGAGGCGGGGGGGGGGAAGAAAAAGCAGTCAACATATTGGCAGCAAGCAACAAAGCAAAGATAGGCTAAACCACTTTTTCTAGCTTTACCCGTTTTAATGCCTGGTAATAAACACTTTTTGGGACATTTGTTTCCAGGCTTTGTCATCCTCTGTTGTCCATGCATCCAAAGGCACTGAATTCTCCTCTCCCAGTATATCTGCAAAGAGACATTAAATCATATCCCTTTATTTCCATAAATCTCAAGTTCAAAGACTAAACAGTGGTCTTAGATATAGCATTTTGGGTTTTTTCCACTATGCCTAAGCCAGATCTGCCCTCCAAGCTGTCAGTGAGTTCATTTCTTCACAAGCAATGAGTGTTATCAAAGACAAAAAAGCAAAACAAGTCAGAGGAACTGGAGCTAACGGCTTCAAAAACACCTTTGATTGCCAATGCTTTTGGCTTGTGAGAACACGGTAATATTCTAAAATTGGCTTGAATTTCTGTAAGAAGCTGTTTAGTGTATTTCAGGCTTGAAGGTTTCTTACCTATGCAAAAATGCCAGTACTTGGAAACATCACACACCTACCCTGTCTTAAAGGAAACAGAACATGCATGCTGAAACTGCTTGCTATTTTCTGTTTTGAATATCAATATTCCCTGGAAGAAAACATGTGGAAGACAAGTGCATATGTATGTCTGCTCCATGCAGGCACATACTGCCCGTGTTCTCCAGCCTCCAGCAAACCTGCAGTGTGCAGCTTCCATCAAAATGCTTAGGGCGAGAGGCACCCTTTGTACTTCCAAAATAAAGAAGCCACTCTTTGGAAATCAATGTACAGCACCAGTTGCCTGAGCAGAGCAGACATGTCAGTTGTCTTGGAGTTTAAATAACCACAGCGTTGGAGCACACACATCACAGACAGCCTTAACTCAAATAGCAGAATCACAGCATTGACTTCATGCACTTCGTAAGATCCAAAGAAACACCCTTTGCAGTGTAAACTCTACAGTCCAAAACCTTCTGAGAGGGGGTTATTTCCTAAGTCTCAAGAAAAGGACAGGGACTGGGAAACAGGGAGCTCTTTGCTAAGCTCAGGAACAGCACGAAGAGGAGTCAAAGCAGCTGTGTGAAATGGTGGGGTGATGGGAACATGATAAAAGCAACTGAAAAGTGGACCATAAAGTGCATCCTGGTGCAGAAACTCTGATCAGCATCTCTCACGACTGTGAGAGGGGGAATGGAGGCAAAATAGGTGTAAAATTGGGTGAAAATAATGCTTTTTGGGAGGATTCTGGTGATCAGCATATCTGGAAAGCCCCAGAGAGGTTGTTCATTAGAAGCCCTCAGACTGCAGGAGCTCCTCAAACAGCCCACCCCATGCAACAAACCCAACAACACTTCCCTGGAGGGGTGAAGACAAACTCAGTCAAACACTGAACTCTGCAAACAGCAAGGGAAACACAGAGAATGCATCTGGGTGCAGATGGAAACAGGGGCAGGGAAAGGATTTATAGGAAGCACCATAATTTTACTAGAGACGCTGTGAGGAAGGCTCAGTTTAAAGACTACTGCAACAACACATCCAAGGGCAACAGTTTAACTTGAAAGCTACAGACCATTAGTGGGCAGCTTTCTGAAATGCATGTCTAGTTTCCTTCCCAAATCCTTGTGTTAAACCCCTGGACTTGGTGCTTCAGAATGGCAATGCTTTGCCTATCTAGAGTACCCTTGTGGTCACTGTCATTTCCCCATGCTTGAGAGAGGGACTAAGATGGTGTTGTGGTCTCTGCAGGGATCTGAGATCACTGAATCATTTCCTCCCTGGAGCAATTAGAAGCAGAAGAAATATCAGAAATAACACTTTCTTCAGTGAAAACGAAAGACAAATCTTAAACAGTCCTTAAATTTACAGAAGTGGCTTTTCCACTGCTCCTCTGATAGAGCTTGCCATTCCTTCCTCTGCCTCATTGTCACCACAAATCTGGCACAACTCAGACAGCAGAAGTAATCCACTAGAGGTGATGAACGCAATATATGATGTTCTCAAAAGTTTTCAGATCAAGGTTTCTTAAAAATAAAATTTGTAGAGCAAGAATCAGCACTCAAGAGCGGTCAATCAGATGCCTGAATTATGTCCTGCCTTTAAAATATACAGTGGATAACAGTTTTGAAATGGCCCCTGTAAAAGCTACTGTGTGTACCGTACCTTGACATTAAGTCCACAGTAATGTACTTACCTTCAGGATTCTCCCCATTTATAGGTCTTTCATTCTGCTTCAGGCTAATCAGAACAGCTGTTCCAGAATGTAAAAAGAAAAAAAGCAAACATGATTTACTGCCAGACTCCCAGTAAGCAAAAGGGCAGACACCCATCACTGCAGGTACGCAACAGGCAAGGAAAAGAAAAATGACTCAAAGCAACAGAGGGTAGGGGAGAGGGAAGAGGGTGTGGGCTGGGCAGGGGTTAGTATGCGACAGCTCATTAACGTGAGCACGTACAAGGCCAGTCTGACATCAAGGAGGCTGTTACAGGATTGCAACGCGATTATGGCATATATATACAGACAAAAGAGGCCATTAGCTTCAAAGAACCACTTATTTATCCCTTTCAGTACAAAGCAGTGGGCCCTGAGCTCACAAAGCACATAGGCACATGCTCAGCTTTGTCTGTCGGTGGATCGAGACTGAAGTGCCAGCAGGCAGCAAGGTCTCCTGCACAGGTGAGACTCCTGCCCACAGGCTCTTCACCCTGACACTGGTGACCAAGAGCAGGCCACGCAGTTATAACAGCCAGGATGCTTAAAGCAGCACTTGATCCTACACAAACTGGGAAGGAGATGCTGGGTATCTCCTGTCACTTCCAGGGCGAGCAGAATACCTTGGGGTATTCATCCAGCTTGGTGTCCTTGCTGCAACAGAAGAGCCTCAAAAAAACAGCACTAGTTTCTTCTAGTTCCAAAGATTTTCCTTATCGTTGCCTCAGGACTTAGATCAGAGCTCAGTCTTCACTGAGCCATTCCGTTATGCAATTCTCCACTTACCTGCCATTTTGCACACCCCGAGCTGAGGCTCTTCCCTCTCCTCTCTCCCCTCTTCATTTGTGTGCAGGCTGAAAACTGTTCAGTTTTCCCTTTTACATGAAGATCTCTTCCATTTCTTCTTGGGAAATTCACTCTTGGCATATCCTTCAGTTCTTGGCTGAACCTGACAGCTGATCACTAGCCACTGCAGAGCTGGGCCATTTCTGAATAAAATTTTCTCCGAGGACCACAGAGATCCCTTTACAAACATCACTACCTTTAGGCCTTTCCTGTGCTGCCACAGGTAAGAAGTAGCCATTCAGGTTAGGGCTTGCACCTTGGTAATTTATAAAAGTGAAGCTTTGAGCCACTAGGTCAGCAGTGAACAAAGTATGAAAAAAAGAAACCTGGCTACACTAAAACATCTGGGAACCACATCAATGCAGCTGTGAGCCCGGCTCAGGCAGCAGGAGAAACTCCTGGAGCACCATTTCACACTGCCCAGGGACAACGCTGCAGCTTCACAGCGTCCTATGGATGCACATTCACCTTCCAGCACATCCAGCCTGCAGCAAACCCAAAGGACGTGACGGCTCACCCAGGCACTACCCGGGGCAGGGGCCTCTCGGGTGACTCCTCCAGTCATTTCCAGTGCCACTTGTTCACCCTCTGGTCACAGTCCAGCCCAAGCTGAGGTGGCTACAAACGCTGCCATGCCCCCACTCTGCAGACATCTCTTCCAACACTGGCAGTTCAGCCTTGTGAGGGAAAGCAGATTTGGCCCCTTAGCACCTCATCTCATGTTTTTCAGTAGGAAATTTAGATTGCACATATCTAATTAATGGAAAACAGGGATAAAAAAGCAGATTGCTTACTTGAATTATGTGCAGAGTGCCTGCGGGGCTACCACTGAAAAATCACAAAGAAAAGAGCCAAAATGGGTAAAAAGATGCAGACAGGAGTACACAACCTGCAGCTTACCTTGATGACGACTGAAAACACCTCTCTGCCAAAAGTGAAAAGAAGGAGGTTATTCTTGGCAAATGAGTATAATTCAACATTTTTCAGCCATCTGTAAATAACATCTACCTGGAGGAGCTTTACATAATTAAATTACTTCCTTATAAGTGTTGCATAGGCCCATCTGTGTAGAGAGGGAATAACCTGCTCAAAATAAAGACAGAGAAGGAAAGAATTCAGAAGCTCTCCATTAATTTATTTAAATTTCTCCCAAATGCAATTTATCCAGAATCCCCCAAATTCCATGAAGTCAAGCATCTGCTTTCCTTGTAGCTTAACTTACTGAAAGAAGCATTACCTGGACAAACAATTCTCTCTTTAAGCAGCTTAACAAGTTTGTGTAAATGTTTGAGCTGCTGTAAAGAGCTAAGAAAGTCATTCCATATCCTATTTAGAAAGGTAAACAATTTTCTTGTTGAGTCCCTCAACTATTTGCACTACTAGATAGATTAGATGAATACTCCGTGGGATGGCTATTTTGGGTGACATGACTCACGTGTAGCAAAAGGTCCAAAACTGGAAGTTAAAAGCGATTTCTAATTCACTGATTTTAATAATCAGGGACAAATCCAAGTCCTTTGAATGACTTGATTTGTATTTGCTAAAAATGTTAGTGAGACCAATGATCAAAATTCATTGTTCAGCTGCATTTTAAAATTCAAATAGCCAACAATGCCGGCACACTGAATTCCCCTGCTGCTCCTCTGTGCAAAATAGCTTATCGTAAAACAAACACCAGAGTTATTTCTGTTGCCTTCCATATTCAATAGATGTCCATGTTCGGTACTAAAAAGAATTGGTTGAGACATCTGGCATTTCATCTTCCTCCTCTTCATCTGGATCTTGTTCTGTTCTCCTAAGCACCTGTGGCAATATTTCCCCCCTACAGAAGAAGAAGAAGAAAAAAAAAAGAAAAACAAAAACCACCTACAAAAAAGACCCAGTAACTCTCTGTTCAAAGATCTCCATGGGACTGAAGGAGTCTCATTGACCAAAAATTAGCTCTGTAATAGCTTGAGAATAAAGCACTCCACTAGTACTGCAGCTAGAATTCCTCACTCAAAATAAACTGGAGGGCCAGGTTCTTTACTGGTTTACACATGGATTTCAGTGATTGCATCAGAAATCTCCAGAGACAGACAGGATTCAGTTTCATTGCATCGGTCCAAACCCTGTCTGAGAAAAACTTTTTACCTTATCCAGTGCCCAGGCATTCCTGTGAAGTTGTGCAGTGGCCAGTGATCATCATCTCAGATTTAATTGTATTAATGGGATGATGATAAATAAACTGCTATCTTACAGTGAATATCTCTGCATCATTATTTGCATCTTCTCAGCCACAAAGGTGTTATGTGACTGGAAATGATTTAGTACCAAACACTCCAGGGAAAAATTCACCAGATGTTCTAATGGTTCTGACCCCCAACATAAGATGCATCCAGAAAGAAGATTTAGGAATAAGGTTTACGCAACATATGGTCATGATGTACAGCCTTTCTTTTTACACACTAGCTGGTGTTTCAGTGACACCATGGATATGAGACCAGTGACTTTTGAGATGTAAGCAGCTCACACCAAACTACAAATGCCAAAGACTCTCCAGGCAGGACCAGATTCCTTCTCTATACTGAGCACAGCCTGACCCACTGTGACAGAGACTCCCCAGGGGTTGTAGACCCTACAGGAATGTAAATTGCTTAGGACCAAAGGAAAATTCAGGCTAGAAGTGACTTCAGGAGGTCTCTAGTCCAACCCCCCTGGTTCCCTCAGCCTTTAACTACAGAGCAAGTGCTCCAGCTCCCAGCCATCTTGGGAGCCCTCTGTTAAACTCACTGCAGTTTATTGATATCTTGCTGTGCCCAAAACTGGACACAGTATTCAAAATGCCATCCAACAAGTGTTGATCAGAAAAGGATAATCACTTTCCTCAAACTACTGC
The DNA here is from genome assembly GCF_037038585.1 of Patagioenas fasciata. Classification (NCBI taxonomy): domain Eukaryota; kingdom Metazoa; phylum Chordata; class Aves; order Columbiformes; family Columbidae; genus Patagioenas; species Patagioenas fasciata. The sequence goes on from NC_092530.1 coordinate 18,453,490, forward strand.
CTAAGCTCCTGGCAAATCAGATCTTCCATGTATAAGAAGACAGCCATCAATTCTGCCTTTCAGTGCAATAAGGAATTGCCTATCAACATTATCAAAGCTTTAGAAATGCCCAGATTCAGAGCTTGGTTGCATTGCTGGAGTGGTGTGGATACAGCAGGGCTTCGAATCAGACTTAAGTCCCGATTTGCCAATAGCGGTGTGTTCAGAATATCGCACACGGAACACAGCGAATGCAGGTAGCACAGTTATCTGAGATACAGAATTGCTTAACATGCACAGTGGCCATCTGTCCAGGATATCTCATGTCTGGTAGTCCATGTTGCTGAACACATGATAATCATCATCCAAACCAATAGGCCAAAAGGAAGCCAACAGTTTTTGTCTGCCTGAATGAGTATACCTGGTAGGCCTGGCTATTTCCTTGGTAACTACTGAGTGGAGTCAGTGCTAATGTAACCCCTGCTAATAGCCCCAGGTTTGCAGCAGTCAATGCAAACTGCATCCAGTAGGTCGACCCATTTTTCTCGATCTATACAGAACTCGTAATTTCTCTGCCGAGTTAGCACTAGAGCTATCCAATTCTCTCAGGCTCCAGAGCTGCAGGTACAACTCAGTGCCATAAGATAACTAAATCATATGCGTGACTGAAATACCCCAGATAAGATGAAGCATGCAAAAGAGATGTAATCAATTTTAGAACAAAGTAAAATCTCAAGTCATTTATCCTACTTCCACTAATATCTACAGATAAATAATGTCATGCATTAAATATTTCCATCACTTTTGTTTCAGTAGCGAGAATCTTCTAGCAAGTACTTGAAAGCAAAAATAAACATCGATGAAGTGCAACAAGAGTCATAAAAAATAATAAAAAAACCCACCTAGTATGGTATGTTTGCATTCAGCACAGATTTTCCAGTCAGTTCCATTTCCAACAGGGAAAAAGGTGAGTTTTGGCAACTCCATCAAGCAGAACTACAAGAAAGGCAGGTTCTTTTTTGCCTCAAGAATCAGCATTTAATCATCTGTATCCCAAATACAAAGTCAAATACAATCTCCATTAGATAGGTGCAATCTCGTCTGATAGAAGGAGTAAAACACTTGCTGTATCAGAGCAAAACACGGATCTTGCTTTCTCAAGTTAGCTGATTCCAAGGAAAGTATGAAAAACAACTGCAAATTCAGTATTTCTGAGACTGCACAGTCATTTCAGAGCACATGGTTTAACAAGCCTCATCAACCTTTACCCTGTTGAACACCTCTTAGCAGACATAAAAGAAAGACATACAGTTTTGAAAGCTAAATCTTGTTCTTGGTACAGCCTTCACTTTCTGTTTTATAACATTTTTGAAGGAAGTTGCCTGCTTCTGCTTCTGAAACACAGCCTCCTCTGATTTCTAGCTAAAGCATGAAGCTAAATTGCTTTGAAATGAACTGAGCATTTCTAATAAGTGTGGCATGTAAAATACTCATCCTTTTTTTACCTAAGTATATCTCATAACACCACAGGATCTTGTGGAACTGAGATCTCCAGGTTAAGTTTTGCACAGTATAAGATGAATTCATCTATTTCAAGCTTGTCACCTCTGAGTTTCATTGAGCATCCCTTTTGTATACTGCAAACACACAGCCAGGAATAACCCTCCTGACCCTCTCTGTGCCATTCATTATTGTACATCCTTCTGTCACACACTTATTTATCAGTCTGCTCTTAGAATTAAGGGGGTTTTATCTTGCCTAATGTTGTCTCAAATAGAAGTCCCCTTGTGCCTGTAATTATTTCAGCCGCCCTTTTTGGCCTCCTTTCCCTTTCAGTTCTAGCCTTATTTGAAAGGAGAAGATGATTTTGCATCCATTTCTCCAGCAGCAAAGGAGCCGTAATAAGAAGGCCTGATACAGGAACATAGTAAGCAAGGACGCTCCTGTGTTATTAATATTTATTTCGTGCTGGTATCTAGAGGCATCAGCTGAGCCAGAGTCCTAGTGTGATAAGCTGCACAGCCATGTAGTACATGACAGTCCTTGCTCACAGGACTACACCATGAGTGATATAGAGATCTCAGAGAGGGAGAACTCATATTGCAGGTTTACTTGTCTAACGCAAACTCATTGCCTTTCAACTTCCCAGCAGATGCAGTCTGCGCTTGCTGAGAGCGGGGTGCATGTTAGATAATGAGAGCGCTTACATTTCATCCCCAACAAAGGCAGCTGGTCCCTGCTGTCACAGATCTCTGTACAACCTTTACTATGAAGCTACAAACACCCTTCTCAGCATCTACATCTGTACACAGTCAAAAAGCAGCACTAGGCCATCACATACCAAAAAACTACAGTGCTGGCGGTAGCAAGGGGCAGAAAAGCTTAGGACTCCAGGAAGGAACCTGCCCGGCGAGCAGTCAAAGAGAAGACGAGCACAGACCACATCCTCACATGTAGCTGTCCCTTTAAAGCATGAACCATTTCAGTGACCAAAACCACTCCAATCCAGGCCCAGGGGAGAATGTATTAGGTATTAAAGGCCTGTTTCCAGAAAATGCAAATGTCCATATTGGTAATGTCATCAGGGAGAAAACATTTCAGGAGCATCAAGCAGGTACGTAAAAAGTCTAAATTTCACTTAGAAGGTGAAAATCAAAGCACCTAAACAACTTGGACACAACAACCTGGTCCTCAGAACCTCTGCTTCCTTCTGCTCACAGCAGCTGTGTATGAGTGCCAGGACAAGCCATTTCAGTGCCTGAACTCATCCCTCTCCTCCCACCTGGCAGAGGGTTCCTGCTCTGAATACTCCCAGCCATCTCTATCTAAATGAGCCCCTTTGCCCTGTGCCACAGGGGCTGCCTCCTGCTTACTCAACTGGAGAGTCTGCAAGAGCCCCTGGAAGAGGAGAGGCATATTTGTTTGCCTGCATTTCTCTGCTGGGAACAGTTTGCTGTGAAATGGCTCTCCTACTACAGAAAAAAGCAGGATGTTCGCTATACAGGCATAACGGTGGCTCTGCAACAGCTCTGCTCACTGTGTATGCAATCTTTTTAGCATGGCAAACAGGGCAAGGTCAAAAGGAGCACTTGGAAGCAGACAAACAGCTTCATCAACGAACAAGCACCAGTCCCATGAGCACTCTTGCCCTTGGAGTACACTTAGGAGAAGTGCAGGAGGGCAGTGAGGCACTGGAACAGGCTGCCCAGAGAAGCTGTGGATGCCCCATCCCGGGAAGTGTTCAAGGCCGGGTGTGATGGGGCTTCGAGCAGCCCGGCCTGGTGGAAGGTGGGTTGAAACTAGATCATCTTGAAGGTCCAACCTGAACCACTCTATGATTCTATGAAGATAAAAACAGCTAGAAAAAAAGAGCAAAAACAGTGAAGGAGGAGCTCCGTGAGGCATTAGAGGACAGCAGCCAGCCCTGGATTGTTTTCCTTTGATTAATGCATAATAGTAAAACTAGTCACTTATCCAAGATGCAGGCAAGGGCATTTTTACCCATGCCCACAAGCTCAGATCTCACACCCCATTTCCTCTTATGATTAAGGAAAAGGTTTTATCTTCCTTGCTAGAGAGACAGCTGTCCACAATGATTGCGATAGTGATGATGCCCATGTTATTCGAGGATCCTTCTCTGCCCCACCCCATCCCTTTCTAATTTTTTTTTCTAATTTGGGGCAGGTCAGTCACCTTCGACTGCCTATATTATACCACAAACATATCTTGAAATATGAAATACCAGCTAGGTTTCTAATACACAACCAGAAATGTAACACAGGTGACTGCAAAGCTGCAGGTCATAATTCTTGCAATGTTTCAGGATGAAGAGAGCTTAATATGATTTTAATACAGCTACCCAATTAGAAATTTTTCTAATTCTTTGCACTTGCATTTCCAATGACACAGCCAAATCAACCAGACACATCATCAAAAGTCATAATAGGGGGTATATCTAACAGAAATTACAAAGTGGTGCATAAACTTTAAAAATCCCAGCCTATTGTAGACTTCAGGGAAAAGGACAAAGACACTGCTGAATAGAAGTAGTGCTTGTGCCATTAATAAGACATGGCACTGCAGTTAATTCTGTTTTAGAACAAATGCATTAAACATTTATTACACCAAATGTTAGTTTAAAACAATCATTAAAATCAGTTTTTTCTCTGTCCACTGGAGATCAGTTATTCATCTAGAACTGATGAAGCTTCTCTAATTTCAACATTATTATTTCTATGTGCGCATAAGAAGAGCCATTATATTTTCGATTCATACAGTAATGTTGCTCAATTTATTTCTCACACTTTCTATCTCCTGTTGCAAACCTTTAGACTAATCATGAACATTTCATTTAAAAATAAATCTCTAAATGACTGCCTTCTGGAAATACATGTACAGGATGTAAGAGGGGGGAAAGTCAGCTTAGAGTAATACACACAGATTGATCGTTTCTGTTCTTTTCTTTTTCTTCAGACTTTGTAAAACTAGTCATTCATCATAGGAGTTTTTTGTACTTCGTTATTTGCCAAGCTATTCACTTCCCCTCCTAGCTGAAGGTGAGGATGTGGGCCCATGTTTTCCCATGCCTGTGTTATCCTAAAGTATAACCCCAAAGCAGTTGGAGGCTGTCTACCTCTTGCTGATGCCTGGTGGCACCACCGGTGGCTGCGAGGCCAGGGGACCAGCCCAGCTGACTCGCTGGGGACTCACGGGCACGGAGCCTGAGCAGCGAGTGTCCCTGGGGCTGGCTGGGCTGTGCAGGAGAGAAGCACAGGACGGGCAGGCTCAAGCACCGGTCTCTGCTGTTGCCCAGCATTGGATCAACGGGAGGACAGCAGGAATGACAGCTTAGTTAATAATGACTGCTGAAAAGGGCAACTGAAGCCTTTACCTTTTAAAACACATTAATTTACAGTAATTAAGATACAGATTTTATCAGTTTAGGACTAAGAAAATTGCTGCCATCTACTGCTGGAAAGAAATATATGAATACCGAATGCCTCTTCCAAAAACAAGCTAGGAACCACAATTATGCTGAGGAAGCTAATTTCAAGTGTGAGCCTAGCTCTGAAGAGGGGAGGTGTCCCACACAAGCAAGAGGGACACGACCCTGCAGTTTGGTGGTCAGGGTATCAGGCTGGGTGGACAGAGCACTCTTCTGGCTGCATAAGCAAACATTTCTCACCAATAGAGGAAGATAAATAGTAAGGCTAGCAGGCCACTTTCACACTACACTGTGCAAAGCTGTATGTTAAATACATCCCCCAGTGCCTGAATAACTCCTAGTTGTCACTTCCCATCAAAGCAATAATGGTTTAAACCTTGGGGAAAATTTTTACTTTGGATTCCCCATTTGCTTAAAATTTAGGAGATGTTTTCTTTCTCCTCCATGTTTGGCTTTACTCATTTATAACAAGTCACATGAATTGGAGGCGATGAGGCAGTCTCCCATAAGTCACTGCTGGTCTGCAGGAGGTTAATCCAGTAAAGACGGTGCATTGTCAGGGGTTCATAGATAAACTCTATACTGGTCTGCAGACAGGTATTCCTCATGAAAAAAAAGCAGAAGACAACGACAGACCTTACAAGGAGAGTACATAAGAGACTGGAATGAGTCTAAATTTATTCAGAGCTTTGGGTGCAGAACAAGAGTCTGCAAACTGGAATTCTTATGGCCTGTTCCCAGTTTCTGTGCCCATCAGATGTCCTTGTGTGCTTCCTCTTAGCCACAGTCACTCTCAAACCCATACTGATGTTTTGCACCAACAGTGTATTATATTTTCCCTCCAAAGCATTCGCTTGAACAGCCTCTTAGTCCCTGTGGTACCAGTGCCTCTGGGGATTTTATTTCCTTGTACTCATATAAACGCAACATGACTCCATCGACCTCCCTCACTCTCCCTAGCACGCTGCTTCTTAAAAGGCTAATTTTTCCACTTCATTTTCAAGCATATTATTGTCCTCACCACATGTGCCCAGCAGCCTCAGGAATCCTGCCCGCTCTGCTGAGTCAAATGCCCTCTGCCTCATTCTGTGTGTTCAACCCTGCTTGATCTCATGCTCAAAGATCACCACTTCAGCACTTCCTCCCCCTCTCTGAACCAACTAACAAAAAATTAAATGAGACAACAGAGAAATATCTTCGTTACATGATGAGACCCATGCAGTGGGTCCTTTGCACAAGCCATTATTTGTCTGCTTTTCCAGGAAACTGCTCATCCAGCGAGTGTTACTTTTGCCTTAGGTGAGCTCCCCTGGATTTAACATTTGCCCAGCTTCCTCACACTATTCTTTCTCGATCGTGAAGAGAGCAAGCAGCATGTTTTAACTCCCCTCTGGGGCAACCACCAGCTTCACTGAGCACCGGGACACACAGCTGAGGCAAAGCACCTTTGACAGCAGTTTTCACAAAGTCACACTCAAGTCTTTGTCCTACAGAAGAAAACTATGCCAAATCTGCTCAGTTCAGCTCTGCAGCCATCTCCGCAGAGCAGAGATGCCACCACCCATCTGTGTGCAGGATTCCACTGGCAGTTCACAAGGAGGGGACAGACTGACAGAAAGGAACGAAACCAAATTTGACCTGTCTGAACTACAAATCATTTTCCATTTCCTCTTAATTCTCAGAACCATATTACTCTGTCTTGGACACGAAGCAGCTGAGAAACAGCACTTAGACCTCAGCCTAGACCTCAGAGCAGCAGTAATTAAGAGGCGAAAAGCAGTAATTTTCTTGAGTAGCTCTCTCTTTCTCCTGTACACACATCATGTACAGCCTGTTGACTCACGTCAGCAATTAAGGCCTACTCTTTAATCTCAAACACTTTCATTGTACAGCTGATAGTCAGAAGTATCTGAAATGCCCAAAGCAGTCTTTCCATTCCCCCCACCCAGTGGCAAGAAAAAATAAAAGAGTTGGAAGAACTAAAAAAAAAAAAAAAACCTTCTGAAATATATTTCTAGAAATTTAGACAAAACCAGGCATCAGAGACAGCAGGCACCATGCACAGGCACGCTGCCCTGGACCAGCATGCTCCTCTGGGCTCCTCTCCTCCTGGCTCTGGCCATGACTGACACAAGGCAACTAAGTCAGCTCCAGTTTATGGTTAGAGTGAGAGACAGGTAATCACCCCCCACCCAAAAATAGTGTTTACACAGGGGCAGCAGCAAACAGACACTGTGCCATCTGCATTTTTCTCCAGACACTCCTAAGTGTGGGTGCTTAGGGCTGGGCATTGCGACACCAAACAGCTGCCACTGGGGAGAGAAAATAGGAAGGTTTACAACATGGCAAGGTTTGGCTTTTCGTTTTCCTCCTCACAGATACTCCAGAAGGTGATATTTCCCCTCAGATAGACTTGCCTGGGATGATTCAATGCAAGACAGCTGTTTCCAGGAAAAAGTCCATCCAGCCAAGCCAGCCAAAATTGTTGCCAGTGTCAGCTAAACCATGGCTCCAGCAGCAAATCATTCCACTCAGCTAGGAAATCTTCCACTTCGTTTGAAAACTTGTACTCGCATCGCTAAAGAAACTGGTTAGCTGAGCAGTCCCTGCTGTGCAGCTAGTCAACAGAGGAGCAGGTAAGAATCTGTCCCTGTAAATACAGACAGATTTAAGCACTTGTTTAACAGCTTTTCTGAACCAAGACTCTCCTGCATTTAAAGGGAAAAAAATAGCAATTTTTATTTGTATTTTCCTGACAGAACCAGGCACCTGAATAATGTTTCCCAATAGGAGGAAACCATAGAAGGCTTTTTTTTTTCCTCCTAGGAAAACAGCCAACAGTCTTTCAGTGACACAGAAATCAGCCTAACAGAAGCATTTATGTCAGGTTATCCTACAAGGAGCATTTCAGCTGCATTATCCTGAAAAGAACATCTGTACGATATTTGCCTGCCAGGAAAAAAGTCTGTACTGTATTTTCCCAATAGAAAAAAATTTATAACCTTTTGCTGACAGGGAAGTAATAATTATCAACATAGGAGCGTACCATTAGAGTTCCCTTGACAAAGATTTATTTATATATGTTTGCCATGGAAGTAAAAAACAATGTGATGAAGTGCCGGTAGATTTCTTTTGCTAACAGCTACAAGGGGAAGGAAAAAAATAAAAGGCGCAAATAGAGCACAAACACCACAGCAAAGCGAACAGCCATAGGACAACAGAGAAACTGCCAGGAACTTAGCGGGCCCAAACTAGGATGTGCGTACCCGCTGCACCGAGGTGACCACCTCACACCACCAAGTGCGACCCACTCAGAAAGCACGTGGCTGCCATTGCCTTGCGTTTAACAGTGCTGTGATTCCTCTGCCAGCCAGAATCCTTGTGGAAGCGTGTGAAGGAGAGGAAAACCATTTTCCCAAGCTCTGCTGTGGCATTCTTCCCACTGACCTCCCTTTCAAGTAATCTTAAGAAGCTGACATGGTGCCAGAAATTACATGCAAAACACAGTTTAACATACTCATTAGTCTGAAAACATGAGAATGTCACAACTAATCACAAGGCTACCACTGTGGTGAGATGAAAGCATCTGTTTGGTTTTTCTAGTTATTGTCATACGAGTCTCACTATGTGAATCAAAGCCTCTAGTCCCATAGCTCTTTTATGAAAAGACAGCGTTAGTGTTAGAAGTTCCTCTTGGATTAACATCAGTCTTTACTTGTTCAGCTTCCCCATGGTTCTTTGCTTCTCCTGGCCTTCACCTGTTTGATCTGCTCCTTGGTCAGGGGCTAGGTGGATGAGAGAATAATTTATATCACTGATATCTTCATAAGCTTCACATAAAATTATTAAAACCAACTACTTTCAAGCCCCTTGGCAGAGAAGCCAAGATGTACATGGAGGTGCTGGACATCGTCTTTCTGCCTGTGCAATGTTCTGTCTTGTCTGTGCTTTCATTCTCAGTGCCCAGAGAAATAATTCACTAAGGTTGTTGGTGTAATGGAATTGATCAATATCACTGTTTCTGGCACTGGGGAGTAAAGCATGACATGTGCAACACCACTCCTACTGCCCCAACAACCAGCCAAGCAGGAGAGTCCATATCAAGGTTACATCTCATGATTTACCCAAGGCCATGGCTAACCTACAGATACTTCTTTGCTAATCTTGTCACCCAGCTCTTTTCAGCAGCTGAAAAAGATTCCCAGAGCGCTGGATATCATGGAAATACAGGTTACATCCTCACCAAAGTCAAGAAATTTCAATATCTTGGTAGCATCCCTGTGGTTTGGGGTCTCCTTCAGGTACTCAGCTGGAAGAAGCAGGAGATGGTTTTCAGTCCGTGTTTCAAGAACCATTCAGATATTGGAAACAAAACAGTCAATGATACAAAAACTTTGGGTCCAGGGCATCCCATACCCCTGTCCTAGGAGTGCTCTTATTACCAGGCTTTAGGAGCACAATCTCTTTTTCCTGGCCCCAGTGACTCCTGAATTCTCGTGCACAGCACCCCAGCATGGGGCTGGGCCAGCTCCCTCCTGGACACCAGGGGTGGCTCCTTCTGATGAAACAGGAGGTGTAGGTTTGTTACACAGTCCTGAGCCCTGATCATGGCATCTTTTCTGAGCACTGCCTGATTCATGACAACAACATCTGATGGGAGCATTGCCTAAATAAGAAAGACTGGAGAACTGGGCTTGAAATTTCCATGAGAACATGATCATAACACTTGGCAGAATAATGTCTCAGGGCTCCACCAGATTATTTATATCTTTGATTCCTGCTAACAGTCTTGTCAAATGAGTATAGATTTATTATTTTAATTATCTCAAGCTTGTAGAGATTTAAACATCTGTTATAGGTGTTCAATAAGTATTAGAACAGCAATCAATTTTTTTCTTAAACAGGGGAGTGATTCATGGTGCTCTGTGAATAGATAAACTCACTATAGTCAATACCAGAAAGATACTTTGAAAGAAAGCAGGAGGCTCTTTTAATTAGCTTCTAATTAATTCTATTTAGGAAGTCTAGATGAAACATAACATTTAGGAACACTAAAAGTCATTTAATTACAGGATTTGGTGTGTTATCCTCAGATTTTTCATTGCCAAAGCAGCAGTGTTTTCTGTTTCCCAGCAGGACAGTGTTTATGGATTATCTATACAACTTATGTTGAACATCCTCTGTCCCACATGGCTTTCCTGCTTATGCCATAGATTTATCAGTTAGCAGTGATGGACCATCGGAAGAATGCAGCCCAGAGCTTTGCTTGATGTGATTTGAATTCCCCTTGGGCATTACTTAACATCCGTAAAAATCAAAAAGGAAGAGACTTCCAGGTTTGACCTGGCACAAAGGGCTCCATTAAAACAGCATGTCTTGTGCAGACCACAGATACATCTTGGAGTACCAGCCTTTATGTCCAGCATCTATCCTGAGGTGAATAAAAGAACAAATGTTCACCTCTAAAGTAACAGATATTCCTATGCAAAGTTATGGGATTTCATTCTCTGAGTAACTTCTCTGAGGCCAGTGATGGTATAGCGGGGTCAAAGCAGTCAGTAACCGGAGTCCAGGACACAACCAGTGGCGTGGTACTACATTTCTCAACTACCAGTCCATTCATAACAGTACAATTGCTCTTGGGTCAACACTTCCCAAGGACTCGCATAGACTTGGGTTTCAGGTCCTTGGGCAGAGCTGCTAGCTCAGTTCCTGAGCCTCTCATGCACCACCAGCCCTAGCCAGGGAGCAAGACTTCAAACGTGTTCCAAAATCCCCTGTGCCCCATCATCCCACTCAGGGTCTCAACAGGACCACTGCAGAGATAGCAATGAGAAGTTGAGTCCTGGCCCTGAGGGAGATGGAGGGACCAACAGACAGCACTTGCTGAATGGGTCCTGAACAGGTTTCTCAGGCCCAGCCAGAAAGACACCCAGGAGCTCACAAAACTACCCAGTACAGAGTTCCCTGTTTGCTGTCCCTGGGGGCAAAGCCACTGATTCCTCAGAGCTGTGACAGGCCACCAGAGGACGGGTGGATGGCCTGTTTCTGCCTGTGCCTATACTCCACCCAGCTAGACTTACCCCACCACCATCACCTGGAGCTTCTCAGCTTGGGACAGCCCAGGTGTGTGCACCTCCACAGTGGCATCTAATGTCTCCTCTATTGCCTCTTTCTCATTCCCAACTCTCCCACACAGCAATACCTCCATTCTGTTTGTACTTCATCTGTTCGGGATCTAGCTCAAAACAAAAAAAGAAGGCAACTGAGGGCAGAGAAGACAACTGAACTCCTGCTGCTCCCTCCCAGCTCTATCCTGTCATTCATTACTGTCACTTCAGTGGCAGGCATTTTTACAGATGCTACTGAGGACTGGTGCAGAGCTGACATTCTGTCCCAAATGTGGTATGAAACAAACCTTTAAGAGGAATCTCATAGTGCTGCATGCTATTGCCCAGCACAGATATAGTTAAACAGAAAAATGTCCCTCATAAAATAACTTAAGCCCCTGCCCTGAAAAGGAAAGAGAAAAGGTCTTTGAAGGCAGCAAGGCTTCGTTTCATGCAGAACAATAAAGTACCACAACAAGAGATGCTTATCCATTCTTTCCCAGTCTGTCCTTGAAGATTTTACAGGATTGGAAAAGTGGAAGTTGAACCAAGAAAGTGCAGAATTCATTGAAGACTGCAAGGATAATAATGGTCCTTTCATCAAGTTTTATAAGAGAAAGACACCTGCCTCAATATGTGTGTGAGAGAGGTTCCTGCAGTGCTAGCAGGAAAATGCTGCCCTTAAGGAATCATACATGGGAAAATTCAGCTTTAATTTTGGGAAATAAAGGAATTTATTAAATTTGTCATATATTTCAAATCACTCAGGTCAAAGTCACAAGCAACATAAAATCCTTAGGAAATTAACAGCTATTTTATGCCAGCCTTTGATCTTTCCTACCTGTAAGAGAGAGCATCTCAGCACAGTTTCACCTTTCCAGAGTCAAACCTGACTCAAGGCTCCAAAAAACTTAAGTCCACGATTACATCTGCCAGCTGAGGAGCTAACACAAAGATTGTTATTACTTTGCTTACCATGGGCAGTGTTAAATGAATTTTCAGGTGAGATTTAAGCTAGGAATGAGGAGAAATTTGCAGATAAGCATGCATCCTATGAAAAGGAGGCAGCAGGAAAATGAGACACAGAGCTGTTTATGGGAGAAATGGATGAATGGAGAATCGAGGCTCATTAAGATAATGAGACAAAACCAGATGTCTAAACAGAGAAGGGTTTTACTAGCATATCTGAAAGATGCAGTGAGCAAAACTAAAGACCATAGTTCTGATTGCTGCCCTCCAACAGAAACCAGACAGCTTTTAGCTCAAATTATCCCCAACGGCAGTGAGAGCAATATTGTTCTCTCCTGTATAACACATTTTATCAGCTCCCAAACCTCAAAGTCAACCCCTCCTGCAATCTGCAAAGCCAAAATTTTTAGAAACAAGAATACAGATGCAAAACTAAAGGCCAGCTACCAGTTTTAATAAATTCACTATCAATTCCAAGAAAGCCTTTGGCTATGTATTGCACACATGAAAATTAATGCACTGGATTTGTCAATTGGTAGAAATTTAATACTGGATGTAAACCTCAAACCTGTTCATTGTACAGAGTTACTGCTAGAATGCAAGTGCTGGTTTCACACCGCACGACATCAGTGACATTCCCATGGGCTTCAGAGACTTCGGATGAAACCAGACATGCTACAGTACTCTGGAAAAAAGAGTGAGCTTGTTTCCTGTCAGTCTTGAGATTCATCTCACAGCTGTAGCCAGGGCTCAGTGTGTTTCTAGTGCCAAATATTGGTAATATATTCCAAATTAACATAATGCTAGAATTTGGTCCAGAAGAAGAAGTATGTCTCTGAGGGAAAAATATAAAATGGAAGACATGTTTTCAATGCTACACGCATGAGATAGAGCCCAAATTCCACTTCTTTCCACTTCCACTAGTTTTTTTCCTCATTTTGTATGACACTCTGGGCACCGGAGCACAGAACCTTCATTTTTTACAACCTCAGCCTGAGTTTGCAGGACAAGCAGTTCTGAAAAATATTACAAGACTGATCGAATGTAACAGAGCTCATTGAATTAAAAATAAAGAGGTGGAACACTGTGGTATCATCTTTCTGTTGCCTTTTTTAAAACAACTGCACACGGTTATTTTCTTTTTTGATTTCTTTTGCAACTGAATCTAATCCTTCTAATTCAGGATCATAAAATCTAGCGGGGAAAAGAAAAAAAAAAAAAAAAGCTAAATTACCGAAGCCAAGAAACAAACTTTATACTTAGCTGTACCGGTTATAGTAATTTCCATAGTAATTATGTTGTGCGCATCATCTAATACCTTGTCTAAAGTGAATTCTCTACTTCATTTTAGTACCATCCTAGGAACATATATTTTAAAAGTTGTAAGAAGGAAACAATTGCCTTGGGGAGTCACACTTGCTACTATATTCTAAATCCTAAAACAATACTTCTAAGAAAACAGGTTTTCTTTTATGAGCGATATAATTAATTGAGAGTAGGAAACACAATACAAAATGTATTAGTCTCATCTCCTAAGAAGAAGCAGGCACTGTTTATGCCCGGGAATTACTGAACTTGTTGACCAGTTGGAATTAAAGTCAGCAAAAATACAATAAAAAAGATACTCAGTTCCTACAAATTTGGTAAGAGCAAATCTATATAGGAGACAGAGGCATACTAAGGCACACAAAGTAAAGAGGAAAGCACACAAACTTTACTTAATAAGAGAAGACAGTGTATTGGAGGTGGCCAGAGCTTCCTGATCCTGTCCTGTGCAGATCTCTATTTCCTAATGTAATTCAGATAAGAAGTCAATCAACCCTACACAAAAATTTGTTCACTATAACCGTCTTGGCACCTGATGCAGAATACAGAAAATGCAGATTAAAGATGATTCATGCTCTCAAGCTTATAATCGAGGACAATTATTTACTTCAGAGAGTGTTATGAACCTTTTTCTTTCGTTAGCAATGCATGGGCCAAATGTGCATGGCTTCTGCCTTGCTTCATGGTGGTGTGTCCTCAAACTGGCCATCACTGCTCTGTCAGCAACTCCAAATATCGATGACTGTGTGGGACGTAAAGAAGTATCTTGTTAATTTCCATAGGAGCTGGGTTTTCTTAGTGCCACCCAAGGACTTGTCTGCAGTGCCTGCAATGGGGCCTGCAGTGGAGAAACCTTTTCCTGTTCTGCCTAATGAATGAGGCATTGAATTAATTAAGTTGTAGTGAAATGCAACCTAATTAGTAATTAATTAAGTTTGTGATCTCTGACTGTTGTGTAGCACCTCTTAATTTCAATGCACTTCCAAAGATTTGTCAACACTTCCTCCATTTCTGGGGAAAAAAAAAGTCCTCAATAAAGTAAAAATTTTGTAGCCTTATGAGGAAACAGAGCTACTCAAAAGGCACAAAGATCTGAAGTCTCCCCTCACTACACACTGCTGAGGAATATTTTACTATGTTACTGAAACATACATTGCTATGTTACCTATTGTACATAAACATGCATCTGCTTAACATTTCAGTTATTAGCAGAAAGGGCTTGCAGGGATGTAAGGATCAGTCCTGCATTTTTGGCAGATTAACGGCTCTCCCAGTGACATTAAAAGGTATTGGAGCTGCATATGGAATGCAAGATCAAGGGAGCACTAGCTTTGTCTGTAGGATCTCAAGTCACATTATACACAACTAAGTCTGAGACTGAGTCCATACCATGTGAGTAAAGCATCACTGGACTGCTAATGCTGGTCACTTCTCTGTTTTCCCAGGTCGTTGTTGTCTTCAGTCTCTGTTGTCTGCAGGGGAAAAGGGAAACATGCTTCTAAAGACTGGTGCGAAAGAATCATAGCTGTGATCCACAAGTGAGAAATATTTCCACTATGCACGCCATGTACCTATGCAGCAGTTGTTCTGTGTTTCTGCCTTCTGCTATGAAAAACAGAAAACAGCTAAGCACCCAAGATGCTTGTTTGAAGTGCTAACCCCCAAGCTGAAGTCCATCATGGCAGAGACTCAGATCTGAACCTGCCACCTTCCAGCCAAGCGCCACAGGTTCACTGGCTGCTCAGAGATGGACTTAGCTCTCTTCCAGAATTGTGTTGTGGCCTTGAATCATCTTCCCCATCAAGTGCCTGTAAAAGATCTCAATACCTATGCATTTGTCTGTAGCAGGCCATCAGATCCAGAATGTGGTGCCTGACTACATCCTGCATTCCAAACTCCTTCTATTGGAACCGAGGTGGGACCAACTGCTTTGCTGTGACCCTTTGGAATATTACAGAGCTTGACTCATCCCCAAATCAAAATGACTCAAGGATGGCATTTCCTCAGCATCAGATATCATTATTGAACCTAAGAAATCTTTGAAGAAGCAGCAAAGCCCCATTGCGTGAGATGCTGTTCAAATACAGGGGAACAGCATCTGCAGAGGAAAGTCAACAATCTCAGCAGATGAAGCAGACAAGAGCCAGGAGGAGAAATAACAGCATAAGGGTGAGTAACATCCTCAGGCTGCAGTAGAGAAGCTGGATACGGAACCCAGGTGTCCTGGCTCCCAGCCCTGTGCTTACAGCACCACTCCACTACGCCAGGCACACAGATGCTGCAGTTTCGAGCCTATCAGTCTTCATGTCAGTCCTTACCTCAACTAAAGTGAAGTAAAGCTGTCATGGTAACTTCTCCCAAATTTCTATACTTTTTTTGGCCTTGCCAGTCTAGTTAGAACGCAATTGTCAAACACTGGTACACTGGGACATTTCTGTTTGCTCCTATTCTTGGTGGTTTTGCCTCATCTTGTTTTACTGCATATAAGCAAACCTCATTCAATTACAGGTGAATATACAAATGTAGTGGTTTTGGAGGGTATTACTCCTCCCCCATCACTCCCACCCTTGGGCTATCCATCAAGGATCATACTAGATTGTTTCACACTCAGATAATCTAATTTAGTTCAAAACAGTCCTCACAGCAAAACATGACTTTGAAAAACCACTCAGCACTGTTGTCAGGAAGCTTACACTAAGTAAGTTCTACTTTCAGGTTGCTTCCAAAAGTCTCTCTTGACTCTGACAGCCAGCTGTGCATAAGAGGAAACCAGCATCCTGTGAACATGGCTAAAATCAGAGAGTAAGGTTAAGAGGAAAAACAGCAGGAAAAAAAGATCACAGTTTAACATCCTAGTCTTCAAAGGCACTGCTGAGTTACAGGAGGTCTATAAATGCTCTTAGATACTCTCTGAGAGAATAGGTCACTAGGAGGTTAGGGAAAGGAAGAAAACCTGATGAAAGATCAGCAAAATAAAGGAGGACTGTAATTTCACGTAAAAGAGGAGCTCTGAATTCCATGGAGCTGCTGGGGCAGGCATTACCACCCATCATAACTTTTCTCCTTCCCTGTGGAGAACAAGCAGATTTGTAAAAGCTCCACAATCTTCAAAAATTGTCTCATAATAAGTCACAACCATATCTGCTACAGAGCCAAGAAAGCAAGAGTTAAGGTTGCCACAGTAACCTTCTTCTGAGATGTTATGCAGGGATTTTTTCACAGGAACTTGAAAGAGGAAGGGGCCTAAATCACACAGATAAAAAGCAACAGGAACCGAGTGCCTCACACCTCCCAGCTTTCCTTGAGGGAGGAATCCAATTAGTCATCCATAAATAGGTCCATCTGGCCTTAGTCTACAAAGAGGCCCAGACAACTATGTCTTGGCCTGAATCCTGCAAGGACTCTCCTGGTAGAGGCAGCAGCTGAGGGTGCTCTGAAATCTGCCAGTGTTTTTCTTCCGCTCCAGACTTTGCAAGCTTGGACTGCAAAATTATATACCTTCAAAAAATGGACACAGTCCAAACTCTCAGGTGGGGGTATGGCACAGAGTCACCACTGAAGGAGGCCTATAATTCTTCAATGCTTTAGGGTCTTTAGCAAGACCGCGATTATCTAACACCCAGACACAAGACTCACCGAAGGCTTGGCTTCTTCCTCTCTTCACTGGCTACTGTATGGCTCAGCCTTTAAGCAGGATCTTAATGAAGTACACAAAGTAGTTTCATCCCTCTTTCTCTAGAAAGTCACTATACAATAAAATAAGTAGAAATCAAATTTAATTAATTCTTCTTCCCATGCTACTATTGTTTCTAACTCATTTCTCAATCCTTTTTATTTTAATTAAGCATTTCTGATGTACAAAATGAGGGTGAGGCTGGCAGAGAGTGATCGTGATGGAAACATGCTCAGGTGATAGGGAAGCTCTCTGAGACTCTTCTGCACTCCAATAGAAGGCAAAAATGTGATGCAGACACCTACGTGTTCCATTTATTCCTAGGCTGAGACCTGAAGAGTACAAACTCCACCCGCACTGGCCTTGTGGGGGGTGAGAGACCACAGGAACTACTTACACTGACTTGGCCCGACTTGAATTCTCCTTACCAGTGAAGACCTCTAACTGGCCAAGCTAAGCCCTAATGCCTGAGCTCTACAGCAGAGCAAACAGCTGAAGAGTTAACCTGGCACATAATATTTCACAACATTCATTTATCCCTGACCCTTGGTGTCAATCTGCATGCAGCAACTCAGGCAAGAAGTGTTTACTTCAAGTGTACTCAGTGGTCTATGAAGACCTTGTTTCTTATTGCCTCCAGGGACCTCCCACCATCACCCTATGCTTTGTAGGTGGGCAAGAGGCAAGTAAGACTTCAGAAAGAGTGGGAACAAGATGCAAGGTCAGGACTTAAGCAGTGACAATAAAAGCTAAATGAGGCAAACATGGTAGTGCAAAGAACATTTGTTTTACTCCAAGGCTGCAGCTTGGTACCTTTACAACAGCACTGCATTAAGTTATTGTGGCCAACATTAAAGCAATTTCAAACACCATTTTTTCTGACAAAATACTATTACCATGCTTCACTACACAAAGAGCCAACTGTACATCCCCTAGACCTCTCCATGCTCAAGAGGTCTGAATAGAAATGAGGGCTTACAGTTAAGTCCCACACATCTACACAGGCACCATCATTTGAAGAAGTGATTCTCTGTTTTGATATTTTAACAAATGCTCTTCCCCTAAAGTGCAGGAAAGACACATGGTGAGAAACTTGTGTAGAGCATATGGTGCTGAAATAGCAAGCTGATAAGTCTTTAACAGCTTTTGACAGTGGTAAAAGATCAATTATTGCACCATAAATATTAAAAAGTTCCTCCAGCCTTTCGCTGGAATGAATGTATATTTAAACATCAGTGTTTACCTTTAATAGCAGCCAATTTGCCTCAGAAACCGAAAGTTATGCAGCCCCACAAAGTTAAATTAAATGCTTGATTGCTGTATGTTTACATCTCCAGCTGCTAAAGATCAGGCCTAGTGTTAACAGCAAAAACTCCTGGAGCCACTGAAGCTGTGGGCAACCTGAAAATGGCCCTTGATCCTTCATTAAAACTAAAGGGTAAAGTGGAATTGCTGTTGCTTTCCTTTCCCTTCCCTGTAATTACAAGATTTTCCAACAAATATAACAAAAGATGCCCCTGGGAAGTATCAGGCAAGAGGGCTGATCTCCCAGATTACTGTACCAGCTGACATGCATTAGTGCAATTGGTTTTATTCTCTGAATTTCTTGACCAATGAGATTTCTGCCTTGGATCAATATACAAATGTGTATATACATACATGTGTGTCTGTGTGCATATACAGACACACACTCTTACCAGCCTTAATTTTAGTCGTGAAGCAAATTGGCAGCCTACTTTCAACAGTTCTCTGTGGAAAGTTACTGAGGTTAAACAATGATGATATAGGTTTGCTACTAAAATTAACACTAGACATGGCATTTTTATGGAGATTTCATGACAGAAGCATAGGTAAGGACCCTGGGGACCAGTTCAAAGCTGCACTAAACAGAAATTCACACTGAGCTGCACATCTTGGGTTTGGATCCAGAACTTAACTGTCCTGTTATGGTTCTGAAATTATTCATATGGATCCACTGTTATTACTTAAGGGCAACATACTCCAGTAGCACATCAGCTTCTTGCTCTGGAAAGCTTCCCACCTAAGAGAAGGTGTCTTAGCATACTTTGGGCTTTAAAAAAGTGCCAATCTCTGCTGATTGCTGTAGGTAGGGCTGTTAAAAACTGTATGCATTATTTATACTGGTGGGATCATACAGTGACAGCAGAGAAGGCCAAGGCTCTTTTGTGCACCAATGGACAGACACATGCTGTGTGAACAGACAAAACCAACAGAGAGGATGCAAAGGGTAATGGATTAATGGGTCCCAGCACAACACTGCTGAAAATCAGAATAGTTTCCTTGTTCCAAGGCCAGTGCATCACCTGCCAGGTCAAATCACTGCCCTGCTTCTCACACATTTAAACACCTGCCCATATTTGATTCTATATGATCCAGATTCCCAAAATCCCTTGAGGGCATGGCCAACCCTACACACAGCAAACCACCTCATGCACAGGTAAGGTTTTTAGTGGAACATTTCTATCCACATTAGTGCTCTATATATGACCATAACAGTATACTTATTTTAGTGGGAAATGCCACTCCGAAGTTAGATCCATCCTAAACATCCTTAGCTCTACAGCCTTCTGTTCTTACCTTCAGGTCAGACCTAAGCCATGGTTCAGATATGTCATAGCAGATTGCGATTATAGCAATTTGTACAATTTATTAATATCTTCAGCCAAACCTGCTGGGGAAATTAACCTGCAAGGTGAAGTCAGAGGACATATGTTTAAAGATAGACCTATAGCAATCAGTAGCAGGTGGGGTAAGCTAAACAAAAAAAAAAGAACATACGAAGGAAAGTTAAAAATCATAGTGGTGTCCTCCGGAATACAGTGGCATGAAAAAGCAGAGCTTACATCCTCCTTCCACATCCAACATGTGTTTTCTACAGCCATTTGCTTTAAATGACCCTTCACTGCACAAGGGGCAATGCCTGCCAGAAAGGACACCATGCAACTGATGGGCACATCAGCAGAAGAGAACAGAATCAAGCCAGTGACTGTCAACCTGCTCCAGCCTGGGATGACCTTCTCCACGAAGGGACTACTCGCAGCTGGTTAGGGCTCAGCCAACCCAAAGGTGAGCAGGGTGTTTGTAGCTAGCCTTCAGGACATGACCACGTGCAGGAACTATGGTGAGCTATAAAAGAAGCCCTCTCCTAGTTACCAAACACAGCGAGAAATTGAATGTCATAGGGGAGGAAGAAGAGAGAAGTCCACAACCACATTCAGCATGAGAGGCAGCCTGAAGGCAGAGAGCAAGTATGGTATCTGTGAAGCTGCCTGGGACCATGATTGGCTAAGCCTAGGTCTATTATCAGAGACACTTAAGATGAATTCTCGTTTCTCCAAAACTAGGCATTTTTCTCTAACATTTGTATCGTGGGGTTTTTTTAAATGTTTATGCTTGTCTAACCCTGGGTTATTTATTCCTGCAATTTGGCTCTGCCTCACTCCTAAGGGTATTTTTGTTTGTTTGTTTGGGATTTTTAAAGAGGATTTTGTGCTCACAAAGTATCCCAGTTTGACAACTCCAGCAAATTAAAGCTCCCATTGAGCAGAGTGCCTGTGTCAGCCATGACAAGGCAAGTACCCTGCCCTGTCTCCTCTCTGCTTCCCAAGGTGAGCCGCAGCACCCAGCAGAGCAGGGGGCCACGCTGCTCTCTGCTACAGCAGATTGGGGCTTTGCTGGCCTGAGCCGGGTCCAGAAAGCAGGTAGCAGTCCCAAGAAAACCAAATAGAGACCACTCACTGTGAACCGGCATCCCAACCAGTAGACATGCTATCTGGCAACTGTGATCCACAAAATCCAGAGCTGGAAAACATCTCACAAATTCTGATGTAAATCAGACAGATCCTGTGTTGATTAATCACCTGTTACAATTTATTAGCAACACTAGTTTAACCCCCATGTAGTTCAGATTCCTTCATAGTTAGCAACAACACAGTGGGAAGGGAATAGAAGAACAGCACAGATTCAGGGCTCGCGGTTTACAAATCACCAAAGTCACAGTTTCAATGGATTACAGGAATTTACCAAACATCAAACTCAACAGACAAAACAGACCACAGACTTATTAATTATGAATACACTTTAGTCGATGTTAGCCAACAGGTTTGACAAGATTAGCCAAGGAGAAGAGAGACAGACAACATCAGTTCAAGAACAATATTTCTTCTTTGCCCAAACGTTAACCTCCATTTAGTATTACATCCTAATACTCTCATTCTATTTCATATCACTTTACGCTGCTATAATTTTCTTTTACATTCATTTTCTTTACGAGTTTGGATACATTCTTCATTACAATGTCCTATACACACTGTCCCATAGAAGCAGCTCGCTATAATCTGAGTCCCTCTGGTTCTGGAGTTTCATTTCACATACAAGCATCTGCTTTAAAATATGTAGATTTCATGCATTAATTTCCACAACAACTAAAACGCATGTATGCATTCTCTTTGTGGTTTATTAATCATGGACTAGTGCTTCCAATCTAAAGCTTATCACAAATCACGTGATACCTGCAGACAAGTGTACAAAATAATGGAACTTCTAACAAGTTCATCCCCCACTCACAAGAGAAGCAAAGCACATGCATCTTCAAATGAAAATTGGGGGCAGGAGGCATCAGTTTTCTTGGTTGTTTGGGGGTTGTTTTTTAAGGCTAACTCCAGCAAAAATATGCCCACTATAGTGTTTAGAAGGGCAGGGAACTTAGTAATGCAGTGCCACACTGTTCCCAGCTTCAGTTTCTGGACTAACTTAACCCACAGACCAAAAAGTAAAGGCAGCAGCAGCACCTCCAGTGAATGAAAATACAAATAACAGCAAGGAGCACACCCAAGGACATGGCTGCAAACTCCTGCACAGATCGAGCAACACCTGCTTGGCAAGAGCAACAACTCCACACAGCAAACTGTCATGTCCTGTGGCAAGTGTCCATCTTTCATGGCAGGGCAGAGAGAAATCTGGCCATTTCTACTCTTTTCCCCATCCTCCCAACCACATTGCAGGATTATCTACGTGAATCACCAGCCAAGTAGCTCTTACGCGCCGCACAGTGCCAATCTCTGGCATTGGTTCAAACAAAGAGGAAACAGAGGTGAAGAAATTAGTCTTCTAGTGACTCAAAACCGTTCTGTGCAGCCATGTAACTTCCTAGAAATACTCAGTGCTGAAACTATTGGAAGGGGTTTTTAGTGGAAAAACACTACTTTGACCAAGAGCATTTATGTAATTTCAATTGTGGCATAGCTACCAACTTGGACAAATTCGAAAAAATTGACAAATTTCCCTTTTGATTTGGGAACATAAATTCCCCATTTCATATCCTTTGCAGTACTCACAAAGTCTTCACTTCCAGAATATGAGGTGTCATATTACAGTAAATTATATATTTTGATTTCATGCCTTAAAGCAGCAGCATTTGGGAAACAGATTATCAAGATTACTGCATCTCTGGCAAGAGACTGACACAATAAGTGAAGCATTAACAGTGACTATTACCAACGTGTCAGGCAACACTGTCTAACAAATAACAAAATGAAAAAGGAAAACAGAATAACATGCAAAATGATATTTTATAACACCTTTTCAATTATACACATATATATATATATATTTATTTTTAGTGATGGGTTAGTGCCTTTGGCATACCTTTCAGGCCAGGCAGTTGATGGTGTGTTGTGGCAGCTGGGGATGGGGAGCATGACTTGAGATTGGCACTGGAATACTGCAGTAACTTATGAGAATTTAAGTCAACCTTCCATTGTCTTCCAACCTGTGAACCACTTCCCTGCTTTTTGTCATTGGCAGGGATATCTCTCATTAAAGATTGAAGATGATAACTTTTAGATTCAAACTACCCAGTCAATGTAATTAACATTGCATAAGCCAAAAGTAATCAAGCATCACTGCAGAATGTTTTCTGGGTGGTTTTGCTGTTTTGGGGTTTTTTTTGTTTGTTTGTTTGTGGTTTGGGTTTTGGGGTTTTTTTGGTTTTTTAATAAACTGTGCAAGCATGGCCAGGAGAGTGAGGAATTAATAGCTCTGCCTTGAACCAGCCAGAGGAAGCGCAGCGCTTGTCTGCTCAGACATTTCAGTTTCAACTGCAGGGCTATAGCTCCTGACCTTCCCCTCAGCTCCAGCTGCAATATGTGCCAGACTGAATGTTTCAGATGGGCACAAGTGGAGATGATAACGTCACGGAAATCAGGCTTTGCAGGTGACTTAGCAAGGTCAGGGCAACACCTATGTTAGTGAAAGCAGAACTGTATACCACAACTCTTAATTCTTAAAAGAGACGAAAACGTCAGTGGAAACATCCAAGCAAATAATACAGAGCACAGAAGATAAACCTGAGGCTGAGATGACGAAGGATTTCTAGGAACAAGGTCCATGTGAAAGAAAGTTTCCCAAAAGCAGAGTAGGTTTGAAAGCAATATTAATCCTAGAAATGGCACACGATGAGGTAGACAGAAACTTTCCGTGGAAGCCAACTTAATCCAAAATACTCTCTATCAATCAAGTCAGAATACATTTTTCAAAACAGGCTTGACTGACTTTGGACAACCCAAAGAGAAGATTCAGAGATTAAAACTAGGCTGCAATTAAGTGCAGAGGCACAAGGAACTTGCTCGGTGTACTTGAGGAAGTTTGGGCCATACAAACCAAGGCCAAGGTGACAATGAGTGCGTACACAGAGGATGTGCCTACATCCAGAAAACCGAGAGCGCTTAATACAAAAGGGGGTCTTGAACGACAAACAGGCAAGACAAGAGCCAGCAAGAGTAGGAACCTGAGTAACCAAGGGGAGGTGACAGAGCAGGGCAGCCCCAGCCACCAGTGGCCCTGCCTTGGCCCGTGCAGGAGCCAGCAGCCCCCAGCTCAGAGCACCTTGCACAGAACAGACCCCACATCACCAGCCCCCCAGCCACTCCTGCCTGTTTCGTAGCCTCTGGCAGCAGTGGTGATACTGAAAAACGCACGTTGCCCAAAAGCAGTGTGGGCCATATGTCATTTACAATGACATATTCCACCTCTTCCAAAATAATATTTTGCCAGGATATCCAGTTCACAGGAAGTGTCAAAATATTTAGTAGCAGTCTGATTCAAACTGACACAAAACAAAATTTTTTTAAAAGTTGTTTTACAAGGTGGAAAATCTGCTTTTTGGCCAGCTCTAACTGATAGCCCAGGGTCAGTTCAAAAAAACTAGGCATGTGTTACTTCTCTCTACTCTTCCCTTATTACTTTGCACAACTGTAAGAACAAGTGGGTAGCTTGTCTGATAGATTTCATCTGGCTAATATGAATCTGTCCCCCATTTGTTAATCAGCAGAATTAGCAGTCAATAGGTCAAGTTCTTTTCTAACATAATTGCAGAAAACGCAAAAGGTTCGCAACAATTTTATAGTTCTACAGCAGCTAGGCTACCTTTAATGATTTATGTCTTCCTCTCATGCTTTACAGCACCCTTTGAAACGTTAGTAATATCATCTAGGCAGGAGCAACAAAACGCCAGGACTCTTTACCACATGCAACTCTGTCTGACATCAAATCAAGCTTCTCAGGTGAAATACAGATTGAAGAAAGAAGTGGTGTGAGGAATGGAATCAAATTCATCTCTGTTATACTCGTGCTGCTGATGTCAATATTTAACATCCCTACCAGGCTAAACTAAGTGTTCCATCTGAAAGATGCAAGAGTAGAAGTACAGTTTTGGATCTGAAACTAGACTGACACAGGGGTCTGCATCTATTTTTAACATTACATAGTTTTATACTTTCTAATTCTGAATTCGTACTTTTTTAATAATAATTTCTATCCTTTATGTTCAAAGCTATCTAAAAGAAGATTTAATAAGGCTGTAGGAAATGTGTATAGAGGAGGAGTAACGCACTGATTTTAATCCTACTCTTAGTCAATGAAAAGATTCTAAATGAAAGACTGCAGATAACCTAATAGTCTTTCCAGTCTCTGTCTCCTGTTCCCTGGATCTTGTGGGAGAATTAAAAGTGAATTACGGCCACAGTCTGGTGATCACACTAGATATTTATCTTCCAGATACTGTTGAAAAGAAACATTTACTTCAGCAGATTTTACTGTGGTGGACTTCCGAGCACCAAGTTACACCAAGAAAAGACCTTCTCCTCACTCAAACTAAGACACTTCATGTCATTCTGACAATACTAAGAACACTTAATATGAACATACTTTGTAGCCTCTGACATGCTGTCAAAGGGGAAAATACTTTAGTGCAACTGAGAATTGAATTCACAGTGTATCAAAACAAACACGAATGAAAACAGTCATCAGAAAAATGACTTACATAAAATGCCTAATGGACAGAACTCAAATATTACTCAGGGTGCTGTTTGAATGCCATGATGTACGTGCCAATCTCCATTCTTCAGGATGGACCAGCAGCAAAAGATTCACCATACTGTGCCTCTTGAAGATTCCTGCTTGTTGTCAAGCAGAATTTTAAGGCTTTTTTCCTGTTTTGCTGTCCTTGACAGCTGTCAAATAGGAGCCACCTTCTGCTAATAAGGCTGTTCAAAAGGTCACAGTGGTCAAAGCATTTTGTCCTCAGCTTACACTGCCACTTACTGCCTATTGCTGTCCAATTACTTGCTCTTCTAAACTCCTTTTCGTACTCAAGAGTTAAATCATTTTTCCCTTAATACACAGAAGTCCAGGGCAACCAGAGCTCAAGTGTGCCTCCAAACAAATACGTTTATTAAGATACATGTTACTTCATTAACATCTAGGTTAAAAACTTCTGGTTATCTGTAGTCAAAGCTCTCATGGAAATGGAGCCCCAGCCCTCCAGGAACGGTGCCTTCCGAATACTGAAAACACAAAAACTCCTGTCAGAGGCTCTGCTTTGCCCCAGGTGTAGGGTTGATGAACAGACCCAACATGTTGCACATGTTGTAGGGCCAACCATGAGTCCCTGGATCTAGGGAGGTACGTTTCAGTATTTAGTAAGGTTCACAACAGCACATTCTCCCCCAGTCCAGAATATCTGACCAAAACCCTGCCTTTCACATGTCCAACTGCCAGTGTCCCCTGCCACGCTCATCAAGCAATAATGAGAAGCAGCATTTGGTTGTTGATAGAGGTACATTCTAGGCAGGCTGTGGTGTGCCCATCCCCTGCATCCCAGGCATCATTTCACACACGCAGCACAGGCTGGCAGATGTTAATGTTCAGGAAAAGATCTGTTGGCCACCAGGTACCCCCTGTGTGATCAACTGCATCCACCAGGCAGGCTCCACAGCACACTTTCCCACTCAAAAAGCTGTGAGCCTGGCTGCACACGCTGCCTTATGGCCAAGCCTTTCTGCAAACTGAGACACTCCCCCAAAAGTGAGCACTTGTGATGCCTGGGGCAAGGACTGACCACGCAGACTGCTCTCAAGAGATTTCACTTTGAACTCATGCATATCTAGAAATTATGTTTTGCCTGTTTTCTGTGCAGTGAAGACTGAAAGATCACAGTCAGCATGCATCGCATTTTAGAGATCATCAGTGACAGTGATTTATCCTTTAATAGCAAATTCCCCATGAGTGCTTAATAATACAGATTAAGCCCTAATAAATACGTTTCCTGCAGGTTTAAGTGACTAACTCATGATCTATTACACTTGTCTCATAATACATACATTTTATCTTGGTAACCGTGGAAATTTCTAAAGAATCAGCAGCATCTGTGCCTGGAGTATTAAAGAAATATATTTTTACTGGAGGAATTTTGTACAAATTAATTCCAGCCTTGGCTATAAGAAGCTAAATTGCATATTCTATGTGAATATTTACTAGAAATATACAGAACAAACACTTATAATCATTAAGAAAATTAAACTGTTAAATACTTCCCAAACATTACAATGAATCATGTCAAGCTGCATGTTTTTTATTTTCAAGCTATTTTATCTGTTTCAGTAATACATTCGCAGCACATAATATATTCTGTGTTATTCCTCCCCATTTCCAATACTTTTATCTGTTGGTCACTAAAGGGAAGTTTTAACATACAGCTGCTTTTAGTCAACATCTGTCAGAAACCCAAAAGATTGATGAATCTGGTGCTGAATAGCAGATCCAAACTTCATATAGCTCCACTAATATTTTGATCAGTAGGAGTAAAAGGATATTTAAGAATCTCTCTGACAGCTAGAGGGAGGGAAATAATCACTTTGAATGAAAAATCCAAATTCACTCAACTGGTAATAAAATTGCACTGAATGTTGGTTCAGGGCTCTAATAAGCTCAGAAGTTCAAAGTAAGCACTGGAAGGCAAATATTCCCTCCTCTTCCTTCAGACAAATCTGTAGTACTACCACAAGGTAGGATTTCACTTCGTTCTAAATATATAGGATTATAAGAGAGTTCTGAAAGCAGTCCAGCAGTCTCTCTCTCTCCCCCTTCTCTCTTCTCCCCTGAATTTTTAAGCTGACAAATTTAACATCAACTAAATTTCAACCCAGAGCAGCACTTTAAAGTGATTTACATCTAAATGAACAGGATTCTGTCTCCCCTTGGTTTTCAGATATTATGCAATTGCTTTTCTTTTTTTTACTAAACCAGACTAATCTGAGATTAATGTTCAGCTAGAGCTCATCCTTCATTCCTCCCAACCATGCCAGAGACATTAATGACAATGTTAGGAGTCGGCTTTGCAGAGAGTTTCAGACACCGCAGCACTGGAGGAGAGTTACTCATGAACAGTAGAAAGGGACTTCTTCATATTTTTTGTAAATCACTCACCAAACTGTCTTTCCCCAGCAGATGGTGGGACAGGCTACACTAAGAAAGGGAAGGAAGAAAGTCTTCTAGTGCCAGTTTTGCCTAATTAAGGTGTTGCACATATGACACCGTGATTAGAAGAGGGTTTCTAGTGGTTTGCTTTGCAGGCTCTAAGTCACAAGAGATGAGAGAGTGCAAACCCTCTATTTGCAATAACTCAGGAGACTTCTTGGTGGCAGCAAGGAGACTGCCCCTCCATCTGCTCAGACAACTGTGATTTGTTGTGTGCAACCTCACATTCTGCAGGCTGAAAAACTCAAGAGGATCCCGTGCACTTCAATCTGAGTGACCACCTCTCAGCAGTGCTGCCAGTGGGGAAGTGCATGGGGCTGGCACTGCAGAGGTCAAGGCTACAATCTTGGCTCTGTTGGTGACCGGGCACAGCACCTTGCTGTTTGATATTTTAACTATCTACCTGTAAAGTAGGCATGGAGTCCATGGCAAAGCACTGATGAAAACACTAGGCACCACCCTGGAGTCTTCAGCTGCGGGTAAGTGCCACACTGACAGGTCACAGACTGACTTCATGCTGTCTCAGCCTTATACGGCTTGTGGTCATCTCCCCCAGACCCTGTTCATCACACAGGGGGACTTCATGCTGCTTTAGATCTGCTGCTTTTTTAGTAAAGTGTGCACTTCAGGCCATCACTGCTTGACGTCCAATTACCCCTATCTCTTACCAACAACACCCTCTCCCATCCCTCCAGTCATTTGTGACAGAGACCAGCCTCAACCTCCCCACCCTCCCCAGAAGGGAAACACGTCCCTCTTCATACCACCCAGAAGCTGCCACTCTCCTTGAGGAGCAGGGCACTCCCTCTCTGCTCTTTGGGACTTCATCCAAATCCCTCATCCTGCACTGTCTGTTAGAGTCATGACCTGCCACTACTCACATCAGCTCCCCCAGCTCTGAAGTCTAAAATACTAGTCAGTGAGGAAGAGCCCAGAGGCAGGCTGTGAGGAGCACAGGTACCACTCTGTAAGCAACAAAACATGATGGAGCTCTTTATATCAGTCAGGTCTCCAGCCATTGGTTGTCAAATAAATGAAAGCAACAACATGCGCCTCCAGCACCCTCTTCTCCTCCCACTCTCACGAGGCTGTCTGCATCTGCCATCCAACCAGAAAGTCAATGTTCTAGAAAAGATGAGCTGGTGATTGAAGTGCGCAGTGAGACCTTCCCTGACCACACTGAATGTGTGTCTCAGAATGAAGGCTCAGAAATGACTTCTCAGAATATACCAGGAAATTGGTAGGCAATTTAAAGTTTTTGCCCCCATATATTCCCTACTCTGGTGTAAAAGCTCTATGTGCTAACAACTGTCTCATTGTTCTCACTCACAAAGTAAAAAGCTCTAAAGATTTCAAAGGGAAAACAATCCCTCTTGTTTCAGCTCTGCCCCATCTAGCCAGGTGTGACAAGGCCAGTATTGCAGCAGATCATCTGAGCATCACAGAATTGCTGACTGTTCTGAGAATGCCTTTTTCTCCACTCTGCCTCCCTTTCTTTCCTGCAGTAAAAATGTGATTGTTTCCAATTGGCAAAATACTAAAACCTGCAGCTCGATCTCTATGGGAGACTCATTATGGCTGTCATTACATGGTCTTTGATCTTCAGGAAAGATAGAGGATTGCAAAGAATATCTGGATTTGTGCACTTGTCATCAGAGCATCATTGTTGCATGTTCTCAAAAAGCAGGTCAGATTTGCTCTATTATTCTCTTCAGTTGAAATTCAGAAAACAAAACCCACACTAGTGTGAACAAATGTTCCTTCTTTTGTTCTTTAAGGGACTGAACACATACACAAAAAGCGCATGTTCTTAACCTAGATCTCTCAAATGTGCCCTTCATACACCTCAAGGTGGTGACCCTGACAGGTGATCGCTTCCAGTTTTCCCATATCTGAACATCATATTGATCACTTGCTGGTATACGAGTGCAGATCTGTATCCATATCTATACACACCTCAAAAAAGAAAGGAGAAGAAAGCACACATGATGGGGCAGCATGAATGTCTTGTCGGTACACACTCAGAAGAGTCACATTATTTACAGGAAGTGGACCTGAGTGGATTCTCAGGAAATCTTTATAATGTGCAACAACTTTGTGTATTCTGCATTTGCACCGGTGTCGGGAAGAAGATGCATGAGTGACAGTTCATGACAGTGCAGGCAACCATTTCCTATGTTCAATTGCAGAGTTAAATTTACTAACATAGACAGAGAAACTGTGGAGAGGATACTGGCACCAGCAGGGGTGGAGAAGGAAGCAGTGACCAAGTGAACTGCAGCACCAGCACAACTGTGAAATATCAGCAGCTCTGGCCAGAATACAAGTTAGTAGAGGATCTGGGCTTGGAAGGAGCAAGTGCATCTCAGAGTGCATTTAAACTTTGTTCACACAGATAAAAGGGGCTGTCACATCCTCTTCACCAACTTTTTATATGACAACCAATCTGATTTCAAAAGCACTCAAAAGTCCATGACTAGCACAGAGATCAGACCGTTTTCAGGAAAGTTTTATTATTTGCTACTAAGAGCTAGCCTGAGGTTCTTTGCAAAACACCTCTTTAAACTCTGCCTATCTGTAGCAGGACTATTAGGTTTCGTGGTCCCTAAGCTCGTTCATGTTTGTCTGGATGGCACACTGGCTGCTTTGCTGTCTGTGTGCAGAGCTGGGTGCTTTAACAAAGTGTTCCATTACCAAAAAAAAAAAATCCAACTATTTCTATTGGACCACAATCAGCAGAAAGATCGGCAGTAGATGGTTAAGGATCCTCTGTCCCAAAGGCATTGGGACTGGGAATTGGGTTTGGCCAATGTTTGTGACTTGACTGGAGAAGGGGAAGCACTTTCCCACCAAGGCATCCTTACTGTCTGGGAAGCTTTAGAGCTGACACACATGTCCTGCTCCTGCTACCTTCTGTCCCCTCCTGTTAGTCACCATGTTTCACG
Source organism: Patagioenas fasciata (assembly GCF_037038585.1). NCBI lineage: Eukaryota > Metazoa > Chordata > Aves > Columbiformes > Columbidae > Patagioenas > Patagioenas fasciata. The sequence continues at coordinate 18,484,273 of NC_092530.1, forward strand.
CTGCAGACTCCAGACAGAGTCTGGTGATGCGGTGCAGTCACACCTTTAAATTCAGGAAGTGTCAGGCTTGACTCTGGCTGTCGGCATCTCCCTCTCCACACAGCATGACAAACCTCACAGACCAGCCCATGGTTCCCAACATGTCTATTGTTATAAGTCACAGCCCTTGGTGCATCAAGGATGTCACAAGACAGGGCAAGTGAAGAGAACAGACTATTGAATTATATCTTAGGTCATGCACTGAAACAGGATATTAATTATTGCACAAGACACAACAGAGACTGGGATAAAGGACCCAAAGGGACATTGGGTTACTGTGACCCATTCCCTGATGCTACCATTACTTTGTCACATCTCTTTCTTCATCTGAACAAGTTCTGTCTCAAGAGTAACCAGATTCTTGGAGGGCTGAGTCATTTTGGGGTGCAGCATAGCGCTGACATGGCAAATAGATGCCTATGGATGTGCCTTGTACCTGGTAAACAGGAAGGCACACAGCATGCTGCCAACTGCATATGCTCTCTCCATATAGATCAATATAGTCATTGGGAAAAATACATTTGTCAAATCCCTGGATGCAGTCTGAGTATCAGGGTGAAAATGTGAAGGAAGCACTACCCACATAACCTGGCAGGAAGCATCCCCCTGCATGTCTGTTAATAGAGAAAAAATATCGTACTGAAAGAACTATCACAGGTTAAACTCTGCATAGACCTCAGACAATGACTGCATCTACAACAGTTAGATACTGTCTGAACAAAAAAGACCTTGCTTTGTAATGTCTGCTTTACTCTTTCTCACAGTCTAGTTAGCTTCAGGATCCAGACTCAGGCTTGAACTTCACAATCAGTATTTTCTAGCCTAAGCATCCTAGCAAACATCATGGTGCATGGAAAGAAGAAAAGGCATACATGGGGCAAAGCCCAGGAGCCAAAAATCCTGAAACTCAGTCTCAGCTCAGATTAGTTTTCAGATTTTCCTTTACAATGTCTCATCTGCTATACATTATGAGGGGTGGAGGAACCAATTTATACAAGGCCTAGGATATGGATTAACTGCTCTCTGATGACAGGCAGCATCTGGCACTTAAAGAACAGTAGCTCTGCCTACCAATTTGTAAAGCCCTGATTGAAAGGATACTATCTGAAACAAAAACTAAGCCGTGGTGTAACAGTTGGGCACAGGAGGCAGAGATGTATGTCTTTGCCACAGCAGGGGCTTTAATTTTAACTTCTTGAACATTTCATTCTTTGTTACTGCCTTGCTTGAGACATCCACTTTCCTCTCTGTTTGTCCATCTGCAATTTTGCAGAGAAAGAAAAACGATCAACAGCTTTTCTTTCATCACATACTTTGCCTGAAACTAACTTCTCTGAATTCTCCTAGTACATACAATGTCCCTGCTGCTGAAAGATAAAACGTGTCACTGCTCCATCTGCTACTCATTTGCTGATGAGTCTGTATGGCAATGTGCTGTTGAGCAGAATATTCCAAAAAAGAAGGAACTCTGTAGCCCAACAGATCTGGCTTTGACAGAGCTAAGGCCAGGTCTCATTAATCATTTTGCTGTGCTGCTTATAGTACCTGGTGGAACATTAGGACTGCCTCCCTGATTCAATATTTCATGGTACCGTCATACAGTAGTTAGACAACTCTTCATTTGGTGCAGGAATGAAGAAACAGAGTCAGCAGGAGGTTCTCGATGCTAAGTGATTTCTTATTTCACTACTGCCCTCATAGGCAGAAGTCCTTAGTTTTGTGTCAAGGAGTGATGACAATTCAGGTGCAGAATGTACCCAGTTGTCACACTTCTCTACACTGTGTTAAAGTTATATCAGAAGATGCTGAAATTGTATGACACACTGTACTGAGGCATTGACATCTACTTTGGATTCCCACCCAGTTCCTGCTCACCGAGGGCAAGTCTTATTCCATGTTTTGGAGGAACAAACTACCCCTCAACATCAGCCATGGGGCAAAATTGAGAGAGATGTGCAACCTCTGGCTACATTCACTGAAAGCTTCCCACCAAGCACAGAGATTGTGCAGGAGGCTGGATGGATCTACCACTATTCTAGTAACAGTCAGGGAAATCTCTAGGGGACTGGCTCTGCCCCGAGAAGAAACCCCTGCCTTCTTCTCTGGTCTTGCCCTTCTGGGGGCTGATTCACTAAAAGAGGTAAGCAAACCTAAAGAAGACGGGATGTCCCATCATCTCTCAGTCAGGCACAGAGGCCTCATTAACATCACATGGAATATGAAACATCCCACATCACCCTACATGGCCCCCCCTGAAATCACTCCCATCAACGTCCCATTGGCTCGGGCTTAAAAAAGTGACTATGACACCTGCATGTGCCCCCCCTCACCCCTGTCCCACCCTGCTCAGCACTGGGGAGACGGAGAGTCCTGCTCTCCTCTGGCAGCCCAGCTCCCTGGCCAGCAGTCCTCCTGCTCCATCCTCCTGGTTCTCACCACAGCGCTTCTCATTGTCACAGCCCCACCATCCCTGGGTATCCTGAGGTGGTTGAACCTGCAGAGCGCTTACCCAGACCCAAGCAATGTAAAAAAATCTCCTCATCAGAGGACAGATTGGAGATGCAAAATAAACAGCTTTTCCAATCAGGTCATTCAAGTCTGACTCTCCAGCCAGCTGCATCTGAATAAAGACTGCTCCATTACTTAGGGTCTGCAGGGGCCTCTGGTACCCCAAGAGTTCTTAACCCGTTTTTCCCCACAGAGGCTGCAATGCACCCAGGAAATGATGATTATTTGCATTTCATTTTCATTTTTCAAACCAGTCGCAATCAAAGAAATGCCTAATCTCTATTGAATTACAGTCTGCCTTTGAACTCTTAATGTACAGCTCTTTCCTGTACTTTACATAAATAATGTTGTTATAGTTCATGTCCAGTCACAAAGGATACACAGACAGACAGATACAAGAAAAGTGAAGAATATGAAAGTAAGGTGATAAGATTTTCAAGGCAGAAACACATTTTTCTACTTACCATTGCCTAAGGATAACACTATTCGAAGCACAAAGACATGCAGCTCCTCATGTTTGATGAAAAGGTTACTAAAAAAGAAGAGAAGAAATTATGACATTTCTCCCCGCTCTTTCTGATTTGAGTCAAAGAAAAAACTAAACATGCCTAAAAGGGAAGCAAGGCAGTTGCCTTAAGATACTTTCTGAAATTCAAGTTTTTGCAGAAAAACTATGTTGGTAAAGTTATAGTCCAGGTTGAAGTTGATAACACAGGATCCTTAAATTTAAAAAGTCAGGTTTCTAAGACACCTGTTAAAGAAAAGCCCTAAAGAGGAATTGTGAAAGAGAAGCTATTAGAGTATAGTACAATTTCATTACAAACCTGACAAACATCCCTCACCAATAGAGAAATGTGAATAATTGATCTTTTTACATCAGTGGTTCAGCTGAAGAGAGAAAAAAATGCTTCAGTTAGACCTGAAGAAATTTATTTTTAAAAGTATAAAAAATATATTTACATATATATATAAACGTGTATGTGCATATATATATTCAATAAATGGTAACAATTTGTTTTGGCTTGAATTACTCATTTCAACCCCAAATGATTTTGTTTCACTTTGCAGTATTTCAAATAACAGCAAAGAGTAGAAGTTGCCAGCTGCACACTGTCACAAAACCAGCAAGACCTCGTATCTGCTAATTCAGCCAGGGAAAGAAAAATTCAGAGAGAAAAGAAAAACTGGAAACATATCCTTTTTCTAACCCAGCTCAGAACACGGCTTCAAATGTGTTTATCAGGATAGGTTTTTAAGCACCAAGAGCTATCTGGACCAACCCAGTTTTGTTGAAATTAGTTCACTTTGTAATCAACACTGGAAATTATTCCTCAAGTCTGCAACATTATTTTTAAGCAAAAATCAGGCACTACATGTCTGATTACAGGCAATTACTCCTGTTCTAGTTGTTCTTCTTTTAGTGAAATATTTACATATCTCTTTGAGGCAGGGTTTATGGTGACTTTATAGCTCAGAGGTTCAAGCATTCACATGGCATACAAGAACCAACCAAGGTATTTTACCACAGCTACAGTAAACACCAGGCTTGAAAATCCAGGCCTAATCCTAATGAGAACTTCCCAGCTTGAAAATTCCCTTTAGTTAAATTTAACTTGATTCAAAGCAAAATATCTGTGTATAAATCCCGACGTTTTGAAATGGCCCCGCTGCTGTCACTGTACATAGAGTTGCTGTAGGACAAACAAAGGAATCTTCATCTTGATCCCGAATCAGGCCCACAAGTCTGTTTTGCAGCACTTTGCCATCCCAAAAGCAACCTTGGCCACAGCTGGAAGCTTAACTATACCCTCCAGTAAGGACTGGTCCCATAAAGTTAGTCTCCTTGTCCTAGATCTCATGACTGCCTCGCTACACTGCTGCCAGCTCTTCTGCGGTCATACTGCGATTTACCAGGCTCCTCCAAACCCTCCAAGGCAGCAAAAATGTAGCAGCAACTACCTGGAAACTTCAAGACCTCATAACAAGGCAGGAGATAAGGCTACCCTGGTACATTGAACAAACCAGGGCAAACAAATAAAGCTGCTCTGCAAGTCCTAATTGCTCATTACCAAGATGCAAAGGAGCAAATTTGGATGGCTGTAAGCAGCAATCTCTTGCTATTACTCCTCCAAGCAATCACCTTGACTCTTACTCACGGTCAGCAATTACCACACCAGCCTCTCCCCCTGTGACGTTCCCCTGGGAACTCATGCACTAACCGCGCTTTCAGCCACTTCTCTAAAACCGCAGATGGCAGCCAATTTTGTTGGCTGGACACTTAGCAGTTTTTTACAGAGAAGGGATGTTTGGTAAAAGGAAGTATTTCAAAAGTAGGAGAAATGAAGGATATTTATAAAAATAACCGGAATCCTTCCCCAATGCATTCTGAATAAGACATTTCCAACAACCTCAAGGTTCAATGTCAACAATACAAGGGCTGATAAAACATCAAAAGACACATGCCTCTCCATAATTAAAGGGTAACTTCATTTCTGATTACTAAAGTAGAGTGACAATGAGTACATGATTAACTCAATATCCAGAGAACTACACATATTTATAACGCCCCAGAAGATTCAAGCACTGACAAGGTAGAATGAAGGTGAAGGAATTACAACCAGATGTTGAAAGGTTGGAAAAATTACTGATAGCTTGAAGCAAAGTTATACAGTGAGATAAGTTGGGCAAAAGTAAAAATCAACTGTAATACTAACTTGCCAGTAGATCAAAAACATTTTATGTTGGGTGTGTGTTCTTGCACCAGCTAGTGAATCCCTTGGCCTGTGTACTGTTTCCCCTACATTCAGTATGTGCTATTTGCTTCTTCTCCCCATCTTCAACCACAAATAATTCCTGGAAAAAGAACAAATCTGTCTCCGCTGTCTTTCAAAACCCAGTGTCACCTACAGACATCTCAATGGCTGGGATTTAAAGCAAAGAAACACCTCACAAAGAACAAGATGGGCTTCTAAGGAATAAGGCAGAGATACCATGCTTTAGTTTAACATATTTTTTTGAGAACCATATACAAAATACAGAAGCCCCCTCTGGGGCCAGCTGCATGGGTTACTGTTAGTATCAAGAACACTACACACACTTTATCAGAAGCCAGTCACAAATTCGGAAGACCTCTCTGAAAAAAACACTAATCAACAGCTGTTTTCATGCTGGAGGTTAGTATTTGGGTCTTTTTGTACTCAACTGATGAGCAACCCCATTGAAGAACTTCTCCCAGAAAAAGCTAACTTATGTCTGTAGTGAAGGTTTTATTCTCTCAGACATTACAAACCAAGGACAGTGAGAGTTCATTTCCATGAAGCCTGAGAACGTACCTTGTCTGACAGCGCTCAGGATCCTGTTTGCTTGCTTGCAAACGGCCCATTGACATCCCAACCTCTGCCAGAGCTGGGCCAGGGAAAATAACTTCTCGGGTAATGGACCCAACCAGCTCTGTAGCTGCATCCTCAAGGACTTCAGGCCCCACCAGTGAAAAATTTGTCTCCTAGTAGCAGTACTGCATTCACAGAAAACCTGGTTCTCCCCCCAAGTTTTTCTAAAAGTTTAAATTCTCATCTAGTCCTCAATCAGAGCTGTAAGAGCTTTACAAATCCAAGAGATAAACTCTTGCTTTTATACCTAACACAGTTGGCTTCCAAACCTCACAAGCCCACTCTCAAGTCTGTTTGTTCCTCATCGTGCCCAGCTGGGCTACATTGATCTGCTAATCTTTCAAGCTTGCAGCAGACAAGGCAGCATAACTGTACTTTCACTTAATTTATCATGCTCCTTTTGCCTCCGCCACAGCTTACATTAGCTCTCTTGCTTCCTTCCTGCTCTTTCCCTTGGGTCCTTGAGCCAGCCCTACAGGGTTTCATTAGTTTAAGAGCTTTAGAGCAAAAGGATTCTGGTTTTGAAGGTTTTGCTGGAGTCTCCCTGGTTACACATAGACTTCCCTGAAAACCTGGATTCACAGAGAAAATCCCATCATGACATAGAGCTTCAGCTTAAACCAAGGAGAACAACCAGTTGAATTAGTAACATGTTGTTTCCACACTAAGCACATTTTTCTACATGGTAAAGCCTCAACTTGCCTTCCTGGGTGACCACATGTCTGAACATGCACAGCTCACACATTCCTATGCCTGCAGTACATGAGTTGCCCAATTACTCTGCCCTTCCATGTCAGTAAGCCTGTCAGGACCCAAATTTTGCTTGCTGTGCCTGCAGAGGATCTCTGTTCATGAGAAACACCTGCATCCTGACGCTACATGAAAAGGCCACAGGTGCTCTAATGCAAACCACAGGCTCTGGAGACTCAGCACCCTCTTGCTGCTGTGAGGCTGGAAGGGCCAGTGCTCCCCTCTGTGCGCGGAGCAGGCAGGGTGGTCACCGTCTGCCCTGCTTGCTCCCTGCCCGTGGGAAGCACACGCTGTGCCCACGCCTGGGGCCAGACCTCAGCAGGCCCCTTCCAGGTCTGGTTCTGTTCCTCCCTTCTCACAGACTTGAGAAGAAGTGAAATCTCAGCTGTCGGGGGGTTGGCGAGAGGAGCAGGGTTTCTAGGTGAGAAGAACAGGCCAAATGCTCTCTTTCTATCACTCTCCAATGTGCCAGCTTCACAAACCTGCTGACAGTCCTTGAGAGCTGATGACATTTTTCAAAACATTGACAAAAATAGACGAGCACTTCCCCCTGCCATTGAAAAAACTCATCAACTATTTCCACAAAGCCCTTCTGCTCTCCACTCTTTCTCTGATCACCTTCACAGCCAGCTCTTCTCTATCAAAACATTTAGGCAGACTCGCCCCACTCCATAGTAAAAAAACCTGTCTTCTAGGGAGCAGCCGACACCCCAAACCATTAAGTGGTACTAACATTTTAATGGCAGCTCCCATACATTGTAAATTCTGGTCCTATCCCCTTACACAGGAACTCCTAGTGATTCCCTACGAAAAGATTTGCTTGAGTGAGTTTAATGTAATGATTGTACGTAATGTAAATGAAGCCATTAGTACCTGTAACTAACACTGGAAATAAAGTTAAGTGCTCACTGAGCTCATAATTTCAAATTAAAAGGAAAAACAAACATGTTCTTAACAATGTACTTCATAATTTATTGCTTATATCTTGGCTTGCTGTTAAAATACTTTTGTGCTTTACAACCATTTCAGTTTAGCAACACCAATAAATCAATTTATTTCTGTAACCTGAGTACATACACTTGCTATATATACAGTATCCTTTGGCAATATGCAATAAATTGAACTGAATAAGTGTAATACCATTAATGTTTTTTTCTTTTAAAAGATCTATTTATTTCTGTACTTCTTGTACTGATCCTTTAAAAAACTATAATTAAGCCTCCGTTGGATGTAAATGTACCAAGCTATCTATTCTAGTGGGTCAATCCAAATACTTTACATAAACAGGGACCAATATGGCCATTATGAGCCATTAGTTGGCTGCATCAGTTAGTCCCCTGCAAGAACTAGAACCAAAGTTGTTGACCAGATTAGGGGCTTGAAATCCAGCATCTTGAAGGATCAAATTCTCATAGATAAATGATATTCTTGTGGCAACTACTGTGATATGTGTGAATAATCAGGTATAACAAGCACAGTAAAACTACATGATTTCTGTTGCTCAGATTTTGAAGAATTCCTTCTGTTTCTCATGTCCCTCCATATCCAACTATCTCTTCTCAGGCAAGACATATGTGGTGTGAGAAACATTCACTTCTTGTTCCCTATGCTAGCTAAAAGCTCACCATGCTAAGCCAGAGGTGTATGGAGCATTATTCTGTAGAATTCATTCAACACACATGAATTCTGCTTTGCAACTGAGGCAAATGAAGCTTTGGAAGCCTCCAAAGATCTCAGGTGCAAGCAAAGGATGAAGTCAGCACTTTTAAGAGTTACAGCTGAACTGCAGTTCCACAACCTGCTAGTGGCTTTGCATTCCTAGGATTAGCTGTTTGTACCACCTGGCCTGCCTCAGCAAGTCCAAGAACATACTTATATCATTGACAGTGTTATGCGCCTTTAAAATAAAAGGTCAGAAATAAAAGCTATCCATGCTGCAAGCCCATAAACGTGAATGCAACATGTTACAACATCATATGAGCTGGTACCATATTCTGGCATCAAGGAAAGTAAGGAAAGTCATGTTAGTGACCAAACTGCTTTAAAGCTGGGTAGTCAAGGAGAGCCAGGAATACACCAAGATTGTCTCTTGGGCTAGAGAGCACTGGTTCCATTGGGATCCAGCTCTCAGTGCTTTACGTGCTTGTTGTGGGTTGGACTAGATGATCTCCAGAGGTCCCTTCCAACCCTAACCATTCTGTGTGATTTGGTTTTATTGATATTTTGGTAGGTTCCTCAACATCATTGTATTCAGCTTGTGTTTAACTATATCTTCTGTTGCTCCCTTTTTGATTAATCTACAACTCAGCAAGAGACTCAGAAGAAGGGAAAGAATAAAATAAGAGAGTTGTGATGTTGAAACATTATGATACACATAGTGTCATCATATAATTCTTACAAGAAATACTTGTAAAAAACACTACATTAATATAAAGATTTTCTTAGTTGGAAAGAAACAACATGAAGTTAACACCTGGTCTCATTAATATGTATGTCAACCTGCTTTCAAGATAAATAACAGCATTCATGTAAACCATATAATATAAAAGCAATCACACGGAGATATACAGAATTCAATTCATGCTGAGGTTTTAATTTAATGTTTAGATCACAATTTTATCTGTTTAAATTGAGCATCAAAATATATAATAAACAAACATAAATGCTTACTTTATATTTGGGTTAATCTTCAAGAGATATACAGCCTGGCAGAGGTAGTCAACAATTTGGGACTCATAGCAAAAACACCCCCCAAATCCAGATATAATCTTAAGAATTCTCTCCAGTTTATGGGAAACTATATTATGACTTCCACTTCTTCCCTCTTTGTACCAAGACTACCCATATTTGTGTGAATTTCTTCCTGGATTAAGAAACTCTAAATATTCTTAGAAGTAGTCCCCTGGGAAGGAAAATTCAGAAAACTCAAGAGATAATTAAAAAAAAAAATCCCAGGTCTCAATAAAATAAAAGCTTCAAACATCCGCCATTATTCAGTTTGGACTGACATTCAGAGTGATAAGACCATAGTCAAGATGGACATAGTAGTATAACATAAGGCTTAGTCTGCCTTCAGCCAAGCAAGGACAGCCATGGACAAAGGGCTTGCACCAGGACACGGCTTGCACCATTCTTTGATTTAACTATAGATCTTATTGTTCCATCCTCAGGTAAATGCTGAGCATCAAGAACTGCAAAAAATCTAGGTGAGACCTAGAGCTACGGGCTTTATCTTCAGGTCCTTGGTAGTTCAGCCCTCCATTCAAATATGATTGATTTAATCAACCCAGTGGGCAGCTGGTGGAATGAGAGAGACAAGTGCTCCTGACTACTTGCGATAGACTGAGCCAAGGAGAAGGGAAGCACTGCAGGTGTCAGGCATCCCTCCATTCCTGAGTCCTGTCATAATATGGTCTAAAACCACAGAGGATGGCAGTGACAATGAATCTAGTGGACCCACTCCCTGCTTATATTCCTCTTTGTTACCTTCTTTTGAGATGCTGCTTTCAGTATCATCTTACACCTTCTAGAGGCTTTTCCATGAGAAGGATGACCAGTCAATAAAAAGGGAAACAAAGTTACCTCAGCAGTTACCTCCAGAAAGGCTATTCCTACTCACAGAATCACAGAATGGGTGGAGTTGGAAAGGACCTCTGGAGATCATTTAGTCCAAGCCACCTGCTAAAGCAGCTACACTTAGAACAGATCGCCCAGGAATGTGTCCAGGCAGGTCTTGAATGTCTCCAGAGAAGGAGACTTCACAACCTCTCTGGGCAGCCTGTTCCTGGGCTCTGGCACCTCAAAGTAAAGAAGTTTCTTCTCATATTTAGATGGAACCTCCTGTGCTTCAGTCTGTGCCCGTTGACCTTCATCCTGTTGTTGGGCACCACTGAAAAGAGTCTGGTCCATCCTCTTGACATCCACCCTTGAGACCTTTATAAACATTGATAAGATCCCCTCTCAGCTTCTCCAGGCTGAACAGATCCAGCTCTCTCAGTCTCTCCTCATAAGAAAGATGCTCTAGGCCCCTAATCATCTTCGTCTTCCTACTCTCATCTCATCTCCCAGACTCCCATCTCCAGTGATAACATCCTGACGCTTCCGTTGTCTCCTCTTTTGGTCCTCCTTTGCGAATAATCCCTGTTTCCTATAACTACATTATTATTTCAACTGAGTAGAAATTAGTCCACTTTCCATCTAGTCCCTCTGCTTCTGCTGTGACCTTTAGCTCACTCCATCTTGAGACAACATCAGCCGCGTTCCAGTACAGAAAAAAATAGTCATTTCCAACCTTTGGTTTTCTCACGTACTCTATTTTGACTACAGCTGCTTGCATTTCTATGATAGAGTCAGTGAAGAGATACAGGAAAGGTCACATCAGATATTGTTCATGTCATACTTAGCAGTTCTTTATCATGAAAATTCTATATTCAAAAAAGTCTCCCACCTTATAGTTTAATCACAGAACAGATCTTATTTGTCTCCACAAAGTCACCTTTGAATGTTTGTTTACAAATTCTGACTTTTCAATAAAACACCTGTCTCCAACAAAAAACAAACAGCCAAAACCAAAACAAAACAAACCCCTCTCATATAAATAAAGATTATTTCCAGTGGTTTTGTGGTAAATAACATCAAATTAATGACCTGTATACTGTCATTACACTTAACTGTATCCTCCTCCTCCACACCCTGGCTCTAATATTTCTATCCTGATGCTCAACATAAAATTCTTCACTCCAGTTGAATAACTCAACAAATTGCTGTGACATACATAACCCAGGTAATAAAGAGCTGCCCAACTTCACACTCACATTAAGGTAGTCAGCTTTCTCATAAGCTTTTGTTTAGCAATGATTGATAGACCATTATTAACAAGCAGAAAAAGATTCCATAGCAAGTCATTTAGTCCAAATCCACTCATTGCTCATATTGATTGAGGAAAGATGAAGATCCATGGAGCACAGCTTGCCCATAAATAAGACAGCTTATGTGAGATTAGAAAGCCTTCATAAATGCAAAGCAAGCCACGTTATTCCAAAATGAGCAGTTAGAAGAGAAAGTTCTGTGTGTGTGTTCTTGTGCTGAAATGTTTGCAGCTGGAACAGAAATCATCCTTGAAACCCCAACTCACCCAAAAGGAGTCATAACTCACCACCACGGAATATTTTTTTTACAACTGTCCAGTTAGGAAGGACATTGCAATAAGGCCAGTCAACAGAAGTTGTCATGACAACAAATGGCTGAACCTATTCAGAATGTTTGCGTAGCTTTTCAAGTATTTTAGTCAACTTTGATTAGCAAATTTCTCACTTTACCCCATGGACAAACTTGGCCTGTGTACGCTACCAGTCCACACTGGGCAAAACACCCATCTCTCCACACAGAGGCGGAGTGAGATTGAAGACAACACTAACAGCACCAACAGTAACTTAGAGGGACCAGCCTGATGAGCACAAGTGGCTGTGCATCCACTCTGCTCATGGCTCCTAATTTTCCTGTCATACTGTGTCTCATTGTCACTGATCATCAAACACAGCCCTGCTATAAACACTCCTGATGCAGCATCAGAGGCAAATGGTCTGAACTTGCACATTGGGTTTTTATTTTATTTTCCAGTTCCTTCACACCTCATTTCAGTACCACTCGTGTATTTCTGTTACTGCTTTTGGAGCTATGTTGTCCCTGTGCAATGCTACAGCTTCTAAGAATGATCTGTTTGCTCAGCCTCAGGCCCTTAACTTTGGGAAACAGTCAGATCCATCTGAGGTACTAGCTAAACATTGCACTTCTGAAGTCTACATTAAAAAAAAAAATGGAAATCCCATTACACTGGATAGCTCGCAGTACTGCAATGTATTCAGTGCCAAGTGCTTATATACAGAAGAACAAGCAAATATTGGCCTAATTCTTAGCATGCTGAAAGCTGAGATACTCACATACATTCTGAGCGTATGACACTGTGGATTTGGCTAGTCAGGAACAGCTGAGTGATCATCTCATGAATTCAGGTCTTTTGTCTGGTCACAGTTGCAGTCAGGCACTATATTTCACTCTGCACAAACAAGTCCTTATTTGCTCACATAGAAATTTAAAGGTAAAGTTTACTATGCTGGATATTTCAGTCTATCTGACTAAGATTCAGAAATTTCAGATAAGTAGGAATCTTCTATATTGCCTCTTTCTTACCAGTCTGTGCTTGATTTGTGGTGTGGAGTACAAAGAATTTGCATTGTTCTCACTATTTTTTCCTTCAAAATCACGAGTTTTAATGAAAAATACACCATGAGAATGGAAGTTTCCACTAAATTTTGTATGTAATTTTCAGCCCATTCCATACCCGCCAAAAGACACCCAAGCATAGTGTCAGAAAATAGCTGGAAAATGTTACATGCTCAGAATTGTCTTGTGTAAGAGCACATCTTTATGTAGCAGACAGATGGATCTTGTCTTGCCCTTGAGTGTGCAAGCACTGTAACCGCTACCGGCCCAGCAGCTGGAGGGCCTCAGGAGACAAAGTAGGAAAACAGAGGAAGGCAAAAGAGACCTCTGACAGGTGGCTGCCTTCTTCACACATTGTGTCAAAATCTTTAGCTACTGTGTTACACTGCAGATAAGTTCTTTGTTCAAGACTGCTAGTACAGTCTGCAGCTAGGGTAGTCAGGTTAAAGACTGTGGCAGGACTAAGGATGTACCCAGACCACCAGTTCACATGAAAACTGCAACACCTTATTTCTTGCTAAAATTTTACCTTGGGTTAACAGTACAAAACACCCTGGTTTTCCTCAAAAAAGTAAGGTTGTGAGAAAGGTACTCTCATCTAAGCTGTTCACAGTGATTCTTCAGGGAGAGAAATGCTTAGAAAAGAAGAACTAGAAAACAGCTTGTCCTTTAAAACATAGAATCAAAACTACTGCAGCTGACGAAGCAATACGAGCAATCCCACCTTCTTTTGTCCGTACCTCCCATCCAAGCACCTTATTGTTATGCCAGGATCATTAGCCACAGATCCAGCCCCTTGCACTCTTTACAGATTTCTGCATCTCCACTGTCTAGGGACAGAACAGCCCCAGAGTCTACAATTCTCTGTGCATGAATGTGACAAGGGAGAACTCGTGTGTTTACTGCGGGCTAACAGGAGAATCAGCCTGATGCTGGCCCCGTGCTCACAGGCTGCCTCACATGTATAAATAGTCAAGCCCTCAGAAGATGCCTGTTATTGCCAAGTCTGGAGAGCAGCTAATTTCAGTCAGTAGCAGTTCTTTCAAAACAGAAATTCTTCTTCAGCACAACCCTTCATTGCTGGAAGATAACATCTCTTTCTCCTGAAAGACAGACTTACATAGTTGTGTCTTTCTAGTGACACTAATGAGTTACTGCTCTGGGGATAGTTCACTCAGATCCCTCTAGCTGGCTTGCTTGAAGCTGTCAGCTGCTGGCTGCACTGCAGCTCCCTGCTCCAGGGTAGCACATTCTCTGTGCACTACGTTTCCTGTATCTGCTTCCCCTCTCCTCAGATCTTAATTTTATTCTTTAAACTTAGACCCACCATAGATCAGGCCATGAAGTGCCAGAGAGATCCTTAAATATGAATTCCTTCTCTTCCTCCCACATAACCCTCACCTGCCATCACTTCCCTGAATATAGTTACCTTCACTCTGTCTTCTCAATCCTTTACTCACACTTTCGTCTTTTACAGGCTTAGTAAGATGAAGATCTACTTTGAAATGTGGCTTCTGAAATTTTTCATAAGATTCCATGCTTATTATCTCTGAGTGACTCCAGATCAGACATGTTCAGTTCATAAGGGGGGTGGAGGAAAGAGAATCAAACTCGGCAAAGTTTCTGCCAGCTCAAGAGTTTGGCTGCTATCCTGCCTTCTTAAAAAGGTCCTGCAGGATTAAGTGTGTATTTTGAATATCTTCCTGCAGAAGAAGTACCACTGTTCTCTAACCTTGTCCAGAGGACTAGCAGGGTCAAAACCCATTCCAAATTGAGTGGATCAGTAAGGTCATCAGATATGATTCCACGGGCACAGGGAATAGGCACAGCGCAAATAACAGTCATGCATTTACCAAAGTCCTCATGCTTTAAATTCACAGGACCTAGGCCTTCTTTTTCACCCAGTGATTCACCCTGAGACTAGTTCCTAACCCCATTCATCCTCCCACCCTTTCAATGACGTTACAAGCTGTCTATAGATAAACTTCCCTCTGACTTCCACATCTGCTACTTACTTCTTCCTCAGTCTGCTCCTTTTTCTCCTCTTCCTCATCTCCTGTGTGTCATCTTCCATCAGTGGAGGCTTCTGTTTTAGTGGTACTGCCTGCTAAACTTCCTTCCAAGTCGATGAGCAAAGCTGTAGGAGAGCAGCAAATGTACAAAGTTTTCATGGATCTTCATGTGAAAACTTAGCTTTTTTCTTTCTAAGTAATGTCCAGACTTGGACATTGCATTTTTGCAATGCTAGGGGGTCAGCAGGCCATTCTGAACAAGAGATCATGATCTTGTGAGATGCAAGTTCTTCATACTGCTGAGCTGAAAACAGTTTTCCAAGCCACTGAGAACTAACCAAACCAGATGGAAGCAAGAACGGCATGAGACTCTCAGTGCAGAGACAAGTGGTTTGCACCTTCTGTGGCATGCAACTATGTGCAAGGACCCTTCTGGGCTCAGTGGTAAGGACACAATTCACTAAGTGAGCTTTCCTTGGGCATGGAAGAAAGACAATACAGACTGTTCCAAAGCTATCAAGAGCTCTAAAGCCATATGGAAACTGAGGTATCAGGCAGTGATGACTGGCAAGATAGATGTTATCAGCTGTGAACAAACCAGAAGAAAGGCAAAGGGGTAAAATAAATACAAGATAATACAAGACATTCAGACAAATAATAATAAAAAATTCAAGTCCAGAAGGCACATGGGTGCTATGAGTGAAGCAGCCTGAACGGTTCAGAGGGATACAGCAGTCAGGCTGATTTATCAAGATAGCAAAATGACATTTTCTAAAACAAGGTAAATTAATTATTTGCCTCAGTGCTCTCAAAGGAGAAAAAATGCTGACACAAAATGACATGTCATAGAATTCCCAGGGTGACAAGGTGGGGAACTAGCAAAGGGACTGAGGCCCATATATCCCTCCTGTGCTACTTGGCTGCCTAGGGCAAACCCTTTAGTTGATGAATACAGACAACAAACCAATGACATGCCAGCAGTGCTCTGTGACAGGGAGGGGTTCTGTCTGATCATTTTCGTGAAGCTTAAGACAATGTCTAGGACCGATTCTCCTTTTCCACAGCCTTCATGTCTTCATTTCTGCCTGGACAAAGCGACCAGGAAATTCCTCCAAATACAAATTCTCCTTTTTTCTTGTTGGCAACTCAGCACTCCCTGTTCACAGGTATAAACATCTACACAAGGTGCAAAGAAAAAATTCAGGTAGGAACTCATGCTGCTGTTCACAAGGGAAATGAGTCAGAAGCCTTTTCCAAAGTCCTGTGAAATCAATGGTGGCCTTCGACAAACTAGGTGCAGCCCCTCTGAGCTCATTGCCTTTCTGCTGGGTAAAGGGGTTGCCGGCTTCCTGATACAGAAGGGACCTCAATGTAAGATAGAGTTCCAAAAAAATAAAATTTAAATCATAGTCAGTTTTTCTCTCAGCAATGTTAGCTCAATTTCTTTCCTTTTCATAACTCGCTTCCATTACAAAATAGCTCCCCTTAGTGACGGAGGGTACCCATGCACGCGTCCCGTGCAACGTGTTCTAACGGCTCTCTGTTAGATGAATGCCCAGAGATCAGTGACTGCCGCAAAGGGCCTCCCTCCATCCCCCAGCCTCTGACCAAGCCAACAGCAACACTGCAGGAAACTGCACCACCAAGGACATGATATTAGACGGTTTACTGAAGTATAACCAACTTACCAGAGCTAAAGCTGGGTTAAATAAACTCCTTTTTGTTAATAAAGAGGGACATTTCAACCCACCAAAAAAGCAGAATGTAAAATTCTTTGTCGTGCTTTTCCAGATTTTAAGAACTACATTAATGTTCAGAGCTTGAGATAAAAAACAGTAAAACAAGATCTACGTATACACTTGGCATTGCTGTTGTTTCACTTTCCATAAGCTTAAAAAGACTTTTGAATAACATGATACTTGGATAGAGATTTGCAAGGTGTAATGCTATTTAGAGTCATTAAGAAGCTTTCTCAAGATCTGTTTCACCATGCAGGTAGAGAAATCTTGAAAAAATCATAACATACTTGCAGTGAAGCTCTTGGAAGCTGTAATAATCCAGAAATGGTCTGTTCTTCTTGCACAAGTCTGACCAATTCCTTTGTCAGCTGCACATTTTGTGCTTACAGTGAAGAAAACCACATTACATAGTATTATCATCATACACAATGCAAGCAGGCATAGTTACATAGAGATAGATGAACTTAAGTGGGGAGTGTGAAATAATGGGTAAGCCACAAAATTCCATAACTATATTTAAGCAAAAGAGCCTGCAATAAAGCTGTTAGAATTCCCTCTTTTCCGATGTCACTGAGTTGGAAGATCATGGCAATTGCTCACTTTAGACACACTCGAGAAGGTAATCAATAGAGAAGAGAGAGTAATAATGTCATTTAATTTAATATAAACAGACTAGTATAACACATCTCCCTCTAAATGAAGAGAGAGGTCCTTTCCCATTATGGTTAATTATATGCTTCTAAAACAGCATGTGTGTGAGTCTCTGATGGGATATGAAAAGTGTAAAACTAAGCTACAGAGGCACACGTAGAATTACATGTGAAATGTTATAACTAAGCAAGAGGTCATGCAAGACAAGGATAAATTTTTCCTGTTGACATTTTATAGATGTTCTTTCAGCTCTGCAGAAACTGAACTGCACTACAAGCTTCACACAGCAACTGACATACCTGAATCTGTGATGTCTTAGAATGATGCGTTTTGGGGCATCTGTAGCAAACTGGTAAGAGGCGAGAATGTTGCTGTAATTGCTGTTGACTGGAAACAACCTAGATCAGAGCGCTCGTGTCAGCATGTAAATAATCAAATACACTGGCATAGTCCAAAGCCTGTTGTCTTCACTGGAGGACCCTTGCTGAATCACAACTTCTGTGAGTATTGACACAATTTATAAATTCCTGTCCCAATATACCAAACACAAGTAACATTTTCTGGGCATGATCTCTATTAATTATGTTGACGTTCTGGTCAGAAATAAACAAAGGCGGAATCATTTCAGTGCAGTGCAGAAAAATCTGCACCTGTTGCTTGTGGGACAGAAAATAGGAAACACAGTGTATCTTCAGTAGCCACAGGTTCCAAAATCCCAAAGTCGTAAGCAAAAAATGTTTACATACATATTACATTTCAGATCTGTGCTTAGACCAGAAGCAAGTCAAGCTGACTCCAATATGTATCAGAACTTTGCAGGTATAGGATAGTAATCTCTAAAAAGAGATTAAGGCAGGCTAAAGAAGCAAAGAAGCCCCACTTCAACTGTGCTACGTACAGTGTCAATCATTCCAATTCAAAAAGATCATTCAGGGATGAAGAAAGTAAAAGAGACATCTGGGGCATAATACAATCACAATTAAGTTATTGTTGGTTTAGAAGGTTTTGAGAAACAAAAAATTAAAATTCTACTCTAAATAAACACATCCCGGGCCATCCTGGGGTCCAACACATCCAGATACACTAAAAGATCAGCAAAGCTTTGCATGCTCCTGGCTGCTGCAAACAGGGCGGGGCGGGGGGCAGGGAACAAAAACAAACACACCACCAAACACCAGTGTCCAGGGAAGTGAGGTGGCTCTTATTCCCAAAGAGAAAGAAGGCTCTCTGAACTGATGTTTTGTGCACAAAAATAGCTCTCAATACAAGATCAGCTGGACCCCAGGCTAATCAATAATCTCAGGAGGGCAGCATGTAAGGGCACAGTATGCTGGAGAGAAGAGTTGATCAATGCTCAGGCACTCAATATCGGACGCTGCAGGATGCTCCTAGCTGCAAGCATTAGCGTGGTGCTTTTTGCCACACCACAAAACTCTCAGTAAAAAGACAAGAGGAAACATGGTCCGCAGGTAACCTACTGGTCTGCCAATGATTCTTGTTTCTGACATCTTCTCCAAGCTCTGTTGCTGTTTCAACTGTGCTAACAGTTGCTTTGTGGCAAACGAACTCCCTGAAAACATAGTGACAAATTGTGGTCCTAGCTGCCCCCTCCAGCTCCATCTTCCGGATGAGGCAATGGAAGGAACCATAGAATGGTTTGGGTTGGAAAGGACCTTTAAAGGTTATCTCATCCAACCCCCCTGCATCTTCAACCAGATTAGATTGTTCAAAGCCCTGTCCAACCTGACCTTGAGTGTTTCCAGGGATGGAGCATCTACCACATCCCTGGGCAACCTGTGCCAGTGGTTCATCTCCCTTATATCTAGTCTGAAGTCTCCCCTCTTTTAGTACCATTACCCATTGTTCTATCATAACAGGCCCTGTTAAAAGCTTGTCCTCATCTTTCCTGTAGGTCCCCTTTAGGTACTGGAAGGCTGCTACAAGGCCTCCCCAGAGCCTTCTCCAGACTGAACAACCCTAACTCAGGCAGTAAAAAGTGACCATCACTTTCATCTTCTTTGCCTTGAATACACAGGAATTAGATTCTAGGTTCTTTTTTAGATCCCCTGGAATTTTTGTAGCTTGTCCTCCCAAAGCTCTTCAAGACACCTGGCTGAGCAGCAGCTGAAAGGAGTTTCTGACAATGCGCACTGGAAATGTCACACAAAAAAAAGAGACACAGTAGCTCTAGTGAGATTTACATACAGCTCTGAGACTGCGACCATCCCAGGAGAATCTTACATCCCAGGAGAATCTACTCAAGAGCAGAGAGAATCCCAGTTCCCAGATGAGATAATGTAGTAATAATTCACTGATATCTTGACACTCTCTCTGGGATTTCCCCTCATGGGAACACCTTGGGCCACATGTTCATCGCTTCTCTATGCCTTTCTAGTCAAGTGTCCGGTTCCAACCTGAAACCAGTGCTGCAGGATTGCTACTGGATCAGACAGTCTAGCTCTGTTTTATGTGATTTTTGTGCAGCCTCACATTCATAGGTCATAAAGATAACACGGAAACAAGGAGACTATGGGCCTGTGGCTGATGATGCAGAGGACAGCATGGGTTAGCTATGCAGTGTGGACTCATTTTAGCAAACCAGAGAAACATAAAGGGTGCAATCCTTCATAAACCAGAGCCAGTTTCCTGCAGGTAGGGCACATTACCGTTTGCAGTTGCCTTGCAGACAGTCAGCTCAGTGCCAATAGTGGCAAATTGCAGGTTAAGAGAATTGCAATAGAGCATTGGATTGCATTTTACTGTACCTTTGCTGTAGCCAAGAACTCTCTTAGCAGAGTCCCTTAGACTAAAGGGCCCAAATTTCTGATGACAGAAGGAAAATGAGCCTGCTAATTAAAAGAGAGGGCAACAAACTTCTGCTGGGGTCACCAAATCCATCCCACGTGTTCAAAACAAAGGGAACTGTTCACTTGCTTGTGTTAATTTAACACTGTGAGGGGACAGCAACTCTTCTGCCATCTTGTTCTCCAGAACAAGATGTTGTTTTGCCTACAGAAAGAGAGAAATAGCTTCTATTGGCAAGTTCAGATACAGAAATCTTTCAAGAGAAGCTGCTCTCCATGGGACAGGAGCAGATGCTCAGGGGGAGCAAACAAGAAATATAACAGATTTCTGTTTTGTTCTAACCATCAGTGAGGGGCACCAAGTTAAAACCTCAGGTTTCTTTCTGACATAAATTTAGGGATTTGATTCACAAGCACTGGGTTGCAGCAGCTGAAGAAGTCAGGTATCAACCAGCAAGAAAGGTTATCTCGTCAGCTGTTGCAGCCAGTTCCACCCAGATCATGATTTAGAGGGTTTGGTCACTGCAGCTCCCAGTGTAGCATGTTCACAAGCTGGAATCAGTGGTGGTTTAAGTTACAAAACGGACACGCGAACTCTGAGGGCTTAGGAACTGAACCATTGCAGCCTCTGCTACCAGTGATGGAATCTCTGCAGAGGAGCAAAGGCTGGCTGAAAGTGTTACATCACACAAGCACAAATTGCTGGGGTCACAAGTTTTCCGCATCATGGATTCCTACAGCAAGTCAAAAGGATGCTGAGAGTTTTGCTGCTCAGTCACCTTTGAAAAGAAGCAGTGTCCTGGAATGCACAGAGATTTCTGAAAATGGATTTGATACACATGCAAAGCCTCTTGTGCTACCTACAGCCAGATGCTTCTGGGATTCACAAGTTGTTTCCTACCCTTTGTGTCTGTTTGGTTGGATGCCCAATGGCTTCACTCTCAGAGGTGTCACCTCTATAAGAGCTATTGATACAATCCTGTTAAATTTTATATAAAATTCACACCTGGATCCTACTAGACCTGGGTTTTTTTGCCTTTTTTCTCCTTGGATTTTCTGCAGAAATCAAATACAACATACTGTTCATACAGACTAACAAGTTGTTTAGACAGGGAAGGAAACAAAAGTTCCCTTCTTGCCCTCTGTCTCTTTTTGCTTAGTTACTACCAATACCTAATGTTTGAAACAAGCTAATTTCAGCTGCTTTCCTGTGATATTGCAGAAAACAGCAACAAAATTTTCGGAGGCGACTCCTGCCATCACAAAAAGCAGGTGAGCAGCAGCAGCGATGATTATTTTAAACGCTGCCAAAATACACACCTGAATGCAGAGCACAAAAAGCTCTGGAAACACATTTACAGTCAACACGGGGCTGACGGGAGGCCCGGGCTGTCTCAGCGGCGGTGGCGGGTGCCCCCCGGCGGCCAGGCCGCCCCGTTCCCCACCGCCCGGCCCGGGTGCCGCGGCCGCCCCGGGGCTGCGCTGGCGGCGAGAGAACGGGAGCGGGCGAGAGAACGGGAGCGGGCGAGAGAACGGGAGCGGGCGAGAGAACGGGAGCGGGCGAGAGAACGGGAGCGGGCGAGAGAACGGGAGCGGGCGAGAGAACGGGAGCGGGCGAGAGAACGGGAGCGGGCGAGAGAACGGGAGCGGGCGAGAGAACGGGAGCGGGCGAGAGAACGGGAGCGGGCGAGAGAACGGGAGCGGGCGAGAGAACGGGAGCGGGCGAGAGAACGGGAGCGGGCGAGAGAACGGGAGCCTGAGCTGTCCGAGGTCTCCATCGCCTGCTGCTGTCACCAGGAAGCTGAGAGCAGCGCTGGGTTACTCCACGATGAATCACACGGAATCACAGAATGTCAGGGATTGGAAGGGACCTCGAAAGATCATCCAGTCCAATCCCCCCCACCAGAGCAGGAACACCCAGATGAGGTTACACAGGAAGGTGTCCAGGTGGGCTTGAATGTCTCCAGAGAAGGAGACTCCACAACCTCCCTGGGCAGCCTGTTCCAGTGTCTGTCACCCTCACTGTGAAGAAGTTTCTTCTCATATTTAAGTGGAACCTTTTGTGTTCCAGTTCGAACCCATTACCCCTTGTCCTATCACTGGTTGCCACCGAGAAGAGCCTGGCTCCATCCTCGTGATACTCACCCTTTACATATTTATAAATATTAACAAGGTCACCTCGTGGTCTCCTCCAAGCTAAAGAGACCCAGCTTCCTCAGCCTTTCCTCCCTTAGTCATCTTTGTGGCTCTGTGCTGGACTCTCTCCAGCAGTTCCCTGTCCTCCCACCCAAGCCCTGTTCCTGACTTAAGATCTTACGCACTACTGGCATGGCATGAGTGAGCTACAGAGAGCGATCACCTGTGAGCACAGAGCAGGTTTTACAGAGAATCCCACTCCATCCCTCCAGCTCCCACCCTCCAGCCAGTGTGACTCTTGCCCTCTCACTCCATGGTGCCTCCTTATCTCCCTCCTTCTTGCAGTTTCCCTGAGCACTGGTCATATTATGGGAAGAAAAGGTGCCCAGCCTGCAAGTTAAAACAATTAAGAACTTCAATTGCCCCATCATATTTAAAAAGTGGACTCTGATTTATTGGAACCCATTCTCTGCCAGGCCAACAAATGACCCGATTCATCACACACCTCTTCAGGCCAACAATATTTATTCCTTTCCTTCCTCTTCTGCCATTGCAGGACACTTGGAAAGGGCTCTGCAGTTTTATGGCTGTTTGACAACTATAGGCAGCTGATCTATGGCCATTACCTTGGAATTAAAAGTTTCCAAGCCAGTCCTTGACTTTGTGCACCTGAAGGTTTACCCTGCACCAAGTTTGTTGTATTCAGGGACTTCTGACTGTAGGAGGGAGTTCTTCTCCTGTACTACATATCCAGGGCAGGGCTAGCCTGTCAGGAAGTCTTTTAACTTTGGGATGGTCAGGGTTATGCCACATATATCTCAGTAGTCACTAAGCTGGCAAACGATGGCCGGCCCCTGGCTACAAATCTCTGTCATGCACCTGGACTCAACGCACAGTGCTCGCCAGAGACAGGCTGGCTGGTGGATCCACTCACTCCGCTCACCTGGGGGGGAAGACAGGCATGCACAGGGTGGGTTTCAGCCAGAAGCAAGTGATCTCTCTCAAGACATTCACTGTAGTATTTATGTGTGCAGAGGTTGTTTCAGCTCTCTGCCACTCTGCTCCTCTGCCCCCTGGACCTCCCCTGCACCCAAGCACAACTAATCTGCTCAGTATCACTGTGAAGCAATAGAAATGGGCAGCTGAGAACATGTTGCTGCTACCATCTCACAGCCCTTTGGGGGAATCTTTCAGCACCAGTACAATCAGGTTTGGGGAATCACTATTTATGTGCTGCTCACTTCCTTCCCAAACATAATTCCGACTCAGAGAAGTGAGAATGATTTTGATGGGAAGGTATAGTTGAATTCTCTCTTAAAATGCCTTTCTGTGCAGGAATTCATTCACATAACAAATCTTGCACAATAAAGTAGCCCCGGCAACTCTTGCACCCATCTTATCAGTTGGCTCAAATAAAGAGTGTAAGCTTTGAGAACTCAAGCCCTTAATCATGGGGAACCCAAATGGCTTTTCAGGAAAATTCATTTTCTTGTCTATTTTGACAGAAAGTCTTCACATAACTGAAGTGACACATCTGTTTGATGGATGCTGCCACAACACTCAGCCTTTTCACACTGAAGATTGATGACTCCTAGAAACAGGTGTCATTCACCTAAGAATTGGGATCCCAGCTTCAACAGAATAAACAGACCTTCCCTGCATCTACTAACTGCTGAAGCATTTCCTGAGCACAACAGACTCCATCAGTGCCAAAGAGAGAAGGTCACTGCACAAAGAGAACCTCAGAGCAGCAGCGACTACTAGCAGTAGTCAGCTTTGCTCACAGAGGTAAAACGACACCTCCTAGAGATAATCTCTTTAATTCCCCCGGGTTTGGATGAGTTTTAATTCAGAAGAATGGAACAATGTTTACAAAACCATCACAGCATTGAAATTAGCAGGGTTGCTCCTACATGCAGCAGATTTGCAGAATGAAAATCATAATCAGTATCTTATTTGGAGGCAGTTCTGAAAGGGGCAGGTTATGTTTTTTTAGTGCTTGTCTCTCTGTTACCTGTCCCTTGTGTCTCAGCACTACTTCTGCATTCATCAGCAAGGCCAGTTAAAAATCGCCTGAACTGACGTCTGACCGAGTGCTTATCTGCACAACTGCACAACCCATACCATCAGTTAGGGAAAAACAATTTCCCCTGGCTACTAGAGACAGCCTAATTACCTAATCTGACAGGTTATTAATGGGTTGAGTCAACAAAAAGTATAATGGATGCTGATAAGCCCAAGCTGCCTGGACATTTGGCACATACAACCCAGCTAGAAATCACCGCTGTGAAAAGCTGCCACTGGCCACGGGACTAAATTGTCTGATCTCTCAGGGTTTCATTTAACAGGTCTATCAACATGATAAAGAGACAAACTAGCAAGTTTAGTCCATTAATGAGGACTGCGAAACAGCCTAATAGGATAAAAGATATTTATGTTGCAGGTTAATGTAAAAATAAATCTCTGTTTCATTTCTCTATAACCACCTCCCCTTTTATAGTGCTGCTTTGGGGACAAAAATCATGTTCTTGTCTGTACGAGAAAGGAGAGCAGTACATATAAGGGTTCAGGATGAAATGGGCAGTGAGAGTCAAGACAGAGGTATTTTTTAAAGCATTCTCAGACCCCCATAACTCGCCACAAGTGCTGCACTATTTCATGGTTCTGTTTTAAAGACCCAACACTAGACTCAGAGGATCCCACCAGAGTCTCGGGTTTTCATTTTAAAGAGGAAAAAGAGACATACCCCTTGCAGTTTCTGACAGCAGTGCAGGTATGTGTATCCCGGAGAGCTCCAAGCCAGAAAGCGTACAAAAAGAACTCATGCTATCAGTTATTTACTCTAATCTCAGGGTTTTCTGGGCCAATTATTGTAACCATTTGGCACCTTTCTCGTGAGGTATGAATGCCTGGAGCTAGCAGCATTGAGGCCATTTAAGGATGAAGAGAAAGAAACAGATTTGTCCCATAGGTTTCAACTTCCAGTTAGCACATTCCAACACTGACCATTGCTGGAACAACTGCACCACAACGGCAAACAGCAGCTCGCAGCTCCAGCACCCTTGAGACAGGTCTTTCACAGAAAACTATTTAAGTAGGAAATTAACTGTTTTAACTATTTCAACTGATTTACCTGATTCATTGCTGCTCTAAGTAGAACATTTTTCATTGTGTTTTGCTGTTTCAATTCCCTGTGAGAGCCTTCATCCATCACTTCTGCACGTAGTCCATTTCTCAGCATAAGCATCCATCCTCTATTGCTCATGCAGTGAAAGGGCTTAAGGGCGCTGCTTGAGCAATCAATACTCCAGTAGATCTTACACATGTATTGAGACATGTTCCATCATTAAGCTAAGCTTTACACCACTGAAATATTTATCTCTGCATCTCTGCAGATCCCCAGCAACATGACAGCAACACCTTGAGAAAACGAGAGGAGACACCTACCCACTTAAGTGTGCCCTGGATAACATGTTTGACTGACACGTAACATGAAGATATTTCAGTTCAGGATGTTCCACATTTACAACAGCTTGTACTCCCTGAAAATAAAAGTCACTCAATGCTTGCATTGCTTAGAGCACCTTAGGACTAAAGCCCAGCTTCTAATGCAGATAAAGCAACAATTGATTTCCTTAGATTTTTTCTTTTCTGTGCCAGCAGTAGAACCACAGACATGTAGACACTCACTCCACGGCAAACTCAAATTCTTCAAACCACAGCAAAGAAAAATGCAAAGCAATTTTAACTGGAACCGCCAAGAGAACTACATCAAAATCAGCGTGTTTCATTAATGTTAAAATCTTTCACCACCTTCTCAAAATCATGTTACACCTAGCCAACACCAATGGTTCATATTGCCCATAGGACTACTCGTGATATTGGAGGCTGCAGGCATTAGACGGATATAATTACAGACAACAGAAAACGCAAGTCATGATACAACGTGCAGGATATTATTAGCCTGGGATACTACTGTTTAGACAGCCGCAAAAGGTGGCTTCCCTGTTCTAGCATCAGGCAAAACAAGATGCCTTCCTCAAAACACTCCATAGTAGTTTAGAACTCAGAAGGTTCAATGAAAACAGTCCACTGCTGCCAAGCAGGTCCATCTGGCCAAAACACTTCCCCAACAGGCAGCTGTTCTGCTCCAAACATGTTTTCACACTCTGGACTGCACACTTAAACACTGCAAAGGAGGCAGCTGACATTAAGGGAATTCAAAGAGGGTCTTTTCCTAACAAACAGGACTGCAGATTTAATCAGGTGAAGAAATTACACAGCTATATTATCATTGCTTAACACTTGAACTGTTACTGGGCCCAAAAGGCAGTAATTATATTGTGTTAGCTTCTCTATAAATCAGCTAGATCTGTCTCTCTTTTATTATAGTCCGGTAACACAAGTCATCAGTTGCAACCACTACTTAACTACTCACCTGTCTGACATTCCTCACTTGCCTCTCACTATCTTCAAGATTAGGCTTTGTACCAGTTCATTTCTGCAGAGTATCTGGAGCTCCTGGAGGCTCTGGACACCCCGACATACACGCATGCATGCAACAACGCTGCAGCCCATTGCAAAGACATGAAGCTTACTGCGCACTCCCAGTGAATTCCCCTTCAAACCAGGCTCCTGGCCCCGCGGGGGACATTGCATACTGCTTCCCTAGAAAGACAAACAACAAAAAAAAGTCAGTTCTTCTGTAAGTACATAAATACATCCAGAAAAAAAAAAAAGGTATTATCAAAAATGTTATTATGAAGTCCAGGAAAACACAGCATCTAGTAACCTGCAGTAATCTGGGGTCTTGTTCTCTATTGCTGTTCCTTTTCTCATTTCTTGAGTAATAATGCACATAATTTCCACCTATGGGATAAGAATCTTCAAACTTCTATCTAAATGCTTTGTACACTCTAAGGTCAAGAAAGCTACCAGGGCACAAAATGAATGTATTTTCTACTATTGGATAACAAACCTGCAGGAGACTCAAAAACATGTAAATGAAAAATACACCAAGTGGCATGAAGATCTGCAGGGGGTGGCATAAAAACTTTAACCAATATTAGGCAAATAGCCCTAAGCTGTTCTTTCATGTGCATATATAAAATTGATCAACAGAGCACGTATGTAACTGTATTTCACCATTCTGCATTCCATAGCTGTTTGAAAGCATAGCATTTAGCCTTGCTTTAAAAAGCTATTTGCTTCAGGACTGTGTTTTCTTCTCAGAAAACGTTTCACTTTCATGCCATTTGAAGTAATGTCAAAACTCCCATTTAATTCTGCCACAAGATTGTAAGGAAAACGCAGACACTCAGCTTCCCTGTGTTACATACAGGCAGCTTTTCCCCAAACCTGTTCCACATTTCTACATCTACCACAAGAGGGAGCAAAGAGTTCACGTTCGTCAAAATCTCCCTGCCAAAGGAGGGCTATAGGCAGCAGTCCGATGTTATTACCTACGACCACGCTCAGGCTAGGAGTTCACGATGTTTTTATACAGCACACGAGTCCTCAGACAATTAGAAGGGGCAGTTTTTTGCCTTGAGAAAGGCGTTGCCTCACATTCACACTGTGCACAGTTCTCTTCAAGGCCAGCAGATGCTGCAGAGCTCACCTGAGGAACAGACACACATGGAGTGATGCCACAGGCTGGTAACATCAAGACAATTCTGATGGAAAGAAACCTGCAGCTTCATCACAGCAATGTGAACAGGATGTTTGCAAGATATTGATAAGCACTTCCGACCATATTGGATATGCATGTTGGGGCAGGGACAGATGAGGAAAACTACACACCTCTAAAATTCCTCTTTCTCTCTCTCTCCCAACTCCTACAAACCTCGCCTCCAGTCATAAAAACTCTTTTAAGGTTCTACTGTTATGAAACTGAGTAGTTACTATGATTAGAAAAGAATCTTAAATCCAGGCAGCTACGGGTTGCTGCTGAAATATTATGACACCACCATTAAAAGCAACAGCTAACATCCCATTCCAATAGAGCAATCAAGCTGGTGCCCAAGCCCACTGCCTACCAACCTATAGCAGTTCTAACTATACCGTTGTTACCACTGGTATTGAACACAGCAAGTTAAATATCCTTACACATTGCTGGATAAAGGTGGATGAAATCCAGATGCAGATCTTCTAGGAGAGGAGAAGAGAAGAGAATAGAGTCCTCTGCCTCACCCTGACCTCCCTCTTGGATAAGGTTCCTTGGCTGTAGCTGTCCAACTCTTTGCTCAGACCCAGGCTGCATTTGTGCCACCATTCACAATTAGTTTCCAACATGCAGACGGGGGATTTGCTCAGCTCAGGCTTTCGCCGCCTCCACAATTCAATAAATCCAGCAGAGGCAGTTCCCAAATCACGCTGTTACCAAGTGCAGGGCTCTCCGATCCTTAAAAAGACAAGAACGAGTCAGAGAAGCAATCCACAAAACAGTAGCTACATCTGCTTTGCATTATAGTAAAATTCTCAGCTACTAAGGAATAGCTGTAAGCACACGGGCACACTAAAAGAAATGTAATACTACGGACTTCACCTATTGATTGCCTGCTTCACTTACAATTTTGTCAGAACAGACGCAGACACTGGATTTCTACAGTTGTGCCTACTATAAAACTTCTAGTGTATTAAAGTAGGTGCACTGAAGGGATAGTCTGATAGTTGAGTCAATAAGGCTGAACATGGGCAACCACGTTACACACACAGAACGGCCCACCCACCTTTCCTGCATCATTGCATCTCTCCATGCTTCACCTCCCCATGTAAAA
Organism: Patagioenas fasciata; assembly: GCF_037038585.1. Classification (NCBI taxonomy): domain Eukaryota; kingdom Metazoa; phylum Chordata; class Aves; order Columbiformes; family Columbidae; genus Patagioenas; species Patagioenas fasciata. Next base: position 18,513,302 of record NC_092530.1, read on the forward strand.
TGATGGCAGTAACAAAAACGTTACAAGGAAACAGCACAAAGCAGCCATCACTCCAGTTGTGGAAGAGCGAGACACACACTAACGGACATTCCACACTCTTTGAAGTTTAGTGACTTCTGTCCCTGTAAATATTGAAGTGAGCTGAATTAGTCATAGCACCTGCAGTGTCCAGTAAGAACTGGGTAACTCCACATCTGCATAAAGAAACCCCAGAGGATTTCAGAGTGAAGAATACTGAAGAACACATCTGGTAGACTCATTTCTGAAGTAGTCAGGACAACTAACTTGCATACAGAAAAGAAAAAAAAAAAAGTCAAAACTACATTTTTCAGTGCTCATTTTGAAGGAAAACCAAGTTTATATCTAGAGGTTAAAAAGGTAAAATGCTAAGTGTATATTTCATGGGTACAAGTCATTTTACCACCACAAATGGGTAAACATCACCTATGAACCATTTTAATCACATTCAGCTTTCCCAGAGATAATTTATTAGCAAAGTCTAAAACTTGGCAACGACAGTACAATTATTCCGATTTTACATAGGAATAAATGAGGCACAAAGATATGGTGTTCCGTCCTGGTGGGCCAGCAGAAGAACCAGGAACATAGTCTTCCAAGTCTAGTCCAACATTCTGTCCAGTTACCCCCTTTACAAAGTAATTTGGAAAAAAGAGCAATTTTCACTCTGGGCATGTGCAAAGGACTGAAATCCCTCAGAAAGAGTCAAGAAGGAACCCTTAAACAGAGATGCAAAGTGGCTTGTTCATCTGTTACCTGGTACTTTGCCTGAAGAATGCCAAGAAAAAAAAAGTTGTTCCTATTTATCCTTGGACTGGCGGGGCCCTAGACTCCACCAGGTTTTTAAGTTTTTCTCCACAAATACAAAGTCTGTGAACTTTTAGAAGTCAAAACATGCATTCCTTACCTTCCAAAAGAGACGGAGTCTCATACAATCGTGACCTCAAAAGGAGTGGCTTTAGCAGATCCAGTAAATATTACAATATCATAACAGCACTGACAGAGGTACCCATGCAGCAAAGAGCTCTTAACAGCAGCTGTTGAAAGCACACTTACTGCAGTATGTTTAGGTTAAGGTCTTTCTCATAATACTTCAGCATATAATTTCAACAGGAACCTCTTACCTGCCTGCCCTTCATGAACAGTCTCCTGAATGAACCAAATGCATTAAGGGGAGGGGTGAGGGTCTTACTTTCTTTGCCTGCATAAAATCAAATCCCTGCAGAGGGAGAAAAGAACAGATCTGAAACTAAGACTACGAACAGATTTGGATGGGTGCACAACAGAAGGGCATCTCCTCCAGGCTGGCTGGTCAGAATGAGCACAATGTCAGCAGTGTCCACCATCTCAACAGGATGGCTTCTCTGGAGAAACACCCCAATTCTTACCTCATTTGCTTCCCAACTAATATTTTATTGTGCTCTTGCATATGTAGCACAGAAAGGGAAGCTGATTTGCCATGTCCTGTGTGCACATTTTTTTCCAAGCAGTCAGGTATGCCTAATCAGCAAAAAGCACTTACATTATTTTCAGAAGTTATTAACTGAAATGGGAAACCAGCATACTGTGATTCCATTACAGAAGAGTTACTGCACGCAAGTGCAGCTGGTATAATAAGCATCAACTGGCTTGAGAAAACCTAGCTATGCCAGCAAAGGCTCTGTCCCACAACAGTTGACCTTGCAGTTCCCCAATATTTACAGGATTGCCACACATAACCCAGACCTAAACCCATAAAAAGACACACAGATACTGATCTTCAAGTTTACCCAGATGTCCAGGCAGCTATGTAAACCAGAAATACAATGATATACCAATTGTATTAATAAGAATATTAAACAATCTGGAAAGCTACATTGGCATTAAAGATGTTTATCACCTTTCAAGATCTGGTTCCTAAAATATCAACCAAAGTTAACTCAGAGCTCTCATTAGAATTACTTCAGCTTTATCCAAGTTCTGCACTTCAGTAAAGAGTCATCTTCTTTCTTCAAGCCAGTAAAGAACCATGTTGAGCTGTAAAACTAACTCCTTTGACTTTCTAAAAAAAAAAAATCCTGTTAACCTCATCACGTATTTTATCTCGGAACTTGCTTTCAATACACATATAGACAGGTATTGTTTTCTAAGCCTAAATATTAAACTTCATTGAAATCTAATTATGTATTTAAAGCACTATATGGAATGCTGATGCACATAATCAATGTTCCCTTAAAACAAACCGAGAAACATCTGAAGCACAACAAATACCAGTCTCCATCATGCATTTGCAACTCTGTCGTCATCCACAAACATACACATATGTTTCCTTTCATCTTTCTAACCCGTTGTGGACAAGGTGAGCTTTGTGATTCATCTGTCACATTTTACTTTGTATGGGAGCCAAAGAAAACCAAGAAAACGGTAGTAACAAGGTTGGTTAAACATGAAATGATGAAAATATAATTTAGATCACACTCCTTTAGGGCATTTTTCAATGGCATTAGGTAGCAACTACAACACAGTTTGTCCAGCTCATGACAAGACACATTACGACTCCAAAATACCAAGTCAGAAGTCACTCAGTAGTGTGTGACTTGCCTGAGGACATCCAGGAAATACAAACGTGTGGTGGGTTGACCTTGGCTGGACACCAGGTGCCCATTAAGCTACTCTATGGCTCCCCTCCTCAGCAGGACAGAGAAAGGAGAAAAATAAGACGTGAAAAACTCATCAGTCAAGATAAAGGCAGCTTAATAAAGCAAAAGCAAAGGCCATGTGCAGAAGCAAAGAAAAACAAAAGATTATTCTCTACTTCCCATCAGCAGGCAATGTCGGGCCACTTCCTGGGAACCAGGGCTTCAGTACATGTAGTAGTTGCTCTGGAAGACAAACATCGCAATAACAAATGCCCCCCTGCCCTTCCTCCTCCCCCTTTCTCTCAGCTTTTATTGCTGAGTACACATCATCTGGTATGGAATATCCCTTTGGTCAGTTTGGGTCAGCTGTCCTGGCTCTGCCCCCTCCCAAGATCTTGCCCAACCCCAGCCTGCTGGGTCAGGGTGGGGAAAAGTTGGAGAGACAATCTCAATACTAGAGAGCACTGCTCAGCCTTAGCCAAAACACTGGTGTGTTATCAACACCCTTCTAGCTACCGATACACAGCATGGCACTATAAGGGCTGCTATGGGGAAAATTAATTCCATCCCAGCCAGACACAGTACAGTCTCCACCCTTACTCCATACCATTTGCATCATGCTCAAGTCCCGCATATTTTAATACATATACATATTTTCTAACCATCCCACTGTATTAAATTCTCATTACTGAAATCCTTTCTTACCAACACTTACAACTTATGTTCCACACTTAAAACATTTTATACCCAATATACAGATTTATACATTCTCATTAACTACTATCCCCTATCTTTTAACAGACAGATAATATTCTCCCATTCCATGGGCTTTCTTCACTCCACCAAACGTTCTTAAGAACAGGCTATGACATGGGCCCCACCTGCCAAGATGGGTGCTCTGGACAGGAGAAGCAGCGTGTTCAGTTGCTGGGCGCTAACACTAGCTTGGTTTGAGTCATCATGGTGCTCATCTGGCTCTTTGGGAAACTCCTTCATTGGCTGAGGTCATTCCTGCTGCATCACTTCCTACAACATACAACTTGCATCATAGACTATTTTTCCCCACAGGTTAAATCTCCTTGGAGCACACGACAGGTCTCCCCAGGTCTCAGTAACCAAAGCTAAAAGCACTAAAGCACTCACATAACCCCAGTGAGGTAAGAGAGGACAACAGAAGAAAAAAAAAAAAAAATCGTTTTTTTGTGGACTACAATGCCAGAAAGAACCAAAAGATTATTCAGCTGGATATCTGGCATAAGACAGGTCCCAGATTCAGAAAGCATCTCTGCAGTGACAACCTTTATGTCTTCAGCTAAAATGTAAACCCTCCAGCCTTGATGCAAAGACAGAGAACCTGGAAATTCACCAGCTATATTGCTTCAAAGGTTAGTTATAAACACAGATTTTTAAATTAGTGCCTCATTTCTAATCTAAATTTGTCCGGCTTCAGCCTTCAGCCACTGGTTTTTGGATATTTATTTTAAGCCCTTTTCTGCTGCGCTCTGTAAAACTCCCTAGAACTTGGCATTTTATTCTCATCCCCAAAAATCTAGACTTTAAGATCAAGTCATTTTGTCATCTAATTTATATCAGTCTCTAGCAGTACACCACAGCAAGATCACAGAACTGCTGGAAGTCTGCATAGGAAATAGTTTCCAGACCTCCTGTTGAGGAATCATTGCTGTAACAGCACTGACAGTCGAAATCTAGCAGGAGCAGAATCAAAGATGTCCAGGAAAAAAAGGCTCACTCTTGCATGGTTTTGTGCATTTTCTCTGCACTTGTCAGCACACAACATTTTGCAAGGTCAGTCTTACAAAGTTGAATGCAACAAGTTGAAGTTCAGCAGAAGGAACAGAGAGCCAAACCCTAGTGACCCTTCTGCTCCCGTGTAAGCGAGCAAGGTGCCCCCGCACTCCCCAGGCTCACGCAGGGGCACTCACGACTCGCTCCCTTCTCCCCAGCAGCAGCGCGGAGGTGCCCGCGAGCCCCGACCCAGCAGCGGCCGCTCCCGATGGGCCGGGCAAGGCTCCCCCGCACCCCGGCGGCACCGGCGCAATTTCCGCGCAGCCACTGCGACTCCGCGCCCCCGAAGGAAGCTTTACAAAGTCATCGCCGGCTCGCTGCCGGGAGCGGGCAGTTTCGGCTTTTCGGTAGTGCCCGGCCGTGGGGCGGCCCCGTGCCCGCCCGCCCCGGGGGGGAGGCCGCCGCGGGCCCGGCCCCTGCGCGGCGAGCGGTCCCCGGCGCGTCCCACCCCCGGCCTTGACGCCAGCGCGCTAATGAAATGCTAATGCCGGGGCGCGGAGCCGGGCGCTGCCCGCGCCAATAAAACCCGGCGCGGCGCGGGGGCCCTGTCCACCGCCAGCCCGCCGCGATGCAGAGCGCGACCCCCGCCGCCCCCCCGCCCCTGCACCTCCTCACCTCCTACTTCATCGACAGCATCCTGGGCCGGGGCCCCGCCGCGGGGCGGCACGGTGAGGGGCGGCGGGGCTGGCGGCGGGACAGCGGGGCGCTCCACGCCCGCCCCGGTAACTCCCCGCTTCTCTTCCCTCAGGTGAGGAGCGCGCGGCGCCGCCGCGGCCCGGCCGAGCACGCGTCCCCGCGGAAGAGCCGGTGGCAACGGGGCGAGGAGGAGGACACCCGTCCGGCGCGGCGGCAGCGGGCGGGGAGGCGCCGGGGCCGGGGAAGAGGAAGCAGCGGCGGTACCGCACCACGTTCAGCACCTTCCAGCTGGAGGAGCTGGAGCGCGCCTTCCGCAAGTCCCACTACCCCGACGTGTTCACCAGGTAGCGGCCGCCGGCGGGAGGGGCCGGGCGGGCGGAGGGCCGGGCCGGGGCGGCGGAGGCAGCGCGGCCGCTAACGGTGTCTGCCCGCAGAGAGGAGCTGGCGGCGCGCCTGGACCTGACGGAAGCCCGCGTGCAGGTGAGTGCGGGCGCGCGGGGCGGCCTGGGACCCTCCGTCCGTCCATCTGTCCCCCGTCCGTCGAGTTTCAAAACCACCCCACCACCAGGGCTGAAAGCAGCTGTTAAAAATAAGTCTCGATCCCCCCGTTCCTCGGTTGACGGCGGAGGGGGCGGGGGTGCCGGGTGCCGTCCGCTTTGATTAGTTCTGAAATGGGCGAGTTACCTCCGCGACGGGAAAACAAACGGCGGCTTCTAAAACTTCCCCAGGTTGCGCTTCACACTCGCATTTGCTGCCGTCCTCATGGGTCTAAAAGCTGGTACTGGCTCCTGAGTTTTGAGATTATAAGAACAATATTTAAAAAAAAAAAATCAGATGGTTTCTAGCGAATGAGAGATTCTGTGGGGCATCCCAAGTTACTTACATGGGCTTCAGAAAGGTTTACACCCTGTTCTCGCTCAAACTTAGCTCGATAAAACAGTTACACTTGTAAACGATTGGCTAAAATAAATAAAAGATTAATTTGACATTCACATGACAGTCAGGCGCTGTCCAGGAGTTTTATGGCCTAACTGGGCTGTAATAACAGCAACACCTGTAGAACTTCTGCATACAGAAACAGACACTAATCATCTTGTATCCTGCAGTTTTGTTCAACTGCAAATGACCCTAGTAGCTTTTCCTAAGCACCTATGCATAACAATACCTCTTAATAAGCAGCTTCTTTAGATCAGACTCTTGTATAAGCTAGAATTCCCTTTTCATACAGAAACATTAGCTTAAAAATAAAATTTTTTAAAAGTTGTTTCAAAGGGTGTGAAGGCTTTCTAAGTATTTTTAAGCTAAAAATGATAATTTACTAAATTGGGCTTGTGCTGTGTGTCAGCTACTGACCGAACTCCTGTTCCAGCACAGCTCTGGGTATGTGTGTGCTCATGAAAGACTGAGAACTGGTGCGGCTGCTCAGTGCGACAGCCTCGCTTACTCCTGCAAAGCTTTGTTGCTCCTGATGCCAGATCCTTGTTTGTACTTGTTGTCGTTAGTTCAGTTACTGGATCTGCAATGGTTCACATTTCTGTAAAACTGTAAGGTTTTTAACGTTTTATTTTAATATGCACCATCTTCAGAAAAGGCCTTGAATGGTACTTGATAATCGACCCATCTGAGAATACCCAGCTGCACCTTTCATCTCTTTTATGAACTTGAAGGAAATTATGTGCCCTCTCTTCTCTCTACCACCAACAATCACTAAAGCGTCTAGTCACTGAAATAGCCCAATATCTGGCAATTACACTGGCTATCTACTAGGGGAAAGGACATGGGTGAAAAGCTGTTAACTCACCTGTTACTGTCACATTCACTCGATGGGGTACATGCAATGTAGTTCATTTGACCTGTGAAGGAATGGTGCAATAGTAGATGGCAAAGAGGAACTCTTCTCCTAACAACTCATCTGAAAGAAATGGAATTGTTTAGGTTTGATGGAGTAAAAAAACAAATTAACTAGCAAAATAGCAGAGCTGATGTATCCCCAGTGGATGAAAGGAAGAGCAGAGAGCTGTGCCTTGATCCTCCTTACTCCTTGCCAGGTTTTAACCCATGTGTCCCGGGCACAAGCACACAGTCAGCACAGCGTGCTTAGGGTGAACTTCTAGTGCATGGTGCCTCTGCCTGTATATGTGTTCTTGTCCTGTGGTAGATGGGAGACAACTTACCCTGGAGGGAAGAGGATGCATAGGAACAGCTGCTATATAGATAATGATGTACTGTGCTTAACAAGCTATCTTAATTCCCAAATTCCTGCCTCGTATGCACGTGCTCATAGTTGCTGTGTACGGAGTCCTGTGTGAAATGAAGAATTCGACACCTCTCCCATGGTACCTGGCTAAACCAGCCAACATGAAAAGTGGTATCTTTTTATTTACTCGAGTGTAAACCTGGGAAATTAATTTTACCAAATTCAATCAGGCCATTTCTTCACCTCAGTGTGGTTTCAAACTGAGGTCTTCTCTGTGGAGAACCCTTCATCAGCCACCTGAAATGGGTACCACTGTCCCTCACTCTTGCATTTCACTCTTACATGAAAATGAACAAAAAAAAAAAAAAATTGCCCGTGAACATATTCTGATTTCAGCATCACTCCAAATAGATTCTCCTCACCCAACACCTGTTATTTGCCTGTATAGAGGAAGGGAAGGGAGCTGGCAACGAGAATCTCTGCATTGTTCCTTATGTTGGGAAAGGGGTACTCCGAGAGTCTGCACAACCTGTTAATAATCTGAAGCCATGTTGGGCAGCTCTTCAATAGCATTTGCATCTGTTGTTGCCATTCCACTTCTCACAATTCATGTTGTTAGGGTAGGAGGAAAATGAGAAAGAAGTTAAAGGAATCTTTTGTTTTCTTAATGTGAAAAGTGAAGCATTACGTGGATATTTCAGTACCATAAACTGCATCAGTGCTAAAACATTAGCTTACAAATGTAACTGATCTAAGCATCTTTGTCATATTTTCTGATTACGATCCTGTATTCAGCTACACCAGAAATACGATAGTTAGTCACATCTGTGTGTCTTTTTATCTTCATTAGCTATTGCATCAATTAAATATGACAGATTTTAAAGAAAATTACAGCAAGAAAGCTATCAAATTTTACACACCTTTTTCTTTTCTAAAAGACCTAAAGCTCTTTTGTCAGATATGTGTGGTGCTAGAAATTAGAAAAATTATCTGGGTAATATTTAGCATACAATTCAAACTTGATGGTTTAAAACTTACCTGTGAGTATTAAGTAATGTATTTTTTCCAAAGTATTTTACCACTGATATTACACTCATAACACAAAATTCATAAGACTGGTATAGCAGTTTCTGTTGTTTACTTTGGCACTTCAAATGTGCCTGAAAATAGAGTAAAGGCAAGTTAAGCCTTTTATTGGAAGCAAAGGAAAACTGCTTAACAAAAGGTTCAAGATGACTAATCTGACTGTTCATGACTGTACTAAGTTTTGAAAGCTGTTTGTCATGTCACTGTAAGGTATGAGGCATGCCTTTGCTCCTTTTATCACTTGAGTTTGTACCAGTAAGGAACTGAAAGACAGCTTTTTAAAAATATAATTATTAGATAGCTATGCTGGTATTTCCTTCCAGTTTGATAAATACAAAATCTGAGATGACTAAATAAGCTTGGTTGTCAACTCAAAATCGCCTGTAACATTTTAATGTTATTTCACAGTCAGAGTACATGTCTGAGTGATCAAATAGATTCACTTTAGGACAGAGAAAGCAGAAAAGCAGACATCTTATTTCATGTTAGGCTTCTTTATGAAGAACAGATTGAAGAACAATGCGAAAATTTAGTAAGGAAATGAATACCTTTGCAGCATTTGTTTTATCCTTTTTAGGAAAGGCTTTATCTGCAGCATAAGACAGTTCACAACCTTTTAAATTGGATTCCATTTTCGTAGAAAACACACCTTTGAGTTGGTTGTCTTCTCCCGTGAGATCTCAGATCTACTTACAAATATTTGGGATTACTGGTTAACAGCAGTTTATAGTCATCTGATCTCAGTACTTGAGTTCATTTTGCTTACCAGACCCTTGTCTTGGGCTACTACAGACCAAGTGTCTCATTCTCATTGCCACGCAGGCATAGCCGTCTGGTGTTTGACTGGTTCAGATATTCCTTTGTAAGACATCTGATCATATAAAGCCTGTGGCTGCTAGAGAAAGAAAAGAATAATTCAAAAAAAGAAACAACACTCAAGAATTCAAGAATTTAAGTACCAACTTAAAATCTTGATGTTCTCACTTTTCTTCTAAGGGCACCTCCTTCTGCCTACTACCTGTACAGTGAGACAATTCTGTGTTACATGCAAAACCCGAGGGATATGAATCCCTCCTCCCAGTGTAAAGATAATATATGCAATGAAAGGAGCAGAGTAGTAATTCTTCAGCTGGCTCCCAAGAACCCTATAGTGAGAGCTTTGGAAGAGCAAATTGTTACAACATCAAACTCAGAACAGCAATGCTGTGGCATGCTACAGCCTCCTGGTTTAGGTTTGTGAAGGGATTTCCTTCCAAACACATTTAATATTATTTAAGCACCTGAAGGTAAGTCACATCACTGGAAATGGTTACATGGCATGTCTGAGATTAAAGCACGCAGTGAGGCTGGAAATCCCCAAACCCTGACTTTTAGATGTTCCACAATATAAATATAAAACTATTTGAAAACATTTTTGACTGAAATATAATTGCAGATACAAAAAGCAACTATTAAAATAGTCATGCATCCATAAAACTTCTGCATCCAAAGATTTTTGTCATAATACCTTTATCTATAGAATTTTACTATTTCCAAAATACTAATACCAAAGGAATAACTATTTTTAGCATCTGTTATAATTTTGGGGGAACTTGAATTTTTGCTATTTAATTTTATGATTTTAGTTTGTTTTACTGGATTTGCTAGACACTTATTAAAAAGTTATTTACGTTGTAAGGTAAAAGACCTACATATTTGAAGTTTACCTTTGTCCTAAATCCAAAGTAAATTTCAGAAAGTCATAATTCTGTACAGGACAGATATTGGTCTTTCCAACAACTCTTGTTCCTTATGTTACCTGTCTCTACTAAATGTTGAATCCTGAGTAGCACATTCAAGTATTACATAAAGAATGCAAGCAGCTTGCAGAATCGTAAGAGTAGTTCTATACAAGACTGCCGAGTGAGACTGTGGGCCACCTCTAATGCCTCTCTTCCAGATCCAGTTCAGAATCCACCTTCAATGGCCTTGGCTGCAGATGGGGCTGGAAGACCTGAGCAGCTGAACACCTTTGGATGTCAGGTGTTCAACCTCAGCAGCATCCATTTATAAATGTCCTTGGCTTAGGTCCACTCTCCCTTGTTCTAGAGCTGATGCTCTTTGCTCTTCTCTCTGGTGCCATCCTGGGTCTGAAAGGTTCTGCTGGGTGAATGCTAAGGAATAACATTACAAAGAGTCAGTTTTCTGATCTGTTGAGTTGATTGACTGAAGTCCTTAAAAGTTGTTTACTGGGCTAAAATAATGACTAATCAGGCTTGAAGAGGCAATATAATCAACAGCTTACTACACAATACCAGTACTAGTTAAAGCCTCTTTAGGAACAGCTTGGTACCCTGTTCTAACACTGCTGACTAGATTTATTAGTTTAGTATTGGCTTTCACTGCAATTCCGTTAATCACTTTCATGTAACTATATGCTGTTTGCATTCATGGTAGACAACAAGAGCTTCTCATTTTACTTTTGAATCCTCTGTATAAAAATGTATGGTCCAGCTATCAAGATAAAAAGCACACACCATGTATTTGGCCTAGTTACTCTTACAGTCATGATTAAGTTGTTTCCTAAGGTATCTGTACAGAAATAGCCACCTCTTGAAAGGCTTTGTTGAAATTTAATTTTCAGTAAATAGCTTATGAAAGGAATAATGATCATTCTTAATAACTGATCATGAGTTCTCAGGTGATAGCTTTATATATTACAATGGCTTTAAAAATATGGGACAACTCAGAGCCAGAGAGTAAGCAAATTTACAATATTTATAACTGATGTATATCTTACTAAACCCGCTAAGGCATTTATGAATGGATCTCAAATATCAAAGAAGTAGCTCTTTGTTAAACAATAAATAATTTTGCCACCTGTATCACTGCATGCAGTAGTAGATGGTAAAACAAACTGCAGAGTAAGTTCAGCTAATGCCTTTATAATTTCTTATTGAAGGTCTGGTTCCAAAACAGAAGGGCAAAGTGGAGGAAACGTGAACAAAATGACATTCTGGGGACTGTTCCAGGAATCTCCTTAACGCACCCACTTGGTCTATTTTTGGATGTTCCACTGAGTCATTCTCCCCTCCCAGATCACACGTGGAGGTCAATGCCTCTTTCAACATTGGCTGTGCCATCTATGTCTCCAGCCTTTAGTCCTTCAACCTTAGGGCCATTTGGCCTCAGCAGCCTTACCTGGACTTCTCTCTTCAGAAATCCCATTTTAAATCCACATTTTGGAAGGTATAGAATTAATTTTTTTTTTTCTAAATCTCAAAACTGTTAAAAAATGCTGCATTTTTATTAGTTTGATACTCACATGTTCTCAATAAACATGCTCCCATAGATAAATAAACTTACTAAACTGGGGTTAGTGCCTGTGTAGGATCACTAAGTCATGCTAGTAAAAGCTTAACATGTAATTGCTGTTTGAAGAACAATTGTGCACACTTACTGAAATTTTGGACTCATTGAACTCACATAGACTGCTGTAACCTGGTGGCTCCAGCTCCACCCTTATCTCAGGGACTGACACAGATTATATACCATAAAGTTGTAACCAAGACAGACATGGCTTGTGGGTGATTTGACAGACTAAAGGTAGTCAGACACCTAGAACTCCGGCAATTCATTTCAGCTGAACCTGCTGTCTGGGTTTTCTTGCCCAGCAATCTGAAATTTGTCAGCAAAATGCTGCTGCTGTTCTAGTGCACACCGTAAAATAGGAATAAAGCATGTGTAGTGTGTGTGTATATGTATAATAGGTCTGTAGAGATATATATATATATATATATATAAAAAGAAGAGCGCACTCTCCTCTTGCTGATAGTATAGCCTGTATTGTAGTTCCACATTAACAGACAGGCAAATGCCACTTTTCACATGGACTAACTTGTCTGAACAACTTTACTGCATATACAGCCACATAATTTGGTCTTTTTATGAGGTGGTTTATTGCTTTGACAGAACAGGCTGATCTACAGCAACCATGGTTTGTTTAGAAAGGATTTAGCATTAGCAAATGATTGCTGTTCTAGGTATCTGCATGCCACGTCTGCTGATCTATTTTAGTTTAAAAGGGTTTGGTTTTTTGTTTAGGGTGGGTTTTTTGGGGGGGTTTGTTGTCATTGTGGTAGGTTTTGGTTTGGTTTTTGTGGGCTTTTTTCTTTTGTTTTGGTTTTAAGGGCAAGACACTGTACAGCAAAATAAAGCTGAATTACATTCTGGAAAACAAAATGTACATTTGGAAGAAACTGGAAATTTTGGCACTTTTTTCTAATACTTTGGGTGGGGGAAGCTGCAACTCAGTAAGTACTTGTTCTCCAAAGCAATTCTTAATTTGGATAATATTGACTTCTTTCAAATACAGGTTTCTCAATGCTTTAAATCCTCTCATGACAACAGCTTCAGTACTAATGAAAGCTCCTGGACCCCCGTCAGACCCCACTCTTACTGCCTTCACTGATCCAGCAGCAGTTGAAAGGAAAACGTCAAGCATTGCAGCACTAAGACTCAAAGCGAAAGAACATTCAGCACAAATCCCTCAATTAAACCTCATCTCCAATCTTACAAACACTAACAAAGAACTTTGTTAGGAGCTCTCCCACAGACCACAGCCACGGAGCGGAAAGTGAATGCCTTCTCCAGTAAGTACCCCCCATTTTAAACAAGAAAGCAAGCACACGCGCACACACAAAGTTGTGGTTCCTCCATCTTCAGCAATGGACTGAAAGGAAATAACCCTGCTAAAAATTGGTCTCCTTCATTACAACATGAAATCAGGTAGCAAATTAGCTTGTATAATTTCTGACACTAAAGAAACAGAAGCAGAAACTGTCTCCTCTTTGTAATTCAGCCCAATGTGAACCTCAAGCTTTGAAATCCCAAAACTCACCAGATGCTAGTCCAAAGGTTCAAAATTCTTTGTAGGAATAACTTCAGTTTTGTAAGCAATTCTTAACTCGCTTCTCAGGAGAAACTCTTACACGCAGTACTTGAGACCTGAGAATCAGTACACCGTTGTTAATTTTGAGACCATGCTTCATGTTGAAGTGCAAATGCCAGTGAAATCTCGCATTTTAGACCTGCAGTGATGAGGTGGGGACTATTTTTAATATAGGCTTTTGATGCAGAGCTAGGTTTGTATAAAGAGTACCTTGTTTCAAACTAAGAAAAAAGTTTGCTTTATGTCCACGGTGACAACATTTTAATAATTAAAAAAATTTAAACTTTGTATATGAAAACTGTATCCTGTGGAAGTAGGTTATCCTGTGCAGTAAAGTGTATGTAGTTCTCTGTGTATATACACATATCAATAAGTAGCTCATAGCTGTAAATATGAGGTTGCTAAATATTTTTAGCATGATTACTGGCACGTCTTACGGACCAGTAAGTTGACAGACTACTTGTACATTTCCAGACATTTCATGCCTTCAGTAGATTCAGAATTTAAGTGAAAACTAAATGTGAAGTGTTAAATTCTTCCTCGGGCTGATGTTGAAATGAGTGACAATGGGCCTCACTGAACAGGAGCGTAGAGCTCATTGCAATCCTGGGCACCCTTTCTGGCCTCAGACAGGTCATTTTAAAGTTTTTGCTGAACTTCCCTGCCTGGGAAATGGGACTGAGAACAACTATCTCATCTATAGGTCTGATGCTTGAGAGTGAAGTGAGGGTAAGCAGTGTCCTCCTTTTGCAGCCGACTCGCCTACCTCACAGGGCTGTTGTGAGGACCAATTAAACAAACATGACACTGTGAAAATCTTGGAGTTATACACGTGCTAATTGTTACTTAGCAATTACAAAAGAAAGGCCAACAGCTGATGACACATGAAGATCACCTTTCCCATACCTGTTGCACCAGCCCAAGCAAGCTCTGCTTCTGTGGGCTCATGGGACAACATGGAACTCCCCCATTGATTCTGCCTGGTTCCTCAAGACTATTCTCAAGCACTTATATTCACACTGGAAAGAGTTCATGTATTTTAGAACTTCTTTATCAAGGCTATTCTGGGACTACTTTTAAGACTACACAGATATTCTCAAGGCTAGACTTGTGAGTGCAGAGCTCCAGATGCCAAACTGTTTCTGTAGGCTCCTCTCAGCTTGTACTGAGGTACCTGACAGAGAAGGCAGTTTGCTGGATCAGTTTTCTATTTCCTCTGAAATACTAATAGCTCTGACTGCTCTTGAGTCATAACCTATCACAAGACTGGAAGTATTTCTGGGTTCCTAGACCTCATTGTTAACACAAGTAGAAGGTGGTGGTGTTTCACAGTGTGGAGAAGCAAGCTTTCTACCCAAGTTACACTAGGCCTGCACTGTGGGTCAAGCAGCAGGAGACTTGGGAAGCGATGTAACCAGGACCTCTCACACAAGGTTTGAGTTTGTTTCTGCCACAACAGCTATTTGCTTCCACCAGGCCACTGTCACAGCTCAGACTGTCAACTGGCAGCACAACATGGTACCAAGTCAGACACTGAATTTGTTCCAAATGAACCTTTTAAGTAGGTTAATGGTTTGAAAATTGTCATTACACAACTCATGTTCTATTCTGTATAAGGTTTTGTGGCATCTTTCCTTGCCATCAGTGCTTCTCTCTTGCAAACCAAGGAGGTTCTGCAGGAAAGCAAACTCTTGTTGCTGTTTCATTTAAAGTAGCAGAGACTGTCCTGTATTTGCCATAAGCCATTCAGAAAATAACTCTGCAATAAAAATAAGACCGAGGTATTTTTGCCAGATTATATTCCTAGACAAATTTACCAGAAGCAGCATGTGTGACACAACTGCTGAAGGCTGTTTTTAAACATTGCATGAAATAGTAGGCCCTTCCTAATCACCAAAATATTCATCATTGATCCCAGGGCCAACAGAGATCTCACTCAGGTTGGGGGGTGGGGATCAAATTAAAAAACTAAAATTCCCCTGATTTCAGCAGTTACATCAGAGATAATTTTCATTTATCAAAAAAGTTTTTCCAATAGCTATGGACAGAAATAATCTGAGGGACAGCAATTAACAGCCAAGTAACTTCTCTCATTTGTACCGTAGCTCATGCCAGAGCTGGGAGCTGCTACCCTTACCCAGTGCCCGCAGCCACTTCAACACCACCCTGGGAACGGCAGGGTTGGACAGCAGGGTTGGCTCCGCCACCCTTGACAGATTGATTTGGTGTTGCTCTTTCCTAATTCTCCTTACAACAGTGCACCTTTCCTCCAAGAAACCCTCCTTTCTACTGAAAACCACAGCCAAGCACCAGCTTGTTACCTCTCCCCTGCCACCACGAGCTGTGGCCTCTCCTGACATTGTCACATGGAGGCAGGGACAGTCTCCACTCTGGTGTGTATTTATGCTTAGCTTTGTGGCTTCAAGCACCTGTGTCCTGTTTGATAAATGAGAGCATTGCAAAGGGAAGGACTTTGCCTGTTTTGTTACATTGCTTAATAAACAGAAGCTGCCATTCCTGTGCCGCTTGAGCGGATGATGATGTCTGGAAACATTTGCATTTCCCAGTGGGTGCAGGTAGAGAACACAGCTTACTGATGTTCACCTTGGTTTAGTTTGAAATGCAGAGAGGTTTTCTTTAAGCTAATTTCATTTTTTCTGCTTTAATGAGTCCTTCCAAGAAATTTCAAATCTTTCATGTGAATTGAAAAGCCAGTTGTGAGAGCTAATGATATTATGAAAATAAACACGCAGAACAACACTTGAAATCCAGTTCAGGAATCAGAGTGCATCTGTAACCAAAACTCAACAAGTTTTTATATTAATTATTACTATCTCATAATGCAATATCACACCAAGGGAAGAAGGTTTACTTATTCAGTCTATTTTAAAATTAAATAAAGCAGCTTAATTATAAACTGTTAGGGATACAGTATTAAAATTGCATTTAAAAATAGTTGGGGAGCATTTAGCTGAAGAACCTTCAGTCTAGTTTCATAAATACACATAGAATGATAGAATAGTTTGGCTGAAGGGACCTTCAAAGCTCATCCAGTCCAACCCCTGCCACAAGCAGGGACATCTTCACCAGCTCAGGTTGCTCAGAGCCCCGTCCAGCCTGGCCTGGGATGTCTCCAGGGATGGGGCATCCACCACCTCTCTGGGCATTCCAGTATTTTACCACCCTCATTGTAAAAAATTTCTTCCTTCTATCTAGCCTGAATCTCCCCTCCTTTGGTTTAAAACCATGGCGCAATGCTCCTACCACGAACCAAGTGTGGACATATACTTTCCCAGCTTTTCTGAGGGCAAGGAGGAGAGCAGCACCTGAACAGGCCAGCCACTTGGAGAGTTTCTCACACTGAGCGTTGCAATTATTTCCTGACACTTTATCTTGCCTTATGCACTAAATTCTTTAGTCCTAATTTAGGCAAAACCTATGCTGATCTAGATTAAGATTGCAGGATTTGACCCTATGTCTCTCTTCAGAATAAAGAGTTGCAGCCTAATTCTTCTATGGGTGACATCAGGACAGTTTCCTGGCATCAGTTTCAATGGCAGCAGGCCTGGAGCCCTGCTTGTTTTATTGGGTTTGTCTGGTCACAATTTTTTAAGGTCTTTCGTGGGAAGATTCTGCAGCATATTGGTATGTCTTCAATAAACGTCCACAAATATTTCTATTGGAGTACTCACATTTGGCTGAATTGCCAAGTTTGTTCAGTTTGTTCTCTGCCCCAAGTTCAGTTCTGATAACACAGGCCATTGGGTAAATTTCCGTATTTCCAGTGACATAATATCATCAGAACTTTGCCTACAAAGAAAGAGCAATTTTGTTGGGGGAAAAAAAAAGGAGAATAATAGGCCAGGTGTTTGAAGAAAAGACAAAGAAACAAGCACAGTAGGGTGTTCTGACTCACAAATCTGTATTGAGAAAGAAGTATTCATGAAGAAAATTAATTTAAGAAGTATGTAGTTCAGGTTTTGAGCCCATAAGTTCCTTTCAAAAACAGATTAGTGATTAAAAACTTTTTTTAGTCTAGCAATCTCTTAAACAATTAGCACAGTAATTGGAAAGGGACTACAAATTCAAATCTAGATGGACATAAAAGAGTTTCCCCATAGAGCTTTGCCTTGGTTTTGTGGGTAACTGGCATGCACCTGCCTTTACCATCAGTGGGGCTGAAATACTGAAGAAGTGCTCTGAATAGGGATACAAATGCCCCAAACAGTAATGCCATACAAATTACTTAATTCATGTAAAGTAGAAGTAATTGTATTGATTATGAATGTGTGAGTGACTCCTTTATTTCAAGTTATATGAGATGTAAACCACCAGCTTGCAATGGAGTCCTCACTGCAAATTTGCCAACCACAGGGTAGGATGTTACTTTTTTCCTTATTCTAAACAAGAAATCCAAATCCACTGCCGCATGGAAATAGAGATCTGCTGACTTTAACCTAAACCAGGTAAATAAGAACTTCTCTGTAAAAACTCCTCTCCCCTCCAGCCAGGTAATAATTTTGCTCCACTCGTTCATCCTGCAAAAGATGTCTGAAATCAAAGGAAAAGGAAGATAAGAGAGAAATATGCACAAACTTCAGATGTTTTCCCTCAAGGCAGAACTTTTTTGTTGTTGTTTTTGCTATTATTGAAATTTTTAACAGCTTGTTCATTTTCAACCCTGGCATTAAATGCCATAGAATGCAACTAGATAAAGCCTAGACTGCCAAAAGAAAAAAAGGGAGAGATTGTGCATAGTGTATCCCTGGCAACGTAATTACACTTACCAGCAAACGTCTGAGTTGTGGCTTCCTAGGAAGCTGTAGGAACAGAATACACACAAGCAGAAGCACAGGATGACATGCATGCCACCTATGTGTCACTTACTTGAGCTACACAAGCACCCAAATTGCAAAAAATGCAGTCAAGGACATGGAATTTCTATAGACCTTATATTCAAGTAGTTCTACATATGGATTACAAGAAAATCAAGCCAGTGGGTTGTGTTCCAGTCTGCATTGATCTACATGAAACCATCCCCTGCTCCAGCGTGGGCCTCCATGGCTGCAGCTCCTGTTAGGAACACCAGCGCCCCGGGGTCCCCCACGGCCACAGGGGAGTCCCTGCTGGGGCCTGGGGCATCTCCTCCTGCCCAGCCTCCTTGTCATGGGGCTGTTCTCATGCTTTCCCCTCACCGCTCACTGCCCAGCAGCATTTTGCCCTTCCCTAAATATGCTTTTCCCTCAGAAGGTCCTGCAGCCCCACAGTACCCAGTACTGTGATGAGTACTTACAAGAAGGGATGTGTCACAAGCTCGTCTTTGCACCTAGAACTTCCCCATGGCTTAAGAAGTACCTGACTTCAGCTAAGGCCATTCCTTACTCCACACAGAACCTGTCCATTCACTGCCTATACACCACTTCCAGGTTCGGACGCTGTCCCAGACATCCCTCCTGCCATGACCAGCCCCAAAGCCCAGCCTGTCCCGCTGCCAACGAAGGAGCCACAGCGCAAAGCAGCGAACTCCTTTAGTTCACAACAGCAGCAGAGCACCCAAAGAAATCAGCTCTGCCAGCCACTTGTCCCCTCATCACCTCTTGGCCGTGATGTCCTCCACCCCCAAATGTATTTAGTCGGCTAAAAAAATGTGAGGTTCACCTTCAAGGATTGAAGACGTTCAGTCAAGCATTATGCCAAGGCACAATTCCTGGAAGGAACATAATATTCTTGATTAACTTCATTTGTTGGCCACAGTAACATTTCCTATATTCCAGTTGGGGAAGAGTTGCTCTGTGATGGCTGGTGGGCAGTCACTAGAAGACTGGGATGAGCTTGCAAAGTCACACCAACGGAGTGCCAAAACTTTTACATTAAAATATATATACTGAATGAGAGACTCTTGTTTGTTGGTTTTGTTTCGGTCTGGTTTTTATTTTAAAAAACCTACCTTATCAGTAATGATCCACAGAAAAACTAGGACAAAATACCTGATGTAGCTGTTACAGATAAAATCTTAAGTCTTTGGTGTGAGCAGCATAGCGACATTATTGTGAACTAAAGCAGAAGCAGACAAGACAGCTTGAATTACAGTTTCATCTGGTTCAAAAGGGTTGCTAGTAAAATGTATTTAGGTGATCTGCTAAAGAAAAGAATACATTGCATTTTGCAAGCACCCAGTCACAGCTAGAGATTTTGACAAAAGTTGACTTTCACACACAATTAAACAAAATAATTTCAGTTTTCTACTTTCATAGAAGCTGATCCACAGACTGCCCTATCTCCAGGGTTATTTTGTATTGATAAAAAATCATGGGATTAATGTTTGTGAAAGAAGACAAGAAAGGACAGCATTATTATAGCCTTATTTTCTATATATCCCAAAGTGAATATAGGAAGAGAAGTGAAGCAGGCTGCAATGTTAATGTATGAGAAGAGCCTGGAGACATTCTCATCAGCAAGTTATCAGAACATCTAAGTCTCAGCTCTGCTAGTGCTCTCTCCAACTGAACTAGCAGAGAAGTTGCTGACTGCAGCAACAAAGTTTTCAGTTGATGTTTCCGCAGCGGTGTGGTTCTTGGTACACAGCTACGCAAAGAGAGAGCGAAGGAGTGAGGGGGCTACATCTGCAGGATGGAGGAACAGATGCACGAGATTCCTACTCAGCTCCCAGCTCCACAGCAGGGTTTCTGCTTCGGGACTGTGGTGAGTTCGGTGCTCTGAGCTCAGCCCTGGATGCGAAACAAACAACCCTTCCCAAGAAGAGTGGATGGCAAGTGCTAAGGACTGCAAAGACACAGCCTTGCAAACAATAAAATAGCAGCTCCAGGTATTAAAGAGCACAGACAAAATTCTCAGTTTTAAGAAGAACTCAATCTGCATCTTAGTCTCTCATCCCTAGTCCAAGAGAAGGCAGGAAATAACCCAATTTCTTGTTTTCAGTACAGACATGGCCATTACTAGGGACTCTCAGAATTTTACCTTACGAAGGTGTCATTTCAAGAACAATTATTCTTGAAAACATTTAAGACAAAAATGCATGTCTGTGCTGCAGTCAAATATGTGAAATTATTCAGCACCTCAACACTGGAGCATTCGCAGTTTTGCTTGTGCAAGAACACTTGGATCAGAGAAACAAAAGATACTGCAGGCCATTCAGATGTCTGCAAAAAAACAGTCCAGTGAGACTCAGACATGTGTTTCTAAGGATAACATACCTGTCAATGAGAGGAGGCTTTGCTTATTGTAGTAAATCTAAAAGCACCCTCGAAATCTCCACTGTTACTACTTAAAACTAGTTATTCACACCCTGCATTTGACTAGGCAGTCTCCATTCACTGTTAAGTCTTCCTGGCATCCCCAACAAAACACTTTTCATGTAAGTTCCTATACACTGGTAGTGATCAAAAAGGAAGACCCAATTCTAGATGAGAAAACAAACAAACAAAAGAACAAGAGAAGCAAGAAAACACCAGGCTCCATGTACAGCAGGCAAAGGCCTTAGCACCCTGCTGAATAAAAGCCATGGATCACTTCAATCAAAGCTAAACCAGCTCAATCTGTCAGTGAGAAGCACAAGGGAATATCTAACCTTACTGAACTGAGTCTGTCTGGCCCCACTGACATATACTGTTAACGGTACAGCATTCAGAGACATCAATAATCACTACCATACTTGTCATAACCATGAAGTTGTTTGTTTTAACTGACATATTCCCCAAAGTTTTGAAATTACTAATCACTGTAAATGTCTGTTTCCCCTGGAATTGCCCCTGTGCCAGAAGCTAAGCCATGCTAAACAACTGCAAACATTATCCTTCACTTCCAGAACTTGCCAGCATTATTTTGGGGTTCTGGTTGTCTGGAGTTTTTAAGTCCATTATTAATCAGTTATATTATGCCTTGCAAAATGTAATTCTATAAGTTATTTTCCTAAACACAACTGAAATCATGGCTGCATAATAATAATAATAAAATCCACCTACAAAGTTACAGTCTTAGATAATTCCTACATCACGTGTAGGGGAGAAGGATAGAGGTTTTATTATAATATGAGAATATTGTTTCTTCTTTCCCTTCAAGGTTTAAAAGGCATTACCTACAGACTTTGCAGTTTGGCAGCTACACATCCAGACAGAAAAACATTCCATTCTCTGCTACCATTTCAATATGGAAAGGTCTCATACACAATGCAGCAGATTCACAGCAGGTCCTTAGAAAATATTGTACCTTTAGTACCTTTGAGTAAACAGGGGACTTCAGAAGGAGAAAAATGAATACGACAAGCAATCCAAACAAATTTTAAAATAATTTCACGAATGGTTTCCCTTTCAGAAGGACAGAAAACTCTGGCTACTCTCTAAAACACTCAACTGATAGCTTACTTATTAGACAAAAATTAGTGTCCATTCAACCATGAAAGAGACAAGCCATTATATACCATAAGAGAGATCAAACTGACATCAGCTACTGTACATCTTGACACTGACTACATAATCAAAGTAAACTTTGCCGTATGTGACTGATCTGTACCTGTCAGTTATCACCATCTCTGCTCAGATGAGTTTGTGTGTCACCTATGTACATGGGACAAAACAAATAAATAAATTGCAATGTTATCGCTTCAAGCTGCTCACATAGTAAGGGGAGAGTGCTTAGTATTCCATAATGGAGTTAGGAGTAATTTACTGCAAGATAATTTCTTTTGGACCTAAAATGTCCTGCCTCCTGTAGAGCAGACAAATAGAACTATCTAACAGGAAATGGGGCATGATAATACTGCTCTTTAAATAGAACTAACAAAATGGAAATACAATAGGCATTACAAAATATACAGCTAACAGTTATCAAAACCTTTGATGTTTTTATAGCTATTTACTGCAAGAGATTGTATTAGCTGCTCCAGCCCATTTTAATGCAAGAAAAGTTTAACATGTTTTTTAAAACACTTAAAAAAAAAAGTTAAACCTCTGAAGTAGTATCTTTGGGTATCCAGGGAAGCTGAGTATGAGGAGAGAAAGCCACTTCATTGAAGAAATAACAAAGATTTGGCAATCAGCTCCAACAGTGGTGTACACGATGGGCTGTAGTTGTAATAGCACTGATGGTTTAATCACCCAGACTAACCTTCCTCTGTCTGAGCAGAGGTGCAGCAGGGTGCAGAGGCCGGGACACTCACCGGGGACTTGAAAGACAATTCTGCCTTTGCAGCTCCACACAGCTGAGGCAAGACATTCCACCCTTGTGCCACACTTCGCCCTGTCTGCACAGCTCGGACTCCTTAGGGAAAGGAGCATCGCTCACCCCCCTGCTTTACAGTGCCACCGGGATCCCAACCCTCTGCACCGCCACAGCACAGCCCTTGACATCAGCCATCTCAGAAGTGATCGCCTGGGCCCCCTTCTCAACACACAGAACTGTGTTCCTGGCAAAGCATCATCACTGAAGTATCGCCTCCTCGCTGCTGTCCTGTGAGAAAAATCGGATTTCAGACAGCAGTAAGCTCTGTCACGGCATTGAAAATCCGGTTTCTGAAGAGATCCAGCTCAGCTCAGCTCACTTCTTTTACTACCCTACCTGGCTTCTTTGCATGGGATGCAGTCCATCTGCTACTGCAGAGCCAATAAATGACACAATGAGGCATTAATGCAGTAGATGTTCTTATTGTAACAGAGACATTCTTTTTCCTCACCTTCTCTTTCAGCCATGCTTTTAGTACCAATTCCTGAACTTCAAAAGGAACAAAACAAGTCTGGAGGAACTCCACCAATGGCCCCTTGCTGAGAGTGATGTTGTGTTTAGGTTTCTTCCTCTTAAGAACTTGTCAGCTCTCCTCCAGTTCGCCAAACAGAGCCCTTCAGCACAGCACACCTCTGCCTGCAGCCCCAAAGACAATAACCAAGGTCTTTGTGGAGAATTAAATTTGTTGAGCTGATTTTTTTCTGCTTGATACATATAAAGTAATTTCATTGTCTTCCCCCTCGATTGTATCACTACACCAAAATCATCTTGGTTCTGGCCTCCCTTTTGTCTTTTCTGTCCAGGGCCCAGTGGTACCTCTCTGACCTGAAAAAGAGAAATTATCCAGGAACAAAACCGTTGCTACAGTAGAAAGTGAAATGAGAGCAGCTCCCAAACCCAGCTTCGCTCTGCATCCTGGGGTCAAGCTGAATCTCCAGCCACCAAGAATGTTGCTTTACAACAAAATTTTCAGGGCACTCAGTGCTAAGCTTCTTTCCAGAGCATCTCTTTTGTCCTTTTTGTTGGTGTCAATTCCCTCTCAGGGAACTTCTTCAGTACAACAAAATATTTATTGATGCTGAATTCTCTGTGAAGTAGAAGAGGCTGGAAGATTCTCTTCAGTGAAAGAAATTTTAAATATTTCACTTTCCAAGTAGCTCTGTGAATACAGGGAAGAAATGCATAACTTAAACACAAGAAGTTACTGACCCAGAAGTGATTAGCATTAGCGTAAAGCTTTCAGACCCTTTTTCATCTTATTGATTCTAAGCAGAATAAATCCGTAAATGATAATAGGGCTCAATTTAAATTACCTACAGCAAGTGCTGCTTTTTAGCTCTCGTCAGACAATCATGCTGTTCAATCAGCTCCATTCTGAATGTACAAAGCAAATTAATGTGTATAAAACAGTCATAACTCAGGCCAGTTTTCAACAAAAGAATCTTTTATGTAGCACACAACTGCCTTTTATTGACATGCTTTTAATTGAACCTATAATGCTAAGTCCATATTCTACCTAATTATAGCAGAAAATACATATATCTTTCAAAATACTGACCATACCTTTCCCTTTGTAAAGTTTCTAGGAACTTTACCAGGGTACAGAATGATGTTCTCAGTTAAGCCTGGATTTGTTTAGAGACACTAAGAGGGCATGAGAAGACACTTCTGAGCACATCACAGCCAAGCAACATCTCAAGGATTACATTAGCACACTGGATCACAAGGCCGGTTCCTCACTCCTTGAAGCCAGTCTGTAACTGTGCCTCTCAAAGCAACTCAGAGGGCACTGTAGCGTGTGACATTGGTAGAGAAGCCTCCAGTCTGGAAAAACTGCTCCCTAAGCAGCTCATTTCTTTTTCAAAAGGGATCTTTAATGTGTCTTACTTTTTTTACTTGTGTTGCTCAGTTTACCAGGGAACAGGCAAGTCCCAGGAAGCCACGATGCTCCTTCTTTAAAAGGTGAACTCCTGGGACAACAGAAGCAGCAATGGCAGGAAACAAAGAATTAAAGGTGAACTCTTGGAAATACTTCTGGGTAATCCAAGAAACTTGCCCAGCAGGATTATCTTTGTGAGGTCAGTGATGCCAGGGGTGCGTGGGTTACTTGCATTTGTCTCCACCATTTCAACCAGGATGGCTTAAAGAGAGCTAGAGAGGGATTCTGCAGAGGTGACACAGAACAGAGCACAGGTCTTTTATTTCCATTTCGACATTGCCAAGCCCAGAGCTTGCTGTGGGTAGGAAAGATCCTCTTGACAATAAAGCCTCAAGCTAAGACAGGAGCACATACTCTTCTCTAAGAACAAGCATGCCATACCATGGTTACCAGTAGCAAAGAGCAAAAAAACCCAAGGCTAAAATCAACTGTGCTGTTGGCATCAATTTTAACACAGGTAGAACTCCATCTCAAGAATGGCCATTGACAATTAGTCAATGTTATTGCCAGGCTCTTCTGACAGGTCTGTACGCCCTTGACACTATGCATGCAACTCTCTTCTAGCATTTTGCTTTAAACCTTCACCTTAAACTATGTTCAGGGTGTCTGGTTAATAGGAAGAAAGACAAGAACGCGGCCACTCTTACACGCACCCAGGCACAGCGAGTAGCTGGGAACACCACAGAGATAGGCAAGTTCTTTAGCAGTAGCAAAATACTCGTCCTGATCCACACACACAAAGGAAACCTGCAATGTGCACGACCCAGTGACGCTCCCTGCGGCACCAACGCCCCTGTTCTATGGGCGCAGGAGCCGCCGGGCTCAGTCAGGGCTCCCGCCCCCAACAGCGGCTCCCGGCACCACCGACCCGCTCGTCCTCTCGCTTCGCTTTTTCTTCCTAGAGAATTTCGTCACACACTGCAATTAAAAGTCTGTAAGCACTAGTGGAGTCAAAGTAAATGCATGTTTAATCTCTCTGAGGAAATATTTAAGAAGTGTACTGAGATGTATTTACTGAAGATTTCACTAATTCAAATAAATCAAGTTAAAATTACAGACTAGACTGGCTACTGTCAGTTTTGTGAAAACCCTTCCATTCAAGAAAGCAAATCAAAATGGTAAGTTCATTTGTTCTTTGCTTTTTAACTGAGAATAGAGCTGACATTGATGTTGTGGTGAAAGACATTAGTATTTAACTACTTGAAGAAATTCACATTACCACAGTGTCCTTTTAAATTGCTCTACTTATGTTCGCCACATAAGTTGCTATTAGCAACTGTAAAAAAAACAAAAAAAAACCAACCCCTTATTTTATTGTATTGAATATAGCAATGGTTTATTGTACTAAATTCTTTGGAGCTTTCTTCATTCAATATTTGAAATAAAATTAAAATGCTCTCCCTGAAAAAGAATGCTTTCTTCCAGAGTATATATATCCTTCACTGTAAAAACAGACTTTAAAAGCTAATGTAGCTGACAAGTAATCTCCAAGTTTTATAACATGAAGTAAAACAAGTCCTTGTGAGAATATTGACCTGCCCCTTAAACATCACTTTCCAGCTTTTAAGCTAAATAAAAGCACGTTGCTAAAATCCTTACATTGAAGTGATTTTTATTTCTCTGAAGCATGTGGTAATTCCTGTTTGCCCTTTGATACTTTTGGGTTTTTTTGCATACCACTTTTCCAAATCTGTATTACCAAAGAGATCCGAAGGAGTAGAATGCAGATGTTATATATTTAAGGATGAAGCAATCATTTTATCTAGGAGAGATCAAACACTTTAAGATAAGCTGTCATTAAATATTTAAGTGATGCTTCTCGAAGAATTAGTGAGTCTACCTGATGTTTAAAACAAAACACTTTTTAAAATGTTTGTTTTACTAAACAGAAAATGTGTCTAGCACTCAGATTGGGTGGACAGAGCTTTACATGCAGTTAAACAATACACTGCTGAAATACCAGACAACATACTTGTTCTTGAAACACACTGATCATTAACAACTCGGAGTTACAACATTGCTTAAATTAAAACAAACAAACAAACAAAAAGGTGACATGCCAATAGATTCTCATTTACCACACTCTTTACAGAGGAGGATCAAATTAAAAGCTGGAATGAAGAATTCCAGTCTGGTAGTACTGTAGCATTAGAGAAGGAATGGATAAGTAATGAAGTCGGGAGGAAGGCTGGATGGTCCTGCCTCCCGTTCTGCTCAGCCTGGGGCAGGATCCCGCTCAGCTCACAGTGTCTGCAGCTCCCCCAGCTCCGCACCAGGGCAACACCACCTCCTGGACTCGCAGGAATGAACACAGGATCAACCAGCTTTGGTAGAGAAGCAGCTTTGGTGCCCAATGCATACAACATACTTAAATACACCTGTGTAACCCTATTTAAGTAGCACAAGATAAGCACAAGCCTCAGAGGATGAAGTGTTCACTGACATCGTTCAGAAACGCTTCACTCACTCACTGCCGATCTATGCCTAAAACTTTAACTAGTCTCAGAGCTTCCCTTTATCAAGTTTAAAGTTTATTGCCCTGCAGCAGCACAAGGACAGAATCCCCTGCACATGTTCCATCAGGCTCCAATGTTCTTTACAGCGGCTTAGTCAGTGGGACACAGAGTTTTAATAAATAACCATGGGTAAGGAACAAGATAACGGTGACAAGAAGATAAAAAGTTGGCTCTCAATGGCAGGGAGCCGTTCACATGTGCATCTAGCTGGGTGAGATCCACCTCCCTCATCAGTGCAAACACACTTCGCTAAAAACTGTAGTTAGATGTGCCTTCAGGAATGGGCTGAAATGATGCTGAAGTCAGGCTTTCAGATCTGGCTTTACAGCATCTAATCCTGCTGTATGGAGCTAAACAGACACCAAAACCCCTTTTTCTCTTCCACAAGCACTCTTACCTAGACCACCTCCAAAACATTGTTTGTTTGTTGTTAGTTTGGTTTTAAATATAGTTAGCCTCAGATTCTTCTTATTTTTTCTAGCAGTACTTAAAAAAAAAATCTGTCTAGATTACTAGACCTTCCTGCTTGAGTTAATTTTTCTTGTTTCATCAGGACACATCCTAGATTTCCATGCCTTTCTGCTTGTAAAAACTGTTCTTTTCTTCTGGAACAGAGGATCTAGATTTAGTTCAGTCATTACATTCATTTTTTAATGCATTCCAGGTCTCTAGAGACAGGTGGTTCAGGATGAAGAGAGATAAATATAGCTGCTTCTCCATGGAGCATTCTGTTGCCTCAGGTTTCCAAATCCAAATTAAGTAGTTAATGATTTATGTATACACTGAGCATTAGCATCTTTGTGCCACGTTAGTCATCAGATCACAAGTGGCTCTAAAGAGGCTTTAGTCAAACAAATGAATATTAGGTTGAATGATTCAGCTTACTTCATGTAAACACTTCCAGCATGTTCACATTGATCATCACTAAACTGCACAGGGGCAGGCAGTCTCCCTTCCCAAGTTAAAGGAAAAAGCCAACAGTACCACAGCAGCAACAAGTCCTTGGCTCTTTTAAATTCAAGTTTTATCACACTGATATGCCCTTTCCCAGGTGTGTTATCCAAGGCTGCAAGCATTCACCATCAGTAGTTTTTATTAAAGCTTCACTGATGCCATTATGAAACTGCAAGACTGCATCTCTTCCTTCAGAGATAACTTTCAGCTTTCGTAGTCACAAGAAACCCAGAAATACATAACCAGAGACCAGTTGTATTTATGCCTGCATGCAAGTATTAATGATTTTTTTAAAGTAATTTCCTGGTGCAAAGATCTCAGACTTCTTAGACACCGAGTTAGAAATACAGGGCAGGTGTGAATTCTTCATCCGCACTAAACCTTCTGGTTGTACATATTGTTCTTTCTACCAAAGTTTCCTCTAAAGGTTTTTCTTTCTTCCTTCCTTTCTTTCCCTTTCTCCCTTCCTTCCTTTCTCAATCTAATACTCAACATGAATCCTTTTATCAACATAGCAATATAAACAGATGAGCAAAAGTATCATTTTGGATCCAGCATCTAGCTATATCAGTGTTTTTAACTCAGCCTTTGTCAGCCTTCACTTACAGGGTGAAATCTGCAGATGCCAAGTTTTGTTTTGCTAAGAATGTCTCTCTAGAGTCACAAACAATATCAACAGTCTTTGTCTAGTGAGTAATCACTTTATTTTCAGTACTGCCTTACATTATGCAGCCTATTATTTCATTTTTATCTTTCCTACATGTCAGAAAACCTGCACTATACTGTGCCTTCTGCCTGCTCTACTACATGGTGCAAAAATGGCTTAATTACAGACTATATAGATATTTCCCCAATCATCATCAGTACTACCTGATAGGGGCATATTTACCCCAGCAAAGCCTTTTTGGACTTCTGTCACGAAACACAGAATCTAATTATTATAGCAGCAATCATCCAACACTAAGTTTGCTTTCACTGTGAAACCTTTATAATGCTTTGTGTTCTTAACACCCCCGTCCTTCTCCAGGCACGTTCACGGTGGGCATTTCTGTGGCTCTGAAGCACGGTACAAGTACAACTCACCTTCGCCCTCAGTGTTCACTTGGGTATGGAGCAGAGCCCCTGGTTAAGGCTGGGGCGCCACAGCGCTGAGTGCAGGAGGGAGAACTCTGCAGGGAGAAGCTTCACTTTCCACACAACAGCTGAATACTGAAGAGGAATAACAACAAAGCACGCTGCCGGGAGAGAGCAAAAGAACGTGGCCATAAGGCACCTCCTTTCCAGACCAGAGCTCCGTTTGCTGGACTGGGTAGGCAGATCCTCGCCTTTATGACATGGTTGAATAAGGGATGCTATAAAAAAAGACATAAAAATCCCACCATGTTGACTCCTGTTCTTGAGCAATGCAAGTTTAGCAGAGAACAGTACAGCTTCTTTCAGACTTTTTTCTTCTCTTGGGGGCGGGGATGCTGCAAGGGTTCACTGTTTCTTAACAGAAAACAATTAAGAAAAGTTTTCTTAGAGACTATGATTAACACTTCCCAGAAACACTCTTTAGCAGTGCATTTTTAGAAAACCATTCTGATGGCATCCAACTAGAAATGCAGTGCTAACACGGCACGGCTTTACTCTGCAAAATGTAAAGCAAAGTTGTCTCAAAAGTGGAGTCGAGTACTTGTTAACTGGCAGAGACGGTCTTAAAAAAAATTCAGAAGCAACTAGAACAATACTGATTTTCAAGGTTAATTTGGTTTTTTTTTTCTATACTCTGCTTTCGGTAAACTGCCATCAGAAGTCCTTTAACAACAGGACTGTTCAGCTGTATTCCCAGCCCCACATTGACAACAAGGCAATTCTCTGAATGCAGAGAAGATAAATGGAGTTAATGCCACTAAGCAAACATGACATTTTTGTTGTACTGTGATCATAGATGAGTCACTAAGTAAGATGATTAATCACAAATCAATGTTACTAGGCTCATTTAGAGATGATTCTCCCTTTGCAAAGCAGGTAGAAGCTCTAAATTTATAGGCTAATGCGTTTATTCTAGCTGTAGCAGTCGCGTTATTGGTCTTAAGCATCAGAGTCTGCAGGAAATTTGTGCGCAATTAAGCTAAAGTGATGACCTCCTTATACACATTTTGGCACTTTTTTATCTGATAGTGTGTTGTGCAAATATATAAATGAATTGAAGCATTACATAGAAATTACAGCTAATGCAATACTAAGAAAAATAGACATATACCAGAATTTTAATACATATGCCAATAAGGCATCTAGACCATAAATTACACTCATTTTATCAGTCTGCAAATGGGTTTATCAGTCCACAAATGGGTTTGCACTAAGATTTTAGGCTGCTCCATTTTCGGTTGACTAACATTTGTAACTTCTACAAACAGTTTTATGATTTAAATTGTTTCAGGAGGAAGTGCATAGATTTGTTGAGGGACATGTTTGTAAGTCACACACAGGCTGAGAATACTTTCTATTTGGTAAATAAACTCCCCTTAATTAAAAATTAAGCAAA
This sequence comes from Patagioenas fasciata, assembly GCF_037038585.1. Lineage (NCBI taxonomy): Eukaryota > Metazoa > Chordata > Aves > Columbiformes > Columbidae > Patagioenas > Patagioenas fasciata. Next base: position 18,543,769 of record NC_092530.1, read on the forward strand.
AAAGACATTATTTCAAACTTCATTAAGGCTTGTTAGCACCATAATGCTTTTTTTATCTCACTCTGCATTTATTATAATAAAATTAAATACCCACATATATTCATGCACATATCTTTATCTGCCTGCCTAATCTGTTGTCATAAATCGTTTCTAGAGCAATCTTTCCAATCTATAAAGGGTAATCTTCCAGGGCAAATGATTATACCAGTCCTAGACATGGTAAGCCCTGGATCCCTGTACTACCAGACAGGGACCGTTTCAAAGCAGAGCTTACTGAATATCAAACACGATTTAAAGAACATTAAATAAATATATGATGATTTGATCAACTTCAGTGTTTAGTTGTGTTTTCAGAAGGGAGTCATTAGTTGAATATAATAAATATATTAGTGACTATATGGTGGAAGTCACGTAGTCGGCACCATCATTCACGAGTTTTCAGATGCTCCCAGTGCAGGGACAGTGTGTTTGCTCCGGTCGGCAGTACCACCAGGAATCACAGAGTGGCCTGGAAAACACAAGGTTTACACTGACACCGCAGTGAGACTCCACGCAATGTAGCAGCGGTACCGACGGGATGTGGTGGCAGCGAGGTCCCCAAGCTGCGCTGTGTTCTAGTAAAGCAGAGAGCAGTTGCCAAGCAGAACTATCGGAGCGTTGTGAGGTCCTCAGCAAAACCGGTCTATAGAAACTGCCAAGGAGCTCGCGCTGCTTTTGCCGGAAAGTACCAAACACACTACTGTGCTCTGGCTTGGGAAAAAGGTCAAGTACAAGATCTTCGGATGCACACAAAACTGCCCTATGTGTGGAGCATTTACTGCTCAAAGAATACACCTGCCATTAACAGTTCACGCACACTTCAGTGCTCCTTGAGACAGCAATTGATGTGTTACACCTTTAGATACCTCCTGAATGCCGAGACACCAAACCTACAAAGTGATCTAAATTATGCTTGAAAGAAGCTGTCCATACATGGAAATTGCCCAGCTATTAAAATGAACTTGTCTCAGCTCTTCCTTTTCTCCTACTACGCATAATGGAAAGTGAGACAAAACCCTGTGACTAATCTATTTCTACACTGAACAAAGAAAGCAAGGACTAAATTAACTGCCCTTTAATTAATTAAGAATAGGAACAAATACCAAGAAATTAAAATTGCCTAAATAACTAGGAGGATCTACAATGAATTACAAATATCTTTTCAGCAACTCCTGTGATGAACTGCCACGTTGTACTTGCTACTTACTGTTTTCGGCAAGTACAGACAGGAACCAGGTGACAAGAAAAACAAGTTAAGAGAGCTACATACACCTTAACAGCTGTATGTCGCATCTTAAAGCTCTTTACTCTGCAATCATAATTTAATACTTTATTCCCTCCTTTCATGATTATTTGGGCATAAGTTTTCCCTAAACCAGATACCCTAGAATTAATTGACTTAAAAATCTGCTACTGAGAGCCCACATAGGACGCGTACCTTCACAGGACACACGTTACAGATGGGCATCTACACACATGTCAAAGTGCTGTTTTGAACTTGGCACCACAGCTTTCCAACCATTTGCTCTGTGGTTTTCCCCATTTACAAAACATCAATAAGGAGGGATAGGCAAAGCATTCACAAGAAACTAAGCTGTGGTCACAGCAGAGCTGAAACCCCTTCAGATCAGTTCCCCATTTTCAAAGGAAAAGCACACTTGAGCACCAAGCCGCCCCAGCGCTCCCACAGCAGGATCAGCAGACCACTGCTGGGCATAAGGCAGCTGACATTTTGATGATATACTGGTATAATGCAGCTCATTAAATTCAGGTGGCAATATTTAACCAACTGATACAATTAGAAGCATCCCATCTTCTTGCAAGGCCCTGCTGCAACATTCAGGAGAAACACAATGTGTATGCTTATTGTAAGTCCAGGATTTCACCTGTGCTAGGCCGATGACATCAATTCTCCCAACAGCGAAGAAACAGCAGCCACGTACACTGTGAAGGTGAACGTTGCTGGGTCATGAGATTTGCCTGATGATGCTTCTGCAAAAAGAACTCAGAACTGAGATGATATTGCTTTTTCCTAAGGGACCGTGGCTAATGCAAGGACCAGGCACATTGTTCCCAGCAAGCTGCCTCAGATCACCCTGCAACAGCAGCTTCCCAGCTGAAGGTGAGAAAATATCTCTCTACTACAGTAACATGACAATTTTAAACCAAAGACCTTATAAACCAATCACTAAGCAAAGATTTGTTTAAACAAGTCTTTCACTTGATAACTAGAACTTTTATTTCCTGTTGCGTTTCAGTTTTATGGTAGCTACTGATAAAGGTAGAAGGGGATGAGCCACTGGCATATCTGCACTATCACATACGAGTGCCCAAAGCCCTCCTAATTTTGCACAGGACCGGTAAAAGCTTGACTTCCAAGAATGAACCTGAGATTCCAGGGAGAACTCCCCACATGCTCTCTGTAGTTATAATACATGTTAGTAAGCTATTTAAAGCTAACAATAACTATCAGACAAGTAGACAGAAAAAAAAAAATACTACAGAACAGCTCTGGTTGAAGCAGTGTTTTCCTTTGCTCCAAAGGAAGCTCCAAAGCCATATGCAGAAAAACCAAGCTAGTCAAGCTACATCTTCTCTCCCCTGCCTCCCAGGGGCAGGAGGTATCTGCATTATGAGACAGCGCATCAAAAGCCGACTGCTTGTTTTCTACCATCACCTCATATTTTCAACTGCAAAATTCTCAGCCCATATTAAGGAAGGCTGAATTTGAAACAGGAAATTTAAAGTAGCAATACAGTGTGCATTAAACAGGAACATACTTCCATCTTTCAATTGCAATAAGCGGCACCAGGCAGGAATTACCAGTCACCGCAAACAGAAAGAGCAACTTTTCCCTCATCACTGGAAATGTTATTATTGTAAAACTTACTTGCAACAGGCACATTCCTCCTTCAAAAACAGCACGAGAGAGGAAGCAAATACCCCTAATGGTTTTTAACAGGGCACAAAAAAATAAACAAAGTGTTAGTAGCAAAGCAAGGTTGGCAGCTGCAGCCCCAAAGGCAAGTAAGGTGACCACAGTGCTCCCTCTGGTGGCAACACACCCGGGGAACGAGTCACCTGTTACAGTCACAGCAAACGGGTGGCCAAACTCCAAATTTCAGCTACAGCAAAAAATCTTGAGAAACTTCACAGCAATACAGCAGGTTCTTCAACTGAAATACAATTAGGAAGACTCTACAGCAAGATGGATTATCAAGGTGGTCTGCATTAGGAGAAACAAGTTTTTACACCAGTGATGCTGCCAAGTGATGCTGCCACTGTAGCAGGTAGAAAATATCAGGAAATGAGGTTTCTCATCAGAAATGTGGATTTTAATTTAAATTCGAGCTCAGCACCAGAGAAAGCATTTATGAAAAATCAATGTTCTGGAAGGAGGAGAAAAAATTGTTTCCTATCCATTAGGACACAGGATACTTTGGAGCACACACAAAGGATCTCAGGAAACCAAACTATTTCTGTGCTGGGAAATGTTGGGATCAAGTGTACAGCCAGGCCAGCAGCAAGAGGAGGTAAGATCACAGCCAATGCCATCTTTCTGTAGCAGTTTAGTAAAGGAAGTTTATCAATTTGGTTTGTCAACATGGAAATTTTGGTTCAGCTTGTGCCTAAATAGTGTTTGGCTATCAAATGAGACTTTCTCATTGCAGTGAAACTTGATACACTTGAGAGGCAAACAAAGAAATGTTTAAGGAGGGTTAGGAAGAGATCCGTGACACACGGTGTTTAGTGGTGGCCACACAACCTCACTTGCCAGATAGGCAGCAGTTTGCCAGGGGTGTAATAACTCAACCGTGCAGCTGTTCCCTCAGCAATGAGCTGCTGCAACAGGGCTCCTGGCAAAGTGCAGAACTCCCAAAGCAGAGCAGACCAGCTCAACAAGATCCCACGATTCAGGAAGCGTAAGCATCAACTTCCCTGCAGCTTCTTGGTGCTGCCCAGGAAGCGCTAAGTTCTCGCTGCAAGCGACCACAAAGGGTCATGATCCTCAGCAACATTTCCATTTGTTTTGCTGCAAAACACTCTGCGCTGTGACTTACCTTCGGGTGAAAACAGACAAAATCCCAAGCAGGTTGCTGAAATGAAGGCAAAGCACCACTAGAGCAATGTTTCCTGCAGTCACATTCTGCAGCTGCCCAGTTGCAGACTCTACAACAAAGGCCTCTGACAGTTTGGCAAGATTTGCTGTGGTTCAGCCCTCATCCGTCCTTCTCCATGCCTCAATACCTGCAGAAACAGGCTGGGATGTTCAACTTTAACATTTAGCATTTGGTCAATTTTAACTTCTGTGTTCGATGAAAATCAGCTTCTGTAAGGGTTTGATAAGCCTTAGTTGTGGGATGAGCAAGGCAGCTTAGATTCAAGATGCTGCAGGAGACTTTCTGAGCACCATGGAATACATCCTGACGCCAGCTATTCTCTTCTCAGGTTTTCAGGATTTTTCTGCTCGATTTCAAGAGGAAAAAGGAGTTTTCTTAATATTACACCTGAAACTTCAGTATTGCAGAAGGTAAGTTTGGTTCACAGACAACACAATATACAGGCTGGCAAGCATCCTCGCTGTAGCCTACGCAGGCACTGGTGACAGCAAAGCCAGCACCACTGCCGTGTCCTTGCTGGTGCTGCATGGCTCCATGTTCATCGCTGCAGCTTCTGGTGCTCCTGAGCATACCTGCTTCTGCTCAAGTAAATGAGATGTGGCTTTACGATCGTGACACGTGGGTGCCAGCATGACGAACTGTAAGGGCACGGTATGTTGTCAGCTTACAAGTCATATCAGAGATTCTAAACATCACAGGACAGGTGGTGGTTTGATGGCTGTGGGTACTGAGGGTGGCAGCTGAAGAAGATTCAGAGTTATTGCTGGGAACAAAAGTGATTCGACTTCCTATGCCCAAAGCTATATAGTATATAGCATATATATTAAAAAAATCCTCTGGCACAGAAATCAAAGCTAAGGACAGACAGCTTTCAGTATCAGATCTTGGGTTATATCATTCACAAAAAATAATTATTTTCCTATGAAACTATTCAGATCAGATTTCATGGATAACAAACCACGCAAGTTAAGGAGGGCCTGGTTTGCTTTCTGTCACAGAGAACAGTTAACATCCGCCAGTTTGTTTGTATTTTCTGCCTGAAGAGAGTATGCAAGCCCTATATATGGAATACCCCTGGCTCTGAAGACACCACAGTTTCATCAGAATATCCTTGCTATGTCATCAATTTTAATTCCAACCTGTACTTCAATATGCACATAACTATTTTCAAATACAATGAAAACTTGAAGTCAACGGCATCAGTCACCAGCATTCCAGATTTCAGTACATCCTTCACAACTTCAGAAAAATCTCTATAAACATTGTGTAGATACAGAATGTACAGAGGACAGTTTTCTATACAAAAGTGCATTTTAGCAATACAATTAGCAGAAAACCTGAAAAAAACCCTCAATTTAATCAGTACTGTATAATCTATACCCTCATCTCTTCCTCCCTTCCCCCCCAAAAAAAAAAATCCACAAAACCCCCCTCTTTCCCCTTGCTTTGGTTATGAACTATATTCAAGGCTTCAACATTACAATTTTTTTTAAATTGAAGAACTTATTTCTAATTTGGAAATGTTTTAAAGTGAGCCAGATGAGAGAGAATGCAAGTATGATTATAATCAGAGCTACTAGTCAAAATAGACAAGCTTTGAACAGTACTAGGATTTGGCCTTGATAGATTAATAAACTATCTTTGCAATCCTTAAGTGGAAAATTGCATGTTGACTTGTCTTTTCTATGCCCAAGAACTGAAAGATCAGTAAGGTAAAGAACATTATATCAATAAATCTAACATCTGCCATGAAAATCTGGCTTATAAGAATGAACTTCAAGAGACCCCAAAACAGTCAGGTTATTAATATTTATAGACCAATGCACCAACTGATTTCAAAGCTGAAAGAGCATTAGGAGAAAACAAATGGCTTCAGGCCACTCAGCGTAGATGAACAGAAAATATTGCCATCTTTATATGTTTCTATATTTTATATGCATTATGATGTAAGTGCATGTGAACAAGTTCAAGCAGGTTGGTTTGTTTTTTCCCCAGAGAATGAGCTTCACAGGTTTCAAACCACTATATAATAAGTAAAAATTCAGCCCAGTGAAGTCTTGCAAAGACTTTTCTTGCTCTTCTTAGTAAGCACCCCATTCTGAGCATACTATAATAATATTTTAATCAATTTCCCAGATAAAGAAAAACAGATATTAACAGAGACAAAGGATGACATTAGATACACACACAAAAATTAGACAAGTTTGTCAGGTAGCTGTCTTCCTTACATTTAAAATCATATTAGAAAAGAATGTTCTCTATTGTTTACAGTCCTATTGGAATCAGACTTTCAGTGCTCCTTCTAAGCCTTTTTAGAGAAGAAGTTACCCTGGAAGGAAATCGTTAATGTTAAAGAGTATGAATGGATTACATTCATATTGCAGTGGGTACCAGGCATCTCGATATACAGCTTCAGTACCGTGGAGCCACACAAATGAGAGCTTTTTCCTGTTTGTCTCTCTTTTCCTTTCAAGCTTGACATTTTTTTTGTTTATGAATAACAAGCAAGTATTTTCTTCTTTTTTGAAAAAGCATGAATGCATTATTTTAGCAGGCTGTTACTCTTCTTCATCTATTTGAACCAAATAACCTGTAGATACCTTCCTGTAAAACAAAGCAGCAGCCACAACAGCCAACATTCGAATCAGCAAGAACAGGTTTAACTAAATTTCCAACTGCTTAACTAATGCCACAGGTATCCAATAAAAATTCATAGAATCATAGAATTATTTAGGTTGGAAAAGACCTCTAAGATCATAGAGCCCAACCGTAAACCTAACACTGCCAGGTCCACCACTAAACCATGTCCCTAAGCACCACATCTACACATCTTTTAAACATCTCCAGGGACGGTTACTCCAGTACTTCCCCAGGTAAGCGCATGGTGTACTGCAGGTAAAGACAGGAATCTGACAACATCATCTTCCCCCTCCATGAAATGAGCGTGTCATCGAACTAAGAAGGATGTGAAAAGGGGAAAAAAAAAATCCACAAAAAGGTGGAAGTATATGAGAACTCTAAAATCTCACAGCTACTCCAGGCCTGATTCTCTGAGATACCAAGTGCTTGGCAAAGACAACATCCAGGCAAGCCAGATGTTATTCTGTGTTCTTACCAGAATATCCAAAGTTTTGTATTCTTAGATTATAAACATCCTGGGACTACAAGATTACAGAGCTATAAATTACTACCATGAAACCCCTGGAAGTCTCTTCTGTCACTTTAACTGTCACACAAGGGACTGAAGTACCCAGCTGGATACCACATCCCACCCAGGACCTTTTCACCCAATGTAACAGATGAGCAACAGGACCCACCTAATCCCTTGGATCAACTTATTTACATGCTCACACTAAGATCAAGATGGAAATACTATGCTCCCTCATTTCAAGATCTCTGGAAGTTACTAGACAGGTGGACAAAAAGAACTGTACCTCATCTAAATGAGGGGGTCTTCTCTCAGCAAAACTTGAGGAATTTTACACTCTGAGGAGCTGCTAACACAGAATAAAGTGACACAATTCCATGCTTCACCATGCTGCGATATTGTACCATACTTCAATTCATTTCAGACTCTTAATTCTCTAAAGTATTAAGCATGCATTTTAACTCAGTAAAAAATAATCACATTTCAAAGTCACTGCAGAAAATAAAGGTTGCACTAAAGTCTAACAGTGTACACACAGTGAAACGTTTCATGATTAATTCATCCATTACGGCCATGGTAAGCTGCAAGAGTTCAACAACTGCACCCTGAAATTAGCTGAATTGACAGCAATTCAATTTTTTCTTCCATTCAAGACATTTAGAAGAAGCTCCAATCTAAATTCTCTGTAACTCATATACCATTAAGAAGTTTTTGGTATCGTTTCTACAGGAGAGACGGAGGTATCAACCAGCTGCAGTGCAGCACAAGCAAGTACTGACAGGCAGCAGTCACTTCTGGTTAGTGACCAAACTGGGCATATGGGATCACTAACACTCGAGTTTAAAATGACATCACACAGCTTCTTATCAGAAAAATCTGGGTACCTCTTGTCTAGCAACAGTAATAGTGACTAAGGTCACATATACTAGTTTGACTAAGGAGCTCATTTATTTATCATCAAAGCCCTTTCAAAGGCCGTTGTTCATGTATTTTACTGGGCAGTTTATTTTGAGGCTCCAAGGAATGCCACTTCTGAAATAAAATACTTCAGCTGTTGGTGCAGGACATGTTAAATGAATGTGAGCCGTCCTATGTAAAGTCAATCATGCAATCCTGCAGGATTGGGCTATACCCTGCAATTACAGGCACATGTGGCCACACCAACCTGCCAAACTCCTTAATTCACAAGAGCAACATGAAAGTAATGAAGCATCAAGATAATGAAAAATTACTTTCTAAACTTCGAACTAGAAAATACTTCTATAATCTTTTAAGTTTCACACTGAAATTTAGAAGTATCATTTTTATCTCAGCTGTGGAGGGAAGGAGCTCTGTAACAAGTAGTTCCAAAACAAAGACAAAAGTCACTTTACAGATTGTCAGAATTAGAAAACAGGTTAAAACTACTTTTACCTCCCCACCTGAAAGCCACGATTTTACTTCATTTTCTTAGTAAGAGAAATTTCAAAAGCAGATAGACAACAAAAGGAGAATTCTGAAACATGTAATGGTGTAACAACCCACACAGAAGACACATCCTCATCTAAACACAGAATTAGAAAGCACAGTTGCATTAATTAACTTTTTTTGCCAGGACAACATGAATCTATTTAGATATGTTTCTGCGGAAAAAAAGCCACCAAAGTTGTGCGCCACTTATTTGCACTTCTGTTTCCAGAAGCATTTTAAACTGTTTTAAGTAGTGTCCAAGACAACTGAATTGCAGATTAGTGTATTTGCAATGCATAAAGATGTTTTTATTTGATTTTTTCATAGCAATGTTAGGGAGGCACTGGTCAACCATTAGTAACAATCATACTATAAGATATTGAGCAGCAAAATAATTTTCTGAAGACTAAGTTTGCAGGTGTTTGGGTTTGTTGGTTTTTTTTAATTTTTAATTCTAATTGCTTCCTAAAGAACTACATCATTAGGAATTGTTTGTGTTACAGATTCCCTGCACCAGAAGTCCTGCTTCTTGTTTTCTGTGTAGTTTGAGTTAAATTATAACTTCTAGAAAAGGATTTATCACAGTACTTTAAATTCGCATGATCCAGGAGCAAGACTGAAGAACACCCTACAGAACTAAAGATTTTTTCCTCATGCTAAACAATCTTCCTAGTAATGGGAAAGGAAGACAGAACAAGCCAAGTGTAATACTAACTCTAACCAGAAAAAAAACCAAAAAAAGCTGAAGCATAGCAACGCATGCTTAGTGTCATCCAAAAGCAGCCCTAGACTTACGTCTTGCAAGTAAGTTAACATGTTAGCCAAGTTCAAATTTCCCCCAAATTCTATCTATTCTGCAGCTTCTCAGAAGTCAGTTTCTGAAGTCTGTTGCAAAATTAGTCTTAAAAAGCTGAAGTTACTCAATACTTAGACCTTCTTACCAAAATTACACTTGAGAAGAGATCTGGTTTATATATTTAACACTAATCCAAATTTGGTCAAGAAATATATGTAAACAATAAGGATAATATGTTTAAGGCTTAGAAAGAACACTGATAAATTCACCCCGGTCACATTAAAACATCCACATCTCCTTCATGGTCCTCCTCAGTCACTTTTAAAGAGAGTACTTCTTCATTAAGAAATAATCCACTCAGTCTTTCCTTACGAGCTTGCCTTTGCTCTTTCAGCTGTCTCTTGCGTAAGGCCTTTTGCTGTAGTTTCCGTTGCTTGGAACGCTTCTGTCAAATACAGAAGAGACAAAAAATAAGATTTTGTTCTGTAGATTAGAAACCACCTTTAAAGCTGGTAAATGTAAGTTAACCTCTAAAATAATGTCTGCTCTGAAAAACAACTAAAATGAATTCTCAGAGGTGGTACAAACATTCACCCAAAATCATATCAAATATTAAAATATCAAGACCATTTACCACATCTGAGTTATGAGGCACAACACCACCCTGTGATGTTGCATAGCTGAGCTTTTGATCAGAAGAATCTTTATCGTAGTGAAATGTTACAGTTTTACAGTAACAACCTGAGGTGTTGAATAGCAAGAAGGAACTGCTCCTCTCTTCCACATCTGAAACTGAAATTATGGAGACAGGACAGATGCCACAGTACTACTTTAACTGAAACATGCTTCAGTAGGTCACTCCTCACCAAGTAATCTCATGACACATGTTGGAAGAATAAACTGAAGAAGATTCAAAAAGCCTGACAAAAACTCTAGTTAGGAAAAAAAAAAACACAAAACACCACAATACAACCAAGACAGTTTTTACTGTCCAGAAAATATTCCTAGAGCAGGTCGATCAATCTTGAATAATTTTTTTTGTAAAATTATGTGCATTCAAAGAATTAATATAGATGCATAAGCCCTTCTTCAAACCCCACTCACCTTAATCTAAACAAAAGGAATAAGATCTACTACATACAAACATCAGGCTTTCAGTTAGAAGAGAAGAGCACCAAGTTTAAATTCCTTATAGTCATGTCAGAGGAAACAGCACTGGTTTCACTAGGTAACTTCAGCAGATGCCCAGTTACTAACCAGGCTCCTTCAGTACAAAAGCCCAGTTAAGATCACATAAGCAACCTTAAGAAGTTACACAGCTTAACACATATGTGCAAAATTAGGAACTTTACTTTTGAATCCCGGATTCTTTCTGCAGCACTTGCGGACAAATTACTATCACTGTGTGCTCGACTCATGTTGGCACTTGAGTTTGAAGCGGAATTGGCAACGCTAGAACCGCTGCTGCTGGCTGAGCTGACCATGCTGGCGCTGCTGCTGCTGGCACTGGCACCGCTCACGCCGCTGGTACTGGCACAGCTGTAGCTACTCCTCTTCCAGCTTTCCCTTGCAGATCGTTGACGAGGTCCATGCTCCTTGATATAGTTTCTCACCTTTAGAACAGAGGCAGCAGAATTACTAAAGCCTGGTAAATACTGTACTGAGATACTCCTTTTCATTGAAAAAAACACAATTTGCCTATCAGTAATGATTTTGCTGTGGTTGCTTAAAAGCCAAGCCATCCAGCAGTCATCAAGAGAACTGAACTAAATTAATATGAACTTCATTATGGAAGGAAGAAAACTAAGTAAGAAGGTTTGGGGTTTTTTCCCCCCTCTCTCCTGCTCCCCAAGTTTTCTTTATTATAACATCAAACAGGAATATCAGTCAAGTTCAACTGAACTAAGTTGTTTACCAAATTTATCAAACCCCTTTATTTTACAAGGTATACTCAAACAAAAGTGGGTGTAAAGCAAGCAGTACTTCTCTACTTTGATACTTACAAAATGTTTGAAATATTAAATAGGCCAAGGCTAGATGAGCAATGAATATTTTCCATGTTTCAATCTTTACCTTTATCATAACCACAAAGTAACACTGAGAAGTTCAGCTTGTCTGGATACTGCAGCTTTTCCCACCCACAAATCACAACAGTACAAAGACTAAGACGACAGTAGCATATATCTCCCATATCGATCAGGTGTTGTTCTTTGCCAGGATTTGTATTTTCTAACATCTTTAAAACACACTTTTCTGTATCCCTTTTTACATAAAATTTATGGTCTTCCCCGACAAATTCTAGTCCTTTGGATTTCTAAATGCTAGGTTATATCCAGCGAGCAAAGGAAGATCCTCAACCAGCTGACGGTCAGAAAATGGAACATGCTTTGTCACAAGCAGTATTGGGCCCACAGCATAATTAGTTACACACACCCACACCAGCTTTGGCTTCACACATATTTAGAATATATAAGCATGGTCTTTCATATGAAGATTTAATACATAAAATATGCATTTGAACTCTATTTTCCCTCATTTACAGTATCGTGCTGTAGCGTATCTCCCCATACCTAATGATTATGTATAAAAATTGATCACAACTCCACAAGAGATTTTGCAAGACATATCAGATGCTGAAACCCCAAAGTCATATGTACAAACCTCAACTCACCTGTTTCAGTTTTTCATCTGTGAGACAGTTCAATTCAATAATGAATTCACTATCTGTAGGTGAGATCTGAGCAGTGGGATCAATAATTTTAATAATATCAAGTTGCTCTCGAAGGCCCATCTCTGTACTGACTTTGCGACTTAAATATTCAATATATTCAACCTAGGATCCAAAGAAAGGCAGGTCATTTTGAAGTATTATCAATTCTAAATGAGTGACAGAAAAAAAGAAGGACCAACAGCATAAAATGTGCTCAATTTTCACATTTCCTATGATTCTAGCCTCACTGAGTAGCCTCAAAAGCTCACAGTGAAAACTTGAGTACACATTAAACTCCCTACTGCAGATGCAAAAGACAAAATTTAGTTTCAAAAATCAAATAGTACTACATAAGTCTACATTTACAGCTACAGCAATCAGTATGTTTTTTAAGATGTGGCGCTAATTGAAAGTTCTTCTATATATCACAGTTCTCAGATAGAAAAAAAAAGTCAGTTTCACCTGTTCATCATTTGTCATGGCACTCCATGGAAGTTCATCAAGATTCCTATGCTTGTTTTTCTTTTTCGGAAGCAGACAAGGAGAGCTGGGAATACTAGGTATAACATCAGAAAGTACATCACTCCCACTCGTAATGTCGCTGCCAGGCAACTTGTAATAGGCAAGAAAAAGAACAAAGCCTTAGGATATAGTAGGCAGATTCAAAGTCATTCTAACATTATTAACAATTCAAAACATACCATCAAATTAACGAACTGTTGCTTATCTATGTGCTCTAACAGCTTCTTAATAATTACTCATAGCCCTGCAGATCTCCTTTGAATCTTCCAACAAACAGCAAGTGCAGCAAACTCAGTTCACACTATTCTCTACTTATCAATCCTCTCTTTAAAAATTTGCATTTAAGGAAACAGCAGAATGATGTGGCATTTCAACTGTTTCCCTTCTCCATCACTGTAAATTGTTCATTACAATCCAAACCTAGATCTAAACCTCCCATTTTAATGCCTAAGTCTGGTTTAAGGAAGATCATTTCAAAATAGGTTTGTAACTTATCCCACAACCCTTAATTACACAAGATAATTCAATTAAAATCACTGTCATTTTCATGGAAGTAACTGCAGAAATTTCACAAGCTTCATTTATTCAACTGACATGTAATTTCTGAAGGCGCTTCCAGTTAAAGGGTGACATTTGGATTACTCATGCTCAGATTCTACCAGATAACACTATAAAGTGCTACAAAACAGTCTTTCCAAAATTCTACAAGTTCAATCAAGTATGCCTCTTCAGAAACGCTTACTTTAAAAAACAAAGAATCATTTTAAAAAGCTATTCACTAATCAAACATTCTGCCAGTTAACTAAGACATGGGAAATTGCTTCTTTTCAAAAACAATCACGGAGTTTATCAAGCAATTAAAATTTCACAACTCAATGGAGTTCTAAATCTTTGGGATCCAATCTGAGTTGTTCCTACAGGCTGCATTATACACGTGTACTTCTAACTTCTGTGATACAATATACATACAGCAGCAGTTAGACTAAAACAGTAAGAAATTCAAAGCTAATCTCAGTCCATGTTAAGTTCATTTGCATCATCTGGAACAGGATTTGCGCTTACTTCAAATAAGTGTTTTCAGTCCTTATACTGCACTTAAAAGACTCTGGATATGCTTTGACTAAGCTTTATGACAAGATTTTAAAGTATTTCTCAGTATATTCTGAAGCACCATGTTTCCTATTTTGAAGTTATGTACAGGTTCGTAGTTGATTTAAGCGTATAATATAAGAGTCAATCAAAGTCTATAATTTATAAGAAGATTTATATATCACAATTGAAAAGCTGCACAGGCTATGACAAAGCTTCTGCACTTTATCGAGGTCCATTCCAAAGGAAGATTTAACACTACCAAATCACCGGGAGCAGACATCTATAACCAGATTTCACTATCAGGGCAGATCCTCAGTACAAAGGAAATAAGCTACAAGGCACATGTTGGTCACAACTACCAGAACATGTAAGCATCCCTCTTTGATGAGCTGACCTTCAGGCTCTCCTCCACACTAAGAACAGTGGAATAAAATGGAACAAAACATTTCCTTTATCATCAAAGATTCAGATAGCTGTTCTTACATTCAGTAGTTACCAAGAAACAAATGCTGAGGACTTTTCCATTAAAGCTAAATGCAGCATTTAATAGTCCACACAAAATTGTACATATAAAGTGGAACTAGTTTACCTGCCATTCAAACTCACTGTCTGACCAATCCCAGTATGTGCTGATAGAAGAAGAGACATCACTGCAGACGCTGCCCTCGGGGAACAAATCGAAAGAGGTGAACTCCTGGTCATCCAACAGAGAGTAACAGTCATCTTGGTCACCAACCGAAACTGATGAGAACAGCTCCTCACTGCACTCGGAGCTGGCTACACTGGTTCCACAAGAGGTCAAGTTCCATCTACAAAACAGGACAAAATGAATAGAAATCAGCAAACATATTGGCATCATGTGTCCTGAAAAATTCTTTTAAGTCTCATAAAACTGTAAACTGGTTTTGGTTTTTGGTGGGGGTCTTTTGTGTGTTTTTTGTTTGTGTGGTTGCTGCAAGGCAGGGTTGTGTGGGTTTTTTTGTTGGTTGGTTGCTTTTTCAAATACACTGAACTAAAAATATAATTTCCTATATGCTGGGATAGCTAAACTTCCGTGTAAATTCAAATAGGCAAAACTAAGAAGTAAATCAGCTGGACTTCAGGACAAACCGAAGTCAAAAAGAAATTCCACGTCGATAATCCCACACAAAACTAAGGCTTAGTAAGAAAACATATTATGGATATACTCAAGGCTCTATCATTCACTGTTTTCAACTCTGAATGCCAAAAATACTGGACATGCTGTCGGAATGAGACAGTGCAAGATGTAAAAATGACCCATGTGAAAATGCTACCATGCCAAAATTAAACACTTTTTCCCCCTCATAATTCCATTTTAAAAGCTAATTAGCACCATTTTTAAGTGAAAACAATTGAGGACTCAAACTTCACATAACAGGTTTTTTACTCTAATGAGAGTAAACCAGAATTTAACAAGCTCATGAAATCAGTCTCCATATCTGGATTTATTTTACATATTAGTGAAAACTAGGTCAAGACAACCATGAGTCAGCACAGCACTGCAATACAGCCAAAACAGTTTGAAATGGGTTTCTAAAATTCACCACACAAAACCACGCAACCGACTCCTGTTCCACCAGCCTACCTAGGAAATCCTTCCCCCACTCAACTGCAAAAGTTGAGCAAAAGTCTAGTCCTCACCATCGTTATTTAAGCTGCATACCAGGTTGGCTAAATATGCTTGTGATGGACTCACTCCCACATCTATTTGGCCAGCAGGGAATTTATTCAATGTTAAAGACATTTCAAAACTTTTCTTTTAGCAGATCCAGGAGATCTTGTCCTCCCTCCCTTTCTGCATGTTGTGCAGGTACAGACTTTTGTGGGCAGGGCAATCAATTGGTATAGAGTGGAATATAAGCGTGGTGACACAACACACTTTCTGAACATTACTATAGTGTCAGGATTCATGAAATATCGATGAAAGGAAAGGTAGAGCAGACAGAGTTTAGAGACCCATCAAAACACAGGATGAGGTACTGGGGCTCTACCCCCAACCAGCTGTGCAGAGATACCCCAGGTGTGCAGGATCACTGCAGGTGTGTGCATTCAGCCCTCGCCTTCCCCTACCTGGTGGGGGCTGCCTATGCTTGCTGGGGTGAACTGGATTAACAAGCAGTGGGAACTACGTTAAAATTACTTGTAATTTAAAAAAAAAAAATAAACCTTACACAAACATCATAGGATGAGCTGTGCATCAGTGCAAGACAGAGCACGTCCTTGCCCAAAGAAGTGAAATACCCACTCAAGCTGCGTGGGTTACAACCTGTGTTTGTAAAATTAGCAAGCCTGAATAACATACTCGAGAAGTGAAAGGCAATACAAAGAGAAATGTACAAAAATCAATTAAATGCAAATTGGGCAAATACCACACATTTGTGTAACAGTTATGATACGAATACATCTCACTGTTCATGTAACGACTGGGTCTTATAAGAAGTAGATCATGACAGTGTATCATACTTGATCAAGGCTCTTCATGCCAAAACATTTAAGAATCTATAATTAAGAGCTTGCCCTTGTAAATGATGTAATTTCCATGGTTTTGCACAAAATCAATTGAAAGATTACCTTATTATTCATTCTTCATTAAGACACACAGTAAAGTATCTTGCAACTCTGGAACAGAAACTAAAACTATCCCATACATATATTCAAGACTGAACTCTTACAAATTGTTCTCAAAAAAAGGTATTTGTATAGTTTAGTTTAATACTATATATAAACAGCAGCAGAATTAGGTTCTTAGGTAAGCAGGACCGGTTTTGATTTTCTAAGCTCAACTGGAATTTCTTTGCAGAGCTGCATTTGCATTTTTTAGAATAGACCTTTTCTACAAATTACAGACTGAATAATTTGCCCTTAATTAGTAGCAAGGGATGGAAATGTTTCTGCAGAAACTGGCACAGTCACCAAGCTGCCTGACTCATCCTGAGCCTCTACGGGTCTGCCTGCTGTCCACTAAGGCCTGCTTTTAATTATTACAAACACGGCACTCTCTAGCTGCCCATCCTACAGTGCTCAAACCCGCGTTTTTAAGAAATTCGGACAGGAACAAACACATTTAAAAACCCGACCAAGCTCACACTAACCACAACGTTACTAGCCAAAGCCAGACCGACCTCGCACACACACGGCCCCGCCGAAAGGAAGCGCAGCCCAGACACGGGCGGGACGGCGGCACTGACCGCGGCCACAGCCCGGCTGGCACCGGCCGGGGGAGCGGGGAAGGAAGGAGCGGGGGAAGGGAGCACCGGGCCCTCCTGCACCGGCAGCTCCGGTCCCGCCGCTGCCTCAGGGGCTGCCGGCGGCCCCCGGCGAGGGGCAGCAGCCGCCTCTGGCCGCCTCAGCCCCGCACCGCCCGCCCGCCCCGGGGCCCCTCAGCCCCCCAGCCCAGCCGCCTCGCTCCACCGGGCGAGCAGCGGCCGGGAGATCCCGCGGAGCCGCGGGCGGACCTGTTGGAGTGGAAGCGGTGCAGCGGGTCGGTGCGGTGGCAGGACGAGAGCTGGCAGCCGAAGTCGCTGACGTCCAGGCAGCCCTCCTCGCTCAGGCTCCAGCTGCCGCCCCGCGGCGGGTGCTGGTGCGAGAGCAGCGGGCACGGCTCCTCGGGGGCCAGGAACTTCTCGTACGGCTCCTCGGTCATGGCGGCGCGAACGGATCCGGCGCAGCCCGGCGGCGGGAGGAGGCGAGCGCCTCACGCACGCAGCGGCCGATCCGCCATGAGCAGCCGGTCCCGGGATGCGCCTCAGCCTGGCGGCCGGCGCGACCCACTCTTTCCGGTGCCGGGCCAACCGCGCCGGGACGGCACAGCGCCCCCTGCCGCGGCGGAGGGCGGAGAGCGGCCCACGCGTGCCCGCCCACAACACACGCCCCGCCCACAACACACGGCCCCGCCCTCGGCCCCGCCCTCCGCCCCGCGCGTGGGGCGGTGCGTCAACCGGGCGGGCCCCGCTGCCATGGCGGCGACGGTGAGCTCGGCGGCGCTGGGCAAGGCGGCGGGCGCTGCCTACGGGCACGGGGAGAGCGGCGGCGGCCGCGGTGGCGGCTTCCTGGGGCCGCGCGTGCCGGCCGAGGTGGAGGCCATGGCCCGGGGCGTGCAGGACGTGGGCAAGGACACCTTCCGGCGGCTCCTCAAAGGTAGGGCCCGAGCGCGGCCTGTCTAGGCTCCCCGGGGCCGCGGAGGGACGGGAAGGATTCCCCAGTGCTTCTCCCCGCAGGAAGCTAAAGCTGAGGGTTCAACACAGTGAAAGGTTTCCCTGGCTGTATTCTGAAATGCTGCAAAATCTGTAAGAAACAAGTACGGACTTTTGCAGCTACGGATGGCTCCCAAACTGAGTGTTGTTGAAATCGTTCCTTTCCCAGCGCTCAGTCCCGGGCTCGGGTTGCTGTCAGGTTGCATAGAGCATGTGGAATCAGAGACCACGTGGATATTTTTGTCACATGCAGCAGAAAATAAAAGAACCTCAAAGTGCAGGTGTCTGTCAAAGTCGGGACTGTGATTGAAAATGCCGTTTGGTGTTTGCTTGTGATGCTTCTCCCTGTGGCAAGGCAGGACAGGTGAGATGTTCTCAAGGCACCTGTGACCACCAGAGTCAGGGTTACTTGATTGAGTAAATCATTGTATGCAAAATGCTCACAGAATAATCAGAGGAGTTGGTCAGCAGAGCAAACAGCTTTTTCCTGGCCAGCTGAGAGACCAGCTGCTGCACAGCATGGCATAGCGCTGCGACCCTCGCGTGCACCTTCTCTCATATATCTTCCTCTTGGGGTTTTTCTTCTTAATTTCAACCAATAAGGACTCAAAGCATTTGGTAGCTGTTTTGTCTTTAAAAGCGTTGCTGCACAGTGTCAGAAATGGAGCAACATATCCAGGGTTTCCTTACAATAATTGGAAGTAATAAAGCTATGTATAGGGAGAGGCATTTGGGACAAAAGTAAATACAGATGTTGAACCATATTTGCTGTCTAGTGCAGGGGCAACAGAGACTGAAAAGTTGTATCAGTGCCAGGAAGCCTGACCGTCTCTTAAGCCTCATCTGGGTTTAATTTCAGTGTAAATTATCGCCTACCTTTAGGTGTGCAATAAATGCTTCCCACTGTAGAGGGAGCAAACAGTCCTTCAAACTCCTCTGAAGATAGAGCAGGTGTCCCTGCCACACCGATGGACCTGTGCCCTTGTCCCCAGAGTGGATGGGGATGGCCTCCAGGTTACGCAGAGCTGGCAGAAATCGCCAGTTCTCTTCTGCTCTTGCTGGCTGGTGATTAGCAGCTTGCAGGACAGCAGGTTTTTCACCTTGAAGGTGTACAAGGCTTTGAAGACATGATGGATTTCATCAGAGCATATCTCAATTGCTCTGGCACTGGCACCAAGTAAGTTTTTTGAGGCTGTTGCTGTTACTCTATTGTTAAATAATAACTAACATAAAAAATTTGATGCTGCTGAGCCTGCTCAGTTCATGATGTAAAAAGTGCATACACCATTATCGCATGGTTATCCAGCCAGTGTTATTACTGGCTCTGCTAAACTGCAAATGTTAGTTTGAGGCCACAGGCCTCTCCTAATGGGGGCAAATGATCCAGCAGTGAGATTTTCTTGGGATGGTTTTGTGGTATTCTTTTTTTACTCCCTCAGAGTAATTGTTGGAAATGTTGGTACAGCTGATATTTCTGAGTTCCCTGAGGTATACTTGGTAAAAAATCTAGGGTAATGCAAGTAAGTTATAAAGTAACACATGGATTTTTAACCAGTTATTAAGGTTGGTCAATAGAAAGAAGACTGATATTGTCATTAAAGGTTTCTAGTTAAAAACTATAAGCAGCCTGTTGTTCTTTGAAGAGACAGATCACAATTGTACTTAAATAGGTAAATAGACAGCAGCCTGCTTCCTGCTCTGCACACGGTCTGGTAGACAGGCCTCAGTGCTGATCTGTATTTGACCTTTCCCATAAATAGACTCTTCTCAAAGTCAGTTTTGTTGTGGTAGAACAGAGCCTTTTTCAGACAGCATGGGAAGCACCTTGCACATCCTGCTGCTCTGTGTGAAATCTGCCATCCAGATCCTTCCAGACAAATTCACTCAGCCACAGGAATGATCCAAGACTTGCCACTGAATTTGGTGTGCGTTTAAAACTGTGAAAAGCAAAGAGAATTCATCCAGAATCAGAAGGCAGCAGTCAGTGGAACCCACCTAATACCAAAGAGAAGGCTGGTAGTTTGATTAAAATGCCTCTTTTTTTTCCCTAACCCTAGCATTAAGTTAATCGCTTAGTGTTTGCTTTCAGTAACTCTTGTTGGACATTTTTAACTTTTCATGTTTTATTCACAGCACTAAATACGTCTCATTATAAATGACTAAACTAATGCCCCAATCCTGCGGTGGGATTGTGTCAGTAATCTTTCGTTTATCCACAGTGGGTCTTCCAGTGGCTCCAGCAGTCCATCCAAACTGATCAGAGTGCAGGACAGAGGCTGACATGACAACAGAAATCTATATAAGCCAGTGCATCTGTAGAAAAAGGAAGAATAACTGAATTATGAAGATTGAGATAAACCCACACCAGTTATTAGTGTATAATATTGCCACATGGATCAACAGTAATCTTGAAAGTTTGTATTATCAGCATTGTGCAAAGTACAAGACTTGAAGGTTTAGTGTTGTCTCCTTGCTCCTTTAATCCTTAGTCTCTGATGACATTGCAAGATTAATTATGTGAAACATTGGAGAACAGTGTTGGATTGTTTACTCTCTCAGTCCTGTCTTATCCTGTGTATCAGAATTTTAATTAAACTGTAAGCAGCCTTCTGGTGTGAAGAAGTTTGTTGATAGAAGCTCAAGTTGGATTTATACTCATGAGTAATTAATTTTTTAATCTTTTTTTTTTGCATTATTCTACTGGAACAAATTTCAACAGTGAAATCATCTTCAGTTTTACAAAGCAAAATCTTAATCCATTGAAGTTCTCTTTGTAAAGTATTGTGAGACTGACCTGTGGTGATGGATGATCAGATGTCTTTACAGAGACCTGAAGTGACAGTTTCACATGAGAAAAAATGTCAGGACATTAAGTCAAGTACAATCATAGACATGTTTATGTTAATGTTCACAGTTTCCAGGTCTTCGTCTTTTTAAAGGGATCTTGCTTTGCTTTCTTATTTACAGTTACTGTTAATGCATTGGAAGGAAAAGACTGCAAGGAATCTGTCAAGCTGATTGCAGAAAGCACTAATCTCTCAGAAGAGCAGCTTGCTTTCCTCATTTCTGGCATGTATACCCTTCTTCGAGAAGCATTGAGACTTCCCTTATCAACTTTGAAACAAGAAGTAAGTTCTGGGAATACTTGGAGTTCTGATAAGTTACAAGTTGTGTCAGACAGGACTTTCCATCTAAACCCTGTTTGCCAGGGTGGGGAGCCGCACATGAAAAGTTAAAGTGGTTGGAAGAAACTGTTAGAAGTCTAGAGCTTATTATTTTGCTTGTTGGGTAGATTTACAGTGAGCTTTTTGGAAGTATACTTAAGCTTTGGGAAAGAGATTCCCGTATCCCTTGTTTACTGTGGATGTTTGTTTATTATCTTCAATTAAAATCCCAAAATAAACCACTGCAAAGTGTTATTCCATTGGTATCAACTCTTTCTCTTACTCTGTGTGCTCACAAATAGTGCTCATTTTGTCCACATTTACGATTTCTCATATTTGTTTTCCTGCCTTTCTTCATACTTCTGCCATAGAGGAAGGAAGATCTTATGGCCAGAACAAGACAGTGGGAACTGGGACAAAGTGCTATTTTTGTTTATGCTATGGATCTTCTTTATGAATATGTATACATATGCCATGTTCCCAACCCCTGCTCCTTCTTCATGGCTATTTTTTTTCCTTTTTCATGTTACTTTCTCTTACATTTTTTATTTTCTCATTTTATTTCTATGTGAATGAACCACTTCTGAGCTTCTTGCACCTCTCACTTGTTTCAGATACTGTTTTCATATTTACCCAGGCATACTGGGAAAGCTCATATATTGCAGGAAACATAACAAAAGTATGCTTTTAGTATTCTGAGCTTATCTTTTGCCACTTCCTTTCTCTTGTCATAGTTTAAACAAGTTACTGCAAAACATATTTGATATGGATAGCTACATAAAAGAAATGCCAGGGCTGTTGTTTTCAAAAATAAAGGTTTCCAAGAGACTTAAGTCTTTAAAATTAACTTTTCACAACTTGATTGAACATTTTTGGATATTTTTCTCAGTATGTAACCTGTAATTTCAAAACTACTGGCACTACAGAATAAAACTTTTGTGGGAAGTCGCCAGGCAAGTAACCACTATTAATTCATTAGGTAAGAAATGACTTTCAAGACTGCATCCTGCAAAATTTCACCTTCCTTGTCTTTCTAGGTTTTTAAGGAAGACCTAAAGGAGCTCAGGTATGCCTGTTAATGCCTGATTTTTTAATGTTTGTTTTTCTATAGCTTTTATGTAACTGCTTCCCCAAATCAACTTTTTTACACAAAGTTGGTACAAAAATTACCTGTAAATAACACATAATACATCTGTTGCAAAATGACATATGAAGTCAGAGGAAAAAAAAAACAGGTCTTGTGTAAGGCTTGCTGAGCATGAGCGGTAAATTCACATGCTCTGGAGATTGGTCTAATTTGGTCTGTAATGTAGGTTATGCAAATATGAGTGACCTCCTCTCTGCCATCCCCACATTGCCCTGCAATATTTTTTAGCATGTTTGGTAAGACAGTGGTAACACTTCAGAAGCTGGGAAACTGCTCTACTTTTTTTCTTTGAAAGACCAATGATATAATGCTCATTAAATCATGCCACCTTGTTCAGCTATGCTCTCCCCTGCCCGTTACCTGTAGTCTGTTCAGCATATCTCTGAATAGAAGTGCATATCCGAAAAGCTAGACATCAGATGCTAATAATCTTGATAAGTTTTCCCTTATTTCAGTAGCGCTGACAATAGCAATGACAGAATAACAGCAGCTGATATTTTCATCTATAGAGAAACCTCTGCACCAAGGCCCGGTTATTTTAAAATGCTAATTTCCCATAATTCTTAGCATTCTGATTACTACCTAGGAGAAATAAATAGATATGTTTCTAATTCTGTCTTTTTTCATCCTTATTTGTCCGTTAACCTGCAAATTGCCTTTCTTCACAGACTCTGTTCTGCAGAGTCATAAGCATAATCGACTTTATGAGCAACTTCAGGCAAATTAAAGCTGCAGATTTAGACATGTAATTGGTGAAAGGTGCAATTGGTGGCCATGATGAAGGGTGCCTTGCAAGTTGATACAATTTAGTCTGCAGCTCAGTGCTGGAGTTTGGCCTGCCTTCTGTCCTGTGAGCTAAAATGCAAGTGGGTTCCTCTGCCATGTCATGGGGTTCACACCCAGGTTAAAGTAGGTCACTAACAAACTCAGGAATTGCTTTTGACCCAGTGGGAGTTGGCTTTTTAGAGGTGCACACAGAATGTGATCAGTGGGGTTAAGGAATAACGAAGAGCACTAAAAGCTCCATGTTGAGTTCTCTGGGGGTGGGTGAATATTCCTCTGCTGAGCAGTGGAGAAAGTTGGTGTACAGGTGTGCCAGAAGCCCCCGGCTGGTCTGGCTGTGTACGCTGGCTAGATCTAGAAACAGACTCTCAGGCTGCTGTCTGTGTCATTTGACCACACTTCAATGCTTACACTTCCATAGTGATTGTTTTTTTCTCACTTTATGGATTATTGATGGAACTATGAGGACACTTTTCAGTCTGGATGATCTGTTTTATATCCTGAAAAATCCTTTTTATCTTGTTGTTCTGGTTAACGTGACTGATACAGGAGCAATAGTTCAGGTAACTGCATTTGTGTTGCTTGCAGACTTGTCTGTTTTATGTGCTGCTCATTGCTGCTCTGCTCCCATGATTCTCACATTATTGGGACTCTTCCTAACTTCCATCTCTGACAGTCTTATTTCCTGTGAGTAGCTCTCTTCACTTGGTGGCTAAACTTTTAGAAGACTAAATAGTTTCTTTACTCTCAAGCTATGATACTTAATAAGTTGGGTAGGACTTTTAGCATCTTCAATTCCTGTGGGAAATGAAATATCCAGTGTTTCCCAGTGTACTTGGGTTTGGAGATGAAATACCTGCTCATTTTTAAGGCACCCACTAATTACATTCAGACACTTGTCCTTGTGCAGTGACTCCCGTGGGTCATCCTGTGACCATGCACATGAAGAACACATGTAAATAATTGAATGGCAGTGTCTTGGCATTATTGGTGTCCAGAGTTTGGGCAGGTGTTTTGCATTTTAAGGCAGAGAAGTGGCTTCTTTCTTTTTTTTTTTTTTGTGTCTTGTTTTAAAAGGTTTGAGCTCTGAGCCAGGTTATCTTTTTTTCACCTCTCCTCCATTCTGTTCTTTTTCCTTCAGTGACACTGAAGATTGGACTAATTCCACCCATATAAAGTCTGGTATTTCTCAGTTTCCTGGTGATGCAGCTGGTCTTGGCTTTTAGTTTTAGTGGAGAGAGAAGCTGGTAGACATGCTCACTTCTGATTAATTAGATCAATGCTACTGGTTTCACAGGGTTGCCATTCTATAGCCCCTATTTCTTGGCCTGACTGGCTGAGCCAGTGAGAATAAATTCACTCTAAATTGTGGGTGCTATTTTTTTCCTTCCCCTCTCAAGTTGTTTAATAACTTTATGGCTCAAGCCATAAATAATGCAGGATTGAGACATCCTCACACCTTCTTCCTTGCCCTTTGAGTCCCTTCCTCAGAATGTTTCTTTGAAAAGTGATTGCCCCCTGTAGCTCAGGCCTGAGCTGTGCCCTGTTATGTGTCTGATCTGCTTAGTGTATGACTGGCCTCGTGTGAGCTGCTTGCACCAGGAACAGAATTTTCACCAAAATCATAAACTGCATAGCAAAAATAATGCAAACGCAAAGGTAGCGTTAATGCTTCTGTTTTAATAACACTTGCTCTTACAGTCAAGCAAGTATTGTGATAGGTATAATAATTGTATTGCAACCCCTGCCTCCAGCTATTCTACTACATACAGAAGGTATTTGGTCATCATCAGGATTTGTTAAGTGGTACATATGCCTCCTCACTTCCCAGTTTGCCTCAGATAGCAACCTTGCTAATACTAATCCAGTTTTATCCAAGCACCATTTAAAAATGTGGTTTAACCCCACTTCTTCCACTAAGAATTCAAGCTTTAATAACTGCTGTTTCATCTTCCCACTGTGTGAGTTGATGAGGTTTTTTTTCTCCCACCATTAGACACTGTAAGCCCTTTAGGACAAGTAACTTCCTTGTTTGCTTTGATTTTTCTTTGATGTAATACAAGCCACTGGTGAGTAATGTCTCTGGGCCTTGATTCATGTTGTGTGCTGGGTTTAACTGCGGCAGCAAGACGTAGTTACTTCTCCCATTTGTCAACCTGCCTCTCAGTAGGAGGTCACCATCCCTGTGGCAAAGGCAGCTGAATGGATCGTGTTTGCTCTGCAGTCTTAGTGATTCACAGCCTGATCTATTGAACTGAAAACAGCAGCTGGTTTGTGAGGCAACAACAGTGTCAGAGGAAGGGTAAAGTAAAGGAGAGGCATAGGGTGGTTGGAGTGTCAGTCTCTTTGGCCAGTTCTCATGGTCCCCATCAAATTGAGGCTTGTTCTCCCCGTGTTGGATTTGCTCCTTTTGTAAGTAATCTTAGCTCCAAGGGTCTCTGTTTTTACTTTTGAGGCAGCAATTCATTCTGTCTTTTCATTACACTTAAGTTGAAAGTGAAATGAAATCTGTAGGTTTGGGATTTTTGAAAGCATTGCTGCACTTGTCAGAGCCATGAGTAGAACTTTGCTTGGCTTTACCAAGAGAAGTTAAGCAAATATGCCATTGTTTCGAAACTCACTGTTGCCACATTAGGCAGGACAGGAAGACAGAATACAGATTTTAGGGTTCTTGATATAAAAACAGGCTGTCCTTTTGAGAGCCTAGACTGAACCAATACTGAAGTGCTTACGTAAGAGTTGATGGCAATTTTGAGCAGTGAAGATAGAAAATGTTGACTCATTTTTTGTGTTCTATAATTTTTTTTTTTTTTTTTTTTTTTTTGTAGCTAAGGCCATATATTCATGGTTACAAAACACTTAACTATTTTGTATTGCTCTTCTTTTTAAGGATACCAGAAGATTTCATCGTGGACTTTTCCAGTGTAGTCTTTGGTAACAGGTTAGTGTCCTCATGTGTCACACATTGTGCAACCAGCAGGGTTGCACAGAGCTCTGCTGACAAAAATCTCAGGCCTACTGAAGGAACAGCAATATTATCTAAATTAATGAGAACAAGATTTGTCTCTTTATTTTGATTCAACGTAGCCATGCGTGGTGGACATGATGTTATATGTGCAATAAGTAGCTTTCATGCCAATTTTCAATTTTTCTGTGATCATCACCCACTGGGTTTTATAATGTTCTGTAGCCTCTGTAAGGTACATCAATACCTACAGGTGAAAAATGCATTGCAGAATCAAGCATTTTTAAAATCATTATCATTGCAAGTTAGAGCAAAACCAAAAGACTTGCTTTGTTGAGGGGCAACATATGCCTTCTGCGTGCTGTGGTGTGTGGAAGCTTTCTCAGAAAGTATTTAATCAAACCTTAATGTACAGCTGAATTGGGAATTCACACTGAGTGACGTGATGACGTGTATAAGAGACGAAGTGCTCTGCCAGCTGTAATTTGTTTTCTAAGCAGTATACCTCAGTAGCTCCAGAGGAAGGACTAAATCAAGAACCGATTGAACAGCCTCTCTTGTCCATTCTAGGGGTTCCTTTTTTCTAGATGGTTCTCTGCTCAACCATATTTAACTTATTCTGCATCTAGAAATTGCTTGAACTTCTAGCATACGCAAAACTTTCCCCCTTTTCCCACTCAGCATGTAGCATCACTAACCCAGCACTGCTCCAGATACTTTGCATGGAATCCTTGTAATCATAGTTGTGGTATTTCAGTCACCCTCACAGGGGCTGAAGGCTGCTGCCAAAGTTAAAAATATTTTTCATTTCCTTGGTTAAGATCTTGGCTTAAAGCTAAAGGTTCTTGGAGTAAAAATAAATTCAGCCTTCTCATCTTTTCTTTCCTCTTCTGTTTGAATTATAGGTGTTAAGAATGCAAAATTCATGCTTGCAAAGTGGAAATATTGTTTGCAGTGGAGAAAGAAGATAAATTTAGATGTCATTTGAAGCATGCATGATTGTCTGTTTTCTACTGTGAAATCACGATGCAGGAAAATTTAGCTTTTTCTGATTTTGAAAGCTGTGATTATCCAGTATAATCTTGCTCTGTGTTTTGAGACCAAAGAAGAGCACCTCAGATTTGATTTCTAGAGAGATCTTCTTTTATAATCTTAAATGTAACACTGAATCATACATATGCTTATTGAGTTGTAAATATAAATGATTGTGAGGTAAGAGAAGTTATTAGCATCTGATCAGAAATTCACTATGAGCTACATAACTCAGAAAAATCCATTTTTAATACTTTTCCTGGCATCTTATCCTGTTTTTGCAATTTTGTTCACTAAACAGCAGCTCTGAAATACTGGAAAATAGACATTTGTATTTCTGTGTCGCTACAGTTCCATAACACTGTAGAGACTAAGAGGAAAGAAAAACTTTCCACACTGACGCCATCAAATAACTGCATGAAATAAAAACATTTTTAAGGGAAAAGGCAACCCTAACTTTTCCCTCTCTGAATGTTTTTAATAAATGTATTGCATTTTTTTTAAATAGTGCAGCTTTAGTTTCTACCGGGGGGGGTGCATTCTGTGTGCTGTTGACATTTCACACATATTCTACCAATTTATTCATTCTCCCTGTTCACTGGCCTGCTAGGCATGTCTTGTTATGTACATAGGGAACCATCCAGAATTTGTCTTTAGTTTTGATATTGTTAAGTCAGCTGCTGCTCCAAATTATCTAATCTTTCATTTCCGAGTGCTCTTCTGTTGCATCCTTTGGCAGATGATGTTCACGTCACCAGGTCTATCATCCTTTCCACATATAATTTGGATGGTTTGTAGCTGCTCCATGGTGCTTTACTTGTTCTAACTTCTGCACTATGTGGTGACAGTATAATGCATCTGTTGGCACAGTGTTTATGGAATGTAATTATAGTCTATAGGTTTTGGATCCATTGAGGCTTTTCTGCTCCATTTTGCTATTCCTTTTAGAAATCAGTGGCTTGATTAATGCCCTGTATAATCTCTCTATGTATGTTTGCCATTCTGCACATTATATCATCCTAACAGGATTATTGCAGTTGCGATCTTGTCCAAGCTGAGAAGGTGCTGACAGAAGCTTAAACTAGGTTATAGACGCTGTGACTCTTTCTGAGGGAACAGTACTGAAGTGCAGTCCTGACCAGAACTAAAGCTTTGTGGTTTGGCCACAGAAGTGCCATAGTTTTAACAGCATTCAGAAGCTTCAGTGTTCAGGTGTTGCTGACCTTTCCCGCCACTGCAAACTAGGATATCTTCCTGTTTTCTCTACTCTTTCTGCCCCCAAAATGCTGGTGCTGCACTGGATGGACTATCTTCCATTGATGGGAGTTAGCATGTCTTAAGGAACCGGTAGCAGTGTGGCTATTTTTAGGCACTCCCCAAATTAAGTGTTAATGAAGTTTCTTTTCCCTAAGTTTCCCGTACCGGAGACTCAAGCACAGATTCCAGAAATTCTTCTTAAATAATTTTTTTGCAAAGTACAGTGTAGAGCAGCTCAAGCTGGTGCCTCCTGAAGAGGGACCGTCAGTGGAAGAAACCTTATAGACAATTATACCCCCACAATCCAAGACCTCACCCACTGTGCGTCAGTCCGGGCCAACTGCAAAACTAGAGTCTGGAGTCTCCCCATTCTTCATTGGATCTCTCCATTTTTGTCCAGTGGACTGTCAATTGAAGTCTTGACCTTCAGTTGCTATTTTGCACCTGCAGCTGTAGAAAAAGAAATTATTGGCAATAACCAAAACATTATTCTGTTTTGTCATCTTTTAGATGCCCTTGTGTTCCTTTACTTGTCTTCAGGGACACAGCTCCCCTTATTTTCTAGCTTGAAGACTCCGTGGCCTTTTTTTTCTTAACGAAGCAGAAAGTTCAAAAGTTCACAGCTTGCAGAAGTTATGCTTAGCAAGCTTATTTATGCTAAGTGAATCCTATATAAGCAGTTTCTAATCAAGTTCTATAAGAAGTAGTATACCAAATAATTCAATAAGCTAAGGAAGTCTATTCCCTACCATTAAGCAATTCTCTGGCAGCGTCTTGCCACTGAGGAAAAGGCCTGTTCTTGTTGTTTAATCCCGCTAATGACCATTCTAGACTCCAGCTCCTCATGGTTGCACCCAGCTGTGGGGACCTACTTCCTATCCAGTAGCTGACAGTAAGAACCAGCTGATTGCTTTTTCTGCTCAATCCTTTACTACTAGGAATGTGTGTCACGTCTGAAACCACCACCCCCCAAAAAAGAAAAAAAAAAAAAAGGATAAATTCTTTTTTATTTTGCCTTTGCTAAATGTAAGGGTATTGGTGGATCTCAGCCTGTCAACCCTGTGTACCTTATCAAATGATTAATCTTTCTGGGCAGTTTCTAAAGGCACCAGCTAACTTGCACACAAGAATCTGAGTAGGGATGTTAGTCTGTCATTCCTAGAGTCCTTGATTTGTTCAGAGAGGATTCCTTGCTGATGTAATGTCAGTAATTAGATTACGTCTAGCATCATGGATAAAGGATGTAAGGTCCCTTATCCTGCCCTTAGCGGGAGTACTGGAGTAGACAACTTCCAGAGACATGGGATGCTTAGCAAAAAAAATGTGGTAACACCAAGTCCAGACTAGCTCCCAAATGGACCAGCTGAGTGACTTCATTCTGAAAATATTTCTGAATATATATCTAAAAATGGGTGGTTGTTAGGTGTTTGTATCAGATTTGGCTTGTTTATTTACCTAGAGCTTAAGATGCTGTTAAAATTTTAAAGATTGTCAACCATATGAAGTTTAATTGCAGTCAACTGTATTTCCTCACAGAAATAAGCTGAGGGTAGATTGGCCTGATTCTTCCTGCAATATGAGTAATAAGTCCTTGGCTTCTTACACATTAGACAAGACAAAATTGGTGAAGGTTGTGCTGGGGTTGGCAGTGAACATTATGTAAGGAACGTAAGAGTTTGTAAATTATGTTGGATTAGCAAGAACCACTGTGTGGTTGTTGGTTTTTTTTAAGTATGCTTCAAAGTACACCCTAATATTACTATATTTTAAAACATTGCTGCTCCCTAATAATGGTTACTTTCTGCTGAAGGAGCACAGTGACCTCATTCCAGCATTTTTGCTCAAGTTATCTGTCTCGTTCCTTCTTGCTTGTTTCTCTTGGATCTGCATGAAGGTAACAATATACTTGCAGATGCCTTTCTATGCCTCACAGTTGCATATAATTGAAATAATAGATATGCCAGCCACCACAATGACTCCTACTAAATTTTATAGTGACATCAGTTTACTAGAATTAGACAGAGTCACTTGGTCTCTGTTTTTTTTTTTTAACATGGACCATAGTTAAGCATAGGAAAAGTGGGTAATCTGAGCACAGCTGACTTAAACACACAAAACCTCCACTCATTTAGACCTCTCTAAATGAGGACAGATGTAGAAGAGAAACAAGTTCTGGACAGGTTTGTTCTGAGAAATCATATTTTCTGTTTAGATTGTTGTTTCTGTTTATGAATTTGCATTTCAGTCTCCCATTTCTGATTGACTCTGTAGGCGTCCTGCTTCCGAAGGCACAGCTCTGGTACAAAGAAGTAGGCTGCCAAGTGTCCAGGACTTCAAGTGGAGAGTGGACGTAGCTATTTCCACAAGGTATAAAAGAGAATCCTGCAAGACCCTAGCAATTATTTTTCCCAGGGTTCAACTGACCTCTTGTGCTGCTTAAAAATGTTAGTGGTGTTAAAATGTATCTTGCTGTTAGGGATTGGCAAGTAGCACAATGGCAAGATGCAGAGGGGATTTTCTGAACGGTGTAGAAGTCAGTTTATATACAGGTTACTGCTGTTAACATGGACCTGCCAACAGGCTGCTGCCTTCATCTTCTAGTAATGAGACTTTTTAGGCTCCTTAGTTGTTCTGATCTCTAAAACCTCTGTGCTAAAAACATTTTACTCAAAGTTTGAGTTTCAATATTTTAAAACTTAATGGAGCTGATACCACTCTACATTTCCTCAGAGATGATGAAATAAATTAGATGGATTGAGCCTCACACAGCCAGACAGGCTCTTGGTTTCAGTGGATCAGGGGAGGGAAAGAACCTATTCAACTTCTCAAGTAGACTATCATTTGTATGTTGTACATGTTAAATAAAAGGACTTTCCATCACCTGGACATCTGCTGTAGATTCTACAAAGAGAGGCTTCAGAACAGCACCTTTACGCTGCCACAGATATGCAATTGGTCAGTGATCTACTCCCTAGTTTCTTTCACAAGACCTTTGTGATCATCCCGTCTGCGCCTTGCAGTGAACAGCTTCTTGCCATCTGCCACAGCAGAGGCAGCTGTGGGGTAGATCTTTGGCTAGAGCCAGAGAGAAACAGAAACTTGTTGTCTGTGCTGTTCCTGGTCTTTCTCTAGGTCTAACCAAGATGGACCAGGGTGAAAGAAATGATCCAGTATTTGTCAGTAGCATAAATTGTTGACATGAGTGACTTCATATTGCATTCACAAATACCTGCATCCAAGGGAGAGTGCCATCTCTTTGCTGCCATAGTTGAGAGGCCCACGGATGATCAGGGATAGTCCTCCTGAAACCAACAAAAAAGGCTCCTAAATGAAAATTGTAATGGCTACAAGTTCATGTGACTCTCAGGTGAGCAGTGCTGTAAGCACCACACAGGTATCACTATGCAGAAAACATCTGTACCTATAAGAGAGCAAAATGTACAGATAAACATCTTCAAGCACAATGCTTGTAAGCTGCAGGTAAATCCTATGTTTTGTTTTTCAAACAACATAGGAGCAGTACATTATCCTTTTCTGGTTTCCTTCCTCTTATTTTCCTTTCCATTCAACCCTCCCTGGGATTTCTTGTTAATCATCCAGCAACAGCTTCTGCGAAGAGCTACGGCTTCTGGCTGTAATGCCTGTCAGTAACTGAGCTGGCTGTGGCAATATCAGTTGATGGAAGCTGCACAAAAATTACTCGTTTCCCCTCTTTAGGTCATCAAATAACAACCCACAAATTTAGAATAAAGCCTGGAAGAGCTTGATTCCCTAAATGAGATGGCAGTTGAAAGTATGAAGGGATGGAAAGGATTAATGCAACATGGTTAACTGCATAAGAAAACTGTGCATTATTACTAGCAGTACTTGGTCAGCTCTTATCCCTACCATAGTTCCACTAAACTAGTTATTACATAAAATGAAAATGCTCCTAAACTTGCAGTTACTAAACTATTAAAAACTTTTTTAGTCTAAAGACTGAGGTAAATTGGACAGGACTCCTATGTGCATGAGTTGCCAGCCAGCCAGGTACAGGACTGTATGACTGAAGTTACCATGTTCTATGTAAAGTCTGCATGAACATCTTAAATTGTTAATGTACAATGCTGTACTCATGACACTGCTGATATCTATTGTTGCAATACTAATAACGTAAACAATTTCAGTTCACTGGCGCGTGCACTTCAACCATCCATTCTAATGATGATGAAGCTTTCAGATGGGACAGCTCATCGCTTTGAAGTAAGTCTGATTGCCATAATACATAAAAAATAAACCACTTCAAGTTCTTTTGAGAAAGTTGAATTACTATTTAAAATATTAAAGCTTTTGTGGAAAATACATTATTGTTGGTTGGTTTGCTTTGAAATCCTTCATTTTCAGTGTAGCCGCATGCAATATATGCCAACCAAAATAATTTCATACCTTGTTACTACACACACTTTGCTGAAACCTCATTTGTTAGAAGAATATCAATTACTGAAAAGGACTGTTGCATAATATCTGGTTTGATTTAAAATTATGGTTTTGTTATCAACTGTAACCTTCAGACCCGATGGTGGCTCTTGAGGGCAGAAAAATGACTGGAGTAGTTTATATAATGTATGATACACTTTCAAACCGCCTGTACTTGGTAGAGAATGGTAACATCCACTTCTGTGGCACGGGTAGTTTCATTCTTTTTCTTCAGTACAGTTCTTGCTGCTCGAAAGAAAGTTAAAAAAAAAAAAAACAAAAAACCTCTTTGCTTTTTACCTCAGAATTAGTGAATGGCAGTATTTATGACACTGTACGTAAAGGCTTGCTGGAAGATGGCATAAACTCTTCCATATTTTTAACCTTTGAAAAGGAGTCCTGTTTGTTCTATAAATAACATGGTGGTGCATACAGGAATTCAGCGCACAGCAGGCGTTGCATTTGAACTCTGTAAAGACTTTGGCTTCAGTTCATGTGTTAGTAGTAGTCTGGAGGAAGCACCAAAGGCCCATGGGTTGAAAGTGGACTGATGTTACTGTTACAATGCCTCGGAAGAAGGCAGCTCGTGGGGAGGGCACAGATTCTGTGCTATGCTGCCAAGTGTTGAGGCTGTCACTTCACAGAAATCAAAATCATCACTCTCTGGATGGTCCAGCTCAAAGCATCCTGTGTGCTGTGTTTGAGGTCTTCCACAGAGCTTAAATGATGCCATGGGCTTCAGGTTAATCCTTTACAACAGGTTAAGTTTCACTTGTGAGAAAAAAATAAAAAAGAAGAAAGTATATTCTTTACTGTTTAGATTTGGAGCTTTATTTCCTGGTATATAATGTCAAGTCTTGGTCTTGGTGACATTGTTCCTGGTTGTTTTGGTTCAGGTTTTTTGTTCTAAGTCTGTGGAAGACCCTTTGCTATTCTGCATTGGAGATGTCTTGGTGTGCCTGTCCAGTACATGAAGAAGTACAGATATCTGACAGCAAACAATGTGCTTCTCTTAGAATGAGCTCTTTGCTGCTGGTTAGATCTGAATGCCAAAGATCTGGCTATAAACATGTTTTCTGTATCTGATGAGTGGCCTTCCTGCAGTTAATAGCTCTGTGGGATAAACCTGTGTTTTGGTTCAAGGCACCATATGCAAGCAAATATAGCCCTCGCTTCTTCAGTCTCCTTTCATTCGGACACATTCAAGATGTCCTGCTAACTAACAGGGCTCACATTAGATGGGAAGTCCGGAAGTTAATTCCATTATGAACGGTTTTAAAATGTGTACGACACAGGGAGAAGTTACACTCTTTGGTGTCTTGGGTTTGGCTTGTTTTTTTTTTTAATAGTGGTGCAATATCTGACAATGAAGATTTTTTAAAAAGCAATGGGAATGGCAGCATTTCAAGCCTTCTTGTATATATGTCAAAAGTGAGAAGGACATGATGCTCTTTAGGTGTTTCTGATGCATATGGAAAATGCAAATCAGGTGTTGGATTCCTCTCACATAATTGGTATCTGTGCTACAGTAGGCAAAAGGATGACAAGGAACTCTGTCAAAAGAACTGCATGTCTTCAGTGGAGTCAAAGGAGCAAATTAGGCAGTGCCCTGCAGAGCAGCCTGGGACTAACGAGGCTGGTGTTCATACTCATGTGAGCACGTGTCAGTGCACTGCACTGGTGTTGGGCTGTGTCACCCAGTCTGTGCCTGTGCTCAGATGTGGCTCTCCGTCTTAACAGATAAGAGACCTCCATGCATTTGGCTTCTCAGGCTTGAAATGGTAAAGGGACATCCATTGGTCTCCTACACAGTTGAAAATGTTTTGTATATTTAATCAAATTCATTTGCCTTCTATGTATAGACAGTGCCCAGTCCGCTTTTGTCTTGAGGTTGCTGCCAAGCCTTTTGCTTTGAGGCTCTATTCCTTTCTCCTGCAAGTTTGGACAAGTAGAACATCTGGAATTTGTTGCTTGAGAATTCCATAGGCTCCACAACCTTCCAGGTGTCCTTATCTTTCCTTCCAATCCATGACTCTGTTACTTCACCACAGCAGCCATCAGTTTACTTTCTGGAGCACTTCTTTCTTACATCAGGCAGCACAGAAAATACACTGTGTAGCTGTTATTTCCCTTTTTTCCCCCACTGTGCTCTTCTTTTTCACCCAGATGATTTATTTGAATTATTAACCTCAAATATTTTATCTTAAGCCTAAAAAAAAAGTATTTAAAGAAAGATGGGACTGACACTGTGTAATGTTCCCCATTCATAGGTATGCCCTAGTCAGAGTTCCTAAGATGCTTCATATTTTCTGACCTCAATATTCTGTTTCAGGTGCCAGTTGCGAAGTTTCAAGAACTGAGGTACAATGTTGCCCTTATACTGAAGGAAATGAATGATTTGGAAAAAAGGAGCGTACTGAAGATCCAGGACTGAGCACTTCTCTATTGGGAGGTTTTAGAACAGAGCTGAGACCCTCAGCATGTGCTGTGAATGGCAAAGCAGAGGATCCTCATTACTTTGCCTGTCTGAACTGCAGTGTAACATTTATGATGTCTGCTGTAAATATTTTTTTTATTCAAGTGTTAAAAGCACAAGCTCTTTTCAAAAGATTTGAGAAAAACAAGAAATACATCCATGAAAAAGTATAATGCTGTTTGTGAGCATTTTTGCATGATTCATCAAAACATTTTTTAAATAACCATCTTAATAGATATAAGAGTCATTTATTTCTGATTATGATTCATCACTCTAATTATTTTTGAAAGCCTGCTACCGGAAGCCACCTCAATGTGTATCATAAGAAAGCTCTGCAATATCTCAAATAAAAAAATAACATAAAAAACCCACTCCTGTACTCAAGTATGACAAATATGCTCTTGAGTTTTGCATAAGTAACATTGTTTGACTTCTCACTAAGTAACTCAGGTATAGCTACAGGTATTTAAAGGCTAATTTTGAAGAAAATTGGAAGTCTGTGGATCAAGAAGGAAGTGTCGACTGAGCTTCCAGAACTAATTCCATGGAGTTGCAGAAGTGGAGAGGTGCAATCTAAGTCTTTATCTGGTTGATTTGAATGGGCTAAATAGCAGTGATCTCATAGATTTCTAACTGGGCATGCCTGCCTCTTGTTTCATGTGTTTCCTACGTGTTTGATGTGAATGGCATCATCTGACTTACTACTGGGCAGATACCTCTGGCACTGCCATAACAGCGAACAGCAGGAGTTTGCAGTCTTGTAGACCACTACAGCTGTATATTGTTAATAGTGCGAGTCAGACCGCAGCATGAAGAGGCTGTGTACAGCGTCTGGGTTGAAAGTCACGGCTATCAGGATATCCAAGCCCCCGAGTCAAGAAAAGAGTTAAGCATAAGCTGAAGTTCCCTGAATTGGCCAGGCAGTTGGATTTAGATGATCCTTGTAGGTCCCTTGCAACTGAAATATTCTCAGTTACTCCTTCACCCCATGAATAAACCTTGGAAGAACTCCCTTGGCTTGAAACATATGTTTTAAGTCTCATTTAACACCATGGGACCACAAGTATGTCCCTAAGGTTTTTGCCAAGAAGGGATGCATTCCTCATTCATTGCCTGAATGTTCCCCCAGCAGCAAAGGTATGGAGGCTGTTAGCAATGGTCCAAAGATGGCACAGGCCACGGGCCCTGGTACTATTGGACTTATCTGGCTGTCAAAGACAGTTTAAAAAGCAACTGCCACTACCATTTTTAAGCATTGGCTTATTGTAGCTGCTGTCAGGGTTTCTATCTCAGTAGTACCACCCATACTTCTCTCTTTCATTTCTTTTTTTGAGATTGTAGAACTTGCCTTTATCTTCCTCACTCCCTGCAGAAAAACACTGAAATAAAATCGTGGATTCAGGAGGCCTTTTACACTCCCACAGATGTTTGTGTAGGAAAATTCACGTCCTGTTCTCTAACCATCAGTCATGGCACCTTCCTGGCGTAATGGTCAGGTCTCCCTCTTTTTTTAAGTTTTTTTAAATTGGCTCAACTCCATGGGCCATCAACCCAAATCTGTTCTTGCCTATGGACTACCACAGGGTGTGCAGAGCACTCGGAAGTACAAGGCCATCTGTGACTGTAGTTGTTACATGACTTCTCACATCCCTGCTTCTAGTAGAGAAGCTTTGTCGGCATGACTAGTAGGTCGGAAATTCACACTTGGGTTAGTTGTGTTTGAAAGAGGAAAGAAACAGGTTTGCTAGTTATTTTTGTGGTCTTAAAATATGATGCAGATTATAGTTCCAGAAGGCTGAAGAATGTAGTCATGCTTTCATATTGCCTGTTATGCCAGCCATTAACTGCTGGAAGGAGATCAGTATTGTGCTCATTGTCATTAAAAGGAAAAAAATTAAAGCTCCCTTTGTAGAAAAATCACACAAGGGAGATGTGTTTTTGCAGAGTGAGTCACCTCCTGGCTTTAACTACTTCTGTTTAAGTGAAGGATAAATCCATTCTTCATCTCCTGAACAATGCAGGTAGGTAGGGGGTTGCTTTTCATTTTTCCTTTCTAATCAGGTACACCTCATGACCTACTGTTGCTCCAAATCCATGAATATGTATGAATGTATGAAAACTCCACACTTTTAGGATGTTGTATAAAAATACCCACTCCAGCATATCTAGATTGAGCATGTACATCAAATTTACACAGCTGGTTTTGCTAAAACAGTCTTTGCAGAGCCAAGCCGGATGTCAGAATCAAATATTTTGTATTTGTTTGACTTGTAGTGAACAGTACATTAGTAGCTGGGCTTTAAAATATTTTGCTGTTAGTGATTGTACGGCTCGTTCTGTACCTGTCACACCCCACAAAGCACTAACATTGACCAAACGCCACACGCACCAGGAACTAGCAGAGGCAGAGCCAGCTGGTTTCTCCCGAGAAGTCACAGAGCTGTTGCCCATAGGCCATCCATAATAAGGTCTTAACTGTTTCCTGGCTTCGGACCAAGGTCTGTGTTCTGAACCCTCATAAGCATGTAGCTTCCACCACAGGAGTAGCTCACAAGCACAGCTGGCCCTTTTCTCTTAAAATGTTTCAGCCACATCCCTGTTGGTGTAAGAGAATTCCCAGAAGTATATTTCATAGTGCTTTTTTGAGACTCATTTCAGTCCTGAGAGGTCAGACTGTCAGCTACCCCTGCGGATGCTTTCACACACTGTAAAGAGAGACTGTGCAAGTTCCTTTCAGAGCACAAACACTGATTACTTTTTCTATTATCATCTCTTTCCTTCCCCTATCTTGAATTCATGTGCTGCTAGAAACCCTCCCTTTATACCATGACTTACCTCTTTAAGTGTCTGCTATGTAACTATGTAAATACTGGTGGCGTGTCCCTGATAGAGAGATTGTCCTTGCTTTGCTACTGGTAACCAGCGGTTATATCACTTTCCCTCGCTTGAATAGGCTTTGACTCATAGTGGTTTTCAGGACAATGGTTATAAAATAACACACTGAGGGGTTGTCGAGACTATAGTTTTGCAATGGAGACAACTGTCGACCTCAAGGCTACAAGAAAGCAGTTTTCTTTTTTTTCTTTTTTGTTTGTTAAGGTTTTGTTGTTTTATAGTGTGAGATTTTCTTGCCTGGAAGTTTGGAAAACAAGAAGTCTATGTCAGCGAGCTTGAGTCCAGTGGGAAAACTTTGAGCACAAATGCTAATTTTTTCTAACTGCTCTGAAGCATTGAATAACTGAAATTTTAAGTGCTCCAGTTGTCCTGTCTTTCTTCGAATTATTTGATGGCAAGTTGTGCTATACTTTGGATTATTATCTGACTTAAGCAATGGGAAAAAGAATTACAGAAACCAGCAGTTATTCAATTAGCTGCCTTCTTCTAATTAAAGGGCTTGTCTGGGAACAACAGTTAGGTGTTGAACTTTTTTTGTTTTGTTTTGGTTTTGGTTTTGGTTTTGTTTTGATTTTGTTTTAAAGATTCAAGAACCCTAGAGAAAGAAGCCAAATTTTGGCAGATGCAAAGTGTCTTAGTATCATAAGGATCAAAGACAACTGAAGGGTCTGATGGCCAGCTTCTGTTTCCAGGTATATATCTGACTTTGTCTATAAGCTTAAGGATTGCCTACACATGGACACATAAACTTCACAAAATTAGCCCTAATTTTTAATTTAAAGTGTATATTATTAAGAGTTAAGGTCCTTTAATTAGTTTTTCAGTTTAATTTTAAGTTCACCTGGACTTCCTGAAGCATCCTCTTTAAACAAGTCTTACAAAAGTCACATTATATCCTTTCTTCTGTATTTTGCCCTGTCCATTCAAAGCCCATAGGCAGTGCTTGTCCTTTAATACCTGCTTAGCTTACACAGTCTAAGCCTGGGAGCCCAGATACTTCTGTAAATAAGAAATGGGAAATTAATTCCTTCATCCTCTCTCTTAAGCTTTGTGAGGAGACCAATAGGATCAGTAATAGGGCATCCTCAGAAATTTCAAATTCTGCAACAAACAGTGTGAGAAGTGCCCTATATTTTTAGAGTATTTGCAAATGTGTGTACGTATACATCTCATGAACATTTCTAGATCTGTGCAAAACTGCAAACAAAAAAACTCGGACAACTTCTTCTAAAACAACTGCTTCTATTCTATGGTAGCACATGTCATTTTCTCCCTAGGCTACGTTTAGCACAAATGCTTACAAAACTAGTGTGATACTTTCATATAATGAAAATTGATGGGAATGTGCAGATTGAAGTGGTCAACACAACTGGTCTTAAATAAAACAAACACACATCACAAGGTGTGGGGTTTTTTATCTAGCACCTGGCATAGGCAGGTGTATCTATACAATATGCCGCACCACATGGCCAAACACACCATTTTCCTGCCAATGTTCTCCGTACTTGTCCTGCAAGCATGATTACCTGACATTAAAACAGCTTCACTACTACGTAGATTCGATAAAGAGTGATTAACCATATAACTACAGCCTCTAAAATTCCAGTTATAGCAGGAAATACAATTCTTGTTTTTCAAAATCGCTTTGAACTGCGACTTCCTTTGTGTTACCGTAGGTACCAAAACACCAAACCCAGGACTGAACTCCGTTTCTCACCGCGGTGTCACTGGAGACCAGCGGGTCAAACGGAACTTTACGCGCAGCGTAACCGGCCGGGGTACGGCTCCCGGTGGGTTCCTCCATGCGGTGCGCGGCTGTGCCGGATCCCGCAGCGCCCGGGGAGAAACACGGCAGGGGCTGGCGGGGCGGGGGACGAGCGCCAGTTGGTGTCGGTTGCGTGTGAGACCGGCCGAGGCGGACAACAGCAGCCAGCGGTGCCGAAGCAGCGCAGCTGCCGCGCCCGACGGACTCTCACACCGGCCCGGCCCGGCCGCCGCTGACAAGGCGCCCACGCCCCTCCCCGGCCGGGCCCGGACACCCGTTCAGGAGCAACACCGGCTTGCCCCAGCCCTTGTCGGAGCCCGGCTGGGGTTCCGGGAGGTGCTGCCCGGGGCAGAGGCGGCGGGCGGGCCCCTGGGCGGGCCGGACCGGGGCCGTTGTTGGCGCGTTACAAAACCGCCTGGTTTTGTAACAACCTGCGGGCGCTGCCCAATGAGCGCCGCCGCCCGGCGTCACGTGCCCGCCTTTATATAAGCGGCGGCGGCGCGGGGCGCTCCCGGCGCGGGGCGGCAGCAGCATGGGCCGGTGGGGTCGCACCGCGCCCGCGCCCCCTTTGCCTGCGCGCCCCGGTGTCCCGCAGCGCCCGCCCCGCTAGGGCCGCTGCCCGCCGCTATGGGCTCCCACCTGCCGCCGCAGCCGCAGCGCCCGGAGCCCCAGCTGGTGCTGCAGCTGGCGGCTGGGGCTCGTCAGGCGCAGAACTTGGAGCTGTCGGGCGGCGGCCTGGGGCCCGAGTGGCAGGTGCTGCTCGGGCGAGCCGACGCGCTCGCCTACGGCGGGCGGCTGCACGAAGCCCTGCCGCTCTACCAGCTGGCGTCCCGCCACCAGCAGCTGCGGGCGGAGCAGTTGGAGAAGCTGGTGGAGTGCCTGGCGCAGAGCGTCCGGATCAAAGAGGGGCTGCCCGCCGCCGGGAGCGGCCCCCCGCAGCCCCGCGAGTGGGATGTCTTCAGG
The DNA here is from genome assembly GCF_037038585.1 of Patagioenas fasciata. Taxonomy (NCBI): domain Eukaryota; kingdom Metazoa; phylum Chordata; class Aves; order Columbiformes; family Columbidae; genus Patagioenas; species Patagioenas fasciata. Next base: position 18,584,762 of record NC_092530.1, read on the forward strand.
TGCCGCAAATGCCAGGGCTTCCTCTTCGAGCCCGTTTCCTTGCCTTGCGGACACACGTTCTGCAAAAAGTGCCTGGAGAGGGACCGGGCGGCCGACTCCCGCTGCGTTCTGTGTAAGGAGGAGGGCAGCGCGGCGGCCGGGCAGCTCCTGCGGGTCAATGTCATCCTCAGCAACCTGCTTGCCAAGTGGTTCCCCTGCCAAGTGAAGGCTTCGCAGCTCAGGCACGAAGGGAACCTCCTCTATAAGGAAAAGAAGCTACAAGCCGCCCTGCAGAAGTACAACGAAGCGGTCAGCCTAGGTAACGGGTCCCCCTTCCCCGACACCTGCCTGCGGGGGACGCGTTCCCCGCCCGCCGCTGCTCGGGGTGCGGCGGGGGAGACAAGTGTCCACCGGCCGGAGCTCGCCGGCCGCCGCTCCGGCGTGTCTCACCCCGCCGAGCCCCGGGCTGGGCCGAGGGTAGGCCCCGCGCCCGGGGGTGTGCCGGGGCCACGCTTCAGCCTGCCGTCGGCTCCCCGGGGTGGGCGGCCGCCGCCCGGGCCGGGTCCGCGGCAGGTGGCGGAGGATCACGGGGGAGAGCCCCGGGGAGGGGTAGGGGCTTTTCGGCCCTCAGTGAAACTGGGTCAGGAGAGCAGCGGTTGCGTAAGCCGGAGCCTGCGGTCCGGCTGGGCTCCCCCCCGTCGGCGCCGTTGTGTAACCGGCGGAGCCGGGCGGGAGCGGGCGGCCTCGCCCGGGGCGCCCCGCCGCTCCCCGGGAAGGGCTCCGGGCGGGCGGGTCGCTGGGCGCAGGGTGTCCCTGACGAACACCGCGGGGGAGCGAGCGGCTCGGCCAGGGCAGCGGCGGGGCCGCGGGTGCGGGGCGGGAACCGCCGGCACGGGCTGTGCTGGGAAAAGTTTTGCTGCGGTCGTTTTAATGGAGTTTCAGATAAAGCAGCTGACGCTGCGCGCAATAGGTGGCGATTGAAGGCACGGTATTACGGGTAAGAGTTTCTTCTAAACGCCAGGGTATTCCAAACACGAGCGTACAGCCTTGATTCAGTACACGCTGTCTTGATGCCACATCAGGCAGCATGTGTAACTAGATCACTTTATCTGCGCTGCTGTAACGTTAGCTGATTCTCGTAGTTGTAGCTTGTTTTCCTGTGTTGAGCTATGGCAAGAAAATATCCTTATGTACCATTTAAAAACTTTGATACTAAAAATTTTGAAACTCCTCCCTACAGTACGACAGCATTCCGCTTGCCACCTTAAATTTCTCCTGTATGTTTCTATCAGTCATCGAATCCTCGTTCAGAGCTGATAATTTGTGTGAGTGTCTCAGCATTTATTTATGCAATGTTCCCTGCAGTTATATAATACACAGCTGACATGTTCTCTGGAGTTGCCCAAAGAGGTTTCCAGATTTCAGTTAGCACATAGTTATTTAAAAAGTGGATATTTTGTGGTTTTGTACAACTTGGAGGCACCATGTGGTTAAAAAAAAAATATATATATCTATGTATCTTATGCAACTAACTTTTAAGTTACTTCAATCAACCAAATTTTCTGTTTCCTACAGCTCCAAATGACCACTTACTATACAGCAACCGTTCCCAGATTAACTCTACTTTGAAAGCTTGTGAAGATGCATTGCATGATGCTGAAATGGCATGCAGACTGCAGCCGAACTGGTTGAAAGTAAGTTCTGACTCCAGACATAGTTTGATTTAAAAGCTTAATACTACCCTGATAAAAAACAGTTGGGATGGTCAGACAACTGTATCTGATGGAGGCTTTAAGTCCTGTAACTTCTTGGACTCTGTGATTTACACACATTTAACCATGATATTCTTGAGCTTCCTGGGGTGAAGGAAGTGAGTGATAATCCCAGAGGATGACCTGACACTATTGTCTTTGACCTGGATGAATCTCAAGTTCATGAACTGTCTCTAAAAGCTGAATGCTGGGCTTATATAATTCTATAAGGACATAATGACTATTTTAGGAGATGAATGTAGGGAAGGTAGATTTCTCCAGGATCAGTTTGGCTCAGGTACTGCACAAATCATGCTTGTTAGAGTTAGAAAATATTCCAGTTCTGCCTGTAAGAGCTTTCAGGACACTTGTGGTTAAAAACCCAGATGGTGGTGTCCAGGTAAAAGAGATGGTTATAGTGATTCTCTATGCCTTTTTCTTGTCTGGAAAGGTCTTTTGTAATTTCATCTGGTTTTGCATGACAAAAGAGCAAAAGCTGCAACTATGGATGTGTTTGACTACAGGGTCACCTGAGGAAAGGACAAGCATTAGCTAATCTGGGGAAAACAGAAGAAGCTTTAAGAGAGTTTCTATTCTGCCTTGCTCTAGATACTGGGAACAAGACTGCCAAGTCTGAGGCACAAAAGGTGAGTTCCCTAAATTGTTGTTTTCAGTGGCCTTTCATGAAGGAGGATAGGAATTTTTCTTGTCTCTTCCCCTCTTTCTTTTTTATTACTGTCAAGAGCTGGATGGAGAGTTACATCCAGACTGTTGTTCAAACTTTAATTATGTATTGCTTATGTGAAGATTGAGAAGTAGCAAGGACATGTACTTACTATGTGGAAACAGTTACAGTGTTAGCATCAGCAAAGTAAAAGCTGAATTGTTAATAATTGCCACCCACAGCCTATTGTGATTCCCTGTAGTTGAATTTCTAAACGGCTTCCTAGCTTGGCAGCGTGTGACCGATCACAATGCAGAAGAGGGGGAGTTGCACTCAGTGTTGTCTCAGGCCGTTGACTGTCAGAATGCAACACGCAGCAGCCGTCAAACTCCGCTTGGGAGCAGCAGCTCTCTTCCTCCTGCCAGCCGTGCTGCTGCGCATCCCTGTGCAAAGGGAAGCAGTCAACAAAAGAGCTGGTTTAAAATAATGTTTAAAGGTTGCTAATAATTAATGCTATATAAGCAGCGAAATGAATCTGCAGGTTCTTATATGGCTTTTGTGAAGACAGCTCGGCTTAGCACACCCCTCACATCTCTGATTTTCTGTGAATCAGTGTTTTGACATCTGACCATTTTTTTTGTTGTCGTAGCTATAAGGCTTAGCATCACAGTGATAGCTTATGGTAATATAATGTAACAGTTCTGTTTTCCTTGTACTGAATTTTCTAAATGGCAGTGCATTCACACTTTCCTCCATCACTGTTGGGATGGGAACTTCTGGGTTTCCGTGTGCTATAATGTGTAAGGTATTCTACGCATGATAGAGTTCTTACAGTCAAGCACTGCTCATGGAAGTAACTGAGTGTATAACCTGGATGGCTGTAGTGAAATCGAATTTTTCTCTCATTTTGCATATAGTTGAGATTGCCATCTCCTCCGAGTTTCTTGCTACTGATATTTGGGGTTTTTTTTAGTTGTGTGGGTGGGGTAGGTGGGTTTTTTTTTTGGTGGTGGGGGGGGGGGTGTTGGTTGGGTTTTGGGTGATGGTGTGTTTGTTTTGGTTGGGTTTTTTTTTTTCCAGTGAGCTCCATGCAGTCTTCCACTGTCATTGTGCCATGATTTGTTCTCATAGTCATGCTGGGAGACTTCCTGTGCACTAGAGCAAGAGAAGCAGGAACAAACAGATATGTTTCTAAATTCAGACTCCAAATAGCGTTATCCAAGACACCTAATTTCTGAGCAGTGGGGTTCTGAGAAAAAAACCTAGGCTTCTTATGACTGAACGAATTACTCATGCACTCATCAGACACAGAGTTCATCCATGATGCAATGTTCTACTGGGTCATTTCCAAGGCTGTTTGCATAACAATGACATACTACATTTTCCCAAATTCTTCAGGTGCAGCTGTGATGTTTCACTTGTATTAACTGTCTGTCTGTGCTAGTTTTGACATAGTGTGATCCTGTGGAATCCTTTTTGACTTTAAAAAGAAATCTCAGCTGTCATGTGGCTTCTTCAGGCATCAGCAGGATCACCTCCATAGCATGTTGAAATTAGTTTTTGAAGTGTGAATCTTCCATTCAGCTCTGTTTCTTTCCTTAAATAATCATCTGATAAGCTATGTCATACAAGTGGCTACAAGCTGCTACTTGATACAGAGTCACTCATTTTCTGATAGCAAATGAAGAAATAGCATTTTTCTACTGCCTACATTTTTTTGTATTCTCTCACAAGTGAATTAAAAATAGCTACAATTTACAATATCAGAGACATTTACTTAAGTGAACTTGGATTAAGCCTGTGAGATGAGTGCTCTCTGTACTAGCGAACTCCAGTGAAAGCTTCTGATGTGCAAAAAAAAAAACAAAAAAACCATATTTAAGAAAGATGTTAGTGATTTCTGGTGAGTTCTGAACTGCAGGATAGAGGACAAAGGCATGCGTGTGTCACATCACAGAGAATGGTTAATAAATTTATGGGCTTATTTAACTCTGAAAATGTCTCTTGCTGTCTGGCCTATATTGCATTAGCTCTTTCACTTTTTCTTCTTACCTTAGTCTAAAGGACTCTTTAAATGGTTTTAACAAGATCAAGGATGCTTCTTTCAGCTGTTCCCTTACTTGCTTTTTCATTTAGAGGTTGCAAGGAAGGAACTAAGCAGTGAAGTGTTCTGTTTTATATCACAGCTTCTACTTAGTTTGTTTTCACTCATCCCGGGGAATGCTCAGGAACACTTACCCGATATCCTGCAGCTGTTGTCACATCACTCTAGATTAAAGGGGAATCTCCTAAATTCAGTGGGATCTGGAGGCACCAGCCATAACCTACAGAGGTTGCTCAAGGTAACGATCAAGTCTGATGTGTGGTTCTTAATTTGTTGTGTGTTTTATGTTTGCATTGGGAAGCTTTCTCTTGGAGATAGGAGAATAGATTTTTCTCAGATTTTTACTGAGTTCCAGAAGATACAAAACAATGTTGACTTATTGAAGTCTCTTTATCTGACTTATTTGTCTTTAATAGAAGTTCTCTGTTGTTGTTCTGATAAGTGTTATGCCAGAACAGAGTACTATTCCTGTAACTCTCTCTAGCTCTTCCAAGTAGTTGGTAGTGGGAAAGAGTCTCTGAAGATTGGCTTGAGATACCCGCAAAAGCTGTGAAATGCTAAAATCTAGGTTTTCAGCTTGAACTGTAACTGATGATGTCAGTGACAAAAATCATCCTGCATTCAGATTCCCTACAGCGCTTAGAGGTTATCGCAGAGCCATGTATGATATATTCATCCCCCTGTTAAGTTTGGCTTCACAGCTGTAGTTTTGTAAATGGCTGTTGAGGTTTACATTCATGGGCTTGTAAGTACCGCTTTTGTTTCATTGAAACCTAAACTTTGAGGACAGGTTTTGCATATACTGTGTATGTAGAAGAAAACTTCACTAGTCCTTATCACTACAAAAAACTTCACAAACAAAAATGGCAGGTTTTGAGCAGTCTTGTTGAGACTGATAAGAACAATCAGTGACATTGCCTTCTGGAAAGGCTGCTGGGATATTCTGAAAATAAATCCTTTTGTATGGCCCTTTCGCGGAGTCATTTGAGGGACAGGTCGCTGGTCTTTCTGCATGTTACACATCACCGCAGGTCCTGGGCACAACCCACAGTATCTGCTTTCAGGTTCACCTGGGGGGTTGATGTGACAAGCTGAGAGGTGATGCCCTGTGTGATGGCTGCTCACGGGTGGTTCTGTGGCCACGGGGGGATAAAGGCTGATCATTTTATCCTTGTGAAAGAAATCTGTCTCACTGAAGGAAGCTCTGTCCACTTTCTCTGTTACAAGTTTTGTGTGTTTATACTGCTTCCTTGAAATAAACTCGCATTGTTTTGGTTGGTTTGATGGTTGATACCATGCTTGTGATCTGAACAATATGCATTTTTCTATAGGTTAAGCGATAACAATATATTTAACCTGAGATCCAGCCACAGTTCTGCCTGAATCAAATTTGATGACCAAGCTATAAAGCCACACATAAGGGCTGAAAATACTCAGTGTGGGGGGGAATAGGGAACAGCAATAGTTCATTTCTTTTTTTCCCCTCATTAAAATCAGTCCCTGACACATCAATTCTCAAACTGTTGCTTCTTGAACTACAAAGTCCTTCCTGGAGATCTGTAATATTGTGACAGGTTTGGGGTTTTTTCCTTAGCAAGTTGTTGGAAGGCTGGTCTAATGTCAGTCCTCTCTTCACGCAGGTAAATGTGGAACAGAAAAAGGGTTTTCCCATTCAAGAGGAATCAAATGTAGCTACTTCTGGTAGTTTGAAGAAATCTATACAAATTACAGAGAGCAAAAAGGACTGCTTGGAGGAGGAGAACAAACTCAGCTCCATGCCAGAGTCTGCCTTTCTCATATCTGAGAAGTGCAGCCTCCTGAAGAGGAAGTGCTGCGCGGAGGAGACGCGCAATGCCGAGGTACCCTGCAAACTGCCCAAGAAAGGTGTGTTCAACGATGCCCTGGGCAAGTTCCCTGGCACGCGATCAGTGGAAGTTTCTCTTTTGTAAAACTTAGAGGAAGAGGGTCCAAATTACACTTCAGCTTTTATATTTTCTCTTTAGCCTGATCAGGGCATGATGTGGAATCTTTGTGTGGGAAAAGAAATAACTTAGATATACTTAAATTATGTTAGTCTAAAGGGAGCTAAGAAAGTTGGGTCAGCTTTATCAGCAGAGCTCTGAATCTTATGGAACAGTTTCACATATGGTCTTGGCACTTTCTGGATCAATTTTAAAAGTTTGTTTAAAAGCACAAATTCTGTTTGTCGTTCATGATATCTGGCCTTTTCTTCATGCTCTGTGGGATGTATTTACAATGGCACAACAGGGGAGTTTGTCCCACTTAGACTTCTAATACCTATAAAAAATGTCGTGACATTAATTGTTAATGCTAGGAGAAATTCAACCCTGTGTAAGTGGGTATGATGTCACCAAAATTAAGGGGAGGTATGCTGATTTGTGCCAATAGAAATTATTGCAATGATGCTTGATGGTTCAGTAACTTGCAAGTATATACAATAAACATTTAAGTATCAGATGCTGCTTGTAGATGCATGGATTACTGTTGTGTTTACATAGTTCTATTAAATTACCTTATAACATGTTGTTTGTTATTGATAGATACAGCTGATACAAAGGGAAATAGTACTGGACAACATACTCCATTTGAATTTGTGGATCCATCAGATTTGGACTGCTCCCTGTGTATGAGGTATTCTTTGTTTTCTTGTGAATGTCTTTAGCTTTTAAGCTGTTACCTCTTTCCCTTTTGTGACCTAGTGAAGGTGTCAGAAAGGTTTCCTCTCGCCACCCACTGGCACACATAGTGCACAAACCACAGTATGTCCTCTGGAATTTGTAGAGTTGTGTCTGATGTTATATAATGCACAAATAGCTAAAGGAACCACATCCTTTGAATATTGCAAGTTTGTATGTAAAATACAGTGGTGCTGCTATTGCAACAGGAGAATCTTGCAAGCAAACAAGACCATGGTTTTCCTCTGTTTAAGAGATGGTTCCATTTGCTTGACGATCTCTTGTTCCAGTAAACCAACAGTTATTCTTGGGGACAGCAATGACTTGATAAAATCAGTAGGTGTTGTCAACTACATTTATTTTATTACTTGTTTTGTAAAAAAACATTTTCACTTTGGCAAATACACGTTAGGTTTTGTTACTGAAATAGGAGGAGATACTGGGAAGGTGTTTTACAGGAGTCTTGACCTCTGCACTGAGTGTTGCTTAGTTTTGTCCTTTTAATTACCCAGATTTATCAATAATGCATATTGGAGTTAGTTTTGCACTATACTTTAAATGCTTAAATAGCAGATAGCCTCTTTGTGGATTTATTTCTGAAGGCCTATGCTTTAACAAATCTGGATTTGCTTTGTTTTCTTGTTTGGGGGAGGGTAGGCAGAGAGAAGCTTCAATTTATTTCAGACAAACCAAAACCTTTGAGGGAACAACTACTGTGTTGTTTGATTCACTTCTGCTTGGGATCAATCAGATCTGCCCCCTCTCCCTCTGCCTACAGCTGAAACACGTTCTGAAAGTTTATACAGCTGTCAAAAGACTTGATGCTGCTAAGAGCAAAACTTGCCTCTAACAGAAAGCCACACAATTAGTCTTACTGGTTTTAACGAGTCTGCATGTTCACAATCATTATGTCCACAAAGCATTTTTCAGATTTTTTAATTAAAATTAATTATTCCTACTCCCTCATCCTCTATGTTAAATCAGAAACAACCAGACTACAAGACATTTGTAAAGGAATTAGCTTAAGGATTGCTGATTCCCTTACAGGAGAGGGGGTGGTGATACGGATCTAGTAATTGCAATCCCAAATAGAGGCCATTTGCTTTGTAACATCACTGCAATGATGAAGGCTTGTGCTAAGGGAAGCTGTCACAAGACCTTTTTCTTGCTATTAATGTAGGTTGATTGTAATTATTTCCTGCCATGTTCCTCAGAAGTATTTTAGGGATTTGGATCCTGAGATAATTTGGACTAATTACCTAGTAACCTACTGACCTGCTCACAATTAACCGCAGGAGCTGTTATTAACCTATTTGTCTGATAGCGTGGCCAAAATGTTATTGATCTACATTTGCTCCAGCAGTGAGCAGAAAATAAAAAAGAAACAGTCAAAGCAACATATTGGTGAGAAATGAAGGAGCATTACTCAGCAGGAGTGATTTGGTTTCTGCTGTTACAATAGCTTAAAATGATGTCATGAGAAATCTTGGTACACAGTGTTTCTTTCCACAAGTCATGAGCTTCATCCAGGTCCCTCAGAGTTGTCAGGAAAAAGCTGCCACTGGCTTTCAGGAGAGCTAGGGCAGAAACATTCATTTTAAGAGGAATTTCTTGTCTTTAGGCTAACATTTCAGATCAAGTCACTACGAAATAATTCCGTATGCAAACCAGTGCTAACTGAAACATATCGTAGAGTTCAGTATTTTATACAGTTCAAAGCCATACGGTAGCCTTGGTGCAGTAAGGTATTTCTTCATGAAAAAATTAACAGGGGTTTTCAATTATACAGTCAAGATGCAATAAGATACTGTGGTATTTTTGATACTTTTTCATATGTTCATTTGCTTAAATGTCAATATTTACAGTAACTTTTATAGTAACTAATGACTTTTATTATACTGGCTATGGCAATCTTGTTAAGAGCCAATTATGCTCTTAAATCTTGTTAAAAACGCTAATAAATGTGGGTTTAAATATTATTTCCAGATGTATAATAGAACTTAGTGTACTGTTTTATTTTAAAGTAAACTTATTAATTCACTTGAATTATAGCTACATGAATATTTGAGACCTTAAAATGCTTAGACAGCATGTTGTAAAATACAGTATATGCCAAACAACTTAATTTCTAGTTTCAGATGCTTTATATTAAAAAACAAGACCAATAACCAAACAAAACCAAACAGCTTTCATATTATTTATCTCTCCCCGAGGTACTTATTGGCAAGGAAACATCACTATCGCTTTGCAGTATCACATAATCATAATAAGTAAAAAATCCTTACATGAAAATGTCACAGAGGTACTTGAAATGGGTAAAGATTAGATATCATGATACTTTGAAGACCTGGCCCTATATATTTAAACCTTTTTTAGATGAAACATGAATCTGCTGTCAGTCATTTGCCAGAAAAGCAATTATTTGAAGGATAAAAACTGTCTATTCCAACAAAACTGCTTTGTAAGTCCACATTAGAGTTGGCAATAACGGTTTATTGCAATCACTTATGTGGGTTATTACTGCAAATAGCTATTTTTGTGCTCAGCTTACACATACAAATAATCACGATTTCCACAGTACTAGTTATGCAAGTATTGCTCAGTTTCATTAGAAAAAGTCAAATGGTCAAGCTTCTGCTTTTATTTATTGCTTACATAGAGGAAAATTAAATCCTGGCTTGTTGAAAGTTAATGACAATATTCCCTGTCACAGTCACTGAAACCAGAATTCATGGGCTGCCTTTCATGTTAGGTGGCAATAAGCAAGTCTGGAAGCTGAATAAATACAAAAGTTGGTTGAGGAAATGGAAAGCAAAGAACAGCTTTATCCCTGGAGTAGTCAGTGGTTAAATGTAGTGAATTAATATAGGTGTGGGGTTTTTTTTGTTCTGGTAACAGCTTTTTGTTTTACTTTGGTACACGATATTGTCGTTTTTTTGTTTTTGGATTTTCCAATCCAGGCTCTTCTATGAACCTGTCACAACGCCTTGTGGACACACCTTCTGCCTCAAATGTCTTGAGAGATGCCTGGATCACAACCCAAAATGTCCCCTGTGCAAGGAAGGGCTCTCAGAGGTAAGGATTCTTGGATTTTCTGGGCATGAATTCAAGGGCACAGGATAGGATTAAGTGGCACCTTCAGAAACCTTTATTTCCCAACTTAAAAGAAATATTACATAACTTAAGAAGAATGTGACTTTTAAAATGCTCTTGTGATTTACAAAGCATGGATGGTGTCTTCTGTTCAAACCTTAGGGCCAGACCTGTACTTAGAAAGGAGGTGATTTTACTTCCCGGATTTCCCAGGATAATGCCTGTAACTTAGGGAATGGTTCAATAAACACCTCTTCAGTGGCAGTACAAGCCTAAAAGATGGTTTTGATTTGCTATAGATATAAGAAAATGGAGCTAACAGATGACTGCCTTGTGCGCTTTGAAATGCCGGCGTTATCTATAACTTGTGTGTGGTTTTACTGCAGTGCTTGGCTATGAGGAAATACTGTAAAACAGTACTAATGGAGGAGTTAATAGCTAGATATCTTCCAGAGGAACTCACTGAAAGAAGAAAGATTTATGAAGAGGAAATAGCAGAGCTTTCCAAGTATGTAATCCATTTATGTAAAATCCAATCTTTAATGCCGCTGCCGTTAGCTGATGAATGGCTCCTGCTCCTGCGGAACACGAGCTAAGATGCTGACAAAGGAGCTTCTTTTTCAGTATCGTGTGATTTCAAAGAGAAACAGGGTCCAGGCGAAATTGCGATTTGAGTTAGCATAAAAACTGGGCACTGTGCTAAACTATAAACAGAAGTAGAAGAAATGTAGAAGGTTGCTTTATAAACAAAGTACAAAACAATGCGGCTGCTTTCAGGGGTGCTCTGTGAAAGCCACAGAGTGAGACAATAGGTGGAAGCAGTCTCACAGGCTGGGGGTTGGGATGTACTGGGTAGGGAAGAAATGGGATTAAGGAAAATAAAGTAAATAAAAGCAATAAGGAGATGCATTAATGCTCTCACTAGCAAAACCAGAAAGCATAACTAAAAAAATCCTTCTGCTAGTAAGTGGTATATCACTTTCCATAATATCTAGTTAAGTAAGGGAAAAAGTAATTTTAGTTTTTACTTTCTCCATTAAGAATTTTATTCTAAAGATGCTGTAATTTCTATTCAAATATATCATAATTGTAAAGACTATGTTATTGCAGAAAATATATTTTATACCTTGTCAGTAGTCTGGTAGAATGTCATATCTGATTTTTCCTTTCTTTCTTACAGCCTAAATAAGAATGTTCCTATATTTGTCTGCACAATGGCGTATCCTACAGTCCCATGCCCTTTGCACATCTTTGAGCCGTGTTATCGCTTGATGATTCGAAGGTGCATGGAGACTGGCACCAAACAATTTGGGATGTGCATCAGTGACCCTGTAAAGGGGTGAGTGAGCAGCATGCTCAGACCATGTGATGGAGCAAATCTCTTGGAGAGGTGCAGAAAGGTCCATGGCTGTAATATCCGTGATCATTTTCAAGTAGAGAAAGTTTCCTCCTCATCATGCCAGTTAAAGACATTGAGAAGACTGAAGTTTCTGTCTTGAGCACTTAGATTCTGACTAACAGGTCTGCCCATTTTTCTTGAAACACAGACAGCTAGTGTGTGTTGGATGAAGTTGAGCTGCACGCCTCCTGTAATACAGGAAAAGGAAGTCTATCTTCTTACTGTTCTGAAATCTGTTGAATGCTTTGGTACAAGAAATCAAATTGACATGGCAGTAAGGCATGTTGGTGGGGTTAGTTTTTTCTATATTATGGAAAGAATAGCTAAGCTGTTGGGATACATTTACATCTTCATTGTCCTGAATATAGTGGAGGCTGCAGAGGTACAACAGGACCTTCAGAAGGACCAGCTGAGCGTTTACATTGAGCCATTTACAGTCAGTCGTAGGTAACTCCACCTTAATGTCTGTGGCTGTATTTAGCTTTCTTCCCTTCTTTTTATGCTGCATACCTACAGGGTATGTATACACCATAGAAAGTAAGATGTGCACAGAACACACACCTGCAAACTAAAATCTGCCAAAATTGTGGGAAAACATTTTTTCATTCTAGATTATATAGTTATTCCACAATTCTAATATTCTGAATTGCACTTGTTCTTCTGTACAAATCAATTGAATTATGGAGCAAGTGTGCTGCTGAGCTGTGTAACTTTGAATTTCATAAGATGTTCCCTGTATTGCAAAACATGCAGTTACTGTTAATCAGATTAGACAGCCTGAATCTTCCTGATAGTTTTGAAAACAATTGTGGAATAATTTGAACCACAGCAGGTCAGTACTATGAACAATAGAAATGAGCTGACACTGGTAAATACCTTTGTGGCAGAGACTGGCTGTATGGCAGTTCTGTGGAACTAAGGGTGGAGAGAATAAGACTTGTTGACTTGCTTTTGTTCTGATTTCAATAGGTTTGCAGATTATGGCTGCATTCTGGAGATAAGAAATGTTGAATTCTTTGCTGATGGTCGCTCTGTTGTGGACAGCATCGGCAAGAGGAGATTTAAGGTGATAGAGCACAGCCAGCGCGATGGCTATAATACAGCAGATATCGAGTACATTGAGGATCAAAAGGTAAATTTAGAGATATTTCATTTAAACTGTATTACATGTGAAGTTCCAAGCACATGTTTTCAGTGAGTTGGCTTTTTTTTTTGGTAGAACATTTTCTAGTAGAACAAATTTGCGGTATTTACTAATTGCACATGTTTGAAGATGGGAAACATAATAGTTACCACAAGCATGTACACACACTGCCTATAGACTGAAGAGTGTTTTTCTAGAGATTTTTAGCAGAAGACAAAACTAAGTGAATCCAGGATGAGATCTTACCACTCTTCTAGACAGAATAGCTGCAGTTTACACCTGCCTCCATTTGCATTGAAACCAATTAGAAAGCTCAGGTAAGAAGGAGCAGGATCAGGTCATTACACCTTCAAAATTATTTACATTAATTCTTTTTTTAAGTATATATATATGTATGTAGGTAAAATATTCTGGATGATCTATGAGCTTTTGGTATATAATGGAAAGATAAAATGTGTACTCTGAGGAGCTGCTAATAATTACAAAAAAGCTTTGCATAATCTTTTTTCTGTGTCATATGATGTTTATGTAAAAGTTGTTTTCATATAGCAATCCAGAAAGTGCTTGTTCTGCAAATAGTTGGCATAGAATATAGGATAAGAAAATAAAGGGTTTGATAGTTGGTGGTGGGGACATACACCAGAATAGGGGACACCAAACTAGCTTTCATGATGTTTCCCTGTTTCCCTCTAAAAATTAATGTTGTGCCTTCCCCAACATGCAGACTGGACTGACAGTAGCCTCCCCCTCTCCTTACTCCTTCCAGGTGCAAGGACAAGAGTATGCTGCATTACTTGTTCTCCACGATTCTGTCTATGATCAGGCATATATGTGGTTTAACTCCCTCAAGCAAGCACTCAAAAGTCGAATTCTCAGTCATTTTGGTCCAATGCCAGCTAAGGATCCTGACCCACAGGTATCCAGAACCAGTAGTTTATGTAACTTGTAGGGACAGAAATAGCAGGGATAGCCAATAAGCTGGGAGGTGTTTTAAGATCGAAATATGAATACTCTTTGTTTATCCTGCATAAGCTGAGTATCTAAGTTACATTGCCATACAGCAGTGGTAGCAAAGTTGCAAATGAAAAGCGTGTATTTAGTGTTGGTATGTTCCTGAGACTACTTAACTGACTATATTAATCCCAAGAGACTTAAATGCCTTTTTGCCTACCCTACTCCCCCAGTTAAATGACTGAGAGAAGACGAGGAAAGTTGGTACTCTTGTTCAAGGACTGCAAATGATAGGAATCCTAAAATAACAGAATATAACAGTAGAAAGAAAATACAAACTAGTGTCAAAGTATGAAGAAGGGAGGCAGGAATCCCAAAACAGTGTCTGTAATAACGTGGGAAAAAAATACATAACAATATCTAGAAGACCCAACCTATAAACTGTTGCTAGAAATAGAAATGCATCTTGATTATGCCTTCAACATCCTATTTTCAGGAAAGGTGCAACTTGGTTGTAATTATTTTCAAGCCAACCTGTAATCACAAGCCATCAGGTTGGCGGTGAAATGACGTGCTTGCCAGATTGCTCTCAAAATGCTGTGTTTTCAAAGTTAAATGTTCAAAACCAAGACCTTACCATCTATATGTATCCTAACTTCTATTTTTTTTTTCCCCTTACTGCAGTCTAACCCTAATGGGCCAGCCTGGTGCTGGTGGGTCCTGGCTGTCCTTCCCCTTGAGAACAGGGCTCAGCTCCCTTTCCTCGCCATGAAGTCCCTCAAAGACCGCTTGAATGGCATCAGACGTGTCCTTACGTTCATGTCTCGTACAAGATCACGGTGATGGTGAGGAGAGCTGTGAAGTCTCCCGCAGTACTTGACTGTAGACTGTCTCTTGTAACTTCAGCTAACTGCAATAATGTCTTACAGATTTGAGTGTCAGGATGTTTCAAGCCCGAATTTCAAAGAAAATGAGTTATAAAGAACAAGGGAAGTTTATGGATACTTCAATAGTTTCGTTTTGGAACTCTGAGATGATTATTCAATCACTGCACTGCTAAATTTATAACAAATGTGATAGAACAAAAAGTGATCTTGTTTGCCATAAACCTTTTAAAAAGCTTAAGGGGTTTTTTAATTTATTTTATTTTTATTTTTTTAGTGGATGAGGGATAAACTGTGCAGTTTAATGTGAAGCAGAAATAATAACGTTAATGCATTATTTCAGTGAACTGCAAAGTCTTTTATTCCAAATGGTTCAGGTTTTATATAGCATTGTGTAAAATAATGTTCACAACTTCTGTTTGATAATTTATTTTTGCACTATGATGTTTTGTTTCAAAGTGTTTATTATTTATGTGTTCATTCTCTAAAGGAAAACGAGCTGCTCTATTTATAGTGTTTTTACCCTGTATTTATCACTGAGGGCAAAATGATGATTCTAGCAGTGCATGAGCAACTGCTTTCATAACTTTTCAGATATTTGTGCTCAAATACTTTGAATGTTTTTCTACTTATCCCCAGTCCTGCTGTGGCTTAAGGAGGACTTTTCCCCCCTGAACCAGCCTGCCATGAAGTCTTTGAATACACACTGAGATAATTCCAGCACAGTTTTTGGAGCTTGATCCTGCTCGCGACCTGGTTCCTGCTGTCACAAACCAGTCGCACAGATGCTGGACCTCAAGCGTGTTTAAGTGCTTGGGCCAGTTCAGGTATGGAGCAGTTGAGGTCAGTGGGAATCGGCCATAGCGGTGACAGAAGGATCTATCCCCTAATTTTTCACAAAACGGAGAATAACTTGGAGTTGAATTTATATCTGAACTCTTTCTTGCAAGAACGGATAATGGCTACAAACAACTGTGAAGAAAGAGCCACAATATAAGAAAAGTGGCTTCTACAGAAAACTGGAAGTACTGGTAGCATTTCATTGTGGGTTACTACATAGTTGTGGGGTTTTTTTTACATCAACTCTTGTTGCTGTTAAGATCAGTTTTATTTCTTTTTAAATTGTTTGGTAGGGTTTGGCTTTGGGGAGTGTGTGTGTGTAGGGACAAGGGGAAGTTGTTCAGCTTTAGGGACTCAGCAGTTTGTGTCACATGAGAAGGAATATGTTGTAATAAATGCTATTTATTACACCCTGATCTTCAGATTCCTGCTAGCTTCAAATCTCTACCCAGCCATTGCATTTCTCTTCAGAGACTGGGTAGTCTTGCTAATAATAGTTAACTCCCAAGGAAAACAAGTGAATTTTAGCATGATTACTTGTAGCTATAGAACAGGTAAAAACAGGGCAGAAATGAGAACAGGAAGTATCTTGGCTTTGATTTTTTAAAAATTTTTTTTAACAGTTCATATACTTGTTTTGCTGCTTTTATTGCTTCCGGTGTACCGCTTTCTAGATCGGATCTTGCCTCCATCTGACTTTGACTTTCACTGATTTCAATGTAAGCAGAACTGGGCCTTTTATTCTAAACTACTGTTTTCCTTTCCAGTGGCAAAGAATAGATTGAATTGAGAATGTTATGGAATGCTACAAATTTATTTGTTTACCCAGGATAGCAGTCTCTGCCATTCCATGCCTTTATGGAAAAATGCAGTAGAATTTAATGCCAATTTTCTGTGCGTTTTTCCATCATCTCATCAGAAATAATTACTTAAAAGTGATCTCCATACTGTTCAGTCTCCATAAAACTACCTTTGTTCCCTCTCTTGTTAAATTCTATAGAACTTTTCCATAAGGGTACCAAAGAAACAAATGGAAGATAAACGTGTTTCAGTCTTGTGATGCAAATGGAATATGTATCCTGTGTTTGCATTGAGCTGCTCTAGAAACGCTACAACTTATTTCCATATGCTAGATTGCTGCACTTCTTCCATACCATAGGTGGTACTTTACGTGCTTCTCTGTAAATAATGTATAGAAATACATACATGTTCTGAATAATAACAAGTGTATGGTGGCTGACACCTGCTATGGCATTTGTCTTCGTAAGTCAATAACAAAGTGATTTCTACTTGTTTGGAAGTGAAGCTGCATTAAATGCAATTCTTCCTTAAACCATTATGTATTATTGCATAGCATAAGGGGCCCATATTGCTCCCACAGAAAAAGCTGTCACTTTGCTACTCTTATCTGTGAGAAAAGGACCTTAAATATCTATTTTAAACTGTTTTCTCACTGACCTCATTGTTCTTTTTTCCTGCATGCTATGTCTTCTACATACTCATATTCTGCCTATTTTGTTGATTTAGAAATTGGCATGGAAACAATCCTTGATTTGAAAAGTGAATATTGTCTTTTCTGTTAGCCTTGAGTAAAGCTGCCAGAATTTCCAAAGCAGAAACTTGTGTACATGCCCTATATCACCAACGCCAAGTGCATTTGTTGCAACCTGGAAACACTGGACCTGCTGCACGTAACGTGTGTGCACAACAGATCAGATACACCATGAAGGTTCATCTGTACATGTACAGCACCGTTCTGTCTGTGGCTACACATCCTAGGTTAATAGCTGAAGTCTATTAATTCCATCAGAAGAAAAAATACTGAGAAACAGATTTGTTAGAGAGCACAAAGCTGTCCAGGAACAGCTGGGCCAGGAGTGAGCTGAGATAGCGAAGTGTCAGTAATGAGGCTTCAAAACAAAAAAACCCTTCTAATTATGCCACAGTATTGCTGACTTTTTTTCCAGTTGTATTAATTGGTACAGGGATGTAAATGCAACAATTTTTACAGGCATGAATGTACAGCTGAGCAGATTTTTTAAAAATAGCTTCATTTCTAATTATAGAAACAGCATCGATCAGATAAAACACTAATTGGGGGAGTATTTTATTGAAGCTTCTCATATTTTCCAGTCCCATAACCAGACTTGCTCATCTGTTTAAAAAAAAAAAACTCCTGACTCAGACTCTCATCTCCTGTGTGGCCAGAAGTATTGATTAATCTTTATTGGGAGGGCATCAGGAATGCACAGGCTTCTTGCTAGTTCTTCAAATAAGTTAATCTCCATTGACCCCAGGTCACCGAGTTCAGATTGCTGAAATCAATATACATTTTTTCCAAGGAAATGTGATCAGTCCCCCTTTTTTTAAAAAAAGTGGAACATAAAAGGCGAATCTTCTGTAATATGGAGACAGAGAGGGAATCAAGAATAGGTCAAACTATAACTAAGTTCCAGTCTCCTGGGCAACAGCACCTAAACATCTCCTTGAGACTTCTGGAAGGTTTTAGGCTTGCATTTGAAAGATATGGTTTTGTTAATTTGAAACGTCTTAACTTTTCTATAAGTTAAGTATTTAACAAAATACATTAAAATAAATAACATGACTGGCTGTATCACCTTTCCAAATCCCTCTACATAGACATTATAAGGTTTCTAATTAAAACCAGAAGTTTGCTGCAGGAATTAATAGTAATTTTTCATTCCCATACACAGGCAGATGACACTCAAAATAACTTTGCTTTGTCTTATATGCTCCTCTGTCTAGCAATAACTTACGGGGATATGTTTCCATGAAAATAGCTGTTATCTTGGTTGAAAGTATCCTGAGACAGGGCTGGATTAATCAGGAAAAATCATGAAACCTGACAGTAAACTCAGACACAGTTGTGGAAAGTAGTTCAGTAATTTTAATAATTAAATGATAAGATGGTATGGTAGGCCATTATCATGTTATGTCTTAAGTGGCATTCTGGTTTTAGTTGTGAAAGTCCCTCTTTTGTTTCAATTTGAAGTGTTGGTGTCTTATCTTCCACACCTTGCAGCAATAAGAGATCCCAGCTGTCACACTGGATGGCTGAGCTGTTGCTTGGCCTGTCTGTCTGTCCTGTGTGACTGCTGACTGACAGAACACCTGAACTGTGGATTTCTGAATCCAAAGATTATTTTAATCTCAGTAAAATGATCTGGATTTGGATATAGCAGGTCTGGCTTAATCCGTGCTGTAGAGAAAGAGCTTTATAAAATTAAGTTTTGCTTTAGATGGTCTTCTCATGGAATACTGGGTTTAAAGGGACCTCAAGAATCATCTGGTCCATCCTTGCCTGGCAGAAGCATGGTCTAGGCAAGCTGGCCCAGCACCCTGTCCAGCCACATCTTAGCAGTGTCCAGTGCTGAGGAATGCACCACTTCCCTGCGGAGGTGATTCCAGTGGCTGGTGGTTCTCATTGTGAAAAATTTTCCTCTTAATGATTTCTACTTGGTGCTGACAATTTACTGGTGTTTAATAGCAGGAGTTATATTTAAATGCACTGTTTAGGAATGGAGAACATGTTCACAAACTCTTATTTTTAAAGGAAGTGTAAATTAACTACCAGGTTTTTGTGCATAGAACCCCAGTGGAACTGTATGCACTTTGGGTAGTGCTCCCCTGTTCCCTGAGTCCTCCATTGGATGAATTCAAGCTCTGCTTAGTTCTCATTCAACTTGTCAGCTTCACAACTGAACTTGTAACTGGGGCAGCACCTGGTTTAGGATCTGGGGGTTATTCCAAAGCCCCCTAAATCATGGAAAGTCTGACAGCTACAGAAAAATGGTAGTTTCAGCAAAGTCACTATTTTGGAACATTTAGCTAAATAAATATTGCCTGGATACAAGCAATTCTTCTGCTTAGACAGGATTAAAATGGTGAATAATAAAAAACTGAACTACTACATTGACTTACTCATCCAGGTATCATGTGAAGTGCTTAATAATGTTGGAGTTTCATAAGGTCTAAAGTAACCCTCACATAGAAGTGCCTGTATTCTGTTATTGCCATTCTTGAGCTTTTTAATAGAATCATAGCCATATATTTTATAAATATAAACATATGCACCTTTAAATCTTTACATTCAATTTGCAGAACAAAGGTTTACAGAGCAGAAGTGTAGCAAAACCAATGTAATAGCTTCTATAATTCCCTGGGGAGGAGCAGAAGTACAGGAATGAGGAGCAAAGACTCTGTGTTAGATGTCTTAATTTGGCACCATATACTTGTCCAATTTAATTCCATCAAGCTATGTGGTTACAAGAGTGCCAGAAATATCTCTATCAAGCCATTTGAAATAAAAAGTTTTGTGGACTTGTATATTCCATTTGTTTGTAAAACATCCTTTTGTGCACTGTAATGAACTTGAAATGAAACTTTAAGTTATACTCTCATATCATTGAACAGAGTACTGTTCAGCTACCTCTACATAAGGTTGAAGTAATTTGTTTTTTCCAGATTTGTTCACATTGTCATATAAAATATATTTTAAAATATCATAGTCCAAAGAACCTGTATGTGTTTGTAGATGTACTTATAACTATGTTGTACCAACAAAGTCTGTGTGGAGAGTTGTTTGCTAATTAAAATTTTTGTGTTATTTACTCTTTGGCTTGCATAACAACGAATTACAGAGGTGAACAAGTATTACACATGAGCTGCTTTTTATGGTGTGCTAGATAAAGGAAGACCAAATCCTAGATCTTGTGTCACACACCACCACGTGATGTGAAGGAACCAAAACACAGAAATGAAGTTGTCCAAACGTCATCATTTGCAAATGACATCAAGTGCTTTTTTTTTTCTTCTTTGGTGTAGTACAGTAACTGTAATGGGAAGTACCATGCGCTTCATGGATTCTGGTACCTCCCATGTGTTACTGTTTGCTTTACAGGTACCTGTGATTTAACACTATAACCAGGACACTTTTTAATTTACAGTCTCAAGCAAGAATGAATCCTAGCTGCATTTTTACGCTGCACCTGTAAGGCAGTGAAAGGACTATTTACAGTCAAGACCTCTTAACAAGAAGTTCTGTAGGATCTTCTAAGTTCTTTACAGAAAAAGCTAGAGAATAGTTTTATTCATAAACCTAACAGTGAGAGGACTGGTCCCAGAGCTTATTCTACTAAAAATGGGTAAGAGTTGCCAACATTTTTAAAAGTTGGGTAGGTATGGGCTGCTGGTTTTGCGTTGTTGTTTAACCAAGATGTGGCTGCCGAAGTCCCGGCCACCTCTGCTATCAGAGATTTGCTTGTTGGTCTCTTACGTAAGCTTGTTCAGGCCCTGTATTTATTTTAGAATCCAGGGCACAGGCTCAGACTGGGTATGGAAAGCCAACAACTAATTATGTCAAAACTGCTGTTTTCTATAACAAAATACATTTGCATCAGAGCAGAGGAAATGTTTTGGTTGAAGTACTTTTTCATCAGTATATACTAAATAGTCAAAACTGAAGCTTTGCTTGGGACTATGTTGATACAAACAATTCCTTTTAAGTAATTATCTTAGTTTTGAAAGCTTTAAAAACAGTTATAAAAAGTGGTATTTAGATGCAGTATAAAGAAGAGAAAATTTAAACCAAACATAGGATAGCACGTTTCCCAACTACTTGCTCACTGTGTTCTCATGTACATACGCAGATTCATTCAAATGATACTTGAAATATTCTGAAGTCATCTCTGCTGACATAATGTTTCGTATTAAAATAATCATCCAAAATGGCTAATCCTCTCTACCATGTAGAGCAGTTCAAGGGAAACTACGCTGTGCTGTGAACCTTTGCTCCCCAGTGTGGTTCCCTGGCAGCAGAGCCTGCGGGGCCGTGTCCCACAGCACAGCTCCTGCCTGGGACCGGCCACCCCTTGGAAGTTATGCCATTCAACTGTGATGTGCTTTTCATTCTGTGAATGCCACCAAATCCCAGAACATCTCAAGGTGCTGTGGTTCTCTGTATGACTGAATGAAAGGTATGGCAACATTTTTATCTTCAAAAGGTGCAGCTTTGTTAACTCAATAGTTATTTAGCGTCTGCTCTAGCAGTCATGGGTTGACAAGTCTTTACTCCGTGCTACTCACAATAACGAGGTAAGGTGTGCGACCTATCATCTGCCGGGCCAGCAGACAGATGAAGGAAGAACAGAAACCGCATTACTAAACTATTGCAGGACTGGGTTTGGGGTTTTTTTAAATGTATTTCTATCAGCAGTTACTAATACTAAATTCTCCAAAAACTACACAATATAATAACAGATTAAGTCATGCTTACTAGTAAACAGTAATGTCATCAGGTCATCTTTACCAGAAATGGTATGTTTTTAACTAACCAGATAAATTGTATATTGATACCAGAAAATAACATACAGAGGCTACCTGAAAAACAGAGCCCTGATGTAAGGAGGAAGATTCGCTACGAAGACAAGACTTCAGCTGCCACGTGCAGAACAGATTACATCTTACGATAGGATGGCTTTCAAGTCGTTAAAGCAGAAATATGACTGGCTGAAAGAATCCATGTAATGAAAGCCTGCATATGCTGTCAATACTGGTTTTATGCCAGTCTAACATCTTTTGTTTCAGTAGATCTGCTCTTGATTTATAATGCCATAAATGAAAGGAGAATTAAGCTATTTATGTAAGTGACTCTATTTATATAACTGACTTATGCTGTATTATGCGATGGAAAAACCAAGCACATGCCTTTTTTGTGTTTTCTATGAGCTACAGAAAGATTTTCTAAGAGCAATGCTACTAATCAATAGTTTTCTCTGTGTGACATTAGAAACTCAGTCACATCCACATGGAAGTTTTACCATGAGTAGAATACATGGTAATAGATGACATGATCATGTGGAAGGGTTTTGGCAACTCTGCAGACAGTCTAGAAGCTCTGAATGCTCGACATCACTATTTAGGCTGTAAGTTAGTTCAACAAAGCAATTGTTATTCAGGCTCTTCCTTGGATGAGTCAATGATTCGTACTGTGACTATTAGTACTGAATGTACCATCTAAAACTCATTTTGAAAGATTACTGAAGCATTAATGATTTAAAAGTTGTTTCTACACGTTTTTTTTTATCAATGAGCCCAAGCACTATCAAGGCTAAAGAGCATACACAAGGATTTTCAACATAGAAGAATTAGGGTTGTGGGGTTTTTTTCACATGCTTTTACATGCTTTTTTTTACTCCTTAGTGAATGACGACTATATAATATTTAGGAAATCAGGGTCAGTAGAGTAAATATTTCTGTAGCAATTTGGCAGACACACCTTTCATAACTCATAAAGTCACTACTGGAAGGCACAACTGGGTCACAGAAGTGCATGGTGGGATGCTGCTTCCCACTTATGCAACCAGGGTAACTAAAGGTTAGAGCAAGCACTTGAATAACAAGCTTTTTGCCAGAAAGAGTAGAACAGAAAAACAGTGTTTTTAAATGCTGGGTTCTGAGAAGCAGCCGCCTAACGTGTCTAGTTAGGAGTCATCAAACCGAAATAGAACCGGATGCGTCAGAACTTTGAAGAATGGCAGTTCAACATCCCAAAAGAAAAATACATCTGCTTGTTATGCCAAAAGCAGAGCCTACCGGTTCTCTCATTCCAGTAGATGATACCAGAGCCATTTGCAGCGTGCTGCTCAGCTTTTCTCCTGGCCCACTGAAACTGGCTTTATGACTCATCTCGTGTCTTTTTACTTTCTCCGTCATCCAGCAACACCTTAAACTTAAAGGAATTCTACAGTTTGCCTCTGTTCTCTTTCCTGTTTCTATGTGTATCTTACTGATTACCTCTAATAAATATAATTATTGCAGAATTCTTACTTCTGACAGAGGAAAGAAGAGAGAAGGGAAGTTGCGTTTCCACACTGTTAAGATTTTCCAAGGTTTGGAGGACTAGGACTATACATAGCCCAAGGACACAAATTATGATATCAGCTAACAAATAACTAGCAAGTTTGGGATATTAGTTACAAAAACTGAATACTATTGCGAGGAGACTAAACAAAAGGGTGCTCTTTTAATCACATCTCCTGTTACAGCTGCACACCAGATAAATATATTAATCAAAATGACCTCATTTTAGGCATGCGTAGCAATGTTATGTAACCATGTTAAGTATGCTATTTTATTTCCCTCTCGCCAAGGAGAAATGGTGTTTGTCTTATAAGAGTTCCAAATAAGTCTGGTTATAAAGTGATGGGTAAAAGAACAGGAGGGAGGAAAGTGAGAGAATTAATAAGCAAAATGACTCATTCCCGAGTGCAGAGGTGATGTTACACTCCACTTAAATCTCAGTAACTCTGTAGGAAGCTCATGTTGTCACCAGCAGTCTCAGTATTCCTAACATGCCCAGCATTTCTCAGGATGGGAAAAACAGATGTGTTACAGGGGTGGAAACTACGTCTCTTCAGACCTCATCGGTTTGCAGCATTCCCTATTTGTTTTTAAAGCTGTTTGCTAAGGCTGTCTCCATCACCGAGGAGTTTGCAGCATCCCCTGCCACTCTTTTTGTGGCTCGTTTGTTTGGTGAAAAGTTGTGTTCAATTAATTCTTTTCTAGTGCTACTAATGATGCTTTAAACAAGCTCAAAAGCACCCCTAAAAGTAGAATACATGCCCCCACACATATAACAAGGCTGAGACTCATCTAGATTTATACTGCACTACAGAAAAAAAGGACCAAGAGGCGTACATTTTTGCAATATAAGATCACTCAGCCAGAGAACCCTGATAAGTGCTGAAAATGTGAAAAACAAATGGCAGGGTATGCATTTCCCATTTACTCAATACACACACATAAAAGAAACACTGTGTAGGCTTCACTGCAGCATACCAGTGCGTCCAAAACTCAAAGGTTAGTTACATAAATGATAAGGCGTGGGCTTAAATGCTTCATTCAGCTTGTTAATTACTTGCTTTGTGGCCTGAGCCAATGTTCTGAAACAGGTTCATCCAATACTGTGTCGCTTCCTCTGCATTTTCATGTACTGTATTAAGCTGAAGTGCTGGGAACAATTTGTTGCAATACCTAGGAAGAGTCTCTTTTCAAGCAATTTGCAGAACAAACTTATTCAGACTAATCCACAGATGCTCTTTAAATGTCCTTGCTATTTCAGAAAATTATGAAATCTAGTTCTGAGAGCATTCTCTTTAAATAAGGGAACTGCTGGCTGCATAAACATGTACGTCTTATTGACGTATGTTTTGAGAGTTTCTTCTTTGTGGTTTTTTTTTTTCATCTACACATCCAACGTGGGAAAACGAATGGCAGTGTGTTAGAAAACTCTCAAAATAAAATACTTAATATGCCTCTGGCAGAAAACTAGTAGAAGCTATGTTTTAATAGTAGATGGAAACATTTCCACCTTCGGTTCGGTTAACTGGGATACCTAGTTGATGAGGTTCTTTAATGCCGTGGCTACAACCAAGCCTTCATTATCACACAGCTTATCCTAAGGCAGCCAGACCACCTATTTCATGAGATGTGCAGGCAGAAAATGGAGGGTTAGAATTCCTTACCTCTGTGGAAATCAATCATATGTGGATCAAACTACAGCTTTACGATGAGATATCGCAAGAAGATCGTACCTAGGAAGCCCATCTAAGATTTACTTCGAACAACAGAATTTGGTTTAAAACTAAAATTGCTTTGTTTTCACCAGCATACACTTGCAGACATCTTGATTTCGAACTCAGACGTGGGCCAAGAAGCCTGTTGAGACCTTGAATTCAACAGCTACAATGAAATGGAAGCAAACGGAATGCAAACATTTCAAAGGTTTTTGGCTGTCAGCATTTTAAAAGACTGTAATGAATATCTGTCAAACCTCACCTTTGTGTTTCTACATGAAGGCTCCATCTTTCTCCTCTATGGTAAGGATGCCACTTAGAGACTCCTGAGTCACGAATGCAGATTAGCATTTGGATTTGAATTACAAGTCAAAAAACAGAGGCTGACTGACATAGAAATCTCATCAGGTCCGTTTTATGGACCAACTGCAAAATGTAGATTGGAGCTGCAAATCTGGGCTGAAGCGGAGGGTGTGCACTGCAGTGTGAAAGGTGATGGGATATATCAGATTGCCGCTCTACCTATAACCACCTTCCTACATCATTCTCCAGATTTTTCAGGAGTTTTACTGCTGAGGTTGCTCATTCCTTTTGGTTCTGCATTTCGTATTCTTTTCCCTACTTGTACTGCCTTGCTTTACTTTCCACATTTCGTTATTTCCTGCCCATGGGCCATATCATATAATTTCATCAATATTTCATCAGAATGACTCCCTACTGGAATCAGTATGGATTTCTGCTTAAAAATTGATACCGCAATATGGCCCCACATTTCTATCCTTATGCACCTGTTCCTCATGAGTTATAATCCCTCTGTGTCTTAATGCTTCCATTCTTCACATTGCTCAGAACACCAGAGTATTCTTAACTGTATTTAAACTATCAAGTGAATACAGTTTCTAAATTAGAACATGTATAAAAATGCCTTTTCTGTTAGCAAGTGGGACTTGACTGCACTATTCAGCTGATTTCACTACACAGATCACTTTTGTCTTCAGGCTAAACATTGTTTCTTCAAATTGAAGATGAAAACTGCAATTAAATATAGGCCACAGATGTTCAGGATGCAGAGGACAAAAATATAGGTTTCATAACTCGACAGTTATGCAACCAGTTGCTTTTCACATATTAAAATGAACATTTAATTTTATGGTCTTATTTACCCTTAATCTAAACTCAAATAAACACATAAAAAGGTCCCTAAAATGGTAAGACTTAAAGAACGGTACTTCTGATCTATTTTAGTAACTGAAAATATTTTCCTCAAGATGTTCATTGTTTTCTAATTTAACTTCACACCCCCAAATACTCAGCTATCCAGTTCTCCATTGCATTAATGAGACATCTAAATAACTTTGAAGATATCAGCCTTCATTTTGTCGCAGACTATTTTAAAATGAGATCACTATATTAAAATGTTCTATACCTTACCTACTGAATCTCATTTCAAGTGTCTACCCTGACAGTCCAAGTCCTCTCTGGGACTGGCTGCATGACACCCGCAGCAGTGAAACTCTCATCTAACACCGCACGGTCACACATGCAAGAGGCAAAATTTTTAGAGCAGCTGAATCTAGACTATGGAATTTAATCCCTTAGCATATAAAAATGATCAGGGGACTAAGCACTTTCTGTACTTACTTACATAAAAATCCTTTCTTCAACTTAGCTTCCCTCTAGTAAATCACACGTATTAATTCTCTCACGCAAAAAGAAAGAAACAAACCAAACAAGTTGCTCTGTTTGCTGACTTAAATGGAGACAGAATGCAAAAATGAAATCATGTTCTCACAACTGTTTATACTTTTAGGCTGGCTTTCTACGGAAGCTTCACTTACAATACACTTACAATACTGCCTGTCCGTCATTTCTGATAAGTTTTGAAACACGTGGCTGACTTTAACCATTTTTTTGAGATTTCTACCAACTCCTTTCAACTTGGAAACTGCCAGCCAGTGCCCAGCACACACACACACAGAGGTGATGAGCTTCCAGGGGGCTCAGGACCAGCTGCAATGCAGAGCAGACGGCACAGGGATGCGGGGGGACAGATGCACCAGGAAATATGGAAGAGAAGGTACACAGCTCTGTATGAGAGCAAACTTCTTCAGCTCCAGCATTCACAAAACTAACTTCTTAAATATTCAGAAGACCCTGGAATAGTTTGGCAGTATGAGCACAGCTCACAGAATGAGAAATACATACTAAAAGGCTTGTTAAGTATTTAGCAATTTTTTTCTAAACTAAGGCCACTCAGCACTGTCTTAATACGAAATAACAACCCAAAGCAGAACAGGAAGGCAACAGGTTTGCCTAGAGTCAATAAAGGCAGTCGTTCTCCAAACAAATAATTTTTGGTGATGAATGAGATAGGCCATGCAGAAATCTCAATTCGTACTTTACATTGCAGTATGAATATGCAGAACTGGTATGCTTTTATTTTTAAGCTAAAGAAGTCTAATTCAGACACAACACAGAGCCTCACAATACCATTTTGCAGCCATTTTAGAAGCAGAATTACATTCTAGAGAATGCAGATAAGAAGCACTAAGAGCCTAAGTTTTCTTAGAACAAAAATGCGTAAACACCCAGAAGAGCTCTTGAGCCTTTTGCAATGTCCGAGGATCTGGAAAACTACACAAACAAGACACTTAATAAACTTGAATTACAGCTGCTGGTATAAAAACCTGATGTGCGCGTCTGCTCATTCTGGGTCCCCGCAGCCTTGCAAAGACGGAATCAGCTGCTCCCAACCCCTGAAGAAAATGTTCATTAATCTCTTCTAAGAACCTGACACAAGTCAGTTGGGTTTGTCAGGTTCAGCCAAGCTGCATGAGCTGGATCATGCGAGTCTGGAATAGAGTTTTACTGGTAACTCAGAAAGAGACAGAGAGATGGTTGTTTTAACCCCCTATAATAGCCGGTCTGAATCTGGCAGGCCAGCTCCTCTCCACAGCACAAAGCAAGCTTCTCACAGTTTCTAAATGAAGCACGAAGTCCTTAATGCAGTCACTAAATGAGAAGTGGCATCTCAGTGGGCTGCCTCAGTGGATTAATTTTAAATGCATAATTCAATATAGACCCACATAAACCTTTATGAATAGAAATAGAGGTTATATAAGCACGTTCTTACAGCATATACTGCAAATTTAAAGGCCAGTTTGAGTATAAATCAACTCTATCTTTTATTAATATTTTCACTTTCCCATTGGTTCATTTCTCCAGCAAATGTGCTAATCAGATTACTTGCCTCACTCATACATTGAGATGCCTAAAATAAAAACTGCATTTCATTGCCAGACTTTTTTCCTCAATCCTTTAAGAAAAGTTAGTGTCGGGTTTGTTCTGTGGAGGCAGGTTGCATCAGTGATAGTTCAGCAAAGGCACTGAATGTGAAACCATCGTTTCACGCTGGTCAAACACCCACAAGTCCTGCAGGGATCTGTGTTGTCTCACAAAGCCTTGTCTCACAAGAGGAGAAAAGGTTCTGGACAAGCTCGTACAGGAAGATGGTGCTAGGAGGCAAATCTGCAGCCCTTTTATGTCCCAGGAAACATCTTGGGTGTCAAGTAACAGCAAAGTGGGACATCTCCTAAAAACAGGGCAAGAGCTCTGTGTCTGCCTTCTTTGGAGCCAAAACACACACTCCTGAGGGAAACCAGAATGGGAACCAGCTTCCTATTTTCAGCCCTTCCTAGCTAGACAAAATTGGCCTGCCAGCTTCAGATACACAGGAACTTCGCTACTTCTGCTACAGTAAATGGTCACAGGTCTGTCAGCTGAGCTATCATTTCCATGCTTGAAGCATACAGCAGTTAACTGACCAATGCAAAGACTTTGAAAAGTAAAGATAAAGACCTACCTCAAAACTATTTTTCATGTGGTTGATGAACCATTTCCCATGAATCCATTTCTTCCAAACAAGTAATGGTATATTCACTGCACTGAAGAAAAAAAAAAAAGGTAAATAAGAAATTACTTTAATGATCCTAGAAATACAAAGAGAGAAATATAAAAACAGTCATATTTTTAGCTGAGGATTAATTTTTCCTTCAAGCAAGGCAAAACCCTAACCCACTAAATGCCAGTTTTGCAAAACTGATTAGCAGCTTCACCAATTTAAAAATATGTCCAAAGTGTTACTACAATTTATTATTAAACATAATCAGATTAGTTAAAGTCAGAATGTCAGGCTTGGGCTATTAGTAGAAACATTCATCATTAGGTGTTAATAGTAGCAGCTATTCTGCTATTAGGCTTTATATTATAATGACAGCCTGAGTCCAAAATGAACACAGTTTGTAAAAGCTAGAAAATTGAATGAGTTTTAAAAACAAAGCCAATCCTCCGAATCTCCCCAAGCTTTGAGGGAGTTCAGATCCAGGTCTGGACCAGAGCACTGCATCTGAATTACAGTTCTGCAATGCACAAAACCAAAACCTTAATTCACCTACTTGCTGAACTCTGGAGAACAGTGTATCTAGCTCAAGATGCAGCTTTCTGTCTTGAGTCCACCATCAATGTCAGCACAAAAGAAGAACATGCTGTGAACAACCATAGAAATGCCTACAGCGTGTGTTGCAGGGAGACGCGAGCTTGCTCTGCTTTCTCGCAGTCAGGTGGACGTGGGTCGGTTTTAACCTCAAAGCCGTGATGCCACAGGCCCTGCATTCCATCAGTGACGCTGCTCAACAGGTGACACGCGGTGGCACCCAGCCTGGTGCCAGCTCACGTCCCCGCAGCTCTGAGCGTGACCTGCGGTCGGAATGTCAAATCTCCCGCCCTGTGAACATTCAGTGGAAGAATGTCTTTAGTGGTATCGAGGAAATCAAGAGAAGCCAATAAAACAGGATTTTCAATAAGAAACAGGTATTAATTACAAGTTAAGTTCTGAAAGGTCTACCTAGGAAACACAGATTTTTATCAAACCATTTTTTCACTACATACTATCAGACAATGTGAATTGGGGCAATTTCCCCCAACTTCAGCATAGTTCTGGCATAGCTAGGAGGAGACTTGACACCAAGTTATTTACTGAGATTTATTTTTGAGCAATGCAGGAGTAAAAAAGCCCAATTATAATCTTCTTCAGAACAAACTAATTCCATTTGCTTTAGTAGATTAGTTCCTGACTGACAGAGCTGTTCCTGAGATCTGAAAGAGAGCCCAGAGTGCCACTTAGCTCTGAAATCCTTCTCGTTATTTTATATTTCTTTCAAAAATTGCATAGAATCTGTTGTTAAGTCACTTCCTGGTAAAAAAACCACTCTTTGCTGCAGTACTGTGGTTACAGATGCCAACTGTTAATAAAAACAAATGCAAAAATCTAGCAAAAGTATCGGTGCTGTCTGGAAGACTGGCGGTTTTATCTGCTCAGTCAATAAAAAGGTGTGTGCGCACACTTCTAAAATTCTCATTATTAAGCAGAGTGAGAAGATTGACAAGCTGCCTGTCCAAGGCATAGAAATCAGATGTTCTAGGAGCTCTGGCTCCAGACACCGCCAGCATTGCTGGCTCGGCTTCTTTCACACGGCAAGAGCTATGAGAAACTCATTTTGAAGACCAGGTTATTATGCAACGGCCTTGGTTACATCAGCACAGCGAGGGAAACACTAGGGGAGAGTAAATAAATGTCAAAGCTGTGTGTCTGCCCGCAGAAAGCTGAGATCTCAGCTGGGGAGAGCAGGAGCGGCAGCCGGGCAGCTCAGGAGTTGCTGCCCCCACCCAGCAGAGGCTGCGACCGTGAGACTCTGCTGTCCCCAGCAGCCCCCAGTGCAGGGCTGGGGCTGGGCGGGCCAACCCCCGGTTCACCCCCTGGCACCCAGGCCAGGTTCCAGTGCTGCTGGCCATGGCAGAGAAGGTGAAGCTGGGGCACCTGAAGTCTCCACAGAGGGGTCCAGGCATCGTAGTGCTCCATCCCAGCTCGCTCTGCTATGCTGTCAACTTTCCAGGGCTACAAACTGTCTTTCTACACAAGTGACATGCTCTAAAAATGAATTAGGACATCTGTATCATCTCATTGGGAGCTGCTGCCTTCAAAGGAGAAATCCATAAGGAAAAAGATGGAATAAGATATAAAGCAGCATTAACAAATTACATTCCCACCTAATTCCAGTCAATTCTAGCGACTTTAGTGAAGTTGCAAATTAGACTGTCACTACATGTGAGCTGAACCTGTTTGGCCAAATCAGTGGCATGCACTCATACTGCCACCTGTGCTCTAGGAAACCTACCGAACTGAATTAATTAAACATACTATGAAAGGTACCAGGGATCAGGTCTTGACAATGACTGGCAGCAGCTCACTCATGAGAGTCCCTAAACTGAAGCTGCACAAACATTTCTCTTGCAGCATCGCAGTAAGGAGCTTCTGTCTGAAAGTAAAGAAATATGTAGTGTAGAGCGGGTACCTGTTGGCATGGATGCAAGCATGCTGCGTGGAGCAGCTACTCTTCACTTGGATTTCAAAGACCCTCAGAATGACTTATCAAAACTTGGCTTTAGGGAAGATGCATTTGCTTGGAACTTCTGACTGATGCTATCAGATCCTCCAGATAGCACCATTTGGGGATGCATTACCTAGGAACAAACAAAGGCCTTCACACCCAGCAAGTCTTAGCCAAACACGTCCCCTAGAGATGTCAGAGCCCCCGGAGTGAGTGGTAACACGCAACCTTCCCCCCATCCAACGGTGCTTGGACTCCAGACTGCAACATTATGCTTTGTCACAACAGCCCACGCCATTTTAAACCCCAAGTCATATTGCTCGAATTTGCATGACATGGTTGACTATCAAAAAAATAACACGCTTCTCTGAAAGATTTTGTTCCATTTTGTTAGAATATCTCCAAAAAGGGGACAAATCCCATTTGCACCGTGGCCAGCCAAGAGCAGGACGAGACCTGTAGTCTACATTTCAACAGGCCGCACATGGTCAGTCCAAGCCGTGGCTCATACTGATCCATGCTAGAGTACTTTGCAGAGTTTGGGCTTTAAGTAGCAAGTCATGCTCTGAAACTATTAAATAAACACCAAGTAAAAAATTATGTTGATTCTTCTAGCATTTTACATACAATGTACTTATTCCCAATTATTATTCTACCACAATATGTAGTATTTCTCACAGCCAAAGCTCCTATTTTATAAACAATGTAAAGTAAGTGGACAGTTTTTTCTATAAGGGGTCAAAACACTAAGAATGTTTATGTAATAAACTGTCCTGTCAAAATGGAAAAATAATATCGAATGAGGCTCTGTTCCGATGTCCCTTTGTGCAGATACAGATCAGGTCCCTCATCTCTGGGCAGAACCCCCTTTAGCAATGAAATGCTCCACTAAACCAGATATATATTCCCCCTCTTTGAAATATGCATTATTCAGGATCCAGAGTGAGTAAATGCCTCTTGTGCTTAAAACACAGCTCTAGTTTAATGTGGATATATCCTAACTTGCACATCCAGCTGTGACAGAAGTCACATTATTTACTTCTGTATAAATAAAAAATAGTTCCACAGCTCACAAAGCCCGGCGAAATCATTTAATCCCATACGCGCAACTGGTAAAGCGCTGCACCTTTGGGGGGCACATCACCCCTCTGTCGCTTCTCGAGGACTGTCCCTTCACTTGCCCACGTCACCAGTGACGTGGGTATTTAGCACAGCCGGAACGAGGCGTTCGCGAGGAGCCAGCAGGAAACATCTCCTGCTTCCTCAGCTCCCAAGGGTGCCGATGACACCACCGGGGAAGGTCGCTGCGTGTGGTTTTAAACTCTATGGAAACACAACACAGCCCCAGGACTTTGACCCTTTCCCATACGTCGCTGCAGTTGTGACAATGAACCCGTTGTGTAACTTGGAAAAAGTTACTTCAATGCCACAGAAACGTATTCCCGAGCAACGTGGAAAGCTTCTAATTTTAAAGCTGTCAACGTCAGCCTGCTGTGTTGGAAAAATACCTGTAAAGCAAAAGTAAATTGGAGCCAGAATGATATAATATGTAAAATGTAATGAAGTATTAGCTTAATAAAATAGGTTAGGGTGAACTTTGAACATGGCAGTGTTGCCAGTATTGATAGGTATGTGATCTTGGATTTGTCAGCTTTTAATCAGATTTCTGTAAAACATGGCTGACTACAAAACAAGTTAAGTAAAAAATGAGTTTGATCCCACAAATGAAAAGTAAGAATGGTTAGACAGTGAAGCTATGAGCTTTTCTTTATCTTTTTTTTTAACAGACAGTTCTGCGGCAGATAGAAGAAGGGCTGGAAGAAGAGTTTCAGGTACCAAACAACCTTTTCCATGTAGGTTATTTACGTCAATCCCTCTTTGCTGCCTTTTCATTTCTACATAATATAAAATTATATCAATTAAATACTCCACACCTCAGCCATTTTC
This sequence comes from Patagioenas fasciata, assembly GCF_037038585.1. Lineage (NCBI taxonomy): Eukaryota > Metazoa > Chordata > Aves > Columbiformes > Columbidae > Patagioenas > Patagioenas fasciata. The sequence goes on from NC_092530.1 coordinate 18,618,256, forward strand.
ATACCTGTTTCTTGTTTAGTGACTAATTTGGTTTGTAGATCAATCTAAGAATTAGCAGTTAATAATCCTGTTTAGATCATCTGCCTCTAGATTTTTTTTTTCTTTTAACTGCCTCTAAAGAAATGAACAGCTATTAAAATACCTTATTTTTAAATCTCTCCTAGCACAATAATAATAGTATCTCACATTTTCCATAGTCAATAATCTGCCCTTCAACCCAGGGGAAGCTGCTGAACTTTGGCTCCCTTCCGAGACGCTGCATTTTCAACACGCAGATGATACAGCAGCAGTTCCATCTGAAGTGCCGTGGACTTGACCAGCAGGTCACAACACCCTTTGATTTGCAGTGCGGTCAAGGTGCTCACCTGCTTAATGTGGTTCAGAACAAGGAATGAGGTCTGATAACAAAGTGTAACCACTCCTGGACCAAATAAAATGGAACTGTGTGGACTGCACCAAACGAAAGAAAACTAGAAAAAAACATCTGCGTATGGCAGTGGGCATCTCTGATGCGTTTCCACTCATTTACAAGAACATATCGAGTTCTGCTGCCTCATGTGCAGAGAGAGGAGATGCATGAAGAGATCTGTTAATTAAAGGCCCCTTTCAATACCTTTTCTTGGGCTTAGAAACATCCCACTATGGAAGAGTAATTTGAATGGTAGCTTCCCACTCTTAGCCTTTGTTTCTCAACTTGAACTGTCATTCTTCACTAGTCATTCACCTTCATCCCGCCATGCCCCTTCATCCATCCAACTGGAAATACCTGAGCAACCTTTTTGTTCTGTGCAGATGCATGGGTTTGTGTTCCAAGTTCAGAATTTACAGTTTACTTCACCTGCCTTCTTGCACAAAAGACATTAAAAAACATATTCAATGAAAAACAGAGGTTTCCGTCAACCTCTGCACCAAAAACTAACCCAGACCGTAACAACAATAGCCTGTAGCAAATACTGATGCTTTGGGTGCGATACTTCCTGATAGCATAGAAAAGACAGAATGCAACAGCTACAGCAAGAAAGAAATCAAGGTCAGAATCCTAAACAGATGCTCAGATTTCCCAAATATGAGAGGTTCCACAATTTGTCAAATCTCATAACCACGATAAATGTTTAACAAAAACATAGGTAGGCAAACACACACTAGAGGAAAAGACAAAGAGAGATGTTTGCCTTATTTATTAGCCTGCTAATCACATCTCTCATTACCAGTATCCTTCCAACATATCACCTTTCAGTAGCAGTTCTAAAGGACAAACTATCCGTGCAGGCCAATGTCATTCCTGTATTGATCTCTAAAGCACTTCGCAGAGCAGATGGCACAAGCTCAGGAATTACAGCTGTTCTAAGCTGAGAAATTCTACTGTAATGCTTCAAAACAAATTGCATTAATATTTTAGACTGCAGCATTTAAAAAGACGTAATGTAATACTAGTTAGGGGGGCCTCTCTATCCAAACTTCCTAACGTCAAAAGGGCTAAAGTTTGGTGTTTTCAAGATGAGCCTTTCCTCACTATTCTCAGACGTCCCTTCTAAGTATGGCAACTGAAATTAGTATTGGCTTGTTACATCTGAATTTTAGAATTTATTCTTTAGGTCTGTTTATGGAGATGTGTACACAAGATTATCATAACAAAAGTGTTATCAGAGTTGTGCTAGAGCCGAAGTGTGCAGCTTTGGAAATTTTGGAGTCTTTTTCCCTCATTTAAACTGGCTCATTCCCTCCTGCTCACAAACCACTTAATTACAAGTAGATTCCCAGCTGGATGATAACATAACAGATTCTCTTTAAGGCCAAGTCTTTACAGCTCACTGTTAAAGCAAGATGAATCTCTGTAACTACAGGTAGGTGCACACCAAGTTGTGGTTTGTCTCTCTACTATTTCTGTAAAATCGGCAGATTCTACATCTGGCTGGGATGAAGATCAACCTCTAGCCAGACAGCAGTTTTTCTACACAGCAGAGTTAAAATGCCAAACTGCAATGCTCTTTTTGGACACGTTCACACACCTTCCTGCACAGCCCCACTGCAGGACTGAATTCACCATGTAACCTGCCTTTCCCCATCCTCATCACCAGTTCTCAGGGTCTTCTTGTAACAAGGCAAAGTTTTTTTCCCATACTTTACAGCTCAAAAACCTCTGTGAAATCACAAACAGAAGCACACCTCTCTTTCAGACCTCTGCATTAATGGAATAATGGAAAATTCTCTGCATTAATGAAAGCCTCCAGTCTCCTTACTGCAACGGGGTACATATAAATGCATCCTGAAATCTTCCTGCAACACCGAGAACCGTTCTGGGCTCCTCGGGGATGGCACCAGCACCCTCTGGTGTCACCCAGCAGCACCAAAGCCAGCTGAAACCCCAAGAGCTGTTTGTGCACAAGGAATTTCGGGGGCAGCTTTCTACATCCTTCACTAAAGATGCTGAGCCATAAAACCAACCAGTGACATTCTGCAACGAACTCTGCACTGCAAGACAGCTTATTTGCAAAGGCACTGACTGTGTCTAGAAATAATCAAGCAAAATGGACATGGGGTGAGGCAATCCCCAGCACAAATACAGGCTGGGCAGGAGAGGAATTGAGAGCAGCCCTGAGGAGAAGCACTTGGTGGTGTTGGTTGATGACAAGCTCAACGTGACCCAGAAACATGTGTTTGCAGCCCAGAAAGCCAACCATATCTTGGGTTGCATCAAAAGAAGAGGGACCAGCGGACAAACGGAGGGGATTCTCCCCGGCTACTCCACTCTGGTGAGACCCCACCTGCAGCACTGCCTCCAGCTCTGTGGCCTCCTACGTAAGAGGGACACAGACCTGTTGGAGCGAGTCCAGAGAACCACAAAGATGATCTGAGGGCTGGAGGACTCCTGGGAAGATGGGCTGAGAGACTTCGAGTTGTTCAGCCTGGAGAAGAGAAGGCTTCAGGGAGAGCCTATAGCAGCGTTCCGGTACCTAAAGGGGACCTACAGGAAAGCTGGAGAGGGACTTTTTACAAGGGCATGTAGGGATAGGACAGGGTGTAATGTCTTTAAACTGAAAGAAGGGAGATTTAGATTAGATATAAGGAAGAAATTCTTCCCCAGGAGGGCAGTGAGGCCCTGGGACAGGCTGCCCGGAGGAGCTGTGGATGCCCCATCCCGGGAAGTGTTCCAGGTCAGGTTGGACGGGGCTTTGAGAAACCCGGTCTGGTGGAAGGTGTCCCTGCCCATGGCAGGGGGGTTGGAACCAGATGATCTCAAAGGTCCCTTCCAACCCAAACCATTCTATGATTCTATTAAATGAGCTTATTATACAAGTTATTTGCACTGATCAAACACCTAAAAACTACACTAGGATGACAGGAAATCAAAGCCATGCTAATACAGCTATCAACTTCTATAAACGCATCAATAAATCACTGGTATTTCAATGTTTATCTTAAAACCCCTTTTCTAAACTTTTGTGATCACACGAGTCTCGGTTTTGATTTTTTTCTCTACACAATTTTTGTTCTCTCAGTTGCAGAAACTTGAAAACATTCATTTCAGAAATCCAGCAGGCAAGTCAAGTTCAAATGTAACATCACATGATTCTCATGTATCTTTCTTCTTTTTTAAAGCAACCCCAAAATGTCTTACAGCAGCTGGCTGGCAATACCAAAACACATTCAAATGAGTATTTACTAAGGTTGCTGTGACCACAAGGGCCAGCCTTCAAGCCAGCCCTGTACTCAAGAAGCAGTAACTCCAAAACAAAGGGAGAGCCACCAGTTCTCTGGTGGTGTTTTAAACAAATAGTTAGAAAACTTCATCAGTCTGACCAGTTTTTTTGGTCAGTTCTAGGCCACACAAAATCATCTCAAAACAAGATCTATGTAGTATATCCATATATAGAGTCTATATTGACCAAAGACCTCTTTTTATTTGTTCCTTAATGAGTGAGGGCCATCTATCACTCTTCCCAGGAATTTTAACATTACTGGCAACAGCATTTAATCGTAAACCAAATACAGGAATGGAATACAAAAGAGGTTCCTTCAAGATAAGAATTACCAAAGCATATATACATACCAAATGTGAAAGACAGAAATAATATTAAGATCAAAAGCAAACACAGGGAGAGAGATTATAGTATCATTTGCAGTACGTTGGGTGAAGGATCACAATCCACACTGATAAAAAGATAAAACAGTTTGCTGAACATAGAAATGCACGTATTTTACACAGGGTCAGTAAGCTTGTGATAGGGTGGCAGCTGTACAAAACCTCAGGAGTCAGAGCTGCATATGTTCATTTACATTACGCTCAGAAGTTTCAGAGAAATACAAATGTTTCAGTTCTTTGTAAGAGAAGATATGATTACTAAAATAGAGAAAAACAAGTAGTAAAATTGGCATGGATTACCAAGCCAATGTGAAACTCTTACTCTTTCTGGTGTTAGTTCAAAATAAACAGTATCTATAGCTCCAGTGAGACTACTTGGGTAAGTTTTCACTGATATAAAAAATAAATCACAGTCTAGCTCCTAATTAATACTGTTTTCGAATTGTAAGAGCTACATATTAAATTCAGGCCAAGACTGGAAGATTAAGGTCTTGCTCAAGCTGATCTGAAACCAAATTTTGTGTTTTGCAGCTAATCCTTTCAATAGACAATGTTTTCCTTAAAAATACCTACCAGCTTTCCAGTTAAAAAGTGTCCATCAGCCAGGTCAGCCTTCAAATTTTGCACTGACGGTAAACAAAAACTACATCAATGTGCAATGCTGCAAAAACTGAAAAGGACCGGTAAGTGCCACTAGCACTTAAGCCAAAGATTCTTTTCCAAGTGTCTGCTTTTCTCAAAGTCAATAGCAAAACTTCTGTCAACTTAAGTGACTGCAAGGCCAAGCCCTGAGAGAATAATCCTTTCCCAGCTGCACATTCTTAGACTGATGTTGAGTTACTGGTTAAAGACTGAGGAGGCAAGGAGGAAGCAGATGCCCCTTTTATCACTAATATTAAATACAACTGACTAAATACACATCCACATGGAGAATAGAGTGGCATTTGTTGAAAACAAGATGCCACCTTTTATGTAGCAGACAGCTCCCATCCTCAAAACACTCTTTGAGACATTTGGCTGAGGAATCTCACAAAAAATAAATCACTACTTGCCATAATTAGAGAAAGGACTTTTTTGGTGTTTTTGTTTTTCAGTAGAATGCCCAAATTAACCCCAGATTTCCAAAACTGTCACCAAAAGCAGGGTATATGCTAGAGTGTGGTGGTTTTCCAGTGCATGGGGGAGAACAGGTGTGTGGCTCTGGGCCATTCCAGCGGGCATCAATGAGCAAAGCCCAAGACCCACAGCACTGTGACTTCAAACCACCCAAACCCCAGACTTACTGAAACTCACAATGCTGTTTAGATCTTGTAGCTATCACAAAACATTTCCTTTAACAATCAGAAGCAAAGTCCCAGAGCATTAGAGACAGAAATGTGATGACATCAATGCCCATGAGTCACGATGTGTCAGTGCACTATATCTATTTTATAGCACACATTGCTTTCTTAGCCAAAGCCACATTGCACAAAATACTGTACGGTCTGTGGAAACCAAAACACCATATTTTGTGAGGGAAATGTTTCAAAAGCCTGAAGCATGTCTTCTTAGAACATCACTGTCAGATGTGTAAGGATACAACAAATTGATCAAGTTTTCCTAGTATTTGGTAGTAGGAAATGCTCAGCTTCTTAATACCTCAAAATAATCCTGCGATGGCATTTCTTCATTGTCTATTTACATACATCAGTCTGATCAAAAGTTTTAAGGCTCTTATTTCTCAAAAAAATGGTCACAGTAAAGAAGGGATTAAACGGAGTTAACGCAGCTATTGGCAATACAAAGAAGGATGCTCATGTCATTTGCTGTTGTACAATCTGGGGCATTTCACTCCATGCTTTGGCTTTCTTCTTGGCCAGGGACAGCCAGGGTGGCTCGGCAGGGCTGCAGGGTGTCATTGGCAGGTTAGAGCAGTGCCTCGCTTCCTTTGCAACAGCAGGAATCACCGATGCTTCCTGAGCAATAGGTCCAACTTTACCTGCCAACAACAAGATATCCATCACTCATCAGAAGGGTCGAGAGTTAAAAACTCAATTTTTGCCAATATTTCCTTCTCTCCAGAGCAACTGTTCTACAGCCCAGGATGTTTGTGACTCAAAAATAAGTCAGAGGAATTGGCTATCACTAGCACTATCTGGTCCAGCTACAACAATGGCAAGGAATAGCTATTGCAATGGAAAAATTGATACTAAGCTGTTACTGAATAATCTGCCTATAAAAGAATCTTCTCTTCAGTTCCAACAGAAAGTGCCTAAGCCCTGACAAGTGAAGAGTTCTTCAAAATTCTTCAAGCATGTAGAGACTATAGCCCCACATATTTTTATAATTCATATTCTTGGCTAACTCCTTTCTTAATCTTTTCAAACTCTTAATTACCATGACAGTGAACAGCAAGGAGTTCCACAGGCTCATTCTGCTCTGTGAGTACAGAAAATCTAGGAATGAGATGCCTGAGTATGCAGGAAAATGGAAAGGAAATATCTGCAGGGCTTGCTGTGGGGTTAAAAGTAACTGGTATATGTTTTTCAACACTGAGAAGTCTTAAAGATTCTTTTCAGTCTTCACTGATGGCACAAATATTGCTCAAGCAATATTACTAAATACTAGGTAGGGATCAAACCAGTGCTTTATGTTCTTGGACTTGTAAGCCAAGAAGGTGGGATTCTGGTGGAGCTAGCTGCTGCTCTTCACACAGCATAACACAAGCCTGGCATCCTCACAAAGGATGGAGAAATACAGATGACATTCCTTGTATGGCTTTAAGTTACTATTTAGAAAGGTCTGCTCCATCCATCTTGTTTGAAAATGTTCAAGATTAATGCCTTCAGATAGCCTGGAATGGGGCTTCACAGAATGCAGCTCTGAACAGATGCAGCTCTCATTTCTCAAGACACAAGTCTTTCAACATTGTGCCCTCTCCGTCCATTTCAAACCAGGCAGTACTTAATTTCTGTGTGTGAGTCAAAACGAGAAAATTCAAACTTTTCCTCATACTTCATTAGTGTGAGCGTGGCATGCGGCAGATGTAATGAGGCTGCTGTGCTCCAGCACAAGAACAGAGGACACATGAGGACTTAAGCAATGTTAAGTACAACAAGCTTGATCTTGCTTGCTCTGAAATCAATGGAAAATCAGCTCCATCAGTCACACTCCTGAGCAAAGCCAAAGTGGTTCCTCATCTCCACTCAGGAGTCTCCGGTCTTTTAAAAATCCTGGTTCGTTGGTAGCTCTTGCAGGAGGCAAGCAATACTTGGGAATACTGAGGGAAGTATACTGGCCATTAAAAACAGGCTGCAGTGCTACATACAAAGAAAATTTTTCGGAAGTATCCAAGGTGATGTAGGAATTTAAATGTTACTGAAATTTTGATTTTGGAAATGGCTTTTCACATTTTGGGAGACTTCCTTTGTTATAAATAAAAGTGAGTCTTAAGCCCTTTGCATGCTTTCAATAGCACAAGGTAAAACAATACCAAAAGTGGTGGTTCATGCCTATTTGAGGGAAGACAGGCTTTGAGACAAACCTCACCATGCTTAAGGTGAAGTGGCAGAGAGAAGAGCCAAGCTAAGTAATCTTCCCTTGGTTATGACACGGGCTGCCATGCAGCAGTAACAAAGCAGTCACACTCAGTAAAGTAAGGATCTGATTTCCTGGAATTGTCTTCCAAACTCAGCTGACTTTGAGCTGTCCTGGCTCTGGCTGTTGTGTGCAGATGTATGCATTGCATAGAAAACCTCAACCATCCATTGAGAAAACTGCTAACAGTTAACATAAACCAAAAAGCACGATCCAAATTAATAACTCCTCTGGATATTAAATCTACATCCTTTTCACCACCAGCACCTTTAATTAGACAAATTGCTGGCTGTGCTAATGGGAACCAAATCAGAGGAGAGTTTACATTTGGGATTCCCAGTTTCCTACTCATATGCTGACAATGCAGAACGTTTCCTAAACAATAGGGTGTGGTTTTCTGAGCAGCAGAGGAGCAGTGTTTTCCTTAATATCAGCACTGGTCAGAGCTCTTTGTGATACTCAAGGAGTGGAAGACTAGAATATGCCTATAAACGCTTTTCCTAGAGGGGAGGAAACAGTCATTGGATGTCAGGAAACTAGGCCAATTCTTGGTAAAAACTGGGAATTCTGCTGCAAAGTTCACAAGTGGTGTAAATTCTAGTAAATGAGTAGCAGTGTACTTGGTGGGGTTCTGAATTTTGACTGAAGTTTTAGATGATTCAACATACAGAAATCCAATCTGTTTATGCCAGCCTTTCAAAGGCAGACCTTCTCATTTGAGCAATAATCTTGGCCTGTTTATGTTTCATCTCTCACTTTGCACCTACAATCATAAGACGAAGCTGGCCTGTAACAGAAGCATTTTTAAAAAATATTGTATTTTAATCACACACACAGAGGCTGGCAACTGTCATCAGAGCCTCTGTGTTGGTGCATGTCCGCAGCTGGTCAGCTACCTGTGGTAAGGGAGAAAGCTTATTTTGTAGGACCTGTAGATTCAGAAATGGCTAACAGCTCTACAAACAACTACTACAGGGAGCAGGCACTGAGGTACCCCCCAATATCTCCAATACAACAATTCTGGATGCTGGTGGATTAGAAGGGAAAGTGGCCGGGTGCACGCGCTCTCTAGACAGAACCCTTTACTGACAGTGTCAGCAATGGGAACCTGGAAGGGAAAAGCCGCTGCTCTGACACAGAGGGGCATCTCTTGTCTTCTTAGGCTAGGCAGCATCTGAAATCAATACCTTTCAGCTAGAATAATGTGCTCTTACAGCTGAAGAACTGGCTTATCTATATCTAGCTGGAGCGTGTCTCCGAGGTCTGGCACCACACTGAGTAAGCAGGGAGGGATGAGCTGCAGCCCAGCAGAAGCCTTGGAAGAGGTATATGAGTCACAATGTCTGAGTCACACTCTTCCCCTGCATCTTTCTCATAAAGATCACAGCTAACAGGGTAGGAGAGGGGCCATCGAGTCTCTGCGTTCACCTGAGGGTGCCACTGACTCTACCTAAATTACTCTTGAAAAACATGTTTATCTGTTAAACATATCCAGCAACGGAAACTGCACACACTCTGTAAGAAACATTTGTTATTCCACACTTCACCACTCTTACTGTTAGGAAGTATTTCCTAATGTCTAAGCTAAACCTCCCCTGGTGCATTTTAAGCTCATATATGGCAAACAGAATAGTCTCATCCTCAGCAATAAATAATAAATTGTCTTCTCTAGACTAAACAACTCCACTTTTACCAGGATTTCCTGGCTGACTGGAGGTCTAGAAGACCTGGCTTTATTTCCTGCTCTCTTTTGGACACTCTCCAACTTCAGCTGCTACTCTTTAGTACTGACCTTCGCCAGTAATAAATCACCATACTGTCTATATGCCATTCCACGAACCAGCAGAGGAGATAAAAGTTCCTCAGCTGCTTTCTCTGCTGAGTGAGCAAGCCAGTACATGGACTTATACACAAACTATATTCTGAACAGGTCTTACACAAAGCATGCTGATTATCAAAAAGGTACCTATCTCCCCCCATTACCTGCTACCTTCACCACTTACTGGTGTGAACTGTAGCCACTATGTAAAGACGTAAAGAAGGAGAATACCTGCTGCAGCAGACACACTGGTCTTCATTTGCATTTTCTTGTCCTGAGAGCTCAAGCTGGAAGGTATATTCTTCTTCAGTGTGTGCTCACTAGCACAGATCCCTTGCTACAAGAGGAGAAGAAAAGAATGCAACTAAGAGACCTGCAAGGCACTGGCACTCACAAAGCTCTCCCAGGCAACATTTCTAAACCTGACTGGAAATGCAGCAAACCCAGACAAGGATGGCTGGGGACATCCTGTGGGAGAGAGGGAGAAGGCAAGGAGGAAGACAGCTGCTGCAAATACAGAGTTATTTCACACACAGGCAAGTTAGCCTCTCTCTTTTATGCATGGGGAATTGAAGAAATTGCCCAAGCTGCACAAGAAACGTATGCAAGAGTCAGTGGAAGAGCCAGACTTTCAGTACACAGTGTCTAGAGCAGAGCAGTGAGCACAGTCTGTAGGTCACGAACAGCTGAGGCAGCGAGAGCAACTCAAAGCAGCTCTTGGGCTATGTAAATACATTCTGGGCAACAGGCAAGCTCTGAGAAGGTCCAGGTTTGAGTAGTACGAAGCAGCATATAGGAGGATCCAGCTCTGAAACTAATCACTGTGACACAGTCACAGGTGTGTTTGTGCACCTGTATCAGTTGTCTGTCTCAAAACATTTTAGAGGCCAGTCCTGAAAATCTCTCTTTTGAGTAGTGCTCACAACTGCCTCCCATGAAGATGATATTGAACAGTTTGCAAAAATACCCAGGCAATCTGGTGCAGGATTCACACCCAGGCAACATTACTTTGTACTCTACCTCCTCTTGATCCACTTTGGTCAAAGCTTTGTCTTCAGCTTTACATTCTTTGGCAAGAGGGTGTTCCTGGAAACCCTTTTGTTTTAGTTTCGCCATGGAGACCCAAGCTGGTTCAGAGGAAGCAGTTTCCAAAAGTGGAGAGGAGACTTTTTCTACAAAAGAAGCATTTTTGAAGTTAAGATTTAGGTCAAGTCAGTCTAAAGCTAGTGTTTTGTGTTTTAAATCATTCAGCATTTGTAATACACTTCGAACACTGCAGAGATAAAATTACCTTCCCTGATGATTTTTGTCCTGGGCAATAACTGATTTTCTGTTTATTTTGGAGTTTTTGACCTTACACTGTTTCCGTTTAAGTCAATGGCAGAACTCCCACTGAGATCATTGTGAACCGGATTTTGCCTTTGAAACAACATCCTTACATTGCAGATTAAATGAGTATGATAACCCATTATTTTTTCATTTAGGCAGTAAAATACAGGTCACCTTTTTACTTTCAAAATATTTTAAATGAAGTGATTGTAGAAAAGAAACAACCACACCTAACACAACTCCTAGTTAAGGTTTGAGCTGCTGCAGTCTGGAAAATAAACTTCAAAACAGCAGCAAGTTTTAAAAAGCTGTGTTAAAACTCCAACTATATCCATAAGTAGGCCGTACCAGAAATGTTTCAGAGGCCCTTAAGCTATTACTCTGTTGTTATTCTTGCTGGAACACACCTCTCATTAAGATAAGCCAAGAATTCTCTCGGCTGGCCAAGTCAAGCCATTTAAATTATGGTGCTGAAGAACTCAAGGCCAAATTTGGTCCTTGTCAAGAGGATCTTTATCTTTTCTTTGCCACTCCGCCAAGGTTCTTACACAACCACTGTTTTCTATGATATTTGGATAAAAACACAGCATAAATACCTGAAGGTTTATGACCATTTTGCTTCTTTGCCACTTCTTCTGATCTTATCTTGGGAGGATTTTTGTCTTCTAGGAGATCTGCTTTTGGAACAAATGATTTTGTGCTGACAGGAAGGCCTGGAGGTGGCTTCCCAGTGCCTGCCGATTTCTGGTCCTCCTTGACTGATGCAGTGGGAACAGCTGAGGGGAGCAGCTTTGGAGACTCAGCACGGCTTTCGTTCTGGTATTTTAGTAAAGATGATGTTCTCCTTAGTCTGACCCCAAATGGGTTTTCAACATTTTGTGCTTCACGGTCAGGCCACTCCATGGAAGAATTCAAATGCAATTCACTGTCCTTACAATGCCGATCAAATCTGTCTGAGCTGTTTTTTGCTGATTCCTGGATGACTGCATCAAAACGTGTGTGTTCTTTGGTCACTCCTTCAAACAACTCTGGTCTTATAGGGGATGTTGGGGAACTTCTGGTGTAGGAATCTTCCTTTGAATTCGAACCCCCTGAGAGAGATCTTTGCCATGCTGGTGCAATGGTAAATCTAACTGGTTTAGCAGAAGCATTCTTCAGCACACTTTTTACATTTTCATCTGCAGATGGCCTGTCTTCCATGATTTTTCTGTGAGAAGCTGAACTGCTTATCTGGCACTCCTTACTGTTATCATTGGAAGAGAGATTACTCTTCAAGCCCACCAAACTTGAAGAGGCAAGACAGCCAATGGAAAGTTTTTCAGGAATGTGCGGTGTGTTGGCCTGTTGACTGCCTTGGTTGCCCCTCGAAACAGGAACAGTTTCTGCTGTAAAACATACTTCCAGTTTACTGGGAGGTAGCATGCAACCTGCTTCCGAGAGAGATGCAGCAGTGTCCATTTTGTTTTCTGCATTGCCTTTGGATGACTGAAATTCCATTATTTCACAAGGGTTTTTGTCATTTCTTGTTACTGAACTGTTTTCAGGCTTCAAAACAGTCACTGTCTTGATGTCAGAAGATGACTCTGAATCAGCTCCCGCAACCTGTGAAGTGCTTGGTGCAGTATCTGTGACAGCATGGTCAGGATGACTCTCAATAGCTGCCAAGCAGGCTTCTACTTTGCCAATAAACAGTGGATCCCCTTTTTCCTGGTCTTTGACTTTTGGGTCCACAGAATTTACTAAGGACCTTTGTGCAACACCTGCCAATATATCTATGCACTCCGTTTCCACACCATTGCTAAACAAGTCAGCTACTAGTACATCTGGAAACGCAACAGCTCCTCCTTCAATTTGTTGCAATTTTGGAAGTGCAGATACTTCAGTATTAGTATTTTGCTGATGTAATTTCAATTCATCAACGGACTCATCTGAACAGTATGATGCTTTTCCACAGTGACGTTCCTCCAGGTTCACTGGAGAAGGCTCAGGCCTCAGAACGGGTGCAGCTGCTTTGCAGTGATGCTCCAGGCCTGGAAGGCACGCACCCTCTTGCAGCAAAGCACAAGAGTCTTCGGCCACAAGTGTTGAACCACAAGAGTCACGGGCAGCATCAGTGGGACTTTTTATATCTGGCATCTCCTTAGAACCGCCTCCCTTTGCACAATATCCCACCTGGGCTGATAAGCCTATATTAAACAGAGGAGAAGAGTGTGCACTTAAAGGTTACGATTCAAGCACCATCTGTATCAGTAACTCATTCCAAATAGTGCAGTCATTTAGCTTGAGTTCCCCACGTCTGGGCACTGTTGTCTGATAAATAAGGCTGTTAAAAGCATATTTAGAAATGGGCTGTCCACGTGAGGAGACTAATAAAGTGTTCAGTCTGAACACACCTAATCCTAGGAATGACTGAAAGTTGTTGTCTGCTTAAGGTACACTAAATCAGCTGTTGCTTAGTTCTTTTCTGTGCATACCCCTAGTTGTAAGACTACAAGCCAGATCTCCCTAGACATTTCTGTCTAGAATGGTGTGGAGGTTTTCTGTATTTAAGCAGAACACCTCAGCCCTGGGTAGCTCTGCCTCCTGCAGCTCCAGGAGGGCTGCTGAACATCGGGATAGCTTAGCTGTGTCTGCACGCACGGGAACTCCGATGTGTGCATCAGGTCCTGAGTCTGCCCTGACAACAAAGTGCCAGCATTCCCGCTACACTGCAGCATTACCATCAGCCAGTGCATTCGTAATGCAGGGCTAAAGAGAAAAGGATTCAGTGCTGTTTTGGAGAAAATTTGTTTGTTTTTACAGTTTACAGTTACAATTTTGTTACCACTGGCAATCGGCTATTATTCGAAGTATAAGTGGGAAGGTAGCAAAGGAAGAGCTAGTAAATACAAGCCAGTTAAAGTCACTTCACACACTTAACAGATACAACGCCAAAGTTGAGGTTTTTCTGAGTTTCCAGGAACTCTGATCCCCAGTCAACGAGATCGAGCCAACTGTGTAGCACAAGCGCTTCTGAACGTGGTACATTCACCTCATGTATTTTTTTAATGCTGCCCTCAAAGTTCACCATTTCAGCACCACTGTGCTGAGCACATGACTTTTTCCATCATAACACTTCAGCAGCCAGGATTTGTTTTATGATATAAAACCAAAAGATGACTAATTTAAAAGGACTTACAATTCAAAAAGGTCCTGTCAGCATTTGTAGAGGAGTTCGAACAACCAAAGTAGCAATACATAAGTATGTATTACCTTCCCAATCACTTTTATGCTGGTCATTCTGAAGTAATTCTGTTTGATTTCCCTTCTTTTCTGGGGTTGCAGGAAGACATGCTTCATTTTCCAGCTGTTCCACCTAATGAGGTGCAGTAAGATCTTTTAATTAAAGAATAACACACAAAAATTGTATTTTATAGACACACATGTTTAGGAATATCCAAAACACAGATACAAAATCGCGATAGTGTGATTTGCCAACACTGTGGGTAATGTACTATTCCAATTAAGAACCTAGAAACCATTCACATATAAAATATCAAAGGTAACCCATTGATATCTCTTGAATCCGAAACGTTCTAGAACTGACACATTCTGAGTGAACAAGTATGTTTTTAAGACATCACCCAAGCTGCCTAGTGGCATAGAACAGACCAAGCCAGAGACATGATCATCACTTCTGGTCTCTCTGATTGACACTCCACAATTGGCTTTTCTCCTTCAGCACTGCAGTGGTACCAGTTGAAGCACAAAGAATATCCAGCAAAGACGCTCTAGGGCCCAAGTTTCCAAGAAAACCTCAGTCTGTGTTGCATTCCTCCTGGATTCCCCTCCTCATCCCCCACCGCTTCCTTGGGGAAGGGCATTTCTAACTCCAGGACAGATTTTCAAGCATGATTCTCTGATGGAGTGGGGAACACACGGTACACAAGTGCTACTCTTTTTTTGCTGTCACACTCTGGTTCAACAACCTTTTCTAACTAGTGAACTTCATCTTCACAAGGTGTTTCCCAGAAGCCAGGATGAGAAGCGCCTCATCCTAATTTCCCACATGAAGAGCCACATTCCTTCCCAAAGTCCTTCAGTCTTTCTTTTGACATACAAAGAATTAAGTTAATCCAAAATCACAGAAATAGACTCAGGTGTCTTGAAAACTGAAAATTAGTTTTTCAAACAACAGGAATGTTTTTTACAAATGAAGGGTAACCCGCAACATTTTTTGCTAAATAATGAAAAATTATAGTTGCACTTTTCTACAGCTCCCATGATATGCAAGTTTTCTGAGTATTTTTTGATGGGTTGGTTGGTGGAAAATAAGTGGTTTCCCTTCTTCCCACGGAAGAAAATTGGAAAAAATATCTCAAATAATAATTAAAAATTCACATCCACTTCCTTCTGCACAGTGACTCTTTTCCAGAAAACACCTACCTGGGGGCTTTGCTGATTCTTGCTGGTGAAGCCCTTCTGTTTGCGGGGGTTTATGGCAATCCTGTGCCTGGCTGCGGAGGTGTCCAGGCAGCCGAGGGGACTGGCAGGGGTGGTGAAGTCAATGGGAAGGGAGCTGCTGCCTCCTGAGCCGGGGGCCCCCGCAGCGGCAGAGGATGAAGGACTGATGGGCCTGGAGGAAGCTCCAGAAGGTACCTGTAAAACACAAACACATTACCGTACATTTTGCTTGGCTTGCCCACATCTCTGGAACGATTCCGTTGCTAGCTCATTCCATTTCAGAACCTGACATGGCTGTATTTTTGGACATAAATCCTCACTTTAAAAAGCACGCCTAATGTCGTCTCTGCACAGAGATTACTCAGTTCTGTGTGTTGAGCTGTATGTTACACAGAAGTCAGAAATGCATGTCTCTCCCTCTCCCACAGTAAGAGCCTCAGCTGTTCCTCTTCCAGTTCCTATCTGAAAAACCATTTGCAATATACGTATGCACCAGCAGGAGACACTGGTGCAGTTTTTATAGCTGCCTTTTCATCTCAATAATGTGACACTTTGCAGGAATATGTTATTAAAAACCCACAAAAGTAGCATGGATACTTGCTCCTCTTCACCTCTATTTGTTAGAAAATTACGATAGCCATTTCGCTCTTTTAATATCCACTCTCCCAGAGAAATGAAATACTTCTCACCAACAAGTATCCCAGAGCCATCTTCCAGACAGTGATGTGGATCTCACCCTTGCAGCAAAGCTGCTCTGGGGATCTGAACACCAGTAACCTCAGATTATTCTACCAAAAAAACCAAAAGGGTTTACAGAAGTGTTTGTGGAGAAGCCCCTAAACATGCAGTTTGACTGGTTTTGTTACCATTCTGAAATGTAGACCAGACTTCCTGCAACATTTTAGAAATTTCACAAACATGCCAAACAAACTTCATTCAGTATAATGTACCTGCTATGTTGGCTTTGGACATAAAGCCAGGTGAAACTCAGCCATTTGACTCTGCTTGGCGTTCAGATTTTAGTTTTATTTAAGCTTAGGATATAACGCAGCACTTAAAACATGCATAGTGATGAAGTTTTAAGGATAATGAAAGCATCTTCCCATCTGATCTACAAAAACTGCCTATGTACATTGCTTTGTGTTTACGGTAGCTAAAATTTATTTCCTTATTCTCCATTGATTTTTTTTTAGTTTCTAGATCTGAAATAAAACACAACAGAATGCATGGCAAATACAGACTCTTCTTACGAAAAATGTACACATTGTGAAAGAGAGAAAGAAGAACACAGCTAGTAAATACACTCATTATTGTTATAATTCTACAAGATCAGTGATAAACCTGTAAGGATTGCTAGAACTTGGAAAAATAGTAACATCACTACTCACTTCTACATACAATTTCTTCTGCTTTTCATTTATAAAATTACAGTTGTGCTTATTTAATATAAAACCACCTAAAACTGAGCTAGCGCTGTACATCAGTGGCATCGTTCCTACTCCACTGAGGATCCAGGGTATTCTCTTCTCTGAGCACTGACTGAGAGTTGGTACCTTCTCTCCAAGACAGTGGAGCAGGCGCAGGATTTCCACAGCAGTGTTTAAGTGAAAGATAAATTGGATGTTTGTTGGTTATCACACAGCTACAGGAGCCTGCACAAGGAGAATGCTGCAGCTAGGAGGCCCATTTCCTAAAGAGTGTTTGTGCCAAAACACTGTCCTCAGCCCCCGAGACCCTGTTTTGCTTTAAATCAGGCTGGGTTGAAGATGGCAAGGACATCAGATTTCCGTAAAGACTATCTGGCAAAGTCAGAGTAATGCTGGTTAACGTCTCAGTGAAGTCACTTCCTGCGACAGCCTCACATTTAGCTTTAGATTAGCCAGAAAGTGGGTATTTATAAATGTGGAAGACACAGAGAAGTTACGCAGAAGCATGAAGCTCAGTGAAGCAGCACAAGGCAAAGAAATGAAGTAATTGTCATCTGCAGCGAGATCAGTACAATAGTAAAACGTGAACCACTACACTGTGTAACTCCAGCTTGCTTAGGATCAAATCCTCTTTTTCCTTTACTAAATACGCAAAATTGTTCAACGGAATAACTGGTGCAGATTTCTTGGTGCTCTTCACAATTTTCCTCATCCTTGGGATGAGGTTATTCAAGTTACTAACTTGTGTTCTGCTAGCTCAAACCCTGGTATTTCATAGATAGTTTCAAAAGCTACTGAAAAAAATGATAATTATTTACTAAAAGGTTTTTTGTTTTAGATTAACACATGGGCAAGATTTCCGCTAATCCAAACTGCTGACTAAGAAAAATATTTAGGTAAAGGAACATACATGGTACTGCAGAGAAGGCAGATTCCCAGCGAGTCCAGGAGAAAAAGGAAGAGCCTTCAAATCGGAAACTCTGTGTAATATGGGAGAGAGAAAAAATGTCTCCTGTCCCTGTCTGTCTTTCTCATAGGAGATGAGGTTCTAAGACTGAAAGAGCTTGCAGAACTGGATAGAAAAGGGCTTTTTGCATCATAAGGAAAAAATAGCATGCGTGCTTGCAAACTGGAGCATTTTAGTCAAAATACAACACAGGAGATGAGTTAATAAAATGAACGTTGAGTAATGATAAATACAAGAAGTTAATAAGAATAATGACAATCCAAGTTACCTAGATCACTTGGACCCTTAGAGTTGTGTGACCAGTAGTCTACTGTGAGAGGGGGGACATTGCTTTATCTGTTTATCCCTAAAGCAAAAGATCTAGGAATGACTGAGCAGGAGAGTGTCTGATCTCAACCATGGACAGGAAAGCTGACCTGGTATTGCCCAAAGGCCCAAGGCTCTCTCCCTTTGAGAAGTCTGGCCAAAGAGTAAAAGGGAAAGCTTCCATAGCAGTGGGACTGGCACTAACTGATCCTCAAGATGTTGCCCTGGCTGCTTAAGGCCTCTTCATCAGGAAGGCACCTTTTAGGTACCCTGTTACCTCCACTTTCCTTGTGGGCTCTTCTCAGTTTCACAAAGGGTTAAATTGTGGTCTGTCTGGTGAGCTTCTCAGACAGTGATTCTGTACGAAGGACCACAAAGCTTGAGTCAAAATGGTCTGTAGCTGTTCTGGACCCATAAATATTCCCCTTTTCAGCTAAATGGCAGATCACTTTGCGTATACAATTGCAAGGGCTACCCCATGGACTGAATCAGGCCTGCTGGAGTGGTGGCTGCCTTTGTCACTGGCATCTGAAGACCCCATTGGCATTACTGTGGTCTGGCTGGTCTTTCAGACATCATATCAATGCTGGAGAGAGGCAATATGAGCAAACCTTGCAGGCCTGCCTTGAAAGCATGAAATGGGCAGGAACTCAGCTTTCAGCAGCAGGAAAGTCAAGGTGAAGGTCCCCCAGGCTCCTCTCCAAAAATATGACCTCTGTAAATTTTTCTGAGCTGGTCAAGGAATAAACTGTAATGGCCTGACAGCAGAACCTGCTGCTGCGTGTGCTTGCTTACCATCCAAAGAAAACTGCAAATGAACACAGAGCTGCTCCTGTGGAATACCTGGCGCCAGAATGGGCTGATCCTGCAATTATTTCCTGTGATAAGAGAGATGCAGGGCATTGCTCACAAGCCACTGTTGATAGGCAGGTGTTATTAAGCTATTATTGCTATTGGCTATTTGGGCCCTGGGACATGGAAGTAGAATTGAAGTCCTTTGCCTTATCCAGTTTTCTGTTGTGTAACTTCACCAATTCATACCGTGTCCCAGAGCTGACTCTGCTGTTCACACAAACTACTTACCAGTAGGTTTCTGTCTCTATTTGGTTCTTATTCAGAACTCTGTGCAATGTACATTTTCAGTATCATTTGTATCACTCTGGACTGTTCATGATTTGTCTGCTAGGATACGTGGTACCCAGAACAGATTTCAAAAAAAATATATTAGCAGGAAAAGTAACTATTTACCTGTTCATCTTCACTGTCTGTCCCGCCTAAACTCAAAGAGCTATGACGCTGAACAGGGTTGGAGGACTGTGGGATAAAATAAGGAAGAGGGTAAGTCAAGGGAAGTATCACTTTCGACTGTCTGGGACTGGATATCCAGTGCTAATTATAAGAAAACACAAGAGGAAAGAGAAAGGAACAGTCACTGAGTCCCTGCCTCACAGAGTAGGTTTCATTTGTTCATTGGGGGATCACACAAAGTCCAGGAGCTTTATCCTGCTATGAGATTTGCCATGAAGGCTGACCATGAGGTGATATATTTTATAGTTATTTTGGCTTTTTGTTTTAAGATCTTTGAATTTACAAATGCACACATGCTCAATTCTAAAATCATGCATCTGCTGTGAGTAGGCAATTCCTGAGAAAGAACATAACTCACACCCCCTCTGAGTCCCATCAGGATCTGTTCTCCTCAGACTCAGGATCATCACTTTCCTGTCATTTCAACTGATATTGCCCTGGTTTTGAGCTATTTTATTCCAAAACCAGTAGCTGTTTAAGATTTTCTTGCATTCCTCATTATTTTTGTTTTCCTCACTAGCTTTAAAACACCCAAAAACTCTTCTCCTTTCACAGGTGCAAGAAACTGCCAACCTCTGCAGCTCCTTGAAGCTGGAAGACATGGGCGGTTTGTGCAGTGTGAGACCCTCAGCTTGTCCTCGGACTGAAGTGGAACAGTCACAGTAACACAACACTCACCCGTGAATAATTCACTTTTTATGCTTTCTGCCATACAGACCTGCCAGTAGAGACGGCCTTGCCCAAAGGCACTGAGACTTGTCATGTCAACTTAATTTCTCTCCCCTTTCCCTAGTGATATAGGTCACAACTGCCTCAGCACTGGCCTACATAAAAGCACAGAAAACTGTACTTGGAAGGGGTATTTTTAAGGCCACTTCCTAGGTATTCCTCACAGTGACAAGTCCACAAGCCAACTAGGTAATTTGTTCTAGTTCTCACTGATCTGTACCATCAGATTTTATCACAAGCAAGCAAGAAGGTCTTCCCGCTCTCCAAGTGGATTTTATCTTTTCTGTACAGGCGGTCACTAAAGTGACACAATGATTATACCTTGATGGGTGAATCCGTCAGAACGTCATGAAGGGTTGAAATTTCAGGAGGGCTTCTAGGTAAACCATCATCTTCAGAAACAGCACCTGCATCTTCCAGTTTCTTTCCAGTTATAATGAGAGGAGGTGATCCAAGCCTGATGTTCTGCTGCAACTGAAGCTGTGATTGAAAAGACATTTAGAATATAGATTTTCAATGGCATTGTTTATAGGGGATATTTTGGACAGTTTTACTCCAGTTGCTCCCACTAAGCATGCAGAATTTCTTAGTTAACAGACCATTTACAAAAAATATACATTAATAAAATTGTATTTAGTTACATTCATCAAGGACCCATCATTAGAACTGGCTTTGGTAAAAAAATTAAAATAAAAATTAATTTTATTCAGTAAGTTACCCAAGACAGAAATGGCACCATTCCAGAATACGCACAGCAGTTTAAATCAGTTTCAATTTAAAAATTTAAAGATTCTGGATTTAAGTATTCTTTAAATAATTACATGTATCCAGATGTGCCGAATCGTCACACGAAGTATGGTCAGTCAGCAGTTCCCGAGTCCAGGTTTACGTGGTCAGTGTTCCTTCACAAATCCCTTCCAAACATTGGGACCTTGTCACCACCCTCTCCTGCACAAGCAGCTGAGTCCCACTTTTTATACAAAGACAAGTTAATTCAATTTCTGGTCCACCCTAATGAATTGCCTGTTATTTTTCCCCAGCATCACATCCTGGTCCTGTCTACAGCAACAATGACAGCAGCAGCCAAGAGCAACTTTGTTTGTAAAAGAGTATGGGGATTCTTTTCCAAGATTGCACAAAAGAATGTTCTGGCAGGCCCTGACCATAGAAAAATAAAACAAAGTCTGCAACCTCACAAGCAGCCAGATGTTCCCTCAAACTGAAAAAGTTCAGATCTCAGGAAACACCATTACTAAAATTCTTGGCTTAAGTCTGTCAGCTGTGTCAAAGCTGGAATAGAAACAAGGTCTGAAGAGAAACTTTGTCCTTCAACTAAAAACATTTCAACTGAATATTCCCAAGATAAATATGCAGACCTGTTTTTTTCTGTTTCTTCGCTTATTAAACCAGAATGAGAAATTCTAGGCCTAATTCTGTGCGCTTCTGCAAGCTATGCATTCATTTCTGTCTCTGTAAAATAGATCTAAATAGCTGCCATTCTTACGCAGTAAGATTCACTTGCAATGCTATTCCTATAGATCTAACAGCCACACAGGGCAGCACAATGTCACCCTTTCATCGACCAGTTCAAACCACTTTCTTGCCCTCTTACCCACAACAATCAGAGAAGTATCACCAATATGGTCTGACTGATGACAAGCAGCACAAAGATTGCAATATATGGGCAAAACAAGACATACAATATACCTGTGCACTTCATGGGAAGGAAAATGCAGAAAGTTAATATTGCTTTTCCTTCTTTTCACAACCTCCCATCTTTGATTTATTAAATGTATTACACATAGACAGCAAAGTGTTGTGGGGGAAACTCTGACTTAACAGTCTGTCTTCTACTGGTAAAAGTTAATTTCCATTGCTAAGAAAATAACAGCTTTTGTTACTGCTTGGCTTTCATTCTGACAAGTGTCAAGCTCACTGAAAAAGGAGGTCTTTTATGGCTATAAAAATAGTGCTGGCACTATTATGTTACCATGCAGGATGACGGACGGATGAAGAAAGGGCACAGTGGACTGGAGATAGCATGAAAAGACCTTTTTTCCCCAACAAAGTTCTGTCGTATATAAACATGATTTCTCCTGTTACTCCTATTGTTATATAAAAAACACCCTGAATTGAAGCTCAGCACATTTTGCAGTCTTATGGAGGAACAAGTCCCTCTATGCATCTTTTATTACTTAATATGTGATGCAATTGTGCTTTGCAACATGAAGCTCACTATGAGCAAAGGACGAATTTCAATGGCCTTTGGCTGCCTTATCAACAGTTTGTTTTCAGACTCTAGAAAAATCTTTAACTTTTATCTCAGTGCTCAGAGCTGGGTAGTTATTTAAATGCAATTAATATAACCAACAGCTGATAAGGGAGCTGTCAAGGAGAGTTCAGTGTGTGCCTTAGAAAAAGGAAATGATCTAGCAGAGTACTGTATTCTTCGTTGGCAGAGACTGGAAGAAATAAGGACATAAATAAAGCTGTCACTAAGAGTGCACTGACACATCCATCATCCCACACACTTACACAGCTGCCGGTGTTAGCATGTACAGTGAAAACACCACAGCCAGAATTGCCAAAAAGAATAACATATCAATAATATATAAAGAATAACAGTGTAGGGGACACGGTCAAGTATAAATAAATAGCCTTAACCCAAAAGCAGTAGCTATGAGGTAAAGAATGGAAATCCCATTGGAAGAGGACATGCTCATTAAGGAAAGTTTCCAAGAGTCTGTGGACTGAATCAATGTCACTCGCACACACTGAGACCTGGACAAGGCTGAAGTACCGGGACTGCTGAAAGAGGCAGCTTCCCAAAGGCAGAAGAGATCCAAATGTAGTTAATCTGGCTTTGGACACTTTAAGCAACAAAATCTTAAGCCATACAGCAGAGGAATCAAGCGACAGAGTTTCCTAGGAGACAGCTAATATAGAGCAGCATCATGAATGAGGGGAAGATGCTCTCACCTGCAAAGTTTTCACTCTTCCAGATTTGTTTTCCTGAGACAACGGGTCACCTGCCACATTCCCTGGTGCAGACTCAAAAATGAAGACACTGTCATGGGACAAGGCTTTGTTTCCCATGCTTCCTTTGGGCCTGGGAAAGAAGGAAGAGTGGTCAATACACTGGGTACAGCTCTGCGACACCTCCCTGCACCACTTCGCCAGTAACTGCCAGCTCCTTTCATACTCAGAAGGGAGGAAGAAACACTTTGTAGGATGCTGCAAGCCCACTCCTTTTATTAGTGTTTGATGTAGGGGGAAGAAAGGTGACGCGATTCCTTCACGCAGCTGCTCTCTCAGAAACAACTGCAGCCTGCCAAAGGAGTCAGTGTTCTTTACAAAAACCAGGACAATTTCACATATTGTCCCAGCAGTTTTTTCTGCTCAAATCTTTTAAACTGGAATAAGACTATTTGGGACCAAATTTTCCTCTGTGTAAGGTCTTTTATCCTTTTGATGATACAGTCAAGAAGTCATCCATGGCACATGCTTTAACTTTGCCATTAAGGTTTTTCCATTTCCACTCAAAACTCGTGCCTCTCGGAAGATAAAAAGGCAGTGGTACATAATGCTCCCCTCCCCTTCACAGATGCCAAATCCCATTGATTCCCTACAGCCCCTTGACACCCGGGCACATCCCTTTGGCTGTTAAAAGCAGCATTTGGCACATATCGGGGACTGGTTTCTGGTTAGTATTCAGAAAAGTTAAATTCTAAAAAGATTACATGGTTAAAAAGAAAACAACAAAAAAGAAAACCAGTGCTTCTGCCTCAAGAACAAACAAACAGCAGCTTTGTTTGAGGATTGGTTTTGATATTTTGCATGCCAGAAATCGCGAAGCTCAGGCCCTGCTATAAACCCTTCACAAGCTGCATTTCCACTGGCTTTCAGGATCAGGTTTTCCGAAGGATTACGTTGTTCAGTCTCTCTAGGTACTTACAAAGCGTGCTTATGCCATGCGGGGGCTGGGCATGACAGTGTTTTGCAGGTAGCACAAACACATCCTCTAATTTTTTTTGATAGTCCATCTATCTCTATTGCAAAGGGCAAAAACAGAGGGGTTTTACTCACTTCCTGATCTCTGATCTTGCAAAACAGTTCATAATCACTGGAGGACTGTGCTGAGATAAATAGCAATTGGACTTTAAGTACCTGGTTAAGGGCAAGAGAAAGAGTTTGCCCCCACACTGCCTCTGGAGCAGACAGCTGATGTTAAGCCAGATCCCTGCTGTGTGCTGATGGGTTAACTCAGCTGCTGCTAAGCTTTTTGGACTGGGTTAGCTGAGTCACTCTAATTGCCCTTACCCCAGGGGACTGGTGGTGTGGTCACTTACTCTGTTGCTGTTATGCTAACAAACAAAATAAAGAGATTGTTGCTTCATTCCCAGATCATTTCCATGATGCAGTTGCATAAACACAACAAAGAGAGTGGGGAAACGTGGGGCAAGGAGGAACAAGCACCCATGAGAAAGCACCATCTATAAGCTGTTCCACCAGAAGAAACCTAGCGGCCAGGTCCACCAAATGCCTTATTTGATAATACAAAAAATTTGGCAGCGATGCTGATTTCAGCATGTCCCGCTCAAGTCACCTATCCATGCCCTCTGCCAGTGTCACACCTGTCCAACGTCCCCTCCAACACAACACTGCAAACCACAGGAAGTGGCTGGGGTTTTGTCACACAATCGGCAGCTCCACAACCCAAGATTTAGGATAATCCAAAGGGAGGCCTGGCTGAGTGGCCAACAGGGGAGTGTGAGGAGCACGGGAAGCTGGAAAAACACCAAATTATAGATTGCCAGATACTCATCCATGACACCCCTGGTAAGTGACATAGCCAGGTTCAGAGGGTAGTCCCACCCCAGATTCAGTCAGAGACTGGAGGCTGATGGCCTCAGGTTATCAATGAAGCAGCATTAGCAGTACAAGCTATCAACTTGTATTAACACCAGCTGAAAGAAGGACAAGTTTTTGAACTAACACCATTCAGGGATCTGAGAATTGTTCTGGATGCAATTTAAGAACACCCACATCCACAGCCCTTCAGGGGCACCTGACACAAAACTAGGGGCCTCCAGTTTTATTTATACCTAAATGGCTATGTAAGAAAGCTGAAGCAGCAATGTCGTACTGACAATACACCAAAAATACCTCTTTCCATTTACCCCAGCTATGTCAGAGGGCACCATTTATGCTAAAAAACAGCAACTCCACACGTAATCTCTGTACTAGTACTACTCAATCACCATCCTCTTGGAAAGCTGCTGCTGATCCGACCTTCCAGGACAGCTTTCAAACACTAAAACAAATCAAAACAATCTGTGCTATCTGCAGTTTTAGACCAAGGGGCTGGATCACCCCTGCCCCTGGCTGTCCTCCCCCTCCTCTCCAGCCTGGGTTTTGAAGCACTAGCAAAGAAAGAGGAAATTCCTGGAATTCCTTCATCAGCATTAGGACTTGTTTTGCACACACTTGGACAGAGGTTGCTCCTAACTCACGCTTCCATCCTACCGCTGAGAGAGGTCTGCTTTTATTTATATGTTTCCTTCCCTGCCCGCTCACCCAGCCTCCTTCGGCGAATGAAGCGCAGTAGTGTCGAGCACAGAGATGCTGACATCGCTGCTGGACTGGCTCGGTTTTAAATTACTCTCTCCCCTGGGAGGTGGAGGTTCTTTCCTTTTCTTCTTGGCAAAGAAGTTCTTGAAAGTCTGAAATCTGGATTTTTTCTTTCCTGCAACATGAGAAAAATGAAAATTTATGGAACTTGGAGGTGTTGGTTAGTTTAGAGAATGTCACCTCTTAAATTCTGGAGAAGTCCTCAAAGCTAGAGCAGTCCATTCAGTTTTAGTCAGCTCCTTTGTAAATAATTCAGTGCTGAAGTCCAGTGAAAGGTGAAGCTGCAGTTCTTACATTTGCTGCCCATAAAGCAACACTGGCTTTAAGCTGACAATAGTGGTGCCTACTTAGGTTCCCGTTTATGAAAAATACACCTTATGCAGAGAATGCCTCTACCTGCAATTGAACAGTGATCATCACAATCAGACTTGACATATTTTCAATTAAAAAATTGATGTCTCTTCTTGTTCATTACTTAGCTCGGTTTAGTTCTGCTTTCTCTTCACTCGCCGCTGTAAGGAGACAACACCTGAAGGATGTTCAACATTGGGCAAAAAGACTGAGACTGGCAAAAGGATTTATAAACTCTAAACCCAAAGTATGTTTCCACATTAAACCACTGCCCCCAAATAAAATCAACACCTCCTCTAAGGACAATGGAGCAAACTTAAACTAAGACACTGCGCTGCAGGACATGAAATCCTCAAACACAGCAGCTCTAACAACAAAATTAGAAAACTGTTAATCTGATTTCAGATTTTCCATTGCCCAGAAAAGAAATACAAAAAGAACAAAATAAACCACACAAAATATCACTGATTTATTTCATTTTTAATAACCTAAGATACTTTACCATTCTTATTCATATTTTCTTTCAGCACACAAGTGCTGCATTTGGTCCCTTACATCGAGGGCTCAGTTTGGAGTGGTTTGGGGCAAACCGTTGTACTAAGACCCCTGTGATTGACTTAAGTACATATGCAGAGCAATAACATCACTGCATATCTGGGCCAAATTCATTGTTCAATTGATACTTTATGGCAGTTGGCATAACAAATGCCCACAGCTGGAGGATTCCTTCATAAGCAAGGCATTATTTCAACACAGTTATTGTCTTCTCCCAGCAATGATTTAGTCAGCGACGCTCTGTCTCAACGTGTGCCCTGTACGTGTAGGGAACTCTGCCAACAGGCCTGATCTGGGCTGAAGCTGTGCCACCACACAGCTGCACCACACAGCGCACACTTTGAGAAGCAAACAATGATGCTGAGATCTCTCACCCCGTCTCCTCCCCGCTGTCAGCACCATGCATCAGGACATACAAGGACGCTGCTACACTGTCCAGCACGGGCTGGTGAAATGGTTCCTACCTCTGTACAGAGCAGCAGCAGCCAGGGAAGAGCTGCACGTTGCTCTGCAAGAGACTTGGGGTGTCACTGACACCAACCCTTCCAAGCCACGTAGAGCAAAACTATCAGTGGAGCTTCACTCATCTGAATAGTAATGGGATGTGGCACTCCTGTGGTGGGTTTATCAGTGGAAGATCTTTTTCTCTTCCACTGCTGCTTATCAGGCAGGAAGTGAAGGAGACAGTCACAGAAAACATACAGGTTATACTGCCTGCCCCACACCACAGAGCTGACCCCGAGGTTTTTGGATTTGTTAAGACATTCACAGAGCTCAGTGGGTTTCGTGCTGCACCATAGCAAGAACTGGGATGAGAAGACAGGTCACACAGCAACTGGAAGACCACAGCGCCTCTCAAATAAAACAAGCGTGTTGAATGTCCCCTAGAGAATCTTTAGAAACACCTCCCTGCCACTACTGCCATTCATACCAGCAATTAGACAATGTACCTTGTATTGTACCAGGAAACTTGTCAAAGTTGAGTTGGTTTATTTTAAGTGAGCAAAAGAAAAGCCTAAAAAGTTTCATGAAAGCAGTGCCCCAAAATGATCAAGTCAGCAATGTCTGCTAACGCAGTCCAGTGACTCTAAGAACAAGCCAGCAGACTTTGCTACGTGCAGAGAGCTTTGCAACCTGAAGGCCGTATAAATGAAAAACAAAGACCTTGTCATGTCCACTGACAGTGGTATGGACGGAAAGAAAGTTTGATCCTAGTGCAAGTATTACTGATGAGCTTAATTAGATGCTTGTATTTCCAGAAAATCAGGGGAATCTGTGTGTGTGAGATGGTTTTTTGGTGTGTGTTTTGTGTTTTTGTAGTTTTGGTTGGTTGGTTTGGTGGTTTGGTTTTTTGTTGTTGTTGTTGTTGTCGTTGTTTGTGTTTTTTTTAAGTGATCCTAAGGACATTTAAGAGAAACAGACGTAAGTCCTACCACAAAAGATAACATTGCCAAGGTACCACTCCAAATACTCATTTAGATCAGAAGAGGTGCTACCTGCATAAGGGAACCCATGGAAAGAATTCACAAATGCTGTCAATGAGTAAACCTCAGCTGGCGTGGGACAACACTTGGGGTATCATTGTGCAATGGTCTCCTCTGATACAGACACTTCAGTGCCCTCTCCAGCCTCTAATCTATTACTGATGTGCAGGGCACAGCGTCTCCAGCAATGATTCCCCTTCAGCCGCTTCAGATGACTGAGAAAACAGTAAGTTTCCCTGCAGTTCCAGAAGATGGGCACTTGCCATATTCTTACACAAAATAAGATAAAAATCACCGCTAGACACTTAGTGCTGCATGCAGATGAAAACTGTGGGACTGCTGGATGTGAGAGCATTTGGCAATAGAGATACAGCTCAGAGAGATGGTGTTGTAATTCGTTTCCTGCTGTGAACGGCCATGCACTGGTTTCACACTCCATTAAAAGGATGCCACATTTATTTTAAAGGTGTCTACATGCACTATGAAGTAGTCCAACATGTCTAAATTGGTAGAGTGCTCTATGATGCTTGAACTAATAATATGTAAGAGGATATTATTACTTAAAATGGAAAAAATTCACTGCATCACAAAAAATCCAGTCAAAGCAAGGAGAGAAATTCCAAGCTTACACAACTATGCCTGTTTGCCCTTTACCCACTGATGAATAATGACTCACGATTTCTGAATTCTTACGGCTGTCAATCTTCAATTTTATGGTATTAAAAATAAAAGATTAAATTTAAAGGCTACTGCCCAAAAAAGCAAAAGCCTTCCCAAAACTCAGTTGCTTATGCTAACTGTGATTTAGCCCACTGTAACAGAAAAGGAGCGGGAATAAGCACTTTTCTTTCTCTGTAAAGTTCGTTTCTTCTGTATTTTTTACTGTTTGTGTACCGCCTACTTCATTGTTCCTCCTGTGCACAGAGAGAATTAATATGTCTTTCTGCTCTTTGCATGGTTCTTGCCTATAACAAGATAGAAGAAAAAAAGATGCTTTTTACAGTGGCAAATTGAGACTGTAAAAAGCACAGGGAATATATATTTATCATATTTAAATTAAACAGTTAATTTGGGGATCTTCTATGCTCTCTGACTTCCTAAGGTGTGTTCAGGACACATGTTCCGTTTTTTCTACAAATCCAAGGACTAGATCCTTCCACCAATAAAAACACAGTAAAAACAAACAAACAAAAAAGAAACATGGGCAAGACTGTCAGAAAATACCAGAGGAAGAGGCTGCAGTGGGGGCAGTGATCCAGCTCCCACGAACGGGGGCTGAAGGCTCCATCACAGCAGGTACCACAATCAGCCCTTCAAGCTCTAACATCCTGGTTTTGAAAATCCAAGCCAGAATCAGAAAGGAATATCCTCTATCAGGTTACAACCCTCCAGTACTGCACAGCAAAAGATCCCTCCTATAATATTGCCAGGTGACAAAACCACTTTTTTTTTTTTCCACACTACAAAAAATAAAACCACACTGCAAAATGAGACACTACAGATCCCTCAACCCAAAGAAAACACAATTTGACTTCCAAATCAGCTATATACTCAGAGAACAACTGCTTACCTGTGCATTCTTCAACTGTGTCTCCTGTTTCAGGTGACTGTGTGACCTCTGCTGGCCCCGTAGCCATGATGTAGTCACTGAAATAGAGATGAAAATCATCAGTTAAATTTTAGTCCATCTGCCCAGCAGAACATGACCCTGCCCAGCATGAAGAAAGAACGTGGCTGGGTCCATTCTGAAACCACATACCTAAATGTTTATCCCAAACACAGCTTGCACACTTTTTGGCACTTCAGCCACAGAACTTTTCCTCATTTTTCAGTAATGTTTCCCCAGCCAAAACTAACGAACCAGTCTAATTCCTTGCCAGTACCTCTCTCTTTTTAGGAACCCAGGATCAAAGTTTTCATTAATGAAAGATGTCATTAAACTTGCTCAGCAAAGACTATCATGCTTCCCGGTCTCAGAATAACGAGCTTTTATGATTGCTTTTTGCTAGAGAGTGACAGCCCCATGCTACTGTAAAAAACATCCTAGGCAAGTGCTCTGCTGCCGAGGGTTCATGTGTTACCGTGTCCTCACAGCAGGGACCGGGCTAATCTGTCAGCATTGTTAAAATTAGTTAAGCATCAGCACTGAGGCATCATCCTTGGCTATGCTACATTTGTGGAAACCAATAGATCAAATTTATTTTGGATGCAGTGCAATCAGCTTTTAGCCACAAGCTTTGAAACCTTATCGCGAGCACGTCTATTGATCAACCAAATTAGTTGATGGCATCATCTTCCTCTCCAATGAAAACAAAAGTTCAGCCTAGTTTTAAGATCATTCAATGTTAACTGGCTCCACTTTATATTTTCCAAGACTCCTAAATGGGTGTCTGTCACAGACAAAGGAACTGAGCAGCAGACCGCATGAGTTACAGGACAAATGTCAAGTAACAATGGAAATGTGACAGTTCAGCAGGGCGGCTCATAAATACTGTCCTTTATTACGGGATATATCTAGGTGATACATTTACACAGTTAGCGGTTCCAGTATGCTGTGTCAGGACTTTAAGAGTAAGAAATCTTTACAAACAAATGAAAATAGGAAGGGAAATGCATTTGAAATAAAACATCAAGGAAGCATTCAACAAATTTACAAGGACAAACTGTCAAGTCCCCAAACTGCAGCTTATTTCCACAGAATGTGAGTGGGCCTGACATTTGGCCCATTTAGACCCCTAACTTCTGCTTTACCCACCTTCAATAAAACCGAAGCAAGAGAAAATGCTGCTTTCAGATCCAGCTTTGTTTATATCAACCCTACATTTATTTAAATCACTCTATCATCTCAGCTGCTCGATCAAAATCCTTCCAGCCTTTGGCGATATTTTGGCCACTGTGCTTACTACAACTGCAAGCATTTATTTCCAATATTTTATACAAGTAGAACTATAATTGCAAAGCTGTTCAGCTCCAAGGCAGTCTCTTCACAATCAAATAATCTCCTGCATTAATTCAATTTTATAGCTGAGTTCCCTGGGGCATATCGAGGTCAAGTGTCAATTGCATTGGTTGTTTGCAAACATGGCCCATTTAGGACCTAATGGTTTGGTGCCTTTGTATTCCTCATCTTTTTACAGTGAACTGGACAGTGACTTGAGGTGAGGGAAACCATCGCAGGTTTTTCCAAGCCTTAAGTTAGCAAGCATTTAAATGACAAGGGAGAAAAAAAATATTTACAGCAAAGTGTAAGTTCCATCATTAAAAGTTTGATGACATACCCGAAGGAAAGTTAGCAATTAGACAATACACTGCAAACCTGGTGGCGGTGAGCTGTACTTTACAGAGAACAGCTAGCAAACGTTCTGAGCAACAAACCCCAGCCTGGGGATCAATGTCATGGAGAAAAAGAGGACAAACCCCCATCAATACCAATACATGTGAGTGCACAGGCATTAACTGATCGAACCTTCGGACATGCACCCCTTCCAGGCCTTAACGACAGCTGACAGATGCAGTGTCAGATGTATCGATACCATGTCCGTTCGGTTCAATCAGCTGTTCTAACCATGTGCACTCTGAGAGCTCTCTCAGAGCATTGCGCCACTACAGACGAAGTTTTAAACAAATACTGTATGCATTTTGATTTTAGTGATAAAAATATCAGGTGAAATAAAGGGCCTTTTGGAGCAGTATTTCTGGCACTCTTCAGGCTGGGAGGTGCCAGCAGACAGCTGGGAGAAGGAGCCCGCAGGGGCACGAAGGAGACAGTGTCCTGGGTGGGGGAGAGTGGAGGCAGAGCAGCGACAGACTGACAGACAGACTGACAGCTCCAGCAGCCGGGGCAGGAGAGCGGTCATGTCCCACCTACTGTTTCCTTCCCACTGGAAGTGAAACACTAGGCACATCTCCCCAGTCTACAACTTTCTAATCATGTTCTTAACCCTCTCTCAAACAGCATTAGCAGTCCCTGCATACGCGCAGGCCTCCTGCTGCAGAGGGACAGCACAAACAAGATGCTCAGCCTTTGCCAGTCACCTTGAAAGCCCCGGCGCTGGCCAGTTCACTGCAGCAATTCCTATGTAAAGCCATGGAAAAGACTGAGAATTTACTGAGAGCAGCAAGGACTGAACACACAGTGTCCACCTCTCCTTGCACAGGGTGACAGGCTGCATTACTGCACCTATGGATTCATCAATTACTTGCAAACAGTCAAGTGCCTTTCCATACAGCTGCAATCACACTAATAAACCTGTCAATACTATACCCTGTTTGCATTGCCAGGGTGTATTTTAAAGCAATAAAACTCCTACAAAGTTGCAGGGTTTGCTTTACTCTCAAAGCAGGGAACCACACCCAGCTAGCAATCATCACTGTCCTCACCTGGTTTGATGGTTTAGATCTCGGCTCCCTGCTATCCCTTACAAAACCTCCATTAATAACCCTATTGTGTTGCATTCGCTTGGATCTCTTCATTGAAGGAACTAATGAGTCTTAAGAGAAAAAAGTATTTTCCAGGAGCAGGAGAAATATCCTTGTCTCCCTTTTACAAACTGGGGCAACTGGACAGACACTTGGAGTGTTCTACGGGAGGGCAGTGACAGGGCAAAAGAAATCAAGTCCCAGGGTGATGTTGTGACCGTTCCCTTTTCCCAGCTGAGTACATTGCTGAACATGTACATTATATGGGGGGGGAGTGGGAAATGCTACAAGAAGAAAAGACAATTCCCTTTCACTGCTTGGTTTGTGTATTTAAGGACTCCTGGGAAGTTAACGTTGTACAGGACTCAAATTTCCTGCATTTAACAAAGGCCCAAGACAAACAGAAACACTTTCTGCTCAGCCTCACAAAAGGGACACAACCTCCTTGCTGTCTCTCCAGCAGAGAAGACTTGGAGACTGCCCGGCAAGGCTCCTACCCCACCTTTAGTGTTCCTTCAGCTTCAGCCCCATGTTTCTGAATAAGCATTCCAGAAGGCCTTATGACAGAGAGATCAAAGGAGATGCTGAACCCTGAACAGCCTCTTTCCTAATAAATAAATGCTTGAGGAAGTAAAGACTCAAGAATACAAGGCACTGCATTCAGTTAGCATCTTCATTGCCTATAGAAGACAGACAATGGCAAACAGCCAAGAGAAATAAGTGAAATTTTTGCCTGGAGCTTTTAAAGACAAATTTCCTTCAGGCTACACAAATAATTTGAAACCAAGCCTATGCTCCAGATTTCAGGACGCACACTTTGCCCAGCAAGATGGATCACCAGAGGGAAATGCAGGTCCTCCCCTCCCCCAGAATACACTTCAAGCTACTGCAGGACCTCAGAGAAAGCCCCTCTATTCCTGCCGAGCACCAGCTTTCACAAAAACACAGAATGAAGGATGGCTTCATATTCAGATTACACTTTGCAGCAAAAGGTGAGTGACAGGTTAAATTTCTACTCTGTCTTCTTAAAGCACATTGGAGGACTTTGTTCTGATGCGATGTGGTTTATTGCTTTCCTCTCTGAGAGCCCTACAAGCAAACTATCAATGAACTAGTTAATCCAATGACAGTCAATTAAGTGAAGTTTACCCTCTAGAATACCACGGAACAGGATTTTCTGAGTCAATCACAAAGCAATAGCAGAGCCAGCAAGATTTCTATTCAATTTTCACATCCCTTGAGTGTATCAGAAACCCAACCAACAAAGCTCCCTTTGCTCTCCATGAGCTGAGCAAACTGCACTTCGAGGTCCCTGTTCAGGGAACAAGATCCCACAAACAACTCTGCTGAACCAGGGCACGACCCAACACAACAGCAGGAACTGAGGTCTGACCTTGCCCAGGTGATCCCATTGTACTCTTGTACAGTGCAGTGTTAGGAGGATGAAATTCCCAGGTTTATTGCCAGCCCCTAGTCGGAATGTCCCTTGCCAGACTGTCACTGTTTTAGGTAAGAGAACAGCACAAACAGCAGTTTACTCCAGGACTCCTGCAACTGCCTCCACTGATAATGGTGAAGGGAGGACTCCACAAAGTTAATGAATATTGGTCTTGTAATTTTTCATGGAAGGAGGGGGAGTTTAAGAAAGTTTAAAGTCGTTTTCCAAGGATCACAAGTCATACAGCAATAGTAGCTATCAGGAAGTCTGGATAAGCAACTAGATAATATCAACAAAATACTCTCCCAGGATCAAGTAGGAGGTCGTAATTTCCCAAAGCAACAGACAACATCCAGATCCTAACTTTGACAAGGTACGCAGAGCAAACAACCATTCACATAGCGATCTATTCGCAGCTGCCACACTTCGCATTCAGACAACAGCCCCTCACCGCCCTCTGTCCCCACACCTTGACTTCTCCAAGAGGCTTCCCAGAAGATAGGTCCCAGTGTGCTGAACTCTTTTTACCTAAATCTGCTTTGAGAAGTCTCAGTCTGACAGTGATTCTGGAGAATTTCTGCTATTCAGCAGTGCCTGAAGCATTATGTGCCGCCCTCCTAGTGAGAGTGTGTGTAACACTAATGGAAAGCAGCTGGTGGGCTGAAGCTGACTTAAAAAAAAGTACCAGGAGGAAATGCCTTTCATACAGTCACACAGGCTCCGTCTGTAATTGTGTGAGAAGCCAAAAGGATAAGAAGGGGGAAGGGCAAACGAGACAAAAACATTCATAAGCTACTACAGAAACTAGTGGAAATGCACAGTGTTGCCAGCCTGGGAACTGAGAGACTAAATGCCTCTGTCCCCTGCGCCGGCTGTGCCATTTGCTCAATCGCTGCAGAACAGTGTCCCTGCTGGTGGGGACAGGACTGCAGCGCACACAGACCTGTGTCACCTCAAACCTGAGGCCGGTACCAGCAGCAGTTGTTGGTGCTCAGCTCGAAAGGCCAAACTGAAGC
The DNA here is from genome assembly GCF_037038585.1 of Patagioenas fasciata. Lineage (NCBI taxonomy): Eukaryota > Metazoa > Chordata > Aves > Columbiformes > Columbidae > Patagioenas > Patagioenas fasciata. The sequence continues at coordinate 18,653,138 of NC_092530.1, forward strand.
TCGAGTTCCGCAGCTTCACAACACTTGGCACCCATGCCAGAGATGAACCTGTTCTGGACATGCCACTTCAAGCTGCCCTCATACACCTAATTACCCTGCTGTGCTCATTAGCATGACCTTGTCTTGTTGCTGTCAACATGAGGATCTCCTCTGCAAGTCTGCATCCGCTCAGATAATAGAGCAAATACCTACCTGTTTGCCAAAAGCTGAGTAAAATGTTTCTGAATAGCCCACCCGTGTAATAATCTATCACCTAGTTTCCAGTGCATTTTCTGGTCTGCACCAGTCTCAAGAAATGTGTCAGAACTTCGCTCAAATCAAGACTGGCACCAACATAGTCATGACCTAAGCACGCACAAGAGTTCAGCCAATATTTTGTATCCAGACTGCCTCTATTTTAAAGGAATGTACATTAATTGACCCGGTGGAATTGCACCATTTGGCATTAACATAGGAATAAGTCAGTGCTTTTCCCATGTAGTAATTCTTTTCCTTTATACTACCACACTGAGGAAATGTCAGGAAACAGCTGGAATGAGGATCTTCTTCCACTCTTCCTAAAAAGAAGTAAAAGAAGCAGCAAAGTCATCCAGCAACTGTGCTAAGCAGCTTGAACATTGCCAGCAGCAGGAGACGCATTCAGAACTACTTGACACGGATAAATTTGGAGCAGTTAGGAAGGAGGGAGACCAGGCATTTAAAAATCAACAGGGATGGAACCCAAGGCTGCCTTCGCCAGTTGGGGAGCTACACCCAGTAAGCATTACTGCCTTTGGAAATAGTTTCAAGAGCAAAGCAACAGGAAATGTCAAGCCACTATCACTGAACAGCAGACATGCCTCATGCTACCAGAGTCAAGATGTCAGAGTGTCAAATACGGGAATAAAAGTAAAGCTTACTGTCTCTGCCTTTTCATGTGGCAAATTCCATAAATATGCATAATCCTCCACCCCAGGCCTGACTGATGGGCCTATTCAGCCACTGTTTTCTAGCTTGCGTGTGTGCTTTTTACCCCCTCTCCAAACTTCTAGTTCATTTTGTTCCACCTGTGATGTCCCAGCATAAAACTGCACGACTGATATCTGACCTGTGGTGTGCAGAGCCCTGGGAGCCCACGGGCGGCTCGGTGGGGATCAGCAAAAGGACTTTACCATCAGTTGGCTTCAACATGCACTATAGGAGCTTGAAAAACTGTGTGGCTGAGAAAACTCCATGGAAATTGTCAATATCTGCAGACTGTGAAAGTGACAACTATTAGTTTAGACATTAAAATCTTTGAGACAGAGCTCATCTTTTAAACATCTCCTAGCAGATGGAGACTACTGAGCTAGGACTTGGGAGAGCTGGCTGATTTTCCTGGCTCTATCACTGGGTAACAGGGAAAATTACTGGATTGCTGACAGTAGCCAAGTTATTTATCATGCAGCCTTGAGATTCTTTACCTGTAGCATCAAGATGGTCGCAGGGAACACCTGGAAAGCTTAACGAGCCCTATGAACGAGCAAAGCACCAACCTCTGCTAAGGGAGACCAGCACGCTGGAGTCGTACCGATTGACACTGCTATCAAGGGCTACCACTACAGAAAAGACAAATAACAGAGCCCATAAAATTTCACAAGAGCAGCCTGCATATCTGCCATGCCCCCGTATTTGAGTCTCACACTGATTTCCAAGGTCTTATTTTCCCAAAATGTGAAGAATCATTACATCCTGTGGCCAAATGAAGTGTCTGAAGACATTTTTACCAAATTAAGCTGTCTGAATATTGGAGGGGAAATGAGGCTGAAACAATAGCAAACTGAACGCCAGAACTGAAACATGGGACTTCAAGCTACGTCTAAAGCTTTCCTTTTTTAAGGTTTTTCCAACACAGTCACTTATTCTTCAATTTGTATGTTAAAGAGCACCTCAAGGATGGGGGAAAAAAAAATCTTCAGGTAGATCAAACTTCCCAGGACGTATTTCTTCCAGGAGGAGTTAACATAGATATTTAATGTCCAGGAATTCAAAGTGCACTGAAAAAAAAAAGGAGAAGCGAAGAGAAATTTCCAGGGCTAACTGTGTTACAAATTTTCACTCTGAAGATCAAACTGTCATAAAAACAGCCAGCCATCTTTTGGCCATAAGAGAGCAAATAAAATGCAGGCTTTGTGGTCTCAGAAGCTGCCTTTGGCAGCAAGCTCAGGAAATCTCTCTTCTTGCGAAGTCCCAAAACCTACTCGGGGCAACATCTACTGCCTGTGCACACACAAAAATAACAACAGGGCCAGCTCCCTCCTGTGTTGAAACACACTGTGTCTGGATGGCTAAACCCCCCGAGCTCCCACTGCCCATGAGTGTTTCTGGAATCCAGAGCCCGTTTTGGCGGCTGATCGAGGGAGGCCTGGGGCGGCCCCCACACTTGCAATTCGGGAGCTGTGTGGGGAGTCTGGGGGTCCCTCTTCTTGTGCTCTACAGGAAATCTCCTGCTGTCCCTGCTCTTCTCTTCTGGTTGCTGTCTCTCTAGGCAGCTTCTAATTACCCTTGGTCTGGAAGCACATGGAGAACTGAGAGCCAAGGGAGATCATGCATGTGCTTAAAGCAGTCCCTGAGGCATTTCTGTCCCAAGGGCATCTGCTGACTTTTCTCTTTAGTATGAGTAACCGCTAAAAAGGGATCTTACTTCTCTGGGATTCCATCCACAAATACCTCTCTAAAATAGGATCATCTAAAATAAGATTATCTGAGCTAATGCTGTTTTGCACCAATGGACTACCAAGCTGTATTCAACTGTGTTTTGAAGAAGGCGGCACAGTAGCATCAGGGAGCAGAGAGGGTACGTGACAGTAGGAAAAAAGGACGCAAGATGGGATGCTGACAAGTAGGCAGCTGGGAGAGGGGAAGGAATCGGATGGGGACAGACATTCTGTAAGATCTTCACAGGCCAAGGCTGCAACAAAGGAACCAATAAGACGATCTATATTTTTTGAAGGAAAGCAATGAAAATTCAACTTCTGGAACATTCTCTTCACTTAACTGAGATGATGAAAAGCAGTTTGACTGCAAGAGCGAACGAACAAACAATCCCTCTGTACCTCTGTCATATCTGTATTTTCCACATACACAGATAGCTTGATGATTCACATGATGCCTGCATCCATTCTGAGCTAGAGTGTTCAAATGCATCCCATTTATATCCGAACTACTGTGTGGATCAGAACTGCGTTGTTAGATGAGTGATACTTACAAGCCTGGCAAAAGCGCAGTTACATATTTCTGAGAATGAATAAGCATAAATAAATTCATAATGAATAAAAGTCAAACATTCGGTTCCCTAATTAGCACCAGATCCTTGAAACTCGGAGGCCAAAAGAAACAACCACCACAAAAATTTGAAGCTGGAATGCTGCCTTAGCTCTGGCTGGATGGTTAAAAAGCAAAATCAGGCAGCTTGGTCTGCACAGCCAAGTTACACGGCTCTGACCACGAGTGCTACAATCGCCTCCAGCAGTCACAGAGACACCAGCACGGTGGCAGGGTACGACAGCCCACAGAATGTCTCGATACCTGTGCACATATACAAGTGCAGCAGCACACACTCTTGTAACGATACAGTTAAAAAATGAATAATGGCATGTGTGGCCCCCATCTCAGCTTTTTCGTGTACATCGTGTTGGAAACGTTCAGCTGTTAGCACAACCCTGACTGTTGATGCGGTGATGAACAGTGACAGCTCAGCATCTGCAAGCAAAATCAGACAGGATATTAACTGACTTTTTTGTTTGTTTGTTTAAACAGTGACTCCCACAATGAAGCCTTGGAGGGCCACCTGCTATCTTGATACAAATAATTACTAGTAATAGAACAAGACACAAAAAAGAAATAAAAAATCTGCAGTTAGTATTTGCTGTATCCAAAATACTGCTTAAAACTCCTTGATCCATAATAGTTTTACCAACCTTGAAACTACAACAGTTTTAATGCAGAATTATAAACTTGGATTACGTTACAGTGGAGCACCTTGTGCTCAACTGTTTTCTTACAGCAGCAACCCCTAAGAGAAATAGGGGAAGGAAGGAGGGGGGAATCAACGCTGCAATCACCTTGGGGATTCTTCCTGTCTCCCCACAGACTTATCTCAGATTTTCCCAAGGTTGGCTGGTAATCAGCTCTAGCTGCCCTACACCAGCTCAGGTAGGTTGTCTACTGGAAATACAGCTTAGACCTACCACATTTTTGTCTCACATGTCTATAGCCAGATTCCATCTTCTAAAGCCAATTATAGGCCTTCATATCACAGCTATTAAATTTTCTACACCTCTGTACAAGGGGGAATGATAAATTAATCTCTGCAGTTGGCTGTAAGGGTACAAAGCTATACACTGAGCAGAAGTTTTCTGTGTAAGAAGACATAAGGCAAAATTACGACAAGATGTTTTCATGGCTTGGCCTGGCAAACTAATGCAGACAAAAACCCTGACAGCCAAATGGTGCGGAAGAGTGAGAATCACATTCAGCAGATTGTCCCAAACCAAGAAGCTTCAGCTCCAGTGCAAGAAAAGCAGGACAGGCAGCATTAGAGGTGCACGTCTCTCAAATACTCAGCACGTCGGAGATAAGGAGAGGGCTGTTCTGCTGAAACCAAACAAACAGGGATGCCTGCTTGGAATTCCTCTGCCTGCAGCCAGCGCACACCGCAGCGCTGCGGCTGCTGAAACAAACACCATCCAGAGAGAAGCACCAACAGAACGAGGAGGACTGGGAGATGTGGGGTGACTCCACTGGTGTATTAAGCCAGAACTGAACTTCTTGCACAGAGATGAGTCAAATGGAATGAATCAACAAAGACAAATAGTTGATCTTTTTGTTAATAATACAGCACCATTGTGCTATAATAACTGTGCTCAACTGCCTGCAGTGCCCTGGCTCTGCCGCCTCCTGACTGCTTTTGCTCACCCTCTCTACTATTCTTGAGTAAGAAAACAGGACTTAAGCCTGCACACATTTAATGCCAGGCATAATACTGAACGATCCCTGTGGGCTGGAGACAAAATGCTCACAAATGTCCAAACACTCTGTATAACTGCCATGTACAGGAACATGCTCATAGGCTGTGTATTGAAAGATTCCCCCTGATAGAATCGTGATGCTCAGGGAGTCCTTTCGCCTCAGCTCACTCACTGTGCCTTGGCCCCAGCGGGGACAGCTCTGCACGTCCCACACAAGCACAGCCCATCTCCTGCTCAATGCTTTGCCTTTTGCCACCTCCCATAAGCTGTTTCTCAAAACCCAGTATTGTCACCCCTGTGTGGATCCAGGGATTGTCTCTGCACTGGTGAACTTGCTTTGCTGGGCAGGAACCACCTTTCGTCCTCAAATGTTTTCATCTCAAAAAAAAACCAACCAAACAAATGAACAAACGGAAAAACTGTTACTGTTTCTTGCCCTGGTTAGGAAATATTGTGTCAAAGCGGTGTACAATAAACAAACATCTTTCAGGATATCAAAGTGTTGAAGGGAAGGATTTTATCTCACCAGAATTCACCACGCACACAGACAGACCCCCCAGCTCCCCACGGGACTGCAGCACCAGCTCTGCCCCAGCTCCCAGCACCGACTCCAAGGCCACTCAGCCCCAACAGCTGCCAGCCCCACCGAGCCCAGGGGCAGGACAGGGATAGCCCGTGAGCCAGCATGTCACTTCAAACGGCCCGTGAGTCCTGGAGAGATGCTCCATGTCTAAAAGTGGGCGGAAGAGCACAGCACCACATCCTGCGGACAGGCACCAAACACAGCTACTGAGACCCGCAGCGATGACGTGCCTCCGAAACAGAGAGAGGCCACGGGAGGCAAATGAGCTGCTGACAGAGAAGAGCCAACAGTTTTAAACTGCCCCGTTCCCCACAGCGCCAAGTTGCTACTTCAGTAGCAGTTGGTGGAGCTTTAAACCACTTCCAATTCACTTGCTGGTGTCCAAGCTGAAATACCATCTGCTCGCTGGGGATGGGGAACCAAAGGCTCTAAGGATCCCACACAGATATAAACGCTGTAAAAAGTATATTATGCACCAGTGACAAAGGGACTTCTGGCATTCCTTCCACTGTCCCGAGACCCTCTTCAACAGACGGCGTGGGGCAATGCACAGACATCTCCGCTGGTTGTCCATCGGGGGACAGCATACACCGCCTTTGCAACAATCCCAGTAAACACCAAACTCCCTTCCTGACACTCATCTGAACAGGCAACAACACAAGCTACAGCAACAGCACCTAATCCAGAAAACACATTTAACTCCATTTCATGGTCATAACATCATTTTACATTCGCAATTACTTTCATCTCAAGCAACCTAAAAATATATTCAAAATTATACTGATGCATCCCTTGATCAACTTGCTTTACCCAAATGCTGAACTTGTTTGCAGGATAAAAGTGCACATCAGCAGTTTTTTACAATTTCGGACTACAAGAAAATAATACAATATCCCACTGGAAGTGCAGAGCATGGTATAGCAGAAAACATTAAAATTTAAACATGTCTATAATTCTGGGATTGCTTGCGAAAGGCATCATGAAATCCTGAGTGACCGCATTAAGTACAGACCAGTTAAATACATTTCCTTATAGGCTGTTATAGAAACCAGTTCTGAGCTGGCATGCAAAGCCTTCAGCCAAATATTTTATATAGCTTCTAACACACTATATTTGTCTTTAGAAACCAGCAGTTTGCGTTGACCATCAGTGAACCTTACTATTCAAGCAACCACATTTTCAGCTCCTAACTATGCATTTGGCCAGTACCAAAAACTGAGAGACGTATGAAAAGATTCCTCCACAAGCTTTAGAAAACTTCATCCTATCTGTCCAGATCTAATATTTTTTCAGACACTATACTAGGACCAAGCACAATGAAAATTTGCAACAAGCATGACAAGCAACGAACTTGCTGGAAGAACAATTTAAGATTATTCAGGTTGCAGATGCAGTTTAAAGAGAAATATGAGAGCAATCTACAACCTCTATTTCATTGGACTAGCAGCCAAGATCGTGGCTGTGATGAAGAATTACCTGGATTAAAGCTGCGTCAGGGGCAGGTTTCACGGCCTGCACCGAGCTCTGTGCTAGTCTGGTTAAATCCCTGCTGGTACCCAAGCCAATTGTTCCAAAATAGCTTTCATTCAGAAAGCAAACTGACTCCTGCAGGTCGGAGGACCACGTGCAGGTTTGGGGAAGCCTTTCCAATGAGCCGTTTGTTCAAAAAGACAAACTCTTCAGGGCAAACTCCAAAAAAATGTCATCCAAAATTAATCTCAGGCTAAAAGCATCACTGTTACTGCAATTGGTGTCTTAGACTCATTTTAACGGCCAATAATCACAGCCAAAGCAGCATATAAAATCTGTGAAGACGGCAAAGTAATAACAGTTGCGCTAACCCACTTGGAAACATATCACGGGGCTGAAATAACAGGTTGAGGCATATAACCTGTATATATATCAAGTGTAGAGACCTAACTGAAAAGTAACAAGAAAGAAGAATTTGTTGAAGAAAAAAACTCCACAGTTCCTCATAAATCAGGTGGAGATCCACCAGGAAAGAAGAGATCATATGCCACATGAGGGAAGCTCCATCTGCCCAGCATTCAGAGCCTCAGACATCCCAGTTGGTTTTAACTGCATCAGATGCTGGAGGATTTGGGGGAAAAACAACTTGGCATAAATCAAACAATGTACACTGATTTTTCTTGTCAATTCAAGCACCAATCCTCCTGCCTTCATCAGGACTCACTCTGAGCCCTTTTGCCAGTTCTGATCACATCCTCCCCCTTTCTCTAAGGCAGTCTTCCTTTCCAAGTACTTAGATCCATCTCATAGACACTGTTGCAAATTGCAAAAGAGGAAATGAGTCAATATGGGATGGAAATGCTAACTGATCTCCAAGAAGAGTTGTGTGCCTTTGAAAATGCACATTTCCACCAGAGTAATGCCAGATAAAGTTGGTATGAGGGATACAACCTTGGAGGAGAGGGAAAAGGAGAAAAAGTGAATTCCCAGCTTAACTTTTTAACTGTACTTTCCCCTCTCTCCTAAGCAGTACTTACCCATACATTTAACTATCCGCATTCGCATCTTAAGCCTCAAGTTACAACTTTGCTTGCCTTTCACTGTCCATTTTCACTTTCTGTAATCCCATACTGTATGCAAGAATAGAGCCCTCTACAGTCTGCTGATGCAAAACATCATCAAAATACATTGCTCAGTTTTTGCAGCAGAAATTTTGTTCCATTCCTTAGCAGGGAAAACGTCAAAGAAAAAACCAGAACGTATCATCACGTTGGTTTAAAGTACAAATATTATACTAACATACATCATTGCATTCTCTTCTCCCTTTATAGTCTGCTCCAACAGAATACATCAGTGAAGCAATACAAAATATTTATTTTAAATGCAACCAAATCTCTCAACAGGGAGCAATTGCAGAAATCAATCTCAGGTTGCTCATACAAAAATTAAGCACACGAAGTTCTCAAAGAGCATTTACTGCCAAATTTCTAGTTGAATACTTTTTAAAAGCCAATGCGCATTTATTTCTCATTTTTATGTGATAATATATAAACAAAACAGCTAATCAATAAGGAAGAGAACATTTTTCTTCTTGCTATAATTAGACAGGAAAAGGTTCTTAATTCCTTTTTCAATATTTCATGTTTATACCTCTGAAGGAAAAACACATGACCAATTTTCTCCACATTGGTATTTCAGCCAGAACTGATTTTTTGCACTTTTGTACTCAGAATGGTATTCGGTCTCAAGGCACAAGCATTTTGTTCAGTGCTGCTGCTGAAACACAACAAAGACAGGATTTCCAAGTGCCCACCAGCCTCAGCTCGCTTTGGAAGGTGGAGGGGAGGGCTCAGCATGGCACTTACTTTTTACTTTTCAGGCAGCCGTAGAATCCAGCCATGGTCCTTCCCGGGAGGCGTGTGTGCATTTATTCCATCCTTGCGTGCAGATGCCAGCACAAAGAATTCAGCAGCTTCGCGTCCCGCTCTCCGAGTGCCCACACACGCGCACAAGAAAGCCAGCGTGCCGATGCAATTACTTGCCAGATAAAGTTCCTGATCTGAGGCCCTCAGACTCTGCTGAACGGGGTCCAAGGAGGGCTGTGCCTGCTCCGTACATGGTTATGAATTGTTAACTCCCCCTTTTCCTGCCTCCTTCCAGCTCTTGGTTAAGCACAGCATCCTAAGTGTAAAATACCATATGGTATTTGATTCTGCCTCCCCGTGGGACTAATGAGAGGCTTGGTTGTAATTAGGATTTGAAGAAGCCCTGAGGAGATTAATTGTTATTGTTATTTTTTAGACAGAGAAAGGCTACAGGAAGTACTTGCAACATCTTTGAAATAATGACTAAAAACTGTAATAATTCTCCAGTACATAAGGGGTGCATTGGACCTTCCAGAACAGGCATTATCCCACCTCGATGTAAATCACAATCTATTCTAACAAGCTACTCTGCACATAAACAGAGAAGAAAACAAAACAACAAAACTGCAATATTGCAAGGTCGGGCAAAAAGCTCTGGAGTTTAAAGTAGTCAGCGTGCTGTATGAGAAGAATACTGTCTGGTGATGCCCTCTGACAATACACGCAACAGTCGTCACTCGCCAGCACAACCAAGGGGACCCTCACTGGGTGCGGAAGGAGGAAAGTGGGTCTGGTTTAATACTGGGGAACATAAACCTCAAACAGCTTCATTCCCGGGGCTGACCCAAGCCCTGGGGACAACATAGCTGCACACATTTCCAACACTACATTGCATTAAATTCATATGGCAATGAATCTGCATCACAGCTGTTAATGACCTCTGCTGAGGTGAACGCAGAGAGGTGAGGCAAGACATTCCTTGGGCTGCCTGTGCAGCGCTGGGAGCATCACAGCCAGTAACAAGGTGTTAGCTGGTGCCTGGAGTTGCATGTTTGGTAAGAATCGCAGCTCTTGATTAAAAAAAACACATACATATGTAAATCCAGTAGGTTCATAACTCTTATTTGTATTTCTCAGCTAGTATATAATATTTGAATGCTGGCAAGACAGTATTATGTGAGTATTTCTATATGAGCTCCTCTTAAAGGTGTTGAGTAGCGAGACCGGATTTAAGTTGGAGCAGTTCTTCTGGAATACTTGAAAAAAATGTTTTCTTTTAACACCTTTCCTGTAAGAGAGACATGAAGTTTGAGAAATGCATCTCTGTGAGGAGCCCCATAACTGACCCAGCTACAGCAGATTCATAATGGGGCCGAACTTTGAAATCTGTGAACAGACAACTCCATTTCTCTATTTTCTACCAAGCCCACTACACAAAGGAAAGCCGTGACACAAATAGTAAATGGCAGCAAGTGCAAGGGCCATCACAAACAGGAACCAAATCATATTCCAGTCCAGTTTCCCACTTAGCAGGAAAGAAAGCCTCTACGAGCTGCCAGCTTCAATGCCATCCACAGAAGAACCGCAAATCAAACCTGATCTCAAGCAGATACACTTTTTCTCGCTTGGGTAAAGACAAAGAAGCAAAAATACAGTAGCACTAGTTCAAGTTTTACCCAAATGGGTTTCACTGTTGTCCTGAACTACCGCATTTGTCACAATGACTTTGCGCTGAACCCCTAATAGTAACAGCAAAAGGCTGGCTAGAGAGCATTCGTCTCCACCTGCCAGAAAAGCCCATCGAAAAAAAAAATCAAGACTCTGGTTATTGGGTAACAACCACCAAGAAGGAATTCCTGGAGATTACTGGAGAAACCTTCTGACTGGCTTAACGTACAAAACCTTGGATGCAGGATTGCATCTGAAATCCGCCTGGCATTTAGTTCAGAAAATGCTGCCAACAGAAACGTTTATAGTAAGAAATGAAGGAGACCTCATGAGAAATTCACATTTGTATTTAAAAGCAAGAAAGATCAAATGGCCTTTCAGTGGGAAGGCCCAACCCCTAAAGCCAATGGAAGGGTGAAATCCTGATGGCTTTCGAAGAATTTTGTCTCTTTAACTGGTGTAGAATACAGCCCACGAACTGCAAAAGATCAGATTTTTTGTGAACACGAAGCAGATTCCCTGTCTCCTAAGCTCCTCAAGTGTTTTGCTTTCATAATATGCTTCCTTTCATTTTTTTTTTTCATGTATTTTCGTCTTGAAGTTACTTACTTGAACATGCAGGTTTTCATCTGTTGGTTTTCATTCAGGTCATAGTCCTGTTCCCAAGAACCAGCAGTTTAGCAACACACATTGCACCATCTAGAACCCCCCTTACTTTCCCAGAAGCACAGGTTAGTAAACAATCATTAAAAATAATTACCCCATTGGAGGATTTAATCCTTTTTGATACTTTATCTTTGTACCAGTCTCCAAGCCACTTTATGGCAGCATTTACTACGCACTGCTCGGGCTCTTTATCGCTAGCACAGCTCCAAATGGCTGCACACTGAGCTTCACGGGCACAGATCTGAAACCCCAGACATTGATAGACATCACAGGCTCTGAGTCCACAGGTAAATCAGTGCCAGTAAGTGGGTAGGTGCTGTACCCCAGGTCTGACAGCCAAACAGTCGCTGAGCTACATTAGCTCTTCACTTGTCAAGTGCTAAAGCAAATGGGCTGCTCTGCTGCCAGTTAATTAAAGCTGTTTTCAGCTTGGAAAGCAGATGAACACCAAACAACCACACAATACGGACTTTGGCAAAGTAAAGATGGTTCTTTAAAGACGGGGAAGACAGCAAGTTTAGACACCTGGAAGCTGAATCAGATCTGGATTTCCTCTAAAGTTTGTGGCTTGGCTTTATTGAAATAACCCAGTCTGGGCTCACTTTCATTTGAATTATGGCATTCCCCATCGACTTCTTCAGCCTCACTGTCACTGCTTTCCTTCAACAGCCCAACCTTGCACCACCCCCTGTGATCACTGCACATCCGAATCCATTTGGCCTCACGTTCTGAGCCCGCAGGCGGCACGAGCAGCCCTAACAGAGCTGCCCTCTGCCGCGGTACCGCCAGCTGCGCTTCCCAGCAGGCTTCTTAATGTCTGCAGAGAGAATGAGGGAAGCAAGTCTGGGCAAGGCCCAGCAACCCAACCATTGAGAAACGCTTGCACCAAAATATAGTTCCTAAGAACAGCAAGTTATTTGTTTCATAGGCACTTTCACCTGTGCCACTGCAAAAAAGGTGTCTCCAACGTAAGTAACCAACAGCAACTAGTAAGCCAACGGGGGAACTAAGTGAGCTAATAAACACTGGCACGTTTCCATAGGTACTTCCTACATGTATGCACGTGCATAGGGCACACGCCAGCAGCCTGACAGCAGAGGTGTTAGGAGCTACACACACAACCAGAAATTCAAAATATGTTTCGTGTCCTACAGTTCTACTGCTTTTCTCGCCACCTCTTGCAAATACACCCCTAAGGGCTAACGGTGTCCTGGGCTCCCAGACAGCAAACACTTCGCATGACGTCCGTTCAAGGCTGGCTTGCATGCAGGCAGGACACACACACAGCTCACAGCAGCAGGGACTGACCAGATGTCACACAGTTAGGAAATCCCATGATTCACAGACTGTGTTTAAACATGGATATCTGATAGATTTGTTTTTATTTTCAGGAAAGGATTAAGGTTTCATGTAAATTTTTCACCAAACAAATGTAAAGGTAGGAGTAGAAATCCTACAGCAAACTGACAGCCTGTAGCATTTCTGAGTTCATGTGTATTTTAGTGTCTCTGAACTGATTTATTGTTCACAAGGCCCACTTTGGGCTCTCATTTTTAGCTTTTAACTTCTACCAAATCCAGCCTACTGCCCTCTCTCCCAGCCAGTGTAACAAAGTCACATTTTGACTGCATTCCCCTGGTAAATTTTGCTATTGCAAAAACACGGTGTCTGTTAGCCGAGAATTCACTGGAGGAGGTTTGCGGCTCCCCCGGCACGGTTGCCTTGGGGTGAGCGTCACACAGACTGCTCTGTACGCACCTGGATTTTACATAATGAAGATGCTGAGTGTTAATTAACACGTGTCTTGCAATTGCACCCCGAGTCACATTTTGCACTTTTCGGGTATTTTGCCTCTCTCCACCTTTCCCAGCTCCCGTCGGCCCGAGCACCCCGCGCTCCCGCAGCCCGGGATGCAGCTGCACAGACCGTGCCCCCCTCTTCGGGCAGAGCTGCAAACCCCCGCACAACTGACACATCCTATTCATTTGTTTAACTCTGAAAAAGTAACCCTACCAGTGTGTGCGCATCAACTGAGGTACTTGGGGGCAAAACCAGCAGAATCCAAGTCTAGATGCCAGTTCTCATGTCTTTACCACTGAGTAATGAAGCTCAGGTTAAATGAGAACTTCCGGTCTAGATGTTATGCTGCACTTGATCTTGACTAAGTATTTACAAAAACATGCCATTCCAGCTGAATTGCTTGTAAAGCATTTCTTCCATTATAATTTGTAATAAATCCTGTGCAGAAATCTAACTGTAACATTGCAGGTCACATTCTCCACACCACAATTCTCTCTGTACTTGGCATATGGATTGTTTAACTGTGTGCTAACATAGATGTGACCCTCAGGAAACACTTTACTGAAGCAGAAATGGATTTAGGTTTCTTACAAGTGAGATTCCCAGGCTGGCAAACAGGCCTGGGTTGGGAATTTTCAGTGAAAACCCTTCAGTAATACTAAAGAAACAACTAAACGTGTATCACTGTTAGAAGTTGCAGTATTAGAGCTTTAAACAAACAAGGGGTTGGAATAAAACACAGCACTCTGCAGAAAACAAAGAAGTGGAAATAAGAGGATTTCTGCCTTGCAGAGTTTACACATCCATCTGTGATTAATATTAGGAGGAAAATGAGGGTCAAAGCCCATGTCTGAAACTGAAGGTGTAGCCAGGGACCTCTAACTGTGTACTGTATCAGCTTTTTATTCATGCATATAAGCCTGGAAAAATTTGCCATGATACTTGCTCTGGAGTTTTAATTGCTGCATGTTGATCTAATTATGTCTATTTTTACACTTTGTGTACAGTGTCTGGGATTTTTGTTGTTATTCCCCGTTAGAGGACTTCCTGTAAACTCCTTCAATATTTCAAAGAAAGCAGCAATTTATATAATCTTTTTGACTCCAGTGTTTGGTAATTCTGAATCGTTCCTTGCAGTTTATCACAAACACACTATCTTGACCTCTGAGGAAACAGTGAAGATAAACCTCTATGTGGGGTACCCAGGGCATTACTGAATTCTAAAATATGGCCAAAAAGACACCGGTATGCTAAATCTGTCCTTTGTGTTCCCACAGTCAAACGTGAACTCTTCCTGGATTATCTGGAGATGAAGGTCAGGCCATGTGTCAATCAAAAGGTAATTTCCCCTAGATTTGCAACAGGATCACAGATGTAACCTCAGACTTCAGTGTCAGAAAACGTCAATTGCCAAACAAATAGTACAGATAAAGAGACGGAAGTGTCCGTTCAATCTGCAAGGGTTTATTTGCATATAAATATGTCATTTATTTATAGAGAAAGTAACAGCATCCCTGTATACGCAGACAATATAGCCAGGATGTGCTGCCTCTCAAATATCTGCTTTTTCATCCAACATCATAAATCTAAAAATCTAACATTTTAATGACTGTGAATGAAAAGCAGATTATTTTTGACACAGTGGAAGAGCTTGGTATTTCCTGTGAAAATACTAGCACGGTCAATATTTTATATACTGGGAAACTGTGGTTCTTTTGTCTAGGGGCGGGTAGTGCCGAAGCTGAACAAAGGGGCTCTATTTCTACACATTCTGACTTAAGAAAATACCATGTTAAAAAACACTGAGTTCCAACAACACAACTTTTCCTCCTCGGTGTCCAGGCAGGCACCAATATACAAGACCATCTGGAAAGAAATGTGAGAACACAGTCTGTAGCTACAGGCGCATGGACCAGTGCCTAGTCTAGATGTCAAACGCCAGAGGTAACAGTTACTGAATCTAAATAAATATCCTGAGATTATGTGAATAATGAATTGAGTTTTCTACACCCCATTCTTCCCAAATTCCCCTCTGGGGACAGATCCAGCCAATGTCCTTGCAACACTCTTGCCAAGTTCCCTTGCAGACAGATCAGACTGACATTGCCTGTGCTGTGAGCAGCAATCAAGTTTAATGACTTCCCATGTATATTAGTTTTGCACTAATGTGGACCCACCTCTTCAACAGAGTTACTCCTGATTTGTTTGCACAGGCATAAGCAAGAGGAGAACCAGGGACTCACACATCTGGAATAATACTCCTAAAACCATCAACATCCTGATTTTCAACTGCAACTGAAATAAAAATTCCGAAGCGAAGGTCATCTCTGACACCATCTCGCTGGCTGTCGGCTGAACTCATAATATGAGAAACCACGGAAGCGCAGTTCTGGGGAAAAGGCTGTCTGACTCCAGCGCCTGCAAACACAAGGCTAAAGATAAAGTGATCATTAACCTTCAGAGAAGGGCAGCAGGGTCCCAGCAAGTCCTGTCTGCAGGCTTTATTGCTCCAAGGGGATCTGAACAGAAAAATAGAAGTCCAAACTGCGTGCTCTTGACATTTAATTCAAAGTAGTAGGCAACGGTAACATCTCGCTGTCTTTGTTCACTCTTCTCTGGATAAAGGCACAAATACACTCCCTAGTTCATTTCACAAACTGCAAAATAAGTAGAAAGTATTGAGTATCAATAAATTTACTCCTACCACTTGATATATGCAAGATTAACTACAAGCACCAGACCTGTGCCCCTCTGCACAGAACATAATACTACTCCATACTGCAGGTACAGCTGGCAGAACCAAGGCAGAGTAATTCAGTGACTATTCCAGGAACCATAAACTGCAGCTGAACCCAAAGTTCCTGCTGCCTGGAACCGTGTTTTAGAGTCTTTCCCATCCTCCCTCTCAATTAGAACAGCCAGAAAGACCCTACAAGAATAGGCAGCCTATAAATATCCAAGATAACTTTAAGTTCACCAGCCAGTCTTCAACCGTGGGAACTCTTACGGGATTCACTGGCATCAAAATGCTGAGTTAAAGTAAAAATCAATGACTGCACTACATGATTTGGCCCAGCCTGTCCAAAGTTTTAAAATCATCACATAAAAAATACCTCATACTGAGCCAATTTCAGCAGAACAGAGCAATAGCACCGCAGAGTCCCTGCATGGCAGCCCAACACATTACTTGGATTTAAGTTCTGGGAATCTTTAAATATTCCAGTGTGTTCCCAGCTCTTTCTGAAATATGCTGGAGCTGTTCCCATCATAATGGGAAGGGAAAATATCTAATAAATATCCAGAGGCAGGAAATATGCTAATTGCAGAGGAATTTTACTTAAAACTGTTGAATAAACTACAGCTCTGAGTCACTAAGTCACATAATCACATGCTTAAACTGGACCTCTGCTTGGTCCTTCCCACCTCAAACAGTGCAACCACAGATCTTGGCATCCACTTCAGCAATGCCCTGAGCTGGTGAGTCTATCAATCATCTCAGGATCAGCAGCATTTGAAAAAGCCTCCGTTAATAGTCATAACAAACTTAAGCCCATTGCTTTAGTATCTTTCTGCTTTACCACGGGGATTAGGGGATACCCAGAGCTTTCCTAGAACCACTGCCACTCTCAGCCTCACCATTCTGGCCTCTGTCGCTGGCCTTTCAGCAGAACATACCTGAGATCCACTGGTATTGGCCTCAGCTATTGAATCCTTGCTGCTAAGCAGTTCCTTCCATCTCAGTAGTTTCCATACAGTGAAATACCAGTCCACGCTGCTGGAAGAGCACCAGTTGTCACCATGCGCCATGTAGCTGCAAAGTCACCTACCCCTTCTACAGGTTTTATCAGCACCTATGCGAGAACACCAACACGGGTCTTCTCATGAAACGGCTCCTTTGGATATAATACAGAGGCCAATATAACTGATACTGTCTGGCATGGTACCAACTGAGTCTTCAAGGGACTCAGCGTATGGCCTGGAGACAGGCAGGTGCGAAGTCTAAAGATTAACTGTGCTTGTTCTGCACTCATAGAGCTCCTTTTGGTCATGAAAATACTAAGCAACACCTCCATCTACTGAGGACTATTTATATGCAATGTGTAGAAGACCAGACAGTATTTAAAAGCAACGATAGGTTGATAACCCAAGTTAAAAGACCGATTTCCACTGCTGCTTTGATTACGCAATACCTTTATTGTAATATTTTCTGGCTGCAGACAAGATTTAATATTTCATGAAGGCAACTGCAACGAAGCACAAAGGCTAAATGTTCACAGGACTTCTGGAATTTTTTCCTAGATTGTGCAAAGTTTTTTTCACCATGAATTCAGACACAATTGCTAAATATAATGGGATGTCAGTAAAAAACATCCGAAGGAAATGACATTGAATGTTGCGGAATAACCACTGGTCATCAGGAAAAATGGTATTAGTGATGATATGATCAAGCTTTTATTTTCATCTGAATCAGTTACAAAACCAGCAAATACTCTGAAGAGTCCCACACACACTACAAATATAACACCCCTTCCACTAAAAAGAAAACCTGTTCCAAATCTAAAATAGTTTTTTCTTCTTTGGAGAAATAAGGGCACCGGATTGTGCTGATGCTGTGTAGGGTACAGAACAAAATCCCAGGCACACCCTACGACTGCTTTTATCCCTCCTGTAACTGCAGAACGCAGAGCAGTGGCCACGGCCACGGTTTGAGGGCCACCAGAGCTGAAGAAATGTGATCACCAGAATCACAGCATGTAAATTGCTTTTATTCCTGTTTTTCCTCTTATCCAACCCACAAAAGCTGTGGTGGTATTGTTTATAACATAGTTTCTTCAGACTCATCACAATAATAATGGCTGGTTTGCTTCTTTTTCTCCTCTTTCCTCTACATAACATGATTTTACACTGTTTTGTGTTAAAAAGATAAAAAGAACCATTTGCCTAGCCTAGAAGCTTGGCAAATTAACTACAGCAAGAATTTCTGAGATAAATTATAGTCTTGACTCAGATTTCTTGCTTTAAGCTGATTTATTGTAAGACCCTTAACATTTTAATGTATTTTCTTGTACAATAAGATATTATTTTTAATTATGACAGAACCCACAACTTTAGGAGTTTAACTCTCATTAAACCCACTCTTCAGTCAGCACAGCAGCAGCAAAGCGATAATGTACAAAAGACAGATGAAAAACAATATGCATTAAAAAATAAATGCTTGAAGAAGTACATGCTGGTAGTTAACAACAGGTGTATAAACAGCCTATGTTCTGCTCACTGTATTGCTCCCGAACTCTTAAGAGCACACAAACACGTTGCATTGTGGTTTTGAAATTTACTCTGACATGGAGTAGTTGCACGCTACGACTCTTTCAAAGGACCAAAACCTTGGAAAATTTAAAGCCTTATGCACCTGTAAATAAGGCCTTTCTTAATATATCTGCAAAGAAAGAATAAAAGATTTTGGAAAGAACTTCCATTAGTACGGTACACAAGGCAATTCTGAAATTGGATCTCCAGCAGAGTTTATTCTCCTAATGTACAGGACGTTTTCTCTATAACACTGTGTTCACATCTCGCTTCCTTTAACTAAGATTTAAAGAGTCAATTATATAAATCCACAAGCTCCCTATGAGGTGTTAAATCAATTGCTGGCAGACTTGAATGTAACACATAGATTGAAAAAGCAACAAAATCAAGCAAGCACCATTCATACACTCTTCCAGCTTGTAGCAGATTCCGGGGTAATTATACTACGGGTCTACAGTTCAAACATGTAGAGAAACTCTTGGACCATTTCTCAAATGTCAAGTAAACCACACAGTCTACCTCCCCGGTTTTCTTTTCCTCGCTGTTTCACTTTCTCCTACTGAGATAACAAAATGTATCATGCAAAAAAAGAGAGGGTAAATTCAGGAGAACTCGGAAATCCTGACAGTGCTTTGAAAGAAAATAGGACAAGAAGATGCACCTGGGCTAAACCTTCCTTGTCCTTTTGTTACCAGTGCTTGGGAATATATTAATAGTTTCTTGAACCACAGGGATAAAATTTATCCTGACATTGCAAGGAAGCCTTAGAGCCCTGTTATCTGGCTGTAGTCATGTGCGGCAAGTCAGCAACAGGCTGGGGAAAAGATGCTGGTTTGGCAGATACCATGATCCAGGGTGAGGCAAATGTCCCCAGCCCTCACGGTAAGGGCTGTAGCTCCAGCTCTCCTAAGATAGGAATCTTGGGGGAAAAAAAGGAAGAAAAAAATAATAATAAAAAAGTCCTGGCACTCAAAAGAGCAAAGACTGGCAAAGAACCAGCCAAACTACAGCAGCACTAACCCCCTATGTGCTGGCAGGTATCCTTCCCACTTGACCTAGAGGAATACAAAAACGGTCTCCTAAGTGTGAACTAGCAGAAAGGAAAGGACACACTTGACTGCAAGCCACTGTAACATTTTTTCTGGTAAATTATAGCAATAATACTTAACAGACTTCTATGAATGACAGCAGCCTCTTATTAGTAGTTAAATTTAAGGAATGCACATTCAGCAGAAAGAAGAAAGGGCTGGAACAGTAGATGAAAAGCCAAAAGAATGGCAGTGAAGGCAGGAGAGGCCGTATAACTCCTTGATACACCATTTTGCTGAGGTTAGCTCTAGAGAGAATGTCAAAGCTGTAAGCAAAGTAAGTACGTGCACTAACTCCATTTTCCCCACAGGCTTTTAAGCAGCAATTTTAAAGAAGCTGTGTAATAAGATCCTTGTTACTTCCTACTGTTTAAAGAGCTTGGAGTAGTGCAGCCTCCCCAAATTCAGCACTCCTGAGTCAGCAAAAGTATGTGGTTGCTTAAACAAGCAAGTATATTGGAAATAATATTTGGCACTCTCTTCGTTTTCAGTTTCTGAATCATTAAAGATCCTACTTTCAAGTACATACCGAGTACATAATTTTGGTGGTTTTCCCTGGTTTTGGTTGGTAGGAAGAATATTCAGAGTCTTGCATGATCGCTTGGCAGTGTGAGCTATAACCTGATGAGATCTCATGAGATTTATGGGGGAAACTGCAATAGTCAGCAGGAGCACAGGAGGAATAGTAGCTAAAACGATCCTTGTTAATAACATCGGCTACAAATCTCAGTGTCTGTTGCTCGCCAAAGGGGTGGTTTCAAGTTCTAACCTGCAGTACCCCTTCCGTTGCACGTATAAGCTGTCAACCAAAGATATGGAGATAAGCCTCTCCAGATGGAGAGAAGTCTGTTTAGCTTTATGCTTAAACTACACAATATATTGACCTTAAACAGGCAGAAGAATCAGTCCAGAAATCCATCTGAAGGACTGATGGGGTGAAAGAACAACATTTGCACTAAAACCAACGTAAAGTAACAAAATCTCATGCAACGTGTTTGAATTAATTTAGGAGAAGCTGCTGAAATTCAAATGGCGTCTACGCTTGTGGTGCTGGCATTGCTTTTGAAAGCTATTTTAAACTTTAGGAGGATGTATGCATGTCTGTGTACGCATGATTCAACATGATGCTGGTGGCACTCCAATAAAGTCAAGCCACCGATTCTCGAGTTTGGGCCATATCCAGAGCTCATTAAAATCAATGACAGCCTTTCCACAGGGTTCAGCTCCCGCTATCCCAGCCCAGGTCTGCAGCCTGACGGACAGCAGGGACCGGTCACGCTGCTCTGTCCCCTGTTTGACTTACCGCATAGCTTGATGTATACGTTACATAACTAAAGATATTGAGACCAGCCACACCATGTACACTGTCCACAGCACAAACATAAGGATTACTGAAAATCCTCAGGGAAAATAAAATAAAATCCACTCCACAGTTTGCTAAACCAATGTGGACTTTCTTTTCATTTATATAGAGTTCATATAAATAAATAAATGCAACTGAATCTCTAACACACATAAATAGTATCAGATGCAGTAAGCATGCTGGTCAAAGTTGTAGTGGATTTTAGCAGAGATTAAGCAGTAACGATTAAAGATGTGTTTGTTGGTATTAAACGTATTAGACTCTCCCCCACATACACAGAGTATTGTTCACTGAGTGCCCATTTTCACAGCTGTTCAGAACTGAATAATATCTTAGCCCTTCTCGCGATGCTTTTGCATGATCCCAGTATTTTCACTTGCAGCTAGTGCTTTCTTGTGAAGTATTCTAGGTAAGCATTGGACTCTAAATAAGTGTATTTAAAATCTAAATAAATGGCCCAGTATCAAGCAGATCTTTGGACCAAGTAGAGTTTCTCATTTCTACTTTGACTGTCATACATCTTCCTCTGGTAATAGAAAACTGAGGTGTGCATTGTCTGTGGCTAATTCTCTGACTGGTAAATTAAGACACACTTCAAGTAGAGACAAATATTGACTTTGAAACAGAAGCCAATGTCAATAAACCTGCTAAAGTTGTAAAACATAACTTCTGTTGGCTAAGTCTGCACTTACTGGCTCCCAGGAAGACTAAAAGAAGCCTAAAAGTGGATCTACTTCCCAAATGTCTAAATGCAGCCAAAAACCTGTGCTGTGTGTTCCAAAGTACAAAGAGTTTTGAGTCATCAAATCTGCATCGGGCTCATCTCCGTCTTTGTGGCCACAGGAATCTGTGACACTTCATTTTCAGAAAACTTCCATCAAATCTTTGATGGGAACATAAGCAAACCGCATAACTGGAAAAGTCTTCCAACTTGCAATGATCTAAGAAAACAAAGGAGTTTACTTTTGGTTCATGTAGCATCCAAGTAATGTGGGTTTGGATAGCAGAAAAAGCATATACATATATATATGTAATCACATAAATCTATCAACATATAGATACTAAACTTGAGTCAGTCATAAAGTCTAAGGTGAGAAGAAGTGCTTTGCACTTTCTTATACTAGAATAAGAATGAAGCCAACTTTGAATTTTGCAGATATGGACCCAAACTCTCTGTTGGGCTGGACAGTTCTAGAATCACACCCCACCTGTGCAATTTTTTTATTACAATGTAGGAGCTCAGTCTGGAGAAGTGTAACTGTGTTGATCTTGTGATAAGTCATCTACTGACATTCTATAGAAAGAGATGAGCAATTTCACAAAATCAGTATAAATTCTCAGGTGCAATACTCTTCAGGAATGGCTCTGAAGCACGAACTGGTCTGTACATGCTATAGTAGAAGTCCAAACTACAAACCACCAAACAGTGCAAAAGTGATTCCATGCCCATTAAATCACTGGTATTTGTTTTAAAACAACAAAACAAATACATATTTCTACTTCCCATCTTATATCTGCAAATGTACTGGAGCTCTAATTATTATTTATTATATTGTGCGAGAGAAAAATAAATAGAAAAGTCACGTTCATTAAGCTTTTAGTAAAATATAATGCCACCAGGCTTGCCTTTCTGTTTTAAAGGTTCCTTACAGTATACTTCCAAGCTACCTGTAACCTTCTTCAGTTTCTACCAGATATCAGGACAACGCAAAGTGCAGAAGATCTACAGTGAGCGCAATCCCAAGCAGTTCAGAATACGTGTACTAGGCTACCTCTGTCCACTTCTCCAATATGCTACACCAGGTCTGCAATTAATAAAACCTCATCCAAATCTGCATCAGACAAGCTCTGATGGTGGCGTGTGTCAAGGAAGAGGAGTCAACCCACACAGAGATCTGCACAGGATGTGGTGCAAGGACGTAGCACAATGACTGGAAGGGAAAAGGGACGTTTCAAATGACATTTCCAATTAAGCAGTTGGACTAGACTATGGAAAAGACTGAAGGTAGTTTGCTGGGGTTCTTGGATATTCTGTGCTCACCCGCTGCCTGCAGCTTGTTACCCTGATGAAACCATTTGCCCTTACACGAGCCACTCCTACTTGCACAAGGATAATCATAGGAAGTTCACCAAAGTCATTACATGATTGAGTCTTTACTCCTGTAAGATCAAGCTCCTAAAGTATGCAGTGTATCAGCAAAATAGTCATGAAAGAAATGACACAGTAGATGTCTTTTCATTCTGCTAGAGGCTATGGATACAACCTGCTCCCTTTACCATACCCTATTACTTTTCTCACATCACCAGCGCATACTCGCTCTGAGATCAGGTGGATTCTCCCGGTTCCTGACACCAGCGTTAAAGACTTTGCATCTGGGAGACAGCCAGCAATTTCACTAATGGGGCAAGAGACAAAATAAAGTCCAGTGATTAATAACTGTGATCCTTGTGTGCCCTTTCCAACTCCAGCTAACTAATATAGATTTTAAAAACTGTGTTAGGGCATATAATGCGGAGATCTGACACCAAAGGACTGCAAGTCCGTGACCCAAGGATGAGGATGCCGATTTAGCCCGACGGACCCACGGGCAGGGAGACGCCAGCCAGCAGCGGGTGACTGGAGCACCTGAACAAAGAGCGCCCCGCAGAAAGCTCACGCCGCTCGCGTACCCGTGAGCGTCACCCCATTGCTGCCAAGCGTGGGGGTTTCGCATCTGCAAAGCCCGACCCCAGCAGCTCTCCCCGGAGCGGCCCCGCCACGCCGCTGCCCACGGGTCCGGAGCGGCGGGCAGGAGTCCTCGCCCCCCCGGGGCGGCGGGTTCGGAGCCGCCGGGGCCGCGCGCCTTGCCGGTTACCGCCCGCCCTCCCCGTCCCGTTCCGCTCTGTCCCCGCCACTCACCGGCTGCCGTCCGCGCGCCTCGCCGCTCCGCTCCCGCCGCCCCGAGGCGGCCCCGCCGCGCGCCCCGCCCGCCACCGCCCAGCGCGCGCCCTAGGCGGCGGGTCTCGCGCAGCAGGTAGCGGCACGCCCCGCCCCCCGCGTGAGCGGCAGCTGCGGGGGGGCCGGTCCCTCGTGCGGGCGAGCGGAGCCGCGCGGGCGAGCGGCGGCGGGTCCCGGTGCGGCCGGCCCGGCCGAGCCCCTCGGCACCGTGCGCCGGGACAGCCCGGCAGCCTGCGCGGCTTCGGGCACAAAGTTGCGCTTGGCCCGGGAAACCACCTAAAATAAAATGGAGGGGTCTGACACCGCAGGAATTTTGGCTTTTTCTTTTGCCTTCACGGCGTGAAAAGTCTGTGCTCTGCCTCCAGGGCTTCCTGGGTTTCCCCGCTGGTTTGGTGTCCACGGCCAGAACAGGAGGCTGAGGGGAGACCTTACCACTGTCTACAACTGCCTGAAAGGAGGTTGTAGCATGGAGGGGGTTGGTCTCTTCTCCCAGGTAGCAAGTGATAGGACAAGAGGAAATGGCCTCAAGTTGTGCCAGGGGAGGTTCAGATTGGATATGGGAAAAAATTCTTCCCGGAAAGGGTTGTCAGGCATTGGAACAGGCTGCCCAGGGAAGTGGTGGAGTCACCATCCCTGGAGGGGTTTAAAAGGCGTTTAGACGAGGTTCTTAGGGCCATGGGTTAGTGCTAGAGTTAGGTTAAGTTACAGTTGAACTCAACGACCCTGAGGGTCTCTTCCAACCAAAAAGATTCTATGATTCTTACAGTCTCAGAGCTGGAGCACCTGCGGTAACCCAGCTGTGTACGGCGGGCAGCTGTGCCGCCTGGCTCCCGGGACGCCACTGCTTGGGACAGCGTTTGGCCTGCTGACCGAAGGTGTCTGCATTCAGTACATCGCCTCGAGGGTCTGGGGCACACTGCAAGGCACCTTCTCAGCACACATGGCTTTCATGACATTGCTGCAGCTGTGGGATGACTTCGAGGGTCTGCAAGATTTTCCCATTGGGAACATCACGTAACTAGAGCAGCTGGAAAGGCATCAGGCTGGGAAATTAATGGAGTGCTTCCTTATCTGTTGGAAACTGGATTCCACTGGATCACTACTTAGCAATCTAACTTTGTGTCAAACAAGTCACGACTGGACTGTCTTCAATAATTTAATTGAATCAGAGAAGGGGAAAAAAAGATTAAAGGAATATGCAGGGACAGGAGTTGGACTCGACGGTCCTTGTATGTCCCTTCCAACTGAGGACGTTCTATGATTCTATGATTTGTGTAACAGACAGAAATTTGGCTGACACCTGGAAGTGTATCGACTTTAATTAGACACCTAAATAAGTTTGGAAAAAAAAAACAAGTGATATTCCTTCCATATGTCTGTTTTCCTGCTGCTGCTTTTCTCGTTTTAATCAGCCATCGCCATTTTGTCTGAGCTGCTTTGGATTTGACCAGCTAACTAAAGCAGACCAAAGGCAGGCAGAAAAAGCACTTTTTGTAATCAACCAGAGGTGTTAGAAGCAGATTTCAGGTAAATAAGCTCAAACTGAGATGAGAATCCATGCCTATCATGTTGCATTTCTGCAACTAAGATGTCACAAAATTATACCTGCCATCCTAGTTTATTGATACCTCCCTTCTTCTAACCTTTAAATCTATTAATGTTTAAGTCAGTTGCCAATTCACATTAGAACAGACTGATCTGCTCTATAGCAGAACTATCACTACATCACAGGAGCAGAGAAATAACAGCCCCTACTTCAGGGATATAGTGACACGAGTGACAATGGCTCATGCATTCCAAAATTCAAAGTGAGTGTCTCCAGCCTAAGTAAAAATCAGTCCTTCCAAAGAACACATGGATGTGCAATGGATACTGTTTCCCTGACACTAATAGAGCAGAGATAACATTTCCTACTCCTTCTAACAATGCTACTGATTTGACTCAACCTGTAAACACAACAAGTTTCCTTCATGTCATTCAGTTGTTTCTGATACATAAAACCCTCCTGGCTCATCAGACCTGCAGCAAACCCAATGAATTATTTCCAGGAAGTCAGGGATTTTATTTACTCTTTCGGTGTCAATCTGTGTGCTTTCTAGGGATACTGAGACTGTTACCTCGCAAGAATCACATGCAGACTTACATTTTCCTTTTTCCATGCCTCTTCCAGAAGTAACTACAGCTTGTCCAGATTGTTTTCGACATCTGCTGCCTTTCAAAAAAGGAGCCCATACTGAGAATTCACACCCAGATTTTCATCAATAGTTAAAAGACAAGACATATCTGAATCTTCCCAGCATAGTTGCTGTGCAGACTGACCAGGCAAGCTTTCTTGTCACAGCAACCGTCAGTCCTGTTTGGCGCGACTGAATCGAAAAGCACAGTCCTGGCAGCCCAAAAGACAAGCGAGTAAGGGGGAAGGTGGGGCTGGGGCAGGGACTTGTGGGGGAAGATTTTAGTTGCAAGCTTCCATCAGTTTGTTTCCATGGAAAGCAATTCTCCAGCGTGAGCGCTCCCTGCCTTTCCAACCCCCCTCTCAGACACGTTTTCTCAAACTTGGTAAAAATTCCCATCTGGAGCTGCTTTATACTGCAGATGTTTACACATACATCTCCAGGAATGACAGGATCTCGATAGCCTTGAGCATAGTGTCATGTTCCCATTGCAAACCTTCTAGCACTTAGCTGGATGAAGAACACAGCTAGAAAGTCAGAAGGTGCAACTGAAAAATAAACAGAAATGCAAAAGAGATAGATAGAAATAAAACCTAGAAGTAAGTCAGGGCATTCCTAAATCAGGTGCCTGCTCTGCAACTGGGACAGACCCATTCCTAACACCAGCTGAACATAACCCCCGCTGCAGCGTTAGGAGCACACTCGACCTGCTGGACCCCGCAGCTTAGGGAGGCACTAGTCATAAAAGAAGAGAGAGACTCCAGCTCCTCATCGTGCCTTTCTTTTTCCTTCTTAGTAAGTGAAATTATTACCAGGGTGGGGGAAAAGGAGGGAGAAGTAATACCTGTATGACACCAGCTGTGAGAAACAGGCAGGTGTGATGGAGTTTGCCTATGTAAATTTATTGGATGGTCTCATATAATATTTTGTCTCTAGAGGGCTTGAATTCCTTATGTCCCTCTAAGGCACATTTAATCTTGCTTTTTAGTTTCTTTATTTAGTTTCCTGAGAAGTCTACAGATTCCAGGAGGCCATTGGACCGCAAGGCAAAACCTTCTCTCTGTGGCTGCTACTTGATGTTACAAGCTGTTTGTGACACACTCCTATGGCACTTCACTGAAGTCTCTCAAATTCTCAGGTCGGAGTTACAAATCTGAATTTAGACTGGACAGGTGAACAGAAGCTCTGGGAATCTGCTTGCAAATAATGCAAATTAGGTATTAGTATCTTTGCAAACTTCTGAAAACTTTCTTGCAGTCATAGTTGGAATTAAAATTGTCAGTCAGGTAAGTTAGAGAAAGGAATTCCTGTGGAGGGCTTCCAAAGGAACAACGAGATAACGTGAGGACGGAAACCAGCTTGGTCACGATGGTCCCTGCGTACTCGGCCGAGGTAAAGCAGATCATGGGGAGCCCAGGCAAAGCACACTTTGTTTATAAGCATTAAATATGCTCTAAAAGGTTCATTAAATCCACTGGACAAGTTCCAAAGTGAAAACAGAGCAGTAAGAAAAAGGCTGCGATGTAGTAGCGCTAATTTTGCTTTATCTCTAACAGATTTATGCTGGTTTCAAAAAAAATAAACAAGTGGGAATATTTTAAAACTGTTTGAACTACTCTGAGTTGCAAGGACATGAAAGTTATCTGAGCTCCAGTGTTTTCTTCACTTAATAAGAGGGCATTATATTGAAACTGCTTTATCAACCCATCTCGTAGATGTTGTTAACAGAATGGCTTCAAGGAGGAAACTATTCCTGTGTATAGAATGGAGAGAAAAACCTGTGTGGGAGCATAGCTAATGCTTGTGGTATTTAACTGGAGCTGGGGCCAACTCTGTTCTGACTAGAACCTTACTTACATCTAAAATAATTGCCAAGTGAGCTTGCTAGCAAGAAATGTATAACAAAGTGTTTATGAATTTAGACAATCCTTACTGAAATAATTATATGCCCATTTATTTCTAAATAGCTGCTTTGTTTTTTTTTTTTTGCTTATGTAAGATGCATTCTGAGACATATGAATATTTTTTCATATGCTGCAAGGTACAAAAAGAGCTTGAAGTTGAGCAACTGTAACTTGCAGTACCAGTGCTCCTGTGGCAGATAACTTGAGATTCTATCAATCTTGGCAATGTTTCCTGGCCCTTTTTTATCTAAGAATGAACTGTTCTTGGATGGTTTCTCTAGGATATTAGGCATAAACAGAGCTTCTTTTTCCCTCCCTTCAGCGTCTGGTTCATGGTCAAATTCAGGGTTGGGGTTGTTTTGGAGCCTGGGATTTTTCCTCTCTCTTGAACAAAATGTTTTCTTAAAAATGAAAGAAAAATCTCCCTCTGAATGTCTGTTTTTTCTACACCTATTCCTCTAACATGTCATATCAACACGATGAAGTGTAATAGTATCATGTCTACACTGAGCAGAACTAATACAGCTCCCAGTTTGAATAATTCTAAAGTTTTGGAGATGTATCTACTATCCTAAATAGGGTCAAAACTCAGACCTGCTTTATTACTAAATACAAATCTCAGTCATCAGATCAATGAAACAATGAGTTTTTCAAGTAACACAGCAGGTGGAAGCAAAAGTGCATATCATGGAAGGACAGATCAAGGTCCAAGTGCTTCCCAAATGAGACAGCAGGTGGAGCCAAAATGTTTAAACACTTTGTTACTGAGATGTCTTATTTGTATCCAAAAAGGCGAAAGTCTTATCATTAGCCGTGGTGGCCCAGAGAGTTAAATTTTTCCTGACACTGGGAATTAGAAAGTAAATGAAATGTCCTACCTTTGATTTTAACTAAATGTTCCAGTAGTAGGTTCAGTAGAAGCAGCTTTCATCCCCCAAAACAGCGACATGAACCACCTGCCAAGCTACAGTGCAAGATCAAGGTTGGCACGCTGCATTTCTTCTCCGTGCACACCCCCAAGACATTACTTGTGCAGAGGGGATGATGATATTCCAACTGGGCAATGCTTTGTGTTCTTTTTGAAGGATGGCAAGAACATAATTTGCAGGGACAACTGCTTAGATCCAAAACATCACTTCTGCTTCCTCACCCCTGGCACCAAGGAGCAGACGGCACCAGCAGTGCTGAGCTGTACTCAGGGCTCCTGCTGCTCCATGTGAACACCATACCGAGTAGATACAGCCAGTTAGCATTTCCATCACCTTGACCTCATCAGAATGTCAGCTGAAAAGAAGCGTGGATAAAGAAGTCCATGACTGGACACTTTTTCATGGTATAATAATGCCTTGTGTTTGCTACTTCTGTGGGTTTTAGGGGCCAAGGGAATGAATAGGAATGAATGGGGAAAACGCACAAGTTTTCTCCCTTTTGTCCCCGTTGGAGTGGGGCAGATCACCAGCCAGCGCCCCAGAGATCCAGCACCCCAACAGGACAGTGCAGATGCGGCCTCCACAGGAGGAGCAGCGCAGGGCAGGGACCGGCTGGCTCCCAGCAGCCCGGCTGACACGGATCTAACGCAACGCTAAGGTTATTTTTGCTAAAATTTCTGTGAAATCATGTTCCACGAAGCCGCCGCTGCAGCGGCCTGGCCTTGCTGACCCGCTGCCTCCTGGCAGGGGAACGGCGGCCGGCGGCACCCTCCGCGGAGCCGTCCTGGCCCCAGCTGCGCCCTCCGCGGGTCTCCGGGCGGCCATCGCCGGGCCCACACCACCACCTAGTGCCCGAGGCGCGTCAGGAGCCGGCCGGCACCGAACCCCCGCAGGGGGAGGGCGGCAGCGCCCCAGCTTCCTCCCGCCCCCAGCCCCTCCTCTCCTCCGGGCCGGCCGCGTTCCGCCCCCTCCGCGCTCCGAGGGGCCGGCTCCTCCTCCCGCCGCCGCTTCGCGCCTCAGAGCCCGCCGTGCCGGAGCGCAGACGAGCCTGATGGCCCGCGACGAGGCGGTGGCGGCCGGCGAGGAGGCGGCGGCCGAGGGGGGCGGCCTGCTGCTGGAGATCGTGGGGTCCCCGCTCAACCTGAGCCTGCTGGGGCTCTGCCTCTTCCTGCTCTACCAGATCCTGCGGGGCGACCGGCCCGCGGTGCCGGCGGGCGAGGCGGACCCGCCGCCGCTGCCCAAGATGAAGCGCCGCGACTTCACGCTGGCGCAGCTGCGGCCGTACGACGGGGTGAGCGACCCCCGCATCCTCATGGCCATCAACGGCAAAGTCTTCGACGTGACCCGCGGCAGGCAGTTCTACGGGCCCGGTGAGGGCGGCGGGGGCGGGCGGCACGGCAAGCCCGGGGCGGCGGGGTGGGCCCGGCCCGGGAGCTCCCGGCTCTTTGTGCCCGGCGCCGCTGGCTGGAGGGATCCCGGGGCCCTGCGCGGCTCGGCCTGCGCCGCCCAGTGCCGGGAGGGCCAGGGCCGGCTGTGCCGCGGGGCCGGTGCGGAGGGAGCTCGTTCCCTGACCCCGGGGATCGGCGGCTCCGCGTGAGTACCCGACCCGCCCCCTGGCCCGCGGGATGAGCGCTCGGCCGAGCCGGCCCTGCGCTCTCGGCCCTGCTCACGATCCCGAGGTTCAGAAAGGATTCGTTCTGCTGAGCGCTGCGAAGGGCGGTGGTGCAGCTGGCGACGCCGGGACCCGCCTGCCCGGGGAGCCGGGGCACGGGCACTGCCGCTCCCCGCGCTCCGGAGTCGGTGCTGTAAAAACTCCGGCTTTGCCAGCTCATGTTGCTTCATTGTTGTCTTTATTTTCGCAGGGCAGGTTACACACACTGCAAGGGGTTGTGCCTCTGTTGGGCTGGGCGGCTCCATCGGCCTCGGGTGCCTGTGCCCGGTGCCAGGCAGCAGAAGTGTGTTCTCTGTGTTTACATTCCATTCCCAGCTTGCAGTGGACATCGCACAATTGTATATTTATACTAAATACCTAGCAATTTGGGTTAAACCAGCTTCCTATCAGGAGTGTTGGCAGTTAAAATGTGCAAAGATTGTGCCATGTGGAGACTTAACAGAGCAGCTAGTGATGGAAGTGGGTGGGAGTGTGTGCACCCAGGTGTAAGAGTTTAATCACCTCCACTATGGCATATTGTTGTTTGTTTGCTTTTTTCGCTGAGTCTTGCTAATTTGTACCAGTATCTGTCTGGTCCAACCACTCCTGAGCTGTCCAGACAGCTGTGGCTGCAGCAGTGAGCTGCCAGTGCTGCTCGGAGACAAGAACAGTGCAGGTACTACGTATTTGAGAGCATGATGGGATTAGTAATTCTGGTCCAAATATAGGCTGGAGTCTGTCACTGAAGGATGCTGGACTGTAACTTTGCATTCTGCAGCAGTCGAGATGATGTGTATGCTGAGTTAGACGTGCAGTTTTGTCTTTCTGCAAACTGAAAACAACTTAAGGACCATGTTTTGGATGCCACCTTCCTTGACAACAGCAACAGCTGCCCACTCTATCTACTTTGGTCATTGCTGAATGGTTCATCACAGTGTCTGGCTACTTTGGGTTTCATCTTAAAGGAAAAGTAAGATTCTTTTGATGAATTTAGGAAAAGGCGCACTCTGGGACATGTGGAAGATAGCATGTTCTCTACAGTAACCAGAGTCCATATCTAACTTCTTTAAGCTCCCTTAAGAACTTTCAGTGTCTAGTTGCAACACCTGATATCTCAATTTTCGCCTTGTCATGCAAGCAAGTTAATCATTAATGAAATTTAGCAAGAGTCTGCTTTGATAAGATATCTCTGATGTGAGTTGCATGTTCTGATCATTTGAGTTCATCTTGCGTTTTGGAAGTTTTAATAGAAGTTTCTTCCAAGTTGGTAATTTCTAGTATCTCCATAGCATTTGCTGTCAAGTCATCCTTTCAGCTCTTTAAGTCAGAATCATCTCTTAGAAAACTTCCATTTCACCTCAGACTTCAAATCCTTTTTCTGTTCCTCTTTCTGAGCATGTGCTTCCCATTTGTATGCTTGTCCTTACCCTGTGTGTATGTTCCATGCACCGTTGCATGGTTCATTGTCCTGATGTTTCAGCAAACTCAGTATCTCTTCCCATGATTTTGTTTCTTGTCCTCTTCCTCTGTTATCCATTATTACCAAGTAGAATAAAACTTAAAAACATTTCAAAAGTTTGAGGGAGGTCTGACCCACAGGTCAGGGTAGGGACTCATCATCTGTTTCACTTTGGGGATTCTGATCCATGAAAATTGTACTGCATCTGTTACCTCTGTAATAATACTGCTTATGTCTTTATTTTAAAGATGGCCCGTATGGGATTTTTGCTGGAAGAGATGCATCCCGAGGTCTTGCCACTTTCTGCCTGGATAAGGAGGCTTTGAGGGATGACTATGATGACCTCTCTGATCTCGACGCTACACAGCAAGAGACCTTGATGAACTGGGAGTCACAATTCACTTGTAAGCCATTTTAAACCTGTTTACAAAGCAGTAGCTAACTAGTGTGTAGTAAGGGAAGCAATGGTTAAAAGGCTGTTACCAGCTGGAGGCATCGCTCTAGAACCTTACTTTGAGTTAATACCTCAGTTTACTAAGTATTACTAGAACTACTGTCACTCAAAAGAATTAAGAGAAACGTCAGGTTTTCCTTCTGCATCCTCCCTCCCTCTGGTCCTTACAGAACCACAGGAGAGATGCAAGCACCCTGTCATAGATCTATAAGACCACCCAAAGTTGACAGGAATTGGGAATTTTACTCAAAATGGATTATTCTGCATGGCCTTGCTGGTGGCTTTATCAGATTCACGGGCAACTGTATCCAGCAGACTTTCTCCCCCAGAAGGTGATGAGGAATGGGCAGATGCTCAGTCCTTGCAAGCAGCCTGGTCACTGCCATGCCAGTGATGGCCAGAGTGGCAGAGGAAAAAAAGGCAACTTGCACACTTGAGATGTTTGTTCTAACAGTAACAGAAGGAAGTCACTTTCATAGCTGCCTTCTTTTTCTGTGCTTAGTATTACAAGTTTTAAAAAGGCAATTCCAACTGTCTTGTGTTATGTGCCTCAACTTGCCGCTCAAAAAGGAGAAAGTCAAACCACAGTTTAATGGAAATCGGTGTGTCGACCTTGTACCAGGGTATGCCCACTGGTGTGTTTGGGTTTTTGTATCCTATTGTGTATCCTGTTGATGAAAAATAATTCCTCCATATCTCATGATGCCTTTTAGGCAAATGAACACCAAAGGGATTATTTCTAATCAGATAAGACAAAAATAAATATATCAGTTGTTTGTCTTTATGAACTTTTATATATATATATGATGGAAGTTGCATCTACAAAAAGTAGTATAGTGGAAATCAAATGTTTTTTGGTTTTAAATCTAGTGTTCGGTATTAAAGATTTACTATTGCTAGCTAGAATGGAGCTTTCCTCCATATAATGTCGTTAGAATGTCCCAGTCCTGACCTGATGTGCCCCTACTATTTTGGTGCTCTTCTTGTCTTAATTAAGACTGTTAATCATGCCACACTGAATGGCTGTTCTATGATGCTAACAAGTGCGTCACAGAAACCAGAACTGTGCTACCCAATATCTGACCTAAACTAGTGTTTAAATCTACCTTTTCAAGAGTCTGGGCATCAGGGCTGCCAGTGAGATGCACTCTTTTTATTACTATGTTTATAGTAAATCTGGCAGTTAGTTACTTTAAATTTGTATTAATTGTAACAACAGTGCTCGTCTGAAATACCTGTAGTCAGAGGCATCTTTTGCTTTGTTGAAGTTGACAGATGGGCAGCATAGCACAGCTCTCAATTCTTACATGTATATGATCTTGGCATTTTAACATGTTCAGAAAGAGATCTAAAAGAAGGCACAGGCTTAGCTGCATAATCGGATACCAGATCCATCTTTGTCTTTAGGAGAAAGGATCTTTCTTCTGGCTTATTAGAGATTAATATTTTCAACATATATTACAAAAACTAAAAACCCTTGAAAGCTGAGTACGTGTCCGCATGTATGTGTGTGCATGTATAATACATAACGTAAATATTCTAACAATACCATTGGCTAGAAAACTGACTTTGACATTGGCAAGAGAAATAATCTAATCCAGGATTCTGTTTCTTTAGCTGGGTGAATCCCTCGGTTTACATGTGTCTTTACATTCATTCATCTTTTGGCTTAGGCAATAGAAGGAGAACTATGTTTACATTCACTTTGCATGTTTCTTACACTTACTACAACATTAATAGTAGTTCAGATAGTTTATTTTGGCTTTTCTCCTTCCAGTGTTTGGAACAAGTTGCTGGGAGCTATTTTATTATAATACAGGCATGTTGTTAACTCAGGAAACGGACAGAAGAGTTAAAAAGGTACATCTTCAGGGCACAATAATGACTTGGATTATTATTTTCTTTCCTCAGTTAAATACCCCTATGTTGGTAAGCTGCTGAAAGACGGGGAGGAGCCCACTGTGTACTCTGATGAAGAGGAAAAAGATGCCCAGGATGCAAAGAAAGACTAGAGACTACAATGGAGAACAATCTCTCTTTGAATCATCAAGGATCATTTCTAACATTCCACTTCTGTTTTACACGTTGCAATAGCAGCAACTCTTACAACAGGTCCAGAGTTCCAGTAAATTGTTTCTTTTTGAAGGTTTCCTTTCCAAATTCAGTGGTAAACTACTGAAGGTCTAAGTTCTGTTTCTTTAAACCTGCATAATCTGAAGTATGCACGAAAAATGTCTGTGCAAAAGTAAACTGCAATTTTGGCAATAAAGGACCATTACTGCTTTTTTTCTATCACTATTTAGTTCGGAGTAGGTTGAAATCAATTTTATAAATTAACAACCTAGCACTGTGGACACAAGCACAAGAGTAACTTCACATACACAATGCCAAATCCACTAAATCTCATTTTTGTGTTAACTTCTGCAGGATCTGGGCCTTGCGTTCTAATTCCTTTAGAAAAGGGACTGTGTTTTATTTGTCCGTGAAGCATCACACTCATTTGTGGTGCACTGCAATTCAACATTATGTAAGATAATTTGGCTTTTATACATAGTGACTTACAGACTAAACACCAACTACTTTTTAAAAGGTAAGAATTTTTGAGAGGATAAATCACTTGAGATAATAAGAACTGATGAATACTTAATGTATTCAGTCATGCACAATTATGCATGGATTATTATTATTTACTTTTAAAGCACATCTGAAGTGTTGCAAAAAGGCTTAGAGTGTAACTAGGCATCCCTAAAACCAGGTACACCATGAAGTGTGACTTGATTAGACTACTATTGATTCACTTTTCATCTTAGTAAAACTCTTCTGTGAGTTGTAATGAAATTACATTAAGCCGGGAAGATGAGCTGCTATTGTTTCTTAGGCCTAAAAGACTTGCTGGTGTGACACAATTAACAAGTGCTCTTGTACATGCAGCTTTAACTAGCAGAAAAATGTTACTGGTCAATGTAACTTACTCAAGTTTCCTGTACAAAATAAAATAACATGGTGTAAGCCATTTCTGTGTTGAGGCCTTTGTTGCTCTGCAATGTTGCCATTAAAAGAAATGGCACAATCTCACGCATAACCTGCAATGCCGTGCCTGGGGCACCTGACCTTTCAATTGCTTTTTACTTGTTTGCTCTCTCAACTCACATCCATGCTTAAGTACTAAGTTGTTTGCGACTGTAACCTCATCTCCTACCAGCAGGGGCTGGGTAAATGGATTCAACCAAGGCAAAATGTCACAGTGCTCCTTCATCATCCAGAATACTTCTGCAAAACTTTCTCAGAAATTCCAAGGAGGTAACTCATGATTTGCTGATCACTCATAAATGTGTTTCTTGTCCAGGTGATCGTGCTTGGGTGCCCATCTGATCAAGTTCCCTGTATTTCTTTTCACTGCTTTGGCTGTTCAGCCGAGTTGTTACCGAGTCCTGAGCGGGAAGGTGTAAACTAGGCAAGATTGTTTGGAAGTAGAGTGCATCGCACAATACCGACTTTCAAAAACAAGTTGACACAACGTATTAAAGTGCCTGAGACCATCTGTGCTGAGAACAAATTACTTTCCCTCAGTCCTAACGCTGTCATGGCATTTTCTTTTTGTTATACTGGGCCTTTGAATGAAGAGTGTGTTTGGTTGAGCCAGACAGCCCGCGTGAAGTGGTATGGTATGAACTACCTAATGAAGGTATAGAGACAAATGCAAATCTCATCATGACCTTTGTGTTGCTGTTTTACTTTGTAGAGACATTCATAATCTGCAAACCACTACTAATGGTTTACCTCAAATTAGAAATGTGCTTTTTTTATTTGTTTAAGGCAGAAAATAAAATACTCTTGCATAACGGTGGTGGGTTTATTTACTGCAACAACACTTGATACTTAATCCTGCCCCAGTTTTTCAAGTTTTATATTGTCTTTCTCCAATATCTTATCTTATCCAACACACAGCATGTATGTTCTAACTGAATAGCTGTGAATGCAGAATATTAAAATACAGAACGTGGTCATGTTGTATAATGTGCTTAGCTGTTGCAAAAACAGTTAGGCATATAAAGGCCTATGTAATTGTTAACACTGAACAAAAGCTGGAGCTTTGGAAAACATCCATGAAGTAGAAATAGACCGGGCTGGAACCCACCCTCTGGTGGGCCCAACCATCTGACTTTCACATTTGTGCCTCTTGGCAAGGAAGTATCACACCTTGGTAACACCACTAACTTTTTTCAGAGAAAACAAACAGAACTCACTGTGAAAGGGGAAGAAGTGAGTCACAAAAGCAGTGGTTTCATGAAGCAGCAGGCAGGGATTTTATTTTCTTCTAAAGTGCTGGAGAAAATGGATGGGTTTAGCTTATTTTTTTGCTCTCTGTTCACTGCAACTTGATCCCTCCCTCCAACAGCGACTGGCTGCAATGACTAAGCAAGGAGGACTGTGCCGGGAAATGACTGGACTGCACATTAACCAAGTAAGACACGATGGCCAACTAAGAGCAGAGACTACCAGCAACCTCCCTTACCTCAAGCGTCCTGACACCTATTACGTGTCTGTCACAAAGGCACACCTGAGGAGCTCTAGGACAAATCACAACAACTGAGTAGCATCTCATTTACAACCACTTCTGACATACTGTCAACCGCTCTGTAAAATTCAGACGTTCTTTTATCTGGACTCTACTTGCTCGTAATCATCTTTATTAGCTCTTACTTTGTGCTGTTTGAGTTACACAACAACAACAAAAAACAGTAATGAATGCTTATGTCGAGAGTTACGCAAGAGCTTTTACAAAAGGTGAGGCGTTTCCATGCTTCACCTGGCATCTCGGGATTAAGAAGAAAGGGCTTTATATCGTAATTGCTGTATTCTTGTATTCCAAGCAGATGGACTAATGTAATAACGGACATTGTGTGCTTCTGCTTTTAAAAACAGCCTGGAGGATTTTGACTTCAGCATTCAGCATAAGGTAGAGCCAAGAGGCCGCGTGTTTCCGATAGCAAAGCTTAGTGCGACACTCCCTGAGCAGACTTCTGTTCTCACTGGCTCCATTAGGTGACATCTTCAGATTTGCTTGCAAAATCTGCCATCTCAGGGCCCTACTTCAGACATGTCAAACACTGTTTCCACAGAAAAAAAAACAAAAAATGTCTTGAAACAACAACACACACCAGGCTCAAACTGAAAGGTGTGAAATTACACCAGCAGTGTTATACCTTTCCATTGCTGAACTATGTAAATGCTGCTTTTAATGCATCTTTTCAACTATTAAATGTTCTAGTGGTCTAAACACTCTGTAACTTTCATAGTTGAGATGCGACATTTATTCCTACAACTATTGAAATTTAATCTACAAAGCTATGTATTTTAAAAGTTCTAAAGCAAACTGTTAAATGTATCTTTAAATCTTTGCCTTTAGGATAATAAAATTACACTCAACAGTCCAGCATATGAAAGGGTGGGGCTCAAATTCAGTGTGTCGATAGGAAAAGTAAAGAATTAATATTAAAACACCTGAAAAAAGGTTCTGAATAATGCCACATGTAAACGAGTAGGAAACCCAAAAGTTCTGTTTCAGTATGAAGATTACAGTGGTGTCTCACACCTTAAAGACACATTTTATTTCCTAACAATGAGACTTGGAGATGGAGGATTTGCTTTATCAATTTCAGTCGATAAAGGCGAACTCAAGAAGCAACTACAGAACCGGTGTATTTATTTGTTATTGAATATTGTGACATATTGATAAAACACTGGAAACTTACACCAGAGGAAATCTTCCGTTCCTGCTCCCCTAGATTAACAAAAAGAAATGCTCTCTTCACCTGTAATCAGAAGGCCTGTCTCGTGGGAAAGGGGAACTTATACACACAAAACTGACTATAGATTGACAAAGGAGGAAGTTTTGCCACCTTTAATCCACAAATATTGCATAGAGAAAATACACCCTTGGTATGTCATATCGGCACAAAAGAAATATTTCACACGGCCAACAAATACAGTAGTTGATCTTCATTATAACTGTATAAAATACTAAAATGGAGAGTTAAGAGGGGTATAAATGTTCTCCAAAATAGACAGAAAATATTTATGTCTAGAAAATAAGATCTTTTTAGATAAAAGTAACAGGTTAACAGTACTCTGAGTAGCAACCATTTGTCATTCCTGACCCTGACAAGGCACTCAACATCTGAGCGTGTAAACAGAGAAGATGGATAAAAATTGGCTTAGAAGCCTGTAGGAATCATCATTATTGAACACTCGGGGAAAACCATGAACAACTACAATTTTTAATTACTATTTATTAGAGCAGAAGTTATCAACATGGGTAAGATTCTATGTAATGAAGGTAACATCATCACATTAACTTAGTATATTGACACGTAATAAATAAAGCATGTTAAAATGAAAACTGAAATAAACAGTGTATTGAACTTAGAACTGGTTCTCTGTATCTTGCTAACAGACTTTGCCCAAAAGCAATTGTGGCTGTCTTCTGAATAGAGCCAGTTGAACAAATATGGATACAACCCAAGCTCCTAGACTGCGTTTTCACACTTTTACCTAAATGCAGCACAAATCTGACAGCATTTGACAATTCTTCTGGAACTTACTTGTAAGCAAACTCACACTAAATAGCAATCTCATTGCATGTGCCTTCAAAAGGGCACATTTTGAAATCCTGTGAACAAATGTCCAACCTGCATATCTCTGGGGACTGTCATTATGCTGACAAGCATGACCCTTTCACTATCTAACATTCAGAGTTTTGCTTAGACAATCATTCAGATTCCCGGAAGCACAACATCTATGAGTTCAGTGAAATCCGCCCTTCTAAAGACCAGCAAGTTTTCACAAACACCTCTAGAATTGTAAACAGAAAACAAGCATTTTTTTCAGTGTGGGTTTTACAGAGGATGGGAATTATTTTTCGCATTTGGACATCTATTACTTCCTGCAATCGAGTGTAAAAGTCCCCCACACCTTCCAGTCCCATCACTTTAACCACCTGATTGAGGATGCACTTGATATGTTTGCTCTAGGATTTACATAGCTATGTTTGTTTTTCTTGTCCAATGACTTGTTATTACTAAATACCATAACTTGGATATTTACATTATTCCCTACATTTAATCAGAATATAACACTCTGAGATCTCAATCTGTAACCTTTCAAATTCTTAGCAACTGGTCCACACAGGTCTGTCTGGCCCTGGGGAAGTTTTGGTCCTCTGTTATCCAAAAGGCAAACACAGATTCTGGTTTTGTGGCTCACTACATCAGTTTGATAATCTAACCGAAGGAATTAGCTAAGCAAAAAACTCCCTTTAATAGTCAAACGGCTTTCTTCTCCCACTTCTATAGAAAAACTTAAGAGCTATTATACAGCGGCTGTTCAGCATCCTCTTCTGGGCTCTGCTCCACAGAAAGTATCTGAGCAGGGGTTTGTCTGAATTACCTCAAGAGGAAACAGAGGGCATCCTCTGACATCAGCATCCATCTCTCTTCTCAGCATTAACTTCCTCTCATCTCCTGTAGATAAGTACATGAAAAGAGTTACTTGAAGTGAGTTTGCTGGGGTGCAGGGAGGGAAAGGGTATGGGGAGGTAGCTGTAAGGTATCTGTGAACCAACTGAAAACACGGTAAATTGTGAAAGGGCTGTGAGTGACTATAGCCAGAAATGCAGCAATTAACAGACTAACCACATAACTGCTAATGCCCAGATACCTTGCTCTCCGATTAAGCAAACACAACTCTTCAACCGCAGCTGCACACTGTGTGTTTCCAAGCTGAACTGAACAAACTTTGACTGCAGAGAAGTCACACTTTTTTTTTATGCCATGTTTATACTTTTAAAAACTCTTCTTAAAAATGCTTACCACTCATTGTAAGAACTGTGGCAACTAACCTCACCTGCCAGAGACCTTAGTTCTGGTGTCCCTCTTTCTCACCTGTCCTCTGGAGGGTCTCCTGAAGCGGTGAGCCGTCATGAGGGGTAACATCTGGTGCTGCCATGGCGGCGTGAAGTGACTTGAATTTCACTTTGCTGTGGAACATTTTCTTACATTTTCTTTGTATCTTTCTGAGGGACTCCAGCTGCATGCAACTGTCCACCTCTGAAAAGCCACATTCATCAGATGAAAGATCAGAAGAAAGCTTTTTTCGCTTTTTCTTCATTTTGTGAGCATTTTTCTCCTCTTCCCTGGGTTGTGTCTCACTTTTCTGTCCTTCATGCCTTAATTTACTACTAGACCTCTTATGCAACTTTTTAAGCTTATGTTCACATTGCCTTGCCAAGCCCTCATGAACAGAATTAGAACAGAGATTACATTTGCTGCTTTCCTTCTCTTGACCTTCCAGAGTTACATTTTTAAGGTAAACCATTAATTTTCTTTCTCCAGCTCTTGCAGGCAACCAGCCTTTATTACAATTGCTGTAAATTTCTTCACACCTTCTTTCTGTTCTCTTCATTGAGCCTCTATGTGGCTCTCTGAAGTACTCAGAATCACCAATCTCTTCCAACAAACCCTTTAATCTGCAAGCAGGTCTACATGTCTTGTATGGTACAGTGTCCCCATCGATACCATCTTCTTGTTTGAACTCCTTATCACGGGTAACAGCAGTGCAATCCAAAGAATGATTCAGTCCAGTGTGTGGTAAGTTATCAACAGTGAGTGAGTCATTCCTCTGCACTCCAAACACTTTTGCAAACATACCCACGTAGGTCTTGTTTTCTAACACCATGTCTATTGACTCAGGTTCCTCAACAGCGACCAGCTTATCATTATCATTGCTACTACAATTTCTCTTGAGGTTCTGTGCAGGACTCACTTCTCTGAAGTGCTGACCATGTTTGTTACTCAAGCTGATGTCAAAATCGTTATCGCCATCAGACACCACTCTCTTCCACCAGCACTTGTTCACAGTGGTTTTTGGCTCAAAGCAAACACGTGCATAGCGTGGCGTCTGATAGTAGTTTAGTAAATAATGGATGAATTCATCAGTCTCATAAACCTTTTGCTTTTGGCAACTGTCTCCATCGGACACTGCCTGAGTGTAAACTACATTCAACCTTGGGTAGTCCCTTTCCTCACGAGATTCGATGACCCTGCAGTCCTGAGTAACTGTAATGAGTAAAGATCCACAGGAGCCGCAGGCGCCCCTGCCAGGCAGTCTGGCCGCACCTGGGGCTGCAGAGGGGACATTCAAAATCGTCCTGACTATATGACGAGCAGATGCACAGAAGTTACCCACATCTCCTTCCTCACTAAATAAGCTGCTACCTTCTTGGGTTAACAGGCACTTAAGCTCCTCCTTCTGTTGTAACTCTTTGTGTGTATGGTAATGGGAGTTAATTGGTTCCTGATGTATGTCTTTCAAGGCTGCTTCAGAAAAGGAATTGTCCTCCCTTATGCCCAAGGAAAGATCCACTTTTTGACTTGCCAACTGCACAAAATCCTTCAAATAAAAAAAAAAAAAAATCAGAAAATTGATTACGTACATTTATTGAACAGTACATAGTGCTAAACTGCAAACTCATATGCAAGCACTCCTACAGTCAGAAGAACTACAGAGGTGAGGGATAAGTTTGGCTAATGTCACAGTTCAATCGTACAGGCTCACTATTCCAAAGTCAGAACTACAGACCCTTAATCATCGCAGAAAGCTGCATTCTCAATTAGATGAGACAGTGGTCCTTTCAACCAATTCACCTCTCTCACTGCAACTGTGTAAGAAAATATTTATTCTTTCTCTGATCACAACATCACTAGTATTGGATGCGAGTAGAAAATCACAACACTTTTACAGAGCAAATATTTGACTTAGAACAAATTGCTTTGTTATACATTGTTTTAAATGGGCCCAAAGACAACCAGTCTAAAGCTTTCCAAGTGGTGAAGCCAAGAAAACAGAAGCTTATCTAACACATCACCTTCATAACTAAGAAGGTAAATGACAGTTGTTACGGGGCTCTAAAGGTTGGGCAGAACGGCAAGGGCAGCCTCTGACTTCAACTCTTAGTAAATTACAGCCCTTCAGAAATCATTAAACTTAAGGACTGGGGAAAACACACACTTGTTAAAAGCTGCAAGCAGATTTTTCCTTAGCAAATAGTGAAGACAACACCATGTCAGCACCTGAGACATGAAAACCCCCATTTCCATTAAAACACTATTTTTCTGAGCCCAAGGCACTAAAATAAACCTTCAAACATTAATCTGTGTCCAAAAGCCTCCAATTTTATCCTGTGCTGACTTTCCCAAGACATCAGCTGAATCCAACAGAAACACAACTGACAACTTAGTGATGGCCACAAAAAAGACTTTTAGAAATGCAACTGGCATATTCTGTGTCCACTGAATTCTGCCACTTGCCGACCTGAGACCAAAACAAGCAGAGACTGCATCATTTGCGTCCCTGCCCTGGAACTCCTGATTTGCAACACTGGACCAAGTCCAGCCTATTTTAACGCAGTAAGGACAAGGCCTTGAATAAGTACCAAAGGCAAAGTTTCTGGGTGGAAATGTGCTGCCTTTGCTCTCAGGGCAAGGCTGAGAGCAGAGTGTCGCACGACATGGACCTCAGGCCTTCTCAGTGTTTGGTCCGTCCCAAGGCGTTCTTCTGAATAGCATCAAGACATCAAATGTCTAGTGAATTATTCAAGTTGTTAACAAATACCTTTCAAAATTTAAAATATGTTTTAAAATAGTCTTACTTTCACACGGTTTAACAGCACTGTAAGCAGTCTGACAGATTCCACTCTTCTCTGAGCTAGCAGAGATTTCCTTTCTTCCCATTCAGGCATATTCTCTGGCCACTGCTGTTCTTCAGCTGGTACCTTCTGCTGTTTTGGGGGATGTTTCTCATCTCCATCTATCTGCCTCTCTTCTCTCCTCTCGAGTTTAGTTTTCTTTTTTTCTCTCTTGAACTTCTTTGCATCACCACGTCTTTTTCTAGGTAATTATCAATATGGGACAATTTAGATGACATTTGTTTTACATTTTGAGTCCTGGGGAATTGGATGCAAGTCTTTGAGGTGCTAATAAAAAGCAACCAGTTGCCAAGAATCCGCATGTGGCTAACGAGAAATATTTTTTGTTAGAATACATTAAAAAAGCCCCACAGCATATAGATGACATGCATCTAACTGATGCATACGTCTAGAGAGTTTCTTTGTCCCTTCAAATGGTTTGCATTCTAGGATTTTCCTTATAATCACTGCCAAGACAACAGATTCACGTTATCATTTGTTTCCAAGGACACAACTAGAGACTGATCATTTGGATCCAGTTCTTAAGTTAACAAATCTCCCAAGGGTCCCATTTAAGATGTATCACAAAACTACTTCCACTGTTCTCAACCCTAGTTGAAGCTTTGTGCTGGGTTTGGCTGGGATAGAGTTAACTTTTTTCACCATAGCTCATATTAGGCTGTGGTTCACTTTTGTGCTGGAAGCAGTGTTGATAACACAGGGATGTTTTAGTCACTGCTGCGCAGAGCTTGCACAGAGTCATGGGTTTTTCTGCTCCTCACACCCACCAGTGAGTGGGCTGGGGGGCACAAGGGGTTGGGAGGGGCCACAGCCGGGACAGCTGAGCCCAAGTGACCATGTCACTATCACGTGTGATGCAGCCCGGCTGTCCTGGGGCTGGCTGAGCACCCGCCTGCTATGGGAAATGGGGAATGAATCCCTTGTTTTGCCTTGCTTGTGTGTGGAGCTTTTGCTTTACCTGTCTTTATCTCAATCCACAAGTTTTCTCACTTTTACCATCACAACAAAGTGTGTTAGAAATATTTTTAAGAAAGTATTTGAACAATAAGGTATTAACAATGGAAGCATAGCAATGTTTTCAGAGACTTTGAATTAGAGTTGCTATGCTCTGGGTGCAAAGTGTTGGGGTTTTTTAAAACATGTAGGTGTGTAACATGATTAATTACTAGTGACAGTTTAGAATGCTATCCAAACACATTATTTGCAGAATTAAAACTTCAATATACTACTATTAATCATATGTAAAATTTAAGAACACTGCCCTAAATATAACAACAAGGAAAAAATTACACTTAAAAAGAGGGAAAGGCAGAATAGTGTTCATCTCTAGCTTTGGACCTTCCAGTCATCTGGAGGCACCTAGAAATGTACATCACATTAATTTTACTTCAGAGCATCAAGACATTGATTTGTGATGTTGCAGCATAGAGCAATACAAAACAGCCACATGCAGAATCTTAAGCAATCAAGAGCAATTTGAGAGCAACAGCTCTCTGATTTCACTCCAGGCCCACAGAGCCACAGAATAACCCCATCTGAAAGGGACCTCAAGATGTCTC
The DNA here is from genome assembly GCF_037038585.1 of Patagioenas fasciata. Classification (NCBI taxonomy): domain Eukaryota; kingdom Metazoa; phylum Chordata; class Aves; order Columbiformes; family Columbidae; genus Patagioenas; species Patagioenas fasciata. The sequence goes on from NC_092530.1 coordinate 18,697,769, forward strand.
TAGTGCAATGTTTCTCATAACCCAGAGCCCTCCATCTGACACCTTACACACAGAACCATCATGATGCTTTTCTTGTCAACAGTAACATTAATTTAAAACTATATAGCATTGCTTCAAGTTTTTCAACTCCCGTTTCCTCAAAGCTTGGATTTTTACAGTAGCTGTTCTGCCTGCATTTTACTTGCTGTGAGAGAGAGTAATAAATTTCAAGAAAATGGGACATTCTCTAAAAATACACTCTCACCTTTCAACCCCCTCTCTTTTTTTCCCCCTTTTTCAAACGTGTTCCTGTTCTTGAAGCTTTAGTCTTTCCAGGCTTCTCTTTCTTACGGCTCCTTCACTAAAATGTCTGGTTGTACCAAAAGTCACCTGTCACAGAAGAAGCAGAAATCAGACTTATCAGTCCAGTTTGCCATGTATTTACACGAACACAGACAATCTGCTGAGGAACAGAGAGACCCTGGGTGACCACCAAACACTACTGCACTTGTGAGAATGTTTCTGTCTACCCTGGCACACCAAAACATCTGGGGTTCACACTGGGTTGTCAGTCAAGCTTCAACACTTCACTCCAAAACATCTCTTCCTGCTGTGACATCAGGTGCTGACAATCTGACCTCGCACCGTTGGCCAAACCTGCGCCTGGCATGTGCTTCTGGGGACAAAAGGTTCGGTATGCTCAGCAGAGCATTCCTGGCTGCAGGATTCGCGCAGTTCTGCCAAAAACAGAGTTCACTGCATCTCAGAGCAACGTATTTTGGATCAAATCCTTGCTTGCTTAAAAATCGGTTAATTCTGTTGATGTGTGCTGCATTCAATCAGCTTCAAATGCCCAGATGTGAGCACATGAAAACACTCGAGCAAATTGTATCAAGGTCTATCTACACTGAAGAAAAAAGTAATATGAATTGTTATTTCCAGCATAGAGGTAAATTTTAAGGTCAGTTTAGAAATTACTTGCTGGGAAAAAAATACCAATACAGGGTACACACTAATAAATACTGATGAAGGTAAGCTATTACACTGCTGAAATTAAGCTTATAGATTGTAAGTTTTCTTCTATAATGCCAGATTAAGCATAGCATTTAAATTGATTCATCCCTCAGAATACCGAAGCAAAAAGGTACCGAGAACAGAACAGGCACCCTTTACTAGGCAAGAATCACCTGACATAGAGCAGCTGCTGCACCTACTTCATCCTTTACAACAAGAAACCAAGTACCTTTCAAAGAGTCTTGCCAGCTCCTGAGATCATCTCCCAATTTCAGCGCCAACCACGCTGAAGATATTTACGACTTTTACCTCATCCAACAATTTTTCACAAAATCAAAACAGTAAAATTACTTTTTTTTTATTAAAGGACTTAAGTTTGGATACATGAACTTCATATATCACTATCTTTATACCCAAACAGGACAACCAGAAGTTTTTTTTCCCTCACATGCTTAAGTCAAAAGAGTTTATGGAGGGGCTTCCACCAGTTAGCAAGGACTTCTCAGGCCTAATTTCAAGGAAAAAAGAAGTTGGCAAACCATCAACTGTGCCAGTTTCTTCCACAAAATCTCAGCAGCTAGTAACAAGTAAAGGTTAACATATTTTAATTCTGTCCATATGCCTGTGCTAAGTGTATCTGGCTGAAGAACCTCTTCCAGGAAGGCATCTGACTCCTGTTTGAAAACACGACAATATGAAAACCTGCCGCTTCCCACGGGAAGTTTGTTCTGTTCCTTAATCATTCATCATTTGAAATGGAAGCCACTTCCAGATATTGATTCTGCATGCGCCTTCTTCTATTAGATGCAGATCTTTTTACCATCTAGGTGGTTTTGTGGGTTTTTTTGTCTGGTTTTTTTTTTTTTTGGTTCGTTGGTTGTTTTTTTGTTTTGGTTTGGTTGGAGTTTTGTTCAGTTTTGGTTTGGTTTGTTTTTTCCTCTAACAGACTATAACCCAGGTGCCTCTCAGTCATGTTTCTTAGATAAAATACATAGCTTGAGCTCTCCTTGAGAGCTCTCTTCTCTCTCACAGTCTCTCATTGTGAGGCACCTTCTCCAGCCCCTTGAGTCATTTTTGTTGCAAGGTTCTAACACTCTCCAAAGTGAAACATACAAATCCCAAACCTGTACACAGCATTAATTTGGTCAGTGCCATACATAGTGAATTGACTTAAGTCTACTTTCTTTTACCACTTAAAGATATTATTCACAACACTGCAAGGGAAACCCAAGCTGTTGTTAATGTACAATAACCCTTTCAAAGCCTTACAGAAAAGCATGAGAATAAATCAGTAACTCTGAAATTGTTTTCCTGAATATCTGCACGACTCTTTTTACACTGACTACGTTATCTTAGAACACTCTAAAATGTGTCACACAAGTTCATACTTTAAAACAAAATCAGACTTCCGTGAAACATTAACAGCCTGGCAATATCTAACCTGAAACACCCATATAGTCCATATGAGTAAAACACAAGTCATAAGAATAATTTAACTCAGAGGTGCCCCTCACCTTCCCTCACAGTAGAATCATAAAATCACTTCAGTTGGAAAAGACCCTCAGGATCACCAAGCCCAACCATAACCTAACTCTGGCACTAAACCATGTCCCTCATCCAAATTTTTAAACCGCTCCAGGAATGGTGACTCCACCACTGCCCTGGGCAGCCTGTTCCAATGCCTGACAGCCCTTTCTGTGAAGAATTTTTTCCTAATAACCAACCTAAACCTCCCCTGGCACAACTTGAGGCCATTTCTTCTTGTCCTATCTCTTGCTACCTGGGAGAGACCAGCCCCCTCCCTGCTACAACCTCCTGTCAGGCAGTTGTAGACAGTGATAAGGTCTCCCCTCAGCCTCCTGTTCTCCAGGCTGAACAGCCCCAGTTCCCTCAACCACTCCTCATAAGACTCATAAGAGTAGCGCTAGCTCAAACAGCTCTTACCATCCCCAGTTTCCCAGCTGGTCACTCATGTCAGGCCCTGGGCCATCCCAAGTTTCTGAGACCATATTATCAACCAGGGCAGCAAAAAGCTCTAATTTGGAGAGAAGAAAAAAAAAGCCTTTGTGCAGTTCCACCAGCAGAGCCGCAGGAGAGCTGGAAGCAGAGGGGATTGTCAGGACCGCAGGGGTGGGTGTGCAAGAGCAACTACGAGCAAATGGCAACGGGGCAAGAGTTTGTACTGAATCATAGCACGAGAACGTCTGTCACCCAGGGAAAAGCATTTACCAGAAAGAGTCGCTTGGAGAAGTTTAAACAAGAGGTTTAAACAGCTTTTCAACAGACAGGCCTGGTTTACTCAGCTCTGTCTGCGCAAAATTAAGTGAAACGCAGAGACGATCAGAAGTGGTGCTGCTCGCTCAAATACTGCAAACAAAAGGGGCATTTTCAAGCTAACGCCACGCATTGCCACTTCGTGCTGCGTGCTTTGAGCTGGGGATGAAGAAAACCTCAAGCCAACGGCACCTTCATGGATGCAACTGCGGCAAGGCCGCGGTCCCTCTGCTCAGCGGGAAGGTGCCCGAGCCCCGGCGGGATCCGCGGGCACCGCCCGCCACAAGTAGCCCCGGCCAGGGCCCGAGGGGCGGCTTCGGCGGGAAGTGGAGTCCGGAGGCAGCGCCAGGGCCTGACCGGCTCTCCTGCCCCGGCTGCGAGCCCCGGGGACGGAGCGGGGCAGCCGCCCCCTGCCACCCCCAGGCCCTACCCCGGCTGCCGGAACGCCCGTACGGCCCCACGCCAGCAGGGCCAGGAGCGCCCCGAGCCTGGCGACCCGCGGCGCCCTACGCGCGGACCAGGGAAGGGGGCGAGGGGCTGATGCTTCTCCGCCCGAGCCCACGGTCGCCGGCCGAGCCAAGCCCGACATCAGCCTGCACGTCCCGGCAGGGCCGCGGGCTCCGAGCAGCCCCACCGGAGCTGCCGCCAACCGCTCCATCCCCCGGTTCCTCGAGCCAGGCCCGGCCGACATAGAGGGGAGCGGCCACCCACGGGCCGCTCCCCCGCAGCCGCGACCGCTTCCCCTGGGGGAGCGGGGCACCGAGCCCAGCTGCCCGCCCTGGAAGCGCCCTCCGCTGGCAGTTCCCCAGTCCCGCAGGCCGGCTGCCTTACCGCTCCGGCCGCCGCTGCAGCCGCTACTGCCGCCCACGCTTCTGGGCCCCCGTCCCAGGGCCACTCCGGGGCGGAGCGCGGCCACGCCGAGCAGAGGCGGCGGGACCCGCCTCTGGGGCGCGCCCGACCGCCGCACGCTCCTCCCGCCCCCGGCAGCTGGGCTGGCGGCTGCGCCGAGCCCTCGGCCCCAGGGCGGGGGCGCTGCACCCAGCGGGGCCATTTTGTGGCAGGGCAGCCCGGAACTGTGCGGTGTTTGGGGGTTTCACGCGTGTTTTTGAGGAACAATCGGCAAAGCGGGGCAGGGCGGAGCTCCAGGAGATGCCGGTGGCTGGTCACCGTGTGCATGCATTGTCTTAAAAAAACCCCAAGACAAAGAGTTACTTCCTCACCAATTGCCTCTTCTACGTGGTGTAAAGGCTTAAGTTACAGGCGTGTGATGCAATAAAATGTTTTTGGTTTTTTTTGTCCTGTAGCAAAAGTAGCTCATCCAGCACTGCTTCATCTGAGCGATAGATGTGGGAGGATTAATATCAGCTCTTCCCTGTTTTCACACTGGCTTCTGCGTGTTTAACCAACAGAGACGCAGTGCCTGTCTCTCTTAGCACTGTGTGGCAGTCAGCTCCCCGCAGTGCAGAAGCTGCCAAGGGTGTCAGCGCCTCTCCAGCGCACTGTTGAAGGTGCCATCTGCATTGTCCGTGCTTGCTCTCCCTTTAAGGTCGCCAATGGACTTCAATTTAGGGCAGTCATTCACGCAAATACCCCCTCAGTTTTCAGTGGTTTTTTGCTTCCTGCAATCTTCCAAACACAAGTGTAAGACATGTTTTATGTCCTTTCTCCACCTTCTAAAAACAGACACATTATTTCTTCCCTTGTGGTGGTGCAGCTGTAAACACCACGGTCAATGATCGTAGGAAGCACACAAGGCTATGACTGCAGGCAGAGGTGTGAACCGAGCACTTCTTTTCTCCGGTGGCCCAATTGCTATGTAACCAATTACAGCCTAAGTACAGTTGTTACACGCATATTTACTGAAGGGCTGGTCCCGTGGCTCCTGCCAAAACAGCCCTGAGTGATTGAAGGGCAGTGATCAGGAATGCAGCCATGTCAGAAGAGATGCAGCAAGATGCTGTGGAGTGTGCTACTGAGGCCTTAGAGAAGTACAGCATTGAGAAGGACATTGCTGCTCACACAAAGAAGCAATTCGACAAGAAATACAATCCCACCTGGCACTGTACTGTGGGAAGGAACTTCAGCAGCTACCTGACTCATGAGACCAAGCACTTAATCTCCTTCTACCTGAGCCAAGTTGCTATTCTTCTTTTCAAGGCTGGTTAGAACCACGGACTGTTACTGAAACTTGCATCCGGTTACCAGACCATGTGCCGACTCCTCTGACCAGTTACCACAGCCTTCCTGAGGACATGGGCCTTGATCTTCATGGCCTGTTCACCTGTGCTGTTGGCAGCGCTTCTGGCTGGCGCTCCCCTGCCTGATCCCACAGCCGTGGGGGTGGTCGCCGTTGCTCAGGCCATGCCTGGGCCTCCTCAGTGACTCCAGGAGAGTTGCTGGCTCCCGGCGGGTCTCTCCGCTGTCCAGGCATTTCCCTGTCTCAGCAAAACCCTCTGTGCCAGACCTGCTGCACCACTGCAGACCGGGCTGGCTCTGGGGAAGCTCCCCTCAGCAACTGACAGTAATGTCAGAAACAGGGGCAACATCAAGCTTGCCAACCACTCTGGGAATAAGATTCTTCCCAAAGGCAGGTGCACCAGTGCCAATGTGGGTGTAATTATTTTTTGATCAGGAATGCATCCATGTCAGAAGAGTTGCAGCAAGATGCTGTGGAGTGTGCTTCTCAGGCCTTGGAGAAGTACAACATTGAGAAGGACATTGCTGCTCACATAAAGAAGCAATCTGACAAGACATACAATTGCCGTTGCTCTCATAATGCCTGATCTTTTCTCCCAGACCTGAGGTGGAATCATGAACAGTCTAGAGGTTCTGAAAGCCTTGAAAGCTTTTGTGAATGAGCCCAGTTATACTGGGTGGAGCGACCTCAGCTGCAGCCTGGGGATTCTCTCAACTCTCCTGTCCCACACAGACTTCAGTGAGGAAATGCACGTGTTAGTGAAAGATGGCTTTTCAACAAGAGGGGAGACACTACGATGGGACCCAAACCTGGAGAGGGTCATCTAGATGCACTTCTGAGAGGCTGGGCCTTGGGCAAACTGGGAAAAGCTGGCCTCAAGGCAACATTAGAAGAAGCCTGATGCCCATTGAAGGACCATGTGGAAGGAAAACATCCGCTGTCAGCTGATCTGAGGAGTCCTGAAAATATTTTGAAACATGGAGACAGAACTACTGTAGATACTAAACTGTAGCTTCACAAGCCAGAGGACATGAAGGAGGAGAAGGACTGAATCAAACCAGTTCATATGGCCATCTCCCAACCAGAACCGATTCCAAAAGTTCTCACCTTTGTCAGTGGCTTTTTTATTTTTTTAAGTTTTTTTCATATCTGGTTTTATTTTGTCTGGTCCCTTTCCACAGGAGAAAAAATAACAACAGACAAACTCACACCAACCACCATGGATTAGATTGTGCTGTGGAAAGCCGAGGTCATCTGCTGATTCATTTTATCAGCCAAAGCAAGTACATAAAAACTCAACCAAAAAAATGAGTAATGAAAATGGGAACACTGGATGGAAAAAATGCATGCTCAGGAAGAATCTTAAGCTGAGGCTTGTCTTGTTTAGATGAGATAGAAAGGCAAACCTGTGCTCCAGATTCCATTACCACCCGTCCCGAGGCCCTGAAGTCTCTTTTGATCAGCCTTGGACTAGGCGTTGCGACTTCATCACCACCCGCGTGAAGAGCAGTAACAGACACTAGTCTGAGGGCCGTACCAGCTGGGAAGTTTCCTAGTGATGTCCTTAACCGGGTCCCAGGCAGGCAGCAGACTTCCCTAAGAGGAGGGTCTGTCCGGCAAATTGGACCCTCTTTTCCCTCAGAAGGGGGTTCTGCTTCCTTGTGGGTTTCCTAGAAGGAGCAGTTGGCCTGGCTGCAGCTCAGACTGTGGCAGTTGCACATACTCCCCCTCCCCTACACATCGCCCCTGTCCTGCAATGGGGCAGTTAATAGCTCCTTTTGTTTAACCCTCTGTCGGTTAGCTAGGAGAGGGGAAGAGGTGCCAAGGAGGCACGAAGTTTCGGGGTGCCCATAGCCAGAGTAGGGGTGCAGAGAAGCTGAGAAGCTTCTGGAATGCCCACAGCCAGATCTGACAAGACTATAAAAATGGGGTTCCCACTGAGGATTCCCTTTGTGCGTGTCCTCTCGGAGCCATGGGCCAAAATGCAGCAGAGATACCCTCCCCTTAGACCGGAACGCCGTCTAAGGTAACCACCCGGGACTGGGATTGCCTCACCTCTGCGTGTGGGTGAGTGATAACTTAATAATTCCTCGCTGGACTAGTGAGTGTATTTTCCTTAATAATTCCTTGCCACTCGAGCGAGTGTTTTCCTCACTAGACAAGTGAGTGTATTTTCCAGGGGTGAGGGATGGCTCTGGCATTGTTTTTCGTGAGCCACGTGTATGCATACTGTGGATCTCCATTATTCTTATTTGCTGTAGCCCAATAATTTCCTCAACTGATATCTGAACCTGTATTTTATGTTACCAGAGTGCTAACTAATTGTATAAACCCTGTTTCTAATTGGTTGTTTTCCTGGACAGAATAAAAGTCTGTTTTGGACCTGGTTGTCTGCCTAAAACTAATTTTGGGGTCCCTCCACGACACAGACTTTCAGCTCCTTTGGAGTCTGCACCAAACTGCTGCTGGTTTGGCTGAGGGAGGTCGAGTGCATCCACCACACCGTGTATCTGATGTGGCGGTGGAGCACGTCGTGTGTTCGTCTTCATCTGTGCCCCACTTACTCCGTTCCACACGGGCCTGGTCCCGTGGTGGCCGCCAAAATGACAACGATGAGTGATCGAGAGGCAGTGATCAGGAATGCAGCCATGTCAGAAGAGATGCAGCAAGACGCTGTGGAGTGTGCTACTGAGACCTTAGAGCAGTACAGCATTGAGAAGGACAACACTGCTCACACAAAGAAGTAATTTGACAAGAAGTACAATCCCACCTGGCACTGTGTTGTGGGAAGGAACTTCGGCAGCTATGTGACTCGTGAGACCAAGCACTTAATCTCCTTCTACCTGAGCCAAGTCGCTATTCTTCTTTTCAAGGCTGGTTAGAACCACGGACTGTTACTGAAACTTGCATCCGGTTACCAGACCATGTGCCGACTCCTCTGACCAGTTACCACAGCCTTCCTGAGGACATGGGGCTTGATCTCCATGGCCTGTTCACCCGCGCTGTCGGCAGCACTTCTGGCTGGTGCTCCCCTGCCTGATCCCACAGCCGTGGGGGTGGTCGCCGTTGCTCTTGTCCCCAGCTTTATATACTGAGCATGATGTCATGTGGTGTGAGATATCCCTTTGGGCAGCTGTCACTACACTGCTTCTTGGAAAACCTGTCCTGTAGAAAGCAGATCTACTAAACAACCAATGTGACACGTCACAGAAACCTCCAGAAAATTCAAGGAACAAAACGTTCACACAAGTAAGTGTTTAAAAATGTTTTTTAAGAAAGTTCCTTATTGTAGAAGCATAGCAATGTTTCCAGAGACTTAGCATTAGAGTTGCTATGCCCCACATGCCAAGTGTTTTTTCTTGAGACATGTAGGTCTGTAACATGATTCATTACTAGTGAGAGTTTAGGGTGTCACCCAAACACATTAGTTACATAATGAAAACGTCAATATGCTGCTATTATTTATATATGAAATTTAAGAACACTGCCCTAAAGATAGAAAGGGAAAAAATGGCACATCAACAAAGCCTGAACTAATTGACCTTGTCAATCTTATCAATGATGTTCAGTTCCTCACTTTCAGCATCAACACACAGGGTTCCAGCAGCAGAACTCGGTAGTTCAGAAGCTGTCTTCTTGGCTAGTTGTGCTGAAGTAACCAGTACCCAATGGATGCCTTTAATCACCGTGGAAAGATGTTTAGTTTTAAAGGCAAAGTGAAGCGTTCTGAATGCACCTAGGTCACGGTTGTGAATTTGTTTTGGTTTGTTGTTGTTGTTTCATGCTACATAAATGCAAATAATGTAATACTACGTGAATGTGAATCGAAGCCGCAAGCACTGGCGTTCCCGCCGTTCTGGCTGCCGCGGCACAGCCCGCGCAGGGCCCGGCCCGGGGCGCTCGGCAGCGCGGGGAACACGCCGGGAGGCGGCGCAGAGTCCGGGCCCGCGTTCTCCCTTCCGCCTGGAGACAAGGCGGGGGCAGGGTCCGGCACAGCCCCCTGCGGGCGGAGCCGCCCCCGCGCTGCCCGCGCCCCTCCGGGCCGGGCCGAGCCGGGCGCGCCGCTGCGAGCGCCGGCAGTGGCGCCGCGCCGCGCCGGGCCGGGCGGGCCGGGCCGGGCCGGACCGAGCCATGGCCACCTGGCGGCGGGACGTGCGGGTGACCGGCCTACAGCGGCTGTGCTGCGCCGGGCTGGCGGGCGCGCTGAGCCTCAGCCTGACGGCGCCGCTGGAGCTGCTGACAGTGCTGGCGCAGGTGGGCACCTGGCACTGCCGGCGGGGGCTGCGCGGCGCCGGGCACAGCCTGTGCCGCGCCGAGGGCGTGCGGGCCCTCTGGAAGGGGAACCTGACCGCCTGCCTGCGCCTCTTCCCCTACAGCGCGCTGCAGCTCGCCGCCTCCCGCCGGTAAGCGAGCGGGACGGGGCCGCGGGGAGGGTGCGCTCCGCTCCTGCCGTGCGTGGCAGTTACAGCAGGGAAGGGGTGGAAAGCGCAGAGCTCGGTCCACAGGGACACTTTCATGTCTCTGTCTCAGCTGGACGGGTAGCTGGTTGTGCGTCTCTTTGCTCAAAGACATGCACCCTGGATAATAACTTCGCCATTTCATTTATTTAGTTTATCAGGCGCATAGCAGCTCTTAGGGCCTGGTGATATGCCAGCAACTGCTTAGTAAGTCAGAGGTGTTCATCAAGTGGTGAAGTGTTGGTGGTCTGTTGAAGTTGCTCAGCCAGATTCCTTTAGAAGTTAAGTGCTGCCTACAAATGTGACTGCGACATCTGTTCCTTGCAGCCAGTCTGTTTTGTTTGTATGCTTTCAAGTATCTATATTATCTGAATCAGAATAACAGCGAACTGGTGATTCAAATCTTTACCCTATCATGCAGCGGTTGTTGTGCAAATTTGAAAAGGGTTGAAGTTGATATGTGACATTTTTTTTTAAGATCCTGTTTTTGATAATGCACAGATGTTAAGTTTAGGTAAACACTGGAAGGACTGCAGCAGGATCAACGTGGAGCTCTGCCGACCCGCTCTCCTTCCTAGGATTCTGTTTTGGTGCCGGTATCCCTTAGCCCTGGACAGGAGCGTCTGGCTGTGCACACACACCAGCGTGTTCTGCTGCTTTGAGGGTTGGGTTTCTCTGATGAAGGTCAGCTGTGTGCATGGTGTGCACTTGACATTTCTGCCCAGCTGGGCAGTGGGTTGTTCCAGTCCGTGGGCTGTGCTGGGTGGGGAGCAGCGTTGGCTCAGCCCGCCCTGGCCAGTCCACCCCGCTCCGGGGCTGGCTGGGGTTCGTCATTCATCTGGCTGAGCAAGAGTTGTCCTCTCACTTCTCCGTGAGCCTTTTTGGTGATGATAAATGGAACGACCCTGGAATCAGGTGGCCTTGTTGCAACTTTCTGCTTGTAACACTGGTCAAACAAGGAGAGGAGTAATGGCAGTGGGAAGGCAGAAGCAGTGGTTTAAATGTAATTTAAAGTTCACAGAAGAGTCACTATGTTGCACCAGTTTAAACCAGTTGATTTTGAGCAAAATAACTTCATTGTTCAGCTTGAAACAGCCTTTGCAATGCTATAGTTTGTCTCTAGTTTGCACAGGGTGTTCTCAAGTGGACGTAAGCTATGAGGAAATTAAACAAAAGCTGCATACACATATTTCTCAATTCGTTATTTGGGGAATTTTTAATATATTTTCTAGTGGGAGAATGGTGTATATAAAAGCAAGAAACACAAAATGAGGGAAATGTGACCCGGTAACTTAAGTAAATAATAATGCCAATTGCAGGAGGCCCGGGCTGATCCCAGCTGGCAGCCCCAGGAGCGGTGAGTGGTGCAGGGGGAGCTGACTGTGGTTACCGTGCACAGAATCTGTCTTTCCTTGGCATTTTTAAATGTTACCTGGGTAGTGCCTGGAGACCTGCCACCACCCTCCCCACGCCTTTGTACACACACAGGAAAATCAGGACGTGTTGCTTTAGGGACCGTACAAAACACACAGGAAAAACAGTTTGTGCCCTTTTGTTTCTGCTTGGCTGGTCTTTCTGCTCTGGGCTCTCTGCAGGGCATGAGGCAAGTAGATGCAGAGATCAGTCATGCAGTAGAAAGTGCACACTTGTGAAGAAACATCAGCTGAGCAAGCAGTGACTTGTAAATCTTCAAAAATTAATTTGTTCTGGACGTGGTAATACCATGTAGTTTAAATGTAAATCTATTTAGGCAGTTTAGTTGATGCTTCCAAAATATAATGATGAGTTTCTTTACCTCTGGCTAAGATTATCCTCTCAAGTCTTTTTACTTGTTTCTTGCTGCTTCCATTACACTTCTCCCCGATGTAGGAGTGTCCTGTGCACACAGGAAAGTCTTGCTGTGCATCACAAATGCAGAAATTGTAGGTTAGCCTTTAAAACTCTGTGCTTCAATTCAAAATTTCAGATTTAGACTTAACCTCCTGAGCATAATAGTGCCTGGATGTGCGTCTTCTCTAGAGCAGTATCCCTGTGGACTTTTCTGTCCCAACATAAGCAGCAGAGGAAGGTTCAGTTGTTCTCAGTGGTCCGTGATGACGTTATCTGTATATTCTCACATGATAACTTTGGGGGGGTTAGACCGATGTCTCTTAACTGATGAGCACAGAATTTCTTGCCGACGTGTTTTAAATCATGGTAATTTTCATCCTGTAGGTGAAATTGTAAATGAGGATTTGGGTGGTCAAGAAAATTACATGGAAGTCTCTTGCAAAGCAAACTAGTAAATAGTTTGAGCAAGTAGTGTCTGTATCTTTGAAGATTTTTTTAGTTGTTGAATTGGTGCTCTGGACCTCCAGCGTGGTACCACAACTCAAGCTACGTGAGCTTCGTCTGTGCTGGGAACTGTGGTGCAAGCAGAGCTGTGCAAGGTCTTTCAGCTACTGGAAGCGTCTTAGCTCAGTAACACTAAAATCAAAGCAAATTGCTTTTGCAGAGTTATATATTGTAGTCCCTGACTTAGTTGTTAACTACAACTTCTGCATTTCTGCACTTCTGTGCAGAGCAGATTTACCCAAAATCTCTTTGGGCTCTTAGGCATGTTTTTTGGACTCTGCTCACGTTTACCCATTCACATGTTCTGTTTCACAGAGGTTCTGATGCCTGCGTGGTGTTGTATACAGTAAGGTCTTGGATTAAACACATGTTAAAATGTTAACTCCTGCTGCTGAAGTGGCTTGTGGGCAGACAAACAATTACATCAAGAATAATCTGCCTTAATTTTTCATATGTTTTATTTGTGCTGTCATTAATAATGCCTCTTTTATGTGTTTACTTTAGGCTTGTTATCCTTTTCACGGATGAGCTGGGTCATATTTCCCACTGGAGAGCCGTCATGGCGGGCAGCCTGGCTGGCATGGTCGCAACCGTCGTGACTCACCCCACTGACGTAATTAAAACACGGCTCATCGTGCAAAACCGGCTGGAACCATCTTACAAAGGAATTCTTCATGCTTTTTACAAAATTTATCATCAAGAAGGATTCCTTGCACTCTACCGTGGTGTTTCACCAGCTATATTAGGTAAAATAATAATCGGGGAAAATCACCTCGTTCTGCATTGCCTATTGCAGCTATGTAGTGTGTTTGTTTGCTCACTTGATTTCAAAAGCAAATAGTAATCTTGTTTTGTAAAAGGTATGTAGATTTACAAGGCACAACAATACTAATTACCTCTGTTGCAGCTTTATTGCTTCAAATTATGACCAAGTACATAACATTTTATGTATGGTTAAGTGTGCAACAAAATACCCTTTTTCTTCTTTTTTAGATGATCTAGTTGTGCTTGGATGGAAGATTTCCACCACTTAACTCTTATAAAAATATATATAAGTATGTACAGAGTTCCTAGTTCCTACCTAGGTGTGAGAGTGTCCCCTACCTGTTGAGTGAAAACAGTATGAGCAGAAATGTATAACTGATGTGAAAAGTGAAGATCAGTGATATTCTCTCTTCAACTGAAATTACTTTTTAATAATTTATTTACTCTCTATAGCTTTTAAAAATGCCGTTTAACTTTCAGTCCACCTTTCCACAAACGACATTATAAAAAAGCATAATAATATAATAATAATAATAATGCATAATCCCACTATAAAATTGATGAGAGCGTGAGACAACCAAAAGAGAACAGAAATATCTCTCATCCACTTGACTGCACAACTGCTGGGGTTGGGTTGGGCTGGAGAAGGAGCTTGTCACAAAAGAGATCACCTGGGGAAAGGAGCTGACTTGTCATAAGACTAAAGCAGTTAATAATTCTGACAACATGCAGATTTTAGCATGTAAATGTATGTCCCTGTTGGTACATCTACCTGCTACAACATGGGTGTTTGGTGGCAAACCAGTGGGTAAAGAGTAAAGACCTTCAAAATCTTGATCTTTCTTAGTGTACAGTGTGTTGATATAAACCTTCTGTCTGGTTTGCTTTCTAGGTGCGGTCCCGTTTTCTGCGGGCTCATTCTTTGTTTACATCAATCTGGACAAAATCTGGCGAGAACCCATAGTTCATTTCACTCCTCTCCAGAACTTCATAAACGGCTGTGTCACAGCTGGTGTGGCACAGACACTTTCTTTCCCCTTTGAGACTGTCAAGAGGAAGATGCAGGTACAGAAAGTTCATGTTACTAGTCCTTTGTTATAGATCCTTGTTGTAGGAGCTCCACACAAGACCAGCCTGGTGATCATGTAATTTTGATTCTCTTACTAGGTAGGTACAGAGGCTTTGGTTTAGGTTGGTTGGTTTTTATTGTGTTTGTTGGGTTTGTTTTGTTTTGTTTTTTTTTTAAGTCTGAAAATGATTGTTGCAAGTGTGTTGTTACACTTTCAAGGTGAGTTCAAGTACTATTATGGAATATGTGTATAGTCTGAGACTCTGTGTCTTTAGCTTTATTTCTTCTCCTTTTCATAGCAATTCCATCAAATTCTCGCAGCTCAGAAAGGGCAAACCTTCTGTCAAGTACAGGCATTCAGTTCACTTGATGGCAGGTAGGGGGAATGAGATCCGTGTCATTTTCAGAGCCTGTGTTGTCTGCCATTTATGCCTGGCATACTTAATAGCAACCACAAGAAACTTGCACAGCAGGTGTTGAGTCTGAAGGGTGAGGACTATTCTTGTTCTTATTTCTCACTGCTCTGTTTAATAAGTGACTTCCCAGTTGCTGGTGCTCCTGCTTTCCTGGAGCGTCAGCAGCATGAGAGTTACTGTATCAAGTTACTTCATCAAATTACTTTATCATTTTATATCATCTTGCTGATCCTTGCTCCTCAAAGTTTAATAATAATGATTAAAACCAAACAAATAAAAAACCACATCACCCCACAGCTTCCATAGTTCTTTTTATGATGTTGACTTTTAATTAGAACTCCTATCAGCGGAGTGAGAGTGAATAGCTGTCATTATCTGGTGGCTCTCTGGCTGCGGCAAATGAGTTTGTTCTTTCAGCCTGGCTTATAGGACTGCAGATTTAGGGAAAGCTTTTGTGATCTTACCAAAAAAGCAGTCACTTGATGTGGCATCATTATATAGATCCCCTTCCCCTCCTCAACTGACAGTCTGGTTGGTAAGTCACAAGCCAGGAAGAGGTCAGTGGAACTGTGAATTCCCCTCACGTGATCCCCAGGTTCCCTTTTTCAGATAGAGCTCAGATCCAGTGGCACAGAAGCCTTCATTGCCCTCTCTCCATCTCGTAACAGGGGACTTCAGCAGGAGAAGCAATGTCTTTTATTAGACCAGCTCGTGTAGCTGATATGTTCAGAAGCCAAGCTTTAAGCTGAGGCCTTCCCTCAGGTACCTCATAAAAGTCTCGGGTCAGAAAGAGATTCTGAGCATGAAAACTTGATAGTTTTTTCCAGCTGTATCATTTGGTCTAAGAAACGCAATTACTCCCTACAAGTCTTTTTCTGTATGTCCTTAGGCTCACAGCAACACTGTTGTACTAAAGAATAAAGAAAAAAAGGCATTTACTTGGATTTCTTCTTTAATATTTTCTATCGACACATCAGTCACTGAAGGTTCAGTTTTCATAACCTCCAGTTGTAAGTGGTGTGATGCCATGTTCTGTGCTCAGCTTTGTCTTGACAGGCATGTAGAGAAGTGGAACAGGCCCATCTTTAATTTCCTGCCACTAGGCTGTACTGTTTCACCAAAGGGATGCTTAAGACATCTGATTGGCCCTTCTAGAAAAGAAGGGAACTGGATATATTTCCAGAATGTATAGGAAATGGATATGCTAAAACCACTCCGGACAGAAAAAAGGCTCGACAACAGAGAGGTTTTTTTCCTCATAGATGCGTTGCAACAACTGCGTAGTGATTTTCCAGACTTAGAGAGACACCTCCTCTTCAGTGGTTTATTCTGAAGGCAGGGGTAAGGCAAAGGTGTTTCAAAAGAATTAGCTGCCTTGATGTGAAAGCCCATAATTTGTTTGGTACTGGAAATTACAGTGGCTTGTCCAGAAAAGAGACCTGTTGAAAAATGCACCCAAGCTGATCCTAAGAGCTCACTGAAACTCATGTAGAGTCATCCAAGCTTGTTTTTCACAGTAAGCAGCAAGATATAGCCCAGCCTTGTGACAATCAGGTCTGCTTTGTGCTTACTTGCTGGTCTGTTGAGTTTGCAGGGTGGTGATCAGAAGAGGGAAATGTCTAAGATGGCACCAGAAAAGGTGTCATGCAAAGGGAGCTAGAAAGGGAAAGAATAAAGGGGAAAACAGAGCTTCAAGACATTTCAACATTCTGTAGAAGACAGGAGCAGATACTTCTGATGACAGTTTTTCTCAGACATCAGGTTCTGATCAGCCTTCATTGAGCGATTCATCTTTCTAGCTGATAAAAACTGAGGTGTATCAAAGCCTTCAGCTACCCCCAGACCCAGTGTGAGAGCTCTACGGTGCAGGTAGGGAAATGCTGGCTTTCTTTTGAAGCTGTGAACGCTGGTGTTGTGTGTGATGAGGAACCCAGCACATTGCAGAGGTCAGTATCAAATCCTCTCCCTTCCCTTCTGTCCCACCGATCTGGCAGGTGGAGGTTGCATATTGCCAAAGATGACTTTTCCAGTGAGCCTGTTTGTGATGGGGAACCAGGGAACTGTAAGGCCATCTCAGGAGCTTCAAAAACTGAGAAACTAGGACACAAGGCTGCCTTCTCTGATTCTGGGATGGAGTACAAGCCTGAGACCAGAACATCCAGTTTGGGTCTTCACCTGACAGCTAGGCAGTCTTGGACAAGTTAGCTCCATCCATCTCCTCATCTAGACAATGCTCAAATTGTTTGCACAGACTAGAAAATGAGTTATTTTGTGGGAGGAAGGAGAAGGTGTTATATTTAATCTCAGTTGTAATAATTTTGTTTCCTCCTTTCTCATTTTACGTATCTGAATCCTACAGTGCTGACGTCAGCAGCTTCTGTCACTGACATCTGTGGGAGCAGGAGCTGACTGTCAGTGAACAGTTCTGCCTCTGTGTTTTTAGTGATGTTTTATGATGTCAGATTTACTCTGTAACCATGGCTTCTTCCCCCTCTGCTATTAGAATTATCTTTATCATGTTTGCTTTTTTTTACCAAGATTCTGTGTTTGCTAAATACACTTGGATGTTTTTCTTCAAATAAATGTTAATTGTACGAGTGAGTCTTACAGGATGTGAGTCCTCTATGTTGTGCTTATCCTAATTTTATTCCTTTGTTCTCCTTTTTTCACTTTGCTCCTGATTGGCATGTTAGAGAATTAAGAGGTACTGTATGCATGTTTCAGCATGGAAATATGGCTTTTGTTGTGCATCTGTAGAAGGGGATTAGTGAAGGAGAGGGTTGTTCAAACGGGTGTTCTATATGAAATGTTTTCCTGACTCACTCTTATGCTGTATCAGTTTCTGAACAAAGACATACTCATCTTTATATCCTTCTGCCTGTTAGTCTTGGCTTTCCTTCTTTACCTCACAATATCATGTTCTTTGTTAAATCCAGTACCCAAATGATATTCAGGTACTGCACTTTTACTTTTGCAAACTTGCATACAAGAACACTTTTATTTTTTTTTTAATTTTTTTTACCTTAAGCAGGGAAATACCTGGTTATGGATGAGTCTGGGCCTAAGGGAAGCACTGGTAGTACGTTTCCACTTACCCACATCATCTTTTTGCCTTTGACGACCTTCATCAGTGCATACTGGACTGAGCTCTGGCATTTCAGTTAGGGAAGACAAATTTGAAGCTGCTGTATGGCATACAGAAAATTATTATTGCCACTCAGAAGATTACTATTATCATTAGAATGACACCAGTCCCAGGCTGTGTGTAGAACTGAGAATCTACAAACACGCAAATGGTCAGCGCAAACCTAACACCCCAGTTTGGCGCTTCACTTGGTGCACGTGGCCCTCGGAGGCAGGCTCAGACACCCCTGGGTGGCACTTCTCAGCCTGCATTCCAAACTGACCTCTGACTTCGGTAGCTTTGTTAAACAAAAGGCACAAAGACGACTCTGAAGTTTCACTGATACGCCCTCAGCTGCACAGTTACTCCCCACCCGCGTACATGGACAAGCTGCGCAGTTTGCAGAAGCTCAGTCTTGTCCCCATATTTTTCTGGTATAGCTTGTTTTAATTTCTGTGACCAAAACTTGTCTGAAAATCATCTTCACCAGTAAATGATACTTGGGGATGGCTTTACCATCAGACCCTTGTACTATGGAATAACCATACTTGTAGTATACTGCAGCATTCAGCACATTTTTGGTGTTGACTGCACAGAATCCATAAGTTGTGAGGACATCTCTCTGGGGAGAGCATTATTCAGTAGTGATCTTTCTGTTTTAAAAATCCAGGCTTTGAATTCCCTCCACTGCCATAAACCAAGAGGCTGACTGTTCTTGGTGAGTGTGGACTCTTGCCACCCATCACCCCAGAAGTGGCCTCTTTCAGGTGACAAAAGTGAATCAGTTGGGCCTCAGCTGCCTATAAATCTGCAATGTGTTTGGGGGCTTTGGGGGGTTGTGTTGTTTTGTGGTTTTTGGGGTTTTTGTTGTTCTTTGGAACACAAGATGCTCTGCAAATGTGAAAACTGTTGTAAATGGTGTAAATGCTATGAGTTCTTAGTAAGCTAGAGAAAGCTAAGCTGTCATTCCCTTCGTAAAGTAGCCTGTTTAAAGTAAATACAGTCTTGTGCCATGTTGGCACATTTCTAGTCTGAAGTCAGTTAAAGGAGATACTGAAGTCTTTCTTTAAAAGCGGTGCTGTTATTTAAGGATTTATTTTAAAATAGTCCCCTATGTTTCTTGCATGGTAAAAGTCAGTCTAGGAAGAGCCCAGTGGCTGGGTTATACACAAAGCTTTGGAAAAGAAAATGATGAATGTTTGTTAGAAAAGCACCTCCTCACTGCTGAAATGAGGAGACAGGGTTCCTGTGTTCCTTAAACACGAGTGACCTGCGGAGAGGGCTGTGCAGTTGGACATGGCCACTGGTGCCACGTGGCAGCCTCTGAGAGCTCTCAAGCTGCAATGTCCCTTCCCTTTGTGAGATCCGTGTTCTTGTCAGCTGGGAATATCAAAGTTATTTGAGTCGCGACCCAGTTTAAAAATAAGAAATGCTTTTTGGGTCGTGTGGTTCACATGACATCTCGAAAGCATACGTGCTCTTAGACTCGGCACGGGGAGACCCTTGATAGTCAGCGGCATGGGAGCTTGAGCCTTGAAAATACTCAGAGATGGAGCCATTTGATCACACAGAGTGGTAAATTCCATAGTATGGAAGCAAATAAGGAGCACTGTGACTACTTTAGTCTGATTCCCAGTGGAAGTAAGGCTTATATGGTTCCTAGCTGTCTACCCTTGTCCCCAGTGACTTTTGATCCTGCTGTTCCATGTCCACTTAACTTGATAGAGGAGCGGAGGTTCCAGAGATATTAACTTACTTCAAGTTTTGTGAACACAAGTGCACAGATAGAGACAAAACTTCAAAAATACTTCAGCTGAAGGGGAGGCTGCAGTGTGAGTTCTTTCTTGCTTGTTTTCCCTGTGATCTCACACTCTCCTTCTTGGTGCTTGGGTTCAGGCATCAGCCAGCAACCCATGCCCGGGGTGGCACTTGAACGTAGGACCAGCCTGGCTCCTGTGGTTATTAGCAAATAGGTAACAGACATCAGATTCCAGTATTAGTAAAATCCCTTCCTTCCTCCTCTTTTCCCCTATGTCTAAATGCTTTCAGCTACCAGCATTCTTTACTGTTTTGTGGGTGTTGCTATAAATATATTTTGTACCCCTTTCTCTGAGGCTGAATGCCCCACAGCTTTGAAAGTACCTGTCCCAGTAAAGTGTTGAGACAATGCCTGAAGGCTTTACCTTCTAAAAATTTATGGGTGCTCTCTTTTTTATATCTGATTTATTTTGCTTGATTTGGTGTAATTCTTTACCTCATCCACATAAGGCCAATGGAAATCTATCCTCTGTAAAACAAAATTCCCACGAAATGCTTATTTTCTCCTTGGTTCCTCCACGCAGAGCTGTCATGCAAGGGGTTTGCACTGCCTTGAGGAAAAAGACCTCTACATTCTTCATACCACAGGTGTGAAAAGCAAGGAAAGCTTAGGTTCAGTGGCCAAGGAAGGATTTTGCAATAAACCGTGAAGTCTCAGGGTAAACCATGCCTGGCAATAATGTGTTTAAAGCTGAGAGTCAGACTTCTGAGCAAGCAGTGAGCTGTTTTGCTCGCTCGGTGCCGTTGATCTCAGAAAGGTGAGATGGTTTGGCCTCAGTTCAGGTTACGGAGGAAAGGACAACATGTTCCTCGAGTGCAGGAGCTGGAGGTCACAGCTCGGGAGCCAATCACCTCCTGATAGCTTGTCATCATTTACCTGCCTGCAAGCCCAAGCATCTCAGGTGGACTTTAACCAGGGTAGGTCAGCATTACTGAACCACCGACACAGAAATGACAGTGACTGCTGGGTGAGGCTGTCCTCCAGGAGGAAGGATTGATTAGCCCAAGAGAATGCATGCTTTTTTCCCCAATGTTAATACTTATTTACATTTTAATTCTTAGTTATTTGAGTGCCATGAAATAATCTCTCAAGCATTCAACTTCCTCTTAAGTGAAATTTCTGTTGGCTCTAGTGGCATTAGCTGAATGAAAACTGCAATATTTATCCTTCAGTTTCCTTTGAGCTACAGTTGTGCTTGCCCGCTGCATGTGTCCATATTAACCCAGACTGCAAAGACTTCTTATTTTAGGTTCTGGATTAAGAGCATGAACTCTTGACCTGTGTTGTAAAGTGCCTTCCTATGCTGTCTTTTTTTTAAATTCATCAGAAGTGTAGGATACCTGAATCTGTTGAAATATTAAATAACAAGCAATTTTGCTATATCTGCCATCAGGATAGCATGCTGCCTATGGCACCCATTCACATTCAGTTGATCTTTCATAGTCTGTGCCAACAGTACTACAAATTCAAAAACCAAATAACTGGCAGATCTTTGTACCAACAAACTTATGAACAGTAAAGGGGGAGGAATTGTATAAATTGAGAGGGACATATTTCTAAATAGGCTCTGATAAGTTTAAATTGAGACAGCTGCAACCCAAAATGTCCTAAAGTGCAACTGAGAATTTTTTATCTGCACAGCTCTGGGCACAGGTGGCCCAGCCGCTGTGAGTGCTGCCGCCTGACCTGGTGGGCTCAGCTTGGTCCTCATGTGGCTCCTGTGAGCTTTGGAAAGGTCCAAGTGATGGATCTGTGGATGGGCACGGTTCCCTCAGCAGTCACCGTGAGCTACTTCTATCCTTCAGTGCTCAGAGGAACTGAGCGGGAGGAGAGGGGCTGCGGGAGGTCACTGAAGGGGAAATCTTTGTAAGGGACTGCGAGATTAGTTCCCAGAATGGAACTATGTTGTTCTGGCAGTCACCTTGTGATACAGACAAGGGTGTCTGAAGAGTCCTTAAGTAATAATTAACTTGAGATTTGTCATGATGATTCACCCTGATTTAAATATTTTGTTTATGTAAAAAACGTGAGTGCAGGTAGGTTTACTTTTTGGGGTTTTTTTATACATGTCTCTCTCTCTTGGGTTTAGATTATTGAGATAGAGCGCTAACTTTGGGGATGCGTCAGTGACGTAGTAGGCTTGGCCTCCGGATACTGAAAGACTGTGTTTGTGAGAGAGCAGGTGGAGCCAATTCTGCATGTGCTGTGCTTTAATTTAGAGAACCCACTGTCCATTATTAAGATTATTAACTTAGCCCTGCTACTGCTGTGAGTGACGCCTTGGCATGCTGCTGGTGCAGGGAGCTGTGCTGTGTCTCCAGCCTTCTGCACTGTGAGGCAGCCATAACGAGGGGAAGGTGTATTTAAAAACATTCGTAACAAACAGGTTTTCATGCAGCAGCCCATAGTGTCAAGTGGTGTCAAAATGAAGGGATTCAAGCTGCTTAGAGGTGGCATGGTGGATTGAGGTTTGAAAAGTTATTTCTCTCTTTCTCACTGTTGGATTTAGCTATTGCTTTTTAAACCTTTACACTCCTTAAGTAACAGAGCCAAGCACACAGCGGAGCTTCCTTGTACCAAAGGAGCATAAGTGAACATGTGCATGACCCTTGGCTACCAGACTAGCTCCGTTACCTTGAACTACCTGCAAAGGCAGGGCTGGTAATACTGTGAAATCTCAGTAGTTAAATCCCATAACGTCTGCGTCTGTGAGGCCTAAAACAGGACGCTGTGGGAGCTGACACCACAGCTGGGAATCGTGGAAACAGCTGTAGCCCCATGGAGTTCACAAGGCCAGTGTAGACACAAAGGGGATGAGCAATTGCAACGGTTGAAATACTTTCTCCCCCACAAATGTGATCCCTTTCTTACAAATCAGGTACATTGTTAAGCTCAGAGAGAAGCAAATGCTTCTATTCTCCCCTCCTTAAGGTGTAAAAGACCATGGATTAAATCCTAGGCCCTACTCTTGTCTGAGGTAAAAGAGCCAGGACGTGATGAAAGGGACCCAGAAGATAACAGATCAGGATGTGGTGGAAGCCAACTGCTTTCTTTCTCAGTGCAGACAGCTGCTTTCCCAAAATCACCTCCCAAAGCCCTGTCAAAAGGAAACTGTATAGATTTGCCTGTTACCTGCCATCAAAAGTATTTCACATGCATTTCAATGATGCACAAAAAAAAAAAGAGAAAAAAATCCAATGTGATTTTTTTTTGTAGATAAAGGAGACTACGCAGTTAGTGTGTGCTGTGATTAGGGCTTTTTTTTGTTAGCTTCTAAATTTTGCCAGTAGATTTGCCAGTAATTCAAGGGCATGCAACAGCATTAAAATTATTTGATTAGCATCTTCTTTTATATGCCTGGAGCGTAAGTTTTGATTCGTTTCCATTTCCAGCATCTAAGTTGCCAAGTATTTAAAATGCTATAGCTGAGGCATCTGGGAAGTGTCATCACCACTTGTTGGTTTATGAGAGGTCTTTATGAGCAGCCTTGAGAAGCTGTAGGTTAGTCTGGCCAAGAGGGACAAAATGCTACACCACATGGTGTTTCAGATCCATGAGGGGATAACAATATCCATATTCATCAACCAGTTAATTGTACAAGTGCCATTTTTATCCAGCTTTTGCCCTGTGTTGATCCACTTGCACACACAGGTCATCTCCTGGGGTCCCCACACACTCCTGACCGAGCAGTGTCACTTGCTGTGTGTTTAAGTGAAACCCTGGTTTGCCGATGCAAACTGAACCCATGGCTGCATGTGCACAGATGGATAAGGATGGGATTACTCAAGGTCAGGTTATTCTGCCTGTGCTAACGCAGTAGGAGATTAATGAAGGTAGGATTCTGCTGTTAAAAATGACTGGCTACACTTTGTCTGTGTGAACAGACGCTGTCTGTGCTGTGGTTGGAAGTGTAGCTGCAGGCCAGCAGGATGCTCCCAAGCTAACTTCAGCCAGTCTGATTCAACTGGCCACGTAGCAAGGGTTTGGGAACACAGGCACCAGCAGCTCACCTGCAGCCCTTGGTGGGCTTGTACAGCCTGGGCCGAAGTCTCTGTTCTTCTGTGTCTGCTCTGCTGTTGCTCCTCAACCCACAGTACAGTTTGTCTTTCTCACTGCAGCGTGGACACAGCCCTGGCAAACAGAATCTGGTGTGCGTGCTCTTCTGTTTGGGTCAGAGTCACTGGAAGGTGGTGTGACACCTGGGGCCAGCCCTGCGCTCCCCTCTCGTAGCTGCTTCGCTTCCAGGGGTGTGAAATGCCTCTGCCCGGACCCGAGCCGCTGACACCTGTGGGACTGATGCGTTGTGCTGCTCTGGTTTGGACAGTTTGTCTTCACAAGGGTGGGATCTGTTTCTAGTTGTGACATGGCACAAAAGGAAGTGCTGTGTGAAATTACCGCTCTCTCTTTTGTACCTATCAGAGAGTTAATTCCTTTCATTCTTAGTTTGTATTTCAAGGCAAAACAGCTGAACCTATTGGGTTGACGGAAGAATCCAGATCAGTCTGTTGAAACCTGGCATTAAGTGTTCCTTTTGTACCAGAATGGAGAAAATAAAATCATCTTTCATTACTTTGGTTTTCCTTTGCTTGTTCTAAATCCCCCTGGGTCTCTTTTGAACAGGCACAGAGTCCCTGGCTTCCCCACTACGGAGCCGTTGATGTGCATTTCACTGGCATGGCCGACTGTTTCCGACAAACAGTGAAGAACAAAGGTGTGCTGGGGCTCTGGAGTGGGCTCACACCCAGCCTGCTCAAGGTGAGGTTTTGCTTTCATCCCCATCAAAGACTGTCCTGAAGTAATCCAGACACACATTTGTACAGTTGGGGTTATAAAGCTTCTGACGTGCCTGCATGCTTACTAGCAATTTATAGATGACGGAGTCCACGACAGAACACGTAGAACCTCAGGGAGGTTATAAACCAGCTTTGGAACTTGGTTTGGTCGTACTTCCCCAAATGTAAGCTTGGCTTCTAGATGTGACTACTTTCAACTTCATTTGAATGTCCTTAGAGAAGGGAGTGCTGCTAACATGAGCAGGGCATGGCTGGGGGCTTGCAAGTGATCCGCTTACAACAGCTAAACATGTTCTGCTTCTCTGCTGAGCTCCTGTAATTCAACGTTGTACCAAGCTGTAAAGAAAATGGTGCTTGTATAAGCCACTTCCTCAGAAGCCAAAAGCAGTGCTTCTCACCAGCTATTTAATGCGTGTGTATTGGTCACTACAGCCCTTGCTGAGTTGAAAGCATGAAATAAAGCACGGTAGCTTAAACAGAAGGTAATTTAGTTTACATAAATATAGTTTTATAGTGCTGCAGTGAGGATTACCTACATGGAGTACTACAGGTCAGCTAATGAGTGGTAATTGAGTGACAACATGATTGATTGTGATGGCTCGCCTGTATAAAGACACATGGCACCAGAGCTGTGAATTCTGCACGGGGCAAAAGAAGAAAATTGTTCAGTCACTCTGCTGTACGTAGAATCAATCCTACATTTCCCACAAGGATTTGCTGAGTATTTAACAAGTTGTGGTAATCTATAGGCTAGCACAGACCTCGTTCCTCACAATATTTTTACAACTAGTTACATACCAATAATAAACTTCTACTTTCAGCATGCTGCAGGTGCCAGCCTAGTTTGACGTGAGACTCTAATTGTGTGAAAAGAGCACAGCTTTAATAGCAGATCGGATCAGATTTGAAGTCCTAGAAGTTGCCATATTTAAAACATGTAAGCTAAGAATGCTACTAGTGAGCCTAATATTGCTTTTAATCTCATCTTGCCTTTTTTTAATTTATTTTATCAGATTGTCCCATACTTTGGTGTTATGTTTAGCACCTTTGAATTCTGCAAGCGGGTCTGTCTGTACAGGAACGGTTATATTCAATCTCCTTTAAATTACAAGCTAACTCCTGGCGTGGACCAGAGTTTACAGCCACAAGAACTGAGAGAATTAAAGCTCCTCCGAAGGGAAAATTTTGAGCCAAGGAAATCAGCTCTTGAAAACTGACATCAAAGTGTCCATTGCAGATGTACACAATACCTTTCTTAAGGAACTTTGCAAGAAAGACACACCGAGCTACAGGTACCAGCATCTCAGCAGATTGCGTGGTTTTAGTACTGAGACACCAGTGCCAGGAATGAAAACAAAAACTATCTCATTTGCTGAATGGATATGAACTGTGGGAAGCATACACTGAAAAGGAGAGATGCGACTAGTTTGAACTGTTGGAACTTGAAATTATGTTATTCTAGGTGCTTTTCAATACTGAATAGCCATTTTGAGATTAAACCACTTGCAGAAAGGTAAGACAACTGAGATAAGAGTATAAATTTTATTTTCAAAAATATTAAGAAAATTCAGGTGTTTTTTTAAGTAATCTGAGATACTGAGTTAGACAAAAAAAAAGATAAACAGACTAGAAAACATACAACATGTAAGAATTTCAACTGAAATATCTTTTTTTTTTTGTTTTAGCGATACTGTGTGGAGATGGCATTCTGCAGATGCAGAATTAGTCTCAGTTCAGTCACACTCCAGAATCTACTCTTCAGTTTTTGAGACTTACTTGAGAATAATGATTTTGTATGAATCTTTAGCATAGAGGGGAAAATATGCTGCTGCAACTGTGCTTTTGCTAAGAGAGAATTGTGCAGAATGAACTGTGATACACTGGAATGACAATCCTGCAAACCCAAGCACATACTAGAAAATGTTCCCCCCTTTCTTCTGTGTTGTTACTGCATATGTGTGAATTATTTCAGGCTTTGAAAAATAGTTTTCCTGAAGTTCTCTAACTGAAGTATTTCCTGAAAAATGCAGTTCTTAAATGTGTTATATTCCAGAGTCACGAGCCTTGTCATGTTGTTTTGATATTCTCAAAGCTCTATTTTTATGTGAAACTACTTTTTAGTTCCCTTGCGCAGACCCAGTCCTCCTGTGCTGCCAGCAGAATAGCACCTTGCACACAACCCCTGATTTTTCCACCTTAACTTCTGTGATCCAGGAGCCACAGACAGTTTCTATAGATGGGAACCTCTCTGCAAGACGACAAGGTTATTGCCAGTGCCAAAGCAACCGATACGCCTCTGACCAGTCTAGAGAGTTTCTGGACAATAAAATATAGTTTTGGTATTATACCTGAGGACCTGTGGTGTTGGTCTGGTCCCTTTGTAGGAGTACAGCTGTGAAACAGCCCCATCCTTGTGCCTTCTGATGGAAAACCTTAAACCCCGTGTGCACGTGGGGAAGCAGCTCTGCCCTCTGTGGCGTGTCCCACCAGCCTTGGGCTGCGGCAGTGTGTGAACCATGGCAGCTTCTCTGCACACCAGCTCTGCTCCTGCCCTCCCGCAGCAGCCTGGGCTCAGAACAGTGTTCGCCTGCTGGTTTGCACATCTTTTTGTGTATGGTTTTTGTACCGTGGATGTCCCTGCTGGGTGGAAAGGAGTCAATCTCAGAAACTGCTTGGTGAGGCCAGGTCACAGCGGGATGAGGCGATGGCAGATCGGTGCAGCAACAGTCTGTGACTGAGAGATTTACAGAAAGAGCAAGATGTACTCTGCAGCTGAGGTCTTGCATGCTGTCTCTTAATGGGCTCAGTTCTGCTCAGTGGTGCTTCATACTGGTTTTCTTCTCAGAGAAGAAACAAGCATTGATAGCAAAAAAATTAAGATGGTAGAGAGCAGATCTGGTGTCTCATGCATCACACTGAGGCTGCAAGTGCTTTTGGCTCTGTAATCAACCTGTAGTGAAAATGTTTCTCCATGCCTCAGTTTCCCCATCTGCACAGTGCAGGTAATAATACTGAGACTTATTTGAGATGTATGAATAAGGCAATGTGACTTGTGAGTGCATTGGGGAGGAATGGATTGTAAAGAGTGCCCTTACCTTGTCCAAGCGTACCTGTATGTTTTCTACTAATGTTGTATTTCTAAATAGATTTTAAGATTGAGTGATGGGTGCATATGAATGTCTGATCAGCTCTTCAAACCTGGTAAGAGTCAAGTGAGTCAAAACGGTACCTCTGACTTGTTTCTGATATGCTAATAACACCTTTGTATTATAATGTACTCCTGCGGCCTATAAATCACTTACCTTTCGTCAGCCAAGCCTCTGCTTTGCGTAATCACATTTATGCATTGAGAAATCCTCCGAAAGGTAAGAGAGCACTGAAACAAAGTGCCTCAGCAGTGGGTCACTGGCGTGTAAAATGGTGTAAGATCACGAAGAACCAGTTAAGAGCAAGGCTGAATCTCAGAGACAGCTCCTATTGGCTGAACTGTCATTCAGGTGACATTTGGTTGCAATCCTGCAATAAAGGTGGTAGGTGGTACATGGTGGGGTCTGTCTGAGCATCTTCTTGCTGACGTATGGAATCCATATGATACTGTGAGCTCTGTGACCCCCGGAGCATCGCATGCGGGGTGTGGGGATAATAACGGGCGGGTCTCGAGTGGGGTTCAGTGACGCTGGGCACCCAGACTTGGTCCTGTACATGGATTCTGAGCCTCCCCCCTGTCTGCCCGGCCGTCTTCATGATGGCGCCAGGGTGGCGCAGAGGAGCTGGGGGGTCGCTGGCACGGAAGCGCCCCCACCACCACGGGGGAGTGTGGCGGGTCAGGAGGCTGGGGGGGTGCCCTCATCCCGGGGGTGCTCCGGTGTGTGGCCCAGGAATGCTTGGTCGTGGGTGATGCCCGGGACACCGGCCATGCGCCCCCGCCGGCTGCCGGGGCGGCCCCGTCCCGCCGCGCCGGCCACGCCCTCTTCCCCCAGCCAATGGGCGAGCGGGACGGGGCGGTGCGCGGGTCCCCGCCCACGTGCCGCCTCCGTCACTATATAAGCGGCCATTTCGGGTGCCCGCCCCGTTACCGGCAGCGCCGCCTCCCGCCGACTCGCGCTGGTCGGTCGTCTCATCTCGCTTCGCCCGCCCTCGTCTTGCTTTGCTACGCTTCGCTTCGCTTCGCTTCGCTTCGCCTCGCCCCGCCTCGCCCGCCGCCGCCACCCGCCATGGCCGATGCGGCCGTGTCCTTCCTTAAGGATTTCCTCGCCGGCGGGGTGGCGGCCGCCATCTCCAAAACCGCCGTCGCCCCCATCGAGAGGGTCAAGCTGCTGCTGCAGGTGAGCGCTGGGGCCGGGGCGGCCCCGGGGTGAGGAGCGGCGGGCCGGGGGCGGCAGGGGAGCGGCGCTGACGGCCGTGTGTCCCCCGCAGGTGCAGCACGCCAGCAAGCAGATCGCCGCCGACAAGCAGTACAAGGGCATCATCGACTGCGTGGTGCGCATCCCCCGCGAGCAGGGCATCCTCTCCTTCTGGCGCGGCAACCTGGCCAACGTCATCCGGTACTTCCCCACCCAGGCCCTCAACTTCGCCTTCAAGGACAAGTACAAGCAGATCTTCCTGGGTGGCGTGGACAAGCGGACCCAGTTCTGGCGGTACTTTGCCGGTAACCTGGCGTCCGGGGGCGCCGCTGGCGCGACCTCCCTGTGCTTTGTCTACCCCCTGGACTTCGCCAGAACCCGCCTGGGAGCCGATGTGGGTAAATCCACAGCTGAGCGGGAGTTCACTGGGCTCGGTGACTGCCTGATCAAAGTGTTCCGGTCGGATGGCATCAGGGGCCTGTACCAGGGCTTCAGTGTCTCTGTCCAGGGCATCATCATCTACAGAGCCTCCTACTTTGGCATCTACGACACTGCAAAGGGTGAGTTGACTGAAACGGCACTGGAAGGGAGATGCTGGGCTGCAGCAGGCCTGCAGCGTGTTTTGGCAGATGCTGGTGGCTCACCTGCTGTTCTCATCAAAACCTCTCTCGTGCAGGAATGCTTCCAGACCCAAAGAACACACACATCGTTGTCAGCTGGATGATTGCTCAGACTGTTACTGCTGTTGCTGGTTTTGCCTCCTACCCATTTGATACCGTTCGTCGGCGCATGATGATGCAGTCTGGCCGTAAAGGAAGTAAGTTTTTGCCTCCTTGTTTAGGAAGCGTCAGGCATCCCTGAATCAGAAGTTGGTTGTGGAGCTGAGGTGGAGGCAAAGCAGTTTGGCTTTCACCAAGCCATGTAGATATCCCCTCCTCTCTGGTAAACAGCAGGGTGTGAGAGGAGCTGTGGGTGCAGATGTCAGGTGGGGGCACACACAGGTCAGTCTCCACAGCACCCCTGCAAGGTGGCACACGCAAGTGAGGTATCTGGCAGTAGGCAGGAGCAGCAGAACTCCCCCAAGGATGTTGCAAACTAGTGTCTCTGGGCCAAGAAGAGACAGCTCTGGCAGCAGGTGCGGCCTGGCTGACTGTGCAATAGCTTATGGGTCTGGAAGTGTTGGTGTCAAAGCAAACAGGAGCTGCCTTCTGCTTGAACTGGTTCTTCCAGTGTCTCCTAGGGGAAATGCAGCAGCAGTGCATTTCCTGAGTAAT
Organism: Patagioenas fasciata; assembly: GCF_037038585.1. Classification (NCBI taxonomy): domain Eukaryota; kingdom Metazoa; phylum Chordata; class Aves; order Columbiformes; family Columbidae; genus Patagioenas; species Patagioenas fasciata. Next base: position 18,727,627 of record NC_092530.1, read on the forward strand.
CTTATCCTCTGACACACTAACACTAGAGAAGGTCAAGAAATGGGATGCACGTGCGGTTATGAAGCTGGCAGATGTGTCAGGCTGTGTTTGTCCTGGAAGTCGGGGTCATGAGCATCCGATTCCTAATGCTGTCTGTCTCCTGCAGCTGACATAATGTACTCCGGCACTCTTGACTGCTGGCGGAAGATTGCCCAGGATGAGGGCGCCAAGGCCTTTTTCAAAGGTGCATGGTCGAACGTACTCCGAGGAATGGGTGGTGCTTTTGTCTTAGTCCTGTATGATGAAATCAAGAAGTACACATAAGTTATTTCCTATTGGGAACTGGTGTGTTGTAATGTGGAGTCATGGACTTGTGTGAAAACTGTCTAGTTACTAAACAGTGGCAGCTGACATTCATACAGGTTGGCATGGGGCAGGGGCAACTGCCTGCCCTGTCTTTAACAAGTCATTCCCCCTGACGGGACTCAAACAGTTTCTATTTCAGTCACTTCGGTTTAAAGAGTTCAAAGAAATACAAATCTGAAACCAACTTTCCTTGTGTCATGTTTGTTCTCCCTGCAGTGTGAGGGAAGTAGGGTCTCTGCACAGCAGTGATTGTAGAGGAGGAAGGTGGGCCACCTCCATCCTGCACACCTTGTTACCTGCTAAATACCTGTGGTCTCTGGCAAGTGAACACAGTGTGGGCTGCTGAGGAAGCTCTGTCATGTTGCCTCCCCAGGTGGAATGGGGGCTGTCAGCTTTGAAGGACTTTCCCAGCTGCTCTCTCCTAGGACTCCAGTGACTAGAGATGATGCTCTGGCTGTGTGCCACCAGCCTTTCCTCTGGCCTGTCTGCTCCCTGGGGCTGATGAAACCTTGTTTTGAAAGAGCCAAGTGCCCAAGTCTTCCCATGGTGCTGTACGCCTGGGAGGCCGGAGAAATGTCTAAGGGGTATTTGCTGCTGTCTAAGGAGCAGAGCTGGCATCATGTACTCTGGCTTGGAAAATGAGCTGCCTACCTGGACATGTTAAAACTCAACCAGAGAAGGTAAGAGCAGGTATTGGCTGCTCTCCTGCAGAGCCGCTGGCCAGCCTGGCCCTCGCAGGAGTTGTGCTGCAGGGATGTCACAGCTGAGCAGAGGCGGATGGTTCGTGTGCCAGAGCTGGGCTTGCCAGCGAGGGAACTGCATCTCCAGGCTCAGCCCTTACCCCTGGAAGTTAAACTCGTCCCAGCCCCAAATTCTGGAGGGAGGGGAAAATTCCTTCATGTTGCTGGGGCAGTTTGGGGAAAATGCTGCAAGACTGGGCAATGTGTGTGGCTTGGCCTTTACTCAGACAACTCCATGGGTCTGTGAGCCACCCCAGTGAAGCTGCCTGGGTTCTGCCCAGGGGGCTGGGGTGGTGTGTGGATGTTCTCCTGGTCCTCTGCCTGCATCAGTGAGTCCTTCTTCACTGCCCCATGCCTTTGGTCCTTTGTCGCTGCCCAGACCTGCTCGAAGCAGTTGATCTCAATCACTGAAACCAATCTCAATCACTGTCTAGAACAGATAAACAAGCTCCTGTGTTGCAGAGGGCGGTAGTTGTTTTTATTGCTGAAATCTAAGTGGGGCAGCCAGGCATGGGAGTGCAGTACCATCCCGCAGCAGCCGGCATGGGCATGCCTGGGTCCCTGTGAATGGGCGTGTGGGCTTGTGATGGGAGATGGTCTCACACCGCCTTGTTGAGCCAAGAACCTTTGTTGGTGCAGTTCAGCTGCCTCTGGGCTCCTGTGGTGTGAGATACATCACTGCTTGCCATCGAAACAAAATAGGCTGAAAGTTTCTCTGTAAGAAATTAAGCAACACTACAAGCTGCTGGAAACATGCTGGGAGGAGCAGGCAGCAGCCTGGCAGGGATCTGCACGACAGGGCAGCCTTACTGGGGGGCCCTCTGCTGCTGCATAAATGCAAGATAACTAAAGGCTCTCGACTCTTACTGCCTCCTGCTGCTAAACTCTATCAGATTTCAAGGGCTGTTCTGAGATGCTGCTGGTTGTTAAGCATGGGGCATGCTTTTCTCTCTGGTAGCACAGGGAGGTAGGTGCATGGGTTGTTCTCCACACGGTGATGGTGACCAAGGTGCTGAGCTGGGCTGTTGTGCTGCGCTGCAAAGGAGCTGACCTGGGTGACTTTTAAGTCCTTAAACCTACAGCATTTTGCACCGGGCTTAGGGTGTAGGGCTGGCACCAAGTGGAGCGGGTTGTAGCTACTCATGCTAGTTACTTGGCTTTGGGACTGAGGAGACAAGTGTATGTTTCACAGTTTTTGTTAGCTCTGGTGCATAGGAGACGTGGGGCAGAGCCCACGAGGGGTTTTCCCCGTGCTCCACTGCTGGGGGACCCAGGCTGGCAGCCCCTTCTGGCCTAGGGCCCCACGGGGATTTAACCTCCCCCTCCTGGCAGCTCCCTTGGGAGCAGCTTTATCTGGAGAAGCAGACTGGAGGCGGGGGGGCTTCAGCTGCTGCTTTTCTGTGTCACAGGAGCACGTTACAGAGGGTTTAAGGGCTTTGTTCTTGTGGAGAAACTGAGGCACGGGAAAGGGACTGTGGCCAGCAGCAGGGCAGCACACTGAGCACAGTCTGTCCAACACAAGTGTATCTCCACAGGCGGTGCTGCCCCAAGGACAGCAGGGGTGGGGGGCTGGAGGTTTCCTTTCAAACACAGTTCTGTTGGGAGTACTGAACTTCTGGTATGTCACTATTTCCTCCGTGGGAGTTGCACCCAGCCTGGCGTATTGGCCCCTTTGCTGGGGGGAAGAGGTGGGCGAGTGCCTGTGGTGCCATTTTCATCTCGGCCCCTTGCCTCATGGTCATAAATCTTGGGTTTAGGAGCTGTTGACACAGCATGGCTGTGTGTGGGGTCACATGAAACACTGTCAGGGCTGGGGCGGGTGGTGAGCGGTGCTGGGTGTTTGGAATGGCTCAGTGCACAGCACCCCCGGCTGGGCTGGCTGCAGTGCTGGGGGTGTGGGACCGTGCTGCCCTTGCTCCCTGATATCTCTGTGCAGATGGAACCTCTGTGGTTGGGCTGGAGACCACCCTTTGCCTGGAGGTTTGGTGTCAGGCCAGGCAAGGCAGGGGCAATCGCCTTCTTCCCTGGGGTTTGGGAGGCGTTAATGGCAGCAGAGCTGGGAGCAGGGCTCTGGGCCTTGCCCATGCGAGGAGGGAGGAGGGAGGGCTGAGCTGCCCTGCTCTCTCCTCTGCTGGAGATGTGTGTGGGGTCAGGCACTGACCGGGGAGGACAGCAGCTCAGGGTGTTCCTTGGCAGGCAGGGGGCAGCCCCAGGCTCGCTCTGCCTGCACGAGGCCACATTTCTAGGTCATGTTTCCACCTTCACATCTCTGCCTTCAAAGCGCCACCGAGCCTAACCTCCTCTAAGCCATGCCCAGCACTTGGCACAACTTAGCGTAGGGCCTGAGCGTGGCAAAGCCGAGCCCCAGGGACAAGACAGCTTGGCTGGAGGAGCAGAAACTGGTTGCATTGCATGGAGTTAACCTGCTTCTGAGGAAACAGGGGCTTGTCTGAAAGTGTTCTCCAGTGCACATGCTGCAGCTCTTGCTGCGGGGGCTGGTGCCTGGGTCTCGTGGGGCCTTGCAATGGAGAGTGTTCCACCTGTGGCAGAAGCACTTTCCCTCCAGGAGCAACAGAAACTTGTAGGCTGATGGACCATTGTGATGATGTCGACCCCTTGGTCGACAGACAGGGCCTTTGGCCAATGGGACACCTTGGTTGAGAGAAGTTTCTGGACCCCTACTGTAAGTGACCACAGCTCAGATTCAACTATATGAAGTACAAATGGAGCCTGCCAGAAACTCCCTTTGAGCTGGTCTCCTTGGAGCAGCAGGTCTGCTGTTGAAGACTCTTCTCCTTAGACTGGCCATCTAAGGAACATTCCCCAGGGACTGAGACGCCTTACCCGGTCTGTGTGCCCTTGTGGGGCCTGACTTTGACACAGAGTGGGAAAATGTGCATTTTAAATCTGCACACAACTGATGCATCCCAGCCTGCAGCTCTGGAACAGAGCTTGCTCCCTCCTTACACCTTATTTTCCCAAACAAAGGAAGGATACATCCTTTGGATAAGCAGATCTGAGTTTTCCCTGTGAAGGTCATAAAGCCAGATGGAAAATCTTTATTGATTATGGGAAGTCTTCCATAATTGTTGGAGATGAATTATCTTGTTCATTGCTTACATTATTTTATGATACTCGGCAGAGTAAGAACACCCTAGGAAACCTATTTTAGTTCAAATCTGTAACTTGGTATTTAATCCCAAGTAGAGCAACAAAGATAAGGCTATAGAGCATTGTTATTACATCCCACAGGAGACACAAAATATTATTTCCCAAACAAAGTACTTTCCACACCAAATCTTAATGTTGTCTTTATTGAAGTCCTTAGTGGTTGGTGCATCCAAAACAATTTTTCCTTCTCCTTCACATTTTACAACTCTGAATACTGTTTTGCAGAACAGGTTAGTTGAGACATGCAGTTGTATTCTACTCTAAATGATCACCAATTGTATCAGTAGCTTCCAGCTATATATTTGCACTCAGTGGCATAATACACAGACAGTTTTTGTTTTCAGTAGTTTAAACCAGAGTTGGATTTCATGTTGTTGTATCAGGCAGCGTCTGTTTGGACAGTGTAATTCTGTACAACTGCAGCTTTCCAGCGTTCAGCAGGAGCTGAGACTTCAAGCTACAGCCAAGCCTGTGCTTTGACAGCCTGTTGGTTGAGGCGAGCAGTGGCATCATCCCCAAGCCTTGCAGCCGAGTTGTTCCCCACTGTGTTGGAATGGCACGTCTCTTGGGCTGCTGCACATTTTGGACACATTTAAAATAACAAAATGAACAACAGGCACAGAGCTCACTTTTGTCACAATTTATTTGTTGTACGGTTGACCTATTGTTCTAATACACTCATGAAAATCCTACACATTTGAAAACTACCAAAATAAAAAGACAGGTGTCTAAAGGTGCACTGAACTCAGGAACGCACCCAGCAAAGATTCTCCCAAAAGCAAATACTCTGCCTGGAATGACTTGCTCTAACACTGAGTCTCTAACTGCAGTTTCAGCAAAGTCTCCAGTGCTGCTGAAATTATGAAAACTGGTACCAGAGTATCACTTATGACAGAGGTACTCATCCTCCAAGATGGATGCAGCATGTTGCCCTTGAATGTTGTCTCCTGCTGTGCTTTGTTAACAGATCTGTGATAGCTCCTGGTAGCCTCCTCCTGTCTCCAAACACCAGCAGATGTGCAGCGTTCATTTAAACTGGTTATCAATCAGGGTTCCTTTCATCTTGGCTTTCTTGGCTTCCAACTCAGCCTGATTAAGAAAATTAAGATAGAAGGAAATTATGTCTGGATATGTTTCCCTTCAGTGAGGTTTGACTTCTTGTTTGACCACTGCAAGCTTTTCACACCAGGCGGAGAACTAGCTCTGCTGACTCCCTCCTCCCCTGAGGCACAAAATGACAACCACCTTTAAAATCAAAAAAAGCCCAAGACTAACTGCACAGGAGACTATTTCATACTTTCTATCCTCAGGTGGATGCTGCACATTTCCCCCCCACCCTTCCATCTACCACTTGTGTCACAGCAGGTAAGATTAGCTGTGATGTTCTTGCCATTAATTCAAATGACCTTTCTGGTAGCAACCGACCTGGCAGGTCCTCCACAAAGGCCTTAATCTGCCCTGATGCCTCATGGCAAAGACCTGCTCTGCCAAGCAGCCTTGAGAGCACAGCACGAGGGGTGCTCCGGTTGGCAAAGCCATGGCCTGGTTTCCCCTTCCCTTGTCCAACAGGTCATGGAAAGTCTCTCTGCAAAAGCTCTGCTGGCTGCTCTTCAGTTAGCTGTATAGGTAATGGCATACGGTTTTAAGTTCAGGAGGACTAGAAGAACATCTCTATAACACCTGTAACGGACAAGTCACTTTCACAAAGCTACAAGTTACCTATGAGTTTACCAGAACCTCTCTATACTTGTAGTCCTATCTGCAACATTCCTCTTGTATACAAAGCCAACAGATACCGGGGATTTGTGTTTAACACTGAAAACACTCACCAACTCCTGTAGCCTTCTTTTGCTCATGCCTTTACGTTCCAGCTGTTTCTCAATCACTTTTGCATTCTGTGCATAGGAGTCTGCAATCTCCCTCTGAAACATACAAAGTCACTTTGCAACAGCAACCCCAAAGTAACACCACCTCATCCAAATGGTGAGCTGATCCCTGGCTCTAACCAGTCTGAGACAGCTGCCCAGTTCAGATGTGATTGCCAGTAGGGGCAGACAAAACTCACCGCTTCAATCTCTTCCTCCTCTTCATCAATTGTGGAGACTGTGACAGAACTGAACTTGCCCATGTCCTTTGTCCGTTTGGTCATCATCACCTGGGTGAGAAGCGAAGTATTTTGTAAATCCTTGGTAACAGTTGTGCCATTTGTTACTTCCACTTTCAAAGCTTCCAAGGCTTCTCATGCAAGCTGTTAAGATTACCTCAATGCCACGGGTGCCAAAGGAGAATTATCCCCAGTGATTCGTGGGCTTAGAGCTGTCATTATTAAAGTCACTAATACGTAAAAGATGAGCCAGGTTTTGAGAATCACTGTACAGACTACCAATCCAACCTACTCACAAATTGAAACTTTCTGGCAACTGAGGCTAAACATCAGGCACAATCTAGATTTCCAAGTTTATTTTGTGTTCCTTTAGTGCTAGCACTCCAAGCTGCAGTGATGTCCGTAAATGAAAACTCAAGGCACACAGGGAGAAGACACCAAACTGAGTTGTTTAAAGGTTCTTTCTTTTTTCTCTGCTCTGGCCCCACCATTAAGTGATTTTACTCATGACACCTTTTTGAAAAGCACAGATAACCCTTTTTACTTCTGTAAAGCAGCTTACCTTTTTGGGAGGTTCTTGCTTCTGTGTATATATGTTTGTTTTCCCAAAACCCTGGCCAAATTTGACCACAGCCCCATCAACAATGAATGTCACGGGAGCATTCTTCTGTTGGTGTTGATAAAAGAGCAGCAGTCCACACCTGCAAACAGAAACACACGTAGCTGTGTGGAAACGCAGATTCTGGATTCCTGTGATTATCTCACAGATTCTGAAAGTCACTGAGGAGCCAAAAGTCGCTCACTTGCCGCACTTCTTCCTGAACTGCCGCTCGATGCCTTCTGGTCTGGGGAGAGAGGAAGAGCCGGTGAGGAGCGCAGGGACAGCGGGCCCTGCTGCCGGGCCATGGCCCCGCCGGCCGCTGGCAGCCCCCTCCCGTTCCCCGGCGCACCTGCGCAGGAACACGCACTCCTCCTCCTCGGCGTTGCAGAACTTGTGCGCGTGCTTGGCGGCGTCCATCACCCGGGCGCGGTCCCGCGGCCGCATCGGCAGCTTCTCCAGCTGGCAGTCTGCGGGGCAGCGGCGGGGCCGGGCTGGCGGCGGGGCCGCGACAAGAACCCGCCCGGGACGGGAACCCGCCCTCCGCGCCCCGCCGCCTCCCGGCCCCGCAGCCCGCCCGCCGGCCCGCCCGCCCGCGACTCACCCAGCACCAGCACCATCTGCCCGCACAGGCAGTAGTACACGTGGAGCGGCTTCTCCCCATCGTCGTACTCCTCGCGGTCGCGGGTGTCGGAGCAGACGACGGAGCGAGACACCACCTTCGGCATGGCGGCCTCGCAGCGCGGCCTCCCGGCCGGCCCGGCCCCTCAGCAGCGCGGCTCCGCCCCGGGAGGGTTTTCCGGGAGCTGCCGACAGCTCCTGCTTTCTCCGCTTGTTTTTTTTCCGCGCGTTTCGGAGGCGCGGCCGTTTCCGCCGGCAGGGGGCGCGGGGCAACGGCAGCGCGGGGCCCGGCCCGGGACAGCACGGGGTGATCGCACAGTAAATGCAAATTGCAACAGCACAACTTAGGCCTGGCGTCATTTCTCTTAACCCGCAAGCTCAGCTGAGCTCGGCACAGGGGCGCTCCCAACCCCGAGGAGCCGGGGACACCGGTGCCCTTCACGTGCAGGTTCAAGCTGCTCCATCCAGCGCTAGCTGGGCCACCGTGAGCAGGGACCCCTTGTGAGCAGGGACCCCTTGTGAGCAGGGATCCCTTGCGTACCTAAGGCAAGGCACTGAACAGAGTGTCTTGACAAGGACCAAGAGCTCATCCATTTCTTATTGCATAGGCTCTGTAAGAGCAGAAGCCACCTCCCCACATGGCTGTATTACATGAAGTTACAAGTGAGGAGAAGCTAGAAAAACAGAGCCTATCCAGTCTGCTCTAGACAGCAGAGAGAAATTCTTTACTCTCAAAGGCTATTTAAAAAGGGAGATATTATTTCCCCTTGGAAGAAACTCTCTGTGGAAGCGGAACGTGCAGCATAGCAAGTAGTGCTGGTTTTGGATGGGGTAGAGTTAATTTTCTTTGCTGTATTTGGGTTTATGCTGGAAGCAGTGTTGATAACACAGAGATGGTTTAGTTACTGCTGAGCTCACACAGAGTCAAGGGCTTTTCTGCTCCTCACACCCACCAGTGAGTGGGTTGTGGGGTACAAAGGATTGGGAAGGGACACAGTGGGGACAGCTGAGCCCAACTGACCAAATTCCACACCTATGGTGTCATCTCCCTGCTCTGAGCTCAGAGAAAAGGGGATGAGATGACCTGGCTTCTGCCAGGCTGCTGTGCAGGGTGACAGAGCTGAGCGCCACGGAGGTCCCTGGGGCTGGCAGGTGGGGTTTCTTCTGTCTGAGGATGACAGGCCTGCCTGATGGGTGGTTGAAGATGCAGCCAGACCCTCCATGGTGGCAGCACATTAAAAATAGCAACAGGTGACGCGAAGAAGTTAGACAGAGAGCTCTTCCTCTGGGGAAGGAGCAGAATGCAGTTCTGCCAGGAAGAAGTGCTGGCCTTCAGCGTTAAGGTCCCTCCTGACTGCTTCTTTAGGAGTTCTTTTCATGATTAGGCCAACAATTTTAAACACAATAAAACATGGGGGGGGAATCCGTAAAAATACTTTCACCCTCTCTTATTCACCTCTGTAGCAGGGGCTAGGGCGGACGGGACCCTGCCGCAAGGTGGCCCCGCCCACAGCCGGGGGCGGCACTAGGTGATCTGTAAACGTGACGCTCCGTGACGTCAGGGGCACGTTCCACCCCCGTCCGTCACAGCCATTGGCACCGCCCCTCTCCCCCGCGCCGCGGTGGTAGAGGCTGGGGACTCAGCGACGTCCGGCTCCGCCTCCTCCCCCCGCGCCGTTGGTACATCCCGGGATCGCCCGGCAGCCGGCGCAGGAGTCGGTGCAGTCCGGGGTCTCCCCCCGCGCCCGCCTCGGTGGTAGAGGCCGCCGTCGCCCCGGTCGCCAGCGCTGCCGTTGCCACGGTCGGACCTCGCTGCCGCCGCCGTCTCTGGGCGCTCCGTGTCTCCTCTGATAGTGTATGAGTGATCTATAACCCTGAGCCCGCCATGTCCACTCCGGCCCGTAGGCGCCTCATGCGGGACTTCAAGAGGTACCGAGGCCGCCGGCTGAGGGGAGGGCGGGCGGAGGACGAAGGGCCCGGCTCTACCGGGGGAGGAGGGGGGCAGCACAACATGGCGGCGGGGTAGGGCGCGCTCCGCTGATTGCGTAGCGCCGCTCTGCGCCGGCTGCCTGCGGTTACGCTGTTTGCGCAGAGGAGTGCGGCCGCCTGCCTGGGTTACGCCAAGTGCGCAGGGGCGGCCGGCGGGGCTGTCTTCTGAGCGCTCCGTGTGCCCCGCAGGCTGCAGGAGGATCCCCCGGCCGGGGTGAGCGGGGCCCCCTCCGAGAACAACATCATGGTGTGGAACGCCGTCATCTTCGGGTGAGTCGGGCGGCGGCGGGGGGCCGGGGACGGCGGGCCGTGGACTTCCCGCGGTAACACTGTGCTGTGCTTCTCCCGCAGGCCCGAGGGGACCCCGTTCGAGGACGGTGAGTACGGCTGGGGCTTTGTCGGGGTAACCGGCTGCGGTGTGACGTGGCCTCGGTGTGTCACTGCTGCCAGCTCCGCAACAGGTGTGGGCCTGGGCTGGGGAGGGGACACGGGCGCACACTCACCTGGCCACACAGCCCTGTGCTGGACCTAAGGACTTTTTGTTTCCCGAATCCTACTCAGAGAACGGGTTGTAGCTCTAGATTGCTGTGTTGATTTACAGAAACATAAAATAGCTTGTAGGGGCTTGCTTGTAATCGCTAAATCTGACTATCCTAAGCCTAACTTAAGGTACCATTTTAAGGATCTCCAAGGGTTTCTGTTGAACCGTGGATCCTATTTTCAGGGATGCTCATATTTGGAGAATTGTCAAAACCTGATATAGAACCATTGTCATTTGGCATCAGTTCTGTTTTTTCTGATGCTGGAAGTGTTTAGTGAGTAAGTCCCAATGTGAGTCAGCTGAAGTAGGAAATGGGCTGGATGTCTGAGGAAGTTCAGAATGGATTTTTTTTGGGCAAGCATCTACTTTATTCTGCTACAATTGATATAATTCAGGGTTAAAGATTAAAAGGACTTTTTAATTTTGAAAGCTGACTAAATAAATTACTGTGACATATTTGTGTTCTGGTAGTTTCTGTCTGGTCTTATTGTCTTTTTTTAATTTTACCAGTGCTGTGTGAATACTTAAACATCTTTGTGAAAACTTGTTAGACATGAGATACTGTCTAACTGAAATCAGTGATGCTGTTGTTTTGTTTTTTTTAAAGATGCTTTCAGTGCAGGTTATAATTAATTCTAGATCTCCATGACTCATGACAAAAGTATAGGAAAAATTCCTTAACTCTTATGGTGTTCTTGGCTAACTCCTTTCCCTCTGTTTATCCTTGGAGGTAGCACCTGTGGGCATGCCTGTAAATTGAAGATTTCTTTTTTTGCTGTGACAGTTTTGAAGATTTTAAATATTTCAGGCCCAAGAAAGCTCCAAAGACTCTGGTTACTTTTTTTTTTTTTTTTAATGAATTTGATTAGTTAAGAAACTTTCTATAGAAGCTGCTTCAGAAGTATAATGTTTAGAACTTGAGTATTCCATAACACTGCATAATAGAACAGGTAGGCTAATGTACTCTGTTATCTCATCTTGTAAACCTTAAAGAAGGGCTCCCTTAAACTTCTGTGGAGGTTGCTAGAGCTGCTCCGTGCACTGCCACTGATGGGGTGATTCACTGCTTGGAGCAGAAGGCCGTCTCTTTGTAGTGTGCTAAAATGCAGGTTGTTTCCATGTTCAGGCTCTTCCAGCTCAATGTGGGGTTAACAGATGCTATAAGGGTTTTATTTCCATATATTTCCATTTTGTTACAGAAGGCTGGAGGCCGCTTTTGAGAGCCCTGAGATACTGAATGTTGTCTGTGCTTTCCGCTGTGGCAGCATCCTGTCTTTATCTCAGATACTTAGCACATGTTGCACTCAGCAGTTTGAAGTTCAAACAGAAGCTTGAGTCTGCTGCTGCTGTCCTACTGCTTTGGTTGATTAAAAATACAATCTTGGTGTGTGATGGATTGCTCTTTTCGTAGGAAAGTGTGTGTTTTCACAGTATGCGCTCAGGGAAACAGATATGTCTTGTGTTGCAGGACATGCTTATCTCCTTTTCTCTGGGACATATCTTACCTTGTGCTAGATAACAAAATACTAAGTGGTGCCTAGAGATAAGGGTGTATTGGTGCCTGAGCTGTGCTTTTCTATTAAGTGAGTAGAGTAGCATAGTTCAGGTGCAGTTTAGCTTAATATAGGTAAAATGAAGGGAATCTTTATTTAACGGTGTTGAGCTGATAGTTTGGGTTTGGGTTTGTAACTGTGAAGGCCCTTGTGAGACAAAGGTGCACTGGAGCTCTCTAATCCTTCTCTTGAAGCCTTTGCAGGGCAGTGTTCTTCAGAAGTCACTTTTATTTTCATTTTTAGGCTCTGTTACTTGCAGGTGATACTGTAGGACTTCAGATATCTTAATTATTGTGAAAGTAGCCTGTGACTTATTTTTGTTGTTGAACTAGAGGTGTAATAATTTCAACATTGTGAGAACTACTGTTCTTTATCCTCATTCTGGTGAGGCCCTTCTCTCGTCTCAGCTTCTGAGGTTTCTTAGCTTTGTCTGAACCGAAAACCTTAAGTTCAAATATGTTTATTTACGTGCTGTGCACCATAATGCAGCTAACAACCCTCCCTCCCCTCCGCCTCCAGACTTCAGAGGGTGTTTTCACAACTAAGCACACAGGCTGAGTCGCCCTGGGAGCAATTACTAATTTAGATCAGCAGCATAGCTTCCATCTTCTGGTTTAAGAGGATTCAATTGCAGGTGTCTGCAGTAGGACCCTGGGGATATTTATCCCCCCCTTCACCATATTTCTAAGAATCTGTTTGTGTGTGGCATCTAAAGTGGTAGTGGTGTCACAGTGATGGAAACACAGGCTCTCCCAGTGCTTCAGACCTGTTTCTCTGAAGGTGAATGATGATGACATTGACACTGGTTAGTGCAGGATTCCTGGCTTGGAGAGAGTTAACCAACACAGTTACTGCAATATCCTGCCTTGCTGGGATCGTGCAGGAGGCTTGAACAGAGGAAACAAGGCGTTTGCCTTCTATATGGTTTGTTCCTGTCCTCGTGGGGAGAGGAGGGGGTTGTCCCTGCTTTATGGACAGCAGAACAGAGGGGGCTGCTCTTGCTCCTTGCAGTGAGAAGGGCCTGGCAGGGATGTAGGTGCTGCTCTGGGTGGGGGTCAGTCAGCCAGTGCACAGACGATGGAGGAGCCTCTGAATTGTCTGTGTAAGGGTAGGAGAAACAGATCAACAAGGTAAGTACAGGAGAGAAAAGAGAATGTTCTCCTAAGATCAGTGATGATCCTAATACCAATAATGATAGCAAAAATGATAATTTGTGTTTTAAAATTGGCTGTCTAGAGCAAGTAGCAGGGAATACTAGTTAAAAGCTTTGAAGTTAGTGACAGAAGAGACTGGGCACTGAAGCCATCATCCCCAGCAGTGTGTGTTGTGATACGTGTTTCACTTGTGTGGGCTTTCAGTGTGAGTGACCCTTGGACTTTGGGTCATCAAATCTCTGGATCTGTCCTTTAATAAAGCTCAACAACAAGGTGCTATGTACTGTGGAGCTCTTTCAAAGAGCCATTGCCACTCTGGGTCTTGATTTGGAAATTTGAGTAGGTAGATGCTCCAGCTGGAAGCTGTCTAGCCACTCACTCAGATTTCTGTTAGAAGTGACGCCATCCTGTCCCTTGGTGGGCCAGATAGCTTCCCTTTCTTTCAGTATTTATAAATGGATTCTAAGACCAAACTGCCTTTGTTACTGCTTTTTGGCCATATTGTCTGCCCTCTCTGCTCCCACTTCAGTCAGTTTTCTAGAATAGCATTCATTTTCTCAAGTATGCTTGTTGAACTCTACTGTTTGATGGCTTGTGCTCAGTTTTCAGCCCACTGCTTGCTTAGTCACTCTTGCACAGAAGTGCCTGCTTTCCTGCCTCGTAAGGAGGCTGCTGAGAGCTGGAACTGGGGCAGGGAGAGCTGGGAATCTCTTAAGATTTAGAATCAGATCTCTAAGCATTCATTTCTAAAGTGCCAATATTGCTTGGGATTGTCCTTGTGTAAGGAAGGAAAGGTGGTCCTGAGCTCATGTTAGCAGCTGATAGAAGTTATTATTATACTTTCCAGTGCTGGCTTTCAAACTCATCTCAGATCTGGCTCTGTGCCTCTGGATTAGCTGAAGTAAAGCTTGAAAGTCCCACTACAGATTTCTGCTAATTTGAACAATCTTTGCTACTCTTGTCTCTTTTGTTTTACAGTAAGATAGCATGCTTTTGGCTCTCTGCTCTTATGTTGTTAGGCTGCTAATAACAAACATGCAAACCATTATTTTCAGGCTGTTGAGACTTCCTGCAGCTGAACGGAAAGCTCTTGAAACATCCGTACTCTCTCTTCATATGCAAACTGGAACATCAAAGCAATGACCTTCATTTTTTGCAACTCAGTGTTGTAGTTTATCTCCTTATAAAGGAAGGGGTCCCTGGGAAATACTGCAGGTCCTTGCTCATGTGAAAAAAGGGAGAAGGGATTGAAAAATCTGTTCTCTGGCCACCAACTGTTGGCACATATTTGCCAGCCAACCAGATGAATACATTGATTATAGTAGTCCTTGAAAACTCTCTCACAGTAGAAAGCTAGGATGAGCTTTGCATCCGAGCCCGTGAATTTTAAGTTAAGCATTGAGTGTTGTGGGGGAAAAATACCAGTCATGGATGTGTAAGAATGCCGTTTCAAAAAGGTACAATGTCTGTCCTGGCAGCTCGTTACAGCTCTGACTGTACGGAGAGCTGTATATTTATGTGAACGTGCTTCAGGTATTTCTGGGCATACACAGGGACTTCATAAACTTCCTCTTGGACTGGCCAGTCTGAGGCAACAGCGCGGTGAAGAGAAGCTTGTGTGTCTTGGAGTGGAGTGTGTCGAGTTCCTTGGTTACTGATCGGAATTGCCAGCAGTGCTTTGTCCATTGGACCCATATTTATGCAGCTGAGTTGACAGATTTCTTATTGTCAGATTGTCATAGCCTGAGGAGAAGGGCTAAAATAACTTACATTGGTGCAGGTTGTTGAAACAATTGGATTGGGATTTAACTACAGAGTTTTCTGTGTCCACTCAGTCTTTCTCAAAGGAAGACTAATTAGAAGTAAACAATTTTTATTTTAAAGTGTCTGGTTTGAGTACTGCTTTCTGTACTACTTTTCTGCAATAAGACTTGATTACCTTACAGTAAAATTCATTTTCTTGAAATTTAAACAGGAAATAAATAAGAAGGTCCTTGTCGTGATAGCATATTCCAGTCTCTGGGACTTGCTAAATCATGGCTGTTATACAGATGGTTACACACCCACTCGTGCTGTTTTTGCAGCACACTGGGATTAGGCTTTGTGGAAGAAAACCTCAGGGGCAGATTTATTCCCTTACACAAACCTTTTGAACTGGGGTGGTGGTTTTGGCAATAAAGGTAAGTCACAGGAGGTACTCTCGTACCGGCACTGTCTGGGACTTCAGAGTTAATCATTAACTCTGAAGAGAGTTAGAAGAATCGGTGTAGGACTTAGCACTCCGTATTCTATACCCAACGTGCATGTGTGAGCACAATGGTATCAGTTTGTGCTTGTGAAGGGATGCTACTTATTAAGCCCTTGTGTAAATTCATTCTGATTAAGTTTACTTATATCTCTTCCAACTCCAGGAACTTTCAAACTTACAATAGAATTCACAGAAGAATATCCGAATAAGCCACCTACTGTTAGATTTGTCTCTAAAATGTTTCATCCGAATGGTAAGTACTTGCACAGTTTTTTGTTTGTTTTTTTCAGTTATACCATGCTGTAGTGTTGTAAAAAAAGTCTATTTATTATAAGCAAAATTCTAGTGTGGCTGTAGGTAGTCTTGTCAGGGGTGAACTTGTGAGCAGTGCTCAGGCTGCAAAGGGGCAATAAAAGGACCGTCTTGCTTTCAGGTGTTACAGGACAGTATTGGTGACACACTCTTCTCTCTCAACTGCCTGTTGTTAAACCTTACAGAAGAATATTTTGTAGGTAAATAGCAGTGCCTTGGACTTTTGTCCAGACATACTGCATACATAGCGTAAAGGCACTGCTGAACACAGTGGTCTTTTATCACTTTTCTTCTCAAAAATGCCTGTAAAAATTATATACATCAAAATGTAGTGCTAGTTTCCAACTATAGCCAGTGATAGCAATATTGTTTAATTAATCCCCTGCTTTGGTAATTAAAGGCTGGAGATGTATTCCTTGTCTCCAAACAAATACTAGGTTTGTGAAGAAATGCTTGCGTTTGTCAAATGCAGCAAGTAAGTGTGTGTGGGTAAAGTGCACTGAGGGAAGGTTCTTCTAAAGGTGCCATGGGAAAGGTGACTAGACACTGACTGTTGTAGGTACTTTCTGGGGAAACCTTACATGTGAACTGCTTTTTGCCTATATTCTTTATTTGGTTCACTTGTGGGTAGCTTAACACTTTTTTTTCTTCCTTAAAATCTGTTTATTTAGTGTTATTCATTCCATAGTGGTAGCTGCAATGTCACAGAGAACCTTGATGCTGAAGAATGAGCAGAGGTTGAGTTTAAATACTTTGGGCAGCTGTCAGTGACAAGCTTCACCTCTTGCTACCAACAGGCTTGTTTGTTGGATTTAATCTGTCGGATGCTATTGACTTCTGTAGTGTTTGTCAGTATGGAGGTTTTCAGGATCAGGCTATATACTGGGAAAAATGAGTAGCTGTACAACTTCTGTTTTAAGCCATTCTTCTTGAACCTTTTCTAGTCTATGCGGATGGTAGTATATGTCTGGATATTCTTCAGAATCGTTGGAGTCCTACTTACGATGTCTCTTCCATCTTAACATCCATACAGGTAAAACAACTCTGCATGGAAAGGCAGAATGAAATTAGGATGCTTTGACAAAAACCGCTTAGAAAAGCGTTTTTATTTCCTTGCCCCGATAGCCAGTATAGCAGCCATACCTTGCTTTTTGCTGAGGTATGCGTACCTAGCAGGTGGTCACTGAAGGGACCCAGCCAGCGTTTGCACTGCTTGGGTGTCCCTGCTTGGCTGTCACCTGCACAGCAAAAGCTTCCAGTCACAACTGGAATAACGCAGCGTGCCTTCCCTGTGTCTACATGAACTTCTGCACTGTTCTTGGTGTGGGTAGTTCGAGGAATATGCTGGAAAACTCTGCATGCTTTCAAGTGCCTAAGAATCTTTTTCTCTTTGCACAGTCTCTATTGGATGAGCCAAATCCGAACAGTCCAGCCAACAGCCAGGCAGCTCAGCTATACCAAGAGAATAAGAGGGAATATGAAAAACGGGTTTCTGCAATAGTAGAACAGAGCTGGCGTGACTGTTGACCCAGGATGATGCAAATGAACACTCTTGATGAGGAAAATAAACAAAGTGTCTGAGGCATCTTTTTCCTCCTAGCATTTACTTTGAAAGCAGAATAGCTGTTGTGCTGTTGCCACCCTCCCTTGCTGAAGCTTCTTCTCCTTGGACATCAGAAAGCACCCACTTTGAAGTCAAGTGTTCTGTACTTGGGTTACTTGCAAAAGAGTTACTGATGCTGAATTCATTTTCTGTGGTCCCTCTCCAGTCTTAGGGCAGTATTGTGCATTTCTGTAGTGTACACTAAGCTTTTAATTGTAATTGTGTTATACACAGTGATGCTTATGTATAGCTTGATAAAAGGGATGTTTATATACATACACATTTTTTAACTGATACTAACTAAAGTGCTGATCTGTCCAGGCTGGTCATTTACCTCTACTGTTGGTTTAGACCCCACTGCATTTGTAAGTACTGAATGAAGAAATAACCTTGTTTCCCTTTTGTATTGGTTTATCAACTCCTTACTGATAAAACAGTTCTTAAATTGATTCAAATTCCAGTATTTAGGAAGACCATGGAATGCAATTTACTTCTGCACTTCACATGCAAGATTTATGTACAGATACACATAAATCACTACAGTTGTGGTATTTTGCTTAGGGTGAGAATCAACCCCCCCCTTTTTTAAATTTTATGTTAAAGGATGTGTCTACAGAGACCGCTTCATTAAGTTTCTCTGGTCCTGTCACTGAGACATTACTGGACAAAAGCAGGTAGAGCTGGGGTACTCTGGGCAAAAGATCTTCCACATTAAGGAAGAGGTAAATCCTGGAGTGTTCCAGCAGTGGAATTACTCTCCTTTGTTGTCTTTCTCCCACCCCTTAAGTTTGAATAAAGTATGGGGTAGGCACTTGAGTCTCTGCAGTTTCTGCTCTTTGTAGATTACTGTGTGGTTTGTGTGAGCTACTGCTGCATGCTTGAGTTAGTTTCCCTTCAGTTTTATGAGAGTATTTTTTCAACTCTGAAAAAAAAAATATCAAAAACCACAAAAACATTTGTAAGTCCAGACTCAGTTTTTTTGTAAGGCCAAGTTTGTACATTTGGATACAGTACTTTAAGCAGCAGTGTGGGATGGAACCTGCCCTTGTGTTGTCCACTGGTCCAGTGTCTTTGTGTGCACATTGGTCTGTTAGTTGAGAAGTTTAACTTTGCACAAGTAACCCATGTAAGAAACTGTACATTTTTCAAAAGTTGTAAATAAAGTGTAACCTTAGTGCTTATTGTATAAATAGGCAAGAGGTGTATAACTGTGGTTATTTTATCTGGGACGACAGGAGGCTGGTGGGGGACCAGGCTCCAGGCAGACTCTTACAGCAGGACTGTGAAATGTTTGCCGACCTTCTGGAGTTGTGTTTGGGCAGAAGCTGCGCAGTTGTGGTGCAGGGAGCTGTGAGGGTGTACAGGCCAGGATCAGCCATCAGCGGAGAAATGGAGAGACACGAGTCTTGGCAAAAAAAAGCACTTGCAGGAAGCTCAGCACCATGTCATGCGTATGAGCGAACTGTTAAAAACCAAAGCCTGTGATAATGAGTTACAGCAATTTAACAGGCTCAGTAATTATTTGATACAGGAATTGTTTTACTCCTGTCTTACGAGGGGGAGAACAGGATTTAAAACAACTGGCAGATAACAAAAACTGGTACTGCTGCTTAGCTCTGCAATTAAGATAGAAGCTGCCAGGCTCTTTCAGAAAGCTAAATCAGGAGTTAACACCTGTTGTGACAACAGCCCATAGCCTTGAACAGGCCTTTTTTTCTTACATGGACCAGCCTTTTACCACTCAAGTTCTACCCAAGCTATACTTGCATGTTCTCCCAAACGACAGTGTCTTAACGGGACCCTCAGTCTCGGTGTGGTGGAGAAGGTGCAATAAATTCGGCCTCAGGTACTTGTGTTTGTTTCCTAAGCATCCTCCCCTACCCACAAGAATTTGCCAAGTCAGAGCCAGTCAAGTAACAAGGGCCTTAGTTGTACCCACTAAGTTAGAGACTGGGAAAAAACCGAAACACCACACGCAAACCCCACTCACACAAGAAAACCCCAACCAAAATGCACAGACTCCCACCTAAACCCAGCCCTACCACCAAAAGTATCTTAACCACTGTTGCAAGCAGAACCCTTTCCGAGTGGTCCAAGTCAAATGTCGCAGAAGCCCTCGTATTGGTCCCTCTATTTTTGTATTTGTCTTGCTAGTCACTTAAAAACCGAAAAAGCAGCAGGATGGAACACACTCTTAAGGGGAGGTGGGGGCAGAGGCAAGAGCAGCACAGAGCTGGACAACAAAAACCAAACCAAAAAACCTCCAACAAACAAAACCAACAACAATAACAAAACAAAAAAACCCCACAAAACAAAACACACCACAACACCCTCAGGTTTACCCCTCTTAGGTAAGGCTGAGAGTCACAGCTGCTTCCCAGGATGGGAAAAGCAATGCCTTGCACTGCCTCACACTGGACAGCTATGCACACTAAGGCACCCTTACGTTTAACTAGTGTCACGTTTTGGCCACCCTCCTGCCTCCAAAAGAGGCATTTTTTTCAACCCAAACACTGCAGCTGTGCTCCAGCTGCCCTCCCCGGCATCCCCAAGCCTCAAAGACCCACTGCTGATCCAATTTAAGGAGGGGGAGCTGCACTTCTTGCAGGGATCTCTGCCTAGTAAGTACCAGGCTCCTTCCA
Source organism: Patagioenas fasciata (assembly GCF_037038585.1). Classification (NCBI taxonomy): domain Eukaryota; kingdom Metazoa; phylum Chordata; class Aves; order Columbiformes; family Columbidae; genus Patagioenas; species Patagioenas fasciata. Next base: position 18,747,248 of record NC_092530.1, read on the forward strand.
CTCCTACATCACCATCTGCTAGAGCCCAGCATTCTGGAGAGCAGTGTTCAGGAGAGGGAATAGTGTGCACAAAAAACTCCAAACAAAACCAGCATACTTTCAGAATTACCTGCCAGATTATTTTTCTACAAAGCAGCAAGGTGTTTTTATTTCAGAAGCTGTTTTGATAGCAGAAGCTGTGCTGCAGCCATCCTGGCAGAGAGAGGAGGAACACTCACTTTTCCTGAGCAAGTCTTACCTGCCAGGGCAGCCTCTTCCTTTCCACACTGTGGGGATGAAAATGCCTCTAGCTGCACATCACCAGGATCTTCTGCATCATCAGCACAGGTCAGTCACTCCTCAGCACTGAGAGCAAAAGGAAAACAGGAGGTGGGAAAAAAACCTAGAGGATGATGTAAACATACGGAGAGGCAGATGCAGGCAGCAGAAAAACACAAGTGATGGCTGAGACACAAGGCAACCAGAGAACAGACAAAAAAAACTTCATTAGGAGTGGCTTTGCACTGAAGAATCCTCAGCAGGGCCTGCTGGTGACAGAACAAACCCGACACCCCTTGGCACGACTCTTGGCAATTCCAAGGTCAGTTCCTCACCTGTTTTCAAGCACGACGCCAGCGTTCCCAGGCTCGCCCAGCTCCGTGTCCGGCGGGACAGCGCAGGCAGAGCTCCACATCTGCTTCCCCGGCCAGGAGAGAAACGCCAAGAGACGCCAGACTCGGCAGAGAACACCAGTTTACTTGTGACTCGCCCTCCACATACACAAGCACAGGTACAGTAACGAGCAGTGCAATAGGTAGGCACAGACTTGATTTTGCTTGGGATTAAAGAGCTTATGTTCAAAGTAAAAAAAAAATAAGTTATGTAACAGTCCCCACAAGCTCCACGAGCATCTTTGAGCGTGGGTTCTGCATTTACCTCCAGTTTCGCTATTTCACACCTCGCCATGGTATTTGCAAATGTCAAGCAGTGCTCCAAGGTAAAAATGCTCTGTAATTATCTCTGATACACTGACGATGAACGTGCGTTCAGTAACTCTCAGTGTGGGAGACGCAAGGTAGAAATCTATGAATAAAACCGTAGTGTTAAACTTGGTTAAGGACATCTCTACACACAGACACAGCAGAGACAGGAGCGCTACATGTACTTCTCAATAATAAATGCAGTTTTCACACTTTTTTACATCAAGTGTGACAAATCCTGTTTTTTTTCCAGAAATAAAACTTTATTGTCATTAATACCAACTTTACATACAGGTTTATTCCCCCAGACTGCATTTCCTGTACTTTTCTTTTTGAAAAAGGCATTTTTTTCTTCCTTGGTCAAGAAGAGTAAGGGAACTAAAATTTTAAATGATGTCAAATTCCTTCTTGTTGGACATGCGCTTGTTTTTTTTCTATTACAAAACTATTAAAATGTGAAGGAACAAATAATATCAAAGACACATACAGTAACAGCACTACTGCTCTTGGGCTGTGCTAATATACTTGAAGAGAACCTGGTCAGTTCTAAATGTCTAACATTTGAGAAATTATATTAACGAAGTAGAAGACTTTAACGTTAATATAATCCACATCAAGAAAAATGCAGCATCTCTCTTTAATCGAATACCTAGGAAGCTCAGTCTCTGGTAAAATGGGACCCGTTCCCTCAGTTTGCTTGAGGCATAATGAGCTCGTAGTGCCCAACCTGGCCCTCTTGCTTCAGCTGGTCCAACAGATCCTCCTTGCGCCGCTTCCTGCTGACCACCAAGTACCTGTTGTGGCCCTGCCCGTGAGATTTACTTTTAAGCCCGTATTTTTGGGCGATCTGGTGTATCTGCTTCCGCTCATCCATGTTCAGTTCCGTAGAGAAAGTCAAGTCAATGTGACTGTCCGAGCGTGCATAGTTTCGAATGATCTCTTCAATATCTCTTTTAGCGATTTTATTCACTCTCTCTACATCAAGCCCAAGTCCTTCCCTTTTAAACTGCTCCTTCACTGAAATAGGCTCCCTAATCCCTTCGCCATCTTTCCCTAGGCCACCGCCTGTCCAGCCCATCTTTCTTAAAATTTGGTTCCCAATGTTGTCTTCTTTGATCTTCTGTTTGAAAGCCTCTTCTGCCGATCGACCCCGAATCTCATTTCTGGAGATGACGTCTTCGACGGTGCCTTTCTTCAGGTTATTAACAACAGTTGGCTGGGTCTTTTTGAGGATTTTCACAGCTTCCTCTGCTGCCTCATGCTTGACAGATTTCTTCACTCCAACTGCTTCTGCGATAAATTCATCCTCAAGCAGCACCTTGCATTTCCATCGCATGCCAGTCATCCTTTCAAAGACATACTCCACCGTCATCTTGTTGAACTGGGCGGTGTCATTCAGCGTACACACCGGGTTACTGGAGTTCTCATAAACCACGAGGTCCTTCAGGTCCTTCTTCCTTCCGGAGCCCCGCGACGAGCAGCCCACCTTCTGAACCTGGGTCACTTTGATGGTTGCTATATTCGACTGCATCTTCTGCAGAATTTTCAACGCCTCCTCAGCCGCTGCGTGCTTGCTGGTCTTTTTAGTGCCAAATCCCTCAGCCAGGCAGTGATCCTGTAGATACACTTGACAACGCCATGAGCGGTTGGGCATTAATTCATATTTATATTCAACAGACATTTTGTTGTACGAGGCAGAATTGTTAAGGATTCCTATTGCGTCACTGGCATTCTCTGTGAGGATGAAACTAGTCCAGTGTTTGTTGCTATTAGCGGGACCTTTCGTGGATTCAGTACCAGGCTGCATCGGGACGCAATCCCTGTTGGCAACTATGAACTCCTCATGGGGTTTGAGAGCAGGAGGGAAATCTGGGCGACTCACGCCTGCCTCGCACACCACCAGGTCTTCGTGATAGGTGTGCTTGAACTTGCGCTGAACAACACGAACCTCCACGGGCTTCTTCAGCAGCTTGACCGCCAGCTCCGCGGCTCGGTCCCTGGACCCGTTTTTGCTGCCAGCGTAACCGGTGGTCAGGTAGACGTTCTGACATCGCACTTCACAAGCGAAGCCGTCTGTTAGGAGCTTCTTGCTCTTGGGGAGGTCAGCAGGGGCGATCTCTTTCAGAGGAACATAAATATATTCAGGATTTGTCTTGCATGCCTGAATTGAACGTGTCAAAAGATACGTATAGTTAATTTTATCAGTCCCGGTGTTTGCATCTGGGTTAGCAAGATTTTTCCAGACAGCTGCTGACAGTTTCTCAATAAAACTCTGCTTCAGCATTATAGCTGATGGAGGGAAAGTCTCTGATGCAGACTGCGCAGCTGAAGGAGAAACAGAAACCGGTAACGTGCTGCTTGTGGTAGAGTCCACACTATTCACAGCCTTCTTGGCTGCTGCTGCCTGGCCTGCAAAGCCAAGCCCAGCTGAGCTGGAGAGCCGGGGATCTGCCTCCCCTGCACTCGCAGAAGAATTGGTACAATTTTCAGCTGGCTGTGCTGTGCTGTTTGTATTTGCCTCCTGGTTCACCTCCTGCGTTTGGTTATCCAAAGAATCTTCCTTCTTGCCATCCTTCTCAGCACTGGTGACAAAGTGTATGGGTTCAAAACGTGGTCGTACCCGGAACCTGGGGACCATCTTTTTGGGCGGCTCAGCAATCTCTTCCGGCTCTGGACCTATGGGGTGGAAGAAAATGAAAAAATTATTACCAATGTGCGCTCCAAGAGGCAGATAATGTTACCACAGAGGGGTCACCAGAGGAAGCCTGCAGGCTCTGAACACAGGATTCCGCTCAGCCACAAACCAAAAGGTTTTCCTCTGAAGACATTCGCTATCGATCAAACAAGACCACTCATTCTTGTGCAGGTCACTACACTGGTATTTCCAGCTCCACAACTACCATACAAAAATCTCTATATATTTAGTTACATGGATTTTAGGTCCAAATCACTTGCTCTGCCCCTCAACATTGCCCACTGAACCCATCCAGTCATTTCTGAAGTTGTTTCATTCAAAACTACCAAAAGAAGTAAAAACCTTGGCCAACAAGAGAGAACACCAGAGCGGGAGCAGAGCCTGAGCTCTGGCTCTGCTGCCGGGCTGTGGGATGATCCCAGATAAACTGCTTTATCTTCAGGTTTTCTCATTTGATGGAGGAACACAGTGATACTGAACCCTCCTTTCCAAAGCACACAGGGCTGCTAAGACAGTGTTAACAGACGCCTATTTCTGTAACTAACTACCCTTGGCTAAAGGACACCAAACACGGAGCAATCTGCCTGAGCCTCAGGTGACACTGAAGTGGCAGGGGGTCTGTTACACGGTACTGCTGGGCCTCTTGTTTCTTAACCAGAAAAATGCAAACGAGGCAGAATGTCCTGATACGCACAGCTACTGCAGAAAACGGGAGTCAAATATGTTACATCTAAAAGACAGTTATACAAGACTTCTCCTGTGCAAGACTTACCCCCACACACTGAGTGGTACATGTGTGTAATTTCAGCAGAGGAGCAAAAGGCCACCTCAGCACCTTGGAATGAGCTGCCTAATCCAATGACAAAGTGTGCAACACTAATATAGGTCTGGCAATACGTATGTCTAGACATCACGCTACCATAGCGTATTTATCATAAACTAGTTCATTGCAGATGAAAAAATACATTTCTCATACAGCATGAAGAGGCCTTCATATTTAAATCAGGTGACGAAGCTCTTACACCTGCATTAAATCCTGTGGTCATCAGTTCTGATGAATTATGGCAAGGTTTACATTTCCTGTCCTGTTTGGTACTTTGACGATTGTGCTGCAGCAGCACCTAAAGGCCCTCACCAGCAGAGCAGCTCTTACGCTGTCTGTGTAACACGCAGTAGAGAACCCTTCCCCTCAGAGCTGCTGCCTGAGCGACAGACAAAACATGGGAGAAAAACAGTATTTTTCTCAGTTTTGCAGCCAGCCCACGGAAGCACAGAAAGATTGTGGGGTGTCACCATAAGGGAAGAACCTTTGGCAGAGCTAGGGACTGCGTGCAGGCCTGGAGGAGGCCGGTGCTGTCTGACCATTTGTGCTTTACGGAGCCAAACTACTGCCCGACGCCGCCTCGCAGAGCAGGGGCTGCCCGCTCACCCCGCAGCCTGCGCCTGCTCACGGGGAGGATTCCCCAGCTCGCCCTCCACAGACAGAGCAGGGAGAGCCCACGGGCAGAGAGAGCCCGGAGAGCCCAGGGCCACGGACAGGAGCTGGCGATGGAGCCAGTGAACGGCCAGCTCTCTCTGCACGCTGCATTTCCTCCACTGGAAAAGCTGCAGCTGGAACATCGATCCCTGACACCAAGAAACTGGGCTGACATATGCAGGATTCTTCCAGGCCCAGTAGGAAGAAAATAAAGAAAATACAACACCAACCAAACAACCAAAAAAACCCACAAACTCCTCCTGCCCCGCCAACGAAGACCAAAACAAACCACAAAAAAATAAAACCCAAAGAAACGCACAAAAACCCACCACAACACACCAGCCAACGCTCCAGGCAGGCTGTAACTCAATAAGCTGAACTCCACATCTCCGTGCACACGTACAATCCCTTCTCAGGTCGGAACATCACCCCTCACCAGAGTGAAGAAAGGCAGACAGATATTTAATTACATAGATTCAATTCCCTACCATTATCACTAGGGAAAATCAATTACCTGGTAATTTAAATGAAAAGTTATATTTTCTTAAGCAAAAAGAGATCTCTGCATGAACTATGTACACCCGTAACAGGGCAGAGGAAAGAAAACCGCTGCAGTCTCACAGAGTACACGGCGGCGGCTTCTCCAGTTTGCCGTGCCGGCTCTCGGGGGCAGCCCCGTGGCCACCGCTCTGCCCACGCTCCCACCAGCGCCCAACAGCGACAGGGAAGCGCATCTTCAGCACAGGCACAAATACTCACTGTCAGATGGAGAGCGGTATCTCTTCAGCTTCCTGCTAGGGACCAACTCGAACGTCCTCATTTCCCCAATATCGATGCCTTCAGCCATCTCAAGAACCTTCTCCATGACCTGCGAGCCATATCTGTGTGGATCCAACAGCAAACTGCTTTAGAACCGGTCGCACAGGGGCACCACACACACAAACACACAAGCTTTTATTATGCAAAACGAGAACTAAAGCTGCCTGAGACAGTACCTGGTGCAAGGGAGATGCTGCCCCCAATTTTGCTGGAGTATTAACACAGGACCTGGGCACCGCAGCCAGTTCAGTGCTGGCAGACGGGCTGCACACCAGCCAACAAGCTGCCTGGCTCTGAGTGAACCCATTTATGAATAAGAAGCAGTGCAGCCAAACTGATGGTGTTTTAAATTTAAATACATTATCTGTCAAAACATAACATGCAACAAAGCATGCAGGGGTGCGGAGAAGGAGGAGGCAACACGGGCATCGCAGCTTCAGCAAACTCAGCACAGGAGCAACTGACGGGCGCTGGAGTCTCATCTGGGTCAGCAGTCGCAGACCACACGTCACCAATACTGAAATCGCGGGTGGCAGATGACAAAGGCGCTGCTCAGCCTTCATTGGCCACTCTTTCAAAAGCCATACTAATTTATAGCTTGGTAGCTGTAACTGAAACGTTTTAAATCCCTGAGCCGCGGCAGAGGTGAGGTGGCTGCACCCATCTGTGCAAGCCCTGCCCCAACTGCAGCTTTGCAGCTCCGCAGGGACAGGACAGCCCTGGACAACCCACCTCTCTTGGCCTTACACCCCCCACCACCCGAGGTTCCCATCGCTCTGGGGACTCAACACATGTTTTCAAGCCATTTGCACAGCTGAAGCTGAACAACAGAAAAATCCCAAACCTTTCTAACCAAAGAGAACCTACGAACTTGGTCTGAAACCAGCCTCTGACAGCTTCACACTGTGGTTCAAGAAGGAGAAAAAGCAACCTCGCACCTGTTCCGTGGTGTGCTCACCTTCAAAAGCCAAAAAGCATCAGGTCACCGTCTGTGGACAGGACTCCACAATTGTCCCAACAGCTAGTACTGCAATAGCTTGCACCAGCTATTATATACAACTGTTCCAAGGGCTCTGGAAACCTACTCACTCTCCACTGGAGAAATGCCCTTCCCGTTCCTGACATAGAGGGCCAGGCAGAAATCAGATCCATCTAAACTCCTGGGTGAGAGCCCTGCACACACACTGCTGCGGTGCCGCTTCACCTGCCGGCACCTCTGCCCAGCACCGGCGGTGGAACCCAGCGTGGGGAGGAGACAGCGGGAGGGAGCAAAGGGAGCCAGACAGCGGCGATACCCTCGTCCTCCTGATACCCTCGTCCTCCTGATACCCTCGTCCTCCCGATACCCTCGTCCTCCCGCTGCCAGAAGGACGAGGTGTGGGACTCTCTCCTCCTCCGTCTCGTAGCTGTGACGGGAACGTGAAGGACGATGTCCTCTGCCACCACACTGCAAGAATAGCGTTAGATTTGACATGAGTGTGCCACTTGTCTTCACAAAGGACGGAGATGTTTGGGGCTCAGATTTCTGCCCAGTCCTGACATGTGTTTGTCAAACCTGGCCTTAGAAATCTCAGGTTGTGGAGACTGCACATGAAGGCAGAGGAATTCCACACCTCCTACGCCTAACTAGAGTCTCCCTTGTGTGACTTAAATATGTTACTTCTTATCCTGAACCCAGCAGCTCTGGAGCAAAATGCTTTCCTCCTCCCTGACCGCCCAATTTTGCAGCCACCTTTAGCATATCTGAGAACCCATGCATCTTCTTTCATCGACCCCTAAACTAAATGAATCCTGTCACTTAACTCCTTCCTCACAAACCACGTTTTCTAAGCCTTCTGGACTTTCTCCAGATCATCCCCCAGCAGAACACACCAACAAAGGCTCTGATCTGTATGTACACACAGGCTGTCTTCAGCTAGCAAGTGATCAATGTTAAAAAACAAACAAGAGAAAACAACAAGAATACCCCAATCTTTTAAGTTATTCACTTGATACAGCAGCAACAGCTCTTCCTGAGTGGCAAAAGGCAGTTTCAGAGAAAGCTGCACGTCCTTTCCCTTCTCCAGACAACTCTAAGTAAAGCTGCCGATGGCTCTTGAACCGCGCAGCGTGTTCACCATGCCCGCGCGCTGTGCTCACACCCCTGCACAGCACCAGCTTTGGGGAAATGTCCCCACTGACGGTGGCTCTGCTCTGCACCAGCACTAAATCCGCTGCTTGTGTTTGCCCAGAGAGGTGCGGGTAGAGATGTTCATCAGGTAAACTATGCGCACTTACAGACTTAAATTGCGTTATTTTTTAGGATTTGAGATTTTGCCACATAGTTCTTCACTTCTGTTATCAGCACCCTATAACCATGGTACTGCATTGATTCCCAAAAGCACTATCACAAAGGCCACCCTCCATTAATACAGCACATAAACACACGAAGATGAGCTAACGGACCAAAGCGACTATCTCTTAAGAAGACACACCCAATTTCAACATACCACTAAACCTGAAGCTGTTTTAAAATCACGTTCAATTTTAGTGCTTGCAGAGCAGAATAGTTTAGTACTTGGACCAGAAAGAAATAAGAAAACATGCAGATCTACACTGAAGGACATTGACTTGGCTCTGTACAAGTGACACAAAATATTCCCCAACAAGGCTTTGAGATAGTGACATTAACAAAAGTCAAACTATCGATATGCCCTTCAGTGTTTACAAGCTCCTCTGTCACCGCACAGTTTGCTGAAGTTGGACATCAAGCAGTTGCTTCTGTCTTTAAAGCCTTATGTCCAGTTAAAAATAATCACATCAAAGTGTCAGATCTCCGCAACCTTGCTAGTCACAGTATGCTGGTTCCTGCACGGCATCTGTGATCCCGATGAAGGGAAATCTCTTCCACTCACCAGTTCTATTTCTATCAGAAAAGCTGAGCTTTGCGGGGTCGCACAGGCTGCTCTGCCCTCAGCGGGATGGATACTGGAATTCCAGCGCACAGTACCACATGCTCTCTGAGATCTCAGCGCTGGGACATCAAGAACTACTTTCAAAACACATACATACTTTTCAGCAGCTCGCTCCCCTCCACGCACAAATTAGAGCAAAGAAAACCGTTTTTCCTTCACCGGTATCACTGTTAACGTGCAGAAAACTGCCCGGGAACCGAACTCTCCTGCATCGGTCTCTTCCAGCCCAGCTCTTTGGGGGCTCCGTGGTTGGGCCGGGCGGCACCGGGACACGGCGGGAGCCGCAGGAGGAGCGGCCAGGGGAGCTCGATGCACCCGGGCTCCTTCCAGCGCGCCGGGCCGGCTCCGCGGGGCCCCGGGGGACCCTCGCGGGGCAGCTGAGCCCAGGGGCCGCCGCGGGGCCTCCGCACGGTCCGGGCTCACCGCGGGCCGGGCCTCACCTGCAGCCCATGAAGACGTGGTTGGTCCAGAGCACGGACAGCGCGAGCAGCCGGTCGATGGCGGCGCCGGGGTAGCCGTGGAGGTGGCGGAGGATGAAGCGGCGGCGCAGCTCCCACTGCCGCTCGGTCTCGTTGTACTGCCGCCACTGCTCCAGCGCCGGCTCGGGCACCGGCTCCGGGGAAGCCATGGCGGGCAGCGGCCGGGCGGGCGCTCCCGCGGCGCCCAGGGGGCCTCCCCGCCGGCGGAGGCCTCCCCGCCGGGAAACAGACACGCAGCGCGCCGGAAGCGGCCCGGGCGTGCCGAGGGGAGCAGGCCCCACGTGCGGCCCAGGCCCTGCTCGCCGCGGCCGCTGGGGAGCGCGGGCCCGGCCTCAGCGCCCCGTCCGTCCGCCCGCCCGTCCCGCCGCCCCTGTCCGGCACGAGCCCCTCGCCGCGCGGAGCGGCCCGGCCGGCGCCGCGTCACGTGGCCGCGCGTCACCAGCGCGCGAGACCCCGCGAGAAACCGTCCCCACTGCCGCGGCTCCCCCGCGCCCCCTGGCGGCGGCGGCCGAACGCGCCGGGGCCTCGGGGGCAGCTCCGGGGTGCGGCGACCGGCCCGCCGGCCCCCCCAGCCCTGAGCCCGCACCACTGGCTCTGGGTGCCGCCCTCCCCTTTCCCCGCCCTCCCCGCGCTCTCTCCCCGGGCGCTGTCCGCGAACAGAACGCTCGGTGCGCAGCCGCCGCTACCAGGGCGGGCGGCGCTGCCGGCAGCCGGGAGGGGGCGCGGGTCCGCGGGCATGGCGAGGAACCGCCGGCAGAGCCGCCCCGAGCCCCGGGTTTGTGTTCGCGGACACAGCGGCCCGGGCCGAGCGGGCAGCAAACAGCACAGCACAGCCGCCAGCTTTCGTGGGTTTTATTTAAAATGTACAGTAAAGTTAGAAAGGTATCAGGCTAAACAGTGCCGGTTCTTCAATGCTTCTGTAAATACACATAACCCGGCGCGGTTCTCCCGCACTTCACTTGTGAACAGGAAACAAAACCCGGAGGGCAAAGAAGATACAGCGGGGACAGCGGTGCGAGAGGGCGAGGATGGCTGCAGCACACTCGAAGGACACGGCCCCCAAACCTGGGATGTGGGTGCATCACTGTTGTTACAGCACCAGCTCTCCCTCCTGCCACTTGCTGCTTTGCAACGTTAAAGAACAAGAGGAGGTTTAATGAGGAAAAAAGTACCGCTCAACCCACATCTGCCGGCCCACGGAGCTTGTTTAATAAGGTGGGGAGACACAGGAGGACACCAGTGAAAACACACAGTTCTTCTTACTTTATTTCTTTGTTAATTAAATATTTCATGGCTGCCAACAGAGCAAGTTGCACCATGTTTATATTTCCTTTGACTCTGAATGCACAGTTTCCAAAACCAATCAAATAACGTATTGAAAATATTCATTTGGCTTCAAACCTCATGGAAGCCCATGGCATTTATATTATTAAAGACACAATTAGAAAAAACATATGCCCATAACAACATTTGAAAGTGTATTCGCTACATCGTTAGTCCGAACATCACATTTCTGTTGCTCTTTGAAATTCCAGGTAAACAATCACTTGTTACCCTGTCTTGTCACACAAATTACAAGACACTTCAACTTCAGATACCATGCAAGTCAGTAAAAGAGCTTCTCCCCAAGACACTAACACTGAAGGTTTGTTCCCCCCTCCCCGGACACAAGACCCTTAAACTCTTCTAGCAGTGGCAGTCTTCTCCCTCAGACCCAGTGCAGCTGGCGAAGACAGATTAAAAAAAGCTACAGAGAGAGAAAAGGGGAAAAAAAGAGAAAAAAACAGAAGATTAGCAAAAAAGAGAAAGACATTCGAAGAGCAGGAAAAAAGAGATGCAACATGAAAACAGCTGACAGAGGAGAGATGGAGCCTCCTTGTGGTACCTGAAGTACTTCAAGGAAATCACAAAAGTGAAAACCTTTTTTCCTAAGGGCCTTTAAAAAGACTTTACATAACTTTCAATAGCATTCTAATAAGGCAAATGGTTGGGAAGAACAATCAGTGACCTGCAGCATGGTAAAAAGAAAAGCCACATTAAATGGTTATTTTAGCAGATAAAGTAGAAATCATTGACAGACTGACCCTGGTTTTGGGAGCAGGCCGACATTCAACAGTAGAGGAATATTCAAATTATTTTAACTTGTTTAAAAATTAAAAACAAAACCACAAAACAACCAAAGACTTCTATGGGTAATAGAACTATTTATGGCGAAACAGAATACCTGAGAAAATACACCGTGATCAAGAGTTTGACCTGCCTCAATTCCGGAAACGGAGGCCAGGTTGTTGCTGGATGTGGGTGACCGTACAGGGCTTGTGCTGCCCAGAGCAGCTGCCCGGACTGACACCGTGTGTGCAGAAACCCTTTGTGAGGCTTCAGCACCATCCCAGCCACCTCGCTAGTAAATTCTCAGCAGCAGCTTGCACTAAAACCAACATCACCTATAAAAGCTGGGTCTGAGGTGTGCCTGTCTTCCAAAAACCCGGGATGTGAAGGGCTTTTGTTGGAACTATTTGGCAGCAGGGTCAGGACGTGTGGATTCACCCACGCAGAGAACGTGGCTCGCACACAGTGCGACTGGGGCACAACACGCAAGGCTGACAGGGAAATGAGGATTACATGCTGATCTTTAGGCAGCGTGAAATAGCAAAAGAAAAAATAAAAGCAAAATTAAAAAAAAAAAAAAGATGATGTAATGAAAACAACACTCAGTATAAAACGTTTTTTATATCTCAACTACATTATAATTAAACTAAGGTGGTGGTGTCATTTTAACGTCACCAATAAATACATTTAAACTGCGTTGTTATTTTGCCAGCAAAAATAACTCACAGAACTTATTTCCACATCCCTTATTTATCTGGGTGAAGAGGGACCAAGAGAAAGGGGAATCCATGAATATTGTAGGATTTAAAGTTGCAGCATCCAAATCCTTGTTAGGACTAATTTTACATTGTTTAATAAAAGCAATAACCACCAGTACATAGTAAAGACAGAATCACAATGAGGATATAGGAGAGAGCAAGGGTAACACCATGGAAAGGTCACAGCTGAAATGCTGTCACGTTTGATTAGACCCTCCGATTTAACAAGTAAATGAAGGTCCATTCCAGCCCATTGTATTCAGGGTAATTACTCAGTACAGAGCCATGGGTTACTGTAAAAGAAGGGCAAAGAAAACAAAAAACAAAAGAAGTAAATGTTAACCAGCATTCACTGTCTGACGAAGTCTTTATTTAAAAACAAAACTCATCCAGAAATACACAAACACCTGCAGGCAAACCACAGTTACGCTTGGCCAGAGTGAACTCCTGGCCCCAGTGAGTAAAACACCCTCCTTTTTAGTGCAACTCCTGCACTAAAACAAGGTTTTTGCTGGATAGAACATAGGAAAAGCAACTTGCCAGCATCCGTACACCTGTAAACAGATGCCAAGTAAAAAAACCATAAAGGTAATACTTTTTGCATTAAAACTAGAAATTGTTGGAATCACTGAGAAGAAAGTCAAAGAAATATCATTGTCTTTCTTCATGAACGTATGTACAGCAAGGTGACCAGCCTTCCCTGAGACTGGATCCGGGATGCGCATCCAGGTCAGCACACTGAGGGGGAGACAAGGCACGAGATCCTTCCTGACCCCTGCGGCATCCAGAGAACACTTGGTTGCAAACCCTGGATCCAAGTTTGAGAATCCCTCAAGCCCAGGGTCTAAAGGTTTGGACTCAGGCCCATGCCTGTGAGGATGGCAAGTTTTGCAAAAAATCCTTGAAAATTATTAAGGGGGGTAATGAGGGGTTAGATACAGCAAATTAAAAAGGGGAGAAGGCAGCCGATCTCTTCAGACAGCACATCCCACTCCACGGCAGCATCAGGCTGCATTCAGAGCGGTCCAGTGAAGGGCTGAACCCGCAGCACCGGGCAGCCACGCTCTCCAACCACGCATCCCTCGCACAAAACAGCGGGAGAGGCAAAAAGCCGAGCAACTGAGAAGCGGGACACTGACCCTATGAGCACTCGGCAGCCTGCAACTGCCCAAAGCAGGAGAGGGATCGGCAATGAGCATCTCCTGCCAGTTCCACGGAAGCTTTTGCTGGATTATTCACAAGAAAAACCATAACCCAGAACAGCCAAGGGTGTGAACTCTTGCTTAAAACAAAACGGTGAATACAGGAAGGGAGCAATGAGGAAAGGTGAGCAAACAGGCACAGTGGCATAGCTGCGTGTTAACCGAACGTGGGGGCATTTGCTTCTGGTGTGAAGGGAAAGGTTCTACAGGAAACCCGAACTGAAAATGAAAGAAAAAGGCAGATCAATGCTTTTATGGATTAATGACAAAAACCAAAAATATAAATGTTTCCTAACACACACACAAAATAAATGTTGCTAAGTGTTAATAAGGTTTAATTTGATTACAAAACATGCTTTATGCAGACACACACATGCATACACGCACACACACTCAGCAGTGGGATGAACCAAATTTATTTTCTAAAACAATCCTTTGACAGTTTTGCAAGCTACTGGACTCATCAACTGTGACTTGTTTGTATCCTCGCAGAACAGTGCAGCCCTGCAATACTTTATGGATCAATATGGAGAGTATTTTTCTGAATTCTGGAAAAGTACCGTATATACATATTTAATTTAGCAAGGACAAATCGCCATTGAAAAAGGCACTGTCTGCATTTGTATAGCAGGAACAAAGAACTTCATTTGACTCAAAGCCCAGCACACAACAGTGCACAGTTATGGGGACTGACAAAAGCAATCCAAAACCAACAAAAATCAGTAATGTTCATTCTAACTGCACTTTAGCTGTGCCTTCGTACGCAGCATCAGAATGAACACTGTTATTCCTTGAGCCTATTTTTCCACAGGCAGAGCATGGTAAGTAGATAATTGTTCTTTCCATTGTTTTACGGTTACTGTTGGCAGCAGAGACATTAATTCAACCGGACTGCTCAAGATGACCACAAGCTCCGGTTCGAGTCAGTGCAAGACCCTTCTGAATCTCTTCTGTTAAGTGGAACGTCTCATTGAAATTAAATTCAAATGCCTCTCGCTGACAGCGTTATGTTTACTTGCTTTTCCATTTCCCTTGGTGGAGCTAATACGGAAGGAATCCTGGAATCAGCTTTTCCCTATTTAAGGGCAGACCTTAAGTTAGTTTGGACTGTATCCTGGAGAGAACGTAAATCCTAGCTGTGTCTGCAGGGTGGACTTGAGGCCGAGTTTTTAGGGTGTTTTATATCTCAGTGCTGCTGTTCCAACAGGTCCCTTCTCCAAGAAACCTGCGCACCTCAGCCTGGGGTGCTGTCACCCTTGCCTTGGATAAGTATTGCTGCTCTGTCAAGAAGCAAGACATTCCTGTGGGAGCTTTCTTCTTCCTCTCACCAGAGAATCAACAGCAAATTTAAAAGGCTCAATTAAACACACTCAGCCTAGCTATAAGTAGAGCACTGTCATTAGCAGTTTAACTAATAACCCTAGTGAGGACTCTGCTCTCCTGCCAGGCAGGTGCATTCCTTACACATCTTTGTTTAAATGAGCCTTCACTTTACAACAGGTGCTGGCATTTCACACTGCGGACACCTGCTTATTGCCAGGTTTGTTAACCCTTTCAGGCAACATGATCTGGTCCCTAAGCCTGCCCATGACTACACGGCCACCTTACATCCCTGCTCACGTGAAGGCAGAGACGCTCTGGACAGAGCCTGGAGCAGAGCTGACTCACGGCACAACACCTCTGACAGGGCTCTGCTCCAGTGGGAACCCTCCATGCCTTGGCCAAACTCCTCAAACTCAGATGCCGGCCTTGTTCAGGGACAAAGTGTACTGGCAGGCTTTCTGGACATGTCTTGAACGCAGTCCTCAACGACCACCAGCCTTACCCTAGCTGTGGCATGGCTCCCAGCAGTGTGGGTCGGTGTCTGTCTGCCACAACTGAACATCCAAATCATGGGCAACCCACTTGACGTTAAAACGTCATAAAGTCTCCTGGTCTATTTTCAGAGCGTTCATTATCTGCTAAACGCTCAGTCTCTCATCTCTTGGGGTTTTGGACAACCAACTGTAATCAGTCAGCAGGTGAATACTGGTTTGGTTACCTGGAAGTAGTTTCTTTAACGCACTCTTGTATATACATACACACACACACACTCATGTGCACACAGTTTGGTGATTCTCTGGTACTTTGGGACATGGGAAAGCTCTAGGTTTGGCAGATTTTACCATCTGTTAGTATGTGAAGCGGGTGATAGAAGCTAGTTTGGCATCTACCTTCACCTGCGCTGTAACCACAAGTTAACACTACAACTTGGAAGGGAGGGAGGGAAGGAGGAAAAAGGGAAAAGACATTTTCGTGGCTAGCTGGGTTCTACCATCAGCACCACATCTCCATAGCAATTGTTGCCATAGTATCAACATGACCTATATGATTAAAGATTACAATTTTTTTCTAAAGGAAATGAAATAAAGAAAACAGAGCCAACAAAGTGCTGGGAAGGTTTAAAAGGAAGAGGACCTAATCCTTATTTTTCTAGATTTCGTGTCCTAATATTGATTCGCTCTACATTTTACTTTGCAGAACCTTTAAATACAAACTTCATTACACCTTTTTTCTACAACTGCATATGTAGAGAGAGACTGGTCGAGCATGTATAGTAAGGGTGAAAGCAGAGGAAGAGAGAGATAATACTTATAGACTTCTGGACTTGCACGGGATCTGCTTTTTTAGGAACTGCAACTGATCCCACTGTGAGGTCTATATTAGTTAATGACGCTTACCAGGACAATGAGCCTCATGCACCATGCAGCCAAACAGCAGCTAACTGTAAAACAGCATACATGTAAGAGCTAATAATGGTGATGATAATGATGTAACAAAAAAAAAAAAAAAAAAAAAAACAACCAACAAACAAACAAAAAAATCAAGTCATGATTAGTGCAAATTACAGAGCTTGGGTTTAAAAGTTATCTGTGAAAGAAAAAGGCTAGTGAACTGCCAGCCACTAGTAAACAAGATAGAATTAAGCTACACTTTGTGAAATTCATGGATTGTTAGAGATATTTATGATATAAATGAAATAAGAACAACTGGAGAAGTGATAGAGTAAAGAAGACAGCACCATTTCTAACACAGCTATTTTCCTGGAGGAGAGAAAGGCCTTCTAATACCTTCCCAAGTCCTACTCAACTGCTGACCTATCTCTTCTGTGGAGTTTTCTGTGCATTTCTGTGTCCTTAACTGACAACGACGGTACTAATGTTTTTCCATATCTATGTGTTTGGTGTCATAGAGCTCTCCTGAGATCAAAACTGTTTCTAAGAACAAGAGCGTGGCCTGGGCCACGGTGACTAATTGCTCAAACTACAGGGCACGCTGTCTCCCTTTTTTACATTCCTGACCCTGACTGATCTCAGGGGTGAAGTCTGCAGTCCACAGAGTGCAGGTGTCTGAGGGCTCTAAGCATGAAAGAACTCAGCTGTGTATTCCTCACACAGTCCAGGCTGGGGAGAGAAGTCTGTCCCCAGTCAGTCTCAGGCTCCTCAGTATGAGAAGACATTAAAACCCCTGGAGGTAATTCAAAAGAACAAATCAAAATATGCAGTGGAAAAAGGAACGGACAAGTGAGAAAAGGGCAGGAGCGCTAACTGCTCATCGCAAAAGAATATTGACAATGAAGCAACTCCAGTTCAAAACTAAAAAGACTAAACCAGGATTCCATTCTGGATATTAGGTTTTTCCTCTCCTGTCTCATGTGATTCCACCCTTAACAGTCAAGGGCTATTTTCTCTGACAAACAGTCCCATCAGCTTTTTGGGCACGTGCCATATTGTTCATATTAACGGCACTTCTCCATGTACTTAAGACTGAGTAGTGCAGGCAAGATTTACTCTGGACCTTCCCCCGGGGATGTGCAGAGAGGGGATTGTAGCAGTGATACAGAAACCAGACCCTTGTTTATCTGTGCACTGCTCTTTGTACACAAGCTTAGGTGGCACAGCACTCCATTTTGGGAAACGTACCCCCACAAGTAGAAAAGGAGCTGCTGCTTGCTAGGTGAACCAGGACTGTTTTAGCTGTATGGCTGGTTGCTCCTGAGCAGCTGCAGAGCATAAGGAGCCTGGCACGGGCACTGCAGATCACTGCCCAGATCACGGGACGCTGATGAGGGACTGGATCCTGTCACAGGGAACTCCCACTAAAGCCATGCAGTATCTCTCCCTGTTTCTGTGGGCAGCAAAAAGCTGAGTTAGGGCTGGAGAAGAATACTAGCACTAACAAAGAGCTATGACCTGTCCTTTAATTTTCCAGGCATACCTTTTGCAGATTCCAGAACTCAAGACTATTAGTCTCCCTGAGTAACTTCCACATTTTAAGCTTTTACCCAACCTAAACAACTAAGACCCTGAGAAAGGACATGCCCCTCTCTGGGGGTAGGGGGACATCCCTGCTACCCACATGTGAGCCTTGGCAGCCAATATTGTTCTACTTTATTACAAGCACTGACAGACCAAGGGAAGAGCAGGGAATCTCAGGGAATAACAACAAGCTCATCCTCTCTTGTGCTGTCAGCAAGCAATGAAGGATGACAGCTAAAGGTAAAATGCTTCTGGCAACTGCTCAGCCTTACCAGGGATCAAATCTGGCTGCAAACCTGCTGATTAAGGACTGGCTGGGTTGGGAAAGAGAGAACACCCAGAAAAATAGTAAAGAAGAACCATTACCAAAAGGCAAATATCACTGGGTTAGCAACTTACTTTTTTCTTTCCTTATCTCTTTTAAGAGTTTGCGATCCTCCAGCCTGCTGAGCCTGAGATTGGAGCAATTCAGCTGCTGTCTTCCTTTGTTTAAATGCATTTACTTCATCATCCAGAGACTTCTTCTTATCCTCTAGCTTCTTTTTTTCGTCCTGATGTAACTTCTTCAGGCGATCAAACTTTTCATGCAGCTAGAGGGAAAGGAGAGAGGTGAGCCAGACCCAGCACTACCAGATATTCTGTTCACAGGAAAAGAGGAAGATGGAAGGATCCCATGAGACCTGAGCCTTCAAGTCTCCATTGGTTCTTACATCATTTCTAGCCCCCTGAGCTGACACTGCGTAGACAAAGGGCAGGGAACAGTCTCCCTCCACAACAGCTTACAAACGGAGCAGTGTTCTAGTGATGCACCATTGCACAGACTAACAACAGAGGGCTGGGAGAGTATAATCATAAAATAACATTAATCTTCTGCCTTATTCCTCTTTAAAGGTCAGTAAATTAATGTTTTTTTCATAATGCTAATGACTTGTATGGGTGTATTTTTTATATAACAAGACTGTATCAGGGTTTGAATTTTGCCACACTGCAATTCTCCATCAGAATCAAGACTACGGCAGTTCCATGGTGCAGTTGTACATGACAAGCACCATGATCTAGTTCTGTCCTACAGGATGCACACCTTCACATCCCCATGACCCCAAGTTAAACTTTCAACTTGTCAGTAAGAAAGTCCTAAACCACACTCTGCAGAAAGTGCTTTGGCAGCAGCTACCTGCTTGGGAGCAGATCTATCACTCACAACCATGAAGAGACAAGTACTGCATCCTTCACCTCTTTTTCAGCCTCCTTCAGCTCCGCTTCTTTTTCCTTGACCCTCTGGACAAACATTTGTCTCATTGCCTCTTCCTTTTTCTGCAGTTCTCCCAGAAACTCATTTCTTTTGGCTTCATAAGTTTCTTGCAAGCTGAAAATACAGGAAAGCCCAGTGATATGACTTGGGACAAACCCTGCTTCCTCTGAGCCTCTGAAATCAGGCCCTCACCAAGAATATTGCTTGCCCACAGCACATTTGCTACTCACCCACCCATATGTGCCCAAGGTCTTTATCCAACTGCTTCTGGGGTCTGCAAGCTATTATACTTTTCTGTACGCTGAATGCTGGGCAACTCAAAGAGACCAGCTAGCAATAAACACTAGTTCAGAGGGACACTGCTGTATCTCTACAGCACAGACCTTTCTACTACTATATTTGCCTTTTCACGGTCAATCCTGCACACAGTCTCTGCGTTTTCACCTTCTCTGGCTCAGCCAGCACCTTTGATGAAGTCTGGATTTATGTGACCTGGCAAGTTTTCTCGCTGCATTGGTTCCTGACGTGCTCTCTCAAGGGCACACACATACACAGGCGCAGCACATCTAACAAAGCCTCTCTCAAGCTTTCCTGTCTCCTCCAAGGATCCTACCTGAAGGGTTTGCTGTCTGGATCAGTGTCCTTGAAACCCATCTCTTCCAGCTTACATCGCCGGTATAGCTCATAGTGGCGTGTGTGGGTCTGTTCGCGAAGGTCTTCCATGTTCACGCGAATCAGCATCTCCCGCAGCTTCACAAAGTCGCAGTGAGCTTCATTCTCCACTTTAAGATTACATGATAAGGAGTAAGATGGGGGCAGAAGCAGAGGTTTCTTCCCACATCCTCCACCTGTCTACTCCTGCAAGAGGTTTAACCTTCCAAGCAGAGAAAACTGTTGCTATAGGCCTTACACAAGGATTTAACAAAGGATAATTCTCAGTGAGATATTAAAATTCCAGCAGGCCCTTGCTCCTCTTATGAGAGCCCACTGCCTCCTGACAGAAGTGACACCATTCATGCCATGAAAATCCCAGGGCTCAACTCACCCTGCACTGTGCCCCAGGGGTACTGACGAGCTTTCAGCATTTTGTTTCCTATTTTCAGTTCCTCCGTGCTCCCGATCACTGCAAATGGCAAGTGGGCCTGGAACACATTTAACGATACTCAGGTTAGTCCCTCTCAACTCCGTCTGATTTGCCAGCACATAGGGATTAGCACAGCCACTGAGCAAGACAGTCATGATGCACACGCTAATCACAGGGAATCTAGTCACTGGCCACTAGCCCAAGACAAGGGGGGAGAAGGGAGGGTCCTTTTTGGAAACCTTGTTAGTGCTACCACTCTATATCCTCTACCTGGCTTATCCTCCCAGCCACAGGGTCCCAGGTGAGATGAGCCAGTGCAAGACTGGCACCAGAACGACAGCTCAAACAACGTGCTGTGCGGCTCTGACTGCAGTGCTGTCCCGGGGATTGCCGTGGCTGAGGAGAGCATCTGCACAAGCACAGAAGCAACAGAAGAGGTCTTGGAGCCTTCTTGATTTGATCCCCCCAACCACTCCCTCAGCTCACAGTGGAGCACAAGACAAGTTGCTCTATCGGATCATGAGATCGAAGTCCCTCCTTCACCCCAGAGTAACAGTGTTTTCCTCCCTGTTTGCTTTGGCCCTGGTAAAGAAGGGCTGAAATCACCCCTGCACTAGGTTAGCGTGCCCTGAGCTCTGCCCCAGGCTGACCCTGCATTCCCTGTGGCTGTGCCAAGCCTGCCCCGCACTAACACCCCACACGCTCACTGCACTGCACTGGGGTTCACCCTCAGCACCTCCTCTCCCAAATCCTGCAGCACTCCTTTATCAAAACTGCTCCTAAGAAACCCAAAGGAGTGCCAAAGGCCTTATAAAAATCCTCATGGTGTTGATGCTACACACAGCTACTGCTCGATGGCTGACAAGGGAGGCCAAATCCAGGGATCACAGCCATGAGGAGCAGTCCTGGGGACAGCAGAACGGGGCTGTGCCGCTACCTATGTATCCAAGATACATACTCCACAGAGTGCGGGCGTTACAAGTACCCAAAGATGAACTAAGAACAAGAGGAATTTGTTTTTCAAAAATTCCAAAATATAAACCAGTCTTTTCTTACTAAAAAAGATACTTCTTGCCTTCTGCAGAGAAACTAAGAGATGCACTCAGTACAAACTCAGCAGAGTGGAACAGAAACACTCCTGGCACCTCTCTAGGCTCAGAAAGCCTCACCTCACGTTCCCCTCATTCCCCAAACTCAGGTAGCCAAGCAAACTCCCCTAACCTCAGACAGTGAAAGAAATACCACGCTATGGCCACACAGGCACAGCCTGAACCTCAGCCACCCATGGGCCCGGTTACCGTCACCAGCAGAGTCACTTCCTCCACTGGTACCAACCCTCTGGCTGCTGTCTTTGCCAGGGAGAAAGTGCTGGGGATTTCCTTCTTCCACCAGCAAGGAAATTCCACCTCCCGCCAGGTGGGACAGCTCATATAGCTGCTTGTGATTTCATTTAACTAGCAGATGCTGGGAGAATATTTTCTTCAGTAATTAGACTAAATCATTCAAAATGGAAAAGCCAATAGGGAGTTGAAAGAATGTGAGAGCTTGTTTTTCTTATTTAAGAATAAAATCCAGGTGGGAAGAGACCTTAAGAATTTTGGACAGTGTTTTCTCTGAACTTGTAAATATATGCCTGGTGTGATTCTCAAGATAACCAAATCAGTTTGAAGGAAAATCAGGCATCTTGTTCTGAAGATTTGTTTAATCTGA
Organism: Patagioenas fasciata; assembly: GCF_037038585.1. Lineage (NCBI taxonomy): Eukaryota > Metazoa > Chordata > Aves > Columbiformes > Columbidae > Patagioenas > Patagioenas fasciata. Next base: position 18,769,044 of record NC_092530.1, read on the forward strand.
TTATTTTCTAAATACTTCCCTTGATGGCTTTGTTCATGGTTAGATACTTTTTTTTCTGATCATCATGGCCCAGATTTTAAATCCTTCAGTTAATCAACTCCTGCCAGATCAAGCAATATCTTCTCTGTTCAGTAAATCAATTTGGAATGCAAAATACCTTGGGGAAAAAAAATCCTAATCAATCCAGCACAAGTGGCTACAATAAAGTAAAATGCATATGAAAGTGAGTTTGCATATTTTAAAGCCTAATTTTACTTTTCATGCAAAATACCTCTGCCCTCAGAAGGGCCAAGGGGAGGGGACTCCTCCCTTTTGCCATCACACCTCTGATTCCTTGAGGATGATGTTGCACATTCGTTTCCACTGTATTTCTGCACAGTGGGAACACTAAGCACTGAGAAAGATCCCATCACAAAACTACTCTGACCAGGACACCATCACTGACAGCTCCTGCATTAGGACAACTTCATGTTTCTTTCAGGCCTCTCCACAACACTCTAAAACCATTAATGTTAGATTGAGAGATGACATCAAAGTACATCAGCAAGACCTATGGTTCATCAACAGCAGTTAAGCAACTTCCTCTACTTGCTTTCCTGTAAAAAGCCTTCTGAAAAATGAGACTATGGTCAGGATGTGCTGACAGAGGGGCCAAGGGACACCTTGCTCCATCTTCTGGGAGCCACAGACAAGGCACCCACAATACTGGGAACACCAGAGCCAGAACAACCACCTGCAGGCACCTTGAGACATGTTTGACCCAAGTTGAGTACTGTTTTTCAGATGTTGCTGGTTAAGCTGTGTAACTCCCTGTCACAGGATCCTGGAAGTTCACTGCTGGGGTGACACATGTGACAGAAATCCAGAGAAACCCTTGAGCTCAATGGAGTTAGATGCTGGGGAAGTATGTGGGGGAAGTGAAACATCATACACATTCCCTCTATTCTTATATAATCCAAAAGTGACCAAAAGCAGATATTTAGGCAAGAGAAGGGTCACTGGGCTGGATGGGCCTCTGGTCCCACCCTTGTGTTTTATTTTTCACATCAGCACTTGGATATAGCTCAAGGGAAGCCACTGCTCTAACCAGGCTCATTTTATTTCCCTGTCCATCCGTTCTGGCCAACAGCACCAGAGCCAAAAGGCCAAACCCAACCAAGAACCCACCAAAGCAACTTGATCAATAACAAAACAGCAACTCAGTGCACACTGAGTCAACCAGCTGAAGGGGCTCTGCTGCAAGTACAGCTACGAGCAAGAGGAGATGCCCACGGAGGTAGGGCTTCGCAGGAAACACCAGCCCAGGAGAGCAAAACTGCTTGGTGCAAAAAACACAGGGTGAGGAACAGAGAGGCACGTGTCTGTAGACAGCCTGCCCCTCACACCAGACAGGTAATACCCATCTGATTAATTCATAACCCAGGACCATCCTCGCCTTGCACAGCCAAGCCTCACCATCTGTCTCATTTTCTACAAGTCCCTCAACAGATCTGCAGTAGGAGAGAGAAGGGGTTAAAACACAATCTGTTTTCCGACTAGAAAAGCCCACCAGAGCAGCGGTAGCCCACCACAAGGCTCTGCTAGCCTAGGATGACACTTCAAGGATTGGATCCCTGTGAAATCTTCTGTTTTTAAAACACAAAATACAACGGAAACCGGACTTAAGAAGCACCCCAAAATGGGCCACCAATCCCTACAGTGATAGTACTGTTCTGGGAGACCAGGAAGTGCCGAGTCACTTACATTCATTGTCCCATTTATCTCTGCCACTGATTCATCATCTGTTGGGAACTGGTAGATCTGGACCCCATTACTGACCAGTTCGCTTGTGATTTTTATCTTAAATTTGGTCAGCTCACTCTTGGAAATGGCATCAGATTTGGCAATAATGGGAATGATGTTCACCTAGAAAGGAAGAGAGTGGTAAGAAGTTCTCAGCTTTGCTCCAGGGAGTTTTTCCAAGTCTGCAACACACCTTACAAAAACTTAAATGCTCAATAAATCTACAGTCATCTACACTAGTACAAGGACTATTCAAGGTGGGCAGATGCACCCTGAAAAAGCCGCAGCCTTTCCACCACACACATGGCAAAGCTGCCCAGTAAGAGTTAAACACACCTACCTTGCTGTCAAGCTTCTTCATTGTTACCAAGTCCAGGGATTTCAGTGAGTGGCCTGTCGGAGCAATGAAGTACAAGCAAGCGTGGATCCGGGTGTCATGGTAGTTGTGCAAAGCCCTTTTTATCTTCAGTTCTTCTTGCAAGTAGGCTTCAAACTGAGCATCAATGAACTCGACAATGGGCTTATAGCTTTGGTGGAAGGAAAAAAAAAACTCATACACTTTGCAGTCAGAGAGGTAAACTGTGCTCCTTTGCTTGCATTTAAAAAACTAACTGCTTGTTAGATTTCACTTCCCAAGACCAATTCCCTCAATTGCCCTTCCTCCCCATCTGTATGAGATTTAAAAGTTGCACTACTGACAAGGAGATGCAGTCCTACATCAGACTCCAGCAGCCTGTTTGACAAAACACAGTACTAGAGACTCAGCAGAGGACAGGAGACACACCATCCTCTCCAGGGAAAGTGCACTCTCTGACTTTGAAATATGAGAGTGAGAGACTTATAAAAGGAAGCATAACACAGACTCATTCACAGCAGTGTGTAACCCTTCTTGCACCCAGTGAGTGAACGGCTTGCTGCTCTCGCAGCCCCAAGTCCAGCAGCTGGAAGACACATCTCCATTCAGTAGCACCTTTGCCCACTGCTCTGGGGCAGGAAATCCCTGACACTCCCTTGCAAGGCCATCTGAAACACAGACGCTTTCAGACTCACAATGTAAAGGGCATCAGTGCATCTTAAACAAAACTAAAGAGAAAAATCTAACAGACCCACAACAAAGCAAATCCCACCTACAACGCCTCTGTGGAGATGGGCCTTGGAGTCTGGTGGAACTGCACAGCCTTTAACCACCACACTCCAGCGACACTGGGACATGAGTCGCCAGAGATACTCCCCAGGGTTCCTTGCTGCAAGTTTATCGTGATTCCTTTGGCAATATGCAAGAGTCTTGCCACAAGTGGTTGTTAAGCCAAACGGTCACCAGACCACATTAGTGATTTGGTCGGCAGCTTGTGGTCAGCACAGCACCAGGAAGCAAGTGCAGATGCCCGGGAGCTCTCTGCTCTCCCCAACAGACAAATTTGGGCAGAATGCTGCCAGCAGGGCGGATATTGCTCTGACAGCATGAGAAAAGCTGCTTTGAGAGCTTGAGCAGTGCTGACACACCACAGCCTCTGTCCTCTCTTCCACTTGTCCCATCCCAAAGAGGTGACATGGACAACCCATAAGAGGGAAGGAGGAGAACTTTACAGCGCAGTCTGGCCCATCTAGGGCACAGGGAGAGACCCTGCATGAAAAAACCAGGTCACGATACAGCCTCTCTCCCCCTTCACTCACCTGTCCTCTTTGTTGATCTGATCCCCAAAGCCCACTGTGCTCACAATGGTCAGTTTGAGGTTGACATTGCTCTCCTGCAGGTCATAGGTACTGGATTTCAGCTGCACCCCAGGCTGTGAGTGAGATGCTGGGTCACCTTCAAACTTGGTGTTGAAAAGCGTGTCCATGAGGGTAGACTTACCGAGACCAGTTTCCCCTAATGGATGAAAAGAGAGTTGAAATGTTTCGTTGAATATTAATATGGTTTGGCCTTTCAGCTTCCAGATGTTAACAAGGGTGAAATTGTAGCAGATGAAAACAGATCTCATGCTCCAAAGAGATCGTCTGGCAAGCAGAAAGCCATGTACAACGGGAGGTCTGTATTCCGAGCAAATTACATTTCACAGTCTAATGACCATTAATATTGTTAGAAAATAGAGATGAAAAGAAAGAGGTGAAAAGGCAAAGGGGAAAACATTGTTCAGATCCTGCATAAATCCACAACTACCCTACAGAAGATGCTGTTTTCATTAAAAAGTGGGAGGGGGAATGAGGCTCATTTCCAATACCAAAAAAAGATGCTAGGGTTCAATAGGTCTCTAATAAGCAGCCACTGAAATAGCTTTCTTCTGTGCAGAAACACTGAGAGTTGGTTCCAGTCCTACAGCAAGCTGTGCAGTTGGTTTCTTATACCCACAACAGACTGAGTTGGGGGATGCACCTTCTAGACTGGGAGGGGGCATTTCCTGTAATATCTGGTTTCCATACCTTAGGGGCTACACAAGCTACACAATACTCAAAAATCTGCTTCCGAAAGTTCTGCAGCATTAAACTGATATTTGGATTCCATCTATCAAAAGGGAAGTATTTCATTGTCTGGAAGGGACAAATCCCAGAGACCAGTCTTAAATTTGTTTTAGATACATCCCGGGAAGAACAAAACAAAGCCCTCTGTGCACGCATTCCGCAGGGCAGCCTCTCTCACTGTACTCTGACAATGGAGCAGCTTTCTGAGCTGAAAGGATCTGACTGCATGCTAAACTTGTAAGCAGTCTGGTCTGCTGCCCTGCAAGGGCTGTTTTGTTTTGTAGAAACAGCAATTTCTGAGCTGCCCATTTGGCTTTTGTGGAAACTTCAAGCTGAACCCCACCCACTGAGAAGGCTGCTCCTCCAGCCTGCTGTGGGACCACAGGGAGTCGGTGTCTGGCTGGAGCAGCCTTCTCCTCCTTCCCCGAGCCCTCAGTTCCCAACCAAGACAACTTCATCATTTTCCTACTTTGCTCAGAAGAAAAGAGCTTCTTATTTTTGTAGGCTTAGAGGTCTGCAACAGATCCAAATTGAGCATGAAATGCTCAATTCAGCAAGGAGAAGCTCCTCCCCATCCTCCCCTGTCCAAATATCCAAGCCTCACCTCTGCAAGCAGTCAAATTCCCCTCTCTTGGCCCCAGAAGGGACTTCTCTCACTCAAGGCTAAAGTACATGACAGACAGAGGAGGGCAAACATCCACTACTCTGGGAACTGAGTGGTCTCTGATTGCCAGGATCATATATCAGAATTCATTAACATTTGAAAGTCAATGTACACCTTGAGCTGCAGAGCTGCCCAGAGCCAGCCAAGAGCTTGTACTCCATCCCTGACTGATGCCAGCTACAGCCAGAACAGCCACAAATCCAGTTGCTCTTCACACCAATCCCATTTGCAGTCTGAAGGGGTGAAGAGGGAGTCAGCACCGGGAGCTGGCATTCCTTCAGTCCCTTGTGCTATGTTAATGCATCAGCTGTAACTACACCAACACAGACCAGCATGCACAGGCACAAGGATGGGAGGGGGACCCAGCAAAGCACAAGGTTATCTCTGTTGCTGGAAGAATGAGCTGGACCATCCAGAAGATTCATAGCTGATCACAGCAAGCCCTTGGTTGACTTTGAATCTCATAGTCTGAGCTTTTGGTGTACTATTTGCCCCAAAGGGGGAACAGGTGCCCAAAGCACAGCACGCCAGAGCCATGGCCACATTTTGGGAAGGGATTTTGCGAGTTAACAGCAGACAGCCTGCATGACTGCCAGCCTTTTCTCAGGGATTTCAGGAGAACAGCAGCATTTAAAAAAAAAAGACAAAAATCTGAACAGCCTGTGAAGGCTGCAGCATTTCCAGAGCCTCTGCCAAGGGATGGGTGGGACAGCGCAGCGGATGCCAGGATCCATGATGGGGTGTCTTGGGACAGGGTGCTCAGCCTGCTAGGAAGGCAGCCCTGGGGTGCGGGAGCATCACCCACACACCAGCCTGCAAACCCCACCTGTGCTGCCATCCCGCACCCCTCATCCCAAAGCCTGGCAGGCCCTGGAGCACAGTCACATCCAGCAACCCACATCCTGAGCCTCCAGGGCTGCAGGACAGAGTGACAGGGGAGCAGCAGCAGCGACCAGAGCAGGGAGCTGCTCTCTGCAGCGGATACACAAGGTCGCTTGTAAATCACACTGGCTTCCGGGCAGACAAACACCCTGTAAACAGCCTGTCGTTTCTGCTTCCCTCCTTCTTTAGAGCAAAAAGTGTTCACATGAGGCCAAGACCATTGTTTAAACATCCTGAACCTGCTGATCATTACCTACTTTAAATCAATCTAATGTGTTGTTTCCAGCAGGAGAGTGACTATAACTGTCAGAGGGGCCAGGAGAAGTGCATAAGAGATGCAGGGAAATTTTTAACAGAACATTCTTTTATATTCCACCTCATACCAGCTACACAGAGCCAGCAAGGGCAACTTCAAAGTCACACACTGATGTTTTCCTTTAGAAAGGGGAAGATCTGAACTGGTAAGGCATTCTTCCCTAGGTGGGAGCTGCCCAGCCAACACCTACAACACCAGCCACTAACATGGCATCTCCAACATGAAGTCTGCACACTCAAAATGATATTCAGCCAGCAAATACCCCTGTTCCTGCACTGTGTAACCCCACCGACATGGCACAGAGAAGAGGACAGAAGAGAGAGGAATGTCTCAGGTGAAAGAAACATGTTAACACTCATGGAGTAACATAAGACAGTAAAAAACTGAAGAAGTTAATAAAGTGCTTTGCTGTGTTAAAGATGACCAGAGCTGAGGAGCAAAGCTACTTTGAAGGGCAAAAGGGAGGAGTTTTTAATCTCCTGGGAGTTTCTGTCTGACACAGCGGCAACTTTCTGCTGGCTGGAAGATGTAAATGGTGCCAACTGCTTCTTGTAAGGACAGGAGTCCAGATGGAACAGATGGCCTGATGAAAAGGACAAGTAGTCTGTGCTCGTTCCAGCTGACAGCGCTGGAATCTTCTCCAAAAAGCAAAAAACGATGAATGGGGATTAAGGGAGGCAAAATAACCATAGAAAAAGCAGTGGTATACGTAAACTGAGTGAGAGGCGTCCTTGGCAGGGAGATTATTTCCTGATGTCAGGCTTATAGGCACACATGTGATTTGATCTCCAAAACTGTACTTAGGGATTATGCAACTCGGCAGCGGTTTGCTCTCCCAAAGCAGGGCTGACAAAGCACTGTGGGGAGGACAGAGCAGGTACGGTGACCTTTACTGTTAGAGTTCTGCACCAGGAAGCTCTGACACCTACTGAAAAGGTGTGGTGTGTGTCCATCCATGGGATGGGTTTTTGCTGTTAAATTTGATTATTTTCAGAGACATGAGAAAAAAATGGCAAGAGACACCACACCAGTCTGGCTCTGGACACGCAGCAACTCTATACCAGTGTCTGGAAGGCACCATCCACCCTTAACACCCAAGAGTCCGTCAGGCTAGAGACGCTGTGCTGGGCTCCCCACAGCTCCTCTTGGTCTCCTGAGATGCTCCCTGCTCCGACTGCACAGAGATGCAGCATCTTCAGTGCTCGACAGAAATGGTGCTGCAAGGAGTGAGCAATCCTGCCATCGGTACTGCAAAACTGCATGTCAGGCTACACAGGCAAGCGACACCAACACCAGATATTCTGGGAGAGACTGAGATGAGGCAAGGCTCAAGGCAGAGGTGAAGTGCTACCATACCTGTCTCTGACACTGCGCAGCAGCCAAGGTGGAGGAACAGAAGCAGCTGTGCCCACAGCAAATGCTCCTTCCTTTGGGAAGCTCCCAGCTTTCCAAACCAAAACAGGTATCTTTGGGCTTCTTCCTTCCATAGAAATTTTGGCATTCTAAGCACCTCACAGCAGTAAGCTGAATTATCCATCACAAAGGCTGTACTTCCTTTTTGTGTCTGATGATTTCACTTGATTTTCCCTAGTACATGTTAAGTGAAACAACAAACAACTGCTCACTGGCCCCTTTTTCCACATCACTCAGGATTTAGGAGGCCCCAGTCCCGTCATCTTCAGTCGACTCTGTGGGAGGACAGAGGAGCCCTTGGAGTATTTCCCTGTTCAAAGGCACGGAGCAGCTTTCACAAGAGTGCCCTTTCATGAGAGCACAACACCTGTCCTTCACAAGATTAGCAACCATGGCTTCAGATATCAAATAATTCAATCTTAAAGAAAATGTATATGCATGCACAGGCCTTTCATGTGAAGAAATGGGAGCTAATCCAATGTAGCGGGTTTGTTGACACAAGCCCTGAGGCAGCTCAGCCTGATAAGGCCATCTCACCCAGAGAGAGGAAAAAATAGTTCTTTTCATCTGACAGGCATACAGAGACACTGTATGATTTGCCCATCACCAGGTAAAGGCTCAGCTGCGGCCACAGGAGAAGGAACATGGGCTCACAAAAGATGCTGAAGCTCCTCAGAGGGCTACCCAGCTCCCAGCCACCGCTGTCTGCCCCAGGGGACCAGTGATGAGGGGGCAGGAGAGGGCTGAGATCAGTGGCTCTTTGGTTGGAGAAACCCTGTTCTCCCCCCAGCTGGTTGCACCAGTGACCACAAAAACAACCACTGGGCAACTTCCAGGCTGCACAGTTGATCATGCCACAGAAAGCTGCCTGCTGGAGAGCAGACAGCAGCTCTGCATGAGGAAACCTGTGCACATCCCCGCCTTCCCCAGCCGGTGAGAGCTCCCACATGCCAACGGACACACTCATTTGCAGCGAAGGACCTCAAGCAGTTGTGGTACAGACCATGGGAACAGAGAAGGTATTTCAGCTACAAAATAGTTATTTCTCATTGCACTGAATAGGCTGCTTAGAACAAATCCCAGGAGAGAGAAATGGGGAAACGCATAATAGAATACTAATCTAATACAATTCTAATCTACCCTGGTGAAAACTGAGAAAATTTACATTAAAAAACGTCAGCCTATTCTTCCTCTTTCTTTTCCCCATCTCACTGAGAAATACAGTCAGCACAGAAGGTCTCAGCCATTAAATACTTCTCTAGCCTTTGCACTGAACTAAGAAGCAACTAACATTTTAACAGGAAAGCTTTAGGAAGAAAATGGTTGTGCTGAGGAGTAAAAGACTGGATAAACCATCTGCAACCCCTAACTTGTTATGCAAGGTTTGCTCATTTACTCTATCTTTGGCTCTAGTCTCAAAGTGGAGACAGCTTTCAGCATGAGAAGAGCTAAAAATTGCTCCACTCTGGATGTGATGCTGAGACTAATTTCTGAAGTTTTCCTTGGCTCCTCTGCCTGGAGCTGCAGGAATCGGTGGCTCAGATCCAGTATGGCGCTGAGCAAAACTGTCTTTGGATTTTTCCTCCAACAGATATCACCACCCACAGCTCAAAAATGGGGGACAATGAAGTGTCTTTCTATCATGCTTTGTGCCCTATGGGATCAGTTAACTTATTGTTTTGTTGGCTCCAATCCTCATTTGCTCCCTGTTCTTTCAATTTTCCACCCAAAATTCCTGGTGTACAAGTGATACCCAACAGAATAAATGACAGATGGACTTCAGGACTTTTTGTTTTCTTTCTCCAGGATGTTTAAGAGTTTCACTTTGTTACCACAAGACAACTCTTAAAAGGCATTTTAGAGCCTGACCTCCTCAACTCAAGATTTGCAAATTCTTTTCTACTGAAGCTCATTAATTTTTTCTAAAAAGTTTCCTTATTTCAAGATTGTCCATGTCTGTGTTATGACTATTCATAGAAGGCTGACATTAATAACTAATGTGCATTGATCTTGGCAAGTCCTTGTTATTCAGATCAACAAACGATTAATGCATTCAATTTCTGTCCTGCAAAGAGGAAAGCAGAGGTGTTCAATTCCTCTCCACACATCAAAGTGAACAGAAAACTACAGGAGGCATCCACTGCTATATCAAAACTTGTAGAAAAAAAACACAGCAGCTCCATAAATGCAAAAGGAAATCATTAAGACTTCAGTCTTTGGGACAAGAGTTTCACTAGGTCATATCACATTCATTTACTGTGACTCAGCCTGACAGTGACCTCCACATGTCAGCAAGGTTTATCATCTCACAGGAATGCCACTGTCAAGGAAAGTTTTCTTCGCAGCTTCATTTAACAGGGCTCTGCTCCCTTCCTCTTGCTCTACTCCTCTGGTCTCATACTCAGCCCTGTCCTGGGCAAACACCAGGTCCGCACCATGAGTGGATTTCTCAGAGGAGGGGACAGACAACCTCTGTGCAGGTGCAGAGCTGATCACCTGCCAAGATGAGTCCCCAGGAGGTACCCACAGCTGCAGCTCTCCTCTGTGTCACACCGGGCACTGCTGGGAGCATTTGCAGACAGGGTTCACTCCAAGCAGCCATGACCGCAAAATAATCTCCTGCTCCCAGAGGCAGGGTACTGGCATCAGCAAACCAAACCAACTGTCCTATCAGACAATTATCAATTCTCTTTTATTCATTTCCTTACCTCCCTTACCAAACTACTGTACCAAAGCCATACATGATACGACTTCAGTTACCCAGGAGTGCCTCTGAGGAGGCACCATTTGGGATCCTAACCCTGGGGAAGACTTGCAAGACGGGCAGATGCTGCAGGGACAGACACTGACGCCTGCTACAGCGCCAGGCCCCAGCTGAGATCCATGCCACATGGCAGCTTGGATAATCATCTGACCAGCCAAGGCTTGGCCAGACACTATTTTAATTCAAGTATGCACAGAAGGGAGGAGAAAAAAAAATAGCTTTTAGTGATTTAAGAGGAGCATGAGTGGTGTTTTGTTAAAAGATTTATAATAATAATTAAATACCTAACCAAACAAGACCTCAGAACAAAGTTCTCTGGCACGAGTATCTACTTTCTTTTAAAAACATGAAATTGAAACATACTAGGAAAATAAAGATCACAATAAAAGCCTGGGATTGTATGCATTTTATTTCTATGGTTCACTGCTTGGTAGAAAGCCATACTACATAACCTCAGCAGGGATTTCCCAGTGCACCAGTAAATCTTTTTACTGAAAATAGACAGAACAGTGGGGAAAATTTAAACCAAAGCTACCTTGTTAACTGTCACCTACAAGTTACATCCAGCTGCAGAGAAGCCCCTTTTCAGCAAGAAAACTTCCCAAAATGGAAATACTCACCCACACACAGGATGTTGAAACAGAACCCATGATTAACTGACTTATTAACCAGCTGGTCAGGCAAACTGTCAAATCCTACATGTCCAGAAAGCGGGACAGTGCGACAGCCTTCGCCCTGTAATACAATGAAATAGTTGTGTCATTTTCAAGCAAAATACACTTATCTGCATAAACCCTTAAGACCGCCCAAGTAGAATCAACTGCACAGTCTGAGCAGAGATTTGCAGGTATCCTGCAAATCATACACTGTAAATTGTGTCAGCACGCTTCTCTCTTCTCCAAAACAAATCCAGACGGCACAAATAGAACATTTCACTTGCCACACATTAGAAGGTAGCCCTGTCAGAATAATATTAAACTGCAAAACACATACCCAAACACAGCTGCTGAAATAAAGAGGAGGCAAACAATCTGTTCCTTGAGAAATTATGTAGACACTGAAGTCTCACCTTACACTGAAAGAAAGAACCCCCTGTGCAAACGAAGGTATTAATGATGCCTCCTCTTATAATCCTATTACAATTCACTTAATGTGAACTGTATCTCACATGTAATTCACACTCACAGCTGCAGTTAGAGAAACTAGCTGGAAAGAGTTAGGAAAACCGTACCTACATCTAGTAAATGAACAACCCAAACACACTGCCTCTGCAGAACTCAAGAGCTGTAGCACAGAAACAGCAGAGAATATAGCTTTTGAGCTATGGAACACAGCGAGATCTTCCATATTGTTGCAAAGATGGAAATCTCAGGCTTAGGGTAGACCTCATCACCATGTTCCAGTATATATAACAGGTGGCTACAAAGAAGATGGAGACTCCCTTTTTACAAGTCATTTGGAAAAGGTGCAAGTTACTCCTGGTGAGATTCTGATTGGACACAATAGGGAAATTTTTCACAATGAGAACAGTCAGCCATTGGAATAATCTCCCTGTGGAAGCGGTGGATTCTCCAACATTAGTTGGACCACAGGATCCTTGTGGTCCCTCCCAACCTGGTACTCTATGTTTCTATAAAACAGCCAGTAGCACCAAAAAAATCACGGATCACTGAAGAAAGCTGCAAGGAAGGTGTTCACATGGACAAGCAGCCAGATCACGCAAGGTAGCAGGTCTTCTCCCGCTCTGAGTGTTGCTATGAACCTTCAGAGCCTATATTTGAAAGCTCAGAACTGAACAGGAAAAAAAAGCTGAGAAAAACTGTCCAGAACTGAGCTGCTCATAACCACACATCCCTGTCAGAAGGTAGCAAAGGTACCCACACGAGAGGCTGACCCAGTCACCCCAACCAGGCCTCCCCTCTCGGCCCCCGGGAGCAGACGGGCTGAGCTCCAGCTCCAGCATGAGAGTACACAGCACAGTTGCTCGCTTCTGGATGGGGGTCCAAAATTCTCACCTGGCCATAGCACAAAGGCCTATGTATGCCAAGGCACTTTGGGTTGTAAACCTGCACAGCAGACAGTAATAAACCACACACAGAGGCTCAGCCTCAGAAACTGCATAATGCAAAATGGAGAGTCAGTGCTAACATGAGTATTTGTGTCCATGGGAAACTTCCCCTCCTGCAGCCCCCAGAAAAGTATTTCCCTCTCTGGAACAAAGGCTTTTCGTAACAAGGTATTTTATAGTGTCAAATACAGAAAATTCCTCTCTGGTCTTTCAGGAACATCATTGGTTTGCAAGAAATACTACAACCAAAAGGCAATAGTTTATATATAGAGTGTAATTTTTAACTTATTATTTCAGAATCATGTTTTCATGATTCTTAAAAGCCTGTTTATAGGGACAGGCATACCGGTTTTCCCTCTTCTGTTAATGGCACTGGTATTTTAGGCCAGGAACTGCCTAAGGTAGGCCTGCCTAGGGACTGCCTTTACTAGAGTAGCCTGCCAGATCATGATTACTTGCCTTGTTACTGTTTTGCTGGTCTGGGTTTTTTTTTCTCCAAATATGAGGCTCCAAATACACTTTAGCCATTAACCATATTTACCACCCTGTGATGTGTAAATATGTTTCCCCTTAGCCATATTTTGTGTATTAGTCTGACTCTTCCTGCCAAGATGTTCACTAAATATGGCGCTTTATTAATTCCTGAGCACCTTGCCTCCAAACGACATGTTCATCAGGAAAGTGCTCAAGATCCCCAGCAGATTCTGTTTTCGCCTTACGAGGACGCAGCTCAGATAATTCAAAAACAAACAGCTGAAGGAGAAGAAAGGGAGACGGTCAAGCATGCGGGTTTTGTGACAACACACCTCAACTCTCCTAAACTGCTTTCACCAAAACAATGACCCAGCACTGGGGTATCTCACAGCAGTGCCTGATCTGCAGTGAGAGCACTGTGGCTCCAGTGAAGGACAGGTGGGTGGACAGAGTCCACAAAGGCATGAGAGAGAACCATAGGCAGATTCCTCCTGGGGAATGAGAAATATCAAGTGTATTTTTAATACTCAGCCTTAAAACTGCACTGTTGGAAGACGGTTTGAACACTACTCTCCCCAGGAAGCGTAGGCAGAAATGTAGGCATTCATTAAGAACAAATCTTCTCATCCCTAAATATAAGTGCGATCCAGATGGAACAAAATAAATGGTAGAAGTTATGCCACTCTCGACTTAGAGGAGGCATTTACTGTCGCACAGAATGCAGCCTGCAAGTCATTTCCTGTAGCCTCTTTTTTCTAGTCACCTGTGGTTTTCTAACGCTGTTAAACCACGCTTCACATCTGCTACAGGCCAGGAAACAAGTACTGCAAAATCTGATTTCCAGTCACAGCAGCTGAGCCTTCATGTTAAGTGCACAGACATGAGGTATATTGTGCTACTGTGGCTAAAAATCCAAAGCCTGCTTGGCCAAGGCATTAAGAGATCAGATGCAGCGGGAAGGGGAGGGGGAAAAAAAAACAATTTAAGGTCAGACTGGTTTTGACACACATGAGAAAGTTGTCAGCAATTACCAAATCTGTTGAGAGAAAAGGAACATTTTCTATCTGATCCACCAAGAAACAGTGCAAGTCACCAGTCTTCACACACCAAGTGGTGTCTCTGTATCCAGAACACTGCTATATATAAACAGCATCATCATAAACAACATATGAACACACAATTAGTCATCTTGCCTGTACATTAAATGTAGATTTGGATTACTTTGTTCAAAGCTGAAGGAGAATATGTTTAACTTATAAGGTTTTTGCTGAAAAAGTGTTCAAGAGCTATCTTCCATTATTTATCCTCAAAAATACACTTTCAGGTCAAATTTAACATGTACAAAGAGGTACCAACAAGGTAAGCAAGGCTGAACTGTGTGAAGGCTTCTTCCATGAGCATCAGTGAGCACTGGATGGGTGAGAGGCAATCCGTACTCTGTTTTGAAGTTCGCATCTTCCTGGAAGGAAGACAAACACGGGATCTCTAGGAAGCCAGTGTTCACACTGGCACCACACCAAGATACCAGATGCCTTTTTTTTTTCCGCCCCATATACAGAGAGTGACCCTCCCTAGGGTAGAATGGGCTGCAGTTGCTCAGGAGAGCAAACCTTGTTTCCCACAAACAAGACTAAAAGAACAAGAAGAGCAACACACTCTCTTGCTGCATTGCCAGGTGGCTCTACTGCAGAGCAAAAGTAAGGAGTAGCCACTTGGACAGGTTATTTTATTTTTTACCTGTATTTGGAGCATTTACACACCTTTGGTTAGGGCTTATCCCTGCCACAGAAACCAGTGCCACCTACTGTAATTCTTACAGAGAACTATCAGAAATATATGGAAAATACAAAGATGTTACAATAAATGACCCCAAGTCTGAAAACACCGCACATTAAATATTAGTTTACATAAAACAGGCAAGACTTAGACTCCAGGTGTGTGAAACACTTCAGAGTCCTCGCGATGAAAATACGATTAGGGAAAAATCTTGCTGGATGTGCGTCTTTGCCTTGATCCGCTTTACATGACAAGTAGGTACGGTGCTGTCAGCTCCCGACGTCCTCAGAGCCCCAGTGGCCACTACTGCTTCATGGAGATAAAGCAGAGCATCCTCCCTGAGACACGCAATGGTGGTCCTCATTGCAAATGTCAATGATCCATATTCAGAGCAATTTCTGGTGGCCTGGACTAAAGGAAAAATGACAAAGGACACCATGCTAAAGGAAAAGCCTCCACTTGGTGGTATTCAGGCAGAGTACAGCAAATAAAGAATGCTACAGCTCTGAATCCAAGTGACCCAGTGTCCAAATGAGGCCTGCACAAGAAAACACTCCCAGAGACTGCAGTACTGTACCTCTTCTGCATCTAACTGAAATGAGTTTCTGTTTAGGACACTGACAGCTGACATATAGTACTTCCCACACAATTTACCACCTCTCTCCAGATGAGAATCACTCCAAACATCGAGACCTTCGGAGGATTTCCAAACAACCGCAACAAACACAACAGCACTACCTCTCAATAAAAAGAAATCAAGCAACACTCACAGAGCTCCACCACCATGGCCACTGAGCACAGCAGCCACTTCTCTGCCCCTCTGCCACTCCATTAAGCTGAGACCTGGGGGAGTTAATTCCTACACCTGAGAGAATTCTTGCACACAAAGTCAAATGTCAAATTGCAAAGCAAGGCAGAAGCTCAAGTCAGGTTTCCACAGCACAGTTTTTCAGATCATCTTTAAGCTAAAACAAAATCAGATCCCCTCTTATGACCTCAGTGTTATAGTATCCACTTCCCCAGACTGCATTTTGGCTCTGATTAAACAGCAAATTGGAGCAAAACTTGTGCCAATTACTTCTCACTTATACAAAGGTGTAATTCTCTTATGTGATGAGAGAATTATCCAGCAGACAGTATAAATGCAAAGCAGGAATGTAAAGTGTAAGTAAAGACTTTGCATTTCTTTTCCTTACTCAGCTGATAACAAATTGTGAGGATGGGTATAAAAGAAAAACAACAGAAAATAGGGAGAGAAATAGTCCTGAATCAGCCACCACTAAAAGCAAGAAATGTTCCATCAAAGCTCCTGACCACTGACCACCCCTTTCAGACACATTGCATCATTCAGCCATTCAACATTCACAAAAGGTCAAGCACTTCCAAAATCTCAAATTCTGACAGCTCTTAAGATTACTTTTCTTTATGCCCCTACCAATGGGCTGCAGAAACATCGTGCTGTTTGGATATGTCCCCAGGAGAAGCCTCCTCCAGCAATTAAAAAATACGTATCCATACGAGCAGTCTTAATGATTTTTCAGTCCTGTACTACAGAAAGTCAGACAGTACCCAGCAAGCCTGCCTGTACGTGTCCTCCACCCAGGGGGAGCAGGGTGGACACATCCTCTGTGGGTCTCAGCTTTTAAATCCTGCACCTCCCACACTGGCAAGGACAGGACAGGGACCTCAGCTCGGTGGTGACAGGGCCATCCTGGCAACTCAGGGAGGAGGGGGTTTCACCAACCATCTCCACAAGAAATGCGAGTTTAGATGAAGGGTTCCCTGTGACAGAGGCAGGGTGGTGACCCCAGTTCCCCCATACACCCAGCCCCAGCTCTCGCATGTGTTTAACCCCATCAGCACACACAGAGCAGCCCTCTGCATCACCGGGATGTTATGGCTGACAGCTCCACAAATCATGGCCACGACCGGATGCCCAAGAGCTGGGCTGAGAAGTTGTCTGTCTGGACAGAGACATTTTCAATTTGCAGTACACTAATTTCACTTCTGTCTCATAGCTACCTCTCCCTTTTTTTCCCTCCAAAGACAGGCTGTGCCATATCATAATTCATTCCAGGCCACTAGCAGATGTCTGAAACTCCTGTACGCTATCTTAGGCAAGCCTAAAGCTCAATCTTCTTTAAAAGACAGGGGAGCAAGTGAGTCACTTTACATACCTTGGCAGTCACATACAAGGCAATTGGTATGTCCAGGAGGAAATAACATCACAAACTGGCAAGGAATGGCCACAACTACCCGTTGAACAAGATCGGGTCCACGCTAAAATCTACTGCTTTGAAGATGAAACAGCACACATTAATCTCAAGTATCATTTCTGTACTAATGCATGGACACAAGAGTTGGAAGCCCATCGAATGGCAGACAAAATGCTTCCACATGCAAACATGCTACAGATGCCTCCTCTAACAAACGCAGAGGTGACTCTGCTCCTCTTCTGGATAATTCTCGGCAGGCACAGAGAACTCTGTGCCATGCTAGGAAGGCAGGCGGGCACCAGCGGCAGCTGTGCCCAGGGACGGCACCGCGGGGGGACCCCTGGGGACAAACCGCGGCGGGGCTGCGGTGCCGACGCTCGGCGCGGGCTCCCGCGGCTCCTCCGCACACGGTGCCGGACCGACGGCCCTCCCTGTACCACGCACGAACGAGCACGGGATGACGGCTCCTGTGGGAGCAGAACGGCATCCCCGGAGAGACAGAGATGGCAACGAGCACCTTGCCCACTACCGCACCCTCGCTGGCGAGGGGTCCCCAGACCAGGGCAGGGGTGCAGGACGAGGCCTCCGCAGCACGGCGGTCCGACCAGCCCCTGGTTGCGCTGCGGGTCCCTCTGCAGCCACGGCGGGGCCCAGGGACGGAGGGACTGACACGGCAGGACCCCAGCATCCACCCCAGAGCGGGCGGTCCAAGGTCGCAGGGCCGGGCTGCTGACCCGCAGCCAGTGAGGAGGGCTCCAAACCTCCCCTCCCTCAGGCAGCCCTGGCTCCCTCACAGCGGCCCGCAAACCCCGACCCTCCCGGAGGCCGCCGCCGCGCCGAGCCCCAGAGCCCGCCGGAGCCCCCAGGCCGGTGCCCCCGCAGCCCGCGCTCCACGCGGCGCACCCTGACGCGGCCCGGCCATGCCCAGCCTGCACGAAGCCGCCAGCGGCAGCGCCCGCTCCCGCTCCTACCTGCCGCGCCACCTCGGCCGCCGCCATCGCTGCGAGCCCGCCACAGGGCCCTCCCCAGCCGCGCGGGCGGCTCCGGGCGCGCCCACCGCGGCGCCGTGCGGGGGGGGAACCACCGCACCCTCAGCCCCGCCCAGCCCCGCGTCCCTCGCGCCACCGCCCTTTCGCCCCGCCCCGCGCCGCCATCCCTCCGCCCGGCTCAGTCCCGCCGGTCCCGCCGCCGCTGTCCCGTTCCGGGAGGCGCGGGGTTGCCATTCTCCCCCAACAACGGCCGCCCGCGATGGTGCAGCCCGAGCTGCGGGCGGGGCGGTGGCCACCGTGTGGCGGGGCGCGCGGCAGTGCGGGCGGTGGCGCTGCCTGGGCGTAGGGACCGGGGTGTCGGCCGTGATCCCCCAACCAGCGGCTCCGCAGCCCCCAGGGACCCGTTCAGCCCCACGGGTGCCCGGTGAGCCGCTGCCTGCAGCCCGGCCGCGCCCTCCCCGCCACCGGGGCCTCCCCCGGCCCCTGCCCGCTCCCAGCACGGCGGTGGGTTCCCCCGCACGGACTCCTCAAGGCGGGCCCGAGGGGATCCTGCGGGGCTGAGCTGTGCACCCCCCGGTAACGCGGGCTGCGCGCCTGGCCGGGGCTACGGCAGAGCCGTGCACGCTGAGACTGAGCTGGGGTTTGTGGCTGGGTCTGAGATCTCCCAGCCTCAGTTAATCACTTGCTATTTAAAATAAAATGCCTATGCGCTTTTCACGCTTTCCCTGAGCTGCCTTGGGACGGTTCACGCTCGCCTGGAGACGTGAGGGAGAGCAGCTGTGCTGGTTTCAGTGGCAGCAGCGCCCCTTGCGCAGCCCCTCTCAGCCCTTGACGCCCCCCTCAGCTGCCCAGCCCAGCGGGTAGGGGCTGGTTGAGCCTGTGTGCTTCGGGGGTGCAGCTGGTGCCACTTGGGTTTCCCTTCATTTCATGCAAGCACAAGCATTAACCGAAGGCTGAGAGAGAGGAAACTCAGCCCTTACCCAAAGCAAATAATTTGGCCAGCCCCTGAGACCCCAGAGTAAAGCCCCCAAGGTTGGCACCCTGGTTTTAGCCCAGTTGGAGTTCTCCGGTGTGACCAGTCCCTAATGCAGACATGACCAGTGCGGCCCTAAATGGGTGGTTTACTTTGCACTGTCCATGCCCTCATTCCCACAAAGCAGCACCTCATTTCCCTCCTTGTTTTCCCCAGCTGTTGCCCAACAAGCATTTTAGACAGTTGCCAGGATCTGATGGCTGTGTGGATCAAGTTCTCTACCTCCCCAAGCCCGCAGAAGCCACCCATAGCCAGTGACAAAACCAGGCAGCACCAGAAAGGTAGTTAGGGGACAATTATGTTCTCACCACTAGTCATTTGGGTTTTATGGGGTGACGCTGGCTCCCCATGCATCTCAGAAAAACTGGTTTAAGTGGCTGGAGAAAGGCAAAGCTCCCTCGAGGGGAGCTGGCACGGATCTTAGCTGCCTGACCAGCCACAAAACCTCCTGGTGACAGTTCAGCCGTGCTGTGGGTGTCTGAGGAGTCATGGATAAGAAAGCCCTTGGGAGAAACAGGACTGGGGGCTTTCAGGGTAGAGGAATTTGTACAAAATGAGGGTACAATTTGCTGGTGGCTGCATCTGCCGGCAGCATCAAGCACGGGGCCTTGCTGGGAAGTGAAACACAGCAAGAGAGGGATGCCCAAATGCCACTGGACTGAAACGTCAGGTGGCAAGAGACCCAGACCACTGCCCTGGGCTGGGTCTCCCTTACAGCATGGAGACCCCCTGCCCATTGGGAAAGTGTCCCCTTGGGGCAGTAATCTCAGTCTTCCCGAGCACAGCACCAACGAGAAGCACTGCAATGGTGGGGGGTAATTTTGTGGTGGGGGCTGTACAGCAGGTGCCTCGGCAATGCACCTGGGGCTTTGGGGTGCCACCGGGGCCAGAGGGAGTGTCCCCAGGATCAGTGTTACAGATTTACACACACTGGCCACTGTAACAGGGTCCAACCCTCAGATCCCGCTGAGAGGTGTGAAGGTGTTCCATTAGTCTTTTTTTAGTTGTTCAGTTACAGCTCGAGCTGGGAGCCTCCAGAGAGGGACCCCTACCCCAGTTTGTAAAATCATAGAATCATTTTGGTTGGAAGAGACCCCTAAGATCATTGAGTTCAACCATAACCTAAATCTAGCACTAAACCATATCCCTGAGAGCTTCATCTCTATGTCTTTTAAACCCCTCCAGGGATGGTGACTCCACCACTGCACTGGGCAGCCTCTTCCAATGCCTGACAACCCTTTCCATTAGTAGATGTTTCCTAATATCCAATCTGAACCTTTCCTGGTGCAACTTGAAGCCATTTCCTCTTGTCCTATACCTCCCAGTTATACCTGTTCCACCCATCACCCAGTCTACAAGTCCAGTCACTTAATTCTGCCTGATGGGCTCTTGATTTCTTCTCGTTTTTCACTGTCACTGGGCTGGCCTTCCTCTGAAGTTACTGCATTCTCCTTTGTCCTCATCTTCTTCATTTTGCTCATATCTGATTAGTTCAGTGAGTTCTGTGTTAGCAATATTAGTTTTATCAAAAGTTTATATTTAATCAGCTCTTGCAGCCAGAGGCTACAGCTACTTTACCTGCTGATGCCGAGTGACTAACGCTAAACGAGACTGTACAGAGAGAAGAATACAGTTAATCAAATTTCTTCAATAACTTTGGGCTGAGCTGCCCAGGACCCCCCACCTCCACCTGCCCCAGCAGGGCTTGTGCTCCCTGCAGCCCCCACACGCAGGTCTGCTCTCCCTCCATGACACTGCAGGCAAACAGGGCCTGGGGGACAGACAGCCGGTGGCTGTGGCCGTGCCCTGCGCCGGCAGCAGCCACAGCGTGACCAAAGGTCGCCTGCGTCGCCCCGGCAGTGCGACAGCGACGTGGATCCGCCGCCGTGCCCGCTGCGCAGAGTTGGTTCCTCCTTTGCCTCCCGCTGGGACAGGAAGTGTGGGGTGAGATCTGGGGAGCCGAGCCCAGCTGTGCCCTGCCGGGGAGCGGGCTGCTGGGGAGTGGGCTGCTGGCCAGCCCTGCGGCGGGCACCGCCATGGCCTGGCAGGAGCAGGATCAGGGCTCAGTGCGGCAGGGGGAATCGGGCATCACCCGGACGTTCACCTCCCTGAAAGCCACCCAGCCCCAGACGGGGAGCCTAGCCCGCAGATCCCATCTCTGGCCAGCTGCCACAGGGAGCAGGGAGCGCTTCCACCCACTGCAGAAGATGGACACCAACAGGAGCACCAGCCAGGGCAGCCAGGGCCCAGGGAGCTGGGGTAGGACAGCAGGCAGGCTCTCCATCGGCTCCGGCAGTACCCGGAGGAAGGAGCTGAAGGAAATCCTCCTGCAGAGCAACAGCCCTGGCAGCATCAAGCGGCTTTCCACTGCTCAGAAGACGTTCAACAGCTGCAGTCTCCCTGCAGGGCCACACCAAGAGCAGAAGTCTGAGCAGAGCCCAGAGGTGCTGTCCCTTGCCTTGGATCCCCTGGAGCACGAGTGGCTGCTGACGGTGGCCCAGGGTGATGCGGACAACATCGTCAGGCTGCTGGACTTGGATCCCAGCCTGCTGACCAGGAAAGACTTTGTGACAGGCTTCACCGCTCTCCACTGGCTTGCCAAGCACGGCCACCATGAGAGCTTCATCCAGGTCATCTCCCACGCCCAGAAGAAGGGCTATGCAGTCAACGTGAACATCCCCACGGCCAGTGGCGGGCTCACCCCCTTGCACCTGGCTGCCTTGCAGGGGCACGAGCTGCTCATCAAAGTGCTGGTGGGAGCTTATGGGGCAGACACCAGCCGCAGGGACCACAATGGGCGCAAGGCTTGGCAGTACCTGAGGGCAGACACTCCCAGGGAGCTGAAGGAGCTGGCGGGGGCCTTGGAGGAGGACTTGGTCCAGCTGAGCTCTCACAACACCAACAACAACTGTAAGTCATCCAGAGAGGCCAGGGCAGGGCAGGACTGTGTGGACTCGGGGGCCGAGAGGAAAGCCCAGCGCTCCTGGGGGCTGTCGACCCTCCGGGACTTTGTCAGACAGACATTTACTTTCTTTCAAGAGCGCTGAAGCTCCCCTGGCCCATTTGCCTGCAAACGTGTGCTGAATAGCAGGTGGAAGAGCCTGCAGGGAGCTGGGAACTTGGTGAGGGCCAGCCCTCAAAAACCTGGAAAAGTGGGGATTAACCCCCTGCATGGGGTCACTGCAGCCACCCTAGGTCTTGCGTGGTGTTTTGAGGTTGTGTCAGTGTGAGTGTGTGTGGCAACCATGGCCATAGGGAGCACTGCTTGGGGACAGCCCTTCCAAAAAGCCACCTCTCCCCAAGGGGGTTTTGCCCCCCACTCCTGCTGATGGGCACCGCATGCTGCAGCCCAGTGCAGCCCCACAGTGGGGGCTGATGTGCCAGCCCTGCTGTGGAGCTGCTTCTCCAACATGCCGTGCCCATGTGGGGATGCTGACCCACCACGGGAGGTGGTGTCCCACGCTGGGGGTGCATGATCGGGCTGCCCATCCCTGGCTGCTGGCAGAGTTTGTATGTGGCTGTAGGTGTATCAGGCAGCAACTCGATGACTGGGTTCTCCCACCTGTAAAATGAGGCCACTGGCACTGCCCTGGCTCCCAGCAATGCTGTGAGGTTGGACTGGTCATGGCACCTTGGGTGCCTGGATGGAGTCACTGGCAGAATATGACTGAATATTTCACAACCATACTCTGAGATGGCAGCGGCCTGGCGCTGGGTTGATGGTGGAGAAGCCTCAGAAACAAGTGTCCCCCCCCCCGCCTTTTAATGTCCGCTTTTCTGCCAGCAGGGAAAGCAGGTACAGGCAAGCAGACAGTGCCACCGAGCTGCAAACACTCTCCAGCTCCCTGTGAGATCCAAGGGTCTCCGCCACATGTGCCTCCTCTGGGCTGTTGCTTGTTTATGACTGATAAAGCTGTTTCTCAGTAAAGTAAGAGCCAGAGGAGGCCAGGCCCAGAGAAGTCTTTCAAAGTGGAAGACAAGTCCCCCTGGCAGTGCATCCCTGGGACCCCTGTCCAGGGGAGCCTGAGATGCTCAGCTGTGCTGGAGATGGGGCTGGAGCAGAGAAGGCAGGAGGGACAGCCTATGGGTGGCATGTAGTGGCTTCCCTGGTGACGGGAGTCCAGGAGAAGCTCTGGAAAGATGACTCATTGCTCGAAAACATGGAAAAGGTATGAAGGCTGTGAGATTATCTTTGTTGCTGCTGAGGTCATGCTCAAAAATGAAACTCTTGAGAAACATCCTTGCAGCAGCATAACTGTGCATAACCACACCAGTAACTTCATTAAAAGGGCAAAGCTCACTTGTTTTGTGTTTTGTTCACCAAATGGAGCTCTGCTCACCTGATTTCCACTTGCTTTTCACATTCTGCAAGGCCAGGGCTGCTTAAAAATATCTTCAGAAAAACAACATCCCCTTCCTTTTTTTTACCAGCATGACACCATTTCTCGTCCCTTAAAGAGCAGTCCCATTTGAGAAGTGACTCTCAGACAGCGGCGGGGGAGTTTCTGTTCCCCATTACAGATCAGCAGCCGTTGCAGGGACAGCTCACTTTGGAGGGAAGTTGCAGTTTCTTTCCATTTGCCTTTCTGGGGATCTGCAGATGTGACCGAGGGATTCGAGATGATCTCTGGCCTGGCTGCACGGGTGAATTTGCACCATGATGCAGAAGGATACACAGGTAACTCCCTCAGGGGAACTTGAGCCTGTGGGCTTCACAGACCCTGAGCAAACCCCATTTATATTCAGACTGTGATCTGAAATGCTGCTCGGACCCTGAAATAACCCAGTCAGCAGTGGAACAGCCTCCAGATGAGCAGATAGTGATGCAGTGACTGGACAGTAACCAGTCCAGATGACTGGGTGGACACAGAGATGTGTCTGGACATCTTTTTAATCCCTGAGGTCAGCAGCAGAGACATACAAAGCACACCAGGAACAGATTTAATACCTGATCTACACTGGTTTGGTAATGCTTTGTCTCCAAGAGTTTAATGACTATGGCAACATAGCTCCTTCCAGAACTTGTCTGGGCACATCCACGCCACTGGACAGCAGGCTGGCTTCCAATGAGTCTGGTTACACCAGTTCAAAAACACCTGCAATATTTAGCTCTGGTAACCAAAAGCGCTGTTGGTAAGACCGGGAGGTGCATGTCTGATAAAATATTTTGTTCCCTGTTAGTCTTCCATCACCCTTTCACAGCAGCATGCTATGAGGGAAAGGGTGCAGGACTGCTCTTACATCCTCCTCTGAGTAAGGCACAAAGTAAACATTGGAATTAGTGAGAATTCCCTTGAAGGAGCTGTTTCCTTGGCATTTGTACTTCCAACTTAGTCACACTCTACCAGGAAACCTGGACTTCAATGTTTTGTTCAAAAGTAAAACTTAACTGGCAAATGCTACACTCAAATATGACTGAATGATTTTTAGCACTTACCTCCCTTTGACAGCCAGCCAAAACCCCCTGAAGGCAGCTTTTCCCCCTATCCTTGGATTGTGGGTTTGAAGCTGTATTCTGCTCTGAGGCAAGTTGTGCAGGCACTTCAGCAGGAGCAAGAGCAGCGCGCTGCTTCTCTGGGCGGTGGTACAACACACTCATCAACGCCGCCCCCCACCTCGCCTGCCCTGCAAGGGTCCCTCTCCACAGAGCAATAAAAGGATCTTCAAATGGCAGTGCCCTTTCTGCTGCTGTACCCTGTGTTCGCCCCAAACGCCACTGCCCGTGACCCACCCCTCCGTCTCGCACGGTGTGTGTTCGCACATACAGAGGGGCAGCTGGTTTGGATATACAGACATGCGTAAAAAATATTCCTCAAGTATGCGATCAGCTCTAACTTTGCTTCTCACTCAGAAAACAAAAAACATATCCACCAAAATTAATAGACCAGAATATGCAAATTATTTAGAGCTTTCTTTACCACTTCTGTTGATGTCTCAGTTATTGTGTGTTAGCCCAGCTCCGCAGAGATGCCTGATCCACCCCCGCCACTCTCACAGGGAATGAGAGGGGAAAGAGCTGCCACAGGAACAACAGAAATCACTCAGACCCAGAGGTATTTGTGCTGGTTAAGGTCCTGCAGAAAACTGATTTTAACCCAATTTTAATTTGTACTAAATTTACTTTGTGCTATCTCTTAATGTCCATCTTGAAATCTCGAAAAACAGATTCAGTCAAATGGGGAAAAATAATACAAGAGGTTATTTTCCAAAGCAGCTCCTTGGTAGAAGAATAAAAATAGCACAGTAATGATAGTAGTAGTGAGACGGTCTGATAAAGAGTGATTAATAGTTCAGTCTATTGCTCCAGAAAGCTTTCCTACAAATACCATGGAAAAAAACTGTCTTTCTCCATTCTCAAGTCCACGAAGTTATTTCTTCCTCCTCAGCCAGGTTCTCATAGACACAATTAAAGAGAAAACCTGCGAGCAGCTTTGCCTGCCGGCAGCGGTGATGGGGAGAGGCAGGGAGCAGTTCAGAGGGCTCCAAGGCAGATCTTCGATCCTCAGCAGTGCTGTTATTTCCTGAGTGCTTGCTTCAAAGAGAAGAGCACCAAAGAGATTTTAAAAACATTGGGGTAAAAGTGTCTGCAGCACACGGGCCTGTGTTGAAATGTTTCTGACAAAGCTGTTTGCTGCTTTCCTGTTGCAGTGACTTACTGCTTCCCCCCCGATAAAGGAGAAACTAGACTCTTACCAGACAGGAAAAGAAGCTAGAAGATACCTCAAAAGTGTCCTGAAGTTGGGAAAAATCCCAGCCTTGCTCTCCTGCACTCACATAAACTGCCAGCACATTTTACGAGGGAGAGACTGCTCCGAGCTCTGAGTGGGGTGTATGTGTCATAGAATCATTTTGATTGGAAGAGACCCTCAGGATCATCAAGTCCAACCATAACCTAACTCTGGCACTAAACCATGTCCCTAAGAACCTTGTCGAAATGCCTTTTAAACCCCTCCAGGGATGGTGACTCCACCACTGCCCTGGGCAGCCTGTTCCAGTGCCTGACAGCCCTTTCTGTGAAGAATTTTTTTCCTAATATCCAACCTAAACCTCCCCTGGCACAACTTGAGGCCATTTCCTCTTGTCCTATCACTTGCTACTTGGGAGAAGAGACCAACCCCCTCCATGCTACAACCTCCTCTCAGGCAGTTGTAGACAGTGATAAGGTCTCCCCTCAGCCTCCTGTTCTCCAGGCTGAACAGCCCCAGGTCCCTCAACTGCTCCTCATCAGACTTGTGTTCCAGATCCCCCACCAGCTTCGTCACCTCCTCTGCACTCTCTCTAGCTCCTCAATGTCCTTCTTATCATGAGGGACCCAAAACTGAACCCAGGATTCAAGGTGGGGCCTCACCAGTGCTGAGTTCAGTGGCACAATCACTTCTCTAGTCCTGCTGGCCACACTGTTCCTGATACAAGCCAGGATGCTGTTGACCTTTTTGGCCACCTGGGCACACTGCTGGCTCATGTTCAGCTGCTGCCAATCAACATTCCCAGCTCCCACTCTGCCAGGCACTTTCCAGCCACTTACCTGAGCCTGTAGCGCTGCCTGAGGTTTTTATGACCCAAGGGCAGGACCTGGCACTTGGCCTTGTTAGACCTCGTACAATTGGCCTCAGCCCAACAATTCAACCAGTTCAGATCCCTGTGTATGGCATTCCTGCCCTCCAGCAGATCAACACTCCCACCCAATTTGGTTTCATCTGCAAACTTACTAAGGGTGCACTCAATCCCCTCATCCAGATCATTGATAAAGAGATTAAACAGAATTGGACCCAATAGTGAGCCCCGGGGAACACATCTCGTGACCGGCTGCCAACTGGATTTGGCTCTGTTTGTTACACATTTACATGTGCCTGGCAGATGTTGCTGCCCAGTGTTATTTGCTATGAACTATAATGTGAAGGAGATAAAACTATTTACCTTCCACATGAAAAGCGGCAACACAGAAGGTGTGGCAGCCTGAAGCTTCCTCAGGAAGCTGCCACACAGGCCCTGAGCCTCAGGGCTAGCTGAACCCAGCACACAGCACCAGGCGCTGCGCAGCCCTTGGTGTCAGGATGGGTTTTGCCGCAGCCACATCCAAGAACGGGCTCACACCTTCGGTTATTTCCTGCTGATCAGAGCACCTGTTCCGGGTTGTGCTGCAGAAGTGAAAGGAGCAGCAGCCACACAGGACCTGGTGCTGAGCCACAGCCCCCTCATCCACTGCCCTACGGTAAACAGGTGACATTTGACAAGCCCCAGCGGAGAATCCCCGTGTCAGGGAGCTGCACTGCTGACTACTCTGAGCAGTTTAATCCCTTTGTTCCTCTCTCCTCTTTTTAAAACAGCTACCAACTCTTCCTTTGAGCAACATCTTGTGTTACTACCCTTCTGCTGAGAATGTTTTAAATTAAGCTGCACCTGTGGCTGGCATCAAGACTAGCTGATCAAAGCAACATGTAGCTCCAAAAAAAACTTAGAAATATGGGAACATGCAGACATTATGTACTAGTCTATAGGAGTATTGCATTTTGTAGGAGATAAATCTATCCACCCACCTTGCTGCATTCCTGCCTTTCCTACCTCCTAAGTTAAACTTCATTTCATCTGGTTATTCCACTGCAATCACTGCCCAGCCAGGATCTTAACCCCAGGCCCCAATGGCTGCCCTGCCCCACATCCCACCCCAGAGCAGCTCCTGGCGCTGCAAAGCCCAGGATTGTGAGGAGCCACCTACAGCTAATGCTGGCAGGTGTTGGGGGCAGCCTTGCTGGTGTGCTCCTCAGGCACCCGACAGATAGTCTTGGTATTCAAGTACCACTGATTATTCACAGCTCTGCCTTCTTGCTCTCTGGGCAGGTATTTTTATAGTACTTCTGGGTATGTAACGTTTCAGTTTTTGCCCAGTACCATAATGCCATTATTTGCGCTCCTTGGCACTTCCAGCTCAGACGTGCTCTTTCATTGACAAAAAATATAAAGGCTACTTGGCTGACCAAATGCCAGCTGCGCTTTACCACGTGGTCTACCCTAGATGTTCACAAGGGTGATGGGGGAGATAATGGTGGAGTCAAGAATCTGCAGCTGTGACAGAAGCCAGCTATGGGGAACATACATGCATCCCCTGTGAAAGCATAATGCAAGAATGTGGGTTAACTGGAGATTGAGTTGGTTTAGCAAAGGGTTTTCTTAGTCTAGATCCCCCCCATCTCTCACACCACACTGCAAATGGGAAGCCACCTTACCCGAGAGGAGCATTCTCTGTGTGCTTTGCTTTCCAGTCCCATAAAACACATCCAGCAGCTACACAAGACATGTCTTCAGCAAATTCTGACAATGCTGCTTCCTTTTCTTAGTAACATTTCCTAAATTTACCAGAAATGTGATCCAGACTCTTCCCTGGGGTCAAGCAGAAAGAGACCGACACTCCAAACCACTGCAGCCACAGTGGTTTATGGACCGTAAAGCAGAGTCTGCCTTTTCCAAACCTGCCTCCAAAAGTTTTTTAACTATTTCAGTTTGTCTAGTAAATATTTTTTTTTTCAAATTAACTCCTCTAAAATCAGTTTTTACTCCTTTAAAAAAATTGTACTCTTTGCTCTTAGAGGTTTACAGTAAGTGAAAAGACAGCCTATTCTATCTGAAAAGAGCTGACAAAGTTTCTCACACTGAGATTATGTTCACAGTAACGTTACACAGTAACATTAGCTTTAATTCTCTGTTACTCTCTCACTATATATAAATGAAATAATTTCAGCCAAGTCATTCAGGTCCATATTTATTAGCAAATCTGTACACTGCCAATAATCATGCTGATGCCTGAAGGAATGAACACTAATAGAACACAGTCTTCATGTTTCAGATGCAAATTGTTTCAAGGCTTTCCCAGTTAACATCAATAACCCAGACTGGCTTTTAAAAAAAGACACACGGCACTGCAGCCCAACATTATGGAAGGAATCACTTGGGGGTTGCCAAACCACAGAGTGGGTGTAGCCATCTGACGCAGAAAGACGAGTGTCATTAGAGTTCCCAGGAGACAGTCTCTTACAAGCCCAGTTTGGTCCTTCTCCAGTGTCTCCTTTTGGAGTTGTACCTAAGACAAAAGCAATGTAAATTAGCAAAGTGCACACACATATTTGAGGATCCAGGTGGACTGAAACAGCCCTGAATTAGCTCAACAGCAAAAAACCTGAAATCTTTCTTGCAGGCTACAGTGCCAGGCTGACAACAATCATCAGCTGTCTACTTATCTTAAAAATTTCTACCTCTGTTTACTTTCTTCATTTACTAACCAACTAGCATATTACTGCAAGAGAATCTAAACCTCAGAGAGCTACAGCTGCCTGCAGAGATGCATCAGTGCTGGCGTGTGAATATCGTACCTGCTCTTTTGGAGACGAGACCTGCGATCTTGTATTGACTGCCCAATGGTAATGAAAACTACCTCTTGAATGTAGTTCCTAGTCTAACACAAAAAGTATCATTTTCATTCGAAATAAGAAAGCAAGCAGTGTATGGAAAAGGCTCTCTTCTAGGAAAGTATATTCATTTATGAGTATGTACTTGTACATGTTAAGAACCAGCAATTTCACCACTGCATAGGTGAAACCGAACACGGTGTTAACAGAGTCACTCTCAGCAGGAAAATGGCAGTACTCCCACGGAATGAAGCACTGTAATTGCAGCCTGCTTTGGCACACAGTTTGGATAAAGCTGATGACTGAGGTACTCAAGTGCCACATGACAAAAATTCATTATTTTGCCCCATGAACAAGTATTCCAAAGCATGCAATTTAGCTAAAACAGAACCCCTTTGTAAGGTGGTATCTGGAAGACAAGAATACCGTCTGGGGCTGATTTTTCCTGGAAAGAAACAAGTTAGAAATCACAGGAACAGAACCTGGCTTGAGCCAGCCACCACTGCTGTCACTGTCCTCACTGCTTCGGACAAAAAACAATCTGGGAGAAAGAATCCCGTTCCCTGAAGAAGTCTAGACAAGCAAGCGAGATAAAGAGCTAGCTGCACAGTGCAAATAAGCAAATTGTACTGGTTGAAGCTTCTAAACCAGAGCGTTAAGATATGTACCACCTTCTGCATGCCTCACATCCAGTCAGCTTTCTACAGTATTCTCTTATTGCGCTTTCCTAAATACGATACTTGAAAACAAACGCTATAGGCAAACAAAAGGGAACTGTTGCAATTTAATTCTGCAGTCATGTGCCAAGGATCTCATACTATCATTTTATCTCCCATAGACGTCTGGTCCTTTACACACAATCTTCTGCGCCTCACAACACCCACACTAAGTAAGGCACTGCTCCTTCAAAAATGCAGGATCCCAGAGGGGAAAGGTGTTGGGAAAGCGAATAACAGAACCATGGCAGTTAACAGCATTCAAGTTCTGGAATAAATCATCCACAGGTACAGTGCATGCTTTCATTTTCAACGTGCCACCACCAACACCTGTGGGCACTTGCAGAGCACTGGAACGAACTGAACTGCTGCAGAAGGGCACGGAAGCCCCGTGCTGCCTCAAGAAACTCCAACGGGCCGACCCTGCCCGGCAGAGCCGTGTCTGCACTAATTACCTGATCTTATTGCCCGTTTTCATGCGAATCCACTGCGGGATGGGCCGGTTCTGCTTCTGCTTCTTGGCCAGGAAGCGTTTGATCTTGAACGTCTTGTGAGACGACTGGAAGAGAGAGCACTCGTTAGTGACCACGGCGGGGGGCAGCTCTGCCGGGCCCGGGAGACCCCGCAGCGCCAAGCACCGCCCCGCGCGGAGAGGCGGCCGGCGGGCCGCAGGGCCTCGGCCAACCGGGGACGGGGAAGTTGCACCCGGGGCCCTCCCGCTCCGCCCTCCCGCACGACCCTGCTGCCGGAAAGGCCAAGCCAGCCCGCGGCGGGGAGAGAGCTCGCGGTGCGGCGGCGGATGGCGGCCGATGGTCTCACCATGGCCCGGAGCTGCCCGGCGTCCCGGCAATGGCGGCGGCGGAAGAGGAGGAAGGGGCGGGGGAAGCGGCGAGAGAGGCGGGCACAGCGCGGGCTCCGCGGCCACAGCACCCCCTGGCGGCCTGGGGGGCCCGCCCGGCGCAGCGAGTGAGGAACGGCGGCGGCACTCGAGTTTCTGCGAGTTTATTGGTTTTCGTACAAAATCGCTATGGCTAAAGTTCGCTAGCTTGGGAGGAGCTGCTACTGGTGAAGTCTCTTTCTGGGCTGTAAAACAATACTTCAGGTTACGAGGGAAGATGAAGCAGTACTAAGAGGACAGGAGGTTGGAAACGTTTCAGACGCTAAAGAAAGGAGAATGCTGGAAAAGAACAGGGTGCTCAAACCAGCTACATTTGATTGAAAATAAGCATTTCAGTGTAGGCAGACTTTACATAAGAATCTGTCAAGAAGTACTCCAATGTTAAGCCAGCTTATTCATACACTCCAGAACCATGGGAGAGGAAGGCCTCTCCCTCCCTAACACTGTTACTGCTGTGCCAGATGTGTGATTACTGCCATGCCAGATGTTCTCTCCCCATGCTAGAGGGCTCCTGTCTGCTGGTACCTCAACCAGCCCAGCCTGTGAACCTGTCTCAGTGCTAGGCTGACAGAATTGAGCTACCACTGCCTCAGGTAGGAGCACCATACAACACTGCAAGACCTGTGTTCACTCCGAGCACCTCCAAGCTCGCTCTGCTGAAGCGCATCAAACGCCGGCTCTGATCACTTTGCAGTAAAGCTCTGGCTTTAGATCCAGGTGTCATCTCCTCCTGACTGCATGACTCATTTATTATCATACTTAAGGCCATAAAGTCCTGCTTCGCAAAGATTCTCTTCTCTGTTGTAATTAGATGCCAGGAAAAATAAATTCAAATAACTGAAAATACAATAACACATTTCGAATTCCGAATCTACAACTGAGCTTCTTTAACCAGAAACATCCAACAGCACCATGCCCCTTTTCTTCCTTTGTTCCTTCTTCGTTCCGAAGGCACTTCTGGATTGCGTAGTACATGCTCTTTGGCTGCACAGACAGTCAGAACGCTAAGGCTTGCACGCTAGTCACTTCTCTTCCTTCGTGGTACTGGTCTCACTCTCTTGTTTCTTATCTGCTCCCTGATCTGTGGGCTTTGCAGCACTGTCTTCATACTGACACAATCTGCTTCGGCTTCGGGCTCCTGGTTGGTACAGCTGCATTGCTGGACGATCCTGAAATAAACCAAAACTGTTTAGACTCTTTCACAGCCCCATGCTCTCACAGTTATGGCAGTCATACTAGAAATGGCCCAAATACAAACTTCTCAATTATTCTACCATGTTGGCAATGTACCTTCAACTGTCTCAAATCAAGGTTGCCTCTGTTGTGGCTTGAACAGGGATGTTGCCTTACAAAGAACACTGCACATAGCTGAAGTCACTTGTACAGGGTTTCCTGCTTTGATGAGTCCAGCTCACCCTCTCTCAGAACAGAGGCCAACTCCCAAAGCTGCTGCAAAACCCTGAGTTTCATTTGTACGATAATGCCTCAAGCGATACGGAAAACTTGCATGCTGAGGCTGCAAAAATAGATTTGCAGAGTACATAAAACTAAACTGAAGGTATTATTTCTTGAATCTACAGGAGATCTGTCATATTCTGCATGTAGCAGTTTTGCCCCTGTTTCAGAGGAACCTGTTCAGTCACTCTCACTTTAAGATGTATTTTCAGGCACGTATAACATCAGCAGAGGTACAGGTAAACTACTGATGCTCTACTGACACCTTAAAGATACAAACTATGGCACAAGTCAGCAATTAAAAAGAGATAAGCGCCTTTACAATTTAGCCCATGGTATCTTGGCTTAATTCTTATACAGTAACAAGAAATATTACAAACATTTTTGCAAAGTTTAGTGGACAGACAGGCAAGCTTCCTAGCAATGGCAGCAGAGTTTGTTACCAGAACAGAGAAAAGTCTTGACAGATAAACCACATAGTTCTTTCCTCAAAGTGCTTTTATCCTAAAAGCCACAATCTGGTCCCTATGAATCAACACATGAATTTAAAGAAATCCAGCACCTTGTTTCTGATACGATCCCTCTTAATTGTATCCTCTTTTTTATCGTCTTTGGTTACTTTCTCAGACTTGTCCGTGCTGCTGGTAAAGTCTGTAAGATCACTCTTCTTTCCCTTTTCTCTGAGTAAGTCTCTCTCCTTTTTCACCTCTTCCTCTTTTCTTCTAAAAACCTTCTCTTTCTCAAAGCGCTCTTTCTGCCTCCGACGCTCCTCTTCTTGGCGTCTCAGCTTCTCCCTCTGTGCTCTCTCATATTCTCTGTCTCTTTCAAAATCTCTATCTCGGTCCCTGTAGTCCTTTACATACTCATCTTCTGATCTGTATGAAAACAAAACTGAAAATTAAGCTCAAAAGATTCATCAAACAGGACTGGGAGATTAATGTAATACTGGTGTAAATGTGCAATAAGGAGTTGACACCCTGGTAGGCTTTAGGGAAGCTGTAATAACCTGAGTCATGCACGATAACCAGAGATGACACGGACTGCTAGCGTTTCCTGGCCTTCCACTCACATAGCTGGCTGAGTCTCCTCTGGCTTTGGAAAACATCCACATTTCTCTGCCTCATCTCTATTTCTCACATGGCAGAAGTGAACCTTGAACAGATCATGGAGCTGTTGAGAATGACACTTCCCACTTTGACCTTCTCCTAGACTTAGAGGGACTACTAACTGGAGTACACTGCTCCTCTTGCCATGGATAGAATTCCCTCATTGCAAGGACTGTGCTCACAGCCTGCTGCAGCTCACCTACACCCAGGCTGCTTCTGCTGAGCTCCTGCAGCAAGTCACAAAAATATTAAAATTTGTCTGCTAGTGAAGAATTCTCAGGTAATTCATACAGCATTCTGTAATCACTGGGACGCTGCACTGCCACTGAGAACACATCCCGTGCCTCATATCAGGAAAATAATTTGAAAGGAATTTCAAAACATGGTCACGGCAGAGCAGCCTAAGCCTCAGTATGATCAGGAAACAAGTTAGATAGACACATATATATTTATAGCAAGTACTAGAATACTTTTTTGCCTTCTCTTCTTTTGTCTCCCCATCAGATCGTTTGGCAGATGCACTACTCGCATTTTTTTCCTCCCTCAGAGCCTCTTTTTCCAGTTTCTTGGATTTTTCTTTTTTCTCCAAGTCTTTTTCATCTTTTTCAGGCTTCTTAAGTAGCTACAAAGAAAACAGAAGTCTCAACTAAAAAGCTCACTCTAACACATATTGTCTGGCACAACACTGAAATTGCAAAGGAACCATAGTCCAGTAAGAAATAAACGTTAAAGTAATGTTACTGCAAATTGTAATATTTCTAAAAGCTGGAGTGTATGAGTAAGCATCATCCACAGAGCAGACTAAGATTTTTCTCCTAAAACAGGTCATTTTAGAAAGCTTAAAAATAGTCTCCATACCATAGTGAATCCACAATTCTGTTTACCACAGCATGTACAACAGTCACATGACAAAAGCTTTAAATACTACTATGAAGCATTACAGCATGTAAATCTTTACAATGCCTAATATTTAATATTACAAAAGAGTGGTAATTTACTAACACCAAACTCATCTGATTCTTCACACAATTCTCAAAGCACATTTTGAGAGACTGATATACAAATAATAGGGGGAAAGGGAGTGTAACAGTTTATAATAAAGAACTGTTCTAGACCTTAATCTTTGGTTCTTCTTTTGATCTGTCTCTTTCTTTTTCTGGGCATCTGTCTACCTTCTTCAGTTTTTCTGCTTCTTTTCTCTTCCTTCTCTCTTCCTCTTTCCATTTTCTTCTTTCTTCTTCTCTTTGTCTTTTTCTTTCCAATTCTCTCCTCCTCCTCTCCTCTCTTTTTTCTTCTCTCAATCTCTGTGTGTGTAAAAGCGAAGAGAAAGTGTATTTCTACACTAGTAAACATCCCTTTAAGCCTAACAAGATACCCTGCCACAAAGTGATAAAGTATTTCATCACTGAATAACTCACCTCAAAACTGCCCTTACTAGAAAAGAGAAAAAAATAAATCGTGCTGTCTCTATTGTTCTATTGCGAACCCGAACATGATACAGTAGTAGTTCTTTTTTTCCCTCGCTCATAAGGCTTGATTTATACTGTCTTAAACCCAAACACAACAGTAGCGTCAGCCTTTATCATTCTAATATTAATTAAATCTGCCCCATCTGTGATTTTCTCCATCACTAGAAGTTAAAATGAGATTATTTGCTAGGAGAACGATTGTCTACAAGGACCTCAGCCATAACCACATTGGAAAAGGAAGCATTAAAAGGAAGTCTGGTTTGGCAGTGCCGTAAGAGCCGTTTAGCTGTAACCAGAATGCATGTAAAGCACCACTATTCTTACAAAGGCCAGTGTTCTAATAGTTTAAAATATGTGAGTCAAATGTTAACAAGGGAGTTGGGTCAAAAGCTTATTCTTCAAAAGGAAAGACAGAAACATTTCAATGTATACACTGCAATATACATGTCCATGCTTTAAATGAGCAAACTGTACTTGCAAGCAACAAGATGACTCTGGAGATAAGCCTTACCTGTTTATTTTTCAAGAAGTTCAATAAAGGAGTAGTCTTTTTAGCTAGAGAATATATAAAACAAATGTAAACAATTTGCCTTATCAGATACCGCAATACTGAAAACAAAACCCTACATGAAACAAAGCAACCTTATGGATTATCCATCCTATCTCCTCTCACACAGAGCAATACAGAAGTGAAATAAGGATTCCAATCCTATTCCTGAACAGCAGCAACCATCAGGATCCTGTGAACTTCTTTAGGACACTAATATGGTTTCCGGTACACACATCTGTGAAGGGATATTCAGTCTACACTAAGCCTTTCCCAGATTCTCTCACTTCAAAAGAGATAGCTGCAACATCATTAAAAATAGAGTCTTCCGGTCATTTTTATGGTATTTTACCCAACCACAATATCTCTTAATTTGTGCCTGCATGGAACATCATTGTTTTAAGCATTTTGCATTAAACATCACTGCATGTCCCTAAATGCAGCTGCTCCACTACCTAGTCTGGCAAACAAACTTCTGACTAGCAGCTTAAACCAGGAAGGCACTTCATGACATAAAACTTAAACCTACAGAAGAATTTGGGCATGGGAGCAAAATAAAATACAAATAATAATATTAGCCTAAAGGTTTCACAAATACCAAGCACACAAAAAAATTCAACCTCCTCAGGGCTGAGAAATCACAGCTTCAAATTACACCACATACATAAAATGTAGCTATAGTACATAGATTTTCATACCTATTAGCTCTTTGTTTCTTGCCTCTATTTCCTCCAGCAAAGTTTCAGGAGTGGAGGTTAATTTTTCATCATCTGCACTGTAATTTTCCAAAAACTTCTTGTACTCTGGATCTACAGGCACAGAAAAAGGAGGGGGGGAAGAGATATCGTAGCATCAAACAAATTTGCATTGCACACTGCTGGAAATCTGGGTTAGATTTGCAGGAGTTGTGTTGTTTCTATGTCACCTTTTCATAAGCTGGCAGCTCTCAAATGAGGAGCTGCTGCTGCATTATGTTTGTCTGGGACAACCCTCTTTAATAGATTTGCAGCAGACAGAGCAGTGCTGAAAAGCTTCACATATAATTAGACAAACATTCTATTGATAAACTACAGTGTTACAGTAAAAACATTATATTCAAATTACTGCTAGAACTTTCAAGTCTACACATGCAGAAGAAACTAGCTAGCTGTTATACCATCTTCAATAGTTCCAGTTTTGGCATCCTTTTTCTTACTCTTCTTTTTTGCAGCTTTTTGGAAAGGTGCAAACTCAACTATGGCAGCATATTCCTGACCTGTCAAGAGAAGACGGAAAAATACATTAAAAAAAGATTAAATGGATATAAAATAGAGTATATTGTTCATGTCTAAAGCAAGAAGATAAGCCTTACAAAAAACCACACAATATCAGAAGAGACTACTTGAACAGGAGAGAAGAACTACTGTATTTTGAAAGCCACTTAATAAAACAACATTTTACAGACAGCAGAATTCATGAACTGAACACTCTCACTACATTAACAAAACAGTAAATTCACAGACTCACAACAGGTAGGAAATACTGGATTTAAGACTGCCCACAACTGTCAGTTCAGCCACCTCAGCTACACCACATCACATAAAATCCTCATCCTACAGACCATGCACTCATTGTGCAAGTGGAACAGAACATTTTAAGTTAATGCAACTGAGGCAAATCTCAATTTTTGTCAAAAAACAATAGAATGCAATGCATTACAGGTAGGATTTACAGTTTTATGACAATAATGTTACATTTATGGCTGCATAAATCTAACATTGCTGTTATTGCAAATATAGTCTGCTGTCACACTGCAAACCACCTTATTTAAAAGATCTAAGTGTTACGAGAATCTTGTCATGTAACCCTTCTAAATAAGGCATAATCTTGTGTACAGAGCTTCATATGACATAGAACACCCAGCTGGATGAAATGTAAAATACAGTACTTGAAACAAAGTTCAAGGTGAAATCCTAGGCCTACTGAAGCCAACAGGCAGACCCTTGTTAAAGCTTTTGCTAAATATGTAAATTGAAGGTCTATCAATGAAAGACTAACAACTTTTAGTGCTACTCAATGTAAGCAGATCCAAATTGTAACATTTAAAAACATGAGATATACTGAATTCCTAACACGCATTTAGAAAAAAACATGAGCAGCAACTAAATACTTGGATGTTTAACCAATGAATTAGACAAAACATCGGTTTCCCGCAGATTAATGTCCCCAGAGAGCTGTCATTTTCACAGCTCAGACTGCAAGCAAGAAGCTATTCCTTTTACTGAATGACAATGACTCAGTTGTAAACTGGAACAACTAATAATCAGAATTAAAAACTGGCCATAATGTAGTCACAGTGTACAGAACAGGTGAGGGGAGTAGTAGAGGGTGACGTTGGTAACCTCAGCTTCATTGAGGTTGGACAGCGACACCACCCACCCACTTTCACTTTTCAGACTTCCTACTGAACTATGACAATGCAAGTATTAACCTCAGTAACACAGCAACTGGTTTTATATTGATATCAGTACTACGTACACATAACTGGGTTTTACACATAATGTACAAAATTGATTTAGATTAGTTTCCACAAAACATAATAACTTTTCTTTGTTCTTTGAAAGTCTGTATAACATTTGGCTAAGGCATTAAGACAAAGGAAACTGAGGCACTTGAGAGAGTGCAGAGAAGGGCAGTGACACTGGTGAGAGGCCTGGAGCGCAAATGTGATGAGGAGCGGTTGAGGGACCTGGGGCTGTTCAGCCTGCAGAACAGGAGGCTGAGGGGAGACCCTATCACTGTCTACAACTACCTGAGAGGAGGTTGTAGCATGGAGGGTGTTGGTCTCTTCTCCCAAGTAGCAAGTGATAGGACAAGAGGAAATGGCCTCAAGTTGCACCAGGGGAGGTTCAAATTGGATATTAGGAAAAAAATCTTCACGGAAAGGGTTGTCAGGCATTGGAACAGGCTGCCGAGGGCAGTGGTGGAGTCACCATCCCTGTAGGGGTTTAAAAGGCATTTACATGAGGTTCTTAGGGACATGGTTTAGTGCTAGTCAGGTTATGGCTGGACTTGGATGATTTTGAGGGTCTCTTCCAATGGAAATCATCCTATGAAATCAGAAGTGACATGTTGCTCACACCTGTCCCTCTAAAATTCAACCAGCACAGCGTGCACACAGCAGTAGAAATGTGACCACACAGCCAGGTTGTGCTCCCTCACCTTTGTGATCGACAAAAACATAGCCGTCAAAGCGGTCCCTGAAGAGGACTATGTCTTCCTGGTTTTTGAAGTTGATGTAGGCTCTGGAGAACATGTACGGGTACAAGCTGCAGAAACACAAGACCGAGAGCACGGATGACAGGGCGGCGGCACCTTCCGGGCCCGGTCAGCGGCGGCAGCGGCGGCTCTGGGAGAACCGCCCGGGCGGGCCCGGCGGCCGTACCTGGAGTCGTTGGCGAAGAACTCGAAGTAGTCGTGCTCGGGCAGGGGCTGCAGGTGCTCCTCCAGCTGCTCCTTTGTCAAGCTG
This sequence comes from Patagioenas fasciata, assembly GCF_037038585.1. Lineage (NCBI taxonomy): Eukaryota > Metazoa > Chordata > Aves > Columbiformes > Columbidae > Patagioenas > Patagioenas fasciata. The sequence continues at coordinate 18,807,980 of NC_092530.1, forward strand.
GGCGGCAGCCGGCGGATCACCACCTGCGGCGGGCGGCACGGTCAGTGTCGCTGTCCCCCCGGCGCCCCCGCCCTGAGGGCCGCGGCGCGAGGCCCCGTTACCACGGGCGGGGTCCCCACCCCGAGCAGCGCGCAGGCCCCACCTTGCTGAGCGTCTCCTTCTTGTCCTTGGGCCGCTCGAGGCGGTCGAGCTCGGCGCCGCCGGCCCTGCCATCCGTACCCGTGGCGGTGCCCGCCGCCAGCAGGGCCCCCGGCCCGGCGGCAGCCCCACGCCGCTCCTTGGGCCTGGCGTTCTCCTTGTCCTCCTTCATCCCGGCCGCGGGGCAGAGCCGCACGGCCCCGCCCGCCCATTGGCCGCCGCGCCTCTCGCGCGACTGCGCCTTAAAGGGCCACGAGCCTCGGCCGAGGCCTCCCCGCTGCCGGACTACAGCTCCCGGCATGCACCGGGGCAGGGCATGGCCCGTCAGTCTAGAACGTCCTGAGCTGGAAGGACACGGGGACCATCGGGTCCAGCTCCTGTCCCTGCACAGGACAGCCCGCAGTTCACACCCTGTGTCTGAGGGTGTTGTCCAGTCTCTTCTTGAACGCTGTCAGGCATGGGGCCGTGACACCTCCCTGTGGAGCCTGTTCCAGTGCTCCAGCACCCTCTGGGTGAAGTTCCTTTTCCTAATGTCCAACCTGAACCTCCGCTGGCACATCTTCCTGACATTCCCTCGGGTTTGTTGTTGGTCACGAAAGAGAAGAGATCAGCACCCGTCTCTCCTCCTCCCCTTGTGAGGAGCTGTAACCGCATGAGCTCTCCCCTCAGCCTCCTCCAGGCTGAACAAACCAAGTGACTTCAGCCGCTCCTCAAACGGCTTCCTCTCCAAACCCTTCACCAACTTCATAGCCCTCTTCCGGACACTATCTGGTAGCTTACTATCTTTTTTACCCTGTGGCACCCAGAACGGCACCCAGGGCTCCAGGTGAGGTCATGGCAGACTACGGGTCCCGGCATGCCCCTGGGGGCCCGCGGAACCAGCATCACTGAGCAGCGGTCACCTGGCGGCGCTGTCACTGCCGCCCCCTCCCGGGCCGACCCCGTTAGCGGCGGTGGCGCGGGGCAGGCCGGGAAGGCGCGCGGGGCAGGCCGGGAGTGCCCGCAGGGAGCCCGGGGCGGCGGAGCGGGCGGAGGCAGCGGCGGGATGTGGTACGAGATCCTGCCCGGCATGGCCATCATGGGCCTCTGCCTCTCCATCCCCGGCCTCTCCACCGTCTACATGCACCGCTTGTGCAACGGCGGCAAGGTCAGCGCGGGGACACCGGGCCGCTCGCACCCCCCGCGGCTCAGGATCCCGGGGCCTCCCTTTCCTCCGGGATCCCACATCCCCCTGGGGTCCCTTCCCTCCCTGGGGTCTCTTCCCTCCCCGGGCCTCCCTTTTCCCCCGGGCTTCCCTTTCCTCCCTGGGTCCCCTCCCCGTGGGCAGTAACAGGCAGCCCCGTGCGTGTCTGCAGGAGAAGCGGATCGCCCGCTACCCCTTCCAGTGGAACCTGATGGAAAGAGACAGGCGGGTGTCCGGTGTCAACAAGTACTACGTGTCCAAGGCAGGTGCTCGGGGCCCTGGGCAGGTGCTGCGGGGGGAAGCGGGAGCCGTGCGCTGCTGCTCTAGCTCCCGCGGGCTCTGCAATGGGCACGGGTTGCTCCTGGGGCTGCGGGAGCTCGCTCTGTCCGTGCAGCTGGCCTGCATGTGGGCATGTGCATTTACTTTTTCTTTTTTTTTTTTAATTACAACTTGGGTACTTAAGAAGCATAGTTTGAAAGCCTGCATTTTCAGCTATGCACTGTTGCAAATTAACAATGAGAATGGTGCAGAAACTTCTATTACTTTTTCTTTTTCAGGGTCTGGAGAACATAGACTAAGGTGGCGGCACTGTGAAGAATCCACATGTCTATATAAAATGATTTAACTCTTTATTAAAGATATACATGTATTCAACCCTTGCATCTGTATTGTTATGATGGGTTGACCCTGGCTAGACACCAGGTGCCCACCAAAGATGTTTTATCACTTGCCTCCTCAGCTGGACAGAGGAGACAAAATACAGCATGGGTTGAGATAAGGACAAGGAGGACACAGCTGTCTAGTTACCTTTCAGAAACTTACCTTGATAGCTAAGGACTCCTAGGCCACCCCTGTTTACAGAGGAAGCAATTCCCTCTCCTGTGCCTATCTTGAGCTTCCCTTGAGTATCCGCATAGTTCTTCCTGCCCCTGTAATCCTTCACACCTCTCAGTGCTGACCCAGCTCTCAGTACAGATGTATCACTAGCCACTCGGTAACGCAACAAATTGTTTTTTAATACAATACAGTAAGCAGGTGCTTCATCAACCTGCACAGCAGACATTGCATGAAGAGGTCAGTCCCTCTGTAAGGGCCACGGAAGCGTGGCAGCACCACTGGTTTTCCAGTTTTCATTGTATTCTGCTCTTGGATGTGCATCTGTAAATAAATTCTAGCAGAGTGAGGAAAACAAGTACTTGACAGAGGAATTTTTGAGTTAATATTTCGGGTATGTCACCTTTAAAGCCAGACATCCATCTCTCTATGTAACCTTAGCACCACATTAGATTATTTTGAAACTGTTAGTCTTCTATGTATAGTTTTTAAAAAATGCCGTAAGGCCTGCCCGAATGGCTGGTCTTCACATTCAGTAAGCGTTAGAACTGTGTTAGTGCTGCAGGCCTCCACACAGCCAACGCCTGTGTCTTGACGAAGGCTGATCAATTCTTCATGTAAAAGAAGAGTGAAGAGGCACCAGATCCCAGGAACTGGGCAGTTCCCAGGGGTCCTGTCTGTAGCTGCAGGAGGCTGCTGTCCCTGTCAGCCTCCTGTCAGTAACAGGTCACATATCTCCTGCCTGGAGCAGGTAGACAGTAACTGCCAACTGCAGCAGTAACTGAGGCAGCATGTTCAGCCTTGCAGTGAGGCTGCTCAGCAATGGGAGCAGACAGCTTGCAGTTTAGAGGCTTCCTCACACGCTCCCACCTTCCTCCTCTTCCTCCTCTGTGCTCTGAGAACCTTTGTCCTCTGAGGACAGAAGAGCCTGGTGCTGACATGACTGGTGTCTGTCTGTACTCCTCCAAGTGGCCTGCAGCTCTGCCCTGCCTTGCTGCAGGAAGAGGGGCAGGAGGTCGGGGGTGAAGGGCATGTCCCTGAAGGCGTGCAGGAGGAAGATGCCGGACACGATGGTGAGGAATCCGCTGATGGTGCCAATGATGTTGTCCAGCACCATGTGCTGCCACTCCTTGAAGAGGATGGCAGAGCACATCATGACTGCTGTGGTGAACAGCACATAGTAAATGGGTGTGACCACAGATGTGTTGAAGATGTCCAAGGCTTTGTTCAGGTAGTTGATCTGGATGCTGATGCAGATCACCAGGCACACGAGGAGCACCCAGCCCAGTGGTTCTTTCAGGACTGGCTTCCCAGAAAACAGTTCTTTCAGGGCAATCCCCAAGCCTTTGACACAGGACACTGAAAGCGAGCCGATGGCAGAGCAGACCAAAACATAAACCAAGACGTTGCTCTGTCCGTAACGTGGTCCAGCCACAAAGATAAGTAGAACGGAGCTCACCAGGATACATACAGCAAATACAATGAATCCTTGGGGAAAACAGAATTAAAGAGCTCTGTCAGAGAACAACAGCACCAGTGACATGTAACTGAACAGCAATTAGAGATGGAGGACAGGCGGTTAAGTGCCCCACCAGTCTGGTCTTTTTAACTTCCACCTGTAGGGACTGGGATTGGGATGCAGAGTTTCCCTCCAGCCTGAGGAAAGCTGCAGAGATGACAGCAACTCTTTACAGTGTTGATCACAGCACCGCCCCACGAGTCAGCCTGTCAGGATACAGCTGCCCATACTAGGAGAGGTAGGGACAGAGGCAGGCGCTACTGGAGGTGGGGGGGCTTGCTGACCAGGAAGACAAGGGAGTACAGCTCAGCAGGATGCCCAAGAGGGTGGCAGAAGGCTCAGGAAGCTCTAGCTGAACTCTGTGGGCTGCACTGGGATAAAGAGGAAAGTGCCACATCACAGGAGCGCGAGGCCCTGCCAGAGCGCTCCCTCTAATAAGCAGCAGTATCTATCTGTTGCTCTGCTCTGCTCTTCTCCCCATGCTTCCTTCCTCCATTTCCTGTGGCTTATTCTGCCGTCCATGCTATTGCCCAAATCATGTCCTTGCAACTTGATTCATCCTCTAACATAAATATCAAGACCACATGACCTTGGGCATAACTTGAATCACTCATTCATCTTGGGCTGAAGTTCATCCTGTCTTCCCTCAGCCACCACTGCACCCTCATGTGCAGGGATTTCCTCGCCTGTCCCAGCACTGCCACAGGCCAACCCCTCTGCTGACACCTGCAGCTAATTCCCATGCACTTCACTTCTTGCATCTATACCTCACAGGCAGTACAAAAAAGCCACATTTGGTAACTTAATAACCCAAGTTCTCATCCTTGCTTTCACATAGACCCCCCTGACTTGGGAGCATCCCCCAGACTCCCTCTCTGTGAAGTGGGGTTCCCATCTGCTTCTTTTATCCAGGGTCAAGAGGACTTGACAGTCCTGAAAAGCCATTCTGAAGATGACATGTCCTCCTATGTTTTGAGGTAGCTAAGAAGGTGTAAATCCTCCAACCACCTGTATGAAATTCTGTTTGACTGACAGCAATCTTTCACATTTAGTGCGTGGAAACCCCAGCCTTTTCCCACCATAGAAGGCAACCCACAAGTTCTCCTTGACACAGGGGAATATTTCTTCCACTGGTGCACAGAACAAGAAACAGCTCAGTTAACCTTTAGTTCAGTCCTCCCAATCCAGCCAAGTTGTATCCTACCGCCACTGTCATTTCCAAGCCTGAAGCTGACAGGACCTCTTCTATTTAAGTACCTGGATCTTTTAGCTTCTCTGCCATTGTCTCCAGGCTGGAAACCTCTTCTTCCTGAGGAGCATGGATCACCATCACCGTGGAACCCAGGACACTGAGGATGCAGCCAATCTTTCCATGAACATTCAGCTGCTCATTCAGGAAGATGGAAGACAGAACTGCACTGAAAGATAGTAAAAAAAACCCAAACAAACTAAAAAAACCCAAATTAGGCCATGGGATGGAGTACCTGAGGGAAGAGATAGAGGAAACCAGAGCAACTGCGTGACCACTAAGGTGTATAGGTGAGGTGAGGGTGTTTCTGCAGCTGCTTACCTAACAAGGACACTTAGAGCACCCAGTGGAGTTACCAGCGTTGCAGGGGCAAAGGCATAGGCAGCGAAATTTGCAGCTTCTCCAACTCCCACTGCAAGAAAAACTCTGTCAGGTGAGCATCACAGTAGGTGCAATTTAGCATAATACAAAGTTGGGTGCAGTCAAAAGAGAGCCTCAGTTTCCACCTGAGTGTTCCCTGTTTCTCTGAGGTATGTGGTGCAACCATGAAAGAACAGCCCCAACAAGGACAAGCAGAGTCTGATTTTTCTTGGGAAGAGAAGGCTCATGGTTACGCATCGTGATCCTTAATCACACGTGGCTATGCAGCTGAACAGTAACCACAAAAAAGTATTTCCATAATGTCCTCAAAACTGAATGGAGTTTTGACCTGTTTTGTATTTCTAAGTCATGTTCTTCTCTTGAAACAGCTTTTTAAAGGGCAAATAAAGTACAATTGGTTATTAATGTTGAAAAGTGTAAAATAAAGCTGCTGAAATTGCTGTAGCACTAAACTCATAGTGCTGGATACACCATTATAACTACGTCATCTGGGCAGGTCATTTCCAGAGGCACTTAACCCAACCCAGTTTGACCAGCTCCTCAACTCCTATTTAGCAGAGAAACCTGGTAACGCATGAGACTTTAGAATGTTTTAGAGTTATGATTAGATCAACAACATCCTCAGATGCTCAGAAAAAAATCAAGCAGTCAAACAACTATCATAACAATAAAACATAAAAGCAACAGGAAACAATGACCAATGCACTCTCAAATGTGTTTTGCTACAGTTTCAGAGCGGGTACTTACTGCACAGCAGCCCTGCCCACCAAAGCCATTCGTGCAGGTACGCGTGACCTCCTTGCCCTAAGTAAGGAAGAAAAGGTGAAAAGAAACATCAGATGAAGCTGCACAAAAAGCTCATTATCCTGCCAGATCTGCCTTGGAGAAGCAAGTGGGTGAGCCTGATCTCTAAGCACACGGCAGTGTTGGGCCTGTCCGCCCTGTCACATTATGGCCTGACCCAGGCATGGGACAGAACTGATTCTTTTACCCTAAAAGCAAAGATTTTATCCCCGCTTCTCCCGTGTTTGAAACACAGCAGTTTCAAGGATGCGTGAGTGGTTCTAGAAACGCGTGTCTGTTGGCTACAGGCGATGGCAAGCCCTGAGGAACAAATCTGCTTTTAGATCAGACACCCCACGGGCACGGAGGGGGCGGCCGGGACCCAGCGCTGCGCGGGCGGAGCCGGTGAGGCCGGGCCCCTCGCAGGGGGCACGGGGGCTTCCTGCGCTTCCCCGTCCCGCCAGCCCGAGCTCCCCCGGTACCTGCCCTGACGCGGCCGCGGCGGCACAGCCGGAGCAGCCCCTTCTTCTTGAGGATGAAGCTGCTGCCGATGAAGGCGCTGGAGGCCAGGGCCAGTCCCAGCCCCACAGAGAAGCCGGCCCCCCCGCCCGCAGCCCCCATGGCGGCTCCGCCACAGCTTCCGGTGCGACGCCAACACCAGTCCCCGGGCAGGGCGGAACTGTGCCGGGGCACGGGGCTCGGCTTCCGCCCGGGGAGCGGCCCAGCGGGGCTGCGTGAGCGGGTGTGGGGCTGTCACAGCCCCCGAAAGGTCCCGGTTCCTCCCTGTGCAGGACGCCCGTGGGCCAGAGTCTGGCCCGGGCTGGGGTTGGGCTGGGTTCGCCTTCTTGGCGGCGAAGGGATCGCGTCTTGTTTTCTAAGCCGAAGAAGAAAATATGAGTAAGAGCAAGGACGATGCTCCGCATGAGCTGGAGAGCCAGTTCGTGCTGCGGCTGCCGCCGGTGAGACCCCGCTCGGCCCGGGACCCCGCGGCGGCTGCCGGGGCTTTCCCGAGGCTGCTCGGTTCGGTTTGCGGGTTCAGCACCGCGCTGCGGGGGTCAGCACCGCGCTGGGGGTGGATCAGCGCCGGGCTGGGGGGTCAGCACCGCGCTGGGGGGTTCAGCATCGCGCTGGGGGGGTCAGCGCCGCGCTGGGGGGGATCAGCGCCGGGCTGGGGGGTCAGCACCGGGCTGGGGGGGTCAGCGCCGCGCTGGGGGGGGATCAGCGCCGGGCTGGGGGGGGTCAGCACCGGGCTGGGAGGGGTCAGCACCGGGCTGGGGGGGTCAGCACCGGGCTGGGAGGGGTCAGCACCGCGCTGAGGGGGTCAGCGCCGGGCTGGGGGGGTCAGCACCGGGCTGGGAGGGGTCAGCGCCGCGCTGGGGGGATCAGCGCCGGGATGGGGGGGTCAGCAAGGTGGGGAAGTCCGGGGGAAGTCTGCGAACCTGGCGAGGAACGTGGAAGCAGGCTGGATGCTTTCTGGCCTCGGGCAGCCCGTTCTGTGTCGTTGGAACAGATTTTCCCCGGGTTCCTCTTGAGGAGTGCTCCTGCAGCACAGGGCAGGAGGCTTGTCAGGCAGTTGTGAGGATTAGGGAGGAAATTTCTGTAAGGACAGAGCTTCAGCAAGGACTGGGTGCTCAGTTGCTATGGATGCCAGTGCACTTGATGCTATTAGATGCTTAAAGCTGAGACTGTGTCCTGCTGAGACCACACGAGCTTGGCGAGGGGAGCTGTAACTTCCCTCATAGCTGCGTTCCCTGGCACGGTGTCTCTGTCGCGGCCTCACGCTGTTGTCACAGCTGTGTCGTGTCAGGGGGTGTGAAGGGCACTGGGAACAGCAGAGCCACAGGGTGAGCGCATGGTATTGGGAGGAGGGTGGAGTTTTCATTGCAGCTCTTGCAGTTGTTTCAATGTGTTGGGATGACAGGGGGGTGTTTAAAGGTGGGTAGGTTGGATGGAAGTCTTGAGTGATTCATGGAGGAAGCACAACCAGTCCTGATGTAAATCTGTCCAACCTTGCCAGGAATATGCATCCACTGTGCGGCGAGCGGTACAGTCTGGGAATGTCAACTTGAAGGACAGGCTCACCATTGAGCTACACGGTGAGTGAGCAGAGTCAGGGCATCTTAGAACTCCTCTGGCTGTCCACAAGTGAAGCTGTGCAACTTGCATGTGTTTTACCCATTAAATTTCTGCTCCCCAGGATTATGTCACTCAGTTTAGCTGTTTAGTGACAGTGCTAACCTGTCCCATGGCTTCTTGCAGCGGATGGGCGCCACGGGATTGTCCGGGTAGACCGGGTACCACTGGCGGCCAAGCTGGTGGATCTGCCCTGCATCATCGAGAGCTTAAAAACCATTGACAAGAAAACCTTCTATAAGACAGCAGATATTTGCCAGGTATGAGCTGTCCTTCTTACCTGCCCCAACAGTTTAATTCCTTGCTCTGCTCTCCAGGAAAACCCTTGCACATTTTGACAGCTGGACACCCAGTATAACACAGAAAATTTCTGTGTTCTCACAATATTAGCAGTTCAAAATTTGCTACTCTGCCTGGTGTTTCGAAATCCCCTTTCTGAAGCATGAAATGTGGTTGTCCTTGTAACAGCTTAACAGCTGCTGTGTTTAGATATGAACTGAGCAGGGTGGCAGATGTTGTGTTTCTTCTGCCCCATGCCCATGAATCCCTTTGGCTCACAACATGCAGCAGGCAGTCACTGTTCATTTTCCAGTAAAACTTTCACATTGTTTTGTCCTTGTGTTATGACAAGCACCCTTTGTGTTTATGTGGGGATTCCAGATGCTTGTTTGCACTGTGGATGGTGATCTCTACCCGCCTTTGGAAGAACAAACTGTGAGCACTGACCCCAAGGCAAACAAGAAGAAGGACAAGGACAGAGAGAAGAAATTCATCTGGAACCATGGCAGTGAGTAGAGGCTGTGCGAAACCCCTCCGTCCCACCACCGCAGTGTCCCCACAGCCCTGCAGGGCACTCACCACTGCCCTGTCCCGGCTGCGCTCCTGCTCTGTTTTCTGTGCTCACCCTGTTTCTAGAGGGATCTTCTCCCTTTTGGCACCAACTCTCCTGTGAGACCATCTGCCTGACACTTACCATCTGTTTCCTCCATCACAGTCACTCTTCCTCTGAAAAATGTACGGAAGAGACGATTCCGGAAGACAGCTAAGAAGAAGGTGAGTTGCTTCTTGCACAGATGCAGATGCAATAACCAAGGGATAGGAAGGCAGAGACATTAGAGCTGTAACTTTCTATTAGTCCAGAAAACATGTAATTTCTTAACATTGCTTCACATGTTACCTTGCCTGAGCTGAGAGTGAAGGGAGAGCAGTAGATTTAAACACTCACTTGGGTGCTTCTTCCACGTTTTCCAAGATGCTCCTGAGGGGAATGTCTTCTGCAGAGAACTGCTGTGCTCTATTCCTGTGGCTGCCTGGCCACAGCATGTCTCTTCCTGCTCACAGAGAGAAAAGGAAGCCTCGCAGGGAAATGAGATTTCACTCATTCCTGCTTTCCCAGCTGAAATCTTCTCTCTATGCATGGCCCGTTCACTTCCCCAAAAAGCAACACTACAAATAGAATAACTTGTCATTTCAGCTGGGGGAGTGACAACAGATGGATCTCAGAGACCATCTCTGTGCATCCGCGCAAACCAGGCAAGGTGTTGGGGAGCTGTAGCTTTGTGAGGCTGGAAAGGCTTGTTCTTCTCTGCTTTGCAGTTTCTGAGAACAAGATGGAGTGCTATTTTGCATGACATTTGGAAAACAAATTACTTGAGACATTCTTATAGCCCACAGGAGAGATGTGATGTCACTGCATTAAGATTACTGGCTAATTTAAAAGTGAAAAATGAAACCTTCTTTTGAGTGAGATGGGAAGGAGTTGAGTTGACCATCCATCAGGAAACATTACCTCAAGGGCTTTCTGCATAAACACAGAAAGTCTTATTTTGTAAGTAGTAAAAGTAGAAAAGTGAGAGTGTACAACCTTCCAAGGAGCTCTATACAAAAGGGATGGATTGCTTTCTAGAGGTGCATAAACTACTTTTAGGGTGAACATGAGCACAGGCCGAGCAGAGAGCATAAGAGAAGAGAGCCTTGAAGTAGAGGTGGAGGTTTGGAGTCGGCAAACACCAGCAGCCTGCATGAGGTGTTTAACAGTGTCTCTGTTCTCTTTCCTCTCTCTGGCCCAGTATATTGAGTCTCCTGATGTGGAAAAAGAGGTGAAGCGCCTCCTGAGCACTGATGCTGAAGCTGTCAGTGTCCGTATCCTTTTAGGAGGAAAAAAGCTCAAGTGGTAGACAGGACACTTATGTGTGACCTGGGGGTTGTGAAAAGGAGAGATAAATTCAGCTTTGTGTGGGTGTGAGAGACGGGAGATAAGCACACAAGAGGTACTGAAGTTTTGGAGCATCATCTTTGCCTTCTTCAAAGCTCATGGTGACCTTCTTTGCAGCCTGTATTGTTCTACTGAGCAGGAACTTAAGTAACATCAGAGAAGCCATCAAAAAAGGGGGCTGGGGTGGTTCATTGTGGAAATCCATCGCTGCAAGGCCAGACTTGTTGGAAGGACAGTGATCTGCAGTTTTTAGCATTGTTTTGTCTTATTGCATCTTTCATGTTCCTCTTTTTCCCTTGACCTGTCTGTTCCTGCTGTCAGGCTGGGAAGTCATTGCTGAAGATGAAACAAAAGAAGTAGACAACCATGGTTCACTCACCAGCCTGGACATCTCCTCTCCAGGGATGTCGGGACATAAGCAAGGCCATGGGTCCTCAGGTGCAGTGGGGAAGCTGTTGTTTTCTTTCCAGCCACTCAGTAATCGGTTGGGCTCATTCTCTCAGGGTTAAACCCTACCCAGAAAGGAGAGAGAGTGTTGAAACAGACACCTTGTACGTCCCTATATGGGCCCTGACAGGCAAAGGGTGCTGGGAGGTCATCGGCTGTGATTTTCCTCTTCCCTTTTGTACCCTTCTAGAACATGATGAACTGCGGGAGATATTTAATGACATCAGCAGCAGCAGCGAAGATGAAGATGAGAGGGATCATCATGATGATGAAGACCTGAACATCATGGACACTGAGGAGGATTTGGAGAGGCAGTTGCAGGACAAGCTGAATGAGTCCGATGGGCAGCAACAGGAGAATGAGGGGTCCAACCAGATAGGTGAGGGGGTGGCGTAGCACAGTCGAATCGCCTGAGTGCCAGGCAGGCTGCACTGTCCGGCTCTGCTGCTGTTCTGTGCTCACTCTTTCTTCCAGTTATGGGGATCCAGAAGCAGATTGACAACCTGAAAAGTAAACTCCAGGAGACTCAGGACAGGAGGAAGCGCCAGGAAGATCTCATAATGAAAGTGGAGAACCTAGCCCTCAAGGTGAGAGCTTTCCTAGGGTCTCTTCAAAGCCTTCTTAACGCTGGCTTACTATTAGATCCAACAGACTGATTCAGCTGCTGCCCTGGAAAAGCCAGGTGCCTGCTGGGTTAAAAATAAGTGTGATGTGACCATACACACTCCAGCACTTCCCCATGCAGGTAAGGCAATCCATAAAACTGCAGGAGACAAGGCGGGCTGGTTGTCAGTGCAGCTTGAGGCTTGCTGCATCATTTGACATGCGCCAGCACCCATTCAGTTGAGAACACATGGTTGACTGATCTGCCATGTTTTCCTCTGCAGACCCGTCTCCAGGCCGTGCTGGATGAGTTCAAACAGCAGGAAGAGCGAGAGAAGCAGCAGGTGAGGAAACCCCCATAGTGGAGCGGGGAGGACTGGGGCACAACGCAGTTCTAGGCTTTGCCCCTGACAACGTTTCCTGAACCCCAGCTGCTTTGAACTCCAGTGTTACAGGTCAGGTGTGGTTGTACCTCATCTGTAGTTGCATGGAGTTTCCTAAAGGATGGGGTGGTGTAGGAAAGGGGGTTGATTGCAGCCTTCCTTCTGAAGGAGCAGTTGGCCAAAACACATCTGGCCAGCAATCTAAGGCTACTAAGATTGCTGCCTGGGGTAAAACACAACACAGAAACCTGCTAGCACCATGTACAAGACAGACAGTAGCTCTAGGGTCTTGGCAGATTTCTTGCCTGGGCAGCTCTTCGGAGTTTCAACCAGGTACCAAGGCAGGAGGTTCCCTCTCCTGGATTCCTGTTGTGCAGCTTCACCTGTGGGCAGTGCTGAGTTCTGCCACATATGCGCAAAACAGCCACTGGCATAGGTGGAAGATCCGCAGAAACACAGAAGCGCTTGGGCTGGAGCTGCCGGGAGTCCCAGCTGTGCCTCCCTGTAATGTCTTGCCCCGTTTTCCCAGATGACGTCCCTGCAGGAGCAGCTGGAGGCCCTCATGGAGAAGTGAGGAGCGGGCCTGGGTCTTTGTATCTGTGAGAAGAGCTGAAAGTATTTTTTCATCTGCCATGCTGAAGTTTTTGCTCCAGATACACAATGCTGCTGCCAGGCAGGTCTGGAGGCTCCATGTTCAGGACTGCTCTCACAGATATTGTGCTCGGCTTGGCTGGTGGAGCTGAAGGATTGGACTATGTCTGTGCAAACAGCCAGGTCACTGTAAATATTCAGCACTGTTCTCTGGGAGGGGTTTAATTCTCCCTGGGACCGTGCAGTGCGGCTTTCTATGTGTTACTGAGTCTTGGACTTGATGGGCTGTGGCCTGGTAGAAGCTTGTTCCTTGCTTGAGGAACACTTGTGTCTGCAAACCAGACTCAATAAAGTATCGTTTCCAACCCTGATCTGTTCCTGCGTGATCTCTGGAGTACGGACCAGCGCTGCCTCTTGCCAGCTGTGCCTGACAATGCTCAGCCCAGGCTGGTGCTCACACCAGCTTTCCTGGGCTCTGCTGAAATGCTCCTTGCATGGCTGGGTCAGAGGGAGACTGTGCGTGCAGGGGACCCTGCAAGCCATTGCTCTGTGGGAGGAGCAAGGCGCTCCTGATCAGGGAGTTTCTTTAATTCCTCACAGATGAGGCAGGCCAATCCCAGATTAACCTGGCATGGTGGGAAGAGGATTAGAAAGGCAGTTCCAGAACACAACGGAGGGCACCTCAGGCTTCAGCAAGGGTGTGCTGTGACAGGACAACCCTCTCACAACTTGAAGAGCACGGGAAGGGAAGAAGGCTTCCAAACTCTGCCCCCAGCACAGAAAGCAAAAGGTCAGTGGCAGCCCTGGGAAGTGACATGTGTGTCCAGATAGTCAAGAAATGGAGATAGCGTGAGGAAGACGCAGAGCTCAGGAAGGGCCAGGTTCCTGGGGGCCGACAGGAACAGCCATGGAGGAAACCTACCTGCTGAATGTGGAAGGGGTCAAAAAGAAGATTCTGCATGGAGGTCAAGGAGAGCTACCAAAGTTGCAGGATGGGAGCAAGGTAAGTCATCTTGGTTGTTACCCCAAAGCTCTGGGAGAGTGGAGGGTCTGATGGCACCATCCTGGCCTGTTACAGTTAGATTCCCTGCTCGCGAGCTGAGCTCCAGGTCTGTGGTACAGGGAGATCCCATCTCCAGGAGATCCCTCATAAAGCGAGGGGCGCAGAAATGGCTGTTTTGGGCACAGGCAACCACATTGCCCTCCCAGTGACAGCCGACATTGCCCACTGCCTCCACCTTGCATTGGTGCTGTTATCTGCCTCCTCCCTCTTGTCCTGAGGCTATTGGAGCTCAGCAACCAGGTTGCTGGAAATCTGCCTTTCCTGATGTGTCAAACAGGAGTGAGGGGTGACAATGGGGAGCTTTTGGGGGCTTCTGAGTCCTCCCCCCGGCCTGTGGGAATGGGAAGATCAGTGTGGGTTCTGCCAGGTCCTGACACACGCTGTGGGAGCACTCTGTGAACTAAGTTATAATGGGGAACCCGAAGAGGGCAGTCAGATATAGCACTGATGGGCGTTAAGCAGCTCCACCATCTGCTTGCTGTCTAAGACAAATGGGTAGGAAGCACAATCTCCTGCTGTGGATGGAGAGCTGCTGATCAAACCAGCACCTCACTGGGAGCAGGCTTGGCCCTGTGTTCTGGCCCCATGGCAGAAGGATTTGAGGGTGGCAAGGCAACAGAGGGCTCTCGCTGCTGTGCCTGTCCCAGCTCAACACTCACCCTTCTCTGGGGCAGATCACCTTCCACTTCCAAACGCTGAAGGATGACTTTGAGCGGACTGTGATTGACGACAGCCGGGAAGCTGGCATCCCCATGGAGATCATCGTGGGCAAGATGTTCAAGCTGGAGATTTGGGAGACACTGCTGAGCTCCATGAGGACCGGGGAGGTGGCTGAGTTCTGGTGCGACGCCATTGTGAGTGAGGGGCCGGCGGGCACAGGATCTCCTTTCTGCAGAGCCAGGGTGCAGGACCATGCACCCCAGAGATGCTCCAGCCTTGGCTGGTGCAAGCATGGGGGCACAGATGTCACGTGGGCACAGCAGCAGGGGGGCTGCCACAAAGGAAGGGGGTGCAGGCTGGCCCCATGCAGCTAAGCAGGGTGCTCCCCCTCCTTGCAGCACACGGGCATGTACGCCCTGGTCTCCAGGGGCATGCGGAGGATCGCAGAGGGCCGGGACCCTCTGGAAGGTCAGAAGCACCGCTGTGGCATGGGTAACATGTTTGACTACCACAGCACGGGCTATGACGACCTGGACGAGCTGCAGCGGACACCGCAGCCCCTCATCTTCATCATGGAGTTGTTTCGGGTAAGGATGATAGCAGGGAGAGCTGCCAGCATGGGGACAGCCAGGGCAGGCAGCTCATCTCCTGCTGCCCATGCAGGTGGAGGAGCCCTCAGCATACAAGCGTGACACCTGGGCCATGAGCAGGGAGGAGAAGCTGGCGGCTGTGCCCATCCTGCACAGTGAGGGCAACCGCCTCGTCCTCCGTAAGGAGTTTGGGCAGGCAGCGGCCAAGTACCAGGAGGCTGTCATCTGCCTGAGGAACCTCCAGGCCAAGGTGAGCAGGACCTGGCTACCTCCTGTCATCCCTGCCTGGGTTTCCTCAGCAAAACTCTCCCCAGTGGGCCTGGGAGGGGACAGCCACAGCCCTGAACCATCCACTGGGACTCCCTGGGGCAGGAGAAGCCGTGGGAGGATGGCTGGCTGAAGCTGGAAAGCCTGGTCACGCCTCTGGTGCTCAACTACTGCCAGTGCCAGCTGGAGCTGGGTGAATACTATGAGGTGCTGGAGCACACGACAGAGCTCCTGCAGAAACATAACGGTACTCGTGCCCTGCATCCCACCCCAGCACTGTGTCCTCAGCCCCTGGGGACTCTTGTCTTCAGGATCCCCTATCCATGATAATGCCCATTATCCCTGTGTCATCTGGATCCCCATGTCAAATGCAGAACCTGTGACCCAGGTCCCCCTGCCCCTGATTTCCCCTGCCCACGATGGCACCTGCACCCCATGTTCTCTATGTCCCACCGTCCTACATCATCCAGATCCCCCTGCCCACCATGGTTTCCCTTGCCCATGATGTTACCTGCACTTCACGTCCTCTGGTGCCCACGGTGACACCATGCATGGGCCAGGTCCCCCTGTACATGGTGGTACCCCTACCTACAAGTGTGTCCACCCCTGTGCTCCATGTCCCCTGGGTTCCCAGGGTCTCCTGCTCCTGTGGCTGGTGGCCCTGAGCTGCAAGACCCCCACCGGGGGCTCTCCTCTCCCGGCAGACAATGCCAAGGCTTATTTCAAGCGGGCGAAGGCCCACGCTGCCGTCTGGAATGAGCGAGAGGCACGGGAGGACTTCCTGCGGGTGGCTCACCTCGACCCCTCCATGGCGGCTGCCGTGAAGAAGGAGCTGAAGCAGCTGGGGGAGAGGATGAGGAAGAAGCACGTGGAGGATCGCAAGCGCTACCAGGGGCTCTTCCAGCCACCCCGGGGGCCACGGGCCAGTGAGGGGCAGGAGAACAGGCAGGTGGGCGATGGGGCGAAGTTGCAGGGAGAGGCACCCCAGGGTGAGGCTGGGGTCCCAGAAAACCCAGGGCAGGGGGAGCAGGGTGCAGGGACTGAAGAAGCAGAACAACCAGGGGCTGACCGAACAGTCGGAGGTGAAGGGGCAGCACCAGGAGAAGGGACAGGCCAGGGGCAGCCTGCAGAGGTGGAGGTGGAAGCGAGGGATGGGATGGGACTGGGGGAAGAAGCACACCTGGGCACCTGTGGGGCAGAACCAGAGAGCTGGGAGTCAGAGGAGAAAGAGAAGGAGGGGGATGAAGAAGAGGAGGAGGGGGAGAAGAAAAAAAAGGAGGGGGATGAGGTGGAGAAGGAGGAAGAAGAAGTGAAGAAGGTAGAGGAGGCAAAAAAAAAGGAGAGGGAGGAGGAGAAGGAAGAGGAAGAGAGGGAGGAGGAGGAGGAAGAGGAAGAGAGGGAGGAGGAGGAAGAGGAAGAGAGGGAGGAGGAGGAAGAGAAAGAGAGGGAGGAGGAAGAAGAGGAAGAGGAAGACAGGGAGGAGGAGGAAGAGGAAGAGAGGGAGGAAGAAGGAGAAGAGGAAGATGATGAGAAGGTAGAGAAGGAAAAAAAGAAGGGGGAAGAGGTGGAGACAGAGAAAGATGAAGTGAAGAAGGTAGAGGTGGAAAAAAAAGAGGAGAGAGAGGAGGAGAAGTTGGAGGAGGAGAAAGTGGATGAGGACAAAGAGGAAGAGAGCCCAGCAGCAGAGATGGAAAATCTGGCTGTAGGGCAATGTGAGGAGCAGGAAACATGTGGGGCAGAGGGAGCTGGCACATGGAGCATGGCTGAGACAGAACCCCGCAGGGAGGGGCTGGGACCAGCCAAGGGGACCCAAGAGCTGGAGGGCAAGACACCCAGAGAGGTGCTGGAAGAACGGAGCTGTGGGGAGCAGCGAGCAGGCAACAGCTGGGGAAATGCTGGGAAAAGCAACATCTCCCCAGACAGCTTTACCCCCGGGGCAGTGCTCCAGGCTGGACACTTGGGGGTGAGCAGAAGTGACCCCTGCCCCATAGCATCCAGGGAAAGGGGTAACACACCCCCAGGGCAGTGCAGCAAAAGCAGAGAGCTGGAGGATGTGACCCTGGGGCATGGCCAGCCCTGAGCGGAGCCTTTTACCCATGGATAAGGGAAAGGCTGCTGGACCACTAACAGAGAGGCACAGCACTGGCAGCAGGGCTGCTGTAGCCTGAGAGGGAGCCCCAGGGCTGGAGACTGTCCCTGCAGTGACATGGGAACAAGGCTGTCACCCTGTCACCGCCAGGACCTCCAGCCCTGCTGTGCAGCAGTGCCTGCTGCCTCCCTGTCCAGACTCATTGGCTCCAGCGCCTTTCAGCTTAGCCCTGCTGAGCTTTGCTGGCTGAGAAATAAAAGCTTTTCCTTGGCACCACACACTGAATTTGTTCCTGGATGGGATTGGCTTTCCTTGATCACAGCCCCTTGCCTTGCTCTGTAGCCTGCAGGACAGGGATGGGGATGGGGCATTTTGCTTTACCCTTGAGAAGGGGAGTTTAAGAGGCTGCATTTCACTCCCATTTAAGCTCCTGAATCTCTCCTGTGTGAGAGAGTCCCTGCAATAGCATCATATCGGACCTTTCTTCCAGCACCACTGACCTTTCCAGGCAGGGATGAGAGCAGATCCAGCACTACAAGGATCAGTCCCGGGCAGGCTTCACCACCAGCTGAGGCTGGGCTGCACCCTGTGTGTGGGGGAGGACCTGAGAGCCCCCAGCCTTACCCTGGGCCAGTCCTCAGCTGAGTCCCTCGCTGCGCCACGGAGACATGGGCAACTTGGGCAGCTCTTGGGGCAGGGGCGCCTGGACACCTGTGGGCACTGGAGACATAACGGGGCTCTAGGGAGAATGCGCAGAGAGAAGACTGCCTGCCCAGCATCTCACTGCTGCCTACATCCTTCCTGGGGCTGAAGGATTTCCTACAGCAGAAGTTCCTGGGCAAGGAAAAGGGACTGTCCCCACACAGGCCCTGTCCCAGCCTTCAGGCTTCTGCGTAGCCCTGAGGAAGGGGGTAAAGAAAGATGGTGGTCAGAGAACACACTTGTGCCTGAGGAGTCCAGAGCTTTGCTCACACCTTCTGCTCCACCTTAAACAGTGTGGACAGCCAGTGTGACACAGGGCCACCTGCGTCCCAGCAGCCCTGCAGGAGCAGTGCCAGGTTGGCACGGCGCTGGGAGCTGCCCTGACTCAGCTGAGCTGCACAGATAGAAGAGGCCAGAGCACCAGGCCAGGTCTCAGTACAAATACAAATTTATTCTCTTTCCAGAGCAGAGATGTCGCGAAGCAGCGAGGTCAGCAGCATCACAGAACATGGTTACCAGAGCATTAGCCAGCCTGCTCCCCTCCCTGCCGCATCCCGGCTCCAAACGCAGCCCGAGCACCCAGCCTGGCTGCTGCTGATCCCCACACCTGGCACCAAGGCTCTGCCCTCGTCCTGCCTTTTCCTTTCTCCAGCTCCCCCCAGCTGGGTACTCCTGACCTCCTCCTCAGGCCAAAACCTTGCTCCTCCCCGTGTTCCCACCATCCTGCCTCTGGGATAATGGGAGGGTCCAGCAGGGTGTCACCAGCTGGTGTGTGTTCCTTCCCCATGGTCAAACAAGCAGCTCGACACACAGCGTGTGTACAGCCAGCCCAGCACCAGTGCCACCGCTGGTGTCCCGCGTCTCACCCGGCTATGAGAGGGGACAGCAACCCCTATGGCTGCTGGTGGACAGAGCAGCACAAGACCCTCAGCGCCCAGCCAGAAGGCTCTGCTGCCAAAACCCCAGTGTGGGTGCTGCTTTGCACCCCTGCTAGCACACCGAAGACAAACACACAGCCCTGTCTCACATGCTGCCTTTGTCCAGACCTCCCCAAAACGCTCACCACTGCATCCCATTCCAGCCAGTATCAACAGCCCCATCCCTGTCCTCACTGCAAGCCCTGTTTTGGGCAGGATGCTTCACACTGGCGTGCAGCCCTGCCTACACCTTGCCCTGTGGGCTCAGGCATCTCATCCCTCCACAGCCTGTGGCCCCAGAACAGCAGGGCCACCTCAGCCTCTGCTCTGGGGCACCCCACAGCACCTGACTCTGCCTTTTCCTCGACGTAACACAGCATGAGACAGCCAGCCCAAGCGAGCCTTTGGGATCAGAAGCTGCCACCATGCTACTCTGCCAGCTTGCAGAACAACCTCCTCCACAGCAGGCAGGACTTGCCTTCTTCCAGTGAGTGCCTCTGGCCCCTCAGCCCAGCTCAAACCGGGGACAGAAGCAGGGCAGGTACTCCTCGGGGGTAGCAAGGAGGTACACTGCCTGTCCTGCACCACTGCTCTCCTGCATCACAGCCCAGCAGCCTGGTGGCCCCAGGACTGGAGAAACCCCATCTGCAGCACTATGGGGATGGGTGGCTGCAGGAGCCCAGGCTCCCTAGGGATAGAGCTGAGTCCAGGCAGGACAGGCCCTCTCTGCCATGGCAAAGGCACAGCTCCCCAGGAAACCAGGCGGGACAGAGTACCTGCTGCTGGTCCAGCCCTTTGCTGAGCTCTCCTCGCAGCAGCCCTGCTCCACAGCAGCTCCAGCAACAGAGAAGGTGCTGGCCCCTGCAGGAGCAGATGTTGGGCAGAACTAAAAGTGAAGGGCAGCTGCACTTACAGTATTAGAATTTAATGGAGTGAGTCCATGAGAGTATTTAAGTACAGAATATATATATAATATATATAGAAATATATGCAAATTAAATGATAAGGCTCTGTTACAAAGATCCTCTCAAGATAAGGCTACTAGCTGGGCTGAAGCTCTAACATGGACTCATCCCTACTCCATAAACCTTGCAGACTCTACCCACCAGACAGTATGTGCCTGGCTGGCTGCAGAGCCCTGGGTGGCACAGAGAGTTCAATCCGTAAGGCTGGCAGCTGGATACTGTTAGAAGGAGTTCTTTTAAAAACTGCGTGGCTCCAGGAGTGTTTTGATGCCCATAAACCTGGAGGGCCACTGGGCAAAACTGAAGAGGAACGGGATGCTGAGTTCTGCACCCCCTGAAACCATGAGTGCCAGAGGGGACAAGCAGCTTTCAGAGCTTCATTTCTTCTGAACCTTTCCACCCAGATTTGGACACTGTGGCTGAGTGACTGAGCCAGCCTCCTGGGGAGCCCACAGTCCTGCTCCTGCATGACCTATGTTCCCCTGAGATCTTCTGGAGCTGGCAAGCATCCTGCACGACCAGCTCACAGGGAGTCTGTGAGATCTGCCGCAGCATGGGGAGCATGGCAGGGAGAGGAGAGGGAGGAAAGCAGCCAGGTAGCTGGTTAGGAAAAGCCTCTCGCTCACAGGAAGTGTTAGATAAGGGAAGTCATACCTGAAAGAGAAATGGAGAGGTCAGGATAACAGGACCTGGAGCCACCTGGTTAGAATGGGGCTGCTGTAGAGCCGGGAGAATCCTGCTCAGGGATGGCAGAAGGTGGGCGGGAGTCTGCATGAGCAGAAAGGGGAGCTCTGCCCCACTTGGTGTTAGTGCTGGCACCAAGCAACGTCTCTCCCCGGCATGTGTGTGGGCAGCCTGGGTGAGGGACCAAGTGCTACTCCTGGGCTGGAGCAGAGAGGGGCAGCAGAAAGACCAACACCAAAACCCACTGGGCAAGTGAAGCACCATCCACACAGGCATCCCCCAGCCCCATCCCCACTGGGAAGAGCTGTCCATGAACATATAGGGGAGGATGCACCATCGTTTCCATTTCACCAGGTAACTGGGGCCTTGATCTCTCCTGGAGAGGGGTCTGGACAGGGATGAAGTGAGGAGGTGGATCAAGATGATCATTGCAAACTCGATGCTGGCAGGTCTGTCCATCTTCTCAGTGGGGAGTCCTGTGGAGTGCAGCCCTGCAGCTCCTCTGGGGGGATCCAGTTGGTCCGTACTCTTGGCAGCTCTGATCAACTCTCCTTACAGTTGTGAAACCTCCTCCTCAGCCTCTCTGCACCCAGGACACACACCAGTCCCAGCAGCACCATGGCAGCAGAGCCCTTGGCTGCAGGTGCCATGGAGGATCAGCCATTGCAGGGAAGCTGGGGCTGGGGCAGGGCTCCATGGGGAAAACCTCATCTGAGGGAGCAGTACGAGGCCAGAGAGGGAGATTTCACTCGAGTACCTCGAGAGTTGGGAAAGGCGCTCCGCAGCTTCTCCATGATGTCTTCCAGGCACATGCTGACTTCCTGGCTTTTGGCTTCCACCTCATCTGCAGCAGGAAAGAGGACATGGGGTGAGCAGGCTCTCTGGGCATCCACCTCACCAGCCAGCATCTCTGCAGGATCGCAGGGTGTGGGCAGCTTCCCACAGCATCGGACCAGGAATGGGGCCAAGAGCTCCATCCAACTCGAATCCTCACCTGCAGCTTCGGTGTCAGGGGTGTTGTGCTCTTTTTCCTTTGCCTGGCTGCCTTCAGACTGATGAGGGGATGAAGCCAAGGAAGAGGCTGCTGAACTATTGCCATCTGACTCTGCTGGAGGCTGGAGAGAGAAAAAGGGGATTGTCACAATCCTCTGTCCTTGTCCACCCCTGCTTCTGACTATCCCTTTGTGTCACTGCCCCAGCTCTATTACTGCAAAGTCCACCCCAAGGATGGGCTTTCCGCAGATCCTTGCTCTGAGAGTACCTGCAGCAGCAGCTCCCTCAGTCGGTGCAGCTGGGACTCCAGCTGCTTGTTGTGGTCCTCCAGGATCTGCATGCGGGTCTCCAGGCGGCTCTTGTGCTGCCGGAGGATTCGTGCTTCTGCCAGGAGCTCATCGTTACGTGGGTCTTGCACTGATTTGGGGGAGCCCGTAGCCAAGGTTGGAGACTCCACTGCTTCATCATGCTGCCATTTCAAGCGTCTCAGCTCTCCCTGAAGGATCCTGCAAGATATCCTAGGTCAGCATCACCACACTCCTTTCTAGGGACTGCTCAAACACCCAGCAGCTGCACACTGGGAATGGCCCAGGACTCAGAAACAAAACACCGCGGGGGGAGGTGCTCCCATGAAAGCTTTAAGGCTCAGCCTAGACACCCTCCAAACCAGCCCATTCAGCTCCTCCGATCCCCATCTTCAGCCCCAGCAGCCATTCCCTGGCTCCACTCTGAGCTCTGCCAGGCTTCTCCCTTTCTCCTTCGCCTATAGGCCCCACTTTCAGAGTTGTCCATGCCTCTACCTGTTTTCATCCTCTAAGTGTGCCAGGATTCTCTCCAGCTCTCCCTTGTCATCCATGTTGAGGCTTCCTGGAACCTGTTGGCTGCCTGCAGGCTCTCGGTCGGTGATGGGGCTGGAATGGCGCAGCAGGTACTGGTCCTCATCCCTGTTGCAGCAGGTAGAGAAACACCTTAATGAGGAACATCAGTCTCATGGGACTCACGTGCCCCTGGGGAAGGACAGCCTGGAGGGAGGTGTTTTTGCATGGGAGCTCATTCTGTCTGCTCCAGGTCTAAAGCTCAGAAGCGGCTCAGCACCCATGGGTAGCTGGAGGTTGCCAAGAGCCCCAGACTCAAAGCAGTGGGGAAGGAAAACATTTCTGTGCCCTGTCTGGGTGGGGACAGAGTCACAGGAGCCCTGACTCAGTGGGAGGTGAGGAGGAGTGAAAGGGGGCAGAACTCACAGACTATCATCAGGGGACAGGCTGTCACTGAAGAAGGAACAGTTCTGGCTTTCCATCTCTGCAAGCCTGGAGGAAAAAGAAACAGTTTGAGAAATGGTCAGAGACACCATGGATGTCTGCTAAATGCACCCTGCTTACAGCAGCCCCTGCAAGAACCCTCTCTGGCAGGGCCTCCCAGCTGGCCTGTACCAGTCTGCCCCTCTTCACAGGCTCTAGAGAGTTTTGTCTTTTTTGAAAACAAGAAACTGCTGCTCTGGGGTGACAATCCCTGGAATAAAGGGCTGCTGCCACGCAGCTGCTCAGTCTCCTCTCACCTAAGTGAAGTTAAGGGGTAAAAGCTCCAGCCTAGAGCCTGAGCTACAGGCTCCCTGTGCTCCTCAGGTCCGTGCTCTGACTGGACCCGTGGTGAGGGCAGAACCATCGCGAAGCACAAGGCAGCAGCAATGGGAAGCGAGCAAGCAGCACTGGTGAGTGCACAGGCATTGAGGGATCTGTCTGGTGAGAATCCAACCAGCAGCTCATACTGGGAAGAGCAGGAAGGTACATGGAGGCTGCACTTCATCACTCAGACATCTGCTGTCAGATGCATGGTGCTTGCTGCCAATTTGTGTGACATCAGCTGTGTCCCAGGCAGGACAAGGTGGTGCAGGCAGGTCTGACTGGCCCTGCAGCTGCCTCTTCCCCAGGGCATGGCAGCCTGAGCCATCGCAGCCAGCCCCTGCCTGCCAGGCAGCACTCTGGGAAGTGTGGATGGGGCTGTGGGAACACCACGCGTCTGCCCCCAACCCCCCACACCCATGGGGGTCACACTCCGTGCCCTGGCTTGACAGCAGTGCCCCGTGGCGGTACCTGCTGGCAAAGTGCTCGATCCTGGAGTGCGTGTCGGCGTGTGGTAACATCGGGGAGGAGGCTGGTCTGGAAGAGACACACACTGGTCAACAAGGCTTGGCAGTCCTTGCTCAAAGCTAGGGCTTGAAGAGGCTGCCCTGGCCTCACCTGGGCTGAGAAGAGCCAGGGACCGGCTGGAGAGAGAGACTGAAATCTCTACTCCTCCAAAAATGAGGTGCTGTATCACCATCAGAGCAAGTGCCCCCTCTAACCCTCCCACAGGAGCCCTGTCTCACAGCTGAGATGCTGCTTCCGTTCGTGGAGCCCAAGTATCAGGCAGGCTTGAAAGGCACAGTGTGGGGTCCAGCCAACTCACGTCTCAGAGAAGTCAGCCTCGAGTACGGACTGGACAGGCAGGTAACCTCTCTGTGGATGCTTGCTGAAGTACTGCTTGGACCGGAACTTGTTCTTCAGCGTTGTGGCAAAGTCTCTCATGTTCTCACTGGATGTGGTCTGCAGAGACACAAACAATTACAAAGGTGCTGCTTAATGAAAAGCAGAGTACTACAGGTCAGCATCCTCAGGAAAGAAGTCCCTTCAGGGTGGGCACAAGTTACGTGGTGGAAGGGGCAGACACAGCTCAGGAAGCCAGGAGGGTACACGGCAGCCCTGTCAGCCTGTCATGGGGCTTGGCACAAGCCAAGCTGGGAATCGGTGGATGCTATACATCCTGCTCACCATGAGCCCCAGAATAGCAGGGACATGGACAGCAGAGGGCATGCAGAGGGGATCAAAACCATGCAAGGGATCCACTTCTGGGGCTGCACCAGCATAAACGCCACATAGCTGCTGCCGTCGATGGGGTCCTGCTCTGAGCTAAGACCCTCCCACCACCCCAGCTCCGTACCGGGGTGTAGTACTCCATGATGGGGTAGTGCAGCTTGTTGCCCTTGCTGGCTCGTCCGGTGAGGAAGCAAGTCTGGCAGATGTCCACATTGAACTGCTTCAGGCTCCGATACCTGGAGAGATCAAGAAGCCATAGGGAGGCAGTGAGGGTCGGCAAAAACACATCATTTTGGAGCCAAAGGAGAGCTCAGCAGGAAACAGAGGCCGTCTGGTCTGTGTCCCTCTCGCACCCCGCTGAACCCACAGTGCTGATGGCTGAAGTCCCCAGAAAAGCATCCTGCTCCTTCCCCACTGCTGGCAACTGGTCTGACCTGCCTGAAACACCACTGCAGAGCTCTAGCTTCCCTCAATAGCACAGAGCAAATTCAGTTCCCTCCTGCAGGACACCGTTCACTTCCCTTGGGGACCAAGGTCCTATATCACAACCCCTACCTGAAGCCTTTGATGGGGCACTGCCGGCACACGGAGCACTTGGTCTGGTGCTTCACCTGCTCTGCCATGGTGACTCGGTGCAGCACGGCCAGCCACACCATGGACTGCGGCTCCAGGTTGGCCCACTCCAGGAACTGGGACACCTCGATGGCGGGCTTCCCATTGCTCTGGGGAGGGCAGAGAGAGGGGTTGCTCAGAGCTGGGACACAGCTGTGATGGGGTGCAAGCTCCTTGCCACCTGCGGGAGCCTCTCCCTGGTGTGGCTGCTGCAGAGGGGACAGCACAGGCCATGGCATTCTACTTACAAAACGGAAGCAGCTGCGGATGCTGGGCTCCACGTTGCTGCCCCCGAACGCTGCCACCTCTCCTAGCTGGCGTGGGACCTGGATGGCCTCATGGAGCAGGACGCCAAGGTGCCGCTGGTCACACAGTCCCCCGGCATTCGCCACTTGGCTAAAAAGATCTGCCAGCAGGACAGACACACGTTAGAGACACGGTTGATGCCCCGATACACTGGGCGGGATGCAGGAGTTGGGGAGCAGTGTGTGGATCACACCAGAGGTCCCGCTGCCTGTCTCTGGCAGGGAGCTCAAATAAGCGGGAAAAACTGAGCTATGGTTAAATAACCTTTACTGGTATCCTTCCAGCTCCCAATAACCAGGAATTTTAAGTCTTCTTGACACAGAGGTTATTTGCATCACTTCTTTAACAGCCACAGCTGGCTTGTCCTCTATGAATCTGCCCAATCCCTTTATTTAACCCCTTGGTGCCTCCTATGCTAACTTCTCTGCAGTATCCCATGGCAGAGAGTACCATGGTTAAAACACAGTGAGGGAAGGGACTTCCTCTAATCTGCCTGGAAACTACTTCCCAGCCATGCACCTCCAGGATTCTTCCTTCTGAGAAGCACTGGACAAGTTGCCCGTTCACCTTTGCTGCACTGTTCCTTCTAGTGCCATGCAAGAAAGATCACTGCAGCACCAGTCAGTCTGCAAAAACGCATCCTAATTTAGGCAGCATAGGCTTGGGGAGGGAAGGAGAGGTGGCAATGCAAGCAAATTAGTCACTGTAGAAAAGCTGTTTCTTTGCTCTTTCTGGGCAAAGAAGGGCTACGCCAGGAAACAAAAGCACTCCTGCTTTCCCTAGGTTACTCCACACCAGGCCCTGGGGGAGGGAGACAGGGGGACTCACACTGAAACTTCTCCTTGACCTCTGTCCCGCACAGACATGCAATGCCCGTCTTGAAGGAGAGAGCCCTCATCTTCCCACTGCGACCACTGCAAGGTGAGATATTGCACAGGTTTGCAAATGTTTTGGAGTTGTTTTTAATGCAGGGGGGTCAGCAAGGCAAATCTGTGCCAGGCAGCCCCCTCACTCATAGCCAGGGCCTTCTTGCAGCACTGCCAGCTGGAAAAGCAGCACGAAGGTTTCCTTCCAAGCATGGCAGCCCCACAGCTCGGGGAGACACTGGGGGACTGGTACCTGTCAAAGACATTCAGCAGCCAGTTGAGGCTCATGTCCACACAGAGCGGCACGTTCACCAGGATGCCCCGCTCCTCCTCCAGCCTCTCGTAGAGGGCGGTCAGACAGTGGATGACCTCCACCACGTCCATCGCCCGGTCGCTGGGCTGCAGGTCATGCTCGTTGAAGATTTCCAAGGCTGTGGCGAGGGTGACCATGTCCACTGCACAGAAAGCACAGGTAGAGGGATCAGAGGCAGAGAGGAAAACGGGAGAAGTAAGAACCAAGAGCAGGGAAGACACAGCCCTGACCTGAAGCACGCATCATGTTGAACTCCTATCGCATCATATTCACCTTGCTACTAATCCCTGTTCTAACTGGAGTTTTACCAAGAGTGCCAAAGTCAGGTTTATTGGCTCCCTTCCTCCTCTTTAAAGCAGTGGAGCCCTCTGTGTCCCCACCAACAAGGCTGGTTTCTGCTCCATGTCACATCCATGGCTTCTCCAGGCTCCCTTGGAGCTGCTGGGTGAGCCCCTGCCTGATCCAACAGCTTTGTAACTCTGAGCTGGACCATGTTGTTCTCAAATCCCTTTGACTAACCCCTGCCCTTGAGGCATTTCCATCCTAAGCCTGCAAAGAAAGGCGCTGACGCAGAGACCTCGCAAGTGGATTTGCTCAGCTTTCCAGCCACAGGCTCATCTTCCTAGCGCCTCTCGCCTCAGCTACCTGTCCCCTGGTGGACTCCTGCCTTTGATGTGCTGATAACTGCTAGTATTAGTTTAATGCCTTTATCAAGGGAGACACAGCAGGAGGGAAATACTTTTCGCACTCACATCTCAGGGCTTTTTGCACCCGTCGTAGCTTCATAGCTGTCCGATACGCTGAGAATTTGATGTTGTTCAAATCCGCTGCAAGAACATATGAAAAGAAAAATAAAACCACAGTTCGACATCCTTATCTCCAGGGCAGGAAGCAGCAGTTGCAGCTCCCAGACATATGCCCCACCAGCACAAGTGGAGTACATGTGGAAGGAGGAGGAGCAGAGCCCTGTGGGCAGCTGCACCCCTCTGCTTTGGGGGGGCCCTGTGTCATGGGGGGAGTGGGTGGACTGAGGGGATCTCACATTGGACCCCACGCTGCAAAAAGGGGAATGCAGCTCCAATGGTTTTGTGGCAGTCTCCTTACCCAGCGTCTGGTACAACTCCGTCATCTTTGGGTGGTCCCAGCACGTTGTCTGGGCCTGGTGGCTGGAAGGAAAACAGAAGTAAAACGAGAGTCAAGTTGGGAATGAAGCAGCTGCCATGAGAGATTAAAAAAAGGACCTTGCCAGCCTTGGGATTGAGTCCTCCAGTGCCTGCAGACACTGCAGCTGCTACATTCCAGTAAGCACATTCCCAGGCCACAGCAGCATGATAGAAGATGCTACCAGCCACCCCTCCTTCCAGCCAGTGTTCCCACTCATCAGCAGAAAGGGAAAGCCTGGCTCTGCCAGGCTGGGAGTGACATGCTTTGCTGGAGGTCGGTGCTCAGACCAGTCCACTCGCTGCTCCCCACTCCTAATTGGTCCCCAGCTCCTCTTCCCACTGCGGTAGAGAAGATGCTGGGCTATGGTGGGGAGCACACTCACTTGATGTAGTATGGCACTTTGTTGGGGGAAATGGCTCGCTCCCAGGGGACCTGGACAGAGGCTGTGAAGAGAGACAGACAGATGTCAGATCAATGCCAAATGCTCCTTTAGGCTGATGCTCTCCCTGGTGAAAGCCCAGTGGGACTGTGCCAGCAGGTGGGTGCCCCTGAGGAGGCTGTGCCTTCCCAGATCACAAGCTGGGGGTACTGGACCAGGCAAATGGATGCTGCCTATAAGAGAGGCACAAGACTGCGGTTCTTGTCAGAGGGGTCTTGCCCTTCTTGAGGCAGGGGCTCTGAATCTGGCTGAGCTCACAACTCAGGAAGAGACAACTCCTGATGCTTTTGGTGATGCCCAAGGCAACGCTGTGGTCACCAGTGAGCAGGGTTCACAGCAGCTGGGATTCAGGCACACACACAGCACTGCCTGTTATGTCCAGGTTTGGCAGCCGCAGTAGCTGCTGTTCCCATTACTCATGCTCTGTGTGTCAGCTGCAGTATGTTGGGAAGATGAGGATGCATCCCATACCAGTTGCCTGCCACCTTGTGTTTATTTTCTAGAGGAGGAAAGTCCTTTTATGACCCTCAGTTATTTTCCCTTATCAATTCCAGCAACTGGAAAAGTTGCTCTTCCTTTCAAATGGGGGGATGTGGTCTGGAGAGAAACAGCCCAACAAACCCCACTGACATCAGGAGACCCTGCAGGGCTCAGCACTTCAAAGAACAGACCCCAGACTTTGGAGCACAACCTGCTGCCTATCCTCTGCAGGTCTGAGAGTCAGCAGCAGCTCAGCTTGGTAGGAACAGCATCCCTCTGCCTTGCCTGATAAATGAAAATCCTCTTAATATGCACGCTTTTGGCCTCCAAATGACTAACACAGGATATGGGGGACTGTGTTTTTCTGCCATCTGCTGTCTTGCCCACCCAGTCTCTGAGGCTGGCACAGTCCCAGTATCACCTGGGAGCTGCTTCTGCAAGTGTCACAGCTCTGCGCTCTGAACGGGAACCGCACTCCATGTCCCACCCTGGGTCCCACAAGGTGAGGTAGCACGACCCTAACTTTGGGACATGCCTCCTGCTCTGGTTCCTGTGCCCCAGACACTGGCCTGGACCCTTTTTTAGCTGTGTGTGTGGCGTTGGGCGCTCTGTGCTCAGCAACAGGACTCTGCACCCCATTTTCTGGTGCCACAGCCCGTGCTAAGCCACCCTGCAGAGGCGGCCCCATGGCAGGAGGCCAGGAGGACCCACTCACGTACAGGAGAGGAAGTGCTGGGAGCCTGGTCCGAAGTCCCGGTGGGCATCTTGGAGCTGCTTCAGGCGTTCATTTATGGAAGCCTGGAGAACAGGACAGGAGAATTCAGTGGCAGCCCATCAGGTATTTCAGATTGAAGCACCATTCAGAAAGGCTTGTGGATGGACTCAGGCGTGCCCCAGCATACAGCTCCTCTTCCTTCCTTGTCTGCCTCCGTATTTGCATTCCCCAGTCCGCTTAGCCCTCTACGGCTCCTATCACAGGCCAAGGCTGCACAGGCCACAGCTCCAGATCACCTGTATCCATATTTTCACAGACATTTACAAAGCTACAGCTGGTACTGACACCCCCATCAGATCCTGATTCTCCTCCTACAGCATCCTTTGTTCCTCCCCTTGCCTTTTCCTGCTCAAGACCTCTACAGATTTACCAGCCACTTTCCTCACACTGAACTGATGCTCTCCTTCTCCAGAAACACCAGTTATACCATCCCTGCTATGCCAAGCCTTAATTTATCATCCTTGAAGCTCAGCAGTGACAGCCCTTTCCCAGTGTCCTCTCGTCTGCGGTTTATTTGCGGTGCTTGGTCCTGACTCCTTCCCACCTGCAGCTGCTTCCAGCGCATGTTGATCTGCTCCAGGGTACGGGAGTTCTCCATGGACAGGTGGACATCTGAGATGGCAAGCTGGTGTGCAAGATCATTGACTGCTTTCACGCCATCCTTCATGGGGGAGAGCTCCTCCTTGAACAGCTGGAATCCGGTGCCCGGGGGAACAGGCACAGGGCAGGAAAGGAAGGAAAAGAAGCAGGGGAGTGATCAGGACTTGGATCTAATTCCTTTGCTACAAGCTAGGGTGGGCTACTGGCTGGTAAGATACTGCTAACTAACCCTCTCACAGGGTACCTTAGTGGGAAAATGGAATCAAATGGAATCAAATTAACAAATAAAGAAGGAAGCAAACAAAACCACCAAAACCCCACACACAGAAACCCAAAACAAAGCAGCCAAGCTGGAGATTACTAAAATCTCCTGAGAAGCAGGATGTGGACAATGGCTCATCTATGCTGAGCCACTGTACCTGTGTAAGGTCTGTACCATGACAAAGTGCTCAGCACAGCTGATTGCTCAGGACACTGTGGGCCAAATCCACCCTCACAGTGCTAGGGAGGTGTCGCAGGGAGGACCTGGCCCCTGAGACCCTAAGTGATGAGGTTGCATTGGACTGAGCAGTCAGAAGGAGCAGCACTACCCTCCTGGGAAGCAGCATCTCATCACCACTGGGGCCAAGGCTGGTCCCTTCTCAGAGCCAGAAGTACCTTGGTCGACTGGATGTGCTCTGGCAAGGAGTCAATGAAGAGGTCCCCAATGGGTTCCCAGGTTTCATGCACACTTTCAGCCTGGTCCAGTGTGGTGCTGAGCTCCTCCATGGCCCCTTTAATCTCTATCAGCTGCTCCAGTGTCCGCTCGATGTGACGATGCTGGTCCACGCACCGGGCTGTGAGCTTCTCCCACAGCTCACTGGCCACGTTTGCCTGCTTCCAGACAAAGCGGCTGATGTTTTGGATGCGGTGCCGAGGAGAGACATCTGTGAAGACAAAGCAGAAGGGGAACAGAGAGCAAAAATGAGACCCTAGCCCAGAGGAGAGTGGGCAACAGCTGGAGGAAAGACAGGGGAAAGAGAGATTTAAAAATCCGGGGAAAACCAAGCGATAACAGTGTGGATCTCTGCACCAGCTCCTCTAGGTATCCAGCCTGCTCTGCACCAGTCTGAGCTTTGGCCAAAGGACTGGAAACAGCCTGGTGCATGATGGCACTAGGCAGAATGCTGATGTGCTGCTTTGTGCCACACAAACCACATCCAACTCCACCCTCTCCAGCCCAGCCCAGGAGGAACTGTGCTACGGGAGAACAGGGAAGGGGAAGCTCCACAGACCTTTGCTTTCTGAAGTTGGTTCTTCTAATTCCTCAAATGGATGCTGGGAAAGGAAAGCCTGTGCTGACTCCAGGACAGAGTAAATGTATGGTCCCCGAGACTTCACTTCTTCCATGAAAGCCTGGAGAGCAGAGCACAGAGATCAGACAGCATGCTGTGCTGCGGAATCATGCCCCTGCTGCCCCCTCACCAAGTGCTGCAGTGATTTATTCACTCCAGGGCCCAAACCTCACTGAAGACACAGAGGGAAGTTAACAGAGTAATCTTTTTGCAGTTTGGGGAAGGAATGACCACCTGCAAGAAGGTGGCTCCTGCAGAGGTCTGGACTGCAGCTTTGCAGGGTGTGTTAAACCAGGGCTGTGCAAGAAGAATTGCTCTCTTGATGATGATTTCAGAGGCACTGCTTAGATGCCCCTCACTCATGCAGCAGGAGCATGGTCATGCAAACAGTCCTTCCAGCAGCTGTTCAGCAACAGGTCCAGCTGCTGGGGGAGCAAGGAGGGGAGCAGCAGGATGCCTCAGAGCAGCACATCTGCCAAGGCAGGCTTCAGAGGCAGGCTGGTTTAGGATGTCCTCTCCTCCAAATGCAGCAGCCCACTGGTGCTGTCTGCTGGATTGGCTGTGTGTGTGGAGAAGTCACCAGCTCCAGTGAGGATGAGGAACAGCAACAGTAAGCAATGGTTTAATTTTGTTTTCAAGGTAAAAACAGCTGAAGCCCCACAGCCACTGGCAGCGAGAAGGAAATGCTTTGATCAGGGAAGCAGCAACACTGATCTGTCTGAGTTTACCCCAGTTTCAGGTATGTGTTGCTGCAGGAATCGTTCATGTCCCGACCACTAGGCCACCTTTAGACCAACCAACCTCCTCAGGCCCCAGGATCCCAAAAACAGAGGTCAGCGAGAGGCAATTCCCTTTGTGGCAGAGGTAGGACATAAGGAAGAAACTAGAAGTGACAGGGCGCCATCACCAGCTAAGGCACCTGCAGATGACTTGAGGCTATAATACAGAGGTATTGCCTAAAACCAGATGGGTTCTCCCTGTCACATACCTTGGGTATTTGCTATGGGACTGGTGCTGTGCCTGTCCATGGGAAGCAGAGATGGAGATGGGCAAGGGCTGGTGCACTCACAGGCTGGGGACACGTGCAGTGACACAAGGTGGGGGTCCCAGGCAGGGCTGCCCACCTGCAGCTCATCTGAGCAGCGACTGGTGGCATGGGAGGCACAAGAGAACATACCGCATGCGTCTCCTTTTCCTGCTGCACCAGGAGGACATCACCCCGCAGGGGCAGTTGTGCTGAGAGCTCCTCATCCTTCTGCCCAAGCCAGTCTATGATCTCCTGGAGGGGCACCTGCAGCTTCCCACTGTGATCAGAAAAGGCCTCCAGCCGAGCCCTGGCAGGGGAGTGAGGACAGCAGGACAGTGGTCAGATGGACAGGAGAAAAGCAGGTTACCTGGGGAGGGGAGGGACAGCACCACGGCTGGGGTGGTGACCCCGCCACCCCCAGAAGGCCCCAATGACCAGCAGCATGCCTCAGCACAGCACAGGTAGGGTAAAGCACAGAGGTGTCAGGAAGAGGAAACTCAGAGGCTCTTCATCATCCTGGAGCCTGGAGCAGAGGACAGTCACTCTGCATTTGCCTGGGGGTCAGGGCTGTACTCTGGCTGGCACAGGGGGCTCAGCTCAGCGTTTACATGACTGGGCAGCTTCCAGGAGCCTTGCATTAGGGCAGCAGACAATTAACACGCCCCAGTTAAGCTCTCTGTCTTGCTGGCGGTGGAGCTGCAACCTCTGACAGTCTAGCAGGCATGTTCCCCCTGCGCGGTGGAGAGAGCTCCCAGCAAAGGGACAAGCACAGAAGACGTGGTGGCAAGGCCATGGGGCAGAAAGAGACAATCTACAGAGACAGCAGTGGTGGAGGATGGAGACAGCTGCAGATTCAAGCAGGAGGAAAGGAGGGAAGGGAGAGGAGGATGGGATGGGTAGAAATGGAGGGGATTCTTTTCATCAGAGAAAGACTCTGAGGTCTGTGGACAAGAGGGGAAACGGAGCCAAGGTCAAAGTGAATTAATGTGGCTCATTAAACAAATAAGTTCAAATAAGTTCAAAACTTCCGGACAAGCACAGGCAAGGCTAGAAAGCCAGGCCAGCCCTGGGGCTTGCTCCAGGCAGGTACTCTTACCGAAGGCTGTGAGATTTCTTTTTGATCTCGTTCCAGCAAAGATTCATCTCCAGGGGCACCTGGGGCCCAGTGGCACCACTCGGGGCCCGGAGTGTCACACACGAAGGTCCTGCACCATCCTGTGAAGCTTCAACCTGAGCAGAAACAGAACCGTGCTGCATGCAGAGATCAATGCCCAGTGCTTACAACACTTGCCTGGGGACACCTACCCTGCTCTGTCCTGACCCTGCCTGGCTTTTCAACCCCCAAGAAGGCTTCCCAGAGCAGTCTGTCAGCAGCTTCAGGGAAGCTCGTGGCTGTGGAGGAAGGATGCAGTGCCAGCTCCAGCAGCACCAACAGCAAAGGTTGGAGGAAGGGCTTACTGCACATCTCCTGTTCTGCAGGACCTCTGTGCTCCTCAGTTATCCAGCAATGAACTTCTCTCACTGCTACATATTAAATCAGAGCTGATCCTTGTGTGTCACAGTCCCTGCAGGGCTAACGGCAGTTTCTTTCGACACCATACAGGATTGCTGTGCTTCAAGAAGAGGCAAGCACTGTGGGTCCTGTTGCTCCTTGGGACCAAGGGGACCTGCCAGCCTCCTTTACACCATATCCCCAGTACTGGGAGCTGCCACCTGCTTCTCTACAGAAGCACAAGAATATTTATTCCCTGCCTGCACAGCAAGTCTGAGATGCTGCTTCTCATCTGCACCTCTCCAGAATGAGCAGTGGTGGGAGGGCTGCTCTGAGAGACTGAGGAGCAGATCACAGCAGATCCAAACCCAGTCACTTGAAGGAAGCACACTTGGTACCGTGCCACTCAGCCTGGAAAACTGAGTGCTCATCCCTGGACAACAAATCCTTGGCAGACGGGGGAAAGAATCCTCTCCGAAGCCTTATCACTGCATCATGTCCCTGCTCATGATGGCAGCAAAGACATCGTTGCACTTGCTGGCGAAAGCAACACACACCAGCAGGACTGGAAGCAGCTCACACAGGACTTGGTGAGTGAGAGGGGATTTTCTCTCCGAAAAACATAGTTTGTCGTGCAAAACACACAGGCACATTGCATTTCCACAAGTGAGACATCAATGCACTTTGCTGGGGAAATGGCAGCATTTCAATCTAGTGCTGCTTTGATATTAGAGCTCATTTGTGATAATTATCCCCAGGTGATTGATCAACCATAATTAACTGCATTAGCACTTTCTAAACAGCACATACAACAGGCACCCCTTTGCCAGAGAAGGGCAACTGCCTCTGCAGGAAAGCAGCAGCTCTTCCAAGAGGAATGTGCAGATACTTGTCCTGTCCAAGGGCTCCTGGAGGTGTCCAGGGGACAGACCCAGGGAAGCCAAGGAGAGGAACAGGCAGGAGCAAACCACCAGACAATTAATATGGCCACACAGCTAAAACAATGCCCCCTCCATGCCAGCTCTCAGAGAGAAATCAATGCTAAGCTTGCTTCATCTAAAATACCTAACACTGGTCTGTTCTCTGCCTCCCCATCCTGCCTCTCCAGAAGCATCAAGAAAACACAGAAAACCATCACCCACAGAGTTCACAGGAATCTCGGGGCCATGAACATTAAACCACTCAAGCTAAAACTGCAGCTTCCATGTAGAAAAATCAATACTCTGCATGTGCACGTTGTCATGAAGTGAGTTACCCCACAGTGCTGTCAGGAAACACTCCAGCCCTCCCCTCTACCTCAGGGGATACCAAAGGAGGAGATCAGCTCTACCGGGGTGCAAGTGCAACTGCAGCACAGCTCAGCAGACAACACACTCCTCCCAGCTTTGCTTAAGAAGTTCAAAGCTCACCAAGCCTGCAACTCACAGACCTTGCCCAGTAAATAAGCCAGTGCCAGTGGCCGAGCAGGGGC
This sequence comes from Patagioenas fasciata, assembly GCF_037038585.1. Lineage (NCBI taxonomy): Eukaryota > Metazoa > Chordata > Aves > Columbiformes > Columbidae > Patagioenas > Patagioenas fasciata. The sequence continues at coordinate 18,843,100 of NC_092530.1, forward strand.
CAGGTGTTGAACATCTGCTCCCCTGGGACAAAACCCCTGCAAACAAGCAGAGGGAAAGAGAAGTGCTTTCCCTCTGAGCACCCCCTTAAGCATCCCTTCCCCAGAGATGCACATTCCCCCTCCACCCTTTCTTTTCAGGCGCAGAACACTCATGCAGGCTCTGGCCAGTCCATCTACCTGTGCTTAGCCACAGATCCACCGCAGGGCCGCTCAGCTTTGCCGGAGGAGCAGGCATCGCCTCCCACCCCTCCGGGTGCCGCCAGGCAGCACCCGGCAGGGAAGCAGGCGAGTGCCGTGTGCTGAGCAGAGCCGGGCAGCCCTGAGAACTGACCCCCCAGGAATCTGGAGGGGGGCGGCAGTGCCTCAAAGCCAGCCTCAATCCCAGCTTTGTCCAGTGGCATTCCAGCAGCCTCCAACCTGCTGTAACCCTGGTGGTGCCATCGAGGCTGCCCACAAAGCACGAAGTGGGCAGAGATCTGCACGCTGCTGGGCACGGTGGCATGGGAAAGCCCCTTGTGGGATGTTGGCCATGTGAAGAGGGATTGCTCCTGGCCCTGGGGAAGTTCCATCTCTGCAAGAGGTCATCTTGGGCTGGGGTGACCAGGAGATACCTTGCCCTCAGATGTTGAAGCACGAGCAGGGCAGACAGGGTGTTTGCCAGGGAAGAGACTCACCCAGGGAATGGTCCCAGCAAGCTTTGGCTACCCAGAGGCAAACAGCCAGATCCTTGAGACCTGACCTCTAAGAAGCCAAAGATGTGCTCTTTGCTCCCCGTGTGCCCCAGCACAGATGTTCTCACTCTCCTGGACTGGTTGCAAATTGTTTTTGCCAGAAGGCTCTGGGCTGGCTCCTTCTGTCCCCCACAGTCCTGCCGCCCAGCATTGTTTCCATGCTCTCGTCCACCTACAGCGAGGGAATGAAAAGCTCCCTGTATCTCTCCCTCTCTTCCCCTCCTTCCCTGCCTGCACATCTGACCACTGCTGTCTCTCCCTCTGGGGCCAGCACAACCAGCCTCCTCTCCTCACCACTTCCCAGCACCGACAGATGCAGGACCAGCTCCCAGACTGGAGGAGGGGGCTTCAGCAAGGCCAGGGCATGACTAAAGATGGGCTGTCTGCAGCCTGCAGGGAGCTTTCAGGAGAAGCAAGGACAAGAGAGGAAGTCTCTTTCTTAGGTGGCAACACCTATACCTGTGCAAAGAATGGCACAGCAGACCCTTTGGACTAGGTGGACTGTCATTAACCATAGAGCAGCTTGCCGCCAGCTGGTGCATGACACCCAACACACTGATGTCCACACAGTAGAAAGCCAGGCTTAGGCAGGGACTGGGGGAAACCTGCGGTAGATACGACCTGAGCTGAGGAGGCTTGCAACCTCCCAAGTACCATCCTGCAGCTCAGCGGTGGTGGGTCCCACAGGGCGTCCTGCTCCAGCTCCCCTTCCCTCTCCCAGCAAACCTCACAGGGCTCTGGCCCCCTCGTAGACTGTTGGACTGCTCAGGGCATTTGCCTGCTCATCTCTTTCTATCTCTCTCCCTCCTCGCTTCATCTGCTGAGCTGTTCATTAACCACCCATGCACGGCTCAGTAGCAGCTCCCTAACAGCCACTCCAGGGCCAACAAGCCTTGAATCAGCTGCCAAGAGCCTGTCCCAGCCACAAGCCTCACAGACGTGCATGCTGGAGCTGCTCCAGAGACAGCTCTGTCTTCCTCCTGCAGACCAGGGCTCTCTGGGGCCGGATGGGTACAGGCTGATGGCGAACCACAGCAGAGAGGAGCTCCCAGTTCAGCCTTTGGTCTTCGTGTTTGAAAAATGATGGAAAAGGAAAAGGCAGAGCCTGGGACCTCATTTACCCTGGGAACAACACCGCCGGCATCCAACGAAAACTTTGGCGCTGTCCATCAGTCTCCTGTGATGTGAGAGGTACCCTGGGGCCAGCAGTTATAGGCAGCAAAGGGGAAGCCATCCTCTAGCAGAGCCGAGGCAGCATTTCCCCAGCTTTGTTGTCCTGGGTGACCTGGGACGAGGTGCTAAACCAGCTTGTGACACCTCGGTGCACAGCACAGGCAGCTTTGCTGTCGCCAGCGCACCTTTCTGTTCTCTTCCACTCTGCCCTGCCATTTACCCAGGGATCCCAGAGACCTTCACCTCTCTGTCCAGCTTTGGTGAGGAGCCTTGCCTGCTGGTTCAGAGATATTGGGGGAAGGAGGAGGGAGACCAGCAGTGTGAGCACCCATTCTCTGTTCCTCAAGATAACTAGACTAGAAAGCGAACAGGCTCCTCCTCTGCCTTACAGCATTCGCAAAGGGATTATTTCCAAGCTCTTCTCTGCAGTTGGAAAGGTTAAAAACCTACGTTTTCTGCAAAAGCTGTTGTTCTTCCAAGTACCCAGGAAAAAAGTAAATCAAATCAAATACACAAGTGCTGTTAACAGTGGCCTCTTCCTCTTTATTTTGAAGAAAGCCTGAACTCCAGCTCTGCAGGTTGTCTCTCTTGCTCTACTTTGGGAAACAATTTGCAGCCAAAACGCTCGAGGAGAGCTAAAGCTCTCATTAAGTGCAGGCTGATGCAGGGCTGGAGCTAACAGCTTTCCCTGCCACCAGGAACAGAAGTCCCAGGTTGCTCCACAGACATTTGCAACTGCTGCAAAAGCTGCCCTGAGAAAGGCTCCCAGACCCAGCTCTTACCTGAGACAGCGGGTGGGCAGTGCTCCTGTGCTGCACCTGGTCTGTGACGTGCCACTCAGGACATCGTGGGAGGACATAGGGCCATTCCTGCATCACCAGAGGCTGCATCAGAACCAGCGTTCATGGGGACGGAGACAACTCTGGGCACAAGCACCTGAAAAGTAGCGCAACAGTCCCTGAGTTAGCTTACACATCCTCATGGAGCTGACAGCCTTCCCAACTGCTCAGTGTGCTGCCTTCACAAAGGCTGAAGGTTAAAAGGATGCATTTTTTAAAAAATATATTTGTACTATGTTGTGATCTTTTTCATCTAAACGCCCAACTCTTTTTTGTATCTAGTTATACAATTTGCTGTAGTGATATCCTGTGTTAATGAGTCCCAAAGATTATGATGCATTTTTAAAAAGGGTTTGGTTTCTTGAACTACAGAAGACGCCCACGGTTTAAAGGAAGCGGGGACAGAGAATCTCACTGTCATGACCACGTATGTAAAGACTTAATAGACATATCCCTGTAACAGACAGTATTTTCAAACATTGTTTTTCCTTTTGTGTTCAGAAGGAAAATTGCTGGCAGAACCTCAGCTCCCCATACATGCTTCTCACACTATCAGATACCTTTTCATGAGTTCTTACTGATTATGAGTTATGAAATTCCCCTTTTTATTCTGTTTTTAAAACTGTATGACCCATAAAGCCAGTTAGCAGTGGCCCCTTGTCTGTTCTACAGATCTGAAACAAAACCTCTGGTCACGATGCTACTTTGTTGTTGTTTAGACTCTGAATAAGCTAAAATAGTGATTTACCCCACTGCCAGCATCATCTTGGCTTTACAGAAAGCCATGAGAAAAGAAAGCCCAGAGAAAATGGTGCAAGGTAATGTTTACCTGAATCTGGTAAAATTCTAGAACTGAAGCACAATCCCACAACTCTACGTTTGACCAGTGTCAGCACCGTGAAAGAAGCTGAGCACCAACACTTTCCCAGCAGGATGGAGACCTAATGTACAAACCCTACACAGGGCTTTGCCCAGGCCAGACTCAGCACATCTGCGGTCAGCTGAGGAAATCACAAGTGATGCTTGTGCTGTCGGTGACGGGTCAAGGGACAGTGCTGCGGGACAGTGCTGTCTCCTCTCTAACCCACTGCCTAACATGGTGATTGCTTTCCTACTTTTAGAAGTACATCATCACCTGGGTCCAGCAGCCAGCCCTCATGCTCAAGTGGAGATGGAGCTGCTTACAGACAGAGCAATGCTGCTGGAAGAAGGTCGTTGGTGCCTTCCCAGCTTGGACCAGCTGAGAAACTGCCTGCTTGGCCCTGGCAGGGCAAGAGAAGGCAGCACGTCCTGCACAGCCAGCAGCCACTCTGGACAGCCTGGCAAGGAGAAAGCCGCCAGGCCCTGGTATACACTGCCCATGCCTCACACTCTCACATCCCTCACTCCCCTGCCTGAGCTTTCATTGACTCTCCCCCCTCTTCTACACACATTAAGAGAACAGCTTATCCTGTTACAATTTTTTTAATCCCTTAGCAATTTCTACAGCCATAATTCTCTCCCTCTCCAGCAGAACAGCCTGTGCTGAGCTCTCCAACATGCCGATAATCCAAGGTCTTGTCCTCTACTCCTCCTGCCTATTTGCACAAATGAGCATCACAGACTGTGCATTGCAGCACCCTTGCCCTGCTCCTTTCCCTTTGCAGGTAGGGTTATCAAGACACATTAATAATTGTGAATTCCAGCGTCTTCAAAACCCTGCAAGGCCATGTGTGGGGAACCCAAGATAATGTGGAAATAACTCAGCTGCACGGCAGCCAGCACAAAGGAGGACATTCAGTTGGAAAGAGAGACAACCAGACAGTGAGGCACAACTGCAAGTAAACCAACAGCTACGTATGATCTCTTGCCAAATTCCCTGCTCTTACAGGAACCAGGCGAGGAGAAGTGCTCTTGATCTGCTCTGCTCCTCTGTGATGGCACACAAAATAACTCCTACTCCTGCACTTTTGGTTTACCGCTTCAGTATGGCTTTGTGTCTGATGTTTTTCCCTCTTCCCACATGAGCTGTACCCGTGACAAGCTCAGCACTGGAGAGCCTGGCTCTGCGCTGCTCTGCGGGCAGCTGGAGTGGCCTTTGCTCAAGCAGTTCTGCTTCAGCTCGACCACACAACTTGCTGCTCTGCCCCGTGCTCTCTGCACCGCTCCTGCTCACAGACCCGCTGCAGCAGCAGCACGGGCTGGAGAGGCGGTGCTGGGGTGCACCGGCCGTCTCCCTTCTCCTGCAGTGTCTCTTCTCCACCCCAGCCAGCAGGAAGAGGAGAGCTTGCCACCAGAGCACGTGCTGCAATTTTCTGCCATTTTGCTGCATTTGTTTAAAACCCTCCTGATATGATCCCAGATCCAAACTCTCTGGAACATTAAGGGAATTCACACTGCAGCTGACCTGTGTCACTAAAGGTAACCCCTGTGATCAGGGACGTGCCAGGGATGCTGGAGTCAAGCGTCAGATGTTGAATTTCCGGCTCTCTACCACATATAACAGTAGCAAATACAGAATATAGGTCAAGAGGTCTCTCGATCACAAGGCTTATGCTTTGAATTGCTAATTTCATCCAAAACATTCTTTCTGGCTGAAACTTTCTGCTTCAAGTCTTGGCCTGTAAGGAAAAAATATGGCAAAATTTGAGGCAAGGCAGCTCAGCCTTTATCCCATGGGGGGAATGGAAATACAAACATTCCCTGCTGCTGGAAACATTAATTACTTTGTTGTTGTTTGTTTAACTTACTGTACAAAAGAAGTAATAACATTTTAGCTCAGCATGCTCAGTGTCCTTTAAGGGGAAAGGTGGGAGGCTTGTGGATATTTCAAAGTTCAGCTCCCATGTAGATTCTAACAAAGGCAACATTCCCCAGCTGGCAGACAGCAGGACTACTTCAACACTGCAATAGCTTATCCTGTTCCAGCAAAAAAATTTTCTGCATGTATAAGTAAATACTTTAAGCCTGAGATTGAGGGCCAGCAGACCTACTTCCCAAGACCCCACTAGGTCAATGTTTGGTGAGACAGAAGGAAGAGAAGTCTCTGTCCCATGGGGACACAACTCGTTCTTAAAGCAGTGGCCTTTAGTCTCCATCTCTTTACAAACCAGGATTAGATACCCAAACACACTCCTCAAAAAGATCACCCCGACAGTGTCCTGGTTCTCACTTGCTCCTGTGTACAAGGAAAAGGGAAAATGACTATCGGTAATCTTCCACATGAGCGGGCATTTACAACGCCATCATCCAAGGGCTAAAAACCCCAGATGTCAAAGCTTCACACTGCGCTTCCACCTAAGTATCAAGTCCCCTTCTTTAATTAGAATGAATGGTGCTTCAATTAAGCAGCTGTCCTTAAGAGGTAACATAAAATCTTTGCTGCATATGGCAGCGAGCAAGTGGCACAGAAGGTGCCTTATTCACTGATAGTGGGTGAAGTGGAGCACACTCATATCTAATGAGCTGGATTCTTAAATGACCACTTAGACTTGGAGCTCATAACAAAAATATTATTTTAATTCAATGGATAAATAAGTGCCACACGTCCTAAATAAAGAAGTAACATCTCTTCTGCTGGCTCACTCACTCTCCCTTTTCCAAAGCAAAATTTTATGCACACACACACGCACAAAAACTTAAGCTGAAAAAATTCACCAGTTAGTCCCGCAGGAAAGCAGGATGATGCTGTCCAGCTGACCAGGTGAGAGTGGGTGCATGCCCACAGCATGGCCATGCAGAACTGACTGCTCCTCTCTATACTTAAAAGAATTTATTTAGGAAGATCAAAATCTAGATTTCTTTCAGATGTTATTTCAGACTCCAAGCTGGGTTTTAAGCTGCTCTCTCCAAAACTCACTTTGCCTTGGAATTCTTTCCATCTCTTCTCCTGCTTCGATTAGACAAGTGCCACAAATAATTCCCTGAGCACCCAGAGGACCCAGCTGTGAACACACAGCCCTGCTGTGCTGGACACAGACATTGCTGTCTGGCAGACCTGACCGACAAAAGCCTTGCGGGAAGCAGCAGCCTCCCAGAAGGGACAGCGGGGGACAATAACTTGCCTAATGACAGAAGGAAGGTTGCACCATTAAAAGTGAACCAAATTCTTCAGAGACTCGGTTGTGTCCTGTAGCCCTGAAACCAACCCACTAGAAACCCCGAGTCTTGTCTTTGTCTTTCTCTTCTAAGAACCTGGGCTTTCCATCCCCTGCTGTCAGAGGCAGGACACGAGTCTTGCTGCATTGTGAAAAACACATCACCCATTTGCCACACTATATAACTGATCTGTAACAGTGGGAAGAGCTCACCCACCACACAGTCATTGCCAAGGTAATGCTCTGCTAACTTTTGGCTTCCTTGATGCTTTGTTTCTCATTCTCAGTGTCCAACCAATACCCGGTTTTCTGTACTGAATATTCTGCCTTGCCACCAACAAGCTGGTCTTTATAATAAACTCCCAGTCAAAGCATGGGGTTCTCTGGCCTTCTGAGGCCATGCATTTTATAAACAGGCTGTGTGACACACATTTTCTTTCCTTTCTTGAGGTATATCAGAGCAACTTTATCCCTAAGCTAAAGGAAACTGCAAAGGAGACTAAATTATTTCTGGTCAGTATGTCTCGTTTCACGAAACTTACAATTCCTCTTCTATGGTTCTGTCACAGGCATCCAGCCTAAAGTTGAGGCTTTGAATATATTTCTCAAAATAGTATTATAATCAAACAGAAATTCATCATACATATCCAGAACTCAGGGAAGGGATTGAATGAATGGATTCAGACAAAAGCCCTATCTCACTTTGTTTAATTTTGAAAAGAATAACTCTGACCTGAACAACCCCATTCACAGTTACACTTCTGGCCAGCTTTAGTGAGTAGGATTGGTTTATCTCAGGTATTAATCCAGAGAGAGATGGTCTTCATCTTAATTTCTTCAATTAACAAAGACGACCCGAACACAGCATCAGGTCACAGCGCCCACTCCAACACCTTCCCACCCCAGCACTTCAGGCACCTGCGTTCCTGGGCACAGTGCTGCAAAACAAGAGAATTTGAAATTGCGCATCTATTGTCTGGTCCCTTTCTGAAGTGCCATCACACGCTTGTTGTCACCAGAGCCCTGCCTGGCCAGGTCCCGCAGCAGCGGAGAAAGCAGCTTTCAGCAGCGGAACTGGCCGGGAGGACTGGAGATGGAACTGGAGCCATGGCAGGAGCACACGCTGTGCACCACTGCCAGAAATACAGGAACTGCCCCGGCGCGACTGAGCCTCATAACTGGGACTTCAACACTGTGTTGCTGTAGGGTACGATGGTCAGGCAAGGAAGGCCAATAAAGAGAATAAGAACTCTAACAGCTCCAGAGAGATCAGCGGGCAGCAGGAGAGAAGGTGTGAAGGATCTTGTATTAGGGTGCAGGTAAAACACAGACTGACAAAGATTTTACAAGAGATTCTTTTTTTCAAAGCTAAAAACCAACCCCCAAACAAACATTTGTTTCTCCCGCAGACAGCACAGCATTTAAAAGCATGGGAGTAATAGCTCCACATCCCTGGCCAGGGCACACGAGCCATCTCGGCATCAAGATCCCATGAATATGATGCTGGCAATTCCGCCAGCGGAGCTCTACATTTGCGACGCTGTGCCGGAGGGAAGACTGGGGGCAATGGGCTGGGCTGGGGACTGGTAACAATCTGTTGTGCAAAGTGGCACTACATCCTGGTGAACTATTGCCCAGGCTGCCCTGTCTGGCATGGAGAGGGAGGCAGAGCGCTGAGCCCTGGGGAGCAGGAAAGGTCCTGTGTCTGCTTTCCAGGGCAGTTCTGCAGACGGTCAGGGCTGTGCACATCACAGCGAAGGTCAGTGGTGGCAATAAGGCCTTGAGACAGGAGGAGGAAAGAGTGAAAGGGATTGGGGTGTAGCTGGAGAACGGGAAGGCAGGCACATAAACGAGCAAGGCTGGGCTGGGCAAGGTAGTGAAAAGGGCAGAGCTGGGACTGGAGTCTCATCCCAGCTTACTACTTGAGGAATATTTGGGTCCTTGCCTTGTTCTGCTGTCTAACCCTCCCAGGAGGGTGCTAGAAGGCCACCAGTCACCTGTCCAGAGCAGGTATAAACACTGCCAGGGTAAATAAACCTTCAGCGTGCAAAGAATCAGAGCTGGTGAAACTGGGATGCTGGCTACTATTGTTTGCCTTGGGAGTCCACATCACCTACTGGTTCCCAGCCTCTCCCTCGCAGAAATAGTCTTGGCCACCTCTCTTGCTCTCAGTGTGTCCCCCCGACACCCTTCTTTTCTTCTCTGCAAGTTTCCTCTACCTGCACATACATGGACAGTGTCACTGTGAAGAGATACACACATGCAAACACGCCCAAAGAGTGTATTTCCAAGGTTAACCATCCATCAATATTTTCCCCTTTTCCAGCCTGGCCAGGATCTGAGTGGAAAAAACAAATGTTTGTCATGGCCTACCTTCCGAGTCCACCAGGTCTGAGACGCGGGGACGGCAGCCGCCGGGTTTCGGGAGCAGGGGCTGGCTCTGTGAATCAGCAAAGGAGTCCCCGTGGCAGGGATGCATGCTGAGCCTGCTGCTGCCTGCACGCTCCTGCCTCTCCTCCTCCGCCGCCCTGCGCTGCTGGGTTGCTATGCAATCACATCACCAGGAGGAACAGCATCTCTCCAAGCCTGCAAAGAGATACCCTTGACTCGGCAAACGCAAGAGGCACAAGGACGATCCCACAAAGTGCCCAGCCCTTTGGAGGTCTTCTCGGCTGGCGATCGATCCGGAGGAGGGGAGGGAGAAGAGTGGAGATGCGAAGAAAGACACACGCACAGGAGGAGGAGGAGCAGACAAAATACACATGGAGAGGGAGAAAGAAAAGGGAGGGGGAGAAATACAAAGGCACAAAAGGTGCTGTGGTCTGCCCGCTGGAGACCTGACACAGGCTGCTGGGCTCAGATACGCTTCCCGCTGCCTGCTGACATCTCCCCACTGCCTTTCAGCACCGGCGGCTCTCATTTTAGGTTAGATATGGCCATGCCTGTGCTGGAAATTGCAGAGACATTCACCTCCTTTCTTAACCACGATTTGGGTGTCTGGCATAAGATTTAATAACTTTAAAATAGCCCATTTAAAAATTTAAGTTAAGGGGCAAAAATTGGATGATCGCTTAATTTTGCTTCTTAGAAAAGAAAAATAAGTAAGGGAAGAGCCAGTTCTTCAAGCTGGGGAGAAATCCTGATCCAAGATTTTTTAAATGTCACGGTATCTTGTCTCAGCTCATGAGAAACAGAAGGATTTGAGCTGATAACTTGGCTGAAGACACAAGCAGACCTGGTGTTGGCATTTCAGTCCATACATAACAAACAGTTTGCGGTTGTTCAGATCATTCCACCCAAGGATTTCAAACCGCTCAAGATACCAGTGATGTTATTCCCTTATTACACAAAATTGAAACAGAGTTAAAAGACTTGGTCAGAAAGAGGATTCAAATCTGATCCCAGGACTGTGCTTTAGCCAGTGGACTCTCTCGCCTCTCCCTGTGAAAATTAACACCTGGGAAACACAATCTTCCTGGTCCTTGTCAGAACAACCTCTCCTTTCATCCTAGGTACGTGAACCAGGAGCAGAGCCCCTAGTAAGGCAAGATGCACAGAAGCCTCATGTAACTACAGTGAAAGGAGAAGATATTTAAAGAGCAGCCCCCTTTTGGTTGCTTCCAAAAGGAACAACACTGAATACTTCAAGTACCAACTCACTCCACACACCTTCTGCTGTTAAAAGCTTCTTCAACAGCTTCTGCTTCCACAACTGCTGTACTGATGCAACAAAAGTCATTCTGAAAAGCTCTATTCAGACAAAAAGAAAAAAAAGGTTGTGTATAGGAAGACAGCAATGAGCAGAACCTCTGCTGGGCTATTTTTGTGCATACACACACACAAATAATAAGTCCTGCGTTAAGCAAGGAGTGGGGGGGGGGGGGCGTGGAAAATGACAGTGTTGGAAGGGCTATCCAGGCAACTCCAAACACACCGTTCCACAGAGACACATGGCCAAATCCAGCTGCAGTGTGCATCTGGCACCAACAGTGTCTATAAGGGACACGACAACACGGATAAACAAAGTGAGTACATATCGAGCCAAGTTGCGCATGCACACGAGACAGAGATCAGCACAGAGACATTAGCAGACAGCCTGAACCACAAAAACAAGGTGCTTTAAAGTACATGCATTCTAAATTATCAGTAGTTTGGGGACAGCAAAACACAACAGGGGAAAAAAAATAGTCTCTTGTGTCAGTTTAGCTTAACTTTTGAGGCAAACCAGAATCACTGTTGAGAGTTGCTTCCATGACCAAAAGTATCTTCTGAAGTCCCCCAATACCTTCTGTTTTAAGGATATAATTAGGACAAACAGCTGAGCAATTCAGAACTCAAAGGAAATCAGGGAGACAAACTCAGATTCGTCATAAACGCAGCCTTGCACATAAGCACTACAACATTTTAAAGTGTATGGGAAGGTTTATGAGACAGGATGCTAAATGTGATGTGCTTTGAGTTCTGAAGAGAACTTAATGCACAGACAACCTCCCAAGGAACTCCAAGAACCCAGCTTCCAGAAGACACAGTGCTACCTACTGTACGCCTTTCAGACATTTCATGTTTTACTAAATGGCAAATATGTACCTTGTCAGCAAAACTAAGAACCTCTACCTACCCAACAGGGACATGTCAATATGCACAATTCTAAATAATGTACAAGCATACAACAGATAAAAATCAAGCCAGGTTTTATACGGCATGAACATGAAATTGAAATCAGATTCTGATTCACACCAGAATCAATCCCTTTTAAACACTGGTGTTTTAATCAATTTTAATCGCTAAAACAGATTCCAGTTTACAATTGTGAAATCAGAATCAGCCACATTGACTAAACATACAAAGTCACAAAATGCAGAATACCCTGAATACAAATGCATTTGCTGAAAATGACCGGTGAAAACTGTGCTATATGGAGATATACTAATGGTATTTTTTGTCTGAAGATTTTAAAATCTAGAAGGGCTGTGTCTGGCCTGACCCTAAAGTCTTCATTAATTTGTTTAAATTTATTCAGTTTGGTCAAACAATTCGTAAGCTAGAGCATGCACAACACTAAGTATCTTGCATTACCAACCAACAAAATCATTAACTAAAATTCTAGTATTTGCGTTTCCAACACAATACTTCAGGTGTTGATACGGTTAAAGGTTATTGCTTTTACTTTTTCGCTTCCTATAAGCTCCTGTTCATTAACTACCTCTTCTAAGATAGTCCTTGTTTCATGCAATAATTTCCCAAAACGTGCACTCTCCTCTTCAAACACTGCAACTTCCCTCCTTTAAAACCTCACATCTCCTGAAAGAGAAGGATCACCTTCCCTCGTGTACCAGTGAGGAAGCCTTGTTATCATTCTTTGGAAACTTTGCTAGATTCTTTCGTTTTCTCAGTAAAGCTCGAATTTATCAATTTATCCCAATCAAAGCATTTTAGAGCATGACACTTTACCTAGACACCCAGAATGCAGATTGTGCAAGGAATACTACAATTTAACAGCATGGAATCAATTCTCAGAAATCCCTCCTGTAGAGCTCTACCAAGAACACACACAGAGAATGTAAAGTGAAGAAAGTCTTCAGGGAGCACGACGCAGAAGTAGCAAGGAAGGCAGCAGGTTAAAGCATGTTCATACATCTGTATTCAACTGATCTTTGCCTTGCACAAAGTGTTGTGGCATTTTGCAAAGCAACCTGTGCTGAGGAACCCACATGGTGTTTTGAGCAGAGAAGCAGTTGGAGGTTGCAAAGTTCCTACATGCAAAACAGTTCATTGATGTCCTAAAAGCCTCCAAACACCCAAACCGAAGAACAGAGTGAAACATCGACTGAGAATATATATAAAAGCATCCTTACTAAAAGGAGAATAGAGAAGATATGAAAAATGGACCAATTTCCCTATAGCCATACACTGACCCTGTCCTTGTGGATCCAGCTGCAGAAGGGTTTGGTGAAAGGCTTGTGAGCCGGGACAAGGTCCCTTATGGCTTGAAAAAATCCTGTGTCTCCCTGAGAGCCTACAAATCACTGTTTTCCTGAGACACAGGGCTCCCTCATCTGGGTCTCCTCCTAACTGAAGGAACAGATGAAACCGAGTTGTCACACAGCGATCCATGTCAAAATGACAGGAATTCAGCTTTGATGAAAATAATTGATCTTGGTGGTTATGCTGCGGCTACCTGGGAAGGCAAAGCCAGAAGGAACCGATCTCGCACGAAAGGACAGACATGCCCATCCATGCCCATCCATGAGATAAGCACGTTTGTGAGCAGAGTAGAGTCTCTTTTCAAGAAAAAGCAGCAGAACTAGAATTAGGGGCCCCAAATTCAGCTTGAGAAGGATCTAAGAATGGTTACCCAGATCTTGCACCATCCTGGTCCTTTTGTTTTGTTTAAATAACTGATGTCAAATAAATAACTGCACTTCCTTTGCCAGCACCAATAAGCATAAAAATCTTCCAAGCACAGATTCTACCCTGCTGAAAGCATTTAGAAAAACAGCTGGATACTTTCTCAAAGCACAGTACCTGGGGTGAGAGAGAAGAATGGGGAGAGAACTGATACAAGCAGACAGCTGACCAGCACTAGGAGACAGAATGAATCCCCCTTGTCATTTGTTCCTGCAGAGGGACTGAAACAGTCCCCTGAATGAGAAGTGAGACAGACTATAGGAGAGAGAGAAAATATTTCGAGCAGCAAGCACCAAAAGAAGGAGGGGGTGGGTGTCAAGAGTGTAAAAAAAATTGGGGAAGAGATGGAAAAAGAATAGAAAAAGGAGAAAATGGTAGAAAAGAAAGCAGAAACATGCAGGAGAGAAGGAGAAGGCAGACAGACAGTTCTCAGGGGCCATTTTGTTCCTCAAAAGCTGTCAACACATTTACAATGTGCTTTCCATCCCCCTCCTTATTTACTGGGCCATGCACACAAAGAAGCAGGAAAGCAATCACACAGGAGCTGCCGAAGATTCGCTTCGACATAGAACAGAGGTGCCCTAAGAGAAAGGAAACTGCTTAGTGATCCGTGCACAACAAGCCATGATGGGAATGTTACAGGCCTGGAGAAAGGGTTGGGAGAAAACCTGCAGAGAGCAGCCTCTTGCACAGAGATAGCAGTCCAGGCTCACAGCACAGACACCCGAGGAGAGCGAGTCAAACTGCGCAGGGATCCAGCTGCATATAAAAATATACATGTACATGAGAAGCTTGTCACTGAATTCTTTAAAGGAAGCATCCAAATTATTTAGGTAGAGAATACAAATTTCAAAAGTATGTGTTGCAATTTGCACCTAAACCCAGTGCCTGAGGCTCAGGAGCTCAGACATGTTACAGTGACTGAACACCCCGGTCACCTGGCCTGTTTGTGTCACGTTTCTGGCAGGTACCAAAGCTTGTCTGATGCATGTTCTCTCATTAAGCTGCAGAATGGGATCATGTCTGAGCCTACAGATTTCTAAATGCTGTCAAGGTTAAAACAATACTCAGAGCCTGCGTAAGGCACCTGCAGCTTGTTTTGAAGACCAACTGTTTCATTTTCTACATTTGTGCAAGACTGTGGTGAGCCTGAAATGGAAATTAGATACCATTATAATTAAAGCTTTTTTTTTTCTCCAATCTTACCCTCTGCTATACAGACTTTTTACTCCTACAAGGCATGAAACTGAGAAGCAGAGAAATGAAGCAGCATCACAAGATATGCACTTTACCAAATGTTATTTATGTACTTCAGTATCTCCTTTGCCAACTATAATTACCTGGGAGTTACTTGGGCAGGTCTAACAGCCAGATACAGATCTCAGGAACCCTGTGCTGAAAACCACATCAGCATATGCTAAGAAGGTCATAAAAGACCTTCTTAGTCAAAAGCAGTTTGGTGAAACTGACCCATCAATAGACCAAAATAATTATTATAAAAAGCAAAGCCATAATGAGGGAAAGCCATTGATATTAATATAACATAAATCATCTTTCCTGGAATAAAATGCTTGGAGACTTCGTTCTTTCAAGACATTAATCCTCCAGAGCAAGCTTGTTACCAATGTCTGTTGTTCTTTACCCAGATTAGACCCATCCTCTGACTAAAGAGCACATCAAGAGCTCCCTCCCACATTCTCTCAGGAGCCCCAGCACTACAAATAAAAGCAGCCCAGTGTGTATCATTAATGACAAGTTATGAGAGGATCTAGGACTACAGCCAGATGGGACTTTCGCTGTGCTGTGGTTCTGTAGAGAAGGTGAACCCTCAGCCAGGTCAGATCACTCAGTTTCCCTTATTCTTTTCTCCTCCGTGCAAAGATTTGCATTAAACCGTTTTGTCACAGCAGCTGGGAGGAGACTGCCCTGCCCTAAAGGGCTTATAATTGAGCTTCACTAAAAGACAAAGGGAGCCAAGTGAGGAGATGCTGGGCAGAAACACAAAAAACTTATATGTTATGTAAAAAAGGCAAAGTGAATTTTATTTTGGTACCAGTTAAATTTTATTAGAAGAGTTCAGAAGCACACATACTGGCAGTTATTAGAGCTGCAGTACAAGCCTCAGAGGTTCAATTTTCTGAGTGGCTACAGCTGTACCACCTTCTAAATCCCTGGGTCCTGATTTATTCATGGCATTAGGAATGCAAAATGCAAGCAGAGGGAAGTAGGCCAACAAGAGAATAGAAAGCAGGGACACAGAGGAACCAGTTTCTTCATTCCAGCTGAAAACAGGTTGAAATTATTAACTCTTTCAGAGTAAGCTCTCTCTGAAATAGCAGCACAACTTGCTGTATAAAAATGCACCAATTGTTTTCTCCCCACAAAATAAACTCATGATTAACAGAAACACTAAGCAATCATGGCTTTGGAAAAGAATTCAGCTTAACTCTAGTCCGAGGCATTTGCATTTCCAGATGCATAATGCTCAGACCAATGTGTCTGACCGGGAGGGGTTAATGCCTTTGGTTCTGTGCACTGTGGACCAGATGTTCAGCTGGTACAACTCACCAAAGATCCATGAGAAATTAGCAGAGCTGCGCCTGCTTCCCCCAGACAGGATTCTGGCCCTGCACTTTGAACTATCGAATACCCACTCAGAAATTTTTCTAAAGCGAAAACCTTCACTTTTTGAAAGCACCTTAAACAGGCTCCTAGAAAAAGCTGCAAATATCGATAAGCTGAAATCACCACTGCCCTGCCCTGCTTGTATTATTACAAATCCCCTAAATCAAAAGCACGTAGAAGCCTCCTGAGAAGGGAAGCCAGACAGGAACGGGAACAAATCATCAGCTTTTATTCATGGGCAGACAGGACACAAACCAGCATTCCCCAAGATCAGCTGATACTAGAAATTCGGACCTTGAAACCTCATCCTCCAGAAATAAATAAAACAACTCGAGAGCAAAGCTAAGCCACATGAAGGCATACACTTTCTCTCTACTAAATCATGCTCAATATAAACCCCTCAGAGGGAGGCTGCAGGCCTGACCTAATCTTAAATATTCTGAGGTGCTTGTTGACATGAATGGGAGCCTTAAATGAACATTTAATCCAGCATTGTTCCTTTCAAATAGTATCAAAATGCAGTTGTTTCTGCTACAGTGTCACAGCTTAGACACATAGGCTACAGTTTCATAGTATATACATTACAATGAGCAGAAACCAGCCCTTAGAAGTATATCACTGACTTATCACTTACTAGGAAATGGATGGATCTTGGCTATTGCTGTTTTAGTCCCCAGAGCAGATGCCATGGTCAGCCAAGGCTTTGAGCATATGCTTGAAATAGAAAATGCTCTACAAAATTTACCACTGTGATTAGATGGTAAAGAGTGAGCAGGGAGGAAAAAAGTACAGCAGCACATTCCTCCCCGAAAAGGGCCATTCTTCCATTGAAGTGGAATGTTAAAGTCAGGTATCTACAGAAAAAAGAAAAAATGTCCAGATGTGAAAGACTACAAGAACTACCAAGTTGTACAAAGATGGTAAAAGTAATCTCAAGTGCCCAATAATACAAGGCACATCACCGCTATATGGAAAGGATTTTAGACAGCCATCTTAACCAACAAAGCTGAGGGAAAGGGAAAATTACCTGCCCTGTTACTTTATTTCTGCACCTCTGAGTGTCCAACCTCTGCACTTGAATGACAAGTTTGTACACAACTTGTTCAAAGACTTTTGTAACACAGGGTATAATAAAAGACCTGTGATGCTCCAACAACAGTCTTCCATAGCATGATTCCATGTTTTCTGAACCAAACACCAGCCTCAAGTGAAAACTGATCTCAGGGACCAATAATTATCCAACATTCAGTATATCCTAAAGGATTCTGCTATAAACCTCTTTAAATACATTTACATACATCACATACACTAAAGAATCTAGGCACCTTTCGCAGTTGAAATGAAGCCTCCAGCAGCACATTCCAGCCTGACAGGAATGCTGCAGAGATCCTTCCAAAGAAACTCCAAGCAGCACCCAGGTAACATGAAGTCTGCCATCCTGTCAAGAACTAAACACTGCTTTGTGATGTCCTGTGTTTGAATCAGCCTGTCCTGCACAGATCTGTTGCCACATCCATGTCTTCATCTCCTGCCTTCCTAGGGCTGTCAGTCCCTCCAGCTCCATTCCTATACAGAATCCTAGTGCAGCAATACGGAAGAACAAGTCTGGTCACCATTGAAATACAGTTACATGGTGTGAAGACAAAAAAGATCAAGTTGTCCCAAAAGAATGCAGTACACAGGCTTTCCAGCATAAGTGCTATTATAGCATTTGCCATACATTTCTAAAAGTAGTTCCATAGAAAAATTGTAAAAATAACTAAGGAGCTACAGAGCTCTCCTCCTTGGGTCCTTCGCTGAAACCTTTAAGGATCTAACAAACAGGCACCACTGTGACAGGGTTTGCCAGCCAGTGGTGTTGGGATAGTCCTCAGCCAATAGGCTGAGCTGGTCCCAAACAGTACCAGCTTTTAAAGGAGATAACTGGTCATTTGTCAGGGTCACATCTCAGAATATATCCACCTGGAAGAATCTGTGATTTGTGGAGTTTCCCCCATTGAGAAAATATAACCAGGATTTTTGAAGACAGAAATTAGCAAGCAGCACTTGTACTGGCTGGAATAGCACATCCAGATGAGACAGAGCAATACTTTAGTCTAAGCAGATTGCTCTGCAAATCTTTCAGAGTCTTCAGTGAAAGATTATATATAATCTCTCCAGAGAATAAGAAACCTATAAATATATATACATGTATTAACCAAATCATTTATTTGAGCCGTGAAGAATGGTACTCAACCTAGAGCCAATCTGATTGAGAGGATAAAGGAACCAAACACATCCTTAGCAGGATGGTCCTCTGAGGACCAAAGTACAGAATTCACAAGGCAAAATTCAGTATATGTTGATCCATCTTTCAAGTGCTTAAAGCCTCATTTTACAGCAGTGAAATGAAGTTCACTCAAATTTTGAAGACCTGAGATCTGCTTCTCCCAACTTCTACTCAGCATTTTAATGAAATTACAATAAGAGATACATTTTGTAGCAGAGTTCATTCAAATGGCATGTTGGAAACCTTTTACAAGATATAAATTATCCATATATACACAGTATAAAACACAGAGCTAAAAATACAAGGAAAGTTACATTTGCACTTCTCAATAGAAAATGGTGAGCTGGTGGCAACACTGTTCAAGTGCTCAAATCATTGATAAGCCACCAACCGAGCATCAAATTTGCCAGCTGCATTAGAAGAATGTTATAAGAAATGATAACAAAAAGTCTTTTTGAAGCTCCATAACAAAAGTGAAGTTGAGAAAGGTCAGTTGGTCATACTCTGTATATACACAGTGCAACAAGGAACTGGGAAACTCAGTGCTCCAAGCCAGTACATACACAGTATCCCCAAAAGGCCAATTGAATTGCTTCTCATTACCTGCCGTTGAAGAAGGCAAAGCAGGTCAGGGATCAACATTACTTATAAATGAAGCAGCATTGTTCATTGCAGGTTTGAGATAGAGGTTTGTTTCTCAATCAAACCAGATACTGCAACTGAGAAAAGTGAGGATGAAAAATGTGGATGATACATATGAGCTCAGCAGCTTCAGACCAGAGAAGTTCAAGCAGGGACAAGAGGGTTTTCAGGGTTAGTGGACCAAGCCAGAATTCCTTCCATGTCTTTAACTTTCCTAAAATAGATGTCAGTACAAAAATGCAGACAAGGGTAATTGCTCTGTTTCTTTCCTCTCCAGAAGGAAGAATTAGTGACACAGTCCATTAAATTCTGCTTTCTTCTTTCAGATGATAAACAGGCTCCAGTGAATCCCAGTGGCACATTTACACATTCTCTGATTTACTGTGAGAGGCCTGGGAAATACGATTGACGCTGCTTTCAATGAAGACCTTCAGGCCGTTTAAGCCTTGCAAATAGAGATACTCCAAGTACCTGTTCCACTCCTTTCCCTATAAAAACAGAAAGAGCAGTCAGATGCCATCCAAAAAGTTCCACAAATATCTTCCACAGTTTGAGAACATCCACACTAGTCTGTAAATACCCACAGATATACAGGATCACACCCTGCTCCCAAATGCCCAAACTTTTCACTTATGTATTACACATTAACTTGAGCATGACAAATCATGATCTTTTAATACTGAAGATGCTTATAAATCTCAGTTCTAAAAAGAGCGAAGTCTATTGGAACAACCGTAAAGATGTCAGAAAAAAATGAACATGGATATTGAAGCCCTCCTTCCATCACTCATGACTATTCCTCCAAATCAGGTTTGAAGTACACTGTGGTACAGAAAAGGAATCCATCTGCCCCTGTACCTGCTCAGCAGAGGATCTCTGTTCAAAACTATAACAGTCACACACCCATCTCAGAAATGCAATATTAAAGTCCATTGATAATAGAAATTCTGCTTCAAGTACACTAAAAACATAACATTTTGTGCAGCCTGCAGAAAACAAACAAACAGCCTTGTCCTGATACTGCACTGACTTGTGAAAGAAATATATAAAAATCTCAGACCACTATCCCCAGATGGCTAGATATGTAGCTTCTCAGATGATGATGTCCTTATGCTTGGCCCTGCTAAAAGATTGAACCAAAGTCTACAGTTGGAATTATCCCCTTTCAAAACTCCTATAGAACATTTATGTGATTGGTTAATATTATCACACCTCATCCTCTTCTACATAGCAGCTGAAAATAGCCTGTTTTCACTTCACTAAAATGAGAAATCTTACCTTAATTAAACTGAAGTCAACAGTGGTGTCATCTGGAAAAGCCTTAAGGAGAGGGAATAAAAACAGTATCAAGTCAGATAAAAAGTATATCCAGAGTTTCTGGGCTTCTCTGCTTAGTCCCCTCCTAAATCAAGAATTGTAAGTGTGCAAAGAAATCCAGAGATTTTTAATCATGCTTTAGAACAGGTATCTAGCATCATACTGTGTCTCCAAGCAGCAAGGTGAAGACCCTCTCGTCCTGTGCTGCAGCATTATTGAATAGCAACAGAATATTTATATGTATCTTTAACCATTGTCTCTCTCTACAGTGTAAAAAGCTACCCCTTCAAAACATTAGATGACTGCCAACAATGAGAAAGAGCAAGAGGAGAGAACTTACTGATATTTAGATTTCTTGTGTTCTGAGGGCATTGCAGAACAGAGCAGTGCCCTCTGCTGCTCAGCACTGAAGTGTTTAGAAAAGATGCCACTGCAGCTAAGTATTTTTTCCTGTCTTAAAATATCTGTGATAGCTGCTAAGCAAAATCTCTTTCTTGGTTCAGTTCTCCACCAGAAGCTTGGTTTGTTTTGTTTGCTTGTAGGGTTTTTGTTTGATTTGTTTTGTTTTAAACTAATCCTGCCACAACAGTAAAAAGACCAAAGAAAATAAGTGGTATATAACAAAAATAGCTTCCTCTGGCAAAGACTTGGGTTTACTCAACAGTAAGACATATAGCTTCAGGACACCAACTACATAAACAACAGCAAATACGTGAAGTGTTCCTAACCAGCATTCTTTGCTTCAACTTTAACCGCAGGTTTCCCTTGCTTCATTCCAAGAGCCACACTGACACGCCGTCAGTGTGCCAGTATCCCTCGCAACAAAACGGCATCTTTGCCTACACCTTGGATACCTACAAAACACAATTTCTCAGAGCAGCATGCACCTCTTGGAACAATAACTCTGGCAGGCTGCTCCCTCCACTATTCAGTAGCTGCATTGAATCCAACAGCACCTGGAATTCAAGACAACTACTAGTGGAATATGTATCAGATGATAAAGACAGCACCATATTTTCTGTGCTTGAAGTAGCTACTTATTTCTTTTTAAGAAGCCATTCTCAAAAGCTACTGCTGGAAGTTCTACTGTGTACACACTGTATTTCTAGACTTTTTGGAGTTTTAATGTTTAGGTCACACTCCACATGTTGTGGGGCTGGATGCACTATTGGGAAGCTTCTGCTGAATCAGTGATTTATTTCATTATTTAGCTATTTTAGTTCTATCCTCAAAACAATCATAAGCACAAATTCACATCTGAAACTGTTACACTCATGCTTTCATACCAAGCAAACAAAGACTATTCAAATTGTGCCACTGATCTGACACAAACACAGAATGCCATACCAGCTGTGGAAAGCTCACTTGACTCTACCAGTCAGCCAATACATCGAGAAACACTTCTCAGAAGAAACCATCAAGACAGAACATCTGGTGCTGTCAAAGGTCCAAAAGCTGGTGTACATCGTTACCTGCTGCAGGTAGAAGAAAGCATAGGTCATCAAGGCTGGGTGGCAGACAATGTTAAAGCTGGTTTTGAAATCCGGCACTGTGGTTTTCCGCAGCAGTTCATCATCCATAGAAATACCTTGAGGGTGAATATCCTTCTGGAATGCATTGGATGTCCACAGACAACCCACCATTGCTGTTAGGTACTTGTTGTACTCCTGGTATGTCTGGTTACTGAACTTGAACTGCAGTATTTTCTGAGGGACAAGAAAAAACAAAAATCAATAAATAGCATCAAAGCAGGCATGTGCTCCCTCCAGTCCTTAAAAGAATGCCAACAGAACCCCTCCACTCCATTCAACCCCGCTCCTTGCTAAGGGCTGTTCTGGCATATGGCAAATTTGCCCACAATACCTTTTTACTCAGCTCATTTTCTTTGGCAGTCACCAAGTTGGTTCGATACCTTAAAAAAAAAAAAAAAAAAAGAAATTTAGGAACCCATAATTTTTGCTACTACCAGCATTGAAAAAAACTTGTGGGATATATTCAGAAAGCTTATTCCTCCACAAGAAAAAAAAAAAAAACAACCAAACTTTATTGGTAAAAACGAGACATGAAAAAGAATTGAAAGAGACTTTATCACTTGGCATAGACCCACCCTTTACAAGCACAGTAGGGAGATAATCATTTAAGAGATGATTATTATTGGGTAAGACATGACTGATTTGCCTGGGACAGTCACCTTCATAAAGGCAATACACATCAATTGACATAGAGCCTTAAAAATCAGCAGAAAAAGTGTATTTTCATTCACTAAGCAGGGAAACAGAACCCACTGGAAGTAATGAAACTTGACAGTTGTTCTATATAATAAATACAAGCTTCTCTTATTTCCCAGCAACCGTCCTGTTGTGTTAATTACCCTGCAGACTCCTTAGAGAAAAAGCCACATGGAGAGCCCTGCACCAGCTGTCAGCACTCGGTTACTCTCCTTTCTCAAGATGCAACCACTGGAATTAACAAGGCCAAGAACAGCGGCCACATTGGTGGGATCTGCAGAGAGCTGAACGGTGCTGTCTTTGGACCTGCAGACAGCACAAAGCAGTGCCAAATTCCCAGAGTCTGGAGGTGGTAGAAGCATTTTCTACTCAGTGCATTACAGAATTTGTAAGGAAAAGTTCAAGCTTAGTGGTCAAAGCACAGGAGTAAAAAAAGAAAAAGTATAGTTAATTACTAGTGATTCCAGCTGGGTGATTTAAGTTCCCAAAACAATATCTGAAGTCCTCCTTTCCCATATCAAAGATATGGAAATAATACCAGGAAAGCAGTCAGAATCCTGTTATTTTGGATAACAGACTGAAAAAAAGAGGATATGAACCACAGCTATAAAATCATGTATCATGAAACCTAGGCACAACTGAAAATTTCACCTTTACCTCATGTGGCAAGAAAAAACATTTTACACCAAAGTAATTTCATTTCCAAAAGACTGGAAGATAAGACAAGGAGTCCCTACAGCCCACACCATTTTTAATACCTGTACATAATGTAGCAGAGCTGATTCAAGTTGACAGAATCCATGCTGAGAAGCGCTGCGTAGAAAACTCCAGGAGGAGGCATTATCAACAAAGGCAGATCATACCTCAGATACATGTCACACACCTGCAAGAATGAAGCAAATCCAGGCAGATTATTCCTGCCACTAACAAACCCCAAAGTGTCTAAGAGCAAAAGAACATGACACTGCATTCCAGCCAGCTCCACCAGCTTCACCTAGGAGTGAAGGCCAGCATGGAACAATTTTGTTCGTTTTCTTTTCAGTATGAGACATCAGTTCATATCTCAGTCTTTGCTTCAACCTTTTAGATATTCCATATGTTTTGACACAGTTACTTGCTGAGTCAAATCTACCTAGATCCATATAGAAAAGCAGCAGCCATTTTTTTCTGACGTTTTAGATAATTCTGATATATGTAGCTGGGATTGCACTAGACTTCACCTGAATTTAGACTTAAACTGAATTTAAGATTCAGTTTTAAGAGGGACATTTTAAAGTTTCTGCAGATTTAACAAGATCCTTAGCTATAATGACAGTCTCAACATAGGGAGAAATAACTAAAAGCAATATTGCTGGAACTTACGCTACTGTCCTCTACAGCTTAGCCACAGTTATATATTCCCAGTGGTATGGTCTTTGGGAAGGTATACATGAATCTCAGAAGAGTAGTGGTCTAAAAATATGCATATCTAGTTACCACAGCTCAGATCATAAACAATTTGACAATTGTTTAAGGACTCCTTTGCCTAATCTCATAACAGGCTCTTCACTGAAGATTGTTTGCCAGACCTTTACCTTTCCTCTGGCTCTCAGTACAGCTATACCATGTAAGGCATAGGCAGATATTTGCATGTAACTGAATTACTGGTATTTTCAGAAGTCTAGACTCTACACTTACTATCTCAACTGCATGATTTTAGAAAACTCTAGAGTTCTGAATATATAAACTTTGAGAAAAAAATTCAAGTCCTAGTTGTCTGCTAGAGCACCAATAATCATAAAGGGTGCATGATTCTCTGTATATTCCCATAAAACTACTATTTACTTACTTTAAACACACCATCTCATGAAAATGTTGTTGCCTATTAGTTTTGTGCATTTTTTATGGACATTTTAATTACAAGCAGATTTCAGAACTATCATTGTTTTCTCAACTCTTTAGAATTTTATCAAAATTGTAGGAGCAAAACCAGCATGGCTGGAGTTCACATGACAGTAAGTACATCTACAGCACTTAAGCTTATTTGATGCCATTTAGTTTGTCTACAGGGCAAACTGAGGAAAAAAAAAACTTTAAGGGAACATTTAAGGATATGTTTTTTGTAATTTAACTGAACATTGTTCTTATCTATACATTTGCATTAAAAAAGCATGTTACACTATATTGTTACTTCCCCTTCCACAGATCACCTCTGACTTACGAGCAACCACTTTCTAGCAGCATATTTAGCTCTGCTTATGGATGCAATAGCAGCAGCCATCACCTGTAGATCTACCAAGTATTTAGAACACTCTTGCATTTAATCAAAGTTCTGTAAACTATAATAAGGAACGTGTTTCCAGGCTCTACCTTAAAAAATGCAGACTGGCTTAGAGTACTGCAACATTGAAAGGCAAAATAAATGGGATACATACAGTCTCATAGAAATCCAGGATAAAGTGCAGCAAGAGAGTATGACTGCTTTCCAAACGCAATGCAACAGTAGAGATCCGTCCAACAAAGTTGATCAGTTCAGCAACCATGTTCACTAGTCCAGAAAGAGTGGTATTCCTGCAGCAACAACACGGCACAACATTAGTATATACACCTCTTTGCAAATGGCAAAAGGGAAGAGTGGTAAAAAAGAAACTGAAGTTTATCCTTCTGTCCCACTAAGCATTCAGCAACATGCACTTGTTCTTCAACATACCCAGTAACATATTGTTACCAACATGATTACGAACATGACCCAGCTGTCAGTGTTATAAGGGTTTTGACTTTAGGACACTTCAATTTTCAGTGTCAACAGAAATACTTTTTAAAGAAAGAGGAAGAACAGGATTGACGAGGTAGCTTACAATATAGCAGAAACATTACAGTATTATTAACCTTCTAGTTTGTCTTCATGCTGGGTAATAGGGCTAGAATATATGTCCGTATACACTAGGGAACAATGCACAGAACACTGTATTGCATTTTAGACAAACTTACGAAGAATGGCCTTCAGAATCAGACTCTGAATCCAGATGAGTCACCTGACAATTCAACCAGTTCTGCAACAGCTCTTTCAGGCTCTCAATAACACTGCACTGCAAGAGGCAAAACAAAAACAAGTTAATGACAATTTACATAAGTGAATAATTGTGAACAAAAAATGGTATGAGAATTGATGTATACAAGGAAAGGTATCAAGAGTTCCTCAGGACCACAAAGAACAGTGAGACAATTGCATATCCCCTTGAACTGAATGTGTTACATAGTATTTGAAACTCAAATTCTCCAGGAAAAACAGTTAAAATTGCAAAAAAACCCAAACCAATTACTGTCTTGTGCACTGTCAGCTCATTTTATTTCCAGTGCCCCAGTTTAATTCCAGTAAAAAAAGAAGTAGTCTTACAAGCACTCAAATTTCCAAAGAAGCTATGTCTTGGGTATATACTTCACTCTCATTTGAACCCAGACTTCCCCAAATGAAATCCCCTATACAATCACTCAGACTGCTACACCTGACTCAAGTGCAGACAGCAATATCAAACAGGTATTGTACTCACTAAAGTTACCTTAAAGTAAACAGACGATGTGAAAAAGAGCTGTGCCAGGGGACCATAGAGATGTGACTTTATTTCTGAAACAAGTGAGAAAGCAGTATGACAGCTGTGCAAAAATTCTGGCTCCCAAGATCAGACACTATCCAGCCTCACTCAAAGGATCTGCAACACATACCGGAGGAGCTGCGGAGGGGAATCCAACTCACAAACCTGAGGATTTGTGATCGGCAGCAGAAGCCATCCCAGAGAGGAAGGCTCTTATACAGAAACTCTTCACAAGAAGAAAATCCCTCCTGCAAAGCAGAAGGAAAACCTTTAAAAACTCACATGCCTGCACCCTGCTATGCTCATTTCACCATGGAGAAAGAGGCATACACCTCCCTCCTGCCACACAATTCACCAGGACATTCAAATTATCCTTCTCAATATTAGCCTCAAATTCTCTCCTGCAGAAAACAAGGCCATCTCCAGAATATTGACTCACTATATGAATGTGTGTTTTTATTACTTGAGTCACTGTCACTTCTCAGAGGTACTACAGGAAACAGGTAAGTCACAAAAGTACTTTAAAGGGAAGACTTGGTGAAACCCTCAGCTTCCACAAAACAGGCACTTACCTGCAAGAAGCACTCTGTCTCGTAGAGAGTTTCCAGGAAATTCTTAAATTCTTCTTCATATTGGCTGTTATCAGCCACACACCAGGTGCATTCTAAACAGGGGAGAATACTGTATTTGAATACAATCACAGCAAGAATAAACACAATTGGAAAGAAATTTCAGTTCTCCTCCAGTAGTTATTTTAACACTATGTGATTATCACTACAAATCTGAATAGCAGAGTACTGTTATTGAAAGGTGAAAAACCTCAGACATCCTTTACCTCCCCCTACCATGCCAGGTAACACTAAATTCCTACCTTGCTGAAGAGTCTGGTTCATCCAATAGTAGAGCCTTAGATCAACTGATTCATCTCTGAAGCAATTCATGTAATGAAGCAATAAAGGGTTTGTTAGCACTGAACCCATCTGGGAAGGAAACTGAAAGAGAAATCAAGAAAAAGTTATTCATTATTTACATCAGCAAATTGCCAGAAAATCTATCAGAGTTGTCCAAGCCTTTTACTGGCAAAAAGATCATCTCCAGGACTCATTTGTCACCCCCAGGTAGGACTAGATGCTCTGTCAAAACTAGGTAGGCCCACACACTATCCACATATCAACAAGGCACAGGGGAATGTCCTTTGTCCTCTCAAAACATTCAGTGAGCTTACCAAGACGTTCCTGAAACTCACCTCTAGACAGTGGATATTTTGTACGAGCTGAGAAAAAGTCTGCAGCTGCTCCACTGGAAAAGACTCATTTGTACTGTACAAATCAACACATTCCTTTTCCCTGTCCTCTTCTAAATTATTTTTGTTTGTACTGCTTGCAGGTATACTTATCTGGGTATTCCATTTCTGTAGAAAAGAAACACAAACGAACAGCAATGACTGTGTTCCCAGTGCAATCAAATGCACTTGTGATAAGTGTTCCCTCAAAGACCCTGTTTTGCAAAAAAAAAAAAAAACACCAAACATGTCCAGGTGTTCATTACAACAGGAATGTTGCATTTCTATACAGCTATCCCCCCTTTCTCATTGCCAGAATAAAGTCTGACTTCCATTATTTGCCAATATTCATCATGAAAACAGCTGCCTGATGCCCTTTCAGGTCTCTCTTAGGCCCATAACCTACCCTTTTTTGTGACTGAGGCTGAGCTGTGCCTAAAAACAGTGATCGGGACACTTGAGTGTTTCCCTGGTTTCTTTGCCTTACTGTGTTGATTGCTGCTTTCCATGGGCCCTCTGGGTCCCTGAAGTAAGCCTGAAAAAAAAAAAAACCAAACACACAAATTGGACATCTATCAAAGAAGTCAAACTAAAACAAAGCAATGGAAAGATCCTTTTCTATTCTGATAAATGTCACCACTGTGATGTATATACACTCAACTCTGCTTGGCAGACCAAGAATCTGGGTTTTTACACACAGAACTCATTAAAAGGTAATGAACCTGAGGAGTAACTACAGTGCAACAGTTATGCTTTTATTTGCTTCCAAAATGCTCCCTTTTCCAAAGAGATCTCCAACACTTCTGATTTCTTATCCTCATTCAGATTTATCTTCAGTTCACAGATTAAATCTCAAGTATACATTAAAATAAAACATGACCAAGGTAGGCTTATGCAAGTTATTTGAAAAGCTTCCCGAACTCAGCACCAGCAATATCTGCCAAACAGAACAAATTCAATGAGTAATTGAATTCTCAAGGTAGATACTACAGCTAAAAAAAAAAAAAAAAAAAAGGAAAAAATGAGCCCAACATCTTTTCAGTTGCAGTCAGTCTTTAAATTCCAATCAAGTGCCAAACCAGTACAAAAGTATTCAGATTGGTTTGGGCCTAGGTAACGAAGCTTTTATCATACAAGACAAGACAGCATGTTCATAAAAACAATTGAAGATGTATTTGGGTTTTAGTTGCTAGCTATTTACTTCACTTCTGTGCATGCCAAAAAATGTAAACTCTCCAAGAGATGACTGTGCAGCATAGTGAAAAGTACAAATCTATAGAGCAAGGTAAGGACACAACCAGATTGAAATAAAGCCATTTTTCTTTTATAGAAACACAACTTTCCCACATAGAAATTAAATGTCTTCAAAACAAACTCAACACCACACACACCTGAGTCTACCCCACTGAAGTATAAAAAGAAAATTTGTTGCAGAATATAGGTCTGCCCTGCTATTTTCTGTTATGCATTCAGCTTCTGCTGCATATATTGCCACTTGGTCAAAGGGCTAAGCATACTCATAGGGCTCTCCAAATGTGGAGTAATATTTTTGCTGTTGCCTCGAGTCTGACAAATCAGCTTACCGCATTTTTCCCCATTATTTTTTCCTCTTTCCCATGACAGACTTTCTAAATTACTTACTGACTTCCATTGTTATTTGTTCTTGAGAAAGTCAGCAATTTAGACAATGCTTTGTACAAATAAGACAGTTTGTTTCTTGAAGAACTTAACAATACGTCAAACAAGTCAAAACCAGTAAGAACACCAAGAAGAGGATTAAAGTAATCCTCATAAGGATAAAGGTAGATGCCACTCCATTCAAAATCATCTCATTGTGCGGAACAGGACACAAAACGCAGAGCAAGGAATCCTCATCTAAACCTGATTTTACTCAGTGAAAAGAAGAAATAGAATTAATCTTTACCACTAGATCATGCTATAGCTTAAATGGAAAGCTCAGTACAAATACTGTCATAAGTACTGGCTCCAAAGAGATCAAATCCATTTCTTACCTTCATTTTCCTGGGAAGGGTTATGGTCACCAGCTCAGGACAAAAGAGTTTGTAAACTGATAGCAGAGCCTGCAGATAAGACTGTGTTCCCTGTCAAATAGCAGAACAAGAGGAAAAACATGGGGATTATATTTTTAATATAGAAACTGAATACAGTATTCTAGAAGCTAAAATACTCCACTGCTTATTTAAAGCTTTCCAAGCCTACCTATGAGTAAGTAAACATAGATGAACAACAGAAAATGAAAGGAAGAGCAGAAACTGAATGAAATACCATAGGAAGGGGACTGAAGAAGGAACCTTCCGCAGTTATAACTAATAAAAAGGAATTAACTATCAAAACTATGGAAATAGTCTTCTGCTGTCCAGTTGCTCCAAAGACATTATAGATAGTTTTTTCTCACCAAAAAAGAGTAGATCAGTACAATTTTATATTTCTCAATAATTTTTGATACTACTTGAAAAAGGAAGACAAATGGAAAATTAATGGTTACAGATAAATGAAGCAGCCCCTTGCTTCAGAGATTTTACCACATGTATCCATTAAATATATAGCTCTATGCGTGTCATTGCACATGCTCACAAAACACAAATGAAAATTAGGGATGGGCATAGAAGACAGACAAACCCTGATGCTACAACCTACAATTCCAAGTCTAACCCTGTCCTGAGACACTAGCCATTCTTCTCCATTAGAGACATTAATCTTACAAACTACAAGATTTGAAATAAACTCACCATTTTTGCTTGGAGGTCAAGCAGCCTCCTAACCCGAAACGGTTTTACTGGAAATGCAATCAAGAACATAAAGGATTTAAAAACCACTGTATCAGATATTTACGCAAAAAATGTAATGTGACTTTTGTTATAGAAAACTCATGGCAAAGCAAGCAAGACCAACCAGGCTTATTTCTAGGTTAAGAGGTTTCCAATTCAGAAAGCGTTACACAAGTCAGGCTGAACTATCACTCATGCCTCCTTGGCATAAAACAATTGGTTTGTCACAGAATAAAAACCAAAATGGTATCCTGTCTCTTACAATTGCATAGACTCACCATTTTCTTTCCTGGTCAACAGGTAGAGCAGATGGCAGACAAAGGGGCACTGCAAAGAAAGGCAGCAATGAACTGTCCTGCTGGTACAGATGAAAATCAGGATACCCTAAAAGCAACATCTAGGCTTCACAAGCCAATATGGTTCCATTCAGCTGGCTGCCTTAAGTCACCACTGCATCCCTACCAGAGCAGAGCAGACCTTACTTCTCTTAGCAAGTAGCATGTTTTTTTACATATCACATAGGTCAATTTTGTTTAGAAACATTATCTGCACTATGAGCAGTCCCTATAGTAATTCAAGTTATTCACTAAGCCTGGATCTTGTTTCTTGGAACATGGTATTTCATGAGTCAGCAGTGAATGCACAATTACATTTTCAAAAAGAAAGGCACCTTTGAATCAAAATAATTTATTACATTAGAGCTTCTAACTACAGTTGAGGCTGCAAGGAAATCAGTTTCACATCAACTCTGGTGCACTTTCCAATTGGTCCATCATGCCTGAAAATGCTATGAAACAGTAAGAACTTATAATCTTTTCTTAAAACCAAATTTAAGTAAAATTGACTTAAAACCATTAAAAACTTTGCAAGAAATATAACTCAGAACTTCAGAAAATTTTAAAGTAAACCACAAAATATCCTAAATTGAAAGAATATTAACAATTTCATATTTGTCTAACATGACTGCTGAGATCACCTTAATATGAACTGAATCAAACATCTCAGCATTCTAGCACCTGAATTCTACAGTTGTTGTATAGCAGAAATCTCCTGATTGCTTGTTCTCATTTAAACTACATTTCAAATCAATTAAGTAGAACAGCACTTAGAGTTTCTTACCATTAAATAAACATTGCTCTAAAAGGTTTACTTTTTGCCCAAGGTATGCAAGTCACTTTTTCCCCAGGAGCAGCTGACTTCAGCTGCTGATGTTTGACATCAAAAGGCAATCCCAGAGACTGCAGCATCATTGTTACTCTTGGGAATTTAGACAGAATATCCTACTGCTCTATCATGAAGAATAGTAGTTCCTTGAAACATGCTTAGCAAACCAGACCACAGCACTGAAACTAAAATGATCCTACAGTACTTCACAGTTTCTGAATCTAAATTATGCAAAATGCAAATACAAAAAAAAAGCAAAAATGAAGAAAAATAAATTTCAGCCATTAGAAAATGCTACCTAACCAACAGCTGCACCAGACTAATTCTAGCATTAATGTGCATGCTACTAACGAACATTCAGGTTTATTTTGTCAATTCCATGTATTCTTCAGTTCTCCTTACCATCTTCTCATCTTGGAGGAAGGAAAAGAAGAAACCATAGAGGGCATTAAGTTGTTCCTTTTGATCAATGAAGTCAAACACTGTGATCAGCCATTTTAAAAAAAGCAGCTGAAAATAGGAAAAATAATCATATTACATTAAGTGATGGGCAAAAGCTAAGACCAGTCGCTAGCCAATTTAAGAGAATTATTAAGGACACCAGATAGCTACAGATGAACAGTACAGGGGTAATTCAGCTGTGAAAGAAAGCCTGCTAGGAGCACCAACTGCCATATCAGAATGGAAAAAGCAACTCAGCTCTGAATATGTGCTAAACCTCACATGTGATCTGAGGGCCCCTTATGACAAGACAGACCTTGAGGTGCCAGAGAGAGTTCAGAGAAAGGCAGCAAAGCTGGTGAGGGGCCTGGAGCACAGTCTGATGAGAAGCAGCTGAGGGACCTGGGGCTGTTTAGCCTGGAGAAAAGGAGACTGAGGAGAAACCTTATCACTGCCTAGAACTACCTGAAAGGAGGTTGTAGTGAGGTGGGGGTTGGTCTCTTTTCCCAAGTAACAAGCAATAGGACAAGAGGAAATGGCCTCAAGTTGCACCAGGGGAGGTTCAGGTTGGATGTGAGGAAAAATTTCTTCACTAAAAGGATTACCAATCAGTGGAACAGGCTGCCCAGGGAAGTAGTTGAGTCACCATCCAGAGAGGAGTTTAAAAGAGATGTAGACATCGTGCTCTGGGACATGGTCCTAGAACCAGTATCAGGCTGCAGGCAGGAGAACAGGCAGGGTCCTCCTCAGACACCAGTCATGGACCAAGAGAGTCCAAGACCCTCATGATCTCCCAGCTTTAAACTGGGCATGACAAGGAATACCTTGCTGAGCAATTTGGATCACCAGTTCTGTCTGCATCTCCCTGCAAGTACAACCCTTTTACAACCCCTCACTTATTGGACAGAAGAAGTCTGTCAGTGACCTTGGCTGTTACAGCAACAAAATGTAAAGCTGGGCCTTTTCTGCATTCCATTCCTACTGTTATCTCAGCAAAACTGTAAACAGCAGGTGTTGTCAACTCTGGAGCAAACATTGTTTGAAAAACATGCAGCCAACTTCAGAAAAGTGCAGTTACTTAGAAGAACTCAGCTAAAAGAAAAATTCACTAAAAGAGACTCGATCCTGTTTTAACCAAAACCAGAGCACTACTGTAAACATGTACTAAGTTACCTGGACATTGCCTGAGCATTTACCAACACAGAGCCAAGATACAGATGAAACCACAGAATCTTCTGGTATTACTGAGGCTGGAACCAGACTCTTCAGTATACGAGTATTCACGGTATCAGCTGAAACCCAAACAATTTAAAATAAGATAGTGCTCATGTACCAGGTTCTTTGAAATGGTTTTGCAGCTTATGTCAAAATTCCCTCTAGACAAGATTATTCAGAGCTTCATTGCTTAAATTAACAGTGCACAAGAATCTAGTAGGGACTCACATATGCCTCAAAAAATCATGAGAATTTTTTTTTCCAGCTTAAAGAGAAAAAATGGAAAATCAAGGATTTTAATACCAAAACAGCCTTTAGACCCTTGGCAAGACAATCAAAAGTCACACAAATTTCTGGTAATATTAAACAACCAGTTCCTTCAGCAAAAGAGTATATGACTGTCAGCCAAATATCAGCTTAGCAGATCACTGTTCTGACGATAACTAATTTTAAATCAAGAAAAATACTAAACTATTTGCATAATGCAGAAAGAATCCCATGTGCACCTCTTGGATTAGAGCGAGGGTTTTTTTAGAGTTTTTTTTTCATTAAATATTTCATTATTTAGAAGTATAAATGGTAGCCACTCTAAGAAAGTAGCATGAAAGTAGCACTAACACTGCTGAATTGACTGTTAGGATGATATTTTAACTTTAGAAAGTTTTGCTAATATGTCAGTTTGTTCAATTATTTTGATCTTGGGGAAAAGAAACCTACACAAACAGTTACAACAAGGAAAAGACAATGGTTGCTAAGGACACACTTTAAGCCCTCCAGAGACCTGCAATTACAAAGGCAATAAGTTTTTCAAAAAGTAATTGTAAGAAACCATAATATTTTTCTGGGTATGACTCCCCTGTAGCAAGAACTGAGATTATTTTTAGCATGAACTCAGAAATTACACTGAAGAATGGCAGAAATATTAACTTTACGATAAAATACTTAACAAAACAGTTATCATAAATACATTATCTCAAGCAGGTTTGATTAGAGGGAAAACAGACATTCACAGAAGACACACAAGTAAGTATATAAACATTTTACCAAATTTGCCACTGAGTGCCACGTTTAGCAATACATTAAAACCTTCAGGGGGTAACCCTCTTTGCAGGGCAACGCTTTCCACAGTAGTCAAGTGTTCCTGAAGAATACTATTTTTCAGTGAAACACGGTCTTGAACTAGGGAGAAAAAATATGACAAACACAAGGATGAAACAATTTCTGAACTCAAAATGAACTATTTTAAAGTTCTCTGAACTGTCTCAACATATATTCCTTTTTGTTTGGTTCTTTAAGTAGTAATATAAAGGGGAAAACCTTTTCAGACATTAAAGAAATATTACAAAGCTCAGGCATTAAAGAGGGAAAACAGAAGGTTTTTAAATTATTGTTATTAAGAATTTTGTTATTATCTTTTCAATCCTATATAGCTAACCTTAAAACTGTTCTTACCTTCTTCAAAGTAGCGGAAAGCCTGCTTAAGAGAGTCTTCCTCATTGTCATTTTTCTGATCATTAGGAGACTGATGATCCTGGACACTTTTTTCAGGTTCAGTTCTCCCTTTTTTTCGCCATGCAGACAGATCAGTTTGATTTGCATCACGAAGTTGCAGAGGCCGCTTTGGGGTCTTGGAACTCTGACTTTGCTGCATCTTTTCAGACTCCCAGCAGAGATAGGAAAATTTAACTCATTTGTCATGTGAGTTCCAATCCTTCACTATGAAGAGGCAAGAAAATAGGTCAGCCTCCAACACCTGAAGAACATCAGAGATGGTTTCCACAAGTAAAGAAAAATTTATTATCCTAACAGATTTTAGAGGGATCCCACATAACAGAGTAATTTCAGAGGAAATCATTTGGAGCCACCTGGACCCAAAAACATCAAGCAGTATAGTCAGAAGATGCACAGACAACAGTGTTTAGAAACTCATCCTTTCTTCCGGTAAAAAATGAAAGAAAAAATTCCCAAGTAAAAATTATCAAACTCTTTTCAATTTAAAAGTTATCTGATAAAATTTTATATAGTATTTTGCTCCAAAAAATTAACATAAGCCAAAAGTTAGCAAAACACAATCAACAATTTTCTTCTGAGTTTATTTTATGCATTATCAGTTTCAGTACTTGTACTGTGTATGCCAATGTAATCAGTCAGCAGGTCATGATTTCCTGAAAGGTAACACACAGATTTTTGAAGGATCATAACAACATTTATCTTCCCATTAAAAAAAAAATCTGCAACCTCTCTAGCTAGTACCAAAAAAAAAAAGTAATTTCGGTAAACTTCCAAATGAAGCGCAAGAGCTACCAACACTGAAAAAGTGCCAGGCTCTGGGTGAAACACAACCATGAAAAGTGATGTTTTCTCCTCAATATGCTGGAGAGATCAAACTTTTACCCACAAAACATGAAACTTTGTGACAACTTTCTAGATTTGGTAGCATATGTGTGCACATCCCTGGATCACTGCAACCTATCTTTTGTTCCTCCTCTTTCCTAATGCACTAAACCAGAATGAATTTCAATTCATACCCTCTCTTCAGCTCCCATTTCCTTAAGACATTAGAATCATCTTTATTCTCCTACATCTTTGTTTGTCACTAACCTCTGTGCAGCATACCAAGAACAAGTCTCTGGCTCGCCCTGTCAAGACCTCTGAAGCACACACTGATGTTCACACACAGGGCATTCACAAGTGAAATCTACTGACTGCAGGTGAAATGCTCCTCCTCAGCATTAAAGGGCAACACAAGCACATCAGAACTCCCACATAGATGTGTTGCATGTCCATGACTAAGAATAACTGAGATGCTTCAAAACAGTGAAAATTCCTAATAGTGATTATAGATTGACATGAGTTGCACTGACATGTAAGATTTGCAGAAAACCCCAGAAGACTCTGGAATCTTTCTTGTTACAGCACAAATCACCTGAGAATACTGGTTCAGAAAGTAGCTGGAGCTGACAGGCCTCAGTCACCACACTCTGGAGCACAAGAAGCTTTCTCACAGATTCTTAGGTACTTGCCTTACCTGTATTTTTTTTTCTTTGTCTTGCAGGAGTTCTACCAGAAAGGTAGAGACCTTAAAGCAGAACTAACAGACAGGCTGGAAAGCCAGCTCTGACAGCGAGCCCACCGCTGTCCAGCTCTTCAGCGCCAGACGCTTCCACACGGGTATTCGGCACAGACATACCTTTCCCTCCTCCCCACCCAACACACACAAACACACACTCTTCTCCCTTCAGTTCCCCACAGCGGCCCCGCCGGACGCTTCCGCGGAGCTCTGTGGAGGTGAGCGGCCCTGAAGAGACGGGGAGAGGCGAGGCCTTCCCGGCCCAACCCCACCGCCACGCCGACTCCGGGACCCCAAGAGCGGCAGCAAGGACCACTCTTCCCACGGAGAAGCCTCCCCGGGGGTGTCCCTAGCCGCGAGTCCCGCCGCAGTTACCTCCTTACACAGGGCACAGCTCCAACCGCCACGCAGTTCAAACCTCTGCGCCTGCGCACTTAAGGGCGGGCGGGGCTGAGGCGGCCAATGGGCGCATTCCTCGGCCGCCAGCAATTTCTCCTCTCGCGCATGCGCAGAGCCAGTACTGAGGGCAGGGACGGCGGTACTTCCGCCCTGTCCTGGGCGATCCTGAGCATGCGCGGTCAGCCCGGCGGCGGCGCCTGCGCAGTGGTAACGGCGTCTCTGCGGAGATGGGGCCGGGCTGAGGGGGCGCTAGAAGGTGCCTGCTATGGCAGGGACTGGGTGAGGCTGAGGGGAATGCAGTTATGGGCTTGGAGATAAAGACACAAAAGTGCAGGGTGCGGGGGAAGATACGAAGAGTAAATTAGCATAGTGCTTTTACAAAAGGACTAAATCGGTTCTTGGCGCCTTATAACCTCTAGCAAGCAAAGAGGACTGGTAGCTTCCAAAAATAGTTCGCTAATACTGGGTGGCAAAGATGGAGGTCAACCCAATATAGATAAATACAGAATTCTTGTTACTGGGCTTCGAGAAGAGTCTTGTCTTCCTCTGTAATAAAGACCATGTAGCCACCACTGCGGATCGGTAATTTACATTGTTCCAAATGAGAAAAGGGGACATTTCTCAGAATTCACAGCGCAAAGCTTTGGCAGGATAAGCTTTGCTATGCGGAACATTTTACATTCATTATTAAGGCATTGATACACGAGTGGGTAAAGAATGTTACAAAGGACAGACACTAGCTTCCAAAAGTTTACTGAGTCAGGCGCGCACAGGAGGCCCAAAGGTTGCAGCAATTCAGCTGTGAGTACCTTGTGTAGGAATACCTGTCATGGTGTGAGTTTGAGTTGGCGATATTTTAATTTGGTTTTTAATTGAAAAGTGATTAATAGCTCCAGTCAGGGTACAGTAGATGAGGTGTCTTTCAGGAAGTACAGTAAATCCTGTATACATTTGGGATGACCTGGAGGTAGTCCGTGAAGATGAGAGATCGTCTAACAAAGGTGGCCAGTCGGTAATTTCCTTTGTTCAGGGTGCACATCTGATAAGGGATAATTATTCACTCTTTGGGGCTGTAGGAGGAGGATTTTTCAGCATATATATATTCGAGACTACATCTGTTTCAGCAGCGAGCTCAACATAAGAAAACTGGATATACTGCATGTGAACATCATCAAATTTATAGAAATGTAATACTGATATTTTACTGGAGTTTTAATATCTTTTCTTGCTGCCATGTTGTACAGAAGTGGAAATTTATATGAGACTGTTTCACAAAAATGTTCAAACATCTCTTTTAAATTCCTGTGGTTATTAATTTATAGCTCAGTAGTGTTCAGATGGCTCCCATCCTGCATCACCTTGTCTTTGAAATTCCCCTGATGTGAGTCTACCCATTTTAGGTGCAGTGTGTGAGTGCAGGAAAAATATTTTCAGATGCATCTCTCAAAAAAAAGAAATTTATTTCCATCAAGACATTTTTCTCCAAATTTCAAAAACTTTATTGTCATGAATAATTAAGAAAATGAGGAAAAACTGAAAACAGACATCAAGAAAAACAAACTCAGAGGTAACACATGCTGCTTGTGACACTCTGTCAGATTTCAGGTACAAAACACAGGGATTCAGGCTCTGGTGACAGGACTTCCCCCCACTCACCAAAGCTGCATGTGGGATGAACTGCACACACTCAGACCCTCATCTATCAGCAATAACCAACAATTCTATAAAGTTGCAGTAGTTGTGGAAAAAGGGATTTTTCTTCTTGCATGGAAATAGGGAACATGATGCTGTTTGCCAACAACAGACATATTTCGGAGTTCTTTGGGCAGTTCTGCTCCCCATCCCCTCACTGGGGATCCTTACTTTCTGCCAAGAGGGGTAAAGAGATGCCATTGCATCGCGTGATGCAGGCAAAAAGTACTGTTATCAGGCCCTTCTCC
Organism: Patagioenas fasciata; assembly: GCF_037038585.1. Classification (NCBI taxonomy): domain Eukaryota; kingdom Metazoa; phylum Chordata; class Aves; order Columbiformes; family Columbidae; genus Patagioenas; species Patagioenas fasciata. Next base: position 18,881,280 of record NC_092530.1, read on the forward strand.
CAGTTTTAGAGCCTCTGCGAAGTGTGGAACTCCAGGAAGATGCACGTATCGCATCCCCTGTTTTCCCTGGATAACCAGTCCAAAGAAAGGACTGGGCACAGAGGTAGCAAAGGCTGAGGGAACCCTCTCATACACAACAAACAGTACTTTTTTGCTTGGTAGGGTCCTTTTCCCCCTAGACTATGGAGAAGGAAATGTGGATGGGGCCACACAAGCCAGCACAGCAACATTGGGTTATGTTCTGCCAGCCGCTGTTGCTGAGGCCGCCGCACAGCAGAAGTGCATCCAGGCCGGATGTCGCTGCCGTGAGGCTCGGGGCTGGTGCTCGGGGACTGATCTCCCTGCTGTCCTGGTTGGCACCACTGCCTGCCCAGGGCTCTGCCCGTGCTCTCTGGCTGGTTCAGCAACTCCTGCTGGGGCCAGGCTGCTAACTGCCTCCGAGCTGTCCTGCTGAAAGCTAGCTTGTGTTTTTCTACATAACAGGGCAGCAGCAAAAGCAAGACTACAGTGTAGACATACCACGTCTCTCAGACCCCAAGTGCAACTTTATTTAGACAGACAAAAAAATATAAATAAGTAAATTAAAAAAAAACACAAACGAATTTTCTGGGTGATTTTGGAGAGAGCTGCCTCGAGGGTCCGTATTTTTCACACGCACTCAACTAGGAGACCTTCATTTTGCCTTTTTCAGGAGCTGCTTCATCGATGAGTGGCTGCTCATCTCCATTCACAGACAGGATCCTCTTTTCTGGTGGCTGCTCCTCAGGCTGGCGAGCAATCAGCAGACGGCAGGTAAGCAAGATCCCAAAGACTAGGGCATGGGCGTAACGCTTGAGGGGATCCCCCACAAGCTGGTGGAAAAAGAGCACAGCCAGCACAAGGAGGAGGAGGAGAAAGTTGGCCACGTCTTTGGGGCGACCAGGCACCAGTGTCATGACAATGCCGCACGCCACTTCCAGGGCACCGATGCTCTTGCGGAGAAGGATGGAGCTGACTCCCATCTTCTTCAGCATGGGGAGGGCCCGCACGTAGCTTTTGTATGCTCGTTTCTGAAATCAAGTGGCAAGAGCGTGGAACACCATAAGGTGGGAAAGTAAAGGCAAAGGTGACTTCCATTGAAATAGATCGATGTGCAATATGACCATTTCAGTCATCACAGACCCCTCTGGCACAATATTCAGTCTGTACCCCTAAAGCTCCTGTTGGAGGGGTATTGATACCATCAGCCTGCAATTCCCTCTTTATAAGCTGTTGTGTCCTCGCTGGAAAAGTTCTGCAACCTAGCACCCATCTTTGGAGCTAGGAGCAGGCTGCGTGTACCTTCTCCAACAACTGAAGTTATTAGAATTACAATGCAGAACCGTGTTGTTAGATGAAAGTACCTCTCTCTAAGAGTAACTCGTACTTTATAATTAAATAATACACCTAGTCCCTGCAAAGCCAAGGCACAGCAAGTAAAAACAGAAGTCTCTTCCTACCTCAAAGCAACTTAAAATATCCCAGTGTTATGGGCAGTATGACATTCGCATGGGACTATCCATCAAAGCTGAGATTTACCAATCCTGTCCTGTGCTAACATACCTTTATGATCCTTTCTTTCCTCAGATTAAAGCAAGCTGACATTTGACATCCTTTGCTCCCTGGTTTATGTGGGATTAAGAAGCAGTATAAATTGCAAGACTCGGCCTCCTTACACAGCTGCCTCATTGTTTCAGGGAAGAAACAACCTCTGTCCTTACACATATTCAAGTTCTTGCATTTGAACATTGGGTGCTCACGGGATCATTGGTTTTTTGTTTTGTTTTCTTTTTCAATCAAGCATTTCCTTTATATTTTAATATAGTTATTGGAGATACTGAGACTGTATCCACTTACACTTGAGTATATGATCCCTGCAGATATTCTTGCCATTGTGTTCTCCACTTTCTAATCAGGGAGAGGGAAATGGAAGCCAAATCTCAGGTACAGAGTTGTTCAGCTCTCACAGACACTGATCACATTGTAGATTTCCTTCCATGTGATTTTGAAAACCTACACTACAGACACACAGAACTTCCCCACTTCTTTGTAAATATTGCTGCTTCCTTCTGAGAGGAGCTAACACTTCACATGCAGTTAAAAATACACAGCACTGTCACCTTTGCTGCTAAATAATTGAAGATGTCATGACACACTCTAAATGTATGCATTGTAAGGATGCATTTTAAACTTTCAGTCAATAAAACCTCTCCTCAGAGCAGAGTATTTTTAAGCAGTTGTGAAAAATACAGCTTTATAAAGAAATGTACAATCAGCATGTCCTAGAGTACTCCGCTATTTTAATAGACAAACTAGTGTGTCTGGTTTTTGTTGAATGAAAAACTGCAAGTTCGGTGCTGTGGGTACATGACAGAGGTTCTGTATTTGATCAAGGCAAGAAGCCATGCTTATTGATTGGCAAGATCAGGTTTTCACTGTCTCCATTACATGACAGACTACCCTGGTATGCAGCACAGCAAAAGCATAAAGCCTAATGAGCCATGAACATGGTACAATATGCACTATTAAGAATGATGGTGCTGTGTAATATCCAAGTACCTTCGCTTTCTCTTTGTGAAAACAAAGATCATTCCTACCTGTAGGCCTGACACTTGGTAAAGCAGAAAGGGAGAGAGAAGCAAAATATTTTACAGAACAAGGATTTTGCAATGCTTCTAAAGTCTCAGTGCTTTTTTCTGTCCCTTATGTAGCAGAAGCTTAAAAGCTTTGTTTTCTGGGCATTTTGACTCAGTCTCTAGCTCCTGAGTTACTGATTTTTCTTTGTGAGATCCCTGTGATGGGCTGCAGATGAGGCACTGTGATTCAGATGTTATTTGAGAGCTAAGGAAAAGCAGCTGGGCAGTTGGAGCAAAGGGAGAGAATAGAATGTGCTGGAAACTTCCAGCACTATTTTTTTTAGGGGCATAAAAATTATACCAATGCTTTTCAGCCACTGCAATAAATATGGTGGGGGTTGGCGGAGACGGCAGGAGAATAAACAAACATAGACAAGGAAGCAAAACATGGCAGCAAGTCCCCTGCCTGCAGCTCCCAGCCGGTAAAGCTCTGCAGCAGGGCTGGCCCTGGCCAGGGCGAAGCACTGACTGGCTCAGCAGCTGGGAAACGCAAAGCGACTTCTTGTTCCTCTCCTTGCCCCTCTCCCATTAGGCAAGAGAAGGAAAGGCTTGTTTCCCACGCTAAAGAGAATAATAAGACGACTATTAATAATGTTTTCTTCTGCTAGCTAAGAATCATAGAGTGTTTCGCGGTCATTAATTAATCCCTGCACAAGTCTGGTGAGGTAGGGACAGCCAGTGACATTATCCTTGCTTTGAAGCAGAGAATTCTAAGGGTGATCATCTGGCTGCCAAAACAGGCACCTGCTTTTCCTACCCCCAGTCCAGAGGGTAGTTATTCTCCCAGGGACCAGCTGTACCTGCCTGCTACATGGCTGGCACTTCTTCAGACTTGGCTTTTCAGAGTCCCTTGTGTCCCCATCTTTTTTGCAGACATCGCCATGCTGTGCTACCCCATCATCCTCCTCCCCTCTCCCCATCCTTATGCACAGGAGGTTTCTCCGGGGATAAGGCTCAGACGGAGCCAGGATATCCTCGGCACTGCGTATCATTTGTTTCTTTCTGCATCAAATAAGGAGGCAGACAAGCTTCTTCCCTCTCGCTCCCATCGCTCAGGGCTCCAGAGCAGTCACCCTCCGTGCGTCCCCCCACAAACACGGATTCTACCGCAAGGTTGAGAGGAGAGACCCCGAATGCACCTCCCTCCGTGCTGCCGCTGCCATACTCACCATCTCGTTGTAGGCATCTCTGCTGAGCCGAGGGGTCAGTTTGATAGTCCCCATAAAGACAAAGAAAAGCCCCAGGGCCACCGAGAGGGCGACGATGGTGATAGTCCTGGGAGATGCCATGGAGCCGCCCGGAACCGGGCCTGAGAGCCGGTCCTAGCGAGGCTTTGTGGCTCCGGCTGCCAGGCTGGTTGGGAGGTAGTCAGTCACCATTGAAGGAGAGGGATAAAGCTGCAGAGGCTGCGGGGTGACAGCGGGAGAGGGATGCGGCCGCCTCCGCTCAGCCACCGCCGGGTCCTAGTGCCCGGCAGCTCCGGCACCTGCCGAGGCCCCGGCGCTCCCGCCGCTCCGCCCGTGCTGTCACCCTCCTCTTCCCCGCACGGGCCGTAAATCACCCACAAAAAGATTAAACTGAGCCGGTTCTAGGGGTGCGGAGTGGCAGCCAGACGCATAGAATTGCTCACTAGTGGGAAAACAAGACACTGAGATGCTGGAGTGAGTTCAAAGGGCAACGAAGCTGGTGAAGGGTCTGGAGCACGAGTCTGATGAGGAGCTGCTGAGGGGCCTGGGCAGGAGGGTTCAGCTTGGAGAACAGGAGGCTGAGAGGAGACCTTATCACTCAATACAGCTACCTGAAATGGAGGTTTTAGCGAGGTGGGGGTCGGTGTCTTTTCCCAGGTAATAAGTGATAGGATGAGAGGAAATGGCCTCAGGTTGCACCAGGGAAGGTTCATATTGGATATTAGGGAAAATTTCTTCATGGAAAGGGTTGTTGGGCATTGGAACAGGCTGCCCAGGGAAGTGGTGGAGCCACTGTCCCTAAAGATGTTCAAAAGGCATTTAGGCCAGGTTCTTAGGGACATGGTTCAGTGCTAGAGTTAGGTTATGGTTGGACTTAATGGTTTTAAAGGGTCTCTTCCAACAAAAAATGATTCTATGATTCTATATTAGTAGAGGGCATGGGAGTAACCTGCTATGGAGGGAGAATAGTCAGAGGTCTCTTGTACATAGGCTGCTTTCAGTTTCAGATGCTTTGACACTAATACACAGCAAACAACATCTTGCTTAATATATTTGCCCCAGAAAAGTAAAAAAGATGTCTTGCCCCTGTGGCTCTCCTGGAACCTGATGCCCAAAAGGGACAGTGAGGCCACTGTGCAACTCTCCTCCATTGCAGATAAGACCTGTCCTGTATGTTCAGCTCTCCAGAGACTAGTAGAAAGGTTTCCTGATCCTCCGTTATTTTCCAATTTAAAATCATTATCTCTTCCCCTCTAATTTGCAACAAATTTCCTTTCGGCAAAAGCATACCCTGGCTAAACAGAAATCCATTCAGATCTCACAGCAAGAAGCCACGGTATAATTACACAAACCAGAACTGCTGGAAAACTGCATCCCTCACTATAACCTGAAAACATGAAGCTGTAACAGTGTGCGAAAATCTTACACTTGTGGGATAGTACCAGTACCATCAGGGTGAGGGTATTTTCCAGGCTGCTTTAACCAGCAGCCAAATAAAAGGTTTGTAGGGGAGTGAAGGCTGGTGAAATGCTACAGGGAACCGTTTCACCCCAGAAATCCAAGTGTTTCCTTACAGAACAGCGTCATTAGGCAACCCTAAGTAAGATCAAAAGCAAAATTATTTATTTTTATACAAATTTTAATAAAATAAGTTAAAATCCTAACTATATCAACTCCAGTCTTCAGAACAGTAGGATATGGCTTCCAAGCTCTCAGAGCTGGTGAACTTGCTTCCTTGTCAGCGGGTAAACAGCAGCACCAGCTCACAATGAACAGTATGAGGAAACATGTCAAAAGGTATAACCAACGTGGGGGTAAATGGCTCTCCTGCCAGCTTCTTCCGTGGGTCAGGTGGGCAGCACAGCCTGTGGAAAGCAAAGAGAGCATCAGAAGCCTTCCCACCATTATCAGTAGCACAGTAACACAGAGGATGCGCTAAGGCAGTATCAGGTGTTTGGCCAATATCCCTCAGAGTCTGCAGCTGGCAGTGACTGAGATCTGGAACCATCACTACTGAATCCCAAACCAGCTCTGAAAACCCCATGGACAAGCTGAAGAGTCAGTGGCAGGTTTAAAGCTCCATTTCTCACCAGCTATGCCTGCTGAAAGACACTTAATATCCTCAGGAAATAATCCTCAGTTCTGCAGTACCTTCATTGGTTACCTGCAGACAGATATATCACCTTTAAATGGGCCTGCCCCAGATAAAGAAGTAGATTCATGATTAACAGTGAGCAGGTGACTAATCCCCTTGGCTTTGCTTCATTAGCTCGGGGCCTTCCTGCAGGTAACCTGGTGGACTCCGTATTCCACCTCCAGACGTGCTGTTTTGTTGGGGAGGGATGCACAATGATATTGTAGCATGCTTGCATTATTTGGTGTTCCTTACTGATGCACTAAAGCATCCTGCTGGAATGTAAAACTCAAAAAATACCTGTTACCTTAAGCGAGCAAGTGCAACTTGCAGGTAAACCCAAAGTAAGCAAGAACTTAAATCACTTCTGACCACACACTGACTCATCCTGGATCGCACCTGCAGAACTCACCCAGTGAAATTCAGTCGCAACAAAAACCTTCCTAAGCCAAGGTCAGATATTTACATCCTTCCCTGGACATAATAGCGTCTGTCACTAAGATCAGTGGAATGGAAGAGAGGAAGGTGCTCACTCAAGAAAGTTCCTCATGGCTTCACCTTCTGGCTTGCAGGAGATGTAGAGCAGCCTTCGGATGGACTTGCAGTTTCGGATGGCTCGCACGACTCTGTAATCTGCAAAAACAGACATCGTGCTTTCCCACTGACCCACCACCACCATGCACTCTCCAGAAGGAATCATTGCATAGCAAGCATCACAGAACTGCACTGAACTGTCTAAAATACAGGGAAAAAATAATATACACATTTTGCCATGTCCTGTGTCAGATGCAGGCTCTTAGAAGGCCAAGGACATGACCCACACTGCTAACAGCTCAGCCAATTTGGCAGGGTGGAGCAGTGGGAGAAATCTTTCTGCTTCCCAGGGGGATGAAGGATGAGAGAAATATTGTTACGTAATTAAGCAGAGGCACATAAAATCTTCCACACACACTTGTGAGACATCTGGGTACCAGGACCAGTCTGGGACTTTGCAGTACACACTGGAGTAAGTACAGTGGAGATCATTAAGACATTTAGAGGGCTGGAGCACGGCATGCACAGGGAGAGTGTGAGGTCTGGGGTTATTCAGTCTGGGGAAGAGAAGGTGAGCAGGGATCCATTTTCTATCTTCAGGGGCCTCAGGGGGATTACAGAGAAGATGGAGCTAGAATCTTCTCAGAGGGGCAGGAGAAGAGGATGAGAGGCGACAGATGCACTGCAGCAAGGGGAAATTCTCATTAAATATACTAGGGAAAAACATTTTCAAGAGGATATCCACCCTTGGACATATTCAGACCTCAGTTGGCCTTTATAGCCCTGTGCAATGCTATAAAACTCTGAAGTTGTCCTTGCTTTAATTGAGAGACCTCCAGAGGGTCCTTCTCTCCTAAATAATTCTGTGAGCCTATGAAAGATGGAAAAAAGACTAGAGCTGTCTGCTTTAAGCAGAAAGCATGATAAGGGCACTGAAAACAGCAGACTCTATGGGACTTTAGGTGCTGTCAGCAACAAGGTAAGAAACTAGTGACTAAGCAAGCAGAGGGTTTGGAGCCAGTATAACAGGTCTCGGAGAACTTGTTCAAAATTCTCTGTTTTCAAGATGAAAATAAATAGCATATTCTCTCACGAAGCCCAGCCCGAGATGGGTTCACCACAGCAACAAGGGGTTGGGGACTCTCCCACGATGACAGGAGTTGTGGTAACACGGCCTCTGCTTTTCCTCCGTGAAACTCACAGTTGGAAATTCCTGTGAAGCAAAAAGCAACCACATGGACTGAGCAGTGCCAGTCTCCTCAGACATTAACGTAGAACATGAAGTACTGCCCTTTGCTGCCTAGAGGTAACCTGTTAGGATCCCTCTGCTCACTTCTGCTCTTTTGCTCCCAATTTTTCAGCACTTAGTTTGAAACTTTCTGCCACAGCAAGTTTGAACTCACCGTTGAATGCTGCATTCCACCTGGCATCCTCAATTGCCTTTGCCACCACCTCAATACCGATAACCTTGGACACTTGGTGAGCCAGAGAGAGACCAATTGTGCCTGGAAACAAGGGATACAAAAATACTCCACACATCCATGCTGAAGAAACAAGCCTTTAGATAGAGAGGATCACTTTGGGGACACACCTGGGGAGCCAGGTTCACGCAGCCACTGCTCACCTGTTCCACAGCAGATGTCAAGGAGGACGGTGTCCCCACCAGCCTGGATCAGCTCCCCGACCGCCTGGTACAGAACTTCTGCTCCATCCGTGTTTACTTGGAAAAAGGCATCTGGAGAGATGCGAAACTTCAGGCCGAGCACTTCTTCAAAGATGTGCGGTTCTCCGTGAAGGAGCTGGAAGGGGGACTGCTCATGGGAGCAGCGTGTCATGGTGCTAGCGGAGCACACAAAAAAAAGCTCTTAGAAGGCCACAGAGAAGCAGCTGACGTCCTTTTCCATTCCTGGGTGCTCATGGGCAGGGAAGGATGGTTTTCCCCCCACCAACTTTTATTTCATGTGAGCCTTTCAAAGGGATCAAAGAATTTTTATTCTTTTTAAGGGATCTGTAATTTGCACAGCCTAGAATTCATTAAAAGGATCAAAATTACTTTGCAGAAGGCAGCAGTCCTAGGGTCTATTCCCCATTTTCACTGCTAATGTGATTTACTGTCTTGGGAAAGACACTATAGGTTGCTTTAGTTTCCCAGGCTCATAACTCCCATGAAGTAGAGCCATAGTCTATTCAAGTATTTCAGGTCTACAAAAACAAAAGATGTGGCCATTTTAAAACCATGTCTGCAAGAGGCATCCAAACATCTGTCATTCTCTTCAAGCACTCCCTGAACAGGTAGAATTTGGATTTTATCAAAGATGGGGGGGGAAAAGGAGCTGGCTTGGTTTCCACTCTTTCCCTCCATCAGGACATATACCTCTCTTGGAAATAAAGTGAAGTCAAGGCACAGACTCTTCCAGGTCCACAGGTGAAGAACTCCTTAAGCAATGCTTTCTGCATAGCCAGTGCCTCCTGTCAAGAGTGAGAAAGGAAAACCTGGCTGTTTGGGTAATGAAACACCTCAGCCAGACACCTGATGGGCCTCTTGCCAGGGGCTCTGTCCCGCACATACTCACCTGGCCCAGATCCTGGGGGTGGAAGGTGACGATAGCCATGGTGTGGCCACGGCTGGTGGTGCGCACCACGAGCTCCCGCCAGTGTCCGCCTTCGTGGAAGAGGAGGCAGGAGTCCAGGGGGGAGCAACGGATGAAGTCCTCATAGCACTGAGCAGAGGGGAAATGGCACTCGTAGGACAGTGGAGACAACCGCCCTGGTCTCAGCATAACTCTGTGCACCCCAAATGACTGGCACTTCCACCAGCACCACCTGCTTTTTCTGTTTGATTTCAATACACTGAGTGAAAGCTCTTTCCAAGTTCTTGGAAGACAAGACATTTTAATGTCAATTTGTGATTCTTATGTATTTCAACAGATTGGCAGGAATTCATTGTCACTTGATTAAATTCATTTATTAGGACAGTTTAGAGGGCTGCAACATTAATATGCAAGTTTAAAAAAAATATTTATCCATCCACCAGAGCCAGGCCTGAATCTTTTCGGAACATGAAAATGGACTTGAAAACCCAGCATAACTAAAATTACAATGTTCTCCCAAGTAAGAGTTATAGCAGTCCCTCTATCCTCTATTTCACAGTACAAGGACAGACCTATTTATTTACCTGGGCTACTTGTTTATGTTTTGACGGTATGTTCTCCATGTGGTTGGCTTTCACACAGACAATATTTCTTGCTGAAGAGAGACAGACAAATATTTACTTGTATTGTTTCAGGGCATGTAAACCTCTGTAGGAACTGACATAATAAACTTTCCCCTGAATTCTCCCATTGTACAAAACAAAACCAAACCAAAATAAATGGTATCTAAGTGCCCTACTAAATCCTGTGATACTCTGCGTACCCACAGCCTGCAGGATCTGCCAGAATTCCCTCTGCCAGTGACAACTGTCACTAACTGCCATGAAGAAGCTGGAGCTCGAAGGCATTAAAAAATGTCCTCTAGCAACTCCCGAAGGAGCCTCTGCACTGTTCTTAAACTAAGGGAGCCAGAGGAGAGCAAATTGGTTTTCTAACTGCAGGATAATGGTGTGGGCTTCCAGCAGCAAAGCAATTGAGGTTGCCTGGAAGACAGCATTCCCACATCAGTTTAAATGCTAAAGTTTGCTGTCAGAGGTCAAATGCATCCACGGAATTATTTTTCTCAATGAGAAAAGTACACAGTGACCACCCCAGCGCCTCTTGCTATGGACGTTGAGAAGCAAAACCTAGTATTGACAGCGTGAACAAGTTCACCATTGAGCAGCTTGCAAGGGGCACGCAGCTCACATCCGTTGCACAAAACCAAGCTGCTTCATGCATCCCAAACACTCCAACCTCACTCTGCTGCCTATGGACATGTGCACCCCTACATGCTCTCCCTGCTCAGCACAGGCTCCTGGAGCATGCCAAAAACATGTAAATACCATAATTAAGAATAACTAAGCTAAATCCTGGAGGGGCTGCTACCACAGCTGTCATCCTTACTGCTGTATTTAGCTAACTAGAGAAGCCAGTGTTTTTTAAGAAGCTAATGAACTGAGGTTTTAAAACTGCCACCCTGGACTTGGTGGTGTTTCTGTTGGCAGTGCCCAGGATTCAGGCTTCTGACTCAGGTCAGGCTGTCACAGCAGAGCCTTGCCCCAGCCCAGCTCACGCCAGCAGTTTCTACCCAGCTCCTTGTCCTGCACTGACCTCTGCCAGTTCCCACATACAGCCCCACGGTTTTGGGGTTCCCATCTGGTCCTCGGTTCACAGAGAAAGTAGATTTGTTTCGGTAGCCAGTAATGACAGGCTGAGGGAGAAAAGAAGGAAAAATAAAGCCTTGGATTAAAAGTAATGGAGAAATGCCAAACCCAGCCTGGTTGTTCTGGTGGTAACATGGGAAGATATAGAAGAACATGCAAAACACAGGAACAGAACTTGTGCGTGAGACCCCCAGTACTTCCCCTTGGGAAGGAGAAATGGCTCTCTGTGGCAGAGTGGTAACAGGTTTATCAGGGAAGGCTTGGGGACAAGAAAGGGCTCCTGAACACTGGGCTTGTCTCACTCTGCAGTAGTTACAGACTGCACAGCAGAAGCTAGCAAGGATTGCCACAGCTAGCAATCCCCACCAGAAGACTCTTTGAGAGTTGAGTGAGAGATTGTTAGTGGCTCAGAGGAGACAGTGTTCCCATGGGATCCTCACCGAAGGCACTACAGGCTGGAGAGGACAGCAGAGTCCGTCAGGTTGCTGCACATCTATGCCCAGCTCCTTAAGACGAGATGCCAGTGTCTGCAAAATCTTCCTCTGGCTTTCATATTTCACCTGCAGAAGAGTCCTAAGCCAGAAACACTCTCACACAACCACACAATGGTGGGCAGCAATTCATCACCCACCTCTGGGAAGGCCAACAGGAGGGAATACTGCAAGTGGGATATAGACCCAGAGGAATCCTGCATTTCTCATCACTGCAGCCACTTGGAGCAATGGGGAGAGAGAGGAATCGTGTGTCTGTGGTGCCCAAGTGCTGGCCTGGAGTGCTTGGTCCAAGCTGAAGCCTCAGTGAACCAGGTGACCCACACTGGACACGATCACTGTGCAAGAGCCCATCCTCTGTGCTGTTGGTGATCACACCCACCACCCATACGGAACCCCCCAGTTCTATCCTTCACAATAACTGAAGAATTAAATCAGCAGTAAATAGGGTCTGAAGAGTTTATAGCATTAAGTGACTAAGATGATAGGGGCTATTGCTCAAGAGGAATACAAGGAACAGTGGGGGCAATATGACAGAGAAAAGTCCAAGTAAACACATCTTACCTGCAGCTGCTCTTGATAGGGAAGTCTCCATAGTGGAGTCACCGCATTTGCTAACCTGTAAAGCACAACATCATGGTAACAGCCAGAGCTGCTCATCTTCTGATACTTATGGCATAACATCCCTGCCAGCTGCTTCCAGGGCAGGACCGTTCTGGTAGAAGTTCTGCAGCAGGGCTGGCTGTGAACATACAAACTCTCTTTTCATGGCACCCTCCTGGTGCAGAATACTTGCAGCTGGAAGAGGGACCCAGGAACCACAATTACCAGCCCTCCAGAGGACAGCCTGAGCCTTTGGCAGAAGATTGACCCGAGATGCCCAGGTGTCCTGGGTAACACAGTTGTCCTTCTGATCCTCCTTTAGAGGACAGGAACAGCATTTCCCCTGCACAGGGACCCAGAGCGGCCCTGCCGAGCCCTGGGTGAGGTCTGACTCCAGGCTGGTAAAACCAGGGGAATGAGTATTCAAATGTTACCGGGGTCAGACCAGAAAAAAAACGCAAAGTGTATGTAGAGAAGGCTGGGAGCGTAGGCAGAAGAGATCATGTTGTAGCTTCAGCTGTACTCTTTTGCTTTCTGCCAGTGAATCAGAGGCTTTGGCCATCCCTTGGTGCTCTGAAGACAGCCTGAGTCCCATCTCCCCAGAGTCTTCCCCTAAAACAACAAGATGCTGCTCTCATCACTTGATGCATCCATTCTACATCATCTCCCTACTCACATTTCCAGCCACTACTACCTCTATTTTTGCTAATGCTGTACAAGATTAAACCCACCACAGCGAAACACAGTTTGTGTGTAGCAGGTAGGGAACTAGAGGCTGCCCACTCTTACTGATCCAGGCACCCATGCAGTGGCAGTTTAGAGATAAACCTCAGAACTTAACATTACTGTATATGAGGCAGGGTGAGCAAGAACTAAACACATAAAAGCTGATTAAAAAAAATAAATTAAAAAGAGTAAGGGGTGAGATGGATATGATCCAAACTATCATAACTGTCCATCAACTACCGACTCATTGAACCCATGGAGAATCTCACCCCATAGCTGGATAAGCTCCTGTTATTGCTTACTGGGATTATTGGAGCTGCTTCCAAAGCACCCAGCACCAACTACTTTCAGGCACAGAACTGCAATCAAATGGACTATTAGTTTTTACTTGCCAGTATGGCAACTGCTCTGCTCCCAATCCTTTCCCCTTAGACCTTTTCATTGGTCTTTTCCATTATTCCTGTCCCCAGGCCAAGCTCCAGGGAAGCCAGCTGAGTCCTGGCTCTTCTATTCTCACTGGCGAGAGCTGTGTGGAGATCAAATCCCCAACCCGCTGCTCTAACCACTACAGGTGCCCAGTACTTTGGAAGAGCGCTCGGTCAGTTTGGAAGAGCCATACCTCTCCTCCCAGGATGAACCTGGCAGGCTGCAGCCCTTCCTGGGCTTTTTCTTCTCCTTCTGCTTGGCCGCTCTCTTCTCTGTCAGCAGGCTGTGGTCCCGACCAGGCAGGCTGCTCAGGAGAGCACTCAGAGGGCAGAGGTGCCGGCACGGTAGCCTCAATGCCCAGGACAGAGCCATGGTAGGAAGGAGAGCGGCTGCACTCCTGCAAGCAGCACAGCAAGCCCACCATCCGCCACCACGGCAGCTACACACCTGGAGGTGGGCCGAGAAAAACACCATATTCGTGGCGAGCTCCAGTCCAGAAAGTAAAACATTTACCTAAAAATAAACAAACAAAACCCCACCAAACACAGCCGATCTGACCCAGCGGGTGCATTTTCGCGTTGCCGAGCGCTGCCCGACAGTGCCTGCAGCGCACCCAGAGCCCCGGACGGGAGCTGCGGGGGAGGACAGGCAGCCCCAAGCGGCACCAAGTTCGTATCGTTGCCTGCTCGGCGTGTCCCGGCCCCCCCCCCGGAGCCCCCACCGCTCTGCTCACGAACACCTCGCTCCTCCCGCTCCCGGCCCACCGCCCCCGGGCTTTCGCCCCCCGGCGGCGGGACGCGGTGAGCTGAGCTGCGCCTCCGCCACCCTGCGCGCTGCTTACGGCTCAGCAGCCCCCGGGCCGGAGAGTTCCCCGCCGCGCTGCCAGGCGGCCGAGCTCGCTGCCGGGGCCAGCTCCCCCCACGGGCATTTCTCGGTGGCGAGTGCCGCCGCGCCTCTGGGGCCCGTCCTCACCTCTCGGCGCAGTGCCCTGCGCTTCCCGGCTCCGGCAATGGGCCGCACCCGCTCCCCTCGCCGTGCCCGGCACACGCCAGCCCCGGTACGGCCCGGGGCCGCCGCTCTTTGCGCATGCACAGCGGAACGGCATCCCGGGAGCGCCTCTCCGCGGGAATCGCTGCAGGGGATGCGGACAGGCTGTGAACCCACTCTACGGAACAGGGCAAGGAGCCTGCTGTTTACCCCCACCCGCGGCGGCAGCATCCGTGAATGTCACTGCAACTCGCCTCAAATGGTCTCTGCCCAGTTAGGCACCTGAAACAAAGAAGGCAGCGGCGGATGCGATCAGGCTCCCATCTGTTCTGTCCCAGGATTTAAGCGTCCTGAAGAACTCTGCAAAACAGCGGTCCTGTAGCTCCCGGGATTGCAGGAGAAGGAAACTGCCCCAAGACATCCACCCCACCTTGAATACGGTGTTCCGTTTGGGGCCCCTGTCGCGGAGGGACCCCAAAGTTTGTTTTAGGCGGACAACAAGGCCCAAAACAGGCTTTTATTCTGTCCGGGAAAGTCCGGGAAAACAACCAATTAGAAACGGGGTTTATAAAATCAGTTAATACTCCAATAACATAAAATACAGATTTGGGTATCAACTTGAGGAAATTATTGGGATACAGCAAATAAGAATAACGGAGATCCACAGTATGCATATACGTGGCTCACCAAAAACAACACCAGAGACGTCCCTGACTCCAGGAAAATACATGTGCTTATATTTAAGCATGGAATACACTCACTGGTCTAGTGAGGAAAACACCCACCCAAGTGGCAAGGAATTATTTAATACACTCGCTAATCTGGCAAGGAAATATCTAAGTTATCACTCACCCACACACGGAGATGAAGCAGTCCCATTTTTCTTTCGGGAGGTTACCTTAGACGGCGTCCCAGTCCCAGGAGGGCTCTCGGTGGCAGCATTTGCCCCGTGCTCCAAGAGGACCACACACAAAAGAGTAGCCTCGGCAGGACCTCGTTTTATAGTCTTGCCAGATCTGGCTGTGGGCAGTCTAGAAGCTTCGCGGCTTCTCTGCACCCTCCTACTGTGGCTCGCGCACCCCCTCCTCTTTCCTAATGACTTTGGCCTGGGTCTCACAATCAGAGCCATTAACTTGCCCCATTGCAGGAGAGGGGGGAGGTGTTAGGGAAGAGAGGGGGTGTGCACACATGTAGCTGCCACATCAGTTCTCAGCGGAGAGGGAAGTGGGGGGGAGAGTATACTGCCACAGCCCCTCAGAAGGATGTTGAGGAATGAGAGATTGCAGAGAAGGCAACAAAGCTGGTGAGGGGCCTGGAGCACAAATGTGATGAGGAGTGGTTGAGGGACCTGGGGCGGCTGTTCAGCCTGGAGAACAGGAAGCTGGGGGGAGACCTTATCACTGTCTACAACTGCCTGAAAGGAGGTTGTAGCATGGAGGGTGTTGGTCTCTTCTCCCAAGTAGCAAGTGATAGGACAAGAGGAAATGGCCTCAGGTTGTGCCAGGGGAGGTTCGCATTGGATATTAGGAAAAAATTATTCCCGGAAAGGGTTGTCAGGCATTGGAACATGCTGTCCAGGGCAGCGGTGGAGTCACCATCCCTGGAGGGGTTTAGAAGGCGTTTAGATGAGGTTCTGAGGGATATGGTTAGTGCCAGAGCTAGGTTACAGTTGGACTCCATGATCTTAAGGGTCTCTTTTAACCAAAGTGATTCTGTGATTCTATGAGTCTATGTGGGTGAACTCTTCTCCTTTGTACCCGGCTGCTGTTGGCTTCACCCGACAGCGCCTGCTGCCCCGCGGCGGGGCCGGGGCCTCCCAGCCGCGGGGGGGAGCTGCGCTGCCAAGACCCGCCCCGTGTCTGGGGCGGTCCCGCCCCGCACAGCCACGCCCTGCAATGGGCGGGGCACCGCCGAGACCACGGATCTGTTTGCAATCACCTCGTCCGCGTGACCGCGGCGCAGGCGCCGATTGGCCGGCGGCGCGCAGGGCGGCGCGCAGCGCAGAGCGATGCTGGCGGCGGCGGGCGGCAGCTCCGGCCCCGGCGGGGCGGGCGGCTCCGGGCCGGGCCTCGACGGGGACTTCTTGTCGCGGTACCGGCTGGTGTCGGCCAAGCTGCGGCGGCGGTTCCTGCGGAAGCCGAACGTGGCGGAGGCGGCGGAGCAGTTCGCGGCGCTGGCGCGGGAGCTGCGCGCTCAGGAGAGCCTGCCCTACGCGGCCTGGTGCCAGCTGGCCGTGGCGCGCTGCGCCCAGAGCCTCTTCAACGGACCCGCCGAGGCGGCCGCCCTGGCCGAGGCGGCGCGGCTGTTCCTGCGGCAAGAGCGGGACCTGCGGCAGCGCCTGGGGCTGCGCGGCGGCTTCGGCGAGCACGTGGCCGCGGCGCAGAGCTGCGGCGCCTTCGCCGCCCGCCTGCACCTGGAGCGGGGGCAGCCGGCGCTGGCTGCTGGGCTGTGCCTGGAGCTGGCGGCGGCGCTGCGCGACACGGGCCAGCCCGCCCGCGCCGCCGCGCCCCTGCAGCGGGCAGCCGAGCTGCTGGCGGCGGCGCGGCTGCCGCTGGAGGCGCTGCGCTGCCTGGCCGAGCGCGCCTCCTGCCTGCTGCTGGGCCGCGACTACGCCGGGGCGCTGGCGGCGCTAACGCGGGCGCAGGCGCTGGCCGGGGCCGGGCTGGGTGGCGCTGGAGGCGCCGGGGCCGCGCCCGGCGGCGCCTTCTTGGACGTACTGGCGCGGTGCGAGGTGTCGCGGGTCCTCCTGCTGCTCCTGCTGCAGCCGCCGCCCGCCAAGCTGCTGCCCGAGCACGCCCGGACGCTGGAGCAGTACTGCTGGGAGGCGGCGGAGGGCGGCGAGGGGCCGGGGCCCGGAGGCGGCCCCGGGGCGGGCGGCGGGCTGCCGCCAGCGGCGAGCTACCTACCGGCCGAGCTGTTCCTGCTGCTGCAGTCTGCCGTGCTGGCGTGCCAGGAGAAGGACGCGGAGGCGCTGAAGGCGCTGCAGGCCGAGCTCTGGCCGCTGCTCAGCGCCGAGCAGAACCACCTGCTGCATCTGGTGCTGCAGGAGATGGTCAGCCCTGCCGGGCAGGGCCTCTGAGCGCCGCCGCCTGCACTGACGGGCCTCGGCGGGCTCCTGCGGGGCGGCAGGGCTGGGCTGGGACTTGTTACGTGAAGCACTCTGTGTACCAGCGCACCTGTCAGCTCCTTATTTATTTTTACTACATATTCTGTGACAGGAAAGCAATAATTGGTGAGCGAATATGTTCAGCTACTCATTTCTTGTGTGTCTTAGTAAACTATTCACAATACATTCAAAGTTGTCAAGCTTGAAAAATTCCTTCATGTTGTTGGCCTATGACGTGGCCAGCCTAACTAGCTGAACATTATTGGGTATGTGCCGGTGTGTATGGTCAGGCTAGGTGGTGTCACGGTAAAACACATGGAGGGATGACAGCAGTTGTTAACCAGATTGAGTAAACAGGGGCAGTTCCAGGAAAACGGGGCAGTAAAAAGGATATTGTGAGTTCTTGTCTCACATGGTGGAAGTTTTCTGAGGCAAAAGCCAAACAGGACATTGGAGAACAACCATGAGCATACTGCCCATTCCAAAGACTGCAAATTGATTAAGTTCATGTGCCTCCTGTGACTGGATTTAAGTCCCTACTAGGAATTGTGGACCAAGCCTGATGATGGGTAGAAGCTTTCCCCACCAGCAAAGCTGATACTGCAGGAGTGGCCAAAGCACTTTTGCAGGAAATCATTCCCAACAAATTTGGGCCGTGAATGGCAGGTCTGTATGCTGTGTTACTAACTTTGCTGTAAGGGTTGCAAAAAAGCACAACTGGATTCACCGTTCCCATCGTAAACGACGGCCGAGCCCCCAGCGCGCCGCTACCGGCGGCCGAGGAAGGAACGGCCGCTTGTAGCCGCCTGTTCCCCCCGCAGCTCCCGGCCTGGGGCTCCGGCTGCTCTCAGCGAAGTGAAACGTACCGGTTGGGTCCGCCCCGTGTCTGGGAAGCGGGAGGGGGCGGGGCCGGTCTTGGGCGTGTCCCCAGGGGCGGGGCGGGCGGTGACCGTGGCCGCCGGTAGGGGGCAGCCCCGGCCCGCACCGCGCTGGGCGGGGAGCGCTCACGCGCCGCGCGGGACTTGTCGGGAAGGGGCGGTCCTTCCGGTCCCTGCGCGGCGGTGGCGGCAGCACGCGGCGCGGCCATGGCGGACGGGGACGGTGCGAGCGGCGGAAACCGCGGGGAACGCGGCCGGGCCCGCCGGGCGCGGGGGGGAACAGGCGGGAGGGGGCTTGGGGAGCACCGGCGGGAGGAGGCTTGGGGAGCACCGGCGGGAGGAGGCTTGGGGAGCACCGGCGGGAGGAGGCTTGGGGAGCACCGGCGGGAGGAGGCTTGGGGAGCACCGGCGGGAGGCGCCCGACCGGCAGGGAGACACCCGCGCGGGGCGCGGGGCCGCCGTGGCGCCACGTGGGGCAGGGTGGGCGGCGGGCCCAGCCTGGCGGGGTTCGGGCGTCCCCGCTCCGGCGCGGTGCGGCCGGTAGGGCCTCGGCGGGGATGCTTAGCGTGTCGCTCCTGCAGGTTCCATTGTGAAGAAGCGGCGGAAGAAGGATAAGCGGGAGCTGCCCGATGAGGACGTAGCGGTGAGTGCGGGGCTGCCCGGGGCCGGGCTCGGGGCGCCCGTGATACCGTAAAATCCGCAAATTAATAACCTCTTAAAAGCACGTTTTTGGGTTTTAAAAGGAGGTTTTCTTTATTCAGTACCGGCACCTGACAGAGGGTGTCCCTCCATATGTCTGCCGCCGACCAGTTGATCATACATGGTTTATATTGACAGAAAAAATTGCATATTTATTACTGTTTTTGACAACCATAAACATATTCTACGCCTATTGTAACACAAGTTATCTTTTAAGCAATGCTAAGCAACATTCGCAGGGCAAGGCTGGGGGTAGCGGTGCCGGAGATGTGGCCGCTCGGCAGGCAGAGGCCACGCTCCATGTGGGGCAGCAGAGCTGCCGTTTCATGGGCCGCATGGCAGCGGGCGGGAGCGCAGGCTGCTGGGTTCCCTCCTCTCATCTCATCCCGTGTAACCTCATTCGCCCGCAGGACATCCAGCACACGGAGAAATTTCTCATCAAGCCCGAGTCCCGGGTGGCCCAGTTGAACACGTCGCAGTGGCCCTTGCTGCTGAAGGTAGAGCCGTTATAGATACCTTGGGGGCCCGGCCCTGCTCCTCCTTCTCTCATTGCAGGCCTGTGGAGGCTGCAGCTTCTTCTGTGTGTAACCCTGCTGCTAAGAAACCACGTGTGACACTCAGAGCAGGGGCAAGGCCTTTACATGCAGAAATCTTGTTAGAAAGTTTATCTGGCAATATCACTTGCATGTCTGCTTTCCGAGTTTTTCATCTCTTGTAAAGACCCCACTAGATTTTTCTTGACCTATTAATTTTGGTCTGGCAGTGGCCTGTATAGAATTCTGAATTGTTTGTGCTGAGTTTATGAGGCACACTGGGTTTATTCTCCATTGTAAAGGTTGGTGTTCTCCTGTTTTCCCATCTCATTCAGTGCAGGGTTTCTGTTTTTCTCTTCCTGAATAAACGTGGTGGTTTTGTTGTCAGGTTGTTTTAATTTTGGAAGAGATCTTTCACTTAAATGTGAGAATCGGATGTTGTGTAACTTGGAAGATGTATTGGGGCAAAGTAACACTGAAACCAGGGTGAGCTTAAGAACACATATCTTTTGCTTGGCTTTTCTAGAACTTTGACAAGTTAAATGTGATGACAGCACACTACACACCTCTTCCTTCTGGTGCTAATCCGCTGAAGAGAGAGATTTCTGACTATGTTAGGTGAGTGCAATAAGGGCCAGAGTGGCTTATTTTTCTTTCACAGTTAATATCTTCAAGTTTCTGTTCTGGATTCCCCGTGTACCTTGCCACTAACCAGTAAATGTCTAAGTAAGACCTGTGGGTCACTTCCTTTAAAATTTCTTTTGTTCTGGGGTTGTGACTGGTCTGTGGACAGACATGGAAATACTTGAGGATTTTTTGGGGTCTAATGGAGAGTCCTTTGGCCTGCTAGGCTTTGAGACTGCGTGGAGTTTGTTCATAGCATTTGGTTTAAGTGCAGAGAAGTGATGAGCAGTCTGGGAAGAAGAGAATTATTTGACTGTGGAGTGTATCCCCTGCTGTGCACAGAGCAGCTCAGCATGTGCTCTCTGAGAGCAGCTGTGAGGCTCAGCTTCATTTGCTGTATAGAAACACATTTCTTTGCAGCCATAACAGATGTTTTTGTGCTCTTGCTGGGTTTGCCCTGATGCTTAGCACCTACTCTCTGTTTTCCTGCTCTGTAGGTCTGGCTTTATTAACCTCGACAAGCCTTCCAATCCATCTTCCCACGAGGTGGTTGCATGGATCCGACGCATCCTCCGGGTAGAGAAGACAGGACACAGTGGCACTCTGGATCCAAAGGTGACCGGGTGCCTCATTGTGTGCATTGAGAGGGCAACACGACTGGTCAAATCTCAGCAGAGTGCAGGTATGTTTGTTGCCTGGGACCATTTACAGTCAGTCACAGGGAGTCACTGTGGAGTTATTTAGGAGACAAAAGGGAGATTTCCAGGCTTTGAAGGGACTACCCTTGGTCTTCAGTGCCTTGAGCTTACAGATTGCTTATCCTTCTCACTCTAAACCAGTGACAGCACATCCATGCTCTCACAAGCTTTTTTTTAATTGCTTCTGTGGGGCTTGTGCTGTTCTAGGTCCATGAAACACTGAATTTATTTAAATAACTAAATTTACGGCCTCAGCTTCCACCAGTCCAGTGAAATAACACTTGGTTATCCTTCCACTAAATAAATTGTAAGCTACATTTATTTGTTCAGCAGCTCCATAATAAATGTCGCTGTGGTGGTTGTGAAAACTTTGGGGCTCTGTGGGTATGTGGCTGTGAAGCAGTGTGGACCTTGAGGTCAACATTAAATGCAAGTGGCCACTCCTGACTGCTCTTGTCGTTCTTTCAGGCAAAGAGTATGTGGGAATTGTTCGGCTGCACAATGCAATTGAAAGTGAGGCTCAGCTTGCCAGGGTAAGTCTGGGCATGTCTTAGCCACGCTGGCACTTAGCGTGCAAAGTGTTCAGCATCAGTGGGAGATGAGAGGGTAGGAGCAGAGCTCAGGTGCACTCTGTGTGAGGTGATGACACAGTTTATCCATTCTCTGAGTGCAGTGGTGCTGCCCTCCTGCAGCACCCCGATTCCTGTTCTAGGGTCTGGGTGTTGTGCAGCCTCCAGACACCCTGCAGTCTCCCAGTGTCCTGCTGGGAGCTGCTGTGGTGTGTGTGGGGCTGCCTGCAGGAGGGAAGTGGTGCTGGCAGGGTTGGAGCCCCTCTTTGAGGGGCTCTGTCCTCGCTGAGATGAGGGATGATGTCTGATCACATGCTGCTACCTGATGAAAACACCCAGCTGTGCTCACTGACAGCTGGTGTAGCATTTTGACCACATCACGGGTTCAGATTGGCTTTATTAAATATGACATCACAAATTATGATGAACCTTATGATTTCTCACTCATGGAAGTGGTTGTAGTTTCTGAAGTCTCCAAGGTGCTCCTGCATTAGGCCACAGGTGTGAGCTGTTATTTCTGCTTCTGCCCTCAGGCAATAGAAACTCTGACAGGCGCACTGTTTCAGCGACCACCCCTCATTGCTGCTGTCAAACGACAACTGAGAGTCAGAACCATCTATGAGAGCAAGCTGGTGGAATATGATCCTGAGAGGAGATTAGGTAAAGCAGAGCTTTCCTGCCTTCATATTAAACTGACAAAATTTCCTGTGTAATGGGCAGATTCCTATTCTTGGCTGATGTCTTAAGACATAAATCCTCACCGTCATCAAGCAGTAACTGCTTCATGCATTACGTTGGTGTGCTGAGAAGCAAATCAGATCTGGTTTTTGTACTGCTGTATCCTTCACTGAAGAGCCAAATGATGTCAATTAGATGGCATTAGCACTCGGTGCAAAGATGACCTTCATCTATCACCCCAGGCTGATGGCTCTCTGAAGGGTTGGACGTACAGCTTCTCTTGGAGGCAACTTCTAGATGTGGTTCATTTCTAGATATGTATTTAAATACTCTTCTTTCCTATGTTTCAGGTATCTTCTGGGTGAGCTGTGAAGCAGGCACATACATCCGAACACTCTGTGTTCACCTTGGTTTGCTGCTTGGTGTGGGAGGCCAGATGCAGGAGCTCCGCAGAGTGCGCTCAGGCATCCTGGGAGAGAAGGTAGTGGTAGCTCTAACTATAACCAGCAAATCTGAAATTGTCATAATTACAAGAGTTCCTTGGGGCTGAATTAGTTTTCCAGTGTCTGAAAATGTGGGAGCTCTTGCCATGAACAGTCTGTAACCAAAGTGTTGAGTTCAGTTCAGGGTGTTGTCCCTGTTCTGGTAATTAAGCTTTGGGACAGTGAGTGACTGGGAAGTGCACCATGGTGACTGAAAGTTTATTTCATGCTGCTTGTGTTTCTCAGTCTACAAAGCACACACGTGCCATGAGTTCGGGCGTGTGAGCTGCTGCGTAGCATTGTGACCGCTTTGTGTCAGGGCACAACGCAGGGAACTTGCTTCGTTGAAAAGAGTCTGGGAGATGTGGGCTTGTGTGACTTTGAACACCTGGACAGTCTGTCTTTTCATTTTGGTCATAGCTGAGTCCTGCTGCATGTCCAAACTCCAGAACCAGTTAATTTCCTTGCAAAGCAGGAGTATCAGAGTGCAGGTGCCTCCCCACCCATCTGTGCTCTTACCACAGCTCTAATCACTAGCAGTCATTTCTGAATTCCAGGTGTTAGGTGCTTACAACTGCTTCAGGAGTTTATTCCACATCACAGATTGAAGAGCTGGTTAATTTAGACTTCTCACTAATGTTTGTCAAGAAGTCCCAGGTTTTAACTTCAGTCATATTTCACAGTCTCCTGTGGACAGACCTTATGTCCAAGTGCTGTGTGAGATTAGGAAGGTTGATATCTGTGGCAGCACAAGTCAGACTGACCTCAAGCTGTTGATGGAAAGTGTTCTTGCCTCTCTTTGGTTGCTGTTTTGATGCTTCCGAGTTGGGCATCTGTTTTCTACACTCACTTCAGCACACTATTTTTTATTGAGCTTAGCTGATTTCTCTTGTGTGTTTGGAATTAGTGGCTGGTAGGAGAGTTTAGAAGAGTTGTGTTTCTGCAGGACAACATGGTGACTATGCATGATGTACTGGATGCACAGTGGCAGTACGACAACAACAAGGATGACAGCTACCTGCGAAGAGTTATCCTGCCGTTGGAGAAACTGCTGACTTCACACAAGCGAATAGTCATGAAAGACAGCGCGGTGAGTTCTGGGATAGTGCCAGTTGACAGCCAGGGACTGCAAAGTGTCCTCCTAACTTGGACAGTTAATTTAATAAATGGGGAATCAGGATGAACATGGTGTCCAGCACTGTCCTGATTGTGAGCTGTGTAGGACCTAGTGGCAGGGAAGCTGCTCTCCCTCATTTCAGGAGGATGCTGATGGTTTTGAGATCTGCCTCACGTCTTGTTTGCTGTGCTTTACTTATTTTTTCCAAAGTCCCCAAGTGTTATAGTAGATCATAAGAAATAGATACATAGGAATGTTATTGCTGAGACAGTAATGGGAAGCTAAAATAATGATTACAGGTACTTCTTACCTTGTTTTTATTCCCTAATAGTTTATGAGCCCTCCTGTTCCCCACATGTCCAGGTTAATGCCATTTGCTATGGAGCCAAGATTTTGCTGCCTGGTGTCCTGAGGTATGAAGATGGTATTGAGCTTAATCAGGAGATTGTTGTCATCACCACAAAAGGAGAAGCTATTTGCCTAGGTATGAAGCTTCTAGTTCTTCTTATGCCCAGCTAACTCCAGAAATAACAGACTGTGTTCCAGTAAACGCACAACAGAATCGCCACATGCAGAAGGTTTAAATAGTGCTTCCTGACGGGGACTGTGGTTAGTATGGCCCAAGGTCGCTGGTGTTGGGCAGGATGCTAAATAGCGCCCACATCAGTCCTTGGCAAGGTGTGAAGAGTTCCTCAGCCTGATTTCAGCTGCGTGATGCTCAGGTGGACTCTGTGTGTGAGGTGATGACGCAGTTTATCCATTCTCTGAGTGCAGTGGTGCTGCCCTCCTGCAGCACCCCGATTCCTGTTCTAGGGTCTGGGTGTTGTGCAGCCTCCAGACACCCTGCAGTCTCCCAGTGTCCTGCTGGGGGCTGCTGTGGTGTGTGTGGGGCTGCCTGCAGGAGGGAAGTGGTGCTGGCAGGGTTGGAGCCCCTCTTTGAGGGGCTCTGTCCTCGCTGAGATGAGGGATGATGTCTGATCACATGCTGCTACCTGGCATATCGTGCTTTCTGAGCAGATCAGTGTAAAAGCACTTCAGCAACTACCATCGTCTGTCAAGTGACTCCAAAGGGTGCTTTGTTCTAACCAGGGTCTTCAAAGAAGCCGTGTAGATGGCATGTGCTGACATTGTGCAGATTGTCATGGTGCTCAAGTGATGCATGGCATCAGGCTCCGTCCAGACCCGTGGGACTGAGTGACCTTGAAGGTCTAACACAGCCAAGCAGTTCCACTCTGTTGTTCGTACAGCCTGCAGTTGGGTCATCTTGGGAACCTGGCAAGAAAAACATAATTTATTGGTAGGATTAGTCTTCTCTAGCTTGGCTGTGTAAGGTTTTGGGAGGTGACGAAGAAGCAGTACTGCTGCTTTCTGTAGCAGTGTGGTTCCTTGAGCTGCCTGGAAGTGCTTCAGCTGCTGCTTGTGGAGTTCTTCTCCATCCAGTTGCGGCAGTGGTGCTGCTCTGAGAAATGGTTGGTCTTACTGTGTTCACTGATCCAGAACTAGTCTTCTGGTGTAAACTGGGGAGGCCTGTGGTTAATCTATCACTGACGCACTTGCTGCTTTGAGCAGGGCAGCGCTCTGAGACATTAGTCCAGAACTTATCTTCAGTGAGGTTTCGGGGTGAAATGGCACTTGCAGGGGGTGTTGCTCCTCTTTGTGTTGACAGAAGAACAGGCTGAACGCAGCAGGTTCCTGCATGGCTGTCACAGTTATGTTAAAGAGTTAATGAACTCTACTTCTGCAGCTATTGCCTTGATGACCACAGCAGTCATTTCTACCTGTGACCATGGCATTGTGGCGAAGATCAAGAGAGTGATCATGGAGAGAGACACATATCCTCGCAAATGGGGTCTTGGTCCCAAGGTGAGCGGTGTGGTGCTGCTGTCCGTGGGAGCCCAGCAGTTGGGATGTGGGACTGTGGGCCTCTTGGACAGAGCTGTGCCTCTGTCTTCTCCAGGGCCTCGCTGTAATTCTGCTGTGGTTTTCTGGAGCCACGATGGTGGTGCTTCTCAGTGCTGGAGCTGTGCCAGTCCGGTGCTGGTGGGAGCAAGGCTTTCCCTTGGAAGGCTTTCCCTTCCAGCAGCTCTACCTGTGGCCCAGGTGGCGCTGCCACTAGTGGGCAAGCGTGGGCTCCAGGTCTGTACAGCACCAGCCCTCCCTCTGGTAATGAGCCAAATGATGTGAAGTGGTTGGCATTAGCACTCTGTGCAAAGATGACCTTCATCTATCACCCCATACTGATGGCTCTGCAAGGGCTGGGCGAGGAGCTGCTTTTCCTTCTGGTGCAACTGCAACAGTGCCAAAGTGCAAACTGTCTTGTGAGACAGTTTATTGTGCTTGGAGGACAAGAGCAGTGGGAACACCCATTGTTGGGTTCCTGTCCTCTCTCAAGCATGTGATAGTTATGGAAATCAGCAGGTCAGCAGTAATAGATAAACTGTAGCCAGACTGGTGTTTCACTGTGGTGAGTGATGCAGCTCAGACTTGAAGCTCAGTGTCAAGTTGCTGTGGCTTATTCCATTCTTGTGGTTCAGGTGAAATGTAGGAAACTGGGGGGATGCATGCACATCTGTCTTGCAGCAAATGTGAGGTAATGCAGGCCAGGTTAAGAGCCTCAGAGTCTTTAGCAAAGCCCTGCATTTGCAGCTGCAGTGGTTCACCTGAAATGTGGCAAGTAATTAAGCTGGAGAAACCCAATCAAAGATCTGAGTTTCATGATGTGCAGAGTCATCTTACTCTGCTGCTGTTACTTTCCACACAAATTAGCCCTTATTTACTGATGAAGATGCCTTCTGTCTGAGACTTGTAGGCTGCTGTGCAGGGGATGTTTTGTGTGATTTGTTAGAAGGTCCTTGGAGAAATGTTAAATCAATAGTGCTGTAGTTGTTGGCTTGGCTTGTTCCTGGATTATCTCCTCTTAGGCTGAGTGGCTGAAGCCGTGGCCCCTGGAGCTGCAATCTGACTTGCTGCATGTTGTTTACAGGCCAGTCAAAAGAAGATGATGATCCAAAAGGGTCTGTTGGACAAGCACGGAAAGCCCAACGAGAAGACACCAGATTCCTGGAAGGAGGATTATGTGGATTACAGGTGGGTACAGGGTGTGTTGCTCCCACATGGTGGGCAAGGCAGAGCCCCATGCAGCAAGGGCAGGGCTGGGTGCTGCTCTTTCTGCTTGGATTGTGTTAAGCCTGGCCCAAGGCTGTTGGCTGTCTGGACCCATGGGGTGCAGTGGCTTTTCTTGCAGTCCCAGGGAATGTGCTGCTGCTGGGCAGCGCTGGAGGCAAAGGCCCTGAGCAGACAGTTATCCCTTTCTAGCCTGTGCTTGTGGTTTTAGAGGGAGTCAGTCTGCTAAATTAAATAGGGGGGACTTGCTGTTGCCCACCCCAGCCAGCCCTGGTGCAGGCTGCAGGTCTTCCCCACACCAGTCTCCCCACCTAGTGCCTGGTGCAGGTTACGGAGCCGTTGCAAGGGGAACAGGGCTTTGTACTTGTCCTGCTCAGCCTGGGGATCTTCTCTTGCAGGGATGCTTCCAAGAAAGAGGCAGCTGCCATTCCCCGAGCTGTTTCAGAGACGGAGCGGGCTCCAAAAGTGAGTATTAGTTCTTTCTGGCTGTAAGATTGGTTGGGCCCTGATGATGAATGGAAACGCACTGGTTCCTTTAGGGAGTTGTTATCAGGTGCTGGATTGTGTGCTGCTTTGGTTGGTTGTTTTACAAGGGAAGCTGTTTCATATTCTGGGAGCCTGGTGCCTAGTATGTGTTGTGGTTGCATGGCCCATGAGCTGGCTGGAGGGTGACCTGTTCAGGCCCTGACCTCTAGGTGTTTGTCTCTATGACGATGTACTTTGCGTGCGAGTCCTGTTGCACAGTGGGAGAATGAGGAGCTCTGACCTGTGGTGTACAAGCTGCAGCATCCAAGGAAACACAGGCTGAGAGAGTTGGGGTCGTTCAGCCTGGAGAAGAGAAGCTCCAGGGAGACTTTATTATAGCCTTTCATTACTTAAAAGGGGCTGATAAGAAAGATGGGCACAGACTTTTAGCAGGGCCTGTTGCGATAGGACAAGGGATGGTGGTTTTAAACTAAAGGAGAGGAGATTCAGGCCAGGCATGAGGATGAAATTGTTGCCCCTGAGAGTGGTGAGACCCTGGCCCAGGTTGCCCGAGAGGTGGTGGATGCCCCATCCCTGGAGACATCCCAGACCAGGCTGGACGGGGCTCTGAGCAACCTGAGCTGGTGAAGATGTCCCTGCTCATGGCAGGGGTGGCACTGGGTGAGCTTTGAAGGAGACTACTGACTGTTGCAGAAATGTCCATGCAAGAGTTGCGTTTGAAGTTCCCTAACTTGGGGCTTGTGCTGTGATGTAAAGATCTAAGTTGGGGCTTGTGCATGCCCTTGGCAAGGTGCAGCAGTGTTTCAAACTCTGGAGCACTGGGAGTACAGGAAACACTGAGAAATACGGGGTGCAATTCTGGCAGAAACAAGTCCTATACAGTGTATGCTTGAGTCTGTAGTTCACTCTCCCGTTCAAAGTATTGTTAACCATGAAGTTTGAATGATTTAGGCAAAGTAGTTGCAGTGGGCTT
Organism: Patagioenas fasciata; assembly: GCF_037038585.1. Taxonomy (NCBI): domain Eukaryota; kingdom Metazoa; phylum Chordata; class Aves; order Columbiformes; family Columbidae; genus Patagioenas; species Patagioenas fasciata. The sequence goes on from NC_092530.1 coordinate 18,909,285, forward strand.
ACAAACATCACTAGAGCTCCTTTGGAAGATGGTGTGTCTGATAATGTGTTCCCTTATCAGAGGAAGCGAGAGTCAGAGAGTGAAAGTGAGGAGGCTGTGACCCCACCATCCCCTGCTACTCCACCACCAGAGGAGCTGAGCAAAAAGGAAAAGAAAAAGAAGAAGAAAGAAAAGAAGGCCAAAGAGGCAGCAGAGAGTGGTGGAGAGCAAATAGAAGTGGTAAGTAACGGGGCTCTGCTGTGGTACTGTCCACACGTGGGAGAGATTGCTGTTTCTCCCTAGTATCTCCAGGATAAACACACCAGCATCTTACTGAGCACATCCCCAAAATGCCTGGCTCCCCACAGGCAGAGAAAGATGTCTGTACAGGTGCATTTGGAAACTGAACTGGTTCAGGGGGTGGGAGCTGGGGCAGGTGAGGCTTGCTGGGGTGGCTGTGCATGCAGTCAGGCAGGAATGGCGTGAGCAGTCACCTGTACCCCAGGGCAGTTGGTGGGTACATATGGGTAACACCTGTGTGCTGTCTGATTCCTTCCTGACCCCTCCAACCTCTTCACAGACCAGTGAGACCAGCACCAAGAAGAAGAAGAAGAAGAAACAAAAGGAGGTAGAAGAGAGCTCAGAGTAAGCGACTGGATCTGTCCAAAGCAGGCGACCTCATCAGTAGGGAAGGAGGAGTCTGAGGCCTTGAGAGAAAGAGGACTGGCTGCATGGCAGATGAGCGAACAAGTTCCAAGTTCCTTTTCTGCTGTGTGTATGAGTGAGCGGGTGTGTTTGCCCAGAACACACCTTGCTTAGGTACCCCTCCTCATCCTGTTTTAAGGGTTGCCAAAGGAGCGGAGTGTCTGACTGCCCCTACATCGGATTCTTCTCGAAAGCAGAACACCATAATGCCAGTAGAAGTGGTGTATCTTCAGGGAAGCTGTAGCTCCTGGCTCTTACTTGGTGTCTCTGTTTTCACCTCTAGAGGGAGGAATAACGTTTCTCCCTGCTCCTGTACTGCCTCTTTCTTCCTTTTCTTCCAAGGTTGGAGCTGTTACCTGACAGTTGCAGAATGTGGTGGTGGTTGGAGGACTGGCTTTGTCACAGCCCATCTGAGTGGATTCAAGTGGGGACAGTCATATTGGTTATTTGAAGGGCGCTGGTTTGTTTTAACCTGGCCATATGCTTGGTTTGACCCTCAGGTAGACAAGATCAAGTAGTCCACCCAGATATCCTTCAGTACTTTTTTGAAACTTATCATAAATGGATTAGAACATTAAATTGCTGCTTTTTGCTTTTTAGTGTGGGGACCTGCTTGTTAGTTGTCAGCTGATCCCCAGCCCCAGTGACCTCGTCAGTGCATACCTCTTGCTGGCTCTCTGCTCTTTTCTACCCAGCTGTTGGAATGGAACTGCAGTGCTTTCACTTGCCTTCCCTGGTTTTGATATCCCATGTGCTCTGAAGGCTACAAGCAGGGTTGCTGCTGGGTGGCAAAAGCAAACTGACCAGAAGGTGGCTGCCCTGTTTGCTTTTCTAAAGGGCTGTAAGGACTGGAGTCCTCAGGAGGAAAAGCTGGGCCAGAGGCAGCTCTGCAAGGGTCACTGGGTGTGGGGAGAAAGACTTGTCCTAATTTCCTTATCTGGGGTGGCCCACTGCGGGCAGGAGATCTCTCCTCTGTCACAGGGGTAGTGCTAAGCCAGGACTTCAGCTGTTTTTATTGGGGAAGGCTCCAGGCTGCTTTGTTCTGAGCTTCATCCCTGCATAGATTCTCTAACATTTGTCTTAGCCTCATGCATTGCTCATTGTAATTGTCTGACTTTTCTACCTTCCAATGCGAGATACATTCAGGCAGTGGGGCCAACTGCTGGTGGCTGTCAGAACCTGAGCAGAAAAAAAGTCCATTTTTATTTACTCTTTTTTTACATAAAAATAAAAGCCCTATTTTTGAATGGGTGATTTTCTTGCTCCTCCAGCTCCTCTAAGAGTTCAGTGGTCTGTTCATGGGGAGGGGAGGCAGATTAACATGTGCATGCTGCAGCTGAGCAGGAAATTGGCTGCCCCTTCTGCCCAGCCTTTGCTGCTCTCCTGAAGAAGCTGCTGCTGCAGAGAAGTTATGTTGGCGTGGACCATTGCTAGAGGGGCCTTTGTTGCCGGTCAGGACTTTGTGGGTGCTTGGGGCCACCTTCCACTCTGGTAAAACCCACAGGGATGTGTGCCTGGAAGCTGGCTGTTCTCTTTCCTTTGTGAGCTGCTGGAGAGGTGTGACGGCGGCCGGAGGGACCGCTTGGTCCTGGCCTGCATAACCTTGCGTGTGTCAGGGAGGTGGGACGAGCTTCCAGCTGTGAGTAGGTGCTCAGCCTAAGAAGTAAAACACCAGTCATGGCAATGTTTCAGCATGTGTTTATTGCTGCTTATTGTTTCCCTGCAGTGGATCAAAATGAAGGTCCCTATTGCACATCAACAGATTTTATTTTTTGGCATCTTTAAAAAAAAATTGCACAAGACTTTGTAACCCCCCTTCCCCTAGCTGACTGCTGAACACACAGATGAGATTTTCACCTAAATGATGGCTATGGTTTGCCCAGGAGCTGTGGCAATGCTTCCCAGACATGGTCATGGTGTGTTTGTGCATCAGTACACTCCTGCAGAAGGAACCCCTTTGTGTGGGTGGCTTTTATGTTTGCATGCAGTTTTCAAGACACCTTAGACTCAAGAAAACACGCCTGGATGATCTTTGTAGAGACACTGTTTCTACTGCATGCAAGAGATACTTGTGGCTGGACCTACCTGACCCATTGAACTGGCCCTCTGGGGTTTGGTCTGTGGGACTTCTGCAGCTGCTGCTGAGTTTCTATGGCCAGACGGTAACAATCAAAGCTGCACGGTGAGAATTTAAATACAGTGAGTTTTTGCTACTACAGTTGCACAGGGTGAATCAGAAAACTCCAACGTCAGAACGCAGGGTGAGATCTGCCTGGGGGTGGCATGCTCTGTGCCACCTTTGTCAAACCCACATGGCTTTTTCTGCGCTAACCCGTTTGTGAGAGGGAACCCTTGGATGTAGGAGCTCTGGTGTGGTCTGTGTGAAGCATCTTAAGCTGTTGGCTTCCCTGAGGACACCAGCCAGGCTTTTGAGGTGTTTGTGGCATGGTGTGCCCTCCTGCAATGGCAGGGGATGTCTGCCTGGAAAGCCCCCACTCTATCACTTCTCTTGGGACTAATGCAGAGATCAGCTGGGTGCTACCACAGGGCTGTGCTTTCCCTTGCCCAGCGAGGCAGGGAGTTGTGCTTGGAGCTTGTGGGGAGCCCTGGGCTCTGCTGTCGCTGCTGACTTAGCACTGCAGTGCTTCAGGAGGCAGCCATCCTGTCCTGCCTTCCCCCAGGAGAGGAGATCTGGAGACCCTGTGTGTGTGCCAACCAGTTGAGACCATGTCCGTGGAGCAGCAGAGGAAGGGAGTTGTGCTGGGCTGTGTGTGGAGCAGGGGAAGCTGAGGAGGTTTCTCCTCACAGCTGCAGGGTGGTTGATGGTTAGCGGCTGGGGCTGAGTGCCCTCTCAGTAGACCCAGGAGACAGGCACCCACTGTGGAGAGCTGCAGGCCTGCTCAAAGGCTTCCTGCAGCAGCTGGAGGCTTTCTTCCACCCCGTTGTTGACCAGCGAGAGGTCAAAATAGTGTGCGTATCGGCTCCGGATGCTCTCTGAATCCTTCCGGAGCTGCTCCAAAGCCTCTGACTGCTAGAAATAGAAGAGAGTGCTCAGGAGGTGGCCAAGGAGGGGAATTTCACAACCCACCCCCACAGGCAAACTCCCACCACCAAAACAACTCAAGTGATTGCTAAATATCAGCACAGAGCATCCCTACAGCTTGTCGGACAAGCTGTTGTGTAATCTCTGAGTGTCTGTGTGTCTGGGGCTTTTGCTGGACTTTATGCAATGCTGGGAGCATCAGGTTACCTGCTAGAGCGAGGCCAGACCTGCTTGGTCTCATATTTATCTTTAAAATGCTTTGTGGCAGCTCCCTGGGAGGAGAAGGTTCACTGAGCAGCAGGCTGCTCATTGCTGCACTAAGCAGTATACCCAGCTCAAGGTCTAAGGCTGGTTTCAAGGTAGAATCCCTGCAGGCTGGTCCCTCCCCACTGGCTTTTGACCAGAACAACACTGGCTGGCAAAGCCACACCAGCCTCTCTACTGGTTTTCACTGGGAGAGAGTTACATTTCTTCATAGTAAAAGCAAAGCTGCCTGTCCCCTCCTGCCACTGTAGGCAGTTGCCCAGCTCCCCAGCAGGGGCATCCCAGGAGTGTGTCCCTGTGACCAGCTGTGCCCTTGACAGCATGTCCAGACCAATTTCCACATTTCTCTCTAACGGAGCTTGAAACGCAGGCAGCTCCCTGCTCCTGTGCCTGAGGGGGATGAGCTTGGGGTGCTGTGCTGGCTGCAGCTCTGCTGTGTGGTGCTTGGGAGCCCTTGGGGGTAGAGAGGGGAGAGCAGTGGGGGCTCTGCTGGGTCATGTTTTTGCTCTGCTGCATCCCTGTCTGTATGTATGTAGTGCCTGCAGTGGTGGGGCTGGCCCTGCCCCTGCAGCAGGAGGTAATTCCTCTGTCTGGAGGCAGCGGGGGTGATGGGATGGAGGTGGGGGCAGCAAGCTGCCTGGCTCCCCTTTCTGCTCTGACACTTGCTCCTCTCTTCCAACCCCAGCCTGCAGCATCCAGCTTTACAACCCTCTGCAGCTTAACATGCCTCTAAATGCCTGTGCAATGCTTGCTCTGAAGGTTACATAAATATCCTCTGTGCAAACTACCTGTGTCTTAAGCTTTATGAGCCCCAGTTAACAGGTGGGAGAGGTGGCTTTGGCTGGCCATGAGTCCAGGAGGAGCCTAGGTCTGTGGGTTTCCCTGTTCTCGCATCGCTTCCCCTCTCCCTGCAGAGGTGAGCCCTCCAGGAGCTGGTCCAGGCTGCAGCAAGGCAGGGTGGGCAGCACAGCTCCATGTCGGGGGCTTCCTGGGAAATGGCAGCGTGTGGCTGCCAGCACTGCGGTGCTTGGCACCGTGTGAGTTAACTGCACCATCAGTGCTGCTTTCATCCTAATTTTGGAGGGATGAGCATCTTAATGAGGCAAGGAATGAAAGGAGCTGCTGTTTTCTTGTTCCATTTGCATAGCTGATGGCAGGATAAATGTTCCTGCTCTGCAGCACTACTGCAGCTGGAGATGGCGCTGGGCTCTACGCCCTGCTGCCTTAGTGTCTGATGATGCTGCGGGGATGGTGATTACTGGGGGGTGTCAGTCTGGGAGAGAGTCTACGGCTGCAGGAATCATCAGTTCCTGTTTCTCATGCCTGGACTGAGGACGTTGCCCTGCTCTCCTGGACCACGAAAATCAGTACAGGCAGGAAGAAGCTGATGAGAAGCAGGGAGAGAGCCCTGGGCTGCTGCAGCCCGCTCTTCCCCCCCCTGCTGTGGGCAGGCAAGCTGGATGTGTGGGGACTCAGCCTCGGTGCCCTGCCACCCACCTGCTCTGGCTTGTCTGTTGGAGCGATGAAGACTATGAATGGGGAGAGCTCGGCCGTGCGGATGATCTTCAGGGTCTGTGGAGAGAGGGGGCGTAGTTACCAAAATGTGGCCATTCCTCAGGATGGAAGCAAGTGCAGCTGCCTGGCTGCTGCCCCCCACTACTCCACATTGCCCCACTGTGCCCCCATCCAGGGTGCGATGGTGCCCATGGTGCAGTGGTTGGCTGAAGGGGCCAGTCCTAGTCTGAGGCAGGGGCTCCCTGGGTGGACTCCTCAGACTGGGGGTGGTTGGGTGATGTGGGGGCAGTTGGGTGGAGCTGGAGCAGGGGGCCCAGTGTGGCTTCCCCTGCATCTCATGGGGGATGATATGAGGGCAGCTCCAGCCCTGCTCTGGGCTGGCTGCTTTGCAAGGCAGAATCCACACGCTTGGTGTTGGAGGGGGTTAAAAGGTCCCTGTGCGGGGCCTGTGCTGGCGCTGCTGTCACAGCCCAGTGTGTGCTGTGAGGGGGAACACCCTCACTGCCTCCATAATCTTGGGAATGGAAATGTCAGCCCAGTGCTGGCTGTGTCTTTTGGTAGGGCAGGTGGGCAGTGCACTGGAGAGGGCAGGGACAGGCACACCCAGCACACAGGTAGTTCAATCTGCGCTAGCCCCTCTCCTGCCCACACCTTGCCCTGCTCCCTACCTGGGGCTCAATGTCCAAAATAGCAACTTTGTCCTGCTGGTGGATCTTGTGCACTGTTTCAAACTTGGTGCCAAACATGTTTCCCTGGTAGCTTCCAAACTCCAGGAACTCATTGGCTGAGATGTCCCGGGTCATCTCCTCAGTGGAGACAAAGTAGTAGTCCTTCCCATCCACCTCATTCTTCTTCTGGGGGCGTGTGGTGTCTGGGGAAGGAGAGAGATGGTGAGTGCTGGTCCCCAGGACTGGGGAACAGAGGAGAGCGGGCAGCCTCTCCTCTGGGTGACCTGGGCATCTTGCCTTCTCTTTTTGAGCATGGAGGACCTGTCTACCTCAAAACTATACCATGCTAATCCCCTTTCAACTCCTGCTTGGGACAAGCAGGGATCTCAACCAGCCCAAGTGGAGTCACTGGGATGTGAAGAGCAAGGCATCTCTGCAATATGGGCAGTAGCAGCCATCTGTGGTTAGGTGCAGCCTGTGGGACAGGAGGCAGGGAGGCCCTACAGTGCCCTGTGTGGTGGCCTCTGACACCAGGGCCTTGGTGGCACTAGAGGAACATCTCCCCATCTCCCATCTGCTGTCAGAAGGTCCTGGCTCAAGGAGGTGAGAGAAAACACACCCTGGACCGTGCCCTCCACCTGGCTGGGTACTTACATGGGGGTGGGTACATGAACTTCTCTGGGTTGTTGCTGAGCAGAGCATTCTTGATGTGACTACGGCCCACACCGCTGGCCCCTGCAGAGAAGGAGGGATTGATGCTGGAGGCGGGCTCAGAGAAGCCTGCAGGAGATGCTGGGGCCCCTCAGCAGTTCTGGGTCCCAGCCCCTGTCCAGCCCTGGTTCCACCTGGGACCCACCACACACAGCCCCTGCACTGCAGAGGATGCCTGGGGCAGGACCTACCAATGAGCACCAGAGTCTTCCTCTTGAAGGCAGGCAGCCTCACCACCTCCTCATACGAAACCACATCCAGCTGGTCAAAAACTGGGATGGAGGAAAAAGACGAGACAGTGAGTGGTCAGAGCTGGCTCAGCTGCAGAAGCAGCAGCACTGTGCGCGTGTCTGACCAGAGCCAGGTCCTTGGGCAAACTGGAAGGAACGACCAGGGCTGTGAGCTCATCCCTGTTTGCCTGCTGGGGTAAAAGGGCAGCAGTGTCAGCAGCAAGCAGCACGGGAGTTGTGGAGTGGGATGCTGAGGAGCTGGACCGGCAGCTGCCAAAGGAGAAGCCAGGGCTGCTCTCACTCAGTAATTCTGCTCAGGGCAACAGGACCTGGGAGCTGCGGGGTGGACACAGCAGGATGCTGCAGGGAGCTTTATCTCACTGATTTATGGCCTTGTTTGTTGCTGGTTGGAGCTGCAGGCTAGGCTGGGGGCCAGCACATCCTCAGGCACCCGTCTTTGCCGGCCCCGTGCACATTTAGCACAGGATGTCTGCATGAGTGGCTGCGGGGCTGGCTCTCTGCCCCACCGGGGACACGGCATGGCAGCCATGGGGAGCAGTTTGCAGGGTTTGAGGGCCCAGGAACCCAACCTCCCAAGGAGCTCAGGGCTAGGAGTGCCAGGGGTTGTCACCACAGAGTGATGTGTGATCGGTGCCTGGCTCCTGCATGAACCAGCCCCAGCTTTGTGCACTACAGAGCTGCAGAGGACACAGCTGTGGCCACCTGAGAGGCATGAGGACTTTGGAGAAGGGACTCAGAAAAGCCGACAGCTGTGGGGTATCCTCCCAAGGTCCCACTGCTAACACAGCCAGGCCATTTGGTCTGAGTCCCATGGAGGCCAGACCTGCCCCTGCACAGAGGCAGGAGGGATGGCCCTGATCACACTTACTTGAGCTGTGCTTGGCCAGGTATTTATCTTTGCACTTCTTCTTCTTCCCAAAGGGGCTACAGCTCGGAGATTCACTCTGACTGGACTGGGTGACGCTTGCCACACGCCTGCCAAGAGAGGACACCACCATAGTCAAACTGGAACACAGGAGGTTCCACTTAAATAGGAGAAGAAACTTTTTCTCAGTAAGGGTAGCAGAACACTGGAACAGGCTGCCCAGGGAGGTTGTGGAGTCTCCTTCTCTGGAGACATTCAAATCCCCCTGGACACCTTCCTGTGTAACCTCATCTAAGCATTCCTGCTCCAGCAGGGGGATTGGACTGGATGATCTTTTGAGGTCCCTTCCAATCCCTAATATTCTGTGATAGTCCCGCTGTCACCCCAAGCCCCGGGGGAGCTGCAGGATTGTCCCTCAGACATGCAAGGGCAAGAGGAGCAGGGTGGCTGCTGGGACAGATAAAGGCTCAGCCTGCAGCAGATGAAGGGGACACTGCCTCCTTTTCCCAGCAGTGATGCTGGTGTTACCCAAACACAGTCACTCCTTGTAGCACATGGTCACTGTTCCCACTCTGAAATCCAGCCCTTCTGGCCAAATTCAGGAACCTACCATTCTTGCAGCTCTGGAGAAGGGATGAGTCCTGCTGACTCGGTGCAGGAGCCCTCCACCCGGCCCTGCCACCAGTTGCTGTCATCCTTGTTTATGATTTGAATCACATCACCAATCTGAAACTTCAGCCCTGCTTCCTTGCAGGGGATCAGGTTGTCTTTTTTGGGGTCGTAGTCAAACTGTGCTCTCATGAACATCTGCAAAAGAGAGTGTGGGCCCGAGTCAGCATGGCCATGCAGAGTGGCTGAACTTCGCACGTCCAGCTCCTGGCCCCACATTACATCCTCCAGCAGTGACTGCAGAGCAAGCTCCAGGCACAACATCCCTGCTCCAGGAGGGACCCCAGCCCCTGCTGCTTTCCAGGCCCCACGAGGCTGGGTGGGGAGAAAGGAGATGTGCAAAGCCTTGGGGGAAGCTCCTGGGCATGGAGCTGCCATGAGATGTGCTGGTGGGCAAGAGAGAGAGAACCGCATCTTGGCCTTACTGGGAGCCAGTTTGAAACCGCTGCTGCCCCTAGGCAGGCCTGCACACCCCACACTGGTGCTCAAACCCTGACATGTGGCCCGTTTGCAAGTCCCCTGGGTGCTGCACGGTACTGCTGAGCCGAGACAGCTGGAGATGAATCCCAGCACCCAGAGCAGCACAGTGCACAGCCACTGGAGTCTGCAATGGGGTGAACAGAGAAGAGCCATCGCAACGGTATGCCCCACAATCTCATGTCCCAGGGGCCCCATGGAAAGCCACATCTCAATCCCCAGCTGCTGTGCCCTGGCCTGTCCCCAGCACTGGGCACGCCCCTGCACAGCACGGGGCCCTCGGGGAGCCAAGGCTGCGCTGTCTCGTCCATCCCTGCCTGGATCTGTCCTGGTCTCTTCAGCATCAGCTACTATTGCTATGTTCATTACAGCTGCAGCTGCAAACAAGCTGCTGCCACTCCCCAGGCCACTGTGCCACCCTCCTGGAGCTGGGGGAGCTCTGGGGACCATGAAGGCATGAGAAAGTGGCCTTTTCCTGTCTCTTCCGCTTTCTCAGCCCTTCCAGAGAGAGACTACAGCACCTGCTCCCACCGGGGCAGCCCATCACGCGGCCTCCCCCTGCCCGCAAACCCTCCTGAAGCCAGCAAGCAGCCAGGCACCCCAGCTCTTGCTGCCCTGGAGCATTTTTGGGAGGTCAGGAGAGAAACAGCACGTGGCTTTCGCACATGGACCTTGTTTTCCAGGAAGGCTGTTCAGGAAGAACAGACTGTCAGAGAGCAACAGGATGGATGAGAGTCACCTGTCCCTGGGAGGAGGGCAGACCACGCATGTGCACTCAGCGCCTTCTGCGCTGCCACTTGCTCTCGGTGCCTGGATGGAAGGTTTCTTGTCTAAAAAGCTACTGCAGCTGCAATTTGTCCCTGGCAAGCACACCCAGCAAGATCAGAATAGGGTCAGGACTAGGGTGGCAGCAAACCAAGGCAGAGTATGGAGGATGAAAGGCAAGGTTTAGGGAACAAAATCAGGCTGTGGCTAAGTACAGACCTCACACTGCTCTTGTTCCACTCCACGGGCAGAAGATCCTTCTACAGGGGCTGCAGCACTACCAGACCCAGTCTCCTGCTCACAGCACTGCAGGCTTCTCTTGAGCACAACACTGTCAAGTTGTTTGTCCCAAAAACGCAGCAAGTAGCAAGTGGGCAAAGGGATTCACGTGAAGTGACACCTATGTCCTGTCCTCAGATGTGACAGGCAGGGCCTGGAAAGTCATGCTCCCTGGGCAGGACAGACCATACTGTCCTTGTTCCACATTAAAACCATTTCCCACAGTATGCCCTCCTCCAGCAGTTCTGCTGGAGGCACAGGGCCAGCAGGACACGAACACAGTTCCCTTTCACTGCCAGAAAAGCAGAGCATATGGATCAAGCTGTGACACAAGATCTCTCACAATGGAAGACAACAAAAGCGGAATCTCCTTTCAGGATAAGGACTGATGCTTGCTTTGAAAGCACTCTCTGGCACCAGGAAGCTGCTCATCAACACAGAGACACAAGGGACAGAGAGCAAGTACTGCCTGGGCACCTGCTCCAGCAGCCCTGATACCCCAAGCCAGATGTAGTCAGGTGACTTTTGGAAGGACTCTCTCTTACACCAATTAGAAGTTCACATCAAACAGCTCCAGGCATCACCCATGGACTGCAAAGGGCCAGCTCCAAATGCAAGTGATTTCCCTGCCTCCTGCCAGCTCCCTCTGGGGCTGGAAGCTCAGGTGCTGAGCAGGCTCCATCCAGCATGAGAAGCCCTGGTCTTTGAAGTCAAAAGGCCGCAGTTTGCACCTGCTAATAGGTTGGAGCTGACCTTGAGAGCAGAGTGCCCAGTGCTTCTCATTAGGATCCTCCCAAGCAGACCTGCCCCAAGAGACACTCAGCTGGCCTCAAAGTGGCTGCCAGGCTGTGGGGAAAGCCGGGGCAGGGGGGCATCCTGATGCCAGGATCTGCACTGTCCTGCTTGCCAGGCCCTGAAATAGAGCTGATTATGGGGATCCAGGAGCTGAAACAAAATCAGAAGTCCACTCTTGGCAGTGGACTGCAACAAGCAGAGAGGCAGGCAGGCCATGAGCTGTGGTTCTGGAGAGCAGACAGCACCATGGCCCTGGACACAGCAAGAGGGAGGACAGCTGTTGCTGGGAAGGAGTTTGTCCCTGAGCCCATGACCCTGAGCCTTGGGTGAGCCATCAACTGTGTTCTTCTCAAAAGTAACTTTTCTCCTGGCACTGAGCTGGCTGGGTCAGGCCAGGGAGGGCAGACGGACAGCAGGGAAGGGCAGACATGGGCCAGTGCTTAATAAATGCACACATGCAAGGCTGGTCGAGCTGGAATGGGAACAACATGGGGTGAGCAAGAAACTAAGAGCTTTTACTTGCCACCATGTTCAGAGACTTCAGCTTCTCTGGGTAAGGAGGGTGGGTGATGTGGGCTCCCCCAGCCCATCCCAGCACCAGCCAGCCCCCACCCTCTGCCTCTGAGCCCCACTCCTGCCTGTCCATGATGGCCACACTGCACTGGGGTGGCACCTGGAGACAGGACAGCATCCCAGCTAACATGCACTGAATTTCCTCCCCACTATTCTGAATATTTTGGCCACAGCAGGACTTCAAACGCAAAGCCAGACAGGTGTCACCCCCTGCCACAGCATGTCACCCCCGCCCTGGCAGTGGCAGCAGGCAGGAAGAGCTGCCTTCCTCTCCCCCACCGCTTCCTTTGTCCCACTTGCTGCTCACAAGCATGCTGGCAGCATCCGCACCCTCTGTGCAGCTGATACACTGGGCATCGGCAACAGCAGGGAGCAGCGAGAGCCCTGACGTGATGTGGCTCTAATGGCCGCAGCTCTGAAGGTGGCAGGAAACTCTCTTGTGCTTCCCGGTGAGCCCACATCGCTGCTTTCCATTCACCAAACACCACACACATATATCACTGTGGCTTAGGCATCCCTGGCCCACATCCTGAACTACACATTGGGTAAATATATCCACACAGGGCCCAAATGCACTCGTTTGCAGTGATGTAAGCACCGGACAGATTCCTTCACCTTCCAGCAGCTCAGGCAAGGTGACTGGGCAGCTGTCCCCTTGTCCTTCCCCTGGCTCAGCACAGCTCTTGACCCAGCACTGGTCCCTCCTGGTTTGCTCTGGTCCCACCTGGCCCCACAGCTGTGTCCCTGCACAGCCCACGTGTCTGGAGGCTGCACTTACCTGGAGAGCAGGGAGGCGGCTCTGTTGGTTGGGAATGACTTTTATTGAGACCATCCCCTTGGTTTCTTTCTAGTGAACAAAGGAAGGGGAGAAAGAAGAGTTGGAGGAGGTAGTGCCTGGAGGCAGCCTGACAGCAACAACCTGTGCAGGGAGCTGCTGAGTGCCAGGACCGGCAAAGGCAAAGCTCCTGGGTGCTCCAGCCATGCGGTGATGCTGGGGGATGCCACAGCCTGGCCAGGGACACCTCTGCTGGGGCTGGGCTAAGAGCCATGGCAGCATAGCTTTGCCATGCTTGTCCCATCCCCACAGGGGGACACCAACAGCCCCAACAAGGGGTTGGCTGTGGGCACTGCTAAGCATCATCAGAACAAACATGGAGATCTGTATCATCTCTGGCCTGGTTACCCCAGTGAGGAGCCTGAGAAGAAAGGCTGGTTCTGCCAGGTTGCCTCCACCTGTCCCCTCGCTTCTGCCCTCCTGGTGACATTAGATACACAGCACTCCCTTACCTGCTGCAGGCTAGATGCATCGTTGTCCCATGTGCTTCACAAGACCTGCATAATTCCTTAGGGACAACCACAATTTAAGGCTTGCAGGGGCCTACTGGGCCAACCATCCTCAGGAGGCAGACAAAGACAAGCTCCTTCTTGGCCTCAATGTCTGGAGCAGGGACGTCCCACCATCAGGCAGGAGAGGACCACGGCAGTGCAGCAGGGCCAGGCTTCCTGCTTAGGCTGCTGTTGGGTGTCCTCAGCACCACCACCTCCCTCTGCCCAGGTCCCCTGTGATGGGTATTGACCAGGATGGCCTCTGTGTTTGAACCCAAGGCAAGTCTGAGACCTTGGGCAAAGCTGTCTCTAGCAAGGGCCTGGCAGGATCACCATGACCTCAGCAGCAGGAAAATGGCACCAAGGTAAACTGCAGGAGCGGCTTGGGTTGCACATCAGCCTTGGCAAACAGAGGTGATTTCCAAGCCCCACACACATCAGCACATGCCAGAGACCAAGCCAACAGCCTTCACTGCTGCTCTCAGGAGGCCAGAAACAAGCAGCAAGCACAGACCACCCAGCACTTGGCCACGCTACAGCAGCCCGGCACAGCGGCCCTGTCTCCTGCTGCATCACACATCTGCAGGCAGCTGCGTGTTGGCTCCGGTATCTAGGAGGGGGTAAATGCTCAGCCAGCATGCACATCTGCAGGCCAAAGGGGTCCTTCCCAGGAAACAGCCTCACCAAACACAAATACCTACCAGCATCTTCTGCAGCTGGTCAACCGAGTGGTTGCTCACACTTTGCCCATTGATTTCTATGATTTCATCACCCACGTGAAGTGAGCCTGCCAGCAACAGGAGAAACACAAAAATGTAGGACTGGACAAAAGCCACTCACCAAACCCAAACTACACAGCTCCATCAGCCTCCTGATCCCCTGGGCAAGCTGTGGCCAGGACACTGCAGTGTTTGCCCAGGCAATGCTTGTGGAGCCACATGTCACCTGAGCACAAGGGGAATTAATTCTTCCCTGTCTACCCAACACACACACTTCATCCAGTCTGAAGGTCACCAGGTTGCTTTCCACTGTGTGTCCTTGAGTGCTTCAGACTGGTCAAAGCACCTGTTTCAGAGTTATTCAAACCCAGCTCCAAGTACCTCACCTGAAGCCAAATTACAGCCTCCTTACACGGCCCTTAACACAAGCATTCTTGACTTTGTGTGTTTTCAGTTTACATACCCAGCCAGATTACAGCCTCAGATATGCTGCTATAAATCAGGCTCCAGTGGTGTTATTGGAATGGCTCCTAGGTTATTTTGGCAGGGGTAAGCTCAGACTCCCCACTTGGATCCAAGGCTGGAAAAGGGGCCTCTTCTTCTAAGCACAGAACATCTAATTTCCCTGCCCCATTGGCACGGACCAAAACTAGAAAACAGCACCTATTAATTTCTTTTGGCACCTTCTTTTGGTCTGCAGAGCCAATCCACAACAAGCCACCTGTGCACTTTAGGAACAGGAAGAGTTTTCCCCACAGTCTCTGGGGTATGATCCATCTCTTGTTACAGTGACCCCATCACGAGACAGAGACAGACGGTCTCTGGTTCTTTTTTGGGAGAGCCCTTCCCCCAACCCTTCAATTCTCTCTGAAGCCTCCAGTGTATAAACATGACAACCATGCAGAGAGACCAGCGAGTCCCGAGTTCCTAACATATCCCTAGTAAAGGAATGGACACAAATGTCCACAAAAGAAGGCCAGCAGTGCTGGGGGGCTGCCTTATCTCTTCACAGACAGAAACCAGCTGCAGACAAACGCTGCCTCTATGAGGGCCTCGTTACCTTGTCTGTGAATCATGCCCCCGTGGAAGATCCTGGCCACCATGCAGCTCTGCTTGTCGTTGAGCTTCAGTGTGATTCCCTGGAAGACAGGAAAATCCATGACTGCTCTCTGGAGGAAAGAGCTCCCGCGCCCTCAGCAAAGTCCTCTCCAGGCCCATGTCCACAGAAGGCTGTGCAGGGGCTGGGGAGAAGTCCCGTGCTTGGCCAGCCCGGCCTGCTGCAGCTCCTCCTGGCACAGGCATCACCTCCCATTGATAGAGCTCCTTCCAGGTCCCCAGGCAGGATCCAGCACCCTTTTCCCATGGCCGAGGTCTCCAGCGATCTCCCGCATCCCTTGAGGCCAGCTCGTTGGCACAGCTCTACCTGCCCCACCGCCCCCTGGGTGGCATCAAGCTTTGGGATCTTGCCAGCTCTCACCATGGGCTCCTCCGTGACCTTCTCGAACTGGACGAGGCGTATCTTCCGCACCTCACGGCTGTTGCTGTGGGAAGGGCTGCCCATGGTCGCTGAGCCATTGGTATAAATGTCCTCAGTCATGGCATTCGGGGACTGAGTGATGGCCTGTCAGGGCAAAACAAAGACCAGGATTTAAGGGATCCAGCTGAACAGGGCCTTGGAGTTCTGGATCCCTCCTGTGGGGCTGAGCTACTCCACCGTGTGAAGGCACAGGTGGGGCACAAGGAGAAGAGAGACCCATGTGCTGGATGATTGGACAGTAAGAGCAAGAAAAGAAAAAGAGCTTCACCCTTGATGCAGATGTGGGCTTGATCTGCAGTTTTCCTGCCTGGGAAACACAGGAGGTAAGAAAACTTTAGAAAAGCTACAGGTAGCAGAAGTCAAAAGAGTCCACAGCTGATAATCTTCTGCAGCAATGAGTCCCAAACACCACTTGTGTGTCGCAGCAGCATTTGGCCCACAGCTGGCTTGTTGCAGAGCATAAAGCCCAGGACAGCTTCACCGAGTGAATGGAGCAGTTTGGGCCTCACCTCTGAGAACTGGGGCCAAGCTCTGCTCTTGCTCAGTTTACAAGTTCAACCTTTCCTCATCTATGTCAATGGGCAACCAGCACGTTGCAGAGCCATATCCTCAACTGAAGGTAACATGCTCCCGAGCCAGTCAGAAACTCTCTGTTCCCCTCTCCAGCTCCCAGCTACAGCCCAGTTCATGCTGGCTGGCACTGGGAAGTCAAGTAGGGGCTTTTAGCCATGGGGAAACCTCTGCTCCTTGTCTCCAGCAGGCACTGCCACTGGGGCAGGTGTAGGGTGCATGGGGTCCTAGGTAGAGACCTCCTGCTTTGACCTGCAGCCCCTGCCCGCCTTGTTAACAAGCTGAAATCTCCCCGCCAGCCCACGAGGCAAAGCAAATGCTCCCAGCTGCTCCACTCCCCACCATGCTGCTGGCTTTGCTGCCCAGTTTGCAGCTTGCACTGTCTCTCCCAGCAGCACCCGTTGGGAGCCATGGCCAGCAAACCTGCAGGGACACCCAGCAAGGTCCTTGCTGGCTTTAGTCCCGCATCAGCGAAGAGGCACTTTATGCCCAGCCAGCAGAGCCAACACCTCTCCCCACTGCACACAGAATCGCAGAATGTCAGGGATTGGAAGGGACCTCAAAAGATCATCTGGTCCAATCCCCCTGCTGGAGCAGGAACACTTAGATGAGGTTACACAGGAAGGTGTCCAGGTGGGTTTTGAATGTTTCCAGAGCAGGAGACTCCACAACCTCCCTGGGCAGCCTGTTCCAGTGTTCTGTCACTCTCACTGAGAAGTTTCTTCTCAAATTTAAGTGGAACCTCCTGTGTTCCTGTTTGAACCCATGGCATTTACACCCTGACTCGTGAACACCCAACCGAGTACTGAGCCCTAGGTCTCCATGCCAGTGGCTGGGAAGCAGCAGTCCCATGCCACCAAAGGCCAAGCCATGGGGAGGTCTGTGCAGTTGCAACTGGGGTGAAGATCATTTGCTGGCAGGGTGCAGCCACGGCACTGAACCACAACAAAACTACTTTTAGTAGGGATGTGCTGGAGTGCTGCTGGGCTGAGGCAGCGGCCCAGCCCTGTGCAATGGCCAAGAGTGAGGAGGGAGCTGAAGGCAGGAGCAGCAGAGCCAGGACTAGCCAGGCCAGTGGGAAAGGTGCTGGCAGAGAAGGACAGACAAGCATCGAGGCATAGGCACTGTTGGAGCCTTGACAAAAAGGGCACTGGTGGAGCTGGGCCAGGGCAGCAAGGGCGCAGGGAGCCATGTGCCCACGCTGCAGCAACAGGGAAGATGCACAATTTATTTTTAATCCAACTACTTCTAAAAGAGCCAACCAACCGCCTCCTCAGAGGAAAAAGGAGACCACATGGGCTCTGGCTGCCAACGGCTTAAATGTGAGGGAGGCAGCTGAATCACAGCCCAGAGCAGCGCCTGGGCCAAGGACTCGCAGGGTGGAAGGAAGAGTGACTCGCAGCCTGCCAGCCTGGCCTGCCAGCGCAGCAGGACATGCTGCTACCGTGCCGTTCGCAAGGCAGAGCGACAGATACAGCCGTGCGGGTGCCCAGAGCTGGCCCTCGGCTCTCTGCCAGCTGTCCCAACTCTGCTGAGACAGTGGGTGGGAAGAGGAAGAGGAGGACGAGGAACTTCTCCAGCCCTGCCCAAGGCCAATGTGCCCGTGAGACAGCTTGAGTCAGCACAGATCATACTTACCTTGGTAATGCCTTGGGAAAGTGTTACACTGTGCAATCCTTGTTTTCAAACCTCTAGGCTCAGCAGAGCCCGATGACCCAGGACACAGCACAGTCTGCTCCAGAGGCTGGGAGTTCCCGTCCCCACCAGACCTGCCAGCTGAGCCTCCTGGCCCTGACCTTTGCTTTTTGCTGACAGCTGGAGAAAACACCCAGCCCCCAATGCTGACGCAGCACCTGTGTCACCCTGGTGACTCCCAGAAAGCAAGCCTTGTCACCAGAAACTTGCTGCTGTGCCTGGGGACAACCACAAGTCACTTGACAGCAGCTCTGAACCCAGCAGGGTCCTTCAGCAACTCCCTCTGCCCCAAAGAGAGCCACGCTGGGATGGCGTGGGCTTTTGCTGAGCACTCAGGTGGCTGGTGGATGAGGATGGGAAAATGCCCGGCTCACGAGGAGGACCAGGACCAACAGGGTGGTAGATTCCAGCCTCAGTGTTGCACATTCAGAAGCCAGAGACGGAAGGCATGTGCAGCTCTCATGCTCCGTGCACATGATCCATCTGGATCACTTACCCTGCTCTCTCCTGGCAGCTGCCACACTCTCGGCTGGCTTGGCCTGGTGTAGCCTGTGACCTCAAGAGCCTTCCAAGTCACGCTGGTGGCGGGCCAGACCCTGCTACTTTTGTGCTGCTCTGCAGGAAACATTTGTGAGCGCTGCTAACGAGCCAGCTCTGTGGCCACAAGCCACTGCCGGTTCTGCACAGTCCTGGGCTGGGTCACCGCTGGGGCCAGCCTTGGGGCAGACATGGGGTGAGGAGGTTGGGGAGCTGAGCATTGCAATTGGGGTGCTGGGTAGGGCCTGTTTGGCCCTGCTCAGCAGCCTTGGGGGTGCCTTGCAGCTGGCTGGAAAGGGTACAGATCCTCATGCACAAATCCTGCTCCAGGTGGAAATACACAGAGGAGTCACCAGCTCCATGAGTCAAAGAGGTGCACCCCAGCTCCCTGCCTGCATTTTCCTCCAGACCCCAGATTTCTGCCCTGTATCCCAGGGCAGAGGGAAGGGCACCAGCTCCGCAGGCAGTGTTTGCCAACAGAGCAAATGATGAGCACGGAGCAATCCTCGGTGAGGACCCCAGGGCTTGCCATCTTGTCCCCCCGTGGGGTCAGCGTTGTCTGCCAGGGTTGCTCCGGCTGCTGCGCTGGCTCAGTTGGGCTGCACACCACCGAGCAAATCAAACATTAACTGCCCAGCTTGTTTGCAGGGGAAAGCAGCACTGTAGTGCAAAGGGCACATTCAGTGGTCTGGTTCCTGGGCTCTCCTTGCTGCTCCCACCAGGGGACTTCAGTATCAGGTGGCCTTGGAAGAGCAGTGCTTCCTAGCAACCATGTGGAAAAAGGTCAGATGCTGCTGGGCCAAGTGGGCACCCAAAGTACAGCAGCTCGGATGCAGGAGGGAACCCCGAAGCTGGGTTCCCCCAGGACTGCCCTCTCACCTGGCAGGGAAACACACTCTGCTGCCCACAGTGGGAAACAAAACCCTAGCTCCCTCCAGGAATCATCACCCCTCAAACAATAATCACCACGGGTGTGTGCAGGGAGGCTGGGGCACTGCTTGGTGCAGAAATGTGCTGGCCCAGCAACCTCGCCTGCCCCTGGCTAGTGCTCCAAGCTCGCCTCCCCACCATCCAGCAGATGTGTGCATCACGGTCTCACTACAGCTTGAAATACACAGCAGTGTGTAAAAAGAGCAGAATAGCTGGGAGGCAACAGCCACGTGGACATTTAGAAGTCATTCATCTCTGCCTTCTGCCAGGGGCTACTGCCTGCTCAGGTCTGCCAGCAAAACCACAGGAGCAACCTCACCCCAGGCCCCTTCCAGCAATATGATCCAGGTTTTTTCTGTTTGTTCGTTTGGTTTGGGTTTGTTTGTTGTTGTTTTGGTTTTTTTTTAAAGGCATTTAAACGAAACAGGATTACATTGCTGACACTAGGAAAAGGCCCAGCAACCCCAACAGGTCTCAGTGGGAAGGGGAACAGAGAAACAGGAGGGATACAAGTGGTTGTGGAGGTCAGAAGCTGCTGCTGCCTCTGTGCGCCTTTGCACTGACTCCAGGTCATGGATTTTCAAGGGAGCACGGTCAGTTATACTGAGGCACCACCTGAAAGGCCGATGCAGCCTTCCAGATGTGTTTGTGAAACTGGTCACCTCCAAGGGACAGGCAATAAAACCACAACACTGACAGAAGAAATCTTGAGGAGCTGCCCAGCTTCTCCATCCCCACCTTCCACAACAAGCCCTGCAATACGGCTTTTCCCCTGCAGCCATTACAGACTGGAACACGGCAAAATGCATTTGAGATGAAAAAGTTGGAACCAGACCTCCATACTTCATTTTGGTCAAGCCCAGAAGTTTTGCTTGGCTTTCAACCACTAATATTGCCCACAGCCATTTCAGGATTTGGTCCCTGGGGACTGTGGCCTCAATCTGTTCTGGAGCTGGTGCCTGTTGGATGCTGGGAACCACTGCCCACAAGGAAGTGCAGTGCCCCCTTTGCACCCTCATACTCAGCTCTCTCCAAATGTACCCCCTTTTTCTCTACCGGATTCCCAAAGGTCACATTTGCTGCCCATTCTAAGGCTGGGGAACTGAGTCATAGCTGATAAGGGGACATGCTTAAGGCCTCCCTGCCGACCAGGTACACAGCTGGGAATAAAGCCCACACCTCTTTGGTACATCTGTATTTGCCAGTTGGGAGATAAGGCAAAGATATGCAGGTATGAGGTGCAGCTCAAAGGAAAAGGCCAAGCAGCTTCCTCCACTTTGGCTTGTTTTCTAGCAATGACATGGCTTCCACTAGTTGTGGGTTTGCGTGCCCTGCTGCCACGGGAGGAACGCAGGATGGCACTTCCCGGAGCGCAGCTCTGCCAGAAGAAATGAGGAAGAGAAACCTCCTGGCCACCCTGTTTGACTCCAGCCAAGGAGCAGCCAGGCAGATCCAGCACCGCTCCTCAGTCGTGTCCCTGCTGTCCCACAGCGGGGCCCATGGCCACTGTGGGCCAGCACTGTCTCTGCACGCACATGACACGGGGAGGAATGCATGAGCGACTGGCAAGCTCAGGACATGTAAAACCAGTCGGTTGCCAGCCGTACAGACCTCCTTCCAAAAGGCCCCAGCAGATCCCAGTTTGCAATTTCTCTGTCCCTAGAGGAATAAATATACCATAACACCAGGGAGCTGTAGGCCAGCTCCAACATCTTCCATTCCCTGTAGTTGCTGGCAATTTATCCCTGCTCTGCCTGTGGCCAGGCAGAGGGATGGGAGAGCTCCTCTCAGCAGCTGCCTGATCCAGGCACTTCACTTTTAAAAGCTTTTTCCTTTTTATTTTTACAGCACTCTGCCAGGGTTGAGCCTTAAAAAGCACATGAACCACTGGTGTGAGACAGATCTGGCAAGCCTCTTTTGGATGCTGTGGTGTCCAACAGGGTGGGCCAAGGACAGCACTTCAGGGAAATTTCCTCCCTGCTCTCAGAGGTTCCCCATAGCCACACAAAAACCTCAGCCCAGCCATGGCTCCATCAGTGCCTCCTGCTTTTCCCCTCTGTTGAGGGAAAGGCACCAGCTGCTTAGCACTGGGAACTGCTGACCTTCCAGTTGCACCCAACCTACCCAAAATGACACTGGCTGAGGAAGGAGCTCACCCAGCACAACTGAAGAAACTGTTGCAGCCTGCCCTACTTCCATTGGAGATGGGGTGTATGCACCCCCACGCTGGCCCACTCCCTGCCCTGGGGTAGGTGTGGGAAGGGCTGGTTGCATCCTCCTTCTCTGGGGCCAAGAACCATCACCACCACCCCTCCAGCCCATGCTGTGGCCCTGGAAGATGCTCAGCAGCTGAATATGCTCATGTGACAGGCAGTTCCAGTTCAGATCAGCTACAACTTTGCAGCAAAACAAGCACAAGCGCCTCAGTGGCAGGATGCTGAAGCCTTCCTCCCCTCCACCCAGCCGCTTCATCCCTGCCCGGCCATGCTGGCTGACTACTCCTCCAAGGTGCCACATGTCCCCCAGCAAGGAGACCTGCTCCCCAAGTGCTGGGGACCAGCAGAGCCACGTACAGGTCACGTACTTGGATGCCCACCTCCTGCCCGCCGTGGGGTGTCTGCCTTCGGGGCCCTGCTCCCCTCTGCGTGCACGGGAGGGACGGGATGGAGTGGGACCACCGTGGGCTCCGTGCCGGGCCTGAGCTGGGCGCAGGGTGCTGGGCTAAGGGCCTGCGGAGAAGTAGGGGCACAAGGGACGTGGGATGGGAGGGGACCCCCCGGGGCTCCCTGCCCGGCCCCGGGGAGGAAGAGGGCGAGGGGGGGAAAAGGCGCGCTGTCCCTGGGGGTGCCGGGGCCGCCGTGGGGGCGATCGGGGCTGGAGGACGGCGCTGCCCGCCGCTCACCTCGGGCTTGGCCCGGTTCTGCAGGAGGTGCTCCAGGTAGAGGTCGGAGAGCGCCGTCCGCATGCTGCCGGCGCTGGCGCTGCGCCCCGATTTGAGGGTCATCCCGCCGCTCCGCCGCCGCTCCACCGCCGCCGCCAGCAGCTGCAGCCGGTTCCGCTGGCTCCAACAGAGAGGCCCGGCCCCGGCTCCGCCCCACGGCCCCGGCGCCGGCTCCAGCTGCGCCGCGGGCTCGACCGCACGCTCCGCCCGTGTGGCAGAGAGGGGAGGCGGGCGGGAGGGCGGCGCGGCGCCGGGCGGAGCCGGGGGAGGGCCGGGGGACGGCCGGGGGTGGCTCTGCGGGGAGCGCCGCCGCACGGTGCTGTGTCCCCGCTGGGCCTCCCCCGTTGCCTCAGTGTCAGTGCTGAGCAGCCGGCGCCTGGCGATGCCGGGGTGGGAGTTCCAGAAGTGGAAGAATGGGGCACGGCGTCCCCGCACCACCGCTGCCACTCAAGTCTCGCCTCCCTGCCCGCCTGGGGGGCTTTACCCCCGCGAAACATTGTCCCATCGTGTCTCTGCTAGGAACAGCCGCTGGCCCTGCCAGCTCCTGGACATGCCCGGGCAGCGGCAGAGCTGGCAGCCAGGGAGGGTGCTGACAAGTCTGGACGCTGATGAGATCCTGCTTGGGGGAGCTGGCTGCACCCCTCACACCAGCTCACCTGGTTGCCAAAATCAGGACAGGAGGCTGGATCTGAGAAAGGCTTTTTCCTCCCACAGCCAAGGCAGAGGCCCAGCAATGATGCTGGGAGCACCTCTCCAAAGCAGCACTGGTGTACATCTGGCTCTCACAAGGCGACAGTCACCCCTCTGCTAGTGTGCAGAGTGAGGTGTGCTGGGCTCCAGGTGTCTCCAAGCTGAGGAGACCCAAGGACTTCTCTGCCCTGCAGCTGGATGGCCCTGTTCTCCTTGTGCTGTTCTCAGTCTTGCAGCTCCTCGTGTACCTGCCACTCGCATGGCTATGGGTGGGATGACAGATCCCTGTGTTCATGAGCTGTGTGTGGTAGGAATAGCTGTTGCCAAACTTTTTGTGCTCTTGCTATGAGTTTTACACAGCTTGCTGGGGATCGTGACAAAGTGACAGCAGTTCATCCAGCAGTCAATGTCCCACCAGAGCCTCTGGAAGCCGCAGCTACCCACAGAACTCTTCCAGTGAGTGAGCAAGGAGGGTTTGCTGGAGGCAGCCGTGGAAAGCACAATGGTAGCAGCCAGTCACAGCAGCAGGAGTATTATGGGAAGGAGATCATAGACTCATAGAATCATTTTGGTTAAAAGAGACCCTCAAGATCATCGAGTCCAACCGTTAACCTAACATTGTTACTAAACCATGTCCCTAAGAATCTCATCTACACATATTTTAAACCCGTCCAGGGATGGTGACTCCATCACTTCCCTGGGCAGCCTGTTCCAGTGCTTGACAACCCTTTCCGTGAATACATTTTTCTCAATATCCAATCTGAACCTCCCCTGGCACAACTTGAGGCCATTTCCTCTTGTCCTATCACTTGCTACTTGAGGGAAGAGACCAACCCCCTCCATGCTCCAG
Source organism: Patagioenas fasciata (assembly GCF_037038585.1). Classification (NCBI taxonomy): domain Eukaryota; kingdom Metazoa; phylum Chordata; class Aves; order Columbiformes; family Columbidae; genus Patagioenas; species Patagioenas fasciata. The sequence goes on from NC_092530.1 coordinate 18,932,639, forward strand.
CCTCCTTTCAGGCTGTTGTAGACAGTGATAAGGTGTCCCCTCAGCCTCCTTTTCTCCAGGCTAAAAGTGGAGGCCCAAAGCACAGTGCTGGATCAGGTTGAGCAAGCACTGCCTCCCTGGAGCCATCAGTCCCCACAGATTGCGAAATGGATGCTGGGGCCTGGAGCAGGGTCTCCTCCCCCAGCCCTTATCTTTGCTGCTTCCTCCCCCTCCAGGGCTCTGCCTGGGCAGGGCAGTACCTGCAAAACCAAGCTGAGAAGCTCTGAGGCTAATTAATTACTAGCTGCTGATACTGCTGACTGAGCCCCCAGGGACTCCAAGGCTGGAGCAGAGGAGAAAGTGCAGAGAGATACTGGAAAATTACTGTTTAATTCTTCAGCATTACTTCTGACTATATGGCATCTGGTAGATGAGGGACAGGAAGAGGCTGATAATGAGTCAGCCATCACCATAGCTCTGCAGGCCTTCTCCTCCCTGGCAGTAGGGATGGCCAGGGTCCTGCAGGGCTGGCTGTGACGCCGGTGACAGTTCATTAACTGGTTGGACATGGGTCCTTGTCCGGCGCTGCTCGTGTCTGGCCCTGCAGCTATCAGTACTCCTGCTGAGTGTCACAGCCAAGGAACTCTATCCGCAGGGCAATGTGGTTGTGCCACTGGCGGGGGTGTATCCTCACATAGCGGGCGAAGAGGGGTGGCTCCAGGGTGTTCATCACTGTGCTGGTGTGGTCTTGGTTTGCCTTGAAAGTCTGGAGAGGAGACAGAAGTCAGGGGTACGCTCTCCTCTGCTGGTATAGTGAGCCCATGACTTGAGGACACAACCAACCCACCACTTGGGAATGCTTTAAGGAAGACAAAGCACAGCCTGGCTCACTGCTCTTGCAAAAACTCCTGTGAGCATGTTTGCTGCCAAGGGCTGTTCTTGCTGCCCTGGGGGTGTCCATGGGCTGCCTCTGGCCATGGAGCAGCTCTGCCTACCTTCTCCTTGCCATCCTGCAGGACCGGGCTCCAGTCCACACCGTTCTGGCTGCTGGAGAGAGCAAACTCCTTCACAAACATGTGGGTGAAGACAGCTTTGGCACCTTGGGTTATGATTGCAGTCACTTTCTTGGTTATTTCGAAGTCCACCTGCAACCACTCGCTGGGGCTGTTGCTCTAGGGAAGGACAGACTGCCTTCAACCCTTCAGCAGCAATGAGAAAGACAAGATCATTGCAGCTGAAGCCAAGTTAGCCCTGCACATAGTCCTGGGCCACAACTGACCTACCAGGCCTCTGGTTGGAGCTGCTGTGTGCTAAATCAGTGCGACAATTCTCCTGCTTGTCTGCAGGCAGCTTGCACAATGCACATGGCTGTACACGCTCCCCACACAGCCCTGGCTAGGGAAGGCAGCAAGCACTAGCCTGCCTGCTGGGATCCCACCTGCCTGCCCATGCCCCAACTGCCTGGCTGGGCAACTTTTTGCATGGGCTACCTTTGGCCTCCAGGCATTGGTCCTCCCCTGCAGGTTCAGGCGCGCGTGGGAGGGTGACCAGCTGGAGAAGACACTAGTGCTGTAAGAGGATGCGGAAATGCGCTGGTCAGGGATCCCTCTGTCCTCCATTCCTAGGGGCATGGAGCAGCCTGGAAGAGAAGAGTGATGTGTGTCAGAGGGGGGAGCAGACCCATCACCAAGATGCCTTCTGGCTGCTTGCTGCTGCAGCCACTTTTCCTGGCTATAGGTTCTCCTGCACCTTGCTGCAGTGTCATGGTCCCTGCACTGCTGTGTGCAGCACGGCTCTGGCTGGGGATTGCCAAACTACACCTACCGCTAGTCCCACCTTCTTTTCTCCCTGGAGATTTCATCTAGTAGGAATGTGATGAATTTGTGCAACTGCCAAGACATAAAGAGAACCTGTCTGCAGGGGAAGGACACAAATACCTGGCAGGGAGCCACCCTGCACACGGTATGATCAGGTGTGCATGTGCACAGCTGCCTCAGAGCTGGCTGTCAGGCTTGTGGCATGGGGTGACAAGCACAGCCGCTGTTGCTTGTAGCTGCTGGGCAGTCCATCCTGCTGATGTGTGAAGCTAAAGAAAGGATCCCAGAGCACCACTGCCCTCAGTCACACAGTCAGCCAGAGTAGTCTTGCCTAGGAGTGGCAAAACCTGAGGAAAAGCCAATAGCGTCTGTCTCTGCTTTTTCTCTGCTCCCCCAGACTGAGGCAGCAGCTCCCCAGCTATCAACTTAGCTGCTGGAGGTTTCTGGTGGCTCAGGAAAAAGTGGTGGTGAGAGCGGGGCCCATGCTCTCCCTCTGGTGTTGCTATTTTTAAGACCATAATGAGATTTTCCAACTTTGTTCCCCCAACATCTCAATGCCATCTCCAGCCTCCTCCCTCCCCCTCCACAACTGCCTGGGGTGTCCTGAAACACATGGAACTGGCACTCAGGACCCCACTGGATGAGGTCTCGACTTGGGTGCTTGGTACCCAGAGTTGGGACATACTGTTCAGATCGCAGCCGATGAGCTCCATGCGCAGCGTGGTCCGAATGCTGTAGTGAGTGGGGTTAATGCGGATGTACCGGGCTATGATCGGAGGGTTGAAGCGATTTTCTTTCACTCCAGTTGCATCCACATTTGCAAAGAACAGCTGCAGGGAAAGGGAGAAAAAGGATTGTTGTACCAGTGGAAAGAGAGCAAGACAGGATAAGGATTAGTGGGGAGAAGATTTCTGTCTGTCACTTCTGTATCTTATCACTATCCTTACAAGGGAGAGGCAGCTCAGGGAAATGGTTTGAGAAGTGATTCAGACCAAAGAAGTATGAATGAGCCAAATTGATGTGAACCACTGAGAAACTGGAGGAGGAGAAACTTAGGGTCCCTGCAAATCAACATGTTTTTATATTGTCAGTAAACAGAGGGGAGAAAAAGAAGAAAAAAGTCACTCCTGGGACTTCTGAACCTGGGAAAAGTTTTGACCACAGCTAGTGTACATGGTGGAGGCTTTTCTGGATACTTTTCTTTTCCGGTTGGAATGATCAACTTATGCATATTTAGGTTGTGGGGTTTTTTCCTGAGTAGAGATCCTCCAAACCACCTGCATCTGCACAATGTTTTTAGAAAGCCAAAATTTGCCTTTGGGGTCAAGAAAGATATTCAGACAAAACCTTACACCCAGGTCTAAGAACGTGCAATGTAACATTAAGTGGTGGATCTCACAGCCACCTAGGGTGGTGGAAAGAAATAGCTCAGTCACTTTAAAATGAGACAGATGGACACAGACAGCAAGTCCCTTGTGGATCTGTGATCTGCGATTCAGTCATCCTGGCAGTGAAAGCTCACTGTTCCTGCCCTAATGAAATACTTCAGGGGCTCAGGAGGTCTCTGCCTTGTGTACAGAGCTCCCTGGTCCTTGTCACCCCAAGATACTCCATTCTGGGAAGACACGCTCCTCAAGAACCGTTCGCCTTACCATCTGGGTGCTGGTGGCATTCCCCTTGTATTTCCTCCACCTTTGCCCATCAAGGCTGTAGAAGACAACAAACTGGGAGGTGTAAAGGCTGGAGAACTTTTGTCGGGCTCCTTGCGTTTTTATGCCGTGAATAATCATGAGATGCAAAAGGTCCACCTGAGAATGAAAATCAGGAATTCATTTCTGACAGAAAACCCAAACCATGTTCAGGGAATGCACTATGAACCCATGGAACTTGCTTCCTTGTGCTGTAACTGAGCACAGGCTATGGAAGCAGTTAAAGTAGTCGTTCGTAAGGGTACAAATCACCCAACATCTGGGTGAGGGCAGGGGAGAGCTGTTTGGAGAGGTGAGCTGTTCTCTCTTGGTCTTTGGGGGACTTTTGCACAATCCAATGCTGCAGCCAGACCACCAGGTGACTCCTCTGAATGATGGATGCACTGAGGATGGATCTGGGGGTCAGGCCAGCTGCAACAATGACCAGACTAACTGCTATCAGGGTCTCAGAGCTCACCTCCCAGAAGAGAAGCAGGGGAAATAGCAGGATGTAGCTGGGGAGACAGTGGACAACCGTGCAGGTCCTTCTGCACAGCTCAGCAGCCATGCGCGTGCCCTTGCAATGCCCCCAGTGGTGCTTCTAGCCATGCGGCTCCTCTTACCTGGATCCAGGCATTGTTGCGGTTGGTGCTCCACGCATTGATAGAGCCAGTGTTGTCCAGCCTGGCCAGGTGAGGAGCCCACTGCCCTGCAAGGAGAGCGCACAGATATGAGGCTGCTGCTGGTCCCTGATGCTGCCCAACCTGAGGTGGTGAGAAGTCCATCTGCAGGATGGTGCCTGAGGATCACCCTAGGCTTTAGGAGTCATGTACATGGTGGCAGAGCACTGACATGATGGGCCAGACATGAGAGAAGATACCTACAGGTCCTGAGTGGGACACTGACATAGGTGGGCATGGATGGAGGAAGGACTCTGCCAGGGACACGGTGTAGCAGAGCCTTGGGCAGGTAAGCATGGAGCTGCCCCAAACGCACCTTCCTTCCTCACACAGCAACAACCCCTACTCACCATACTGCCCCGATGCTGTGATCTGAGAGTCTGCAATGTGGCCCGAGGCCAGGCCGAGGGCATTTCGGCAGTCTGCAGCCAAACAGTGAGAAGAAGGGTGAAAACCAGGGAGAGTTAATTAGATAACAAGGCTTTTGAAGGAAAAGCCTAGGCTGGGTAGCATCCTCCAGGCTCAGGGAGGTTGTCTCAAGCCTTCAAGAGCCCACAGGCTTGTTTGTCTCACACCAAATGGTGGGTTTCAGATGCTTCCACATCCATCCCTGAATTTTAGGAGTGCTGGAAGTTCTTGCTCCCAACCCCAATCTCAGCAGCAGAGAGTTCCCAGCATCAGCCACAGCAGCCTCTTGCCAAATTCCTGTCCCTGAGTCCCCGACCTTTCATTCCCATGTCCTGATCCCCCAGTAATGCTGACAAGCGTCTCTTCCTTATACCCATGTCTTGCTCCTGGGCCTTTTCATTGCTAGGCAGCATATTTTAAAAACAAATACCATGTTGCTAAAGGAAAGTCTGCCTGACACCCCTGTTTCTCTGTGGCTCTCTTCTGGTCTGCTGAGCACAGGGCTGTTTGTCTCATATAATAACCATTATTTTAGTGACTTTTCACATCTTGGCATCTCCATTACATGGCAAATGCTTCTGGGGAAAATGCAAATTTGAAATCTTAAGCACCCCAGTGCGTACTTATGGTGAGGTAGAAATGTGTTGTTCTGGGGCTGTTTCTATCAGAGCAGCCTGTAGTCAGACAGTGTCACTCACTGCCTCCTGCCATCACTCTGTGCCTCAGTTTACCTCTTGACAGGTGGTCAGGCAGTCAAGCACTATACCTTCCCAACAGTGCAGGTAAGCACCAGCAGGTGCATGCAGTTGCTGGGGTAAGTGCATTTTACATGAGGTCCCAGGGATCCTCAATTTGGGAAAAGAAGAGCTCTGGGAGCAAATATTTGCAGGGAAATGAAGCTGGTCTCACAGCCTTCACCCCAACCATGTCCCTGACTCTCTGCTCTCTGCTGGGATGTGTATGGTGGCAAGGGCTGAAGTTGTGACTTTCTTTCAGAGTGAAAACCCAGAAGACCCGACTTGGGCCACCCCAGGGGAAATGCTGAGAGCCCTGGGGAAGGGAGCTCAAAAACGTGCTGGCTGTGGCCATGGCAGCAAGCGGCCCAGGGCACAAAGAGGATCACTCACTCAGGTTGTACACAAGGAAAAGAGCGCTCATCCCGGCTTGCTGGTGCTCTCCCACTTTGCACTCTACCCGCCAGATCCCGGCATGAGAGGGCCACATCTCCACTGTCCTGAAGACACCTGGCCATGAATGGAGAGCAGACCAGAGGGCAGTTACTGGCTGTAATGGGATGCCACAACACCAAGTGCTGTGCAAAAACAGAGCCACACTCTTCCAGGTCCATTCGCCCTCCTTGCCATGCCCCTGCAGGCTTGGCACATCCTGATGGGCATGGGCATGGACATGAACCTCTGGCAGCTGGGATGTGCAGTGCCTGTGCTACATCTCACCAGGATAAAGGTTGTAGACTCCCATGCGATACTCCTGGCTAGTCCTGACGCTGAACAGCTGCCCATGAAAGTGGACGGAGTGGATATCCTCAGTGCTGCCCATGTTCAGGAGGTGCCATCGGACCCGTTGTTGCTGAGCCATCACCAGCCCGGGCAGCGTGTCACTCACATAGCCGTTGATGGCTGGGGAAGACAGCGGTCAGGAGTGACTCAAGGCTCCAGGGTTTTCCATCTCAGTATAGACTGCGGGATGGAAAGGGCAAGAACAAGGGTCCTCACCATGGAAGGAATGGTTTCTCTTAAAGTCAGGGTTGTCCGGCTGGATGCGGCAGGGAGGGCGGCAGTTCCTCTCCATGTTCTCCTGGAAGTACCAGCTTTTGGTCTCGTCAAAGATAGTGAAGAGCAGGGAGAACTCCTGCACGGCCAGCTGCCGCCTGAAAACGAAGCTCAGCACCCCACGGCGGCAGATGATCAGTGGCCCAATGAGGCCTGAGTGCAGGTCCTTCTCCTGCCAGGGAGCCAGGAAAGAAGGGTTTGCCTCAGAGAGTGAGGCAGCACTGGCACCCACAAGCACCACAGCAGTGAGGAAAGTCATGGCTCTCCCTGCATCCCTGGCCCAGCTCCTACTCGTGCACAGGGCACGGTGTGTGCAGGGTGGGAAGGACACACTGGGCTCACTGGGTGATGCCCGATCTGCCCCTAGCTATGAAAGGCTACTCAGCAATTGTTTGTACATGCTTTCAAGAGAAGTGGTGTCTGTCTGTCCAACAGTCCCTACCCCACTAACACTGGAACCTATGGGCCAAAGATTTGGAAGATGGGTAGGAGACTACAGAATGCTAGTTCCCTGCAAGTCTCATAAGCTGGTACAACTGGGGAAAGAGGGAAAAACCCAATTAAGGGAACGAGAGAAGGAGAGGAGAAGAGAGGAGAGGGCACCAGCACACATTCATCACTGCATTAGACACCTGAGAATCTACACAGCCACAGGCTGCTTTCAGCACAGCACCATAGGAGAAGTCTTGACCTCACAGCCAGGACTCAGGCATGCTGTCTGTCTCTCCTTCCTGAGATGCCCCACAGAGCAAGCTCCCACCTACCAGATCCATGTTGGAGAAATAAGCCCAGGCTTTGCAGTCAAACTCCTGCGTGGTGGGTGCCATCTGGGGCAGGACTTTCCAAGAGTACTTTCGGAGCTCACCGGGCTGCACCACCTCTCCACCCTGCATTGCACCCTGCATCTCCTCATAGGCTTGCAGTGTGGAGTGGAAGGAGAAGGGCCGTGAGGCCAGATTCTTGAATGTAACCTGCATCAGAGGGAAAGCAAAGCAAAGGGAGCGTGGGAGGGTGCTCAGTGCAGCGTTGAGAGTGCCCTGGACCATGGGGTTAGATCCAGCAATGTCCCCAGTGCCCAGACCTCCAGTCAGGCCCTAAGCAGTGGCCAGTCCTTGCTGAACCACAATCTGTGGTTGTGCAAGTGTGATTCCCAGTAGAAAGTGCATCCTGATCCTGTCAGCAGGATGAGGCTCTCTTCTTGCTCAACGGGAGCAAGATCAGCTACACTCAGGAGCCCAAATATGCTGAATCCATCCTGGTGAAGATTTCAGCGAAAACTTGGCAACTTCTCCAGGTATATGAGTCCTGAGGCTGGTGAAGAGCCTGTCACCTCTTCCTTAGGTGGGTGCTGAAGGACCTTTGGTGGTGAGGGAAGCCCAAGCCTGCCCTCACGTAGAGCTCCCAAAGAAGCTGTACTGAACCCTGCTTAGCTCATTACACTTTTTACAATCTCTTCGCCCAAAAGGTTTCCCACAGAGCCCAGCAGATGCTTGGGCTGTGCTGTTACAGCGGTTGGGTCTGTCTCAGGTCCAAGGCTTTGCATCTGAACACTGAGGTTCCTGCTGGCCCATTCCTCCAGCCACCGAAGTCCCTCTAAAATGGCGGGTCTTGCCTCCCAGTCTGGTGCCATCTGCGTGCCATGCAGGGTGCCAACAGGGCAGCTCCTGCTCCTGAGCCCTGAAGATGAACCCACAGGCACCCCAGAGCCTGCAGGCTCACCTCAGCATTCCCTCTGGATTTCAGGTTTTATAGGAGATGGGAATTTTCAACTCACCATGATGACATCTTCAACTTCTGCCCTGATGTACGGCCCAAGGATGCCCAAATGCTCGTCCAGCTCTCCCCGCAGCAGCGGCTGCGTGAAGGAATCGTCTAGGTACTCTCGGAAAACCACCTTGCGGTACTGCCGGAAAGGCTTCCTCCTGTCGCTCCAGGGGTCCCTGCTGGGGTGAGGAAAGTTAAGCAAGTTGGTGGTACTGTCTCATAGGGAGGGCAGCCATGGCAGACCTGCTGCAGGGCAGGGGTGATGCAGAGCCTAGAGCATCCATGACCCACTTGCAAGGAAGCCTGAGGTTGCTGGAGTTACAAAGCTCCCCAGGTGTAGGGTAGGTGTTGGGAGAACCTTCCCCTGGGCTGCTTTGCTGTGTCATACAGTCCTGGACTTGTGATCCTGCCTGCCAGGATATGCCAGTTCACACATCAAGCCATGCCATACAGTGCAGGAGGAATACGTGAGGGACAGTCACACTTACGTGGCTTTTAGGAAGTGCTGGGGTCTCTGGTTCCTGTATTCCCACATCACCTCCACTGCTGCAATGAAGTATTGCCGTACTGCCCCCTGGAAGGAGCGTGGGTCTTGCTCCTCATCCTCATAGATGTCAAAATCCTCCATGGACTGCTCTGTGACGCCGTACTCATCGTAGTCCGGCCTGTCAGCCTTTGGCTTCAAGGGGCTGGCATGGGTCCTGTTGTTCAGGGACGGTCTCTCCATATGTCCTGGGGCATGGTTCCTCTTCCCAGCTGTGCTGTTACTTTCCCCATCTTCCTTGGGCTCTCCTAGGCCCTGACCCTCCCTCTTCCCCATTTCTCTGAGGACACCTCCCCCACTGAGCACCTGCTGTTCATCTGGATGGGCTTGCATGTATTTGGCTGTCTTTTCAGTAGTGCTGTGGTTGTGAGCAGGACTGCTTGGAGACAGGGAATAGTTCTCTTTGGAGGCTGGCTGCATAGGGATTTCTTCTAGGCTTTGCTCATATGTGCTCTCAGGCACATAGTTGTCTGTGGCATTGGCCTTGAGCTGCTGAGGCTGAGGACTGAACTGACCTGGCTGCTCCACAGAGTTTGTCTCCTCCTCCATCTGGCTTCTCCGCTGACCATGCATGCTCCCAGAAGCCCCCCAGACAGCACCCCTGCCCAGCTGCACCTCAGCCAGAGCCGGGCTCTGTAAGCCCCCCGCATGTCCCACTGCCCCCAGAGAGACTGGTTCCCAGTTTGAGGCCAGGTCTTCAGTCGCAACAGCAGCCTGTGTTTCTGAGCTGCTTGCTGCCATCGGCACCTCGCTCCCCAGTGCTCCCTGTGTGGGGAAGGAGCGTCCGCTGTGCTGGACCCCCTCACTGCTGCTCCACACAGCCCCATTTCTGCTTGGCCTCCCCTCAGGATGCACCTCATCAGCACCACCTCCAGGCAGAGCCTGTGGAACATCCCTGCCTGGGGGCAATCTCTCCTCAACCATGTTTGATTTTTCTTCCAGGCTTTGCAAAGGCAAAGTGTTGCTCGATATCAGGGACCTCTTTTTGAAGTGAGCACTGCAAAAAGGGGAATGAGGTCCACATGCCTTTGGGGTTTTCTTATTCACTGCTGTCTCAGCAGTCTGACTGGCCAGATTCTGCTCAGCTCTGTAACCCTCAGAGAGGGGGTCCCTGCTGCCAGGCCAACTACTGTTGGGAAGACCCAGACCATTCATCAAGCCTTTTCTCTCCAGTGACCTGGCTTGTCGGGGCCTCCAGTCGGGGCTGCTCACACTTGGGACTGAAGCTCTGTGTCTCAGAAACTGCTCAGAGCTGTTTAAGAAAGCATTTGGGAATGGCCTTGTGTCATTTGCTATGATGTTCAATTCAGAAAGGGCAAGATTATCGGTCTCTGACAATTCCTTAGCAGCTATAGCATCCTGAAACACTGCCTCCATGACTAACTCATCCCTCTCTTCTGTCACTACATAGCTGGAAGGCTCAAGGTCATTGGTGTGTGCAAAGGTGGTTTCTAGAAGGCTTGTTCCTTTGGCAAACTCACGGGCTTCTTGTTCTGTGCCACTTTTTGCAGGTAAGGAGCTACTCTCATCTGTGAGGTTTTGTTCTCGTACAGGTTTGCTGGCTCCCAGGTCTGAAAAAGAAACATTTTTCCCTTCAAAAGATTCATAAAAACTTTGTGAAACCACTTCATAAGGTCTTTTTTCCAGCCTAGCATCTAGCTCATTTGATGAATAACTGCTTTCTCTGGTGTGACTGTGAACCACACCATAAGAAGTCCTGTTGTCTTCTGTCTCATCTGAAGATGCAGAAGGATTGTCCAGTGTGAAGGAAGAGTTGTGATCGGTACTTAAAGCAGGTTCTGCATTGATTGTCTCCTTTGACTCATATAGATTTAAGGATATTTTATCAGCCCCTCTTAGCAACTTGTCCTCAGCACCCTGTGAAGACGTGTCTTGAAGTCCCAGATTGTGCTCCAGGTCATTCTGGTGAAATGAGCTCTTGTTCTGTTGAAGAGGAGCTTTGCTAGAAGCAAAAACAATTGAGTCCCATAAACTTGTTGCATGAGTAGCAGTCTTTTGAGGTTCTGCTTCTGGGATCTCTAATATACCACCAGACTCAACCATTGTCCTTTTTACTGGCTCCTGCACCTCTGAGATTTTTGTCACCTTCTTTCTTGCCAGAGCATCTTCTGGAGCTGGTGTGGCTTGATGCAGCCATTGCTGACCTTCTTCTGAGCTCACAGTACCATGGACCCTTCCGCTGAAACTCACCAAGTGTTCTCCAGGTGGGAGAACTCCAAACCTTTCATCCTGGCTGATGTTTCTTGACAATTCTTCATCTTCCAGGAAGGATTCATAGTAGACTAGCTCATAGTTTGTCTCTGGCAGAGAAGACACGGAAACATCAGGTGGATGTGGGATTGTACCTGAAAGTGTTGATGTGTCATTGGAATTGGGATCATAAATCCTGCCATTGTTCAGGAGGGTCCCAAGTCTGGGTTCTGTCAAACACAATCTTGGCTTCTTTGTCTCATTTCTTGAAGAGGTGATGTTGTTCAGTTGCTCATTCACACACGGCCTGCGCCATCTCTTTCTTTTAGAGAAGCCCCTGGGTTGGAAGTCAAAGGCACCATCCTCCTCCTCATAATTCACATAATCTTCCCCATCAGAGTATTGCTCATACTGGCACTGTGAGACCGTAAACTTGGCATGCATCCCTCGGTCTCTGAAATCAGGATTCAGGCACCCCAGTGTCCAGACACCTGTCTCAAGAGAGGACAAGAGGACACCATCAGCCCATCACAATGGGAAATCAGAAGAGCTGCCATGCCCATGCTGGTCCCTTGCTAGTGCAACCTGTATTTTCAGGCAGCCTCTGATTCATGGTAGTGATTTCACGTTCTCATAATCCCTAGGGTATCTTACAACTGGACTCACAAGATATCAGGGTTGCTGGCAACATCAGAGCTGGTCCTGAGAAGCACCATCAGCAGGGCCAGTGTTTCCTGCAGAGTGTAGTGAGCTACACACACCTGTGAGACCCCAACAACAGCTCGGTGAGAACAGATAATGCACTGAGAACCCACAGAGCCTCCAGGATTATTGCCAGCAGGAGAGTAATCACGATGATCCACCCCCAAAGATATGCTGGTGCTGTCAAATACACCTCTCTCCCAGACACTCTCGTCATGACTCTCCCACGTGAGGAGGAAGAAATGCAAAGGCTGCCTCTTGCTCACATCCCCAGCCAACGCGTCTGCTCCCTGCAGCGATTGCCTCTTCTCCAGGCACCACGAGTGGGTGAGGAGGTGTGTAACAGCAGGGCTCTGACACTGGAGAGACCTGTCACCTCCTGCTGGCTGAGCTGCTCTCCTGCTTCCCAGCAGCAGGCAAAAATTCAGAGCTCAAACGGATACACTGTTTGGCTGGGTTTTAGAAAACTTCCTGGGGTATCTAGAAACCCTGTCAGCTTGGCTCAAGGTGCAGCATCTGTGACCATCATATCAGTGTTTGCAATCACATGGGAAATTCTGTGTTTCCTCTGTGAGTGAGGAAATGGTTAACAGCACTGCTTTTGCAAATGCTAAGGAAAAAACGCTGAGAGAGGAGAAATAAGACCAAATTTTGAAGCAAATCCTTCATAAGGCTTCTCCACAGCTGTGATTTCTGTCTTTGCAAATGTGTGGAGATAAATGGGGTGCCATGACCCGTGGCTGATCCCACAGCAGGGACAGCACTGCTGCTCCCCTTGACCTCTGAGCTTGAAGCCAAGGATGTAGATGCAAGGGGCTCGCGTTATTGCAGCCAGCTTACTGGCTTGGCAGTGTGTGTGACCTTAATGCACATTGTTTATGAAGTAAAATACAGTAATGTAATTTCTTTGATATAAGTTTTAAAAGGATTTAATTATTGCCTCCCACTTTGCTTTTCCAGCAGGTTGTGCATCCCTTTGCTCTCATGGCTGCCCGAACATGATCGGGTACCAGAAACCTGGCTGGAGGTACTCGCTTATCTCTGCTGTGATGCCAAAGTTTATAGAGTAGCTCACGTTACCAACCTGGCTTTTCCAAACTCATGAAGACTGTTTCTCCAGAAAACGGGAAAAGGGTAAGCACATCCTCAAAAACCATGTTGCGCTTGAATGTGTTTCCAGAGAAGAAGATGGAGAGGAAATCTGTTTGAGCTCCAACGCTCAGGACATACCAGTATACAACATCATGCAGGCAGAGTTTTGATTGGAGGTTGTCAAACGCAAAGCCATTAATAGCTGGAAGAGAGCAGGGGTGAAATATTCCATCAGAACTTGATTCCCCCATGGCTGCTGGGCTACCACATGTTCCCTGGGGCAGGGCTGAGCCTGTGTCTGCCCGGGCTTTTCAGGGAGCCCCTTGCCAAGCACTCACTGTGCATCAAGTTGGAGGCATAAAACTGGGGGTCCTGGGTATCCACATGGGCTGCGTCAGTGCAGAACCGCCTGATGTTCTCCTCCAGGTACCAGCTGCGGTTCTCGTCGAAGACCGAAAACAGCACCAACCTCGTGTTGTCTGACATTATCTGGAAGGTGGAGAGGGAAACCATTATTCCTGCTCTGATCATAGTGTCCCTGGCACCCAGAGTAGCTGTCAGGTCCTAGCCTGGATGCACGGGGAATGGTTTATTGCTATTTCACAGGAGTTAGTGTCCAGGCTTAGAGAGAAGGGAGCATGCACAGGAGGATGGGGAAGGCAGGGGCAGTGGGACTGATGGTACGGTTGAAAAGAACAGGACAGACAAATTTGGTTTTACCCAAATATTTCACCCACAGCTGTTACTCCAGCCTTTCAGCCTGGCAGTTGAAGTGACAAAGGAAAAACCCACCTGATTTCCCCTCTGATCCATGGTCTTCTTAAAGCAGATCAAGAGGGGACCGATCAGGCCTGAGGCTGTGTCTCGGACTGGGTCGATGGAGCTGTAGTAGAAATGGGTGAGGCAGCGAGGATCTGCTTGGGTTGGTCCATCCTCAATGGTGATGCTCCAGTTGTAGGTGAATGACTGGCCAGGGGGGATAGGAATGTCCTTCACGTCCTTACCTGGCAACATAGAGGCCAAGGGCAGATCAGTTAGGTCTGGAATGCTCCTGCCAAGGGTGAGCCCACTTTTTAAAAAGAGCTCAGAAAGAAACTTTTCTGACTATATAAGTTGCATAGAAAACTACCCAAATCCATGCCCACCCTGAGATAGCACACTGGCTGCTAGCACCTGCTTGCATGTAAAGCTGATCTGGACAAAAAGAGCCTCTGGGACCAGGTGAGGATGGAGAAGCATATGCTTAATTTTGAAAGCCCTTGGAAGTCCTGCAAACTGGAAAATTTGCCCAGTCTCAGCTGTGTCTGGGCTGCCTAGAGAAGTTTGCAGATGAAGGTTGAGAGCTGGGATGAAATGGGTGAAAAACAAAGCAAGGAAAGAAATTTTCAAGGAAATACAGCTAGACCATGAGAAAATCAAGGAGGAGATCTGGAAGGAACCAAAGAAAAACTCAAATGCAATTAAATCCCCTAAGCATTCAGCAGGATCTTGCAATGACATAGCTTTAGGAAAAGACATTTCTCTGCTCTAAGTGCCCAGCTGAGCTGCTGTAAGAGCACAGTTTGCAAAGCTCATGTGTCAGTCAGGGTAGGAATAGCTTTTTTTATTTATACTTTCCTAAAGAGCATCATCCCTGTGGCTCCAGGACCATGACTTGTCCGCTTTCACAGAGCTGAATTGCTGGCAAAGCTGGTGAGCCATGTCTGGCTGGGGAATGTTGATAGAGGGGCAGGGACAGGACTCCCAGCTCCCTTGTGTCACTTGGCTCCTTTAGTACTGCCAGACAATGGGCTGCTTTGCCCTTTTGACTCTCCTGAAGGAAAACCTTAGTTTAAGTAGTAACAAGTCACAAAGCTGACCTAGCTTGCTGAACTCTTTAGCAACTGCCATCCTGGTTTTGCCACCTCTCCTGCAGCAGAGGAGCTTTTCTCCGGCATTTGTAATTGCTCCCATCATTGTGATGCACCCAAAAGAGCAGAGGGGAGGAGGGAGAGAGATGTGGCATGATTTTGCCCTTGTGGGATGTGGGATGGCCTTGCACAAGCCATGATCCTGGGAGCATACCAGCAGGGGACGAAAGCAATTCTGGGAAAGAGAGCTGGTAACTCAACAACCCCATAGCAAAGACCATGAAGCTGTGAGAGGCAAAGTCCAAATCATAATGAACCCCCCTGCTATCTTAAAGCAAGGCAGGGAGGACCCTAGGGAATGAGGACTGTGAGAAAACTGGCAAAAACAGGCAGGATCACCAGGGTGGTTCCTGCCTCATCAGAAAGTGGAGGCCTCCAGGATAGACCCAACAACATGGTCCCAGTTCCCTGGTTGACAATGGTCCTTCTTCCAGCCATCATCCAGGCTTTCCTTAAAAACAGGGTTACATGGCACCAAAGGGGACATGAACCAAGAATCATCATCATTTGGGATACAGGGTTCAGGCACCTGGATGGATGGGTTGGACAACCAGGCTTACAACAGGCTGCAGGAAGCTCTCCTGGCCCAGAAGAATGGCAGTGGCAGTGGCCAAGTGATGTCCCAAATTCTCATGGTCTGCCTTACCTTCAGAGGGTTTCAAGGTGTAGTATGGCCTTATGCTGGTAAGGCCGTGAGGGTAGATGTTGTACGGTCGGCTTGCCAGGTTCCTGAACACGATCTGAAATGAGGACAGCCAGCAGGAATGTTCAATGCTTTCTGAATGCTGTGAGCCCTCGAGGCTGCCCTCAGTGTCCTTGTAGGGAGGGAAACACTGGGCTGTGGCTACCTGCCAGTGTCCAATGGGGAGGAACTTGGACATGTCTGGGACCACAAAGCTGGACTCAGAAGAAACAACTATTTATTTCTCTACAAGTCTACTCTGTTCATCTTTCCAGGAGGTGCCGATTTTAGAAAGGGCATGAAAATATCATATTTATTAAAGGGAAAATTGATGTCTTCAGTCTCACTTTGTATATGAGACAGAAGAGGTCTGCCAATCCAGGAGGCCCCAGAGGAACAAGACACTAAGTATGCACAGCAGTCAACAGCTTCAAAGTGCTTCTCACTTCACTGCACGAAGCCCTTCATTTATTTCTCTAAATAGCTCTTTCAGGGCTTTGCCACCTTCAGCTCCATGCCCATAACTGCACAGAGAACCCAAGGCAGGGAGCAGAAATGTGAAGATCCTGGACACCATCCCATTCCTCCTAGCAGCAAACAAGTCAGGTAAGTGGTCAGTAGAGGCACCTGGGGAGACATAAGCAATGATCCCCAATACTGCATGGTAAGAGGAGGCAGATAGAGAAGAGTGGAGGACGAGAGGACACTCCTGCCTCAGAGGAAGGTGCTGGATGCCCTTTGTAATCAATTGATTAACACAATTCCTAAGATGCCTGCAGTGAAGTCAAATCAATGGAATGGGGCCATATCCTGTGCATATCTGCTGGTCTCACCAAGAGTATTTAGCTTCAGCTTTCAGTGACATCTGCCTTTCTGGTGAACTGTGGACATTACCAAACATAATAGAGCACCTCAAGGACTTATATCAGGCCTTAGCCGCTAACTTAGCTGTTAGGAGGAAGAGCATCAAGATCTGAAGTTTTCCCTTCCAGTCGCTCTTTGTGGAAAGCAATCTCTCTCTTACCTTAAACTGATCTCCAACCTCTCCCTTAATGACAGGCCCCAGAATTCCCTTGTCCGGTTGATCTGACACCTTGCGCTTCATAAAGGTTGCATCCTCGTATTCCACAAACATCACTTTCTTATACTTTGAACCGATCCGCTGAGGGCCAGCCTCCAGGAACAGGCTTGTGATGTTTCTGCAGACAAGGCAGAAAAGCAGCAAACAGCCACATGTGGAATGCTGTCAGAAGCTGAGCAAGACCTTCCATTGTCCAAGGACACACACAGCTGCCCAGGGACTACTACCAGTGCACAGTGGGGACACCCATCCTTGCAGTCACAATGTGCATCCTGGGGAATCACGTTTCAAGTGATTCAGTGCTTCTGTAATGGAGAAAGCTTCAACTCCATTGCACAGTAACCCTGTCTTGGAGGTGACTGTGAGAGATGAGAGTACAGCAGGTTGTCCTCTATCAGGGAACACCCCCAGTATGCAGGCAGAAGATAACAGAGGAGCTGCCTTTTCTTGATCAATGCAGCTCCTTCCCAGGAGCAAGGCCAGCCCTAAGCCGGAGAGGACACAAGCTCTGGTTCACCCTGCGGGGGCTGAAGGGGGAATTCCTGCCCCACGTGCCTCGCTCCAGCAGCTGCTGGCTGGGATCCCCATCCAGGGCAAAACCTGGTGACCCCACTACCAAGCCAGCCCCAGCTCACACAGCCTGTGTGAGTGGAGTGACATCAGGACTGGTGACAAGTGCCACTGTCATGCAGTGCTGACTAAGGTACTTCTGCTGAGATATTGCACTTGCATCACCTCTCTCTCCAAGAAGTGGGGCAGCAGCGGGGGCTAATTGCCTCTGCCGTCTAGAGCAGGTCCTTCCAGATGGGGCAAGGGGACCCACACTTTGGGTCTGTGGGCACACGACCTGGCTGTACAGGGCCTCCTGGCTAGAGGAGGAGAAGTATCACCAGGAATTGCTGCCTGCTGAGAAGGGGCTGACCACGGAGACATGGGCAACAGAGAGACAAATGCCCCAAAGACAAATGCCTCTGTGGGGCATTTGGTAAAATGGAGCAAAGCGAGGTCCTGCCTTCCCATGGCCTCCCCAAGACCACCCTTGTCCTGCATCCATTCTGTTAGCGTTAATAAGAAACAAAAAAAACTGTCCAGGTTAGGCAGAAGGAAAATAAATTTCTGGGGAAAAGGGGAAGAGCTGGCAGGGCTGCCTCAAGGAGCAGCCTCATGGGCACACGTGCCCAGTCTCACCTGTCCAGAGAAGCTGGTTTCACAGGGGCATAGTCCCAGTCCATTTCTTCAGCTGCAATGTAGTGAGTCCAGGTCACAGGCTTCTCTTTAACAAAAGATCGCACTTGGATGACGTGAAAAGATTCCTCATCTTCTTCAGGGTAATCCATGTCCTCTGGCTCATCTGACAGCATCCCCATCTTCAACAGGCGCTCCTCCGGACACTCATCCACCTTCACCATGGCCTCCATGCCAGCTGGGTTCAGACAAACCAGGCAGAAAGGGTCACACTGACATGCCAGCACCAGCACATGCTTCCCCAGGCTCTGCCTGGGACACGTCCTCTCCACTACTGTTCCGATCAAATGAACCATCACATGGGTCAACCTATGCCATCCTGGTCATGGACCAGGTTGCACATGGATGTAACACTATGGAGTAGAAGGGGCCTTGGAGCTTTAGCACTGCACAGAACCCTGAGCCCAAGCCATCCCCTGAATTTCTTTTCCCCTGAGCTCTTGCAGAATAAGGTTACCTTGCTGATGGGAGAGTATCTGGCAGAACACCCGGAACCAGCCAGCTGTTCCTGGCATAATCTCAGCTGTGAGATACGTGGCAGGGGAGATTTCTAGGCTGCTGAGGCGGTGGCCTCTGACCAGGAATGTGTGGGCTTCGAAGAAGATGGAGTGGACTTCTGGCCCAGTGCCCAACCCAATCACGTGCCAGTGGACCTTCTTCTTGAGGCACAGTGTGAGACCTGCCAGGAGAGAAGGAAAGCACTCAGGAGTCTGCACCATGTCCATCCCTTGTCCCCACTCTTAGTGTCATGGACTCGGAGCCTGACATGTGCTGAGTAGAGTCCCCTGTCCCACAAGGTGATGGCTTCACGCTGGAGAAGTTGTACGTGAATGTGGAGTGTCTGAGCAAAACAGAGGTGCAGGCTACACCATCTCCCTGAGATGAGACTGTATTCACAGAGTGGTGGACTTTGGCAGGGACTTTGGGAGGCATGCTGACAGGGGCTTGCAGTGGGATGCAGTGCCAAAATAGGTAGATGTGCTCCTTGACTCTATAAATAGCGGAACCAGGAACTGGAAAGGCGAATCATTTGTCCAATGATAACACCGGCAAGCCTGATACTAAAATACTGTATCTTGGGCAGGGGTTCATCACATCCTCAGCAGTAGCTGAAGTACCCCACAAAGGACAGAGAGGGGTCACCAGGATTATTTGAAGGCTGGAGAAAATTCCTTCCTTGGAGATACTCAAAGAGCTCAGTGTGCTTAGGAAGTGCTTAGGGAAAGGACTTGACTGCATTGTAAAAACATTTTCCTGGAGAGAAATCAGTGTGTGCTGAAGGGCTCTGTAATCTAGCAGGAAAGTGAATAACGAGTTCCTGGAAGCTGAAGCCAAACAAAGTCAAATACAGAGTCAAGCACTTGTTTTCAGCACTTGGTGCAGTAGATGACTGGAACAGATTCCAAGAGCCTGGGAGGAGACAGGGTGGAGGCTCCGTCCTGAGGCCCTCAGCTCTCCATTGCCACCCCTCCATCAGACACCTATCAGGCCAGGTCCCACAGCCAGACAGGGGCTTGCTGGGTGGAGGTGGATACCTTCTCGAGGGGAAAGCCACCGTGCAGACAGAGCGGCTGACCGTGAGGTCTGCATAGCTATTAAGCTCCATGGATCCCCCAGGACAGGGAATTCAGAGTAGTTTTGCTTTTGCCTTTTATTGCAGAACAGCCAGACCCAGGTGGGAGCTTTCACAGTGTGGTTCACCAAGGTTGCTGATGGTAATAACTCTCCTGACAGTGTTTCCCAGTTTGCCTTGGAGCTTCTTTGCTCTCTGGCAGCTCTGGACCTTCTCCCAGAAGAATATCAGAAAATGCCAACTTTTATCTTCACTGAGACCACAAATGGCCTTTTCTTTTGATTTTCTGGAGAAAAGGAGGCTGAGGGGAGACCTTATCACTCTCTACAACTACCTGAAAGGAGGTTGTAGATCAGTGTCGGTCTCTTCTCCCAAGCAGCAAGTGAGAGGACAAGAGGAAATGGCCTCAAGTTGTGTCGGGGGGGTTCAGATCAGGCATTGGGAAAAAACACTTCACTGAGTTATCAAGCACTGGAACAGGCTGCCCAAGGAAGCAGTTGAGTCACCATCCCTGCAGGTATTTTAAAAAACACGTAGATGTGGTGCTTAGGGACATAGTTTAGTAAT
This sequence comes from Patagioenas fasciata, assembly GCF_037038585.1. Lineage (NCBI taxonomy): Eukaryota > Metazoa > Chordata > Aves > Columbiformes > Columbidae > Patagioenas > Patagioenas fasciata. The sequence goes on from NC_092530.1 coordinate 18,952,372, forward strand.
GGACGTGGCAGCGTTAGGTTTACATTGGACTGAATGATCTTAAGGGTCTTTTCTAACCTAAATGATTCCATGATTCTATTTCCCAAATCCTAAAGAGGTGTGTTGTCAGACCCAGGCTAGTGAGACCTGAATTTTCCCCTCAACGCTATCTCCAACGTTGTTCACAGGGTTACAAGAGATTAAACTCTTTGCTACCAGTACTATTCCTGGAGACCTCCAAGAAGGTCAGCTGCACTTGGCAACACAGACAGCCAGAAAAGAAGTCCTGCTCCACTGTAAATGGGCAAGGCAGATCAAGGAGTTGAGACGTGATAGTCCCTCTGGGATGATCACAGCCTAAGAGGTCCATCCCTTGGAAACTCCTCTTGATGTCCCTTCTCACATCCTTTCACAAGCTACCTTGAGTTTCCAGACCTGGCTGCTCTCCAGTTCCTAGCACCTCCCATGCCCTCCATCCCTGTCCCTGGTGCACCAGGACTCACCGGGCAGTGAGCCATTGATGTAGCCATTGATGGTGTGCAGCTCCGTGCTGTTGTGGTGCTGGGGCTGAGGAGCTGCCAGGGAGCCAGGCTCAGAGTACCAGCTTTTCCCTGTTGAGAGAGGAGGACACAGACAGCTCTTCACTAGAGAGCATTTCAAAGAAAAAGGAAACTTTCCCACTGGGGTGAAACAGTATGAAAACCAAAATCCAGTGAGGTCAGATGTGTGGTGCCTGTTGGAAATCCACAGCAGACCTGGCCACAGCCTTGCATGAATGTGGTGGTTGACCATTGCTCATAACAGGGCTTTGCTCCCCCACAGCTTCAGCTTGTGTGATAGGAACAAGGCCAGGGCATGGATGGAGAGAGCTGGGGAGCTGTGAGCTCCCTGCACCTGGGGCACAGAAGAAGGAGTGGAAGTACTGACCAGGAGCACATTGGCTGGTAGGCTGTACAAGGCTCAGACCCTTGGGAGGCAGAGTGGGAGCTGAACAGCTGTGCTCACACCATGGCCAAAGCATGCAGTGCAAACAAGGCTGAATTCAGGGTCCAACTCGGGCCAACATGGTAGTTACCTTCATCAAACACTCCGAAGAGCATCACAAAATCTTGCTTTGTGTCCTCATTCCAATTGCTTGCCAGGGTCCCTGCAAGATGCCACATGACAGATCTCTTTAAAGGTCAGCAAGCACCATGCCTGTCTCCCCAGGGAATTGCCCCTGTGTCCTCCAAGAACTGGTAAATCAAGGCCAGGCTGTGGATCCCAATCCCACCCCAGGTACACTTCCCTGTTCAACCTCTGGAAGGCATCTTTGATTTTTCTGCTTTTTGATTCATGATTGCACGTGACCTGTCCCCATCCTATTGTCCTTACCAGGTCGGCACACAAGCAGGGCTCCGATCAAGCCAGAGTTGATGTCCTTTACGCTGTCAGTATTGGAGGAGTAGGAGTAGGTCAGACACGATGAGTCGCCATCCATTGGGCCCTGGTTTTGCTGGATTTCCCAGATGTATATGTGTGTCTTTCCCGGATCCACTCTGTCACCTTCCTTCTCTGGCTGACTGGTCTCATCCTCATACCCTGCACCTAAAGCCAAAGGAACAGCCAGATGTCACTGAAGGTTCATCCCCAACATATTGTGGCTACAGAAATGGATTTTCCTCCAACCCAGAGCACAGCATCTTTCCATCCCAGCCCCCAGGGTCAGCCCAACTCCCACAGGCAATGGCTGGTCTCAGGGCGGTGAGCAGAACTGTGCTGGAGACTTGCTTTTTGAGCTGTGCTCCCACCACCTGCTCTGATGCTGGAGGGCACAGTCTTCCTGGCCCTAAGCATCCAGCCTCAGTTTTAACCTATATATTACTTCATAACTGATATGGGTTTGCTCTGGTCTGTTTGCTCATCTCAGCTTGTTTCTGGGCTGGGCATGGTCTTGTTGTTTCCCCAGGCTAAGCGATCTCTGTGATCGTATGTCCTCATAGAGGGACACGAATAGCAGGGTCAGGGAGGGACGTGCTCCCTCCTGGCAGGCAGGCAGCAGAGTGGGAGGTGCTGTGCAAGGACTTGCAGCACCTGGTTATTACCCAACTCACCCTCTGATGCCTTCCAGTAGGACACCCCGACGGCGTGGAGGTTGTACGGGCGGGAGGCCAGGTTCTTAAACGTGATGACCACTGTGTCATAGACTTCTGCTCGGATGGTGGGGCCCAGGAGACCTGAAGGGGGGAACACAACAGGGTCAAGCAGCTGGGGTCAGGCAACTCACACCCAGCCGTGGGCTCCGAATGGTCTGGGCTTTCCACCTGCAAAATTAGCGGTTGTCCCTCATGTAGCATGGCAGCATGAACTGCTCTGGCACCAGCAAGGCTCCCTTCAACCCCAGCAGCTCTGCCATACTGGGACCCTGCCCAGGTCCTTTCCCATTCCTGGCTGAGGAGTTGCCAGCAACCAACCCAGGATGAGTTTGGCTGCTGTCAAGGAGAGTTAGGGCTCACCACGTTGTAGGTGCTTCTTACCCATCCACGCTGGCTTGGGCTTGGACTGCGTGAACGAAGCATCGGTGTACTCCACAAACACAGCCTTCCTGTACTGGGGAAGGACACCAGGCTCGAGGGGCCAGGGGATGGGGTGTCCTGACATGCTGCAGGAGAAGGAGAAAAAGCCAAGACTGATGGTGCAGCTCCATTCACGGATGGGCAGCAGCAATCCTCTTCCTCCCCTCCCTGCCAACTTCCCTGTGCTGTGCCAGCCCAGGGGATCGCTCACCCTGTTGTGTCCTTTGAGTATCCTGACAACTCCCAAGTGTGTTTGGAAATGTTTTGCTCAGCTCATGGATGATAATGTGGCTGTGATTAATGTCACAGTGTTAGCCACGATGGAAGAAGACACAAGGGCAGGTGGCACAGTGCCATACCCAGCTGCAGCCGGGAGTGGGCACAGCTGCAGGCATTGCTGCCAGCCTCCCACCTTGTGTCTTGCCTGGCTCCGTGCTTCCCTGCCTGCAGAGACACAGGGCACGAGGAGTACTGTGACAGCAGTGTGATGGCAGACACATCACATATAAACTCAAGCATCCTCCCCAGCTGCCCCTGGCAAAGAGGCAGTGGTGAGCTGCATGGTGGGTCATGGCAGTTTGCTCTGCCATTTGAGCAACATCCCCACATTCGCTTCATTTCTGACCAAACTGGGATTTACAGCCAGCCTCTAAAGAAATTACTCCTCACAGCAGGAGGAAAAAAGATCCTTGAACATATTTCACACTCCACTTATCTTCACTGGACACTTTCTATCTGTAAGAAGCTTAACAAATTCATTTTCCAGATGCAATCCAGCACATTTATCAGGATGACAAAGCCATGAATTTCTCTAGGGATTTTAGACGCTGGCTTATCAACCCGAGGACTGAGACCATTTCCAATAACCAGACAGTCCACTTCCAGACTTGTTTTGTTTGGAGCAAGAGCCAGGTGTTATTTTCTTCCCTCTGATGAAGCAGGTAGGATTACTCTCACCCTCTGACTAAGCCTTCACTCAAGCAGCGGTTCCCTTTGTGACTCTTCCTTGAAGAGGAAGGAGACAGAGTGATTCAAATTTAGGAAAGGGCGACGCACACTCTCCCCCACGCTGCCAGCTGGAGGCCACCTACAGCTGGAGGATGCTGTGGGAAGAGTGGGGTTCACCCTCCCTAGGGGCAGAGCAGGATGGGCACCCACAAAACCCCACACACACCCAGCTCCTGCCTTTCCCACTATGGCTATAACCCCATGTTTGGGCTGGCAGGAAGACTCCAGCAGGCATGGCCTCAGTGAGCAGCACCAATGCATTCAACTGACTTTTCCCATGAGCTGTTGTCGTTCCTGGCTCAATGGCAGGAGGGTCCAGACCAAGCTTTGCTCCCCAGGATGACAATACAGTAGGAGGTGGCAGCGTCATGAGGTCACTGGCACTAGGCTGTCTACTGTCAGCTGTGCCTTAATCACTAACTCACAGAAAGTCCAGCTTTGAAAATACATGCCTGACATATGAGGGTCTGGTCCTGCAAATCCCATTATGAACAAGGCAGAAATCCACTGGAGCCAGAGGGGTTTTGCTGGCGTGCAGGGGTACAGCTGGGAGGAGACTTGGTGACACCAGGGCTCAGTGCTGGGTCCCATCGGCACAGCAGAGTCCTTTGCAGGGGACGAGGAGCCAGAGCTCAGTGCAGGGATGTCTGATCCAAGTGCTTCTGGCCCGTCCTCTGCACTTAGGGACCTGGTCGACTTCCTACCCCAAGGGCAGCTGAAGCCAAGGCAGGGAGAGAAGTTCCTGGCGCCTTGGTTCAGCATTGTTAGCCGCACTATCTCTTCATCTCTTGGAGCCAGGAGATGGCCAAGGTAAACACCCTGCACTGCCAGAGCACTCAAACATGCCTGCTGCTACATGGCTGCCAGCTCCAAGCCAGAGCTGAGATCCCAGGGACTGTTGCAGGATGTGCTGCCCCTGGCTCCAACCCTGCCAGCAGGGTTGTGTTTGAGAGAAGGAGAAACTGAAATCATGGGGAAGGTGTACAGTGGTTTGACCTGATGCACTGTAGCCCATTAATTTGGCAGAGCTTTCCACAAATGTTCCAGAGAAACCACTGGATACATACAGGGGGTTTGGAGGTCCTGCCTGGAGGTGCACCCTTGGGGGCTACCACGAGATGCTGGTACCACAAGGGAGAATGGGTGAAGCAGAAGGCATCCCACACACAGTTCGGAGGCACCTCAGCTCGGGCAGCAGCTCTGCTCTTGCCACGCTCTCCTGGCTCGCTCCCGCATGCCTCTTCTCCCCGGCCACGCTGTTTTCCTGTGCCCTCCCCACATGGGGCAACTGGGCTGATGCTGCAGGGCCAGGGAACAGAGAGCATCATCCAGCTGTGAACGGCCACACTGATCAAGCCTCAGTCCCCTGGGAGCCGCTCTGCCCAGGTGTGCCCTGCCTCTCTGGGGTAGAGCACGCCTCCAAGTCCTTCTGACAAAGCCAAAGTCATCTCTCCCCATTTTAGAGAGGGACAAGTGACCTCAGACTGCCCGCTGATACCCTGCTTGTCCTCGAGGCAGAGCCAGGTCCCTGAGTCACTCCTGGGTCAGAGACAGTGCACGAGCAGATCATTAAAGCCAGTGCCAAAATAGAAAGCCACAGGGTTGAATTTTCAGCACGAGTGACCTCAGCTCCACTGTAGCCTAATGGATCTGAGAGCATCATTACTAAAAGCAGGGTGGGGGGGCATTAGTAAAACAGGGGCTGCTGAATGCCATTTTCCTACTGAAATAACCAAAGTAACTCTGATACAATGACTACTACAGCTAGTCAGGCTGACTTGGCTCATCACTGGAGGTTTGGTTTTCAATGTCTGACCACAGCTGCTCAAGCCAGTGTGGGTCTGAGACGGGACCATGGGCTGACATCACCCCAGCACAGAGGCTGGGGAAGGGTGTGTGGCAGCAGGGCAGAGGGTCTGTCTTAGTCCACAGTGGATGTAGCCCCCAGTTCTGCTCCCCAGGCTGAGCTCAGAACAGCCCGTTCACAGCCACGTGTGCCCAAGCCAGCTGTGTTTCCAGACAACACTGTCCTGATGCCTGAGCAATGCAACTGCCACTTTTCTTTCCTACTCCAAAGTCTTTGGGCAAAACCACCACGCCTTTCTCCCTCTTGTCACTGCGTACAAACAGCATTCTTTGTCCAAACACTAAAAATTATTTTCGTTCCCTAAAGGAAAAAATTCAGCCCAAGCAACGTAACGTACACAAATATATAAATAACTAAATCTGGGTTTTACCAGGTCAAGACACAGTGGAGAGCCTTTGCTGCTCTGAGCTATGTCAGGGGGCACAGCCAAACTCCCGCTGCAGCCCACAGGCAGGGAGGTACAGGACCTCATCTCCCCTCACAGCCCCACAAAGCTCCCAGGTTGCAGAGTAGAAGAGAAAGCACAGGCTGGAGAACCAGCTCTTGGCTCTAGATATAGACTTGCAATAGCCACAGACAAGCAGCATTGACATAAAGCAGTGTAGAACAGTAATACAGAGCAGGTCTGCATCTCTCTCTGTGAATTTATTCCACCTGTGTGTTATCAACGGTTGCACTTAATGACACCCACTCCCAGCTGTACTAGCAACTCAGCACACCCACTGTGCCATGTTGCTGCCATGCACCTGCCTGGACCCAAACTCACAGTGCCAGGGTGGGAAAACATCCATAGCAGGCTGCTAGAATTGCAATAGAAAGAGCTTTACCCTGCAGGCACTTGCAGCTCGGAAAGCAGGTCGCTGTGCATGTAGTCCCAGGTGGTTTCCACTGCTCCAATGTAGTATCTTCTGACTTTGCTGATGCCCTCCTTAAGCAGGCAGAGGAACAGGAGGCCACGCAGGGCTCCCACCAGCATCTTGCGTGCTGGCTGGGAACCGCTTTGGCTCCAGGAGGAAAAGTGAAAAGGAAGGAATGAGAAAGGAAAGAGAAGAGAAAAGCTTTTATCTTCTCATTCAGCTGTCGTAATCCACAGGAGATGATGATTTCAAGCCAGCACCCACAGGCTCAGTCAGAGCCCTGGAGAGTTTCTCAAAGACATCAGGAGAGGAATCGCTCGAGCTGGTTAGTGCAAAGAGGAGCGTACGAGCGATGGGCTCTCCCTCTCTTCCTCTGGGGTGGCAGTGACAGGAGGAGAGGAAAAAACAAAAGGAAAGGGAGGGCAAGCGCAGCCGTAAGCTCCGCTGCAGGACTCAGCTGGCTTGGTGTCCTGGCCCGTGTCTGGGAGCGAGGTGAGGAAAGGGAGGGTTGCAAAGGAAGGGGAATTTAGGTGCGGTCTCTGCCTGGTTCCACCTTCCCTCTCACCGCAGAGGGGAAGGAGGAGAGCAAGTTGCAGACCAGTGTCCTGCTGCTGCCCAGGCTACAGGAGCCTTTATTTCCCTGCAAGTCAATGTCAGCTCATACCTGGGTCTGGGGCCACTGAGGGAGCTGGCAGCTGCCTTCTGTTCATGCTAGCCTGCATAGCTTGAGGAAATGGTGATTTAGAGGAAAATTTGCCTTCAGGCTTATCGCTACAAAGCAGAAGAGACTGCCCCTTGCTGCCTGATGCTGGGAGCCTGCAGGATACTTTGCATCTATGCAGGCAGGGCTGGAGGTGAGGAAATAGCTGGTGATGAACATACGCATGTATATACATGGGTGTCCCTGTCCCTCAGGTGCCTGCACCCCAAGCAGTGATAATTTAGCCACACAGCTTCACTTGGAGCCACATGGGAGGGAGAGGGGTGGGGTGATCCCTGGGAGTCACCCTCCTGCCAGCTGCTCCTCATCCTTCTCCCCTCTCCCAGAGTCTTGCAGAACAGTTCAGAGAAGGTACACTGAAGTGTTTTTCCAAATTTCTTCTGCTGTAAATGCACAAGTTTTAATATCTCTTTTTAAAAGCCCAGGAAATCCTTCTCCCCACCAAATGCACACACGTGTGCTCATGCACACACACCAGCATGAGGTTGTCCCTCAGCTCAAGAAGGCAGGAAGAGGAGGAGGAACACCCCGTATGGTCCCGGCGTCTGCTGGGTGAGCGAGGTGGGGAAATGTCACATAAATCACGCTGTAGGGCAGCAGAAGTGCAACAGGGGCAGTGACCTCTTGGTGACAATCCCAGTGTGTGCAGAAGCATCTATGTCACAGGTCTTGCTGCATGGGCAACAGAGGGAGGCAGTGGGGATGGTTGAAGGATGGGTGTTTTGGGATCCCAGGTGTGAATCCATAGCACGGGCAGGTGGGATGGGTAGGGGATGGTATGGGAGACAGGAGCTGAGCCCCCTGGGTAGGGGCAATCCCAGTGGATGCAGGAACACATTTCCTGATGTCCCACTGCCCCAAATAGTCCAGCATAGCCTGGGAATGACCTTGGGCATCTCAGCCCCACAGGTTCACAGTGCAGGAGCACTCCATATCTGTGGAGGTGGTGACAGCTTTCTGTCACCCTCCCTCACACAGGGGCCGGTTCTCACCACGTCACTGGGGACACCCCCACTCTCTCCACCCCGGCAGCCCTGGGCCTGAGGGGGAAAACCATTCTGGGCATCTGTGTCTGGCTGGGGTTCCCATGGCAGCAGCAAGGAGCACCTGGGGGGACACCCCCTTGGCCTGTGTAAAACCCCAGCCTGCTGAGGGGCCCCCACTCCTTCCTGCACCCACTCAGGCAATGGCTGATGCAGCAGGAGCTGGGGTAGAAAGTGCTCCCCAGTCCGTGCCCCCCCATCCTGCTCCTGGAGAGGCAAAAAGCCAGCAAGAAACACATTTCCTCCAGCTCGTGCACCAACAGCTGGCTTGGTGCCCAGCTCCTTTTCTTTGCAAGGAAGATGAGCAACAAGCTGCCCCATGTTTTCCAGCAAGTATTTGGGGGCAAAACAAGTGGTGTGTTCACACTTGGGGATGCCCTGGGTACTCTGCACCACCTGCCCAGGCGTGTGAAGTAGAAGGATATTATTCAGTGCTGGAAGGGAAAGGGTTGGCCAGAGGGCTGGGAGAGACGTGGGAGATCTGGGCTGTGCTTCTGGCACCGGTGTCCCCCGCAGTATGGACGTGACTTTATTCCAGTCATCCCGTCTGGGAATCTTCCGCTGCTGTAAGACTGTGCTCACCCGGAAAGCCTGGAAAAGGTGTTTATTCCAGAAACAAGCACATAGGGAAAACGTTTCCAAGGAGACAACGTGACTGTGAAGAGGGCAGTTGGGGGGTGGCAGCGTGGGATGGACACATAGGGCGAGTTGGGGCTTGCTGTCAGGAGGGGTGCTCCAGCTCTGGGTGCTGGAGATCTGCATGGGATGGGACAACATGGGGGTTTCTTGCCTCTAACCCTGGCAGGGATGCTCCAAGTGCTGTGGAATGACAACATCCATGGATCACGGGGGGGAGTCAGGCAAAGCTTCCCTTGGAGGGTGTAGTGGCAGGAGCCTGGATCAGAAATTAATGATTGTGACACTGGCAGGTCCTGAATTGCTGGATTTAACCATTTTCAGCTACCAGGAGGCAGCTCCAAGTTCCCAACCTAGAGACGTAAGAGTAAACTGGAGAGATGGGATCTAACCTGAGGGACCAGAAAGAAAATTATATTATAAAGATACTCAAGGCTGTGGGAAGCAGAATCCAGGTGTAAAACTGGAGGAAGGCCAGATCCTGGTGCTTGCTGCATGCAGTGAGCAGCTTTGTGCAGACACGTGGGAGTCAGAGCAGGGGAAACGTGCCAAGGACAGCTGGGCATCCGCAGGAACCCCGGCTGTCCCCCTGGCACAGCCTGCTAAACCAGAGCCCACATGCCCCAGCAAGGGGGTTGGCATTAACAGCTCTGGCACTTCCAAGGGCTTTGCAAACTCATGCGAGTGCCACTGCAAATCACCAGCATTGCCTGTGCCCAGCTGGGCAGGGCTGGGGCAGGCAGTAGCAGATAGCTGTGCCTTTGAGAGAGCTGTGGAGAGGCATCAGCATCCCCATCCTGCCTGGAGCAAGGCACAGCATGAGCGCATCTGCCCATCCCCAAACCTCTCCATGAGGCAGCACCAGGGCACTCTCCTCCCATGCAAATGTGATCTGGACACCAGGACAGGCTCCTGCCACCAAGAGTCCCAGAGAAACCTGCTTGGCCAGGGCTAAGGACCCACGTGCATGCAGAAAGCACTGGTTGTTTCCCCGAATTGTGCAGTTCTTGGCTCGATGCAGGGCTGGGGCAGATAAAAATGACTCAGAACAAAGTGAGCCATATCTAATCTCTCCTGGGACTTTTTTTGTGTGTATGTGAGAGAGCAAGTGACTCATGGCAGCTTCTCAGGAATGCAGAGTGTCTCAGAAGCAGCAGCCACCCACGGGGCACTCACCCTTCCCAGGACTCACATGGGCAGAGGGCACCAACACATGGCACTGGTGATGCAGCACAAGGACCAGCCATGGCCCCTTGTACCAGCATTTTGGAGCTGGAGCATCTCCCACTGCTGCCTGTATCTCACCTGGCCCCTGCCTGCCCTGGGAGGGCTCAGTTTTGGTGTGCGGCTGCTCCAGAAAGAGGAACAGCAGCCCGAGGGTTGGCAGGACACATCCCTGTTCTTCCACAGACATGCCCTGGGCAAGTGCCCGCCATGTGGGTTTGCCACGCTTCCTCCTGTGCTGCCGGGCACACGCTGCCAGCTGGCTCCTGCCCAGCCCACCTGGACGAGTGCCATGCCATGCTGACCCATTTCCCCAAACACTGCAGGAAATCCCTGTCACCTCCCTAGCCCCTCCCTGCACAGCTGGAGTGAAGGATGCCACAGGGGTTTAGTCACAGGGGCTATGTTTATCCCATGCAACCAGCCCCACTGTGCTCTGCAAGGGCAGAAGTGCTTTGGAAGAGCTGCTTTTCTCAGAACCTACCATCTCAGTTAGGAAGAAAATAATACTAAAACAACCCACCAACCCACCTGTCAATAAAAGGCATCTCTCCTGGTGCTTCTGCTTCCATCCAGGCTGCTACAAAACTAGCCTAGATGGAGAGACAAACCTTGGTCCTAGTGCAGATGAACCACAGAAGGAGCAAAGCCTATACTTGTCCTTGGGGGAAAAACCCCCTTCTTTGGAACCAAAGCTCCGCGCTGGAGGAGAACCTGAAGGCAGACCTTGCTCGGCTGCTGCACCCCAGCAGTGACGGAGCAGAGGGGCTGCAGCCCCGTGTAGCTCACAGACCGGCCAACCTGCAGGCAGCAGGACCCCGAGGGAGCAGCAGCACCCCTGAGTATCCAGCAAATCCAGCCCTGAGGTTCCCTAGCCCCGGAGCAGAAATTCCAATGTGGAGGAGGTTCCAAAAATAAGTCTGGTCTCCTCCCCTGGATTTCCCTGCAGTAAGTGCGTCAGCGGAGCATTTCTCCTTTCTCTGTCATTTCTCACGTCAGAGGTGTCTTTGAGTGATTCAAGCAGCGGGAGCACAACAGCCACACTCCTGACAGAGGATGCTCGGGGGGCTGTGCCTGCAGGAACTGGGGAGGACAAGCATTCAGGGGGTCTCACCAGCCAGAGGATGATCCCCATGGCTGTTGGCTTTACATAGCTGTTGCTAAAGGATCTTCGCTCCTCAAGTGCCAGAGCAGCCCAGGGAAAACCAGAGAAGCCTCCAGGCATACACATCCTCCATAAGTCGCCTAAATACCCTGGTTGATTAAACGAAGCTCAGAGCAATTGCTCTCCCCCAGGCTTGCTTTGAGGGTTGCTGCTGTTGGGTCAGCCTGGAGATGGGGTCACATTCCCAAGGGATGCCCAGTTTTTGGTGTCTGCTGAGCACCAACTGCTGGCAGGAGGGAGCAGAAAGCCCCTTCCTTTGCAGTGTGAAAGTGGTGGAGGCTGGAGGAGAGACTGTGCTGAAAAGTCCCCACAGCAGCTGGGGAGGAGGAAAGGAGAAAGGCTGTCGCCCCCACCCATAGACACCAAGTAGCATGAACGGCTGGAGCACCAGTTTGTTTCATTTCCAGAAAATGAGAAAAGACAGAGAGACACCGGTAGAGAGAGAAACCTTGCTGAAAATCCCCACACTCTTGCTTTGACGGGGCTGAGCTACAAATTTCCTTTCTGCAAGCTGCAGTGTGCCCCCAGCCAGCCACCAAGCCGGGGCTGTCCCCACGCATCTGCGTGACACGCACGCAGATGTCCCAGACTGGGGGAAGGGGAATTCAGACGTTGCTTCTCGCCATACTAAAAGCAGCGACACGGTGGTGGCCTCGGCAGAGCACCACGCAGCTGGGACCACGAGGCTGGCAGCATCAGGACCACATCACACTGAGCCACCAGAGCAGCACCTTGGGAGCCCTAGGACACTGAGTTCCTCAGGTTCCCACACACTGGGGACACATTTCCTATCGACGAGGGACCCTGGCACGTGGTGGAGACAGCCAGGTATGGTGCCTTGCTGAGAGGCCCAAAGGGGCATTGTGGGTTCATTTACAGAGCATTTTGGGGGGCTCTGCAAGGGGTGACTTGCCAGGGGGACGTAGTTTTGCTGACCGCGTTATTTCCCAGTACCGCTTGCCCTAACTGTGCACGGCCACTGGAAGCCTGTGTGGGCTGGTGAGCTGCAGCTCAGCCTGGCTGTGAGGCTGTGGTGGTGCCAGGAGGGAGAGGAAGCCTTTGAGATGGGGAACGGCTTTTCGTGCCTGTGTCTCCTGAGCTGAACAGGGCTGCTTGCCAGGAAAGTGCCTTGCAGGGAGCCCCAGTGGCTGCGGGGTGCCAGGGTGCTAGTGCTGGGCTCTGCCCACCAGCTCCTGTGCCACCCTCAATACCAAATTGCGCCTGATCCCCCCACATAGCAGCCCCAGCCCTGCAGCCCCTCCAGCCCCGTCAGCCCAGCTCCTTCCCCACTGTGGGAGGAAGTCGAGCGCCTGTCATGGGTGACGGTGCAGTGTGACAGGAAAAATGGGGCCATGTTGCAGATGCCCAGGCCAGTGGGTGCCCCTGGGACCACGTGTGCAGGGAACCTCCCAGCTGGGCCCAAGAGGCACAAAAAGAAACCTGCCTGGTCCCAGGGCATGGGGGCTGCCTTTTGCCCAGAGCACGGAGACAAACCAGGGACGCATGCTGCATGGGGATGGGAGACTACAACACACCAGACATCCAGTGCCACGCGACATCAGTGTTCTGATGGGATTTCCAAGATGAAACATTGCTGCCAGGCGCCCACTTGCCCCCAGCCACTCCTCCCCACCGGCCTTCCCTCCCAGCCACCACATCTTCTTTTCCCAGGGAAGCTGCTCTGCTCGCTGCTGGCTCTGCCCAGAGCCGAGATGGAGACCCCACAGAGACAATGGTGCTCTTGGCTGCTCAGTAGTCGGTGTAGGATCTGTCTGACAGTCTCACTAACAGCTACATCTGATTACTGGGTCACCAAAGGGTGACCACACTGCACCCACAGGAGCTGCCCTCTGATCTGCTGGGGACAGGATGACCGGGGCTCTCTGGGAGTGTGGTGGGAGCAGAGGAGACCCCTGATCCTGAGCAATGCCACGGAGCTTTGCCTGCCCAGGAGAGCAAATGCAACAGTTTTCAAGTTACCAGAGTCTAAATAAACCTTTGTGGAGTGCAGTTTCCTTCTCCGGGTGGTTATGACAGCAAAATTCACTTGGAGCATCCTCTCTACAGGGTCCCTGGGGCTCAAGGGCTGGGCACGGGGCTGGACATCCAGCTTTTCTCCTCCTGCACCCCCACGGTGCCCATCCCTCCAGCTGTGCCTTGTCTGGCCCTCGCCACCTCAGATGTCTGAGTCCCAAGGCCCAAAGTTGCTATGGGCAGCAGCCACTGGCCCCCCGCAAGGTGACTCTGTGCAAGACATCACGCCTTGGTCCCCAGGGAAGCGCTGTCCCACCACTTCAGTTTGGGTGCACAAACACTGCTCCAGCCTGGTTCCCCCTTATCAGGGCAGTGCAGGAAACACATGCGATGCTGCTCTGGCTCCTGACACGTCCCTGCCTGCTGCGAGGGGGAAGGAGGTGCTGGGCTGTTTGTGAGCGGGATGTCCTATCCACCGTGACAGATTGCTGACATCGCTTCCCAGAACATTGTCTGTTCTCCCACCCAGCCTGTGCCGCCTGAGCTCCTGCTCCCACTCTGGTTTCTGTTAACCCCACAGACGGGTCAAGCCCGCTCCTCCTTCACTTACAGTCTCTCTAGGAGGATCTCTCTTTTCTTTTTTTCTGTTGAGTCTCAGGCTTTCCAACTTTCCTACTCCCTGGGCAGCTGCATCCCCAGGTGGGAGGTAGGTGGCTTTTGTTCTGCAGGAATTCAGGCAAGTAATGGTTCAGAAATTGGAAGGATGGTTGTTTCAGGGAGACAATAAAATGTGTTCCAGATGGGCAGCATGCCTGGGCTGCCCAAACTGGCTGAGGGGCACAACGGCAGAGCTGGGTGTGCATGCTGGACACAGTACCACAGACATGGTGCTTGCAACACATCCCTGGCCCCACCACACACCCTGACACGGCACAGGAACAGACGGCCTGGCCCGCGTGCCAGAGCTGCCCAGGACTTGCACGCAAGCAGCAAGAGCCGCAGCTCCTGTGGGGTCACAGATCGCAGCCCAACAAGGGCCTCCCAGTCAGAGGGAGCAAGCTGCCACCGCCTTTAGGAAGCTCTTCAGATATCCGTCAAGCCCCCTTTGCCCCTTTCCTGGATGCCAGAGGCCCCCCCGTGCTGCGGTGACACTCTGTGCCTGAGCCGGTTCTCCTGGGTGACCCCACGGCAGAGCGACCCACGGCACCGGGACACCGGAGCTGAGGAGACCCGCAGAGCCGCCCCTGAGCAGTGACGCTCCTGCAGCAGCAGGGGTGGACAGACACCCGGGGGACAGACAGACACCCGGGGGACAGACAGACACAGACACCCGCGGCCTCCGGTGGCCGCGCTGCCGACCTCAGCGCGTGCCCACCCACGTGCGCGCCTAGCTCCACCACGCGCGCGCCCTCGCTCAATGACGCGCGCGGGTGGGGCGGGGCGAGGCGAGGTCACGTGGGGCGGTGGCCGCGCGCCTGCGCAGCGTGGTCACGTGCTCGCGGCGGCCCGGCGGCGAGTTGAGCCATGGCGGGGTCGGGCGGAGGTGGGCTGGGTCGGGATGGGATGGGATGGGATGGGATGGGATGGGATGGGATGGGATGGGATGGGATGGGATGGGATGTGGGGGGCGGCGGCGGCAGGCTTCCCGCCCCTGTCCCCCGGCGCGGAGTCCCCGGTTCCCCCCGCTCGCCCACATCCCGGCGGAGAGCGAGGCCTGTGCCGTGCGCGGCGCCGTTTCCATGGTCACCGCCTGAGGGCCCGAACCGCCGCAGGACGCTTTGGGGGCGGCCCCGGGACTGGGCTGCTCAGACCGTTGCCTTTTCCTCGGGGCCGTGGCTTGTGGGAGCACCGGGGGCTTGGTTGGTCTGAGGCCCTCGGGGGAGGGCGCGGGGCCGGGGTGTTCCCAGGGGCCCGGGAGGAGTGGAAGCCCCGTGGGCTGTGTGGCTGGGCGGGGGTCCCATGTCCCCGGGGAGGCTCCGGGCAGGGGGCGGTGGGGCGGCAGTCCCAGCACTGAGCCTCTGCAGGTGCCTGCAGGTGCGAAGGAGGACACGTTCAATGTGCTGGACCTGGCGGAGTACACCAAGAACCGGCCCTGGTGGCGCAAGATCTTCGCTCCCAGCTCGGGGTCGAGCGCTGAGAAATACAACGTGGCCACGCAGCTGGTGATCGGAGGGGTCACCGGATGGTAAGATGTGCTGGGGTTGCCGTTGCTGCTGCCTGTGGGCACTAGCTGGGCTTTGGGAGTGTGGTGACAGGTGCAGAGTGGTCAGCTGGCAGTCTTTCAGAGAAGGCAGGTGTCCAGCTTGCTCAGCCCACTGTGCTCTGACTCGCTCCGCTGAACTGTGGGAGGTCTTAAAAGCTGTTTGTAATGTGGAGCTGAAGAACTGAGGCTAACTCCTAGAGAAGAAAATGGCATCAGGCTTTAATTTTTGAGGTGAGATAATTCTCTTTAATTTCTGGCATGAAGTGGTGGTGTTGAATTTAGAACAGGCAGATATGAGTCTCTTGGAACAAGGTTTCACTGGAGCTGGATGCACTTCAAGCATCTGCAAAAAAACACCCCATAGAGGTAGTTTACTGTGCCTGTGGGCACGGTTCCTGGGCCTTCATGTCACTTATAGTAGGTGCTGGGGCTCGTGGCTTGTGGCTCTGTTTGCAGCTTCAGTCCTACAGCAGCATTGCTTGAGTTGAAAAACTTGGTCTAATCACACTGCTTTGCTGCTTTCTGTGCCTGTTGTCTTCATCCGGCACAGCGTTACCCATTTGAAAGTTTATGGGAGATCTTCACTTTCTGATAAAAATACGAGCTGGCCACCTCTCTTTTGTACCTTCACTAAGTGTATATATTCAGAAGTGGATAAGAACAAGTTGCCATGTTGTTTTGCAGTGTTGAGAAGGAAACTGTGGTCAAACTCAAGTCTGGTTTGGGTGATACAATACACTTGCCCTTTGCTGCATGACTGAGTGATGCGGTGGCACTTGATGGAGTTCTAGTGACTGCAGTGATGTTTTTCATGTTGAGTATGTGTAATCCAGTTTGCAGACCAGTATAGCTTTAGACCACTGCTGTCAGCTTGTTTCAGCATTTTTCTCCTGAGAAATGAAAAGGAAAAGTAAGCAGTTGTTTGGGCATGAAAGAAGCTTGCCTTGTGATCTGCTCCCCATGCTCTATCATGGAGCAGCAGCAGATGTGCTGTCTAATTTCCCGTTAGAGATTATACCTGTTAAAAACCAAAAAACCTCAAAAAAACTAAAATCACGTGTTGATTTTGGTGAAACGATGTGTTTCTGATTATTCTTGTGGAAGAAGGTTGACATTGAACAGATAAGAATCAAAAGGCTGAAATGCAGTAGTGAGAATTAAAAAGCTATAAAGCTTCACTTTTGGCTGGGTGCAAATCCTTTCTCTTTCTCTCTGGTTGCATGTGGGTTTCTTCTGCCATTCATCAGGCTGTCTCCGAGTCTTGGGTAATTACTGCCGCAGCCTTGACTGCGGGAAGCATGCTGAGGAGTGTGTGTTCGGTATCTCATTCTCCTGACTGGATCCTGGTTGATTTGTAGGTGTACTGGATTCATTTTCCAGAAAGTTGGAAAGCTGGCAGCAACAGCGGTGGGAGGTGGTTTTTTCCTGCTTCAGGTGTGTATCAACAGCGGATCGGGCTTTCCAAGAACTGTGCTGGTGGGGACAAAGGGCTGTCTAGTGATCAGTACCTGTAGGGGTGTGTGGGGACAGATCCTCACTCTGCCGGGAGCTCTGTGTGTCCGTGGATGTCACGGACGTGTGTTCCCCGGGGTATGTAAATGCAGCAGCAAAGCGGGATTGGCGTGTGTAAACTTAAGGATTGCCACAAGGCACCATCTGCTTGGGGTCTGCATCAAGGGCCAGGCCCAAGGCACATGGGACTGTTTCTGAGTGAAGCGGGAAGCAGCCTTTGGCCGCAGCAAACCGCTGCTGCTGCAGGACTGTCTGATCAGAACTGCCTGCTGTACTTAGTCCTGTGCCTGTGGGGATGTCCCCCCGGAGGAACCGCCCTGAATGCCAGGAGAGATTTGACCTTGTCTGTGGCATGTTTCATGTCAACCTGGCCGCCTGAGGAGTCAGGCCAGCACAGATGGGGCTCTCTGTAAAGTGTCAGGGATGAGGAGAGAAACAGAGATCTCCCTCTGTCTTCAACCATTTATCCTGGTTTCCAAGAACTCTGGTGCTGAGGGGAGCTGCTCGGATGTGGGCAGCTAGTTCATATGTCCTGCAGGAGACAGAACAGCTCTCAGGCCTCGCTCAGCAGCCTTACATGTTTTCTTCTCAGGCACTGTCTCATGTGTGACTCGTTCTCCCCGCTTTTCTGGCTCTGCTTGTTCTGCTGAAAGCCAAAGCTTGATCTGAGCAGGGCGAGTTTCACCGCTGAATCATCTTGACCAGATAAAATATTTAGAGAGGAACAGGCTATTAATAGCTGCGTCCACCCACGGCAGCTGGAGAGCTGCAGAGTCCCAACAGTGTACATGGCAGTTGTGATGGGGGAGGTGATGCCAGCTTTACATTAGAGAATAGAGGCTGAAATGAGCTAAGCTGCAATGTGTGCCCTGCTCTTAGGGGATTAATGTGGGAGGCAGATGTTGCAGGGCAGTTAATACATACAGGGGTGGTCCTTTGTCCAATTTTTAATCTAGTGTGCTCATCCTCTCATCCCACTGGACCAGTGTGTGTGAGGTGGCTGTGGTCAGGGAAGGTGGGTGGGCAAGAGGGGTCTCTTTAGCCCTGGTCACACAGGACTTCATTCCAGGAATTTTCTTTCCATGCCTCAAAACTCCAGATTGCAAACCACACAGGATACATCAAAGTGGACTGGAAGCTAGTAGAACGGGATGTGAACAAAGCCAAGCAGCAGCTGAAATTTCACAGCAGTGGTAACAAAATGTCTCCAGAAGTGAAAAGCAAAGTGGATGAGGTGAGACAACTCTCTCAGGGCACGTGCAGGTGCTTGGTTGGAGAGACAGCAGAAAATGGGATTGACTTTTGGGCTCTTATGGATCTTACATTGTGCCAATACAAGGAGGGAATGCTTGCATGACGGCACAACTGGAGAGATGACAAAGCTATCTGTGCATATTTAAGACAACTACGGTGGCTTCTAGACATGACACCATCTCACTGTGTGTTGCTGCAAATTCCTTGGGGTTGGGCTAAAACCTGCTGGGCTGTGGGGAGAAGTCTCTTCAGTTCAGACCAAGGCAGCCAAGCTGATCAGGCAGCAGAGTGGCCTAATTTACCTGGGCTCTGCTGGACCCTGGTCTGGCACACACAGCAGACTGACTGTGCGGGGTTTAGAGAGCCCTGGAGCACATCAGCTCAGGCTGCAGCTCTCGGAGGATCCAGACTGCTGTGGGACTGGGGCAGTTCAGGAGCTGTACACGCAGCAGGTAGATTAGGGAAGCGGGAGGTCTTTAGGTAGGATACTTCCCATGCCGGAGCAGTGGCCTCTCTCTGAGCATCACTCACCTTGGAGAACAGCATGGTGATGTCTTCTTATGGGGATGGTGGGCGGGTGACCTGCTGTTCTTGAACACTGTTGGCTCTTCTCTGCCCTGCTTAGGTGATCATATTTATGAAGAAGAATGTTATCCTGACTGGAGGGTTTGCTGGAGGATTCCTGCTCGGAATGGCATCCTAGAAACTGCACTCGACTCTTCCTTCATGCCCAGCCTGCCCTGCCTTCTTCTACTGCTGTTCTCTCTCACTTAGCAGTCAAAGGATGTTGCTGGCAGGCTCAGTCCCTTCTGCTCACAGGTTCCAGCCCTTATTTTTTACAGCACTGCTTATGATTTCCAACCTTTCCCGCTGTCTGGACTGTTAGGGTGCTGGGATCACTCTTTATGTATCCTTGTGATTCCTTTCCCCACTAAATATGCCCAGTCCCAAAATTTTTGACGAGTTACAGCTTCATAAACATGTAGTGGCAGAGAAATATCTTAAATGCGCTTCTTCTCAGGTGCATATGGCTGTTACATGTACCTGTCTGCCAGTATACGTGTACAACAGCTGTCAGCTGTTCACTGCTATTTAGCTTGCACTTTTTCTACCCTGGTACCTGGAAAGCTCTGTGATGGTGTGTGCAATCCAAAATGTGCTTGGCTGTCCTTGGGTGGCTGCAGAAGTGTCCGAGAACAGTCTGGGCTGTGTCCAGGGCAGGTGGATAAGGAACGAGTTCATGCTATGTGTGATGCTGGGGGGTTCTGCTCTCCCCCTGCCATTGCACTGCACACACAAGGCTGTTTGGCTTCTCCTTTTGCTGTTATTTATACCCCTCAGTGGAACTGCAGCACTGGCACCACTGATGGAGTGCTGTGGGTGACTCTCCAGGCCCTTTCCTTATCATGTGTTCTGAAATTCAGCGAGCTTCCTGCACTGTGGAGCTCTTTTCTGGCTTGCTAGCTGACTGCTCAGCTTTCGAAATGTGCTGAGATGCTCTCTTGTGTTGGGCAGCCTTCCAGCTGTCTGTGTCAGGCAGCGTGCATTTCAGCTGTGCCGCTTACTGTAAATCACCTCGGGCCTCAGACTGGTGTTTCGAGGTCTGCCGTGACCTTCTCTGGCAACCTTGGTGTTGTGATGCTTTTAGAGCTGTAACCATGTGGCATGGGATTGCAGACAGGAAACGCACCCCTGTTTAGGGTACATTGCCCTGCTGCAGAGTCCCTGTTGCCAGCTCAACCAGAGGGGTGAGGGAGGATGTGAGATCTGGAGTGCAGTCCTTTGACTGCCTCTGTAGAGCATGAACTCTGTCCCCTCGGTCTCTGCAAGCAACTGAAATGACAAAACTGTTGGGAAAGTTGGGTTGTGTGAGTGGCTTATTTCCATACTTTCTCTCTTGGTTATGTTCCTTCCTTCTTTGCGTTTACCATTTCTACAAAAAAAAAGCTGCTTGCTTAATTCCATCAGCCGCAGCCCTTCTCTTGCAGGTGGGGAGGCAACCTAGATGCAGAGCTCAGGTGGTTTTGGACAGTCTGTCCCAGTACAGTTGTGTGCAGAGCAGGACTCAAACCTACAAGAGAAAATTAAAAAAAAAAAAGCCCAACCCAAAACCTTCAAGGTGTTCTGAGGTGTTCTGCATTGGGTGTGCTGGGCTGGCATTGCCACTTTCCAGAGCGCCCAGGCTTCCATGGTGATGGCGAGGTGTCTTCCAGCAGGTACAGGTAGGAGTTCTTGCCAAGAATGTTTTTCTTATGTGAAAGTCACCTCATCCTTCAGTGGGAAACGTGCCACGGAGGGATGATGCACATGGTGATGGGGATGCAGCACCTGACTCAGTGGCTGCACCCTGTCGCCAGTGCTGCATGTTGCCTTTCTGATCATTGCTGCCACTCGTACTGTGGCTATAAATGGGGATCTTCCCCAAGAGCTGCTGGAACAGTGGATTCGTCCACCAGAGGTTTGGGGATGAGCGCTTGCGGTTGTTAATTTTGTCTCAGCTCTGTTGATTGAAGTGCCAGTGTAGCAACACATTGATTTAGCTGAGGTTTTCTCCCCTTCAGGATCTGAAAAGGGGCTGCAGGTAATTAGGAAACAGAATTTGGTTTCTTTGCTCCTGTTCTGCCACACATGGCCAAGGGGAATGAAGGAGCAGCTTGGCTCATGTCCTTTTAATTATGGTCTTCCTAAAAGCTGCCCAGGAGTGATACGATGCAGCACATAGGTCTTCAGTAAATTGGTGTTTGGGAATTGAGTGACAGGTGGTGGGGGGGGTTTTTTGGTGTTTTTTGTTGAGTTTTTTTTGGTTGGTTGTTTTGTTTTGTAGGAACCCTGCAGGGCTGAACGTGCATGAATTAATACATTTGTATTGCAGGGTATCTCTTGTTCCTGTAGGAAAACAGCATTGCTGCCACTCTGCCTGGTGTGCTGCATAACACAGCTTCTTCTGGGATGCACTTATGTCCACAAAGCTTTCTCCAACGATAAAACTCAAAGTAAATCATTAACAGACATTAGGGATGTTGTTCTGGCTCAAGTAAGTCCCTGTTTCTCCCAGGGAAGGGTGCACTGGGTTCTGTTCCACAGGGTCCCGACTTGCTGCTATGGAGAGAAATGGCCCAGAGAGGGAGCTAAAACACCTCAATTGCTGCCGGAAAGGGAAAACAAGCGACAAAACCATGTTGAGTTTGATGTGAATGCAGGCAGGGAACAGACAGGGACATCAGGATCTGGTGAATCTTTCTGCTGTGCCAGCGTTGGGCTGGTGGCAGGTACCGTTTGGTGCTGTGGGCCCACACTGACAGCTTTGATGCTGCATCAGCCTCTGCGGGGATGCATTTTCAGTGTTGCAGGTGCCAAGATGAGGTGTTCCACCCCCCCATCCCCACCCCTGCTCCTTTGGTCTTGTTTCAACAACTTCTGGCATTTGTTCCAGTATAAGAAGGTTTAAAACACACTAGGCTTTTAAAGTGTTTTTATATATTGTATGTAAATGCTTGTTGAAGTGATATTTTATTAAACAGTTTTGCTCTAATAGCTTCTATGTGTGAGGTCTGTTGACTTCTTGGGAACCAGCATGGTTTTGGGTCGCCCTGCACATTGCGTTGGACTCATGGGAGCAGTTCCAGCATGAGGCCAGCAGCCTTCCCCCTTCCCTGCAGGTGGGATGCTTCTGGGGCAGGAGGTGATTCTGCTGCCAGCCTGGCTTCAGAGCCTCCCTGCTGAGCAAGTTTGCTCCACCCAAGTAGAAATGGGCATGGAGATGAGGCTTTTCTTTTTAATAGGTGTAACAGATGCCTAAATATTTAATTTTTTTATTGTCTGTTCGTGACTTTATTTCCACTGCTTCTGCTCAGATAGCATGAAAGGGAAAATTGAGCAATGTGTCAAGTGTTTGAGCTGCTTCACAACCTTGTCATCACCTTCCCCTACTTTTCAAGAATACTAAATGCCCTATTTTGTCTTAGGTTTTTTTTTTGTTTGTTTTGTTGTTTTTGTTTGTTTTTGCCGGCGGGCGGGGGGGAATTGGCAGGAAGGGGAAGGCTAGCCCTGAGTTATTCTGATCTTGAGCCTGGTTATAAAAATATCAAGTAGCTTCTATTTAAACACGATGATATCACATGAAGCTCTGGACTGCGAATGGCAGCCAAGCCACCCAGCTTACAGCTATGTTGTACCCTCAGTAAACAACCAGAGACTGCAGTTTGTTCCAGTCATTTATTTTGTATTTGAGAGCAGTGAATACAGATGGTTTGCTTTTCTAGGCTTCAATACACTCAGCTATTGTGCCTAGACTACAGTGGTCTGTTTATAGAAGCTGTATTTTGTAAAAGTTGAACTTGATCACAGCACAAAAGTCCTTTACGGCTAGATCTAATGACAGAGTTAGGAGCCTAGTGGGTTTGAAGTCTGAGATTGGGGTGCCTGGCCCTGCAATGGACCTGGCACCTGCTGCGGTGCCTGGACTCCTGCTACAGGGGACGGAGAGACTGAGGCAACTCTGAAGGGTGATGCAGGAACCTGTCTGCTGAGCTCTTCCTACAGGTCACAGGAAATTCTGCTGCATGGGTGAGAGCTTCTGAAAAGCCATCTCTCCCTGGAGTCCTGACACAGCCGGCTTGTGAGTGAGTCTGGAATGCTGTGTTGAAACCAAGTGCTACAACTGCTTATTCAGTAAGCAGCGCCTAAATCAGTTCTTGGATCTAGCCCAGGGCTTTGTGACAGGCCTCTGGGTACCAGCAGCTTGAACTACGCTGGGTTTGTAACATATTGCTTAGAGGTGTTCAATTGTACATAAATTTATAAATTTTATATCAACAGTCAGATCTTTCAAATGAATATTGCTTTTTTTAAAAAAAATCCTATTCCTGTAGCAATCCCTGAAATAATGTTCCTGTAACATCTTTGTCATGCAAATAGCAGCGTGTAGGCAATTCAAATATAAAGTAAACAAAAGTCTGTCCAGTGGGAAAGTGAGGCACTTAGGCAAAGTGACGTGTAGTCACTCGTGATCTATGCAAGACCGAGGAACAATCCCAAGACCTGATTGCCATTCTTGAGCTTGAACCACTGGACAGGCAAATGTTGTCTGGAACTACTGCACAACGGCAGCAATACCTTTGCTGTGTCAAGATGGGCTTGTGTCATGCTTAAACTCACTCACTCTGCTGAGCTTATTTCCTGTACCTCTCGCTCCAGAAGCCAGAATAACTTGGTTCCAGTTCTCCATTTTGCGAGCAAGGATGGATTAGAGTAAGGTAAGCATTCTAAGAACACCAAATTGATTTTTCACAGACACAAGCGCGATGCAAAGACAACGTAGAGGATGTTTTGGTACAGAGAATAAAGTCTGTTAACCAGGCCATCTGTTGGTACTGCATTATACTTTTTGGTGTGCCGGGTGGTGTGTTCCAGGAGCGATCTGGCTTTCCTGAAAGTCTAAAGAAGGCTTGAAAAAACACACACAAGCTCTACAGGTGAGTCTGTGCTCCGGCACCTGCTGGAGCTGCATTGTGTTACTGAGGTGGTGGGGGAATTCGTCCTGAAGTCGCCTTAAGCTTTTCTCTCTCCCTTTCTTCTTTCTCAAACCCTGAACAACAGATGGATCTGCCCTTGGGGTACCGGGCACAGCACTTGCGCATCTCCTGAAGCACGGTTTCACACTTTGACTCCATGTAGTTGTTCGCTGGAAAATAAAAAGGACACACAAAGTCTGCAGAGAGGAACAAGTTTTATCCCCAGAGGGGACACATCTACCCCAACCCTTCAGCTGCTGCGCAGCACATTTTTCTGAAAAGCAAGAGCTGCTTACAAGCATTTCATCACTTTCTCTGCCTAAAAATAAATCTCTAGTTTCAGCTGTCTTAAAGCCATGCAAAGGCAGCCTTGCTGTTGTGGGTGGGAGCAGCTTCAGTCCCCCAGTTTTGTAGCTATCACATCTCACTACAGTAAGAATAAGGTTTCCCTTATCACTGCCCTTCAATCCTTACTTTAGCCTGCATGCTTTTAAGCTGGATCTTGTCATCCATGGTCTTCAGCCCAGCTGCCACAGTTTACACCTGAGTGTAAATATAAGATCATCCAAAGAAGACTTGGTATAAACAGGGACAGCCCTGTGGGGTTTGTAAAAGGAAGGGGCGAGGAGCACGACTGCCAGCCTCCTCTTTGCCGCCTGCTGCGGGCAGGCTGCAGCCAAAGTGGGCAGCACGCTCACAGCAACGCTCAGCCAGGCACCAGCAGCTGAGTCCAACAGAAATGCAAAATTAGTATATAACATTATTGTGAAATATATTTGCTACTAAAAAACTTACCAATGGCAAAAAGAATCTTTCTGTTTTTTAAATCTCCTTCATGCAAAGTTTGCTCTTGTTCTTGACATTTACTAGGGAAATGGGACGATTTTTTTAATGTGTTTCTTTATGACCGATGTTACCTCTTTTGCTGGCAGAGCTGAATTTTTTCAAATAGTTTGTTCCACTCTTCTTGATCAAGGGTATGCTTAATATATATTATAAAAGTATTGGCTGCACAGAGCCAGCGACACAACCACCTTCCACACAAAGGTTCCACCTCTAGCTCAGGAGGTCCCTTAGCCAGACAACTGTTACTTGTCCTCCTCTCACTTTCCTTCCTGGAGTTCTGCTCTTGGACACTGCCAGAGCTGGGACATGGGGCTAAACAAGCTCTTAGTCTGACCTGGGATCCTTGGGCTCACATCTTTGTGTACAGCACAACTACACCCACCCCTGTACTTTCTCCATATTACCTTTGTTTCAGGCTGGGAGAGATTTCACAGCCCCGGCAGCTTTAGGCACTGCAGGACACAGATGATTTCCCCAGCATCCTTTCTGCTCTGGCACTTTGCTGGCTGAGGTGGCAAAGCCCACAGTGCTTTGCAGGGCTGGCTGCGAGGCTCTTGGAGAGAAGCCCCACAGGTACACAAACCAGTACACAAACCCACACAGGTAAAACACTAGGAATAATGTCCATGAATGTTAAAAAGGAACACTGTCACAGATGGGACCCAAACAGAGTCAAACATTAGCTTTTAAGTACAGTTCCTATGGGGAAAGCAGGCAGCCCTTCATGGGAGAATGCTCCAGACCTGAAGACAGGTACTATCTAGACAAATGCTGGGGACATGTAGAGGACATGTTACTTACACAGCTTGCAATCACTCTGTTTGCTGCAGCTTGCAAAGCCAGCCCTCTACTTCCCCAGCAAGACTCCCTCCCTGCTATATTTTAGCTAACCTGTTAGCTAACCTGTTTGTAGTCTGTTAATAAATTAAATGCAGAAATGAGGTGCTGTGGAACTGGCCTGGCTGATTTTAGCTGTGGCATTGCTGGTCTCCTGCCCCATCATCCCTGGGCTAACACGAGGAGTCATCTCGTAAAGCTCAGAGCCCACTGGCTCCGGGCTCCACAAGGAGAGCCAGGAAGAATTCCTTCCCGTGCTGCTGAGCTGCCTTGGCACAGAGCAATGTTTTCTCTTACTCATTCTACAAGGCAAATCCTTTTTCCAAAAAGCAACAGTTTTAAAAAATAAATTTGTCCTCTGCAAATAACAAGCCTGGTCTCCACAACTCAGGCTCCCAGAGCACATTATCACATAACCTCCATCGGCCCTACAAATATTTAGCTAAGCTGATATAAAACAGCTGTTAAAGGTCTCCAGAAGGAGACAGTCCCATACCTTCAGGCCAGATCACAAATACCTAACCTGTTCCTGACAGACATCTGTCTGACCTGCTCTTAAAATACTCCTGGAGCCAGAAGCTCTGCAGTCTCTCCATACAATCCACCCACTACCTCACTACACACTCTCTAAGAATTTATCCTCATGTCTGGCTCTCCCCGCCTACAGCTGAGTCCCAACACTACACACGGGATCTCACTACCAGCACAGAGAACACTGAAATACGCACATTATTGTTACAAACACTGTGTTTTGTACTAATGGTGTCTCGTCACTTACGATCAAGCACAAGGGAATTCTAATAAAACCACACATTATAATTGTGTTTGATTTGCAAGCAGGTGATGCTAATGTGCTTGCTTGCTTTCAAGGTGAAAGGAGAAAAGGGTTAAGCTAAAGGAACTAAGTTCCACCAAAAATCAAGACACCAAAAAGACAAAGTGACACTTGGTACCTTGCAAGCATTTCTGTATTTCACAGGCTTGTTTCTGGCAGGGATCCTTCTGGGACATGTTCAGAGAACTAAAATGATAGGAAAATGTTACTGCAGAAACAACATGCTTTCCAGAGGGTTGGGGGACAAGACACTGTCTTAAACCCAAGGCTTTTAAGAGCTCCCAATTTCCCTCTCTGTCACAGACATTTCAGAAAATGTATATTGCTGCTTGCAGATGCCTGCCAACATACACAATAATTCTCTGTGTCTGGCTAAAGGATGAAAATGTGGACAATGAATACAGGAAGTTTTATGTTGCTAGGCTTGAAGGCCTTTTTCTTTTCTCTGGTCAAAATATCTCCTTTTCCACTTGGATGCACAAAGATACCAGCAAAGATTCAGATTAACACGGCCGACTGATTTTTAACAGTTCTGTGCCTCTAGACCTTATACTAAAACATGTATGTGCAAAAGCCCTCCCTGTGAGCTCTACACAACCAAGGATTTGGTGTTAGTCATATAAGTGCAGCTGGAGGAGGCATTTAAAAACAAAACAACGTTGTTGTGTATGTCCCAGAAAGAAAATGATAAGGGCTTTTTTTTTTTTTTTTCCCCAGGAAAAAGCCTCTTGGAAATCCCATCCCCCCAAAACCAGACCGGAGGAGAGCCCCATCTTGTTCAAATCCCTAGAAAGCAGTATTTCAGACACTCAGTTTGACTCTCTGCAGCTGTGACACCTCTAACTGTGATCTTCCCTGAGAGATCAAAAGACGAGCAAAAACTGGTGGTACGAGTAGTTGGATGGGAGACCTCTCCAGGAAAGCACCGCTGCCACCAAAAGCGGTGGTGGGACTGCAGCTCCTGCCCATGCCCAGAGCCAGGCAGGTGCTGCCTTTCAGATTTCTGATAATTCCCCAGCCCACAGCACTTTTCACTATCACTAGGACATCACTTCCAGCATCCTGGCCAAACTCCACTTGGGGCAATTACATTCTGCCTACCTAGAACTCCCCCTGATGTTTCACTTGGACACAATACTCCTCTTCACTGCCTGTCCTAAACTCTTGTGTGATGTTGCTGTGTGTTGTTTAACTGCTTCCACCTCAGAGGTGGCTGCATTTCAGTGGAGAGAGAATCATTTATTGTACAAAATATACAACGACATCCTCCTAGAGCCACTGCTCCTGAAAGACAAAAAGTCATATTAAAGAATGACTGGGAATAGACAGAGCACAGTACAAAGCAGGGGTAATGTCTACACATACCAGATTAATCACCAGGCACGAGTTTAAGCAGCAGTTCTTCAACACCACCAAGCTGTAAGCGACAAGGAAAAGTTCAATACGTCTACAGGTACTGTGGCTGAGCTAATGGACTTCAACAAAATAACAGTCCTTTGCTGTCCCTCAAGGATCTCAAATGACTTCACAAACAGGCATGACTATGGTCTATTGTTGCCACCATCCTTACCATGAGATGGTGCTCTATCTCCCAAACGCGAGAGTTACTATCCCTGTACTGCTCACCCTGGGACAGCTGCCACATATGAGGCAGCCGGGATGGGGGGAGCTGGCTGGGTCGCAGCGCCTCACCCAGGGGAACCTGAACTCTTTGGATCCGAGCCCTCAGCATACCTTCCTCCTGGGGGAAAAGTAACAAAAAGAGCAGGCAGTTACTGGCAATGCAGTACAAGCACCTGCAACAGCAAAGCTACAACCACTGGGAAGCTCAAAGGACACTTGCCTCTTCCGCAGCCACAAGCCACGTTTTGCGGTGCTCGTCGCAGTAAACACCTACGCGTCGCACCCACAGCCGCACAGGAGGAGCGCCAGCGTGCCCTCCCGCTGCCATTCCCTCGGCCGCTCCGGGACGCTCCTCAGGTGGACGGCATCAACCCGCAGGATGCACGCATGGTCTCTTTAGCTCTGAATACATTCACGGAGAAAGCTCTCAGACCTGAAAGGCACCTCTGGGTGACGTCTGTATGAGATGCTACGTGCTGAAATGTCCCTAGAAGTTGGCTTGGGAAACTAAGGTGGTGCCTAAGTGAATAGAAATGTCGTGAGAGGTTGTACGCTGGGATGTGTGTGCTGCGTGGCGTTTGTAAGGCATTCTGGGGCAAAAGGTGCTATAGGTACAAAGTTAAACCCTGTGAATATTGGCTTTGCTTATTCCACTAACAGTCCTAATAACAGTCTCTGTGTAAAATAGCGAAAAAAAAAAGAAAAAGAAAAAGACTGATTTACACAGGAGTCCCGTGGCTACTGATGGTCTAAATCCCAAAAGCAAAACTTGTGACAAGAGGTGAAATTAGCTTAACAAGAACGAAGATCACTCTGGAGATAACGCATGAAACTCCATATGCACGACTCTCGTATTTGGAACTTGCAGAGCTGTCATTGTGACGGGTCCTTCGTCTCATCTCTCAAGAGGACGGCAGCATTGTCCATTCTCATACGAGCTTCTTGGGAACAGCTCTCGTGACTTTGTGCAGTTCGGCTTTTAGATGGTTACAGGGAGCCACCGGCATCAGCAGGGGCCAAGGAATTTTGGACATTGATTTGGTTCTTCCTACCGGAATTTTTGTTTAACAGCAAGTTTATCTGTTTACCAGTTAGATCAAGCTGAGCCATTAGCAAATGAAGATCAGGGGAAATGATTCTCTCTTTGAACCCTAGAAGAGGTAATCAAAATGGTACAGACAGTCTTCATTCTTTATCTAGGTTTAAAGTAGAACAGAGTTAAGCTGTAATACATATAACATCCTTCTGCTACGAAGCAGATGCAATATTGCTATCCCAGTGAAACACAGTGGTCTTCTGAAAACTTGTAAAGTTACAAGGCACATTTCAGACAGGAGCAAGAAAATCTGGGTACAAAATAAAGTAGGGAAAGTCAGGGAGAAAAAAAAAATTGTTATACATTGGGGTACATATATAACAGAAAATACATTTCTATGTTGCCTTCTGTATCTTACATCAGTGCTTCTCTATCTTCTCGAATCAAAGGATCACTCAACCTTTTTGAAAACAAAACACCAACCACGGATCAGCCTGAACAGCACTGTTTCTAACAAACTTTTGAATATTCCTCTATTATTTCTTTTTCTCCCATTCTGTTTGTCTCCTTGCTTGATGTGTGGGAATGTGTATGTGCATCATAAAAAGCATCGCTGCTCTGAAGAACATCCTGTGATTTGGTACAGCCATTCCAAGCAATGCCCCAGCAGCTGGATCACTGGCATTTAGAGGGATGTGAGAGCAAGCTGACACGCCTCACAAGGCTTTCAAGAATAAACTATGAGGGTTAAAGGGACATTACTGTAAACCTTTTTCACTCTGCTTTACCCTAAGTCACTTTACAAATTTAAGCCCGTGTCTGGAAATCACTTTGCCCAGCAGTGAAATGCAGCAAGCACCGCTGCTCATTTTCAGCCAGCTGAATGTAATCACCCGGGTTGGAATTCGGCCAGGATACTCTCCTACTCTGCAGTAAACTGCCAAAAGCTCCATCACAACCAAAAATGCCCAAAGAGGTGCTTTTATTCCATTCAAAGCTGGAATTTCTACAGCTCATCAGCCCCAGGCCAGAAGACTCAAGATTGACTTCAGTGCTGGGAAAATATTACTCAGTAAGTGAACGCTATTTGCTACAGCAAGTAAACTCTCCTGGAAGGTCTCATCCAAATACTGACCTGCTTCAGTCTTGCTAAACTACAGCACAGCATGTGTGTTTGCGTGTATTGTGTATGAACATGGCAGCAATGACAGGCACAGGGCTGACAGAACAAGGTCTCATGCAGAGGACACTGCAGAATGGGCAGCAATTAAAAGTGTGTTTTCACCCTTTGCCCCACTAATTTGTCCCAAACTTCCTTCGAGCTCCGCAGCTCTGAGTTCAGTTACGAAAGTTCAAAGGCCCAGTCTGGTCTCTCTTTCCAACAGTCTCAAAGACTGACACAAAGGTGCCCAGTTAGTGCCACAAATAAAATACTGAAGTCAGGCAAAACCGTCAATTGGGTTTGAACTAAGACAGCTCTGTCTTTAGCAGTCAAACATACAGAAGAAACGGAAGATTTGAAAAAGCACACGCTTAGACATTTGCACCTGGAACTTTAAGAAGAGAAAAACATAGACAATTCCTATTACTGCAGACTTTATCAGAAAGCAATAAAAAAGCCTGAAGGAAGACATGGGTGAAAGGAGAAGTAAGCTTACTTATATTTAAAACAAGCTGTAAAACCTGCTTCTCACATTGCTTGCTTCATCATCGATAAAAAACCCCACCATATCCAACAAAAACCAATCAGCTTAAATTTGGAAGATTGCAGCGTCATCCTTTGAAACAGATTTTAATGTTCCCATCAACATAATTGCTGTTTAAAGTATTGATTTGGGGAGATTGAAACCCCAACTCCCAAGGACAGGAAATGACTTGCAGGTATTCCATTCCATCCATCTCTCTCCTTGGG
Source organism: Patagioenas fasciata (assembly GCF_037038585.1). Classification (NCBI taxonomy): domain Eukaryota; kingdom Metazoa; phylum Chordata; class Aves; order Columbiformes; family Columbidae; genus Patagioenas; species Patagioenas fasciata. The sequence goes on from NC_092530.1 coordinate 18,982,972, forward strand.
GGTTTAATGCTGTTCTGGGACCTGGGTGGATTTTTAAGCCACACTATACGAATAAATGTGTAAATGGCCAGGAGGAGGACTGCATCTTGTGGTGAAGACAATTTATTTCCTTTTCAATTAAGTACATAGAAATATTTTATGAAAACAGTTAAATAAATTTTTCTGGCTGCTGCTTAGATGATCTCAAGAGCTGGAGCCCAGCGTGCTAAACAAACTCCACCCTTTATTACCTTTTTTTTTTTTAAAAAAAAAAGAAGCGGGAGGGGCACTGGGTCAGATTGTTAGAAGAGTTCAGCTGCCATTGAGGCACCAGGGATCAAAAGCAGTGCTGAGGCCCAGTGGCCCAGGCACAGCGCTGTGCTAACAGCGCTGACAGCACAAACAGCCTGACAGTGTTCAGGAAGACATTGGACAACATCCTCAGGCACACGGTGTGAACTGTGGGGTGTCCTGTGCAGGGACAGGAGTTGAACTCAATGATCCTGTGGGTCCCTTCCAACTCAGGACATTCTATGATTCTAACAGGGCTGCAGGGCTCTGGACCCAGGCTGGGCCACGCACAGCTGCCCACACACCCTGTGCGGGAGGGGGCTGAAGGGGAGCTGAGCTTCTCCGAAACACCCAGCAACAGGTGAGAGACGGGATGGGCTCCCTGCCCATGCTTGGGTGGGTTCACTTGCTCCACAGCTTCTCCCGGGGGTTCGGGCTGTGCCCCAAGCGAGCAGCTCCGGGACCCGCTCTGCCCGCCCTGCGGAGCGTGCGGGCTGCTCACCAGGCAGCGCTGGGGATGAACGAAAGAAACAGGAAGACTAAAAGAATCACAGAATCATTGCAGTTTGAAGAAACCTCCAGGATCATCGAGTCCAACCATAACCTAACTCTAGCACTAACCCATGTCCCTAAGAATCTCGTCTCAACGCCTTTTAAACCCCTCCAGGGATGGTGACTCCACCACTGCCCTGGGCAGCCTGTTCCAGTGCCTGACAACCCTTTCTGTGAAGAATTTGTTCCTAATATCCAACCTAAACCTCCCCTGGCGCAACTTGAGGCCATGTCTTCTCGTCCTATGGACAAGTGCCGGGGGAGGCCGTGGAGAGGGGCCGGGAGCCGGGCCCAGTGCGGCGAGCGGCAGGCAGGGCAGGGCCGGGCAGGGCCGGGCAGGCCCCGCCGCCGCGAGGGCGAAGGGCGCAGCGCGTCTCCATAGCAACCGCCTCCCACCCGGGCTGGGCCTGCAGGGCTCGGCGGCCACCCCTCGGCATGAGACGGCAGCGGGCGGAGCGGGAGGCGCCGGGCCGGGCCCTCGGGCCGCCCGCCCGTGACCTACCTGCAGCCCCGCGCAGGTGACAGCCAGCGCCGAGTGCACCGAGCAAAGCCTTCCCCGCCCTCCCCCCTGACCCCACCACCTCCCTCCGCCTGATCGCAGGCCCCAATGGCCGGCGCGCAGCGGAGCCCCGCCCCGAGCCGGGTCAGGTCGCACCGCCCCGTCCCGTCCCTCTCCGCTCCGCCGCCCGGGGCAGCGGCCGCAGCGCGGAACCCCGGGGCCGCTGTTCGCGTGGGCGACACGGCGCTTCCGCCGCGCGGCACCGCTCGCCTCCCCGGAAGCCGCATCGCACCTGGCGCCACGGTGATTAGCTGGAAGGGCCAGCGGGCAGCGCTGGGATTGGCCCTGCTGCCGAGCGTGGGCGGGGCAAACGGAGGGGCTGGTTTCCTCTTACTTCCGGGGTGGTGGGGTGAAGCGGCAAGATGGCGGTGCAGGCCGTGTATCTGGAGGCCGATGCGTTCCTGGTGTGCCTGAACCACGCGCTTAGCACCGAGAAGGAGGAGGTTATGGGGCTCTGCATCGGCGAGGTGCCGGGGCTGGGCGGGCGGGAGAGCCAGCGGGAGGCAGCGCTGCCCGGGCGGTGCTCAGGGCCTGCGCCGGTGCTGACCGTGGGGCAGCGGCCTGCGGAGCGGGGCTCGGGTGGGCGGCGGTGTGCGGGGCGGGGCTGTTGCCGGCATGGCCAGGTCGCTGGGCCTCGGGCCGACCCGCGCCGGGCTGTTGCCCACTCGTGGGTTCTAGCTCTGTGTTCAGACTTGGTGCCTCAAGTTGCAGCAGGGAAGATTTAGATTGGATACTGGGAAAAAAAAATCTTCACAGAAAAGCTTGTCAGGCACTGGAACAGGCTGCCCAGGACAGTGGTAGAGTCACCATCCCTGGAGGGGTTTGAAAGGCGTTTAGATGAGGTTCTGAGGGACATGCTTTAGTACCAGAATTAGGTTATGGTTGGAATCAATGATCCTGAGGGTCTCTTCCAACTGAAATTATTCTGAAGTCAAAGCTTAGAGTTGGGGAAGGTTCCCCTCTGCATACCTGGCTGTACTCTGATGCATCCCTATGCTTTCTTTGCTGGCTTTTTCCTTGTATGTAGTTGTTTCTTTAGCAGATGAATGATTATTTTTTTCTTTCTTCTGTGTCATTAGGTTGACACCAGCCGAATTGTTCACATCCATTCCGTGATCATCCTGCGCCGCTCTGATAAGAGAAAAGACCGTGTGGAAATTTCGCCAGAGCAGCTTTCAGCTGCTTCTACTGAAGCAGAGATATCCTTTAGTAGAGACAACAGCAAACTCACAAGTGAGGTGGTTTTACCTCACGCCTCTTTTTATGTGCTGTGCTTTAGACTTGTTCTGGTTGGCTTGAAGTTGTCTGCTGCTGCCCTCCTATACCTGCATGGTTTGATGGGCTGTGCTGGCAGTTGCCATTCTGTGGAGTCTTTGTTGGTTCCAGCATTCGCAATGGAATTCTGTTATAACTAGTTTTTATAATTTCTCTGTATTTTTGGCAAGGCTCCGTTTCTGGATGCGCTGGAGAGCCTTTTCCCTACAGATGCTCCAAGCCGCTGTGTTGGACAGCTTGGTGCTGTGTCACTGCCATGTGCAAACAAAATCCAACTTGCTTCTGCAGCCGTGGCATCCTGCAGTGCTGGGGAAGAGGCTTCTGTCAGCTCCCTGCTGTGTCTTGTCACCCCTTTAAAGGGATCTGGAATTCTTTTGGCTGATGAGAAGCTCTTATAAAACTCTGCTGTTTTTCCTTGTGCAAAAAACTTCTTCCATTTACTCTGTTGGTTTCAAAAGCACCTTGACCTGCACACAGGTTGGCTGAAATGACAGGACGTCCCATGAGAGTTGTGGGCTGGTATCACTCTCATCCTCACATCACTGTCTGGCCATCGCATGTCGGTAAGAGCAGCCTAGGTCCAGGTTCTGTTTCTGTATGAAAACTCGCAGCTGGCTAATTGTATTATTTAATTTACTGGATTTTCAGAGCTGCACATCCCAGCTATTGAAGTTTGTTTTTCTCACATGCCTTCTAGTAGGACAAGATTGTCTGGGTGGGCTTCAGGAACCTCTGCCAGTGTAGCCCTGTTCCTGTCTCTGTGCTCCAGGTTGCTCAAACTACCTGTGGCTCAGTCACGGATCAGCTATTGCTGTTCTTTCACACAAGAAAACTAGATCTGGCGTGTGGGCAACAGCAAAAGAAGCGGTGGGAACCATAGGGCTGTTCTGATAATTTTTGACACCTGTGAGTGTTAATGCAAAACCAAAAACATTTTTGAAAGAAGCATGTGAGTGTCATATACATGTTGGGCGTTATGGCAACATAGTGATTTATGTCACCAAGCTGATGCAAAGATTATTTCTTGTTTTGCTAACTCATCGTATGTTTTTAATATTTGCTATTTAATTACATTTTAAATTGCCTTTTTTTTTTTTTTAACCTGCAGCAGTCTGCCCAACAGGTCTGTACTTACCTGGAGTAAGTGCTTTAAAATAAAGCTTGTGACCTTTGTTACCCAGTTCCAGGTCGCCCTTCAATAGGTGGCAAATATTTTTTTCCTTCTTCAAGTGACCAGTGCAGTTCTTATTCTCTTGTTTCTTTGTCCACAGATGTCCGCACACAAGCTATGTACCAGATGATGGACCAAGGTTTTGTAGGGCTTATCTTTTCCTGCTTCATTGAGGACAAAAACACAAAGGTGGGCAACTTAAAAATAGCAATAAACCCTCCAAGTAGCCATGGCAAACATCAGCCCCAGGGCAAAGCTGAAATCCTTGGATGCAGCCGGCAAGAAGGGCTGAGCTCTGCTCGGAGCACAATCAAAGCATGGCTGGAATGGTGACGTTTGGATCGTAATCCCAGCAACAAAAGAATGAGTTGCTGATGAGGCCGCACTCAGCCACAGGCTGGCTCTGCAACCAGCAGAGCTGGGCTGATACTGGGGTTCTGGGGCTGCCTCAGATGGGTGCAGTGTGTGAGCTGACACATGCATGCACATGCCGACACGTGTGCTGACATGCGTGTGTGCACTGACGTGTGCATGTGCTGACGTGTGTCAGTGCTCTTCGACTGCTCAGCCTAGCAGACAGAGCTGATCACACCTCTGGCTTCCTTAGGAGATGCTGCTGTAGTGTGAGTGCTGTGTCTTGTCTGGGTTTCCCAGGTAGCTATTGTTTAAGATTATCTTTTAATGGTTAATGGGTCTGTCAGTATCTGCTTGTAAACAGTTCTGGTGTCCCAGTCGAAGCTCAAAGCACATGCCTTTGCAACCTGTTAAAATGCTATTTGAAAGCATATTCTGCTTCCTAAAGGACCTTGTGTTTTTAGATGATTTTTTGCTTTTGGAATCTGACTTTCTCTCGTCTCTTTTAGACAGGCAGGATTCTCTACACCTGTTTCCAGTCCATTCAGGCCCAGAAGAGCTCAGAGTGAGTACAGCAGAAAAATATGTCCAGCATCAGGTTGTGTTTCATCTTCTCTCTCCTTTCTGGATTGTCTCAAATAAGTGGCTTCTAGACTCATCATGAGGAGCAAATATTGCATAGAAATGCCTGAATGAGCTCCATATTTCTGTTACTGCAGGCTGCTTGAAGAGAATCTAAAGATTAGGACTGATTAATTTAGCCTAGAAAATATTGTATCTTAAGATTTGGTGCAGGATGTGTTAGTCAGAGTTTGAATTTGTGCTGTAATCTGTGATGCAGAAGGCCCAGCCTTTTGTTTTCAACTCCAGAGGTCGAGGCTTCAGCTTGCATTGTGTAGAGTCCCTGGAGTCCCCGCCAACCACACACGTGCTGTACATCACTTTTTTTTTTCCTTTCCTCTACTGCTTTGAAGTTAATTGTGTCGGCTGCCCTTTTAGGTATGAAAGGATTGAAATTCCTATTCATGTTGTCCCTCACGAAACCATCGGGAAAGTGTGTCTGGAATCAGCTATAGAGCTGCCCAAGATCCTTTGCCAAGAAGAGCAAGATGCCTACAGGAGAATTCACAGGTAACAACCCTGGGGGTGCAGCCCTCTCCACGACTGTCTTTGTTAACATGTTCTGCTCTTGCTATAAGTACCATAACCTTAGCAGGGGTATAGAAAATAAGCATTAGCAGCTTGTGTAGGAGAACTGATTGAATACCTTCACATTAAAGAGTTGAAGTTCTCTCAGCCTTGCACACAAGAGTGAAGCATAACTGCTCCTCTGCTGCAACTAAAAAAGCCAGTGTGTGTGTGAGCTAATGGTGGCACTTCAGTAATGTGTGTGATAGTAATTAGTGTTTAACCAGGGTAAGAATGCTGAGAAGTCTGAAAAATGAGAATAAGTACCTTTTTTTTTTCCTTTATTTTTTTTCCTGCCTCTTGTGCCCAACTCTTATGTTTCTGTGCTGTGGGATCTTTGTTACCCTTGTGAATGTACAGGGCTTAAACAAGTGAAGAGGCCTAGATGTACCTGCGCTGTCAGTAGGTAGCTGGTTCTGTGGCCTGGGTTTACCTAACGTGTGCAATTCACTGCTGCCTTGTCACTGACCTGTGTCCTGTTCATTCTCGTAGCCTTACCCACCTAGACTCTGTCACCAAGATTCATAACGGCTCAGGTAAGGATTCCTTTTTTGCATGCTGGAGCCCAGGGACCTGCTCCCAGAGTCAAAACAGGAGAGGCTTAAGCAGGGGTTGGCTTGGCTCTAACTTCAGGGGACGATAGAGCACAGCTGCGTAACAGGCCTCCCTTTGCCATAAAAGGCACTTGTAAATAACTATAAAAGCACAAACTTGTCTTTTTATCTGTCATACGGTTAATTTCCGGTTTCCTTGTTGCATTAAGTCTACTGGAGGAGCAGAATTGTAACTGAATGCTTTAAAGGAAAACATCAAGGGCTATAAAGTAACCTAATCCTGGGTTTTCTGAATGTTGTTATATCCTTTGACCTTGGTACCATTGGTTAAAATTAGAATAGACTGGGGTGGTTTTGGGTTTATTTTCGTTTTAGAACAGCAATGGGATTTTGGATTTGGTGGTTGTTAAAGTAGTGTCTCACTGATCTATATGCATATTTGCATTTCCTGGTGGTTCCTCTAGATCGTGTGCATATGACATCTCTTTTGCCAGTGAGATAGGGTGAATCCTAATCCTGCTTCTGTTCTGAGATAAATACCCCATTGTCCCTTCTCACCTGTTCAATAAATGAGGCATTCTTTGCTCTTGAATTTAGAAGTTAATTAGCATCAGTGCTGACTTATATGCAGATTCCTGTTGTAGGTCTGTCATCCCCCCAGGTGTCTAAAGGTCAGATGGAAGTGCCTTGTTTCACAAACTGCTGATTCTGACTTTCCTATGGGGGATGTCTGGTTGCCTTGGGCAGGATGTTGGAGGGTTTCCCTGACTGTCTCTATTGCTCTCGATTTTGGGGTTGTTGTAGCTAACTGAGCCTTTTGTGTGTTTGCACTGGTGTGATATGTTCTTGCCCTTCCCAGTGTTCACAAAGAACCTCTGCAGCCAGATGTCTGCTATCAGTGGGCCGCTCCTTCAATGGCTGGAGGACAGATTAGAGCAGAACAAACAGCGGGTGCAGGAGCTGCAGCAGGAGAAGGAGCAGCTCCTGGAGGAACTGGCTGCTTTAGAGTGATGGAGGAAATACAGACTGTTCAGAAAAGAGACATGAAAAAAACTGTACAAGACCTACTCCTGGCTGAAGGGTGGCCCTGCGTTGCCTTGCGGTGAAGATCCAAGCTGTGTCTCTCCTGCCCCATGCAGCAAAGAGCACTTTGACAGGATATGGGCTTTATCTGCCCCAGCTTGGTGGAGAGCAGTGGTGTCTCTCCCGGTGCTGCATGATGCAGTGGAGCTCTAGTTCTATGATGGGATTGGGCAGCACCTGAAGAGACTTCAGTTCTGGAGAACACATACCATGGAACAAGTTGTTTCTCCCTCTCCTTTATTTTGTTAGAAGTCTTACTGCTTTACATGTGTTTCAGGAGCCTAGAACAGGAGGTTCAGAGGGCAAAAGTGTGTCCCTGCAATCATATCTGATATTGCCAACTTCTGCCTTCTTTTAGTAGCTTCAGTTGACCATGATCTTAGATCTAGTAATGTTCTGGATTACTGGTTACCCACCCAGTCAGGTAAGAGGTGGAAGGGAAGATCGCGAACAGACCTGGAAGAACTTTGACATAGGATCTGCATTCAGCATACTTCAAACCAAATAAAGAATTCCAAAGCCAGAGTTGTTCAGAGTAGAAATGAAATAAATGCTACAAAGTGCCAGTGCCTGCATTTTTGGGACACAGTCTGTTTTCTCTTACTCCATGTGGTGCTATTGCATGGCCAGCACTGATTTTTCTCTACAAACTAGCCTGGTTCTGGTGGTGCAGTGAGAGGACTGTGGTTCCATTCCAGACGGGGAAAGGTTAAGATGCTGAGAATAGACAGATATGTAAGCCTGTCATTGTTACATGCTTGACTTAATTGTAGCCATTTCATTAGATTGAAATGGAATGAAATACCTGTTGAACAAATCCCTTAAATGGTCTTGCTGACACATTTCAGAGTATCCCTGTCACGTAAATAGTCATCTGCTTTCTGTTATGTGAAGTCTGTCTCATATGAGTGAAGGAACCAACATCACAGTTAAAACTTTTGTTTTGGCACCTTGGCTTTAATCTAAGTCCTCACACGCTCAAGTAGATGAAAAGGAGCTGCCTGAATTACTGCAGTGGAGGCTTTTCAAAGGTCAGTGTCTATCCCACTGTTACCGTTTTCTAGTTCAAGTGCTCTGTACCTTAATCCTTCCTAGGGCAGCAGGTGTCTTACTGCCCCTGTCTTGATGAGACCTTTTGGAGATCAGCTGGCAGCCATGAACTTCATCGCCTCTGTGCAAGGGGATGGGGCTGCCCTGTGGCGGACAGGGCTGGTGACAACTGGTGCCAGCTGGCTCTGCACTGTCAGTGAGGCTGGGGATGCCTCTGGGACAACATCCAGTGAAGGACACGGGTGACAGGGGACACCAGAGGTGTCCATGCTGCTGTGTCATGGATTTTCTATCATGGTTACATCTTGCTCACTCTTGCCCACTCTTTATTAGAAGTATTAAATGCTAAAATATTACAATAATCTGGAATCCTCCAAAGCATGTTCTTAGACTCATGTTAGAGTCATACTACTACATACGAAATTTAAGTAGCATCAAGAAAGGAAGCATATTGAGATATCACAAGGAATCTTGAGGCCTGGTTTTTAAAGCAAAATCAGCACTGAGTTTCTGTGGATGGGTTTCTATTAGATGAAGATTTGTTATTGAACTAGCCAGGCCCAAAGGAATTTCAAGGCCACCTTGGAAAGCTGAAAACAGGACCTGCCCTGGGAGTGAGGCATTTCTACAATAACAGGGCCTCAACATGATGTAAATCAACAGACCTATCAGCAGTGAGAATCCAGCATGTGGACAGCTCATGAACAGAGATGATATCCAATTAGTGAATGCAGGATTGGAGCGTGGACACGTGATCAAAGAATATTTGCATATATAACGAGGCTTGTTTCTGTAATAAATGGCTCTAGCGTGATTCACATTGAATTGGAGTGCAGGGTCCTTTATTCGCTTCTTTATTAGAAGTATTTAATGGTAAAATATTACAATAATCTGGAATCCTCCAAAGCACATTCTTAGACTCATGTTAAATTTTGTATGTAGTAGTACGAGTCTAAGTGGCATCAAGAAAGGAGGCGTATTGAGATATCACAAGGAATCCTGAAGCCTGGTTTTTAAAGCAAAATCAGCACTGAGTTTCCGCATGACTTCGGCGTGGCTCAGCCCATGCTGCTCTCTTTTAGTAAGTCCATAGTTCTCTTTCACATACTTTGCAAAGGGCGTTAGTTGCGTCCTGGCAGGAGTGCCGTCCTTCCGCACGGGCTCGCTCAGGACCAGCTCCCCCCCGCAGAATGCACACGTGTAGCGCTCTGTGTCCAGAGACTTGGAATGACGGCCAATCCTGAAATGGAAAAATAAATACTTAGATTTCCCACTTGTGGCAGACAGTACTTGTGGGAAAGGGCTCCTTGCTCTCTGCCGGGCTGCGCAGGTCAGATTTCTAAGCTGGCATTTTTGAATGGGAAACGGACCATGTGCTTCACACAGCAGAATGATCAAATCCATATTACACATTACTCTACCCTAGAACTTTTCCAATACCTTTTCAGCTTGGTTCCTTGGAAGTACCACCCCCACCAAAAAGCCTATAATAGGATCAGTGTTGATCATGAAACCAGTGATGAGTGGCCAAAATTTTTAGCAAGTTCGCTCAATATTAACTACAGTAGAAGGTGAATCCAAATTTACATTGTTGGAGCAATGCTTGAAAAGTGTGAGCAGCCACATGGGGTGTGACCTCTCCCTGCCATGTTCTTCAAAGCTGAGACATATTCTGATCTCTCTCTTACTGCTTCCCAAAGACCTTCCATCATCACCTATGGTCCTCAGAAGACACTTCTGTCTGTCCTGACCTCTGAACGGAACTGACACTACCTGGAAGCGAACGTGGAATCTCATAGTGAGGTTGTGTGGGCTCAGGAAACATGGAACAACCACTCAGTATCCCAATTGCTTCACAGTTTTTATAAGAGACTCATGATTTCAAGACAGAGGGGATTGCCATGTTGGAGACAAAGTTAATACACAGTCATATGCGAGATCAGAACATTACTCACGTAGCTTTGCACAGGACGCACACATAGGTGAATTTGTAATTAATTTCATAGTTGTGGCATCGTGTTACTACTGGCAGTTCTGGATGAATCATCACTGATTTATTGGCATAGAATCTCCAGAATTGTCCGTGTCCGTTGCGAACACCATTGATCAGCCAGGTGGCTGCATGACAAAGCTCATGAACCAGCGTGTCTCGAAGACGATCTTGGGGTAAGGCAAGACAGACGAAAAAAGAAACTAAGATCAGTCATGTACAGGCAAGTACAGGCTTTCAACCTTAGTCACTGCTTCTGGCCTTAGATACTCATTCTTTATTAAGATGCAAGAGTTATTTTGGAGGTTAGAATTACCAGTGTTTTGTTGGTTTTTTTTTTTTTTTTTTAATAAGTCCTGAAACATTTATTTAGACCAAGACTCATGGATTGCTTTTCTAACACTGATATTTTTTCATCCAGAAACAACTAGAGCTCAGCACCAAATTGTTTCCTCAATTAAAGTAGAATATTTCAGTTGGAAGAGACCTGCAATGATCTCACATTTTTTTAAATCTGCCCAGCCTCTTAGAAGGGTTGTGAGGACAAGTACTACCACTAATGATTTATTCAAGTTAATAGGAAATTTCAAAGCAGGGTCCAGTTCCAGTTCTCTTAGGCCTCAGATTCATGTTTTTATCTCTAGAACTCACTTTCTCAAAGAAAAAACAAATCAGCATTTCTTTTACCTACCTGCAGAGTCACAGACTTTCTCTGAAAGTTCTATGCGAGCATAACGCTTTGCTTCAGGACCTTTTGTCTGCCCACTTACACAATATCCTGCTGTTTTTCTCATTTTCTTATTCCAGATTATTACCATTTTCTCTGGTAGCTGAAAAACAAAACAGTACATGTAATCTAGCTTTTTCCGTCTTGCTTATTTTCTTCTGGCCCTCTGGATTCCCTTTATATTTACTGCAAAGCCAGTACAAGATGTCTCTGTTATTGCCCTTAACACTGTTGTCACGTAAGACGCAAACCCACCCTCCACGGCTTCTTATAATCAGTTTTTCTGTAACCAACACGGGGAGTTTCACACTGCAGGGTGAGACAAAAAGTCCCTTAGTTCCTCTGTCCTGCCGCCAGCAGTGGCTACACATGCTGCTTAAGAGGAAATACAGAGACAGGTCAGGCATTAACTAGAATTTCCTCTTTAAAAAAAGTATGTTTCCCTACTGCTACTCATTTGCAAGACAACACCTCACTGAGCCACAGGTGGTTCCTTTGCATTAAATAGCCCTTAAAGTTGTTTTCTGGTGTTTCGCAGAGAGAGCGTGCATGCATGTTTAATATATGTGCTTTATGAGCATCCATAATAATCTGTGATCGGAAGTTCTACCCCTCAATAATTTACAGGCCAAGTACCGTCTACTTTGGTTGTTCTGAGCTTGCAACTTGCCATTTTTGATTTGATGCATGTTCACGCTGCGAGAGGGTGAATGATCACCCCTTGCTTATCCTCTGTGCTGCTCCTCACTTTATAGGCCCTCATCAGATTTATCTTGGTTAGCTCTGTTCTTTTACCAACAGTTTTCTGTCATCTCAATTAGTTAATGAGCCTAAGTACGTGGTCCAACAGTGGTAAGTGCCAGCACAGGTTCAGGGCTGAAGCGCTGAGGGGAGGATGTTTTGCTTTCAGCAATAGTGAGCCTGTTCAGCTCAGCTCTATGTGAAATCATGACCTCAGCTTGTCCTTGGTCAGCTCAACAGTATTTTCTCAGCTGAACAGAAACATTTTCTTTCCTAAAGAACATTCTATTGACATTACTGAGGGCAGTGTCGCTCCTTTCAAGGATGTTTCTCAGCAGCAGAGGGTCTCCAGTGTCCCAGAACATGTAAAGTTCAAGACAGCATTTCTCTGAAATTGAATTTGGAACCTATAGCTTCAGGTTCACCCAAAACTGTTATTCAAAGGATAAGCGGCTTTTTAATCTCTTCCAGAACAGCAGACACGAACATGGAATGAAGGCCACGTGCGGCATGACTAAGCATGAGGCAACAAGCCCCAACAGCAAAGGGAAGTAAATGCTTTTATCCGTCAGCAGGCAAGAGAGTTGTACTACAAGTAGCGATTAGGTTGTGGTAACGCTGCAGAGGTCACTAGTACACGTGTCTCCAGTGAAAGCTGAATAAGCAATGGTGGTTAAGCAACCTCGTGGTTTTCACAGGAGCAGAAAGCCACAGCTGCCTTTGCTGGGGTCTGCTACAAGAGGCAGCAACAGAAACATTCCTGGGCCGCTGAGCTGATGACAATGCAGGTGCTAGAAAATACATGAAGATAATTATCTGTCACCTCTTCAAAGATCAAACTGATCCGAGGCCCCTCATGTAGTAGTTCCCTCCTCATGGGCTCTGGGACACCATCCAGACTGCTCACTTAGGGCTGGTACAACCATTGCGGCCGGGAAAGTGGGCCAAGCTGAAAACCGCTGCCGTGGTGACAAACTCATTTCAAAGAAACTGCTTGAACTAAGTCATTGCTATAAAGCTTAACTTGTAACTGAGGAGGATAAAGAGGAATCACGTCAAAAAATTAGGAGCAACACATTAACCAGCATTTTAGAATTGTAGTTTTTGTTTTGAAGCCAACCTTCTGCTCAAAGATGGTATTGTTATACAGAGAGTAGAGCTTCTGTGCCAGCTCCTCCTTATTTTTCTTGAAATACTTCACATAGTCAGAAGACGGATTTGAGAGATCTTGCAAGAAACAGCCGGGCACTGAGCACACCCTGAGCCTGCAAGAAAAGCCATAAAGCAGTTTACTGAAGTACAGAGATATCACATTGAAAAATAATGGCCACTTTATGGCCAATAAAGATCTCTGGGGTGCTGCCGCCAGCATAAACCTCTCCTGACTCTCTTCACTGATTTGCCTTGCGAGGCCAGTAAGGCACATGTGCTTATGCTGTCTTCTTCCCTCGCCAGGGGTATGAAAGGGCAGAGCTGTTGCAAGAGTTCTGCAGTTACTTCATTAATTTACAAAACTAGATTATGAGGACTCCTAAGTAGGAAAAGAGAGTGGTTCACATCTTTGTGACACAGCGAGCCGCAATTATACCAAAACGTGATCGATGTATCAACAGCCCTAACATGATCACCCACAATAAAGGTATATTTTCAGAAAGATAGCCAAAGATGCACTGGGAATCCTCAAGAATTCATACAAGGGAAGGAGATATTCCTCTATTCCTCTAGGATGACTAACAGCAATACTGCAGCATCCTGAAAAAGCATCAGTTTTGAAGACATCATATCAAGGTTTTGTATTGGTATACACTATTATAAAATAATGAAAAGAAACATCATATGGCTAAAAGGCAGAATAAAGGCAGCCATTAGAAATGAAAGATATTATTCTGAAAAGCTTAAGCTGCAACCATGTAAAGAAAAAGAAACATGAATTCTGCAAGTTATAAGGATACACATCAAAAATATCAAGACAAGCTTGTTAAAAGGCATGAATTCCTAATAGACTCCGTTTTTATGCATTTTCAGAGGCAGGCAGCTGGATAAACAGAATCTGTAGGGCCAGTCCATGTTAGAACTCTGCTGCACCAAGACAACAAATAGCAAGAGAGCTCACACTTACATAGATTTGACATCTGTCAGATTTATTTGTCATCAATTCCTCTAAGCAGAGATCAGCTTCTATTCTCCCTGTCATACCTGAGAGGGAAAGCTTTGATTTCCAGCTTCTTAACCATTAGCAACTGCTGAATTGGCAGTAGAAGTTCCCGGTACCAGAAATGTCACAATGTCATCCTAGGCAAAATGCTTAGCATCTCTTTGTTGATCTAGAACGGTCCTAGAACCCAGTAAAGATGGAGAATCACTTACTTTCTGTCTGTCTTGGCTGACTGTGAACAACTGACTAATTCATTTCTCGGAGTCCTTCCAGAAGCCACTGTCCTGGAAGGTGTTTCCTGAAGTAAAAGGGAGTTAGGCCTTGGTGTCTTGACTCCCTCCCAGGGTGGCCTCATGTTTTCTAGTTCAACAGAAAGAGTCACAGGATTACACACTGTCCAGTAATTGGGAGCACAGATGTCAGCAACCAGGTAACAGACAAAGGTGAAACGAGTCAAATATTCCACCTCAGCACACACACTCTCGCTGCGCATACGTGAACGCAACAGCTTTTACAACTGATGGAAAGGTAATTGCTGGGATATACTACAAAGCTACCATTCCACAAAGGAGAAGCAAACCCCAAACTTCCAAACATTCCCTCCAGGCAGCGGAGGGAAAACCATTTGTGACTTTGCTCAGGCATTTCTGTGACATTATGTCAATTCAAAATCATCGCGAGCACGTTGGGAGCAGTAATGCAGAGACACCATTTGAACAAAACCGCTGTTCTGACCTGTCATGTACCAGAAGTCACATCGTTCGTTTCCCAGGCAGGTTCTGATCAGGTCACTGCCTATTTCCCCAGTTGCACCCAGACAGATCACTAAAACAAGCAACCCCAACTCCAGAAATCAAGGACCGTGTCAAGGTCTGCGGTTCCAGGAGACGTTCTCTCTGCCAGCTTTTCTACAACTCTGCCCCCGTTTGGGCCACTTGTTTCCTTTTGCTATTCAACCATCTATGGAGAAGCCACCACAGCTGCCAGTTCACTTCTAGAAGATGTTTTCTAGACCACATTGACAAATTCTAATCAAAATTAAAATTTGCTCTTTCCCAGGCCATATTTCCATGCTGTCAGGCATCCCCTTCCATAGGTCTCCTTGCCCTCAACTAGTCCTTGTTAGTAGGGAGGGCACCCTGCGTTTACTGTTCTAGAAAGAGATTTGTTTTCACTTGCTCTCCCTCAGCAACAGCCCTTTTTCCCCTGCAGCCTTGCAGCTGGAGCTCACTTCACTTAGTCGAAGGAGAGAAGGAGCTTCTGGTTCAGGAAATCCTCATTATAAACTGTATTTTAAATAAAAACTGCTCAAAATTTCAGTCTTACCAAAATGACAGCTTCACATTAACTGCTATCACCCATTAAAAAATTAGTTATTCAAAATCACCAATTAGATTTGTTTTCAGAACAACTTTACGAACAAAAAACACGTACAATGATAGGAATTGTAAAATCAAGCAATAGTGAAAAACTTAAAACTTGATACCACAAGACAGGTAGAATCACCTTTCAGAATGCTTAGGGGAATGACTTCTCATTGCATCAAATTCAAATGCAAGATGCCAGTTGCAATTCTAAAGCACAGGCCGCACAAATGAACATAATTAGCTAATCAGCAATACCACTGCTGCCAATAGGTAGCCTGCAGTTTAACTAAGAACAATTGCTTACCAGTTGCGCTTGGCTGATAGACAGTTCTGCTTGTGCTTAAGACTGGTTGTCGGGGTGTACTGCGTTTCATTATCCGTTCTATTAATGATTCAAATTCATCATCGGAGCTGCCTGATTCTACCTCTCTACTTTGTCGTGGTGCCGCACTTGGCGCTTCGTTCTCTACACCCTTTTCACAGGTGCTTGCTTTCCTCCTAACAGGCAGGTCTGGGCTGCCTCTGGAAACGGGTTCTTGTGGATTTTGGGGAGGTGGGAGTTTTATGCAGCTCCCTGTCTCTTTCAGGTCTGTCACTCCCTGTTTTCGGTAGCCAGGCCATGGACTTTCGACAAAGACAGAACATTCACTGTCACTTGAAGCCTCTGAATACTGCAATTTTTGGCAGCAACTGTTTTTCTTTGCAGGAGTCATCCACTTCTTTGGGGTCTGAAGATCTTTCTGTGCTGCAATTCAAAACAAACAGCCCAAAGTTTTGGTAATTTCATTTAGAGGACTTGCCTTCCTTCTTTACCCAGCATATTTTGTCTACAGAATGACTTGTTACAGCCATAACAATGCTGGTTTGCTTACCCAAAGTCCTCTCTCCACAGCAACCATCCCGTATTTGCAGCTCACTCTAATCAGCCATGGGCTGCTGCTCTTTCTCCAGACCCAAATACTTGCAGATCATCCACAATATCTGCAAACCTACAGCAACGCTTTGGAACATACACTTGTCAGAACACTATGACCGTGCTTCCCTCTGCTACCTCCAGAGGAAACAGAAAAGCCTTTGTTACCCTCAAGGAAGAGACAACGTGACCTTACGTTTAACAAGCTCTCCCAGAAATCTATGGGCTTAGCAATAAATGCTCTGTCCACCCATTAAAATTCCTGCTTCACATTTGGTGTCCAACAATTACTTGCCATTCTTTGTTGTACTCTTTCGCACTTTTAAGTCCAAGAAGACATCATCTGAGTCATCAATAAAGTCCTTCAAGCTGTAAAACAAGCAAATAATGTGAAAAGGTAGGCACGAGCAGGGAAACAGAAGAGTAAGTTTGCCTTACTAAAAAAGCAAGCTAAAAAAAGCCACCAATATACCATTATCAGTTGCTCACGGCAGATGTTACAGCCATGTCCATCAGTAGGAATGGCCATAGAGAGTGCACAGTTCCAAACAGCCCATTTTACATTTGACCTGAACATACAGATTGGACACAACAGCTCTCCTGTCTGCACTCTCTCCTACACACATATCTGCCTCTGAATCACTACAACTTCTGATTATTTTTCTGTGTTCTGAATGGTAAACATGATACAGAAAACTAATATATAAACATTGAAAAGTAACGAATGACAGCACTCACCTTGCTTCCACCTTTTTAGGAACAGATTTGGGAGTTTTCAATCTAGCTAAAACTGAAACAATAGAAGATTAATTAAGAACAAGCTTCTGTTTCATTTGTTATGCATTTTTTAAGAGAAAAGTTTGCAACTAGTAAAAATTCAGTCTAAAGTCTTAAAAGAAACCCCCAAACCAAACATAAGAATCCTTTATATATAAATTCCAGCTCTTAATTCCTCAAAGCTGAGAGCAGCTGTCTGGCATTTCCTTCATCATTCAATCCTTGCCCAGCACAAAGCCCCATAAGAAGTGCTGTTATGTGTCTCGCATTATCCAGGGTAGCATCCTCGTATATGTGGATCGTTGGGGGTGGAATTGAATTGGGTTTATCAATATTTTCTCCAAGCATTCCAGTGACTGCAGGTAGCAGTCTTCCTACTGCAAACAGTTGCCCACATGCTTCTTTCACCAAGTGACTCCAAAAAAAATGTTCAGACGAAACAGTAAACAATAGTACCCCACCGCAGAACAGCAGTTCAATACTGCTTCTCAGAAATAAATGCGTTCTAATCACTCCGGGAATACTGAGGTGACTGCCAAACACAACCCACAGTAACACCACAGTGATACTGCACATGCTTGAAGCAGTGGCTCTGAATAGATGATGAGAAATGCCATCAAAATTTCACACACCATCATTCTGTGAGATTCAGGAAAGCTGAAGGGGAATAAATTTCATTAAAGCGTAAATCAGGCTGGGGAGAAGGGAAACAACTGTCCTTTCTTCAGAACATGGTGGGCCAAAATAGCAGTTAAGGAAGGTTCATTCTCACAATCTGAAGTTGCATGCGTGACTTCAATGAGATTATAAACTTTTACACTATGCCATAAGCCCCAAACCAGAAGATAAGTTTGCTTGATAAAGCTTTAATGGCTGATGGGTAGATTCTGGTACCAGGAAGGGCAAATGAGCTACACCCACATGCTACCCCGAAAACACACCAAAAGTTAAAAAGCATAAGATAGGGCTGAGTGTTGACCTCTTAGAAAATCACAAGGTGTGGGGGGAAGAATTCAAGACCTTGAAGCTCACAAAATATTTGGAGCGGTAAGTTATTTTCATTTTTAGCACTCAGTAGTCTTCACCGCTACCTTCACTGCAGAAGTAAACACAGCATCTGCCACCTTCCAGCCACCACGTCCAGGTGGCTCCTTGAAGCCCGAGTGGCCAGCAGCCTTCCCAGACAACCACAGCCACAGCGCTCCTGCCCCAGGGAGAAGCACGGAGCCAAGGAGGCTGACAGGGG
The DNA here is from genome assembly GCF_037038585.1 of Patagioenas fasciata. Lineage (NCBI taxonomy): Eukaryota > Metazoa > Chordata > Aves > Columbiformes > Columbidae > Patagioenas > Patagioenas fasciata. Next base: position 19,000,944 of record NC_092530.1, read on the forward strand.
GTCACAGGAAACCGAAAGCTTGCAGAAAAATATGACCTGCTACTTAATAAATCAATTCTCTTTAGTTTCTTGTCTCTTGGTATATACATATTTTCACTTCACTCTTTCCCACAGCTGTCGCTATAGTATGGCAATAGAACAGGGGGACTGGACTGGATGATCTCTTGAGGTCCCTTCCAATCCCTAACAATCTGTGATTCTGTGTAACAGCTTTGTAAATATTCCGCTCCAAGCCCAACTGTTTACTCCCAAATACCTCCCACAGCAGAGCTGACTCGTGACTTTGGGGCTCAACCGCCTCCTGGATGGAGAAGGCAGAAAGAGCAGGGAAAAAAAGAGCAGACTGTCAAATATTTAAGTTTTAAAAATGACAGGAATTGAACAATAACCTAAAAAATGGACAGTGTTGAAATATTTATCAGATTTAAAAGCCCAAAGGTAGCACAGGAGCTATACACAGCGCATTTTAATTCAGTTAGATGTAAGCAGTAAGGCTTGACGATGCTTAAGGATCGTTCATGTGGCACTGAGCTGCAGTACAGCACGAACTCTAAAGTAATGAGAAATCTGCTTGGGAAGGATCTGGACTGACACAAGAGTGATATGCAAAAGTCAAAATAAACAGATACAACTTGCTGCCTTACCATTTCAACCACCTCTGTTCAAAGGTTGAATACGTAATTAGGAACATATTGCAAGATTTACAAACCTTTAAATTACTTACCAGTCTGAAACCCACTTGAGATGTAGTAGAACCATGATTAGTTCATCTAAGGAACAAGCTAAACAGAACTCTTGCAACAGGAAAAAAAAAGGAGTGTGTACTCAAGTACTCTTGCACAAAATTATAGTCATAATGGCTATTATCCAAAAAGGAAAATACAAACTTCACGTTTTGTGTGTAAAGGCTAAACATAAAGATAGGGAATTATGCACAGCAGAAGCCATCATGTAAAATTTAGTATTCAATTCCATCTTACCAGGACTTTAAGCCACTACGAAAAGCCAAAAACCTCCCTCATACAGCAAAAGCTGTGACATGTAAGAGGGAATTCTGAGTAGTTTAGACACGTGTTTGGAACAGTAACTGCTTAACAAATATGTTTATTCAAAGACTCCCCGTAGACTAAGAGGAAGCAGGTGACAGGGAACAGACAAAACTACGGCAATAAGAAAAAACAACATAAGGCAAAAAGTATCCAAGATTGAGACAGGAGATTCAAGAAGGCTCAGTGCAGCACAAGGTACCCCTGCTCACCGAGAACAGGGACTCTGCAGCGTGAGCAATGGAAGAAAGTCCTGTATAAAAACCGCTTCGCTGTAACAAGGTAGAGATGTGTCCTTTTAATGCTCTTTCAGAAAACCAATTAATATGTGCTATTACTTACACATTTCAAATTCCTCATCGTCACTGCTGGAAGAGAAGCACAGCACATTGCTGCAAAAAATGGAATGCAGAATAGCATCAAGAACGGTCAGCAGCAGGTGGGTCTGCATGTCCACTGGTCTGAAACACCGGTGAACACTGAGAGCCAAATATATACTGAAAAACACTGAGCGGCTAAAATAGGCTGAACTGTTTTAAATGATTTAGAATAGAAATATCAGAACATGTATATTAAAATTTATAATAACCACATATGTTCAGTATTCAAGTAGCAATCAATCGCTGTCAAATCTGAAAGACTGAACTGTTTGGAGATGCAGGCTTAGGATGCGACATTAGTTTAAGTTCAAATTGGGTGTCAGAAGGGACAAAAAGCTTGTTTCTCATCTTACGTGTGGTATATGGTCAGGTAGTCATGTTGTATTGAGTCTGAAACCTAAAACCACTGAAAAATGAGAAAAAAGCTGCTTTTGTATAAAGTGCACTTTAACATGCCTGCCGGGAGCATTTAGCAAGCTTTCGCAAAGCTGTTTGTGAGCCGCAGAACGGTGCACGGCCACCCGGCTGCGGCTCTCACGCAAGCCACAATACTCTTACTATTTATTTTATTTTCTAACAAAACCCAAACTTTAGCAACTTGAAAAATACACTACACAAATGCTTAAAAATATGAATACAGCTTCTTTTAATCACATTAAAGTTACCTAAAGCTTAAAGACCATAATTCTGAAACATGCTAATACCTACCTACTATCATAAAACAATTGAAGGCGTAATTTAAAGTCATATTTAGATATGATCTATAAAAATAACGCGAGGGACGGGGTTGCTGCTCCCCGAGCGAGGCCTCACCTGCCGCCCCGCCAGCCCCGGCTTCTCGGGCAGCGGGACCCGGCCCGGCCGGCCTCCGCGGCCTTCCCGCCACGTTCCGCGGCCTCGCTCCCGGCCCGGCATTGCCCGTATGCGGCGGCGCGGCGCTCCCCGCCCCGGGGGCTGTGCGGGCCGCTCTGCTGCGGGGAGAGCGCGGTCCGATCCCCGGCCCGGGGCGCTGCGGGAGCAGCGAGGCCCGGCGGCTCCATCGCCTTCGAACCGCCCGCGCCCGCCGCGCCGCTTCCGGGCAGGAGCGTGCGCGCCGCCCGCGCCTGCGCACTCGGGGCCGGACCGGCGGGTCCGCTACCGGCGGGTCCGCTACCGGCGGGTCCGCTACCGGCGGGTCCGCTACCGGCGGGTCCGCTACCGGCGGGTCCGCTACCGGCGGGTCCGCTACCGGCGGGTCCGCGGGGAGGCGGAGGGGCCAGAACTCCCTGTGGCTGCGGGTGTAGCGACGGCCCGCACCGAGAGCTCCGGGCCCGGCGCAGCCACCAGGTCTCAAGCCGAGCGCAACCGAGACAAAATTACCCGAGACAAATCGGCAGCACCGCTAGCAAGGCTGACACCGGTTTCCAGTCACAGTCCTTACCCCACCACGGAGCTGCGGGAGCTTATGCAAAACAAAAATATGAATGGCTACACCAAAGGAGCCCGAAATGAATTATTTGCCCTGAGGCCAGCACCTATTCAGGTAACTAAGTAAGAGGGCTCTGTATCTCCAGCAAAACACTTGCGAGGAGGAAGAGTTTCTCTTTTTCTTCCAGCAGACTGGAAAAAAAAATGCTGAAGGCTCATGTTGATCAGTAAGGCAAACTTTTTAAGGCTTAGCATATGTGAGGAAAATAGGGTAATTCTGTTGAAGTGCTGTAGTTTGGGTTTTCTAATGTGCTTTATGGGCAGTTGACTGTCCTGAAAGAGAACTCCATAGGTCTGTGAGGTTCCCGTACACACTGGAGTTCTTGCATTAGTGAAAACGAAGGAAGGGTAGTTGAAGCGGTTGTGGATAGTGTGACCTGCCATGACTGCACTGCCAAGGCCAAACGAAACAAGCTGCTGTGAGGCCCCAAAACATCTGTGAATGAAGCACACAGACACACCAGAGCTTCTGTGTTCGGGTGAGTTTAGACTAAGGCAGTGGAAACAAAACCCATTTATGTACAAGATCTACCCTTACCTGGGATTACTTCTGCTGAAATGAATAGCATTTTATTTAAAAATTACAGAAAGGCCAGCAGTTCAGAACACTTCTGACAGCAGCACAAGAAGGGCAGCAGAAAACATGAAACGTTGGTCCAATGAGTCAAACTGGCAAACCAAAGCTTTATTTTTTTGTTTAAAGTCTGTGCTACAGTACCTAGGACTGCGCCTCTATACATAATTAACAATCATTCCTGAAAGATCTGTATTTGGCACCAGTTTGTGTTTACCTCAAACACTTGCAGGGAAGATTAATTTCAAATCAAATTTGGTTTTTCAACAGAACAGGAGCTGCCATCATGAAGCCAATTAGCTGAGTTATTGGAGAAGCTTAAAGACAAACAAAAAAACCCCCCAAAGTCCTTATCTAAACCAACACATTACAGAGAGCTCCAAAACAGAGGTCAAACATTAAAAGGCTGATATAGGCTCAAGTGGTTTATAAAACCTATAAAAAAGACTACACCAGCAAATATGCCCTTTCAGTCCACACAGTTTAGAAATTAATGCAGGGAGCAACACTCGCTAGCTGGAAATCTTGTCATGGGAGAACCACACATATACCAACAGGAGTACCCAAAATCAAATGTTAGAACGCTCCAATTCCCAATCCACATAAAAGGAGAGAGATTCATAGGAAGATTAAATCAATCCATGAAATCAGAAGTGGTCAGGCAGTTCAAGCTTCCCCCAGCAACCACTATGTCACTCACACACACAGGCTCACGTACACGGCTCAATCCCATTCAAATTCCTCATGGAATAAAAGGATTCCAGGCTCTATTGAGTCTTTCCCTATCATGCAAGAAATAAGTCTGGCTGTGCTTTAATCACCATCATATATTACTTCAGCCACAGAGTACCAGGCAGATTAAGTAGAAATGCACAGTTTTTAGCTCATCTCCTCTGCAGAAGTGTTTGAGAGGCTCAGTTCCTGGAGAGTTCTGGGGGGCACACGGACAGTCTCTCCTCATGCAGACTCGGTGGCCTCTACTGGCTTAATCATGTGGTCTGGTTTGTTGCCGGCAGCGTAGTGATCCCACATCTGAAGATAAAGCCGCTCCAGGTCCGTTGTGTACTGTTTTGTGTTGAACAAAGGACTGGATATTCTCTGCTTCCAGACTTTGCCACGTATTTTTTTCAGGCTACAAAAAGAGTTAAAGCAGTCATGAGAGGTTCCAGACACTTCCTAAACACTGCTTACTTTTGAAATCTGCTATTTTCAGCTAACCCAGACCTCTCAGTACAACTGTTTCAAAAACATCTGCTCCCCTACTTCCACCAAATTCATATCACCATTTCATCCCCTTATCATTTCTAATGCAGACCAGGCGTGACCACTTCAACTCAGAAGAGCTGTGACATTAATGCATTAACTTGTTGCGTTATTTGTACTGCAATAAGTTTTTACAGTGTGTTTTAAACTTGCAGGAACTGAGAAGCTGCTTAATCTTCAATTTACAAAGAACAAAAGGTGAACTATAACGCACTTTTTACCCAATAAGAGCCTGCATATGAGCAACGTCTTCAGAACAGGCAGCATTGTTACTCAGCGGGGAGTGCTGATAAATTTACCATAAAAGCTGAAGTTGAGCTAACTGCAAGACAAGCAACCTCAAGATGAGGATTCCCTAGCTATTTTAAATGTTAAAATATCTGCAAGATTAAACCTACTGCTAAGTCTCAGCACTATGCCCAAATACAGCACTTTACATTTTCGATGTTAGCACATTACACAGGACAAATTTGCTTACTATTCCAGATCGGTTCCCAGTTTCACAGCAATATCCTCATATTCCTGTCTACTTTTTGCAATGAGCTCAAGACAACCCAGGCAAGTAAGCTGGGAGGCAGCAACTCGTGATGCAAGAGTCTCACCTGTAAAAAAACACAACCAACCTGTAACAAGTAACATATTGCAGAGTATGAGTTACTTTCCTTCTGCCTCTGCAAGAGGCAAAGTTTGTTAGGCTTGCCATTCATTATTAAAAAATTAGTAGCATTCAAACCCTTTTGTGTTCTATGTGGGTTCCCTGCTGCGTTACCTGGCATAGTGACCATCGGGGTCCCAGCCCAGAGGACATCCATGCCTGTGGTGTGCCCATTGCAAAGCGGAGTGTCTAGGCAAACATCAGCCAGTTGCCCTCTCCTCACATGTTCTTCTTTGGGGGCAACAGGAGAAAAGATGATTCGGTTCTGGGAAAGACCCAAGTTTTGTGCATATTGCTGAATATTGGGTTCTCCTACAGCTGGGAAACGAAGCAGCCACAGCACGCTATTTGGAACTCTTTTTAGAATCTGTAACAAAAACGAAGAAGCGAATACAGAAAGTTTGGTCAGAAAAATTTCCTTTTCAACAAGAAATTACCACATAACAAAACGAGGCAAAAGGCACAACCATTTGATACTTTAATCTTCTGAGGTACAGACCAAGAAAAAAAACAGATCACCATTTTGAGTGGAGTAACTGGGGTTGCATTTCTAATCCTACTGAAAGAGACACCAACTCTGAGCAATAGTTCATAGAGCAGTACTTAGAAAGCGTACTCTCTAATTTATATCATTTTTATAGACCTACGCTATGGAATATAAAAAATTATTCAAGTAACTCTCAGCAATACACTATAAACTGGACCTTGACACAGACACTCAGTGCTCAGGTCTATCAGTCTACCAACCGCCAAGGCCAGTTATGACTCAATTATGCAGAACAGAGAAGACAGAACTTACTTCGCCACAGAATACCAGCATGCTTATGCTGTCCAAGACAAATTTTCACTAGCTAGAAGCACAAATATGACATGAAATCAATCTAAAAAAAATTCTATATTCTATTAACACTAAGTCCTGCAACATGAGCATTGTAAGGATTCACACAGTTCAGTGTCACTGTTTTCCACAGAACAACTACAGGTTTAACTTGCATGGTTTCTGCTAACTTGAATCAAACAGCTTTGTTCCAAAAGCTTGACCTTAGATTTCATACTAGACACAGATACTCACATTAGCCCACATCTGTAAAGTGGAAGGATCGATCTTATACAGCTGATTAAAGTTACAGTACACAACAGCATCCTCGGGTAGGCCATATTGAGAACGGGTAGTAACAATTATTGTCCGTGGAACTTCTTCGCCAGTTGCTGCTTTGTTGTTAATCTAAAGAAAAAAATAATAGCTACTGCAACACTGCAATTGCTGAAAACAAGATTATGCCCTGTGGAATTATCCCAAGACACACTTCAACATTTGTTAGCACCATGACGTTACTGTAAGCTTACCTTTGGTTTTGTTATATGAAAACAAAATTGGCTGTTTACCCATAACAAGAATTTAACCGCTAGGGGATACATGCTTGTGGATGTTACAATGTTGCAACCATCCACACACAAAACACTGGGCATTTTCACACCCATGCTATAGCTCCCCGAAATTCCAAGTAACCGGAAAAATTGGAAAGAAGAATCATACAGAGGCATCACACATGGACTCCTTCCTCTGCTCCTTAAGGTCATTTTGTTTCCTTGAGACCAAAAACCAAATTAAGACTTCAAGAAAGAATACAAAAGTGTTTAGAAAGCAATGGGGGTTTTTTGTTTGTGCGTCTGGGGTTTTTTTGTGGTTTGTTTTTGTTAAGATAAAAGACAACAGGCACAGAAGAGATACTCAAGACTGAAGATACATTAATATCAGTACAGACAGGGCAAAGCAGGTACTTGCAGTGTTCCCTTTATAAATTTATCATACACATTCATTTAAAATTTAGCTCAGCGGCAGTGTGGCCGGCCAAAATAGGCATATTGTTGACAAACTTGACATGAATGACAATGACTCACTGTCACTGACTCTGTTAGAAGACGCACAAGATAGTTCAGTTCAACAAAAGTTGGCAAAAGTGCTACTTATCCAGGTCACTGCGGAGACCTAAAAACCACAATGCACAGTCCTCGCTGACCTACACCCAAAAGTAGCTGAGATCAAATTAGAACAAGCACAAAGAAGGGTTATATCAGTGTGATCAAAAGATATAAATCCCATTTTTGAACTGCACCAACCAAGCTTAGATAGTTTCATGTTGGTGGTAGAGTGCCAAGACAAGAATTCTCTATTATTCTCAGGGCACAACAATTTCAGGAAAAATATGTTAATAAGCTTACTGACCAAACCGAGACATGACCTCTTACAAGCTTAAAGGAAAATCTTAGCTGTGAACAAAAGAACTCATAAAAAGAAACCAAGTCATGAGATTATGGATAGAGTAGTGATAATGAAAGTTCTCATCAAATGACATTAAAGTGTCTCCTGAACAATTGACTGTAACCTGAATAAAATTTACAAGTCCAAAGAGTTACGCTAATGTTAAAATACGGGGGTTTTTTAAAAAGGAAGAACTGTTGTGCAAAGGAAAAACACAACTGGAACTGGGTAACAGCTCACAAATGCCCTGCAGGCAGCAAGCAAAGAGCAAATTCTGCCTTCAAATTCTGAACCATCCAGTGTTATCTTTATGCAACAAGATTCAAATTCTCTGGACTTCAGATACGTCTGATATAACTCCTACATCTTTGGGGGGAAAGATCATCTTCTAGTACATCTGTGGCTTATAATGCAGTTGGGAGTTTCCTTCAGTATGAGAATTAAACAAATCAACATGACAGAAGACAGACATTGCTTGGAGGTTTTTCTTCCTTGTTATGTTGAACCAGAATGATAGAACACAAAACTCAAGGGAACAGCATCTTGAGGTTTCTCACCTGAGTAGTTGCTAATCCATTACTAATGTTGAATCCATTGATAGTTATCTGAATTTGCCCACGATTAATCATCTCAATCACAGCTTCTGCAATTGTGTTCATAGGAATGACTGGCATACTGAGGGCGGCATTGCCATCTGCATTGTCACCACTGTCAGGACACTTCATCTGCGATAAATGACATACCCATCAGATAGAGTACTGGCTTCATCCCCAAGCCTAACACAAAAGGAGTAGCTCTCACCTTCACAATCTTGACATCGGGGAGGCTGTCAAGGAAAGCCTTCAAGTCAATGCCGTTCAAAACAATTCTGTTATCATAAATATGACCATTGGATTTGAAATCAATGACTGCTTTTTTCTGTAAAAAATAAAAAGTTTGAAAAAAGTTACCAAGTGCTATATTAAATGCCATTTTATAAAGACAGCTATAGAAAATGACAATTTTTCTTGCCCTTATCTTCCTACCTACCTTCAGATGGGGGAACATGTTGGCATGGTCTCCAATAAAGAAAGTGTTTGGCATGTAAGCTAATTTCTCTGAATACTGCTCAGCCACCTCAACTGGGGAAGTTTCTTTATCTGTGATGATATAATCCATGAACAATGCCCCGCTGGTTCCAGGATATCCCAGCCACATCGCCTAAAAAACAAGAAAGCAAGGCTCCAGTCCCAGGTGCATCGCAAAGAAATAAAGTTAAAACTCAACATATTTTGAATTTTGCACCTACAGATTCAAGCTCCTTCTTGTATTTTATCAATGGAAAAGCAACCACCAAACCCCAACTTTCACTACTGAGACAGTGAACAGTTGGAAGATGTTCTAGAATTGATCCCCTGAGCAAAAGGCCAAAGTACCCAACTATGTGCAGTTACAGCAGAACACACACCATCAGTGATTACATCTTCTCTTAGCAGAGACAAAACTTCTGTAGCCTAGAGATCGACGCTTTTCTCCTCCTCTTTCCATAGGCATTTTAGAAAATCATTAGTCAAAAAAATTACTCTGACATTGATTCTGACTTATTCTAACTAGAATTTCATTAAGCCTAAAGAGATTAAACCACAATAACTGATTTCCTCAACTGCTTCAAATACCCTTCGTTTTCACTAATGCAAGAACTCCAGTGTGCATGGGAACCTCACAGGATTATGGAGTTCTCTTTCAGGACAGTCAACTGCCCATAAAGCACATTAAAAAACCCAAACTACGCCCCTTCGACAGAATGATCCTATTTGCCTTACATATGCTAAGCCCTAAAAAGTCTCTCTCACTTACTGATCAATGTGAGCCCCCAACATTTTTTGCAGTCTGCTGGAAGAGAAACTCTTCCTCCTCGCCAGTGTTTTGCTGGAGATACAGAGCCCTCTAACTTAGTTACCTGAATAGGTGCTGGTCTCAGGGCAAATAATTCATTTCGGGCTCCTTTGGTGTAGCCATTCATATTAATGAGAATGTGTATCCCATCCTGATGGATGCGGTCTGCTGCTTTTCCATTACATGGTATCTGAAGAATAAACACATGAAAGTTATTTTCGTTTTCTCTCTTTCAGTAATAAATGTGGTTAGTCATCAGTGTACCAATCAGTGTCAGCTGCATAATTTAGGCAAGTCTTAAATCTCATTACTCCTGGTTTTACAGAGGTATAAGTCATCAACTCAATCCAAAAAATCCCTGTTGAAGCAAAAAAATACCCCTGTAAGTTTGCTAGCCACAGCTGAAACAGCTGCTTACAGAAATTTGAACTGTGGTACTGAAGATTGCCTCCGCACATTCAAATCAGTGGAGTGATACTTAGCATTGCCAAGCTCAGAAAGTCGTGCGCAGAAATATCACAAATGCATAATGGAAGGAATTTGGTCAAGCAACACTGAAACTACTTCAGTTCTTGGCTAAATCAAAGACAAAGAGTGCAACTTCACACAAGGTATTACCAATGACTTTCAAGAAGAACAGCAAAGCCTTGGAAATTACAATTGTGTCTCTTCCTGTCTAATACCGAAAGGTAAACAATTTTCGGTTTTAAATTCCTCCAAGAATTAGTTATATAATTAGTCATTACCTACAAGCAGATAAAATATTTGAGAGATGTCTCTAGTTCAGCAGCAGTAAAACAAAAACCAAAAGCTAGAAACTGAGACTATACAAAGCAGAACAGCCCCACCACTCCTGTAAGGCTAATTAATGATCAAAAGTAACATAAGGCAAGTTGTAGATTCTCAAACTAAGTTAATACAAAGAAATCACTTCAAACTGAAGATCAAGAGTAAATCAATTAACTACTCTGCAGCTACTGCTAATGCTGACTTGCTCTACAATTAATGTGCACCATGAAAGTACTTTGTTTTTGTAAAAAGGAAAAGCTACTTCACATTTTACAGTGGTGTAAACACATGCACATGGACAGTTATATCGCTGGGTGGACAACAATGTGAGTTCCCACCTCAGTTTAACTTCCAGCAAATTACACTGCTAATGCAATGGATCACAGCAAACTGTTTCTACCTGTTTGACCCTCCTGTACAAATCTCTAAGAGTTGCACTGTCACCTAAAAATAGGAGTTTGATGCCTCAGGAATTTTAAATATGAAAACTCAGTGTATCAATAAGGGTAAAGGAAAGAATTTTTCCCTAGATAACTGTTAAATGCAACAACAAATATGAAATTGCTGCCCTGTTCTACAATGACCCAGGGCTTTCAAACATCCACAGCTGCAAAAGCAGAGGGACAAATGGCTTTCCACAAGCAGAGCTGAAGCTCATTATTCTAAAAGAACATTTTAGAAGATCAACTTGGCAAAATCCACCTCAAATAGCAATTCTGCAGACATCAATTTAATGTTGTTACTTAGCACAGCAGGTTCCGAACAACATCATAAGTTTTAAAACTACATGAAAGTTTATTTATCACCTAACATGAGACTGTCCAGGTGCCACTGATTATCCCATATTGCTTTAGGGTTTTGTCAGTTATCCTGAGATATCATAGCAACTTCTTGACTTCTGTGTATACCAAAATCCCCATCAGTTTGCATATGGAACTTAGAAAAAGTCAAAACCACCTGTAAGCATTACCAAAACGGTGTTGGGATACAGAGGCAAAATCCCCCCTCTATCCTGCTTCACTGTAGTAAACCCAGCTCAAATATATTTGTAGTTGTAGCATCTTGACTTATCCATGACATTCAGATATGACTATCAGCTGATGATCTAATGGAACAGTTATTCAATATTGTCAATATTACTTTTTAATAATCACATGGAGGTCACACAATAGCCACCACATCCCTGGTAAGGTGTAACACCAATGTATCTACTAACACCAAAATCTCAAGACTAACATCAGCCTAATTCAAGAAGTGATTGCAACTAAAAACCTCAAACTACAGGCTGATCTCTTTCTTCATTTAGGGTTTGGTAAAAGGCCAATTCATCAAAAAGCTCACCTGAGATAAGTCAATGAAATGATTTGCTTCGGCCATCACTTTTACACGGAAGTTTGTACCATCATCAGGACTCAGAGCATAACAGAATACCTAGAATATGAGGTACCAAAAATTGAGTATCTGCAGCAACTTGCCAACAAAGTAACTTTGCTATAAAACATATGGTATTGCAATTTTAAATTACATTAGCAAGATTACACCTAGTTTCATACAAATTATGTTTGTGTGGCATTTACCAGCTGAGAAAGAAGTTTAGAGAAAAAGGGGCACTGGGCATTTGGACACATTTGCACCGGGCCCCAGTTTTATCTGGTTTTGGCGTTGAGAGTGTGACACTGCATGTTACACAGACATATATATAATGTTCTCAGCAGTCCGAGGTAAAGTAATTTTAACAAATGGATCTGCATAAGCATTTAATTCTCTAATAATGCCTTTTACAATACACCTTTGAATGCGTAATTAGTGAGAATCATAATAATGAACTCGAGCTGAACAGACAAGCTAAGCCTTGGGGAAGCTTTTTAACAGATTCTTTAAAGAGTGACTGGTTCTCTCCAATTAAGAAACTGCAAATGTATCTGAGAAACTCAAGGTTGGCAGGTTACATAAACAGGCATCTTTAGCTAACCTAGCACATACATAGAACAAACAGAACCAACATGCAAATAATATATTATCTTGCAGGACATAAGCATGGGTTTAGCAAAAAACAAAACAAAACCAAACCAGATAACTTGTATTTAGTATTTAAATTAAGCACTGTAGAGCTTTATAAATCCCGGAACAAGACAGACTGCCCTTTGTCTGGAGCTGATTCAAGGTTAAATGGTATATTCTCCCCACATCTCATGTACTCAGACCACCTAATTGTTTCATGAAAAAACCCTACTTCTGAGCACACAGCTTTGTCATAAAGGTTTCAGACTACAAAGACTTAATGACCAGGAAAAGCAAGAAGGTGGGGGGAAAAGCAGCCCAGAAACAACAAAACAAAAAGATCAATTCTAAAACACTTCTGCAAGAAGGAAAGATTTACAACCCTTTACAAAGATAAGCAAATTTGCATGTCTTGGAAAACAGAAGCTCAAAACCAAGGTAATTTAAACAGTCATGAGGCAAATGACATCACTGGGAATTAGTTCTATTTACAGCCTCAACCCTTTAACATGACACCCAAATAAATATAGATGTGACTAGGATTGCTAAATTGTATATGCTTCTTCTGGAGTAAGAGTGGTGTAACATTTCCTTTTGAAAAAGCAGTAGACAGACCAATATGAAGTTTGTGTTTGTTAATCACATATCCCAGAGAAAAATACATGTAAAAAAAAAAAAAAAAGAAGAGTGAACAAAACAGATGTATATCTGTACATCAGATGTAACCAGGCACTAGTAGCTTGATATTGAAACATCTACTCAAAGAACAGCAGCTGAAGCTTAAAAAAATGTTTTCCATGGGCCACAAATCCTAACTACAGTAATTCTAAGGACAGGTATCTAATTTGCCTACCTTCTAAAGAACAGTTCATATTGGTAAAGGAGGCTAACTCTGGAGGAGTTAACAGGCTGGAGAACTCTTCAATCAAAAAAAAACCAAAAACAAAACCCAAAAACATAAAAAAAACCTCACGACCCACACCATTAGAAACCAAAGTTTGCCCTTCCCTAGTTTACCTGCCTGCACCAAGAAAAATGAAGTGTCACAGCCATATTTAAAGCATCAAGCATGCCATTTATCTTTTACCTCAAATTTGTCTGAGTTATGCATGCCTGGGATTGACTGCATTAGGTGCGAGGTTGGATGGTTCCCAAAATCAGAGCTCACATAGCCAATACGAAGCCGACCTTCACTAGCCTTCAAATCCTTGGGATGCTCATATGGTGGCTTATGAAGAACATTAATCTGTCAAGAAAACATACACAACTGTTTATAAAATTGGCAATCAAAACAAAATGCTAAACAGAGGCATAAAAAAGCTCCCATGAGTTTGTAGAATTAGTCTTATCCCACATTCAACTAGGGGCTCTGTGGGCAATCTGTTGTTTGAAACCTGAATTATATGTATTTCCATTGGAACCACTCATAATGCCCACAAACTGGGTTACCAAATCTCGTATACCTACATCCAGCCAAATAAAGACAGACATCACTATTGCAAGTTGACATTTCTGCCTTTCTACCAGGTCTATCTGTTAAGTATTCCACCCCTATTATTAAATATACTGATACCACACTGCCATGACCAGGAAGTTCTCAATTACAATCCACTGCTCTCCACTCTTACACTCACCATCTTCCCCAGGCATCAGCTTGTAGCCACTATCACTGACAGCATTATCAGGCTATTAAGACAAACCAGTTTGAAAGCTACGTGCCACCTTCTGAAATTTGAAATCCCTGCATTAGCTAACCAGACCCCTTCCGCTAGCTGACAGCGTATTTTCAATTTTAATTGGCAACCTGCTCGATTAGTCCATCTCAACATCCATAAGAAGCACTAACAGCTGTGACTCTCTGGAGGAAGAGAAATGGAAGTTGCATCAAATCTTAAACAATTTGCCATCAGTTGCATTCTTGGCAGCTTGAGCTGCTGTGCAGTCTTGTGGAAATGGCACACGGTTTCGTAGTTGTAGCAAGAGACTGTATGTTTTTGGGAGAATCTGTTCTACTATGCGCAAAGTACTCTAAAACAGAATCACAATGAATACTCAAGTATTTCCTACTGTGATGCGCCACACTGTAGCATCGCTGCCATCACCACTAAACTGAGTGCATTTGGAATTCCCAGAGCCAAACACAAAGCTCATGCGTTCCAGCAAGGATTCACCAGAAGCAAGGTCAGGTTCCAAGCACTACAGATGCCAAATAGAGACAGATTTTGAGAAACAGTATCACACAGCTGCCTGGATCTGTTTTACTGTCAAGAAAGAATAATTTACTCTGCTTTTCCAAAACGCCTCTTGCATGTGCTTTGCAAAACTAGATGAGTAATGCTATGTCATATTCCTCTTCAGGTCAGTGACTCAGAAACCTTACAAAGGCCAATACTAACCACATGAGCATTATATTTTCAGCAGGAACAGAGCACTTGAACCACAACTGACCTGTATAAAACCTCTTACCTTGTCCAAACACAGATTTCCATGTCTCTCAGCAATAGCCTTCCTAAAACTGTGAGAAAGGGGGTACAGCATGCTATGATGTGGGTGGACAGATGGCAGTCTGTTTTTCTCCAGCTGATCAGCTACAATGCTAACCAGCTTCTTCATTCTTTCATCATAGTCTGTCCAGTCACAGACAATCTAGAAAAAGGAAAAATTACAAGAGCATTAGGACAACAGCTTCTTTTGATCTAGATCAGATATTTCACAAGTTGAGACTAATGCTTCTTTCAAAAATAGAAGTGAGAACTTCAGTAATTACTGTTGATGACTGTATAATCTTCTGATTTAAGACTTAAGTCTACTCTTTACGTTTAAATCAGTCATTGGTTGAGGTGGTCAAGCTTAGCATTTGCTGCAGAGCGATCCTAGGAATTACAATGAAAGCTTCATCTCCCCCACCTGCAAACAGTGGGCCAAGTTGCAGTAGGCATCCGGGAAATCAGGTTTCAGTTTCAGAGCAGTGCGGTAAGAGGCAATGGCTTCTGGTATATTCCCTGAATCCTGTAGAGACACAGAAATGAGTTAGCAGATAAAAATATACTCAGAGTAGGTACTCACAGTACCCAGCATACTCTAAGAGTGAATCATTCGCATGTGCTACCTTGTGAATAGAGGCCAGGTTGCTGTGGGCATCAGCAAATGCTGGGTTTATCTGAATGGCACGGGTGTAGCACTGCAACGCTCCTTGAACATCCTGCATCTCTTTCAAAGTATTTCCCATATTAGAATAAGCATCTGCAAACGTGGGGCTGATTCTGAGAAATAAAGATAACACATGTCACAAGCAATAAAAGCTCTTCCTCCCATGAGACACCATACCCAGACTTTTCGGTTTGCAAAGCAACTACCTAAATACAGTACTGTAAGTCACTTTCTGCACAAATCTATGACACCTTCCCATTATGAAAGGCTAGGACTACAGATAGTATTCACTTACCTAATAGCCTCTTTGTAATGCATCAGAGCTTCCTGTAACTTTCCTTGCTGTTGCAGAACACTTGCTAAATTTGAATGTGCAGCAGCAAACTCTGGAAACACCTGGAAGAAAAAGAAGTAGAACCGGTCTCTCAAATGCCCCAAGTCGACCACATGAAAAACAAAGAAACAAACATAAACCAAACAAAAAACCACCACAAATTGGTGCATTTCTTGCTCTTCTTTTCATATAATTCAGGTCTCTGAGCAGACACTTCTCCACTTACGACCGAATAGGGAGAAAACCTATGTCATATTACATATTCCCAACTTTAATTCCCCACATTCAACTGTACCTCAAGAGCCTTCCGATAAAGACGAACAGCCTCCTCGATATTCCCCTGTTCCCGTTTGATGTTTGCTAGATTGTTGAGAGAATCTGCATGTGTGGGACAAAGTCGAAGAGCTGTATTGTAGCATTCTTCTGCTTCTACCACCTTCAAAAAAAGGGATACTGTTAATACAGCAATTTGTTGTAACAACACTGTTTATGAGAAGCCATTATACAATCACTTTAAACATGTTTGAGGTGGAAATTTCCTGAATTATTCTTCCTTATGACTAAATAAATGAGGGTAACATCCCATCTCAATAAAGCTGTTGAAACCTGGTGTCTAAAATAAATATTCGCTGTATTTTTAAAAAAATTTAAAAGGAAAAGAAGTACTTCTTACACTGCCTTTCTCTTTCAAGGCATTGGCCAGGTTACAATAGGCATCAGGGAAGTGGGGTTGCAGCTCGATAGCCCTCCTGTAGGTGTCTATTGCCAGGTCTATTAGTCCTTGCTCGTAATACACACAGGCAAGGTTGCCATGCACAACTGCGTGATTTGGACTCAAACTCAAGGCTCGCAGATAAGCTGCTACAGCTCTGTAAGGAAAAAAAAAAAGAGGTAAATAATTGTCCACAGAGCAGCAGTTATGTTTAGCTTGGTCATAAAAATGACCTACATAAAAACTTGAAAGGAATATGTATCATTAACACAAAAAACCGTCCAGTAAGATGCTACTGAAAACACAGAAGAGTACTGACTGAACTGAAAGCCAAATCATAGGATGAATTATTATTCATGTTAAAGTTACGCTTAATTCTGTAAAAACTAGCAGACTAGAAGAAACACTTTGTAATACAAACAGGAAATGTTTTCCTCCCACCTGATGCTGTGTAATGATCAACATAAGTCTTCCGGAAAAAAAATTTCAGCTTTTGTCTAGTTTCTTTACACAGTCTTCATTACTAGGATAAGCATGAGACCTTTCCTCCATTTTTCCACAGTTTATCGTTCAATTGTAACAATACAAACAATATTATGTTATTACATGTCTTTATTCTCTCTGCTAACCTATGCATCATGCTTTATACTTCAAACTTCAGCTTGTTCAAAAGTTAAAGATCTTTAAGTATATGCTCCTGTAGCACTATATAAATGACTGATGTATTTAAATCTGATTTCTAGAAAAATCACAACAGTATACATAGTTAATTCTCAAAAAGCTGATGTAAAGCCTAAAATGATGAGGAAATGTGCCCATTTGACCCATTAATTCATGGTTAAAACAAATCACAGAATGATTTACACTGTGTGCAATGCAACTAGAGTAATTAACCTGTTCCCTGCAAGCTTTTATTAAATTTGGAGCTACAAATCACAGCCAACAGAAATTACAATCCAATTAACAAATGCAATATGGTACACTGCAGATAAACAAGAGAGCCTGGATCTTCTTCCAGAAACAAAAGATCCATGTATCAGAACAAAGGTCTTGAAAAAATTAGTTCAAAAAGACAACAACAGTGCTGCAACTCCATGCAATAACATGATGCTGATGCATAACAAATACAGAATAGTCAATCAGGTGCGTGGCTGAATTGCTGCATTTCAGCTTGTCTTACACAGCAGGAAAATTTTAGAAGAGACACACTTGTAGATCATATCCCAAATCACACCATGAAAACAGAGAACTCAAGGGTTTGTGCCTTTCTCAGACATCTTATCTTCACCCTCCCCCAGTCTTAAATTTCAAATCTCTTTTCATTAATACCTTCCGAAAGTCTCATTTTGAACATTTTATTAAGTACAGGAAAGATACATAAAGGAATACATTCCACAGAAATTTATTATTATTATTATTCCAGTAACCTGCTATGTGTACATTTCAAAGCCATTTGCTTGCTTAGCTTACAGCAGAAATATTTGCTATACTGTCCAAAGAGATTTCACATCAGGAACCTAATCTGTATCTTGATACATCCAACCGGTCACTGACAGAGTGACAGTACTTATCTGCTTACCTGTCGAATATCCTTGCCTCCTTCAGGACATTTCCCAAATTGATGTAAGCATCCAAAAAATTTGGGTCAAGTGTTACAGCCTGAAAATATTTTTGAAGTAACAGTTATGAGTATTAAAACAAAAACATTCTCTATACAACCTAGTTGATACGGTGTGTTTTATGCATGTGTTTTTTTGTTGGTTGGTCGGGTTTTTTTAGATTCGACAAACCCAATCTGTAAGTATCTAAGACTTTACCAACAACCTAGTAATGATGGAAAACTTAAGTTATATAAATCATAGAATGAAGTTATTTATCTGTAGAAACAGCAGTGTACACTACCTTCAAACTTATTCATTTGCTTACGCAGCCAGTTGCAACTACTGCAGAATAAAGCATTAACCATTTCTGTTAGGTTGATCATTTTTAACAGTCCTGCCTACCCATGCTATGCTGCCTTTAGTTTGTTTATAGGGGAGAAAACCCTAAAAAAAAAAAAAAAATAAAAAAAATCTGCATGCTGTATCTACTGTAAAAATAAGACAGCATTTAAAAACTTTAGCAGGCCAGGAAAAGAGGCAGCTTCACAAAAGCGAGAAAAGAACAAATTCATCATACATGTAGGGAAAATTCAGTAGTCATTTAACTAAAAGAAAACACTTTCACTCCTTTCAAAATTAATGAAATACAAAAAAAATAAACAATAAAGAAGATGCATTAATAAGCTACATGTGACTATATGACAGGTCACACTCTTACAGTCTCTCTCATGGGAATTATTACTTCCAAATTAAAATACTTTATAATCTAACACTAACTAGACTCAGATCCAAAAATATCCTGAGCAGTTCAAATTATTTTTTGTAGATCTCAAGTCATAAGTATCAGGAAGAAACACTCCACCACATCTTAAATCTGGTTTTAGGTCACTTTAGAAACTTAAGAAATGAGTATAAACTGAACTAGGATGCTAACTAGTTACTAACTAGACAGTATGGGACAACTAGTTCATGACACCAATCTAGAGAAGTCTGAAAGAACAGTGACGAAAAACAATCCTGGAGAAGAGGAATTAGTGCGTCACTTAATATCGTTCTCCTCAATTACTCAAAGGACAGTAATACCTGAAACTAAATCACAATGAAAAACAATTTAAAGCAGAAAGTTGTTTCTCCCTCTCACATACGAAACATGCAGAACATTATTGCCATCAAATCAGATATTTTTTAAAAATTTCTGGAAAAGGACTGTAAAACAAATTAATGAATTTTCTTATATTTGACGTGTATGAAGTCTTTAGAGCAATTTTAAACATATCCCTCTAGGGCTATACAGGTAGTCTG
Source organism: Patagioenas fasciata (assembly GCF_037038585.1). Classification (NCBI taxonomy): domain Eukaryota; kingdom Metazoa; phylum Chordata; class Aves; order Columbiformes; family Columbidae; genus Patagioenas; species Patagioenas fasciata. The sequence continues at coordinate 19,020,356 of NC_092530.1, forward strand.
AAACATCAGCAAAAAATTAACATAGGATGTTAACTAACAGGATCATAGGAAGCTCTCTGCTGACCAAAGTATTTCTATCATCCACAAGCAGACAACTGCAGTGATGCTGCCTGGTTGAGATAGTTACCTTTTCAAAGTGATGAATTGCAAGCCAAATTTCTCCTTGGGCATTGAAAACACAGCCAAGATTACTCCAAGCCACTGCAAAGTTTGGTTGAGTCTCAATTGCTTTTAAGTAACAGGCCTTGGAACAGTTAAAGAAGAGAGATACAAGGGAAGGGGAATATTTGTAAAAAGAAAAAAATGAGAAAAAAAAATTGTTAGTATGCCTTCTCTAACCAGCCAAAAGTGACCCTGCAGTATAGGCTAGCTTGCGCCAAAACTAATGCGCTGCAAACTGTTGTTGATCCTGCGCCAGCGCAAACCAAAACCCAGGTGCAAGCCCACCATTTTTCAGTTATGCTGATGACAAATTAACACGCCTTTAGACACAAGGTCATGATAGAAATCATCTCAGAAATAATTCACGTAGTTCAGTGGAAACACCTGCCACCCTGAAGTGCACAAAAACCAAAAAATTAGTGTGTAAAAGCAACTTTGCACTAAATAAAATTAAATTGTGAAATATTCTAAAACAGCTAGAAATTACTTTAAAAAACACAAACAAACAAACTAGAAAAACTACTGGAAAAGTGAAGCCATTCTTCGGTTGCAAGTGTCCTTGCCAAGTGAGGTGACATGCCTAATCCACATCGTTTCCCAGTTTCTTGAAAAACATTCAATCATCTGCAGCTTCAAAACCTCAAATGACAGGATTGCATGAAGGTTTAGGTCCCTGTAATGCAAGCGCGAGAAATCGCTGCGCATCCTAACCAGCACGGCGCCACGCTATCGCTGCGAACTGCTTTGCTCTATCGATTGCCCCTAGGTCCAGTGAACGGCCAACCAGAATCATTAATCTACCAGACAGGCCCATATAGAAACTTGCATATTAAATTTGATGTCTGGACTCTAAATGCGTTGCAACCCAATTTTATCCAAAAGGCTACAGCCTGGAGCTTGGGCAGGCACCCAATCAGAGATTAATCATCTAGTCAACCGTTCACGAGGGCTTTAAACGCACGCAATGCGCGTTACCGCTGCGCAGCCTTTGCGCTACTGCAGGATCACAGCGCATCATCAGAAGAGCAGAACGCTGCAATCCAAACAAAGAAGAAAAAAGGAAAAAAATGAACAACCAGAAGAGTTAGAAGCTTTTACTGTTAACTATCTCCAATTATTTCTTAAAAAAAATATTTTAATTTACTTTTACTTTATTTCTTTGAAAGAATTTGTGGCTACTAGTATAAAATATTCTTACATTACTTGCTCGTAATTAAATATTTTAAGCTGTTTCTGAAGCCACAAGACAGAAGATTCAGGCATGGAGGCAAATGGTTTTGCTGTGGCAGTTACAAACCCGTTACCATATTTCTCATCATGTGACTTTTCGGTGCGTTCCTTGCTGGAAGAGGAGGAGGAGGTGTGTGTCTGCCCTAGATCCAGGCCTCGAGCTCCCTTCAGCGAGGCACCTTACGCATGGAATAGGAGGTTTCACCCACCTGAAACCTTCTAAATACAATATCAGTGGTGAAAAACCAAAAACAAGAGAGAAAATAAAACAAGATCATTAGTAAGAGTTCAACAAAGCAATTGCATTTTTTTGGATATGTCTTAACACATGGGAATGAGGACAATCTGTCTGTAACAAGGGAGACATGCAGAAGGGAGAGGGTTAATCAGGGCAATTGCATACAGCAGGGATTTTTTTTTTTTTGGAAGAAAGGCTCTGAAATATCTACAAAGAAATTAAATTTTAGTTCAAACTGTAAGGAATCTGCTGGCTTGATCTTTCGAATGGACTGATAACCAAAGAAACACATTGCAATTTACTCAAGATGTTTTTCCTCGTTTATTAAGTTCTCACAAAACGGAATAACACTTTCAAACTAGGTGTCTCCAGAGCTCTGAAACAAAGAAGTCAGCAACCTAAGGCAGGCGCAGTGTCTTGGCCTATACCAGTCACACTAAAGCTGCAGTGAAGTGCAATTCATGTTAGCTGTCCGCTTGGTGGGCTGAGAACCAAGTGTCTCAAAGACTGTTCAAACTCTCAACGTTGCTGCACAAGTATTTGCAACCTGGATCTGACCAAATCGATTCGGCTGCCCTAGGATGGTACGCACATCCAGGTTGTTAGGAGAAATCCAAACAATAATGAACTTTGAACCTGCATTCCCATTACCCCCTAAAGATGAGAACCCTCCCCCGCTGGTGCTGCAGCCAAACAGACAGCTACGCTGTTCATACACTCCACTTCTGAGCATGCGCGTGGGGCTTGGAGTGACAGACGTGGAGTCCAGAGTGTTTCCGATTTCTCCACACTCCTCACCCCTGCAGCGCGGACGCGTAAGGTGGCTTGTAACAAGACTATTTATTTGTGCAATCCAAGTTTTAACATGCCAAGAATTTTAAACTCATCTTGGTGTTCGAATTCTCATTTTAGGAAACAAGACTGCTAGAAGCCACCTTTCCACTACAGCAAGTTTTCTTTCGATCAGTTCATTTCCCAAACAAACCAGCTTTGTCCTTCCGATTTTTTTTATTTTGCGGGAGGGTAGAGGGAAGACATGAAGAAAACATATTGGGGGGGGGTTCGCATACTGCAGCTATTGATCATTTACTAGCCTTTCTTCCACAATCAAGGGAAGGGAAGAGTTAAAAGAATAAAAAACTTTAAAAGCCAATATTACAAGGTAACATTTGGATAAGTTTCTTCTCCACTTACAAGCCACAAAGGACTTTAGAAGAGCAGCATTTTCAATAGCACCTGCATCGTACAGGGATCTCGAGCTAACCACAGGCTCTCTGCTTGGCACCAGCAGGCAAGCCTCAGATTTGAAGGACTGTTACTTATTTCCAGATAAGAGCATGATGGAGCCCCTGCCCAATACTTCAGAATGGTATCGGATAGTCTAGTTCAGCAGGAAGGCTTGGTAATGTTCCGTTTCTTGACTTAAACCACTTTTAAACATGGACATGCCACATCTTGCCCTGCAACTACTCTGGGGTGTTTCAGTGCCTTCAGTTTTCAGCAGTTTCTCAGACTGTCTGTAGATCAACGCAGATTTGAAGACTTGGTGCAAAGTTCAAGTTTTCAAAACACTGACGTTTACATGTATTCTACCCAACACCTACCTTGGCTTCTTCCAAGCGACCCAGGGCTTTGAGCAGGTTCCCCAGGTCACTACGAACACAGTACAAGTCCTGAAAAATCAAAGTCACACTGTTAGTTTCAGGACTTCACATGCCCCAAAGGCCTCTCACTTCTTTATGGTTGTATTTTTACAGTACTAAAATCCGTAAGATTATCTGTTGGCTGTAATGTTAGGTCAAGAAAAATTATTTACATTTGTGATAAATACAAGTTCACCTAGGCTGAAGAACACAGAGAAACAAAACTTTGAGCTCTTGTTAGACTGGGTTTGCATTTTCTTTTCCAAAGGAAAAAGGATATACCCTGTTTCCTCAAAAGTAAGCCCTAGCACGATTTTTCAGGATTTTTGAGGATGCGAAAAATACAAGCCCTACTCCAAAAATAAGCTCTAGTTACAGTTCATTAAAAAGGTCAATTTAAATAGTGTCCAGGCAGCCATACATGAAAAAATCTAAGCATCTTTTGGAGCAAAAATTGAATAAGACCCTGTCTTATTTTCAGCGAAACAGCGTACGAACACCAGACAATGCTGTATTTTAAGTATTTTTTGACATAACATCTGACCAAATAGCAGGCAGATACCTTCATTGTGCTGAGTAGCACTATACAAGTTGAGTACAATGCAAAATAAACAGAAGACAGCAGTCTGATACACTGTTTATTTAAAATGTCAAATCAAAACAGTTACAACCAAAAATCCAAACACCAGATCTATTTTATAGGAGTCACTTATCGACACAGTCAGTTTCAGCCTACAAAATACAAACCCCACACTCCTATAAACCAGTCCACAGTGGAAATCTAACCAACGCAACTCTCATCACCATGATGATAAAGTAATACCTGATTATTTTTCAACATCTCACATTCAAGTCTGAGCAGTGAGTCTCTCACTATGATAATACTGCCTTAAAGCACACAAAGCTGAATCTGAGGTTACTCACTGAAACTTCTGACTGGAGGGAAAAAAATTCCTTGCTTTTCTGTTATCTCAACAATACAGATAAGTACAAAACTAGCAGCCTTTACCGTACTACAATATAGAACTTTTTGCAACAGAAGTTTTTCAAAGATCCTGAAGAAAAGTATTCAGTAGGTCAATAAGTCATGGTGTACAGGCTAAAGGGAAGGGTTGTCACTTGTCCATTCTTTGAAGGCTCCTTGCACAGCAGTAAAGCACAGAGTTCTCCTATAAAATAAAGTGTTACTTACAGGATTGTACTGAAGGGCAGACACATATGCCTGTACTGCTCCTTCCATATCACCTGCAGCTACCAGCGCAGCAGCCAAATTAATATATCCATCAATGAAATCTGGTTTGAGGCGCAGTGCATGTCTATAATGTTCAATTGCTTCTTGTAGCTGCCCACGTTCCTTGTACACATTGCCGAGATTTGAGTAGGCTTCAGCCAGCAGTGGATTCTGTTTAATGGCCAAAGTGCTAAAGTGAGCAGACCTGGAAAAAATCAGACAAGTTAGCAAGGGAAAAAAAAAACACCATCACACGCAAAAAACAAACACAAACCATAAAGCACACAACACCAAAAACAAACAAACAAACATACAAAACCAAAACAAAACACCCACCCTTGACTTTCAGTGTTTGTCTGTTTAGTTAATGAACATTCATGCTTAATTAAGTCACCATACAGCCAACAAATCTGGATTTACGGAGCTGTTATGTATGTCTAGCTTCTCCCAGCTTAAACTATCATTCTCCCCTGTTCTTACTTTAGATTCTACTGAAGACAGACAACTCCCATTTACAATCGGTAGGGTGCAAGTTGTCTCATCAAACTAGAGCTCAATGCAATCAGATAAGACACTACAGAAATGCTCTGAAGCCTCTTCCAACATGTGTATGCTTTAAGTAATGCTCCACTCGATAGTCTTTTCCAGCAGCAGGATATAGCTGACAGATGCAAACGCAAAATTCTCTTGAATCCTTCCCCATGTTATTTTCTCATATCTGAACTGTTACTACAACTTTATTCAGAGCCTATATAAAACAAACCTCAACCAAAAGTTCTTACTTCCTTCACCAGCACACACAGATGTACAGATAGAACAAGTTCAAAATGCTTGAGGAATAGAAAGCATGATCAGGAACAGGCAACCAGAAAGAATATAAAGACAACTTCTAGATTACAAAAATCCTTAACTAATCATGCCATTTTTCAGAAAACAATCACTCTTGCAAATTCAACCAACCAACCACAACAAAAACAACAAACACGCAGAAACCCCACACTGCAGGTAGAATAAAGAAACAAAAGCTTTTGTTTGCATATGTAAATATCCCCACCACACACAGGTGTGGCTGACATTAAAATATTAATTTGCACAGTATCAAAATAACATTAGAATAATGGCAAGATCTGTTGGTTGCTGTAAAGCTAGCTGTATTTCTCTTACCTAACAAAACTCAAAAGGAAGAACGTTATTTTTTGACCAGTCTTTACTGTTGTCATGAGGTATTTGTAAATAAATCAATGTTAGAACAGAACTTCTGTCAGCTATGCTCAGTACTAGAATTGGTGCAAACTCCAAAGCAAGCTTAACAGAATGCTTCAGGTCTCCTACCTGTCCAATCTGCGACACTGGAAGTGAATGGACGACAGTAATAAAAGCACACCAGTGTTATCAGGCTCTTGTCTCCAAAGCTGCATGCAGTGTCTCTCTGCTGCTTCAAAGTCTCCTGCCTGATACTCACGATGAGCCAACTCCGCTAACCCTTGGAAGGAAAGCATACGTTTCGTTGGTTCTGGAGAATCACCAAAACATTTAAGGGGGGAAAACAAAAAGTTAGATGATGGGAACAAAACAACAAAAAAACACAACACAAAACAATGAGAAAAAAAAAAAGTGTACACAACTGAGGGATGAAAACATTTGAAATTACGTTAAACACCACAGGACATGGCAGTTTGAACTCTCACATCTTCATGCCCCAATCTACTACTATGATATTTCTAACATTATCTGTACAAGTCCATGACTTGATCAGCTAATAACAGAAAACATATAGACTGCAATGACTGTGAATATTTTTAAGTCAATCATTTTCCATTAAGCTGAAATACATTTAAAGAGATTCCTGACGTGATATTGTACTTTGGTTCATAACGCTAGAAGTGCTGCTAACAGAACAGTGACTCTCCTCACTCTCTCCCAAGACTGTAAATCTTATGCTTTGTAGTATTAAAAACAAGCTCTAAAAACTTAATAGGGAAATGAAGGACAGCAGACAAAGACTTCAAAGGACTCAAACAAAATGAAGTTTTGCTGTGCCAGAAAGGAAAAGCCCTTAAAAAAACCCAAAACACATATAAAAGCAATGTGTAACATTCTTCAAATCCTCTATACTCCTATATTCTCTACAATACATAAAAAATGCTTCACAGAAAAAAAAAATGGCCTTAGAACAATATCTGATGAGTGACAAACACACACTTCAATGATTCTGCAACTGGCCTACAGCAGGAACATCAAACAGACAGGGTACGGGAAGAGTTACTGTTTCTGGAGGCTTAGCTGGAATGGGAGTGACAAAATAGGTTTAGTATTTAAAATACAATTGTGGAGAACAAAATACTTAAATAAAACACCACCAGTTTTAGATAAAACAACCTTAAGAGTGAAAAGCAAATAAAGTTTCTTATAAAGCACGGTTCTGTATTAAAATATAGACAAGTGCAGCCTGGAAAAAACAACTGTTCATCCCAGAAAAAAATGTTGGCCTTCAAACTCTGCCTTTATGCCAGTGACTCTTACTACTAAAGGTTTGATTACTGCAAGTATCTCATATTTTTCCTCCTGAAGTCCAGCATTTCCAGTACTCTGGAGTAACTTAATCCCATTCATGGTACACTTCTCACCTGGACCTACAGTTTAAAAATTTTGATTTTAAATGAAAGGAAGCACCTCAATATCTGAGTACACATATTTTTGCAGTTGGGTACCACAAAAATCCTCTGAAACTCTAATTCTTTTGTGAGAACTTGAAAGATAACAAAATAATCACAGTGAGATTAGGTGCAGAGTTACTAATAGTGTTACTTTTATGAAATTCAGATTGAGTAAATTATTGACATTATTTCAAAATTGCCTTTTTAGCACTAGCAGGTTTTGAAGATTGGAAACACTACATGATCTAACTAAAGTTGTTTCTCCAGACAGTATATTGTCTCTGTCAGTGTTAAAAACTGTTTCACAGTAATTGGAAGTAGCAAAGCTACTTGCTTCCAGCTACTTAAACCATGACAACCTTGACATGATTAACCAAGTATCTTCATCCAGATGAGATTCCTGTTTTCTAGGAGCCTGGCTTAATAGTTTTCCAAACCCCAAGGGAAAAGTGGACTTCAAGTACCTGGTTAAACCTTCTGGCAATAAAAAGACACCACTGTTATTCAACACGAGAAGGGCAGCACTGTTTCAGAAAGGTGCTGATGGTACTAACGCGACCAGAGCACCCACACGCTGCTCCTCACTCGTGAGCACTCACGCAGGTTTGGCCCTTCTGTCAGTTGCTGTATTTTCGAGTTCTGCTGATGGCAAAAAGACAGAAAATCCGGACAGAGGAAGAACAGTCCCACAGACCTAACGGAATCAGTTCTTCAAATAAATTTAAATCATGTGATTAAGTTTCAAAGCTAGAGCAAAAAAACTCCAAAAGTTTAGACTTAAATTCTTACCACCGCTTGGAAAGAAGTTTCCAATGGTTATCTAAATGCTACATTTTGCCTATTTAAGCAAAAAGGGAAACTGGAGTTGCAACTCCCAGGGCAAGAGAGAAGCCAGTGCAGAACTACTGTATTTAACACCCAGGAATAAGAATTGCTAAAAAAAAGCAAAAAATAGGCAAAACATTACAATTTTCTTTCATTTATCAAGTCTCTTCATAAAAAAAAAATCCCCCCCAGAAGACAAAAAAGAAAACCAATCACTCAAAATAGCCAGTTATCTACCTCCAAACAAGTATTTTAGACATGATCCTCAAGAAGTTCATAGAAAAGCAGGAAGCTGACAGTTATATCACAACGCTCAAAATGAGACGGACTTTTAACAGACGGTTGGCTGGAAGAATCCATAACACAGCCATTAATGGTTACTCATTGAATCCAGTTCTAAAGAAAATAACTGCAGCAAAGAGTCACAGCCACAAGAATCCCTTATAGAGTCTCACATACATGAATTTACTCAATGAGGCTAACTTGTGCTGCATGCTTCGACTATGACCTTGGAAATGCCTGATAGGTGCTATGAAAATGACCTTTCCTGAGACTTCTACAGAACACAAACAAAATAAAAACCGGCACAAAACTATCACAAATACACCCAAGGCCGTTTTTTGCCTCAGAAATAACATCATACGTGCTCACCATCCACTCACGCTCAACCTCGTGTTCAGACCCAACCCAGGCCCAGCCAGGAGCAGGTGCCACCTCCACCTGGGAGGCGGTGGCGCTGGTGACAGGAGTGTCCCGGATAACCACGCGCTCGGACACGCTGACTCGCAGCGCTACCCCAGGAGAACAAACCGCCACACTGCAGCACTGGGCCTCTCCATCCCCATCTCCGCACCGCTACCACTGCCCTTCACATCCCCACCTCGGCATTGCCATCCCATCTCTTTCTGCACAAATCCTATTTTTTCTACTCCTTTTTCCAAGTCGTCTCTTCAGCTTTTCATACTTTGCCTTCCATATGGTTACAGAAACCCCCAAAAATCCGGGGGATAAAGCTGTGTTATCCCGTCATCCTTTCAATAAACACAATACTTCTTCTTCTGCCTCTACAGAGAAAATCAGATTTCTCCTCTCACCCATCCCTCGATTTCTGGATCTAACCATAGGGCAGAGCTTTTCCCAGCCAGAGCTGGGACAATCAAGACACTTAAACTAAACTGTATTCCCTGAAAATAAAACAAATAGTTCCAGAACAATTTGAGGCCTTGATACTTATTTTAAAAATGTTCTTTAGGCTTCAGTGACAGTTTGCTGCTACCCTTATCCGCAGTCATGCTGAATAAAGCTGCAGCTAAACGTAAAGTTAAACGTATTCGTGAGGGGTTAATGTCTCGATCCAGGTCTGACTGTCCGGAAAAGCACCGGACTCCTCGGTTATGCCACACAAGACCTGCTCCTTCAATGGAGTGAGATCCAACACCCCTCGATGTACATTTTGGGTCAGGCTTTTACCCTCCAGAAAAAACGCAGTCCCCAGCGGTACGATCGATACAGCGATGGGAGCACCGCGCTCAGAACCGGCCGCAGGCCCCGGGCGGCGCCGGGCCCGGGGGGACACAGCACAAAGGCACCCGGAGCCGCCGCCTCCCCCAGGCCGCCGCTTCTGGAAAGTTCTGCCGGGAGCGGCCCCGGCGAACGGGGAGCGCGGCGCTGGGCCGAGCGGACGCGGCCCCGGGCGAGGGCAGGCCCGGCCCCGCAGGCTCCGGTCCCCGCGCGTCAGCCCACGGTACCTGTGCTGTCAGCCACGTTCCCCACGGAGGTCGCCATCGGGAAAGGGGGCCGATGAGGCGGTGGCAGCAGAAGGGGTGCGGAGAGGCCCACTCGGCTGAAGCGGGCGGCGCAGAGCCGAGCTGCCCACGGCCCCGGCGCGCTGAGGCTGCAGCTCCCGAAATGGCGGAGACAGCGAAAAGCCGAATGGCCGCTGCCGGAACTAGCTCCCCCGACAAGTAGTCCGGGCGGCGCCAGCCAGCGGGCCCGTACGGAGCCCCCGTGCGGCGGAGGGAGCCCCACCGGAACTTCCTCTTCCTTCCGTCGAGCCCGCCCTCACTCAGGCAGCGCCGCCACATCTTGTCGGATCAGGTATCCCTCCGCGCGAAGCCGTTGCGACAAACGCAGCGGGACTGCGCGTGCGCAACCGCCGTCGCCGTGGGGCGTCCCCGCACATGGCACCGGGAAACGGAGCGTTACAGAGCCCCCGCTGACTGGAAATGGGGAGTCTGCAGTGAATAATGAGCCTTCCCGAGGCCTCAAAGTACCAAATTCTGATTTCTGGGACCGGAGGCAACCTTAAAAAAAAAAGGGCAGCTGTTGTGGGGTGCTTATCCAAACCAGCCTGGGGTGAGACTGAGGCATGGGTCCTGCTGTAGGCCCACAGAAAAACTTTCCCTTTATAAAAGTAGTTCCATAGTTGTTTAGCATCAGCAGGTGTTTTATTCTGAGCCTTTTTTCCTGACAGATCTGCATGCACCGAACAGGCTGGTATTTCTGAGGAATTATTTCACATCTTTAAAGGCTGCAGAACAAACTATACAAACCTTCAGCTGGATTCTGGAACTATTGCAACCTGTGTCCACCCAAAAGTTCAGGAGGATGTGCTTGTTTAAAGCTTGTTTTTCACCATTTACTCAAGTCACATGGCATGTTTTATAACCAATAAAATATTATATATTTTAAAAAAATCTTGTGAATGCAGTCCACACGACACTGTTCCCCACGCCAAAGCGGGAGAGGAGAAACCGGGGAGCGCAGTCGCCTCGGGTGAGCACGGCTCACTCGTCCGAGTCCAAGTCACTGTCCCCTGCGATGGAATGAAAGTCCTCGCTGTCCTCCTCGTCCTCGGACAGATGGACCTGGCTCAAGACACTGGGCCCACAGCGCTGCTGCTCCTCCTCCTCCTCCTCCTCCGAGATCTCGTACCCTCCCATGCTGCTGAAGCTGGTGTCTCTCGTGTTGGATTTCGGATCCGGTTCTTCGTAGCTGCCGTAACTAGGAGAAAGGAGATGCTGTTACTGTGCCACCGTTTCAAACCGGCCGCTGATACGGACAATTCTGTATTTAACTCCTGTAAAAGGTCCCTGGTGTGAAATCCTCGTGGAACACTCAGAGCCACTGTGCACTTTAATTCTGTGAACGGCCAGCTTTTAAAAATACAAACCGTTCTGATGAAACAATTGTCTACCAGCCTCCTCATCCCACTCTGATATACTCAGGGCAGGAAAAACGGATTGCTCCAACACGTTCCATCTGTCATCTTTAACACAGACAGCCCCTTCCCATCATCTCCCCCAGAATTTTCTGTTGACTTTGTCAAGGTGCCGCGCTGGACCGATCATTTGCCTGACCCAGCACCTGCATGATCATTTATTAGGCAAATATCAATAATAGTATTAAGGGCCTGAATTCCATGAGCAGAAAAAGAACAGAGGAAGAGTAGGTCAATACTCTCTCAAGCTGATATTGCTGTACTTGTCACCTTCTAATAATGGAACTCTTCCAAAATACAGAATATGTATATTTCTATTCTTTTGGACTTCAACTAAGCAGTTTCAAGTAAGGAAATGCTTATTCTTAGAGGAAAAAAAAAACCAACACAAAGTTAATCAGCTAAATAATCCTTTAACTTCAAAGGCATCTTTAAAATAAGTGGTTATGTTTTGAAGAATTATTTTAACAAGATTCTCAGCTCTAATTACCTGATGTTACTGTCCTCCATAACATGAGAGGTTTCCCCAGCGTCTCCTTCATAAGACATCATGCTTTCTTCATTGTCCATGCCCATTCGCGTGTTCTCTTGAATAACATGAGGCTGTTTAGGTCTCACTGCATTGGGCTCCACATCGGAGTCGCTGCCACTCTCACTCAGTTGGATAGCTGTGGAATGAACCAACATCTGGTCACAAATCAGCAGTTTTGTTGTCAGTGACTTGCCCATTGTCTTTGTTTAAAAGCTGCAATATTGACTGGCAGGAATGTCTTCAAAGTGGTGTCTCCACAAGGCAGCAGAAAAGGTTATCTGGGAGCTGATAACCCCCAATTCTGATGTTGTTCAAGAACAGCCTCATTACCACCAGTACCCAAAAAAGGACTTATTTGCTTGTCTACTTTGAATAATTCCTCCTTAATGATTTTCAGAAGCCATCGCTAAATACCACAAGCTTTTCTGCACAGCAAGTTTTCTAGTAAAACAGGGAAACAGTCTGAAGAACCTCCAGACAGCTCTTCCGGTTCTTGATTAACGTTGGCCACACCGTTTCACATCAGAATAAACACTGTGCTTTTACTGAACTGCCCATTGCTGGCTCCGCACACCAAATCATGGTCCCAGTCTTTTCAGAACCATTTGCAGTTTCACTTTATGAAATAAAAGCAACCAGATCTTGCCTTAACTCTGCTTTGTGTCCATACTTACAGCATTCCTATTCCATTCTGTTTTCAGTTCCGTTTACATTCATCCAATTTTCTCATCTTGCCCTTTGGTCTCTTCCTTTTTAAGTACTAGACCACTTGGCCTACATATCCCAGTTATGCTCTATGCTCTCTACTGCGTGTTTTTGTGATGGAGGCATTAGAAGATTAGCTGGGTTTGTGAACAACCAGTTGCTATTAACCTTTTAGAAAAAAAAGACACCTACATGAGAAAGGATTATCTCCCTCTTCCTCACTCCCATCATCATCATCCTCTCCATCCGACATGAGCAAATCTTCATAGAGGACACTGGCCTGGGGCTGCTGGGCTGATCCTTCCTCTTCATCAGCAAGGTCACCATCTGCATCTTCAACTTCCTAGCTCGTGCAAAACAGGAATAGTGAAGATCAAACAATATAAACTACTGCTGCCATTTCCAGCACGTCTATTATTTATCCCACTGTTCATTCTGAAGTATTCACTCATTTCATAATGCTAACGTTTCAAAACGACATTCAAGAGTCTCACTATTGCTATGAATACTGCAATGGAGACTTCTACTACAATTATGCAAGCCAAAGCGTAGCCTGTGGCTGGGATTTCTGTAAATATACTCACTGGGGCTGGAGTCTTAGGTTTCCCATCATCATCGTCATCAAACCCTTCAATATCTACGTCAGAGTCTTCCTCACCCAGCCTACCTCGCTCTTGGCGCATCTGAATGGGGAACACAAATAGCGATACCATTGAGGAAGGCACTACTGGAAAGGAACCAAAGGGTATGACTGACATCTGGACCACAATGATGGGTGTGGGTATACAGGGGGGCGGGGAAGACAAAAAGAAAAATATACATGTATCACTTTCAGAGCAAGGATCCTCTCTCTTTATTCTAAGATTGCAGAGCACACAGTCTCCACACACTTTTATCCTGATGTGCTCATCCTTGAAAAGGGAGTCTCCAGCCTTACAGCACCAGAGGTCTTTGTCTACCTAGCTCTTTCTGGAAAATACCACTAGATCTTAAGAAGTGCTTATTTTCACAAAATATTTGAAAAGCACATGGCAGTTTGCAACAAATCTTCTCCCCTTCTCTCCCCTGTTCTTCCCTCAGTCACCATGAATCCAAGGTAGAGAGGACATGCAGATTCTGTCCGAAAGACTATAAACTGAAAGTCTATAAAAAGCTTGAAGACTTCAAAATCTAGAAGGCATTCTCAAAGCTACAAACAGCTACAATACTAGATGGAAACATTCATATTCAATCTGTTTTGTCTGGGTTGTTCAGAATAGCTCTCACTAGTCTCTCTGGTACCACCGTCAGTCTTGTGGCTCTCCTCATTTTTTTTTTAATTTTATTTTATTTTACTGGTTATATTACTGAATCTCCTTCTGCTATTCTCTCTCCTCCAACAAGTCTTTTTTGTTTAATACAGAATAAAGACCAATAAAAAAATGTTCTCTGGTTACTGTTACAAGTTAATTTATAATGATTGAATACCTTTAGCACGTCAGCTTTTTTTTTTCCTTTTACAACTATGAAGTATCTACAGTCACAACCATCTCTTCCTAGGTGTTTGTACAGCTTCTATTCATAACTGAATGCAACCATAATAATCTCATTATCATCTTCCAAATCTGTAGAATGTAGTTCACCATTTCGCTATTCAGAATCAACAAGGGATTGCATATTAGCCCTTTGTAGCATGAGTCACCAGGTTTCTACTCCCAGAAGTAGTGAAGCAAACAAATATCTGGCCTTAGGCAGATTCTTCTGCAGCTTTTGATTCTCTGTTCTTTGTTTTGCAGAGTCTCAATTCCCAGTGCTGTTTAAATTTCTCCTTTGCCCTCAAAGCAGTCAAAATGAAGGAAATTCCATAACTTTCAAAATGTATTTCCTCCTCTGCTTGGGAAACCTGCTGATCTTTGTCACCTGTTTCCTACAAAGTAATTGCCTCTTTTCAGTAATTTCCTTACACAACCCAACTCTCCAACCACATGAAAAAAACCACAGAATCATAGAATACCAGGTTGGATTCTGACCTGAGTTCCTCGCTTCTCTGGGGTAGTGATGGGAGTGTCCATAGCAGACAAATTGCTCTCATCTTGATAGACTGAAGCATCATGTGACATACTGAGGGAAGTGTTGGTGTCATAGAAATCAGGTGGCTAAAGTATATGTGGAAATAGGAGACACAACATTCTCAGGCACTGAACTGAGACTAGAACAGTATCTTGAGAGGCAAGACGGGGACTTCAGGACTAAATGCAAAAAGCATTTTTTTGGCATGGTGTTTATATCATTAAAGACCGCTTAATCAAAATAAACTATTTATTCTTTAAAGAACAAACATGGTAAAATGCAATAGCTCACAACCTCAGGTTTGAAGATTGCCAAAAGGCAGATTTTAAAACAGAAGTCAGTACTTCCACGCAGTGCAATCCTATAGAGGCCAAAATCATAAAGGGACTCCAAAAGGATTAGACAGATCTATAGAGAACAGGCCTCTCTGCAGCCCATGAATACAATGGTCTACATGCAACACCAGTTTACGGTGCCTGAGCAGCCAACTGCCAGGAGCAGAGAGGCTTCGGTGAAAGAAGGATCACCGCATGTTTGCATCCACTTACTTCTGGACCCTGCCAGAGACAGAACACTTGATTACATCAATCTTTGGTTTGACTCATCAGGGCCCTTTTCATTTCCATTCCTACAATGGAAATGGTGTTGCAACCACAAATGCTGCTATTAGAACTGGAAAAAGTCTATCACATATGAAATATCATAGCAAAGCTTCAACTTACAATCAATTCTAAGTAAATCACTGTCTCAAGAGTCCCTAAAGCTGCCAAAAGCAAAAAAAAAGCAGGGTTTGGATAATTTGTTCTAAAAGCCAATCTGTAGCTTGCATGCCAGTTGACCTCTGAAGAGTTAATGAGGAACTACAGGTTAGGATTTTGACAAAATGCCCTTATAATATACAGCTTATATATTATTACAGTCCTGGAAGTGTTAAGAGCAGCAGCAATACTGTTTAAATTAGGCAAAACAGGCTTCCTAAGAATTTAAGCAGACATGTAAACCACAGACAGCTCTACTTGCTGCATTTGCTTCTTACCCCGGAGTCCAGCTCCTGAAGATGCATACGGGTAGATAAACATTAGTCATCACAACTGCATTTGAAATGAAGGGAACTAAAGCCAAGCAACCATCACCAGACCTGCCATCTGTGACAGCTCTGGGAGCGTGGGAAGCGGGAGTGTTACCTCTAGCCAAGAAGGGAAAGGGCGGCCTTCGGATGGCAAGCTGGAGGGAGAAGCTCCAGAGCTCTCTGCTTTAGCAAGCACAGAGAAGGAGCAAACAACTCACAGGCTGTTCCCTGCTCAGGCCTCTTCTCCTCTCTCCTGATCAACGTGGAAAAAATCCCACCAGGTAATACTGCTCTTGGGAAGGAAACCGTCAGATACAGAGAAGAACGATATTTTTGTCCTTCATTCTCTGAGGTACTGGGATCATCCTTGAACTGTGTCAATAGTTTCAACCACTAATCTCCAAAGACTCCCTGGCAGCCCGACACTTCCCATTGCCAGGAAGGTCTTTTTCTGTGAAACTCAGTTTCAGTATTCCCAACCCACTGAATTCAAGCATCACTCCAAGCAAGTTCTTTCTAGCTTCTTTTTTTTTTTTTTTTTGTGGGGAGAAATGGATGGAGTGTGTTAAATATTGCCCCAAAATTGTTTGTAGCCTTCTACCTGGCTCCAGCCATATAATCTTGGTATACCTATTCCCTAAAAAAAAATAAATTAAACTCATTTTTCTCTCAAAAATAATCTTTATAAGAGGTTAAATTGTTCCTTGGACTTCAAGTCCCTCTTTTCTGCTCTGTCTCTGCTAAAATGAAATGCAGCTGTCCAGATGTAATCACACCAGACTTGCACAGAACAGAAAAATTATTGGTCTACAATTGGGATGAAAAACTGCAAAGAAAGCATTGCTCTGTCATCCTGCATTGAGCATACAACATCTGAATTTCAATCATTCAGTTATTAGCAGAGATCTTTTCCAAGGCTTATGAACTTCAACAGTTTTCCAAATATACAAAAGGCACATTTCAGACACCAGGATGACATTCCTTGGACCATTACCTAAGTTATCAGGCAAATTCCAAAGGTAATTCTATTTTTCAGGAATGAACTTGTCGTTCCCGGTTGAGAGTTTATTGATGTTTTTAAAAACAACCAAATAGCCTGAAGCAAGAAGCAGCATTAAAAAAAAAAAAAAAAAAGCCTAAATGGCTTATAAAACTTTACCAAGCTGTAAACACTGACAACGCAGTCAGTCATACAATCTCCAGTCGAAATTATGCTTCCAACTTGGTCTATAATACATACAAAGTAACTGACATACCTAATTGTCTGCTATAAAATAATAATGACAAAAAATGTATTTCTATTAGAACCAAAATAAATAAAGAATCCCACCAAAGTATGCAGAGGAGTTGTACTTTGCTGGCCATATTAAGCAGTTTCTTTGCTCATAGCAATAAGTCGCTTCAACACTGCCCCTACCAAACAACTCTCTGGCTTCCCAGCACTACAGTATCGATGTTTTCTCCTCTTGTGCTGCTCACCCTTTCACTGCTTGCCTTCTGGGGGTTTCTAACTGCAACATGTGTGTCCTGGTTTCAGCTGGGATCGAGTTAGTTTTCCTTCTACCAGCTGGTGTAGTGCTGTGTTTTGGATTTAGTATGAGAAGAATACACTGATGGGGCTGTTGCATGGTAGTCGAGGACTTTTTTACCCTCCCGTGCTTTGCAAGGTGCACAAGATGCTGGGAGGGAGCACAGCCAGGACAGCTGCTCCAAACTGGCCAAAGGGCTGTTCCTGACCATATGCTCAAAACTGGAGTTGGCCCAAGGGGGGCAAATATCACCGCTTGGGAACCCATGAGCTACAGGTGTCATGGGTGGTAAGCAATTGCAATGTGCATCACTTATTTTGTATATTCTATTAATATTATTATTATTTTCCTTCACTGTCCTATTAAAACTGTTCTTATGTAAACTGACAAGGCTTTTTTCCCCTTTTGATTCTCTCCCTCATTGCACTTTGGGGGATAGGGATATTGAGCGAGCAGCTGCGTGGTCCTAGTTGCCAACTGGGGTTAAATCACAACAACTTGTGCAGTCTTTGAATTTCCAGCCAACATTCAGTTGTACCTGCCTGGATACAGCTCATCTTGAGACCAGTTTTGCATGTTGCTTGGGAAATTACCTTCTTTGTCTAGGTATCTCACTCTCTGAAGCATCATAACTGCTGCTCATCTTTATCCTTTAAAAATAGCTGTTAGCACACCATCCAACAAGATACTCTACTAAAAGACAAACTGCAGATGGATGAAGAACAGTAAACAAGGAAGTATCTCTAGATGAAACATCCAGGAGATTGAAACTAGAAGAAAGCAAAAACTTTTCTTGGTCACTTGCCTGTGGAGTGTAGGGACCAGGGGTCATAGGATCAAGACTTTCCAGATCTGCCTCCTCTAGTGCTGCTTCCTTAGCAGTAGAGATGTCTCTCTCAAGTTGAGTCAGGTGCTCATCATACTAAGAACAAAGAAGCTTGCTAAGGTTGCAGAACAGAAAATTCAAACATGCAAAAATATTACACTAGAGTTGTCCACATACCTCAGCTAAGGTTTGATAACAGATGTTTACAATCTCCTGGGCTGTTTTTGTGTACTGACTGTCTGGCCCTGTAGTGAGAAACAAATCTCTTTATGCATTCTGACATTTGCTCAGTTCCAGCTGCTGAGGCAGAAACACAGGTTTTCATTACACAGCTCTCATGACACAGGTCCCTAAATCCCACAACCTTCTGATCTATTAATAGGAAGAAATATAAAGCCAGGTTCATATTCAGCTAACAAAGAGGAACCAGTTTGTTCTAGCATTAAAGATATGATTTAGGAGACAGGAAGGTTGTACCCTGTCAATCTCAAGGAAATTCCCTAAAATCATTGAAGCAGAGACATGCAGTGAACAAGTAGAAAATCTTCCCCAAATGTAACTGCCCCATTCAACACAAGATAATAAATAAAGCACCACTTGACAGTGAAAATGTCACTGTTTAAGCATCTCTTTTCTCAGCAGGAAAGGAAAGCAACAATCAAGCTCAGGATTCACAGCTTCAGGCTTTGACAGCACTACAGAACAGGGGCCCAGATGTATTCATTTAAGTACAGAAGGCAGCTGAAGCCTTATTTTCACCACCTACCATTGTACTTTATGCTGTTGGCAAGGATGAGGTTAACATCATCCAGGAAAATCTCTCTGTTCTGGTACTTGTGTTTGGAGATATTCTGGAAGAGATTGTCACCCAGTAAGTAATCAAGTCTAAACATGTCTCAAGTGGCTGCTCAGTACAAGCTACACACCTTGCGGATCGTCTCCAAATCCATCGGATTAGCTATCACCTTGTAATAATCAGGAACAAACTTTTTGTTAACTGGATGATGAAATGGCCAAGACTAAAAGAAAGAAAACAGGTAAGTTTAGAAAGCTTCTGTGCACAATTTTTAACAGTACAAATTTCTTAAAGCAAGTCTCCAGAACTGATTAACACCCAAAATGTATGGAAAGTATTTATCCCAAGGCATCTTGATTCCAATCATTTAGCTTCAGGAGGGACGCAGAAGATCTACCAGCTGGATTTTTAACTAGGCCTGCTGATACCCATTTGACAGTAGAAATATGTAATACAAAACAGTAATGACTTTTCTATTTAGTATCACTGTTTCCTCCACAACATGACTGCAGCATCTAGCAAGAACATTCATTGCTTGTACAATAAAGAAAGAACACAAGCCTATGTCTGATCTCACAACAGGGGCTACACGTACCAATTTAACAGTTCATCATGTTGTGACAGCATAGAAAAACTCTAAAATCTGCTTCTAAACATCAGATATCAGAACAGATACCTGAACAGAGAATGGAACCAATGAAGTTTTAAAGAGGGCAGGCATTACATTCAGTCTAACCACTCCATTCAGACACAAAACACATGGATGAGTAACACTGAAGTCTTTATCTGTGCAGTTTCATCTGCTAAGCTTAAGGCTGGAGGGATTTTTGTTTGATTGGAGTTTGTTTGTTCTTAATATTAATGAACTAGTACAAGACTGGGTAAACCTTAAATTAGAAATGAGCTTGTGTTTCATCTGCACCTGAAAACTGCAGCTTTGCAGAGTGCTTTGAGTGCTTAACCAGCAGGAGGAAGTGCATGTTTTACAATGACCATGCTTAATGAAAATCAGCGACTTAGTATTCATGGGAGGCTGACACAGGCACTACCCACGAGTGAGAGCAGCAGGAAAAAAACCTGGAACCCAACCTTCACTCCTGGACCTTCGCTCCAATGAAGGGGATGAGTACAGGTGTGTCTGTGCCAGTCAGAAAATCACAGGCCAGCTCCCTGACAGAGCACTTTGGGTCATTTGTTTTGTTTTGTTTTTTTGGGGTGTTTGTTTGTGTGCTTTTTGCAGTGCACTAAGCACCACAGTGTAACGATATAGCCGTGGGACTATAATCCACACACTTTGCACATCACACACACACGCTCTACTCAAGCTACATACATCTGGAACTGCCATCATCTTTTGAGTGACGATGTTATCCAAAATGAAGGAAAAGGCCACTTGATCATCATCATCCAGGAGGGGATTAATTGCTTTTTCCAATCGAGCCAGCTTATCTTCTTTCTGCAATAAAAGTAAGGAACTTCAATGGCTGACCCAACGCTAAATTAGTAACTGTTGGTATCAGGATAATCTGTCCCAAAGAGACTCCCATTCAGCTTTTTATGAAGACACTTGTTAAATACGAGGAGATAATAGCCTAGATATAACAAAACACAGTTACTTAGAAGAAAGTTAACTGAAAGGAAAAACTACTAAAAGAGAACTGTTTTAGCCAAAACCAGGACACCTACATACAAGATCAAGTAACCAGAGTAAGAAACAAGCATCTGTTTTTTGAGAAAAACTCCTACATGAGCTGTTTATAATTATAAAAGTTCACATACACCGCAGGGTGGGGGGAGGAGTTCCCTTATTGTTCTAATCTCCTTAAAGCCCTGTGTTTGACCTCCCGCATCTTCTATCTGCAAACCCCACAACCACTCCAACCATCCCTCCCTCTCCACCCTGATCACAACTCATTCACCAGACTCGCCTCTTTCAGCTTTTCATCACACAGGTCCAGCATGGACTGAGATATCTGTGTCAGTGAGTGCTTTGGCCCTGCAAATACACAGAAAGTACAGTGAGATAGTCCAGCCTGATTAAAAAGGCCAATTATGTCATAATATTAATCTTTACTACTAAAGCATCTCTGATTATATCTCTACCACAGTTGGGAGTATATCCTCAAGTATACTCTCAATACACAGAATTATTAAAGTTTAGTATAGATTTTATATAAGAAAAACTTATTTGCAGCAAATATTCACACTTCTGTTATACATTATCTTAAGGTTTGGAAACCCTATCACAGGGGTTTCAAACTAATTTTCACCAGGGGGCACATCAGCTTCTCAGTTGCCTTCAAAGGGCCGAATGTAATTTTAGCACTGTATGAATGTAACTTCTGTATAAATGTAGGAGTAGATACATTCATACAGTGCTAAATTACATTCGGCCCTTTGAAGGCAACCAGGAGGTAGATGTGGCCCCTGGTGAAAATGAGTCTGACAGCCCTGCTCTATGGGGAAGCAGCTGTGCCTGGGGAACATTGGCCTCTAAGGCCTCCACCTCTGCCAAACTTTCAGAGTATAAGTCATGATATTTCTGCTTCCTCCAGTAAATCCAGTCAGTGAAGCAGAACAGCTAAGGAAAGCACGATGGACATTTAAGGAATATTCAGAAAACCACAGCTTTCAATAATTTCATGATTCCTCAGACATGGCAACAGGTATTTGCAACAGAACTATGAACAAAATCTCATTTATTAGGATAAAACAGGGACTTAGCTGTCAAAACAGTAAAGGAAGCGGTAAAGGCACAAAACCAGTGCTGTCAGTGTCCCCCTGAATGCTGCTGGGAGGTTTTTGTCGAATGGATACTTTCTGGACAAAGACCTTTCTATCAGCAGTCACAATACAGCTGACCTATAGCTGCCCAACGAATCAGCACTTTTCCCCAGCAGATACACACTCTACTGCAGAATCTACACTTTTTTTGTTTTTTAACTAGCTTTCTGACCTTTCCAAATGGGGAAAAAATTATTGCAACTAAGAACCAAAAATATGCAAAATCATTACAGTAAACTCTACAGAAAGCTGCATACTCCAAGGCAATGCTTCAAGAAGTGTGAACTACTTCTATCTGTACTGAAAGATTAATTCACTAGAGCATAATATTGAGAAAATAAGTTCACAAGTATCTCCCCATGGATCCATGTCTGAAAGCAAAAAGGAAGGACACTCATACTGTAGCCTGCTGAAAATAAAGTTTTGCTCAGCTTCACTGTGTATGAAGAGGATATGCAGGACTTTGTTCCAGTGCCATCTGATTTAATGCAGGCACCAGCGTCTTCAGTCATTGAGAGGTCCATAATTGAACTGCAGCTCCTACATCACAGTCATCATTTAGTTACTGTCAAATGCTATGGTCCACTTCTTTCTTGTTTATGATTAAGCTCATTAACCTTAATACAGTCTTTCAGGTATATCTGGAAAAACATGTTTACTGTTGCCATCTGACAGTGAATTTATTCTGCTTTTCTATTGTGTTTGTTATTTCTAAAAGATCCACACCTCATGCATGTACAGTGTCTTAGCAGAAACACAGTTTCCCTGCGTTGTCAATAGCCTACCATTGTACGTCGCACTGTTCTTAACAATTAGTTCCAGATGTTCCCTGAACTCTTCTCGGGATGGGTACTGCCGCTTACGAACATTTTCACGCAGGGTCTGTAAATCCATGGGCCGAGTAATAATCTTATAATAATCTTTGACAACTTTTGGATTTACAGGTGTATGAAAGGGGTAAGTCTGAGGATGAAAGGAAAAAAATGCATGCTTATTAACACAGATAATCTCAGTTCAACCTACACAGTTGAATAGGCACTAACATATGAAACCTTTACAAAATCAGTTCCTTAACTGCATCAGGGAAAACATGATAAGCCCCATGGTAGCTATCACTTTCCTCTATAAAATGTTCTTTAATACCATTATAAGAAGAAAACTCTCACAAAGAATTCCCAAATCGAATTTTTGTTAAGCAGCTAAAAGTCAAGAAACAACATTTAACTTCTCATTTCAACTCAAATCTCCCATTTAATCCTTTGATTTTGCAAGTTTCTGGTAAAATCTGGTCAGAAGCAGTGAAGCACACAATTTTCTCCAGTGCCACTTATATAAAAGCATTCCACGTTACTACATTGAGTGTTATACATATTTTTCTGGTTTTGGTGGGGCTGGGGGCGGCGGAGAAAAACACACAAAAAAAAAATCACACCCCAGGCTTTGAATATGTAACCACACAGAACTATTTGACCTTTTTTTCTGATGTGGACATTTTAATCTCAAAAAGATTCTGAGCTGAGGTCATTTAGGAAATAATGCACACAAACTGTGTGCAGGGCAGGGGAAAAAGAAGCGGCACAGCACTGAGCAGAAAAGCCTAGCCTAATTTTGGAATCTACGACACATAACCTACTGCAACCATATTGCTCAAGACACAGGCTTTTGGTCTCATAGCTTAAACTTACATTAGGAAGATCCCTTATGTCATTGATGATGCCCTCCAAGATGGAAGACAGCGTCACCATGGGATCTGTTCGCCGTCGGTGGATAGATTTATGAGGACGCTAAAGAAATCAGAGGCAGAAAAATTAAGGCAGTTCCAAGATGCAAAATATTTACCCAGAGAAATCCTAGGTAATTTAGTTTATTAATTTATCAATTTACTGGGCAGGTAACTGTGCTGGATGTGGAGGAAGCCCAGGAGTAGTAATGTAACCGGCCAGTGGGTACAAACAGAGAAGCTGCAATCAACTCAGTAACACTTACATTCAGATAATCACAGTGAACGGTTGTCCCTACTCGCCGCTTCTTCTTTGGAGGAAGCTGCTGTTTAGGAAACTTCAGGACCAGTGATTTCCTGCGAACCTCATCCGCACTACGTAAAAACAAAAAAGCGTAATATGTTCTCCAGCCGCCTGGTGAATCCAGACCATTCGTCCCTCAGTACTCTGGCACCATCATACCAAATACACAAATGAAATACTGTACTAATAGTCTGTGTAAAGCCCTGTCACTGTATTGCTGCGATTAATATACATATCAGTATTCTGCACTATTTTTTTTCTTACTACCCGTCAGTATCTTTGCTTCTTCCCTTACCTCTCAATCAGTTGTTTTCCCAGGACAATTTTGGTTCCTTCCACTTTGATGAGTTCTTCATTATCATTGTGAATGACTGTTTTTTCCAGCTCTTCCTCCTGCTCCTCTGTCATTGCAACAGGATTAGAAGGTGGGGCATTTGTTTGGTAGTAAAGAGGGCAGAACTTATTAGTCCTCATATGGCCAATTGCACCACATGCTCCACATTTTAGCTGCAAAATTACAAGAAAGATGACAAATCAGAATTCATACATAGGCTCCCAGTTTAGAGGCAAAGTATCATTAAAATCCCCTTGTCAGATCTTTCGTACATCACTAGAACAGAAAACTTCTGCAATACCCAAGACCCGTTAAGGTGCTTCACATAGAGATATGCTTACTTTCAAGTCTGGACGCTCTTTCATCTTCTTGGGCTTCTTCTCTGGTGGCCCCTTGAGTTTCTCTTTTTCTTGGTTCCTTTTTAACCTCCGTAATTGCTCCTGGATCCTGCGCCGCTCCTTCCGCATTTCCTCACGGTGCTGTTCATCAAATAAAGCAAACTTTCGTCTGGAGGGAAAAAACAAAAACACTAGTTTTTCATCTAAATTGATAACTCACCAGGTCCTCTTCTGCCAGGTCAATCACTGCACAATATCCACAACACCCTCCAAACAGACAGCCATTAAATCTCTCTCTTCACACAATTACGGTGCTGGCCTTCTACCGTCAATTCTACATTTCTTCATACTGCCAATACAATGAAATAGGCTACAGATAAACTTTAAAAAAAAAAATCATATAGGTCTTACATGAACTCTTCATCTTTGGTAGTACGTATTCGGCAGTAGGCATCAATAACAGCGGGCTTCCGAACCGTCTCACATCTCACGTATTCTTTCCCATCCTCATCTCTAAATGTGCGATAGATTTTGAGGCGGCGGCCAGTGGCAGAGGAATTAAGGCTGGTTACAGAGGCAGTGTCATCATCTTTGTGAGAGTTTGCTGAGGCTCCTGAAGCTGATGCTACAACAGAGTGTTTTATTTACTTTTAATTTCTTTCACACTGTAGAAACATCATTATTCAAATACACCAGATAGTTTCGGCTTATAAACTTCAAAGACATCAGTTCAGGAAAACCTAAGAAATAACAGTCTCTCCCTTGCTTGCTCATGGTCTCTTACTGTGACATGTGTCACTCTGAAGTGAAGGTACGCTACTATATTATCCACATGGATTATAAAGCCAGAACAGCTACAGTCAACAAGGTGCCCAAGTTCAAACACTTTTATCTCCCAGGTAGGAACCTGTCAAGTTCTCTTTTGTAATGCGCTTATAATAAACACGTCTCCTGGAGATCCAAATTGGGCAGCTGTCCCGTTACCTCCCAAACATGCTGCTACAGCACACAGTATAACAGACACTGCTATCAGTCTACATATTGTGCCTCTGTTTCATATACATGGCTGTGTTTAAACACAAGATCCAACTAGAGTACCATAAGCTGGTTGCAGGAACTATTTGTGAGCACTTCTTGAGAAAACTACTCAAAAACAGCCCCCATCCCCCCTCCAAAAAAAAAAGGAAAACTTAATCAGCAAGCAGCAGTGTATATCTAAAGAAATAACAAAGTTTATAGTTCAAAATAAATAAAGCTATGGGGCAAAAAAACCCACTTTAAATGCATTTTCAGCCACTAACTGCTCCAGAGAAGGAAGAAGCCCCAGCTAAGGATGCTTGTATATTCTCCCTATAAAGAATCCACACTTGCCTCTGAGAGGCCAGATCAGCATTTTGAGGCCTGACACCAAGTCCCGCATTCCTTCCCAGACACATTCTGGTGGTTGCAGTTACTTACACAGCCCCTTTTTGTCTCTCCTGTCCTTTTTGCCCCTCTCTTTGTCATTGCCACTGTCTTCTCCCAGGAGCATCCTTTGCAATTCCTTTCGTTCCTGCTCTTCTCTTTCCCGAGAGAGCTGAGAACTAGTTTTCTTGTTCTGTAACATATTCTCAATATTCTTTCCCATCTCTTCAAAGTCACTGTCTTCAGCTGAGCTGCTATCTGTGTCTGTTGACAAGATCTCAGTGGATTCCAGAACCCTGAAACACGAGGAACCTTGAAAGTCAGTTAGGTCCCCCCACCCAAAAAAAAAGCAAGCTGGCCTGTTACCTTCCCAGAAATACAAAGGTAAAAATGACACAAAGGTTTGAAAATTAATGTTGCAAATCACTACTGCAAGAATAGACATAATATATTCCCTCCTGTAATCCCCATGTCCAAAAGATCAATTGCTCCAAGCCAATCTTTTCCAACAAGTTGATCTCTTCATCAACAGTACTATATTCCCTCCCCCAGGGTGGTGAACTATTGATCTGTGGACAGCAGAACACCTCAAGGCAGACTATGAAAATCATTCTACCCTTCCAAAAGGTCTATGCCACCAAGACAGTAAGGCTAATCCAGAAGTTTCTATTAACAGCCAAACCCCCTTTCTCAAGGCTGGATTTTGTGGGCCCAACCAGCTGAATCAACATCTTTACCATGACATATCAATGAGCCCCAGGCACACATAGTTCTGGACTTTTTAAGGTGGGGACTGGGTGGGGTTCAAGGCTGTAAACATCGGATAAGAACTTACTTATTTTGTAAATCAAAAATGCGCTGACACTCTTCTTTGTATCTCTCCTGATGTTCTGCTACAGAAAACCGAGACCCACGTGCAAATTTGCTCATAGGACCTTCCCCCGAACGAGCTTGCTCTGTGGACATCGTACGTACCACATCAATCACTTCCCACCGCGACAATTTCTTTATCTGGAAAGAGGAAGATGGACTAGAAATGGCTTCAGAGATATACAACTGAGGTAGCTGACTGTGGATTTCAAGTCCATTACATACAAAGTCAGAGTAGATATGTTTATGTCCCTTTCACCTCCAGCTGCTGAATCTGTTAGTGAAGAGAACTCTGCAACCTGCTCACCTCTTCTTCAGGCACTCCAAATTTACGCAGAAGCTGTTTAGCATTTTTGAGAGAAAGTCGTCGCAGATCAGCATCTGTCCCAGTCACTGTCTTTTTCACTGGTTGAGGTTCTTTATCATCCTATTCAGAGGAAGGTGCAGCCTATTAATGTCATCACATAATAGTCTTTCCTAGGCTCATCTTCAGATATTTTCTCTTCCTAATGCCCCATATTTAATCCATTTCTCCCACATGACTTTCCAGTTATTGCTTCTTGTCCAACCCAACCTTAGGAACTGTACCTTCTGCTGAGTCGGTTTGTTTGGAATCTTCACATAAGAAAATCCTTCACCACAACCGGTAGGATCTGCTACACCAGTCACTTCTAGGAGGCACTTGCCCTTCATAGCAGCAATGAAAGCTCGTGTGGTGTTCCACGGAGCTGTGCGCACCTGCCAGCAAGAAGAGAAACACATCCTCACAATTCTGCCACCGTCAAGGAGCATTCCAAGCTTTATATTTTGTATTCTTCCAGTCATACTGAGAACTTTTCAGTTGACATAATGAGGGTCAGTTCCACTTATTGATCCTTCAGTTGCCCTGATAAAACCTCTATGAAGAAATGAGTTGCTAGACAACTCACAAAAGGCATTTAAATCAAAAAACCTTAAGGGCTGAAAGGACATGGCAAGAAGGATCCCCAAACACAGGTGTAACCTTGGCAGCAGAGTTCCCAGGAAAGTCACAAGAATGTCTGATCTACTGAATCCTGCTTCAAATATGTCCTTTATATTTAAAGACCTCGTTTCTCTCCTGCCACGCAGATTTGTATATTGGCATGCATGCTCATACATCGCTCTGACAGTACCTCATCATCAATCTTCATTTGGAAATCCTCTTCATTCTCCTCTTCTGGCGCAAAGAAGGATTTCTCCCCATAACCTGCATCCTACAGAGAAATATTAGGAAAAAATTAGAACCTAAAGTCTTAAAAAAGGTTACTGGAGAGAGAACTAGAAGTGTATTATGAATTTCCTGGGGAGACTTGTCATGCTGAACAAGCACACTTCCACAGATATTGTTTGCCAAATTCACTGTGACGTACAGTATCACAGACATCAAACTGCCAAGTATTTTGGCAAAACTCCATAACTAAATACTGCATTTGACTTAAAAAAAATAACCAGTCTCTCTCATAGCCACGTACTGATTACTTTCTGCTGTAGAGTTCCAGGTAGAAACATAAGCCCTTTCTCGTACCTTCCGTTTGCTACCTTTGAGCATAGCTAACTCAATATCTAGATCATAGGTGGTAAGAAGATAATGTCTCTCTCTTCAAGAATTTAACTCCCTTCTTACAGAGCAGAAAACTTAGCAAGTTGCCCAGTAGTCAGGGCCTAATTTACTGCAAAATCAGCTTCAGGCAGAAGGTGTTACCTCGGCTCACCCTTCACTTGTCAGTAACTTGCCTTACAGCCTCCAAAGACCGTTTACCTTCAGCCGCTGCTCAGCCGCAATCATGCTGTAATAAGCACAGCACTGTTCCGGGGACACCATCGCTCTGATCTCTTCCTCTGTCGGTAATCTGAAATCTGGCTTTAAAACCCACCAGTTTGAGTCCATCCCTGAAAAAATGCACAGATCAAACACTGGGTAGTTTCCCACAAATGTTGGATGCCATCATAATCCTAACTGTATTTCAAGATTTGCTGCAATGCTGGCAAAAGTAGCAAGTATGACGAACCTGTGACACTTAGACCACAAAAAGTGACAGGCTTTTTAATTCTGCATTTGTCTAAATCAACATTCCCTAACTCAGTGTGTTCTATCAGGAAACTCTCATACATTCATGCTCATTTAATGTATAAACTACATTTCAAAAGCATCTAATCCATCTTTCACTTCCTCACCTCAAACTACTTTTCCCTGTGGTTGTATTACAACCTGTTTATCATTCTGCATACACAAAAATCAAAACTCAGGCTCTCAGAGCACTATGGGACTCATGAAGATGGGACAAGCTTCTACTGGCACGCATTTGCTTGAAAAACACAACACAGCCATACACAGATGGGAGGGAATATCTGTGTGTTGGTGTTGGACATTGTTACTTATGGGTAAACCATTGTCCGAAGAGTTATAAAAAAGAAAATATGCCCAAACTGTAGTTATTTATCACCATCAAGCACACTTGTGCCAAAAGAAAGCGCACATTTGTAAAAATTAGAACAAAAAAAAATCAGATTACATTTCAGTTCTTCAAATAGACATTTTTAAAATCGGTTTACGAGGAGGAAATGCTGTGTCCTCCTGCTCTCTTGGAAACTCCAAGAGCAGCAAAGAATAGCTGACCAACCCGGAAAACCTTTAGATACCTGTGCGCTTGAAATCAGCACAAAGCTTCAGCCGCTTTCGGATGCTACTCTCTGAGTGCGAGGGAAAGGCCTTCTTGATGTCCTCCATGCGAATTCTCCGAGGACGGTCTCTGCTTTTCCAGAAGAGGCGATAAATAAAAACCTACAAAATATAACTCATTTGTGATGTCCAAAGAAAAAATACAGCAAACCTGCAAAGACAATATAGACAGTGCTGTTTCTAGTGACTACTTCAGACTTCCTACTTAAAACCCATTGTTTCATATAAATTTACTTACTAACTTTTCCAAGCCACATGTCTGCTTCAGGTTCAGATATTTTCAAGAATGAGATGTGGAAAAATATTTGTCTAGAAATTCTGTATTATCATATTAGAAATGTTCAAGCTTTGGTACAGAAACTTGAACTGCAAATACCTCTTGAATTATAATTTTGAATTAAACTGACAGTGAATTTCTGGAAATTTTCTCCAAAATCTAAATTTGAGGATATTTATTTGAATGGTCTGTGACAGTTCCAAAGCTTAACTGCCTTAAAATGTAGGAAATAAAAAAGACCTATCAAGCAACTCTAAGTCTGTGCTATGTAATAGGACCGTGATAAGATCCCTTAATTGCCTCTTAGTAAAACCCACGTAACTGTCATTTTATACAGCACAACTACTTCAAACACTTTTATATCATCTTACATAACCTTTTATTTTGGCTAATAAAACGCCTCCACCATATACTTATCAGTTAGGATACAAGTAAACAGAAGCAGCATGCTTTAATTCATTAGTTAACTGACAACCAAAGTGGTCTGTATGGTTAACATCCAAATCTTGTAGTGTTCTTGTCTCACAACAAAATAAAAAACACAAAACAAAACAAAAAAGAGGAGCCATAGCAGGGCAAAGAACCTCTCAAACCAGGGCTGTCCACGCCAGGCCCATGCCTATGCCACAGGCTTTCTCCAAAGACCCCTCAGATCCCCAAACTGTCTCTTATCACATACCTGCAGAAAATCTCTGATGTGGGTGTTAGCTCGTTTAGAGTTGGGACCAGGTACTTCATAAAGCGGGCACTCCTGACCAACTACAAAAATATCCACTAATTCTCGAACATAATAGCCTTGTCGTGTCCGGATAATCAGGAAATCTGTTTCAGGCATCTTATGCAAATAGATAGGGGCCCTGAACAGGTTGTTTTCAAATGCCTAATAAGAGAAACAAATCAAAGTTTGAAAGTCAGGTTCAGGTCAAGCCAGGTTGATCAAATTTTCTGTAACTTAATCTACAAAAAAGATGTTAGAAAAAGTCCAGTCATTCCAACGGTACACCATCATTTATATCCCAATATATGTAGATGTGCAGCCAGAACATTCCTTGCTTATGCAGACAATAACCAAGGATGAAGCACAAAAGCATAAGAAAACCTAGAACTAATGCAGAGAGTCTGAAAGGCTCTTTGGGCTGACCTTTAAGGAGGTACTTTAAGAAGGGACAGAAAGAACACATATGCAGAAGAACACTCCAGCCACAGAAACCAGCCTGGGACACACACAGTCTGGGAATGGGAGGAGGCAACAGAAGCAAGGGCTGAAGACTTTGCTCAGGGAACTGAGCACTAGACTGTGTGGAACTGGAACGACCATCCTCTTCTATAAAGGGTTTTCTCCACCCGCAGGGCTTCCACAAGCCTCACCCACTGCTACTCTCTCACTACCATCATCCACATTGCAAAGTTTGCCCTGAGATGGCCCTGTCCTCACTTTAAACTCTCCAGAAATCCTGTTTTATCCATTATGAAGTCCTCTCAGGCTTGAACAATTAGCACTGACAGTTCTGTGATTAATCTCCAATATCAACCTCCACCTTACTTTTTTCCTGTGGTACAGCATGGACAGAACTATTGCTGCAGCAAGAGCAGCTAGCATTAACTGAAATAGATTTATTTTTACATTTATTATTGATTTTGTAGCCAGGTGCTCTTTACAACATTCTTAATTCCTCTCCTCATGTCAACTGTATGTATTTCAACAACAGAGAAAGCCTCATAAAAGCAGAAGTCTACACACCTGACTAGTAACTGGCACCTACCAGACAACTATTCTCAGAAAGTACGCAGAAGGTTTTGTTCACACATCCTGGACTGTTAGAAATCCATGTTTTTTACCCCCTGCTACACCTATTTACCGACCTCCCCACATTCAGGCAGCTTTGGCCTTCCACTCAGTACTCTTTCACAGTGTTTCTAATGCTATTACAAAGTAAAGTAGCAAAGATTAATTTCCTGCAATTCCTATAATTCCTACAATTTTAAAAAACAGATAAGAGATATTAAAAAAAGAAAAAAAGCCAAGAACTGAATTATTATCAGTAAACAGACTTAAAATGGAAATGAAACTGAATCCATGTTTTTGGAAGTTGAGCATTATTTGTGACTCAATAAACAGGGCATGAAATATTCTGTCTATTACTCCACGTTCAGCTTTTCTGCCTTCTTGTGCTTGCTTTTCTCACCTGCAGTAACTGGCCTGGATGCAGAGAACCCAGGAATGGAGACGTGTGGCAATAAACAGTCTCTCCATATTTACAGTCTGGAGCTCCCGGATCTTTGCCAGGTTTCTGCAACATGCAATGAAGGTGCAGTTAGCACTCAGTGAGAGGCAGAAGAAAAAAATCACTGTTCAAAAGCAAAATATCTATACTCACCCTTTTGTAGTAATTTTTAATCTTTGTTGCCATGCCAACCTGCATCATTAAAGGGGCATTTTCCTCACTGTATTCAGCAAGGATGAGATCTCCATCCTTGCCAGTCAGGTCCTGTGGTGTGCGCATGAAGAACATTTCACCCCCACCAGAAGCCTGCCGCTCCTGCTCCCTCATCTGTGCCAGTGAAAAGCCGGTGTTAGGAAAACAGCACAAATGGATCTGCTGGGCAAACGGAGCCACAGCAGACATCAGATACAAATAACTGTACCTTGGCTTTCTTCTTTATGTGCTTCAGCAGAGGTTGCACAGCATGGGGCCCTGGTTGGGACAAGGCGCCAAAAGAGTATTTCTTCAGGGGAGGCCGATGAAACTGTCGGAGCTTCATAGGACCCATATGGGTGGGAAAGAATGGCTGGCGAAGTTCCACCGCTGGGATGGAGTGCTAACACAGGAACAAAATGTGTGTTTGTTAAGAATGACACATCATCTCAAAGCCAAGATCACGATCCTACACTGCTGACTCCCACATAACAGAACCTAGTAATACTTTTAGGTCTGCTAGCAGTACTACTAGTGCACTGAAATTCACTTTTTATCATACATCTTGCTTTTCGACAAAAAGTGCTTAGGTCCATATATAGATCTTTCTGTACAGAGACTATTTTAATTTTACTATTTCAAACAGTACCTAATGAGAGAAGTTTTTTGTTAACTAGGAGAATACAAAGCCATTATCCCTGTCAGTAGGATAGAAGTACATTTGGAATCACATACATTTTTGCCATTAAAAAAGAGGCTGGAATGAGACAAGATTTTAGAAGAGATCAGTGAATACCATAATGAAGGAGGAAAAAAATATCACCTCTTCACCTAGGTTTAGTGGGCAGTAGCTCAAATTCATCATTACCCAAATAATTTTTATAATATCCAGATTAAAACATACACTAGTAGCAGAAGTACAGCCTCACTTCTTGACTATCTGTACGACTTTCCCCCACACACTTCTGCTTCAGAAAAAGTACCACAGAGACGCCAAACAAAAGCATGGCAAGTACGATACATGAAGATCTATTATACCATCTAAACGTCAGTTTGGTGAGGCAATCAAGACAGGTTAGTTCAAAATCCTTTCTAATAATTTTAACTAAAAAATTTTAAATTTCTTTAATGAACACTTAACTGACCTGCTGTAATCTAAATTCTGTTTTTCTACAAATCCTAAATCATACCCTCAGCTAGAAGCCTCCTACCAAGACACTATCTCTCACTCTGCAGCAAACACTGCTGTGACTACCTGAATGATGTTGCCTCCAAAGGTTCCTCGAAGTCCTTGCTGTTTGGGGTAGTAAAACTCATCATTGGAGAGGTTCCAGGGATCCTTCACCTCTGGCTGAGACATGTTCTAATTCAATTTTGAACAGAGAGAGAGAGAGGTGTCAAAAAAAAAAACCACACAAAAAAACAACTAACTTCCACATCATTACCAACCTGCAAGGTGCTAAAGCTTATGCTGACCTGCTGTGGTTCTTCCTTGATGACACCTGTTTTTCCCAACAGGATCCGACTCTTCTTTAAAGAAGATTCTTTCTTGTTCTCCTTGGATGGAGAATTCAAAGTCATTTCTTCCTTTTCATCAGGAATTTCTAAAAACACAAACAATCACACCATAGGACACTTGTCCCAGGGTTCCCTTTTCAGCACTGTAACCTCCCACTCAGCTGCAGCTTGGTTCACACATTTTGGCCTTTTTGTTCAGTTTCTGGGGTGACTGTTCTCCCTCTACACTCCTCTCCCTTTTCCTCCATACAGATTAATATGAAAGAAGCTCAACAGACACAGGAAAGCTTAAATCTCTACCTTGCCTTCCTCAGCAGTGACTAGGTATGAGTGGGAGGGTGATCGTGGGGATCACTTGGGGTATCCACTGCTCAACACAAAAATTACTAATAATCTAATTGATGAAATACAAGAAGTAGCACCTCTTCTGACAAAGCTATTCTAAAGAATTGAGGGTCAAGGCAACAGGAGTGCCAATACTGCTTCCCAACTATACCCTTTTCTTCCCCACATATAGACAACACAAGAGTCGGAATCTAAAGATAATATGGACCCGAACCCAAAAGGGATTCCCAAAAAATCCCAGGAAATTAGTACAAATTTTAAAAGTTAGCAATGTGTGAAGCACACATTCTCCAAGTAAGGTTTTCACACACGAAGGAGGACCTAGTGACATAAGCTTGGTAAATGCAGAATCAACTTCATCCACAGATCTCACGTTTCTCTATATAAAATAAAAATGGGTTCACCTTTATCACTATTTATATAAACATTGGCAATTTTGTGATGTATTTCAGACTTAGAAAGAAAATACTGTGAGTCCACTTGTCTTTGCTTTAACCAAGCTAAAATTAAGAGTGATTTTCAAGGTTGCTGGCTAATACCAAAACATTCCCATCAATACATACAGAAATTATTAAAACTGACCCACTTTGCTGAGGAAGCAAATGCAATCCAAGCCTTATAAAAGTGTAGCATTAGGCTGCTTGAAGATTACCAACACACAGATATAAGAGGAAGCGGTGAATTTAGTGGTCCCATGTAAGACAAAAGTCTCTCCAGCTTGTAGCAATGTAAGCAGGGGCTACATTCAAATCAAACTCCAGGAACAGTAAGTTTGCAGCAGCAACAAAAATGCTGACAGGTATTATGCAAAGTTCCTGGTCCCATGTGTCACTGCTGTAGCCTGAAAGAGGCTTAAGGAATCTGCTGCTTCAGGCTTTGAATACAAACCATGCTGAGAACAGCACAGGCTTGTTTCTGGTTTACTTCCCTACCTTTCCTCTTCAAACCAACATGCATTCAAGTAAAATTAAGACAGTTGCTTCTAAGCACACAAAGAGTCAGATTAATTATGTTAAATTTAAGTTTCAGGACATTAAATTTTACTCTCCCGTTACTGCTTTTAACTTGGGAGCTGAAAGTACATACCACACCATTAGAGTTATGTGTTGCCACCTTCTGCTTAGGCCTTTGATTACTTGCAAATTATCTTCAAAAGCCAGAAAAAAGAAAGGTCCCAGTCCATTTACTTCCATTACAGTGTGAGCAGAAATCCTTGCTTCCGTTTCCACTTGTCTTTTCCCATTTGAGTAAAATTTCTGGATGCCATAAACATACCTAGAATTATGTTTTCATCATTTGGATCGAGTGTTAAGACAGGGGGAACCAAGTAGGTTTCCATTGCTTGATCATCCCAGATGATATTGTCTTCCCAACGACCATATACTAACTCTTCATTATCAATTGGGAAAATAGAGTACCAGGGCTTGTCTTCATCCAGGGAAACTGCAACAACCATAAGGCACAATCTTTAACAGTTTCATATACTACCTTGGCAGAAAACCCCTTCAGAGCTCATCCCCACATCCTGTTCCCTCAACCTTTCACATCTTTCAGGGCTTTCTGAGGCAGGACTTCTAAAAGGCAAAACAAAACTCATCTTGGAAGCACACAGGAAGCAGAGCCCCAAGTCTCAGATTTACCAATGCTTAGAGATTTTGTTCAAATGAAACACAGAGACCCTCCAAGAAAGAAATTAAGGCCTCTTACAGGTTTTAAAGCAAACAAGCAACTCTTTTCTGTACACCTTGTGCCAAAAAAAGGACCCTGCTACTACACAGAACACAGGTCTATACAGAAACATATGTCACATTTATTTACTCATAGGCCAGAGACTGCCATCCCCGTTACCTTGCTGTTCAGGGGCCTGCTTTTCTTTGCCCTTTGCTATACCGAGCACTCCTGCTACACTTGGTTTCTGCGCTAGTGGAATTGGCGGATTGAGCAAAGAGCCACTGCGGTTCAAACCTAGAGAAAAGAAAAACAAAAGTAAGGTTAGTTTGAGTAGGAGGGTTCGGAGGCATTGTGCTGCCTTAAATCAGGACTTGGAGGTTGCACAGAGAGGGTTTTCCAGCCTGAACCAGGGTGGTCCAACTGCTCATGTCACAGAGAGTGTCATGTGTCATTAGTACAGGTAAGACTTACAAAAACACGTTCACCCGCAGCTTGCTGCTTGAGTCTGCAGCCTCTTTGAAGTTACATTTGGTTTGCTTTGCATATGCTGCTTGGCAATGCATGTGGTGCATTTCTGTATGGTCCCTATAAAAGCGAGTGGCCTTGAGCAGAGACCTGCCATTGACAGAACAGTTGGTCTGCCCTCCAGCAGCTTCTGTCTTATGTCAAACTGTCATTAAAAAAAAGGATGGCCAAGAAGAGCTCAAGGGATCCTTCTGTGGACACAGGTTCTCCCAGGGCAGACCAACTCACCTATGCTCACCTTTCACTGATGTCACTTAAGTTAATGCTTCTGGAAGGCGTAAGACCTAACATGTGATCAGACCAACCACTTTTAATGTGCTACTATAGCTTTTGATTGGGACTCAAACACAGTGAGCCGAGGCCTGGATAGCCCAGGCGTACCTGTGCTGAAATGAAAATTATTACAGAGCTATTTCCAATTTACCTGTCCAACTCCTCAGAGTGTGTTGTACTCATAGCTTAACAGTAAAGGATTGACAGTAGTAACCAATAAAGATCTGACATTTCCATTAGTCTTTCCTTGTAAAAGCAGGAAAAGATGCCTAACAGACGATAAACATTCGTCCTAAACAAGCAATTTAAATTTAAAATGCATCTGTGTCTAAAAGAAGTCTGAGGCTCGCAAGAATCGTTACTTCCTATCTAGGAGAAAAGAATACCATTATCAGTTCAGGAGAAACTTCAGACTTTCACACAATTCTTCCAACCAAAAAAACCAAAACATATAGATTCCACTGCCCTATAAACGGCAGACATCCTAAGTGCAGCACTGCTTGATACTAAGGTAGATGTATCTAGCATTTGGTATTCCACATAGAGAGAAGAAAGCCGCAGTATTTTCTTTAACAGAAGGGACCTACTTCTGTTTTCAGAAAGCAAGCGTCTCGAAATTCTGAACAGAGCTGGGATTTTGCCAAAAAACATTCCCTGACATGAAGAATTATGTTCTGTATTTGAGATGAAAGCATGCAATGAGTCAGCTCAACTACGGCAAGTACAATTTCTATCAGACCATTGATTACCTTGTTGGGCATTGTATGCAGTAGCATTTCTAGTCATGCTGGACGGCAGCCAGCCTGCCAAACTTGCCCGCTGTGTCTTTGTCCCTTTGTGCTTGACATCTTCTCCATTCCAGATAACATCATCCTCCCATTGGAGCTGTGTCACCATAAGGAAGTGCTCATCAGCCAGCAGATCATCCTTCTCATCCATCGACCTTTCATCCTGGAAGGAAATAATAGTTGCTTGAAGACCTGCATTGACTTTACACTTTCAAATTAAATGAGGAAAATTAAAAGTCTCGTTTTGCACGGTGCACAATCATGCGGTGACTCATCACCAAGCTCTCATTGTACAGCAATCCCCAAATCTCCACACATTCCCCAACAGTTTCCCTCTCACCGCCTCATCTGTGCGTCCTTTAATCTCCTGCTCCTTCTTCTTCTCTTTCAGCTTGAAACCATAATCAAATCCACTGCCATCTTCAGGGATCCCCAGCATATCATACCAGAGCTGTGCTGGCCCGTAGCGCCATTCTGCCACTTTAGGCTTCGTATCTGTCACTTTGTCTATATCACCAGTTGACTGGGAAAATTTGGATTCCACAGGTGCCATCATGGTAATCTGGAGCACAGCAAAGGAGGGAATGGTTACACTGATGCTCTACCCTAAGCATCAGTAAGAGGTTTCTTCCTTCCAAGTTTCCCAGCTTATTCTCAGAGAAGAAAAGTGTTTCCAAGAAGTGCTTTTCCATACTTACTAGCTGCCTTAAGAATGTTCTGCAATTAGACTTCCAAGAACACAGAGATTTCTTCGTCATACAAAGAAGATAAGCTCTCCTATTGATTCTGTACCACGGACGCAGCCTTCTCAGCAAGAAGCAACCACCTGAAGTCACTGACTAGTACCTGGAGAAGAGCTTCTGCACAGCTGGAACACAGGCCAACCCTGTCCTCCAGTTTTATTTTGGAGGAAAATCTTTTTACTCTAAAAGTTTCTGTCCAATCCACTACTACCCCCAGTGCTAGCCGGCGACCCTCTCTAAGTCTCAGATATCCCACCTCATCATCTGAAAGGCACTGCTCAGGAGGGGGAGGAGCAGCAAACTCATATTCCCAAGGAGATTTTCCTTCCATTCCACTCTCAACTACAACTTCACCCTCCTTTATCTGCACTTCTTGTGCCAACTCCCGATGTTTCTTCTTGCGTTTCCTTCGGGCACTACGCCAAACGGATGGAACGTTCTTTCCAGGGCCAAAGAGACGCAGGAAACGCAGCACCTAGAATAGGAAAAAACAAGACAGTCAGAGAGGGAAAAAAACCCACTCTGGAATGTTTGTCTGTCTATCCCTCACCTGAAAAGCAGTAATGAAGAGTCTGAAATTCAGAAGCCTGGCCTGTACTACAGTCCCAACCACTGATGCAATCAATCAACAATCTCTCGGTTATACCTGGAAAAAAGTTTCTGAACCATCTGTTTGATGGATCCTTCCTTTTCAAAATGATTTATTCCTCATTTCAGACACAAAGAAACTCAGCGGGAAGAACGATTGTCTTTACATATTGGACATGTGATAAGACACCACCTGGAAATAACTATTTTCATTTTGAACAATCCACAATTTCAGAAAGACACGTGGAAACTGAAGAGTTGACAAAATTATTAGCAAAAGAGATAAAGCTAGAAGACACTTACATAAAGTATAGATTCCTTAAGCAAACAAATAAAAATAAATACCATGGTCCAGAAATAATACACTCAAGTCTGTTATATTTCCATCATAATGCAGTTCCCCTACATGCATATTGCCCATCTCCAAAACCTGCACTAATGAGAATGATAAACTTTCTCTTCTGTTTCTTCTATGATTGCTGTTTTTTAAGTACTGATAATTGTTTCTTCACAGCACTCTTGTAAAGAGGGAAAGCATTATTCCAAACTAACTGACAGATTCAGGAAACAGGAATTAGAACCAAAGACTTGTAAAGAGACATCCTATTAATGTTCTCAACCTGTCAATCCCAAATGAAATAAGGTTTGTATGACCACTCTGTCCACATCCATGTTATCCTTCTTCCCAAATTTCCCCCAGATTACTTCCGAACCCTTTAGCCAGTTTCAATGACCTTTCACCAAGAGCAAAGGTCTCTGACATAGTTAGGCTGCTAACAGTTTAATGAAAACACAAAGTCTGCTTCTCCACATGCTATTTTAAGTGGTTTCAGCAAGAAAAACACTGCTACACTAACATAAGTATTCTCAGACACCAACAACGAAATCTACAGGATTTCAGGCTTCACAGCTTTAGTGCTCATGAATTAATTATGAGAAGTGCTCAGCATTAACAGCTTGCACTGATTTCTGTACCCACCGGACATGTTCAACACCAAACCAGTCCCTGACGTTACATGTTGAGCACCAAAGAAATGAACACACCAACTGATACAAAATACAGTAACACAGGAAACGCCAAATTTGCAAAAGTCAAGAGAGCACCCAGAAGGCTAACTTCTGTGCTAGAGCCTCCCCTCAACTTCTAATAGATGTTAGCTAAGTCATTAAAACACGACATTTAATTATACAAATTGCTCAGCTCCTTACACAAAGCCTGTGATGGAGGCACATACAAACCCAAGTTATCCTGACTCAAAACCATCTGTTCGGCAACTGTAAGTTCACCTTTACTCCCCTTCCTCTCCCACGTTTCCTCTTCTCTCGACAGTTTTAAAACTTCCAAAATAATTATTGAAAAACATCGACTACATTTGTTACTTGGGAGCATTTAGGAAAGTATTGTAATCAATTCGCTTTGTGCAAAAAAAGATCAACCAACTTGTTACTGAGCTAATTTCTGTTCCTTACTCAGATCAGTTTTGGGGGAGGATTAAGTAAAGGATACAGGCCACAAATTGTGTCAAGAAGAGGACACCAAGTTTAGAACAGCATGAAAGGAGGAGCAAATACTTGCCAGAAAGCAGACAGATTAGCATTATGGTTTTTATTCATTTGGCAAAAGTATTCTCTACAACCTCAGAAAAACAATTTTCATAAATGAACAGGTCCGTGCTATGGTCTCCCAGAACAGCAAGACATTATTTCATACCCGGATTTATATGATGCCTTTTAAGAAGCTTCTGCAAATGGCAGGAAAAGCATTACATGTTACACAGTCTGGAAACAGCAGTACACGGGAACTACAGAAAGTATAGAGGTGAGCAAGAACATCTATGCGATTACTTACTACATACCCTTAGTACTACACGATTCATGTTTAGAGGGCTTACACGAAACAGTTTCTGCCACTTCCACGTATCTCTTACAATACCTTGCCTGGTCGAAATTCCGGGAAGAGCTCTGTAACACTTGGCAACTGTTTGGTAGCATCTCGCTGCATGATTCCTGCAAGAGGAAGTGTGAGTTTGCCTTCCTTGGATTCTGCCTGCCTGGCTTCTTGAGGTCCCATCTCTGACTCAGAATCAGAGCTGCTGCTGAAATCCACCTTGTCGGAGGCAGCAGAGGAAGGAGCAATGATGGAGGGCAAAATGATACCGTCTCCATCTTCAGATACTACAACAGAACAAGCACCTTATAAACAAACAGGTTCCTTCCTGTACCCTAGTACAACCCGATAATGCCACATCTACCGTTTATACCAAGTTATGCAAAAATTAAGCCTCTGCAGGTGTTATGAGTACCATTCTGGTTTAACCTTTCATTCCAGGTGAATTTCCCAGCCACAACTGAGAGGATGAGATAAAAAAGCAGTTTCATTGTCAATATCAGTATTTTAACAGCCACTGGACATACAATATTTCACCCTGCATTTCAGACAATCCTGTAATATTTAATATCAGGACAAAGACCCACCTTCAGATGTAGTTTGCAGATGGAATTTTGATGACGTGTGGTGCCTGGCGCAGAACGAACACAGCAGTGCGTGCTTCCTTCAGACATTCATATTGTCAGATAAGAAGAAGAAAGTCCTCACTCACCAGTTGCAGCTGCATCCTTTTCATCTTCTTTCTTGCCAGGTACAGGAGGTGGTGGTGGCGGTGGCATCAACTTGGAATCAATGTCTTCACAGTCAGCATCATAATCGTCTTCATCTTCATCTAACCAGTCAGGAGACAAGATTGCATGTTTAGCAGACAGCAAAAGGGAACCATGCACCCTTCCCATTTATACTCTCTCATAGGCATCCCACTGCTACCAAGCAGTGGTTTCGTCCAGTGAACACAGTTTCACAAAAGCTTATAATGGGTTCTTGAAGCAAGGCATGAAAAGGCACAGAGTCACCCGTATAACAGACCCTCAAGGCCCACTGCCCCAAAATACCTCCCACAGCTAGAGCTGTAACACCAAACCCACTTACCTGGCCTTCGAACAGGCTGCAGGCTGCCCATGGCCTGCTTATACCTACGGCTCTCATCTTCTGCCACTTCATTAATGTCTGAATAATCAACAGCATCTTCTGTGCTCTTAACCCAGCCTAGGAAAAAAAAGAAATCTAGTCACACAAAACTGTATCCTAATATACAATACTAACTTCAGACTTCACTCTGTACAAATAAATCCTTTCTAGTAATTATTTTTCTTAGAGAAACAAAACCATCTGATTAACATCCCCCATCAGAGTATTCTTCTTCTCATTCCAACC
Source organism: Patagioenas fasciata (assembly GCF_037038585.1). Classification (NCBI taxonomy): domain Eukaryota; kingdom Metazoa; phylum Chordata; class Aves; order Columbiformes; family Columbidae; genus Patagioenas; species Patagioenas fasciata. The sequence goes on from NC_092530.1 coordinate 19,061,933, forward strand.
AAAAGCTCCAAGAGCTCTTAATTTCCCCTAAAGATTGGTAAGTAACCAACTTCAGCACCAGGAACGCTTTCCACTTACTCAGTTAAACTGTTCAAGAAGCTCAGAAATGAAAGAGAAATAATAATACTGTGCACTAAAGGGGAAGACACAGAATAAACTTATTTATGAGGGAGAAGAAACAAGGTAAAAAAAAAAACAAAAAACACCTTATAAAAAAGGAAAAAGAACAAGTGCCAAAGTGACCAGAAGATAATATGGGATTCACTCCAGCAAGAAGGCAGCAAGGCCTTTGCCAGAGGGCCTCTGACTAGATAACATCACAATATTCCTTGCAGCTCCAAACAACCTGGGCTTGTTTCTTCCTCTCCAGCAAAAGCTCTGGTCCTGCAGCCCCTCTGTCCTTTTCCTGCATGTCCCTCAGTGCCTTACCTTCCTCATCCAGGTGGGCTCCATCGGCCTCCGGGCTGTCCTCCTCACTGGCTGTGATCTCCGTGATCAGGTTGCCCAGTCCCAGCACACCCAGCCCAGCCAGGTGCTTCTTGGATTCCTGGAGAGATCAGAACCATGTTCCAGCTGGGGGTCTCCACCGGCTCCACCAGACATGCTGGGCTGAGCCCTCTGACCGGGTCCGTCCTGGAACCCACCCTGTTGTCACGGCTTAAAAGAATGAACCCTGTCTGCAATTGCTAACCTAAAGTTACGTAAATCATTTCATTTTTGGTTGGTCTGCTCATATAACAAAGAGTGACTTGCAAAACACCTGATAGCGAACTACAGACACTATGAACCTTGCAGCTTAGACCTTTTAAAGTGGCACAATTAGTTGAGTTTTGCTTTAACATGTATCTTGAGACTGTTGGATAAAGTGTCTTTTCGCAGAATGTTGCTCATTATACACTAAAAGGATTATGTAACGCAATATGCAAATGTGTAACCAATTGGCTCTTTAGGGCGTGAACGCAGTAATAAGGTTTTGTATATAATGTCTTTCAGTTTTCTTGCTGACGTGCTGGCTTTATTCCAGCATTGTGCAACTTTATAAATAAACATCTTAGAATCATATAATCATTTTGATTGGAAAAGAGCTTTAAGATAAAGTCCAGCCGTTAACCCAACACTGTCAAGCCCACCTCTAACCCATGTCCCTCAGAACCTCATCTACGCGTCTTTTAAACCCCTCCAGGGATGGTGACTCCACCACTGCCTTGTGCAGCCTGTTTCAGTGCCTGACAACCCTTTCCGTGAAGAAATTTTTCCTAACACCCAATTTAAACCTCCTCTGGTGCAACCTGAGGCCACATCTCGTCTCGGTGTCCTAGACTGGACTCATTTGTAGGCACACCGTGTAAAGAAACCTACCTGAGGGACAACAGCCCCACCGGAGCCGGCAGCACCAACACCCCATCCCCACGGAGGCCCCGGTTCCCCTCCCGCCCCTCAGCCCTGCCCGCCGCAGCCCTACCGTGTCGAGGACGCTGTCCCCCTCCAGCTGCCCCGCCTCATTGATGTTTCCGAAGAGGAAGCCGGCCAGCGAGAAGGGCTCGGCCCGCCCGCCATCCGCCTCCTCCTCGCTCTCCGAGTCCGACATCGCGGCGGGGCCCGCCGGAAGCGGAAGCGCCAACCCGAAAGGAGCCACCAGCAAGCCCCGCCCCCCCGGCCGGCGAACAGCGCCCCCTGGCGGCCCGGCCCCGCCCCAAAGAAGCGCGGAGGCGGCGGCGTTCACCGAAAAATCGTTTTATTGCATTTGAGAAATGGGGTCCGGGCTTTCCACAGGAAAGAACTACGTTTAGAACAGGTGCGTTACAAACAGCTTGGCGAGTTAATATGAGAGCCAGAGAGATGAGGAAAGGTTTATTACAACTTAATTCCGCATAATTTAAAAAAAAAAATCCTTTAAAACTGTTAGCTGTAATACAAATTATAGTATAAAAATCAAGTTGCCAGTGTATGTATCAGTACCACACTTAAGAGTCTTGGGCTCCCTACAGCCCCCGGGGCTGGGACCCCCTGTGAGACCCACCCGTGTCCCGGCGACAGCCCAACAGCACCGAGGTTCTACAGAGCCAGGCTTAGCGCTCAGGCAAGGCACAGCCAGGCTTTTCAGTTTAAATTCCATAGAAATAGCTACAGCTGTAAACCGGAGAAAGCACTTCTACATCTAAGCATGCCTTGTAACATCCTTTAGACATGGAATTCCTGAACCGATCCACTCCCTGTGGGTGGCTTCAGCTGTATTTAAAAAAAACCACTGAAGTATTTCAGAAATCATTCATAAACTGGAGGATTACAATCCATCTCTTCACAGAGAGTCTCATCTGTGAATTAAGACATACACGCTGCATTTCTATTCAGTAACGAACCAAGGAACCTCCAACGGTTCGGGAAACCCACGCAGCTTAACCCTGGTTTTCCGATTTCCCAAAAACAGACAAAATCCAAGGGGTTGTGTGAAGTCTGTATTTGTTACCTGCCCACAGTAAAAAAAAAAAAAAACAACACACATGTGGGAGGAACAGAATGGATTGTAGACTGAAGCACTGGATTACTTCCAATAAAATGCACCAAGAATTACAGGGGAACATAAAAAGGCAGGAAGATCGCGGACTGGGAATGCCCGCTGAATAGAAAATCTCGTTGGCTCCGTGCACGCCCGAGGCTCATTCTCCTGAAAAGCCACGGCCGGAGGAAACCAGCTGCCAGCGGTGGGACAGTACTGCTGGCGGCAAGGACAGAAACACGAGGCAACTAAACGACTACTAATGAGGTACTCTTCAAGTCAGTAAAAAGTTTTTGATGGTGTTCAAAGTTCACTTTCTGCTCATTTTCATCATCATCATGCTACTCTCCTCAGTACTGTTGTGCAATCCATTTCTTAAGTAATCTAGATGGGGATAAAGTGTTCTAGCATAATGTAATCAATTCCAATAAATCAATTAAGTAGCTGAATTTTATCTCACCATACTGTCTTCCAGTTAACATCAGGATGGCTGCTGTGTGAGCCTACAGGGTGGGTGTGTGCAATAACACTCACAGGATTTCTTCTCCACAAAATTATTGTAATCCAGTTAGGAATAACCACAAAGGATGCAGAACTTAAAAGATTTCAGCATGTAAAAAAGTAAAAACTTCTTAAAACAGTAGTAGCTTCAGTACAAAATTGCAAATGTATGTAGCAAAAGAAAAAGGAGGTGCCTGTTGTTGAAATTAAAAATCTATTTAAGAGCAGTTCAAACATATCAAACTTTTTAAAGTACATCTCTGAATGAAGCAAAGGTTACGGGCTTGCACCAGGGTAACTACACAGTTGATTTAGGCCTGACTAGCATTAAAAGACAGACATGTGCTCTGGATTAAATAAATACATTCTAAACCTTTTAAACTCTATTTACTTGGTTACTGAAATTTACCTACAGAAAATAATCTTGAATTACAAGGCACAGAGTTAATTGCCGCCTGCAAGTCAAGCCCACACTGAAGGCCGACTGCTGAAGTAAAGGCAGAATGTGGTGAGCAGAGGTTACTCCTGCACCCTCACAGCTGCAGCTGGACCCACATCTGGAACAGCACTTCTTCTGTGAGTGCAAGAGATACAAAGACACTCCAGGCAACAGCACTTGGTGAAGAAAAATATGCCGAGTCTCTAGGCTTCTGCAAACGTCAGGCATTCAGGCATAGCGGATGTTTTGGTGTTGCCTGTGGTCAGGCAACGCTTGGAACTTGGTGTTGGGTTCACTAGTCACACATAGCAGTATTTGGATTAACTGCTATAATCTATGGGCTGCAGTTTGCTGAAGCAGTATCAGTACGAGCATACCTCAGATATACAAAAATTGCAGTTAGTGTCAGCGTCAGTTACACCAGCTAAAGAAAGGCACATCCTCTTCAAAGAGGGGAATTATGGCACAAATACCAGTGTTTCTGTCCACCTGGTATTTTTGCCTGTATCACATAAAACAAGGTCAAATTAACACAAGATCCCTAATAACCTTGTTGATGCGTTTTCTCTTATCTTGCTAAAATGAGGTGCTTTTTTTCTGCCCAGGATATACACCAGTACAGATCTGCATGTGTGGGAATCACAAGAGAGCAAGTTCTGAATTACCAATTGAGGCTGCATCCGGACAAAGACAGCACTGTCAACTTGAGACAACAAAGCGCAGTCCAGCACCATTGGTTTCACACAAAGTATCTTTGAAGCAAGCTGCTTTCATACCACCAAGCTGGAAGGTTAAGTCTAAGGAAGGTTTCATGCGCTCGCTCCTCAGCTGGTCCCAGAATCACACAGAAAGAACAGTGCACATCCTGAAAATAAAATCCAGCTGCCACTCACTAGAGCTGCTAAAGAAAGCTAAAAAGTACACGAACAGAACTTCAGTTAAACTAATTTATAATAACTGACCACCTAGTAGTGAGGAGAAAACTGTCCAGGTAAACCTATCCAGTGACTGGCTAATGATTACGAATTTAACTGAAACCATCAGTGAGTTGCCAGGAAGAAATGTGGGTTCCTGGTTCCTGTAAATAGAGCTCCAAATTTTCTGCCAGTGTTCTCCTAGAAAAACAACAAAGGAATTTGCCACAAAAATCTCAGGTGGTGGCCCCAAAAACACTAAGAAATTAAGCACTTAATTTCTCAAGAGCAAATGGATTGCTATCAGGTCTCTGGGATTCAAAAGGATCACACTGAAAATCTCATTTTGAGAAATGTCATCCCAACTACCTCAGTCCAAAAAGGTAACAACTTTATTCTCAGGGTGCAAAGTGTCTTAAAAGAGTGAAATAAAAACTTGTTTTAGAAGATTATGGAAGACTCGCATCTAAACTACTCTTCCACCTCTCAAAAAGTATGAAAATCACTCATTTGAGTGAGTCACCATTATCCTAAGTTCCTTACCTTAGGACAAATCAGCTCCTGCTTCTACTAATAAAATCACCGAACGTGTTCCCTGGGCCTTGCTTATTGCATTAAGCATGCCTTACGTTAACTCTTCATCTAAATGATCACAGTTCACTATAAGGTGAACCTCAGGAATATTTCAGGCATTTTTGCATGTAAACAAATAGTTTTCAAGCTTTAAATTGACAAAGCAATGGACAGCCAGACTTCTGTCTCTAAAATAAATTCAATCAGTAAATAAGGGATAGGAAAAGCAGCAGTTACACATAAAGCAAAGTTATCAGAATTTGTGCTTTTCAGCAAATCTAGTAACTGATGGCTATCTAGTAAAGAAATCTGGCTTCAAATAAGTCCCTTTTATTTTCCTCCACTAAATAAGGACAGAAGCCAAGTGATCCCTGGAGAAGCTGGAGACTGGAACTTTAGAAATAAAGTAGATATTTGACCTCTCAGTTGGGGAAAAAAAAAAAAAAAGGTGTGTTCTGTTTCAGTTTCCCTGAAGCAATAAGACTGCAAGAATATTCATTGCATAAACCATTTCTGCTTAGAGCTGTTAGTGCAAGATGCAAATCTTCAATTTAACTAATTAAAGAACCCTCCATTCAACTTCGAACATCCATCCCCCGAGGTAACTACAATAAGACACATTTTCTTGTGTTCTTCTTTGTCACAGGATACAGAACTGCACGCACAGCTTCAGCAAACACCTCCCGAACACCCTCCTGATTCAACGCTGAGCACTCCAAATATTTGACTGCTCCAATTTGTTTAGCCAGTGAAGTCCCCTGCTGCGGGGTAGTGGGAGCCAAGCTTTGCTCTTTCAACTTTTTAACCGTTTCCAGGTCATTTCTCAAGTCTCTCTTCGTGCCCACTAAAAGAATGGGAACATTTGGACAGTGATGAGAAACTTCGGGATGCCATTTGTGCCTCACATTTGCATAGGAAGAGGGGCAACCAATGGAGAAACAGATGACAAACACATTGGTTTGAGGATACGAGAGTGTGCGCAGGCGGTCGTACTCCTCCTGGCCTGCAGTGTCCCAGAGATTCAGGCTAACTGTCCGCCCATCAACAGTCATCTGGGCACTGTAGTTGTCAAACACGGTAGGGATGTATTCTTCTGGGAAGGCATTGGTGGTGTAGCTGATGAGGAGACAAGTTTTTCCCACAGCGCCATCTCCAACAACTACGCACTTTATAGTCTGCATTCTTCACCCAGCAACAAGGTCCTGCATAAAGCAAGGAAAAATGTTAGGAAAAGCACACTCAAGGATAACCATTTTAAAGATAAGCTTTAGCAAGTGTTTTTAATATTGCTAACAATTCTTATCACAGCTAAGTGTCTCAGAAGCCATTATGAAAGAGCTCACAGGCCAGAAAGACAATAGTGAAATGGAGATGCAATGAGTTGAGAGCTTAGTGACAACTGGCTGCATTCCAACCATGTAAGTACAAATTAGGCGAATTCCCACAGTCTTGCCTTACTGCTCGCTTCCCACAAGCAAAGGGACAAGTCCTTAGAGGTACCTGCAAGTGGAAAGGCATCGTGACCTCAGACCTAGTAACAAGATATTCTGTCATTGCTGCATTCGGACACACACCCCCTCCAAGATTCAGGCTTCTTGTCTACATAGTCTACTGCCTAAACAGTTTACCACAAAGAAAGGTCCAAAAATTATAAAATAAACCGGAATGCCCATTACTGGGCTGCACTGCCACCGTTTACTATAATAATTCACTCAACTCGGGATCAGACATCATGAAACTGCGTTATTTAGAGGACACCAGATGAAAGGTTCAGAAAGTAGCACATGCAAGAAAAGCTAATCTCTGAAATGTAACTAGCCATAGTACCTAGTATTAGAATACATAAAGAATTTTTCTAAAGAAGCCAAGAACAGATTATTCTCACTAATCAGAGAAAGAACAAGCAGAACTTAATAGGCTTGACCTACAATAAAGCAAGCTTATACTGGCCATTAGAAAAACACATGTTGTAAAAGATCAGCAATTAAACAGCCTTCCTAGGCAGACTGGGGAACTGTTACAGGAGACATCTGACACTTAAAGGCTTCCCTATCCCCTTCCTGGTATGCAAACAGTAGGTTTGATAATCAAATGGATATAGCCTAAAACTCAGTTAATTCTAAACTTTCATCAGATGAACAGCAAGAACTTTGCCTGTAGTTGTTCCATGCTATTTTCAATTGTCTGTTGTACATTTGTTGTATGCTGGAGTTTCCACTGCTAGCCTGGACAAGAAGGAACTTGCATCTGCCTTCTCACCCAAATGCCTTTGAGGTACTATCAGTAATCCTCAGCTTGCAACCAGCAGCAAATTAACTGCCTCAAACAAAAGAAACAAATAGTGGGAGGAATTATATTGCATATTCCAGAAAGATCACAGCTCCAACACCAACAAAATAGCAAAGGGAACATATGAAAATGAGCAATAGTGAAGAATTTAACAGAAGTCAAGAAACGCTCTCTCCCCAACCTCCTCTTCAAGACCATCCACACAAATCAACATCTCATTACCGTTTAAGTCTCAGCTTTGTCCTTATTGACAAAGTCTTTCTCTGTATCCACACACTGTGTCTTCCCACTGGGTGCACATGATTTTTCTGTACTAAGTGAAACAGACTACCTGAAGCTTCGGCACAAATCCGAAACAGGCAACTCGAGGGATATCAACTGTGGTCGCTACAACATACAGTGCTTAAGGAAGTAGCAATGTATGTACATGTACACTATTGAAAACCCATCTGTGGTGGGAAGCAGGGCAGAAACCTTGCTCTAGAAAGACCCAGGAGGACATTGGAAGGGAAGGATTTGGAGGAAATCAAGCAGGAGGAAGATGCAGAAACAGCTTATCCCTTTGAAAATGGCAGGAATTACATTTCTAAAACAACATGAATCACTTGAAATGAAATCTGGCAAGTACTTTTGAGCTTTGGCAGAAAAGCACACATGTGAGTTTCATCAAACATCAAAAAAATGAGTCATCCCATTTCAAGGCTCCAGTCAAATGTAAAGAGAGATGTGTATGCAACTGCATATTGTAAAGGTATTCAGTAAAATCAAGAACAGCACTGAGCAGCAAAATCTGACAGCAGGACTGCTTATATTATTCCAGAACAGTTGCACCAAGATCTTCCTTTAACAGGGCTGGGGGGAAATTAATAAGTTCCATCAAATAAGAGGCTTAAAACCACATCTTGCATTTTGGAAACCCCAAAGGTGAAACTACTTCTAATATAAAATTATTTAAAACATTACAAATTAAACATTTTTAGCATTATATTATCAATAGAGGTGAAACACTGTTACTTGCAGCATACAGCATAGTATTTCTGAATACAAAGGGTCTATGTGCTACAAGCAGTGACAGAGGAGATGTTATTTTAATACCACAACACTGTTCTAGCTGAAGATGCAACCGTAACTCCCCATCCTTGTCTCTGCTGCTTTCCCTGTAGGACGGATCACTATCTGCTCTGAGATGCTCCCATACTGTCTCCAGCAGCAGAGCTGCCTTCAGGCCTTTCCAAACCCCATTTCCCCTTCCCACCCAGGCAGCGCACCACCTCCTCAGCTGTGACCACACACTGGGAAAAGGGTGAGGAGTTGTTTCACCCGGTTTACCATGCAGTAACACCATCAACTGTGTTGGTACAACGAAGCCAGCGGTAGCACCCGGTGAATGAATCACAGGGGAGGAGCACCAGCTATTGCCGCCCAAGTTTCACTGGATTGCAGCACAGAGAGCAGGTTTTAAAGTTTATTCCTGCATTTACTTCAGACTGCTGAAGTACTAGAAGATGCTGTGCCAGAAGCCTTAGTGGTGACCAACAGTTCCAGAGCAAAAGGTTTTTTCCAAACGAACTACCAATGCAACAGACCACTGTTTTGATCAGTCAATAACAAGCGACCTCACAGAGATGGCAGAACTAAGTCAGTTGGATACATACAATAAAAACTCAACTATAGCAACAGAAGTCTTGTGGAGAATGAGATACACAAAGCCTTTTGTATGCCTAGTTCCTAGTTTCTAAAATAAGCAAATTGCAAAGATTCGGAAACAGATCTCTCTTTAAAACACAAACCACAAGCTCCCCCAGGGGCTTGTACCTTTGTGCATTTCTGTCTTTTCACAGAAAAATGGGTATCTCAGAATTGCACCCCTACCTGCACCCACCAGGCACCACTATCTGGAGGGTCAACACACCAATGCTGTAATACAATACAAGAAATTTCATATATTCGTATACTACAAAGCCACATATGTCCCGTAGCATCAGCAGCTAATACAGTTTCATTCAAACTGATTTAAGATTTCTAATGAAAGTGTGCTACCCAAAGATTATTTTCTTGGGGCTTTATTTAAGAGGTCATGAGATATTTGAGTTCAGAGAACAGCAGTAAGGCAGCAAAAAAGCCTGAAACATTAATGCTTTTTCACAAAATTAATATCTTGAACGACCTGACTCTGGCTTGCATTTTAGAAGAGCAACATTTGCAATAGGAAGTAACTCCATGCAAACATGACAAAGCTTCAGGCTAAGTACAAACTGCACAGATACAATTAAAGAGCTTGTAGGCTTTTAAATATGCTTCTCTGCAGGGCTCTTTTAAAATTAAGTTGTCTTAACTAAAAAAAAATCACATGTGTCATATGCAATACAGAAAAAAAAGCACCAGGATACACATTATTTTGCACCAAACCACAAAATTTAGAGAAATTAATCACAAAAAAGTAGAAAGAAGCTCCTATACTCCAGAAACCTGTATGTTGTAAGCAGGTGTAATTCGGTTAAAAAATTACATATGAAACACAAAGGTTTGTTTTGTTTTGTTTTTTAAGTTAAGCCACAACCAAGCAAACAATATTACCTCCATTGGGCCTTTTCTATTAAATCCACATATGGCTTTGTTCAAAATGTATAAAGTCTCTATTTTTTCTTGTACACAATTTGCCTGGCAATAAAACTCTCATAACATAGCAAGAAGCTGGGGTTCAAATTTGCATGGAAAATTATTTTTATTTCTCAAGCACCCTTGAACTTGGCTATGCATGCTATTTGAATACAAATGTATGCTGAAGAAAAACATACTCTGAAACCAAAATTACCAACAAACATTACTGAGAGTGGGAAAATTGGTTTAGGGTTTGTTTGGGGGTTTTTTTGTGAGCTTCAAAAGAATTTTGGGGGAAAACTTTAGAGAGAAAAACTCCACATGCAACAGGTAATAAGAACTGAAAAAGAGAAAAATACAGACTGACACATCAACACATCAGAAACAAGACTTAGAATTCAGAAACGGAAAGCTGGGCACAAGCTTCAAAGCCAAGTTTAAAATTTACTCAGCAAGAGAAAGGAGTGAACAGAAAGTCCAAACTAGTGAGAGGTGATTTGCTTTGCTTAGTCCTGCCAGGGAAAGGATTTTCATTACATTTAAGGTAGAAGATCTTCAGAACATAGAAAGTTCTAGCAGTTAGAGCAGAATGGGAATAACTTTCAAAGAACTTAAAAATCACCACACAAAAACCAACCACCCCACAAAGGAGTGTTGTGCAAAAATATGTAAATGAGATTATTTCTATCTTGTCCATCAGTGCCTTTGAATTAGAAAACTGGCATTCCTGAGTGGGTAAGCTTCCTTCCCAGAAGATGCTGCATCTGCCTTTGCTGCCTGCACACCTGGCACTGCCTTCGGAATGCGCAAGATTTCAGTCGACGTGTCGAGACATTGTCTGGAGAGCTGCTGCTCCCGTTCTGACCTAATTACATATTTTCTGGTATCACTAACATGGACAGCTTGCTCTCCCATAACTCAACCAGTCATTTGCTGAGGAAATTCACTACGTGGATTTCACCTCCCCACAAAGCTATCATAAGGGAAATCAAGAATAACTTCATCTTGCATCCAAATTTTTTGTGGGAGAGAAAAAAATTCTAGATATTCCCCTTAATACTTCTGAAGGAAAGTTGCTTGTCTGCTGAGAGAAAGGAGAAAACAGTGGCAAAATATGAACCTGAATTTTTCCAGGGCTTTCCAGATTTATGCTTTTTGTACTTCCTGCACTCCTTAGCAGGATATATCTTTGCTCTTGCTACGTTAACACCAGATGCCCCTTTGTTAGGTGCATTTTAGCTTTGATATTGGTCTTTGATAAACTCCTTTTCACAGAGTCTGCCAGATCTTCCCCATCTCTTTCCAGTTGGACAGGGCCCCATTTGGCCAAAAATGAGCAGAAAATACCAGCAGTTCCAATGAAATCACCTATACTAAGCTGCGTCTTTCTGTTCAGCCATCACCTTTGATCAATCCCTCCCTGTTTTGCAGGCTTAAAAGTTTGATACTGCTTTATCAGGAGCAAGCAGAAGCAGAAGTTAAGAAATCTAAATCACTTAATTGCTCATCTTTCAGTAACAAAAACAAGATCAGAAATTATTCACTCTGTCTGCCTGATACGTGAAGCCCAGCAGGAACTTTCAACAATGAACTGGGTGGATAAGGCAATTCTAAGTATTATCCTACCATCCTCACCCATGCAAAGGAGTTAAAATATTCTTCAAATGTGCAGCTTAGCCACCCAATCTGACAGGGAAGAGAAGGAGGCCCTCAGCAATTTAATCAAGACTGTGTTACTATTCCACAACAGCTCAGCTTACTCGCCATTGTTTTAGGCAAGCGCCAAATGAATGGACAAGTGCCAGACTTTAAGAATGCATGCCAAGAAAAGAGTAAAAAAGTTAAACAGGAGATCTCATCCCTAATACCCTTCAGCAATGAATGACCTACTTGGACTTCTCAGTGCCTTTCAAAGTTTTCGCAAAGCTTTCTGTCCTCCCATTTACCTGAAAGAAAAACAAAACACACGGCAACAGCCTCAGTGGCAGCACAGGAGGAGAAGAAAAAAAATCAACAAGCCAAGCCAGATTTCAGCAGCACAACAGGAATCACACATTCCACAGCCCAGAGCTCCACAAGAACAGCAGAATCAAGGAAGCTCGCTTTCTGCAGAGCTGGGCCTGGAAGTTCAGCTCCCATGCACATATTACTGATGCCTCACAAGAGTGCAGTTCTCACTGGTTGTTCCCTTAGTGTGAATGGTAGAAATGCCTTATCCCTTTTGGCACAAAAAGCTGTTTCAAAGAAACAAAAGAAACCACTCAAAACCTTCCATATAACATTATTGAAACCTCCACCCCGTCAAATTAGGCTGAAATTGGTTTATTGATCTAAAGATTTTTTTTTTTTCTTCACACATGAAACACACATAAGCTTTACCACATAAGCAGTATTTCTTAGGGAACCACAATGAAAATAAAGTGGTCTGCATGAGGTATTTGGGCACCTCAACGACAAAACCTCAGTGTATCAACACTCTTACTACAAGCACTCATAGGCCAAACGTTATAGGAGAGCAATGATGTTAGTGACCAAATATTGATGATGTTAAATTCTACTAATCCAAAGTTATATTTATTGGATAATAAGTATTTCCAAGGGGCAACAGAAACAAACTAGGGAAACAGCTGCACAGCTGTGAAACAACGCTACAACACAATGCAGCTGCACAGTCATACAGGAACTACAAACTACGACTTCACTAGATATCTGAATCCCCAGTTTATCAATACGACAGGTACCCTTCCATAATCAAAAGCTGCAGAGTATTAAACTTAATTTTCCTCCTGCAACCACATGCAGAAGCATGGATTCATCAAGACAGGTACCCTCCACAATTTATTCAAACATAAACAACCTTGATGCACTTCAAGGGTGAGCACAGTAAAAGTGGAAGACCAGGAGCTGAGAATGCAGGGTTCTGTACCCAGATCCACTAGACACCTCCTGAGTGATACAAGCAACTTGCAGAGCTCCTGGCTATCACAGTTCATAGAAAGTGAATAACTTATGTCCTTCCTACCTTTTATAGATTCCTGCAAGGCCTTATTCATTACTGTTGGCTAAAAGAGAAAAAGACAGTATGTCAGACATGAGGTTCTGTGAAGAGATGCATTAAGCACATTGCAGAATTAATGAGAAATCCAGTTAAAGCAGCCCTGATTCCTGTTTGAGGTAGAAAAAACATTGTTAGTCTATTTCCTATCATCTTTTGTCACCTGGTATTCATTACCACTCTAAACACTCTTTATTTTTAAGAAAGGTTATAACAATGCCACAGTTGTATTTGAAAGGCAATGTGTATACTGGGAAAATCTAAGCTTCTTCCTCAAGAAAGAAAACACACACATGCTTTTTATCCTCTTTGATTTCTCCTCCTCCCTCCCAAATTTCACAAGGGCAAAGCGGTGGATGGGGGGGAAGGCACCTGGTCAATCATTAACAGTTTTCAAAAATGTCTTCAAATAGTTTAGATATTATTAAAACACAAGTTAAAATGTGCATTCAGTGTGTACTGTACCATGGCTTGTGTGCTACAACACTGTTACCAGTGGCAAGGATTCTCTTGGCTATCTATCTGATTTACACATACAGCCATAGGAGAGTAAAAAAAAAAAATACTCCTTTTAAAGGTATGGATCTTTACATTATACCAAACTGTGTGAAAACACTTTGGACTCCAGAAGAATTACAGCCTCATCATGTAAGCAAATCAAACTGCATATTCAGTTTCCTTTTTCTAATTGCAAACCACATATTTAATTGTTTTTTCAAGCCCTCTATAAAGAAGAACATTTAAAAGCATCCTTTTTTATGGAAATAGTAAGCTAATACACCAAATATGCCTCATAAGCTTAAGTTCTCTATCAAAAAACTTGCATGCAGCTGAACACTGGCAAACTGGCCAACCAGAGGCTTCATGCTATGTATTTTACCTTTGACACAGAAGAGAATGTAAGCTTTTTAAAAATTAAAAAAATAAGCTTGGAAGAAAGAGCACACAGCTCATGATGCTGGCACAAGGAGCACCGCACTCTAGCGCAGGACACACGTTCCACGCATAGGGTACACATACAGAACAAAAGCATTTAAAGCTTCTTTATAGTTCAGAGTAAATACGATGGGACTCACAAATGTTTATAAAGAGTAAACAGACACCGACTACTCATTGGTTCTTTCAAAAAAAAAACCACACAACAAAACAACAACAAAGGGGCATCAAATTAAATCAGAAGGAGGGAGGTTCAGAACAAATAAAAGGTAGCACTGCTTCTCAGGATTCGAGGTTAAATGAGGAATTCCTCAGTACAGGATGTTAAAAATAGTGGAAGTTTATAGGATTCAAGAAGAGAACTGTTAAGCTTACAGAAGAGAGCTCTGTAACAGCTGCTACATGAGACAATACCTTAAATCCCTCAGTACTCACAGTATTTTAGGTCACACTCCCTTGCTCTATTCTTTCTGAGACAACAGTTCGGCAGTTTTCAGAGAGCAGACCAAATATGACTGACTACTCTTGCATATCCCTGTAAACGAAGATTCACTCTCAGCACTGAAACAAGACACTTTAGAAAAGGCCACCTCATCCTATGCCAACCTTTTGTATCTACTGGGAGCAGAGGTCGCCTTAACTTTGTCCTGGTCCTCCCAATGCGGATTAGCATCAGCCCGGCTTTAGAACAGCCCGGCCCGACCTCCGCACGCCGCGGGAGGAGGAAGCGCAGGACCTGCCCACGAGGCCATTCCCGCTTCCCCCACACCCCTGAACGAGAAATGGGACCAGAGAAGAGCTCGTTCCAAAACACCCCATTTACCCCACGCCTTCAGCATCTCCGTGTCCCCTGGCGAGCACATCCACCCCCACGGGCAGAAACGGGGACCCCGTCACCCACCTCCCGCAGCCCCCGGAAACGGGAACAACCCGCCCCACTGCGGGGTTATCACCTCGCTTCTCCCAGGCTCGTCCTCCCCTCCCTCGGAGCCGGCTGCTTGCCCCGCGGGGCAGGTGTGCCGGGGAGCCGCGGGCAGCACGAACCGACTCCTCCGGGGAGTAACCCGCGGCCGCCGCGGCGCCCCGGCTGGGAGAGGCCGGCGCCAGCCCCGGGCCGCCGCCCCGCTGACAGGGAGGGTGGCGGCGGCCGGACGCGGGGGATCTTCCTTCCCAGTCCGCCGCCCGCCCCGGCCTCCGCCCGCGCCTCCGCCCGCCGGCAGCGCTGAGGGGAAACACCCGTCCACACGCGGGGTGCCGGGGGCCCGCGGTGGCCGCTCCCGCCGGGCCCGCGCCCGCCGAACCTCAGTTCACCTCACGGCCTCGCAGGGCCCGCCGGGGGCCGCGCCGCCGCACGCGGGGAGCCCGGGGCGCCGCCCGCCCGTCGCACAGCGGCCCCGCGCCCCGCCCGCCTCCGCCAGCCCCGCGCTCCGCCCGCTTCCGCCAGCCCCGCGCTCACCTCCCGCGCCCGCCGGCGGCCGCTGCTCCCGGGGCGGCGGCGGCACCCCCGACCCGACCGCACCCCGGCGTCCCTTCCTGCCGCGCGCACGCGCCCTGTGCCCCGCCGCCTATCCCCGGAGGACCCGCCAGGGGGCGCCGCGGTGCGCGGGCGGGACTGCGCGGCTCAGCGCGGTACCGGTACCGGCAGGACTGCCCCCGTGCGGCCGGCTGTTAATACCGGAATACTTTAGTGCGGTCGGCAAATGGTGTGCGCCGCCTTCCGGCCCCTTTCCCGGCGCTGTGAAGTGTTACACAGCGAAACCCTCGGGGCATCCCCCGCCTCCGCGGCCTCCTTGCGTTCCGCTGCTTGCTCGGTATCAACCTCCCCCCCGCCGGCAGTTTCACGTTCGTAAAGGTCATTTCAGAGGAGGACGTCATGTCCCCGTTGGAACCGCAGGCAGCGGTGACATTTCCCTGGTCCCCGCAGCCACCATCTCACTTCTGACACTCACCCGCAGAGGGGCTGGGGGGGCGGGGGAGTTAAGTTCAGCTCACCCCGCTGACCCGGGGCTCTGCACCCCCAGAAATGCCAGGGTCAGGCAGAAGGCCGGCCTGAGAGCACCCCGGCCCCAAGGAAACCCGGCCCAGGCTGGCTGAGTTGCAGGCAAGGGGGCTCCTCCTATTGTCCTGCCCCAGCCGGACACGGGAGAGGGAGAGATAGATGGCAGGGTTCAGCCTGCTGACGTTTCTTAAGCGCCTATCAGGAATTTCAGATTGTAACCTTTGCTCTGGGTTTTTATTACTTGCCCCTTCTGACCGGGGGAGAGGACATGCTGCAGCCTGCACGCAGCTCCCGGTTGCGGCTGGTCCTCTGGAGCTGTTCCAAGGTCCCCGGCAGCTCAGGAGCTGGAACTGCTCAGCTGCTGAAACACTCGAAGGTCAGTTGGTCTGTGTTCCCATCTCCAGCTCCTCATCTTCCTCCTCTGACCAGCTCAAGCTGTCATCTGAGTCCTCCTCCTGCGCTGCCTCAGGCTTCTCTGGATTGGCAGCATCCTGCTCACCACGGGGGTGCAACAGGCTTTGGGGGAGCTCCAGCCTGGCCCAGGAGCCAGGGTTGGCTTTGCAAAGTGTGATCTCCACTTTGGTAGGGACCATGCTCACAAAGCTCTTCTCTATTTCAATGACCTAGAGAGAGGGAAAGGTACAGTGAGCTGGGCAGGCAGCACATGCTCATCCTTCCCCTTACTGGCAGGGCCCAGCTAGAGGAGAAGAGAGGAGAGATCTCTCCTCGTATGTCAGGAGACAGAGCAGGGTGTACCTGGTGTTAGGTCTGAGCAGCACAGCAGTGCTGTTACGGAGCTCAGGATTGCTCAGCCAGCCACAGCCACGTGCGCAGCTGCGGCGCAGCCCTGCAGACACAGGCGCACCCACAACACGCTCTGCTGCCCGCGGGTGCAGGCAGCACGCACCAGAAATAAAAGCGAGAAATGCACATGCAAATTCCTGAGCCGTGCTGCTCCTCCCCAGCCAGCAAGCAGCTGAGAAGTCTGAGTGAGGCTCTAGCATCGCACGGCTGCCTGCCTACAGGCACAGCAGGATTGCAGGGGGAAACAGGGACCTGTGGGGCCAAAAACCCTTTGGGGCAATCTAGCAGCAAACCCAGAACACCTACAGAGCCAGCAGCAACGTCCAGCTGTGCTCTTAGTCCAGGATCAATTGGTGCATCCACTGACAGCCATCAAAACAGCCATTCTCACAAACAGCCATTCTCTCTCATTTCCTAGGAGAGGTGGCTATAAATGCTCGTACCTGGGTGACCTGGCACCCAGATGATCCCAACAGGAGCAAGCCAGCGCTCTGGCAGTGTTTAAAAGAGAGTAGCCAGGGTGCCTCAGGTGGCACAGAGCAGTCAGATGGGCACCGAGACCAAGCACAGTCCTGGCATGGCTCCCAGAGGATGCTACCACTATGAGATCAATAGAAAAAAAACTATTTCCCCATCAGCCTTTGCTGCTATAGAAAACTGGAGCTGTGGAGATAAACGGGTCCTCTCTGCTGCGACAGCCATATTCTCCGCAAGGCTTCAAGAGTTGGCAATGAATCCCACCCAGGGTGGGACTATGAAATGGCTGTTTGTTTGACAGATGTGCCAGCCAGGGAAGAGACAGCATCCCAGGGGCCACAGTATTTCTATGCGATAATAAAGTCAAAGCCTGCCTCGTCCTTCGTGCACAGGAAAGACTGTGCAGAAATTGCAGCAACAACCATTTTGCTGCTTTTTCAAAAGTCTGAGAATCCTCACTGTAGAGAGTAATTTTCCTCACTGGGAGCCTGTGTTTAGGGCTTCAAACACTTCTCCCAGTGCACAGGCTGCTTCGCAGCATTGCAGCCCAGCCCAATGTTGCAATAGGAAAAGGGAAATCAAAGTAAACAGGATCTTACCCCCCAGAGGTCCAGTTCTGCCTGGAAAATCTTATTCCCTTCAAAAACGATGTGAACCTCAAGCTGAAAGATCAACAGAAAAATATCTGATTGGGTAGAACAGCACTGCCAGAGCTCTTCCCCTGGGCAGTGCAGCTGCCTTCCAGCACAGTAACACAACGCATGTCCTGGCTCCACTGTAGCGGTCTGGCGATCCCTTTGGCATCTGGGAGCTTTTCACCCCCTCAGAGCGTGCTGGGTTCAGCTATCCCACCAGTCGAGGGATTCAAGCCCAGCAAAGCCACCCACTGAGGCTGAAAGTCACCAAGCCAGAGCGGTTGGGCAGATGCTGCTGCAGCAGCGAAGCTGCCAGGCTCTCAGCTTGGGGACAACAGGTCAGCAGTGCCAACCTCAGCCACAGCGACAGACCAAATAGGCCATCAAAGAGCAGCAGGCAGCTGACCGGCTCCTGCCTGGTGGCTCATCAAAATGAGATGCCATGAAAACATGCGTCCCCAGCCCAGCTCCGCCGGCCCCACTCACCGTGGTACGGTTGGCTTTCACGCTGCTGTGGGCAGGCAGGGGGTTCTTGGCATAGACTGTCACTACCACCTGGCTGCTGGTTTGGTGCCAGTCCTGCCGGCACGACACCGCCTTCTTGTCCTGCTGGGGAGAGGAACCCATCACGGGACAGCACCTAGCCCAAGTACACCCCAAACAGAGGGCACGTCTGTGCTGGAGGATGCTCCTTCACACCCCTCCTTCACCTTCTCCTGAGGTCGGCATCAGCTAAGCAAGGACAAACCCTGCCTTTTGTGCAGGTTTTTGAGGGGAGGTGGTTCGTGCAAAGGAGGACAGCCCCTGCCAGGCTGTCCCATGCAACACGGGACACCTGTGCTGTGCTTGGGGTTGCCTCAGTAAAGTGTGTTAAGAGCAGAGACATCCCCTTCTTGTTCCAGAGTAATTCTGCTGTGTCTGAGCTCATAGGTGCTGAGCACAGTCAGGAGATTCAGCCTAGAGGGCAGTGCAGGGGCTGTTGCTGAACATGAATCATGCCACCATGCTAGATTTGGGAGCCAAATGAGCCCAAACTGGCCCCATTTCACCTTTCTCCCACAGGACCCACGCCTTGTCCACGCCACAGGCAGCTTTGGCCCCACTATGCATTTCTGAGCATCACCAGGAAACAGACCCCCTGCAGCTCTCAGCACTGCCAGCCAAGGAGATGCCCCGGGAGGAATCCCAGCCCCAAACTCCAGTGACAATTAGCATGAAGCATCTGCATCACATCACAGTTCATTCACTGCAGCCTCCTTTACATCCACGGTATGTTTTCTGCTCCAGGACAAAGAACAGACTGGGCTCAGAGGCAGTTGCTCAGAGCAGAGCTGACTCAGAGGAACATGATGCACTTTCAGGTATGTCCTGGGCCACTTTGGTGCACCTTTCCCAGCTCAAGCCTGTTTCCAGCCAAAGGCTTTCCTGGGGAAACTTACAGACACATACACAATATTGGGAATTGGAATCTTCCCCTCGTTGCCCTGCCATACCACCATGTCACTGTGTAGATGAGGTCCCTCCTGGGAAGAAGTTGCAGAGGGAAAGCTTCATTAAAACCAAATTCAGTCATCTGCAGTCACCTATCAAAACTTTGGGGTTATTTTGGAGGACTTTTCCTGTGCTCAGCTGCCTGTTCCTGTGCAGCAGCCTGCAGCTCTGACTACGCCATGCCCAGGGCCAGCTCCTGCCTCATTCAGCTTCCTATTGCACATCTGCCCATGGGGTGTGAGAACTGGCACATTTTGTGAATGCAGGAGCAGCATTTTAAACAGCAGATGGGTGAAGATTAGGCATTCGCACCCCGTGCAGTCATCTGTCAGCAATTATGAAAATTAAGAGAATTAAATGCAGAAACCCACATGAATGCAGAGCAAGGGAAGAAGCTGCCCTTGGGTGCTGCTGACAGCGCTTTGCTCAGACGAGTCTCCCTTGCCCAGAGCCCTCTTACCCCCTTCACCGTCCAGCAGTGCCGCCCGCTGCTGCAGCCTGGCTGCTCCAGGAAAGCACTGAAATCCGTCGTTTTGACTCCACAGCAGCTCCAGTACTTCATCCTGGGGAGAGTGGGGTGACCTGAGTGGGGAGAGCCTGCGGGAGCAGGAGAGGGGACCACAGCAGGGTTCCGGGTGGCAGGGGAGAGGGGCTTGGCACCTGCAGCTCACTCTGCCCAGCTGTCATCTGGGGGTGTCACCCACGGCTGCACCAGCTGTGCTGCTGAGGCCACACAGCCTCGCTATGCAGCACGTTCAGGCCTCAGCAGGGGCAGTTTGCTCCCTGGTAAAAGGTTGTTTCTTACCCCTCATGAAAGACAGGAACTCCAGGATGGAAAGTACAAACCTCTGTGTTGCTCTCAGGGCCCTGGTAGATCTGTGGAGTGAGAAGCAGAGGAAAGTTTTTGGCTGTGCTTCTAACACAGCGTGGCATGGCGCATCCGGGCATCCACCTGTTGGTGCCCATTCCTGCACAGGGCACAACACGATGCCCAACATTACCCTTTCATGGGGCCCAGCATCTGTGAGGACTTGCTCTGGGACGACACCCAGTCACAGCCCAGCACTGGCCCCTGCTCCCAGCTGGCAGGGCAGCCACCCTGGCTTCACCAGGACCCCCATGTCATCCCCACGACCATGGCAGCAGCTCTTCTGTGTGCCCTCTCCCAAACACAGCCTGGTACCAGCCTAGGGCTGGGCAGCATTGGAGCAGTGGGCAAGTTTGGACACCACAGAAACTCACTCTGAGGTGCAAGGGGCCATTAATCCATCCTGTTCCTTCCCCTCCTTCCCAGAACATGTCAGTCTCATGTCCTCATTCACCTCCTGCCTTTTGCTCCCTGCTTGCTCCCCTCTCTGCTGCTTTCAAAGTACGCCGGCCCTCCCACGGTCCTACACAAGGTTGCCTTGGGGCAAGATAGAAAGTGGGCTGTGCTGCATTAATTAACTGCAGGTGGGAATTATTCCACATGCATTTTACCTATATGCCCATATGCTGAATATATACTATATTTCATTGCGAGCCGTTAGCAGCAGTGAAATCCAAATGTACCACTAATGGAGGAATCTGGAAGCCTCTCGCAGGACTGTGGCTGGGAGGTGACAGAGGCAGCCAGTCCAGGGAGGGGATGAGCAGGAGCACACAGAGCAGATGGGCACTGCCACCTCCCACCCAGCCAGCACCCTGTCCCACGCCTGGTGGCAGCTGGGACACAAGCCCTCATGCCAATCCTGCATTGCTCCTGGCCCCACAGAGCAGATTGTGCAAAGATGGGACCAAAGATGGGTACTCACCGCCTTGCAGGCTGTGTTCTTGCAGGTGGTGCCAGCTCTCACCTGGGCAACCGCCTCCCCTGCGAGAGCAACACAGCTTCACCCGGGGCGTGTGCTGCCCACACCTGCTCGCAACCCCCCCCACAGCCCCACTGCCGGCTTGCCAGCGCTGCACAGCCTTTTGCAATGCACCTGGGACACAGCTGTGCGTGTTTGCAGGTGGCTGAGCACGCAGCACCTGCCACCCAGTGCTGAACGTGCCATGCAAACCTCCATGCTGAAATTGCCACATGCAGCCCCACTGCCGTCCATCAGCTCATCACTACCTGCACAACTGCCCTCAGGTTCCTTGTCCTTGGAGGACAGGTTCAGTTTCTCCAGTGCCTGCTCCAGAGTCCTGGATACTTTGATCGGCAGCAGTCGTCTTGGCTCATCAGAGCTGGGAAACAGCAACAGCAAAGGCCAAGTGGTTTTTTATTTGCATTTCAAGTGTCATTGCCTCTCCTGAGGAAGCAGCAGGGCAGAACACATGCAGAAAAAATGGCATAGAACGGTGACACTTTTAGCTGAGCGTGTCTCACCTTGGTCTTTCCCGCTGCATCTTCTCAGCTGATTTTGGTCCTTGGATGATGAGCTCCTCTACTGGTTCGGCCTTTGGCTTGTCTGAGGTCTCCTCTTGGCTGAAAGGCTCAGGGGGCTTCTCCTTGCTGTGAAACCCCTTTGTACATCCCTGAGCGGCAGAGGCAAGCCTGATGCCCACTTTGCCCTCCCTAACCTGGCGGCTGCTCCCAAACCCTGTGAGTTTTATGTGCTCTGGTGGCTCTGTGTCCTGCAGGGATGGGGTCTGACCCTGCACCAGGGCAGGGCCTGTGTCCAAGGGGATTCCCAGGGAAAAAACGGGGCAGCATCTTCACTGGGGTCATGGCAGAGAAGTCTCAGTGATGCTGCACCCCAGCATGGAAGCTGAAGGGCAGAAAGAGTCTCCCCCATGTCCACAAGCCCCTGCTGCCTCCTGCCTCCTCCCCAGATCACTCAGACATTCACAGCTGTGCTGGCACTGGGGGGATTTGTGTTCATCCCCCAGGATCCTGCTGGGGGATCCCTTCCAGTACCCTTCTCCAGGAGTGCCTGCCCTGCACTTTGGGAGCAGCACCCTTGCTTGCAGGGTCCATGGAAGCAGACAGGAAATCCCTGGCCAGAAGGGCGAAGGGGACAGCCTTGGCACGGAATCAGGACAGGACAGGACAGAACAGGGGGAAGGAGGAGCGGACAGGGGAGCAGCAGGTGCATTTGAGCTGGCAGGTTGCTCACCTTTATGGAGAGGAACTCAGAGAAGTCTGTTGTGCGTTTCTTGCAACAAGACCAGCCCTAGGCACCAGGAGATGACAAACCGGTCAAGTGTGGGCAATCCCAGCGGGCACAAGGTCCCTCCCTGCAGCTGCAGCCACAGTTCCTGCCCCACTCACCTTCAGGGCATCGTGGAAGATGGGGGCGCCTGGGTGGTACAGGCAGGAATCTGAAAAGGGAAAATCAGGCAGAACCTTTCAGGAGGAGCAATCCTGCCCACAAGCCACTCATGACACCCGGCAGCTCCTGAGCCAGCTCCTGTCACACAGGCTGCCCGCGCTGGGCTCAGCTCAGCCCTGGGCTCAGCTTAGCCCTGCTTGGAAGCTCAGGCCACGGCATGGTAGCCATGGCCGCAGATCGGGAGATCACCACGAGGTCCTGCTCACCCCAGTGCGAGGCAGAAAAACCTACTTACCCTTGGTGTTGTGTTCAGGATCAAACCTCTGCCCACAGCCCTTGTTGTAGCACAGCAACGCCATAGCTCAGGCGTACTCACGATGTCCTTCGCTCCTTCCACAAAAATCCCATAAATCTCACTCCTGCCCGTCATCCCCCCAGTCTCCAGCCCAGGCGCTGGGAGGTGGCTTTGCCTATCTTTGGAGGCAGCCGGAGGAGGTGGCTGGTAATTGGAGAGCAGGCTAAACATGGACACAGCAGCTCGGCAGCTGACGGGACCCGGCGCCCACGTTATCTGGAGAGGCATTTCTGTCCTGCCCCTATGCCCGGCAGAGGGAAGGGGCACTGCAGGGTGGCTCTGCAGCTCGGGTGGGCAGAGGACGTCCCAGCAGCTGCTGTTCCAGCAGCATCTGGCACGGAGGCATCAGCACCACCACCAGCTCGGGACAACCTACGACTCCTCCTGACAAACTGTGCTCAAGTTTCTTTAGTGTTTGTAGAAGCAGCTGAAGGTTTCCTGAAAAATAAAGGGAAGAGACTTTCCAGCATCGCAGGGAAAACCTATGCTGATCTCCACCAGCCCCAAAAGACACAACAGAGGCACCAGCAGATCAAAGCAGTGAGTGTGGCCATGACATCCTTCCATGCAGGGTCTTGTGCAACCCAGGGATGAAATCTGTCCCCTGGAAGATCATTGTCATCACAGAAGAAGAGCACAAAATGTTACATGTACACCCTGTGCCCAGGGGACGTTGTTTTGACTCCTGCTCCTATGCTGGGACCCAAGAGTTTTCCTCCACAAATAGGAAAGCCTTTTGAGATCAAAGGATTTACTTAGTTCCTAGAAGGCTCTAAACCCAAACCTAAACCCGGGGAGTCTGCTCGGAGGGGGAGCCCACAGGGTCTGCTATGGCTGATGTAACCCTGTCCCTGTCCCACATTGTTCGTTTAGCCTCATTCAACCCCCTAGAACAGCCTGTTGGATCTGCTGCTTCCCCAAGGGGATCTCCAAAGTTCAGAGTCAGCATGAACCCTTGCTGCAATTCTGGAGCTCACCTGGGAAATGACTCCAGACTAATAGGGCTTTTCCTTGTCATCTTGTCAGGAAGGAAGATGCCCCCACAGAACGGGAGGCCATCTGGCCTCTTTATACCTGGGCAGTCTGGGTATCAACCCACATCCAACCCAAAAGCTAGGAGAGAAACGTAGGTGCACTGGGGAATTGTCACACGAGCATGAGGCACGTGGCTTCAAGCTGATTCCTCCCTCAAAGGACTGCAGTGCCTCAAGACACAATAAATGACCCAAAGGCGGGTAAAAAAAAATGCCACTGGCATCCAGAGACTCCACTCAGGTGGGAGGGTTCACTTTGGACCCAGGTAGAGCCCTGTGATGGGGGCACTTGTGGTCCCAGGGGCTAAGCAGAACTATAGGGTTTCAGATCTCCTTGTCCTTTCCACGAGCGCCCAGCAAGGCTGCAGCTGTCACCATCCCTGTGCCAGTGAGAATCTGGAGCTCGGGTTACCTCGCATGCCTTGGAGGAAACAAACACCCAGAGGATGCTGTGGCTGACCCACACACCAAGGCACATTGCACAGGCACCAGCAGATATCTGGGGAGGCGGGGGGGATACAGCTGAGCAGAGCCCTCTGAGCACCTGAGGAGCAGCAGCAAGCAGCCAAGAGCATGCAGCAGCATTGCTCTGCCCTCGCTCCTCTGCTGCTCGTGTCTGCAGGGAATGAGGTGGCTCAAAAGACAGAAGATACTGGCAATATAGCACAGACAGCAAATTGGGGTGTCCACAGCTCCTGGCCCAAGGGGAGGCTCCCCAGGGAGGACACGGTGAGGGAACACAGCCAGACAGCAGCTAGGGTCATTACAGGGTTACTGCTCCAACACTCTGGTCTGAACAATTACACCTTCAAACTGGAATCAGCTGCCCAGCTGATGGGAATTTTCTCCCCGTAGCTCAGGCAGTGTCTTGCTCCAAAGACATAATTTAATCTCCTAGGAGCTGAGCTGCTGAAGGAGCCCATTTACTCCAGCACTCACTCTGAAAATGCATGCAATATTTCTCACCAAAAAGCGCACTTTGGTCCTCAAAAGTGTCCAGTCTGCTCCTAGGAGTCAGTTTTCTCGTCATTAGCTGGCATCCATAATGAAAACCTGTTGCACAAAATAGGCTGAACTGGCTGAGTATGTGGGATTTCACAGGTTTTCCTTTGGAGGGTCCTGTTGCCTTAAAGCGTGGCCGTTGTGAGCACAGGTAGAGCCAGGCTGTAGTGAGGGAAGAGTGACCCAAGGGCAGCATTGTGCCTGGCTGAGCTCCCCGTCTCTCCCTCTCCTTTTGGCCACCTCTGGCATCCAGGTGACCCAGGTAGACAAGCAGGTACCTGAGCCACGACCAAGACAGAAGAGGGAACGATGGCTCCTTTCAGCAAGGGCACAGGAATTCACAATGTCCTTCTTCCAGCTCCCAAAGGTAGCTCCCTGGAGAAGCAGTTTAGCATATTCCATCACTTGTACCTTTCTATGATAAATGACAGCTTCCAGTGAAATGCACTGTGCCAGAAAAAAAAGTTAGTCTTCTGCTTTGATGTGACAAAATTATCCAGGTACCAGTTGGATTTTTCAGATTTATCTTTGATTCTTACAAATGCAGTCATTGTTGTTTAATAGGAAGCTGTGTAAAGCACAAGATATAACTTCTGAAGCTGACAAATGATGGGGGTTTAAAGCTAAAAGCAAAGTGATAAGCACCAGGCTGCTCATCGGTCCTTGGTCTGGTACAAACTGATACTGCATAAGTGCATTTTAAATAAGCGGATCAGATATAGCAGAAAAAGGCAAGGGTGTCTCTTCATCATAGTCAAAATACTTCATCCATCTGCAACTACATAACAGCCAGAGATCAGGAACAGCACGCAGAGGGAAGCTTTCCCTTCTGCACACTGGCTGAGCCTCAGCACATCACAACAGTGCCTGTGCGTGGTGCAGCCTCGGGAGCTGCCCTCGCTACCTGATCCAAACAGCGCAAGCGCCAACAGCAAAACCCAAAGTGCTTCAGCAGCCCCAGCATGAGTGCGTGCCCTTGAGCCTTGCTTGTTCCTGCGCCCAGCCATCAATCTTGCACTATGACCAGTCCCTGGTGCCGTTTCTCCCTGCTGCCCGCCTCTGAAAACCTCAGTAATAGTAATGGTTTGCTTTACAATTTCCTTACTAGACCCTGTCACAGGCTTTCATAAAGCAAATGAGAATAGTTACCTCTAGCGTTCACACCAGCGTTTAGTTTTCTTTGCTGTCACTGATCTTCAGTTTTCACCTGGTATTGGTCTTGTGATCTTGTCAGATGGAGTTTTGAGCAGTGCTAAATCCGTCCCTCCCCATGATTTTACACACCTACTCTATCATTTTTCTCCCAAAGAAAGGCAATAACCAGACCCATCCTCATCTTACACTTTAATAGGATTGAGGCAGTAGCACAGTGCTGCTGAAAATTTGAGCTCTTCCGTTTCCCTTTTCTTTTGACTGCTCACTAACAAGCAAGCCAGGTGAACAATGGGGAGAACAAGAAACAATACAGGCATCTGGGTGCAACTTCACAACTTCTTCTCCTAATATTTCACACTTTGGAACTAAACGTGCTTACAAAACACCCATGGCATGAGTGAATGTCTGCTCACCATGTTCCAGACATGACCCACAAGACCAGGTGCATCCTCTCTGCAGGGCAACACAAAAGCTAATCAGCATTCTCACCAATTTTTTTTTTGAGATTTTGCAATATTTAGATGTCCTAGAAAATGCACCAGCTGAAAAAGTCACCAAACTCTTCATACTGTGCCTACATTTAAGTCACAATCCCTGTGATAATCACCATTAAATACCATATCACCTGAGCAAGCCGGCTACTAGTCCTGATGCTTTCAAATGGGGAGAACAAAACCAGCAAAAGAAACGAAAGCAGCAGCTGCTGCAGTCTCTCCAATACAGCTTCCTATCAAGCATCCCATTGCAGGCTAATTATATGCCATCAAATGACAGGGGTAAACCAATAAAATCCTCCAGTGACTATTTCATCTTTCCCTACCTACAGAGGGACCAAACTCTTGATTTTTTTAAGGTTATTGCCTTGGTAACAGTAGGTATTTGAAAATGTTTTCATCTTCCCTATTATTTCACAAGTCTGTAAGGCAGCTTCTTATGCTGTAACTCGCATATAAATTTCCCACCTAAATTTACCTTTAAGCTTCTCTGTCTGGTCCCCCCTCAACTCAAAGAGTTTCAGCATCAGAACACAACTCTCAGGAGGCTCCTGTCCCACAGATTCCCTCGGGTATGACACAAGGCGACGTGCGACTGTCGCCGCTGACAGCTACGAGTGCTCTGCTTCCTGACCCAGCGCAGGAGCTCAGAGCTCTGCAGGAGGGTTTGCAACTGCAACGCAGGGCAGACAGACAGACAGACAACTCTGTGATATGCAGATGAGACAAATCAAACTGCACTCCCAGGGACACACAAACAAGTCTCACATCTCGGCTCTCTGCATCCACAACATGGACACATCGTAGGTGTGTCAGGAAGTCCCTTGTTGTACAGGGTGTTCCAAAAAGATGGACACAATTGCAGAGATACAGCAATTTCAAATTGGGTCCATCTTTTTGAAACACCCTGTATTTTGAAACGCTGAAGTTGAAGGTCTCATTCCAACTCAAAGTTCTTTCTGTGACAAGGAGAACTGCTAGAAAATTCTCAGGGATTGAACACACTCTTTATAGAGCTATGCAAGAATGATTTGCACCATAATCTGAAGCTTGATTTACTTCGATCCATATGTACACATTGTTATTAAAAAAAAAAAAAGACAACACAACACACCAGATAAAAAAGGCTTAAAATTCACTTTAATGCATTCCTGTAACATTCCTCCGACAAACTCAAACTTGTTAGTGGGACAATTACAGCTTGTGTTTAAACAGTTTACACTAAATGAAAAATCTTGTAGTACTTCTACACAAAAGACAGGCAAGGTTAAGATTATACAAACATTTTTTTTTTCAGTTAAATCTTCAGCATGAGATACAGTATCTTTGTCCAATAGATTGTACTTTACTACCAGTAAAAATAAACAGTGATACAACACATTATCAAAAAATTCATCCAAACAAAAGCCTCCGAGCCATTAAGGCTGCACGTGACAGTGAACAGATGGTCCAGATAAAAATAATAACTACAAGTTAGGAGAAAAAAGGAAGAGAAAAATAAATGAACACAAAATCTCCCCCAATTCACTACATGACGGATCATCTGGAGCTCTATAAATTTACAGAATTATGGGAGCTGCGAAGTACCCAGATGCTGCCCTAGTTCTCCAGAGACTTCCCTGTGCTCTTAAGCAAGGTATGCTACGCTAAAGAAATGCCAAGACATACTGCAGTTTTATCTAGTTTAGTTTCAGGACTTCAGCTGCAAATAGGAAACCTGGAATGGTCAAGGCATTAAGGTCCTTGCCAGATTTTACCGTTACTGAACAACCACGGCAGCCTCCCAGAATCCATTTTTCACATTGAAATCATAGGAATGCACCACATGAAATCTTCTAAAACCTTTACCAGTCAGACTGCACTCCCCTCGTCCTAGAGTGGCTTTACCAAAACAGGCCCTAATTAACTATTTTTAATATCCCCCTCCCCCTACCCACCCCCCAGTTGAACCCTGTGTGGCCTGCCAAGATTCCATTCCTCTTTGGGGCCTGTGCAGAGGGTAGCTTAATCCTGTCAGTATCTGCGACGCTTGTTAGGGCCAAAATCACCCCCTGGATTTCCTCTGTTGAAGGCAGGTGGGTTCCCTCCCATCGCTCCGAGGCCTTCCATCGCACCACCCTGGCCAAAGCGATCTGCAGGCGGCGGTGGAGTCTTGTGATGAGGACAACGCAGAAGAAGCAGGGAGAAAAACAAGGAGCAAAGGGCAAGTTAAAGTCATCCGAGTTGGTTCAAATTCTACCACAATTCCAGGTGACCTTGCTACAAACCTTCGCCCCACCACAAATATCCCCAAAGCCCAAAAACTTGACTGACAGGACCACTGCAGGACCCAAATCTCTTTCCCCACATAACCTGTAGTCAAGCAAGCTGGAATACAGTCTGCACCACCTCACAGAGCAGTGCCCTGCTGTGGAGCATGTGAGTAATGCAGTCTGGGAAAGGAGAACTTCACATTTCTAACACATTCCTTCACTGAAACAAAACGCAAATGAGGAGCAGTGAACTGCTATGGCACTATCACACTCCATGTGTACACTATACTCCAATTGCAAAATAAGTCTGTGACACTAGTTTTGTGCCCTGATCATATCCTGTTATTTCCATTCCTTTGGCTCTCTCTTCCCTCCCAGCTCTTCCTTCCAGCAAGGAGAAGATGATGAATGGATAATTTAGGTTGGAAGGTACCTCAGGGGGTCTCTAGTCCAACCTCCTGCTCAAAGGAGAGTCAGCTATGAGGTCAGACTAGGTTAGTCACAGCTTTATCCAGCTGGGTCTTGTAAACATCCAAGGATGAAGACTGCAGAACTTTTCTGGGCAAGGTACTGAAGGTACTGGGGCTAAGTGACTATGTAGACCAGAGCTGCTTTACACCAGGCTCAGGGGTTCCCATTTATTCTTGTCCATGGGTTCACAGCAGTGACACATTTATAAGCAAGGCAATGTGATACATATATGCACACCATAATTGGTATTATTAATGCAGATGACTCCATGGTATTGCCTGGTTCTACACAACACAGACCTAAACTTCAGTAAAATTATCAATGGGGAGGTCCCAGGGACTCTTGATCTTCACTTCACTGGCAGCGCAGCAGAGGCACTAGCAGTAACACAGCATTCCATCTACCTAAAACCTCCCTAGCAAATGTTTTAGCACCAGCTACCTTGGCAGTAAAGTAAGTAGTTCTTAGAACTGGCTCCATCTGCTGAAACTTACCAACTAGTATCAAGGCAAGATTAACTTCTAAAGATTTCAGCAGGAGTTAAGCAACAGGTCTAGGTAGACAAACAAGCTTCAACTTTAGCAGCATAGTGCTTAACAACAAAACCAACATAATCTGCATTTAAAGGTGTGCACAAAAAGCAGATGGAGATACATTACCATTCCCATGGCTCCATCAGGTATCATAGCTCCAGGACCAGTCGCAGGAGGTGCAGCAGCTGGGACATTGGTACCACCCATAGCTCCTCTATTGTTCATGCCAATGGTACCTGGAAAAGAAAACTCAAAAATAGTCCTGGCAGACACAGTGACTGGAGTCTACACATCACTCCAGAGCCACAAAACACCATATGAGCTCCACACAGCATTATATTCAGGGACACAGTCCTAATCTAGTAACTAGCTTTGCACTACTAGGTCAAGACAAACTGATCTTGCATTCCAGTATTATCTGAAACCACAGCAGGCTCTAACAGTCACCACCTTCTTCAAACACTGAGCCCCCATTGCCTTTCTTGTTTGCTCTTGTACACACGGCCTGAAACTCTAGATCGTGTAGTCAAAATACGGAATACAGGAATCATGATTATTTCCTGGACGCAAGGGCTAGCACTGCATGTCATACCAGTTCTGGTATCAGTACAAACTTCTGAAGCACACTGTGAGTCCAATAGCAACTTCAACCAAGCCTTTTGCTTACCGAACTGAGTCTTTCACAAATGTACGGTAGTGCTTCATACCCAAATTCTGCTGTTTCCTGTCACATGAACACTTCCTGTCACTGAACTGGTAGAAGATTACTATGACTGAGTTTCTAAATAAGAAGCCAATAAAACAAGACTACTCAAAAAAATGTAGAGACTTTGTAAAGGAAAAAAAGAACACACATAGGAACAAAGACGGCAACAAAATACTCTTACCTCCCATACCCATCTGTCCCATTCGCATGTCTGGTGGCTCCCTCTGCAAAGAGACACACTCGTTTCAAATGTAATTATACAAATTCAATGAGTTCTGAGGTTTACTGCTGAAAACTGTGTAGAAGAGTCATTCCCAGGGTACATTTCAAAAGCAAATGTGAGCTACCTTCACACCACTAACTGCTGAACAAACTGGCCTTATCTTAAATATCTCATTCTGAAAGACCATTTTTCACAATCATGGTAAAACATCCAGCAGCAAAGCTGCATGTGCAGATATTACCAAACGGCAGCATAAAGCGATATCTGATATCTGGATGGAAAGATCTGCAGAGCAGCAGTAACAAATTAGATAGAATTAGTTTTGCTACTTCCTCAGCATATCTAAGCAGCTTTTCCTGTTGAAAGGAATGCAAGTTCACATGAAGATGCAGCACGGGGTCACTTGCACTAAAATACCAGTTAATAACTTCAGTTTCTCTTCTATTAGCTGAGTATAGGGGACACATCACAGATCTCCCTCACTGTGAAGCTAGGAGCACCTCCCTTCAGTGTGGGTACTACTTTTTACACAGTGGGAACTAAAGATCAGAGGTCACTTCATCCATAGCCTCAGTGACACTGTTTATCACTAGAAGGCACTATTATTTAGAGAAATCAGGAGTTCTGCTATGCAGGGTAATATTCACACATATAGGTCAGTCACACAGTTTCAGCCTTTTTGGTTTGACATTTATCTAGTTTATCTGCTTAGGGGATAATGTTTTGCTAGGATACATAAACACTTGTATCAATGGCATTGAACCACCTCGAGAGCACTACAGCTGCCTCCACAATAGAAAAGCTGCTGGGACTCATTAAGACAGTTTTTTATAGAGCTAGAGATACTGCTGTTAAAAGGTAGATTACCACACATTTTACTTTACAAGAGAACACTTGACCAACTGACTTTCAAGTACAAGCAAGTCACATGCTTGCAGCAGTGCCTCAAGTTGGGATCACTTCATCTAAGCATGACTAAGAAAGACTGCAGGCTAGCGATACAGCCAGGCATAAAACCACTACACGGTTCTGAAGCCGTACTTCAGGACAGCACATCTTTGTTATTGTTAGAATAAAATGAGTTAGCATGTATTTTTCTGAACAGTAAGACAGCTAGAAGTGCTAGAACCGGTCCTACATGAACCACAGTGGGTCAGTAACTGGGCTATTCATATTTTCCAGACTAAACTGCATTAAGATTGCAGAGAGTCCATAATTCAGGGCAGAATGTGCTAAAGGTGTAGAGTCCCTCAATCAACAAGTTAAGCATTCACAGAAAGCCCTGTGCTGTGGAAGGGCAAAAATCTAATAATGTCAGTGTCCAGATATAACGGGAAGGTAGAAGAACACATACCGCATCAGGAAAATTCCCTTTAAAGCCTTCCTGCTGGCGTCTCATCATCTCTTCTTGCTGCCTTCTCATTTCCTCCTCACGGCGTCTGCGTTCTTCCTCTTGCCTGCAAAAAGGTCCAACGATGCTCAGCACAACATACACCAACAATTAGTAAAAAGCCAAATACTAATCAGAGGAAGAAACTCCTGACTCTTCCATCTTAAATCAGCTGTACACTCTCCCTATTAATAAAAAGGCCCAAAATAACAGCTGCACTTTAGGTAGTAATTAAATTGTCACACTGACCAATTAGGTGCACTGAAGAAGCATTTCATTCCACAATATTATGGATTCACATAATTTCATAACCTGCCCCCTTACCTGAGTTCCAACTGTTTACGTTTTTGTACTTCCTGGTTATGCAATTCCTCCATTCTCCTCAGCTCTTCCTGGCGTCTCATTAAATCTGTAAAAGATGACAGTAAAGAAACCAAACTCAACTCCCATGCCACCTCTTATCAATTCCTGCACTAGAACCACAACACACAAGAGAATAAAGTAACGGAGCCTCCAGCAGTAGAGAAACATCACCCGTTCACTTGGTGCTACCATGCTTGGTTACGAACCAAGCAGCTGCCCCACAGCTCACGTTCAGCGTGCTCTAGCCTGTCTAGCAAGTTACCCACCCCTGGATGCTCCATGACTAAGTTCCAATACTGTATTTATCTTTGACTGGTACCTTGCCGCATGAGCATAACTTGGTGCTCATGGCGAGCTGCTTCCATTTCCATTTCCAGCTTCTCTCGAGCTTCCTTGATGTTGCGGTCTACTTGTTCTTGCTGCTGCTTCTCCATTTCTATTAGAGCCTTCCAACGCATGGCATATTCATACTCAAAGCTGCCAGGCTGTGCAAATCGAGGAGGCTGCTCGCGTTCCCTGTCAGACAAGGAAGAACTAGTGAATGCTTCACAGCAAGGCGGAACCAAAAAAAATATATTTGTGTGTTAAATGCAATGGCAAATCCTCTTAACAGTTAGAAATTTATTTCTTAGTGCAACAAGTAAGGAACCACTTTGTCTTTTACTTTCTCACAAATAGCTGTGCCAGAGATGGCAGTTTCTCTGCCCCTCAGGAATTGCCTTATTGAAAGGAGAAACTTAAGCAGAATCCTCCTGCAGGATTCATTATATTAATACATGGAAACTGTGTCCCATTCTCCTCTGTAACAAGCAATGACACTACTTTCATAAAACACCAGATTACGGGTAAAAACATTTAGAAATACTCTTGAAAGACAGAGTCTTTTTTTCCTTGCTGTACATTTTACAGACAGATCAACTCCAGAAACAAACACTGCCCAAACATGGCTGTTTATTTCACTAATTTATGCAGCTGCTGCACCTGGAGCACATGACTATTCCCAACACAGCCTCCCAGCTCCTGAAGCTGTCTGTCATAGTCCTCACTTGAAAATTTCATGAGCTCACATGGTTTACTAATTCCCACTGCTCAGATCACACGATACCTACCTACACTGGGAAGCCTTCAAAGACTACAGCCTTTGGACAGCTCCACAGTCTCCTCATGCGATTCACAAAATTGCTTAAATTTTCACTGTGGGTTCAAATCTCTTTCCTCAACAGACTTTCGTAATACTTACAACAAGTACCTTAAGTGTTTGCTTCATGTTCTCATCAGAGCAACGGGATCTCATGTTGTCTTAAACTGAGACAATTTTTTATTCCATCAACTGAAAGCCACCCTCCTAAGACCAGGGGACTAAATCAATGTCCTAGTCCACAGTTAGTCTCATGTACTGTCACACGGCAGGCACATACTTGTGATATTGCTGGTTTTTGATGACTAGTTTCTCTGGAAGCCCCTCTTCATCATCATACTGATCCATGGGCTCCACAGTGACAGGCCGAGGGAATCTGTAAAGAACAGATGAGGTACTTTCAAGAAAATTCAAGAATAAGCTTGCAGTGTAGGAAAGCATGTGTATTGTGTCTGAACTGGACTGCTTTTAGCACTGCTCACAGCAGTTCAGAGCAGTTGAGGATCTCAACCAAACAGAAACCAGAAATCACCCTGAACACTTCTCTTTTTTTCTTTCCAGAGTTGAAGCTGAACTGTTAATCAATGTAATTGTGGAATCCAGACGAAAATTGTACTGAAAGAACACCTGCAGTTACTGGTTCAGATTAACAGCTTAACTGGAACCTGACGTCCTCCGGTAGTATCTACTCAGCATGAAGTCTTAGAGTCCCTTAAAGTGTTTTTTCTCCTTTTTCTCCCTCACCACATGGCCAATCACAGGCTGTGCAAGTTCTTGTGTGCCTTCTTACAGCTGCCTAAAGTAAAGAGTAACTACACTGCTCCCCACTGGAGGCTGCTGGCTGTACCAGTCAGTCATACACTCCTGGCAAGACCACCATGTGCCACCACTGGCAGGCAGAAGTGCTCTACAAGTGTCTATCGGGCCCTGTCTGAATTTCCCTCCCAAGAAATCCACTGGTGCACTTCACAACACAGACACTACCCATGTCTGCTTCTGTCCTCCTGGAAGTATCTAACAGAAGTGTCCCCAATCTCTGAATTAGCTCCCCACCACAGCACTGACACTGCTCATGCCAAGCAGAAAGCAGCACCACAGCTTCTCGTTAGCTCCTCAACCCCATTTGCCAGAGCTGCGGAAATGGAAGAGAAACGAACACATTATGCCAAGCAGCAAGTGGTGCCCAGACTCCAGCAGGAAGGCAGGATGAGAGGCTAAAATCTCCCTCCTCAGCTGAAGATCCACAACGTAGCTTCAACGTGACACCGTTATTCATAACCTGATTTTCCAATGTAAACCAATTCCAACTAGTTTATCTAGCTGTTACTGTCATGAACTAGGGCAAACCAGAACAAATTTAATCAAAACCAAACCATAACTAGAAATAAGCAACATAATGGTTTGCTGTCCTATAATCTAATACACTGACAGCTATGAAAAGATTGAATGTTTCCCTCAGCTGCTCTCAGTTTTACACTGGTAGTGATTAGTTTTGCATGATCACTTCAAAAAATTTGTTTTCATGGTTCTTCCAGGATATACATTCCTGAATCAGCAGAAGCTCCCTAGCAGCAGAGCACTACACACTAGGCTGGTTACCCCAAAGAGTCTCAGGGAGAAAAATAGATATTAAAAAAAAAATCTCCTTTTTGAAACGCGTGTACTGCTGTGCCATATGCCAGCCTCCAAGAAAAAGGGGAGAAATGCGAAGCGCAAAGCTTATAAAATAATTTTAGAAATTAGCAATGTAGCCCAAATCTCAGGAAGTATTCTACTCACCAATTCCAGTTGCATACATACAAAATACAGTCATTTTTATTTCTAAAAGATCAAAAATGTCTCCCTCTTAATAGTTAGAACAAACCATGTTCTGTGGAATGCATCTACAACCAGTCACATAGTTATGCGAGAAAATGCTATCTTGCCTTATGATATTCAAGCACAGGGAAAAAAAGTTTATGATGGTGAAAACTCCAAACAATCCACCTGACCACCTTGTCTGACAGATTCCATGCCCACAGTGGTGGGTCTGCAGTGCATGTTGCTGAGTGGAGTCCCATCCCAAGATTCGCCTCTGAAGCAACCCAGAGTGCATAATTAACACACTTGAGCTTTGTTTCCAACAAATCACATCGATGGAAATAGCTCTTGTTTCTTTAAAGCTGCTTTAATTGCCCTAAGAAGGCTTATCAGGAAGTTTTATGCATTTTCCCCACTAGCAGCTTCCCAGAAGAAAGTTTTCTGACCTGAGTTTCAGCACAGACTTACTCTTGTTGGAACAAAGCTAAGTACAGTTCTCCCCTGGTAAATCACCTATCACCTCCTGCCCCACACCTCAACTGCCCTACTCTGGTGTTTAGAAACAACACTCCCAAGCCAATGACAACCATCAAGCCACACGGTATCACACTTCTCGCCCTCCACACTTACGTAGTGAGCAGGAAAGACCCATCGCTACATCTGTCCAGGGCTTTCCTAGCAGCAGGCTTCCCTGAGAACTCCACGATGCCTTTCCCAGAGGATCGTCCTCTGTCATCCACAATAACCACAGCCCTTTCCACCTGGCCAAACACTGAGAAGGCTTCCTCCAGGAGCTCATTGGACACAAACTGAGGCAGGTTCCTGACTGTCAGCGATGCGCTGTGGCATGCAAAACGCACTCTTAGCTGCTTCCCACGTAGCGGCATGTTGTCTAGTTCCACCTTTGCAATCTCTGCCAGAGTGCGAGTTTCCTGAAGATAAAAAGAGTTATTATTAAAACTCTCAATGCAGTACAGAATCAGCCAGTCACAGTCGCAACAGTCATGAGCCTATTTCCCCTGAACAAGTACTTCACAGAGAGGAAAAAATAATCCTCTCATAGCATGGTAAAATGTGCCCTAACAAAGCATGGCTATTCTTGATCATCAATGACTCCAGCTGAATAGGCATGCACAGAGTTTGTGAGAGAAAAATGTATCAGACATAAGCTTGGCCCAATAGCCAGTGCAAACTAAGCAATCAATTAAATTA
Source organism: Patagioenas fasciata (assembly GCF_037038585.1). Lineage (NCBI taxonomy): Eukaryota > Metazoa > Chordata > Aves > Columbiformes > Columbidae > Patagioenas > Patagioenas fasciata. The sequence continues at coordinate 19,098,511 of NC_092530.1, forward strand.
TTGTTATCTATCAGACATAATAATATTAAAGCAACAAAGCATGCCTTATTTAAAAATACATAAAAAATAAAAATCAAGATTCAACTATTAGCCAAGTTTGATAACTGTAAAAGGAAACGCTGATTGCACAACAATCCACGGAAGACATCCTATGCCCCTTTCACACCTTTTCACTCATTCAAGTCACTACCAAGCAGCTACACGACAGCAAAGCATCCCAGACTTCAGAGTGGGAACCTCATGCTCCATCCACTCATCTTGGGGCTTTCAGAAAAGTAGTACATGAGCCAATGAAGTCTAAGAACCATTACTCTATGTTGGAAGCTACCTCCCTCCTAGACAGGCTTCAACATGATCAGCTAGAGATCCCCTACCTCAAGAGCACTGATCACTCCAGCAAAGCTGTGTGGCAACCTACGGTCATAGAAATTCCATGTTCACACCCTTCCAGGGAACGGAATTCCACCTCGTCTATAGTAGCATCATGTTTTCTGTTTTCTACCAGCTGACTTCAGAATAACTTGATCAGATAATATCAATCCTGCCACAAGCCGCCTGAATTCACATTCCTTCTCATAACAAGCTCTAGACAAACCACTTGTAGAAGCTGATCCTATAGTGCAGCTTACTAAAAATCAACAGCAGGCTTAATTAGCAAGATATGTGATAATCTACTACTTCCAATTAGCAATACTCCAGTGTAAGTCATTGCCACAAAAACACCCCAAAGGCAACAAGTCACTCACCAGCCTGATAAAGCCAAAGCCTTTGTCTTTGTGTATGAAGACTTCACCTGCCTTGCCATACTTCTCAAATAACTTTCTCATCTCTTCCTCTGTAATATCTGGGGGCAGATTCCCCACAAACAGGCGGCTTCTTTGGGTGAAGGTCTTTTCACCAGGTTTCCGGAAATTCTTCAGGTCAATAGTCAGGCCTTCATCTGAGGGGAATAAGGTACACAGCTGCTCTACAGTTGGGGGGATAAATTCTATTAGGTTTCATCGCAGTGAACACAGAGACATAGGACAACAGAGGTAACACCACCCATTCACTTCAGGCTCAAACTTCTCCAGCCATCTCTACAGCAACAAGGGGATTTTATTTCAGAGCGGGCCCATATTCTTTTTAAAGAAACCATGTGCTTGGACCTCAGTGTTTGTTAGCACCAGTGAAAGATTTTCTACAACTGGAAAAAATAACACTGCAGCTTGAAATAACATGAAAGATTTTGCTCAGCTTTTGGAGAACTGGTAAAGATGACCAGCCTACAGCAAAATCAACTATAGTCACAATACAGGATTTTGCTGTTATAACCTGAATAATTACAGAAAAGCCACAGTTTGGCCAGCAAGCAGATTTTTACTCAAAAACCCCCGACTCCAGATGTCTAGAAAAAAGATGCAAACAGGAGGAAATTTCACCCAGACAGAACATTTGATACAGCTGTTATTCTATAAAATAGGATTTGGGTTCTAAAGTTCCAAGCTGAAGAGAAGGCTGGAATGGTGTAAATAGTGAAAAAAACCACCCAAAAGCCCAGTCACATAGACGAGACCTCAGAAAAATTACGAAGTTAATTACAAAATTCTATATTCAATAAGTAATGCTCTATTTAACACTAATAAATATACGACAGAACATTCTCAAATCCCCACATACATTTATACATATATATACACATACTTACATACAATTTTTAACCCTTTATTTGGCAAGAGCCCAGCACAATCCTGGAAGCTCTGCTGTAAGTCAGACACAGGGGTGGCCTTATCGCTTTCACTTCCTGTGTCCCATTTTCTTAAATGTATATGGAACTTCCCCAATCAGGACAGCAAGCCACAGAAAGCAATTCCTTTGCTTTGCAGAGGACATACCTCACGGCCACACGTATTTATGAGTGGCTTGATTCAGTCTACAAAGCATGGTACTAGCCAGGAAAGGCTATTCATGCAGAGACAATGCTTGCAAGACATGCAAAGAAAACTCTTTTATAAGAATAAGCACACCTCTGTGGCTAACACTACTAAAAAAAAAAAAAAAAAGAGACTTGACGGTATAGCTATAGAAGAGTAGTGAGAGCAATTTCTCTACTTCACACAGTAAGGATGCATAAGTGCTGTATTTTGCCTTGTGAGCTTCTTCACACCATTAATAGAAACATTTGGGGATCAGTTTTACCACTATCACTGTTCTGCCTTAAGTAGACCCACTTGAAGGAATCCAGGATACAGTCACTCACTATAAGCTGATCCCTGCGACAATACCACAATACAGTTGTTGTGTAGCATTGTTTCCAACCTGACTGGAAACAGACAGGTCTCCCACCCTTGTCTGTTATCTTCCATGAACTGACAAGGAGCCCGTTTAACAGAGCCACCTAATAAGAATACACAGCTGTTGTTTGTTTGTTTTTTACTAGCCCAGTAACTCTGCATGTGTAGTTAAACCTGCAACTTTGGCAGAAAAAAACACACAGAGAAATCATGCAAAGTGCACACATGACTTCTCTACGCTTTTGTTTTGAAGAGCCAAAGTGTCCAAATTTAAAAAAAAAAAAAAATCTAATAAAACTAAAGCACTTCATCACCTCAAAATGCTAATGGCAATGCCTAGCTGCCAGTCATACTTCTAAACTATCAAGTTAGATCAGTCGAGGCCGTAGAAGCCATTAATGCATATTGTTTCAGCTCACACGCACCCCTTCTGTATCCCAAGTAACAGAGCTACAGTCCACACTGATTAAGAACAAATCTGGAAACACACCAGATTACAGTAACAGCCATTGTCATTACCAGCAGGGACTTGAAAGCTGAAATATTACTTAGTAAATTATCTCCCGGTCCCTCCCATGTAAAACTTTAGTCTTAATGGATGACTGCAGATTGTTGTAACAACATTCTTACTACAAATGTATCTTCATAAATCGCAAAATTATTTTGCTTGTACTTAAGAAAACCTGTGTTCAGAAGTCACCTGTTATGTTGTGGAAAATAAGGAAGCAGAGCCAATAAAAACCAGACTATCCCACATTTGTAAAGTTTACAGAAAGCGTAAAGACTTCCAAACTCAATTTTAAGTGCACTTTTCTTGAAAATTTTAGACAAGGAAGCAACTCCTACATCTCTGCCCGGCGTCGGGAACACAGAAACAAATCCCAGTCTAACCCACAGAAGCCGCACGCACACTTGAGCAGACTGAGCAAAGCAGCCCAAAACAATCCGGCTGCGATTCAAACCACGGCCCCCAAATGGGACACCTGAGCGCTGCATGCACACACCCAACAGGAGCCGCGCTTTGCTCAGGACCCAACGTTTCATTGTTCCAAACCGAACGAGCGGGTTCTGTCCGTTTCCGCCGAGACCTGTTGCCCCAGTACGGGCGGGCAGGAACCGGGACCCGCGTCACCCGAGGCGGTCGCTCAACGCCTACCCAGAGCGGGGCCGGGCGGCTCCCCGCGGCGGGCCCGGGACTCACTCTGGCTGTTGTTCTGCTGCCCATTGGCGGGGATGGCGGGCGGCGGGTGCTGCTGGTGCTGCTTCCGCGGAGCGTGGTTCTGCTTCTCCATGTTGAAGCCCTTGTTGCCCTGCATCTTGTTCACCTGCAGGCAGACACGCCCGGTCGGACGCGGCCCCGGAACTCGACCCCGGCTCCCGGCCCCACAGCCCCCGGGGTGGCTCCCGCCACCATCGGCCCCGCCCGCCCGCCACAGCGGCCGCGTGCAGCGGCACGGCGGGCCGCGCAGGCCGCGCTGATCCCCCGTAGGGCCCTATCGGCGGTGGCCGCTCAGAAGCACCCGCCCGGCGGCAGAGCGGAGCCGAACCGCGGTCCCGCCACCGCCGCGGCCTCACCTGGTGGCGGACACAGGTCTCGATGCGAATCGCGGCCTCCTCGCCCCGCAGCAGCCCGGAGAGGACCGCGCGCGCGGCCGGAACTCGCGCAACCTAACGGGGCGCCTGCCAGGCGCGCTCCCATTGGCTTCTCGACTCCCAGCGCCGCTCTACCACTAGTCGTGCTGGCCGCCACTCACAGGTTGGCCGCGGCGGGGCGGGACAAGCCGCCCCAGCAGCCCGCAGCGCGGAGCCGATTGGCAGTGCGGGCGGTGGCAGCCCGCCCCGTGCGCTGCCAATCATGCCCGCGGACATAAAGCTTGGGTGAGAGACGAGAAAGGGACAAAGGAGCCCAACCAGCCACCGGGGCGCTCTGAGCACGCGCAGTAAGGGAGGGGGGGAGCGGGCCGGGCCGTGCGCGCGCACCTTAAAGGGACAGCAGCGGCAGTTGAGAGCGTGTTGCGCCGCGCCGGTAACGACCCCCGTTACCGTGTGCCCGGGTCCGTGGCGGCCTATTCTGCTCCTCCGTTACAGCCAGTAAGTAACAGAGCCCAGGCAGAGCTGGGGGAGCCGGCGCATCGCTTGGGTCCTCTCTCCGTCAGACCCGTGCCCTCTACCTTCCCCGTCCAGCCGCGGGCGCCCCCTTACCTGCTCCTCCGGGCCCCGTTCCCGCTGTCCCGCCATCTCTCTCCGTCCGGACGACGCTGTCCCGCTGCGGGAGGGCAGCCGGCTCAGCAGGAGCAACCGACCCGCGCGAGTGCGGAGGGTCTGGCCGTGCTCTGCCCCCGAGGGCTGCAGGGTGCCGGGAGCGGTCCGGCTGCTGCCCCGTCTCGGACACCGCGGAAGCTTGGCCGTTAACTGACGCCGGCAGGCTGGATTTCACCGCTTTTCAATAAACCTTCCCGTCTCCCTCTGTGTCCCGTCGTAACCGGGATTGGGGCCGTGCGCCCGTGGCCCGCCGCTCCCCGGCAGCGGGAGACCCGCGGCGGCTCGTAGCCCTCCGGGAGCGGAGAGCAGCCGGTGGTGTGGCCGGTTCTCTGCAACGTCGCCGTTGCCTCCTGACGGCTGTAAACCTGCCTTTCCCTCCCCGCAGCGCGGGAGGTCGCCCCGGCGGCGCCTCCTGGCCCCAGCGCTGCGGAGCCCAGTGTGCTCCCGAGCTCAGCCCGTGCACCCCCGATTTCCCCGCGGGGACACAAAAAAGCAGGCGGGGGAGCTGGGCGGCCGAAGGATGGAGGAGCCCCCCAGGGGAGTGGGGTGGCCAAGGGGGAAATGGTGCCCCTCGGGTATGAAGGGAGCCCCGGCCCCACCTGGAGTGGAGTCCCCGGGAGAGCGCAAGCCTGGCTGGGGAGCTACGTGAGTGGCACGGCTGGATGGATGGGGGAGGGGAGCCCGGGTGGGGGCTGCTGCGAGTGGGGGAGGGGAGCCCGGGTGGGGGCTGTCATGGCTGAGGGAGGGGAGCTAGGGGGTGTGTGGGGTGCCACGGGTGGAGTGAGGGCAGCCTGGGGGCACGGAGCGGGGTGGGACCTGGGTCGGGGAGGGGAGTCCAGCTGTGTGTGGGATGTTGAGGATAAGGGGGGGATGCCTGGGGGGGGATGCAGGCGGCGGGCGCCTACCGCCTGCCGGAGCAGCCCCTCCCGGGGGCGGTGCCGTGTCCTGGAGCCCCCGCGGAAGCTCCGCCCGGCTGCGCTGTCACTCACCGCCCCGGGGAGACGCTCCAGCTCCAAGGAGGCGGTGGCGGTGTGTGGACCCGGCCGGGCGGCGCCCCCCGCACACAGGTAAAGGCTGTGGCGGCGCGGCCGGGCTGGGTCCCCCGGGGTGGCAGCGGGGCCGGGACCGCGCGGGGCGGCAGCGAGAGGGTTAAGGGGGGTGGGGGGGGTGTGCATTGGGGTGGCAAGCCCGCTCCGCGCCATCCGCTCCGCATTTTGCGGGTGGCCGCGCAGGCACCAGCGGGGACAGGGGCGCTTCGTTCCGGCCCGCACCCCCCACTGCATATGCCCTCCGCACCGCACCGTGCCCCGCTGGGGCGCGGCCGCTGCCCGCGCTCGGCTCCACGCTGTCTTTTCGCGCGGTCCCGCTCCGCTACGGTGATCCGTTCCGGATTTTCCGGCCGCCCGACGGAGTCTGGGCTGTTGCGCCCATCCTGGCCTCAAGGCTCCGCTCCGCGTTTCCGACGCCGCCGCCTGCAAGCGAGTCTCGCGAGTCCCGGCACCGCCGCGGCCAATGGGAAAGCGTCCCTCGCTCTGCACAGCCAATGGGGCACTGCCCCCGCCCCCCCTCCGGCTGCAGCGCGCTGAGGGCTCCGAGCGGCGCCTCCATTTAAAGGGGCCGCGACCCGAATCGGGGCTCTGGGTAGAACGGGCGGCGCAGCGCCGTGGAGCCAGGTACAAGCGGCACTGGCCGCAGGCACCTCCCTACGGCCGCACAGGAGCCGCAGGTGGGGCGGCGGAGCGGCTTGGGCCCGCCTCGAGCCGCCCGCCCGTGGGGTACCGGTGCTTGGCCCCGCAGGTGGGGGTGGGGCGGGCGCGTGCGGCGCGGGTCCCGGAGGGGTGGGGCCCCCCCAACAGAAGGGGGGGGCGTGGCGCGTGCCTGGCGGAGGGGATAGGGCCCACCGCTCCGTGAGGGAGCGGGGCCGGCGCCGCTCGTCCCCCTCCCCGCCTCCACCGCTTGGGGGCGCCCTGCGGCGGGGGGGCGGGTCCCGGGGACCCCACCCTGATGCGGCACCGGCCCCGTGTCTGCTTGGGGGGGGAGACGAGCACCATCCTCCCCACCCCCGGTTGGGACGGGGGAGACACCGGTGCGACCCTCAGCAGGGGGGATCAGGCCTTGGAGTCCTCCCCACTACGGTAGGTGCGGCCCCAGCCTGAGAGCCATCCCCACGCACCCCCAGCCCGGGGCCGGTTGGGGAGAGTGGAGAGGGAGGAGCAGGCCCCGAGGTGGCCCCCCCCCCCCCCGGTGTTGGGGGCCGGCTGCGCCCCCGGCCACATCGGTGTACGAGGGCTGCTGGTTCATAAGACAGCACCCACACCCGTGGGCCGGTCCCTGCCGTGGGTAGCTGGGCTGTGGGGCAGCACCGAATGGCCCCCAGCGCTCTGCCCCAGCACCGTCCTGGGCTTGCCTGTCGCTGCGTCTCGGGCAGAGGCTTTGAGCGACGCAGCCTTTATGCTGTTGTCACCACACGTAGTAACGAAGTCTGTGGAGCTCACTAAAAAAATCGCAGCTGCCAGTCTGCGAACTGGCCGACTGCTCTGTCTGTCTTCCCCCTGGGGTGGGTCTGGTCAGGGCTTGGGAGTGTCCCAGGGGCCCGGAATTTGTATGTGTTTCCTTGGACACCACGCGCTGCTGTCGAGGATTAGGCCCCGCAAGAGAAGGGAGCAGCCCCCCGCGGCTGGAGCTGCCTTGTGCCGCTGGAGGAGGCAAAGCCCCGACCTGCTGGAGCCTGGCTTGTGAGCAGCGCGGCCGGCGAGCTGCCCTGGGGAGCAGCGGTACCTCCCGTGTCATTTACGGAGGTGCAGGCAGGACTGGCCCCAGGTGGGAGGACGTGCACCAGCGGGGCTGGGAGCTGCCTGTGGCTTGTGTCTGGCAGTCACATAGGCTGATGTGGGCAGAGGCAGCGCTGGGCATGGTGTGTGTCAGGTGATGGTGGGGGACAGGAGCTCAGCTGAGTGCTGGGGAATGGTTCCTGCAGGCTCTTTCTGAGGAGGATGAGAGCTGCTTCGTTTGTGCTCTTCCTTTCTCCTCCTGCTGTGCTTCAGCTATGGCTCTTGTTCTAGGATGTAACTTCTTTCCCTCTCATGGCTGCTGCATTCCCCAAGAAAACTTCTAATATGCATTTTCTTGCCAAAGCCTGCCTACCCCAGGGTCAAAGCTGGTGTTAAGAGTGTAGCTCTGTCATTATGGCCAGCCCAGCTTTATTAAAAGACTAGCCACAGCCTACACGCTGCCACCTGTAATTACCAATCTGCATCTTACAGCCCCAGTGTGCATGTTTCCGCAATCCCTGTTTTCCTCCGCACCTGCCTATCCCTCTTGCTGCAGGTGCCATTGGTTTGGAGGGTGACAGTAAGTCACGCCAGATTCCTCCACAGCTCTGACACACAGAGCAAGGGGCTGAGGCTGAGGCCACGGCCTCGCTTTGGGAACAAAGCCCCTGGTGTTATTTCTGTTATGGATGCTTTATGATCAGTGATGCTGGGATGCGTGACCATGATGGACACAGATTTGCTACCAGAAGCCTCCGGAGCAGAAGGGAAATACAGAATAGGCTAGAGCTGTGACAATTAATTTGTTAGCTTAGCAAAGGCACCTTGTACTTCAGTATTTTGGCTCTGTAAGGCCACTTAAGGAAAATTAGATGTTTTGCCCTCAGATCCTCCCTGGGACTCTGCCCTCTTGTCTTCTCTTTCTTCCCTGGATAGTAAGGTACCCAAAGAACCACAGACAGATTTACATTGGAAGGGACCTCTGGAGGTCTCTAGTCCAACTGACCTCCTGCTCACAGCAAAGCTGACTTCAAACCGCATTGTCCAGTTGGGTTTTCAGGACTTCCAGGGCTGGGGAGTTCATGACCTGTTGCCAGGCTGTGGCATCTCCTTTGGAGAGTCACCTGCTGTGCCTGCAGCTTTCCTCTCCAGCTGGCTGTGGCTGCTTGTGGGAGGTGTCCAGGACTTTGCATAAGGGGGTTCAACACCCTCCTGCAGCATTTGGGCAACAGGTAGAGACTGCAGGAAGCATATTTTTTTACCACTTCCAGCTCTACCATCTATTTCTGTCTTTTAATCAGTGTCTTAATATCATTTGGGCACTTTCAACAGATGCCGCTCAAGCATGCCGTGCACCTCCGTGATTTTTTTTTTGTGCTTCAGATAGTACTCCCAAAGCTGTTTTACCCACCCTTCCCGAATGTATAACACTATTTTGGCTGATGTTGTCATGCGATGAGCCCAGGAAGAAATGTTGCTTATTCATGGTACAGACACAAAGCTGTATGAGCAGCAGGAGAGTTTGCTCTGTGACTTGGATCTCCAAGTGGAGTTGGTTATTGAAGCTGAATTGCTCTCCAGACAGCATGCATTGCTGCTAACACCTCTGTCTGAATGCGTGTAAAGAAAGCAAGTTGTGTTAGAGCGTACCTGGACTTGTTGCTCCTTTCTCTGTTGCAAAATCTAGCACTTAGTGCTTGGGGGGATCCTGGACTTAGGAAAAGATGTAAGTATCCAAGCAGTTGCAAACTGCTGTCAGGATGGTGTTCCAGGTGGATGAGCAAGTTCCTCTTGGTTGTCTTAGAGTTTACCACTGGTACAGAGGTGTTGGGTTAGCAACAAATAATGCTGAGATCTAAGGGCTGTTGTCAGGTACGTTTGAAGCGTTGCAGGGAGTCTCCTGGTAAACCTAATTCCAGACAATTCTGTAAGAAAATTTCTGAAATTTGTCCTTCCTCTTGCATTTTGTTGAAGCTGAGATGAGGTTTCTGGAATGCAAGCTCAAAATCTAGTTTGGTCATTCTTGCCTTTGAGTAATTAACCCTCTGCTCAGTGTTGGAGGGTTCAGGCTTTCTTGATTTTGGGGGACTGCTATACCAAGTTTGAGGCCAGCACCATAAGCTGGTTCTCCTGCTGTAGAAAAATCTGGCGGTGGTTTTGGTACCTTCTGGCTTTGGAACTGTTAGAAAACCATGGCTCAAGTCTTGAGGCTGCTGGTGATGTTCTGGGAAGACCCTTCTTGACCCCATCTGGCAGTTTCTGTTGTGCAGACAGTTCCAGTCACACATGAAGACTGGCCTGAAGGGGACATAGTGACAGCTGCTGCTGTGTGCACTCTGATGGAGACAACCAATAATACATCTGGAGATGAGAAGAGACGACTGTTCACCAAGCCCTGCCTGCAAAGAACAAGCTGAATAACTTGACCAGTGGCATCTGCAGTAGCTGTAGGAGACATGGAGCCACTGGACACTGCCCTAAAATCTCCGAGTCACAGAGATTTTACATATCCCTGTGTCAGTTGTTTAAATAATAATCTGTAGTGTTAATCTGGAAATAGCTGTTTCTGAGTGTCTGATTGACTTCCAGCTTTTTGAGTTCTCATGTGCATTTGTCTGTGTCTCTGAAGAGTCCTCTGCTGTAGATCTTCTTAGTTCTTGTTTTCTTGTTTGTTTTGTGTTTTATGTGTCATGGTTTGGTTTGGTTTTTCCTTGAGATGGGTCATGTCTCCCCATTTCTTCTTAACGAACAGAAGAGGTTTATCACTGGCAGATGCTTTCTGAACCATGGTTGATTCTTAAAGCAGTTGGATTCTTGCATTACTGTGTCAGATATTTATTTTTTTCATTTGAAGCACCTCAGCTCTTCCAGTATCGATCATCACATGTAGACACTAGCCCAGAATGAGTTAAATTATGGCCTGATGTCGCACCGTGACATCTACTCCGGTGCTGCCTGCCTGCTGATGGGCTTTGTGCTCTTTGCAGACCGAGTCTGGGCTGCCAGATTGCGGGGTCAGAGAGCTGCCTCTCCAAAAACACCAGTGAATAACAAAATCTTTCTGCTCCTTTCTGGAGAATTTTGACTGAACTGAAACCTGGTCCATAGCACTCTGCGTAGTTTACTGGTGGTTCTTCATAAACTCATTTGCTTTAAAATGTGTTAACCAATCTGTAATAGATGTTTGCAGTGCTTGAATCTGGAAAGCTGTCAACTGCCCAGGTAAACTTGGATGAGTCACAGCAATTAAGTTAGCTTTTGCCACATTTGTCACCCAAGGTGTAATATTGTTAATGAAGATTTGTTGACTGAAACCATGCTGGTAGGACATGATGTTATTAACGTTTTATTGATAAAACTGTGTATCGACCGCTGCTGTTGTAAAGACCACTAGCTTGGGTGTTACTATTTATTCTAAAGTTTGGCACAAAAAATAGGAACTTTCTCCAGAGCTCTGCTCAGGTCTTACAGAGCTCATAGGTGGGAATTAGCAGGAATGTTGATTTAAGTGTTTTAATTTTTACAGTTATTAGTTGATGCTCTTCATATTTCAAATGATCTCTAATAATGAAAAATGTAAGTTCTCCAGTCTTCAAAACTATTGAAAATTTGAATCCATATCCATAAACAGAAGTCTAGGATGGGTAACCAAGCAGCTGCTGTTCCTTCGCTAGGGGAAAGCAGTGGCTGCATGGCTGTGTTCTTCCCTGGGCAGCACGGACTTCTGAGGTTTTCACTTCATCGTGAAGGAGTAACAACAGTATTTTTTCTTACTGTCTGATTTTAATTAAATGTTTGATGGTAGCTTCTCATGTTGGTAGGTAGGCCACGTATTCCCCTGCTAATAGTTATCTGAAGACAGTGAGAAGTGAAAGATCTGTGCAGTCACAGCACCACTGATGTCTTTAATAAGCTAGATAGAGCCCCAGGCAGTCACTCGGTGTAGATGTCTCACTCTGAGCTGCCAGGTCTGAGAAGAGATCCATGTGCCCCTTCTTTGGCAGAAAGGGCAGGTCAGGCCTGGTAGCCACTCGTGTTGGATTTGGTGGCCAATGTTGTGTTGTATGCCAGTCCTGTGTGCTCGGGGAGGACCCTCAGCCATGCCCATCACTTCTCTGGAAGTGCTACGTGAGGAGCACTCTGCTTCAGACTGTTGTGCAGGGGACTTTGCTCCTTGAACTTGATCTTCCCGGGAAAGTCTGTTATTGAATACTCAGGAGAGGATGTTGCCCGGTCCTAAGTAAGGAGTTTCCAAGTGTCCAATAGAGCGGTTGTGTCTGCTGTAACATGCAGGATTTCAGCCCACGGCCCCCTCTTTGTCTGGCCGAGTCGTGTTCCAGCCTGCTCTCCTCGCTGCCAGGTATGTGGCTGGGAAAGAGGAAGATTTCAAGCACAGCAGCGACTGAGCTGTGCATTAGATGGTCCTGGAATAAAAAAAAGATGATGACTTGTGGTGGATAATTTCAGCATCTGCCAGAAACAACAAGCTGTTTTTCTTCTGTTGGAGAAAGTGAGGAGACACTTCACCAGAGGTAAAGTGCAGGTTCAGTTGGCAGCTTAACTTAGTGTGAAGCTCAGCAGAAAGCCCAGATGAATCTGAACGCCTGGGGCAAACAGGAGCGGCAACATTTCTTGGCCTGCAGCAGCTGGGCATCTCTAATTTCCTCAGGTTGAGTTTGATTTCAGAGCAACCCACAGAGCTGGAAAGCATCATTCTCTCCTGTTCTGAGGTCTGCCCTCTTCATCCTCATCAGCTGGCCGTTGAAAGCCACTGTAAAGATTCATTGTCAGGGAAACAGAATTGCAGTGGCAAGCAGGGATGTTCCTCAGCATCACCTCCTTGGATCCATCCTCATTGGCTCCAGGAGTGTGGCAAGGTCATAGATGAATTGTTGCTTGCAGTATCCTCTGGGACAGAATGACCAAGTGTTTTTTTTTTTTTTTTATGCTCCAAAATTGTTCCCAGGGTCTATTTCTACCAAGGAAAGATTAGGCCAGCTGAAAGTGGCAAATATTGTAGGAGTATCACCTCTGTGGATCATTGCAAACTCATGTGAAGTGTTTGAACGTGAATTTGAGGAATATGTTAGTCCTGATCATTATACCTATAAATAAACTTCATTTGTCTGGGTGGCTTGACATTTTTGCTGCTTATTGTTGTAAGATCTGCTGTCCATATGGAAATCTGTGTGGGGAACATCTTTGAGAAGGAGGCATTGTTTGTATTCCGAGCAGCAAAAAAAATGTGTTCATCATCTTGGGAGGGTTCTCACGTGCTTCAAATCTTTAGGACCTTTATTTCAGATGTTTTTATTTCTATTTCACTTTGTTCTTCTTTCTATCAGCCACCCTAAAACATGTATTAGATCCTGTATTGCTCTGGAATGGGCTCATTCTAGAAGCTTTGTCTCCTTTGTAACTAAATAAGGCAAACAGAATCACTGAAGTCTTTAGTGTTAGAACTTGCTGAGCATCTCTGAAGATTACATCTTCCATAGTTTCTGTTTGTGATTGTGGGAACAGTGCTTATCTGCCACTGTGAAACACAAAATGTCACTGTGTTTTTAGATAGAATAAGGCGGCAATGTCTTTGAACTCCAGCTATAGAGTTTGATCCCCTAAACTCCTCCTTAAATGAGTTTCAGAAGTTGGGTACATTCTCTGTCCAAATATGTCCTGTTTAGTTCTGACTAAACCGTTCGTGAGTGGGACTTGCTTATCCTTTCAGAGGGAAGGACATAAAGAATTAATCAGCCATCATCACATTATTTCAGGCTTCCTCCTCCATTGATATAGATGAGTTGTGCCCATAGTAAGCCCCAATAGACAAGAATACTGAATCTTCTGCTTCATGGCTCAAACCAGCGCCAAATTTAGAATTAGAATTACTCTAATAGAGGGGAATAGGTTTGTGCCACATCTTTTGATTCTGGTGCCTTCCTCGTAGTGTCTACTTACAGCCTGCTTTGGGGAGGTCACACTGGTCTTTTTTTCCTGACTCCACATTGCACTCTTGTGTTTACTTTGCTACTTGTTCTTCCACTTGTGACCGCTTTTAACATCAGGGGCTTTACCACCTTTCTTTTTGGCACTCTCCAGGATTCCTCCTAGTTTTAACTTAAGCTTTTCCAGTTCTTCTGTGCCTGAATATTAGCCTACGTAGGTTTGGGCCTATGCTGTAGCTAGCTGTAGTTATGCTATAATATGGTTTGTATCTGTCCTCTGACAAGATTCATGCATCTTGTCATCCTGTATCTTGTTCAAGGCACAGGCTACAGAGCTGTGAAGGTGTTCTTTCTGCCTTTATGTTTAAGAGAAAAGCTATTTTAAAAATAAAAGGAGCATTAGGTCCATGAGAACAGATTGGGAGAAAGGACAGGCCAGATGATTTGGGTCTGGTGAGACAGAGAGGAAGGCAGGGACCGGGGCGTTACACCACAGAACAGCTGTGTGAAGCATCCTGAATTGGTACTGGAGTCATTTTTGATAGCCCAGGGTGTCATTTAGCATAAGCAAGTGTGTTTGCTCTGCTGTGGTGGGGCATGTAGAGGCCATGCAGTTCACAAAGGTCTGCTCCACCAAACTGCTGTGTCCCACTGCTGCTGTTTGGCTTTAGAGTTTTGTAACCTCACAAGTAGATGTGATTGACCTGCTGGTGTCCTGGTTATGGGTAGCAGGATTACTGGGCTTTGTTTCATCCACTGGTGTTCAGGAGAGTAGACAGCTCATGCACTGTGTTAGACTACTTTTTGTTAACTTGCAAGTCTCTCTCTTGTTTCCAGTCGCCATCTGCTAAATGGATTCCAGTGAATTTTTGGGATCTTTGGACCCCCTGTCCTTGCCTGACAAACCACTTATTGGTGATCTCCCTGCTCACATGGAGTTTGGGGAAGATCTCTTGGGCTCCCAAACAGCTTCTACCCAGGAAGTTTCAGTTCTTCAGCCCCCTGACTGGGATCAGTCCAAACAGATGACTGCAGATGGGGACATGGACCTTCTAGTGAAAGCAGATGGCCTGTCTGAACTAAACAAATCAAACGACCTTGTTCTAGATAAACCTAGTGTCTTGGATATGCTGGAGAAACCTGATGTCTTGGATGACTTGGATAAAACTGCTGACTTGACTGAGCTAGATAAATCGGAGGGTTTGGATGGGCTATGTAAGGCACATCCTTCCCAGGATGTGGGGGATGGACCAGCGGACTCCTCTGCTCTCTCTAGAGAAGCCCTTGTTCCAGAAACATGGAAAGAAGGGGAAGATGCACCAAAAAATGATTCTGGGGACCTAAAAGAAGACAGTGCTGCTGCTATTCCTGCACTGTCTGAGGACAATGCCCCTGAATCACCTCAACAGCCCATTCCTGCCTCTGAGGACCTCAGCAGTGCCCCAGCCACAGAAGAAATCACAGCACAATCCTCAAGCCCACCAATGGCCCCACCACAACTTAATCTTAAACAGACAAAGAAGATGCGGCTGAAGGCACCAAGGAAAAGCTCACCCATGCAGAGGGAAGGGCTGGCAGGGGAAGCAGAGGTGGAACTGAGCCCAGACAACACTGCTGCAGCTTTGCCCCCGGAGCCCACCGAGGAAAACCAGGCAGAAGAAGGGGATGATAGTGGGAACAACTCACTTAAAGAAAGCAGTGTACTGAAAGCACAGGAAGCCTCACCACCAGCAGGTAGGTTGTTGTCTCTGCAGAACTTGTCTGTTGCTCAGGAAGTCATCCTGCTGCCCATTGCTGAAGCTGGAATCTGTTTTGCACCCCAACCTTTCCCTTCGTCTGCTGCGATGGAAGTTATCAGTGCTACTGATGGGCTAGATTTGGGGAAAGTGTCTTGCTTACAGGGAATAATGCTCTGGAACGTGCTTCCTTGCTGCACATAAGCTCTTGCTCTGTCTTTCATAGCTTTAACTTTGATTTTCAATGCTTGTGTCAGCTAGCAGCTTCCCTGATAAAGCTGCAGCTGCGCCTCAGCTTAGCTCACATTCTTCATCACTGGAGTCTTTGCTGGAACTGGGAGTCACCAGGAGAAGGTGTTTCCAATTGGCGAAGTCCCTCTGCCCAGGCTGGCCATGCTCAGCAGACACTCGGTCTCGGTCAGACACAGTTGGAGGCAACTGCCCAGCTTGCCTCCCCCATGCAGGGAGGTCTCCCCCATACAGAACTCCTCCCAAGCCACATGTTTGGATCTCTGACTACACATGGTGGGTTTAGGAGCTTTCCTGTGTCTGATCACCACCAAAACTGTGCTTGTTAGCCAGGACTGTCTGAGACTTCATGTGCAGACTGACCCAAAGGGTGGCTGCATTTGCAGAACACCTGCCTTCTTCTGTTGGAGAAGAGCAAGATGTTAGGTGCAAGCTTCTTCTGTGCTTCTGTTCCAGGAGAAGACCTCTCTTGGAAGGGAAGTGAGCTGCGAATGGACAAGGTGAGGAGAATGCAATCAAGTACGTATGCTACAGGAGCACAAAGGGTGGCTGGCTGTTGTCAAACTCGATGAGGAACACTGGCTGTCTTGTTGCCCCTCTGGGGAGGAGGTTGCATGCCCTCTGCGACGGGGTGATCCCTCTGCACTGCCCCTGTGCTGTTATGTGGCTTCAGTGTGTCCCTGCTATACCCAGCTGGAATGTCATTCTCATACACCTACTTCCCTCTCTCCCCCATATTTCCAGCTCTAGTCAGATATCCATGGAGTCTTATCTGTTTTCAGCCTTATTGGGAAACCTTCAGTTGTATTTCAGTTATTGGGAAAGCAAATCACAGAAGCTGGAACTCCACCATGGTCTGGGTTATTTATCCTTGGTTGTCCTAGCAGATAGTTAGCCTAAGTATTTTCTGAATGTCTTCTAGGAGCACAAAAGAAGTGAACGAACCAGAAGATCAGAAGCTGCCAGGCTCGAAACTGTGAACTCCTCTGAGAGCAGTGAGTAACTGGGGGGGTCAGTGCCTGTTTTCAGCCAAGGAGCAGAGCCCAGGCCTGTTGTGGGCAGGTGGTTCATGGTGTGAGTCTGATGGGAACTCTGGGGCTTCTGTGAGGACTTTCAGGGGCTGGTCCTTTCACCCTGTGAGTCTTCATGCTGCAGTTCTTGCCTTGCTTTCTCAGGGCACTTAGGGTGAAGGGAGGGTTGTAGTATTTTTACAGGTATGTGGGCACCAAGCACCAAGTAATAGGATGAAACTCTGGGATTGTTCCCAGGAAATCCATCCCCCGTATCCTCAGCCAGGAACTTTCTTCCTTTGTCTCTATGGCAGCAGGCTGTCTGAAGGAAGGTTGGATTTTGGGGATTTTCTTGCAGAAGTATGTGAAGTGTCTGTTCTTTGAGATGTGAAGGATCAGCGTGCCATTCCCACTGGTGTGTTGCTCTTCCGTTGCCTGCCTGTGCTGGAAGCTGATGACCCAGCTTGTTCCCTTTAAGGTCTACCAGTTCTTGGAGGTTTTCAGCTGTAAATATTCACACTTTGAGCTTCTGCTCAACCTTGGCAGATCATGACTTCCTAGAGAGGAATTTACTTAAGCCCAGTTTGCTTAAAGATCTCCTGACTCATCTCCAATTCCAGTAGAGTATCTCTTAGGGGTCCCCTAACCATTCCCTGCAGACTGGTGCAAAGCATGTAGGAAGGTGACCTCAGAAAGCCCCAGCATGTGTCTCATGGCAGAACTTTCTCAGTTCCTCATCAGGGCTTTCTGTGCATCTTTCTTTGCTGCTTTGCAGTTCCGGTCTCTGACGAAGACTCTGATGCAATGGTGGATGATCCCAACGATGAGGATTTTGTTCCTTTTCGTACCCGACGCTCAACTCGCATGTCTTTACGCACTCAGATGGCTCAGCGAGCTGCTCGCTCTACTGTCACCAAGATGACTTGTGCCAACTGCCGGACCCCACTGCAGAAGGGCCAAACTGCCTACCAGCGTAAAGGGCTCCCGCAGCTCTTCTGCTCCAGCTCCTGTCTCACCACCTTCTCAAAAAGACCACCTGGCAAGAAGATATGCACCTTCTGTAAAAAGTGGGTGTGCATTTCCCTCTCCTCAATGCTCCTGCACTTGTGACCCCATTCACCTACCCCACAGCCCTGCCTGCCAGCCCCCGTCCCAGTGGCCCTCATGCTTTCTATTCACTCGCATCACTCGTGCCCACAGCCAGCTGCTACCCCATGTCTTCCTTCACACACTGCCTATCCCATGTTCCCTACGCCCCCTTCACATTATTGCCCTTCCCTGCCTGTCCGGGGGCTCAATGCCCATATCCCAGCCTCCTCTCAAAACCACCTCCAACATGATCCATCTCCAGGCTTCACCCCTCTGGGCTGGGAGAGAAGCTGCTGCGAGACCATTCTTGCCACCCTTTTGGGACACCAAAAAGTCCTGTGCCATCCTGTCCCTTCACAGCAGGACTGGTGTGTCCCTGCACTAACACATCCCCTCCTGATCCCCAGGGAGATCTGGAACACCAAGGACTCTGTCGTTGCCCAAATCGGTTCAGGCAGCTCTTTCCACGAGTTCTGCACCTCTGTCTGCCTGTCCCTCTACGAGGCCCAGCAGCACAGACCAGCACCTCAGTCCGCAGATGCCTCAGACATCAGCCGCTGCAGTGTCTGCCACAAACCTGGCGAGGTAAACAAATGCTTGTCCTTCCTGTGTGCTGGATGAGGTGCTTGTGACCTGTAGCACTTGGCCACACCTGGGACCATCACAGGGTGTTTGCCAGGTTCTCCTGTGCTGTGAGGTCTCAGCCTCTGAGCTGGCATGGGCTTGCTCCAGGTCCTTCCTTATTACAGTCCTTATTCCAGCAGAAGAAATAAGGCTTCTGCTTCTCTTCATCATGGAGCTCGTTGCTTCCTGCTCTTCCACTCTCCCAATTGCCCTGCTGACATTTGGTGAGGGAGCCCATCCTGAGTCCGTACCAGCCTCCAGTATGGCACTTGCCCGAGTTTTGGTGTGCGAGCCCATTATCACAAGGGCCATGGTAGCAGTGGTGCATACATGTTGGAAGGAGGCACGTGCTGGTTTTGGAGAGTGACAGTGATGATGTCTCTGCAGATCCAGCATGAGGTCAGCAATGGGAGCGTGGTTCACCGCATCTGCAGTGATGCCTGCTTTACCAAGTTCCGGGCCACCAAAGGGCTCAAAACCAACTGCTGTGATAACTGCGGACTTTACATCTACAACAAGGGCTTGCCCCTGGAGTACCTCTTCCACGAAGGCCAGCAAAAACGCTTCTGCAACTCTGCTTGTCTCAACAGTTACAAGAAGGTGTGTGGAGTCAGCTGCCTGGGTGGGGGGGTCTCTGTGGGCACACAGCTCCTTTGCTTGGCACAGGGCACCTTATGCAATAGCTGGTGACTTGAATCCCCTTGGCTTTTTATTGCTGACAAAACATTTAAGAGGTTGCTGTGGAGAAACTTTGAAACAGGCAAACAGAATTTATTTATTCTGCATGGGGCCCGCCTTGTGCCTGCGCACAGGTCAGGCACTCAATAAGCTGGACTGTGCAACGACACTGGTATATGCAGTTAGCATGGGCTGGCTTTTTTTGGGTGTCTCCTGAAAGCTTGGCTAGATATGTTCCTCTGTGGCCTGAGCAGGCTTCACTTAACTGTCTTGATGGGGTTGCCAAGCTCTGTATTCCTGCAAAGGTGATCTTTTTTTGCTGCTGCCACCTGAACCTGCAGACTGTGAGCCTGGCTCTGGCATCAGGAGGTGTTCCCTGTGGGGGAGCTGCCCCGTGGTGGATACAGCGGCAGGGTGGGATGTGAGGGTTGGACCTCGCTGGCTGTAATGGTCTCCCTGGCAGCTCCGTTCTGCTTTGTGTTTGCAGAAGAACACTCGAGTCTACCCATGCATGTGGTGCAAGACACTGTGCAAAAACTTCGACATGCTGCCCAACATGGATCGCAGTGGCAAGATGGGCCTGTTCTGCTCCATTTGCTGCACTACCTCCCACAAAGTGAAGCAGTCGGGCTTGGTTGGTAAGAGCACCTATGTACATGGAATTGATCACCTCTGCACTCTTAACTCCTTCCTTGGCACTATTTATTGCATGTGGATGAGACTGGAAAGAAGGCACATTGCTGGCCTGGGGAGGAGATTTGGAGACAGAGGAACCCTTGCAGCATGTAGACAAATTAATACCAAGGGTTAGTGTACGTTACTGTTCTTGAGAATGCAGGAAGCCATTATAGTGCCATACTGTGCTGACATTGCCCTTTCCATTACATGGAGTACCAGGGTGTTCAGGAATGGGTATGGTCTCTGGTGCAAGTAATGCAGCCTGTTTGCCAAAATTCCTGTAGAGGCAAGGTCACTTCCTTGAACCACTCTGCTCTCCATCTGTGTTTAACATTTCTGTCCTAACAGAATCTGGTGCTGTTGTTTTTCTTGATGTTCTTGTCCCTTGCTTTTGGATAATAGCTTTACAGACTGAGAATGAGTGAGTAGCTCACATGCCATCCTCAGAATCCAGTCCCACGTCCTGTGCTGCTGACCTCACCAATTCCTATCTGTCTCATCAGGTCCCCCTAGACCCTGCAGCTTCTGCAGAAAGAGTTTATCTGAACCCTGTTATTACAACAAGACAGACCGGGTTGTCTACCAGTTCTGCAGCCCCAGCTGCTGGACCAAATTCCAGGTACTAAAATATCCTTCATGCTGGGCTGGGCTGGGCTGTAGAGCTCATGCCTCCTTTCACACTTGGCAGAGAGTCCACCTTCCTCAAGCTCCTCAGGGAAGGTCTGTGAGAAAGTCTCTGCAGGAGCACAAGAATTGCAGTGACTGTAGTTGCCAATAACTCAGTCTGGCCCTGTCTCCCCCTTCCTCCATTGGGATGAGATGAGCTGTAGTTCTCTCCTGTCTTATCGGGTTGTGCCCAGCAGGAGTGCAGTGCAGAGCTGTGCTGCTTGAGTGATTTGGGAGGTAGTGGCCTTACAAGAGCACAAGCAAAAGCACAAGTAAGGTAGCAAAGCACAGTGGGCACCTGCTAGTGGGATGGAAAGGGGCACAGCTGCCCTCTGAGCCAGACATCACCAAAGAGCATAAGTCTTCTGGAATGTGTTGTCTAAAAATGTGCAACCAACAGGCCTGGATACCTCATGTTTAATAATCCTCAAAGACTTGACTGGAGGTTTTTAATCTTCTGATGCTAAGTTTCAGCATATGTGGAATGTTTGGAGTATTCAAAAGCAACTGGAAGAATGTTAGTTTTGTACAGTTGTCAAAGAACAAAGCAACAGCCAGGAAGACCTGGGAAACTTGGGCCAGGACATGACTTGGACAACTGAGAAAGAGAATCTAGAGGTAGAGAGTTAGTTACTAGCAGTTGCAGCATTTGTGTTTGGAGTTTGTTTTTTTTCTTATGGTTTTTGTATTGGCTGTTGACTGTTTTTTATTTTGGGGTGGTGTGTGTTTGGGTTTATTTGTTTTAATCCTTGATGTAATCCTTCACTGAGATCACAAACGGTGTTGGTGTGGTAGCTGTAGAGTTCATAAGACTTGAATCATAGAATCATAGAGTAGTTTGGGTTGGAAAGGACCTTTAAAGCTCATCGAGTCCGACCCCCTGCCATGAGCAGGGACATCTTCACCCAGATCAGGTTGCTCAGAGCCCCATCCAGCCTGGCCTGGGATGTCTCCAGGGATGGGGCATCCACCACGTCTCTGGGCAACCTGGGCCAGTGTCTCACCACCCTCATTGTAAAAAATGTATTCCTTACATCTAGTCTAAATCTATTGTCTTTTTAGTTTAAAACCATTGCCCTTTGTCTTATTGCAACAAGTCCTACTAAAAAGTCTGTCCCCATCTTTCTTATAGGTCACCTTTAGGTACTGAAAGGCTGCAATAAGGTGTCCCCATAGCCTTCTCCAGGCTGAACAACCCCAACTCTCTCAGCCTGTCCTCCCAGCAGAGCTCTTCCAGCCTTTTTATCATTTTCGTGGCCAGGTCCACGTCTGTCCTGTACTGAGGGTTTCAGAGCTGGACACAGGATTCCAGGTGGGCTCTCACCAGAGTGGAGCAGAGGAGCAGGATCACCTCCCTTGACCTGCTGGCCATACTTCTTTTTATGCAGCCCAAGATACAATTTGCCTTCTGGGCTGCAAGTGTACATTGCTGGCTCATGTCCAGCTTTTCATCCACCAGTACCCTCAAGTCTTTCTCCACAGGGCTGTTCTCAGTCCCTTCATCTCCAGCCTGTATTGGTACTGGGGGTTGCCCTGACCCAGATGCAGGACTTTGTACTTAGCCTTGTTGAACCTCATGAGGCTTATTTGCATGGGGCCACTTCTCAAGCTTGTCCAGGTCCCTCTGGATGACATCCTGTCCCTCAGGTGTGTCAACCGCACCACTCAGCTTGCTGTCATCAGCAAATTTGCTGAGGGTGCACTCAATCCCACTGCCTGTGTCATTGGTGAAGATACTAAACAGTACAGGTCCCAGTACGAACCCCTGAGGGACACCATTTGTCACTGATCTCCATCTGGACATTGAGCCATTGACCACTACCATCTGGATGTGACCATCCAGCTAATTCTTTATCTACCAAATGGTCCACCCATCAAATAATTATTTCTCCAATTTAGAGAGAACGATGTTGTGAGGGACGATGTCAAAGGCCATGTCAAATCCAGACAGACAGCATCCGTAGCCCTTCCTTTGTCCAGTGATGTAGAGGCCACTAGGTTGGTCAGGCAAGACTTGCCCTTGGTGAAAACGTGCTGACTGTCCCAAATCACCTCCCTGTCTTCCATGAGCCTTAGCACAGCTTTTAGGAGGATCTGTCCCATGATCTTCCCAGGCACAGAGATGAGGCTGACAGGCCAGTAGTTCCCAGGCTCTTTCTTTCTACCCTTTTTAAAAATGGGTGCAATATTTGCCTTTTTCCAGTACATATCCTGGATTAAGAACTGTCTTGCTGGCAGATCTCAGAACACACTTGTCAAAGAAAAACCACTGAAGAGAGTGTTTCAAGATGGCTTCTTGGGGATTGGTATTAAGCCCAAGGAGTTCAACATCTTCGTCAGTCACCTGGCAATAAAGTCAAAGTAAGCATGATGAAATTTTGCAGATGGAACAAAAGCTGGTGAAGTGTTAACTCCTGCTGAGGTCAGGGTGGTCACAGAAAGCAAAGCGATGGGATTGCTTGACAAGGCTGGCACCTCTTAGCATGTACTGAAACACAGTTCAGTGCAAGATCCTGTATCAGCCTTACTCAAGTAGCATGGGAATGTAAATCCTGGGAAAGTAAGGATTTTGAAAAGGCCCTGGGATTACAGCAGATAAGCCATTCAGTATGAGCGTCTCAGTTTACATCCACAGAGGAAAGAATTAATTAAGTCATTGCAAGTACAAGCAGAGGAACAGGGTGTTAAAGTTTGGGGGATAGCGAGCAGAAGAGTTACCTAGAATGGTGCACAGATGAGAAGGATGTTCATCTGGTATCCCCTGTATTTTCAATATTGAAGAAAAATTGAAAGTGTGCTGAAAAAAGACTGAAAAATCACATTTGGTCTTGAAAAATGCATGTACTGAAGCACTCACAGAGCACCTTACCTGAGGTTATCAGAAAGAAAACCAGGAAGATGACTTGATTAATAAATACATCATTGCGGACAAGACACGAAGTGCTAAATGGCTGTTTAATCTAGCAGAAGAAGGTGGGATGAGAGTGGCTTCTTGAATTCTGAAGTTGCATTACCTTGAAAATAGAAACCAGGCACCTGTGTTTCAAGATCTTTTAGAGAAATTCCCAGAAGAGGTAGTGGAGCCCCACATCTCTTAACATTTTCAAATGCAGAGGGGTGGCAGCTTGAAAGCTTGCCTTCCTGAGAAGAACTGGACCCAGTACACTGGAAGTCAAGTGAAATTGCTCAAGAATCTGCTCTCCTGGAGCTTAAGAACATGATCTTGGTGGACGGTGAATCACTGACAGTGGCAGCGAGCGCAGGTCTGAGCAGGGGCAGATGGACTGTGAGGGGTGGTGGAGGCAGGAGGAGGTGGCAGCGTGAAGTGAGTGCTCGCTGCCCTCCGTGTGCCTCTCCCTCCATGAGCTTCTCTGTCTCCTGCAGCGCACCAGCCCAGAAGGTGGGATCCATCTCAGCTGCCATTACTGCCACAATCTTTTCAGCGGGAAGCCGGAGATCCTAGATTGGCAGGTGAGGACTTTCCCCAGGGGGATGTTGAGGTGGAGGCCAACCCCCATGAGGACTGCAGGGCTCCTTCCCCTTCCTGCTCAACACAGAGCTCCTGTGCCAGTGCTCGGAATGCCTTAGCTGCAGAGACGCGCCTGGAGACCCTGCGCTGAGTGCTGCTCTCCTGATGTTCAGCAGGATGTCAGAAGGGCAGCAGGAGACCACTTCTGCCAGACCCTGTGTCAGGAGAGCTGGGGACTTGGCTCAGCCTCATAGTCTTGCTTTTGCTTCCCTGAGAAGCCTGGGGACCTCCTGGCAGCCTGGCTGACACGGTGGCGGTCTCTTTGGCAGGACAAGGTGTATCAGTTCTGCTGCAAGGACTGCTGTGAGGACTTTAAGCGGCTGCACGGGGTAGTGTCTCAGTGTGAGCACTGCAAGCAGGAGAAGCTGCTGCATGAGAAGATCCGCTTCTCTGGAGTGGAGAAGAACTTCTGCAGCGAAGGTACTTGGGGAGGGCACGGGAGAGGCAGAGCCCCCATGCTGGGGGATGAGAAGAGAGCATGGAGAGGAACAGAGGGGAGACTGACTTAGCCAGGCCCTGGGGCGAGAGCCTTGCCATGGAGTGAAGGGAGGACTGTCGTGGGGATGGCTTGCTGTCCAGCCAGGCCCTAGGGCAAGATCTTTACCATTCGTTGTGTCCTTGGGGAGGGCTTTCTCACAGCTTTTCTCTCTCTGGGGGCTGGGGAGACAGCAGGTGGCAGCTCCGCTCCTCCTGTCATCATGCACTTCTACGCTCTTGCGTCTGGGCTGGCCTGACCTGGCCTTGCCCTGCCTGCTGGGTTCCTGCACACAGGAGGTTGGAGTCAGACTCTTCCTAGAAGCATGGAGGTGAGAGATGGCAAGTCCCCATGAGGTCCCATCTTATCCCAGCCCCAGGGGCCAGTGCTGGATTGTTCCCTACAGTGTGTTGCGTGTGCTCTGTTGTCTCCGCAGACCTGGATTCTGGTCATGTTTGGGTCAGGGAGGCCCCCAGTTCATCCTGGGAAGGTTTCACTCCTATTGTTTCTCCGCAGGGTGTGTGCTTCTTTACAAACAGGATTTCACCAAGAACCTGGGCCTGTGCTGCATCACCTGCACCTACTGTTCTCAGACCTGCCAGCGGGCGGTCACCGAGCAGCTGGAGGGCAGCACCTGGGACTTCTGTAGTGAAGACTGCAAAAGCAAATACTTGCTCTGGTACTTCAAGGTCAGTATTGGCACTGGCAGCTTGTGCTAAGTGCTGTGGTGGGCACAGCACCCAGATAAAAGTGGGCATTGCACTGAGGAAGCTCGCACTGCTGGAGTCTGGCTGGCACTGCTGCGGAGAACCTGGCACTGCTGGAGTCCTGCCTGGCAATAACGGGACACTGCTACGGGGAAGCTCACGTAGCTGGAGTCCCCAGCTGATCCTGCCAGAGCACTGCACTGAGGAAGCTCACAGTGCTGGATCCGTGGCTAGTGTTGCCGTGAGAAGTTCGCACCGCTGGAGTCCCCGGCTGGCACTGGCAGGGCACTGCTGTGGGGAAGCTCACAGCACCTTGCTCTGTGCACCTTTCACTGGAGAGTTGTGTTGCACTCGGAGGGGGTGTGGTTAGTTACTCCTTGTTTCTCTCCTGCTGATGCGGGCTTTAGGCAGCTCGGTGCCATGCCTGCAAGCGTCAGGGGAAGCTGCTGGAAACCATCCACTGGCGGGGGCAAATCAAACACTTCTGCAACCAGCAGTGTCTGCTGCGATTTTACAATCAACAGAACCAGCCCAACCTGGACACGCAGAAGGGCCCCGAGAGCCTGCTGAACAGTGAGTAGGAGGGAGGGAGGGGACCTGCATAGTTCAGTGTGAGAGACACAGGGAAGACTGAACAGCGAGGGGTGGAAGCTTCCTGCCTGGGACTGGATGAGACGCTAGGGAACAATCCTGCACTGGCCCTTGGGGGGGAAAGGACGGAGTGGGACCTAATGGGGCTTCTCCATCTCTAACGTCTATGGTTCTATGACACACAGGGCCCAGACGGGAGGAGCCGGTGCCAGCGTGCTGCCTGTAGCTCACACTCTTAGCGAGGATACTCAGGGATTTAACATCCTCATGTTGCCAGCGGAGAGCTCGATTTGCAGGGTTAGGGGACAGCGTGGTTTGGCATGATAATCCACCTGCAGCCTCACACCACCTCCGAGCTGTGACCTTCTCAGATCTCATAAGATAATCAGGATTGGGCCAGGTCAGTGCTTGGATGGGAAGCATTCAAGGAAAACACAGGGTGCTGCAGGACGTGGTGCTGGTGATGCTGTAGGTGGGCTCTCCTCAGCCAGAGCTGAACCTAGAACAATCCTGAGGGAGTGCTGAGCTGCTGGAGGCACTGTGTCTTGCCATGTTAGATTGGAATCCTACCACTTACCCAAAGATCGCTGCAGCTTTGGGAGTTGCCAACCCCGTGTCCCGGATAACCCCGTTCTGCAACCGTGAAGTTCCAGCTGGAGAGGAGATTTTCACTGCCTGTTGCCCCATTTCATATCAGTTGCCAGTTGCTTCTGGAAGATTGCAAAGTGCTTTGGGATCCCTCAGGACGGAAGGTGCTCATAGTGACAGTGACAAGACATCACTTGACCCTCGGACACTCGTGTAGTCTAATTCTGCTTGGTCTTTCATAGGCCACGATCTTCTAGGTAATCTGTGTAATCTAGTTAAAATGCCTCCAGATTATGGTGGGACTTACTTCGGTGCATCAAGCTTCAACAGATACCTGCATCACAGGCTCAGGGCTTTGCTGCCCTTCCTGGGATTTCACAAGATGTAAAACCCTGACTGGGGTGTGCCAAGGAGGTGAAACCAAGGCAAGGACCTTCCCATGAGAGACCTCGTCCTCCATCTCCACACTTCCTTGTTCCTTTCCTGACAGCAATGGGCCAATTGCAGGACAGGGGAAGCCCTCGATGTCACTGCTGCTTAGACAGCAAAGCAGAACTGCTCTGCCAGAAGCAGCAGGTTCCCCCAGCCTGGGGATTCCCAACCTGCCTCCAAGATCTGTGCTCTGTAAGAGGCCGTGTGAGGTGATGACTCAAGTGGCAACACATTTGAGTGACCTGGATGAGGAACTGTTGGTTTCTATTGGCACAAGGGTGCCTGGGGGAGTCTGCTTGGTGGGGCACAGACTGTCGTGCTTCCCAAGGGAGGAAGAAGTGTTAAACTTGCTGGTTCCTGTAGCTCACCAAGTGATTCCACAGCCCTAGCCATGCTGTTTGTTTGTCCTCTGCCTTCAAGGCATCTTGCGTCTAAGGGACTAGTAACACTGCTTTTGGGACATAGGCACAGCGAGCAAGTTCTTCCTGCAGAGGGAAGCATGTTTCATGCCATTTGCCGCTTATCTCCTTGGAGCCGTGAACCACAAGACTGAGAAGTACCTTTTCCACCACTGACAACCATGAGAGTCTGAGCCCCGCCCAGCACCTCTGGAGACCCCCAAGAACTTTGCCATTTGGCACATGGGCCGTCACCCTTCACCATGCCATAGCTGCCCCTCCATGCACCCTGGGAGGCAGAGGGCTGTGAGGGCAGCCAAGAAAAAGCCCATCAGCAGTGATGAACCCTCGGCTGAGTGCCAGCTCCAGGCTGCTCCAGCAGCTGCCATGCTTGGTGAATGCCACTGGTGACACTGGGCCCTCTGTGTGTTCTGGCACAGCTGTGGGATGGCTATGGGCATCGTGGTCCCAGGGCTGTGGGGTGCTGCTCGGCTTGCACGGAAAGGGTGCTGGAGGCAGGGCCGTGTGGTCACACAAAGCTTTCCAGCCCAGCGTGCTGTGCAGGGGATTTTGGGAGGAGCATTGCATTGTGAGGAACAGCTTCTGCCTGGTCCAGCCAGGGTCTTCTGTGGACTCAGCAGCTGTGTTGCCAGCTCACAAGGGACTGTCTGGATTTTGGGCCTCTTTTGGGCAGAGCTGCTGACTACTTGCTGCTTCTCTTGCAGACAGTGGTTCCCTAAACCGATTAATTCCTGCGACCCAGTAGGTGCTGCCAAATTGGTGATTTTGAGGGTGCTTGCTGATGATAAAAGGGGCTGCTCCTTTGCTGGAAACAGTCTGTGTCTTGAGGGATTGAGGAGCTTCTGCCACAGAACTGTGCCCAAAGACTTCCAAGGGGAACTGGCTCTGCATGGGGCCTTCCAACTGGAGAGGACAGACGGCCAGAAGTCCTGGTTGCCAGCAATGCCTTCACAGCTCCTTGCTGGTGCTAGGATGAAAGTACAGAATAAGTTGCAGCTTGCCTGGAAGCTTGGACATGTAACGTGGAGCTTTGTGGCAGGAGAATGTTTTTTTCCCTTAGTCCTAGATCACTGCCTGTGGGGCAATCAACTTTACTTTTGATTCTGCTGCAGCAGAAATTCTGCTCATACTCCATAGCTTATTTTTTCTCATTCAAGCCACTGATATCTCCCATTTAGACCTGCTGCCCATCCACTTCAGGCTGGTCGGGGGAGTTCTTGGATTCATTGAGACTGTTGCAGATCCTATGGCTGAATGCTCAGCTGTGGGCTAGGGAGCTTCCTCCGACTGGAGCTTGCCTGTCCTGCTGTCAGCAAGTAGACCCTGCTGGGCCTCCGGTTGCTCCAGAGCTGTCCTCTGTTTCCTTGGGACAGAGGAAATCCGCACAGTGTGAATGCCCATGTGTTGGTTCTTTGGGTGTCTGAGTCATTCCTGGAGAGCCCATCTGTATGTAGGAGGTGCCAATGGACCCGCCACTCCCTTTGGGTGCGGAGACCTGCTGCTGTCCTTGCAGGTGTCTCCTTCATGCATGGCCCACGATTAGTCAGTGCTGCAGAGGCAGTTCTTCTGAGCCACACAGGTGACCCGGGCTCACGGGAGACTTGGATGAAGGTGATCTTTTAGCTCGTCAGCCTTTGAGATGGGTGCAGGTTCTCTGCAGAGCAAATGGGGTGGATTTATCATCCGAACAGGGATGATGTTGTCACCACCTGCGACAAGTATCTGCCACATGTGCCTCTGACCTGCAGATGATCCCCTCTTTCTTCAGGGGAGCGGACTGCATCCCTAGGGCTGGGGCAAAGCTGTCTCTCTGCTTTCTGGCATATCTTGTTATGCTACTACTGGCTCTGTCACCTTCTTCCTAGGGATCTCGAAGCACTTTGCCAAGATATTTGTAGCAGGGAGATGGAGGCACAGGGAGGGGCCATGGCTCGGTACAGCAAGCCAATAGGCAGAGCTGGGAATAGAGCCCTGGATTCCTCTCTCTACAAGAGGCTGGGATTTCTCCTGACCTGCTGTGATGGGGATGGGGTGGACTGCAAGGGAGCACAAAATGACATGGGAATGAGTTCATTTTGGAGCTGTCTTCTGGGCTACTAGGGCTAGAGGTTGTGGAAACATTAACTGTTCCTGGAGCGGCCAGGAGCAGTTTCTGGGGAGCCTGTCTCTGCCCTCTGGCTGCTGCCACCTCCAGTCCCAGCAGTGGGACCTGTTGGCCCAGGAGCCCTTGAACTTAGGTTCATTGCTTTCTCTTACAGGTCAGACTTCAGAGCCAAAACCACCTGCCCATTCCTCACAGAAGACAGAGACTAACATGGTAAGGCCTGTTGGAAGTAAGAGTTTGCAAGACAGCATAAAAGGACTGTCCCCAAAGAGAGGACAGATCTGCCATTGCTCAGGGAGATTTCATTCTTCTACAGCCTATGTGTTCTAAGATGTGTGGGTAGTGAGAGGTGATAAGAGCTGCTGGGGTAGGCAGCATCAGCATCTCTCCTGCAAAGGGGAAGAATAACAATTCCCCAGGAACTGATGATGGGCTCCAGAACAGCCTGGCATTGTGGCTCCTCTGTGCGTGGTGCTCCTCTGTGCATGGGTATAGTCACTGTCTCGCCATGTTCCCTGCTGCCCTGTGGGACAGGAGTGACCTGTCCGGCCTCTCTGCTGCCTGCTGCAAAGGTGCCGCACAGGCTTGCTGCCTGTCATGAGCAGCTTGACAGTCCTTAGACTGGATCTGACTG
Source organism: Patagioenas fasciata (assembly GCF_037038585.1). Taxonomy (NCBI): domain Eukaryota; kingdom Metazoa; phylum Chordata; class Aves; order Columbiformes; family Columbidae; genus Patagioenas; species Patagioenas fasciata. Next base: position 19,127,971 of record NC_092530.1, read on the forward strand.
TGGAAGCATCCGAGCATGTGTGTGTTTTGGGGACTGCCAGGCTCCAGGAGGTGCTTTGGGAGCCTCCCCAGCTGTACCTGTGGTTAGGGAGAGGTGGTGCTGCCTGAGGGGGACACCAACCTGCTGCTTTTTGTGTTTCCTCAGCTGTCAGCAAAGACCTCCTCAGCCCAGGTGTCTCCAGCTGCGCCGCCTCCCCCTCCTCCTCCTGTTCCTGCCACCCCTCGGAAAAACAAAGCTGCCATGTGTAAACCACTGATGCAGAACCGGGGCGTTTCCTGCAAGATAGAAATGAAGTCCAAAGGGTGTCAGACAGGTAGGAAAACAAGACAGGGTTTCAGGGGCATTTTGGAAAGGCCAGTGGCACATGCCTGCTCCAGACTAAATATGAATCCAGCTTGAAATGCTGTACAGAGCAGCCAGGTGTTTGGCACTGTGCTGAGGAGTCGCAGAACAGTGCAGGGCTGGAGATAGGGAGTCCATTTCCATCAGCAGCAGAAAGAGACACACAGAGAGCACTGCAGCATGATCCCACCTCTTGTGGGACAGCTCCTGTTCCTCTGGAGCTTGTCAACTTGTCTGAAGGACCATCTGCTGAGCAAGTTCCACTGTGTAGCTCCTGTCTGGCATGTGTGTGTGGTCTCCAGCATATGCAAGGCGACTAGACCTCTCAAGTGGGACCACTTAAGAGCGGGGCTTGCACCTCTGGCTGAGGCAGACCTCTCTTGTTGGAGGGCTGCTTGGCTTGCTGCTGCTCCAGCTCTGCCCACAAGTCACAGAAGCTGGTGGCTGGAGTGGTCATGGCGTTGGATGGCCAGGAGCACGGCCGTGCGCAGCGGGGCTGGGTGGAGGAGCTGCTGGGAGCGAGCTCACTGACATACTTTTGCTCTTGTCAGAGGCTGAATGGAAGCCCCAGGTGATTGTGTTGCCAATCCCCGTCCCGATCTTCGTACCCGTGCCTATGCATATGTACTGCCAGAAAGTACCTGTGCCTTTCTCCATGCCTGTCCCGGTAAGCAACACACTCCACCTGCTCATGTTTTCTCACTGGCTCAATCCTTCCTTGCTGCAGCCTCCCTGCTTCTCTGTTCATCCCCTTCTCCTGCCTTTGCTTTGATGTCAGTTGACTGAGTGTCAGTTTTCTACTTGGTGTGCTGCTGTCAACAGGTGCCTGTGCCAATGTTCCTGCCCACCACACTGGAGAGCACAGATAAGATTGTGGAGACCATTGAGGAGCTGAAGGTGAAGATCCCCTCCAATCCCCTGGAGGCTGACATCCTGGCCATGGCTGAGATGATTGCAGAGGCTGAGGAACTGGACAAGGCCTCCTCAGACCTGTGTGGTAGGTTGTGCCATGGCTTGGTCTGGCTGAACAGCTGGGATCATGTGGAGTTTGCCAACTTTTGGAGTTAGAGCATCTGCCTGGATCACAGTTCCCCCAAAGCCTTTGGAAAGGGAAGAGAAAGTCCTCAGCTTCTGCTGAGGAGGTACCAGGAGTGAAGAGCTGCAGCAGGGAGCAGTGTCTGCCACTGTTGCTTTTGGGGGTGCCAGTCTTGTGACACATGTGCAGCACTCTTAGGTTATTCAGGTGGCCATAAAACTATGAGCCCTAACCTCGCAGGTCTTTTTACTTGAGGCCTGCTTTTCTCAAGCTCCAGTGACAAGGGCTGTGGCTGGGGAGATGGCAAGTGTCCAATATCTTGATGTCCAGGGAAAGCTGGGCAGCACAGATGCTATGGTGCTCCTCTGAGCACAGGACTGTGCTGCAGGGAGCCTGACTTCATTTCCTAGCTGTCACAGGATAAACAGACAAAAGACTTTATTGGAAGCTGGGTTTATGATCTGCTTTTGTGTTGCAGACCTGGTGAGTAACCAGAGTGCAGAGGGTCTTCTGGAGGACTGCGATCTCTTTGGGCCAGCACGGGACGATGTGTTGGCTATGGCTGTAAAGATGGCAAATGTCCTCGATGAGCCGGGCCAGGACCTGGAGGCTGACTTCCCTAAGAGTAAGAGCCGGGTGAACCAGGTGTGCGGGGCTGCTCCTGCTGCTGCAGGGTTCTCCTGCTGCCCACAGCCAGCTGTTGCCAGCAGCATTAAGAACTGTGTGTGCTTGCCTCCCCATGCCCTCGGAGTGACCAGACTTGAGGCTGGGAACTGAGAGTCTTGCAGAAAACTGCTGGCACCAGGGGTGAGGAGGTCACCTCTTTTAAAGGGGTGTGTGTTTGTCTAGAGTAACTGACCTCTGGAAAACATAGGTCTTTAGAGAAGGGGGAATAAAGAGCTGATTTTAGCAGCACAAAGAGCAAGGCAGCAGCACTGATGTGCTTATAGATTATGATTCCAGAGGATCCAGCAAGGCAAGAGAGAGACCTGGACAGGGCATGACATCCTGGGAGATGGCAGAATTGCTGAGTGTCCATTAGTGGACAGAAGGTGGGAGAAGAGGCAGAGACTTACAGGAGCCCAGCAGTGCTGAGGCAAGATGCTGGCAGCAAAGGAAGGAGAATGGGGATACCTGTGCCAGGCTGTCCCTAGAGCTGGCCTGGCACAAGGGGATGAGGAATGTACCTCAGGTTTAAAAAACAAACAACTATCAGAGGGGAGAGTGTGGGGCTCTGGTTAGTCTCAGAAAGCTCAGCATCATCTGCCAGAGCTGTATTTCTGTAGCTGGGCTGTGGATAGAAGTTCATGCCAGGCAGCAGTAGATGTTGTGAAGTGTTGGGCTGCATATTCATCTTCGTCTTGCTTTGAGAACCAGCCCAGCACACGGGACAGGATGAGAAATCTCAGTTGAGCCCTTCTGTCTGTGCTTCCTTTCAGACCCCCTAGACATCAACCCCAGTGTGGACTTCCTCTTTGACTGTGGGCTGGTGGGACCAGATGATGTGTCCACAGAACAAGATCTGCCTCGTGCTGTCCGAAAGGTGAGCTCTCTGTGGCTACTGCCTGCTTAAAGCTCTTTGGGTTTGGAGTGGGAGCTGCTGTCTGGGATGTGCAAGGTGAAGTGTGCCAGAGGCTTTGGTGTGCTGGGGGGAGGTTGTGCCCTCCCCCTTCAGGGCATGTCTGGCCTGTAGGACACTCCTTGAGTGAAAATACTTGCCTGTCACTTTGGAGGAGCTTTGAATGCCACAGGTCATGTGAGAGCTGTCCACTTTCCTCCCTGTGTTCCTCAGAACTGATGGGCCTTGTTGGCTTGGCTGGCATGGGCACAGACACACTGAGAGGGAGCTGACAGTCAGCAGGTCTGAGTGCTGGCCAGGACTTGCATCTGTCCCAGGTAGGTGCCTGGGCTCACAGCACACCTCTCTGCAGGGGCAGAAGCGTCTGGTGCTCTCTGAAAGCTGTTCCCGAGACTCGGTGAGCAGCCAGCCCAGCTGCACGGTGCTGAACTACTCATATGGTGTGAACGCCTGGAAGTCCTGGGTGCAAGCCAAGTACGCAGGGGGAGAAACCAGCAAGGGAGAGGAGCTACGCTTTGGCCGTAAGTGCCCTGTCTGGATGGGGCAGAATAACAGAAACCACACAGAAGCTGGGTGCCAGGGTGTTGAGGTGTGCCTGGCCTTGCAGGCTGTTGTCTGAGGCTGGCGTGCTTGTCTCCACAGCCAAGCCCATGAGGATCAAGGAAGATATCTTGGCCTGCACAGCAGCTGAGCTCAACTATGGCCTGGCCCAGTTTGTCAAGGAGATAACACGGCCCAACGGGGAGCGCTATGAACCAGACAGCATCTATTACCTCTGCCTTGGCATCCAGCAGGTGAGGAAGGACTTGCTGCCTTCTAGTCTCCCACAGCCAGACCTGGGGCTCAGATCTGGTGAGGGGAACTTGTACCCTTTATTCTGCCTTTTGGGGACCCAGAGAGACTCACTGGATTCTCCTTCAGTGCCTCACCCCAGGACATCAGCCCACCTGATCTGATCTTTGTTCTCAAGCCCAGTGGGTAGGGTGGCAGCTATTCCCCAGCCTTATACCCTTCTTGCACATCCTTAAGGAGGGCTGGGAGATCTCCCCAAACTCAGTCTAGTTCTTCAGCAACAAGTCTACTTTGTCATGCTCTGGGGTTTTCCTCACAGCTCCCAGAAGTGGCTGGTTTTAGGAGGGTGCTCTGCCTCTGTACCCTGGGCTCTCAGGGGAGGGTTTGCATTCCAGGTGCTGCTGTGTCTCTCTTGACTGTGTGTTCTGTCCTTTCTAGTACCTGCTCGAGAACAATCGTATGGTGAATATATTTACAGACCTTTACTACCTGACCTTCGTGCAGGAGCTGAACAAGTCCCTGAGCGGCTGGCAACCCACAATCTTACCAAATAGTATGTGTCTCCAGAGTACCCTCAGTCACGACATGTACCCAGTTTGCGCTTCTAGCCTTGGATCCTCCAGTCTGATTGTGCTTCCCCAGCCTCAGCCCTCTTCTTTGGCACAGGCAGCACGGTCCCACTGTCTTTGGGTTGTACTGACCCATACTGACAGTGGAGCCAGCCTGGTTTACACTTCAGCAGTTTCTGTTGCCCAGAGTCTAGGTAACGGGGAGCAGAGCACAGCTGCTTCGTGCCCTGGGACAGTTTGAATCTTTACAACACTTCAGTCATGTCTCTGCCATTTGGCAAAGAGGATACCAAGCTGGGAGGCACACTAGGAACACAGAGGCATGGGCCAGCACGTGGGCAAGCCCTGCACACTTGAGCTGTGTTGGCCAGGGTTACTGTGCTGCTGCCTTGTGAGTGGACTAACTTAGGGCTCTGCAGAGGCTTTTCGTGATGCTGTGATCTGGGCTGCTTTCCCTGCTGTGTCTTGTCAGGGATTAGTTCACAGATCCAGCCTCCCCTCTGCATGTTGGCTGTCCCAGACAGAGGCGTTTGGCTCCAGACCTGTGTGTCTAGGCAGGAGCTGGCTGTGTCTGTCCTGCCTGCTGCTTCTCCATCTCAGGCTGAGTGTGGTGGAGCACTGACCTGGAGTACCTTTCGTGTCCATCTGTATGGTTAGGCGGTTAGGATTGATTCGGGTTCTGGCCTGTGGTTTGGTTGTTCTCTGGGGTGGCTGGTGGCTGGGTAGATGACTCTGGAGAAGTAACTTCATGAAAAAGTGGATGTTGTGAAGTGTCTGTCTTTTGCAGTGAGTTTGCCTGGGCAAGGTGAAGAGATTGCCACAGGGCCACTGCTGATGTGACCTGGTTCTTTCTCTGTGTGTTGCAGACACGGTTTTCTCACGCGTCGAGGAGGAGCACCTCTGGGAGTGCAAGCAGCTGGGTGTTTACTCACCCTTCGTGCTCCTCAACACTCTCATGTTCTTCAACACCAAGTTCTTTGGGCTGCAAACAGCGGAGGAGCACATGCAACTCTCCTTCACCAACGTGGTGCGCCAGTCCCGCAAGTGCACCACAGCCCGTGGCACGACAAAGGTGGTGAGCATCCGCTACTATGCTCCTGCCAAGCAGAAGAAAGGCCGAGGTAGGATATGATGGAGCATCTCACTGTCCCTCCCACTGCCTCCCATGGGGTCCCAGCCATGACACTGCTCTCTCCCCACTCTGCAGATGGTGGCTCTGGAAAGCGGAAGCGTGAGGAAGAGGTACCGATGCTGGAGCAGCGGGAGAACAGGATGAACCCACTCCGATGCCCAGTCAAGTTCTATGAGTTTTATCTCTCCAAATGGTGAGGCTTTCTCTGGAGAAGGGGCATGAGCCATTTTAAGGCCACCTCTCAGTTTTGGTGGGACTCTGTGAAGTGGCTGCTGCTCTCCAAACATTTTGTGTTTGAGTGTGAAGCCTTGTGCAGGGTCTGTGCTGCTCATATAAGCCGTGTTTGAGAGAGTGCTTCTTTCTAGCTCCTTCCACTACTTGCATCTCTCCAGACAGGCAGGAATGTGGAGTATGAGCCCTGGTGCTGGGCTGGCTAGGGGCTTTGATTCTGAGAGATGAGCTACAGGCTTAGTTTGTGTCCTCATCCAGCCAAAGCGTAAGAGGCTGTGATAAACCTTGAGATCCCCTTGATAACCATAAAGGCAGGCCAGGCTTTCTGAGCTGATACCCCAGGGCTCACCTTCCTCTCTCTTTACAGTCCTGAGAGTCTGCGGAACCGCAATGATATCTTCTACCTGCAGCCCGAAAGGTCGTGCATTGCCGAGTCCCCGCTCTGGTACTCTGTCATCCCCATGGACCGGAGCATGCTGGAGAGCATGCTGAACCGCATCCTGGCTGTCAGGGAGATCTATGAGGAGCACAGCCGGCTCAGCGGCCTGGAGGATGACATGGACTAAGCAAGGTGCTGCTGGGCTGGCTGCACTCCAGCCCTGGACACCTGGTCTCCCTGCCTCCCACTGCAGGGCAGGGGCCGTGCAGGACGGGAGGGGACAGTGCTTGTGGCAGTGCTGTCCCTTCATCCTTACCGGACTTAGACATCCCATCCTACTTGTTACAGGCCTCTCCTGTGTATATGGTCCCTGTGCTCAGCCCTGCCTCCTGTCCTGGCTGCTGAGTGAGCCGTCTTCCCCAGGGCCAGTCCCCACAGCACAGGTGTGACAGAGCCCCTGGGGCAGCTCCCCTTGTCCAGCCCTGTCCTCCTGCCATACCCCCAGCCCTGCCCCTGCCCCTCTCCCCCTGCCCCAGGGCAGGAACCGCACAATACGGCAGAGCATCGCTGGGACCAGCAGCACCGAGGCCTTTAATTCCCTCTTCTTTTAGCATCCCCCTGGGAGGCTGTGAGTGGCACTGCAGGAACGGTTGCTCAGCTGTTGTGCTGGGATGGTATTTTCAAACCAGTGGGGAAGGACCACTGGCAGCCTGCGAGCTGTTGGGGCGGTGGGGGCTTGTTCCCAGGGGTGGGAGAGGTTTGGACTGGCTGCATGGAGGAGTGGGAACCGGCACCGGAATGTGAGGGTAGAGACCCTGGCCTGGCCACAGGGTCACCTCCCTCCATTTTGTCAATGTCAGCAGAAAACTGGAGACAGGTCTGTGCCAGTGCTGCCCCTCTCCTTGTTGTCCCCCGCCTTGCTGTAACCCCCCTCCCTCATGCAAGGTGCCATCAGTGGGTTCCTCTGCTCTGGCCAGGGGCTTGGGCAGCCCCTGCAGAAGCGAGGAGCTCTGTATAGGTTCCCCCTCCCTCCCCAAAGCAGCAGGGTGCCAGTGCCCTGCCTGGGCAACCCTGGCTCTGGCTGTGCTGCTCCCTGCTGCCTCCTGCCCCCTCTCCTGTTCTGGTTGTTTTTCTTGAGCTGTACATCAGTCTCCTTTGAGCCTGTATATATTGTTCTGGGCCCTGGCCTGGGGCCATCTGTTCTGTGTTCACGTGGAGAGTGAGCCGCTCACCAGTCTTGTTGTAGTGATGCCAGGGCAGTAGGACTAACCCTGTGTCTCTGGAAACCATTCATTTCAAATAAAGATGCAGAAAACTCTGGGCAGCCCCTGCTTTCCCCCCAGGCAGGGTGGGCACTGCAGGAGAGCAGAGTCAGTGCCCCACTGCTGCAGCGCACCTTGTTCCTGTCCATCCCAGCCGGTGCTGCCACCCTTGGTGCTCTGGCATGAGGACTCTGTGCCTGCTGGTGCCAGCTTGGCCTGTCTTGCCTGCCTCTTGCCCGTAGGGCTGCAGCCCAACCCAACCCAGTGCTGGCCTTACCCTGCCCATGCAGCATGTCCATGGGATGGAGCGGTTGGAGAGCGATGCCACGGTGCCCATGGGCAAAGCAGGAGTCCAGTGAGGTGTAGTGGGTGTTTATTTTCTCCCCAGGGCTGCCAGGCCCCAGCCCAGCTGTACTCTCAGCCCTGCTGCTCGAGGATGCAAGGAGCAGCCGAGCCATGTCCCTGGGGACATGCCCAACCCTTGTGCTGGCCCTGGGCTCTATGTCATATGCCTGGCAGGGCGCAGAGACAGAACCACAACAGTGGTCACCCATGCATCACACATCCCTGACGATCTCCACAGGCCATGCTCACACTGCCAAGTCTGCCACTCGTGCTTTCCCGTGAGACCCACTGGCCACCCCCAGCCATGCACTCGCCTTCCCCAGGGGTACCAGGCCTTGCGGGGGTCTGCCAGCAGCCACGAGGCTGCTACCACTGGGCAGAGTGATGTGGGTGCTGCGGGACCCCGCCAGGCCACCAGGACGGGGCAGGATGCGGGACTTGGAGCCTGGCCCTTGCTGGCACTTGGTGAGACCCAGGTGGTAGATCTCCACCAGGTTGAGCAGCAGGGACACGCAGGCCACCACTAGCATGAAGAGAATGAAGATGGTCTTCTCAGTGGGCCGGGAGATGTAGCAGTTGACGGTGTTGGGGCAGGGCCAGCGGCTGCAGGTGTACAGGGGCTTCAGCTGGAACCCATACAAGGCATACTGGCCCACAATGAAGCCCACTTCCAAGAGAGCCTTGAAGACGACATTGCAGATATATGTCCTCAGGATGGCCCCCCGCATGCAGACCCGTCTCCGCGTGTCCCCCTCGGGGAGCCGAGGCTGCCTGAGGCGCTGTCGCCTGGCCCCACCGCTGGCCCGCGCTGCCGCTTGCTGCTGCGCCTTCTCCTCCAGGTGTACCAGGTGCAGGATGTGGCCCAGGTACACGAGGCTGGGTGTAGAGACAAAGATGATCTGCAGGACCCAGAAGCGGAGGTGGGAGATGGGGAAGGTGCTGTCATAGCAGGCGTTCTGGCAGCCGGGCTGCTGCGTGTCGCAGGAGAAGCCAGACAGCTCGTCGCCCCAGACCCGCTCAGCGGCCGCCCCCAGCACCAGGATGCGGAAGACGAAGAGGACAGTGAGCCAGACCTTCCCCACCACTGTGGAGTGCTCCTGGGCACTCTCCAGCAGCCGCCCCAGCAGGCTCCAGTCCCCCATGGCATGTGCCGCTGTGGTGCCCTGCAAGACAGCTGCCCTCCAGACACAGCCACCCCACAACCCGCTGAACCGCCACCCCGTCCCCCCGGCCAGGCAGGCATGCAGGGACCCAACCCAGGGCTGCTGGAGTGTCCCCACCCTGTGTCCTTAAGGTGCTGTGGGGAGGGCAGAGGAAACAAAGACCTCCGGCATGGAGCCCCGCCACACTGGGAGCACCATGACGGGGACACCGTGGTGGCAATCAGGCATGGGGACCCCTCACCGTTGGCAGGTGCGTGGGACAGAGCCTGATGCTCCTGCGCCGTCAGGTCCCCTTGGTGGGGCAGAGTGGAACGCTGCAGCCCCTTCCCGGCTGGTCCCTGGGTCCTCAGCGGGTGTGGACAGTCCACCCAGCGCTGCCGCTCTCCTCAATGGTGGGCACGGGGTTATTGGGGCATGAGGCAGCTGCATGCCCCATTGGCTTTCCTTGTGACTGGCAGATGAAACAGCCACTGGGGAAACTTTTACCCTTTATTTTTGGTCTGGGCACTTTTCTAAATATATTCGGAGCTGCAGGGGCTGATACTGGGGGAGCGCAAGCCCTTGGACACTGCTCAATGCCACCCAGGGGTCACCACTGCTGCATGCCAGCTGCTAGAGCACCACAGCCCCAGCCCAGGCGCTGCCCCTCCCAGCCTCTGGTGGCACCCACCTGGGCCAGGGTGCAGGAATGTGCAGGGGTGGGCACCCCACACTGGCACCCCAACCTCTGGCACAACCTGGCCTGAGCAGAAAGGAGGGAGGCAGCACCTGAGAACAGAGATTTAATGGCCCAAGATGCTCTCCTGGCCAGATCGGTGTCTGAGGGATGCTGTCCATGGACAGGGACAGCACAGGGCCATGGGGTGGCTGTGGGACAGGGATGAGGGCTGGGGACCCCGCAGTGCTGGCCCTAGCAAGCAGAGCAGCGGTCGCCCTTCTCCTGCAGGCTGGGGTTGCGGCGCAACATGTCCTTGAGGGAGCCATCCTGCTCTGTCAGCAGCTGGTTGATCTCATTCTGCTTGTACTCAGAGGAGAGCTTGTGCCCGTAGAAGGAGCCCTTCCCTGACGAGGGGTTGGAGTTGTGCTGGCCTCGACGGGCACAGGCCCGCACCACCAGGTAGACCAGCTCCGCCATGTTGAGGACAATGCAGATGCTGGAGGTGACCAGCATGAAGACTGTGAAGATGGTCTTCTCAGTGGGCCGGGAGATGAAGCAGTCAACGATGTTGGGGCAGGGGTAAGCCTCGCACTTAACCAGCCGTACCATCTGGTAGCCTGGGTATAGCATGTAGAAGATGTACATGAACACGGCCTCAAAGAGCAGCCTGAAGACCACACTGAAGACGTACGTCCACCACAGTGAACCTGATATGCGCATCTTGTGCTTCTTCACCTCCTCCATGTGCTTGGGGTCCCCATGCCCTGTCAGCACCAGCAGCTTCTTCTCCTGGTGCTGCTGGTAGGCCACGTGCATGGCCACAAGGAGGGCTGGTGTGGTGACGAGAATGAGCTGCAGGGCCCACAGACGGATGTGGGAGATGGGGAAGAAGTGGTCATAGCAGACGCTGTTGCAACCAGGCTGCTGAGTGTTGCAGGTAAAGGCAGATTTCTCGTCGCCCCAGACGCTCTCAGCTGCTACCACCAGCACCATTATCCGGAAGATGAAGATGACGGAGAGCCAGATGCGCCCGATGGCAGTGGAGTGGCGGTTCACCCCACTCAGCACCGTATAGAGACCGGCCCAGTTCATCGTTCCTCACGTCTGCAGGATTGAGCAGCAAGAGACAGTGTCAGGAGCAGGAAGGGCCCCTGGCTGAGAGCCACTGTGTCCTGATCCTGGTGGCAACAGCCCCAGGAGGGACCCAGGAATAAGTGGCTGCTACAGCCCTGGTGGGTGGACAGCAGGATGGAAGGACAGCAGGACGGCAGCGTGGCTGTTGCTGCTGATAGGGCTCAGGGCAGCATTTTGGCTGGAGCAGGCAGGAGACCAGTTGGCCCTGCAGTGCCAACTGCTCCTGCCCTGTCACCCCACACTGGCACAGGGATCCTGACCCACGGCTGCCGCAGAGGATGAAGGCAGAGCTCCCATACCTCTGCAGGGACCCCCAATCTGCACCTAGCACTGAGCTCTCTGGATGGGGATGGACCCAAGGAGCTCCATGGGTTCCTCCGCACCAGCACCTCCCTGCCCTCATCCCCTCATTCCCTGCAGCAGTGAGGCCAGGGAACCCCAAGCTGGGCACCCAGCACTGCCACATTCCTAGAGCCATCCCTGCCTGGGGTGCACAGAGTGACCTCCCCACCAAAGGACAGATTCCCTCCCTGCCAGGGCCACCCACCGGCACTGAGCAGCCCCTGGAGCTGCTTCCCACCCCGAACATGAGGCTGGGGGACTGGGACCTGTCCTCTGTCCGCCTGCAGTGTGGAGGGTTCTGGCGGTGCGTACCTGCCAGTAAGGAAGGGTCCTTGCGAGCTGCCCCCGATGGCTCCTCTAAGGTCTCATGTCTCCTGCAGGAGAGCTCTGCTCTGCCTGCCCTCGTCTCTATCCGCCACTGCCCTGCACTGGAAGTCATATGCTGCTTTATAAACTATTTACATACAATGGGGCCTTTATTGGCTCCTGAACAACACACTTTAGCATTCAGATCCAACGCCCTGACTTCCGCCCACCCTGGCCAGACAAAGTCCCTGTGTGCTGCGTTCCTGCTGCCTGGCCCTGCACCCGCTCCCACCTCGCCCTGTGCCGGCCACAGGGTGCTCATCGCACCACAGGCATCATTGGGTTGGACAACAACCCAGGGTGCTTGGGGGACCCTTCTCTAGGATTTATGGCAGAACCCAGCGGTGTGCTCGTCCCGCATGGATGGTGTGGGGCAGCGTGACCGGAGCTGGGGTCTGGCTGTTCTCCAGTGTGTCACTGAGCAGTCTGTGGGGCCTCATGGGGCTGGGCCTGCTGGGTACAGCCCCTGTGGGTCCCGCCATGTCCTCAAGGCTCTGCTGTCAGGGGGTTGGTGCCAGCAGCAACAGCTGCGAGGGTGCTGGAGCTGCTCTGTGTGTGCTGTGTCCCATTGGGGACATGAGAAATAGTCCGACGGAGTGATGCTGGCAAGGCACTCAGTGCTGAGAGCCATGTGCTGTGGGAGCTGTGCTCCTCTCCTGGTACGGGCCCACTGATGCTGCCCCACTGCTCAGAAAGGGTGGTGGGGGCAACAGCCCCTGCACTTGCAGACCCCTTGTGCCCATGTCCCTCAGGGCTGCTGTCCCAGCCATACCATCTTGCTGTGTCCCATCCCTGCAGGGATGGTGCCATGTCTCTTGGATTTTCTCCCCAAGCCTCAGGTGGGGAGCAGAACATCCAGTAAAACCCACAAGCTGGCAGCCCGAAGGGTGGGGGGGAAACAATGCCATCCCAAATGTCACCTCTACCCCTTAGCCCAGGGTGCAAGCATCTGGAGCCTGGAGCACAAACGGTGGTGGGCAAAGACCCTTCAGTGAAGCTGCAGGGACAGCAGCCAGTGCTCAGGCCATGCTCTGCTCCTCACCCCACTCCCCGCCATGGGGGCCAGCACCCCTGGCTCTGCCCCTCCCGGCCCACAGCTGAGCCCTCTACAGCCCCCACCCTGGACTCCCCCATGCCCCTCAGCTGGGGGATGTGTGGCCACCCCCGCAGCGGCACAATGCCCACCAGCCTCTCACCTCAGCACCAGGACAGGCAAAGCTCTCGGAGAGCACAACCACCTCAGCTTCCAGCGTAGCACCCTGGACTTTATACTCCCCTCTGTCACGTCACACACCCCCCTCCCAAACCGCCTTGCTCCTTCTAGGACTTGCTCCTTGCCAAGTAAACACTGCAGGTGTGTCCAGCCTGCACTCACACCATTGAGGCACCCCTGGCACCCACCACCACAGCTGAACATACCCTGGAGAATGCCCAGGGGCCACCACAGCACCGAATCAGCGCCAGCCCCCCAGGATGGTTTCTGTGGGAGCTCTGCGGGCCCCCTAGCCACACTCCCCTGCTGTGAGCATCCTTCCTGCCACGTCCCCTGCAAGCTGGGCACGTGGTGGGGCCCCACTCTCCATGCCAGGGGATGGCTCTGTACACCCCCAGCACCCAAAGCACCTTGATCCTCTCCTGCAGGCTGTCAGCTGGTCCCTGGGAAGCCACCAACACTCAGATTTAATGTGTAAAAGTGCAGCCGGTAAAGGCAAACAGCCTGTCAACCATTAACTCATCTAACGGCCCACTCCAAGGTCCCACCGACCAGCACCCCGAGTGGCCTTGTGGCAGGCCATGACATGACCTCTCTGCCTTGCTTTTTGGGGCCCCGGGGTGGGCTGCAGGACGCTGCACACCATCCCCTGCATGAGAATGGCAGTGGTAGCGCTGTACCCCACATGAGGATGGCAGGCTGACACCGCGGGGTGGTGCGGGAACACGGAGGGGGGTCCCCCCGAAGCGTGGCGGGGACAGTGGGCAGTGAGGGGCCGGGGACCGCCGGGCGCGCGGGGCGGGTGGGGCCGGCCGGGGCCGCAATCTCGGCCCGTGATAAACCGCCGGCTGAGTCAGCAGCGCCCGGCGGTGAGCGGGAGGGGCGGCAGCCGCCGGCACCGCCCAGGCCGCGCACCCGGGGCCCGGGACACGAGGCGGGACCGGGGCGGGGGGGCCTGTCCGGAGGGCAGCGCGGGAAGGGTGCGGCAGGCAGAGGCGGGCAACCGGAGAGTGTCAGGGGGCAAACTGGGATGACAGTATAGGCAAGGGGCTGGTGGGGCCAGGCTCGGGGGGATCAAGTGCGTGGGGGCACTGGGAGGTTCTTGGACGGGAGGGGCAGACTGGTGGGCAATGGGGGATTTGTGGGCTGAGCTAAGGGGGCTGGCTCTGGGGGGAGCTGCAGGAGACAGGCTGCGGGGAGCACCGGGGGACACTGTGAGCTAGGCTGGGGGCACTGGGGGCTCCAGGAGGCCGAGGGGCAGCGGAGCGCGGTGGGGGAAGTGGTGGTCGTCGCCCGCCGTGACGGCTGTGCCTGGTGTCGCCAGTAGGTGGCGGTGCGGGGCCGAGTCGGGCCGAGCCGGAGGGCGGCGGGGCCGCTCCCACCCCGGGGGGGCTCAACACGTGAGAATCCACCCAAAAATATAGCAACAATTGAGGAAAAAAACAGGAAAGAGAGAGGAAGGGAGGAGGAACCCGGGGCGTTGCTGTGCAGCCCAGCGCCCGCCCAGTGTCCTCAGCGGGAGGTGACGGGAGTGCCGGGAGCCCCGGGGGTGGGCGGGAGCGCGGGCAGCCCCCTCTCCCTCCCGGGGCAGCCGCTGGCCTCTGAGCCCGGGCCGCGGGCAGTGCCGCCTGTTTGCAACAGGCACAACTGTTGCGCAAAAGCCAGCGGTCAAGGACAGGCTGTATGCATAAGCTGTCGCCAGCACTGCCTCCAGTGCTCGGAAAACTGCACTGTCCTAGACTGCGTGGTCCAGAAACAGGCTCTTTGTTAATGACGTTAATCATGAGGTTAATTTGGTGTCTGAAGTTGCAGCAAAGAGCTTGGGAACGTGGGCACATCGAACGCAGACAAGCTGATGAGATAGGCAGGGCTAGGCCAACATCCGGATAGTGGGACGGGGTTGACGCAGCTGCTGGCACCTTGCTGGAGTCAGAGGTCTCACAGCCCAGCAGTCCGTGCTTAGTACAGTGGGGGAAACAAGTTCCAACCATCGCTGGAACACCTCTGCTGCCAGGAGGAAAAGGGTGCTGCAGGGCAGGCTCTCAGAGGCCCCCTTCCGCTGCCATCCTGCCCCAGGCAGGGCTGATCCCTTGCATGGCTCAGCCTCACTCCAGCCTGGATGGCCGCTGCAGTGCAGGGGCCACTGGGTGTCCAGGCTTGGGCTGATGTCAGCACAGGCATCCCTGGATCCAGGCTGCTGCCCTCAGAGAAAAACACCCTCTGGTTTGAGTCAGTTCTGCCAGGAAGGGCATTGGCAGTGGGTAAGCACAGAAATCCTTTGTGCCACTGCAGCATGGGGCAAGGAGGATTGCAGTGCATGGTGTACCAGCTTGTCGTGTCTACCTGTGGGTCTGCTGTCCTGTGTCTTGTGAACCCCTGGGGTGTGGGGACCAGGACACGGTCCTGGTGATGCTACTGTGCAGAGTAACATCCTTGCTCTCCTGCTGGCTGTGGTTCCTGGAGCAAGCAGGAGCCAGGCACAGGTCCCTCATCCCCTCCCCATGCCAGAGACACCTTTGTGGTTCAATTCTCTAATGCTTCTCTTTGCCAGCAGCCCTAAATATATCCCCTGAAGCTAAGGATATCCAGCAGTTATCACACAGATGTTAACCGCACATACCCTCCGGGACACAGTGTCCCCTGGACTTTGCAATGTCTCCAAAGAAATGTCACTGATGCTCAAGGACACCCTGGACAGATGGCAGTAGCGTCATAGAAACGTGTTGTCTGTCACCAGCTCGCCCTTGGGCTTCTAGCTGGGGTGGCCACGCTGGCAAATGGGGACAGCAGGCAGCTGGAGCCATGCAAGGATGAGGAGGGAAGACAGAAGGGCAAACTCCTGTTCTGGGACAGATAGGCATCTCCCCTTCAGGAGGGCACTAGGCACTGCAGTGTGGGCAGCTGGAGGTGATGCCAGCAACACTGAAATGGGCCATTGGCCGCCAGGCAGGGCTGGCCCAGCTGCTCGCACTGCAGTGAGGCGGCCGCTGTGGGAGGTGTGCTGTGGAGCACCAGCATTTCCATGGAAACCTGGCCCCGTGGCCTGGTGTGGGTTTTTCATCTTGGTTCCTCTTGCAGTTGTTCGCTGAACCAGGGTACCCAGTGGCTGCAAGGGAGGACCCTGGGACTGCAGTCCTGGGAACAGCTGGCTGGGATGGACCAGAGGGCCCAGCAGGTGGGGCAGCACTGGCTGGGGCTGTGGGTCAGGGCTCAGGGTGGGCAGCTATCCCCCCGCCCAGACAGCTGAGCCCGCAGGGAGCAGCTCTGCCCATCGGCATGGAAAAGTCCAGGGGAAGGCAGCCCCATGCCCTGGGTAGGAGTCCCATCAGCTCATCCGAGTCCCATCGTGGCTCGGCTCTGCTGCTACCTGTCTCGGGTTGTCTGCAGCATCCCTACCCTTGGCAGCACAGCACAGCAGGGCACTCTGCCTGTCTCCAGCACCTTCCCCACCCTCTCCATCTGCCCCATGGTGAGGAACATGCTGCCATCCCAGACTGGTGTCCCCAGGCCATGCACAGGCTGCCTGCTGTGTGCTGCAGCTCCGGGGCACAGGCTGGTGAGGGCTGTGGGATCCCCACATTGGCCAGCACCAGGGGCCATGGTGGGGTCTGGGCAAAGGCTGCACAGTGCTGAGCAGGATGACATGCGCCAGTGGCACTGCAGCTGCAAGGGACCCCTGGGAAAGCAGGGCAGAGCCCCCCACGCAGCCCCCCTCTGTCTCCTGCCTGCCCCCTGGCCCCCCCTGGCTCGGGGCCTGGCCCTGGCCCTGGCTCTGCTGCCTGCATGCTGCCTGGAGGCGATTCAGGCCTCATGCCTGGTTTCCATGGCAACTCCAGTTGAAATTACATTAAAAAGAAATGAAACCAGCGGCTTTTCTGGTTGGCAAGCAGGGGGAGGGGAGCTGCTCTGGGAAAGGCCGGGAGGTGGGGGGAGCTTGGTGGGAGGGGGCTGTGGGGCAGATGAGGTCCCACATGGGGTTCCAGTGCTGGGATGGGGCTCAGCAGGGCTGGCAGCATGAGAGAGCCCCCCACTGTGGCATCCTGTGTCGGCAATCTGGGGTTGCACAGTGCTGGCTTGCACCCCACCCAGCCCCTGGCCCCCGCTCGCTCCGAGAAGAGGCGAGACACACTGATATTAAAAATATCACTTCTGTTTTATTTGGAATTTGTTACTCTGCGCGGGTGACAGGCTATAAATACATTCTCCAAAGAGCATCCTCACCCTCAGCCCTGCCCGGGGGCAGGAGCTGGGGAAGGGTGCAGGGCCGGGGGTGCGCTGGCCCCAGGCAGTAGGGCCAGGCGGCACCGGTGCGTCACGGCCGCCAGTGCGGGCAGCGTCTGCCAGCCGGACCGTCTTGCACAGGGACAACATGTGGTGTCCCCGCAAGGACCCAACCCTTCCTCCTGCTTTCCCAGACCCCAGGTGTCAGTGCCCACCTTGGGGGGCTGAGACTGGAGTGCCCCGTGTGGGCTCCCAGGCAGCTCATTCTCCACACCCAGCTGCACCAAAGCCCATCGCCCTGAGCCCAGATACCTGCAGCCACATGTGGTTCGGTGGCTGCCACCAGCCCAGCAGGTGCCCCAACCCCAAGGTGGGTGCTCGCAGCACCATGCAGGCTGCGTCACCCCCAGCAGCCCCTGCCCAGGTGTCTATCCCAGCTGCACATCCCAGGTGCCAGAGCTGAGGTCACCCCATGATGGGGGGAAAAGGCTGCAGCAGGAGCAAGGTGGGAGGCAGAGTCGCTGTGCAACTCGCCCTGCTCCTGCCAGCCCCGCAGAGCTGCCCAGCCCGGCCACAGACTGTGCTTTTGAGCAGCAGCGTGGCGGACAGAGGGCACAGCACAGCCCTGGGGCAGTGGTGAAGGGATGTGGGATGCTCCCGGGGGAGCAGGGCAGGGTGAGGAGCACTGGGACACAGTGTTGGGGGGCTGCCCTGGGTTGATGGGGGTGGGCAGACGGTGCTTGCAGTGGGTGATGCCCACGCGGGGTGGTGGGTGGCAGTGGGGTGGGTCAGGGCGGGGAATGCTTGCGGGTGGGCCATTGGGTAGGCTATTTGGC
The DNA here is from genome assembly GCF_037038585.1 of Patagioenas fasciata. NCBI lineage: Eukaryota > Metazoa > Chordata > Aves > Columbiformes > Columbidae > Patagioenas > Patagioenas fasciata. The sequence continues at coordinate 19,145,571 of NC_092530.1, forward strand.
TGAGATACATGGGCATGGGCGACAGAGGAGGGAGAATATCAAAAATACAAAAGAGTGCAGCCCCGCGGTGCAGGAGGCAGTGCCCTGCCTGGTGCCCGCCCGCGGCAGGTGGGGGCTGCGGGGGGCCAGCACCGCGCGCACACGCTGGCTTCTAACTGGCTTTTTATTTTATATCAAGAACACTTGGTTTTAAAATCTTTACAAAGGACAAAACGCGGCGACTCCGTTAGTGTGTAAAGAACTAAAGATCTGCTTAAAAAACGTCTCTGCAAAGAGAAACGACTGACACAAAAGAGATTCTCTGCAGCGCAAAGAGGGGCAGAGGTGCCAAGTCTCCAGCCCAGGGCCCTGTTCCTAGGGTCCCCGAGGTCCTGGAGTCCCCAGCCCAGCGCCTGCACCTAGCACGAGGCCGGGTCCCCAGACCCTGCCTGCTCCCTCTGCCTATAGCACCATGGCCCGGGGCCACTTCTTGACACAGTGAAGGAGCCTTTTCCAGGGCACTCAGGATGCCAGGCTGCCTGGGGATGCACCGGCCGAGAGGGATGCCTGGTCTTGCTCCTCATCAGTCCCGAGGTGCTCAGCATGCACAGTGCTGAGGATGCAATCACCCCACAGGGAGGAACAGCCCTGGTGTGGGGAGCCCCATGGCTGCAGACACTGGGGAGTTCCCCTACCTGCCCGTGCTGGTGCATTAGTGCAGAGGCTATGCTGTGTCCCCCCTGCACCCACTGGTGCCCAAGGGCGACTTGCAGGGCCCGCCAGCCAGGAGCCAGGAGAGTCAAAGCACTTCTCAAAAGTTAGATAGGAATGAAAGAAAGCGCTGGGGGAAGAATGGGGCGCCTGGCTGTGCCAGGACCCCGCAGGTCTCCGGGCTCGGTGCCACACTGTCTGTGGGCACTGCCCCTCCGTCCGGGGGCTCCGTCGGCCCCGCTGATCCCTCTGCCAGTGTCTGCTGCGTGCGTGTGCGTGCGTGCATGCGTGTGCGCCGCGGCGGGCAGCTATACCCTGGTTGTGGAGTGTGAGTGCGGGAGCCCCGTGCTGTTGAAACCAGCGGTAAAGGTGTTGTAGGGGTGCAGGGTCTGCAACCCCACCAGCGAGTTGGGGATCATGGTGATAGTGTTGGGGGTCATGAGTGGGATGTCGTCTGGAGAGCGGCGCAAGGTGAGGGTGTAGTCGGGCAGAGCGGCCAGGCGCAGGGCGTCGTGGGGCGGCACAGCCTCGCACTCGTGGTGCCCCTGGCTCACCTGCAAGGAGGGCATCTCCTCATCGGGCGCATGGGCGATGTCGTTGGCGGCACCACGCTGAGGGCTGGGCTGCCGGTGTGTGTCCTGCCGGCGCTTGTCCTTGCGGTAGTAGAGCGCAGCGAAGGCCAGCACGTTGAGGAAGAGGAGAGAGGCGCCCACGGCGATGGTGACGCTTAGCTCGGTGGAGTAGTCACGGGGGCTCTCGAGCAGGGTGCCCGCCTCCTGCTCTGGGCTCCACTTCTCCTTCCCGTTCTCACTGTTGTAGGCGGGTGAGATGGCGGGGCGCTTGGTGGTCCAGATCTTGCCGTTGGGCCGGCGGGTGATGTGGGAGTTCTGTGTGGTGTCGGGTGGCGGCACTTTGGTGGTGGTGGAGGTGTAGTGGAACATATCATGCAGGTTGTACAGGTGGGGGACCAGGTGCTTCCAGAAAGCCACCTTGGTAGCTCGGTAGTGGTCGCGTACTCGTGGCTTCAGCCCGATGTGCAGGTATAGCTGGTCGCGGGGGTTGTACTTAGACCAGGCCACCTCCTCGAACCGGTTGGCCTTGGTGTGGATGAACTTGGTGTCCTGGGGGACAGGCTTGTTGGGGTCCCTGCAAAACACAGGCAAAACAGAGCTAGCACCAGGAAAAGCTGGAGAGGCAAGGAGGGAGAGCTGGACACAGAGATGGAGGCTGGGAGTACCTTTGCCAATGGTGGTACAGGGTGGGCTGGTGAGAGGTCCTGCATGCCTGGGCAGCATCCCAGCCCTGGGTCAAGTCTATCCCAGGATAACCAAGGCCAACCAGCCTCCCCACCCTGTGCTTGGCTGGGTCCTGTCCTGGGGGCCAGCCACGCTCTCAGCTTCTCACTGTGTGGTGGATGCTTGGACCCCAGTGAAGGTGCAGCACATGGACCTCTGGGCATGGGCCTGACAGTGTCCCATAGTGGCCTGACACCCTGTCACCACAGCATGGTCCCAAGTGGTGCAGCTGCAGTGAGTGCAGACCCCCCCAGGCACCCATCCCCACTCACCCTGTCTTGGCAAAGTTGGTCCAGTAGGTCATCACCACGGCGCTGAGCATGACATCGTTCTTGGAGAAGTTGCAGGGAAAGAGGTCTGTGGGGCCAATCATGGGGATCCCAAACACGTAAGGCACCTCATCCCCGTGGGCCGCGTCGGACCACGCAGGCTTCATCAGGCTCTGGCAGTGATGGTAGAAGGCGTAGAAGTAGGTGGGAGAGCCATAGCGGGCATGCAGGTCGGCTGTCACCACCGATGGCTCTACCCACTGGTGGTCAGTGAAGAGGGCCACCAGAGTCTTGCGACGTGTCTCGGGGTTGTCCCTGTCAGCCCAGTCTGTGTACATGAACTTGATGGTCTCTCGCAAGGTGTCCTTGCCCTCAGGATAGCCGTACAGGTTGTCTACAAAGTTGGAGACTGAGTAGTCAAAGTCACTGCCCGAGACACCATCCTCAGGGTCCACCACACCCTCCACAAACTTCAGCCCCTCGCCCTGGTTGACCCCCAGCATGATATCATAGTTGAGGAACTCGCCCTGCTCCATCAGGATCTCTGGGTCATCCGGGATCACATCCCCATCAATTACTGGCCCAAAGGCCACGTGGTAGCGAGCTGGCTGGATGTCTTGTTCCACCAGCTCCTTGGCACTCTTCTGTCGCAGGCAGTCCACCATGTCCACTGTATCCAGCACATTGCAGCCCACCTTGTCGGCCAGCATGCTGGTGTACTTCACAGGCTGGTAGTTCACTGCCCAGCTGGAGAGTGCGGAGCCGCTCTGGATGATGGCTCTCTGGAAGAGACCTGCAAGACAGGCAAGGAGTGGAGAAAGCTCACAGCAGGGTGACTGCTGTTGCACCATCCCAGTGCTGCAGTGCAGGATGCAGTATGGAAAAGGTATCAATGCCCTTGGACCCCTGCAAGGATGCAGCGCACCAGCCTGAGCCTGGCTTTGACCAGGGCTATGCTGCCATCTGAGCCTGGTTTGCATGGGGACCTCAGCTCAGGGCTACCACAGAATCACAATTGGGGTTGGAAGTGACTTCTGGAGATCATCCAGTCCAACCCACCTGCTAAAGCAGGTTCACCAGAGCAGATCACACAGGAGTGCGTCCAGGCAGGTTTTGAATGTCTCCAGAGAAGGAGAGTCCACAACCTCTCTGGACAGCCTGTTCCAGGGCTCTGGCACCCTCGAAGTAAAGAAGTTTCTCCTCATATTCAGATGGAACCTCCTGTGTTTCAACCCATGACTGTTGTCCCTCATCCTGTCCTTGGGCACCACTGAAAAGAGTCTGGTCCCATCCTCAGCACCCACTCTTGAGATATTTATAAGCACAAATAAGATTCCCTCTCAGCCTTTTCTTCTCCAGGCTGAACAGACCCAGCTCTCTCAGACTTTCCTCATAGGAAAGATACTCCAGACCCCTCATGATCTTTGTAGCTCATCTGGGCATGCAGTGGGTTGCTCATGGCAGCAACCAAGGGCTGCTGTGCTCTCCAAGGATCCCATTGCAGGGGATGGCCCAGCATCACTCTGTCCTGGTGCAGGGAAGAGAAGGACAGTGGTTGCATCACAGCCTGGCCTTGCCAAGCAGCCTGTGCTGTCCCAGCCACCTCAAGGACGTGTTGCCCGAGCGCCTGAGGGGCACATGCTGCCCCAGCTCAGCACCATCCTCCAGCCCCAGCTGGCACTGGCTTTGCTGAGCAGCCAGGCTGCAGGCTGGCAGCACTGGGAGGGTTAATGCCTGCTGGAGGACGTTTAACCCTGCGAGTCCCACCCCAGCGCTTTGTCAGGGTCCCCCTCGCCCCCCTCCCCGCTGCTTCCTGCCCAGCTGGGGCTGCTCAGTGCCAATCCGGCCCTGCAGGAGTACGCTGCCAGATGCACAAAGAGGGCCTTTCTGCCACCGGGAACACAGAGGGAGTGGACTTTCGCCCTGGAAAACGGGGCCACAAAGGCCCTGGCCCAGGCGGAGGAATGCATGGCAGCGCTCCAGCCCCATGTCAATGGCGCTTGTGCTCGGAATACAAAGGGGCGGTGAGGAAGCGGAGCCTCCCAGGCAGTGAAAGGAGCCGGGCTCGGGGTGCACCCTGGGGTCCTTGCTCTCTGGTCAGCCCTCTCCTGCACCCCCAGTGCTGCCTGTGCCTTCACTGGACCCGAGCACTTGCTCGCCAGGAGGTACGGTCTCAGGCGGTCCCTGAATGGAGCAGGCACAGCAGTGCGATTGTCATGGGGCTGTCCTTGGCCCCTTGAAACACTGAGTGCCTGTGTGAGACCCCCGGTGCAGCTCTGCAGGGGTGCATGCACCTTCCCGCAGCAGAAGTGCTCGGAGGCTCCTGGCTCCTGGCCACCATGTCCATAGCTCTTGTCTGCACGCACTGTCCTCACTCTGCCAAGTACCTGACGTACAGTCCCATGTGTTGGGACAAAAAGAAGTCACAAGCTCTGTTTGTCACCTCCTGGTGCCCTAGAAAGCTGTACCCAGCCTACAGACTGGAGAGCAGCCATGAGTTTGCTTGCTCTGCACCATCATCCACATGGCAAAGAGCCAGGGTGGGGGTTCCCTGGCTCCCAGGAGATGCTGTCCCAGCAGCAGCTTCGCTCCCCGCCAGCAGCATCCTGAGACAGACCCACCGGGCTGGGCTCTGCCCCTGCCCACCGCTGCCTGGGGAAGCACAGGCAGCTGGTGCCACCAACAGCTGGTCACATCCCAGATGGAGCCCCTACGCCATGTCTCTGCATGGCCATGCCCTGATCTAGAAGCACCCAGGAGTGTGCAAGAGCCCAGACCTGCTGCATTCTCCTCCTCCATGCCAGCACCCAGCTGGAGCCCAACAAGCACCCCAGGGAGGCATCGCCACTCTGCAGCTCACCCCAGAGCCCTCCAGCTCTGCCCCTTCTGCCTGTTCCCTGCTGAGATGAGGGTCCTGATGCACCCTGAGTCCTGCAGAGCTGGCTGCCACGGCACAGCGAAACCAAGTGGTGGGACCAGGGCTCTGCCAGAGGGTGCCTGGTGCTGCAAGCTGCCGCCAGCTCCTGATTTTCCCTTTGCTTTGCACAGTAACAGAGACTGAAAATACCTCTGGGGTTATCTGGGCCAAGCCCTGCTCAAAGCAGGGTGCTGGGTGACTTCTCCAGCTGAGGTCTGAGCATCCCCAGAGCTGGCAGCAAAGGGCAGCAGCCCCCACAGAGCAGGAGATGGGGCAAAGGAAGCACAAGAGGTTTCCCCAGCAGTGACTGCTCCTGCTCTGGCATGGCCAGCTGGGGAGAGAAGCATCAGTTTGGTCCTTGGCGAGGAATCCACCCGTCTACAAGGGCTGAGGCTGGCAGGGGAGCTGCGGGTCTCCCCAGCAGCCAGACACAGCATGCGCTGCACCAGCCTCCAGTGTGTCTGCCTCTTGCAGCGCCTGGCAGAACAGGCACAAATTAGCAGCTTCATTAATAGCTCTTGATCACTATGAGTTTTATTTTGATGCAATAAAACTCAATCCCATCTGGTCTGCAGGCCACATCTTAGCACAGCTCCCCCACCATGCTCCAGAACCGGCTGCCCCATCCCTGGGGAGATGGGTGCTCTGGCACAGGTGGTTTCTTTAGGCCATTTTATGGCCATTCCCTTTGATGTGACACTGGCTGCAGCACGGTTGTTTTTTTTCTCCCAATGCTCAGTGTAGAAGTCTTTGTAAATGGGTTACATTTGGTCTTACGCCAATACAATCTTTTAGCATAAAAAATTCCTTTCTTTATCTAGAGTAAACACTCTGCTATATTTACAGATATAAATCATACCACTTCTACCTGTGTTTCACTAGTCACAGCACTTCCAGCTCTCCCAGCCTTGCAAGATGGGGCCCTCCATCCCCCAACCAGGCTCAGGTCTGGCTTCCCCTTTGTTGCAGTATGAATGCCTTTCCCAGCACTGAGATCCGTGCTCCTGGTGCCCTGCATGATTCTTTACACTCCCACCACACCTGCAAATGTGTGAGCCCAGGTACCTGGGCAGGGCACTGCAGGAGGGGTCCCCACCTTTCCCCACACCCAGTTGCTGGCACTGGGCTGCAGTCCCATGCACTGGGAGCACCAGCTCCATCCCTGGCTCCCACATACTCTGTCGCTGCTCTCTCTGTGCCTGCAATGAGGTTTTACTTCCTGACCCTGGGTCAGGCTCTCCCTGGTGACTAAAAAGCAGCCCTGACTTTGTTAGGGTGGCTGGTGGTACTCAGGTGGCTCACTTTTCAGGATTAGCATCAGCAGGGTGCTTGCTCCTAGCTGCAGCATCCTCGGGCACAGCTGGCACCTACCTTCAGAGTGGTGGGACAGGGTGAGCAGGCTGACACAGGAGGCACCGATGCCGGAGCCGAAGACGGTGATCCGCAAGGGATCTCCCCCAAAGAAGGCGATGTTCTCGCTGACCCAGCGCAGTGCCTGTATCTGGTCCAGCAGCCCATAATTGCCCTTGGCAGCTTGGTCGCCCGTGCTCAGGAAGCCTGTGGGCCAAGGGGAGCCCAGTTAGGGATAAGGAAGCAGGGGGTGTCCTGACCTCCCACCGCCCTTCCCCAAGTCTAGGGGAGCTACTATGCGACCCTGTCCCATCACAAAAATGAGACCCCTCCTCCAGAGTCCTCTGAGTTCTCAGCTGGAGCAGGGACACCATCAAGCTCCAGCCACCTTCTGCACAGCACAGCAGGGCATGAAAGGCTGTGAGTGTGGCTGCAAGCCTCGGGGAGCCTCTCCAACCAACTGCAACCAGTGATAGGGTCATGGCCATGAAGCTCTGTCCTACCCGAACTACCACCTGTGCTAACAACAAGTTCAGACGTCTCAGGCGTGCTCCAAGGAAAGCCAAGAAAGCCCCAGTGGCTGCAGGCAGGATGAATGCGTGCACAGCCAACGCTCTCCCTGGACTAGCGTGGGCTCGCGGAGGCTCTATAAATGTAAGGAGGTGGGCTGAGCAGAGAGGAACCAACTGCAGCTTAAAATACAAAGGCTTTCAGTGAGGAAGATGCTGAGAAATGCTTTCAATAGCAAAGGGAACACCTGAGATAAGCTATCAGTGTTTCATTTGCTTTGACTCAAAGCAGGAAGCCAAAACCACAGTCCTGAGGTAAAATCCAGGTGGGTAATCCCAGCAGGCAGGGAGCAGTGCTGGCATTGTTTTGGCTCTGGAGGTGCTCTGGCTGGGCGTGCTGCAGCACTTCAACAGAGATGGCGATGGCACCATTTAAGTCTTATTTCATATTGTGACTTATGTCCCTTCAATTTGTACCTATCCATTGTAAAGTCCTGACTTTTAATATTGAAAGGTCTTGAATAGGCTTGTTTTTACTGAAAAGTCTATTTTCTACCAGGTAACTGCCATCTTTTCCAAGAGACTGTGGGGTCCGGAGGCTGTCAGAGGGATGTGCTGCCCTGGGTACCGGCTGGGAGCCCAGTGCCAGGCTGGATGGTTAGAAAGACAGCAGGGCCTGCCAGCAGCTTGGCTGGGAAGCTCACCCCCAAACCTCCACAGCCCTTCTTCTGCCACTGCTAAGGGAGGCAGCAGTGATGCTCCAGGCAAATCTCCCATGTGCCAGCCCCCAGGGGTTTCTGCTGCAGCAGGCAGGGGATCACGCTGCCTTTAGACCCCGTGTCTCCATTTCACCTCTCTAGGTCACCAGTGCTCATGAAAATGTGACAGCCACCCTCCTCTATATGGGACCCAACACCCTTTGGTGACTCTCTCTGTGGACAGCCAGATCACGGTGGGTGGTTGTGGGGGTCCCAGCAGCTCAGCCAGCTTGGAGGCAGCCCCTGCTGCGGGTTCCCCGTGAGGAAGTACCCGCTGGCAGCTCACTGCTCTGGGCCCTCTCAGGAGGAGATGTTGGGTAAATACATTTATTATTTATTTAACCGCAGACCAATATTTGCTTTCAGCTGAGCCAGGTTGTGTAAATGAGCCTGGGGGGGCCGATGCCAGGAGCCAGACCATGCTGCGACTGCCCGCTGGGGACACTGCCACGTGGCACCTGGCTTGGTGGCCAGAGCAGAGGGGAGGGGCAGCACCGAGAGTGCAGCCCCATTCTGTTGGGCCCCATGCCCCCAACACCCCCTTCCTGGCTGGTTCAAGCCCAGTCGGCTGTGGTGTCTCATCCTGCTGCCTGGCCATGCTGGCAGCACAGCCCATACCGAGCACTCCAACGCGGTAGTTCAGGGTGATGACGATGACGTTTCCGTAGCTGGCCAGGACGCTGCCATCTATCATGTTCCCCGTGCCCTCCATGTATGAGCCGCCATGGATATACACCATCACTGGCTTGGCCCCGCTGTCCCGGATGTCTGGAAGGAGAAGCAGTTAAACACAGGACCCTGCCAATGGCTGCAGCACCCTGCCTGACAGGCAGACCAAGGACGAGGGCAATGCCAGCTGCCAGGACCGGGGAGGCAACTTAGGAACCAAATCCAGAGCTCTCCTGGGGGACGCAGCGTGGACCTCCAAAGCCGACCAACACTGAACCAACCCCACCAGCCCCTTTCTGGGTGGCAGCAGCCGCTGCATTGTCCCCACACTGCTGTCCCCTCGGAGGTCTGAGCACATGTGGGAGAGATGGTGACTGGACCTGGCTGCTCTTCCCCAGAGCCGGGCTCTGGCCGCGTGCGGGAGCCAGAGCAGCGGCACCTCCATTGCGGGTGGGAGCTGCAGAGTCCAGCCCCGGGATGCAGCCCCATGTCCTGTCTTTGGCTGGACCCAAGCCCTTGGCTCCAGGAGTCCTGGAAGCTGGCATTGCGAGGGGGCAGGGATGGGGGTGTGCAGGACCTGGAAGGCAGGGGGGCACTGGTGGGTGCTCCAACGTCTGACTCTCCCGCCCTTCCTTCCCATTCCCCTGGGAAGGCAGAAACCTGCTGGCTGCCTGGATGTGAACCCATGGCACCCCAGTGCCCAGACACAGACATGGTGATGAGGCAGACAGTGTGTGCACCTGTGTGTGTTAGGGAGGTGAGCACGGGGTCTGGACGAGGACAGGGCATGAGACATGGAGTGAGGATGGGGAATGGGACCCCAAGGGCTGGAGAGGAAGGGCTGCGGTAGCCTAGGGGACAAGGAGCAGCCATGCTCCCTCTTGACTGGCCCTGTCTCTGGGGGATGTCCTGCCCATTCTTCCCCACTGGCCTGGGATCCCTCATGGAGCTGAACCTGTGAAGGAACACCCGTGCTTGGCTTCTGGTACATCTCACCCACATTACACAGAGGAGGTAGTGGTACCCGTCATGGAGCTGGTGCCAGGTCCCACATGCCTGCAGTGCCCAGCCCTCTCCTGGGCTGGCAAGCCAGCACCGATGGACTTTGCCTTCCCTTGTGCTCACTTGCACTCAGCACCTTGCTTGGGCAGGCTGGCATCCTCTGCTGGGCCTGCTCGGCCTCAGATGCCCAGGCCACCTGCTGCTCCCTGCCTGCCTCCTCCCCGCAGCATTGCACCATCCTGGCAGCCCGGCCCTGCTGTGGTCCCTGCAGGGCTAGGACTCCCAGGCCACACACACACCAACTCAACAGGGATGCCCAGGCAGGCTGAACAGGCTTCCTTCCCACTCACCTAACCCCTGCCTATGTCCACTCCTCCCTGCAGCTGGCCCATCGCAGTGGGCTGTGGGGCAGGCTGACAGGTACCTCTGGCCATCCCCACCTCCAGCTGTGGCCTGCAGCATGGCTAAGGGTGACCTCCCTTCCTTATAGAAAACCTCTTCCCTCCAGGAGAATGAGGGTAGGCAAAACATCTGCCAGCTCTTTTCCTATTGCCAGGATGCAGCCAGGCAAAAGCACAGACCTGCGGAGGAAAATGCACTCGTGGCTCCTCCGGGACAGATATTGCCTGTGCAGCAGAGGCTGTCCCCTCTGGCAGGACAACACTTCCCAGGGCCACCTGCTTGCAATGTGAAGGGCAGGAGCATCTGTGCCTGCGCCTGTGTCCTCTCCTCCCTGCCACACGCTCCCACCGACACACAAAGGGACATCCTCACAGCAGAATGGCGGCAATGCATGGAGACGTACCAGGGAATGAATGGCTTCTAATCGCTGCAGCACATTTTAGTGTGTGGGGCTTTAGCACAGTCAAGTCACTTAGGCTGAATGCCAGTTTATGCCCTGGTACAAGAAATCCTGAAACATAGGTTAGTGGGAGAATACAACAGGGTTCTGGTACTGCCAAGGAAAAAAATTTTCATCTGTTTCCCAGATCCTAAACGCCATCTGCCAGGCCATGCTTGAGCTGCCCTGGGACTCCTGCACACCATGAGGTTTTACTGTCCTTGGCACGTTAGGGCTGCACCCTGGCCGACCCTTCCTCTTGCCTCCTCTTCACATCCCTGCAGCCAAACACAACAACTCCATACCCTGCAGATGAACAACCCCGTTTTACTAAAAGCGGCTTATTCTGCAGCTTGCTTAGCCCTGGCGTACATCTAGAATCACATCTGCTTGAAAGCCCGCTTGCTCTGTCTCAGCTGGTGCTGATGCTCTGGTTGCAAGCAAGACCTTGTTCATGTTGGGTGGACAGAAGTTAACAGAAAACATGTTTGAGTGGACCTTGGGTCTCCTGCACATGGCCAGGTACCCTGCGGGTGACAAGGGTACCAAGCTGCTGTCATGGCCGTCCTACAGTGGTGCCCACAAAAGAACCCAGAAGGGTGGAGGGGGAGGTCGCTGGTTCCCAGCTACATGTCACCGACTCCAGAGAGATGAGGCTGGAGGTGGAATGTGACCAGGTTCAGGGTGAAATGGGCCAAGGTGCCCAAGGGCTCCTCTCCTCCCAAGCTGCCATGCTTCCTCCCTGCTCTTGCTCAAGCAGAGCAGGAGCAAACTTCTCCTAAAGCGAAAAAACCCCACGAGCTTCCCCATCCCGTCCCAAGGAGGGGAAAGACCTGGGCGCCCTGCACAGCCGGCCAGCCTGCCCCCCGCCCCGCGCAGCTGCCTGGCACGGCAGACGGACACACACAGGGCTCCCTGGGGATGGCAGCGGATGGCGGGCAAACGGAGTTGCTTTGCGTGTCATGCAGTGGCAGCCTCGAGCACAGAAATACCTTCATCTTCATCCCCGTCATTATCCGCTAAGTCCTCGCCCTGTTTCTTAGCGCTGGCTCCTAGGGACCAAACACGAGGAGACAGAACAAAAAGGAAAACAAAAGGAAATAAAAACAAAACAAAAAACAAAACAAAAAAAAACAAAAGAGAATTCAAAAATAGCATGACAGCAGAGACGGTGGGGCTAGGCCTGCGCCCCACAGCACTGCTGGCTACTCACACTGCACCTCTCCCAGAGCCAGGGTGGCGCGGGCAGGGCTGCCCTGGGAGCTACGCCAGGATGCCGCTTTGCCTGGACCCCTTCCACATCCTCTCCGGGGAGCGCCGGGGCAGCAGGGAAGAGGAGAGTGGGTCTGGGGAGCATCAGCCTCTCCAAGCACTCACCGATCCTCCTGCATCCCAGCCTGGCACTCACCTGCTTGCGCACCCTCAGCTCCCTGTGCCGGGGCACAGGTCCCTTTCCTACTGCCCTGGTGCAGGCAGAACCCCTGCTCCCAGCTCTGCTGCCACCGGGCACAACTGTCCCCTGCCACCAGCAGAGCCCACGTGAAGGGTTGCCCTGGGTGGTCACCAACCACCAGTGGGTGTCCTACCTGTCACACCTTGCATGGCCCATTGCTGTGCCTGGCATGGCTGTGCTGCAAACCACCAGTGCCACAGCACAAGACCACCAGGGCACACTGCAGGGAGCCATCGTGACGGGTGCTTCCCTGCTCTGCTCCATCCTGTACCAACTCCCTTTTAAAAAGACTAGTTGCACGGTTCACCAAGGATTGCAAAGGCACCAACCAGCCTGCCCTGATCAAGGCAGAAAATATATACCCTGAAAATATCAGCCCATCACCACCACAGCACAGCCTCCAGCAAGGCTCCCACAAGAGAGAGGCTGGATGAAACTATGACAAGGTGAGCACGGAACTGGCCAGGAAGATAAAATCAGGGCATTGTCCTCACTGTCATTCTGGGAGTGGGATTACACAGGTGACACTGGGATTGGATAACAGAGATGGAACGGGACAAGATTGGAATTCAAAAGGAAATTGTGAAGGGGAAGTGAGAGGTCTGAAATGGCGATGGGGCAGCTCCATGGGGACAAGAGGCTTGCAAAACACCTTCAGCAGCCATGACCTGCCGGACAAAGACTGGAGGAATAATGACCAGAAATCTGGAAAATCCAGCAGGCAAGAAAATTTTGGAGAAGGCTGCGTCATGCAAATCCTGGAAGCACAGCGGTGACAGGAACTACAGCAGCATCCCAACACATGAAAGTCCACTGCGAAGTGGTGAGGTGGAAGAACAACTCCCTCTCCCCTGTGCACAGCACAGGGCAGCTTCCAAGCTGCACAAGGCAGGTTGAAGCTGGACAAGAAGAAAACCTTTGGGCAGAAAGGGCAGGAAAGCACTGGAGGACGTGGGCTGTGGAGGTGTTTAAGACCATGTGAGACACACTACCAGGAAAAGTTGAGGTGGAGCTGCTCCTGCCCACTGCAGGGATGTCTCCAGAGCTGTCCTGATTTTGTCTGACTCAGAATTAACCTCCTGACCTACCCCCTCTGAGCCCCAGCCCTGCCTCCTCACCTCCTTCTTCACCACCCAGCCATCCGCTGAGCTCCTCACATCTTTCTCCTGTTTTCACCCAGTGCCACCCCCATCCCTGTCACCTCTTGCCCTAGCACCCCAGCTCCAGCATCCCCCTTTCCGGCTGCATCCTTCCCGTGCGCTCCCTCCCCAGCCCACCCGCCGGCTGCACGCTCAGCTGGGCACGTGCAGCTGCTTCGCCTGTTTGCAAGAGGCTGTGAGCTTGACCTACTGTGTCTTCATTAGGAAGAGCTGCAAGCCCAGAAAGCACTTAAATGACAAAGCACTCATGCAATATTTGCTAACCGGTGCTATGCGCCAACCTCCTTGGTACTGCTCAGGGATAGGGATTTTTCTCTAATGAAGACCACAGGCAGCAAACCTTCATCCGCACTGTGCTTCAGAGCTGGGAAGCTGATCACAGGCAGTCAGACATCCCTTTCCACTGCCAAAGTCCCTGGTGCTGTTAAAGCCCAAGGACCAGTTGGGCTGCAGCCCTCCAGCCTGGTCTCCTTCAGGGGAAAAAGGTCTCCATGCAGGCAGGGATGGAGGAACTGGCTATGAGGAGCTGTCAGGCTGTAAGAGAGGGCAGTGGGCAAAATCCCTGTGACCTGAGCATCTGTCCTGGCTGAGTGGGGAGGGATCCAGCTGGAGACCACTGCTGTGGAGCTTAGATATGGCTGGGATGAGCCTAAAGGAACCTGAACTACATGCACCCCAGATGGGACGGTAGAAAGCAGCACTGGGTAGCTAAGCAAAGCAGGAGAGCAGTAAAGCAGACCAGGGGGAAGGGGAACCGCAGTGGCATGTGTGTGTGGCAGATGCAAAGCACGAGCCTTCCCCATCAGCAGGAAGGTGCCGGGGTGGCTGGGGTTACAGCGAACATAGGGTGCTGCAGCCAAGCAGATCTTTTGCCTCTCATTACATTGTTCACCTTCATGATGACCCACTGATGCCCAACAGCTCATGAGAGCAACCACAGCCTCACTTCCCTCACCCATCCCTTGCACTGTGCTCCATTATTTCCCTCCACTGGTTATTGCCATGTTCAAGGATGCCCATCCCAGGAGATCTCCCTCCACACTGGCAAAAGCCACCACACAGAGCTCCACAGCACCTACTCTCACAGGGATGAGTTTAAGCTTGTGGATTCACAGCTGGAAAAACCAAAGTGTTCGTGGCTCTTATTCTCCTTACCCATCAAAACCTCCCTCCACTAACCCAGTGTGAATGCCTGTTGTGCTGCTTCACTTTAAGCTGACTGTGAAGTGACATTGTTCAGGCCGATAGGAAGGATGCATATGCTCTTATCTGAAGGCTCTAGGAAGATTTAAGCTCAAGTTCAGTAAAGAATACAATCACTTTCCCTGAGACAGGGGCATCCACGCCAGATTTATCCTGTCTTAAGTAAACCATGCCAACAGCATTGACACCAGCGCAAACAGAGATAAAGGCGAGTAGCCTCAGTCATCAGAGCCTTTGCGCTCAGCGTGGTGTGGCTAAGAGAGGAGCTGGAGCCGAAGCTGACACCTTTCCAAACCCAAATGTTTGCTCAGGGTGGCTGCGGGCAGCCCCAGCACCTCCTCCTCGGTGCAGGCTCCCCGGGGCACATGCTCCCACACAGCAGCCGCAGTGCTGCAGGAAGCAGGAGCCTGCAGCAGCGCTGCCACCGTGTCTAATGGCCACGTGCACCCAGAAGCACACATGCTGGTGGCCACACTGGCTCAGGTGCTTCTCCAGGAGTGACAAGGAATGGGACTGAGACTGATGACAGCCACTGAACCTGCTGTCGCACAACCCCACGGACACGAGCAGCTCCCCTGGCCCCTCCAGCCATTAGCCCTTGCTCCAAGACTGCAGCGCACCTTGGTGCTGCCCTGCCTCTCCCTGTCCTTGCGTGATGCAGGAGTTATCTCCATCCTTGAGCAGATTCCATAAAAACACTGCATTTTCTCATGCTCTGCTGCCTCCGCCAGCACAAACACTTACCCTCACCTTTGCAAATCGCTCCCTGGAGCAGAAGTGAGCGCCAGGGTAGTGTCTGCCCCCAGCCAGCTCTGCAAAGCAGCAGCCTTCACAGGAGGCTACTGAGAACCTTCCAGCAAGAGAACTGCAGAAGCTGTGCAGCTGTAGAGAAGCCTCAGCTGGTACTTGGACAAGTTCACTTGTTGGAGACTGGTGGAGAAGCCACAATGCTTTTCCTGCAGAGCAACCGAAGTGCATCCTGAGCCCAGGAGCTGCTGGGAGCTCCAGCCACTCTGGCACAGCACAGCAAGATGCTGGACTGGCATGTTTATATCTGCAGCATCACAGACTCTGCACAGCCCCAGCCAGAGGGATTAGGGCAGTCGTTAGTAAAAAATGAGGAGGGCTGCTATGTGCAGGGCAGTCACATTTTTCCCCTCCAAAAATGACATCCGCCTCTTCGTGCTCTGCAGCAAGGCTTGTCCAGTCTGGTGGTGAAGAGATGGGGAAAGCATCCTGGCACCCACCGCAGCCAAGCACAGACCAGAGGCACTGGTAGCACAAAGCAAAGTGCAGAGCACTGCACCGTGTATGTACGTGCTCTTTGGGTGGTCAGTGCTATTGTCACAGCAAAACCTGAGCCTCAGCTGAGCCCCGGTGCTGTCAGCTCCCCTGGCTCCACGCACGGCTAATTATTCTCAAAGCACCGCTGCCCTGCCTTGCTCCCAGAGAAGGGACCAATGTGTATGGAGGAGACTGGCATGTTGTGAGCAACTGTTTTTCTGTCCCAGAGATAAATTCTGATAAATTCCCAGTCCTTTGGCTGCTATGAAATATACCAAGCTTAGGGGTGGCAGAAACTGTGAAAACTCCAGTAAGGTAGGAGCTGAGGCATTTTGAATCACCAAAATACTGCAGAGCTGCCTGTCCTGCTAAAGGAGCACTTATTTGCCACTCATATGTGACCTTAGAAATAATAATCAAAGAATATTCCAGAACAAGCCAGAACAAATGAGACACAGCCCAAGGAAATCAACACTGCAGGTATATTATCCTCACCCCAGGAATTACTAATCCAGGAAACAAAACACGGGGTGGACAAGCCTCTCTGTCTTATCACAAGTGACTCACTTAATTCGAGCCAATGGCCACCGGAGCTGTGGCCGGAGCCAAAGGGCAGCACCAGTGCCTGGGTGCTTTAATTCCGACCATGTTGTGTCTGGATGCCCAAATGGCTGGCACTGGGGATTCACTGGCCCATGAGTCAGCAGAGCCCAGCAAAGGCAGAAAAAACCCACCAGCTCCTCAGGATGTGACCAGAGGCAACCACAAATGGGTGCCTGTGCGCAGAGCCAGCGGGGAGGGAAAAACCAGGACACCAGTGCAGACAGGGTGTTTCTGCATGTCTTACGTTGTCCCCCTTCTCCAGCCATAACCTGGCCCCTGCGTCCCCAGCCCCCGCTGTAGGGCTGGGGGCAGCGAGGGTCCCCAAGCCCGGTAGCAGTGGGAGGGCCAGGAGAGGAAGCGCTTTGAAGTGGCTGGCGATTGCTGGCACAGCTGGCTCCGGAGGCAGCGTGCGGAGACTCCCTAATGCACCAGCCCTTTCAGGGGCAGCCTTGGCACTCAGAGAGATGGCGTGTGAATAGCCAGGACAGCAACAGGAAAAAGCAAAGCAAAGAAACCCAACAACAGAACTGGAGGGAAAATGGCTGGAAGGAAAGTGGTCCCCAAACCTCCAAGCCCAGCTGTGCTGGCCCCGCTGACCCCAGGGTGCAGGGAGGTGGAGGCACGGTGGCAGGGACCCCACTGTTCTGAGGGATGCCCAGGACAGCAGCCCCTGCCCACCAGACACCCCTGCCTTGCATGGAGCCTTTCAGAAGAGCTTGGCTGCCCGACCGCCTGCACAGCCAACTTTAGGATGCAGAGAGTGACCCAGGCTCTCCCTGTCTGCAAGGGGGTCATGCGGTGAGATGGGGGAAGCATTGTGTCTGACAAGGGGCTGAGCAGCTCCCATTTGCATGTCTGCGCTCCCCGGCCCGTGCCACTGGGGTTGTCTGGGAACACAGGATCACTTCGAGGTAAGGGGGGACTGAGCTGCCCTCCTTGCCCCGAACTGCAGCAGGATGAGCCCCGCACAGCCCTGTGAGTGGAGGCAAGGCAAAGCCAAGACGTGTCTGAGCTGGAGGTGCTCAGCCACCCACAGCGTGGTTGGGGCTCAGAGAGGATGCTGCCATGCCAGGAGGTGGAGAGCAGATCCTCGCTGGCAGAGGCATGGGGGTGTGAGAAATGGGGAGCTGCCTTCACCGGACTGCAGGCTGGGGCAGAACATGGCAGCCTTTACATGGCCAGGGAAGGTTTTATGCTTTTAACTGAGGAGCTTTGGATCCAAAATGACAAGAGATGCAATAGGGGAAAAGCTCAGCCTGGAATGAGCTGCAGTTTCCCATCACACAGATGCTTCCCTGTACAGGTCCATACACCCCCAACGGGTGATGCACATCTAGCGGATGGGTGCATTTAAGTGCTACCTGCCATCAGAGGTTCCCCCTCAAACCTGGGGGCTGGGAGGCTGCCAGTGCCAGCGGGATAAAGGTGGGACCGTGGGCTTAGACCAGGAGAAGTTATTCTGAAAGGCCTGGAGCAATGTGAGCATCCTCCTCTGACCTGACCCCAGACCTGCGCTCCCAGCTGGCACTGGTCCTGTCTCCCTGTCTCCAGGGAACAGAGGTGGCCAGAGTATCAGTGGGGCTCCTCCGAGCGGGAAATGGGGGTGGCAGAGCGGGCTGTTCACAGGGCCCACGGTCTGGGTGGCAGCACAGAGAGGTGCCGGAGGAGCACGCCGTGGGCTGAGGGCCAGTCAGGCACCCTCTCACTCTCTCACTCTCTCTCTCTTTCCTCTCTGTGCCTCTCTGCCGGTCGGCTTGCTACATACCTCCTTTCCTACATATTTTCTTGTTGGGCTTTCGGGTGCATTCCTTGGAAATCCGTTTTACTGTAAAATGAATAAAAGACTACAAAATAACAGGAGGCTCCACTGGCGGGAGTGGGCATGCAATCACAACCACGCTGCCACCCTCCCGCCACCCCTGGGACCGCGGGAGGTGGGGAGGGAGCGTCGCCGTGGGAGGAAAACTCTGGGCCAGCCATGCTGGGCAGGAAGGAAGGCACAATGCATCCTGTGGCCAAGGGCCCCAGGGGCAGAGGAGTGGAGTCAGATGGCCCAGAAGAAGGCACCAGCCCGCCAGGCTGCTGTGCCGTGCACAGCAGACCCACTGTGGGTCCCTTCCAGCCCACTCAAAATCCCTGGGGGCTCCCGTTGCGATGAGGCTGGGGCAGGCGTGCAGGCAGGCGCTGCCTCCTCTGCCCTCTACTTACAGTTCAGGTGGGATCCCCTAGAAAGGAAAAGGTTAGACTAGGAGGCACCCAGCGCTGCCCAGCCTCACCCCAATGGGACCATGCCCCGTGGGTCCCCAGCACTCCAGGCTCATCTCTCTGCCGCTGTCCCGCTGGCGGACGGCGGAGCAGCCAAGCGATGTGCTTGCCGGTGCCCCCAACCTCCCATCCGTATCAGAGCCTGGAAAAGGGCTCTATGGACCCTTCCTTGATGGAGCATCTCCCCAGGGAGAGGCAGAGAGTGTTCCTCCCAGCCGCAGCTGCAGCCCACACCCACAACTAGCGCATGGACCTGGGGAGGGTGGGAAGGGGGGAGGAAGGACGAACCCGAACCAACTCAAGACAGAACCTGGCACTCGGCGCCTGGGGAGCACAAACCAGCTTGTCGCTCTGTGGATCTGCAGTCAAAGAGTCGGATTCAGATTTAGCAACACAAGAGAGGAACCCGTGACGATGCCATGGAGGTGGAGGGGGAACAGGGACCGGGAGGCGTGGAAGAGCAGGAGCACAGGAGACAGAGATGGCAGCTGAGGTCAAGAGGGCGAGCTGCGTGGCCAGAGAAAGCTTTCCACAAACAGACAGCATGCTGCAGGGTCCACAACCACATGCTTCAAACACAACACCCAGGTGAGACCAACCACTGCTGGGGAGGGGCAGAGAGGCCCCCCCCGCCCTCCTGCGGGCACCCCGGCAGCGACTCACCATCCTCCGTGGGGATGTAGATGTTGAGGTACAGACAGTCCTCGTTGGGGTCCTGGATGTATGTGGCCACAATATCCAAATTGGAGGTAAACCAGATGGGCAGCATGATCTCGGGAACGGCGTTGTGGATGTTCTGGGGGCAGACCGGTGAGAAGTGGGTAGCGTTCCTGATGCCCGACCAGGATGGTGGCGGCTCAGGGGGCATGAACCTCTTCTCCCCGATGGGGGGTGCAGCGTAAGGCACCCCGAGGTACTGGTCCACGGGCCCCAGGATCTCGCTGGGCAGTGGCACACGCACGCCCCGTAACTTCCCATAGTGTGTGTTGACAGTTGGAGAGTAGACCTGGCCCTCCATCCGCACAACCGCCAAGGCGAAGCTCAAGACCCAGAGGGTGAGACGCAGGTCCCAGCCGGCCACCAGTTCAGGCACTTGGAGAACAGGGGGCAAAAGAGGGCTTCTCCAGAGTATCAGCCACATCGTCCGGGAGGAGCACCACCAACATCCAGGCCTGAAGCTCCTGGGGCGAGGGCTCAGAGCATCACCATCACGCCAAGCCTCCAATTTGCCCACCGGGAACAGATGGAGGCAGGAGAGCTGGGAGTCAGGAGGGCACAGCCCACCCACACCTTCTCCTGGGTTATCTGTGAGCAGGGACGCAGGGAGATGGGACACCGCTCCTCACAGCCTGCCAGCTGCCCGCTGCTGCCTGCCTGCCAATGGCCTGGCCCGGAGAGGACTGCTGATACTGTGGAGAGATGGAGGGAATTAGCAGCAGACTTGCTCTGGGAAGAGTCAAAAAGCTGCAGTGCAGAAGAAGCTGGGATCACTGGTCTGACCCCCCACCCATGGGTGCTCGTTGGCTCTGCCACTGCCCAGGCAGGTGGTTCTGGGAGTAGACAAGCACGGACAGCACAAGTAGAGTACATGCAGACACACAGACAGCATCTGTCCATGCCTGCAGAGCCTGTCCCCAGTGCTTGGGCGCCAACCCTGCCCCCGTCCTGCCCAGCTGAGCCCCACAGCCACCCTGTGTGGCAGCACAGTGCACTTGTTCCATGCTGCAGGAGGGTATCAGCAGCAGATTATGGGTGCCAAGACCAGCAGGACACTGCCACTTTCCTGGCACTGTCCCTCCCCACAAGAACCTGTTGTGCACCACCGCTGCCCAGCACAGCCCCGGCACAAGAGCTCTCTGGCACCTCTCCCTCCTGGCTGAGCCGTCGCTGTTTGTGCTTCTACACGGTGCAGCCTGTGCTCCTCGCCTTGGCTCCATCCCAGCATCGCTCGTGTACCTGGGTACCACTGCACCACCTCATACACCACCAAATTAGACCCACCTGTCCTGCCCAGACACCCATCTCACCCACCCACATGCTTTCTCCCTCCACGTGCTGCTGGCCAAAGCAGCGAGACCCCTGGCACAACCCGGGTGCTGGACAGGAGGATGGAACAGCCAGAGTGATCCAGGGCAGTGTCCCCCTGTGCTGGCACCTGCCATCCCCTCCCTGCCCTGGCTGCCTCCCGGCCACCTGAGCAAGCCCCAGGGCACAGAGCTCTGCTCCCATATCCCACAGGCTGTCAGCAGGGGAGAAGCAAATGTGGCAGCCCCTATGGGGTCCGCAAGGAAAGGAGCTGCAGGCAGTAGGGGAAGCAGTGGCTGCAGATGGGGACCTGCGGATGTATGGCAGCGAGCAGAGCTCCTCCGCCAGGGAGCCCTTGCTGGAGGCTGTCTGGATTTTCAGTGCTCTGCCCTTCACCTCCCCGCACCGCCTGCCGCATTCAGGGCTTATGTAAGTGCCCCCCCTCTGCATCTTTCCCCAGCATCGCTGCTCCTGGGGGATCTGGGCAAGGGGAGTCGCAGAGGCTGTGCTCACCCGGTGCTCACCCGGTGCTCACCCACATCCTGGCTGGGCAAGAGCAGCATCAGACAGAGGCCGGCTCCACACCTCGGCAGGTGGCTTTGCAGCCCAGTCTCCACTAAAAGGCACTGCTTGGTGACAGGTCAGAGGATGCTCATCCTGTCTAAGCCACATATCTTACCCTGGGAGAGATGGCAGCAGTGACGGGGCACCTCCATTTTTCCCCAGAGCATCCTTACATGCCCACCCGTTAATCTCTTCCAAGCTCAGAGGGGAGTAGAGCTGCCTTGGAATTATTGGAGCACAAAATAAGGGCTGTACGCAGATGGGAGTACACGGCTCTGGTGAAGGCTCAGCTGGGCAGGGACTCCACGAATGGAGAACACCTCATCCAACACGGAAAATCCGCAGGAAAAAAAAAAAAGAACAACCATGGAGGGCGTTTCAAATCTGCACTGCACATGTGCAGGCAACTCACTGCTGGTCATTAAGGAAATGAGCTCGTGCTGTGTCTGCCCTCCTGATATGCCCAGGGAACACAGCAGGCTCAGAAATCAGTGTATGACAGGTATAATAAGAAACACTCAGCCCAGAAAATCATGTTACTGCAGCCAGCTTGCCTGAGCAGCAAGGCCTCGCAGGGCTGGCCATGCAGGCGCCTTTTCAGAGCCCATAGAGGCACCATGGGTATTGCCAGACAGGGGTGGTACAAATGACGGGGAGAAGCAGTCAGATGTACTGCCCCATCCACAGCACAGGGATAACCTGAGGGCTCAGCTGTCACAACCCGGCTGATCCCGCTCTACCCCTAACCCACATCACCTCTGCGCATTGTTCCCTCTCACCTCCTCCTGCCCCACCAAGAAGTGACAGAAACACACCTGGTGTGAGTACAACACTGCTGTGTTATCCCCCAAACAGCTGCCAAAGCCTAAGAAACACGAGGTGTATCAAGGGACAGAAATACAGCTGAAGCACATAGAGACCCCAGGCTCTGCCCCACCAACACTGGAGCTGACCCTGTATTGCGGTGCCTTGGCTGCCCCACTCTGTCTTCAGCTCCAGAAGAAAACCACCATTTATCTAATACTCCTCCTTTAGCAGAGAACTGACCTTTGCCTAGAAGTGACATCCCAGGGGTGCAATAACAGCCCAGGACCCCCACAAAGCTGCATTTCCAAGTGGGATCTCAAAGGTGCTTGAGACCCACCACTCTGCCTGACACTGCTGGAAGGCAAACTGCCCAGTGCAAACCTGCTGCTCAGGGAACTTCAGGTACTATGGGTTAGGATAAAGCCAAATTATTAATGACTGTCATATCTAATTTGTATGACTAGAAGCTACAGGCAGCTTCCAGTCTTTATGACAGTGCCCACAACTCCCCACAGAGACATTTCAATCAATCCATCATCATCTTCTCTCTGCTGGAACACCACAGCCTTGCCAGCAGTGGCTTACCAGCCGATTTCCTGACCTGAGAGCTTCCTCAGGTCTGTGGCCACATGCTGTCATGGGCATTGCTGCTCCACCAGCTCCTCCAGCCAAGAGATTTCATGGCACTGGGCATTGCTTCTCCACAGCCCATAGTTGCTCATCTGGGCTGCACACACCAGTCACTGAAAAATTAGGGCTGAATTTGCCATCCACTTTGCATCCTTGAAGCAGCAGCACATCCAGGTAACCAGTCTGTTCAGGCACAATGAGGAATCTCTTTTTATAAAACCCAGCCAAAAATCAGCTTCTTGCTACAGCTCCTCAGAATTATGTTACGATGATATTCCTTTGGGTTTTTGTTTAATCCTCATCCATGATTCTTTTAATAGCTTTTAAAAACCATGGAAGTCTGAAGACAAAAAACATAAGCTAATATAGAATTAAAGTTCTAAGTACACATCCTTAACTTAAAATGATGCTATAGGACTTGCAACTGTCTCCAGTTATGAGTTTTACGAAGCATCAGGCACAGAGGTGAGTTATGTGAGCGACAGCAAAATATGTCCAGATATGGAGATGCACAGTCAAGACCCAGCAGTCCTAAGTTTACCCTGGAGAGACATGGTGCCTTAACACTCAAATCCAGGTAATGGTATTTTAATATTTGTAATTCCACATTTGGTTCCATAATTTTTTAAAGACTTTTTCCCTCCATCTGCCCATGTCCCCACAGCACAGAATAAAGGCACCCAAACAATCTCAGCAACATGCTCCTAAGCCTTCCTATGTTTGGATTGTTTTTTCAATTACAAACCCCAAAAATGATGCAAGCCCTAAATCTGGAATTCCCTGGGTTTCAAATGCCTTATTTGAGATTATTACAATACCCTCATAACACATCTTATACCCTCATATTGCTGTTCTGTGCTCTGTGCTTTCTGCTGTAATTTCATGTCAACATAACATTTAGAATGGGAATTTAGACTTAATTTAATATTAACAGACTCTCATGAAAAACTGAGCTCAGCTCCCTTCACTGGGGGCTGTTGCATGCACCTTGCATTGCTGCTTGCAGCCTCAACAGCTCTTAAGCTTCCCCTGGATCTTTCAAAGCATGCAAAATAACCAGGAGATCTGAGAAAGGACATTTCGTTCAGGGAAGCGGTTCCTCTCGCATCCCACGGGAAGTGGGAGCAAAACTTCCCCAGTTTTGCCGCCTACAGTGCTCCTGTTCTTCCTTCCAGCAGTGAGGCCAAACACATCTCCCAGCGAAGACGGCTGCTGCCTCCCTGCAGCCCTGCGCCAGGAGGAGCCGTGCCTGCCAACTGGAAGGGAAACCAGTCCGGGCTGGGCAGATACAGCCAAACTGGGGATGCTCAGATGAGTGCACAGCAAGGAGCCGGCAGGATAAAGACACTGCGGGCATCCCAGGTCGCTCTGCCAGACCGCTGGTGGGGTGAGCAGAGGAAGCGAGGCTGCTAGCTGTTAGGGATGTTATTCATGTGCTTTGGAAAACAAAACCCTCTATCGGTATTTCCATGGCTGCACTGTCTGCCAGACGGCTCCCTCCTCAGCACGGAGACACTCTCCATGGAAACCTGGGTGGGCGGGATCCTCTGGAAGCCTCCCTCGCAGATGCACAGTCAGGCGTCTCAACACCAGCCAGACAAGCCGGATCCACACCTTCCTTGGCAGGTGGCCGAGGAGATGCGAGCAGACAGCCTGCCCTTCATCGGGGTCCAACCTCCTGCCCCTGAGCACTCAGGCTGACCCAACTCCAAGCTCATCACATTGATGCTGTGGCTCTATGTCCTGCATGTTCCAGAGCCAGGACAGACTGCCCACACTGCCCAGTCGGCACAGATGGATGATCTCCTCCCCAACAGCAAGTGGTTGGGATGTCCCATTGCACCCTCCAGCCACTCTGCCTTATGCAGCTGGGCTCACCATCTGACCTTGTTGTACCACAGTGAGAGGTAGCTGCGGTCAGCCCATGCACCCCAGCATAGACATGCACTCAGCAAGCAGCATGAGAAGCCTCTGCCTCCTCTTCCTCAGGGCAAGCAAGCTCCAAATCTTTCCACCAGCCTGTGCTCTGGGACATCAGGCTGATGCTCATCTCTGAGGCGGCAGTACCTGCCAGATGTGCTGCCCACCCTACCAGCTGCTCCCCTCTGCCAGGCAGCAACCCTGGCTCTCATCAACCCACGCTCCCCTCTCACCTGTCCTGTGATGCTGCAGAAACCCCATAGGAAACCCTGGGGAGCACTGAAGCTGCAGCACAACTGGACTGACATGCTTGTGTCCTGGCAGCTCCTGAAGAGCAACCCCCTACCAGCAGGTCTTGGCTCACACCCTCTGATGCTTGTGGCCTGAGTCAATGCTTGAAGATAATACTACCAAGTAAAGTTGGTGGTTATGTGCTATGGATTGTGTCCAGTGGGTCTTTCTGACCCACCCTAGGTTACCCATCAGTGCCACAGGGAGATGTTTCCCAGTCCCACAGCATGGTGCAGGCAATTCCCAGGATGTAGGTTCATCACAGAGCTGCTGCATAGTAATAGATGGTTACCAGTGGCTCGCAGTTACACTGAAAGGAGACAAGGAGGGTTTCAGAAAGGTCTTCTCTACTGTGGCTACTGCTCTGCTTGTCCATGAATGACCTGAATGACAGTACAGAGTATGTTTTAAAATGTGCACATGACACCCAGTGCTTTGGAAGCCAGGACAGGAATTTGACATGCTCCTGACAGACTGGGGAAAAGGCTGAGAATTGATGGGCAGGGCTGTAAGTCATTGGGAGGTAAAAAATTGCACAAACAGACTATGGAAGAAAAGACAGCAGCGTTTCTGCCAGAAAGGTCATAAAGGCTACAGAGGAGTACAAATGGAATGCGAGCCAGCATGTCATTGCCACAAAAAAAAGAAGGCAAGTACAGTAGGATGCGTGAAAGGGCAGCTTATAAAGATATGTGAAGTAATTACTCCGCTCTCCTTTGAGCTCACAGAGGGCACATCAAGTAATTATACTGTTCTCCTCTAAAGAAATTGTTCCTTCCTCAGAAGATTTGGACCAACTGAGAGAGGCCACAGGAGACCAGCAAGACCACCAAAAAGCCTTAGGCAAAAGTCTGGAAGAGTGGGTCTCTCGAAAAGACAAGTCAGAGGATGCAGTTTTATAACATGTAAAGGTCACTGCAAAAAATGTCAGAACAGTCTGACTGAACTTCACGCTATGTAGGAGACACATTCTTGTTAAGAATGGAAGGTCAAATGTACACCAGGAAAAGTTAAAGTGTCCCATGCATACCTGCAAAAGATGCTACATGGCAGACGGATGGACCAAACAACTTCTTAGCAACCCCTACAGCCCAGTCTCCTACACTTCTCATCACCCTGGCTGGCAGCTCTGTCCCTGTCCTCAGTCATTCAGCATTTGTCACCATGTGGGTAAACTACAGCCACCTTGGCCAAGAACCCTTCAGCGTTTAGGAATCTCTGACAGGGTAGAACATTTAGGGGACGTTAGGAGACTGCCAAGCACCATGGAGCTCATCATATGTGTTCCTTAGTATGCAGAGATCTCCCCCAGAGCCTCTTGTCCCACATCTCATTCTCCTCCTAGAAGCACATCTGCAGCACCTCTGATATCTAGGCACCACTGTCACTGTGATGGGATGGAAGGAAAAACAGTCAAAAACCTCACCCTCATTTGCTTCAACTGCAAGATATGTCCCTGTGACTTGACTTTCCTAACTTCTTCCCAGAGCACCACCAACATTTAAAGCAAGCTGAACGTCAGAAGCCTACAAGACACTCCACTGCACATCCTTTGCCCTGGGGAGAGAATGAGAGAATGCATGAGGAGTGTCAGTTAAGTTCCTTAGTGCTGCAAGAACATATGTGGGACAGAAGCTCTTTGATAACTCCCAGACACATGCCAAGATCCTCGAGAGCTCCCATTCAGAACAGAAGAATGTTACCCCAAATCCCTAGAAACAGACAATTTCAAGTGCCACTTCTGCTGTGGTGCTAATGGCCTCCTGCTGCAATATGGCCTGTTCCTATTTGCTCTGTGGTCTTTAACAAGTCTGTCATGAAGGTGCCAAGCCTGTCTTGGGAAGGACATCAGGGGCAAAGCAGACCTTTCCCTTGCTCGCACGTCAGTCTTTCCAGACATTTTTGGTGTTGAATTCCAGCACAGTTAGATGTCTGGCTCCAGAAGGCACACTACCCAGCAGGTGAGATAGCCTGGTTCATTTCCAACTCCTATTTAGCATCAAAAGCTCCAAAAATGCAAGGGGATTCTCAGTGTCACTGAGCTGAGACTGTTGATGCCACTGAAGGACAGCCAGTGAGCACTGCAGCAGGGACGGTGTTGGGGTCAGCACCCAATACTGCTGATGCAAGCAGAGAGTGGCTTCTATAGAGGACCCAAGGACAACTGTGCTTGAAAGCCTGAGCTCTTTTGGAGTAGGCTACATGCTCACCTTGAGCTGGTCTAAATTTTGACTGACTTTCCCACATGCTTCCCAGGAGTCTGGTGGAAAGCTGAGGCAAGGCCACGTGGCACAGTCAGCAGCTGCTGTCTGAGCAAGAGGCTCTGCTGGGACAGATCCCTGGCTGTGAAGGGGACAGTGGCAGCAGCCTCTTGATGGGCTGCTGGGTTTCCACGTGGCTCAGGGATAGCTGCTGGAAGTAGGCCGTTTAGTACCACATTCTGGATAGAAATAATCTGGATTATCTCATGTTACGGCTTCCCTGATCTCAGCATGAAGAAATGGCAGCAAGTTTTCTCTCCCTCACCTTGCTGCTTGCACAGTTTCAATTTACAAATGTTTCTCTGCAGGAGCAGAGGTTAATGAGAACCACTGTCTAAACAGCAAACGCAGTGCCCTGGCCTTGGCACAGATATACATGCACCTGCTCCCCAGTCAGAACAACTGGCAGCAAAGGAAGAGAGCCTGACCCAGCCTGGAAAATCAAAGAGCCCTGAAGGAGACACCAGAAGCCCCTGGGACTGGGTCACCTCATACACGACACGCTGCAACAGTTGCATGTGGCATTGCCCTGTCCGATTCTGAGTGTGCCTGGTCTGGTCTGACAGACCCACCACCATGGGGGGGTGCTTTGTGCTGTTCCCTGAAGGTTGTGTGAGGAGGCAGTGCTGCTCAGTCTGTCCCTGCTCGCAGGTCTGTCCGTGTCCGTAGGTCTGTCCCTGCCCGCAGGTCTGTCCCTGCCCATAGGTCTGTCCCTGCCCGTAGGTCTGTCCGTGTTCGCAGGCCTGTCCGTGTCCGCAGGTCTGTCCGTGTCCGCAGGTCTGTCCGTGTCCGCAGGTCTGTCTCTGCTCGTAGGTCTGTCCGTGTCCGCAGGTCTGTCCGTGTCCGCAGGTCGGACCGTGTCCGCAGGTCTGTCCCTGCCCGTAGGTCTGTCCGTGTTCGCAGACCTGTCCGTGTCCGCAGGTCTGTCCGTGTCCGCAGGTCTGTCCGTGTCCGCAGGTCTGTCTCTGCTCGTAGGTCTGTCCGTGTCCGCAGGTCTGTCCGTGTCCGCAGGTCGGACCGTGTCCGCAGGTCTGTCCCTGCCCGTAGGTCTGTCCGTGTCCGCAGGGCTGTCCGTGTCCGCAGGTCGGTCCGGGTCCGCAGGTCGGCCCCAGCCGCGCGGGCCGGCCGGGAGCTGTCCGTTCAGCACCGCACCGCTCCTGCCGCGCCCGCCGGCCCCTCCTGCGGCGGGAGAACGAGTCGTGGTTCTCCGAGCAGAGCCACAGCACAGACCTGCAGCACAGATCGTTTAAAAGGCACAGAGTATTTGCAGGTAAAGCGTTTGGTCTCTCTCGGGCTCCGACGAGCCGTTTGTGCCAGGATACCTGCTGTGCAAACGCTGCATCGCCTGTGCTGGATGAGGGGCAACCTCGTTGCTCTCTAGGGCTTCCTGAGAAGGGGACGTGGAGAGAGAGGTGCTTATCTCTTCTACCTGGTATCCAGTGATAGCATGCAGGAGAATGGCTCAAAGCTGCACCAAAGGAGGTTTAGACTGGACATTAGGTGGCATTTCTTTATAGAGACGGTGGCTAAACACTGGAACAGGGTTCCTAGAGAGGTGGTCAGTTGCCTAAGCCCATCAGTGTTTGAGAGGCATTTGGACAATGCCCTTAACATGCTTTAACTTTTGGCCAGCTCTGAATTGCTCAGGCAGTTGGACTAGGTGATCACTGCAGGTCCCTTCCAACTTCAGTATTCTGTTCGATTCTAGAGGAAACAGCACTTCATAATTAAATAGAATGATTACTCCAGTGCTCACTTTGTGTGGGCAGGTGACTGACAATGCAGAAATGCATCCACAGAACCCTGGAATTTCCAGACATCTATACAGGAGCAAACTGACAGACAATCTGCTTTCTGCAAGCCCTTGGCACCAGCACAAAGTTCATGCCAAGACAACTTGCTCGCTCTCCAACACATCACAAACAAGCACCAGGCACCTACTTTAAGGCAATATAATCTCACTCACAAATCTGAGATCAACACTCTGCAGCTAGTGACTGAAGTGAAAATCTCACCCAGCAAAGCAAAAGCTGTCTGCACAAGCAGCGTTCCCCTCACTTCCTTCTCCAGCTTTGGCAAGCCACGCATTGACATTATCCCAGCTGCTCATCACCATCCCCCTCACATCTGCCAGAGTAATGGCTCCTATGTCCTCTCTCAAGCAACCACCTTGGAAACTACTACAACGAGTAGAGGCCCCAGTTTTTAAGTTAATATGGATCATTATGTCTGAACCATATTAGGGACCAATTACAAAAGCACAAGGCTCTTTTCAAAGCAACAAGCTTCCAAAACTCTAACACATTCATATTTCTTATGTTAGCAAAAGCAGGTTTGAAATTTAATAAAGAGACTTCAGTGACTCAAAGAAACTGGCTTGATGCAATGACACCCCCATTTCTGAAATGCCCCAAATTAAGCAGCAAATATGAAACCCATGTGCTGATTGAATGTCCTTCCCCAAAACACTCTCATATCCCAGTCTCTCAAGCTTCTTTCTGGGCACCCAGTCATGCAAAGGACATTGACGGTCTCCAACCAACTGGGCCATGGGCAATTTGCTCCTACCTGAGCCACCACTTGTGCTAATAACAGGTCAAGATGTCTCACGCATGCTCCAAGGAAAGCTGAGAATGCACCAGTGGCTACAGGCAAGCTGATGATGTGCACAGCCAATGCATTCCATGGGCTAGCACGGCCTAGGAGAGGCTTTGAAAGTGTAAGGAGGTGTGTTGGGCAGAGAGAAGCT
Source organism: Patagioenas fasciata (assembly GCF_037038585.1). Lineage (NCBI taxonomy): Eukaryota > Metazoa > Chordata > Aves > Columbiformes > Columbidae > Patagioenas > Patagioenas fasciata. Next base: position 19,175,086 of record NC_092530.1, read on the forward strand.
GTGTGCAGCTTAAAACACAAAGACTTCCTGTAAATACAACTAGAGAGGGTGCATAACAAAACCCAAGAGTGCTCTGAATGGGAAAAGCTACACCCAAAATAAGTTGTCAATGTTTCATTTTTACTGACTTAATGCAGGAAGCCAAAGCCACATAATCACAGGCTGTAATCCAGACCATGGCTATAAGAAATTGTGGTTTCAGTGGCAGAGCTGATAAAGGTTTTTTTTCCTTTACTGGCACTTGCCTCAACCATCAGTTTCTGCCTGACATCACTGCTCACTGCTCTTCTTCATTTGAGCAAAGTTTTGTGGGGCAGAATTGTAAGTCAGATCATGAAGGTGATCCTGGCTAAAGGTAATGAAACCCAGGGCAAAGAACAAAGATGAGGAAAATAGTCAGAGACAAGCAGTAACTACCTTTTCCACAGAAGCTGAAACATGACATAATCAGTCACCTTTCCTGTGCAGAGATAAGGTCACAAGTTATCTGGCAGTGTAGATACACCACCTTCCTGCACCACCCATTGCCGCCCTCCCTGGTACCATGGGACACCAACCCAGCCAGCAAGTCTGTGGAGCAGGGTGGCTCTATGGAGACAGCAAATCCCTGTGCAAGCAGGTGTGGGGGCCATCCTGACAAAAACACCCCTCCAGGGTCACAGAGCAGGCAGCAGGGCCAGGCATACTCCCTCACGGGGCTAGAAAGCCCAAGCATTGCAGTCCAGCACCAAATTGTTTCCTCATTGCAGAGACCTTGGTGGCAATGCTCAGGAAAGCTGCTCCAGGAGATGTTTGAGCTAGAATCACCTCCACCATCCACACCACTTCCATGTTGTCACTGTAGTCCTTACTAACAGGTGAAACACCAGACAGGTTCCAGGCAGACTCACATGCCCAGAGCCTGGGATGTAGGACTGTGCCACACCATGTCCCCTGGCTTCCCACAGCTGGGAGAGCTGCAGGTCCCATTCTGCGCCAGAGAGATGCTCTGCCTGAATCCCAGCCCATTACCCTACTCAGAGAGATGAGTGACCGAGCACACTTGGCCAGCACAAGCTGCAGAGCTGTGTGTGTCAGTGGCTCTGATCAGAGATCAGACAGGATTTTCTGACCATATTGCAAGAATCAAGCCAGGGTCAGGGGAGCAGTGCTTTCTCTGGCCAGCAAGGAACACCCAAACAGACTGATCATCCTGGCATCACCATGCTGGTGCCCCTTCCAGGCGTGACAGCATCAGCAGTTACCCACTGCTCCATGACACTGTGGCTTGCCTGGGGACACAGCCAGCACTGGCAGCAGCCACCACTGAGGACCAGGGCACTACTCAGTCCCAGCTCTGCCATGGCTGGCATGGGTGACCATGATCTCCTCCTCACAGCACTGGTCTCCTCATCTGCAGCAGAGGGCTGCTCTCTGCAAAGCACTCAGAGGTGGGACACCCAGAAAGCTCTGGAGTGGGGCAGGAGAAGGGGAGCTGTGACCACTGGCAGCAATGCACACGGAGAACAGGGCATGGACCAGTGCAAGCTGCATTTGCTAATGCTATAACACCCGTTCCCTCTGCTCCCACCAGCAAGCAGTACTCAATGGAAATGTCAGGAAGGGAAGATCCAAATGTGGAGGTGGGAAAATGCCATCACTGCTGGAAGCACCACGGACTTGTTTGTTCACGATACCTGTCTGTCCTCCCAGTTTGCTGGTGGCAGAGAGCACCAGGTCCCTCTCGCTCACCCCTTGCCTCTGCAGGGCAGGGGAGACCAGCCCCAGGGCAGCACCTCTCAGCAGGGCTCCTGCCGGCAGCTGGGGCTGCACACCCAGAGCCAACATGACACAGCGTCAAGCAGCCACGTCCTGCAGCAGCCTCAGCTCCTCCGAGGTGACGTCAGCCTCCGCAAGAGCTGGCAGGCAGGACATGCTGTGCATGCTGGCCACGCTGCTCCCAGACACTGCCTGGCTCCAGCAGACACCGTGGCCTGTGTTCCTCACCAGCTATGGCTTATCTATAAATTGAATTTCACACTTGCATGCTCCAGAATAAGACACAGGTGCTGGAGAAGCCACCCTCCCCCTTCACATCTGTCTTCCCCCTCGCCCCACCCTGCTGCCGAGTGCCAGCACCGAAGATAATGGCTGGTGACTGTGGAGGAGCTCCTGGGCAAATCCACTGGCCCCATGCAGCCGTCACTGGCTCACAGAGGAGCTGCCACGGTGCTGGCAGTGCCCTCCATGCTTGGGGCAGCACCAGGGCAAGGGGAGCCCTGGGGGCCCTGGTACAACAGCCACCCACACATGCTGCTGGCACGGCATCCAAAAGTGTCCGTCTGCAGCTGAATAAGATAAAAGCCCGTCCCAGAGTTACTGGTTTCCCCAGAAACCCTAAAGGCTTTCCCAGGAACTTTGGAAATGCAAAGATTTGCTACATGCTCCAGTGAGCAAAATAAAGAGTTCATATAGGCATCACGACCAGAGACCGCCGTCGTCACAGGTCATACATATAGCTGGCAGCCTAGACAGATTCCGTGTCAGTCACCTTGGAAGGATCTCAAGCTGTCAGATGGTCCGGGTCAATCACACAACAACCTCTACTCAACTAAGATGAGCAGCTACCTCAAGCAGGGAAGCGTGCCCTCAGCAAGAGCTGTCAGCTGCTCACCTTCCCAAACCAAAACAAAAGCTTGGTGTGACCAATCAGAAGACCATGGAAACCCTCTGGTGTTGGAGGGTTAGTCTGCAGCCAGGGCACACAAAGTCTGGCTCTCGCTCAAACAACCAGGGCTTGCTAAAGACTGGCAGCCAAGCAGGCCAGCAGCTAGGAAGGAAGCCTGTTCAAATTTAATCCAAAATGTATTTTCTATTTTCGCTTGTGGCTTTCTCCTCCCATATTTTCTATCCTCAAGCATAAAAAAAGCAGAAAACCTAAAACATTTGAAAAAAAAAATCCTTTAATGTGTTTTGCTGTAAAGGCTGCCTAGTGTTAAGAAATAAGCTGGACTGGAGCAAATCATGCAGCCTAGGGATACCCTGTCTCACCTGAGGGAGCAGACCAGGATGAAGCAGGGCATACAGGCAGGCTACAAGGACCAGCAATGCCAAGGAAAGACAATCAACAGGGCCACGAAGGCTCCTGTGCTCCCTGCTGCTTCTCAGAGGTCCCCAAGCACAGCTCTGCCTCAGCAGATGCCCATTTTGAAGCATCATTCCTGGTGGACACAGGACAAGGATTTTGTTACAAAGAGCAGGTAACCATTTAGCTCCTCTTAAGGTCATGAGCATCAAAGTACAGCAGCTCCCTGTCCAAGTCTGCAACCTCAGATCCTCACCGGAAGACCCCAGCAGCAACAGAGACCCAAATGGCAATGACACAGAAACAGAGATCGTTTCTGTCTTGAGGCACAGGGTCTGTCCCCTTAGGGCTGTTAACCAAGGGCAGATTTCAGTTTCGTGGCTTCAAGGACACCACTGTGCTGGCTGGATACTTCCCTCAGCCCTCATGGACAGCGTCCTCCTAGAAGTCATAAGGATGGGCAGTAGAACCCTCTTCATGAGCTTCAACTTTGCTTGGCCTCATCCTGCAGCCTCCCAGAACCCAAAGCCCACTGGGGACTGCTAGATCCCCAGCTCATCCCTGGGGATGCTTCTCCCACAAGGAGGAGCTGGGGGGCAGCCTTCTGGGACACCACGTGTGCCAAGGTAAGGCTGAACTGGAGCCTCACTGGTAGTGGGACATGAGTCTTTTCTCATCTGGGCATAAAACCAGGAACAAAACTGAGACTGATGTTTCCTGACATGTGAGAACAGGCAGAACCAGGGGACTGGAGAAGGGGGAGATGAAGATCAGATTCCCCGTGATCCTACGGTGCCCACCACGTGCAGTGAGTACCAGGGAACTGGGACAATGCCAGGACAAGACTCCAGCTTCACTGCCTGTGTGTCAGGCAGGCGCCTGTGCCCAGGAAACCAGAGGAAGCAGAGTTCTGCTTCCTCTTCTGCTACTCCTGCCAGGTAACACAGAAGGGCAGGGATATTGCCATCCATTTTCAAACCAACCAGATTAGCAGCTGTTCAGTGGACAAAAGTCTGACAGAAGTCTCCAGCAAAGGGTCTTGTGATGTTGAGGCAGAGGAACAGAGAGCTTAGCACAGGTCCCACATCTTCCCCCAGCTGCACCTTCATCATGTGGGAAGAGCATCCTGTGCTCTCAGTGAGGAACCAGGACTGAGCAGGCATCTGTCACCCTGTGCCAAGCAAAGTAACACAGAGCTGGATGGGGACAAACCCATTGTTATTTACCAAAGCCCTGTGCTCCCTCCTGGCTCCACGTGGCTCTGGCAGGCACAACGTTATGAAAATAACAGCTCAGACTAAGGGTCCACCTTGCCCTATGTACTTTCTTGCCTGTAGTCAGTCAATTTGCAGCTCAGCAACAGCCCAAGTCAGAGGTGGATCTTGCTGTATTTATTGATTCTGGGGAAACCTCTTGTCCTTCTTGAATTCAGCCTGTTTCTCCTCAATGTAAGGTTTCACTCTTCCTAACACCTTGTTCTGAGGACTTGGGCAGTTTGATAGCAGGTCTGTGAGAAGCAATGCCCCTCCTCCTCTTTGGCACCTCCTGCTAGCTTCATCTGATGTGACCTTGTACTTGCATGGAAAGAAACAGTGAACAGTTAACCTCTATCTTTTCTCTCCTGGCCTCCTGTAGGCGTGCCTTACCCACCTTCTGTTGTTTCTTTTCCAGTCTGAAGAACCCTTCCTTATTTAGCTGGTTTTTAATTTTTTTATTTATTTATTTTTGCTCAGAGGCTGTCAGACCTCTGACCATTCCTGCTGCAACTTCCAGGCATTTGACTCCACAATGATCTCAACAGCCACATGTCTCTCCTAAGCTCCCTTGGGCAGCTCTAAAGAGAGAGACACAGAGCAGCCCCTGCCCCTTTTCCTGCATCACGGTCCCACGAGTCCTCAAGTTGCTCAGCAATGCCTGGACTCATGTAAGGGTAGAGGAAAGATGTGAAGACAGCCAGACACACAGCCTCACCTCCACAACTCCTTTAGCACTGAGTGCTGGCACTAGAAGATGGACACGGCCACTGCCATGGTGAGTGGCACATGGACACTTTGGCCACACTGCAGACTTGGGCTTCTTCTCCCACTCCGTTAGAGCAGCAGCTAATGAATGCCTGATGAAGGCAAAGTCCCTGCAGCCTCTGATCCCCACACCAAAGGGCATTCTCAGCCCCCACCTCCCCAAGCCCATCACAAAAACCTTCCTGATGAGCCTCTGCCAACCATCCTCACCCTCAGAGAGCCCCAGGAGTCCAGGCCCAGACCCAAACAAGGCTTGTCCTCAATTACAAGCCCCATAACATGCTCCGTCTTGTAACCTTTCCCAAACTTTGCCACCTGCTCTGCTGGCATGGCTAGAGCATCTGGCCAGTAGGCAAAGCTCTGGCTCTGCTTGCCAGGCACCTTGCAGGATACACTCACACTGAGATGCAGTTTGAAAATAACAGATGTTACTCCACTGTTCTGCATTTTGCAGTGTCAGGAACAAGGCTTCTTTACCAACAATCCGCTGAGCTTCTTGCCAAGGCAGTCTCAGCCCAAACAGTGCTTCCCGGCACAAAGTCTTGTTCACAAACAACCCCCCCACACCGCACCATGCCACATGCCTGCCCCACTGCCGGACAGACAACATGGCAAAGGGAGTATATTGCAAGGGCAGAGTTTCTCCATACAATGGCAAGACTAATCAGGAACACAGGTTTCATCGTGGGCTACAACACTCCAATGCTAAGAAGCCCAGACAAGCCTCCAGACAAATGGCACATATCCTCCTAACCAGGGAAAACTTCCAAGGGCTGCACGCACCAGACAGGACCTGGCAGCTGCAGCCAGAAGCCCTGTGTCTTTCCACTGCTCCCACTTCATGTCCATTTCCCCACAGTCAGACTTGCTCCAGGGTCTGAATGATGTGGGTTCAAACTGCCAGCTCTGGCAATTGCAGGACCTTTTATTCATTCCCCTCACACCCATTGCAGAATCCTGCTGAGGCCAGCAGCACACAGCGCTGGTCACAGCCCGCTCCCTGCCCCCAGCATTAGGAGACCACTGGAGCATTTAGTCCACTATGCAGCACAGCTCAGCTCTGCCACAGTCCTCAAACCCAGCTCTCCTTGAGCACCCTGGTACCAGGAGTCACCCTGCCTCCTTCTGCTGGTGTGTCCCTGCCGGCCGGCTGTGACCACCTCCTTTCCGTTCCGACCCAAGACCCACGCACACCCCTGGCTGTGGCTGTGGATCAGGTACCAATGCCAGACTCTGATTTAGAAGCATCTTCCAGGCGGCAGCCAATAACCACAGATCATCAGGGGAGGAGTCTCTGCCTGGAATCCCACAGGGAGCAAATAATTGTCCCATCCCAGGGCACTGAAAGCCCTAAGGACAGAGCCAAGCTGTCCCTGCCCCATCCCTCTGCACCTGGTGCATAGCCCCAGGACAGCAGATACTCAGCCCCTCTGTGTTTTGCTGTGAGATTTCATGGGTTCCTCCGTGGCTCTTCCACAGCTCATGCCCAGACACATGCTTCATGTCTCCATCCACTGCTCCCCCCCATTTTTCAATCCTCCTCCTGTTACTGGATTCCTCCAGCTGTCACCAGTGCAGCATGGACACCCCACACCAGTCTGTCTGAGGCCACAGTTGCTCCTGAACAGCTAAGAGGACTTTCCTTCTCCCCTGCCTGCTGTGTGGAAGTAGCTCCTAGCAGGAATGGCACACGAAGACGGCAGCAAACTGCTTGGAAGGCAGCAGAACCACTGCGGCCAGGGAGGTTTTGGAGCTGACTGAGCTCAGGAATGGTGTAGGTGGAGCTTACAGACTCAATAACCTCAAGGTCCCTTCCATACCTGCTCTCCCAAAACTCCTCCCTTGACACAAAGACAAGGCCAATGTGGACCTGCCAGAGAATTTTGACAGTCACATCTCCTTGCTCACAGACTCACAGTGATCCTGGTCAAATGGCACCTGGACTGGGTCCCTGTCTTGTGCTTGACCTGAGCGCCCAGAGCAGACCTCACAGAGAGCCAGGAAAGATGCAGTCACCACAGCTGGAGTCTCAGCACAGCACTCTGCCAGTTCTCACGCTGCCTTCTGAAGCCTTGGCAGGCCCCTGTCTGCAGACAAGGCACTGCCAGCCTGCACAGCAGCTCTGCTCACAACTCCCAGGCTCTGCTCATCCTCGCCACCCTGCTCTCGAGCAACTTCTCCCCAGCCCTTTGGGAGAAGAGCCTCTGCACCAAGCCTGGGAAGGAGGCAGCCCCAGATATAAGGTCCAGGGCAACAACCCTTGGCACCCTTCCTCGCCAACAGTGCTGCCCTAGTTGCACATGCATGTTGAATATGGGCAGTTGGAGGCTGTGCAAGGCAGTAGCATGCAGACCCTGCCAAGACGGGCATTGCAACTTCATTTCCTCAGTGCATCACTGTGCAGGGCTCACATGCCCAGAGCTGAGGGCTACCCTGCATCTCAGTGGCTTTCGCTCATGCCCTGGTGCTCCGGAGGTTGAGAGCTGCATGTTTGCAGGTGTCCAACCAAACTCCACATCCTGACTGCACATGTAACCATGGCAACTGCACATGCGAGTGGCAAAGCCTTGAGCTGGGCTAACTGCAAATGCAAATGAAGCGAACACATGCACGATGCTAAAAGTGTGACCTCTAAATGTCAGACTTTAACCATTTTGCAGACACCCGCACTGGTGGTGGCCCCATGCAGTGTGCAGAGCAGGAGATCTGCTCCAATGGGGACCTCTGGGCACCCAGCCCTGTGCTGAGGGTTGGCACAGGTGCTTTGGTGCAGAGCAGGGAGAAAAGACGGTACATGCCTTTCCCAGAGCCAAGAATGACCCATGCGTTGGCAACGTGCAGCTTCCTCTCTGGGGACACATTCACCCCTTACACCTGATTCCACAGAGCACCCCGGTTTCCAGAGGAAGGAGGTCCCACCAGGCTGATGTGAGGTACGGCCAGCGCAGGGGCTCAAGGGGAGCTGGGTCTGTCAGCCCTCCCACTGCACCTACACTTGTCCAGCTGTAGGGGCCCCTCCAGCGCCTTTGCCGTTGCCTGGGGCCAGGCCGGCAGCAGCATGGGATGAGGCACCTCAAAGGACAGAAGGAAAATCCCAGCGTCCAGAGTCACCTCCTCGAGGTCGGTCTGTGGCCTTGGAAAGGCACTGGGGGTGTCACCATTTGTTAGAATGCGGTCCAGAAAGATTCTGGCTGGCCAAAGGCCTCGTGTCTCTCACCACTTCTCCTCTCCCTTGCTGCCAACAACACCGTACACGGACAGGTGCTGTCGCTAACCATCACCCACCACCCTCATCCTGCTCTGTGTCTTCAAGCGTGATAGAGCCAAGCTCAGGTGAGCAGTGCTGACTCCAGCCACAGCACACGTTGGTGGAGCCACTAGCAACCCTGCTACCCTGCACCACGTGCCTGATCCACCACCCTGCTCAGGGATGAGCACAGCCAGCATGACAGAGCCCCAATTTGACACCGACCCTGCTCCACCCCGGCCCCCTGCCTGAGAGAGAGACACTTTTGCTCTGGAAACCCAATGACTAATGTCATTCCCTGTGCTATGCCAAATAAACTGTGCCAAGGGAATCTCCTGCCTGCCCTTGACCTGGGGATGCTCACACCAGCAGCCTCGCACCGGGCAGTGCCAGGCACATCCTTGCACCCCAAATAACCGATCCCACCTGCACCGGCGCCTCTAGCCCCCCCGATAGCCCCGGGGAGGATCCCAGTCCCTGGGGGCGGGAGCGTCCGAGCCGGGACAGCCCCTGCTCCCCGCTCCGTGCTGGGCTGAGCCGAGCGGAACCGGGCGGCCCCGGGCCGGGGATGCGGGCGGGGGCCGCGCAGCTGAGGCGGGCGCACAATCCCCCTTTCAGCGCGTCGCCATGGCAACCCGCCGGCTCGCCGCGGCCGCTCATCCGGCCCCGTTAACCCCCGCCGTTACCCGCAGCCGCGCTCGGCCCCACCCGTTAACCCCCGCCGCGCCCCGCCCCGATGCTTGGGCTCGAACGCCCTGCGCTACGACCGGGACTCGGACCGGGAACCGGGATCAGGAGTGGGACCAGCTCCCGGCCACCCCCGTCCCGGGAGCCCTATCACCGCCGCAGTGGCCAGCCCCAGCCCCGCGCCGTGGGGCCGCTCCGGTCTCACCCGACCCTCCTCCCCAGCAAGAGCCATCGCGGGCCGGGCCGGGCCGGGCCGGGCCGGGCCAGACCGGGCGGGGCGGGGCGGGGCGCACTCACCGTCGGGGGCGGCGGCGCGGCTTGGCCATGCCGGTGGCGGCAGCTCCGCGCCCCGCGCTCAGCTCAGTCCGGCCCGACCCCGCACCGGGAGCGCGCGGCGCGTGCACGGCGGGGGCGGGCGGGGGAGGGGCCGTACCGCAGCACCCCTTCCCTGCCGCCGCCGGCACCGCCGCCCGGTACCGGTACCGCACCGGTCGGGCATCGCACGGCCCTGCCGCTGCGCTGGCCAGGCCCGGTACCGCTCGCCCCGGGATCTGCACCACACCGGGTACTGCGCCAACGGGACGTCGCACCCGCCGAGCATCGCGCAGATCGGTACCGCGCCCATTGGGTACCGGCAGTGATCGCATCTGCACCCCCTGGGATCCCCCCGGGCCTGCCCAGCTACCGGCCCTGGGGGGCAGCGGTAACCCCCACCGTCCCGACCGGGACACCTGCACACCCTGGGACACCCTGCACCACCCCAACAAAAGAAACCATCTGTGAGGGTGTCCCCGTGCCACCCTGGGCATCCTTTTCTACCCTGGGCATCCTGCACCATTCTGGGCACCCAGAATCCTGCCCCACTGCACCCACTCCACCCTCTCTGCATAGATCTCCTCCAGCCCCTCACATGGTCCTGGGCTGTGCTGCCCTGGCACACGACACAGCAGCTGGAGCACCCCATGCCGTCCAGCACCAACATCCTTCCAGGGAGGACTCCACAGTATGGGATGCCCCACCCCAGCGTCAATCCTGGGGCCAGGGGCTACTGTGCCACTTGTCCACCTCATGCCGCTTGTCCACCCCATGCCATGCACCGGGCTGTGGACTCAGCAGCCACAGCCCCATATGCCCCAGCAGCAAGATCCACCACCTCTGTCATTCCCCTTTCCTGCTAGCATGCCCCTCCCCAGCACAGGGACACCTTCCTCTCCTGTACACAGGAGCTGCCTCTCCTCCAGCCTGTCTCTGCCCATGGTGGGGCTACCTCTCTGTTACAGTTCTGGTCTGATAGGATTACAGAAATCATTTAAAACAGGGCATGGATTTGGGTCCTGCTGGATGTGTCTGGTCTCTGCATCTCTCTGCCATAGCCAGGGCAGCATCAGCCACGATACCTGATTAAAGAGGAAGACAAGCAGACACCTCCATGCTTTCCGATCCAGGCGAGGAGACTGGGCTCTGCCTCCCTCCCACTGTCAGAGCTGCAACCCAGACCCTACCCAGGCTCCACAGAGCAGCTGCTGCTTCCCATTTAAGATGCTCGTGCAGCAACATGTGAAGGGCAGGCATTTATTTTGGCTCTGCCACAAGCCACCGGTACATGCACTGAGCTGGTGAACATGCAGCCACAGAGAGATCCCTGTACCTCAACACAGGTTGAGTTTCACCCGCCCTAGTGCCTTCCAGCCACTGCTGCAGAGCAGGTCAGAGCTTTCCTGCTCTGCTCCCTCTTCAAGGGGCTGATTGTTGGTGGTTGGCAGCCTGAATGACTTTGTTGCTGGCCTGTTATAGGCAGGTTGAGCTACGCATTGCCACCCTGCATGCCGTTGAGCAGACAACATGGTCCGGCACTCCCTGGGATGGATGCACAGCCCTGCCCCATGCCCAGCAGGGTTCATTGGCCCTGAAAAGCATCTTGAAGAGGCCCCTGCACTGGTGCTGGGCTGCCCTACAGCAGGCAGGGCTCCCTGTGTCCTGCTGCCCAGCAAAACCAGCCCAGGACAGGGTCATGGTACACGGCTGCAGTAGTGCCTCATGGCCTGCTCCCCACCATGGGCACCTCACAGGGAGGGTTGGGTGCTCACAGAGCTGCTCTACTCCTGGCTTCAGCTGCCAGAGTGGGCAGTGGTGGATTTTCTTGCTCATCACCAGCTCTGACAGTGCCTGACAAGCCACCTTTGGCCAGGACATGGTCCAAGGGAACCACATGTGACAGGTGGTCAGGTGGAGTGGGTGGGCACAACCTGCTCCTGCCCACCCATCACCCCATCGTGCAAACGTTGTGCAATCTCAGGCTTCTCCACACATGCTGGGTGTGCACTGTGCAACACTGCCTGCACACACTACCTGTGGATCCTGCCCAGGCACCCCTTGGTGCTGGCCCCAGGGAGCCCAGCACTAGACACACACTGCCCAGCCTGGACTGGTGGCCACAGCAGGGCAGCTGGATGCCTTACTCAATGGGCAGCGTGTAATAAAATCCATCTGGTCACCTTTGGCTCTGTCACAAGCAGCATTTAGCCATGACTCAGAGAAGGAGCAGAAGGGCGGGAAGCTGTCAGACCTGCTTAAAACCACCACAGCTCAGCGTTAACATATAGCACAGCAGCTGCAAGACATGTGGCCAGGCTGGGCAGAGTGCAGCTCCCCAAACATGCTCTGTACCATGACCAGGTCTTGCCCCAGTCCCCATGTCCCCACACAGCCTCCTGCACCTGCTAGAAGCCTCTGGGCAGCCAGAGGGTCATGTGGGGTCTTTGACACAGGCAACCCTGGGTCTGTCACCATCATGGAGCTCTGAAGTCCTGCTCATCCCACAAGCAGCTGGCATGGCTAGGAGGAGCCTTTTGCAGGAGGGAAGAGCAGAGGCAGCCTTATTGCTTGGCCATGCAATAAAGCAGGGTCACCTTGCAGCAGACACCTGGTCCCAGGGAGGGACAAGTCGTTCCCTTTTCTCCAGAATGGCAGGGCAGTCCCTGGGGCACTTTCACCAGATCACTGAGGTCCTGAAGTGCACAAAGCAGGAGGTCAGCACCTGACTCCATGCTCTCCTGCTGCAGCACCCCAGCCCTGCCACAGCTACCACGCAAGCAGCATTCCACTGCACCCCTGCCCAAAGCCGCCCGTGGCCATGGTGCCTTCTGCCACCCGCTCCGGCGCAGGCTGCTGCGAAGCCGCCCTCCTCCCACCTCCAGCACGGCAGCGATGCAAAAGGCAGCATCCAAGATGCCACCTGGCGCAGGCTCAGCTGCCTCCCAGTGCTGGCAGGGGAGGGGGCTGCTGGCCACGGCCGCACACACCAGGAATAGGGGCTTGTTCTGCACAGAGACTGGGCCCAGCTCCCCACGCTGCAGCTCCACTGGCCCCAGGACAGTCCCTGACCCCACCTCAGGCAGGATGGGAGGAGCACAGCCCTCCTGTCCCAGTCACAGGTCCCTCAGAACAGGGGCCAGCTGGCACAGCCATGGCTGTGAGCAGTGCTTCTACCTTCAAGTCACCCAAGCACTGGCTGGGGACAAGCAGAGCCCCTGGCACCAGCCTCCCCTGGGACATGGAGGGATGAGGGACCAGACAGGCTGCTCCCCAGCATGATCCTCATGAGAAGGGATGCACAGAGGAAGCAGCCCTGCACACACATCTGTCTGTTCTCATTAACAAAGGAGGTCATCTCCACCAGGTCTGGCCAGCAACACCTTCCAACTCACCTGCAACAACATGGCAGGAGTGGTGCAGTTTGGGGACAAGCAGGGAACAGTGTAGGGGTACTGCCAGGCAGCTCATACAGCTGTCCCCAAGAACAGCCACCCACTTGCTCACAGGAAAAGGCTCAGCTCATTTTTGGGGCAGAAGATGCTGACCCATCAGCCAGCACACAAGTCACTGCCCTGGGTCACCGGCATTCCTCACAGCAACCTGAGCACAGCTGAGGGCTCGAGCCCCAAAATCTCTCCTTCTTCGCTCCACAAGTTTGCCTTCTGGCTCTGGTCAGTCCTACAGAAGCGTTTGTTTGCTCTTAGACACAACCGCAGCTCTCCCGTGAATCCCTGCGAACCTCACCACATCCCACAGAGATGGGACAGAAGGAAGGACATTGGCCAAGAAAAGCTACCAGGGGGACCACAGGTCAAATGGTCCACAAATTGCTGAGGAAGAACCAAAGATAGAAGAAAGGCACTGGTGATGGTGGTTTCCAGGTTTCACAGACAGTAGGAATGGAGAGCACTAAGCTAAAGCAGCCTGCTACAGAGATGAGTCTCCATGCCAGCAGGCTGCATTAGCCAGGTCAAAAGTTGAAATGCAGAATGTTACTCATCCAGCAAAGGCACGGTGTCTGTCAGGAAGGAGCTAGCAGAGGAGCCCTGGTGCTTATCAGCAAACCCATGCTGCAATGAGAAGTGTTGTGAGTGCACTCAGGCTGCAGCTCCTCCTTGACTGCAGAGATACCAGCTGGAGCATCTCAGGAACTGCTGTGGCAGGGAAGCTGGGCTCATGAGGACTCAATTACCCTGCAATATAACTCCCTCTTTGCTTTGTACCTCTGTCCTGGTGGAACATGCCCCAGACTACTAGTAAAGCTCTTAATCAACATACAAATCCTGCAAAGCTTGTGCAAACCCTTGCGAGCATGTGAACACCAGCTTATGAGACAGACAGGGAAGAAGGGCTTTCTTTCCCAAACCAAACCGTTTAGCCATTCACAAAAGCTGAAAACACAGACATGAGTTCTACTGAGAAAGAGATAAAGACCACGTGCAGAGGTGCTGCTGGGCTGTACTGGGAGGAGGGTCGAGGAGGAAAGGCAGGCTCTGAATACACACTCCTTTTGCAAAGTAAGCTCTCTGTATTCATCCGAGAATGTCTGCAGTACGGGGTTCATCTGGTATAAATAAAGTACAAAATTTTACAATGTCTTAATTATTATTTTAACAAAAATACTAAAAACTGAGTAAAAACTGAAACCAAAGTGGGAAGGGAGACTAATAGCCACAAGGGATCTCCGTAAACGTTTGTAGAAATCAGATAGTAAAAACACTTTATCTGTACAATAAAACCATCCTCCTGGCATCTCCCTGCGAGACGGGCAGCAGCAGCACGGGGGCACAGACCCAGGGACAGAGGTTGGGGGCAGCCCCAGTTTGTGGGCCAGGCTGAAGAGGCTGTACGCAGTCCACAGTGATGTCTCCCCTCCTGGATCAGGCTGAAGTGCCCCAGATCAGTAGCGTCCAAAAGGGTTGTTGTTCTGCTGTGTCTGTGTATCTGTTAGGGTCAAGACAGAGTTAGGCAGTCACAAAGTCTGGTTCAAAAAAAGAGATCCCTCTCCCCACATAACCAGCCCAGTATGAGGAGTGTGTCGCTGCCAGTGAGAAGAAAAATATAACCTTTATGGCACTCCCTGCTCTGCTCATTTGTCTGAGCCTTTAGGCAGCAGCACAGTCAGGACCTCACATTCTTTGAGGAAGAAACAGATATGTGCCAGTCCCGATTCTGAAGCTTCTCCAGAGGAGATCTCTGGTGGAATTGTGCACCGTAACAAAGCCCTGAAAGGTGGCAGCAAGCTGGGAGGACGGGTTTATGGATAAATTATAGGGCTGATTTTCTTTCAAAATCAGAAATAAGATTGTGCAACACCTGCAGCCACACAAGCTGCTCAGACAGCTTGTGTCAAACACTCATTCTGAAGTACACACGGAAGGCAGAGTTAGTGAAGGTTTCAGAGACAACTATCCTGGCTCCCTGTCAGTATCTCAGTACAAATGAAGAACATGCCCAAAGGACTTCCAGATAGCACAAAAAGGGTAGGAAACATGGTAAAGTTACATTCAAGAACCTCATGAACTTCCAGACAGGTGGGATTGAAGTTTTGTGATGTACAGTGCTCACAGTATACTTGGGTACCATCCAATTAATAATAAAACTCTGCAGTTTTTCTCCTGAAGACCCATCAGCATGCTTGACCTTAAGTCAGACTAAGCAAAAGGGTATCAGTGTAGCCTGGCCACCCTGCTCTCATTCTCAACTCTACTGGACTATGCAACACCCAGGGACACCCCAGGGCCTAACACAGCCTGTCCTGGGCCCAAAGTATTCTTGTCCCCCTCCTACAGGCTGTTCTTGATTTATGTCCTGCTTTCCACTCCATCTCAGGCGCTACAAATAAGAACTCCAGATGGTTCCTAGTGGAACCCAATGAGGAAGCATGGAAGCTACATGGTGACACATGGCTGCCTTGGACCCACGCACCTGTTCCATATAAAACAGCCCCGTTTTCTGTACAGACAAGATACAAAAATATGGCTATTCTGCTATATTCAGATTCTTATATGAGGTCTTCCTATACTTGAATGTCCTGGCTGAATCCTTGCACAGACTCGTGGTTTGTGAATCAGGCTAGTGGCAAACTTAGCACATTAGAACTTTGGCAAGGTTTGGCAAGGATTTTTTTTTGTTACAAAGACTAAGAATTTTCCATCAGGGAACAAGTATAAGCAAAACTTCCAAGTCCCTACTCCACACGTTATTACATCTAGTACACTGTCACACTGAACGCACTGCAAAAAATACTGTGCAGTCCATTTCTGGGCATTTTTATGGCAGAAAAGCCAGTGAGGTGACAGTAAAACAGTGGGCCATTCAGAAGCGAACAGCACAGACACTGGGTTCTGTTTCTAGATCCCCCAGCCAGTAGTTCCATGGAGATTATAGGAACATGGTGCCAGGCTGAACACCAGTTGTGCCATTCCCATCTGTGATGGCAGCCATAGAAGCCCACAGGACACCGCAAACACAGCAGGTGTGCAGCAACACTTCCCAGAGTACCCTCCCTGCCTCCAAGAAGCCTTGCTCTGATCGCAACACAAGCACAGCATCTCAGGGTCAGCCATCAAGTGAGTATCCCAGGATTACAGCTTCCCTGTGTCCCTTTGAGGACATATGCAGCAAACACCTCTGAATGCTTTAAAGCTGCAGACTGGATCCTTTTTGGAAAGCTGCATGGCAGGCCTTAAAAAAGCTCAGCTCTCTCGTCCCTCTGCAGGCAGCAGAAGGAAGGCCTGGAAGGTTGCTCGCAAGCTGGCAAACACTGCCTGCCCTGCTGCTGTGCCCCCTTGGGCCAGAAGCTCCAAATCCTGATGCCACCTCCCTGCCAGCATAGTTTATGGCCTCACTCTGGCTTGGCCTTGCTTCTCTACACCAGGGTACCTGCAATAGAAAACAGGGGTGAGGAGACTAGGGACACGATCAAGAACACTAAGGCTTACTGGAAAGCTGCTGTTGAAGCTGTCGAACCAGAGCAGCTGTTTGCTGCTGCTGCTGTGTCTGCTGAAGGCCCTGGCGCTGGAACTGCAAAGAGAGAAACGTTATTATAACCACACCACCTGGCTGGCAAACTCAGCATTCGCACAAGCCCTGGGAAGCACAGGGTGGGAGAAGGAGGGGATGCAGGTGGAACACCGTTCGGTTTGTGCTGGATTATCACATCCCTCTGCCTCCAAGAAAACACTCACAATGGGCTGCTGGGGGGGAAGAGCCTGCATCCCCAGCCCCGGTGGCTGGCCCTGCGCCTGTGGCTGAGGCACTGTGGAGACCTGGGGCTGCTGCTGGGGCTGCGGCTGTGGCGGTTGCGGCGGCTGTGGCTGCTGCTGCTGTTGTTGTTGCTGCTGCTGCTGTTGCTGCTGTTGCTGCTGCTGTTGCTGCTGTGAAAAGAGAAGGGAGCATCTGTGAACTGTCTGGGCAATGCACACAGCAACAGGGCACAGGAAGGGCTGGCGGAGGAATGATGTTCCATGCAATAACATACTCTACTACATCATTTTCCTTACAGGTATCAAAATCACCCAGATTTCACCAGGACCCTTCCCCAGGTTGAGAAATGGCAAGAAATACAGTGACAGTAAGTTTGTCTGCAAGATGAGGTATCAACAGATGGCAGGAGGAGAACTAGAAGTCTACTGGTCAGCTGGGGAATGACTGGGAGCAAACAAGATACACGATAGAAAACAACTAAGAGCTACCTCAAGAAGTTGTCTGGTTCATCTCTTGCCTCCTCATTAAGATCAGCAATACAAACTTCACTATTTGCCTGACCTGTTCTCAAAATGTTTCCACAGGTAGCAACAGAGCTCCTAAAACCTCCCTACGTCATCCACTCCAGGTCAGAGTCACTCGACTATTGGAGTTTTCCCTAATCTCTACCCTGAATCTCATACATTATGATTTAAGGCCATTTCTTGTCCTACAGCCAAGGGACAAGAACAGATATGTTTTTTTGGCTTTTTTTGAAGACAAGAAATTTGGAGACTTATCTCACCTCTTGTCTCTGCCTCTCTATCTCAACACCCAGCTATTTCAGCCTTTCCTTCTCAGTCACATTCCCCAGCTC
The DNA here is from genome assembly GCF_037038585.1 of Patagioenas fasciata. Taxonomy (NCBI): domain Eukaryota; kingdom Metazoa; phylum Chordata; class Aves; order Columbiformes; family Columbidae; genus Patagioenas; species Patagioenas fasciata. Next base: position 19,192,485 of record NC_092530.1, read on the forward strand.
TTTGATCTGTCTTGCTGCCATTCTCTGCTACTCATGCCAGCTGGTGTTGCACTTCAGTAAAAGGATGCAGATAAAACTGGGTGCAGTGCTCCAACCTAGATGTTGACAGAACTAGTCATGTTGAAAATATTCAGCATGTTGAATCTGGAGTCAGAATATACCCAGAAATATCATGTTTTTTTCATTTCTCCTAATTTTCAGACATTTCTCCCATGTGCCAACGTAGTTTTGAACTCTCTAGATCAACAGAAAAATTTCTAGCAGAAATAGAAAACTACTAATGCTACAATAAAAAAACCAAACAACACAGTGATGTTAGCTAGAGTTCCGATCACTGACTCAAAAGGGTAAGGTTCAAACCTTGAACAAACTCAGAAAACAGACAAAAGTACAATCAGGAGAAGGGTCAGAATCTTATGAGAGTAGGTTAGATAAACCTGACCTGTGGAAGCTGCAAGTGCTCCCTAAGAATATGTTGGGTAAACACCAGAGAGAAAGAGCCAGTAAACAACAGGACACAGTGGACAATAGTAACTGGATACAAGACCCAGTCACAAACACGCTGAGGCTGGGATCAAGGATTCAACCCAAAGGGAATGAGTTTCTAGAACAGCCTCCAAACTTCCATCTCAAACCAGTTTGGCCACTTAGGTTCTTGAAATGGACAGTATGACCTGGGTACACAAGAAAGCAGAAGACTGACTAAAGGAGCCAGGATACCCCTCTTGATTTCATGTTCTACCTTCTTCGACAGCTGACTACCAACCCACACAAGACAAACCAAAAGGTCAACCCTCGTTTCCACAAGCCACTGCAACCCAACAGTCAAATGAAGCACCAGGAGTCTGTTCTGCATCTGGAACACCTCTGCTAATGCAGCACGAGTGACAGCAACAGGGGAGATTTGGGGCACTCCACTTTTTTTTAAAGCAACCAAGAAAGGTCAGCTAAAAGCTGAAGGTACATAGGAAGTTACTGAGGTAGGAGAAGTGCTAGCAATTTGTCTAAGGCATGTTCTTTTTCTGAGTGATGGAGAATGCTAAAAGAAACCAAGTGAATAGTCAGGGGTTGCTTCTCATCAAAAGGACTAAAAGCTGCTGACCATGCTACAGGCAGTCTCTTGTCCACTGCAAGACAGCAATTCTCAAATATTGCTGACTGCAGCTCTCTGCAGGAACTGCTGTCTCGCTCAGGCCCCTCAGAACACAAAGCCTTAGTGCTCAGTGCCACAAAGTCTTCCCATATTCTACAGGTTTGCTAGGCATTGTCAAAAGGTATGCAATTCACCAATATATCCAAACTACTTCTGTTTTTCTGTGTCAATGTCTGTAACTCCAAAAACATATTAATATCTGTATATCATCTAAATATTTAATATTCATAAGACCATAACATAAATCCATGGAATACTCGTGTTTGTTGACACACACCTGTGAACTTCTTCAAACTTAGAGAGCTGGGTCTATCAGCTTACTTTGGATCAGTTTTCCACAATCTGCTATGAAATGCGGAGTACATGGACTGATTCACACCAGATTTCCTGCCACTGGAAACCGCAACTGACACTTACTTTGATCTTCTGAAAATGCAGATATGTCCCTAAAAATGATCTTGTAAGGAACAACTCTACCTGCTCTCATGTGGGCATTTTGTTTCTAGTTTCTGCAGCACTTTTAAGATAGCCAACTTTCTGCACAATCGTCTGGGCTCAGCTGGAGCAGGAAGAGGTGGGCTGGAGGCCACAAGAAGACTAAACAGACTTTTACTGATCCCAGCTTCCCTTTACCTCCTGCCGGGTGACTGGCAAAAGGCAGCCCAGCAGCAGGTGCCTCCACCAGGAGTGGCCAGCTCTGAGGAAAAGAGCTGCCCAGCAAATTATTGCAGACAGTCCCCAACAGAGTTGACAACCTTCCTGGCAAAGAGGGGCAGAGCAGAGCGGTGCTGATACAGAAGTAAGCAGCACCGGGCAAACCTCCTCCAGTTCCAGCAGTTGTCTTGTCAGCAACCACTCACCCTCAGCATCTGCTGCTGCTGTTGCTGCTGCTGCCTCAGGTACTGCTGCTGCTGCTGGTCAGGCAGTATCTGGCTGGGTCGAATTCCTGAGGGGACTCCTTGGGGACCCAAATGGTTCATCCCACTCATCATGGGGGCTTGCTGTATTGACTGGTGTGGAAACCTGCAAGAGAAAAAGACAAGCTCATAGAGTAAAAGACTCAAGGGCAGCCAGCTGCTTTAATCCAAGTACATTCAAGGTCAGGCTGGACGGGGCTCTGAGAAACCTGATCTGGTTGAAGATGTCCCTGCTCATTGCAGGGCGGTTGGACTAGATGAGCTCTGAAGGTCCCTTCCAACCCTAACTATTCTGTGATCCTATGGAACACAGCTTTTGCCATCTACAAGACAGACAGCCTGACCACCCCCTTGCAATCCATGCTGCTCCTCTGCAGAAAGATGAAGGACACCAATGCCTCTCAAGGGTTTCATCCAACCTGTTTTTTCTAGAAGCTCTAAGTAACAGTCCTCAGCCCGCTGTTCTGTATGGTTTCCCTGCTGGATTTATGACTGCTCACGAGCAGTGGAAATCCCAGATCTAGCCCTCAGATGATGATCTGGTGGCTAGATTTAAAACCAAAACCAGGACTTTCCAAGGCCATTTTTCTCATACTTCCCAATTCCTTCTTTCTCTGGCTAGTAACACTGTCTCCTCCCACAATTAGCATCTCCAAATTTCATCCTGTCTCTCTCTTTCTTCCCAGGACTGAAAGCTGGATAAAGACATTCTCTTGAGAGTGTGAAGGACTTGGATGCTGTACAACATAGCACAGAGAATAGGCTTTCACAGATTGCTATTAGGGTTGTCTGAGCAGAGTGGGGAAGCTCCTGATGAAATACAGCTTTTTAACACCCATCGGGTGGGAGGTACCTCTGTGTGTTGCCCAAGGTGTGCCCATAGCCAGGGGCCTGCTGGTGTACATAGCCGCTTGGTCTCTGCTGCATCTGTCTAACAGGATCCACCAGGGCAGGATTAGAGCTGGGGTGGGAATTCTGGTAGGGTTGGCCAGAATAGGTAGGAGGTACCATTGTGCCTGACTGGGAGGGATGCTGCTGAAGGCCTATGTGGGAGACGTAAGGGGTATAACCCTGAAACAAAAGAAAAAACCTTTATCAGTCACGAAGTAAGGTACAAAAGAGAATCTGGAACATGGGACATCAGCCTCCTGCAAATACTGTCACAAGGCTGCTCATCTCTGGGATTCAGGTTCATGCTGCCCAGTAAATGAGTGAGAAGAGCCAACATAATTTAGGATTTAGCAGCAGAAATGAAGATGCTGCCCAGTGGTGGAGCCAGATTCCAATCTTACCTGCAGTCACTGCCACTCACCTGGGAGGGCTGCAGTGTTCCATAGGATGGGGTGGGAGCCATCTGGCGCACGGGCTGCTGTCCCATTATGCCTTGACCCTGCTAGAAAGCAACAGAGAAACACTTTTTTCAACATCTGCAAAGGGCAGGATACTTCTTCTCTCTTCCCAGCAGTTCCCACCACACCAGACAAATAGCTTCACTGCTAAACCTACAAGGCAGCTGCACAGCACGCAGATGATAATAACTTCTACCTCACCCTGACTTGGGACAAATAGGCCACTAACATCCCCAACACCCACAGCTAGGATATGCCCCTCTCACTGCTCAACAGCCACAGATGACCCAGTGCACCTCAGTGACAGCCCCCACCAACTGCTGGCGACATGGGCCCACAAAGCAGTTGGCAAACACAGTGCTGCACCAGAAGAACAGATACAAGAGACAGCATCTTTCCAGGACAGAAACACAGACAAGATTGGAGAGTTCTGGCTAGAAGGGACAGCCCCAGCAAACAGCTTGGGCTTATGTAGCGTGGGTCCAACAAGAGGAAGAGCACAGCTCTGACCTACCAGCTTTGCCTGAAGCTGCTGCCTCAGTATCTGTCCCTGGGAGACAGGAGGCTGCTGTCTGTACACTGCTGGCTTGTAGGACGGGTCGATGCCCATCATGCTCCCCATCCCAGGAGGCAGCACACCGCTGTAGGGAGGACGACTCTGAACGAGTTTCCCCAGTGGCATACGTACAGGTCTGTAGGATGTATCCAGGCGAGGGCCACCTGCAAGAGGAAGAGAAACAGGCTGACTAGTCACATGCTACTGCTGAGCCTTGTAGTTCCAGAATGACTGTTGATAACTGATAACACATGACAGGTAAAAGGGGAAAGTGTAGGCACCTGAATAGGACCATGTCACAGAAGGGATCCTTACAAGAGGTTCCCAAAGAGGTGCAATATTCTCACTTCTCTTTGTGCACCTACCTGCTGGAAGAGGCTGGTTCTGGGCATAGAGACCCACTGGCGATTGCCCATATGCCAGCCTTGACATAGTGCTTCCCGGCTGGTGATGCAAGAGATCTGTAGGCATACCAACTCCATATGAAACCCCTCGGCTAGGGCCCAACACAAAATCCTGCAAAGACAACGGGTAAGAAAGATCAATGTGCACTGGGAATTCATGAAAGTATGAAGACTATGATAGGGTTACACAGTCCACAGGAGGAAGCCTGGGATGCTGAGGTGGGCAGCCTCCCTCCCTCCTATCAAGTATTAATAAAATGTTTGCCCTGCCCCAGGAATGCAGAATAGAGCTCCAGCACTCCCAGCTGAGAGGAAACACATCCCATCTTCACCATTACACCACTCCCAAGTTCCTCAGGAAGACTCAAGGGAGTGCTTTGCGACTAGGAGGGGCAGACATCGGAAGTCTATAACTGTCGGGGTAGCAAATTACCTCAGTTTTGTTGGAAGATTGGTTGCGTTTCTTGGTTTTGCTCTGTTTCTTCTTGCGTTCTTCAGTAGTGGTGGCAGGATTGGAGCTTGTTTTATCAGCTTTTGCTGGTTCTGCAGCTTTCTTCTCTGCCTCTAAAGCCACGGGTGTAGGAGGCTCTTCCTCTTCAGGGGGCAGTGGCAACGGCTCCAGGTAGTAACTGCGGGGCTTGGGTTTCAAGTGTGTGTGGTACAGAAGAAGTCTCTGCTGCTCCTCAAATCTAGACACCTTGCGATCCACCCGGACTGTCCCAAACCATCCCCAGGAGAGGGGGGCTGAGTGCTTTAAGCCCTCAAACAGATCCCAAGGGGAAATCTTCTGCTTTGTAGAGACTTGCAAGCCCTTTAAAGCAAAAGAGATAACAACATCCAAGTCCCTGTTGTTTTCCCTGTGAGAGCACAGACAACTTTGTGCTTTCTTCAGGCTCATGTCCCAGTAGACGGTCTGAACCCTTACTAGTGGTCCCTGCTCTTCCCTGTGGGAAAGTTGTAATTTCTAAAGTTCTTCATCAACAACTGCCTGTCTCCTTCATCCCATCTCTGCCAGTCTTCTGCACACTGGCACTGCCTGGTAACTCACAAGACAGGGATTATGGGTTTCTCTTTATCCTTTATATAGCCATAAGTACAAAACCAAAGTTTATAAGTTCTCAGGCCATAGCAGCACATATTGTCAAGCATTAACACTCAGCTTTGCCCTTTTTAGACATGGTTATGTGCCAGCTTGTCTGTGTGCAGCCAGCTTCTTCAAGCTCAGCAGGCAACAAGGCATTGCACACAGATGCCTCCCAAGCTGTGTAGACTCAAGGCATCAGAGGACAAGGCGACACCTGCACTCTGCAGCTATGATACAGACAAAAAAGCTTCACTTACCTCCTTCTTGAAGATGGAGTCAAATCCAGCTATTTTATTGCCTTTGGTGTCAATGAGGGATCCCTGAGGTTCACAGGTGATGACATCTCGGGTCTGCTTGGGAAGCGGCAGTAGCTGTCGCACCTTCTCTAGGCTGTCAGATTGCCGGTCCCCCAGCTCTTTCTGCACAAGTGGAATAGAGAAGACTTGAAGATTCCCTCAGGAAAAATAATCCAAAGGCCACCTGTGCCTCTTCTGGTGTCAACCTCCATCCCTGCATTAACTCTCACCATTGCATCCTTCAGCCCTACAGAACCATTTGGGCCACCCTCACTGCTTCATCTAAACATCAACACCAGGACAAGTACCATTTGTGAGACACAGGTAAATCTGCATAGCTGGACAACCACAACACAGCACACACTCCTCCCCACACAGGGCCTGGTGTCCCTCACCCTGAGTTTCTTGACAAGATTCATGTATGCCCGCTTGTTCTCCTCCATGCTGCCCTGAGAAATGCTGGACATATCAGCAGCCAGGGTGCCGTTGATGAGAACACTCAGCATGTCCAACACGGTGGTGAAGAGCTCACTGTTGGTCAGAGCAGAAAGGTCAGAGTCACCTGAGAAGCAGATACAAAGCCTCTGCCACCATAGTAACAACAAACACTATTAGATGGCTGAGAGTACTGTCTACAGTCACAAGTGCCAAGAGCTCTTCAGACTAACCTCCCACACTAATCCTCCTTTTGCTTATACACCACATGGTGCTCACATTTGAGTCAAGTGGAGTATCACGGATTAAGACTGGCCTCCTGTCTATCCATTCAGCTTTTCCAAGAAGGAGGTCCAGACTCAGCCCCCTCCTGCTTATCTCTCTGCACCTGCAAAGCCAGGTTTGCACTAAATACTAGGACCCAGGTTGTAGGCTGCTATTCCTCCACAGTCTCTTTTGGCTGTCACAGTATTTCTGACAGGTCATCTAGAGAGACAGCTAGCTCACATGAGAAAAGAGGTCATGCTAACAACTTCCTCCATTGGGAAGTGTATGGATCAGAAGTCAGCCAGAACATTACTTGTTTGACTGCATGTCCACGGTGCCACTGCTGATGATGTCCAGGAGAAGTACAGCCCATTCAGTCGTCTGCTGTGTACTGCGTTGAACTGTGTCAAACATTCCCCCCACCTGGCAGAGAAAAGTAGTTTAGTCACAAGGACACCGTGAAGAAACACTGAAAGTGAGAAAGTAGACTAAACCAGAGCAACTCCTATGCTACAGCCTGCTGAGAGATGAAGGAGACTGCAGTCAGCAGGATAAATCTCAGGTGCAAGCAGTAGTGGTGTGGACTGCAAAAGCACCAAAATGGGAAGGCACATCTCCAAAACAGAGACCAAGGCTGTGGATTTCATCTTGGCAAAACAGAGCAAGGGAGTTTTTCCATGCACCCTATCCCACTCAGAGCTCAGGACTAGAAGGAGCTCAAGCACCTCTCCTAGCTCCTTGCCTCAGGACATACACAGTCCCTCCAGTGTGTGTGTTCCAAAAAAAGGAAAAAAGGCAGGTAACTCTTCACCTCATATGGTTAAGCTCTTTTTCTGCAACTGCTCACCAAATTCAGTCGTAGTTTCAGGGCCTCATGCATCAGCTGTTTGGCTTTGCAGTCATCTTGGTACTGATCTTCCCGCCAATTTGTAACAATCTAAGAAATTTAGAAGATAAGACAGACCTCATAACCTGTATGCAGAAGTTTAGGGAGGGCAGTTTGTACTCCCCACTGTCCAGTGACTCAGAGATAGTCAACTCAAGCACCCTATACCAACCAGGGTAAGATCTTTGCCTTATTGAGCATAGAATCAGACAGACAACATCACTGAGGACATGCCCAATAGCCTGCTTGCTGGAGGAGCGGGGTCTTGAGCAAAGTGAAGGCAGAAGCAAGACACCTACCTGCTGGACTTGACTGTACAGAGAGGTGAGGAGGCCTTCCCGCTGCTCATCCTGTCCTTTCAAGCATGTTAATACCAGTGACAGAAATGGCTGCTGGCTCAGCAGAGACATGCTGCAGAGAGAACAGAAATGGAGCAACACTGCTGGGCTGGAGCATCAGCACAGCCACCATCACCTGCCCTTTTCCCAGGACTCACCTTTTCTGCTTCTGGCGGTCCCGCTCTTTGCGGGATGATGACCCCAGATGTTGTCCTTTCTCCAGTTCTTCTCCAGCAGCTTTCAGCACATGGCCTTGCACTGATGTTGGAAGCTTGGCAATCAGAGGGGCCACCAGCCACACTCCTGATCTCTCCAGGGAGCTGTGACAACACAGGAGAGAAGAGCAGTTTGCAAACCAACCTGTGATTCAGATTCGCCTACAGAGTAGCTGCATGCAGGCACTACACCTACCTGAGTATGGGTTTAGATTTGTTGCTGGCAGGTGTAGCACTTGCTGAGCTACTGATGTTGTTGACTCCGTTGCCAGCAGAGCTAGCAGAGCTGGTCTCTGCTGACTGCTGGAATACCTCAATGGTGGCCTTGGCTATATTTTCTAACAAGGAGTTCATCTCCTGGAGAAAAGGAAGAAAAGGTAAGTCCTTCTCTGAGAGCACCCACTGACAGGCCTGCACATTTCAACACAACTCAGTACAAATCCAGTTTGCCAACTTCCCCACAGCTGCTGCTCTTCAGGTCTCAGTCTCATTGCATCCTTCTCATGCTTGGCTTTCACAGACCCAATTCCCTCTTTGTTTACTTTCTCCATGTTCCCACTTCTGCCAGGTCACCTTCTCACCACCGCACAAGCAACCACTTCCACACTGGTACCACATGTCCCTGTACAATCCCTCTGAGCAGAAACTCACGTTATTTGCCGTTTGCTTAATCATGAGCTGCAGCTCCAGTGATGACTGCCTCATGGTCCACTGGTCCAGATTCTGCAACACATGCACGCATATGAGTCCTTATCTCAATTCAATCAACATCAACCCACACCCACAGCTCCCATCATAACAGGGGCCTCAGAGGGCTGCATTCTGGACAATCCTACTTTAATGCTACATTAGGCAATTACTAGGACACTCAGAGTCTGACAGGAGCCTGCACCTGTAAGATGCGTTTAATCCTCTGCCGCTGAGGATTTTCTCCTTCTTCGTTGTCCAGCAGCCGATGTGGATAACAAATCAGCTGCATCAGCCTCTGGGCCTGTGTGCTGCTCAGGACAGGGTCCTGCAAGTCATTGCTGTCTTCACAGAGGGACTTCAGACACCGCTCACCTACCCACTCCTGCAAGACCAAGGCAGAGTCAGCACAGTCAAACTGATGTCTGATTCTAAACCAGCGCCCCTGCTTTCAATCTCAGAGAGATGCAGGGAACACATCAAACTCATAAAAACCTTATTAGTACACAGTTATGTCTGATAATCATTTCTCTTCATGAACTGCACTATCCTGATTCAGCAGGCATCAGGCAATCACAACAGAGGAAACATCAACTTTGACAAGTCAGCAGTGGCAAAACACAGTAGCTGCTGTTTCTTCTAATAAAATATTGGTACGATTTAACAGTTCACAGTCACTGCCATGCCCAGGTTCCATCAACACTACAGTTTGGGCTCAAAAGATTAGAAGGGATTGCTTAAAATTATTTGGTCTGTATCCTACACAACAAAGCCTTGAAGCTGTCCTAAATTAAATAATTCAGGGCTGCAGCTAAGGCTAAACTAGATTGTGTCTTAAGGAAAAGCACACCCCTTAATTCTCAAATAGTGATGAAAAAGACACTGCCATCCTTAGAAAAAAACAATGACTTCTCAAAGCCTTGAAGGTGAAACAACTGACTGGACACAAGCCATAAATTATGAGAAGAAGGTAGACAGAAAACTGTTATTGTCAGCCTCTCAATTTCAGTTGGTGGTCCCCAAATGTATGATAATAATGAAGGCAGCAGTTTCCAAAACAAATGTGAGGTAGGCACTTCTTCATACAATTTACAGTTAAACTGCAGCATTTGTTACAGCCAGATTTTTTCATGTCAAAAACCAATTAGGCTAATTCATTAAATTAAAGTCTATAGAGGACTGCTATATAAGCACTTCTGCAGATGCAGAGCAAGCCTGGTCAGAGAATTCTTCCACTGAGAAGTGACAACTAGAGGAGAAGAGATGAGGATCCAGTTTGTGAAGCGCAGGTGCTGGTGCTAAGCCTAGAGAGCTGGGAACAGTCCCTCTCAGCAGCAGACAGCTCTCTAAACACAAAGTAGAACATAAAGATCAGAAAGGCTAAATCTCTGTTTTGAAACCCCTGTGAAACCACAGCCTAGATCTCCAGCTTCATCTCAGATGAAGTTTCTACTTTGCCAATACATGTGACCTGGTGATTTCTCCTATGCCTATTGAATTTCTCCCCTTCAGTGGTGCCACAATCATAATCTCTTGAAACTTCCTCGTTTAGCTAACATGCACATCCTTGGGAAGACCATTTTTATCACCTGCTTAGCGTCCTACAAGAATTCAGACTTCATCTCTCATGAACTTTATTAGTATAATTGCACAAATAAGTATGACATCAACTACCACCTTCAGGCTTGAGGGACTTCTAGCCTCTGTGTGCAACATTTCTTTACAAAACAGCCACTTCTGCAGGCTTTGTACAACTGAAACAGAGCTCCTCATCTGCCACTTCACAGGAGAGCACTAAGGACACATTTTCCAACCACTAAGGAAAATTCCACCATCCCAATCACCATATTCAGGTTAGCACCTTAGATTCAGACCTCCCTCTCGGTTCCCACTGTGGTTTATCACAGCTCTATGAAATTAAACTTTTCAAAGGCCAGTCACAATCACATATATTACTTTAAACAGACCAAAGAGCATAACAGCAATTATGTCATAATCATTTGTACCTAAGAAACCTTTAACTTGATTCTATAATCTGCTTCTTTTCCCACACCCTTATGATGAAGTGTATTATAAAATACACACCTGAATATGAGATGCAACATTTTTTGAGTTTGAGAGATCACAACCTATAGTTTAAGGTATTCTACAGACATTTCAGAATTGATAGTGTGAGCTCTGCAGTGTCCACCACTCACAGTGGAGGTGCTAATATAAACCACATAATTTTACCAGCCCTTCGGAGCTGCAGGAACCCTGCAAGAGCTTTGGCACAATTTGGTGGTATTCACTGGTGTCTATTGGAATGCTCACTCCTACATAACCAGTGCTGCCAACAACTGGTATGAGCAGTGATACTTGACACTGCTACTCCCTCCTGTACAGACACACACATTCTACCCACTGTGAGTCCTTCCTACATAGAGTAGGACCAGGAAGGGAATATCTACTTCTGTCAATGCTGTAGTCAGGGTTCAGTAACACCAAGTATGTTGAATTTATGTTTGTACATAGGTGCCTCCAATTCTTCTTTAGTAGGCTGGTAACACTGCTATATAGCAAGCCAATTAATCAACAACAGCAACACAAAGCATGAGGACAAAACAGCACTAATGTGTTGTGTTTACACATTAGGAATACAGAATATAGGTTTCAAATTGTAACACTGCATCTTTCCTGCTAACAGAATAAATTTGCAACAAAAGCCAAGGACACCCTTCAACACCCATTTTCATACAGCAGTGGTAACAGCCACTCCACTCTGTGAATAAGTACCTTATTAGCCAGGTTTCAGTTCCTCAAATGTCAAATTTTCCACAAAGGAACAGAAATACTGACGCTGTAAGATTAGGTTAAGCAAAATGTTGTTGTTGTTGCTCTTTTAATTAACGAAACAGGGGACTGCAAAGCCCAGGGTACATTAGCAGCCTAGCTGCAAGCAACACCTCAGCTGCATACTGAAAAGCACCATTTGTCTCTTCAACAGGCTGTCTTTCTCATGGTTATCTTCCTTGCCCCCAGCACATATCTCAGCAAACCACTCCCAGAACTCCCCTCCTGAGACATGAGCCCTGTGCTGTAGCCAAAGCAAAGGGGCTATGCAGTCCCTGCATACCGCAACACCTGATTCCTGTCAACTGTTTGCCTATATTTTGCTTATGGTGAGCAATCCTGAGCGCCATCACGTGGCAGAACCATTGCAGGTTCTTCACTGATCTTTCAAAGAAATACCTGCCAAACCCAATCTGCAGAAAGTCATATGGGATACATCTGTCTGCAGAAGGGAGAGGGACAAACCTAGAGATGGGAGAGACTTACCTGTTGACATATACTCCTTAGTACATATTTGGCATAAATATCCAAGCTAGCTGTTTCTACAGTTACTACCCGACCGCCAGCCTTCCTGGTGCCCAGCTCATCATCCATGAGGTCATCGACACCTCCAGGGTGGGAAAAGCCAGAGCCTTTCAGTTCTGCATCGCCTACAAGCAAAGCACAGGTGTCACTTGATCATCAATGCTAAACCCAAAGCCTGACCCACAAAACATCCTGAGCTTTTGCAAAGTCTCTAAGTGATCAATTGCTCTGCAGCTAATAAATATGAAAGGCTTTAGACAAGCCACTGACCCACCAGAACAGAGCTCCTCTAGCCTTCTGTACAGCCAACACATGCAACACAGTGTCTTTCTCCCATCCTCCTGAAAAACATTCTTACGGTTCAGGCTCACACAGGTACGCACCCAGGACAAAAACAGCCTTCAGCACTGCAAAGACGGCTCCATCCACAATTCGATTCTGGGAAGCTGCCAGTAAGTGACGGTCACAGGAAGAGCGGATTCCCACCGTGGGTTTGTCTGCAAAGAGGACAGTGGGAAAGGGCAACAGCCATCAAGAAAGACAGGCACAGGCTCCAGAGCCGCCTGAATCACGTGCCAGCCAGTACCACAGAATCCAGTTCAGAGAATCCTGAGGTTATTCCTTCTACCAGCAGTAACATGGGATCAATTTAATTAAGTTTCAGTAAGCATAATGTCAGTCGCACTGTGACAACCAAACCATGAAACACAAGTGGGGAGCAGTGCCTGCATCATGAACTCCAAGCTCCAACAGTACCCTAACCTAGAGTACAGGCTGGGTTTAGAGATCTGAGCTATCAGGACACTGATGAGGTGCCAAGAACAGAGCTTCCTGGACTGTTTCCATCACCAGACAAAAAGAGAGTGCTGTAGAATAGCAGTTTCTGGCATCAAGTTAAGAGGTTATGCACAGCTCTAGACATAAAAAAAAAGAAGTGATCATTACTCTAATGGCTTAGTGACTGCAAGGTCACCTCTACTGGCTGGTTTCCTGCCTCCAAGGGCCTCCTCCCCAACATGCCTGCCTACCGTGGAGTGACATAAATGGAAGGATACTGTTCTTTGTCTGCTGCAGAAAGCAGTGTCTCAGGCTTCGCCTGCTTTATTCAAAGCAAGCAGGTCATGATCTCTAATCATAGGGTCTAGCGTATCTTTTCTTGAGGTGCAAGAGCCTCAGTACTTCCACAATAAAGAAAGGCTCTACTTTCATTCACTTACTGCCATCTTGCTGGCACGGGTTCAGCTGCGGAGTCTTAAACAGATGGAGTAAAATCCGGCAGGTCAGACGTGCTCCTGGTTCCGAATCCTGTTCACTGCAGGCTATGTAAAGAAAACAGTCAACTGAGATTTCTTAAGCACTGGGGCAGCTGACTTTCAATCCAAAAGCTATTCACAGTGCACTGCCCTGGAGCAGCCAGTTGAGAAGCTGTAGCAGCCTTATTGTATTTACAAATACGGAACATGTGCCACAATTAACATGCAAGCGAGTAAATCCATCAGTATTATCCCCAATGACATGGACAGCATTCTGCCTGCTCCATCTTCCCAGCTCCACTCTGTCAGTCTGGGTGCTGCAGTCCCCAGAGCACAAGGAAGGCTGGTGGCAGAGTCAAGGCAGAGTGATCCAGGCACTGTAGGTCAAACCGGTCGGCTGGCTGCTCTAGCCAAAATGCTAAGCTGAAGTGTATCAGCAGTGGTTGGTGTACTGCTGGAGTTCAGAGCTGTGTACACTGGTCAGACAGGGTGGCCAACAACATCTCTTCGTGTTTATTTCAGCTTGCACGCAAACTCCAGAGTAAGACACTGAAAAACCTTAGCACAACCAGTTTTTGATAGCAACCAAAAGGACAGAAACTTTCTAAAGCAAAATGTTCAGTTCTCAAGTACCATACCGTAAAAGAAGTGTCGGACACATGTTTCATAACTATGGGGTTCACAAATTATCTATTAAAGCACAGGTCTTTGGGCCAGAACTGAGACTAAGACTAGTTTTCTGCAGGGACGCACTTACCAGCATTGAGGAGCGAGGGGATGGCAGCACAGCGAATCAGGTCCTCCAGCAGCAAGCACTGCCGGGCAATGAGAATGGCAACAAAGGTGGCCAAGGAATCATGGAAAGATAAGTCACTGACCTGGAAGAGAGAATATCAGCTAGTGATCACAGCAGCCTCTGCCTCATTCCCTCTGTCAGCAACTCCTCAGCTTGCCTAGGAGCTGGGGGGTAGAAAGGCCCATAACCCCAGGTCAATGTCCATGATCAGCCCAGCTGCAACAAACACCAAAAGGTAACCCCAGTACTCAAAGCATTTCCCCTGTCCTCAAAAGACAAAGCCTCTGCCCTCTCCCAAGGGATCCCTCCACTCCTGCTTCAATTCCTTTTCCCCTTTTGAATGTTTGCACTTGCATCAACATTGCAGAGGAGATCATTGAAGCCACAGGTCCCATTATTGGAGGAACAGCACAAAGCTTTGAGCACACCCAGCCACTCGGCGCTTAGAGACTTGCAGTAGCCAGTTAGCTCAGCACACAGGATAGCAATGTCGTTCACCCTGTTAAATAAATAATGAAAAAAGCAGAGGGTCACCTTTGCTACTCATGCATGCCATCATGTCAGTGATTCTCTAAGGGACCCCAGCCTTGGCTCCTTCTTCCTCACACCCCAAGACAGCCAAGGAATGGCTGCTGACTTTCTTACCCTTACCTAAAGACTTTACTATCTCAGTAGAACCATGAAAGTTCTGGCTCTCACCTGTCTGGATCATGGTGTCCCACACACACGTGCATAAGTGCATTACAGACAAAACTGTAGCGGTTAGCTGGGTTTTCATTAAGGCTCTTGCCCAGGTTGGTGTATGTAAAGTTATGTGCAGACGGATTTTCAATAGTGTCAATCATGAACTCTGGTTCCCACAGCATGTTGGAGTCAGATGGCTCAACATTGCAGTAGATTGTGTTCTTCACCTTGGAGCAGAAGTCACTAAACAGGACAGGAAAGAGAGATTAGGATCACAAAAAATTAAGCTCCTACTGAACTCTGATACAAACAAAGCAATCCTGTGCAAGACAAGCCCTCCCTGTGCAAGAACATGTAGAAACTCAAGATCACTGTGTACCAACAAACACTCTCTCAAAACAGTGAAGATGGTTCTTCGCTGGGGAAGCACCTGGAAGTTACCCATGGGCTCACTGAATACAGCATGCGAAAGGCTGTTCCGGGTCAGGTTGGGGAAACACCTCACTCAAGCCTTGGTATCAGAACAGCTGATGCTCAGAGAAGAGTTTGAGAGCAAGGCAGGCACGTGACAATACTGCTCCCGCATCCCAACTCTGCTGCAGCTTATGGTTCACAGATTTTCAAAGTTAAAGATAATGTTCTCCTCAACAGATTTTCCTCCTGCAAATTTGTCCACCTGCTTTTTGCATCCAGTAGATTTTTGACGTTCACAATGTGGAATGAGTTCCAAGTTAATTATCAGAACTAAGAAGTTTATTCTTTTGTTCTGAACCTACCATTTATTATTTTCTATTCATTCCTTTTTTGCACTTGTATTATAAGACATATTGAACATTCAGTTTATTTTTCATATCAACCAGAACTTTACAAACTTCTATCATTCCCCCTCATTCCTTCTCTTCTGTGAGGCAGAGATTCAGTTCCTCACAAGTCATTCCAAATCTCTGGTCATCTATCCACTCACCCTCCTTTGGGCCCAACTCCACTACACGTTTTTTGCAGTCTGTTGCCCCAAACCACAAGGCACAGTTGTACCGTGACTGAAATGGTGGCCTAATGATGCTCTCTGGTCTGTTCTCCATTCCTTCCCAAACATTGCATAACATTTAATTTGCTTTTTGACTGTTACTGAACATTATGATGACATTTTTGATTATGTCTCTCTTACAGCTCAAAGATCCTTTATCCAAACCAGTAACATATATGCATCACTACATAGAGTTTGGAAGAGAACAAGGACAATCCTATGTGCATTACTTTGTTTAACAACACTAAACTTCATCTGCCACTTTATCCCCTAGTCACCATCACTGAGCACTACTACAACAATCTGCAGCCAACTTCTATTGTCATATGCTGAATAATGGTTATATGAAGTTTTGCTATCACCACTCATGCAACTTTCCATGCATAGAACACCACAAGCACTAGCAGAGTCCTATGGGACTCCTCAGGGAGGGATCACCCTCAAAATACAAACTCCTTCCCACTCTTTCTCTCCATCTCAAAACTGTTGTTTGCCTGCTAGAGGATGTTCCCTTTTTTGTGTGGCCAGTTATTTTAAAGCCTTGCTGAACAACTTTTGTCAATTCAGCTAGACTAGTATCAGGTTTTGCATTTCCATACGTGTGTTGACCCCTTCAAAGAGCTTCAATGCACCTGTAACCACCTCTTGTTCTCAATTCAGTCCAGAGGGAGACTTCAAAGGCTCTCAGCAGTCAGGATTTAGACAGCTGACACCACAGCACAAGCCACTGTCACAGCCCTGCAATGGGGGTAACACCGGGGGTTAGACATCCCTATGGCACACCTGCACTGGGAGTGCTAATGGGGAGCAGGGATTGTGAGAGAGGACACCGTGAAGCACTCCACTGGGAAACTGGGTTGTCAGGAGAATTAGCCCTTCATGGGATCCTGTGAGCAAAAAGCCAGGGAGATCTTTGGGCTCCACCTCTGGGCTGCAAAGGAAGGAGCTCCACAGGGAGCTGGTGCAGGAACAGTTCCCAAGAGAAGAACTGCAAAGGGTAGAAGGCCACAGAGCAAAATAAGCCCACAGGAAAGAGCCTGGAGGCAACATCAGCAGAGCAGAACCTGAAGAGCCAACAGAGGCAGATAAGGAGTGCAAAGTAGCAGAGGAACAAATGCAGAATCAAGCACAGCAGGTTCAAAAGCACTCTAAGGATTAGGGAGCTGAGCATGAGCAGAGAACATTTAGGATGAACTGGTCAGTCATCAGAGTTTGGTAGGAACAGACCTCTGCTGTCCTCTAGGAGTGGGGTAAGAACAGAACTGTAGAGGTGCAGAGGACAACTGAAGGCAATTTACCCAAACCAACTTGACAATCTAAAAGTCAGGATTATACACTGGGTCATTTCTGCCTGTAAAACAGGAACTACTCCCAAGGTTTCAGTTCCCCATTGAGAGGATCTAAGGGACAATCCTGTCAAACAAGATCATAAGCAAAGCTTAAGCCAAGGTGCTACACTGGTCAGCACCCACTGCATCCCACCTGCCTCAGACTCACCTAAAGAGCTCCCCAAATTTACTTTTGAGGTGACTGCAGGAGGTATACAGGTCGTAGAGATAGGCCAGGATACAGCGCTCTGCTGAGGAGCCATCTGAGCGGTTCATGCCATGTTTCACTACCCCACACAAACTGTATAGAGACAAAAAAATGTTGCGGCAACACAAAAAAGAAAATTTGAAGGAATAACCTCATTATATAGAGTTCCCTGGGTAACATACCCTGTGCCCTGCAAATTCTGTGAGCTGAACCCTCAGGCACAAAGTTGCTGCCTTTTAGGAAGGACAGATACATCCTCGCACCCTACGAGCCCCCACAAGATACGTTGCTTCCTTCCACACGGTGAGGGGAAGATTCCCTTACCCTTCGAAGACCTGAGCCATCTGGTCCTGGTTCAATATAAGGCAGGAGTGATAGTGCCGCAGCACAGCCACGATGCACAGGCACAAGCTGGTGGTGTAGCTGCCAACAAGGTCGGAGGATTTCAACAGTAGTTCTGCCTCCACCACGCTCAGTTCATTCAGCAACTGCACCCAATGACAGAAAAACCCTTCAACAGCCACAGGGGTAAGGTATGGTCAGAAATGGAGCAGGCACACCACACCCACTGCCTACAGGACCTGCCAGAAAAGGGACTGGCAGGCACTCTCTGCCTAGAGATGCAGCCCTGGAATAGCTAGCACCCCGCACCTAGGCACAATGTCTCACTCAGTACAATGGGCTGTCAGTGCTTGGGTATCAGAGGGCAACTGGGACATGGCCACAGACAGTAGCAGTAGTTTGGTAATTCTGTCCTGCAAAAATTTCACTTGGCTCTCTTTTTAAGGCTAACAGCCTCAATTCCATCAGCAACCACAGCAAGGCTTCAAGGGACACCTGGCACAGGCTACAGAAACCGCAACAGGATTTTAGCAGGACCCAGAAGGCAGCCTGCGCTGCTGTGTGCCAAGGATCCTTCAAAGTGAGTGAGGAGGGAGACCTGCCAGAGACAGACGATCCCCTTCACACTCAGAACAAGGCCTTGCTGCAATCAGAGACAGAGATACAATGCAAGTCCTTTGGAAACAACCCTGAAGCCTCTGGAAGAACAATCCTCGGAGCAGAACATTTAAGACTACCTGCCACAAACTCTTCCTAACAGCTGCAGCCCAGGAACACAGCAATGACCATCTAATCTGACCACCTCTGTAACACAGGCCAGTGGGTCACCAATGATCCCAGGAGCAGCCCAACCATCACAGCACAGATCTGCTGCTGTTCAGGCTGATGAATGCTACCCCCCCCAAGAAGAGTTAGACCACACTGTGCTTACCTGGATGGCAAAGTCAATAAGACCACTGATATTGAGTGAATACTCCATCAAGTCAAATATGAACTGCACGTGCTGTACCAGAGGCAGGTGGTACGACATTCCCAAGGCAAAGCTGGTGATCTGTTCCAAGACATTGCGAGATACCTGCAAGTGCAAGACAACACACAGTACTATCTTCCTGTGCAAAAGTCTCTCAGTAGGTCCATCTCTCTTTCTCTCCAGGAAGCTGCTCTCGGTAATGCAAAGGAACACAGTCAGGGTCAAAGAAGGACAGTAGTCTTTAAAGTTTCATACCTGAGATGTGACTTGGTGCTGATCAAAGTGAGAAAGGTGCTGGAACTTTGCAAAGATATCTTCTGCTGTTGGGAATGCTTCTGGCTTGCTCTTTTTCCTCTTTTGGCCTTCCTCTCCACCTACCAAAGTTGGGAGGATCAGAAAACAGTGTCAGGCTATGTTCCTCATGAGAGGAGGACTAGACATCAGCCATCAGCATGTGCTGGTCCCTCAGCAAGACCAGTCCCTGTAATGTAGCACAGCCAAAAAGCCTGAGTCCCAGACCTTAAGCTGATAAGGACCATCTTGAATTCAAAACAGCAAATTGCCAAAGAAGGAATTCCCAACTTGAGAATGACAGCAGGGTTAGCACCTAGTTTATACCAAGTAAAGATACTCTTTGAAGGGGCAAATACTTTCTTGATTCAGAGATACATTGATTCTCTGATGTGAACAGATGTTATGGATTTGAGATGTGCAGCCTCAAATTTCTTTGTCAGGGCACCTCATCTTTTAAAAAATCATCTTGCTAATACATTTCAAGTTGCCTTTCAGAAATCAGACTAAGAGAGAAAATAAATTGTAGCCAGACTCTCAGCTGATGGAAATCAGAGGCTCTCTATTGACTTTGACACAGCTATCCAAATTTCCCATCCTATGCACTTAGCATGTGCCCCAAGTATAATGGTATGCTACGTTTAATCAAGGTCTTTGTCAAATATGCATAGGCAAAGTCCTCTTTGCTTCTTGTATAAGGATCTGGATAAAAGAACTACATAAAGGAAATCTGAAAAGCCAAAGTTTTGGCCAGGGTCTGACTCTGAACCTGATGTAACTAAATCGTCTTCTGAAGACAAGTCCAATTAAACAGGTATTGTCAGCAGAAATCCAATTGTCTTACTTGCTGGTTAGTATGTTTGGGAACAGAGCACCATTCCAGACTCTCAGTGACCGATACAGCTTACCAGGCATTGTAAATTATATAAAATCCTTTCACTGTGAGACTCCAGACAAAGGAGTCAGCCAACTGGAAAGATGTTCTTGCTGCAGAAAGGACTGGCTCAAGCTCTACTAACCTGTCTCTGCAGTGCTCTTTCTGTTTAAGACTTTTAGAATGTCTTTGGTTATTTTCTTGATGGTATGCCGAGCATCGTCCCGTTGTTTTCCAACCCCAAAAAGAACTACCAAGCGCTGGTTACACTCATGACTGCAGGACTCCTCCTGGGGAACCAAAAGAGGCAACTGCATTAGCAACTATGAGCCTGGATGCTTTAATCTTGTTGCACATCTGAATCTCTTAAAGGAAAAAGGAAAGCTTCATCTCAGAAGTTGGTTGAGTAAGCAAGGAGACTTCTTAAGTGCATCACCTCCTGCAGTAGTGCAGGAAAACACAACTGCTCCCTATCCACATACAGCAGTACCGCAGGGCAACGCAGTAGCCTCACAACCAGAGCACAAGGCAGCAAAAGGAGAGCAGTTATGAGCAGGTCTCGTACCTGAGGAATAGGAAAGTGTGTTGCATACTGGATGTGCCGAGGCTGGTCATACAGGGATGCTAGCATTCCTTCCACAGACTTATCCTTCAGCAGAGGCTTTGCTTCCTTTTCGGGATCTGGTTTCTCAGGGGAAGGGCTGGCTTTAGATTCACAATGCATTGGAGGAGAAAACATCTAGGGAGACATAAGAACAAGAAAAAGCAGTTAGGGAGCATGGTCATGCAATGGTGAAGATTGGTGAAGGAAGGTACATCTGCTCAGAAGAAGGAAGAAGGAGGGCTAGAGAAATACCCAGCTCTTAGGGAAATGACCAAGGCAATGTGCTAAGACACTATTCCCATTTTTGCTTCTGGTTCGTGTTGTATATTGAGTTAAAAACAACAGGAAATAAATAACCATGACTTAGGATTTTGGGAACACATAACCACCACACAACCACAGCACATAACACCTGCCTAACACATACCTTGAAAGGCCAGAAATGGCTAGACATATGTAGGTACTCAGAGATTTTTCAGCCACCACAAGTTATTTTTATTACTAAGTGCTTCATTCAAAGCATTCTGCAAATATGAACTATGCCCTCAAATATTACGAAGAACTGTAAAACTGAAGTATGGAAGGTCACACAGTTCAAAGATAGCAGACCTGTGTTTTCTCCCAGGTGATCAAGAAAACCTCTGCCAGCAGCAACTAGTCACTCCCAGTCTCCTGGTGCTATCATGGTCATCCATTTCCTATCCACTTCCAAGCAGCCCACTTCCTACTATGCCCAAACAGCGGGCTGGCAGTGGCCAGAGCGTAAGAGACCCAGGAATGACTGGGCCTCACTTGACTCTGGTGGACCCCAACCAGTATAAACAAGTTATATGGATCTTTTTACAGTGTCAGCTGCCTTACAGCTCAGCCACTTCCAGAATGCTGCTGCTACAGCAGAGAGCACATGCACAAAAGCAAGGTATGTGCTGTCCCTGGTCCCACTACAACATACCAACCTACTTACTGAGTAGCAGGTAGAAAGTGCAGGAACATACCGAAAAGTCTGTCTTCTCCATGTCATCGAAGATCATGCTGGAATTGTGATCGATGTCCATGGGCTCAGAAAGACCTGTTTCCTGGGAACAGAGAGAGTAGCTTCACACCTCAGTGATCCACCAGGGAACAAGAGAGCATTTCTTTACTACAGCACTCAACGTCCATGTTGAACAGTGGCAGCAAAATGCCAACACACCCATGGTTCCTGGCAAGCTGGAGCCTAATACACATCAAGGACGGGCCTCATGATATGCTGCTCTGAGCAATGCAAGATTTTCCTATCTGCCCCTTTACATTCTGCAGGCCCTTTCCAGCCACTTAAAATACTTTTGAAATGGAAATTCTAAGGAAATAGCTTGGGAGAAAGAGAAGCATGAGTCACTGGTACATCCTCCAGCAGGTAATAGCAAGGAGGCTGCAAAGCTGGTAAAAACAGGCAAGTACAACTTGAAGACATGTACAGGAAGGTCGTGGTGCTTGTGCTCTCACCTCCAGCTTGATGCCACTATTTCCCTCTGTCTCCTTTCTGTCATGTTCCTCAGCAGGGTCATCAAAGGGTGAGGGCGGGCGAGGCCCATGAGAATCCATGGCAAGATCACCCCGGGATATGAGTGTGCACATGTAGATGTTGTGAGAGAAGACATCATGTCGGATTAGCTCACAGAACAGCAGCACAAGGTTAAAGAACTCCACCTTCTCATTCTCCTTCCCAGGATCAGCTGAAAGGACAGCACAGAGAGTCAGGGCTGAGTTCTTCTGCAACACTCTGAGAAACATCAGCCATATAACCTAGGGCTACAGAAGGTGTTTCCAGAGATCTCAGTGTAGTAAATGACTGATACACAGTTCTGAGATTACAGCAGGGAAGCTCAATCTCAACAGCTGGCAATTAAGTCAAAAGCTCTCCAGTTAGTCTCACAGACCAGAAGCACAGGACTTTAGCCTGAAGTGCCATTCCTGGATGTACAAACAGTTGCCTGCATCATTCAGAGTCGTATTTTGTGCCCCTTAATCTGTTTGCAGTACTTCCACTGAGAGACTATTCCAGAGCTTTGTTATTAATACTTACTAGTTAGAAACCTCCTCTTAGTTCTCAGCCTGAATTAATTCCCTATTAGGCTAAACTAACTTATTCTTGGTCAACACTCTGTTAACAGAAGTGCTTCTGCATTATCTTTCTGTTCTCTGGCCCTCCAGGCTGTTTTCCCTCCCTCTCCCAAGGTATGCTCTGGATCGCAAGGAAGCCCGAGAAAAAATTAAGGTACATCCAAGACCTACAAGAGGATAGCACACAAATTCCGAGTTTGCAGAAGAGGGAAAGCTAGAAACCGTGAGACCACAAGTTCTTATTACTTAGCATAGGAGCTTGAGTGTCAAGAAACTGCATGAGGACATCCTGAAAGACAGGAGCGCTGGCTGCTGAGAGAGAACCCGAGGAGATGGAACCCTTCTCGTCCACAACTTCAGAGTCTCCACATCTCTGCAGAAACAGAAAAAAGTACCAACTGCTGCCACAGAGGAGAAAGTCACTATACATAAACCCCCAGAAATAGGCTTTCAAGAGAATTTTTCTATCTTACACTTTCAAGAAAGCCACCACACAGGTTTCTGTAAGCTACTTCACAGTTTTCAAGTATGCCAGTACTTCTGCACTGCCATCACCTGTCTTCAAACACATCCAAGAAATGGGATATACACCATCCCACAGGCTCATTTATGACCTACTTTGGGTTAAAAGGAGCAAATGCCATAATTAACAGCACTAATGTTAAGAGGCATTGTGCTGATCAGCCTCTGCCTTTTGGTGTAATAGTGAGATAACAGTAGTTCAGTAACCTCTGCTCTCCTTTGCCACTGCTAGCCTTCCAGGAATAAGAATTTACCTCAGCCTCTATCTCTGCTTGACGCTTTTCCAGGAGTTTGGCCACAACCATAGCCCTGTGGCGTCCAGAGCGTTTATAGCTGACAGCCCACTCACACAGCAAGGCCACCACTGCATCGTCGTCTGGGGAGATCTGTTGAGATATAAGCACTACAGTGAGAACCTGAGGCAAACAGAACAGGTTGGCAGTCCCAAGGCCTCGGACTGGATGTAACAGTGGCTTTATTTCTAGTAGAGCCCAGCCTAAGACTGCTACATTCCTCTCTTCCTAACATGGATGACAGACATGAACCTAGAGCCCTCCTGCTTTGTCTCTGCTTTGATTCCACTTTGTAGCATGAGGTGATCCACAGCCCTTGACAAATATCCAGGCTGGCTCTGCTTCAGAAAATCACCTCTCCTTCCACAGCACATCTATGGAGTGCTAATCTTAGCACGGAGTGAAACAGAACTTCTCAACAGCATTATACAAAGTCTGCAAACTACTGGTCCTGCAGCTTACTTCCTGCAATCAATGCAGTATTGGTTGCAACTTGGTCTTACGTATCATAAATATGTCACCTCCCAGGTTAAGAGGAACTTCAACTGTGAGGTCCCAGACTCCCCAGAGTTTGACAAGGCCAGCATTTACTTCTCTCAGACACATAACATGTCTTTATCATCAAACTGCTATTCCGACTGACGTCTTCCATCAGGAGACTCTCCTCAGCTGTGTGGATTGCCTCAAACTTAACACATATTTGTTACTGTAGACTTTCTAGAGCACAGACTCCCCCATTCTCACTTCAGTACCTCCCTAACTTAAAGCTGCATGAAATCCTTTTCAATGCAGATCGCATCTCTTGGCCAAAGGCCACCACCTAGTCAGCTGTCTGCAGACACAGGACAGTAACTGTGCAATATAAACAAGAACACAGCCACGATCAAGACCAGCAGCAAAGTCCCAAGGCACCTCATGACTGTCTTTGGTTGGACCCAGACCAAATATCCTGTTGTACAAGGAATCCAAAGAGTTG
This sequence comes from Patagioenas fasciata, assembly GCF_037038585.1. Taxonomy (NCBI): domain Eukaryota; kingdom Metazoa; phylum Chordata; class Aves; order Columbiformes; family Columbidae; genus Patagioenas; species Patagioenas fasciata. The sequence goes on from NC_092530.1 coordinate 19,216,700, forward strand.
CTGAAGTCAGATCTTTCAAAGCTGTGACTGTCCAGAACTTCTAAAGTGTGCAAGACACGGCCAATAGTGAAACCTAGAAGGGAACAGAGAAGAGAAATGTGTATTTGGAAACCATTACAACTGACTCTGAAACAAAAGCTTCTGTGAGCTCACTGCTCAGGAGAGTGCCTAAGGAAAGCTGTACCCATCAGGCAAGGGTCCACCCAGCTTAGTATCCTGAGTCTCACAGCAGCCAATAGCAGATGTTAGCAGAAAGCATCAGAACATGGCATGTATACAATAATATAGTTCCCTAGTACACATTTTCAGCTTCCAGTAACAGAAACTCCCGCTATACCTGGAGAAATGGACCCATGCAACACTTTGCACTGGAAAGAAAAAGTGCCCTTTAGTTCTTTTCACTGCTGACAGTAAACACCAATGTCAGCAAACAGGAAAAAAACAAAGGAAATAGCCAGACAGGAAGTTTCTCACAGTAACACATGGAACAGGGGGAAAGAAACTTTAACCTACAGCAAGTTACCTGCTGTGGTTTCCTGGCACTTGTCAAATGACCAGCGAACCTCCACAGCCTGGCCACGTTCCTTTATCTGCTGTTCAATTTCCCGCAGTTTTGCCCGAACCTAAAAGCAATGGACTTGTGTAAACATACAAAAGGATGCCTTAGAAGTCTTGTGTATGAAATTATCAGAAAAAAAAGAGCACAACAGTAATTCTACGCAAGGTTAGATTTTTCCCATCTTCTAAGGACGTCACTGTCTCGCTTACAGCAGAATGGCAGCAATTAATTCCCTGGTAGTGAAACAGCACCTCCGGCTCTGCTTATCACATAACGTGAAAAGAAAATCCTGAAAGAGCTGAGATTCAGCTATTATCCTGGACCACAAGAGCTCCATTATTGAAGGCTGCTCACCTGCTGTGTAAAGGCTGAGCTCCCTCCTGGCATGGGCAAGTTGGATGGGGCTATAGGCAGGTGGTCCAGCGGAGAGCCGGTCTTTATCCTGCTATCAGTCAAGGAGTAATGCCACACGAGGGCACTTGGGCAACACAAAATTATACTCTGCAACAGACAGGACAGTCAGTATCAATGAGCAAATCAAGGTCAAAACATTTAAGTTAGATTACTTTGTACAGAAATAATCACTCTTTTATCTTACTGCCCAGGCATTCATCATCCTGTAAACATATTTACTTTTTTTTTTTTTCCTGTTCTAAGCTCTGAAAGAGTCGTTGGGCTAAATACAATATTAGAGCAGAGAGGAGTAAACCGGTACTTTTGCTGCACTGAGTTTCTTGCCCTAGGTATGTATGTTTAGGAAGCAAAGATCAGAGTTTCACGTTATCCAAAAGCAGCAACATGTTGCTGCAGAGCTCCCTGCTGCTTCTAAACAGAACTTATTTTCTACAACTCACACTACCAATGCAGAATCTAACCCTCGCAATCCAGGAGCAGCATTTACATTAGTGACTTAGAGCCCCCATCAAGACTAAAGCGTGAGAATGAGTCAACAGACTCATTATACTGTATTATTTAATAATAACAATTATGATTATAGTAATGATTATAATAACAATGCTGTTGCATATGCGTTTTCATTCTTTTATCTTGTGCAGACACCCACACAAACACAGACAAAACTTCACTGAATGATTTCTAGGATACACCCCTACAGCTTCTGGCTCACAAGACACCAGACATTAAGATGGGCAATGAAGGCTGTTTTAAACACTCAAACCAAAGAATCCATCATATCTTGAGAACATTTGAGCAAAAGTTAATTCCATACACTGTTAGAAACACATCTGTTTCCAGCCTGATTTTACTCAGCTCCAACTTCCAACTGCTAGATCTTATTCTGCTTTAGCCTTATCTACTCTCTGCAAACCAGGTCTATAGACCTTCTATCAGAAGCTCTTCTGAGACATACTAAAAAAGATCAGACTGTCATTAACCAGTTTGAACTTTTTAAGCATGTTGTGTTCAAACCCCAAATCAGCCAAATCTTTGAGGTATATATGCTTGTATATTTTCCCCTAAAGTAAGCTCCTCAAACAAAGGACTTTTACATTTAAAAAGGCACATTTTATCACACAGAATCTAGAAAATAAACACATAAACTTCAAGTGACCAAGAATAACTTACTAGGAATACAAAGGGGTTATTTCTAACCTCCGCTTTGCTCTCTAGACCCTTGCATACAGATCCTTGTAGCCAACTATACTCCAGGAATTGTCTTTCTACCCTGTTTGAGAGCTGGCTGGCTACTTCTTGGTCCTGTCAGGGCTCCTTGATCTCAAGTTTCTCTGTTGAGCTGCAGGTTCCCAAGCTTCATGCTCTCTTCCTCTCCACTTCCTGTTTCATCGTGTGCTCTCTGGAATCGTCTCTGCTTCAGTGTGCTCCTTTCCTCCCCTGGAAAGGGCAATCTCCACTCCTTTTGCAGGGACCCACCTGTCCTAGTCACTTTTACTGCAAGGTATGGTTTAATCAATTCCAAGTATAAAGATTATGAGTTCAGAGTTGTTCCTTTTCATAGCCTGCTGCCACTCCTTAGTGGTCTGCCTAAACCATTAAAGTTCTTCCACAAAGAAGAAGGAGGGGTTGGTTTTTGTGTGTGCTGGTTGTTTGGTTTGTTGGGTTTTTTTGTTCTGTAGGAGTGGGTTTTTCTGATGAGGTGTTGCTTGTTTTTAAGAGTTCACAAAATTACAAACCACTCATTTCTGACATTATTTCCTTTACAAGATGACAACCTGTTATGACATACAAGATGAAATAACCCTTTCTTTCTCATCCCCTCTTCTGCAATGCTTTCCCAGTCATCTGAGGCATCTCTGAGTAGTGTGAAAGGCTCTATTAAACCCTTTTTACTTTCTTCAGTCAAGGGCACTGCTAGAGCACTGACATGTGGTACAAAAGTTCTGTAACATGTCAGCAAATATCTGCCCTTTGGTGATCGTAGTTTGATATCTCCGTACTCAGGAAGTTGCTGATTCAGACTAACAATTTTTCTGTGATGACATACAATATAAACTGTCCCAGTTGACCCCACTATCACCAATAACTACTCAAACCTACCTGGAGGATGCAGCTGAGCCCATAGACCACTGGCCGGTGCTGGGGGCACAGCAGTAAGTCACTGAAAGGGCTGGGAGGAGGATTCCCTGCAGCTGGCTGAGGGGCAGGAGTTGAAGGAAGAGGATTCCCTGTCTGGGCAGACAGGATGTGGGGTGGGTGCCCACCAGCACCATCCAGCTGCATAGCAAGCCTGCGGGTGCAGAAGTAGGCCAGACGTCTGGACAGGTACGCTGACTGCACAAACTCTCCAGAGTACTATAGGGAAAAGGGAGGAGGGAAACATCCTCATTACAAGTAATGCAAGAGAAACAGTACAGACAGTATCTTTTTACAGAGAGCTCCTTAGCATCAGTGATTACCCACCGGCTCCTCATAACCAGAAAAAAACCTTTAAATGCTCTATAGCAATGACTTCATGCTTGAAAATGTACCCACACCCAGCCTTCCCAGGGTTTCAAAGGTCTGCCTAGAATCTGTTGCAACAGAAAGAAAGAAAAACAGTTTCCATGTAGTGGTGCACAATAAATCCAACTATCACAGATACGACATGGGCAGGGATGAGCAAATCCAGTGCAGAGAAACAGGGTAAAGGAGGAAGAAGCATAAGAGAGCAGAACTAAAATGGTATCCTTCCCTGAGCTAAGAAGGATGCTCAGAGGGACACTATCTAGTGGTCTTGGTGCAAAATAGGTCATCATCCCTTAGGCAATAGGAAGGGATTGATGACAGCAGAAGTCAGTGCTCTCCTGAAGCAAGCCAGGTACATATTCTCACCCGCAGCAGCAGGGGTAGGAGCATTTTCAGAAATTCATCTTCTCCTGACCGTATCTTCTCAAAGCACTCGAGGACCCATGTCAGGAATTCATGCCGGTCCAGCATACCATCCTGCACATAGATAAAGGCAGAACAAACAGACAAAAGCTGAAGCAACATCCACTAAGGAAAGGCAGAGCAGCAGCAGCTGTTTGCTTTCTAACAGTGGAAATAACTCTATAAGTTTGCAGAGTTCTGTACTATCTCTGTTCTACTACTCAGCTCAAAACTATATCCAGCCCTAACAGTCTATTCTCAGAAAGAGAATATTCTGCAAAAATAAATTATTTTGCATACACTTCCTCTAACCCTCCACTGCTACGCAACCACTCAGCAGCCCTCTCCAGTTCCTCACCTGGAACATGAACATAGCGAGTTTCTCATTGTAGTCCCACTGCTTTAAAGCCTGTTCCACCTCCTGGGGCATTGGTCCAGACGGTGAACCACAGCCTTGCCCTGGGAGCTGTCTGTAGAACTCTGCAATTTTCTGCAGCTGCTCTGACAGGTACTTGGTGATGATCTGCGTCCATTCTGGAGAAGAGGAAAAAGGTTAGGAACAAGTACTGTGGTAAACAAAGGCAGGAAATAAGGCAGGCCAGTGTGCAGGTGGAAACTCTAAAAAGTTCAGAAAAAAAACAGAAAGACAAAGAAAGAAAAACAAGTGCCCCAATATCAGCTTTGCTTGTGGCCTGGGAATGGTAGGGACGAAGAGGCATCCACAGAAGTAGGGAACAAGGGCAGCAGGGTTACTTAGTACAACAAAAGAAAGATTCTTCAACTGCAGTTGCTGTGAATCAGCCTGTGGAGAGAAGAGGCTTTCCAGCACAGAGCAGTGTTAGGCCAGCTTGGTTCAACAGCTCCCATAATCTGTCAGACAGCAGAAACACTGGAAACACTTCAACTCTAAACTCACTCTACATCTCTTTCAGATTTAGCAGTATAAAAACATGATCAATGATTTTTTCTTAAATTGTTTTTCCTAAAATCTAACTGTATAAGAGACAAATTCAATACACAAAATGACAGAAGGATTGCAATCATCTGGGACAATGCAGACGACAAAACCGAAGGCAAAATATGCGAGAATGTGGAACAAACAACACTGACAGGGTCAGCAGTAGGACAAATGAATACCCAAAGGAACAGGAAAGTAAAAGGAATAAATATATCTAACAAACCACTCAACGTCAGAAATAGAGCTAAGAAGCCTGTGTAATTTTTATACCAAATATAAATAAGACAGAAAAAAATATTCCTGGACTGCAGCTGTTAATACTGCTTTTCAAAGGAATGTGGTCGAGTCCTGTAGTCACAGCCATACAAAACAGAAAACAGCAAAGGGAGCTCCCCTGGGCCCCTGTAATCTGGAGGAGGCCAGGATGCAAAGGATGTTAGATATGAGATCCAGTAGGGCTTAATGAAACTGGCAACACAAACAGGGAACAATATACTGGAATTCTCTGGTAAATGTACTTATTCACTTAAGAAGAAGCTAATCAGTGATTGCTAAATTACAACATTTACATTCTTCATAGGGTAAGAAAAAAACACGTTACACTGAAGAGGAGCACAGAAGACCTTAATGGGAAAAAAGAAGAGACAGACTCTGAGGAAGTATTTGGGGCTGCTAAGACTTATTTTTCAACAGCATACTCTCATAGGTGGGCCCTGTTGTTTTAGACAGTTACGCACATCAGAGCACTTATAAGCAGGAACAAAGTTTATATGGATTTTTAGGCTAGCTCTTACTATTCAAGAGCAGGCTCAGAAGGAAACATCTGGGCTGGACAAAATCAGTGCTTCACACAAAGTGCTTACCAATGAAGGGATCAATGACATGACGCTTTTTCACCTTGGTTTCTGTGATGGCAGCATAATAGGCACAAGTCATTTTGATGAGCCAGGCTGCTCTCATTACTGGAACAGTGTATTTCGCCAAATAACCAAAGACTTCTTCCTTCTTGCTGAAGATGGGCACCTGTAACAGAATTGAATTGCAACCAATGGCTTACGTGGGAATTATTCCAAAGCAACTACACATGCTGTAGGCACTGCAAGCTATGAAAAATGTAAAAAGGGAAAAGGTACTGTGTTTCTCCATATCTCAAAACACCTTTTGCAAGAATTCACATCTGGTCAGAAAGCAACAGTACCAGAGCTGCATTTCAGTATAAACAGAAACAAAACAAATTGAAATAAGACAGAAAATAAACTTCTACCACTGTAAATCCACAACCTGAATCCTACAAACAGCTTTGAGGATATCCTCCAGAGAGTATATAAAAAAATACAAAAGGTACACACTAAGGACTGAGTCAGAAACACAGAGTACCTACTGTACAGACTGAAGATAGGACCCTTCATTTCATAAACAAAGAAGAGACAAGACAAAAAGTCTTGTAATATCACGAGCAGCCAACAGAAGACTGTGAGAAACAGGCAACTGAGTACCATGGTACAAATAATTAATTAATTCAAGATTCAAAATTAAAGAACATGGGAGGATACCAGCGAAATCATCAGACTGCAGATCTATAAACCTGGAAGCAATAACACATCACAGGAAAAAGTACAGTTGTGGGGCTCATTTCCACAGGATACTACAGAGAGCAAAAGTATGCATGTGTTCACAGAGGAATGTGACAAATTCACAGAGAACAGGTCCATTTGGTAGGTATCTCAAAGTCCCTGAACTACCAACAGTTCAATCACTTACTTGCTATGTTTCTTATATTCTTCCCAATTGCTCTCCGATACCTCAAAGACACCAACCAGTTGGCTACTGACAGTTGTTGCTTTCTTGTCTAATTTCATGAAAACTGATGGAGCCCACTGCAGGAAACCAGGAAAGGCCTTGAAAGGTTCAAGGTTTCACAATGGCCTCAGGAAACTGACATCCAACACGTAGAGAAGGACACAAGGACTAAGTTTATAAAGAGACAGATTCGGGGAAAATACGATTACTTCATTTCCCCCAAAAAGTGAGTCAGAACACCAAGGACCAGGCAAACTCCAGCTTCTAAACTACGTGCTCTGCTACCATTTCACAACTGGGAGTTATGTTTCTCCACAATGCCTACCAGATTGCTGAGTTCCTTGTTTATAGGCCCACCCTGACAGAGAGTTAGTTCCCCTTGTTATTTGGCCCAATAAAATGGCAGAGTAAGACTCTTCTTTCTTCTTTCATACACTACAGAATTCACTGTTACCAGGGAAATATGTAACCCTTGTCCCCAGGGCACAGAAATTCTCTATCCTGGCTGAGACCAGGCTAGAATACACACATTCTTCTCAGCTTAAAACCAGAAATACGTCACTGCAACAGAAGTCTGGGAAGGCACTCAGCTGATTATTTCCAGTAATTCTCACTATGACTTTTCAAGAACTTGAAAAACCCTCCGTAATAGGAATGCTCCTAATCTAAACGACAGACGAAAGGCAACAATGGCAGCTCTTCCAAAAAACATCTGAACCTTATAATAAATGAGCCAAAAGCCAAAAGGCAAAGTTGAACACAACCTCCAAACAATGGACGAGAGACCAGTTCTTTGTGTGGGGACAACTACAGCCAGTGCACTACAAATCCTGGATATGTTCTTCAAGCTGAAAGCTTCAAGAGATGTAAAGAGAAGAAACCTCTTCAAATAGTAAAAACCTTCTACAATAGACTTTGGCAACAAGCATAGATTAAATGCTCTGCCCTGTGAGGCAGCCTCTCCTGTAACCTACCTTCTTAGCGAGATGAGTGAGGGGCTTAGTTCCAGCCAGATCTGTGAACCAGTTGTTTATGGCACTCTGAGAACGTGCTGTCACCAGCCAAAAGTTATCCTTCTGATTCACCTGGGGTTTCCGCCTTCCCGTGTCAGGCAGTGTATTGCAGCGCAGCTTTTCTGCAATAATACTGCTAAAATTTGAACTAATCTGAAAAAAAAAAAAAAAAAAAAAAAAAAAAAAAAAGAAAAAAGGATGAATTACAGTTCTGTGTGCCTAAAATCCCATGTATCATTCCTACCATAAGTCTCACCAGAATCAACTTTTGAAACACAAAATGCTGCCAAAGATTTCCTGTGTTATACTTGCAAAGAGGAATGCTTCCAGACAACTCAATACAGTAAACAAGCAAGGACTCAAGCTGAGAGGGAACAACTCTTTACAAATACTTGTCAAACCAGACAGAAGGCTTCTCAGACAGACGTCAGCCAAGGAAAACAAATACACTGTGTTTATTGATTGCCTTCTATCCCAGGTCATTACTAGTCCTCTTGTCGTGGAGACCAGGAAATTAACATCTTGATTTTAGAGACTGGAAAAATGCAGCTGAAGCCTGTTATATAATTCCCATGTTTAAATTGCCTGATGTTTCCAACAATCTCACTTGTGTTCTACCATGGCCATGACGTAACCAAACCAAAAAGAACTTTCCTGCTTCTGATATCCTAGTCTTCTGCTTTAATTGCAGAATATAAGCTCTAGATGGTGGCTTAACAGAGACTGCAGATACAGACCTACCCCTAAGATGTACGAAGCAATAAAAGAACCTGCTCTCTCAGAGATGCGACACAGTTCCAGAAGAATGCAGAACTTTGGTTCTACAAGGACAGAGGGTTAGGTCCTAAATTCCCTGTCCTGAAGGGAAAGGTCTTCTGGTCCGGGACACGGGAAAGGGATGAGATACCAGACCAGCTCCTACAGGCTCCAAGCCCTGCCGAACCCCCCACCGTCGGGGTGGCTCTCACCTTCGCTGGGTTGAAATTGACATTTTTGGCGCTGCCGTGCTCGTCCCCGGAGACCGCGGGCTGGTTGTTGAAGCCTTGTTTGACGTTCAGAGCGGTCAGCTCATCCTGCGGGGGAAGGACGGTCAGCAGGGCCCGCCAAGGCCCCTCCGCGCCAGACGCCCGCAGCCTCCGGCCCCGCGGCGGCCCAGCCAGCGCGGAAAACAGGGCACAGCCAGGGCCCGGTGCTCCCGACCGCCCCCCGGCCCTGGGTGCCGGGATACAGGAACCGCGGGTTCCCCGGACAGATCCCCACATCCACAACCCGGGGCCGGGCGGGATGAGCCCCTCAGAGCTCCCCACCCGCACCCCGGGGGCTCCCAGCGCACCCCCGGGGCCTCCTCACGGCCAGCCCCGGCACGGCGGCACCGCACCCCGGGTACCCCCCACACGACCGGCCCACGGACCTCCTTCTGCTTGGGGTCCTGCGGGTAAACGTCGGGCGGGCCGAGGCGCGGGCGCTTGAGCGGACGGTGCTCGTAGCTGAGGACACCGAACGCCGCCATCCCGGGCCGGCCGGCGGGCAGAGGCGGCCGGGCCACACCAAGGACCGCCGCGGCCGCCCGCGCCTGCGTCCTGCGCCGAGGCCGCCCGAGCGCCACCGGAGAGGCCCGAGCGACGCGCCGCTGTCACGGGCGCCGCCGAGCGAAGCCGGAAAATCCCGAAGCTGGAACGAGGAGGAACGAAGAGTCCCGAGCGCCGCCGGGGAGAGCCCGAATCTGCGCCGAGAGAAGGCGGAAAGTGCCGAAGACGGACGGGACGGCCCGAGGGGCACGCGTCGCCCCCTGGCGGAGGAGCTCCGCCGGCGGCTTGCAGGGTTGAGGTCACGTGATCATCCCCCCATTCCCCCAACCCGAGCGGCTTCATCGTCAGCCCGGGACCTCCCGCAGTCCCCGGCTGCCCGAGCTGCCCGGGACACCTCCCCAGCGCCCCACGGCCATTGTCCCCCGACCACATCTCCGGCGCTGCGCCCGTAACTGTCCCCTCTTCACTGCCCCCCACCACTAGCCTATACGAATACCCCCCCATAAGTGCCCCCAACTCCCTACAACTGCCCCCATGAGCCCCTTTGTGACCATTTATCTGTAGCTGCCCCACGGGACTGCCCCAGTGACTCCCAGTTCCCCCCAGTTCCTAGGGATGCAGCCCAGGACAACCGTGGTCAGGCTGTGGGTTAGGATCCCCGCACCAGTCCTGCTCCTGCAGGGCAGCCCTGTGGGGGTGAGCCCTGTGGCATGGCAGGGAGAGCTATGGGAACATGGCAGGAGGAACTGGGGATCCCGGCGAGGCGGATGGTGGAGATCAGAGGAGTGAGTTGTGGGGCTTGGGCAGGAAGGGTGGCGGGGCCCCAGTGGAATGAGCTGTGGAGCCCCAGTGTGGTGACCCATGGTCCCACTGGAGTGACCCGTGGGGTGCCACAGGGGCGGGCCCCTCGGTGGCAGGCGGTGCCGTGGGGCAGGAAGCCGCATGGGTGCGGAAGCCGGCAGCCCTGCGCAGTGGACTGTGCACAGCAGTTGCTCACACGCGCCCCACGGCTCACCCCGCCATGGCGATGCCCAGCACCTTCCTCGTGCTTGTCCTCCTCCTCCACTGTGGGCTGGGCCACTGCTTTGCTGCTGCCCACAGCCGTCCAGGTAAGTGGGCACATGGGCCTAAGGGGGAAGAGGCCACAGTGCCCCATGAGTGGTGGGGCTGGGTGACGTCACTCCCTGGTGATGGTGGAAAAGGACAGGACGTGGGGCTGCGTGGGCTGGTGAGCCATTGGGGTGTGCGCCAGAGACGCCAGGACCCCACGATCCATCCCAGGAACCCCAGCACCTACACTGCCCCTGGCAGTGGGGCTGCTGGGGGAACCCTGTTTGGTGTCCTTGCTCCCGCTCTGGCACTAGAACATGGCTGACACCACCAGCACTATGGCTGCTGGCCCTGCAGCTCTGCTGGCCCAAGAGGTCCCAGCCCTGCAGCTCTGCTGATCATGGGGCTGCCAGCACCGCAGGCAGTGCTGCCAAGAGGGACCCTGGCCATGGGAGTCCCTGTGGTGGGGGGTACCCTGGGCATGGGCATCCCTGCGGCGGGGGACAGCAGTAGGATGCAACTAGCAGATCCTGTTGGCCTCTTGCATCAGCTGGCCATGGTGGCAGCCGGCAGATCTGTGCCATCTGCCCCTTCCATCCCAGTCATGTCAGCAGTGCCACATGCAGGCAGGGACAGCGGCTCCTCTTTCTACCCGGCACCCTCGCCCCAAGCATTGTCTTCAGAGAAAAAATCCACTTCTTGGCTGGCTGTCAGTAAAACACCAGCTTTCCATGGAAATGCAGCCCGTCTGTATCCCTGGACATCCCAGGCTGCCAGGAGGGTGCCCTCCCTCTCCACTTGCGGAAACAACCGGAGCACAACTCCTGTTTGCTCCATCGTATTCCATTACAGCCCAGGAAAGCTCAGCTCTGGCCTTCTCATCCCCCAATGGTGCTGGCTGGTGGTTTTGGATCTCAGAAGGGACCAGATGTCCCATTGCCTGATTTTTAGTGGGAAAATCCCATTTTCTTGGAGCCTCCAGGACAGTCCTCAGCTGCCAGCAGCTGTTTTGGCACTTGCAAGGGCTCTGCGAGGCACCTCAGTCCATCAGAGGGGCTCATCCTGCAGCGAGCTGTGCTGGCAGCCACCAGAACAGACTGTGGCAATAACTGCTGGGGGGTCTGGTATCACCCTGGTGGCCCCGCAGCCCCCAGACAAGCCAGGATGTGGCCTCCAGCTGTGTGGGCAGGAACGGGGCTGGCACAGCACAGCGGAAGGATGGGGCAGACGAGCTGGCGTGGGCGCCTGGAGAGGCTGCTCAGCCTCCTGGGGTTTGACATCATTTACTGCAGAGATCAAACCACTGGGGCTTGTGCCCTGGCCTCGTGGCAGAGAGACTGCAGTGGGAAGCACGGCCCAGCATAGACCCCATCACCCAGACACAGCAACACATGGACACCTGCAAGCACCCAAAACACTGACAGCAAAATCAGTTTAGCTAGGATGGAAACATCAGGCACAAATCCTGGAAAACCTGCGATTTTTTAATGAGATAAGCAAAATGGGTTGGCAAGGAGAGGTTTCTGTCCTGTCCTACAGTGTCAGGGACTGCAAACAGTGTCTGCAGATGAAGGAATTGGGGTGAAACAGCACATCTAGAGCAAGAGGAGCCAGTAGCATGAATGTAGGAGTGACAGCTGCTTGGCCAGCAGTCCTTTGGAGGCAGATGTGGGGTTTCTGGCAGCCTGGGCATCACCAGCGTGGCATGTGTGAATGGGGTGGCAGTGGCCTGGCATTGCAGGCAGGCTGCATCACAGCTCCGCTGGGAAGAGCCAGGCTTGTTGGGCTCACATGGAGGAAGGTTGACAGGGATGCGCAGGGACTCCTGGCATGTGCTGTGTCTCCCTGGTGCACCCCCGGGCCTTGGCGCAGCCTCTCACCACTGCAGTGCCCAGCTGTGTCTGTCCCTTGCAGGGGTGGAGTGTGTCCTCTTCAACGAGGAGTACATGACCTGCATGTGGGGGAGCAGAGAGACACTCACGGCCAACTACTCCCTCTACTACTGGTAGGTGCCCCCGCCCCACAGCCACCCCACAGCAGACTGTTCAGCAGTGGGTCCCCACACAGGAGGCTCCTGCTAGCATTGCTGGTCCCAGCATCAGCCTGCTCCTCTTCCCCAAGCCCAGGGTGGGGAGGTTCTGACTCTGTGGCAACTAGGGAGAGAGGTCCCAGGGAGGGTTGGGGCGTGCAGGGTCTTGGGGAACCCCAGTAACCCCTTGCGGCACAGGTACGAGAACAGGTCCCCTGTTGTGGAATGCAAGCATTACCTGCAGGACCAGGGCATCAGTATTGGCTGCTACTTCAACCAGAGTGAGATCACCCAGTTCCAGACATTCCGCGTCCTCGTCAATGCCAGCCTTGGTGGCAGGACCCTGGACATCCCCAGCAAGCCCATGCAGCTGCAGGACCTGGGTAAGGAGCAGTGGCGGGCACACACCCTTCTCCTCTGTGGGGCTGCTCTGGGGCAGGAGGTGGTCTGTAGGTCCCCAGGGCAGCCCCATCATGTCCCAGCTGGCGGTGGGGCCATTGGGGCATGGGAAGAGCACTCACTGGGCATCAACTGCAAACAGTGAAACCAGCGGCACCCATCAACTTGACCATCCGCAACATGAGCAGCAACCAGCTGCAGCTGACCTGGACCTCCCCATACCCAAAAGCCCAGTGCCTGGAGCATGCTGTCAAGTACAAGAGCAACAAGGACACCAGCTGGACGGTGAGAGGCCCCAGACATGGCACCCTCACGGTTGTGCCCAGAGATGAGCCGCGTACCAGCCTCCACAGCTGTGCCAGCCCTCATTACATGGCCCATGTCTCTCTGCAGGAGCACCAGGTGAAAGGTGATGTCTTCTCCTTCCCCAGCGTGGACTACGAGAAGTACTACACCTTCTATGTGCGCAGCAAGATCAACAGCTACTGTGGCAGCACCCAGCTCTGGAGTGAGTGGAGCGTCCCCGTGGTCTGGGGCAGCAACTCCACTAGCAAGGGTGAGTCCTGGGTGCTGCGGCAGGATGGAATGGGCTGGGGTGTGATGGGGCTCAGCAGGTGAGAGATGGCCAAGCAAGTGGAAAACTGGCCCAAGGCAGCAGATGTAGGGGTGAGACCCACCTGGGCACCTGGGGCACAGGCAACAGCATTGGCTGTGTCTTTCGCACTTCTGGAAGCCAAACACCCCCTGCCAGCAGGACCTACTGACTTTTACCAGGGGTTCTTAACCCTGGAGGGCTGCTCTGGCACAGCTGGTCACCAGCCAGTTGTGGTGACAGCATGGCAGGGACTGGCGACAGACCCCTTCTCCAGCCTCTGCTTCCTGCTGAGCCCTGCTATGGACAGTGCCATGACCACCACAAAGGATCACCACTGCCATGGTGGTGTGTCAACTAGGGGCCTGTGTCACTCCAGCTCTTTCCAGGTTCAGTGGAAGAGCAGCTGCACTGGTTCTGGATCCACACAGTCTTGATCCCCATCGCCTCCTGCCTCCTCTTGCTGGTTCTCCTCATCCTGCTGGTGCGCATGGAAAGGTGAGTGTTTGGGGCTGGTGGGGGACAGCAGCGCTGGGTCCCTTCCCTTCCAACATGTCTCTCCCATGCAGGGTGTGGGTCATCCTCATGCCCCGAATCCCCAACCCCAGCAAGAACTTCGAAAACCTTTTCATCACTCACAACGGCAACTTCCAGGTAAGGCAGCTGTGCACAGCCCTGCCCCAGTCTCACCCCCTGCCCCACGGGGTTGGGACTGGGTTGGGTGGTGGCTCCTCTCACCCTGCTTTGCTCCCCGGAGGAATGGGCTGGAGTCCCTAAAGACATCATGGAGAGCTTCAAGCCCAACTACAGTGAGAACATCTGTCACGTGTGTGAGCTGCCCCCCAAGGAGAGCTACGAGCCCCTCTGGGAAAGCAGCAACCACCCACCAGTGACAATCAACACCTCATCCGTCCCCAGTGAGCACAGCCCCTACAACAACAGCTACACAGGAGTGTGATGCACTCCTGCAACCCCTGCACCACACCTGCTCTGCACCCCTGCTGCCCTGCAGACATCACTCCCTGCTCCCCCACTACCTCTCCCAAATACCCAGGACCCCCAGCCCTGCTCCCTGCCACAGCCACGCTCAGCACCTTGCAACTTGGCGGCTGTACTGCACCACAGGGTGCTGGGTGCACCCCCGGGTGCACTGTGTGGTGTATGGGTACACGGCATGGTGCACTGGCTGCAGTGAGTGGCACCCCGGGTGCGCTGGTGCTCTGGATGCTCTTTGTGGTGCATCAGGTGCACTGGGTCACTGCTCTGGCTGTATTGCAGCACAATGGGCACACTGCACGGTGTGCCGGCACCTGCCCTGTCCTTGTGATGTCCTGGAGGGAAGGGTGACATTCCACCACGAGCCCTGTCAGGTGAAGGAGCCCCCGTGGGGCTGCTGCAGTGGAGCAGAGCCATTGGAGGGCTGATGGGCTCCTGTTACAGATTGTCTTAGCCTAAGTTTGGGCCTTAGCTTATAGAACTATTTGGTATACTGTTTCTTTTATAACTTGCTTAGAAACTGCTTATAGAGAACTTGTTTATCGTAACTCAGCATAAGTTTTAGGAAACAAGTTAGGAACAACTTTTAGGAACTATCTGTGAACTTCTGAACTTTCTGCCTCAGTAAGAAGGGCCCCAGAGTCAATTCAAGCCAGAATATACGGGAGCTTTTAATCATCATCATCATCAGAAGCAATATCCCTAGAGATAAGGAATGAAACAGCACGTCTGAAGACAAGAAACAGCAGAATGTGAGAACTTACTAATGTTTTGGATGTTGCCGAGGGCTCTTTTCAACTTCCCAGCTGCAGGTGCAATATAGCAACTGGTGGTCAGCACCTAGATTGAAGTCCAGGCTAGTCAGTGAAAGACAAAAAACCACCCTCAGAGATAAGAAACACACAATTCAAGGCATTCAGTGAAGAACAGGGAAGTCCCCAGACTCTAATTTTACAACTGGCCTGAATTGACATGCAAGGGGTGGGAAAATTAGCTGGTAGCGTTATAAATGACCTGGGTTTTCTTGCTCAGGCTCCCTGTCCAGAAGCACCCAGCTTGAGCTGCTCTATGCCGCTGTACCCTTAAATAAATGACTCAAGAAGAATTTCTGGAATCCATGCCTGAGACTCTGCTTTGGGAAACCTGGGGAAAAGAGACTTCCTCAACAGCTCCCACAGTTCTCCCATGGAGCTCCACACTGGGCTGCTGGGGGCTCACCAAGCCCCCTTCCCTGCTTCAAGGTGCCCAAAAGGACACCCAGGGATGTGTCCTACAGGGTGACAGCCCGGGGGCCTGGCCCAGCTGATGTCAATCCCAGCTGTAGCCAAGCAGGCAGGAGCCACTGGCCAGTGACAAGGACACCAGGGCTGGGGAATGCCAAGGGCCAGAGGGGCCAAGCCACCATGTCATCCCCATCCCCGAGAGCTGCTGCCCCTGAGGCACCAGGCCAGCCTGGATGTCACCTGGGGCCTTGCTGCTCCTTTGCCCGCAATAAAGCTTTGCTGTGCTGGAGGTTGGCTGGGCCCCCTGGCAGGCTCTGGAGGAAGCGGTGGCAGAGCCAGCCCACTGACCTCCAACCTTACCAGTGCTGCAGGGCGAGGTCCGGCCCCACTGTCCCCAGAGTCCCAGATCCACCATCCCCACCATCCTGGGCTCACAGCAGCAGGATGTTCATCCACATCAAGCACGGGGGTGAGTCCCCTCCCAGCCATCCTGTGGGTTGCTGTTCCCCAGGCATGGGGGGGAAGCACCATGGCCTTGCTGGGCTCAGCCTCTGTGGCTGCTACCAGGGCCGCCAGTTGCCCTCAGCCGTGGCTGCTCTCCCCGCAGATGACCAGCACTTTGTGGCCAACACGGACTGCGCCGTCTTGCGGCTGCTCTCCTATGTGAGGAGGATGGTGGGGGTCCCCGACACCGGTGAGTCCTGGCTGTGGGGCTGCAGCTCCATTGGCCTTGGCAGAAATACCAGCATCTCATCCTGTCTCCATTGGGGTGCCACACAGGCCCTCTGTGATGTGGGCACAGCGGTGAGGTGGGGGGCCCCTGGCTTACCATGCCGGCAGCCCACACACCTCCCACTGTTTTTTCCAGACATCATTGACCTATGCGATGAGCTGGGCACCCCCAAGCTGCTGTTCCAGGTGACCAGCCTGAGCGAGAGGGCCAGTGACTTTCTCCAGCCACATGGCACCTACTATCTGTGCAGGGTGGAGTTTAAAGTGCCTGGTAGGTGTCCAGCCAAGCAGAGCCCCATGGTCCCTAGAGGTCCCAGCAGTGCCCGGGGCAGTGGGCACAGAAGGCACGAGTGATCACAGGGCCATCCCACAGGGAGTGAGGAAGACCGCACAACCTGGTCCTTCACACCCCTCCTGGAGAACCCCAGCTCAGCACTGACAGGTGGGCGACAGGACGGGATGGGGAGCAGCCAGGCAGGTGGGCACGGGGCGGGGGACTCGGCACTGGGGCTGCCACAGAGTCCCCAGCCCCATCTCCGGTGGCAGAGGGCCTGCGGCTGCAGGGTGAGCGCCGACAGAGGAGGGCAGCCCGTAGGATGGCAGAAGACAGGAGGACGCCTGACACAGAGACATTGACCTCCACAGCGCAAAGCCAGGGAGAGGTGAGAGGCTTCCAGTGGACACCAGGGTAGCGGGCGTGGACTTGCTTACCTTCACCAAGGCCACCTCTGTCCTGGGGACCGGGTGACACTGTCAGCCACAGGCCAGCCCTGCCCAGGGGGCCATTTCACCCCTGTGGCCTCCAGCACCTTGTGGGCAGGAGCTTCCCCATCCCCACGCCCGCTGTTCTCACACCCTGTCTCCCTTGTACCTCCCTGTCCTGTACCCATGCCTGATGTCCCTGTGCCGCATCACCCCATGGCCCACTGCCTTGTTCCCATGCCCGTTGTCCCCAGATGTCATCATCCTTATAGCCCACTGCCCTGTCACCATGCCTGCTGTCCCCATGCCCCATGACCTTCATGCCTCACTGCCCTGTCCTCCACCACCTTCAAGCTCCATACCTGTGACCACATCCTTGTGCCTCGTCGTCCCCACACCCCTCCCGCCCTCAGCACCCTGCTTGTCCACACAGGGGAAGGCATTGGGGCGAGATCGGAGCAAAGCGGGGACAGAGGTGGCCCGGCGCAAGGTGGCTTCACCCTCCAGAGCACGGCAGGGGCCGAGCCAGCAGGACACGCAGCGCTGAGGCTCAATAAAGGCTGGGGCCGTCCCCATGGCACTGCTCGGGCTGTGACCATCCCTGGGGACGGGCAGGGCTCTGGTGTGGCGGGTGGCAGCCAAGGGAGGGGACGAGGACAAGGGCGACACGGGGACACGTCGTCCCCGCACCCCGGCCCCATAGCGCCCCCCAGCGGCGGGCAGATCCGGTCCCGCCCCCTGGTGGGCGGGGCCTCCGCGCTTGACTGACGGGTACCTTTCCATCCCTGCCCACGTGGTGCGCCGAGCTTACGCCCCCTCGCGGTCGATTGCGGGCGCCGCGCCGGCGGTCCCGCCCCCCCGGGCGCTGATTGGTGGAGGCGGAGCGGCAGACACGCCCCCTCGCGGCTCGGGCTGCCGCGGTGCCCGGCTCAGCGGTGCCGGGACGGGCACGACCGGCGCCGGTCACTGGTGCTGCGCACGGCACGGGACAGTACGGGCTCACCATGATCGTGTGTCCCCAGAGCGTGGAGCACCCCCGAGGAAGCCGGTGCCAGCGGCTGCCGGGGCAGGTAGGACCCGGCCCGCCGCGACCACCGAAGCCCGTACCGGCGCACCGGGCTCGGCCCCTTCTCGCCGCCACCAGCCCGGCTTGGCTGCGGCACCAGCAGGCCAGAGCATTTCCGCCGCCCGCCGACGGTGCGCGGGGCTGACGGGGCAGCGCTCTCCCGATGCCGTGGCCGGCGGCACGGTACCGGTACCGGTGCGGCGGCGCCGTCCCCGTCCTCTTTGTGCGGGATGCGGGAAGCGCCGAGCCTCCATCACTGCCAATCAAACTTGTTTTTCTCTCTCCGCCTGCACTGCCCGCGCCGCGCACCGGGGGCGCTGCCGCCGCCCGCACAATGGAGCCCCAGTTACCGATCGCCGGTACCAGCCCCGGCACCGCCGTGGGGACCCTGGCCGCGGACAATAGCAGTTCCTCCGTCCCCTCGAAAACGGGGTCGGACGGACGGGTAAAAGGTGCCCGCCGCGGCCGCGTCCCCAGCAACACCGGCCAAGCCACGGTTGCAGCAGAGCCGCGGTCTCTCCTCACGGGCCGATGAAGACCCGGGGCTGGGGATTTCAGACCGCGGGGTCTTGCCCTGCTGGGCGGGGGGGAGGCGGGGTCCCCCGGCCCTTCTCCCGCGGCGCTGCCCGGGCTTGTTCCCGGTCGCAGGGCGCAGGACCGGCTGGGCTCCTCCATCCTCTTGCCTGCTTTACATGCAAACTGCTGCCCGTCGATTGGCTGACTGGGCAGCGCTGGGGCATCGTTCCCCCGGCAGTACCTGCCCGGGCAGGGAGGGGGTGAGTCTGGCGGTGGGTGCTGGGTCGGGGTGCCTATTGATGTTCAGGGGGATTGGACACACAAAAGACCCGCAGGGACGAAGGCGATGCACCCGCCACCCGGGTCTGTTGGTGGGCACAGGAGACGGGAAGAAAGATTGTGACTGGAAAGGGTGAGGAAGGTGATACCAGGGGTTATATGAGAGGCTGGGGAGACAAGGCTGGGGGGATGTGGCTGGTGATTCCAGCAGGAGAGACCCTGGGTGAGCTGGTGCTGTGGGGAGCAGGCAGGAGAACCAGCTGGGGGCTGAGGGCTGAGGTGAGTGGCTGCTCTGCACTTTCCTTCATCCTCCCCTTCCAACCCATGTCTGCCTGGTTGCTCACTCCATCCTCACCTGGACAACCAGAGTGAGGAGAACTGGTGGCCCCAGAGACTGAGCCACAGGCTGGTCATACAGCTCCTTGCTGGGGACCACCTTCTCCTGGGGGGCATGGAAGGGCCTCAGCTCCTCCACCTCTGCGCACCCGAAGATGAATGGCTGTATTCCCATGGGTGTTCTCAGGGCAGGTCATATTCCCAAGCAGGGGGACTTTCGCAAGTCACTTCTGGTTTGCACCTCCTCCCGTGGGACAGACAAGCCAGTGCTCTTCCTGGTGGGTGCCAGGACATCACTTGCCCCTTGGCTTGACGGGGCAGGAGCTGCTCAGCTGGCTCCACAACCCTTCCCCCCTCCCAGGATGCTTGGTGCTCTTGGTGCGTGGCGGTAAGGCTGATGAGCTGTTCTGGGAGGTCTTTCATCTGTCATGTTTCTCCTGCTCTGACCTTGCATTTGCCTCTAAGGCTGCAAGGAAACATCACTGCTAGTTTGCCCTTTGCTTCTGCTCACCAGGCAATGCCCTCTCCCAGGCAGAGACCAACCTGTGTTTCTTGCAGCCTGTCCTCCTGCTAGCAGTGACCCCACCAGGCAGTGCTCTGCCCATCTCCCCCACCCAAGTCCTCTGTGGTGGCTTCTGACCTGATGGTGTCCTGGTAGCACCGAAGCAGAAGAGGGGATCCCAGCCCCTCGCAGAGCCCGAGTGTGGCTGGGGTGGGCTGCTGAAGCGAGAGTTGCTCTGGGGAGAGCTAAGCAGAGCGCATTCCCTGCAGGTAGTGAAGATGTCCGGCAGTGACCCCGAGCGTCCCCAGTTCCTGTTCGTGAAGGTGCTGGCGAGCCGGGGGCGGCTGGAGGCGGTGACCCAGCAGATGGGCTACCACCCACAGTACCTCGACAGCTTCCTCAAGATGCAGCACTACCTGCTGCACATGGATGGCCCTCTGCCCTTTGACTGCCGGCACTACATTGCCATCATGGTAAGCCCCGCTTGGGAGCTGCTGGAGGGGACGGGGGGCTCCACTCAGCCCTGTGAGGCTCCCTGCCCTCCCTCCACCAGACAGCCTGTGGTGCAAGCTTCTCTGCCGAAGCCAAAATCATGATGGTTGGAGGTTGGGCAAGAGGTGGGCGTGGGGTCCCAGGATGCCTGATGCAGCATGGGGATGCTGATGTGCTGGTCTTGCAGGCAGCTGCCCGGCACCAGTGCCGGTACCTGGTGAACCTGCATGTGCTGCAGTTCCTGCGGGCAGGGGGTGATCCCCAGTGGCTGCGCGGCCTCGACTTCATCCCCCCAAAACTCCGCAACCTCAATGAGATCAACAAGATCCTGGCGCACCGGCCATGGCTCATCACCAAGGAGCACATTGAGGTATTTTGGGGGGGGATATCAGCCAGGGACCAGGGCAGCAGTGGGGACAGCAGCACCCCCAGTGGGTGCCAGCATGCTGTCCATGTTGCATCACTGGTCTGTCTGTGTCTTGCAGAAGCTGCTGAAAATCAGTGAGTGGAGCTGGTCACTGGCAGAGCTGGTACATGCCGTTGTCCTCCTGGCACACTGCCACGCACTCGCCAGCTTTGTCTTCGGCTGTGGCTGCGAGCAGGACGAGGGGCCAGGAGGCCGAGGCTCCCTGAAGCCCTTGTCACCTGGGAACCAGTGCTTCTGCGAAGCCACTGCTGGCAACGGCTGCAGCCAGGAGCTGCTGCGCATCAACCGCAAGCGGGTGAGCCCCCGAGTGTGGGTCTGTGGAGGGGTGGGGCGGGTGTGGCTGGGACCGCTGCCCTCACCCCCAAGCCTGTGTCTGTGCAGTCCCTGGACTCCTGCATGGAGCTGGATTCCCTCCGGGAACGCATGCAGCGGATCCACGTGGAGACTGAGGGCAGGGAGGAAACGAGGCTGCTGCAGCAGGACCGAGAGGAAGGTGAGGGGCAGGGAGCAGGGGGAGGTGTGCAGGATGGGAGTTTGTATGGGATACCTGGGTGTTGTTCTTTCATGTCTATTCTTATAATTTCCATGAGGTATAGTTCGGAGAGGGGCTCCTGGGATGCTGGTGGCAGGGGGAAGAAGCCAGTGGCACTTCCCAAAGAGTCACAGCAAAGCCCAGATTTTGACATGTGCTGCAGCTGGGAACAGGGCAGCTGAGCATCGCTCTGACCCATCTGTGGGGCTCTCCCCTCTTGCAGATACCGACGGGGAAGTCACCAATGCCACCAATCTTTCATGCTACATGCAGGACCCTGACTTTGGATACCAGGACTTTGCCCGGCGCGATGAGGATCAGACGCAGGTATTCAGAGTCCAGGTGAGGTTCCTGCTCTCTCGGTGGGCAGCAGCCCAGGCTGCCACCTCTCCTCTCTTCTCCACTCCTGGTGGGAAGCAGACAGTCATGGGGGTGCTTGTGCAGCCCAGATCTGGCACAGCTGCTTTTGCAAAATGCCCAAGTGGGGAAACTCAATTCTGAGGGGGAACCTGCCCCACTAGGGTTGAGGAGAGGGAGGTGACCGGTGACTTCTGTTTCCAAGGGCTGCCTGTTTCTTCACATGGCCCTCAGAGAGGCAAGGGTTGAAATAATTCAAAAGCTGTCTGATGAGGGATGTTGTGGTTCGTGGCAGAGCTGCCCCCAAAGCAAATCTATTGAATTCTGCTGCATCCCAAGGTCTCCAGCCCTTCTTCCTGGGAACATGCCCTGGGCTCCTTTTTGCAGTTGTGAAAGAAAGCCTCTTGCTGTGCTCAATAGGATTACTCCTGGGAAGACCATGGCTTCTCGCTGGTCAACCGGCTCTACTCTGACATCGGGCATCTCCTGGATGAGAAGTTTCGGATGGTGGATGGTCTGCAAAGCAGTGCCATGGCCAAGCGCCAGGGCTGTGAACCCTCTGTCTTCAAGCGGGGCATCTGGAACTACATCCACTGCATGTTTGGCATTAGGTAGGGAAACCAACATTGTGGTCCAGGGGAGAAAACAGAGCTGGCCCAGGCGGCAAGAGGGTAGGGCACTCGAGTTGTCTTGCAGATGGGTTTGGAAAAGAGACAGAGGTGAATTGCCTGCCTGGATGTTGGGCCAGGAAGGGCAGAAATACTCAGCTTCTCCAGCCAGAACAGGGGGCTTTGGGGACAGGGCTTTAGTGCCTGGTGGCCACTGCTGCATGTCCCCCTGCCCCACAGCTGTGCTGTGCCCCAGGCAGACCATGGGTGAGATGCTCCACAGGGACACGGTGCTGGCCGTGACTCGCCCCTGTGCTCCCTGCAGGTACGATGACTACGACTACGCAGAGGTGAATCAGCTCCTGGAGCGAATGCTCAAGGTTTACATTAAAACCGTAACCTGCTACCCAGAGAAGACAAACCCAGAAATGTTTGACAGGTTCTGGAAGCAGTTCAAGCACAGTGAAAAGGTGGGACAGTCAGCCACTGGCTCTGACTGGCTGTGGTGGGGCTGGGAGTGGGCAGGGGCTGCAGGCTGGGGTGATTCGTGGGTTGTGCAGGAAACCATTGAGCCACCAAACCAGTCCAAGGCTGCAGGACTGTATGGAGGGGGAAAGGACAGCTGCCTATACTGGAAAAATTGGTGGCATTTCGTCTCATGCCAAAAGACTCACTAGCCCAGGCGGGCACTTGCTTGCACTGCTGCCCACAGCACACTGCAGTTGCCTGAATGTCTCTTCCTTCTCCCTTAGGTCCATGTGAACTTGCTGATCCTGGAAGCCCGAATGCAGGCAGAGCTGCTGTATGCGTTGCAGGCCATCACCCAGTACATGATCTCCTAGGAGGTGGAGAGCTGCGCTGCGGCAGGGCCGGGCAGCATCCTCTATCCCTGGACTCGTGCATGTCCCGTCATGCTGGGACGGACAGCGAGGGATCACTTTATTTAGTTTACTTGACTGTCTTGTTCCTTTTTTTTTTCCCCCCCTTTGTGGGGCTCACTGAGTGGCCCCGTTACGTGCAATTACCAAACTGTGAGGCAAGTCCATGCTGCTGAGATGTCAGTGTGATGCTGGAGACTTGAACCTGTCCAAGGAGGACTGCCAAAGGTGGGGTAGAGGGAGGCGGGAGGGGGCTGGGGGCATTTTAGTGGGATATTCCCCCATGAGCAGAAACTCCTTGCCTAGGTGCTGTAGGAGCCTCAGCTGCTGCAGGGAGGGCAGAGGGGAGAGCTGGCTTCCTTCCCTGTGCTGCAGTGGCTGGCCTGCTTGCAGGCCACCCTTGGGCACCTGGCCTCATTGGGGTGATGCATCTCATTTGGGAACAGCTCATGGGTGCATTGCAATGTCTTGGGTTGTGTGGAGCACTGGCTCCAAGCAAGGGCCCTTCTCCAGCTGGGGACAGGAACGGAATGCACTTGCTGCTTACATGTCTGCCCTTTAGGTCTATGTGCCAAACCCCTCTGGGATGGATGAGAGATGACCCAGGAGAACTTCAAACTGTGAAGCTCTTGCTGGCAAGGTGCCCTAGTGTTCTACCTTCTCTGACAGGGGGTGATAAGGTGTCTGACAGTGTTCAGGCTCTGGAGGTTTCTGCAGAGGACTTGGCAGTCCTCAGGGAGCTTGTCTCAAAGCCCCTCCTCTGCCTCCCTTCAGCAGAGGGGCAGAAGGAACAAGGGAGGCTTCCTGAGTTCACATGGCTTGTATCTTCTTGCCATGATTAGAGGGCTGGGGTCCTGTGCCCACTCGCTGCTCAACAGCATGGTGGAGGAGCCTGCAGCTGGCACCAGTGAGCTATGGGAAGCTTCTCCTTGAACCCGGACTGGGGTCCTCCCTGGGCTGTCCCCGTTTGAACAGAGACAGCCTGCACACCAGCCCTGCTCTCTGCCTGGCAGGCAGGAGCTCCCCGCTGTCCCAGGGCTGCTCCCTGCCTGTGCCTCAGCCCCTGACTGGAGAAGTACAAGGGACCTGGAGAGAACGAGGCCACCTGTGATATGTGGGAGCCTGAAGCAAGGGCAGATGTCGAGTCAGCCCAGCACACGCTGCTTCAGTCGACCTGTTTACTGCGTAAATGTACGGGGAGAAAACCTTGTGTATGGAAGCTACAGAAAAAGCCTATTTTTGCTATAAATATATTATGTTTGACATGGACGTGTGCTCTGTTTCTGCCAGATGTTGGGAGCGGGGATCCAAACTTACATGGCTGTTCTGAAGGCAGGACAGCAGTGCCTGGCTGACCGCAGCCCTGAAATGGCTCCAGCTCCAGGAAACCCAACGTCCCCAGCCATGGCAGAGCCCTGTACCCACAGCTCTGGTTCAGGGCCAGTGGCTGGTCACTGAAGCTGGACCCACTCTGTTCAGCTCAGCTATGTCCCCTTCCCATGCTCAGATGAGCAACTCCCACAGCATTGCAGGTTCAATGGGAAAAGAGGGAAGGTTTTCAAGGGGCTGTGGTGCTCTGGCAAGGAGGAAGGAGCTGGCTTCTCCGCTGCCAGGGACATGACCACGGGTGGGTGAGGTGTGGGTGCTGCTTCTGCAGCTGAGGAAGGAGCATTTCACTCACGCTCATGAGAAAGTGCTTGGTGAGCAAGGCCAGAACCCAGGAGCAGCCCTTTCCCCAGCCCCGCTGGAAGAACCTGCACTGGGGCTGGGGCAGCTTGTACTGGGCCGAGCTGGTGCCCAGGCAGTAAAATGCCAGGACAACTGTTGCTGGGCAGCACTGACTGAGTCAGTACTGGTGTAAGGACAGTGGCACCAGTGCCAGGATGACTGGTGCTGGGAGAGCTGGCACCATTATCCATAGTAACCTGCCAGCCCTTCCCCCTGCAGAAGCAGCTCTGTCCCCTGCAGGGCTGGGACACGCCACAGGAGCCAGCTCCCTACAGGGCTCTCTGCTCCTGAAGCAAACAGCACATCTGCAGCCCAGCACAGCCTGGGGCTGGCTCCCAGCACGCTGCCAGCAGCAGCCCCTCACCCCCTGCCATCACCCTCTGCTGCTGGGGAGACAGAAGGGAGAAGGGAGCGACAGGCGGGTGCTGGCTGTGGGCAAAGGGCTGCCTGTCCCCAGGAGACATGAAGCAGTTTCCCTTTTGCTCCCTCTTTGTCTCTGCACAACGAGCTGGCCTTGCAGAAGCC
The DNA here is from genome assembly GCF_037038585.1 of Patagioenas fasciata. Classification (NCBI taxonomy): domain Eukaryota; kingdom Metazoa; phylum Chordata; class Aves; order Columbiformes; family Columbidae; genus Patagioenas; species Patagioenas fasciata. The sequence goes on from NC_092530.1 coordinate 19,241,852, forward strand.
AGGGCAGCTGCTCCATGATCTCAGAACTAAAAAGCAAGAGACGAAGCAATCATCTACTCCCATCCCTGCAGAGCCAGCAAAGTTACTATTGTGTCCCAAGTAGGTCTTGTAGGAGATGACTCAAGTATGGGGAATTGTGTCACTGAGGAGCCTCTAAGGGTCTTGTTGACCAGACACTTCAGGGCAATTCTACACCCACACCAGTAACTACTGCTTAGCTTTTGAAACCCATGAGCTGGTTCTTCACCTTACCAACACCCTCTGCTCCTCTCCTATGCCTGGCCAAGCTGTGAAGCTGTTGCACTCAGCAGACCAGGCTTTGAGGCTCTCTGGAAAGGGCAGAGCAGGCACCACACCATTCAAGGTGAGCAAATGACTCTAAGCTACGTGACACACCATGAGTCTGGCAACTTCAACACTTGGGACCCTGCCCTGGTGCCCCCCACACCCTTCATCTGCTCAGACTAGGATATTCCTCTCTATTGCGCTGTGGCTGGAAGAAGGAGAGCTGCCAGACCCTGGGGTCCTTCTCTGCAGGAACCTTCCAGGATGTCCAACACAGCCACATGAGAGCCAGGCCACTGACCTTACCTGGAATTACCGAGGGGAGGATGCAGGCACACATCCAAAGCAGTCACTGAGCTGACTGCAACAGCCCATAGCAGAAAGGTGTGCTGGCAGGTGCAGCCAGGACTGCTTTTGTAACAGCCGAGCCATCCCCAAGCTGGGCGGCGGGAGGAATGGTGTGTCCTAGCGCTGCAGCAATGGTTGCTGTCACAGCTCCTACAACCCATCCATTAAATGCCAGGCCTATGGGTGCTCATCTTAACACAGCAGCGGAGGGGGAAAAAACTAGTGCATGGGATCTGGGGACAGACTGTCCTGCCAGGAGAGCTCAGGAGCACCAGCTCCCCGTTCCCTAGGCTGCTCCACCACAAAAGCCACGTGAACTAAGGCAACAGCCTTCCCCACTGGGCTTTTGTATGTGGTTCTATCACTGGTGGCACAGAAGTGTCCATCGACCAGCAAGCATTGGGGCAAGGCAGGGCTCCAGTCAGAAATTAAGCTGGGCTGAAAAGTTGGTCAAGTTTTTGCACTGGCTTCAGGTACTGCCGCTCAGCAGGCCACTGCTCCACAGGCCAAAATGCTTATGGTGACAGCTCAGGAGAGCTATGAGGTCACCAAGACCGCAAGAAACACTGACTTAGTGCAAAACAGGTGTGCTGAACCCATGAAGGTGTTAGGACAGAACACAGCAGGGCTCCATCAGACACAGTAGGACTCTTGGTGACTACTGCAGACAGTGTCACACACATGAGAAGCAACCATAAGCCAAGGCAGCCAGGTCCCAGCTTGGCATCTCTTCTGCGCTTTGCTTTCCTTGGCAGTGCTTAAGTGTCATAGGCCAATGCTTAAATCCACATAAAGTGTTAACAGCTACTGGGGGAACTGTGTCAAGCTTTGAATGCATTCATTCTGATCGGATCAACAACTAAAAAAAAAAATCCACCCTTGGTATTTTGTTTCTCCAACAGAATCTACTGTCACATGTTTGCAGGAAGCCCCAAGTGCTCAAGGAACAGGTGAGGGACAGACAGTTCCTCTATGTCTTAATCCCTGATTTTTGGAGATTGGCTTAAAGGTCCCTTCCAGAGTTATTTGCATTATTTGGTTTAGCTCCAGCTGGCAACTAGGACCACACAGCCACTCACTCATTCCTCCTCCTCCTGCCTCCCCCAGTGGGGTGGGGTGGAGAATCAGGGACGATCACACCATGACCTTTCCACCCCTGGCCAGCTACAGGGCATTTCACCAAGGGGTTGCCCTAATAGGTAAGGAGGGCAAAGAAAAGAAGCCAAGGGCAAGGAAAAAAATAACTGGTCCTCACCAGGGAAAGAGAACAAACTGCATGAGACACAAAGCAGAGGATTACAGGTTTTTATTTGTCAAACATTCCCCCCTAGTCTAGCACATTCTACAGTCTTGCTAGCACAGATGGTAACAAAGAGCCTGTAATGGTTCAGAAGTTACATTGCTACAGAGAGCAAACAAAAGCAGAGATTTATTATGTAAAAAACTTTATCGTGAGAAATGGGTGAAAGAGTGCAGAGGGGATGGGGTGGAAAATATGTCAGCTAGTGGTGCCTGCCCTGTGTGCAGCAGACGTCTGTGCTAGCAATGCCAAAACCTTCCTGGGATCGCACCAGGTGAAGACTCCACTGTGCTGGAAGCATCATTTCACAGAACCATCCCCATGGCCTTAAGAAGACGACTCTTTTCCGGAGAAGTGACCTATCTTCTACATAGGCAAACCTCTCAAGACACCTTGGGGAACACCACAGCACGAGCTGTGAACATCCCCTTCTAGCACACACCATAATGCTGCCTTAGTCAAAGAACCATAAATACAACACCATCGTCTCCTTCACCTTCAGCTTCTGCTGTCCCTTCTCCCTGCTTTACACCATGATATTAGATGTGATTTTGATTCCATCAGAGATTGTTTTCCATCGACTACAGACATACTAGGGTTCAGGGAGAGACATAAAGGCTACTGAAGAGAGGGGATCCCTTTCTTGAAGGGCGAACAAGCTGTGGCAATGGGTTACCTCATGCTACCGAGCTTTCACATGGACAGATCTTTCGGGCTTCAGGAGACACCTCCTGCTTGCTTTTCCCCACATTAATTACAACAGGTTTTTCATTAGACATGCAACTGAGGCAAACCCTAAGATATCCCTGCTCATGTCCCAAAGTTGACTGATTTTTTGTGGGTGGACTGATTTTTTTTTTTCCAAATGGGTCCAAACTTGCACATTATTTGGTGACGGTCTAGAACAGCGCTCCCAAAGGCACTCCTACCCGCGGCACCAGACACAGATTTCTCACTCCTGGAGCAAGGCTAACCCTGAAGCATTTGAGCATGGCTATAAATAAGAAACTAAGTAAGAAAATTAACAAATGATCTACATAAAAGCTTTCTAGGCATTTCCTTTGGAAAAGCTGATTAGTGCTACTTGCTTCTAGTATGAGTCTGGTTTATGAATACACCCGGGCTCTGGAACGCTCCCACTGCTTTCATTCCTCACTTACCAGGATGATCTGACTGCTGTTGTTAAAGCAGCACAGGGTAGGGGATGACATGATTTTAGACACACCAACAAGGAAAATCAAGGGCTCCAAGAAGCGTTCAACATTCCAAGCTCTCACAGGAAGCTGAGAGAATAATAAAATATGCTTAAGCTATAAAGAAGGCTCAAGCAGTTTGCTAAACCCAGGTGTAAATAAAAGCAACAAGTCTGCCTCCTAATAGCTCCATGGGTCTAGTTACCCAATTCCTCCATGGTCCAGAGCTGCACAGTGGCTTCACCCCATGCAAGATGGCATTTGATCCTCTGGAGAGGAGGAAACTTGCTACCCGAGCTGAGCGAGGACAAGGAAAACACATACAGTGCAAGAGTCTCCTGTCCGCTGCCCTCAGGCGCTTCCCCAGGAGCATCCGTCCCCATGTCCCCAGCCCCTTCCATCCCCACTCAGCTCACAGATGCTCTCAAAATCCCAGCCTAACCCCTCTTAGAGCAAAAACAAGCCCATAAGTACAGGGCCCCTGGTGCTAACGCAGAATGAAGATCCATCAAGACCCCATCCTGAATCCACCAGCAGTCAGTAGCAAACACTCTGGGCAACAATACAAAAAACCTGGGCAAGCATTGAGAAACCCCCTGCCACATGCAGCCTTTCAGCAAGCAGCAGTTTAGGAACTTTAAATTAGTCTTCTGTGTTCTATGATGAAATATCCCAGGGTAGAAAAGCTCAAGGTTTATGAAAAGGAAATTATTTGGGAAGGGGCTGGAGAACTCCCCAATTCTCTGCATCCTTGCCCTCCGTGCCCATGATCTGAGCTATCCTGCTACACATACAAACAAGAAGTTGCCTGCATGAGCCTGCAACATTACATTCATGGTGTATTGAGCACTCCCAAAGCACCATTAGTCTCCCAAACACCATCCTCAGCACTAGAATGCTCTCAGGCTTCTTCAGCCACTGCCAGCTCCTGTTGTATCGAGACAGAGAGCACCGGCACGGACTGCCACCAGACAGAGAAGTCACTGTTAGCATGCTGGTACAGCAGGATTCCAGCCAGAGGTGCTCCTGTCTCCAGTGCTGTCCCCAGGACAGGCAATTTCCCAGGAGTCTGGCCTGGGAGTATGGAAAATAAAAAACAGTATGAAAATTTAAAAAAAAAAAAAAAAAAAGGTGCTCTATTCCTTAATAAAAGGAATAAAAGCAGAGGGTGTCTTAAAAACTTGCATTGTAGGGCACCAATCATGATGACCTTTGGTGTACCGGGGCTGCAGCTCCTTCAGCTGGAACAGGCTGAGCACATGTACTAGCCAATAGTACATCAGATCTCCCCAGGGCACAGGGGTCAGGCCAGGTCCCCTGTGCTGTCACACCTAGGGGACACCTTGGAACAGCCAGAAGACACCACTTCTTCCCCACAGACCAAGCCAGCCAGAAACATCTCACCGCAGATCTGCAGGTCTGAAGCACCGGTTACTAATACTGTCCTTTCTATTGCTTTGGGCTCTGTCACATATAACATGATCTTGTCACATGTAACATGATCACACATACCAGGGTCTTCTCCTTTGATACATGGCTGGGAAGCACATGCAGCTAGTCAACTTGCTCTGGAGATCACGGCATTCATGTCCCCTCAGGGCCCAAGCTGACAAAGTGGTGTATTACGTGCTAAATAACACAAATCCTCCCAGATTTAGTAGCTACAGCCTCAAATGGCTGATTCTTCTTTGCGGCACACGCCATCAGGTGTTTGCGGGAAGGGTATCTCTCTGTTTGTGTAATGAACTAACTGCAGTGAGAATGTGCATCCATGACTCAAGTCTGCAAGACCTGGAAACCCAACTTAGGATCTTGTCTTTCTGTCTGTTTGTTACAGTGAGGTGCGGCCAGACATGCAGACTGTGGGTAACATTGAAACATACCACCATGAGGTCTGCCATGACAACAGTCTTCAAAGCTAAGGTTATCAAGCTATTCAAAGGCTTTGATGGTAGAGCACGCTAAAGATAAGACTGTTGAAGACTCTTTGTTGCAGGTAACCTGACAAACCACTCCTCTTCCAATCTCCACTCAAATGAAAATGAAATGAAACCCACAAAAACACAGCAGACAAGGTGGTAAAACAGTATGGCTGATGACACTGCATGATATAAATCTTCTGAACAGAAACCACCACCACCTTCAGAAAGGACGGGATAGGCTTTCTGCGAGACCAAGCCTATTAGAACATCATGAAAGCACCACGTCTCCCACAGATCCTGCCACTGCAAACACCAAAAAGGTGAGAGTAACATGACAGCTAATGCTCTGAACTAACCTCCTGACTCCCAGCTTCTGTCCTGCAAGAACCAAGAGACTGGCCAGGATCCCAGGCACGGCCCCAGGGCTGTCCCTACAGGCTTCAAGTTCCCCAGCAATTCGCAGAAACTTCAGCAAGGAAATTAAAACCTCTGGAAACCAAAAAGCAAGCTACCAAATACAACTGATCATTGCCCTCCACAAGGGCTACCCAGAGCGTCAGCAGATCCAGCACGATCCAGTCCACACCATCTTCTTCACAGACTAGGGAACCTGTCCTATGTATCAGCCACAGTCGAGCTACTTAAGGAATTAGCCAAGAATGAGCACGCTATTAATGATTAGCGTTCCCTAATGTTGTGCTCTTGGTTTGGCAGCGATGCCCAGGCAAGGACAGAGGCTGAGGAACCCCCAGGTACCCGCCAGGTGCAACCCTGGTGCCCTTCCCACTTCTCCAATGACATTTTCAGCTTCTTGGCCCAAAATGCCTTCGGCTTGCCCCCTTCCATACTGTAGTGTTATCTGGTATCAAGGGGACAGATGCAGCAAATGTGTTGGGTATTTTTGTCTTTTTCTTTTTTTAATCCAATAATCTCATTTTCAATTAAAATATATAATATATATTTAAAAATGTTTAGAAAAGCTTCTATGTAATTTGCAGCTACTTTTACATATAGATTACAATAATGTACAACTTTTCCCCAGGGTGGTTTGAAACCATGGGGACCTACTGATTCTTGCCTCTCAGTCCAACATCAAATGCGTTTGTTCCTAATATCGATCTAAAAAAGAAGTCTGTCACTGGTACCTTCTCAGAGGGAGAGATGCCTAATACGCCTAATGGGGACACACTTAACATTGGCTTCATATTCACTGTAGAAAGTTCTCAGATTAGTAAAAAAATATTTCATCTATAGAAAATGCCCTTCTGAAAAGCAGCCAGAGCTCTGTTAAGGCCACACCCAGGCTTTCCATTTCTCTGCTGTAGTAAGACAGATCAGAAACAAACTCAAAATGATGTTTTTATGTCCCAGAAACAGCTATTAGCACCTGTGCTTATTTTACAGCAGCCTGGTGTATCAGGAAAGTGCTGAGAACAGCATAGGGACTTCTCGAAACATGCTTCCGACTTAATGGGGCTCAGTTGGCACAGTGAAAAACTCAGTGTCCTCCTGTTCCACTCAGGTGGACAAGAGGAAGCATTCTACACCATGACTCCCACCCTTCCCTGCAGAACACCAACAGGTGCTCTGGAGATGGGCACACCGAAACCAACCCCCTTTTCCCACAGGGCTTCCACCAACAAGCTCCTCCTGATTCCTCTGTGAGTCTGTGGGATACCAAGTGCACATCTGGTCGCTTAATGAAAACATCCGACTACTTTGCCCCAGGGGGCAAACCAAGTGAGAGCAGAGCCAGCCCTCTGCCAGGCCGAGGCACTGGGAGCTTTCTGCCGGAGCAGAGAGAGGACAGCCGTCGAGAGATTCCTCCAGCAAACCCAACTCTTCACATGGGAAAATGCTGTTTGCCTGGCACAGAGTATTCTGGCTGAGGTTTTCACCGGGGCTCCTCTTTGTACACGCACAGCCCAGGGTTTCTCCAGATGATCTGAGGCAGGGTCAGGTTTGTAGGAAGAGCCATGGCACATAACAGGATTATTATTTTAGAACTCTTCCTGTTGCAGCCAGATGCAGGTTACCCCTTCTTCCCAGCTGGGCAGCCCCTTCTGCCCAAGGCATGGTGTGCAGGGAAACCGAATCCAACGTGCTCCATTCTTTTCTCTGCCAGGGGTGGGAAGTGAAGTCAGAACCCGATGTTCAAATCCTGAAGGACACTAGGAAGAAGAAAAATAGAGTGAATGGTTAGATCTCAGCTTCAGTGGGAATCCTGGATGCATAGATAAGGAGTTAGTTACTATCAATCAGCCCCTGCTGCTTGAAGGATGCCAATTTCCAGCAAGGAACAAACACAGATCACAAGAGAACTTGATCAATGGAGAGTCAACCAGAGGATGTAACTGCTCAGGTCCAAGCTTCAGGGTATAATTGAGGCAGAAAGACAACAAAAAAGCACAAAGGTCAAAAGCAAGTACTCCTGCTGACAGCAAAGGTCTGCAAGATAAGGAGGTTTAAAGAAGAATTTGGCTAACACCAGAAGCATTGCAAGAAAGCAGCAAGGAAGAAGAAAATTCTTCTTCACCTTTAGCACTCGCAAATATAAATTGGTAGAGAAAAGACTAAGAAAGGGATTTTTAGAGATCATGCACTGAAACTGTTTATGCTTACCCACTTAAAGAAATCCTGTATCTACCTACGAATAATTAAACATTCTAGATATCTCATTTCCCTGCAAGTCTCGAGAACCCTTCTCGGGTCTTCTGACTCACCTCAATGAAGTTGCCACAACTCGTTCGAACAAGCCTTAGAATAGGTCAAAGCACTTAAAACAGTGACATAAAATGCATCCAACTGGTTGCATCCAGTAACAGTGAGCGTGACAAAGTTGTGGAAAGGGAAAGAAGCTACAAGAGGTAATTAGCCCCAAACAAGAAAAAACAGGAACTTAGAAGTCAGAGCAACAGGCTACTTTGGGAAACTGCAAGTTATATATTAATGTTCTGGTAGACAAAAATACTGGTTTTGGACCACACGGAATTAGACAGAGAAAACCTTAAGTCCAGACCAAGCTGGGCAAGGGATAAAGAGTCTTCCAGGCTATGAATCTATAGGGAGTTTAACTGAACAACTAAAGATCTTTAACTGATGTCCATCAGGAGAGTGGATGGACTTCACACTCATCAAGGAGGCACAAACTGTACCACTGTACAAAAGAGGCAACTCTGTTCCCAGGTATCCCTCCTACTGGCTTGCAGAAATACCTAACACAGAGGTAGATGAGCAAGGCCAGAGGCCCTGAGCTGCCCAGAGACAGCCAGGTGGCCACCCACGCTTCCCACGACCGAAACAGAGGACAACGAAGGTAAGACTGGTTGCCCATGCTCCAGCACCTACATGCCATGGTCTCATTCCAGCTGTGGCTACTCTTTTCCCATCACCTTGCTCACCAAGGCTCCTGTAAGTCACTCAGTACAGGTGCTGCATCGAGAGCCTTAACCAGTGAAGGGTTAAGGCTTACAAGTGAGCTGCAGCTACCAGACAACAGCAGCTGAAATTGCAGAATTTCTATCTTTCTTAGTTAAAGAAAGCATTCACATCCCAACCTCCTCCTTCTGCAATTAATAGCAAGGTTTGTGGGTGCTGCATTGCTGCTGGGCAGAGGTGAAGTTTCCATGTCTAATGACTGATCTCCAAGAGATCGGGCTTCAGACAGACTCCTGGGAAGCTGTGGACAAGGTCTCCAGCATTTAACTGGCAAGAAGGGAACAAAGTCATGTTAGCTCTGAGCACCACGGGTAACACCAACGAGCTTGTGTCTTCCCAAGTACTGCAGAGAGACTAAGCACTTATTCCTGAAGATCTTCTCTTGCCTACAAAGACAAATATTTCCCCAGCTCCAGTTTCATTCTGGCTGTTCAAATCACAGAGTGAGGTCACTGGCATTTATTGATGAACAGTTTTTGCTCAGCATTACACCCAAAATTGACTCAGAAGGCTCCAGGTTAAGCCCACAGTAACTACTTGGAAGGTCAGCTTTAGGTTAGCAGAGCAGCTTTTTCCAATGTGAATTTAACATGGAAAAAACACATTCACAGAAGCAATATGAAAGGAACAATATCTAGCAGCAGCCATGCTTTCCCTAACAGCAATTTCCAGACAGGGATGCCAATAACCCACTGCAGTAATAGACTGAAAGGGATGACGCAATCTTGACGTCCTCACAGACACTGATGTCTGCAGCTCACTTGGTTTTAGAACTTGTAAATTTAAGAAAGCATTCTGTCTTCTTTTCCCAGGGTCCTTCCTGGCCTCCAGGAACACTCCCATTTCTCTCCACACACACCCTGTTCCCCCTTTCTTAGAAACCTGACCCACCTCTCTGTCTTGGCAGCATTTTACACAATACTTGCTCTCCTTTGGGGAAAAGCCCTCCTTCATCCCATGCTCCATGACTTCCAGGATACGGGCAAAACTGAAAAGCTTTGCAAAGCTCAGAAAAAGCAAACATAACCTAAGGACAGAAGAAAAGGCTTGAAACAAAGCACGCTGAACAGGGTGACACTTCTCCGAGTGCAGTGCTGCTGCTAAGAATCATTCACCCAGAGGTGTGCAGGTGCTGCACCTTCTGCTGACACACAATGTTCCTTCAGAACTTGTTCCATATCTTACTCCTCTCTTGGAGGGCATCTGTTCAGCATTCTTCCCAGAAAGTACCACTTCAACTTCATGCATGGAACAAGGTAAATCCAGAGTTTCCAACATCAGATAGCTTCTCTGTTTTGATTAAGCAATTCACATTTTAAGTATGAAATAAGATGGAACAAGATCATAACCATGCTCTTAAGAGCTCATGTTCTCCCTCCTAAGCGTTTGAGTATAGCCATATCTTCACCAGGGCTAGACCCTACCCTTTGATAAACATTTCCTCAGCTTCTCTGTTGTAGACTCTTGAAAAAAATAAGCTATACCTGATATTCTCTAGACAGAGGCCTTGTCTATCCAAGCCCAGGTAATTAACACACCCAGGAACAGCTTGCATATATTTTGAAAACACCCCAGTGAATAACATTTCACCCCTGCAAAGTCAATGTATTCCCCAAATATGATGGCCTGCCCTCACATGGCATGAAAAAAACCAGAAAACCACAAAAGCTCAGAACAATATCCAGTATAAACATTGCTCAAAAGGCCACAGCCTCTGTCACGAACTTGCAAACAGTCCTAACATGAATGAAGGATGCCAATGTTGTGTCAACCAAATTTGTCTTTCAAATCAAAACTTAGTTTCCATATTCCACCTAAAGTTAGTATATTCAATTTAAGATAGACACTCAGTAATTCAGCAAGAGCATAGTTAACAAATGCACAAGACTATAAAAACAAACCAGAAAAGCTTGACTTGTCCTGCCTCCCTCTATAGTAAAGAGATCTCTTGAGTACAGACAGAAGAAAGTGACAAATAAAATGCTAAGCAGTGTGGTGGGATTTGGAATAAGAGGGAGTTAAACTGCATTTAAAAAGTCAATATAGTGATGTATCAATATTCATCCACACTGCATACTCCTGTTACCCATTCCAATAATGAGTACATAAGCAGTTCAGTAGCTAATGCTGATGAACCTTTGCGTCCTGCTACACACAGGGCAAAGCAGGCTGTCATGACACTGACACGCTTTGCAACTATACATACTAGAGAATTCTGCATGGATAATAATAACCTGGATAGAAACACAACATGTGCTTGGCTCAGTTCAACCACTCTCTATATATAGGATTGTGCCTTCAGTTATGGAATCAGCATATGCTCTTATGTCAGCTTCAAAGCTATAGGCATTGCATGGCAGAGATAGATGTCCTGTAACACGGTCATCTTTGGTAACAAGGGACAACAGGAATTTCATTCAGGTTGCTGCTCTACTCCATAAAGGAGTTTAACACCTGGTAAGTTAAATCTCCTTACCTTCACACAGCTTTTTCTCCTTCTAAAATGGGATGCGGTTCTCCCAGAAGTCTTTTACTCAAAGGGCACCTGCACTTCCAAAGAGGTACCTTTAACTGCTGCAGAGTTGGGCACAGGAACTATCTCAGACACGGCTGTTCCCACTATAGAGCTGTGGCATTTTACATCACTACACATACCTTTTTGTGCTCCTGAAGTTAACTTGGTACCCAGGTTTGGTTGGAGGCCTGCGAGGTGCTGGGATAGTTGGGAGTAGACAGAATGGGTTCAAAATTGAAGTCCAGTCCTTCTCCATCCATGAGTTCACTGTTGATTATGTAATCCATATCACATTCAAGGTTCTCCATGTACATGTCAACGTCCAGGTCAGTGGGCAGCCTGTCCTGGTTCAAACCCAAGGGAGCAGGGCTGGCAGAAGAAAGAAGCAGTGGACTCCCCAGCTGGATCGACTGGGCAGTTGTTGCAGAAACCGGAGCCTTCAAACTGATGATGCTGGCAGTGTTTTGAGGAGATGTTACCATGGGAAGCGTTGATGGCAAAACACCGGCACCGACTGGTTCTGCCTGCTGCTCCGTAGGCTTTCCTCGTGAATCGCCTGAGCTCATCTTACTCTGAGTGGTTTGTCCACCTAGAAGCAGAAGAGTTTGGCTGCTCATCCTGTTACCAGTCTGCGGGAGAACTGGATCCACCTGAGTCATCATAACATCCCTCGGAGGTGGAGAGCTGGGTGTCAGAAGAGCTTCCAAGGTCTGAGGGGCAGTGAAATGGCTGACAGAACTCTGCAGCGAGATATCAACAGGGTTAAACAGGGAATTGCCAAAAGTAGTGGTCTGACCACCCGCATTTGGGCTCCGAAAGGAAAAGCTGGAATCTCTCTGGATCTGACCACCTGAGGCAGATTGCTGGGTAGATAACACCGACGAGCTGGGAGACATCAAATTTAACCCATCGATGAGCTCGAGTTCCTCAGTCACAGTTGGTGGAACATTGCTGGATGCACTGGAGTACACGAGAGAAGGGAGCAGCTCTTCATCGTGAAGGTCATCCTGCTCTGTCAGGATAGGAGAAAGTCTGGCACTGATGGTGCTTGCATTGGAACTGGTTCGAGGCCGGAAGGTGTTCCACACATCAGAGTCCTCGTTGCTTCTTGAGGACGGGCTCCCAGGCCACTTAGGGAATTGGGATCCAGGACTGTCAGCAGTGGATTCTGGAGCAGACTGGAGAGGAGGCTTCTTTTTGGATGCTTTACCTCTCACTTTTGCGAGTTTGCTGCTGTTGTCCATGGAGGCAGCTCTTCTTCTTGGTGCTTTTCCACTTTTACCACCCTCAGGATTGAGCATCCACCAAGAGCTCTTCCCTGTGGCTTCATTATGGACTTTAATGAACTTGCTGTGCAGGGACAGGTTATGTCTAATAGAGTTCTGAAAAGAAATATTAAAAAATTAGAGATGAGTACCTGACAGTTGACACACATCCCATCTAAAAACTTCACAAGCATAAACGCATTCAGACAGTATCTAGAGAAGAAAGTTATAACAAAGACCTACTCATAAAAACCTGTTGTTTCTGCCTGAACACGCTTGACAGCACCAGCAAGTAGTGCCATGTCTCACTGCAGCACCAATGGTGAAACTACCATGAAAACTAGCAGCTTCCAGCTAGCAAAATACCAACATGAAAACTTTTTCAAGACTATACGGAATATGCAAAAACTAAGCATACCACAGAGCAAGTAAGCAAATTCCCAAACACAGAGTGCACCTTCAACATGAGCCTCACTGAATTTGAGCTAATGCTGCTCCCACCCTTCTGCCAGCCCCATTAGCCAGCATAAGCCTGGCTGAAGGTTTTAATTTCTATATGGCCAGCATTCAGATGGATTCAAGCACACCATAGCAGTAAACCAAATCAATTGGGTGAAAGGAAATGACAAAACACTTCTAATTCAGTATACCCATTACCATCTTCATCCTAAAACCAGAGAAATAAGAGAAACTTTGGGGAACAAGAGTTCCAGTAATCCCGAAGCCTGGCAGCCTCACTCTGCAAGGAGCCAGGACACCATCCTCCATGCACATTTCTAATGGGGTAAGATGTTCAGCAGATACAGAACTCCCATGCAGCACATGCCAGTTTTAGCCTCTCCCATCTTCCCATTTGGCAAGAAACACATCCCTTGCCTCTCCCAACTCCCTCCTTTTGGTTTAGTTTTGCTGGAAGCTGCAAGCTAACATATCTGTCCACTATCAAACTGAATTTTCATCCTGCAACTGATAAACTCCCTGGTATTTTAGAATCAGCAAGCAATATCAGTTTGAGCAGATCCTCCCTACACTCCCCTTGAGGCCTGTGTTGCACATTTGTTTGATACTTGCATTTAATTTGTTCAGATGGTCAAATTACACATCATTAAAGGTGCTACACTGGCAGCATAACAGCAGTCCAAGAGCAACAGCTTTCTCTTAAATCTAAAAGGTATATAGCAGCCTTCAGCTTTCATGCATGGTCTCTTAATTTTGAACAAAGTTAACTGTGCTTTTATCATCCTGTCCCACCACCTCTGAACACGGTTCTTTCCTGCCTGCTGCTTTCCCTCTCCCCACCCTTTTCCTCTCGGAAGAAGTCCTCACCACGCTAATTTTGGCCACATCACCGAAAGTACTATCCTAGAACAAAGCAGATGTGTTATTGATTAACAACACAGGCAGAGCAGAAAGTTTACAGGGAGGAGGAAGGAGGATGATTCTGCATTAGTTTTCATTTCAACCTTTGACTGTTGAGGACTTGGAGAAGACTGCCTGCTTGTTTTGATCCGTATCAAAGGATACATTTGCTCTTACTCAGAAAGCACCCCAAGGGTTACTGCAGAGCCAGGACCTGATGCAACGTGTCAGTCAATGCCCTTACATAGTTTTATTAATTGAGCTGTTCACAGTAACAGCTACGGAACAATCCTGCCTGGCGCTTTCTCTAAATAAAGTTTTCTTTCAAGTCTTGAAAAAAGTAATTCAGACTGGTAACCTGTCTCCTGCTTTCATTTTCAAAGAATTGCCCCCCTTTTTCCAGGTAAACCGGGCATGACACTGAATGCATATTCCTGCAGCAGTAAGAATCACCAGGTAGTCACTATTTTTTCATTTATTCTGAAAGTACCATGTGAACTCATGATGACGCTCAGTCCCACCAGGAATGACCCAGTAGTTTGTACACACAGTGTACATTTGCACTCTCATAACAATTTATTTTTTAGTTCAATTTACTAAAATGGAATTTTAAATTAATAGGTTCAGGATATAAAAATTTCACAGCTACCCATATTATATTTTTTTCATGCATGACTACAGCTGGGTTTTAATTCCTGTGTCAGCAAAAGCACACTGGACTGGTGCAAGTACTTCAGTAACACTGAAAGCTCAAGAAAATCAGCACCACTTCAGGTATCGTAACTGACAATTTCAGTAACTAGTTTTCTAGTTTTTTGGCTGAAAAGCAGCTGGAAATAAGACATCTTGGAATAAGACTAGGATTCACATGAACACAGATATGCAAAGCCTGATAACAGTCTCAAAGTGTTTTTACATGTTACTGCTAAACTGACATAATGGCTAATAGCTGAAGAAACAGATAATGGCTGAACCAATTCTTCCTTCCTCATCCTCAAGCTCTCCTCCTCCTGTAACACGAGCATCTGTGACCCTATGAGTTGGTTCAGAGAGCTAACCCAACCAAAAAGCAGCCCTATCCTGCCCTGAAAATTACTGTTCCTGCCTCTTTCATCTCTGACTGTTTTTTGAACAACCTCACTGTGGGAGTCAGACACCGAAAACTAAGGAAGAGACCAGAATATGTGGTTGGAGGCAGAGGAAAAAAAACCCAACACTTCTTACATTAGGGTTAACTGCTGTCAAAACTGCAATGCCTCAGTTGTCACTTCTGCATCTCTCCTGCAGGCTTGGCAAGGCAGCTTACCATGCAGCACCCCGAGCCGTGACACACCTGCGTGACTGAGTTCACCCGTGTACTGGAGACTCGAGTTCAGAGATCCCAAAATAAAATTAAGTGATGCACCTGTCAGCCTTGGTGCTGTGAGACAGCACAAGAGATTCACACTCACATACCGCACGCTCCCCAGCACAATAATGCACCTGCTAGAATGATTTAATACACCTAATGCATGGAGGGCACCCTCAAATCTCACTGGGAAAGTGACAAATCAGTTGTGCTAAACTAATCTCAGAACTCCAGGTCAAACCTGAGAGGAGAGGAAACAGAGTTCAGTCACCCAGGCAACCCTGACGTACTTCCTTTCTTGATGTTAAGCAACTCAAACCAGAATCATACAGACATTAACTTTTTACATGCTCAGCTTTAGCAGTGGTTCCTCTGAGCATCTGCACCCCACACAGGGTCTCGACTCTGCAACATCTCTGACTGTAAGGCAGCGTGACCTGAAGGAAAAGACACAGGCAGGAATCCTTCGAATCTTTAGGGACCTTTTCAACAACTAGCTAGCAGCAGTTCTTGCTGTTTATTCAGATACTTTATAGAGGTTCTTATGGCTCAATATTAAGTATCGCGGTGAAAAAAGCGCCAGTCTGTGTCTCTAGTCCATCACGGATCAAAGATTATTCCTGTAAACGACATTCAGGAAAACAAGCATCTGTCATTAATTTCAGAATTTATGTAGAATGTAAAGTTTGGCTAGAGACATTTATTGTACAATGATGGGTGGACCATTCACTAGGTACCAACCACTGTGTGTACAACCCAGGATATATGGACCAGCCAGAGGAGTGTGCCTAGCAGCATACATAAACTATTTTCTAGATCTCAGTTACCACAGCATTAAAATTTCTTCTTTTATAAAATCCCCTAGCCCTATTTAAAGGGCAGGAACACTCCTCACCATTGTACTAAGCCTGCCCTGACATCAGTGCCAGTGCTTTGGTCTCAGGACGGGGAACTGCCATGGGAGCTGGCAGCACAACCAAGCAATTATCCTGCCCAGTCAGCCTTCTGGACACCTGCCACAGACACCGAGATACCCGAGTAAATGCACAAATGGGTCACAGAGAAGACAGAATGCCAGTGACAGTCTTTCCAGGGGACTACAGAGCTTTGTAGGTAAGGCTGAGGTTATCTACCATAAAACTGAAGTTTTACTCAGAGCAAGTCAGAACATTCAGGATCGTTTGTTCAGACTTCGAGGTTCCAAATGCTAAAAACAAGCTTAAACTCACCCTCCTGTGATGTACTTTCTTCTGAGCACCGATGTGACAGGAGCAGAGGGAGGCTCTGGTGCCCTGCCCGGAGCTCAGCCATGCAGTGGCAGCACATGACCTGTGCTAACAGAGCACCCGGGGCCAAGCATGGGCTGTGCTTAGAGAGACACAAGAAACAGTGGCTACCCTTGAAAATTTTGTGCTTGCCCACGTTTGCTCGCATTTTTAATCACTGCTCTCTAGCACCAGGGCCATTTTCCCAGGAAATGTCAAGTTTCTACTACAAACCACAGAGGCACCAGATTTCTTAACAAAAAGGCTCTCTCAAGAATGAGCGACAACAACAACAAAAAGAAAGATATGCAATCACTGCAGCTGCCTGTAATACACTTGCACTGCCTTGGAGGCATACAAAGAACATGGTCATATCCAGCATGAGGCTGTGTTCCAAAACCAGGCCTATAATTGTGACGAATTATCATTTGTCGTGGCATTCTTGGGAGGCTGCAAGGGAAGAACGCCCCGCCTGCTGCATTTGTCAGTGCCCATCTCAGCGCTCACCCAGCCACCTGGCTCCAAAGTCTTCAGCAAAAAGTCTCCGTTCCTGAGACTTTGCAAACTTAGGCTCCAGCAAGTAAACAACTGCTCCAGAGCCAGAGCTGAGACATTTCCCCAGCAATCTCCTTCCAGAAGGCACATGTGAACACAGACATCAGGCTTGGCAGACAAGGAGCTGTACCTTGAGAAGAACGTTTTCCTTTCTGCAATTTTTCAATGGGATCAAGGAAATCTGGCTCTCTAAAAAAGCAAAGACTGAGGTGATTTACAAGTTCACCAAGACAGGCAGGCATATATAACAAAAGCTGCTCAAGATTAGATAGAGCAGAAGAAACTTGTTGGAACAAGAAAAACCAGCAGTTCAGGAGCAGCCGTCTCCAAGTACTACCTGGAAAATTAAGCCGTACTACAAGGAATAATCTTTCAGCAAAGCAGTTTTCCAGAACAAACTGGTAGGGAACAGGAAAGAGCAGCACCATCATCTTAAGGCAATTAGACTGGCATTGCACAGGGCAGACGGACTTTCATCAAAAATATGACCTCTCCCCAACTTTTGAAAGGGACAACTACAATGTATAAGACTTTGAATAAAAAAAAAAAAAAAAAAAAAACACAACACAAACAACCAAAAAACCCCATCACCACACACAAAAATAACCTACAAAACTTCCATAGTTACTCAGGGCATTACACCTTGTTTGGAAGAGGGGGATATTAATGTCACTTTAATGAGGGCTAAGTATATGTTGCTACATTGCAATGGTGGGCCCTCACTGCAGCTGCCTACTAGTCAGTAAGTTTGATCCCATCTGAGAAATAGGACACCTGGTGACCCCACACTTGCACCATCACCCTGTTCCTGTGCACTGCCACCGGCCTCATTTTCTATACCCAGCACTTCACCATCCTCCCATCCACAACACCCTGCCAGGCCCAGCTGCCTTCCTCCCTTCCCACCGGACCCTCGCCTAGGCCACACTACTTATACTGCTGCCAGATCACTGAAGAATTGGATTAAAAGGTAAAAGATTCCATTAAAAGACAGACTGATGGACAAAAGCCACCCGTGCTCCTCAGATTTCCATGCTAGACTCTTCACTACAGCCTCTGAACAACCGTTGGTCAGCTCCTGTTTGTTATTTCCCCCCCTGCTTTAAGGAAACCCAGCGAGGTTGTCAGCAGCCAGGACAGAGAACATCTCCCTGCTGCCAGGACGAAGCACATTGCTGTCACCACGGGAACACATCTGGGAGCACACGAGGTAATGGCAAGAGTCCAGCAGCTTCCACCCACCCCGGAACCGAACGGCCAAACCTTCCCCTCCTCTTGCAGGACAGCAACTTCCGAGAAACCAAAAAATACAAACTTAGTAGAAAGCAGCACCTACAACACCACTAAAGATTAACTGGACTTTAAGTACTGAGGATGACAGCAATGACATGCCTATTCTGATTCCATTTACAACACACAATTCTTCATTTTCAGTGTCAGAAGGTTTAAAGGGGAATTGCACAATTTCTGGAAAATAAACAACTGGATAACAGGAATTGTATAATTTCAGGCATGCGAACTTGGGAGAAAACACTGCAGGCTTTCTCAGCAGAAAGCAGCCACCTTTCCTCCCAGACTGAGGTCAATGGTTCTGTGCAGAGAGAGACCCAGACTCCAGACTGAGCCTCCCTTGTGCACAAACCTGCATCAGGCTGGGTCACAATTATACTCTGCTCAGAGCTAAGATGCTGAGCTTAAGTTTTATGTTTCCTTCTTCTTCATGGCATCAAGTCAGTTACGCCTCAGTGAGCGAAGACAGGGAAATATTTTTAACATCTTCTCAAACCATCATCTTGAAATTATCATTACCAAAAGTCAAAAGCAAACCTATGTAAAGCGCTCCCACCAGATGTTCCTTTCCAGATAAAGGGTTACTTTGTGAAATTAAAGAAATCTCTCCTGATAGTGATTTTGGCCCTTACCTGTCCATGCTAACATGCTACAATTCTGACAAGTTTGAGCCAATACACCTTCAAGGATACAGGGACACTCCAGCACAGTCCAGACGGATATAAGCAAACAGCTAATGTGGCTATTTTAGGAAAAGACCATTGCTTTTTTGTTGTAGAGCTGACTACAGGAAACAAACAAACAAAAAACCAAACCAAAACTGGCTACCAGCAGTCAACACAATAAACTTTTCAACTTTACCAAAACAAGTGTTCACATGATTTGTTATCTACTGAACTGCAATCTATTTGCAAGGCATAAGGATAATCTGACAGAACCCACCAGCTGCAGCACAGAAGAAATAGTCCAGACGATGAACAGGCTTGCTTTTGTCTGCTGGTCTATTACTGTTTCATGCAGGAGCTTCAGAGGACCACAGGATGAGCAGCTGCTCCAACCTGAGGGAGCTCTGTGCATCTGCCAGGTGACAGTGAAGTCACCATCACGAAGTGAATTGCCAGGTACGTGCAAGGAAGCACCTGAGAGCCCTCAGCCAGGTCTCTTGATCCGTCTGGTCAACAGTTACTGTCAACTACATGCAATACGCAAGTACCACAAGCATAAAATGGAAGGGTTTAAAGTAAAATGCTTCCCACTGGAATAAATATTAAGAGGTAGGTGAGTTTCTGGATGGATGACACCTTCTGTTTCAGGCAAGCAGAATGCTTGTTAATTTTTAATTTGTAATACAGCCACTTGAGTTGTTTCACATATGGATGTGTATGTATATGTACACATTTGAGTAGAGGTGAATGAGAAGTACCAGAATGCACAGTGTGACTTCAAGCTCCTATAACTAACACAGTACTGCAGAATCATTTGTTCTTTCCTTTACATTGCATGCATAGACAACATCTGACTTTTGCTTCAGTGAAGTATCTTTGGAGGGCGTAAAGGATGGTTTTAAAGTTCATTTTGTTCCTACAAGGTGAAGACAACAGCTTTGGGAGACAGACTAGTTCTTAACACTGCTCCTCGCTGGGTCAAACTTGCTCCTACTTACGGATGCAAGAAATGCAAAAACCAGTGGGAACTGCTTCTGCAGGGTTTATGCACTTCTACTTCATTCAAACTCTCCACACCTTCCTCCCTCAAGTAATCTCAAAGACAGAAGTAATTATCCTCTTATCCACAAAGCAGCTTGCAGGGCACGAAGGGGAAGATTACAAAGAAGCCCCACGACACACACCTGCAAGGACACTTCTGCCTCTCAAGCTGGTTAATTCTTAACTTGGGCTGAGTTATTGCAGGGAAAAGACAGGCTACACACCCAGCAGATCTGTCCTGTACAAAGTGTGTGAAGCAGTTCAAGAACAGCAAACTGCACCTTCCTCAAAAACATAGATTCTTCCAGAATTCACCGAGGTTACACCCTGGCAGCCTGTATAACAGCTGTATTTCCCCCAATTGTATAGTGGAGTAGGACAGCTGTAAAGTAATTACAAAGTAACAATGAGTTTATGGGGTTTATATTAACTCAAGTAGATTAAAAAAACATTCTTAAAGACTCATTTATTTTCACTTCCCATTTAAAACTCTCTATGAGAACTACACTACATAAAAATTGGACGTATTAACAGTATGGCCCTGCCCAAACACCCCAGAAATACAAGAACTCTAAAAGCTATAATACTATCTTAAAAGGCATCAAAGTGGTCAATCAGCATTTAGTGGCAGCTCCACATTAACTTCCTTTATCCAAACTCATTCAGTCCAAAACTGAGAAATCAATGAAGCTAAAACAACTCAAGAAGTTTGTGTTTTACAACTTTAAAAATATGCAAGCAGAACTTCTTAGCTTTAAAAATAACATGGAAAGGCAAAAACAACAACAGGCAGGTCCATTCCTCAACTGAAGAGACATGTTTTGTTTATTCAGTTCATCTTATATTTACTTTAAGTCCACAAAACAAAATTGAACTGATTTGATTGATTCTACATCTTTAAAACTGTAAATGTCTAATCTGCCTTCATCTAATGCACCTTGGTGCAAATAGACTAAAGTAACCAAAAAAACCAAAACCTCTTGCAAATCTATATAACTGCATGTTAACTGCATGTAATCTATATAACTGCATGTTAACATAAAGCAAGGCTAGAAGCCAGAGCTCTCTGGTAACATGTGATAGCGGACACGTCCTGTCAAGAGATTTGAGAGAGTGAGCACGGAGGAAAACGGTGCAGAGGGAATATACCACAGCCCCTTTTGCCTCTCCTGGGCACGTAAGAGTAACTGCACACCCCCTACATATCAACCCAAACTTTGACAATACTTGTTAAAAATGACAACAAGCTCTTCTGAGACTTCCCCCTGGCATTTAAATAGTTTCAACTGTATTCCTATTCTGTCTGCCAGTTAAAATTAAGGGGTTTAAATAGCCCTAACCATAAGACAGGCTGATTCCCACCACAGCTGCTGTCGTTCTGTTCTCCCTCATCTTTCCTGGCAAAAAGCTTCTGTTCTCTTCCCCTACTAAAGCCAGCCTGAAAAGCTACAAATGAATTTCACACTGAAAAGTCATCATAGAACAGATACAGCAACAGCAGGGACCTCAATCCTTGTAGCTGCACAAACTCTCATCTCTGCCTTTCTGAAAGTTAAATCCAACTGTATCTTTCCCAAAAGTCATACACGACTAAAACACACAGTAAAACCAGAAACTGACGATCTCATTACACGTGAACAAATATTACAAAAGAACAGCCATACTGAATCAAGCCACAAGTCTACCTACTCCAGTATCCAGTTTGGCAGAACACTTCACTATATTCCACCTTATCCACAATATCTGGTGATGCACTTCAGAAGCCACACTGAGCTTTAGTCTCAGGCTCTACTGCCAAACAGCTACAGACACATTCCTGAAGAGAAAATGCACCAGTTCCATAAACTGTCTGCCAAAATAACGTGACTCCACACAGCAGCAGCGGCAGGACCAGGACAGCATGCCTAGCCTGAGGAAGCAAGAACTATCTTTCAGTGAGACCACCAAATCTTCTGAAGAGAAAGAAAATTCACCTAAGCACTGTCCCAAATCTGAACTTAACAAGGAGGATCCAACTCACACTCTCTAGGAACTGTCAGTGAGCCAGATAAATGAGAAAGGTGAAACATTTTGTACCGACCTGTGCCAGCCTAAGCTGTAACAGCTGTGTCCCTCTCACCATGTCCCTGCCCTCTCTCAAGCAAACATTTGCACTTATGCAGCCACATGGTGTGCCACTTCAGAGAGCTGAGCCAGCTAAGAGCTAACCCACCAGAAAAAGCTATCCACTTTTTTTGCAAAATTAACTCCCTGTGCTGACTTATTGCTCGGTCACACAGGCAGAGGAACGTGTGGCTAATGCTGCCACAGAACTGCAGCATGGGCAATCTGCTAACCGAGACCGCAAACAGAGGTACACTACAAACAAGAGCGTGGTGTTAAGTGTAATTCCAGTCTGCAGCAAGAGGAATAGATCACACTCTTTAGACTCCAGTCACCATGGCATCCACTGCAATATACCAGGACAGCCTGAGGGCCCATTTCACACGCCAGCTCTGCCATCTCCCCTTCTCTCTGATGGAGTTTGTTTGACTAAAGAGAATGGGAACATCAGGCTGGTACCTGCAGAGGATGGAAACTGAGTTTAGCTCTTTTAACAGAACTCATTTCCCAAGTGAAAGGAGAAGACTATGTTGAGAATTTGGAGCACTATATTGCTTTCCCTTTTCCAAACTCAGCAGAGGCCCTCAGTCCCTGCACAGACACAGCGCTCTCTTTAAAGGGAGGCTCTTGGAAGCCAAGAATGCCTACTATGAAACAGTTATTTATACTTGGCTTTAACACAGTCAGGTCATAAAGAGCCCCAGCCTTGTATTTAAAAACCCTTTAACTGGCGCTTTGTTTTGCACAGAAGCTTTTAACTGACCCTCAGCTCCTCTCCTAGAAAACATTCCAACCGCAAAGGGCGCAAGGAGAAGCTACACAGGGGCATGCCATAACCACCCACCCAGAGAAGCCAACCCCTCTCTGCTCCAGCTGCAGAGCTCAGGCTCGGTCTAACAAGACCCTGCCCCGCACTCAGGGGTAGGCAAACCCGCAGCAGCCAAGCGGCTTTGGGCAACGCTGCCCCCCGAGCTGCAGCCTAGGGACCAGGTGCTGGCACCGAGGCTAGGTGTGCAGAGTCGGGCTGGGGCCGGGCGGTGACAGGTGAGTGCGGGGCTGCGCGGCCGCCGGGACTGGCAGCAGCATCGGCTCGGGAAGGCACCTCGGGCCCCGCTCCTCACCCGGCCGCCCCGCCCCAGCCTCGGCACCCCGCGGGCACCCCGCCGAACGCCAGGCCCGTCCTTCCCGCCCCGGAGCGCACCTTCCAGCCAGCAGAGCTGTTGCTGTCGCCCTTGTCCTTGAAGTAGGGAACGGAGCGGACCATCCACTCGTAGATCTGCGCCAGCGTGAGCCGCTTCTCGGGGGCGCTCTCGATGGCTTGGCTGATGAGCTCGGCGTAGGACTGGTTGCCCCAGGCGTTGCGCCGGGAGCCGCCCTTCCGTGCCGCCGCACCGCCCGCCCGCACCCCCTCGGCCCGCCCGGGCCCCGCCGCCGCGCTGCCTGCGCCCTCATCCGCGCCGCCCGCCGCGCCGCCCGCCTCCGCCGGCGCCTCAGGCCGCGGCAGCGGCCAGGTGCAGGAGCGCGGCCGACTCTGCGGCTCGAAATCGGGATCGATGTCCGGCGCCGCTGCGGCGCCGCCCACCTCCGCCATGGGCGCCCGCCTCAGGGCCACCACCGCCAGGTGCGAACCGCTCCGCCGCCGCGCATGGGCCCGGCCCGCTGCCCCTTTGTGAGACCCGGGCCCCGCCGCTGCCGCGCCGCTCTGTTTACCAGGGAGCAGCGCCGCGGCCTGCGCCTGCGCGCGCGGGGCACGCCGGGAGCGGTAGTCCCGACGGGGGGGCAGCGGGCGGCTCGGCCCGGCCGATGGACTACAACACCCAGCATCCTCCGCGCCGGAGGGGCGTGGCGGAGCGTGGCTCCGACGGGTGAGCGTGGCAAGCGGTGCGTCAGCGCGACTACAGCTCCCAGCGAGCACCGTCGCGGCCGCGCTTACATAACCGGCCCCGTTACCGCTCACTGCCCTGGAGGGCGCTGGGCCCGCGCCGAGAACCCCGCGGGAGGAGCCGCTCCTCCGCACGCGCCCTAGCGCGTCTGCGGCTCTCTGGGGTGTTTGGCCCGGGAGTGCTGCTTCGCCCGTCCCGTCACGGATGTGAGCCCGCTTCCGGGACACGCTCCAGCGCAAGGCGTGACGGGCCCGCGCCCTATCCCGGTCCGTTTATCAGGACTGAGCAGTCAAGTTCCGGGCCCCTGGCACTCCCCCCATCATACAGCGGCGGGGGCCGAGCCCGCCCAGGACGCTGTATTGCTTAGACTCTACATTCGTTTCTCGGCGGCGCAGCCGGTTTTCAGGCCAAGCACCCAGCGCAGCCAACTCGGACTCGGGTTCTGCGCCGCCCCGCGGGGATCCCGGCTGCGGCAGCCTGGGAGGCGCGGGGCGGCGGCGAGAGCGATCCCGGTGTGCAGGTTCCGGGGCGATGCCATGCCCTGCCCCGCACCCTGAATACCTGCTCCACTTATGCAGGCGGCGGCGCAGGCGTGCGCGGGCGGGGCGGTGGCTGGGGAACCCCGAACCCTGGATACTCACCGTGTTATGCATGCGGCGGGCGGGCGACGCCGCGTCGTGCGCGGGCGGGGCCGGGCGGGCTGCGGCAGCGGACCGGGCGGGGCGGCGGCGGCACCACCATGTCGGAGGCGGCGGTGGCGGACACCCGGCGCTTGAACGCGAAGCCGCAAGACCTGACGGACGCGTACGGGCCGCCCAGCAACTTCCTCGAGATCGACATCTTCAACCCACAGACTGTGGGCATGGGCCGCGCCAGATACACCAGCTACGAGCTCCGCATGCGGGTGCGGCCCCCGTGGGGCGGGCGGGGGGCGCAGGCCTCAGGGCCCGCTGCGGGCCGCGGAGCCCCGTGCGGGCCCAGGAGGGGCTGGGCTGCCCGGTGACCGGGGGTATGGCCGCGAGGGGCGGCAGCACTTGGTGCGCAGTGCCGGGGGTGTCAGGGGATGGCCGGGGTGGTCCTGTCGGGACGGGAAGCAGCGGTGTCTTCACAAGGAGCCCGGCTAGGGAGGCCCCGAGCAGTCCGAGCGGAGCTCCTGGGGCTTGTGTGCGGCGGTGGGATGCTGAGGAGGTGGGCCGTAGGCCTGCAAGTCAGGCAGTGCCGGGCTGGGGCTGACAGCTTGCTTGCGACTCTCTGGTGGGCCGGGCCTCAAGGTCTGAGTACTCGCAGCTGGTGGGTTTGCCAGGGCCCTTCGGCACCCAGCGAGGAGTGGTATGCACAAGGACAGGGAGGGTACTGCCTCAGCAGGCTTCTGTTCTCTCTCTACAGCTCCAGGCCTGGCAGCTGGACACCATTGGGTGGTTGCTGAGCAAGGCACAACTGCATGCAGCTGGTTATCTCAAGCAGGGCAGGAACGCTAGCAAGCAGTATCTTGGGACCTGATCACAGTGCAGTCTGGCTACTGCTTCTGGGTCAACTTGATCAGCTTACAAAGAGCCTGTGATACAGGAGAGCGCATAGCAGGCTGGGCACTTCTTACAGAGTTCTCTTTACAGGGCCTTAACTGAGCTGAACTGGGGACCTCTTCACAGCTCTCCATCTGATAGCTGAAGGAAGGAAAGTTGAGCTTCCTCTGAAACTAACTACTTTTAGTGTAACAGTGCTGATGTCAACTTCTGTTCATAGTATGATTTAACTGTTAAGTCTCTACTGCTTTTCAGAGTAATTGGATGTTTGCTTTTCTTCTGTTCTGACGCTTGGTTTCCATCACCCTGCAAAGGATGCCTGGCAGGTGGCAATGAGAACCTCTTAGTCCCACCAAAACTAGCTCTTGCGGAGATGCTTTGAAAGCAGCTGGTTTTATTTTGCAGACCTCATAAGAGTATAGTTACACATGTTTCAGCAATACCTGTGTAGATCTGGGTGCTCCTTCTCAGAAGGTTTTGCTGTCTTAGTTCCTTGAATGTTTCAGGCTGTGTTCACAGTGTAAAGGTGAAGTTACTGTAGCTGTCAGTTTTTAGACTCTAGTGGCAGGGGAGAAGGGTGGGGAATTACTGCACATTCCTCCAGTGACACAACCCAGATACGAAAAAGCTGCTTGCCTGTGTAGGGTAGGCGGTGTCTTCTGAAAGAAGATTGTAGCACGAGATCTGGCCTTGAACAGTTGCTGGAACAACATTTCCTTCCGTAGTTCTTCCATGGAAACACCAGTGTCAGGTCAGAGGTTCTTTTGCTCTGCAGGCTGCTGTCAAGCTCTCTTGTAAATCACTCCAAAATGGAGTGAACTCAGGTTAAAAAAGAATCAGCCTTCTCTATATTGTGAGCCCGGTTCCAGCATGTGCCCTTGGGAGGGGGTGTGATCCTGAAATAGTCACTTGAGGGGGAGGGAATGTCTGACTCTGAGTAGCCTGGTAAGTGCTTGCTTGATTCTGAAGGACTTTAGTGCTTGTGCTCTGTCCTGAATAAAGAGGCTGGGTGTTCTCATGATGCCTCCTTTTCGGGGCCTTGATTTTCTAAATGCAGCTTTGGGTTTTAATTACATCTCGAAATACTGTCTGGCTTCCAAAGCAACCTGCAAATGAACTACTTCTCTTCATTACAGACAAACCTCCCAATCTTCAAATTGAAGGAGTCGTGTGTGAGGAGACGATACAGTGACTTTGAATGGCTGAAAAATGAGCTGGAACGAGACAGTAAGGTGAGGCCTGGCTCAGAAGTACCAGGACATGTGGGAACAGTTTGGGCTGTGATCTTGAGCTGTCCAGAAGAGAGGCTGTAGTGGTGGGCAGCTCTTGGGGCTTGATCTCTGTCCATGTAATGGGGCTGGAGATTAGTGTCAAACAGCAAATGGCACTTGCTTGCAGGTGGCTGTTCTACTGACAGGGTGATTCTGTGCTTTCAGATTGTAGTGCCACCGCTGCCTGGAAAAGCTTTGAAACGACAGCTTCCCTTCCGAGGAGACGAAGGCATTTTTGAGGAGTCCTTCATTGAGGAGCGGAGACAGGGACTAGAACAGTTTATTAACAAGTAAGCTTGATGTCCTGGGTTGGCTGTGTGCTGCCTTTCTGGCTACTGCCAGTGGAAGAGGGCTGGCTGGGAAGAAGTCTTGATCTGCTGCACACAGGTGCCATGCTAAAGGATGAAATGATTCTGAAGCAAATCCTGCCTTGGGTGTGGGTTGTTTTCAGTGCTCTCATCTGAGAGTGAAGCAAATATTTGCAGAAACCAACTATCTGGCAGGGTAGCGCTGGCTCAGGGTGCTCATGTCCTGCTTGCAGGGCATGGTGTGGGAGGGAACACCCTGTGTTCAAGCACCTCTTGCTGTCCCTATTGGCCAGAGCCTGGTGTGCTTGGAGCTGGCTGCCTGTTAGCAAGGAAGTCTGCATTCCTCGCTCCCTACAGAGAGCAGAGGTGCGGGGGTCTCGGTGGCAGCTGTACTAACCTCCACGTCTGATTTTCTTCCAGAATTGCTGGACACCCACTGGCACAGAATGAGCGCTGCTTACATATGTTCCTGCAAGAGGAGACTATTGATAGGAATTATGTCCCAGGGAAAGTGCGCCAGTAGGAGCACCTGGCACTGTCTTCCTCCATTCCACCCTCCCTCCTGCGAAAATGACATTTATTTTTACACTAAATCTGTCTTCTCTGAACCAGCTTTTCCTCTCTCGAACCTCCCAGTTTGTTCAGTATTTTCCTCTTTTGTAACTGGCAGCAGCTTGTTCTACTGGGCTCTCATCTTGGCCTAAAGGTGTGAAGATTTATGCAAGTGAGCATGTTGTCCTGCACCTAGAGGCAGATGTGAATAGGTGTTGAGCAGGAACTTGCTTGTGGTGTTGTGTAGGAGCTGCCTCTGTCCCTGTACAGGAAGGTATGTGCTGACCTTCACTCCCCTGTCTGTGCAGCCCCAAGCATCTCTGCAGGAGACTCTGAAGAATAGCAGTTGTCATGTTGGTCAGTGATCGCATCAGGTATTAGAATTTTAGTAAAGCTTATCCAAAACAGTGAGTAGGTGCCTGGGTGTGTTGGTCTTCTGTCCACCCCATTCACCCTGCATGAAACCCCCATTCTTCACTGTCTAGAAGTGCTGAGACCCAAGCCTACTCTGACCCTGCACTCAGCCTCCTGCATTAGAGACCTGTTTGGTGTATTCCTGTTAATCCCCCTCCTTTCTAACATGCTGCTGGCAGCTTGAGGGGTTTCCATGACGTGTGCTCTCATGATGCTCTGCTTGGGCAGTTTGGCATGTGGAAGCTGGGATAGCCTGGGCTATAGCAGTACTGGGATGCCTTGGCCCAGGGTTTAAAAAACGCCACAGCTTGCTCTGCTGCGGGCTGGCGTGGTGGTGTTTCCAGCGGCACCCTGCTCAGCTGAGCTGTGGTGACCTTATCCTGTGCTCCAACTGCAGTGGGGAGGAGGTGGGTCTGTCTGAGGAGGAGCAGGAGAGGGCTAGTGGGGGCTGTTGTCATGTGCAGCCCTGACAGCTGCCACAGGAGGAGCCCAGCGGTGGGGCCTGGGCTTAGGCCACCTCTCCAGAAAGGGATGGCAGAAAATGGCTGGTCAGTCCTGGGTTAGATGTTTGCTTACGAAGCAGGAGAAGTAATAATGCTTTTTTGTGTGTTCTCCCCTGTTCTGCAGTCAGCTAGGCAGGTACTTGTGTGGAAGTGAGGACACGAGACTGGTCAGGGAAGCATTCAGAGCTTGAGGGGGACTGTGAGGCTGTGACTTGCTGCAGCAGAACTGTCCTTTGGAGGCTCCTCCAGCTGCCACAGCTGCAATGAGTGAGGCTGGCCTCAGCCTGGGGGCCTCCTCAGGTCAAGGCTGACTGGTTTATAAGCACTTGGTCACTTTGTGGCAGCACATTTGAGCCTTTCTTGGAGCGTAGGCCTGCAGTGACTGCCCTCCTGTTCCTGCCAAGCATGTTCCCTAAGGTCCCTGTTGTGTCTCCTGGGTTTTCTGGTGAGGAACTGGCACTGCTGGGCAATAGGTGGCTCTTGGGGAGGAGGAGAATTCGCTGAAACTGGGAGGGAGCTGCTCCTGGGGCCAGCTCAGCCCGGGAAGGGCTGCAGGGCAGCACAGAGGCTGGTGCCAGTGGAGGTGGCCATGGTTCAGCACCTGTCTCCCCAGCTCAGGGCAGCCCCTTTCCTCCTGCCTGTCCTGCCGTGGGGCTGCCATCCACCCAGCTGTCTCCACCCTGTCCAGTGTAACGTCCAGGTTCCGTTCACATTAAACCACTGTGAAGCCAACTCTCTGCCTCGTCCTGGGGGCTGCGGGACGGGGGGAGCACCGGGAGGGGGTGCTGGGCGGCGGGGGGGAGTGGTGCTGGGGTGGCAACAGCATTTAGAAGCAGTGTGGCGGGAGCGATTGGAGTCACCGATGACCCCCGACTCGCTGGCCGATCCCGACCTGCTGTGTCATGTCGGCAGCCCCCTGGCCATGTCCTACCAGAGCTTCTTCGAGGAGGAATGCCGCACCATCATCAGCCTCCTGCTCGGTGTCGTCACTGCGGCCTCGCCCTCCCCGGGACCGGTGGAAGGCAGCTCCCTGTGGCTTGACCCCGCCGGGCCCACCACCTCCACGCCGCTGCACGCCTCGCTGCCGCTCCATGAGCGGGCCCTGGACAGCGCCAGGCCCGCTGGCCGCCTGAACACAGATGCTGGTGGGGCCGCCGCCTGGGCCCAGCCCACGGGGACCTCCAGGCTCTCCTGCCACCCACTGCCAACGGCTGCCCCGGCCCAGTGAGGCCTGGGTCCCACCTCCCGTGGACCCCGTCCTGTAAAGCAGCCCAACGCAGCACCGCACAGCCCCCCTGCAGCAGGCCGGGCCCCGTGGGATGCCCCTGCACCCCTGTCCAGTCCGCGGGGAGCAGGCAGGTAGGAGCCCAAGAAAAGCGCTGGTGCTCTAAGCACTGTCTGACCTCCTGCCAGACAGGAGTTGGCTTGCAGCCCTCACCCTGTGGTCTTGTGGGGTTGCAGGGGGCCTGGTGCCCGTGAGCCTGGGACGGGTAGCCTGGCTGGGCCCTGGGCTGTCCTAGGTGTAGCTGCTTTGGGGTGGCAGCCTCTGTACCTCATGTTTGTCCACTATAGCTGCTGGCAAGGTTGTGGGTCGCAGACAGCCCTCCCAGAAGTTCTCTTCGAGGATTCCTCTTCTGGCTTCTCGTTCCCGACTGCCGTCACTGGGAAAAGTGCCTTCCCACAAGCGCATTTGCTCTGGTAAGGGTGTATCTGGGCAGAAGTCCCTGGGACTCCGGTGTTGTGGAAGGGGGAGCTGCTGGTCTGAGGAGAAGGTTGATGTCTCTGCTGCAGGGTCAATGCTGATCCCATGAAAAGGACAGGAGGGGGCAGCGTGTGCTCAGGCTCAGAGGAAGGAAAGTGAAATGCAGACCGGTAATGGTAGGCAAAGTCTGTTTCTCTTGACAGGCACCCAGCAAAGAGCCTGAACAAATCTGGTGCTCTAGCTCATTGTCCTGGTTTTGTTAAAAACAAGTTTCTCTTTTAGTGGATTTGCCTGCAGCTAAAGCTTTCATATTAGCTGCATTTTCCTGGAGAACCAGATACATGTTTTGGTAAACATAGCAATGGAATGTGAAAATATTGATAAGCATGGATGGACATCTCCCCAGATGGATGATGAGAAACAAGTGACCAAGAAACTGACCAACTGTGTAACATTCCATTCATGTGAATACTTCATATAAAAGTGGGAGATCGCGAGGATGTCGTTCCTTTTTTCCCTTTTGCTTATGGTCGACATTAGGAGAGGATCTTGCTCAGTCCCTGCGAACTGAGGCCCAGTGAGAGACTGAATCCAGCTCCGGTTGGCTGCAGAGTCCAATCCAGGACTTCGGGTGCCAGCTCTGCAGTTGCTGAGACTTTCAAGATTGGTTTTGTATATTTTGTATTATTTTCTCTGTTCTTATTAGTAGCATTAGTAAAACATTTTTAATTTTTCCAACTCTCTTCTCTCTGTCCTTCTTTTCCTCCCGATCACCTGTCCTTAGTGGAAAGGGGGGAGAGGGAGGGGCAAAAGGGGGGAGTGGGAGGGGGAAGAAGAGGTTAACAATACATCTGCCAGGGTTTTATTCTCACCCTGCAATCAAAACCCTCAACATTCATCCATAGTGCAGGGAGTGGCCCTGGCCAGCATATGTTGCTGTCAGGGCACTCTCTGAGGAGGGGCTGATACTCTTGACTTTCAATTCCTGGACCCCACTTCAGGATCAACAACCCGAGAGTTGATATGCAATCCGACTCGAAAGCTGATATGCAATCCGACTCGAGAGCACTGATACGCAATACCACCCAAGACCTGACAGAAGACAATGAAAGCGAAGAACAGCTGGTTGCAGCAGGGACTCTCATGGGAGCTGGTGAGCAGTATGGAGGTATGATCCCAGGCAGGGGTGGGGAGCTGGAGCTTGCTCCCCTGTAGAGAGGAGCCCCTCTGGAGCTTTCCTGGCTCCTGACTGCCCATGTCCTACCACCGCCATCATTAATGCCGATGCGACCAACAACGCACTGCTGCTGCCGCCTTCAGGTCCCAACTTGCTGGCCTCCGGCTTGCTGGCCTGTCCTGATGACAGCCTGTGGTCCCTACCATACCAGAGCTTCTTCGAGGAAGAATGTCACATCATTGCCAGCCTACTGCTCGGTGACACCACTGCGGCCTCACCCTCCCCGGGACAGGTGGAAGGCAGCTCCCTGAGGCTTGACCTCGCCAGGCTCACCACCTCCACGCCGCTGCACGCCTCGCCGCCACTCCATGAGTGGGCCCCAGACAGTGCCAGGCCCGCTGCTCACTCAGTCATGGATGCCGGTGAGGCCACTGCCCCGGGCTGGGCCCATGGGGACCCCCGGGCTCTCCTGCCACCTGCTGCTGACGGCTGCCCCAGCCCAGTGTGCCCCCACTCCCGCCTCCCACGGACCCCGTCTTGTAAAGCAGCCCAACGCAGCACCGCACAGCGCCCGGGTGGTGCCCGGCTGACCATGTCCCAGGCACGGGCTTCTCCGGCTCTGCAGTTCCCCAAGGTTGGCAAGAGGCTTAGTGATTTGGGAACAAGGATCTCCCAGTCCCGAGGTGAGTCAGGTTGCTGAAGGGAGCCCCAGTGCAGCAACTGCTTCCACGGTGCTGCAAAACCCTCTCTCTTCCCCAGGTACCAAGCTGACGCTGGCTGCCAAGTCCAGTCTGCAGCATCCCAGCGGGGCTTCACAGCTGGCACAACCTTCCGCTGCTCCCAAACCCGCCCCCCGGGACACAGGGCTGAAAAGTAATTCTGCACATGCCAGTTGCCTCATGTAAAGCGGGGAAGCTTGAGGGGACTGATGCTGCAGCAAGGAGGGAGAAGGGGAGAGGCCTGGGCTGCAGCATGGGACAGGGAGCGGGCAGGTAGGAGCCCAAGAAAAGCGCTGGTGCTCTAAGCACTGTCTGACCTCCTGCCAGACAGGAGTTGGCTTGCAGCACTCACCCTGTGGTCTTGTGGGGTTGCAGGGGGCCTGGTGCCCGTGAGCCTGGGACGGGTAGCCTGGCTGGGCCCTGGGCTGTCCTAGGTGTAGCTGCTTTGGGGTGGCAACCTCTGTACCTCATGTTTGTCCACTATAGCTGCTGGCAAGGTTGTGAGTCGCAGACAGCCCTCCCAGAAGTTCTCTTCGAGGATTCCTCTTCTGGCTTCTCGTTCCCGACTGCCGTCACTGGGAAAAGTGCCTTCCCACAAGCGCATTTGCTCTGGTAAGGGTGTATCTGGGCAGAGGTCTCTGGGACTCCAGTCTTGTGGAAAGCGGAGCTGCTGCTGCAACTTTTGATGTCTCTGCTGCAGGGTCAAGGCTGATCCCGGGAAAAGGACAGGAACGGGCAGCGTGTGCTCGGGCTCAGAGGAAGGACAGTGAAACACAGACTGGAAATGGTAGGCAAAGTCCGTTTCTCTTGGCAGACACCCAGCAAAGAGCCTGAACAATTCTGGTGCTCTAGTTCATCCATAGTACAGGGAGTGGCCCTGGCCAGCATATGTTGCTGTCAGGGCACTCTCTGAGCAGTATGGAGGTATGGTCCCAGGCAGGGGTGAGGAGCTGGAGTTTGCTCCCCTGTAGAGAGGAGCCCCTCTGGAGCTTTTCTGGCTCCTGACTGCCAAAGGCATGCTGAAAACCAAGTATCCTTTGAGTGTACCACACTGAGTGGAGTATGTTTCTCCATTGGGCTCTGGTGGATTCTTACCTTGTATCAGCGAGACTGTGGGGAAACATGGGCAGCTGCCTCTGAGCCCAGCAGGGGATGAGGAGGCTGTCTCTGCCCTGCTGGCCTGTTTGAAGTGGAGCTGGGGATGACAGTTATATTTCTAGTGGCAATGCTTGTCTTCACAGGTAGGTGGGAGTCTGTGGAGCCGTCTTTTTCCAGTGAGTTGGTTCCTGGCCTGACTCCAGGACATGGAGATGCAGTGGCTGCTGAGCAGGTAAGAGCCAGCTGTGTCCTGACACCACAGGATGTTCAGATGGTAGCTTGGGCCAGCTGTGCCAGAGGTGGGAGGTGATGGGGCTTGGGGCTGCCGATTTCTGGGCTGGCACCTGAACTGTTTCAGCTTTTCCCTGGGTTTTACACAGGACCTTGTGTATTTGCTGCAGGGCAAGTTTTTACCACCTTTCCAGTGCTTAGGGCTCACTGTTTGGGGGTGACCACCCCCTGCATCACACTTACACCCTGTCCTTGCCAGTCTGCAGGTGATGAGCTGTCCAAAGAGCTGGAGCGAGTGAAGGGCGAGCTTGGTATGTGGGGCTGGTTGTTTTAGGAGACTGTGCTACACCTGCAATCTAGATGACACCCCCTGCACTTGTACCTGGAGCCCAGTGCCTGCAGCATTGTGGGGATGGGGCTGGTGTCTTGTCTGGGGACAGAGTAGGATCCCAGCCTCTGCCCCATACGGTCTGGGCATGAGGTGTTCAGGATGGGCTGAGCAGACACCTACTTGCCTCCTGCCTGCAGCTAAGAAGACCGCTGAGTGTGAAGCATATCGCCAGACGATCTCCTCCTTGCAGGCTCAGCTCAGAGCAGCAGGTATGTTCCCTCACCCCTGGGTGGGCTGCAGGAATGCTCTGGTGATCCCTTGCTGGTGTAACTGAGGGCTGCTGGGTGGAAGGGACACAGCTCATGGCCTTCCCTGTAGGGAAGGTGATGAGTGCCAGGAGCAGCAATGCTTTGATGCTGCCCTTGCTCCCCAGGAATCTGTCCAATAGGCGCAGCAGCAGAAGAGAGTGGTGACTTGGGGAGTGACTGACAGCTGGCACACAGGGAGAGACTCACAGCCAGCACACGGGACACTCATAGCAGCCACTTTACAGAATCACAGAATGTCATTTGTCTGTTATATTTGTGGCACTCTTGAGTTCACGGGTTTTTCACTCCTTCTGTTTAAAATAAAGGTGTCTTTTCACAGTGGTGTTTGCTGTCTGCTGGCATAGGGCCAATGGCTGGTGCTGCCTGCTGTTCTCCAAAGGGCTGGGCAGAAAGGGCAGGGCTGTGTCCAGCTGTGGTTGGTTCTGCTCAGCTGGAAACTTGAGGTCTGCTGTGTGGAGGAGGTGTGTGCTTGGGGGCTGGAGGCACAGCATGGCTCTGGGGAAGCCTTTCTGGACAAACCTGGTGCTTCCAAGCAGGATGCTTGGATGTGTGGGTGGTGGCAGGCATCTGTATGGGCAGGTCTGTGCCTTAAACTGCCTTCACACTGGATGTGAGAAGAGCCAGTGCTGGCAGATGGCACATTGGGCTTCTGCAGCTGTTAGCTGCTACTTACCGTTTTATTAGCTGGCAGCTTGTGTCAGTGTCTAGGTGGTGGGGAAGCAGCACTTGGGACCCAGTTCCTCACTGTTCCTGCCTGTCAGCGCAGGAAGCTCTGTCCTGCTGCCTTCTCTCCAGCAGGCTGACACAGACACCTTGTCGTGCTGCCTCATGTCTTGGGTGAGGATTTGTAGAGTCCCACTGTTTGGTGCTGGCAGCCCTCAAGGCTGGGCCAGGAAGGATGACCTCCTCCTGCTCCCCTGTGCTCTTGGTGGTGTTTCTGGCCACCCTGGTGTGCCACAGGCAGCCCACACCCCTTCCTGCAGTGGCTGCCATTGCCTGTGCGCAGGGGTGGTTGTGGGGATGCTGGTTATGCTGTCTCCCACCCCTGCTCGGCACTCAGTTGCTGAGGTGAGCAGCTGCGGTGCCGGCACCATCTGCAGTTTTCAAGAAGGGTGATTACAGGCCTGTCAGTCTCGCTTCAGTGCCTGTTAAAATTATGGAGAAGGTTATTCTGGGAGTTATTGAGAAGCACTTGAGAGACAGTACAGTCACTAGTCATAGCCAGCACAGATTCACAAAGGGAAAGTCCAAATTAACCAACCTAATTTCCTTTTTTGACAAGATCACCTGTCCAGTTGACCATGGGAAGCCAGTAGATATGGTGGGTTTGGATTTTAGCAAAGCTTTTGATACTAGCTCTCACAATATCCTTCTGGATAAACTGTCCAGTGTGGGGGACTATGGTGGGACTGTGGATTCACTAACGGAGGGCATGGAAACAGAAATTAGCCTTGAAGATATTAAGGCCTACCTGTGAGAAAGATGGGAATAAAGGAGTATCTGGAGATATTAAGGTGTACCCGTGAGAGGGAAGGGAGTAGAAGAGTAACACTGATGACAGCAAAATTAGCCCATGAGATGCCACTGCTGTAACTTGTAACCAAGTGTGAAGAGACACATGAATTGGTACAACTGTATAAAAATGCACTTGTGACAATAAATTGCATCCACTACTTTCATCCTGGAAGATCTTGGTCTATGTTGCTTGTCCATCTCAACCACCACAGTCCAGCACACCACTAGAAAAGTCCATAACACCCTGGGTAAACAACTGGCTGACGGATTGGGCCCAAAAGTTTATGGTAAATGAGGTTACAACAGGCTGGTGGCCAGTCACCAGTGGGTTTCTCAGGGCCCAATTTTAGCGCCAGTGCTCTTCAATGTTTTAATAAATGATCTGGGTGCGGGAATCACAGGTACATTATGTAAGTTTGCTGATGATACTAAACTAGGAGAGGTATGGACTCCCTTGAAGGTAGAGAGTCAGAGATCTGCATAGACCTGTATGGTGACGGTTTTTACTACTCACAGATTGCTGGATGAGCCCAAATTAAGTTTCACATCAGTTATTAGGCTTAAGTAAATGTGTACTAAATACAATGCATCACCTAGAATTATAAGGTTGCTCAGTTATAAGGTCTGCTGAATTTCCTGAAATCTTAAACTATTTGCTGTGAAGTTCTCATATTTACCAAACTTCCATCTACTTCATGTAAACAGAAGCTGCTACACTGAACATCTGTGAGATAGGGTATGTTTTGCACTGTGCTGCCATTCAGACAAAACAACACCTTCAAGGCTATGAACTATAAACAATATCTACAGCTAAACAAAAGAAAGGCCCATGTGAGATCAGTAAAAAAGAAAGAAGCAAGTGAGAAACGTGAAAAAGTGAGAAGCAAGAAGACCACAGCCCCTGCGGCGATTAGGGTGTGACGTTTGTCTCACTTGTTTTTCCACTCATTCATAGACCAGGTCCAAGGACATTCACACATCCCAGACACTGGGGGGCAGTCACCCGGCCCGAGATACCATTCTCACGAGTCTGGGCTATAACTTTTTACAATTATGAGAAAGATACTTCAAAGTAATCTGTCCAAGGCCCTTTATATTTTATTACGTTAGTATTATGTCTTCGACCCTCCGATGGTCATGTTAGTATTGATCTTCCTTTATCATCCAGGTGTCTGGAACCACACATCTTGTTTTCCCACATTTTACTTTCCAACAGCCTCAAACATCGCTATTGAACTAAATAATGGTGTGAGGGACAGATGGATAGTCCATAAGGATATAAAAATCCAGAGATTTCTATGTGTGGGGGAACCTCTGCAAAGGCACCCAGCTCAAGCCAACCCTCCTGTTATACCACTCCATTAAATAATTTATTTCTATGAACTCCAATGCTGAGAGTTTGCTTCGAGAGACCTGGTATCCAGACTTCGGAGCAACCTGACACCAGGCCTGTGGAGAGGATGGGAACAGGCTGAGATGCAGAATAATGACTTTGAAATCCTAACCAAGTGATATAATGAATTGGATGTGCATATATAACCCTTTGGCCATAAATACATACAATCCCATACATGTTTTCCCTTACCCTCTATGTCTCTTAGACTTAAACTGTTGATTAAGTTTGGATCCCACAAGACCCAGGCTCCTTTCTGAGAAGGAGTTTAGAAAGCAAGGTGGTCTGTTATGAACCTGGTGCCTGAAGAGGAGGGCCTTCCTCTACCCTTGTGCATCTCCTGTCCCCATATAAATCCCACATGAGTCACATATAAATCAGTAGAGGGACATGAGACTATTAGAGCATGTCCACAAGAGGGCGACCAAGACAGTGAAATGCTTTGAAGGCACGACAGGAGGTCACTCGGTTTGCTCAGCTTGGAAAAGGCTGAAGGGTGACCTCGTCACAGTCCACAGCTTTCTCACAGGGGTGCAGTGGAGGGGGAACTGCTGATCTCCTCTCTCTGGTGACCAGAGATAGGACACAAGGCAACTGAATGAAGCTGTGTCAGGGGAAGTTCAGATGGGACAGTAGGAAAAAGTTCTTCACTGAAAGGGCAGTTGGTCACTGGAACAGGCTCCCCAGGGAAGTGGTCACAGCACCAAGCCTGTCAGAGTTCAAGGACCATCTGGATGATGTACTTAGTTTAGTTTTAGGTAGTCCTGTGAGGAGCAGGGAGTTGGACTTGATGATCCTTATGGGTCCCTTCCAAATTGAGATATTCTGTGATTCTATGCTCCTGTCATGGAAGGTGATGGGGTTCCAAGGGCTGAATTTGATCTGCTTCTGCAGGGCTTTTGGCCCCCTCTCTGGGCTGGAGCCACTTCCTATCCTCCTTGGTGTTGGCTGTTCGCGCCCTGCCACTGTTTGCCTTCCTGCTGCTCCTGTTTGGACATGTGCTTGGCTCGCTCCATGCCTCTGCCTGCTCCCAGCCCTTGGCCTATGCTGCTGGATCAGGGCCCTGAACTGGGTGGAGGGGAGAGCTGTAGTCTGGGGGGTGAGGATGTGGCACTGACACATTGGATGTGGAGCTGCATGTGAGGTCTGGGAGCTGGAGCCATGTTTGGTGCCCTGGTGCTGCTCCCTGCCTGAAACTTCCTCCTAACATCTGCTGTCGCAAGACAGTTTCTGGGAATAGGCGAGTCTTGGTGTCATTCCCCCCTCATGACTCTGCGTACTCAGGATCTGCTTGGCTAGGCTGGGGTGTCCCCCTATGGAGCCCTGATGTGCCCATGGTGCTGCTGGTCCTACCCGAGAGCACCCTCAGCGATGGCGATACCCGCGGTACTGCAGGTAGCCAGGTTTTGGTTCAGCAGGTCCCTGCCTGATGCAGGCAGCCCAAGAAGCAGCAGGAAGCGCCCACACACTAACAGCCACGCTGCGGGGGATTTCTAGATCTTGATCTCAGGCTCACTTCCTTAGTAGAGTGTGCACAGCCAGGAAGGGGAGGAGGCATGGTAAGCCACGGTTCATTCATCTTCCAGGGCTGAGAGCGGGAGGAGAGCCTTCGTCACTGCCTGGCAGTTTCGTTCACAGGATGCTGCGTGGTTTTCCTCACCTTGAGGTCATTTCGCGGAGACTTTATGTCTCCCTGGCCCTCATGTGTCCACCCGGGGGGGGGAGGCGGGGTGGGCAGACACCCAGCGTGGGGCCTGTAGAGCCCTGCCCAGTGCTCCTGCCTGCTTCACTGCCAACGCTGGAAGCCTGTTGCCTCTGCATCCTCGGCAGCAGCGCTGAAGCAGAGTCTTGCCCGCGATACCAGGGAGGGGCTGACTCACCTCCCAGCATCGCTACCTGTTTGAGTGGGTGCTCACGACATGTGAACGCTGGGTTGCA
Source organism: Patagioenas fasciata (assembly GCF_037038585.1). Classification (NCBI taxonomy): domain Eukaryota; kingdom Metazoa; phylum Chordata; class Aves; order Columbiformes; family Columbidae; genus Patagioenas; species Patagioenas fasciata. Next base: position 19,280,631 of record NC_092530.1, read on the forward strand.
TCAGGAGCCAGTTTTCTGTGTGGCTGGTCCCAGCCTGCCTGCTGGAGGGAAGGCTGCTGGCTGCCGCCTCGCTGCTGGCTGCCGGCCTGAACGGTCCTCCCAAGACTGGTGTTTCTCATCACTTAGAGCTGCCTGTTGCTCCCGCAGCAGAGTTGAGGAGGCTGTAGCGGAGCAGTGCGGGCGCTGGCCGGGACCCCCTCCCTGCGGAGCACATGGGGGTCGGGGCAGAGCCCCCCTCTCCGCCCCGGGCTGAGCTCCGGCCACACTCCCTGCGGCAGGGCTGGCCTCCCCACTGCTCCCCAGCCCTCGCCTCGCTCCAGCCCCGGAGGGGGAAGGCCGGGCCAGGCTCTGCCACCTCCTGGCACATCTAGGTTCGGCGGACCCTCACCGCCCTCTCCGTGGCTGATGCCGCCGGCAGTACGGTCCCTTGCCCTGGACTCGACATTGCCGCCCGCAGCAGTCGCACACCCGGGGGCCGAGCCGCGTCTGACCCGCCCCCCCCGCCCCGGTTCTATTTATGACATATCTATATACTATACATATACACTTTTTTTTTTTTTTTTTTAAATCTGTGATCTGGCGGGTCTCGGTGCGTGGAACTGGGCACGGGTGGGGCCGAGAAGGGGCAGGCTTCCTGGGACGGCGGGGCGGGTCTGCGGGGCGGCTACCCCGAAGGCGGGGGTGAGCGCCGGCGCCTGTAAACGGGGCGGCTCGGGGGGGGTGCGCACGGGCAAGGGGCGGGCGGAGACGTTACGCTCTCCAACCCCTTCACCGGCAGAGGTGGCGGCGCCGGTCTCGAGGCGAGCGGAGCGGAACGGGGCCGCACCGGAGCAAGCCGAGCCGCACCGAACCGAACCGCACCGCACCACCGGTGAGTCGCGGCGGGCGCCGCCGCCGGGCCAGGCGGGTCCTGGTGCAACGGCTGCCGCGCTTGCATCAGCCGCCGCCCGCACGTGGAGTCGGTACGGGCGGCAGTCGGGTCCCGCCGCGGCATCCCGCCCCCGTCCCGCCATCTCCGGGGCAGCGCCGGGCTCCTCGGCGGGACGGAGCGCGGCTGGCAGCCCCCGGGATCAGAGATGCGCCCACGGGGGTTGGGACGAGGCTCTTGAGCGGGGGCTGGCGGGCCCCGGCACTTGCCCCAAGCCGTGGCGGCATGCGGGTGGGCAGCGGGATGCGGGTGAGCAGCGGGATGCGGGTGAGCAGTGGGATGCGGCAAACAGCGAGAGGGTCCTGCCGGCGGGAGCTGTCGCCCAACACGTTGCATCCCCTCCTCTGCGCGCTCTCCATCGCCAGCATGACAGCGTGGCTTTTTGTGAGTCACCTCCCCGGCCATGAGCCGAGCCTCCCTGGAACCAGCCGACCCGGCTGAGCGGCTTGCCCAGTCCAGCTCTGACGGGAGCTGCTGGGGGTCTCGGTGCATAATGTGCTCCTTTCACTGGGCGCGGCAAGTCCCAGCACAGCAGGGCCTGCCGGCGTTAGGAAGGGGAGGCTCTCCCACATCTTCCTGCTTGGTTGCTGTTCGCGCTTTTTTTCTCCGCCGCTGCTCTGTTTTCTGCTGCCAACCCCAAGCAGAGCTCACACTGAGCTTCAGAAACCCTCGGAGCAATCGAGCAGAACTGGAGAAGGCAGCCAGAGCCGTGCAGGCAGTGGCTGGGGGGTGTGCCGGTGCTGGGGCACTTGTTTTTCCCCTGAAACCTGGCCCAGAGGCTGCCCAGAGCTGGGAGAGTTCCTTGGGCCAAGGCTGAATGTGCCACGTACCAGCTCAGGAGGACGTTTCTCCAGAAATTGGATGGTTTGCTGGTTATAAGGAAGCTGGTGGCTGCTACTGCAACTCTGGTAATCCCCTTCAGTGGAAAAGGGTCACAAAGTCATCCTTGTGTGTACTTTACACTGATCCATACAGCGCAGCGTTGGTGCTGCCCCGGGCACTTGTCTAGAGTGTGTTTCATTTCCCAACAAAGGGAGCAGCCTGTGGGGAGAAGGCACTGGTGGACAAGTGGTCCAGTGCTGGGCACAAGGTGCCAGCTGCAGATCTGAGCATTGGGAAGCTGCTTACCTTGTGGCTCTGCTCAGCCTGCGCAGGCTGCCTGCTCTACAGAGTGCTCATCTTCCAGAGGTTTTTGGGGATGAATGGCTGCTGTGAACAAAGGGAGTGGCCGTGTTGCACATTTAGGGCAATTGCAGCCTGCGGAGCATACAGGCTCCTCAACAAGGACTGCCAGCACGTGAGGAATGTGTGCCAGGGTCCTGTGCTTGTGCATCTGGCCATACATCTCTGCTGAGGGTGTAGTGCAGATGCTGGGAGCAAAGGAGGAACAGCAATGTCCCAGTAAGTCAGCCCGGCCTGCCAAATCCTCTGCTGGAGGAATGCTTTGTTTCACTGCCATCCCTGTTGCACATGCCCACGCATAAGGCCTGAGGGATGCTCCAGCAGTCAAGCTTGGACTGCGGGATCTCCAGGCTGCCAAATCATTGCGGAGTTGCTGGGAGACAGTGGGCAAGCTCTGGGACATGCCCGGCAGCCCTGTGGTGGAGACCACACAGGGCTTGTGCAATAAGCCTGTTTCCCACTGTGGACTTGCTGGGTTTCTCCCTCGCCTTGCTCTCCTGGTGCAGGGGCTGTGCAGGTATGGTGTGCGCAGCCCCATGGTGCTTCGAGGCAAGCTGTCGTGGTCTGCCCCACCAGTGTGGTGGGTGCTTGGTGCTGACGGGTCTACCAGGAGCAGGCACAGCTCCTGTGGGCATCACTGCCTGCCCTGGTCCCTGCAGTGTGGGTTCTGCTGCCTGCAGGACACTGAGCTTCATGCTCCTCTGGTCCCTTCTCTTGCAGGGGTTTTGAGCAGCTGAGCACCACCCACGAGAGGACAAGATGTTCGGGGGAAAAATGACCAGTGTTGGGAAGAAGCTGATCCGCCGGCGCATGGTGGATCTGAGCTCTGAGGACACTCATTTTGCACGCTGCCTCTCCACGCTGGACCTCATAGCCCTGGGGGTGGGCAGCACGTTGGGGGCTGGCGTGTACGTGCTGGCTGGGGAGGTGGCCAAGGACATGGCTGGTCCCTCCATCGTTCTCTGCTTCCTGGTGGCTGCTCTCTCATCGGTACTGGCTGGACTCTGCTATGCAGAGTTTGGGGCACGTGTCCCCAAGACTGGCTCTGCCTACCTCTACAGCTACGTCACCGTTGGTGAGATCTGGGCTTTCACAACTGGCTGGAATCTCATCCTCTCCTATGTGATAGGTACGGAGCCAGGCAGAGTGTTGGCATGTGTGCCCAGGCTCCTTCCAGCACTGCACTGGCAGTGTGGGGGGCTCATGGGGACAGCGTGTGTTGCTGCGGGAGCAGAGTGTGGGGTGGGATCAGCAGGGAGGTGAGTGCTGGGATGGAAGTGGCTGGTGCTGCTCTGCCCTGGGCTTGGACTGATGAACAGGTTTGTCATTGACCAGGTACAGCCAGTGTGGCTCGAGCCTGGAGTGCGGCATTCGACAACATCATCGGTAACCACATCTCCAATTTCTTCATGAACAAGACCACAGTGCACGTGCCAGGGGTTCTGGCTGAATATCCAGACTTCTTTGCTGTGATATTGATTGCGCTGCTCACTGGTGAGTGTGTAGGAGCAGCTCTGTGGCACTGCAGGTGATGGCATGGGAGCCTGGAGAGTTCCCCACTCACCCCTTCTGTCCCCGCAGCATTGTTGGCCTTTGGTGTTAGTGAATCCGCCCTCGTGAACAAAATCTTCACGGCAGTGAACCTGGTGGTGTTGGGCTTTGTCATCATCGCTGGCTTTGTGAAGGGAGACATCAAGAACTGGCAGCTCTCAGAGAAGGACTACATCAACCGCTCGGATGTCAGGTGAGGAAAGCAACCGTGCCAGACCAGGGCCCGTCACAGGGCTAGCACCAGCCCCGCTGTCCACGCTCCCTGTGGCAGCTGCTCTCTTCCCTCCTTTCCAGTAAAAAAGCCTTCGGCTCTGGCGGCTTTGTCCCCTTTGGACTGGAAGGGATTCTGACCGGTGCTGCCACCTGTTTCTATGCCTTCGTGGGCTTTGACTGCATCGCCACTACAGGTACCAAGTTGGGTGAGGGCGGTGCCAGCATTTCCCCAGCGCAGCTGGCGGATGGCTGGGACCTGCTGGGGAGGATGCTCTGTGGCGTGGGAAACAGCCTGTCGCACCATCCCTGGGAGGCCTCCCCGTGGCAGTTCTGTCCCCAGCTGGGCCAACACAAAAGGACTCCCAGCCTGCCCTGCCCCAGGAAAAGGGGCTCCACACACTGTGCGGTGAGAGCGGGGCTGCACCCTGACTGTGCAGGCAGCTCCCAGGGCAGCAGGGAGCCTTTCCGCTGCTGAGACGAGGCTGCAACAGCGCTGGGAATTGCTAGTGCCTCCTGGTTATTTCCCAGCTTCAAGCAACATTTTTCTAAATGACTGAGTTCATGCAGAACCGCCACTCTCCGGAGCGCAGGAAGCCCTCTTAATTTACTCTCATTCCTCCGGAATCTACTTAGTGGGTGGCTGGTACAGGCTGTTCTGCCTGACCTCCCTGCCTGTGCCTCCCTGCCTGTGCCTCCCCGCCCCCAGGAGCTGCCCGGCAGCTCCCTCCATCCCTCCTACGGTCCCAAGCCCCTTGCTGGGGAGCAGGAGAGCAGGGCTTTTGCAAAGGCTGGGGAGCAGAGGGCACAGTGCTGTGTTGCCCTGCCTGTGCAGACAGAGGGTCCACTTTCTGCAGGCTCTGGTGGGAGCAGAGAGCTGGCACGGCCGGAGGGGCTGCAAGCCCAGCTGCCAGGCAGCCGCATGCCTGGAAGCGGGGGCTGTAGCCACGTGCTTCTGTTCTCAGCAGTGCTGAAGCCTCTGCCAGCACAGCAGAATGCTGGGGACCCCTGCTCTCCAACAGCCCCTGCCTGTGCTGCCATGGAAGGTCCCTGCTGCAGCTCATCCCCAGAGCCCGCTGCCCTGCTCTGTGCCACAGAGTGGGGATGGATGCTCTGAAGCCCTTACTACAGGAAAGACATGGTTCTGTTGGAGCGGGTCCAGAGGAGGCCACAAAAATGATCAGAGGGCTGGAACAGCTCTACTGTGAAGACAGCCTGGAGAAGAGAAGGCTCCAGGGAGAGCTTATTGTGGCCTTTCAGTACTTAAAAGGGACCAATAAGAAAGATGGACACAGACTTTTTAGAAGGGCATGTTGCAACAGAAGAAGGAGTGATGGTTTTAGACTAAAAGAGGGGAGATTCAGGCCAGACGTGAGGAAGAAATTTTTTACTATGAGGTTGGTAAAACACTAGCACAGGTTGTCCAGAGGGGCGATAGATGCCTCATCCCCAGAAACATTCAAGACCAGGCTGGACAGGGCTCTGAGCAACCTGGTCTAGTTGAAGATGTCCCTGCTCATTGTAGGGGAGTTGAACTAGATGAGCTTTAAAGGTCCCATCCAACCCAAACTATTCTATGAGTCTGTGCTGCCTCTTGTCTCCACACAGGGGAGGAAGCCAGGAACCCACAGCGCTCCATTCCCATTGGAATCATTGTGTCCCTCCTCATCTGCTTCGTGGCTTATTTCGGGGTCTCTGCGGCCCTGACCCTCATGGTGCCCTACTTCCTCCTGAACAAGGAGAGCCCCCTGCCTGAGGCTTTCAAGGCGGTGGGCTGGGAGCCTGCCCGCTATGCTGTTGCCGTTGGATCGCTGTGTGCCCTCTCCACCAGGTAGGACTGTCTCTATCCCTGGTACCTCCTGGGGACCAGCAGCAGGAGTTCTGGCTGCGCTGGTGATTTGCCCTGTCCAGCTGCTCTCCTGCTGCCAGCAGAGATCTGGTCCTGACCCTGTCTGGGTGTGGACAGCTTGCCTGGCAGGCCCTGAGCCATCTCTCCCCATGGCAGCTTGCTGGGCTCCATGTTCCCCATGCCCCGTGTGATCTATGCCATGGCAGAGGATGGGCTGCTCTTCAAGTTCCTCTCCAACATCAACAGCCGCACAAAGACCCCTCTGTCAGCCACTGTCGCCTCGGGTCTCCTTGCGGGTAAGGCTTCCAGCTGCCACCTCACACTCAGCCCCACGGTGGTCTGGAGTCATTGCTCATGCTGTGTGTCCTCGTTGCAGCGGTGATGGCCTTCCTGTTTGACCTGAAGGACCTGGTGGACCTCATGTCAATTGGCACGCTGCTGGCCTACTCCCTGGTGGCGGTGTGTGTGCTCATTCTGCGGTGAGTGCCTTCTCTCACGTGGCGGTGCACGGCGTGGATATGCCATGTGTCAATCCTGGGGCTTGTGGCCACAGCTTTTTCCTGGGGGGACACAGCCTTGGGAAGCATCAAGCCCCCAAGATGGGGGCTGCTCACAAGAGCCAGCGTGGTGTCTCTGGGCTCACCCCCGGGGTGGCTGTCATGGGGCCGCTGCTGGAGCAGCATGTGGGGCTGAAGGAGTGGGAGGGGTGTGAGTGTGCTACACACTGTCCCCTGGGCTGGGAAGTTCCTCGGGCTCTGCTGCAGCTTGTTCCATCTGCTCAGGTACCAGTCCGGGCAGCTGAACTCCTCAAAGGCCATGGAAATGCTGGAGCTGAATGGGAATGAGGAGGAGAGGGTGATCATGAACCCCATTGTTACCGCTGCCGGTGCCCAGCAAAAAGAGACACTGTCTCTGGCAAAGCTCTTCAACCCACCTGGAGACAATCCCACCAGGATCTCGGGGCGCATTGTCTACGTCTGTGTCTCTGTTATCGGTGAGTGACTGGGAGCTGGTGGCTGATGTCTCCTCCAGCCAGGGGCCGAAGTGTTTTGGTGTGTCTCTGCAGAGCCGGGAAGGGATGGTAGGCATACTGGATGGAGGAGAGCAGGCATCAGACCTGTTCTGCCCTGAGCAGGGTGCCAAGCACAGGGCATAGCTGAAGTCTGGGATGCGTGGAGGCTGATGGAGGACATGGGTGCTAAGCCAGGCATGTGTGGATGGTCATGGGAGCTCCCTGTGACAAGCCTAGCCCAAGCTAGCCACCCAGTGAGTGTGGTCCCCAGGCCCAGAGAGTGCTGGGGCTTGGCCAGCAAGGTTTGATCTGCCCATCAATGGATTCATTGTGCAGCCAGAGTGGGGAGGCTGAGCCAGGCCTGGGTAAGTGTCAGAGCTGGGTTCGAGCGCAGCCGAGTGCAGGCTCCCCTTGGCTTGCTGGGCTGTCGAGTTCCCCTGGCAAGGCACTTTCCTGAGGTGCTGGGATGGGTGTTGGAGCCACCACGTGATCAAGAGGAGTAGGTACCTCAGCCCAGCTGTTGGCAAGGCTTGGGGTCCCAAGGAGACCATGTGCCCTGCAGCCTCCTGACTGCCCCCTCCATTGCAGCTGCACTGATCACTGTCATCTGCGTGGTCCTGACCCTCAAGGTGAATGCGCTGAAGGATGCCAGCGTGGGCTGGATCACGGCTCTGGTGCTGCTCCTGGTGGCTCTGCTCATTCCCACCATCATCGTTTGGAGGCAGCCGCAGAGTGACGCACGGTTGAATTTCAAAGTGAGTGCAACCCCCCGCAGCCTAGTGTCTGCACCCCCATGAGCCCCTGGCAGGGTCTGGGCTGCTGCAGGGTTTGCCAGGACTCACTGCCGAGCAGTCACCGTCCAGAAAAGCCCAGGTTCCTGAGACACGGCTCTCTGAGGTGCAGTCCCCAGCAGAGAAGTGCCAAGGTGCTCTCCAGGCTGTGGGAGTCCTCTGTGGCCAGGTGCATCCTTGAGCCTGGCTGCATCCCTCAAGGTGCAGCTGACATGGCATCTCTTGTCCCTCTCAGGTACCTTTCCTCCCACTCCTGCCAATCTTCAGCATGTTCGTTAACATCCTGCTGATGGTACAGCTGAGTGCTGGCACCTGGGTGCGGTTTGCCATCTGGATGGCTGTGGGTAAGTGTCCTGCAGAGGGGAGCGTGGTACTCACAGGGTCTCCCCTGGGTAGCTGTTGCCCAGGGTGGCAGCCCACTGCTGTGCATTTCAGTGTGGAAACTGTCCCGCAGGTTTTATGATTTACTTCGGCTATGGGATTCGGAATAGCGTGGAAGGGAAAAATGCAGAGGAACCCTGTGCCACAGTAGAAAAGCCCCTGCACCACCCTGGAGGGGACCTTGGCCCCGGCACTGCTGCGATTTGAGAGACCGGGCACCAGCACTCCGTGGACCTCTGCCAGTATTCCCACTCGGGGACAAGGTCATGATCCACATGGTACATCCATCCCATCCCACAGGGAGCAAGTCCCAGGGTCAGGACACAGAGCCGGGCTATGCGCTGCCCTTTCCCCTGGCAGAGCAGTGGTCAGGGAGACACGTCCCCAGGCTGGTTGGGAGCGCTGGTGGCCCGGGGCTGATGTCTCATCCCCCAACCCTGCCAAGTGGCAGTGACACCAGCATGGCCCTCCCATCATGGAAGATACTGTCAGAAATGCTGCTTTCCCTGCGCACAAGAGTCCCCATGTGATGGTGCAGCTCTGTTTGTTCCGTCTGTCCATGTGGCTGTGGTCACCACCTCCTCTTTGTGCTTTCCAAGCACCAGGTGTGTACATGGCTGCTATGACTGGAGCCTTGTGATGAGGCTTGTGTCTTGTTCTGGTACTGCCAGCATCCCAGTGCTCCTTGGCAGCACAGGGCTCAGCTGGCCAAAACCCAATTTGTGCCTGGGATTCGCATCCCGCACTGAGCCCTTTGCTGTCCCGGCAACACTGCTTGGTGTGAGCATCTCACTTGGTTGTCTGTGAAGATGTCTGCAGTGTAGCCACACCAGTGTCCAACCTCGTATGCTTTTGTATAGTTGATATTTTAACATTGACTTTTATACTTATTAAACTAAATGTCTTTTAAGTGCTTGGCTCTGTTGGTCCCGTCGCATCTTGTGTTAATGCCCTGTGGTCACAGACCCCACGTGCTGCCGGGCTGGGTGCCAGGCTGGTGCCAGTGCAGAGCAGGGCTTGGCTGTGCTGGGTGAGCTCCCTGCCCTAAAACTGCCATCTGGAGCCACCAGCCCGCACACTGTCGCCAGGGACCGTGAGCCGGTGAGCCAGGAACCATGGAACAGCTGTGGGCAGGACACCAGCCTGCCATGGCTCTGCCCTGCAGAAGCTGTGCTGCCTGGGACTGTGTCACCAGGTCTCAGGGCAGCAGCTCCACTTAAGTATTTGGAAATACCTCCTTGAGGCTCCAGCAATGGCCTGTGGAAGAAGCGTGGCTGCATCCACATGAGAAGATGATGATTTCCCCGATTCTGGTCTGGTCTAAATCACCCCTGACAGATTATTTTGCAAAATAAACTAATTTAGGGCAGATGGATCTTGCATGCATTTAGCATCTCTCTCTGTTTCCTGGCAGTGGAGCAGAGTCACTGCACGGTCAGTGGTGAGGGCCCCCACACCATCAGCTCTGCTTGGGCCCTGGGCTAGAGCTCAACCCTGCCCCAGGACTGTGCCTGGGGGGACAGTGCTGCAGCACCTGCTCTGGCCCCATGCCGGGCACTGCCTGTCCTGCTGCCCTGGGCCAGGGTGCCCTGCCAGAGCCTCCAGCTCCAGCCCTCAGGTGCAGCTGACTCTTGCTACTGGCTCCTTGCAGGTGCTTCCAGCTCTCCAGGTCATGCCAGTGGCTCGGTGTGCTGCACTGGGTCCCATCACCCTGCCTGGTGGGTATCTTCTGGCTGGGGGCAGCACATGGGGACCTGCTGAGCCCGCAGTGCCCCCAACATCCATGCACCTGGGTTCAGGTGCTGTTGCCCAAGCCTAGCAGGCAATGGGGCAGTGATAACGGCTGCAGCTCTCACCCCGTGGCTTGGCACTGCTGCAGCCTCTCATGCCTTGCTTTGTGCACATGTCCCCATGCATGTGTGCATGTCCACACCCATGGCTGTGTGTGGGTCTGTTCATGCCCATGGGCATGTCTGTGCCTGGCTCCAGGCCATCCCACTGAGCACTGACGTCCCATCCTGGGCACCCATTGGGACTGGCAGAGCTCCAGACATAGAGTGGGGTACTGGAAGCCCTGAGCAGCTCCCACTGGGACAGCCCAGCAGGGAAGCAGCTGTCTGGCAACCACCAGTCCATGCCAGTGTGGTGGGCTGGTGGCATCCTGCCATGGGTGCAGGTGCTGGAGAGAGCACAGCAGCCCTGTCTACCCCTGGGTCTCGTGCTGGGCACCCTGTTCACTCTCGTGCCCTGTGCTGGGCACCCTATCCTTGGCTGCCTGCCCCAACCCTGGGACTCTGCATCCTTCTGCCATCTGCCTCCTTCTGCCCCACCCCAGCTGGCAGAGCTGCCAGGGATGGCACTGCATCCTCCGCCAGGCAGTGCCTCTGCCTTTCCCAGGCCCCACTGGTGTTATTGTACATCTCGGTGCATCAGTTCGTGGGTGAATAACACCCAGCCTGAGCCCCAGCATGTTGCTGGCACAAGGGAGCAGCCCGTGCTGCTGCTGTACCAGCCTGCGTGTGGGCTGCTGAGATGCTGTGAGAGCAACCCAGGGCTCCATCGTGCAGAGAGGGGCCCGGATGGAAGTGTGTTCCTGGGTGAAGGCTGTCAGGTGCTGGAGGCTGCAGGGTGTGCTTTCCCATCCCGTGCCAGCCTGGAAGGGGCCATTTTCAGGGTTGAGAAAATGCAGCAAAAAGCACATCCTGGCTTTGCCACTGAGGGGCCTGGTCCCCAGCCTTGCACGCAGCTGCTTGTCGTTTGCCTCGTCAGCCAGGGAGTTTCCATCCAAATTCACAGCACAGGCTGTGTTCTTGCCTGCCGCCCAGCCATAGGCCTCCCTGAGGCAGCTCCAGCCCCGGCAGAACGGCTGGCAGAGCCCTGGAGAGAGCCAAACAAGCTTGGAGCTGCTCCCCTGACTGTGCCTCTGCTCCAGCATGGGTGCCAGGCAGACTGGGCACAAGTGCAGGCAGCAGGGAGGGCTGGCTCCTGTTTCAGTGCTGTCCTGCTGGCTGTAATGCTGTGGGGGCTGCTCAGACAGGCCCCTCTTGGGGCTACAGCCAGGGCTTGGTTTGTGGTTCCCCTCTTGTCATCCCACCTGGATTTAAAGGGGAGCTGGAGGGCTGTTGGCTCTGGCTGCGTTTGGCCCCAACCATGCTGAGGGGCAGGCAGTTGGGGCAGCATGGCAGTGATGACATGCTCTTGCTGTGGGCCATACTGGGGATGCAGCACGGGGGGGTCAGGGAGTGCAGAGAGCTGGTGGGTCTCAGGCCCTCTCCCCATTTGGCTCCAGCCCATCCCCTGTGACTTTCATAACCCCCTGCACTGCTGCATGTCCAGTGCAGACCCCGGTTACCTTCAGGGAACAAAGGGCTTTCCCAGTGGAGGTGGGATCGGAGCAGCTCTCTCTGTGCACCAGCTGCTTGCTGAGGAAGAGCCTTTGGGGAGGCTGCTGAGAGGAGCCCGTGTGGCTACACAGGCTTAGGACAGGATGGAGATGGAGGGCTGTGTTGCTGAGCGGTTGGAAGGAGAGCTGGCACTACTGAACCTGTCCCCTGCACCGTGCCCCTGCCAGAGCAAGGATGGCCCTGGCACGTGGATATAGCAGCAGAGTAAACTGTAAATTGGATACAATGATGTGCTTAGGAGTTAAAATAGGCTGGCTTGTCTGCACTGCCCTGTGACATCAAATACTTCAACCCAAGGAGTTAATGTGCATTTTTCTTCCCTGCAGCACCAGCAAGCAGGTACTGTCAGATCCTCCTCCCCACAGGTGACCAGCTGGTGGAGTGGAGATGTGGCAGCTGCTCAGTGGGATGCATCCATCAGCAGGGCTCTAGCCCTGGAATCTGGGGAATACACCCTGGGCTAGATGGGGTTACTGGTGCAACGGAGAAAACTCATCAGCTTGTGGTGTTTCTGCATCAATCTTGGGTTGCACTGTAGGGCCTCACTGTTCAGGAGAGCAGAGCCAGTGCTGGGTGAGATTACTATCTCTCCTTACTCACCCAGCTCCAGGCAGGTCCCAGCCTTTCTACTTTCTGTGGTTAACAGCTTAAGTATGCATGACCCAGTAGATGGTATGAGACTGTGAGTGGCCTATAATACTCACAACCCTGAGCTGTGGCAGATGGCCAGCTCTCTAATCGTGCAGGCTTAACGCTTTCCTTGCTTTGCTTTTGTAGGTCTGGCACAATGACTCGCTGCCAGGTGGTTGCTCTTCTCTTGCTCTCTTCTCTTGCCAGTGCTGCAGCTGGTAGCCTGGTTCCCACTCCTGTTCCCCAGTCTGTGCTGCAACTCACCAAAAGGCAGTTCTTGTCACAGCCCATCCTGAAGCTGACAACACACTGCAGCGACACCTGCACCCAGCAGGAGTCTGTCCTGGGCCCTGAGGACTTCCAGAAATAACTCTCTTATGAGAGGGTTTATCCCAATGGAACCCACACCCTCGCCATGGTGGAAGCGAGTCCGCTGGTAGAGTGGTGCAGAGAAGAGACAGTGAAGTGGCATGTATGACACAAGTGGCAGATTTATGGCACAGACAAGTGATTTTCCATCACTGGGAACCACTTGCTGATGAACTACCCCTTCTCTGCCACTGTGGGGACGTCCACAGGCTGCACGGCTGTGCTGGTGTCTGAGCAGCGCATCCTCACTGCTGCCCACTGTGTTCATGATAGCAAAGACTATGTGAAGGGGGCCAAGAAGATCAAGGTGGTGTTCCTGATGTTGAGGCAGGCAATGGGATAGGGACAGGGAGGCTGGTGATGCACTGGGCTCGGGCGCAGCACACACAGGTGCCCATGGACTAGATCCAGGTCCCCAGTTTGGTCAGTATGGGCTCCAGCTATGCTTTTCTGGCGCTGAGCAGGCTATGCTAGTGCCCACACATGAAGCTGATGGCAGCTCTGGCAGAGGAGAAAATGGCTGGGAAGAGGATTCATTTCTTAGGGTTTGACAGTGACCACCCAGATGAGTTGGTCTACTGCTTCTGTGGTGTAGAGGGTGAGATGGTCCATCTCATCTACCAGTACTGTGATGCCAGGCCTGGTGCATCCCACTCTGGGGTGTTTGGCAAAGTGTGGGATCCCATATGACACAAATGGGAGAGGAAGCCAATCAGGGTCTTCTGAGGGCATCAGTGGCTGGAAGCGTCTGGGAGACACCACAGTTGTAATGTTGCCATTCATCTGACAGCTCTGAAGTTTGCTCAGATTTATTACAGAATCAAAGGGGACTCCAAAAGCTGAACACTCACACTGAATGAAAACCACAGCCTGCCTCTTCCACTCCTCAGTGCAGATAGCTTTGACTGTGGTGTTCCTGAGTGAGAGCGTGGCCAAGAAGCCTGAGAAGGAGCAACATTTCCTGGCAAAACTGCTCCACTTTATTCTGTTCTCTGTCATGGAGGGAGAGAGTCTCCACAGATTACAAGGAATCCAGCAGAAACTCGCTGGAATCCAAGTCCTGATGCCACAGGAAGCCTGAAGGGTGGTTTAAGCTCCTTTGGTTGGTGCTGGCCTGAACTCAGCATCAGGGGTCTTTGCAGAAAAAGCTTGCCTGTCGGTCAGGGAACATGGCCTCTCCGTCCAGCACGTTAACACCTCACGACCTGGAGAGGCAGCCACTTGTTTGCTGCTAAGCCGTACCTGGTTTCTCTTGGGTCTCATGAAGTCTCTCGGTCTGTTCGCTGCACTGCCCAGCTTGGTGCTGCCCCAGCAACAAGAGGACAAAGGGTTTTCTCTCTTAATGTAGGACCTTTGTGTGCTGATGAAAGGTGTCTGAAAAGCAGCCCTGGAGCCTGAGTCTTCTGGGCACAGAGTGTGCCATGCCAGGAGCCCGGCCAGGGCAGGAGAGGCTGCTCCAGGATCCTGGCAGCCACTGTGCTTGGGAACACTCTTGGCAAGGACATCTCTTCTGACTGCTGCAGCATAGTGCCATGTGGGTACCTACACATGGCAGCACAGGCCACGGGCTGGGAGCACCTAATGACTTGTAAACTTTCTCATCTCTTTGGTTCTGTCTGGGATTGCTGTAGGAGGAAGGGAATCCTGACATCTACTACAGCTGCAGTATTTGAGATGGGTTCTTTTAGGCAAATACATGTATTTGAAAAAAGTCTGCACAAATCTCTTTGCAAAGGTTATGTTGAAAGAGGAAAGGTGCATAGATTGCTAGCTCTGGTTTGGGACTCGCTGAAGGAGACCACTCTTCCTCCAGACTGAAGTGAATGTGACAGGGAGATCTGTGTAGAGCCAAAATCACAGTATCTTGCAAAAATAGGGACTGATGCCTCCTGCAGTCATAAAACAGCCCAGGTACCTGGCCGAACAGATCTCTGCATGTTCTGTCACATACATAGAACTGGTGTGTCCAATTGGCCACACCAGGCTCTTCCAGGAGCAAATGGAAAGCTTGCCTTATGTTTCCCTACCTCATACACAAGAGATTCCTTTGCTAATCCTAGAATTTAATGGCTGACATCTCTCCCTGTCTTCCTTAAGTTTTCCCATTTCCCTGCTGTGTTTGCCCAGGCAATTATTCCCTCTGTAATTCATATTCTCCATGAAGGGCCTCATGCTGCTGTGCCAGGCTGGACAGATGACTGCTTGTATTTTTTGCTCTTAAGTCAAATGTCCTGCTCCTTTTCACTGCATGTCAGGGGGAGCCGCTTCACAGGTTTCTCAAAGCTGTCATTGCTTAAACCTGCTGAAGACTAAACATGCCGTTCCTTCAAGAACTGTGACAGTTGTACAGGCACAGCAATCTGACTTGGAAAACAAACAGGTAGGACACATTTCAACAAATGAAATGTAACACCCTCCCTCCCCCCAGTTATCAACACTTCAGGGTAATGTGAGTATTAAATTAATTTAAATTGTATGCCTGGTCTGCAGATGGGTGTGAAACAGTTTCTATTATCTTGGATGAGGTAATGCATGAAAAATCACAATTACACATTATTGGGCAGGGACCAGCTGCTATTATTTACATAATACAAACCAAATTTACAGACAGAATTTAACTTGTTCAATGGAATCACCTGCCATAGCTGAGAGGTTCTTTGGGACAGATCAGAAAGAGGTTCTTTGGGACAGATCAGAAAGGGTTTTCAACTCCTCTGCTCTGTAGTTTGCATCCTAAGAACAGGTTAGAGAGTGTCAGCGATGCTCTTCTTAAAATGGGAAGAAAGTCTGTCATAAACACAGGGGAGTTCCTGGTTCCGTCCTCTCTGAAACGCAGAGTGGGCCTTTGCTTTGCTTTATACACTCCTCTGATTGTGGAAGACATGACAGAATAGAGAAAGTTCTCCTAGAACCTACCGATGTGAGATATAAGGACTTGTCATATTCAGAGCAGCTGTTCACTTTATAAGCAACTTCCTTCTGACATCAGCCATCAGCTATTGCAAAACTGAAGAGGAGGAAAAGGCAGCATCAAGGTGGAAGCTGAGAGAAAAAGAGCAAAACTTGCACCCCCTTTTAGTGTCCATCTTTGTGTTTGCAAGTGACAGCAGCATTAACACACAACAGGAGATGTTGCCCCCCAGTTTGTGTGATAGAGCAAGTGGTTTTGATGCGCAAACTGCAACAGGTACAGGACTCGCTGTTGTAGCAGGTTGACCCTGACCGGACACCAGGTGCCCACCAAGCTGCTCTATCACTCCCCTCCTCAGCAGCACCGCGGGCAGGAAATAAGACGCAGAAGAACTCACACCCTGCCCCTCAGGGACCAGCCTCCTCAGGGCACACTGCCGTATCACCTCACCCAAAAGTTGTCTCCTTTTACACCAGATGACACCAGATTCCACAAATTCTGTAATATGCCCAAAGTGTTAACTAGTAGTATTAAACAGCTCACATAAGGGTGAGCAAGGACCTTGGGAATCTGCATAATAAAACCACCCACATCAGCCCCAAGTAGGAAGGAGACGTATTCCCTCATCTTGTCAGACAGCTTGCCCAGCACAGGGGCCATGAACGCGAGCACAAAGCACACAGCTACCGCTTGTACTAACGTGTTCCCAAGCTCAGCAAAACACAGATAAGCAGTAGAGCCAATAAACCCCATGACCGGCACAGAAGCTTGCTACTTAGTAACTACTATAGCCATAGCCTGCTTATTACAACACTGCCCTTGGCTCATGTCCCACCCTGGGTGCCAAAAGGGACTGTAGTGGGTTGACCTTGGCTGGATGCCAGGTGCTCCCCAAGCTGCTCTTGTCACTCTCCTTCTCAGCAGGATTGGGACAGAAAATAAGATGGAAATCATAGGTCAAGATAAAGGCAGTTTAATACAGCAAAAACGAGGCCACATGCAGAAGTAAATGAAACCAAAAGATTTATTATTTCCCATCAGCAGATGTCCAGCCACTCCCCAGGAAGTAGGGCTTCAGTAGGCACAGTGGTTGCTTCAGAAGACAAATGTTGTAGTAACAAATGCCCTCCCCACCCCCACTCCTTTCTCTTAGCTTTTATTGCTGAGCAGATATCATGTGGTATGGAATATCCCGTTGGTCAGCTGCGGTCAGCTGTCCTGGATCTGTCCCCTCCCAAGATCTTGCCCTCCCCAGCCTACTGATGACGAGCAAATGTTGGAGAGAGCCTTGACGTGAGATACTGCTCAGCAGAAGCCAAATCCCTGCTGTGTTATCACCACCTTCCAGCTATCAACACACAGCACAGCGCTGTAAGGGCTGTTAGGGGGATAATAACTCCAACTCAGCCAGATCCAATACAACTGTTTATTTAAAAAATTAAACTTTTAACAAATCACACCAAACAGTGAGGATCTGAAAAGCCAGGCAGCACTGGGGGCATCATAAGGAGAAATGCTCTGCAGGCCCTGACCAGCCCAAGGGTTAAATGTGGAGATAAGCACCTCCACGCAGATGACAAGGCCTTGTTTCACTTCTCCATCCAAAGAGCAATACTGCTTTGTAAGCAGATGAGGTTGTAAATGAGAAACCTGAATCTCTTGTGCATCCTCATAAGATGCCCAGACACCTGGAGGGCTCCGATGGCAGTAAGCTTTTAAGAAGTTCCATTTGAGAGCAACCATGGCTGTGGTTGCAGCTTGGAGGAAGTCACCTGCTTAGCTGCAACATGAAGAGTATGGCATAGCACAAAGTCTGTGTGAAAAGCTGCATTTCTTCTTACCCAGAATCCTGCAGAGCTGTCCATTTTTCCTTCCCTTGTTGCCCTGTATCAGCACAGAACATCCTCTCTAGCCCAGAAGGAAGGGGAATGAATACATGTATATCCACAGTCTAAGGAGGGTCACCTTCTGCTGGAAATTGGATCTCACTCCCTACCCCGATCCTAAATCCAAGAACAGGGCTAGCTCTGGAAGGACAGAGCCCTCTATGAGCTAGGACCCACGAGGAAATTAATAGATCGCAGGCTGATGATTTGCCTTCTGCATCTGAATGATCTTGCCAAAGCCACCTCTTCCCACATCGTAGTCTGTCCGGTACTCATCTCGTACCTGGAGTACAGCAGTAACACAGATATTAGTACCCTGCACTGCCTAGACTTCAGAATCATCACCCCCTCCTTGCTCAGTTGGTGGGGAACTGAAGTTCAGGTTAGAAACACTTTGACTCCCTCCTTTAAAATCTGTTCAAATAAGCCACAAAAAAGGTGGTGAAAATTACAAATTAGGATCTATGTGATGGCTGAGGTCTTTTTAGACAGGAGGCAAAGAAGACCCCAAAACACTTCCATTCAGCTTTGCACTCCAGCTTTCTGAATTGCCAGGCATGGCCTCCAGAATATTTTCTCCCCTCCACCTTGGAAACCTGCAAAGCAACCTCACACCTTCATGCTGGGGCAAACAGCTGCATTATGAGATTGGCCTAGCAGCTACACTGGCCCCCTCCATTCAAATTCTGCGTCATGTTAAGAATACTAGCTTAGATTAGGGAAGATTCTGTTTGCATTGCGGAAGTCTGGAGTCCCAGACAGGAATGGCCTTCAGTTCTGTTTCTAGCTTTTAACACCAGGCATCAGCTATCAAAACAACCTGGGGGTGGCTGAAGTTCAGATCAGCTCTTTACAGTCTACACATTGCTCTGCATGGGACAAAAGCAGCAAAGCTGAACACAATCTTAGGGGCATCAAATTCAAGGTACGAACTGGTATTGCTTTTACCTGTCCTCCAGTCTTCCCTCTTCCGTACTGTCGCCCCTCCTTAAACCCTGCATCCCAGTCAGTTCGAATGATGCGGTCATCTAGCCGTGTGCCATTGATAAATCGCATTGCGTGTTCAGCATCTGCTCTTGTGTAGTACCTGAAGCATACTATAAGGAGAACTAAGTGTGTTATTTTGTTGGGGACAAAGAAAATAGAAGAGAGAACTATTGTATCTGAGAAGTAGAAAAACTCTGCCTTCCAGCCCTTTCTACTCTTCCTGCTTTCTCTATAGGATCGAAAACTGCGTTTCTATAAATCAAAGCTAAAAATAGTTCCCACTCAGACAGCATTCTGAACTTTAATGTTAGTACCTGCGCAGACAAGAATCACTTATTTCAGCAGTAGATTAAACAAATATGTTAATAACCTGTTAAGCGCCAGAAATCTATCATGTGCCTTTTTTATGTGAAATTTGACTCAGTTTGAACAAGAAGCACAGGCCTCACTGGAGAGCTTTGCAAAGACAGCTCACAGTACAACTTGTACAAGCGTGTACCCTGTGCTTGGGAATACCGCCAATGCTTATTCTGCTGCTTCATTCAGGTGTAAAGTTAAAGTGAGAAAGTGAACATGTGCCCTGGTCAGGCAAGAGCTAAGACTGACGATTGTAACAGTTCTTATTTTGGCCCTAAAATCATTAAAGAAATTAACAAATTAAAGGAACTCTCTGCCTTCTCCAGCAAGCACAGCAGCAGTAATGCTTTTCGTACACAGCACCACTGTACAGTATGTCTCTCAATTAAGATGGTGGTGGGGAAGCAGCAAGGCTGGAAGGGCAGCACCTGGTAGAAAGCACCTGACAAGTCTCAGGAGGGAACTGGGGCTGTTCAGCCTGGAGAACAGGAGGCTGAGGGGAGACCTTATGGCTCTCTACAACTGCCTGAAAGGACATTGTACCATGGAGGGGGTTGGTCTCCTCTCCCAAGTTGCAAGACAAGAGGAAACGGCCTCAAGTTGCAACAGGCAAGGTTCAGATTAGATATTAGGAAAAAATTTATTAACGGAAAGTGTTGTAAAGCACTGGAACAGGCTGCCCAGGAAAGTGCTGGAGTCACCGTCCCTGGAGGGGTTTAAAAGGCATTTAGACAAAGTTTTTAGGGACCTGGTTTAGTGCCAGAGTTAGGTTACGGTTGGACTCTGTGATCTTGAGGGTCTCTTCCAACCAAAATGATTCTATGACTATCACTGCTTGTCAGGTTTTCCACAGCAGTACAGCTGAGTTTGCTGTGCAGAGGAACTAAAGGTGGCAACCGCACACGGGCTGGCAGTAACAGGGAACCGGAAAGGATACTCCACAAAGCAGAAGCCACAGGGGGTTTTCTTGATCTTGTCCAGCCCCATGACGATCCTCTTGACATCCCCGCACTTGGAGAAGAGCTCCTGGATCTGCTCCTCGGTGGTGTAGAAGGACAAGTTGCCAACGTACAGCGTAGAGGAAATCTTCAGGGATTTCTCCTGCAGTTGCTTGCTACCCTGAGGGGAGCAGGCAGCGGCTTTAGCACTCCTGCCGCCCCGGCCGGCACCTCCCGCTCGCCCGTCCTTGCTCCGGGCCCCGCCCGCGCTGTCAGAGGCCGCTCCACCCCCGCCCTGCCCGGGCCCCACCGCCCCCACCCCCGCGCCTCAGGCCCGGGCGCACCCGGAAGTGCTGGTCGCGGTACTGGCTGATCTCGCAGTAGGAGTCGCTGTTGAGCCCGCTCAGGGTCGTGTGGAGCAGCCCCGACATCTCTCCTGCGCCCGGCCGGGCCCCGCTCCCGGGATCCTTCCAGAACGGCCGCGGCGCCCACCGGACGGCGAGCGGGGGAGCCGGTCCGCCGCGCCATCCGACTGGCCCCGGCGCCTGTCACTCTAGGCGGGGAGGCGGGGCGGTAGCGCCGGACACCCAATGGGCATGCGGAGCCACCGCCAGAGTTGGGTTCGGTCCCGCCGCGGCGCCGGGTCCGGCATGCTCTGCGGCGCCGCGCGTGTGCAGCGGCGCCGTTCCCGCCCCGGGTCACCTCAGAGCGGCGCTGAGGGGCGGCCCCGCCATGGCGGGAGCGCGTCTGGTGGCCGTGGAAGGTGCCGTCTGCTGTGGGGCCAGGGCTGCCTTCCCTGGGAGCCCAGGTTGTGTCTTACGCCCTTCTCGTCCTGTCTTCCAGGGCTGGTACGGGAGCTGCTGAGGGAAGAGGCCCCGTCCCGCATCGCCGCCCTCACCGAGCAGCTCTTCCAGGCGGCGGGCAACATCTCTGAGGAGGGTGGGGGGGCGGCTGAGGTTGAGCCCCGGCCTTCCGGCCCGGGACACCTCTCCGACCCGCCTGAAGAACCGGGGCGTTCATGTGTTTCGCCCCCCGCGATAGCGCTCGCCCAGGTCGGTGGCTGTGGCTCCCGCAGCTCTGCCAGCCCCTGCCCTCATCCAGCCCCTGCCCTCATCTCTAATCTGTAACTTTAGCGCTGTTGGGATCTAAGGACAAGAGTTTGTTATTTTTGCATCTTTTAACTGAACAGAGCGAAAGTCCAAAATAAAGTGGAAGATACTACATTTAAAATGTCAAAGCAAAATATTGATCCAAAAACTGAGCATCATAATGGAAAAAGTTACTGGTGACTTAATAATGTTAAGGTTTTTATTATGACGATTTTATGGTAGTATTTAATTGTAATTTCAAGTAGAAATGCAAGTGTAGAGCACTGATGCATTGAGAGTTTGGTACTGGGTAGAGGAGAGGTCCTTTTTGTCCTGTGCAGGGGTTCAGACAGTGACAGCAGATGCTTGAAGAGGAAGAAACAAGTGAATGTTTTAACTGCCTGATAAACCCAGCACACAGTATTGGAGTCGGAAGTACCTATTTTCATACATTATAAAAGCGGGTTAGACTGTTGTTAGTAATGTTTTTTTTTTCCTTCAGTGTATTTCCTCTAGAGGAGTTTTTACAATGTAGTGTACTTTAAAAGGCCTTTTTCAAAAAGAAGTCTGATGAGTAATACATGAATCAGGAATAAAAACAAGACCAACTGAGATATTGGTCAACCTTTTAATCTGAAGTTATATTTTGAAGAGAGATATAACTCATAGCAATTGTCATCTAAAGAAGACTGATTTTGAAACTCCTAAATTTGTGACAAAGACCAAGATGGGTTAGCAAGTGGCACACCAGAAAGTATGCTTTGTGCAGTCTGTAAAGAAATATGGGAGCATAGAACTGGCATCTTCTTTAATCAGTTGAGCTAAATTATTTGTAAAGAAAGGAGATATTAATTTGTAATCTGATCTTTTCAATAAAAGGGGCCTTAAAATGTCTCCTAGTTAGGCAGGAGTGCATTTTTAGGCCAGATCTGCTATGGAAACTAGGATGTGAAGTGATGGAAAGTGCTGCCCTTCAAGGAGCTTATTGTCTTTATGAAGGCCTTTTTTAACAAGAGTATATAGTCAGTAGCCTTCGTTCTTTTTTATTGCTAATATCAGAAGTTTCTCAATGTTTAAAATAATTAAACTGCTTAGTTTTCATTTTGATAGGAAAAAGAGGTGAAGCCTTACTGTAAGTATGTTAAAACCTCATACAATTCTTGTATTTTTTTTCTAATCCCTTCAAATTCTGTGACATTTGTTTAACATGTACATAATATATTCTGAAAGCTGCCAGTGAATCAGTTGTGTTTTGGACATGGTCATGTACTATTTCACAAATTCGGTATCTATGAATCTTTGTGAGAAAACTTCACCCTGGACAGACAGAGTGGGGTCATGTTTTGCTAAGATTAGAAAAGGACTTGATAGAAACATAGGCTAGGACATTTCAGTAATATGACAGATTAGTGGGATTTGGTTCAGAACATACGGGAATGTTCCTGAAGTTCATCACTTTACTTACAGAATTGGTGGTTACACATAATTTCACATAATTTCAAATTGGAGCTGAAGGCACTGGTGGATGATGTGACACATATGTGCTGTTGGTCATAGGATTAATTAATTCTTTTTAGCTTCAGGTCTTGTCAGCCTGGGATTTACACAGTCGTGTTCTTTCTTACCTTGCTTCAACTTAGAAGTGCTCTCATGTTTTTAGAAGATGTAAAATAGTCTTTTATAACACTGAATATATCTTACAAAATATACATATGAAAAGAGTATGTGCTTCCTGCCAGCTGCTTGTAATTCTGAAATCATGGATCTGTAGAAAAGAATGATCTCTACTTTTAGCTGAAGAAATGCTACGTGGTCCATTCAACATGCTGTTTTCAGGTCACAATCCCTGATCTCCCTGTAGGATCATGGAACTGTTTAATGGAAAACATATACCTTTGACTGCAATGTAAAAGGAAGTTGCACAAACATGTGGACACGTCATTACTGCGATACACATAAAAGATTATTTCCAGTAGTGAATTTCAATGTTACCCAAATCCAGGACAAAATTAAATCTAATGGAATTCTCCTGCTCAGGTTGAAGAGGGTGCAATAAACCTGTGGAACTGGACTGTGACCAAGCACACGGGTTCTGTGGTCAATGATGAGCAAAGAGCTAAATGTACGTATGTGTTCTATATTCATGGTGCTGTAGATTTGTTTGGATCTTTGGAGATAGGGTGTAGGCAGATGAAAATATACAGCTGGGCTTGTATAAACAGTTCTGGAAGGAGCATCCTAGTGTAATAGTGATCTCATTGTGACACAGAATCTGCGTAGGCATTCTTATCCCTCCCCTTTTCTGTGCCAGAGCATCAGTAAAGAGGTGATGTGACCAAAGGAAACTGATTTGTCTTCTAATGCTATGGTTTTAATCTAAAAGCGTATGTAAATAAAATAAATGTACGTTTTAGACTGTTGGTCACTTAATTTATATCAAGTGGGGTTGTTTCTTTAATGAAACTATCTCATCAATGTTTACATACAGAAAACCTCTGGATCCCCTTTTGACTTGCCTACCTTAGCCAGGTGGGTTTGCTTGGAGCCAGGAGCCGGGCTCAGGGAAAGCAAAATGAGCTTTTGGTCTTTTCCCTCAACCTGTTCTTCATGTGGTTCTGCAGGATTGCAGTATCTGGCCTACATCTTTGTCTTGAGGGATTACAGTCAAAATTATGTATAATCTGCATCATATAAATTATATTGGGTAGAGGGAAAAGGGTAAGTGTACATAAAATAAGTAATAATTGTAGAGTGTAATGTTCTCAGATCTTGTATCACAGCTGAAGGGCCAGGGAGAGGCTATTTTAAATACTTTAAGTGGTATCTTTCCACCCCTTGCGTATAAGGAAGGCCTGAAAATATTTTTGCTTTTTACTTTCAAAATGTAAAGAGTATGAAACTTCATTTCCGTATTGTGCTGAAGGCTATTTTGAGGCGCTCAAGACACGTTAACTGTTAGCACAGGCAAGGTAATTAAGTCTTTGAATACTATGCATTTAACTTAAACTCTCTCTGAAGTATTTAATAGGTATTTTGATGATATTTTTTTTTCTAATGCTTAAAAAGCCATCTTAAACAGTTCGGCTAAAATTCAGACTGCTTTGACTCCTGAAGCTCCCAAATTTTTCTCTCTTGAAGTTTAAAATGACAAGCAGTCTTTCAGATATGGCAGGGCCTGACTTTGGAAAAGAAAAAAAAAGGAGGGGGAACTTAGGAATGTCTGCGCTGTTTTCTTGCAGTACGGTTTGTTGCTTGCAGACTGGTGTGCCTCTGTGAAGGCAGTGATCCTCCGGAGGGAACTATTCGAAGACAGATTTTGGTAAGGCCAGCGGTGGGTGAGCAATCAAGTACAGTTGATCGCCAAGGGAAACCTTCAAACCCTATCATGGTTGCTTTGGAAAGGGAGCAAAATACCCCTGTAGTTCTGGTGAACATGCACGTTGAAGGGGAGCCTGTATTGTCACGGGGATCCCTTGCAGAGGCAGCACGGTTAGGAATTTCTGGACAGTGCAGTTAGCATCACGTCTTTGTCATATGGTCAAATGTTACATGAGCAGCATATTTATTTATTTCAGTATCTTATAATATTGTCTAGTAGGACACCATATGTCTTATGATGCATCTGAGTGTTAAGGACTTCAATCAGATGTGAGAGGCGCTTGTCAGAAATTGAAGAACTGAAATACCCCTTCCTATGTTAGATATGTGCATCAACATGAGATCTAACATTACCTTTCTTGAAAGTTACTATATTTTCACAAAGCACTTATATGCTCCTTCAGATGTCTATGAAAACTGGGAAAGGATGGATAGATATTGGAAAAGCTGATATCGCCGATGGATTTCTAGAGACTGCCATGAGCGTATGTTCTTTTCCAGTTTTAATTTCTTCTAAACACAGCTATTTCTAAGTTCTGTGAGTGATGCCTATGCTTTGTTTTCCAGAGTATAGAAAAACTGTATGCAAAGTTACTTAAGGGGAGCGATGGTGAAGCAGATATTAATGTGCACAAAGCCGATGTGGAGAAGAACCTCTTCAAAGTTCTCTCTTATCAGGCTGAATCAGTATGTATTCTTTCCAGTTTTCCTTATAAGTCAGTAGGGGTACAGAGGGAAACTCTGACCCAGTTATTACATTTATGAATGCTTGGCATTGAAGACTTGCTGAGGGCTGCATTTCCTTCACTTAGATGTAAGATAGCAGATCTCATGTTTGCATTCAGTGTTGCCATCGTTTAGTGATTTTTAATTTGCCTAATTTATTGCAGTTGTTTCTGCTGTGGTGTTTATATCTTCTAGTTCAGATTCGTTGCTCTATGATTTGGCTAGTATGGCTGTTTATAAAACAAACAGCTGCCTTTCTGAATCATAAATGTGTCTGTTCCAAAGGTGTCCTGTGCTTGACTGGAGAAAGGGGATAGGACTGGTGTAGAACCTGGGTCCTCCAAACCGCATTTGTTAACATGTACACAGCAAGACTAGCCACTTTGGAATGCTCATCATACTGTACTAGGCTGATTGAAAGTATGCAAAGGTATTAATAGTATTCACCATGGCTGCAGATAGCCAAGGTTCATAACTAACAAATAGATATTATAAGCCAAAGGTGCAAAGTCTTCTGTAGCTCACAACTTTCATGACTACAAACTCATGAACATCATCAAAGACAGAGATCTTTCTATACATGGATACCCTCTCTTCCATGACCTTATATGTGCTGCTTTCCACATATAAAGGCTTTAAACAGTGAGAGAATCAGTATAAAATTACAAGGTCTGGAAACAGTGAGTTCTATGACATTTGATATTTTTGTTGAAGTCTTAGCCTCTGGCATCATACAATGAGGTAAGAATCATGGTGATAATTATGGAAAAAAAAAGCCTAGTGCAGTATGAGAGAAGTCTGAAAAAGTGCTAAAGGCTTTCTAGGGGATCAACAACACAAATTGCAATAATTCAGAGTAGGTAATTTAGAAATTTTAAGTTTGGTGAGGCATTGGTGTACCTGACTGAAGTTTCTGAGTACTTTATCAATGCTATAGAGTATTACCGGCATATGAGTGTAAATAAGAGAAAATATAGTTACCTCCATTTGTTGATAACAGCACTGACCTCAGTATCTACAAGGGAAGTACTACCTTCAAAAGTCTCAAGAGCTTCCCTGAAAAGGCCAAAGCAGTGGCCAAATTTTTTAATTTGATCATGGAGACAAAAGAAGACTTTACATTTTTGGAGAGGCGGTTTAAGATTTGCTGAACTGTTGTATCATCTTAACATATGAATGAACTTCTCCCATGTATCTGTCATTTTAATGCTGCCTGAGCACTGCAGTGTTTTTCTGGAAGTCTTTGTCATCTGGCAATGTATAGAAATATACAGAATTATTGTAGCACTGTAAGGACAGATATCTAATCCCCAACCTGGCTTTACTGAATGTGAAAAACCCAAGTCCTGTTTTAGAGAATCAGTCTTTTAATGAATTTTAAAGGCAAGTCGTGCACAGTTTGTTGGCATGCTCTACTGCTTTCTTAGGCAGTTGCTCAGGGGGATTTTCAGAAAGCAGTGATGTGCGTGCAGCGCTGCAAAGATATGTTGATGAAATTGCCAAAAGAGGTAAGTGAAATCATCCTTTCTTTATCATTCCAAACTTTGAAAATCTGCTTTCCTCTCTATGTGTTAAAGTACTCTGAGCTGCGTATCTCTTCTGTAGTTGGTTGCTTCTTTGAGATTTTCTTACTAAAAATTTTGCATGAAAACCGCAGGGTTTTGTCTTCAAAGTTCATTTTATTCTTGTTTCCCAAAGTTTATCAATCAAAATAGAACGATAAACTAACGAATGAGAGAAGACAGATCAGCAAGCAAGGCAAAAAGCTTTGTAAACGGAATGAGTGACCTACTCTTCTACAGAACCAGCTGCATTTTACGTCTTGATGTTGTGTATTACGTATTCACTTGTACCCATGTGAATTTTTGTCTATAAGCAGATGGGACAAGAGAAAAGCTGAGTTCCTAAGTTTTCGGCAAGTTTTCGATAGGCAAGTCTATCACTATCCTCAGTACTAATCTTTGTCTTCATAAAGCTGTAGAGCTACGAATGGAGGCTTCCCATTGCACTCAACTGTGGTTTTTTATAGTTCTTTTGTCACAGAACAATGTCCAGAGAAAACAAACTCTAACATATGCAGACTAGCTCTTTGTTTGCAAAGATAAAAATCTAATATGTTTACATCAGAATAAACTTTCCCACTTTTATTTTCATTTGCTTACTTTAATGTTTTCCCAATATTTAGGAATCATTTTGTTCCTGTTTCTGTGGTACAGTTAATAAAATTAAAAGGGGTAGTTGTGAATTCTGAAAGGGAAATATGGGAAGTATGTTTGGAGTTTAATCTGGTTGAATTTATTTTTTGTGATCTGCAAGTGTTGTTCAGTGCATCTGAGAGACTAAGTTGCAGGGGTCTAGCTTTTATTTGAAACATAAGAGCAGAGCTTCTCTCTGTGAACTGTTGAAAGTGCTCACTGGGATCTTTGCATTACTATTCCTCATTTAGTTTTAATTTCATGCTTTCTGCTTAAACTCCTGCATTAAATAATATCAAACTTCTCATGATGAATGCTCTTCACAAACCAGGAGCACCAATGCAGACAAGGAAAAGGTTTCTGATTATGAGAGAGACAATTTGCTTCTCGTGGTGGTGTTTAAACAATGAGGAAAAAGGAAAGAGTGATTGCTGAGTGACTTCAGAACTTTTGTACCACTAGGTAGCTATCAGTCCTTAACTCGTCCAGGCTCCTGTTGTACCAGAGAGCACTTGCAGAACATCACAAGGGGGTGGTTGCGTTATGGTAACGTGTGATACCACAGATCAGCTGAGGATTTGCGGCTTGTGGATCATCAGTAGTCTATGAACCGTAACTGGGAACTCTTGCCCGGCAGAGCGAAATGCTGAAGTTGTTTCAGACATTCGTTGTTCAGAGAGGTACCAGCTTTATAAGGATATTTAGTGTTACTCTTGAACGCAGTAATTCACTGAAACAGTATTTTAATTATCCTTTGAAATACTTCTTTTCAAAGCATGCAAGTAAATGACTGGGGTATGCCACAGTATGCCCACAGCATTATGCTAAACACTTTGCGTGAAACCTTCAGTACAGTAACCTTTCTGTTTTGGAAAGCAAAAGTTCATAAATACACTTCTGAAAAGTAAGGGTTTCACATCTGAGGGTGATCTTTTGTTGTTGTTGTTCATGCATACTGAATCTGTGCTTTTGTCTCTGGATTACAATGAGAAAAACAATAAATTTGAAGCAAGATGCTGTGCTACCTCACTACTTCTTGCCCGAGGGTTTGAAATCTGTAGTCACTTGAAAGAAGCATCATTTATACTTGGAAAAGAAAGTTAACTGCAGACACAAAATGGATGTAAATATTGGTAGCCTGTTAGCATATAAAATGGCTTTTCATTCTCTTCTTTGGATGACATATGACAGCTACAAATAATTTCGAAGGAAAGACAAGTTGTTATGAACAGACATTGCCAGGGCTGGCTGATAAAGCAGAAAGCAGTAGTGCTCTGAATAACCAAGCATTCAAAACCAGTTTTCTCTTAAGACTTGTAATGTGGATGATCTTTTTTTAACCCCAAAGAGATGTGCTGGGAAGAAAACTACCATGGAAGAGATAGAGACCTGTTCACTTAACTATGTAAAACATTTTTGTCATTTTAGAAAAGGAAGTTGTAATATTCCAGTTTTTCCTCTCAAGTTTTAATTTTTATTGGTTGTTTTACACAGTTCTAATGCTTTCACTGAGATTTCTGAGGAACTATGCTACCTCATATTTCAAGGATCACACTGTGTTGCGTGTCCTGGACTGGTTAATGATGCTTCACTTTCCCACACAATTGCAATTCCATTTTAGTCATGTTCAATATCTCCTTGTATAAGGTCAGAAGTGATAACAGTGGATGTATCTTTCAAGTAAAATGCATTTTAAAGAACCAGAGACTGGAGTGCCAAAGGTCTAATGATGTTTTTACATGTACGTTATAGAAACAGGAGTCTTTTATTGCAGACCTGCTACCTGTCAATCCTATGTTACAATTTTGGAGTGGAAACCTATGAATGGAAGAAGTATGAACAGAGTTCTTTCTGGCTCAGGTAACGTGTGAAGGCAAACAAAACAAAATCCCGCTTTTGAGATGTAAAAATAGGTTTGAAGGAGAGGGGGGAGCAAGATAAATTAGAGGTTTAATTAAAGTGTGAGAATACAAGGTTGTAGCTGAACTGAATTAGGTGAGCATATACCTAGTGACTCTCTTACTCTGTTGCCTGCCATTTATATCTGCTTTTCACATCAGTTTTCGTGCCATTGAAATGAAAGTCTTTCCATAGTTCTTGTCAATTCTCTCCCTAACACTTCTTCCAAAAAGATGATTCTTATGAAGAGGCTCTTTCCAGTTTTTGTGTCACTCATAAGTGATAGCGAAGGGATTTCAAAACTGTGGAAAAGACTAGACAAATTCTTCTGACTGGTTTTAGGTGGATGTGTTTTAAACAGTATTTGGATTTCTCATAAAGGAGTCTCTTTGTTGAGAGCAAGTCATTGACCGATGGAAGACAGAAGCATCAAGGTGAAAAAGAAATAGAGGTGGTTTGGGTAGGATCCAAATAAGTAATGTACTACCAAGGAAGAAAAAATGTTGGCTATTGGGAAGAGTATCCTCATGCCAAGCTCACAGCCTCAGTTCATAAAATTTGTTTTTATTTCTTCTTGTTATTTTCTTTTAACTAGTCAGAAGAAAACAAATGGCAACATATGAAATTAAAACCAGTTTTGGTCACATATGTTGCCAAAGAGGATTTGTAGAAATGCTTAGAATTAATTACAGCTGGTACTTTGGAGATTATTTTTTGTTTTATATTTTATTCTTGTGGAAAATTAAATATTGAGTCTTCATGACAAAATGTGAAGAGGAAATAAGCCTTTGCAAAAGGCAAATAATTATCTGGAGAAAGAGATGTATCTCCACCTAGTGGTGTAAAGAATGTATTAGATTAGAAAACAAATGCCCAGTTATTGTTTTTCTTTCTAACAGTTCTTAATTCACAGCATTTGGATCAAATCTGGTTTAGTGGAATTACCACTGTGCTTTCTACTGGGTGGTCCTTTGTGCTGTCATTTAACTTTTAGAAAAAGAATGAGAAATCATGACTCCCAGGTTTCGTTTCTGTCTCTGCTATTGTTTTGCTGTGATCTTGAGACCAGATCATGTATCACTGCTGTGTATGACCATATTATATGTCAGGTGAGAGTGAGAACACTTGCTTCTTCAAAACCCTTGTGGTTAAAACTGATAAAGCTTACAGACTGATAAAGCTTACAGAAATGTTTGAATAGGAGATGGTATAGAAGGTCGTACAGCAGGCTGAAGACAGTGATTGAGCACAATTTTTAATGTGGGGATTTAGAAAGAAGGCAAAATTTTCTCTAGTCAGTGAGTACTGAGATTAGTTTGTGTGATTTAACTGGTTAAGAAGTGGAAAAGGGTAGGAGTGTTGAACATGTCGGAAGACTGAATTTATCTCTGTGATCCCATTCAATTCTAACTTGCACTTATCATTGATAGCCAGAGTTATGACATTGGGAAGATGGACATGAAATATTCTGTTGGCAAAGAAATGCAGGTAAGAAATAGAGACATTGCTGTTTATAAATAGAAGGATTTTGTTGACCTGACTCCACTGTATCATCTGCCTCTGCTGTGCCAAACCTGACCAGTCAGTCTTTGGCCTCCACTTCAGTACTGTCTGCTATGAAGTTTGGCGAAGTTGCTATGAGCATCAGTCTGAGAGTTCAGTCACTGATGGGTGCCCTTAAATCACATTTGAATCTACTATTTCAAAAAATTAAATTGTAGAATGTAAGGCTGAAGTGGACCCTGAAAGGCCAGCTTTGCTTCCATTTCCCCTCTTCTTTCAAGGCATCATCCTTCACATCTGTGTCATTTCTGGTAAGTGTTCCTCTGTCCTCTACCCACAGTGAATATGGAGAAGATTTTAATCTCTTTCTCCTTATATGAATTATCTGTGTATTTGAAGGCCATTATGTAAGTCTTTGTGTTGTGTGGTTTTGTTGTTGTGGTGTTTTGTTGTTTTTTTTTCTCCTCTCTCAGTGAAGATTATACTTTGGGTTCCTTCAGTTTCTGCTTTCATTCTCTTTTTTTTCCAGATCCCTGATTTTCCTTGCTACCCTTCTGTTCTTCTCTGAACTCTAGTTGATTCATGTCCTGTGTGAGTTGCAGTGCTGAAGACTGGATATGCTTCAGAACTGAGCAATAAGTTATACTGATGGCAGGCATTCTTTTGACCCAAAGAACTTTTATTGTTCGTGACCTTAAATTTTAAGTCTTTTGTATTCATATGTATGTTCACATGTGGTTATTTTTTCCTGCTCTTCAGATGGCATTTAAACTTCCAGTTTGTTTTTCTTTCCAGGCTAAAGTGCTGCGGTTGTTGGCTACAGCCTATTTCGAGTGGGATTGCAATCTGTATCTTGACAAGGCATTGAAAGCTATAAGCTTGGCAAATCAGGTAGTAGTGTGTTACTGTATTTATGGTGTGCAGTAGTCAAAACTCAAGCATTTATTAGCATAATAATATGCACCACAATAATGATTTCTGTGTTATGCTTGACATCACGTGGAGGTGTGTTTGCTTTGCTTTGATTTTTCATACTCAGAAGTATGCTTTGGTGTTGACAGCTTTTTTATAGAGAGATACTTTTTTGCATGTAGATGTAGAGCTGTCTTGCTGCCTTATATCTATTAATAGTCAGGTCCTTTGAGAATGATATAACTAAAATTTCTTTGGCACATATTAATGAAAACTGTACAAACAGAATAAACTACAGTGTGGTCTACCTGAGATTTATAGCAGCTGGCTTTTTATGCACCAGACCTTTTGTCTTGCTTTGGATTATAATCAATATGTCCATGCTATGTTTTGGGTCCCCATCTCATTATCTGTACAAATATTTGAGCAAGTGCCAAACAGAGTTCAGTTTTGAAAGCTGTGTAACCATGCTGCATTAGCCTTATTTTAAACAATTAAATTAGCTATTGCACTTTACTAAAATGACTGTATTTCTTCTGGAACCTGAAAAATGAGCTATATAAACATACCAGCTACCCTTAAGAAGTTCATATATCTGTAAGCAGTCACCGCAGTTAGGGCTCTTGCTGTTGTACAAATTCTGTGTCCCATATAAAGACTTGAATTGATTTTGTGCTTCTGTCTTTGCAGGTTAGTCAGAGTAACTTAAATTTGAAAAATTTGTATTTGTCTTTGGTTGACCATCTTTAGATTCCCATTATCAGTTTCATATGAAGCAAGTTTTAAGTATAAATTCTGTTTTAAATAAATAAAAGCTCAAATTCGGTTTTCTACATGCTGTTAAAGCTTTCAGACAGATTATGATGCGCATGCTCATGAGATCAAGATAAAAGGCATTGCAATTTAATAATTCAAATAGCATGCTACTATAGTATCTAAGGTCTTTGCAGTTTTTATTGTATTTACTTTCACAAAACTTTTGGAGGTGGAATTGACAATGAATGTTTTAGTATTGTGTGAGGGTATAGAAAACTAGAAAATTTTTATTTTAGACACTGAAGTGTGCAGTGTTTTAGTGAGAGCTGTCTTAATTATTTCCATTTGCTCCCATTGTTGTTCTAAGTTTTGTTTTATTATAAGCTACTTTAAATTCTACTCATATTAATTCTGGAGTAATCCAGCCAATTCACACACAGAAAAGCAGGAAACATTTCTATCATTCAGTATTGTTCAGCTTCTATTTAAAAGTATTGGAAATGGGCCACAGCAAAATGAGAAACATGTATCTCTTGCTTTCTTTGTCCTCTGGGTCCTTTGGCAGTATAAGAATAAATAATAAAGATGCACATCTCATTTAAGAAGAAAATATAATATCGCCAGTTACTTACCTCTTGCTTCATTCATTAAAATGGAACTGAAGAACATAGTGGAGTGTGTGTAACTTCCTGATATTTGTCTGTGTTATGAATGTGCTGGACTCTCATGGGATCTGTATTCTACAAACAGCTGTCCAAGTAATGTGTTGTTTTTCATTGTGCAGGAGAAAATACATCCAGCAGGGTTTTTTTTGAAAGTTAAAATTCTTCTTAAAAGTGGCGCATCAGATGAAGATATCACCTCAGGTATCACAGATCTATATAGGTTTCACAGTAAGGTCATAGTACTCCATGTGTAAGAAGTCCTGAGTTGTAGATAGAAAAGAAAAAAAAAAGTAAATCCCTTTCTTGTGTGTTTTAGAGGAATCTTCATTAGCTAAATATCATTCTGGTTTTGCAGTGTGAGACATAGTAGTCAGTGCTCACAGAGGAGTTATCCAAGTGCTAATGTAAGTTTGAATTTATTTTTGTTGTGGATTTAAATAGACTTGATGGAAATAGGAAGACTGAAGCCTGTTAGAATAAAGACAGTGCAAATACAGCAGTGTAGAGGTGTGGTTTATTTTAGACATATGCCTAAGGTTACTAAAAAAGGGTGAGGGTGAATTGTTTCTTACGCAGTCAGCACAGAAGAAAGGCTTATGAAACACTGCTGTTCTTAGTGTGCAATTTGGCAGATTTTGACCAAGAGACATAAAGTGCTGATCAGTGTGTTGTTATAAACATGTCTTACCAGAATTTATTTAGGCTATCTAGGTCATATAAATTCTTTTCTCCTTATTCCTCAAACTTGTGATTTGAAGAGAACTGATTTTTCTATCGGCATGACAAGAGAAGAAAGTTTTTGGGGAGACGTTAATATAAAAAGAGTAGTGTATCAGGAGAAACTTATTTCCATAAATAATGAAATCTTAAGGAAGAGAGGCTTTGTACTCTTTGTGGCTGCAAAGCATCAGATGCCTAATGAATGCTCTAGGAAACAAATGTAGCATGAGATGAGGAATTTCTTGCAGAGAGCTGAATGGTTTGAATGCTCCCAGACTAGCAGGAATGGAAACTCCACTTCAAATTGCTCTTGGGGAATTTCAGCCAGCGTTCAAGTGGACAGCTGTTCAGAACTTACCATTGCAGTAGTTGGCTTCTGTTCTGCAGTTGGGGTTGAGATGCCATAGTGTTGCCCATCAAAACATACTCTGCTTATATTTAGTGGCACTAAGACTCAAGTCAGTTTTTCAAGCAGGTTTATAAATGAGTGGTTATCTGTCTTTTCTTTCATGGCTGTCAGAAAAGAGTGTTCTATCCATGCACTGCAATTTCTCTTTCTTTAGAGTGGAGGGTCCTGCTGAGTTTTTGGGATGTGGCTAAAATCTTGAATTGTGCACTTGCACACAGGTACCTTAGAAGCGCTTCCTTTAAGAACTGTCACATCCCTATGTTGTTCCTTATCTCATTCAGGCTACAAATGTATAAATCATGGTATTAACCATCCAGGACAGTCTGGCAATTTTTAAACATTATCGAAGTGGTCTAAAACTGATACCTACTTATCAGCACCAGTCAATTTAACAGCTGATGCTGCAGGCATTAGGCTTAAGTAGTTCCCATTGCAGTGTGATACCACCACACAGCCTGAGCACTGACCTCAGGCTTAAGTGGTTCCTGCTGGATAAAGATGAGACAATTTGATGGAAAGCAGCTTGAGGCAAAAGTTTGTGCTGATAATGCCTGTGCTGTTCCTGAGGGCGAGAATTCCAGGGCTACCAGTCTGTTGCCTTTCCACAGTACTACATTAATAGTATAGCAAAAGGAAAGTCACAGTACAGCAGGCATGTTTTATTCTTCCTTTGGTTTTAGAACGGTTATTTTGCACTTTTTTTTTCCCTTTGGTTTGTGTGTGGTGGGTTTTTTTTTCCTTTTTTTTTTTTTTCCCAAAGCAACTGTAAGAGGTAAATGGTAAATTGAGCAGTTAAGTGTCTAAACTGATTAAATAATCTCAACTGCTTTGTGTTCTGTCTAGCTGTTGCAGAATTCCTGCACCATGACATGTCTTTAGACTTTTGTCTGAATATTGCCAAACTGCTCCTGGAACATGGAAGGTATAAAAGCATCACTGAGTGGGGTGAACATGGGCTTTGTACATGTTCTTTTATAAGCGAAGAACACCTATTCTACAACGGTGCTTTGTTTTAAAAACTCACAGGGGTAGGTAAACAGATTTGAGAGGGAGCCTGTATAACAAGGTGATACAGATTATGGCAGCAGCAGAACAGGGTGTGAAATTATCTTGAGGGGGAGTTTGCAATGCTGTAGCCTTTCTTTGGAATTATAAGATTCTCCCTATGTAGTTTTATGGAATAATATATCTGGAATTTTATATATATATGAGTTTGGGATTCTCTGATTGAAATGCTTCTTCCATATTAACTAACTTTCCATATTAACTTTCAACCCTCAGGATGAAAGTTTGGAGTCCTTAATTCTTATTCTTTCTTAATTAATTCTTGTGAAGAACAGTATGAGGATGAACAAGTTACTGCAAAACAAATTGAAGCATGAAATTTTGCACTGTTGAATGCTCCATCATGATTACCTATGTATATGCTTCTATCTTGCAGTAAATTTTTACTCTTTCATTGCAAGGAGCAAACTCTCTTGTGAATACTGTAGAACAAGCATGTGCTAATAGGAATTTACTACTGAATAGATGAACTGCCATAAATTAATACCTTGGCTCAGTCTTGTCAGTGTGATTGTGTGCCAGTAGTATTAATGAGAAACACACTGTATGGTGTTTCCATTCTTTAGAATGGAAAATTAACAGCTCTTCTTGTGCAGCCTCTTAAAAATGCATCTGTATGAACAGGGAATCAGTTGGTTTTGATTTTCTGAAATCTGTTCCTGAACGATTTGAATCTTCACCTGACCTTGGAAAAATTACCCTGCTCCACATCGAGTTCCTGTTGCAGAATAAGAGGGAGCTGCTTGCGAAGCAGAAGGTTGAAGAAGTTATTATAGGTCTGTATCCATCTTTTGCTGCTTTTTACTCAAAGCTGCATTTAGTTGGCTAAAGTATTGAATTCTGGTTTTTTTTTTTTTTTGCTTATTCTCATCTTTCTTTCTATTTGTGTCTGTTTTCCCTTATGTTTCTTTTGCATAGCAGCTCTCAACTTGCATAATGAATGACAGTCATGATAAAGCTCAGGGTTAAATTCACTTGCTAGAACAATTCTTCTGTCTTAGTGTAGACTTTGTGTGACCGATACATTTGGGATTAGAAAGATTTATCAGAAGTTCTGTGCAATGTTAATCCTTTTTCCATCCAGCCCAATGTGGTTTTGTGTGTTGGTATTAAAACAGGTTGCCATGTCCTTGTGTGAGCAGCTGAAAAATAGTTTCAGGTCTGTTGCACCTGTAGTACTGCAGTATTTTTTGACTGTCAGATCTGCTGGAAATGAGACCATATTTTATGTAGCATCGAGCTTTTTAAAATTCTTGTAAAGTGATGGTTTGCAGGATCTTTTCAGGTCATTATACTGGGAAACACCTGTTGCCTGAAGCCTTGAACCGGCTGCATGTCATGCTGTGGGACAGAGCTGCTAAACATTATGAGGTTTGTATCATGAAGAGAGAGGTTTTTTAAAACAATATTTCTGTTTTGTGTTTAGTCATAAGAATGTCCTTTCTGGATCAGATGAATGACCCATCTAATCCAGCATCCTGTCTTTGATAATGGCTGTAAGAATCAGGGAAAAGTAGGAATAGGTAAAGCACCAGTTCTTCTAATGAATAGTAGCTGCATTGTGGGACCAATGATTGCTCTTCTGGGGGAAAGGTTACACTAGAATATATTTGATTATCTAAATCTTTCATTTCCTATGACCTTAAAAAAATGAGCAAACATAGGCAGTTTTATCACCCAAATGAGGTTGGTTTTTGTTTGTTTGTTTAATTTCACTTTCTTAGGCAAAAAGCTATTCTGAAGCTCTTCACTGGTACAATTACTCTGTCAGCTTCTACACACCTGGGCAGATAGATCAGAACTTGGCTAAGTTGCAGAGGAACATGGCTTCTTGCTATCTTCATCTGAAACAAATTGGCAAGGTATATATATTATATATGTATACATATTTATGTATTTGCATTGTTTTTATTTTTGTGTCTATGTCATTGGGACTTAATTAATATCTTTGTTACTGTACCTCTTCTGCTTTGAGGGAGGGAACTGTCTGTGCCTGTCTTGCATCCTCTGGCAGTGATATGTTCATCATCTTCGCTGCTATGGGGGTCTCTTGTATCGCCTGTCATTCTAATGGGGAAAACAGTCTGCAAGTTGTGTGACCATGCCTCAGTATATCAGGTTTCTTCTCAGATTAGAGTTCCTCCTCTCTCCAAAACAGACGAGCCCTGGCAGGAAAAACGTTAGTGTCTCACTAGAACTTCCATTGGCAATGTGTTAGCCCTCACTTCTGCAGAGAAGTGCACCTATTTTAGCTTATCTAGGCCTTCTGGTTTGGGGGTGTTGAACTTCACAATTCAAAGCAACAGAAGGGAGTTTAATTTTTCAGCATTCTCAGGGGTTGTCTTGCTTTCTGATTGTGCAACCCAAATTTTGAGGAATTCGCTTTTTCCTCAGTCTGGTCTTTGTCAGCCTTTGGTGCCATGTTCTGCTCTCCTCATATCATTTTCTTTCCAAGGAAGATGTTCCCAAATCAGACTTCTTGAGTATCATTACGTAAATATCAACAATGTAACCATTTTGTGTATCCTTTTAGATGTCTTCTATTGCAAATTACATTGCTGATTTCAAGAGGTCATTGTACTGATTGCCTTTAATCTTGTCTGTGAATAGGCTAAGGAGGCAGTTAAAGAAGCAGAGAGGTGTGATCCAAACAGCATCTTTACTAAATTCAGTGTCTATAAGATTGCAGTGATGGAGAAGGATACCGATAAAGGTAGAACTTGAAAGATAAAGGGTCCACTACAAGGAGAAGAAGTGATGGATGTATTAGAAAATACTAAGCAGATGTAGACTGTTTATCTTGAGAAAGGCACAACAGAGGGTAACTAGGAGAAGGGGGTGTGTGAAGACATTGAAACTCTCAGGCTGTAGATTTAGACTGTCAGAGTGGGATGTGTTTTGCACAGAATATGTAAGATGTGGAGTCTGTTGCCATGTCCAATATTGTCTGACTGGAACCTCTGGCTAGGAAGTCTCTAATCTTGCCATGGGCAGAAGCTATAGTAGCATCCCAGGGTGACAATCATTGTATACTTACTGTTTCTATTATTCTTCTGTATGCATATATAATATAGAAACAGGATACTGAGCTAAATGAACCTTAATTGAACCATTATTGCTACTCTTAATTTCTCTAGACAAGTAGAGCCTGAAGTTACCAGAAAATACATGAATTATCAAGGTGACTTACAGAATGACATATTTCCATAGACTCTTTCTTCTTTATAATGAGTTCTGCCAATTCATATTTTAATGAGGATCTTATTTCAAGTAATGAAAACTGAGAAATACAGTCTATACTTACTTAAAATACAGAGTAACATGCAGAGCTTGTTTTCTGATGAGTTCTGCGCCAATTAATTGTTCTCTATACATCTTTTTAATGACAGCATAATTTGCTCACATAATATAGAGTGGGAACCACAGCACAGTGTGAACATAAAAGCAGCAGCACCCTTAGCATAAGCCAAGATGTGGGAGCTTGGAATCACGCCCAGACAATGTATTAGAGAAAGTCCTCTGTCTTTGGTGACAAACAGTTATTTAGCAGAACAAAATTAAGGATGTGAGATAGAGTTTCATTTGTATGGCATCCTTGTTTCCTTAGATTAGTAGCTTGGAAAGCCTTTTGGCACTTCTCTAGGAAGAAATGCATTATTGCAGAGAAGTGCTTGTATGGTCAGGTTTTCTTGTCTTGGTTTTTCATATTAAAAAATAAAATTATAGCCTTTCATAAATCGTTTTTAAAGCCTCATTAAAACAGTAGAACTTTCCACCTTCCAACTGCTTCTGTAAAATAAAAATAATTTTTCCCTATGTATATTTCAGCTGTGGAAGCAGTTATTGAAATGGGGAGGCTAGCAGAAAAGTCATCTCAACATGAAGACAAGCTGAGAGTGGATGAAAATACAGGCACTAACCTCCTGAGTTTAGCTGCCCAAATTGCTTTAGAGGTAGGAGCAGATAACGTTGTCTTTGCTTTATTGATATAAGTAGGACATCTGTAACCTCTGTGACCTGGCATACTTTTAATATTTCTATTTATTTCTTGCATTTCTAAGTATTTCATGCTTCCATGACCAAGGTCTCACTTGAATATGTTGTATAATGCAAAGTAGAAATCGATTTCACATGTAAAAAGATTGTATTTTTAAATATTTCTTCAGGAAAATAAAGGATTCGGAGTTATAAATGTTGGTATCTGGAAATGACATGATGTATTTCTGTAAAATTCCCCTTAGCAAAATGTTACATCTTTTTCTGCCTCTGGGATTTGATTTTCAATGTGCTAGGGGGAACCTCTGCCCAAAATACACATAAGTTAATGATGAGAGACTGAAAAGTCACTTGTCCCTCCTGTTTGCCTCTTGGTGACGTGAGTGATGTCTGAACTGACTGATTACATTGGTATAATTAAAAGAGGCTTTTGGTTGCCTTTTAGGGCTTTGTTCATAGCACCGTAAGGGACGAAAACCTCAGCAACCTGTGCTGATGCTGTTCCTGCCATAGGCTCTCTGTGCCTGGAATCATATGATTGATCTCTCCTTGTGATTTTTTGTTGACTCTGAGGCTCTTCTGTGCAGAGTTCTTTGTTCTTTTTCCTTTTCCACGGACTTTCAGAATATGCTGTTGCGCTTTTTTTTTTTTTTTTTCTAGTTTGGTGGTAACTGAGGTAGTGCAGTTTATACAGAACCTTCTAATTTCTTTTCAGAATGAACAAGAAGTTGTGGCTATCAAAGCTTTGGAGTATTTGTCTGAACATTTACAAGACTGCCGACAATTATTTGCAGCTTTAAAGTGAGAATTCACTATATTTACAAGGAAAGATAAATTTTTCTGGTTTCTTTTTAAAAAATAATTTGTTATATTGTGGAAGGTGGAAAATAGAGTAGATGAAAGATTAGTTAGCAGTCTTTTTGGTGCTGCAGATGTATCTCAAGCCTGAACTCTTAATATCCACAGATATTCCAAATCTCTCCCAAACAAATAGTATTAGTTGCTTTGAATTTTATTACTACATTGCCATTTAAGCAGATGACCAACAGTGACTCCAATGAGATTGCAACAATATGTTTGGTGAAAATACCAGTTCATTTGTATCCTCTGATGAAGTGGTATCTTCTTATTGAAGTATGCCATCATGTATAGAAAAACAAATATTTTAAGACAGGTATATTTATTTCAATATTTGCTTAAAGCCTTTGTTAAAGTACATTTATTTACTTCCTATCATATTACATGATTTAACAAAGTAACATACAAAATAAGTCAGTAGGGTGGGAAATAGTGTAATCTTATTCTCATTTTGACATTTTGAATTATTCTGTGAGTTCCACAGGCTGATAGCACAAGGGAGAAAAGTGGGGCCCGTTCTGGAAAATTAGTCTAAAGTGTACTGTTGGAAAAAAATATCTTGTTTCTTCATTGCTTGTTTTTCTCATATTTAGATGTTTAGTTCGTCTTACGTTGTCAAAGGTCATGGCAGAACATGAAGAAGCAAGGTGGGTCCATTTGCAAAACCATTTTCTTAAGGTGGATATGTTGTAGAAATAATGTAATGTTTTTTTGGTGGGCTTATTTTCTTGCAGAGTAATCAAGACATTAGTTTTTCTGCTAGTAAAAAGTCCACCCAGATGACTTCCCAACTTGACTTAATGACATCACGTATTAACATCTTTTCTACTTGAATAACCTTTCCTTTAAATATTTGCTCCTTGCCTTCCTCTCTTATTAATGCGCCAGACTGTCAGAAATCTTTGATGGGCAATGTGAGCTGAGCAACCTCTTTGACACTAGAAGGTGGTATCTATCAGAAGTTCTGAGTGAGAACTTCAGAGTGGGACATCCCTTGCTGAAGACCAGCCACTTGCATACGGTGTGTTGGCTTAGAAGTAGGAGAACTGTACTGCTGGATTTTCACCATCAAGAAAGCAGCGTAGTGTCGGTGGGGTTTGAAGTTTAACACAGAGCTCCAGCAACTGAGAAGATCTCCCACTGCACTCTGCAGAGACCTTCACGACTGCAGATCAGTAAAACTTTTTGCAGGCCTTTAGTACTGCTTCTGCATCTTCAAACACTAGAAGATTCTAATACCAGAGGTGTTTGTCAGGGGAAGAATGATTATATCCATAATTATGGAGATGTTGCATTCCAACATAAATAATGTCTTCTCTTGTAAAAAAGTTAACCAAACATTTTCTAAGACTTTTTCCTCTGTTCTAGAGATGACGATATCAAGTCAATGCTGGCTTACTTGACCTTGGGTATGCTTTTATTTACATTTTCTGTAATTCTTCCATCTGTGAACATCTTATAATATGATTAGGTCCTTACAAACCAAAAGTTTAGACTCCTTATTTCAGTCTAGGTTCCCAACTTCCCACTAAAGTCAATGAAAATTAAAACTGGAGTTTCAACAGGGTTGTGAAGTCAGATCTCAGTGCTACAGGGTTTTGCTATGGAGAGCTTGCAGTCTATCGTTGGAAAAACTGTTTGTAGTAAAGCCCATACTTGGGAGGTTCTCTCAGACAAAGGGGCAGTTTCTTCTAGGCAGTTTTCCTTTAATCCTTCATAAGGCCATGCATGCACACAACAGATACTTGGATACAAGCCACAGCCTGGGTGGCTTCAAGTGACAGTTTCCTACTCCGACTCCATTGGCAGGAACAAAGTTAGTATCTTTAGTAGCAGGGCTGCCACAAAAGGAAGAAGTTTGGTTTTATAAAGTGAATTAACAGCATAACTTTCTACTGGCATTAATTATATGCCAATAGTGGTCTCTTCTGTTCTAGCTGCTTAAAAAGGAGCATTTTTTAAATTAATGCCCTTTTTTTTTTTTGCCCCAGAAGGCTTAGAAAACTGCAAGGAGTAATAGCAAATTGCTGAAAGATGGGAGAGGCTTGTTAGAATTGGTTCCCACTTTTAAGTTGTGCTGCCCTTTGAAAAAGAACTGTCTTGTTTGCATTGGGAAAGGTGCAGGAATTTTACAAAGCACTTTTCTTCATCAGAATAAATACTTATGTTCACTGAATCTTTTTTACCACTCTCTTCCTGTCTTGGACAATAAGTTAATGAGATTGTAGGACTTTTTCTACACTAGCCATTCTTACTGCAGCTAGGAGAAGAGAATGAAGACTAGAATTAAATTAATTAAAGGTTCTTTTGTTAAGGAAGTTGTTTCTCTTTTTTTCCCCCTAGGTTTTTTCAGTAAGCTAAGACAGTCTATTCCCTAACACCTTGAAGAAAGGCCTCAAACCTGTTATTAAGTTTGAAACCCCTCAGCTTTTTGTGAAATTAAGTAAAACTCCACTGTATTAGATTTAAGTGTCTAGTTAGACTTAAGTGTTCGGTGTTAACGCTGGACCAGGCTGCCCAGGGAGGTTGTGGAGTCTCCTTCTCTGGAGACATTCAAAGCCCGACTGGACACCTTCCTGTGTAACCTCATCTGGGTGTTCCCGCTCCGGTGGGGGGATTGCACTGGATGTGATTCTGTGATTCTGTAACTTTGAAGAGGATATTTTTGATGGCAGTCCTGTGTATATTATCTAAAATGTTGTTTGAGGCACTTTTTGATGTTTTTTATAAGCCTCTCCGGTCAAGCATATTAGATTTAGGTTGCAAGAATAGCTCTTCATCAGGAATTACATTGGAGTGTTGGAAACCTCTGTTCTGTAGTGTAATTGTTAGACCTGGAAATGTTTTTATGGTGCTCAGTGTGTGTTACTTACATATTGACCAACACATTTTCTGCAGCTCACAAGAGACTTGCTGAGTCTTTCACAGAAGAGAAATTTACAGCAGACATGAGGATCCTGGAAGCTCACTGGTTTAGAAAAGTTGGTAGGTTGCACTCTCAAAATCTAAACCAAATTGCCTCTGCCTCCACTTAGCCAGACCTTAAGGAAGAAAGAAGTGTTTAAAGATGTAATAGATTTGTAAGACTTGTCACCTTTGGCAGTTGCTGCCTTAACTAGTCTTAAAGTTCTTCCACTGTGTTTTCTGTTTTCTGAAACTCTCTGATATGGCTCATATTTTAAGTCAGTTATCAAGACAAATACTCACACAAGGTCTGTTGACTGATGGGATAGCTGATACATTATTCCCTTCACCACAGGAATTTTATGTGTCCATGAGACAACTCTTCAGAGTTCACCATTTTTCTCTTAGTTAGACCTTCACTACCAAGACTCTGTTACAGAAGCAAAATTTAAGATCAGGCAAACAGAAAGAATAATGGTTTTCTTCAATGCCTGAAAAAAAAAACCCACTAAGAGCAATAAAAAAACTTAACATGCATACTCCAAACTGGCAGTACTTATGTAGGCCAAATAAAAATTAGGAAGTTCAGATGAGTGTACTGGTATGAGTGGTGCCGGATAAGCTTACATCTGCCACCCAGAGAGACTGGATTAGTCCCTTAAATCAGCCGTCCTGGAGGTCGCCTTGAGCTGCAGTATATGAAATCTGAACAGCAAACAGTAGCAGGGACAAAGTGTTTCCCAGTGGGAAGTGCAACTCCTGTGGTGCTGTCCTGAGCACTCTCCGCAGCGTGTCTCTGAATCCCTGTTTGGTGATCGTTGTTACACCATTTTGGTAAAGGAGTCAGTGCGTTTCCTGTCTACAAATAAAAGTGTAAGGGTAACAGGTTGAAGCAGTTTTTCAGATTCTTGGTTCTGCCAGAGCATGCAGGAGAGAAAATAGTTGAAATCAGTAACAAGACATTTGTTGTGATGAGCTTTTGCACACATCCTCACAGTGTAGCCATGCTCCAGTGAAGAGTATCAAAGAGGAGACAAGAGCAACAGAGGTCAAATATAGTAACAGGACTGGAATGGAATCTGTGGTGATCATGACCTTTCCAAGGCAGCATTTTCACTCACAGAATAAACAG
The DNA here is from genome assembly GCF_037038585.1 of Patagioenas fasciata. NCBI lineage: Eukaryota > Metazoa > Chordata > Aves > Columbiformes > Columbidae > Patagioenas > Patagioenas fasciata. The sequence continues at coordinate 19,324,223 of NC_092530.1, forward strand.
TTCAGAGACTACAAAAACATGTCCTAGGGAATAAATTAAGATGAAAGTAAGCTAAGGGTAAGGTGTGTGGTAGAATGGATACTTGGTTATGGTGAAATTATTAGGACAAAATTTGAAAGCATGAGTAAGCTATTTTCACAAATCACTAATAATGATGTTTCTTGCTGTTGTTAAATGAGCTGTTGATGATATTTTGATTAAGAAATGTAATTGTAGAATGTGAACTGCCTGTTACTAGAGATCAGAGTTGAGTATCTGTAATGTCAAAGATTTTTATTCTATTCTATTCTTCATTTTTTTTTATGTCTTTGTTAGCTTGGAACTTAGCTGTACAGTTCAGAGGCTGCCCTGAAAAGATGAGGGATTTTTTTCTGCTGTCTTTCAAGGTATGTACTCTTGCTAACAGTGATTCTGATGGAGGAATATTGTCATCTGTCTAGTTCTGTTGGAAGTTACATGGGTGCATCAGGCATCTCCTTGGAAACGTGCTTGTATGCTCTGAAGATGGAGCACTTTTGTCAGAAGGAAATTGACTTGTAATACAACATGTAAACATTATTGTCATACTTTACACTCTACTGCTTGAAATGGCATAAAAACCTTAGACCTCAATGAGAACTTTCTAAGATAAATGGATTCTGATGTTTGGAAACTGTATCATTAGTATAAACATAAATAAAACCAACCAGTCCTGATCTCCGTACAGGACTTCTACCAACACTGTCAGTTTTGTGTGTGTTTGTAGAGGGGGGTCTCCAACACGGCTTTACACTTAAATAATCTCCTTGTGTAATTGTACAAGTAAAATTGCAATATGAATATGCACTATTCATGACTGATTACTAAAAGTGTCATAGAGGAGACTCAGCAATTGTCTGTTCATCAGCAAATTCCTTGATAAGGGCAGGATTCTCAAAACTTTTCCTATTTTTGGTGACAGTTTTCCCAGTTTTGTCCTTCGGACAAAGCTGTTCTAATAGCTCAGAAGACGTGCCTGTTAATGGCAGCTGCAGTTGATCTGGAAAGGGGGAGACAACAAGTAACACCTTCCGAACAGGTAGGGCGTTATGCTGTGTTTTTTTCTTTTGATCTTTGCAGTCTTAGTTTTTACACTCAGAACAGGTAAGCATTGAGAAGGTAAGCATGGGAACCTTTCATAGTTAATTAGAATCAGTGCACCTAGTGCTTTCCAGACAATTGTAAATGGTAGATTTCTGTAAATTAGTTCTGTTGACTTCAGTGGATTTGAACAGTTTTAGATCAGCAAAGGGTCATGGCAGTACCTTCTCTTAGAGCAATTTCAGTCTGCCTTGTGTATTATGTGAGGAGTCTGCTGCTAAACATTGGTTGGTAATTACTGTATTTTTAGGATTATGTCATTCCTGAAAGTAGTTACCAGTATCGTTGTGATAAAGCTCACTTTTTTCTTCACTTTTTATGCATGCATTCTTTTTTTGGGGGTGTTGTACTTACTGTGGTAAGAAGATTAAAGGAAATGTACAGTGGCTATGAAGGAAGTATGGAAGTCTGCTGTACACTGATTGTTGTAGAAACTTACTTTTGGGGACAGCAATGCACAGTAATTTGTGTTGTGGGATTTAGTGGTTTGTCAGACTCAATAGCACTATTTTATGCTTGGGAGCTAAACCGAATGATGTCCCATAGGAACCCATATGGTTTTTTCTGGACCAATGGAATGTTCAGCGTGAAGAGGCTTTGTTTGAGATGTGGAGGTCTTTGAAAAAGAGAGAGGGAAAAAAAAAACCAAAAAACTAACTGGTGTATGTGATTTACTAGTTAGGGTAGTTCTTAATTTGTTTTAGAGTTCAGTATAAAGATCCTGTTAGTTGTGACATGTATATTGCTTTCACTTTTAAAACTATGATAAAAATAACTTCTTAAATTTTGTAAAATAGGCAGAGCTTTTGACTCAAGCCCTTCAACATCTACAGGCATGCAAGGACATATGGAAAGTTCTGAAATTAACAGGTAAGCTGCAAAGTCTGTCTGTTTGGCACTTGTAACTCTAAGACTTAGTCACTGTTTTCATGAAAAATACAGGGCATATGGAATTGCTGTCTCAGCTGAAGAGTGTTGAAGCGGATATATGGCAATATGATAAAAGAATTTGCAAAGCCAACTACTGTTTTTGTATGTCATTGCAGGCTTTTTTATTGTATAGGTGCTGTGAAGCGTGGAACAATCTTTCAGAGTGAAGTTCAGTTGACTGTACTGTCTTAAATGTTAAGAAACTCCAAACCCATTCACTCTAGAATGGAGTTGCTCTAGCGCTGTATTAATTTTTACTAGTCTCTTCCCATATAGGGCATTTCAGAATTGAGAAAGTCCCACTACCGTGCTTTGAAGTGCCCAAACCCATCTTCTGTTCCCTGACTATTCTATGACAATTTAGATCAAATATTACTAGAGACTGGCATGCTTTCAGCTGGCAGCTGAGATGCTGAGTGACTGTTAGCCTAGAGGGTGCATACTGCACATTTTTGGTAGTATATTGGTAGAAAAATTCTGTTAGGCATTCCTTGTCTGTCGTGCAATCTGGTTTCATTTCAGTTATAGGTTTGTACCTGCCTGTGGAAATGGCTTCCCTAGTAGCTGTTACCTTGCTGAGGAGGGTTGCCTGAATTTGGCTAATTACAGATAGTCCAGATTTTTGGGGGGGGAGTGCAGAGGCATGGTGGTTGGTGGGATTGTGCTTGAGGCGTCTGAGGTTTCTGTCCAAGACTGCTTCAGAGTTCAGCTTTCTCTGCTGTTAAACCTGAGCACCTTACTGGTTTTTGTGTGTGTTGGAAGCAAAATATATACCTTATGGTACACTACGTGGCTTTAAAACAATGAATTATTACATACAGGCAATTCTGTCTCTTCTGTAGGAGATTTTGCTAAAGACCCAACAGACACATTGTTGCTGCTTTATGAATTTGAAGCAAGATCCAAACTGAATGATCCAACGCTCCACAACCTTATGGAGTCAGTATGGGAGCAACCACAAATAGAGGTCAAGACGCTAGAAATCATTGCAGGTAAGGACTACGTTTGTACTTTTGTAGTTCTTCAAGCCATGAAAACTAGCTTTTGTTGCTCTTTCCTGTTCATTTGAGGTGACCAGGGTCGTCATGTATTGTGCAGCATACCCATATATATTTAATCCTGAAGCAAAGATGCTTAGGATCTCAGCAACATTAGGAGATCTGTGTTTTGAAATACTGTATTATGTGAATGATGAACCAGAAATTAGCAACATCCTTCCATTTCTGGACCCTGAGACATTTGTATAGGTTGTGAGTCTGGAAAAGTTTATTCAGATAAACTTTTACAAGCTCCAGATTGGCAAAGGCCAGATAATGTGCCTAGCTGATTCACGTTCCAATACAGAAGTTTTAGGATGTGGGCTTCAGATAGATATGCAGCTTCAACTTAGCATAGTTAATTTGTAAACAGTACTTCTCTATACTGTACTGTACTTTCCGCACAAAGTTTTAGTCATGCCTTCTTTAGTCATGCCATGCAGCATCCAAGGAAGATGAGTAAAATTTAGAACTACCATGGCAGATCTTTGGAGACATTCTGTAGGATTGAATAAACACCTGCTTACCTCACTTGTGTTGAGGGAGTACACACCTGGGCTTGGAAACACCACACTGACATCCTGCTCCTGTCTAATTTTTCCATCCAGATTTTCATGTTCAAGGAGACAAACAAAACAATACTCTTTACTTTAGAGGGCGTGTGCGCACCCCCCCCCACCCCAATTTTGGGTTACTGTACCAGAAGTACAGCAGTAAAAAGCAGTGCGAATACTTGTAAATTATGAAATCTACTGTGCTTCTGATTTGTAGTCCTCATTGATGATGTGCACAGTAAGAAAGTAGTGGAGAAGCACTAGGTTGTGACTGGCCCAGGCATTAAGCAAATCTCTTTTCAGTTGTTCATCACAAGGGCTCTGTCAACATTCTGCAGTTTATTTTAGTGACCAGTGGGATTAAAGTCTGGCTCCAGTAATTTCTTTTTTCTTCTCTATTTTCTTTTGCTTTTAAGCATTAGCAATGGAATCTCCGGCTCGGTATCCTGTACTGTGTAAGAAGGCTCTCAAGAGTGCACTAAACCTCCACAGAAAGCAGACTGTCATTGATGCTGTGAAATTTAGGTTAGTGTTATCACATAACTTTGCCAGGAGCCTGTGGCTGGAAATGCTGACAGGGAATAAAGCCTGCAATCTGGAACAAGTGGATTTTAGCTTATGTACAAGGTTCTGCTTGCTGGCCAGCCAATGTACATCTCAAGTATGACTGCCTAATAGAGGTGTTAAATGCAATTTGTATACTTGGTGTATTTTCTGAAACAGTTGTATTTCCAATAAATGTATCTATTGAGGAAGGGAAATGAACATTTGATCCAGAAGAGGTCTATGGCTGTTCCTTGGGAGGGAGATGTTCATTTCAGATGCTACCCTGCAATAATGAACTAGCTATCTCAAAGTCAATGAAGTCAAGGTAAATGAAAGACTGAGAAGAAAGCCATGAGTTATAAGTTAGTGATATGATGCCATAGTACATACATGATTTGTTTTGCTGTATAACTGTCTTTCTAACAGCTGTACCTTACGGAATTTGGAAAAACAACCTGGTGTGTGTCCTTCTCTCTCGCTTGTATCCCGTAAAGGATTTTTATTGCTTTTCCAAGTTCCTCGCAGTAACCAATGGGCAAAGGCAGTTATTAATATTGCCTTTCTCACTTCACACTGGGAAAGACAGCTGTGGTTTTGGAAACCATGTGTTTGTTGCTGATTTTCTGAGGATACCAACTACTTAGTTCTTGTTGATGAAGTTAGGAAAGGCACTGTTTCCTTGCTGTCATGTGTAGCACCCTAGAAAATATTGTGTCTTTCCTTCTGTGTTACTCTAGAGCCCAGCAGTGAAAATAATGAAGTGCTTGCTGCTCTTGGCTCTCTTTTTACATTGTTCGTATGAGTGAGATCTGAAACTAGGAAAATGTATGTTTCTGCTATGTGTAGTAAGCACCAAGGTAGACATGTCTATCTGACGATCACTGAGATATCAGTTAGTGTTCTGCTGATACTAAAAAGTAGCTGTTTGTGCACATGGCAGTTAATGCTTCCCTTCTGCTCTGTTTCAATTCTCAGCAAATGCTTACATAGTTTGATTAATCTTTCTTTGCCGACCGGATTAACAGACTTGGATGCCTGTGTACTGCAGGAGGTGTGGGACTACTTCGAAGATGCTCTGAGTGTAGTCAGCAGCACAGTAAGTTGAACAGGAAAATGAGAAATTGGGAGATAATCCTGAGCACATTTTAAAAAAAGTCTCATCAGACTGAGAATAATTAGTAGAACGAACATTATATAGTGTTACATGTGGAGCAGTTAAGACTTCCTCAGTAAAAGATGCACTGATGTTACCTCAAAAGAAATGCCTCTTGGATATTTAGAACTGAATTATGAATTTCCCTGGATTTTGTAAGGGCTTTTTTAGAGACATTTAAGGCCAAATTTTCAGTGTCTATTTAGAAGCACAGCAAATAAATAATGACTTGTCTTTCTTTTCCCCAGTTGAATCAGTTCCCCACCAGCTTCAGGGTATTGTTGGTACTCTGGCTTCTGTTCTGCAGTTACAAGGGCAGCTTTCACTGTGGGAAGCTGTTGCCACAGTGCACAGGGACGTTCTGAAGACAAAAGAACTGCTGCTTATAACCTGTAGTGAGCAACTCTGTCCTGCTATTCAGTACTGTTTGGATAAACTGGGAAGTACCGTGGCAGCAAGTTCAGCCTGTCTGCAGAGGGGCTGTTGGAAAGCTTGCTTCCATTCTAGCATCATTCCCAGTCCCACAGAATTGTGTTTTCTGACCTAACAATAGGTAATTGCATCATTACCCATGTTGGAAACAAGCTGTTTGGCAGTAGTATGGATTAACTGTGCAGCACAGCATGGCCCTGAAGGAATTGTCCTTTGCTTAGGAGAAAACAAACACATACAAACAAAACCCCACAAAAAACAACTGTTTTCTCACTCTACCACTAAACTCTAATGCACTCTTTACTTGTCAGGTTTAAAGTGAAGAGTGTATTTTCTGATGAGCTGCTAATTCTTGTTTGCTGTTCCAGGATGCTTACCCAGAGATGGAGATCCTTTGGTTGATGACAAGAGCCTGGAATACAGGAATATTTCAGTATACTGTTGGTAAATATAAGGAGGCTGAGCAGTGGTGTGGATTAGGAATGCGTTTCCTCAATCACTTAGGATCTCTGAAGAAAAGCTATGAAGGCCATGTAAGTGTAAGCAGGTGGATTTGAGGATGTGGGATTGGATGTCTGGCCTGAATTCAAGGTATGGATGTGGGTGAAGAAACCACTACAGATGATCAGAGTTTCAGGAGAAGGACAGTACCTAAATATTTTTGGGGAGCTTGATGCTAAAAGACTTTTTCAAAGTGAGGCCAGGAAAATTTTAACGGTCAGTAGAAAGAGTAATGTGGTGTCCTTTTACTGGAGGGATCATGTAAATGGCTGACTGGAAATAAATTTCTGACAACTTGTGGCCGTGGGAGAACCCTTGTACCTGGCCTGCTTTCACTAAAATCAAGGTGCTGTACCAGTTCACTTAAATCAGCTGTTGTATGAATACTTTCAAGCTTGGTTTCTAGTATAAGCTAATGTCTTATAAATGGGGTTTAAGCTGATGTGAATGCAATCATGAAAGCTCATCTTTTCAGGTGTATCTTAGCCACTTCCTGCGAGGGAGAGATTTCAGGGCTAGTAGTACCTCTGTAGAAGGCAAGGGCACTTTCTTACTATGTCACAACTAAGCTTCTCTCTACAGTTTCTGGCTGGTGTTGCTACCTTGATTGCAGCGCAGAGCAGCCTGGCTGGTGTGTGCTGTCCTCATTCTCCTGTGCACAAGCCAGGCAATTAAGGGCTGGTTGCAATTCTTATACCATTTTAAATACATCAGTTAAGACAATAAGAACTGAGATCACTCCCTTCCATCCTCAGCTCTTCTCTGACTCCATGAATAGATTTATTCACTGATATAAGGCTCAGCTATAAACTATGCTTCATGTCAGTATAAATAAAATAATCTCTGGTTACACTGATTTAACTATGTTTTTCTTACACCACTGCATTTAAATCTGTGCTAAAATCTTTACGTCAGTGTGCATTTTTAGGTTTGAAAGTTGGTGATAGTCTCCCACTTGTTGCCTTGCTTCTGTTCCCTGTCACTTTGTTGTTTTATCTAGTTGAATGATACGACTTTATCTGTCCTTGTTGACAACTGTGGTGTTTATATTCTCCAGATGATTGGTCTGTACAGTGAGGTTCTGGACAAACTGGACAGTGTAAAAGGCTTTCTTCTAAATGGAGAAGAATAGTGACAGCCCCAACTACAAAAGAGGAAGAACAGCAGTCTCTCTTGGAAACGTTCTGCTGAAGGAAAGAGGCCGTGAGCTCTGTGAAGGGTCATGGGAGCAGTGGAAAAGAAACCAGGATATCCTTCTTTTTGGGAGTTATGTACTTTTTAGGAAGTGTTTATGGAATAAATGCAGGTTTTTTCCTCTAGGGAGTAATTTCCTTCTTTGGAGCTGTATAACAGATAGAAATAAACTTTTTCATGAGATGTGTCTGCTGTTGTGTAACAGGCTGCTTTAAATACCTGATTTTAGTAGTAAGTGGCAATGAGAACCATAAAAGTATTCCAAGACCACTTGTCTCCTCTGGATGTCAGAGCTGACTTGCTGCAGAAATATTTATCAGATTGTTTAGTTTTCAGTCTGTTTTAATATGGACAAGAATTGAGAGCTGTTTGCCAGTTTTACAATTTAGTTAGAATAAAAAAGAGCAGGTACTATTGAGCTCATAGAAAAAGCTAAAGCTTTGGCTAGGTAGTGCTGTTCATAGACTGCTTTGATGGATGTGCTTCTGTTAGAACTAACTGAGCTTTGGTCCATGCAGGTGCTCAGCGAGTAGGCCTAACCGAAGTTAATCCTGTTGTGCGAGGCTCTCAGTGAGAACTCAGCACCAAACCCCAAAATAATGGTTTGGCTGGAGACTGGGCTGATAAGCAGCTGAAACTACATTAACACAGCAGAAAATCTGGCTATAAATCAACCGCTTCACCCCATAAATATCTGCAGCTATCAGGGTCTGTTGTGCTTTTGTTTTTAAAATTTAAAAATAAATTATACTTAGAACCAGATTATTAATGCTTATTCAGACAGATGGTAAGGCCACTAGCAGCAGGATGGTGGCTACCGAAAAGAAAAAATTGCATTAGCTGTAGTCCATTCTGAAATCCTGACATGCTCTGGAAGAAGAGCTTAGTACTGTGTTTCGCGCAGTGGTCAGTGCCAAGAAGTAATTTAAAAAGCTGCATTGCAGTGTCTATCCATGTTCCATGTCTGTCTTCCTAGTCGGAGTAAACCTAAATATTAGTGATTTCTGCTTTTTGTGTGCACCAGGCTCCACTTTGTGTCCTCTGGCTGAAGCCAGAAGCCAGCCTTTGGCACAGCTGCCACCTCCGCGTGTCTGTTGTGCAGCTGGATCCAGGGTCATTTCCCAGAGTCAGGTATGTGCAGACATGTCAGCGCAGCATTTACAGCGACACTGAGCAGGAACGTCTTGCACTAGATGCTTTGCAGAACTGCAGGGGTTAGTATCAGCGTCTGGGTTGGTACCAGTGAGATTGGGACTCTCTAGAAGTGTGAATTACACTGAAGGTGGCAACCGGGGAAGTATTAGGAAGTCTGATGCCGGTGATAGCAAGGTACCAGCTGCTGGAGCTGAGACTGGTGCTGCCAGAGACTTTGTTGTGAAACGTCTTGTTGCTCTTCGGGCTCAGCTGCACAGAGCTATGTATTGGTAGGAACAGGAACCTTTGTGGAGATAGTCACGCAGGATGCAAAGATGAAAGCAAAAAATAATTACGTTCAACTGGAGGTTATGTATGTGTTCTTATTCCAGAGGTTTACCACAGGGCCTTAATTCTTCAGGCTGAGGCAGTATGAGCAGCGGAAGCTGCTTCCCCTGACCTTCAGTGGCATTCCAGTCAGGGTGCCCCAGCAAATCACGCTGCTTGACTGATGCAGATGGCTCCTGCGAGACACACACAGGAGGATGGATCTGTTGAGAAATAAATTCTGCACCTAGCACGCTCAGTTCATCAGGTCTGATTTGGATCTCTGTGAGCTGCTGCTTTCAGAGTTGTAATGCACCCTGTGCTGCCTGTTGAACTACGAGGCACCTCTGAACCCACAAAAAGCCAGGTCACATATGCCACAGGAAAGCCTTTTGGAGTCACGGTTCAGGTGATGTGTGTTCCATCACATTAATGCAGGGACTGTAAATGATGCCATAAGAATCAAAGGTGCCCATTGTCACCGTAGTATCTCTTTGGTGCCTGCAGGGCCAGCTTTAATTATTGTTCTCAGGTCTGACTTGCACAAACACGTAAGCAGGCAAAGGTGTCACACTGTACTAGATGAGAAGGTCACGTTTTCCCAGGAAGTATAGCAGGTAATTACATACAGCCATAGAAGGCAGCAACCATTAAATGTGTTTCTTGCTACAGCCAGAATTGTTTGAATATTTTCCTTGGAGATGCTCAGATTTATTTCTTCTATGCTTTACTAAGGAGTCCAGATCAGATCAGTTACAGACTCTGCTGATAGTACTTCTCACCTCTTCTCTGCATGTTTTTGCATTGTACATTTTATTCTAGGATTAATATTTGCCATAGGTTTTAAGTAGGCCAAGAATTCCTCTCCTAGTTGAATCAGACCTTAATTAGCTGGATTTCCAGTGACCATTCCCAAGAGGTAGTTTGTGTGCAGTCACTCTGCAGGTCTTTGTGCACTGAGTTTGCTTTTGTAAATACAGGCTGGGCCACTGGTTATTTTACTAAGCTACATGTTGCTCTATAGTTCTGGAGCCCAGCTAGGATGACTGTGGGATATCAACATTTTTTAAGAAAGCAGCAGCTGACCAAGAAAAATCAGCAATACAGCTCATTCCTCCCCCACTCATTTTTTTATTGAGCAGTGGTTTGTTTCAGCATGGACAGCCTGGGTGCTCACCCCGAGATGATACTAACAGATCGCTCCAGAGGGTGGCATTGCAGCTGTAGCTTCCGATTTACACATTGTTGTGGAAGTTACAGGGTGTGCTGGACACTTGCTCTGTAACTACAGATTTCCTCCTTGCTTCTGAGAACACGAACAAGGCAGCAGTTCATAAATTCCTCCCTTTCCCCAACCTGTACGTTGTGCCCCTTTTTTCCTAATCTCATGATTTTTTAACTGTTCTCACCCTGAGGAACCCGCAGTAGGAGCACTGGTTCTCCAGGAGCTTTCACTTACTTGGGTGCACCTGGGGCTACCTCCCACCACACCGGCTGAGTAGAGTTTCACTGTTCATGTCGTGGCTGCACTGAGCATTCTGGAAAGGCAGGAAGGGAGAGGGGCTGTCTGCCCACCAGCACTTGGAATCCATCACAGTCATCAGAAATCAAGGTATAAGGAAAAGGGCTGAGGCTTATTAGAGGACTGGGCAGAAGCTGTTAGGCAGCGCACTGGAGCTAAGGGAGGAAATGCCACTGTCACCCCTGCAGTGAGCCAAGTGTGGCCCCAGCAAGGGCCTGCTGCTCTCACAGTGCTCCTGTGAGCTTGCACCATTAACAGCTGCTGCACTGACTGATTGAAACAACTAATTGTTTTTGTCCTCGGGGTTAAAAAACCCTAGAGTCAAACAACATGACCTTCATTTTATAGGAAAGGGATATAAAGAAACACTAAGCATCAGGGGGTACTTAAGGATTCTTCAAGGAAAGAGACACCTTTAACACCATAACTTTACCTCCTGCACAGCAGATGCTTCGGTGCCATGGATCCTGCTGTAACAGCTTGAGGAGAGCAGAGAACAGCAGGCCTTGAAGGTTATGCTGCCAAGCACCATTAGCAAGAAAAGCTCTAAGACAGCTGTCCAGGTGCCTGCATCTCAGGCAACAACAGGGAGAAAATTTTTGAAAAAATTATTATTAAATTCATGTATTAATAAAACCCACCTTCCAGTAGCTTCACAGATCCTGTGCTCCTCTCCCTAACAAGGGCCAAGACAGTTAATTAGCCAGAGCTGCAGCCAGAAGCATAGCCATATTTCTCTATAGCACAAGCAGCTTATGGTCTAATTTTCTAGAAGTGTCTTAGGGCAGATTAGTTTCATGCCTGTTGCGGGTATTTGTAACAGGACATGTTGGGGGAGAAAAGAACCACCCCCACCTACATTTCACAAAGGGACAGGACCATTAATGTGATGACTCTGCTATTGTGTGGTCCAGAAGGACTTTGCTAAGGTCCTGATAAGCAGAGTAATTTGTCCTCAGCCAGAAAAACAGCTTGTTAAAAAGCTTCGAAAGAACAATTCTTTCCCTTCATGCCACTCATGTGGGTTATTCTTCCAGTGATTGTCTCCACCTTACAGGAGTGGCATAATTTGAGAACATAATCCCCTATTCCTCTCCCCGGCAGGAATCTTAGTTTCAGTGTCTGAGCAGATCGGGATGACACATCACTGACTGCACAGGGAGCCGCGTCTGCAGATCCACGTCCTGCAGCTCAGAGCTGCTGGAACTTCGTGGACTGTCCAGAGCAGCCTGGCAGCCACTGTGGCAGCCGTTAACAGACAATGTTCCTGTGATACTTCACATCAACAACTTCATCACGCCAAATCCATCACTATGTAAGGCAACAGTCTTGAGTTTCAGGAGTGGTAATGCCAGCACCAGCTCTGCTTAGCACCTGTTTAATCTTCCAGTGTTTTACTGACAACCACCACCATAAGACTGTTGATCTAATCAGCTAAAGGAGTTTCCAAACTGTGTTTTATTTGTCCAATAAACTTCATATACCGTGACCTATCTGCAAGCAGTATACCCATGCTCAGTGCAACGCCCCTGTTCCCCTGAAATCTCATTTCTCTTGTGTGCAGTTTGAAAGAAAAAAATCAACACATTCAAGATTTAAAACCCCAAACCCTCTCAGCTTTCAATTAGCTCAGCTAAATGACAAAGCAGATTCAGGCAAGAATGTATAACAACACCCCATTAACCACATTTGTCTTCCAGTGAACGCTCCTGTTCTCTGCACTTAAAGGTACTAGAAAAAGATACTAGTTGTCTTTACAACTTCATCTCTCTGATGCCTAAACACCATATTAAACCATAAAAAGATGGTCTGCATTAGCCAGACTATGTTTACTTTGCTGTTTTTACATCCAATACAGGAACAATTATGTAGCAGCATACAAACCCCATTATTTGATCTGCATTTGTAAAGCAGACTCCCCACAATTCAAGCCATGACCCAAAATACATTTTATGGTGTCACGACATCAGACCGCAGTCAACCTGTGTTATAACAACCCAACCAAAAGAGGTGGTTACAGCTGTAAATAGTAGCTCACTTCCTTTTTTTTTTTAAAAAAAAAAAAACCCTTCCTTTTAGGCAAGTTCTCAGTGACAACCTTATACTAAAAAAAAGCTATTCTCTTTTTTTAAAAACATTGTTGATGCATAAAATTGCTGTGGAGAAACCGTATCAATAATTGCTAAGATCAGCACCAAAAACCCCAGGTCTGGCACACAATGAAGGACTCTACAAGAAGGCCTCAAAGACAGAGTTCTTTGCAACTCTCTGTTTATTAAAAATATATGTCTCCTTGGAAGAAACACTGATAACCAACTAGTGTTGTCATGATCGATTCGATACTGTCAGCTATGCCATGGAGTACAGCATCTTTTTCTCCATGTGACTTGATGAGAGGGAGACAGCCCATTAAAGAAAAAAAAGACAGGAACAGTGTGACTAGCAACTTAAGGACTTTCGTTTCACTTACTCCACTTCTCCAAGGACGGACATTTGCAGCAGCTGGAGCAGCAGGGCAGGAACCCCAATGCTGAACAGGAACCTGTTGCCACAGTTTGCTCCTTTAGGGTCGGTCCCACTGACAGCAGGATCCTTCCTGCCCTCCACCGCAGCACGGCTCTGTCCCGGGCGGCCGCTCGGTCCCTGCAGGGCTCCTCGTGATGCAGGGCAAGTGAAGGCAGCTCCTCACCACGTACCGTCTTACAGCAGTTCTGGTTCTCACTGAAAACTGTGACCTGTGCGCGCCGTGCACTGACACGCAATAACCGTTACCTTCAGGGAAGGGGACCGGCATCCCGCACATTCACTTATCCCTATAAAAATAGTGGGAGGTTGGGCCAGGACTTACCTGCTTGTGCGTTGACCTCCTTTGTTCTGGTGCCTGGCACGGTGTCTGACACAGCGCTCAGCAGTTGTCGGGTGGCAGTGCTCTGCACGGGCACCACAAGTGCCCAGTGGCACCGCTCCTTCCCGCAGGCCACGCCAGTCCCCCCAGCTTCGCACAGGGCTCTGCTCCCGTGATGGAGCCTCATTCCAGTGTGGAAGCCAAAGCGTCCTCAAAGACAGACATTTCTCAGCTTAGGACCAACTGTTTCAGCATTGTTCTCTCTTGAAAAATCCTCATGCGCAGCAGATGGGTGCAGCTCTGCACCCCCCTGCCCCACCAACCTGCCAGCATTTTCTAAGGTGACCTTCAGAGAGGGAGCAACACACAATTTCAGAAAGAGAATTTATGCAGAGATGTCAGAAACAGAACCAGGCCAGGTGGCCGCATGTTCACCTGCCAAGCCCCAGCTCCCGCAGCAGCAGGCGATGTCCCTGCTGTGCTGGAAGGACATCCCGGTCACTGGGACGGCCACCATCTGCACCCAGCAGAGCCGGGGATTTGGCACAGGGCAGGGAAGAGAGCGAGGAAGTTTTTCAGTCCTGCTACTGATGTGGAAAAGTGTGAGCGTCCATCCAAGGCACAGCTGGGGGCTTCTCCTGCCAGCGGCTGACGCTGAAGGGAATGCCAGTGTGCTGCTGCCAGCTAGAGCGGGTCATGTCACCTGTGCCCACAGGTACAGGGCCAGCCCAACGTCCCAGGTTTTCCACAGCAACACAGGACAGTGAATACATTTGTTCCATGTAGCCGGTGGAGGATTTCCTAACTAAGCACCGCAGATCTAGATTCTATTTACAATAGAGCCAGCTTAAAAAACAAGTTAAAAAACTGGATTTTATACCCATTCAGTTCATTATTAACAAGAGAAAAATGGAATAATGAAAAAAAAAAAAAGCCAACACAGCAACACAATATGGTTTTGGTTTAAAATCAGCTAAAAAAATAGAACCAAAAGGAAACCTCTCATGCAAACACATAAGGTGGTGTGTAAAACAATGTGCAATTTAATATGTAGTATCATCCATTCTCTTGCTCTGCAGCCTCCTGCTCAGTCTCAGCCTCACTCAGATCAGCTGCTGCTCCTTGCTGCGTTACCCTGGACCTCTGGTCCCTTCGGCACAGGCAGCGTATCAGTCTGCTCTGCCCCACAGGGCCGGGGGGCTGGCAGGAGGCTGGTCCCGATGGGAGATGCTTCCAAAGCACCTGGTACCGTTTTGAGCTCTTCCTGCCCAAGTGGACTCCCTATGCCCAGCGGCTGGGACAGAGGAACTGAAAGATCCTTGCAATAATACAATACCTATGAAGAGAGGTCCCTCAGGTTTCCTAGTCCACGTACATATATATATATAATATATATATAATATCTCTCTATATATTATATATAAATTACATATACAGATAAATAAAATGCTTTCTGCTGCCTTTCTGTCGCACTGTTCAGAGCTGCTAGACAGTCGCACTTGGAAAAATACCCCTGGAGCGCCAATACTGGCTCATGTGCTCAGAGTCCGTTGTTTCACTCACTTCTTACGTTAGTCCTTAGCCGCCTCCTCCCATCTTGATTCTTGGTTTAGTTAATAATAATAATAATAATAATAATAAAAAACGACCTTGAATGGGTTCTCATCTGTCTCTAATGGAGCAGTTGGAAGGTCCATGCAGGAACGGTGGGAACAGTCACGTGATGAACGAGTTCATCCCAACAAAAGAAACAGGACTAGAAAACTCAATTTTGCGACGATCTAAAAAAGGAGGCAGGAATAGTTTTCATATCCTCCCCCTTGGGGCAGAGGGCTTGGGTGGGGTGGGACTTCAGAGATCTTCTGCTCACAGGGAAGCAGGTGGGGGACATCTTCAGAGTTTCTCTGGGGACGAAACCCAGATGTAGTGCCCGGACTGGTCCTCAATGATCTGTTTGATTTTGCTGTAAATCTCTTCAAGAGAGTCTCCTTGTACGATGGCTGGAAGAAGAGAAAACAAGCAAGACCCTGAGCACCAGGCAGCGCTGCACCTTCCCTGCCACGAGCCACAGGAAAGGACTTTCACCCTGCAAAGGGGCTGTTGTGACACGGCCAACACCTAAGCATGACACAACTCATGCCAGGGGAGCTGTGACAGGTGCCTGATGACAGAGGGTTAACCCAGTGTCCCCAAGGGGATTAGCGCA
Organism: Patagioenas fasciata; assembly: GCF_037038585.1. NCBI lineage: Eukaryota > Metazoa > Chordata > Aves > Columbiformes > Columbidae > Patagioenas > Patagioenas fasciata. Next base: position 19,339,723 of record NC_092530.1, read on the forward strand.
AGCTGATCCCGCACTGGCAGAGCTTCTCATCCCTGTGAAGTGCCGGACAGGTTCTCCACACTGGGCTGCTAATCAGCTTTGCAAACTGTGTCACGCCACCACGCCAAGGCTGCGGGCAGCCGGCACTGCCGCCCCTCCGCCGGCCTGAACCGGGGGATCAGCTGCTCCGTGCCCAGCGCGTCCCCCGAGGTGACAGGTTTCTCCATCCCCTCTGCTTGTGTTCGGTGCTTCCTCTGCTGCGGGGTGGGAGTCGCAGCCCCACCAGGCTGGAAGAGGCCGGCTGAGGGCTGCACTCCCCGCAGTGACTCTCGCCCAAAAACCAGCGACAATCCCACTGTTTAGCATGGACACAACACTCAGCACCTCACTGCGCCTCCTACACCACTGGAGGAGGATGCATGTGGAGGGCCAGCGTGCTCTGGTAACTCAGCCAGGACCGCCCTCCAGCACTTCTCTTCCCTCATTACAAGTTCCTGGTGCAGAACTTGCTACAGCGACCATCTCTGTGCACATTACCCACTTCTTTCAACAACGGGTTTCAGGCAAGAGTGTTCATTCGTGCTCCTCCTGGACGAGCTCTGGAACTGCTGCCTGGAACAGGAGGCCTGGGGAAGGCTCTTACCCTGTTTGTACCCATACATTTGCTCAGCTGAGATCCATTTTTGGAAATTGTTCTGCTTGGGATTTTTCCCGGTAGCTATAGGGTGGGTAACACAGGGTTTGGCAGGGTTACCACTCCTCAGCTTTAGAAGTAACAGTTACTGCACTGGAGGAAAGATGGAAGACCAGTTCCTTTGCCTCTTTTCCAGGATTAATCATGTTACAAACATCAGTTCCTTAATGCACAAGGATGCCTGTGTCATGAGCAGCTCATCAAAGTGCCAGGCAGCCCCTGACTAGCTCTTCAGAAAAGACTGGTTAGGAAGCCAGCCAAACTTCCAGTCTTTTTTTGGGAGACGTTTTGTAATAACTCAGGATATTCTCCACCATTTAGATCACTAATTTTTTACCTTCCCTCTTTAAAACTACTCTTTTCTCTTTTTGAAAACGTTCCCCTTTCCCTCACACGTGGAGTTTTATTTCCTGTAGCCTTGTAGTTCCCTGAATATATGCTGGGCTTCCCCTGCCTGGGGATTTTTTTTATTATTATTAAAGTTGGCAATAAGCTTTCACAACCTCAGAAAATCCTGCCTGACAACTTGCCTCCTTCTCTAGAGCTGGTTTACTCTTATCCACTGATCATGGAGCTGTCCCTTCGCAGAGCCCTGATGGCAAAATGCCATCTCTGCTTTGCTTTGATGAAGCTGGACATTTTCCCATGACCCTGCAGTAAGACAGTGCTGGTAGAGAGGTCACAGCTGCCAGCCAGAAAAAGAAAATAAACTGGATACAAGCCCACTCAGGACACTCACCTGTAAAATACTCTCCAAACTCTTGCTCGAGTTTCATGGCTTTGTCAAAGACCTTGTTGGCCTGTTCATACGTCTGTCTCCGGTTCATCTCCCTGCCGTGTTTAAAAAAAAAAACAAACTTAGCTCTTTTTCTTAGCAATGAACAGAAGTAAAAATAGCCCATGGGGCCGGGGTGCCTGGGAAGCCTCTGCACACCAGGAATGGAAGCTGCGCAGGACCCAGCTCTTCGCTGCCTGGGCACTTCATCTCAACTTCCAGCACTTCTCATCACCACCACCCCCTCATTTCACTGTGGCACAGAATTGGACTCAAACGCAGACAATCCTCTGAATTTGCAAGACCACTGCACAAGTCTCCCTGCCTTTCCACAGCCTGTCACCACCCCCTTCGCCTAGGTTTCCTCAAACAACACCCAAATAAGCAATTTGATCCCCTCTGGCTTTGAGAGGGTTTTCCCCAGTCCCCTTGGTGCCAGCAGAGACTCATCTGATCCCAGAGTCCATCTCAAGCTATTGAACTTCCTCATAGACAACTTTCTCTGCTGCTGCTTGAAGAGTTGCAAGCTCAGCTCTTACATCTTTTCCAGGCTGTGCTCCCAGGGCCAGGAGCAGCAGGATGAGCAGAAGGTCCCCCTTGGGCACACAGGAGATGTCCCCTCTCTGGTCCCCAGGACTGTCCTGGCTCAGCCGCCGTGCAGCTGTGAGCCACCACTACGGGCTGTCAGCAGCTGTCCTGGCTGGGCTCGGGGCCCACGTGAGCAGGTTACATGAGGCAAATTTGGGAGCATTTTTAGATTTCCTGTGGGTAACCCTCTTCGGGGCAAACAAAGGGTTTAAGCCAGAGCAATCCATGGAGCCTGGATGCACCATGGCTTTAGATGTGGAGGGACACCAGAGACAGCAATGGGCCCAGCTCCTCTTAACAAGGGACAAGTTCAGTGCCAGGAACAACCTCTGCTGCTTTCTAAAAAGCAGAGGCAGCAGACAGACATACAAACCCCTGACATGCCAGAGCTGCTCACGCTGGAGAGGCACAGAACACAGTGTTGCACTTACATGAGAGCTTCAATGGATTTTGGTTTGATGAAAATGGCAATGGGATAAAGTTGTGCTTGCTGCAACCTCTTGATAGCATTGCCAGACACATCCAGGATGCAGTGTTTCCCCTGGAAAGGAAACAGTTGGGATCAGAGCTATCCGCAGTCTCCTCTGTGCAGAAAACAGCTTGCTCAGACAGCTGTGCTTACAAGAGAGGAGCCACAGAGATGAAACACCAGCCCTGAGACACAACCCAGCTACAGTGGCCTTACGTTCCTGCCTGCTTAGGGCAGGACAGCAGCAATGCAAAGGGGACTGAACCTTCCTCTGAACACGTGAAACAATTTAGAAGCCATCAGTACACTCCAGTGCTCCTGCGGAGGAAATGTCGCTGTCTCGAGGAGTGCAGCCGGGCACCTTCGCCCTGTGAGCTCCTGAGCACGAGGCTGGTGCCGCCAGCACCCAGATTTTGAGTGGAGTTTGGGTGACAAAGGTAACAGAGGTACAACACCGAGGTGGAGTAATGTGGCTGAGAAAAGCAGCCACGTGGCTTGGCAGGACTCTAGAGGGAGGAGAGGCTTGTGCCACACTTGCTTAACCTGGTAACAGCCCTTCATTAGCAACACTGAGAGGAATGGAACTGCCAAACACACCCGAGTTCGGGCTGGATGTGTCCTGGTCCCAGGAATGCCACCCGACACTCACCCTCTCTGCCACTGCCCGCACTGACTGAATGCTTGTCCCGTAGAGGTTGTCGTTGAACTGCCCGGCCTCTATGAACTTGTTGTCCTGGATGTCTTTCTCCATCTGTTCGCGGGATACAACGAAGTGGTAGTCTTGTCCATCCACCTCGTTCTCACGCCGAGGCCTGGTAGTGTCTGGGGGAGAGCAGGCACCGAGTGAACCCGGGGTGACGCAAGCCAAACCTCCTGGGACAAAACCCACTGGTGCACCCAGGCCCCTCCCTATGCTGTGGGTGAGATCCTGCACGTAGCAGAGACCCTGCTGTCCCCTCCCTCCAGCCAGGGCACTGAGCACCAGCAGAGACTTACGTGGCACGCAGGAACCAAACTTGTGTGGGAATTCGGAGATGAGGTCATCGTTAATTCGGTCCTTTGTTGGCCCCAGGATGATCACTGGCCTCGCGTAGTGAACTGTGAACAAGAGCCACAACCTGAGGCCCCTCCTGCGCTGTGGGCAGCTGACCCTACCGCTGCTTTTGGCATCACCCTGCCCTCTCCCTGCTGGCAGCAGGGGCTCCTGCTCACACAGGCACCCAAAGGTGCCTCATTTAGGCAAGTTTATCTCCTCCTGGTCATAGTTAACATCTCCTTCCCATCTGACCCAAACCATCTGAGCTGCCCCAGAGGAGGTGCTGTGGGTCTCCAGGGTTAGGATCAGCAAAGCTCCTCCAGCACTTGGAGCAGGAGTCAGACAACCGGGACAGTTAGGGGAGGATGCTGGCCCAGGTTGCCCAGAGGTGGTAGATGTCCCATCCCTGGAGACATTCAAGGCCAGGCTGGATGGGGATCTGAGCAACCTGATCTAGTCGAAGATGTCCCTGCTCATGGCAGGGGGGTTGGACTAGATGAGCTGTGAAGGTCTCATCCAACCCAAACTATTGTGATTCTGTGCCACAGAGCTGGGGGAGTGACAGCAGCCTAAGAGTCTGATCCAGCTTCTGGCACTGAGGCTGGGACTATGCAGCCTGAAAAAGAATCTGCAGGGATTGAGCATTGAGCAGGGTAAATGCTGAGGGCTGCTCTGCAGCACGGACCCGGGCAAGGCAGGGAGGGATAATCCCATCCTCAGCTGGGGAGTAAAGCCCAGCACAGTTGGGTCTTGCAACCCAGACCAGGTCACAAGACTCTTCTGTTGACTAAAAAGGAGCGATCAAGGCCAGGGAAAGCCCCATAAGGCAGCGTGTGCGCCCAGCTCCTTGCTGCACACAAGAAACTCCACGTGTGTTCACGCGGTGCTGCGCTGGTATGGCGCAGAAGCGGGGAGGTTGCACCTGTTGCACTGGCTGTGCGGGGGACATGGGTGCCCAAGCTGGAGCGGGCAAGGAGCAGCTCAGCACCAGGACTTACTTTCTTGCCGTGTCACTGGCTCATAAGACAGTATGGTGTCCTCTTGTCCTTCTGCAACAGAGCCGGGGAGAGGCAGGTGAGCACTCAAAGTTTTCCAGCCCCTCCACACCCACAAGGGCCTGGCTCCCATCCCCACCAGCCTCCTGCAGCCCCGGGAACACCTCCAGGCTGCCCGTCACACCACCAGCTGACGCAGAGTGCGACAGGTATGCAGCCACCAGCCACTGAGCCACGTTAATCATTCACATTCCAGTCCTGGGTCAAGCCTTCTGTTTCCTTCCCCACTGACGTGGATTTGGGACCCATTAGGACGCACCGTCCTTCCCGCAGGGTGAACATGTTGCAGAGATTTAGAGAACCCGCTGGGGACAAAGAGAACATTTGCTGCAGCTGGACTCCCACAGTCTTGTACAGGCTTGGGCTACCTGAGCCACTTCTGCTACAGACCCGGCCTCTGGCCATTGCTTCCTGCAGCAGGCACTGAGGATGGGGAATAACATGGACTCAGAATCCACCACAGAGCCCTGGAGCAGAGCCCTCAGCCAGGAGAGAGCAGGAAAGCAGGCAGGCTCCCTCCTGCCTCCCCAGCCCCTGCTTCCCCCCACCCCGAGGAGGGAGCTGGTTGCAGTGTCTTGGTGTCACCAGCAAGAAGGACCAGCCTCCGAACAGAACCACCACTGGGGGAAGACAAGATGGAAGTGCCAAAACATGCACACACATACATGCACAGGACTGGGAGAACAGGTGAGACGCACACTTACTGGAACTGCTCTCGCTGTCACTGGTGTTTGATGTCACACCCTCTGCAAAGCAACCAGAGAGAAGCCCCTTCAGCAGGAGCATGGGGACAGCCCAGTTGTCACCCAGCATGACTGACCCAGGGCAGGGCAGCACCGGTCTCCCAAAAAAACCCGCACCCCAGCACCCAGTGAGATAAGCCTGTGCCACATGGGCAGGGCAGCATCTCTCACCCTTTGCTGGGAAATCAGGGACATGCAGGGGGACGCTCGGCTGCTCCGGGAAAGGGCTGGGATGCCGGGAAGGGGCTGCCTGACAGGGCAGGTCTGAGCTTCCCACAGCGAGGGAGGGAAGGTGGGGTGCATGGGGAGGAGGGTGCTGGGGTGCAGCATGCACATAAGAGGACCTGGCTCCACACTGGCATGGGGATGGAGTAGCTTACCTCTGGGGACAGGGCTGGGACTCACAGACAAGAACAGTCACAAGACAGTGACAAGATAGGACAGAGATTGGGGTTTGGCTTGCTCAGGCTGGTCCCAGTGCTGCAGCCACCCCACACAGGCTTGCTGGCCAGCACCTGCCCCAGTTGGGCTCTGCACCACTCAGGGGGGTGCAGAGCTTGGCAGGGGATTCAGACCCAGATGGGAGGGCCGAGGGGCTCCTGGCATTGTTGTTTTGCAGCTCTGGGTATGTGGTGCCACAGACTCAGGTGGCGACACTTCAAAACACTGTCACCCATTCAGCTCAGAGGGGACCCATCATGGTCACAGCCACCTCCCACCTGCACTGACAGCAGCTTCAAGTCTTTGAGCACTTAACCAGCCGCCAGCCCAGCCAGGAGCAGGAAGAAGAGGAAGATGAGGAGGCACAGCTCACCCTGGGTGTGGTGGGCAGCCCTCAGCTGGGCTGCTTAGGGTATGGCCAACATTCCCAAGCAAACCCCCCATCTTCTCCTGCGTGCAGCAGCAGCACCGCTTCACACCCAGCAGCCTCTGCTGGCAGATGGGGCATTCCTCAGCAGATGGGGCATTCACTGGCAGACACCCCGACACACATGGCATTCCCTGGCAGAGGAGCAGCACCCGTGGGGCTCTTCCTTCCCCGCACCCCGAGAAGCGCAGCTGCCCCAGCTGGAGCCCAGCCATTCCCCGGGCACCACCAGGCATGCCAGTGACGGAAAGTGTGAAGATGCACATCGAAATTCAACTTACTCAGGTTCTTTGCTCCATAATAATCGTCACTTAACCCAGGGAAGTCCTGATTCACAGACAGCAAGAAGGGGAGAGGGAGGGAGAAGAGAGCGCGGGAGAGGGCAGTCAGGGGGACGGGGAAGACAGAGCCAGACCAGCATTAGTGACAGGCGTGCAGAATGGCCCAGAGCTGCAACTGCAAGTGAGGTTAAATGTTTTCAGAGCGGACACCATCAGCCCGCTACCAATGTTTCACCTCGTGCAGCTGGACCCCCCCCCCACCAAGCTCATCCTCACTGCCAAAGATCCCCCAAGGGCCACCCTGGGTCTGGGGAGGGCAGGGTGGCCACAGCAGAATCAGCTGGTACCAAGCGCTTGCAGCACTGAACTGGTGGCAGGAGGGACGAGGTGCTTCTCCATGCGCTGTACTGGTGGGACACAGCAGCTCTGCGCTCCCCTGGAACAGCCCAGCCACTCCAGGTGCAGACACAGCATGGCCAGTCCCCTAACGTGGGGCAGGGGGGCACATTTTTCCCCATCTCTCCATGCCCCAGTGCTTGCATGGGCTGTGGAAACATGGGGGAAGGATCCCCCAAACACAAACTGGGATGGACAACAGCAGAGCATGGGCAGGGAGCTGGCTGTGGGTCTGTGACATGGGCTGGCAAAGAGCATTGCCTGCCTCACCCCCATGCTGTACATCACTGCATGGCTGGCCAAGGGCAGTGTTCCAGTGAGTCCCCAGCTCCAGGATGGGGCTAACTGGAGCCCAGCCACATTCAGGAACTATGAGAGATATGCAGACACACAGGTCTAACCTTCACCGCAGGCCAGAGGCTTATGCTGGCTGCCAAGCTCACTGTAAGCCGGTGCCAGGCTGGCACAGGCAGCACAGGGATGAGGGCAGCCCCAGAGCAGCCTGGCACCAACCTCCTGCCTCTGCATCACCCCAGGAGAGACACAGGAGGGGAGCGGACACGCTGTACCAGCACCAGGGCAGAAACACTGGTCTGCCTTGCCCACGTCCTCTTCCCCAAGGTGTGAGGACCACAGCTCTGTCTGGGACACTTGTCAAAGAAGTGGATGCAGTTCAGCATCTGGCAGGACGAGGGGCTGGGTTTGGCATGCAGCTCCAGTACTGCCCATGTCAGGATTTCTGGCAACAAATTGAATGTTCTGTCTTTGCTGGGAGTCCCAGGGTGCTGTCAGGTGAGAGCTGGGGACCCCACAATGTCTGCAGGCAAGCACCCAAGATGTGCCTTGGTCACGGGTGGGCAGCTCCTCCAACAGTGAGGGCACAGCTTCCCCATGCCCACAGGGTTTAACCCGCGTGAAGGGCTCTCAGATGGGAATATGTAGCTGCAAGTCTGTTCTCGGGGAGATGAGGAGCACAGCCCCTCAGGCCTGAGAGGGACAGGAGCAGCCCTGCAGGAGGTGACCAGTCCCTCGCTCGGAGGGGTGCAGCCCCTGGCAGGCAGAGGGAGGGAGCAGAGCCCACAGCAGAGGTGGGAGAGCAGGGAGAGGCAGAGCAGGGGGTCAGGTGGATGAAAAGATGAAGACATTGAACATGAAAGAGAGAGAGAAAGCGAGCGCCAGCCCGCAGCCGCTGCTTTTGTTTCAGGCTCCAGTTTCTCCCTAGCTGCTGGCATGACTGTGGAGCACAAATCCAAATGCAAGCAGATGCCAGGACCCTGGCTATGGAAACGTGCCGAATCTCTCCCCTCAAGGCAGGGGACCTGAGGGTCACACGCTTGCCCTGTCTGGCCAGCTGCTACTTACGTTCCTGTCCGCTGCTCTCCTGGGCCAGGTTCTCTTTGCTCTTGTAAAATGGAAACTTTCGAGAGAGGCGGAAACTCTTTTTACGTTTCGTTTTGATCGACTGAAGAACATGGAGATGGAAGGGAGGACAGAAAAAACAATGGTGTTTAACGCATGTGGGAAAAATTAAAGTGAAGAGACAATGAGGAGCTGTGGCAGGGCAGTTACCCTCAAAAGAAATAATGGATATTACATGAAAACTGTAATGCAGGAAAAAAATTAAGCATGTAGAAAAATGCAGTAGGGATGCTGGGAAGCCGATGGAGCAATCAGCAGCTCTGCAGGGGTAGCCAGGCCGTTCTCCCTTCCTTGTCTGCTCACCAAGCACTCTGCATGAGGGGTGAGGGCATCTGCCTGCAGTGGCATGAGCTGCCTGCAGCCAGCACCAGCCGTGGGCTGTGGTGGGATGGGCTCTGCTCCCCCACCACTCCAACCAGTTGTCCTTCACCTGCCTGGGGCAGGTCCAGTTGTGCTGCTCTTGGCTTTGGGATTTCTCCAGCCACCCCACCAGGAACTCTGGCTGTTGGGACTCATCCTGCCCCCCACTAGCTACCGGCTCCAGGTGTCCCTCTGAGCCCCAGCTCAGCACTTACCCTGTTGGACTCAATCATGCCAGTCCTGGCGTGGAACTTCACTGTTTTCAACCGTGCTCTCTCCTTCTTTTCCACCCTGATTGGAAGTTAAAGCAGAAAAAGAGCCTCTAGTCCCCTGCGTGTGCCCTCTGTTCTGCCCACTTGGCTCCCCAGGCAGCTCTGTGCACACTCAGGTGGTTGCCTTGCTGGCGAAGGGCAGCTCCTTCCCAGACAGGGACAGAGATGGAGCTTCTACCTAGGGTCTGGCCAAGGCCAGAGTCTGCAATAGCAGGAGATGGGACAAATCAGCCTGCCCAGGAGGGGAGGGACAGAGATAGGTCTGGCTCTGCAGATGTGAAAGCAGCACCAGGCAGCTACTCTGCTCCCTGACACTTCCTTTCTCATGGGACCTGGCTTGCATAGCTGGGCAGGTTGTCAGAGGACACAAAGAACAGCTCACAGTCACTGCTGTCACTCTACTCTCACTTGGAGCCCTCGACTGGCTAACACCAGCTCTCCATCTCCATGGGGACCACAGAGGGGGCTGAGTGCTTCTCTCTTCACCTGGAGTCCCATCCAGCTTTAGAGAACATCACCCCAGGGAGACCTGCACACAGCCCCAGCTTGCAACCAGGGTGCAGCCACAGAGAGCCAGGTGGGCTGGGACCACAAGGAAATCTCACCCTGAACAGATCCCACCTTGAGGGCCGCAGGGCTCACAGAGCCTGGGGAGCTCCAGGAGGCTCCACAGGCTGCTGCTGATGGACACTCACCTCTTCTTGCTGGGGATGACCCCGATCTGCTCGCTCTCGCCGTGGGGTGTGACAAGCCTGGCTTGCCACCACTCATCATCAGAGGCATTGATGACGTGCAGAATGTCCCCGTAGGAGAAGCTGAGCCCCTGGCTGGGCAAGCAACTGTCCCGGGTCCGGTCGTAGTCAAACAGGGCTCTGTGGAGGGGCAGAGAGAGGAGTGATGCCTTTCCTGAGCACGGCCAAGCGGTGAAGGCAGCAGGCCTCCTGGGGCACTTCCACCTTCATACCTTAAAGGATTAAACCCCAAAATTTGTGGAAGTCTCCTGCTGAGGCAAGGGGTGTCATGCAGCCACCAGCACACCCCTGAAGTGTGCAATGCAGGAATAACAGCGCTGGACCAAAACAACTTGCTCTTGACCTTTGCTGCAAGGGGCAGACGAACCACAGAGGTGTCAAAGGCAGCTGTGGTTAGTGAGCAAAGCTCATGCAGCCCCAAGAAAGCAGCAGCGTGCAGGACACCAGTCCCCTCCAGAACTGCAGGGCCAAGGAGTGGGATGGGAACATCAGACCCTGGGGCTGATGGAGGGCTGCACAGGCAGAGACTGCGGGGTGCTTTGAGCATGCACTTTGTTTACATATAGGGGTACATTAGTCCAGAGCCTGTGAATCAGGAATGTATCTGAGGATATATATATCTGCTTCTACAACTGAGCCTTTCCAGCATCCTAAATACTTCCCCTGAAAACAGTTTCTTTAGTTTAAAATTACCTTTAATATTAAACTAACCAACTACAGAACAGTGTTGTTTTTTGTTTGTTTGTTTTTTAATAACTAGAGGAGCACTAATACCCTTCCTGCACACACTTTATCACACACAGCACTGCAGCCTGTACCCACAAGTTTCTCTCAGTGACTCCACGAGCAACTCCTTCTACGAATGTCAAACCTCAAACCCTGTCTGCTTTGATGTATCCACTTTGCAACAAGCCCAACCAAGGGGAACAGTCACTAAAAGCAGCACTGCTGGCAGCACAAACCCTACGCTCGCTCCTGGGACATCAGCCCCACTCACCCCCAAGCCCGACACAATCTTGGGCACTGCAAACACTGGCTGGCTGCTGGTTTAATCCTGGCACTAACAAGCCTTCCTCTACCAGGAGAGACACCCTCTGTCCTGCTCCTTACCCCTTTCTGCTGTGAGGACTCCTCAGAGGGCTTGAAAGCACAGGGTACAAATGGGAGGGCTGAGGGACCATGCAGCAGGTCCCCAGGGAGCAGCAAAGCTTGGAGGGCACTTCTTCAGTCAGATCCCTGCTCCAGCGCTACCAGGGCAGTGCTGCGCGATGAAACTTTTTGGGTCAAGGCAGCTAGTCTTGAATGGGGAGCAGGAGAAGGGCTGCCCTATGCCTCGGAGAAAGCTCTTTGGGACAAAACCTGATGCAGCCCTATGCATCCAGGTACCTCCAGCCACCAGATTGCTCCCCCTTTCCCAGCTTGCTCAGGGCTGGGGCAGCTCTCATGCTCGGTCCCTCTGCACCCCAGCACGCTGGAGCTGATAGCAAAGCACCGGAGCTGATAGCAAAGCACCGTAGGGCCCTGAGGCTGGCGGTAAGCAATCCTCGGTAAGTAACCCTCGCAGGCAGCTCCTGGCCAAAAGATAAGGCTGCGTGTGGCCGGCAGGCCCCTGCTGTCGGGAGCAAAGCACGAGCCAAGGCCCCGGGGAACTGGTCAGGCTGGTTCCTGAACCAAGATGGGCTGCGGGGCACCCTGCCCACACCTTGCACCCTGCCTGGTCCTCGCCCCGTGGCTCCTGCCTCCTCCCACAGCAGCCACTGGCATCCCAGGGCTGGCACAGCAAGGTCTGGGCAAGGGCCGGACATCTGCAAAGCAGCGGCACGAGGCATTTGCTTCCCTGAGGCACGATGCTTCTAGAGAACAGCCTCTGGTCACGTTGGCACCCAGGACCTGGCGTGTCTGGGTGCATCCTGGGGCACACAGGGGCCTGGTGGCAGCGTGATGGCTCCACTCTCCAGCTTGCATCATACTGCAGGAGCAGGCAGGAGAGCAGATGGTTTGGCTGGAGGGCAGGGGAGTGGTGCCAGGGACTCGACACGGCCTCCTCCCAGTGCCCGGGCACAACGCCTGCGTGACCCCCATCCCCGCCCGGCACAGCCCCAGTGCCGGCGGACTTTGCCCTGTGGCAGCGCAAGCTGCAGGCAGGCAGCCGCAAACCTGCCTCGTCCCTGCCTGCGCTGCGCAGCTGCAGCCCCAAAACACGTGGTGAGCAACAGCACCCGCAACTTGGCTCTGGCAGGCACTCGGGGTGCCCAGCTCCAGCCCCATCAGCAGCACACGGGGTGCAACACAGCCTCACTGGGCTGACTCAAGCAGTTGGGTAGCGAGTCCTGTAATTGGTGTCCTGTCCGCAGCGCAGCAGCAGCTCAGCTGGTTTCGGGTAAACTGTGCTCGAAACTACCCCGCCCAGAAAGGCTGGGGCAGCCCAGGCACCCGGCAGTTCTTGCAAGCACGGGTGCACGGCTGTCAGAGCTGGGGAAGGCCAGGAAGGGCCATGCAGGGGGAAAGCTCTCCCCTGGGGTCACCCTCTCAGCAAGGCACAGCCTAGCTCCTGTCTGAAGCCACCTGGGTTTATGTGAGGGGACACAGTACTGTGGAGGCCACTGAAGCCATGTGAAGGGATGCAGCAAGAGATGCAAGATGCTACAAGCAGCCCAAAGGCAGTGGGGAGCTCTCTGGCTCGCAGGCATGCCCCTAGATGTGCAGCACCTATCCAGGCAGCGAACAGGAGACTCACAGGCTCAACTCAAGCTGGACCCACCCTAAACCCTGCTCCACCCGTGAGTGTGTCCATAGGACAGCAATTGCCAGACTAGCAATCTTTTTCAACACGGTCCCCAGCTTGTTGCACACCCCCACCATGGAGCCCAAAGATGCTAAATCAAACAAGATGCCTGCAGAGCCTCACAGGAGGCATGAACTGTAGGAACCCAGAGCTGCAGCTCTCCCCTCCTGCCAGACCAGGCTTGCAATGGGTCCAGCAACAGCCTGAAGCCCTCTGCATGGAGTAGCCATGCAGTGGGAGATGTAGGCTGAGGCTGATGCAGCCTCGGCCCTTGTCACCCTTCCCACAGGGAAGGAGAAGCATCCCCTGCTCCTGCCAGCCCCCACCTGCAACATGCTGTGCAGGGTGAGGATTTACAGGATTATTTTAATTACCAAGTTAAAATTACTCATTAGCTGTCAGCTCCCTAGCGCTGTGGCAGGCAGGAGGTGGCAGGAGGCAGGCAGTGAGCAGGGGCTGCTCTGGCAGTGCAGGACTTGCAGCAGTTGCAGCTGCATGGCTACTTAACCCCTGCCTGCCCTGCGCCTGGCTCCAGACCAAAAGCACATTGAGGGCTCAGAGCAATAATCTTCCTAAGAGCTCATCTCCCCTCCAGCTAGATCCTGTTGCTGGAATGCCAGGAGATGGGGAGAAGCCTGTTAGCAGGGAACGGTTCGAGGAGAGTGCTGTGAACACTGCCCTGAGCTGTCTGGGGCAGAAGCTGCAGTGGATGTCCAGTGTTCCCCAGTGGGTCAGCTTGGCCAGCAGCTACCCAGGGCTCTGTAGAAGACACCACTACTTTCCAAAGCGGGGTAGCCCTTGGAACAGACACTTGAGTGCAAAGCACCCTGTCCTGGCAAAGCAGTGCAAAAGCAGCGCTCTCCCTGCTGCAGCCTCTGGGCTTCATAATACATCTATCACACTTGCTTCCCCGGCCTCCAAAACAACCATCCACAGAGATGTCCACACAGGTGCCATACGGCCCAGGCTGAACCGTTCCACCCTGCAATCCTGCCTTGTGGGGATACACCCGTCCCACTTGCCTCCAGCTGCCTAAGCAGGTGGGGGGGTGCTGAGCCTTACCGGACATAGAGAGATCTCTTCTCACTTGTTCGGAGGGAGCCAGAGCCTGAGCTCATGCTGCTGTTCATCATCTGCTCCCTCAGGTCGTGGATCTTTGACTCAAAGCGGCTGTACTCTGTGGGGAGAGAGGCGGTCAGTGCAGGCAGGAGCTGCCACCAGGTCACTGCCCTGCACCGAGCACAGAGAGAAGCAGTGACAGCCATCAGGCATCTTGCCCGTGAGCCCATCCGTCCATACACAAGCCGAATAGGCTACAGCACCCTGTGGGAGTCCAGGCAGGGCATCTGGAGTAGACAGGGCACCGGCTGCTCCCAAACCCACACCAAGCCCCCGCTCGGGCAGCTCAGGCAAAGGCTGCAGAGACCCTGAGACCTCCACCACTACTAAGCTGCAGCTCAGCAAGGGAACAGCTGGGCAGGGCTCAGCGAGCCACTGACCTACAGAGCAGTTCAGAACTGCAGGGAAAGAGCCCCTCCAGGAGACCCTCGCCCACCGGCTAGAGCTGCAAAGCACAGCTGCAGCCATCAGGGCATCCCCCCTACTGACTGCTCTGCCAGCAGCAGAGCCCCTCAGCCCAGCAGGCACAGGGAAGAGGGAGGCAAAGCATGCCCCCCCCCGCGAAGGGGAGCAGGGAGAAGGAATTCACCTTTCACACCTACATCCCGGCAGCAGAGACCCCAGGAAGAGCCAGGAGACCCTCCAGAAGCCGTCAGCAGCTCCCTGCCGGGTGGCTGGATGGGAGCAGCCACCACCCCGGCTCCTGCCGCTGCACCAGCCCGACCTTCAGCTGGGTGTAAAGGTCGGGCTGGCCAGCGGAGGGTGGAGGCACGGGCCCTGCTTACTCAGGGCCAGCCGGGGAAGGTTTGCCAGGCAGCGAGCAATGGCGGCACTGTGGCACCAGGGAAGCTGCCGACATCACCACAGCCCACCCTGGCAGTTCTCACCCTTGATTTCATCCCCTGGGTACCCCCTGCAGTTATATCCCCACATCTCCGTGAAAGACTCATCTCTGCTGTACAACTCGCCTGGAAAGCCTTCTCCACAACCCAGTGGTTTACATGTGGTTTGGGTATATTTTTTTTCGTGTGAACTAGAGCACAGCAGCTCGGCAGCAGAGCCATGTGCTCGCTGCACACAGAGCTCCAGCAGCGCAGGGGACCACGCAGGCAGCTGCCTGGCCTGCGGAGCTGCATCTTGCAGGGGTGGTGGGAACAGCGCACTGCTAAGAAATGCGCTGTGGGCTGCGTTGGAGAGCCAGCCCCTCATCGCGCACGGCTCTCGGTGCAGACACACAGGGGGCTGGGGTTATGCAGCTGCAGCCTGGCCTTTCCCGACTCTCCAGCCCTCCCCGCAGCTGGACTCTCTCAGGCATCCCCCTCCCGCACTCAGCTGCCAAAGATGCATTTTTACTTAAAGACTGGAAGGAAAAAAAAAAAAAAAAGCGATACACACAAAAAAGCACCAAGCGGCACATAGAAACTCCACATGAAGCCCTATCCCCTGCCACGGACATCAAGAAGTGCCATATACTGGGCAAGGTCAGCTGCTTAATGCAGAGGTTATCAGACCCCCACCTATCCCAGCAGCCAAGGGGCACCCACTCCTGCGCCTGCCTTCCTGCCAGCAGAGGGAAACTCGGGAGCAGCCAAGGCTTATTTTATAAGAAAACCAGATTTTGACACCAAATCAGCACTTTTGCACCCTCCAGCCTGCACCAGGGCTTTACGGAGCTCCTGGCAGAGGGAGGGGAGCTTCAGACCCCTCCAAACCACTCTCCCCACACCAGAGTGGACCACAGCATTTGTGTCACAGCTGATCCTGCCCCAGGATACCCATGAGCTCTTGCATCCCAGAGGAGCCTCCGTTGGAAGTGGGTACAGCTGCTCCATAAACCCTCTTCAGTATGGAAGGGCTATTTCCCCCTGAAAAACTGCTCAGCTGGGTGCTACAAACCCCATGCCCAGCCAAATCATCCCAAACCCCACTGGGGGCACAGGAAGGACCACTGCTTCCCAGCACGTGGGACTGCATCCCTCCTGTGACACTCTTCCCCACAAGAAGCCTGGTGTGGAGGATGCACTGCCCAGAATTGGGCAGGCAGCAAAGGGCAAAAGCAGGTTTAGCTGCCACTGGGATCAGGATGGGGATGTCAGGAGGTCAACCTCTGGGTGCCACCGCCCTGCCAGCAACCATGGCCCCTACATGCAACCCAAGAGCAGAGCTCTCTCACACGCCCCCACTTCAGCCAGGGCACTTCATGGATGGGACTTTCCAAATTTCACTGGAGCAGCCATGCTGCTTGCAGGAGCTGGGAAAAGCCCACTGACATGACAAGAAACAAAAGCCAGGCTGGACGCAGGAAACTAAAGAAGGACACAGGGGCTGGAGAACAAATGCAATCCTGTCCTGGGGTCTCTCAAGGAGACACCAACCCATGCTTGCTCCAGCTGCAGGAGGGCACAGAGCAGAGGAGCAGCCAGCCCCAAAACCAAACCTGGCCCCTCCCTCCCAGTGCAGGGGAGGCAAGGTAACCCTGGGAAGGAACACGGGATGCTCCCAGCTGTCACCAGCCCCTCCTTATCTGCCCACTGGAGCAGCCTCTGAGACAATTACTGGCAGGTAAGCCCCAGCAAGCAGCTCTCCTGCCTTCGCTCCCTGGCTCACAGCCACCTTGCCTCTACATCCTGGAAGATCTCCTGTGCAGTCGGAACCCGCCCGAGAAGCTTGCCCATGGCATGGCGGGGAGGTGAGCCACAACTGATCCCCACCTCCCTGGCATTCCACGGGACCCAGGTGCTGGACATGTTCAGGCCACGCTTATCAAAACTGAAAAATATGCAACAGGTGACCTGGCACCTCTTGCCACGAGTGCCACTGCGGCGCTGCACCGCGTGCCAGGAGGGGCAGGACGTTTGCTGTTCCCACTTAGCAACTCAATAAAAAACACCACTCCACCCTTTCGCTGCTCTTCCCTTCCCAGGTGCGGTGCCCCTGGAGCTGGACCTGATCCTGCACCACGGGGTGAGCTCACCACCAGGAGCAGGATTGGGCCCTGCAATGCCCGAGCGCACACAGGTCACAGACCAGTAAGAGCAGGCCGGGATCTGCTGCCAGCACCAAGGATCCCAGCACTGGCACACGCTGGTGTGCTGCAACTGTAAATACACCCAGTGGACCCAACAAGACAGAGGGTCTGCAGTCGATTTCTGAGTACCAGGAGCCAGTGCAAGGGGAGAAGGCGCTGGTAGAGAGGAACTACACTATATGAGAAAGCAACCCCAGAGCACGCACAAAGCCTCATGTGTGTGTCCTGCGCTCTCTGACATGCAAACCTGCCTGCCCAGTGCCAGGCTGGCTCCATCAGACCACTGGCAGAGCCCAGAGATGCTCAGCCATGGGCTCCAGCCCAGACACCTGTAAAATCTATCCCCAGCTCCTTCCTTCCCCTCAAGCCCAGCACTTTATCACCCTGATCCCACACACCTTCCAGGTGTGGGGTTAAAATACAGACAACTTCCTGCACAGGGCACACATGCTGCAGGTCCAGGTAAGCAGAGGGGAGTACAGCACAGGGAAAGCTTGGAGCCTTTGAAAGGTCATCGTGCAGCCCTGGCACTTCCCTTTGAGTGGCCAGCTCAGAGAAATGCCATCATACATGTTTTTGTATTTTCAGGTTAGGAATATCAAGGCTTTGTTGCATGGGGTGTGAGGAGGGGAAACTGCCAAGCCCAAGTGCTGGTGATAGTAACAAAGGTCAGAGGGAGAAGTGCTCAAAGGGAAGGACTCATCCAGCACCACACACGCAAGCCCTACCTGTGTTCATGTACGAGAGACAGGAGCCATCCTCCACCTCTGCTAGCAAGGGAAAACTTCCCAAAGCCCCTTTCCACCAGTGTCTCCTCCTTTAGGCATCCTATGATCCAGATCTCCTGCTACTTCCACAGCCATGATGCACATAAAGGCAAACATCTGGGAGCATACACCCCTTGAGGGGACCCAGCCTCACCTGCATCTGGGGCTCATGCCAGGCAGACCTTTCTCCTTGGCTGCCAGGCCTTCAAGCCTTTGGAGTGCTGAGGTCAACTCCCAAGATACAACAGGCTGCGTTTCACAGCAGCAATGCTGCCTCCCGGGACAGCTGCAGCCTGTGTGCCGGTGCTGTTGCCTGCATGTGCCAGGAGCCATCGTGGACCCAGAAAGCCATTGGCTACAAAGCAATGACATTTCAGCCTCGGTCTAGAGGGATTTCAAAACGTTTTGGCCTGTTTGATATGTAGGAAGCACTCTTTGTTGGCGTGTTTGCCAAATCTCAAGTGGCAAAGGGAGCCAGAAATACAAGAACATTAAGTGCTTCCTGGAAAGAAAGAAAAATAAAAAGCCAAAACAAACAAACCCCACACCCTCAGCACACCCCAGAGTGGCAATAACGGCTCTGTGTCCCAGTAGCCTCTGCTATGGGAAGGAGGAGATACAGTGGGGACAGGGACCCGCAGAGTGACACCGAGAAGGCAAAGGGCAGCTGAGTGACGGCATGCTGGCCTCGGCAGAGAGCACCAGAGCTGCTGAGGGGACAAACTAGCACGGCCCAGGAGAGACACCTTCACCAGGGGACATGACCTGCTGCATCCCAGCGCGGTGCAGCTCGGAACATGGCAACGGCGCCGCAGCAGCCGCGGGAGCAGCTCCCGGCCCCTCGCCCTCTCCAGCGCTCGCCCTTCCAGCCCCCGGGTGACGCTTCAGCCCTGCCAGCGGGGGAGGGTCTCGGTCAGCAGCCGACAGATCCGTCCCTGCCGCGGCCAGACACTGGCTGCCCCACGCGGGACTCGCCCAGCCCACGCGGGACCACCGGCCTCCGACACCTCTGCCGAGGGCATTAAAGGCCAGCCCTAACGAAAGGCAGTCGCTGGGGCAGGCGGGATGCTCGGAGTCGGGGATGAGCCTCCGCCCAGCAGCGAGGCGCCGGTTCCAGCCCTGCCGGGCCGGTGGCCGCAGGGGGACTCCCGGAGCCCACCGCGCGGGTGGGGGGAGGGAGCCGCCCCCCCAGGACGAGGGGCAGCCGTACCACTCATGAACCTGGCCGGAGCACTCCCTCGGTCCCAGGCCACACAGCACGGCCCACGGAACCCCACGGAGCGGGACCTCGCGGCGACGCCCTCCGGTAAACAGACACCCTCCCCCGCCCCGCCCCCAACCGGAGACGACCCCTTCGCGGCGAGGCCCCGAGCCGGCCCAGGCCCGAAGAGGGCGGCCCAGGTCGTGTCGCCAGGCCAGCCGCAGAGCCGGGAAGGCGCGGGCGAGGTCGGCGGAGTCCCGCTCACCTGTACGCCGGTGGGGGGCGGCGGCGCCCCCGGCAGCAGCCCCAGAGCCGCCCGGCCCGCACACAAAGCCGCGCAGGCAGCGCCGGCGGGACGCCACCGCCCCGCCCCCCCGCCACGCCGACCAATCGGCGCCCACACATCCCCCCCAGCCCCGCCCCGCGCCAATCGGCATCTCGCAGTCCGCCCCCCGCCCCGGCCTCCCGATCGCGCGCCAGCAGACGCCCCGCCCCCTCATCTGCATGCAACGCCCCGCCCCCGTCCACGACCCCGCCCCCGTTCCCGGTGGCCGTTCCCGGTTCCCGGCGCCGGTACCTTCTGGCCGGTACTGCGCGATGATGGTCACCGTCTGCCCCGCTCGCTTCAGCGCCGCCGCCGCCTGTTCGTGAGTGGCATTGCGGAGGTTCACGCCATTCACCTGCCGGGAGAGAGCGGCTCCGCTGGACCGGATCGACTGGGGCTCACACCGACCTGGTCTGCTCTGTGCCCCAGCCCTCGGCACCGCTGTCTCTGCTGCTCCCGCCCCTGTACCGGTGCCCGCGGTACCACACTCTCAAGTGCCTCATCACCCAGCCCCTGTGCCCCCAGTACCATCTCTAGTACGGGCATCTCTGGTACCTGCACCCAGCCAGCCTGGGCACTGTGGGTGCCCTACACCGGTTGCTGGGCAAGGAGCTGGGCAGGCCCTGCTCTGCCACAGGTCACATCCCAGGCAGGTTGTTGCTCCGTTTATAGAATCGTTTCGGTTGGAAGAGACCCTCAGCATCATCAAGTCCAACCATAACGTAACTCTAGCCCTAACCCATGTCCCTCTAAATGCCTTTTAAACCCCTCCAGGGATGGTGACTCCACCACTGCCCTGGGCAGCCTGTTCCAATGCCTGACAACCCTTTTCGAGAAGAATTTTTTCCTAATATCCAATCTAAGCCACCCCTGGCATAACTTCAGGCCATTTCCTCTTGTCCTAGTGCTTACTTGGGAGAACAGATCAACACACTCCATGCTACAGCCTCCTTTCAGGTAGTTGCAGACAGCGGTAAGGTCACCCCTCAGCCTCCTTTTCTCCAGGCTAAACAGCCCCAGTTCCCTCAAGCCACTCCTCATAAGGTACACCCAGCAGCCACATCCACACCAGCACCGGGGATGGACCCTGCCGAACCGTGTCTCAGGTGGCAGGGGACAAGTATCCTGCGAGAACCCGCCTGGGGCTGTGGGAGGCTCTGGAGGGGCAGTGGGCAGCCCCACCAACTCACCGAGAGGATGCGGTCTCCTCTCCGCAGCTCCCCGCTCAGGTCGGCAGGGCCTCCGGCCAGGATGAAGGACACGAAGATCCCCTCGCCATCTTCGCCTCCAACGATGTTGAAGCCCAGGCCGGTGGAGCCTTTGTGTAGGATGATTTTCCGGGGCTCCCTGGAAGGACAGACAGGGGAGAGGGAGACATCAAGGTGAGGAGCAGTGAAGATGGTGATGGGGTTGGCCACAACTGGGCTTCCTGGCACACTGGTGGGGCTGGAGTCACCCTGAGCATGACCTGGTGTGACTCAGCCCTTGGAACCAAAGAGGCTGATAAACCAGGAGAGGTGCAGGCAGTTGCACAAGTGACATGAGACAGAGAACAGACAGAAACAGAGCGAAATCACACATAGAAACACTGGACTGTGAGGTGGCATCGGATTCTGTGAGGCTGGACATCAAGGACAGCACAGCCATGCTGAGAGAGGGGGATGAAGCCCCTCTGCACCCGTGCAGCACAGCAAGTGTGCCTGCAACCCCACACTACAGGCCCTGCGCGGCTCAACAGAAGCCCTACATTTTTTGATGATGACTTAATTCTTTTGCAGCTCAAACAATAGGCAGGCAAAGGCAGAAAGACTGCCTGGCATTGCAAAAATCCTGCGTCAGTTTTCATCTGGGAAGAAAAAACAAGTCTGATTGGAACAAGGGCAGTTCTCAGCTCAAGCACTGGATTAAAATAAGAAGGAATAAATGACGCCAGACAATTAGCACAAGCTGGTGGTGATTGTCAGCCAGCACAACACTGGGGACCATCAGCATGTCCACTGTGGTGATCGGCTGGATCCTGGCACTCCAGGGTGTACCACAAGGACTGAGGATCTGCCAGTGAGCTCAGCAATCTGATCAACCCCTGCGCCTGCCGGGGAGCAGAGGGAGTTCTCCAGGACACGGTAGGAGAGATACCGGGGCACCAGGCACAGCACTGGCTGAGGGCATGTGCAGTGGACCCTAAAATGCCAGCAATACTAAGGGGACCCTGGGGCACTTGGGGGGCTGGCCCAGCCTGTGACAGCCAGGAAGGAGTGGGGCTCAGGCAGCATGAGCAGAGCAGGGATCCAAGGGAATAAAGTTTCACTGAGCAGCCAGCATGAAGCCCTGTAGCCTGGCAGCATGCTCCCAGGACAGTCTTGCAAGAAAATATATTTTTCAGCCCCCAGGGCAGGCTAGAGCATCCCTGCCATCATCTGGGCAGATGGGGGAAGGTCTTGATGCTTGCACGGATGCAGGCAGCAGGATGTAAACCCAGGGACACTTGACAGTACCCCAGGAAAAATTTCCCGCCATCCTTCCCCATGGGGGAGTTCTGATGGGCTGAATGTCACTTAGCTTCAGGCAACCACCTTATAAGGAGCAATAAGAGCAGGAGACAGATAGACAGAAATGCAAGAATGCCTTGATGGGCTTCTGGCCTGCCCAGACCCCAGGTTCAGCACAGCCTGATGCTCCCAGCTCTTCCCCAGCTCCTGTCCCTGTCCCCGCGCCTCCCACCGGGCACAGCAGCATTGCGGTCCCCTACCTCTGGTCACACTTGCTCCTGTGGCCTGGCCACTGCTTGGAAGGGGACAGGAATGGCTGTCCCCTGTAGGACATGGATGACGAGACATTGACGGTGAACATTGTGGCGTGGCAGGCTCTGTTGGCGGTGCCAGCTGGGAGGTGCAAGGGGCAGCAATATACTGAATGCTCCCTGCCACGGCTGCCCTGCGCTGCCTGTGTCTGCCTCTTGCCGGCTGCAGGGCCGGCTACTTCCCTGATCCACACACAGGGTTTTTTATGGAAGCGCTGAAAGGACACAGCCTTCGCTCTGCTAGACCCTACAGACTTAACTCCTTCCTGCCCCTGCAAGCACACACAGCACAGCTCCAACTGGGGGGAGCACCCAAGTGAGAGTAAATTCCCAGCCTGGCTCCTAGTGTCTGCATCTCCACAAACACTGTGCACCATCACAGCCCCTTGCCTTCAAAAGCTGAGGTACAGCAGACTTGTAACTCCAGCTACACATTTCTGATGGGGTAGAGGTTGAATCTACTTTGTGACCTCCAGAAAATACCTGCTTCCTCCTTATAGCCTTTGGATGAGTTCAAGATCTGAGCTAAGTGGGGCTCAGGACTTGGCTGGACAGTAGCATAGGGTTGGGATGCCCTGAGACCAGGAGGAGACCAGGGAAAGACCATGGAAATGTCACTGGGGTCAAAAGAGGCTCAACCCCAAGTCCTCAGGATGCCACCAGTGCTTGGCTCAGGGGCAGCTGTGAAGGGGCAGAGATGGTTGCAGCCATCAGACCCTCTGCAGCATAACTACGCCTGGGGCTAGAGCTCTCCCAGGGGAAGAAATAAGTCAGATTTTTGGGTCTGCAAACTCTGCCTCCAACCAGCTGATGAACTTGCTCTCCCCCTTGGGTTTCACTGCTGCCCTAGCAGTGCAGGAATCACCACCCCAACTTGGCCTGGTGGGAAGCATCCCCAGCAACCATGAGGACCAGATGGTTTGGTGGAAGGTAAAGAGACACTCCAGGAACCAAGGAGAGGAAATAAAGCCCCAGACAGGTACATCTCAGGTCTCAGTCATGACATGCACTCTCCACTTCCATCCTCATCCCAGGAGGCAGGACATGGATCTTGCAGGCGGATTCCACACTGGATGTTGCAGCGTTAACACTGGGACCTCAGCCCAGAGCAACTGCTGGGATCCTGGGGTGCTGTGCTGGGTCTGGGTTGCAGTGGTGGAGCTCACTGGAAGACAGATGCTCAGGTCCTGGGTGCTGTAGGACACAAGGGTCCACATTTGCAGCAGCACTTGTGCCCATGGGAAGGGAAGAGGCTTGATACTGGATCCAGGCCAGGACCTCTGCTTCTCCCAGGGAACGGCTGGCAGGAGACTCCTGGGAGACAGCTGCTTTTTCAGGGGAGTCACTGCCTTTTCCCATACCAGTAAGATGCATTTGGACTACACTGGTCCCAGTGCACAATCTTGCTGATGCACGCGTCCACAGATTCATGGCGATGAAACCACTGGAGGGGGTCAGTGATGCACGTATCCTGGGATGGATAAGGCAGGTGTTGAGCCTGCTGCAGACTGGCAATCTGGTGGGGAGCAGGAGGTTGTGGCTGGGGACAGTGACACAGCCAGTGTCAGCCTGTCTGCAGCGGGGCCCTCCGCAAGGCAGCACCATCCTCTAGTGGCCACCGGCACGTGCTGCACCAGAGCCAACGCCAAGACACCGCTGAACCACTGCCGAGACATCACTGTGCTGGTCCGGGCTGCTGCACTTTCTGGTCCGAAAATAAGGACGTTGGCACGTGTAGGAAGGGACACCCTGGTGGGACTGGGGTCCCTGGTGAGAGGCAGATGGTGCATTTTCCGAGCGCTGGGACTCAGTCCATTCTGTGGTGCAATGTAATGGCAGAAAGCACTGCTCCTGCCTGCAGTATCATCCCCATGTGCCCTGACAGCACAAGAGTTGCTACACCCAGTGAGGATGCAGCACCGGGAGCAGGCTGGAGAACCCACATATTTGGTGCCAAGACCAGGTGGGACAGACAGGGCACAGAGGCCAGTGCTGCACAGGTCACAGCGCACAGAGGAACCCGGCCGTGGCCGAGCACCAAGAAGGAATAAATTCCTGTGACTAAGGTTAACGCAGCTGCTCTCTGGGAGGACAGCGGGACTGACACTGCATAGCAACTCAAGGTGTCCCGCTCTGGCATCTGCCAGCATCCCACAGAATGGGACAACCCCAGGCAAGGTTACGGCATCTTCTGGTGCAAACGCAACCCTGAAACCAGCCTGCGACCTCACTCCTAAGTGCAGAGCCATCCCTAAGCCTAACCTGCCAGTCCCAAGAATACAGCCTGAGCCCTACAGCCCTGGCTCTGGGGATACCAAGCACAAGCTCCACTCTGCAGCCTGGGAGCCTGTGGCGCTGCCAGCTCTGGATGGCACCATAAGGGCAGGGAACACCTTGTATTCCAGGTATTGTAAAACAAGTAAGAGAACGAGGCTAACTGCAGTTGTGTAAGGCTTGGGAAGCAGGAACGGGGAAGCAGGGGATGCAGCAAGCCAGGGAGCAACACAGCAGGGCTGGTCTCAGGAAGGGTGAGCATGAAGCTCACTGCAGAGGCCCCAAGATTTGCACCAGGTACCCACAAACAGGCTTCTGGCCAAGGCTCTGCACTGGCAGCAGGGATGAGGTCAAGCAGCTATGGAGGGAAAGAGAAGAAAGGAAAGGAGCAGGGATTAGGGATGCTCATACCCAGTACTTACCTGGTGAAGTCGTCGTCCCCAATCATGTGCCGAGGGATGGGTGAGTACCGTGATGGAGTCACCTGGGGAGGGATGGGGTAGGCAGGCTTGCTCTCAACACTGCCAAGGTAGCCCAGACTGGAGTTATGGCTTATGTGGTTGTCAGCCAAGGCTGAGAAGGCTGCAGGGGAGGAGAAGGGCATCAGGAGCAGAAATCCATCTGCAACGTGGATGTGGCGACCAGCCCAGTGTTGCCCACCACCCCAGCATGCTCTGTGCCCTCCAGCCCTGCGGTGCCTGGGCTGCCGCGCCAGCGGCTGGTGGCGTACGTACTGCTGGCATAGTCGGGGGGCGCGTACATGTCGTTGAGGTGGATGTTGCCAGGCTTGGCCACTTTCAGGTACACCATGTCGGAGGTGTTCTTCAGGGCGGCCACTGCCTCCTCGTGCCGCACGTCCTGCAGGTTGGTGTTATTCACCTACCAGAGGGAAGGGGCTGGGTGAGGGGGCTGCAGGCAGGACAACAAGGGACAGTGTAGCAAGTGGGAGTGGAGCCCTTTCCTGCAGGGTCGGTGCTGCAGGAACTCCAGAGACAAAGCCCATCTCCATGGGTTTGCTCAGTGCTGCACCTGCCCCTCCAACAGCACTGTCCCAGTGGGGACCCCAGGGAATGGGTGCGGGGCTGCCGGTGGGAGGGGTGATGGGGTTCAGGATTGGCACCGCAACACAGCAGAGCGTGCCCAGCTTCACCTCTTGGCCGGCTGTGGGCACGGGGCTTACCGCGAGCAGCCGGTCCCCAATCTGCAGGCGCCCATCCTTCTGGGCAGCGCCTCCCTCGATGATCTTGGTGATGTAGATGCTGTTATCCCCAGGGATGTGTTGGTTCCCGATGCCCCCTGCAATGCTGAACCCCAAGCCTGAGTGGGAGTGAGAGAGCAGGTGAGGGACAGATACATGGACAGATCCCTGGTCTGGCACCATGGCCCCTCTGCCTCACTGGGCTTCCCACCCTGTCCCAAACCCAGCAGGCAATGGGCCACTCCACTGCTGCATGGAGACAGCCCAGCCACCGTGGGTCAGTCCCACACCCTGTGCCCCACAGCATCCCACGCTGCTGGGTCACCCTGTAGCATACTGCACCATGGCGGTGCCACCTCGCATCCCACATTCCCCCTGATGCTGCCTTGCACCCCGTGGCATCCCACACCGAGGGGACACCCCACACCAACCCGTGGGGCAGCAGGACACCTCAGTTTTGCGAGCAGAGTGAGGGGTTCACCTTTGGGACCCTTCATCAGGTTGACCTCCATGATGGTCTCTGGCGGGGGCTGCCGGCGGCGCACCACGAGCCGCACCACAGGGCCCGCTTCCTTCAGGGCCTCCACGGCTTTGCTGTGCACCACCTCAGAGACGTCCACGTCGTTCACCCGCAGCACGCAGTCGTTCACCCTGCAGGCACAGGATGGCCCTGAGCTCCCTGGGGAACCACCAGCTTGTGCCACCCTCCTCTGGACATCTCTGCTGCCCTCCTCCAGCCGCACGGACCCTTGTGCGAAGGAGAGCTGCTCAAGCTGGCCAGATCCTGCCCTGCTGGTGGAAGAGTGGGGTCTCCCCCGAAGGGACCCTCATGGAGATGGGAGATGAGGGGAAAGGCTGGATCATACTGCAGGCTGCAGGGGTAAGGATGGGAGATGGAGCCTGGGGCAGGGAGGGGAGGAGGGGTGGCTGCAGGTGGGAGGCTGGTGGCAGGGGACCACAGACATCCCTGCACTGAGGGGACCTGGCTGTGGGGAAGGGGCTGGGGGGGCCAGGGATCATGGCAAGGGAGGAGAGCAGGAGCTGCCTAGAGGGTCCCTGGGAAGATCCCAGGTGACATCCTGACAGGGCTGCTCCCATCGCCCAGTACACTCACCCAAGACGGCCGTCCATGGCTGCTGCTCCCCCGGGGATGATTTTGGTGATGAAGATACCTGGGTCATCTGGAATGTGGGGGTTGTCGATTCCTCCCGCTATGCTGAAGCCGAGGCCAGAGTTACCCTGCAGGAAATCAAACACCACGTCTTTTCCCCATAGGCAACTGCTTGTTGCTGGCTCTCCTGAAGCAGTTCCCCCCGAGCCGTGGCTGCCTGGGGTGCAGGAGCCCTTACAGCATCTGTCTCGCCCCAGGGTGCCCGGCTCAGGGGGCAGAGGGATGCACGGCCGGAGGGGAGGCTGGCGCTCATCAGCTGAGGCGCTGGGTGCAGCAGCGCAGAGCACCGAACAGATGGAGCAGGAGAGTGGGAGCCGCCGAGGACCTCCCTCACCGCTGCGTCTCCGCTGACTCTGAGGCAGGCAGTGAAGCTGGGGGAAGAGGGGGTGGTCCTTGGCGGAGAAAACCTCCCCTTGCTGGCTGCTCCCCAGGAGGAGACACCAATGCTGCAGCCCACACGGAGCAGCAGGGCTTGTGCCAGTCACCAGCATCCCACCCCTGCCCCTCTGCGCCCCGGAATGTAGCTCCAGCACAGAGCCAACCCGGGGACAAACAGTGCTGATGCCAAAATTTTCAAGATTGGGTGGAGGGGGCTGTCAGGATGGAGCAGGGTCTCCAGTTCTGCTTCCTTTTCCTCCCGGACATGCTTGGAGCATTGCTTGAGCTTCATCCTGCTGAAGCCTGCCCAGGGTAAATGCAGGGACGTGCCATGTCTCCAACTCCAACCTGGCAGCATCTCAGGACCAGTGGCCATGGCCCCTGCGCTGCATCTCCCACTTACAGGATACCCATTAGTGACACACTCCCAGGCGCTGCTTCCAGCTCTGTGCTTGATGCAAGTGGACAATTGCTGCTTTTTCTGCTCTGCCTTGAAAATCAGATGGCTCCTCGCCTTGTTTTCTCATGCGGAAGAGCTGACACTTAGTCACATCCTATTGTGCCCGCCTCTCATACACAAACGGGCTCAGACCAAGCACTCTCCCGTCTGCCCATGGCCCCTGTGCTCAGCGTTGGGTGATGGGGAGCAGTTCCCTGCGGGAGGACCTGTGGCCAGGAGAGCTACACTGGAGCTCAGGCTGCCTGGGATCATCCAGCACCAGCATCTGGCTGGGGCTCCTGCTTTTCTCCAGCAATTTAGGCTCAGCATCAGCTCTTGCGGCAAAGCAGAGGTCTCTGCTCTGACTTTATGCCACTCATGACGTAGTACGTGGCACCTCCAGGAGCCACCAATGCCTCTCACTACACAGCGCTCCCAGATGCTCTCCTGCTGGCTGGGATTTGACTAGGAGGCACTCAATGGTGAAAGGTCTAAAGCCGCTGTCCTTCCTCTAAGCTGGATTCTGGTTACCTTATGCCCAGTTCAAAAAAGCTGCTGTCACCGAAGACCCAGCCTGGCCACAGAAAGGCAGGTGAGACTGTACAAAATGGCCTCCAGCCATTCATTTTGGCTGTCTACAGAAAGGTGTGCTTCAATGCTAGCCACAAAACCTGGAAATGGTCCATGAGGTGTTTAATTTTTATAAACCCTAACACAGAGTTCAAGGGCTTTCTTAGCTGGCATTGGGGTTGATGGAGACACTAGGTCAGCTCCTGCTGCAGACATGTGTGGTGGGTAAATCCAAAGCCATGTCCCTCTGTAGATGGTGTTTCCTCAGTAATTGCCCCGAAAATGCTGTTGCATTTGCCCTTGTCTTTACAACAAGGACAAGCATTAATAGCAGTGACAGAGCAGCAATTTTGGGTACACTGAGGTAATCTCTGGGAGCCAAAAACACCCCAGCAAGGGGACAGCCTCACCTGCAGGCACCAGGGTGCTTCTCCTGCAGTAAGACAGGGTTGTTGGATCCCACCAGGACCCTGGCTATGGTCCATGCTGGCCCGGGCTACTAAGCACTGAAATTCCCTCATGGTTTCTCGCTGCTGGAGAGGGAATTGCTGCCTGTGGCTTTGAAATGGGGGCAGTAATGAGTGCTGCCCCTCTATGCCACCCTGCCAGCTCCCCTCCCTGCTCCTGCTGTGGGCTGAGGACAGAGAATACTCTGAAGAATCCCCAAAAACAAGGCTTTTGCCTCTAAATTGGGCCCATAGCAAGAAGTGCTCAGCCCAAAAAGGAAGCATCCCCTGGGCTGGTTTCGTCAGGCATGCTGGGGAAGCGGTGGGTGAGGCAGCAGCCCCAGATAACCTTCCGTCCACCCACCTCTGTGATGCAGAGCCAAGGGGAGGAGGGAGATGACTAAAAGCAGAGAGGAACAGAATAACGAGTGATGTGTCTTCCCCTGTGATGGTGGCCACACGGCAAGGCCGAGTCACCCAGCACGGCAGCGAGGAGCAGGAGGCAAGGTGTGCCATGGAGCACAGCCTCCCGCCCTGGCCATCCCCACTCAGAAAGGCTGTGCCCACCTCTCTGAGCAAACCTTGGACCAGCTTTTCCCACTCCCTCTCCATCCCTAGGCACCAAGGGAAAGCCCTCCCTGCTCTGTGCTGGCTTGCCCCTGGATAAGCCCCATCTGCAGGGGGAGCTGACTTTAGCCACAGTCAATACGGTACACGCCATCAGCTCTGCGTTGCCAACACAGAAGAAAAGCCTTGAGCAGAAACTCCCCCCGTTGTGATCTGCTTTACTAGAAAACCCGTCCTTGCTGCTTAGCATCCCTGTGCTGTGTACCCCGGAGTGACGGGGAGTCTGGTGGTGGGGAGGCATCGGTCCCCTGTGCAAGGCTGGGGGGTGGGGTACACCTGCACGAGCAGAGCTCCCTGCATCTCCATTTTCCGGCAAAGACGGTGACAAAGAGCCTCATCCCTCCCAGCGCCGCACTGGCGGGTTTGTGGGGGCGAGGGTGTGAACGAGGGAGGCAAGGGAGAAGCCTTCCCCCTCCCTTCTGGAAGGGTCGGGGCTGGGGGGGGGGCGCGGAGCAAGCCCACCTCTCCCCACGCCATGGGGGCTGTTCAGGGAAGGCAAGCATGACACCTCTCCAAAAGCCACCAGAGAGATCAGGGAGCAGAGACCAACCTATTCCCATCATCTGGCACAGGGATGGGGGCTGCACCAGTGGGAGGGTGAGTGGGAAGAGGCAGCAAAAGCTGTCGGCAAGTGAGTAAAGAGCACTTACCCTTTCCAAGACGATCTCCTCATATTTGAACATCCCATCGCTGCCGTTCACCTGGGGAGAGGAAGACAGCACGTTACAGCTCTGTGCACATCTCAGGGGGATTTGCTTTTCCCCTCTGATAGCTGAATGTCAAGAATCCAACCTAAAAGCTCTGCCATCACCGCTGAAAAAAACCTCAAATGCAATTGCTCAAGCCTGCCCTGGAATTAAACCGTGTGCTGCTTTTCTTTCTGGGCATAAGCCAAAGCCCACTGACTTTAATGCACTTCAGTGCAAAGCCTTTATTCTCCCAGCTTATTTCTCCAGCCATGAAAAGGAACACAACCAAAGGCACAAAAAGAAATAACGCCTTTGTTACGCAGCGTGTAATTAACCTCAGGAATTCACTGCTGCAGGAAGGAAAGAAAGGGGGTCGGTCCATTTAAAGAAAAAAAAATGTCTGTACATAATAACATAATAAACACCTTTAGCTGCTTATATCTTTAAAATCTTTTAGTAGCATGACTGTGTTAACAGAGAATTCAGAATAATTTCTTCTACCAAATTAGCTGGGTGCAAAGGAAACAAGGTGCAAGTGTGGGGCACAGTAAGAGGGGAAAACATTGTGATGCCCTTATATAAAAAACTGGTGTAGCTGGTCTCACTGGTGTACACCGCACTGAGCCCCACGCTTAAAAATCTTCCATACCCAGAGTGTCAAAGCAGGGTTCTGGGAAAAGTAATGGCCAGAAACAAAAGGGATGCAGGGATGTAGGCACTAAAATAAGAAATGGTAAATGTACAGGTCAAAAACTTCCATTTTACCCATAAGCAAAAACACACAGGAAAGTAAGGCAGCAGTTTCACTTCAGGTCATCAGGATCAGGCCATAAACATCTGTTGACATCTAAAATTTGGCAAGATTTGCAAAACAATTGGCTATTGGAACATCCAGAGCAGTTGCACTCAACAGCAACAGTTTTGGAGGGGACTGGACTCAACCTCACAAATTGAGTCACTCCAGGCAAGAAGGGATGGGGTGTGGACAAGTCCCTATGGCATAGCAGAGGTGGTGGGACCTGGGGCTAAGGTTGAAAATGCCTCTCCATCATCCAGCCATGCCTCTGCCTGTGGCCCCTGGACAACACGCAGGGTTCCTCATGTGGATTCTACACCCGTTCTTAATTGACAGCTTGTAGATTGTATAGAGCCACTTTTTGTATGTGCTCTGTACCTCAAACCAGAGCTGCCATGGCTTTGTTTGGTCCCCTTCTCTGGCGCCAGCACATCAGTTGTGTTCTGCTTGCCCAGGTCCCTGCTATCCGCCCCCATGGAGGCACAGCCCAGCCGTCCTCCAGAACCGCACAGTGCTGGGTCGTTAGATGGAGAGGACACCAAACATCATTTATGCTAAAGCCATCATCTGACACCATGGAAGGAAACTCAGCAAGGCAGCTGTGAGGTCCTATTTATAGCTAGGAAGAGGAAACAGGAGTTTTTCTAGGTGGGAATAATCAGGTATGCAGGTGGAAGAGCAGTTCTGGATGCCAAGATCTGGGATGGGGCTGTGCCACTGGTGATACATGCAGCCTCATCCCCTGCCTTCTTCAGTCCTGGTGAGGCCAATGCAATCCCACACCCTGTTGTGGCTACCGCGCTTCAGGGTGGATGAGGCTGGGGAGAGTCTGGAGTGGAGAGATGGGATGGGGACTCCAGGAAACATGGGCTGAGAGGGTTGTCCCTCCTTGGATGTGCTCCATGCAGGGGCATGGTTCAGGGCCAGGAAATCCAGACACTCCAATATCAGGATGCTCTAATCCTCCCAGCACATTGGGACAGGCTTTGGTCAGCTCTTGAAGAGAACCCCTCTGCAGAAAAGCACTGGGAGTGGTGGGATTAACCCACAACAGGATCCCCAACAGCTTCAGAGGGACAGGGACATGTGGCTGGTGCCACCTCCTGCCACAGCACGGCCCTGGGCTGTGCTGCCACGGGCAGGGGGACCTTGCTTCCCTCGCCACTGGCTCCCCCTTTGTCACAGGCTGTCTTTCCCTCCTCGCACGCTGCTGTACTGACTAATCCCAAGCAGGGCCGGCTCGCTGGCCCACGCCGCCCTCACAGCCTCCCTCGCCACAGCCTCTGGGCTCATCTCGTCTCCACAGTTGGTAGCCCCATGCGTGGGGCGCGGCGTCGCCTCTTCCCAGCTTTCCAGCAACTCGGATTCCTGGCAGCCTTCCCTACTACACACATTGTCCTCTCTGCTTTGGCATTCAACGCAGTTGCCACACAGCCAGCCATATGCACACCCACGGCTGCAGAGGAACAGCACATACATACCTACAGGATGGGGATGTGCAGAAAACTTTGACAATCTGTGAGCCGCGAAGGGAGCCAGCAGTGTGTCAGCTCCACCAAGTGAGCGGGCGCTGCCGGCGAGTGCCTGGGGCGCAGACACCCAGACACACTGCCCCAACAGACACCCTGCTGCCAGGTAGGTGAGTTTGGGGTACCTCCACTCCCCAAATCTTGGGGCTGCCAATGCTGAGCGGTGTTTTGCATCACTCCCTGAAAGCAAGTGGTGTCGGCGCTCACCTGGTGTGGTGTGTGCAGGGAGCAGCCTGCTCCAGCTGGGCACACCGGGGTCAGCCAGGTCTGACCATGAAATTTTAGCTCTGATTACGTTTCTAAAATCCATGCAACAGAACGTCAGTTAATTGCATAAGGAAGCCAAATGGAGAACTTAATATATACCACGTAACCAAGGGAACAAGCCAACAAAGCAAACGTTCCAGCGTCGGAAAATTGAATACCAGTCACTCACTGACGGCAAAACCTACCCGCGGCACCCACCGGAGCCGCCATGACCTGGCTCTGCCGCAGGCTGTTCCTCCTCTCCTTCACTGGTGCTTTGTGCCCCACCAGCTCCCTTTTGGGGCTGTCTTGGTGCTACGGGCTCAGTGTGAGCCGCCCAGCTCCATCACCCATGGGCAGGGAGAGCACACCTCACCCTGCTCCCATTTCCCCGTGTAACGTCTGCAGAGCTAACAGGGGTGTTGGAGGTTAATTAGCTGTTCCTGCGGTATCCTGATCCTAAGCACCATCTGATTTGTCATGGGAAAGAGTAAAGGTATTTTTTTCCAAGCCATTCCCACACAGTGAGCCCACCTGAGGGCTCAGGAAGAGGTCCCCTTCGCTGGCCTTTGCTTCCCTTTTGTGTTTGGAGCAGCAGGGAAATAGTTAGTGGTGATGACATTTAAATCATCAACAGAAGGCTGCAGAGTTAACACTCATTCGATAAACAGAAGAGCACACACCTTCCAGAGCTACTGCAAGCTGTCTGCAGGCTCCGCCGGCCAACATCGCACCAGTGCACGTGGAATGCGATTTGCAATTTGCTAGAGAGTCGGGATTTTTTTTTTTAATTAAAAAAGGAGTCCAAATTTAGAAGACTAAGATGGGGTTCCTCAAACCCAACCCAAATAGCCCACCAAGCTGCAAGAAGAAATAACCTTGCAGGAAGGATGACGCTGCCTGCAGACACTTTCAGAGCAGGATCTGGCCCTTATTTTGTGGTTAGGATGCGATGGGAACGGGTGCTGGGGCCTGGTGGTGGAGCAGCTGTGTACCAACATAATCACAGAATCATAGAATGCCCTGAGTTGGAAGGGACCCACAGGAACATCAAGTCCAACTCCTGTCCCTGCATAGGACAACTCCAACATTCACACCATGCAACTGAGGGTGTCCAATCGCTTCTTGAACACTGTGAGGCTTGAGGCCATGACTGCCTCCCTGTGGAGCCTGTTCCAGTGTCCAGCACCCTCTGGGTGAAGTTCCTTTACCTAATGTCCAACCTGAACCTCCCCTGGCACATCTTCCTGCCATTCCCTCGGGTTTGTTGTTGGTCACTAAAGAGAAGAGATCAGCACCTGCCCCTCCTCCTCCCCTTGTGAGGAGCTGTAACCGCATGAGCTCTCCCGTCAGTCTCCTCCAGGCTGAACAAACCAAGTGACTTCAGCCGCTCCTCATACGGCTTCCTTTCCAAACCTTTCACCAACTTCGTACCCCTCTTCTGGACACTCTCCAGTAGCTTTTTATCATTTCTGTGCTGTGGTGCCCCAAACTGCACACAGGGCTCCAGGTGAGGGTCAGCCGGAATCAGGGGCAGAAGGTGCCTGGCGATGCCTCACGTGTGCCCCAGTGAGGGACAAGGACATCAGCCCCGTGCTGGGGCAGCAGGTGCGCTGGGCACCTCCGGGCTGGCACCGGCAGTGCTGGCAAGGGAGAGCTCTCCCTGCCTGCACATGGCAGGAGGCCCAGAGAAAATAGGTCAAGAGCTCCCTCCCTTCTCCTCCCTGTATCCACACGTCCTGCCACAGCATCAAGACCTACTGACTCGCTTCCAGGTAACCCCTGGCCTCAGCCCCCTTTGTGTGCATTGCCCACAGTGTTGGCTGTGTGCACAGAGTAAATAAACACTTAACTTCTGGTCAGCCTTTTGCTAGAGGGCCACGGAGACAAGCCTGCTGAGCTTGGGTAAGAGGAAGGGGTTTGAAGCCTGAGAGCCTCAGCACACAGCTCAGGTGGTTCCACAGCCACACTGTCTGAAGGAACTGGCAGTGGGATGTGTTACCACCAGTGCTTGGGACCAAAGTGTGAGGGTAGCAGTTTAGTTTTGATTTTTTTATGGGTTTTTTTTTTTTTTAGCCAGGCTTACAAGCAAGTTTTGCCCTGCACAAAGGCATTGGACCATGACTGTCATCTCTGCTGTCCCCCACCCTGCAGTGACTGCGGCTGGGGACCCTGGCAGCAGAGTCAATGCTGCACAAGGAGGTTGCTTCTGCACTCACTGGTGGCAGAGCCTGGGCGTCCCATGGTGCTCACAGGCTGGGGTCAAGCCTGGGAAGAAACTGGGTTCCTCAGTCCTGGCTTTTAGAGGTCAAAGAGGTGGTAGCACCTCACTGCTGGGCAGTGGGGCACCATAGGAGGGCTTCAAGGACCCAGGCTATGAAACCTTCACCTCCTCAAGGCCATTGGAGTGACCTTCCCTGCTGACTTCGGGACTGCCTGGCAGCAGTTGCTGTGCACCATGGGCAGCAAGAAATTATTTCTGCTTCAAAGAGGCAGCTCTGAAACTCAGAGACCCTGTCCGCCATGGGAAGTGGGCTTCTGATGCTCCATCTCCCTGCTATGGACCTGCTGGGCAAAATACACTAAGGGGTGAAACTGTGAGCAATGTCCTGGGGCTGGCATGGATGAACCCCCACAACACTCATCCTTACCCTTCAAGGGATACTTTCAATACAGTAGGCATTTTATAAGGATTTATTTGAGTTTTTGCACGCTGGGGAGTACTGGGCTTCACGCAAGCCACAGGCAGCAGCGCTGAGCTCTGCCCCTGGAGGTGAGTGGGACCCAGTGCTGCAGCTTGTACCTTACCATGCTGCTGGTGCCACGTGCGCTTGGGGACGGAGGTGGGTGGACAGAGAGACTGAAATGTGGAGCAGACTTCTTGATAAACAGCCGGGGCCAAATTCAGCCCAACAGCTAGTCCAATGCAATCAATGGAGCTAGAACAGGAAGGAACTAGACTACATCCATCTGTTTATCATTAAGGAAAGCATTGAATAGTTAAGTAATTAAAGACTGGAAGATGTGACTTTAACCCTTCCAAATATATACCGTACCAACAAGCTTTAGTTTTTGGGTTTGTAAAAAAAACATGCTTCCAGATTTGTCATTTTGGTGCGCTCTTCTGCAGCAAGCCTGTTGTTGCTCCTTTGCTGACCTGGAAAACTGCTGAATGGGAGGTTTAGGGGTGTGTTCTCCCTGAAGCCTGAGGAGCCTAGCACCCCGGAGAAGGAAAGGACAGAGCAGGGCTCATTCCTGTGCTAGTACGACATGAAGCAGAGGTTGAGAGGGTTTCCAGGCTGGAGGCTGAGAGGAATCAAAGTGAGGTGTTTCCCTTGCCCTGGGCACAGGCACCTCCGGACACTCCACAGGTGGCACCTGCCTGGGCATGGGGCTGGTGGTCCCCGCTCTGCACAGCAGACGACAGCCACAACCTGCCCCTTCTTTTTGACCACCACAGGGCAGATTCCCTCTGGGCATATGCTATTGGAGTTGGATGGATGGGGTAGATGTCTGCCACCCCAGGACGATGCTGGTGCTTGCCAGGGGTGCAGAGCAGCCCCTGAAACCTGGACAAACCCACCCAGGGGCTGCAGGAAGGGAGCTCCCATCCATCATGGCAAGAAGGTGCTGCAGCCAAGGCACAGGGAGAAGGGGTGGGAGGGATGTGGAGTTAATGAGATGGAGTAGGGGAAGGCAGCCAGGAGGGCAGGAAAGTGGAGTGCACTGTGGTGGGAAGAGGCAGCTGCTGGCCCCATGAATGGGCTCCCTGATGATGGCTTCTACAGGGATCGGGAGCCTGCCTGGAGTGATAGAACCTGTCCTTGGACCTCATGGTCACCTCTTGCTGCTCTTGGGCACATAGGCAGGGAGGAGGGACAGGCATGGCTGGAGCCTGGAGAAGGATCTGGTGCTGCTGGCTGCAAAGGTGAGCAGGCACTGTTCCCCCAGGGGAGGGAGAGTACGAAACAGATGTTAAAAAAGATTTGCCATCCCTGCCCACAGCACATCCCTCACTCATCACTGTCCAACCTTGTAGTGTGTCCTTCCCCTCCAGGAGAAATTGTCCTTTGTCTAGTTCCCTATAGAACACCACCAGCCAGATGAGCACTGACAGCAGGCTGCAATGTTGCACTGCACTACAGCTGGGGTGCCCAGCACACTGTAAGAAACGTCCAACCCCACAAACACTCTGCCATGCTGTGCATTTGGAGAATGAAAATTCTGGGGACAGCAACTCTCTTCTGCCACATTTACTCAAGGCTGCTGGACTAGGACTACCACACGAAGAGAGGCACTGTCACCTTCCTCTGCAATGCCAGGTGGCTTTGGTTCAACACCCAAGGCATAATTAAACCATTCAGCCAGGGTTGCAGAGATCTCAGCTGAGCTCTGTTTCTTTTTCATAGCCCTGTCCAACCAGCCCTGCACAGCTCTTATGCACCCTGACCCCAGCAGAGGCTGTGGGCTCATATCTGCAGTTCTTAACAAGGAAAGTCCAACCACCAGAAGTCACCTGCAGCCCTCCACCATGACTCCAAAGACAAACCAACCCCAGCTCTGAGTCCTGGTGCCGCTTCATTAACGTGGAAGGCAGATGAAATCTGCTGCATCAGAAGAAAACCAGGTGCAACGCACCCAGCCCTGGCAAGCTGTCAACTGAGCTCCCTTGGGGGAATAAAGGGGAGCACCGCACGAGCATGGCGCCAATGCTGCAGAAATGCACACTGGCCAACCTGCTCCCTCCATCCCCCCAGCAGGAATGATTTGCAAATGTTCTGGGAAGGGATGCAGCAGCGCACAAACCCTCTCTGCAACAAACTGAGGAGGATTATCTTTATACTACACCAAGAGTGCCAAATGTACTGTAGCTGCAAACACTCTCAGTCACCAAGCACTGCTCAGCTGCTGGCAGCCTTCACTGGGAGAAGAGCAGCATTTGATGGGTTCGGCTGCCCTGAGGACCAGCAGGTGTGATGCCTCAAGTACCCAGCGAGAACTGTCTCCCACCTGAGGCTGCCGAAGGGGCTGAGGCCGTGCGGCAAGGTAACAGATGCAGAGCAGACACCCTGCATGGGAGGCTGAGGATAACCTTGAGTGCAGCCAGCCAGCCCAGCTCCCCCTGCTTTTCTGATGCCTGCTTACCCCACAGTGTGCCCCTCCAAGTGCCTCCTGCCTTGTACTCTCTTTGTCTTGGAGTCCCCAGCATCACTTGCTGCTGTCCTTGGCTCTGTTCAGCATCACCCAGCCCCAGTGAGGTTTGGGGGTGGGATGTGCTATGGGGACACCGCGCAGGTACGAAGCACCTCTGCCACCTTGCTGAGGTCTCCTTGGGCTGGAGGAGCCTTTCATGCACTGCCAAGCAGGAAAAACACACCGCTTGTTCAAAGGAAGCAAAATAAAACCAGCAGACTTACAGAGAGCCCTTGTTCCAGCGAGTCTGTGTTCACAATAGTGGGAGCAGGGTTGGCCTGTGAGGAGACAAAAGCGGGATGTCACCGAGCTGAGCGATGGACCGAGCCCTTCGCAGTGCACTGCCTCTCCCCTGACTGTGCCACCACAGGCAGAAGAGGGCAATTCAGGAGTAGGTCTGCTCTTGTCCCTCCTCCAGGTGCCCAAAAGCCCTGGGAAGGGAGCAGGGCCACAGCACAGCTCTGATCATCAGTCCCCTCAGGCCTGGTGTGTCCCCAACACTCCATGGCCTTGGCTGCTGGCAAGGAGACAGGCAAGACTGGAAACTCAGGCCAAAATCCTACCAGTACCAAAAACATACTTGAAATCCACATTACTGAGGGATTAAGAAACAGGAGGAGTAGGGAAGGAAGTCCTCCTGAGGGAGGGACATACTGCCAGCAGACCACCCCAAGGCCTTCATGCACCTTCCAGCAGCTGCTGCTGACCTTTCTAAGCACAGGGTCACCATGCCCTGGGAGAGGCAGCAGAGTTTGTTCCCTCATCCTTGTCATCCCTGGGGTAAACACTCTGCTCGGCAGCCCCGGCTCATCCTCCCCGCCCCGCCCCCCCGCCCCATGTATCCCCCCTCTCTTGAAGGGCTCATCATAAACCTGGCCTCAGGTTCCCCTCCTCCTGCGCTGCCCATTACCTGCTTGCACATCGCAGGAGGATCACACGTGCAGAGGGCAAGTGCAGGCAGCTGAAGGCAGGGACGAAGCCCTAAGGGGATGGGTGCTCTCCCGGGAGAAGGGCACGGGGGAGGCTGCAGCGCCGGGACCGGCAGGGGCGGGGGCGGCTGGAGACCCCGATCGCCGCCCGCCGGGACCCGCCGCGCCGGAGCTGTCCAGCACCGCAACCTCCTGAATCAGAGAATCATCCAATAGTTTAGGTTGGAAGGGACCTTCAAAGCTCATCTAGTCCAACCCACCTGCCATGAGCAGCGACATCTTCAACCAGATCAGGCTGTTTAGAGCCTCTTCCAGCCCAGCCTTGAATGCTTCCAGGGATGGGGCATTTGACACCTCTCTGGCCAGGGACGGTATTTTACTACCCTCATTATATCATTAAAAAAAAAAAATTCTTCCTCATGCCTAGTCTGAATACTCCCTCTTTTAGTTTAAAGCCATTATCCCTTGTCCTGTTATAACACACCCTTATAAAGGGGGCAGGGTGGTGTGGCTGCTGGAGCCAGGGAGCAGGGGAAGGCATCTGCCTCTGAGTGGGAGAGTGAGGGAGAAGCAGCAAAAAGTGAGAAATTTAAGATTAAGTACTGGACATTCCTTGCTTGTGTGCAACAGCAAGTGGTGCAAAATCTGGAAGGACTCGAGGGAATAGCAGGAAGATGTGCCAGGGCAGGTTTAGGCTGGACACAAGGAAAAGGGTCTTCACCAAGAAGGTGGTGGAGCACTGGAACAGGCTCCCCAGGGAGGCAGTCAGGGCCCTGAATCTGTCAATATTCAAGAAGTGATTGGACAACTCCCTCAGACACATGGTGTGAATTTCAGGGTTGTCCTATGCAGGGACAGGAGTTAGACTCAATGATCCTTGTGGGTCCCTTCCAACTCAGGGTATTCTAAGATTTCATGAAAATCTGGAAGGCCAGGGGTGAGTCAGGATTCACATCATCATTATCAAGGCTTGTGTGGATAACAACAGTCCAAAGTGATGGGGGAAACGATAAAAGACACGAGCTACAAGGGGAGGTGAATCCTCTGCCTTAGAGCATCAGAAACATCAGAGTCAAGGTCAGGTGCAAGCAAGTCAAGATATGGGCTAGTGCAGCAAATGACAGGAACCACTGTTCATCCAGTTACGTGGGTGATTGGACTGCACAGCCCAATGGCCTCTGTGAGTCTATGTTATTTTCTCTGGAGCAGGTTGTCTCCTCACTGCCCTCCTCTGGGTTTATAGGCTCCTGACAGAGACCAACTTCCTCACATAAACCAGTCTGGCAGTCCCTAGCATCTGCTGTTTTAGCTGATTGTATTTCTGAACTTTCCCCTGTCCTTATTTCACAGGCGGGAAAGTTAGTGGTTAACCGGACTGTGGTATAAATCTTGCCCTAAAAGGTTCTGCTCTCATATGGATGCAGCAGGAGGTAGTTAATTTGATTTATTCAGATGCTTTCTGATCTTTCCTGCAGCTGTAACTATTGGTTACAAAACCATAGTTTTTATGGCAATTAATTCTCTAGCTCAGGCAAATATGACCACTTCAAGCACTCAAGCCAAACCCCTCCCACACACATAAGAGAATCACAATTTTCAGGTCCAATGTCTTGGGATCTCCATGGCCCAGAAGCAATGTTAAGCTGGGAATATCCCCTCTCTGGCAGTACATAGTTCTTGTATTTAATCCAGATAATTTGTGAGATAGCATATATTAAACCTGGCACTGGCTTTTATTAGTCCCCAGTGCAATTCTAGGAAGGGATTCAACATTTAAAGGCAAAAAAGAAGCACTTCTACTGCCAGCAATTAACAAACGATGGATGTTTGAACCTTGACGTGCCAGAGGCCAGCTCTTATTAGATGAGTTTCCAGGAAGGATGCAGAAGATGCAGCGTAAGTGAATGTAGCCCATCACATGCCCCATGATTTATGAAATGAATTCAACTCCACAAATGATGCTTTGGATCCCTCCCAGTGAGAAGTGCTCTGTATGATAATGTTATGGAGGCTTTTGCAGGTCCAGTTCGAGTCCTCCACTGAGCCCCACTGCAGTGTCTTTGTTGAATTACTAATAGCCCACAAATCACACATCACATTGCCTTGCTCTCACAGCGGTTAGCCCTAAGGACACATTTTGTCTAGCCTGCTCACTGTGCACTGAGCATCCTTTGCAGCCATTCCACACTAGTGATTTTTACATCTCAAAATACTGCTAGAAGCACAATTTCCCACTCAGGCTCCAGATGGGACCCAGGAGATGCCGAATGTGAGTGGCTGCTTAAAACAAAGTCACACGTGGTCAGGAGGAATTCAGACCAGGAAATCCCTGCTTGTCTCCTGTGGCCAGCTATTCCAGCTACTACAAGGAAAGCGTTTGGACATTAGCTCTGACTTCCACTTGCAAATATTCCAACATTTGCACCTTGACTGTTCTGCTGGAGAGTGAGACAAGACCCAAGACTCAGAAATAAGCAGAGGGTCTGAAAATGAAAAGCCTCTGCCTCCCTCAGTCAGGCAGGTGCATGCACCAAGCCCTCTACTAGCCAGGGGAGGAGAGAGAACATCATTTTTTGCTGGGCAGCAGGAACTTGCTGGTGAATTAACCATGCCCTCAATTCTATAGGGAATGGTAAGTAATTTATGCCCTAAGGAGTAGGGGGTTGCAGCATGCAGGGAGGAAAGGGAACAGGGCTATGCATTCAGGTCACATTCAATGGCGGCTGTCAGACCTCTTCCATCTAAACCATTTCATCACACTGTTATTATTTACCAAGCCCTGATTGTGCTCGGAGGGTTTACAAATGGAA
This sequence comes from Patagioenas fasciata, assembly GCF_037038585.1. NCBI lineage: Eukaryota > Metazoa > Chordata > Aves > Columbiformes > Columbidae > Patagioenas > Patagioenas fasciata. The sequence goes on from NC_092530.1 coordinate 19,380,730, forward strand.
AGAAAAGAGGTCCAGACCCTATAGTGCTCACCCCATAGCAGCAGGACCACCAAAGCCCAGCAGAGCTGGAGATGCCCTGAATTCCCTTCATCAGGCAGAGGTGCAGGGGGCTGCACAGATCCTTGGGCTCAGCCCAAGGGAAGCTGTGGGGAAGGTGGGACACAAGGAGGACCCTGGGGAGTGAGGGTGGTCACTGCATAGATGCAGAGAGATCGATCTAGGTACAAAGTCAGCAAGGCAGAGGATAGCTGTTAGGAAAATCTGGCCAGCAGCAGAAGTCAAATGGAATAGTGGTGAAGGGGGATGAGGTTTGAAGGTCGGGATTCAAGAGCTCCCTGGTCTTGTGGGGGCTAAGAGAAGCAGAGTCTTGCATTTACCTGTGTTCAGGCACCAGCACTCGAGCACCATACGATGGTCCCGGTGGCAGCCACAGCCCAGGAGCTAACAGACAGAGCAGCAACCTGCCCCATGCAGCCCCCAGCCAAGCCCCAAACATCTACAGGAATCACCCTTCAACTCCATTTCTCTCGCTGTCATCTGCTGGGGAAAAGGTAGGAATTGCAAAACACGATGATTTTCCAAACCTTCCAACCAAAAGAAAAACTGCAATTAAATACAAACAGAGGAGGTACATTAGCTTACTTCTGAGGGCTGAGCATTGCCCTATGGTGTTTCCCCAAGGACTGCTCTCAGGGCTGGCCCATGGGAGCCAAATAGGGAGACTGAAGTGAAGGTTCAAGATATTCTGTGCACAAAGAGGCGGCATGGGGGCCAGCCCACAAAAGTCAGGAATTGCATACCTCCTCCAGACAAAATAAATGCGCTGTAGACATCCCAGGCCAACAGCAACTACATTGTGCCCACACATAAAGCCATTTCCATCTTAACTAGCAACAAGACTCAAACAGGAGCCTCCAGAGCTGACAAATACCAAGCCTAACACACAGAGCTGGTCTCCACAGGAGGCCGGTGTGGACCATGTGTCACACAGCAAGGGGTGCGCAGGACAGGGTTGACTATCTGTGATGCTGTGCTAGTGCATGAGGAGCAAAGCGCTAACTTAACTCTTTTATTTCTGCAACTTTCCCAGATTAGATCACGGTGACAAGTCAATATGCCTTTTAATATCCTTTGCTTCATACCATCTGAGGTATAATGGTAACGCTCAAAAGGAAATGGCTCTGGAGATAAGTGAAATTCAGTCTTTACATACTTTTGAAAGCTCTCAGGGGCAGAGGCCAAGTGGGGAGATGCCCAACAGAAACGTTTAAACAGCACGGACACACTGAGCTGCTTGTAGTCCAGCTCCATCAGCTTTGATTTTTTTTTTTAGAAGGGTGTTAAACCACAGAGAAAGCTGTGCATTTACAGCTATGAAAGCAGCTGCTCTGTGGCAGGACCCCACAGTGCTGGGTGCTAGCTGTGAACTCACAGGTACCAGCTCGGGGATGCTGATGAGTGCTGCGATGCTGCCGCGGCAGCGGGGTCGGCTGCGGGATGCCTGGGCAGCAACAGGCTCCTGCTGCCAGGGGAACGAGTTCGCACCAAACTAAAGAATTCGTTTCACAGGAGCGAGTCCAGGCCCTGCCAGTCCAGCACACACAGCGAGCCCGTGCTCCCCGCTACTCACCCTGATAAGCACCGACACACTCATCTGCTTCACGCCAGACTTCCCTGCCCTTCGCAGAGATGCTGGTTTTTCCCAACACTGGGGCTGCCTACTGCACCAACCCAGAGCCCATCACGTAGCTACCAAAAACATCACCTCCCAAAGCACCTGAAATGACGCAGCTCCTCCACAGCAACCTGTGGGCACTTCTGAGGTCGACGCAGGACAGAAACCTACTCCTGAGGCTCCCCATGCCCAAGGCAAAGGAGGGGATGAGTCCTGGCTCTGCCCCTGCAGGAAGGTAGCTGTGTGGAACTGAGAGGCGCTGGCACCGTCCCTCCAGGCTGCTCTGAGCCCCCCCAGTGCCTGCACGTCTACAGACCCTCTTGGCTTTCCCTTGGCTGTGCCTGGAGAAGCCACCTCACAGACCTCCTGTTAAGAAATGATGCACGGCACAACCCTTCCCAGACCGAAGCCTGGCTCCCAGCTGGGCCACAAGATGAAGGGCTTTTCCTACATCTCAATAACAAATCTATGCTTTGGTCTTCCTATCCCTTCTCAAGGGGAGAGGTACCACACTGCTTCCAGAGGCTGGTGCCCTTCTCGCAGCTCCCTGCGCTCACCTCTTTTTGCCTTTACAGGCTCCAGAGCCAATGGTGCTTGGCAATGTCAGAGGGCTGCAGAGCTCCGAGGGAGAGCTGCACCCCTCAGGGCTCCCATGGGCTGGGACAGGGAAAGGAAGCAAAAGAAAATGGAGGCTGGAAACTTCTGGAGGCTGAAGAATTTCATGGCCATAGATGAGTCTCCATTCCCTTTAAGAGGGCTGGACAAAATAACTCTCTTTGCATTTTTTTCTCACGCACTAGAAAAGCGAGCTGCTGGCTGACACTGTTTGGGCAGGGGGAAGCGCACATAACCCGCCAGTGTGCCTACATGAAGAGAAGCAACAGGCTGAGCCTGACCCCTTGCCCTCCTTTTGCACAGCTTGAAATGTTGCATAAATGACATAGGAAACGATGCCAGGGCCAACTACAAAGCTTGCAGGTGCTTGGACCCCCTGTGTCTGTCCCTGCTGGCCAGGCACCGGCTGCTGCCCGTGCCCTCGTGCTTGGCTCCCAGCCCGTACAGTAGCCAAGAGCAGCCCTTCTCTCCAGGCTGCCTCTGGGAGACAGCAGAGCTGGGCTGTCTCGGTGGCATGATCAGGCTGCAGGGACATGGCGGCAGAGCCCCTGCCCTGGGGCTGCGCCTCGGCACTGGCACAAAGCACCACGGCCATCCGGAACTGGGGAATGCAGGACTTGAAAGGTCCCTGGTCACAAGGATCTTTGGCAAAGCCACCAAAGTGCCCAAACTGTAATGTGAACACAAATAGCTATCGAGGGTTTAATCTTTGTTTTCGTGCCTTCATTTTTTTTTTTTTTTAAGACTAAGCTTAAATAGGGACAGGAAAAAGCCTTCACTCAGCGGGGAAGGAAGAAAGCTTCCCCAAACAGAAGCTCTATGGAGTCTAAGTTTCCATTTAGAAACCATTAAGGCCAGCGTGTTCATACTTGAAAGTTAGACATCCTGTTCCAGGCTCAGCACGTTAAAATAAATGACCCAGTTTGCAGAGGTGCTGGGCTCCGGTAGCTTCCCTCTGACCTGGTGGTACCAAATAAAATTGACTCAATTCCTTTTTTCACAGGAAGAGTGATTATCATCTGAAAGACTCACGTGCTTTCTCCCTGCCCCCTCCCCCCAACAAATACGTATGTACATGGAAAAAAAAAGAGTGAATAAGGGACAGTGTTAAAAGATTTCTTTGGTCCCTGGGATTCAAATACCCTGATTTCTTCTCTTCAGTAAGCTCCAGTGCACACCTAGTTACAAAGTGTTAAGAAACGTGTTTCTGTTGGACAAAAGCAAACCAAGATTCATCAAGAGAGCCTCAAACTAAATTCTAGTTCTGACAAAGGTGACAAGAGGGTATTTAGGGCCTGGCCTAGGGTGCTCTGAAGGACCACGTGTCCCCGAAAATAATCGCACCCTCTGAGCAGTCCTTAAGCCAGTCACATCCAAGTGAGTTTCTGCAGACTAAACTGTGAAGTTCATTTCAAATTTGGGTATTCTGAACTTGTTAAACACCGTACTAAAAGTTTTCATCTCCAAGTCCCCAATATATGTTCACAGCACACTGTTGGATTTGCAATGAGGGCCCTTGAGGGATCCCTGCATTATCCCATCTTCGCATGTGTTAAAACCAGCTGCGAGCATTAGCACAGCCCATTGCACCCGCAGCGCTGGCATGACCTTACAGTGAGGGTTATGCCCATTCCCGAATCGCAGCTGCGATGCTGAGCCAGAGACACATCGTCCCTCCTGCCAGCACAGGGGGTTTGGGATGGCACACAGAGCCCCCATGTCCCAACCACACTGAGCTCCTTGTGCCCCTCATGTTGGACCTGTTCTCCCCTGGGACCCAGAGACCATGGTCCCCGCAGAGAGCATCCTGCATGAGGCTGTGCACCACAGGCACCCAGCACACAGCCGCAGCCATGGCTGATTATAGCCTGATTAAGTCTTAATGAATTCTTCTGTCTAAATGAGCATCTGCAGCTAAGGAAGGAGCGGAAGCTCCTCTCCTCTCATCATGGCAAATGAAGCACCAAGGAGCTTACCCACACAAGGCAGCTCTTCAGGGATAGCAACGGCTTCTGCTTCGCTTCCACCTCCCACCCACCTGCACTCCCAGGGTACCTGGATGGGACCTCTGGTTCAGCCGTCCCCTAGGTTTCCCTCTCATGCAGCCCCCTGTGGGACCCTCCTTCCTGAAGCACGTCCTGAGGACGGCCAGCAGATCCCTGCCAGATTCCCAGCACCAGTCAGGACTAGGCTCAGGCAGGTCCCAGCCACGTTAACACTTCAAACCATGAGAGGAGAGCCAGGTGGAAAGCACAGCTGTGGGGATGCGGGGAGCATCCCTCCAGCAGTGGAGAGGGCAGGTGCTGCCGTGGCAGAGGGCTAAGGTCTTCCTGTCACCCCCAGGTTCTTCACAAGGAGCCACCTCCTCCACATTGGCTACATCCCTGCTGAAACCTACCCCTGCTTGACCCTGGCTCCTGCATCAATAAACTCTCCTCCTAGTCCTCCTCCTTTGCAACATGGCAGGGCCATATCTTCCGTTTTCAGTGGGTACTTTCCTGTTCTACACATTGTGCTGATGGGGTCTCTCCTACCTATGTGACTTCAGACACTGCCTTTACAGCAGCAGCTACACCTCAATTATGGCCAGTTTGGACACCAGCTTCGGTGCCTCTTTCTGTGCTGCTCCTGGGGTCCCTTTGGCAGCTCAACACCCCAAAACCAACAGCGGGGTGCAGCTCCAGGACCACAATCTGTGCATTTGGACTGGCTGGCAGGCAGGAGTTGGTAATCCAGCCAGAGAGGAGCTAAGCTCAGTCCTTCAACTCCCCTTTTTAATTCCAGCATTATCCCTTTCTGTATTAATGGGATGTGCTGGCAGGGTCAGCAAGCAGAAGTGCACAGCCCCTGTCTGAGGGATTCATGTGCTCAAGAGAAGGGGGAAAAGTCTTACCGGTGAATAAAGAAACAAAAGAGAAAAAAAGTCCTTGGCTGCCCATTCCTAAATGAACTCGGTATGTTTTGGGAAGGAGCATTGAAAACGTCTGACCCACCTCAGCCCAGTCCAGGCAGTGGGTGACAGAAAGACATGGGATGCTCTGGGTGGGGGGGAACCAACTCACCCAGCATCTGGGTCTTACGCCATGAGTTTCCCCAGAAGATTAACAGGGAGGTGGAATTACTTTATAAAGCATTAACTGAGCCTTGGTTCCAGCTGGACGGCCAGAAAGGAAAGCCAAGTCCATCAGAAATATCAGCTGCCTCCCAGGTCCAACAGGCAAGCGGCCGAGGGTGGGCACGATGCTGGGTCTGGGGGAAGGAGAGCAGCTCATTGCCTGGTTATAGCAGCTCAACTGGGTGATGACGGCAGGATCACCAGACGGAGGTGCCCAAGAAACAAGCTGAGAGGTGAAATCAGATGGAGGGAGATATATTAGGAACAGACACGCAGATTTACACATCGTGAGTGAGGAGGTGACAAACAGGTCTGTGGGATGGGAATCAAAACTCTCACAATGAGGGAGTGGAGTGTGATGAGGAGTGGTGGAGAGGGAAGACTCTCCTGGGACTCCGGCTGGTGGGAGACATGCTGGAAGAGATGCTGGAGGTGGAGGGAGGGCAAGGGGACCACCAGTGACCAGGGCTGAGCAGACAGACGGGGTCAGGAACAAAGTACTGCATTGAGCGAGGGAGCCAGACGCAAAGGGCAAGTTTCACTACAGTTGTATCTACATTTAGGTTGCCAAAAATACCTTTCACAGATTGGCTGTCTTTAATTAAAAGGATGTCTCCTGTGCTCCCAGTATGATGCAGAGCTTGTCCTGCCATGCAGGGCTCTGCGTGGATGCTCTGTGGAGGGACTTGCCCGTGTCTCCCCACACCCTGCCCGCAGGTCAGGCAGTGGTGCTTTCCCCCAAACGCCCCTCCACGGCACAGAGCAAAGGAGGAAAACTTCACCCCCTTCTTGTTTTGGCTTCTCTCCTTCCCTCCAAACGTGGAGAACGCCTTCCTCCTCTCTCCTCCTCCACCTTCCAGTGCAAAGATTTAGCTAATTTCTTCTATGAATAGCACAGGAGTAGCCATAGCAACATCACCCTGCCAACCTCACCACCTCCACTGCCTCCGTGTCCCCGGCACCCTGTTCCTCTCACCCTCCCTCGCACCTCCCCAGGGAACATCTGGGGCTTCAGCCATTTCCCACGAAGCAACTGGCATTTGGCTTCCCGCCTGCCCCCCTCAGTGCTCTCCCTCCTTCCTTCCAGCCATGCCTGCCCATCGCTCAGAAACCCAGCCCAGACCCTCATAGCCTTCCAAAATCCTTTTCCTCGCCCCCACCACCCATTGCCAAAGAGCCAGAAGCCCCAAATCCAAGACCATCCAAAGGCTCAGCAAAAGCTGGTGCTTCCACCAAGATGCGACGCCCTGTGTTCACCTGCTCCAGGTAATTTCCCAGTGCATGGGAGGAACTATAACAAGCAACCTTTGTGCATGGAAAAACACTGCCTTTGGTGAAGCACTCACTGCAGAAGACAGGCAGAGAGGACCTGACCCTCCCCTCCACCTGCCTGGCCATGAAATGCCTCTGCTGGGGGGGCCACACAAGCCTGGCATGCTCCAGGCACTTGCAGGTGGTCACAGGCTTTTGGATGCTGCTCTAACCCCTCCCCCTGCACCCTCCAGACCCTCCAAGAACAACAAAGGGGCTGTGGGAAGAGGAGACAGCAGGATGTTGCATTTTTGGCCAGGCGCGGTGAGCAAACCTGCGGCAGCCTCGCTGGCAGAGGCCACTTCCCAACCACATGCTGCAGAACTGCACTGCCCCGCACTCCTTCCCCAGCCACCAGAGAAGGTGCCTCTGCGCCGGTCACCCCAAATGCACACAAAAACACTGGTGAGACCCTTGGGAACCTCATGGCGGGGCTCCGCTCAGGCCACTGTGCCCAACACCAGGGACCTTGGTGTGAACTAAGCCACAGGGCTGGTCCTTCCCTGTGGGACAGAAAGGTGCCGGATGCTGCTGGACCCTCAGCGCAGCGAGAAACACAGGGGAAGGGGCTCTGGCATGGCTGGGCAGCTCAGCACTGCTGTACTGAGAGCCCGTGGGCGTCACTGTGCAGGGCAGAGGAGGGGTTTGAGCGCTCTGCTCCTCCGGTGCTGTGCATCAGGGATGCTCCCCTGGATCGCGCTGCCATTCCTCCCCCACAGCCAGGAATCCTCCTCTCACCCCGGTCTGGCTGTGGAAGACCCCAGTCCCCTGCCAGCAAACAAGGGGGTTCAGTGACAAGCTGGCCAGAGTGATGGTGATGGGAACAAAGGAGGATGGCAACGACAGCAAGCACAGGGAGTGGGGACTAATGAACATGGGACATGGATAGATAATGGAGAAGAAACGGAAGAGATCTCAGAGGAGAGATGAAAACCAAAGCAAAAAGAAATGACAAATCCAGAGCTCGGAGATTTCCTCCCTCCCCATGGGCAGGATTAGGGGTTCTCAGTTACTGGCATTGCCTGAGCCAGCTAATTCGTGTCCTAGAGAAGGGGAGAGGCAGAAGGAGAGAACTGACAGGGCACCGGAGGTGGGAGGAGGTGCGGTTTGACGTTAGGACTGTGCTGTGTGTGGGGCAGCACGTGTGGGCACATCTCACACGCTGCGGAGCTGCACACAGGGCCCACGAGCACGCATGATGTCAGAGAACATACACCACCATATGCAACTGTGAGCACGTTTCCGATGACAGAGCATCCACACGCGCGACCGCGCCAGCGCGCACAGGCAGCGAATACTCTCCTCTGCTTTCATGAAGAAGTAAGGGGTGAAAAAAGGCTTAAATGAGAAGCAGTGAAGCTCCTTGGGAGGTGAACAGATCCTTGCTTTCCCAGAGAAGCCTCCTGGCCCACACACTCCTTCCCACCTTTGCTGCTGGAAGTGTTTCCAGGGACAGGGAGCTCATTTAAAGGGGCAGCCCTGAAAAATGGAACCCTACCTCTAGCCGAGGCTCTCGAGGACACAGAAGCTGCCTTCTCAGCTCCTGCAAATTAGACCAGCTTCACCTTTGCAGCATCTGGACAAATCTACCCAGAGTCCGACATCTCCCAGCTACTCAGAGCCAGACCAGTCTCCTTGGGCACATGCCATGCCCAGCTGTTTCCATTTTACCACCTTTTGTCCCTCTGCTCATCACTGGACTGGGAAGAACATGGATTCCTGATGGCTCGAGCACTTTGTATCCTCGGATCAGAAGGAGAATGTTGCTGAGGTATTTGCTGCAAAGCTTTACTCATTGCATACATTTGCTACACACCAGGGAACAATCCTGCCTGCTCTGATACAGGCAGCGCACATACCACACGCGTCATATTCTACATGCAGACCCTGCTATGCTCACGTAGCCTCACACATTGGCATCCCCTCTGTTGCCTGCAACGCCGTGAGGAGCTTTTGATTTTTTTTTAAATCTTCAGAAAGGCTAAGGCCGAGCAGAGATTCCCAACATGGACTTTCAGAGCAGCCCAAGCCCTGGGGCTCCGTGGCAACACCACAAAGAGACAATGATTTCTCTTCCACCATTGCAAAAACATGAAAGGCTCCCCTGCCCAGCCTGCCACAGCAGCAATGCAGCTGGCATCGCTTCCTTCCCAGCCTGCTTGCGATCATCCTCCCAGGAACCCTGGGCCGAACCTTTCATGCAAGCAGCAGTGGAAAGGAGGGAGCAGACATGCTTCAATTCCCTGCTCCTACCCAGCTCCCTGAGCTTGCTGCTCTTGATGGAGGGAAGGAAAGATATAGCAAAGGAAAGATGGAAGAATGCTTGCCAGGAATCAGCAGGCAAGAGAGAGCTGAGGCTGATTTTGATGCAAAGAATGCAGAGAAAGAGACAGAAAGCAGGACCAGGCTGATAGGAAGGTGGCTGGGTTTTTGGGTGCTTTCTGTAAACATCATCTGAGCGTATCAGCTTTGAATCTAATTATTTCAGCCAGAGCTACAGACTGAGACAGTAATGAAGAAAAAACAGGGGAAGAGAAGAAGAGGGTTGTGTTTTCTGAGGGGAAAGGAAGAGAGAATTCCCATTGATTCCCGTGTGTCTGCCTGCTACAGCATCTTGAAATAATAATTAGAAAGATCAATAAGAAATCATGTGAGGTTTGAAGATAATGAATGAAAGAGGCAGAAGCAAACTGAAATGCCTTTCTCTAAAGCAGGGCAAATATTGTTTTTCAGGCAGGGTCTAGCCTCCATTTTAATGCTTTGCAAACAGCTACAACCATTTTCTAAGCTAGCTTGTGGGTTCAAGACAAGACTGGTCTCTCCATTTACGGGAGAAATAGAGACACAGCCTGAGAATGGGTCCTGGAGGAGAACACTAATAAAATGAACGTGTGTGGGAAGAAATGGAGGCAGTGAAATGGGGCAGAAAGCACACAGCATGCCAGCGACCAGAGCAGGGTTACGTAATAATCTCGGGGAGCAGGGACGTAGAAGCAAAGTGAGGAAACCACAACTCAGTGGAGAGCGGGTGCCAGTTTGGGAGTGCTGGCAAGCAGCACCTTGAGCCCATGAGGCGGCCTGGCAGGCAACGTGCCCCACGCCTGCTAAACACAATATGATGGGATGCCCTCGACACTGCCAGGGCTTCAGCGAGAACCTCAGGTGAGGTGTCTGAAAAACATCACACCAAACACCTGTCTTGTGCCGAGCGAGACCCAGCTGAGCTCCGGGGAAGCTGCTTGGATACAGAGCTCCCACGCTGGGCAGGACCACGGCGGCCAGCCTGAGCAACGGTGATGCCAACCTAGGCGACGGTGGCAGACAGCCGGAGCGATGATGACAGTCAACTGGAACAACGCCGGTGTCCAGCCTCAGCAATGCCAGTATCCCCTCTGATCGCCCACGACACCCGCTGCACCCTGCCACGACCCCGTCACATCGGCCGCCCGCCCCATCCCATCCGTCCCGCACCGGGGAGCCGCTGCCCAGGGCTGGCCCGTACCTGCTCGTACCAGTCGCGGCTCGAACACGTGCACTCGGGCCACCAGCCCGGGCCGCTCCCGTTCACCTTGGGTGCGCTCTTCCCCGGCGGCGGCGGCGGCGGCTTCAGGGCGGCGGGTTCGCGGGCGGGGGGCCCCAGCTTGGCCTTGCCGCGGGCGGCGGGCGCGGCCCCCCCGGGCGCGGGCAGGGTTTGCGAGCCGTATCCGCCGTAGCCGTACTGCTCGTGCTGCCACTCGCCGTAGGAGGGGGGCTCCATGCGCCGCAGGGCCGCCATCCGCGTCACCTCGTAGCACTCGGGGCACTTGCAGCAGTGGTGGTGCTTGTGCATCGCTGCCCTCACACCATAGAGCCGGCAGGGAGGGAGGGAGGGAGGCGGCGCGGAGGGAGGGATGCTCGGGGGGGCGGCAGCGGCCCCCGCCCCGCGCAAGGCGCGCCTGCCGCCTACTCGCCCGCTCGGCGCCCTCGGCCCCGCGGGCGGGAGAAGGGGAAGGAGGAGGAAGGGGAGGAGGGGGGGTTACAGCGCGTTGATCTCCGCGGGGGCGCGCCGCGGCATCGCCTGCAGCGCCGCTCAGTCCCGGGGCCGCTCCCGGTGCGGGGCGCGGGGCAACGGTTCCGCCCCGCTTCGCTGCATGGAGCAGCTCAGCCTGGTCTCCGGTTCGGTTTAGCCCAGTCTGGTTACGGCTTAACCTGGTCCAGCTCAGTTGAGCCCGGTCTGCCGCGGCTCGGGAGCGCGGAGCGCGGCACCTGCGGCGGCGCGAGGCATCCCTCGTCTCCACCCCCCCCGCCCGACGGCCAATCCGCGCCGGCGGAACCTCCGCGCCCCGCCCCGGCGCTGAGCGCGGGGGCTGCGGGGGAGCCGCTCGCCGTGCGCCGCGGCCGCGCTGGCCCCCACCGGGCGGTGCCGCTCCCGGGCAGTGGGTCCAAAACCCGGCCCCGGGGGGTACCTGCGCTGCTTCCCGGCAGCCTGCGCTGGCGGAATCCAGCAGGAACAGAAATTCTCCGCTCAACAGCCTCATTCATCACCTGCGCTGCCCTCACCGCATCCCCAGATGCACCAGGCAGCTCTTGTGCAGCTCTGTTCTTCTATCCCCAGCACGGCGGTGGGCAGCTCTGCCAGCTCTGTGGTTGTCACCAAGAGGTGTTCACTTCAGCTATGAACCGTGCTTGCGTGTGAAATCATTTTTCCAAACCTGAACCGTGGTCACTAGCCCGGCAGCAGCATCTCTCACCCTGCTTTGCTGGAAATGCTACCATGCGCTCCAGCACAGCACCCCGGGGATGCTGCCATTGCCAAGTGAGTGTAGAAACCTCTAGGGCCTTTGCTGGGCCTTCCACCACTGCCATCAGGGGATGGTAAAAGAAGAGCAAAAATACCCTCTGGTACAGTAGGGCAAGGGCTCTGTTCTCTGTGCAGCTCAGGCAGCCCCTCACCTCTTGCACAGAAGTGCCAGACTAGAAGAAGTTCAGAAGTGAGTCATGAAGACAAATTGAAGGATAGAATGAAAACCCATTACAAAAACCCACATCTGGTCAGTTAGAACCTGAACCTGGCCTCCTAATGCTTAAGTGTTGTAATAAACACTGGAGTGGGTGAAGAATTGTTGGAAAAAAAGGTACATAAATATGTAGAAAAGCAATGAAAGCTACACAATAAGGCTTCCATGGGATATGAGGAAAGGAATGAGACAGAAGCGGGAGAGGGCCACAAGTTGAGCCACAAGTTGTGGTGGTTCAACACCCCAATTCAGGATGCAAGATCTGCAGGCTCCTGCTGGCCTTGTGCATCCAGCACAACATGGTCCTGCTCACCAGCAGGAAGCGCATGACAGCTGACAGACGAATGCCCCTGCCTGCTCCTTGTTTCTTTAGCTCTTTAAGCCACAATGCAAAATTACTTCTGCACTTGACCACTGCAAACAGAGGTGTTACTGCAGTGTTTGTTCCCAAGTGGTCAAGTGAAATATTAATAGTTGCTTCTGGATAAAGGGGAAGAAGACACCCCGTAATCAGGATCTGCGTTGTCTCCAAGCCCCATGGTCTTCACCATGTGGTGCAGAGCCTGTACTCTTCAGCACTGCCTGTACTTCATTGCCTCTGGGCTGCTCAAGTTACCTCCATCACAGGTTGGATGCTATGATCACGTGCTGCTCCATGCTTCATGGCATGGAACAGTGTTGTGGTTCAGATACGTTACACTGAAATTTCCCCAGCTGCAAGCTTAGGGCAGTCATAATGTTTGTGGACAAGCAAGTCTACAGAGCCTGTCCCCATCATGCTGGCCTGGAGCAACCGAGCACAGCACTGCTGCTGAGCCCTCAAAGACAGCTCCATAGGTAAGGCTCACCCTGCTGCTTCGAGGGGCTCTCACTGATGAACAGTCACTTATGGGACCCGGCTGCATTGTGGCACTGACCCAAAGACCCAGAGATGCAGCAAGACAAAGCAATGGCTGCACGTAAGAATGTGCTTCTAACCTGCAGAGCTCAGTGTCACAGGACACCGCAGACCCCAGGAGATCACTGAGGCACAGAAGGATTGGATGCCTGCATGAAAAACAACCTTGTTAAGAGTTATTTTAATCAATGAAAAACTGTGTTTGTGTGCATGGAAGGAAAGCATGTAGTGTTGGCATTAATAGAGACCTTCACACTTCAGGCTTTAAGAAATTAAGATCATCTCCACATCTACTGCTTCTTGTGCCATCTCCCACAGCTCATGGTGCTGGCCCTGCAGGAGGATGCTGGGCTGACAAGCCCTGTGCTCTGGGGAGATGCTGTGCCTCCTGGGCAGCCAGGGGGGACCAGGGGGCTGGGGGTGTCCTCCATGGGGAGAGGGCATCTTGTAGCAGTGAGGGCAGAGGTGGGAATGAGGGGAGGGACTGGGCAGGGATGAAGCTGAGGAAGGGGCTTGCTGCACCAAAGCAGAGCAATATGGCTTGTAGAATCAGGCAGGTGGCCAGTGTTTCCCACATGAGAGTAGAAGGACATGAAGTCCATCTTGGCTACCCACTATGTCCCACCCTTCAGCACCTCTGAGATCTGAGTCGCTTCATCAATGAGATGTTCCTAAAATCTGCAACACAACCATAACTAACTACTGCTCCAGCCCAGCTGCAAACCTCCCTTCCATCACAGTTCTCACCCTGGGATGGCTTGGTTCGGCTGCAGGGACCATGCAGTGGGTAGAGCCCCACTGTCCACCCAGTGAGGCCCCCTCCACTACCATGAGCTTCCATCGAAGCCACGTTTGGGTCAAGGTCAGGCAGAAGACCCATGTCTAGAAGCATCTGACTTCAGTGGGAGGAGAGCACTGGGGGAGGACTCATGCAGAGTTTGTAACTCTAACTGCTCACATCTGTCCCCCTCCATACATATCTCCTCCTTTCACTCAGTCCCATGGTGGAAGCAGCCAGGGATGTGGGTGTTCACTTAGGGGAGAAGTGCAAAAGCAAAGGACAAGACCTGCTAGGGAAAAACACTTTAATAAGGAGCTGATTGACCAATTAAGAGAAGTATTTGATTTTTTTCAACCCATAGTAGATTGGAGTGCATCCTCCACAAGGAAGGTCTCTGGCAGCCCCACAGGTGGGGCAGTCCTGCAACAGGCATCCCCACATGGGAAACAGCCTGGCCACCAGCGCTGGCATTCCAACACCACTGCTTCCTCCCCATGCTGCTCACCAGCTCGCAAACTCAGGAGCAGCTCCATGATCTAAGAAACCTTCTGCTGCTTCTCCCAGCTCTATCAGTGCCTCATCGCCACCTGCTAACGGAGGGGCCTTGAGCCTCAACTGCTGCAGTTCTGACGGAGCCCTTCCCCACCCGCTGGCAGTTCCCATCCTGAAAACCTGCAAGTCCCGTTTTAGCTGCCACAAGAGTTGTTTAATTCCTACTCATTTGTAGTGAACTGCATCTGCTGCCAGCTAGCCCCAATTAAAAGGAAAAACAAAACAAAAAAACCCTGGTTGCTGCTGCCTGCTTGCAACACTCCTTAATGCTGCGCAGGGCTTGGGACATGTTATCGAGCTCATCCTGCACTTCTCCAGCTTGCTTCAGCGAGTAGTGGTGTTTTGGCTACCGGGAGTAGCACTGCCAGAGCTCAAACAGCGTGGGCACCTGCTGTGGGGTGCCCAGACGTGGGTCTGGCAGGGCAGGCACAGTGCCCAGCACCCCCAGGCAGCTGTGGGCATCTCACCCCAGTGATGTGGGCAGTGAGCAGAGCTAAAGGATCTGGGACCTGATTTCCAGGCAGGTGCCTTCATGGAGGTAAGTGATTCAAGGAAACCAAGAGCTCGTTCATCCTCTATCCTCTTCCTACTAGAAGCCTGCCCGTCTTATTTAAATTCAGCTTTGGCAGCTGCTCTTTTCACAGGTGCTAATTTCAGCAAATTGTCAAGAAATCCCCGGAGATGGTGCTATTTACACTGCACGAAGGCGGCACGGAGCTACGTTTTATCTGGTGTTGCCGGCATTTCAGCCCCTGTTGTCGCCTCCTTCCTCTCACATGAAGTCCTGCGGGAAGAGGAAGGCAAGTGTGAGGGACCAGGAGCTGAGGGTTTGTTGCACCTACAGCCTTTCTAGGAGCAGAAGACAGGGCAGTCTGAAGGCAGGCAGGTCCCTGTAGAGATGACAGTCACACGCGTGCCATCGTGCTGCCCCTTGCCTTTAGCCCAAGTTGGAGCTGGGTCCTGCCAGGGGAACTGAAGCCACGTGTTAGCTCTGAACCTGGGTGCAGATGGGGGAGATGTCATCTTTGTAAAGACACCCATGCTGAGGAGGGAAGATGGGGGACAGTTTGGCATGGTGGAGGTACCTTTCTCCACCACAACCACCAGCAAAAAGCTACTCAATGCCCACTGCACAAGAGAGGCAGCAGGGTCTGCAGCCACTCAGCTGAGGACAAGGGGGCGAGGAGCACAGGAGGTAAATGCACGGGGGGGAGCAGGCCATAGGGAGATGAGCAGCAAAGGGAGGAACCAACCAAACTTGGCTCAGTCCATCAGTTGGTTCCTTAGCGCTACCACAGACCCCCATCCATCAGAAGTTTGCTATGTGCTGTGTTTGGGGCTTGTCAAGTGGAACTTGAACAGGCAGAGCCAGCTGCACACTATGGGCAAATGGGGCCGGCAGCTCCTGTGAGTGTTGAAGGGTTTGCACAGTCACGGGTGAGTGGGACAGGGCAGGATAATGAACATCTCACGCTGAGACTGTTCCTCCCCGCCACCGGCAGCGGTTCACACTGGGAAATGTACAACTGGGATAATAATAACTAGGCATACCAAGGGACTGATAACTCTCTGCACTCTCAGGGCAGTTGCCAAAGAAATTATTCTCCTCCAGGGCAAAACCATTTTCACTTTGTTAATGATCCCTGATACGTTGCCCACTGCTACTACACAGTTCCTGTATCCTCACTTGTGGCAGAAAGGATGCGAGGGTCTTCAGTAAACACCACCAGTCGCTTTCTGCAATTGAAATAATGGCCAGTGTAACATCTTCCATGGCTGCTCTGGCAGGGGAGAGAAGGTGCCTGCAGCAGAGCCATGTTCCCTCTCTATAAAGGAGAGCCTGGAGGCTCTATTTAATAGCAATCAACTGCAGCAGGCTTTATGGATTTCCTGACAGCCTGACAATGCCCACAGCCGCTCTCCCTATCACCTGGCAGGGAGGCTCCTGCCTTGTGCCGGAGCACTTGGAGCATGGGCAGGCTGTGGGCTGCCTTCCTGGGGAGCCCTGCTGCTGCACAGGCATAGCAATTACGGCACTGCCATGTCCTGTGGTCTGTGATGCCAAGTCCTTGTGTGTGCCTCATGTCCTTTAGAATAAAGCACATTTTCAGCCTAATAGAGAAGAAGAAAGGATTGAAAATGTGACCAGGACACAACTTCACCACTCCAAGCCAGAGTCAGAGCAAGGTATTTCAAAGTCTCACGTCTTTAAGAGAATGGGTTAATACTGTTTTGGTCCTGTACCTTGATCTCCAGACAGTTGTGCCTAGCGTCACTCCAACAGACATATTGTTTCCCTTCATTTTTCACTAGTCCCAAGCTGTCCCTGGGTATGCTTACACACTGAGACTTAGCGGCAGCCGAAAACACCCCACTCATGCTGTACAAGGCTGTTGGAGGTCTCCTGGCCAGCCCTGCCTAAGCTAATGTGTCCTTGGGGCCACAAAGCCCTACGAGCCAGGTCTCACAGGTTCCTCATCAGGAGCCACCCTTGCAGGAACCAGTCCTACCCTCAGAGTGGGTCAACATGTGGCTCTAAAAGAGCTGCAAGGGCTCACTCAGCACCACTCTGCTCAGATCTGTAGCTGCCCTGGGCAGCACAGACCTGCCCAAAGGGACCTTTCCCGGTATCCAGGCCCAGGGATGTACTTTCCTTGATTATTCCAACCCCGTGTGGGGGATGAGAAGGAGAACTCTGTGGGTCCACACTTTCTCTCTGCATGGCCAACCCTGCTCCAGCCTGCCCCTTCCAGACAGAGCAAAGCCCATTCAGCAGCTCCCACAGCCCCCAGCCAGTGGCTCACAGGGATACTGGTGCCTTGTCTGGGCTGTGCTACCCAGGACACACGTTCCTGCGCAGGGGACAAAAATGAATGCTGGTGTCCCTGGGATTCCCGGGCACCTGCGGTGGACTGGAGGTGGGCCCCCAGCTGGCCCTGGCCCTCCCTGCCACCACTGTCCTGTCCCCTTTAAGGGAGAAAGGGCTGCTCGGAAATTTCTGAATGGCTGACCCCTCCCCTGCCCCGCCTGCCAGTCGCTCGGCCAATCAGCGCGCGCGCCGCAGGCCCGCAGCCGGCTCACGGGCCGCTCTTAAAGGCGCAGTGCTGCCACCCGCCCGTCCCCTTTGCCGCCTGCACTCCAGGCAAAGACACGACCGTTTCGGAACCTCCGACGTGACCTTCAAACCGTGCCCAGCCGTGGGGTGAGGAGGTGTTCCCGCGGCACGGGCACATCCATACACGTGTGTTCCCAAGGAGCAACACAAGCCCTGGGTGACAGATGATTTCAAGGGATGACGTGCAGCTGCCCTGTCCCTGGTTTGGACAAGAGATGGTCGGGTCTCAGGGACTGGGCATGCACAGGGGCCAGAGTGCACAGCTGGGTTGAGTTTCACCCCAAAGGCAGCCAGACTGTGAACTCTGCCCCTGGACACAGTGTGGTGAGGGCAGGCAGCTGGGAGAGCTCTTGCTCTGAACCAAAGCAGTAATGCAGGAGTGCTCCCACAGCAGCAGAGCCCCAAAGCTTACAAAACTTCCCCACAAAAACACCCCGTGAGATTCAGCTATGCAAAATCTACCACCGCGCAGAGGGGAAATAGCTGCGCAGTATGTGCCAGGGGAGCAGGAATGAACAGTGCAGCAACAGGATTGCGACATGCTTGCAAAGCAGCAAGCAGAGCTTGCACCTGGCTTTAGCAGTGAATCCAGCTCCCGGACCAGCCCGGGTCTCCTCCTTGCACTGCAGTGCAGTGTCCCCTTACTTGCTCTGCCACAGCTCCTCCTGCAGTCTGCTGTAGCCTAGGCTGTGAAATGATCCGGCTTAAAAACACTGCTTAAAAGAGGGGGACAGCCTGGCAGGACGTTTCCACGTTTCCTGGACACAAGAGGTGGGAAGCTGGTTGTGAGGCAGGGCAAGCGACACCAGCCAGGCATGATGCTTCCCATGCCAGTGCTTTGGGCATAGATGCTAGTGTGCCCGAGTGGCGCCAGCCTTGAGAGCTATCTAGGCCACAAACTGCAGGAGGTCTTTACCTGAGCCTCGATACTTGAAATTTAGGTGCAATGTCAGTGAGGCTCCTGCAAGGTGCTTTGGACCTGCAGGCCGCAGGGCACTGGGCACTGCCCCGGAGCAAACACTCGCTTCCTGCAGCAGAGCATGAGGTGGGCTTGAAATGCTTGCACTGCTGCAGCCATGCATGCTCCAAGCCCCCAGAGCAGGCAGAGCAAAGCAAGAGGAAGCAGCAAAACCCAAGGGGAGGCAGGATAAAGCGAGAGAAGGCAGCACACAGCAGACAGCACTTTTCAAAGGGCTCATACTTGGATTCACAAGAGGGGCAATTCCCAAACCTGCATTCATCCACTGTCTTCCTGGCCCTGAAGTTCCCCTAGCTCAGCTTAAATGTAACTGCTACTACATTTATAAGGTCCTAAAATTACATTTGACCTTTTGAAGGCAACCGCCAGGCAGATGTGGCACCAGTGAAAATGAATTGGACACCCCTGCCCTAGCTGCTACCAGTGCCAGGGATAATGGATCTCTCAGCATAGCTTGATACTGATTCTTCAAATCCTAAAGACTGAAAACCTTCATAAGCAGTTACCGTGGCTGCTCTATTTATAACTGCTGGTATTGCCTCTGCTACCAGAATCCTGATTTCTGTCCAACCTGATGCCATTAAGATGCAGTGACGTTCCCCCAGCTCTAGCGCTCCAGATAGAAAGTAGCTGGCCTGCCAGGCTCTGCCTTCAAGCTTGGTTTGTTACTTTAAAAAATGGTGAGGAGAGACCATTTGTTTTGCAGAAACGCATCCAGGAGATTCGTCCTCAGCCTCCTGAGATGCTGGGGTGGCTGTGAGGGAGAGCAGAGCACAGAAGCTCTGCACTTTGAGAGGCCCTGGTTGGTTTGTGGTACGAGAGATGGGCTCCAGTGCTTCACTTTGGTCGCAGAAGGAACATGGTCAGTTACCTGACAAGGCAAATCCGGAAAGGAAGGACCTGGGTGCTGCCGTGGGGACTCTGCACCAAGGCTGAACCAGCTCATTTTGGAATCTTGATGAACAAAGCAGAGACCCAGCAGGGACAGTGTGGTTGCTCATGGAGCTCCTGGCCAAGGTGCTGAGTGGGCTGGCTCCTGTTCGGTCCCCATCCAGCTGAGATGTCTGTGAATATTTTGCTTTCAGAGATATGCATGAAACCCATCAGTATGAATCCCAGTGTGTGAGCCCCCCCAACAGTTGTGCTCGCCTGGGGATGGGCAGACACGTGCACTAAATGGAGGCAAACGAAGATGAAGCATGAATCTGGAGGGAGGATGGATGGGCTCCAGGCTTCTCTGGATGACTCTGGAGAGTGACTGTCTGTGGGACACTCCCCAAAGCCTTGCCGTCACTGTACCCTTTCCGCCAATGCACACATTTGCACCATCACAAAATACCTTCAAAACAGTGATGATGACTCGGGTGAATGGACAGACCAACAGCCCTATGTCTGGCAGGGCTTTCCTACCTTGTGCAGTCAGAAAAGACTTGTGATCTGCCAAGGTTCTTGGTTTTGCTTCTGGTTTTAGACAGAAAGTCCCCAAATACAGTAGGAACAGGTGGCCACACATGAGCCTTTGGTTTGCCAGCCTAGTGGGTCTACTTACTTCTTCATCCTTTGCTGAAGCTGTATAGTGAGCTGGGAGAACCAAGGGCTATGCATCTTCTTGTTCATCTCGGCAGCAGGAATAGCAAGAGCCTCTAGTAAAGCTGAGGTCATTCAACCCCAAAACGTCCACTGAAGTGACAGTTCTTACAGACACAGCCCATGCTGACCCCTCTCTGTGCAGCAGCATCCTCAGGACACAGGCAGCTGGCTGCCCAGCTGGGTGTTCGTGCTGTGCTGGGCTGATGTGTGGTTCAGTCTGAGGATATTACTGCAGACAGACACCCTCTTGGCTTCAGCACTTTGTCTTTCGAACCTGTGTCTGTAATGCTGAAACACAACACTGCTGGAGAGCATCTGAATGCAGGGCCCTAAAGCAACCTGCAGGCATAAAGCAGCTCAAGTAACACCAGGGCAGCAGCTGGGTCCTCTGGGCTGTGGGTTGCTGCTTTTGTCTCTGCTTCTCCTAAAACTGAACATGCTCTCAAAGGTGCATGGGGCTGCAATGGGGAGGTGGGGTCTCTCTGGGAGCTGGCTGCTCCTCTGCTTCCAATGCTTAAGTATTAGCCACCTTCCAGGATTTTGTGGTCGAAAGGGCTGATACTGATGGGCTTGAGCTGAGATAAAGCAGTGGCCAGTCTGGCTTGCAGTGATGGCTCTGGCTGCCTGCCCAGCCAGCCCACAGAGAGCCCACAGTAGGGCACGTGCAACCAAGCAACCTCGTGAGGGAACCTCTTGAGGGGGCTGCATTAATTGTCAGACATTCACCTGCATCAGAGACCAGCTTCATTTCCCTGACGCTCCTTGCAACAGCAAACAGCTGCTTTGTGCTTCCCCTCTCACACACCTTGCAGAGAAAATGAAGAGCGATGGGGCTGCAGCCAGGGCAGGGGAGACTGAATTGCTTGCAGGGGGCATTTCTGCAGCTGCAGCACCTGCCACACACCAGCATCATCCTGACCTGCTGCAGGTGCCCAGAGCCACTCCTGACAGGCAAATGTGCAGAGTACAGGAACGCCCTTCTCTTTGGCCAAAGGCAAAATGGGAAAGAGGAAAAAACACTCAAGAGGACGAGGGAAGCAGACAGCCGGTCACCACGCTGGTGGCACAGCGTGCCTTTCTCTGCCAAATCCCCTGGGCGACCTCCATGAACCTTTTTGGCACTTGATCTGTGGGTTATAGGACAGACGGATGCATCTTCTTCAGTGGCAGGTGCAGCAGGGAGGGTTCCTAACACCCTGACAGGGTGTTTCTGCAGAGCTGGGCTGTGTCCTTACTGGGATGCAGGGAGGTAAGGGGACACTTCTGGCCTTGGTCCAGCAGGGCTAAAGCCCAGCTCGCACCTGGCACGCTGCAGGCATGCCGAGTGGCACCCCACACAGCCACTGCCTGCGAGAGCAGCAGCACACCCCACCAGCAAGGTTTCCTATTCATCGGTGATCTCGGAGCACACACGGAATGTCTGTCCCCTGAAGCAGTCTCGCTGGCTCTCTCCATCACGTTAAGACCTGCTGTTTCTCAGTGTCAGCTCTTGGGCTGAGCGAGGACAGAGCCACGGCGTTGGCGTTGGGCAGCGAAGCGATGAAACCCTTGGCAAGCAGGAGGGAAGGAGGGACACACGGGCAGGCAGCCGTGGGAGGGACAGCATTGCACTGGCGTGATGACAGAAATGAAGTCAGAGAGGCTGCAGAGCTGTGCGAGGAGGCAGGAGAGGGTGGCAGGGGAAGAGCAGCTTGTCCTCGCAGGCGCAGAGTTTCTGCTCATCAGCAGCATTGTTCTTCTTTCATTTATCTTTACAGCTGGCTGCTCTCTGCTCCCTGCATGGAGGATGAGAACGGTGTTTACTGAGAGGAGCAGCCTTCCTGCCAGCCTGTGGGTGTAGGCGAACAGCACTGGCCACGGGAGCATCCTCATGGGTCTTCCCAATGCAGATGCTCACAAGCCCTCAGCAGTCCTGCTAAGGCCACCACTGGACTCAGGGAAAGATTGAAACGGAGGATTCAGCAAATAAAACCCCACAAACCCCAGAGCACAGGCAGGATTGTGCCTCTGAGTGCCTCAAAGGGGCACTACGGCTGGCCAAGTCCCTTTGCTCTTGCCCTGTTGAGGGATGAACATCCACTTTCTCAGGGAGGGATGGTTTCAGCCCACTCAGCCTTGCCGTCAGGAAGCACATGTTGTTGGTGTCTTTACTGGTCACACTTCCTTTGCAGCAGCTATTTGCACACCACAGGGCTACTTGGAGTGCACACATATCCTTGCCAGCAGACAGAAAATATCCTGTTCCTGGAAGTGTTTGTGCAGAGAGGCAATTTATTTCTCATGCGTCTTCCTGGCCAAAGCAGGTTACGGTGGCTTTTGCTCTGCTATCACCATCAGGGAGAGCTGCAGGCAGGGGACCGGACAAAGCCAGGAGAATAGAAAACAGATTTACATTGATGGATGTGATAAGAGAATTGCACTTACTTTGGACAGGACAAGCCAGTTCATCATCTTGCCTTTTATCAGTGGCAGGGTGTCCACTAGAGTTCGTGTTCCTGGTCTGATAGCATCAGGGGGGCAGCTGATTTGCCTTGCAGCTGGTGCTCCCCTGCCCTAGCATTAAATATCACCTATCATAAAAACCTCCCCAGTTCTTCCAAGTGCCATTTGCCATCTCAAGTGTTTTCCTGAAACCCACTTTGGAAGTGCCCATGGCAAAAAGCACACATGGAAGGCTGAGGAGCAAGAAGTCACTGTGGAGGTGGGCAGGAGCTAGGTGTGTAGGTGTTACCCAGCCCCAACACTGTCCTGCACACTGGCACTGTTGAGAACCGACACAGGAAGTGATGCTGGGCAGAAGCTGAGGTGTCCTCAGTGCCTTCACGCAGGTGTGAGGGATGAGAAGCAGGGCCTGTGCTGTGGTCCATCGGCAGAGCCTGCCCCAGGTACAGCTGATCCCATCTCATGGTCTGGATCGCTGACATTGGGATCTGCTGGAAATGTTCCCGCTCCACTGAGGCAAGGCCTGTGTTCAGTGATGCAGATGACATCTCAGGGAACAGGCTCATTGCTGTGTCAAAGGCCCCTGTATCCCAGCACAGGGGATGCTGCAGAGGAGCAGTGCTTGAGCCTGCAGCTCTCCAGCACCACTTGGTCCCAATTTCCAGGAAAGCTGCTGGGTGTCCACATATATCTGAGCTTCAGGCAGGACTACAGGCATGGCTAAGCTCAGCACTGAACACTACCATCCTGACGTTTTTTCCCCTCCAGGTCCTTATTCTGCCTGTGTGCAGGCTGTGAAGTGGCCATCTGGCACAGGCTGTCCAGAGAGATGCCCCATCCCTGGAAACATTCAAGGCTGGGCTGGATGGGGCTCTAAGCAACCTGGTCTGGCTGAAGATGTCCCTGCTCATGGCAGGGGTGCTGAACTAGACAACCTTCGAAGGTCCCTTCCAACCCAAACTATTATATGATTCTTTCATCTTCTGGGATGAAAGATGCTGCAGATGAGAGAGCCCTGCCAGCGCACAGCCCTCCCAGAGCCCTGTCCTGCCCACCCCAGTCCCCACCACTCCTTCCCTCTCGGGGCAGTGACCCCTGCTCTGAGCCAGCAGCTGTGTTGTCCCCACGGATGGGGGACCCGGAAAGCACCGGTGCCCGGCGCAGAGGACCGGCTCCTGACCCATATCAACATAGGCTGAGGAAGGAGGAGGCTGAAAATGAAAAAAAGCTTCAGAAAAGAATGACAGGAATTATTTCAGGGCTGGAACAACCTGCCTCACACTGAGTGAGTGAGTGAAGAAGCCAATCTGTTTAGTTTATCTAAGGGAAAGTTAAGAGGGAACTTAGACGCATCTATAAATACCTACATGTTGGGAACGTTTCTGATTGCCACAGCCCTTTATCCTAGCAAACAAAGGCAGCAAAATTTCCTGGGGCTGGGACTTAAAGCGAGAGAAATCCAGGCTAACAGCAAAGTGCAGATTTTTTAATGGGAAGGATAAATACCCATCAGGTCAGCCAGGCTGGGCACACAGCAGATTTCCCATCGCATGAAATCTTAGAATCAAAGCTTGGTGGCTGCTGCTAAAGGAGACATTGCAACAGTCAGACATTTGGGGCTGGATGCAAGGGCTGCTGCACTCCACAGCCTGGGACAGTTAGGAAGAAAACCCCTTAAAATGTGACTGTTCCCAACAGATCACGCTCTGCCCCATTGTGTGTTTTGCCCCATGACTGCCCCACCTGCGGTCGTGGTTCCCTCTCCCTGGTGAACAGAGACCAGCAGCCAAGCTCATCCTCCTGTTGCGTTCAGAAAACCATTGTCCCACCCTTCCAAAACTGGCAAAGATTTGGTGAATGTTTGGAAACAGAGAGAATGGCAAGAGCAAAAGGAGAAATTGAACAGTAAGGGGAAAAAATGGGGCATTACCCATTTTATTGCAGTCCAGAATAAGAAGAGAAACATTTAAAAAGGAGAGGAAAGAAGCAGTGCAATTTTTGTATTTAAAGTATTCTGGAAGAAGACTTTGACTTAGCAAACAAGCGTTATTTCAAACTATGCCAAAGAAAACAACATTTTCATACAATTTTAAATCTGCAGTGAGCTGCATCCATCCCAGCCACTCCACCCCTCCCAAAAGTGCATTTTGCCCTTCGCTTGTCCCTAAAACTCCCTTTGAATGCGGAGCCCAAGCGATGCACTCGCACCAGGAGGAAGCTGAGATTTATGATGCACATCCAAATAAACGGTGTCTCCAGGTAAATAAGACAACAGAAAACAAAGCTCCTGGTAAGCTGAGGAATGGACCTGCCATTTAAGAGCTCAGAGAAAAATAAAATAAGGAAATCTGCAATGTGGGAGTGTGCCAGTGCGGGGGTGAGAACGATGGGGCTGGGAGGATTTCCAGCTCCACGCAGCCTCTTTATTTCTGCACCACATCCCCCTGCCCTCTGAGCCCTAAGGGCTGACACCAGGCCACAGTAAGTGCTAATGTGAGGGGACAATTTTGGTGTCATCCAGCCCCCTGGCACAGGTGACTGCTGGATTTCCTAGTCTGAGCATCACCAGAGTAGCCATGAGGAAACACTGCCAGCCCCAGGGGAAGAAAACGCCTCCCCAGCACCATCCCCACAGTGCTATGGGGACACGGCCCCAGTGCTGTCCCCTCAGTGCCAGCCGCCGGCTGGGCTTGCCGGGGGGGATGTGGTGTGGGGCGCACGGAGGCTCACCTGGAGCAGGGTGCTGCGAGAGCCCAGCACCAGGCTGCAGACGCTGGCTGGTGCCTCTGTCCTCCGTGCTGTCACCCTCACCAGCCGCGGTGGCGTCCCCGGCGCGCTGTCCCCAGCCCCTGTGAGAAGGCTCTGCTCAGCATCCTGGGATGGATCCTGAAATGAGACAGGGGCTACATGTGGGCAGGGCAGCCCAGCTGCCTCCAGGCCCTCATGCTGCTTCTGGAAGGGCCAAAATGAGCTCTCCCCCATGCAGGGGGGCTCATCCTGCCTTCGGTGAGCATGCCCCTGTGACAGCCTGCACTACCGCTGGCCCATGAGCAGGGGTCACTGCAGGTGACAAAGCCTGGCAGGCAGGCTGAGGAAAAGTTTCTTCTTGTGGTTCACCAGTCGGTTTAGCACAGCATAGATTTCATCCCCATGCAGAATATACTGTTCCCAATCTTTTTCAATCCATTTGTATATCAACTCTTTCACATGTACATCTCTAACAGCATCAGCCATATCGCTGTAAAGATACACCTGGTCAAACTCAATGCTATGAGTTATGAAGTAATCAATAACTGAAGAGAGCAGCATCATTTCAGGAAGAGAAAAAATGTCCATAAACTGCTTAAGTGACAGATCCTTGCCATAGAAGTCACTCATCTGGTACAGGAGGATGTACTGTGTACCATGCAGCTCCATGTTGCATTTCACGTTTCAGCAATGCAAGATGCCTCAAACATATTTTTTGGAGAAAGGAGGAGGGATTCAATGGCATTGATGGGCTTGGGCTGCGTTCAGCACAGGGAAGCCCCAAGACCAGCTGTTTTGCTCATCCCCCTGAGTTTAGGGCACTGTGCAGGGAGCAGGACCACCCCTCATGCCAGCTGTGCCAGGCCCACAGCTGCTTCCCCATTGTTTCCACAGTGATTTTTAAATGTCCTTATTGACTGTCACATCTCCTTGGGGCCTCACGGACTGGCCTGGCTGCAGAGACCAGTGGCTGTTGCCAGCAGGTCTTGCTGATGGGTGGACCAAGGCTACAGGAAACCCAAAAAACCAAAGTGGGATCCCACTACCTACAGTATAACACCACTAAAAACTTCTTCAGAAACATAGACTAGATCTGCAGGGTTGCCTTAACTAGAGGGACTGTTAATGTAAAGGCAGTCAAGAAAAAATGCAACTAAAATGGTTCCTGAGTCAGTGGGTAGTTTTGTCTCCCCCTGGTCTTGATCACCAAACTCCTTTACAACGTTCCCCATCAGGAGATGTCATCCCTGTGTGCTACTCAGATTTGGTGTTCCCACAGGTACATGATGGGAAGCCAGATCAATCTGTGAAATATGGTGTTTATCTGATAGGGTTATTTCACCAAAAGGAGGAATCCGCAAATATTGCACTCAAATATTCCTGTATCCCCAGTTCAGGTGGACCCCGCAGCATCCCGTGGCAAGGCATAAGGCAGTGAGAGTGGGTCAGGGAAAAAGCCTGCAAAGGCACAAGGTAATTTTATTTACCTTGGTGCCTTTGCTATAACTGAGTCCCTACTGCTCAATTCCTGTCTCCCCACCTGGTGCCGTATCTTTTAAAAGGCTGTTGAAAATTAAAGAGAATGCAAATAAGAGAGACAGAAGTTACCTGAGAGCTGGGAAAAAAAAATCCTGAAAAGGGAAACTTAAAAGACTCAGCCTACTTCACTTATCAAAAGCAGCCTGCGAGGTGGCTAGATCAGAGAGCTGAAATGTCTCTGTGGGAAACAGTGTCAGACGGGAGCAACTAATCCAGCTGCAACAGCAGAGCAGCAACCCGAGCTGGAGCTGAAGCTATTTGCATTAGGGGTAATTCAATTAACACTTGTGAACCAGAGAAGTTGCCTCATTAATGAGATGAGCTATGACAGAGGACATGTGGGAACACCCTGGGTGCGAGGTGGCTGGGCTGTGGTGGCCAGCAGCCCCCCATGTCCCCTGCCTCCCCCTTGGTGCAGGAGGCGCAGGCTCTGGCCCCACAGCACCATGCCGGAGCAGCTCTTACCTCAGGGAGGTTTTGGGGCTCTCTGGGTATGACTGTGGAGCTGGGTTTGCTGGCCCCGTGCTGCTGCCTGGCTGTGTCACCACGTGCATCCCGGCTGGGAAGCTGCAGGGGTGCGGAGCGCAGCGTGAAATCGTAGAATTCATGGATATCTGCAAAACAGTGTGAGAAAAATCCACAGGACCGGGCAGGCAGCAGGATGTCCTCCGTGGGGTGAAGCACCTGTGCCCAGCCACTTGGACCCTAGAGCATCATACATCTGAGCCCTCTGTGAGAGGGTGGCACGTGGGTGAAGGGCTAGGACAGGGCTCTGCTGGCTCCTCACCCTTGCTGTGCTGCCCACCATGCCCTCCCCGGCAAGACAAGAGGTGCAATGTGGAGCCTGGCTGAGGGCACAGCGCCTCACAGCTGTAGAAAGCACAGACATTTCCACGAAGTGATGACCATATGCTTCATGGGGACTAAAAGCAAATTGTGCTCAGCAACAACAATCATAAACCCACCCCATCCCTCTCTTTTCCAGACTGCGTCAGCCCCATGCGTGGTCCCATGCCCCTTCTGCTCTGAGAAGCCTCCTGCACCAGGCAGCCCCTGGTGCTGCTGGGCTTTTTCCTCCCCAGTGCCCATGGACTGTGGAGGGGCCCTCTTCCCACGGGAGCAGGCAGAGAGGGCACTGGGACAGCAGGCTCACGGTGTACAAGCTCTAAAGCGGGTGGCTAAGGCTGTGTTATCTCCAGCTCCTTCCCCGATAAATTCCCTCTTCTCACCTGGCATGATACTACCTGTGCACTGCCACAAGCAGAGGCCAGGTATCCTCGCTCTGGGCTCCAAGGACCCGAGGCTGCTGCTGTAAATCATAGTGGCTCTGGAGAGAGGTGTGAGGGTGAGGGTGTCCCAGCACTCGCTGCTCTAGAGACAGTTACGGGGTCACAGCAGGACCTGATGGCAGCTGCTGCCCAGGTGTAGCTCCAGAGGGGCTGTGGGAGCCCAAACCCTCTCTTATCCCTTGTCAACAGTGTTTTACCTTCTCCCTGTCACATGTGAAGGATTGTAGGAGCAGCAGGGCTGCAGTCGGCTTCATTCCTCCCTAAGGAAGCCCCCACTGCTGCACACTCAGGCAGCTGCCGCCCCCAGCTCATCTCCAGAGCCTGGACAGACATGGACCTCCAGATCTAGCACCTCTGTAGGAACAACAGCAGCCAATACACCCATTGCAGAAGTGCTTAATTTCAGAAAGGGAACTACATCAAAAGTGAGCAGCTTTTTTTTTTTTTTTTAAATGAAGAAACAGGTAACAAAGAGGGTAAAATATTTGTGGGAGGCACTGAGCTAATTTAGGGAGACCCCACTGGGACATCAGAGCAAACACACAATGCCTGGCCAGAGAACACTGTAAAGGCAAAAGGGAGGAAAGCAAGGCTCAACTGCAGGGGAAGGGAGGCTATTAAAAGCAAGAAGACATTCATCTAAACAGCTGAAGCTGCATCCAAATGAGAAAACCAGAAAGAGTGGTAAATGCTGCCAGGTTAAAGGTAAAGCTCCAAAAGGTCAGCCAAAAGAGTGTGGTAAATGCCTTGCAAAAGTCATAAAAAAAGTAATAAATCCCTTCAAGCATCTGGGAAACAGGAAGCCTGGTGGAGTCATGGCAGCATAAATAAGCACATGTTGTGAGGAAAGCTGCAGCAGGAACCTGAGTTCATTTTCTGTACCTGCATCTGCTGTGGAGGAGGCTGGAGAGCCCCTCCTCTGCCAGCGACCCCAAGGGCAAGTCATGGGTCTCAGCTCCAGGGGGACACGGCCACTCCCCGGGCGCTCCCTGGCAGCTCAGGGTTGAAATAGTTGCACCAGCTCTTTGGTGTGCACCTTCTCACCTGAAACTGTGCCATGTCGCAGCACCACGGGCTATTAAATGCCCACTTTATGAAGATGTCCAAAGGGAATCTGGTGAGCACTGGGCAGCGTTAAGCAGGGACCTGCTGAACACCGCCTGAAGCTATTTCCCAGGGAGGTTTTCACAAAGCAGGACTGCACCCCCAGACGCAAATCCCCATCCTCTCCCTGTGCTTAACTACATACTGCAGCAGCACATCCACTATTGCAGACAGGATGGGGAGCAGCATTAACCCCCAGCATCCAGCTCCTGGGGGCTTCCTGGTGACCTCCCAGACATGGAAAAAGCTGCTATAAATCTCGGCTGCCGGCAGAGTGGCTTTAAGTCCACAGGGAGGCCAGCCAGGCTGTACAGCCACCCAAGTCCAGGGAGCACTGTGCCACTGCCTGGCTTCGATGCCACTTCTGGAGCTGCTGCTTCTTGCTGCATCATTGCCAGGCTCTGTCCTGTGCCCTGGGAGAAATGGGACAGCGGCAATGATGGGAGGTGTAGGAGCCCCCACATCCACCCACTGCACCTGGGGCATCCCCTCCCCAGCGCCCTAAGGTGCCAAGCGTGGCAGCTCCCAAAGCCCTCCCAAATCAGCCATGAGGTCACGGCAAGCAGTCACTGCACAGCCAAACAAACAGGACTTTGTTTTCATGAAAAAACATCTCTCCCTCTGGTTATAAAAATAGTCATTGCGTAACGGGATAGCAGGGGCTCATGGCTGCGTGGATTATGCTTGGAATGCACAAAACTTTGCAAAAATGAAAACAGGATTTGAACAGCCCTGTCACAGGGGTGCACTGATGCTGGTGTCCCTGTTTGTCACCCATCTCCTGCAGGAACACAGCCTTGGGCAGCCAAGCTGGCAAGGCACCTATGGAGTGGGAAGCTTGTCCTCCGAAGGAGCCGCTCTCCACCTCCGAAAACCTCAGCCCATTTTAGATGCTTGCCAGGAGAAGGAACCTTTGCTAGCACTAGGAATTGGAGGAGTTTGAGGACCAGGGGACAGGATTCAGGCAGTAAAGGATGCAGCCATAACAGGTGTACATTTTAGGGTGCATATGGTATTAAAGATAATCTAAGCATATTCTGTTTCCTTCATTTCTTACGGGCATCACAAGTTGCACACAAGTCTGCCTCACCTGAAGTACTTTAAAAGCAGCACTACCTGAAAAGCCTTAGCAAGAGGATGTAGTAGCAAAAGGAAGAGCAACTCAAGATTTACAGAAATTAGAGTCTGTCTAACGATTTCCACCTGGGATCAATACGTCAAATAAATATCACTAAATATTTCTGTAGCACCAGGATCCAAGGGCTAACGCAGCACCCTTGTGCCAGCTGGTACACACACTTCCAGAAAATGACACTTCTTCTCCACCACGTGCACTGTCCTCAGCTGTGTCACCGCAGGTTTAGCCCAAGCAGAAACTCCAGCCTCACCTCAGCCTCCCGCTGCCGTAGAGAGGATTCACACATACAGCTGCCACAGCAGAGCTTTCAAGCAAGCTGCGAGTTTCCATCATTGCCTATGCCCTAATTTGCAAGAGGAGTTGTCCTCAGGGCTGGGAATCCTCCAGATTCCTCCAGTTTTCCACCCTGGCTCCTGCACCCACCTGGTGAAGCCACAACCACCATCCCCAGTGATGATGCTGGTGAGCCAAGTTCCCAGCTGGAATTTTGTGCCCAGGGAAGCACTGTGGGTCAGCAACCGCCTGCCTCTCCTCCTGCCTGTGCAACAGCAGGGCTTTCCAGGAGGAACCTTTTTTGGGGTAGGCTGCAGGGAAAGGCTGGGAACCCAGAAAGACCTCATTAGGGTCTGTGCCAGCCACTGCTGGGGCACAGGAGCAGAGCAGAGCCCCAGAGGGCTTTCAGGAGGAGTGATGCCCTTGGGGCTGCTGGCAGCCGGGGTGGCCAAGTGGACACAAGCTGTGCCTGTCCACCCAGCTCTGCCTGCTGCAAAGGGCACAACAGCCCCTTTCAGGAATGAAAGGTCAGGGAGCTGCTTTTGTATCTGAGCCCTGTCCTCCCCAGCAGCATGAGACACCAAGCATCTCCCCGAGGGGCTGCAGGGAGGGAAAGCAGAGCCATGATAGCTCCAGCCCAGCTGCAGGATCCCCAAGCCCAGGCTCCTCGAGCGCCCTTTCGCTGGGCTGTTTCCCTGCAAGTCACGCGCTTGGCTCCGTGGCCTCAGACGCAGGGAGAGAGGGGCCAGGAGGAGGGAGACAGCACAGCCTGTTTTCCCTCTGCGCCGCCAAGGAATTTCTTTTGTGCGGAGCAGTGGTTGACGCATTCCAGTGCAGAGCAGCTCCTGCACTGCTGCGCTGAGCCAGCTGACACCGTCACCCACCAGGGCAGGAGCCATCCTGGCAAAGCCAGCCTGCCCCAGGGCACCGGCAACTCCTGGGAGAGAGAGTTGAGTCTGGCACGGTGGTCACAAGGATTTAAGGGGCTGTGTTGTGCTCGGGTCTGGCAGAAAACAGTGCGTGCGCAGAGCCACACTGGGCACGATGACAGTGACAGATAAATCCAGCCATGGACACCACATAGGCTTTATCTGAACATCCCAGAGGATGCTCCCCTGGAACTGGGAAAACTGGGGCTTTTCGAGTCCACTAAACAGCTTATTCTTAAAAAAAAAAAAAAAAAAGGCAAATGAAAAGCCACATCTGTGGTATTTTTCATGTGGGTCAACTTGGCAAACTCCATGACACTTGGCACTTCTAGTAGCTCTACTATGGCATAATGCATTTTGGTGTTCAAACTCAAGCCTGCCAACACATCTTAGGAGAACACTACCAGTAGGAGCATGCAAGCTGAGAACAGGGATATACCATGCTCATGCATTCATGTTCCCCAGGGGCTGAAAAAAAAAAGCAGGCCCAGGTTTCTGAGAGGCTGCAAGAGGAAAGGTCTCTGCAAGCTGGGACCTTCCTGGAGACAGAAGCATCTAGCATGGTGTGGGACAGCAAGATGGGAGCCTCTGCGCTGGGAGGACTACCCATGGCTCTCCTGAAAATCCTTCTCCCTCAGACAAACTCCAAACCAGCTCTGTGACTCAGAGCAAACTTCAGACAGAGACACAGCAGCTCACGGGGAGAAGGGAGTGAAAAGCAAATAAAATAGAAATGTTCCATCATTCTCCCAGAGCTGTCACCATGCTCCAGTGGGTCCAGACTATGGACATTGAGTGACCTCAGTATGTGCCCACTGTGTGCGGGCACAGCAAGCACACAGCCGGACACCGCACCACACGTGTTGACGCAGAGACAGAGGAATTCACAAACCCACGCTCTGGTGGGGGGAAGGAAGTAATTAATGCAAATTCCTAGTTATGTAAACACATCTAGAGAAAGCTCGCTCTGGCACAGGGAACTAATATCCTGTTAAACCAGTTGAAAAGGTCACCAGCAATCAAGCAACACTCCCTGGTGCCAGTGCTGACAGGACACCAAGACAGACGGCTCAGAACAGGGAAGCCTGAGCAGCCTCCACGTGCCAGCGTGCAAACGCAGCCAGCTCGGCATGCGTGCAGACGTGTTCTCTCCAGCTATGCTCTCTTCACAACGCTTTTGCACTAACGTAACAGCCCTGGGCTTTGGAAAAGCTGCTTTGCTGCCTTCACACAGCCCTGGGGAGGACTGGGGGACCACACACAAGCAACCGGGGTGTTGGGCTGGTATCAGGTTTGCCAAAGCAATCACAGCCCCGCTGGGGACCACTACCTTTTAGTGTGGGCCTAAATATGGGCTGGGGATCATTTTGAGAGTGATTTGTGTAAATGAAGAGGCAAGAAAGGAGATGCACTCTGGTCCCTTCGGCATGGGGGCCTCACTGCACTGGGGAGCCCTCCCGTTTCTGTGTGTCTCTGCTGCTGATGGCACAGAGTCCCAGTGCAAGCCCTGCACAAGCACACACTGGGGTTGAAAGCCTCCAGGTGATGCTCCAGCAGCAAGAACAAGGAAAGGAGAGAATAAAATAGCTCAAGACACACTGCTCATCCCATGATTGCATTACATTTTCAATGGATAACCTGAAGCAGAGGAGCTGCTGGCAACTAGAGGTTCTGTGGTCACTGAAATGAGTCTCTGGTTGCCGAGGTGCAAAAAGGCAAGAGCTGTCAAGAAGGGAGAGTCATGGCAATGGTGAGGGGGAGCAATGGGGCTGAGACAGCCTTGGGTCAAAACACACCAAGTACGAGGAACAGACCACACATGGAGCTCTGCATCCCAGGCCCAGGTCCTCCTCTGGGGCACAGAGCTTCTAGAGGGCTTTCCCTTCCTTCCCAGCAGGGAAACTTGGCTTCTGCCCTGGGAGCCCCAGGAATGGAAATAGCCAGGGCTGTGTGTGCTTCCCTGAGGGCCACAGGGAGTGGGACTTAAGGAGAGGAGCTGAACGGGAGTTCCCGCCCCTCTCAGCACACTACAGCTTCTGCAAACGGTTCTCTGGGATTACCTCCAATATTAGTGCCCTAAGTGAACCCACACAGCCAGCATCTGGTCTCCTCTGGCAGAGGATGGAGCTGAGCAACTTCAGAGTCCAAAACCATCGATTTTTGTTTTTCTAAAAGATATACTTCACAAAGAAAGTACATTTTCAAATTACCTTGTTCAGCAAGAGAGCTGTGCATCTTGCACGGAGTTGTGTAGCATGGCAAGACTCCAGCTGTGTTTGTCTAAATCCACATGGAGAACTTTATGCTGTGTTCCAAACGGCTTTTCTGTGGTGCCCAGCCCCAAGAAAGCCTTGCTGTCAAGTCTGTTTCTTGTGTGCAATGGAGCCACTTGCGCAGTGTGTTACTCGCAAGTGCTCATAGGTCTAAGCACAAGGAAGGCCAGGAT
The DNA here is from genome assembly GCF_037038585.1 of Patagioenas fasciata. Lineage (NCBI taxonomy): Eukaryota > Metazoa > Chordata > Aves > Columbiformes > Columbidae > Patagioenas > Patagioenas fasciata. The sequence continues at coordinate 19,414,266 of NC_092530.1, forward strand.
ACCTCAAAAGGAGCTGGATACATGTAGATTCTCTCTCAAAGACAGAAAAATTTAGCCTCCCTTCAGGTTGGCAGCAGGAATGGAAGGATGCAGTTTGTGATGAGGCTGAGGGGCACATGGAGGAGCAAGGCCTTGTAGTGGGGTGTCCTCGGTACGGCAGCAGAGCTGGAAACGCAGCAGTGGCTGCGGTCACACCATGTCTGCACTGCATAGGGGGTGCTCATGGCATCACAAGGCTTTACCCCTTGTCCACAATCACCTGACTGAGGAATCCCATTTACACTGCAAACACCCAGTGACTGCAGCCCTGAGCCCCTGCACCTCCTGCCCAAGCTCTGGAGGTGAAAGACAGCCCAGCTCCCTGCTGTTACAGGCCCTTGTGTGTTTACACAGGATGTACCCAGTTTGGCCAGTGCCAGGCACCTGTGCAGGATCAGGCCCCCAGGAGAACCCACTAACCCCAAAGCCCCAGGGACCACAAGGTAGGGGCTTACCCAGCAGAGCCTGGAAGAGTTCACTTTGGAAGATGTGCGAGACTTTTCCAATGGAGGCTTTTAGCTCTTGCTCCTCAGGGGACTGCAAGGTACTTTGGTATCTGGTCAGAATTTCCACTGCCCGTTCAGTGTCTGCAGGGATGACACAGGAGTAACAAGTCATTAATGCTGAAGAATGGACAGACATTGTCAGGAAAGTCTTGAGTGCAGACTTGGAGCAGTGCAAAGGGCTCACCCTGAATAATATGTCATGTTGCCGTCTCCCAGACAGAGAAGCTCTTCAAGAGCTGGACACATCCTGGTTGCACAGGGACTCGAGTACTACCGCAGCAGTCTCCCACAAGGGGCTGCAGCAAAGCTGAGGGAGGCCCTACTCACATAGCGCAAGATATTGCGAACAGTTCAGCTACATGAGTGTCAAAACTTAGCTTTCTGTAGGATCAAATGTAGGAATTGCTCCACACAACAAGCAGCTTGGGTCAGCAGGAGACACAATGGGAAAGGAACATGACGCCTTTGCATCTGGGAAGGAGGGGTGCTAGAGGCTGCCATGAAACAATATGTTGGTTAAAGACTGAGCTCACTAGAGTTGTGAGACAACCTTGGACCTAAAATAGTGGAGCTGCGATCTCTCTGTGCCAGGACACCTCCATGCTTCTCTAGGCAGATGCCCAGAGCTGTCAGTCCAGCTCCAGCCCCAGATGTGACCCATCTTTCAGGCAGATAGGGAGCTCCCATGGACCTTGAGTCTGTCCCAGCCCTATCAGTGAATATTTCCCTTTGTCACCCAGGCAGCCCGCAGACAAAGACTGTCTGTGTGAGGAGGTGGGGGAGCCGTCCCGCCACTGTTGGGGACTCATCTTTTAATCCAGGAACTCATGCAGAAAGGATGACCCTGCTCATCCCAGGGCTCTTGGCAGGGAATTCAGGTCATCGAACAAGGGTGCCTGTGTCTGCCTGGGTGTATACCACCTGCTGTCCCAGCTCTCCCAGCCAGCTCCTCCCCAGCTGAAACTGGAATGGGGTCCTGCCTGTATCACTGGCCCACACTGACTCATCGTGGGAGCAGAACAGAGAAAGAAGCTTGGGGAAGCGTGAACAGCTCCTGCTGGGCTCTATGCTGGCTCCAGGAAAAGCAGGGATTTCCCCAAGCTCCATATTTATTGGGCTTTATGGGCATCCCAGCCCTGTATTATCACTAAAGGCTTCCTTTTCTACAAGATCAGACAGTGGCTTCAGACATTGCCCAGCATTCCATGAGCAGGGTTGAGTCATCTTTGCCTGGTCATTCCTGACCTTAACAGCAGAAGCTAATGAAGCAGGTAGAAGAACTGTAGCCACCACACCAGGACACAAAGTGAACCTGGTGTTAACATCCTACTCCAGTCCAGGCTGCACAAAATGAGCAGCATGCACTCTGCACTGACCTCTGCACTGCTGGCTACCAGCACTAGGTGACAGCCAGCAAGGGCAAGGGAGCACTGGCCCTGGACCACCAAACTCAGGGATGCACTGTGCCCCAAGCAAGACTGGAGCACCCTTCCTGCAGCACCCAAGAAAGAGCACATGGTGTCCAGGGCCCATCTCACCATGCCTAAAGGTACCAGTCCCACTTACAGATCCTTCCTCACAGGGCCCACACCCACAAAACCCACCCTCCCCACAGCACCCAAGGGTGCTGCAAGCACAGCATCCCATGGCAACCTGCTCCAAGCCATAGTGGCATGAGGATGTCTCCCACAACCTGGTTCTTAAGTCTCAGCCTTGGGGGTGCACCTGGGCAGGGCTGCCCGGCCGGTGGTGAGGAGGGAGGGAGGGAGAGAAGGAGGGAGGGAAAATACGAGCTGCCCGGGAGGAGCACAGGGCATCGGGTACAGTCCCGGTGCCGGTACCGGCAGGGCAGACACTTGTTGAGCGCAGCGGGCCGCGGTGCCCGGCGCTGCAGACAGGGCAGGGCTCGGCTCTCCTTACCTTCCCGGCGGATCATCGCTCCGCCGTAGCCGGCGGCCGCTCCGGTCGCTGCCAGCCCGCGAGCGGCCGAACCGCCGCCCGCCCCGCCCCGCGGGAACCGAGCGAGAAGCCGCGCCCCCCTCCCCGCGCCCGCCGGCACCGCCTCCGGGAGCGGCCCGGCACCCACAGCGCACCCGCTGCTCTACCCCGGGGCGTGGCTGCTCGGAGCCCGCCGGGCTACCGGAGCGGCTCGGCGTGCGCACCCCGCCCCGGGAGTCCTGGCAGGCGCGCCCGGCTCGCTCTCCCCTCCCTCCCCGCTGCGGAGGGCCCGGCCAGGGTAGCCGCTCGGCCCCCGGCACCGTTTCCCGGCGCTGTCACTAGGTGGCACGGGCGCGCCGCGGATCCCCGCCTGCCCCGAGTCGGCACCGGCTGGGCTGCGCCTGCCTCGGCAGCGCTCCAGGCAGCCGGGACCTGCGGGTGAAGGTGTGGGGGCGTGCAGGGGAGTGGGAAACGGCGAGAAAGCAGTTATACCCAACTCGCCCCTTCGGAGTCTGTCTACCGGTACCACTGATTTATTGACATAAATACATAAGAACAAGGAGAACTGAGCCCAATAACCGTTTCCAAGTTCAAGGCCCTGCTGCAAAGTGACCAACCCGAGTCCCACCGCTCCCCTCCCTTGCCCACCTCCACAGCTTTTTTAAGTTCTGTCAGTCCCAGAACCCCTACACCCCTGCTCCCTTCCCCTCCAAGAGCAACACACACTAACTGCTGCATAGGGAGTCAGCACCCTGGCCTGCAAATGTGCTCTGCAGGAGCAGGACTTGGGTCCAGCATGGGTGGGGGAAGAGCTCAGCTCCATCTAGTGAGAAGTTCCCACGCCCCTCGCAGTCCCCTTTCTATTCCTCAAGCCATGGGGCAAGGCAGGGCCCACGGCAGCAGCACTTTAAACAAGGTTTCCCACCACTGGCTGTAGAGGCTGCCCTTCCCCTGCACCAAACAGCTACTCAAACCCCCACTAGTCACCAAACCCCACAAGCCAGCCCCAGGAAACCTCTGCAAAGGCTCCAGTTTCACACTCAGCTCCAGGTCTTTTCAGCTTAGGACAGTTGTGCACCACCAGGAGCCAAGAAGGCTACAAGGGACAGAAAGCTCAGAAGGAGTCTACAGAGGAAAGCAGCCTCAAAGCTGGCCTGAGGAGTGCTCCCCACTTGAGCTGTGCAGGGTTCCTGCTGCCCTTCCCCATGGCTGATGGAGGCTGGAGGGGGTCACTCTTGCATCAAGCTGTTGATCTTTGTGAGCAGCACGTCCGTCTCAGACTCTGGGGAGACAGAAGAGAAAAAAAAAAAAAAAAAAGTCACTGTAGGCAGCCAGCATCCTCCAGTGACAGGCAGAGGGGCCTGAAAAGCAGGTTTGAGAAAACTTGGGGAATGAGGGATTCCCCAGCACTGTCCCACAGGCTTGTTTGCTAAGGGCAGGACAGGAACTCCCTTGGCTGGGATTCCCTTCCCTCCCCCAGCCATCCCAAACCGCTCTGGCACATTCAACTGGAGAAAACTGCCTGCCAGGGAAAGTCCCACAGGCAGAACCTGGCTCCAAGGGAGGGGAGCTCACATCCGTGTGCACTTACCCACTGTCTGTCTTCTCCGGGAGCATTTCCTAGGAGATGGAATAGGATCGATGTTAGAATGTCAGTCCAGCCTCCCCCTTCCCTCCCCCAAGCTCCCAGCTGGAGACTGTGGGGCCCCACAGGACACACAGTCCCATAGGGATCTGTTCTCAGTGCCTGCAGCTCTGGTAAAGGAGCAGGGCCAAAGTCCCCCAGCCTCAGTGCACAAAGCCCTGGGGTGCAGAGTGAGCCAGTAAGTATGAACTAAGGCATCCAGAAGCTGGAGGAAGGGCCAGGCCAGATTTTTCAGTGCAGCCTGGCAATAAAAGTTACCTTTGCACACTGCTGTCTCAACCAGACAGGAAAGGCCCCTGGCATCTGAGTCCAGAGCAGGGTGGCAGCAGATACAACTGTCTTTGGGTATGTACCAGCCACCCGGGGTACACTACAGCCTCCCCCAGTAGACCTGCCGCAGCAGAGGGAAAGGGATCAAACGTACTTCAGCAAGAGGAAGGCCCAAAGGATGGCAAGAAAGGAAGCGCAGTCTGCAACAATCCAGATCATGAGGTACGTGCTGCTTGGCTGCAAGGCAACAAGAAGCCATGAACACCAGCCAGGGGTGGTGTGCTGGTGGCACGGCACAGCACAGCCTGCTGTGCCAGCAGTCCCTTCTGCAGGGTCACGCATTCTCATACAAGCACAGCACTGAGCAAAGCCACCCTCCAGGCAGCTGTCTGCCCAGGGCTGCTGCAGAAAGCGACCCATAAGGGTCCAGGGCACAGGGCTGTGGGGCAAGGTGAAGGATGGGGAGGTCACTTACGAGCAGCCAGATGGGGTGTTTCATCTCCTTCAGCACCTGGCAGGCGTTGGTGGTGACAGAGCTTACCCCAGAGCACCACAGCACAGAGAAGAGCCAGGGCTGGTTCACCACATACAAGTTGACAGAGATGTTGTCCTGGCGGTACTGCCTGCATAGGGATGGCTGTGGTCAGAGCAGCAGACAGCAGGGTGCCAGCACATTCGCTGTACAGCCAGAGACGACTGTATATCTGGGATGTGATCCAATGTTCACAGCCACATGGAACAACTGTCTGGAGAGCCAGACCCGGGGCGGATTTGCCGGCAAGGCAGAAGGCTGCAGCCAGCTCCGTTCCCTGCACCGGCCCTGCCTAATAAGGCATGCTTGACCACAAGGCTGTAACACACACCCTGCCCTTCCCAGCAATGCACAAGCTGGCCCTCACCTCTGCTACCCTCTGGGACAGAGCTGGGACAGTGCCCAGGCCCCACAGCTCCCAGGCACAGAGCTCTCACCTGATCTCCTCAGAGCTCATGTCCTGGTAGGGCAGATTGACACGCAGCAGTGGCTCTGTCTCATTCTGGAGTCTCTTCCGGCCGTAAACTTGTTGAACACCTGGGACTTGCTGTTTGACCTGTTCCCTGAACCCATCCGGCAGCCAGAGGACCTAGGCAAGAGCCAGAGAGCACATGCAAGGGAGAGGTGCTCCAGAGAGCTTGCTCTCTTCTGATATTTCCTTGCAGGTCCAGGCACACATGGCCTGCTCAGACAGCTGCTTCCTGCACCCCTCTCCACACTCAGCTCCTCCATGAAGATCTCAGTCAGGACAGTCTCCTAAGAGTTTGCTCTAGCCAAGAAGTAAGCACAACAGACCTCACTGACAAGAGAAAGCAGTTCCAGCCCAAGAAAGGTGCAACAGTTATGTCCTTTGTGGGTCCTTGAATGGATCAAGTAGAGCATCGCTGTGGCCCCAGCTCTGCAGCAAGAATGCACCTTGGATCAGCATTACAGTACAAGTCTTTGCTGTATCCCCTCCTGCTCTGCATTCCCCAAAAGCCAAGAAGGGAAAGTGATTTGGGTGCTACTTCACTCTCCCAGGGCAGCACATGTCCTGTGCTGCAGAGGTTGGGTGAAGTGCAAAGGCAGCACAAGAGGTTGCAGCAGGAGTCCAAGAGCTGCAGGGAGAGGTGTGATGAAGCATGGGGAGGTAGAAGCTTGAGCATTGTTCTTCTGCTCTTGCTAGCGCTGTTGGTTCCCTCCCTAGACTGAGTCACAGTTTACACACCAGGGTGGCCAGTGCTGCGAAACCAAAGTATCTGGAGGGATCTAAAGCTGTAAACATTAAGCCCCAACTATTGGCAACTTTTCCCAGCTAGAGAACCCCAGGCCTGGACAGAGTTCCCCAGCAGGGATCACACGTGGGGATGTGGTGTATGGTGTGGCAGGGGCACCTCCCGCCATGGCAGGGTGTGACAGCAGGGTCTGGCAGTGGTGGGACAGCAGGAGCTCACCTGCTGTAGTGGGATGCCTGACTGTAATATCACTTCCAGGGTGGCATTGACAAAACTCTGGTAGTCACTGTGGTTCTCAGGCCGGAGGTCAAACATGATGGAGATATTGCTCTGCTTGGCTGCCTCTAGCACCTGTTCCAGGGATGGGATCCTCTGTTTGGTCGCCTGGTAGCGATCACCATCAGAAAGACTCAGCACAGTGGGAAATGGCCTCCGCTAGAAGGGCAAGAGAAAGTTAGTCATCATAGGCTGACCCTCCAGAAGCTTCCACCTCCCAAAGTGGTACCCATCTCCAGCTCTCAGTTCCCTACACTGGCCTTTCCACATGCTCTCCAGTGCAGACAGGCCCAGAGATCCTTACCCTGCACTTCCACGGGGCACACCTTTACCCTTCTCCACACTAACAGCACAGTTCAAGCAGCCCCAACACCTGTGGGCATTTAGAGCTGCTCAAGAGTTGGTTAGTCACCTTTTGGAAAGAGCCTTGCCACAGCTGCCTCCAAGCCCAGGCAGGCTGTGCAGCTCCAAGCAAATGCATGAGACACCTCCCCTCCAACCAGCCTCCTCCATGACTCAGCTGAGGAGTGAGAACCAACCCCAGCTTGGGGCATAACCACACCCAAAGAATTTGTGCAGGCATGGAAGCACTTCTGTGCCCTTGTCCAGGTGTCTGCCCAGACTAGCACTGCAGAGGGAACCTTCCCCAGGACAGGGCTCACACTTCACCCACAAATGCACCCACCCATGATCAGCCACCCCATAGGCACCCTGACCTCCAGGAACCAGCTGCCAGCATCCAGCTGCTGGAGGTCTGTCCAGTTGAAGGCGGTGCTGTTCAGGGCAGCCCTCTCAGGGAACACAGCCTGCACATTGGTGGTTCTGGTGAGTTCCTCATCATGCATGAGAAATGGGACCCCATCAGCACTGGCAAAGGAAGCAGAGAGGGAAGCTGTGTTGCAAGCTGTTTGTCTCCTATCCCTGCCCCATCCCAGCCACCCTGCTAGGGAAACCACCACCTTTCTGCCTACTTGTGGTCCTCTATGCAAAGAGGTGAGTGTCTGGAAAGCACGGAGCACCTAGAGGCCAAGCTAGGAACCAAGTAGTTCCTTGCTCGCTGCAATAGCTGTCCCCAGAACAAGATTGCATGAGATGAACTAGAGCTTGGATCTGTTTTTCAAGCAGTGCCCCTCCCCTGGTGGTTCCTCCCTCCTAATTCCCTGGAAGACAACCTTTGTGGAGAGGACAGAAACTCAGTACCTCTCCCAGATCATTGGGACACCAAGCTGGAGCTAGTCCCATATTGGGAAGGTGGGAATGGCATAGCCCTTTGAACAGGGCTGCTTCCAAATAGGGGTTATATCAGTCCTCCAGATGTGTTCTATAATGTCCCATGCAGGAGGTGACATTGCAGCATACACTGGCCTCCTCCCACCTTGAGTCCCTGCTGCCCCTTTACCTCACCATGACGTCTGTCTCAAAGACTTGCACATCACAGTCCACCGCCTTGTGCAGTGACATGAGGGTGTTTTCAGGGGCCAGCTGGAAAAGAAACAGTGTCAGCGCAGAGGGCATGGGCAGGAGGCAGGCACTCACCCTGCCCGGCTACACCCAGCAGCTTGCCTGTGCTTTAGGGCAACCCACAAAAAGACTGGGGAGAACCTGGTAGGGCTTGGGGCTGGAAAAGGGCTGGGTGCAGATTGCAGAAAGCCTGGCTGGGAAGCAGGGACTAGGCAGGCTCTGGCTAAGAGTCACCTGCTCCTGGTCCAGCAGCACTCAGCAAGCAGCTCTGCCCTGTGGCTGCTGCACCCACTCTCCTTACCCACTGCTCACCCATCCTCCAGCCCTGTGCTGCCCCGGCTGCTGTGGGGATTCCTCTACACTGGGCTGGCCAGAGCTCGTCCAGCCCTGCAGCAACAAGGGTCTCCAATCTTTGTACCCCATGGCCAGGCACAGCCCCATCCACCCTGACTACCACACCAGGATGCTGCCAGTGCTGGTCACTCACCATGGGGGCTCCTCGGTGGCCAACCAGGGCTGGCTTGGGGGGGAGCTGGTTCTCCTCCATGATGCAAGGGGAGGTGATTGCCAGGGGAGCCAGATACAGCCCAATCATCACCACACAGTACACAAGCAGCAGAAACACCTTGAGACCTGCAGGCAGAGACAGAGAAGATAGAGGGGTGAGGTACAGAGGAAGTGTTTTGCAGGCTGTTAAGAATAAGCCAAGGCTGCTTCAGCTAGCATTAACTTATGGTTGCCCTAGATCAGGCACTGCATCCCCAACCTCAGGAACACTGCAGATTTATTCTTGGTCCACTACATGTCCTTGCACCCTACCCTAGAACTTCCACAAGACTCAGTCTGCCATCCATAGCCCTCCTTCAGCTGCAAAGCAGTGAGGGCTGAAGTTGCACCGAAGGATGAGCATGAGAAGCAGCAACTAAGAGCAGGCAATATTGCCAGTCTGAGTGCTGGAGACCTGTTCCCACTGTGCTGATGCCCTCTGTACATGACTTTGGGTGGGAGAAAGCAGGGCACAAGCTGAGGGGAGAGGTGGAGACCTTGGAGGGGGATTACCTCTGTTGCGGGTGCGGTAGATGAAGCTGGCCAGGGGCCAGGCAAGGAGCGTCATTCCCCACACGATTCCAATGTGCAGGAAGGGACCTGTTGCCTTGGGAGGCAAAGGCAGCATGTCAGCATACCTCAGCCCAGCCTCTGTCCTCAAAATCCACATGCTCCAATGCTACTGCAGCCAGCAGCGCTGCAAGAACCACATAGCCAGGGAGGGAAGGACAGACCCCTGGGGGACTGAACAGACTCTCCACTCTGGCCCAGCCACCATTCATCATCCTGACTGCAGGTGCTTCAGGTTGCAAGAGCAGGAGAAGCACCTTGCCTGGCCAGGCAGCAGAAGTCAAGGGCAGGGAGTTAACCGTGATGGCACATGGCCATGCTGGGGGCTCCAGTCACCACCCTTCAGCTTATCCCCACAGGCCAGGTACTGGGTACAGCGGGGGCGTCTCTGGTATCGAGGTGACTCACCTGCAGCGAGATGTGTGCACTTTTCCACTCTTCCGCCCACTTTATTCCCAGCCCTGTGAAGGCTGCAGCCACCACCAGGGCAGTTAAGATCAGCAGGGTCTGTGGAGCAGGGCACAGGGCACTTAGGGGAGCATACAGCATCCTGCAGTCCAGCTGGGCTATGGCCTAGCAGGGCAGGCAGTGTCCTCCTCATCCAAGCTTCCTGAGCCCCTGGAAGTCCTGAGACTCCACTTGCTCCATTTGGGTTTGCAGCTGAGCTCTGTACCCCATGTCTTGAGCAAGGGAATATTACCATCCCAGAGATGTATGGCTGGGGGACTAACAGCCACAGCCTTGCTCAGCAGGGACACACAGCCACTCGGGGGGGTCACAGCAGCTGTACACAGCCCCAGTGGGCTGGTCACAGCTTCCCAAGGTGCAAGGGCAGGCAAGGCAGGCACCATCACCCTGCACTCCCAGTCTCTCACCTTATGCAGCCAGTGTAGCTTCAAGGGCTGGCCACAGAGCTGCAAGCACAAAGCAAGGACCTGTGAGAACAACAAGGAGATGTCAGAGCTGGGCTGTACCTCACAGCTCAGCCCTCTAAGGGCACAGCCCCCCTGACACAGGGAGGGTCTCTGGCCATGCTCAGGCTGGCACAGCAGGCTGGATGCTGTGGGCTCCACCTGGCTCTGCACAGCACAGGGCAGCCAGCCTATGCTCAGCACAGCTCCATACCCACACCAGCCCAGGTGGGATCAGCAGGGCTCACCAGCAACACAGCCGAATAGGTGATCAGTATGGCTGTAGCTATGAGCAGGACCAGGGACCAGTCCAGCCACAGCTTCCTTTGCTTGAAGATGAACCTGCCAGCAAAGGGTATGGTCAGAGGGGAAGAGGCAAATGGGGAGCAAGGCTGGACATGGGATCCTACTCACTCATTGAAGTTGTGGAAATCATTAAGGATGATGATGGCGAAGTAGAGCCACACGAGTGTGAAGAGGAAGACGAAGAAGAGGAAGAGGAACCAGCTGCAGTCGCACTGAAAGCCAGAGATCAAACCTATGCACACATCTGCAGGGCACCTACCCCCTGGCTGGGTTGCTGAGACCCCTGGGGAGCAGCCAGCCTGCAGCAGGGTGCACAGGGTATCACAACAGCAGGCAGTGTCCCCACAGGTCCAGGCACTGAGCTGCCCTGTGGAGGTGGAACAGACCTCCCCAGGAGAGCTCTTTTGGCTGGACCCATGTTACAGGAAAACAGACCAGCATCTCCTGTTAATACAAACAACTAAAAAGTTGCCTATGACAGACTGGGGAGGGCAGCCCCTGCATCAGGACTGCCCCTTCTTTTCCATGCAGCAGCCCCTGGGAACAGGCTGGGACTTTGGATGTGGGAAGGGACAGGGAATCAGGTCCTGTTCCCTTCTAGCTGGGTGATCTGTGGTCTGGGCAGAGATGAGTGTGCCTCAGACTGCTCCTGCATGCCCAGCCGAAGCCAGGTCCAGCTTCAGGGTCTCCAGCTCCCAGCCCCGTGGGGAGGTGAGAGGTGCCACAGGTGCTGAGCGGGACACCCAGCAGCCCAGACCAGCTCACACATTACATTCCAGGCAAGACGGGACAAGCCGTGGCAGCACAGCCACTCCCATGGGAGTTGAAGACCACAAAGAATCCCAGGGCCTCACCCCTCCCAGGTTACAAATTGCCAGGGACACCCCCTTCCAGCACCCTATCACCGGGGGCCGCACCCAGCCCAGGAGCCGTGCATCCCACGTGCCTTGCCTGGCATTCAGCGCCCCAGGACGTGCCCTCCATGCTCAGCCCTCGGGGAGCGCAGAGCACTGCTGCAGGCACGTGTGAGCCCTGCCGCAGACACACGCCCGGCCGGGATGGCCATGGCTCAGCCTCACTGCTGCTGGTGTGCTGCTCTACCCTTCTTTTCAACCAGTGCAAACAGACAACTCACCCTCTCACTGCTGCAGGCTAGGACAGTCCCAAGACAGAGAGGGTGCCAGGTAGCACCCCCAGCTCTCCTGGGGCTCAGCCCTGGGGAGCAGGGAGTCAGCAGCCAAATGTCTGGGCTGAGCCCCTCAGCCAGAGCCCTTCCTCACCCCACCACCACTCTGAGCTTCCCACACAGGGGCCTGGAAGCCGCATCTTAGCATCACTCGTGGTGTCACCTTGGTGGTTCTCAGGCCCTTCCTCTTCTCCTTCTTGGCAGTAATCCACTGGCAGCTGTAGAGGCAGAGCAGGCAGGTGGCACAGGGGCGGCAGCAGCCAGCAGGGTCTGCCATAGCACTGGGCTGTCTGAGGTCACGAGTCAGGTGTCCTGCAGGCAACACACAGTGTGTTAATACACACCTCCCAAAACACACTGCTTCATGGAGATGGGGCCCTGCAGCATCCTGGGTCCAGGTACCCTGGCAACCAGCTGCCCCAGCACCTAGGACATAGCAGGGCTGCTGGCTGTGTCCCCAGGCAAGGTGTGGTGCCAGGGAAAGTGGGAGCACAGGGTGCAGTCCAAACTGTTCAGCCAGCTGCCCTGGGACCCTTCACTCAACCGGCCAAAGCAAGCCTGGAGCTGGCAGGGAGCAGGACCTGCTCCCCAGCCCAGGGTTCAGTGCTTCACCCGGGAGCCAGGGGCATCTCCAGCAGCCCCACCAGCCAGCTTGGGCCCCCGCTGCACAGCTGGGGGTGTGTGTGACAGCCAGGAAGGCTGTGTCCTCTCTAAGCCCAGGTCCTCGCTGAGGCAACATCATCCTGGCAGCTCTCCAGCTCAGCTCAAGCAGCAAGGGCTCCCCAGGGGGGCTGGAGAAGCTGCAGTGGAACAGGCACTGGATGATTGTTGGTCCAAGCACTATACTGGGAGAGGTGAGTGGCAGTTATGGGGGAAAACCCATTGCTACAGTCACAGATGAGGCCAAGTGCGGGTCTCCTACTGTGTTTGCCATGCACTGAGAAGGGGAGAAGTCCAGGACACTTTGCAGGAGTCCCCAGATTCCTGGTGCTCAGCTGGAGGAAGCAGGGAGCCCTGAAAAGGTCTCCATTTATCCACCCCAGCTAACCTCATGTTTATTACCACTTACCCTGCTGCAGAGCTGCTCTCCTTCCTCAACCCAGCCTCTCCAATAGGCCAGGCACCCCACACAGCACTTATCACCTCACAGAATAAGCCAGTCTTTCATTTCACTGCAACTGCTGAGCCAGGCATGGGAGCCAGCTGGCCACATCCTCCCAGCCACATCCTCTCTAATGCTGGGGGCCAGGGTGTGCCTAGCAGGGCAATGTCCCACCCCAGCCTGGAGAGGGGGAGCAGAGCTAGCCCATGCCAGTCACCAGAGAAGCTCTGCTGTGCCATGGCTATGGCCAAGGTCAGCCCAGCCTTCCCTATGACAAAACAGCATCCCAGCATGGCACCTTGGTCCCAAATACCACCAGTGTGTTGGCCTCCAAGGCTGAGGTACAGAGTCTCCCCCAGGACCCGTCTGGAGCAGTGGCCACTGAGGCATGCACAGCCAGGTACCAACCCAAAAGTGGGACTCCTAACCTGCCCAGCCAGCTTCTGCAAGCTGCTGGTGGGGGGAGGAGGGTATGGGGGCTGCCATCAGCAGGTCCAGCCAGCCACGGTGCAGCAGATGCCAAGCAGCACAGCAGTGCCCACATCCACTGCCCCCTATCTTCTAGGGACCAGCTCAGCAGCCGTGATCTGCTCAGCAATCACACTGAAGGAGCCAGCCCTAACACAAGTGCAGGAAGTCGTGGGACCAGACAGTTTCCCTCCCCGATGCCCAGGGCTCTGGCTGCATGCTCATACCCCTGCTGTCACCAAAAACAGAGGCATCACTTTCACCACAGAGAAGCTGGCTCAGCCAGCATCCCATGGGATTTGCCCTGTATTCCCCTTGTTGCTCACACAGGTAGAACCCTGGTGCCAGCAACTGATCAGGGAAACCCTGCCACCCCTGCAAGGTACAAAGTACAGAAGGAGTGGCTCTGGGCACCAGCTAAACTTCAGGACTCAGTGGCTCTGGGAGGCTGTTGCTGCCAGGACTGGAGCTTGGCAGGGCAGAAACACAGGACTGGCCACAAATCTGTGCCAGTAGTGCTGTTTGGAGGATTTAGAGGAAAAATGCCACCCTGTTCCCAGCTCAGAGTGGGACGGCAGCAGTGGCACCAGGAGTTATTGTGCAACACCCCTGCACAGGGCACAGGTCCCAAACAGAGCTGGGCATGCAGCAGACCCTGCTCGACTTCAGTACCAGCTCCAAGGGGAGAGCTGCACAGTGCGAGCTGAGTGTCCATCAGGAGCCATCATTCGGCCCCTCCAGCCCTAGTCAGGGGAGGTCATAGGGTGCTTAAAGGAGTGACAAACCCATTGCTGCAGTCACTGATGTGGCAGCATGCACTCACAGCTCCGCAAGGACCTTTGTGCCCCAGGGGTGCTGGCACAGGACAACTGGGTGGCCACGGGCAGGGCAAGAACCCCCGCATGCCACCAGGCAGGCCAGCAGGAGCTAACACCTAGCCCTACTGTCCCCTGACCTCACAGGAGGGAGACCAGAGGTCCTGGGGAAAAGAATGACCACAAAACAGCAAAAGCAGTACAGCCTGGCACAGACTCCCCACTCCCAGCCACACACCCCACATCTCCTGCATGCAGTCAGCCCTTGGCTCCCCATTCCTGCTCTACAGAATGTGGGAAAAGCATGGGCAGCCCCTTCCCCCCCCTCAGCTGCACACAGGGCCAGGATGATCACCCCCTTTGCCACTCTGCCAGCTCTCCCGCAGCTCCTGTGGCAGCGCAATTCAGTGTCCCCATGCCACAGGCTGCCACCTGAGGCAGTGAGCCAAGGGGCCAAAAATACCTGCTGCTCCCTGCAGACGCTGGGTTCCTGCAGCTGGGACTCTGGCAGACCAGGTGAGTGCTGGGGCTGGGCGTCCCTACGCAGCGGAGCCCTGCTCTGCTTGCTCACACCCTCCTGGGTGTGTTTGTGGCCCGGCAGCGCTGCCGATGCCGCCTGCAGGTCTGCACAGGCTGGCAGGGACGGGCTGCCCACAGCAGGCACAGCAGCTCCGGGTCAAGGCGCGTCCCCCCAGCAGTGGCTTTGTGCCCCGCTGACCCTAGCGCAGTCTCCGCTTCGTGGCCGCTGGGAAAACGGAGAAGGGGCCCAGGGGGGCGTTGCGCACCGCAGCACAGAGGAGTTTGCAGGCAGCCCACGCTCCAGACAGATTAAGGCTCTGGGGAGAGCTCCGGGAGCGGGGCAGGCAGATGGAGGCAGAGCAGCGTGCATCGCTGGGCCTTTGGGAGTGCCTCTGTCAAAAAAGAGACTTTTCCCTTCCTTGCAGAGGAAGCCTGGGACAGGCACATCCCAGGCCACCACAGCTGGCACAGTTGATGCTTAGTAGGACATGCTTTGAATGTGAAAACACAGAGGTAAAAGTGGTTTCTTGTCTCGTGCCAAGAGAAATGTTTCAGCAGCAACGCACCTGAACTTTACTAAAACAGCAGATGAAAGGACGCTCCGAAACAGGGGCCTGATGCCACCTGCAGATGGATGGGGTGACACCCTCTGTCTCCTTGGCTCCATCCCTTGGCATGGCACAGCTGTGTCCCCCACCCTCAGTTCTAGGTCTCCACAGAGGCACAGCCTGCAGGATGAGAGCCAGGCTGCAGGATGGACACTCAGACCTTTCTGTGTCAGTGACTTGCTACGTCATTGCCTGGGATCTCAGGGGATCTCTGTGATCTCCTGCCACTTGCAAAAGAGCAAAAGAAAGCTGGTTTACAGGGAGGTGACGGCATCCTACAGTGATGCAGCAAATGCCAGGCTAGGCAGAAACCTCAGCACTCACCCTCACAGCTGGTCCTATTCCACATAGTTATTAACAGTCTTGGCACTAAACATTGAACAGCTCCAAGAAACATGCTGATCAAGTACATCTGTGAGACCTTATCAGTGAAGGGTCTGGAGTACTGCAGGAGTTGTGTAATAACACCCATTGCTCTGCACCCAAAAGAGTAAGCTGAAAGCATTGCAATAGCCAGGAATGCCCCTAGGATGAGCAAGCAGCCCTGCACCCCAAATTTTGTCAGCTGTGAGCAGCCAGCAGCAAGGTTCAGCTCCTGCATCTGCTCTGCTGGTTCTGGCACAGACCAACCGTGATGTCACCAAGCAGAACAAACCTGTGGGCAGGGGTCTTCCCGGTGGTATTGTGCCCCAGGAGAGCCCCTGGAATGCAGAGAGCCCATTTTCCCAGATTAAAGATGATTGTTGTGTTGGGGACAGGTTTGCAGGTCATGAGGAGATGAAGAAGTGTGCACTGTGGAGCAGTGAGGGACCACTGAAGCCAAGAAACAGCTTAGGCAGTGGCGAGGGGAAAACTGAGCATGAATAAAGAGACTGAGGTGTTACTGGAAGGAGGGAGGCTGGAGCAGAGCTCCTGGAGACCCAAAAGCTGTGGGCTTTAGGGGTGTAAGGTAAAGCTGATGGGATAGGCACCCCTCAGCCACGGGCAGATGGAGCAGTGGAACTGGTGGATCCCCCAGGGATCCCATCTGACCGCGCCAGGCGGGAGCCCCTTCTCACTTGAAGCCCAAACTTCGGTTTTATGGAGGGAGAGAAGCCTCCGGGGAACGCACCGAACCCCGCCGCCCGCAGTGGCTGCCTCTGCCCACCAGAGGGCGCTGTCGCCGACGCGGTAGCTCTGCCGCTCTGGAGCACCGTCCCGCACTCTATGGTCTCGCAGCCCCTCCCGCCACACCGGTGAGTCTGCTGAATGCTCATAGCCCGGCGGTGTCCGGACACAGAGCAGCTACAGAGAAGGGGAGCGGCGATAAGTCCGCTATCCCGTGTGAGCCCCCGGCTTCAGCACCGTGTGAAACGGCAGCCATTTCATTTTTAATCCCCGCCGCGTGACTGCGGGAGGCAGCCATATTGAGCGAGGGCGGAGGCGTCGTGCTGGTGCCTGTGGGCGCCATTTTGAGTACTGGCACAGGTGGCGGACGGCCGCACCGCCCGGACCCTGCCCGGTCAGTGCCGCCTCTCAGCCGCCAGGGGCCGCGCTGCCGCCGCCTCAGCTGCACGTTTCGCTCCGAGCCGGCGCCGCCGCCGTCCCCTCAGAAGGGCCCGGCCCCTGGAGCCGCGTGAGGGCTCTGGAGGCTGCTAGGGCAGCTCGCCGGGGGCTGCAGTGACCACACTCCCGCCGGCAGCTCTCCCGGGAGGCACCGCGGGCTCCCCTTTGCACAGAGGCGGGCGTCACCCAGCTGCAGGTCCCAGAGCACAGCCCTCATCAGGAGCTGCCTCAGGCTCGGGGTGTTTTGGTGCTGTAAAAAGCCAAAGGAGGTGACATGCAGTAGCATCTAGTTTGCTTCTGTCCACATTTAAAGCTCACAGAGCTGAAGTACTGCTGCTTTCTGAGGAGGGAGGTCATAGAATCATTCTGGTGGGAAGAGACCCTCAGGATCATCAAGTCCTACCATAACCTACCTAGCACTAAACCAGCATAGTCAAGCTGGCTTAGCTCTACAGCTGCCTCCCCATGAAGTCAGATGTACCAGAATTAGTTGGGAAGACAACAAAAAATAGTGTCCCCATCAGCACAGTTGAATCAGCTCATGTACAACATCACGTGCTGCATTGCTGAGACTAGGGTTTGTGCTCTGCCTTCACTTGCAAGCAGCCTCATCTGTCAGTATTCTCTCAAATTCTAGTAAAGTTATAAAAAACAATGCACAGAGGAATGTTCTAAGTGAGCAAGGAAACTTACGTTGCTATATTAGAGTTCAGCTGGTTATCTCCCTAGACTGTTAACTTGTAGAGCAGAGAAGGCAATTTCAACATACAGAAGTGGTATAATGGCTTATATGTTATTTCTTTTTTGCTAGCTGAACCAGTCACAAAGCAGTCTTTTCATAAAAAGATGTAAGCCACTCTTTAAATTACTTCTGTTTTCCCTATACTGCTTGTAATCTGCAAGAAATGTGGCTTTTATATTTGACTGTTTTGGGGGATGTTTTCCCCTCATAGTCCCATAGGACTCAAGACCTAGGATAAAAGGCTAAGGCAACACAGGTTTCTATAACCATTATTTCACACTCTCTCAGCTTGTAACTGATACCAAAAGTTTAGCCTATCACCATTCCTCCACTGTCAACACTCTGGCAGATTGTGCTTCCAGCCCCCTAGGAGCTGACCTACATAAACTGGTAGGCCAAGATCTCTCCATCACAAATCTAAAAACCCCTGCTTGCTGATAATCTGCAGTAATATAGAACTTGCCACATTTTGAAGCTATCTTGCATAGGCACAGTAAGAAACGAAGTTGTTAAAAAGTACTACTCAGAAGGTAAAATGCCTACTTATGGGAGGGTATATGGATCATGGCACTGGTCTCAATGATTTGGTTTACTTTTTCCTAAAGGCCAGAAGCTTATGCGAAATTAAAGTCTGTGGTGAACAAACTTTGGATCACAGTTTCCTCCCCCTGCCAAAGTAGGTCAGGCATGCACATTTTAAGAGTATTATCCAGCATGAGAAAAGTGTCTGTAAGGACTACATTTATTTCAACTCATAACATTGAGTTTGCATGATAGAAGAAAATCACTCGACCCAAAAATTTCACAGGTGGTCCTTATAGTTTTCATTTCCTAAGTACTTGAAAACAGCATGTGGCTGATTTTCAGGGGTGCTAATAATTCATTGTTGTAATTGAGATGAATGACAGGAGCTCTAAGGATCAAATGCTGACAAGTGTTAAGAGTTCAAGCTGCACAGTAACAGCAGATCTCACTGTACCAGCACAGCATTTGGCCTCGCTGTTTTCATAGGAATCGAACACCCCTCAAAGGTTTATGGAGATACATTTATTAATGTACAAAGGACACAGACTTTTAACAGAGCACAGTAGAAAAGCAGAAGATAATCTGTTAGTAAGCATTATACTGTATATATACAGTTAGGAAGTGATTTTTTTAGGCATTGTGTCATGGGATATCTAAAATTGATAATAAGGTAAACAAAACTTCTTGAGCTCCCTGAAAAAAAAAAAATTCATACAGGCAAGTCTTGCTTTCATTTAAAAAAATTAGTTACCAGATCCTGATATTTCTATCAGATCTGTCTTGTAAGATTTACATTTACATCACTGATGATTTCAAGGACTAAAATAATTGTTTTTGTTCAGATGTAGCCTTCCCTTTTTGGAACGTGAACTAGTTTATAATTTGAAGAAGTTTATAATTTGCCATTTCCTAGTTGCCTTATCATCGCGTACTTAAGTGAATCCAAATCTTAAGTATTACATTTAAGATACAAGAGAAGAGATGCTCAGAGGATATACTCACATGCAATTTTGCATCTTAAACTACGTATTTTTGGATCTTACATTATCTACAAAGGAAGCTGACTAATAAAACTGTAGCAGAACTGTTTATCTAACTAGTTTATTTGCTTTATAGAGATAATTAGCTTTACTGGAAGTTTAATTGTAGACATAGCTCACTGAATGGGGCAACACTGATAGTCTGCAGATGTGGTTCCACTTGCTTTGCATTGGTAAACATACTTGAACAATATCAGGGGTTTATGTTATTTTCTGACCAATATTTGTGTGGTTTTTTTTTTCTGGAAAAATATAATACTTTCATTGTCAATAACTATAAAACATCTTACCTGCCATTTCTGTTGTTCTACTACAGAAACTTCCATATTTAGTATTTTTCTGTTTACTAACTTTTAAGACCTATAGTTATTTTTGCACCAGGATAAGCCTTTGCTATGGAGTCTTTGCTTCTGATGCATCTCTAATTTCTATTCAGAGTTACATTTACTGTAGAACAGCATTTTTCCACTTTCAGGATATAAAAGTGGCTGTGAGATCACTATGTTAAGGCATGCTATGGAACACAAAAGCTGTCATCTTTTTGCTTCAGAAGCCTTCCATGAAGTGGTTACTGCTCACTACTGTTACTGTTAAGCCACACACTTCATTCCAGTGTTACTGAGGACTTAACAGTGGTCTAGATAGGGTAAGACTCTAGATCAGCATTGATGTCAAGAACAAGGCACTTGACAAAGAAAAGCTCAACTCTCAAGCTGTAACAAGCACCTACTAGGCTACAGCCCAAGCTCCTGAGCACCTGACTTATGTACTTCTTTTGTATTCAAGTATCAACACAGATAGTTGTTTAAGTCCATTCTTACACAAGGAATGCTGCTTCTGATTCCCTACTAGCCTTATTGCTCATGGGATTCTATACTCTCTATATATCCAGGCAGGAAGAACAAAGTCCCCCTACATGTCTATTTTACTTTTGCTCCCCTATTCTCATATAGGTTCTTTAAGGACAAGTAACACTTCTGAGAGTCATAATGTGCTGCAGTCAATGATGTTCACATTGTAATTCCAGTGCTACTACATTTCTTTTTCTCCTAATATCTATAAGCTATTGTTATTGGGTAGGTTCACAGAGCTGTTAAAGCCTTTCCTGTTGCCTTAAAGGAAACAATTAATTTATATCATGCACTTCTATAAAAGCAGCTTTTCAATGCATGTAATTTGTCTGCATCTCATATTTTACAATTGCTTTAAGCTATTAGTTTAGGTACTTTAAAAAAAAAAGAAAAAAGAGAAAAAGCCCCAAACTAGCACACTTACCAGATAGAAGCAGCTTCTTGTTTCAGGCTCCTTAGTATATACAACCAGCAGCTGCTTGCCATTGCCAAATTTATAGGACCAGCCTCCACAGTGCTGTGCTGGGGGTATGTTTATATAAAGGGCCCTTGCTAAGGGAGTGGTGAGTGAGTTGGTAGTGTTGGTTATATATGTGGCTTTAGATGGCTAGAGCTGTAGCTGTGTTGTGGTAAAGCCAGTATATAAAGTTGTTAACAGAGGAGTAGTTTTTATTTTTTAAAAAAGCAATGGTGTTTTAGGTCTACATTAGTCAGTTGAACTTTGTTTGTTTGCTGTAAGTACAATTTCCTGGTTGCATTTGTTTATGGCTTGTTTTCTTGAACCTCTTGAAGACCTTTTCAGTTATAAGTATCCTTGGATAAAGGCTCTGCTGAATTGTTTAATATAACTAAAATATTTCAGTATATAAAGGAAAAAAAAGGCTTTAGTAGTGTCTACTATCTGCTTTTTTTACTTGACTGTTAACTGTTATGGATAACTTTTACAAGTACCTATAAGAGCTATGTTTTGGTAACCTCTATATGGATTTTCTTTTTGAGCCTTTAACTTTTGTAATAGATTGTGGGGGATTTCTAGCTAGTGGTTTGCATTTGTGTTTTTTTTTTTTGTTTTTTTCTATTTTTTTAGTAATCAGTATCTTTGGGGCTTAGTGTTTAGTTGCCTGTGGTTTCTCATGTTGTATGTTTATGGGCATAAATTCTTATATTTTGGGGGAAAAGTATCTGCCTCTCAGATTACGGAAGGGGTTTATGCAGTTATAAAGATAATGTTTTCTTTATCACATGTTTGTTGGGGGGGAAAAAACACTCTTCTTGCACCGAAGTTATGAAAATGCAGTATAATGTTTTCTGATTTGCTTTTTGTGAGACCTGGGCTGCAAGAGTTGCTGCATTTTCAGATGGAGTGGTTGTCAGCATGGGAAGGCTTGACATCCTGGCTGAGCTGATCTGATGAAGCGTTGCTACCAGAAAGTATAGCAGAAAGTTATTTGAATTGTTTTCCAGACCAGTGCTTTGGCTTCTAGTTTAGGGACCTGCTGCAAATGACTGATTCTGGCATGTTAGGTCTGTCTTGTAGCTTTTGCAGGTAAATACTGTCTAGAATCAGTGTTTCTCTGCTGTCAGCTTGAAGTGGCTGTGCCTGTTTGAGCCTGTAGAGTAGCTAAATACCATTTCCAATGAGTAAAGAGAATGTGCTGTGGGAATGTATTAACAGCTTAAATAACTTGTAATGAACTATATCTCTGGAGGTCCATTCTTAGTTACTTGGGAAGTGATTTTCAAGTAGACATGTATGTGATGCTTTCTTCTAAGCTTATTAGCTCCTAGCTTGTTCCTGGTAAGTTTTAATTCATGATTGGAAATAACACTAGAATAAAAAAACTAATACTTCTAGGTTGTTCTACTTTTGAGTCAGAAAAAGCATCACAGATTCATATATAACAAAGACCAGATAAATAGTAAACTAGGAGGTAGTGGTACTTAAACCAGCATGTGTGTATCACTGGAACTTGGTGGATTCAGGTGGGTAGGATATATATGGCAGGAATATGACACTAATGCCTACCAGTAATGAACTTTATGCTTAATTTTGTTTTGCTTAGCTACTTCAACAGAATGGAGTATTTTTGGCAATTAATTTACTATTTGTATCTATCAGTGTGTTGAGCTTTCTGAAGTATTCCTAGCTTTTGGTTGTGTGTTGGCTAGCTATCTATTAGGTCATCATTTACCTAATTGGTTTTTCTTTTGTTAGTGTTAATTGATGGTTTACCATGGATTAGCTGCCATCCAGGCATGGGTTTGAAGAACTTCTGGGTGATTTCCAAACAACTACTCACTGTTCTGCACTTGTACCTCTGGAGTGATGGATGTTACTTTGTTTGGTACTTTTTTTACTCAGCTTGCTTATATTTCACTCTAATGCAAAGCTCATGCAGCTAACTACCTTGTATAGTCGAATGATGTACCAATTGCTTTCCCCAACAATGTAGCTGATGATAACATCTCAATTTGCTTTTTATGCCTTTTGCCAAGTTATCCTTGAGTTTTGCTGTTACATTAACTATTTGATCTTGTGTCTGGAACAGACTGTAATTTGTATTAGGAAATGAAAATAAAGTTGCAATTCTTGTCTCCTGTGTTGCAACAGATGTGTTAACCCTCACTAAGAACTTCTAGGCATCCCGGTAAACTGCTCACTAGATAAGGTACTTGTACAGAGATCTAATATCAATTCACTGAGCTTACCTTGATTTTGAAGAAGGTGCTTGAGTGCTCAGAAGGTGTTCTGTTCATTTGGCAGGACTGGGCTGGTCCATGGCTTCCAAGTGCACAGTGGGTTTAGAATTTGTGAAGTTCATGAAGAGCTCTGCCTTCTTGATCACTGCAGGATGGTGCTGATGTGGGAAAGTTTGTCACCTGAGGTCCTAATCTCCAGTGCTGGGAAGAAAAGAAGCATACCTGGAAAAAAAGTCTTAAGAGCAAGTCCTGAGAGGACCTTCAATGGCTGAAATGGATACTGTGATGAAAAAGGCCCCTCTCTACATTTGCAACTGTCATACTTGGAGCTACTGTCATGGATGGTACCTCCTTACATTTGACATTATACAGCCAAAGATGAAGGCGATTGTTGCCTCAGGTACTCACACTCATTTGCCTTGTCAGATACAGACAGATGGTTGTGAGGAACTGAGAATATGTAGAGCTCAGCATGAAGGGCATTTGTCTTGGCACTCTAGCTGTTTTGTCACTGTCAAGCTTTGTTTCTACATTCTGCAGAATTACACAGAAGCTGAGTGAGTACTGCATGTGTTTGAGACAGTCCCCACATGTGAAGGCTAGCATAGGAGAAAACAAAACATGCTTGTTTGCAAAACAAAAGAGGTGGTGAGGAGAGTGTAGAAGAATGCATTCAGGATGAATCTAAATGGAACAAGCTGAAAATAGGGATGCAGCAGTGACTGAAGCTTAAGCTGAGAGCTCTAGTTGTGTGATAAAATGTTAGGAATAAAACTGCAAAATGTAGATGAGGCCTTGTGTCCAGACTGAGTAGTGTGTGACACTGGCATTCTTCTTCTGAATGTTGTTGGTAAATCAGTGGTTTGAAAAAAATAGTGCAAAACTTGCAGAAAGATTTTGAGGTATTTTCCAGCTCTCCTGAGCACTTTTGGAAACCCAGGTTTAGATGAAACTCTGATCTAGTCTGTGGTTAGCAGAGGCTACTGTGTGGTTCCTACTACAGTGTAGTCTAACCTGTCCCTCCCATACCTTGTGGTGCCACAGGGGTGCTTGCTAGGTTCTTCTTATCTTTGCTTTTGTGATCATTAATTGCTATGTTTGAACAGGACAGCTTGAATAAGCTTTAAGGAGTGTTAGATTAGGCTAAGAATCGCTTAGTGCTAACTGCAAGCTCTGGCTTATTCCTGTTCTGCTCTGTTGTAGTGTAAATACTTGTGCTGATTTGCACTGTTTTGACAGTCAGTTCTGTAATATATAAGCTACCTTTTCAGATGCTTAATTAAATATTTCAAATATCCTGACTAGAAATGCTTTAACCTAATCAGAATACTGCTTGAAGTTACTGTTACCAGAAGTGTATTTCCTTGAGTTATTCGCTAACTCTATTCTAATGACATCAACAGCTGGACTGCTAAATGCTGTTAATGAAATTTTTTTTCCCCCTCTAACTACAAACATTTTATCACATCAGTCCATCTAAATATTGAGAAACACTGACTTTGCAAAAACAGTAGCAGGTGAGAAATTCAATCCATGTTGAATTTCAATAGGCATTATCAAAACTCAACAGCATTATTTGAGAGAAAGGGTTTTACTGCAAAAGCACAAGTCGAAGTATTTAATGATAAAAAATGAGGGACAGAAGATGCTTCTCAAAAGAGCACTATCTGGCACAGGAACAGTCAATTTGCAGGAACAAAATGGTCAGAGCAGAGAATGGAAGTGATCAACACCTCATTGCCCAGACTGCAGTATCATTTCTTTGGAAAGTGGTTCTGTCATGTCCTGACTGGTGGTGGAGAAAGCTGCTCTTTATCTGATTACAGAGCCTTGGAGTATCATTATGGAGGATGCAAGTCTTAACCTTGATTTAACTGGCATAAATGACTATGCTGTCCAAAGGAAAGGTCTTAGGATTCTGCACTTAGGAGGGAAAATGATGTAGATATTAGCTGTGCATGGTAGTGTGAAATGAGAATTGCAGAGTTCTTGGAGAAAGGCATTTGGGTTCTTTGGTTAGATTATGGCTGGCTGTATGCAGCAGCAGATACAGCAGGTTAAACAAGCAAGGTCAGCAGATCAGCAACTGGAAGCCTGTCCAGTAATCCACACATGCAGTGAGAATATAGATAACTTCATAAATAAGAACACCACCGTGATTTACAGTAACAAAACCAGTGAGGGCTGTACTAAACAAACAGGGGTAAGAGCACTGGACTTTTCTGAGCTGCTGTTAGGAAAAAACATCAATGTGTGTGACCCAGTGGGTAATCAATTTTTGGGTGACTGTAGGCTGTTTGTAAGTAGGTTGATTTGAGTAACTGATCTTGTCTGTCCTAATCCAATGTTTGTTTTAGTCAGAATTTCCTTTGACAGACAGCTGACAGCCATGTCTCTATTCCAGCTGAAATAATTGTGCCTGAACTACCAGTGGGGGGAAGCAAGACTGCTGTGTACTCAGAAAACTCTATAAATATTTTAGCTAAATTATCTGTTCAGATTCGTGGTGTTTCAAAGTGAAGCTTTTTGTATGCTCTAGAGCAATGAATCAATTTTGTTTTTAATGCCCATCTGTGCAACTTGCTTCCCTGAACTTTGTTGCTGAAATTGCCAAAGGTATAAGTGAAGAGCCTTGAAGAGGAGACAAGTTGTATTGCTAATATTAGAAATAAATAACTGTAAGTGCCCTAACAACTGCTAGGCTGTACTAAGCTTTAGTGCACAGAAATAACTGTCCCCATTGTATCTTTCTTGTTTCTCTAATAAGTTTAAGTAATTAGAGAAGATTCCATTAAGGATGCCAGATTTCTCATCCTCTCAGTGTGTGTATACACATGCATATGTGTAGGAAAGGAAGAAACTGTTAGAAACAAAGCCCTTTCTGCAGCAAGTATTTGGTTTACCTGGGAGAGGGTTTACTTTGAAGGGCTGCCCAGAACTATGGGTTATGCAGTGATGTGATTTTTTTCCCCCCACCCCCATCACATTTTTCATTTTAAGTTTATTTGGCACATTTGCTTGAATCAGGCAGAAAATGAGTCCCACCCCATCTGGCATGATGCCTTAATTTTCAGCATGCTGAAGGCAACTCAGTGGTTATACACAGCTTTCCTGGTACCTCACTTGTGCTTAGGGAGGACATGTTGAGTATGAAATTGAGTTAGACTGAGTAGTTCCCAGCTGAGAGAATCTGTGCAGGGGGGTACCCAAAAGCTGCTGATAGTCTTTTAGGCTGATATTAACTAATGCAGGAGATGGTAATGAATGTGCTCAGACTTTCAATAACCTGAGCATTTCCTCACCCTACAAAACTGCTCATGCACAGAAGTGATGCCACTAGGTTTGCTCCTACCCCTAAGGTACAAAATTAAGGACTGCAAGCCAGACTTCTTGAGTTCTCTTCCTTGCTCTGCTCTTCTTTCTGGCAGAGGACATCTGGTTTCGTTTCTCCGTGACCTCTGTGGGAAAATTTTACATGGCCTAAGGACTCACCTTCAGATGTGGCCAGGCCACTTGGAAAGTGGATAAGGGAAAAAAAAACTGTCTCGGACTCCATCAAACTAAAAATAGGTCGGTCTGAACAGAAATTCCTGCAGTGTGTGAATCCAGCCCTGTACTTCTGAAGTCCAAGCTGCAAGCTGTTTTGCATTAAAATATTCTGCTGCTACAGTGGTGTCTGAAAATTACTGTGGATCATTTTATGGAAGCAGAAGTCTTGACAGGCTTCCGTCATAGGGTTTTTCTTACTACAGTTGACATCTACTATACCTATGTAGTTTATAAGGCTGACTGAAATTATTTATTAATCTAGGTTTTATACTAGAGAAGAAAAATTGTGCCAGAATTCTCTAAATAGGTTTGATTCTACTATGTTGATGAATACCATATATCTTGTCAATGTATTGTTTACCTTTCTACATCATGCAGGAAGCCTGAAATGTTACTTGGTAGGGAATAGTCTTGCATCAACTGATTAAAAAAAAAAAAACCCAACCAACCAAACACAAGGTAATATTTATAGTGAAACGTTCCAATATGTTTTTCCAAACAATGTAGATAAAAACTACAGTGTCTCTTTAATGCTAAAATATGTTTCTTCTGGAGACCAAACCAGTTGCTGCCCTTATTTGAAAGTGTTTAAATTTAGAGCAGGAAAGAGTCCAATATTCAAATTATCCCAGAACCTGTTATCAACAAGCAGAAATCCCACTTCTTGTTTTAGAGTTGCCAGTTGGCTTGTGCTCAGGGGGCATTACAGTGTGAAAGCTTTGTGGCTAGAAATGATGGATGGTTGTGCAGCTGGATAAATTGTTTTCCTTTTGAGGTGAATAAAGTGTGGTTCTTGTTACTCTAAAAGCATAATACCTGTATTCTATATAGGACTTCATCCTTTCTGTACCTTTTATTTCCTGATGGCAAAGGTTGTGGGAGGATAATTAAATTATGTGGACAATTTAGGCAGGCAGAGATGCAATAAGTTTTTTAGGTTAACATCATCTTTAGTGGATTTTCCTGACTTTCAGTATAGTGACAAAATGCTTCAGAACTGGCCAATCTGTTGAACAGTCTGAATCCAGTGTTGCAGAGGCACATCTGGCACAGATAAATGTAGCTACATCAGCATGAACAGTTAAATTTCTGTCCCATGTCTGGGGAAGGCAGTCATCCACTAACTCAAACACAGCAGGAGTATCAGTTGGAGAATTCAGGCTCTTTGTACCAGAATGATTTATTATTTTCTCTACCTTTGTTCTAGTCCCTGATCTGAAGTTCAACTTAGTTGATTTTGTAATAACTGGTAAAGAAATGACTAACATGGAACTAGGACTTCAGTGTTAGGGGTAACACTGGAATAGTGGAAATGGGAAATCTTTCTATACATATGAAACTGTGTAACCCCATCTAGGTGTTCCTGCTCTGGCAGGGGATTGGACTGGATGATCTTTCAAGGTCCCTTCCAATCCCTGACATTCTGTGATTCTGTGATTTGCTTATGGAATCTTATGTTAAAACTGAAATGAAGGCCTGTGAGTGATTCAATGCCTTGAGTCAGCTGTGATTGTGTGGATTAATTCAAATGGTTGAGATGGTTGATTAAAAGCAAAGGAGGAGCATCAGAACTGAAATTGTTGGAAGCGTGTGGTGTTTAGCCTCTTCCAAACTTAAATATTTGAAAAAAAAAAAATCCTCTGTATATTAGCTTTGTCATTTGAGGCAATTTGATGAACCCTTGATTGAAACACCTCTGCCAGAGCCAGTGGGTTAATGCTGTGCATGATCTAGGATGCATGGTTGTATCTCACAGGAAAAGCATTTCTTGATGTGACTAGAGAGAGTACGATGGTCCTCAGATGCTAGGAGGTGAGCACATAGACTATGGGATTACTTTGCATTTCCAGTGTCTCTGGAGTAAAGGTAACATTCAATATGAATCTGTTCAGCTGGTCAGTTACAGTATTTCAGATACACGCAAACTTCAGTGTTTAGCAATTCCTATAGTCAGTAAATTACCCTAATTGAAGGGAAGGATATAAAATTATCAAAGGCTATTTCTGCCTTGACTTCTTTAAAAGTAGGAAACACCATGTAAGAGATGAAGACCTGGAAGGGAGCTAGTGCTCTCTTAATTCTGCAGACCAGTGATTACAGGTCATACTTGATCTGAGTCAGGCTGTGGAGTTTGCTCATCTGTGATGTTCTGTAGGTTGGCATGTTCAAGGAGTTAAAGACCATAAACATTTAGGTACTGTGACTTATGGGCAATGCTACTTATTTTGAATATGCAGTCTTGATGGTATGCTTTACACGAAGTGCTTTGAAAATTCGCTTAAAATTTAGCCAATTTGAAATAAAGGATTAGGTTTCCAACTGAGGCAATCTGTTGGAAATTCAGCTCTGTTGGTTATCACCAGCCACTTAGAAAAGATGATGTACTCAAACAGTCTTGAATACAGCTTTCCCCAACCAAGGGAGTAAATATGTTCCTGTCTCTTTGCCTGCTCTAGAATACCTCTGAGAATGGAAGGACTGAAAATGAATTAAAATAAATTTTTCTCCTTCCATATCCATTGTGCTTTTGGAGTTCCTTCCTCCTACATTTCTGAAATGGAAGAGCTAATTGCAAATATAAAAAGGAGACTGCAAAAAGTTGTGGTTTAGTGTTGTAGATATTTACCAAGGAACCCTTTAATTTCTCAGATCAAGACTTTTGGCTAATGCTTATATTTTTAGCTGTTTGGGGATTTACTTAAGCAATAACTACTTTGGGTACATTATGTAGGTGTTATATATTATGTTAAATCCTGAGCAAGGCTCCCAGAATGGTCGACATGTAGTTAACAGAGCTACTTAAAATTAATATGACCTTTAATTTGGTGAAATATTCTTATGACTTATTTCTGAAGGTTTTTCCTTTTGTGCAAGGGCTAGATAATTGTTGCACTTTGTTTCTGTAAAAAACCAAACAAAACAAGAATCTCCAGATGGCTATTGTTAATAGGAATGAGTTTCTTATATTTCAGTGTTCTTACACTGATGTTGTTGAGATAAGCAGATGGGAGATGTGTGTTGTGAAGAAATGAGGTATAACCAGAGTTATTTCAAAATGCATGCTGAGCTTTTGTTTAATCTGTTATAGCATTGCTGCCAACAAAGGATTGGTAATGTTGATTTTATATTGCTGATTTGCTGCAATACTAATACATCTAAATCAATAAGCTGAGGTCATTATAGCCTTTTGTTCACATAAAACCATCTATAATCAGCAATCCATTTTTCTTGCAGGAAGAGCAAGGTTTCTGCGAGCATATTGTGTCTGTATGTGTATGTAGAAAAGAAAACAGCAAAAAGCAAAAACTTGAATACTGCTACCATGGGATCTCACTTTAAATCTGTTGTAACCTAAGCAGAGATGGCAGGTAACAGCCTGACTGCAAAAGCTACATGAGGTGACTTTGTTTTTGTTTTGTTTCAAAAACATAGTTGCATTTGGTCACGGAGGGATGAAGCATTTGGAGTAACCTCCTAGATGGCAGGGGACTGGTAACCCAGATGGTTCTTTCTCGCTCTTTGTTAATCTCCTACACCAGTGTCTTGTGTTAATAAAGTGACAGAGTTGTCCTTCCCTCTTCCCTTTGGAGAAGGGCCTGATGTCTCTTTTACAGACCTTAAGGGAATTCTCTGAGGAGCACAACTGGGGTTGTTGACAACAGAGGTGCATTTTTGTACAAGAGCATGTGCCGTTCCTGGTGGTGTTCCAAGTCAAAGCAATATTTTTGTCAACCTGTGTTGGCAGTGGGTGCATTAATCTGCCCTTGGTACCTCTTGAAGTGTGTGCTCTGGATCCCGCTTGTGCATCAGGCACCTCAAATCTGTTATGCAGTTGGTTTTCACCTCTGTGTGTATAAAGGTGTGTGTGTACTTGAGGGCCAGGGCCCTAAAAACCAAGGGCATCCTTGATTTCAACCTGAGCATATTGGATGAAACTTGCCTGAGATTAAATGGCATGTGAAATAATGTTTAGCTGGGAAATATATGAATTTACTGCTGGTGAATGGAATGAAAACAGCTTCTAATAATAAAAATAAAGCACCATGTTGAAGAAACTTAAACAGATATTTAGTGATGCTTCTGCATACAATGTGATAGTGCAAATGAGGTTGCCAGATGGCACAAAACAAACTTGCATAGATCTTAACAAAATAAATGACACTTCTTACAGTGAAAGCCAACAACAAGCAGAAATCCTCATAATGCTTTCTTTTACAGTAATAGAATATTCATAAACAAAGAATAGATTCCAGACTAATCTATCACTGCCAGAGGGAGGTGCCAACATCTTAAGTTTTAAAACTTTTGTCTTTGGTTAATTTTTCAATTCATCATTAAGCAATAAGAATAATAACTCAAGCCCTTATTTGAAGGAAGCTGTTACTCCAGTCTGTTCTACTTTAATAGTAGCCCTCTAAACAAACATGGATAGAAAATTTCAGACATGCGTAACTAAAAAGAAGTATAAGTAACTTTGTAATGCTGCCAGGGCCTGAAATTAAAGAACTAAGAGACAGAGATACTTATTCCATTGGCGTCTGCATGGCATTAAAAGGCAGATTATATTGATTCTTTTGACTTTGAGAGAACATTTGCTCCTAATGATTAAATGAATTGTTTTTATACAAAGGTTCAGTACTTCAAGGGGCAGCATGTATTATTGCTTACATTATTACTTGATTGCACCTGCTTGGAAATTAATGGTATGAAACCATTTAAAATTGTACATAATAATGGAGGATACTTGCTCATCTTGGGTATTAGTCTGTGAAGGACTAGAGTATTTTATATTAAAATAATCTTATATTAATTTTTTGACACACTATGTGTGATGGACTGATGAATTCAATTTCATGTTGGTGTTGCTTTTTTGAAATAAATATGAGTAATTGCAGAGGTATGTGTTAGTCTCCTCACACAAGTTAAAACCTTCCTACACCTTCCTGCCCTATCCCTGGGGGACACGAATGTGCTGTGCTGTTGGACTGGGCAGGTTGGGCCTGGAGGAAAGAAGCGCTGTGCAGAGCTACATGTGTGTCCCAGCTGATGCTGCTGGAGAAATGGAAGTTGGGCAAGACTGAAACTGTTCTTCAAAAGGCTGGAGTGACCTTCATACAGGTAAGAGCAGGATCCTGGGAAAACTGTAGGAATGAGATGGTTTAGCTGACACCCAAGGGCTGGGGATGCAGGAGTAGAAGCTCTGAGCTGGACTTGGAACAGAGGAGAACACTTGCTGTAGTCCAAGATGGACTGTTCTTCAGCCGACCTCTATGTGGTCTTGATACTCCTATGTGCTCTAAGCACCTCTTAGCAACTTGGAGATGCAACCTCTTCTGACTCATGGAGCATCATCATCATGTTGGGAATGTAACTCTCATATTCATGGCAGTAAATGCACCATAAGAGCCTTAAGTATGAAGAATTTGAATGGAAGGACTCCTAAACTGGAAATAAGTTTTGTGGTAGGGAGCTGCTGTGTTGGAGACCTCATCAGGTGATTTTTCTCTTCTGGAGTCTTGTGTCTTAACACCTGTCTTTACTGAAAGCAGATAGCGACCTTTTTTCCTATGATAAGCAAATATCTGTGCAGAAAGACTTCAGGTGAGATAAGCCTCAGCAACATGTGATTAAACAAGTGCCCAGGCAATCTAGAGCATTCTGGAGTGCAGAGACCTGCTGGGGAGTACAAGCTGCTGCTGGTAGTATGTCCATCTGGGAACTGCAGTGCTCGGGGGTGGCTTTTGGGAAGGATGCTACTCACAGGTGCAATCAAGTGTCCTGCTGCAGTGGGCAGATGGTGGTGATTCACTTCACAGCTCAGAGTAACTGTTGAGGACACAGGCATTATTGGGGATTTATGTGCCAGCAAATGACGAAACATTTGATCTTTAAATCCGTTTAAATACCTAAAGATCAAGTCTCCTGAATGGGATTTAAAAAAACCAAAACCACAAAACAACAACAAAAACAACCAAAACCCAAACCAAACCACTTAAAAACAGTGTGAATTTCTTAGTCACTGAAACTAACGAGACCAGCACCTTTTGTATCTGTCTAGTGACTAGACTGTGGTTTTAGCACTATACTGTGCTCCTTTCCTGTGCTCACTTTTTAAAACAATATGGTGCTTCTTGATACTGGTCTCCTTCTCAGGGGCTGTCTTGCTTTTTTCTCACACCAAAATGGTGCAAGCATGGAAACCCAGAGTGAGCCAGAATGAGGGTATCAGCAAAATGTTGCACTAGTGCCAGTCTAGCTTGTTAGCATTACAGCATCTCAGAAAGCACTGGTGCAGCTCAGCATGTGCATCCTCTTCTCTACACGTGCTGTGATGGCCCAAGCCATAGAATGGTCATGCTTGGTTGGGTTCTTGCATCAGAGCTCTTCCATATGCATGGAAAATTTTCTCCACTGAGTATCTCCATCCACACTATGTAGGAGTTAGCCTCTCCTGTGAAAACTCACCCTGAGACAGCAGAAGACTAAAGCTGTTTTGCATTACTTCTTGGAAATGTGAGGACACAGGGCTGGAAATGAAAGCTGAATGCTGCCTGGAGGGTGGCAGAGTTTTCCTGTTTTGCTCCATTTCTCTCCTTAGCTGTCTCTTTTCCCTGTAGGTACCATGGTCTTTGATGCACATCCCTAGGAATAGGGCTCAGTAGCTGTGTTCCTTCCCTTTGGGTAAGGATCCTAAAGATCATCCATATCATCCACTAGAATGGAGATAGCTGCCAGCATGATGTACTTGCTTTGATACTGAAAAAGCACTTTTCTAATACATGTATATCTTATGCCCCAACAGTGTTCATTTCTGTATAGATATGCCAGTGTTGAGGGTAAGAATACCTGTCATCTCCTTAAGTTCCCTGTATGTCCCTATTCCTTGAGTGTACATAGTAGGCAAACCACCTATACATGTCTTCCTGCAACACAGGCCCCATTCTTGGAGCATGTGGTCCACCTGTCATTAGGAGAATGATGTAAGTGGATTATTAATGACATAAACTGCTTTGAAATTAGTTGAGCCCTGAACCCAGTGCAGTAGTTGCACTGAGGTCAGAACATAGAGGTGAAATACACTATGTATTTAATGAGAGTGTAAAGGCTAAAAGTACTTGCAAGGTACAAAAGCTCATAAGGAAACAGCAGAGGAGAGGTAATAAACAGTAAAAGGAGGAGACCCTGTTAGTTCCTCTCCTTGGATTTGCTGTCAGGGTTGTGATGAAGCACCAGGGCTGGTGTTTACAGTTTTGCCAGATACCAGGCCCATCTGATATTTCCCACTGTTTTATTTTCTTTCCTTTTGGTTCTTAGTTGATTTGCCTCTTAACCTTATGCATTATACCTGTTATTATGCACTGTTGCTAAACTGCTGTTCCATTTGCCTTGTTTTCTGCAAAATGTTTTGAATTGTGTTGAAATTGTTCAGCAAAGCCCCTGTTGTTTCTTAGCTTTTCAGCAGTGCAAGCTGTTCTGACTTGCAATGGGGAGCCAGATTTGGGGCAGTATTGATCATTCTTTCCCTGTTTGCAAGGCAGGGAAGACACAGCAAGGGATTTTAACCTCTCTTCTATTAAGTCATTGTAAAAATATCTTAAATAGAAAATGTTCAAACACCACTGGTGAGAGTGTCTCAGGAGTTTCTGAATGTATTGTTGTCACAGGAGTCTCTTGAGTAAATAATTGAATAAATTTCATTCTTGCAGTGCAGTACTAGACTACTGAATAAAAAAGCATAACTGATATTTTTATGCCTTTTTTATTAGGATTAGCAGGACATTTGGGAGCATTTACTTATTTATCCTTCTTTGTACTTTGTTGAATGTTTGTACGGCACCATTCTGTGCTAACTCAAATCTCAAAGTGAGTAAAAAAAATAATGGACTACTTTTACTAGGAGAGTCATTGCATTAGGTACTGGACTGCTCCCACCTGAGATGGTAAGTGGCTCCAAGTTGTGAAATGATAATGGAAATTTGATGAAAGGTACTGAATTTACAGAACTAGTTACATGATGTTTGTAACATTGTAATTCACAAGCCAGATTTTTTCTCCCTCTCGAAACATATGATAACAAATCGAGAGGTTTTCTTCAGCTCTTCCAACAACCAGTGCTTAAATTTATGGAACTACTGTTGAATTCCTCAGCTATGGCTGCCACAATAAAACATTTTATCACTGGGTGGTCCCCTCTGATACTGAGCTGTATGGCAGTTTTGAGCATCAGGCCAGTTGTTTTTATTTCAAGCTGCATCTTTCCAAGGTTAGTGGTGTGTAAAATTAACGGTTTATTGTCAGGGAATTCTGGAAGATTGCATAGGTTTAGTCCTAGGATGATAGAGAACTTAGGGTAGCTAGGCTGAGAACCTACTGGTGGACTATCATGACTGATCATAGCTCTGCTTCAAGAACAGCAGGTAGAGGATGTGCATACCCTGAAAGAGATGCTACTATGTGCCATTAGACTGGACAAAGAAGGATTTCAATTGTGCATTTTATTTGTATTCGAAGTGTTGCTCTTCTGTGTTTGCTGTTACTAGGAGGCATCTTCCTGAGGTTAAAGATACACTCAGGATAAAAAAATTCTTTTTTTTTTTTTTCACCTCTAAATTCCTGTAAATGAAAACTTCACCCTATTGTCACATGCAAAAGATGGAGCTTCTGAAGTCAGTGTGTAGAAGCTGGTGATACTGGAGTGTAGCATAGCATGTTCTCATGCTGCAAGTGTGTGGAATGGCTGAGTAGCGGTGCTTTCTGGAGACTGCAGGGAAGATGGCCATTCTTGCACTTGTTTATTCTAGCTTTTCACTTGTGTAAATTCTGTTTAATGAAAAAGCTGGAGTGAAGGGTGGCTGTAGGAGGAGGTCAAAGCAAGGACAGTTTTGAGACCTGTAGCAACCTCTGTAAGCAATTACCTTGTGATCTAACTTCTCTGCTCTAATGTGTAAGCAATGCTACAGATGCCTGGGCTGTACCAGGACACCCAAGATCTGGTATGCCACACCATGCTGTACAGATGTAGTCATGACTATAGGCTAGAGCTGCCTTTCCTTGAATCCTTGCAGTCACTACTGAACAAACTTTGTTTCTCACAATGTAAAACACCAGCAGTCCACTATTAAGCAATATCCCGCCTCTGGTCTCAGCTTCATCTGCATGTGGACTCAACAGAAACTTTGTGTCAGAGGATCTTGTCTCTGTGAGAAGCAGTGGCCAAGAACTAAGCAGGTACCTATGTCTATAAGTTTCTGTAAACAAGTAATCATTGCAATCTTTGCAGAGGGTCTAGAAAGGTGAACAGGATTATGAGACGCTACAAACTTTGAACAAAGCCTTGGTCCTGAAAAAGGCTTGGGACCTGAAAGTTCTTGGGACTGAGATCTTTTGGTTACTTTATTTGGTGCACAATGTTTTTCTCTCCTGCAAAGCTAAGGCAGCAAGTTCTAGAACCAGGTTATAAAAATCTTTCCAAACACAAAAGAAAAAAAAAAAACAACAAACCAAACCAAAAAACTGAAGCCCAATAGCTAAAGCCCAAACAACAAAAATCCTCTGCTGCCCTTAAGGCATAAGTGCTGTTATGTCACCCAGGGTTCACTGTTGCCCAATAGGAGTTGGTCTGTAGCCTGGCAGGTCCCTTGCCCCTCTGCATTGCTGTATCACAGAGCAGGGCAGACTCTCTGCCAGCTCCCTTGAGGGTCCCTAAGCCCCTCTACACACTGGGAAGCCTGGAGTGGGGTGAAGACCAGAACAGCCTTCTGGGGAACTTAACATTAGTCAAGTTGGAGTGTTGTCTTTGTGATACCTGCGTTGGGTTATCTGGGAGACACATGCCTTCTCAGTGTGAAAGATGCAATTCCATGTCCAGGAGCCTGCTTTGGCACCTTGCTGTTATGTATCATGTAGGGGAAAGTGAGAAAGTTAAGTCAGTTGGGATGCGTCATTATCTACATGGTGGGGACAGCTTTCTGCTGATTAGTCTGGGTTCAAAAGTGTGTGATTTCTACCCCACATTAGCTGGTCTTAAAAAATGGCTAAGGCCAGGGAGGAAAGCAGTTAGCCAGTCTATGGCTTCACTGGGAGGTTAAGGGAAAACTTACAGTCTGGGCATTGTTCC
Organism: Patagioenas fasciata; assembly: GCF_037038585.1. Lineage (NCBI taxonomy): Eukaryota > Metazoa > Chordata > Aves > Columbiformes > Columbidae > Patagioenas > Patagioenas fasciata. The sequence goes on from NC_092530.1 coordinate 19,450,247, forward strand.
AGGTAGATTCAGTGGAGACAAACAAATGTTCTCTTTCTGTAGCTACAGCTAATGTATGTTTCAACAACAGATATATCTCATGAAAGATACTATATCTATTGCAGCTTGGAACACTTTTCTCTTTGGGTACTCAATTCTATGAAAATTTTTGTACTGCATATCACCTGAAAGATTAATTATTTTACAATATTTCATGCAAAGCTTGTAAATGTCACAAGCGAGAGAGCGGGGAAAAAAAAAGAACAGAGTCTTATCAGGAAACTAAAAGAAAAATACAGATGACCCACATCAATCTATAGGGAGAAGACAGCATTTCCACAAGTACAGGTGGGTACAAATAAAGGTGTGATTAAATCTTCTTCCCTTAATAATCAGCCCAAAAATAGATTAGCCCAAGAAGATCTGAAAAGACTTCTGAAGGCAACTGGGGACACAAATCTTAACTGCTTTTGAGTTGGTATTTGTATAGTCCATGAAAAGGAGGGTATGGTATGGTGCCTGCAATAGCACGGTCTGATTGTCAAGGTCTGGGAAATTGTGCAGCTCTTTACTGTGACAGCCAGTGTCTGCTGGGGATCTGTAATCTAAAATACAGTCTCTTATTTCTTGATCTTTGGATCAGAGCGGAACTAAACTCTTCAGCTGGGGGCTGGGAGAAAAATGAGAATATTTAAGTGCCTTGCAAATGCTTCGGTTACTATTAAAAGAGGCAGTAAAAGATTATTGCAAACTACATCTGGCCACAGCAACTGTGGAAGATGCTAATATATTTGTCATTCTAAGTACTTTTTTGAAATACCAACAGAGAATAATGCTACTTGGAACTGCATTATTGCCCCCTCATTAAGCAGAGCTGGAACCAGCTGGAGAGTTGCTTTGGAGCCAATAAGGCTTGTTGTGTGATGGCCTTTTCCAAAGTTTTGGCAGAAGAAATACAGATTCTGATATGCTCCCCAGGCTCACGTGTGCTCCCTGAGCATCTGGCACCATCACTGTGGGGGCCGTGAGGATGAAGGGGAACCTGGTGACTTGGCCAGGTGTGCTTGCTGCAGCCTTGGGGCAACCATTCTGTCATTGATTGTTCTGAGACTGTGATGCTCAAGATGGCCTATGAGTGAGAGGTTGTCCCTAAAGTTTTATGGTTTTATGGCTGGCTGTTGAAATCATCACAAGGAAACCATGGGCACTAGTGCAGGGTGTCAAATGCATTTTCACCAGGGGCTACATCAGCCTCGCAGTTGCCTCCAAGGGGCTGAATGTAATTGTAGGACTGTATAAATGTGGGAATAACTGAGGCTGATGTGGTGAAAATGTGTTTGACACCCCTGCACTAGTGCATGCAGCAAGGGAAGGCCCAAGGGAAGAAATATTCACAGGCTTGTCTGCTGGCTAGGAATTGGTTCAGTAAGCACAGAGGCACAGGACAGAGGCACAAGTGCCAAAAGTTCTGGCTTGGAAATGGCTAATTGTGGACTGGTTGTGGCTAATAATGTGTGTGGTGTTCTTTTTTTGTTTATTTTTTTTTTCCTCTGAGTGTGTTAAGGGTGAAAGTTCCTGTAGCTTCTGACCACATAGCTGTGCTCTCCAAGGACAGAGCTGAAATATTGAAAATGTTGGCATTTGGAAGCCAGAATGAAGAAACTATACTTCATTGAAAGTGCCTTTGAGTGCTCCCTGCCCACTCATTCTTGTGTGGCTTTTAGACAAATAAGCACTGATGAGGAGTGTCCTTCATTGAGGATTTCCTGGTTGGCTCCACAATGATAATTTTTTGGCCATGTTTGCTGCCATCTAGTTAACTTATTCTTCAGAAGACAAAGATTCTCACTCCTAGCCTGGATATCTGGATTTTATTATGTAACAAAAGTCAAGCAGGGGCAGAGGGAATTGAAGGCGTCAAGCAGGAATTAATTCAAAAGTGAAAGGACAGTATTGACCTACAAGCTAGCAAACTTATACAGGATCCTTCTTACTAATGACAAAAAACATTTGGCCTGTTCCTATGGTCTTAGGCGGGGAAGCAGCTTTGTCCTGAAGTGACTTGCTGTGCTTGGGTTGGGGTTGAAGTTTGTAGCTGTACTTGCACCTGCAACACTGATGGGAAGGCAGAGCTATTGGAGGTCGCTGTGGTGTGTAGCACAGAACCATGATTATTCAGCAGAAGTTGACTGGGAGGTGCCAAGTGCTTGATGCACTTCTGAGTTACTCTATGACAGGCAAAACTTTTGATTAGCTTAGATTCCTGATTAAAAACTGGAAAGAGATAGAATAAAAAAGCTAAAAAGCATTCCTATGGTCCAAGCAGTGACTGCTGCACAGAGTGAATACATGGGGATGTTGAATGTGATGTACGGCCTTTGAGGAAAACATCTTTCAGCTACTTTTGGCCCTGCTGATTTTAGGAGCTGAATTATTCATTTGTTCTTGAAGGACTTTGTTGCATTTTAAATCTGCTTACAAGCTCATTTTTGAGTCAGTGACTTAATTCTACACAATTAGTGATGGTGTGAAGCTGTACCTGTCCTTCAAGGGCATGTGTGACATGAAATTTTTTGGTTTTATAGCTTGACTCTTAGCCATTAATTACATTAAAACTGCATTTAAATATTTAAAGACTGCAGATCCTACTTTACTAGTGAAATGTTTTTGCTGTCAGCAAACATGCAGGTTCTCTGATTACAATGATCAATCTTGTCTCCAAGACTAGAAGCTGCTGCTGTGTTTGTTTTTTTAAAAAAATTGAATATGCATATATTTATATACCTTCTCCATTTCAGTCAGACCACCATCATGAAACCTGTTCAAACAAATACAGAGGCAATAAGAGTAATATATTCATAAGTAAAATTTTGCTAACTTAAAATTTCAGATTCATCCGTACAAAATAACTTTATCATGTATAATATTCTTGGTTATCCCATGCAACTGTGTGCTTCTCCCTGAGGGATTGTGGGTTTGTTTTTGTGTGTGGTTTGTTGTGTTTTGGGTTTTTTCCCCTCTTTTTTTCCTCACAGGAGGTCTTTTCAGGTACTTCCAAAGGGCGCCAAGCTCCCAGGATCTGGTAAGATGTTCAGTAACAAGGTCTTTTCTATTCACAGAATCACAGAATGTCAGGGATTGGAAGGGACCTCGTAAGCTCATCCAGTCCAATCCCCCTGCCGGAGCAGGAACACCCAGATGAGGTTACACAGGAAGGTGTCCAGGCGGGTTTGAATGTCTGCAAAGAAGGAGACTCCACAACCTCCCTGGGCAGCCTGGTCCAGACTCTGTCACCCTCACTGAGAAGTTTCTTCTCAAATTTAAGTGGAACCTTTTGTGTTCCAGTTTGAACCCATTACCCCTTGTCCTATCACTGGTTGTCTCTGAGAAGAGCCTGGCTCCATCCTCCTGACACTCACCCTTTATATATCTGTAAACATTCATGAGATCACCCCTCAGTCTCCTCCAAGCTAAAGAGACCCAGCTCCCTCAGCCTTTCCTCACACGGGAGATGCTCCACTCCCTTCATCATCTTTGTTGCCCTGCGCTGGACTCTCTCCAGCAGTTCCCTGTCCTTCTGAAACTGAGGGGCCCAGAACTGGACACAATATTCCAGATGTGGTCTCACCAGGGCAGAGTAGAGGGGAAGAAGAACCTCTCTGGACCTACTGACCACCCCCTTCTAATACACCCCAGGTACCATTGGCCTTCCTGGCCACAAGGGCACAGTGCTGGCTCATGGTCATCCTGCTGTCCATCAGGACCCCCAGGTCCCTTTCCCCTATACTGCTCTCTAATTCATTGAATAAAACTAGATATATTTACTGTTTGTGGCTTTTGCTTCTCATACTGTGGCAGTATCAGTAAAGATGCTTCATGTAATAAGAATGTAGTTTCATTCCTGAAACTACTTGGGCTCACACACTCCCCTTGACCAGTACACCACTTGTGTGAACACTTAAATGCTTTACCAGGATTTGTGTACTATGCCAAGGATGTGAGCTTTCATTTTTTCATCTAATTTTTGTTTTCAGATGTGGCTAACATTTTTCTAATAGAAGTGTGTTCATATTGAATTTTGTGCTAAAGAAATCCCAGTTTGAAAGCTACAGTGGATTTTTGTGCATTCTGACAACTCTAGCTTTCTTGCTGAGAATAACAGAAAATAATTAGTAATCAGCAGTGGGAGTCTAATGTTATAATTCTCCAGCTGTTATGCAAAATAATTTTGTATAGATCTGGTAGAAACAATTAGTGAAATAACAAGGGAATAAAAATTAATGCACCACAATCGCAGAATTATGAACAGAACAGGAGGTAGAAATTGATAGATTCTTTTGGTTTGTTGCCACTCATGTAATTGAAAACCTGAAAAAACCTGTCAATGAAAGAATTGTGATTATTAGCCTGAAAGCGGTGACATGCTAGGTATAATAAGGGAGCTAGCTGCTCAAATATGAGTGGGAAGAACATTTTCACGGGGTTTGTATGAGGTAGGCAGTTTTAGAAGCTTTAAGCCACTATACAAAGGGCTGGATTCATTTGGTTGGAAAGATCCAAATGGTTAGAGCTGCCAGGTATGTGCTGTAAGGATCCTGCTGTGATGTGGCACTTTGTCATAGTTCCTAGTAATGATATAACCCTTGGGCAGTGAATGGTTCTTTTTCCATCTCTTATTGGATATATTTTGATTTAGTAAAACAGCTTCAGTAGCAGCATAATGTGGTGCTTTTTGATCAGTGTACCGGAGGGTTGTTGTAGCTTAAATAGTTTCAGATAGTGCATTACAGGGCTACTAAAACCAACACTGCTCTCTTAGCTTGGCTATGTTGCAGATTTGTAGTTTTCTAACTTCATTGGAATGCAGCTGAAACTCTTTTTCAACATAGTTGGTAGCAGTTAAAACTATTGCATGTGTCAAGGGAAATGGGATCAACAAATGAAGTGATAAATGTCATTTGTAAACAGAATTGTGAAAAAGAACTTGCCTTCTAGCTCATCTGGATTGTGCCATGTGGGACCATATGTCATTTGACCTTTATTTCCATTGGCTAAATATTAATAGGTCCAGTTACTATGAAAACAAATTCAGAAAACAGATTGGATTGCAACACAGCTTTGTTAGAAAAATCAACAAACTTCTTGTTTTTTCTCTGAAATGTTCTTGTAATTGTGTTTGTGGATTTTGTAATACCTTCTCTTCTGTGGCTGTATCTTTCTGTTCACATGTATGGAAATTTGAGGTTATAGGTGCATATGGGGTTATTCTGCCAAGTAACTTGGGTTTTGTGCAGGTAAAGAGGTTGAGCAGCAACCCATGGTTAGAATCCATGTACTTAGTACTTAAATTATTAGAGGTGGGATTTTATGGTTCAAATATATAGTCCTGGTGTGCAGCTGAGTGATGCATCATCTACTGTAATTTGTCACCCTGTAGGAAAGTTAGGAAATGAGCTTGGTGAAGAAATGTATGTCGTGTCATCTTCGTGCTCTTTTGTTTTTGTGCAGGTGCTGGACCTGGGTGCTGCTCCAGTTCATCTGAATGATCACACAGATGTTACAACAACCACAAGCACATCGACTAGGAGAGGATTTCAGGATGCAGTATCGTGCTTACAAGATAACTACCCATCCCTCCTTGCTGCCTTGGAGAATTTGGAACAGTGGGGCCAGATTTAATGCTGGATGTAGAAGTCTTCTTTCTAACCAGGGATGTAACCTGGTGCTGCCTGATGACACAACACAGCAGGACAGCCTGGCTTTGGTAACTCCTTCAACTGTGATGCAGATCTTGTCATATTTTACAAGACAGCTATTTGTTTTCAGCTGTGTGTGATCTTTGCCTCTACATTAAGCTTCACAGTATTTCTTTCAGTACCCACTGAAGCACAAGGAGAAAAGATGGAGAATGCAGAAGAGAGTAGCCCAAATTTGGAAAACCAAATGGGAGTGGGAACGAGAAAGTGCTCCAGCATGGAATGGCACTTTCCACTTACCTGAGTTCTGTTGGACGCTGAGGCTCTTCCTATGCTTTTCTGCAGCTGGGTGGCAGCATTTCTGCAGCGATTCATGTGTATGGTAAATTAATGGCTCAAGGATTTTTTTTTTGATGTATCAGATGTTATGTGCTTATTTCAGCTGTGATTATCCTTTTTAGAGCAACGTAAAACTCACCCAATCTTTGTTACATGTCTGTAATAGTGAATCCTAATGATGTTACTGTGAATATTAGTAGGTGGAAGATTTTACAAAATGACCTGGAGTTTATAAACCTGTAGTGCAGAGACTTACCTACCGTCTGTCCTCTGCCTCCTGGCATTTGGTATCTTCCCTTACATTCAGTCTGTGTTCAGTATTCCCCAACTCAAACACCAGTTTGCTTCATTTACACACATCTGGGAAGATGAATTCAAATGAACTGACTGCCTCAAAGATCTGAACTGATATAGTTTCTTTCACTGTATTTCCCATTTGTCTATGCCACTGTTCACCTTCTACATTACCAAATTAAATCTTAACTTTATGGTTGAATTTTGCAAGCTTAAATGATAAACCATAAGTTTTTTTTATTATTTGCATCAGAAAGAAAAATTCTTCACTGTGAAATTATCATAGGGTTATTGCTTATCCTTTTTATCTCTCTTAAGCTTTTTTGCCCCTCACCTTGAAATTGGCTTTTCTGGGTAATTTTCCTGTCTGTCCTTTATAATTATTCCTGTGTTCCTCTGTCCTTTGTGTAACTCATTTTTTGAATGGATGTGGTTTTCTAGCAACATTTTACTAGTGCTGTCACTACCCAGCTTTTAATGGTTATGTTCCATTTTATGAAGGATGCTGTGAACATACCCTGAGATGGGGCTGAGCCAGTTGCTGTGGCTGTGCACTGTAATCCTACCACTGTCACCTGGTGCTTGGCTGCATTAAAACAATTTGGTTGGATTGTGACTATTCAACAGGTAATTAGATAGTCCTGTATCAGTGACCTGTCTTCAGTTATTACCCTACTGAATTTTAACTGCAAACTTTATCAGCAAAGATTTCATATCACTCGTAACAATATTGAACGACACTTGATCAAGCGCTGATCTCTGGGACAACCATCAGTGACTTTCACATTAACTGAAGTTTTCCTATTAGCAACTCAATTAAAGACCTGATGCTGAGTCAATTTTTAATCTGCTTTGTGTCTATTTAGTACTATTTGATATCCTTTTAAAAAAAAGTGAAACCGGAAAACTTTCATTATATGGAATTAAATCTAACAACTTGAAGAAATTACATTATATTGAAATAACTACATAGATCTGCTGGATGAGTAATCTTGTAAGCTGCAACAGGTTTGTTTGAGAAGACTTAGAAAGGCGTAGAAAGACTATGAAACCATATTGACAGTCATTAATTGCATTTTAGCTTCTAATTCTTTTTTGTTACGAGACTCACAGCAACTGCTCTGTGGGAGTAATATCATGGTATCCAGACTGTAACTCCCTGGGTATCCATCTTGCCATTTTTACATCTTGAAACTACCCAGGGGGTCCCTCAAGGCTTGTGAAATTCCTCAGTTTAAAGGATTTATTAAACACAGGTGTTCAGAAGGCTTCTCTGTTCATCTGAGTGGGGCTCTACAGATTCATAGATGCAAATCTTTTGGATGCACCGATTTGAAAATGCTTAGTCTAAGCGGGTTCTTCTTTTACATACAGTAATCTTTGTATTGCATGTTTCATAGGCAGGATACATATGTCTAAAGAAAAAAAACCAAACACCCGAACATCCAGCCCCCAAAAAACCCAAAACCCAAACGAAAAGCCCAAACCAACCAACCAAGCAGTTCACACGTATCTGCTGCACTTAGTCGACATCCCTGTTTAGGATTTTATCAACTGCGTTTAGCAACAAGCTGTGTCTGACTTGAGATTACTTTTGTTCTTGCTGTATTTTAAAATGCTTTGTTTCCATTAACTGCACCAGTTTTCTTTTCTCTAACCATATTAGCTGTTAATATCTTATTGATTTGCTGTTGTCCCTGTATTTATTATGTATGTTTGAACTCCTAACTCGTATTTGGCACTGTTACCTTTCCTGTTCCACCATATTTAATGGATTTTTGTTTTCTTTGCTGTTTTAACACCCGCTGTCACCAGGAAGACTGAGTTGCCAGTTTTTCTCTTTTTACGTTGGTGTGTTTGTGGCTTTCTGACCCATCTTCTATTTTTGGAGTGTCCTTTTAAGACAAATCAGTGACTATTAATGCACTCCAGAAAAATTCTGAATATCCATGACAAAACTTCCCAGCTGTCCTAAACATTTCTTGTACACATGGATATATGATTTAATTTTTTATAATCCAGCAGGCTGGGATTATGCTTTCAGTTAAAATGGTTTAGCTGAAGTAATTCAGGATTTGTTGCAATCAACAGGATAAACTTGATAAAGGAGACTAAATTATTTCATAGGGTTTTGTCTTGACTGTGTTTTATTTAGCAAATCTAGCTAAATAGCTTGGAGCCATTATTGCTGAAAAGGCAGTTAGTGGCTTCATCAAGTTATGACTGAATCCTGGCACCGTTTGTACAATGTGCTACAAAACACTGTCTTCTCTGCGGTACACTAGTCATCCCACGGCCTGTGGCTCCATACGGGTACTTTGAATAATTATTGAATTCAGTCTGTGTTCCAGAGCGAACCTTTTGCTCTGTTCCCAGGCTGTGCATATGATTCTTTCTGTCCTGGCAAGCTCATATTTCTGTTGCTTTTTCTTCCTTCATGCTGGCTGCTCAGGAATGCCCTCTGCTCCAGCTGCTTGCCAGTCATTCCACTGCAGAACAGCTTTTCCTCTCTGAAACCGCCAGCTTGTTTAACTCTTCTAGGCTCCCTCCTTTCACTGCAGCAAGGTGCTGGGCATCCATCATCTGCAGGGTTCTCTCTATCCATGAATGCACCCAGCTCCATGGCCATGGTGGGATCTACCATGGCTGTGTGGTGTCCCTGGTGGGTGTCCCTGGTGGGTGTCCCTGGTGGGTGTCCCTGGTGGGTGTCCCTGGTGGGTGTCCCTGGTGGGTGTCCCTGGTGGGTGTCCCTGGTGGGTGTCCCTGGTGGGTGTCCCTGGTGGATGTCCCTGGTGGGTGTCCCTGGTGGGTGTGTGGTGCTACCAGGTGACATGCAAAATCATGGCATTGCAGGCATCAGGAAGATCCCTGGCACAGACTTGGAAAGGTCTGTGCAAGCTGTGGTGGTGGCTCCTGGGGACTCCTGGGTGTGTTGTTGGCTGCCGTGGTACAGAATGGGCAAGAGTCCTCCGACAGTACTGGGCATATTGACCAGTCTGCATTTGCAGGCCAGTGGGAATGGATATGCAGTGTGAAACAACTGCTGCTCAGGCCTTAATGTCCGTGCTATATGCATTTCAGATAGTGGTGTGTTTGTGTGAGTTTTTTTTGGTGTTGTGTTTTTTTTTTTTTTTTTTTTTTTTTTTTAAATTTCTGATTAGCTTTAGCCTGGGTTTGTGTTGCAGCCGGAGTGGATTTCCAGGCTATGTTCAGCTGAAAGGGAGTCAGTTCATGTGCTCTGAAGTGCCACGGTGTGCATCAGAGCACTCTGAGTGGGGATGTTTGTGAGGCTCAGTTCAGAGGTGCACTCCTGAGTCAAACAAAGCACCAAAGTATGCTCAGTAAAGTTCCTTGACACTGCTGCAGCACGAGTGATTACTGGGACCAATTTCTCAGACTATCATAGTTACCTCTAGTAGCCCCGTGTGGCAATTACAGTGCAGCACTGAGGCTGCTCTGACGGTTTTTCTGCCAGTGCCAAGTTAAATTGGAGTTTGCATTTGTTGTTATTGTTTGAGTTCATAAAACCAAACTGCAGGAACATAAGTGTTTGGGTGTTAGGTGAAAGTTCCTCCAGTTTATAAAAATATTCTAAACCCATGACGATTAATCTGCTTGAAAACATATTTGCTTCACAGATATTTCATATCTATATTATTTTCAGTCATGATCCCACAGAGCATCACATCTAAAGTTCTCCTTTTATAGTATACTTTAGCTTGCAGACATGCACACTATGTAATGCGTCATCCACGGGTAGAATAATTGTATAAGACTATATAATGGAGGATGTGATGGATCCTTTACACAAATATTATTTCTTGTTTCCTTTTCCATTGTAAATGAGTCCTTGCCTTCAAGAATGTGGTAGAACTACACGATACTGGCAGTGGTCATTGTGAAATAAATTGTAGAATAATAGAGGCCTTAATTTGAGATTGGCTCAGCCCTGCGCTTCATTGTCAGAATTGCCATCCTGCTATAAACATACCATGAGAGCTGGATTAGGATAGGGTGGCTAATTAACCTTGTCTGGCTCCTGGACACTCGCCCACCCAGCCACTCTTTTGCTCACCCTCCTCAACAGGAGAGAGGGAGGAAATAAGATGAAGCAACTGATGCATTGGGATAAGGACTTGCAAATTACAGGCAAAATGGCCTTGACTTGGGGAAAATTAGTTTATTGCCAATTAAAAATAGAGTAAGATAGTGAAAACCAAATACAAAACTAAAACCACCTTCTACCTGTTCCCCAAGGCTCAACTTCACTCCTTTACTCCTGACTCTTCTACCTCCTCCCAACCTGAGTGGTGCAACAGGGGTGGGAAAGAAGGCTGTGGTGGTTTATAATGCTTCTTGACTTGGTTTGTGAATTCCTAAATTTGACAGGTGGATAAGAAGAATACTGAATTGTATTTAATTTAGTCTGCTGAGGATTAGTTATGCTAACTTGTGATGTTATCTCTGCATGCTCATAAGGAAAGCAGCTTTTGTCCAGCCTGGGAATTCCTGGACACTAACACACTGCAGAAGGGAGGATTTGATTTAGTAGATGGACTCTCTCCTTCAAGTTAATATTTTGGGACAGTACTAAGTGTTGGTTTTTCTTTTGTGAAGTGTCAGATTTTTGGAAATAATGTGCTTGTGACTTTTTCAAAGGAACCTGGTAGCCTTAGTGCAAACTCCATCTTGAATATTCACGTCTTGCTTGCCAGTTCCCCAGCTTCCAGTTCCAGTTGGATGTGACGGTTGCTTCCCTTTCTGCTAAAGTCATTGTGCGGTGTTACTGGGTGTTAAATACATGTTTTTCCCACAAAGGCAGTTGGATTTCAATGTTAGAATATCTGTAGCAGGATTTTTTTGGAAATATTTATCTTTATTAGTGCTTATGCACATAAGTCATTGTGTTAAATAAAAAATATATCAGGCAAGAAATAATAGAATTAGCTTTACTGACAATTAAAGTTATCTATACTGTGGTGGAAGATGAGATCTAATCCCTTCCCTCTTTAATTTCTGTAAAATGTAAGACTACCCTGGCTGACTAGGGAACTAATTAACAAGGAAGGATTTATGGAATGCAAGTGCTGATAGAATTGTCCCACTTGGCCAACTTTTAAAAGTCAGTTTAGTTTCTGTAGGAGTGGCAGCTTTGTCAAAATGTTACATCAGGAATTGATATGTCTTTCAATGGGGTTTAATAAAAAATGAAATTCACTTCCAATTTTCTGCAGTTTGTTTCAGAAGTTGGGTTGTGCCACAGAAAGCTTTAAATTCCTGCAGGATTTTACAGGGAGAATAGAAGACATCCTGTGCAAGAGAAGACTAAATGCAATATCCTTGCTACTATCCTAACTTATATTCGGTTTTTGTGATACATGTTCAATATTAAAAAAAGAACACATTGCTGTGGTCATCCCAAACAAGCTTGCTTTTTAAGAGCTAGACAAATGTGCAGTTGGTGTAGCCTGCTCAACATAATTATGTTGCAAATTTACAAGGCAAAAATATATACTGAAAGAGAAATGCAAAAGAAACAGTTGAGGTTGGTGACAGCAAAATTAAGACAGGGAGAAAATAGCTCTACTGTATTATGACATGGATTTAAATAATAAAACCGAAGGCTGCTATCTATTTAAAATAAAGAAATAGGTGTATGGTGCAAGTCTCTGTGATTATATTGGACAGGATGCTCAGCAAGCTGTTGAAATACTAATTCCCATTTATTGCAAAATCAGCAATGAAAAAAAAACTAATGAAGTAAGGACTCTCCTACTGGTAAGGCCCTAACAATTTTTTTTTTTTGCTTAATCCATGAGATATTTCTGCTTCTTCATTGTTGGAAGTGATGGAATACCTATGGAATATTTTGTTGAAGATTTGGAGGCTGAACTTCGCAACATTTCCCATGGTTCGCAAATGTTTTAAATTAACTGCTTCACATAATCCTAACCCAAATATGAAACCTCTGAAGTCCTTTATTCAATGCAAATAACAAGGCAGAGTTGTCTTTCCTGCAAATGTCCAATAACTTGACTGTTGTGTACTTTGATGTGCAGCTGCTTATCATGTTGGTGCTTCCTGCACCCTTTATGCAAGGGAGCACCTACCTGAGGGAACGGTTTTGAATTGGTGGTGTTCTTTTTCCTTTCACAGTTGCCAAATCATATGTATTTTTTAAAGCCTTTTACAGATGAATGTTTTCCTTGTTTAAACTTTTTGTTCTGCTTTTGATGATGCAGCTTTCACTGTCACAGGCTATTTATCCACTGTCTTCTGTTATGAGATATCTTGTAGTGAAGGCTTAGAGCTGTCACTGGGCGATACCAGTTCTCAAACTGACACTTTCAGCTTAATAGGAGATGTACTTTAACTCGTCAACTTTCCAAACTTGTCTCAAGTTTCAGACAGCTATAGGGTATCCTTGCATCAACATATGATTAGGATTTGTTTCAAAGAAGAAAAAGTATGGAGGAATTCTTCTTGCTGACAGTTTAAAAATCAGAGCAGTAGACTTTATTCTAGTGAAGTGGTTACAAAACTGGAATAAATTTACAGGAAAGAAAAACCTGAAATAAAAGCAGCAGCTCTGTAGAGAATATGCCTTGTATTAAGCTGTTACCTCATGTTGTGTATCTCTGCAGCATCTTCTGGCAGTATTTGTCCTCTGCCTCTATGGCTCTGTCTTTCAAAATGTATTCTGCTCTGGTACCCCTCTCTAATTGCACTTGAATGTTATCAGGATTCTGTCGAGCACTAATGAGTCTTCAAAGCAGTATACAGGGACTTCCACTTCCCTTTTGTTCATGCTAATTAAGTTAAGGAAATGTTATATTGTGCCTTGATTAATTCTGGGAATTTGTAAGAATGCAAATGAAACATTGTTTATCAGGAGCCGAGTTATCTTCTGATATGCAAACACACTTTGATATGCTGATTTTCATTACTACTGGTACCTTACTCTTTGGGAAGACAGTTGAATTACAATTCTGTCCAACTCCTCCCTGCACAGAAAATGCAACTTCTGTTGCTCATGCTTTTCATGGTTTCATAATTGTATACAAATTCCATGTTCTAGCAGTCATATGAACAATGCCCCTGTTAGTCTAGCAATATCAGGAATTTATCTCATTTTCTGTAAGCCTGTCTGTGATCTATATTAATAAAACAGGTGGCCACTGTAGTTCTAGATTCTTCTTAAACACAGGGTGCATTTTTCTGACTTGGAAGTCAACTGATGAATGATACTACAGAATCTTTGCTTAGAGCAATATAGCAATATTACTTCTTGGACACCTTTGAGATTAAAGTACGTGAATTCTGCCATGTGCTAAAATGTTTTGAAACAGCAATGAAGTATAACTTTTACAAAGTAGAAATGTGGGGAAAAATTCAGTATGCAACAATTTTTTGGGGGTTTATACCTCTCAGGGACTTTTCTCCTGGAGCAGAGGTCTGTGCTTGCTGACTTCCTGTACAGTTATCATTTTATGCAGCTTTCTGCAGCTCCAAGGGAGCACACCCCAAACCATGGCACTAAGTTCAGAGTATTTTTATTTCTTTGGTCCTCATGGTTGTATGTAGCTCAGGCTTTTATATATAAACTTACTAGAATCTCCATCTGCCTTTTTTCCTTTACATTTAAATTTACTTTTTAAATGAACTGTAACTAGTGCTTATTTTTGGAGTAGGGCTTATTTGGAGCATCATCAAAAATTCTGAAAAATCATGCTAGGGCTTATTTTTGGGGAAACAGTGTAACAGCAGCTATGCTTTCATTCATCAAAATACTGCTGTGCCATTTTTGGCCCAATGTCCCTCTTGCTGCTGTTACATGAATATGTCTTCTTTTTTCAAGTCTCTTGCAATTCTTCTTGTACATTGAACTGTGTTTTGGTGACAGACACAGCAAATAGGGACACAGATTTTCACACTACCCTTGGGGAACTCTTATCTGTTATAGGAGTCTCCCATTCAGCACTCATTTAAGACAAAGTTTAAACTAAAATTCCATGTTTTGCGCTGAAGTCTGAAATTACTGTCAGAGGTCAGCATTGGTGCATCAGAGAAATGCCTGTCACCAACAATGATTTGTTTGTCTATGGAAGTCTGCAAGCCCAAAGAGCTGAAAAGCTCTCAATTGAGAGATGATGCTTCTCAAATGGCCTCTCAGGCTGCATATCTATAAATTGGAACTTTGAGCAAGTGCTGCTGCTGCCCAAGTTGCAATGGTGGCTTGAATGAATGCTGGTGCACTTTCTTCAGTTGCCTAATTGGCTAAAAAGTTAAGTATGTGCCTTTAACACAAGTGTATGGATGTGTCCTTAGGTCTTGGCACAGCAAGATAGTAACGTGTTGGTTTGTTTAGAAAACCTTTTTAGAAATTTTCTGCAGAGCATCTGCTAAAGTCAAACCTGACTATTTTCTTTCAGGTATTTGCCCTCCTTTTCCTCCTCCGCAGCTGTCGTGGTCCTGGGGTATATAGAGATGATCTGCAATGATCTGCATTCTGCAGGACTTCGTCTTGACTGGTTTGGCTTAATTATGCCTAAGTCTTAACTCATTTTCTGTGGTAGTCTTTGAGTAAAATAGCCTATATAGCTATATTTAATGAATAAACAGTTTTTAAACACTATATTTAGCATATATTTATTTTTCATGAGCAAGATGCTGTTGGGAGTTCCTAAGGGATCTGTTTAATAGTTTTTTTTGAAGAGATAAGATAATTTCTATATGAAAAATATGCATTCATTTGGTGTCTTTGTAGCTCACTTGCCTTTGCATGGTGTTTCTCACTGGAAACACATATGGAAGACTGTTCATGATGCTATTTTAATTCTTGGTTTGTCTTTTAGTATATGTTGAGTGTTCTGTTATAGGATACAGAGCTAGATAATGTGTTCAGTGTTGTGGGTATAATAAAGATCTTGTAAAGCTTTTGCTTTCTAATTATATTCTATCTTAGCCCACAATGTGTCCATACATCTCTCCCTTATTCTGAAAGGCACCCTAAACACTAGAAAGTGCCAAGACAAATTAAAGCACCCCATCTAAGTAAACAACCACATGGCAGAGTCCATATGCTGTAAAATTAGGCTTATCTATGTTTAAAACAACACATTATTTTTGCATCTAGAAAGGAAAATCAAACCAATTCCCTTGTGTGGGAAGGATCCCATTGCATTTTGAATGACTATTAATATATTAACCACTTCCTGTGCTATTTTTCAATTCAATCTCTTGAAGTCATCCCTGGAAGAGGATTTGCTCTAAAACTATAGTATCATAGACTGCAAATGCATACTGCTTTCAGTCATGCTGATGTTCCTTTTAAACTGTCTCTTAAGTTAATGCGCTGCCCTAAAATGAACTCTGCATTTTGTATGAGGAACTGGAATCCAATCTTTGTGTGCTTTATGGGAGTGACCTGCCACGGAGTGTGCTTTGTGACATGAGCGATTCCCCATACATTCGTCTCTGCTGCCCTCAGTCCTGTTGTGCTACATCATTGCTGGTGCCAGGCAGGCTTTTATGCATTTGTAAGGGGCAAAACTGATGACCAAGGGACGTAAAGCAGAGGTGGTGTCTCTGGGGTTTTGTGGCACGGCACACAAAATGATGTCACTGTGTGTTGTGAGGAATACGCTGCATCTTTGAAGGGTTAGGGCTTAGTTATATCTGAGACATGGGCATTTCCCAGAGGATGAATCTGTGCCAAAGCTCACTGATGGCTTTTGCAATCTTTCTCTGTGGGATTAAGAACCCCAACTGCTGTGCTAGTGCTATATTGATAATAACAGAAGAAGGCAAAGTTTGTGTTATACAGGTGGGAGTAATGGATGCGTATTGGTTTGGATTCTGGAAAAATAAAAGTGAACAGTGCTGAGAATTTTAATATTCCTTCTTGGATCCTAAGGATTTGTGTGCATCTGGACTGACAGTAGCTAGATGGGGTAGTGGTAGAAAACTAAAAGCAATGAGAAATATGAACTTGGTTAATTATCTTGACCAATTTTGGGGTTCAGAAGGCTATTATATTTGGTTTTAGTTTACTTATTTTCATTTCTCTAGGTCAGCAATTTTCTGGCTGTATGACAGATGAATCCACTAAAGAGCAAGACAAGTTTTTTCAGAACAGCTGATACCACTGAACAAGCTGAGCATTCTGGGATATGTAGAGATCTACCCTATACAGTTAAAATCTAAACATGTATCTGCCTGTAACCCTTAGCAACATGTATGGAAAATAACTTGTGACTACTTCCATTTTTTAACCAGTTCTATTGCTGTGACTTCAGTGAACAGCATGTACTTTTCATAAGCAGGCTTTTTGGTGTCCCTTGTT
The DNA here is from genome assembly GCF_037038585.1 of Patagioenas fasciata. NCBI lineage: Eukaryota > Metazoa > Chordata > Aves > Columbiformes > Columbidae > Patagioenas > Patagioenas fasciata. Next base: position 19,466,900 of record NC_092530.1, read on the forward strand.
CTGTCTTCCATTATATTCAGCTTTTGGTAGCACAAGTCTTGAAAGGCTTCAGTTTCTCAAAACAGAAATACCCTTGAAGTGAAATAGCATATATATCTGCTTGGCTGTCTCAGTGAAAAGTGTTCTCATCCTGAACTGTGACTCTGTCATATTGCTGGCCAAGGTCAGAGAGTAATAACTATTGTGCCAAGGTCTTCTCTTTTGTAGCTTTTAGCTTCAGTAGCAAGTCTGACATTCTGAGCAGATGTGACTGCTGGGCAGAAACCTAAGCAGCAGGGCACTGTTTTGTGCTGGGAAATGGGATTCACTGAAGCGGTTGACTGAAATCTCCACTTGGAAATAGGAAAGGAAAAAATATTGTAATTCTGATGGCATCCATAAAGCCAAACTGAGAGCTCTGCTCCATGCCCTGAGCTCCTTGTGCATTTGCTTAAAACTTGTTTTCTCTGTGAAATGTTTACATAATGTGTAAGGAGGTGTTACCTCGTGGGACTCCTGCTATTTGCTGTGCATGGCAGAGGTCCCAGTAAGAGTCTGTAATAAAAGCCTTTAGTATTCTAACTATCAGTTTTTCTTTAGACTGGAGAATTTGGGCTTTGAAATGTAGTGAAAGACAAATAAAGCTTGTGGGTCTTGGTGACAGCATTTACATTTGGATGAATTACAATTTCTTAACAATGAGTGCCTCTGCACACTTAAGCTTTTCCACAAAAAAGTTAGTTAAGAGTCATGTGTTTTTTTTTTTTTTTCCCCCTAATGCTCTACTCTGTATATTAATTCAAGGCAACTGAGGAATAACCTGCTGATGAGTTATTGAGTCTTACTTTTGTGAGTGACTCCTGCATTCCCAGTTATTTGCAAAGGAATTGAGAGCCCTGTGCTTGGCAGGAGGCAAACAGGGAAAGGTCAGCTCTACTCCCCCAAACAGGTGATGCTACCATGCAAAATGCCATTACAGAGAGACTGTCTTGGTCACACTCTGAGACAACTTCTTTCAGGAGTGTCTAAGTTTCTAAGATGATGACTCACAAAGAGTGCTACAGGCTTGAACTTCAAGTATATATTCTAAAAATAAATAGTTTCTGCAAACAAAGTCCTTCACATGTTGTTAAGACATCCCATGTAAACTGGTATGCATTCACTGAGATGGCAAAGCAGTCACTGAGCGCAGCACAGATGCACGCTGAGTACAACTTGCACCCAATCACTTAGATCACACTGATGTAAAACACAGAAGAATTGCTTGAAATAGAGTGAAGCTGTTATTCAAAAAGCAATTCATCCTACAAATGCCTCTCAAAATGTCCTTTTGCAAAGCAATAACACAATACAAAGCAAGAAATGCTCACTAGAAAGTTATAAGCTTTTGATTTCAGTTTATTTTGAACATGCATTTCAGCTTCTGCTAAATATGTCTAAAAAGAGACACTCTTTACTTCTATTTGACATACTGTATTTTTCGTTCTAAGTTTGTAGCACAATGTTGCAAATGCAATGACTCAGTCAACCTGTACCTGCAAAAAGCTTTTTAGCATATTTAATCTCTCTCTGTTTGGAGGTAGTTTAATTTATGTGCTAAAATGCTTGTGTGATGATAGAAATCATGCCAGGAGGAAAAGTATAGTGGTTGAAGCAATCAGACTAAAGGTTGGTCTGTGTAATGAGTGCTCTGCAGAAAGTAAAAAATTGTTTGTTTGAATATTTATGTGATCAGATCAAGATGATTCTTTCCATTCTTGCTGAGGGCAGCCAGCAGTACAGTTGACTTCATTACTTATGAAGTGATTTTTCAAGTGCCCAACAGAAAGATGATCAAAACTGCAATCCAGCTACCTTTTCACCACCTCATTCTTCCTGTGTGTTTGGTTTCCTGGTTAAAAGGCAGGTAAGGTACAGGAATTGTTAGGGCTAGTGACAACAGTTGGACTTCACTGCTTAAAGCCAGGCAGGCAGACCTGAGTTTCCGAGCTTGAGCAGTAGGTAACGTATGCAGAGATGCGTCTGGCTCTACCGCTGCTCGTTACTCTGACCATAGAGTACATGGCACCACATCACACACCTGTTGGGTAAAACACAAGACAGAGGTGTCTGTTCTTTCCATATCTGATGGGAATCTGCTGATGGGGTCCACTCTTTGTTTGGTTTGGGGTGGGTTTTTTTATATTCACTTCCGAAACTCTTCCAAGAGCCTTTCTGTAGGTTTTTCAGAGGGTTTAGTGGCTTTAGAAGTTGTCACGCTTTCTCCCTGTGCCTTGGTGAGCCATGGTGTGCTGTTTGTTCTTAATACCTCTCGTCTGCATTCAGGATTCAATGTGGTTATCTCTGAAATCAAAGTAAAAAGTTGCATTCACTTTCGAGGAAGCAGAATATGGTTCTGCTTTGTTTGGTCTTTAGTAATACATAATGCATAAATCTAAATGCGTATGAAGTATCTTCACGTAGGTAAATAAGATTCAAATATAGATCACAGTACAAATACGATAGCTTTGATTATGGGATGAAATACAGGTAATCTCTTTTGGCTTCCTCTGAAAACTGAAATTGATTGTTCCCTACTTGAAAGGCATCAGCTGAAGAGCAACCAGAACAAAAGAATTGTTATTCCTGTCTAAAATAGACAATTATTGTCAGGCTTTTGTGATCATCACAAAAATCTGTTTTATAAAATGGTACAGCTGTCTAGATGATACACAAGATCTGCTTCATTTTTCTTTTAAGGAAAGAATTATTTTCCTTTTTTTCTTATCAGCTTCTTCTACTCCCCCCTGCCCCCCCCGCCCCCCCCCCCCCCCCCCGCAGACAATAAATATATTTATTTTGGTTTTGCTTTTTCTTTTTTTGCTTATATTGTGGATGTTAATGGTTTAACTCTGACCTTGCTTCATTTGGTTTTACACGCTATTGAGTAGATTCAGTCTCAGTTTACACCCAAGACCAGAAACTCATTGTTCCTCCGGGTAAGAATGGGTATGTTGAGATCTATTGAGAAATTTGAATATTGAACCAGCCATGAAAGCAGCAGCAAAATTCATCCACCCTAATCTGACAGAAGGCCTGTCAAAGGCTTCAGTAATCATTGAACTTGTTTGAATCATATCAGAAGACTTTCTGACTGAATACTCTGGCACACCCCCTCTGTGATAGAGATACTGCTGATGAACCAGTTTCTCTAACTTGAAAACAAAGCAGAAACATAACCAGTCCACAACTGCATGTTGTTTTTTGATAAAAGCTTATTTTTGGTGTTTTAAGTGAGCATCTTGTTGTTGGGAATTTGCCTTAAGTTACACAGTGAGCTGTAGTTGGGCTTCTCGGGGGAATCAAATGTTCGACATGTGAATGGTAAAAGTATTTTCAGAGAGTGTTTATGCCAGCACTGAAACTTCAATAGTTTATGCAGTCCTGGAAACAGGAGGAAAGTACTGACACACAGTCATGTTCTCTGGTGTGATATTTCACAGGAAAGCAAGAGCTTCTGTTGTCTGCTATATGTGAATTAATTTAAATGTGGAAGAACTATAACAACCGTATCTGCAAAACCTCCCTTTTGATAAAAAGTCCCTTAAAACCTGGCAGCCAATCTTCTGTGTTCCTGTTTCTGAGATTTAATCAAACTCAGAAGGGCAAGCTAACTTTGTTTGTTTGTTTTGGAAATTGTAGCCCTGGTTTCGGTCTTTATAAATGAGCCAGTTTGTTAAGGAGTGGTTTGCCTTGAACCTCGTCTTTTCCTCCTTGTTTTCTTCCCATGGACTTCTGTTGAGACAAACCACTCTTACAGCAAGCATTCCATTGTTGAGGATAGTACAGAGTATACAGGAATTGTTGTCAGTCATCTTAGTCGTGCTACAGGGCAGTTTTATGTAGAACAAAACTTTGGCTAGCACCTTAAAATTAATGATTTAATATTTTTACTTAAGTGCAGCTGAGTTGGCAAATTAGGTTCTCCAGTTTAATTTCTGTCATGTGTCACACTAGGAGATGTACGTAATGCAACATGAACTAGAAATGATGCTTTGAAGAAAGGAAAACAACATGTTGAATTCAGACCTGTATGTCACTATATTGGCAGTTGGGCAGATGCATAGAAATCTGCATGTCTGGGAAGGTTTCTAGGTATATTTTAGTGTAATCATTCTGGTTTTATTTCTGAGATGTGAAGTTGAAGTTTGGTAAATCACTTCTGGAAAATTGAAAGATGGAAAACAGGTTTCCCCCAGGAATTTCATGAGTGTTAATGAACCATGCTATAAAAACAAGGATGGTGTTCGCATCCTGTGTTCAACCAACATAGTAAATGGAATTTTATTGTAACTGAAAATGATTGGTACATGGTTTTACCCTAGGCCAAAAAATAAAAACTGAAGTGGGGCCACTAGTTTTTTGTTTACTTGAAAGGGTTTTCCTGCATGGACTGTGAAGCAGGTGACCAAAGCTGAAGGATGGCAAAGTTATTTTGTAGAATGAGTTGTTTCATCCATGTACTATAAAGCATGTTTTAAGCCATTCTCCCGTGTTTTGCTTTTCATGCCACCTGAAATTTTACTGACACGCTTCCCACAGCTCACCAGTGTCCCTCCATGCTCCAGGCTTGGTGTCAGACTGTGCGAGCACGGCAGCACGGGCAGGCAGCACACCGGCTGCCCCATGGGGCTGTGTGATGGGTGGGGCGGGCACACGGAGCTGTTGACCTCCTCATCGTCCTAGGACATGGTCCTCGTGGGGCAACGTGAGACAGGCTGGAGGTGCCTGCTCCTCCATGATACTTCCTAGAATTCAGCAAGCCTGTGCTGCTCAGGCTGCTGCAGAACTTTCTGTCTGGTTCACCTTCCAGTGGATTTACACATTCTTCCAGTTGTGAATTTAATTTTCTTCCCTGTCAGTGTGACTTTTCTGTAGAGGATGACAGTGTTGAACAGCGTTTGAAAAGCAAAAGGAAACACACCCTTTTGTAGAATCATAGAATCATTTTGCTTGGAAAAGACCTTTAAGATCATAGAGTCCAACTGTTAGCCTGGCACTGCCAAGTCCCCCTCTAAACCATTTCCCTAAGAACCTTATCTACGTGTTACAAGCTCCTATTACCCCAATGTCACTTGAAACGTTCATGCCTCTCAATAAAATTTTGACGGATATCTTTGGATCTCCAATTTAGCAACTTCGCATTAGGTTATTAGTCTTCAGGTTTTGACAGGGCTGTGAATATAATTTACTGTTCTCATCTGTGCTGAGATCTCTAGGGTTCTACATAACGTCCACAGAAATCAATAAAATGACTTTTTTTAATGCTTCCTGTTGGATTTGGATCTCTGCATTTGAGCATACAGATTTTTAGGCCTCATGTTTCCTTGTTTTTAGGGGGTTATAATATAGGAGTTGTCACATGAGATAAAAACAAGGTCCCCCTATCTCTGCCTTTGTCACTAGCGATAGTCAGGACCAGGTTTTTGAAGGGAGAATGTGAGAAATGTTGATGGAACAATATAAGAATAGTTTGCCTCAGAGGATTTTGCTTCCTCCTTATATCAGTGAGAAGCTGAATAAAGACTTAAAGCAGGAGAACTTACACTCATCACAGTTTTAAATGTTCTTATTACTAAAAATAGTAATGGGGGTAGTTTTCCCTCCACTCTTTCCTTGCTGCTAATTAAATCCTCTTCATCTGTCAATAACAGAATATGTGATTTTCTTACTATCCTACATAAACTGCTTAAATTCTATTTATTTTATACAATGTCTTGAATTGTTCAGCATCATTTGCATTTATATCTAACTTATTTTGTTATGCATACTTTCCTTAATTAGTTTTTGGGCTGTGTGTTTTTTCATAAACACATTTTTTATACTTCCTAGCTTTTATTTACAGAGCCTTGCAAATCACAACATGTTTCATGCAATCTGTCTCTGCTTCTGCTGAAGAACAGTTACTGATTTGATAAGCGGCCAGTACTTTTAAGTGGGTGATAAAGTCAGGCTCTTAAATATATCTTTAAACAGGTGTATATAGGTTGACTAGATTCTAAGGTATTTGTTGTCTCCTGTTGGTTTAGTGGTAGCGCTGGTGTGTTGGAAGACTTCTGGTCCTCCTGTAGGTTGTGGAGCTTTATTTTGAGCATCAGAACAAAAATTCCTGCCCTTGGCTTACACGTGGCTGTGCTTGAAAAGACAACATTGTGCAAACTCACAGGCAGCTGTGAGAGGAAACTTGCAGCTCAGTCTGTGTGCCAGTGCAAAAGCTATTGCATGTGAACATCAATCGGTGAATTAGTATCCTGCATGGAAAAGAAGAAATGTAATTATATGTTGTTTTGTATTTCCAATAACTGATCTTCGAGAGTGATCTGAATCCCCCATGTCCTTAATGGCTCCGTTCACTGATAAATCTAGTGAAACCCGATTAAGGTATGATTCATAATTGTCATTTTTATGCAGTAGAGGAGGCTAATGGAAAGCCAGTGGTGGCCCTGAAAAGAAGTTAACAATACGTAGATCACTGCTGTGCCTCTGAGCATCACTCGCTACTCTGGGCAGGAGCTGGAGAGCAGCACCAGCCTCTGGGTTGCCCAGCCTCTGCTGGCTGCTTCTAAGTCACCTTTTGCACCTCTTCAGGGCAAAACCTGGCTCACAGAGAAATCATATGCTCACCTAGTAATGCTTTAATGGTTAAGCTGTTGATGTACAGGTTGAGAGGTTGACTTTTTTTTTCTCCTCGCTTCTTCCAGTTTCTGTTACAGAAGCACCGTATGACTGGAAGTGAAAGGGGGTTTTGTCAGGGACTCTTCTTTTACCAGCTGTCTGTGGCATTTTAATTTAGAGCTCAGCCCCATTCAGTCCTAGCTGTGAGACTCCTTTTAGCAAACACTTATCCTTTACTTGCTTTGAGTATACCAAAATTATGATGTCTACTTTTTGTGTAAATCCATGGAAACTGTTGGACTTAAGAGGGTGAAGAAGGGTCAAATATTGGGCCTGTTGCCTGGTCATAAGCAGACTTAATTTTTTATGGTTTTTTTAGCTTTATTGGATTTTCCCACGGAAATGTAAATCATTCCTTTTGACTTCCAACTCTATTAGCCAGAGTTTTTTTCATTGTTATAGTAATTCATCTTAGAATTTTATAAGATAGCAAAATAATGTATGAGTAATTTTTTCAGTTATCAAGTTTAACTCTCCTAGAGAACTAATGAGCAAAGTCCTCAGCAGAGCTGTGAACCTGTTTATTTTGGCAAGATAATAGGAAGAACAGTCAATATCTTTTGCATACTTGAGCACTTTGGATTAGCAGCTTTCAGATGTGGATTATCTGCACTTGACAGTAATGATTTCTGCATTTTGCCGTATTTTTGCCCAGGTTCCTTGGGCCCTACTTCTCTCATTCAAAGCACATGGAAATTTTCAAATGCAAAATCGTGTCAGAGATCAAATCCCTAAAAAAACCATGATTTTAGCAAGAAGTAAAGACCTCTTGTGACAAAAATTGTCAGTAAAATGGTATGTTGTAAATAAAATTGTCTCAATATGTGAAATAAGAGCACATGCTAAAATTTAGCAACACAGCAACTGTTTGATATTCTGTGCTTGATCACAAACATATTTTATAGTATTTCCCTCATTTCACTGCAATGAACATATATTTGACTAGACTGTGCATGTTGTTTATCATATTTATTTACCATTTCTGGCAGCTGAAGATACCAGTGACATTAAACTGACATGGGTAAATCAACAAGAAATAGATCACCTTCCAAGCAAATTTACACTGTATCTGGCATAAAATAAAATCCTCTGAAGTCTGAGTTGTTAATTCACTTCATTTGCCTCAGAGCTTTAGTGCAATTCCTGGTAAACTTACAGGTGTGAAATTATGGGCCACTGTAGAAGAGCAGGTTTACTTTAATTTCCTGACTTGCTATCCAGATAACTTGGAGCTGTACATCTGGGTCCGCAGCCAGTCTGTGGACTGTATGTCATATAGCTTTCGAACGGAAAATATTTGCATGAAGAGTTAAAAGCGGTTGAAAATACTACTATATATTAGTGTATTATAATTAAATTCATTATCCCAGCTTACTGCAGTCAAGAAAAATTCAATTTCAAGAAATAAAGGCATTAATAAAAGTATCATTGATAGGTAAAGTTCTGAAAAGTCAAAGTGGTTTAGAAGAAACATTGACAAATAACTTCGCTTTCTGTTTTCCAATTTTTTCTTAAATAGTCAGATGTGCAGAAAAGTTCAGTGGGTATGATGGGATATTTATTCATTTATAGGAAAAAAGGTGTTACATAGAAAGATGTAAGTTTAGCAGCATCAGAACACTGTGTGCACTGTAAAGGTGACACCAGCTTGATGTACTTCCATTTGACATCATTGCATGTGAGAGATTTCACAAAAAGTAGTGTTTTGATAGCTTTCTTAGACACCGTGCTTAAAAAGTTGTGGTTTATGGTGTTTGTTTGTTAGTTTGTTTTTTTCCTAAAATTGGTGCATTGGTTCATCTCTCTAGGATTTTCTTACGGAAAAAGGGAAAGTTTTCCAGTGAAGAAGCTGAATCGTTATCAACTACAGTTTCTTAGCTGGAGCCAGCATGCCAGCATTAATCTGCTGAGAGAGACCAGTAGCTTGGTTTGTGTGTTAATTTATATCTTCCAGAGAGTTACTTTTTGTCCATTATTCTTTCAGGGCAATGCAAAACACCTACCACAGGCCTGGGCTTAAGAGTAGTCTATCCTGTAGTAAAAAGTATTATAAAATAGGAATAGATTCACCTTCCTGCCCCACACCCTATTATTTTACTTTACTTTACTTTTACTTTACTTTACTTTTACTTTACTTTACTTTACTTTACTTTACTTTACTTTACTTTACTTTACTTTACTTTACTTTACTTTACTTTACTTTACTTTACTTTACTTTACTTTACTTTACTTTACTTTACTTTACTTTACTTTACTTTACTTTACTTTACTTTACTTTTTATTATTTTAAATATTTTTTTTTTTTTAATTTTTAAAGAATTTATTTTATGTAACTGGGAAATACTGGATACCAGAAGTGTCTGAGAAGGGGCAACCTAGAATAGATCTGAGGATGGGCTTACATCTAGAGGTTTTCATCTGACCCTGTGGATCCCGAGGGGCTGATCACTTGAAATACTGTCCTCTGGCAATCCCCCTGGCCCAGTTCTTCTTGTGTTCTGTGAGATGTCTCGGTGTCACCGTCTCATCTCCACAGAACACCTTGCAAGCTTTGCAGCCAAGCGAAAGGTGCTGCTTTTGTTTCGGTGACAACACTATGAATCTTGGATTTGATGAGGTTCTCCCCCACTGGGAGGACTGAGCTGGGAGCTGCTGAGAGCTGGCTGTACTGGCAGGTGGATGAAGCACGCACCATGGTGAAAACACACATCCTTAGGGAAGGGGAAGCAGGAGGAGAAAGGATGCTGCTTGGAGAAGCATGGTTGGGATGAAGAATCATTTCCATCCTAGCTTCTTCTGAAAGGGGGTTGTCTAAATTTCCCGTTCAAGGGATGAATGAGGTAGGTTTGTAGGTTTGTACAATTTGCAACCAGAAGTCCAGCTCACTTCCAGCTCCACCTCCGCAGTGGAAGCTGGGATGTGTCTCCACAGCAGAGTGGTTTGATACCCAGCTTTCTGAGGCGTGGGTTTGGACAAAGTCTGAAAGAAGATGAGTCTCATGGTCACCTCCAAGCAAGTCTGAAAATGTGGAGAAGGACTGCTGTGGAATGGTGGGACTTTGGCACATGCGGCAACATCTATGTTATGTTTTGTGTCTGCAAGTTCAGCCACTCTCCCTGCATTTGTTCAGAGTATGGAGCTCCAGTATTTCTCTCTGTCCGTTGCTCCCAGTACAGAGAGGAACTGGAGCTGGAGAAACACCTTCACTGCCTCCAACGAGCTCCATGACTTCAACCTTGTGAAGGAAATCTCACTCCCCCATCTTAGCCATGGCTGACAATGCTACAGAACAGGAATGAGGCCTTTCAAACATTTTTGTTTCATCAACTTGACATTTTCTTACAAAAACTAGAGCATTTCTGACTCACTATAGGTCCCTACTACAAGGTTGGTTTTGCTAATATTTTACAAAACAAGTAGGAAATGTGATATCTACTGAAAATGACTTAGCCTCAAATATAATACAGTGCACAGTGATATGAGTTCATCTCTAAATGTGCTTTGCGGTGCTGAAAAATGCTTCAAATGCCTGAATATAGCATTGCAGCAAGTGCTGCTGACAAAATTACATTGCTAATCTCATATTTAATCTAATACTTCCTTTGTGACAGAAGGCTGCTTTTCCAAGCTGTGAATCCTTCTCATTTGGAACATACAAAAATAATATTTTTACTGGAATGAGGTCTCCAAGACCTGCCAATAAATCAATCAGAAATAGTAATTGGATTTTTGTTCTAATACATTTGATCAATGAAGTGGAAAAATTCACTAAGTTTCTGTTTAGAATAAATCTTTTCAAAAGCCTGACCTTTCCAACTAGAAGATATTTTATCCTATCAGAACTTTCTGTGTAGGTGCAGTCCAAGTGTTCTCAATCAGCTGCAGTATTTTTCTAATTTAATAGACCATCACTGGATCAATGTCACATTTATAACCATTGTATGAAGATGTTTCTTCCTCTTGTCATCAGCGGAAGAAGTTAACTTCATAATATTTACATGATTTAACCTTTTAATTTTTGTTGTAGTAACCCTGGATATTTCAGTCTGGAAAAATCTTCGTTTTGACTTTTGAGTGCAGAGCACAGGACTAAGGTTAATGAGAAGTTTGACTATTTTGTGCCAATTGATACAATCTGCCTTGAGGTTTTTGTTTGTTCTGGCAGTCCCTTTAGTTTTAATAAATTTGGTAAGACTGTCTAGACCATGACTGGTAGAGTAGCTCCAAGTGCAATGTATCTTGAATTACCATTGCTCTGAGTGTCCAATGTATCCTAAACATCTCCCTAACAAGCACCTGAAGATGCAGTATTGCCAACTTCTCTGGTTTTGTTTTCCTGATTATACACTTGTTATGAAGTGATCACAGCTTACTATGAAATTATAGGAACTTTTATTAGGAGTGGGAAAGTTTCTAGTACTGCCTAGTACAGATCACTGGTGACTTCCTAATGCCAGTACATTTGTCTTTGGAAAGACAAATTTAATACCTGTATTTAATGAATGCTTGCATTACTTTTCTAAATTTCAAACAGAACATATGTTTAACAGTCCTTCCTAGTGTTTTGTGCTGTTAATTGTTGGAAGAGCTGTATCTTCTGTTCTCTGTTTCTGAGGACTGTGGGGTCAAAGTACGAAATCTCAAACTAGCACAAAATGAATGAAAAAGCTTCCAGCTGTATTGAGAATTTAAATAGTCTTGAAGCATTGTTGGGGAAGCACATAAAGGAAAAATGCTATTTCTAGTTGTGAAAACCTGCTTTCAGCAACAGCTTTCTATCCTACAGAAGGTGTTAAGGGTCAGTATGGGGTGAAGAATAGTTAGGGTGGGGATTATACTGGCACTTATCAGGCTAAGTACCCTAAACACACCTGCAGCTGGATGAGAGTGAGACTGCTGATGGCTCAAGATGGCTCCTGCAACTTGCTTTGCCTGCTGTGTTTCTGGTGGCTCAAAGAGCCATGGGTTTGGCTAAATGCGGATCTCTGTGGAGCTGGAGACACATGCCTCAGATTTGAAGTTGTGTGGAGAAGGAATAGGCATGAAAAGCAAAGTTTGGGGGCTTATTTTGCTGAGATGCTGTTGAGTTTCTCGTGGATAGCAGGAAAAGGTTGTGCGTGGTTGAGGGCGCTGGGTGGGCTGAGATGAGTTACTGGATTGTTTAGGTGTAGATTTAGGCACTAGCAGAGAATTTTTGTGCTTGGCATCCTTATGTATTGCCAAGAAAAGTATCAAAAACGCCTTATATAGCCATATTAATTGAAGAGTGCCTTACATTAACCAATATATATGTGGTAGGTATTTAGCAAGCTACTGTACCTCTCATTTAATTGATTCCAATAGGATACCCAAGTCATTTAAAAGAGTCAGAAAGCTGGGAGAGAGCTCACGCCTATATTTTTGGTGCCAACTTCTACAAGATGAAGTGTAATGATAGTGGTTGACTTAAAGTAGCATATTCTGCTTTGCTGAAAGGCTGTGTTCTAGGAGAGGCTATCACACTGTGTGTGTTAATCAGTAAATCACAGCAGAAACAGTTGTACTCTTCATCTCTATTAAGGAATGTGATTTTATGGTGGACTCAAGTTTTGATACCTCTAACAGCTGCTTTTATTTATGCCTTAAAAGAAGGTTGGAAATGAAGTGTCAAATGCCTCATTATGTGCCTTAATGCACAAAGTGCATTATCCTCTTCCTCAAATTGCGATTGAGCTGTGATCTCAATCCCCTAAGTGAGAGCAGACATCTATCATGGAGTAAGTGGTTCCATGTTTGTGGAGGAGTAAGTATCCGTAGATGCTCCTTGTCCAAGGTCTGTCAGACCCTCTGCAGTTGTGTATCAGAGTCTGGATAACTGGAGCAGTGGCTGCAATCTGCTGTGGCTGGGAGAAGTAGAAAAGAGAATCATCAGAGTCTGTCTTTAAGAAATCAAGTGGCTGAGAAGTTTGCAATGAGCCATGAGATATGGCATGAACTCTTTTTGGGGGAAGGGATATGTTTTCAGCCTTCACCTCAGGCCCTTCTTAGAAACAGCCTCTATGCAAGAGGGATGTGCAACATCAGAAATCCCTATCTTATTTTCTAGGCTGGCTTTGCCACCTTGTAAAGCTGCAATGCATGTATCTATGAGCAATTAGCATTTTTCTTGTGCAAAATACTGGGTTACAGACTGCAGTTTTTCTCTAGGAAACCATGGATGCCTTCTGTGTCTTGCCATAGTTGTAGCAGCCAGATCTGGACCACACTGCTGCTGTTAATCCAGCCTTTGCCTGCTCGTTCATCACTTCAGACATTTCTATCTGAATTAACATTTTTGAGTTAAATCTTGCCATATATGGCAGCTTTCTGGTTAGCAAAAGCATGGACTGGTCTGCAGGTGTATCAGTTCAATGCCAGAACTGAGCTCTGGAAATTTTGAAAGCTCAGGATTGCACTTACACAGCGTGTTTTCATTTTCAAGCAATTTCAATGTGTGAAACTAGGTATCACCTTATTGTTTGGGCTTGTGTTTGTTTATTTTAAAGTAATGAAATCTATTTTAAATTGTCTATTGCCTTTTAGTACCTCATAAACTTTGTCATCTTGTATGCATAGCTTCTTTGCTAACTTCTTACGTCTTTAAAATTTTGAATGAAAACTTTAAGAAAAACAGGAATGTTCTGAAAAATACTGTTCTGCCTTTTATTGAAAGGGGGCAAACTTATTAATATGCCCCAGGGATTTATTGTTAGTAACTGCAAGCTAAGTATAAATCTGTCTGCAGAGATTCCTTATGGGACCCTTCTCCCCATTCAATTCCAGAGGAGTGTAAGTACTTGGAAAATAGCATGCGCTCTGATTCTTCTAATTAAATTTTAGATGTGAACTTTATTTCTGATGTCTTGGTTTACTTTACAATCCCTGCTGTACATGAAAGATGTTTGGTTTATTTTTGTTTAAAGACAATATTTTTTTTTTAGCTTCCAGGCTTACAAAGACCAGAGAGTTAATTGCTACCCCTTTTAAGCTTTGTTCAGGTCTATGATAAGGAGATGGAATAGGATGGGGCTTCATGACTTAGCAATAAGAAGGCAAAAAGTTGGGGTGAGGGAGGGAAGTATCTTTATTTAAAAACACTTTAACTGGAAGGCAGCAGCTGTTCATTGCCCTCTTAGTGCATTCCCACTTGCTATGGATCATAAACTCCAGTGAATACAACTTTTTCCAAGCCTTTAACCTTGCAAGGTTGCTACAACAATTGCAGCTTGTTAGTTCATTGTAATTGCAACTGTTTCTTTGAAATTGTAAAGATGATAGCAGTAACAGAAATATGCATTTTAATGAACCTAAAATTCCAGTGACCAAGTCAGTTGAGGTCAAATCCTGCTCTTGACTTCAAAAGAAACACATGTAGTCCATGAAGTTGCTAGGGATACGTCAAATCTCTGTGCGCTTCCTATGTTGAGTGTTACTGATCCACGAATGCCTTCAGGATTGTGGGGTTTTTGTCTTATGCCCACAGTGTCACCACACAAAGTCTAGGGGAGGCTCAGTGTGACCAACAGCATGGCCAGGTTTTGCGATTTGGCCTTAAAGCCAGAAAACAGCCTGTTTGTTTTGGTTAGCTACTGTTGAAGGGTTAACTACTAATGCTAAAGAGCGTTATCTTGGATTTATAATGAATAATGATAAGAAAATGCCGGCAGCACCCAAAAAAGCAAACTGAATGCTAGGATTTATAAGGAAAAGGACAGAAAACAACAGAAAACATCACGGTGTTAGTGTATTTGCATCTTGAATACTGTGTGTCGCAATCGTCCCATCACTGTAAAAAGGATCTCATAAAGAATATGTCACCAGGTTTTCTTTAAAGAGGAGGCTAGACAATGCCTGTTAGGAATGTTATAGGCTTGGGAAATGACAAGGGAAGAGACATCATGGTGTAATTTTTCCAAGTGTCTTTCCACATGGATCCATGATTTATATTACCATTGCAGGGACTTTTCTTGGTGCACTTAGTAACTTTTTTCGCTTACCATTTACAGCAAGCAAGTGTGTGCTGGTGTGTTCACGTTCTGAATCTTCCAAGTTGCTTTCCTTCTGCAATGTGCTCTGTTTCTGTTCCCCATCCTCAGGACTTCCCTTAAAAATCCATTTCCTCTTTGGAATTTGTAATCAATTGATTCAGTTCTGCTCTACTTCAGATGCAAATCTCGCCTAGGACATTACGTGGAAAGAACTGGCAGGATGTATCAGTGTTTAATTACATAATGGACCGTTGAATTTGTTAAGTTTTCTTTTGCATACGATTTATTACATTTTACCCCACGTTAAACTCCTTAACTGGAATGAGTACCTCACTGGAAAAAAATGTTGCTTATCAGACACTGCATTTGTTGCTTTTATATCAAATTTTGAATTTAATGTAATATGGCACTACTGCTCCGAAAAGTGGTTTTGTTATATTAACTCCTTGCTTTTGATTACACAGATTCTTTTCACATACAGGAAGGTATTTTTTCACAACCAAATATGAATCAAGGGTTCTATTGCTTGCTTTATTGTTAGATGATGTGCGGTATACAATCAATATAAAACCAAATATAGATTTAAGGGCTTTTCCTGTTATAAAGAAGGCAAATAAGGTTATGCAAATATATGCAAGATATGCAAATACAGTGGAAGTGAAGAATGCTGGAAGAGCTGTGTTAGCTCTCTGTGAGGCTACAGCATATTGTACAGCTATTACTGCCAGGGAGCCCATCTTCATTCGTGAGATCTTGTTGGCAGCCACCTTATGGTCTGTGGTATTGGTACCTTGATGTTGTTACCTTGGGATAACCTGGACTTATTAAAAAAAAAAAAACACAAAACACACACACACACAAAAAACCCACCAAAAAACAAAAAATCAACCAACCAACCAAAAATCTGTCCATAGTAGTTCTGAGAAAAATCTGGGAACTCCTTTTGGAAGCTGGCAGCTGATTTCTGAGCTGCAAACTGGACTTCAAAGAATTGGTCAGCATGACAAAGTCAAAGGAAGTGTTGCAGACCCTAAAAGTCACTCAGTCTGGAGTCTCAAGGATATATTAAGCCATGTTCTGCTTCATGTGTGCTACAGTAGAGATAATTGTTGCTTCTATGGAAACTCATCACCAGCTGCTGCAGAATGCAGCTTCCCACCTCTGTGCAGCGTGCAGAGCTCCCTGCATTTGTGCTGGTTGCAGGGATGCTGGCATCCCACTTCTCTAGGACCGGTTTTTGTCTCTACCTTCTGATTTTTGCCTTGGATGCGGTAATTTTGGACCTACATCGTCACATATTTCAGTGTAGATCCAGCCACAAAGCCTTCCAGGTAACCCAGTAGTGAGGAAAGTCCATTTTTAAAGTTGTAGCCATGTGGTTGGAAAGCTGACTGGCAGAAAAGGACCTGGGGGTGTTGGTTGACAGATGACTGAAAGTGAGCCAGCAGTGTGCCCAGGTGGCTAAGAAGGCCAATAGCACCCTGGCTAATATCAGCAATAGTGTGGCCAGCAGGACCACAGCAGGGAGTGTCCTATCTACTGGGCAGTGGTGAGGCTGCACCTTGAATCCTGGGGTCAATTTTGGACCCCTCACTACAAGATGGACATTGAGGTGCTGGAGAGAGTTAAGAGAAAAGCAACGGAGCTGGTGAAGGGTCTGGAGCACAAATTTAATGATGAGTAGCTGAGGGACCAGGGGGTGTGTAGCTTGGAGAAAAGGAGGCTGAGGAGAGAACTTCTTGCTGTCTGCAGCTACCTGAAAGGAGGTTGTAGTGATAAGATCAGTGGAAATGGCCTCAAATTGCACCAGGGGAAGTTTAGATTGGATATTAAGAAAAGTTTCTTTACTGAAAGTGTTATCAAACACTGGAACAGGCTACCCAGGGAAGTGATTGCATCACCATCCCTGGAGGGGTTTAAAAGATGTGCAGTTGAGGCTGTTAAGGACATGGTTTAGTGGTGGATTTGACTGTGTTAGGTTAATGGTTGGACAGGATGATCTTAAAGGTCTTTTCCAACCAAAACAATTCTGTGATTCTATCTTGCTGCAAATACTGTGATGCAGCAAGGTGCAATTTGTGATTCTCTGCCAGGAGTAATAAGAAAGGAAGAAGTAGCAATAAATAGATGAAGTGGTAATAATCCTAGTTGCCTCAAAAATGAGAAAACCTTATTTCTTTTTACTTTTTATTTTTTTATACTCCATTCTTGATGTTTTTCTGTCTGCAGTAAATGGTCACTGCTGATAATCACATCTTTTACTATATATCAGTTACAAAAAACCTGGACCTGAAAGAAGGGTGATTATCTGAAGCACTGGAGTGACCTGACTGCAGAACATGATTGCACTCTCTGTTCTCCCTTCTGCAGTCAGAGTTACCAGAACTGTGTAATGTCCTGAGTTATTACACAGGCAGTAAAGCCTTTTTCCACAATTTGAAAACCTTCCTCCTTTAGCATGGCTTAGATGTTTGCAGTGCCCAGGAATAGTTTAGAAATGGTTTCTGGGTAGCTACTTTTAGACATGTAGAAGTGATGTGTGTATATTCTGGATCCCTTCAGAGAAATATCTTGAATGAATAATCTCATCATTGTGGCTTTTTTTTTTTTTTTTTTTTAATATATATACATCCACTAGAGGATGGGATAAATCAGTCTCTGGACATTTGCTGTTCTCTTTCTGCAGATGTGTTGTTGCCCTCCGTTATATGAATATATGATGACCCACAGGTACAATGTTTTCAAGAGTTTTCCATCGGGTAAGCTCTTTGTAAGCAATAAAGACAACTGCTCCCCTTGTAAGGGCCTCAGGCAGAAACTTCACATGCTGTCTGTAAACAGTCGTGAGCAATGGAAACCCTTTCGGGCTGCACAGAGTTTAGAGGGTTATGACAAGGTCTGCTCTTGACCCAGCTGTGAGATATTCATATCAGAGGTTGCTGAAGATGGTCTTCAGTTACAGTAATTGCTTCTGAAGTTCTTCTATCACCTTTTTGTGAGTCAAGAGGAAAAGGAAGGTTTTACTAAAGACGTTTTAAAAATTTTATTCTATTCCTACTTTGCAATTATTGACAAACTAGATTCCTCTGACAGTGGGGTTGGAAGTGTTTAACAGCAGAGAATGAAATAATAGAAACACATTTTGATAGTGAAGTTTCATTGCAGCAAGGTGGTGCTTTCCAACTTGTTTTGTAGATGTATCTGGAACTGATACATAAACCCTACAGGCTGCTCTGATTTGAACTCCTCGACTGTCTTTTAAGTGGTGCTGTTAAAGAACAAACAGAACCAACTTTTCCTACAGAAGTGCTATTTAGAGCTTTGCTGTACTTCTACTCTTTACACTTGAAAAAATGTTATTGGAGACCACTTTGCAAAACTCAAAATCAAGTTGCAGATTGGGCTTCAAACTCTATTCCTCATCGTGAGGTATTCCTGCTCATGCTTCTTCCTGACAGAGGCACATGAATACTTCCAGGATCCTACTGACTGTAATTTCTTACAGCAAGAGTAAGAAGGAAGAAAATCCTATTGGTATCACAAATAGTCACCCTGTGTGTGGGGAACTGCAGTGTCTGTTGGTTGGAAGCCCCTTTGGTACAGGTGAGAGCCCTGTCTCTGCAGACAAGATCATAGCTGAAATTGTTTCTTGGCTTCATCAAACTACGCCTTTATAAATTCTGCCAAGGTAGAAAGGGAAATTACTGCTTGGGGAAAGGGACCTGGAGATGACTCTTGGATTGAACCAGACGTGCAGGGGAAGAGCAAAAGGAACTGTGGAAATGAGCTATGGCAAAAGACAAAAATCCCTACAAGATGTTTGTGCTGGGAATGGAGGCCTGCCATAAGCAAATATTTACATCTTCACAAATCCAAACAAATGTCTTTTGCCTGGGAAAGATTATTTATTTGTTTGTTCACTTGGCAGTGGGGGAAAGCTGGGATGTGAAGTGTTATATTTAAAAGCGCTTATAAGGCAATATTGCCTGAGAACATCATGTCTCAAGGACAACTGAGGAATATTTTCTGCTGTTCATAAGGACCTGTCCTGATATTATGTCGGGGCTGCAAGAACAACCACCTTTTTGATTAAAGTTAAGAGTGTCAATTTGGTGTAGTGATTGGAAGCAAGAAGTGTCACTCTTGCAAGAACAAGGCGAGGAACACAAATGTGACACTGTCGAGGAACACTGTGGACACATAGGATAAAGTAGTGTTCAAGCATTGGAGCAAAGCGGAAGAGAAAATGAGGAAAACAACAGGGATATAAAAACAGGCAAAGTAACAGTAAAGAGAAACATATGACCGTGCTTCTCTTCTGTGTTTGCTACTTCACTTGCTTGTTTTAATGTGCAGCAAACTGAAATTTATTGGACTAAAAGGTGATGAGGCCCCTTGGAGGAGCCTCTGTGCCATTGCAGATGCAGTAACTACCCCACCTAGGTAATCATGTCTCCTGGAAGTTATGTTTGACACATTGTGGTTCTGCTGTGGCAGCTGGGTGAACCAGAGCAGACCCTACTCAAGCCTGGGAGCAGAGAGGAGAAGACTTGGTGAGCCGGGATGTGCTCTGCGATGGCGCATGTCTGCGTTGTGCTGCAGATGCACGCGTGATGCCTTTGCTGGGTTACCTTGTCCTGTAACCCGGTGCTGGAGGATACCCTGCAGCATAAGGGCAATGACCGTGCCAGCAACGCTGGCCTGGGCAAGGAGGGAGCAGCTGTTCTCCAGTGTGCAGCTCCAGTGAGACAAAAATCCAGAAAGGGGGAATATGGTCAGCAGCGCCGTGGTCCAGTGCAGTTTGTCAGCCGGTCTGTTGCCTGGTAACATATCTGGGAACAATTTTACTGCACCTGGATTGTGAAAGTTACTAAATATCATCGTGTTGAAGCTGTGGCCATGATGCACTTTCTGACTAGATTTCCTCCCAGCGTCTCCGTGGCCTCTTACTTACCTTCTCTTTAAGAACTAGAAATCCTCAGCCCTTTCAGAGTGATCACAGCTCAGAATTGCTGTCAGCCAAAAAGCATGGCACTGATTTCTTCAGAAGGGAAAACCTTTTCCTATTAAATAATAGCCCCCAGATTTCAGATTAGTTTAATTAAACACCATATTCTAAGCCTAATTCAACTAAAAGCTGTTTCCCAGATGCTACTTAGCTTCAAACTGAAGTGCTACATTTTTGTTGTTGTTGTTTGTCTTTTTGTTTTTGTTTTGTTTTCACAGGACAGAATGATATTCTCTGTTTCCAAAAAGCTTGAGGAAGTTCCTGGGCTATGTCACCTAGTTCTGAATTTCAAAGTTCAGGTAATCTCATTGCCACTAGAAGTGGCAGCCTCTTTGTGAGTGCATTGCGCAAGGAGTGTAGTTCCATATGAAGTCTTAATTATTAAATCAAAATAAGTTTCTCTCTTTCAGAAACCCCAATTTGTACTGATATCACAAGATTGTACTCAACTTGGGTACTGAATTACAACTGAGTCATAGAGCTAGAAAGAATAATATTTCTGGGGTTTCCAGCACTAGTTACCACTTTTTCATTGTTAGCTGGGCAGAGATCTCAAAGTATTTTAATTTCCAGATGGGTGTTTCTTACCTGTTAATGCAGCCTGGTACAAAAAAGTCTGAAAAGCATGACATTTTCTTGATTTGCTTCTCCTGAAGTGGAAAAGAAAAATTAACATTAGAAAGCATTTAATCTTAGATTCTGTTAGAGAAGGGATTGATTGACTAATTTTCCCAAATGGAAACTGATAGATGAAAGCGTCTCTAGGGAAAACTTAGAAGTTTTTGATGGCAGGACCCCAGCAAATTGATTTCTGTGGCTTGTGTTTGGTAGAACTGCGATGTGTGCTTGCTTGGTGGCTTCCTCTAGAGCATTTTCAGTTCTGCAGCATTTTAGAAAATCCAGAGAAATTTCCAATAAGGAGCAGAGACACTGGAGTTTCTTAGGTCTTTTGCAGAAATAAATCATTTGCTTACGTGACCTTCCCATGAAACCCCAGCAGACCTGGTTCAGCCTGTCTGGTGGCTGGTGGGTCACTGCTGACACCACTGTGGTTCAGACCTGAACTCAGCCAAATATAATCAGAGCTCTGGAGACAGAAGAGCTGGGAGATGAAGGATGTATTTGTTCCTGGGAGAAGCAAACTGTTTCATTTTCTTGGAAAAGCACCTACAGTTTCTGGAAGAATAA
Organism: Patagioenas fasciata; assembly: GCF_037038585.1. Taxonomy (NCBI): domain Eukaryota; kingdom Metazoa; phylum Chordata; class Aves; order Columbiformes; family Columbidae; genus Patagioenas; species Patagioenas fasciata. The sequence goes on from NC_092530.1 coordinate 19,487,795, forward strand.
TATTCACGATTTTGCTCCTCCAGGAAATAAGGCATCTTTAATGCTTCATTCTGATTCAGAAACCTTTTGAAATTTCAGAATTGCTCTCAGAAGTTACCAGCTTTGCCTAGAAGCCACTGATATTTGTCTGTATGCTTTATCTCTCTGCATTGGAATAGCTTTGAGCTGGATATATTACTTGATTTTTAATCTAACTATTGTATGAAATATAGCCTTAAAAATGATAACTTTCCAGTACTTCTTTTTAGTCAATTGTTTGCTTAGGCTGGCTTCATGCTTGTCATAGAACATCAGCATTGTAAAAACTTATGATGCCATAAAAAGCACCATAATACTGTTTCGACTTTGCAGAGGTAGGCTGTTTAGGATATGGTTTGTGAGAGAATCAGAAGAATAAAGGAATGGTTCAATCTTACATGTAATTCTTCAGAAAGATAAGGTGGGGGAAGCACAAGAAGCCTTCTCTCCTGAAATTTTATCTGATTTGCTTTATAAAAAGAAAAGCTCTAAATGCAAAAAGATGCAGTTCCTCCTATTAGTACAAATTTCATTCCTTGGTAACTGTTTCCAAGCTGTATTGTTAATTATGAGAACCAAATCAAAACTCATTTTAGCCTTTGAAATTACTTGACAGTTTTTCCTCTCCTGTTTTAAAGCTCTTATGAGTGGGGTGAATCAGTCTGGTTGATGTTTTCTCTGTAGTAACTCCAGTGGCAAGCAGCCTCCTGCTGGAGTCAGTGGCCTGAAGGTGCAGGGACTTCTCGAGCAGGGTTAAACCAATCACAAAGCCTGAATTCCAAAGAGCAGCAAGCTGTGCCCCAGCTGTGCACTGAAACTAACTCAAGTATTTGGGTCTCTATGCTCCCCTGTGAAGTGTCAGTAGCTCATGTACAACAGGAACAGAGTAGAGGGTTGCACAAATTCAGCAGCAGTTAATGGCATGTTTGTATGGGCTGTGTTGTTGTGGTCTGTGGTGGTTGTTCTTTTTTTTCCTTGACTGCTTCAGCTCCACCTGTTTCATATTGGAAATCTACAGCTGTATGGATGTTTGCCAAGAATTCCTTAGTGGCATGCTGTCAAACGCCAGCCAGGGAACCTTGCACTTTGGATAGGCAAATAGTCCCATCTCTCTGGAATTGTTTTCTTGATTTCATGGTGCTGAGTCTAGAGAGAAGAAAATTGGTGAACAGCAGTGTTCCATCTTTGGTTTAATTGAAGAGGTTATTAAAAAACAATCTTGTTTGGTTCTCATGATTTTGCATCTAAGTACATCTTTTCTTTTTCCTAGTTCCCAAGTGCATGGAAAGCATTTTGAATTTAGGGCCAAAATTGATCTTCTTGCTAACATGCAGACGTGCACCTGAAAGTGAGGTTTTTCATATTCTGAAGGGTAAGGTGAGAGTGTGTTGAACAGAGAGAAACTGTATTTAACTGTGGATGAGTGAATTTGCATCAATGTTATTGTATGTTTCTGTTCCTAAAACAAATTTCCCTTTGCTAAAAGCTGTTGAGATGTTGAAAGAACCTTTACAATCTCCTTAATCTAGTGATCCATCTCTGCAGTCAACTCATAATTATTCCCAAAACAGAGACTTACAAAACAGACTAAGGACCTTTTCAAAAGGGAGGTAGTAACATATTTCTGTCCAAATTCAGTTAAAACTTGAATTTTCTGTTATGTAATGGCACAGATACTACATGTCATAGTTAGGTAGTAGCAGAAACGTCTGATGGTGTGATGGCACAGCAGATATTATGATCTTCTCCTCCAAAGATGACAACAATTTTAGCTTCTGACCAGGGATTACTCTAAGGGACAGAGTGACCCTGAATGGACCATTGCACTGCTAAATCTCATGCCTTGGAAAGTCTTTATTTTTTGAACTTTTTAATTTTTTTTTTTTTAATTACAAGAAATTAAGTTTAACAACATATAAAAATAAAATCTTCAAGAGCAGAATCTGGTTAAAAGTGAATGAGGCAAACAAGCCCCAGTCCCTGCATGTCCAGGGTCTCCTGGGAATCATGTGATGTGATTTTTATCACAGATGGAGTGGAAGCTGCTGGTGTCTGAGCTGTGCTGTGGCCTCAGCCCTCAAGGGATGCAGGAGCAGGGCTGGAGACAAGCAACACCTGTGGCAGGGGGGCTGACTCTGCTCCACAAAAAACATCCGATGCTGATCCTGAATGCAGTTCCCAGACACCCTCAATTCAAAATCCACATATACAAAAACCTGCTGTGTAAGCTGGTACCCAGTCTGCAGCCCGAATGTCATGTTGTCAGACTGATACCGGGAAGTGAATTATTTGATGTTCTCCTATCCCTTATCAAACCAAACATGTGGAATTTTGTGTTTACTGACTATCCAGCTTCCCTGGGCTGAAACATTCAGCAGAGATATTGGGTTTTAATATTTGTCTGTAGTTGTATTTGTCTTCTGTGTAATCAGAAAGATTGATTGACAGTCTTCTGTTCCATCAGGGACACTTCACCTCCTGCCTTTTGGGCAGCAGGGTGGGTGAAAGGCGGTTCAAGTCCCCTCACAGTTCTTTCATATGGTAAGAGCATAGGTGGTGTCTGTCTTCAATCCCTGAAAATCCATGGATCTTTCAGGCTGAAGTGAACAGAGTATTCTGGGATACCAGTAGTGATTTCAGGACATGAGGAAAATCGTTAAACAACCTGGAGTTTTGCAGAAGACTCCCCAGTGTTTCAAACTGGGGCTTAAACTGATACCAGTTTTTTATCATGGTATGTCATTTGTTTTCCTTTGTGTAGAAAAAAATATAAAACCAATGAGGCAAAGCAGAGAGGAACAAGTATGATGCTAAATATATTAACGCCTACTATAGAAGCAGCTTTCCTTCTTCGGGATTAATTTTGCTGAGAAAGAAATGTGAAGCACTTGTGAAATAAGTCACTCAATTTGCCCATGCTAAATTAGTTGGCTAAACTTAGAACAATGCATCTTATGTTTACTAATGTAACTGTAGCTATGAAGACTTTTGCTAAAGAACTCTCAATTACATTTCTGGTGGCTAGTTTGAAAACATTTTTCTATGTGACTTCCATATACATCTCTGCTGGGGAGGGGAGATGAAAGCTTGATTGTGCAGCATCTTCCCTGTTTCATCATGATTTTGAATGGATTGAGGAATATACTCAACTTTGAACAAAAAATCGCCCAACTCTGCTGATAAACTCTAGTGCACTTGCAGTATGCTCTCAAAGTGTTAGTTGTTGGGTTTACTTAGGGGTGCCCCACTCTTCCTTGCTTCCCAGGCAAAAGTGACCACTTGCACAGAAGGCAAATAAAACTATTTACATAAAAATTTATCTCTGCTGTGCTAATCATCAATGTTGAAGAGGCCTTGCTAACAAATACATGGGATATTCTAAACATCACTGCAGAAGGTCAAGGTTTTGTTGCTCTTCGCACTTTGGTACCAAAACACTTGATAGAGAGGAAGAGATCAAAGAGGGCAAGCATGCTGCTATACTTTTCTCTTTTTCCTGCTCTGGAAGAAAGGGCATCCAAGATGCTTTCCCCCTGGCTTTGGAGTCAATCTGAGCTGATAATTGATTTTTCTAGAGCACAGAAGGCCAAACAGTGACTCATGAGCTAAATCCTGTTTGCAAAGCAGTCTTCTGACCTGAGAGAATGACGAATGACTGGTGCTGTGTTACTTACCTGCTCCTCAGCACGGAGAAGCAGTGTTGCTGCTTGTCCAGAATGGTTCATAGTGCTGCTACTCCCAGAAAAAGTAGGGTCCAGGCTTGGTTGAGCAACAGGCTTTCTGGGATGGTCGGCAGCTACCAGAGCATGGAAATAAACTGCCCTGGCATCACTGTAGGTTTTAGTAGAGGTCATAGATTCTGTAAGGACCTTGTTAATCGTTGTACTAAATTGTACAGTCAAGAACAAAACTATACTAAAAATTTTATTAAAATATTTGTATTTAAAATGCTTATAAAAATCACCTGCACATAAAAGCAGGAGTGACAAAGCTGCTTTAATGTGTTTAAAACAACACCAAAAATAACGTGCTGATAACTACAATGATTAACTGGACAGGAAGGTGAAAAATAAAATGCTGCAAGAATTGCAGATGTACCCAAAGCTGAAAAGCCTAATGCAGAGGGGAAGGAAGCTTGCAACAGCAGGTCTGGTATAGAAAGCTACTTGAAGCAAGTTGTCTATGTGCACCTGAGTTTATGGGCTCAAGCTGCAAGTAACAAAACTAAAATAAGCTCTATTTGTTATGAATCATTATTGACTAAATGATTTATAGTGCAAGTAGCTTCTACAAGTACTGCAAATGCAGGCAATTTTATATTGCCTTTCTTGCTGATTGGAATAAGGTCACATTGACTCCGTGTGACATTTATTTGCATTAATTACAAACTTTCTGTACAGTCCTCCATGCTTGAGACACGTAGCATGGTGAGACTTTTGGAGGTGAAATGATCGATACCAAAGAACAGCAAAGTTAATACTAACAAAATCACACCTTTCCTCTGCTTGGCTACAACATGCAGGTGGCCTGGAGTTTGGGAGAACCATTTCAGAATTGATGAATTTCTCAAATAGTTATTATAAAACCGGATGTTGTTGCTGTGTGTCTCTGTGGTTTTTGGGCATGGGACAGTGGTCTTGCAGTAGCTAACAGGAAAAGCGAAGGGTCAGGGAACTAGTGCACCAGGCTCTCAGCTCCTTCATACATCTAAGTAGCTTCTTTTTCCTTCAGGCCGTCTCCATCTCCCAAGCAGAGCAATATTCCATGAGTACTGGAGTTTGTGCCTAAAAATGGAAAAGGGGTAGGCCCTTATCTTTGCTCCTGACAACAAAATAAAATTAACATTTTAGAGATGAATGGAAAAAAATAAACCAATGCACTGTAATAAAGGACTACTTTTGCAATGCTTCTGTCCAGTATAGTGGAATCATAAGATTTCATTATATTATTGAACTTCCAAATTAAAACATTTGCTTTTTCGGGTTGAGTTCACTGCTTGTTATATGAAAAATATTTAGCATCAATGCAGCAAAAAAAATCATGTAAGCCATCCAAGGAATCAGAACTTCTAGAAAGGAAAATGATTACTAATTACGGATTTTTCCCAACCCACAGAAAATTCTATTTTTGAATATATTCAACATAATTGCTCATTATGTAAGTATGTTAAAATGCACAACACCCTTACCATGTTGTCTTTCATTGAATGTCATGCTGCGAGTTACAAATCTGTTAGTGTAGATGTAGAACTTGCACATTCCAAATGCAAAGATCTATTTTCTGTTCCAAGTGTTTTACGAGACCATCTGTGAGTGCCAGTTTGTAAGAAGCAGATAGGAGCAATACGCGCTTCCATGCAGGTTGTACATAAACTCTGTACTCTTTCTAACTACTGTAAGGTGCAGTTTGTCAGCTTTAGAATGCCAACAAAATTTTTGTCTTAAGTTATGATAATTTATGCAGTATTTGTGTACTGGAGCTTTTCCATGACTGCTTTCTGACTAAGAAACCATTAGGAGCCCAAACTATAAAAATCATAATTAACTGGGTATGTGGTATAGCTGTCTAGCAGTGATCTCTTTATGCAGGAGATGTGGTCTGCTTTACAAATGAGAATTTAATCATTAGTTCTATACCAGATTAGTACAAGGGAGACAATCTATCACTACAGGTTAATCAGGTGTAATGGTGGCTTTTTGACAATGGAACTGTCCCAGGAAGAAGCGCAGTGGTGTGCTGCTGCACAGACTAAACCAGCTCAAAACCCAGGGCACAGTTCAGCAAGGACACAGCTGGAGAAAGCCCTGAGGGATTCTGGCAAGGTTAGACCATGTTCTCTCTGAGCCCATCCATGGGTACAAATGTGCTGCTTCTGTCAGCTGGTGTTTATTTTCTGTCTTTTCTGCTTTCACCAAATGACACAGTTGCAATGATCCGATGGATTGCCTGGGATTTGTGAAAGTCAAAGTACGTGAAGAGTTTTAAAGCAGGGGATGGTTTAGGTTGTGTCACCGCTGTTACTCACAGTCCAGCACATGTGTGTCTTGGGGAGGACCTGAAGCTATCTGAAATCATGCTGTTTTGTTAGTTTGAGGCTTCTCTTCCTGTGGCACAGAATTGTCCATGTCGAACACCAAACAACTCTTTGATATGAATGAGTTTTTGCCAGACTCTGCCTTGATGCACTGATTGCCTTGGCCGTGTAGTTGCTTCTAAAAGTATTTTTGCAACTCTTTGTGAAACTAAACATATAATTTTATGCTTTAGGTATATTCTATTTTTTTTTATGTGTATTAATCTTATATAGAAAGAAGAAGCAAAGCTTCCCTGAGGTATTCTCTGTCCTAAGAGAAAAGAATCTCATTAGGAAATGTGATTCTTCTGGGTGTCTCACTGAAATTGAGCATTTGGTTTTTAACCAGTGTTTGTTGTTGTGGTGTTTTTTTTAACAGTCTGTATTTGATTGAGCTTTCCGGTGCCCAGCCTTGCAGGAAAGTAGCAGTGCCCAAGAGGCAAGCTCTCATTCTGACTTAGCGAGATGTCCTGAGCATGATACTTCTTATGCCACACACAACCCAGCAAGCTGAGTACTCTTCTATAAAACAGACGAAGGTCATGAAACTAGGTTTCTTCAGTGCAGCCACATGAAAATATTTGAATTGCAAGTACACTCTTGCAGAAAGATAAAGTGGGTGGGTACAGAACACTTGCTTTACCTGCCAGCTGGCAGAAGAGCTGTTTCTCCCCCAGTCTCTGTGTTTGAATGCAAAAGGTCTCTTGTTGCTGATCACAGTTCTAATTTTGCTAGGGAAAAAAAAAAGAAGAAAAATCTGTGTCAATGATGCCGCAGTCTAAACTATTATGCTCTGTAGGTTTTTGTGAGCATTTCTTGATCAGTGTGGGCTGCCATAGATACTATTATTATCTTTCCACTTTCCCTCTGTGCTGCACAAGGTTGCTGTCAGATTCTAAAGACTGTCTGGTGCTTATGAGGGGTTAGTGAAGAAAATTAACTCGGTGCAGGCTAAGTGAGGTAAAGATGAGCTTAGGATACATTTTACTTGAACATTTCACCAAACTTTAGTTAAAGCTTTTTAAGGATTAATAAAACTAACCTACCACCCCCTACTTATTCCAGACTATGTCCTATCTGTCCATCCAGCAACAGCTCTTCTCAGCTGAGGGAGAAGTATTGGCTCTGCATTCTCTCCCAAAAATTCAAAAATGTTTGAAGTGTTAATGGCTTCCTGTTCACTCATATATATATATATATGTGTATATATATATATGTGTGTGTGTATATATATATGTATATGTGTATGTATATATATATATATATTTTTTAAAGTGATTTAACTCCTGAGTTCTTTGTTATGGCCGGTCTTCAGAAGTGAACATAAATTATGCATTTATTTCAGCCTCGTTTCCTGAGGCAATAAAATCTTGTTCAGGCACATTACTGGTCTGTCCCTTTATGTTCACCTGATAACTTTTTAACCCCTCGTCAGAACTGACAGAGAGGTAGATATCTAACTCATGGAATTCCTCCAGATTTTATGAGAACAGATGACTAATTAAAGGAAAGCAGCTCAATTGGTGTCCAGAAGGGAAATGTTTTACCACGTGCTTAGCCCTTGAGTTCTTCAGGGAATTTACATGAAAGAAATAAAAAAATATCTCAAGTACAACAAAGCTTTTGCTACTGCCAGCAACGTGTCACACATCAGGGAATCCAACCACTGGCACTGTTAGTCCTGCAGCTCATACTTTCTTGTTTCCATTTACTATCTTAATGAAAACCATCAAAACTAGTTAGACAGTTGATTTAAGATTTGTATTTCCACACCAGCTGTTTCTTTTATTCCTTTATTTTTGTACTATTGTACTAAAAATAAGCTTGTATAAAGAAGTGAAGGAGCTAATGTTGTGAGTGGGTTTTTTTTCAGTTTGGGATGGATTTTCTCAGTGCGAGTGTGCGTGGAAGTGGGCATAGAGCTGTTGTCCTGGGTTTGGAATTGGTCTGGGGGTGAATTCTGCTTTCACCAAGTTTTGGGCAAGAGATTGAACTGGATGACCTCCTGAGATCCCTTCCAAGCTTGCTTGTGCTGTGGATTAGAGCTTGATAATTTTAAAACAATAGTCACCCTCCTAATGAAAAAATCAACCTGTGTTTTCAACCTCCCTGTAACCAGCATCGTCTGTCATCTGTGCTCTCCCAGAATATTGCCACAAAACTTCTGCAGTGAGGCTACTGCAATTTAAACACCTTTGAAGACTCTGCGATTGTATCAGATATTACACCTCGTGATTTTGAAGACATGTCTGGCAACTACTTGCTAGAGGAGAGAGAAGAAGGCTTTTTTGTACATTGTTTCATAGCCTGTGGTTTCAATACTGCATTTGAACCACCTCTCCTTATATTTCCGCGACTGCTCTTGTACCCATTGAGCTGCTTTCTTCTGAGCCCCAGATAAGGAGATGTCAAAGATAAATTAGTTCCTGTAACTAGGGACTGTGTCTGGATGCCTGACCTAGCTGGTGGAATGGTAGCTAATGCATAAGCATTGTGAAAGCCTGTTCTAGTATAAGAAACAAGTTATTGACACAACTGCAAGTTGTTCACCTGACAGGGAGAGAAGCAGAGCTCAGAGAGGATATTTTGGTGTATTTCTGGGATATCATGCTGCACAGCTTGCGGCTGTGGTATTGTGACAAATGAACTCCTCAAAAAGGGTGAGCTTTGAAGATGCTCCGTGGAGCTGGAATCACAATTTTACTAAACTTATTTATGTTTATTTGACAGTAACTATGAAATTACATCAGAAGCTATAACTTTGACCTCAGTTTTGGAATCAGAATGATCATAAGACCAAGGTGATGCTCTTTTCTGCCACTGAAACAAAAGGAAGCATTTTTGCCGAATTATGCTTAAGGATTAAATCTCTGGGAGAGAAGGGCATTTTTAATTGATGAAAAATGTTACATTATTTCAGAGAAGGCAAACTGAGTATAAGCAGCAATAAAGCATGGACCCCAAAGAAGACTGGGAAATATTGCTTCCCTTATTTAATAATAATTTTCCAGTATTTGTTACAGTTGAACTGTGCTTTTTTTGTCATAACTTTTATGATGTGAAATACATTTTAAGCTCTATTTCCAGGGCTCAGGAGGTGTTATGCATGTTTGTTTGGAAAAGTACTATTAAGATAATTTTAGAATGATATGGAATTAGTGACATAAAACTGAGCTGCTGAAATGATGCAATTTTTGAAACACATTTCACTATTTTTGGATCTTTCATCAAATATTGTGAATGATGTCTATGGTTTGTTTTACTAATGAAAAAGCCTTTATTGGGGATTATACTGCCCTAATGGATCCATTTGATTCCTGGCAGCTCTAGACAACAAAAAAAGAAAGGGAAAAGGAGCACTTAAAGTCTGAAGAGTTTTAATCCATGTTGGTGTTCCCATGTTATTCTTCATTAAATAAACAAATTTTTAGACAGAAAAAAAAAACTAAACAGTTATTTAAACAAATAGCCTATGGGCGGGAAAAAGACTTTGGCCATTGACTTGCTGTCTTTACTGGAGGGAGAGAAAACCACTCAGAAGCATCTCTAAACTAGGGGACTCTGAAAAAACATTTCTTTTAAACAAAACTGGTCCTTTTGCATGCTTGCAGTTTCATTAGGCAGTGCTTAATCTGCATGTCATAAATAACAACTTCGTTTCTTCAGGTCTCAGACCAGTCTCTAGAACAAGGCAATTTACTTATCTACCACAGCTACCCAAATCTTATAGTCCTGGATGCTCTTCAGTGCCCTTTGCTGATTTGGCAAGTTGGGTAGCAGCTCTGTGCTCCTCATGGCCTCTGCATCAAATAGAGATTCTTTTGACAGAGAAGGGAAGGAAAAGTGGTGCAATGTGAAAGTGTTCCAGAGAAGAAGGCAGTGAGATTGGGAAGTGAATTTGGAGAACAGCAGCATTATCTGTAAAGAGGTGTTTTCCAGTGGATCCCATGAGTGACAAAGGGCTTCTGGAAAAAATAACTGCCTTGCCTTCCTTAGATCCTCATACTCTTAATGGAAGAACTAGTCTAATTCTCTTTCTTGTTGTCCATTGAAATTGGTAGTGTGAAGTCTTCAAAAGAGCTCATGATAACTTTATCTCAGAAAAGCTCTTCTGCCCTGTTCTTTTACCTCTTTGCTTCCTTTGACATATTTGAACACGGTTACTGCTTCCAGATCTTGTCTTGACTAATACAATTGCATGGTGTTTTCTTCTTTCTCTTGGTCTCTGGCTGCCTGTACATGTACTGGATTTTGGGCTTTCCATAATGTGATCATTTTTTTGTTGTGTCTGCATGCTAGTATTGGGCATTACTATATTCTGTGTCATATTACAAGTAAATAGAATGTTAATAATTAGATTGGAAGGAGCCAAAGGAGAGAGAAATGATGAATAGGACTGCTTATTATCTTTCAGTTCTATGATTTTGATTCTTTTTTCAACCTGTAGAACCACCTCTGCAATTAACGTAGCCACTATATTCAAGAAGTGTTTGAATGGAAAATATTTTGGCATATCAAAGGAAAAGCGACACAAGTGCTGTGAAAGGTTTGATGATGGTGCTATTCTGCAATGTATTCGCGCCTCCAAGGACCATCAATTCCTCTGATAAATGTCAGAACATTCAGCCTGTCACAAGGGAGCATGTGCGGTGGTAGCAAAAATGTTTTTCCTACTGGGGTTGGTGTCCTCAGAAAATGTCGGTGTGTCTCCTGTTTGCCATACTTCACTGTTTCTGATATAAGTACACAAAGTGGAAGCTGTCCTTTTCAATGTATAATCCCTTGATTGGGACCCTTTGCACAGTTTTTGAAGGGAAAAGGCTTTAGTGTGTGTAGGTATCTTGTTCTATGTTACTCTCCTTTTTGGGGATTTCATTAAATAAGTAATTACATTAGCCACAGGTCTCCTGACTTCTAATTCTGCTTCACTTGGCTTCTGCATCTAGGAAACAATAGAGAAGAATAAAAAAATTGACATAAAGATAAATTAATTACTCTTGGTCTGTTTACCCTACCATCAACATGTGGAAAATTTATGGCAATTGATTGTGTGTTTTGTGGTGGGGTGGGTGGTGGGTGTGTGTTTAGAAGAGAAGTTGGCGGGGGGAAACATGTGGCAGTGCAGAAGAATGGGTTAGACTTAATCCTGGTTATTTTCACAGTTTGAAGTGAACACACAGAGTAACTGCAAACTGTTATGATGCTGAGACTCCTCCTGTCAGGGTGGCTGTTTTAAAACACAAGTCATGATGCCAACGTGGGCATCAAACAGGTTGGGAAAGAGAATTTTCTGTGAATTTAGCAGCATCATGTATCTTGCTCCTAACCTGTCTACATAAAATACTTGGTTTTCCTGTGATATCTGTAAGATAAGCCTCATCATCTCTGAAATTTCCACCTTTAAAAAAGTTCGAGAGGCCATTTCTTCCCACCTAATTAACAATTCTGTTACACCAAACTACTCATTCTGCTTCTGACATTTGTGCATGTCAATGGTATGCAGGAGCTGGAAACCAGTTTATCATCATTGTGCTGTATGGCTGCCTGAAGGTACAAGGAACCAAAAGCAGGTCAGTGCCTGGGGAAAAGATTCCGCATAATTTTAGAAATGCAGTTTTAAGGCATCACAATCTGTAGTTGTTGTGAGGATCCTAAAACCAGCTTTCCTGCGAAAACACCCCCAAATTCCTGTATGGCCAGGAACTCTATAGAATAACTGGGAAAATGAATTTCTTATTGATAATGTGAACTCACTGCTCTAAATAAATTTTGATATCCAGAATTAAAGTTGGATTTTGCAGTTTTTTTTTTTTTAATATTAAAATATTGAAAAATAGGAAAAGATGATATCCAACCAGTGCTGTTGATCTTAGTGGTTTTGTGTTTCCCCTCCCACTTTTTTCCTCTCCATAGAACTTCTTATTAAAATAATTTAAAGAATAATTCTACCATGGAAAGCTAATAGCTTTAACCCACCCTCTAATTGCCCCCACCCCAGCATATTCAAGATCTTCAAAATAACTTCAACCAAATTTTAGATTTGAAAATATTGTGGATAGTTTCTTAGAAAATGTTTGAAACACAGTACTGGCAGATTTTTCTTCCACAAAATTTTCATTTACACCATAAGAAAAACAGAGCCATTTTCAAATGGAGAGGTCTGCCAGCTGAATGGCAGTGGTGTTTGACTCTTGCTGGCACTCCCTGCTATGTTTCTGAGCCTCTTAGACTCCTTGTGGTTATTTTCTGTATTGGTATCCATTGCATCTTTTACAACCCCTCTCTCAGGCTAAGATTTTTCATAGTTATTTATGTGTCATACTGAAAAAAAAGGACCTACATCAGATATCTTACCTGGTTTTATTGTCATTTATTTAGGTAGGGCTGCACTCTGAGGAGGTTATTACTCAGATATTCGTAGATTAAGATGATGTTCTGTTTTCTTCTGTTGTTACATGACCCTTGGAGGAAGAGCCATGGTGTGAGAGTTAACATTTTTTGGCTCAAATGTTACGGCCAACTATCTCACTTTGTTCTGTGAAATGTATTTCTGATAGTACACTACCTTACACAAATGGAGTAAAATACCTATTGGTCTTGCATCACCTGACCTACAGCATCCCTCTACTGCAGCGATTTGTATGTCATTTCACTCACCTTAAGCTCAAAAAATAGAATATCAATGACATAAAAGTAATTTTCAGAGAGTGATGCCATCAGTGTCAAGCCTTATATGATCATCGCAATAGTACAGCAAAAAATGGAAACCTTCCAAAGTGAATTGTCTGATATGTATTCTTTATGTATTAAAAACAAACAAAAAAATTATTAATCACTTAACACAGTTTCTTTCTACCTCTATCGAATCCATGTATGTTCCTGATTCAGTGACCTTCAGGGCTATTGGCTTTTTATTTTTGTAGTTCAGTATCAGGTGAACAGGGAACATGAAGTCTTCTCCAGTCCTTAAAGCAAGACCTGCATTAGAAGCGTTTTTCAAAGGCTTGGAATAACGTCCCTGTTGATGTATTGCAGAACTGTTGTGAGCGAAGAACCCCTGAGCTGAAAACATCCACAACTCCAGAGTGTGTCTGTTGTTGGATATGTGTGTACCTCCTGCACATTGCCCTTCAGGCATTGTGTACCAGGACAGAGATTATGCTATTGGGTTTTTTGGTGTTATACAGAGAGGTTGGACAATAGATATTTTTGCTGTTGTTCAGGTACTGTACTGTATTTTTTCAGTTTGGCTGCAGGCTGATGTGAGTTTGGGCACATTATTTCTTCTGCTCCTTCATGTCCTGTATGTAATGACAAGGTGATAATTCTTCCTCTGCTTATTTCTCATTCACTTAGTTTGTAACCTCTATGGTGATATAACGGCTCCACGCTTTGCATGAACATCAGAGCAGGGTTTTGGTCTTGTCTATGACTCTGGCTGCCACTAGTAAGTAGTAAAACATGCAACATCTATTGCAGGTGCTTTGTTTTTTGTTTTTGTTTTTGTTTTTTTTTTTCTTTATTTTCATAGAATTTTCCAAAATGTATCAAAGGAAATTGGGAGAATATAAACCGGTTAGTGACTATCAAATATTGTGGGGCTATGATGGATTCTCTCTTAACATGTATTTTCGAAAGGATCTTTCTGAAACACTCTGATTCTTGAGGGTGTTTGGTCAGGGGGTCTGATGCCCTTCATTTGCTGCAGAAGCTGTGGCCAAGAGCTGATGGTGATTCTTCTTGGATCTGTGCCCTGTGAGTCGGCATGCATGGCAGCACCAGAGGCTGGGTGGGAGAGATTATTTACCAGTGGATGCCCACAGACGCTGTCATAAATATGGGCTGAATTCAATGCCACAGCAAATTCTGCTAGGCTAATCCACCTAGCTATCCTGAGCATCAGAGCTTTGGGGGGGTAAATGAGAACTGGAGATGACTGGGCACAGTTCCTGAGGCATGCAAAACCCCCAGTACATGCACCCAAAGCACTATGTTAGAAGAGTATATAAAGGTTCCTAATTCAAGCACTTAAAATTTAGTAAATGCCTCCCCCTTGTGCATGTGCATTAGGATACAGCTTGTATTGTGTGGTCTGCAGTGTTTTGCAGAGGGAACAACTTCGTCTGGGGCTGAACTGGGGTTTTGCAGGAATCTGTGGCTGCTGATCCGGAGTTTCTGTTGTTGCAGAACTCTGAAGGCACCAATGACTGTGGAGTTACGGGAGGAAAAGGGAGAATCTCAAACATCTCCTTCTAATTTGAGTTGCAATTTATTAGTTGCCCTAAGATTTCATGGACACTGTGATATTTGGGGAGTTGACTTTGAGTTTTTAAAATATGGAGAGGAAGAAAAATCAAAGATATGATAAAAGATAAAGAGCAAATCTCTGCGCACCTTTCCCCCTTCCCCACCGCCCCCCTTCCCCACCCTTATAGTATATGACACTTTATAGTGTCTGGGTAGAATACTTCTAACTATCTGTATCTGTTTATCTTCTTTATCAGAAGGATACTACAAATATCTATATAAAGTCTTTGAAACCAGACCATATTACTTCTGTCAGAACAGCCATATTTCTGGAAGCCCATGAATCTCTTTAACATCTGTGAATGTTCAAGGCGAGTGTGATATGAAGATGGTTTTAAGCCTGACAAGCTCACCAGAGCCCTGCTGGATCAGCAGTGGATACCTGCATTTTCAGGGACAGCTGAATCCACCCAAACACTTCTGATGTTTAAGAAAACCTGTACTTTTCTGTTGAAAGTGTGATAAGTAACTCTTGTAACAGCCCTTTAGAACTCAGTAATCTTTAGTAAGAGCTGAGGGGGCCTGAGAGTTTCTGAAAACCACTTTGGGTAGGGAAAAAAGCCGCCTGGAAAAACCCACCTGCTCCTCATCAGTGACTCTCGGCTGTGGCTCCCGTGATGACCCTGTGTTTTGACCCATTTTCTTTTTCAGTTTATGTTCTTACAGTTAAATTAAAACTCTCTGAACTGCTTTTCACTTGCAGAGGAGAGAAACTATTTTCTGTATGCTCTGCTGTATGGGACTGTGACAATCACATAGTTTTACGTTTACGGGAGTTTCCAAGACTTTAGAAATATTTTAAAACAGTTCCTGAGCATCTTGAGCTGGCACTGACTCTTGTGGTGCTACAGATTCCTGGTAGCACAAGTACTGAGACACATGACTGACATGCTGTGGTGCAAATAGCATTGGAGGTTTTGATTTCTGGATCCAACCAATCCCCAATGCCAGTTGATATTTAACTTAACTGCACACATGTGTAATGTGTGTGTATATGTGTTGGAATGCAGAGAAATGTCCTAAAGAAACCAGAAAAAGATATATATATATATATATATTTTTTTTTTTATTTTTATTTTTTTTTTTTTTTCTCCTACAATGAGCATAAAAGCTGCTTCTCATGGTCTGGTCTGGTCTGTACATGAATTTTTGCTCCTTTATCTTGCCTGGTTTGCCACCATCACTGATTGCTGATTAATGGTGTTTGAACTTAAATGCTGAATCCTCTACACCAGTTCAAAAATCCCCTGGTTAATAATAAACTGACTGTATTAATGTCCAGATGAGATGTTACCATGTGAAAATGTGCATTATTATTCTAACTAGCAAAAAATAAGCATATGAAACTTTAACACAAACACATTGGTCAGAGGAAAATCTCTCTACTTGTAGCAGGATGCCAAAATGATTAATCTGTTGGTTTATGTAATCCCCTTCTTTCTTCTTTGCCTGACAGAATCACTGAAGCTCATGGCTCTGTCCTTTATTCACCATTTGTACTGGTATATTCTGTGTGAAAGAAAAAAACCCCAAACATGTTGTGTGTTTGTATAGAGAATAATTTTATTTTTGTTACCTATCTAGAGAAGTATTTTTCCTGTCACAATTGTTTCCAAGGAAGAGCATGTTTCCATTATTTGCTCATAATTTTGATTGGTTTTTATGTGACCTGTTTGTGCTTCTAAATGCTTAAAGCTAACTCAGATCTTTGGTTCTTAGAGCTGAAATTTCTATATACGTATTACACACAGTTTGAAACTTAGACATGTTAGGAAAAAATGTATTTGGAAATATAGATGGACTTTTTGAAGCAATGCCTTAGTTTAGAGTGTATCCATTCAAGTTTTAAAGATACCTCATTTAAAAGACATATTTCATATACCCTTGAAACACTTCTTGTGTCTGAAAATGTCACCACAGTCAAAATGAATACAATTTAAATTCCAGAGTACTTAATCTGATTACATAAATAGAAACCTCCAAACATCATCGAGTTTCTATTGATTCCATTTTTCTGAGGATCACATTCACTGCACTAAAACTTTACAAAATAAATCAATCATTTTTTGCTCTTATGAAGAGTCTTTTTTTGATTAGCTTTATTTCCAATGTGTCATTAAGAAGAGACAGTTTCTTAGCTGCTTTGTAAAAGCTGTTGTGTTTTTTCGCAAAAATCAATTGGGAAGGGCAAAAACCTAAACTGAGATATTGGACTATCAAAAATACAGGACAGACTTAAATACACCTCCTTGAGCTGTCCCTGTCCCTTGTGTGCACCAAACCCCTGCCTTCCTGGAGAGCATAAAACCAGAAAAACACATGAATGAGCCTGTACCACTATATATGTGTGTTTCACGGTCTTTTCTAGTGGTGTATCTCATAACTTAAGCATGAATTTTAACTTTATATCTAGCCTGTTAAGGGGGAATGTAGCGTTTCAGGTACCGATTAACTATTCTAATGCATGGTGACAATCTGGAATTAGTATGGCAACAATCTGGAATTTGCACGGCAAGCTGATCAGGACTATTTTGCAACAGATTTACCTAGTCCTACCCCATCCACTCCATTTCTTTTTTTTGCTTCTTTGGAGCATTCAGTCTGTTCAGAGTAAAATAATTGCATAAATTAGGAAAAAAGGAGCCTTGATGAGAAGCTGCATCTCTTAGCCATACATCAGACAAGGTGTTGCTATTGGACCTTGCCACTAGATAGGAGGAGCATCAGCACAAAAATAGGTCTTCGCAACCCTTGACCTCTGTGTTAAGAAGTATTTGTGTAAGAATTAAACTTCTGCTGCAGTGAACAGAACTGATGTCTGTGTTTCCGTTTATTTAAAAGGGGACTTCTCGCAATGCTCGCCTCCTTGGGGAGGGCAACTGAGAGTCACCGGCAGCCGTTCCCCGACTTTAGCACTGGACTAGTTATATTTTTGGGCAAAACTGTAGTTGCTATGTAAATCATTCCAGCTGGAGTTTGGTTCAGTTGCAGTAAGGAGCCTGCTGACTTTGTCCTGACCTTTGATAGTCTCAAATATGTATATATTTCTAATAAATTTAAAAAGATGCCCATATAGGCTCTTGTCTGCTTAATAGATGTTTCCTATTTCGATAGAACCCAGAAGTGCTAAAGTATTAAAAGGGCTCTACTCTGTTTTTCAGATAAATGGAATTGTCCTTTTTTTCCCCTAGGCTGAAAGCTCGTTGATAATAACCATCAGCACTGAGATTTCACAGCTCACCTTGGCTGTGAACAAGAAACTCCACAGTTGTTTGGAGGTCTGTAAAAATGATGTGAATTTGTCAGAAATTTTTTTCTAAGCATTACAAAATTGCATTACTTCTCCCTTTGGATGAAATCTTTCAAATGTATTATATAAAATATGACCTTAATGGTTCATGATGTAATTAGGTATCAAAATAATAGAAATGAGTGAATATCACTCTTTTTGGGAATCACTTGCCAGAACTCAGTAACTCACAGCCACAAGAACCACCTTTACAGTTTCTTCTTAATCATGGTCTGCTAGCACCTTTAGATTAGATACTGCAAAACGTATCTTTCTGCATCCTATTCAATGGATTTCTTGGACTGTTATCCTAAATTTTTTACTCTTAAAAACAGAAGAGAGTTCATCTGTGTCTTACCTTTATTTTTTTTGTAGGCAGATAGTTATATTTACAATCCTATTCGTGCTGTGAATTTTTTTTTAAGTGTTGTGTGTTCTGTCACTCATTTTGCCATTTCCAGTGTGCTGGTTTCAATATATGGTTTCAGTGCTAAAATGATGTATTTCAATTGATTTGCATTCAACACTAAAGAGCTAAGTGATAACTTGCCCACTTCTAAACTTTAATAATATCCCTTCAATGCCAGAATGTTTTTTGACAGGATAAAGCATTGCTTTATCCTGTCAAAAGTTTGTCATTTTATGAAATACTATGGGTATGTTTTGTGAGATCTCTTTCCCTGAAGACATATTAAGACCTGTTTTATTGGCAACCAGAAAGGTAGCTTTTATTTTTGTTCATGGTCTCTACCGCGTATACTTTCTAACATAGAATAATATAGATTTCTGATAAATCTTCTTTGCACAATGAGTAAAGCACATTACTAGTTGGATGCTTTCAGATTTATAAATAAATCCATCTGTTCTATTTAAAGGAGGGCAGAATTCAATTTTATAACAGTAATAGTGTGGCCAGCAGGATCAGGGCAGTGATTGTTGCCTGTACTTGGCACTGGTGAGGTCCCACCTCGAATCCTGGGTTCAGTTTTGGGCCCCTCACTACAAGGGAGACGTTGAGGTGCTGGAACGAGTGCAGAGGAAGGTGATAAAGCTGGTGAGGGGCCTGGAGCAAAAGTCTGGGGAGCAGCTGAGGGACCTGGGGCTGTTTATCCTGGAGAGCAGGAGGCTGAGGGGAGACCTCATCACTGTCTACAACTGCCTGAAAGGAGGTTGTAGCATGGAGGGGGTTGGTCTCTTCTCCCCAGTAACAAGTGATAGGATGAAAGGAAATGGCCTCAAATTGCACCAGTGGAGGTTCAGATTGGATATTAGAAAAAATTTCTTCACAGAAAGGGTTTTCAGGCACTGAAGCAGGCTGCCCAGGGCAATGGCGGAGTCACCATCCCTGGAGGGATTTAAAAGATACATAGATGATGTTCTTTGGAACATGGTTTAGAAATGAACTTGACAGCATAAGGTTTATGGTTGGACTTGATGGTTTTAGGGGTCTTTTCCAACCTAAATGATTCTCTGATTAATATTGTGAGTAAAAGCTTCTTGCTACTATAGAAAAATGCATTTTACAGAGTTAAAATAATTTAATTGCAGGTTAATTCCACAGTTTTTTGTTTTGTTTGTCGTTTCATGTTTGCAGATACTGTGTTGGTTTAATGTTCATCCCACAATGCAGGACAATAACATATCACATCTCCTTTCTGAATAAATTATGACAGAGATAAGCTATTTACCAAAGTCTGCTGAAGTTTGTGAGACTGAAATAACGTAAGGAATTCAGTAGCTACATATTCAACTTTTTGGTGAGTTTTCATAATTAACTTATCACATAGTTGAATGATAGCAATGAAGTAATCTTCTCTTAGCTGCCAGCATGTGCATCTTTGAAACATTTTTGCCTTTCTTTGGACCCTCTTTAGAGCCGATTCCCTTTTTGGTTGCCAGCTCTGGCAGGCCCCAATGCTGTAATAATGGCTGTAATATTAGAAGTCCCCCAAAATCTATACCACCACCATGTTCTGATAGCTGACTCCTATAAACATGCTTGCAAGAGGCACCAAAAGCCACACATGGCACCTATCTAAGTTGATGGGTGTTTCAGAGGAGCATCAGCTTGTTCTTATGCAGCAGCATACGAAGCAGCTGCTCAAAATCCATTGTTGATGTCATTAACCTGTTGTTTTGGAGAGTCAGATCTCAGTGCTGTGTCCTGAAAAGTATTATATATAGGAGAGCTCTGAAAGAGCAGACAGGAGAGCTGGGAGGACTGATTTCCACCTAAATGCCCTCCCAGCAACTCATGCATTCCGAAACATCTCTGCTGCCATGGATGCAATCGAAGTGAAACCTCTGTCGGACAGGAAGGTCTTGGATGTCTGTAAATGGGTAAACTATGGCAACAGCGATGTTCTGTGATTAAGCTGTTGGGCAATATGAAAGACTGCATGATAAGAATGGTCTAGATGTGCATGTATGGTTGCTAGACATGAAGATGTGGTAATGAAAACTCACTTTAAATTAAAAATCAAGTTGTAATATCAAGCTTTAGAAAATGATCAAATGCTTTTGTCTTTTGTGTGTGTAAACATTATAATGTACCATTTAACTCAAACCCAAGATTTCTGTTGCTCTGTTTCTTTAGTTAATGATTGTTTCACTTTTCCAGTACAATCATGTTGCAAAGTTGCTGTAGCAGGCTACGTCTCACAAAGAAGCTATGTCCAAGGTAAGAATTTGGTTCTTTTGGAATAAAATTACCTAGCATTCAGCAGTTCCTTTGCTGCTATAGTAAAAATGAGATGTCTTGTATTGTTAGCTTAGTGACTTGCTGCTTAATGTACCTTTTTCTTGTAGAAGAGAAACAACAGCTTAGCTAACAACTCTCCTGCTCCAGTTTTTGGTAGGCACTGCCATAATGTTCACTGGACACTCGTTTAGAAAAATCTATACGAATTGCATGCACTGTGTACCTGTGATCAGAGCCACTGCTTGTTTCTGCCATTTCTATGGTTTTACTAATGTTAGTGGTGAAACGAATGTTCACAGGCAGCTCTGGTTCTCATTTCTGGAAATAACTAGCTGCTTTCCCCACTTATGAGTTGGAGCTGTTACATTGCCTCTGATAAGATTTCACAGTCTGAGAAGAGCCACAGTCAATGCATGTGACGATAAATAAGTCAGGAAAAAACAAGTGAGGAGAGAGCAGGCTGCCAGTCTTAAGCTCAAGACCACGTTTTCATGCTTCTAGATAACACAGTTTTGCTTTTCTGTAGCAGACTTTCAGCTGGGGCTGATTGTGCTGGTGCCCGTGTTCACTATGGGGCAGCTCGGTGCAGCACTGTGATGGCTGGGGACCAAGATGCTCCCAGGATGCTCACTGCTGGCTGGGCTGATCTAGACACACTGCCAGAAGGTGCAACTGCACTTCTGTTCAGCATGCTGCTTGTTTTAGCACAAAAAGAAAATGCTCGTGCAAAGTCTATGGCTTGTAGGTACAAACAGCTTGCTGGAGTCCTACAAATGATCTGAAACCAGGGTAATTGTACTGACAGATCCTTCTCTTAAAATGTGCAGTAAACTGTATCCATTGTTTTATACTATGTTTTTCTGACCTTATTTCATGCTTCCATTTCTCCTTAAGCAGTGTATCTTCACATTTTATTTTGCAGAATGGTACTCTGTGTGTTTCATAGCAGATATCTGCTTTTGGCCACTTCCAGACAAACCTCTACCAGGACCTATCATATGTCTTGCATTACTTGGGGTATACAGGGAGCAGCTGTTGCTTGCTTGAGAATGGAGGAGAAACCCTCATCTGACGAAAAACTATCCCATGCCAAATAAGCACCTGCTGGGCTGAGGTTGGTTTGTGGGATGGACCGTGTTCCTGCAACCAGGGTCCTCCATGGCACAGGGTCAATGGGGGCTGCAGCTGGTGGGCATGGAGCAGAACTGTCCTCATGCTGCTGTGGTCCTGGGTGGCCTTTGGATTGGGAGGGAACAGGCTGCTGCCCATTGCTGCTGCCCAGGCAGCATGTCTTGGAGAGCATCTGCTGCCTCAAATGTGTTAAGTAGTCAGTGTGGTGAGTAGCAGCAGTTTAAATGGTTTGTTGTATGAAGCCCTGATGCCCCTGGGGATTAAGAAAGAAGCAGTTTGTATGCCATGAGGCATCAAAGCTTTCTCCTGTGCTTTAGCAGACCGTACTTTGCCTTCTGGCCTAGCCTGGCATTGCGGGCAGCAGGGTTAACCTGCTTTTTACATATGCTACGTAAGTGCTAGCAGAGGTTCAGTGTTTTGGAAATAACATATGTTTTGCGGGATTCAAAGGCAGCCCCCTGCATCTTCAATATCAAGTTGTGAGTAATAATGTAGTAATACCTGCCTAATAACTGCCATCTGCCTAGGCTTTGTAAACATTAATGTTTAGCTCCCTTATGTGCAGTGATTTCATTTTCTGAGAAATATTCTAGCCAGTGCTAGATGGTGACTAAATGGGTCTGGCTGCAGGAGGATAGTGCCAGACCACCCCCCAAAGCCTGACCCTTGGCAGAAACCCTCTTTGCTAACACAGATGAGTGTCTCGCTGAATGGCAATTTGTGCCGGCAGACGCAAGAGATGTTTCAGCCAAGGATGCCTGATGAGGCTTTTCTCTTGCCTTGTCTGTTTTCAGTGACAGATACTAGAGTTCTTGGACTCCCTGACCACTCAAACATCCCCAGGGACCTGGCCTGTCGCAATGTCCACTGAGGTTGCTCTCTGAGAGCTGATTTCCACTGAGTACAGGGGTGTGCAGCTCTCCAGCCCTGTGTCAGTGCAGGGTCTGCTTCTCTTGTAGCTTTTCTGGTAATGAGCCCATGCTGCTGAGCTGGGTCTGATTTCTTTGAGTGCTCCAGCATCTCCAGCAGCTGAAGAGAGCAAGTTATCAATAATGCGCATTAATGGTATTGTTAGCTGGAGCAGGTCTAGCCAGCATGTTCATTAAACAGCTCTGAGGTTTCTTAGGACTCACTAAAATTTCCACTGATTAATAGTGGAAGTTGGAGCTTAAGAGGGCTCCCCTGGGGAGCGCAATTGCTTTTCCTGAAGTATGTGAAGGTCATAAGATTCCTGAGGCCTGATCCAGAGTTTCACAGAATGGTAGGAATTCTTCCAGGGATTCCAGGGGGACTCCTTGGCTCCTATGTCTGCTAGTTTAGACTGTTGCCTCTGTTAATCAGACAAAAAAAAAAAAATCACTTTGATTTTTAAGGACTCACAAAACATAAGGAACTCGATCTCATATTCAAAATACAACTAATTTGCCAAACTCTTGTAGATTAATCTTCAGTCCAATTTCTTTAGTGAATTCAAATGTTCACAGTGCTGTGTGCCTGTTTTCTGTACTGTGTGGTTTTAGACCAGAAGTGCTTGCTTTCCGTGTAACTGCAGCTCATTATACTCTTCTCTGCTGAATGTACTTGTCTGTCAGTGGGGAATCAGAAAGTTGAGATGGTTGCAATGCCACAGACTATTTCTGCTTTTTTCCCCCACCCACCCTATAACTCTTTTACTTCTATCGACGTCAGTTATTTTTGCCAGCTGCAACTTAAAATTTCTGACAGTAGTGTGAGTGGATTTCTTTTCCTTTGGCACAGCTGCCATCACAGGCCTTTAGGACATGTTTGGGAAGATGATGAAAAATAAACCTGGAGAACTAGTGTCAAAGAAACTTGAGAACAGAGGTTCGCAAAGGTATTGGAGGCTCATAAGCAAAGTTTCAGATTTTAGGAAGTGTTCACTGCTCTTCTACCAAATAAAAGATAAACAAAATAAGTTTATTAAAGAGCATTGTACTATTACAGCATGGTTACCAACCCAAAGGGAACATTAATGAGTGCTGCATACTGCACTGTAGTCATTCCAGGAGGATGATTATATTCCAGTAACCTTGTCACATCTAAAGAATTATTTTTCCTTCAGAAGTCTGAGTACCATGTTCCTTCTTTGAGAGGATATCTGGGGTGATTGTGGTCAATAAACAAAACAAACAAAAAAATTAATAAATCTGAGATGGAATCTAGATAATTTCCTATGAGAGGCCTTACGACTTGCGATTTTTGCAAGTGTTTAGGGACAGATATAATGTATTTCATCAGAACAGTGCATCTGCTTTTAATGAAATTGCTTCCATTTATGTATGTGCATAAATGTTTGTGAGATCTGAAGGTCTTGGGGACTGCATGTACAGCAGAACACTTGCATCACCATCTAGCATCTTGTCTCCATACAGAATTTCCGCTATAAAAACTGTCAAACAAGATCTATAAGGTTTGCTTTGGGTGGGTTCCAGTTTCTGTTCTACCCTGAAAACAAGATTCCAGCATCATGTAAAGAAGTGATGGGATTTCATAGCAAATTAACGCTTCAAATGCAGTGATTTGTAGGTCAGTTTACCACCAGACAGTCCTAATAAAATAACTTGCTCATTTTAAACTATTTGTACCCAGGGATCCAAGCTGTGAAATACATGTAATATACAGTACATCTCAAAAAACTAAGTTCAATCTACTTGACCTTTTCCATAAACCAGCTTGTCACACAGCATTTGGTTTTAATAACAATCCAAGTCACAACGAAGAGTCAGTAAACCTCATCTGTTTTCCCCGGTATTTCCTCATAGCGTAAAGTAAAAAGTGTTCCTTACCTATTTGTTTTTGGATATGGAGAGACAGAGGTGTGATAATATGTCTTGGAGAAGTTTAAAAAAAAAAACACAGTTGAAAATGACATTATGAATCTGTTGGGAGATTCTTTCTACTTTTATATACAAACCTACTGAGTATGATATTTCTTTTAACTTATAAATCAGAGCAAATGTTACAACTGGAATAATACTCTTGCGCTTCTGTTGACAGCAACAAACTACCAGTTGTGCTTGGGGACAGCAGTAAAAATAATTTTGAGCACCATGGAAACATCTTGTTCTGTGTGCAAATAAACCTGCACTATTTAGTGAAAAGTCCACAGGCAGCAAAAGTCCACATCTAGAGAAATGGAGGCAGAAGCTTTGGATGGGGACCTGGCAGTGCTCAGCATTAGAGTGCTGCATGGGAATCCAACATCTAATTTTTCAGCCTACTGCTGTGCAGATTGCCTTTATAATGTGCCATAAAACCCTCTTGGCATGGTGACTGTTTTCTTTGGTACCAACACCCTGTGAACTTCGATTTTTGTCTTTTCCCAGACTTCCACACCCTGGATTTTGGATGTATGGGATCCTAAGTCGTCTGTGGCTCTGGAATGCTGTGGATTCAGGTTGGCCACAGCCCAGAAATATGGTTAGGCATCTCATACTTGTGCTTAAAGCTAATTCATGGCTCTTTGCAGCAGAGGAAAACCAGGGCAAATCAAGAGCAGATATTTGGAAGCGTTGCAGAGCAGCCAGAAGTTTCCTGCCCATGCCAGAATTGGAAGGACATGACTTCATCACATGCTGGTTTCAAATAAGGAGCATCCTAGTTTTCCTTCAGACAGGGAGATTCCAAATTTCTCAGGAGCTGTCGATTATTTGAAAATCTACATAAGTGTCCCAGGAGGCTGCAGTTCTTTGTCAGCACATGAAACTTGTTCTGAAGCCAGGGGCAGCTACTGCTGCCAGTGATGGCAACCAAGCAAGCTGAATTCGGGAATCAGTTCTGCAGGGATGTCTCCTCTGGTCCATGTCGTAGCACTCTTTTGTCTTTGGAGACAATGGAAGCAAATTCTGCCCTTATCTGCGAGTATTGCTACTGCTGAGTGATTGAGATTGATAATAAGAGCCTGACATCTTTTCATGGTTAATTAGTTTAAAATGGGAATAGCTCTTGTATCCACTGCGGACTATCAGAGACAATAATTACAAGAGTATTTTGTATGAACAATCCATATCCTGTTCGCTTGGGCTGGTGCTGCTACCCAGCTAAATGTTTCAGAAAAGACTATTCACTTTTAATGATGATCAGTAAAAATAGATTAATGGGAGAGTTCTCTTCAGAGGGTAAAAGGAGGACAGGCTCCTCTGAGCAGTGCTTGTCAGATAAGTGCATATACTGAGAAAAGTGCACACAAACTGGGGGTTGCTGCCTTTCTAGCTTTGTGATCTGAGAACTTCCTTTCCATACTGTTGTGCCTCAGCAATTCCTGGGTGAATCACGTGTGTAATAGATAAAGCCCTGTTTCTTTTAATTAGATGACTGTTGCATTATGGCTGCCAAATTTCAGGGGAGAAACAAACTTTATTAACTGGGCAAAACAACAGATGTCAGACCCTTTATTTAGAAGGGAAAAGGAAATAAAGCACAAAATCTAAAATAGGAGGAGGCAGTTTTCTACCTAGTCATGCATGCTTCCTTTTACCTAATTACCAATATGAAGATATTAAAGCATGCAAATGAAGTGAGCTCCAGTATGTAAAATGATACATCTATGAAGGAAAACATACCTTGGGAAGTTGCAATTAGGATCTATATAACAGTGTATTTTGATCAGTTGCTAATAAGTGTCCCAATATTGAAATTAAATTAATGTGGATTGGCTAATAAGAATATATCTTTAATTCCCTGAATTGCTTCTCATATGGATCTTGTGAATTGTAGGTCTATTTATAATACTGTTAAAGGACTCTCTAAACTGAGGTATTCCAGAAGAGAATGTTTTGGTGCCAAGGGTACTTGGTAATGGAAGTAACTTCTGCTAGAAATGCCATTTTACACTGAAATAGGTCTTACATTATGTAAACAGCACCACAGAGGATCAGCACATTTGTTTGTCCAGAAAGCTCAAACAAAGCTGTCAATGTTATTTTTTTTATTATTGTCCAGCCTGCCAAAGGTGCAGGCACATGAGCTGTGATGATTCAGACATATAGGGTGATTCTGAATCTGTGCAAGAAAAACCTGGTACTTGGGTGGCAAGATGTCTGGCTGCTGCCTTGGAAAGCTAAAAGCTTCACGGGATACCTGAGGGTTAGTGTAGCTGCTGCTGCATTGCTCCGTCTTAGCTTGGTGTGGCACCAGGGCGAGTGCCCTGGGCAGCAGGAGGACGTGTGGTTGGTGTCGTGCTTGGCTCTGAAGAGTCTGCACCCTGTGTGCTGCTTGCTTACCAGGTGCTGCTCTGCCAGCCTCAACTTTTAGCCCCTCTTATGAAATTCCTTGTTATTTGTGAAGTCTTGCAGCAGCAATTTATCACAGATAAGTCACAGGCTTGCTAATAGTTATTCTCTATCCTTGCATTACTTTTTTTTTTCCTTAAATATGGCCAAAATCCAGAGGAAATCAATGCCTTTTTTATATTGTGGAGCTGATTTCAGCCCTGTTCTGGTCTTCACAGAAGAAATGCTCCTTAAACTGTATTGTACCCTCAAAAAAACCCTGCGTTTTTATTTTATCTTGCTTTGGGGAGTCTCTGAAAAAAGAAGGATCTATGATATCTTTGCATAGAATAAAGAGAGCTAGCTGGGAACCATTGCCCTTTGAGAGAGGAAGAAAAGGAAATTCTTGCAATTCTTTACTCTCAAAGATTCTGGGTTTTGGGTCTTCCAGGTAATGAGACATCTAGGAAAGAGCCAGAGGATTGCAACCATAGGAGGTGTTTTTCTCGGCACTCATTCCCTCCCTGATTTCACTTAAGCTATTATCGCAAAAACTAGAAGCACAAACAAACAGACTTGTTTTTTGAAGACAGAAAATGCATATGTCTTGCAGATCTCGTTTACCTGTCTTGCTTTTTTTGGGGAAGAAAGATATGTGAGAGCAAGTGGAAAAGCTTATATGTTTTAAGCATCTGTGGGTTAAAGTTCTTCGTGTGTATGTGAGGTGTGTGTTGGTGTGGGGTGTGTTTTGTTTTTAAGTGTTTGGTTGGTTTTTTGTTGGTTGATTGTGAACCTAACACACACTGGTCTTCAGCCTGTATGAAATTCTGGATAGCTAAAACCCAAAGGTGTCATTTTGATTAGAGTAACTTTGAAAGGAGTCCATGAGACAATATTGTTTTACTCCAATTACAGATTGCATCCACTGTTTCCTCAGCTTCCTTCCCAGCTGCAGACCAAGCTGAGATATAAACACTTGTGTATCAAACAAGCAGTTTGTACATCTTTCAAGTAGATCTGATCACTTCACAGTGATCCCATGGTTGGAAAATATTGTTTTGACTCCATCACAAACTGTCGACTGGTAGATCGTGAATGAGCTTTCAATTCTTTGTTAATACCTCAATAAATAATGAACAAACGTGACCCAGTGTGAAGTACCTGCTTTGGGAGGTAGGAACGGCTTAGAATTTGAACAGAATCCTGAAAACCTGTCCTCTTATGTCCTTTCTCTGGCTGCCAATCTTAACTGCAGAGACAAGAGACTCCTTTAAAACTATTTTATTTCTCAGACTATGAAAAGTCCTCTGAATATAATAAAAAAACTTCATTAAGAGCTGAACCGAACTTATAGAAGATTGTGTCTCTGCTGATCAAGTTAGGATTTTTGAAAGTATGACAGCTGTTCATTTTATAAAGCAGCAATTTCTCTTTGAATCCTTTTCAGTGAGGCATTTGATGTCATCTCTGAAGGTTAGAAGAAAAAAAATACCAACTGGTGGAGATAGGCAGCCTTTTTTCTGCAGGTCCACAGTGTCCTGATACTCTTCTTCTACACTGGGAACAGCTCAAGAATTCCTCTAATCTTTCTGTCTTAGTAATTCATATTTAGGTTCCAGTTTCTACAGCTAGAGAAATTCTGCTTTTCTCTCTCTTAGGTAGTGCTGTATGTACATCCACAGCAAATGCATTCAACTGGACGTGATTTCACTGCTGATTGTGCAGTCTTGGAGAGCAGTCTCAGTGTGCTCGACTTGCTTGGATCACAGTAAAAGTTTCACATAAATTACTCTTCTGCTTATTGAATCCAAAATAATTATATAGCAAATTGTCTGGCCAGTAAAACCCCGTCTTTAAATGCAGCTGGATGTTTCTCTTGTTTTTGAACACCAACCTCTGCTTTTGTGAGACCTGCCTCATTTCCAAAGGTGAGATCCTCCAGAATTTCTTTCTCCCTTTCATAACAAGAAGAGATGACGGTAGGGGATGGGATTTTAAAATCTTACAGTATTGTCTACAGCTGTATCAACTAAAATTTGTAATGTACAAATCACACAATCCTCAGTAGAATATATTTGTCACTGTTGGCTGTTCTGCATCCACTCAGCTAGTGCACTTCGTAATGTGCTGCCTAGATTTCCATGGTGATTTGCATTCAGACTATCTGTAAGCAGTGAGGTCAAATCTTTTTCGCATCTTTATCTTTTAGGTGGATGTATTAATGTCACATGACTGTAAACACAAACACACAGATGCACCTCTGGAAGGCCAATTCAGAATTGAGAGACAACTCTATGGCAATGTACAAGCTCCTTTGTAATCACGGTTGGATGTGGAAGGTTTCCAAATGTATTATTCTAAAAGCAATTTAGAAATTGATAGAATGGAATGGAAAAGCTTCTTTCATAGCTAAAGCCTGAAGAATTTGAGTACAAAGCAATATAAGTCAGAGATAGAGGCAGACATGGAAACTTATACAGCATCTCCCTCATAGTTCATTTTCAAACATGGAGAGAGTTTAATGCATCGTGTGTCCGTTTTGGGAAATGCATAGGAAGCAAGTTTGTGTGTCTGTGCTAGACTTTTTACGCTATGAGAAACTCTTTCATGATGGAGACGGAATATAGGACACCCAGAGCCTTGCCTTAGGCTGAGCTCAACCCTTTATTTGTGCAAGTCTGATGTTGGAAGACATCAAGGAGTATCACTATGTTTAGACTGTGAAATTCATCTCATTACTTCCCTTACTGCCAATCTACTGAGTAAATGTTACCGACAGAAACAACATGACTACATTTACTGCAGGCAAATGTGGAATGAGTCTGTTCAGCAACTGCTCAGTGCATTAATCAGCCCTGGAGAGGACTGGTGGGTCTGACACCTCCTGAGCTCACTCTTTGTTCACCTGTAGCTATTTTCAAGCCGATGCTTATGCGGGGGGCTGAAAATTTGACATAACTTACTGTGCATGGTAATAGAGTATTATTTTGTAGGAACAATATGCTTTGTGGGAATCCAAGCAACCTGAGGGTCTTTGGGAGATTATCAGATTTGGAACTGCTTAAGGGCAAAATTATTCTATTTGTTCAGTGTTTCTAAAACTAAGTAATTATTAATCAGTAATAAACAGTCTTGTCAGATGTACTGAAAATCCTCTGGGTTACAGAAAGCTGTAAAGCTTGCCTGCCTGCAGGTATTGGATGAAGTGGTCCTTAGGCAGAATTGCCATATTTCTGCTCGATGGTGTTGCAGTTCCCTGACTGTTTCTTTGACCATGCTGCCTCTCCTCAAAGCATCACTGTCAGACCTTTCAATGCCACTTCTCATTGGGTGGACTCTTTCCAGTAATTCCTTCCATTCTGTGCTTTAAGATAGAGACTTCTGGTGTTCATTGTAGGCATCTCTGTGGCTGTATTGCCTCTCTGGAGGGGCAATGACACAGCTGGGCAGGGAAAGGCCCATTCCGATCAAGCTTTGCTTTTTATCCCAGACAAACCTATTTAGAAGGAATGGACCTCAGAACCAATAAGTGGTTCACAGATTTATTTAGGTGCCAGGCTGCCATCCTTATCTTCACTGAGAATGGACAAACAGGTCTTTGCTGTGGGTCTACTTCAGGTTAGGGGTTGGAGTCTAGGGTTAGACAGGAAAGAATTGCCTTCCAAGTCCTGTTGTTATTTCAGCTTCCTTGAACCAATTCAAACTCAAAACATTCCTGCACTAAGGGAAGAAGGACATAAATTCCAAGAGTCTTGCTTCCTGCTTTCTGTCATTATGTGGGATTAACGTTACTTCTAGGTGATCTTAATCATCAGTGAGTTAGGAACACAGACAACTGTGCACCAAACATGATAGGTAATGTATTTCAAAAGTTACCATAGTAATTCTTGACTCTTCCGTAACAGAGAACATATTAGCCATGCTGGAAGTCTCTCATCATTTTTAGCCAGCAGGTATATTAATGAATGACAAGAATAAGTATATCTACTAAAAATTCAGCTAGTTTTTTATGAAATAATTCTGCAAAGTTTAGCTGCTGCTGCATCACAAATATGCTTGTGTTGAAGCCCAGTTTAACACAGATTTGTAGTTTCCAGGTTACTGTGTCTATAATCGTAAGGAGTACTATATCCTTACAGTACTTGTATAAGACTTATGCCTGTATCTGCTGCCAAAGAAAGTACCTCAGCAAGCTCTCTTGGCATTTGCAGATCTGTATTCACTCCATCACTCCTCACAAAGGCAAAGTCAGTACTTATCCCCCTGGCAATAAAGGGATTTAAGTAATGAGATGGTAGAAAGCGTGGCAAGGACTTAACTCCAAAGGCATGTCCAACCCAAGAGGGTTAATTGCAGACACTAGTACTTCAGAGCAAATTTTCCAACTAAGCAATTTTTAAAGTATGTATTTAAAATTTTGTTGCCAAAATAATTTTCTAAAAATTGTGGTAGCTCTGGAGGAAGATGACCCAGACATTCCAGGTAGGACTCCTGTCATTCTCAGTCCTGGCTTCCAGCTGCTGCTTGAAAAGGCTATAAATTTCCTAGAAGTCCTGTTTCCTGCAAGCCCCATACAGATGTCTTGAATAGCATAGGAAAGTGTCGACACTTGAATTTTGCCACAGTTTGGTCCAAGCATGTGGAAAGTTTTGATGAAGCTGTTGGGTTTTCTGCCTGAGCTTTGGAAGCAGAGAGCTGTTAGTAACACTGGTATCAACATCATCACTTGCTAAAAGGACTCAGATTTAGACTGTTACTTGCTAATACGCTTGGGTTAAATACTCTGCCTAGATGAGATTGCCAAGGTCTGAAATCTGCTCCCAAGATGCACACATTCTGCCACTATCACAACAAATCTCCCTTCTGCTCATCTCCAGTTCTTGTTTCACTGCACTGTGTCTCTTGCAATTTATTTCTGATGCTTTTGTTGATGATGTGTTGTTCATTTTGGATGTCTGTGGCACATGTTCAGCTGCTGAGGTTCTACCTGCTTTCTTCTACTTTGGAAGCTTTGTGTAGTCTTGTCCCTTTGATTTCCTGAAAACCTTGAATTAGGGGACATTGAGGATGCTGGGGCTGTTGCTCAATGGTCCTTGCCCATGCCTTTCCTCTGGGAAGGAAATCCTGTGCTGCAGAGGGCTCTGGCATGTGCCTTACCACTGATATCAGGTGGATCCCTGATGCTCACTATGGTTCTGCATCACCATGAGGCCAGATGTTCTTTGCAGGGGTCCAAATCCATGTTCAGCACCAAAAAACTTTGACAGAAGGGTGTATGGGTGGGCATGCCATTTGCTGTAAACCCATTGCTGACCTAGTGTAGATTCTTTGACTTTGATGTTGGTGTTGTGCAGAGTCACAATGGTGGCAGTTTCTGTGTTAGCAGCTTTTCACCAAATGTAGCCCAGATCAATGCAGAACTAGGGTTTTGTAGCCAAACTTGAGTCCTCTCAGAAGACCCAACCTGGACGGTCAAGCTCTTTGAATGCCACTTTCAGTTTTGTTTCCCTGAAAGCTGTGAAGCTGCCAACCACATTGCATGATTGAGTCCATCTGCAGCATTACCGGAGATATGGTTTTATCCTTAGATTCATACAGAAAATATTGGTAGAAACCATAAATTTTTAGAGAAGCTGGGCAGGAACATACTTTAGAACAGTAAATCAAGACACCAAGTGTCAAAAGCTTCTGAGTAAGTGTGTGTCTCTTAGAATGGAATAGTCATTAAGCAGAAATGTTTTTCTGATGTAACCTAAGTTAGAGCTAGAGCTTCCCTGTCCAAGAATCTATCAGACCTTCTGGTTGCTAAGGGAAGCATGGTCAGGGAGGCATTGGTGCCACTGCAGGACAGCCCCAAACACCACCTCCATCAGCCCAGCTCTGTGGTGCTTAAACTAGTATACTGTTCATGTCATTCCTGGCATCATGTCAGGAAGATCTCTAGGAAGCTTTAAAAAGATTATTTCAAATTTTAACAACTACCTACAAAGTGAGGAGATCAAGGTTGTTACTTTGCAGCTACTATATTTGTGATATGGAGAAGCTGTCAGTCTCATACATTTGCCTGGAATCTTTTTTATAACAGTGATGACAACTTTCAAGCTGAGAAATTCTAAAAATTCATGTATATCAGGGAGATTAAGTTTGAGTTCTGACTATTCCCTGACATCATTCTTTCTCAGTCAGAAGTTAATTGTCTCTAAATCAGATGTTGCTTCTCCTGCTACCTTTGAATGTGAGGGATTATCAAATAGGATGTCCAGAGATTCTGTACTGCACTAATAATGTTCCTGTGCAAAATCCTAACAGAATTTATTTCTGATTATTAAAGTTACATATCCTTATTATCTAATCCTTCAAACTGAATAGCTTCAGCTAATACCTGTTCCATAATACCAGGCAACAGGATTGTCTGAGCATAAATGAAATCAGAAAGTCACCTACTGAATCAGTGTAAATTCACCTACTATGCGTCATGAATCAAATGCTCTGAAATATCACCCCAGAGAATGAATGAGCTGAAGTCACAGTGCCAAATTCGTTCTCGGTACAGCGTTGCATTAGGTTACTCTTGTTCCTAATGTAGCAGGGAATTTGGGCCAAACTGAAGTCTCTATAAATCACAAGGAACAGAAAGGACAGATGCTGTGTCTTGAAAGATACACTCCTCTGGAAACTGTAGCTCCCTCTCCTACCTTTTCATCCCAGTGAGGCAGATGGTTTCTCACTCACCCAGCTCTGGTGAAAGCACAACGGATAAAAATAAAAGCAGAGGGCTGACTTCCCTCCTTTGCTAATCTGCATGTAGTCCCATGAACCCTGGTGGGAATGCAGAGAATAGAAATGAGAGTGAAGCACAACCCAGAGACTTACAAGAGAATTTGTCTGGCATTCACTCTTAGAAGAGTGAGGGAATATGCATGTGCTCAAAAAGAGACACAAGTGCATCCCCCTCTTGCCATCTCCTCACTGCTCTGGCAGGCTCCTGGCCATGAGGAGCAACCAGGAATCTGAGATTCTCTAAGTATTTCTCCTCCCTACAAGTTATCAGGAAGCTCACTAGCTTAGATTGTAATTAGCAAGAGACTTAATTAACTTTTTGGCTCTTTGATTTAATGCCTAGATTCTGGTATCTGTGGACATCCAGGTTGTAGAACAATAAGGGGAAAAAAAGTCTGCTTAGTCGAAGAACACGCCATCAAAAAAGTCCCTTCTTCCTCATGACCTTCATTTCTCAAAAGAAATATGAAGAACATCTGTTAGTATCTGGTGACTGATAGTTCAATGCCAACCAATGCTGAAGTGAACCATTTAATTTTTTTAGGATTTGGAAAAAAAGGCCTGTGCAAGCTTTCCTAAATGCTTTTTGTGAGGAAATAATTTTCTTTTTAACTTTAGCATTTTTGTTCCTCCTCGTTAATAATAATAATCATACAGCAATGATTCAAGTAAACTGCTGCTCAGTACATTGTTGCTTTCCTGTTCTTCCCCAAAGCTAATCTGATAAGTTTGTTCATATCAAAGTAGGGTACACTATTCACGTCATCCTATGTCAGATAATCTATAATGGGTTGTGACAACTCAAGGTAACACATCAATTAGGACAAGGCAGGAGCAGAGATTTGTTGATGAAAGAGGAAATGTATATCCAGCTTAGGGCATGGTTGTTTGGTGTTCAGGGGTGACAAGGAGGTTATTTTAAAGCTTCAGAGCTGAATTTGGACATCATATGCAGCGATTTAGATTCTCTTTCAGCCCTTCTGTTTGTGAGTGTTCTAATTGACATACTGTAATACTCATGTGCTTACTGATTTGTGACTCAAAGCCTTTTAATTATCCCATCTGTCATTAGTCCTGTTCTGAGTGCACTTGGTCATATGCAGGTGATGGGAGTGGGGTTTAAAGCTGATGAAGGGAGGTTATTTGAGGTATTGCCTGCAATTCAGTGCAGGCATGAAATGAGAGTTTGTGTGAGTCTTCATGCTTCTGTTAATCCAAATTGTTCTGAGCCCTTGGTGACAGTTTGTGATGTAGTGGCTTGGTTTCATCCTTTTATTAGTTGGTAGTAGTGAGCAACATGTTAAATCAATAGGTTATTGCTTCCAGTAGGTCAAAGGTTTTTGTATGGCTTTTCTAAGTTATTAATACATAGAGCCTTGGATTAAGAGTGAAGCATGAGCCTTCCTTTGGAAGAGGGGTGTAAATTTGCAGGGATTAGCGATCTAGAGAAAACTCATCAGTCTGCAGGAATGAGGGGTTTCTGGGAAAAGAAGCTAAACTCTGACTTGACACCTGGAGGAATAGGAGCAGGGTAAGGAGAGGGGAGAAAGTGCTCAAATGATGTGGAAGTACAAGGGATCTGCATCTGCAGAGATGGTTGTGTGTTCCCTGGGCATAGCATCCAGCTTTCTCGCTCCCCTGCTCTCTCGGGGTTTGATATCACTTCTGGAGAAAGCTGGGAGTCCTTTAAGGCATGAAAGCAAGGACTCTCGCTCCATCCACAAGCTCCCTTAAGCTACTCTGGTGCTTGGAGTGTTTCCTGCTGAGACAGCTGTCACAACTAGACACAGCACATTGTCACTCTGACACACAGCAACAAGATGTGAAAGGAATGTGTGAATGGAACAAGAGTCCTTGCTTTTGTGTCCCCATGAAGTATTTCCAAAAGGTCTCCACTAGTCATCTATCCACCCCTAGAGAGACCATGTGTAACTACGTTCTTTCAAACAGAGGTATCTCTAGTCTAAGCACCTCCAGGGTGGAGTTTCCACAGGATCTCTAACTGTGCTTAACTATAATTAGTCTGAAAGGTCTTAACAGCAGGCCTGACCTTGCCATCAGGGAAAGACAAACAAACTGGGCTTGTTTAGCATCAAGAACTGAAAATGGTTGGTGTGGTGATACTGCTGCTCGGAAGATGAGAATACTCTCCTCTCTGTGTTTCTTATACAGAGGTCTTCAGCTGTGACAAGAAAGACTGGAGTTGGATGCTAGGAAGAAGCTTCCTAAGGGAGCAGTAGTAAAGCATCAAAATTTATGGCTCAGGGAAATTTACAGACTTCATTGACAAAGGCTAAGCTAAACAAACACCTTTGGGAAAACAGAGGTGTGCTGGGGCAGGAAACAGCTCTCAACTCTCTGAGCAATGCCTTCCAACCTGAACATTGTGCACTCTTTGCAGCAAGCAAGGCCATTTTAGCATCTCCTCTGCCCAGTTGTCTTCTCCCTCAATGCAGCGACCCACATTTTCCAATATCCCAATAAGTTAAATTTTTTACTTTTCTGTCTACGTCTTCCAAACTCCTTTCCATTGGTCCTGGTGGTTCTTGAGCTTTGTGTGGTCTAATTGAGGTCTTTCCTGAGCAAAGCAGAATGAAAAGATTATGTTTGGCATCTCACCTCTGTACACCTATCTTTGTGCATTTGGGAATGCTTTGGTGGCAGGTTTGGGGTTTTTTTTTAAGTGGTAGTATGATGTCACTTTTAAGCAGCTGTATGCCACCACGTTGTGATGATCTTATGGTCTATACATGCACAGTATAACACGCAAATTTAAGAAATACTAAGCAGCGTAAGATTTCTATTTTTTTAAATGCAACAGATGATTTCTATGCAGGCTCAAGTCTAGATAGCAAAGGGATTATACTGCCTATGAAAAATTTCATTCTGAGTATATTTATAGAGATATTTCTGAAGCAGAATGTCTCCACTCAGAATATTTTAAACAAAGCAGACATCTTCATTGAGAAATAGACAGTGAGATATGTGTACTCACATGTGTGCATGCACATACACACAGAGTGTTCTGAGAACAGTTCATATTATATTTGGGGATGTATTAGTTTTCACGGAATATCCTCTTGTTTAGCAGTAGCCAGATAAATAAGAAATGAAGTAAAACTGTAGTGTATGAAATACTCCAGTACTGGTGTTGAAGGTTTTATTAGATTCAGAGTGCATTTAAAGATCAGTAGAAAACCTCAGGCATTTGCCAATCAAATGAACTTGTGAGAGTGCCACTACTCTGTTTTCTTCCTTGGAGGACAAGCAATGGCAGGTGAATTACCAGCTCTTTGGGGGAACTTAATTTATATTGCAATTCAGTGCTTGGTGCATGAGGAGAGAAGATATAATTCCTTTTGTCAGGGTGTTGGCTGGAGGAAGACAGATCTAGAAGAGCAATGAAAGAAGCGCTCCCAGTCTTCCAGGAGACACGATATTTGAGAGTACTGTAAGTGTAGTGATTAGTAGAGTATAGTACTCGACTCAGTAATTTCGAATCGGTGACACTGCTTTTTGTCTTTGCTTTCCCTGCTGAAGTACAGAAGCTGTCTATGTCAGTAGTTAGATCTGTGTGTGTTTTCTAAGAAGGTTGTTCATGCACTTCTACAAGTCTCTGCTCAGTTTTTCTGTAAGAAGCTCCTTGGATGTCTCACTGTGAAGCACAGTCTTTACCTCTCAAATGCTTTTTGGCTAGTTCTGTGAATTTTCTCATGTTCCATCATTCTTTTAAAATCGTGAACTTCCTAATACATGTGCATCATTCCAATAGCAGTTTCGCTGTGATGTAGGAGCTAAAACCAAATGTACTCCTGGGTTTGCCTTTGGAATGGTCTTTCTTGAGAAAGAACCTTAAGGTAGCCTGTGCTGAGGGAGGCTTGTTGGTGCTCTGCAAGTCTCTTGCCTGGTGTCCAGATACAGCCTCCAACTCTGTCTTGGAGAGAGTGAGGTGCGGTCGGTGCCAAGCGTATCTGCCTGGTGGGTGGTGCTAATGATTTCAGTGCAATTGCATATTTGCTCATGATTTGAAAAAGAAGCGAGATGGGGAAAAAGAAAACTTTCAGTTTTGGCAACGGAAGTGTTTCTGAAACTCTTTGTAGTTGAAGTGTCCTCAAGATTCTGCTACAGATTTAGCACAGGTGTGTGCCTCTTTAAAATATTAAAAAGAGAAAAACTTTCTGAAATACATCAAACTACTTGATCGTTATTGCAAAAGAGAAGCACTTTTTCCCAAATGTGGTTGTAATTTTCTATTAATTTCATATGGTGCTGTGTGAGTAATAAAGTCATTAAATATTGACTGATTCCCCGCTCTCCCGCTGCTCTCAGTGTATCTATGAAGGGTTTCCCAGAGGAGCTTCTGATAGGCTTTAAACAATCAACCATGACAGCATGGAGGAAAAAGTATTGTCTAGTTTGCTAATCTCCTAGCTCTTGTGTTTTCAAGGTGGTTTTACTGCATTTATCAATGTGTCCTGGTTACTGTTTCCCTTTAAAGTCATTGTGCTAGTTTTGGATGAGGACAGGCTTTTGGTACCTCATGGTTGGATGGTCTGATCTAAAAGCCCTGAGACATCTTGTTCCCCAGACAATACTCCAGCAGAGAGGTCCCTGTCAGTTTCCCACAGCCATTCACATGTGTGTATGGTTTTGTGTATGTGGTTTTTCTCATTCTCCTTCTCTTGACAGAGATAGTCCCACGTTTCCTGGGAGATTTGTCTGCCTTTCATGGGAGGACTTTAATATTAGTCCTTCATCTTTTCTGTGTGTCTCTACTTTTATTACTCTCCCCTTTTGTTGATTTATGACGCATGTGGAGGCCAAGATACAGTAAAGGACATAAGTCATATAAAAAGAATGCAAGAAGTTAATCATGTTATTTTTACCTGTCCCTTGACTAACGATTCAATAAAAATGCAGATATTAGACTGTGTAATTGGAAGTAGAAGTACCTATTTGTGCTTTGCAAAAGGTTACCACATCTTAGTAGAAATAATTATCTTCTGCACAGTTGTGGTGTTAATCATGTGCTACTACAATGAGCACAGTTTTCTTGGAGTTATGGTTAGCAACAGCATTGTTTTCTTCATCTTCCTAGATTCAGCTGATTCACATTGATCTATTTTTCTAACAGGGATTAACTTTGGGGGGGGGGGGGGAAATCCATAACTTGAGATGTTCTGCAACTTATGCAGTCAACTTCCCCG
This sequence comes from Patagioenas fasciata, assembly GCF_037038585.1. Lineage (NCBI taxonomy): Eukaryota > Metazoa > Chordata > Aves > Columbiformes > Columbidae > Patagioenas > Patagioenas fasciata. The sequence goes on from NC_092530.1 coordinate 19,526,532, forward strand.
CATATGGGAAAATCACAAAGTCAGAACAGTGAGAGTGCGAGCGATTGTTCTCACCCTGGGAAAAACAACTTTCTGGGCATGAAGTCTACCCTGCCAGACTGCTGCTTGATTCAAAAAAGCAGTCATAGCAATACATAATTTCAACACTGTTTGTATGCTGTGGCTTGATTTTCAGTGTCTTAACTTTTTTTTTTGCCTAGCCAGTTGAAATAATAAAACAACAACAAACCAAAAAGACAAACAAAACCAAAACCAAACACAACTTTCCCCTCCCTACCACACAAAAAACCTCACCAAAAAAACAACCCAAACCAACAACAAACTTGCCTGGCTTTAAATGATAAAAGCCAACGGTGAACAAAGTGCACTTTTCTACTCTTTGTTAGTTATGGTAAAATATAAAAACTTTCTCTAGTAATCTTGTGCAATAAAATGTATTGCATAGTGATTTGCTAGCATTATTATTTGCTGGTAAAATGTGGTGTTGTCTTTACAAGAACAAATCTTAGTAGAAGGAGTGAGCCTAGGAAAAAAGGAGTTCTAAAATATTAACTTTGACAATATTAGATACATAATTGTGTGTGTTTTAGAAAACCTAACAGTTTAAAACAAGAATGACTGAACAGGCTGCTTTTCATGGTCATCTGATCTCTGTTCCACCCATGCATTTATTAAATGCTTTTTACTTTGTGCTTCATTTGACAGTACATTGGATTAGGTAATTGACTGGATGCAGTGTAAACCTCGGTTGCTCAAAGCCAGCACTATATAAGCTCTAAAAAAGTCTATTCTACCATTTCCATTAGCCTCCATAAAGTATTGTGATAAGATCAAGATACATAAGAAGATGTATGTTAAATTATGCAGCCAGTTGGCTGATAGTGCTGCTGGAACTGGGGGATTCACAAAAGCTATTGTTAGGGCGAGCCAGAGGTGCTCTTTCCAAATCCCTCTTATCTGTTGTTGGTTTCTCAACTTCACATATTAAAAGTTTCTCTTTTTTCTTTCTTTCTGAGGGCTGGATTCTGCCCTCACCGTCCCCCCCCCGGCACTGGCCCCAATATTTTCGATGAAAGCACGAGATCAATTTAAAACAAAAGAAGCAATCAATAGCCTTTCAAAAGGACTATGTTTCTTGGGCTTTATCATTCTGTGGTGTTAAACAAGCCGAGTCGTGAAACTCAGTCGGAGAACAATTAGCTGGGGCACTATTTGATGGAATCTGGGGAATTTAGTAAAAACTGAGAATCTGTAATGAAAACACCCTTTATTGCAACAGCTCTGAGCAGAGATTTAAAAATAAATTGTCAGTTGAGGAAGAGTATATTAACGTGAATGTAGCAGGAAGGAAGGAAATGAGGTGCACAGCAAGGGTGCCCTAAGACAAATTTGTTTCAAGCTTTGTTTCGTCTAATACGAACTGGGTCCTGACTGTTCTAATATGCGAACTTGACCAGCCAGCTACATCCCCTGCTTGATGCTAGAGTCCTTTGTAGCCATGGCCCAGGTCTGTAGTTTCTTTTTGGCTCTGCTTCTGGAGAGGAAATCTTTATTCTCAGGAAGCCACAGTTCCCATCCTATCTCAATACTTTACCCAAGAGCTGGAACTGAACCAGACTGAGACAAATTAGACTCCTTTAATGTAATGTAATAAAGAATGAGTTTCTAAAGTGAAGTGAACCAAAGGGATATTTAAGAATGTGATGCTGAAAAGGAAGCATTAAAACTCCTCAAATGAACCTTATTAATCCAGAGCACAAAGAGTGAAAAAAGAGAGAGCATGGGGAGGGATATGGCAGACCAGTATAAAATCATGTGAGGAGGACGTGTAGGGGTTGATGACGTGTTCTCTTGGGTAGTGCTGGTCCGAAAGCAATACAGTGAAGGTATCGAGTGCTGGGTTTCGTTTAAGCAGAGGAGGATCTTCATGCAATGGACAGTCAACCAGTGGGGCCATTGCCAAGAGGTGTCACAAGCACAGAAGTTTACATTGATTCAGAAGAGAATGAGACAAGATCCAGCAAGGTTTACAAAATATGTAGAGATGATATCTGGCTTAGAAAGCTGCTCGCTTGAAAACGGTTGAGTGCCAGTAGAGTATTAGGGGGATGTATCTGCTTTCCCTGCCACATATCCTGTCCTTGGCATCTGCCTAACCTAGGTGAACTTTTGGCTTGACCCAATATGACTGTTATGTTCTTGGAAACCTCGGTGCAAAGAAGTAAAAATGTGTGTGTTCAGTGCATCTGTTTCATGCTAGAAACAAATACTTTTGTCCCAGGTACAAGTAATTAAATGTATGCTTCCTAAGTTATGTTGTGTTAAAGTACTGCTGATGTCTGGGACACTCCTTATCTAGGCATGTGGATGAAGGAGAAAAATTCTGTGGAAAATGGAGTAATGAGTGAACAATACTCTCCAAGGAATGAAGAAGGTGGTATTGACTTCCAGATTTGTTTTGTGTAAGTCTGTTGGCTCACACCTTGAGAACATCTTGGCTGAGTACTACAAAATTGTGCAGCAGGCTGAGGTTTCTGTCCTGGGTCAGCTGAATGGCTTGAAGGATTAGTAAATTGGAGGTAACCAGAACAGAACAGGCATGTGTTACAGGAAGAGTGGCAACATGTTTGGGTAGAAATTGCAGTCTCAGGCAGTTTGCATAGAGCCTTCTAGCTGGGTTATTCAGAAAGAGAAAAGTACTTTCTTCCTCTCTATTGTCTACACAGCCCTAATCCATCTCTTTTTTTTTTCAAATAGTTCATTTCAGCCCACTTGGCATAGACAAGACAGTCTCTGTGATTAAACCCAGCTTCCTTTGAAACTTAACAGGGTTTATGTTTTCTACTTTGCTGCTGCTGCACATGAAGCAATGAAGTCCATCGCTTTGGGTCCTGCAGCTTCAGACTGGTGTTTCTTTTCCTTGAGGACTGGTGCTGTTGTTTGCTGCAGATTCTCTCATGCCCTGCCTGGCTCCGTAACCTTGCAGCACACATTTTCTTCTGTTTACTGCCTGCTGGCACCTGCAAAGCAATTATGTATGTCTGTCCCCTGAGTGCCTACAAGCCCCATGCTTTCCTGCCTCCCATGGTTGACTGCTTTTAAAAAGAGAGTGCTGTACCCATCAACAGGTGTTAGCAGCATCTGCTACCAATGTGGCATCGCCCTCTCAGCCGAGCAGCATCCTGCCAAAGAGCTGGCACTCGCTTCATTATGCCAGCTCCCATCTGCATGCAGATTCACTTAGCACCTCTTGCCCTACTGGAACTGGCACGTGGCTCAGTGTGGGCCCAAAGCCACCCAAGCATATGGGCTCGCTCTGCTCCAAGTGCGTGCAGCAGAGACGGTGCCTTTGTAAAACAGGAACAGGATTCCCACATAGGAAAGGTAGTCAAGCTTTCAGGGCTGGGACTTACTTTTCACATCCCTGTGGGTTGAGTATATTTATTCAGTGCTGTGACAAAGGTCTATATCATCTCTTTTTCCCATCTCTGTAGAAGTTCTGATCTTCAAAATGGTTTTCCTATTTGGTTAGTCCTTGGCTTTTTTTTTTTTTTTTAAATGAAAATATTAAAAGTCTGATAGCTAATAATGTATACAGAGGAGCCAGTTTCCTGTGATTAATAGACTATACTGAGGATGTGTCATGGGTTTTGTCATATTTCTGCCATATCTGTTGCTACACTGTGTCTCCCTATGGTTGCTGTAATTGGAAAGGGCTATGGAGTCATCTGCTTTAGCCCCTGTTTTCCACAAATCCTATTAAATTCTGCCTGTCACTCTCCCCTTCCCTATGGGGCTTCTCAAGACACGGTTAAGTGTCCTGAGATCCTCAGTTTGGACTCCAAGCAGAGGTACTTGGACTTGGTACTGGTCAGGGTTGCAGTGTGGGTTTGGCAAGGCTCAGGTTGTTCGCTGGGTGGCCCTTGCACAGGGCTGTTCCAGTCCCATCTGAAATGCCAGAGCTGCAAAGGTATTTATCACCTGATGCAGATAAAGTGGAATGGTCCTTTTGATAAGGAAAGCTCATGGACTTGAATCACAAACTGTTTGAATGGCAAAGCCCCAAGTGCACCGATGGGGCATACAAATGATGTAAACTTCATATCATGCCCTTGAATCTTCTGAACCGTTTCTGACTTGGAGAAAAGCCAAAAGAGAATGTCCAAGACATCATGGTTTGGCCCATAGGACCAGCCATTTGAATGACAGTGAAGTTTTCTCTGAAACTTGTGACAAAGACATTTGAAAATATCCCCCTGAATGATTTATCTTATTCACATTTGGATGTTCAGCAAGAATCTGTTCCATCCGAAGAACTAAGCAGAGCACACAGAAAATCTGTGATGCAGCGAAGGTTTCCTTCTGCACTTCAAAGACAATTATCAGCAGTGCTACCCCTTGGTAGCCCTGCTAGGAGGAAAGTTGTCCTCTTAGACACCACAGTAATCCTTCCTGGCTTTCTGTAGGTAAGTGCATGGCTTACCTCAATGCTTGTCCCCTCCCAAAAACTTTTTTTCTGTTGTCAAAAATATTGGTTTTTGATTGGTGATTTCTCTTGTTAAATTTAGTGCAGAGCCAATCACAAAAAATTAGGCTGGCTGTAATAGTGGTATTATGTCTGATTGCCTTTCCTTTGGAATTAGTGTTACAGGAATCCTGTTTCAGTGATTGTACTGTTTAGCTACTGAGCAGAAACTTTTAATGGGATAACATCGATCCAGTTGGGACCAGCAGAGCTTGCAAGGTACGAGTCATTAGGCAGTGTTTGCAAGGGGTGGTCTGAGCACTTCTGTAGTCCAGGCCATTTCTAATCAGTCAGTTGGATTTCTGCACTGATCTTTAAAATTGTACTTGTATTAAATATCCATCTGGGTTCTGGCTGCGTGATAAATCTGAAGGACTCTAATGGACTTTTGAAATATATGTGATGCATAACAAAGTGTTGCTTTCCCCCTCAGTTATTTGTAAAATCTTTTGCCTACTGGTAAATGTACCCTTAAGAGATTAGCTGAAGGCTGTATTTTTCCTATGAGAGACTGTGAAAGGAATTAAATTGGAAGCATTAGTCTGAATTGCAAAAATAACCAGTTGATCAAGCAGAACAAAAGTGAAAATACTTAAACCTGAATGATTCACCAGTGCTAGTATAAGCATTCAATGTGCTAGGTGGAGCTAGCATGACATTTTTAAAGCAGCAATAGAGAAACCCAGTCCTTCTATAAAAGGATAACATATGTATATATTTTTAGATCATTCACCGCTAAAATTAACGGTAGGTTTCACCCCACTTTCCAAAACCTCATAGTTGTTTTCTTTTTAGCCCCAGTTCAGGTAAACGTCTTAGTGCTCTTGGGCTAATATGTTCGGGCTGAGCAAACAGTTGACCAGTGAGTGTTCTGCAAAGGCACTGGGAGACAAAGTCTGTGCTCTGGCCAACTAGAAATGCTGGATCAATGCCTCAGCCCATGGCTAGAACAGCAGCTGTGGCATCCCGAGAGCCTAGTGCTGTGCACTTGTGTGCTGGAACAGCAAAGGTTGAGATACCATGTGCTGTGTGTGTTGACCCCTGGGCTTCCCTGCAATGTTTTCACCCATTTGCTCTGTTAGCCGTTGACTAAGAGAGCGTGAAATGGAAGCGGAGAAGAGGACAGGGTCCTCCCAGTATATCCTGGGTGCAGAAGGGGACAGTGGTCTGCACCCTGTGCTCCAGGGGAGCTCTTGGGCATGCACAAGCTCTTAAAGCTCCCAGGGAAAATGGAGAGTGTGCAGAGCTGTCTGCAACCCTCCAAGGTAGGACAAGGCTGAGGTAAAGCTTTCTGAGCTGTTTCAGAGCAAGGATTTGACAACCACTGCATGAGAAACTGTTTCCTCAACCCCAGGAGGTGCAGGTCTCCCTTTGGTGCTGTGGTTTGTCAGCTGTGATATCTCATTCATCTCTCAGTTCCTGCACTGGGGTTTCTGGACCTTGCTGATGAATCCAGGTTTATTATAAATAAATGACTCCTCTGTGCTCTGACTCCATTGGTGCTGCCCAAAGCACGGATGCAGCTGAGAAGCAGAGGGATACCTCCAGCATGCAGGTTCCTGGTGTACTTTTGTGTGAAGGCCTACTGCTTCCATGGTCACCTAACAGCTTTTGGTGTTACTATTGGTTCAGTTTTCACAAGGTTCTCTGTGCTATTATGTGAGACCGTGTATATAGAGGTATTTAGGGCAGCGGATTCCCAGGAAAGGGATACTGCGCCTGGGAACAAGGGAAAGATGGAGCTTGTGCTGTGGGTGCATATCAGAGAGATCGTCTCCAGAGGTGGGAAGGGAAGGAGGAGTGAAGCCAATGGTCTGAATGTGGGCTTAACAGGTCTGTTCCATGTTGCTTGGTGTGGACCTTTGTACAGAAACCAGATTTATGGGCTATAATTCTTTTAGAATAGTTCCAAAACATAAATGAGTAAAACATGTATGAATAGAAAATTGAACTTTGATATAAAGTTTTATGAATTTATTCATGAAAGGGAGAATTTAATTAGGAAGAAAATCTCTGGAAGGAATATGAAGCGAGGAAGTGTGCCAGAAGGCTTCTACCGCCTTTGGTGCGACTCACTGTGCTACTGCTGTGCTCCTGTGGCATTGTGGGTCCTGAGCATGCACAGCTCAGATCACTGCTGATGGCACATGAGCTCATCATTTGACACCAACAGCTCTTTTCACAAGATTTCCACAGTACTTGTATCTCCCAGATGACCACAGATCTTGGTCATAGTGGTTGCCTGGACAGACCTTTCTGTTTTTGGAGTCTGTGATGTTGCAGGCACACAACATTGGACATTGCCATTTTCCAAAACACATCCCAAATTAGTATGGAATCATTAGGGTCTTTTACAGGATGAGTTATGAGCTTAAATGGTTAGCCCAAAGTAATTAATTATGCCGGCACCAGAGATAGAGGCAGAACCCATGTTTCCCAGCTGCCCGGTAGCAATAAGCACTGCTTTTCTGTTTTCTCAGCAGGAGAGACAAGGGCCCTGGAGCAGGAAAGTCAAGAGATCTAAAAGTAGCATGTTCTTCCTACAACTTGTCAGCCATTCACAGCAAAAATGGCTAGAGACAAAGTTTAAATAATTCAGTCTCACTCTCTTTTAATGCAGCTCAATTTAGCCTAGTTATACCCACAATAAAGTGATTACCCGCACTTAACTTCCTAAAATACTTCTGGCTGCAGTTTGCCTGCACGAAGGAGCAGGGGATCTACTGCTTGCAGCTTGGAGCTGTTTAATCATTCTTGCTGCACCTGACTCCTGCAAGAATTTGTCATTCAACTCTCAGATGGTCAATCTTGCCACACTTTGCTACAGCCTGTTTTACATTTGGAACCTTTTTTTTCTTTATTCACAGTTGTTACCTTTGTTTTGTCACTGAACCAGGAAGAAGCACCACTAGTCAGAACCATGGCCCCCAGTTGCTGAACGGTGCCTTTTTTTGAGAACTCCTTTTCGGGATAGATTGATTTGTACTTGTAGACACAATAGCTGGTTGTAGCTATGGGGTTCAGCCCAGATGTCCCTGACTGCACAGGGCATCCAGCATGTAGCAGACTGTCTTCTGATGCATTATTCATGTGGTCCTATTTTAATGTTGCATTTTTCAAATACCTTTGAAAATTTCAGAGAAATCAAGATGGACTTCTCAAAAATAGTTTAAGAAGGAAGCCTCAATCAAGGTGAAACTAGCAATCATGTTAAAGTCACCTGGTGAAATTTCTAATCCCGAGGTTGCCCAAACATGCTATTTTGAATATGTTGGTACAGACACACTGAATTCTGAAAACCCGTCTCACAGTGCAAATACTTCCATTTCTAAATCGCAGATACAAGAAGGACTGTGGAATTCTGATCTCTAAACAAAATTAAATATTTTCAAGCACAACATATTGTTTAAAAAACACAAGCAATGCAATGCTGACATTTTAAGAATATAGAAACAATTATATCTGCTTCTAAACAGTCCAAGCCACAAGGCATTTTTTGTCTTGCAAATACAGTGTTTGAAAAAGGTGGTTAGGTCTCTGATACTCGTAGCTTTTTTCTCCATTAAATTCCATTTCTGATCTGCATGCATATCCATTGTTACACATCGCAGACTGGTCCTGTGAGGTTCCCCAGTGAGGTGCTGTGGCCTTGCAATGTGGTTTGTATGCTGTCCTGGTTTTGTCTGAACAATGTAAATTAATCTCAGGATTGTCAGCTCACCGTACTAGTATGCGTGCAAGTGTTCAAAACTGTAAATGTTTTAGTTACTACTTCTGTTAGCTTTGCTGGGAGTTGGTTTTCAAGAGAGCTGTATGTTAAAGCTCGGTGCCATTAGAATCATAGAATCATTTCAGTTGGAAAAGACCCTCAGGATCATAGAGTCCAACTGTAACGTAACCTAACTCTAGCACCAACCCATGGCCCTAAGAACCTCATCCAAACACCTTTTAAACCCTTCCAGGGATGGTGACTCCACCACTTCCCTGGGCAGCCTGTTCCAATGCCTCATAACCCTTTCCATTAAGAATCTAAACCTCCCCTGGTGCAACTTGAGACCTTTTTCTCTTGTCCTATCACTTGCTACTTGGGAGAAGAGACCAACCCCCTCCATGCTACAACCTCCTTTCAGGCAGTTGTAGACAGTGATAAGGTCTCCCCTCAGCCTCCTGTTCTCCAGGCTGAACAGCCCCAGGTCCCTCAACTGCTCCTCATCACACTTGTGCTCCAGATCCCCCACCAGCTTTGTCACCTCCTCTGCACTCTCTCTAGCTCCTCAATGTTCTTCTTCTGATGAGGGGCCCAAAACTGAACACAGGATTCAAGGTGGGGCCTCATCAGTGCTGAGTTCAGTGGCACAATCACTTCTCTAGTCCTGCTGGCCACACTGTTCCTGATATAAGCCAGGATGCTGTTGGCCTTTTTGGCCACTTGGGCACACTGCTGGCTCATGTTCAGCCACGGCCAATCAACACCCCCAGATCCCTCTCTGCGAGGCACCTTCCAGCCACTCTTCCCCAGCCTGTAGCGCTGACCAGGGTTGTTCTGACCCAAGCACAGGACCTGGGGCTTGGCTGTGTTGAACCTCATACAATTGACCTCAGCCCAATGATCCAACCATTCCAGATCCCTCTGTATGGCCACCCTACTCTCCAGCAGATCAACACTCCCACCCAATTACTTCTGGGCTCTGTCATCAGCCATTGCTCCTGAACCCTTTCTCCAGTCTTCTCTTCTGGCTTGGATCCCTTTGCTATCAAACCCATGTTTCTGAACTGTAGACATCTATGGGGTTATGGTAAGTGGTCAGTAGCTTGTTACTGGTGGGGTCGATGAAAAAAGCTGGAGTGATTGGTGGTATTTCATGTTTGGGAGCTGCTCTTTTAGGCAGCCTGGAGAAGAGTAAGTGCAGGGAATCCAGGGGGTGAAAGGCTTGGTGTATCCCAAAGTCTCCTTAATTGCACATCACTTGAAGGATGCACTGGCAATAGATGTGCGAAACATTGACTTGTTACAGACCAATTATGATCATGTGTAACCTGGTAACAGAAGATTCCCTAAAAAATGGACAAACTGTTTCTCAGAGGATGGATTAGCCTTCATGTGCTATATGAGTATAGCAGAACAGGTTAGATGTTGAATTTCAGGGGAAAGGCAGGTTAATTTTCTAACATGAAGAAGACTGAGGTCAATATTCCAGGATTTCTGAGCAAAGGTAGCCGCAGTATTTTGCAGGACTCATATAAGCAAGTTATTTGGCACAGCCTTGTTCTACCAGGACTCCACCTGTTTCCCGCCTCTGCCTTCCCCCCCCCTGCCGCCTTCCTTCCCTGAAGTAGCCTTTTAAAAACTGTGTTGTTATTTCTTATACAGTCCCAGCATGTTGGATGCTCTCGAATGCGCCTGCTGTCTCATGGATAGTTGCTTGTTTTACATGCTAGGTATGTCCTTCAACATGGACAAATCCACAACCTGAGAGATTTGAGTTTCAAAACATTTTACAGTTTGCACCTTTATTCCTTGTGTGTAAGGTAGGAATACAATTTAAAATAAGTTTCTAGAAGTTTTGAATAGTTGCAGTTAGGTTTTTGACTTCCAAGATTCTCTTTTCTTAAAATCACTGTAATAGTGGCTGTGCTTCTTTAGGTTTACATGTATTTATTATACCTTTAAAGCCTCTGAGAAGGGTTGTTTTACAGTGTTTTTCTTTTCGTGACGATCTCTGTACTCTAACTGGAATACGTATTTCTGGTGGAACAGTTTAGTACAATTGCAATGTGAATTTTAGGTCTTGTTTTTAGACATCTTTAATGGTTCAGTTTTCAATAGTACAACACTTCATGGCATTATGTCTTATACTCTAATTCTTTTTTTTTTTTTTTTTTTTTTAAAGTTTCATGTTGTCCTGAATCAGAGGTAATATACTTACAGCAGCTAAGTGTGGTCCACTTCTGCCCTCACAGATGTTCATGATTCTCAGTGGCGGATCTGGTAGCTGGCAGTAAAATGTGACCCATCTGGCCTGGGGTTTTTCACACCAAACCTCTTTGTTGCATACAGTGGAATAACTCAAATCAGCATTTGATCTTATGGATTTAATAGACAGTCCTTTCCACTGAATTTAGTTTTGATTGGTCAGGTCTTGCACTTAAAAAAACCATATATACCTGTACATAGAATATTTCTATTCAGTATGTTGCAGGGGACTGCTCCATTTCAGGACAGGTATTTGTAATCATGTGACGGTAGTTGCTGTGTTGTGTTTGCATGCTAACCAGATGAGTTCATGAAGCATTATACTTGAGAAATACTCAGCTACGCTCTGTAGAACAAATTTGATCTTTGATACTCAGGGGAAAAAATTCAGGAATATAAAGACTTAAGGGTCTCTGCTAGCATTTTGATTACTACTTATACATGTTTTTTTAGGTCTGGTGTCAAAAAGGCTTTCTTTAAGACATGTGATGCTTAATAAAGACAAATTTGAACTAATTCACTGGGGTGGTTCTACACAAAGCTGCGTGGCCCGGAAGCAGTGAGATTTGCACTGCACACTCAGGTGATCATGTTTTAATAGCCCCTCTGTACTAGCACTACAGGAAACAGGCGTTTATCATGCATGTTTGCATTAATGGTAACTCTTCACTGATTCTGTGTTCACATTAAAAAGCCTGTACCTTTTCTTTCAGGCTATTTTTCAGAGAAGCCTGAAGTTAAACTATGCTTAACTTACTGCTTTTTCACCATAATAATTTGTTTTGTCACTGTGTGCTCAGGCTAAAACGCCTATACTGCTAATAGCTTTCCTCATGGTGATGGAGACAGGTATTGGTCAGGCTGATTTGGTGCCTCCAGAGGCCTTGGAGAATCAAAGGTGTTAACATGACAATGTGTGATGTATAGCAGTTTAACAAGGTCCAGGGGTTCACATGACTCCATACTGCTCAGAAAAGCGTGTCATGTATGGCAAAAACTACTCCTGAGAGAAAAGTAGAGATTTCTAATAGGGTTAATCTGTAGGGCATCTGGAGGATGTTTCAGATGCTAGCTGTTTGGCGGGCAGAGGAGGGAAAAGCTTGATGAGTTCTTGTTGAATCTGAGCTGTGACATACTGAAGTATAAACCAAAGTATCCCAAGGCACATAGAAGGGGCTATCGGGTTAAACAAAGAGCGAACATGTGGCTTTTCGCTGGTGCACAGCCCACTGGCTGCAGCCCTGTGGCAAGAGGGAGGTGCTCCAGCATCTGGTGCCACAGCCAGCCTGAGACCTGCTGAACTCATCACAGCTTTAGCACGTGTGGCACATCGAATTTCCATGTCTCACAGCTCCTGGATTTCAGTGTCTCTCCTGCCTCTGAGAAGAGTTGCAGGAGGGATGTCCTTTCAGGGTAACATCAGGGTACAAAACTGCACCTGCTGCTGTTGTAATCCTGGACAGTGTCTCTGGCAGGAGCAGTGTCACTAACCTGGTTCTCTTGCCAAGCCCACCATGCCCCTGAGGTGTGCCAGACACTCCTCGCCTGCTGGAGAGGATGGCTGTTGCTGTGAGTGGGATGTGGTGTGGCAGTGGCCAGGCTGCCCCACATCTGGCTGGGGTGCTGGCAGAGGGGCCAGTGATGGGTGTAAGCATTTAGTCTGGGTGTCAGGGACTTGATTTGGCTCCTGGGACAGTGGTGGAGATGCGGGAGGCCTCACTCCCTGACTCTGATGTGGGGGTTCCCCCACTATCTGCCCCCTCCCTTTCTGCCTCCCGGGGTGCTCTCCTCCCCCTGACCTGGACAGGGCTCCTGCCTGGGCTTCTCGGTTGCCTGCAGATGGGTGAGATGCTGGGACTGGATTTGTGGGCATTTGCATCTCCAACAGGCACATGTGAGCAATGTGCCTTTAAGACTAGCAGGAGAGCAATAGTATCTCCCTCCCTCCTGTTAATTGTAGCATGTTTTTCAGCCATGCTTTCCAGTCACATTCGCAGCCTGTGAGAAGGAGCAGCGCTGAAGCTTGCCGGCTGAGCGCTGTCCTGACAGCTCGTGCTCACCCACGGAGTGGGCACCTGCAGGTGATGGGCAGTACCTGGGGCTGGAGCGCTTTGTGCCAGAAGCAGGAGCCCCGTATGCCTGAGTTTTGGTGACACTGCTGGGTGCTCACCACATCACTTGTGCCCCTTGCCTCCTCACCTGCGTGGTCCTGGCCTCCACCTGCAGGTCCAGCGCGGTGGCCACCCCAACGAGCCCTCTCAGGGGCTCCTGCATGAGCTATGAGCAACGCATTGCCAGTGCTTGGGGACCTGCAGCGGGTGATGCAGAGGGAGCTGCGTGGTGTCTGGCCAGGGATGCTGTAGCTGCTGTGGGAACGCCCGGATCCCTGAGCACGAAGTGACTGCAACTAACTCAAGGTTGGGACTACTTCTCAGAGGATGCCCTGTGTGTCTCCAGTCACTCCTCTCTGGCCTCACTGCAGATTATTTGGAGTTGTTTGCTCGCCGCTGCTGAGGGGGCACAGAGACATAGGCCTCCAGAGGGTTAAGAGCATCTGCCTTTACGCCAAGTGTTTGAGCAGGAAATAATCTGCAGAGATACATGTGCAGCAATTCAACTGCTGTTGCTTTACCAGGCTGCTGCTGCTGCAGTTCGGTGTGTGAGAGGAGCCGCGCTGCTCACAGAGGATGCTTTCTTGGTGTGTCCGAAGCACCGGGCATGGCAGCGGGGCCCCGGCTGTCTGAGCTGGGGTAAATGTCTTCATCCAAGAGGAATTATGTTGACTGGCTGGCTCTGTCAGCTCACTGAGGTAGGTGTTGCTGCCTATGCAATATGCTGTGATCTTTGTTGGGGGGGAACCGTCTTCTCCTCAGCCTGGGCTATAAAAAAAAAAGAAAAATCTTTCAATGGGAATGGGCTTTAATTTGCAGCCTAATGCTGGACAGCAATATGTGTGTGTGGTTCTTGTGTATGCAGCAGGGAGGAGAGAGCAAAGGATACCTTAGTGATACCTGGCAATAAAGTTGTCACAGTTAATTGGAACAAACTTGCTTTGGTCTCTGTGGAACGCACCTGGGAGCTTTTGCTTCTTCCTGGCAGGTGACCTTTGAAGGGGTTGGTTGCAGTATGCTGGTTTATGCTTTGGTTCAGAAACAGGGACACAGTGCACTCTACAGGTCCCTTCATTCTGCTCCCGTGGACGTGGGTAGAACAGAGGACACCCACATGGAGAGAGAAAATGCTGCTGGCAGGGAGGTGGTGTTTGTTAGAGGAGTGAAATTGCACTAAAAGGAAGAAAAGAGGTGCTCTTCCCTGAGGAAGGGGGGATTTTAAACTACTGAGGGTTGATCTTGGCATTTGGAAGTGTAGAAGGAAATTTGTTTTAAAAGCAGGCAGTGTGTGAATCTAGTTTTTGTGTTTTGCTTTCCCAGCTCTGTGGAGAGGAGTTTTGTACATCTCTGCTAACTGCTTTACCACCTGCAACCTTCTCTTGGGGATTTTTTGCACCAATACCTGAGAGAGGAAAAACTGCCATCAAATTTTCTTAGGTTTGTTTAGTAAGGTGCCTTCTTGGGAAATCCCTAAGAAAATCTGGGAGCAGTAGCAGCTCCTGCTGTTCCTTTCTCACTGGTGGGGCTTGTGTTTGCCATTTGTCTTGAGATCTCCAGTGGGAGCTTTACCCTGCAAAGATTAAGCTGAAAGGGAAGTTTTCAAACAATTTCTCCTGAAAAAGCAGGGTGTTGGGCATTGGATTCCTATTTGATTTGGTTCTTCTGGCTGACCTGTATGTGTATGTTTGTATGTTGGCTCCAGAGTACATGAACACAGACCATGCTGAGGGAACCTGGCTGTGCAGAATAGGCAGGTGCTGCCTGAATTATATGACTCAATCACACGGAGAGAGGTTTGTGCACGTTTCTGGCATTGCAGATCTATTGAGATAGCACAGCCAACAGTGCCATTGCTGGGTAACAGTTTCAGAAATGTTTCTGTGGCATCCTGGCACAACAAATATACACAAATAACTACACTCTTCAGAGAAAAGAGCAGGACTGTCATCTGCACTGCAAATCTTTTTAATCACTTTTGTTTTCTTTAGTCAGGGATTCCTGACTGCAATGTGTTGCTGCCTGAGCAGTTTGTCAGAACAGTTATTATTGCCTCAACTTCCCTAGGGCTGCTGTGCTATGCTTGACTCAGTGCTGTTGCATAGGGAAAAGTGGAGAAAAATCCACCCCCCCCACCCCGCCTTTCTTTTTTCCCCAAGAACAGGACGCTTATGCATTCTCCTTTGGAATCCTGTACAGAATACCTCTGCTGCTCTGCAAGACCTCTGTGTTAAAGGTGGAGAAGCAAATGTGGGTCTGGTGGATTTGCTGCCGTGTGTGAATCAAGAAGCCACGAGCTTTGCTGGGGATGGAGGCTGTGGTGGTGCTTGGGGAGCAGCTGCTCCTTTCCGTCCTGAGAGAGGGGATCCCTTCTCATTCACACACTGGGTAGAGCTGGGCAGCAGTGCTCCGTAGCAACCTTGTTTCTCTCACAAAGGAGAAAAGTCTCCTGGCTTCACCTAGAGAGGTGAAAACACAAATGTAGGAACACCCAGCGGAGTCTTCACTGGTGTGATATTGGTGTAAGGTCATCTGAATGACTTCTGTCTTGAAGAGCACTTGCAAAAGGTGGTGAATATTAAATAACGTAATTGCCTTTGCAGGAAACACTGGAAAAATTATACACTAGTCATCCCATTTACTGCTATTTGCACACAGACAGAATGGTGATGAGAACTGGCTGAATTAAAGTAAAATGCTTCTCACAAACATTATTTCAAAAATAATTTGATGCTTGTCGGCCAACAACTGTTTCAGTGATCTTTGTGCCCCTATTTCAGCAAGTGTATTTTTCAAAAAGTGCTTTTGTGAAAACAGCAAAACATTGGAGCATATTCACATGTGTTGTGGTCTGAAGGAACGGAGGGCAATACATACCTTACAGTTGTACTCCCATCTGCTCAGGAGATTGAAGGAGTACATTTGAACTACCAATTATTTCTAAGCAGACTTTCTGGTCAGTAATAAAGTTTTGCATTAAACTCTGATTATGTGGAAGTTGAGAGCTATTTGCTAGAGTTAATAATGGTAATTTTAAAAATTGTGATTTATTAAATGGAGGCTGGTCAGCATTGTGTGTCACATGCAGTGCAGTGATACCTTCCTCTGCCTGACAGTCACACAACTATCCACCTCATGGGGCAAGGACAGGGTGCTGCTTGGTGTGCCCTGTGGGTGCTCTGTGGTGACATGAGGTGAAGCTGGAAGTTCATCTGGGCCCAGTGGTGTCGTGGCAGCAGCCACACTGGGATCCCTGCAGGGTTTGCCTTTTTGGAGACAAACGCCTGGCTGCATCCATCAGGTTCTGTACCTGGTGAGCCACGTGGGACAGCTGGCCAGTTGTGTGCTGCTCGGCCGTCTCAGGTGGTGCAGGGAACGGCTAACAGATGAGTACAAAGGGAATAAATTGAATCTCCAAGAACTATTTGCTGTTCAGGGAGTGATTTCCCTGGCTTCTGTGGGAAGGTAAACAAAGTTCGGTCACAAGGTACCTGCGGTCTTTCAGTGACTGTTGCATTTTTATGCTTTGGATGCTGCTTGTAAACCAGCTACAGGTGATCAAAGCCTGTGGTCCAGAAACTGTTGAATCAAAGGTAAAACTGTTGCCTTTTTCATAGTGCCTGGAGTATCTTTAGGAGACTGTGAAACTGCATTTGAAAATTATCTGGCTTTGTACCACTTATAAAATGCATTCACAGTAGGTGGTGGCATCAGCCTCCTCTTAGTGAATGCAGATATTTATATTATGCAGAAGGTTTTCTCACTTTGCTGCATTCAGATGATGACTGGTGATACCACTCTTATTAGATAAAAACTTGAGTTTGACTTTAGGGGTGAATTCAAAGAGAAATTTCTGTTAAATATATATAGCAGCAAATAGAACAAAGCTGCTTAAAGATTACTTTAGTGATGAATCATTATACGGCTCTCACCAGTCTGAAAAGCAATGAAAGTCAAAATGGAGTGCTAGGATTTAGTTGTTTAGAAAATGCATAGAAAGGGACCTCTATTGTAGAGGGGGTTTTACAACACATCAAAGTGAAAATGTTTTAGGTGCAAAAGTATCAAATGACTTTCCAGCCCAAATAGGCAGCTGCTACCTATTGTTTATTGTTCCAGAAGGTTAATTTCTTTGGTTGTTAGTCACTCTTAATATATATTTTTTTAAACTCTCACTGATTTCTCCCCCCTCAACACGCCCTGTTTCAGAGCAGATGCTGTCATAATACTTTTTCTTTTGAATGCTATAACTTTTATTACTAATCCTAATTAAACACTAACTTTTGAGAATCAGATTAATTAGAACCATCAGCTCAATGCAAATGCTGTAATCATCAGAGATCATAAAATGTTCAAGGGAGTGTAATTTTACTACAAAGCTTTAGTGGCATGTGTCCAAGGATCTCTCTACCTTTGTTCAGTTGTCATGGATTGTAATGTGTGCACTTCTGCGTAATGCAGCATGAATAGAAATGACATGTTCCTCAGCTGTTGAATTGCACATTCTATCCATAAGTCAACAAATATTAGAGAAATGACATCACCTCTCCCATCACTGAAATACTCTTTCCTTGCTATAAATATTGTATGAATTTTATGGTTTCTGCACAATAGATAAGGAGACAGATTGAGCTGGAAAGTTGTTGCACACCAGAACTGCACTTTATTTGTGAGCTAGATAGTACAGGACACAATACAGGTAGGCCCACTGTCACCCGAAATGTTTCTACCCTCAATTCACAGTCTGTGAACCCAGATAGGACAGAAGCTACTTCAACTGGTTTGGTCTCCAGCCAGGACACATGTTGATCATCAGTCGCTTCAGTATCCTGGGCAGCGAGACAGATACTGTGAGATTCTGGTAACCTGGTTCCTTTTAGACCAATATTTAGTATTTTGATATTTTTGGCATTGGGGGCGCCATTACCCCTACTCATTTTAGGAATAAAGTGAGATGAATTGCAAGCTAGAAATGCCCAGTCATGCAGATGGAGCCTATGCAACTGGCTTGAGGGGGATGGTTGCAGACCTAGATGAGATGGACCCCTCCAAGAAACAGCAACTGGTTTCAGCCCTCATCCAGCAAACTGCGCAGCTCTGCCTGGGCTGCTCCAGGCTCCTTTGAGGGGTTTGGTGGAAATGAGACGGTGCGATGGAGCATCTGAGCCTGCGGGTTTCACTCTGCCTTTATGGAACTTGAGTCCCTTTGTCAACCTGTATTATTGAGTGTGGCTGTGAAGTATGTGTTGCTGTTTGCATCCAATAGAAGATATCCCTTAAGCTTTTGCTCACTGGGACCTCGAGTTGCTACTTGATTGTAAATACAGTCTCTTTGATCAGTACTACAAGTCATGCTTCCCCCACTCCCTATTAAAATAGCAATAAAATCTCTGAGATTTGTTCTTCCAGGCTTTATGGTGAAACTGAAGTGGGAAAGTCTGTGTCAGTTTGGAAACTACTGTGCATGATGGGTGCTTGTGTCAGCGAGCTTTGCACATCTCCTGCCCACTTCTCTACCACCTTGGTTGTATGCAGGGAGCTACTATTGCAGACAGAAGACTGGTAGCATGAGATTTGTCCCATAAAACATTTCATGTTTGAGATTTGTCCCATAAACCATTTCATATTTGAGATTTACCCAGCAGGCTTGTTTCAGCCAAAATGTGGAATCTGGGAGTAAGTTTTCCTGCCAAGAGTTGCAGCATTTGACCACGAATGCCTTGCTCTATTCTTTGTCAGCATATGCAACATTCAGCAGGCTCTGGGCAGACATGTATGATTTTATAGCAGCTATTACTTGAAAAGAGAAAAAAATAAAAAAAAGGTTGCAGGAGCATATTAATTATCCACAGTTTAATGTACATAGTGGTTTACAAACAGTTATTGTGGACTTAGCTATCTGAAAGACTGTAATTTTAATGGTTCTGATGGGGACTATTGTAGGTCTACTTGAAACTCCTACAGTTATGGTTTAATTTTAAAATGGGCTCTATTTGGAAGTGCCTGTATTTTTAGATTTTATGGTATGCAGTATTATGTACTTGGGTTATGACAATAAAATCATAGTTGAATGCAGGAATTAAGTGAATGTATACATACCAAAGAAGTCTCTTGCCTTGTTAACTTACCTATTTTTAAATGTTAATTGTCACCTTCTCTGTTGTCTAAAATTGTGTGTAAATATAAAACCTCATGTAAACCTGAGCATGGTGGTGTGGAAATAGCAAATACTATCTAGCAATCCTTGGTTCTGTAAGACATACGTAATTGTTAGGAACATGTTGTTTGACCTCCTGGTAACACAGACTATAGAACATTTCATTCAGCAATTTCTCCTTGCCTTTCAGAAGCATATTCAAACTTATTTAATGTGTGCAGGTAAACTGGGGCACAAAGGTGTCCTGAGGGTAGTTGTTTTGGTGAGTAATTATTTCTGATGTTTTTTTAGAAAAATTGAATCTAAATTTATTCCTTGTTCCATACACAGAATCTTTTTCCTTTGTCTAACTAATTAAAGACCCTGCTAGTAATGGAAATGATTTCCCATGGTGTGGACAAATCTATGTTCAGCCTTCTTTTTGCTAAAGTGATAATATAATTTAAACTGTTTGCACACAATCTGTTTTCAGGCCCTCAAATCCTGTGCATTTCTCTCCCAGTTTTTCAGCATCTTTTTGAGCTGTGGACATCAGAAGTGGTTATTCAGGGACAGCAGAACACCACATTCTACTAATATTCTCACTAATACCGTACTCAGAAACAACATCACCTTTCTAACCTTGGACAAAATTGCCTCTCTTCAAACATCCAAGAGTGTCATTAGATTGTGTAGCTCCAGCATGACCCTTGGATCTCCTGTTCCCTTTATCTACCGTGACTCCCATGTATGTTTTTAAGTCTCTGATTTCCAACACAGAGTTCACCCTTCTGTAAGCGGGGTAGATAGTTCATCATTGTATTCTTGGATTCTAGACAAGCAGAGTTGTTTTCCTGTGTTACAGTGTCTGATCTTTGACAGGGCTGGGCATAGGAAGGGGACTGAGTTAGTTGGCTCTAGTCATCTGAGTTTGGCAGTATTTATCACTTAAGCCAGTTCCGAGTTGCATTGGGCTGAGAAAATTGTCTCTGAAGGCCCACTTAAAAGCATTTCCATTCACTGATGGTTCCTCATTAAAATTATATCTTGTTGATTATCAGTGATTTTTTAAGTGTTCTGTAGTAATTTCTTGTAATGATTTTCTTACAGTCAGTATGTCCTGTGTCACTGAGCTGTTGGCAAAAAACAAGCCAGCAATGATGGTACAGCTGGTACTTTTTTTTCCCCCAAACCTGCTTTATTAAGTGTATTAAACATAATTTCAGGATTATCAAAGAGGGCCGATTGAGGTTCCCATCACATTCAGATACAAGGTTCCCTGCAGTTGCAGCTGTTTCCTTAGCCTTCTGTTTCCCCATGGCCATTGGCTGATGTTTTCTGGGAGAGACTGAACAGATTTCTGTTGCTGTTGAGGTATTCATTAAATCACCCATGACAAAGATAAAGCAAACTACAGATCTGGTGTCTGAGCACTCTTCTGTTTCTCCATGTTTTTGGTCTGTTTTTTGGGTTCCCTGCTGTTGTTTAATTTAATTACTTTATTTTCAGTCCTTAGGAGTTGAGTGCTCTAGCAATTGCTCTGTGATGTTGATCTGGGGCTTGTGTCCAGGCTGGATAACCATACTGATCATTATGATTACTGGAGTAATATATCCCCTTGTGATCCATCAAAAACTCTCAGTTCGGCTCCTCACCTTGCACTGCTGGCATCCAGGTCTTTTCCTTAGCTTGATCATCTTTTGCCATTGCTCCCCTCCTTGAGGTACTTCCGTTCCAGCAGGAATATGGAGCAAAACCTTTCTTCCCCTGATTGCTGTGGTGTTGCTTTCTATTTCCTATCCCCTCAGTGCTCACCCTGGTATTTCTTATTTTTCTTATTTATTTAGCACCCCTCATCCTTATCTCTGGGATTCTATGATTCCACCTTGATTTTCTTTTTTTTTTTTCTCTCTCTTTTTGCCTTTTTTCACAGTTTTTTCTTCAGTGATCCATTTGTTTCCTTGACATGACAATTACTGACAGCCTGGTATCCTGTCTCCAACACTGGCAAATAGCAGATGCTTAGAGAATAGTATAAGAAACAGGGTGAGAATATAATAATTCTAATATATCCTGCCAGCAGCAATCAGTATCACGTATGCCTGACTGTTGTGAATGTGTTTGAGCATAGCCCAGTGGGGGATATAGTGCCTAAAACCATGTGGGTAAGGAAAGGATAATTTTACAAGATGGCAAATTTTCTTGCATAACCTTCTCTCTCGAAAGGTGCTGCTCTCTCCTTGCCTGGCCTGGCTTTGCTTAGCACAGAAAGCCATGGTAGTGCTCTGCTTGTGTCTGAGCCAGGCCTGGGGCTCATCTGCAGGGCTCCTTGCACCTGATCGAGTTCCTTGTGTTTCTGTCCCTTGGAGGCTCCTTGAGGGGATGACTGCAGTGTGGCAAGAGGGAGAAGTCCTTGTGTTATGAGCCCTTATACGACCACGCTGCCTGACAGATTCCTCCAGCTTTCAAGCTCTGGCTAGCTGTAACACAAGCTGACACAGCTGGAAGTGTGATGTTGCAAAAAATTTTGTGAAAATCATGACCAAATAGCAGAGGGAGAGACCGAAAACAGTATCCCTTGCCTCCAGGTATCTGTCCTGCTTGCCCCATGGCTGGGCAGCCCGGGACCACTACCAGCATGCACTCAACGGCCAGGGGACTGGCAGCATGGGCTGGCCCCAAGCTGCTTTTCTCCATCAGTGATTTGGAGATGCAGGGCTTCATGCACAGCACATGGGAGGCAGTGAGGGTTACCAGGATGTGGACTGTGTTATGGTGTGACATCGAGGTGCATTATGGCAGGCAAGGCTCTAGGAGGGTGTATGTGAGGGGTTTGGGTAGATTTTTACTCTCTGCATCTTCATGGTTGCTTTGGGGTTCATTCTTTATTTCTGGATTATCTGTTTTCTGAAAACTTCTCCAGTATTCCTTTAAAACTGAAACAAGGTCTGAACTGTGTGAAGCAAGTAGAAAAATACATTTGAATTTTTTAAAATGCTAGGTTTGAAGTTGCATTTTAAAATATCCCTATTAGCAAGTAGAATATATTACCTTGAGCACTGAGCAGCTAAATCAGAGGAGTAATGCTGCAGGCATTAGACCTTGAATTACTAGTTCTTCAGTTGTGAGCTTCCTCTTTTACCATTACTACTCTAACAGCTAATACACACCGTAGTTTGATTTATGCTCTGCTTTACTGATAGAATCATTTTATTTCAGAGTAATATTTTCTTCATGTGATATGTTTTATTTTGTGGTTGTTGCTTTGTTCATTGCCATCTGCAAAACTTCCAGAGAAGTCCTTGGAAATTCCATAAACATATAAAATACCAGTGGGAAGACAGAGACATTTTGTTGATGTGACTGGTCTTCACTGCTTGACCTTACCAGCAAGGATAAGAGTTCTTCTGTTCATATAGGTGAGTCCATAAGTCCCTACAGCTCTAGCCACTCCAATGCAGGGCACAGGATTGTTGAATAAGATTGGACATTATTCTTCCTGTCTGTTTTTTCTCCCGTAAGTAGAGAAGTGCTGAGGACGAGCTATGCCAAGTGATCACAGTAGTGGCTTTAGGGGATGTTCAGGAGAACAGGGTGAAGCACACAGTGCACCTTTCCCAGATGGAGGTTTCCAAATTTGTGCAAAGTTGTGTGTGCCAGAGCCTCGAGTGTGTGCGTATGTAAATTAGCTTGTGATAAATTCAGGGCAGAAAGGCACATAATTCCTTTGATGCCAAAGGAAACTGCATCTAGAGACTGAGGGTAGAAATATGCTTACCGATATATGTTTTAGTTCTGTATAAATCATTCGCAAGTGTAACACACTCTATTCGTTTAGCTAGTGGCAGTGTTATTTAGGGGTGATATGAAACAGTCACAAAGTAATAAGGACTGCCTGGGAAGAAAATATGTGCTAAAGCTCTTAGGTGCAATGCTAATTTCAGTAAAATATATGGTCTATTGCAGCTGTAGAGTATTTCTCTTAGAAGTCTTAATAATAGTCAAGCCTTGGATGCTTAAATGTTGGTTTTCCTCAAAATGAAGATGCCATGATTATTTAAGAACACTTAGACTCATATTTAGGTTGCACTGATTCATTCTGTTCTTAAAATAATATTTTATGGGCATCTTAGCAGTAGGAACACCTGTACTTATATAATGTATGTAAATGCAGTCCTGCAGCATACACCCCTAACCACAACAGAGAGCACAGGGAGCCAACTGCTCATCATGCTGCCAAACCAGACCATGTTTCAAGCCAGGCTGATGAGGGCACGTTGAGCTGATATTACTTTAATGATTGTTAATGCTGATACCGTGCACAGAAAAGCACGTAACACTTCCTAAAAGATGAATAAATGTTGTTAAGAGAAATCTAACTTTATGTTAAACCAAATCATAAATATGCCAAAGGGTAATAGAAAGCCATTCTACCTGGGGGGAGGGTTTATTGCCCCTGCTTTTTATTTCTCTAAAGGTTATTCTCTGTGTGGACACTATACTATAAAATCCTTTGCTGAAGTGATAAACTTGTGTTACTTGCAAACAAAGTTTGGCTAGACTGGAGTTACTGCTGCCATCTTGCAGTGCAGTTGCTTTCTAGTCACGGTGCAAATATTAGAACAAACAAGTCTTACTAACTTTAAGTACACCTTTATACATATATTAAAATATAAGTGTACATTTTTAAATGTTTTAAGTATTGGGATGTGTATTAGAGCATAGTCACGATAAAAGTTTGCTATAATGACGGTGTCAGCCCATGGGAGTGCTGGATGAGGTCCCCTGTTCAGCCTGAGAAGTGGTATTTTTTCCAAGGTGAGATGAAATATTTTAGTCTGTGGTGAGTCCTGAAAGTAATAGATGCTATTAACTGGAGATTTAAACTTTGTCCCTGGCTGCTGCTGGCTGTAGATGATATGATAGTTCTCTTTTTATTTCTCCAACTTGTGTTGTATGGTTTGTGCTGATTTAGTCCATCAAAGTAGGTTGGAGAAGCCTGGCTCAACTTGGGCTTTCAAATGATTTTCTGAAGAGTTGCAGGGGATAAGGTATGGTTTTCCCCTGGCTCTTTCAGCCGTGGCAAGGAAAATACTGCATCTTCCTGCAGCACCTCAGTGAGACCCCCTGTGTGCTGGGAAAGAGCAAATGGGGACACTGTGACAATGATGCTAATTTGGGAGAAGAGGTACCCAGGAGGGCAAGTTTCCTCCTCCCTGCTGAAGCAGGAAGATCCATGTGCTCACAGGGAATTCTGTCTGTTGCTTTTTGGGCTGCTTGGGCTCACGTGACTAATTTTCTCTCTCTCCCCACTTCACAGAGAATGCAGTTTAAAAGGTCACAGGTTGGTTGGTTGGTTGGTTGGTTGGTTGGTTGGTTGGTTTGTTGGTTTGTTTGTTTTTCTCCTGCCACATAAACTCTCCATTAAGTGCATGTGATGAGGTGCGTGTGGCAGGGTGAGAGGAAGTTCTGCCATTGTCCCAGGCCATGAGAAGAAGCTTGGGCATGGATAAGCAGACTGAGGAGGATTCCTATTGTTTCATAACTGTAATCACACAATTTGGACTTCCTTTTTTAACCTGACATTTTTAAGTCTATCCGAACTCCAGGGTATTGTTTCTACAGTAGAAGCTTAGCATGACTGCTCTTCCAGAGGGTACAAAGACTTTAACTCTCTGATTTTTTTTTTTTTCAGTTTTGAAATATGTCTCTTTAATGCTTACAGGTATTTTCATATTTTTGATATCACTGCTTTTACAGTATATTAGGCAAGTTCATACTTCACTGATGAATGCAAAGTTGAGCACATTGACATCTAACTTGTGTAGTGACTTGCAGAGCAGCGTAAACTGTCTGCACTAGTCTCTCAGGGTGCTTATTGCTGTCCAAAGGTTCTCTTTTTAAGGCATTAGAAGCTTAGCTAGTGATGTAGCTTTAATGTTCTGTTTGTTATCTAGTTATTAGCTGTGGTTGAAGAAAGAACTAAATCCAGAATCCAAATGGAAGACTTTCAGTACATCTGTAACAATAAAAAGAAACAACCCCAGCCTCTGTTTACTCTCCAAATAGTGTTGCTGTATGACTGCATCACTGTTTTTGTGTATAGGCTGTGTCCTGGGCCACGGATTCTAGAAGATAATTTTGATCAGGAGATGATTATCAGCCACATCACTTTCCCAAGCAATGATGAATTCAGAACTCTCTAGAGAGTTTGCAAGTGGGTTTACGATGTTGTCTAAAATTGATGCAGAAGACTGCATCCCCCAGAGATTAGTAAAATCTCACTGGAAACACTTTGTGAATTATAATTGTAGAGCTGTATTCACCTCTGAGTTTTATTTGAGATTTCTGTGAGAAAACTGCACATTGAGATAGACAGAATTTTTTCTTTTGCTATGTGTTGCTCAGGGACTTTTTTTTTTGCTTCTGACTGATTGAGGAAAAATGAGAAAATACTTAAATCGAATACTAGATTTCGTAATAGTATGAAAAACATCCTAAGAGGTTGGATGTATGTTGTAATGGCAGCAGTTTCTTTGAAGACGGTAGTTGAGAGTTCAGGCTTGGAAATCTTGATATAATTTTCTGAGGTAGTTCAGTTAGTCAGGATGATAGCTTTAGCTTTTGGTTGGAGTAGGAATAGAAGAAAAGACAGTGACTTTTTGTTTTTCCTCCCCTTACACAAATGTAGATGCTGACTTCAGAAAAGAGGAAGACCCAAGGACAAATTGCTGCCTGAAGTTGTCGCTCCCATTTTTTATAACCATTGATGTACTGCTATATAGAAATCCAATGCAATGGCAGTGTTGGGATATATGTGATTCTGGAAATGCGTTAGGTTTTTAATGACTTCTGAGGATAAAGTACCTGTTTATTAACAGTTCTTTGGCTATCAGAAAAGCTTTTGAGAGTGCCCAGTGTTCACAGATTCTGTAATCTATTTCCTGGGGGTTGAGGCAGTTACTGCTCATGGCAGGGCTCTGCAAAGGGTTGACTATTTGGATGATACGGTTCATTTATGTGAAATCTCTGAGGTGTGTCATAGAATATAACATCTCCAGATTAAACATTTTCCCAAGTTAGTGACTTTTATGTGGATGGTGGCTGCAAGCAAGGAGGCAAGGATATTAAAAAGCAAAGTTGTGTGTGGATTTAGCACATAAAAGCTACATAATATTTATGTAGCAGCTGCATCCTGTTAAATGCATCTGAATATCATATGTGATATCACCCCTCCAAACACCGATCAGTGTTTCACTGCAACTGCAGTGGTTGAGGTGGACTGTGAGTCCCAAGCTACTGAAGGGTTCCTTAAATCAAGACATTGAGTCTTTCAGAAGAAATATTTTATTGCTCAGATTTACTGTGTGATTATTAACTGCATTGAATAAATGTGTGAAATCCTAGAAGCTGTGTGCAGTGTCTCACCCACAAAGATCCCTAGTAACTGTGAAAACTGTGTCGACAATCAGCGAGGGGTTATGTCCTCAGGAGCCACGGTCTCCTACACATTATGTGAAGAAGAGGAAGGGAAGAAAGGGGCTGACCCTCAGTGCAGGAACTTCTCAAGTTTGCAGCTGAATATGTGCCAGAGCTGAATCGAGAAATATCTCTTTTCTCTCAAACTTACTGAAAATGTTCCTCAAAACAGCTTTATTCCACTCTGTTCTAGATTTAAAATAAATATGATAACATTGCTTTCTGTCTTCTGATTGCATAAATGCTGGCAGGATGAAACTGAATATCATGTTCTGAATGTGCCGTAGTATTTTTTTTTTGTATGAGGCTTTATTTTATGATTTAATTATTGCGTGGCAAGTGTTCTTCTGTGCTCATAATAAGAAGGCAATATAATTGCATTCTCAATTCTATAGGCAGGATCTAAACAAGAATTACTAGAAGGTGTTTCTCATAATCTTGACAATTCTCCTCTTATAATACTTATTTATAGGTATTTCATGGCTGGCAGATGTGTGTACAGAAACAGTACATATTTATAGACTAAGTCTATAGTTTAAGGCAAATAAACAGGCTTTGCCTGCTGTAGAATATTGTCCTGCATAAGAACACTGATTTTAAATAATGTGGATAATGGTGTCTTTGCTATCAGAGGAGTGTATGGGTATGACTCATAGTGTCATAAATACTATGGCTATTACAGTGAGCATCCAAGTGAAATTACACAAAATTATATATTTGCCAGGGTTCTTTTCTCTAATGGCCGAACTTCAAAATAGAAAGCTTTATTTGCATTTTGATGCATTTGAACTACTGAATGTTCTTGCTGGCCCACTAGACAGTTTAACAGGGCTCCTGAACATCATCAATAATCCATGTATCTCTTAAACAAGGATGTAGTGCTTGTTGTTCAACTATAATCTAAGCATATGATACTGTGAGCTACTATAGGATGCTCCAGGGCGTGCTCAGTGCTGGCCCTTGACCTAAGAGAAACGTAAGGTTCTTGGATTTGAATGGTCTCTGTGTGGTGTTCCTAAAAAGGGAACTATCCTCTTTGCCATCACCATAACTGTTGCTTTTCCTGAGAGGGAGACAATTGTTAGTGGAGATGTGGTGAACTACCTTCAGTGTGACTTGAGGTAAATCATCCTCAGCATATGACTGTCAGTGCTGGCTGGACCGATGATGGGAAACAGGCGGTCCGGGTAGAGAGTTGTGGAGGAAGCCCAGGCTGGAGTATGTGAGGGTGCAGGTAGCATTAACAAAAGTGGAAGTATGAAACTGGGATACACTATTCCAGTTCAAGACAGAACTGAAAATCCAGGGTTTGTTGTAGAACATGTTAACTGGTATCTATGAAGAAACCTAATGAGATGTGTGGGGTTTGTTTTTGTTTGTTTGTGTTTTTGTTTTGTTTTGTTTTGTTTTCTCCTTTGGAAGCATATCTTTGACTTTATTGTTCTTATTCTTATTTTACAACACTGTGACATCCCTTGTTATGCTAAATACTATATCCAGATAGAAGGTTTTAAAATCAAAGAGGATGAGAAGGGCCAAGGGTGAGTGAAAGGAAGGCTATTCCCAATGGCCTGTCCTCTTGATATGCCTTAGGGAGTTCTGCTGGGAACATTTGCTGTATTTCATCTCATTTTACCGTTGGAGAACTGAGGCATGCAAACCATTGAGGCATGATATGTATAGGATGAGCATCTCAGCAGAGCTGAGAAGTGACTGCGAGTTTTCCAGATAGCAATCTGGTCTGTACCTGCAAGAATGTTCATCCTTTACACTTGTCACATTTGAGCCATGCTCATGTTTCTCTACAAATAGAGTAAGAAGTTACAAAGAGCTCAGACATTAAGGGTGTAGTGTCTTGC
The DNA here is from genome assembly GCF_037038585.1 of Patagioenas fasciata. NCBI lineage: Eukaryota > Metazoa > Chordata > Aves > Columbiformes > Columbidae > Patagioenas > Patagioenas fasciata. The sequence goes on from NC_092530.1 coordinate 19,554,613, forward strand.
ACAGGTATTCCTGAAAACAGTTAACAGTATTATTTATTAATAAGAATTGTTTGTGCAAAGAGCAGTAACTCCTCAAAAAAATGCAAGAAAACAGTACACATAACCATTCAGCTGAGAGTTTTACCAAAGCTGGAATGAGTCCAAAGTGAAGACCTTCTTCTCTCTCCCTATTTGAACTTATTGTTCTTTATCTGGCTTCTAATAAAAATCTCATGCTGACTTCCTGAGTTCTGTATTTGCTACCTGGATAATGCCCAGATTGTGCCCTGTTTTTGTTCAGGATACAGAAGAACTTGAAGAACTCCATGGATACGCAGCTTTCCAGAGTCAAGCCACAATCTCCAGACTACTGTGCGCTGTGCTCATTTGAGAATAGCTTTTTTTACAGCTAGCTTCAGGACTGGTAATGCGGCACAGCATTGCACGCTGCCAGTGTGATGTCTGTGTTCAGCAAGCTGGGGAGCAGCAGAAGCCTGTTCAGCTCCTGACATTGCTTAGGGCTGGGGAGACACAGTTTCTCTGGCCCTGGTGCTGTGTTCCTTATGCCTTAGGCACAGCGTTTCTAGCAAAAAATGGGCTGGAGCTCTCATTTTTTCATGCAGATTGCAATGAGGTTAGTCCTAACAAAGTGCAGCTCATCCTGGAAGTAGTTTTCAGGTGGTGGGTGTGTTTGAAAAGAAAGATAATAGTCCTTCACTTGCTTTTGGCTGTAATGATGGCAATAAGAATTCAACATTTCCTTCTTAACCGGTGCATTTCAGTGATCCTTTTCCTCTGGCTGGCTGGAGTGTTTGGGCTGGGATGAGAATTCTATGGTGAAAGAACAGGTGACTGAAGTGGCCAACGGTGATTACCAGCCATCTTGAGTTTATGCCTTGGGGTGATCTCTGGTAAGAAAATCCCAGCTGTTGCGTACAAAGGGTTATGGTGCTCTGGGACACACAACTTGAGCAAATCCACTTTCTCAGTAGTCTGTCAGCAGGGTGTCTGAGATCACAGCTCATGTACCATGCAGGACAGTGTTTGTCAGGCAGAAGTTGGAAATCTCAGCATTTGACTGTGTAGATCAAAGCTGTGTTCCAGGATGTATGCATCTGACATTAAAGGGGTGTGAGTCCTCACTGGCTGTGGCTGAGCTTTGAGCAGTGCTGCCTCTGTTGCCTATTACATATCTGGAGCTGCTGCTTACGCAGTGGTACAGGTTGTGTTGCTGTTGCCCAAACTACTCATCACCAATCAAGTAGCTCTGAAATGTGACAGGATGATACGATTTCATAAGAAGTTATTTTATACCTATTTTCTTCTCTCATCACTGTGACAAGTGCTGGAGTCACTCCAGACTGTCAGTGGTCTACAGCCTGGGACCCTCTTTTCAAATCTGTTTTCTACTTTATTTCTTAGTGTCAAGTTTTGTCTCCATGGAAACTCCCTAACCTAACTCAAATTATAAGACTATCAGGTGCATAAACAATGCTGTCATTAAAGAGCATTCTCGGCTCTTGATGGTTGCTCATCATGTGTCCTACCAGGTAGGTAATGTGGTGGCAGGAGAGGCCATGTGGCTACTAAAACTTGATGGGAGCCTGCAAGGCTTTAGGAGTGCTGGTGAAGCCATTGCTGCACCCCTGGACAGGAGTTTCCTTTGGCTGGAGTTCCTTAAATCTGTCATACCCATAACGATTATATCCAGAGGGGAGAGGGAATGTTTTGCTATTATCAAAAGTATGCGCTTGGGTTATATGTAAAAGCCTGTCTGAAAAGTTCATATTGAAAAGAACTGATTTACAATAGTAGTAAAAAAGTTGAACAGAAAATTTGATTTTTTCCAGGAAAAATGGATTAACCACAAAGTAGACCTTGGAGTGAGGGGTTAACTTCTATCACTGAGCATGGAACTGTGCCAGCGAGATATCCAGGCAATTTTTGTGTCCTTAGTGCTGTGATGAATAAGTATGGTTGATTAGAATAAACATTTCCCATCCTGCTTGCACCCTGGCATAACATAAACTGCTCATGGCAATATCTTCCTATTTTCAGTTCCACCCTTTCCATTTTCATTGAAGTAGAATATCAGTAACAGAAAAAAATCTTACTTTAATGATGTAGAGACAAAAGTACCATATCTGAAAAAATGGCGTTCCCCTTCTTATGTTTGGGAAACTTTACATATACTGTTGGTAACGACTTTTTGTGTGTGTCACATTAGCAGGACAAAAGCACAGTGCACATGATAATTTGCAAACCTTTAATGAAGAGCCATTAGACTGAGATAAAATGTGGCTCTGCATCTCTCTAAAAATAAGATATTTGCATCTGCATAAGGACTTCACTTTTGATAGCCAGGAATAGTCTAGACATCTTCATTGTAATTATTAAGAATTACTAAGTTGCACAATTACTGCTTTGAGAGAGATGTGAATGTACATGTTTCAGAAGACATGGAGAAGTGAAGAATCTATTGCTATTTAAAAAAACTGGAGGAGTTTATTTGTTTGCTAGCAAATAGTACAGGAATTCAAGAATTGTCAGGCTGAAGAAGGCTTCAGGTCAGCCTTGTCTTGTGTCTGCTTTGACAGACGCGAAGGTCAGACATTTCAGAGAAAGGGAGGAGCCTTGTCTGAGGAGAGGTGAGATAATTTCTTCAGCCAGTGAAAGCCAGTAGGTGGAAGAGGGAGGACAACAGAGATGCAGAACTGGTTATTGCTTTTCTTTCAATGGTGTTTTTTGGTTTTGTGGTTTTTTTTTTTTTAATTTTTTTTTTTTTTTTTTTTATGGCTGTCACTTTATGTTTGAAAAACCCTTGAAGAAAATCACCAGTTTGGAAAGTGGGCAGTGCCAGGAGGTTGTTTCACATAAATCAACAGCTACTCCGGTTTATTAGCAGGAGATTTTGGTGCTTAGAAGCTCCTTTCTGCGTTGCCAGACACACAGCCTTAGGGGCCCCTGAAATCAGAGAGGCATCTCTTTATTGGTTGGGTTTTGGATCATATTCAAATAACAGAATCGGGACCCCAAGACCTTCAGCCTGGAAGCTGGGAACAGCAGGACTTTCTGCAGTGTAGAGTGAGGTGATCAGGTCATGGATTTGCTGGTCATCTGCTCATATGATGCAAGAAGAGTAACCTTTTCTGGAACTATTGCAAAATGTCTTTAACTCTTACATTAGAACTGTTTTCACATACCAAGTAAAACTATTTGCAGTTTTTCTTCTGCCAGACTGTAGCCATGTATTGTCATTCTGCAATGGGGTGGAATCTTTCCGTCCAGCGGTGTAGATCAGCTCTGTTCTTCTGCATCCTCTACGTAGTGTCTGTCAGGGTTTTGTGCTGGCTTTTCGTTTTCTATTAACTTATTGCATTGATAAAATAGATGAGGTAGGATATACTTTTTGCATGAGCACTGCCAGAACTGAAAGCCTAAAATAGGACTGTACTAACAGGTGCAGATATTCCTTGTCAACAAATAGGTGTCAGCTCAGTGTTCCCGATTGCTTCTTTCATCAGTTGTTTTGGGAATGCTCCTGCTGGGTCTTGGTGCAGCCTTCCATTTGGCTGTCACTTTGGCCTCTAAGTATTTCCTGCTGCAGAATGCTATTGAAATAAGCTCTTAACATGCCTGTCTTCTGGTCCTTGGAAAGTCCCGTTTTCCACAGCACATTTTCTTTTGAAGTCTGATTCAAAGCATGTCGTAATCGGTGTAGTCTCCTCTGCATTCTAATGCAGCCAAATCAATGGTCATGCATTTGGGAACAAACAAGATTGCTTGCATCTGCAGGGTGGGAGGATTAGAGTGCCATGATGCTGAAAGGGACTTGGGTATTGTGCTGAAACTCAGCCAGGTCTGAGCTTTGGCTTTGTGCAACGGTGGAGTTGTTTGAAAGATGCATAGATGAGGTTCTTAGGGACATGGTTTAGTGTCGTTGTTAGGTTAATACTTGGAATCAATGATCTTGAGGGTCTCTTCCAACCAAAATGATTCTGTGATTCTACCACTGAACATGGCCCTTGAATGTACATATGGGGGGAAGGATTATTGCTCCTATACACCATGCTGATGACACAGCTGCCTCCACATTCAGTGTCCCTCAGATGTTAACATGTTCTAAAAAAATGAGTATAGCAATTTGTAGAGGGTTCAGAAAAGTTCTGCAAAAATGACTGGATGTCCATAAACCCTACATTTTTAATGAGAGGCTCAGTCTAGTTAAAATAAGGTTAAGAAGATGCTTATCAGAACCATATGAATACTACAGCAGGAGATTTGTGGTTGTAGGAGGCTTTTTAAAGTAATAGGTGAAAGTGGAACTGCGTAAATCAGTGGACAGAAGCTAAAATTAGAATAATACATGTTGGACAAAACCTTCAAAAAAATCTTACTTAAGAACAGAGTGAATCACTAGGAGTCCTTAGGAATATTCCAGTTTTGAAGGTCAGCATGTTACTGACTTGCAGGAGACTCTGATTAAAGATTTCTGGGTTATACTGTGTGCAAGACCACATTAAATATTTCGACTATTGTAGTCTTGGCCTTAATGCCTAAGAACTTGGCAGTCACTGGCATGAGTGAACTTTGGAGAACATTTTTTCAAAATCACACTATGAGGTGCTAATTCCTATAAGGATCCAGACTTCATTGGCCAGGATTGCCCCAGGACACAAAGATTTTTAAAAGGATTCTTTGGTTTTTCTTGTTAAATTTAAACTTTTTTTTTAACATCCATTATTTTAAACTGATATTTTTTAACACATCTTTTTGCTGGAACAGCTTTTAAAAATGTTTTTAACTATATAAAAATTATCTTGTTGATGCTTTATGAATGTTTTCTCCCAAGAGCAAAATCTCTAGATAAATATTCTGGGCAAGTAATGGATCTGTCCTTAAAAAAACCCCTTTGAAATGCACATATTAAGTAAGTGAGGAAAGGAAGGATGGCTGAAGACTTATTTTTTTTCTTCCACAACTTTATGCTGCAGTGATCTTAGATGTTGCTCATAGATTTAATAGTTATAAAATTATCAGAAAGATTTTATTTTTCCCAGATTTTACTTCCCTTTAAACAACTGTCCTCAGATTTACAGGTCACTACATATGTTGCACATAGGATTTATACTAAGATCACAGCTTTGAGATTACAGCTACTTTTTAAAAATACAGCATTTATTATGGTAGGAATGAATGAATGTTCTGTACATCAATGTCCTTTGAGAAACAATCTCCATTTTCCTGTTCTGTTGATACCACGCTCAGCTGAAAGCAACGTCCATGTAAAGGTCCGTTCCAACCTCACACAGACAGATTGCCACCCATGTCCATGTGGCGTCACTTTATGTCTTCCTTAGCTGTTGGTAAATTAAATGCGGTGGAAAGCAAAAAGTAATTTTGAAATACAGTGTTCTCAATGCAGATTTGCCTTGGTAAGTTGCAAACTGTATCTTTGCCTGGGAGATTTTAAAATCCAGTAAGAAACTTCAGCTTCAGTAGAAGCAAAGGATGAGGGTCAGTGTGGCAGTGTCACAAAATCCAAATGGATGACATTTTAATGCCAAACAGAATTGTGCTTCTGAAAAACAACAATGACAGTACTTTACCCTGCTTGATCTGCTTCAAAATGTTTCGTTTGCATTAATAACACTTTGGAATGTCCTTGCGCGATTGACGCTATTAATACTACACACCAATGCTTTTAATGATAGTAACATGTCTGTTGAAGTATAGCATATGGGTAATACAGGAGTAAGAATCATATAAATTTAACTAAACTGGCTTAATGTGCTCCTTCCTGCTGGAAAAACCAAACAAACAACCACAAACAAACAAACAAACAAACAAAATCAAACCAACAAACAAAAAAAACCCCCAACACCCACAATGAGCAGAGAATAAGACAGAAGGAAGAAGCAAAGCAACTAATCAGATAGCAAAACCACAATGCACAATCAACTACACTGGTCTTTGCAGAGAAACAGCCCCAGATACGTTTCCAGAGAATGAGGTGGATGCAATCCAAAAAGGTAAGTGGGAATAAAAGAGTCTGTGCATTTGAAAGAAAATGGCATGCAGAATTAAATATTAAATAGTTACAATGATGATGATGATGTTGATGTTGCACACTATAAGATGTAAAGCTGAAATGCAGCCACCGGGTTATCTAGAATGTACCTGGGGCCTGAGGAACAGAGCAGTGCCCAGGAGCACCCCTGCTGCTCTGGTGGTGGCCGCACAAGTGAGCGAACTGCTGAACAGGATTTGTCACTGTTTTATTAGGCGTATTTAGTTATTTCCCTTTCCAGTTTCCATCCTTATATGTCCCATTAAGATTGGGTAAAACCTGCCCTTTCCCTTGACAAATGTTTGTTCTTTATGTTTACCTCGACTTCTTTCATAGCAGTTATCACTCTTACTGTCACACTTACTCCTTTTTGTTTGGTTGGTTTTGTTTGTTTTTTTGTTTTGTTTATTTATTTGTTTGTTTTATTTTTCTTTCTTTCCCTTGAGTATTTGTTGCAGATGCACTTCAGGGCCTGTGTTATTTGGGAATTCTTTAGAGGCTGAAGAGCTGGTTCTAATGTTTACCTGCACTTACTGTGCCAAAATCTTGGCAGCTGTTTCTTTCCTGAGATTTGAGTAGGTAATAGTATCTTTTGCAAAGATCAACAGCCATTTAGCCAGTTGTCTTTAAAATAACTTTTTTTTCCCCAAGATTTTTACGATTTAAAATCTGAAGCATCTAAAATATAGAATTTTGGTGGAATTTTTTCCTACTTCATAAAGCTGTCTTAGCATTCTGGGAAGACAAACTTTGTGTGCCTAGAATTGATAATATGTGATTCTTAGCAGATTTCAGCTCCGCTTCAAACAGAAATCCTTTTGATTTGGGGTGCCCATGTAGGTCTGGTGCTTCATTCCTAGGTTTATCTGTGTTGCAGACACCATGCAAATATTTATTTATTTTAGTACTAAAATGGCTATATTGCCCTATTACTGGATTTTTGTGTGCACGTTTTATGACTAAAGCATCTGTCTGAAGTCCTCGCTGCAGAAGAGAACAAGATTATTTCCCCTGTTTTGCGTACTGCAATATCCTTCCATTGCATGCTCTGTTCTTACTGAGTCTGCAGCTTCCATATCCTCTTCCTGTTTTGATTTTACCCAAACAGATGGGGCATTTCTTAGCCTGCAGACTTTGTACACTTGCTGTTCTTCAGCTGCTGTTTTGTCAAAGGGACTGTAACACAGAATGTATTCCTGCTGTCAAAAAATATGAACCTCTTCCTACCGTCAGTCACTAATACGGTTTGCTTTGTTCCTGAGACTACATAATTCAGAAATTCGAGTCGTCACTTTGGATTGAAATTTGCTGTGCCAAGTGTACACTTCAGGGAGTGTATTTTGCAATTGAAAAAAGAAAGGCTTCTTAATGATGAATGTTAGTCTTTAAAGATACAGGATACCTCTATTTCTTTATTTTGAAAGCTTTTTTCTTAGAAAAGTTTTGCAGGTGGCTAATCTGGAGTGTGTGATACTGTTGGGCTTGTGGGTTTGTAATTTTTGGAAGCATATGAAAGTCAGTGATCAAATGACCACTTCCTATAAATATAAATAAATAAAATACCTCTGAAGTGAGCAGTCCAAGGCAGTACAGTCTGCACCTTAATCTGAAGTCCTTGCAGAGTGAAGAAAAATGTGGTTACTCAAATGATTAGTGTTTTGTTGGTATACTGTTTTACTCTCATTGAGTTATTCTTTGACTGATAATCTCCTAAATAATTCCTTATATTGATTTGAACAAATCATTTGCTGTTGTGGAATGGAATTGCTGACATACAGTGTGATGTGCAATAATGTTATTTATTTTTTGTTTCATCTTTAAATAACATAAACCCCACCCCCTTGTGACCAGCTGAATTCCTGACTGTTCATGAACAGCCTGACTGTGGCAATGGGGAACGCACGGTGGCCACCGTGGGGCCTGGGTGCTGCCTCCCTGGCTGTCTGCTGCACTCACTGGGGCTGAGGCACTTATAACAACTTGCCAAGGACGCAGAATAACGGAAATAATTTCTGAGGTTTTGAGTCTATTTATAACCACCAAAAAAAAAGTGCTTTTTAAAGACAAAAATTGCATGAAATGTCTCCTGTCAAAATCTCGCTTGTCAATGTCAAATTCTTCTGACATTGACAAAACAGCTATTTCTGCATGGAAAATGTGACAAAACTGAGTTTTGAATTCGCTGCTGACTTTTGTATCCGCTGCCTTACTTGGAATTAACTAATTTTTTTGGGAAGGTGTTGATGTTAAGCTACCAATTCTAAAAATGGGTGACTTTTACCTTCAAAGTAATCTTGATGTTGAGTTTTTATTAAAATTGTAGTTTACTCTTAATGAAATACATATCACAGGAGCCAGGAGGAGAGCTGTGCATAGCAAATTGTACAGCCAGGTATACAAAGCAGTAAATTCATGGTCTCTTCCACGACTGACCCTAGAGCCCCGAAAGATGTCTTCATCCCCATCAATGCAGCAGAAGGGAGAAGCTGTTGCCACATACTCTGTGTGAGGAGTAATGCAGTTGGTTTGTCATGATAGTCTTACCCAATGAACGATATGCTTGTACTTGGAAGAATTAAGTCTCATGAAAATTTCCGTTTGTCTTGCTCAAGGGTAGGGGACAGTAAGTGTGAAGGGCAGTGGAAACCAAATATGTATGAACGTTCTGTGAATATGGTCCAACTCTGCATTGATATCGATTAAAAAAATAAAAATGTTGGTTATGATCCTGACAGACAGTAAATTACGGGCAGCTATTTGTTTCTGAGCCCAACCACTTTTGCATTTAATTTCATATCCTAAGGGAACATCTCTACAGCAGATCAAAAATGTTCAGAAGTTAATGGTCCTTCATCTGCAAGATCATTTCCCTTTTAACCACATTCCAAAATCTGCCCCTTGGAATGTGGCATCCTCAGCTTCTGTTTCAGAAGTCATGGTATAGAGGAGGATCCAGGCTCAGTTTCTTGGAGGAAGAAATACCTCAAGACCTGCACAGCTTTCTGCTCCACTTCCCTCCCAGACTTGCTGGAGTCAGCTGCTTCTGGTTGACTTTCCTGTCCGGAGAGGCAGGACCTGCCAGGGAGCTGTTTGGAAGCTCTTCCATGCGCACCCTGAGGCTGATTTTTATCCTTGCTTTGCAGACACCTGTCTTTGCTTGCTTGTCTCCCAGGTCCTATTCAGATGTGTGCTTTATTTGCATATATGTTTGAATCTGTATTAGTGGTATTCTGGGTTTCTTTTTCTCTGTTCTTTCTCTTTTGGCAGCAAACTCCTCCTTTCAGTGAAAAGGGTGCTTCATTAATATTTATTGCAGACAGAGGGGTGAGAAAGGCAGCTTAACATACCCTCCTCTCTCCAGTAAGAGTGTGTTTGCTGGTGCAGGCTCTGCAGGCTCAGTTGTCTGTATCATGTGCTGATGTTTGAAACCATTTGGAGCTGGACAACCAAAACCCACCAAGGATCACACTCACAGTATAGTGTCTATGATTTTAAAAACTGTGACCCCAAACATCTTGAGAGGGCATGGTGAAAGGCAAATGGAAATCAGGTTTTGGTGACAGTGTTGCTAAGGTGGCTCATTTTGTCCTTTGATGTGTGAGTGGAGTACAATGGAGTGGGAAGGTGATAGAGAATAATCAAAAAGGATGCTGCTAACATGGCATTAACTGGTTCTAGAAGGAAGTACATGGAAATAAATTCCTGGAGAGTAGGTTTGACAGGCATTTTGAATTCTTCTGGGTTTGACTGGGAGCTGGTGATATTTAAGTGTATCAATGAGAGGCTCAAATAAAGGTTTGTTCCTTATACAGCCTTGCTGTTACATGGGTATCTGTGTTTTTTTGGCTATCAGTGGGAAGAAAACAAAGCAAGCAGATGATGCTGAATTATACAGGCAGCAGTACATAATCATATTTCTCATTCATGGTGGAGGTGGATAGAATGTCTATAGAGGTATATTTGAAAACCTCCTTAAATATTTTTAATAAAATCATGACTTACTGGTTTCAAAACAGTCAGTTCCTCAATCTGTTTGATTGCACATGACAACACAGAAACCAGGACATTTTCAACATAAAAGACTGCATACAAGTTTTGCATCTCCAAAGTTTATTGTAAATAGTATAAAAAACCAACAGTCATCTTAGCATGTGAATTAAGATGCAATCCTTCTTTCTGTATGTTATCCATTTCTCGTTGATCAGTTTATTTTGTATGAGGAAATCCAATCTGCCACAGAACACTAACACTTCATGTGCTTCAAAGGAGGAAATGCAGAGTCAATATTTGTAGCTGTCTGTTGAGTTCTGTTGATGTGAAAACATCCTATGCTGGGGCCTTCCCTGCTTGATTTAAAACCTCTGGGCTGTGTGAATACCATGTGCCTGGCTTAAATATCCCCTATCAATATAAACTAACCTCTCATTTGAGTTTTGTGGTGCTCTGTTTCACTGATTCAGATGCTTCTGTAGGTTTAAGTTGTCCTCCCAGCTGTGGTCCTGGACCCACTGTAGGCATTTGGGGGCCTCAAATGCAGACCTCATGGTCTTTTCTTTAGCAAACCGAATTACTTCATTGGTCATACACAAGACAGGTATAACAAGATAGGCAATGTTCTGGGTGCTTTTTGAGTCATACATGCTGTATCACAGTGACTTCATACTCTCTTACAATGTGGCAAAGGTAGCATCACCATCCTACTAAAGCAGCAACGAAAGGTTGAGTTAGTCGCCCAAGTTTGTGCAGTAAATCTAGGACAGAGTGGAGAACTGAATTTGGTTTCTTCTATGGCTGCTGAAATGGCGATGAGAGATGGATTCAGCCTATTTCAGACACGGAGAGCACCCGAGGTCACAAAGCCCCTCCACAACTTTGCTTAGTGCTGCCACAGGACCAGCTGTGCGCTGAGTTGTCTTGCAGTATCCAAGATTGGAGCATTGTGGTTCACTATCGTCTTTAAAGGACATTGGATTATTGGGAAGATGTGAGAAAAAGGAGTTTGTGCTACAAAACTTTATGCTCTGCCATATTTTTTTTAGAATTTGAAAAGGGTATTACCACACTAGGAACAATTTACCTGTTCAGATGAACTGCATGGCAGATGTTTTTAAAACACAGAGAAATGACTTCTGTTCCTTGTCTGCAGTGGATATTCCATTTGTGCGTGTCACTTATTACTCTACTGCCCTACTTAGTTTATTTATCGCAGGTGATAGGTCTTCTGTTGCTGTCCTGTAATAGTTATAAGTCACACAGAACTTTTCTGTGGTTACAAAAAAAAGAGAGTTTTTCGTATTTGTTATCAATAAAATAAATTGTATGTTTACATAATTACTTTAAACTCATTGCTATTTTCAGATGTTCTTATATTTTGCTGTTATCACTTTTGATAATTTTACAGTGTAAAGCTATCCCTTAATTAGGGGATGGCATGGTAAGTCAGTTGCCATACAAGTTATGGGGATTTTTGAAATGTGCCTCACTTCCCACCTCCCAAACTAATTTGGTACAAGCAGGGCTCCAAAATAACTTCACTGAATGTTGTGGACTTGAGCCTCTAAAAGCTCATCTTTTATAACTGCTAGAGCAATAAAAAGCACAACTAAGCACAGCTAAACACCCATATAGATGTCATTCTCATGACAGAGCAGTTAAACTTGTTCGAACTTCCTCCACTGATGACTATATTTAAATGGGGGTGCCAGTGATGGGCATTAAATGATGGCTGGCTGACTGTATGTGCTGCAAGTACTGGGTACAGAGGAGTTGAGCTCTGAGTATGAAGTTTCATCCACTCTGGTATTCAGTTATCCATTAAAAATCAGATTTCAATTGATATATGTTTAAACTGATCTTTAATTGGAGGTATGTTTTTAAGGAGAGAAATAATCACATTCAATATATTTCAGTGTGGCCTGTCTGTTACTGTTCCCATTTAAATCCTAAGTTGTTCAGTACAAAGATGTTTAGGTGTCTAAGAATGTGTCCGTGCCCCTGGCACCAAGATCCTTCCTTTACTTGCTCATATTTACAAAAGATAAAACACTTATGGATGCTTCTGCAAGTTATTTCCATATTGCAGAATGCTACTATAATGTCTATGTGAAAATGTGTTTGACATTCTTTGTGATGGCAAGTTTAAAAATTAAATTACACAACTGTGTTCATCTCTTTAGGAAAGAAACATTGATAAATTATTCAAGCCTTTTCAAAATTACCGTTTAATAAATACTGGCATATTTTTGTATGAAGTTAGTTCTTTTATCTAAGGTTAAGTTATAAATGGATATAAACCTTGAATCAGAGTAGAACTGATGCATTCATAATATCCTCTTTAAATGCTACCAATTTTGTTCAAGTTATTGCACAACATACGTTCATCTTCAATGAAAGTTGCTCTGAATTTGAGCAGCAACATTGCAAAAGCTTCAGTACCTGCATGATTAATAATACCAGGGTAAACTGAACATTTAATAATTCAACTTAGAAGGCTAAGAAGGATACACTCTCTCTTTTTGTATGGTTTCTTGAATATTGTAATCTATCATGTTCCATCTCTAAGGCAGGAATCCCTGTATTTGCAAATGTCAGAATTGAGAGAATTTGACGCTTCTTTTGGGAGCTGTTTTCAGTGACTGGTTATCAGATTTGTGTGGAAGTGAATTCCACCAGGCTGGAGATACGTGTACTTGTCAATGCTTGAATGCTGAGCCAGACTCAGATTGCACAACAGCAATGAAGTGGGTTTGAGACAAATACAGTGGAAATGAGAAGATGAACACAGGCACATAGAAGAACTGGAGAGGAAGACTTCCATTATATCTGCTATCAAATCTACATTTCCAGTTATGGGTAGTCAACAAATTTGCATAGCCTGGGCATGAGAAAGATGAGGCGGGGAGCCTGATTGCGAGAGAGCTGTGAGGAATGTCCAGCCCTGCCGCGGGCTCTGTCCCACGCTGGCTCTAGAAGCTGGCTTTGTCTCACAATCAGCTGATTTTGGACTGAACAACTGGGAGCAATATACTCCAAACATGGTAAACCCAAGACCGAGGAATGAGTGACTGCTGATTCCAGTTCATTTATGTAACTCAAAGGCTTCATTCTCAGCATAGCATGTTGAATGTTTTGCCTTCTTAAATGTCCATGGAACAACTGGGCAAATAGTTGGCTGTCTGCCAATCTCCATGTGCTCTTCTCTCATGATTTATTGTGTTCAGCTAGTCCTCTCCCTTGTGCCTTTGCTCCATAGTTAACATCTGCGCCTGGAAAATGTAAAAAATACATTGCAATATATTGAATATATAAGAGAAAATATTGGCAATGGTTATGGGACCTGAATTTCACTAATACCCCCTTTCCATCCTTCCTTTGTCTTTGTTCAGATGCTACGTAAGTGGACTGCCAGTCTTTAGAAAATACATGTTCCCTATGCACAATAATTGGAACTAACAGTGATTGGAACCAACAGTGTGGTTTTGAATATCAGCGGGTAGCCTCAGTCTTCCTATGACTACGGGAGTGTCCTGCCTCCATCACACCGGAGACTGGTGTTTATTTTAATAGTTGCACTGTGTCACACTGTTGACTCTTCCGTCTTGTGGATGCTCTTGCAGTCATACCTCATGTGTGAGCCATCTGACCAAAGTGATGAAAACACCTAATAATCTAGAGCCAGGGTGTTTTGAATGGTTTCTGCTTCATGTATAGAGTGGCATCCCAACCAGTCAGAAAGTACAGTAACAATCTGTATGCATTTTGCTTCATTATTCTCCAGATCATTACCTTCTTAGTAAATTCCTTGGTGAGGAATCTGCTGTTCTTTATATCGACATAAATTAGCAGAATAATAAAAGGTCAAAATCCCCAACTTGGAGTGGCTGCTATCTGTTTTTAAATTGTGTTTTATTCCTTCTTTCCCAAGGCATTCTTTTTCTTCCATCACTGTAATATATTGAAAAACACAATTTACATAAAAAACTGCATCCCGCACTGCACTGAATATATCCTGATCATAGGATGCCAGTTTTTCAGGCGAAAAATGAAATAATAAGACATATGCTTACATGAAGTATTAAAGTCTTGAAATGCTTTATCTTTTGCTCTAAGATGTGTTGCTTTCTGTGGTATACTGAGGAAACTCTTGTCACTTCTACGTGTTATGTTCTACAACAGCAACTTGGGGAATTAGTTGCTTATCTCTTTCTTTCTGGACTGATAAAAAAGTGCTTGGCTTTGCTTAAGAAAAAACCACAGTAGATTTTGTGGAAATTGTAACAACTTACAGTGATGCTGAGGTCTATGACAATGCACAGCAAATGATGTTTGCAGAGGAGCTGGTGATACCTTTACAGTGATGAAATAACTATTAAACTTTTTTTTGATTGCTGATGAGTTATAAAATTGCATGCCCTTGGTAGCATTTTATTTCTTTATTGTGTGTCTTGTTTACTGGACAAGTGATTTTTATTTCAGATTTCTCAGCAATAGTTATTTTATCTTTAATTAAACAGATTTTTTTTTTTCTTGTCTTTGCTTCTTGTGTTCAACTGGAAAATGAAATAGCTGAAACGTATTGATCAGGTATTTTTTGGGAGTTGAAAACTTCTTTCTTTCAATGGAAAACAATTTTTATAAAATCACTTAGGATTTCTTCAGAGAAATACAGTAAGTGTTCACTTTCCATTTGTCCTCTTAACTCTATCACCTGTTTGTGAAGGAAAATGTCAGCACAGAAAGACTATGTATATTGATTTATTTTCTCTTAAAGCACACAGTTTTTTGGAACCGCAATTATTTTTCTTTAAAGCTTCTGGCCTTTCCACTTCTATTTAGACTGCAAAACTCTGAGGTTATGGTTCATTAGATATCATCGATATTTGTTGTTCCTTCATTTGCTGCTAAGTTTTCTTTTGATGTTTCTGATATGTACAGATGGTGACCATGCAAAATTAAGCTGCAGAGACTGGGTTGGAGAAGCCAATGCTGCTGTCAGTGGACGTGAGATCTCTGCTCCCTGAGGAGCAGTGTGGGATGCAGTAATACTGTACCTGAGGCTTTCCTCATTGCATCTTTAAGTTGTTTAGTGGAAAGGATGTTATGCATAGATGCAATAACATCAGTAACTTCATCTGAATATGTTGTAGCAACCAAATATGCCGATAGCATACACATTTAAAATCAACTTGCTCATCCTAACAATTGTAATAGCTCTATATCAGGCTTTCAGCTCTTTGGACAAAAGGAAAAGGGAATGTGTTGGTGTTTGGAGTGTTGTGAGTGCTCCTGTAGTTTAACTGAGGCTGGATCATTAGGAATCAAATTATCTGGTGCAATAAATACTCCTAGTGCTTCCTGGAGTATACCCTAGGCTCCTCTCCACAGGTTACTCAAAATATAATGAAAGGTGGGAAAATTTATTAGTCCAGCATCTTGTTTGTGAAAGCAAGGACATTCTTTGAAGGGAGATTTTTGATTGATGCTGTATTGATGTGGGAGCCTTGCAGAAGACCTGTTTAAATGCAAATAAAAGGGATAATTTCCAAGAGAGTAAACAAGTGTTGAGGGCCTGCTATTATGATGTACCACTTAAAGTTTGGTCATATTCTGTTTTGTGGCAGTTGGTATACTGCACTGCTTCCATAAAACCTCGGAGTTTCCTTCCCTCTTACCAGCAAAGATGTGAGACCAGTATGTTTCGGTATTGGGACACATCTAATATGAATCTTTATGATTTATATTACATGGTGCTCTCTGCTATGGTCCAAAGAAAGTGATAAAGATTGATGTCAATTTAGATGAATAATGCACATTTTTTGATACATTATCCTTGCTTATTCTTTAAACAGCATCTCCCACAGGTATTTGGAGTATGTTGTAGTAGTTCTTGAATATGCTCATGCTTGGAAAGCTGAGAAAAGCATTCCCTGGGTATTGCTTGTATTTAGTAGAATTGTTCACCTCTGAATACTTTGTGAGCAGGCAATTGCGTTCCCTTAATTTAAGGAGGTAATTGCACTGTGCCTGATCCTGAGGCTTCTATTATAACAAAGAGGCTGCTGTTGGGGTGGCGTAAATGTGTTGGTTTCACTCTGTGTGTGTACAAACAAGGGACATGCACAGCCCCATTCCCATGAGTGGGCAACTAATCCAGGTCTGATTCATCGTCTGCAACTAGGAAAGTCCCCAGGTTGGCTTATTCTAAGGAATATACATGAGAATAGTTCAGATATCCCCACAGATCCATTATTACTTCCTCACCACAAGATCGTTGTCTGTTTATGAAACTTCTAGAGAAAAAATTAATGCAAACCAGAAATTTCAAATACGACATTAACTTCTGTGTAACTGCAAAAATATGTAACTTTAATTTATTGTACCCGTCACTTCTGTTTTCTAGGGGAAGTACTGAAATAAGATAACATTGTAAAGTAGATTTATTCCTATGCTATACAAATTTATTTTCCTTCTCACTGAGCCTATTAGGTATTTAGCAATTTACCAGCTTTTCATAACAATGAACACGTTGTATAGTATGGATAATTTTACTGTCATTGTATTAAGTTTTAATAATACTTTAAAATGAGCTTTTTTATGATGTATGTAGTTTCAGTGTCCCATAAAAACAGTTAGGAGAATAGAATAAATTAATGGTGCTTACCAATAATGGATCTTGTCAAAATGCATTTTAAACTAACAGTGAACATAGTAATTGTTTGCAATGAGTTTCTTGTTTCAAGCACTATCTGTGCAATTTACATTTGATAAGAATGACAATTACTCATCAGAACTCATCTTACGATCTTGCCTAGATTTCAGCTTTATTTACCCAAGTAAACACGAAAGTTCACAGAAGCAGTGGATGAACCTCACAAAGTATAACCAGTGCAATGCTTACGTAATCAAATTGACCTATTAACAAGAATGTTTTAAAAGATCAAATAAGTATCATCCCCAGGAGCAAAAGGCTGAGATTTACACATTATTGATTATTTAGCTCAGCTGAGTTTTTTATATTGATTCCAAAACTCACTTGCTTTGCCAAGAGCATGAATTATGGATGCAGTCTATTGAAACGCAAAGCACACTTCTTCTTGACGTGATTGCTGCAGATGCTCTGCTAGACTCTGAGAACAAAGTGCAGGTACAATAGGATGTGGATATGCAGTGATAAGTGTTATCTGTGATAACTGCTTGAATAGGTACTCTCAGGGCTCAGAACCACTATTGCAATGAGCAGTTAACATTCTGTAAACCTACAACTTAGTTTGTGTCATACTGATTTATTTTGTGCTGATTTATACCTCTAGCCATAAAAGAAATGCAGATTGTGTTGACCCAGTCTACAAGCCAAGTCATTGCTGTCCTTATTTGTTGTATGTTGTTGGTCAGTGTGCTTCCCATTTTGAATCTAGGGATTTATAAATGGCTGTTTTGGATATGTTCTTGAAGTTCCACTATAGTGTTTCTTTCTTTCCTTTTTTTTTTTTTTTTTCTTTCCCTGAATCATACAGTCCCCACATTCTTTTGCAAAGGACACTTCACTTTTTGAAGAGGAGAAGTGAATAATATTGAGCCCACCATAAAGGCAGTTGTGCTCAGTGGCACTGCGGGTCCAATGGTATCATTTTGTCATCCTGGCTGGCTCAGGGGCTTGCTCCTATTTCCTTCTCCTGGGTATAGTGCTGAAAGCTCAAGGGCAATTCCTGCTTCAGAGGAAATTCCTTTTTTGCTGCTTGAGCAATGCTTTGCTTTTTATTTTTCCTGTAGAACAAATGGTGGTTAAATCTCATACTTCATACACCAACTGGTTAATAGCAAATACACTTATAGTGTTTTGCATGTATCCTACTGTAAGGAATAAGGATACTCTTCTACTGTAGGCCTCGAAAGAGAAAAGCTTCTTGAATTAGCAAACACAGGGACGTTCTGCAGGGCAGAAACTTTAGTGTTATGCTGGCAGCTCACAGGATCTCTGTCTTCAATGCTTGTACGGCAGACCTGGAGAGCATCAAGTATGAGTGTATTAGTTAATGTCGGATATTTTTCATAAAAAATTGTTACCTGGATTTTAATTTTTATATGTTAAGCAATATTTTTAGTTCTATTTTTCTATGGAAATGTTCTCTCTGCTGTTGCCATCCAGCATGGTGTGGTCAGGCACCAAGCACTGGTGACACCTGGGCAGGGTGGGAAGCCCGGCTGCAGGGAGCTCTGTGGGGAGAGGAGGGTGTGATGGGAAGGTGGAGGCAGTTACTGAATAAGTCATACACCTGCAGAGAAACTTGTTACCAATTAGCTGTTACAATTATTGGTGTCTCATGAGGTATTTAAAATTAGGGTTTCAAGTAACAGGAAACTAAATTCTCAGCATGTTTGAGACAGTAACAAAAAAAAGCAATTGTATCACCCTCCAGAAATGTGGGTATTTGTCCACATGCCAGACTTCAAGACATTTTAAACTCAATGCATTATGTCCTATGGACTTCTGGAGAACTAATCTAACCACATAATCTGTTTCATAAGGCTGGTGTTTAAGTTACTGTTTTCAGGAGTTTTTTGTTTGGCCTTTTAAATTCAAATGGGTACGAAACTTGTCATGCAAAATTCAATTCTCTGCACTGAAGTCTTAAAGAAAAAAAAAAAAAAGTAATTTTCTTCCAAGATGTTTACTATGAAGAGAACAGCTTGTTGCTATAGAATCAAAAATAAGTTTTTCAGATTTGTTTTTTGAATGACTTTAGCTTTTGTGCTTGAAAGTATGGAATGAATTGTATTTGAAAATGGAACACGCTGCATGAACACTGAATCTAAACCACCACTTTTTAGAAATGAATAGGTACTGTGTTAATGCACGTATCAGGTCAAAATCTCATTGTCTGTCCTAGTAATAGAAGCACATTACCTCTCCCTGAATGACACAATTGTTTTAGTGTAGTGTGTGACAGCCAGCAGGAAAATTGGTTAAGTCTTCTTGTGAAGACCGTGTATCACTCTGGCTACAGGCTCTGAGTGAAAAATGAGGCTTTGGGGAAGGCTGGAGTGTGATGGAGCTCATGGATCGATCTTGAGGAGCTGGTGCTGAGCTGGCGCTGGCTGTGAACTCAGCTGAACTGATGTCTCGAGGGGAGCAGCAAAGGCCCTGGCGTGGTGGCAGCATGAAGTGTGGACGGAGCTGTTTCTTCTGGAAGACATCAAAACCTGAGACCCAGGCAGCGTGCAGTTATTACGGCTTTTGTGATATTCTTTGGTTTTTTTCACCAAGCTTTTATTTAAACCCCGATATTAATATGCTAATATGAGTACTCTTGCGAAGTTCTAGTCTGCTTCATTAAGTTTTGCTTAGCTACCTTTCCATTGATAGAGTTTTATTCTGCATTTTTTACCTAACTTGTTATATTGCATGAAATCTTGTTGCACATGCTGAGTATTCAACCTATCTTGAGAAATATCTTCTGACTGGAATGTGAGATGGATTAGGATTCTTCTCCTGTAAGGAGTTGCTGGGCAGAAATGTAAGGTTTTACTGCAAGAAAACTCATCAAAATGTGTGACAAATTAACATTTTACCTCATCTGATGCTTTGAAAATTCATTGCAACAGATGGCCCCGTGATTTCTACTCCTAGCTTTGATGCTATTTACATGTATAATCTTTAATAAGAAAACAAAAGTCCATGTCCTTCTGGGTTGAAAAAAGATGGAGAAAAATTAGTAAAGTATACTGGTAAATGACCCTAAAAGCATCATCACTTACATCTTCAAAATAGAAATCACAGTAAGAAAAGAGCTGAATACTTGAGGGAATACTAAAAACAGATCTTTCTTGGTGATCAATGGACACTGCCAGCTTCAGTAGAGCTCTTCAAAAGCGTAATAATTTAACAGAAGCATCTTAAAAGAACGTATTTTGTAAGGAACTTTTGTATTTGCTTTGTAACAAATGAGTAACTGGTTCACGAAGCAAATACTGCTATCTATAATAGACTAATTTTTCTAGCCCTGTATTTTTTTGAAAGGTGTGAGTTGTCTGAGGTAGAGGTAAGACGTGTGGAATAGCATCCATTCAACTATGCCTTTGGATATGCAGGTGCTCTTCCAACTGGTGTTGCTACGAGAGGGTGGAGTTACATTTGCATGGCTCTGCAATGATTATGTGATTTTTGATTTTTTTTTTTTTTTTTTTGGTCAGTTCTCGACATCAGTATTTGGTTCCTCGCAGCAGCGTGGCCCTGCTGCAGTTGTTGGTTTTCTGTGAGAGGTGGAGCTGGTGCCAGGGCTCTGCATGACACCTTGGCCAGCCACGATGACCCTGCTTAGCTCACCGCCCAGTCTGGCACTGGTGGGAGGAATCCTGTCCCCACAGATGATGGGAACAGCCTGGCCTAGCACTGGGCTGGGAAAGTCTCAGAGAGGCAGGTCCCATACTGCTTGTATTACAGTTTTCTTGCAGAAGTGTGTAAGGGAGCAGAACTGAAATAAAAGAGTTCTCTGGATGGATTTTGACTTTACAGATTCTGCTCCTGTTGGTGATGTTTCTAACCATAAGTGTTGCTTTCCTATTAGTGTAATTATCTCACACTAGTAGAGCTACAAACAAGTCAAATAACCCAGAGTAATTAAAGCACTGATGAGACCTGAATTTGTGGCTCTCTCTGCAGGGTTATGTTCTTCTTTAGATTAAAACATTTAGGCTGATTGACTGAAAGTCAGAAGGAGCTTAGCATTGCTGTGCAAGATGTCAGGGACACACTGATTCCCTCTAAGGACAGAAACTGCGGAGGAGCCTCAAAGATGGGCAGCTTCAGCCTGGCTCAGAGCAGATGTCAGCCTTAGAGGGGCTCATGCTGCAGGTTTCTATTTTTATTTGGTTGGTTGGTTGTTTTAACAGCAGGCAGGAGCTTGACTTGAGAAGGAACAAGATGGATTTTGATAGACATGGGAAGACTTTCGGTGGGTGATGAAATCTGATGGGGTTTTTGGGGCACTTGTGGGTACAGGACCCTCTGAATTTTCCATAGGGAAGGTCCCTCAACTCATACAGTACCCGATGTCTCTGGAGAGCACTCTGGAGCAGTTTTTTGTTTAAAGGTGTGGGTATGAAGATGGGATGCACCACCATGCAGTGCCCCATGCCAGGCAGCAGATGTGGCTCATCTGGAGGTGAAATCTGTCTGCACAGACAGAGACCAGACTGATGCCCTGATGCCCGCTCTGGAATTGAGGTGCTCAGAAAATTGCCTTGTGAGTCAAGTCCCATATTCACAAAGAATGTAACACTGACTATGTTTTTCTCTTGCTTATTCTGTTCATGTCTTTTGGCCTTGACTTCCATGTAGAGGTGAGCAGGTATTTCATTTCTTTCTCTATCTGCCTCTGGTCTCCTGCTCTGACCAGAGTGGAGAGGGTTGGAAAGCACAAAAACACTGAGTTGTGACCCTAAACTGATCTCTGCTACCTCTGTCCTGGAATCGCCTGGAAATAATTTGAGGTAATAGGATGACTGCCACTTCTGATACAGTGAAACCCGGTGTAAAGGGCTGACTGAGCATCACTGCCTTGCAGAAAGTGTCGTGAAATCATGTGATGCTGGCGCTCTGGGATGGTCTTTTAAATGGGACAATGAATTGTAGATGTGGGCTCTACAGGTTTCTATTTAATTTATTTAATTTCTTAAGGGATGAATCTTCTAGACAAGATTATACATTGCTGCAGCAAATTATCCAAATGTACAGGAGTTATTGAGGAGTTAAATGCATCTGAGTTATGGAGTGCCAAACATCTTGGGAACAGACAATTCTGATAATGTCCTTTGATTGTGTTAGAGCCATTTCAGGCGTAATATGTCTGAACAAATCTGAGAATGTCAAACCTATACATTAGCAAGAGATTTGTCTTAATGCTCCACACTACTGAACAGTGCACTGCACAAAAAATTGCATTTGGTGATGCGAAGGAGAGCTCATTTGAAAGGACAGCACTGCTGTGCATCTCTCATACCTCTGCCTAGAACTGCTTCAAAGCCTGTCTTGGTGTGTGTGGGTGACTGTTGTCACCCTGCAGCTTTCTGGAGGATGCTTGAAAAATGTTCCTGTTAGTCTGAGTGACTGGATAAATGAGTAATGTGGTCAGTTGGAATTCACATCTGCGCTGCCTTTATATCCCAGCTACACACTACACCATCCCAGCTACACATGACACCCGCCTCTCACAGGCTGCGTACCTTACCTCTGGTTATTGGACCACCAGGATGCCTTGAAAAACAGAGTTAACGCTTCTGTTTTCATAAAGATATGCTGACAAGTGAATGCAACGGGTGGTTGCTGTCTGTCTTTTATTTACATAGAAGTGACCACTCCAAAGAACAGCACAAATGGAAGAAAAAAATTGTAATTACAAGAGTGATCAGCACAGGGTATTTTTGGTAAATTATTTTTTTTTTTTCTTTCGTTGTTGTTGTTTGCTTTAGGTTACTAGGAATACAATTGTGCCTAAGAGAAAAATTAGCCAGATGGGCTTCTAAAAGCTACCTTCACTAACGATGGGATAGCTTTGCAAGGGGGCAGCTGCTCACTGCATGCTGATGAGATCTAAAGAGGTCGCTGCTCAGTGGGAGTACTCCACTGAAAAAATCAGCCATCTGAAAGGACTGTTGTATGTGTGCATGTGTATAAATCATGTCGCCACAAATACTGAACAAAACACCTATCATAATTACACTGAAATATTAAGTGTCCCTGCTGTTTTGGGAACAGGTAGCCAAGAGAAAAGGTGGATCGGCTGTTCCAGAGAGGCAGAGTAGTTCAGGAGACTTCATAGAATAAGACTCTCTGATGTGCCATAGCCTTGCTGTGGTTGGAAGGTACGTGGAGTAAGGTCTATCCTATGTGTGGGGCAACCTCTGAATAGTCCAGTTCCTAGGATATTAAGCAGGCTTTGCAGCATGTAGAGCTTCAGCCACATTGTTAAATTAATCAGGCTGTAGATATTATGTGAATTCTTCCTTATGAGAAAGAGTCTGTGCCCAAATTGCACAATAATTTCACTGGTGTCACTCACAGGTATGGATATGCAGAAATGTTAATGACAAGAAAAAGGCACAGGAAATACATCTCAGGAGATACAAGGTAAGTGAGGCAGCTGATTCACCACCTCCTCCATCACAATGGAGAACTTTTTAAAAGGATACCTGGCACTGGAAATCTTGCCATACCGTACTATACTGCAATATCTAAGGCTTTTAATCAAGTTATTTGCCTAATGTGCACCTGGTTGTGGGGTTTTTTTGTTTGTTTTTTCTTTTTTTTTTTTCCCTACATTTGTAATTAAATAATGTAAACTAAGAAAAAAGTGTGAATACTTTTAGTGTGAAAATAATACAGTTATTGGCAAGCAAGTGTGGGAGCTACTTTTGTTTTAAATGAATAGCAGGTCAAATCACCAGATTAAACGGGGCTTGATGTGTTTTGTCTAACAACATATATTTGCTTTTACTTCTCATGTGTATAATGCTACTTACTCAAATCACTTAAAAATAACCTTCTGAACCAGGCTGCAGAATCACCTTTTACCCTAAGGACAGTGAATATCAGAGACTAAGTAACTGGTAACATCATACTCTGGGGACAAGAAATCAGAATGGCCTGGGTTAAGGTGCTATGCCTTGTGGATAAAGATCATAAGAGAAGCAGCTTACAATGAATGGATGAGTGAACTGTAAACTGTGGACAGTCTTTTTCATTAGTGCTTGTAAAATGCTTAAAACTGGAGCCCTAGTGCATGTTGGTGACTGCGAGATACTGAGAAAGATGACGAATGTGGGAATTCATCGTGATTATGACTGATTATGGCAATATAACAGCATTTCCTAGAACACTTCGAATGTTCTCATATAAGTGTCTGGTTATGTATATTAGTCTCCTTTGTTAAAGGGAGTCCTTGAATAAGCAGCAATATCTAGAGCATAAGCATGTGTGAGAGTAACTTCACCTCTTCTGAATGAAGATATTGTCAGTTCTTAAAACAATCCTCAGTGGTTCGGGTTTCCAGATTAACACAAGACAGAGTTTTTTGGTCTTCTTTTTTTTTTTTTTTTCTGAGATGGGAGAGCTACTTTTAATTAGAAGCTTATTTCTGACTGAGTCCGTCTGTCAGGACCGTTGGAGAATTATTTTTTACTAGTTTAGAAAAGGGCAGAGTATGTTGAGTCTTTTTTTTCTTTGCTCGTATTCGTGTTCTAAATCTTTTCTTCCTGCTTGTCTGTTTTTGTTTGAACAGACTGATATGCAGGCAGCAGCAGTCCACCCTGAGTAAATCGCAGGCTCTGCTGAGCCCCGCTCAAACCTCCCATGAACCTATCTGCTCTACAATGAGCTCCCCAGTCTGTCCTGTTGCAGCAGTGGGGAGGTCCCTGCTCAGCACCCAGCTCAGCATCGCTCTCCCAAACTGCTCCTGCAGAAGTGCCTGGGGAATCATAAAGTCAGACAGTCATTTTGATTGGAAGAGAGCCTCAAGATTGAGTCCAACCGTTAACTTGACAGTGTCACCACTAAACCATGTCCCCAAGAACTTCGTTTACGTGTCTTTTAAACACCTCCAGAGATGGTGATTAAACCACTTCCCTGGGCAGCCTGTTCCAATGCCTGATAACCCTTCTCATGAAGAAATTTTTCATAATATCCAAACTAAACCTCCTCTGGTGCAACTTGAGGCCTTTTCCTCTTGTTCTACCACTTGTTCCTTGAGCAAAGATACCAACACCCTCCTCACTGCAGTCTCCTTTCGGGTAGTTGTAGAGATTGATGAGGTTTCCCCTCAGCCTCTTCTTCTCCAGGCTAAACAGCCCCAGTTCCCTCAGCTGTTCCTCATCAGACATGTGCTCCAGAAAGACTTGATGTATCTGTCTTATACAACTACTTTGACAAAGGATAAATTGCCTTTTACTCTGCTGACTTTGCAATAATACTAGAGCACCAACATAGAACTGGATGCAAGTGTTTCTCCTTGGAACTTTCTGTTGTACCATTTTCACGAAAGTGAAGATAAGCAAACGATAGCATGGGGGTTCAAACCTAGAAAGGGTTTGATTGAGTTTGGTTTGTTTTTGTTTAACAGCCCTTAGCCTTGGATTCTGTGCTCCAATTCGGCTTCTGAGGAACTCCAGTTTACTGTCTCCAAACCTTCTAACGATACTGCATTTTTTCCAAGTAATGATGAAATTCCTACTTTTTTGTTTTGTTTTGTTTTTTCTCCCCTCATGGGAAAATAAGAAATACCTCAGAGGAACTTCACTGCTTTTAACTTTAAAAACTTTTTTTTAGTATGTTTCCTACATGGGAATAAACAAACAAACGAAAAAGTCATCTGAGTACTTCTGCAGTTGCTCATGATATGCAAATGTATTTGCATGCTCTTTTTTTAAACTTGTTTTTTAGTCTATTCTTAAAACATCTGATTTCTAACAGAAATGAAAGAAAAATTTTGAAATATTGAAAGAGGAGGTAGAAATGCCGTTGCCTTTTTCGTTTTTTTTCCTAAGGCAAGATTTCATTCCTCTGAAGAGAGAGAGTAGGCGATGGTGAGGACAGCTGTGAATCATTCATCATTGAGACCTTTCCGTTGTGTGAGGAGATTCAGGGCCAGCACACCTCAGCTCATGGCTGATCTTATGTGCCAAATCTATGCTCTGGAGCAGCCTGTATCTTGGGAATATAAACAAGGAAAAGGTTCTTGAGGTAGAAAACCAGCAAAAAACCAAAATGAAGCTAGTTCAGATTATCTGTGTCGCCAGGCTCTCTGAGAAGAGGGCTAGCATATAACAGACTTTTTGGCTGAAAAATGGTAAAAATAGGCCAAGACCTTTCTTTTTTTTTTTTAAGAAAGTAATTATATGAGTCAGCAGAAACCTTGAGTATCAGCCTGTTTGCAAATAGTACAGAGAGTTCAGCATTTCCCAAGGCATTTTTTTTGGCAGTTAACTGAAGATAGGTGATGATATCTATCCGAATCTGATCTCCCTTAGTGTCTGAAATGGCAAAAATGCATCTGACTAATTGATGACATTGCGGTGGCATTCTTGTGCTTACAAGTATATCAAGGGACTTCATCTCACCGGCCTTGAGATCTGCCCATTCTCCTTTGTGCTGGGAGCCTCATTGTTTTACCGTATTATTGAGTTGTTTCAGTACCCACAGGAAGCATCAGAATTGCCTGTTCTTCAGCTTAAAACCCCCCACCAGCTAACCAAAGAAAACACAAGTGCACAAGTGTAACTATGGGAGTTTTTTGTTTGTGTTGTTGTTGTTGTTTTTACCAGGACAGAAGATATCATAACAACGGTAACTCTTCTCACACCCTGAATCAGACCCTCTGATCCATTGCTTTTGGTGTTTATGTCATCTCATACCACTGTACCTATCTGAACAGCTAGTTTCTCCCATTCTATGCTGCTTGATTAGTTTTAGTTTTATTGGGCAGGGTAAGATTTTGTTTATGTGTGTATTTCCAGACAGTGAGATGGGAGCTATGAATTGTATGCTGCTCAGGAACAAGTCTCCTGGAGATGCCTGTGCAGATGCTCTAGGTCATCCCATGGCCAGTGCTGAGTGTCTTCATGCTCATTTGCCTCCCCACTGTGGTCTCCAAAGCGGTCCTCAATGTGCAGCTGCGGGGATGTTGATATTCTTCCTCAGTCATTGGGCTGCTGAAGTTGGGAACATTTTGGAAGGTGCTGTGCAGTGTCAGGGCATCCATATGGAGCACCTCAGGCATCACGAAGTATTATTTCTGAAAGTGTGACAGAAATCTCTCTGCCTGGATGGACTTTATTTTTGCAACTGTTCTCCAAGTTGCTGAGACAGTGAGCCACTGGACTTTCATTAGCAGAATAGTGCAGACTCTCAACATCTCCAGAGTCTGTAATTACACTTTAGAGACTGGCCACCTTTGTGGGAAATCCCCACCAAAACCATTAGTCAGGTTGGAGAGTGAGGTTCCCAATGATACTTATTAATCTGTAGTAGTGCTTCCCATCGCAGGCCTGTCCTGTAAACATCAGTAAGCTGTCAGTTCTGCATCTGCTAAGCTTTCTGAGAAACTTGAAGGAAATATTTCCTGATTGAGGCAAGAGGAAGCATTCAGGCTCACAGGATCTGCAGCTAATTTTGGGTAAACAGATATAAATTCCTAAGGGGCTTATTCATTCTATATTAAAATTTTTCCTGAGGTTGGACACAGTGAAGTTATTGTGACCCTAAAGCAGCAAAACACTGAAATGTTCTGGAAACACAATGCCTCAAACATTCTTTTGTTTGTTTGTTTGTTTTACATTTATTTGAAAAGTCCTTTCTGTGCCAAATACAGGTGCTTCAGTGCTGAAATGAAGCTCAGATTTGGGTTCGTGATAGCTGTAGATAGCTTTAAAGTATAAAACATCTGCGTCTTGTACATTTAAAAGAAAAATATTGCACTCATGTTTCTGTGTATATGGTCAAAGGCAGATTCTCATCACATGCTAACCTGATTCCATCAACAAATATGAAGTTAATATTGCTGCAACTTCAAATGTTGCTGGGCTCTAACTGTTCATGTGATTTGACAATAACAGACAAGCTGTCTCTAGTGAACCTCCTCACCTCTGTAATGTAGGATAAAGCACAGCTGCAAAGGCTGGGAAATTAATAAATCCAAGTTTTTTACATGTATGGTTACAAGGCACAGCAGATAAGTTAAAATATTAAATATTACTACGTGGAATATCTGTAGATCTATGAACGGCTTAACAGTCTCCACAAGGCATCAGTGATATTGTATGGAGGAGGATGTGCAGACAGGGAGATGACTAAATATAATGTTGAACTATACGTAGCATGAACTAAATGCATAGCACCACTAACAATTTGAGTTTGCATGTATACTTACCATATGGATGAAACACTCATTAAAAAGTGCATGATAGATACTTGATAGAAGAAATAATGAAAAAGCATGCATGGTATTGTATAAAAAGTGCATATAGAGGTTTATAAGGTAGAGAAAGACTGTTTTGGTAGTGATCAGAGTGTTTTGACTTTTGATTAATGGCAGGCCAGTTTTGTACTACCTTAACAAGGAAAGCTGAAATCTGCAATGAAGGTAGCTAGATATGGTGATCCTGGAATCAGTAGTTTATGGAATTCAGAGGAGCCAGTTGAAAAAAAATCCCAGCAGCCAGATTGTTTCCCATCATGTACAGGCACTGCATGCTGCTGAACATCACCTTCCCAGAGACCTGGGTGGGAGAGGGAAAGAAAATCCCGGGCGTGATGTCTGGAAGGAGTCAGGAGGACTGCACTGTCATCATAATTAGTCAATAAGTATTTACCTTCCCCCCCCTCTTTTTAAGACGTAACCTAATGCATCTATAATTTAAGCACTTACTGATATCTCAGTATGTTCAGTAAAGCATTTGTGTAGTTGAATTATGCGTTCAGGTCTAGTTTCTTTTATCCTATATAGATCTCTTCAAAACTTCCTCATTGGATGCTGCTGTTTTTTCTCTTGACCTGATGTTAGAGAGAAAAAGCAATACCTGTAGCCCAGCAGTTTTTTGTCTGCGGTAGCTGCCAATGCAAATTAGATGGATTATCAGTAGCTAACTTGCCATTCTTAATGTCATTCTGCAGATGGCATCAGGAAAGGGGGTTTGTATACAAGCTGCCTACATCTTGATTAATTCTAGATGAGCTCAAACAAAAGCTACTCACCCTTTAATGTTACATGGGAAATAAGCCCATGTGTTTAAGCTCAGCACCATATGCATAGCTTGGAGACAATGACTGTACCAGTCCTTTCCCTTCATGATATTTGGGCTCTGTGGGATGGTTTTCAAGTACTGTGAGAAAGTGCTGAATGATATGAATGAAAAGCTGTGGCACAACTTCTGTGGTAGGGCAGTGGTCAGGCAGAGGTCCCTGGGACACCTCCTGAGTAACATGCCTGGGGCAGGGTCCAGCAAGGAGTGGGGAGGAGCAAGAGAAAACCCAGTGTGGTCCCTTGCCCCATTTTTCCCAGCCACTTATGGCCCAGTCTCAGCTTGTCCCTGTCCCCACGGAGGTGCCTGATGCCTTGGGCTGGGGCTGCCCTCTGTCCTGTCCTCTGATTGGAGTGGTGGGAAGTACCCAGCCCTTGCTGCACTCAGACAGCAACTTCTTTTAGGTTGTGTTTGTGTCTGTAATTAAACCCCAAAATGACTTCTAGCTCTTCATCGATGCCACAATTTGAAAAGGGGAGAGCAAGACAGCTTGTGGTGTTCAGTATGAAACCTTCAGTTTTTCTTGTACCAGGTGTAAGATAGATAGGTCTAAACCTGACTGATAGCTTTGAAGAAGCAGTTGATAAAAGGATCCACAGTCTATTGGAAGAAAAATTGTCACGAAGAAGTTACAGTTTGTCCAAAACAAATAAAATTATGATTTGAAAGCTGGTGTTAGCCAGAAGCAACCTGTGGTTGTGTTTGTGAAGTCTCTGCAAAACTATAAGGAAACTATAAAGAGATGAACTCAGAACAACATCGACTGTGTATGAACAAAACTTAAAAGAGTGGAGACATTCAAAGGAAAACAGAACAAATCAACAGCACTAACCAGTTTGATATGTAGTGATTGACAAGAATAGGACAGAAATTCTTCACGTGATGTAACTGTTGCAAACAAGAGATATTACTGTTGTTTGACAGACTTGCTACCTAGCCGAATATTTTCCATCATAAACAGCAAAAATGCAAACAAAAACTTGATTGTTTGAAAGGAAGAGGTAGGCTTGTTCTCAAGCAGAAGGATACACAAGGGAGAGCCACAGCTTTGTGTGCAGAGGCACCCGTCCAAGTTCAGTTGATGCCCTTTCAAGGTTTTGACTGATCTGTTGGGATTGTGCTTGTCTTTATATTCAGGTGCTGAACAATCAAAACTGGAGATGAGAAAAAACCTTTTGGTCTTTCTCCTGCTGCATAAAAGGCATATCTATATGTCTGTGGGGTTTGTTTGTTGGCTGGTTGGTTTTGTTTTGTTGTTTTATATTTTGTTTTGTTATTGTTTTGTTTGGGTGGTGTTGTTTGGTGGTTTGGGTTTTTTTTTCCTCTTCTGGTTAGGGAGATTATTTCACCATTTTCATTGATCATCTCTCCCATGGAGGGGAAGAGATAAACCTCTGTGGCTTGCCTGACATTCAGCCCTCCATTCTTCTTCGCTCAATGTTTCCCCATTTTTTTTCCCATCTCTTACGTATTCCAATTCCTTTCTGCAAACCCCTCAAAGAATTTAGCATCCATTTCATGATTGCTTGGTCCATATGTATGTGCTATGCTTTCTTTGCATAGTAATCTCTACAGCCCTGTAATCTCTGTGGCTGCCTAAGCTAAACAACTAATTGTATTCATTTGCAAACTGCTCTGATGATGACTTGGTCCACTGAAAAAGAGCATTAGGAGCAGGTGGTGAGCTGTGATTGCTGTTTCTGGTTGGAGAAGAGTTATGCATGTCTTAATTTTTTATTATCTCTTTCCTCTGTCTTCCCACCTGCTGTTGGGTCTGGTCTTACTGCTGCAGCAGGACCTGCTTTTTTTCTTCTCTCTGCATTTAGACACAGAGATAATGGTACAGATGGGCCCTAGTTCTCAGCTGCTGTACTAATTACATGATTGACATTGAGGTACTAGGGCAAAACATTGATTGAGAACCAGGAGAAGACATAATTGCATGCAGTAACAATGAAAGGAAGGATTAAAATTGTACGCCTAGCTTCCAGCCACACAAAATATTTTGAGAACAGTATTTTTACATGAAGAATGAGAAAAATGCTAAACCACTGACATGCCCAAAGGGCTTGGTGTCTATCTCAAGACTGGGTACAGTCCTTCCCTTAGAGGGAAAGTGAGCTCTCTGGGCCAGATTTCCGATGTCATCTGTTCCAAGACATGAGTGGACAGGACTCTCTACTTCAGAGATTACTTGCTGGAATACTTTGAATCCGCAGCAGAGTAAAAGGTCTGTGTTCTTTGTGCTGCTTGAGGTTGGGCATAGAACATTCTGCTAAACAGAGGTTTGGCCCTTGGTGTGTCTTCAGCTTGAGCAAATCCTAGTTATCTCTGGACCACTTGCAAAGTGTGAAAAGGAATCCTCCAGAAACAGAGCTATGAAAAGCCAGAGGTTCCTGGTGAGAATATAACAGTTATTTGTTGTTATGTTTCCTTCACGGAAGTACAGCCTTATGGTCTGGCTCAGTGAGCTTGTAGAGTAGGTCATGGCCACATTCCTGTTGGGTTCCTTACATGCATAAGGCTCAAACTGTAAAACCTGTGAAGGGCTTTGTAACATCTCATTGCCTTTAGACCTTGGTACAGATTATGTCAATTTTCTGAAGGGTCTTAGCTTGCTAAATCAACTCTTCTGGAGCCTGTCACACTGTGTAACTATTTGCTGTTTCTTGGTGAGTCTGTGTTAGGCTATGAGAGCCACAAACCAAAAATCACACTTAGGGGCTGAAATCTATCTTTCTTTAGGGTTGAATGCATGACCTGGTGATACAATTTTAGCTAGGTTTAGCTCCCCAGAATTCAGGAACGCTTGTATGGCTGAACAGGCTGCCCTGATCCGCAATGTGTATCCAAGCAGGCTCCCAGGGGCTGCTATCCCCAAGTTTTTTTCTTTGTTAGCAACCTAGCTCTGCCTCAGTTCACAGTTTGGACACCAAGTACCTGATGATGGACAGCTTTCAGGTTTTCCTCTCTTGTTTGGTTGAGATGTAAGTTAAGCACTCAATTTTCAGGTAACGAAGTCAAAAATGCAAGTGGCCTGATGTCATTTTCTCTGCATTTGTTTTCTGAAGTGCATTTTTGTCTTCAGAAAGAGGGGCACCTTCATGCTTTAACAGCACCACAGAACATGTAATCAGATGTGTCTAGTTACAGAACAGATACTGCTTAAGAGCTGTTGCTTGACATTTTCTTGCATGAATATAAAAATGGATAGTTAACAGGATATTTTTAAGTATACAAAAGCATCCCACTACTCTTTTAAGTTGAGTATTTAAAGCATTCAGTGAACCTTGGAGAGAGGAAGAGGTTTCTATTCATAACCACCTGCAGCCATCTTTGAGCTTTCTGCATGAACTCAGGTAACTGTCAGAAATACTTCTGTTCTTTCAGAAGGTGAGCTGGAGTCCACTGCTCTTTCTTGTGATCTCAGCTAAAATAAGCTTTCCTTTTTGCTAATAAAGACAAATGTGTTCTAAATTAATACGTACTGTAGTAATTATGTTCTTTTGATGAGGGAATAATCAGGAAATTGCAAATGAAGATGATAAAAGAAAACATAGTAGCTCTTACGTACCTCACAAATGTAATGAACTAATTTTACTGGTTTCAGTTTTAAAACACAGTGAAAAAAGAGCTGCAGCAAGACTACACTGTGCATCAGGAGGGAAGGCAGTGGTAAATCTGAGCTGCAGAAACTTTAATGGTCTGGTCCCAGGATTTTGCATGCGGAAAAGCATTGGTTTGAATAGACTCTGTGTAGGAGACAGGTTGCTTTATAAAAAGCTCTTTTTGCCTCATACAGCCATGATGGGTTCCTACGTCTGGTGGTACCTGAGGAATCAGTGTTGTATTGGATAGCTGATTTTTGGAGTGTCCTCCAAGAGATGTCTGCAGACGCGAATAATGTGAGATTTAAGTAAAATACCTAGAAATGTCAAAAATGTGATACACAGACTGTTCAGGGTGAGAACAAGCAGAGTATGGAACTGGGCTGAGAAGCAGAGTGGAAACCTGGCACCATCGCTGCCCAGGGAAACCTGCCCAGGCCACTGTGTTGGTGTGAGCTCACTCGATCCTCTGGTGTCTGCAATTTTTTCTGTCTAGAACCAGTGTGAGCAGGGAAGATCAGGATTCAAATGGTGCATCAGGTATTGCATCTATCTCCAAGCTGACTTTCAGGAAAAAGCCGGTGACGCTGGCTGTCCCATAAGCTTTTAATTACCTGACTCACTTAGCACTGAGAAAAAACAGGGAACTGAATCAAGCTGTGCCTGTCTTGGACTTTTCCCCTGAATCCTATTTTTAGCTACACAAATGCAAATCAGAAGTACTTTGCTGAAACTGGTGAGGTACTTTATAATTTATTTGTCAAATTGGTGCAAAATTTCTGAAGCATGCAGTTACAAAAGAATAGGATCTGTTCCTGCAAAATGTCCACTCCCTTAGGACAGCGAAGGCTTTTCAGCTGTGGCTGAGGATGTGATGAGCTGCCAAGGCTGGGAACGTCAGTCAGAAATGTAAATGTGAATGGTGTATGCTTTCTGTGAAATGTGAAGGCAGAAAATGCTTAGTATTATTAAAACAAGAAAGCTGACAAATAATCAGCTTAGTAATATCCATTTTACAAGGGGTCTGCTTCTGGAAATTAGGTGTTAGCACTTGGTGATAAAAGGCTAAATGTGGGAAAATCAGGAAACATTTCTGTGAATGTCATGAAAGAAAAACAAGCAGTGTCTGTAAAGTCAGCTGCAGGCTATAGGTCAGCACTGACACAGAAATAAACAGTCTCAATACCCTCAGGTTTTCACTCCTGTCGGTGCTCTACTCCATCCTCTGTGCTCACATGAGCCACAAACTGAATTGAGAAACTGATCAAAATAAAAAATAAATTCTTTTCCATCGGAGGTGTGGTTGGTTTTAGCTTACTCCTAAAGCTCAGAATGAAACTTGTAGACATGGTGCACGATGATACATACTTTGGGAATGCTATTTGCTTTATACTTCCATATACAGGTGTGCATAGTTTTTTCTTAGGTGTTTGGCAGATGCTTGGCACTTGCAAACAGTGGTTGTTCCCAGCACCTGATGTCATACTTGCCTCCCTAGCTGTGGTTCAAAAGCTTGCTCTGAGTATCCAATAGCGTCTACTTTGTTCATGAAACGTGGGTTGCTCTAGAAAGCAAATTATGCCATGAAATAATACCTCATAGCAATCCTCAGTACTAAGCCTTTTACAAGCTGTTAATATTTAGGATTTGTCTGTACTTAGAGGCTTAGCTATATCTGCAAGTGAGGCCAGAGATGAAGAGAATTTTTGAGCAGAAGAAAACAAATGGGCTGGTTCGTGTGCTCAGAAAGCTCCCCAGTGTCTGTCCCTGCTCCTGCTTGCAGCAAGGTGCCAGGTAAGGGATGAGATTTTCCCTCTGACCAAGGTGGTGGTAAAGATGTCTTGAGATGTGAGTTGACTGAAAAAGGAGGCAAAGCACAGGTTACTTTAGCACAGAGCATAGTAATGACCTGCTCAGGATCTAAATCAGTCATGGTATTTACTCTCTGTCTATGCCTGCGTAGTTTTAACCTGTGGAATAACTCCCTGACTCATCTAGGCTTTTTGTAGTACAAAGTTGGGACAGGAATGGAGTAAAGATGACTGACAACTTTCTGTTTCTGATTCCTTCTCTGCAACTGCTTTTATGTCTGGCTTTCTGCTGTTTGAGGTCTTGTATCTTGATGCCTAACCTGGCTCAAGGAGCCCTCCTATTGAGGCTTGCACCTGCGGGATTACCCGGGTTGAAGGGATGTGTGTAAGGAATCACACCATCCTGAATTCTGCACTGCACAGAAATTCAGTTTATCTGTCTTCATCCTCTGCTTCCTGCAGGCTGTGGACTTCAAGCTTGTTATAGCAGTACGAGGGCCATAAGCCTCAACTGGCTTTGGGGTGAGATGTAGCAGCAACAGCAGCATCAGTTTTGCTTTCTTCTAAATTAGAATAAGCCTATGAAACAGATTTTTTTCTGTGAGCAACCTGCCCTCTGATATTTAACTGTTTGAGGGCTAACATCTCTCTCCTAAGAGATCTATTTACCTGCCTTTGGTTGAGCCTTCCTGGTGTTCTAAGGTCAGTCACTGTTTGCTGAAGTGTCTCTGAATTTCATCATCTTCTGTCAGTTGTGTTGTACCATTTCATTTGGGTGCATTTCTGATGGTTATTATACCCAACCGATGCCCTTACATTTATATATTTGGCTCTGTGCTTCTCAACTTTTCACTGCTTGCTGAAATGCTGATAACTTCACACAGCCTGTACTGTTCTCTATTTGCTGCATCTGTAGTGTTATTCTTTTTGCCTTTTCTAATGTATATTCTGGTGGCCTTTTGCCAGAACACTGGTATTGACACCTGGTGAAACAGCAGAAAATAATTACACTTCTATGAAATAATAATGCCTATTTGATATTTCTGAATGTAAAACACACTTATAGGCAAACATTAGCACTTTGAGTACCTATAGTTGATGGCTACAGCAATTATGGCTGATTTTCATGTGACAGGGAGAGGCTGTCTGAGTAAATAGTTCTGGAGACAGTGGGAGTTACTGGGCTGCAGAGCAAAGCCCAAACAGGATTAAGCCACATAGGGTGAAAAGTTTCCAGGGGATCCATCAAGGGGAGCAAATGTGGAAGTGGGAGGGGGAGTGGGTAAGAGTTTCTTGTAGCTCATCACTCGCACGCATGGCACCTGAACAAATCCAGCCTCTTTGGTTTGTCACTGAGGTGTGGGCTTAAGAAATTACATGCTGCAGTAAAGAGCTGTGCTACAGCTGGAGGGCTGCATCTGTAAAACTCAGGGTGGAGAGAAATCCACT
Organism: Patagioenas fasciata; assembly: GCF_037038585.1. Lineage (NCBI taxonomy): Eukaryota > Metazoa > Chordata > Aves > Columbiformes > Columbidae > Patagioenas > Patagioenas fasciata. Next base: position 19,590,318 of record NC_092530.1, read on the forward strand.
TAGAAGGGTAAAGGCATGGCTGTGTGCACCGCACCTTAGGGAAAGGCTGTCAGATGTGAGGTAACTTGTATTAAAGCATCTGTCAGAAGAAAAGCTGAAGCAAAACTACAAAACTGTCCAAACTGTCTGAATGCAGCCCTATAGAAAAAGCAAAAGAAGTATACTGTAGTTAACAAGCACTTTTTGTGATGGGAAGGGATGGTTGGTTAACAACAGAACATCTGGACAAAGACCACAGACAGACCTAACAGTGACGCTTCCCATGGTGAACAGAGGACAACTGAGGCCTCAAAACGTTTACAGAGATCTGGAGATATGTAACTGGCTTGGCACAGTGGAGATGAAAATAGGACAAAGGATATCTCCTGAAGAGTAATTAATTTTTATTGTCACAAATCTTGCTTTATTAAAAAATGCCTGAGATTTTGTTAATCGTAAAGATGCGTGTTACGAGACATGCCAGTGCTGCATCAGGGATGAAACCTCTGCATTGACAGCTTTGGCAGGTGACGAGCGGCTGCCTGCACTGATCTTCTGTCTGAACAGTTTATGTTGAAATGGGTGAGGAAGCACTGAGTGAGCTCAATTAATAAAAAGGAAACACTCAAAGATGAGCAGGCTTGTTTTTGCTTAAGGACTCTTCATATGAACAGCTCAAATGAATGGGGAAGAATATAAGCTCTGGTGGTGGGGCATGGTGACAAGCCATTGGGGCAGTGTTGGGGAACAGCTTCAGGTGAGAGAAGACTTCCCTGTACTATCAGGGAAACTGGATTCTTGAGAGCCATTTCTGTGTCCACCCTGCTGATAGCAATCCCGTTTGTAGTGTTCCTGATGCTGTTAAGACTGTTGTTTATCACAATGGAATTAGTGGATTATGGATGCAATTTTGCAGCTTGTTGGAGAAGGGGTTGGTGTCTTTTTTATTGTGTTGCATGTTTAAGCAGAAGCTCCTTATAAGCCACATATCCTTCTTCATTCCATTGCTTCTATTAATGCTGGTTGAGAGCAATCACTTTAATTTTACATATGTTTTAGTCAAAGTACATATCTATATCAGCATATGTGGCTGTAGGAAAATTGAGCTGCAGAACCTCTGGGGGAATACAACATCGTAGGGACTCAGAGCAAATATTTCTTGAAGTCTGTAGTTATTTGACTGCTCTAATCCTAGACTGTCTTCTCATAAGTTTCAACAGTTATGCCAAAACCCCTCATATATCAGCATGGTTGTGGTCTCCTTGTAGTGTCTTCTCTGGCCGATTGCGTAAGAAGCAAGAAGAATACGCTAAGTATTAATATTTATATCTGTTGTGTTAATTTGTTGTGTTCTGGCAAATTCAGCACTGCTCCAGAATCCTTTTTACATGATGTTGGAATAAATGCTATGTAGCACCTTAGCTCTTATTTTTTCCCAATGACCTGGTTTTTGCTTGTCTGCATTTACTACCTAAAATATTCTTTAGCTAGAGTAATTCCTGCTGAATTCTCCAGACTGTTCTTTTCTCTGAAAAATGTAATGCTGAAATTAAAATTCCTCATTTCTTCTGCCTTACGGAGGTGTTGTTCTGACATACTGTCCTGAAACTGGTAGTGGAAGAAACTGTGTCTTTTTATTAGGTCTGTATTTGCATTCTGAATTAATTCTAGCAACAGAAATGAGCCAGCATGTCAAGGATGTTATGCCCCTCTTGTATTGGCGTGTGGAAGAGGATAAGAGCCTGTAATGCTGCTGTGTGATGGCTATTCTTTGTGTGCAAGGAAACCTGCTTTTATTTCTGTGTTGAAATAGAGGCCATTGCTGAACGTGCAGTTAAGGGTAGATGGCATAGAACAATTCTAGTTAAACTTGCTGGTTTAAACCTGGGGCAGGCAAAGGGCCTCTGTTTTCATAGCTGGCACTGCACTAGAAGATCTAGGTGTCCTTCTTGGATTTCAGCTGAACTTTGCATGACTGCCTGCAAGTGTATAATGTTTGAACTGGATGGTCTATTACTACAAGACTCTGTTATGCAGCTCTGTATGGTTGACCGAACTTAACATAGTAAATGTTTCAACGGTGTCTGAGAGGTTAGTGTAGGGCACAACCTGCTGCAGAAGCTGTTTCCAGAGTGAAATACAGTGTTTGTCCAGTTACTGAGTTTTATGTAATGTTGTTTTGGAATACCAGGATTTACGCTTTGGTGTATAGTATAAGCCAGAAAGAGAAAGCAATAGAGCAGCATGTAGGGAGCTGTGGTAGGAAGCGAGGCCATCTGCAGAGAATCAAATACTTGAGTAATTCACTAGGTGATTCATCCCGTGGTGGTTGTTTGGATCTGTAATAACAATTAGTACTTCTTACACAGAGGAGGGAAAAATTAATTCAGAGTTTCTAGCAAAGCCTGAGAAGTGACTTTGAAGCCTTGTCAAATGTTCCTATGATTTAGGGATCCAGCACATGGGGGCAATTTATCAGCATGGGCCACCTGAGGTGCTGCTTTAAATGAAATCATCTTGATCACCACTGGAGTCTGCTGATAGAAAGAGGTGAGCAAACCCAAATATGTGCCTGCTTCTAGGTTCCTTTTTGCTGGCTTCAGCAAGATGCTAAAAAAATACAAAACACAGTAGTCTCACTTGTATTAAAGCAGTCAAGGGATGCAAGTTGACTTCAGATGGTGACATCTACAGCTGCTGGCAAAAAGATTTGGTGTTTCTTTACTAGAACAGACAGCCAGGTAGACCAATTGGAACAGACCTCTACTTCTGCTCAAAAAGCAGGCACTGTTATGTACACAAGAGGAAATCTTTCCGTTTCATTAACAAAGAAAGAAGGTACATCTTGGTCAGACTGTCAGATCACTTCAGCTAATATAGACTCTCAGCAGTACAGGTCGGAGTATACTGTCCTTTCATCCCTCTTATATCAGATCTGTACCTTCCTCCTCCACCTGAAGCTGTGGTTCTAATCCTTCTCATTTTCAGGAGGTCCCAGCAGAATCCTCGCCATTATTTCAGATACTTTTCTGACTGTACTTCTTAACCTGTCACTCACACGTATTTGGACAGTGTTTACTGGAACTTGTGTGGTCTTGGACAGCTTCCCCACCAGTGGCAAAAAGTCAGCATGCTGCTTGAGCCAGCGCAGTGTGGTGGTGGGTTATGACTGTTGGGATCTGCTCTCTGAGCTGTTCTGAGCGTACTTTACCATTCTAAAACCAGCCAGTCTTGTATCCTGCTCTAATGAGATTTGAGGGGAAAACAAAGAGGTTTTATGATGAAGATTTTGAAGTATTAAACACATTAACACTTGAAATGTTTTTTACCTGTTCAGTTTCCAACCTTCAGGAAATTTTCTGAAGATGTTAGGTCTTCGAACGAACTTATGATGCTAACAATTTCTTACTAAGAAGGGAACAGATCTAGTATTCGCTGTCTGCGATTGTAACTCTGAGTGTGACTTGCACTAGGTTTTGGTGCAAATTGGGAAGTTTTATGCTGATTCACTTCAGATATAGAGGGCTGAAAACTATTCATGCCAACCTGAGTCTGCAGGATGTGAGTCATTGCCTGATGGTCATTGCCTGGTCTGGCTAAGAAGGATATTTTCTATGAACTGAGTCTACGTATTTTTGAAAATCACCCTTTTACATATTCATTAAAATGTACCTGAATTTATTGAAGTTTTGCACTGGAAGTGAATTGTGTCCTAGGAAGTGCCATATGGCCTGTGCTTTTATATTTAAACAATTACTGCATCAGAAATATAAAGTCCCCAAACCTGCTCTCCAATCTTTGGAAGAATAAATCATTCAACTGTGCATATGTAAGAGCTGAGTGCAATCCCCTGCAGACTTCTTGAAGTCTCCGTTAGGGAGCACATCATGATGTGGCTCTGAGTCTTTTGAGTCTTCAACTCATTTCTGACGACCCTTCTAAAGTGTGATGTTTAGTGATGGGCCAGTTCTGAGGAAGACCCACTCTGTGACACCCTTTACTACCCTGGAAACCCCATTTAAGTCTATCACCTCTGCTTGCTCCCCCAGTCCTGCTGTGCTGCCGAAGTTCGGTTTTAGCATCCCCAAGCCATGGACAAGAGCCTTGCAAGCCTCTTCTGGCTGCTTTGAGTAGGCTGCACACAGAGCTTTTCAGAGGCCCTGCTATATTACCCATCAGAGAATATTCTGCCTTGTGGATGGAGTTGAAGTCTCCTTCTGATCAGCATGCAGCAATATATTCTGACAGCAAGATTATAAACGATATCAACACTTGGCTTGAGAATTGCTGCTGTATATTCAAATGTGCTTGAATTTAATTTAGACCTTGCTGGGGAAATAAACATCATTGTCCTTAAAGAGACACTGTACTATGAAACTAGTTTCCCTGAATGGAATTAAGGGAGCTAATTTCTTGTTGAACATCTTGCCTTTTAGGTGAATAGGAGTGGTTAACCATGATGCACTGGTTTTCAGTGAATACTGTCTTCATAGGAAGTGTAGAGCTGGTGCAAACCTGAAGCATCAGGCTCCAAAATAGCATTCCTTTTCTCTGGTAAAGAAGCGAACATTTTGTAATTGCAGATTGGCATGAGATAGTGCACTTTTATTTTTTTAATCTTAAGGAAAAAATTCATATACCTCTGTGCTGAGAGGATTAATCAGTTACTGGATGAAAGCCATTAGTGTAAAATGCTAAATATTGTTCTTCTGGAGAGTATATTGGCTAGAACTGGCCAAGTATTGGAGTATAGGTTTTTCTCTTCTCCCCTGGACTAATTCATTAGAGTAATCATTATTTTAAGTCTGCTACAGAGATATGTATGTGGAGGGGGGAAAAATGGGCTTTGACTAAAAATTAGCTTTATAGAAATCTTTTTTCCAGCTGGCTCTATATTCAGTCCTTCCTTCCCCTCAGAGTTGCTTCTTCCCTTTCACAATGAATACAATGGTGACAGAAGATAAAAGAAATAATGTTTCTGACTCTCCCCACTTATCTCTGCTGTTGCAAGCTAAATAGCTGCTCTTTGCAGGCATGCAGGGAGCTGAGGAGAGGTGGGGAGAGGAAGCACCACCCGGCATTCCACCGCACCTGCTCAGTGTGGGGCAGGTGATGCACAGAGTAGGGCATCCTGCTAGTTTCTGTTTTCTCCTGTGCTGGCTCGGGGTGGCTTGTGCTCACATCTCACATGACTGACCCTGCAGTTGGCCTTCTCTGAGGCTCTTTTTTGGCCCCAGGCAGCTGTTTGTTCCCATGAGTTTTGGTAAATACCTAGCTCTCTTCGCCTCTCATCCCTGCTCAGCTCTTGGATGTGCCTACCCAGTAGCTCAACAGGTTGGGATGGAGTCTTTCTATCCACTTTGGACTGCAGCTTAAAAGATGGAGTGACCCTATCACATCCTTTGAAGGACATAAGTAAAATTCATGAGTCAAATTCTAAAAATTTGCCACAAAGCCATCCTTGATGAGACATGTGACAGTTGTAGCACCCCAGAGGGAATGGACAGGATTGAAGTGTTGCCCTGGTACAAGCACTGTGACATGGTGGTCTCTGCCATGGGAAGTAGCTGCTGCTTTCGTCTCGCAGGAGCAGCTCTTCATGCATTCTGTTGCAGTGAGAACTTGTGCTTCTCAAAGTGGCGTGCAGACCACACCTGTTTTGCTCTGTGCTGCCTCTAGGCTCACTGTTCCACCATTCACTTTTGTCTTTCTTCTCCTACCACCCTCTTCTAGCCTGCAGACCAAGGCAGGGTAGGTTCTGTGGTCCTCTCTTTCATGTCCTGATTTCAAATCATGGTAAGGACTGGCTTCTGTAATGTCAGTTTTTCTGTATACATTTGTCTAAACAGCTTTCTGCTTCTGTGATCCCAGAGCTCAGCTCAGCTTTTCCTCTTGGTGATGAGAACTATTGTTTGGAAAAGTTTTTCCCTCTGTTTCCATTATGCTTAGGCTGGCTGGAGGTACATTCTGCCCACTTCTGGGTGAGGTTTAGGGGATGAGAAATTTTTGCCCATGCCAGCTGCCTGTGGTGCTACAAAAGAGTCTGTGCCCAGCAGTTGTCTTCTGTTTGCTGGTGCTCCTTTGACCGAGGAGGCTACATGTGGTGGTTCAGTGACCTGGAGCTGTATTCTTGCCTGGAACACTTCCCCATCCCTCCTCACGTTGTACCTCTGACAGATGGTGGCAGCAACACTCTGCTCTCCTTTCTGATGACATCGTTTCTAAGTTTGGTTCACCAGTTCTGATACTCTGAAGCTGAAATACTTGGTAACAGGGACCCTTGGGAAAGGGTCTTGTGTTGTCTTTTGCTCTTGTTGCATTTGCACAAGTTCATAGTGAACTCACCTGAAGAGGCTGCCAGAGGTGCAATTCCTTATGCTTAAAGGTGTCTGCAGCTTCTTCTTCCACTGTCTTGTTGATGTGGATAATTGTGCCATTCTTGAATGTGTGTCAGTTCAGTCTAAAGGAGTTTTAGTCTTAAAAATAGCAGTAATAGGCCACGGTTGTTTTTAATTCTCATCCAAGCCAAAGCAGGACCTGGCTCTAAGGAGGAGTGATATGGGGCTACCCACTGACAGTGCTAGGTGAAGCAAACCCTCCTCTAACTTCTGCTAATGAATGAGTCTGGAAGATGTGATTTTTACTTTCATCAGCTAATTGATTATCCAAAGGGCTGCAAGACTCTTCCCAGCTTCATTTTGCAAACTGGTACTAGGGAATTTTGATCCTGAGAAATAGACAAGAGACAATAGATCTCATTTCTCTGCATGTCTGTCTCCCTAGCCATGCAGACACATAAGAGGTTGTCCCTGCAGGGAGAATGCTAAAAGATTATTATTTCAGTTAAAAGACAAAAACCCAAAGAAACACCACCCTCCCATCCAAAAAACAAACCCCAAAACCAAAACAACACCCAAGCCAAAACAAAACCTCAAAACAAACAAAACCAAAACCAACAACAAAATCAAAACCCAACCAACCAAACACAAAAAACCCACAGAAGAAACCAACAGACTTTCCCTGCTTTTAGTAGACTTCATCTTTTCTTCTGTGAAATGCTTAAACTGCCACCTAAAATTGCAAGTGCAGTTTTTGTCTCAATTTTCTCACGTAGCAACAACAGCCTGATCTGCAGCAGGTCAGTTTTCAGGCTGCTATAAAGGGTGTTCAGGTGTAAATGCCTGGATAAGTGAGAACACTTGGGCAGGTAACTTATATTGGCTGTGAGTTTGAGTTTGCTCAAACCAGCTGCAGCTGTGCTGGAAATGCCACCTGTGACTGAGAGGGGGGCAGAGGCTACGCTGAAAAGCTCACAGGGACATCATCTGCATTCAGGATGCTTTGGACATAAGGAATCATTAACAGGCAATTTCAGAAGAAGAGACTTGCAGCAAACATACCCAGTATCTAAGATGATGGATCAATAAGCAGGTACCTAAAGGTTTTTTTTTTTTAACATATTTCCTTCCCAACTTTGTATATTCAGATGAGTAGCAGTAGCAAAATTGACTGTAGGAAAATTCTGTAACAGATCTATATGATTCTTAGCAAAATTATTTTCAGTTGTGCCTATTATTTTCTGGGGTATGTGCATCTCTTTCTTGGATATCTCTAAGGATTTAATTATTAGGGTTGGGAGTGGGAGAGGTTTTGGGTATCTAACAGAGGTTGGTAATGAGAACTGAAGTTTCTGTTGCTCCAGCAGTAGTCAGACACCCTGTGAAGAAGTCTGGAGCAGCTCCACCTGAGCAAGTCGGAGTCTGCACTTGGGTCCTGTGTAAATCGTTTTCTGCTGCAAAAACATCTTTTTGTTTGTGTGACTGTTACTTTTTGAGACTGTATTCCCTAACCAAGCTAAATCTATGTGTAGCAAAGTGAATTCAGAAAATTGTGTTGGAATAGTGTTAAGATTAGAAAGGCCTTTTATTAGATAGATTTGACAGGAGTAGTCGGTTAATTTCTGCATACAATTTAAAATTTCAGTCCCTTGTCAGGTGAGGGATATCCATCAATACTTACATTTACATCAGTATGAATGTGACACCACAGAAGGGGAGCAGCAAAATACCCAGAAGTGAGTTGGCATCTTTACAGCAACCCATAGGAGAGACATTTCGGTGGCAAGAGATGTTGATCCTGCGGGCACCACAGGCAGCAGTTCCAGCAGGATATGCCTGCAGAAATTAGCCATAGGGCCAGTACTTGCCATGGGGATAAGCAAGTGGATGGATCTATAACAGTGAGACTTCCTCACCCTAGACCTTTTGCACTTGCAGGTCACACAGCATTGTTAGGAACCTCTTTGATTATGCAGCTATTTTGTACCCTAATCAACGTTTTGTTGCTGCTTGGAGACCAGCAGCTGTGGTGGTTACTCACTGAGTGAATCATAGCAAAAATTAGTAGTTGTCTTTATGAATTATCTCCTCATGCACTTACCAGATTTCTGCTTGAGTTGTTGTTAGTTTTTGTTGTTGTTGTTTTCGTTGTTTTGTTTTGTTTAACATTAGTTTTTAGCTTAATGTGAATGTCTGGGGAAGTCCTGGTGATTTAGTTGGTTGTATAAATTTGCCCTCCTCAGGAGTGCTTCAGCATTTGGTTGAGTTATTGTGCAGTGCTTAAATGAAATGTGTGTGTGGTGGTGTGGTTTTTTTTTTTTTTTTATGTAAAATAGACTGTTCTGTTACAGGAAATCATTTTTCTTTGTAACAGCTTTAATTTCTGCCAAGCTGTGGCTGTATTTCTCATTCGTCCTTACTGTTTCCCACCTGGCAGAGTTGCATTTAGGCCTGGAGCAGATGACAGACCCCATGCTACTCAGGTGCTTCTCATTCTAGTGGCACATGATAGCTTATGTGGTTGAAGCTGTAACTTCCCATTCCTGCACAGCCACCTATGTGATGTTTGGTAAGATCCTTCAAAGCAAACACTTGCACTAGTAGAGGTTTAGTACGCTGCAAGAACTTCTTATATGCTTCTAACAGGGAAATATTGCTGTAACAATGCACCAGCCGAAAAATTTCAATGACTTGATATTGGCCATTTTTATTCCTTTTTATTTATTTATTTTTTAAAGTACATTTGAAAGTCATGCCTTTGCATTTTGCTTCCTGAGTGTTCCTGCCCTCCCTTCCTAGAGCCACTAAAGCAGTGGCATTTCTGGGTTGAGTTGAACTGCTGCCATCGCTTCCTTCTCTTCCCGCAGCAACAGGACTGCTGCTTTTCCCTCTATGCCATCACCTCCCTTCTGTCCTCTGCTGGGGATGGCACAGGCCCAGGTGACAAACCTGGCAGGGCTGTCAGCCTGGATGCAGCTCAGAGCTCACTGGAGGAAGGTGACCTGAGGAGAAGGGTACAAACCTGTGGAGATTCCAGTCAGCTACCTGCACAGCCTATTGCCATGGGTGTTACTGGTAGTGGTTTTGTCTGTTGCTGAAATGTTTAATTTTCAAATTGATCTGGAACTCAGTATGACAAAAGATGCCTTCTGCAAGAGATTAATTATCTCTTCCAGCAGAATGGGCCATGCCAAGTACTATGCTGGCTGTTCAAAGCATCAGTTTCGGTTGACCACAATCTCGCGTGGAGTGAAAGGGATTAACAAAAACGATTTTTTTTTTTTTTTAAATTTAATTTTTTTTTTTTTTTAGGATTTGGTCCATGTAAATAAACAGTTAAGGTATCTTTCCTGTGAAGTGCTGCGTTCACCTTACCATTCAATCCTTGAATGTCTGGGATGTGGAGTAGCTCCTTGTACTGAACCCTGAAGCAACACAAGTGCTCCAGGAAATGTCCAAACACAGCAGATGTGGTGAGCCCAGTGTTGCCATTCTCCACTCTGCAGGCTTAAAAAAGTGACTGTCAGAAGTGCTTATCTTCACTGCCAACTATCTAAGCTGGCAAAATAAATGTAACCTTTTAAATGTATCTTGGTTTCTTTTGGGTTGACGGATTTTTTTTGTTCATTTGCTTGCTTGTTGGTTATTATTTATGTGCTTTTAGCAAAGGAAAAACAATGATGTTAAACTAATTTGTGGTCAATGTAAGGAGCTTTAGGAAGAAACTCCAGTGCTTTGAATCTCATCATCTTGCAGTAGGACACCAAAGTTTTGCACATTTTCTGCAATATGAGACTACTAGAAGAAAAAATATCTAATAAGGACCTAGAATAATACAGCAAGATAGCAAAGAGGCAGCTTCCTACAGAGTCCAGTGACAGCAATTCAGATCTCCTTTTCATTCTTATCCATGGGGCTGCGGAGTAGAAGAGTAGATCTGTAGTCTGGGAAACCTTCCAGAATAATTTGTTAGCAAATGGGGGATACAGCCCTGTCTTCTCTGAAGTGGTTCTCTGCTTGCCCCTGTTCTGTAACTGGTGCTCCCAGTTACTTGTGGGTCCTCTAGTGGACAGGCTTGCTGGAGTGTCTCACTGGGATTTCTCAATCGTTGATAAAGTAGCAGGTCCCTTTACGAGTTGCTGTCTTTTAATAGGAAGATATTTTCCTGTTTGTCCAGATGTTGAATACATTTTTGTAGACAATGCTTCTATATTAGGATTTTTATTTTTAATTCAGACAAAAGAGTGAAAGGTGATGTTGCTTCGCAGTATTACAGCAGGTAGGAAGAGGACAGCCCTACATCAGTATATTTTTCTACTCTCAGAAATTGTCCTACCACTGCAGATACTGCTCTAGATGCTGAAGTGATGCACAAACCACAGACACTTATATCATAATGATGATCGTTTCACCTCTTGTCCTGGGCTTTAATCCAACGAGTGTATGTGGGAAAGCACTGGAAAGGGATAACCACCAAATCTTATTTTTTTCAGGTTAAATTTCCAAGATATGAAGGTAAAGAGCTGGGATTTTTGATTCTACAATTTTCTTCTTTTTCTTGGGTGGCAGAGGGGCAAAGAAGGGGATGTTCACTGCTCCACAAAATTTTTCTCAAGTGTGCATCACAGTTATGATTTATTTTTAGATACATTGATACACAGATTGAGTCAGAACTGGTCTGGTATTCTGCCTTTAATACAATTATTTCTATGCTTTGAATAATTCATAATGAATTCTAGAGCAAATTTAAATTTTTGAATATGTAAACCAATAAATATGCAACAAAATCCCAATGAAGTTTTGACAGAAAAAATGGTGATTTTTAATCATTTAGGTTTCAGGAAACGTTCAAATATTTTAAAAGTTTTCACACTAAAAAAAAAAATAAAGCAGCAGAACTGTAAATTTTTTAACACCGGATTTTTTACATGCTATCCCACTTACTTTGCTGAGTTTACAAAAAACACAGAAAAGATCTGCAAAGCCTTCAGTCCCTTCGCGTCAAAAGATGGATAGTTAGCTGAGCATTAGCCCTTCCCTTGAAGGGACTGGGTACTCAAGGGTTTGGATGTCAGCCTGGGAGCTCTGAGATCCAGAGACTACCTTCTCTTTTGTGAAAACCTGTGGGCATGACTTTGAACATGTAGCTGAATCACCTGGTAGCTCATTCTTAACCTGGAAATTTGGGATGATGAAAGTTCTCCAAGACTCAGCCGGGACAAATTGCAGAACAATATAAGCTGTGGCAGAAGATCAATATGTTCCATCAGTTTGAGTCTTTCAGTTCAGACTCTTCTGTTCCTAAACACCGTTTAAAAAACACATGCGTAAAGCTGTAGTTTGGGGAGAAACAAGCAGAAAGGCTGAGAGCAGCAAGGTAGGATCGTGGGTAACCCAGGGCTTGGTGTGCCTGCATGGCTCAGCATGAAGGAGCAAGCAGGAGATGTGCTGGCTTCCTTCCCAAAGCTCTGGTGACCCCAAACCTGGGCAATATGCTCTTGGGTTTGCGAACTCGTGGGTAGGTCAGGGCTGTGTCCAAAGTGCTCAGCAGCTCTTTCCCTGTCGTACACGCCGCGTTAGGGACATGGGTGTCTCACTGCACATCCCAAGCCTATTTCATTTTACATTGACTTTTGTTGTACTTTATACCTGTGCTCTGCTGTTGTAATGGGGTGGTGGTGTAACCACTCAAAATCTGTACAGACAGATTTTGCAGCAATGTTTGTCTTTTCTAGTGAAAAGGCTGGAAATCATTGTTCTTCTTGGCAGCCAAACTTCTTCAGAGAGTGAATAGGAGACATTACTCTTAAGTAATAAGGGGATTAAGTGAAATTTCTCAAAGCAGTAATATATTCAGATCCAGATTCAAAACACAACTTTGTGACTGAAAAAAAAAATGACTTTAGCTAATGAAAAATGCCAGGGAAATTCCACCTTGGGCGGTTTGGTGATTTGAAGGGAGAAAAATCTCATCTTCTACTGATGGTGCTCTCTACTTTTCCTCTCCACATTTTTTAAAAGACAAAAACCAAGCCAACCAAACAAAAAAACACAAACTCCAAAATCAGATGCAACTATTTTTGATAACCAGGAAAACCAAAAGTCTGCTGTTAATTTGGGAAGTTTAGGTTTGCTATTTGTTCTACAAGTCGCAGAAAAAGCAAGTATTGCAGATGGTGTTAAAATAGTACCCTGCATCTCTCTAAGAATATCAAAGTTTTTTTCTGCTATTCAAAAGGGAAACAGAATGAAAACATTGTTCTATTATAAAATATTGCCCACAATGAGCCTGAATAGATAGATTTTAAAACCTGTGTTTCACAAATGTTTCAAAGAACCTTCAGATTTAAAGTTCATTTTTTATCGTTGCTTTCCTTATTATGCATCAGCTTTTATTTTAAGTTCCATGATGCCACTGTGAAAGAAACAAAATGCCAGGTATGAAGGATGTTATTATCAGCATACTGTGGCACTTCTATATACTGGTTATATGGAAGCCTCTCTACATCACCTTCCTTCATTATTTTTATTTCCATGCCTAAAATGAAAAGGAATAAACGTACCTCTTGTTCAACATTTTTTTTATAAGATCAGCACTGATTGTTGAATGTCAGATTTTATGAGTTACTCTGGACATACCCAGTGATGCGCGGTGACCAGCGGAGAGCCACATGCCTCTTTTTTTAAGCATATCTTTTCTCACAAAGACACTTGTAAGGTAACTGGGCATGTTGTGGTCAAAGAGCACTTGCTGCAATATATGGTTTTCTGGTGTCACAAGATTCTTCATTCTTTCCCATTCATCTTGTCATAGTGTTTGGTTCAATGCAGCTACAAGCTCTGTTGATGTTCTGAGACTACAGTGGTCTTGGAGTTCTTGAGTGGCAACCTTTAGCATTTATTTGGATAACATTGGACAACGTTAAAAACCAAACAGCAACAGAAGCATATATTGCTGTTTAACATCTTCAAAATGGCATGTAATGACCTGCCACTGAATCTTTCATGCAAGTCTTCGTGGAGGTACTGAAGAAATCTGGCTGAGTGGTAGGAGAAGATTCTGCCCTGGAAAGCTGTTTCCCAAATACTTCAGGGTGCAAATAATCCCTTTTGGTGATGTACAGTAAATGAATGGTCTAACTTTGCCTATGCTTTCAATCTGATTATTTCCTGTTATTTACAATGTTGTGTTAATTGAATTTTCTTAATAGTAACAAATAACATCTAGCCATATGTTGGCTTTCATATCTTTATTGTACAATAGGCATTAATGCAGCAGATCTGATTAGAGCTTTCGCACCCCTGTGACATAGTGTGAAGCTGAAAGAGTAAAAGCAATTATATTTCAGCTCCTTGTGCAGTTCTGTGTTATAGAATGAGCTCTTCCAAACCAGAGTAGGGGTATTTCCACAGTTCTAAAACACGCCAGGTACTTTCAGGCATTTGTTTTTGGCCTATTGCTTAGAAACAAACTTAATAAATATAAATGAAATCAAGCCACATGCTTTTAGTGGATGTGAACTACTCCCTCTATGACTATAAAGCTGGTTTTGCCATTCCATATCCCCTCATTAGATGGACAAAAATGGCTGCAGAATCATCTAGCTTTCAGATTAGGACATATCATGCTCTTTGGCAGGCTGAAAACTATAACAAGTTTTGTTATTTACCATTCTTGGGGCAGAGCTGTACACTTGCCATCAGAGCAATCATGAGCAGCAGGCACGCACTGATTTATCAGTTTTTGTCCTGTAACATTTTAATACTAGGATTGTTAGGGGTGCTATTTATTCATTTAGTTTTAATGCTTCTGGCCTGTTTTCTGTGTGGAAAGGGCCGTCTATCAGCTGTCATGGAGCACGCTTACAGCAGCAGACCCTGTGCTGAGACATCACATCTCTGCGAAGCAGGGAGGTGGGTTACCACCTTGATCACTGTTAGGTATACTACTTTCTTACGACCAGTATAAATACCTCTTTGATTGGCATGGTAAAGGGTTGTATTTTTGGTGGCGCAGGTATATATAGGGCTGCAGTTTAACACAATCAAGTGTTGCTGATTTCCAACTGAATGATACTTACCGTGACATTTGAGTACCTGCAGCGCAGCTTCCTGGGGCTGCTGGAAGGAGGGAGGACATCGGGCAGGTGACTCTTCCACACTGTCCCTGTGTCACCACCAGCACTGGCAGCAGTGAAGGCAGGTGGGCCTCAGAGGAGTCGTAAACATGAGAGAAAATGAAAACCTTCCTGAGTGTGGGATATGTGCTGGAGAGGGTGCTGCTTCTGTGAGCTGTCGCTCGTGCTGGCCTGCGGACCCTGTGTGTCTCTTAGCAGGTGAGCACTGGGAACAGATTCAGAAATACTGTTTGCCCAGCTTCATCTGTCTCACTCTACATATCCATCTCCTGTTCTGTGTTTGGATCACTAATCTGATTTATCAGCTGTTGTCTTGTAAAGTACAGGATTAACCTTTATGTACTGTTTTGAGCACTATACTCTACTTATATTTGGGTTACTTTGTATGGTAAATAAAGCGTGCTTCAGTATCAGGTATGCATTAAGAGCCTCTGGTGCTTTCATCTAACAGCTTTTTTCCATAGTAACATTTTAAAAAAACTTTATTTTGTACAGCTTTTCAACATGGTAACTTTGATCATCTCCATGTAGCTCTGTTGTTTGTTTTTTTTTTTTTTTTTTTTTTTCTGGTAACTAAGCTGCATCTTTGACAGTCTCTTTCTGTTTGTGATGAGAACGTATTTTTCCACAAGATCGAGTTGGCTGAAACTGTTTAATGTTTCCAGTGGTGTAGACATGTAACAGTCTGCAGATTGCTTGATAATTCCCTTCTGAGGAAAATTAGAAAGAAAAAAAATTGCAATATTGAAAGATCGCTTAAATTATAGCCCTTTGTTCTACCTTGTTAGTTAACATTCCAAACAGCAATGTACAAACTGCATGATTTGTTTTGCTAAAATGTACCCAGTGTGGAGCCATCTGTGTAATAGTTGACATTATTTATATTCAAAAGGGACATTGCGATAGCTGGAAGAGCCCCTGCTCCCAGCTTACCATTTCTAGTATAACTCTAATTTATTGATTTATATTCATTCTCTATTAACCTATTATGAGTTCATCTGCCGCTTTCAGATCTCTTATCATGTTGATGCACTTCTAATTTTCCAAACTGAATAATGATTTACTCCAAAGATGTTGGGGTCAATTGTTCTGCAGAGAATATCTGAAAGCTTCTTCTGCCCCATACAGTGTCCTTCATTTGAAACCTGCATTTGGAGCTTAGGTGCATAATAAGGCCAGCAACAACACCTTGGCAATCCTGGAAATGTCCCTCTTCTTTCTGCCTTTCCTGATCCACTGAGTATATTCTTGTGTTTCCAAAAAGAGTATTTATGAGATAATGTGCTCAGTGTCTTTGGAGATAGAATGACCCTTCTAATCTTTCTGGCTTCCACCCAGGATGCTCGTGGGCAGTGTGATTCAGTTTTCTTGACTGTTTAGGAGGGACATCCCATTTTCTGCAAAGTTCTTTGAATTTACTGAGTACTGTATGTGACGCAGTCGTGATTGGTGGCTTTTTCATGCTTACTCCACTTGAGTGGATTTTGTTTTCCTCTAAAATATGTGTTTGCATATGTGCAACCACTAGGGAAACCATATAACTATACAGGAATGAAATTATGACTAAATGTGCAATTCTTTAGTTAACTTACATTTGTAGAATGTTTAAATTGGAAGCTGTGACTTAGAAATAATTTTTGAGAAAATTATAAAGCAATAGTAAAGTAAAAGACAAAGTTATACGAATACCACAAGAGCAAAATTACAATATATGTGATAGGATTTGCTGGTTTTGAAGAGATCTGGTTTGATCAGTACTGAGTTCAATATAATTTTTAATCTTTTCACTGGAATTGTAAAAGTATCACTCTGAGACTCTCCTCTGTGTTATTGACTCATTAAAGATGGCTTTACCAACACCCATGAAAAATGCAAATAATAGCTTAGAGCATCTTTAAATGACACATTTAGTCACTGTGACAGATGCCACAATGGCATGGCAGATGAGAGCTGGGATGAAGAACCCTTATCAGTCCATGTTCCTGCAGTGAGCTCCATGCTGCAGCATGAGTGCTCTCCCCCACTTCTTCAGTGAAATATTTGGGCACCCAGCTGCCAGCAGCAACAGTTTGGGTACACGACTGCAGTGTTTTGGGGTTTTCCTGCAGTGCTTGTATGGTTGTTGTACTGTGATCAGAAGAGTCAGCGTTAAAATGCATGTTTTGTGCTTTGGGGTGCTACAGCTCGTCTTACAGGAAGGTGGCTGGAAAGCCTGTTCCTACAACTGGGACCAGTTGGAGGGGATCCTGCAGGTTGTGTGCTGTGACACTGATGGTACTAACTACCTCTCTGTATATCCACAGAGGTGTCATCTGGCAGCTGTAAGTGGCAACATAGGACAGTTGTGCAGCAGCATGCCATACTGCTGCTTCAGGGTGGGGAGAGCCTGCAATGGAAATGCTGGTGAGTGCCCAGGATTGACTGGTCCTGGTGAGTCCCTGCAAGTGTGGTTGTCAAAGCTGCTGGCTCTGTGGGATATAGTGCTTTCAGGCTCAAGCCTTCCTCTGCACAGAGAGCTCAGCAGGAACAGGGAGATCCTGTGGTCCACCAAGGCATGATCTCCCTTTGTGGCATATGGAGGCTCTCTGCATTCAGCCAGGAGCTGCTGGGCTCACCAGGATGGCTGCTCTTGGGGTGGAGGTCCTACTGAGCCTAACTCTGTAATCTCATGTTCTTCTTAATTTCTAGCCTGGGGGTCCGCGTCCCCCCTCTTGCGTGTAGCCACCAAGAGTTCTTTGATGTTGCTCCCGCTGTGTGATGGTGCTGCTCTGCATGAAAATCCTTCCTGGCTGCTGCCATCACCTAATCTGACTCGAGGCTGGTGAGGAGATTGTGAATCAGATCCTGCCATGCAATTGCCCCAGAACAGAAAATGTTCAAGTTAAAATGCTCTTGGCCTTTTCCTCCCTGCCTCCTCCACCTTCACCGTGACTTCCAGGAGCACCATTCGATTCCCAAACAGTCTTGTAGTCAAACTGTGAGAAAAGGAACTTTTCCAAGTATTATAGAACCACATAACCCAACTCAAGTATGTACTGTAGATCAGAGGCAACATCTCAGCTTATTCTATTAAAGTATAATTAATTACCATTTGAATAGTGCTACTACATGTACGTATTAATCTAGTGTGTTAGAAAAAATAATAACAAAGCTTCTTATTATCCAATGGATGATGTTATACATTGTTAATGCAACTTATTAATATGGAAATACTCACGCATTCATCCAGAATAATTTGCATGGTGTATTTCCTGACCTAATAATGAAAAAAGTAGGTCAGCTTCCAAGTTTTCTGAAATGGGAATTAGAGCTTTATAGCAAGAAAATCTTTTGATAGTTTTACACAAATGGCTGAAACTTGCAAACCTTGCATATTGAAAATGTTTTGCCCCACAATGATGACTTGGAGATATTTCTAATTAATTATAGTAGTACATCAGCACTGGATTTCCTCTGCTTTCCCATTATCTCACTGTGTTTTTTTTAATAATTTAATGGAACTAAAAAGCACTGAAAGATATAGCTTACCAAACGTGGTGTCATCTGAGGAAAGCTGGTTTTAAAAGGAGATTTTGTAAAATGTAGTTGACATGATCTTATGCAAAGTAGGAAGCATTTAGCTCAGCATTCAGCATTCCAGGTGCTTTATAATTGCTAGAGAGTATGTAGGACGTGGTGTGTATAAATATGGAACTACTAGGTCTTAGTCTGGTTAACATTTTGCAAAAAGTGTATTTGTAAAGTAGCTGGTGTACTTATGACCATCTCTAAGATGATTTCAGTGTTTAATCAGTGTCCACCCTAACCATCAAAGTTATGATCTTCCTTCTGAAGCTTTGATTCTTTGCCATCATAAATGCGAAATATTGAGATGTGTTTCAGGAACATAAAGATTGCCATGTTGGATTAGAGTTGATGACCATCAAATGCCATCCTCTTGAGGTGCATCTGCATTGCAGGAAAGGGTGTGACTGTGGGGATGCTTCGTTCTCTGCAGCTAAAGACCCTGTACTGTGGCTGCTCTGCCAGCCCCCTACCTGTTTCTTCTCCCTTGATGCGTGTCATCTAACTTCTGTGGCTGATGTGTCCCATCTCCGTGTTGCTCTGGCTTTAGTGTGGTGGTAGATGTAGACTGGCAATGAGAAGGCAAAATGAAGAGGCCAAACTTGGGCAGCATAGAGGGAGGCTGGTGACCCCTGGCCGCAGCCCTGGTGATATCTGGGGAAAGAGAGTGAGTATTTGAGCCAGGCACCTCCATCTGCAGGTGGTGCTTTATTTTCTGAAGAAATACATTTTTGATGGACTTGTCTGCGTGTTGCTTACTGTCATTTTGAATCGTTCAGTGAAAACAAGTGCTTGAACTCTCCTGTTTTGCAGGAATAGACTTTAATTTTTTTTTTTTTTTTTTTTTTAAATTATGCACTTCCGCAATGCTTTCACTATTCTCTTCAGCTAAATTTCACAGCCATGGTCTCTCATGCAGCAGATATCCTGCTGCTAGATGCTTGGATACCAACTTCTTTAGTACAGCACATGTCATTAGTTGTCAGAACAGTCATGCTATGTATTTTCTGAAAGAATGGTTATTGTGGAGATGAAGTTTCATTTTACATTTTCTGTTGTTTTGTTCTGCTCATTTAATATTTGCCTGCCCTCCACATGTATAAGATGATGCATAGGCTCTGTTTGAAGGGCACAGACTTTGCATTTTCCTGCTTCTGATTTATTAAAGCCTTGTCTCCTGTACTGAAAACAGAGAATACTGTAAATTCTGAGACCTTTTGTTTTGACTCAGGAGCACCTGTGATTGATGAGCTGTGCTGAATCTGTCAGATATTTTTTTTGAGAGTGGTAATTTCTGATAGGATCACAAGCCAGACTCCAGATAGGACTTGAGAATGGTCTGGTCCCGCCATGTGCGTGTCTGTGAAGCAGGAGAAGCTTTTTATTGTGGGCCTGCTTGCTCCCTGTTTGTGGTCACTTTCTGTGAGGTCTTCGCCTTATTTTAGAACAAGAAATGTGATAGAAGAAAATGAAATCGGGCCATGAAGAACATGCTGTAATTGGAAGGAGTGGTTGCTTGTATATGCCTGGTGATTTTGTGAGGCTTTATAAGGATAATAGAAGTGTTGTGGGCTGTGGATAGGCTTGGTAGCTGAGTATATTAAGTACTTGTCTGTTTTTTAGAAGCAAACTCAAAGTGATATTCTGTAGTAAGATGAAATTATTTATGCAAAAGTTACTTCAATTTTAGATCTAATGAAATCCCAGAAAGAAGTAAAAAACTATTAGGGACCTGTCTTCTATGGAATTTCTAACAAGGTTTGACAGCACGGGAGTTTAGAAAAAAAAAAGTTATCTGAAATCCTGTTTACTCATAACAGTCTGTTCAAATTCCATTGCAGAAATGAGAATTGTTTTAGCATTCCCAGTTCTCACTTTTTAATATCTGTGGAAAGAGAATTAGATTGATCTCAGAATAATCGGTTTTCTTTCTATTTAATATGACAATATTTTCTATGTGAAGTGACATGTTTTCATAAAAGGAAATGCTGGGCTACTCTGACTAGTCTCATCTCCTAGAGGACAGTGCTGCCTCGTGTGTGTGCAGGCAGGTAAGAGAGCTGTGCAAGTTTGAAAGAGAAAAGAGTGTGTCTCCCCATCCCTGCCCCCAGGTGATGGATGAATGCTGTGGAGTAGAAGGCCACAGTGCAGCCTTAGGACATGGTTAATCTCCTCTTTTAGAAGATAATTGGCACTCTTTCAGGGCAAATGCCATGATGCAGCCCTACAAGTAAACCTTGCACTGGTTCCTCTAAGCTTTGAAGACTAAGAGTGCCCATTGGAGTGAGTGACAGGCTGGGCATGACCTCCTCTTCAAAGCTAGGTTTGGGGATTTCTCCTGCCAGAATACTTTAATGGGTAAGGAGTGTTGCTGCTCATTAATTAGTAAAATTGGATCTGGCTCAAGTGGTGCTTGGAAACATTAACTATTAGACTTTGGATTCATGCCCTGGAAGAAAAATTAGTTTTATGTGAGTTTTCTAGTTTTCATTAATAATTCTCCTTCTCTGAAAATTATTCTTCAGTTCAGAAAGTATGACCACCTTTAAGCAGATGGGCCACTCTGAGGGTCGGCGCTATAAAACACGAGTCTTTCAGGGCTGGATGAAGAATGCAGTGTAAGTACTGGGTCCAACAAATTGTTGTGGCGATTGGTAAGGGTGAGCTCAGAAAACCCTTGGGAGCCCATATCACACCATTGTTGTGCTAGGCAGAAGATCAAAATGACCAAATCCTGGTGGTTTTCTAAATACTGTGCTCTAAAAGCCATCCTGCAGTGGTCTTCACCAGCTGTGAAGTTTTTGCTGACAGCACTCTGTCACTTTTCACTTACCAGATTGTATTTTTCTACCCGAATCAGACTTCTGGCTTGCTGGACCCTTTCACACATGCCCTCACACTACCAGATTTTCAGGGGTTCTAGAGCTTTGACTTTCAGCTCAAGGTTGGGCTGTGGACCTGTCTGTAACCCAGGGACCCCTCACTGGTTGCTCTGGGTACAATTTACTCCCTGGCAGTTGGAGTTTGAACACAGAAACCTGACAGTGTTCCACATCTCCAGCTTGGGCTCTTAAGTCTCTCCTTTCCAGAGGCCACTTGCTGGGCACATATCAGGTATATATTGGCACATGTTGATATGCAATAGGATGGAAGTCTTTCAGGTTTTTCCTTATTGTATTGAAAAAAGGTCTGTACCTGTAACATGGATAAAGCTGTTCAGAGAAAGAAATTGTGCGAATGCCAAATGCTGATTACGTGTGATTGATGAACACGTTTGAGAGTAACTGAATGGTTAATCTGCCCCATAGATGGATATACTCTTTAGATATAATAAGACCTGCCTCTTTTATAAAATTAGAAATTAAATGTGCATAGGCATTATATAACTGAAAGGCTAATACTGTATATGGCAACACAACGGATTAATATATGCTGAAGTCCTTGATTTGTTCTCATTTTTGTCCTTCTGGTAGTTTATGGAAACACGTGAAAAGTTTTCAAATGACCTTTAAAATTCGCTCCTAACCTACAGAGTTTATCATCGTTTCCTCTTTCATGAACCTGAAGTGTTAAAGGATTCATAATTCAATACTTCAAAAATTGAAAAATTGTCAGTGGCTTCACTCTATGACATTTTAAATATTCTGAATGTATTTCTGGCATTCAGTGGTTGTATTTGTTCATTCGAATGTAATGGATATTGAATAGGACTTTTTATCAGCTTGATATAGAAAATATATTTGGGTAATTACATATGCCTACATTTTGTGTAAATTTCAATCTTTTTCTGCCAAGAGGTCTGGTAAATGAGAACACCATCTTTTTGCATTTTATGAAGCTGAAGTTCAGAATTTAACGATTCATGAGAGGGAGGTTCCTGGAGGAAAGAGGGAGATGCTTCCCTGGAGCTGACACACAAAGTGGGGTCCTAGCAAATCTTTCTGTGCTCTTTGTGTCATCTTCTGTATTTTACTGACTTCCAGATATTTCAGCCTCTGTTTATTATAAGCCTGTGAGCCTTTTTTCTGATGGATGAAGTAGGTAGTAATGGGTTCTTTACTTCCCCCCCCAACACACACTTCAAGACACCTGAGAACAGGAATGGTTCAGTGACTTAGTGAAGGCTGTCAACAAAGGTAGTGACTTTGCTGAACACACAGTACATTTGAGACTGGATGAAACTCAATGTTATTTTACAATGGCCAAGTAGTTTATTTAGGTCAGGAATAGGAAACTTGCACCTTTTTCTCTGGCATGAATGGAAGAATTTTAATCTGATTTGATCTATCATTTTGTGAAATAATGCTTAGAAAGAAGAATTGCATTTTGGAATCTGACCGGATTTGTAGAAACTGCTGTACTATATCTTATGCTACCATAGCAACATATGAGTGCGATGAGTTAGAAATCTCTCGTTTATTAGTAAAACTGAATTAAACCAACTATTGAACATGATTGTGCTGGCATAATAAAGCCAGGTTCTGCCTTTGCTCCTGCAGTTCTTGTTTCAGGTAAACGGGTATCCTTGGCTCTTGAAAACAGGCTTGATTGGAGAAAAACTATTTATACTATGATGAAGAGTATGAGAATAGATGTGCTGTGTTATTATATGGGGACTCAAATTTGTGAACATATATTCAGGCTGTTGAGTGTGCTCGGAGCTGTCTTAAATATTTAAAAAGGTAGTGATAAGTAGTAAGAAAAATTCTCTAGCTTAAGTCCCTAATTTTTGAGATAAAAATGCTTGCATGTTTTACATTTACTTAATGATAGCTGAAACAAAAAATGCCATGAAAAAGGAGTTTTCTGGAAGGTGAAAAAATAGCAAGAACCTAATAAGAACTACAAAGAATCTTACGAATCGCTGTTTGTTTCTGACCTGCTCTTCCAATATTTGAGGAAAAGACTGAAGCTGGTAACAGATGATAGTTTTGTAACTAAGAATACTGCACCGTTTTCCATATGACATACCTCTCTGTTAGGACAAAAAAGGAGAATGTTTCCTAGGAACTGTTAATGGGAAAAAAATTCTGGAAAATGTCTTTCATTTGGAAACCACCCTGTCGCTACCCTAATGCCAGGAAGAACAGTTCTGTGAGCCTTCAGAATACGTGGAAAATCTCATCTTTCTTGTGTTGTCAGTGACAGCAAGAAATGGAAGGAGGAAATGCTTTGTGGTATTGCTTTATTCTTAATCTTATTTTTGGTAGTGTTTTTTATTTTAAACTTTATTAATGTATCCATTGCATTTTGATCTATTGTCAGAGACTGCTAATATGTCTTCAGCCCACCTTTTCTACTGTGACTTTATAATAAACTCCAAGTTACAGTAACCATATAGACGTCTGTGGACTTTATGAAAGTTTTATAGCAAGCCCAAAGCATCAAGTTCTGAAAGTAAACTTTTAACACTGTTTTACAAAAAACTTTGAAATACTTTGCAGTTGGCAGGATTGGGAGATTTTTTTTATTTTGCATAGTGTTCCTAGCAGTTATCCATGATACGTTTTTAAAGAGCCATGTAATAGAACAAGTGTTTGAAAGAAATGCAAGTGCAGCTGTTTTTTATAACTTGAGCTTAATGCATTAATAAATCTGATGGCTTCCAGTAACACTGCAGAACCATTAGATTGATATACTGGCAATTGCAATCAAACTTAGATTATTTCCTGTATACTTTCTTCTTACGAAGACTTTTGATGTGCTCAGTTTCTCTTAACTTAGCAGAACAGAAATAGTTACTTTCCTCTACAACTGAATCTTTGGGACTGCCTTGTCTACATCAGCTGTTCTTCCAGTAGAGACCAGTTCCCAGAACTGCTGCAGGACTTGGACCTCCAGATGCTGATTTTCCTTTATGAAACAACTTGCTGTGACCTCTCTGTTCTGGCTCTATAGTGTCCTCATTGTACATGCTGTGTGTATTTGTCACGTACACAGCGCATGCAATGTGGACATAATGGAGCTCAATTTACACCTGATAAGGAGATAAAATACCTGCAAGAATTTTTAGGGTTTTTTTGAGGTTTGAATACTTACTTATTCATTGTGCGCACATACTATTCTCGTGTACAAGACTGGGTCCAAAAATTGTGTTGCTGGATGCAGTTTATCAGTGAAAATAAGGCAGTGGTAAGAACTTGCAGGGTTATTGCAGTTCTCCAGACCTCCTCAGATATATTAACAGGACTCATATAGTGCAGGAATCTAGTTTTGATCACTGATAGTGAGGTGGTTCATTTTAGCTTCATATTTTCTATTATTGACATTGTTGTTGTCGTTTTAGGTTTGTTTGGATTTTTTTTTGGCACATTCTGTGCTTTTTTTTTTTTTTTAAATAATTTAAAGTTTGAGGGGAAAAAATCGCTGTTTTTGTATAACAGGAAAATGTGTAAATCAACGTTTATGTTGGGTTTCATTTGTGTGTGTTTGTTTGTTTTCTTTTTAAGCATAAGAGAAAAACCAAATTGAATCTTCTGGTTTTGTTTTTAATAAAAAACCCTATCATTTTTATTCTAATATTTTGAAACTTTTATTTCATGAAAAGTGCTTTACTGGTTTTTGATTTGGGCAGTCCTAGTTACCCATCTGCATCAGCAAATGCAGAGCCACATTCCGTGTTTTCTCTGCTGTGAATCGTTGCTTTTAAACAACAAGGTTTTTCGTTAAGTGATTTTGACATACAATGTGTGTGTGAATAGTAGTTATCCTCATAAATGCTGAAATGCAAGGATTTAGATATTTAAACCCAAAAGTTGTTACATGTGCAAATGTTGCACCTAAAGTGACTGACGAAGGCTGCAAAAATGAAAATCTATTATCAACCAGATGTCGTCTGAATCTGTAATGGGCCAAAAACTGCTTTCTAGACCTGAAGCCCTGTTCAAGAACTGGAACTGCATTACAAAACTGTGATTCTTTCACTGCGCCGAAATCAAAGTGTGTGTGGGGGGACGTGGTTGTATGGGACATGTTTTCAGTGACAGTGAGGAAATGCTAACAAACAGCTGTGGCAGGGGAACTGCATTATGTATTATTCTAGTTGCTACTGGAAGCATTATTTCATTTAGTGGGAATTTTTAGGAGCTTTGCCTTTCACAGGATTACTAATGACAATGTTTTGTATTATTGTTTGTTTTACACTGGGGAGAAGACTGAATAAAATGATGCAAGCCGCTGGCTGCAGGAGATGTTTTTCCTCCCCCAGACCCAATGTTGCTCTTGCTGGTGTGCAGGGGCTGTGTGCTGTGGTCTTTGTGTACAGCTGTGCTATAGTCAAGAGTGATGAAAAGTGTTCTCCTGCATCAGATTTATTGTATAAATTATGATGACTGTAATACGTAGTGCTTTGTTCCATTTCCCACATTTGCAAGGTGCTCCAGGAGTCACACAATTTGCAAAGCTTGCTTTCCTCTGAGTTTGTTCTGTGTCCCTTCCTTAGGCTTGGTATACGGTGTGCAGAGACATCACTGCGGACAGAAAGAAGGAAAAGATCCCCGAAGTTTCCTAGGCTATGGAAATCTCTGCTGGAGCAGTTGTAATATTAGAAGTAGGTGGTATCAGCTCAGTAGCCTTGTCTCATTGCCTGCCCTGAGTCTACGTTATACAAAGACCCAACATGAGATGGTGAAAAATAGTTTCTGAAGTTTGGGGGGAAAAAAAAAATGAAGTCTATCTAATGCAGAGAATACTGTGAGAGCAGAGTTTTACTTCCAGTGTTTTTCCCAGTGAACCTGGGTTGTAACCCCCTCAAAACCCAGTCCTGCAGACAGCGGTAGTGGCTGGTGGGACCTGATGAAGCTCTGCTCTGACTTTGATCTGTGAGTCCTGCTGTAGCCAAGGTCTCCTTGCAGGCTGCAGCTCTCCTCTGCCAGGGCAGGTTTGCTTTCACTGAATTATGTTTTTTCCTTATTTTAAATCACTTTTTTTGCATTAATCCAATTGCTGGAAAAGGATTATAGGCCCAGAATAAAATCCAGTTGTAATTAAAAATGTAAAAGCGGCTTAAGTTTTTAGGCCAAAGATATTAGAGGAAGCTATCAACATACCAATATTAATACCCCAGTCTCAGATGGGAGGCTGTTATCATGATGAAAGTTTCTGACAAAGGGCTGGTTACTGAATAGTATATAAGTAGATAACTTCTGCTTGTGTTTGCCTCCTGTTTACGTACATCATAAGCTACACACATCAGCCCACCTCTCACAGGCTTTGTGGGCATCCTGTTTTATTTTTCAATATTTCTGGAAGACAGTTTATTTGGAACTAATCTAGCTGTATTGCAAAAGCAAGAAGAGTTTGTGAGAGGATGTTCAGGGCAAAGGACTGTGGGAATCACCCTCTGTAAGAGGATTGGGGTATATTCCAGTCTTCAACATCTGCATCTTAAGCCATCTTTTCATAATGAGCACTCCCTTATCAAATATCCTCTCTGCCTTTGTAGTTTCCATCAGCCCTCTATCTGGATGAAGAAAAATGGCAAACTGGAACAGCTCTCAGTCATCGCTTTTTTTGTGCCATGTACACGGCTTTTGGGCATGCGATTGCCTGGGTATTCAGTTTACAAGCCTTCTTTGTAAGTCTTTCAAAGTAGAGCATTTTCTAATTATCTCTTTAGAAATAAATTAATGTAGGGGCTAGAGCTACTTATTATTATTGTTTTTAATCCAAAGATGTAAACGTTCTTTGACCTTTGCTTTTTTCAACTGGGAGGTGTTTCGTTTCACCTCTGTCATTTTGAACTGAGTTTTCTCTAAAGGAAAGGATACTGAAAGGCTTATTCCCTGACAGAGGATTTAGATGAACGATTATGGACCTGAGTGGCTCTCAAGCTGCATTATTCAGGATTTTCTCCACCTAGATTGTGCTGAACTTCCCAGACTTGATCATCTTTCACCTGCCAGTGCCTGGTGTTTGGTCCTCTGATGTTGATGGGCTTTACAGCTGAATCAGTGAATGAAGTCTTCTAGAGCATCAGTGCTAAACTGCTAGAGGCATACAAATAGCTCCACAAATGTCAATTTATCAGCCAGTGAACTACAGAGAGTTTTCAGTGAAGTAAGCTCTTCCTGATGTTTCTTTCTGGTTTAGGTATTTTGACGTTTTACCTTTTCTTTATCTTGTTTTGGTTTCCCAGTTTCTTCTCAGGAAGTTGTTTGGATCTTTCCTTCCAGTAACACAGTAACACTGTATTTGGGATTTTTTTCTCTGAGTGACCCTGTCTGTCTTATGTTTGATTTTATTTATTGGTTTATTTATTTATTTTTTAATGTCAGAACCGATGCTGACTTTCTTCTCTGTCTTGTTTAGGGAAGATTTCTGTTATCTATCCAGTGTCTCAGGCATGTGCTGAGGGTACCCGCTCCTTGTTTCATTTGGCTCTCCTGGGAGCTCTTGCTCTGTGCTGGGGTTCAGCTCCTCATGTTCAGCCTGGGAGTGGTGATTCTGTTCTGGGGTGCCTGATGGCATAGCTCCAGCTGCTAGTCTGAGTTATTTTGAAATGTTTATTTATATAAAATTAAATTTAGTCTCTAGGTTGCACTGAGGAATTCTCTGTATCTCTAGCTTGTGCTAGCAAGAAAGATGCTTTGCCAGAAAAGCAAAGATTTCACAAGAGGCTGCATTAGAGGACTACATGTTTCTGCTGCTGCGCACAGCTGAAGAATTCCAAATTTAGTATTGTCTGCATGTGGTGGAAAATACATACTCAGGAAAAAAGGCTAAAAAAAGAGAAATGCCATGAGACAACAAAGCTTTCCTTGTTGTATTTCCAATGTACCCCAGTGAAGTGCTCCTTTTTCCCTGGCTAACACAGTTGCATCTCTACTGTGTATCACACAAAATTTGCTTGTTGCTGTCAAGTCCCAGTCGGTTCTCTCTTGTTTGGGTAGCAGCAGCATTTCACATTTGTGAGGCTGGCGGAGTGAATTGATTGCTGGGGACCGAAGCCTCTTAAAAGGTGTCTCAGACAGGGAGAACATGAGAGTTTACCTCTTGCCCTAAATAGCCCCTAATGAACAGGATTGCAAATCTCTGCCTTTCAGGTGTTCCCTAGAACTCTGGTCCCCTTTCCTAAAACTAAATGTGGAGTAGGCGTTTGAACTACCAAGCACCATGAGTTTTTATAATCTGCTCCCCCTGTAAATCACTTGTACCAGGGACTGAGACCTGCTGCCTCATGCCCTGGTTCGCAGGCAGCAGCTCAGCCGAAGCAGCCAGGTTTTGCTTTCTGCCTGTGCTTTGACTGCTGTATTTCTGCCAGTGAGCCCTTTGCAGAGGGAGGACTGTTTAAACATATAATGGGCTGTGCTGGGTGGTTTGTGGGTGTTGCACATGCATGCATGCTTGCTGTTAGGAGTCCTTCATTCTGCATCATTCTAATTGCTTTCTTTTGCTGAAGATTTGTCCTGGATTGGGAGCGCTGAGCAGAAGAAGGTGGGTCTGTGTGAGAAGAGTTTGATGTTTGCTTGGTGCTGATTTCTGCCCTGTCAGTGTTGAGAAAACAGCTGTGGAGCAGTGTAGTGGTGTGTTGGAAGGAGGAGATGCATTTCGCCTTTACAATAATATAACTTTTATTGACGTAAGTCAAACTCTGGAGCAGATATGTGCATTAACTCCCTTCTTGGGTTCTGTGGAGCTGTGGTCTGTCACTGAGTCCCATGTGCAGTAAACAAAACGGCTGCAGGTCCAAGTTGCAGCGTGCGATGGGCACGCAGGCAGAGAAGGATGGCGCAGGATCTGCTCAGAGGGATGACACTTGCTGTAGCTCTGCCTCCTTGGACCGGAGGCTGGAAGGCTGAAGATTTCATCCAGTATGAAGAACAAAAAGAAATGAACTGCTTCTGGGCAGCTGCTGAGGCTGTCCTTGTATAATAATTTACATCTTCCTAGGAGTGTCTCTGGGCAATGTTGTCTCCCCTCAAAACGCCATCCCATAGCTCTGCAGAGGGCAGAGCTCTCAAATTTTTCTTTCTTCTATTCCATTAATTGTTTTCAGATAGTTTCTCCTCATTATTTTCTGTGGTTTTCTTACAGTCCATTTTCTTTCCTCAGTTTTCCTCTTTCTCCGTAATTTTCTTCTCATTCTATAGGATTATACTTTGCACAAGACTTTCATAGTAGAACTATCCAGTATTTTTGTTTTGAGCTTTTTCCCGTCCAACAATTACAAAATCTGTAGGGCTTATTAATTACTCTGACACGGAGAAACAGAGTTTCTTTTTGTATTTTTATCATACTTCCTTGAATACCTTTAACAGAGTTTATCATACCTTGGTAATACTGTAACTTTTACCAGGGGTTTTTTTGCATTATACTGATAACATGGATTTGAAGTTACATAGGTATATTCTAAAGGCTGTGCAAAAATTAATTCACTGCTGTTGATGGGCATTCAGTACTAATAAAAACAGTGACACTAAGAGTTACATGTTGAAAAGGGATGTAGCACAAATAATTTAAATATTTTTCTCATGTTTGAGTATATTTGTAGTGTCTGATTGAGCTGGTTAGCAAAATAAAGACAGATGGCAATGAATTCATTCCAACACGTTTTCATTATGGTACAGCGACTCTGACTTCTCACAGCATTTGTGCAGTTGGTTTTCTTGCTTAAACTTCCCCTGATGCTGCTGTCCACACCTTGTTCAGGGAATTCAGAGGTAGTGTGCTTATAATATGTGTGGAGAATTGATTTTTATCTGCAAAATGAAAATAACTGGAAGGAGGAGTTGCCTACGATTAACCCATGTACTCAGTGCTGTGTCGAGTAAGAATTTAACTCCTTCTTAAAAGTCCATACCAAAAGTTATCAGGATTAGAACAGAGTTTATCATAGTTCAATTTTAGTCAGGTGCCCTTCAAAGCTGGAAGATAACGTGGTGATTCACAGTGCTGTCTTCGTTAGGAAGGGCAAGAACATTGCTATTAATAGAAGCAATGAGCAGCAAGACCAGTCACCTGCCCTGATCGGCTCGTGCATCCCCCAGCAGCTCGTGCGTTTGTCTGGATGCTGTCAGGGTGATTCAGCCATCATTTCTGTGTGCTTGAATAGTCAGCACATACGTTTTGATGAAAAATTTTAGCAGTTTGGTCACCTCAGAAAACGAAAATAGGAGGGGAGGGAATCCCTTGCAAGGGCTGTAACCACTTGTAATTGTGGCTTTGTTCAATTACTCAAGTATTCTTTGAAGCTCCTGCCCTAAATAAACATGATCTTTAGTATTTTATTTGAATGCAATAATTGTTATTTATTAAGGGCATCTATTACTTTAAGTGAATACTTGACATTCCAAGAATCACACTAACCAATCAGCTTCTTGTCTTATTCCTTTGCCATATTTCAAAGGTGCCCATTATCTCTGTACTTTTCCATATGGAGAAAATACTAAAATCCATGTATATTGCTGGAAATGGGGTATTCAACGTCTGTGTGAAAAGTCTGCAGAAAACACAATAACAAAGTAGTATTCACTGTAGTATAAATTGTTATTTTCTGAGGTGTCTGCGCAGAAATTGCATAACTGCTCAATTTGTTCAGTTCTTCTGTGTAAAGTATTGTTGCTATTGTTTTTATAGATCTTAGGCAACATATGCATTTAATATAGTAGACTAAACTTGTTTTTCCTTGCTGTTGAACATCCTAACAGTGACTGTATTGTGAGTATGCTCTGATGTTATTCCTCCCAGGCCACCTTTTTTTCTGTCCCTAGGGCCCATGATGGGCGCGTGCATGGGCAGAGTGAGAAGGGGACGGGTCTGGCTTAGGACTCCTCTGCTTCTCGTCGTCTTCTGCCTACTGTGCCCTGGAGGATGCTGTGCTGCCTGCTGCCGAGACAAACTGCCAGCCCCTGGGAGGGAAGAACACCCAGAGGGTGTAAGCTGCAGGAGAACCCTTTTACTAGGGCTCCTGAAGATCAGGGATAGTGCCCTCTGCCCATCATGAAGTGTTGGAGTGGGCAGTGAGGAGGTGTTAAAGGAGAAGGACAACAGTCTCCCTGTGGGAGCACTATCTGCCTGCACTAATCGCCTCCTGCAGCTCAGCGTGACTGTAATCCTGGCAGCGACAGTCGGTTTTGCCGCTATCCTGTTAGTGCCTGCACCACCCCTGGCAGGGCTCTGGGTGCTGCCTGGGATTTCCGCAGCTGTTTCCTTGTAACCAGGTCTGGGCTGGCTTTTACACCTCCCACAGTCACAGTCTGTCCCCAAGCTGAAGTAGTGCTTAGACTACTCTTAATCAAAGGTGGCTGCGGGATTATGGTCAGAAAGCTCCAACTGAGGCAGCTGCAAAAACATGGTGCTTTCCTCAGTGATAAAGCACTAATTATTAATCCTGACCATCTTGGCTTTCAGCAGGACTAATTAGCTCACAATGGTGTCAGGTTAAAATAACTGTATAGTAGCGTGCTGCATGCAGTGTGCTTGTAAAGGTAGAGTAAGATAGTGTAGACATCGTGCCCCAGTGCTCAGAATGTTGCATGGCTACATCTGAGCAGCAGCATCAGCCAGGACAGCAGTCCTGGTCAGAGTCTCTCTACCTAGCTCAGACCAACACTTTTTGTGCTTCTGTGCACTCTATTCCTATGTTTCTCACTTTGCACCTGTCCTGGTTTCAGCTGGGATAGAGTTAATTCTCTTCTTAGAAGCTGGTAACTCTCAGTGTCACTGTTGCTACGCCTGCACATATGTACATTTTTTTCCTATTTAATGTAGTT
The DNA here is from genome assembly GCF_037038585.1 of Patagioenas fasciata. Classification (NCBI taxonomy): domain Eukaryota; kingdom Metazoa; phylum Chordata; class Aves; order Columbiformes; family Columbidae; genus Patagioenas; species Patagioenas fasciata. The sequence goes on from NC_092530.1 coordinate 19,622,049, forward strand.
TCTTTTTGTAGAAGACTGATATTGTCACGAGAATTTGGCATTCAGGATACGAAAATTTTCTAACTCTGAATTAACACCATGTCCATGAATGGAAATATATTCTCCCCAGACATAATAGGCCAAATGAAAAGTGTGAGTAGTGACGTTAAATACTGTGTTCTAGAAATGTAGCCATGTTCTCTGCTTGAGGTGGTGAGAAGACCAGAAGTACTTTGAAAGAAGGAAAGTGAGGTGGAAATTTGAAAGAGGAGAAAAGAAAGCAAGGGCTTGTGCATATGCATCATTCAGTGGTAGGAGGGAATGTATTGACGCCTGTAGACAAAAGATGCAAGCTAGGATTACAAAGAGCCAAGGGGAGAAGCATGCTTGGGCTCCAGGAGGTATTTTGGGAGAGAGGTACAAAGTAATGGCAGTTCAGGGTGAGGCTAGCCCTTGCAGCATCCATGTCCATGTAGCTTTCCCCAGTGATGGTGCAGGGAAAGCCCCTTGAGACCTCCTTGGGGATCGGGACTGCCAGAAGCATCAGCCCACTTCTGTCTCCTTCTGCTAATGTGGATATCAACCTGAATGCTGGTTCCCCAAATGGAGCCTCTGGGGAGGCCAGGAGGCAAAAGCCACCAATGAACCCAGGAATCCAGAGGAATGTCAGCCCTTGGAGAGGTGGTGATTTTGTCATCTCGAAATGTGTTTCTTGAGGCAAAAGCTGTGTTTGTGGGAATATGAGAGTCTTCTGTGGGGCTGGTTTGTTGGCTGTGTATGCAGTCTGTCCAGAGAGAGTTTGTTCAGCTGTGTGCTCAGAGCAGCTCCCGCCCAGTTCTTTCATGTGTTTTGGGTTAATTAGCTCTTGTTACAGCCTGACTTGCTTATAGGAAAAAATGTTACTGGGTCCTAGCACAGACAGCATTAGAGAACATTTTCACAGGATAGAGATAGGAGTACGTCTATGGCAAATAAGGATTTACATTAGATTTGTTCATGTCAGCATCTACATTAGACTTGTTCATGTCTTGAACAGAATACTAGAGTAACATTTCACCATGTGAAGATAACCAAACCACTGTGCTCAGTGCAATAATACAAACCAGAGAGATTAAGCAGCTCTCATTTCACTCTGTCACTGTGATTCTGCGGTTATCTGACAGTTAACCCACTAAAGCTTCCCCAGAGCTGCCAAAATGTGCCATGCTCACACTTCTCTTACTGCAGGCATTTCTGATTCCTGTGTCTCTTTGCTGATTGTAATTTTGTAAATGGAGATGTTAGGCATGACCTCTGAAAAGTCTCTACTAATTTATCCTCTTTCCATCACAGATCATGGAAAGACCTGTCTGTATTTTCTTTTAACTCACTTGTTTGTAAGTGCACAGATCACAATATTTCTAGCTTCTGCTGAACATCCTCTGCTTGTAGGGCATCTTAGTGTTAATGTCAAGTGCTGCGCTGGTATTACCCTGGTTTGTGTGGCTCTGTTGTAATATTGTGAGTTAGTCCAGGAAAGGTTCTTACTGATTCATTCAGTGAGAAACTGGTGGCAGATGCAACTTGCCCAAAGCCAGTGAAGTTTGGTGGCAGGCTGGTCCTGCTTGCATGAGCCTCCTGGAGCCTGTCTTGGCAGGTCTCTGCCCCAGCATGGATTGCTGTGGAGTAAGTCTGGCTTTGTAAAGAGCTCTCACCCACAGACAGATAATATCTTCTTATCCATGCTCATGTGTTCCGGATATCAATTATGTAAAAAATTTTAGCCATGCTACATGGTTTTCCTCGCAAAGGTTACATGGTTTAGGTAGGCAGGCTGTGTTTGAGTGTTTTCTTGGAATGTGTGAAAGACTTCAGAGAAGTATGACCTTGCTGTGTGACAAGATTTCTCGGTGAAAATGCTTTCACATTAAATAGCAAAGAAAGACAAGAAGTTTCTCTGAGGGCCAAATCTGTGATTCAGGTGAAGTCTGGCACTTCATTTCATCATCTCATGCCTGAGAGTGAGCTTATGCTTCTCCCTTGGAGCCATGATTTACTTATTTTCTGGCCTCTTCTTTCACCTGCTCGCCAAAGGTTCCTGGTGCTTGCTGCCAGGCACTGGTGGGTGCATACAAAGTTGTCACCTCATCCTTGGGTGCCTGTGGCCTTTGAGGATGGTAAGAACTAAAGTCAAAATTTTTGCCTGAGAAGGTTTGCTTTTGGCTTCATTTCTTCCTCCCCCAATCTGTCTATTTTTGACTGTTTGAGGGTGTGGGCTAGGGCAGGAGGGGAATTGGATATCTGGTTAGATGTATGATTTCAAATTATTGTATATTATAAATGTAAAGGGTGAAGGACAAACAGTGTGTCCTACTGAGCTGTTTGTATAGAAGAGAGCCTGCAGAGATGTGTGATAGAGCGCCTGCATCTTCCATCTCTTTTGGAGAGAGGAAATCTTCTTGGTACCTCAAGGAAGCAGGGTGAATATTATTTTTTAGCACTCAATTATTGGGACTGATTGAAGCTGTAGAAAATTTGCCATCTCAGGGATGTTTTCAATGAAATTTCACATCTTAATAGGTAGTTGTTTCTGAGAACTCTTCATATTAATACAATTCTGAACCGGAACAGACAAAAGAGTGTTTTTGTGGAAATGCCTACAAAAACATTGCTCTGTGTCTCGACCAGATCTATGTAACAGTTGCTAGGAGCCAAAAATGAGTGTGACACTTCAGAATCTGACTTGATGTGTGGGAACTAATTTTTATTTAGAAAAAATAAGATCACATGGATGCATAGATATTTTGTTTGCTTTTTTTCCACAGTTTTCCTTGCCAACTTGGGCTGGAATTAGAACAGTGTATGTCACTAAATTGCTACAAGAAACTCTGTTTTTTGATAGCTCTGACTTAGCAACCTAGAATTAAAGTCCATGTGTATCAGATGGCTTCTAAATTACTGAGGATACAGTTTATTTTTTTTTTTTCCTTCAGCAAAAGGGAACTTGTAATTTTCAGGGCAGCCTGCTGCCCTCACTTGTGTCTGTGTTAATTTTTTTGGCTGATGCTTGCCTGGGATAACAGACCTCTAACTGAGCTCGCTTTCCATGTGAAGGTAACCAGTCATCATACACTCTGCCCCAAAGTGTGTTCATCAGCTGCTTTGATTTGTGAGACTGATCTTACAGAATGAACAAACTGTTTATGCCTTGTCACGAGGTGTGGTATTAAACACTCACTCTTTCCTTATGCATGTCAGAATGTGTCATTTTTTATTATGAATGATTTAATTACCCATGGTAATTGGTTTTTCTGAGTTGTAAGAGGCAGCATTATGTTTCAAATTCTTTTGGCGAAGAGGTGTTGCTTGCTTGGAAAATCATAGTCTTTATGGGGATTTGTAATGAGAGTCAGTGCGTGGGGTGGTCCTGATTTCTCATTGATTTATTGTGTTTTTCCTTCCTACCATAATGTTCTGTGTCTTCATACAGAGTGACAACTGTCCTGTGCAACTGTGTTTGGGGGAAGCTGTCTAATGAGGGAGGGCCCTTGTTTAGAGACGAGACTGGTCAAAGATTAGGGTTGTTTTGGAGCTTGTTAGGAGAGAAGGGAGATGGAACCCCAGCATTCAGCTAACTTGACAGAGTTCAAACCCTGACCTGTTTCCTCAGGAACAGGAAGGAGTGCAATTTGAACATTGCTGCCACCAGCAAAATTATTTATGGGAAGGTCATTTTCTAACCATGTACGCTTGTTCCACTGTCTTCTGATGGCATCCTGCCCCATGGTAAGTCAGCTGGAGCAGATCACAAGGGCACAAGTACCATGCAGCAATGTGCTTAGACAAGCTTCCTCACGCAGAAGGTGCCATCTCCATGGCAATCCATCCTTGGACCAGGCAGGCACTTGCCTTATGCTTCGCTATACCTTTGACTTGCCTGTGATTCTGCTCAAATGCCTCTGAAATGAAGATAAAAGTGTGAATGTAACAGAGCCTTGTGTTTGCCAAGAAGAAAATTCAGATGTTGCAGGCATGGGGGAGACTGCGAACACTGGGAAGGATCAGGAAATCATTGGCTGACTTGCCTGGAGAATTAGGACACCAATAAAATAAGATGGTGACTGTCAGGAGCTGGTGTTTCACTGCAGCATCTATTGCAGAGAACGTACCCATAGTGCAGCTGCCCCAGTGGCTGGGAGATTTGATGGGTAAAAGCCCATCAAATATGCATGGGAACATTAATGGGGTATGCCCAGCAGCTGAAAAGGGTAGAACTGGAGATCTTTCAGTATTTCTGGTTCCTGATTCCGCTGCTTTTGCTGCTGTGTAAGCATCTTAGGATGCTGAAGCAGAGCTAAACTGTCAGTGCTTTTGTGCTCGAATAGCAATATCAAACTGATACAAACAACTTCAACCCATTTTACAAAGCTGCTTTTTAAAGAACAAGAAATCAAACTTGCTATAGACTTTGAGATCATTTAAAGAACTGAATTTTTCATTAAAAAGTATTAACATAATTAAAATACTTATTTAAGCAGGGAACAGAAAGCTAGAAATTGAAGTATCATCAAAATATTTAAAGTTTTTTCTTAGTACTTAGTACTTGATGAGATGATAAAATCTTCCTGTGTGCTCCTGTTTTTGTTTCAAATAATAATTTCTAGGTGCTGATATTTGTTGTTCCGTCCCATTTCTCTCTGCCTCAAGGGTTTATATTCGTGGCTTTCTCAAATCTGTGCAGTAAACACTGGAGTACCACAGACAACTTCCAGGATCCCAGCAGTGTAGCTGGGATCCCAGAGAGCAAATGTCAACCTATCGAGATTATGTTGTGACTGTTTATCTCAGTCCAGGGCAGGAGTGACTGCTGGGGCTGCGTGTGTTGAAATAGTCTACAACTATAACTTTTTGGCAATGCATCTCATGTAGCTGGCAGTACTGCAGTAACTTCACTTCCAGAAGCCCATCGATATTCATTCTTCTGTACCAAACAAACCAAAGGTGTACAGCCTTCTGGTACTGCAAGTAAGAATAAGCACTGCTAATTAGTTCAGACTCTGTAGGAGCTCCAGAACCTACGCCACTGAAAAGCTATTTTGCAAGCTAAAGATCACTAGAAACAGAAATCGCTTCCTTCTGATATATATACAGGGTTGAGTGATTACATTTTACTTTCTTTAACCAAAGACAGAAATCTGATTTTCAAAGTTTAGAGAGGGACACAGTGAACCCTCGTGCACAAGTGTTTGGATACCTACTCACAAGATGATAAGCCTAGCTAGGGTACTACTGGTTAATTAATAAAACGATTCAGCACTGCTTTAGCCTTCAGTTTCCTAAGGTTTTTTTTTTGTGTATAAGAGCTGACTAGTTTGTGTTTTGCCCAAGTGGGATGTGGAAAACCTTATGCTTTTGTGCATTTTGTTTTACTGTATCACTGAGCCCACTGAGGACAAGAGGAAGTGCCCAAAATAAGGTTACAGGAATGCCCTTTATTTGTAGTAATAGCTTTTTAATTCTTTGATCCCACAAGTATTTGGTTTTTGTTATGTTGGATGATCTAATGGCGTCTCCTGGTATGATGCCTTAACAGAAGAAAATAACTTGCTTCTGTGTATTTCAGACATGCTCAAATATTGTGGGTTTGGATTGAAATCCTTTATAAAGCTTTCAGTTCCACAGGGACTTACACTGGTGAGAACTGTATAAGCTCACAGCTTTTGTAATTCTAATCCTGTTAGTTAAAAGGTGGCATGCTGATAGTTTCATTTCACAGTTGAATTTTTTTAATTATCTCTGAAGATGGATTTTAGCTTCTCAATTTTGACCATCAGGTAGCATAACCTACAACACAGTACGCAGAAAGAAATTTCAAATTGAAAGTGCTTCAGGTTGTCTTTTAGCTCTAAAGCTATATTTATCTGCACAAGAAAGTTTTAACTTTGACCTAAGGGAAAGAGAACAAATCAATAAATCCAGAGAGGGTTTGCAATGTAGCACTGATATAAAATATGATTTATTAAGTCTGTAATAGCAAAAATCTGTTTAGATTCTGCTGCCTCTGGGGGAATGTAGCAGCTGAATGGTAAACTCAACTTGGTTAAAATATTTTGTGTTTTTTTGCTCCACCATAGGTAAAGGGTGATATTGAAATTTATATTGATATTGAATTGAAATATCCAAGTAGTAACTTTAATGCATGTTTATATATATATACACTTATGTATGTGTATGAATATATATTTAAATATGTGAGACACATTTTAGTGCCCATATGTAAGTATGTTATATATATGGAAGTATGTATCTAGTGTTTCCTTTATATGTATTGCTGGACAATTTCACAGGGAAGATCCATCTCCTGAAAGTTCAGGACTCCGCTGACTTCACCTGAGGTACCCTTGCCTTCAGCCAGACCCTTCCCTTTGCAGCTCTTAGCAGTCACTAGAAGACTTTCAATTTGCCTAATTACTTTTGAACTCTAAGAACCAGGTCATCTTGCAACAGTGGGACTTCTCTTATTTGTGTTTTCCTTAAATAGAGAGAAATTTATGTCTCTTTCCCCTTACCAGAGTCCTGTCCTGCCTCCTTGGCCAGGTTGGTTTTTCTGGAAGAATTCTTACTTGACCCTGAAATGACAATCCTGGAGAACCTCCTAACATGAGATCCTTCCAATGAGTTGACCATTAGCAAGTGGATGGTGACAGTCACCTGGTTGTAAAAAGTACCAGTAAGAAGCCATTAAATCTCCTTGTGAAAACTTCGTTTGAGAAAAAAGCAACCTTCACATAGAAACCCATGTTAAAAAGGCAGATAAAAGGAAGAGTGACTTTTCTGTTCTGTCTTTCTGAAGGTCTGAGTTTGTCTGAAAGAGAAATAAAGAGCAGATAAACTGATAAACTAGGAAACACCAGGAAAACTCCAGGCAAGGGCTCTCTTTTAATTTCATTTTAATTCTTGAATGACTGTCTTGTCTAGCACTATGAAATATAATGAATGTGAGAAAACTGAAAAGCTAAATGACATAGAGGAAAGTTTTAAGATGGCACTGACTGTTGGTCTGTAGGGAACAAGGCAAGAGCTGCTTAGTGGGGGACTATTACAGAACCCTGTCCCAGAGTCTGGAAAGAGTGGCATTCAAAGTGACTTTTCACCAAAATGTAACTAAATGCTCCACATCATTGAGAATTACTTGTTTTTGGGCTCAATAGATATGTTCTGGCTCAGAATGTTCTCCAGGCATCTTATCAGAGTACTTTGAACTAGGTTTTCAAATGGTTCAGTAAATGTTATGCCCATGTCATACATTAATTTAGAAGACCACAGGCTTTGAGAGTGTGCTATGTGTCCTGTTTAGTGCTTGTGTGTTGTATACAACGTTTAGGGAGTAAATTAGGCATTGGGAGATTGTAAGAAGCTTCAGGCAAACGTCTTCTGTATGCCTTGCTGGCTGACCCTAAAATGCAGAATTCCCAATCATACAGCTTTTACATACAGTTTGTCTGGTTTTGAATCCCAGGACAGAAACCCTCGCAGCTTTCTATACTGCTTCCATGAATTTACCAGCACTGTGCAGGTACTTGATTTTTAAGCAACAAAGGCTCTGCATGGGTGTCCCTGTGCAGCTTTACCCCTTACTCTCTGCACTTCACTGATTTTCAGAAAGGGTACATTTATTTAAAGCCCCAACCAAGACATCCAAATTCTTAGCTAAAACTGAGTGAGGAAACAGTGTCATGGGTTTTCACTTCAGGATGTCAGGAAGGCAGTCTTATTCTAGATGCTGAAAAAATATTGCATTTGGGTGAGACAGAGGGAAAGGGGAAAGCAATTTATTGCACTTCAAAGCTTTCAAGCTTACTAGGTAGGACAAAACATCAAACTACTGCGTATCTGGATGGAGATTCTCTTTTTCCTCTTAAAAACCTTCAAGAGCTTCAGGTATAGTCATTATAGAGGGGAGCAGAGAAACTAATCAAGGCACTGTGTCCCCATACCCTGCTCTTTGCAAGGCTCTGAAGGATTGCTGGGAGGAACTGTTGCCAAGTAGCTGTATCTGGTCGATAAAGTGGCTGATCTCTGCAGCCATGAGATCTGCAATCTGTCAGACCCAAGACATTCATCTGTTTGACAAATTATTTTTTTTTCTTCTAACAACATAGGAATTGCAGCAACTGCTTCATGTTAGAACTAAGAACATCTGTTAAATAATTTCTGAGGTGCCTGGTAAATATAAACTGGGTTTATTTTACCTCGTTGGGTGGTTGATCCTCAGAGCCCCCCTACGGGCTCAGCCTGGCCACTGAGTAGGATAAAAGACGCATACGAAAGAGCTGTACAAGGAGGTGGTACCTGTCATTCCAGAAAAGCTGGATCAGGTGCCATCTCTGGAAGTGGCTGGCACCCGTGGCTTGTTGCAGAAGCATCTAATCCTGGATTTTATGAAATTTTTGAAGACAGAGATCAAATGGGTTAGGCTGAACATGTGCATAACAGAAGATTTTTGAACACGCAGTGGGAGCAGGACTGTATTTCCAAACTGTTGTTGGGGATTTTTTTTTTTTTATGTTGTTTTTGCCAAATTCTGGACCACTGCTGAGTTTTAGGAACATCTTCAAAGAACAGCAGTGCAACTTCACAGAGAGAAATGTTACTTTTAGACTTCTTTGGAAAAAAAGAAAACCAACAAAAACCAGCAAACCAGAATAAGAAGTTCTGTGGTGAAATAACAACTTGTTCTCTTCACTATTCTCCTGTCTGCTCTTTGTCATGTATTTTCTTTTTTTCTGCTCTTAATGTCCCACTTACGCAACGTGCTGCAGGTCTAGTACCTGAGCAGTAAATGAACTAGGTAGGCAGAAGCTTGACTTTTCTGGCTAGTTATCACCTTACACCCTACCGGGACTTGACAGCTTTGAGACTCCAAACTCTTGAAAATCATGACAGTTACACTTTATTATCTGTTTTTACTGCAATACTCTTTTGCTTCTGTAACTTATTGTCGCTGTCGTGTACACTTAGGCCATGGGGCTGCAGACTGTGTCTTCTCTATTTTACATACCGCCAAGCTTGGGAAAATGAGTCAGTAAATAACATTTTCTCCTATTAGCTAAATGAGCTTTTGAGGAATTGTGGTTTTACTGAGATTGGTGGGAAAATAATAAGTTGCATAAATAATGCTGAGGAAAGGATAATGATTTTAAGATGGCCAGTAATAAGAAGAAAGATAGTAAATATCAACCCTATGTAGTGGCTATCACTTGTGGTTATCTGAGTATAAGAATAATTTCATAGAACTGAAATCTAAAATAATCTGTAGAAAATATGGGGATGTCTGACTTTTTGGTGATTATTCTTGTAAACAGTGAAAGGTGAACCGTGTACTCTGCTGTTCTTGATAGCTGTTCTGATGATAGAAGTGGTTAGCTATTGCCTTGCTGTGTTTTCCAAATGGTGTGGGTTGTCACCAGTACTGTTGTGGGTTTTTTTGGTCTCTTCTCCATTTTTGATGAGAGAACATAAAATTCTTTCACATTCAGTTTTCATGAATCTAGTGGTTACTGGGATAGTTCAGGGGATATGAAGTTTCAGCTTGGCAACATCTTGATGCAGATTCATAATCAGCAATCTGGCCAAGCGAACAATGAATATTTTGTAAGTATTTTCAAGCCACTGTGAATTACCCTATTTTATTTTAAGATTCTGTGTGTATTTGCTCCTGCCTGAGTTTATCACTTAGAATAATTTATTGCTTTGTCATTCTGATCTTCAGAAAGATGTGTTCTCTTCTGCAATTTATCTTGGAAGGTTTTTTGGCTTTCGTTTTAATTTACATAGTGTTTATAATTGCACAATATTTTGCATCTTGGAGTACTTCAAGGTATCTTTGAGAATACATGGTTTCTCCTGGCTTCTGGAGTGTCATTTCAAAACGCACAGCAGGTACTAATGGCTGCGTATTGAACACTTTCATGCACTGTATGCTTCCCACTGCAGTAAGTCATAACTGGTTAAATGGCAAGCCCTGGAGAATTTCTCAATTATTTCTAAGAAGTTCTAAACATCAGTAATGTGTACAGAATTAATGACTTATTTCTGCTCCTACATGTTTAAGAAACCACTCTGTTGTGACTTACAGGACTTTGCTCTGATAACTGGAATTGAAATGTATTCAATACAGAGTTATTTTTTTCATTCCTGAGTTTACATTTTTGTAAGTTCCATGTTTCTGTTCTTCTTCTTCTGGATCAGGGCAATTAAATGCAAAATCATATGTCTGAATTCCCTGGGAGGATGTCTGAACATCTGTTAGGGAGTCTGTGAGCATCACTGTGGCTAACGCTAGCTATGGTCTCCTTTGGCTTCAGTACTCATGAAATGTTTCAGCACTTTCAAGCATCATGAAAAAGAGAATCTCTTGTTCACTCATAGGATGATTTGAAGAGAGTTCAAACAACTCACCATATTTTATTTTTTTTCCGATGCTGATATGCCCCTTGATGATCTAAAAGAGTGAACAAACAGTGCTGTATCAAAAGTGGCAGATTACAGTAAATTAGATGCCTCTCTAAATGCCAAGGAAAAAAATACAAAGGTATCTAGAGAAATTCCAAATGCAGCCAGAAAACTACTTCGAGATTCATTCTGTGAAAGGACAAGCAAATGAATTTAGGGCTTGTAATCAAAGATAAATAAATCAGAACTGAGAGGGGGAAGGCCAGTAAAGCTCTGGGAGATGTATGAGTGATAAAGGACTAACAAAAAGGCATGACTGTGTGACATGATGTGGGAGCAGAAATGACAACTATAATAATGTGTCAGTATTGAGCCTTGGAAGAAAGGAGCAACAAGCCACTGCTGTTGTGATGACTCTGGGACAGAGGCATTTCTGGGGGTGGCAGATGTGGGTGTATGAGCAGACAACGGCAGAGCCAAGGGAAGTGCTGTAAACAGGGCGGAAATATCACAGTAGAGGCAAAAACTCTATGGGTGAAAAATCCAAGAAAAACAAAGTTGCTGACCACAAGGCAATGTTAACTTTTGGAAATCCCTTCAGAAGGTGTGAGGGCAGCACTTCCACTATCTGCCTTGACTCTCATCTCTGCACATGTTATGATACTCGATTTGCATTGTAGTTTGGGAGGGATATTGACTGGATGCCCTCATGGGTCTTTTCAGTCCCAGTAAGTAGATCACATGAAAGTCAAGGAAGGAATAAGTGTGAGGACTGTGGCAATGTGATATAATTTGCTGTTACCATAGATACTTATGACTGTATGTAAGTATTAAACTGTTATGGCTTAGCTCTGTGTGAAAAGCTACTGTGGCTCGATTTTTCCTTCATGCAAACAGCTTGGAATATTTGGACATCATTACAATAATTTGTTATCCATATCACTTGCCACTACAACCAGCTCATGAAATTAAGGATTGTAATTGGCAGCAAAACCCCAGAAGAGACAGAGGGCATTCGTGTACTAAAACTAAAAATCAGATTTGCCATACACATGCAAGCAAAAAATTGCTAAGGTAGGCAGGCCTGCATTTCTGAAACTACCCATATTTTACCTCCTTATGACAGACAAGTCCCTCATTTCTCTGAGCCCTCATTATCTTGTTGATGTGGACCTTTTTTTTTTTTTTTTTTCCTAAATTGCTTTGTAATTAGCTAATGAAGGGTGGCAGACAAGAGATAATGATCTCTGTCAGGAAATGTGTGGTTTAGCCTTCAGTAGGTGGGAGGTGTGAAGGTAAGGTTTACAGCAGTGCTATGAATATGTTCAGGATATGTGTACCCTGATCTTTTATTACAGGAACTGGTAGAATAAGAATTGTTTTGATTGCAGTCAGTGTTACGGTAGTTACAGAGACATTGCTGCAAGGTTAAGAAAGGGAAACTAAAATTAAGGTTTACTGTGGTGGATAGAAGGCAGGGGAAGAGGTGGGAGGCAGGAACAGGTGAAATAAACACCACTTCTTTTTGATGTAGAAGAGAAGCACATTAGCCCAGAGTGGTGGACCTGAGGGCTCATCATTACAGCCTAGAAAAAACAAAACCAAAAACCAACCAAATAATAATAATAAAAACACAACAAAAAAAGTTGTAGGCATTTAAGAGAGGATACAGCTTTCTACAGCTACGAATTTGATTCCTGATAGAGCAGGGAAACATATCTCACCTTTCATACATGATCAATTTCCATCATATGCTGTATTTTTTGCCCCAGCTACAGTTTTTGCAAGATTTTTCTAACTGTGATGGCTAGATGCTAGATGTTTTCTCCTGGTTTTATTGATTCCTAGTAGACACTGGCTACTCTTTGCCCTCTGTAAGATTACTGAAACTGTAGTAAAAGAGAGGAAAACTGATTCTTCCTTGGCTGTGGTGGTGGGTCCTGCCCTGGGTCCCCAGGGACTCCTGTCTTGCAGCGTGACTATATCTGTCCCTTCCTTTCAAGGACACACGTTTTTCACAACCTGAGGGAAAAAAAAAATACTTGTAGAAAGCAAAACCGAGTTGTGAACAGTGTTGGATGGTCCTAAGGCAACATGCTGCCCATAAACCAGCCAGGGCAACAATTCTCTACTTGTGATTGCTAGCATTTGTGGTTTGTGGGTCTCTTATATATGAACAATTCAATGCCAAGCACACAGTTGTGAGCATTCATGAAAACACTTCATTTACTGCTACATCCAAAATGCGTATGTCAGTTAAGAAATAATAGTAAAAAATCAACCAAACCTTCCATATGGAAATGTTATTCCTCTCTTTATATAAAAACCGATCAGTTTTTATGTGCTTGTCTCTAGGATAAAGAAGCTGCCAATCTTCAGGACAGGAAAATTATTTTGTTATCCGTCAGTCTTGTATGTTGAACTCTGTGAATTTATTGTTTTGGTGTGTAGCACTGAGCTTGCTTTATGTTTTAATAACATAAGCTATGATTTTTACTGTTTGGAAGTCAGAGACTTCAGAATTGTTTTCAAGGTTATGTAAGTTTTTTTTTTTTCTTTTAGTAATCTGAATTATTAGTTTACCAGTTGTGGTTTGTGTCTGGAGTTCCGACCCTTTTGGGAAGGTAACATGTGTCGTACTTGGCCGCAGACGGTTCAGTTGTTTGCGACGTAACAGTGAGTATTTCTGATACTGTCTGTAAAATGTTTTGGAATGAGATGGCGTAGTGTTGCCTTTCTTCTTACTGACTGACTTCAGAGGGAGAGACAAATGTTGCGAAAATGGGCCCTAGGACTGCAGGTGCCTTTTAACCCCTTGCAAACTTTGATGCTGTGGGACTACTGTGTGAGCAGAAGCAACGTACTGGACAGAAGGTCACTGCAAAGCCGAGGCATATTCAGTTCTGCCAGAAAATAGTTTTGTCCAGATATTAACTTGGATTATTCCAAACATTATATTAGCATGGACTGCAAGAGAGATCACTGGTGATATCCTGGCAAAACCTAAACTGATTTCAGAGAGCATGGCTTTGATAAGCTTGTGTATGCCACCTGCATGTAGAGCTGCTTCAGGCTGGAGACAGGCAGATTTCAGGGGCAAAAAGAGCCTGTGAACCTCCCTGCAGCCTGTGACAGAAATCCTACCAAAACTTGAACGGAATGCTGTGTTACCGAGACAGTGAAAAGAATTCACCTTACCCCAGACAGCTCAAGGACTGCCTCAGGATGTGGCTTTCCCTTGTGCAACCTTTGAAACCTTGTAGAGGTGATGGAGTAACTGGATTCAGCAATGTTCCCCATATTGCTGATGGGCTCAGTGCTTGTCAACTGGGGCTGATACCAAAGGGGATATGGTCCAGTGTTTGAGCTTTTGCCTTGCCTATGGGTTGTGCTGGGGAGAGCTGGACCTGAATCACAGGATCAGGCCTCTCTGATGGGTGATGTTTCCGAGATAAGGGACAAAAGGTGCAATTTTCCACAATGGAATTTGGTGGCATCATGCTGAGCACAGATTGCATGTGTTATGGGAGGGATCTGTAGATGCAAGCCTTGGGGGGGATGGTGACTTAATGGCCTCCTGGGCCAGAGGGAGCTCCAGGGTTAGTGTGGAAATGTCTACAGCACCTGCCTGCAGTTGACCCAGGCCAAAGTGCTGCCAGGTGCTGCCTCCAAGGCAGGAGTCTTTGGCTCCTCCATGAAGGGAACCTGGCTGCCCATGTTGAACAGTCAGGCCACCAAAATAAGACAAGTAGCAAATCAAGTTGGCATCGCAGACAAACAGTATAAAAATCCATATAGAAACTTCTGAAGTGATGCAAATGTGAATGAAAGCTAGGGCTTCATTGAGGTGTTTTGTACAAAAGTCAATCTTTTAAATAAAATAGAGGGGAATAATCCAGCTCTCCCGGGACTATGACTAAGAATTTACTTCGAGATGGGGGCATGAAACCTTGAATCCGAATGTTATCCTACTTAAAAGCCCAAATGAATAAAAGAATGAATGTGTATGAAAGGAATGTAAGCAAATTAGGCTGAGATTTAGTCATCCGGTGTTGCACATGTTCAGGGACTGTCTCATAACGTTCCTGTTACTTCTCTTGCTGCTGCTGGGGCAGCCTGAAGCCTCTGATTTTACTGGAGCAGGTTGGGCAAGGGGGAAAGTGTCAGATTTAAACACTGAAAACCATTTTAAAAATCTGAAGCTGCACATTTCTGTATTGCTTGTAATCATGGTAGTTTGTGTTCTTATTTGAGTGTGCTTTTGAGGAAAGCTAGTTCTTTCCTTTTCAGAACCATAGCAACCAGTCACTGCTGTGGGTTTTCCAACTCTGCTGTAATCTCTGTCTTGGTCCAGAAGATGGATTTAAGCTTGCACTGGAAATGACCTTTCTGTCAATCAGATCATTGGGCGGTACCTCTGATAATACATCTCTTTGCTCTCTTTAGGTCATTGCTTTTTATTTCTTTTATGTCCTCGGAGACTACTGATGATAAGTGGTAACCATGTATTATTAATCTCTCTTTCAAGGTATATACTTTGAAAACCCTGTTGTAATTTTAGTCAGCATGGACCAGAATCTTCTTCTTCCAAGCCATTAAAGAGTTAATCTTCTCACCTGCATTTTAAGATATTGGGAATATTTTTCTTTTTCACCTACCATTTATATTTGTTTATCCAATAATATTTACTTGATAACAGCACCATAGCTGCGAGACTGCTTTTCTTTGTTAGACAGATGCAGGCCCAGTATAAAGCTTCAGGCAAGTTCAACATCTGGCATTTACTGCTGTAGGCACAAAAAAGCCTCTTTGTAAATGTTGGACTGAGTGCACAAGGAGGCTGCACCTGTGTGGGTGAGCCCTTCTCCAGCAATCCTAGGGAAATTCTAGACATTTCTGGGGAAAAAAGGGTGTGAGCTGTTGTCTGGGCCACCCTTGCTAATGGTTGCTTATGATTAAGCTGTTCCTGTGGCCAGTGTGCTGGGAATGGCAGAGAACCTCATAAGACTAGCATGGACATTTCCTCTCCTCTGTCCCCAAGGGCATGCTCCTGCTGTTGGTACTGACACAATGTCCTGCTGTCAGTCACCTATGAAGCACACAGGGGTGTTTTAGCAACAGTGTATAGGTGCTAGCGAGCATACCTGGAGCTTGAGTCTGACCTGGTTAAGCACAGGGCAGGAACCAGGTTTCTCTTGTCCTTTATTTCACTCAGCTGATTCCTGGAGAAGGTATAATTTGGTATAGTAAATTCACTCTGTTTCCATGAAGAGAAATATTTCAAAAAATTGTATTTATTACAGGGTAAGAATTTGCTTCTCAGAGCATGACTTTTATAATCTTACTCTTCACAGCTTACAAGCAGTGCATGTTCCCTGGCATTCCTATTATTTTATTTTTTCTTTTATTTTCTTCTCAGTCCCCAGCTTTCTTACCTGAGGCTGCTCATCAGAAGTTCAGATGCGTGCTGAGCTTCTGTCATTGGTGATCTCCTGGTGTGAGATGGAGCTCAGCTTCCACTTTCTTCTTTGGAAAGGAAAGCCTGATTTGCTTTCTTCTGAGTGACTTCTGGAAGTTTTGCTCAGCAGTGAATACATCCTGGTGTCTCTGGCTCAGAGCATATGGAGGAGAAAGGAGTCTGTGGCCTTGTGGCTCCAAGCCCAGGAACTTATTGGAATAATAAATGTAATTTATGTGTGTATATAATAAATGCTGATATGTTAACTCACACTGTTTATTTAGAAGTTTTGCCACACACAGTAATTTTAAGCTTTTCCAAAGTTTTTGTCAATATTTCTAATGTCTTTTAGTCTTAAGAGGAAACAGAATAGTTGTTTGCTTTATTATATCAATACCTATAATAATTAAAGACCACCAAATAACAAAACAATCTCCATTAGTTATTAAACTGCTAAGTATTATCAATTAACTATCACCATTTTGACAAGCTGAAAAGAAACTCATTTAAAGGAAATACCATCTTCATGACTGAATTTTGATTGGTTTCCAGCTCATGTGAAATGATGAAAGCTGCTTTCTCCTCCTTCTCTTGATTTGGTTTTAGACCTTCTTTAGCAAAGGGCTTTGGGATATATGTGACTTTATTCTTGATGACATTTTGGATGACAGTTCTGTAAATAATTTCCCCAGGTTTATGTCAGTTCTTCAACCATTTCATTTTTGCATATCACTTAACACCATTTGATTTCCTCTTTTCTGTTTCTCAAGTCCATTGGGAAATAGCTGACCTATCAATGAATTTACAGAAATTAAGATGAAAAAGGTAAATTGAAACACAAGTCAGTGAAGCAAAGAATCAGTCATCTATGTTGCTGGGAGATACATGAGGACCATGGTCCCTCAGACACTATAAATCCATGAGCACTGGGTTGCATTGCTTTCTCTTGCATGCTGCTGAGGTCCAGCTAAAATAATTATCCTTTGCTTATTTACTATTAGGGTGCTCAGTTTGGGAGGTGAAGTCCCTTCTAGGCTCCCTGAGACAGTTTGCTTCAGAGCTCTGAGTCAGCCATGAGGTAGAGATGTGGAAAGGTGGCCTCTTCCCCACCATTGCCCAGAGATAAGGCTGAGGGTGATGAGCCACCTCTGCTCAATGCATAACTGAGGTTTACCGTGGTGTCTGGATGGTGACTCATTGCTGCAGTGAAGAAAAGAGCATTTTCATTTAGTCGTCTCCCAGAATTATAAATCACGTGCTTCAGTTGAAGGAAAAATGTGTCCAGAGAGATGCAGGACTGGTGTCAGAACAGTCTTCTTTCTGGGCTTCTTATACTTTAGGTGATCATGATTTTCAAGAAAATGACCCTCTAGTCCTTTTTGCAACCTAGAGAAGTACAGAAAATAATGAGAAATTTAAGAACTATTTAGCCCGCAGATCAGCTACCTTTCATTTACCTGCTGCTCCTGCAGGCTTCAGAACTGTCTGCTAGGCTTAAGAGCTTATAATTTATTTCAGCTGGAAGGTAAGTAATTATACTTCTCAATATGCCACCTTTTACTTTGCCTTGTTCTACGAGACTGAGTTGGCAGATTAAGGGCCTTTTCTTTAATTTATGTTCATCAACAAGCCTGTCATCAGTTTCTCTATCATTTTCTCTCTTGTACTGATAACTCTGAGCATGCGTTGCATTCTTTGGTGAGCAATGAGGGAGCCCAGATTGCTGCAGCATGAGCAGTGCTGGGTCCCTCGTGGGCTCCAGAACTGTTCCGCAAAAATCTGGCCTCTCCTAAACCCAGCCCATGTGCTTGGAGAGCGGCTAGCTAAAAACTGAGTTGCCTCAGAGGATGGTCCTATTTCCACTGAAATTTCAGTGTTTTTTTCTAAAGGTAGCAAAACATACACTATGTTTTAAGTATAGATTTAAGAGAGAGAAGATGATTAGAAAGAGAAGTTAAGTTAGTGCCATCTAATGACAGGTAGCCAGGAACAACAGTATGTTTGGTTTGCTTCTTTTTCCAATTCTTTTTGGCTACTTTCTTCTTTTGCCTTGTCCTTTGCTTCTGTTTTGTCCCTGACATGTTTACAAATGTGATTTTGCTGTAGATGTACGGGTGGTGGGATCTGGGTATATTTTTAAACTTACGAATACAATCTTAGAAATGCTCAAGTGCCTTACTCAATTTTAGAACGATTTGGTGAGAAAGCCAGGTGGCTGTGCATAATCTTCTTGTTTAAAAAAGATTTTATTTCCATAAATACTTGTAGCAGCTTCACAAAACTTACTTGTTGAAGTCTCAGATAAGAAAGGATCTTCCTGAGCATGCAAACCCCTGACATCAATTCATTTAATGTGTCATTTTTATTTTTTTTTTCCTCAATTTGCCTGGTTTTATAGTTGCGTAGTAACTTCAACTAGTTTTGAAGTGACATAGGAAAAACAAATGCATCTTTCTTCATCCTGGGAATGCCCTGGGTTTACTAGTGCTTTCTCTTTCATTGGATACTGTAGCAGCTGTGTGTGTAGATTTCATCATAAGCCAACAACTGGAGTGTTAGTCAGGCAGGAAGGGTACTGTTGTTTCTCCTGGATCACTGAGTATTTGGTGCTAGGATTTTATATCACTTTTCTTGACCATCTGTGTGAGGGCACCAAAAGGTGACACCAGAGCTGCTCCAAAAATGTGAGTCAGTGATAAACCTAGCTATGAGTATAGGCCAAAATACCATTCTGCAGACAAGATAGTTGTAGTCTTATGAATGGTATCCTAGGAAAGTAAATGTCTTTTTTTAATCAGTGAATGTCCAAAACAGGAGAAAATCAGAGATTTTGGATTATGAAGACCCTGGCAAGTGCAATACGAAGCGTATCAAGCTGCCTATCTGGATCAAGAAAGAGGTAAATCGGATAGAAAAATACTAACAGGTATTATCCAATGTTTGGAGACCAATGCACAGGGTCTCACTTGTAACCAAAAAGGCCTAATCAAGTTGGGAGTGTAAGCAAGATCCCAGATGTAGCCTAGAAGTAGACTCCAGATATCTTGAGACTCGATGTATTTCCTTACTTGCTGAAGGAACTATATCCTAAAAAGTTGAACAATTTACTTCATGGAATTGCATGGAAATTTTGGAATCCCAGAAGAGATTGTTCATTTTATTCAGCCGAGGCGCCATCCTTGCTAAGCCAGGAAAGGATCTGTGGTGTTGGTGCATCTTTGTCAGAAAATGAACTGTGACCATATGGACAAATACTTTCTGAACCGGTTAAAAGGCCAGAAAAATAAAAGTTATATGTTGAACTCATTTTCTGCTTTGAAACCTTCAACAGAACAAGCAATTGAAATTATTGAGTACTTTAAAGAGAGTTATATCAACATGGAAAAAGGCTTTACTTTGGAACTTTTTGTTAAAAAAAAAAAGCCAAAAAGCCAAAAAAAACCCCCAAAAATACTTTTGTACTACAAATGTAAATTTAGTTAAGTGTATTGCAATATCAGATAAACTTTAGCAGGTGCATTTAAAAAACAGCCAATTATCCACACATTGCATTGGATTAATGCTGATAATAAACCACTAGAACATTGAAGTAGCTCTGGCAACTGCATAAGGAAAGGAATTTATGGAAAAGGTAACTCACAAGCTTAATTTCAAACACTTAAACATCCAATATTGACACACTTCCATTTTCATAAAATAGTCTATTCATTGCATTAACATTTTCTTTGTGCTTTTACTTTCCATGAAGGCCTGTTGGGAGTAAAAGAGAGGCTAAATTCAGGGACGGTGATGATGTGTTTCCTCCCTCTTTCAGCTGGTCAGGTTAATTCTTAAGCATTTAACCATATAGTATGTGCTTCCCCAGACTGGAGGTAATTTCAACAGAGTTGTGATAGACGTGAACCTGATCTATTATATATTGTCCCTGGGAAGTCTTTTCAAAACCTGAAGGTAAATTAAATAATAGGTAAAGTCTCTTTTAAAAAACAGACATTTAAGTTTTTATTTCATCTGGAATACCCCTTTTAAGCTCACTTCCTCCTGCTATGCTTGTTTTATATTTGATTAGTTCTAGGAGATGGATTTTGACATTTAAAGTATGTGTAATAGAAAGAGAATAATGACATAGTTGGGATTACAGAAAAATATTTGCCCTTGAAAATGGTAATGCATTGTTAAATACAGGTTGCATCATATCTGAGTATAATAATATAAAAATGGAAATGTGAATGATTGTGTTGGGAATGAATAGTCTCAGAGAGCGACAGAGAAAGACAGAAGAGAAGACCTTGGCAGTTCTAGCAGTACAGTACAGCACAGCTGAAAATGGGTTTGGTAGCATGGACTCATTGTGTTTCCAAACCTGATGGTCTATATCTTATTTAAGAAAGCCCATCATACAAAAAAAGGTGCCTGAATTAATTTTTTTTTATAAAAAAAGATGCCTGAATTAAATATAACCAATGGTCTTCCAGTCAGCTCAGGCATCACACACATCTTTGGAGAAGCTCTCTGTGGGTGCCATGGTGTGTTGACTCCTCAAATGAGGGTTGTGTTTGTGTGACTGTGCTGTTACTGCTGCTGAGGGCTGTTGGGGTGAGGACCAATTTGCAGGGTGGACCATTCCCGATCTGTAGTGTGGCTCCCGTGAGAGCTGGGGTGAGCTGAGGGCTGGAACAGGAAACCAGTGCATGGGAGAAGATATAGCATCTGTTTTCCATGATAGCCAGAGTGTCATCTGCAGTGGGTGCAGCTTGGGGCGCTCTGAAGCATACAGTTCCATGTTTTTTCCTCAACTTCTCTCTCTTCCATGTAGTAGTGCACAGATGTATTTATTCCCAGTTACCAGGTCAGGGATAAACTGTGCTGAGACTAGAAAATTTGGTGAGTAGTCCTCTGGGACCTTTAGGATCAGTTGCAGTTGTTTTGGTTTGTAGGTGGCTGGGCTACTTTGCTGTTTTTAATTTAGGTCATCAAAGCTGTCTAGGGAATTTCTGGTAGACGTTTAGTTGCTTTCCCAGATTGATCTGAACTGTTTGCAACCAAGTGCTGTAGCTGGTGCCTATGCTGGAGCAGCAGTTCAGTGGCTGACAAAATTACACAAAAAAGATTAGTTTCATCTTTGCTCCCATTAATGATTCCTACCCTTAAACGTAAGCCATGTGCTGGGGTCCTTACTGTCATGCTAATGAGTGTTTATAAATGGGCTTGCTCACTGTCTTTTGGGCTGAGCTCTCTTCTGAATTGTCACACACTTACCTGGGAAGCAGAAGTCACAATGTGAGTGCATGAAGATACAGAGATAGGCAGCAGCATATTTGCTGATGACCTGCATACTTTTGCTATGTTTGTTGTATTAAGTGTCGGGACTATAGTTTTCTTGCAAATGTAGTGGTTTGTTTTGGTTTGTTTTGGTTGGTTTGTTTGCTTTTTTTGTTAGGGGAAAAAATACAAAAAAACCTCCACCGATCATTTCTGTTTTTCAGCTGTCCTTAATTTCTAGATAGTAACTGAATCGAGTTCTGTTCTAGTTGTGTTTAAGGACTAGAAAACCAAATCCTGGGAACAAGGAATTACAAACAGTGGAGACTGCTCTAACTCTCAATTCCCCATAGCCCACCGCAGCACAGTTCTTCGTGCAGTTGTTAAGGGTAGCTCTCAGAATACTGTTATTAATATGGTGGTTTGGCTAGAAGGAAAATGCAGGTGTCCTTTGTTAATAACTTTTGGTCAAACTGGAGGAAATATGAGCTTGATTCTTTGTGTCTAATATATGTGCTTGACTTACTTATCTCCTTTTGCATTTTCTCTAGTCTCTGCTATTCTGTTATTTACCTGCTAATGGAGTTTTCCCTGCACATTTTGAATGCTAGATTGCTGCTCCTAGCAGAGACATTCCTGGGGCTCATGAAAACATAGTTGTGGAGAAAGTTTGTATTGTGCCCCTGGCAAGCTCAGGGCTGCAACAAATGCAATGCATTTAAACACGTTTGCTTGTTTGTCATGCTGTAGGCTTCCACTCCTATTTTTAAAGATGTCTTTCCTATTGCTCAGGGCTTCATCCTTCCAAGCGAAAGCAGGAGCTGGTTGTCAGTGTATGGAGCACAGCTACTAATAGCTTGTGTGTGATGTGCTTCCCATCTCTAACCTGCAAAATATCTAAGAAACTCCGTATTGCTTTTCCTTTGTGGTGGGATTCGGAATTATTCATGATAAAAGATACCGTAGTGCAGCTGGGTCCTTGCCCTACTTGAATACAGCCAGCAGCTGTGTCAGGATCTGTGCTCCTACCCTGTGCACTGCCTGAATATAGGAACTGTTTTTCCTCAGATCCCAGTGAAGGTGAGTCTTGATGCGGACCTCTTGTAATCCTTTCAGGAAGGGGCTTTGGCAGCTCATTTGCTGTAGGTTGCAGGTCTCGAAGCATTCCTGGTGCTATTGCAAACCGCCTTTCCCTTGTGCTCTGCCTCTATGGGGCAGTCCTAGAATGTGACATCTCACCTTAGGGAGGCACATATTTTCCTGGCTCCCTAAAACAGTTATCCCTCACTCTAGACAAACAGGCAGTTGTTTACCTTTCCACTGACTTACAGACATGTTTACTCTATAGTGTTCTTTGCAATTTCCATAGGTGGCCTTTCAGATTTGCAAACATACTGATCTTGTGGCGTGCTGTGCCAGCTCGCATCTTGTCTTCAAAACACAAAAGTGCCTCTTCTTTTCCTTCTCTCTCTCTCCTATAACACTTGTGTTTTCTGTCATTCAGCTGTTGAGCATTCTTCAGTGTTCTTTAAACTCCTGTTTCTACATCTGTCTGATGCTGTAAAGTTTCTCTTATTTAAACCTGCAGACCTTTGTAGGCAAACTGGCTTTTCTGATGATATAACTACTCATTGTCCTGTTCAAGCAGTGGCTGTTTTCTTGGTGAAGAGGTAGAGTCCATAATTTTAGACAAAATGAATCATTTGTTCCCCAAGTGATCGACCAAGTGGTGTGCTGTTACGTGTTTCTGAGAAGGATGTCTCAGGGGCCTCCTCTGAGGCTGGTGTCTCAGAATTTCTGGAGGTAATTGTGGGAGACCTTCCCACTGTGGAAGTGGGCAGGTTAATATATACATAGATACACACACATATACACATACATACATATGTATCATGAATGCTCTAAGTCAACACAGGGTGTCTGTGATTAGACGTGCTTCTACAAAGAGCCAAAAGAATAATCTTTAGCGAATAGGGAGCTGGTTGGAAGAAGCTTGAGGCTGTTAGGAAATAAAGCTGGTAGGAGTGACTGGGAGGGACAGGAAATTAAATGATGCAGGAAATGAGTGGATGATGATGCTAAAGAACCTAAACACTAGAAGTGTTTAGCATCAGGAATGGCAAAAGTGACAGGTGTTTGAATAGAAATTTAACTTGGGGTATTTCATTCTATCCTTCAGAAACATCGTTGCTAAATGCAAAGTGGTAGCAACAGCTATAGTGACTCAATGTGGGCAAAGGTTATTTTACAGCAGAAAAAGATTAATTGTTAGACTAATAAAAATGAATACATGGTGTAAGGGCATACCTAGACTGGGTTGAATGTGTTAAATATGAATAAGCAAAACAGCGCTGTTGCTGTGGTTTGTTGGCTCCAGTTTTGTAAATGTTCCAACTCTTCTGGGCTGCTTAATTTTATGTAAGGACTTACACTGGGGTGTTGATCAGCACATCCAGCCATTAATCTGTTTTATAGGATCAGCATCACTGTTGTTGATGTCCAATAATGCATCTTTAGAAATGATAATGAGTCATAGTTGGGAATCTACAGTTATTTGTAGATACTTCTCCATGTGTTCAAATGACTTGCTGCAAGAAATCAGATATATTGCAAAAGATGCTGATGATGCTGATACTGGTTTGCATTATGGTGTGGTCAAAGTGATAAAACTGACAAACTGCAGGGAAAATGCAGACAGATTATCCCCTCATTTATCCCCAGCAAATGTTGCATGATGTTCAGAAAATTCATGCAAATGTCAGTAATATAGAAAAGAAACTGTCCAAAGTCCATCTAGATTTTTCTGTATGAGGTTACTTTTTCCCCCTTATGGATTCATTTATGCTTGAAATTTCAGGGAAATTAACCACATGCAAGATGACCATAACGTATTTGTTAGATCTGTGTTACCTCAATGGGTCACAAAGGAGCTATTTTGCAGAAAACTCATTCCTATGAAGTGACTGTTTTTGGAAGGCTCTTCAAAAACAAGTTGTGCTTCACAGAAAATGTTGTTTCTCCCATCAGTGTTCCTCTCCTCAGTTAATGAAACCATTATTAAATGTTTATCAAAACAAAACAGTTTGACTGTTTGGAAACTATTTGTCCAAAGTATAAAGAGGAACTCAGGGGGGTGGGCATGGGGAAGAGCTTGACACAAAGCAGCAAAGTCCCTGAAACTCATCCCAATTGACTTCAGTCAGCTTGTGTCTGGGAAGCTTATAGCTTATGTATTCAAATGGGGCAGAATAGTGTGGAGAGAAAGAAAGCTGAATGCAAAGGGACAAAAAGGAATAAGCCAACAGTGAATCAGGATGGAAGTTCCAAGAGGGAAGGGCTAATTTTGTATCATCAGTACCTTTCCGATACTGGTGTCCACACACCTGAAAAAGAATGACTGCCCATTACAACAGCCCTGGTTTATTCTCTGCCTTGAGGCTTTCAGACCCGTTTCCCACCCAACAGGGTACCCTTGCTCTGTACTTTACCATCAGGTGTGGAGAGAACCCTCGCCCTGGACAGCTTTAGGTTTGTAAGCGTGCTCTATGGTTCGCATAGATTGTAGTTTTATCCTGTTTCTTGTAGTAAAAAAAATTTCTTTTATATATAGAATTAATAAAAAATTCTTCCACCATACTAAAGGAACTGTGGGAGAGAGACTAGAAACTAAGAAGAAGGACTTTAAAGTAGGCACTTAATGATATTTGGGGCTTTTAAATGCATTGCTGCATGTGGGAAAGAGAAAACTGTTTCCCTCTTGGTTTTCCAATAACGAAGGAATAAAATGTCTCCTGTGTGCACTGAGCCAGCTTGTGTGGGAATGTTAGAGACATCATTGGAGTCTTCCGTGAGTAAGAACAGCAGGATGGGAGCCCCGTGGAGTAGCACTGATGTGCAGCTGGAAGAAATAATGGAAGAGTGGAAAGCAGCATCATTTAAAGAACACATCATGAAAAAGTTTTTCTACAGACGGAGATAAATTACCAGTGTGCAGTCATCCCATCAGCCAAGAGGAAAAATAAATTTTACTTATGAGAAATAATAGAGCTGCCTTTGTAGGAATGGTGCAATGCAGAGAGTGAAGTGGTCCTGATGGACTTCCCCCAAAACAAAATGTAACTGCAAATTTAGGAAGGCAGCCAAAAAAGATGGTTTTGATTCTCAGTTTGTTTTACTATTCTTTCTCCTTGCTGTACAAAGCGGTCATAATTCAGACCTGCTGTAAGTTTTGCAAAAGGATTCATCTTCATTGTCCTTGTTCATGAACAACTAATTAGTGGACATTTTGGGCTTGCACCACAAAGGGTTTTTAAACTGTTCAATATGGTGTGATTGCACCTCTGCCCTCAGTTGAACATCTTTGGGCTCCCATGTCTGTACACCCCAGTGGGGCTGAAAAATCAACTTGATTTTGGTAGTACTGTGTGGGTCTCACCTCTGTGTTTTCCCTTGGTTTTGCTCTGTCATTTCTCCACTCTGGCAGGTGCTGCTCTTCCTGCTACACTCCACTTCCACTGGTGCTGCACCATCACTCTGTTCAGTGCAATGGAGAGGAATTTTCGGAGACATGAAGCAACCTCAACGTCCTCAACACTTACTTGAATATTTACCAGGTCTTAACTTGAATTTTGATATTATATTAACAAATGAAAATCTCAGAACCATTAGAAAATTCTTGGCACTGAAATGACCTCAGATTCACCCTTGATCCTCTAATTATGCTTTCCAAGATACTATCTCATTATCTAAAACTCAACTGTGTCATTAGTTATATCTTATTTTTTGTAATTACAAGCTGTGTATTTGTCATATCTATGGAAGCAGAAAACATTAACATTATAAATCTACAGTTTATGCAACATCAGCAGGACTTGCTAATGAGCATACCTTCCTTTTTGTATCTTTTTGCATTTTTTTTTTTTCCCAAAGCAAAATCCTGTAAATGTAGATAGAGCCTGAAAATTCAAATGGTGAAGTACTCCCCCAAGGCCACCTTCTTGCTTGGTTGTTGAGATATCTGTGTCTATATTAATAGACCATGGTAATAAACTCCCTGATTTTTTTCCTTTTTTTTTTTTTTTTCTTTTTTCTTCTATTTTTAAAACACGTTGTTCTCTATCATGGTTCCACAAATTAAAATGTAAATGCAAATTTCAGAGGAAAGATTAGTGTAACTAAATAAACAATAATCTTACAAAGCATCTGTCACAATAGGAACATTTTGCACTGTGGAGGAAAGCAAAACTCTGAATTTGAGTCTCTCTTCTTTTCTTACAATTTCTGTGCAGTTGTAGGCTGGATAGTTAGCTGAGTGGTCAGCAAAACTTAGCTGTCGTGGCAGAGCAATGCATTTAGATTATGCTTTTCCAGGTCAACATCTTGATTTTGGTACACTTGATATTTGTCAGTTGTGCTCATTTTTCACATCTGTATCACACATTGTAAAATCACTGTGGATGTTTCCATGAAAACACAGCCAAACTCCAGTGACAGAGGAGCCTCATGCATGGCAAGAGGTCTTCCTTATCATAAGAAGGGTTTATCTCTGCTTCTGATACCCTCCTAAATCCTGTTTTCCCAGTCTTTCCTTTTGTCCTAGGTGTTCTCTGGATTGACTTTTTTTTTTTGGCCCCATCTACCAATTCATCTTGATTTCTCTGCACTGCTGTTTTCAGCTGAATTTAGTTCTCACTGCTGCCTAAGTTTCCATGCCTGTGATACATTCTTGGGTCCACCTGGATGTCCACATGAGTGAGCTTTACAATAGGTCATGGTTCTTTTTTAAGATCACTTTCATCTTCTTTTCTCTGAAATGCACATAGTGGGGCATTTTTCATTTATTTGCATTTTTTCTTTATTCTTGTAGTCACTAAAATGTAAAGTCATTTAAAATCTTGTATTTCAAACAAGTAAATAATTGGAGTAGGGCACCTCAGTGAAAGGTATACTTTCAGTTCAGGATACAGTAATAAATTGCAGTGCAACACTTCTTTTGCAATTGTGTATAACCTTTAAGCAATCATGCAGAAGGCTTTTAAATTAATATTAAGTGTCTCTCAGTGGCATAGTAATTAACATACATGCTCCTTTCCTCAAATTCTTGCTGGCTGTAAAGAGTAATATTTGGATCACTTTTTATTCAACAACAACACTGACTTTCAAGAGTTAGTGGATTTGTTTTTTTCTGGAAGTGAGGATGTATTTTTGCCAAGCAAAAATGATGAATGCAGTTTACTGGCTTTGTTACTTTTATGATCTGTAGATGCACAGTGTGTGTGTGAGAGCATACATAGTCCTAGTTTTATTCTTTTGTGCAGTTAGAGTAAGAAAAAAGATTTAATACTTTGATGACATCCACACCAGGAAGACTTGCAATGAATGGTAAGGAAACACTTGTAGCCACCTTATGGAAACAAGGAACTTCAGTGCAGCAGCAATTGCATATGACCATGGCCTGGTGCTACTGCAGATGGGGTTGGCTTCCTTTTTCTCTTCAGAATTTCCAGCTGATTACTTTTGTATCCGTTCAACATGCACTGGAGGAATTTCACTCATAAATCCTGTCTACATCCCTAGTCATCAAGGAGAGCAGCACAGGCGCAGGCGGTGTAGGAGTAGAAATAAAAATGTTTGAAAACTTTGCTATGTGATCTGCCTAAGGAGCTGTATAGGGTTGCAGGATTTGCTTGGGGGCATAGTGTGCCATTGGATATAGCATCCCCTGAAACACAGTTCAAACAGTTGTCTGGTGGTTTCCTAATGAAAACGCCTTGCAGTTTTTTAGGTGTTTCTGTTTTGAGTATTGTCACAGTTAGTTGGTTATTTCCCTTCCAATCCATCTTTTCTTCTGGCTGACCAAATAATGTCTTTCAATAGCATCATAACAATGCTGAAGTAATTGATTTCATTTTAAAGTAATCTTTGTCTGTTTTCACAGCTTACCTTCCCATCGTATTCTAGAGTGTGCTTTATGTATGGAGGTAATGCCAATAGTATTCCAAGGGTGTTTAAATGAAATGACAAAACATTTCAGCATTTCTGTTTGTCTGAAGCAGCCAGATTTTCTATACCCATAGGACTGAACTTATATTTGTATTTTTCTAAAACCTTCTTCAAACAATGCATTAAATTGTTCCAGATGCACAGTGTTGCTTTGCTGACAACAGCTGTCTGCTCTGGAAACAACAACATCGGTATCTAATTAGAGCTTACATTGTGAAAATTGTGTCTAGACTTTATAGAAGATATAATGATTTCTACAGAAATGGAAAAAACCCCTAGAGGATATTCATGCTGCTCCACAGGGACTGAAAAAAACCACACTGTTTCACTTTACTGAGTTATTGAGATTAAATTGAAAACTACAAAATTATGCATTTTGTAGTCCTCAGAACACCACTGGGCTATGGGTTGTTTCTAAAGGGTCATGACATGCCATCTCTCTTGGGGGACCTTTGATGGCACTTGCCCAATGGCTGAAAGCCAAGCAGTGTCCTGTGCCACCGGCTGGCTCTTCCCTGTCTTTGTGCCCCTCCAGTCTCTACAAAAAGCAGGCTCCGCACGAGGCAAAAAAAGAGCAGAACCTGACTTCCCGCTTGTTTGACAACAGATCTCCCCTAATAGGTCATGTATGCTGGCACCATCCAGAGCATTAAAAACCTGATTGGCTTGTGCCAGTGTAAATCAGGAGATGTTTCTATTGGAGATGGTGGTCCGCTGCATGAAGCTGGTTTGCTTCATTTGTGCCATCCCATAGTGAAACCCTTCACCTCAAGGACTCGAAGGAGCTGTCAGTGCCCCATCTCACGCACACCTTTGCTCTGTGGAGAGGCGAGGCTGGGAGGACTACACAGGTCTTTGCATCTGGGTATTCACCAGAAGGACATGTCAGAGTCTGCCCATGGCCCTGGGAAAAGCATAGCCTAAAGTGAATGTATTTGAGGTTTATTTTGCTGGGGTCATTCACTTTGGTGTCATCTATCTCCGGTCTTTTTAGAAAGAAATCTCCTAAAAAAACTCTGTTTTGATGACATGTGTTTTTCATATAGATCTACAGGGAACAAAGTCTTTTTATGAAAATCCTTTTGTATATTTTAATTCAAATGAAATTCATATTTAAATCATTCTCTTTAGCTAAAATGTAAATTCAGATGCTAAACTGAACCAATCTGTCTGCTGCATATGCTTTATCATCTAACTGTCTTGACAACCCTTGTTAACATTTACATAAACTGTACAGGCTAATAATAATGATGATGATGGAATTAGCTTGTTACTATCTTTGTAATGTAATATTGTTTTGTTATATAATTTTAATCTCTGTAGGAAGGAGAGCCACTATATCTTTTGAATTACTCAATGACTCTGCTTTACTATTATTAGTTATTTGTATGCACTTGTTTCTCTAGATAGCACAGAAAAGCATGCTGGTTTCCTTGCAGGATATCTAGAAAGCTGCCTGTTGTGCTTGTCATCTAAATTATTATATCATTTAATAATGATATTTTAGCATGTTTAACTGACCTTTCTCTGAAATGTATTCAGTGCTCAATTTGGTTGACAGTAACTTGCAAAGTAATTGTGGAGAACATGATCATGCATCTCATCCACTCTATATGAAGTTTTTAGAAGGCAAGTCATGGACTTGTGCAGAGAAGTCAGTGAGTCGGTGTCGAGCTACTGGGTACTCAGTAGTGCAAGGTAACAGGTTACAATGTGTGTCCTGGAGGAGTGGGGTAACAGTCACCTTACAGCCTTCAAGGTCTTGAGTTTTCTCAATTCCACTGCTCTCTTTGCTCTTTTATAAGATATGCAAATTTGGTGGTTAACATATTTATGTGTTTTTTTTTTTTTTCCATTTGTTTCTTGTCTCAGTAATATATAAAGACAAATATAGGTAATTTGAGTTGTTTATATTGAGTATGAACTGCTTAAAATCTCTAATATGGTATTTATGAAAATTTTGAAATAGAGGAGTAATCGTGGTTGCTAACCAATGTACCAGAAAGCAAAACCATCAATTTTAAATGGTTATCTGGCATATATATATATATGCTCAATAATATAGTTTCACCACGTAAAATGAACTCTTGAGCTAGTTTTAACCTCCTATTGAGGATTTTCATGAACAGTAACAACATTTAATTTTGCAAAAACCTCACCAAAAAAATGGTTTGATTTTAGTTTTCATTTCTCTTGTAAACTGATCCATTTTTAAATAATGCGAGGGAGCAAGCCATGTGACTGGCTAAAGCTTGAAATATCTGTTTTATGATTATAGCTTTTAAATTATAGGAAAAAGGAGAAATTCCCTGTAATTTTAAATTTCATTTTTATGTGTAGGGAGCAAAAATCAGTGGTGTCAAGGCATGGAATTCTAGCAATATATTACTAATAGCATAATATGGTATCATCATTGGAGGAACTTAAAAAAAGAAAATTTAAAAACCTCACTGGCCATTTTGAATGATGTGAAAGAGCTTTTCATGCCAAAAATTCTTGCATACCATACCATTTAATTCGTGCTTTCAAGGTTGTATCAGCCATGCTTGTTCTTTTCCTCTTTGCTTTCATTGAGGATCTTCAAAGCCATCGGCAGCTCTGCTGCTGGGAGCCATGCTGAGCCCACTCCTTGTGCCCAGTGTCGCTGCCTCCAGCTGGTTCCTTTCTACATGTCTGCTCCCCCTTTCACATGCTCTGGCACAAGCCTACGTATCCAAGACAAAATGTTGCCATTACATAAGGAATGTGACTTGCACAGTGCACAAGTGGTGTGTGGGTGAAGGCACATCTTGGGGAGAGCGGAGCGATGGGCTGTGTAAAAATAGGCATTGCGGTACGTGCCAAAATAAGTTATATTGTCGACTGAACAACTAAACCTAATCCCCCTTCTCCTGCCCACTTTCCTCCCCCAGCTTCTAATAACTGTAATCCAATAAAATAAATGACACGAGTTGAAAGGAAGTAGAAAGTGGCTTAATTTCTGTCACTTGTCAAATATTCAATCATTATACCTGCTGTGAATTGCATTGAAAATTGTCCACTTTTTTGAGTTTGTAAAATATTTTAATAAGCAAATGGAAGGATTGGTCAGTTCTGTGTGTGTATAGATGTGTGTGTATATATATATATAGATACACACGAAAAAATAGAAATCTACATGAAGGACCATGTTTCACTGGCGTATTTAAGGATCATTCAACTGCTTTTAAAAATGTGTTAAATAGCAAATAGGGTGGAAGTTGTGAATAGAATGGTTAAGCATGATGAATTAGTGTCAAAATGTGAAGTTGATTAGTTATTTTATATCAGCTGTAATTATGGAACATTACTGCAAATAAACTATGTACACTGGGATATACGAAAAGGTAATGTTACTGATTGCGTAAGACATTTAGACAATAAGCTCCTATTCAAATAATGCAAAAAGCAATTTTAAATCTTATGTCTTTTCACAGTTATGGTTCTATGGTCAAAACATTAAATTTGGTAGTTTTATACTACAGCTGTGATGCAGTTTAATTTTGTAGTGCTGGCAAGATAGATCTATGTATAAGAGGCTACATTTGAAAAGGTTTCTCATGATGCACTGATGTCAACAGCTACTAAGCCTGACCTTCAGATGCTGCCAGAATTTCCAGGTGCTGACAGCTATCTTTTAATATTACGCTGGCTGGAAAAATGCCATTAAAAATGCAGTCTGTAGGGATTTCCATCTTGCCCAAATCTAGAAGGTCTGTGCTTCAGCTTTGGGATTTGTGACATACATTTTCTGTATACTTTTGTCTTAAAGCTGAAGAAGAGCCGAAACTTTGCAAACCAGCTGCCATGTTACCAGCTAGCTTTGGCTCAGCCTTGGATTTTCTGAATAGAAAGAGGCTATTGTGTGCCAGGAGTTAGCAGTGTAGTGTGGGTTGATCGTGAGAAGTTCACAGTGCTAGGAGAGGGGGCAAGAAACTTGCTTTTCTCCTTAAAAAGAATGGTTTGCTGGGTTGGGTAACACCATCCTATTAAGGTGTGTGGTTTTTTTCCCAGGTCCTGAGTGACCCAAGGGAAGAATCTTGCTGGATGTGTGCCAAGAACAGTTTTATATTGCCTTGATGGTCGTCAATGGATGCTTGAGGCAGTTGAGCAACACCCACCGCAGTTTATAACTCTGCTTTGCTTTGCTCGGTGTTTCAGAGAAAGGCCAGCAGTCTTGGTGAAAGCAAGGGAGTTGGCAGGTCTTGAGCTTTCAGCACCTTGTGAGAGATCCCCACCCAAGGAACGATTTTGAGGCACCTGATAAAGAGACATGTAGCACATTCACTTTCTGAAAGGACTGTGCCATTTTGGGAACGTGCCTTCCTGAGCTACCGGTCTTCTCTTGTGCTTCTCGACCTGCTGACCTGCAGGGTTGTTGCTATGATGGGTGAGCTCTGTTTCTCTGCTGTTTACTAATTAGAAGTGCTACAGTGAAAGGCTTTTTATGAAATATATATCAGTATAGGTTAATTGCACTCAACAGACCTGTGTGTGATTACATAAATCACCAATTATTTTAAATGATGACTGTGATTTGATGAGCTTGACTATTGAGCATCTTTGGGGAGCAAGGAAGACTTTCAACGATTTGTTTGGCATAAAGAAGCTTAATCCTAATGCTTCGCTGTTCAGGTTTGTGACACATTTGCCTAGTCTCAGTTTACAAAATCAGAGTCAGTGGGCCAGTTTTTCAAATCATTGAGATCCAGGTAAATTGCTTGTGACTTTATGAAATCTTAGCCTGGGAGGCACAAAAGGCTGCATGAAAACAAACACAGGAGTTAGTTACCCTGTTGTCTGCAGACTGACAGCCTGGCCAGAGGCTGGAATATACCTGAAGGCATTGGAGAAAGCATATGCTATACTGACCTGAACTTTCTAGCAAAGAAGATAACTCACACATGGCATAACTCACACATGACATCTTCTTATCGTAAATATTGTGATCATACTGGGATTTTTTTTTCGTAACTCCTCCCAGTGTTGTGTCAGTCAGAAGCCTGCGACTGACTCATCCCCACATCTGGGTATTGACGTCATTGTGATGCGCTTTTCATTTCTAGCGTGAATGTTCCATTCTCTCCAGTAGGGAATTTAAAATGAATACATGATGCCATTTATTATTGATGAGAAGTAAATGAACTAGAAAAACGACACTCATGGGCTTTCCAACTCATTCTCCATTGCGTTGAACATATTGGACATCAGAGCCTGTCAACACAGTCATCTGAAAATGTCTCCTTCAGTGTTTCACTCCTAAGAGCCTGAATTATTCATCAGAGATTTTACGATGTTAACATATTCTTATGATCACATTGAATTTAATTCTAGTGTATGAAAAAGCAAGTTGACTCTTTCTGTTTGCATAAAAACAGATAACTGTATTAATGCTTTATGAGCCACCCTTCTAAATCCATCATAGCAAGTTACAGCAGAAGGAAGCATGAAGAAATGTCAGATCACACAAAATGAAAATGTTTATAATAGCTGAGGTGATCATGAAGCACTAGTGAAGAAGCTTCTAGTTCTTGGATGAGTGGCATGCAATAACAGATGCCTGGATTTAGGAAGCTGAAGTGTTTTATTCTGCGGGAAGGGGAGTGTGCAGCGGAGTGACCTCTGTGCTCAGGTTCACACGTGCAGTGCATGTCACAGCACCATGGCCAGAGGAGGAGGAATTGCACTGGGCAAGATGAAAGACTTTGGGGCACAACAGAAAGCTAGAAAGGCCTGGAGCTGTGATTCAGTTCCTGCTTGGTAAAAGGGTGGGAGGTTTATTTTCTATTTTTGTTGGTTTGTTTACTTGGAATTTTTTTTGAGACAAAATAAACATATTCTAGAGAGTTTCTCTGAGCTGATGTTCAGAGGCTTCTTTACCACTGACACTGTGACAAGGGACATAGTAAAAGTAAATTGATTTTTCGGGGGGGAGAAATTACATTGTTGTGTCAGTGGGCAAAGTGCACTCATGAATTTTTCTGAAATTGATCGAAAGTATTGTAATTATAGGACTATTTACAAACTTGAAAATGAGTTTTCAGTGTCAGCGTTTACACACGTATATAACAGTAGATGATGTAATGTATTTAGTTCTGCATATGTAGGATTGTTTTAACCTACAAAGTGGAGGTTGGCATGTTGGAGCAAAGCTCTGAGCCAGAATCCATGCAATTCATCTGCTTCAAGTGTTCACTTGGAGGGAGAAGATAATTTTGTTCATATAAGTTCAAAATGTTTGTTTCCATGTAGCCATAGAACATCATGATGTTCATTTCCCCTTCAGCTCAGAATTGACTTCTCACATTAAGGAAACTTGTGGTCCTGCTGAGGTAGGTGGCTGCATGGTTTCATAGAGAAAAGGAATAGTTTTTCTGACTGTTCACATGCTCTTACATTCAGGGAGATGACCAGTGCTGTGGACAAAGCTAAATATTTAGACATAGTGTGAACAGAGCTCAGGAAATGCATTTTGAGTCCCAAGTGCCTCTCAAATACTGAACATCACTGCTTATGGGGAAAAAAAACCAAAACAAACCATCTCTTAAATGTACTGGCATCATATAAATATGGGTCAAGCATGAATTTATCTTAGATACTAAATCAAAAGATAAGCATAAAGTAGGCTAAATATCAGGATTGTTGGTTGTGTTTTAGGTTTTGTTTGTTTGGTTTTGGGGCTGGGTTTTCTTAGAGGGGGACATACACAGGGTTTTTTGTTCACCTGCCTGTTTTCTTTCTTTCTGTTGGGTTTTAGTTTGAATCAGACTGAACCAAATTTTTAAAAGAACTTCTGTGGTTTGGAATTACTTAGAAAAGTTTATTTAAGAAATCGCAGCCCCCAGGCCTTCTTGAATAAGATGTATCCAGTGACTGATATTTGCACAAAGACGGTTTAGAGGATGTCAGCAGAGGGATAAGGGGATGTGTCAAATCTAAATTGTGCGACACCGTAAGGAGCCAGGAGTGTCTCTTGTCCATCTGCCTCTGCCTTCATCAATTTTAAAGCCCTCTGCAGTTGGTTGTGTGAATCTCACCCATAAACCTAATGGCCTGGTTAAAATCTGGGCTTTCTAGTTCACAGCCAGAGCAGAATTTCCTCAGGCATTGTCTGCCCAGGAGCCGTGGGCAAAGGATCTTCTTATGTCCTTGTTTGGAGGCGGTGGGTAAATCTGCTGGAGCTGTCAGCAGGAGCCCTGAGAAGCTGAGCAAAAATTAAACTGTCCAGTGTTCTCAGGGGTGAAATCCTTTTAGCAGACCACTGGCTTTTTCCACTGACTTTTACTAGACTAAGCAAAACAGCAGCATGGTAATTATAATCTGTCTGTTTTGAAAACTCTTTATTACTCTCTTGCTACCCAGCAAGCATAGGCTTTTGATATGTATATTGAAAATACATATATGAGAAGCATTAGAGGTGTTTGCATGTCTATAGTACTGTAATTCAATTTGGAATATTAAAGTAAAAGCTATTTTAAAATATTTGCTGCCTAGGGATACATGAGTATTTCTGGCGACCAATGATAGGACCCAAGAGAATGTCAGGAAGATGTGCCAGGGGAGGTTTAGGTTGGACATTAGGAAAAGGTTCTTCACCCAGAGGGTGGTGAACACTGGAACAGGCTCCACAGGGAAGTGTCACGGCCCCAAGCCTGACAGTGTTCAAGAAATGATTGGGCACCCTTAGACACAGGGTGTAATGGTTGGATTTGTTCTATGCAGGGACAGGAGTTGGACTTGATGATCCTTGTTGGTCCATTCCAACTCAGGATATTCTATGACTCTATGACTTTTGTTATAGGAACATTTATGTAAAACTAATTAATCTCAAATTTTCATATTTTGTGAATGTGAAATTCAGCATATATATTTGATAATTGTTGGGAAGGGGTGCTGTATTGTGCTGACTGTTAATTATTGCATTGGTATTGCATCTCTTTGGTAACAAAATCACGACAGGAATGTATGTCTAAGCTTGAATGCTGCATATTTCCACATAAGGTTTGCAAATATGGTGCTATCAAATGTTTTGCAAAGAAATTAATAAGTAATGCTAAATTTGACACCTTTTTTTGCACTACTCCTACCTATTTTGCGGGCACAAAAAAAGCTAAAATAAGTAAAAAAAAAAAAAATTCATTGCTATTACTGTCCTTAGATTTTCTCTGGTGTTTAGCTTTGAAACAATTATATTTTAAAAGCCCTCACTGTGTCTTAAGTTAATAATTTTAGCACATTTTCATGAGGTTTTGAAAGCCATGAATGTCTGTGGTGTAAAAGAGATGGAGAAAAGGCTACAGTAGATTTCTTAAGACCATTTTATGAGGAAAGAAGGCAGTACTGAAGTCTTTCTATCCAGTAGAAGCATCAAAGCTTCAAGCCCTGTGTGGTGTGACTTCTGCCAAAGCAGTATGACACTTTTCAGAACAAAGCAAGCCCTCCCCACATACCCTTTGGATGTGAATATCACCTCCATGATGTATGATGACTTGTGAAGCTCGAGGAAAACAACCTCCTCTTGTTTCAATGAATGCTTTTTGGCTTTTCATTTTCTGTTCGTGTATTTGGAAATTGTTACTTCTCAGTTCTGCCCTGTTCACTCCTAACTTCTAGGTTGCTCGCAGACTTTCACAGTTTGAACTGCTCCATCACGCTAATTTTTAAGACAACGGGTTTTTAAAGTGCGGTTTAAAGTCAATTGTACAGATTTGATTTGTGTATGAAGAGTTGTTTCTTGTCTCTAGAATTTCTCATAGCATATTACTGGAAAAGAAGGGGCACCAGCAATATCTCCTCTTTAAAACTGCTCCTGTTTGCAAGGTGAAGAACTAAAGACACCAACACTGACCCACTTCCCAAGGGCCCCAGGATGGGAACAACTCCTGGAACAACCTACATATGAGGAGATTCAATGGATGTGAAAGCCAAACAGATCAAACCCAAACTACAAATGAACAAATGAGCAAAACCCCTCTGTTCTTGGGTTTCTTATCAGCATGTTGCTTTCTAGAAACTCCATCTTCTGCACTTTGCTTTGTACAAGAATAACCGATTCTTGCAACAGTTGTTTTTTATATATTGATTTAAACTGCAGGTTTAATATATAACTAGCACATAACATATTCTAGGAATACAGTGTTATGTTAAAATATGATTGAGAACTGCAGTTTAATGCGTAACATCTATTTAAAGTAGCCACATAATTTATTGGAGCCGAGATTGTACAGAAATAGTTCTGAAGTTTCATTATAATTCCTGTAGGCAGACCTCTGATCTAGCTAACCAAGTGAGTGCTATTTTGGTAGGAAAAATCCTAATGCTTTCCTCTTTGTGAATTACAGGGGAATAAAAGGGGCATACTTACCTTGTGAATCAAAGGATGATATTTATTTTTCAACTATTCTGGGGCTTGATTTTCTTGAAGCTTAAAACAGAACTTTGAGAGTTTTTCACCTTAACAAAATGCTGGTTTTCTAGAAACCTAAAGGTTTCTGATCCCATGTATTCTGACAGTTTTTCTTGTAGGGTTGTTTTTGTCTAAACTGTGATTTTTTCAGCCCATTCTGTAAATGCGTACCAGACCTCTTGTGCAAATCCACAGTACACGTTTAGCAGCTCTGAACAAAGTAAGTGTCTGTAGGCTCTGCATTGTGGTAGTCCTTCACAAATCATCCTGATATCTTAAAAGCCAAGTTTCATCTCTGAAATGCCAAATTGTTGCTTTTTATAGAGAGATATTTAAAGCCGATTCAAAGTAGCTATAAATTGAAGCCTCAGCCACTGAGTTTCTCTCTCCAAGGTGGCTTTGAAAAACACCTGCTCACAGCCCTGGCCTTTCAAGCTATAGAAACCGCAGCAAAATACAGAGACTTGAAAACTGTTGTGAACATCTTTGCTCTTCATCATAGCAGCAATCCAGTGATGCATGTGATGCAGGTGGTTCTTCATTTACCTGCATCTACATGTACATTAGTCTATGGAAAACTCTTGGCTCCCACTTTTCTTGACTATCTGAAAGGCTCTGAATGTGCAGAAAAAAGTGAGCAGAGAGATGGCAGTGAGAGCTGCTATCTGCCCTGTAAAACACATCCCTGCAGTGTGTGTTAGATACAAGATCAGATCTTGGAGCACATGCAGCTGTGTTCCTGGGTTTCAGAGAACCAGTAAAACTTCTGCAAATAGCTTGTGTTTTTTTTGGTTGGTTTGTTGTTGTTAGGTTTTGGTGGTGTTGTTTTGTTTTGTTTGTTTTCCTTAGCACTTCATATGCTGCTAACAAGAGCGGCCAGCAAGCTGCTGAGATCTGCAGCATGATTTTGGCAGATTTCCTTGATAGAGGTTGAAAAAGCTTGAACTCCACTCTGCACCTCTCCTTCCCTTGCTAGAAAAAGGATAGTTAACCTCTGCTATCTGTAAATGTGAGAAATAGTTGAGGAACTTGCCTAAAGCTCCATGCCATGAGAAAGCTTCTTTGGGCAAAGTCATCGAATATGTGTGGGGAAGGAAATAGCTCAGACTGTAGCCAAGGAGAGCTACGAGTCTAATCCTGGTTCTGTCTAGAGACAAAGTTTTCATTCCATTATAATTTTTTCCCCAGTAAAAGATGTGACTGCTGAACTCTCTGACATGTTTCAGAAATACCCATTGCTTTTATGTGATCTGGTGGTTTTGGGGAGAAATATTCTTAAAAGCTTTCCTTTTTTTGTGAAGAGACTTTCTGATTAGAGCTCTTCTACAAAAAGATGCTTTCTGCTACTTTTGGTGTTGTGGAAAGGGAATAATCAGGATTTTTCACCTTCAATTGTGAAGTTGATGCCCAAGAACCACGTTGATGTGACAGAGAACAGGGTGTTAGGTAAAACACTTGGGCAACAAAAGGGTCATGTGCAAGTTAGACTAACAGGAAAGCCTGAGTCTTCTTTTGTCCTCCTTTCCAGGACAAATCTGTCCTCCATCAGAACAAATGACCTGGTTAAAGTTTTCCCTAGATTTACCTCAAGTGTTTTCATAAGCATACATATACTTGACAAGAATTTGGGGCTTTTTCCTAACAGAAAAGCATCTTAATTATTACCCTTATAGAGATGCATCATTGTGTAATTTGTAAGGAATTTAAGGGTCTTGGAAAAATCTTTGTTTTGAAACCTGCACTGCATTTTGTATGAAGAGTTGTAACTTTCTATAACTGTGCATCCTGGCAAGTGTTCAGATAATTTCTGTGACCTTTTTGCTGAATGGAAGTATTGCAGATCTGACTAGATAAAGATAATCTCTCTTGTAATACCATACAACACCATAAATTCTTGTTGACTTGATAATCAAGAGTTACCTTGTAAGTTGACAGCCAACTTGATGTGGAACAGTGAGCCTCAAACAGCTGGACTCCTGCAGGGCATTTAAATTGGGCACATCACCATGGTCATTTCATTATCTATAGATATTCTGTTTGCATGTAGGGTTGTATGACATCTTTGTTTAGATGAAGCTGTATCCCCTATGCAGTTTGTCCCTAACTGTGTAGGACTGAGCAAGTCCTGGCAATAAAAACACGAAGCTGAGATCTGTGATCTGGGTTTTCTCCCTGCCTCTAAAGCCAGCACTGTGTGACTCTGAGTAGGATATTTCATTTTTTTCTGTGCTGTTTTTTCCATCTCTGCAACTGCAAAATAAATCACTGTTGCTTGCAGAGGATTTTGAGAATGCAGATGTGTTAACATTGATCAGATCCCTTTGTAGGAAAACCCTTGGAAGGGCTACACAGAAGTTTGAGAAGACTGCAGCTGGTATGGCTCCATACTGGGTTCAGAAAGTCTTTTGGCACAGGCCCTGTTATGAATGAACAGGAAGGACCTGTATGGTGGGTACTCAGTTACAAGCCATGGAAGCTGATCTGCTGGCCTGGGTGGTGCTGATGGGTGGATGAAACACTCTTGCCCTTTCCTTGTATAAATCTGCAGCTGATGCCCTCCTTCTTGAGCCTCGCATACATTGAAAATTATTTTGGTAGTGTGAGCGGCCAGCTGAAAAATCATTGCTTTTGTGCCTAGGATTTGCTATTATGTGTTTGGTGGTCTATAATGCAGCAGCATTGACTGTTAAAAATAATTTCAGCCTTCAGCACATGCAACTGCAAAAAGGCCTGTGCTCTCCGTGGCACTGGAGAAGTGCTGGCAGGCTGCTCTGGGAACACAGCACCATTCACATGCAAATGCTCTTTGTCTTATCAAACCGGTACACTGAAACTCATCGCTGAAGTAGGTGTAGCAAAAAATTTTGGCATGCCTTGTGTTATATCAGTAGAAATTTGAAAACTGCCTGTAAATGTAGAAGTAACTGTGCTAGCAAGCTGTGTGAATTCAGTGGATAACACACTAAGAAGAAATACCTAATGAATGATTTCTAAATACTGAGCATGATAAAATGTAAATATTCAATCACTTGTAACACAGACTTTGTAGCTGCAATGTACCTATGTTGGAGCATAGCCCTTCATT
Organism: Patagioenas fasciata; assembly: GCF_037038585.1. NCBI lineage: Eukaryota > Metazoa > Chordata > Aves > Columbiformes > Columbidae > Patagioenas > Patagioenas fasciata. The sequence continues at coordinate 19,662,693 of NC_092530.1, forward strand.
TTGAAGAGTACAAACAAGCAGACAGCAAAAATGGACTGGAGTCATCTCTTCAAGTACAGAAGGATCTCAGGATCTGACGTGGCTGCAGGGAGGTTGCTTTGGTGCCAAAGAAAGCAATAGAAAAACTTGCATGGACTTTAGAGAGAGGGGCTCTGAGTGTGAATATGCATTTGCCCTCAAATCCTGTAACTCAGAAGTTCTTTACCATGGGAATTGTTGAGTGTAGCTGTGTAATTGACAGTGTGTCGGTGAAAGCACCTGTAGTAGGAGGACAAATAGAAGTAAGGAGGTAGGAATGGAACAAATTCTGAGATCAATGGTGACATTCCTGTGCCAGCCTGTCAAATTAATAGCAGAGGCAAAAACTAGCACAGAACACTAAAAAGCAGATTGTGTTAAGTCATCTGAACTGCTCTGGTTTATATATGGTACCATGGAAAGTGAGTTTGGAAATGATTTAATTTTCCACTGTGCACACAAAGGGTCCTGAAAATAGCACAAATACTTGAGCAGATTTGCTTAAAAACCTGAAAATTTTCCGTTCTCTGAGACTTTCTTTCGTTGTGGTTTAAAATAAATCACATTTCCATGCATTTTGGTTTCTTTGGGCATCATGGGAGATTATAAACTACTTCATATGCAGAGTGACATTTCAGATGTGGGTGTATGGGGCCCTCGCATACATTTTACCGCTATTTACTTTATCGCTTACTTCATCTGTATGTGACCTGTCTCCATCAGTGGAACTTGACATGTTCTACAAAGTTCCTGCAGGCTCCAGTTCGCTGAGAGGACCTATTTCTTCATTAAACTGTTAATACGTGGGTGCTATCACTCAGCTTCTCAGCAGTAGCTGCTAAGGCTCTAAACACTCTTTGTGACTCTTTGATCCCAAGCCACTTACTGATTCTTGTATGTCTGATGGTGGCTGTAGTTTGAACCAACCAACCAAATCAAGGAGGCCAGATGAGACTTGTGGAGATCAGAGAGCCTTAAGCATGAGCCCTGTAGTACCACTGAGGAGGTGGTTAGAGTCAGAGCTGTTTTAGAGGCTCCTGGGATAGCTGACAATTTCCTGGGACAGGCAAATACTGAGCTCAACAGTATTTGGGCTGCCTTTGTGACATTGTAAGATGCATCTAGTGGGGTGCCTGATTCACCTTCCCGGGTAGGGCAGAGGAGGCTGGGAAGAAAGAAAAACGGCCAAAGGAGTTAAGTAGAAAGGCTGAAAAGGAAAAAGAGACAAGGTGCTGGGTCTGTGCAGCTGAAGATGGCACTTCCTTGCTTGTGAAGTACCACCAAATACCGCCCAGCTCTGGAAGTGGGAAGAAATATGATTATTTGAAGTGTGTGATACTAAAGAAATGCTGAGACCCTGAAGAACATGCCGACTTCAGAGTCTCCCAACCTACAGCTGCCTTTTAGCAAATAAACCCACTGATCCTTTAGGTAACAGTCAGTCGTGGAGCAACACCTGTAAACTGGTTAAATGTCACAGCATTTAAAACAGAAGTTTTCCACTGTACATCTCATAACAGTAAAGCCAACTTTTGCGATAACGTCTAGCAGTTAGTCATAAATGCTCTGTGAGCACAGAAGAATACAATCACCCATGCCATGTAGTTTATGATCAAATTTGTCCCCATAACACCTTGCTCAGAGTTAGGGAAATCTGAGACCGGTATTTTTTTCAATGCCTCACCTGCATATTGGCAGTTTTTATACCAGTGACCCACAGCCAGGACACCTCGATCAGTCTCACATGAGAGCTGTATCGGGGTACGATCAGGCAAAGAACATACTCTGCTCCTTTGGGAAGAGATCACAGCTATTACCTAGTCATGGAGATCTGTCCCCAAAGACAATATTCAAATACATCTATTGATATCATTCCAACTTCAATAAATAGACAAGGGGACATTCCTGTGCCTTCTCTTAACAAGTTTTACTCACCTATTGCTTCTTCTCAACTGTAGTATCATATTTTTGCAAACAAATAATTTGCCTACTGCTATCTAGTAATTCTTACTAGAAATTTTTTTCCTCAGGATACTGTGAGAGACATTTCTTTATTATTAACGTCAATGATACTCTGCAAACTAAGAATACCTCTCATATAACTGAAAATCTTTCTTGGGCTACCAGTGGAAGATATAATTTTGAATTAAAGATTGAGATATTGACAAAAATACAATAAAATTCAGTTGAATATAATAAGCAATAGCTGCATGCATCCAGCACGAATCCCACTTTCTTGTTTACAGAGGTTCATGATTTAGTCACACACTCGCAGAACAGTCCAATTATAAAAAAGCACCCTAGCATAACTTTTTTTTTCTCCAAGTGCTTTAAACTGGGGAACTGTCTGAGTAATTTTCTTCTGAGTAGTAGTAATTACCCAGGTTTATACTTAGTGACTTTCCTTTTATTAAGGTTTAGATACAATACTGTATTTTGAATCCCATTATTCTTTTCATCCTTAGCATTAAGCATAATGTTAGTCAGCCAGCTAAGAGCCATAGGATGAGCACAAAGCGGTTTGCTTTGCTTGGGGAGGAAAAACATGATTGACGTTTATCAGTGGTTAATAAATTCTGTGGCTAAAGTCAATCTGCAGCAGCAGCAAAGATTGTTTTTTAATGCTGTTTCCTCAGTAAATGACATTATAGAATTTCCTTGATTATTCATTTTTCTGGCTTTGAAAATTTCTAATTTATTTTGGAAGCTGGGTGATAATGAGCTTGCAGGCAGCTTATCACGTAATTTCTGACTGGAAACAACACTGGTCTGTGATTGTATTTTTGCTTCTGATAGTGTTTGCTTGCCTTATGCTTTACCAAGTGTTAAGGTAAAAAATACGCTTAATGGTAGCTGGGAGCCCTGCTTGTGCTCCACTGGAGGGAAGATGAGTTTAGGGGTGTCTTATCTATCAACATGCCCCTAATAACAGTTATAAATCTCTTTGTGAAACCTGTGCAGTGGGATGTGGCCGTGGGAAAGTAGCTGTGCAGCTGACATGCTGGACTATGTGATAATGAATTCCCATTGGTGGCAAAGGGATCATATTCATCTTGCCCAATATTTCTTTTCCCACATCAAATGGACTTGGAAAGTGACCACCACATTCTCTGTGCTGAGGCTCCAGGGCAGGGGTGTCAAACTCATTTTCACCAGGGGCCACATCAGCCTCGTGGTTGGCTTCGAAAGGCCGGATGTAATTTTAGGACTGTATAAATGTAGGAATAGTTACATGGAGCTCATGGTCTGACTATGGCAATTTTCCTGTCAGCAGCATAGTCACCATTGCAGTCAGATGTGGGTAGAATACGTGTCTCTAGAAATCAGCAATTTTACATGCATTTCCAGTAGTTTTCCCAAATAGTCTGTACTAAATGAAATGTATTGGTTTGTTGACCCAGCTTTTATCGTAAAGAGCAGGATTTTCAAATAATCATGCATCAAAAAGGATTACATTTTGGAAAGCACTGCTATCAATAAAATAAGCAACTAAAACATCATATTCCAATATTCTCACAGCAAGTACATTTAAAATTCAGGTTGTATTGGGGACTAGAACAGCAATGAATACCCTGAGACAGGATTGAGACTAGACTTTGGCAAATCAGAGGGATTATCTCAATGTTCACAGCAGATTTAGTCCTTTCCATGAGTGGTTCCCACCTTATTCCTCAGAAAGCTTTAGCACACAGACCACAAACTTAACTTTTGTTACACAAGACAAAACCAGATATTCATACTTAAGGGAACTATCATAGCAACTTACACACATTTGTTTATGAGCTTATAGAGCAGGTATAAAGGTGACTACACAGCTCATGCAGGCTCTAGAGTGGGGGTCAGTTGCTAACTTGGCTTCCTTCTTCCAAAAAAATATTTACTGTCAACAATAGTGGGGTTTTTTGTTTTCTTTTGTTTTGTTTGACTTCTTTATATACTTGCCTTTGCTGGTCATGAGAGGTGCATGTAGAGTTGTATCATGCTGTATGCCAGAGCAGGTACTTGTTTGCCACAGCTAACATCTGAAGCGTGAAGACATTGCTCCACGAGGGTGTTGTGTTGATTTTGAGGCTTAGGATACAGATGAAGAAAAGTTTGATTTATTTGTTCTGGATAATTACAGAGATTTATTTATGTGAAGTAGGCTGTTTTCTCCCTGCCTCACCATTTGAGGTGTCTGATTTAGCTAGTGAAGACGGGAGACCTTGGGCTGTACTGGAGTCAGCAGAGAAGGAAGGTCTCCTCTCTCCTCTGGGATACTGCTTGGTGTGTCTGTGCACCCACCTGATGCTTCATTGCCTTAGTCTGCTCCATTGTCAACAACATATCTGAAGACCTTTCTGATTATCCCTGCCTAGCTATGGCCACCAACACATGCATATATAGATATACACGGGCTGTTACAGGATGCCGGTTGCTTTAGAGAGGACAACACTTGAGAGTGACTCCCTGTGTGGGTATATCTGTAAATGTGGAGGTGCAGGGGCTGTGGCAAACAGTTGGGGCTGACCCAGGGATTGCACCAGCACTACAGGGTCTTTTCAGCACGTTTACAGCAATGTATCCAGTATGTTCTCCTCTACTTCCTGGTGTGACAAGTAATTTCAAAATAACAGCATAGACATCCTTTAGGTATAGAGTGAAGAGGAGATTGAAAAAGGTAGAACTGGGTTTTTATAGAAATCTGCACCTCTCTGTAATAAAATATCAAATGTTATGAAGTTAATTCAGCCTCATGAAGTGAAGTCAGTCTCATTTTTAGTCCTTGTAAGGTCAGACGATGATAATGTAAAGGAAAACCTATTCTAGACTTTTGTTCAGGCATTGCAGTTACTTCATTAGCCTTTATTTCTTCTCACTTCTACTCTCTGACAGCTTCTCAAGTCTCAGGTGCTTCCTTTTTGAAATGCTTTGATGTGCTCATTTGCCTGACAAACTGTTTAAGGTCTTAATCTTAATTTAACATTTGTAGATACCCATAGAGAATTTTGTTAATGAAGTCTTTAAAGTACTAAATGAAGTTCTAGTTTTCATCATGACTAAAGTTTTATTCTTGCCATGATTTTCCTTTGGAAAGATGTTCCTATTTGACATCTAGGAAATTTTAATTCCTACAAAGCAGCAAGGGGCTCTTAGGGCTAGGGATGTAATTAAATATTTCTTTGGGGAGCCTTTTGTTAAAACAATAGGAATATGACATAATTGAAAAGGACTTTTCAATGAAAGAAGCCTTTATATCTCAGAGGCATGAGAGCAAGTGGTTACCGAACTTCAGATTAAGAGTGTTTCTGTAAATCAATGTGTAGTACCCTGTTTTCTGGATTGAAGCTGTGGTTTTCCCTATTTCAAGGTTGGTGTATGGTACTGAAATTGAACTGAGGGTTGCTCAGAAACTATATTCATTAATTTTGGAGCTACTGATGATGATAGCAATCTGAATTCCTTAGTCTGTAATATGGGGCTGATGGAAATAATTCATTGCAATGTTGTAGCATGCATTTCAGATCCATAATATGAGAGACAGTGGCTATAAAAGCCTCCTTGAGGCAGAAGGAAGAGATGTATATAAGAGGAAAACGTTGACATTAAGAGGAAGAAAACGTTTCCAAAAGGCTTGTGAAACTAGGAAACCACATCTGCCTTATTGTTAAGAATATTTGGGGCTATTATGGGAGTCCCGCTCTGGTGCTTAGGGATGTATTGCAGCCTGGAGGGGAGACAGAACCAAGAAGAGCACAGATGACAGAGCAAGGCACCCTCGCTGTCCTCTTTGTCTTCCCTGACATTGGTGTACGCAAATTTTGCTGTGGTCTGAAACTGCCTTCTACTTGAATCAAACAAAATATTTCTTTGCTACAGTGATGTTTGCATTAAAAAAAAAAAAAAAAAGAATCCAGTAACAGCTTTCCTGGCAGTGTGACTAGCATAAATGTACTGCCAGTTTCAAGGCATCTTTCATAACCTTGGTCACAGCAGACTAGTCAAAATGTCATCTCTTTCTGAAAATCCAAACCAACAATTTCTTTTCAAGGGGAAACTTTAAGGAAAATAATACTTCTGAAATGTAGCGTTTGCTATTGCTTTTAATCTGCCAACAACTGGCAGTGGTTTTTGTGTGCGTGTTTTTTCCTCTTAAGTGCTTTCCCGCACAACTGAAATAATGTAAATAATTTATTTACATGACCTAATGTGATGTAAAGTAATTCTATCTGGCTAATGTGTTGATTCTTAATTTTTAAAATAAAAGTATTTTGCCTCTGTCTGAAGTTAAGGCTCAGTGTGCGTAGCCCCCCACCACCCAAAGGAAGGCGTTTAAATGCTAATGCAGGTTCATTCTTTAGACAGGGACTGAGTGATCTTTGAAAGTGAGAAAGCTGCATCAAGAGGTTTGACAAGGTTCATTAAGTCCAATTACAAAATTCATTTTAACTCTAGACGTCCTATCTCTTTTATCTCCAAGCAAAAAAATTAAGAAGTTTCATCGCGTACAAGTAAATACATATTTTAAATGTATTATGGAAGCAAATAATATTTGTGTTAAATTCATCTGCTTGTATAATAACTGGTATCCCTTAGAGATTCTGATCAGGCATTAGGTAGGACCAGCTTGGTCATAATGCAGTGTAACATTGGATGTGTGATTATCCATTTTCCACAGTGGGAATTTTATCAAGTGAATTAAAATAAAAACTATTTTCGGAAGAGTTACGAAAGATCTTTTTTGAAGAGTTCTGTTTTATGAGCAGTGCAGCCTTGGCACATGCTCAAAACCATGACTCAGCACCTTTACATTGAGGGATTTTTAGTGGTTTGCTTAACTACTTCTGCAAGTTTTATTCATTTTAGGTTCATATTATTTTCAGTTGTTGATTCTCAGCCTTGGGGAATAACCTCCTCCACCTTGCTCCTAGTATTTTGAAAACTGAAATATTCACTCGGTTTTTTGATTGCAGAGTATGAGTTTTGTGAGACTCATAATGATGCGGACGTTTATAACATTAGTAAATCCAGATGTAAAATTCAAGTGTTAGGCAGCTCCTACGTGCTATGGCTCTTAAGGCTGCTTCTAAATCTCTTTTTGCACCAATGAACCAGCCAAGCACGCAGGGTTTGTTTTGCCATGGTAGATGTCTTGTGGGGCCAGGCCTTTTCCCTGATGCCTGCCTGTTTTCTCCACAGTACAGCTTATCTGTGCGAAATGGTGCAGCCATTGTGCAAAACCTTTAAATAAACATGTATTTTGGAGTGAATGCTGGTGCGGGGACTGGGGTGATGGCTTTTCAAAGTGCTGGATTGTAGATGTTCAAACATGGCGTTTGAGTGGCCGCTGCTGCAGAGCGAATACCACGTGCCTGCAAAGTTATTCATTGGGAAAGGTAAATCCGTTCTCTAATGTTTTTTATTGCGTTTATCCCAATTACATGCAATTCATATAAAAGGATTTTGGGAATTGTAAAACACACAAAGCAGAGTTTTATATGAACAAATAATACTGAAGGTAATGACACGTTTCAGGGAATAGAGATGCCCATTGTGCTCTCACTCTACGTCTTGTACATAATGAGTTTAGGAGAGTTTTTAATTTTCGAATTGGTGATGTTCAAAACTTCGCTGAAAGTTGCAGTTGCTTATTTCTCAGTCCAGTGGCATGGGTCATTAGGTACTGCAGCTTTTTTGCTGTCCCACAAGAAATATATTTCCACAAGTTTTAAATGTTATTCATTGGTACTGACCTTGCAGTAACAGTATTTGCCAGAAGAAACTCAAGTTTTAAGGCTTCATAATTTTCAGCTTAAATCATTTTGGAACCCTGCATTAAAGGGGAAAACCCTCACAAGACATATATTTCACAACTGTAATTTCAAAAATAATGTTCTAATCTGAAGAAAAAGCTTAATAAATAGGAAAACCCGCAGGGAACCCCTTAGCATCCAAAATCAAGCCAGCCCAGTGACTCAGATATTATTAATTGTTGCTTAGTGTTCTTAAAGATCTTTCTCTGAGACTATCTTGAAAGACCAATAATTCAATGAAATAAGCCATACTTTTCCTGTCTTAGGTAGGATAGACCTTAAAGCTAACTGTACAAAACGTAGCCTCATAATCTTTAAACATTAAATAAGCATTTTGTGTAGGCAGTGCTGTAATGGAGGCCCTGGTGTGTGTTTCTTCACCCCTCTGTGAGTACTCAGCCAATTATTTTGGTGAGTCCCACCCAGAGGAACAGAAATAAGCACATTCCTTTTAGTAGAAATGGCTCAGTAACTTTTAGATGTTGACAAAATTAAACTTCTGACTACGAATTCTTGGGGTAAGTACACTTCATCATTCCTCAACTGTTGTCTAAAATTTGACCCAAGTGTTTCCTGCTGATAGAAATACCACTTCCTTCATTTTGCATATATTCAGAATCAGTACCTTATGTCTGCAGCTTGGACAGCGCATGCCATTCCGTGAAGAAAAGAACAAACTAACACAAAATTTGTTCTTCCCAGTGATACTGTTTGGAGGTTCAGCTCTCTTTTTGCTGCCTTTACTGCTGTCACCCAGGATTGAAAGCTTTAGATATCCCAGGGCTGCAGCAAGGGCTTTCAGACACTTGGATGAGGACTGCAAAGATGCATCAGAACAGTCTGGGCAATGACTTCTGGGAGGATCCTGAAAAAATAAAGTATGACTAATGGACGTGAGTTCCTTTCTCTTCCCTTTTGGCAGTCATTTGTGGTAACACAAAGTAAGTATAAATCCTGGCGCCAAGACAAAACCCTAGTGAGCTATGCTTGCTTTAAGAGATCTTAAAGCCAAGAGAGAACTTGAAGGGCTTCCCTGTTTGAACTAAAGCTCGAAGCTTAAGCCAGACCTTGCGGGACTGCAGCTACCTGCTCCATAGCTGAAGCTGTGAGGTGAGCTCACGGACCTTCTTTGTTGCAGGTTTGTGGAACGGTTTGCACACTCAGATCTGAGCAGGGTGGGTGTTTTGCTGGATGTGTTGTCCCAAAATTGGGATCTACACTCAGTATGTGAGGGACTGAATAACACAGAGTGAAGATAATTGTTTATGTCTGCGCGGAGGTGAGTGCTAGGTGGTGACTCCACAAAGCTAGAATGTCTTAACTAACACGTGCAAAACATTTGTATGCTTCAAGCAGTAATTGGTACTTTGTACAGTTACGCTTGGTCAGCCTCCTCCCTGTTTGCTCCTACAATTTCCAACTTCAAGTTAGAGCATCCTCTCTTCACTACTCTATCCATTGGGGAAGGGGCTTTTGTTGGCAGGGGCCTTTCCCTACCTGAGGGTGTATTTATTCAAGTTATTCTCTCTTTGACTTTATCAAAGACCTTGTTCTCTTCATACTTCTCTTGGTGTTTCCTTGTTTGGTTAATTTATGGTGTCATTTTGTTCCTGCTTTCAGGTTCATGTCTTGTCGATTATTCTAAAAATGTTGAGTAGTGTCCGTTATCTTTATTTCTTGTATACTTCCAACAAAAGGGGTGGTGAGGAGCTCTCTCCTGGGCTGCCTTGCATCTCCTGACCTAGGGGCTTCACTGCCAGCTGGAGAGGTGACATCCTGGTGTGTGGGAATGAGCCTTGCTGAGCATCTGGACTCTCCTGAGACCAGCATGGGTCATGTCTGTGATGCTGAGCAAAACAGATGTGACAAAATCACTAGGATCAGTAGTATGTGGAGAGTTTGGTAAGTGGGTCAGAGGGATCCAATGAAAAACAGAGACTGGAAGAGTGGGTGTTTCAGCCTGGTGATGAGCTGAGATGTGCCCAACGTCTTGCTCAGCCCAGGCATTGTCTCCTATTTTGGATAAGATGCCTTGGCTCCTGTGAATTGATTGTGTGGGGGTGCTGAACTACATTTCCTGCCCCATCTGCTTTGGTGTTATTGAGGATTAAGATTTTATTATAGATCTGCCCTGTGCTTGTTCTTGTTGAAAGCATCCTTCAAATCAGTTCTATCTACAGGGGGTGTTTTTTCTGTTTAGTTTAAACCTGCTGTTTCTATCTGAAATCAAAATATTTGAAATAATCCCTTTCAGAATTAAAATGTCATCTTATGATTTCTGTATGAAGATTTAAACTGATAATACCTTAAATTTACATAAAACAAATATTTAAGCATCAGACTTTTTCTATTAACATCTAAAGAAGGCTACAACCCAGGATTTAACTGACTAAACACGTGAAATTATGCTTAATTGTAACCCGTTTTCGTTCAGAAGAGCAGCTATCATCAGTCCTTTCTTAGGCAAAGATGTAGGTGAGATGAGGTCTCTTCTAGCCCTTTGATCGTATTGTGAGCAGCAACAATAGGCTCAAATCACTAACTATGGAGATAATTTTCTTCATATGATGACTCTCATTTAAATGTAAATCATGTTTGATGTGTTTTGTTGTTGTTTTTTTTTTTTTTTTGTAGCCAGTGCACCTACTAAAATACTCTCTTTCTATATTGATAATTGAAATCCAGCTTTGATCCAAAAGCAGTTTGACTGAAATCGCAGGTAAAAATACTCAACTAACCAATAGGAAACATAAGAATTAGGGAAAAGTATAGTTGCTAACCATGGTGTAGTATCAGCATAAAACCAGTTGAAGTTACTGTAATGACACGAACAGTGGTAACTCTTACTAGTCAATCAGAATCAACCTTTTTCTTCACAGAATCACAGAATATCAGGGGTTGGAAGGGACCTCGAAAGTTCAGCCAATCCAATCTCCCCGCCAGAGCAGGAGCACCCAGATGAGGTTCCACAGGAAGGTGTCCAGGCGGGTTTGAATGTCTGCAGAGAAGGAGACTCCACAACCTCCCTGAGCAGCTTGGTCCAGGCTCTGTCACCCTCACTGTGAAGAAGTTTATTCTCATATTTAAGTGGAACCTCCTGTGTTCCAGTTTGAACCCATTGCCCCTTGTCCTGTAATTTATTGTCACGGAGAAGAGCCTGGCTCCATCCTCGTGATACCCTTTACATATTGATAACCAGTAATGAGGTCACCCCTCAGTCTCCTCCAAGCTAAAGAGCCCCAGCTCCCTCAGCCTTTCCTCATAAAGGGAGACGCTCCGCTCCCTTGATCACCTTTGTTGCCCTGTGCTGGACTCTCTTCAGCAGTTCCCTGTCCTTGTGGAACTGAGTGGCCCAGAACTGGACACAACACGTAACTAGAATTGTTAGGGTTAACAACAGTTACTTAAATGAGAACGTTTTGGCTGCAGTCAGTGGCTCCTAGGGCAAATTTCTATGCTTTATATAGTGTTCACTCTATCATTTTCTTCTCTTCAAATGCCCAAATTGGGTTTCACATGCCTTGCTTTGGAGGTGAAGGGGGAAGCTGATGCTGCTGTGTAGAATTCCTGTGAGTTTAATGTGTTTGCTGTACCCTACCTTGGTGGCAGAGAACCTGCCACTTTACACCCAGTTTGATTTCAGCCCAGGTCCAACTTCCACAGGATGAATATCTGAGTGTGGTGGAGAATATTCTTGCCTGCTCTTTCTGGCTGTGAAAACACCTAATTTTTCACTCTTCGCTCTATTCTGTTTTCTTTCTATAAAAATCTACAGATCACAAATTGCCCGTGCTGACTTTTTAACTAGAAAACAGTGATGTGCTCATATCTTCCTGCTCCGGCAGGGGGATTAGACTAGATGATCTATCGAGGTCCCTTCCAATCCCTAACATTCTGTGATCTTGGGATTTAAGATGTCACCAGTTGAATCAATATAACAGATTGAAGGTAAACAGGTGGCACGTTGAAAATGCACTCTTGATCTGTGCTACTCTGAGTTTCTCAGTGTCCACTGGAGAAAATGCAGTTCTGTGTCAAATTTGTGCTCTGTCTCACCAAAAGATCAAAACGAGAGTTAATCTTCTGCACTCTGTGAAAATGTGTGTGGGAATTGCTCTGTTGTGGGCCGTTGGGTTGGATTTTTGTGGTGGGCTGGTTTTTTTCTGGATCACCAATTGTGCCATTTGTTATGAATTAGAGGTTTTAAACCAGGCTTCTGGAAATACACAGCTATCTTCTTACTGTTTTGTTACTGTTGCCTTGCATGCCATGAAGCCATTTAAGGGAAAACTGGAAGCCATTTTCTGTGAAATAATAGTTTTCCTTTGCTTTAGTTAATAGTACCCAGTATTACTGAAACTGGGTTTAAATAGCCTTTTGTTCTGTTTTTTGGGGTTCTATTTGCTGCTTCCAGCTCAATCCCATTTAAGAAGTTCTAGGGTAAGGGTCAGACATAGCCCGTCCCCCACGCCTCTGTCTCTCCCTCAAACCAAGAACCATACAGAGGAAAAGTTGTCCAGTACAGTGTCTATATTGCAGTGAAAATGCAACTGCAGTCTACGCAGCCATACTTTCAAAGACTAAAACAAATAGAACTAACACTTTTAATTGTGCGCAGACTGAGAAAAAGACTTGTAGTTGAATCTGATATATAACCTCTGCAGTTCAATCTTCGCTAGTTACTTCTTTCCAAGATCTGTAACCACTGTACTGTTCCCATTTCTGTCCAACAGTTAATTACATTGTTTCACTGACAAAGTATTATTAAGCAACTGCAGTCTACTTTAATAGCTAGTTCTCTAATTAAATACCTGTAATGGTTTTGTTCTCGGTCCTGGACTTCAGGCATCTAATTTGCTGCTATCCAGTGTCTCGCATCTTTTATGTATTTTTTTTCTTCTCAGAGATGTTTGTTGTGGAAAACCTGTTCTCCAACTGTTAAGGTAGGGTTGGAAATACCAGGGATAAGGTCCCCCCTTCCTGCAGAGGAAGCAGGTGCCTTTTTTTGCTGTACCCAGTAACACCCAGGAGTTGCCCAGGGCACATTTGCTTTGACCATGCCATTCTGCAGGGTCACCTTTTGCCATGTGGAGAGCTGCACACCTTCATCGCTTGTCTCATCAGGCTGTGTTTCCCAGACACAACCTGTAGCTCTCTGTGCCCTCCAGTGAAGTAACCACAGACATTTCTACCTTCTGCATGCACACATAACTCGAGGAGGATGCTCTGAAATGGGCATCCTCAGTGTGGGTTCAATGCGCTGGGTACATGAACTGAGGGAACAGGCTGCTCTTCGATCTTCTTGAATTTACTTAGTACCAGCAGAGTCCATGGGTATGATCCAGATATTGTACCCTCATGCAAGGAATACATATTTGTCTTAAACAGAATTGTAACTGGCTTGTTTTAAAGGAGTAGTTGTGGAGTCAGCATAGGTGGCTTTTCTTCCTAAAGCCATATAAATCTCTGTTGGGCTCCTTTGTCAGATGCAGAAAGAATCTAGCATGCTCAAAGTCATAGGCTCAGAGTTTTGCCTGTGAAAAGGAGGTCTGGAGAAACTGGGCTTAAAGTAGACATAAAAATTGCAAAAATACCCTGAGTAAAACCCTGTTCTGTGTCTCAGTCACAGCAGTTTGAAATTGAGTTATGTTTTTGAACTTTTTTTTTTTTGGTAGTTTTTTGGGTTTTCTTAAAGATTGTTCAAAGTAGTTGTGTAGCAGCTCAACTGCAGTGTTAAGCTTGGCCTGCAGTACACTGAAAAATGTATTAATAATGGTACAGAATCTTAAATGCCCTGACATTATCCTGCTGCTGCACTGGCTTTAAAATTTTACACATTTCAGGTGAACAGCAACTTAACTCTTAATTAAAATCACTAAGCAAATGCAGATTGTATTTAATTTAAATATTTATATAATTTGTTAAAGCTTTCAAAATAGATAAAATGTTGAACGGCAAAACTGCTACCATCTGAATGATAATTTTACTTCTGAGCCCAATTAAGAAACTAGTCAGGAATACAGCTAATAAGTTGCTGTGTTTGAGGAAATATTTTATAATGTTGTATATTCAGAGAATATTTAAAAAGAGTGTTCTCAAGCAAAAGGGATAGTTTAGAAAAAATATTGCTACTTGTGATAGTATTTTAAAATCTTCCATCGTCACTTCGTTTGCTGGGAGTCACAGTTCTTCGCGTTATCCTGAATAGAACTGCAAAAAATATATAGTGAACTAACAAGCTATGCAAACATATCAACATGCCAATCCACTTGATTTTTATAGTGCTTAACATGTTTAATCAAAACACATGATTATTACAGTTATCTTAATTAGTCAACACATATAAAGTTAAACATGCATGTAAATGTTTTCAGAGTAGAAGTATAAGCCTGCATAGAGAACATTTTTATGGTCTTAAGTATGCTCCTATCTGTAAAGAAATTCTTTGCATTGAAATCTATCACAATATTCCCTGCAGCAATATTGTTTTGTAATCAGTATATCCTTTGACACAGCATTTTCTTCAGTGTGGTTCAGCTATGAGTAACCGCGACCAAGCTTGATGAGTTCAAACTCTTGGTTTCTGACTCCTGTTTTACTCCTTGCTAGATCTTTTCATTTTGGGACACCATTTGCCTATCACATTTGTCTGTCACATACCTAAAGGCAATTAGATCCTACAGACTTTAGGATGATTTAATGTAACTCTAGGTTTCATTTTGCAAAAACGTTAATGTAGCCCAAATGACCTGAAATCTATGAAGTATTTCAGGACTGGATTTGAAGCTTCTGGAAATCTGTTTGACAGTGTCTCATGTTTTTCAGTGTATCAACAAGTTCTCCTGCAATTGAAAGGCTCCTTGTGTCTTTCATACAGCTGTTCCAACAGTGCCTCTTAACTTGCCTTACAGTCTTCCATTGATTTTTACTCTGTATTATGGAAACTGTAAGAGCTGCAAGATATTTTCTGTTTTTCCTTTACAATATTACTAACTATTTTGTGAATTGTTTTAATTTGTATTTCCTGTCTATTTGCACACTGCTGTTTAGGCTGGAATATAGCATGTATTAATTTTTTCTTGGCCTCATTACATTTTGTTCTTTGCTTCACTGCAGCAGCTGTCCTGTTAGTCCATAAATCTCATCTATTCTAATCACTGTAAATTCTCTGTTTCCTCTAGCTTGTGTCACCATCAAGACTAGTCACTTTGGAAATGGCATTTCGGAAGGGTCATTTTATATAACATATAAGAGGAGCCATTGTGCAGTGCTGGTGCTTAAGGCTGAGGGTTTATCACTCAGCCTCTAAGCAGCTGGCAAGGTCTGTTCTCCGTTTACAGGCTGATTTTGGTAGCTATTGTGTGCCGAGGTGGTCACCAAAGTGAGCGTCTTTGGCCTCAAACTAGTAGCACAGCAAAGTCTTCGCTGGGATTTGTGATCTGTATGCGGTAAAAATGACATCATATTTGTGGGGTGGTCTCATAAAGGAGAGTTCAAAGTCAGTTTTGTTGGAAAAAAGTCTTTTTGAAGACAGATGTTTTGTGGCACTTAGAAACAGGCAGTGATGCAGAACCAAGAACACGCAATGGCTATTCCACCCCAGGATCCTCTTGTACGAGAACACAATGTGCAAGTCTCCTGTGCCTCGTGCTTGGCTTTTTCCCTTCTTCCAAGAGCACAGATGGTTTGGTACTTGGTATGTTGATATAGGTCTGTGGTTTAGCTGAGATCAGTCATGTTCAATAATTTTCCCTTGTTTTCATGTTTATAGGTGCCAGTGCCTCCACTATGCTCTTGTCTCTGTGCTGATCCTGCTTTGGGGCTGCTTTGATGGCACAGACACTGTGTGCTGCAACCAACGTGCGGCTGCTAATAGTCTTCCTTGTACTGCTGATGCTTCTTCGCCTCCTTCCCACTCATTTAGCGCTTCTGTATTGTGTTAGATATCCGCAGGAAACTCTTGGGCAGAGATATTAATCTTCCTTGGATGCCTGTACAGCCTCTGGCAGAATGAGCTTTGGCTGGTGCTGCTTTGATGATCTGGGGTCTGTGTGAGTGGATAGGGTGCACTGTCAAGTTTTGTCATTTTATTTTCTTAGGCTGTGCAGCAGTGATGTTTTGGAGCAAGAGCTATTTCAGCTCCTCAAACTATTGCGCTCTCCCCTGGCCTGGGCCCCGTGCTGGACTGACTCCCCTGGTCAGCCGCACTGTGTTCCACTATACATATAGTGGCTCATGGCTACAATTCACACTTGAAAGAGGATACTATTCACTGTCTTGGATAAATGAGCTTCATATTCATCAATTAGAATAACAGGATGAAAGCTAGATACTAGTATTTCTTTTTCTTCAATACCTCCATCCTGTTTTTCATTTCTTTCTGATATTTCAGATGTATGTCTGATGATGCTGTAGACATAACCAGGGAGAATGAGTGGTGATAGAAACATGTTAAGTTTTGGTTGGATTACTGAAGGGCAGTTTCCAAAGCCTTATGATACTACTATAACAAAATTCAACTTGGCTGTTTCGTAGATGTTTGAATTAATTAATGTATTTATTTAATTTTGTGAGATTTGCTAGCTTTTTAATGACCTTTTGTATTTGTTTCTATTTGTGGGTAACTCAGTTTACTTACTTTTCGAGCCCAGGATGCTGCAATGTCATGTGTCATGCTACGCTGGCTTTGATAGTCCACTGGTGATTGCAGAAGGTAGAAATCCTTCCTGTTGCACAGAAATATGCTGTTATATTCCCTTCAGCTAATTTTTCAGATATGTTACTCTAATTACCAAAGTTAATGCTTGGAGGTCTGATTCCTGAAAACCTTTGGTGACAGATTAAAGCTTCCTGGCTGGAGCTGGTTTGCTGTGTTTGCAAAGGAGCAGTTCAAACAAGTGTGAGCTTACATCAGTTGAACCCAGAGGAGAAATGCAGATGTAAACCAGACTAAATAAACAAGTAAAGTGGAGAGTAGTCTGAGCTCTTTCTGGTGCTTGTATAATGAAAGTTGCTCGTATTTGAAGTTGTTAATTGTGGGCAATTTTTCCTTGGTGTTGTGAGGTTTGAATTATTTAGAACTATGTTTGATGATAAAATGCTAAAACCTCAACAAATTCTGAGTAAGCTGCAGTTGACCAAGTCATCCAGTAAATAGAATTTTATCTAATGGACTAATTTAATGGGGCTGTTTGAAATGTACTGTGTAGAAGCCACAGATAGAGTTAAATTTCAAGGACGAATATAATTTTTAATGCTTTCTTCTCCCTCTCTCTCTCTTCCCTGAAAGGACTCTGTAGAGTATTTGAATTTCCTCCCTGGTGAACAGTTCAGCTTTGTGCCATCCACAAGTGCAAAGTGCTTCGAAAAGAGCCCACTGAAGGCATGCTGGTGAGACCCCGAGTCACGGACGGAGCAAACTTTCCTGGCCTATCGTCACAACCCTGGCCTCAAATCCTCTTTGGAGCAGCTACCAAAGAGGCTGAACTTTGTTGTTTTCTGCTGTGCTGCCTGGCACCTTTTCCAAAGGCTGATGGAAACCTGCGTTTAGGTCACACCGCGTGAGAGTGAGATACCCGCCCTGCTCCCTGACAGCCTCTCCCTGCTTCATCCGCATCAGCAGCACCAGATGTGCAGGCAGCTGCAAAGAGCTTCCTTCCCTGAGCACAGGTGCTCTCTTTCAAGAAAAAAAGTAAGTGTTGGTCAGTAAATGAAGGGCGAATATATTACCGTATGTTCAGATTTAAAAAAAAATGCTGCTCCTTGGGGGCAGGAGCCGGGGCGAAGGCAGATCAGAAGTCTGGCAGGAGTTGGGGTGGCTGGATTAGGAAAGTGGTAATGCCAGTCCTCTACCTTTAATGTGTCTGGCAAGGCAGCTCTCCCAGATGAGGTGAGATGAGGTGAATCCAAGACTCTCTTTTTAGGAAGGGTTACTTGGTTTAAAATGCTTTACTAGCAAATACAACTTCTGACTTCTTGTAACTTTTAACTAGCTCCAGTTCACCTTTGCCTTTATTTTACGTTGAAAAGTACTTTACCTGAAGTGTTCTCATCAGCCATACACAGAATAGTTTAGTGTTCATCTGTCTCATTTCTTTACTGTCCAAGGTGAATCTCAGGGGACTAAAACTCTGAACCAAGTGGCTTCAGGCTATTCATCTGGAAAACAGAAACACTTAGACCTTTGTGAAGAAAATAATTTAGTAATCAGTGCAAGAGACTTGTCTCTAAGCCAACTCATTTAGAAAAATTGCCAGTGTAATAATTACAAACATTTTATCATAATGCTGATGATGTCTTTCCATTATTACCAGCATTTCTTCTTCCCTGCAGCTACAGGACTGAGCTGGTTTTGCATCCTCTTCCCTGGTCCTGCATTAGAAATACTTTTTCATTTGAGGTCAGCTCTGCAGAGCTGTACATTTATTTTTCTGAAACTTTCCCTGCAGACTGATGCACCTAAACCATTGGGAAATGAGGAAGATGTTGTTACTGCATGGCTACCATCTAGTATTTGGTTAAGTCCATTAAAGAAAAAACTTTAAAAATATGTTTATTCCAGGAATGGTGTTAAAGATAATATGTAGGGTGTTATGCAAGTTCTGCTCAAGGAAAACTTTTTGGTTTTCCTCTCCTGGCAGGGATAGGAATGATTCGTTAGCATTTTTCCAAAAATTCATGAGAAAATAACTTTCTGGTAGAAAAACAAAAAAAAAACCTTAACAGCGCTGACCCATTATTGCTTGTAGATATTGACAGGATTTGGAATTTTGGAGAGCGTAACTATTTCCATTAAAAATCCATGGTTGCTGCTTAGTAGTAAAAATGTTGTGAAGAGCTACACGGGTTGTTGCTGGAGGAGCATTTCTCCCTATGATGACTGCTCCGTGCTTCTCTCAGGAGAGAACACCCCCCCATACTTACTAATGTGCTCCATGCAGTCATCTACAGGATTTATCAACTGCTCTGCAGTTGATAAATCCCAGAGGGTGTAAGTTAGGATGTCCTGACATCAATGTTCAGAGACCAAGAGGAAGGGATGCCACCTCCAGCTGGACTTTATACTGAGCTATTTGTCTCTGAAAGTGTCAGCAGATTTAGATTACTTCTGCTGTTGTCTACAAGTTCCTCCTGCATGTTCTGTGATGGTTAAGGTCCTTGGAGGTTTTGGATCACTTATGTTTCTCAGTGTAGCTACAGATTGTGAACATAAGGGTTGCATCAAGTATATTCAGTAATGAATTAAAAGGCAGAGGTTCCCTTACCATCTGTGTACTTTGGGTAGAAAAATTCCTGCTGACTTGGCATTTCTTGCTACTGAAAAAGATAATGTGGTCAGGTAGCTGAGTGTTAACTTGAAGCTTGCCAGCTTTTTCACTTCACGTACAATTGCTGCTGCCCTGCTGCTGCCAGTGCCAAAGAGCATTTTGTTAGATGACTTAATCTGATTCTATCAGGAACCATTTGTGGATTCAAATACAGATGTAGGATGATACATTTTTTTTTTTGAAAAAAAAAGAGTTAATTTACATTAATTCAAAACATGCTCATCATGAAACAGCCCTTATCCTGTCCCTGATATGCTCTGAAGTCATGTCTAAGTAGGTTGTGCACATAGTCTAAACTATGCAGGACAGTGACTTCACTTTTATTATTTGCAACAAATCTTCTTAGACCATGATGGCTAAAATAAAAAAGGCCAGCTCTTTTTTTTTTTTTTTTTTAATGTTGAAACTCTCTCCATATCTCTTTGCAGTTTATTCTTTATTGTGTGATGACTTTCTGTACAGACTGAACCATACGGCAGCGGTTTGAGGCTGGTATTTCAAAACCTCAAGAGTTATAATGAAGTGCCAAAACCTTAGATAGACCTGGCTAACATGGACAAACTGTAGTATCTTCTGATCACTTCTAGTTAGTACTCCTAAAAAAAAAAAAAAAAAAAAATATATATATATATATATGGTCTCAGACTTTTCTAAAGCAGTTGCGGCTAAAGGAATAACCGTCTGGAAACTGGCTGAGGAAACTTCCTGCAGCACCACAGTTTTGGAATAGGAACAGAAACCTGTGAGCAATGGGTCCCGTCCTCTTGCTTCAGTGGAGTGATGCTGAAAACTTTTAGCCGATATGTGGTGTTCATTAAACCCAAGAGGAAAAAATAGGCAGCTGGAGTTTTATTTCCTGAGCAACAGTATGGATTAGTGCAAGGAAAACCCCAGCAAAACATAATGTTTATTTCTTCTTTGTCTACACAACCCATTTCTGATTCTTGTGGGATTGGTCTGAGATTTGTTCTCATCCTATTCTCAGACTACAAATATTGTTGACTCATCATTAGTTGCTTCATTAGATGAAGTTTCCTGTGTTCTGCCAAGCAATGGCAATAGGAAACCTGTGCTTCTAGGGAACAGAAGCAAGCTGGAAATGTTAATGCCTTTTCCTCTGTATAACATCCACAGGTTTGCCAGTTTCTTTTTTATCACCAAGTACATAGAAGCAGCTGTGTTATTAGGGTGGAGAACAACAAAGCAAGCACAGGGCCTGCCTTCAGATCATGAAATATCTAGGTTTAAGTCTTCAGGGAATCTGGACAGTGCTCTGCTTGACTGAAGAGCAGATCCTAGGTACAGTAAACCCATTACCAAAGAAATCACGTCCTTCTGACTTGTACCTGGCTCAATAAATGATGCCTGAGACACGTAGTCAGACCTCATTACTCTCCCTTGATTTGTGCCCGTGCTCAGCAATGTGGATGAGTACTTTCCCTCTCTTGTCTTTTCTAGGGGTTTATGAACTGTGGAATAGCTGTTGCTTGTCCACTGTGAAAGTGGATGAGCTAAATATTTAGCAGTGGGTTTTTTTGGTACCAACATTAGAGCCTGGAAATGGGCTACTGCGTTTCAGGTTTGTGTTGGGTCCTTCCTTTGTTCCAGCTCCCTACCAATAGTGAGGCCAAGTCAGTCAGAGCATTGAGAGGGTTCATATTACTGATGTGCTCAACATTTACAGAACTTTGTTTCTTTGAAAAGAGAGAAAAGGCTGAGTCTTTCTTCTCTGTTATGAAGATCATTGCTTCTTATGCTGAGCAGAGGTTTACTTGTTTATTGTTTTTCCCTGGAATTAAACTTCATTGAAACTCTTTATTGCTGCACTGAATGAAAAGTTTCTTGTACCTATAGGTATTTTGTTAATATTGGAAGAAGCCAGTATCTGGTGACTTACAGAAGATAAATTTTCATCCAAATTTGGCTTCTCCTGTTCCTGATTGTAGCTGGAATTAGATACTTCAGTAGATCCAGTATATTCAGGTTTTGGGTGGCAGTGCAAAAAGGTACAATTAATATTATTGACCTTTGATTTAGGAGAGCATGTGGATTAGATTATGTTTCATTTTCTTCTGAAAGGCATTGCAAATTTTTCCTTTGGCAAAAATTCAGATGCAACAAAGTGAAGGTCAGCTTTTCATTTGAAATGACCCTTTATTACCTGGGCTTGCTTCTAATCATGCGCTCTCAGTTGTTTTTTTATTGCTGCAATTGCATTGTGCTTAGAGTAAGTGGCACAAAACCCAGGACTATTGTGTTTATCCTGACGACTTTGATAGCAAGCTTGCTTTGTGTCTCCGAAGAGTTAACAGGTTTTTTTGAATTCTGACCTGTATGTATGTCTTAAGTACCAATTTAGCTCCTAGACTACTCTAAAGCTTCAGCATTAAGTCAGGAGATAATCAGTAGTTCTGGCTTTCACAAACTTTCCTAGGTTTACAGAATTATAGAGCTTTCTCTTACAAGGAAATTTCTTGATCTTATTAACAGGGAAAACAAGAAGCTTAAAGCTGGCACAAAAACAATTTTGGTTTTGTTTTTTGCCTTTTTTTTTTTAATTTTTACTTTTTTTCTCAATCTCCAGTGTCTGATCATAGCTTGTTTCCTTGGTTTCATGCATATCATTTAGAACAGCAGATTTGCCCCAGCCTCTGCTGGGGAGACTGGTCATCCTTAGACAGTCATGTTTCTTCTTACTTTTCTCCTCAGTATCTTTCTGATTATGAGTGCCCAATTAAAAACCTAATTACCTTCTTTCTATTTATTGACCAGCTCTTCTTCTGAACAAGGGTCAGTGCTGATCTGCTTTCTCTGCTGGATATGGTCACGTATTTTTGTAGCTCTTCCGAGACAAGCTATTAAAGAAAGAAAGAAATCCTAATTTATCCGGCTTGTGGATAAGCAGGATTTAAAATGCTGCAATTTGCTTCATAACTCCCTGTAATGAGCAGAAGGGGGCACCTACTTATTTTCTTAAGCTTAGCAACTCTAGTGCATCCTATATGAACAGGGGTGCAGCTACTGTTCCTAACGTCTACTTTCCTCCGCTTATTTTAACACTTGCTGGATAGGTTAATCAGTATTTTTAGCTGCAATATGTGATTATGACCTGCAGTCATCTAGTAGAGGTTGCATAAGGATGTGTTTTAAGCTAAAGCGAGGGTATGCACACTGTATCTTGAAAGAAGTTTCTTTCAGCTCACTTCTTCACAGACTTTTCTGGAGGCTTTTCCTGGTTTATTCTTAGCTTCTCCTGACACCCACAAATGACTGCAGAAAGATGGGTTATCTCCGTTGCATACTGACTGGCAGCAAGCAGGACTCCTTCACTTCTTCAGGCCAATAACAGCAGGAAAACAGCTGACCCTCACCCGGTTTTATTCTGAGCAATGACGCTGACTCATGGTGTTCTGTAACCTTGTGGGGGATTCTTCCATAAAAGCAGTGATGTATTAAGAGTAAAGGTAGATGGCATCAGAGAAAATAGCTTCAGCTGCTGTGAGTTATTTGTGTCCATTTGGCAATCTGCTCTTATCCTCAATTAAACACCGTATTGTCCTGGTGTTCCAGCATATGCATTGCTGCACAAAACAGCTATGACATAAAAACTACTATATTAAAGGAGATGTGCGACCATGCAATAAGACTGTTAGATTAGAGGCTTGGGGAGATGACCTCTGCAACCTATTCTTAAATACACTGATTTTCTAACTGGCAATTTGTACAGTCTAGGGAGACTGGGAGCATATTCTCCCTGTCTGACCTCTTTCTGGATTTGGAAGGATCTATTTCATGTTGTCATCACAGTTCATGCCTTGCCATTTCCACATGATAGGAGGAGACACTGGGCAATCCTACCTCATGCCAAAGCAGCTGGTAGCTACATAAGGTATGGCATCAGAAAGCAGCTTGGTATTATCAGAGGAAAATGCTGAAGGCCCTATCTTCAGACCTTGTAAAATGTCCTTAGTTTGTCATTGTGAAAACATGAGGTGATATCTCCGGCGGTTCTCACACACTTATTTTGGCTTTGTATTGCTGCTCAGCAGGAAACTGTTGAGGGGACTGAGCCAGCTCATGCTTGTCTTCACTGTGGCCTGGTGGGGTGGCTCATAGGGAAGATCACAAATGAGACATCTGGTTGAAATCCTACAGCTGAAGTTGCAGGTACTTATGCAACCATCTATCACCCACCACCGCTCTTGGGCTCTTTGGCAGGTCAGTGGCATTTTCTTATGAAAATCTGTATTGTTGTTGTGTTTTGATAAGAGGTAAAAAAGGACTTCCGGGCTAGAGACACAGAGCTCTTTATGATGTTTGCCATGAGAAGGACGCCTGTGCTGGAGGTGAAGAGTGCGTAGTACTTAAGGATATATTTAATATCCTGTCCATTGAACTTTTGTAAGAAGAGAGCTGAGAGTGGTAATGCCCAAGGTACTTTGTGAAAGGATATGTGCTTTTAATGAGCTCCTCAATAGTAGGATAATAAAAGTAATAATTCTTTTAGTATTCTGCTTCTGTTATCTCTATCTGTGTTTTCTGAGGTCACTAAAGCAGTAAGCAATGGGGAAGAAAAGATTCCAAGGAGATGAACTGCAGAGCAGTGAAAAACATCACACCCAGCAGTATGGATTGTTCTGCTTCCAGCTCTTGAGGAGGGAGTCAAACGATGTAGAGAACAGACTAAGCAATTTCCCAGGACACTGGTCATGACAGATTTCCAGTATGGCGTGAGCTTCATCTTGTGGTCTCCAAGCATCATTTGTTACATTCAGACTGAGAATCTGCAATTTTCCTCTAATGAGGAGACCAAACTATAATATTTTGTCTGGGGGAGGGAAATTATTTTTATAGCTGAGGGCTCTGAATTGTTTTGGGTTCAATAGATTCATTCAGTTTCTTTCCTCCCAGAAAACTGTCATACACTGCGTGTACTGATTTGTGTTGGTGAAATTTTTAGCATAATAGGTTGGATGCAGCAGCAAAAATAAGATATCACTTAAATGTCTGAAGTGTGCTCTATTCTCAGCTGTGGTGATCTCTACCCCTAGGCAGCAGGCATGCATTTTCCTGTGACTTCATTAGACCCTGCATACAAGAACCGAATCTGGCTGTTTGCATATTGAAGCAGCATAATATTGAGTTACCCATCTCTTTTGAACTCTTGGCACTGGAGCATCTTAGTTGGATCAGTCCAAACGTCCATCCAGCCCAGGATCCTCTTTCCAACAGTGACCAGTAAAAACTGTCTAGGAACACAGTCCTCACCCTGTAATCTCTCAGGTTCCAGCAATTTCTGTTCAGGGACTTCCTAAGCTCTAAGGTATATACTGTTTAATAGCACCAAATGTTTGTTTTGTTTTGATTTTATTCTGTTTTGTTTTTTTCCTTCATTATATTGTTGAATTGCTTTTTCAACTCATCTAAGATTTAGTATTCACAACATTCTGTGGCAATGAGTCCAATAGTTTTAACAAGGCATTTTTTGAAGAAGCGTTGGAGGATTTCTATAGGTTACTGGAGGATTTCTCTAGTTTACGAGCATGTCACTCATATGTACTACTCCTGGCTTTTCATGGGCAAATATAAAACATTTGAGATGAACAGTGATTTACGGAATTTCCTGGAGAGAGAAATGTATTCTTTGGGCCATCAGTAGTATGCAGCTGTTCACGAACTTAATACTTCACATACCATCTACCTTGTGGCTGTTTTAACTATGGATGATGTCACTTTTGCCTACAGAGATGTCTTTCAAATGTACCTCTAATTTGGTAGTATTTTATGCCACTGAGCAGCAAATTTTATTCTCCTGCATAGAAAATGCATTGCAATTGTGTTTAGGCCTTAATTTGTTCTTTCTTTGATGTTGCTTTAAGTAGAACTAGCAAGTTTTGTCCTGGAATATTAAATAATTATTTTACTACAGATGTTTTGGTTAATTAAAAGGTCTAGCTAAGCCCCAAGTTGTAGTACAAGATTTATTTTGATTGCCAAAGCCTCGAACTGCCTTTACAGCAGAGCTCTTGTCCATATCCAAGTTCTGTTCGTATGCTGTTCACATGCGGCTCTGCAGGCAATTCTGTCTTCGTTGGCCAAAGGACTCCCCGTCGTGGACAGGGCGTGTACAAGAACAGCATTGTTAAATACATGTTGTGTGTGTACATAGGTGACGGAGAAACGAAGAACAGTGGTAACAGATTATAAGCGACAGGATCAAACTGCACTTTCTTATGCCAGAAGGACCCTTGCAATCTAATCTGACTTTTTCACATCACATAAACTATGAAATTTAATCCCTTGCTATTTCAACCAGGCAACTTTTTTTATTTTAGGTGCTGGCCATGTACCTCTTCTCTCTATAACATTACTGTCAGTGTTAAAGCCTACTTTTATTGCATACTGGCATGGTAATGATTTCACTTCATGTACCATGCTGTAAACATCCAAGCCAAATTGTTGACAGTCTTAATGCATTTCCTGAGGTACGATGTGTTCCACCTTATCCTTCAGCTGATACATCATTTCTTCTGCCTCAGGCAGAGATGCTTAGGCTTGTGTCTCTTGGTTGTTGCTTTTCATTTGAGTTCAGTTACGAGCATTGAAGAAACAATTGCTTTAAATTCACAAAAGAAGCGGTCTGTGAGCCATCACTTGGTTTTCAGATATTCACACTGCCTAGGCTGTGCCAGGCACCTGTAGGGAATATCTTTCCACGCCAGCTGCATAGGACAGCAATTATATTCAAGTTCCATTGAAGTTACATAAGTTGAACTCCTCTGCTCAACTAACTATTGAACATCCTGCTGCTCTTGAAAGCAGTGGTCCTGCTTGGGTTTCCCCACCTTGCCCTCACTTGGAGCTCTGTGTTCCCAGCACTTCTTTTGCATTAGCTCTTGCCTTTGCTGAATGCTTTAGTGAACTAATTCAGCTCACTAATTAGATAGTGAATATCCCAACTGGAGAAACAAGCGAACAAAACAAAAACAAACTAAATGAAAAAAACGGGCTGGTGAACTGATACAACTTACTTCCAAGTGGTGACTTTCAGGCACAATGAACAGCCAATCCAAAACATGCCTGAAGTCCTGCTTTCCCTCAGGTATCTGACAGAACAGCAGTGAAGTGTGAAAGTTCTGTGAAATACATTCTTGACTACCTATATTTTATAATCTCCCTTTATTTTCTGCCTGTTGATTACTGGCTCTGGTCTGGCATGCAGAGTGGTTATCAAAGAGTTCCAGTTCATATAGAAGGGTGGGCTTTCCTCTTGTGGCTGAGCAAAAAGCTTGAAAATTTGGAATGTGCGCAGTCCAGGCTTTCTGCAGTCAGAAACCGGGGATGAACCCAGTTGGGGTACATTTTTGGCTCTACTACTCCTCTCATATTTCATTTCCAAGATATTAGGTTTTGTCTACTTGAAAACTGAATATAAGTGTGTTTACCACTGTTTGACAGATATTGTGTGGCTGAAAGGCTGTCTGAGAATCTGTGGCTAATTGAGTTATGGTGTAAGCCCTTGTAATGAAGGGGTCCTGCTAAATTAGCTGTCAGTCTTTCTGTAGAATTTTTCCTGTGAAGCTATACCAACATACTGGTGTCTTAAGGATGCTTTGAAACATGGTCAGGTGAATTAGTTCACTTGAAGAAAGAACATGTCTAAATTATAGTCTCATTTTACTTTGTATCTGACCTAAGCTAATCTCTAAGACTACAAAGCCAAGAGAAACCCAGGCTGTGGTGTCCTCTATTTTGCTCTTTTTCCCCTCCCATTTTGGCATCTTCCATGGCTCCTGCCACTGGTGAGGCACATAAGTGGACAGTTGGCAGTATTGCCCACAGGACACCTTCAAGCTTGGCTTAAAGCAAGACATGGTCTTGAGGTAGGTGGAAAATCATCAGAGTTTCATTAAGATGTGGAGGTGAGCTGATTAGTCACATTGATTTACAGCAATGAACTTCTGGGTGCAATCTGAATTTCGGGGAAGGCTGTTTGCTCTGTGACAGTTCTCCAGTTTTGTTTATGACTGACCAGAGTGGCCTTTTATCTCAGTGGTTGGCAACAGGTGAAGCAATTGTACTATTTTGGCTGCCCTCTGACAGCTTCTCACAAGGATGCTGGGATTTGAGACAAGTATGAATCAATTTACTTCTCAGAAGAATTCTGAGAACTGGCTTTCTGCCACTCTGCCTGGAAATGGGACAAAAATAATGTCTCTGCTCCATTCTCTCCTACTTTACTGAAATGCCCTAAAATCCTCAGGCTAGAAAAATGGTCCACAAAACAGAAAAAAAAAAAAAAAACAACCCATGTTTCTGTTGTTAATAGTGGTGGAGTTTAAAGTGACTGAAAGATCCAAAGTACTTGTCTTTTCTTGGTGAACTGAAGCAGAGAAATATGGATTGAACAGTCAAGCAGTCAAGTGCTAATCTGCAAAGAGCAAGTGGTGTGATTTTGCTTCAGGAAGAAATCATGCTTGGGTATGAGTGATGCACAGCGGGGGAGCAAAGCTGGAGACTCCTGAACTAGAAACGTGAGCTGCTCCCACTTGAACTGAGGAGCTTCACTCCCCAGTTCCACACTGTACCCGCTTGTCCTCTGCAGAGTTGCCTCAGATTTAGGAAAACTGTAAGGGTGGAAGGATATTGCTTCAAACACATGGTATCAGAAGATGTTATTGTGTTATGTTGTCTGCCTTGCCACGTGTAGAAGAGTGGAAAATGTAAAGGCAGGTGATAAATGTAGCAGGAGTCGTTTGGGGAAATGTTTAGCTGTGGCTTTAAGGCTGGCATTACACCTCTGAAGAGCAGACATCGCATATTATTTGTCACAGGGAAAGATAATTTTCTTCCAGTAACACAAACACACCTTTTGAAAAACAATGTTTTAAGTTTCTCAGGATCTAATTAAGGAAGCGTGTGCAATAAGCAATGGAGTTGGCCCCTTCCCAGAGCTGGTGTGACCATGCAGAGCAGCGTCCCACCCACTGGGCTCTGACGCCAGTACTGGTTTTTGATACCTGCAATATTCCCATCTCTGGAGATAACCTCTGGCAGCTGAAGGACTGTGCATCTTTCAGCGCCTTAACTTTTGTCTCATTTGTTGACAAGATTAATATGTTCGTATTTCATTGCAGTTTTGAGGATACAAAACAAGGCTGTTTTCGTTGTTGTCTCTGGAATGCTAAGATGCTTTAGTGTGATTTTGCAGGACCATTATACTCAATAACACTATTTTCTTTTTCTATTCTTGTTTAATTAATTTGGAATTAAAAGGATATGTCTAGAATTCAGCATTTTCTTGCCAATTTAAGATGACTTATAAAGTATTTGGACCTTGAACAGAGATTAAAATTTAGTATGTTAGTTACTTTTAGACAGCTTAACATTTTTAACACAGAGAGAAAAATCTGTCTTATGTTACTAAGCCTATAATTCTAAATTAAACTGATTTAGCAGATCTGATAAATAATTAGTAAAACTGAAAATTAGATAAATTCTGATTCATTAGCATCTGGTTTTAGAATGTGATTGTAAGGGAACTTGAATGGGAAGATACTGGAAGTGTATCTGTTGGTAAAGTAATAATTAGGGAATATAAAATTAATTCAGTCAAGATTTAAGACTGCCTTAACTGTCAGTACTCAATTTTTTCCCACGATGAAACATAAAAGAATACTAAAGATTACTCTGTTGTTACAAAATTGAAATGAAAGTGAAGGTCATCGAAACTCCTGTGAGGACCTTGAACATATTGAATAACCTTAGATGAATCAGTATCTTGTTTTGACTGAGAAATAATGAAAATATCTAATTGATCTCTGGAATTTCAGCTGGTGTTTATGGGACTGTGGTGTAGAACTGGAGGGAACAGGATGAGGCAAGTGAACTGAAACACAGCAAAAACTGAAGGAAAAACTTATCCTACCCACTACAGAGATAAACCTCAAAACTGAGCATTAATTTGTCTTAGTTTGATGTATCTAGTACAACATACACTGTAGTTATGTAGCTGTTTGATATGAGCTGTTGTTAGATGGTGCTAACACTTCCTCCATCTGCAGGATTTCCTTTGGCTTACATGTGGACAGCTGGTGGTCTGTGAAGAATTGACTGTTAATATGGCTTCTGTTCCTCTTTTCTAATACTAAAAATACATGAAATACTTTCTTAATCTTACTCTTCTGTGCAGCACAGTTGCCCCAAGACTAACTGTGCATCGGTGAAGTGTAGGAATGACAGGATCCATGAGACAAGGTGCCTGGTAGGGGTTGATCTGTGCTAGAGAAATATCTGGGAATCTTGTATGAAGCACTAGAAAGAGTACAGTTCCTTTAAGTATTTTAACAAGTTCTGGATCTACAAATCGACTGTAACTCCCAGCAAACCAGCATTTATGCTGGTTTGAAAATGCTGATTTTTTTCAGTGCTTGTTTCCCACACATTGCTGTGCCTTAGATAACATAGAAGCACATTGTTCTCACCTGTTTGGAAATTTCTTTCTTACTGCTGGTGGTGAGGTAGGTCCCTAGGTATTAAGCATGGGTCCTCTCTACCCTCTCTGTGCCCCAAAAAGAATTTACCTGCACAGCGGTTATTCTGTTCCCTGACATACATTTTGGTGAGCAACCAGAGCTTGTGTGCGTGTGGAAGAACAAAACTTTTGGTATCAAAACAAACTTTGGACATACCGTGGTGATTGCCCTGGATTACAAGAGTCTCTGGGCCCAAGCTGGAGGTAAGCAATTGCAGGATGAGGGGCTGAGAACTCAGTAGGGCACCCTCAACGTCCTTGAAAAAAGGGGTCAGAGCTACCATTGACTTAAGATCTGTGAGAAGCGATTTTTGGCTCTTGCTCATGGAGTTTGCATTAAGTGACTGATGGCTGAATTTTTTGTTCTCTGCTTTGTATCTAGTATGCAATGAGTAGTCTCTTCAGTCTGTAGTGAGACAGTGCACTGTCATGGCAATGATTCATTACCTCAGTGTCATTCTTTACACAATTTATCAAGCCAAAACCAACTTTTAGAAAATGCCCAGTATGTTTACAGTATGGGAAAAATACTCAATAATGGAACTAGCTCTATGGGTAATTAGAGGTTGGGATCAGGGCCATAGATAATACATTATTGAAAGAGCCACTTCTATAAATATGTTGGTAAAATTCAGAAGTACTGGAAAGCAAATTAACGAAGAATAAAGGCCCAACTGTTCAATTGGTCCCAATGTTGCCCCTAAATCTGTGTGAACAAATGTTTATAACAGAATTAGCCCATTTAGCTATACAGTCTGTGCACTGTGTACTTGCTTTCATTTGTGGTAAATGTGAAGAAAAAACTTTATATTCCAGTGTTATGTATGCAAATCTAAGCGCTGGATCTATAGTATGTTTGGTGATGCACAATGTACATTGGTACAGAGGCCAAGCTTTAGACCAGTTCTTGAAAAGGCAACTGAATAGGTGAACTACAAAACTGTGCTTGAAGTCCATGGGTCTGACTTAAAAAGAAAGTCCCAAAAGGACACTCGGCTTTCTCCTTCTGATACGTACTTACTATTTTCAGCACCCCAGTGCAAAAATTGAAATGTTTGGATAAACCCATACTGAGTATGCTTTCTTCCTCAAGGGCTTTTTTTTTTTTTTCTTTTATTGATCCTTTTAATAGTAACTAAATGTAATATAATATACTTTTAATAGCCCTTGAATAGAAATACTTTTTTCACCTTTCTTGCAGTGTAGGTAGATTTTATCATTGTTTTAAACATACTCAAGAAAAAAAACATTCACAGAGTTTCTGAAGTAGGTGTTACGGTTTGTAACTGGCAAACTAGCCACCCAGATTAAGTTTCATTCCTCACATGAATTTGATGTGGGATTTTATTCAACTCTAAGCTGCTCTGCCAAGTTGAGTTTTACAGATGTGCAAAAATCCAGGAGATTCTTGAATATTCCTCAGTTGGAAATCTGAGACAAAGTGAGTTTTCATTTTTCTGCCCTTCCTGTTTCCGTCCTATCTGAAAATCAATACAGAGATGAAAAAGGTACGCTTTACAATTTCAGAAGAATGCCAGCTTGGATTTATACATAGTATAAGGGTAAAAAGGTTGAGCATTTTTTAACTAAGATTGTCATTCTCTAGTATACAGCACTATGTTGACTTGCTTCATACAAAAATAATGTAACTAATTTTATTTTCTAAGTACCAGAAAATACTGAGAACAGTGACCCTATTGGGTCATAATTTTCTGCTAGTGATTAATATGAATTGGTGCCCTGGCTGGGTGTTCTTGAGGATGATCTTTCTGTAGGACAGAAAAATCTCAATTATTGCTTTCAGCAGAAGTTAAACGAGCTGCCATCTTGAGCAGCTTGGAAGTAATAAACTGTGTGGAACTGAGCTCAGCTCCAGGCATCCTACGCAAGGCTCTGGCTCTAGATGCATACAAACTACCAGCTATATTCTTATGCTCCAGGGACTATTAAGAAACATTTCCCTTTGTATAAAAACCATCTGAGTGATATATGCCAAAGTGACACGTGGATTGTCACATATTTGGGCTTCAATATGTACTGTTTTCCAGGGAAAGCGTCTGTTACAAGTTGATCAACAGCCAATGCACCTTGGGCAGTAATGTCTGTAATTCCAGCACTGCCACAGAGTCACGCTCACCAGAAAGGCAACCCAAAGTCAATGTTAAATTAACTTCTGTAAAGTCCTGAGGATTCTTACTTAGTTGAACCATAACTACAGCAACACAGTAAAAAAAAATCAAAATAAATTGGGTAATTATTAGAGAACAATAACATTGTTAGGCTGACTGGGCTATACGCCAAGGGGCTGTCAATCACAGTTGTTAGGAAAAGTAGAGCATTTAGAAGCTGTCAGTCATACCTGTTTGTAAAAGCTGAAGGACTTCAGGAATCGTTGTGCCTGAATTTACCAAATGCAGAAGTAACAAAAGCACCTGAGTCTCATACAGCCTGATATTACAGTTTATGTAGAAGTTCTTGTGCAAGTTTATGCCTTTATTCATCTGAAAATTTCTTATGACATTGGGAAGCTGCAAAGGTTTATTTTCCAGTTAACTCCTTTGTATCACTGATATTTTTAAGGTGGCTTAAGTGTGTCAAATCTGGTAACAAGAATGTAACTTCTGCTAGGTTCCTTTGCTGTGAAGCAAAAAAATGTTGGAGTTAGTATCCACATAGCAGAGAGTTGGTGCTGGAGCCCTTCAGTTTCCTGGGGAGCTTCACACATTTCTGCATGTCCAGAACACTGTAGCAATACCAGCTGGAGAATTTAAAAGGACTCAGGAAATCCTTAACATGGAGCTACTCACCCATAGATGCTATGAGAAATGGTCCCCATGGGACCGAAAAAAACCCCCATGGAACCTTGTGTCTGTTCATTTTCAAGAGAAATGTTGAACACATGTACTCACTTGATTTAAACTTAAAGAAGTTATTTTTGTTTGTGTGGGAGGTTTTTTGTTTGTATGTTTGTTTGTCTGTTTGCTTATTATTAAATTGAGGAGCTTTTGTGTGAAATTGATTTCTGATTATATCTTTCTTTACAGTTTGATTTAAAATAGACCAGATTTAAAAAACAAACAAACCTGGACTTGGTTTGGTCATTGTATTTTCAGAAAGCAAAGTGCAAGCATGGATACACAGACCATACTGCTGAAGGTATTCTAAACTTAGACTTTGCCATCTCCACCTCCCCCTAGCATGGTTTCCCACAGCTTTTTGAACTATGGATGATGTCACTTTTGCCTATATAGATGTTTTTCAAACACACCTCTAATTTAGTAGTATTCTATGCCACTGAGCCATTGAGCAGCAAATTTTATTTTCTTATAAAGAAAATGCATTGCTTTTTTGTTTAGGCCTTGATTTCTTCTTTCTTTAATGTTACTTTAAGTAGGACAAACAAGTTTTGTCCAGGAATGTTAAATAATTATTTTACTACAGATGTTTCGATTAATTAAAAGGTGTAGCCAAGCCCCAAGTTGTAGTACAAGATTTATTTTGATTGCCAAAGCCTTGAGTTGCCTTTACAGCAGAGCTGTTGTCCATACCCAAGTTCTGTTCCTTATGCTCTTCACATGGGGCTCTGCAGGCAGTTCTGGTCTGTTCAGTTTCCTTCTAGTCTGGCATGCAGAGTGATTATCAAAGAGTTCCAGTTCATATAGAAGGGTGGGCTTTCCTCTTGTGACTGAGCAGAAAGCTTGAAAACTCAGAGTGTGCATGTAAAGTCCAGGCTTTCTGCAGCCAGAAATCTGGGATGAACCCAGTTGGAGTACGTTCTTTGGTAGGTTTCGATTTGTCTATCTGAAAACTGAATATAAGCGTGTTTGCCAGTGTTTTACAGACATTGTGTGGCTGAAAGGCTGTCTGAGAATCTGTGGCTAATTGAATTGTTGTGTAAGCCCTTGTAATGAAGGGGTCCTGCTAAATTAGCTGTCAGTCTTTCTGTAGAATTTTTCCTGTGAAGCTATACCAACATACTGGTGTCTTAAGGATGCTTTGAAACATGGTCAGGTGAATTAGTTCACCTGAAGAGAGAACATGTCTAAATTATAGTCTCATTTCTCTCTGTATCTGACACATGATGACTTTGGTGTCCTATTTTACTGAACACTTTATTAAACATGGTGTGTCTGAAGGAAGAGAATGGGGAGGAGAAGTCCCTGCCCCAAACAAGCCATGGCCTGACCGTCCTAAATAGATTAAGAAAGGAAAGGAAAAGGGATTAACCTGCCCAAAATAATCCAGGAAGGGGATGCCAGAGGTAGAAGTCACATGTCTTTGACATGCGGCGGAGTTTTTTAGGTGGGGGTTGACCTCATCGCCTCCCCTGGTGGCATGTCCATGTACCACAGAAATAAGCATAATCTTGCCAAAGCAGTTGCTGCACTGACACAATTGGTAGTTAATTCAGTGAATTTTTAAAGCAAATGTTAATAATTAAGCTCAAGTGGTTAATGAGTTTCTAGAGAAAATATCAAATTAGACTCTTCAAACATGGAGTTAGAATTTTGTCTAATTAGAAGAAATATGTTTTTCCCATGAGGGGCAGTTGCTGAAGTGACAGTTTGGAGACTGTTGTGACAGCATTTGCAGAGATGGGTGCCAGCCAAAGAATAGAGCTTTTTTAGTATCTCTGGTAGTGTAGTAGTTTCTTCTGAAGGCATAATTATGTTGCATTCTATGCACAGTTCATTAGGAAAAGAGAAACAAAAAACTTGCATTCCATGTGGTTGGTGTTCACACATTTTTATCTTAGCATGACAGAAGAAGTTGTTAGATCCAGAGAGTAACATGGTGTCTCTCTCTTTCACTGCTAGCCTAATAACATAACTAGTGCTAGGTGGAAAACAGCTTTTCTAGCCTACAACTGTTATTCAGGAGTACGCTTTTTTTTTTTCCTGTGTGAAATCTCAAAGTGTAAAAAAGTCAAAAGGCCTATGTAAACTAAAAATCTCAATAAAAATGAGTATGCATCGATTTGGGTAATTTTCACATCTTGAAATCTTTGATTTCTATGTAATTTTTTAAATAACTTTTTTTCCCCTGCTACTTTGTTAAGTATAAAAATGAAAAAAATAACTTCAAACTTAAGGATTATTTTTGTTTTCAAACTGTAATAGTGGCATTTTCTCAACATTTCCCTCCAGTACTTTCTGGAGAACTCACCAAAACCGATGATAATCCCCCAAATTTGTAGAGAAACATAACATGAGGCTAGTCAGTTCAGAATGCTACTTCAACATTTTCAAGCAATTTGCAGCATCCTCCTTGCAGCTGAGAGAACTCTTCCAGCATGCAGGAACACACAGTGGAGATGTTCCCTTGTTATATGTATTTTATGTCTGTAACTCAAAGCTATGAGCTGTGAAGATAAATCATAGCAGATGTTGTATATTTGTTTTTGAAAGAACCTGGTGGTACCCCAGGATACAGCTGTCACTGGGAAACGGCAGGGTGGGAGATGCTATTTCAGTCATCTAGAAGATGGTGCTCAGCTCTGAATTTTGCCCAAATCCTCTTCCAGGCTGGAAAATCCTTTCCCAGATTACAGAATTTGAGGCAGTGATTGTGACAGGGCAAATACCCCAAACCCAGGAATCTATTTTTTATTATTTTTATTGTCTTTCCTTCATGCACCCCCACACATACACCCCCCAGCCCCGATGTTTTAGTACTGAGTTATTAATTATTGACAAATAGATTGAGATCAAAATCACGCATGGATTTTATATGTATATGTATGTGTGTGTATATATATATATTTGTGTATATATATGTAAAAAAAGTTTGACTTCCAGCCTGAGCTGGATGGTGGTCAATTGAGAAGAAATCTTGGTTTTCAGTAGCAAGCCATTCTGGTAGGGCCCTGGCAGGGTCTCTCTTAGATCTCACAAAACAGTGCAGAGCTTGATGTTCTGTGGAAGATCTTTACAAGCACCAAAACAAACAAAAAATTCCTAAAATAAGGAATACTCCTGTCATGGAGAAATTCCCTGAGGGTTTATTGCTATCACTGTACCAGATCTGCAAGTGAGGCATGTTTAAGAATGGGGAAAAAGCAGAAGATGCTTAAGTGCACAGCTGCTGTTACTCAAAAATCAGACTAAAGCTCATAAAAATCAACACACCAGGCACACCTAGATGTGTATGGCTTTGTTTTTGATAGCTCTGTGTGAAGTACATCAAAGCAAACATGCCTCATGCTGCCTGTATTGATCAAGAGATCTTCTAAATAACATTTATCCAAGCAAGAAAAGAGGTAAGAGGATGTTTATAAAAGCCTTTCATGTGCTTGTTTTGTTCAGAAGAATTGTTTAGGATTATAGGTTGGCTCATGTATTATTTGCATGCATTTTGTATCATTGAGAGCCTCTGTGTTCTGTCTCCACAAAAATGTAGGAAAAAATTGAGCAATTGGCCATTCACCTACATTTCTGTTGTAGAGTTGGCAGTAAAAATTAATTCCCTCTCCAAAATGGTTCCAATCTGAGGTCCTCTCACCAGTAAGGAAACATGTTCAGCTGACCTCAAACACATCTGCAGTCAAAGGGCTTGTGAATGTGGAAAAACTTTCCTGGTATAGGAGGTTTCTTGTATAAACTGTGTGTGTACTAAGTTTGTATGGACTTTGGCTTATGTTAAGTTTCTGTGATGCTCTGTAGGTATTAAAAACAATGTTTTCTAATGCAAATGAGATCTTTTGGCACCAGGAGCTCTCCCAGGCCAGAATGTCCCCCTGTGCAGGGGGATGCCCTGCTTGCAGGCTGGCTCCTGCCTGGCCAGCTGCAGATCCTGCTGGGAATGCTCCTCTTCACCCAACAGCAATTAATCACTTATGATGTTAAAAACTTGATTGTTACCTGTCTGAGCAAACTACTATATTGTTATAGGAAAAAGTTGCCTTGATCTGGGTCATCCCAGAGACTGACTTGTCCCAACTGTGGCTTAACCAGACCGTAAATCAAATCCCATTTGCACCCTGCTGAAAAGGGATAAGATGCTAGAGCTTGCTCGTATCAGGATGTACAGGAGTGTCAGGGCCTGGATCCATGCTGCCTGGCCCCTGCTTAGATTTGCCTAAGACATGAGAGTTGGACTGTGGGTTTGGTTTGGGGAAGAGCAGTGTTATGGAACACTGCAAAATTAAATGCTGGCTTTGAGGAATACAATGTGTTATTCTGGTGACATCTGCAAAGAATGTTGTGGTGAAAAGATGGTGTCAAATATAGAGCTTGAACCCTTTCCTTAAATTTTAACTGTTCTGTATGTGTAGCTTTTTAAGAATCCCTCACTGGAGTTTTTGAGTGCAGTCACTGGCTTTGAGACCCTTTTAGAACCGTGAGTCAAGTGCCTAAGATCAGAATATTCAGAAGAGATGCACCCTGCTTTTATATATCTATGGTTTGCTTATATTTTGCCTTCTGTTTTTGAAGCCTTTAGGAGATGTATTTGCAGCTTTTGTCTGCAGCTGTGAGACCTACTGTCTCAAAGGACTGGGATTTAAAAAAACAAGACACAAGATTCTAAAAGGCTTGTGAGGAAAACCTGTGACAGTTGGCAACACTAGGCTACTTTCATCTTTCCCAGATTAATATGAAAGCAGGAATATGAGTAACTCACATTGCTTTTACCTCTCGTAACTGGATTGTGCTTTTGTGGCTTAAAAGAAATGAAGTAAAAAGAATGCATTTAATATAAAATAGCAGTAAGTGGGAGCAAGAATTATTTTAACATGCTTCTCAGGATTTTTTATGACTTAAAAAAACCCGAAAACAACTTTAAGATTGAAATTCCAGCTTTGTCCCATATTTCACTTGTTCCTGTAAAAAAGCTTATTTTGTATTTTCGCTGTTATATGTTAAGATTCAGACCTGTGAGGTGCTATCTCTTTCTCTTCTGGGAGCAAGCTGCATGTAGTATTTGGCTTTGATGTAAGCTCTTGTTTTTCCTGGGTCTTGTTTTTCTTACCAAGTTTTAAATTAGCATATTATTATAACAAGCAAACTGCCGAAATATCTCTAGTTCTCAAGACCTAAGCCCTATTCTTCCAGCCTTTTCTACCCTGCTCTCCCAATCACACTCCTAGGTGTTGTCACTGCAGGCTCACAGCTCTTCTGGGCTCGGCAAGAAGTGACCTTTTCTGTAAGCTGTTGAACGAAGTGGTTTTATCTCACTTGCCATAGAAGTAGAACTTGCTTTGTTCTCAGTGGGCTGCAGTGGCGTGGTGAGTAAGATCAAAGGGAGGAGTGCAGAACCCTTGTTTCTGAATGAATCAGCTGCTCTGATTCAGAGCTGGGGCTCATAGTGTTTCAGGACTTCTGTGCTGCAGCACGGTGCTGAGATTTTTGACAGAATAAATCCGTTCTACATCTGAGTGATTATAAAAGTGCTTTTATCTAGAAAGTGCAAAGTATTATGTTTTTCAGTCTTCTAAATGAAATGCTATAGAAGCATTGAATATCAAAACTTCCTTGTTTTGCACTGTTCGTTAAAGGGCCTGTAAGCCAAAGTCATGAGTTCAAAACTGTACGCCCCACAGATCAGTCAGAGTGAATGACCCAGTGGCTTTTTTCCCCAGGTCATTAAAGAGATTGTGAGTAGTGGTGGCAACAGGGGTTCATTTCATGTCCCCTAGTCTGAAGGCTACAATTAGAGCCCCACAGGCTGATTCCCATCAGGAAGGCACTGTGGTTCATGGCAGCATCAATGGGGTGGGACGTGTTCCTGTTGACCTGTGTGGATGAAGCTTATTTTGGCCTCACTGGATAGTTAGTGTTTCTAATTGCTCTTTGTGCTGCTTTAGTGTAATAAAACTGGAAACTGAGAAATGTGTTTGCTACTTCTTTGACCTTTATATGCAAATCTTCCTTGAGGGTCAGATGTGTGTGACAGAAAAATGATGCCAGTGTAATTTAAAAATTATATGGTGACATTCATTAGCTCATCTGCACATGGAAGTCTATTATTTCCTGTTAATTAATGGAAGTAACACAATTGTTTCATTTTTGGAGTGCTCTCATTTATCAAAATGTGTTTGTAACAGTTACACTACCTAGTGTAAAGCTGTTTAAAATATTAGGTTGTCTGGCCTGATGTTGCTTGTTCTAAAATGTTCCTACGATCATCTCTTTGTATTAGTTGGTGGCTGGTTTAGAAAACAAAAATATAAGATGGACTCTTACTGTCACAGAGAGGTGTTTGCATTGCTGTTACACAAATACATGGTTGAACATACAAACTAATTTCTGCCTCAAATTGTGAGTTGCTTTGAATAACTTCTCTGGTAAGACACCCAGACTTCAAATGTTAGAAAAGATATTGTGCCTGTTGCCTTCAAACACTTTTGCTCCTTGTGAGACTAAATGTAAAAGAATTAAATTCCACCTTAACTGGAGTCAGTGCAAAACTCTGATTGACTTATAATTAGTGGTGCCAGCATGGAAATTATTGTAGTTTGTGGTGATACTGAAGTTGTTAGAGATCAGAAGCTGGGAGTGATGGATCTGCCCTGTTGTTTCTGACGGAGTATTCCCCTCCTGTGAAGGGCTTGTTGTTACCAGAGGAACAGAAGTGTTTCTCCTTCAAATGTGCTTTACCCAGGAGGGTGAGGGAGAATGTTTTTCCCCAGTTGACAACCGATGGTTTGTTACATCCTTAACTCTGAGCTGTTAACATGGATATTACCATGCTGACAAAGTGAAAGCAATTTAGTAATCACTTGCAAGTGAAAATCAACTCCATTAGAGTTCAGTTGTCTTAGTTCCAGCCATTAAAATGCAGATGCTACCTAATTCATATATAAATTGTTTTGATAGTTTCAGTATTTTTCCTTAGTTGAGTTTATTAAAAGCACATTTGACCACGTCCCTCTGATATACTGGTACTAGCATGACCTATGTAAGGAGAGGTTGGTCTCTTGTCACCTGTCGCTTATGCAGGGATGGTTCTTTTTGGGTCTGTGGCCACAACACAGCACTCATCCACAGCCTGGCTGGAAAACACTGCTGATGCACCTGACAAGATTCATGCAAATTTTAAGTAAGCATAGGAAAAATACTCCTTTAAAAAAAATGGGAATGGCTGCTTTCAATCCTGCTTGAATGATGCCACTTTTAAATACCAGTTTTCCTTCACTTCTAAATGCTAGTTTTCCTTTGTGGACTGTCATTGAGAATGGAGGTTGTCTTTACATTACAGTGCCTGCTTCTTTGTTAGTCTTTAACCTTCATATTTTCTCCATCATTATATTACTGGTTTTGTCCACAGCTTCTCTCCTATTTTCGTTTTATTAAATGCAGCCAAGCATCTACCTGCTCTTTGCAGCATCAACCACCTCAGGACTGCTTCCCTTGCTGAAGTTTCAGCCTGTTTCATGCACTGTACTTGCAATAGAATCCAAATTGTACGAAATCCTTATTTCATGTGCATTCTCATAAAGAGAACTGGATTAACCCAGATTGCATCAATTTTTGTAGATCTCCTTCGCCTTTCACGTCATTCTGGAAACTGAAGTATTTTCCAGAATGTTTCATCTCCTTCATTTGGTTTTTCCTGACTCATTTGCTGATGTCATAGATGACAATTTGTGTCATTACAATTTGCTCCCATGGAAATTACTCCTGCACATGTGCGCAAGGCATCAGACTCCTCGCTTCACTCCTTACATAATTTGGGAGCTGTCAGAGCTCTACCCCAACGTGCTCATCTGTCTATTCTTTCAAAGTTAATGAACCTTTCTCTTCTTGTTGCAGGCATATTACACACCCTGACTTATTCACAGATGATATCTATTAAAATTGTCAAATGCTTTGAAAATTAAATTATTTCTCTAAATAAAGGGCCTGCTTCTAATCTAATTGAGGACATTTCAATGCAATTGCCTGTTTTCTAGTACAAATCAAGCGTGACTATACTGAGGTCTGTCTAACCAGAGAGGTGATTGGGCTGCCTAGTTTAGCTGAAGATATTTGTATTTTACTGTAGTGTAAGATCTCAGAACCTGCCCTGACTTAGTCTGGGAGCACCAGCACAATCCAGAATTTATCTGGAATAAGGCATCCAGATTAAAGTGACCTCTCATGGCATGAAGCAGTCAGCATGGGGGAAGTTTGTTTGCTTTTAGAGTGCTGTAACATGCAGAAAAAACATTACCCAAAAGGGTGAAAGAGAATGAAGGGGAAAATACTATAATTCATAACA
Source organism: Patagioenas fasciata (assembly GCF_037038585.1). Taxonomy (NCBI): domain Eukaryota; kingdom Metazoa; phylum Chordata; class Aves; order Columbiformes; family Columbidae; genus Patagioenas; species Patagioenas fasciata. Next base: position 19,703,564 of record NC_092530.1, read on the forward strand.
GAGTGGCTATATCAGTCTAAGGAGAATTAACAGTGAATTATGAGTATGAAATAGTAGAGCATTCACTGAAATTAGATAACAATAAGTAAAGCAGGGGGAAAAAAAGCTCAAATTCATATCATTGTGTTAAGAAAATGACTAGTGAATTTAGTTCATATGGAATGTGTTTTCCCCAGAACAGTTTTCTTTATTACTAAACCCAGAGCTAATCAAACATTTTGATTTCTGACCCCCTTTTTCTTTCTCTCAGGTGTAAGGCCTAGAAAAGGAAAGAAGCTAGAATTTAAGAAATGAAACAAAATACTGTTTTTTAAAAAGTCTAGATAATAAGATTTAATTAAAACCAACAAGTTGTTAGAACAAATTAAAACAAAAATGTATTAAACTGTCCCTATTCAATACTGAAAAGGGAAAACAGCCTTGCAAGGTGCTTGCATACGTGTGCAAGGATGTGTCTGATCAGAAAGAGAAAGAAGGAATAATGAGTGAAACTTGGGATGCAAGGTTTTGGGAGGAAAGCTGGCCCAAGGGAGGACTGCTGATGGCCTCAGGCTGAATTTGGTGTTCAGCCTCCTCAGAGCTGGTCTGGATGTGTGTGGATAGGTAAGGGTAGCAGGGCTGTGGGTGACCTGCTTGGGGGATAACCCATGTTACCACCCTGTGGTGCTGTGGGTGAGGAAGGAGCCGGGAGAAAATTGATGGACAGAGCCAAGGCAAGAAATGTAATGGTATGGGAGTAAGAAAGAGGGGGTGAGAGCAAGTTGGTACACAGAGAACTGTGTAATAATTTAGATGCTAAAGGCCAGTTAGATGATCGATGTCACTGAAAAAGAAAATGTATTATACTTTTTGCAAACACAGAACTTACCAAGAAAGGCAGAGGAATACTTGGAATTCAGAAATGTGTTACAAGAGGCTTTACTTACATATAAAAAACTTTCTTGTGCAAGTAGACTATTTTCTTCAAACTAGAATCATGGCTATAACCCTGTTTCAGTAAAAAAGCAATGGGGACACAGGGATGGTAGTGGTGATCAGTTCCACCTCGTTGGAGTCTACCACATATTGTCTCCTTGTACGGTTAAACAAGCCAAGCTTTTTATTATTTTCTTCTCAGATTACTATTTTGTTCTCCTGTCCCCATGGATGAGTGCAGCCCAACCACGCTTGCTTTGCTGGCTGTGTCCGCACTGATGCTGGTCTGTCTGTCTGTGTCCACGTGGCACAGCAATCCCTGGTGCTTACTCAACTTCTCAGTGCACAACACATCTTATCTGTGGCCTGTTCCCTGTAGCAGGCTCACAGGGAGCATGCTCCTGCCCATGAATGCACGAGCTTTTTCCTGCTCGATTCATCTTTCTTGAAAATTGAAGATTCGTGAATAAAAATACAAGTATTAAGGTTTAAATGTCCTGTGCCAGTGACATTCATTTCTTCTTTTCTTTACAATAAATCCCTTCCTTGGTATATATATATGTAGCTTAGATTATATTTGTCTCTTTCATGTCCCTCTTGTGCTGACATATGGCTTGGATACTGAAGGTAATTATCTTTGTCTCTAACTTTCTAACTGGTAAACTCTTCGTTTACAAACAAATCCTGTTAGTTATCCATAGTTTGTATAATCACATTTCATTATTAGTTATGTGACTAGTTCAAGTCCTCAAACCCATTCTGCTTCTCCTGTGCAATGTTCCAGCCTTTCCCAATGTGAATGTTGCATCCTCGTTTTCAATCATGAGAACATTTAATTCCCTAAGTAAATGTCTTGTTTTGACGTGATTAAAAAAAAAAAAAAAAAAATCACAACAAAATGACTGTCAAGATCAAACTTTGCCAACCTTGGCAAACAACTTGGTTCCAGACTAGGGTTCATTTTTTCAGCCTAATCCATTTTTCACCTCCTCTGCAGCAGTTCCATGGCTGTTTCACAATTGCTCTGTTTCTTTTCCTCTGGAGTTTACCTAATAATTTCCCTGGTGACACCTATCAAATGGTTTAATGAAGGTGATTTAATGAAGTCTGTGAAGTCTGCTCTATCACACAAGATAGAGTACTGTGCTACAAAAATTGCTGGAAATTGTGGAGTCTCCTGGTTTTTAAATAGACTTGGCTTTAAAACTCACAAAGAGAAAGCTACAGAATGCCTGGCAAGTGTTTTTGTTGTTTTGTTTTATTTGGGGAGCAAACATTTCAAGTGCTTATTTCCAGACCTTAATGCTGTAAAGGAAGAGCTGTCATGCAAAGCATTTAAGAGAGGAGAGAAAAATTGGTTTTCTTGTGAATAGGAAGGAGTTTAACAGTACTTTACTATGATGACCCTGAAAAGCTGAGGGTAATAAACCTACCACATAAGATTTTCCACCAATGTTACATTGATGTTTACCGTGTGGCATGGCTATGTCACCCCAGTGGTGGCAGAAGCAGGGGGTCGTTAGAGCCACAAGACCTGCCTTGGGGAATTCTGCAGATTCAAAGCTCTGTATGCCAGGGATCAAATACATGATGCCTATGGTAAGTGCTGACTTTTTAATGCTGATATTGAATGCTTTCAGTTATTTATCAATAAGGGTGAAGCAAAATCCAGATTTTGATTCACTATTAACTCTGTGTGCAGTGGCACAGTGGCAGATAAACATCCCACACAATAATAAAGATCCCAAAATACACTTGCCACAGAGGATGAGCGATGCCCAGTTGGTCTTTTTACAAAGGTGAATTTCAGCCACAAGTGATATGCAAGAAAAAAAAAAAACACAACAGTTTGGAATTACATGTACTCATAGAAAATATGAGCAACTATGGTGTAATCATTCCGGGAAGTTAGGACAGTGTGTGATGAGACTGAGATTTATTTTGTTGCACTATTTCTGTGTGTCTGGGCTGAGAGAGCAAGTTTATCATTGCAGGGAGTGGCAGAGTATCTACATCTTCTTGTGAGGTTCCCAGGTGCTCTTCCACCAAGGGAAAATAAAAAATAAGGGTGCTAGTCTTGCTGCCAGCAGATAGATTAAGATCTCTTCTGTGTGCTTGTATTGCCTTGAAATGTCTGGAGAAGAAATTAATGCCTTTCTGACTCAGTGAGAGGGAAGATACAGAGAGGGAAATTAATGCTATTTGGTTTTGGACAGAATAGTAGTGGTTCATTATTATGACCATACAAAATATAATTACTTGAGCCTTGTGTCTGAGAAAATCCATTTTCCTCTTGCTGTGTAAAAAATGATTTTTAATTTTTTTTTTTTTTAGCTTGCAAATAATTGAATAGTTCCTTTTGGTGGAATTAAAAAAACTGTGGTAAAAAGATGAGTTTGGGGAGGTTTTCCCAAGGTTTTATTAAGTGTTTTTTACATTGCTGTATTTCCAGTATCTGCTGGGAAGGCTTCCAGAATTTCTTAAAAAACTGAAGAGGGAGTATAGAACTTCCTTGGAAAGAAAGTCCCCAATCAAAGTGGTAGTAATAGAGTCCCCAGTTCAAAAGTGGCTCTGCAAAGTATTTAAATACTTAAAATTGGGCATAAGCACTTCTCTGGACTGCATTCCAGTTAATTTTGAAGTGGGTATCCATGTAATAATCGTTAGGTTTTAATTTTTCTTTTCCCACTGAAGTGATTGTGAAAACGTGACTCTGTGTTGGTAGTGCAGGTGTTGCTTTCAAAAGACATGAAGATTTCCTGAAGCTACCAAGTGACTAGAACAAATTGAGGCTCTTTACTATTGCCACTTTTCAGAATATTCTTGAACTGTACGTTCCTCAGATGCCGGAGACCAGAGGCGAGAACTTGGTATCACTCTGTGCGTTTCCATGGTGTGACAGGGACGTGTGTTGGTGCAGCCATAGAGTCCTGCTTCCCACACCGTGCAGACAGGGGTCCTCACAAATGTGCTCTCCCACCTGGACACACACTTTTATTTCCGATCTTGGAGAAACAAAAGGGGACAGAATATGCTTATATTCTTACAAGCTCTTATACGGAGCTTGAGTAGTAGGGACAAGTGTAGGGTTCATATCCAGGGATGGGAGCTCAAAAACACCCCCAGCTGGACAGCTTTGTGAAGCAGCACATTCCTGATCCAGCTGTAGAATAATTCAGACTGGAAGGGACCTCTTGAAGGTCTCTAGTTCAACCCCGTGCTCAAGGCAGAACTAGCTTCAAAGTTAGATCACATGTCTGAGGGTAATCCCCAGCTGTGATTTGAGCATCTCCAAGGATGGAGATTCCACAGTCTTTGTGACCCACCTCCCTTGTCTGACCACACTCACTGTGATTTCATTTATATTTTTTTTTTCTTATTTTATGCATGATTTCCTTAGATCTATCACCGTGACTGTTGCTGCTTGTCGTTTTGCTGTACAGCTCTTGGAAGAATCTCACTGTCTTCTCTATAAGCACCAGCAGGCAGCTGTCCCTGTTCAGTGCCCTTTCTCTGGGCTGAAGTAAACTCAGTGCTGAATCAAACCCAGTGTTTAATGTACTTCAGACCACCTTGGTCATCTCCATTGGACTTGCTGCATTCTCACATTAAAAATAGGTCTGCACAGAAACAGGGATGCATCTTAGTGTTGCTGCAAAAAGGAGAAAGATGAGTTGCAAATGCCTAAAATACAGGATTATGTAAATATAAAAATACCATTTTATTCAGTCACTAAAACTAAAGGAGGCCTTGCAAGGCTGTCATGAAAAGATATATTGTAAACCCACCATCTGTTCCAAAGAAGAATGAAAATTAATTTGGCAATGCATTAAAAAAATAAATTACTAAAGATGCAAATAGCAGGAAATATAAAGTTCAGAGTGAAGAATGAAACCTTAACTCTGCCTTCTGGAGCCTAAACTATGTATCCTATCATATAATTTAAAATTATTTGTCATTTTGTAAAGGGCTTCATGGAGCTATAACAATTTACATCAGCTGACTATGTGGCTGAGTAGTTGTGAACTATCTGCAACTGTTTTCCTATCAAAAATTGCAGTACTTGCAGTTCAGCTTATTTGACTTCAGATTTATTTTTACCCTTATGGAGGTCTACCATCAAAGCCAAGGCTTAAGGAAAACCTTTTGATTTAAAAATATGTTCTCTCTTTAACAACTTGTTGGCTTTCATCTGCTTATCAACGAAATGAGAACACAACTCAGATAACCAAATACAGCTGATGTTTCAGGAGGAAAAAATATCTGGTTTGCTCACCTATGCCTTTCTGTCTTTGACAAGCTATTGGATGTTGCTTTTTTTTCTTGTGGGCAGGAAATTACTCAAAGTCATAGTTTTTGATCACTAAGTATTTTACAGCAAGACTTACCATGAATTAATGTATTATTCTCCTGCCTGAGACTCAGGTTCCTTTTTTGGGCTAAAGTGACAATCCTTGATTTCTTACCCAATTTCAGATGCATGTTGTTAACATTCAGGCTATGAGTCCCAAAGGGTTATTAACTGATTTATGAGAGTGCAGGAGCTCTACAGTTTGTCCAGGAGAGGCAGCATCCTGGCTGTGGGCTCGGGAACATCTCAAGTTCTCAGCAAGCAGCTGATGTTCTCCAAGAAAAAATGCTCTGAGCTTTGAAAGGTAAAGCAATTGAAGATGAATGTATTTAATTCAAAGGAAAAAAAAAAAAGAAAGGTGTTTATTCCAATAAACATTTGTTTGTATTTCCTTTTTGCAAGAGCAATGGTGATAAACACTCCTGAAGGTGTGTGAAGCCTGCAGTGCCCCACCGATACTCACTTATGAACTACCATAGATTTTTATTTCCCTTTGACTTAACCTTATGGGATGTCCAAAACCTTTAGCATGCCAAACTCTTGCTTTAAATAATTCATGTATTCTTGTTAGAAGAGAAGCAAAAAAGGGGGTTTTAGCTTCAGCTTATTCAAAACTGAACTTAAAGACTGAAGGAAAATAAAAGTGCCTAAGTAACTTGTTACTTACCTCTATCAAAAAGCAAAAGTGGCATAGAAAAGAACTTGGTTTTGACAAATGTTGAAATTGTAATTTTAAGGACATCAGTAGTAGACTGAACTGGAATTTATGATTGACCACAAAATTCTGTATGTGTGCTTTGAAGTTAGCTATTGGAAAAAATCTGTGGTAGGCACAGGTTTTAATTTAAAATTATGGAGATATTTCTTAAATATATGCAGAATTCATGAATAAAATGTGAATTATTTTTCTGGTACAGTGATGTGCTTAGAAGACTGTAGCTGAAGGAATTAGTCATAAAGTTTTACCTTATGGAGACTGAGGGATGCAGTGAAAAAGATAGCTGATGACTTCAAGCCAGAATCCATGTAAAATGATAGAAAATTATTAACAAAGCAATAGGATGGTTAATTCTGAAGGTAGAGCCCCATCTTGAGCTACTGCAGTCAAATTCCCATGTATCATTTATCAAAATGACTATGCAAAAGGCTTCTTCTATTGATTTTAAGGGAGTGGTTTTCTTTGTTTGTTGTGTCTTTGGTTTTTGTTTGTTTGTGTTTTACCATTATAGCTTGAATAAAACCTATACAGCTTTTTACAACCCTTGTTATCCTGATGTTCTTGCCTAGCTATTCCTACCACTAGAAAGCCTGATGCTGTTCTGGAATGAATAACAATGGTTGTCCAAGTATTCAAAACTGAAAATAAAACAGTAAATGAAGGCAATGTAGAAAAAAGGGAGTCAATGAGACCTGATAAGGACTCTAGCACAGTGTTTTTCACAGAAATGTGGTAGAATGGAGCCAGAAACATTGGCTCAGATCGAAGAGTCACCTCTCTTCTGTGTAATGGTTTTCTTTCTGTTTATGCCAAGGTAGGAGGTGAAGGTCCATCACTGTTTGTGTCAGGCCTGATGATGGCTGAATTTAGCTCTTCCTTCCTCCTTTTCCCAGGTGCAAGGACCTGGTTGCACCCAGGCGTGGCTGTTGATGGCAGAAAGAATGAGGGCTGTTGACTTCTGTCAGGGACAAGGTGATGTACAGAGCAGTGCCAACATCTGTCCATCTAAAACAGGAATTTGGGAGCTACTGGATAAGGCACAGCTCCTGCCAGTGTCATTGCTTTTTTTTTTCTAAACATTTCTCCTACATATGTACCCAATTATTTCAGGTATTGCATTTCCTAGAAATGCTGTTAATGGTTTTCTTCACAAGCCACTCCAAGTAATAGACAGGTGAATAGGCCAAGTTTTAAAAGAAATCACAATTCCTGCTAATAGCAAAGATGAAATTTGGAGTCTACGAGTAATTATTAGTCTTATAGTCCTAACTAAAAAGAATTCAGTTTCTCAATAACGTAACATAATTTTACTCATGCATGTAGAACATTTTCAACTACTGAAAGGAGTGTGGGGAAAATATTATCGAGAAGTCTGTTAGACTTCAGAAAATGTAATTTTCTTACTGAGAGGTTAGTGTGTACCACGTTTGTAGAATTTACTTTGTGTAGAAAGCGTTTTGCTCAAAGTCTGTCTCTGTGTTTGAAAATTGCTTGTTGAGAGGAAACAAATGCATTGTGAATTCTCCCTTTCTTAGACCTTTCTGACAAAACCAAGTTTTCTCCTGCAGATAAATGAATTCAAAGCAAATCATATTTGGTAACTAGTATAATTTCAGAACCCTGTGCTTTGCAGTATGTTAATAGCCAGATAATGTAAATTTTATTTTTAATAAAACTGAATAAGAAAGTGATCATTCTTCTTACTGTCTTTTTAATTCCGTGCTCTCATGCAACATCGTTCATAGAAGAAAATGTTATTACAAATACATTTGTGAAATGCAAGAGAGAATGACCTGGATGACCATTTCAGAACTCAGTACTGAGCAGTTATAAAATTAAACATTTTTAATTCAGAAATCTTATCTTGCAATTAGGGTTTCTTTGTGTGTTGGTGTGGGGTTTGGTGGGGTATCTTTGTTGGTTTGTTTTTTTGGTTGGTGGTGGTTTTTGTTGTTTTTTTGTGATCTAGGGTTGAGGCTTCTCCCTCCCTTGTTCCTTCAGCAACCCTAACTAGCATATACCAGGGACATCAAGGTCATTCACATTTATGGTGAGAGTAGTGTCACCTTCTCCAAAACCTCTAAGAGCTCAGACCCAGGAAGAAGTAAGACCAAGGCTGGGCATCCTGCTGTCTGACCACATCCTCATATTTGGGCATGAACTTTCTGCTCATCCTGCCAAAGCACTATTGTGGCATGATCAGGAGTGCCCAAGAGCCATGGAGCCAAACAGAGAGAGTTTCTGGAGACACAGATATTCCCACTAGCTTTGATGGGGGTGTCCTGCACAGCAAAGCTCAAGATCCATGAAGTTGTCTCGTGTCTCCTTCACTGTGGAAAGGTGATTTGGAAAAATGGTTGATTTTGTTCACAGCTTTAAAATAAAAGCTATGTTTTGAAAAAAAATACTTTGAAGTGTTCTGAAACTTTCTAGAGACTTTTTTTTTAGACCAGCTATGTTGGAAAAATAAATGGACCAGTGACTGTGCTAATTCATCTGCATGTGCAGCTGCAAAATTATTTTCTGTGCACATAGTGCAAAACTTCTTCCTAAATATGAGGTTTAGAGACCCTTTGGGAGTAATTAACTATAATGCAGAAGCAAATCTGGGTTCATTGTATGCACTGCTCATTTAAGAAATGTTTTTGTGCACAAAACCCATTAGTAAGTTTCCAAAACGTCCATGAATGTTAAACATTTTATTATAGGACTCTGAGCGTTTCTTATTTTACAAAAAATATAATGTAATAGCATGAACTACATCTAGCTTTTGATCCCTGCATAGTGAATTGCTGTGTTACATGTGTTGCACAGTGTATTCAAGAGCTAGAATCTAGCTTTTAGTTATTTATTTAACAGTGATTGAACAGCTCTTTTCTTGTGAAGTACACAAAATGTTGAGGATATGGTCCAGATAAGTTGCATACTATTGGTTTTATTCTACTAACTGTTCAACTTCCATAAAGCGTGGGGTTTTTTTGTTGTTATTCTACTAACTGCTTTCCTTCTGTGCTTTTAGTCCTATGCTGTACATGGTCATTAGGATCCTGACTCTGATGCAATGGAAATGCAAAGCAAAGCTGCTGCTTTCGTCGGTTGTACAAGATTGGCAGTCAAAGCTACAGACTTGTCGAGGAAGTGACTTAGCCAGGATTGGGAATACGTGCCCTCAGCCTCAGTGGGTGTAGGGATGTGCCTGAAGTCAGGATTATATTTAATTTACTTAATTAGGTCAATGCATGAGGCTAATGGACTCCTTCTCCTTCAGAGGCAGTAGCGTGATGCTCTCTGGCCTGTATTACATGGGTAGTCAGGGGACATAATCTGACTTGCCCTCACTGTCAACTAATTTGTGGAGAAGCATAAATCATGTGAGACACTCTCAGGAAATCTGTCCTACTTACTGTGTGTGTGTGAGAGTACTGATACCTGCACATGCTGGGCAGTAGTCCTGGGCAGCAGGCTGGTGGAACTGGGCTCAGTGGCCCAGCTGCCTGCTGGTGATCAGCGTGGAAACACAGAGGCACAAAAACAGATTAAGAGGAGCAGAAATAACTGCTCAGCTTTTATGAAAGTTTGTTCTTTCTCTTCTCTTAACTCTCTGTTAACTGTTAGTTCAGAGAGATGATAGTATAGCATTGTATAAGTTGCCTAATTTATGTTGTGTCTTACTCACTATTTATTTCCCACTAAAAAATGAACTGCAGTCTTCATCATTATAGGATAATTAATCATTAACATCTGAGGAGTTTTACAACACCTGTGCTTTATCTCAGAATATGCAAAACAAATCCAAATACTTCCATTTAAGGTGGTGGTTTACACTGTGCTCTGGCTGCTGGATTGGTTGGAATTTCATTCAATTACTTTTTTACACAGCAGCAGAGCATCTGTGAAGTGGCTATCAATTGAAACATATTTTGCTCTCCAGACTTGCTGTTGCAGTTTTCACAAAACATTTAATTAGTGATAATCAGCTTTTAACCAGCCAGAGCACACTGATGTGATTCTCTCCCTCTCTCCCCCATAATTGTAGATGTAGTCTGTACCCATAAGATAAATTACTTGCTGTCTGGAGAACATCCTAGCCAGCAGGAAGGGAGACAGTAAGAATGTCATTTGTATGGGGATAAAGAAGGTGTCGTATATACTGTGATTTCAGTGAAGAATATACTTTTCCTTTCCTTTTCAGAATGGTGGACCTGGAAACCAGCTGGAGATTGCAAGGTCTCCTTTCGCTCAAGGTTGTTGGTCAGTGGTCAGCTTCCACCACACCCAAGGAAACTAGAAGAGCTTCACGTTAACTTCTGTAAGGTTTGTTTCGCTATGGAAGACCAAATTTTTTTCTGGCTCAGGTTTTGTGAAGTTCGGCATCTGCCTTGGACTCACAGTTTGGAAAAGGGATCATCTCTGAGGCACGGTTAAGAGACAGAAAAACCAGTCCTAGACAATGAGCACTTTAAGTGCCACTGGAATATTACTCAGCTTAACGACGGTGTCTGTTACGCTGGATTTTAGTTTGCATGGTGGTCTGATGGCTTGGTCCTTAAGCAGCAATTTGACTCTGAATCAGAGTTTGCCTACGTCTGATCCTCTTAATGCCTCTGAGAAGGGTGAAGTCTCTCGAATGTCCGTGAGGGAGAAGAACTGGCCAGCCCTCCTGATCTTGGTTGTCATCCTGCTGACCATTGGGGGGAACATATTGGTAATTATGGCTGTGTCCTTGGAGAAGAAGTTGCAGAATGCCACAAACTTCTTCCTGATGTCTTTGGCAGTGGCAGACATGCTGGTGGGTATCCTGGTCATGCCCGTGTCGCTCATTACAGTCCTGTACGGTAAGTGGCTTCCCTCCTTGTTTGACTATGTATGTTTTTGCAGGGAATTCCTCGAGGCTGCAGCGATCTGCTTTGCCCAGTTTTTCATGTGTTGGGAGCTTGGGGATTATCAGTGTGGACTTGGCCATGGGTCTGTGCTGAGTTCAACGCTCTGCTGGGTGAGGGCGATGTTTTGCTGGGAGCAGAGCTTCTTTGCATGCTGCCAGGAGCAACCCGTGAATGGTGTTGGCCTTGGGGTTATTTACTTATTTATTTATTTGTTTGTTTGTTTATTTATATATTACCACCCAGAGAAACTGCAACCATGAGTCAGTTTTTTGCCTTTTGATTGAACTGCCCCAAAATTGATAAGGATGTCAGAGCTTAGGGAAAAACTGAGGAATATGTTTGGGACTGATCCAGCTCTAAGCAAAGTCAGAATCAGTCCTTGAGCTCCCACTGATATCAGTGGGATTTTAGTAGAAATGTAGTTAAGAAAGGAGGTTTAGCACTAGTAGCTTGCCTATGCCTTTCAGGGGTCACTTTGCCTTGCTGTGCCTCAGCTTCCCTATCTCTAACCTGAGAAAATGTCATCTGTTTTAAAACTGAGATCTGCATGTTCAGGTGTCAGTATTTATTGCTCCTAAACCATATTAGGGTTGATGTGTTTGCACTGTAGTGGGGCATGACTCCTGCGCTCAAGTGTAGAATCGCTGTTAGCACTTCAAAGGAGTAAAATATCAAACACATCCAACTTTCTCATCTGTCTGAGACACCAAATACAGGTTTTTTTTTTTCAGCACGGTGCTAGGACTCACCATCCCTAGATATTACAAAGGAGTATTGCGTTCACATCTGTATCTCTGATCATCCTGTGTGTATACTCACGTATCAATATAATATGTGTGTGTTTGATAGATAACCATCATTTTGGAAGTCTGTTTTCCGAGTTTCTTTGAAGAGTATTTTAATATTGATATTTCTTGGAAACAAATAATGCTGTTTACTTAGAGATTTGATTAGAAATTGGTTTACTGTCCTATAAAGTAAAATGTGGGGTTATTTATGTGACTTCTTCCCTTGCCCAAATGATTAAGTCAGACAGAGATTCATTTCTAAAGCACATTGATCAAGCATACATAATTCTAAAGCTTATATGACTTGTCTACAGTGAGTTAAATCAATATGTGATTTAGGTACAGACCTAGCCATGGAGATCTTATGCATAAAGCTTTGTATTTTGGACTGTCAGAATAGTTTTGTCTCTAAATCTTCTGTGTATTACAACATGTGTATTTTATTTTTAGCATTTTTCTCTGGTTCCCTGGAGTTTGAAAGGGAGCATATAAATTCTGAATGATTTGATTGACCTGCACTTGAGTAAATTCTGGGTTACCCAGTGACTCTAAAAAGGTGAATTTATGGAAGTGATCTTCCTACATACATACTTTCTGAGTCTTTGGAATCTAATGGAAATGGATTTTCTGTTCTGTCTAGAAAATGATTACTTAAGGTCATTTAAAGGTGTAAACCATGCTACGTATTTAGAGGCACGTAAATATCATTGCTCTGAAGAGGAATTGTAATTATTCCTCTTTTCTACCAGAGAACCAGTATGAGCTGTTGATGGCCCCAGTACCTCTCCACAGGCAAAAGGCACTAAATAGAATTACTTTTTTTTTTTTTGGCAAACGTTATAATTTTAGAACAGGCATGGAAATCTTGTGGAAACGCCGTGAGAAATGAGAATAGCTGCTGTTATTTCAGGGGTGGTTGGAGCCATGCTGGGTGCTGGCACTGCTCCCTTGGGCCAGCTCGGTGGCTCTTGCTGGGCTGGACCAAACCAGGCATGTTGTCTTCAGACTTTGTGAGGGGAGGAGGAAAAGCTACATTTGGGGAAAACAGGCTCGGAGGAACGTGTGGACTGATTTGAATAGGACTCTTGTAAATTCACTTTTCTGTGTTATTTAAGCTACTAACTGTGGAAGGAAGCAACCAGGGCTCCAACAGCAAGTGGAGAAGGCTGCTAGTAGGAGTAGAGAAAGGCTGTCCCCTCTCCCAAGTGATTATTTGCTAATTCATACTGAGAATATACACTTGGTTTGATAGTCAGAAGCTAAAGGGCATGGGCTGACTGGATATGTCTGAGACAGGACCAAAGGAAAAAGACTGAGATTGTGTCAAGGGTGTTGGTCCTCTTCAAATCCACTGTAGCATGCAGATGCCCTTTTCTGGGCATCTAGAAAAATGATTTAGGATATAAAACTAGCATGGCACATCAACAACCTCAGCATTTGATGGTTCATGTAAATAAAACATCCATGCAAGAGCACAGAGAAAAAGCAGGTTAAACCTGTCACTCATCATTACATACAACTTCAACCAAATACAGCTACGTCTTTCTCAGATTCACACGTGCTGGAGTTATCAAGCTTTTTGGAGTCCTACACCTGTTTTAGCTTTGGCAGGGAGGGGAGGCAGGTATCTTGTATATTATACTCAGCTTGGTGGACCAGTTCTTACGGCAACATGAGGCAGCAGCTGTGGAAAGGCTCTTGGCAGAGTCACAACATTAACGAATGCTGATATAAGTGACAGCCTCCAGAGATCCATCACTTCTGCCCAAGACTGTTTTATCTGGTGTCATGAGTAACATCTCTGCACCATTGCACACACTGATTTTTGAGGACAAAATCTGGCCTCTTGTGCAACATGGGGTTTCTTGGTTTAGTTTTCTTTGAGTTATAGTTTTTGAAAAAATGGTATTTCTTACAGCAGCTTGCAAGCACTTTGGATGCCATAGTGGCCAGTAGGACCGTTGACTTTATCTTGTTTTCCAAGAGCTAGAGGTCAGGAAATCCAAACATACACAAGTGCTTTAGTAGGTTTTATATTCTATTTGACATGGTAGCACACAAATCAGTAATCAGTGATTAAGGGGGCAAATATTCACACATCACCAGGATTGCTCTGATAATAGTTGGGATTCATAGCCATGGACTGATCAAGAGAGAGGGTTAATTCTTGGAGACATAATTGTGAATGTTGAGTCATTTTTACTCTGTGTATTTCACCCTGGGCATTCTATATAGTCTACATATTATGACACTGTGTGGTTTCATAAACTGCCACATGTGGTAGAAAGAAATTTATGCAGCACATCTCTTCCAGATTTGTAGAAGTCACTTTTAATTTATGTAATCAGAAAGGAACCTTAAAAAATACATATAATAGATGAAAGAGTGATGAAGTAGTTTCCACATCAGCTCTCTCAGCCCCAATGATAAATTCTAGTTTGCAGAGTAGGTTTATTTCCTTTTTTACTTCTCAGCTAATGAGTTACATGAAGTAGATTTCACTTCAAGCATAACCAGAAGATTGAATAGACACCCTCCACAAAGACTTTGAGTTTTCAGTGGTTTTCTTTGCTTAATTAAAAGAAGGAAAAAACAAGCTGTCAGTTACTTCAAGAATCTTATTACAAAGGAAGGGATGTCAGGATGCATCATGCTAGATTCTTCACCAGTTACTCAGTGCTCTGACATATTTATCAATTAGTCTTTCTTAAATGTCTTGAATTAATCAATGAGTGCATTTGACAACTTAGAACATTTTCCATGGCATGCAGTTCCTAAAGAACTAAACAAATTAGTATGCTAATTATTAAGCATGTATTGGGGAGAGTAAATGAGAAATTAACACCATGTTTAATCTCAATGGAGAAACTTCTGATTAATTAAAAACACGAGTGTGGTAGGGCATAGGGTATTCTACTTGTAGTGAAACTTCTGACAACCCATGGAGATTGTCTCCTCACAGCGGAATATTTTAGGGACAAGCAGTGGTGGGTCTGCATCATGTTTAGTGTTTATGGGCAAGAGAGGGCTGCTCATTGTCTACTAGGAGTAGTGAGGGAATTGAAAGAGAATCTCATTGGCTTATCTGAGTAGAAATTACAGGAGGTAATTATTAAACTTTCTCCATTCTAATGAAACAGGCTCACAGCTGCCAACAAGTTGCCAGAGTGTGGCCAAAAGGGGGCCAGCACACTCATCTGTGGCTCCAGGTGCCCAGGTTTTTCTCTTCTCTTTCAGTTTCAAAACTCACTGTAATGCTGGCGGCTCAACACAGCTTTCAGCAAGGCTGGTATTAGATTCAATATCCATTTAGCCCCAACTGCTGGAGCAGCTTTGCATCCAGATTATTGTTATTATTGATAATTATCATCATTATTGGGTGGTGACAGAGATGTGCTGAGCACTTGCAACAGACTTTGCTGTTTATTCCCCCCATAGAGGGAAGGGGGGGAGCGGAAAGAGCTGTCAGTTGAACAGCCTGGTCTGCAGTCTTATTTCCCAAGACCCTGCTTTGCCTTTCTAGGGTGGTACTTGATATCAGCAGTGAACATCATGTAGAGAGACCTGATCAGGTGAGATGAGGACAAAGTGTTGTTGAATAAGTTCCTGGGTTCAGTCAATACCTGAAAGGTCAGACGGCAGGTGCATGGGGTGTTTGTAATGTGGATCTCCACAGCGGTGCCAGGGCATGCTGCACACCTTGATGATGCCAGGTATTTTCTGAAGCTGCAGTGAGAATGGACCATCTGCTCCATCCTTTTTTTTCCTTTTTATTTTTATTTTTATTTTTTTCTTTTTCTTTTTTTTTTTCTTTTTATTTTTTTTTTCCCTGCTGATTTCTAGTAATGGCACTTGAGGTACAGGTTGGTATTGACTGCCACCAACCAGCCAACCTGTGCCCAAATGCCATGTGGCAAGGATGCAAGGAGTTAAATACAATTGTTGTTTTGGCCTTTCATTCTGAAAAAAAAAAAAAAAAAAGAAGAAACAGATGAAACAAGAAATTATGTTTCTGATAGTGGATTTTCCTTATCTCTTTTAGAGTGTTCATGATTGTGAGTTAAATGACTGCAGTTGTGTGTATGTGTAAGTGACTGTGTCAGTATACCCAGATTAATTAACAGTCTTCCCCTTCTGACAAATTCCTGGCTTAGTCTTTAGCTAATAATTTTCTAATCTAGTCGTTGGCTTATGACTGACATAGTGAATTGGTTATTTCACCTTGCATAATTTTAACATAAGTTGTCCTTAAATTCCACCAATGGTCTGAAAAAATGGTAAACCCCAAATCTGTGAACTGACAATGGACATTTTGTCCTGATCCATCACACTGCTTTGGTGTTGTCGTCCCTGTGCCATATTAACCTGGGTGCCTCCCTGTGCCACAGCAGCATGGTCCCACTGCTTCTGCGCTGCTGGGTATGAATTTGCACACCTCAGGGAGGACTGAGGTGGGGGGTTCCTTTCTTCCCCCTTCTGGTTTAACTTCTGTGTTACTGCCAGTAGTGACCGTTACTCCATGCTCAGCTCTGCTAGTGATGGGAACAGCTGAAATTTTTTGGTGTTCTGGGATTTTGGGAGCCCTCCCAGCCTGGCTGATGGGCAGAGCTGGTGTCATGGCAGTGGAGAGCAGAAACACCATGTTGAGAAAATGAGTGAAAACAAGGACAGTATCACCAAAGCTTTGTCCCTAGAGAGCACTGGCAGCATCTCTGGCACAGTGGAAGGTTGAGGAGCTCTTTTAACATTAATATTTATCAGATTTAGCATTTGGACCCTCCTCAGGCTACCTAAATACTAATTGCTTCTCTCAGTACTGTAGTGAAGCTTTAAATATTTATATGATTGCTATTTAAGTATTAACATGATTACTGTCAGGAGAAAGGTGAAATCTCACTTTGTTAGAATATTGCCCTTACAAATGATGCCAAAGTTAAAACACCTTCACTTGAAAGGAGCCAGTACGGAGCAATATCCATTCCCGTACATGTGTTGCCCCTAATCAGTGAGCTGGGATGGTGCAGAGCGAAGGAACAGAGGGAAAACAAGTTTTTTATGGCTTATAGCCAGGATCTTTGGAGAACAGCTGAAAGTGAAGAGAAAGCAAAGCCAGAGACTGGCATAAGAACATCGAAGGCAAATGCCTGCAGCAAAGCCCTGGGGGTGAGGATAAAGCTATGGGCCCCCAGCCCAGCCAGGGTGTGAGCCAGTGCCAGCTGAGCCTCCCAGAGCCTTATAAACACCCACCTCTGCCTTGAGAAAATTGTATTTTGTCAGCTGTTCAGGTGCGTTTATAAGAAAATTCTTTTTAGGCATGTGGATGGGCTTTAGTCCCCTGATCTCTAGAAGTAAATGGCTTTGTTCTGAATACGCACATTGATGTTTTATGCAGGTGATGCTGAGAGAGCGGGATCTGCTTTATGTGGGACAAGGGTACTCTGAAGATGGTCCAGGAGCTGTGGGGATGGCTGTAGATGTGGGAGGAGGTGCTGGCAAGATGCACCTCCCTTCAGAAGAGACAACAGTGAGAGTGGAAATTATTTAAAATCTCTGAAAAAAGCCAAACTAAATAGTTACAGGTACCCTAAGCCTAGCACCAGGTGCAATGAAAAAAAAAAAAAGGAAATTGCAAAATATAAATGGTTGCTGGTACCTAAAATATAGGTTAATCTCTTATTAAATGGAAATCCCTGTAGAATGTCTCTGGAGTATAGCTGCCAGACCAAATCAGAATAGAGGTCCAACTAGACTAATATTTTGTCTCTGATGAGCCTGAGCAAAGCAATTAATTTTCCTGTGCCAGACTGTTACAGAAAAGCCTTCTCAAAGGAGATGTTTTACAGTATCACAGTATGTTTGGGATTGGAAGGGACCTCGAAAGATCATCTAGTCCAATCCCCCTGCTGGAGCGGGAACCTAGACTATTCCTCCTAGACTATATCGCCTGGTGTTTGACTTGTGCCCTCTATTACGAGAATTATATTCCCTGTTACCTGTGTGTCTCAAGGTTTTGTTTGGTACTTTGTGATATGATATTCAGGTTCCTAGAAATGGTCAATCATTTAAAAACTCCTGCCAAGTCATGGCCTTAGCTGCATCTTGACTAAACCAAATTCCAGGTGGCAGCTGCACTATTTTCCGAAATTATTTTTTATGCACGTTAATTTTAAGTGCATGACCTTTCTGTTTGCACTGAGTAACCACTACTATTTATTCTTCTGCTAGAATGTGGGTGAATGGAAACATTGAGGCTGCTTGCACTATCTACTATGCCACAATCTCAGAGATGTTTCTTTCTTTCTCTTCGATGACACCTTGCACCTGGGATGTGTGCAATGTAACTTATATCCAACAGCATAAATTAGTTTGTTGTCTTTTGCCATCAGTGAAACCCATTGGCTGCCATGCTATGTGTTCATCCAGCAGCATTTATTCCCTTTTGAAGTCCGCACAGCTTTCTTGTAACCTCAACTAACCTAAATAACTCTGTGAAACCTAACACCACCCTACCTCATTGTTCACCCTCTTCCCAGTTTATTAAATACATAGAAAACTTTATTTCAGATATTGAGTGTCCTGCTACTGAGTCTTCTCCACATGAACCACTGCCTGTTTACCTAATGTGACAAATGGGATTAAGTTGTGGCACAACTGTGTTGCTGTTGGGAAAGGAAGCTCTGTACTGTCTGCCCTGAATCCATGTAAAAGCTTCTCTTCTACTACCCGGGGTTTAAATTGTGCTTAGAGTGAGGAGGAGGGGCAGAATGCCAAGTAGCCTCTTGGATACTCTCTGTATCCTGTTGAATGCAGGACCCCGTTTTAAAATATTTCAAGACAGCTAAATATTAACTTGCAGGAATCTCCACAGCCTCTGAAAATATTGCACCCTATGATGACACCCTACTTGGTCATGTTTGGAAATTCTTTTAGAACCTACACAGCTTTAGCCAGTGTTGGTGGAGAACTGATGGCTTCTGGTCAAGTGAGAGGCAAAGGGTGAAGATCTGAAATCAGCACTAGAGAGGGTGACTGCTGGCAAGAAGAGGGAGTGAGGCTATGTGCCCTTTCTCAGCAGTGATTAAATTTGGTCACTTGTATTAGCATCAACCTCTTTGAGTAGAAACCTTTAGCTATGAATTATATTGAAAGCCGGCTTTGCTCCATCCACATAAATTTCTGTTTAGTTTCACTTTTGATCTCATCTGAGATTACCCATACCTCGTGTTTTTGGTTTTTATGTTGTTTTTAATGTCAGGCCTTGCACACTGAAGACTGTAAACCAAATCAGTTGGGAAAGTCTCATCATCTGAGCAGTGCAAAGCACTTTGAAATAAAGACCATGGTGCTCTGTGGTACTTCAGAGTCATCTTTTTGCTAGACTTATTAAGGCAGAATTGTTTTTAAAAATTGTCATGAGAATTTAACTTATTCTAGCCTTTTGTTATTCTTTCTCATTATTTTGACATGTATTTTTATTGATGTCTTGTCTGAAAATCTTATCAAGGTTTTTGTATTCTTTTGTTATAAGACATGAGAAATCAAATTTGATATTTGCAGAATGGCACCAATGTGAGCTGGATACAGTCATTTGGACTTTTTTTTTTTGTCTAATTGATGAAATTCCACTTGTTCATCCAAGGAGCCACCCCATCTCCAGGACAGGCAGGTTGTGCATGACTATGGTTCAGTATTCTCCATTGAGATAAATACTTTATCGCAAATTAGCGTGAATGCTATATGTATCTTTTTGTGTCTTTCATTTTCACAATAAATCTTATAGAAAAAACTGCTGGACACTCTTCTGGAAGGCATGTTGCAGTCTTGCAGTAGCTAGGCAAAATAATTTTTAAATTATTATTATTTAAAAAAAAAAAAAAATGTTTAACCCTTGCTGAAGATGAGTTTGACGTATTTGATTTTCTTTGTTGTCTTCCTTGCCAAAAGGTCATGTAACAATACAAAGACCATTAAGAATATTGGGTGGACCAGGAATGTGAAAGAAGCACAACTGATGTCAAACTATGGATGCAGTTAAGTGACAAAAGGTGTTTATGTGGGCACAGCTTTCCCCAACAGAGAGACACAGGGCTGAAACTTGTTTTCATTTTCAAGAAACAACCTGCTGCCCCTAATATCAATACTGGTTGTTCTCATTGTCTGGGAATGCTGATTTGACTGAAGTGGTTTCTTTATACATTCCTTCCTAAGCCCCCTAGAAATTTAAGTCCTTATTAACCTTGAGCAAGGGAATGAGCAGTCCATAAAACAGAGAAGGGTTTTTTCCACCTCTTCCATGATGCGCTGCTGCCATGCTATGTCTTGCAAGACACAGCACTGATGGTGAGGTGCTGGTCTAGGAAGGAGACAGTGAAAAGTTTCCTGGACAAGCTTCTATCTTGACTTGCTTTCTGCTGAGTTTCTGCTTTTGAGACAATGCATGGAGCTCAGCTTCAAGGCTTGCAAGCAAGAGAACAATCCATAAATAAATCTTATAAATTCAAGGAAGCAAGCTGGGGAAGGCTGTGCTGCCTACAGAAAGACTGTTGTCAATTAGGAGGTTTATTTTAATTTTGTTAAAGCATTACTTTGAGTTGGATCTAACTTCTGAACGGGGTCTCAACCTAAAGGTGGGTAGAGCAAGAAGTGCTACAGAGTGCACTTAGCACCTACGGAGAGTAGTTTTGCATCACTTCTAACATCTGCAGGACCTGTCTGTCTTCTAGTAGATAAAATTGTAAGTGTTCAGTGTTTGACCTGCCATAATTTGTTTAGGCAGATGGTAACGTCCTTTATCAGTAACTGAGCTATTTTTTTCCGTGTATGCTGCAGCTGCATGGGCAGATTTAGAAAGCTTGTCACTTTTAATATAAGAGGAACTAGCCCCATAAAAATTCAGATTTTAGTAAAACCTTGGCTTGCATTGTAAATTCCTCCTAAAAAATTCCGTGAGACGCACTGTAAATCTTCTATATGGAAGTTCTTTTCTCTCCCTCAGGACAAATCTGTCCCTTCTTCAGCAGGTCTCTACAGCAACAGCAGCTGGTAAATTTGCAGCATTATCATAGGAAGGGGGATGTGACAGCCAGGAACATATTTCAGAATATTGAGAGGGAGAGGAGCAGGCAGGGCTTTCTGGTAGTGCACCCCAGATATTCTCTGAATTATATTCTTGGAGATCTTGCGCCTCGCAAGAAAAGATCACAGGCAGCTCCTTGTGTCAGCGATTCCCTTTGTGTTTAGCAAGTCAGTTTGAGTTTTTCCTCCAACCCGTGTGAGAGTTCACAGCCACACCAAACCCCCATCCAAACCATGGTCTTTACCATGGGAGAAGTGTAGGGGCCAAAGTCAGAACAATACTGTGGGGCAACAACATACAGCTGCAACCATCTGTAACTATCACCCAGCCTCCCTGATGTTTTGATGTCCATCTCAACTGCACTGTCATCTGCTACCTGATGGAGGTAGGACAAGTGAACTGGGTGTTAACAACTGGCTATCACAAATGCACAAGTGTCCCTCCTGTGCTCGACAAGGTTCCACTGACTTCAGTTACTGCTTTGCACTTTCCTTCTGAAAATGAATGCCGTTATTCTTTGTTACACACTCTGGAAGAGAATGATTTGCTCAGTGAAGGTCCCTCTCTCCTGTAGCTGCTCTGCTATAGCTCCTGGGAGCCTGGACTCCATAGTGCTACACACCACTTGATACCTTGTGTTGCAGAAAAGTGAGGAGGAAAGACCTCTCCAGCCACTGCTCTTGAGACCCATAGCACCCTGAGCGAGTGTACCATGGTAAATAAAACTCCTCCGAATGCTTCTGTCTAATTACATTTTTTATTAAAATATGTGTTGCCAAAACTGAAAACTGTATGGTAGTTTACCCATGTCTGCAGCACTTCTCCTGGGAAGCTGAAAGAGGAATGGGTTTATTCTTGTTGTTGGTGAAGTATTTTTGCAGCATGTGGGAGTCCAAGTCCCCATTCTGCCAGTTTCATGATGATCTGTTGCGAAGAATTAAAAATTTACCCAGTAACATAATAATCACTAGGGCATATTGAACTATATTTCAAGCTGTAAAGTAGAACTTGTGTCTTGAAAACGTGTATTTTTTTAACATAACTCTATTGCTGAAAATATTTTCAAAAGTTCTGGTTTTTATTCAAATCCTGAATGAAAACACTTCCAACCCTGTAACACTGCTTGAAAACCCTAATACTGTCCTTCAGCATGCTCAAACAGCAAGAGCCACTCCAGCGCCATGAAGCTGTGAGGTCCAGTCTGTGATTTGCAGGCATCTGCTGTGAAGTGGGAAGCTCCCTGGAGCCTGTGGGACACAGCAGCTGCTTTCTGTGGTCAGCAAACACCTTTCTCCAAGGAAGGAGCTCAGCACGTCCATCTCTCACAGCGATGGAGACAGTTCTGCCTTAACTCCTGGGATGCAGCAGCTGTTCCCCACAAGCTTCTTGCCCATCACCTCAGCATTCCTTGGGTTCACTTGCATGTGGCAAGTCTTTTTTTCCAGGAGGAGAGCAGAGGACCCCTTGCCTTAGGTATCTAATCTTGCTTCCTGTACTGCTGAGCACTGGATGATGTAGCAAAGGGTTTGCTGTTGCAAAAAGGATTTTCCCCAGAGTAAACCAACACCAGCCTTAAGAGAGAGTTTGAATGGCACCTTTCTTACCTGCTGTGAACAGGGCCTGACAGTTTTGTGCCAGGTCTTTATGACTCATTTGAGCTCAACTATAAGCCACATTGTGGAGCATCAGTTTATGGGACTCCGAAGACCAACTTCTGCTGTCAGATACAGAGGCAGAACTATTACTATTTAATTTTTTACCACCTGCCTCTTTCTTGTTATTTCTTTATTCTGTGCTGCCTGTATATCACCTAACCCCAGCTCCACGCTACTTCTTAGTGTAGGCAGAGGTATTCTTTATTACCCCACCGTGTTCTTTTCCATTGACAAGAAGATCCTGTCCATCTGCCAGCTTTAGGAGAAAACACAAGTTTTGCATGCTTTTTTGTTCCTCCTAACCTCTTGATTTTAAGCAACCAGCTCCTTTGCCTGCTGTAGGTTAATGGAGCCTTTAGCCTGTGGTTTGCTGGAGGTGATGTTGCTGCACATTGGAGCTCAGGCTGTTCAGTCCAGCACAGATGAACACAGCACAAAAACTTCCAACAGCTTCAGTTTCTGGTAGCTTACATCATGTAGGCTGGCCATGGAGAAGTTTGCATGGCTGCTTTCTGTTAGCTGCTAGGGCATTTATTGATTGTGCACCCTCTGAATCAGCTTGTGTTAGACTTAATTAAATAACACTCCTCCAGAGAGGTCAAGGGGATCACTGAGCCCTGAGTATGTGCTCAAGAGCAGGGTGCACATCAGCGAGGTATGGGCTGTGCCAGCATGCCAGCCTGGCAGTGATAGATGTCAGGTGGGAGCAAGCCCCATGTGCTCCATTCAATAGTCTTGGCACATTACTGCACTGCCAGGCTGAGAGCTAATCCTGGCCTTTTTCAGGAAAATGTGCTTGTAGCCCTGATTTTCACAGGTTGTGCGGGATGCTGCAGAGACTTCTCGTTTGTCCGGTGGGTTTGACAGGTCTTTCTGTGGACAGAGCCTCTTGCAGAAAGGCCTGAACAAAATCACTTGTGCTAAACTGGAAAACACTTCATGAAAGCATGAATCCATATTTCTGAAATTACAGATGACCTGTCAACTGGAAAGAGAAGTCAATTTTTTGTTTGTTTTCCTAAATGTAGGAAAATGAAAAACAGGAATGCTAAAGCACAGCCGAGATTTTATTTTCTAAATGTGTTGCTGCCTCCTTCCCTTTGATCAGCGGCAGCAGGCTGCAGGTGGGTAACATCATGTGGGGGGTTTTTTGTTTGCTTGTTTTTTCCCCCTGTGCTTAAAAGGTGGACCTAAGGAATGCACCAGGGGAGATACTGACCATGCTAAAGCCAGTAGAAACATTGGCAGCAAGTTCAGAGACATTCGGGCTTTTGCCAGAGCATTTCTGTGCTTCTTCCAGCCTTCTTTTCACTCCTCCTGCCTGCTCATGACTGTAGCTTCTGGCATGACTGTGGCAGTATCCTTCATCTAGAAGGAGCAACATGATCCAAAAAGAAAAATTAAATCACAAAGAGAGATTCCAAGGAGAGTTTCCTGATCCCACAGGAATACTGGAGTGACAAGGACTTTTTGACTTGTAGTGTCCTGTTGCTTGCTAACAAGTAATAGCAAGACACTGAGCTACTGCAGTCATATCTTACATCTTCCAGAGCCTGTTTCCTTCCAGCTCTGCCTGCTGGTTGGGTGCTGAAGCCAGGATCTGTATGTGTCAGTGTGCAACAACAGCAATGACAAATCTCTGAGCACCTTATTACAAAATCAAAAATTCATCTCTTTGCCAGCCTTAGCTTTCTTGCAAGAAGCTGTTTTTAAATAGAAAATCCTAACGCTGCAGTGTGAAGAAAGCAGAGCCTCCATGTACCTTTGTACTTTGTAAGAAGTGAATGTGCTTTGCAACTTTACTTCTGAAGTCAGTAAACTGGGCTGCTCCCCTTTGCAGTTTTATCCAGGGGAACCTGTTATCATTATTTCCTCTCTCGCAGCTCCATTAGGACACAAGAAGTCATCACTAGGTGAGTTAGGCACATGATCTCTAAACCATGTAAGGCTGTGGTCTGAAATAAAGCCAGAAGCTAATTGATAACAAGAGTGGGCTGCAGAGCAGATTTCTGTAACAAAGCCTCAGTGGACACTTGCTCAGTGGGGGCAGGTTTTTTTGCATCACTTGTAGCTTCACAGCTCAGCTTGAGACATGGTCTCACCTGAGAACACACCATGAAAGCAATCCTAGGTAAACACTAACTGTAAAACATGACCCAGGCATCTCAGTGAGGATGTTTCTTTGGATACAGCCTCTACACATGGCAGAAAAGACTGGCAGTGTCCACCTTTGTCCTCTGCCCAAGTTCCTGAGAAGTAAAAAGAAATGTTAAAAAACTCTAGATTATTTCAGTGGATTAACTGTTTCATTAGTCGAACATATGGCCTACAAGTTTTCTAATTTACCCACAGTGTGTATGCTGTATCCAATCAGGGAGCTATTTTTCATATTTTAGACACTAAATTAGACAGGCATGTCTTGCCTGTCCGGTGTCATTGAGAATTGCCCATCCAAACTAAACCTTTTATTTTCAAGTATGATTCAGACTGATTTTGAATGGCACACATTTAAATGCCGTTATTTAATGCAAATAAATGTTTAGATCAAATTATATTTTTATCTCATCCTTTTGCTAAAAATCTTTGCAAGATGCAATGGGTTTTAAAATTCACAGGAGTCTAAAGCCTCAGAAATCTGGAGTGTGTATAGCTACATTTGTGTTTTACAGTACTGTTGTCAATTTAAATACAGCAGCAGTTTTAATGCTGTCAGTTCAATCTTCTCATGTCAAATTTCCTTCTAGATCAGTGAAAGTAAATGTGCTTTAAAATGCATGAATCTTTGTTTACTTTTTTATGACAGTAGCTTGCTAGATCCAGTAGGAGCTTTGTGTGTTGCCTCATTGTAATTAACTGTTATGAGTTTAGTTGAAAAGAAATATAAACTCACATAGTTTGTAACAAACCAGGAATTAATACAAGATAATGAGAAAAGCAGAATTGTTATAAATAAAAACCCTATGAGGATAAACTGTTCCATAGATAAATTTGCTGGTTTATGAAGGTGTCAGGCAGATCACCAAGATAACAAGTGAAATGAAGACAGCTAATGTATTCCCCACAGACAGTTTTAGTTTCATCTGAAAGGAAGAACATCATCACCTCTGGGTGCTGGGGCCATGTGAGACACAGCCAGCCAGAGTCTCCCTTAGGTATGTTTAATCCCCTATTCTTAACCTCTAATTTTTAAAATAAAAAGAAAAGATTTAACCAAAATTTCAGCCATTTAACCAAGATTGGGTTTATTTTAGTCTGTGTCATTGTACATATGTATTTACCTGTGGTATTTCTTACAGGGACTTTATCTCAGATACGGATGCTAGTCCCAACCCCTTTGCAAAACTTGTCTGATTTCGGCTTCAGCTGTAGCTTGGGCCTCCCTCAGTCTCACAGTCCATTTGGCACCTGGAGAAAGACCCAGTTAAAATGTGCACTGGCTCTCCAACCACACCACAAAGCCTGGTGCTCAAGCAGCATCTGCTTGGTGACCAGGGGAGCTGTCTGTGAGCTGACATTTGCTTTTATTGGGTTCTGTAAACAGTATGATTTTTAATATTTTTTTTTTTTTAAAGAAAATGAACTAGAGAAAAAAAGAGAAAGATGAATAGTAAATTCCAGAGAATAGCAGAGCAGAAAGGATAACAATTCCTCTTAATTTTCACCAAACATTAAATTAATTTAGGAAAGCAGGAAATAAAATATTATTTTAGAAGCATCATATGTGTGACCTGGAGTTAAAAACACAAATGTGACCACAGCAGCCTGATCTGAGCTGTGACAGAGGAATACACCTCAATGGCTTCATCCATTCTGTCCATCCCAAATGCCCTGTACCGGTTATTACTTTCACTTCTCTTTTCTCTTACCCGTAAAAGCTCTTGCTTCCCCTCCTAGAAGGTGCCTGAAGCTAAATCTAGCAATGCTTTCCTGCACCACATATCTAGGACATATTATCTTACGCTGAGAACTTGCTACCTCTTCTCACTCACCCCAGCAGAGTGAAACTGGGATGAGAAACTAGTTAGTAGCATGTGTTTCTCAGCACTTGCCAATGAGCAGTTATCACTTCCAGGAACAGCCCTACTTGCAGTCTGTTGTAGAGATTAACATATGGCTCATTTTCCTGCGCTGGCTGTAGCTGCAGACATTGGAGAACGTAAGGGGAAATGCAGATGGACTCCAAGGATGGTCAGGTGTAATTCTGTACTCTGGATGTGTAATTGAAAAACTCTCATGCTTGTTCTATTTGGAAATTATGCCCTGCATTCACTTGGGAGGTCTGTTGCTGCATGCAGATGGATGCTTCGTGTCAACGTTTTGCTGTGTGGTATATTTGTGTACATCCTATCTCATTTGTTGCTTTTATTGTGTTATTGGCAGAATGTTGTGACAATAAGAATGATTTCATTGTAGTGTACGGTAACCTTAATATTCTTTATATTATTAACGCAACAACATCAGAATTTATTGCCCAAGTGCTCAACCTGAGTGATCATGAGATGCCAAGACTTCGAGGAGTAGACTACTGCATTTTTTGAAGAGGTGCATATAATGGGTCAACTCAGCCTTTGAGCTGAAAAGTGTGGAAAAATCACTGCCATTATGTAGGCCAATGTAGAGAGCTGCTCTACACAAGACAGAAAGACAGAGAAACAAGTGGAATCTCTGAAAAGCACTTTGATATGTTATAAGACAAATATACCAATGTGTAATACATCAGTTTAAATTATAAATGTTGCCAGGATTGGGTCAATTAACTCATAATTAACTCAAATTTTTCTTCTACTTCCTTTCACATCTGTCTGTTGAATTGATGTCATTAAATTCTACTCAGCAAATTATGATTTTAACATTTCTCCAATTCACATGATATATCCCTTGAAATTCTGTTTCTGGAGCTGTCTAATACTCACTAAAATATGTGCAAATACCCTTGTAGGTTAGTTCACTTCCCTGAGACCCAATGGTAAGAGTAGCACTTCATGTTTTATCAGCACATGCTGGGAAAGAGGCTCTGATGTGATTCATCTGCTTGCGTGGTAATTAAATGGAAATTACATTGATGTAAGAGGGGCCACATGCCAATTGCTCTGGCTTGCACTTATTTGCACACTGCCTCATTGACGCAGTACAACCCTTTTCTGAATGGGCAACTCACAAGAGAAACGTAACGCATCCTCACTAGCTTTTCTGCCAAAATTGTCATTGAAGATGCTAATGAGATTAGTGGAAGTTGTGCACAAGCCTGTCATAGAGTCTAGGCTATGATTACCAATATGTGCTATATCAACATTTTGGATTCATACATTAATTTCAAATATATATTCTGTATTTTCTGATTGTAATAAGTCTTGTTAGAAAACTTTACTCTTCCTGCAGGAACTCTGATAAGTATGGTGACAGCAGTGGGTTTAGTGAGTGAATCTCTCCTCCAAGATTCTGTCTCGGTTCCTAAATGAGAAAGGTTCAGGACTACAAAGTTCAATGAGTAAGGCAGAGATATGAAATATCTAGTTCCTCTATCAACTCTTAGGTATAAGATTTTATGGGCAAGGCAGGATGGTCAATAAAGTTATGTTGATTTTCTGTTATTTTTTGGGTGGTTCGATTTCCATTCCTGTTGACACATTGGCAGCAGGCTCTCTTCTCCAGCTGTGCTAGATTTATCGGGACAGACCAGTTGTTACTCTGGCCAATCTGTTTCCACCTTCTGATGTATAACTTTTTTTGCAATGTGTTTATTTTAAGTAAATCTGGATGTTTTGCTTTTTTTTAATGAAAATCTATTTCCATCCTCAATCAGAGGCAGCAGCTGTAGAAAAAGATCTTGGTGTTGTTGAGATATGGAAATTATATCATGGGCTTTTACCATACCAGTTTGGTACCCACTGGGATGAAGAAGACTGTAAATGCGTGTCTGACACCTATGAATATCGATGGCTGGTTTTAGGAGACAGCGGAGCTCTGTCCTTATGTCTGCATATTTGTTCTGAATGATAACTCCTTCTTACTCCAATACTTAGATCTTGAATTTGTTGGGAAAAATTTTACATTTGCTAGTTGAGCTTTTCTTGACTCCTTCTGATCAGCTGATCTGAAATGCATGGAAAAATATTGCATTTTAACACAGTAGAAGCCAAAAGTTTTGAGTCTACTGTTAAAAATCTAGCCAGTTGTCTCCACCCAAGATGCACCACAGCAGAACAAGGTTATTTGTTATAACATGGAGAGTTGATGTTGACAAGCATGAACATGGGAAAAACAACTTCCAGGATGAAGTCTTTCACACATACCCTTTACGCCTTATTTTATGTACTTTCCTTAATGATTTTTTCAAGCTTTTTCTAGTCCATATTGGGATAAGTAATTCTTGTATCTTGGGAGTAACTAGTTCTACTATGCCACCTACATTATCCATTTACATTTGTTAAATCTACAGCAACAATTATTTTATTACGTTTTGCTATATGATGATGTTAACATGTTGTTTTATTATCATCGTCATCTCTAGTTTTGATTTGTAATCAAGTGCAAGATTATACTGCCATGATAGTATAACCATGGTAATAAAGTGATGTTGCACTTGTTTACAAAGCAAAAACAAGTCTATAAAAACCCCCAGTGGTATAACTTAACTAAATACAATTTCTTTAGTTTCTTTTTCCACTTCATGAGACCACTAGAATTTTCTGGCTTATAGGGTTCTTTGTAATATATCAGCACATGCAAACTTCATTTATCTCCATTAAGTTAAACTTCTACTTCATGTTAATGGAAGTTAAAACGGGCCTACAATTTCTGCAAAACTCAACAATGAAGGAGTACAACCGTGCCTGGATGGTGGTCATATGGTAAGTTTCACTTTGCTGTCTGGAATATGTTCTACATGCCATGACATTATTGTGAGAAATGGGATCATCACGTCCTGCATTGCTGTTTTCAACACAGGCTTCTCATGATTCAAAACTGCAAACCTGCATCACTTGTCAGTGAGTTATGAAGTCAGGCAAGATTGATGTTGCCGCCTCTTTGTTTTCTTCTTGGCCGAGGGATGTCACATGAATTCCAGGATGTGAGAATGAAAGTAGATCTGTAGGCATAATCTAAAGCATTTCTAATTCCATTCCAGTCCTGTTTCAAGGAAGGACATTGATTCTTTTTAATTGGGGCAGGTTGCATGTGCACAGGTTACTTTGCTGAGTTTGCTCATGGTGGCCATTGAACTCTTAGGAAACGATGGTCGCTCACGGATTTGACCTATTCACAGATTTTCTTGGGATTACTGCATATGTAATAGTGTTCATTAGCAAAGTATTTCCTTGAGAAAGCCACTGAAGGTGCTGTTGTATCACTTTTCAGACTCCCACAGTGAAAGTTTCTAATGTGACCCATTCCAGCCTGACGCCTCTCCTATAATGAAAGATTTCTCTGCTGTTGGTCAGAAGCTTTGGTACGGTGGCAGAAGCTTTGGTACGGTGGCAGAAATGCTTTGCAAGTGAGGGGTTTTCATCTAAGTTATTCAGTGTCAGGAGTACAGTAGATGGCACTCAAGGATACAGAGCAGAATTTCTAGGCATCTTAGTGATCCCCAAATAATTGTTTTTTTACAGTGGCTTCTGTGGAGCACTCTCACACTGGCATTTCTACCTCTACTATCACATAAAACAGAGATGCCCATTGTCTTGCAGGAAACTAAAAGGGGAATACATTTTTGAAGTTCTTTGTCCTGAGAAATATCAGAAACATAAATAAACATCTGTGAGTGAGACCAAAATATGGCTTATTTCCCTTGATTGAAGTGATTTCTTGCCATTACGAGTCTCACCGACTGCTTGTACTGCCTTTTAACCTCATCAGACAAGCAAACTGTGACTCATGCTGGCATGAAGTTCAGCCAGACAATTAACCCACTGTCCCTAATAGCTTTCCTGCTGTTGAGAAAGGTGCACTGTACAATAGCAAGGAAGACTGAGCCACTGAACTACTTTGATATCCCTAGATTTATAAAAGCATTTAAGAGTGGGTTGCACTTTCCATTGACATTAGACCAGTTCAAGTGTAGCACTGCACCGAAGAAGGGCCAAAAAAATGCTTATATCCTGGTCACATCCAGTAGCTTGCGAGCAAGTGGGAGGCAAAAACACTCCTGCTTTTCAAGCTGCAGATCTTGCTTTGGCCTCACATTCCACTTTATAACCTGAGACGCCATTCTTTACTTCCACATAGAGGGGAAAAAAATATTGACTGGGCATGCAAGGTATACCAGGCTCACAAAACTCCTGAAAACATCTACATTTGTACTCTCCAAGTTAATGTTAGTGATTTGCAGAAGTTGGTTTAGGGTATGTCAGTTGTTATTAAATTGGCCTTCTTCCTGGAATATGTAGTAAAAGCATTGGCTAGTTGAAGGTCACAGACATGTGCACTCAGAATATGGAAACTTTTATATCCAATGAAGGAAAGCCTTATTTATATGTCTCTTTCAAAAATCAGACATTTTATCAGAATTTGGAGGCCAGGTTTTTCAACTGCATTGCCAGGAGGGAGCCTGAGCTGAGAACTAAGATTAATCCCAGGTGGGCTCCCAGGCAGCTGTCAGGATGGCACAGACATCTGAACTGCCGGTGAGTTATGCTGAAATCAAGCCAAGGACCTAAAAAATCCCTCTCTGTATGGTTTTGTGTCCTCTCACTAGCCTCAGAGCCAGTCCTAAAGCAGAGCCATAGTCTAAATTTTATTCCATATTAGAAACTCTGGGTTCAAGCAGATGGCTTCTTTGTTCCAACCAAGGTAACTGCTCAGCAGCCAGCTGTAATCTGAATAATTCCACATAATTTTCAATTTTGAACTTTAGTTTTCTCAAATGATATGTATGTTTTGGCAGCTATTTCTTGTGATAATGGATCTTTTTCAATTTCATCAGAAATGGGAAAAACCACCTGTTATTGTCACATGTTTGTGCAATTTGTTATGAAACAGTTTTTTGGAAAATATTTATGGTTTTACATTTAGAAGGTATTCATTTGGGGTCTGTGTTTGCTTGTGAGCTTATTTGCCAGTGTGGTGTTGGTTCAACTATTGTTTTATTAGATGTTTAAATAATGGGTGAAGGCCAATCCATAACCTGCATGAAGGAAATTAAAGGGGAAGCCACTGTCCTGCTATCGTGCTGACATACAGAACATCAGTAGAAAGAAAAAGTTTACTGGTGTGAATTTTTATTAGATTGTTGTTTCATTTAGATAAAGTATTATGAAGAACTTATATTACAGAATTGTGTGAAGAGATCATATCTCTGTTGGAGTTAAAATGCTGTAAGCATTCCTTTATATGAAATTGGTGATACAATTCAATTAATTGTATCGTTGCCCCGTTAACTGTCTATAACATCAATGTAAAAATTCCAGATGCAGCTACAGATGCTTGAACTGCGAGCAAACTACATTATTTTCCTCTGACTTCAAACATAGTTTTAGTCTCTGCCAATAAATGAGAAGATGAATGTAATATATGAATTCATGGAATGACAGACTGCACCAGAATAGTTTGATATTTCCCTAAGAGAAGAGATGCTGCCTTAGCAAACATTTTATTAGCAGGGTTATTTTAAGTGTAGTATGTGATAAAGCTGGCTCCTTGCATTTAAAGTATTACTTAAATGATATACAAGCAACCTTTCCCTAGATCAGATAGTTACATCCATTCTGGCTTTAAATTGGTTTCTTTCTTAAAAGTCCTGTCAAGACTGCAAGTCATTGCCATACTAGATAGAAAGCAAAACCTAGTACAATTGTTTAAAATTCTCAAAACAGCATAGTGGGCACAATTGTTTAATTTGCAATAAAAGACAGTCACATCAATTAATCTCTATAACTTGTGAAGAGAGAACCAAAAGACCCTTGGAGGCCCACCCAGCTCTGCCAGGGTTTCCCTCAGTGCTGAGGGATTTCTGATGGAAACACCACACTGTCCTGTGCCCATTGCATGTTGCTTCCTGCCCCAGGGCCACCTGTGCCATGCTGACAGCTCCACAAGGTGAAAAACAAATAGCTGAGAGGAAATCCAAAGCTCAGGATCAGTGGCATGACCCAGTTTGGATGCGACTGATGGCACAGACTCAAGTAAATCCTTTGTGTGGTGATGCAATGTGGCAAAATAGCATCTTCTAGGTTTGAGTGAAGTGCGGGTTGCCAGCAGTGATGTCACCAACACTGTATCTAGACCCAGTGTCACCCTCCTTGTCTTACTTGGTGGTCTCTTCCACCCTCTTAGCCATCATATCACCTGAGAGACCGTTCTCTGCTGAACATCTCTTGGTACCCTCAAGACTTTTTGGTCTTGCAGCATTCAAGAATACAGTTCCTCTCATAAAAAGCATCTTCATTCATTGTGTGTAGCTTATGTTCCAGTGCTTGACTGTGTTAGAATATGCGCTATTTAAGGGATCCAGACAGCTTTAGGATAGTCTTTTTTTCCCCTAGAAAAATGCAGGCTAGAAACTTAAAGGTAAACTAAATTTCTCATGTAACCCAGTGCCCGGGAGTTCAATATGTCAGAAAAACATTAAATTCCACTCTGATGATAAATCAGCAGCATTGGCAGTGCTGCCCTTGAGAGCAGTTGTTCCTCTAGCCAGGAAGCTTGACTGCACGCTCGTAATCTCTTCTGTGGATGTGCTGGTAATCACTGAGGATTGTGGAGGGTCAAGCAAGGTGTTCTGTACTTCTCAGGCATGATGGATATTCTCAATGCTCTTGGTCGTGTGACTCTCAGGGTGATACGGATATCTTAGAGTAATTTGTCTATGTAAATCTGAAGGAAATAAATTAGCAGAAAAGAAAAAAGATACATAGCTTTACACCTACTGGAGTGGCATTTCAGGCTGAGAAATTCTTTACTTCCTAGATAAGAGAGAAGAAAATAATTTTAATTCTTTCATTCCCTTGGGAATAATGCAATGAAGTAATGTTAAAATTGTGTGTAATTGCTTTCTATTTTTGTGAAGCCTGTGGCAGCTATGAAACTTTAAAGGGAACATGGGAAAGCTGGTTAGTATAAAATGCTTCAGCTGCAATACCTTAATGGTGCAACGGGGGCAAAAAGACTTTTAGAAGTGGGCAAGCTAAGCTTTTTTCCACAGCCCGCAACAGTTGATTTCTGTGGAATGCGTGAAATAAACTTCAAAAGCTGCAAAATCTATCAGAAAATGACAGGTTTTGGGTACGTCTTCTGGGTGGTTGTTTACTATTGTTTGTGCACTGCTCTGAGTTACATCAAGGAAACCTGAGTGAACATTGTTATTGAGTATTGTACTCTTCTCATTTTGGAAGGCTCTATCCTCATTTCTCAGGGAATTAGGTGAGACAACTCTTGGATTTTTGTTATCGAATTTTCCAAGAGTCAGAGCACTACACAGAGATCAGCGTATGGGCTGGAACAGCTCTATGGCAGCTGGCGGAGGATCAGGAGGTGCCTTGACATGTGCTGTGTTGCCATGTTAACTGCTGGGAAATTGTGCTTTGTAGTGGGATTAAGATTTATTCAAACATAATGATTTCCTACTATTTTTAGTTCAATTCATCTAAGACCTACTAGTAATTAAAACATAATGTAAATACAGTAAATATCAGAACACAAAAAGGAGGAATATTACATGTGTTTAAGTTTTTGGTCAAGCAAATGAACAATGTTAAAGGAGACTATATTTGAACAGATAAACTTCTCTAGTTCTTACTCTGCATCTCTTAGCTCTGTGGCTTTCTATATATATGCATATGTACATATATACATATATATAGTACATACGTGTGTGTATATATATATACACATATATATATATATAATGTCATCATGAGCCTAAAAGATAAAATATACCCTTATTCTTTTTTTGTGGTTTTGAAGGGTGTTTTTTATGCTTTTCTCTATCATGATAGCTATAAAGCACTGGCTAAACACAACAAATGTGTTCTGTAGCCTTTTACAAATTCCTGTTCATGGTTGGGGAAGAAATCGTTGCTGAAGCTTACTGTGAGTTTGCTGTGAAGAATTTCTGAAGTTACAGGGATAAATTTTACATAACTCCTCACTTTATTGTGGTGTAAGCGGGTATTTTGTCGCTATTATTCTAGATTTGTCCCAAGTGTTACACTGCATTGCATATTTCCAAGAGGTATTCTCAGGCAAATTGCCTATAGAAGTAGTAAATATGTACAAGCAATACTCACGTATTAAAATTTAAATATAGTAAACCAGTCCATTTGTGGGGGGGGGGGGGCGTTTGTCTGTGTGTGTGCATGCAACTTCTGTCTACACCAGCTTAGCGCAAAAAGCTGGGTAAAGCTTGTGAGATTTTGTTTGAGGCTTTGGGGAGAAGGAAGGGGTTCCACAATTTCTTTTCAGCCAGAGGTCCTAACACTTGGTTTTTTTTCAGTTAAGCCGTTCTCATGCTATCTGGAATGATTCTGTTTTACCATTCAACATAACTAATTTTTCTTCCATTTGCTTTATTTTGGATTATTCAGTCACCTCCTGCTGCAGATGCTGGTAATTTTTACCCTCACGCGGTGAAGAGCACAATGACCATAATAAGTGTTATACAACACTTCTTACCTATATGCGTAAATATTCTAACAGAAGTGATTAAATTTCATTGTTGCCATATTTTTGATTGAAAGAACAAAAAAAATAAGGGAATTCTCATCTGACAGCAAATTAACTACACACAGAGAAGGTCTGTGACTTTGCCAAAATGCTTTTGAGTTTCTGTATTTTGCTACCAATAGTTTGTGCCCATCTCAGCTGTTTGGTGACACACAGGAACTGTGGTTTGCTTTTCCATCCCAGTGCAGGAGATGAAATCCCACTTAGGAACCTTGACTCCTAGTTAAATATGAGTGTTTGACCCACATTTTCCATGAAGACTGGCAACATCTTATACCGCATGAGATGGTATTCAGCATTGGAAGTTGAAGTTGTATACACAGGCATTTTGCAGAAGTTTCCTTCCAGGATTTCATACCCAGTGTTTTTTATCCTGATCAGAACTAGAAGCTAACACTAGTCTAAATGTAATATCTTTACAACAATCCTCTATATGCTTTTCTCTATTAATTTGTCCAGTGTAAACTTCTGGTATCCATAAAAAGTCTGGACATAAAAAAATCTTCAGTTTGATTACATGCTGGATAAAGAAATATTGCCTTTTGTTCACACCTATTGGAGTTATCTAATTCACTTCAGCACTCTCCTACCAGCTAGTGCATTAAATATATGACTGATTTTAAGGCCACAGTTTAATTCGAGGTACAAAAATCAGAACTTCTTACAAAGAAATTGGTTCTTGCTTACCCCGGTGTTTAGAATTGTTTCATTCTTTCTGGAGCCAAATTTGAACTGAGATGCATGCTTTCCATTGGAAATGTGATACTGAAGCCTAGAAATCCTGGGGTCCAATAATTCATTTTACTCAGTCATCTGCACTTCTAAATATCTGGTAATTGCTATACGTGGTATATGAAATGAGAGAAAATAGAACAAATTAGAAAAACTTTACCTTTTGTAGATGTATTTTTGATGGTAAGATTATTTTAAAGGTATAACATAGCTAGCAGAACTGTTTTTTCAATCCTTGTTTGCATCTTGGCATAGTCATAGGGCATGTTTCTTGTGTTTTGTACATTTATTCAAAACAGAATTAGAACATTTTTTTTTCTTTTTGTGCAAATTACTGTGTTTATAGGCTGTGTAGGTGTTTTTCAAATGCAAACACCATGCCTACTTAAAAGTAATTGCATTTTGACATAGGATATGTATTATGCCCTTCTTATCAAGGTATAGTCATACAGTACAAGCTGCCGTGCTATAGATTTCCAGAGAGACATTTTATTATTGCAGATCATTTTAGGAAACTTCCTGAGAAAGTAAAATGTCTCCTCATATAACTGCCTTTTCAGCTAGAAGCATAACGGAGTGCCTTGGGACAGCAAAGACTAAAAGGGTTAGCCATTGGAGGGCTCTCATATTGCCTTTACCTTTAAAGACATCCTGACAGGTTGCATGGGCAGTAGTTCTGGGCAACATTACTATATCTGTTGGTGGTTGTGGTTCCTGCAGTGCCAGGGGTGACACCTGCTAATCTCACACTATGGGTATGAACGTTACTGTCAGTTTTGCTTCTGCTGGTGCTTTGGTTGTAATGCTGTTGCGTAGCTCTCATCAATAGCAGAAGATGTTCCAGGGGGAATCAGTTATGCGAAGTCTTTGCATAGCTCAAAAGAAGTAGGAGAGGCTGTTCATCACTCAATAATGCTGAAAAGGTGGTTGCTGTACAAACCTCTTCCTGGTCTAGCAAATGTCAAGAATCAGATTGTACCCCCTGTAGTGCCACAGATCAGATTGAAGATGCTCCCACACACAGGGAGCCTGGAGGCCTCATGTCCCTTTCTGGAGACACCGGAAACTTCCCGACCATCTGCCTGAAGGGAGCGAGCAGCCATCACCACCATCATCACTGTCCCTCTGCGTAGAGGATGCTGCACAGTCACGATCCCCCCGCACATATTCACAGGAACCGCTTCATCCATCAGGGTACACTCTGGTGTTTTTCTCCAAGTCTCACAGCTCATTTCAGCCTGTATCAGAAAGCTGGCTCTAGCAACTCGTAGGGAGAAGCAGTGAGGAATCAAGCATGACTGAAGGTGTTTTAGCTTGAGCTGGCAGCAAAAGCCTGGGGCTGTACAGGGAGCACCGGTACCATGTGAAGGAGATCAGACTTGTTCTTCCCTCAGCATTCACTGAAGCATCGTTAAAGAGCAGGTAAATCAGAGGTGTGCTTAGATGGAGCTCTGAGCTCACCTGAAGGCTGATGGCAATGGATGTCCTAAGCTGTTGCAAAGTGTGAAAGAGGGCAAGGAGGCTCAGAATTTGATCATACTTTCATAAAGGGCCTGAGTCAGAATTTAACCGTGTTCAATTCATTTGTACAGCAGAGGTGCCTTTTAAAGATGCTCCAGCCATGAAGCGCTTTACTTGATTGCCTTTGATAGGACAATTAAATGCTTTCTGCTTTGGGTTTCGCTCTGCTTACAGTTCAGCTAGTAGGGGTGGTGCAAACTTGCTGAAATAAATAGTCTATCTCACCAGAGCTGAGGTCTTCTTGTGTGGGTTTTGTGAGTTACTCAACACTTCCTCTGTGGCTTTCCTGCTGGTAAAATGAGCTACTGTGTCCATCTCATTCTGCCGTGCTCTTTGTGAAGGGTTCCTGGGCTTCACTGGGACAATTCATAATAATTTGCTCTGATTCAGTTCATTTCAGGTGTCTGTATGTAAGATATCCTGGGTCTCTCTTGCATGGGTAATTTGTTTCAAAATATGCTTTCTGAGACTAACATTTCTCTCTTTCCGTTCAAGATCAGTAGGATTTAGCTGCATCGTTCTTAATATAACGTTGATTCTGCGGAGTGATGTTTCTGATCCTTAGGGCAAACCTCAAGACTGTTTTAGACACCCCTGTTCTGAATGAAGACACAAGAATCTCATTATTCAACTGTTATGAAGTCTCTCATGTCTTCAGCAGCTATAGATACTGTTGACTTGTTTTCGTGAGTGTGTTAGAAGCCCAGAGTTTGGCAGGACTTGTTATTGATCTCCCACAATCCATTCTGGGCATTAACATGGCAGTATCATTCACAAATCAATTTCCTCTGAGCTTTAATTTAAATACAAGTGCCCCTTGAGGATCTTCCTGAATCACTTTAGCCCTCAGGCTGTACTTCAGCACTGAGCAAACTTATTAATAAATGCAGGCACCCAAATTAGCTGCATGCCTGCCGCTGTCAGATGTAGCTATCTAATCTGTTCAGCTTGCTGGCATATTTGTTTCTGTAAAGAATAGTACTCAGCTCTGTCTGCCTTCAAAAGAGTTTTCAAATTTCAGCCACTCAATCCCAGCTGCTCTGTAAAGAGGCAAGTATTCCTCTGTTATTAAGCCATGCTGCCTGGGGAGAATATTTAAGGTGAAGTAGTGTCATTTAGCTAGTTGTTAACCTGTGTAGAAAAACTGTCTGCTATGTTTCTCCTAAGCAGAGACAAAATGAGATACATCGAGACAGCTTTAGAAAGGATCTGAGTGAAGTTAATGCAACATAGCACTATGCAATCCATGAAAAGAATGTGATCAGACAATTATAAATTAATTTAATATTTGATTTTGTAAAGATATGGTGGAAAAGTTAAGAAAGAGGAACAGAGCTAGAATGGTCACTTGGAAGAATTGTTAAATAAATGTTCCTTTCCCTTTAGTTACTGGTCATGGAAAACAGATGTGTGGGAGCTGGCTACAGGTTTATGGAGTGTCTGGAGCTAGAGACTGCCCAGGGAGAGGCCCTGCGAGAGGTTTCTGTGTCCACTCCTCATTCACGTACCCCTCCCTGGTATCACAGAGTTAAAATATCCCAACAGTTTCTCAGAAATGGTGGCCTAGCTTCCCAAATTATTTCCTTTTCTTTTTTCCTTTCATTTCTTTTCTCTCTATGTTTCAGATTATGCTTGGCCTTTGCCTAAACAGTTGTGCCCTATATGGATTTCCCTAGATGTGCTCTTTTCAACTGCATCTATTATGCATCTCTGTGCCATCTCTCTTGATCGGTATGTAGCAATACGCAATCCCATTGAGCACAGTCGCTTCAATTCCCGCACCAAGGCTATTATGAAAATTGCTGCAGTTTGGACCATATCCATAGGTAAGCAATGCGGCTCACGATCTTAACTGTGTCTTAATGAATAATAGTGTTACTCCAATTTTCATTTAGGATTTTTAAGAGGATACTCAAATTAATTTACCTGGCCTGCATGCCTGAAGATAATAAATGATTACTGGGAAACAGAAGTTTTTCATTGCGGTTGGTCACTGACCAAAATAAGTAGTCATTTTTCAGAATACCACCACTTCCAATGCTGAAGCATTGCTGCTATGTACATATCAATATGCCAATAATGACATTAACACAGACAAATGGTACTATAAAACTGCAGTGTAAACAAAGAGGAAAAGAGGATTAGCAAAGACTCTGGAAGGAAAACCCAGACAGTATAAATGACATGTCTACGCTGCAGTTGCTGCAGTTAAACTCACTCAAATTCTGGTAGCGGCTGAAGTGAAGCAACGCAGAATTGCAAGCAGGTGAACAGTGAGGTATTTATTGCTCCTGCATGGGCTTTATAACCTGTATTATATTCTGCCACAGCTGGATTGCTGCTAGTACTGAGCTAGCAAGTTTGAAGTCATAGTAAATGAGTAGACATAAAAGAAGACATTTTTGTATCATTTTGATAAAAAGCGATAAATAAAGCAGCAGTGAAATAAGGAAGAAAAAGAACTATGATAGCAAGATGATTGTAATATCACGAATTACATGAAGAAAAATATTTTGGGGGGAATACTTTCAATGTGTTTTATAAAAGAAACACTTGGAGCAGGGTCAGAAGAATTGTATGACCGCTTTCCTCTGCTGTATTGCCTTTTTTGTTTGAATAAGATGCAGTCTTACAAAGGTTTAACATTTAGCTTTTCTTCTCTAAAGCGGTTGTCATTGTCAGTGCTTGTACATGTTTCAAGTGCCTGAACTTCTCTTGGGTTTTGTCTGCTTTAGAAGTGGAATATGAAACTGGATGTCTGGGTGCTGTGGGGACCACTTTTGACAAAGCTTGCCATGGAAAAAGGCTATGGAGAAAAGCAAGAAAATAGCAGAAATATACTTCCTTTCCTCATGAATGTTACAAGAATATCTGTTAGAAAAAGAATTTCATGTGCCACAGGTCTGCTATGGGTCTTATAGGTAATACAATCCAGAGCAAAATTGGATTTGGTTTAATCAATTGATTTAAAATTCTTTTTTTAAATTATTTAAACTCCCTGTGCTGCCTGTTTGGTGTAGGAAAGACAGCTGCTGAATTCTGTGCATGAACAATCACATGTGAACAACTTCATAAGAAGGATCCTCAAGCTTGATTTGCACAGGCGGTTCAGAGACAGCACAGAATCTGTGCCCTGGGTTGCGCTGTAACATAGAGGGAGCAGCTGGTATCCCCCCGCCCCGAGCAGAGCCATTTAAATCTGCCAGCAGCATTAAGTAGCACATTGCAAAATCCAGGCAGTAAGACTGTTCTGCTTCCGTCTCTGGACGTAATTTGCAGATTTTTTGCCTATACTGCCTTACGTGTTGCAGACATGGCCTTAAAAATTTTGGCCAGTGCTGAATGTGGCCGCCTGCACGAGTACTCTGAGGGCTGAGTTGTGGTTTGGACTAAGAGTCTAGGGAATAAAGTAAGGCAGTGAGTGCATGCATGGTTTGCTGAGTAAACAGACTAGTAAGCAAATCTGAGGCCTGACCAAACAGATGTAAAGACAGACATAGACCTACTTCTTCCTGTAGTTACTGGGTGGGTAATAGGCTCAGGACAATGGAAAATATGAACATTATGGGCTGTACTGTCCCCCAAGGACAAAATTACCTGAGCCAGGATAGGCAAGGTGACTTTGTGCTGCTGTAGAGTGCAAACATCTCACCCCGTCCAGCTTTCTCGGGTGATGTTTGACAAGTCTGCATTTATAATAGGATGTGAAACAGGTGAAACAATGCACACTGAAAGAAGTAGCTTGTAAAGCAGATGGAGTGGCACTTTTCTTTTGCAGGTATGTGGTTTGTCAGCCCTCAATTAACCAATGGGTGCTGCATTTATTCCCCAGTACCCAAACTCTTCAGGAAGAAGCTGTGAGCAGTCCCTCAGCGGGATATCTACAGTGCACAGCAGTCTGGGGGATGGCCCTGGGCAGCACTTCCCTCCCTGGTCTGGGAAGGGAGATGCATTACACCTGTACCTCTGTGCCCTCCTCTGCTGAGGGTGTGCAGTGTGTCTGGGCTTTGCCTATGTTGTGTTCATTCTCTTTGATGCAGATACAGCTGGCCCAGCGTGGGTGTTTGTTTACATCCCTTTTTTTGAGGATACAGGCAGAACTGATAGTCCCCAGACACCCTCTTCAGGGCACTGGAATGCTATTGGATTTCTGCCCCTCCTGATGCATGTGATAGGGCTTACCCATTTACTTGAACTTTCTCCAGAAGGTTGATTATATGGAGAAAAAAAAAGTACTCTTAGTGTGTTCCTAGTTTATTTTAGCATAACTATTTTTACTTCATAAATTAGTCTAGCAATGTGACAGATACAGGAATAAAATGAACATGGAATGAAAGAGTTCACCCAAAGTATGTTGTTGCTGCCTTCTGGCTCTTACCTGCTTTTCACTTGGAAGGCCCAATGAAATCCCATGCAATTTTCAGGAGGATGAAGCAGGTTAAGTGAATTCACCCTCCCTTCAGTATTAAGTATCACAAATGAATTTGTGCATTTCTGTACATGATAAAGTATCCATTTCAAAGCAGCATTTAAATGCAGGTTGCTCGGTTTGCATTTCCTAAATCCCGCTTCAGTTGGACTGAAACAACTTTTAAATGCATCCCATGTAAAGAACCCTGATTCAGTTCCTGAATCAGAATTTAAAAGTGGAAGTAAAAAGCATGTAATTTATCTTAATTTAGTAGCTTTTGCATTCCATTTTCCTGAAATGTTAATGCTGACAGCAAAATATATAATAGAGGTTCTTTGCTCACTGAGCTATGAATTTGGCAGATTGGAGAAGCCTAAACCTATGATTAGGTTTTTAAGCAGGGGAACATAACAGGGCCTTCCTGTCTGTTGATAATTGCTTTATGAATGGGTCTTTTCCAAAGCCCTCTTTGTTCCAGATTAAAGAATATCACAGCCGGTTGTCCCATGTTTTAGCAAATGTAACCTGAACAAGACTTTCTGTGTTCAGCTAGTGAAAAAGTGGGTGCTGTGAAGCGCTGGGATTATAAAAATGAGTTTTGTGATAGTTCACACTGTTCTGAGGCTGGAAATAGAAATGTGGGCAACAGAAATAGCCACACAATTGAAAATGAAAATAAATTATAGACATGAGCTTGCTGACAGAATCTTGATGTCATTTCAAGGCTTCAGATTTTGCACAGTTGCAAGTGCAAAGTTTTTCACCAGTAACGTGTGGACTTAACCATCCCACCAGACTCCCTGTATCCTGCTCTGAGGAAAGAGGACTTGGGCCACCCTGACCCCGAGAGGAGATCCCCACACAGCTCTCAGCAGGGTGATGGGCAGCTAGTCAAACTCTAAATGCCCACCGTGTAATATAGGGGAAAGCATAAACCAGATAAATTAATATAAAATAAATATCACTTTGGAAATGTGAAGGAAAGGACTTTGAGGATGTGGAAGGGTGTACACACATTGCTTCTGATATGAAAAGAAGTAAAATATTTTCATTCTTAAGCTTCTTGTGGGCCAGCTGTGTGCCTGCTAGCACAAAAGCAGTTTTCCTCTGCTTCCCAGAAAGTTCAAGGTCTGGCTATTTACAGACAGTACCAAAATTACACATGCTACCAGTTTCCCAACTCACAGTTTTACATCCTTAGTAACAGTGTAAATTCAATTTACTTGATGAATAATGAAGATAATGTCATCCTTTA
This sequence comes from Patagioenas fasciata, assembly GCF_037038585.1. NCBI lineage: Eukaryota > Metazoa > Chordata > Aves > Columbiformes > Columbidae > Patagioenas > Patagioenas fasciata. Next base: position 19,746,529 of record NC_092530.1, read on the forward strand.
AATTGTGCTCTTTGTATCAGCACCATAAGCAGACCCCATGTGTCTTGTTTCTGTTTGAAAGCAGAATAAGTAACAAAAAAGGGAAATGCACTGTCATGTTAATAACATGATATGTGGTTGGACCTTTTTCTTTTCATTCTCTCTCTGACTCACTAATGATAATTTTGATTTCAGGTAGATATTTGGGGTTTATATACATAATAAACCATTCAACTTTAAAAAGGAATTTTACATCCCCATTTAAACTTTCATACTACTTCATTGTCTTATTGAGGAGGTGTATTTGTAGAAGTATGAAAGACATGTGCTACAAGGATCAGCAAATGCTTATCTGGGATTAAGTGATCTTAATTCTAACAGCTTTTTGCTCCTGCCCTGGGTGTTCCTCTCTCACACAGACTGGGTAGCCCCATGCATGCAAGCTCTCCTAATGATGTCCTTACGGAGCCTCCAGGTACCAGTTAAGCCCTCCCCATCTCACTGGTGATAATCTCAGTGGGAAATGATACTCAGTTTGAGGAACATGCTTTGAGTGGCACCACTGACATTAAAAGGAATTGTAGTCTCCTTACAGGCTTAGAGCAGGTTGTGCTGGAGTAATTCACATTGACTTCCTTTGGGTCATGGGTTTAGAGCATGTTTAGGGTTTTGTTTGCATTTCTGCCCAAATGTGTGTCTCTGGGATCAGGGACTTTCTCAGCAAGGCATTTGTTTGTTCCCATGGTGTTGATGAGACACTCTTGCTCCTGAGCACCCTCTGTTCTGTGCTGGGCAGCAGCTGTTCCTGAGAGACCGTGTTTTGGGACAGGAGCGCATGCACATGAATTTCTTTGCAGGCTTCAGGCCCTGGTTAGCAAACAAACCTTTGGACACGTTTCATGGAAAAAAAAAAAATGGCAAAAACATTGCTAATGGAGAAGACAACAGATGGAAGGTAAAAATATGTTACCAGGATTTTGTTCAAACCTTTCCACCAAGCAAGCTGGTTCTGTTTGTAGCTCATCACTTGGAGATAAGGAAGCAGTATTAAGGCAACTATCGCTGGCAAGACAAAGGTTAGACAGGCACCCTTCACCTCCTGGAAAAGTGTGTGAATTCCTGACTACCAGCACTGCTGTAGTAGAAGGACAGTAATACTATTGCTGAGAAAAACAGTTGCATGTTAGTAAAGCCTGAGAGAATAGCATTAGTTTCTTTACAGATTTGGGAGAAAACTGTTTTAATATACTTTTGCCTTGTTGTGCTTGACATTATAAGTCTGACAGTGTATGTTTGACTGAAATTCTTCCTGCATGAGCAGGAGGGTCATAACTGATCATCTCTGTAGGTAGAAATGCTGCAGTGGTGGTGATCCTGGTAGTTTTTGTTAGCCTCAAATAAGCGTGGAGCTGGTGTTAGCATTGCAAGCCAGGGTACTGCTTGCTTCTGGTGGAGCAGTAGTGCATGTTTGTGCCCATAAAACTGTCTTCTGGTCATGGGTGAGACAGAACCCCTTGCTTTATGGACTAGAGCATGACACTAGGACTTTTTTCTGCCCCTGTTTCCCATTCATTTGAATTGACTACAATGTTATTTTCTCTAAAGACATTATTTTGCCTGAGTGATTGCACAATGATTCTCAAGAGGGGTGTTGGTCTCCATAGCACAACAGCAAGAGTAACCAGGGTGAGGAAGATCATAGCAGTTGATAACAAGTTAAGTTTGTATCAAGGGAACTAGCTCGGGATTTCAGCCTTTATTGGTTTGATTTTGTCATCAGACATCAGTGAAATGTTTTGCCTGGGGCAGCAGCAGACAGTGAGTGTGTGAAGTGTTTTGCACAGAAGATGGGTTGACCATCCCACCATATTCATTCCCAGGGGCAAGGGAGATGACAGTGTCTCCTGTTTGAGGTTACTGCGTCAGTTCAGGCATCATCTTTCAATTTCCTGGGGAAGCTGAGCCCTGGGAGCAGGTATGCTGTGAGCCCCATCACTCTTTGTTCAAATGCACCATTGGAAACACGTGGCTGAGCAAACCGAGAGAAGTAATTTAGCAAAATAGAAGGGCAAGTGTGAAAATACTTTATTTCTTCTGTCTTTTACTGGTGTTTTCTGGGCTTGGGTTATTCAGTGCTCTTGCAAGGTTTAAGTAAAGGTCAGCAGCTTGTTCAGGCACTGTCAGTAATTACATTCCTCTGTTTGCAGTTGTGCTTGTTGAGGGCAGTGAGATCCTTTAAAGTTCAGTCCCCTTTTATCTTTGACTTTAAATCAACACAAGGCTGGCACTGTTGTTTTATTAGAACAGTTAGATAAACCTAGACCTAATCTAGCCCTGAAGGTGCATTGTTACTGTAAGCACATGAAATGCACTGCAATTAGTCTGCTGACATGTGGGAAATATATGGAATTTTTGTGGTTTTGAACACTTTGGAAGCCCACATTCTTCAATTTTCCTCTGAAGAACTTTCCTTGCTGAAACCAGTGCCTTTTCTTTCACAAGTCAGGAGGCTACTGTCTATTGGGGTTTACTTCTTGCTGTCTCTTAGTTATTATGAGAGAAATGTGAAGACAATTTATGAGACACGTCTCTTAAGAAATCAAACAGTTTTGGTTTAGTTTTCCTTTTCTGAGAAGGTTAGGGTAGTCCGTTCCTGTTTCCTCTAACAGACTTCGATGCTAATGCAGAGTTACAGCAGCTGCTTACAGGTGAATGTCTTAAGATTTTAACCCACATTTATTTTGCATAACGATGCATGTGAGATTAAATATATCAATTTAAACATGCAGTGTTTAGCATGGACAGCAACGTTCTTGTTTTTTCTCGCTGTGTTTTTGTTGTTGTTTTGTTTGTTTGTTTGTTTAATTCTGTGTGAATGCCAGGGGGATGGTAGTGAGGTCCAAAGACCACCTGCATCAGCAGAACTCTTGCCATGGACCACAGCAGATTTTGAATCCAACTCTGACACCAGGAGAGGTGATCCCTGGAATTCCCAAGCTCCCGTACCTGTAGCAAAACATGACGCCCCTTCTGTTCAGCCCTGAGAATCCCAGACATGGAAAGACAGAGTATACCCATACATAGGCCTCTGTTTTCTTTAGTGAGGTTGTTGTCCCAGGAGGAAATCAAGCATCTCCTTATATAAGAATGTTGTGAGAAAGAATGGAAATTACTTCCTTCCTTAGTGGAAATAACCATCGAAGACTCCATCTTTCCAGTAATCTCCATCAGTCTCATGGGCTTTCACAGAAAAAAAACAAGATATTAAACACAAAAACATTATTGTTTTTTATTTAAGTCTAAACTCTGTGAAAGTCAATTTGGACTTATTAGCTGGCTTTTTCTCTGGAACAAGCTATTAAATGTTTTACAAAGCCACATTTGTGGTTGTTTGGGTTTTGTTTTATTAATTGAGAATCTGCGAAGAGCATCTGTTACTTTGTGTCCACAGCATCATCTCAGTCCCATTTGGTGAAGTGTTCTGCCGGCTTAAGAATATCTTTAAAGCTGACAAGAATCAGTTAGGACAACAACTATAATTGGATTTGTTATCTGGAGGATGTCTGTCTTGCTTCCCACTGCTCTGTCAGGCAGAAGCTAAAGGAGGACAGAAAAGAAAAAAAATCACATTTATCTTCTGCCTTGTGAACTGCTGTGGTGAAAAGGGGATGTTCTGCTCAAACTGCTGCCTGGCAGAAGGGTACACAGTGCTCCAGATGTTCAGTCTAGCAGGGACCTGGTTCATGGCTTGTTGGCTGGTTGTGGCAGGTTGTCTCTTCTTACTGGGGTGAAACCAGTTGCCCTAGGCACTGCTCAAACATCAAGCAAGGGGACAAAGTTTGCTTTGAAGAGCAAAGTATGATATACAATAAGCTTGCAAAGCTTTTACCTTGCAAATTTTTGGAACAATGCTGCCTCTCTTTGGGAATTCACTGTTGCCTTAGTTGGAAAGGGCTATTTGACACAACTGGAAAATGCCTTCAAGGCTGGAGACCCCAGCCCGCTATATCATCCTGATGTTTGTTAATGAAGAGTGTGTCAGCTTGGGCGCAAGGCAAAAGTTCATGAAACGCTCTGCACTGGAGCTGGGAGAATGGCACAGCAGTGGGGCTGGACAGCAGTAGCTTGGGAGCCTCTTGTCTGATATGGCACTCGGCTGCTTGTGCTGGTGTAGTGAGTCTGGGTTTCTCTGACCAACAGACCTTAGTTCTTAAATTACGAACAGTTACAACCACACTGTTAATACAGTGGGTTGCTTGAGTCAAGTGGAGTTACATGCCTTCTCTGTGCTTGTTCAAACAGCTGAACTCAAGTAAGGTAGGCATTCATGTTTACTCCTGTTCAGGCACCATGGGAATGCTTTGTGGTAAGCACAGCATGTACTGATTGGGACAAGCCTGTTGAAATCAGGGCCAGGGTGTGGGCTGTGTCTGCAAGCAGGTATTTGTGCACTTAGGATTATGGCAGTAGCAATTTTGCAGTAATACCCCATGAAGGAAGCCCGTCAGGGGTGCCTGAGGCCTTCCATACTTCCCTTCTCACTGCTGGGGTGGTGTAGAGTTGGTCACTGTTGCCCAAGTTGTGTAACAGACTTAGTTCCCTTTAGGACTGGATTGTGGGGTGGATCAGTGATCAATCTCATATTAAAGAATGAGTTGCAAAGGACAAGTGTGAGGTGGGAAAAAACATTTGAGATGATGGTGATGCTGCCCATTCAGCAATACCATATGCTAGCTGACAGCTGAATGAATATGTGCTGGCAGCTCCTCCAAGGGCATCTTTCTTCCTGCTGCTGTTAATAATGGGATTTTCCTGGACTGGAGGAAAAATCAAAGACCTGGTACTCACTCTCTTTTGTGTTTAATCAGTTTGAAATCACACTTGGTAACGAGAGAGGTGATGGACACTTTCCGTTACAGCAGCTACATCCTCATTCCCTGTCATCAGTGCTGAGGTATCTCATGCTCAGGCAAAGTTTTACACTGCCATCAGTGAACTTGATTTGTTTATTCATCATATCCCAGAACTAGGTTATTCTTCCCAAATGTACTTCATATGTGTGACCATGAAGATATCCCAAAATCTCTCATTTGTTTCCCTTGGTTAAAGCAGTAACAGTAAATTCAGTCATGACTACTTCATCAATGAACCTTTATTCATTTTGGAGTTTTATTTCAAAGAGTGTGTGTTATAGAGGGCTCTAAAGTATAAAATTATCCATGCAAATATAATCCCAGTGCATTGCCATTGATCTAATTCAGATTTCTTCTTTGTGTGAAGACTGGTCTGTCCACCTCACACAATTTCTCAAATGTCTATGGTCTGATGGAGCTCAGGCATTATAAAGATATCTTTAATGATGAAGAGTCACTGGCTTGCTGGGATGAAAGTTACTGCAGTGACAGGGCTTTGGCACAGGGAAGGTAACAGGGGTTAACATCTCAGAAAGGAGACAACTGCCTTGCCAGAGGTAAACTGACAGACAGCAGCATGTAGAGGGAAAGAAAACCAAATACTGAAACTATCACTTGGGGTAAGGAAACACGTACTATAATCACAGAAGGCATTTATAATCATTACTTTTCAGAAAAAATTCCTTCACTAGATTACTGGCAAATGGTAATTTTATGGTGATGGCAAGTTGCAGATGTATTCTGCAGAGTCCTGGAAAACACTTAGCTGAAATGGGAAAAATGGCCTAGTTAATCTCTTTAGTATGTTACTCTTCCTTTTTAGAAATCCAGAGTCCCACAGGATTAGTTCTAAGACCTGTGCTATTCACAGCAATCCCCAAAAAAGCAATCCAGACACAACAATGACCTCAGCATAGGTTATTTCTCAGGCAAAAGAGCTAAGGGAGGACACAGCCAGCCCCACAGATGTTTGTATGCGGAGTGAGTGCTCACAGACAGCCGGGTGGCCAGAGGGTAGAAAACGGAAGACACAAGACATTCTGCTGCTCTCTAACTGCTGAGATGTGCAGGGTTGTTTTTTTCTTTCTTTCTTTCTTTAAAAGAACAGAGAGGAATTTGCAAAGAAATGGAGAAAGATAATCAAAGGCATAAAATGAGTTTGGCACGAGAAGAAAGTAAATAGAATAGCATTCTTCAGTTCTAGAAGAGATATCAGACAGTAGGGATGATAGAGGTCTACAAAATAACTGAAAAGGTGACCAGAGAGTGATTATTCACTTTTTCTTACAGTAGAGGAACTCTGGGGAGTCAAAGGAAATTATCAGGCAGCAAATTCAAAATGAGAAAGAAATACTTTGTTCATGTGACAGGTTGTGGAACAGAATGCTGCTGAGTATTGTGGAGTTATAAGTGAGATAAAGAATTTATGGAAGATAGGTCTCTCAAAGGTTATTTTAGAAATGAGGCATGGATGCAACTTCTTGCTGTGGAATTTTCTAAACTATAATGCTGAAAACTACCCCATTTTGTACCCTGGTCCTAAACTGGTACCTGCCAAAGAAAAGAGACAGGACTAAATGAATCCATGATGGTCTAACTAGATCTGCCCCACCATGTATTTTCCATGTTCTCAGGTAGACATAGGTTGTGATATTCCAAAAAATGTTGTTGCTTTTGTTGTTTTTGGCTGTGTCGAGACAAAATTCTTTGGAAGGTTTTGGGTCTGTCCTGTGGTGGGACTGAGGTCCAGAGATCAAAGGACAAAGCTTGGATCTCAGTATGCATGAAGAATATTCAAGTGAGATCCAGTGATCTCACATGAGTCCTGTATTCCCTCTTCTGTCTGTCCCCACAGTAAATTGCTGATGACTTTCACATGGTATGATAGAGCAGCTATACAGATATATATTCCTTAGAGGAAAGCAGTGTTTGGGGACATTAAGTAAATGCATCTAAATTAGAGGTATTCAAAATGCTTTCATTCTTTCATTCCTCCACTCTGCGAGGGAGAAGCCAATAGCTAGCTGTGGGTGTGCGTTACCTTGTGCAGTCCTGGACAGTTGTGCTCCAGGCTTGAGATGCTAATTGCTCTGCCAGTGTGCCAAACAGCATGGACACACAGCCATCTGCAGAGACTCTCCATGCAGGGCTTCTGCTTCAGAAAGGTCTGATGTTCTGAAATCCCAGACATCCCACCCACCCTGTCCTGGGTGATGCCGAAGACGAAAAAGGATCCAAAATGTTCTTAATCTCACTCATCCACCACTAAATCCATGACTGTAGAAAGTGCTGTGCCACTAGGATAGAAGAGAAACTGCCTTGACAAGTGCAGTGAATCTAGAGTGCTTAGGAGTAGCTAGAAGCTGTGCTCTAGTTCTTATTATAATTGAATAATTTGAAGTTTTCTTCCTTTCAGTCAGAGGATTTGTAGCTGAAGTTCTGATTTCAGACCATCATGTCAATCTGATTACCATTTTAGCTACACCTTTTCTACACTCATGTTGTCTGTTCCAGTTTTTAGCCCTGTATTCACGATAGAAGGATAGGAATCAGGCAGATATATGCTGCAGCCTTTTAATGTGACAATGTAATTGCCTTCTCTAAGAATTCTATCAAGACTGTGTATGTGGTACTTCTCAGCTTCACATTGCTTGTGGATGACATGCCTGGGCAGGCAGACCTTGCAGAAGTCACTGTCTGCTTGCACCGAGATAATTGATAAGGAAAAGCCGTGAGCTTTTCTTCCATGTGTCTATGATACCATGGCAGAAGTGGTCATTTTTCTGTTAGGATTATTTTAATGTATTTAAGAGACTTGCTTCTAAATCTTTATAGTAATTCTTTTGCATTTGGTAACTTTCCTCTTGAAAGTTTGCTGCTATCTATCTTATGTCAGTGACTTTAAACCCCCTTTCAAATGGCAAGCATGGAGTGGCCAGCTGGAACAGAGCAGGGTAATGACTGCTTTTTCTACACAAATCACGTATATGCTAGAAAAATAACTTGGTAAAGGAGTTACACTGCATTAGCCCTGTGGAGCCCAGCAAAGCTGCAGTTCTTTCTAGTGAAGGGTGTGCATGTCCTGGAGCTGTGCTCCCAGGATTGTTGTTGCACAAGGTTTTCCCTTCCACCTGGGAGAAATAATTTCTCTTTCAAACAGCTTTAGGCAGTGGGCTGAATAGATGCAGGACCTGCATCATCTCTGCTGCCTCTTTGGAGCCCTGTTCATCCAGGTAACTGTCTCTTTTTTGATCTTGTTCTTCTAGGGATATCTATGCCCATTCCAGTCATGGGTTTGCAGGATGACTCCAGGGTGTTCGTAAATGGGACCTGCGTCCTCAATGATGAGAACTTCGTCCTCATTGGATCCTTCATGGCGTTCTTCATCCCTCTCATCATCATGGTGATCACGTACTGCTTGACCATCCAGGTGCTGCAGAGACAGGCAACAGTGTTCATGTGTGGAGAGGTGCCCAGGCAGAGGAGGAGCAGCGTAAACTGTCTCAAGAAGGAAAACAACACAGAGAACATTTCAATGCTTCACAATCATGAGGGGGCATCTCACTTGAACTCTCCTGTAAATAAGGAGGCAGTGCTTTTTCGGAAAGGAACTATGCAGTCCATCAACAATGAGCGAAGAGCCTCCAAGGTCCTGGGCATAGTCTTCTTTTTGTTCCTCATCATGTGGTGCCCATTTTTCATCACTAATGTCATGTCTGTCCTTTGCAAGGAAGCCTGCGATAAAGACCTCTTGAGTGAACTCCTCGATGTGTTTGTTTGGGTGGGGTATGTTTGCTCTGGGATTAATCCCCTCGTATACACACTCTTCAATAAAACGTACCGCAGGGCTTTTTCCAATTACATCCGTTGCCTATACAAGACCAGTAAAAAATCAGCACTGCGGCAGAACCAGTGTCTGAATGTTACTTCAACAGCTTTATATGGGAAAGATCTGACTTTAACTAGTTATCGAAATGGCAATGAACTCAATAGCATGGAACTAGATGAAGCTGAGGAGGGCCTTGAAATGCAACCAGGGACTTCAGAGCTCTCTATAAACAGCTGTAATATTGTAAGCGAAAGAGTGAGCTGTGTATAAAGGTGGCTCACACAGCCTTTTGCTACAGTGTATCTGTAGCCAAAATATATTGTGTAAAAATGTAAGTGTTGTTCAAAGGACAATGTAAATATTGCATTCTGAACAAAGCTTTTTTTTTTTTTTTTTTTTAAGTAAAACAGAGAGTCGTCTTTCCAGTCCAGTACTTAAAATCATATATATTAATATACTGCAGTGAAGTTTAAGGTTCTATATTTACTGTTAATACTAGATCAGAACTATTAGTTACTTTGCATATGTCATGGACAAAACGTTTGAATTCTTCTTCCAGTGCATGAACAAAAATGCTGAATATTTATCTCAGGTGGCATTTGCTGGAGTCCAGAATGGCACGTTAATATTTATATATCAAATACATGCTATTAGACTTGATCAGTATAACTTTCTTTTTCAAGTTGACAGTAAATATGTACTTTAAATCCTCACCCCTACTTGTGCCGTGTAAGGACTGTACAGAAACCTGGCAGAGAGACATCATGAAAGTGTAGTGGCTGTGCAGGCACCTGGCCAGACATGTTCTGTTACGGGTAGTGCCTTGCTGCCACGCTGGGGCAATCTTGCACTTCAGGGGACCTCTGTGAAATGTTGACTCGCTCTCCAATCCTGCCATTTTCTTTCTGTTCCCCAGGAGGCTCCAGTTTCCCGAAAGAAGGTGGGGAATGAAGTTCTGGTGTGGTTTTGTGATCCTGACTGGGATCACTTGCACACTTGGAGAAGTATGAGAAACAGAACCCCAGTTATCTGTTTCAACCATTTTATAACTGGAGTGCCTCAGATTTATAAAAAGCCCTCCTTTGGTCTTATAGATAATAATCAGCTCTGGGATGGAGCAAGCTGTGCTCAGCGTGCGTAGCACTGACTTCACAGATTGCTTGGGTGATCAGGGTCTTTGGTTAACCTGTAGAAGAGCACTCTGGCTTTGTAAGAGCTCTTGTCTTGGTCCTCACATCTATTTATTCCTTAGCTTGTTCAGCATCTGCTTTTATTTTTCAGCATCATGGGACTTGCAGTGCTGGTGAAGAAAAACAGCTTTGGGTGTAGACCAGAAACTGCTGTGCAGGTGGTGCTGGTCAGGGTCAGGTGGTGAGGTGCAGAATACACATCTCTGGGAGATGCTCAGGAGAGAAGAATAAATGAGGGTCTCTGCTTCTTTCTCCTGATTCAGGAGGGTATGGGCAGAGCTGGACAGAGTATGTGACTGGAATAATTTGCTGGTGACATGGTTCAAAAGGAAACAATCAACAAGGACAGCAAGGCAGACCTGGAGCTAGTCTACATGGAAGATAAATCTGGATTAACTTTTAAATTTTATTTATTCCATTTCACTCCCTAAGTAAATTACATTACATAAATCTTAATGAAAGTGTCCACATTGGGATTTAATGGAGTTTAAGTAATCTGCTTTTAATTCACACCATGTGTAATTTGAATTAATTTTTCTCTGTGTTCCTGTGTAGATCAACCCTCAAGGCATTGTGTCTTTCTGGCACTGTGTCTCTGGGGTGATGCCTGTCATGCAATTTTCCTTGTGTAGAATGTTGTCTAATGCCAGATATCACCCACAAGGTTTTTACATCTTCATTAACTAGTGCACAAATGCTGCAGTGCACATTGAACATGGATGCACTTAGCAACACTGACAGCCTCTGGCTTTGAAAATCCTCAGAACAGAAAAGCTTACACTAAGCATAGATAAATTGCATTTTAGTAACATGAACTGCTTCTACTCTAAGCTTGCTGAGTTCATCCCACCAAGATTGTCTTGTAGAAGAAATGGAAAATTCTGCTAGTGCTTTAGTATAATGTTGTGCTGCTACATTGCTGTCTACAGCAACAACCTTGCTGAGGCCACCGCCAAAACACAACGTATGGGTTGCATCTGCTGCTGGGTTTCTCCCAGCCTGATGTGTTGATGTTGATGGTCCTTTCTTCTTCCTCATCCCCTCCTGGGTAACTTCCATGCAGATAGGTGAGGTATTCCAGTGCAGAGCATGGCTTACTGCTTGCAGAAGGCAACAGAGATACACCATGTGCCAGCCTGCTGCTACTGTCAGGAGCTTGAACGCTCAGGAATCCACTCGCCTCTCTAAAAAGGTCTGGTAATGAGCAGGAAAAGGACTGGCCAGAGACACAAACTTGTGCCCTTGGTGACTGCCCTTTGCTCTAAGTCAGATTTAACTATCTCGAAAAGTAATGAAAAAGTCAAGAAGATCACATTGCTTTTCAAGTTCTTTTTTTTTTTTTTCCCCCCTTAAGTGAATTCACAGCATACCTTTTTCAAACATGTGTGTATATATGTGTGTGAGTGTGTACATATATATACATATATATATATTTATATTTAAAAGCCAACCACGGACTCTGAAAGCATTCAGCAATAGGTTGAATTACAGTAGCTTCTAGCACATGAGTGAATAGCTCATTTTCCACAACATTCTCAGACTCAGTGTAAGTCCACACACAGGCATTGTCTTTGCATAGGAGCCTTCATGTCTTATCCTTGCTGGTTCTGTTCTAAGGGGAAAAAAGGGAACCTGCTATATCTGGATGTAAATAATAGGAAGAGAACAGAGAATTTACGTAATTTTTATAAATTATTTTAAAATATTCAGTACCAGAACTGTAAGTATGTCAAGCATTGGGGCTCAGCTGGACCCGTACCAATGAATGTCACTTGTTTAGATAAGCAGACAAGGGAACTGCCTTACAGTGCCTGTGTTCTCTCCTGGCCAGTGGGTGATAACATTTTTGTGAATGGTTAAATACTGTCAGTTACCCAACTTCCTTTGGGTCATTCACATCAGGGTTTTGTGATGCTGCTATTGATTTATTAAAGAAAGTTTGTTGGTTTAATCACTCTTAATTTTTTTTCATGGTCTATCAGAAAATAAATAAATGAACCTGCCCTCTCTTTCTTTCATCTGTCCCCATTTAAAATCTTTCCTGAGTGAACACTATGTCCTGACCAAAAAACAAAACAAAAAAAACCCATGAAACAACAATAAAAATTATGATAAGGAGGAGGATAAATTTCATTTCTCCTCCCACACTTGAAGTATGACCCACGGTTGCTTAACCACAGAAATTAATGTCTGCAGATATCCCAACTCTTCCAATCCCAAAACTTGTTAAATACGAAGATGGCAATAAACTATTCCCTGTCTTGTCCTTGCTCCCTCCAGGACTAGCTGCTAAAAATGAAATTTTTAAAATTACCTCAATTTGAGGAATGGATTTAGCTCTCTACAACTTAACCAAAGCCAGGTTGTTCCCACAGCAGCTTTGCTTGTCCTGTGCTGTAGTCATTAACCATGGTGGTGCCTCAAGAAGCCCTGCCCTGAGGCTGTCTGGAAGTTTTGTGTGATTCCTCAAACTTCAGCTCAGGTATGGTTTTGTCTTACAAATAGTGTGTTTGGTGGTGGTTTGTTTTGAGTTTGGACCGAACAAGTGAAAATAGTTCCTTGGTGCTGTAGGCTGAATTGTGTTGGTTGCTTTTGTTTCTCAAACCAGATGGGAGATGTGCAGGCTGCCTGCAAGACTGAGCATGCATGTAGAGCCTCCTACTGAGCAAACAGACCACCCTGTTTGACTTGGGCCAAGGAGTCTGCTTGTGGGGTCAGCCCCTGAACTAGCACCTTCCTGAGCTCTCAGGGCTTGCAGCTTTCCCCACCAGAGGCCAGAAGCAAGGCTGGCCATGTTTGCTCAGGCACCGAGTCTGCTGGAGGAGCCACCTGGTTTCTAGATGTGAGTTGACTCATCTGCATCTGTGACTTTGCACTATACGGCCAAGTCTGGGGTATAGCACCCATGAAGTCAGCCGTGGTGGGTTTGGGGAACTTAGAGGGCCTGAAAGGATGTCCTTTGAGAACAAGGGCCTGCTCCTTTGGTTCTGTGCTTGCTGAAGATCAGAACAGCTACCCAGAGGCTGTGGCACCTGGGAAGTGATATGGTTCAGAGCCAATGCTAAGGAGCCTCAAGGCATTTCACCTCAACATGGCTTTCCTTGTTTTAGTGACTTGTGAGTCAACAATAGTTTTTATCTGAGTGATAATTTTAATATGTTAATGTTAAGTGATGTGTGAGTAGTCAGTATGAGCAGTGGGGTTAGTGTCTTTTTCTTTATAGAGACACTCATGTCAGCCACTAGGTCCTTCCTTCTGGACAGCCCTACAAAGAGATCCATCACTGGCATGGAGTGTGGTCAGTGCTCTTCCCTTGCAAGTCAGCAGGCTGACTGTAGTCATCTGATGTGCTGGAGCCATGAGGGTCCTGGATATGGAGACATAAATTCCAAAGGAAAATCATGTTTTAAAGAGGAAAAAAAAAAAGAAAGCAAACCATGCACAGCTCTTCAGAAATATGCTTTAACTTTGAAGTAATGATGGCTGTATGATCTTGCAGACAAACTATGCTTATCTGGCATTCTAAAAGCAGGGTCTGTCATGTGAAAAGGATCCATATGTCTCTTGGATTGGTTTCCTCCCTGGGCCACAGAATCATTAGGACAGCTATGTGCCAAGCCAAGAGCTGCACTTGGCCTTGCCTCCATTTCAGACTGGGGTGGAAAAGGCATCAGAGGCTTTTTCCTGGGAAAAAAAGTATGCAAAGACCCCCAAGCCTCAGGCAGATGCAGCAGAGGAACAGAGATGGACAGATGTACACACACATCTGCACACATGAACACACACATCTCAGAGCTTCCAGAGAGCAACAGGTGGCATCATCATGCTTCAGTCTTCCCTTGAAAAAGTAGGAATAGCTAAACAGCTGGTGAGGAAACCTGTGATGGGAAGATCAAATGTGGCTCTAGGTGTCACCATGAAATGTGTGCTGTTCTAGTGATCATGTAGTGGTGGGGGTGCATGTACCAAAAAATGCTTTAATTTTTTAATTTTTAACTACAAAGTTGTTATTGGCTGTTATTGTCTCTCTCTCATTTTTCTTTAAGTCTCAGGTCTTCTGCTTGTTTGCTTTTACCCACACTGAAACTTGTGCTCTGAAGTTGTCAGAAGTCAACAAAATGTCTGTGTGATGTGTCATTCTCTTTCAGCTGTACAGGGACTGCAATCCTGTAAGAAGATGGAGATGGAGAGTCTTCAGGTGAGTGATTTTAGATCTATATATATGTATGAGACAGACAAGCAGTGTGGCATGGTAAACTTGCCAATTAAAGAACCACACCAGAAGATCTTTAATGAACAATCAAGTGCAGGAGCTATACACTGAAAAATTTTGCTTAAAACTCTCCTAAATCATGGATTCTACTGATGGCAGGAGGCAGTGTCAGTACATGGGAAGGAACCCTGAGCTGCACGGGCAGCCCTCCTGCAGCTCTCCGGGGATAGTTCTTGTTTTACAACCCAGCACAGCATGTCCTGGCGTCCTGCCCAGCAGGCTTTGCTCTGTGCTGAGGAAGTGCAACTGCAGAAAAGGTTGCAAAAGCTTGTCCTCCTGGGCCACAAATTTAAAGATTCAGGGAGGGACCTAGCAAGTAGAGAAGTGGTGACACAAGTCCAGTAACTGGGGTGCTGGAAGACTCCTCACAGCAGCCAAGGGGTGAAAAGTTATTGTGGAAAATTGAGACTGTGAAGCAATAGTTGTTACGTATTACATCTCTCATGAATGTTGTCTTATGTTCTGCTTCCCCCCAAAAAAAAACAAAGGATGTTTTAGCCTATAAATACAATTTCCCCAGCAGTTTCCTGGGACAACAGCTGCTGCTTTTTTGCTCCAGTGGGCTACCAACACTCAGGTGACTTGAAAAACGAATCACAGAGCATCACACAGAGGCATGTTAAAACCACTGTACTGAGCTTTCCTGTGTTTGACTTGTAATTAGTTCAACAACAAATTGGATAAATTAATGTTTAATTAAAATACAACCTAATTATCCAACATATGTTTTTAATAGGATCTAATTGTGGCATTTTAAGATATTTAAATTGCTGGAACACTAAAAATTCTCTGTAGGCTGGTGCCTGTTAGACCACTGCCTGATTGCATTTGTTAAAATCTAGAGCAGTTCATTTGTGTGTGGTGCTGTTCTCAGTGTCTCCTCCTGCAGAAAAACAAGTGGGTGCTGGTGCTGGATGCTCTTCAAAGCTACCGAAGATTTTAATAAGGCTCCTTTTTCCTGACTGAAGCCTAGAACAGCTATTCTGTGACTTTTTGAGGAGGAAGACTTTGGTGCCCCTCCTGCGGAGCCCACCCTCCCCAATGATCATGGTACTGCTCAAAGCAACAGGTAAGTGCAAAACCTCAGCTGAAATTTCACCTGCATTGAGGGTACCTCCCCTCTAGGCACCCATAGTTCACATCCCAAAATGTCTTAAGAGAGAATCCACAGGTCACAGTGATTCCCCCGTGCTTAGCCCACTCAGCTCCCCCTTCTTTTTGCGGCACAGCCACTAGACTGGCACACAGGTGAGCTAACCATTAAATGGGCATTTGGTCTATCTTGCACCTTTCATGGGTGTTGCTAAAGAGAAAACTTGCCTGTGTCCTCTAGCAGGCTGTCCTACAATGGCATTTAACAAAGTGATAGGATGTTTTACCAACTTTGTGCAACAAAGCAGGTGATGCAACAAACCGTGGTGAACAAACAGTGTTTTTCCCTAGCCAGTTCTTTACTCCTTGAGTACATGAATGTGGTTGCCTGTTGTGCTGTAGTTAGTTGGCATTTTTGCTTTAAAAAATAGATGGGACTGTGTGATAATTATGGTGGGGGGACACAAGTCCAGGCAGGGGCATAGAGAGCCCTTTTTATCAGAAGTAGAAAGCTTGGCTTGTTCCTCCTAGCAGCCAAAAATCAGTGAGGAAAGACCTCCATCAGGACATTGGGGAGTGCTTTTTCGGACTAAGGAGGAAGAGGAGCTATTTAGGCTAGAGGAAAACACTGGCAAACAAATAGGGCCAGAAATAAACTAGGAATCAGAAGCAGGTTTCTAACAAGTGGAATATTCCAGGTCTGGAACTGTACTTTCTGGTGAGGCAGCAGTAACAACTTCAAAGCTTAGTAAGGGCTCAGCTCTTGCATTCACACAGGAATTTATGCTATAGGGGTACAGCAGGAGGACCCAGCTCAGCCCTTATGTCCTCAGCCTCCCAGCTGGTGGAGATTGGGCACCAAGCCAGCCATCTGCACAGCAGCACTCCTGACCTCTCCGTCAACGTGTCCCAAAGTGTGGGAGGAACAAACATCTTGAAGCAAGAACACTATTTTTGTGCTACAGTCCTTCCAAGTCCTAGCAAAGCCATAAAAAATGTCACAATTTTGGAGGAAAGCAGGTGAGGCTGTGCCAAGTCAGTGCATCTCCTGCAAGGAGAATATGAAGTCAAGGGATTGTGAAGGCTCTGTTTTCCCAGTCTTAAGCCAGCCCCAAATTGTATGAAGCAATATTTCATTCTCATTCTCAGAAGCATCCAGAATCAACCAGCTTGGCTAGCCCAATCCTGACTGCACACAGACACGTAAGTTCTATTTACCCACGACAGCATTTTTTGGACATTGAGTATTATTGGAGGCAGTCTCAGCCTGCTCAGAAGACCTGCAGCATTGAGGTAATGTCCTGTTGGGCTTCCATTAGCTGATGTAGTTGAGAAAACACTGGTGAGCAGCTTTAAGGGCTGAGAGCCTGCTTTTTGCCTGCACTGTCTGACCGTTTTAATGCTTTTCTTTGCTGCTGCACTTGCAACTCTGCAGCCGGGAACTTCATGCTTTTTGCTTCAGTAAAACAAATTGTGTTGTTGGCCTTTTAAGTTCTCTGTTATTGAAAGTGGACTCAGCTGAACCTGGCAGGCAGTAAGGTTATTGTTTTCTCAGTATGAGTGTTTCTAAATAAATTGACAGCGTGGGCACAAACTTCTGGTCAGCTACCAGCCAAGACCAATTTGAGAGTCCCAAAGGCTGCAACATGTTTCCAGTTCAACAGTTAAGAGCTTGAACATCATTAGATAAAAGGCAAGGGCTATCCTCTCCTGGCTTTATGCATCAGTTGGGGACCTCCGGGTGGCACAGAGGCTCCCTGGGCAGCCCCAGTTCTGCGGTCAGACCCTGAGAGGGTGCGAAGGATGATTGGGTACCTGGAGGGCAGGATGGGAATTTGCTTCAATTGTCTCTGGTTTCTTCTCCTGTGTAAATTTTCTGTAGCAGTTCCATGGGGAGAGCTGTACACACTGGATAGTTTAACCAACTCTTTGCATCTGCTTGCTGTTAGCAAATTTGCACTTGTGTGTCATGGCCACTCAGGGACTGGTGCTTGGTGAGGGGAGGTCAATCTGTCCAAGGGCAGCTGTGAGGCTGTAGTCCTTGCGAAGACTGGGTTTTGCACAAGCAGACTGGCAGAAAAGGCTTGCTGTGGGCTGCCGCAGCAGTCAGCACACAGGGGCATTGACAGAAAATCTGAGGCCGGACGGAGGTGGGGATGGTTGAACACTTACAGCCACACGCATTCACATGGGGCGCTTGGTGTCTTCAAAGCAGATAAATAGCTCTTCAGTGCTCTGATCCTGACCCTCGGCCTGGGTGGGAAGGGACTGATGTGTATACAGATTTTAGTCTTGAAATATAGAGCGTCCTCTCCCAAGAACATCATGTTTCTGTTTGGTGTGCATGTTTTCTCCACCACCACATGAATTCCAATGAAGAACATTCTGCCATTCTTTGGTTTTAAATCATAAAGATATCTAGATAAGTGAATTCTATTAAAGGAAGTTGGTTCCTGCTTTGCTTGAAAAAAAAAAAAAAAAAAGACAATACACACAAATACACACACACAAAAAAAAAAAACTGTAACAACAACAACACCAACAACAAAGCCCCCTGATATTTACAGGATGTTTCAAAAAGATGGACCCAATTTGAAATCACAACACATTTTTGGGTTCATTTTTTTGAAACACCCCACATTACTTCTTGTTTGTTTGTTTGTTTTCTAAATGAAAATGACTCCTGCTGACCATGGCTCAAATGCCCCCACTGCAGCTGCAGGAACTTGGGGTGACCTTTCCACCTTCCGGCAAAATCAGGGCAATGCAGCCCTATCCAGTGTCTCAGGGAAGGCAGAGCTGCTGCACAGTCTCTTTGCTGTGGGAAATGAGTGTGTGCATCGCCGGGGGCTGCAGTAGGGCTGCCAAGCCCTGTGCTGCATGCAGTGAGACCTTCTTAAACACTGCGGCTGTTGCTTGGGCAGAGACATCAGAAAAGGAAATATCAAGACCATGTTTAGGATTTTTAGATTAATTGTTTGGTTTTGTTTTTTTTCCACATGCATCTGCTGGCATAACACTTGCTGAAATGGTGATTTTTATTTCCTGAGCAAAGCAGTTCTGTGATATGTTTGGATGGGGATCTGGCACAGAAGGTAAGCAGCCTAGGACAGCATGGAGGTAAACGCTGAGTTTTGGTGCAAACTTTGTGGTGGCCGTCATTCCTCAGCTGGTTGTTCTATCTCCCTGTACTCCAGGAAGAGGATCTTGATACAGATGGTTTGCAGAGCTGTTTCAGCTGTTCAGACAGCTCAGCCACAATATGTTGCATCAAATTGTTTTGTTAAACACATGCATCAGCTGTACTTGTTTGCCTTGAAGCTATGAGAACCACAGACTCTCCTGAGAAAATTCAACTTCTACACAGATATAAAGAGTTTGACAGTGCTCTCAAATGTACCCTGCTGCACAAGGCAGAGAGTTGCAAATTTGCCGTGGTCCATGAAGCTCTTTCGATTTTAGATTATCAGAGGGATGGAACACCATTCCTACTAGGACAGGCTCAGAGAGCTGGGGAAGAGAAGGCTCCAGGGAGACCTTATTGCTTTCAGTACTTAAAGGTAGCCTTTAAGAAAGATGGGGACAGGCTTTTTAGCAGAGCATGTTACGGCAGGACAAGAGGTGATGGTTTTAAACTAAAAGAGGTGAGATTCAGGCTAGACATGATAAAGAAATGTTTTACAATGAGGCTGGTAAAATACTGGCCCAGGTTGCCCGGAGAGGTGATAGATGGCCCATACCTGGAAACATTCAACCCCAGGCTGGATGGGGCTCTAGGCAACCTGTTCTGGTTGAAGATGTCTCAGCTCATTGCGGGAGAGCAGGACTAGATGAACATTGAAGGTCCCCTCCAACCCAAACTATTCTAGGATTCTTCTGCCTTTCCAGAGCCTGGATATCTAGAAGCTGAAGCCAGAAGGGCTGTGCTGCTTTACATCCTTACAAGATCTAGGTACTCCGTAGAGCTGCATGGCTCAGGGATGGGTGCTGAGAGCGGCAGTGGTTCCAGGATGGATGCTGAGACCCATGGTGGGTTTGGGATGAGTTCTGAGACCCATGGTGGTTCGGGGATGGGTGCTGAAACCCACGGTGGCTTGGGGATGGAGGTTGTGGTGCCAGAGCAAGGCAGGAACTTACAGCAGGGCACAGCCCCAGTCAGCTGAGCCTCCAGTTTGAGCTGATAGGGTATTTCTGTGGTTGCTCTGTGGCCCGAGCAGGGGTGGGAGGGCATGGGCTGGTTTTGGCTGACACATGCTGTAGGAGATGCCGCTCTGATCGGCTCAGCACCACTGTGCCATGGTCACGATGCCACGAGGCACAAGGGGTGATGTTACCCAGCAGTCAACTTGGCACTGAGTGATGGAGCAAAGGTGCGACACTTCTCCGTTTAGTGGTACAAAAAGAAAAAAAAATCATCTATTTTACAGTGAGAGCGCCATCTATTTAATTTTCGTGCACTAAATACTGAATTCTGGCCGAAGCAATACTGCACCTGCTTTCCTCCTCCTCAGCGTGCAAGCACAGATGCTGACACCCAGTGGCCATGGAGTTGCTAGCGCCTGTACGAGATGAAAAACCAGCGGAGATGCCTCATCTGGTGAGATACAACTTCTACCTTTTCATTTCCTTAAGTGCAAGAGCAGTAAAGAGCTCCTGAGAGATGCCAGCCTTGCTTTATGCCTTTCAACCATTGGCAGGTTAGAGTGGTTCAAACACTTCAAAATCTTGTATTCAGAGGCCGGTCAGAAAAATTTAAAAATATGAGGACGGATAATGAGGAAAGAGAAAGTAAACTGTTTTTCAAATTATTGTCTTGTTGGTAGCTGGAAAACAGACCTTAGTCAGAGAAGGAGGACAATTTTTGGAGTTCAGAGACTCTGGTGACCTTGGCATTCGCCTTCCTTTTTGGATACTTCCAAAAGCAGTTAGAAAATGACAGATGCAAATTGATTTTTGCATTTCCCTGCAGCATGCACCGGATCGTGCTTTCATATGTTTGACAAGTATTGACATTCTCTTGGGAAAAAAACTCTGTAGGAAAGGTTGCTTTTTAATCTTCAGCAAATAGCTCTGAGAATTCATCAGTCAAAGACAGAAAAAAAAAAAAAAAAGACCCTAAACCCAACGATATGCAAAGGAGTTCTCTGTATGTTTGGCAAGGACACGTCTCACCAGATATGTGGGGTTAAGATGGTAAAAACACCAGGGAAACCAGGCATGAGCTGGGCACAATAAGAGCAGAGTATGCCAAAGGAGGGATTTTTAAAGCTCTTTACTGAAAATATTAATTATGGCATACAGCCAATTAATTAAACCACTGTAAGATAAATATTGTGTGAAAGAAATACATAATTAGTGTAATTCTATAAACACAGGGTAAAAAAAAAAGCATACTACTGAAATTGTAGCAGTGATCAGGTTGTTGGGAAGGACTACCTGCTGGCCACCTATTAGGATTAAATTTTCTGGATGCTGCAAATGTGATACTGTGAGAGAGTGGGTTGGGGGTGTCCTGCTGCAGCAAGGACCTTCTTCAGCATGAGTTTGCTGAGCAGGGAGTGTCGTCCCAGGACCAAGCCCAGCGTTCACTACCTAAACACTCCTGTAGAGCTGCAGCATATGGATACCATAAGTAGATGTTCTTAATTTATCACTCTGTTACTAGGCAGGTTTCTAGGCAGGCTTCAGCCTAACTTTTATATTTTGTGGTTACTGAAATAGCTCTGATCTTTTTTTGGGGTGAGTTCTAGCTGCGGAGGTACAACATCTGTTCCTTTGCCACCTCTTATGTGCACTCATTCTCTTTAATTCTTCTTCCCTTCTTACCTCTTTTTTGGACAAAATCAGACTAGAAACTTTAAACCAATTTAAACCTGTCCAGCAGGTCAGGGTTCTAGCACCATTTAGCCCACTCCAGATGCTTGTGCTCGACACTCGTGCACGGTGAAATGGGCGAGACCGCATCAGATGTACTCTGGGCAGCAGGGTGGGCTCTAGCTGCCTGTCTTGTGTTTCCCATGGGAGAGGTTCAGCATTCACTGATTTGTTTTTAGTAGATGTTTAAATGGCTTAAGTTGCTGGCAGAACATTGAAGGCGTACCTGGAGTTATTTCCAGTAATGGCAAATCTCAATTGGACTCTTTCCAATAGTTTTTCTCTAGTGCTTTCTCTGGTTTTCAGCAATATTATTAACTCTTGTCCTGGTGGCAGTTCTGAAAACCCATAGCCCAAATGCTACCCAGTTGTAGATGTGCTAAAGTCCTCTGGTTCCTGAAAGTACCCAAAACCCCTAGAACAAGCTTGGCTGAGTATCTCTGTTCATCCTGGTTTTGTAGAACAGAAGATCCAGCCTTGGTCCTCCCAGAGATTGCCCTGATGCCCATCGCTCTGTGGGGAGGTACATGCAGACCAACCTCTAGATCAAGTCGGAACAAAATCTTTGCGCTATGTTGGCCAGGGGCAGCCATAGTGGAAGGAAGGGGACTCTGCAGATGGCAAAAGGGCACCAGCAAAGAGTTGCTTTCTCCCATCACACAGAGGAGGAAATGCCATCCTGAGCCTACTGCCTCTGGCCAGTTGTGTGAACTGTGCATTGCCTTGAATTGCTCTGATGAGCATGTTTTGGAGGTTTCTGCCAGGTCTTCCAGAGCTGGGGCTGGAGGTTGCTTCTGGGCCAAACCAGCTTTACTCCTGCTTCCTTCCCTTGCTCATGGTTCGTTTCACCTTCTGTATTAGACCAGTCAGTGCCTTGCAAGTCCAGCTCCCATCTCCAATTCTAATGTGCTGCATTCATCAAGGTAAAACATAGTATTTCAATGCCCATTGCATGATCACTGATATTTTTAAATATAAAACCATCTCATGCTGGCTGGCCAGAAGCCCCAGGAGGTAACAGTGGCAGAGGTTATATCTCATCAAAATAACAGCAGCCAGGAACTTCATTTCTGTTCCAGTCTGTGCACAGACCTTTTTTTATCTGGTGCTCTCCTCCTTTGGTTGCTCCCCAAATAACATTGGGTTGTTGCCCATTTAGCAGTGGAAGCAGCTGATAGTGATTGAATAATTTTGCAGTTGGATATGTAAGACAGCACTTGCTGTGTTGTTTCGTGCCCAATTGGATTAGTATGGCTCTTTACATAGCTGATTGACGCAAACTTGATTTTCTCTCTGAGCTTTTACTGTTCTCATTTTGAACAAACGCTCCTGTAAGAAAACAGGTTTTCTGGATTGTTCAGATGAAACGAAAGCACATCTGGGTTTGAGTTGGTTAGTTCCTTGACCCAAAACCAAACCAAGACAAAAAGAAACAAACAGAATAGACTTTGAGGACAGTTTCTCATCTAGAGTTGATTTTTTTTTTTATCATCATCATAGGGAATTGCTCCTTAAAAACCACTCAGCAACTTCATCAGCTGAATACGTGGTGTTGAGAGTCATCTTGGGTGCTTCGTTGAATTTTGGTATCTCATTTCTCCTCTGAAGCATTTGTCTTTTGCAGTAGCTGTGGTCATGCCTTTTTATAGCAAAAGTTTCTCTCAAAGCCTACCCACTTCAGCTTTGCAACAGATAAGGCATATCAGCTAATGAAATAAATAGTTCAAGCAGCTAATGTTCAGCATTGAGGTGCTCTCAGCCAGCTGAGTATTTGGGGAGTAGGAGGACTGGTGAGAGCAGGGTGGGGTACAGTGATTAGATGTAGGCGTTTGTACTGAGCATTGTGTGTGAGGTGCTGCACTTCAGTGTGTGGCCTGTTGACATGTAGAGTCCTTAAAAAAACAACAACAAAAAACAAACCCACAGAGCAATGTGTCATCTATCTACGGCACTTTGCACTGCCTTCTTTTTCTCCCTTGTCCTGTTATCAGAAACATCTTGTTCCAGAGTCAGTTTAAGACTCCTCCAATAGTTTTCTGGACCCATTGAGGACTTGAATTGCAATGACCAGCCATGCAAATTGACAGCAGGTAGGGAAGACCCACGTGGGCTACAGAAAGCTCAGGGCTTCTTGGCTCTTCTTGGGTGATGTTTTAAGACCAATCCGTCAAACACAAGTGGTACAGTAGTCGCAAGCAGAGTTAGCATCCCACCGATGTGTGCAATGGCTTTCCTGCTGGGGATCTGAAATGGGCACAGATTGTTATTTCCAGCACCAAGAGACAGCTCGGGACACACTATAGCATCCCTGTCACCCACCACGTCATTCCAGTGGCAATGTGGAAAGTATTTGCTTTTTACCGTTTTCTTGCTAGTATCTACACTTTCTTCGATTGCCACAAACCAAAACATTTGAAAGGCAGAAGCAAGACAAAGATGAAAGAGCATGTGTCTCAAACTCCATGCATTCAACTACCAAACAGGTGTTAGTTCATCACTGAAGACAACATGAAGGCATTTCTATAGCCAGTTCTCCCTCATCAGTGATGCGTTAAAAGTCATATTAGAATAACTCCCCAATTGCTTACACTATATGGCCATAAGAACAAGATAATAGTTATCAGTACCAGGGGATCAGTTCTCTCTAAGTGATTCTTCAGACCTGAAGCAAATGTCATCAGTATCAATAATTTGGATATGGGCAAATCTGTGTCTGCTTTCCACATGTGCCACCATTGACATTAATGCAAACAACTGCGATGGGAACACAAAGAGAAAGAGGTCTTAGCCCATAAAAATGGCATTTCTTTAACACAACGAGTACAAATCTCTGCTGCCTAAGTGGTTTGGGGGAAGATAATGGCATTATTTATGCTGCTGTGTGTACCTTTAACAGGAGCAGTCTTGGCTCATATGAGCAGGATTTGGGTCTCTTTTGTGAATTTGTGGGTTGTCGTGAGGCATTTCATATCAGAGACAGTCATGTTTACAAGCTTGTTTCCTGAAAATATACTGTTGTTTGGTGTCCAGTCTTAGAGCACCTATTAATGTTTGGCTCTTAATATTTTTTATGTTCTTTCATTTATAAATTTAGTCTGAGACACTCACATAAAAGCACATTGCATGGACAGGCTGCCTTGGTACTTACCTTTTCTTGCACTGGCCAATCAATGTAAATATTATGAGGCTACTGGACAAACTCAGAATGACTGGAATGAGGATAAATAGCTGCTTGTCCTCTTTTCTGGGCACTGCAAAGACAAATGACAGCAGGTAAGAAAACACTAGGTTGCAGAATGGGTCATATTACCTCTTACAAAGCTTGGGCTCAGATGCAAACTCGGCATGTCCTGGTTTGTTACCCTACATTAACCTATATTTATTTATCTATTTATTTATTTCAGACACATGCCAGGTGTATGTTACTAGATATCGTAACATACTTATTCAGGATGAGATATACCCTGCAAATACACGTAGCCGCTGCTATGTGCTTCTTTCCTTCCTTCTATATCTCACAGCAGAGCAGTGCACACAGGGACTGCCCTATAAAGCCTACAGGGTGC
The DNA here is from genome assembly GCF_037038585.1 of Patagioenas fasciata. Classification (NCBI taxonomy): domain Eukaryota; kingdom Metazoa; phylum Chordata; class Aves; order Columbiformes; family Columbidae; genus Patagioenas; species Patagioenas fasciata. The sequence continues at coordinate 19,771,245 of NC_092530.1, forward strand.
AAAGGAGCTGATCTGTGGTACCATGAGGATGTCTTGCAGAGAGCCTCTGAGTACCACGTGCCCTCTCTTGCAAAAAGATCGCTCCTCCATCTTAGCCGTGCAGAAATGTTAATATTTTGGGGCTTGCCAGCTAAGTGCACTGGAGGTGAAAATCCGTAGGAATGGCAGGGTGGTATAATAGGTTGAGGGTGTAACTAAACCAAGATTCCACTTCCAGTACTGGACACCGCAGATGCTCGTGGCAGCCATCAGCACTTGGTCCCAAACAGGCTTTATAAAAGATGTGAAAGAAACATTGGCTATTTCGAGTTCCATACCAGAGAAACACTCCTGTGTCCATTCACTCCAAAAGCCCTGGTCAGCACAGAAAATATTTGTTCTCCCTCTGACTCGAACACATGAAATGCGGCTTTGATTTGCTCTGGATATTGTTAAAGTGGTCTCCATTTGGGTTGATACAGACTGAGAAACAAAACAGAGAGAACAAATGTCAAGGAATTAATTACATGCCACCACCAGTAGCTCTCTGGCATGTCTGGATGTTTCTGAACATGCTTTCCAGGTTCTGCAAACCCTTGGATCATATTCTAGCAGTTTTGAGTGATTTCATAGTAGTTTTGAACCAGGTAATGCAATAAGATGATTATGGAGATGAATCTACTGAAAATACATACATTGGAGGGGGGTAGGGGAACATCATATTTGTTGCTATTTATGCCTGCTAATTTATGGAATCTTCCATTAAATTAGCTAAGAAGACTCGTTGTGATTAAAGACGAAAACATCCTTCTGATGTCCCCTATGATTAAGTAGTTCTTGCCATTTTTGCTATCAAAACTGTACATGGATAATGCAAAAGGAAAAAAGCACCATGAATAAAAGACATGTTGTATCATAAAAATCATAGAATCATTTTGATTGGAAGAGACCCTCAAGATCATCCAGTCATTCTGTGTCCCAGGCCAGTTCTTTGGACAGATTAGAATTACAGTGTCATTAGGCCAAGTTGTGCCACCCTATTCAGGAAGGCAATCCACAGGAGACCTGACAGCCTGCTGAGATGACAGGCAGGAGGCCTGAGAAAGTGATCCCTCACACTGGGATCTGATGCTGCTAAAGCAAATGCTGTGCAGTAGGAACATGTGCAACGGAGCAGCAGGTCAGTGTTTTCCAGCAGTGGTATCAGCTAAAGTCTCCACATGCTCTGTGCACAGGGTTGCTAACGTGCTCTCCACAACTCGGTGCAAACCTCAGTTTTACAGCATGCCTCCTGGCTGCTGGCCATCAGGCAGAGCACCCCCACCATACCCCCTCCCTGTGGCATGGTATGTGTTGTCCCTACCACCCAGGCAGCCTTGGTCTCCCCCTGATCTTCTGCCAGTTGAACCTCATACTCCAGACACTGGGGCGGCGTTTCACTGCCCGGTGGGCTCCATGCCATGTGAAGTTCCTCAGATGCAGACATGGAAACCATCAGCTGCTCCGGGGGTGAGGGCTTTGCTGGGCAAGGGAATAAAAAGAGAGAAGGTCAAGAGGTGCAATGAAACAACTCCTGGTGGGAAAGGCTTCAGTTAATCTGAACCTCTGCCCCTTTTCCCTGTTGGTGGGATTACTGAGCTCCCATTGAGCCTTCCAGGTGAGCAATGAGTGGTGTTGGTCACTTGCAAACACTGCTGGAAACTAAAGTCCTATGTGGCACACGCCACAGCCACTTCTCCAGGAGGACAATTTACCCGACCACATTACAGGTGCTCATTTACAAGAACACAGATTTGTTTCAGCCCCTTCATGCAAGACCTGAGCCTTGGGCGTGTGGTGGCTGCGTGGGTCCCCAGAGCCCTGCTGCTCTCCTGATGTTGTTACCTAGGTTATGAAGGCGAAGGGTGACGTACAACGGCCGTAGCAGTGTGGCTGTTGCTGAACCATTGACACAAATGATCAGGTCCTTGTATTCTGCCTGGCTCATATTTTGCAACATGCAGCCAACATTTACACCGTGATCCTGAATATAGTCATCACACTGCGCTGCACGGTCCAGCCCCTCGTACCTAGCGATGTATTAGGAAAACAGAAAGAAACGAAATAATAGGCAAAGCATTGGCAGTTAATACTTGGGTGAGGTTTGTTTGTTTGTTTTTTTCCAAGATTGGACCTGAGCCTTAAGTATTGCCATTATCCTGCCCACCCTTTGTTTTTCACAAGTGATCCAAAGCACAGTGTTATGAAGCCATCACTTGGACTCCTACTATTGGAAAAGTGTGGGGAGGAGACAAAAACAAATTAACATGCACAAATGGTTTCCCAGGTTGGTTTGTAGGTTGTGTCCACTTCTCCCCAGACCAAATGTACAAACACAACCCTGTCCTCTAAAACTACCTCCTGTCTTTGGGGCCACTACCCAAAGCTTAATCCCTGGCCCCATCCTGGAAATATTAAGTGGTTTTTCATATTGCAGTTTATGACTCCTGCTGGGTTAGTGCCCTTGAGGAAGAACTGAATCCAGCCTCTGTACTCTATGCCTAGTGTCCTTCACAGCACATTATGTTTTGGGGAAAAGACTTCATCTGGTAGTACTATAAAAATCAGCTCACAGGGATCAAAGGATGCCATGGCAGTGTTCCCACCTACTCTTGTTATACAATGGGACCCAGATCCAAACACCTGGTTTTGTTACAGGCAATTAAATAAGGATGGGTTTGGTGGGGTTTTATTTGTGGGGTGTTTTTGTTAGGGAAAAGACGTGAATTTCCATGTTTTCCTTCAAGTAGACCTTTGTAGCCAGTAAAATGATTTTAAATCAGTGTTTCTGCTTTGAAGACTATTTCCAAGAGCTACAAGGAAACTATTTTTAAAAAGCAGCTATGGTTTCCTACACATAGTCCCAAGACATGAAACTGAATGATTTCACAACTAGTCATCCTTACCATAATTTCATAGGAATTGAAGCACAAACACAGCATTTGTCCAAAACCACTGTCTAGCTTTGTTTTTCTTGCAGAACAGATTTGTTAGGCAGCAGTATAAAAGAAACAACCGAGAAACATGTATTATTACTGGCTTTTGGCAGTATGGTTGCTTGTATGAGATGTGCTAAGGCTATGGAAATATATTCAAAGAGTAAAACCATTAGTTAACAAGAAGCCCAGCTCTTTGTATAGGGCTCACTGAGCTTTGTAACCTCCTGCTGAATCCTGTCCTATAGAGATATACACACTGTGGTCAAGGGAAATGTGCGGCTAGAATGATCCATCTATGTTCAGGGAAGGGAAAGCACAATGCTTTGTGAAAGACAACATGCAGAAAGCACTCCATGGGGGATGAATAAAAGGGAAAGAAGGAAGGGAGAAGGCACTCCCTGTAGAAGGTCAGCACAAGCCTGATTTTAAGGAAGGAAGTAGGGATTTCCTTGCCAGAAGGCACATGTTGCTTGGAGCATTATTTCTGCTCATTCTGAGTGGATCGTGTAATAGCATTACCAGCCACAAAATCATATTCAACACAGCATTTTAGTATCCTGAGAGGTTCATTTGATTACTGCCTGGCTGATTTTCTATTTTGCTGAGACATACCAATAATATAGTCCATAATGTACGCCACGAGGAGTGAGATGACCTGGTTTCCAAGTGCACTTGAGGTACTTCCAGTCATGATAGATGCAGTGGAAATTCTGAACCTCTGATTCCAGTTTTCCTGTCAAATGAGAAGGAAACAACCACCATTTAGAAATGTAATGGTCAGGCCCAGCAGAAACATCATTTTACGTTTTTAAACAACTGTGTGCTGCAATTGAAGGACAAAAAAGGGAAGAAACAGCCAGTCACCATTACTAGATAGCTTTTCTGCCAAGTTTCATATGAAAGCCAGTTCACTGTACTTAGAGCAGAAAGATGCATAACTGACCTTGCCATTTAGCAGTGGAGCTCATGCAGCAACCCAGCCAAGTCAGGTTGCAGGCAGAGGGAAATGAACCCCAAGTATCCAGTAGCCAGAGCCACAGCCAGTGGAAGCCGAGAGATGCTCTGGTGTCTCACACCTCAACAGGCCCTGCATGGGCTCATGCATCCAGCAACCCTCAGGCAAGCAGCGGTTCATGCAATAGGCTCATGCAAAGAACAAAACTACACCAGGTACCGCAGGCTGCTCCTAACCTTGCAATGGGACCTGAAAGGTGGCAAAAATCCAGTCACTTCGCACCTCCATATCATTGGTACACTGTCCTTCAAGCAGTGTCTGTATCTTCACTTCAGCAGTCCTGCTGAGGTCAAATCCAACTCTGAATTTTAGCTTTTTGGTAAAAATAACCTGGTTGAAAGACATATTTTGTAAGTTCCTCTATTGTCACTACGTGTGCTGCAGAATTAGCTACCATTGCTCCTGCGCTGGCTGCAGGTAGGCTCAGTCATGTGCTTTAATGTTTCTTTAAATTTCTGCCATGCTTCTCCTGCCTAGGGCTTCTCCAGCACTCTTGTATCACCTGCTCTGCCCAGCCTCGCTGGTTTTGGGTCCCCCACCTTGCAGGCCACGAGCAATGACAAGATAGAGCAGACTATGATTCAAGGGATCCTCACTAGAGACACTGCAGGGGGGAGTCTAACAAGGATACTGCTGTAAATCCCCATAAAATACACTTGTTCTTGACATGAGATAATCAGACACAGAAGGAACAATGAGTCTTGTAACTGATGGTTCCTACGGAAAGCACAACCCTGCAATGACTGAGTAGCAGCCAGGCAGCATAGTACAGGCTCATTGCCTGCTGCTGGGCTTAGTCCTTTGCAGGACTTTTTGAGCACCCCTGCTGAAGGTTAGTTTTTCTTTCTTTGTTCGTTTGAGCTTTTTTCACCAGACTTACTCCCCCTTACTTTACAGAAGAGAAAAATCAGTTGGCAAGAGTTAAAATAAATGACAGGAGAGATAATGTGTCACATTAGCTCAAGCAGGACAGACATAACACGCCATAAAATGCTCGTGAGTGCTGCAGCGGGACCTGCCCTGGCCCAGCCCACAGTCAGGCTTTTTGTCAGCAGTCCCAAGGTGGAAGAGGCATGTTGAGCCAGGAGTTTCTAACAGACGTTGATGACTCTTGCTTCTGCTGGTGTCCCATGGGTTTTTTTCAGACTGAGTCTTCTTCATGACCTTATCTGGTGTCAAGGTTTTGGCAAAGTACCAGAGACTATATTTTTTTTCAACTTTTTAAATCTGCCTTATGTATAAGACACTTTTCTAAGTTGTGATTTAGGGAATTCTGATGTGTTTTTAGAAACTGTTGTGGGTTTTTTTGTGTGTGCGCGTTTGTTTTTTTTTTTTCCCTTTGTGGCTTTTAAATGCCAGGCAAATTGTCATACAAGAATCTACACAGCTGCATGGTTGGGAGTGTGCCATGCCTCACAACCGATGTTAGGTCAAAGAGCCCCTTTCCATGTCCTTACAATTGCAATCCATAGCTGAAACAAGGTGGGAGTTAGCACGCTTTTCCACCTCTGCAGGCTCCCATGGGATGGTTGGACCAAAACCCATTTGTGTAGTGGCTGAGTGCAGCCTGGCAGCCTTGGCTTTGCTGCCTCAGGCAGATGGAGTAGATGACCATCTCACAAAGGACATGGGGAAACCATTCACAGAAAGAGGCTGGTTCCACAGCACTGCTAACCCAATGTGACTGCTTCTTCTCTTTCTACCCGGTCTCTTGAGCTGGCAAGCTCTTTAGAAATTCTGCTTTAAGATTATTAAAAAAACAACAACAACAACAACAACAACAACAAAATCTCTCTTTCCTTCAGGACACCAATCTGTATTTTGTGTTGTTGAGGGACATCCTCAGCATATTTTCTCATGTGTCCCTCAGTATCTTGCGCCAACCATACAGTCTGAGGTTCTCCTCTCCCCTGCTCCATTTACCTTCCTAAGCCTGCAGCAGCTTTCATATTCTAAGTACTCCCAAAATATATTCCTACAACTCTTCCTGTACTTTACTCACCACTTTGCATCCCACTGAGTTTCTGTTCAAGCCCTGTAAAGGATTTCTAAAAAGTGTAGTGCCTTTTACAATGAGGAATGCTACTAGATAGTATTGGATTATTTTTGCCAGCAAACACCACACCCTTTCACAGAAATAGCCCCTTCTCTGACATTGCTGTTCTTATATTTCAAAACACATTCCCATCTAGCAAAAGTTTCAAAACCCTGGTACAGAGCAACTTTTCATGGAAAGCTGGAACTGCTTGACAACCACTTCTTGAAATCCAAACATAAACCTATGCAGGAACTAAAGGCAGAACAATAGCCCAGATTTACAAGGAATAAACTGTGCTTTGTCTTACCTTCCAGTCTCTGTCACCAGTGTTGCGGTATTCAAACTTGTATTTCACTGTGCATTCATTGAAGGTTTGTACATTGGGTGGAGGCTTCCACTCGATATCGAGAGAACCTAAGAGTCCAGGATCAGTGATCTGAAGGTCTTGTGGGGGAGCAACTAAATTGAAAAGAAAGCAGGGTGGGGAGGAGGGAAAGAGTGTCATTGTAAAGAAAAACAACAATAAAAAATCAGCGAATTTGCTGAGGGGACCAATGCAGTTGCTGGAGGTGAAGGGAAGCACAGCTGGTCCAGGTCCAGCCCTGGCTATTTAATAGCCTGTTCACAACCACCATGACCAAGTTCTACTCCTGCCCATCCCCCAAAAACCCGGTTTTGCTGATGCTCAGAGAAAGCACTCAAGAACCACTGAAAAGGCACAAAGAATGCCACATCTTTGCCACTATTTTTCAAGCTGTCTTAAGCAAAACTGCTGTCCTGGGATGACCTTTCAAGTCCTATATTTGCTTATATTTAACTTGTGATAGTTACTGAGTGTCATGACAAGTATCCTTGTGAACACTGTGTTCAGCACATACACCAGCACAGGCTGACAGCTCACGGCGTGCTGTCAGGGAAATTTATATTCCTTAACTCTAACAGACACAAACCACCCCTGTTTCTTTAAATATTCCTTTCAAGTATGTTAAAGAGTAATGAAAAACCAAGACAAAACCATACAGAAGCAGAAAAGCAAAGAGTTAAAAATCCTTCTTATTTTTGACATCTATCAGCTATACAAAAAAGTGCTTTTATAGTCAACCTGGGTTTTATTAGATTCGTGTAAGGTGCTGCCATATGTTAATAAATCAGCATATATTCTGGATGAATTCCATACTCAGATATGCTTCCTAAATGTCCAGCTCTGTATGGAGCTGTCATTCACATGACAAAAGCTGTCTAGGCTATTTAGTGTTATCAGCTCAAACAGAGTCAATTTTTGTAACATCTAAAGTAATTTTTCTCCACTGTCTAAAGGTGAGGTTATCCATTTGGGTTTCAACATATTCACAGCATGATACACTTATTTTTGTGGTGATTTGGAGCCCATCTCCTGGCAGTGTCAGTCCAGCATTGCCACCACTTCTCTGTTTAAGTCTGGCTTTCAGGTTCCTGGCTTCCCTGCCACCTTTTTCATGTCTTCATCAGGATTTACAACATTTATTCCTTTTTTTTTGAAAAAAAAAATCCATGGTGAAAGCAGATCCTGAGAATATCTTTCAGTGGAAGACACTGATATAAATCAAACTTCAATGTGCTTCTTGGAAAGCTTTCAGGGAACATCACTGGAGGATTAATTTCTTCTAAGGAAACACTCCCAAATGAAACATGCCACAGGCAGCAATCTTAAGATCCCACATTTCCCAGAGTGTAAAGCTCCACAGGAGATTTGCTGTTACATTAGATGGCAAAGTAGGATATCATGGCAATGTGTTCAGGGAGGTGCTGGTGCAGGGAACAATAGACTATAATAATTTGGAGAAAAAATAGATTTTACGTATTTTTCAGTGTAACAAGTAAAGTGCTCTCCTTCCCACCAGCTGTGAGCCCCATGAATGCAGTCGGGGTACAGAGGGTGGTGGTGGGCTCGCTCTAGCTCCAGGGGCAATGGGGCACAGCCCTGCATGTGCAATATCTGGTATTCAGCAGCCCCGTGTTCTTGCAGTAGGCAAGGGTGTAGTATCACTATGACAGGCACAGATTTCCCTGCACAGGGAGCTCGGTGTTTAAGCTGGGCTCTTGTGAGCATCAGAGGTGGGAGCCGGGGAGAAGTGAGGGCATCTCACCCAACTCCTGGGTCTTTGCAAACATACAAAGGCTCCAGCAAGCAGCTGCAGGAGGGACAGCAAGTTTGCGGGACTGGCACTTGAAGAACTGTAGATGCTAAAAAATGAATGAGTGGTTCATCCAGAACGACAATTTATAGCCACACTGAGGAAGGAGAGGGGAGAAGGTGAAGGGGTGTTTCTCCCACTGGTCAGTCCATGAGGGTCTGCGTGAGGAAGGGTTTCCACATCACCAGACATTGTGTCCTGGAGCTGACCACTGTTGTGGTGGCTGACGTGTAATTTCCTTAAGAGGCTGGCCCAGGAGATCTACTGGAAGGGCTGTAAGCTGGATTCTCCTGTGCTTGGGGAAATCCTCCTTACTAGCTTAATGCTGAGCCTCACAACTGTGCTAACAATGAAGTAAAAAGCTGCTAGCCTTTATCATGAACTTGGTGATAAGCTGTCAAGAGAAGACTAGATTCGTCAAAAACAATTAATAGCTAGAAACTATAACACTCTGAAATTTGTTTCCAAACAAAACTGTTTGTTTCCAAACAAAACTGCAATATTTTTTCAAAATGATTGCAACTGTAAGCAACAATTCTTGCAATATAAATTTTGACCAGATTTCAGAGGGAATGGAAAAGCTTTTTTTTTGGATGTTTCTTGTGTTCTTGGATTTGATTATTTTTTAAATGTCAGCACTGCCTCTTGCAGTTCCTAGTTTTCACAATATTGCATGACAAACCATACGGAACACAGGACTAGAAATATTCTATTTCATTATCCATTATCTTGAAGGAATGCTGCTCCTCAATGTGTTCTGGCGGGGTGCGGAAAGAAGAAGAAAGAAGAAAGAAAGAAGAAGAAGAAGAAGAAGAAGAAAAAAAAAGAAGAAAAGAAGAAGAAGAAAAGAAGAAGAAGAAAAGAAGAAGAAGAAGAAAAGAAGAAGAAGAAAAGAAGAAGAAGAAAAGAAGAAGAAAAGAAGAAGAAGAAAAGAAGAAGAAGAAAAGAATGAAGAAGAAAAAAAGAAAAAATAAGAAGAAAAAAATAAGAAAAGGCAAAAGAAAAGAGAAGTTAAAACAAAGCAAACGCAACAAACAAACACACACACACAAACTTCTCTACGTGATTTGCATGGCAATGAGTGGGGTAGTGATGTGCTGGCTGCAGCCCTCAGGTCCACTCACTCCTGCCGTGCACACTCACTCAAACATCACAGCTTTGATGACGAACCACCTGCTCACTCCCAGCTGCCTCCCTCTGCCTTGCCCCACATCCAGTGCCTCAGGCTGTGCAAGCAGCAGCAGGAGGCTTTGCACTTTTCAGCGTATTTTGCAGCTTGCCAGGTGCCCTCCATGTGTGCATCTCTCCATGCTGGACAGGCAATTTTGGTGTTTCGAGGAGCCCATTTTTAAAGCTGAAGCTGCTTTTTTTGGTGCAGAAGAGATGCGTTTGCTGGCAAATTACCATGATGCTGGCTGGCAGGACAGGGAGCCTCTCAGTGCCCTCCTGGCCATGTTTTCACCTCTCCACCAGGCACCAGCTGCAGCAGGGAGGGCCAGACCTGCTCGCTGTCCATCAGAAGGAAAGCTTCTGGGTGCAAAGTCCCAGCTACCAAAGGCCAAAATTGCTGGGGCTGGCAGGTGTGGTACAGCAAATAGGTGCTTGAGGTCTTGAAGCAAAGGGTGCTGGAGGTGCCATTGCCATGGACGATAGCTTGCAGAGCAATATTTTTTTAGAATAAAATATTATTCTCCAATTATGAATAAGCCTTGTATTTCTTATACCTTGCAAAGTTTGTCCATCTGGGACCATGCTCAAGAGTATTTATATATCCAAGTGGTATTTATATTTAATAACTCTATATCAAATAACATATTCACTATGCACCAAAGGCGCTTTCTGCTCCTTTTGCAGCTACTCAGAAAAATACCCACTAAACACACAATATATTCACACAATCGATTGCAGATTTATACTAATAAATCATCATCTCGCTGTAACACACAAGAAAAGCTCCAGCTGAAGGACTAACTTCATAAAGGGCCTGAGTAAATGTGAAGTACACGTTAAACAGCAACACGAGGAGCATGCTGAGCTTTACCTGAGGTGTGGTAGAAGGAGGAGGAGACCATGGAGCCCCACATCAGCATCATGGAGAGAGCATAAAGCCACCGGAGAGCCATTCAGAGGTAGGATGGCAGAGGAAGGACTTCAGAAGTTCTTGCTGGAAGGTGTGAGGTGTCAGAAAAGCTGTCCTGCAGCACGTGTGGAAGGAGGCTGGAGAAATAAAGCAGAATTGAAAAGCTTCAGCACATTGGTGAGGCCCTGGCATTCCCTCTGCAGGGTGAGCACTGACAACAATTGCCTTTTAACTTGTTTACCAAGTCTGATTAATCATTTCCCAGAGGACTTTTATTTGCAATTTTTGGGGATGGCAACATGTGAATGACTTTGGCTACATTTGAAATAGTTTCTGGCTAACTAAGCACATTCTCTGCAGGCACGTCAGCATGTTCTTCAGTCACTGAGCTGTCCGCCGTGCGTTTTCTGTGGAAAGAGTGATGCAGCTGAGAGACTGACCCGCCTGCTGTAGAAGGGCCTCAGACCAATGACATTTTCATTAAAAAGAAACTCAAACCAGAATGCCTGAGCCTTGCCTTATCCCATAAACAGGCACACCTTATAAAACTGTCCAACAGGAGCTGGACTTGATGATCCATGTGGATCCAACTCCGGACATTCGATGATTTTATGAACTGTCACCAGTGTTTTTGGCTTTCCTGTTTCAGGATTTGGTGAGTAACAAGAAAAAAAAAAGCAGAGAGATAATTTCCTTTCTAATTCACCCTCCAACAAAAAACCAAATGGCAGGAATGTTTGTGAGAAGTCTTCTTGGCTGTCATAATAATTTTTGAAGGGGATAAATTTCTCTTCCTGAGCAGGTCTGCTGGAGAGAAGATGGGGACTGGGAGGGAGAGAGGAACAGAGTTTCCAGGAGGAGCTTCTCCTTCCCTCATATTTCATACTGAAAGTGGATAGAAATTGCTGCCTATAGACACACCAGCCCAGCTTGCTTCTCTGTGGCAGAAAGCGCATGGATTATGGGTAAAAAAAATAAATAAAAAAAAATTAAACATACAGATATGGTATAGATAGAGTTAGATAGATATCATATAGATTAGAGATATAGATATCAATCTTTCTGAAGGGTAGAGGCCACTGCTTGAGCTTTGATTGTGTACGAACATGGTGACATTTACATGAACTTGCTTTACACTGTCCACGCAGCCTTGGCTACAAAATATGGACTCACAGGTCATATTCTGGCATGGCCACTTACTCCACAGCACCCACAGCTATGGTGTGACAGTACAAAATTGGGCGTCTGCTAAATGATAGAGGTTCAAGTCAGAGGGAACTTGTGAAAACTGAGGGTTGGGGCCAACAAAAACCCCATCATTTGAAGCAGAAGTGGCTCAGGGGAGCTGGAGGAGACAGGTTGAGCTGGGAAGGAGGTCAGGGAGTTTCAATTAACCAGAAATTCTAACTGACAACACACAGTGGCAATTAAAAATATATAGCAATTTTAACAGTTAATTTTCAATTTCAATTAATATCAAGTCCCCCCACGTCCACAGAGGAGTTCCAGACAGAAGAAATGGCTGGAATTACTTCTTGACATATCAAACAAGAAATAAAACTTGTGTTGGTGCAAACCTGTCTGTATGCATAAGTCTCTGCCTCAGAAAGGTCTCATAATTCAGTACAAGGTTGTGATGATGAGGAGAGATGACTTACAGAGCTGGGAAAGCAGCAGCTATAACTCACAGCTGGTGAGCAACAGCATCCAAGGACTGTGCATGAACGTTAGTGGGAGGAAGCTTTTTCCATTTCCAGTACAGTTAATTTTAGCATATTCACAAGATTTCGCAAGGCGAGTAAAAATAAACAAAGTCTCACACAGAGAGATTTGAAACCAGCAAAGTGCTCTTACCTGGATGTCTAAGTGCATGGGAGCCTGTCTGCCTCTGGAGTGATGAGCTTCTCAGCAGCCTCTGCTCAAAACTTTGCATTTTGTAGAAATTTGGAGGTTTTTCAAAGAGGCCAATCTGTTCTCTTCAGGGATCAGATGCCACAGCACAATGTTATGGCACTTGCCACACAATCAAAGGCTTTAGTAAGCCAGCACTAGAGCAGACCTCATTTCCAGGATTTATGAGGTGTTGGCATTAATTGTTCTTATATCTTTGTTCAAGTAGGTCAAAACATTGAAATGTTTAAATGATTCATTAAAATGAAAACCAAACGGCATCATCAGTTTAGGTTGCCTGCCAGAGGCTGCACAAGCCCCTGCAGCAGCACATGGGTGTCTCCAGCCCCACGTGGTGCCTCGACCCACACAGCTCTGGCCGGGGTCCCTGGAACAGTCCCAGTCTGACCCACCACAGCATCTCTCCCTGAGCTTGCTGGCTCCAGAGCCAATCCAGCTGCTCCTGCCTCTTGGAGCTCTGCAGGAAATATATAAAATTATCCATCCCCTCACTCCTCTCTTGTGGGCTAGGAGCATCAGCACACCTGGCCAACATGACCCTTGTGTAGCCTTGCCTGGTATCATTTACTTTGTCTCTCCTTCCCTGAAACACCCTGAGGGCTCCCTTGGCCCCAAGCCTGGAGCGCCCTTTGCAAGGAGCAGGTGCTCCAACCACACCTGGTTCATCCCAGGTAAGAGCTCTGGTACTGAACGCACCTCACTGAAAACACATCTCGCAATTCCTGGTGCTGTGTTACAGGATCATCCAGGGTCATAACCAGTAATACAGGGATGGGTCATCTCCATGTTGCCTTGTGTGAGTCGAGGGGAGTTGGTTGCAGCAAATCCTCTCCACGAGGGAGAACAAAGGCTGTTTTGGAATGAGTGGAGTCATGTTGTGTGTACCCCAACAAGCACTGGGTGTGGCTGAGGTTGGATCTTCCCATGGCCCAATTTAGGCATACTGAGAAACAGTTCAGACTTAATAAGAACGTTAGAAACTACACCAGGAACTGAAGGAATACATCTTGTTAAGATGAAGACTTCCCCAGAAGCACCTGTACAATACTTACTGTATTGCTGTTTGAACTGATGCCCGAATGAATGAGTCATTGCTTCCCAGTGGATCCAACGGGAGTGTTTTGGAGCAGCAGAGGCAGGATCAGACCATTTTCTGTCTGCCAGTTATTCTCTGCATTTCACTGGGTGCGTGCAGGTAGACATGCGCTCAGGTAGGGCAGAGCTGCATTGGCCATGCAGACCCAGGAGAGGCACCATCACTTCTCTGGTGATGCCATTCCCTTCGCATCAGAGCCATTTGGTTCTGGCACCATTAAGATGCTCTGAAGGTAGAAGCCAATGGAAAGAGCATGACCATCCTTGAGACATTTGAACTTTTTGAACTTTCAAGACATCTACAAGCAAAATTTCAGAACCTTTTTACCTTTTACTATGCCAAAGATAAAAAGTGATCCCATATGTCTGGTTGTAGTAACTGCCTCCCAGAACAGACACCAACTGCTATGTGCTGCATGAGACTACAGTTTTGAAAATAGACATGAGAGCAAGGAAGAGCACTCATACTATGAAGACCAGTTAGTCCTGTTGGGTTCCAAGTGGACCTCTGAAGTGGGGAACCAGGAGGACCGTGACCCACCACTCTCCTGATCTGCAGCCCCAGAAGGTCATGTGGGCTTTGGCTGTTGTTGGAGACCACTGAACAGGTGGACATCACCTTGCTTTTCATCTTTCCAAAGAAAAAAGCAGCAGAAATGCGTAGTACAAACCCTGTTAGCTGGAGTACCCTGTGAATTTTGGGGATGGCAGGTTATGGATGAGTTCTCCCTTCACTGTAGTTGCATAGTGCTGGCTGCTTCTTTCTTTCTTTCTGCAAAGAACAGAGGAAAAAAGTCCCTTGCTGCTGGTAAATGTATGGCCCTACTTTCAGAGTTATGCAAGATTAAGATTTAATGTTCATGTATTTTCATTGTGTAAGCTATTTAAGCAGAAAAGGTCACACTGGATAGATCATTTAAAACAGATGAGAAACATTTGCCAGTAGGGTGAATGCCAGTTCCCCAGTGCTAGAACTGGGTCAATTCCTGAGAAAAATTAGGCTGGGGAAAAAAAAAGAAAAACAAACCACCATAGTTGGGATTTGCAACAATGAGGCTCCACAATGCAGCCAGCAGCATGGAACAGCCAGGGAAGAGCAGAGAGTGCAACTCCATGACGAAAGACTCCTGCTTTTGATACACTCATCCAAGTTGTGCTAAATTGGTTCTATCAGGCAATCCGTTGCCTTCCTATATTGAAATATTGTGATCTGATAGTTCAGGGTAAAAGCTTTCAACTTTGCAAGTCAGCCCTGTGTTTAGAAGTAGCTTTCTATTCAATAAAATAAAAAAATAGAAGACTCCAGCTATGAACAGAACATTTCATATTGAACAGCATGTTTCATTTGATCCAAAGGGATGGTTTTGGAATTGCCCATGGTGCAAAAAATCAATCACTTGTAAAAGCCTCTGAACAGCTGCATATTTCGGGGAAGCCAGTGTCTTTTATACAATTTGCATTAAACAAGCTCTTTCCAAGACACCGGAATAAGACACTCAGCAATTTCAAACAAATCTGTGACTTCCAGCACAGTGTTACAAATTGCACCGAAAAGGGGATGTCACCATGTGGAGACATGCTAGGAAGAGAAACACGGAGTAGTGGCAATAGGCTGATTGTTGCAAGAAAAATCCCTTCTTTGCCTTGATAAATTAAGCACTTAAGGCTTACATGAGAGTTCAGGAAATGATGGAAGGAATCCAGACTCTCTAGGAATGTCCAGCGTCAATATTTATTATTGTGGTAAGTGGAAGCCTTGGTTTTCCCTATTCCTTTGCTGATGGCCACTACTGGAGACTAATCCTGGTTCATATGGCATCTCAAGGAAGGGACAGCAGCTGTTTGGATGTGCCTGTGTTCTGTAAGCCAACAAGACAGCAGCTGTGGAGCTGGCACCATTGAAATCTCTGTGTTCTGTAACCAATTCTGTTCCTAGAAAGGTTAATTCAGCTGAAAGCCAAACATCAAGCACTCACTCTACCTTTCAGCTTACTCCGCCACAGGTCCCCTGCTGAATGAGGCACTCCTTACTCATCCCAGTCTTCTCGTTTTCCTGTAATTGCCAATGAGATGCGTCTGTACGGAGAACGTCTCCTGCATTGGGCTTACACCCTGACTAAAGTGTTCACAACCTGCTGGCTCCTGTCTTCACATTGCAGTGAGTCATCTTCTTCTGCTCCCAGAGCAATTTCTTCCACAACCTACACGTGTCCTATGCCCCCATGTGAATTTGCTCTGACTCTCCCTCCAATGCAGTTGGCCTTGGGCTTTAGCAGAGTTCATAAGAATAATGTCAGTCTTCCTGTGGCACAGCAGCAGCTTTTAATGAACAGCTTGGTGACTGGGTTCTACCCTGGCACACTGGTGCAAATAAAATATTTGTAGAAAAATAATAGACAACAGGCTGAGGACTTAGACAGCACTGACCAACATGTGTAGCTGCATCTGGGAATCAGCCTATGGTGAAGATGGGCTCTGGGGGCTGGGGATGCACAGGGAGGTCCGTGGGGATGCTGGGACTGGCAAGCTGGAAGGGGATAGGAAGCACAGCCTGCAATGCCAGAGCGCAAATTCTGCTGCTAAATGCACCGTGACATTACAGGCAGAACCAAAGTGGAGACACAAACCTGGCAGAGTAACAGCTGCTAATAAACAGGCCACAAATACATCCAGACAGAAACGCAAAAGAAGCTGAAAATTATGATCTCTAGCACAGGACAGCTCTGACATAGCTCCCAGCAGGAGCTGGTGGAACAAAGAGCTGCCTTACGCATACGTGCAGACAGAGCTCTGCACTTGGCCAACCTGACTGGTCCCAGCACCATGAGCACTGGATGTAACCGGGTCCTGTGGCTTCGTCAGGCTCTGCTAGGGGATGCAGAGTTTACAAGGGAGATCTGTACACCCCTGGTCCCCAGGAAGGTGCCATTTCCCCTGTTCCCCCTGTCTGCAGGCTCAGACCTCTGCTGCCCAGAGGCTGTGAAAGCTGCTGGCCCCATGGTTGGAAGCCCAGGGCTGCTGCAAGAACATTTTCTGCTCCTCAGGCAAGCACAGACAGAAATAACACCTCACACCCATCAGACTGAGCTGGAAGCCTGTCTGGAGCAGAGAACCTGAAAACGTCCAAAGACAAATTGTTCCCATTCACACTGTCCTCCCCTGCTTGTCCCCCAGATCAGGCAGGAGACAACTGCAGCCTCCTGGGGACCAGGCTGTGACCATGTAGTTGCTCATTCAGAGTTACAAAACAACATCCATTTGCTTCCTCCCACCAAACCCATAAGCTCCCACAGGTGGATACACGGGTCCCCCAGCCAGATCAGAGGGTGTCTTAGAAAAGCCCAAAGTCTTCTCACCGTGTAGCTTTGAGCCCAGCTGCAAAAATTAGTTTACCTGGAATGGCAGAGGTTCTAAATCTTTGTGCAGCCCTGACTCTAACTCGAGCTGCAGTCACTGGAGTGAACAGAGCAAACCCCCAGGCCGGTTGCCGATGTGATGTGGAAAACTTGTGTGTGCAGCACCAGCCCCACACCGAGAACCTGGTGCATTGCCATAACAGCAGCTTTGTTACCAGAGAGACATGATGGATGGCAGCCAGGCTTTCAATAGCTACTTCAGTATTAAATACTAGGCAGGGTGGGAAAAAAATAAAAATCTTATCCATCCACATCCTTGCGGCTCTCCTGCTGGGATGGCTGAGCCCTGCTGGGGCCACCACGCTCAGCCTTTCATCTGTGACAAATGGCCAGTTGTCAGCCCAGTCTCCCTGTCACAGGTTGCTGCTGGCATCGCACCAGCATCCCACTCCCCACTGGCCACCTGCCCTGCCTCGTGCCAGTTTTTTTTCCAGCAGCATTTACCCCCAAAAGTAGATCAGTGTTCTAACTGTTGGTTTTAATCTTCCTAATTTAACATGCCAGGTTTCACAGGACAGTCATAATTACTTCCAATCTTGTTTTCAAGTTGCTCTGGAATTAAATAGACAAATAAAAAAAGAAGTCTAGAGCTTTGTTATGAAAGCAGAAACATTTTACATAAATTGCTCTCACAGTAAAACAGACCTGGTAGTGTGCAGAAAGAACACTGCAGACTGGCCCCAAGAGCACGGATGGGGAAGGAGATGCGCTGGGCACAGCAGCATGTCCGACATGCAGAGATCAGCCACCTCTGCCAGCACCAGCACTGACAGCTAAAGAGCCAGTGCTCCATCCCAGCTCTCAGACTGTCTTAAAACAAGAATAGCATCATGCATCATTTTTTAAAACTGAATTTTCCTCCTCAAGCTTCCAAGCCCTGGGGACAAGCAAAATAAGTTTCCCTTCTCCTTTAAACTCCATCCAGTGTCTTGTACTGGAGACTTTGCAGAGATGTTGGCAGAGATCCTTCTGGTACGATCACTGTGCAGTGGGAGTAATAAGTGTAAAAGACAAATATTCTGTACAGCTGAATGGCCCAACCAGGGCTGCCAGAGAATCTGGCAATTCCCGCTCCATTTTTGCCCCCCACCTTTGCCTCCAGTGGGTATGCAAAGCTGCAGCACTGCCCCAGGCAGGGGCTGTCAGGGGCTGTGCAGCCATCACCCCAGTCACTGCTGGGTCCCCAGAACACACACGGTGCAGGGATGTCCCGCAGGGAGCCCAGGACAGGCAAACAGCCTCGGGGGGCTGGCAGGGAGAAGTGGTCCTTCCCCCTAACAATGTGGTTGTTGAGTCTTGGAGGCATTTCACAGTCAGAGCCTGGTCCTGCTTCTGCTGCCATGAGCAGGATTTGGCAGCCAGATCCCAAGGGATGAGCATAGGATCAGCTGGCAAATGCAGGAGAAAGGGCAAGGTCCAGATCATTGTCACCAGCTGGTCCTTGAACCCTGAGCTGCTATGCCGAGAGATGCAAAAGTGAATTTGCCCTGGGGGTAGGTAGTTTTCCTGGAGCTCGGGGTGCCTGTGGAGGGGACAGCAGTGCTGGCCTGCTCCCCTGTGCCTTTTGCCTTGTGTACGGTGGCCAGAGATCACCAACACAAACAGCGGCTCAAGCCCTTACATTTCCTGTAAAGATCCTACTGGTGTTGAAATGTGCTTTATTAAATGTTTTATTAAAGGTACAAAGTTTGGCCTCGTGGTGAACAGAAAATTAAAAAAAGAAAAAAGACAAGCCAAAAATACTGAATGGATTTGTCCTTTTCAGATGTGAATCATTTTACACCTTCCCAAAAAAGCAAGGATTAACCCAGAATATCTGCCTGGCCAGGAACAGACAACCCCTCAATGATATCTGCTGACAGCTGTTATCCACAAGCCAAGGCTGATTTAGGACAAGCCTAAATACTGTTAATTATATTGAAAGCTATTTAAATCTTCCCATAAAAGGAAAAATATGAGAAGACACTTCAGTTAGGGAAAGGATTTCAGAACAGCCAAAATGTGATTTGCAAGGGATGGAACACATATTGGTTTAAGAAATGGTGATGTAAACACACACACAAAGTATAAATACTCCTGCCCGAAAATCTGCAATTCAAGCACCACCTTAAACTCTGAGCAGATGCAACCAAAGTTATTTTAAGAACACAAACATTAGTACCACTGAAAAAGAAAGAAGTGCTGGAAAACTTCCACATTTATATGGAAATGCTGGTAAGCATAAAACTTATTCTGCCTTACACCTGAACAGCTATGCTGAGTTTCAAGAAAACACAAAATAAAATTGTAATATAAAGCAGACAAATTCTCCCACCCCCATTTGACTAAATGCAACAGAGAGCGAGTTACTGAGATTCAACGCAGATCACATAGTTACAGCTTACCATAACACGTCAGGATTTTCCTTTCAGCCAGGTAATGTGCAAGACAAAAATATTTACTAGAGCTAAAAAAAAAGAAAACTGGAACAGGAAAATGGAAGGAAAACTCCTGCCTGTGTTCCTGTTTCTAGAGAGCAAGTTTCAAGCAGCTGCATCTAAACATCCAGCCTGAAAGTGTTTTGCGTATAGGATGCACATGAAGAAATAGGGAAGACAAGCTCTGCTCACTGCCCACGGCAGGCGCCTGGCTCAACATCCCCTCCCAGACAGCAAAGTAAGCACATTGCACACATGGGATATAGTAAACAGTCCCACATCAGCCTTTGAGGAATTTTCCTTCCACAAGATGCAATTTGATCAGAAAACCCTGATTAAAGTGAACTGTTTTGTGGAAATACACGGGTTCCAGCTAACTTTGGACAGCCTCCTGCTTGGTTGCCGGCCAAGTCACAGGGAGGTTGCTGGTAAGGCAGCGATGCCGGCATGGGGACAGCATCACAGGCAGATCCCCAGCAAATGGGCAGCAAGCGGCTCACTGTGGGCTCTGGTGTCTAAGGTCTGTGCTAGGGGCTCTGCCACGAGCAGACAGGAAAACCTTGAAAATCCAGACGGGTCTTGAAGGCTGCAGACCTCCCAGGTCCCATTACCTACAACACAGTGACTGCTGCAGCTCTGCATGTTCTGAACTAGTCTGCAGTATCCCAGCTGTGGGCTGGTGAGTCTCCACAGGCAGATGACAGCTGGACTGTTTCATTTGTGGGAAAAAGAAAAGAAAAATACTGTATTAAAGGAAAACACTTGAACCTTTTATCCAAAGGGAAATTTTGGTCTTTGCTTCCCCTGAGTCCTTCCAAACTGCATGAGGCTCCTTGTCATCAAAGAATAGCTTCACTCCATTGTTATTTCCCATGAAATACATTTTGAACAAATGACTGCTGCTTTCAGACAGGAATTCAGCAGACAGAAAAAGCTGTCCCAAGCAGTTATGGGCAGAAGTGACACTGGTGGGATGGAGCCAATTCACTGAGAGATCAGACCTCATGCCCTGAGAGAAGATGCGGGTAGTTCAACTAGAAATTACAGTCCGGGAGGAGGAACTGCTGGCAAGGATGCTTTCCAAGGAGGTGCACGTACAACTGGTTGGTCTTCCCAAGCAACAGCTGGGAATCTTGTTGTCAGCCACTGAAATCAGGAAGAGGTTAGCTTTCACCACTATAATTTGGCTTGTGGATGCTCTTACATAGGTTTGTTCTGCAACAGGAAATCTGATGAGGGAAAAAGTGTAGACAAGCCTCTTTTGGCAGTGTTGAAATCCCTGTGCCTCAGAGCACGTATGCTTTAGGTAATGGTGAAAGATAAGCAGAGGAAGAGTAATCCAGGGGAGACCAAGGAGCTGCTTTGCAGGTCTGCTCTCCGTGAAGCATTCCTGTGCAAGACGCCCTCCTCCAGCAGCTGCTGCAGGAGTTGGTCTGTTCAGGAGGGCAAGAACAGGACACACAGACCCTCTTGGCAAGGTGATCTGGCTAATCCAGCTCAGCTGTGCTTGGAAAGGCAGAGCCCTCCTTAGAGAACTGTCCCCTGACACCCTGGCAGTGGCAGAGGCTCATTCTGGCCAGAGATGTCCCTGGGATGTTTGGGACAGAAGTTTTTGCCCAAGATAATCAACAGTTTGTAACACTGATGAAGAAGTAGGTCCATGTGACCACACCTGAAGGCAACACAAAAGTGCAGCGGATTTTCAAAGCCTGAGCCCTGGGTGGGCCATTCCCAGACAAGTCTCCTCATGATTGTTTTCAAGAGGAGCTGTGTTGGGTTTGCCCTTTGGAGAAGCTCACAGAGCAGCAGTTGCACCAACCACAGCCTTTTACCTTGGGGTAAAAATCTAAGGCAACATGCCTTTGTCATTAATCAAAGATGAGTCAAGGCACTAGTGGAGAGCTATAAGACAATGATTTATTTGTTCAGTCCTCAAAAAGACACTACTGCAAAACCCTATGAGCAAGCAAACACCTGGGTTCCCACTCAGGAACTACTGAGCATGCAGAGCTCACAACACTCAACAAGCCACCTCTTCCAAAGATTCCTGCAACTTAAAGTCAAGTCTGTCCCAATGTCCATGATTTCTACAAATAACAGCCCTGTTCTCAGAATGGCTGGATGTAGATTTGGGTCCTCAAGCACAGTTGTCAGGTATCAGTCCCTGAACTTGCTGGTGTGTAATTCCAGGTTATAGGGATGCTGCAAGCCAAGGTTTTGGAAAGCGCTCCCCATTCCAGCTCTCAGCAGGAGACCAGAGCACAGCACCTCACCATGAGAAGCTGTTCTCACCCTGCCAGGGTTTTGCAACAAATTCACTGTTTACCCTCACTGAGGTAAATTATCACATTTGCTGTGATAAAGTTTATATCCAACATGCAAGATGAGGAAAAACAGGAGAGCGCGTGATTCTTAATTAAAACAATTCAGTTCTCCTATTGCATTTCTCAGGATAAGACACTGTTAGAGGCAGTGCAACCTCCCAAAATAAACCCCATCTGGCATAGCTTAATAGGAGATCAGTTACTGGTAGGAAAGAACTAGCATTTGCCACAGTTTCACCTTGCAGGCAGTACTCAACATGTTTAAAAACTGCTTGGGCATGTTGCATAGAAAAACATTGGCTAATACCTAACATGTTAAGTCTAACTTGAGAAACAGAGAACTCCTAAGGGTAGAGGCACTTCTGGGTGTGTAGGATTAAGCCCAAAGATCATCATGTTATTTCCTACTTGTTCCATTCTCTGACTTTCACTGGTGCTTTGCTCAATAATGTAGGGCAAGCCCTAACAACACAAAGTTTACTTAGTACATTTGAGTAATACTATAAAGATGTACATCAAGAAAAGAATATTTCAACAGGCTCTAAGAAACATGCTAATAAATCTTTCAATCAACATGTTAACTGCCACTTATAAGATGGATTTCAGCTGGCAGAGGAAGATTCAATAGAGGAAACAAAAATAATTATTTTAATAGAAATATCTCAGTAGTATGTCTGCTTTTGTAAGAGACATTCCTCAAACTTAGTGCAGCAATCCACACTCTTCTGAAAATGAGTTACATGTTCCTCAATTCCTCACAAGCTGACTGAATAGTGACATTACAACATGCTTTTAATCCAGTTATAACCCTGAATCTTGAAGAGCTGGCTTCTTCTGAAGCATCTCCCTGTCTTACACCAACTGCCTCTGCAAAAGGCCCCTGGGAACACGGGAACAGAGACACTCTCTGATGTTTCCTCAGTGAAGTCATACCTCCCACTTGGTCCCTCAGGACATGAAGTGCCTTGATCCATGTGCTGTCTCAGCCCAAACCATGATATGGCTCATTATAAACCAAACTATATTTAAATAAATAGGGTTTGAAGAAAACCTGTGTATTGTCAGAAACAGGATAAGCAGGACAACTATTGACATGGTCACTGCTCCAGGAGGTTGCCTTTAACAACACAGGCTGGGATTGCAGGTAGCAATGGGCAGAGGTTCTCTCCGTCTCTGCTGGGCCAAAAGCTGCTGGTTCAGCCTGGTGCCCACCACACCTTGGGCAGAGGGGCCACTGTGGGCAAGGGGAGAGCACTGGGGACACTGGAATGGTTGTGTGTGCACTGGTGGAGAGGAGAAGGGGATGGAGGGAGAAGAGAGAGGGCTGCCCAGCGCAACAGGGAGGTTGCTCCAGAGGAAGCAAACAAGCCACAGCTCCCAAGGGAAACTGCCTTGGCTTATCTTCCAGCCCACAGCATCTGTCCCTCCAGTTTGAGAATACCAAGTATAAAATGAATTTTCCCATACTTTCAGGTTTTCAGCTTGTGAATGTCTGGCACAAAAAACGTTCATCAGAATTCAGAAATTCCTCCCACTGGGAAGGACCACTCACCAGAATACAACTGTTTCCTTCCCACTGCGGGGAAGAACAAAAGGAAAAAAAAAAAAAGGCAAGCATATTTCTCCCCACCCTTAATCACTTTTGACAGCCTCATTTCAAATGCCATATTTTGGTTCAAAATTTGTCTCATACATTGTTTAAAAAATGTCTGGCTTGCAGCAGCACTTTTTGCGTGTACTTTTCATGGCACCACAACACATGAACTGTCCCCTCAAAACTGTGAGCTTAACAGTGTGATGAGGGGCAGGGCAAAAGTGCCTTTGGATTCCTTTGGTCCATCAAAATTACAGCATGCCTGGCAAATTAAACAGCAATAGAGATACATTTTCATATAAATCCAGCTGTTCATTTTGGAAACGTCAGAGCATAGTTACTTGCAAAGAAACATCTCACCCTCTGTTCTGCCAGCTGACAGGAGCACCTGTGTTGTCTCCATCCATGTCCCTAAAAAAAAAAGGTCACTGGATTTGGCACAAACCATCCTCCAACAGCTGTCTAAAGTCTGCTGGCTGGCCAGCTGTTCCCAAGGCCCTGTCCTTGGGAGCCCCTGAGCCAGTAAGCAGGGCACACACTCAGATCTCACAGAGCAGAGAGATGCTCACAGCTGATGCCTGCCAGCCAGAGCAGAACAGCTGGAATGGATCTCAGGAGATTGTCTAAGTCCAACCTCCTGGGCAGAGGTGGGTCAAACACACTAATAGTCAGGCAACTGGTTTTTAAATTGTAGCCCTAGAGCAAGCCCTAGACTTCGCTGAGGTCAGGATTGTAGAGGAGGCAGGTATGGAGCTCACCCAGTTTGGAGAGGAGGTGAAGGGATGCTGAGACTGTAGCGAAACTTGGCAACACTGCTGGAAGCTGATGGAGAACTGAAAATCTTCAGGTGGCCCTGACCCCTACCCAGATGCATTATTTAACTGCATGTCAGTTCCACTTCTTTTGCTTGTTTTTCATGTTTATAAGCTTGCAAGGGTAGCAGCTTCGGTGGCATCAAGCAAAGGCATTTTGTATAAACAAGATGACAAATTGACAAATGGCAGGATGCTGTGTACTCCAGGAGATCAGAGTGCAGAACAGTCCTCTACTACCGCAATAAAGGGGGTTCAATGTCCGTAGGCAGAACACGACCTGCGCTCGGGAGTGATCACAGGAGAATTCAAGCCACACCATTATCAAACAAATGTGGTCCATCAGAAAGTTAAAAATACCTGCATGTTTTTACCAATTTGATATTGGGTCCATCCAGACATGAATTTGTTGCTGCTTAAAACCCCAAACCATACAAAAACAACGAACAAAAACCCCAACAAAATAAATCTCGGTTTAAAAAAATTCCTAGATGAATTAAATTTAACCTTCCATGCATAAAGTTTTCTTGCTTTATGTAAAAGTCCAAGTGAGAAAAAACAGATGGAGAAAGCCTGCTTTCTTTATCTGTACCTGCAGGAACAGAACTGATAAGATCTGTTGGTTTTTATAGCTGCCTTCAAAGCACATTATGGCAACTCTGAGTTTGCTTTTAGTTAAAACAGAATTTCATGTTGTTTGTTGATATCTGAAAGGCCAAACAATTTAACTGTATGAAGTGAAGTTATCTCTCCATCTTGGGACACATAAATCCTGAAAGAATCAGGTACTTTTTCCTAACTACAACAAAGTTTGACATTTCAATTTATGCATCAAACAAATCTTAAATTTGCAATGAAAGAACTTCGAACAAAACATTAATGCAACTTATTGAAAACAGCACGTCTCAAAAGGAGCCTGCATGAAAATAATGGATCAACATGCAAGCATGGGACTACTCACAGAGGGGCAAGAATATTGGGTAATAAATAATGCTTGATTCAGTGTGGGAGGGTCCAAGAATAATAATTCTATCTACAACCTCTCCTGTTTTGCAATCCTTCGTTAGCAAAGACAGGAGGAAGGAAACTGATAATTCCCCCATCATTTCACCAGAAACAACATAATCACAATTTAACTGATATTCCTGGGAAACAGAATTTACGTTGCTTGAGCCAAAAATCACAAAGTTATCACGGTTGGCAGCAGTACCTCAAACTTACTGGAGAAAGCACAGACTGAACTTATCAGTTCAGTACACAGTGGAATGTGCAAGCTCAATACATCCCTCGATGATGAGTGGAGAATAGCTCCAACAAGCATTATCTGTGACTGAATTCAATACTACTGACCCATTTCTAAATGATTTCACTGAAGATTTTCAGAGGTAACCCTCTCTTCTTTTGCTAGAGTTTCTTAGGGACTGGAGAACACAAGCAGTGTGGGATGGTTTGTCTTATCAATTATTTTTTTGGTAGTTCATGCACTTGAAGCTTGCGCTCGGAAGTGTAGTGTTTGCTGGTGCTTTACTTTTCTTCTTCTTCTGATTATAGGAGAAAAAGAGATTCTGGAGATTGAAAACAAGTGGCTGAAATGAACAATTTCTGATCAACTCATGAATTCATACCTGTCTATCTGGAATGTCATATTCTTATTAACATAAATTAGCATTTACAATTAAGATATCAGTATTTCTCACTGAAGCTGCAGAAGGATTTTAAAAAACAGTAACCCTGGAGCAGAAAAATATCTGTAAATGCATTAAGAGAAAAAGCAACGAGCCTTTCTGTAATGCTGAAGAGCAGGAAATGTAGCTCTGACAGTTTCATCAAAGATAAAATAGCAATATGCCACTTAGCAAAAAAACTGACCACTGGCACTGGGGCCACCTCCTGTGAAAGGACGAGTGGAAGGGAGAAGATGGTCCCCTGGAAGGTTCACACCTTAAACTCATTGGAGCAACGAGCTCCAAGACCTTCGACAACCACCTTCAATAGACTTTCCTATATAGAGAGGAAAACGATGCCACGAGCAAGTAGGATGGAAAGATATCACAACAAAGATGCAAAAAGTGGTGGCCCCTGCAGTCCCTGTGCTG
The DNA here is from genome assembly GCF_037038585.1 of Patagioenas fasciata. Classification (NCBI taxonomy): domain Eukaryota; kingdom Metazoa; phylum Chordata; class Aves; order Columbiformes; family Columbidae; genus Patagioenas; species Patagioenas fasciata. Next base: position 19,797,174 of record NC_092530.1, read on the forward strand.
ATATGAACTTTCTGTGTGCTAAGGTGGTAGCAACAATATACAGTCCCACAAGTGCATTCTTAGACACAAAATTAGTTTATCTTCCTCCTACAGACATAGTAGTAGAGGTGATTCTTTATCACAGATGTTGCAAGAGAACCAGGTCTGTAAGCAGAGGTGCCACAGGATCAGCTTAACACAGAACACATGGTTTTCCCTGGGTAACCAGCTGATCATTTCTCCAACTTGTGATTATTGATCTAGAGATCACAGAGACACACTGTATCTCTATGTATAAATGAAAAGCATCATGAGAATTATTTCATTCTGGTAATGAAATAATTATAATAAAGCCACAATTATAGTACTCCAAAGATAGATGTTTATTGAGTTGCTGAAAAATACAAGTGTTCCAGTAAGTTGGCCACATTTAAATGTTAGCTAAAAAGAGCCTACAGAAGTTTCACATACAGCCTAGTTGGTCCACTTCCCCACTATAATGAAAACGATGTTAAGATGATACCAAGTGAAACCTCCAACAATCACCTGTGAATTTCAGAAAAGTTAACATTGTATTCTTCTTATATTGCACTTACTAGTAGCTACGAGCTATTGTGCTGACCTATGCATCGTTCATTTCTGAATGATATGTGTTATAGCTGTGAAAATCAGATACTCATATTATAATCTGCTCTTTGGCTACATAATCAGAATATTATTAGCATGAGATTTCCATTATTAATGAGGCCTAACTAATTAAACCCACAAATAATTATATTCACATTTTGCAAATAGGTTTAATCTGCTGAAATCATTGCAACATTACTTCAAACTTTGAAAAAAATATTCTTGGAAGGGTTCTAACAGCCATTGGAATGATATTTGTAGCCAGAGTACCCGATGAATGTGCTTCAACACAGAACTAGAAACAGGAGAATTCTGTCAAACCATGGATGAGGACTCTCTTTTTTCAAAACTCCCACAGTTTCCACAAACTGAGAGTATCAGAACCGCAATGCTAGCCTGGGGCACTGCAGTTCTATCCATCACTGGTGTAGACATATCTTAATCCGAGAGGAAAGTTAAAAGGCAACAGTCATAACAATGAACCTTAAGCAATGCAAGATGTCTGACTAGGCTGTCAGCAGGACACTGAGGAGAGACTAGAAAAGCAAACACAGCACAAGAACATATATCGCAGGCACCTGACAGACTACGGAGGGAGATGCAGATTTCAAACTTGAACAGAAAATAAAATAGATCTATTTCACAGTAATTCACTGTCTTTAAGAAATAGATGCTGCATGAGCTCAGTGTGACAGTTGCCACAGTCAGCAAGGCGTATATGGACCTAAGAACTGCTGGCTGGGGGAAGCCCTGCAATAAAGATCTAATCAAACGTATTCAGTGCCATGAGTTCTCAAATCCACCTTTACCAAGGCAGGTGGTGTAAACCATCTATGTTCTGTTTATAGCTGGAGCCTGCGCTTTACAAAACTTGGAACACCTCATGACTCGGTGAAAATGTCCATGTCTGAGCCACGTTATCCACAGATGATACTCTAAAGAAACATGTTTGTTTGTGGTACTCCTATCAAACGTACCAAGCGCTACTAAAAAGCTTCATGAATTTTACATTTCTCTCCATATATGTCACGTGGAAACTGCAGATTTTTGTTTTCTGCTTACACCACTTTCCTTATTCAGCAGGGACCTGCCCCATGAAGAGGATCAGGGACAGACGGGAATCTCCCAGTTCATGGAGCCCAGCCTGGAACAGAGGCAGCATGTGGCACCACTCCCCTTGCAGACCTGAAAGGCCTTTTCATAACAAGAAAGTTTTCTTTATAGATGGAAACTGAACAACAGACTCCCAGAACATTTCAACCACAAACCCTCATCCATAACTGCAAAAAAACCCCCAAAGAGTCTCAACCATTTTGATGTCTTTGTCAAGGGCTGGTGTTCCCTTTCTTTGTAATGCTGTTCCTCAATTACTGCTTTACATTAATGTGTAGGAAACAAAGAGCAGTTGGGTGTGTGCAGGTGCAGAAAGAAAAGTCGCACAGGGAAAAACATCTCTCAAAAGAGACTATTTACTTTCAATCTTCAGTTTTAATAATTGTCCCTCTCTTTAAATAAATGGAAGGAAATTAAGGTAAAGTCAATTTCATCATATAAAATTCTATTTTAACCTAATTTGAATGACCTAACTTAACTACAGCTCCAAAACCTGGCAGTTCTGTTTCCCCCGTGCTGGATCTAGCAACCAGTGACTGCGAACCACCCAACGGTGACCTGGGCCATTGCCAGACCCAACCTAGGGAATGGGGTGAAGCAGATCCACTCTGACAGAAGGATTTTCCTTACTGGATTGACCTTATTTTCAGCAAGATTCAAAAACCTATGTATGTTGTTCCAAATATATATGCTACAAGATACTGGGTGTTTTTCACGTGGTGTAAGACAGGAAAGTGCGTACATGTATAAAGACCCTGCTACAAGTGAAGGCATCTTTATCTTCACGTATTCTCACCACTGAAGTCTCTGTTGGTCAAAACCCAAGTTCTAACATACTTTGTATGTAAAGGTATCCCATATTTCCCTGGAAGAAGAGCTAACATTTCTTTTGTTTGTCACTATAAAACAACGTGTTTCCTGACACGTAATGAGGCAGGTCACTTATCAAAATGGCAACACAGATGTTTGAAAGTACATACAACAAATTCTCATTCTTTACTACAAGTATATAAAAACTGAAGTGAAATCAAATTGAATAACTTGACTACATTAAAGTTATGAAATAGTTTGTATTTTATACACAGAGTATGTACACTGTTTTTGGAAGTGTGGGTTTTATCCATGCAAATTTAATACAAAAAAACTATTTACAAAAAAATAACAGTAGGAACATTTTTCAAAAGAAACATATGTTGGAAGCTCCAGCAATAATGGAAGTCCTGAAAAAAGACTTAATACAGTATTGTACAAGTAGACAATCTTCAGAAGTGCGGAAGATGCACTTTACAAGAACATGAAATGCAAAATGAATTAAAATGCACTATCAAAGATGTTGCAAGTATATACACAATTTAAACATCTATTTTTAAATGATCACTCTCCAACTGTGCCTCAGAACTACTTCTGTCACATCCTGCACACATTTACACATTGATCATTTGGTTACATTCCATTTTCTGAGTTTTATAATCACCAGTTACGAAATAAAATAACTGAATACCAACTGAATGATAACCGTAAAGCAATCACAGTTTTCTTGTTCTACACGTTACCTAGTAGCAAAAAGTATTCACATTATTCCCAACGTAATCCACCAAAACCCCCTTTTGCAACGCCTGTGTGTGTCCCCTCACAGGAATCCAAGCCTTGCAGTATCTGCTGGTGCAAGAGAGACCAGCAGCTGGGGATTCCCCCACTTGCACCAATGCTTACTTAACACATCAACTCCGTAAACACAACCCTATGACCGTTTGCATGGCAAGAGCACCATCTTGCACATGCTCCAGAAATCATTTAATACTGAACAACAGGAGTTCCCATGCCAGGAACAGCACCATCAAATCCTAAACAAACATAGCAATTCCAGAAAGATTTCACTGATTCACTCGTATTTAAAAATGAAACAAAACATGTCCTTGTGATTATTTCCCAAGAAACGCTATTTCACAATCAGCCTTCATAAAACTATTGTGAAAAGAAGTGTCGCATTTACCTTATTTCACACAATTTGAAAAAAGTGAGGAAATCCTCATTGGCTTTGTGTTGTAGTTCAGTTACAAAACTATTGAAGGAAATTCTTGTTTGACTGAAGTCATAAAATCATTTTGGTTGGAAAAGACATTTAAGGTCATCAAGTCCAACTGTAAATCTAACACTGCCAAAATGGAAAGTCTCCCAAAACTATAAAATTTGAGCTATTATTTTTCTTCTTCAATGTTTGCTAAGATACTAACATAGTCCTGGAAAGATCTTTTGGGTTTGTTTAAGATTAGGATTCTAAAATGGGCTTGAAAATAAACGAACAAACCAACCCAAAAAACAACAAACAAAACCACATTAAAAAGTCTTCCTTGAAAATGTAGTAGGCTATAAAATGATGGATGTCATTTTTATAAAAACTTGTATTCCTTCCATAGAAATTAAACAGGTAGCTTATAGCGTTTTTGCCTCCCAAGTTATAAGATAAAAAAACCAGTCAAAACCAATCAGGGAACAAATACTGCATATAACCACAATTTTAACATAATATGTTGTCAGAATTGTAATATGTGAAATACTTGAAGACATATAAAGCAAAGTGGCATTTTCTTAAGAAACACAGGAACCAGAACGGGTCCTGTGCAGCAGCAAGCCTAAACTAAAACTCAGTTAATCACATATGTTCTATTTTAACAGTCAAGATAAGCAGAAATTTTCTTCACAGGAAGAACTTTTAACCTTCATATTTAATTTACTAAAATGACCTGCGCTGTAGATTTCCCTATTAAAGATACAGTTCACCTTTCCCTCCATTTGTAAATGATTTACATATATCCCAGTGTGTTGCATATAGAACAAGAAATAGCATCACTCCTTTGGTTCACTCACATGAGAGGACAAGTGACACACTAACCTGTTAAAAGCCCTAGTGCAATTTTCAATCAGTGAAGTTCTGTAGCTCCTAGAACAATCTTCCTCTTCCATTCTTCACCAATGGAAGTTAAATATTGGTAAATATCTACTTATCTATTACTCTCAAGTAAACTTATACTTTCCTTAGCATTTTTACTTAGATTGCAAATATCTACTCAGAAGAATTCCACAGGCTGCGCAGAAGGAGGCAGCAGCATGGAGCAAGGCAGTGTTTCCTTCACCAGTTGCACCACACAGACCAGTGTCATCATCACAAAGCCAGAGGACAATGCCAATAGCATCAGTTAGTGCCAATGGCACCAGTTAGACAGTGCCAATGGTACCAGTTAGTAGCAATGGCACCAGCTTGGTGCCCTGCTCAGGGCTTGGAAAAGGCCAGGTTTGCTGCACAATCAACATCCACAGCACTGGGATAGAGCTACCCAAAATATAGAGTCTTTGGGAAAACAAAGATGCCCAATTTCTTGTTATTGTAACCTCAACGGAAAACTCTATGTACTTAAGGATCCACCTCCCTCAGCAGGAGTAGCTACAAAACATCTGTCTCTAGTAAATCTAGAGGCTTTTCACTGGGAAGTGATTCAACATGAAATCAACTTGGAGCACCCTCTCCTTGGACAACTATACTCTGCCTTTCCCATTTCTGCTTTTACTTTTAAATTCCAAAAAGTCACCTGTAAAGAGGAAATATTTCAGCTGGTTTGTGAGTGGGGGTGATGTTTTATTTATTTGCTTTTGTTTTTCAAGTAGAGGTCACTGTTTAATACAATGTACCTCTTGTAAAGAACACATACATTAGCCATCCTCAGTGAGGAGAGAAATTTGATTTACCACTACAGCATTATCTATGTGCAGAAAGTGCTAAACACTCCCATAAGTTGCTTTCGGTTGAATTATTAATGTGCTTTAGCTCTCCATTGGTATATAGACCCATTCAGAGACAAACCAACAGAGTGCAGTTGTGTTACACACAACAGGTACCTTTCCTATAGGCTTTCAAAAAGCAACAGAAGGAAGAAGTGCCAGACTTTCATCCTTCAATACTGAGGAGACACATGGGAATTCATTTTTAGTGAAAACAGTTGCTTTTTCATTTTTTGTTTGAATTTGGCTACAGATTTCTGTCAATATCTGCAGAAGACTGCTGCTGAACATTAAGATACCTGAAATAAAGTTTTTAGTGCAGTAAGTGATGCCAGTGCTCACCTGCAACTTTACTGAGGTGACATCCCTTCCCCCAGTATGAGACCTGTGCTTCAAAGTCATTTTTTCCTACCATCTTAATTCTGCATATCAGAAGATTCATATTAAATCAATGTGTAATATTTTACAGTTTCCTTTGACTTACCAGAGATCACTATTTTTAGTCAAGAATTTGACACTAAAGCTTTGTTAACATCAACCAAGTTTAAGTCAGCTTTGCTATCGTCTCCACCTCAGGTGTTCCATGAATGAAAAGGTCAAATCTTCACTGAAGTCAAGAGCAAAACTTGCATTGTCTTCAGTGAAGCTAGGATTTTACCCAGAAATTCTTCTGACTCATGTCACAGCTCTTTATTGTTTCAAAGGTATTCCTCCATATTTTACAACAGTTTTAGTTCTTGGTTCTTCTTTTGGAAGGCCTCCAGAGACATGGGTACAGAGTGTTTTCTGCATTCCCAGCAGTGCCCCAGCCAGCACACTGGATTAGCGTTATTATCTAACAGATGTGAAGTGTTTGTGAGATGCTGTGGGGGAAGTCGCCACACTTTAAAATAATTATTTTAATGTCACTGTTTTCAAGTTTCAGAGTATCTGGGACATTCTTAAGTGTATTAGGAAAACTTAACGCAGTTTCCTAAACTTTTAATGTTGACCTCATGTCCAAAGTAAAAACTGAGTGACTACAACAGGAATGGGGCAGGCCTCTGTTTTTAAGCATCATAACAGCTATACCAAATACTAAGTAATGACATTACATCCACAAAATAGGAAATGGATATCTCAAACATTCTAAATGTTGGGAGCAGGGTTCTGGAGTCACAGTAGTTCATCAATGCCCCTGGAGTCATTTCTTAAAAAATAAAGAGGAAGGAGGAAAGTGGCATGCAGTAATGAGCAATGTGAACTCACTGCATTTGAGAACAAAAATAACTAAGAAGATGCTGGGAATCAAATGGAAAGGGAAAAAGGGGAGAGAAGGCAAATTCTTGTTCAGGGAAGACAGCAACAATTCCCAGAGGGTGCTTTAAAATTAAATTGTTTTGCAGTTGCTCCTTAAAAAATAATCACAATGGGAATAGCCTTTTTTATTATTATTTGTAAAAGCAGCTAAAGAAAAATGAGAAACGATTAATCCAGACACAGTGGACCTTTCCTCAGATTGCTCCTAAGGATGACTGAAGGTCGTAGTCTTTGCAATGCTAGAAAGGAAGCCCTGGAAGAATCATGATTACCCTTTCCACTACCTTGACAAAGGTCAGAATAATGTCCAGTGAATAGCAAAGCAAGCCTCTTTCTAGCAAGTTTGTGGGAAGAACTCCAGAGTACTAAAGTTATTTTAGTAGTTTTCAACTTCAGAGACACAGTTTATAATGAGTACATTAATTTCATATCCAGTTCTCAAGTTACTTAGAAAAAAGCTACACTTAAAAATATCTGGTAAGCATCTGGCATGCTACATCATTGGAATTCTCTATGTTTACACTGTGATACAAGTTTATAAATTTAGCTATAGTAGGGAAAAAATAAAGATCAGAAAACATATTTAAACATGATATAGTGGTGTAGATCAGTTTAAGCCAAATAACTGGAAGTGACAATTTACAGTCAGCAATTCTGTGGCTAATATACTGAAATAGAACTTCACTGTTGTTGCCAAGCACTATATCAAGGAATTTAAAAACAATGACTTCTTTTTGAGTGGTTGCGTTTTTCAGACAAAAAGCATTTTGCTTAATGAATTATATTACTTTTTCATTTTAGTCTTAGCATGACTTCTCAGATACTGCATTTAATGAAAGATAGAGACTGAAGTTGTTAAAATAAGTATTCTGGGAATAATCTAAAAAACAATTAGAGATATTTGAAATACCATATTTCAAAGGTCAAAGCAATCCAGCTTCCTTTAACAAGCATTTATGTAACCCAAGATTTACATCTAGGACTCTGCGAATTAAGTTGTACAGCAGACTCGTTATGAGCTGTATTTTAAGAAACACTACATAATTAACAGTGGTTTTTAACTATTACACATGAATCAGCTTGTTTCAATAGAACTAAAAATCTTTTGGAAGAAACAAAAACCAAACTGTCATCAGAAAAAGGTTATTTTCGCTCTCAGCTACTGAATTTAACAACTATAGTAAATGAAGTAAGGCGTAAATAAAACCTTTCCCCCATTCTTTTATGAATTATATTACACATCAATTGGAAAGAACAGAATCAATTCTTATTACATGCTTGGCAAACATATTCCTCAATTGAAATTAAATTAGCCTGAAATTGAAAACCTGTGACAGCACTTTTTTTAATTGAGTTACCTACTTATGAAGAACAAACTAATGCAAACAGATTTATTACTAAAATAATTCAATGATTTGCAACTAGTTTGGAGAAGAGCTCAGCTGTGTATGGTTTCAGAATGTTCTCAAAACACAGAATTGCTGCTGAAGCAAACAAATACGAACTCAGAAGTTTCAAAAAACCCCAACAGTGAAAATCTTTCCTTTTTGACATTTATCCAGAAAAGGCTGACTCAGCACAGTGACATCTGTCCAAACCGATTTGTGTGCTATGACACACTTGTGGAAATTACACAACACATGCTGTAAACACTAAAAAGATAAACACTGATATTTCTTAACTAAGTCATGGATACACTTGTTCTAAAAATGTCATGAAATCGGGAGCAATGTTACACAATATCCTGAAAGTCACAGCGTAAACCTGAGATTTTGGCAGTTTTATCAAAATGTCCTAAATTACTCTGTATGTATCACTAGTCCTCATGTCTTACTCTGTATATCTGTTTGTCCCAAAAAAAGAAAAGTAGACAGATTTTGTCCAACAATACATTAAACCGAAAGTGATTAGGTATATCAAATTAAATATCATAAATAAGAAGTATTTACAGTATTTTCTAGTTATTAGACAACAAAATAACCAATTAAATTGTGCAAACTTAAAACACCCAACATCAAAAATGTGAAGTATTACTTAAATCTTCACATACCGATTTTACAAAAAACTATTAAAATATTTAAAAATTTCCATTTTATCTATTTTAAACAAAGAAATTTCAAAAATGTTTAAGACTATTAAGAGTTATCAATTACACAGGCACTTCACATGTAAACAATCTACAGTACAACTGAAAAAATATTTGGCACCAACCTAGAAGACTGGAAAAAACTCAATAAAATGTGTCCTTTTCCCATTGTATATTGTTTTGTGTAACCACCATACACTAAATACTGGCAATGTTAGAAGTGTGTAAGTTACAATGAGGAGTGCAAAAAATAAAGAATGCAAATATTAAGCTTTCTGAGAGGGTGGAAGTGGATTACAAGTGATCAGTCGCTCGCATTTTTACCATCATACCATAGTTATATTTTTGTCTTACCTTTAAATCAAATGATTGACTTGAAAGATTAAAGTGAGGGGGGCATGCTTTGTACTTGTAAAATAATTCAAACAACATTTACAATGTAGGAAAATAAATCCAGTATTTAACTGTAACACTGAGATGTTAAATGGCAGCTTTTAAATTAACTGGAAAGAGAATCTGATGCTACCACCATCTATTTGTGCACCCAATTAAAAAAAAAAAGGGATAATTATGTTCTTTTAACTGTCAGCTGACTCCAAGGTTTTCACATACAATTCCAAAGTAAGGCTCTCTACAGCACTTGGACAGATACTAGTTTTTGATGGCTTGGATGTTCCCATGTAGGAAGCTGAACTGCCTCAGAGCAACGCAAATCAGCAGATCGAATCCTAAGTTGTCCGGCTTCCAGGAAGTCATGTCACACGGAGGAAAGCTGAGATACTTTCAACGCCGGCAATTCAAGCAGTGCTTGAACAGTGAGGCCAACCTTCACCAGGCCCCGTTCTTCCAGAATGTGATGAGGCAAGCAAAGTCTCTCCTGCAAAACAAAGAGGTACATGTATTAAGCTTCATTCACTTTTCCTCAAAGTGGGTAACAAACACACTAGAAGGAACTCGGGTAGAAAATTACTTTGGCCTTAAATTTCACTTGCCATTCTCTACAGGAACAGAATAGTCACAAACTAACTATATCTAAGATCTGCATAAAGTGTTACACTATGATGACACCAGAAGATACATAAAAGACTGCTAATTTTATAAAGCCAAATACTTTGTTTCTTTTCATAAGCAGAACAAGACAAACAAGCTGACAGTGGAAAAACTTGGAAGTGCTGATAGACCGGGTCCCCAGTAACAAGCCATTCCCCAAGAAAGTCACCTTTCAGCTTCAAAATTCAGCACAAGCTGGACAATTTTCCCAACCACAACCTGGCATTACATCTAATTCAGGTTTCACATCTCTTAACTTCTGACAGAAGTCAGAAGCTGTGGCAGAGCAGTAACCCAGCCTTCTAAACCCACTAGCTAGTTTTCTTCTTCCACTAAAGACTTGAGGGAGTTTTTTGTCTCTTGTAATATACAGGAAATGATTTGATCTTTAGTTTTCTTCCCCTCATACAGGGAAGTAAGAGGATGAACTTGGGTAGAAGCACAAATAATAGGCTACAACTACAGTCATGCTAAAAAAGAGACAGCTAATCAATCACGCTACATAGTTCTGTAATTGCAGGATTTTTTCCTAGGTAGACCCTGAAATTCATGCCAAAGTGGGTTGCTAAACTCAAGACTTTCAAATATTACAACATCATCCTCTCTCACGCATTCTTTTGTCTAGATAATTTATTTTACAAGGAAGTCAGTATTATGCTTACTGTAAATAACTGACTACAAACCCATAAAATAGCTCCCTCAAGTTCAGGCAATATGCTAGAAATAGGACTTCTTTTCGTATCCTCATCTTCCCTGGTCAGTGTTATAATCACTATTGTTCCTTGAATTAAGCCCCCAAAATCCCAACTTCAGTATTTGCTGACATTTTCTACGGTTATTAATAATTAGTTAATAAAGTATACCTGTGGAACGCCCAATTTTTTACAAGCATCAAGGAAGTTTTCAACATTTCTTCGGCACTTTGCCATACTGAGTTTAGGCTGTAAAGACAGAATGTTAGATCTTCACCATACATTCGTGAAGGATTGTACATTTCTGATGCAAACTCAGCAACACTTGTTTTGCGTTCAAAACAAGTTCTATGAAGACTCAGTGTATGAAAACACCTCTTAAACTAAATTGCTGAGCCTTGTTTGATGCTTCCTGCAGAAAACTTGAAGTGAAGAATGTAGTCAATTAATATCGTAAACATGATTCATGACATTTTAGTATTAAACTCCAAATGTTTACTTTCATGTAAGATGCAACAGAAGTGAGATAAATGACTTACCACTGCTGGTGATGGTACATGAATGCTGGCAACAGAACGTGGCCTTATGTGATTGGCTAAATGGCAAAGAACTACTCCATCCATCAAGGCTGCTCCAATGTCGTCTGGCAAAATGACTTTTAACCTCGATTCAAGATTCTATTAAAAAGTCCATAAGTAAGTTAGTTTCAACATTAACTAATTTTTAATTTTAAATCCAGTGTATTTTAAAGCATTCCGTTTTAAAAGGAACATTTTGATACTAAAGTGAAGTCAATGGAGTCAGCACACACTTTACTGAATACAAATATCCTTTTCTCACATTGAGAAAGACATTCAGCCAACAACTACCTTGATACTTATCTCCCAAAGCCATGTAATGAACTCACTAATCATTTACAGGAAGGCACAGAATTTAAGGACAAATGTTAGGTTGAATACCTCATTAACTGTTACTCTGCAGAATTTGCAGGTTGAAATCATAGACAATTTAACAAGGAGAAGGAAGGAAAAAGAGGGGAACACAACCACTATGGGCATGGTTATTTCACTTGTGCAAATGGTTGAGGAAAGAGTACCCAAGAAGTACCCACACTTGGGTTGCACAACAGAAAAGGGAAGCGGGGGATGTTTCTTCCCACCCCGCAACAAACCCTCACTGCTCAGGAAGTGAACCAGACAAGGCAGAAACAGCCTTCACAGAAGTCACACCCCACATTAGCACCACCCTGGAGAGCACGGCTACTGTGACTTACAGTTAACTTCAACTGTCAAATATCTTGACAACAGAACTAAACAGAAAACAAGTTACTGGAAATCTGAAAGTTAGATCCCATTCAGTATTGTAGAACTTGCAGCAACCTTCTATTAATACACTCAAAAAGCATTTGGCTATCCAGGAGACTACGACCATCTTTCTTCAAGTCTCAAGACAAGGAACAGCAAACACAGCAAACAGCAGACTTATTGTCTCCCTACAAAACCTGAAACCTAAAAAATAATCATTTTTCATCGCACTTATTTTCCAGCTTAAAAAACCCCATTTAGTTCCTGGTTGGTATTTTGATTATAACAAAACCAGTGCCAGTGTAGCCTGTTACATTAGATTCCTTGGGAAGAAAGATCACTACAGGATGTCCGCATACAACTGTGATGATTTGCAGGCCTTTATTATAAAGGTTTAAATTGTGGTAGAGAGCAAACTAAATGCACTGCCCTCACACAGTAAATAATGGTACATACATTGCGAAGTTGTCTTATTTGTTCCCTTTCTTCCCTTAAATGCTCCATTTTCCTCCTCATTGTAAATCCAGGATCCACTGCACCATAGTCCTGGCGAGATGCACGGCTGAAAGCTATAAAACATTAGTTAAGTTAGTTTTCAGAATTCAGATTGAAAACCTGCAATGACTAAAAATCTACCACCAACGATTAAAAAAAAGGGAAAAAAGCTGTACAACTTTTCAGAACAAATACATGTAAGTATTTGGATGTAAAACATGCTGTCTATGAAATTTATCTTTCTGACAAAATACACAGATCATACTGCTTATGTGCAAATGGGTAACTAGAAAACATGGAGAAAGAATTTACTTCAATATTCAAATATCAGTTTGAGATATACACTCCATATGCACTTTTCCAAGCACATCTTGCAATCTAGCTCTAGAAGTATTGTTAGTGTATGAAGTCTTCCCAGAGGCTAAAACACGGGACAGAACTCCCTGATATAAATTACAATGAAAGACTTAACATATGTGCGTGCGTATATATATGTTAGGTGTGCATAAGCAGAAACAGTTATTGCTTATTAAAGAACTAATTAAAAATTATGTAACACCTGTTTTTATACATTATGAGAGTACGTAGTTTGTATACCAAAAAATGCACTTGCATGTTTCCAACAGTATCCATGGAAGCACCTTTTGGCTTGTAACCAGGAAACAAAATGCCATTCACTTTCCTAGAACTGAGTGAAAGGGGTGCTGCTATTTCACAGACGTGAGCTGGCTCCTAGGAAGCCAACTGCTGAGAAAAGATGAGCTGCGAAATCCTAACGAGCCTGCTGCCTCCTATCAAATCTGCACCTTCCTGCAGCCAGAAGTGTAGATAACTCAGAAGCCTCTAAATGGTCACAGCCAGGCACGTCCTGGTCCACACGACTAACCTGGCACCGAAGGGTCACACAACTGCTTACAAATCTCAAGCAACTCAAAAGTCCTGAAGAAGCCACTTGCAATGACCTGAGCCAGGCATACTCTGCTACTGCAGGCTAACAAGCTACTAATAGTATTGACAATCAAGCTTTGCTACCATAAACACTAAATGAAATTAAACTGGAGAGTTCAGATATTTCTTTCTCAATGAATTTGCACGAAGACTGTTCCCTTAAAACCAGAGAAGAGCAGTATTAACTGGAAGAGGGCATTTCCAAACTGCTTTACACTGTTGACACCCAGTATTCACATAAGACACCTACAAACAAAACACTAACTGCAAAAAAAAAAAAAAAAAACAAACAAAAAAAACACCAACCCCCAAAAAACCCTGTATTATTTCTACCTAGATTTTAGAGGATAAAGTCTGTTTTAGACAATAGAACTTCCTTACGATGGTACAGCAGAGTCTTGGCTAGGGTGCAATGAAGCATTAAGCCATAAAACTGTTGGCAAAGCTCTGCTCAAACCATCCTTTCATAGGACAAATTATAAAAATGATCTTCTCTGGAAACCCTCCTGCCACAGCCATCAGGTATCAAGAACAGTTGTACGCTGTTTCTCTGTTGCTTGACAGTGACTAAATATGCTAAAAATAAATTGGTGGGGGGGAAAAATTAATTAAAAAAAAAAATCACTGTGCAACTTGGGGAACTTTCAACTATTCATTTGGCAAAGCAGCTGTCTCTGTCTTTCCCAGTACTATGCTTGTGATAAGTACACTGAGTGGATTGTTGTACTGTGGCATCTCTTCATATTCATTCCAATTCATACATTTGCTAGCCTAACCATCTATTCCAGACCGGGAAATAAACATCTGCTCTATCATACTATGTTAGAGAACAGCAGCTTACCTGACCTTGGTTTGAGACCAAATGGACCATGAGTGTTACTATCTGTCCTTTCATAATCCTGTTAAAAGAGAGAAAGTCAATTTCCTTCCATTCATTAAAAGAAATAACTTTTGTTCCCATCAAGATAGATTTTTAAATTATTCTTGCCTAAGAAAAGGAAGTCTTTCTGCTGATCTGTATCAGACTTTCTTGAAGAGGACAGTACAAAATAAATTGAATTAAAGTAACCTCACTACATGCAGATAACATCATCTTACTGAGGAAGAAAAGCAGCACCAGATTAAATAAATCTACTCTAAGCCAGATCAGACTACTGCAAACCATTCTGTGAAAGGGTTTCCAAGCCAGCTCCCAATGCTTAGCATCAAAGTGTTTCTTAAGAAATGTTTGCTTCCAGTTATAAAGATCAGGTTTTTCTCATTTTACCATCTAAAAAGAGAGATGCACTCAGTAATTTGGTATGTACACGAGATATCCTTATTTTACCTCACTTCACTACATTTGGGAGATGTTCTCATTCTGCTCCCTCAAGTTCCTTATTGACATGAGGTGGAAATGTTAAAGAACCTCTGGTGTGCTTTATTCAGAGCTCAGTAGTGTGGTGCAGCCACAGCGAGACTACACAGCCATTCACTTCAAAAGGAAAACAACCAGTGACTGAAGCTGCCAGGCTGCTCCACAAAGGCAACAGCCAGAACTGTAAAGGATGAAATTGCCTAAGAACTGCCAGCACCTTTGGGTTACCTGTGATATATAAAATACTAAACCACAAGCTTTACTTAAAATGCTCTGGATGGCTAGTGCATAGGGGACGCCTACAAAATAGGACAAATTTGATTTTTGTTTTATTAGCTATTTTCATTAGGAAAGATAATGGAGAAAAAGCAATGCACCTTTCTACATACCAGGGACGAAGACGAAGTCTAGGAGAGACCAAGTAGTTGGAAAGGTAAAACAAGTTGTAATATGTCTCTAGTTTCTACCTATTTTTGAATTTTCATTATGATGAAACATTTCTAATTGCAGTTTCAAAGGAAACGAACAGCTTTATCTGCATGGAAAACCTGGTGACAAGCAACGTACACAAGGAAATGTCTGTTGAATGAAAAACAAAACCACAAACTTGTACCTCAGACGACACAGGAGACTGTGGGGAGACATTAGTATTATCACTGTCTTGCTAAAAAGAAATCAAAGAGATGAAATTATAAAAATGAAAATTATGATTTAACAAGAAACATGAAATTATGAAATACACAATACACGAGACATACAACATTTGTCAAGTACGCAACAAACTGGCAGCAACTAAATTTAAAAATATGTAAGTCTAGGAAACACTGTTCACTGTTTATGTTGAATATTACTTTTATATTACCTCTGCTTGATAGGTGAATTCACTTTCCCATTACCCAAGCAAGTAAATATCCTACTTTTCCTCAGCACACAATCTCGATGACTTTTTTCAAATAAAGTATAGCATGTGCTTCTCCTATGGTTTTGGAACATAAAGTCTGTGTGCATGTACTCTAGCCTTCTGTTCTGTGGCTTAGAGGTGTTCAAAAAAGACCCATGACAAAAATGTTTTCTTAAATATTTTACACAATTACTATTTCTCACCTCATCATTTTCATTTCCACTTGAACTCTTTCTGGAAGACTTGTACTGCAAAACACACACAATTATTACTTTAAAAAGGAAGTATGGTTTTCATTTGAACTAAATGGCTTGATATCACTCAGATGTTACTTATTACTGGTGATGCTGCTGAGGAAAAAAAACATGTTACAGAATCAAAGGAGCAAAAACAGAAAAGGAACATCTAGTTCTTAGGCTAGTCAAGATCTTCATTACGCTGATGAGCGAATAAGAGTATTTTAAAACAAAATACATTTATAACATGAACTCTGACTGCACACAACAGTTGATCCAAGTGAAAAGATCTTAAGAACTGCTACTCTGAAGCACTAATTGTCAAAAAAAAAAAAAAAGAGTAACCTGTGAAAGTTACTTTTACAATATGTTTTGTTATGTAACATAAAGATTGCTTACACTTTGAGAGATTGACATGACATTGTAAAAACAAAACAATATTTCCTTTACAACTTCAAAGCCTGATCACATCCTTTTATCTATTTAAGAACAGCGTTTTTTCCATGGGTCTGTCTGATGCACTGTGTGCTGCCTTCATCATTGTCCCACTTCTCGATTACCCTGGAAGTGTAGGAAATGAATTGATGGAAGAGATTTACAAAAGTGGTTATTTAAGAAAATCAACATATTTCACTTTCTGCAGAGCAAGTGTACAAAAAAAAAAATAGAAAAAACATGCAGTTAGAATTAAAATTAAAAAATTAAAATTTAAAAAAAGGCCATCACTACAAAACTCTAAGTGTGCTGTGCATAAATATGGCCAATCTGCCCATCTTTATGATATAACACGTAACACAGGCTAACTTGAGAGCCTAACTTGGGTACTGAAAGGATGGCTTTCCTTCAAACATCTGGCTTTTATGGATAGATAGGAGTTTTAGTTGAAGAATGTCTTAAAAAGGAAGAAAAACCTGACTCAGAACTATACTCTTTAATATTAATAAACATACAAACATAACCCTGTTATAGAAAGTTGCATTTATTAGTTACACATCAAAGATGCTTGTCTTCTTCAAAGTTATAACTGAGCACAGTTGGAATGGAAAATGCAACAGTTTTTGAGAGCTGAATTTCCAACATCTGAACAACACTGACACTGGTGACCTGCCTCTCTCTTGAAAACCGAAGTGCAGCACAAACACCGCCTCTGTTAGCTCTGCTACTGCCATTCTTTTCTGTGACTGAAAAAAGCATCAGTTGTTGGTTTGTGGGATACTCTTCTTGTTCGGATTTTTTTAGTGTTTCATTGTTGTTTTGAGGGGTTTTGTGGATTTTTTTTCAACTATGCACAGAGTACAAGTAGTTCTGGGGTCACATAGACATATATCCACACCTGCGTATTTATCTTATTGGATTTAGTTCCTGTATGTTTTCAGTACAAATGAATATATTACTTTGACAGCTGATAAAGCCTAATTTTCTGTGCCCTGCAGACCTCTGCTGCGTCCCATCTGCTTTGCAGTGAGCAGACACTGACATCTGGTGACCAATGGTACACACTACAGCAGCGAAGTAATGCAGAGAGAATTTCTCACTAAAATGCAAACTTACGTAGTGAGAATCAAAATGCATACATCATTTTTATAACCACACTGCACGAAGAAGGTTACATATCTTTTCCTTGCACTTAAAAAAAAAAAAAAAAAAACTTAAAAAAAAATCCCTCAAAATGGATGGGGAAGGGCCAATGACTGAAGGTTATTTTCTGGCTTTACTAGAAGACAACTGCAAATCACTTCCTTCTATTTAAAGGATAAACAAAATCTTTACTGTTGTTGTTCCTGGGGATTTTTTTGTTTGTTTTGGGGTTTTTTTGTTTGGTTGGTTTTTTGGTTTTTTTTTTTTTTTGGTCCTCATTTTCCTGCACTCTCACATTACCCTAAATACATACATACGCATTATTTAACTCAAGAGAGCCAAATAAAAAAAAAACAGGCTACATGCAAAATTAAAAGCGTTACAACCTTTGAGGTTTTCTTACTTTTACTTAGTTATATAGTTTCTTCTACTCTCATTAAAAGTTTCACCCACCCACCCACCCACAGTTCCCCCCATTACCTTGAAATACTCTTTTCTAATTTGTTTACTTCTCCTTCTTTCTTCATTCTGCCAAATCACTGGCTGTGTTTCTGGCCAATGCTGGTCATCCATTGAATCCTTCTGGTTTTCCAGTGGCTGTAGGGTTCAGAAATATTTTTTACATAAAAGGTAACTATACCTTGTATTTATTACCACAAGTTATTATGAACTACAATTATGAATTCAGACAATCTGAAGGGAGGGGAGCATTTCATAAGGCTAAAACTACATTTCCAACTATTTCTTCATATTAGAATAGGGGCCATTTAAAGTAATTGTAAATACCTGATGGATTAAAATATAAAATAATAAAAATTCTATCATATCGTGCAAGCTTCCCAGCAAGGTATGGGGAATGGAAAGCCTACATAATTCAAACCATTTAGATTTTTTTTAAAGAACATTATGTGAAGCAATAAAATTTATATGCAAAGAAATACTAAAACCATGTAAGTATAACTTACGTCTCATTAGTTTTAGCATCTTAAAGCTAGTACCATATGCTCTTAGAAGCCCTCCATTACATACAAGTCAAACTATATTGAAGCATAAGTTCTTCAAGGGTCTTATTTTTCCACCACAATTACATACATACAGTAACTATATGTGTAAGCCATGATAGGAATATATAAAAGTTTTCTGCCAGAAACACAAAACGAAAAAGCAAAAATAAACAAAAATCACTCCAATATGAAGCCACTATATTTACATTTGGATATTTACCTGCCAGCTGCATGGGGACACTGGGGAATTCACTTCATCTGTTGAGACACTAAAAACAAAGATGAGAAGCATTATGAAACTTACTACTTTTGTGTGTTCTATAACACCAAGTTACTTTAAAATATCAAAAAAGTGAAGACTATTAAAAAGCAGCTTCTCTGCAGCATTACAGTATTTTTTGGCTGTTTAAGAATGTCACAATGTGGCTAAAAAGTATGATCATTTGACGAAAATCTTAAATCATGTTTCACTCTCCTTTACCATATGCTGACAATAGGTCTTTCACGCTACAGTGCTTTATTCAGATGAAGCTTTTCCTTAAGCATGTTGATCTTGAGAGATTACTAATGCACCTTCATTGTTTTGTCTCTCAAAGCAACCAACAAAACATTTTGTTCAAATCTAATAAAACATCTATTTTTAAACTTTGGAAGAGTCACATGCTTCATGTACTGTTAGTTCTACACAGTAAAGTAGAAGCTTATACTAATAGGGAAGGTAAGAACATTTTAAATGGGACAGTGAAACACCAAGATCTCAAAAAATACCTTCTGGAATACAGACTGAGGTTACTGAAAGTTCTCAGGAAAATAAAAATGTTTAGATTTGATGTCACTTCAAATATTTCTTTCCAAATATTTCTGGGAAATTCACTCCTATCATCTTACCAGCAGCCATTTCATTCACATTGACAGCTGGTTTAGAAGCTGTGCAGTGTACCAAAAGAGAAACAGCTGGGGATTGAATGCGAAAAGGACATAACACCATGACCAATCATAATAAATCCTAAAGGGAAAGCAACTATGCACTTCTGCTACTCTGTATTCCTTTTTCCTCCTTTTTGCTTGCCTCAAAACAAGAATGCTAATTTTAAAGATGTTAGGCATAGAAAATTTGTCTGAATCATGTCCTGTACTTTGATAAGCCATACAGTTGAGAACTGCAGGAACCGCTGCAATAAAAAATTGAATTTTGCTGTTGATACATACGTATCTATGAATTATGACACATTCTACAATTACATTCTTCAGGGAATCACAGAATCACAGAATGTCAGGGATTGGAAGGGACCCTGAAAGATCATCCAGGGCAATCCCCTCGCCGGAGCAGGAACACCCAGATGAGGTTCCACAGGAAGGTGTCCAGGCGGGTTTGAATGTCTACAGAGAAGGAGACTCCACAACCCCCCTGGGCAGCCTGGGCCAGGCTCTGGCACCCTCACCAGGAAGAAGTTTCTTCTCAAATTTAAGTGGAACCTCTTGTGTTCCAGTTTGAACCCACTGCCCCTTGTTCTATCATTGGTTGCCACCGAGAAGAGCCTGGCTCCATCCTCCTGATACTCATCCTTTATATACGTGTAAACATTACTGAGGTCACCCCTCAGTCTCCTCTTCCCCAAGCTAAAGAGACCCAGCTCCCTCAGCCTTTCCTCATAGGGGAGATGCTCCACTCCCTTCAGCATCTTTGTTGCCCTGTGCTGGACTCTCTCCAGCAGTTCCCTTAAATTAAAAACGTTATGACAGAAGGTGGCAGTAGTGAGACAAAAATATTTAATTGAAATTCAATTAATAAAATACAAAGAGCTGTAATTCATTTATCAGTACCATTTTTCAGATTCCACTGGCTGCTTTGGTCTGCTCCTTGTGTTTACTGAAACTGAATGGTTAAGAAGCCTAGAAAGAAAAACAAACATATTTACTCAAGGGCCTTTATTTTATCTTAGAATTTGTTACTTTCACTGTGTAACATTTCCTGTAAATAAAAAGTTTTCAACATTAAGGTGACATTTTCCCTCAAATTAGAATATGTACATGTATACACACATGAAATGCGAGCCCTATCCTGCTTCCATTTCAATCAGCAACATTGTTTCCAGCTCTTGAAACATTTGAAGTTCTGAATTTTAAGTAAAACTTTATGATAATTCAAACCAAAATGAAGTCTCCTGTTACTTTTCTCCCTAAATACATACTATTTCAACTGATCTCACACCTGTGTACAGTTACACTGCTCTCAACACAAAAGGCCCCATCGTTCACTATAATTAGAAGACAGAAGGACAACCCAAAGCGGACAAGACACAATACACAGATTGAGCACAAGTCGTCAGTCAGCAGGAGCAGGTAAGAAACACTTCAAATGCAATGGAAACATGGGGAAAATGGAGAAACATGGGCTAAGAACTAAATGAAAAGTCTAATGCAGAAATGAACCAATCGAAATTCCATTTTTCTAAACGGTTAACTGTCAAAAAAGCTTAAAGTTATGTAGAGCTTCAGAAATGTTTTTCCATCTAGAACAAACGGACATCACACGTGCAGACACAGGAAGATGACATGAGCTACTCTGCATGTTTAAACTTTTAAAAATAACAAAAACATCAGTGAAACTTAAATGTTTTCAAGTAAGTGTCATGTTGAACAGTAACTATAATGATTAATTATGAATTATTGGAGGTAGTAATATTATACTTCAACACTGACTTCATGTGCAGAACTCTGATCAAAGTATATTTTTGCTGAATTATATATAGAACTAGAATGTTGTAAGAATCAAAGAATTTGAACACCAGCTATTCAGTGAAAGAAAGTAAATTGGTAGGCACCCTGTCACATTTCATCATCATTACATAGGGCAGTAAAACCACTAACTTCAAATGGCTGCTATTTTCTTTTTTCTCTGATTATTGTGACAGCTTTGAGCTCAGTAATCTCATTCACAGTTTAAATCTCTCACAGGATGAAGCTCAATTTGATGGGATTATGAGAATTTAAACCTGTCAACCAACATAGTCTGCAGCATCTGCTCCCTCTATTTTGTCTTCAGAAACTTTGAGGGTGCATTCCAGAATTAAATTATACTATAGCCTGAAAAAAGTGTTACAAAAAATATGCAGAGCATATTTTAATATTCAGGTTATCTTAAAGTAATTAATTTTTATATATAATTACCTTTTAAATTAACCTTACATCTTCAACTGAAAGAAATGGCAAATTCAGAGTGAATTTGTAGCAAGATGTGACCATTACAACAGAACAAGTTAAAAAAAAAATAGAAATTTGAGTCACCTAACAGCGTGATGCAACACTTGTACCAAAAGTGACACTATCAGTGTGAATTAACCATCGTATTGACACAGGCCGTTTCTCTTCTATATGGAAGGCAAAACTATTCAAGCTAATTCGGACACACAAATGCACATTTCACCTACCGTGTTCCTATAAAACACGTATATAATTGATGTTTCAGTTTATTATAAACTAAGTTTATTATAAACAAAGTACATTTTTATACTTTCTAACAGAAAACCAAACAATCATTTTTGATACTTCCTGTTTATAAACTGAAGACTATTGACAGGGAAGTAAAAGCAAGTTCAGTATCTGTCAGGGCAGCAGTTACTAGTGCAGTCAGAGAAATGCGAATTTCCTGTGGAATAAGGAACTTCAAAGTTTTTAGTTAAAGAAGATGGTGAATAAAATTAATATGAATTTACTAAACTGAAGACTAAGGAATTCATGGCAAAATAATTTGTTCAGGTGGAAAAGGAGGAAAAAAACCATCACACAACTGTAGTCATGTGAAGAACTTTCTTTGGGAAATACAATGCAAAACAGAATATGCAAAGTGAAAGTACAAGTAGCTTATATGCTCATATACAAAGTCATGCTCTTTTAAGCATGGTGTTAATGGTGCAAAGATTCCCGCAACCGTTTCCATTCATACTACAACTCATTAAATCCAAAACTTTTTTTATTAGACAGATCAATTATCAGGCCAATGACTTACTGATGATCATATTTAATTGCTAAATAAGAACTTGAATAAGACACTTGTGTTAGTACCGCAATTAATTACATACTTATGGCTTCTACTAACCTCACAAGTTACGTTGTTACAGAGGTAGCATACCAGCCATTACTTTGAAAGGGTTCTAAAACTCATACAAACTTTAAAATGTTAATTACTTAATGGTACATAGACAATGACACGTATTTATAGATATTAAATTCAAGAAACACTGTGACTCATTTTTCTAGTTTTATGTCATGCAAGCATAACATCTACTCCAAACTGCTGGCTAGATGGGTGAGAAAGGTCATGGCAAGACTGATTCTGATATTTGAAAATATTTTCTGAAGTTTGAAAATTTAAAGAGTGGAATCTCCTCTTAGTCACTGGGACACAAATTAAGTGAATGTTTGTAATGTTATTTTAAGGTTATCTGTCTTCAAGTTTAAACAAGCAAGCACTGTCTAGGATCTATAAAGTGTCTATAAATACACTAAAAAACTTTTATGATGAGACAAAAAAAAGATGGATTTTAAATTCATCCAGAAGCAGTCTACTATCTGCACATATGGCTCTGCTTTGTGATCCTAAGCTGTGCTCCAAGGGATTTAAGACAGTTTGTAAGAAGTCACCACTGTCAGGTAAGAACGCATACTTAACTGATGCAAACTGAAATGTGCTCATTTGATACTAATTAAGATTATTTAATCTAAGGGATCCTTCTTTCTTTTGAAACAGACCAGGAGGATCCAGAGTAACTCACAGAGTTTCAGTTGATAAAATAACAAAGTCTGAAATCACTCGATCCATGATCTACAAGTCTGAGCTTATCTACACAGCCCATTCCAGATTTCTTGTTACCTGTGAGGTTTGTGTATCTGCAAATGATTCCCTCATGGCTGTCAAAGGTAAAACATATTTTCACTGGTCATACTAACTTAAAAATCACTTCAAAACGAAGACCTCAAAAAACAAACAAGAGAAAGCATGCCAAAGGGACACGAAATTGTGCTTCTAGGTTTGGACTGATTTGAACGTTCTTTAGAGAGTTGCCTAATTAAGCATTTTCCTTAAACTGTATTTCTTCTTAAATAACAAAAACATTGCAATCTATTTTTGATAACAAGATATTTTAGGCTAAGTTAGTCAATCCCTTTATTCTGTTTTTGTTCAAGAAATGGTCAAAACAGTTTGTTTTGTCCACATTTTAATTCTGAAAATCTGAAGCTCTACAAACACTTTATACCTTGATGCACGTCCTGCGGCCCTTGTCCTCTGGAAGAGCTTTTCACTGAATGAAGTTCTATAGCTTAATGGCCTTCGTCTGTGTTCATATTTCATGTACACCAAAGCCAAAGACGGAAGTAGGAAGCAGGACAGGTTGAAGGGAGAGGACAGTGAAGTCATTAGCATAGCAAGCAAAAAGAAACAGACTGCATAATATTAAAAAGCCACACTGAACAAACAGAAATATAATTAGTAAGAACATATTTTGCTATGCTCACTCTTCTGAGGATTCTGTATACTCAGACTGAACCTGTTTTGCACAAATAAACACAGAAATATCTTCACTAAACTTGGAAATATTCTTCTTGCTGTTTATGGCAAGAAATCATAAATGCACAAAATAATAGATTCAAAAGCAGGGATAAACTTTATAACAGAGCTGACAGTGCCCCCATGTGATTAAAGACACATAAGCAAGCTTTAAAATATAAAAGCTAGCAACTAAAAAGACTGCATATATCTGAAGAATTAAAGAGCAAAGCAGAGCCGTTAGCAAGATCACTGTGTTAAGACAGAACAGATATGAGTCAAATTTAAGCTGTGGTACTTCAGAATCACAGAATGTCAGGGATTGGAAGGGACCTTGAAAGCTCATCCAGTCCAATCCCCCTGCCGGAGCAGGAGCACCCAGATGAGGTTACACAGGAAGGTGTCCAGGCGGGTCTGAATGTCTGCAGAGAAGGAGACTCCACAACCTCCCTGGGCAGCCTGGTCCAGTGTCTGTCACGCTCACTGAGAAAAAGTTTCTTCTCAAATTTAAGTGGAACCTCTTGTGTTCCAGTTTGAATCCATTACCCCTTGTCCTATCATTGGTTGTCACTGAGAAGAGCCTGGCTCCATCCTCCTGACACTCACCCTTTATATATCTGTAAACATTAATGAGGTCACCCCTCAGTCTCCTCCAAGCTAAAGAGACCCAGCTCCCTCAGCCTTTCCTCATAGGGGAGATGTTCCACTCCCTTCATCATCTTTGTTGCCCTGCGCTGGACTCTCTCCAGCAGTTCCCTGTCCTTCTGGAACTGAGGGGACCAGAACTGGACACAATATTCCAGATGTGGTCTCACCAGGGCAGGGTAGAGGGGAAGGAGAACCTCTCTTGACCTATTAACCACCGCCCTTCTAATACACCCCAGGATGCCCCTCTTTCCATGATCTATGAAGTCTCCTCTTCCACTTGAGCATACCCATCAGTTCCCTGTTTAACCACGCAGTGATTTCCCCTAGCAATTGCCTGAAAAGGCCAAAGTTTACCTTGCTGAAATCCAGGGTTGCAATTCCTGAAAAGGACATAGCCATCCATGACCACATTCCAGTCATGTGTGCTGTCCCATCATGTCTCTGTAATTGCCACTAGGTCATAATCTCCTGCCCTAACACAGGTTTCTAACTCCTCCTGCTTATTCCCCATGCTGCACGCTTTGGTGTACAGGCATTTCAGAGAGCGAGCTGAGCGCACTGATTTCACCCCAGGGGTATGGGAGACCTCCCAGCCTTCATGAACTCTAGAGTGATGCCCTACTGGTGCAAGCCCAGCTACATCCCCATCCCCCTTCAAGTCTAGTTTGAAGCTCTCCAAATGACCCCTGCTAATTCCTGTCCCAGCATCCTTTTACCCCTGTGAGATAAACCTTTCCCACGTATCACTGTTCAGACTGGTGTCTTGTAAAATCAGCCGTTATCAGAGAACCCAAAGCCCTGCCTGTAGCACCAGTCCTGTAGCCAATTGTTTACAGACTGAATTTTTCTATTCCCTCCCATATCACCACCCAAAACTGGAAAGAGGGAAGAGAAAAATCACTTGAGCCCCAGACTCTTTCACCATTCATCCCAAGGCCTTGAAATCTCTTTTCTTTCCCATCAGACTGTGGGATGCAGTTTCCTCCCTATCTGTTTGGAAGATCAGCACTGTGTAGTAGTCCGTGGGTGCACCAGGTTGGGGAGCGTCCTGGTGATGTCCCTGATCCAGGCTCCAGGTAGACTGTACACTTCCCTACGATGAGGGTCAACTCTGCACACTGGGCCCTCCGTCCCTCTCAGAAGGGAATTGCCTACTACAATCACCCTTTTTTCTTTCTTATCTGATGCAGTCTTGAGGCGTGGGGTCAACTGCCTCTTTCTATGTGACCTCATAGGTGGGCCTTGCACCACATCCTCATCTACCTCCTCTTCAAGATCCAGGGCCTCAAACCTATTACGGAGGGGCATCTGGGGAAGCAAAGCAGGTAGGGAGGGGGGTTGCCCACAGCCCCGAACTGGAACTAGCTTCCAACCCTCGTCATCGTTTCTGTCCACTACCTTTGCCTGACAGCGACAGGGCAGGGGCTGTCTCAGGTCTTCTCCCTCTGCCCGACAGGGCAAGGGGTTCATCACCTTCTGGGGGGTATCCCCCTGGAGCCTCTCTGAGTGGCACGCCAGGGAGTTACTCCACCAGAAGAGGAGTGGCTTGGTATTTCAAATAATTAGATTACTGGGAAATATTAAAACTAATCAAGTAAAGCTCACATGCAATATAATTAGCCATCATATAAAAACCTAATAAAAGAAAGCCACACTTTTCTCATATTAATGTATTCATAAAGAGAGAATAACTTAGCATTCTTAGTCTTTTTTGCAATACTTTCAGTAATAGGAATGTATTAGCATTAAGACTTCATTCTTGTTTTTCCCTTTCCAATGTGACAAACCAATTCGTAAATACACTGCATGGAGTTACAAATAAAACCTATTTTATCTTTCCCCACACACACACTACTGGTCTTATATTTAATTAATACAAAATACTGGTGAACATTTCAAGCTCTGAAATTCACAGTATCAGGATATCAATCTCTCTGCTTCGTAAACGAACCAGAGAGAACACTGTTCCTACCCAAGTCTGTCCACATCCCATGCAACTCCAGGTATTCCTTCCTGATCTTCATTTTACGGAGTTGTTAACTTGTTCTGTTACATTCCTTTAATTCGCTGCTTGTTCTATGGCACCTTTTCAAGAAATGTTGTGATGCTCCATATGAATTGGAGAAAGTCTGGCAGTTCACCAGGACAAACTTCCACTCTTCAATTTATTTAATTTTGTATGTATTTATAATACGTGCTCTGTCATTTGACAGAAAAACATTTGAATAAATTTCCCTTTTAGCCCATAGGAAACATGTATCTCACGTCAGACTGAAAGGAGGAAGTATCACCTAAATTACCCCATATTTGAATAAAAATAACGAGCCACAAGCTGTATGGAGGACCCGTAATTCATACAAACTAATATAAAGTCATTTTAACATGTTACAAATCTACTTACGTGAGCATTAGCTATGCCTGCTTAAGTATACTTGCTTTGGAAAAAAAAAGTTAACATACATCAAACCAGGAAATCAAGGTACTTTCACACTCATCTCTTTCTCTCCATAGGAGGCATATCAATGCTTCTCTAGACAGCAATTTTATGAAAAGAAAACATAGGGCAGGTATTTTGAAAGTCTCTGTCACTTTAACTGTTGAACATCTGGACAAAGCTGTTCTCAAAATAAGGTGTCAAGAGCTTTTGGGTATAAGGCAGGTTAAAGAATAAATTGTAACGCAAATTTTCTTAACTAATATTGTAGTACCTGTGCTTCTGTTCTTGCTGCAGTAACTGAGCTGCTATTTTTCTCAAGTCAGTCACTTCTTTGAGCTCATCGTCATCTTCAGTCAGAAGCTGTTCTTTTTCAGGTCTGAAAAAAGAAACATTAATTACTTGCCGGACTTCAATAAAGTAAGAAACAGAAAGGGCTACATTATTGGAAAATAACTAACAAGAGCTTCCTATAAGCTTATTTTCTGTCCAAGAAGGAACACTATGTGTTCAATAAGAGAATTCTCTCCTCCACATGCAAGGAGCTTAAAACAAAACCACTCTCACCCCCCACTGTCAGCAAAACCTTCCCCCAGAAGACCAATAAGATTTACCTTTTTTCATCTCCCCAGTCCTCATTCTGTTCTATTTTTTTTGATTTCTCAGGATGCTTTACCCGTTCCTTACACAGAATGAAAAATAAAATCAGTCTTGAATTCAAAATAACCTAAGTCTGCTGAGCAGTTTTTCTTTTGTCAAGCTATACTACCTTGATAAAAGACAGCAATGTTCCAATCTGCACATCTCCTTGCTCAGGAACAGCTCCCTCTTCTGCATTTGGATCAATGTAATCGTACACCTCCTGGTCTAGTGAGGATTGATAAAGAATGGAAAATACGATATTAAACACTTCTCTCAACCAATTATTATTCTTGAGAGACAGAAGTACTTGTAAAAATGTCAGATAAAGATAAAACAAGGAAATCATGTCTCCTTGAGCTAGAAATAATCTTGTGTCTTCCTTTTTGGCCTGGTCTATTTGTGATCATTACACTGTTTTCTGAAATGATGAAAACACCCCAACATATAATCATATAGTTTTGTACAATTTTCTTACTAGATTTACCTAAGCGAAAGTATTTCTGTTACCTAAAATGACACATGCACAACAGACAGTACCTTTCTGTGGATCGAGTTTACTTCCCGTCACATGATTGTCATTCCTTAGTGTCTGTTCCCTTGTTGATTCTGACACCTGGGAGTGAAGGCTGATTGTATCATCATCAGACGGCTGCAAAGACAGTCACATTTAATACAGAACTTACATATAAATTACATTGTTGTATGGTTTGCTAAGAACTCACAAATCATACAGCAACTGACCCTATCATGAGGGATGGAGCCCCAGGACAGAAGATAACATCAAGTCAGGTGGTGTTTTTTTTTTGACCCTGCAGGGGTGGGCCAGGAAAGGGGGTTTAAAAGAATCATAGTTTAGGAAGCGACAGACAACAATTCAGTATACAATATAATACTGAAATACAGTATTTTGTTCAAAGAGGTCCAGTCCAGCCCCTGGCAGTGGACTACGCAAACTCTACTTAGGTACTTTCTTATCTAAAGCCTCCAACTACTTTGACCTTTGGTAAACCACTAAAAAAATCACAGCTTTACAGCTAATAATTTGGAATTTTCTTAAAAAAAACCACACACAACTAGTAATACTCCTTGTTCTATGGATTTCCCACTAACAATCACTCTCCTTTTGCAATAATTCTCTGAGTTTCAAAAATCTTCTGTCAACACTATTCATCTTTGACACCACTGTTATTAACTACAATTCCTTAATCTAGATTTCTACAAATACACAGAGAACTTGTAGAGATTTTTGTTCGTTACTTTAAACCTAGCAGATCACCCCGAAGTTTACTAATATTTGAACAACAATGAGGATTACTAACGTATACAACAATCAAGTTTAGTCCAAATAAACTTTCATTTTCTTCAGTACACTCATTTCGTTAATATCAAAAGAAAACTTGAAATAATTTTTGCCCTTTGTGTAGAAAATGGTTATGCACTTCACACATTGAAAGATCCAAACAATTTCTTACATCAGAATTCAGCTTTAAAATGTATGAAATTTGCACTGGAATGAACCTTAAGCAGAAAAATCAATAAGCAAATAATTTGTGTCTGATACTGGCAGTCTAATGGTTTACACTCAACTGTACAGATATTCAAAGAAAATTAAATGCAACATGGTTGAGTATTTCTCAAATGATACAAAATACAAAAGAAAAAAATTCTAAAAAAACCCCCAGAAACTACACAAATTCAACAGTGAAAAAATACTCACTTCTGTTGTCGATAACCTTTTATCCCCATTATCGCTTCCAATGCCAGAGTCTGGTCCATGATTTTTGTTGGGATAAAAGTCTTCAATGCTACATTAAGAAAAACGACACTCAAAAAACACATAGAAATGAGAGAAATGGTAGTTGCCCTTTTCTAAAAGGAAATAAACATCCTTATAAAAGTATGTTCTCTGTACATATCTACAGGTGCCAATATAGAATTTTTGCACAACGCCCCATGTGCAGAGAACAAATTCTTAATCTCCTACAAAAGTTGTTCAAGAAAAAGAAAAACCACAAAGTAGAAACAATCAATTGCAGTACTCTCTGTATCTATGCAATTTTAGAATTGTTTTATTTCATTCAAAAATATTGTTTTCAGGAAAGAAGGCTTCCTCTGAAAACTCACATTTTCTTGAATTGCATTGGGAGACATGGTTTCCTACTAGTAGCAGATATATATTCCCTAATAGACTGTTGTGTTGTAACAGTTTAACTCTGCCTGAATATCTAGGAAATATTTCCTCCAAATTTATGCCTTCTGAAGACACAAAATTGGCAGCAACAGCAGGATGTGTTTTCCATCTGTGCACTGGAGCTTGGTTTACATCAGGAGATTATCTGGAAAGTTTAACTAAACAAGGTCTCGCTACTAGAAATATGATGCACAGTGGTGATACATATTGCAAAGGAACGAGTTTGTGGGTTTTAGTTGTAGGCCTTAAGTTCAGCAGAAGCTTTAGGGAGCAGCTGTGGCCCATAGTTTTAAGGAGCATTTAAATGTGATCTCCAGACACTGTGGACTAACTCCCTGTGGCACACCTGCCCGAGACCAAGACCACAGACTGAATGTGATGGTTCAGATGGTTCCGTGTAAGCTTCATTCCTAACTTTCATCTTTCCTTCAGCCTTGAGCACAGAAAGGCACAAGTTGCATATAGCGTTTCAAGAAAATAAGCAATGGTTTCCAGTGGCAAGCCAACTATCGACAGAAAATACAAAAGCTTTCCCATTTAATTACTCAAGAGGTACACAGTACAGAAGTTCAACAAAATATTCTGCACTTTTTGACCTCAAGTAATCTAAATTAAAAAACCATGGTATTTCACTGATGTTTAAGTTAGTTTCCCTTAATATATATGTGGGAGGCAGACTTTCCATTCAACAGACTAACTCTATATTCAGGACATTTACTGGAACTTCTTGTTTATTGTTTCGATACATCTGTTTGGGAAATAAATAGCTGAGTTTTCCAACAAATACATTTTAAATGTGTCTTTGTTCTGATTCCCAAATGTTTAGCAAGTACAATGAAAATTTTTCATAGCAACTCAGATGAGCCAATTTAGCTTCCAGTAACACAAGCTCAGGAAATAAATACTATGATTCACAAAGTATTGAAATTACAGCTGTTATCTGTAATACAGAGATCGCTTCATAATAAATGCTAAAGTAAAATAAAACAAAAAAGAAAACAGTATTCACCTGTCTGTGAGTGGCTGGGAGGGGATTCGTTTACCTAATGATGGAAGATCCAAAGAATCTGGTTTTTTATCCATCCTGAGGCACGCCTGAATGCTGAGGAATTTAAATATATGCACTTTACCCTTTAAACATATCTGTTGGGAAACAAATGAACAACAACAACAAAAATCTTAATTACATAGCACGTATCTTAAAAATGCACTTACAGCAAATACTTTCTACACTGAGTTTGTATTCACAATTTCCTACTAAGAGAAATACAGCTTAAAAAATGAAAACCTGATCACTGTAACTTAGAATAGCTTGCTCTTTCTTAAGATCCTAATGCAAATTACAGAACTTGAATGCTTTAATACTAACCTGTGCTGGTGGTATCTGCATTGGATTGTTATCCAAAACTATAACTTGTAAGTGACGTAACTTTCTGTAACAAATTGGAATTTCTGTAATTTTATTACAAGAAAAATCCAGCTTTACCAAGGGAAGGTCTCCTAATTCTGTATTGGGGGAAACAAACAAACAAAAAGAATCAGGTATCTTCTTCACACTTCACCTAATTTACCTACATCAAAGAAATGAAGACTAGCAGCTTACCATCTGGTAACATATGGAGATTATTTCTTCTTATATTTAATTCTCTAAGTGACTGCAATTTTCCTATCTGCTGGGGAAGAACCTGAAGTTCATTGCAGCTAATATCCTAAGAAAGATAAAATGAATGAATGAACATCCTCAATGAAATTGAAGAAAACTGCTATCAAAACTAATATAAAGCATATAACAACAACAAAATCCCATCTCTTGGCTTTTTTCCCCACAAGGGGAAGAAGTACTGAAACAGATCTCTGTTACTTCAGTATTTACTGATTCATGTTGCAGAAACTCAATTAAAAAGTTAAACCAATGAATGACAAAAAACTGATTTTGAGATTAAAACTGTAAGCTCGGAATTAGAATTCCTGGTGCAGTTCCCATATCAGTTAAAAAAAGTTTTGCGCTACTGCTGGCAAATAATTTGCATTCTTCTCTTATAAAAATTTCTTCTTCCTTTAAATAATGTACAAAAAAGCCATAGTCAGCTCACCAGCTTTCTGGATCCATGCACTAGAGGGTGACACAGCTGCACCGAGTGAACACAGACTACAGCTGCTTCTGCCACCAATTTAACACTTATTTATGTAGTCCAGACTGAGGCAACAATGATATAAGATCCCTTCTAATATTTTTTATTTCTGACTCAAAAGTGACTTGAAAGACTAGTTTTCTGAGCTAGGTAACAATGATAGGTATCTGTCTATCTGATGAAAAACTGGAAGGTGATTTTAAGGGTAAGCTGAGGCCTCAACCAGAGGAATCCAAGCTCCTCCTCCCCTCTACACTTCTAGAGCTTCAGCACCGATCAGCAACTTTTGTCCACAACAATGTCTACACAGAGCTGAACATCTCAAAGTACAGACTGCTTGGGATCTACTGTTGTGTATCTATTGCAAGTTCTTCTCTATCAACATAAAATTTAAGATGTGATGCCCTTCCGAAAAGTGTCTTTCTGACACGTGGCTTACTTGCCGACTTTTTTTTTTTAAGGTATATCTATTAGCTCGGTTCATAACATGTATAATACAGGTACTGGACTGAAGCTCGCTATTATGTCCTTAGTCTTTGTCATCAGGCACACATTCTAGGTTTGACAATTGTGAAAATTAAGCCAAAAACTGCAATTCCAAAAAACATTCACTTCCTGTGACCAATAGCAGTGATCCCACCCTAAAATCCTATGACATGGAAGTGAGCATAAAGAATTTCTCACCAAGGAGTAGAGGACACTAAAGTCTCACAAACATTCAGAATATCTCATATTACTTGTAAATTAAAAAAGAATGTGGATTTATATCTCAGAAATTAGGTCATGGTAAAAGAAACCTCCAGGGTATACACAGCTACTCTGGAAACAGGGTAAGGATTGCTTGCAAGGACCAAAGAAATCAGACATACCAAAAAAAAAAAAGCAGACCTGGCTAAGTGCCAGGTCAGTGAATAATTGTGCATAGTTCTCCAACACACAGGAGCTTAACACAGAGTAATGATCAGAAAAGGTCAGAATATTAAGAAATACGAAGAAAGTAATGGATGACAAAGCACAAAACTTTAGCATGCCAGAGGATCAAATAATGTTGGACAGACACATGAACTGTCAATATCACACATCATTCCATTCACCTTAATCAAAATAAAGGAATAGCAGAAATGGCAGGGGGAACAAACACACACCACAAGCACAGAAAAACACAACAATGGTTGAATGACATAACTTTTGCAGGAGTATAGAGTAAATAGCAATGAACTCTTCAGCTGGAAAGAAGATTCCTGATAACATATAGTAAAAATAATTAGAATTATGATTACTGTAAGCAAGGTAAACAGAAAAACTTCACCATTTCAACAACATCTAAATGAGGGACCCAATCTGAAAAGCAACTTTATTTATGAACCCCCATAAGCTTTGGTTAACCCAACATATTGATTTGTGTTTAACCCCATTTTTGAAGTTCTACAATATATTACACCTGTAATTTGAGATCAAACCCTAAAAAAAGCAGTAACTGAACTTGCATTTTGTAGTTCTATATTAAAAAAAAATAATTTGTATTTTTCTTATACTGTAAATAGTTTAAGTCTGCTTAGCAAAATGGTTCAAAATTATACTTACCAATTCCATTAGATCTCTCAACTTTCCAATTTCTTCTGGAATGGAGACCAGCTTATTATTACTGACAACCAGAACTTTAAGTGGAAGATCGAACAGGTATTTTGGCAACGTTGATAAAAGATTGCGACTTGAAAGAAATAAAAATGAAGCAAGGTTAGGTTATAATCCTCTTTTGAAGCCTGACAGGGAGTCTGAGATGCACATTGTACAACTTTTTCCTATTCCAGAAGATATTTTCCACCTATTACAATTTCGTCTGAATTTAAGCTACGATCTCCATCCTGCATTTCTTACCAGATAAAGCTGCCTCTCAGATATGTGAATTTTAGGTGCCCATCTCACTTGATTAAATATGTACTACAACTGAATCTGACACTAAAATGTACAGAGAAATCTGTTAAAAGAAATAATATGTTTCAGGTTTGTTCTTATTGTGCTTTCTTGTTACGTTCAGAAAGACAATCTGATCTGACAGTGAAGCAATACAAAGTTGATGTTCCCAGTAAACCCAAACTTTACACAAGGCCATGGCTTCTCATGTCAGATGGTCATGTCCCTCCTAAGCCATCACAAAAAGCCCTTAACATCTATTTATTACTTTGCTGAGCAACAGTCTGGAAGGTAAGTTTTAATTAATATTGATTTCTTTTGTGTATACCATTTTCCAACTGCACGCACATATGTCTGCTTTGTACAAAAAGAAATATACTGTTACTGACAAATTGATTTTTACTGTTTAATTGATATGTATCAGAGCATATTTTAAAAAAAGCTTTTAACATTATCTTTCTCCATGACTACAATTCATAGGGCTGCAAAACCAACAAAAAATTATGTTCTTGCAACATTTTAGCTTCAAAGCAGTACTGCAATTTTGACACCACAAAATGAAAGTAAGCTTTTATCAGTATCTTTATAAAAGTCTTTATTCTGTTAACTCTAAGTGAATAATACAAATACGTTTTGGATGTAGCTATGCAGTGTGTTTCTTTTTGCATTGTATTTCAGGCAGATATGACAGGTCTTTTTGGTTGGAGAGCATGACAGAAAAAAACAAAACATGCAAGTAAACTTTTAAAATTTATTATAAAAATGTGGCAATGTAATAGTCGTTCTCTGCAGCACTTAAGTTTCCGCCTTTTTAAAAAAAAAAAAAAAAGAAAAAGCTGCCTACTGCACTATGAATTGCACAATACGCTTCTTCAGTTGTCTAAAGCCAAAATTAGAATTTGAGATCATGTGGTTTTTCTTCTGTAACAAAATATTGAAACTAGTAAGCCTGCTCTTCAACTCCTGGAGTCCACATGTTCTTGTGTTGTAAAAAGTCCTCAGACATTAGGACAAAAAAGAAGACAAAGTACCGTAAGGCAAATGATTATTAGAAGAGTCAATTCTAGAAATTACATGCGATACCCAGTTAGAACTACGTGTTACTTTGTTTCTCTATAAAGAACTATATTCAGCGCCTCAGTTATCAAAAGAGAAACGGGCCATTGATGCTTTGTGAAGAAAGTTAGAGCAAGTTCTTTTTCATAAAACACTGCAGTTTTATCATATCATTAATCCTCTCTAGAATTGCCACAGAACAGACTACTGTTAAATTATTCCTATAAGTACCAATATTTGCAGATATCAAGACATAGTGGGGATTTTGGTTGTTTTTTGTTTAGTTTGCTTTAGGGTTTGTTGTGTTTGGGAGGTGGTTTTTATTTGTCTGTGGTTTATTGTTTGTTATGTGTTTGTTTTTTACTTTTCCAAGGATCAGTGCAAAGAGTTTTTTCAAAATAAATTCTAAAACCAATTTTGTGTGTTAAGCAGCTCTTAGCTGAGAAGACTACTTCGGAATTGATGTAGTCAATATAAGAAGGAAGAAATATTTTGGAAAACAGTTTCAGCTCTTTATGGGAGAGCTCTTCTAGATTCCCTCTCCTTCCAGGGCTCAGATTTATCTTCTGAGAAAATCCAAACACATGTTTTCCACGTTTAAGAACAGCAAGAGATGTAAATGATGTGCAAAATTAGTAGGGTCTTCTGGCCAGAGTAATCTACCCTCTTGAGAGCAGCAAATTTTTACATATGTATTTTAACAATATTGCCTGTCTGCATAACATTAAAAACTAAGAAAACTTTGTAAACTCTCCTAATTTTCAGCTACCACAGTTTACTGACTGAAATTTTGTAGTGCAGTCAATTCCTTTCCACAAAGGAAGCAGTAAGTTCTGTCACTAAAACATTAAGGGTAACGCAAACAAAAGAATCATCATCCATCTGGGCAAAAATGAGCGCACAATGGCACTCAATGATCTGATGAAGTAGAATGGCACCTCTCCAATGAGGTAAGCTATGTAAAGACCAAAATATAACAAGCATTACTCACCTAATGTTAAGGTAGGTAAGCATTTGCAGGTTTTTAATAGATTCTGGAATGGATTTGATGCAGTTGTGATACAAATTTAATGTTTCCAGTGGTGCAAACAGCCAGACATCAGGAGGAATTTCTGTAAATCTGTTCTTTGAAAGATCTAGAAGGAAAAAAAGGTCCTCTTAGTCAAAAAGTTCCCTGCAGTGAGGGATAAAAGTAGCCAGTTATTCTTGTCATGCTCTTCAAAATTAAGGTGTTGCAAGAACTGTAAAATAATTTGGTTTTACCAGATGCTACTGCATATAATTAATACAAAAAAACCCCCATACACTTATAATACTAAAAGATTGTTTGATATGCAATTATAACAGAAAATAGAAAAGTGACAGGAATTAAAAAATATATTACCACTACATAAGAACATTTAAAATGCAACTGAATATCAATTAGGGTTGTCCCTCATCTATCAGTCTTTGCTCTGTGCAACGGTTGGGTTTTTCCCTCCAATTTTAGGCACAGCACTAAGTCAAGGTATAAACCCAGTAAACATCATTTTCCTGATTCACAGCTACATTATAATTTAATTTCATTGTACAAAATATCCACAATGCTAAAGCGAAGTTTGCAAATAAAAAAATCCTCCTTTTTTTTTGCTGAAGAACTACAAGTCTCATCTAAAAAATATTCTTTATTACAAGCACAGTAACTGAGACATTCACATCTATAACTTAGGTAAAAAGATAATCAAGTTGCAAAAACCAATGCCAAATGCATTTTGTTATAAAATTAAGGATGTTATTTTGCCTAGCCTAAGAGCAGAAAGAGGAGATATCTTTGACAGGGGAAACATAATACATGAACTAGAGTTATTTTGACAATGCACAACCGCATTATGCAAATCTGCATGCAGAAGATATGAAAAAAACACACTACAAAAATGCATACCATCCCTGACTATATGAAATCTTTAAAAAGGACAAGAAAACACAAGTGAGATGTGACCCAAGAATCCCGGCAATTATCAGTTAACTACCGAAATCTGTGTCATAAACAGGCCACAAAAGTATCTTGGAAGAAAAATATTTACTTGAGGACAACTGTCTGCTTTTCTGAAAGTAACTCTGGTTCTCAACACGAGATATTTCAAAAGGATGTGGCTTCTCAGAAATGCTGAACAAACTCTTGTAACAAAGAACGAGTACAGATCCCTTGCTATTTCAGGCTTTAGTTCTCATGTTTTAACACTTGCATGAAATAACTGTGTTTCTGCCTGGCTCCTACCATATTGAAACATATAGTTTGTTCTACACTAGAACCCTGAAGTCCTATTAAAATAGGAAGCAATACCCATTATTTGTCAATAATAAAGTAAAATAAAAATAAAAAAGGTAAATAAAGAGTCGGAAGACAGTATGACTTCTCTTCCAAGCAATATTCCATTGATTCATTATAATACAGTATCAGAATAGCCCGAGGGGTTCAGATCTTTGTAAAGAGAAAGGCTCAAGTGTATATAGTTTTCCACAACATCCATATATGTACTTACAGCTTTTCAAGAACAAGTAATGCTATTTTTATCCAAACTGAAAAATTACTTCTACTCCAGAAACATTTTCGCAACAAGCAAAACTTTTATGAGTTATGCAATTTAGTTACCTTTTGAAGACTAATAACCCAATGTATGACTGAGAAAATATTGTAAGAAAAAAGGAGGAAGCCTCCGGAATAGAGTGACCCTCTATAAACAAACAGACTTCATCTCTATCAAAACAGAAGCACATTGCTGGCACTTAAAAGGATAAGGGTTTTGTAAGGGTTAACAGATTGAAGCAGCAAGGAAAACTGCTAAATGCAGAACCGCAGATGATTTCAGATGACAACTCCTCTAGAAGTGAGAGTATAAGAATTCTTTGCTTAACCAGCTTAGACTGGAAAACTCTAAATTGGGGGCGTTAAGCGAAGACTAAATAGAAGACACTATCCATGACTGCTCATGAATCACAGAGTATTTCAATTCACTGTCTCTGCAGAAACAATAAAAGTGAGAAAAACACCATTACTAAGGTTAAGTTTAAAAGAGGAACTACAAAAACACAAAGAAGTTGTTTGCAGCTTCATTTATTTTTAGCAGAAAGAGTAAAGTCTACTGACTGCAAGATAATTACAATACAATATACTGGAAGTTCAAAAGGAAAGAATTTTAGGAAATCAGTCAGAGTTTAGAGGGGAAGCTTTTAGAAGTAAGAAGGTATCTTGTATAAATTTAGGCCATGATCAAAAGGAAAAACAAAAAGCTCAAGCTGTTGGGTTACAGTGCACAGTAAGGTAGCCAAATAGTATTAACATCATGCTTGCTTTGTTTTTGCACTTTTCCCTAAGCATTCATCACTGCTTGCTATCAGAGACTTGTTGCTAGAACAGACTGGTTTTTTATTTGATCCAGCACTACCATTTTTATATTCACACTTTGCACGCACTACATTTGAATTCAAAATACGAGACTTGGTTGGGAAATTTACACTTGAACCTCATTTAGATATTACCAGATTTTTCATTAAAAATATGCCGATCCACAAGATTGGTGTCAGGTTTTTGTTTCCTCAAAAGTGTTTCAAAATTGTATTCAGAAACTAGATTGAAAATAAAACAACCACCCATCCCTCTGCAAAACCCAGATCTGCTCTCCTAACTCATAATACTGACAGATTTTCCTAGCCAGTTTTTCTAGTAATGCTTCAGCTGAGTCTAATCCAAAAAACATCTAAGCACAACAGTAACTCTAGAATTAGCCCTACAGAAGTCAATGAATGTATAAAATTAACAGTGTTCAGACCTGATATTAAAGATAAACTTCTAGCAGATCTACACAAATCTGAGATCAACACTTAAAACATGGGTAAAAATTACTATTCTGTCAGACACAAGCTGATTCTGGAAAAAAAAGAAAAACAAACACACACAAAACAAACCAAAACAACCCACAAAAATGTAGCATCTAACAGCGCAGAAACACCTGCATATGGTGATTCCAGGACGAGACATTTTCCATGGCCGCAAAACACTCGGTCACCTTACAATTCAAATCCTGCGATTGTTAAAATTTATATTGCACAACAACGGCATTTTAAAAAAACAACCCTCAGTTGAATTATATTTCACACAGTGACTATTAATTCACTTGGCCAGGCCAATAGTACTCTAGAAATACAGGCAGGCAAACGTTCTGACTCAGTGTAGTGCTCAAAAAAACACCTTATGACTATGTGTCCTACCAACTATTCTGTTACACAACCATCCTGTCTTTTTCTCCCATCTCAAACAGAAAGCTGAGCCTCCTTCCTTGGCGGGGGGAGGAGGGGGTCATATAAAGAGAAGATTATCAGATATGCACTCCATCTGATGAAGTTCCAAGAGTGATATCAGCAACACTGACAAGACTAAGGCTTTACTAGTGCGTCACCTTCTCTCACATGTAAGGACATTAGACTTCAAACACCTTTAACTTCACAATCAACCATGGTAAATGATAAATGATGGGCCTTGTTTGTACCACAGTATTCAAGGAACACAAGACAGAATAGAAAATTTAGAAAAAAAAAAAGTTCCATTGCACAAAGATATTCCAGATGCTGAAATGTCAAAATAATTAAAATGAATAAGCCAGCAAATGTATGCATTTCCCTGTCTCCCCAAGGAAGAGTAAGGAAAGTTAAATCCAAGCTTCCAAGCATTAAGATTAACCATAAACCAAAGGTGCATGCATAAAATATAGTGAAATTAGTCATTAAAAAAAAAACATGCCGCCACAACAGTAAGAAGAAAACAAATCAACATGCAAGTCAGACAATAATAAAGTCTAATATCTTAAGGTCCTACAAGCACGAGTTGCCTACCATCTTTCAGGAATAAAGATTCCAGTATAGGATACAAAGAAAAGTATGAATCCAAAGCTAAGAACAGGTCAGCTTGGCCACAGCAGTCTGACACTTCACCTACACCATACCCACCAGGGACCCCTGGCACACTGGAGTCAGCTTCCAGAGATCCGCAATGTTATCACAGAGCTTTAATACATGTAGTAGAGGGTATTTCTCACCTACAGCAGATGAACAATCACCAAGGCCCCGGAATTAGTCATAGAAACTCAAAGCTAAAGCAAAAAAGATCCTCCAAATCTCTCAGTTGGAGTGCTGTTATCATTCATGACTGTGGCTCACAAGTAACTCCTCTGCTGCTGCAATGTTCATTAGCTCCCATCCTATTTTACGTTGTATCAGCACAGTTTGCATGGCCATACCATGAAAAAGTGCTACTTTTGTTCTCAGGAGAATGTTCCAAGCCTGTACATCCCCCATTCAGGTACATTTATAATGCCAGAAAAAACTGATTTTTCACATTATCATTAGTCTTGCCATCCTCTTTACTGGGAACAATTAAATGCAGATGCTCAGAAACTTTATTAAAAAGAAATATTGATAAGTTAACACTAAACTTGAGTTATCTGAAAACATCATCCTTCATTTTATTCATTTTATTACTCAGTATCAAGTTTCTAAAGATCCTAAAGAGCTGCTAACAACTTAAACCCACTTGTATTACATTTTATTCCTTCCTTGTTTTAGCAATCCTTCTTTGAGAATTAAAAAGGTAACAAAAGCCATGGAAATAGTACAATAGCACACAGTCTTTTATTAGCAAATTGAAGCTGCCAGTTTCTGTTGTGAGATTTCAGTAATGAATATCTACATAATATAAGAATACGGTTGGTCTTCAATGTAATCACTAAGAACATTGTTGTTTTCTATCATGTTTTAATCTTCAGAAGAGTCACGTAAGTACTGTATCAATGACATGATCATTCTATGACAGTGGAAAATGGATTCATGAGTCAGCAGGTATTCAAAGGTGAATTTACTGATCTTAAGCTGAAGTCTATTAGCCAAATATAAAAGTGACAAATTATATATGTAAAAAAAAAAAATAGAAAACAGTATGTTTCAAAGTCCACTAAGGCTTGAGGTTCCTTGCCCAGTCTGTTGAGAAATTAAAAACGGAAACAAGAGATCTCGCTTTTGTTACTAATCACAGAATTGCCACTTTGTAGGAACAAGCCAATTTCATTGTTTGTGTAACCATGTTTTCTCCAGTCAGAAAAATGAGATTAACTGAGGTTTTCAGAAAACACATTTCACAGAGAGGGTAAAATATCACTGGAGGTGCTCAAAATTCAACTGAACAAGGCCCTGAGCAACCTGCTCTAACTGGACCTGTTCTGATGACCTACAAAGATCTCTTTCAACCTATGTAATTACAGGATATAAAATTGTAGTTTGTTTGTATTACAGGCATATAATCACCTTGGCATTGTCTGGGTATTTCAAATAGTAGCTCGTTACAATGGTAAAGAGGAAAATTAAAGATACATTGAAAAAGGCAAGTGTGCTTAAATATGTATCTGCTTCTTATAAAGGGTCTTAAATCTGCCAGCCATGAATTTTGATGGCAGCATTAATGAAACACAAATCTTCATTTGGAACTTTCACTTTCACATACTTGTCTAGCTTTAATGTATTATATTTAATTAGTAACTTATAACCGAGATTCATCCAGCCATATTATTCAACTCTTGATTTTTTGAAAATGGCAACTCAAGATAAAACTAACACCAGAGGCAATGTAGGCCCACTGATGAACAAGATGGGTGCCCTGGTGACAGAAGATACAGAGAAGGCAGAGGTACTGAATGCCTTCTTTGTCTCTGTCTACTCTGCTGGAGGCTGTCCTGAGGAGCCCCGTAGCACTGAGGCCCCAGAGGAAGGCAGGACAATGGAGGAGTTTGCCTCAGCTGATGAGGACTGGGCTAGGGAGCAGTTAGGCAATCTAGACGTCCATAAATCCATGGGTCTGGATGGGATGCACCTGCGAGTGCTGAGGGAGCTGGCTGAGGTCACTGCCAGACCACTCTCCATCATCTTTGCCAACTCTTGGGAAACGGGAGAGGTGCATAAAGAACCGGTTTCCTTGCCACCAATGTGACCAATGTTTAATAGCTAGAGATGAAAAAAACCTTCAAGAAAAATGAATTAACTTCGGCCAGCTTAACAGCTTCCAGTGCATGTTTAATCATTTATTCAGTCTAACGCATGCAATGCCTCCTTATATGTTACTAAACTGAAACACAAGGTACTGGACTGTGTTAATGTGAGTGACCATGTTTCTCATAGCAACACACCGTAAAATATTTTGGCTGCTCCATATCAGAGAGAAGCTAACCACCTTTTCATGTTGCTTCTCACTTTCATACTCCTCTGCTTGTGTTTCTTCTTTGAGGTGTTTAAAAAAGATAAAAAGAAAGCAGAACACTCCCAAGGACTGTAGGTGGCTACAAGCAACTTTTACTTTTCTTAACTGACAGAGCACAGAATAGCTTCTATTTTTGTGAAACAGATATTACAAAGACATATTACAAAGTGGTGTTTGAGCTCTAAATCCAACAACTGAAGAACTAGGAAATACCTGCTTTATGGTTATCTATGTCAGTCATTTAGTTATGTACGCCACCTGTGCAGTTAAAGTGACAAATGAAGAAATCACACCTGACCACATAATTAAAGTTTCTCATGAGGCACAGAGGGAAGATTGTACAGGCAATCAGAAACTGTATTTTACATATTCTGAGATCTTGGTTTTTCAAACTAAACAGCACTACTACAGAAAAAATCCTTAAAAAAAAATACATATATTCTTATTACTTTGGGGACATAAACAAAAAAAGTATCCCACCAGATTAAACCACAGTTCTTCCATGTGAAATACATGTTTCTGTAACTGGAACAGACTAACAGTTTTCTCTTACAGACTTTTACTATGGGGTAGGAAGGACTGAGATCCAGCACATGACTTTGAAATCAAGGTAGGCTTGAGGAACCCACTATTCCAACCCATCCTCCCTGAACCTATTCTCCCAGTCTACACTGGACACATCTACATTGAACACATCTAGTTTGGCAGTTTGGTTCAAGCAATTCCTGTTTTTCATGTAAGTCGTCTCCACTCACCAAGTGTTCATTCCGGTACATGGGGTTTCTCCTGAAAGTTGTGCTCAAAAACTAAACCAGAAGCTCTGATCTAAAGGTTGGAACAACTGGAGGGCATGTTGGTGCTGACCTACTGAACACCAACGCAAGGATGAAACCAACAGATGAATTCAGGGAAGTCCTCACCATGTTACCACGTGAGATGGATCCAGATGTTTCCAAAACAAGACATCGCGCTGCTCCAACTCTTGAACTGATATGTTCAGTTATTTTAGCACAGTATGATTAAAATGAAAACTAAATATCACTAAGAGGAAGGAATAATTTACTCCTCAAATTGGCATATGAAGGGTTGAATTGGCACACCAATGGGCTATATGGTCAAAAGGACTTTACATATGTCAAGGATTATCTTTCCTCTCTACTTCATGAAGTGCCTTGTCACCCCAAATCTTTTGTAGTTTGAAATTATAAGCAGCAAATCCCACAGGAAGCTGTTTTGTTTCCCTAAACAACACAGTACTTTAGCATTTAATCTAGACTAAAATTCTTAGACACAGTTTTTTACCAGAAAGAGTGAAACATGTTTTACCTGACCAGTCAGCAAGACTTATTAACCTTGTGTATTATAGTACACAGCATCTTTCATTGATGTTGGCTATTATTTATTGGTTTAATTATATCAATGTCTTTGTTTTTCAAATTTTAAAATTCGAAGTTTCAGTTTCAAATTATTTTAAGTCTTACACAGAAAAGTAATACAAGGGAAGGTAATCATCATTTGGAAATGAAGACAAGTCCAGGTTTGTTGAGGTTTACCTT
This sequence comes from Patagioenas fasciata, assembly GCF_037038585.1. Lineage (NCBI taxonomy): Eukaryota > Metazoa > Chordata > Aves > Columbiformes > Columbidae > Patagioenas > Patagioenas fasciata. The sequence goes on from NC_092530.1 coordinate 19,841,020, forward strand.
AAACGCACACAGAACTCACAAGTTAAGTTCTTATGTTAGTCTCTGTATGCTCATATACAGACATTCGAGGCCTCTGCCCTGAAGAGCTTACAATCTAAACAGACACGACGAAGAGATGAAAGGCTACAACCAAACAACTGTAGCCAGTGTTTAGCATATGACTCACCTTTTGTGCAGATAAAGCTGCTCAACACTGGCTAAACTAAGCAGAAACATTTTTAAAATAAGCTAGACTGGTGGAAGACAAAGAACACTGGAAAACAAGGTGAGTGAAGTCAGAGTGAAGCACAAAAAACCCTTAAGAAAATTCATAAACTAACAGTCCATGAACACAGAATAAATGGGGTCTAGCAACAACTACAGCATGTTCTCTTGAGACACAATGGCCACTGCTGTAGCAGCTTCAGCATCTGTTCTTATTTGCTGGTGCCTCCTGCTGACTCTGTCCTACTCATGCCAGACCTCATGGCAGCATTTAAGAATGGCTGTAGCCACTCTTATTAGCTTAAAAAATAAGTATGTAATAGCACCCATTACTGCATGTAATGATTTGAAGTGAACACTTCCATAAACCTTTTAGTTCTAGGTAAGTCCTTAATGTATCAAGTACTTGTCCACTACATACTGGTTCCACCTACTGAACCAATGGTAAAGTGACAAATTGAAGTAGATGTTTGTTTTAATACACAGATGGTCAGGGATTTGCTCATTGTGTGGTTACATCTGCTGGTCAGCAGCCCATGAACAGCCCTGAGATGCAGGGCTCCTTCAAGCCTTGGAACTACAAAAAATTTTTATTAGGAAATCATACACTGACACTTGGGAACACATTAGTGATAATCACATCTGCCAAGGAACAAATTTTAGTTCTGTAACACAGAATAAGACTTTTTTCTTCCTCCTGCCTGAAGTGCTATGCCTTCTCCAGATCTATCAGACATGGCAGCAGATTCTTCTAGCAAGCAGCAAACAATCCCAGGTCAGTTGGAAGAACAATGAAAATCAGACTGTTGGACAGACACAGAAAAGCAGCAAATTCAGAAGTGCCTCCACACTGTTACGTAGACCTTTTACCACAAAAAAAGATCTCATGAGGATCTTCACATTTTCTGTGGAATTCTAGCCTTCAGTCCTGATTCAGTTACCTTTTGCTAGGAAAATGTTTCAGCATTAAATGCCAGCCTTACGAGTAAAATGAACATATACTTTTGCATCAGCTCTGACAAAGCTTCACAAGTCAAATGAGAAGATACTTTTCAAAAACAAACAAAAAATCTGAAAAAGTAAAGGCTAGTCCATTTCTCTTCTTGCACAAGGTTTAACAATACAATTCATGATCTAAATACACTTGCTCCCTCTTCAAATAATACATAACAAACCAGAAATACGTATAACAGACAGTTCTTTAGATCAATCAAAAGCAGGAATATCCCATAGGTTAAATCTTTTTTTATATTTCAAGGCACAAAAATAGTCAACATGATCGCAGATTTAGTTTTGATGAAGAACACAGAAAATAAAAGATGTACACACTGCACATTTCTTGTACATTTCTGATAAGCCTATAACATGGATTTTTTTAAGAATAAGATACTAATGGTATTCTCCCTAATGCAATCCTTTTATGCAGGTGAACTAATAATGAATTGTTTTAACTTTAGCTCACTGAACTAAGAATTTTCCTATCTTGTCTATATTACCAAGTATGTTTAACAAGCATCCTTACCACTGGCCTTCAGCAAGGAAGACTCAGACAACACACACAGCTCATTTCCCTTCTCCCAAACACTGGACAGGGGGAGAAACCACCGTGGGGAATTTCCACAATTACTTGCTTATAAACTGTGTCACTTCCACATCTTGCATCTGATTTATTTCTGAGCATAAACACTACCCTCTCCCATCCAAAACATAAAATCTCAGTTTCTCTTTCCATCCAAATCTGAGGACATCACTACTGAGTACCATGTTTTTCAACAATTGCTTGCTAGAACACAGTCTAGATTTAGGATATACATCATATATAATTGTTATTTTCTTAAACTGCAAATTGGATTTGGTGTTGCTATTTAGTTACTTGTCATCACTTCAATCACCATTGGTACAATCAGACAGAAAAATATAATGGTTTGGAAGCGTATATTGTAAAGGCAGAAGATTACTATAAATATTCTTACACAATTCACACTCAATATTAAGCTGTAGGTTTGGTTTTAATTCATAATCACATGAATGACTATATACCTTAGAAATGCCAGAAATATGATATTAAAAAAAAAGTTGCATGGTAATACTAAGCAATAGTATGGTAAACAACAAGCACATCTCCCCCCATCCCCTCCCCTCAGCAGAAACAGTCAGGAATCACAATGTGGGAACTCTGCCTATGATGCCAAGATTGTCATCGGCCATGACAGGAGGGCTCATCCTAAAGTCATATTGAGAATACACTGGTGTTACTCCTCAGCTATATAAGAAGGTAGCACGTGGTGAGAAAGCAGAAATTGCAAAGTTCATATATTTACAGGCAATCATTCACCTACTTATTATTGTTCAAAGGTTACCTCAAACTAAAAACTGAGAGTCAAGTTTGTTGTGACATAGTCATAAACAAGTACACCTGATGGCACCACTATATTTACCTAGAGCAAATAAATTGTTTCTTGAGCAGTCAGTCTAGTAACTTCCATATTTATTAAGCTGGTGTTGTTATAAGAAGTGCTCACAAAAAGGGGGGACATTGCTAAAGGCACAGGTTGACTTAGTTCAGCATGGCAATATAGCACAGCAACCTATCTTTAACAAAACAAAACTGAAAACACACATCTCTTCAGCTAAGCAGACAGTGATTACATTGATGTGATATACCCAATTACTTAACTGCCAGGGGGTCTAATGTTGTTCACACAGTGAAGCAGCAAAATTAGAATGTTAATAAAATGATGGGGATATTCAATATACCTCAATACACCTCTTGATATCTCATGAACTAGAATTGTTTTTTCAAAAGTTCATTTAACAGCAGCACAAGATCTGTTTTAACAGCCAGAAGACAAATTCAGGAAAATAACAGAAAAGGGGGTTTTGGCCAAAGAGTTGCAATGACAATTCATGGTTAAAAAGATATGACAAATATAAGGTCAGAGCTAAACATTCAGATATTGTCACTAGGCTTTTAGCTCAGCAATAATTTTTGTCACATAATTTAAGATGCCAAAAATGTGCTACAATATTTGCAAATTATGTACTGGCAAGTGATTACATAAGTTAGATGTAAAACATGGCCAGATCTCAAACAAAAAAAATCCCAGGGTATTTTTGATACATCAACAGCAGTTGTGCTTTAACATATGCGTATCTGAACCTCACTGAGAATTGTAATGGTTTTCTTTCTGTTGCTGATTTTATTGACAGAATACTGTGGATTTACAGTGGAACTGTAGATCCTACAGTGATACGGCTTGTGGAAAGAAATAATTTACATCCAGACTTGTTAAGTGGTTGGGTTTTCTTAAATGTTTGTTTCAAGTACAACAGAACCGAATTTCAGAGGGTCACTGAGTGGGAACATAAAGTGAAACACAATAAAGATTTTTGACCCAATCCCCCATCTTCCATGCCTTAGTCTAAATCTGTCACTTTAAAATATACCCATGAATACAGTTAAACAGCAGTAACTGCTACAAAAATGCCAATAAGCAAGTGACCATTGCCTCTGAGGCAGCTGCAGATCCTCCATCAAGCTCTATGCCACACTGATACTAGATAAAGCATCTCCATGATTCACCAGGAGAATACCATTTACCCACTTATCATTAAAATTCTACAGATTACGTCAAAATAAAGACTACAAATCTTTTGTTTACAAGCGTATTTTGAAAGACATCTAAAATTTGTATTTCACAGGATTAATTTGTAAATCAGTGCCACTTAAATCAAGATGGTTACAAGACAGTACTTGCATAGACCTCCATCTACCATGTAAGTCAGTTTTTTTTAGAGCAGCAAGCAATATGTCTATTTTTATCAGAGACTGCCCTTAAACATTTTCACACAATCTTTTGTGATGAAAATTCAATCCTGATGGTAGTGACTGGGCTCTACTACGTCCTAAAAGATTAAGACAAGATCACTGCACACAGTTTTTACTCACATATGTTGACATTCAAAATAAAAACAATGAGAAAAATTAAATCCAAAATGCAATTAGTAATAATTAGAAAACACAAAACATGGATCTTTGATGCACCTGCTTCAGGATGCAGAAAAAGTCTTTTTAATAATATATTGCCTAAATACAATGCTTCTTTTTTAATGCTTTAGCTACTGAATATTTATATGCAGAAGTGACCTACTATATTGCTGAATAAATTTTTATGCTACTACAAGGGAAAAGAGTTATTCTTTCACGGAACCTATTTTTATTTTAATCTTGTGCTTCCATTATGAAATAACTAACACATTTTTGCCTGTCCCTGTTCTGCATTGCACATAAGGATGCATCACATGTGTCAAGGAAAAAAGCTAATAATCCACAAATCATTAGCAGGCTTCATACTGGATACAGAAATTGGATTTTAAAATCAGTCCTTCACAAATTCTATATCCTACACAACCTCACACATCACAGAAGAATGATTACATTGGTATTATTGAACCCTCTGCACAAATGCAGCCCATAACAAAGAGCAACAGAATGAGTATTTGATAGACCAGGAGTACAGGATTGTCAGAGATGGATAAGGTACCACAATGGGCAGTCTCATATCCAAAACAATAAACCAACTATTCATAATCCACAGGGAAAGCCCCAAAATGAACAAACAAAAAAACCCCATAGAATTAATTCACTCAATATTCTGGAAAGCCACTACTACTTGTGAACAAAAGATGCTAGACCTCTCATTAATATTTTGTTCTAACACATTACTCCAAATGATCCATTTTCAGCAACTACTCCAGCAGCAAATGAATACAGAAGTACATCAGAGATAAACCAGAATATAACAAATGTCAAACGCAGTTTTGTTTTCTAGGAACTGTAAAGAAAAATGTCTCCAAGTTTGTTTCACTAAAAGACTGGGTAAATCCAGGCTCACAATCATGGTATCTAAGCATTTCCCAACACGGTGAATACATTAATCTCAGACATGCACACTGCACACACATCCCTTGCACCCGCACTTGTAACCATCCTCCTGCTGCACTGGGAAGAAGGACCGATCAGAACACCCCAGGTAATAAAGCTTCACTGCAAAGGATTTGACAGCCTTGAAGGTACAAACCAAACACAGCATGGAGCTCTTATTCCTCAGAGAGCAAATACATAGCTTCCCTCATCTTGCACACCCTATTCCAGGCACTGTGTGCACACACACAAATTACAGAATCATAAAATTGCAAGTCCTCATCCTTATGACACGTATAGACAGACACAGAACGCAACACCTAACTCCCTGGGAATGCCGCCCTCCCACCCTTGCACGCACACAGAAAGCACAACCTTTCCCTCGCTGCACACACACAGACTGGAACCTCTGTCCTCGCTGCACGCAGGGAGCCCCGCTCTCCCCGCAGCACACACGGCGCCCCTCCCCACGGCAGACACACACACACAGAGCACAATAACCCTCCCGCTGCACACACTCACATGCACACACGGCCGAGGGTTCAATCGGGGCCCCTCGCCCCGCACAGCCCTGCCTGGGCACACACAGCGGCAGCTCCCTGCGCAGCCGCACGTTGCTGGGGTACCCTCGCCTCCCACCTCCTCGGGCACACCGCAGGAGCACCCCTACCTTTGCACACACAGAAGAAATCAGGTACCCCCCATGCACAGCCTGCCAGCACAGACCCGCAGAGCAGGAACGCTCCCCGCGGAAGCACACACAGCAAAAGTAACCCCCCCAAGGCACGCAGAGGGGGAGCACTCCCCACTGCACACCCCAGATCCTCCAGCACCCCGTCCCACTGCATGAAGGGGGAGCCCCCTCATTGTCCCGTCCGCCCCCCAACAAAAAAAAAAACAAACCGTAGAGCCTTCTCACTACTCCCCATCGCCCTCACGCAGCGAGTGGCCCTGCTCCTCCCCACTGCCACCACAGTAGCCCCCACACGCACCCCAAGAGCCCCACGGCCTCCACTGTGGGGGCTCCTTAGTGCTTCTCCCCACTGCCACCACACCAGCCCCTCGCTACATATTCCCCATTGCCACCGCAGCATGTGTCCCTCACTGCTCCCCCCAAGTGTCACCACAGCAGAGCCCCCCGCTGCATCCTCCCCATTGTCCCCACTGGGACAATCTCGAGTCCCCAGTGCCACCCCAACAGGCTGTTCCCACACTATCCCCACCAACTGACGCCACAGCCCGCACCCCCCTACAGCCCCCCGGGTCACCGCAGGAGATCCCTTCACTGCATCCCCACCGCAGCAGGGCCCTCGCACCGCCCCACTACCAACACAGGGCCCCTTCCCCACTGCTCGCCACCAACTGCCACCGCAACGGGGACACCCCCCCACAACCCTCCCAGCCGGGACCCCATCCGCCCCGCACTAACCCCGCAGCCGGGCGCCCTCAGCAGAAGGCCCTGTCACCCCTCACAGTCAGAGCCCCTCTACCTGCTTGCGTGGTGTCGCTGAGGTCGTAGCCGCTGCCGGGGAAGTCGCGCAGCTTCCTCCCGCTGAGGCAGAGGATGCCCGAGCTGCCCGCCTCCTCCAGGGCCCGGTCCAGGCTGCGCACCGTGTGTGGCTGCGGCAGAGTGGCCGCGCCCCAGTGCGGCCCGGCCGAGAAGGAGAGAGTGAGATGAGCGGGGATCCCGGGGATCCCCAGCCCCCCCGCGCCGTTGCCGTTGCTGCCGCCGTTGCCGCTGCCACCGCCCCCCTGCCCGGCCGCCATCTTCGCGCGGCGCAGACCAGCCCCACAATAACAACAACCGGGGCCGCCACTGCGCAGGCGCCACCAAACCCGCAGGGGGTGGAGGGGGGCCGAGAGAGTAAGGGGGGGCCCGCTGGCGGAGGGGGCGTGGCTCCTGCGCGCCCCTCGGCCGCTCTCACCAATCCACGGCGGTGTGGAGCGAAGGGGGCGTGGTTCCGCTGCTCCCCAGTGGCCTTCCCCACCAATGGGGTGTGGTTCCCCGAGGGGATGCTCGCCAGTGAGGGGCGGGGCAGGTTGTGGCACGCGTGCCGCGCGTGGGCGCTCCGTGGGGTGCGCGCCGCCGCCGGCGGGAGCGGTCGCGGTGCGCACCCGGGAGGTACCGGCATGGCGAGCAGGGCCTGCCGGGGAGCCTGGCAGCGGGGTGCCGCTTGCAGCCGGGCTGGGAGCGGGCGGGGGTCAGTGTGTTCCGGGAGAACGCAGCTGCTGGAGGGCGATGCAGGACACCCGCAAAACAGAGACGACGTTTATTTGTCACAGAAAACCACAGCGCCGGTGAAACGGCATCACTTCCCGGGAGCAGGGCAGCCTCGCCTGCCGGAGGCATGGCAAATAGGCTATTTTCACTCTAAGTCAGCCGGTGGGCAGCGTTCAGGTTTACTGTTGTATCTATGGCAACGTAGATGATCGATTGTTTCACGGGTTAAAAAGTCGCCTAAACCAGATGCACCAGAGCATCACCTCTGTTGAAAGCTAGTAACGAGTGCCTGTTAATAACTGCAGATCCTCATTAGTGGCACAAAAACAACAACAACAACAAACAAACAACCCCCCAAACAAAAAAAGCAAAATCCCCCAGAAGAAACAAACGGACTGAACCAGGAATCTCCTATAGCAGAACAAAGGGAATAGGAGTAAGGTTGTCACCCTAAAATGGGCTAAGAAACATTCACAAAAGCCTCAAAGACGCTAATGCGCTTGACTCAAAATGCGAAAGCAGAGTGGTGAAGCACAAATTAGAAGGTGGCTGCAATGTCCAAGGCCCTGTTATATTAATGAAATGCTACACAATTTCTGGAATACTGTATGGATGAATAATTAGCTCTATTACTATGTAATCTGTACTTGTTAGGTGCTGCATATTTATCTGTCAAAAGAGACTCTGGAGCCATAATTAGGAAATGCTAAGGAAAGACTCGTAGACCCACATTTTAATGCAATTGCTGCGGGTTTGATAAGCAAAATCTGCTTTTATTCTTTGATCCTCTTGAAGGCCTTTAAATGGGCAATTTTCTTTTGCATGCATGTATCATGACTAATTTGAGGATCTAAGGGAAATTCCTTCTATAAGCAGTACAGAAGAGACTAGCCTTCAGTCAGCAATATGTCAGTGAGAGACAGCTGAGCCATTATTAGTCAAAAGAGGAACAGCTCTGTAATATTCTGTGGGTGATATCTGGACGAAATTCAATAGAACCAAATTAGTCAGGATCAGTAAGAAGGTACTGAAGAGTGAAGGGTTTAATCCTTTGGTGCAGTATTGTATGGACTTTGGGCTCACTGTGTCATTGCAAATAGATTGGCTTTCCAACAAAAGAGGCCTATGTGCAAAATGCATGTGTAGTGGGGGAAGGGCTCCCATTGTCACCTGCAAATATTGTGGCTGTCTGCTTCATTTAACCTTAGCTGTGGAAACTTTTGTGGGCTGTGGGATTAAAGCTTACAGATGAATATCTACCAATCAGCCTGTCTGGGACAGAGCCTCTGCTCTTGCCCTGAAAAAGCTAATTGTTCCCTGGATTCACAGCAGGAAAATCAGACAAACCTGCATAAACACTGCTGACTACTGCCCTGGGCCGGGTTTCCAGCCAGAGAGGGTGGAGATTGAATAAACTCACAGACTGATGTTGGGCCAAGTGTGTACAATGATTTTGCCTGCAGATGTGGAACTGGAGGTACAGTGGCTCTGCAGCTGGCAGGAGTGAAGCAGAGCAGCAGCCAGGACCAGCTCGGGTAACTAAATATTATTAAATGTTAGAAATAGTTGCTCTGAGTTTACAAAGCAGGCACCTTGGCACACGGCCAGCTCTGAGATGCAGCTTTGCTGCCCTCCCTGTAAACCACATCCCACAGCCACTTGCTATTTAGAGCCAAACTGATCTCTGTGATGTTAGACAGAGAAAGCGGCTCAGCTTGCTTTGTAAGAAATAGGTCTGACAAATTATCAGAGAACTCAAAACACTATTTAGTCACGCTGGAGTTCTCACGTATGAGCGGCCTTTTTATCTTTACAAACTACTCACTCTGTCTGTAAGTGTTCCTACTGAGAAGCAAACCAAGCACTCCTAGTCTTCTCAGGCACATGCTCACATCTTCAGATGCATTAAAATGTCCAATGCAATAGGCTAGAAGCAATGTCTGAGACATTTTCTAACAGCTAACCAAAAATCCTTGATTTGCAAAGTGCCTTAAACAAATTGCTGCTTCTTGAGGCAAAAAAAGCTTGGGAATTGATTGCACATTTCTGTGTTATAGCTACATGCAGATTTACCTGTGGAGGTCATTTATCACCTCAAATAGCTGCACAATCAGAACAGATGTCTGGAATGCTAAAGGCTAATTTATTTTATTTATATTGTATTTCACAGCCTTTCAACAATTCTTTTTCCCCATGCCCCCCACTGCCATTTCTTTTTCATCTTACAAGCAAAACCAGAGTCACTAGTCTAGTAGCAGAAGCCTTCCAAAACCAACGTTCTTTTCATAATAAGTAGTAAGTCGTAGCTGTGCCATCCCTCAGTTTCTAGTATAAAACAGAGATGATAACATTTTCTTATTTATTAAAGCAGTTAAGATAAGTACAGGAAGAGGCGGAAACATTCCGATGTAATAAGACTGTGCAAGGCAAACGTATTTTCCTGCTGACACACCGCAGACAGAGTCTATGTTTCAGGAGTCTGAAAGCCACTGAAAATCTCCCACTTCCATGAAGAGTTTCCACTTCGAAAATCTTTGTGGTTACCCACATCCGCTGTAGATGAGATAAGAACTCATAAAGATATGACATCAACAAACTTCAAGAGGTAGCATTAATGTCTAGAGGAATGAGATCTAGATAAGGCTTTGATCTATCTAACTTTCAACAGGAATTGAAAGACGTGGTTACTCACAAGCCTTGCAATGACATAGTCCTTGGCATGGTTAGCCCAAGTGATGCAAGGTACAATAGCTGTGTGTCCATCCTGCTGTTCTGCCTGTGCTGCTTCCACACCTCTTCCGACCGCTGCTCAGCAGCATCTCTTGCAGCTCCATATTTCCCCAGAGCACTGCCTTCTGGAGAGAGCCAGACAGGTTCATCTGTACTGGAAATGTCAGTATAAAATTGATTACGAGAGTAGGGAACGCAAGAGTGGAGTCCCTTATCTCTCCTGAGTACACTGCAGGCTGTGTCCCAGGTCAGATCAGTGCATGTGATAAGAACATCAAAGCTCAGTAACAAAGCCCAGATGCTGCCTGGGGTGTCATGCAGTGAAATGCTTCCTCAACACCTCCACCCGACTTGCAGACTTCTGCCAGGCAAGGCAAGCTCTGGACATCTGAGGCCAAGCAACAGGGATTGCCAAAAGCAGAGACACCCCTGAAGCATTCAGAGTCTCGAGTTCAATACTTGAGCTGAATACAAAGTAGATCTTTGTCAGTCTAGATTGCCATTTGCTGTGGGATGTCAGCACTGACCTTTTTTGTGTCCTTTAGAGACTTTCTTGCTTTAAGCAATTAAACACCAGAGCTTTCATAATGTTCTTACTATGCTTCTTTATGAGTAGCCTCAGTACTCCTACATATGTGAAGTACTGAGATAACACATTCACTGTTATTTCAGCACTCAAATGATCCTTGTGCCTTCCCCTTGATTACTCTTCAATTCCTTCTCACTAATTTTGCCTATCAGTGCATGCTCTATTCCCAATTGATACTGCTTTTCTTCTTCAAGAAGACCTGCAAGTATCCACAGCCTCACACACGGAGTTAAAATAACCAGATTCAAGATTCATACTAAAATGACATCTTGTGGCCCACTTTGAAAGCAAAGCAAGCAAACAATACGTTTCTAGTTAGGTCAAAAGGCAAATGCCACACTGTCCATGCTAAAACATAGTGATTTATCTGAATCACCATTTTGAAAGAGCTAGAAATAGCTCAAAATGCTCCAAGATCTGATGCTTGGGCAGAAAAGAACCAAGTAGGATTCCGTCTAGTTGCTTTGGTGAGCAGTGTCTGTTCTTAAAAGTATTTTTGTACAGATGACAATAAGGCAGCAGATCCATTAATGAGAAGATTCCTGGTACCTATTTCATTGGGAGCATCTGATTAATCGTACAACTGGCAATGTTTCATTGAGCACCAGAAAACACATTTCTGATGGCAGTGGGGAAGGTGTCCTCTATTCTGGAAGATGTAATTTCAAGTACCACTTATTCCAGTTACATGCACTGGAAAGACCTCCTCATGGTGCTGCAGAGGCCTTTATCCTTAACAGGTCATCCTAGTGTGATTCTAACAGGATTTTCCCTTCTATGCTATTTTGAATACCTCGTTTGCCAGGCAGTCTCATACTTGCCTTGCTTGTTTCTTGGTAAAATTAAAGATGCAACCCTTTCAATGAAGTCTTAGTTTAATATTGAGAGACCCTGAGAAGCACCATGAGCTAAAACTACTCCTTCAGCACAATCACAAGCACAGAAGCGTGGTGTATCTGTGTATCTCAGTTCACTGGGATGTAGCTAGGCTGATATGGATTGTGCTGAAGCTACCAGCCCTCCTGTCATCCTGCACATCTGTGTGTTGAGTCTAAGCTCATGCCATTGCAATTATCTTTTATCAACTATGTCATGCATTTCACAAACCAGATCTCTGATACATAAAAGATGGTCTAAGATAAGGAGTAACTGTTATCACCTTGTCCTAGATAACTGCACACAGGATGATCAATTGCATTTGGCTTCAATACAAATGTCAAATCATCCTGCAGACCTCAAGATCTAAAGGTGCATTTTTATGGGATGACTTTAAGGAAGTTCTGCATAGTCCAGAGATATGACTAGGTGTGTAAGAAGCAAATAATGGAATTTGTCATTAACTGTTAACAAGAAGTGGTTGATCTGTCAGTGAACAGTTATTTTCACTGAGCAGAATGCATTGATATATGCACCTCAGCCACTTTATTGCATCCAGACAGAAGTTCTGTATAAAAACTGAAGCATTATTATAATTGTAGCTCACATTCCGGGAATGGGTAATGCAGAGAAATATCGGCATAATCTGGACTTTTCTCAAAAAGCCTAAACCGTTTTGTTCTCTTCCATCTTCTCAAGAAGATGATTTACAAGTAGTAATATATGGTTAAAAGGCCATGTTCAGCATCTAACAATAAAACATAAGCTCTTTGGTGGTGGCACACCAATTTCGGAGCAAGTTAACAAAGCTGTACTGCTGCCGGTGTTCCTCATTAAGAACTAAGAACAACGCTCTGTAATTCTCACCAACTATAAGACCTAAACACCCCCCCTTGTGGGCAAAATACAAAACACTACAAAAGTGATCTGACTTTTGGCCCATTGAAATAAGCAATTGTTTATGCTTTGAGCAATTCTGATACAGAATGGAATACTTCCATACACATAGATACAAATGTATGCATTCAGATGCTAAACATTTTCCTTGACACATATTCGTACAGCCACTCAGGCTTAATTCCCAAGAAAAAACATTTATTTGCAACTGTATCATGTAGTTTTGGGTCCACTCCACTGAAAGTGAACAGTCATATTCTTTGCTATCTTGTATTAAATAACTGTGATATGAGGTATCCCTGGGAACAACAGAGAAAGTGGTCAGCACTAGTTTTAAGACACATATTTCTATATCATGGGATAAGATTTATTACAGCAACGAATCATCACAAGTTATCTAACATGCAGAAAATTCACTAAATCTACTAAGAGACTGAGAAAACATTTCAGATAATACAAGTGTCTGAATGCTGGCATGTGTTCCCTTCTCCCACTGACTTCTATTTTTATTTGCTTTTAGCTAAAAGTCTTCTAGGGTTCCTTGGGGTTTGATCACATGACAAGAAGAGCACCTGATAAATTGCAAGGCTCAGTGCCGCCAAATAACACTTGTTTATGAAAAAGTTCATCATGTATGTGCCCTCCTGGGAAGGGATATCTGGCACTTTTTGCAGAGGATCCCCAGTTTCGTTTGAGAGCTCAGCTTGATAGCTCATTGCCACAGTATATTTAGCCAATGCACACCAGTTCTAGTGAAATTAAATATATATATATATTTTTTAATAATCATACTTTAACCTTTATGAAGTCACATTACTGACATTCCTTTCTTAGGATGCAGGGTCAAGTCTGTCTTCCTGACACCTGCAGCCCTCTCCGGTACAGGAGAATTGTGCTTTAGAGGAGATTTTGGCTCTTGAGGCCTTTTCACCACCTCCAGAATGTGTCACCTACATTGTTAGTGTGAGAAATTACTCACAACTGACTTAATGGTAGTGCTTAGACATACTAAGTAAATGGGACACTTGCCAAGGCATTAAGAGGTCACAGACTGGCAGTTGTGTGATGAGAGTGCATATCAGCTTGTACTGCCCAGATGCAGAAGTATGGTTTGTAAAGGTTTTATCACTGTTGTCAAAGCTATGCTCCTAGAGAAAAACTGATAATCAAATCTGGTGAAGTGGAATTTGCTGCAAAAGCTGTGTGGTAGCTCAATAAAGAACACTGTCATTTGAAAATACCTGCTATTTTGGAAGATCATATTTCAAACTCTGTCTTTGTCTTGTCTCAAATGTTTGTTTCACTGAACATGATCACATGGAAACACTATTGGAAATCTCTCATCTGTTTCAGATTTTCTGAAGATACAAACACACATGATTTTGCAGAAAGCTACAAAACCTTTCAATACACTGTCCTCACAGCAGGACCAACTCCAGCTTCTTTCCAGTGCGAAAACCTGGGTCATTCAAGACCCTACTGTGCCCAAAGAGGACTCCAGAATCTCCTTTAGGGTCCGGGCCAGTGCTGCTTCACAGCCAGCTCCAGGACACCTCCCAGAGCCCTTCTCCAAGACCCTCATCAGGTGCTAGGAAATGACACTGCTATGGGCCTCCTTTCTCTGTCCATTGCTGAAGGCCCGGCTTACATGGACACTTCCAGGCTTTTACCAGCAGTCACAGCTTCCCTAGCTACTCCAACTAAATTGCTGGGAAATGTTCAAGATTCCATTTGAAGAAAAGCTCTTGGACTAGGGATGCATTAGACCCAGGGCTCCCCAAAGAGCAGCGGCACCTCCAGAAAACCTTGCACATCACAGAAAATTGCAAGTGGGTTATCATGACCTTAGTTCCTAATATTTTACATTAAAGAGTTTTAATGATCATCTTTAGTGTCAATGCAAAAGACAGCTGAGATTATTTGTTGCTCTCTACACCATATTCAGTTCTTTTCTTTCATGAGAGAACAATTACATAGACCAACACTTTCAGAAGCACTTGATCTTGTTAGGAGCTCTACACATACCAAGAGGCAATCTGTGCACTGCTTCGTTTGTGTGTAGAACTTTCTCTCCCATTTGAAGTGTAAGCTGGGAAAAATAAACTGTCTTGAAAACACAAGGAACTGTCTTGAAAACACAGAACATGCAGACTTTGTTCTGAGTTTTATGTGGCCTCTATTAATATTATATATATGGTTTGGAAAATTATTTCAGAGCATTTATTATATATAAATTTTAGAGGAAAATATGCTATTCACCTAATGCACAGTAGCCCTTTGGAAAGGGAGTGATTCTCCCAATTCTTTTACATTTTGTTTGGGTTCGTTTTGTTTGTTTTGTTTTCATCTGGCTTTAAAATCAGAGGAAGATGGTTTAGCTCACATATTGTACTCAGACTGCACCAGTACCATAACTAATGTGAAAAAGACTGAAAGATCCCCTGAAGAATCTGTGTTCTGAGTGGTTGGGGTGGTGCAGAAAGACAAATCCCAAATTAATGCTTGTTTCTGAAGAAGCTCACAAATAAAAAAGAAGTCCATGACTGAATGCAAGCCAAGGGTACCTCCTGTTTTACTTACCCTGTTTGTCTAGTCTTCGGAATGAGGCAGTTATTTCTTCTTTTACATGGCTCAGAACTGACTGATGGGTTTTTAAGCTATATCTGCTCCTGGCATAGACCCCAGGGGAGAAGGATTCAGGAGGAGAAGAGGAAAGGCTAGCAGGGAGGCTGGGAAATGGTGCTGAGAGGAGAGCTAGAGGGGAAGTGCTGATGAAAAGGATGCCCCGAACAAGTGGGGAGGCTGCGAGGGTCACTCCTGGGGTGTGGAGGGGCAGAGAGCCAAGGCTGGGCTGGGCGGAGGGCGCCCCGGGGCGCAGCGGGCAGAGCCGGCTGCATAGCGGGGGGCGGAGGGGATGCTTGCGGAGCAAGCCTGGGGGATGCTTGCGGGGAACCGGGTGGTCATCTTGCAGGGAGAGGGGGCGTCCGGGCACAGAGGGCAGGGTGCTCGGGGGTGGGTGCCGGGGCCGGGCTGGCCGGGCTGGGTGCCGGGGCGGGGTGCCGGCGGCGGCTGCCGGCACATTCCGGGCAGGCGCACTGGGCGGCATTGCGAGCGCGGAGCCCATGGAGGTGGCGGGGCCGCAGCCGGGGCCGGGCCCCGCGACGGGGCCGCAGCCGGGAGCCGAGGAGATTGACATGTCCCTGGGTAGGTCCGGCGGGGTGAGGGTCCCTGCCCGGGCGGCAGGGTCGGGCCGCGGGCGTTCAGAGGGACCCGACCCAGCCCGGGACTCCGTGCGCCTCTTTGGCCGGTCCGGCACGGGGCTGATCCCGGCCCGGGGCTCCGTGCGCCCGGCGGGGCCCGGGGGTTTGTTTTGTGCTTGTGTGTGTCGCGGCGCTGTGGGTAGGGGCAGGCAGAGGAGCGTGGTGTGGCCCGGCAGTGTTCCTGCCCCGGGTGTGTCTGCACCTGATTGCGGTCGAACGGGACCGGGAAGGAAAAGGTGAAGAAATAGCCGGGGGCGGGGAGGGAGGACGGATCACGGGGTGCTTTGCTGGCAGCACCCCGTAACTTCAAGGGGGAGAATGTCAAGTGCCGCGGGTTGGGAGAGGCTTACGTAAATGAGCCTCTATTGAAATAAAGATATGAGACGTATCCTCGGGTATGCAGCCTATTTATAGCAGCCTGCTCGTGATGCTCGCCATTCCTCTGGCACTGGATATGTGAACTGTGCATAAACAACTGTCCTTTTATTAGCTCTGAAGGCCTGGACTCTGACGGTTGGATGATAGATCTTGGTGGATCTGCTGTGGAAGGAAAGTCCACCAGCACCTTTTATTATTGGGTCAGCTTCCTAACGGAAATCTTGTGTCATTTCTTTCCAGCAATGAGACACTTGTCAAGAATAGAAGATTTCCCACTGCAAACTCAAATTGATCCCTTGGCTGATGCGCCCTTATTTTAATGGTGCTGTGGGGATTTACAGCAATAGTGGGTCTTGAATGTTTGATTTAGCTTTTTCCCATGGTGTTGCACATCCTTTTTGCTGACAAGCAGTACTCCCTTTGCTTTTGCTCTCCCGTAGTTCGTCCCTCAGTCAGACCTCCTGTGTTTCACCTCTATATTCAGTCCAGAATACACCTTACTCAGGGTGGAAGAGAGAACTGGAGAAAAAGAGCCCTGGTGAAAAACTGAAACTTCTGCCATCAGGTGCTTGTTTCTGTGCTTCGAGATAAATTGTGTCTTACTCAATTTAGCAGTCACAGGAAACTGCAAGAGGTACTCTAAAGCCATCCTGATAGATCTAACTCTGTCTTGAGAACATAGGAGTACCTTAAACGACCTCTCAGAATTCCTTCCATCCTTACATAGTACTCCATTACATTGCTCTGTTGATGCCATCATACCTATAGGTGCAGAAGACAGGATAACAACTCAAACCTAAACAAAAAAAGACACTGGAAGGTGACAGACTGGGAACCTGAGCATTCATCTCCTCTGTGTTCCCAGCGAGCTCTTCCTCACACTGTAGATAGCCCACCCTTGGATGCTTACATCCACCTCCCCACAAGCAGGGATGCTGTCAATATGCTTCAAAGCAGCCTGTGCCCCAAATAGCATATGTCCCAAAGGCACACTTAGCTGAGAACATTAGTGTATTCGTACCAAGAACAGCCCCTCCCAGCGTGCTCCCTTCCTGGCAGACTTGATAGAGAAATCACAAAAGCAGTCACGCAGCCTATTCTTAGATCTGCTCTCACTTGTTTTCCCTGGGCTTTGTATTAATTTGGATACAGGAATTTCTTGATAGAAAATGACAAGTCACAGCGCTGGAGGTATGATGTGCTGTTCGCGATAATCACCCATTGAAGGCTAATGGCACTTTGATGCTTCCACTCCAGTGGTTTATTAAGGAGTAGCCACTGCTGGAGAAAAGGCCTGATTTGGACACTTCTTTTCTTGCTAATTTGTTGAATTTAAAACATTCTGCTTGGAGCTTAACACGTGTGACTTTATTACTTGCTAAATATTTTCTGGAAGGTTTGAGGTTAAAAGAAGAAGCTGTAGGAAAATATAAATTAATGAGAAGATGGTCCTTTGCCTTTCCTCTTAATCGGAACAGTTTGAATTAAGAAGACACCCCTGATGTCAGACCAACTCCTTGAGAACTTTGAGCTGTTTCTTGATAGAGCTCCGCATCTAAAAATGGTTTGTACTTGGTGCAGATACCTCAACTTCCAGTGCCATCTTTTAAAGAGTAAAAACACTTGTTCAGGATGGGCATGAGCTTTCAAAACCCTGACAGGTATAGTCTGGATACTGCAGGTAGATCATCACCTTCCTTTGTGTCCTTTGTGCTCTCTGTCATGAAACACAGCACTTCAGTGCTGCTCAGGGGGTGTGTGGCTGGGAAGGACCTGGGTGTTTGACTGGATCTGAACTGGTGAAGCACAGTGGCAAAACTTCCTTAGGAGAAATTTGTGTTGTCTTTTCATTGCTACTAAGATCGTTTTAAACCGAAAGTGTCTAAATCACAGGGAAAATAATTGGTTGTTTCATGCAGGCTCTGCACCTTGGGAGCTGCATTTGCATGGTGTTTTGCGAAGAAGGCGAGAAACATCTTGTAGGTCATGAAAGAACTCAGTACAGTACATTTTCAGAGCTGCCTAATAAGTTTGAGTGAGAGGAGTCCTGGGACACTGGCAGGACATCTCAGGTCCATTTTGCTGCATTTAGGCTGTTTTATAACCCTTTTGTGGTGGGGTGGCGATGAGGGCTCAGAGGTGCGATGCAGCTGTGCCTGGTCCCAGCATTTGTACTGCAGCAGCACAGAATCTGGCTGGTTGCTCTCCTTGTCTGCAGAGGGCTGTGCAGGGGTCCCAAAACATCCTAATGCTGCTGGCTGTGAGCAAGCATGGAAATCAAGTCGATGTGTTCAACGTGAAGCATGAGAGCTGTTTCCCTTGATGTTGTGCAGACCAGTCTATACAGGAGAACCCGTTTTGCAGGGGATATCAGGGATCCCTTGTGCAGTCCTCTTGTATTTGGGATATTCTCCCTTTCTGCTTCACCAGAGAACAGCAGAAGTGAAGAAGTTCTTGCTGTGTGGTTGATATATCCTTATCCAGCTGTTTCTAGGTTGGCTATCTTGAGTAATTAAGCAGGAGCATCTACCCCAGATAGTCAGAAGGACAAGAGTCAGGTCCTGAAGACTGTGAAACTTTAAATACAAAGTAGTGCTGATAATTGTTGTGCACGTTAAATCTCTGCATACTGTTCCTCAAGCCATAGACTTTTATGGCTTCAAGCTTTATCACATACCACTGAGGGCTAGAAACTTGCTGTGTTTTTTTTAAAGCACTGAGGAAAGACATGCAGGTAGCTGACTCCAGGGGATGGGAACTGAAAGGAAACCATTCTACAGCCTCCTGGTGGACCGTGAGTGTTTGCAGGACCATATTGTCCCCTTTGTTGTCAATCGCCCTGTACAAGTGAGATCCTTTCCACACAGCCCTGGCATCATGGCATTTGCTGCACCAAGCTTCCATTCTCTCCTTTGCAAATTTAGGAGCGAGGGGGACATTCATCTCACTTGTGTTTGCATGACATTTGAACAGAGTTTGTGTTGTTTATACATCAGGGACACGTCTTATGCAGGGTGTAGTGCCCCCATCCCGTGTATGGCAGGGGGAGCCTTTGGAGAGGCCATCACAGTGTGGGTGCACCCATGGTGCCCATTCTCCCCGCTTTGACCATCTCTCCCGCAGCCTCCCAAGTCACAGCTTCTCAAAAAAATATGTTTTCTGCCCAGTGCCAAGCTCCTGGTGCCTCTGCAAAAACATGTTCCCTTAAGCTTGTGAGTAATCTGCAGGATCGGATCCCTTGGTGGGACACGGGTCTGAAATCTCTGTCCTGCACATAGTGGATACATGCTGGATGGTAGCACATTCTTAAATAATTTGCTGCACTCTAATCTCCAGCCTGCAGGAGCTGAGTAAATCAATCCTATATTTTCTGAGCTAAGCTTAATCTTTTATTGTACAGCCAGTGTAGCTCACAGAATCACAAGCTCCATTTTTACTGTTGACAGTGGGAATAACTGTTGGCAGAAAGTGTGTGTTTTATGGGTTTCTCCTTTGCCATTTCGATCTAGATGACATTATAAAACGCCACAGGAAAGAGCAAACAGATGCCAGCGCCACAGGGGACAACCAAAGGCAGCAGGCCAAGAACAGAAATTCAGCGTACAGGTACGGGCGGCCCCGTTTCCGCGCCTGGATGCAGAGGAATTTGCAAGGTAGGTGAGCGCCTTGGAATGATGGAGGCCTGCCAAGCTAGAAAACACAATTTCGTAACAAAATACAGCTTTTAAGTCTTTCTCCTATCTAGTTCCTCTGTGCGTATGGATGTACTCGGGCTCTGAATAGCTTTTCTCTCTGCAACAATGGAATATCAGGGCCCTTTCAGAGCATAAATTCATGCATTTCTCTCCCTTCTACCCTCTCATGAATTACTAATTCAAAGTGACTAAATATCTATTCTCTATTCCCTTTTGGCTTTGCATATTTTAATTATGCCTCTTCCTAATACTCCTTTTTTTCCCAGAACACACTTAAATTACCCCTTCAGTAACTGTCTTTGATAGCTCAGTTATTGGAGCTAATTTGTTACTTTTGCCAACCATGCTATTTTTGTCATGAGTTTTTTTATAATACGATGTGATCACACACTAATCTATGTTTGGTTCCACTAGCTTTTATCTACAGAACCAAAGTGATCTGCTGCCTGAAATGCCATCTCTATCAAAATCTTACTTTTTTTTTTTAATTACCGCTAAATCACTTCGTTGAAGACTTTGGTGACATTTTGCAGCAATGTCTTTCCTTAGGGTGCTGTCAGCACATCAGGACAGTGGGATTGCTGGGAGCAGTCCTGCTTGTCTCCAATCTGCTTCCCACTCTCATGTTCTTGGTCTCCACCACATATTGCCTTACCAAGAATCATTCCGGTTCAAAACAGAATGATGATAATTGCCCTTTCCAAATTGTTTTTTCTGTCAAAAACACAGGCTTTGATATTCTTCCACACTCGAGAGACTACTGCGTGCAGAGTCAAATAAATCCAACAAAATATTTTTATTAGCTATTCCTTAGAAATGAAAACTTTTCTGTTCATTTATATATTTCTTTCCGCTAGTCTTAGTATTTAATAGGTTTTGAGTCTGAATTCAGCCCTGCCAAGGGCAGAGACCCACCATGTTGTGGGAGCTAATTTCAGTAGCAATTTTGGGAAGCTCAGCATAACTGGGAATTTAGCCCATAATTCTCTGGGAACTCATTTCACTTTGGTCCCTGCTGAAACACAGTCCCTTCTGGGCTGAGACGTGATAACCGTTATCAAAATGACAATCAAAACAGCCCAGCGCTGTAATGACAGAGCATGGAGAAGGGTATTACACTGATTAAGCCAGCAAGAGAATTTGTGCAAGTGAAATGCTGTTATCCCTCCTGGAATATGGCTTAAACCATCTCCCCAGTCGGGGAAAGATGATTTTTAATGGTAAGAAATTTGAATTTCAAATCTCCTTGGAAAAAGAGTCTGTCAGACATCAGGGCTTCTCCCCAGACTGGATTTACCGGGCAGAGGTGCCTCTTGGCCAACCCAGGTGTGCTGAGCACCAGGCTCTGAGCAGGTACCCCAACATCGTGGGGGTCTTCCCCAGCTGCTGGTGCTCTGGGGTTTTATTCAGATGTTCTTTCATTAATGAACACCTGCCAGACTTTTTGCAGAGATGGAGCCTCCTATGTGTTACACTTCAGGATACACATGACAGAGCGAGGACTTGGTTCCCAGCTGGCGTGCACGGGGTACCCCTTGGAGCCAATGGCTCCGTTGTTAGTTGTTTGCACTGGCTGCGACATGCCTGAGTGCACTCCCGAGCAGAGGCTCTCTAATATGAACTGACTGACCGGGGCATGAATTTCTGGTCTGGGCTGCCTTTTGCGTCAGTCCCTCACATCGCCCCGCTGAAATACCCAGGGAAGGCAGCTGAGCTCCGTCTGTCCTGCTGCAGAGGAGGTGTCCTCTCCAGAGTGCAGGAGAGCTGTCTTGTGGGGCTCAGTGGCCCATGGGCAAACAGACAAGGGAGAGGGACAGGCCCAGGGTGGTTGTTGTAGGGAATAAGAAAGAGAAAAACAAACTGTGGGGACAGAACCAGGAGGGAGAAAAGGGGCATTAAACACAGAGAGACCACATCTGGTTAAAAAGACACAGATGGCCAAAATTCAAGTGTTTGTTGGGAAAAGAACATTTAAACACCTGCACTTCTCCTGTGGTGAGAGAGCATGGTTTGCAAAGAAAATTACTGGCCCCACGGAGCCTGTGAACAGCATTGTGTTTTAGTGAGCGTTCCCAACCAGGACCGTGGGCCACAGGGAGTGAAACACCCCAATGTGCTGTTTGGGAGGTGCTTCCCATGGGCATGCCCTCCTGCCCTTCTTGTTTTAGGGCCAGAGCAGCTCAAATCATCTTCACCTGTATCCCAGTGTAACCAGCCCATGCTGGCATCGATGGGTGTCACACCGTGTGGCTGGAGCCTTCATTAATCACTGCAGTGGTGGCCCCTGACAGCAATGTCACCGCTGCCTCAGAACACTTCATTTCTAATTGCTCCAAGTCATTATAAATTGCTGTGATGTAGGAATCAATGGTATAGGATCAATACATGTGTCTAACTGCTCTGTGGTTTGTATCGGTGAGGTTCTGCTGTATGGTGCAGGGGTTTAACTGTGCTCTTGGTGCCCTCTCCCATGTACTGCTTTATCCCTGATTTATCCACCCCTCTGACTATGTGTGCACATTTCACTGGTATAGCAACTCGGAGAATGTCTGCTTCATTAGGACTACAGAAGTTTATCATGTGAAGTAATTAGGTTTTAATGCACTGTGCCTCCATCTGAGGGAGCGCTCTCCTCGTGCTCGACACTTTGGCAGACTTCAAAATCATAAACAGCCTTAGGGAAAAACGTAAATGCAAGATGGGCTGTGAGTGTATATGTACTGTGCAGGTACATAAACCAGCAGAAGGTACCCCCTTCAATATATGCAGTAAATAAGGATATGTCAAGGTAAATATATATATATATATATATATATATATACACACACATAGAAATTACAGTTCAGTCTTCACTTATCAAGTGCTATAATGTGAGCACTCAGAGCTATTTCAGGCTGCTGTGGGGTTGACTTCTGGATGCTCATGTAACTTGTGTACCTATATCAAAAGGATTTTCTGTTTCACAGCTCATAGCAATGTGAGCCCTGACAACAGATTGACAGGTTTCCTGATGCGAGTGTTCCTGCCTTTATTAGGAATCGGAATTATGGAATTCTTTTCTATATTCTTTCAAATCAAATGATGTGTTTGTCACTCCTGCATATAATAAGAATGTTAGTGAAACATTGGAGAGATAAATTATTTAATATTTTGCAAAATCAATTTACTTTTCTGGAATAAATTAACGCAATTCTTGCATCATTGTTTATATAGAGACTCCTGTAGCATATTAAGTTAAACTTGTAATCTATTTGCAAAATTGTAATCATAAATCAAGTTTTGAAGGATGCTAAAATAAGAGTTTATTTTCATAGGACCTAACCGTTTTAGAAGAGGGTTTGGACAACAACAATACAATCGGAGGCAATTCAGGAATACTGTGCCCGGTCCCAGGAGAAGAGCAGCTGCTGCATTAAATGGAGTGAGCCCTTTAAATCGCCAGGCATCAGCTCAAGAGGTAGGGGATAAGGAAGGTACAGCTGTTCCCAAATGTCATGTAGAAATCAGCTGGATTTTATGATCCTGGATCACCCCAAAGAGCAATCTACATTAAAAATTTACAGACATCTTTTATATGCCTGTGCACAGCATTTGTATGCATAGGTGAGTACAGACACATGCATATAAAATAGCAATTTTCCAGTTGGTTTTATAAGCTTATGACTTGGCATATTTTTACTGAATCGATTCCTATGGGTTTTACAAAAAAAGATTTTTATTTAAATGTGTTCTTAAAAGATGTAAAAGTATTTCCATAAAAACAAATTCCATGTCATCTCATGGAGGAGTTATGTTGAGATTCACCGTTATTTGTCCTTCACCCAATGCATTTTCCAAGGTTCAGTGAGGTCAAAGAATAGACTGTTGTTGACTTCAGGTGACTCTGGTTCAGAGACATACTCTTCACTAGTAAGTGGGGATCTCCCCAGAGACACAGATTCCCAGTGCTATGACAGCCATGGGTCAGATTGCCCACATTCTTCTGTATAAAATGCATTTTTTTTATTCATGGCTTTCACTTTTTCAAGTTTAAATGTTTAGACCACGTCTTTGCTCGAAAACACTTAAAAAAAAATAAATGTTTCATTTCATTTTTAAGCTATTTTTAAGACTCAGGAGATGGGATGGAAGGTACATGTTCATCACTAAAGTGATTCTTACAGCTTTGTTCTGAGTACCACTGATATTAAAGTGACTTGGTGTAGAAGGTGGAAATCAAGCAGGTAGATAGTCCTTTGTAAGAGGGAGTTGTTTTTTGCTACACTGATGGAAATCCACTCAATTAGGAGGTCACATATGCCCAGTAAGCTTTTAAAAAAACAGCAAAGTGGTGAACATGATGGCACATTCAATGGCTATGTCTGGGGGGTATAAATAAGAGAGCCCTAAACTGAGCAGGCATGTGCATGGAGAGTGGTTATTCCTGAAAATAAAGACTACAGTGACTCAGATATTGAGAGTGGCTGGGTATTAACAGAAAGTAATAAGCAGTTGCTAGGAGGCATAATTCTACAGTAGCTTCCATTTTACAGAAATAAACCAAGTGGGGAGAATGTGGAAACACATCTCAGTTAGTGGATAGTAACAGTGATGGTGGTTGTCCCGCAGAAATAAATGGGATGGAGTCTGTGGCAGTTTGTGTAGGTAACTGCAGGAGGACCTGCACTGCTGAGCTGTCTTCTGACGTGCTTCATGCTTCAGGGCTTGAACCAGGCAACTTGTGTGTCCAAACAAGAAACAGTCAATGGCTGAAAAGAAACATGAACAAAACTATAATGCTTGGTTTGTGAGAGGTTTGCTCTCTGTAGACTAATTTTTTGGGGAATTTCTGCACCATTAGAATGAAACGTTCTTCCTGATACTCATGCTTTCATGCTCAGGAGCTGAAGCACACACACTGATGGTTGACAACAGTGTATACTGAATCCAAATGTTGAGACTACAGCAACACTGCTTGATAGAAATATTCCTGTTGTAGATACAGGAGGCTATGGAAGAGACCAGGTTTTAATAGATTTAGCAAGGAACCACTTTCCCATCAAGAAAATATCAAAGAAGAAAATAAAAAAAAAAGCACTTTCAGCGCAGAGTTCTTTTGTTGCAAGACTGCAAAAGGAAAACTGGTTGGGAATGAGAATACAGGGAATGCAGAGCAACAGTGCAGGGCTGAGCCCGCTTTGAAGCAATTGCAAGTGGCACTGGACACATCCGAGAGCAGTGAGGGAACTGCTGCGGTGTCAGCATCACCCCCTGCACCTTGGAGCAGGCTGGGTTTTCCCCTAGACAGAGCCAAAGAAAATGCCAGATAAATGCACTGGCTTTTCAGACAGCGGCAGTCAGCGGAGGGAAGGACGGTTGGTCGTGTGCCGTTGCTCACACTCACTCCTTTGTTGTGCGAGGTTGCAGCACGAGTGGCAGCTGCTGAGCTCTTACTGCTCTTTCAGGGCAACAAGAACAACGATGCTTTCGCCAAAAGCAGCAGCAACGGGCAGCCGGAGGGACGGCGATGGCCACCCCCAGGCCCCAAGAGATTCAGAGCGGCTGCTGCCAGCACCAGTGCCCCAGTGAAAAGGTAAAATATTTTGTATTTTGGGCTTTTTTGGTTTTGTGTTTTTGACTCCCTGTGCAGCTCCTGGGGCTCTGCTCTTGGTCTGCACCAGCTGGGAAGGGCTACAGCCGTGTGCTAATGCAACGTGAGAAAAATACCCCTGGGTATGTTAGGAAAATACCTGGAAATAAAACAACCTTATGCTGATAGTTAATAATTCAGGTATTAGATGTCATTTTATTTTAGAAAGCATGGAAAATGTGACCTTTGTGTTTTTATTAAACATTTTCCTTGGTCACTTTGGTGAAAACTTTTGATGGGTGAAATAGCATTTATTTTCATGAAGACAGGAAATACAGATTCCAGCCATAAGGGATAGGCAGGGAGAGGGAGTCTGTCCTGGTGAGGGGCTGCAGGAGCAGATGCTGCACCGCGGGAGCTGTGGCAAAGGTTGCCAGGCACTGGGGACAGTCCCGGTTCTGGCTCATTGTGAGGAAGGAAGGAAGCTCTCTTGCAGTCCTGTTGTTCTCAGCTCTGAGTGGAGCAGGGACTGAATGACCTCCAGAGGTCTCTGCTGACCAGACTTTTTTCTATGATTTTCTTCCACGATTTTTTTTTTTTTTTAAATGATCAGAGTTGAGAACAAACAGAACCTGTTATTTCATTTGAGCAGAAAAATTAGTTCCTCGGAAAGTCTTCGCTGACAGAAAACCTGTTGGGCCGAACGAGTGAACTGTGTGGTAACACACAGCCTCATTTGCTTCTCATCCTGCTTTTTAATACCACACTGGATTACATATTTTAGCATAAAACTTTAGGAGAGACCTGCGACGATATTCGACCATGTCCTTTTCTCTCTTTTCCTATACCAGCAGGCCTTTCCTGCTAAAGAGGGGACCAGCGTTCCAGCAGAAGCAGGCGCAGCAGCGGTTCTCCAAAGCCAACTTTCAGAGAGGGGTCAGTATTGAGACATTTTTTCTGTAACCTGCTGATGGTGACAAGCCTTCCGTTCTACCAGCTTTTGCCCAGTTGGGTCTTTGCTTCCAAAAGTAACTGGGGGAGATGGATGATTTTTACAATTAATATGTTCTGAGGAAAGTACAGGCAACTTGTAATGTAGCTTAATATTCTGGCAGCTGGAAAATAAAGCCTGAAGAGGTGATAAAAGTGAACCTTACAGCTTATACAGCAGCACAAGCAGGGCAGAGTAGAGCCACCCCATACACATCCTGTGCCAGCAGGAAACCCAAGATTAGCAGATTCCTTGACAACATGCAATGAAAGGGCTATTCAGATACACCAAATGAAATAGTGGAAAAGGAGTCATGGTTTCTGAGAGCTAATTCTTGAAGTATTTTTTTTTTTTAATATATTTCACAGCAGATGGATGCTAATAGAGAAGGGAAACCACCAAGGAGGAGAAGGTAATTGGTGAACAAAGGCACGCTGCAAACACGACGTGCTCTTTCATGCTCGAATCGAAGCTGGATACATCTCCCTGTCTCGGCAGGTGGCAAGTGAAGCCCAGCCCTGGAGCAGTTCTGACGGTTTCTGTGGCTAATCCCCAGGCGGGCCAGACTGGCACGTAAGTAAATGAGATGATTTGTTAGGATGCAAGCCCTACAAAAGCCGTTGCCAATCCCTTTAGCATTATTGCAGCTTCACTTCTTCTATAATGAGTGCACAATGAATGGTTCAGACCAAAAATGGTTAGCAAATGATGTCTCGTTCCCTTCCCGGCATATCTGAAAGGAAGTGGTAATTACCATACAGCTCGTTCATTATCTAGAGTGAGGAGAAATGAAAGTGCTGGCAGCATGTGGGAGGTGGCAGGCTGGTTGTGCTCACTGTGGGGTGTCACAGGGAAGAACCCATGCACCCTAAAGGGACGTGTGATGCTCAGTGTGTAAGGGGAACGTGGGGGCTGGAAGGGGATGGCTTCACCTCTGGGCTGAGCTGGTGCAGCTGTAGGACCCGGCACCCAGCTAAGGGCAGAAAGGAGGGTGAGTGAGGGCACTTGGCATCTGCTGCACACAGAGAGCACCCCAGGATAGACTTGATGTGACACAGTCCCCAGTGCTGGAACTCTGCCCACACAGCAGCTCTCCTGGCACCCTTTACACAGAATCACAGAATGGTTGGGGTTGGAAGGCACCTCTGGAGATCATCCAGTCCAACCCACCTGCTAAAGCAGGTTCACCAGAGCAGATCACACAGGAATGTGTCCAGGCAGGTTCTAAATGTCTCCAGAGAAGGAGAGTCCACAGCCTCTCTGGGCAGCCTGTTCGAAGGCTCTGGCACCCTCAGAGTAAAGAAGTTTCTCTTCATATTCAGATGGAACCTCCTGTGTTTCTGTATGTGCCTGTTGCCCTTCATCCCGTTCTTGGGCATCTCTGAAGAGAGTCTGATCCCATCCTCTTGACACTCACTCTTGAGATATTTATAAACAATTATAAGGTCTCCTCTCAGCCTTCCCCAGGCTGAACAGACCCAGCTCTCTCAGCCTTTCCACATATGAAAGATGCTTCAGACCCTTCATCATCTTTGTAGCCCTCTGCTGGACTCTCTCCAGTAATTCCTTGTCCTTCTTAAACTGGGGAGCCCAGAACTGGACACAGTACTCCAGATGTGGCCTCACCAGGGCAAAGTAGAGGGGGAGGATAACCTCCCTTGACCTGCTGGGTCACACTTTTCTTAATGCACCTCAGGTACCATTTGCCTTCCTGTCCACAAGGGCACATTGCTGGCTCATGATCAGCCTGTTGTCCACCAGGACTCCCAGGTCCTTCTCTGCAATGCTGTTTTCCAGCAGGTCAACCCCTAAACTGTACTGGTGCCTGGGGTTATTCCTCCCCAGGTGCGGGACCCTGCACTTGCCTTTGTTGAATTTTGTCAGGTTCTTCTCTGCCCAGTCATCCAGCCTATCCAGTCTGTTCAGACTGACCCAGGCTGCTGTGAGATACACTATGGGACATACAGGGCATGCGGGTATCTCCTTTACTCCTTGCTGGCTTGCAGACGATAGGAAGTGAGCTGCCTTAGCATCCTCAGTGACTGCAGATCTGTGCTTTTCCCAGGCCCAGATCCAAGCGCCCGTTCCTGCGACGCCAGAGGCCCCCGCCGCACACAGCCAAGCCCCAGCCCAAAGGAGTGCCGCTGAGATTCAACTTCCGCGCAATGGCCAACCAGGTAGAGGATCATCGACGGGACAGGCAACACCTTGCACCCTGCAGCAGCCCTGCCACTAAGCTGTTAACATCACGCTCAGGTTTTTGGGGCTGCGAGTTGGGTTTATCTCGCATAACCCGGGAGAAAAGTCCTGTAGCCGTGCTGACTGGGCTGCTCACAAAACTGGAGGCGCCTGAGAAGACTGTTCAGCAACTACAAAGTCAGCCCAATTTTCCCCAGTCTGTTGGCACCTCTTGGCCTGTCCATGTGCTTGCCCAGAGCAGGGACATGCTGCTTGTCAGCAGTCCTGGCCAGGGCGGACTGTTTCACTGTCAGTGCTCCCCACTCCTCAGAGACACATGGCACTTCTGGGCTTTGCTCTCTCTTTGCTTTGGTGACCTCGGTGCCACATTTTACACTGAAGTATGGTGCAAGAGCCCTGGGGCAGGTCAGAAATCCTGCTCCACCTTCTTCATTGCCAGCATTTCTTGTCTGGATGGTTTGGTTTTACTTGATGCCTTGTGCTCAAATGCCATCTGCTTGCTCCTGTTCTTGCCAAGGACGCCCGGTGTCTTGGGGCTGGGCGCTGCTTGGAGGTTTTCCAGCCGCACACAGTCTGTCAAGCTCCTTGTCTCCATGTGCTGAGTGGTTTAATTCACTAACTGGCTGCAAAGCACCGTCCTGACTGATGGGCTCTAATCAATACCCCGCTACAGTTTGGCTGTGCTTTGCCATGAGACATGGGACTGACTCACTCTCCGTTTCCCCTGCAGACCAGCCTGACGCTGGATGAGAGGTTCTCTGGTCTGAGGAATAAGAGGCGCTTTACAGCAGCCAGGAGCACCGGCCGGAGGGTCACCATGCCTTAGCACCACGTGCTCATTACAGGGACTGCCCAAAACAGTCCAGGCCCCATAATGGGCAGCTCAATAAAACTCAATGTATTTCCTCTGAGATAGCTAATTTGGCAATGTGCCGTCTCCTTCCTTACACGCAGAATGAATGAGTGATTTCGGGCAGAGATGAGACAGGAGTTGAGTAGGGGCCAGAGCACAGGGCAGGTGTGACATGAGCAGGGTGGTGGAGGAGGGTGAGCTGAGATGGATTTGCTGGGAGCGCTGTGCCGAGGAGCTGTGGGGCTGGCACCAGCCCTGCTCCCCTGCCAGGGCACCCTGTGCTGTCTGGGGTGACTCCCAAGAGGGAGGGGGGACCAGCTCCAAGCCATACCTGTGGAGCCTTTCCTGTGTTGTGCCATGGGTGGGACAGTGTTGAGGACACTGTGTCTGCCCACATGGGATGCAGAGCAGGGAGCAGAGCATCTGCAGGGCTGAGGGATGTGTCCCAGCAGTGGCACTGGTGGAGATGCTCCAGCTGCTTGTGTTCCCCAGCATCCACCTAGTTGCCCAATTTGTTGTGCGTGCAGGGATGCCTGCACAGAGGTTTGCAGTGTAAGACCCCTTCATCCTGAAAACGTTCTCGCTCTGCCCCGACAGTCAGGCCTGAGCACCTTGTATTTCTATTTGGTTTGCTGTGCTGTTCTGACTGCTGCTGCTGGCCTGGTTGTGGGACAGGGTGAGACGTGCCGTGCCACCGGAGTGACTGTCCTCGGTGCGGAGCACAAACAGGCAGCGCCAGCCCAAATCAGGTTTTCCAGTGCTGCAGTAGTTCTGCATTAGGGATTTCGTAGTTGCAGCTCCACCTGTGCTCAAAGCACTGGTATAATCAAACTAGGAGCTGCAGAAGGGAGGCCAGGATCTGCAGCAGTCTGATAAACATTGGCTGAGATGTTAATGAGCTGGGTCTAGACATTTATTAACAAAGTCCTGCACCAACCGTGAGTCAGTGATCCATTCTCCACCCACTACTGCAACCCGGCACCGAACACACTGAACACAGCCTGTTTCTGAGCTCTAAGCTACAGTTATTAAAGTAAATATTTGATAGGCTGCTTTACATTGTACACGAAGTGTCTTTAACAAGAGACTGGACTTGGTATTGGTTTTATAGGAATGTGTGAGATGTTGTTAGTTGATGAAGCAGTGATGTACGAGTTCAATGCACTGAATAAAAAACTAACTTGTCAAATGTCATCTCCGTTTATTTCCCTTCCTTTGACAGCCTTTTGGGGGGATGTTCGGTCTCTCAGCATGGCGCTGTGGGACACAGCACCCGAGGCCACATGGGGGAGGCCATGGTCCCCATCAGTGCACATCCGTGGGCAGAGGGGGA
This sequence comes from Patagioenas fasciata, assembly GCF_037038585.1. Taxonomy (NCBI): domain Eukaryota; kingdom Metazoa; phylum Chordata; class Aves; order Columbiformes; family Columbidae; genus Patagioenas; species Patagioenas fasciata. The sequence continues at coordinate 19,871,739 of NC_092530.1, forward strand.
CAGGCCTGGCCACACAGCAGTTTGCTGCTCCAAAGCTGACTCCAAAGCACAGCCAGAGCAGTGACAGGTTTTCAATAAGTATTTTGTAAAATCTTTACTGTGATCTCTTGCCTGTAGTGTTATTGGCAAAATTATCAGAGCAGACCTGACTCCAACTATATGCAAAGTGAAACAAATGCAAATTGACTTCCAGGTTAATGAACTCAGGAGAAGGTATCATCCCTTCATTCTGGATGTCATGGAAGATAAACAAGAAGTGCTGTCACAAATGCCAATATCCCTGATTTCAGCTGCACCTTCACTATAAATATTGACAAAAGATGGTAGACTCGCTAAGAAAACCTGGTCACCCCTTAAACTAAAGGGATGGAGTCTTTCAGTCCTGAAAGAACAGCTGACTGTGCAGCATCCCCGTGGTGTTCAAAGCGCACCCTTATACTATTCTCCAAATACAAGTTTTTCAGCAGTCTGCACCTTATATTTTTTTAAGTATTCTTTAAAATAAAATTGAGGGTTTATTAATAAAAACTGCACTTGTTTTCTAGCTTGATTGCCCCCCAGGGTCATGGGACTGCATGCACAGTAAAAGACAAAACAAGCTTTGCACAAAAGGGCACTGAATTTATACGTAGCAAAAAGGTATAACCATTGTACTAAAAACATATTGGGAGAGGGCACAGAGTCAGTTCACTCCAACAGGCATAAAATACCCCCTTCTGCCACAGTACTAAACCCACAGAATAATCATCTCTAAAATTATCCCTGCTGTCATGCACAGGGAGAGCTGCTGCGCAGAGCCCAGCAGCTTTTTGGGCAGGGTGTTTCTGTGACGCAGCTCAGTGTCTTTAACCATCGCTTGGGAGATTTGTTTGTCCAGTTGTGTTGTCTCTTATGGTTCCTGTGGCAGGGTCTGGTGCCACACACATCCCCTACCCAGACGATGGCAGCAGGTGGCTGTTGGCTGACACATTGCTGGGACAGCTGCTCTCGGGCTGGGGCCACCAGGAAGGGGCAGCTATTGCAACCTGGAAAACAGTTTTACTCTTATTTCATTCGGGCCAGCCAAAGTGATCTCCAGAATAACACCTCTGATGGTATCCAAGAGGTTTAAAAATGTAGGAGCAACTGCACAGGATGAGTCCCCATAGTGCATCCCAGGGGAGAGGGGACACCAGCACCTGTGTGTCACCCCAGTCAGTCATTACACTGAACTCACAATGCGGATGATTTCTTTCTTCAGTCACTTCAGTCATTGTGTTTAACAGCATTTGGTGGGGTTCTCTTCCACTGTTGCTTTTTGCTGTTCGTTTTCTGTCTGCCTGTACCTCCAAAGGCCAGCATTACAAGTGAATATTCATTCCCTTACACTCTTTGCAAGTTATAGACCCGTGCTGTGTACTCCCTTGCTTGCTTCCTTTATAGAAGAGCCTTGCTGTATCTACTTTTCCACTGCCTGGAAGCTGATCCATCCCTCTGGTCACCTTTGTACCTTTTCTAGCTTTGCTACATCTACTAGAGACAGCAGAGATGATATTTGAGATGGATTTATAGGGAAGCTCTGCTTTGTTTTCTGTTCCTCTCCTAGTAATTCCTAACATTCCAGTTGCTTTTTAACTCAGAATAGCCTCTTGGCGTAGGAAATGGTTAGGCACATTTATATTGGTTTAATGAAACATTAATGAACGTTTTCTGCAGAAACCAGTCTGGAAGGCCACGTGTCATTGGTAGAGAGGGCACCTGGAAAGGCTGGCTGTGAGAGGATGTGCCCAAGGGTCCAACTTTCCCATCTAAGCACTAGCACTGATGTTTGGTATTTTCTTAGCTGTGCATAGGATGTCTGGTTTGATGCTAAAAGTGATCTTTAATGAGCTTAACAGATAGGGGGTAGCAGGCCAGCTTTCCCTGCAAATTTCCCCGTTTGTCAGTTCTTGCCAATTTTAGTGTCGTATGACCAGGAGGAGATGTGCATCAGATTACTCCCCAGGATTTTGGGGCATACATATTGCCAAGCTGGCACAAGGCAGCGTCCCAAAGTGGTGCCCCAGGACAGCATGTCAGTGCGGGCCTCAAGAATAAAAACATGTGGTTTGGGACAGACCTGTTGGTCAAATTCATCCTGGTAACAAAGCAGCAGCCAAGGCATCACAACCAGGGACCAACAGTTTCTCCTGCTTTGCATGGCAGTCCTTGTGCTGGGATTTGTCAGATTGGCTGCAAAATAAAATCACCGCCCAGACTCGAAGGTGCAGGGGGATGTGTTGGAGGAGATGGAACCTACTGTCAGCAGCAGGAGTTGTTCATTTTTAGGGGTCCTTGGAGGAGGGATTCAGATAGATAGAAACTACAGGCAAAATGTTTAAATGGAAACCTGAGATCCAAACAGCATCTCAGGCACTGCGGTTCCCTTGCGGGCTGGAATAAACTGAGCTACAAGCAGAGCATTTGCCATGCAGCAGCTCAGTAGCAAAGACAGTCACAACAAGCTGAGAAAAGACACTCAGATCCCTAGGCTGAAATGTGAGGGGTGCCCCAAACTGGACCCCAGACAGCAAAACAACCTGGAGGAGGGAAACAGTCTGTGGAAGGTCAAACGGTACTTTATCAACTAACTTATTTCTGAACAAATCAGCATGCTACCTGAGCACAGCACTAAGTGAGAAAGGGATATAGGCAAGTGCTACAAACCTGAAGGATTTACCACAGTTTCATGCGGATCAGAAAAACTAACAGCATCCCCCAGACCGCACTGGGCAACCCCAGCCCCTCCAGTTGAGGTGTTGAAAAGGGCAGAATGCCCTGTTTTCATGGTTAGCCTTACTCCAAACCAGTGTTAGCTTTGTCAGGAACCCACACTCCATGATAGGTGCAGAAACTTGGCTCCATTTAGCACCCTGGAAAAAGGATAGCCTCTTCCAGAATCTGACTAACAGGCCTTTAACTTCCATTAGCAATACAGAGAGTTATTTTTCCCCATCGCAGGTTTCATTCACTGAAGTTTGATTCCCACTGTTCATCTGGATCAACTCTGACCGTTTTTATAGGCAACATAACATAAAGTGCTAAAATGAGGAAGCAAGAGGAATAGAAAAATCAGATTTGGGCTTTATCCACTCAAGATCAGAGGTTTAGGATTTAGCATTAAGCCATGTCCTGAAGCAGATCTTTCCTACCCATGTCAGGATGGTTGCCAGCTCTCACGATTTTACTGGAAGTCCTGTGATGTTCAATGGTGCAGTTAAAACCCCAGTTCCTGAAGGCAGGTCAGAAGGTGAAAATCTTGGCTTGCCTATATTAAAAAGTCAATTTGCAATGCTCTGGATGTGCGGGAAAAGCTGTGACCCAAGAGTAACTTAAAAGCTCGGGCATCAAATGCCAAAAACACAAGGAACTTCTTAATTTTTTTTAAAGTGTCATGTTTCCAAGTCAACCTCATGATACTTGGAGCTTAACTCGTGACTCTGAAATGCTCAGAACACACTGCTGGGCCAGAAGTAATCCACAGTCACATCTCATTGTGAATGAGAATCTCTGGGCCACTGCCAGCATTTGGAGACCTTTGTCCCCGCATCCTCCGTTGCGGCAGCACTTTGTTGCTCTGCAGCAACAGCCCCAGCTGGTTGCAGAAGCTTGTATGCCTGAGAAACATAAAATTTGCTCTTTCCATAGGTCAAGACTGGAGAAGAGGATGTTCTCTAAAACACACCGGGCTGTTACTATTGACCCTCATCTTGCCAGACTCCATGTGGAAGATGACAGGGTTTAGGCTCCCTGTGCCGTCAGATAAGCAAGGGCACTGTCACTCCCTGGCCACCCGTCCCTGGAGACCGAGGATGTCCCTGACCCTGGCTGTGGATGTGGGATGTGTACTATGGAGTGAAGATGGGGTGTGGTGATAGGACGCCCAAGGAGAACCCAGGCTGGGGTGAGAAGTGAAGCCAAGTGCTGAGAAGGGAGGGAGGCTGCTTAATTCTGCCTTTGAGTTTGTTTGCAGCCGGTAATGTCTTCCCCAGCTGCTCCAGGAATAGAGCTTTTTGTCATTCTTGACAGAGCATTCATAAACCTCGTAGAACCTGCCGTGCTATTAGCAATGCCACGAACAGGTGAAGCACTGACATATTTTGTCCTCCCAGTGACTGTCACTGGTGAAATAAAGGGCTACCAGAGCCATGGGCTTTGGCAACCCACAAGCACCTACGGGACCTGGGGCAGGCAAGCTCTCCCTCTGCCATGGTGCATCCAGCACCCCCTGCTCTGAAGACCCTTTGTAGATTTCATTTTCCAGCCTAAATGAGTTTGTGGCCATCTCTACCTGTTCTTGAGTCAGCCTTATCCTCTGCTGAAATGGCTTTCCTGTCCCTGCTGTCCTGTGTCTCCCCAGGAGTGTACGTAGGCAGAAGTCCCTTCCCAGCCTGAATTTTTATGAGCACCTGCTGTTGCCTTTTTCAGCACAGTTCTCCCAGCCCTATTAAGAGCTCTTCTCAAAGCCCACAAATGGAAAATTTCCAGTCCTAAAATCCTCTTCTCAAATGCTCCATAGCTGAATAAGCTGTCTTACCTATGAGATATGAGGAAGGCTACTGCTGTACCTGGACAGCCCTTCAGTTTTTGAATTTTTCAGAGCTTCATGCAAAACCCATCGCCGTTGATGCTCTGGCAGAGCACCAAGAGCTTCATTCACTGAATGGTGCTCCTGCCACCATGTGTGGACCTCACACCTCTGCTGTGTTACATCACAGGGTGCAGCTCTGCTGGGGGAGCACAACCACATCATATCACCAGTCAAGACAGCAGTATTTAATACCAGCCATTTCTGCATCACACTAAGTCATTGCCAAGGAGGTATGTGCAGGACCTCCTGGGTTTCACACCTCCTCTGGGCCTGAACAGAGCACACTTCCTAAATTCAGATTTTCCCCCTGCCCTATGCCCAGCACAATGATTCATCTGTGCATTTGCTTAAAGGATTTCACTGTCAACCAATCCAAGGTTTCTTTGTTGACCACAGTTAATTTTGGTATGCAGAAAATGCCTGAGTAAAGACAGAAATCTAGCTGCAGTTTCAGTATATGTGAGCTGTCTGCTATATATTAACAATAGACTAAACAGCTCTTGTCAGTTGAGTCCCAGATTCCATCACTACAGTTTTGCAGCTATAACACTTCGGAGATACGGAAAATAACTTGTGAAAAACCTCACCTGAGGAAGGAATGAGCTGAAACGTCCTTGGAGGTCTGGATCTTCTCTAGTAACTATGAGTATGCAGGAGCCTGTGGGTTTCTGAGGCCCGCATGGATTCCAGCTAGGGAAGAAAATATGGTTTGACAATCAACAAACTTGGGCTACAAGCATGGCTGAGGGTTTTCTCCCTGTAGGAAAGACTGGGGTCAAATATCTTTATTTGCATATTAGTGGTGATGGAAGTTCCTCATGTGCAATGAAAAGAGAATGCAGTCCAAACAGCTAGAGACTAGAACAAGATGGATTTTTCTTTTTTTTTTTTTCTTTACACAAGCTTCTAAATTGTCCAGAACTCGCTCCTTTTTCTGAGAAACTTCTGTCATCTGCAAAAAAATTGATTAATTCCACCTCAATACAAGAATGGTGCAGATTCATCTGGGATCTCAGTTCCCGGAGACAAAAAAAACCCCCAGCCCTTTAAGAGTTCACCAGTTCTACACAAGGGGAAAAACATATGTCTGCTCCCCTTGCTGATAGTGATGAAAAGGGGAAGAACCATCAGGAAAGTGCTCTGCTTGGACCTCAGCATCAAACAGCTGAGAAGTGTTGGGGAACATAGAGAGACTGCAAGAAGAAGCGAAAAAGAGACAAAGCCCTGTGGGAACTGCCAAGATCTCTTTTTCTCAGGGGGGACTGGCACAAATCTCACCTCTTTTGCACATCTGTGGTCCCTGATCACCTTCTCCAAGGCTAGGAAACCCTGGCAGTGGGAAGGAAGCTGGTGAGACGGAGGCATTTTGCACCTTTCTACTGCCATGAAATGCTGGAGGGTGCATCTGAGTGTTGGCCAAGTGCCAAAGACACTCTTGTTCCCAGGGTCTCCTCGAGCAGGGGATCCCCAGCACTGTCCAGGTGTTTGGATGACCAGCACCCTGATTGCTGCAGCTCATGGCTTCAGTCCCTGCTAAGAAATCCCAGTGGTGAAAAAAACCCAGCATTTTGGGTTGTTCTATTTCTACAGCAATCCAGACACACACCATCAGACCCTGGTATGGCTATGCCTGATCTGATCCTGGAGTTGTCCTGGATTTACTGGTAGGCATGCAGAGCCTCATTGGGTGCAATGGATCTAACATTGCACGCAGAAGCGCTTTGATTCATGCTGTTAAATGTGCCTGATCACAAATCTATGATGCAAATGAACACCACAGCATTTCTGGAAGGAAAAGGGACTTCTGTGTACTGCATACAAGATGTTCTGGTGATGTATTTATATCAGCTCCAGCAGTGTTCATTAAAATAGATAGTAATTGCAGCACTTTTAAAGCAGGGCGATTAACAGAATGTAGCCGCAAATAGAATGTGAAAATGTAGCAATTTCCACTCAGCACCTAGCTTTAATGTAAGATTTTATCTTCTAATTAGAACCTCTGATAACATCTTCCTATGTGTGGTTGTCTTTGCCTGAAAATAGGCTAGGTGGTACAGATCATATATATTTAGAGAAGCAGATTTTTATATCCATTTCAAATTACAAGCTGGTTCTCTGCTGAGATGTTCTTTTACTAGGCCCAGACAGGAAGAAAATACTCAAAATGTCACGCACTGCGGGCTAACTGGTATACTGGTGGGGTAGGCTGGATTTCTCCAGGTAGCCATGCAGAGCCTAGGCAGGGCCGGGGCAGAGTTTTTGCTCTAATCTGAGCTGTCATGACACACTCTGTGTTAGAAACAAGCTCTGCACAGACAGTGGTGCACACACGCAGCTGCTGCCAGCACTTCACCTCCTTTAATTAGCTCTCTACCTCCTCCTTTGCTCTCACTCCATGCCCTGTATGCTGTGAGGACCTTGAGACCTCTTTAGCTGCTGTGCAGCAGCTCCTTGCTCCTGAGTAGAGCTCAGTCCCAGCTCTGGCACAGTGCTCGCAGCATCCTGGTAAAGGCAGAACCAAGTTCATGGCATAAAAGAGTCCACGGCTGCTGCCCACCATGGTCTTGTCAGGGCCATGCTCACCAGCCCAACCCCTGCCACAAAGGATTTCACTGTGCTGGAGCCATCAGAGCTCCATTCCATCCTGAATCAACGTGCAGAAAACCCTTGAAGAAGTCTCCAGTCCAGCACTCACTCCATCTATCCAGAAATCTTTTGTGTATTTGCCTGGTTGTTGGTTTATACCTGGGTAATTTCCTTCTCATCTGAGCTGCTGAGGACCTTGGCTATCTCAGGGCCACGGGCAGACCCTCTGTTATCTCAGCTGCTGGCATCCTGCTTTGCTCAGCCACACACAGCAGCAGCCTCCAGCCACCACAGAAAGCTGGAGGGAGGTGGAGCTGAGAAAGAGCCTAGAGCTGCTAAAAACCAGCTCACAGTCATTCATGATTCCCAAAGATGTTTCCATCAGAGACAGCTGGCTGGCTGGACTGTAGGGCTGTGGAAGGTTATTGCATGCCAGACCTACACCACTTGATATCCTGTGATAAAATGCCAACAAAACAGTGTTTTTCCTTGAATTGTTTTCTTTGAATGCCCTCATGTGGGTCTCTAGGAGCAGCTAGAAAGCAGCCATCATCCACAGATAAAATCCTGACAGATGACAGTTAGAACCAAGAAAGAGAATTCTGGATTTCATTCAAATATTAAAACTGATCATTTTGGTGGCAAAGATGGACAAATTATGTTTTCAGTTGTTCAGGTGAATCTGCCTCTGGTTCTTGAGGAGAACCAGAAATGTTTTCATGAAAACGCTGTGTTTCATCAAGAAGCCATCACTGCTGGGAATAAGGGAGGTAAACATTTTTATGGGAGTTATTTATTACATACCAGTGTCCTGACAAGATAGGAGACATTTAGTCTTTTTATTTCAGGTTCTTTTGTATACATTAAATCAAATCTCAGAACCATTCAACAATTTATGGGCTCCTCTGCCCATCGTATCAGTCTCTGCAGGTGCCACTATGACAGGTCTCCCTTCTAACAGTTGCTATTGTCTGTACCCCTTTGTCCTCTCCTTCCTGATAGCTGCTGGCAACTGTAAGATGTAACTCTGGATGCGGTGAAGGAAAATCTTCGAAAGGTTTTCCAAAAATAGTCAGCAAATTATAGGAGTTAATGTGACCTGCAAGTCAGGGTCAGATGGGCTGAGAGAGGCCCTGCTCAGAGGTGCTGCATCATTTTGCAGCAGCAGTGAATTTCATCCTGCCCGAGTTTGGGTGAACATCTTGCAATGTGCAAAAATGATCAATGATTCCACCCACAGCTACATGACCCTTGCATTTTGCACAATTCAGACCCAAACATGCACTGCTGAGTGCCGGTTGGCCCTTTGGGCAAGCTCCTGCATTGCCAAACTGCAGTGAGGGGCTCCCCTGGAGTGGGGGCAGGATGGGGGGGCACCACTGAGGGTTGGCTGTGGGGCCAAGGAATATAGCTCGTCTGTTTCTATGGGTGACACATGACATTCACAGTCCCACAGTCACCTGTCCCTGTGCCTGCTTCTCCCCAGGGTTGTGTGGTACCTTCTACTGGTGGATGAGCAGAACATCCAACTCTTTTGTCTAAAGACAGGTTAAGAGACATGCGAGGGGGGTCCCATCTTTCCCCCTACTAGCAGCGGATCTGCGAAGGACTATGCAGCTCTGCAGAGGAGAAGGCAAGAAGGGATGTGAAGAACATATTTTGGGTCAGGCACTCTACTCTTAAACTGGATTTGGTCTGCATTCCTTTAAGCTCTGCAAAAACCTGGGTGGCTCTCTGCTTTTCTAACAGCACTTGTACTTTTTAAAGATATTAAAATAGGTCTAACCATAAGCACAGATGTACAGACAATAAGAGCTTTGCATGTGTCAGAGTTTCAGGACTAGATCCAATTTTTGTGGCATTTTAAGCCATATTCAAACAAAAACATTTCTGAATACCAACTGGTCAATTCTCTTTGGTTCAGTCTTGCTGAGTCAAATTAATCATGTTTACTAAGCTATAGAAATGCTTGATAAGTTATTTCTCCCCACTCCTCCCTTTTTTTTTTTTAAACTCAGCATTCCCAGAAATTGCCGGTTGCTTTTTAAAACAACTGACAAAGTAAAACCCACACAATGCAAGAGAACTAAAAGATAGTTCCACATGCTGTTTTGCTCAATTTGCTAAATCGCATTAGCGCTGTCAATAAATTTCTACTCCCTACCCTAGAAAGTTACAACATCTCAGCCTTCTGTGTTGTTTGCTTGCATTTTTTTGTAAGAGGGAGACCATCTAGAAACAGATTGTGCACAACGCTGCCCTTCACCAGACTTCATGCCGTCTTTGCACTGAATGGTTTAACAAGTGTGTGTTAAATGTTATCATAAGAGCTGAATTGTAAAGTGGTGAAATCATCAGAAAGTGCAATAGACCTGAGAGGCACAGCACAGTTCATGTCCATTAGGACAGGCTCAGTCACAAATATTCTCTTGATATTTTCCAGCAAACACAGAGGCAGAAAGCTGAAAGCAAAAGGTATTTTTCATCATTAGCTCCTGTCCCTTTTGTCGCATGTTTGCTGTTCCTCCTGGGCGATAAAGAGCTCAAACTCTGCATAAGAATTAAAGCAAATGGGATGAAAAGATTTTTCAGGCTTTAAAAAGCTGAATACCCATTAAGGCCAAAGGTCCTCTCTGCTTCTGCAGAGGTCCAGGGCCATGGGGACAGCAGGAGGAGTGCACTGAGTGCTGCAGAGGGCTTGGGTGACCAGTCTTGCCCCAGACTTCTCCTACTCTTCCCAGAGCCACTGTCAGCAGCCAGCTTTGCTCCTGCATTGCACCTTCCTCAGAAGTAAAATCCACTGTGCAGGAAGGGCAAATAACAGCCGTGTGTGCTGCCAAAGGTTTTGTCATCTCTTTTCAGATGATTTTCTATCTTCTGCTGCCACTGTGTTCTGTATTGGCAAGTGCAGTGCATTCATTCATGTCATCCCGATAAACATGTCAGCAGATTTGAGAAAGCGAATTTGTTTCTGCTCTGCCAAAGCCAACCGATGCATGCCTGTGTTTTCCTTTCAACACAGAAGTGTGGTTTACTGGGATTTACCAACAGTTACTGAGCAGGATTTCAGTCCCCATTCATGTTCTGTCTATTTTTGGATCTAGAATTTAATGGTAACATTCGATCAGCTTCAAATGTTGGGCTGATTTTAGCTAAGAACTTTCTGATGTTATCTATTAGAAGCAGATGATTTATTTCTCATGACTACACCCCAGTCAATACGTGTTTTGCAGTACTTATATCATAAAATCTACTGCGTATCAAAGTCTTTTCAGATCTACAGCATGTGTCTAACAGTCTACACAAAACTGCCTTTGTATCTATATCTTATCTTTTACAGCTAATCCAGAATAAAAACTGCAGGTGTCTGTATTGCAGTGGTTACAAATTGGGAGCCCTTCTCCTCCCCACTGCCAGCACAAACTGCTTGCACAAGCCAGAACTGTCACCACTGCAGTGACAGAAAGAGATGGTCTCTCCCCAGACACATCCTGGAAGTGATCGTGTAACAGCCTTAGTCCTCCTGCCTCCAGCCCAAATCAGATCAGAATCACACACTCCCAATACAATACCCAGACAAAGACATCTTCTGCTTTGTTCTGTAATCAGATGTACCCAAGGGACTAATTAGGCATGGTTTAGACACTAATTGCTTGGCAGCCCTGTTTGCCTTCAGATACCTTGTTACAACAGTTGCATGAGTGCATTTGTTTCATCTAATCGATGGAAGGAAGTCGGGCAGCAGCCTGGTCTGCCAAGGGTGGTTTCAGTCCCTGTAGCACCCAGGTAGAAAATAATGCACAATCTGCAGGGCTCTATGTTGCCTCGACTCTGATGCAAAGCACCTCTCCTGGCTTGCAAACTGCACCTGGGACTCATGGAGCTACAGTTTATGGCGTGGGAACTGCTAGGCACAGCTCAGTCCTTTGCCACGTGAAGATGACATGTAATCAGTCGGGTGGTGCTCAGAGGCACCCTCAGCATCAAACGATCTGCAGACACATGAATGGTTTGGCTTGAAAGAAGGTAACGTGGCATGAATGATAAGTAAAATCTTCATGAGCAGAGATGCACAATATTAAACGCATCACTAGTGTGGAAGATTTGTTTAAAGACAGTAAGTCTTCCCCTAAACAGAAAGACTGGAAAGGTTGAAATGTCAAATTCCTGTGGGAGAGAAACTCTAACTTTCCTAACTCTGCCTGTTATCTCTGTGCGAACTGCAGCGCAGCCTCTTACCACCAGGCAAAGCTCCGGTTTCCCAACACACATGGATCCTCATGTTTGAGGTTTCGGGAGGCAGAGCCCCTTGGGCTTGCTGCTCTGCCTCGTGACCAACACAGAATAAAGCAGGCTCAGTGTAGCTCTCCAGACAGCACATTCTTTCTGAAGTCCATGTCCTGAAGAAGCTCACTAAGGACAACCTCACAAGAAACTAATCTCTTGGGATTAGACACTGTGCTCCCTTCCCCCATGCCACGGGTTTCTGGACAAGACCAAATAAATACCATTGCTTTAATTCCAGACCAGCAGCTCCTCCAGGGAGGCAGCTCCATCTGTGTACAGCCTCTTGTAGATTTTGGCTGTGCCATGTGCATCTCTGTTAAATGTATGAGTTTAGATGCTCTGTTAACTACATTTACCATTTTTCTGCTGCTGCAAACTACAGAATAATTTTTAGCTGTATATTCTACAGAAGCTGAGTAGGAGAGGGCTAATCTCCTGTGACAAATGCTCCTAACCAGGGAAGTATGCCAACATCCTCATGAATTCTCTGATGTAATAGTTTGAGGGACTTCTGTGATCAGAATGGAGTTGCTCAGAATATTTCCTCAGAGAAATTAGTGTGTCTCACAGCAACACCTCCCACCACTAGTGTCCTGAGCTCACTGACCTCCTGCTCCTCCAAGATCTGCATCTGCCATCCAGCAACACTCACAGTTAAGTGGGGGAGCAGGTACACCAGGTCAGGCCTCGGAAACAAAGAGCTGGATCTGAATGGTTTTAAAGACTTCAGGAGAATAAACAAAAAAGCCCAGAGGCTAGATGTTAGGCTGAATTGGGGGCCAGTTGAAGATGATTTACAATAACCACTACCAGTTTACAAATAAATAATAATTCTTAGTGGATTTTTCTTATTTCTTGGCTAAACACTGAATAATTTGACCTAGTTCAAATACCGATCCAGAAAATAACTTTGTTCTATTGAGTAAACACAAACATGTTTTGCTGGGAGGCCATGACTGAATTATCCTGTTACTTTCCTTACAAAACCCTTTTCCCCAGTCTTGGCTGGCATTTGTTCTTAAAAAGGAAGCCAAAGTAATTGCTTCAAACAATAGACTTGCTAAACATCATCTTTGCATAGGAGTTTGAGACTCAGATTTTGTTGCTGAACTTTCTTGCCAAGACAAGGTTATGGTTCTTTGAAAAAACTGCCACTTCCAGGTATTTGTTTTGCTTTTTTTTTCCACTTGTGAATATGAAATCCTTCCATTTATCTGCCCAGGAAAATACAGGCTTCTACTTAGTTGTTAAAAATCTCTTTTCCATGGGTACAGGTAATTTTTAATTCTGCTGCCAGGAAAGATGATCATTAGCTGTAAAGCACTGCTCAATCCAAGTTTTGCTGAAGAGGGAAGTTCCGACAGGAGACCAGAGGCCACACAGATGGGGCAGCAGGACCCGTGACGTCTGAACTGCCTTTTGTAGCAACTCCCAGCCCCCTGTCCGCAGCTCTAAAGGAGTCACCAGCCAGCACTGGCATTTCTTCTCTCTTGGCTGCTGACAAGCCTGACCCTGTTGTCCGAGATAACACCCCCACACGTTGCTGTAAGCTTGTGTCACCCTACCAAATACATAAAAATAGCTTCACTTGGGGATTAAAGCCCTGATTGCTGTGGGCGAAGCCTTGCTCAGGAGCACATAAGATCAGGCTTCCTCCCGTGGGTGGGAAGGTGGTGACAGGGAGACCCGGGTCTCATGGGCAGAGCTGCAAAGACCCAGCCAGCTGAGCTGGCACCTGAGCTCTCAGAGCAGTATAACCAGCCAAGATTATACAAACACAGCTTTGCTCTGGAATTAGTTTTAGGTATTTCAAAGGCCAAGACAGATCTCCAGCAGATATTCCTCATGTTTTACCTGTTTTTATACATATGAGATTTCTCAGAGAACAAAATAGTCTCATGAAAGAGTTGCTAAAGAAATCCTTCAGCCATAACATCCCAAAACTGCAGGAAATGCTGGAATGGTAAATAATAAATATTTTCGTAAAAGCAGGCTATATGTTGTACTATCTCCATTATTGTCTGCAGCTGGCAGGCCTCATCTACAAGAAGTACTCTTAAATCGTACTCTTCTTTAATACTTTGTTGTTTGATAAGTACAGTCAAAGATCTGTGAACAGAGGCAACTCTATGCACATACCTCTTCCCTGCTGCACACAGGCAGAAAACTTCAGCTCTGCTCCACGACATGCTGCTGCTCTGCCGCAAAAGAGCTGTACAAGCATACCTACAGCTACATCACTGACCTGGAAAGGAGCAGAGATCTGGGGGAAGAACTAGAAAAAGAGAGTGGCTGGTAGCCTGTTCTGCTTTATAATGAGGTGCTGGAGACACAGGTTTCGTAAACTGAAAGCCACAGGCGCTGCTTTAATAACAACCAGCTCTTCGTAGCTACTTTGTGCTGTAGTTGGTTGCAATAAGTAACTGAGTGGGAAGCTCAGCTGAGAACTGTCATTAAGCTCTGGAGTTTTAGTCCCACCTGGACCCAGAGCTAACTGAAAAGCTGGTGCAGACTGAAAGACCTACTGATGAACAGTGTTGATGGAAGGACTCTGTCCTGTGCTTCACATGGAGGACATGGTGAGCAGGTCAGAAATGCTCCTGCAGGCCTCTGTGTTGCTTTGGCTTTCATGCAAAGCAGCTCTCCTGGCTTGCAAATGGCATCCAGGAGAGGTTCAGCTCTAAAAAGAAGATAAAAGAGCTGCTTTCAAAGAGGAAATGTGCAAATTAAAGGTGTAACTGGATTAGGCTGTGAGTATAGCTTTCCTTGAGATTTTTTATGTCCCATGTGCTTAGTCTTGATCATACTCATTACTACAAGTACAGCCCAGGATTGTTTAAACTTGGAGCCAGGATGGTGGAACAAGAGCCTTTGGGCCACAGGGTGTTGTGGCTGCTGTGAGCAGGTTGGTTGGGAGGTGTCAGGAAAGTGACTGTGGCTTTGGGCTTTCTTCTGAATCACACATGCTATTTCAGGATGAACACAGGACAACAAAAATACACAAAGAAGTGACACTTCTGCTTTTATATTTTTTTGATTATTTTTAACACATTCTTGCCTGATGTGTTGTCCTGTCTCTTAATGTCTCTACCTTGTTGTAACTGGAAGATCCACAAAGACCCTCTGAGCACTGTTGATTCTGCCTGACACTGTCATCCAGAAAATGTATGAGATAATGCTCTGATTTGCAGGTGCACAACATGCCAGGGCTAGCCACAGAGCAGACACCTGCCCCTTTGTCCTCCAGAGCAGCTGCTGGATACCCTCATGGGCATCTCTGCAGACCAGGACCATGGAGAAGCAGCTGATCTGCTTTGGAGTCTGTCCTTAGAGCTGCTTTAAGCAACAAAGGGAAGATAACCAGTGTCTTTGACCCATCCTGAGTAGGGTGGACTCCCATTTCAGGAGCTGCAGGTGCTTATGGGCACATGTCCTTTATTCATCCATTGCAAATGTGAATGCTCGAACACATATTGCAGCTTCTTGAGATACTGCAGTTCTGCTGAGTTATAGCAAGTAATTGTGTGTGCTCTTAGCCCTCAGCAAATGCAAGTTAAAACTTATTATGGTGCTTTGCCTGGCTGCTGATCCTTGAACGTACACGGCTTGCTACTGAACCATTTCAGGCCCGCATTGCCAGGATCAGCACTTTGGTTTCTGTTTGTTTAGGAGCCTGTTGGGAGGTCAGTGAGTACCGCAGTGTATTCACCTCCTCCCAGGGTAAACTCCTTACCCGCTGTTCTAAATAAAGTGACATTTGGATTGAGAAGCTCATTTCTTTTTGTGGGGAAGCAGTTTGCACAGTAAACAAAGAGGGGAGAGAATAGATTCAGACTTCATTTATGTGAAGACATGGAAACTATAGATTACTGTTCTGCTGTCTCGTTGCTTGAAATGACAGACTTCAAGGGTTTTTTACATAACATTCAAATGTTGTCTCTTGAGTCTGTATTTAGATACTTGTTCGAGTTTTAAAAGTAACAAATACCCAGAAACTCCTACTGAGGTCACACAGGATGTTTCTGGGGTGAAGAGAGGACTGAGATGCTCAGTCTTCTTTTGTAAACAGACTGACTATAGAACAATATTCTAACTTCTGGCTTGTTAATTTTTGTAGCTATAGTCTGGAAGCAGCTTCCTCTTCTGAGCTGACCTTGGAAAATGCGTTGGGAGTATCTTCTGCTTTCCGTATCAGGAAATGTTATTTGCATCATAGACTCCTTTTTCCTTTTCAAGAACAAAAAACCAACCAAATCATGTAGCAAAAACCTGCGAACTAAGAACTTTATTTCATATTTTAAAACTAAAATAGAAGTTTTAAAATCTGAACCTTCTTTTCCACAGTGCAGATATTGTAGTGTTTCTGTGTTTAGCTGTCATAATTTGGTTAGTATAAGTCTGCATAATGCAGAACAGTGATACTGTCTCTGTGCCTTTGCCATTGCACATACCAAGACTGTTAAGTGTTAAAATACTTCATTTTCACAGGATTAGTCCCTCAGTGCTCTGGGAAGGGATCAATCCAAGCAGTGGAGACAAGCTGGCTTGCATGCCTGACACTTGGACCCTGAGCTGCCACATTGGACCACTTGCAATGGTGAGTCCTGGGAGGAGAAGCTGATGCTATTGAGGAAGAGCAGTGACAGGAGGGTCTTGCTGAGCCTGAGGCTCAGCGTAATGGGTCTCAGGGATGCTCATGGCTGTGACAGACAGCTGAATATACTCTGAGCCACATCCAGACCAGTGAGATGAGCCACCTTCAGGAAGAGGAGCACATGGGATCAAGGCTGACACTGCCTAGCACTGACCTGACGGCTCTGCTGGTGGACGGCCCCAAGTGGGGAGGAGGAATAAGCCACCAAGAGCTCCCCATGCCACATTCCAGCCCAAAGTTCCATGGGCTCCTGTGCCCTTCTATGGGTGCCAGGTTAAAGTGAGGTCAGGTGCCCTGACCATCTTGTCATGATACCACAAAGGCCATGGCGATGCCTGAGCTGATCCCAAGACCAGCCAGATGGCAGACCGCTGTTTTGTTTTCTCTCTAGCACCGTCATCCCACATGCTTCTTCAGAAGGTCTCATAGCTACTGCATCAAGTCAATGTACAGCCCAGTTTCAAAGAACTGGATTCAACAAAGGAGAATTGCATTAGCAAGAGCTGAGATAACCACCAAGTGTTCATCTCAGCCAATTAATTCCTGACCTGTGCTGTATCTTTGTCAAAATAGTCCAGATCCAGCAAAGAATGTTACCACAAACTAGTATGTTTTAGCAAACAGATTTTCCACAGAATGTGTGTCAGAAAAGAAGCTCAGAGCTGCATAGCAAAAGCACAGTTCAACATTACTGGGGATGCTGCATCATTTTGTGATAGGATGTGAATAACTTTTCTTCTGCTTTAAGAATTTCACCCCAGAATTGCCATGTCACTATCCCATAGTTTTGTGCTCTAGGTGTTAGGAACTGTTAATTTGAAGAAAAATTCAGCTAACACAACCATCTTGGAAAGGTTGCTGGAATGAGCACTCTCTCTCGTCTTGTATGACTTGTTGCAACCCCAAATGGAGTCCAGAGATACTCCAAATATTCTGGGATGTTGCAATGAACACAAGGAGTTGTTCCTACTTTCAGACTTGGCACATTTTATCTAGATGCAGTTACTACCTGCACAGGCTCATACCATCAGCCTGACTGAGATGACCTGGCTCCTGAGAAGTCTTTGCTCACAGTATTTAGAGAAAAAATCTGTCATCAGTGCTGCAGAATCGAGATCAGCCCAGAAGTCCTCCCTTGCTCTTTGAGGTATGTGAAGAAAAATCTCATTAATGTTAATAATAATAAATTATGCAAGTCTTATTGCTATTAAAAGGAGGATGCTGAATTGGCAAGAATTCTCTGAGTCAAATAGACGGCACCACTCACACCTGGGAATGCTACAAATGGATGCATTCCAAGCAAAAGGAAAGGATACAGGATTACATGCCTTGAAAGACATTAATGTGGGCTGTACGTCCTCACTGAGCAGCTCCTGCATCCAGCCTGCTGCAGAATGTTTTGTAAAAAGGCCAACAGCCACTCTCTCTGTTGTTATTAATGTGATGAAAAAATTTGACTTCTTTCTGAATTGTCTTAATTAGTACCTAGCTTCGTTAGTAGCTATTTGCATCTTGATTTCAATTTTTGCTTTTTAGGTCAATTTAAAAAGTGCTTGTACTTGAAAATGCATCCTCATGCAGGCAGACTGTGATCAAGTCACTCTTCTTTCTTCTCCTGGATAAACAGACTCCTTAGTTCCATGTTCTCATGCTGAAGGTATGTTTCTAGATTGCAAGTAATTTTTGTGGTTCTCCCTTGAATCTCTTCCAAGCATTGAGCATCCTGGAATATATTTATATCAGAATGGGATGTGCTGGATTTTGTTTGCCTGCTTCTCCCCTTCTACTCCCTCAGTTTCATGGAACAAACTTTTGCTTCATATGCACAAGTGGCGATCTTGAATGGATCTCAAGTTCAAATTACCATGAATTAATGAGGAAAGCTTTTTGAGCATGATCTGAGTCACTTGTATGCCTAGCAGGGAGCCATTTCTTTTTCTGAGGAGTTTCTACTGAAAAAGGGAAAAGCATTTAAAAGCAAGACCTGAGGGTGACAATGAGGTTTCAGACTGCACCAGGGCAAGGTCTGGGTTTGCAGAAGTCTAGACAGTGGCCGCCACATCGTGCGAGGGTGGCTGGAAAGCACCGTGCCCTCAAACCAGAGCAAGACACCAGTAGTCAACAATTTGACTTTTTTTCTTGTTGTTGTTGTTTTGTCCCATTACCCAAGGAAGTATTTGGGAACAAAGAAATTCACCCAGGTCTAATACATCGCCTGCCTTGTGTACTATTTGTCAGCTCTTCTGTAATTTGCCCACTTTACTAGTAACCTGTTCTCAATTACACACATGATGGAATGGGTCAGGCAGCCACAAAACACCAGTGATGGGGTAAAGCTCAACTGCTCCTGTCTCAGCCCGTGGGGACTGATGACAACAGGCAGGGAGTGACTGCTCCGAACTGAATGAAGATGATGACTTGGTGTCCTCTGTTACTTCATTCCTTGATTTTTAGAGTTAGGAATGCTGATTGAGTACTTTGTTGGTCTCCTTGTAGTGCTTTTTGCATTGCTGTCTAGTACAGGCAGATGGAGAGGGCAACATGGAGAGGAGCCAGTTCTGGTCATTTCCAGGAGCCCATGTTCTTGAGGAGAGTGAAACTAGTCGAGAGGCTGAGTCAAGTTTTCAGGAGAAGGACTCCACTGAGGAAAAAATAAAAATCTTAGCTACTTGACAGCATATTTTAAACCTTTTCAGCTCATTAGTGAGAAGATGACTACACTGGCATATGCAGGATTAGTTAATACTGAGCTTCCATCACTTTTCATTTTACTTTTTAGCAAAAATCCATAGAAATCACTTGCAGTGGTAGTATGGTATCTTTCTGCAGTAATTCTCCATTTTTGAGGATATTTCTGCTTGGTTTTAGGATAAATTCCAGTATGATAACATTTCTTCCTTTGCACTCTCGAGGTCATGGAAATGGAACTTCAGGCATTCAGCAGCCCAATTTCAACCCTCACCAGGCCTGTTCATGGAGTAAATGAGAAGAGGAGATTTTTCTCCAGGCAAAGTCTGTGTGGAGGCAGGAAACCGGGAGTGTGCAGCTGTGGACAGAGCTGTCAGTGACTGCGAATTCAAAGCTCACATTTATCTTGCTGCAGAACGGAGACACACAGCAATGATTTTTTTCTCCACTTACAAATGTCGAGATGAGATACGCCCATGAAAGCTTAATGCTCAAACCTGACCCTGAATTTGTGAATAAAAAGTAATGTCCAGTAGGATTTACAGCAGCATAGCAGAACTAGAAAGGTAGTGAGCCTGTTTGCGGTGCATGCGGGCAATTGTCAGCAGTCTCTTGTAGAGAAAAGTTTGCAAAGATATTAAAGTCCTTCTGCAAGGCAACAAACAGCTTGGTTACAAAATGTGGTAAGAATGGGAAAAACTGGAACACTTTTGTTATATTAAGCTAAACTGAGACAGAAAATTTGTATTGCTAAGAGCGCTTCTCATAATGCATCTTTTTTTTCCAAAGGCATAACACAGTTTGTTCTCAGCCTATCAGTCACAGAAACGTCCTTGATGCTTTCTAGTTGTTTCCAGTGATACAGGTGGATTAGCAGCCAGTGCAGGCTGTATTGTCTTTATCTCCTGGAGCACGGCGTCTTCCTTGGTGAGAAATACTCTTTACAGTCCACTGTGTTCCAGCAACCAAGACTTCTGACATCTCCATAAAAAAAAATAGCTGGCTGATATTGTGATATATAGTGGAAATGTTTCTTTGGTGTAAACCGGTGCTGCTTCATTGCCTCAAGTAAAGTTTTTCTCTTTTACAGCAGATGAATGCTTGTACTTTCCTACTACAAAGAGCCTTCAGACCCAATTACATGGCTAAATTTTGCACAACCAGCACTGAATCTCATATTAAAAATAATAATAATAAAAAAGTAGTAGATGGGTGAGCTGCTAGAAAAATGTGACACTTGGAGAAAATCCAGTTGATTTGGTAACAGTGTAAGACTGTCTAAATTTGTGGTAGGTCTCTGGCTACACAGAACTACTCTGAATATTGCACAATGAATCTAGGAAGTTTGTGACTTTCGTTCAATTCAAATCTTTCCTACAGTGTAAATTGATGGTGTATGAGCAATTGGCCTGACCTAATGCTGCAAAACATTCACTCGAGATGATATGTTCAACTAAGTGCGTCACCTTGTCTTGTCCCATTTGTGCAAACATCAATGCACGCAGGGCTTTGCTAGCGTTACAGCTCACGGTGGCTGCTGCTCTGACAAATCAGGGCACTTGTGAGACAGAAGGGGAGATGGTTATTAGATGTCTTCCAGTATAAATGGGGTCAGACTGCTCCACGTTTGCTCCATGCCTGGCTGCTCTCTTCTCTCCCAGAAACCTCTTACCCAGAGACAGGCCAGTCCAAGCAAACAGGAGCTCACAAACAACTCACCATCTCAAGTATGCACAGGCTTTTCACTGAACAGTTACCGACAACAAATACATCAATTAAAAAGTAGATGTTCATTTGTGGATAACTCACAGGCAGAGAAAAGCTGGCCTTACGTGGCCTGGTAATTTGTTTGCAATGAATAATTCAACCAGTCAAAGTGCATTTGCTAATAAAAGAGAACGGGAAAGGAGATGTACTAGCGGCAGCAATGTGTTGTCAAGCCAAGATGAAAATGAAAGCAAGAAGTAGGGCACTTTGCTGCCTTCCCTCTCTCTCTTGCATTAATACCCAAAAAAGTTTAGACTCTTTGAAAGCCTAAAAGCTTTGCACTCTGGCAGGAAACACCAGAAATAAAAGAGGGGGCATTGTGTCATACTGTTCCTTCCTTGGGATTCTGGAGCGTGCACAAACACATCATTTCTGTTATTGCACATTTCCACTGAGGTGGTGCCCACAGGCTATGGTGTGGCTGGCTCAGCTGCATGAGGGGCTGAGCAGCATCTCCTCACGAAGCCACTGAGGCTCAGGGTGACCGGTGACCATGGTGGCTGTGACACCTAGCAACCAGTGAGAGTTGCCCTCTCTGCAGCTGTCAAGTTTCAGCCCAGCAGCAGGATTATGCAAACACTATCTGATTTCAAACACGCTTCAGAGAAATTTAGGAGCAGCTGGTGATTAAGAGGATGGAATTATCACAGCAGGTTTCTTACTGGCCTGCGTGACGTTATCAGCTGGACGCAGCCAGGGCCAGCGTTAGCATCAGGGATGCTGCATGTTTTCGAGCCAGTGCTGGTCAAGGTGCTGACTCCATTTGGAAATTAATATTAGCAAAACTGGCTGGGCATCTGCAGGGCAGCATGCCTGGCCTGCAATGAAAGCGATGTGGAGAGCTGGCAGTTTCACAGAAAAGCTTCCAGGCTTTTCTTTTCCCTCTTCTAAACTTTCACTTGAGCTGTAGTATTTAGGATAATCAGACAATTTTGGGAACATTTCAGGTAAGTCAGAAGGGGCATTTCGTGTGTGTGTTACAACTCAGTTTCAAGACATGCAAGGAATAACCTTTGTGTACTCAATGTGCTGCACTGTCACCTTCTTTGTGACAGCGTGCTTCCACTGTCATAGCTAATGGTGCTGAGAGAGGTGGCAGCCAGGCTACAGGGAATATTAGGACTATGTAGCTGAAGGACGCCGCTATTTTCATGACACTTTGGACCATATGCATTGAGAAGGAGTATTTTGCTACACACACCTCTGCAATGGTGTGTGTGATATGGGGCAGACCTTGATGTGGGGCTGGAGTTCAGGCAGAGCTCTCTCTGTAGCTGATAGCTGGGTGATTTTCCCTACCTGAGCCTCAGTCTTCTTATTTGTTCTTTGGGCACAAGGGGTATTAACCTTATTGGTAAAGTGTTTGAGATCCACTCAGGAAACCCCCTTGATAAGAGGAGAGGTTGTTATTAAAGCATTTTAAATTCCTCCATGACTGTTTTCAAACCCTGCTTTGCAACATAGTGGAAAAAATGTTTATCAATGTCTCTTTCTTCTCCTGACTGCTTTGCTGCAGCCCCAGGTCCTTGCTTTAATACTTTCCCTCTTGTGCTCCAGTCTCCTCCTGTAACCCATCACCGCAGTTCACTGTTAACCTAGATATCCCATTGGCCACCTAACCATATGGATGTCTCAATTCTTCCTAGATGATCCTTGCTTCAGGGGCTGTTAGAACAAAATATCACTTGGGAAAAGGCCTTTTCTCCTCCAGTTCTCATCCTGATACCTGGCAATGACTGGAGCAATTCTGCTTGCCTTGCCCAAGGCAGAAACTTCTTTGCTGTGCTTCTTACTGCCCCATTCCCAAATGCTGCAGCCCCTCTCACAGCTGATGATGTGTTTCAGCACACAGTCTCAGCTGGGTGGTAACATCAACTGCTGACTGTTTTGGGCAGAGGATGGATATACATCTGTCCAATGAGTAATGCACTGTGTGTACAGTGGGTTGCATTAGTTCTTTATTTTATGAGGGCTGGCAGTGTTTGCTGACTTCCTCTTCTGCGGAGATGAGAGTGGAAGCATCGTGCCTCCTCACCAGAGCCAGCCTCTGACATCGCTGCTCTTTGTTATTCACACACCAGAGACCAAGACTAACAATGGTTATTATATATGTTATTCAAGAGAAGAAGACAGAAACCGCATTAAACAGAGTGCAGTGAAACAGTTCAACAAAGGGCAGCTTTCCTCAAATGTGTCTTAAACATTTTAGTGCACTGCTGGGATGCCTTAAATGCTTTTGAATTTATCATACATATGTATTTCTTAAGGGAACCAGTCTTTTCCCTTGCAGGGCACAGGGAATGAAAGCACTTAAGAGCAAGAAAAGGAGGCCAGTTCATTTGGTGACCAAACACAGGTTGCTATTGTGAGAGCCACTTTTGAAATAGAATCAGTCAGAGGCAAGGAAAGGGACATCAGCCTTGCATGCTACATGAAGCTGTCAGTTTAACTGCCTCCAGAAGATGGACGGCAGCTGATGGCTCATGCCTCGCCACAGTGAGTGTCTCACCAGCCCCATTTAAGGTCATCCCTGACCTCATTGTACAGGGCATGTGCCCAGCCTGGAGGACTGGGCTGCTCAGCTCCCTCCACCCGTAGCAACCCCTTTCCCCAGCTTCCTTTGTGCACTGTTGGTGCTCCTTGCAGACAGATGGGGGTCAAGGTGATCGGCCAGAGGAAGATTTCAAACCTTGTTACATTGCACTTGTTCTCAGTTGGGATTTACATACCTGGCACACTCATTACTTGGCCTCTGCTTTCTCTTTCACCATTAAAATTAAGGGACCTTTGAGGGTGATAGCAAAGAAGAGAGCATTCAGCATTTATTATACTAGCTACAGAAGAAAGCTATGGTAGAACAGCATATTCCCTCCAGACCTGCAAAACATCATGTCCCTGTTTGACTTTGAGACAGCCCAGTGAATCAGACTCTTCCCAAAGCATCAAAACTTATTGCCCCAAACTTGAGGTTCAGGAGAAGCTGCAGGCCTGAGCAATTTACCTGACCTAAGCCTGAGGACAAGGCTGCCGGGAAGAGGCTGATTTGCACCAGGAATTGGCAGCAGCAGTGCAGCACCCTGACACCCAGCAATCCGACATCCAGCGCTTCCCCATGTCTGCATGTCAGAGCCTGATGGCACAAGCTCGCTTGTGGTGACATGGGCTGTGGAGCTAATGTCCCATGGGTAAGCTCGTCACAGCTACGCACCAGAACTGTCTGCAGGACAAGTACATGGTGTTCCCCTGCTCCCGACACCACCTCTACTCTGCTATTTCCTTCAATTAACCCCATGGCAATTTCCCAGCTGGAAGTAGCTCCCTCACACCCAGTCTCGCCAAGGGTTAGCACCGTGTTCAGGACTGTTAGCACCTAATGCTGTTCCTGCTTTCTCCTCTGAACTTTCTCAGCTTTGTAACTGATCAGTTCTGAAAAGGATGCATTTTGCAGAGATGCCCTCCTTCTTGCTAGCTCCCTCCCTACATCCACAAGCCACCCTGAGGTCTGGCTGCACAGGCTGCAGAGAGGCAGAGGACGGTTTGATGGAGCTGCATGGCACTTGAGTGCTTACGAGCTGGGTGGAAAAAATGTTGAGCAGCGGGAAGCAATGATCTTTCAATAACCACTGAAGAGTGTATAGTCAGACATTTAAGAGCTGCCCTGGCAGATAAACAAAGAAACTCTGGGTGAACTAATCCAAAAACAACAAAAGAAGTTTTCCTTTGCCCCTCCTGGGTTAGAGCATTGCCTTTCCATAACATCAGCCTGTCTTGCTGTCTCTTTCTCACACTCACCCCATGCACTCCAGACCAAAAAGTGCTCAGAAAGGAAAATGGCTCCACTGGGGCAACATTAATTTGCAGTTTTTTCAGTAGCACAATGCAAGAGGAGAAAGAAACGGGGGAAAAGCAATGAGATGGCACAGTGCATGGGGTAGGTCAGCCTGTGAAAGAAGTTGAGGAGCAGAAGCAGCAGTGCTGTGCCACCAGCACGTCCCTGGCAGCACTGCACTGCCTGTAACACTGCCTGTGCTGCCTACAGGCAGCTCTTATGTCAACAGATCTGCCCTGAAGGGCAGGAGGGAGCAGCAGCGGTGGTGGAACTACAAGAGGGATGATCTCTTCTTCCTCCTCACCTCAAATGTCTCTGGTCTGTGGAGGGCAGATTTGCAGCATGAAGTGGAAACGGCTGCTCAGGGAATGCGGGAAGGAAAGGCATGTAGAGAACACTTGCTCAGTTGAACTTAGTTCAGTTACTCAGTTGAGCTTAGTTTATCAACACGTAATCATAACATGTCACAAATGACACAGGGAATTGCTTCATGAACAGCTTGGCTTACACTCCCATCCCAGACTGGATTGGGTTTGGTCTCCTAAATATACATATTTGGCAAGGAAGGAGAGTTCACCTCCTGTCATCCTTTCACAGAGGCATGAAAATGATCCGATTTGCTTTTAGGATTTAAAAGTGGTTTTCGAAGTGAGTCCCAGGAGGGCTGTGATGACTACATCCCCAAGCATGGTTCCATACCTGGACCCCGAGCCTGCATCCTTGGGCCAGGGGCTATCACCACATCCTTCCTATTGCACTTAATGGACATTTCCAGGCAAACTCTGCCTCACTTGGAAAGTTCCTGCCTGCCTGGAGGTTATTATTTGCAACAGTGCTGGTTGCTGCAGAATGCTGGATGTGAAAAGCAATGCCCTAGGGAACATCTTTCCTCCGGTCCAGGCAGCTGCTTTCTGTGCCAGGCTACACCCAGACATTGCCACATCTCCTAGACACTGAAGAAGCAACTGCTAAGACTGTACAGAAATGCCCCTTACTCCTCCATTTAGATGTCTTAGCAACAGCTCATAGAGCATCAACATTTGTGGGGCATTTCTGGCTCCCTTGCACATATCCCTGCATCCCTCTGCTCCCACTTCAGCAGGTCATCTACAGCTTGTTGCCTGTAGCAGGCAGGATACAGGGGCACAATAAGGATTTCAGGTCATCCCTCACTTGCCCAATGAAGAATAAGAAAAAAGTATATATTTGTTGTTTAAACAGACAAAATTCACCAGATTTGCAAGATCAGGGAAATTCTGGATTTTCCTAAAAATCTTTTAATGTCTGGTCAAATGAACACTGTTGTGTTGGAGCAAATATCACAAATACGAAGATTTACAGAAAATAGACTGACATTTTTAGCATCATTTGTAAGTACATTTCTGATTTTTGAAAAATGCTGAACACTTTAATGTTTAAAAAAATATTTATGAAAAAATAATTATCCTGTAATATTTTGAATCGCTGTGGAAGATGAGTTTCTGGTTTCAAGAGCTTTGGAAGAGACAAATTCCTTTGCTCTTTACAGCTGCAGCTGGAGCAGGATTTCTCCTTCAGGGCAGCCAGCAGCACAGCTGAGCTCCACAGCCTGGACGGCACGGAGCTGTGTGCCACAACAGCAGATCCACAACCAATTAGTAATTATTTCTGCATTAGTCTACGATGGCTAGTGTAATATTTTTATCATATATTTCCGCACTTTTGCAAACAGCATAGCAAACATCATATAAGTTAGAGGGAGGTGAACAGTGTGTTTCCATGCAAACTTATCTTCTGTTAGAGAAAGGATAGTGTTGTCCAGTGTTTCTGCATGTTTATCTGCTCCTGTGCCTTCCCCAGCTTCTTTTGAGGTCGTTATTTCTGCACATTATCTCCTTGAGCCATTTGTCACAGGGAAGGACGCTGCGTTTCCCTGCAGGGTGAGACCAGGCGTGCGTGCATGCTCCTGTGAACCCCTTCCCCAGATGCATCAGCTGCTCATTGCAGTCCTCAGGGCACATATCTTACAAAATACTACAAAAATAGCACACCAGTCAAATAACACGCTGCTCTTTCTTCAGAAGTACTCAAGACCTGGATTGGTTTGGGAGGAAAAGATCCTCCTGTGAACCATCTCCCTTCCCAAAAACTGCTCCTTTGAATGATTTCCCGAAATGTCCACAGGGTTCCAAGAAAAGCTCCAGAACTCCGAATTAGAAAGGCTTTGCTCTGCAATCAAGACCGCAAACGTTGCCATTTAGCAGCCTTCTGAAAAATGGTATTTCAGTGTCTCTTTGCACAATAGCAGGAATACGAAGAAATCTCACAAGCACAGCTGGTCTAAATAACTATGCGTATGAAATATAAACAGACTTCTTGGGCCTGGTACATACATCCTGCTGCTCTGGATGATTTCTAAACACAGAACACAGTGAGCATCAATTGACAACTCATAAACTATTGAAAAGGGATGCTGGGCTATTTCTGTGTCCTGAAAGTGTGCACTGTCTGGAGAAAAAGGGAAGGAATAGTTTTAGTTTGGAGCTTAGCTTTAATGAAAAGGTTTAAACAGCTAAGTACATTTAAAAATACCTTAGCCTGTAGTTTCTTTTCTTTTTCCAGAATGCCTGTTAAATAGCAACTTAACCATGTACTAATGCAAACATACAAATAGCCCAAGTCCACAAATGCTCAGTGAATTCTTTCTTAAGAGGGAGAAAAAGGAGACAATCTATAGCTCTCAATTTGGAAGTCAGTTTTGTCTCTGCCGTCTTTTCACTGCCCACAGACCCACTTTCCCGTGCACTGGCTGTCGATGGCTGCAGAGCCAGCACAACTGCTGTGGTGTGGAGAGCCGGGGGCCTCAGGTTGTGCGTGCTCCAGGCCTTGGACTTCTGTGTGACCCATATGCATAACCCAAAAAAATTAGAGCATTGCACCCAGGGGATCAGTCCTGAGCCATTTCTGACAGGAGTTA
The DNA here is from genome assembly GCF_037038585.1 of Patagioenas fasciata. Taxonomy (NCBI): domain Eukaryota; kingdom Metazoa; phylum Chordata; class Aves; order Columbiformes; family Columbidae; genus Patagioenas; species Patagioenas fasciata. The sequence goes on from NC_092530.1 coordinate 19,899,115, forward strand.
ATATATGACATGAGATCTGCTGAAGGACAGAGGATAACAGGCTCATTTGTCAGCCTGTCTAAAGCAGTTGTCTTGTGGATATATTTCAGCCGTGTCAAATATTTTGCAAGCTGTTGTCTCATGCAACTGTACTAGATTTTGCAGACAGCACCATGGTGGCTTCAATCTGGGTAAAGGGGCCACATTATGCTTCATCACTGTCCCGCTGCAAGTCTGGCACTGCTGCACATGTTGAAATCCCGAGAAGGGACTCTGTACCTTGTTTTGATGACACTGTTGACACCAAAGCCAAAAACTGTTTGTGGGCAGTTATGGAGATGAGCTAAGTGGTGAGTTTGTTTTATTTCTTTCTTTATTTGAACAGAGAGGGAAATATATGTATTATAACCATATATATTAAATAACATTTTCTGTGATTTACTACTCTCCTCCAAAAATGGTTATTTACCAATTCAGGTGGTCATTATTTGATTCTTTCAGAAACATGACAGCAGGTAGAGACATGTTCAGTATATATAAAAACTATAATTTTGATTTATGTAATATGCTCAACAATTCAAAGAATTTTGTCCATGTGAGTAAAAGTAGTACTACTGAAATCACTAAATCTACTAATACATTGGAAACCATGACTGGGAAATTAGCTATCTTTTTTAAGAAATAGAAGAGGCTGTGGAAGTCTCTGATACTGGAGAAATCCTTATAGTGGTGAAGTTCTGGTAACAACATCATCTGCTTCCAGATACCAGGATCAGCAAGAGCAAGGAGAATATTGGAACAGCATATAATGATAATTTTCAATGTAAAGATTCAAAAAGACAGTGTAGCAGAAAAATATACATTTCCTTGAGACATGGCAAAAAAGCACTGTGAATATTCCTTGTGTGACTGCACTGTGCCAAGTACACGGAGTGGGTTCCTGCCTTCAACGTGGAGGGTCATGGGGCACAAGCCAGGGCATCTTCGTGATCAAACTGTCAGGAGGAGTTTTCTCCATTCTAACTGAGAGTTCAATGACTTTTTTGCAGCTTTTTAACTCTCACCAGAATATTCCTGCCAACAAACTTGTTTATTTGGACATTTGTGGAAGGTGAATCATAACAAAAGAATCACAGACACAGCTGAAACAGGCTGCCACATGGTCCTCATTCTGGCAGATCATTTTAGGAAAACGCCACTGATTTACTGCCATTGATATCCAAAATCCTATGGAGAAATCAGGCCTTCTCAGATACACGTGTTTGATTTTTCTGGCTATGCTGGGTAACAGGGGGGTTATTATTTAAATGGAAACAGTAAGTGCAGTGCAAACAAAAGAAGAAAAAAAGGGAGAGAACATCATGACTGCTGTGATATCTTCAGCCTCAGCAGCCTGAAAGTCATGTGAAATTTCTGCAGAACATCAGGCCAAGCAGTGCTGTTTGACCTCCAGCTTTCTCTGTAGTGCTGTGGGAGATGTTTTGGGGGTTAAAGAGGAGATGGCAGCGCTCACTGGCTCTCATCCCCCAGCCCATGGTGGCCCCTGCTTTGCTGCAGGGATGATGCTGGCTGCTGGCAACACTCTGAGTAAGGACTGTGCAGGTTCTTGGTAGAGTGACCCATGTCCAAAGAGCATCACAGCATCAGTCTGCAAACCCCTTGAGCATGATGTCTTCATCTACCATCTGGCAGCACCAGAGCGTAACACAGTAAAGACTGCAAGGAGCTCATTTGCTTTGACACTGGGTAGTAGGCAGGGCATTGCTTACCTATATTTCTGACCCAAAAGCCAAACTACAGTATCAGGAAGATCCACCTTAAACAGTGCAGAGCACATCATTATTTAGCTGATACATGCATGTTATTTTGGGGATCAGACACCTTGTTTATGATAGGAACCATGGCCACTGCATGGTGCCTTCTTCAGAGCTAAGGAAGGGACATGGCAGGAAAAGATTTTCAAACTGCACAATGGGAAGCTGGATGGCAGCACTCGGATTGTGGACCAGATTTGTGCATGTGATGGATTTTGGGGGCCAGTTCCCCAGCACCAGGGCAGGAAGGTGGGAGCTCCCCACCGTGGGGAGCCAGCCCATGGGTTGCTCTCCCAGGATCACTCTGCACCACAGGGGAAAGAGGCAGAAGCTGCTGCAGGTCATTTATCTGTTCTGCCACTTTGGTGTCATGAACAGGAATTTGTCCTCCTACTGAAGCTGGAAGATAATCTCTTCAAGAACGTTGGGCATTTAGCATGCCATAACTTAAAATCTTATCAGGATCAAAACACCTATGATATACAAAACCATTACAAAGGATTTTTTAAGGACTTGACTTCCTGTATCCACTTCTTTAGTGGATACAGTCCAAGATAGAGTCCAAACTGGAGACTATCACAGTAGCTGAGGGACACTAACGCTGGCACCGCTTTTCTAATGCACCTAAGCTTTGCTGTGGGGCTAGATGCTGTCTCCAAAAAAAGACCCACCGTCACTGTTGCCAGTGCAGGGTGGGACAGGATCTTTCCTGAGTGCTCCCCACAAGGGTCCTTGGTGTGCACAGCTGGCAGAAGTGATGGCTCTGAGAAGGGAAACAGAAAAAGCCTGTTGTGCTGGGATCTGCCATGCCAGAGCTCAGCAGAGCAGCCCCTCCGCATGGTCACACTTGCCCTTCTCATCCATATTCTGGGTAATCAACTCATGAATCAAAAAGCTGCTCTCCAAAACTCTTCATAACCAAAAATCTCTCTTAAGTCAGTTGTTTGCTTCATGCTTTAGCTTTTGGAAAAGTTATATCTCTTTTCAGAACAGGGGGCAAAGTACTGTACGCTGGCATCCAAATGCTCCTGTACAGGGAACCTGTAAAACACCACTACAAAGTCCACAGGCTGGGAGGTGTCCTGGCAGGAAGGAGGGAAGAAAAGGTGTCGTATGTCATAACCTTCATCCCCTCGATCTACAGCTGATCTCAAGCTGAGCTGACCCTGACTTTGCCAGTGCTAAGGGACAAGTCCCACATAAACACTCAGAAGGAGATTTGGCCCCAAAAGGTGTGTTTGGCACTATCCTGCCCTGAAAAACATAGAAGCCAAAAATCCCAGGCTCCTCTGCTTGGCAGCACGCTTGGCTCTCCCCAGTACCAACAGCCTCCGAGCTGCTGAGCCTGCCTTGCTCCACGGCAAGGTGGCTCCGTTTTCACATCACCGCCTCCAGCACTGGATACTCCAAAAATTAAGCCAAGGGGGCTTATCGAGTACAAGCCTGATGCCAGGCTCAGAGGCTGATGGTCTATGACACCCACTGCTACTTGCAGTTAGGTGATTATATGTTCATAACAAGTAAGCAATCAGATCAGTGCAGTCAGGAACCTGTTTCACCACGTGCATACCAGGGCACAGATACAGACTTGAGCTGCCTCCTTCTTCTTAAACTCTTTAACTATTTTCTCCTCTGCTGGATAGCCCCTGAGTTGCTGCCTATGAGGAGTGCACACATCTCCCTTTCAAAAAATGAATGCACAAAGGCATTTGTGGAGAACTGAAATTACTTGTGATGTTAACAACAGATACAGCTGAAAAACACGTTTCTTTCAACATCTTCTGGTTTCCCCTTTTTTTCACCTTAGGACCTCTATAACTATTGGAATTTCCAATGGAAGTTTTTAAAATGCATTTTTTCCATTACAAGTGACCTTAAGTATGAGGGGAGTTAAATATAGGTTTAGGGAAAACAACAATGTTCAGGTTGAACAAAGTGCTTTAGATTGCTCAAGATTAAATATTTTGCTCCTCCTCAACTCACTAACCCAGACCTGTTTTCTTTTGGGTTTTTTTGACCCCTGAGCTGACAAACGCTTCCCCTCCTGTGCCTGCTCAAGTGTACCTGTAATACCAGTGCAGTAGGTACACCTCAGAGTACGTTTTGTGTTTCTCCTCCCAGCATTCTCATTTGCCTTGAGCTCTTCAAATTTGAAGCCTTCATCTCTGCTTTCCAGCACATTTTCTCCTCTGCCAGCTGAGAAAAAGCATGTTGAGCATTGTGACAGAAGAGACAGCCACGCTGAACCCTGCGGACAGGAGTTGCAGCAGACCAGGCTCACGAAGCTGCAGAAACCAGTTGTGCCCCTGAGTGCCAGCGTCAAGGTTTCTCTTATGAGAAAAAAAGAATGCTTATGCTTTCCCTTGGTAGATTTTTTATTTGTGAAGGAGCCAATCTGACCTCAACAGGTTCTCTTGCACATCTTGCTTTGGGCAGAGCCAAGGCCATGGACCTGTGTTATCCTTTCTTGGGAGTACTCCAGTAGCAGATGGGGACACTGCCCTCTTTCATCATGAGTTTTATACCATCTATTCATCAGTTCTGCTAGAGCAACCTCCATTCTCAGCCTGAATGGGTGAGCAGCAGCGGAGGCATCCCCGTCCCCATCCCCACCCCTGTTGTCCCACATGGAGGGTCAGCATGGGACCAGCTCCAGCTCCCTTCCCCAGCTGAGCAGGTGGCTGCATTGCCACACTGACAGTGCCCAGCTGCATGGATGACTGTACTTTGCCACGTCACAGGTCATCTGTCACTGCTGAAAGCATCCTTACTTTAAGACATGAGGATTCAGAGGATTTTGAACTTGTCAAAGTTTTTCAGAGGTGCATCATGGCACAATAAGTTTCCTTGGTTTGTGGTTCGTTCGTTATCTGCACTTCATTTCATATGGATCCTCAACACTATTCACTTTAGGATGGGTATTTATCACACGCTTAGAGCCTGCCACCTGCTCATCAGGGACAGCTACTTTATCCAACCAACAGTTTGATGTGTGGAAGTTTCAACATCTTCATCAGTGGCTTGTCTAACTCTTCCTCCTGATCCCCCAGAAGGGAATATTGCCATCCCTGATCCTCCTGCCAACGCCTGCTTAGGGTGTGGAAAAGTCATAGAAAAGAGTTCTCATTGACAAAACTGTAAACATGGGCGGCTTTACAGAAAAGCTGGCTAATTATACCTGCTGCAGATAACTGTGCTGCTAGGAGAGAGATAGCACAGACAATCAAATTCAAACAATGAGTGTTTGCCCAGCAGTTTGTGGACTCGCAGCAGGCTGCTGGAGGGAGCAGGGAGCAGCTTGTATCAGCTACTTCATGATCAAGGCCAGAAAAGCAGTAAAGGAGAACTTGGGGATTATCTGCTAACAGTCAGGACCCTGTTGAGTAGGTCTGCATTTGTGGTCCCTTAGAGACAACCATAGCCCTCTGGTCTCAATCATCCTAAAACAGGCCATAGACAGATCACATGTGACTTTTCCCTCTGTCTGTTTTCTTCCACACTGAGCATGTTACAAGAAAAAGAGAAGAGAAAGCAGATGTGAGAGCAAGCAGGAGTGTGGACTGTCCCCAGCTGAATTATGTTGTTCATACAGCAAGTGAAGAAACACTATGGTCTTATGTGTGTGCCACTGAATAAATTGTGCTTTTAATAATAGTAATGAGGCTGAAAATCAGTTTTGCACACACATGGATGTGCAAGAGTGCCGACAGGAGCTGCCCCCCATGTAACAGGTGATTCCATAAGCCGCTCTGGCTGCCCACATTGCAGGCAGCTGCCTGCACCCATAACTTGACCTACCAGGCTGTTGTTTTAGCAGTTGTGTCTTCCTAATCCCCCCCACCACATGTTAGCACTCCTTTGGCATGCTCAGCGCTCCCGGCCACGCTGCAGCTCTGCTTGGCTGGAGCAGCTGGGAGTGTGACAAAGGGTGGACTCCAAAAAGTCTTTATTGTCATGCTGATAAAGATCAAAGTTTTTCTCTTGATGACTTCATGTCAGTTCCCTGCTGGGGAGGAGGCTCACTGGGGAACTGCAAGATCTGTCCCAGGGTGAAGGCAGCTGTCACACCAGTAAGGTAGGGCTGCACGTGATGCCAAGGGCAAATTGCACAAACCAGTTTGGGACACAGGGACTGTTAGCAAATCCATGTTCAGAAGGTAAAGCTGTCGTTAAAGGTCTTTTGGATCATAGCATACGTGTCAGTCAAGACATGTCTGTAGAAAACATGGGCTTACATTGCCATGGCCTACCCCAGCCCACCACCCTCCTGTATCCTGTGGTGATATCACTACTGCCTCCATAATCATGGCTCTGAGAAATCCTGTGCTAGATGGCACGTGAGGGCTGGACATGATCAACTTTATCTCAAAGCATCTAAATACTCCGAATAAAGAGTGAAAGGCATCAGATAGACACACTGACTAGTGTATTCAGGGAGCTGGCACAATGGAGGAAGGTTGAAAATTTTAAAGATAGTGCAAAATATTGCAAGCCTTAACAAAAAAAGTTGGCTTGTGCCACGGTGAATATCCAGCTCACAGGCTCAAAGGATTCAGCAGCTAGGTGACATTAGCTAGGGTAGGACTTGATAGGGGAAGCTTTAAACATCGTGTTTTGCTCACTCAAAGATTATTATCGTGGTGAGAAGAAAATGCCATGGTCTCAAGCTGAGATTTAAACCTGAGGAACTGTGCATGCACCAGAAAGATGGATATATGCATAGAAACCTTCCTCCCAGCTGGGGATGCAAAACCATTAGAGACTTATTTGCATTGCAGGGGAAAGGGTTTATTTAGTGTGTGTTACACAGACCACATCTTTCAGCTCCCAAGTCTGTGAGGCTGGTCCCAGTGTGGAAGTTAGATTCTTTTTCCCAGTTACAGGACGGGAAAATAAGAGTTTGGCTGGTGAAACAGCACAGGAAGAGGATCAGTTATAGTGAGACCAAAAATAAATGCTTCATTTTGTCTTGACTTGAACACTCAACACTTGCAGTCTCCTTTAACTGTTTAACCTCACATTCAAAATGAAGTGTCAAGTGAAGTTTCTTTAAAATATTGCACTTGAATGTGTTGTTAGAATTTGTACTCCCCAGGATTTGGGGTTGATTTACTGAGTTTGATCTGACTCCACGCATGTTCTGTCACTCGCCAGGGCTGAGCTTTTGGGGGAAGTTTACTATCAACTGTACAGCTCACACCCAGCTGTTATGAGAAGGGTTGGTCTGATGCTGTTTGTGGTTGAGAAGGAGCTCAGAGGCAATGGAAGGGCAGCACAGAAGAGTGAACCAGGACCCATGGGGCTGTGAAACAGAATCTGTATTGGGTTCGTGTGGCAAGGTTCTGGTAATGGGGGCTACAGGGGTGGCTTCTGTGAGCTCAGCTCAGAGGAGTCAGCATCCCTTTTTGCAGCCAGTCAGTAAATATGAGCAGGACCTCTGGGCTCACAGCAGGCACCCTCACTGTGGGGCCTCAGTGGTGAACAAATAAATCATGAGGGTGTAGCTGTGACCCCAAGGAAGGAGAGCAGGGACACATCTGCCAGCTTTGGGTATCATGTTCTCCTTAGCAGAGCACATCTAGATCAGCAGGATGGCTGGGACTCAACCTCACCAGGACCTTTCAAAGTGTGATTTCCAACTCTTTGTAAAACAGCTCTTTCGATGTAATTTTTAAATAATAGCGTTAATAAAGAAATGAAACCCACAGTGATCGCAGGCCTTTAGAATCATCTGTAAAAAAGGCCAGATTTTCCAAGCTGCCTTCATGGCGAGCTGGCCTGACAAATCCATTGGACAATATTGTAGTTACCGCCACTGCTGAAAGTGTGTTTCAAAGATTAAAGCAAGTATTAGCTACTTAACAGCTATGTGGCAGAGAAAGCTACCTCAGATTTTCTTCCAGTGCCAATTTGATGGACCACAAGTATATTATGATGGGAAAAGCCTCTTATCTCAGATCAGGAGAGGATACTTAGTGGCTGAAAAACGTTTTCATGTTTTAGTGTCTTTGGCAGTGCTTCATTCTCAAATTTCTTATGAGATAAATGTGTGAACAAAAAACTAAGTCAATTGTAAAAATATTCGGGTCAAAATCAAAGCTAAGGCCAAATGTTGTTCACCCATCTTCCAGAAGAAGTGTCTTTTATTCACAGATTTCACACTAGTTGAAGTTGGTCTGAATAGGAACACCAAAACCATGGAAAGTGAGGACAGAGAATGCGAAAACAGCAACAAAGAGTGTTGGAAGGGATCAAAACTCTTCACCCTGCTGAGTTTAATCATGAGGTGAGATCTCTGTGGAACAGATATGTGTTACACCATCCATCACAGGAGCTTCTTACTCCATCTGGGTGCTGGTAGCTTTTAGCATTGTATTTTGTCTCTGTCTGGAGCACAGGAGATGCTGAAGTCGGCAGAGCTGTAATAACAGACACCACCTGCCCGAAGTGACTGCTGGTAAGCACATGGACAGCCCTCCGGCAAGAGTGTCCCTTGGAGATGTCTTGGACCATCCACCCCTTGTTAGAAAAGCTGGATCTCTAAAGAAATGAAGCTTTGGGCTCTTCTGTTGCAGTGCCTTCTGGGGCAGGGACAAAAAAAGAGGTGCAGAGACCCAGCCCTTAAACCTCGGAGTAATAAAATGCCTGGGGCAGCCATTTTTGAGCAATATCCTGGGCTTGGTGAGGATGGGAGCAGGGTCCCACAGTGCCTTTCTGAGAACCAGTTTGCTCTTTCTGTGTAGGTCAGTATGGCCAGGTCCTGGTTGTCTCGGTAGTCCTCCACATGCAGGAGCTGAGGACATCTTGCTGACATGATCTGCCATCCTTTAAAGACCTTCAGTGCCCGCTGCAGAAGCAGGAGGATGTGGAGTGCCCTTGCTTGAGGACAACACAGCCTGTTTTCTAATTCTGCCTGTGCCTAGCCCACTAAAGAACATTTTATTTTTTTTTTTTTCCCTGCAAGAGTATTATTTTCTTCTGTTTTTAAGCCCTGTTGCAGCTATGAATACCCTTCCATCCCACAGGTCCCTATCAACTCTAACAAAGAGGGCGAGATGGGCTTCTGGGAAGAATTCCTTTCTGGAGCTGATGCTGAGGAACAATTTTTATTAGCTGTTTACTGTCCTTTTCCAGTAAATGACTTTTTTTATAGACCATGTTGGTCAAAACCTGCAGGCTGTTGTCAAGCTGGAATGTGAAATGCCAGGACAGTGTCCAGTTAAAAGCTGCTGTGATAGAAGTTATGTGAGTGCAGAAGACAAGGTTTCTGCTCACCCATCTTAATTGGCATAAATGCTCTTCAATGTCAGCGAAAGCAAATACTCATACAAAACATGTTTTTTTATGAATTCATAAAGAATTGCCCGTCCAAATTAATTTTCAATTTTATACAGCTCCTCCATTGCTGAGTACTCTCCCCTCAGCCAGGACAAGGTACAATCTTGCTCTGGCTGCAGAGGTACTTTTTGGGACACAGGAATTTTCCACAAACTCCTTGCACAGACTGTCCCAAGGCTGCACACTCCTTGGAGGCATTGTTGAAGTACTGTCTGCAGGACTGGTCTTGCTCTCAGACTTTGTGACTGCTTTTAGAGAAAGGTTTTATGTTTTCTAAGGTGGTTGTCATCACAGTAGAGCTGTTCATTTGTCTTCATCTCTTCTTGCCTAGGAAACATTAAACATTAGCTACAGCCTACTGGGTGAGGAGGAGGTATATGGAAAAAAGTTTCTGCACTACTGGAAATAAGCGTGGTGATGATTCCAGAATGCAGACCAGAGTGGAAATGAGCTTGGCTCTTGCCCCAAGAAGGCCAATCTTTTTACAACATGGAAATGCAGTTTTCTTTTTCTCTTAGAAGACAATATTCCTTGTTTTTAAAATGAATCTTGCAGGAGTTTGGATGCTGACTAGTCATCATTCCAAATTCAGTGGATAACCAACCCACAGCACAATGCAAATTATTTTGGCAGCTGACAGTCACATCCTGCAATGACCCAGCTACCTAATAACCTTGCCTAGAGTCAGGGACCAAGAGAAAAAATAATTTTAATGCATCTAGATCAGCAAGAATTAGAACAGCAAGAGCTAAGCACAGGGAACACAGTGGTGGGATCAGGACAGAGAAAGCATTGCTGCCAGCTGGATCCAGAACTCCACATACAGCTGCCCTGAGGATTGACCCATGCTCCTGTGCCAGCAGGATGGAGCTGAGCACCACTTACAGGTCTGGGGATGAGGTTATCCCCATTGCAACTATATCCTGCAGCTGTTCCATGCACTGGAGATGCAACCTACATGCTGCTTGGGGTCTTGCACAGATGGGAAGAGAAAGAAATCTTAACGTGATTGGCACTAAGAGGTGCTTTCCTGCAACAAATGGGAACTGCAATAGCAGAGAGAAGGCTGGAAGGGCCTTAGAGAGAGTAGCTAGTCCGTCCCGTGCCCCACAGCAGGATGACCTGAACCCGAACCACCCTAGTCTGATTTTTGTGTGCCCTGACTCTGCAGTTCCTCATGTTCTTCTCATCCACCACAAGCAGTTCCTATGCTCTCTGCATTGTCCCCACATCAATTACAACAAAGTCACATAATTTTCAGCCAGTTCTCTCTTTCCTGCTGTGACCATAGCAATAAAGCTGAGGGAATAAAAAGCACTGATATGTAAATATGGGCTGATGTGCCAGCACCAGTCGATGTACCCCATCTGTTCTGGTAAGGCTGGTACCCACCAGAGCCTCCCTGTTGTCATGTAGCAGGATCAGCCCTGCCTCTGCAGCTCTCAGCTACCTGGAGATGCAATTCAGGCCAGGAGGGCTAAGCAGATCTGCCTTGCTGCTATGCAAGTCTGTAAGATCAGGGCGTCTGGCCTGATCTCTCCTCTGCAGGACACCGGAGGAGGCAATAAAGCCTTGTGGTTACTAGATCTGTAAGATAAACTGCTCCTCTCAGTTTATCCCAGACACTGCACTGGATTTGTGCATGTTGGGCCCAACTGGAGCTACATGGGGTGTTTATTTTGGCAGGCATGGGGCAGCCTGGTCTCAGAGCTGGGAACAGTCACCCCCAGCCATTGCCTGCCTGCAAAAAAGCAACTTCTGTACTGGACAGGGTGCAAAGGAGCTGCGTGTGTGTCACAGATACACTTCAACACATGATCCTGCTGCCTTTCATACATGGTGTAGTGCCTGCGCAAACACACATATGGCTGGATAGACAGATATGCATTTAAGGATAACCTATTTTTTTCCCATTGCTAAATGTCCTTATCCAAAATCAGCTTATGGGAATTCCATGAGTCTTATCTTGTTCTGCAATTTTCCTGCTTTAGACAGTCACTAATAGTTCCCTATTTATTAGCACTGGCACATATCCATACCATCTCCCAAGCCCTTGGCTTGCAGGAATGTAGACAGCCCTGCTCTGTTTCCGCTCACCGTGGATTTTGGAAGCTGTGGGATGGCTGAGTTTTGTAGGAGCTGGGGGAACTTCGCACCAGTGTGAGTAAAATGGAGGAGGAGGCAAAGAGTAGAGGGGCAAAAAAATTACAAAAGCAAGAAGAAAGTGCAGAGAGAATGAGAATAAAATATTCAGAAATGTATTGCACAATAAAAAGATTTAGAAGTCCGAATTAGTTACTAGCGAATGAGGAAATATTAGGAACACTAGAAATAGTGTCCTTTGAGTAGCAAGAACACTTCATCAGTTATTGAGCACAGCCTCCTGCTCCCAGCCTGGAGCAGATATAATTATTCGTCAGCTGCCTTCCGGTCTCTGTGCACCTTGTTTTACCTTCAGTTGAGCCAAAGGAAGGTGGAGTGGAGAGAAAGAGGAAAGCGAGGCCATCTCTGGTAAGCCTGACTGGCATGAAGGGCAAGAGTACATGTGCAGACAAGAGCCCTCCTTGAAGGCCCTGTCCATGTTCCAGTTTATCCCATCCCAAGCTCCCTATACCATGCAGAATTGCCTGTGTCAGCAGCTTTTTTGTTTCCTGCCTCCAGTCTCGTCCCAGTGCAGAACCAACTGCATGAAATATTGACCCGGTCCTAGTTTGCCAAACCACCAGGCTTTTCACCCTTCAGACCCTTCCTAAAAACTCACTTCAGGGTGACGTCATCCAGCTCTGAGCAGATTGCCAGGATTTAATAAGAAGAAGTTGCATGCAGATCTTTGACCCACAGTAACAAATAGGTTACTGAACATCAAATCATGAACCTCAATAAATGCCCAAAATGACCGGTTGTGACCTGCATGGGCAGTGACTGTATTTTCCACAGTTTGCAGCTAACTCTGTTTTTTCTGCCCGAAGCTACCTATGTCTGACCTTCTACATCTCGTACTCTCTGGAAACATGATTTTCTTTGGAGACAGTTGTTTGTACTTTAGCTATGAGGAAGAGAATGTGGATTCAGTAGCTTTTGAGAGTCTGGTCTTGATAAGCTGATAAATTTGGGGAAGTGAAGAGACAAAAACACCTGCTCATTGTCATGCTGCTTTTTTTTTTTTAATTGGTCCGCAACAACGAAGGAGGGAAGTTCACCCTGTTGATAGGAACTGCAAATAAAGGCTCAAGTCACTTTCCTGCATGCTACAAAGGTCAATGAGTCCTCTGGAAGTTCAGCCTGTAAAAAAACTGTAGCTAAGGATTGTACAAAGACATAATGTGGATAAGTCTGACTTGCCACTGCTAGGTTGGAGGTGCAGAGCTCTCCTGCATGGGCAACCACTGAAACACTTCCCTTGACAGGAAAGAGCATGATTTCAAACAAATAAAATCTATACTGAAGAATAGAGGCAGCATGAAACCCCAGACAACCCCTTCGCCAAAGCACGAGCTTGCCTTACAGCAGAATAAACAGGAGACACTGGCGGTTTCACAACACAGTCCAGAGTCCCACAGCGTGATCTGTTATCTGGCAGCCAGGACGAGGGAGGGCAGGCAGCTGGCAGGTAGCTTGCCTACAGTCTGGTGGGCTGATAGCTTTGGTGGGTTATCTACATCCATGTGAGGAGTCTCAAAGACTTCTTTAGTCTTTGAATATGGATACTTTGCATGGGCCAACCTTACTGGATAAACTTACTGATGTTTGTTTCCCCAAAGATGTTTTAAAATAAAGAATTGCCCAGAATTATTTGAGTAAATGTTTCTAGCAGGAGGTAAATTCAATTTTCTGCAGTTCAAAATATTATCCAGATTTCCATCTGCTTTCTTGCAATGGAAAAAGAACAGTTCCATCTTATTAATCAATTCACAGCACCACTCAGTTGTTCTCCTTGATTGATGACAAGTGTTTTTGACATTAATGTCCTGGTTCTTAGATTCTGTTAATGTTGTGGTTAAGTATTTGCAGAAAACAAAAGTCTAGCTAAGAATAAATGCCCTAATTCTAATGGAAGAACTTCACACCAACTCCTTTAAAGCCCATTTCTTTAAAGACCACTCTGAACCCGCATGCTTACCACTCCCCCAGTACGTTTTGCAGTTTCTCTGCCTCTGACATACTGCACGTCCAAGACATAAGTTTTTAATTATCCCATCAGGCTTCCTCCCTTTCTTCTTGATTGTCACCACTCCTCACTAAGGGTCTATGATGATCGTAATCTTAAAGCAGCTAGCTTATACATGGGATATCAGGCATACATTGCAAAGATACCTGTCATATGATGTTTCACAGCTTCTCTTTGGGCTGTATTGTTTCTTGTCTACACTTTCCAAAAGGCACTGCCTTTTTTGGGCTTTTTTTCCGGTTAGTGATGTTGGTAGGAGGTCTCAGCCAGAAAGGAGTTAGATTTATCACTGAGAAGACAAGCATTATTTATCCTCATAGTGCCTCCCCAACTTTATTTCATCTGAGCATTGCCTCAGTGAAACAATCTCACAGATAAGCTACCATCACTATATGCTAGAACCACATGTTATTCAATAACCCAGCCAAAAGTAAAGATTTATACAATGGAAAAGCAGTACAGGAGCTAAGCTACCAGACAAGAAGCTTACATTTTAACAGACATAATTAAAATTCATTTTACTTCTGTAGACACAGAGTCACACTAATGTTACTCTGGCAGTGGCAAAGTCTACTAAGGGTTGGTCCGGCTTCCACTGGAGTCAGCGACAAAGTCATACTGGAGGCAGGGTCAGCCCTCCATCTGTCTGGTAAGGATTATTACAGTAAACCACATTTATGGAAATTTGTAGTCTTACAGTTAAAAATGTTCAACTCGAAAATCCAGCACGCAGTACTTCCGTTGTGGCTCTATAGCCAGGGCATTTTCTGATACCCGTTGAAGTTACCATAGTCTGCTGAAGCCCTCTTTAAACTTATCTTCAAAAAATATGGCCTATTTTCTTACTCCTAAGTTTCTATATGCTAGTAGTTTGTGAAATCAGCATCTTATAAGTGCATATTTTCTACAAAAAAAAATTTCACTACAACTTTATTTCAAAGTCATATTAAATAAAACTACCCAAGGTGTAAATCAGGATGGAAATACCTGTTGTCTGTCTGCCCTAACCTCTCTGTTCATGCATGCCATTATGTGGAAAGTCCCTCTGTGTAAACAGTGCTCTTTGTCATCTTCTTAATAGCAATCTTTTTGAAAGGGCTTTAAAAATGTCTCAGACATAATTTCAAACACTGCCTAACACTGTTTTTCCAAATCCACCCTGTGCTTCTGTCTCTGTTTAAAATCTCCATGGGACTTTTTATAAGGGCACAGGTTTTCCCCTGTGACCTTAGCCAAAATCTCACCTTTCCTCCCCCAGCTACATCAACTGTGGATGGAGTGAAATAAGAATTACACTGCATACAGTCAGGTGCTCTTGAAAAACTTTGTTCACTGTTTCACAAAGCAGTCATTGCTGAACCTTTTTTTTTCACTTTTTGTGAGAAAAGGGAAGCTGGTATCTGTGTTAATGAGTGTTTTTAACCATGAATAATTACCTAAGAACATGCAGTTGTGTGTTTTGCAAAGAAGGCATTTGCTAATTGTGTGTAAAATGTATCTCCACATTTTGACGCAGAATACAGTAATTACAGTGAGTATGCAATAAAAATCTTAAACGGAGCTTGATGACTATATCATGATGCTAAGCAGTGGCTGTAGCTGAATTAATGGATTTGTCTACTACAGCTTAACTTTTTTGTGTGTGTATGGAGACATGGGGAAATCCTAATGAAGAGATAACTGTTAAATGTTCCATATGTTTAATACTTTGTTCCCTCATCTAGAGAACAAAGACTTGCCTGTTTCATACTACTAGTTTGGACAAAAGCAGGGCACGGAAATGTGTAATCTGCATTTTCTGAATAGGCAAGATCTACAAAGATGATTTCATGTCTGTAGCTCTTTTATGTTGGCGTGCTAGCAAAATCTGACCAAAAAAAAATATAAAGTGTATTTTTATTGGCTAAAATTTGCAACCAGAATCAGAAATATTCACAGTTCTGTTGTGTTTGTAAAGCAACGTGAAGCATTGACCCAATCTGAACACAGGGCTGCCACCACATAGCGTAAAATTGACCTAAGCCTTTAAATCTTTGTAAAATTATTACTCCTATCTACGAGAGTCACTCTAATAAACTGATGAATATGTAAGAGTTTCCAACATCCAATGAGAAATCTGGCTGCATAAAAAGAATAAAAGGCTGAACAGAAGAGAGTCTAATTCTTCTCAGGAAGCTGCTACATCTGATGTGATGAGGAAACTCCCACTGTGAGCTGTGTCACTTCCATCATGTGGGACCACTCTGGGAGACCTTGTCATTTTGTAGCTTCAGAAAATTAACTACAAAATTATTTTTCCTGACGGTTTTGACAATGAAATGTGTTTTGTTTTATATTGTAATGACTGGACTGACAGTCTTTCTCTAAATAATTCATACAAAGATTCGTTATGTGTGACTGGGCAATGCAGATCCAGAAATGTGCACCTGTAACATTGGCAACATAGAGAAATAAATACTCATTACAATGAATTTTACTGGGCAGTTCTAGTCAAATGTGCCCTACATCTATTTAGCTTTTAAAGAGAAGAGAGAGAATGATCTAATGTTGATGTGCACCTCATCTATTAATAGTTTGTTAGGTAACTGTCATGTTTCTAGAATTTCATTTTTTATGGCAGTGGTGGAAAATAATTAAACACAAAAAAGGGACATGTACTATCACTTTATACAAGAGCTAGCGCCTTGTATTAATGTTCCTGTTTCATGCCTGAATTGATTACTTTGCACTGTTCACACCTCCAGGCATAGGAATGGCTCATCTTTCTGACCCAAAAAGGATCTTCTGTGCCTGAATACATATTTGCTTTTCTCCTGAAACCAGAAGAAGATATTAATACCTGAACCCATGTTTTCTTCTGGTCCTGGTGGAGGTGGCAGAATCGGGTTCCTGGGCTGTGGGAAGTCCCTCACTGGGGGAAATGGTTTCCCCCTTTTCTGGCCCAGCTCTGCAGTGCAGCTCTGACCCCCAGCTCTTTCTCTCCATTCACCTCCGTATTCCCAGAGCAGGTTTTTGCTTTTTCTTTCTCAGTTCAAGGCCTCTCTTGAATTAACTTCTGTTCTCCACCACTTCTACGCAAAAGTGTCCCTAAGGCCCTCAGTTTCCCGAGCCCTTCTAGCAATTTTTGGTGTGAATGTCGGTGTGGCAAATGTAGAAATTAGGACAGTTATGAGGTCACCTATCCCAAATCAGACAACCGGAGGCTGGATGGGGAAAAGCTGTGGCAACGCTCCCTGCCCAGGAGCACAGAGAACAGGGTGCAAGGGCCCAGGCACCCACACCTCACATGCTCCTCATGGGAACCAGTCTCTGGGCCAGCCCCTGGCTCCTCTGTGTGGGGAGCCCTTCGTCCAGTGTGCCTACCAGCATCAGTTTCCCCTGAGCATCCTCAGCAGCACCCAACGGGGTTGCTCCTCGGAGAAAAGGGGAGGCTGCAAGGGGAACCCAGAGCTCTGTGCTGCAGGACTGAGGGAGCCAGAGATGCCGATGCATGGGAGAAAGTTTGAAGTCTTGCATGGGAGAAGGAGTGGGAACCCAGGAGAAGGCAGGGATACTTATAGAGAAGAAGGCAAGCATGGTTGGAGGAAAGTTGCGTACCGGGTAAGAATGAGGGATGCTTGCAGGATGGGAGGAACGCATACACGGGAGGTGGGATGCAGGCAGGGCGGAAGGTGGGATACATGCAGAACACGAGGGACACAGGCAGGGCAAGGCATGGCAGAGCAGCCCGGTGGGAACGGGAGCGCGCCCTGGCTGGGGCCGCAGCTCCTCCCCATCCTGAGTGATTCCTCGGCCGCCTAATCGCCGCGCCGGGACGCCGTGATGTGCAGGCGCACGGCCCAATCCGGCCGGGGCGGCGGGGCTGGGGCGCGCCGAGCGCGGGCAGCGGCGCTGGGACACGGTTCGGCAGGACGGATCGGCTCAGCTCGGCACGGCGCACGGGAGGTGAGCGCTACCAGGAGCTCTTCCAGCGCGGCTCCGACTTGGGGAAAGTTGCCGGCGCTCGCTTCGCCGGCCGGAGCCGCACCGGCCCGAGCGGAGCATCCCGGCAGTAGCGGCGGGGAGGGAGGCGCCGACTGGCCCCAGCGGCTCCGCGGGGCCCAGCCCAGCCCGCCCTGCCGCCCGGCTCCGCTCCCGGCCAGGCGTGTCCCCGCGCCACCGCCCCGGGAGAGTCCCGGGACAATGGGGCGGCGGGACGGGCACGGAGCGGGTAGAGGTCGCGGAGCCCTGCGCGGAGCCGGGGCGGAAGGCGCGGAGCCCAGCGTACATCGGTGCGCGTCGGGACGCGGAGTACGTGTCTGCTGGGCGCGCTCCTGCCGCCCCTTCCAGCCTCCCCGCGGCGATGAAAAGGCACTTGGCTGATTCATTCCCCTGGAAAACTTCAGCCCTGGGCTGAGGGGGGGGGCCCGGCACGGGAGATGCGCTGCCCCGTGGCCGCTGTTAGTGCGTTTTGTGCGGCCGGGCCGGGCCGTGAGCTCCGCCGCTGGGACAGAGGGACGCGCAGCGAAAGCCCCGATTTCTGCAAAACTTCAGGCTTTGTGCGAGTTGATAGAAGCAGAACCCGGCTGCAAGGGAGGGGAGATGCTGCTTCCCGCTGCGGGTTCCCGCAGAGCAGTACTGAAAAGGGGCTTCAGTTTGCATTTAACTTTTATCTTTTATGCAGGATAGTGTCCCCAAAAGCAGAAAGAGTGAGGAAATTGGACCCAACTTCTCATCTAATTGAAGTGAGGTGAAGTGAAGCAGTGGGACAGCTGTGTGGGTTTATTTTTATACATCTCTAATTTGGTCTGGGAGAGGAAGTGTCACCCTGCTCCCCCGAACAATGGCTTCTTGTCGGTAGCCTACAAAGTGAAGGGGAAGAGCAAGGAGTTTTTCAGGAGGTGAAGCTTTAGACTTTCCTTTGCATAGGAAATTCTGGGGCACCCTGACACTGACTGTGAGCATTGTAACGGATGGCATCAAGTCTCGATGCTCACAAAGGTAACAAACTCTGTAGTGTGACTGTGCTCCAGTTTTAAGTTCTTGTATAAGTGGAAACAGGGGTGAGATGTGTGGAAGGGAGTCTAAACTCTGGTTAATGCTTCCTTGGGACAGGCTGCATGTGTCTGCTCTGTAATAGCATCCCTACAGCAGAGCATCACTTGAACTCCTTTCTTTTCAGGAGAGCTGTTGGTATAGCTCCGAGCAAATGCCTCTGATGTTGTTATTGCTGTTACACAATCCCAGTGGAATGTGTGTGCACATGAGAGCTTGGCTTCCTGTTTTTGGTCAGTCTGTAGAAGAGACTATAAAAGATAATAGATATCTCAGATAAATTGCTTTTGCATGAGAACTTTAAGCTATTGTTCACCCAGTAACACTTGTGACTTATCCAATGAGCCTGGTAACCTGAGGAAAAAAAACCTCCTTAATGCTGGGAGACTCACTCAGAGTAACTTTAAAGACAACAGCTGGAACCTGGATATAAAGAGGCAATAGTTATAGAGATCAACATATGTCAGTGCTGTGCATAATGATGTATAGAAATTCAATCTGTTTTGAAAAGAAGTCTTGTGTAAAGAGGTGCTTCTGGTAGTTTGTCAGTGGTGGGCAGGGTTTCAAGGAGATTAGTGGACATAAGGCAAGTCCTCTGGGTGCAATATTCTGCAGCTGACTTCTGCCCCAGGGGTATTTGATGGCCTTCTGTGGGGTGTGTGCATGCAGAGAAATTCCAGATCTGCTGGTTTGCATCTGAATAACTCTTCAAAAAAAGTAGTATGTTATAATTTGTTAAGAGAAATGTTTTTGAAACACTACTGTTATCACAGCCTGCTAATCTTGCCAAAAGTTTAACAATTTGAGGATGTTGCTTGGTTGTAACCAAGCTCCTTTGAAAGAATTCTTTGCCTGTGAAAGATGAATTACTCATTCTTTGTCTGGGTTAAGAGATCATAATGTGATTATTTAGTGCTAGATATCAAGAATTATGCTTAACCAGGGTCTTTGTTCTCTTATCAGAGCTAATCTGACGAAGTTTCCCCTCCTATAAAGTAGGCAAACGTGTCTCCAGATTAAAGAATGCCCAAACCTTCAGAAACCTGTTTACTAGTTTTGGCTAGATTATCTTCACAGTGGGGAGGGGTCTGGGGACTGACGACTTCATTAGGTATTCAGCTGATGGATGCTCGGATTTGGGATAAATGCAGAGGAACTCCTTCCCCTGGGGCTCCCCTACTGACTTCTCTGCCCCGGGTTTCAATTGTTGGGAGATTAAGATGGTGAGTGAAGGAATTGCAGCCATGTTAAATGGGTTTGCTGGTGAATTCACTCATGTGGGATCTTCTAGTAACTCTTTCCTGTATTTACTTGGCTCTCTAGTGCAGTGACTTAACTGGCTTTGGAGAAGTGGAAATAATAAAGTTCTCACAAAGGAAGTAAATGAGAATGCTTCTCAGTGATTGATTGAGAAGGATGTTAGGGACAGTAATTAAGTAATTTTGCTTGAGCAGCTGCCAGTGATCTAAGTGATCCAAGGGACTCATGAATAACTTCATAGGTAAACTTCATGTTGGAAGTACTGTCTCTGTCTTTTGTATAGTAAAACTGCAAGTGCTTCATTTCTGCTACCTAAAGGGGACCTATAAGAAAGCTGGAGAGGGGCTTTTTACAAGGGCATGTAGTTATAGGACAAGGGTTAATGGCCTTAAACTGAAAGAGGGTGGATTTAGACTAGATAAAAGGAAGAGGTTCTTCCCCATAAGGGTGGTGAGGCACTGGGACAGGCTGCCCAAAGAAGCAGCCTGAATGCCACATCCTGAAAGTGTTCAAGGCCAGGTTGGATGGGGCTTTAGGCAGCCTGGTCTGATGGAAGGTGTCCTTGCCCATGGCAGTGGGAAGTAGATGATCTTCAAGGTCCCTTCCAACCCAAACCGTTCTATGATTCTAAGGGAAATACTTTTCTTTTTATGTGATCGGCAGTGGGTTTAGCAAGGGTGTGCCCATCATTTTTCTATGTAGGTATTTTAATCCACTTCCTTATCAAAGTATTAATAGATGGTAGTTATCAGTAGTAAGTACACTTGATCACTTATGACAGCTACATTTAGTACTTAAGGTTGTCTTGGTGATATTTCAGGTGTTAGTAGCTCACTTGGTGATGTTACCCAAGTACACCCTGTGTTCTTCGTAACCTGTTTTACATAGCATTAAATGATAGGGGTGTGTGTGGGGGGGAGGGAAACAACAACAACAAAAGAGCCTGTGTTTTCAGCAAAACCAAGGACTGAATGAGTTCTGCTTTATGCCAGGTTTTTTCAGGTTGGTTTTTGTTTGTTTTGATGATGGTGTTGTCGTTGATTCTTAGTTTTGGTGGTGGTGTTGTGGTTGTTTTTTTGTTTGAAGTTACAATGTCTTATATCTCTTTCCTTCTTAAAATGTTTAGTACTGTGGACCGGAATCCTCTGGGGACATTTGTCCCTCCTTAGATACAGGTCTGTTAGCTTGATTTTCTTGCATGTGTACAGCCTATGGCAGAGGAAGTGATGGTAAAGCAGCGTCTGGCCTATTTGCATTATTCTAGCACAGGTTTTGTACAGATCCAGCAGAGCCCTGCAAGGAAAGTGCAGTCCCAGCTCACTAATGACGTTCAACAACAGTGTTCAAGGTGACTCGCAAGCTGCTCTGCTGGGAGGCAGGTGAATCCTGTGCAGGGACATGGTGATGCTTCTGAGCCAGAAGAGAAAAAGCAAAGGTGGAGACGGAAGGACAGGGGTGTCAACTGCTGCAGGGTTGCTTTGTAGCTTACAGAGAGTAGCACAGGTGAAATTTATGTGGCTACAACTTGGTTTTTATCAGTGTGCCACACAGTAGCAACAAACAGTAAAAGAAACATAGTTTATGTTGGTGTTTTCTTTAGGCTTCGAGTATTAGTTTTGCTTGCATGTGTGTTAGAGTAGTAATTCAGCACAGAAAAAAGCAGAGTCTCATGTCTCGGTGCCAGTTGTTTAAACATGTGACTGACAAGCTATCAACCTGCATGGTGCAATAACAGATATTAATTTTTAACTTATTAGTTGCTACTGAGAAGTTCCTTGTCATATAGCCACAATATGATACGTTAATATTTGTTAACTAATTACTGACCTTTGCATACTCAGTACTTTTTGAACTAAGTACCATTGTGTACTAAGTATTCTATGTATCTTTTTGAACACTGAGTTCATGGAGTAATTAAAGCTGTTAATTACATCAAAAAAGCCAAACATGAATCCACAAAATTCTACCACCAGATACCTGTGGAAAGGTAGTGTTAAATACTGAATTTAACAAGTTTATCAAGTAACCTTAATGTGTATGCAGAGGAAAACATCCTCAGAATCTCTTAACTTCAAGTACATTGCAAAACTGAGACCGACTCCAGGGGGTGATGCAAGGTTGTATTAAATCAGTATTTGCTGGGTTACTCTAATGAATGTCACAATATTGCCTTGCTCTTTTTTTATCGCTGGTCCCCAAAACATTTGATAGGCATCTGTTGACATCTTTGCACATACATTCCTGTTGTCACTTTGGGAATTGGGTTATTGCACAAGCAGGA
Source organism: Patagioenas fasciata (assembly GCF_037038585.1). Classification (NCBI taxonomy): domain Eukaryota; kingdom Metazoa; phylum Chordata; class Aves; order Columbiformes; family Columbidae; genus Patagioenas; species Patagioenas fasciata. The sequence goes on from NC_092530.1 coordinate 19,920,989, forward strand.
CTGTGTTTGTGGTGACCAGGTCTTGGCTGCAGTGCTGCTGGTGGGGGTGTGCATGGAAGAATTGTTTTTTCTCTGACCATCCAGAGAGTAGTTGCTCAGTCTCTAAAACAAAATTGGCTTTCCCTGCTTGTCCAGCCCCGAGATACCTGCAACTCTTGCTGCTAGTAGATGAGTAGGTGGGAATGTGAGAGGTGTCACCTCTTGATTGAAGGCAGTTGAGTGATGGTCTGCACCTGGGCTTTGGGTGGAGTGGCTGGGAGAAATAGTGCTAACTGGCCATCCTGGAGGTCCTCTGAGTAGAGGTAGCTCAGCTGACAGTGACTGGGCAGCTATAATTGCTTTCAGCTGTGTGACTGCTGGCCGTGAATGGGTTACAGTTATATCCCCTGCTCCACACGCTTGAGTTTGGGTGTTCATATGGGTACACTGTCTCTCTTGGATTGATTGGGTGGCAGGGAATTAAAAGTAGGTATCACCAGCATGGTCTGTGTTGGGAGTGGGTGTGCAGTGGGTGGCGCTTAGACAGAGCAGCATTTAGTACAACTTTGGACGTAGCAACTGTTGACTTCATGCTCTTCAGTGCTGAATTTGTAGGTAATGGGTCAAGTTTGTCCTGTCCATCCTCACTGGTGTTTCCTGTCCTGAATGTTCTTCCTGCCTCTTGGTCAGGTTTTTCCTGAAGTGGAGACTTCAGTAATACCTCTCCATCATGTTCTGTGCTGTGAGATTCACTTGGGGTGCTGCAGCATGGCCTTCGAGAAGTCTCATGGTTTGTGCAGGTCCCTTCCCTGACTGAAGGGCTAGGTTAGGTGTAGATTTCCTCTGCTTTACCAACAAGCAGCATGAACCTGTCTGGGTGGCATTGCCACACTGTGATGTCAGTATCAGCCTGGGGACAGGGTATGCCAGCTGTCATAAATCCTCCTGCCCCGTCTGCAGCCCCCAGCCCACCCAGTCTCCCTTGGCATGTGGCACCAGCACAGCTCTCAGGGTGTGTCTGCTGTGGCATGGAGTACGAGCTGCCTGTGCAGGGTGATGGATGCCCACCCTTGTAATTGATGACCAAAGAGATTATTTGATTACAGATGAAAAATGGGAGTCATGAGTGTTTGTGGCTGCAGAGCCCAACTCTGGGCAGTAGGCTCTGTGTCTGACATTTCAGGTATTCAGTGTGACCTTGTGTGATAAGGTTTTGATGTACTCTGTGTGATCTGCCAGCAACCTTTCTTCTCATACGGCTGAGCAGGAAAACATGGTCAATTGATGGAGCTGGAAGATGGAAGTCTCCACTTAAAAGGGCTGGAGAGAAGGGTGGGAGGAGAGGACATGCCAGTTTGCCCTCTGCTAATACCACGTTGTTTGATTCAGAAATTGTGGCATTGGAGATGATCAAGCTCTTCCCTGCAGTGGCCACATCTGACATCAGTGCTGCCAAGAGGCAGCTGCTCTGACAGCAGGACTGCCCGCTTGGCCCAGTCCACCCTTTCCTGCTGGGTCTATTCTCATTACAGGGGTGTGGACCTCCCTGGACAGAGTGCTGAGAGGTAGTTGCCAGTGCACTCAGTTACTGTGGCATCCACCAGTCTCCTGGGAATCTGTCATCTGTTGGCTTTTTTGTTAATAGATTAAAAATGCCAAGAATGACAAGCAAGTCCTGTCTGGCCTGCTTGGAAGAATTATATCATGTGTGCTCTTCTAACAGCTAGTGTTTCAGATCTGGGTTTTGTGGGTTAACACTTGGGCTAGTCAAAGCTAGTTCTGTCACTGGGCTTGTTAGTGGAGTGATGATGATGAGGAGGAGGCCTCTGTGCCCCAGGAGAGTTGCTATCAGCAGAGATGGAGTTATTGAGGACCATTCTTTCTCTTTTGTTTGTTTTGCTAGCTGATTCCTGTTAGTTTATCTCCACCTTTCAGCAGCCGTGAGTCATGAGGCTGACTGCTGCTTGTGGAAATGCAGCATCCTTGTCAGACGGGCTGCTTGCCTTAGGTCCCTTTTCTTGCGTCCCCCTATGCCAGCTGGTCTGTGGTCTCCAACGCCCTGTGCCAGGGGACAATGTGCACATTCCTGGGGGTGAACTGACTCCACCTGCAACATCCAGACTGTTCCCAAGGGTGCGGCAGCCTGTGCACTACTGATATTTGGGAATCATAATGGAAGAAATAAAATAATTATTGGTTTGACATGCATCTGAGGATGTGGGGAGCAGGACAACTGTCTGAAAGAGGAAGCTCTGGTTAGGAGTGCTGCTGATTGCTCATGTCAATCCATATGCGCCATATGTTTCTAACCAGTCCCCGTGTCTCATTTCCTTCTCTCAAATGCTTACAGCTGTTTTTCCTGCCTCTTCAGTAGGTTTTTTGTTCCTGTGAAAAGAGTGACAGCTCACAGATGCTGCTAGGAGTCTCTACTGCATAGCTGGGAAAAGAGACTATTACTGTGACCTTCAAGAGAAGCGAAGGGTGTAGTGTCTCTGCAGGAGGCCTAATTTCTGATGTTTTGAAGTAAGCTTTTATTTTTTTTCTTTTTAAAGCTGAAAATAGTTTTCTGTGTCATTCACGGTTTCCCCATCACATACTGCCCTTAGTGATGGAAGTGAAAGACCAGGTAGTTGGTGCTGTAATTTAGGGGTGGAACAAAGAAGGAAGAAATTACATTGGCCATGAACATTTTATCTAGACTTTAGAGGCGTTCACCATCCAGCCTTGCTGCTATACTTGTAAAATCTGGGTTGAACTTCTCAGTGTTGCTTAGATGTTGGCTTTTTTTCTAAGAAGTCCATGGCTGAAATGATAGCAGTGCTTGAGGTTCATTGTTGCTGGTCTTCCACTTAGCCTGGTGTACTGTCTCTTCTATTCTGCCTTTTTTCAATTTTGCCAAGAGAAGTAATTGCAGACTTCTGCAGTGGGGTTAATAATCCAGCTCTGATCATGTGAAGGAGCAGCTCTAGAGATGCTGTTGCCTATGTGAGTGTCTCACAGTTGTCAGATGGATGGATTTTAAAAGGACACCTGAAGACAGTGAGAGAAGATCTGTGTGTCCTTTTTTATACAATGACCTGAGTACAGCTAAGAACATGGGGTTGATATGGCAGAGTAAGTGGCTGTGTTGAGTTGGCTTGGATGTCAAATTGAGCCTGTAACAAGTAAAACTTAGTGATGTGTTAATGGAGGAAGTCTGTGTGATGTTAGGTTCATTAAGGTGCTGATAGCATACAAAACATCTCTGCTCTTAGTGGGTTGGTTGCCTGTTTACCTTTAACCCTAAATAAGCAAAACTTAGTTTCCAATCATCAGGTCACTTTGGTGTCTTTGCTTTGCCTTTTTTGCAGCCCCAATATCACAAAAGAACAAGGTGTCCCAACAGCTGCTGTACTGGTGTCTGAGATGGGAAACCTTGTGTCGGATCATGGTGGTGTGTCCATAACTAGTGATTCCCAAGGATCTCACTGCTGTGCAACGAGCCACAGATTGGCTCTTACTCCTGTACAAAATACACTTCTCAGCCCATGTTATAAATGATACTTCATAAACTGCTGTAGGAAATGGAAAATAATTCTGATTTGTGTTCTTTTACAGCCATGTTCTTTAGACCAAAATACACAGGATAAGTCTGGCCCTTCCCTTTATTCACTTTTCATAACCTCCTTTGTTTTTAATTTATATATCTTTTTATTCTAAATCCTCCCATCCCCAAAATAGAACAGACATCAGCCTGCAAGCAAAAGTTGCCAGTCTTGTGGATTATAGTGGCTTTTTGGCCTGGTTGTAGACTGAGCCCCACCCTACGTAGGCTTGGATTAAAAATAGCCTTTCTTTTGAGCAGGCTGAAAACTGTAGACAACATGTTCACATCTTGGTTTCTGAGGCACTGGCAACCACAGGAAGCCCTCCAGCTGTAAAATGCCTCAGAAAAATCTGGTTTTTGCTGGTTCATCCAAAAGTGCTAAGGTGACCAGTGTCAGGGAGGTGTACAGCCAAATGTCTGGCTGCCAGCCACGTAGTTATCATAGATATTGAGTAAAATTTTAGTCATGCTTCTTGCAGGACCTGAGAGAGTTGAAAACAGTAGACCACAGGCTCTGCAGTCCAACAGCCTGGAAAGAACCCCTCGTCCATCCTTGTAGTGGAGAGAGTTGGCTGAATGGGATGAAGAGAAGAATGGATGCTGTATCACTGAGTCTTAAGGGTAGGAAGCAGTCAAGGCCTTTTATTGATTCATTGAATGCCTACCTGGCTTAAGCAGATGTTAAGAAAATACTGGCAGAAGCTTTTGTAGTTCCTTACACGTGATGGTAACATCTTAGTGTTATAGCAACATGTCTTATGGGTGACAGGAGGACTCTGATGTTCCACTCTCCGGGGCAAGTGTTTGTGAGTGGAAGAGGTTCCTGGATACAAAGGTGCTTTCATGGAGGAAGGTCCAGCAGACTTACAGGTCACTAACTCTAGGAAGGAAGGACAGAGCTCTGAGCAGCTGAAAATGAAGGCAAGTGCTTCCTGCAACTGCTCTTCTACCTGGTTGTATGAGCTTGGCAGAGAGCTGGGTGAGAAGAAAGGACATATGTGGTGCTCTGATGGCTGCTGGCTATGCATTCAAGGAGAGATAGAAATCCTGGCCTAAGGAGAACAATATTTTGGGGCTACACTGGGCATTAAGCTGCCAGTTTAAGTATGAAGTGGTGTGGGCAGAAGTACAAGGGCCAGGAGAATGCTTCTGCCCCACAGCCTCCAGCTCAGTCCTGTCTGTCCAGACCTGAGCTGCACACTCCTCCCTCTTCCAATAACAGGAAAAAGACATTAAGGGTGAAAGGTTGACAGCATCTGGGATGGTGATCTCATTCTACCACTGCCTGCTGGAAAAGCCAAGCCTCAAAACCAAGATTTCTCAGGCAAGTCTGAGTGGTTGGCCATGGGATAGCAAAAGGGAAGAGTCAAGTGTCTCCTTGCTCTGGGCATCTGTTCTCTGCCTCGTGAATGTCAGCTGTTGACTTCTTGCGTTGTTCAGTTTGTTTTCTACTGTTCTTTGCCATGCTTGTGTGAGGCAGCAAATTGTTTTACAGGGTGGTAGCAGATGCCAGGTCCTCCAGCTTAGCCATAAGCCTCTGCGGTTGTTTAGGCCTGGGGTGGGAATAAATGAGCAGGGAAGTGAAATGGAAGGAGGGCAGGGAGATTCTTCCCATTGCCTGTTCCATTACTGTTTATGATGAGCATGCCCTGTGGGCCTGGAATGGTTTACATGACCTTGTTGATCAAATGACTTTCTGAAATGCCTCTTTCTCTTCAGTTTTGTAGACACCGCCTTGGCCTGTTCTGTTTCTGGTTCTTCTATTCTAGACTAGACTGTAAAAAAAAAAAAAAAAAACACATAAAAATGTGAAATATTGTCTCTTTTATAAAACCTTTGTAAACAGTCATGAAACTGACTGTGGGAGGATACTAGAAAGATTCAGTTTCTCCCAAAGCCTGGGGACAGAGCCTTCAGCCTTTGTCTAACTTGGTTGCCTGTTTTTACTTTAGCTGTGAATCAAGGGGCTGTTTGTTCATATCTCAAATTCTTAAAGTGGAAAAACTGACTCCTGCAGTTATGTCTTTACTACAGACATTTTTTTTGCTAGAGGAAACAGAATTTTCCTTAAAATAATGCTAGTTGGGCGGCTTTTTAAAATGGTGTACATAGAGGGACTTAAAGCAATATGAACCGTTGCCTACTGCAGTGTCAGGTTAAGATGGGGTAAAACCTGCAAAAAGCCAATTTTGGCAAAAGCATGAAGACAACAATCTGATACTCTGCAAGATGGGGCAGACTGGATAACATCTGAAGTGCTGCTGTCTCCTGTCAGTGTTTCCAGCATCAGGTGCTGAATGAGGCTGTGGTTTGGGGAGATGCTGGGATTTGCAGGAGGTGTCGGTGACTGTTGGTGCGATAGCTGGAGAGGGCTCACCTCTGATGTGCTACAGGTGATCCTGCCCCTGACCTGTGTCCCATTAGTGCAGCCCTGCCAGAGTTTTGTTTGCTAGAACTGCTGCTGTTGCTTGGGCTCTGGATGATGGAGAGACTGTCTTGCTAGGGAAAAAGGAACAAAAAACCCCTAACAAAACCTAAAAAAAACCCCACAACAAACCAAACAAGAAAAAAACCAAAAAACCCCAAACAAAACCTAACGAAACCCAAGCAAACTAACAAAACAAAAACAAGACCAAAAACCGGAACAAAACCCAAACCCACAAACTGGTTAATTGGATTCCTACTGAAATTGTTATATCTCATTGGGGTGGTGGGAAATGGAGCTTAAGAAAAATCCCCTTTGTTCTCCCTTGCTTTTTTTTTTTTCTATGACCATCAACATATGAAAAGTATTTTGATACTAGAAGGAAAACAGGAAAGCATGCGATTCTGTGCTCAATTTAGATATATGGGACTGATTTTTGCCAATATGTTAGGGATTAAATTAGGGCTCTTCAGAGCTGAATGCATAAGCTGTTTAAAACACAGGTTGAAGACCTTGGATAACAGAAGCTTGTAGCCTCTTTGGATTAGGTCCTGTTTTTCTACAAGATCTTTCCTTCAAAGTGTCTTTGCAGCTTGGCATTGCAGGAGCTGACTGGGCAAGTGAGGTGTGATCCTGCTTCTTCATACTGGAAGTACCACTGTTAATGCCAGAAATAGTGGCTATGAGTGATGCAGTTTCTGTCAATAGAGTGGTGAGATTAGTCTTTTCAGGAGAGCATCCCACCTCTGAAGTACCCATTAGTTTCCAATGGTGACTGGAGCGCTTTGAGTTACCATATTTGTAGCAATGCATGTGTGTCTTTCTAAATTTTATCAGGTTTTGTTGTGTTTGTTTGTTTTTTAATGTTTGTATTGGTCTTTGCCCTAGCAATGTTGTTCATGTATGTGATACTGTCCCAGCCCTGGCTGCAGAAGCCCATGGTGCCAAGACTACTTTTTGATGAGCTGTGCTCAAAATAGCAGGGGAGGGGGATTGTTGATCTGCTTTTCCCACTGTCTCTCCAGTGCTACAAGGTAGAAGGGTGTCTTGCTCTACTTTCACAAACAGTAGGGCTGAACTTGCTGCCTTTGACTCAGCCCTGGTGGGAGAGACGGAGATGGTGGATGAGGTCCCATGTGCTTTCACAATTGCTGTCCCCATTTTTCTGGGAGAGCTCAGAGCAAACCCTCCCAGCAGACAAAACTGCTGGGCAAGCATGAAAGTTCTCAGTGTGTCCAGAATGCTGCTAACCAAGTGGAAACTTGAATTCAAGCTACCCATCCCTGTAATTGGCATTTTTATTTTGTGAAGCAGTGCTTCAGCTGGGTCACTTGCTAAACAATGTCTGAAAGATCATAAATCCCAGGTCCTTGTTTACACTCCCATTGCTATCTTGCTCTCCTTCCTGCTAATCAGCCGGGAAGGGTCTGTGGAACCTTGTTTGGGTTTGGAGCAGGGCTGTGGTTTTGAGATTCCAGGATGCTGAATCTCGTCCCAGGGACAGGCTTGGATGCTCTCCTGCCTTGGAGCCTCTGCAGCAGGACACTAATGAGCAGCCTGATTGATACTCCAGCCTGTTGCTGTTTTCCTTGGGTTAAAACAGTGTTTGCCTTCTGCTATAACTGCTGAGCAGCTGCAGTGCTGTGGTGGTATATATATATATATATATGTGTGTGCATATATATATGTATATATATATATACATATTCTGCTATAAATACTCTAGTTAAACATTTCCTTGACCCAGCATAGAACAAGTGCTTGTCTCCAGCTGGTCACAGAAATAAAGGAAGTGAGTTCCAAAGCAATATAGTGATTAAGCTTTTTCTTCCTGAATGCTGCACAAAAGGTTTTGCCTTCAAGAATGGATTGTGAGGACATTATTTTAGAGAATACATAGGGTGTTGCAGGTGTATGTGAAGTTATTCTGTTAAGATTGGTATTGTGCAGACAAGCAGGGAGGTTGGCTCCTGTTTTTAAGAACTGTTTCTGAGATAGCAACACTTTGAAGGAGGTCAATATGGAAATATATTTACAAATGCATCCATGTTTCTCAGTGCTTCTGGAAGTAATAAGCAAGTTTTTGAATCCTCATTTAGGTGAAGTTCACCTTTCCATGAGGAGAGGGGGGAAACTGGGCCTTCTGAAAACTGAAAATATTTTGAATAAGTGGCCTTAATGTCTGAGCTAAACTTTAGTCTGTTCTTTCTTCACTGTTCGGCTGAGGTCGGGACTGAGTTTTCCTTGGGGACACGGATGGGAGGTTCCCGTGCAATCCTGCCCCTGCCCTTCTGTTGCCCAGCCCTTTGTAACGTTCTTGTTGATCTCATTTCCAGCTGGGCTCTTGCCACTGTTTTATATAAACCAAATGCTCAAGCAAAAGCAGCGTAGTCAGACTTCTTGTTGAAAACTTGTACCCCTGCCTGGCTCAGAAACTCCTGGAAGTTACTGTAGTTCTCCTAGTTGGATGGGTATGGCAGCAACCAGCCTACTTTAGTTAGATCCATTGCTAAAGACAAGACCTTTTGTGCCTCCCTCCCACCTCCTCCTCTCGAAGTGGTATATACCTTTTTTCTGGGTTATATAGGGTTGTTTTAGTTGGTCCCTTTGCTTCTCGTCATCTGAAGGTCTATGCAAAGTGGTCTTGGAAAGACAGGAGATGAAGTAAGATTCTGTCCTGCACTAATGGCCTTGAAACCCACTGTTATGCAAGAGGCTTTACAACCAGTACTGGTCAATAATTCACTTTAGTGATTAAGGCTTTGTGCATTGCGTTGATATCAGCTTGGCACATAGCAAGGTATTGCACTTTCTTTTACTGCATTGCCCTTTGAACTGTAGTACTTGTAGCTAATATTCTTGATCAGCATTTGGACCTCATTGGTGTAATCCGTGTTGTGGTCTTATTGCTCCCAGCTATAGATCTTCCCTTCCTACCTGAGCTGTGGAGTTGCTTCATGCCTTCTATCAAATAGCATGCCTTGCTTAGTGTCGGCTTTATGTAGGAACTGTAAATATTTTTTGTAAATTTGGAAGGATGAGGTGTTTTTATGGTTTTGTGTTGTGGTTTTTGTTGTTGTTGTTGTTGTTTTTTTTTTGTTGTTGTTAGTTTGTTTGTTTTGGGTTTTTTTTACTAATTCAAAAATTATTAAACTTGGAAGCAGCAACCGACTTGAGAGTCTGTTGAGTCAAAGCAAAGACTGGCTTCACAGCATAGAGATTGATCTGCTACTAGTAGCTGTTTTTTATGGGCTGGAAAATATGAGGCAGCTTACTAATTAACCAGTGTAATGAGCTGTACGGTGAAGATTGCACCCTAGGGACCTAAAGGCTATGGGTGACAACTTGCAGTATATGTGTGAGTGGTATATTCAGCTTATCTCACCTTTCTGCATGCTGAAAATAGTGCGATAGTCAAGAGAGCCCCTGAAGTCAACCTCTCCAGTAGATCCATCCTACAGAATGTATTCTGTTGGGGTCTGATATAAAAGGAGCTGTTAGAGGGGAAGCCAACAACTGCAGGCATGAGCTAAATACCAGGAAAAGCTTCGAGGTCCCTTGAGATGAGATTTTGGACTAGTCGAACACAGCTGAATTTGTAGGCCCACTTGCACAACACGATGAGCCACGTGCCAAAATCTTCTACCTCCAGCATCTGGCAGGATGTCCAGATGAGATACCGGCGATTCCTCAAAGATTCTTGTAGGCTTGGCTGGGCATACAGGCTGCTGCACAGGTGTGTCTGTGACTATACCAGCTGCACCTTGATGCCCCAGCACCGAAACCTTTCTGATAGTGGGAGGTGACCCGCAGATTAGTTGTGTGGGACTGAAGAGCCACCCAGTGGCAGTCTCTCGCAGCCTCCCCACCAACCAGAAGTGGTTTGCAGCAAACTGGTTTGGACAGTGGTCAACAGTTGGCTAAATGTCTATGTGCCATTTGATGACTACAGTGGTATAACCCCTTCCTCCACATAGGTGGAAGATACTAAGCAGTCCTTGACCTCTGGTTCTGCATAATTGCTGGTCTTGCTGCAGTCCACGGATTTATTTTTCAAGCCACATCCTTTTTGCTGTTGTAATCTTATTCTACAGATTATACCAATTTTATTAGTATTCTAATAGGCTTCTTCTCTAGACAAGTCACTGGTGGTGTTTGGCTTTAGAGATAGCTCTTGTTTGCTGTTGACTTTTTTAAAATCAAAATGAGGTACAGTGTTTGGCTTTGGTAACAGTATTTATATTTTAGTATTTGGCAAGTGAGTCTTCTCAGGGGAAAAGTCTGGCTTAAGTAGCTGAAAACTTTGCAGAGCTGTCACTGCTGCTCATTGTGCAAAGAATTTAGCATTGACAGAAAATGAAAAGGCTTATGATGAACTTGTATGAAAACATGAACCTCTCGTGCACAAATCTGTACTCCTGTCATTTGTATTGCGGTACCATCTGCAGTTAAGATTTTTCTGCTGTCTTTTAAAACTTTGTCTTCCGTATATCAAAAGGCCTTAGTACAAAGAACTATATTCCTATTAAATTGCAGGTTTTGCAAATTAATCTGAAGTTTATTCCATGAGGATGCAGCCCACATGAATCTTTTACATTTCTCAATTATAAATGTGTCTAAACTGATGTCAGAAAATGGATTAGAACAACTTCGCTGTTCAGAAATCTTGGGCAGTCACATGTGCTCCTCAGTAGTACAATTTCAGTTATAAAGCACTATTTCCTTGAGTAGTGACTTGCAGGCTTTTTGGTCTTATCGACCTTCACCTCATGCTGTTGTAATTGCCCAAAACAAAATGTTTTCTTTGAGGTGTGATAGGTGCAAGGTGCACTTCATGGTGAGTTAGGTGGAGCTGCAAAACTGGCTTAGAAATATTCTCCACTCCAAGTTCCTTCTACCAGCTTCTGCTTTGGCTCAAAGATGACGTAGCAGGAAGGATGAGAAGGTGCCCCAGAACTGGTGGTTCCCTGCTCAGGCCTGAGACCTGTCTGCAGGGCTGACCGGAGCAAACCCTGGTGGTACCGCAAACACCTGCAGCATCTTCAGCGCTGGCTTCCACCCTGGGAGATGCAGCACATCTGGCAACTGCTTTTTCAGTGGAAGTGCAGAAAAGGTTCCCTTGGTCACCTTTAGTTTCTCTCTCCCTTTACAATAAAACCCACCCAACGCCGGACTCCCCATTGCCTGTGATCGTAAGGGAATAACTTGTTCATTTATTTTTTTCCACATGTCCCCTCTCCACACCCACCTTTTGTGTCTTTTGAATTTAATAAAGTGGGTGACTCAGTACTAAATATAAAGCCTGCTTCCGGCATCATCTGCCTGTGGCTCATTTCCTGGAGCTGACATCAGTGGAGCCTCCGATTTCCTTACGAAGTAGCGAGACACGAGATATCCTTTGCACGGTGTTCTGGGCATACTTGCTGACTTCTTTGGTGACTGCATGGCTCCCTGCTCTAGGCTGTGAATAACTACTCAGTTAATTACTAAGCTGATAGCTGTTGGAGCGCAGGGTAAATCAGGCAATTCCTCAAATCTGTGTTGCATTGCAAAAATCGTACTCGGGTTTGCAAGTGTTTTTTAAATAAAGACTAACTTTCAGTCCCTACTACATATGCAAGTTTTTTATTAAATAAGCATGAGCCTGACTAATGTCTTGCTTTCTTCCTGATGACAGGCTTGCTGAAAGAGCAGTTCAGGAAGCTTTTAAGGGGGAAATCTAGCAAAGATGGATCTTTTTTTCTTTAAAAACACTGATAAATTGAGGACTTAGGTCAAATGCTTGCTCCTCTGTTGTCAAATCCTTCCATAGTTGTTTACATTGATGGAATGTACTCTGCAGTTGGTCGCGACTGAAAACAAAGGCAAGAAGCTTATAAAACCTCAATTTGAATTAAAAAAAACACAGGGGAGAGTGCTTCTATCCGTCTCTGCACAATTTATCTTTAAAAGAGTATGTGAACAGAACTGGAGGAGAGGAGCATCCAGGACGTGGTAAATGGTCAATGATCCCAGTCCAAAATGGGATAGTGGCTGGCCACTCAGCTTTGCTCTCTAGAGCCTTGGCTCGTAAAGTGTGGCAATTTCTTTCTGATGCACTATTTGGGTTACCTGGTTTCTCTTCCAGCTAGTTACTCCTTTGGCTCTGTCCGCTCTCCTTTCTTCGGGAGGATGCTCTCGAAAATGCTTGTTATGTGGCACCAGAGCAGGCAGATCCAGGCAGAGGTAGGAAGCTGAGCCACCTTTGCTGATTGTGGACACCCAGCCAGCTGATGCTCTGCTGGCTCTGGGATCTCCTGGGGCTGGTGTGGCCCAGCCCAGCCCTCTGACCATGGGGGTTTCTCTAGCATGGGGATGCTGGAGGGGACCAGCTTGTCCTACACCCCCTTGGCTGGATGGCAGTGGAGTTGTCTATATCCCAGCAAACAGCTTTTTTAGGCAGGAGCTAGAGGTGCCTACAGGCAAAAACCCCTCCCAAAAAGCACTAGGGCTAGTGTAGCATGCCCAGGGACTTAGACATTGCCGTGAGTTTCATTAGTTGCCTTGTCACGCTAATATTGGAAGATGTATGTCTCTTGGTGTTGCTAACGAGAGGTGGAAAAGACTACTTCTGAAGTGGGCAGGAAAACTGGGTGTCCAGGAGCAGGTGGCTGTTCTCTTCTGGGTGGTGATACTCACTGGAGAGAGCAGTGGGGTGGCACAGTCTGCTGTAGCTGAAGGCCAGCACATTGCATGTGCTCTCTTCCTGCCCCAGACCTTTGCCAGAGGGTCCGTTCTTGAGGGCTAGTGGTGAGAGTGACAAGGTGACTCCTGGATTTACCCTCTCTGCTCCCTTGTCACCTGGAGGGCAGTGTTTGCCACTCCCACAGCAGTTGCTGAATAACCTCTGGAGGGCAAATATGTCTTAGTGGCTTCCCAGTGAAACTTGGCAGCTGGAGCTGGGGAGGAGATGTGTCCTTGCGCAATGGTGTTCTGGAGGGATCCTGTCAGTGTTGCATGTCCTCCTCACGTGTAATTTTCCATCCTGATGCCCCATGCAGGAGAGCAGACATCTCACCTGAGTAGAGTAGAGTAACTTCTGAGCATCCTGGGTGTCCTGTGCTTCCCTAAAAGGTTTTCTTAAAGAGAAAAATACACTGCTATGCTAGCCTGATCGTAAAACTTCCTATTTTGGAAGAGTGTGGGGAGTGGTGTGTGCCCAGCTATGCCAGAGGAAGTGGGCAGGGAGTGCCTGGGGAGCTGCCTGCCCGCTGCCTGCCATCACCACACCCCAGCACAGCAAGTCTCGGGGCATGACGTGCAGATGAGTGGGTGCTTGCGCTGTCGAAGTGCTATTTTAGGTTTGAGTGTAATTGCAGGTTGGATCAACAGGGTGGATTTGAAGTATTTGGAGAGCAGAGTGCTTTTAAAGCAAAAACTGGCTATTGTTGATATTTTGCAAATGTGGAAGATAGATATTTCAGGTGCACTGTGTGTGCATCAGTTGAACTTCTCCTCATGGTGGAGCCCCTGAGGACCTGTGCTGACTGGGGGCAGTGGGTGGCAATGCTCTTTCCCTCCCCGGCAGGGGGACCAGTAGTAGCTGTTAGCCCAATAAGAAGTTTTAGACTCACCTAAAAAAAGAGAAGTGGGGGCTGGAAGACCCGTGTGCTGGTGGTTTTTAGGTGTCTGCCTCTCCAGTGTGAATCTTCAACCTGCACACCTGCAGGTGCTGCTTTTCTGTCCTAGCAACACAGATGTCAGAGACAAGGGGAGGAGTGCTTTTTCTTTTCCTTCCCCAAATCAGCCATTGCTGCTGCAATGATTCTGCTGTTGATAGAAGTCACAACCTGGTTTGGGAGCTGGGCTTTGGCACACTCTCCCTAGGACCTGTCAAGCCCCAAAGCCTAAGACTTCCTAAACCTTACAGGATTAATTTATACTGTGCAATGTGTTCATACTCAGAACGAAAAGTGGAGGGACTAAACTCCCTGAAGTAAGTTTATTCAGCTTTGTTGACTGTTTGTCCCAAGACTTTACGAGCTGGATGCAGTCTCCGGTTTGGATCAGAGCAGGCAGATGTGCTCCTTGCACCAAGGAGCTGACGTGATGCTGAAGCCAGTTGCTGATGCAAGTCAGAGCAAAGTTGTTTCCCTCTAAACCTGGTGCGCAGACAACCTGGTCTTGGTGGAGTGCAGAAGTGTTTTTCAAGCCATTTTTTTCTTTCAAGTGGCAGCTGCAGTTCTGGGCATAAAACCCGCTATTTTAGTTTCCATTATATTTGCCATTCTGAGGAAGCTAACAAGTTGTGGGTTTGGGGTTGGGTGTTTGTTTTTTTTTTTTTGTACTTCTTTTGAAACTTTACAGCTGGAAGCTAAATTTTCAGGTGATACCCAAGAAAAGGGAACAGGCGATGACTCAACTTTCCTGGCTAACATAATTTTTAAAAAGAAAAAACCAATGACTGTATTGGTCAAGTATTTTTAATTTTTAGAACATTAATGGGTTCTTCAAATTCATCACTAGTTCAAGTATTGTGTTTATTAGTAAGTGACACCCTTTCCTTTTAGCTATGGGAGGGCTCAAGCATTATGGACTTAACAGGAATAGAAACTTTTGAAATATGTGATTATAATTTGGAAATCCCACTTAACCTTTTTGATGATTGATTCTACTCCTGTGCATTGCATCAGCAACAACATAGTACATGATGTTTCTGTTTCTTGTGTCTTCCTGGTTGGCAGCAGATGTCTGTCTGTATTTCCTCTAGAGCAGACAGGGATTAACTGTGGAGGTAATGCAATATATTACTATATGGATCAGCTTTGAACTCTGTATTTACCACCCATTCAGACTACCTTATTTTTGAGGGGGGAAATTTGAGGTGAAAGAGCAGGCAGCATCTTCTTTCAGTGTGGACTGAGTCCAAATAGGTCTGGATCCTCACTGCTCTGTTCATGAGTGCCTGGTGATTTTAAAGACATCCGTAAAATAAGTACAAAAAACAATATCCAAACTCCATACCACTGTTTGGCTGAACAAGCTGAGAGCTAGCAGTACAAAATGCATTTAATTTAAAACATTAAACGTAAAAACTGTTATTGTCTTTATTAATTAAAAAAGAAAGTTTGATTACCTAAAAGTTCTATATCTTACTGCCTCCTGTCCCTAAGTGTCAAACAATAAAAGAACAAAAGATTGTTGTTGGGGGGGCATCCCTCCATCCTTGCTTCATATGTGTATGATGCTCCGAGCTGCTTGTCCCTTAGCCCTTCCTAATGCATTTTTTTTGCCACATGACCACATCCCTTCTGTGGCTCTCGGGAAGCGACCTCCCATTTGCTGGGCGGGGATGGTGGGAGGAATGCTGGCTGTCCAGATCCCTGCCCTGGGCGTGGGAGACGCTTCAGCGCTCGGGCCGGGCGAGGGAGCGATTCACCTTCCCGAGGAGAGGAGGAGAGGCAAGGTAAGGGTGTTAGCAGCTGCGGGCTGGCCTTGGGATGCTGCTGGCTGCTGCTGGGTTCTGGCTGGCTGTGTGGATGCAAGCACATACCAGAGACTGCCCTGCCACGACTTGTTTTGCTTTTATTTTCTTTGCGAGATATCTAGTGATTCCTAACACTGTAGCAGATAAAGGAAAATAACTGTAGGCAGAACGAAAATATTAAGTTTGGGTTTTAATGTGTTTTAAAATTGGAATTTATCTGTGCACCTGACTGAGCAGCACATACAAACAGAGCAGCAGCAAGTGCTGTGACTGACTTTGCATCACTGAGTATTTAACTTTTCAAGTGCGGACGGAGGGTGTGCCTTCCCAGAAATCTCAATCTGGGGCACATCTTACCCTGTCTCAGTCTGCAGCAGGTTTTTAAAAAGCAGAACTGCTTGAACTTGCATGTTAGCAGTGTTAAATATTTAAACCTTTGCCTTGCAGAAAGTGTGAGGAGCTCTGCGTACTTCTGGGAAATGGCTGTAGCCTTCTGGCTGTGATGGCTTCCTAACTTTTTGGGCTCTTTTGCCGGTAGAGAATGGGCTCTGAGTGCTGTTCTGGTGGGAATGGCATATGGTATCACAGCCTGGCTGTGAAGAGTTTATCTTCCTTACTGTGTTTTCTGGTGAGGGCTGGCTATACTTGATGCTGGAAGCTGATGTAGACCCTCTCCAAATATTTAGCAGTCACTGTTGGCTAAAACACTTATACAACAAGTACTTTTAAGTATCAGACTGAAATGCTGAATCTTTTGTGCTGAAAAACTTAGACTTAGCATGTGTGAAAACCTATAAAACACATCTAGTGTAGCTTTTTCATGTCCTGATTTTGTTTATACTCAAGGTATTGCTCTGAGGTTTTGCTTAGCTATATTTTATTTCTACCCGGCATTTATTCTACAAAACATCTGGCTGTAAAGTGTGATTTCCACAGCTGGTGTCCTCTCACACCCTCCTGAAATTCAGAGTAGTGATGAGGTTGCCTGCTGTTTACAGTGCACACATTTCTTTAACCATTACATCTGTTCTAGGGGTATCAGACACTGGCTGAGCTGCTAAACTAAGGGAGGAGGAGAAGGCAAAATAGATTAAAAAGACACAAGAAGAAGTTTGTTCTCAGCTCCAGAAGTGCTAGGTGCATTTTGGAGATCCTGCCTGGCCTTGAAACCTGCTAATCAAGGTGCATTTTGTAGAGATTATTAATACTTGTCCAAATTTCAAGAGTCACGGAGTAGAGTTCGTCTGATTCCAGATTGGCAGCTGCTACATTTTGCTCCCTATCGCTCCTCCCTGTAGTAAGTCAAATTATAGAGAGGTGTGGGGAACACCCTGCTGTAAAAGTAAATGTGATTTCACTCTCATGGCAGCCTCCTGGGAGGCAAAGACAGCAGCTCTCCTGCTTTTCTAGCCATTTCACATTAATCTTTGAGATTAATCTTTTGTTATGGGTAGATAGGATTGGTACCATCTTCTCTAGAGAAAATAAATGTTGAATTTACAGGGTTTTTTTTCTAATTTCAAAACCAGCTAGGACAACTATGCAACAACACTGATTTATTGCAGTTTAGTGTTGCTTTCTTGTACTGAATCAAATTATTTTGACTTCTTCCCCTTTTCCCCTAGCGCTTTCTAAATAATATTACAAGCAGCAGGGGAAGGGGAAAAAGGTTTTTCTTCTTTTATCAGGAGCTCTTTCTGGTAAGAGATAAGTTACTGAAATTCCTGGTTTTTAAGTGACTTTTGAAATATAATTCCAATGCTTAGAGTATGGTTTGTAGTTTCTAGTGGTTTGTTTCATATTTAAGACAGCATTCGTCAACACACTTCTCAGAATGTTTATCATCTGGGCAGCAGTCGCCAGGCTGCCGGAATTTCAGCCCTGGTTGTGCCATTTCAGGACAGCTCTGTTTATCTTCAGACTGATAAAACAGTCTGCAAAATCGCTCAACTGCAGCTGTACCTTCTAAAAGATTGCACGAAACCCACCCTCCCAAAATTAATTGCTGAAACTCCCTGTTGTCCAGCTCGCCAGGGATCGGCACCATCACGCTGGGTGTTTGGCTTGCAGGAGCTTGTTTGCTGGCATTGAATAAGCAGTGACTGTACCATGATTTAATTTAGGGATCGGGCTGATTCCCCAGCTTGGGCGGAGGGGAAGTTTAAGAGATTGAGTAATGCTTCTTGCTTTATCATGGCATATTGAATATCAGTTGCTTTACCTGCCAAGCAAAGGCCCTACCTGGGAGAGGAGGCTGGAGATGCTGGGTTGATGGAGATGAGTCTGGGCTGGGTGGCCTTGACTCCCTTCAACCTTTGAATCACTTTCTCCACCTGCTGGGGACCAGGACACAGGCTGAGGTCTACAGCTCACCCTTGTAAGGAACTGGGCTCCTTTCAGTCTAAATATTGAGAAATCGAGAGGCACATGCTTAAAGCACATTTAGGCTAACATGCAGGTCTCAGCAAGCAGGTTCCAGTTGCTTCTGGGGAAGAAAATCAGCACTGATTCAGCCTTGTGATTCTCATTCCTTCTGGCTTATGCAGGCAGGGAACCCATTGGCTTTCTCAGAGTCTTGTTTTAAAATCAAGGATGCCTTATGCCAACTTCTGCGATGCCTGATAAGAGGTGGGTCCTTTCTCAAAGTCATTTATGGTTAAGAAACAGAATAAGCAGAAGGAAGTGTTTAATGCTGCTCTTTACTTAGGGAATAAGCAAGAATAAGAACTGCTATAGTAGCAGCATAAGAATTTCCTGAGAGGCTGTCATGATTTTTCTGTGTCTGAGTCAGGAATTTAAATTTAGCCTTCTGAGTCTCAGCCCATTAGCTGACATCTGACCCTTGTACCCCCTCTCTTTTACCTTCTTGCACTGAAGTTTAAATTATCTCTGAATGTTATTTGCTTTTGCAGGTTCCAGGCAGGATGCATGTTATTTTCTTCCTTTCCTGAGAAGTCTTGAAAGGATCACCTGTTTCATGTTGTACTAATTAGTTAATAGGGAATATTTCGGTTCTGTTTTCACTAGATGTGAACAAATTATCGAAATTCAAAAGTGAGTTAAACCAATCCAGCAGGTTATGATCTCAAATGTGCTCTAATTTTGGAGTTGTTGCTCTGCTAAAACCAGAGGTGTGACAAAATGCAACGTTTAGAAGTATTTGGCAAAGAGGCTTTTAAGAACTGACTCATTGGTGCCTTGAGCAGTATTTATCTGGTTTCTACTGTGCCCTGCAGATTCTAAGTAGTCTGTAGATCATGCAAGAGAGTTGGAGCAGCAAGGTGGCCTGTACGCTGCGAGTCTGCAGTGTGGTGATGTGTGTGAACGCTGCAAGGTCTCGCAGGCAGCTGCTCTCCTCCTTGAAAATCAGCACTGCCCCTGCTTTGACCATCCATCTAATCCACTTGGTCCTGATCTTCCATGTCAGGAACCTTCAGAGAAGAGTGTAGGTCTGCAGGAAGATTTATGTGCTTCTCCTTTCCATTTGAGTCCCAAGTCAGTTCTACATTTCTGTTGGTTCAGTCTCCTCGTAGTAAGTGCTGGGTCATGACGGTAGGAAAGCATCCGTCTACTCTGCTCCAGGATCGCGTGTCAACCCTTTATGCGCATCAGTGGCAGCTCTGGCTTCTAGTCCTTCAGGGCTGGATGGGGAATGTGTTTGGGGAGGCTGCATTGAGGACTGGGGAAGCATTTCTTTCCCTCCCATGTGCAGCTGGAGCAAAGACATTTGCGTTACTCTGAATTCTGCTCCCCTCCAGGCCTTGGGCAACTGGATATCATGTGGCTACGCATCCTCAGCTGCTTATCTTTCTGTTTTCTGCATCTACAAGACAGAGGGAATTGTGTACTCAAATTTCTGTGTCATATCCCCAGCTTTCAGTATTCTGCATGCTGCACTGAAGGACATGGCTTTCCTGGGCTTTTAGCAGGGGCCTGATTCCTGTTAGATGCTGTGAGCGGGTTTAATGCTGATTTTTGTTTTTCTGTGTGTACTGGCTACAGCTGCATTCTGGGTCAGGGTGCTGAACATACTGACCATTATCCATGCCTGACTGCACCCCAAAAAGGCTCCTTGAATGTGCAGGGGAGTCAGAGGCATGTGAATTGGCTGATGGGTCAGTGGCTGTTTTTACGAAGGGATTAAGATGATCGAAGCTAGTGAATCTGGTTCTGTCTTAAAGGGAGAGAAAACACTTTGACCAGCATGCAAAAAGTGAAAGATTAGGTTGTCCGGGATGACAAAGTATGTTGGGGCAGCAGTTAAATTCTAAGCAGAAGGCATAGGAGAACTGGGTTGCTGTGGTTGTTTCCATACCATTGGAGTGACCCTGCCTCTGTGCAGCCCAGGTCCTTGCTGGGCATCTACGCCAGCCCTGCTCAGAAAAATCTCTGTCACTATTCTACCCAAGTCTAGCTGGGAGAACTTAGGTTTTTAATCTGGACCTGCTGGATGAAGGTGCATGTCCAGAGGTAGCTACCACATTGAGACATCTCTCCAAATCTGGAGAGAGCTGCTGGCAAACCAAGTGCAGTGACTAACTGCAGGATGTGTCTCTGATCCTGATGGATTTGACAGATTTTTCCTCTGCAACAGCAGTGAGTTGTGTAACAACAGGAGCAAAGTCTCACAATCTGCTCCCAGGTGAAAATAAACATAGCAGGAAGCCTGTCGCCCCCAGCATGACAGCTTCAGGGATTCGAAAGAATATAAAGCAAAATCCACTAATAGGGACTTCTGTTGACTTAAAGATGCATCAAAAACATCAGCTGAAGGTAATCTTTATATGGGATTGGGAAGATGTGAGCGGTAAGGTGCCTGTTCAGTAGGAATTGCTATCTGTAGTCTAATGTCTTTTCCCTGTGATGCGCAAGTGGCTCTATAACAGCTGGTGGGCTGCACAATCAGCATGGACGAGTCAAAGTATGTACTCTGTGTGTACTGAATGTACTGCGTGTAAAGGCAGTAGCTTGAGGAAGCTGGAGAATTGGGAGGTGAGAGGTAGTGATGTCAAATAGCAAGACAAGCTTAGAGAATTTCAATATTAAGATTGAATTTGTGTGTAGCTGGTCCTTGGCCTGTTGAGGTGAGTTTTTTTGATGCTATGCATGGACAAAGAAAGCTGGATTAATAATGAAATAAAGCTGGATTTGGTGATTCCTTTGCAGGTGTTACAGCTTAGTGTGGTCCAGTAGTTAAAGCATTACAGACTTTGAGAGCAGAGCTGTAGTTTCATTGGTGTTGAGCCTGATGTACATGGGGCTGGGAAAGCCTGCTTGAAGGGAAGAGCCACAGACGAGAGATACAGCTACTTGGCCAAGTCTGGCACTGCAAAGAAATAACCTGCTCAAAGCTTTTTGTGCTCCTTTCCCCCCAAGGCAAGGAAAAGAACTGAGTTGATACAAACACCTCCATATTTTCCATGCATGTGTACTACATTCTTGCGAAGAGCAGCAGCGAAGCAATTTCTGGAGGACACTTGTTTGTAGCAGTGTCACACTGTTGGTGAGTTGTTAGACACTGCAACGGTGCCATCTCTACGCATGGGGTAGCATCTCCTAATCGCTGCTCTTACCAGGATGACGCCTATCACCACGCAGAAAGACAAAAGCATGGAAAAGGTCTTGTTTCAGCCTGTGTCCCCGACTAGTGACTGTCTGGAAGGTAATTGCCAAAGAAAAGTTTATGTGTTTCCAGCAGCCTTGTGTTTGCTAATAACCGCACACAACAAATGGTGCTGTCTTGGAAGAACTTGATGAACAAAACGTTGTTTGAAACACACAAACTGATTATGAGCAGGAGAGGATGGATTGCATGATAGGTTTTTGTTTACAGGCCATCAATCTCTAAACTCGCCTGTCTCCCCCAAAGCAGAGGTAGGTATTTATCTTGCAGGACTCATCAGAGTGCACTGCAAGGTTTTGCTTCCTCCTGTTGCTGTCAAGTTTGAAGATGTCTTTAAAACCCCAAAGGCTTTGCTTGGACTGGACCAGAAAAAGGAGCCAGCAGAGCTGCTGGGTGCACCTGATGATGAGGTGTGTGGGGGTGCATGTGCCCTCTTCTGCCTGCAAACATTTCTAAATGCAGCTGGTGCCCATGGACAAGGGTTCCTGCAGTGTCAGGAAATCCCTGCAATACCCCAATCGCCTGGAAAAGGATACAAAGAAAACTCAGGCTTTCAGTCCTCACCAGTGACTCGCTTCCCTCACTGCTTTGCCCTGAGCAGAGTGGCTGCCCAGGTTAGCCCAACAGCTCCAGAATTTGCAGAGCCATGCTGGGATGCACATGATGACGGTGGCGGCACGGACAGGGTCTGTGCAGCAGTAGGGGAGAATCTCTTGCTGCAAAGGACTAGGACAGACTTTGTGGTGGCCAAGATTCATACATCTTGCAAAAGGAGCCAAGGGGCTGGATGGGGCAAGGCAAGCAGCGGAGTGCGGATAGTTACTCCATGCTCTGATGCGGCCCTTGGCAGGGCCCAACCCAACCTGCAAAACAGGGAGGAAGAGGAGGATGGGGTGAACCACAGGAAGCCTGAGGGGCCAGATGCTATGCCAGCTGAATCACCGGGATTCCCTCCAAATTAGCCAGGCAGCTGTGTCAGTGCCTTGTGCTGCAAGCCCAGGGGCTCTGGCACTTGCCATGGCTCTTGGGGGAGACCAAGTGCTTGCCTGTCCCCCTCATTATACATAAAGCAAGGCTGCTACGTGCTGGGTTAGTGGTCAGACATAAGGGTTTTGAAATATTTTTATTAGCTAATGCTGACTGACTTGCCTTCTCATGTCTGGAGCCTTTGTCATGAAAAAGCAGCAAAACCACAGGTTTCTCTGAGAAGGGGAAGATGTACGGGGTGAGTCACTGCTCCAGTCTAGGCCTAGCTTGCTCTTTTTTTTTTTTTTTCGATCGTATGGAAAAAGAACGTATTAATACCTTTTTGTTGACACTTTAATATGTCTCTGCATTTGTCTGTTTGAGTAAACAAATTTATGCTGTTAATCAGTCAGTTGTTGAGATATTAAAACAGGATGAGTTTGGGAGGGACAAAGCGTCTCGGTTTTCAAACTAACACGGAGCTGCTAAGAAGGCAAATTCTTCCATTTGGATCAGCAGTGAATTCCAGCTCTGTTTCTGTTGGAAGTGTTTGAGTGGCTGTTGGGAAATACTTGGTTTCTGTGCTTTCAAAATTGAATTAATCCTCCAGCTTTTAAGGAGATGCACAAATACCTGAATGCTTCTCCCTCTGTCCTGCTATTTTTGACCCATCCTCTGTGCAGGATGCATGTCCCAGGACTTCCCTTCTTGGGGAAGAGTCCTGGGGACTTTTTCTCTGGCCTTGAGTGTTCTTATGTTGCTGTCTGAGTAGTTAATTTGCCCAAATATCCTGGTTAGCTTTTGACACTTGTGCTGGAAGTGCTGAGCTCCACAGCCCCTACATCCCTCCAGTGACAGTCACCGCTGCAATGCTGTGTCTCCAGGTGGCTTACAGCTGTTAAAACACATGGTCTAGGGCAGCTTTTATTTGACCTGTATTGCAGTTCTGTCTGGAGAGCAAATAAACTAACCCTGATTCAGTGACTGTAGTGTGTTTAGAAGCTATAAAACTCGTTTGCACAGAAACTTGATACAACTCCTCTCAGGGAAGGGAGTTGATATTTGAAAACCTGAGATGTACTTAAAGCAGCTCTGATCTGCAGCACAAAGTGAAGTCTTCAGGGGACAGAAACGGGCTGCACCGTCTGCCAGACACTCGCTTCTGTCAAGCTGCTTTAGTGCTTTGTGTGTTACGGAGCTGCCTTGGCTTTTCTTCTGTGGCGTGAGCGAAGAAGGCAGGAGCAAAAGGGATGTGGAGCAGGAATTGCTTCCTTATACACTGTATTTATGTGTGCATTGACCTATGGACTGTTTGTCACCAGGGTGTAAAATGGGTGTGGGATCACTACCTCACTTCTGTCTTCTCTTTTCCCCTTGTTGTCTCTCTAAAATGGGTCTTTAAATGTGAGTTTGTCTTTGGCTGTCATTGCATGCCCTTGGAGGAGACTTTTCTCCTGGTAGAAAGGACTGGATGTGGTGAGGCGTGAGCAGCGGTCCTGCATCCCCACAGGGCTTCTAGTGGGGCAGCTGATGTGTGATCCCTATGCCAGGGTGATAAAAGGGCTTTTTATCTCCATGAAGACAAAGCCTCTTGTTTGAAAAATGCATGTGAATGAAAAACACGATTCTCAATGCCCTAGACTCAGCTATTAAACAAAAAAACCCTCAGGCAACAAAAGTCTGAAAAGCTTCCTTGCCTCCCAACCCAGTGTACCAATGTGAGTGTAATACCCCTCCATTGCAAAAAAAAACTATGTAAAATTGCTTTGGGAGCTTAGCAGTCCCTGTCAACTTTAACTTTGTGGCCCACTAACCTCTTCATATACTGTTTTGTTTGTTACTTTCCCCTTTTCAGACAGCTATAACAAGGTCAGGTATCACCTTCTTCTCAGGTTCAAATTCTCCATCTGTCCTCCCAAGCTGAGAAATAGAGAAGGAAGAAAAAATATGAAAACTGAGATAGACCTGCTTTATAGACTGTTGGTGACTTTTAGTGACTGTTAAACATCTTGTTATGTCCACTGGCAGCCCTGCAGATGCTGGGAGATGGGGTCCGATGTGCTTTCCTTCGTGTCTCTGCAGTGATGCAACTTCTTGTTGACTTTCTCTGCTGCTGGCACCTGTCTGAGCTGCTTTCCCAGGCTGCTTTCCCACACCTGCCCATCGCTCCCATCTCTAACAACTTCATCCTTTCCACACTGAGTGAAGTGTTACAGAAAATGAATATTTACAGCTACAGGCAAACTTGTGTTCTTAAGCTAATAATTCCTTGTGAAGGCAGCTGGGAGCCTCAGACAAAAGAGGTTTGCTAATCAGAGCACAGTCATTTGTGGAACTGAGACTCTCATTGCTTGAGCAGTGAACCAGCCCATTCGGGATCCTGCCTTCTGACAGTCTGTAAATCTGAATTCACCCTGAATTCCTTTTGCTTACAGAGGAGGAGGCAGCTGTGTCTGTTCCCGTAGGCAGAGGAGGAACCTTTTATTTCTCAGCTTGCAGTGACTGTAGCTAACAAAAGTGAGAGCTGGAAAATCTTGGCATGCAAATCTCATTTGAAGTTGCACTGAGCTTGCCCAGATCTCCATTTTCAGAGACTGAGCTAGAGCTAGCATATATGCTAGAATGTGCTTATCAGTGTGTACCTTTTTGTTCATGCATGGGGATTGTCCTGTTTGCATTGTTCCATGAATTGCTAATCTCTCTTGGTTGTATTGCCCCAAGTGCCAACAGGGCACAGTCTGATGTGCTGTCATGCGTGTTGTGGGAAAGGGACATGGGCAGATTGTTGGTGTTTTCCCACCCCTATGGTGATACCTCCTGTCC
The DNA here is from genome assembly GCF_037038585.1 of Patagioenas fasciata. Lineage (NCBI taxonomy): Eukaryota > Metazoa > Chordata > Aves > Columbiformes > Columbidae > Patagioenas > Patagioenas fasciata. The sequence goes on from NC_092530.1 coordinate 19,945,857, forward strand.
AGGCTGGCTGGGTGGCACCTAACAAGTGCTTGGAAAGGAGGATTGTAGCAGATGGGTGTAGGAACTGTGTGGTTCATCCTCTCTGTTTCGTTAACACCAAGCAGATCTGATCAAAGTGGGGTTTCTGCATACTTGGGGTTTGAGCATGGCTAATGCCTGCAGCTCTGTGCTTGCTTGTGATGTTCCCACCATGCCTCACTCAGTAGGGTGGAGGGGTCAGTGGCAGTGCAAACAGCCTCTTGCTTACATGGTTTATTGAGAGACTGACTCTGGGGAAATAGGCAGGTGGTTATTCAAACAGTTTTCTCATAGAAAAGCAGATTATTTCCTTTCTGCAAACAAGGTCAGGTATACTACTTTGTGCAAAAAGACCTTTTTCAGGTACTGTTCAGAATCTGTATGATTTGAGTTTGGTAGCTGTGTGCTGTTGGGAGACAGAGAGGCAGACAGAGCACTCAGTATCTCTTGCATTAATATTTTAACTCTGGTTTCTGATTTTGTTCGAAGTTGTGGAAAAATCCCTGGAGATGTGAGCTTTCCTGAACTACAGAACATACTAGTAACGGGTACCTTAATATGTGCAGAACAGTGTAGCACATAAAATAAATACACAGAGCTAAATATTAACAAGGCTAATAGGATTTTTGACTTGTTAAGGAATGCATTTAACATCTTCTGAGTTTTAGACATCTGTTTTCTTAGTGGAAAGATAAACATGGCTTCAAGAACTGTAGTGACCTTGCTATACTGCTGTTCAAAACTGCATCCATTTGAATGCATCCTGGTTTCACACAGTGTCTTTATTCTCTGTTTAGGTACTCCCTAGATTCATGAGATGGCCAACACCATGCAAATCTCCAAGGATGAGCTGGAGGAACTCAAGGAGGCCTTTGCCAAAGTTGGTAAGTCACAGTGAGGGCACCTTGCTCCTGTTTGCTGTGCATCTGAAATGGACTTATCCACCCCTGTGAGCACTGGTGCCAGCAGGACATGGGCATTCTGGTGCTCTCCTGATCTCCCCCATGCCAAGGGGCCCCTTGGCAGACTTGTTGCTTCTGGCTTGTCATTTCTAGCCAGGGACCAAAAATGAAGGGACTTGGGCAGTTCAGCCCTCAGTTGGCAATGGCAGGCAGCCTTGCCCTGTTGCTCCAGGTGGGCTTTATTGATTCCTGATGGCAGAAGAAATAACCAAACAGGTATTGCATTGCTTTGGCCCAGGCAACACTGCAAGGTTTGCACAGTGCTTTGTTCTGGTGATGTTGGTTTTGGCAGATTGGCTGAGCTGTGCAGATGGTAAATGTAGGTGCTACATTTCTGGTTTGTGCATGTGCATTTGAGGCACCACATTTGGTGAGCTTCTAGGCAAAACCTAATTAGTGGCTGTTTACCTGGCCAGTATAGAGTGACTTGTGGTGACAATAAAATGTTTTGTGGTTGCAATGCATGTGCATTGCCCTCTGGTGGCTTTATTTCTTCTCTGGTTCTCACCTCCCTAACAGCCTGCAATGCTCCGGGAGTGCTCTGCCTGCCTTCCCGCTCTCCCCCTCTGCTGGCATTGCAGAAGCCTCTGGCAGGCTGCTTCAGGAAGCCTAAATGGGGAGAAAACTGACATCATGGAGAAAATTGTTTTCTGCTGGTTTAGTTTCCCGATATGGCTTACTGAGGATCAGAGGGATGCCAGGGAGGGGTGGGAATAGAGCTGGATGGCAGCAGTGTGAGCTGAGGTCAGTGTGTGCAGCTGGAGAACCACACCCGGGACTGGCACTGCCCGGGAATGAGTTGCACAAGTGATCAGAGCCAGTGTTTCGTTCTCCTAACGGGATGTCAGCATCGCTTGTGCGCTGGTTATGAATACAAATTGGTAGTTGCCTCACATCTGCATCGGGTAATCTGCCTTTTGGAGCACGGTGGCTCTTAAAACTCTCACATGCTCTAAACTTGCAATCTGTAGACAGGAATATGAATTTCAAAGACAGCCTGTTCTCATGGAACATTATTGCCTGTTGGATTTGTAGCAAGTTGCATTTTAGGCAGTTCCCTCTCCGGTCTCACTCTTCCTGAGACTTTTCCAGCAGGTGGAAGTGAGTTGCTGTGGAGGGAGATGAGTGACCATCATGCTTCTTGATGCCTAATGGGCCTCTGAGTGCAAACCTTAAAAGGCTGGGATGCAGGCAGCCCATTCTGTCCTTGGATAAACTTAAAATGATTAACCTGGCTGGAATGTGGTGGCTTTTTGTCATTAGTGTGTGGGGAAATTATTAGGTTGGCTGGCTGCCTTTGCACTGGAAACACGGAGAAACCCAAGTCAAAGCCTGATTTGTTTTAGGAAACTAGCTCACCCTGCTCAAGAGGTGGGTCCCTGTTTGGTTTTAAATTATAAAAGCAATGTCAAAACTTAGGTATTATTGAGAAATGTGATAATTAGCCTGGACATACCCACAAGTGAGATGGGATCTGCTAGTCCTTGTGTTTTGTGTGCTTTAGGCATTGTAGAGCTCACAAGCATTGCTGTGGGACACACCTGTCAGGAGTGTCTTGAATGCTCTCACTCATTTTTTTTCTTGCCTAAAGGAGCCACATTTGACCTAGGATATAGAACTGGTTGCCAAATGGGTGACTGACTCTCACTGGGAACTTCAAATAGCATCTCTAGTGAATGTTGGACTAAGTTGGACTAAGGGTGCTGTTTAAAATGAAGCCTTTCTTTCATCTCCCTACTACCTAGAAGACTTGCAACCCAGCTGAGAAGCATGGTTATAGCAAAGCCCAGCTGGTTGACTTCTAGGGTGTCATAAAGGAGACGTGGAGACAAGGAAGTATCTCAGGGTGGTTTCATGGGCTACGTGGGCTTCCTGGAGACCTGCTGTAACGCTAGCATGAGGCAAGTTGTTGCTCGGGATATGTAGGTTGATGAGACTTTAAAGATGTGTGTTTGACCAGCTTTTCTGTATACGGTTAGACTGGATTGAGATATCTGGTAATGCTGGAAGGCAGTGAACTGTGCTACTGCATACTCTTGTCACCACTTCCCTTCCATGCCACTTGAAGGTATCCCCCCTCTCCCGTGCAGCTGGTGTGCTATACTCTGACAGCCAGCAAAATGCAAGAGTCCCACAGGCTCCCTACTGCTTACTGGAAGCAGTCCATAGGTGAGAAAGTATGGTTTAAGGTTAGCACTAAAGTCAGCCACAGCTCACATGAGCAGCTCTCAACATCCTACAACCATTTGTATTGGAAGTGATCCAAGTGGTAAACAGCAGTGGGGAAAAAAGCATTTGAACATCTGAAAAAGCAATTAGGTGGGGCATAAGAACTGTCTTGACTTTGAATGACCCACAGGTTAGTGAGAGCAGGTTGCTCCAAATCTCGGCTGATCTCTGAATTTGTTCTGTAGAACAGGAATGGGTATGCATGTACTTGGCCAAGCAGTGGCCCTTCATAAGGGAGGTATGGCAGAACAAAATCTGCAAACTTGTTTTGTTTATTTGTCTTCCTTCTCCCTGCTTCTAATAGCAGAGATAAGCATCATTTCTGGAAAACACAAAGTACTTCAAAATCGTAACCCAGCTGAACACTTTGTTCACTGCTGCAAGGTGGTAAAACAATGCTCTGAAATGTTAGCTTAAGGCAAATAGGGATCTGTGATCCTGCTAGAGTGTGTCCTGCTGAGCATTTATCCTTAAAAGGGAATGTGTGGGTTACTTTTCCCTCTTGCATCCTGTTATTTAAGCTATTTTAAGGACTTGTCGGCCGGAAGCTGAGCCAGAGCTTGAAGCAGCTTCTGGGTTGCGTTTATTGTGGCTTTGCTGGGCCACCTGCTTATGGGCAGAAGATGGTGCTATACATCGCTGCAGTGACCTCTGCAGGGTTGGGATGCTGGCATGCATGCATCTTTCAGTAGAAACAGGAAACTTCAGATGTGCTGTAGTTTCCTTTCCACCACGCAGATTATAATGAATCCAGGCTGTAGCTTGTCTGTTAAAATAATTTTGCTTTCTTCCATTAGTAATTCTGGGCCGTAGGCCGAAGGATTTAATTTGGGATAGCTTCTATTTTGACAGCCTCTTCAGCTGTTGAATGTCCTTTCAGATTTTGTTAGAGAGGGGATTTTAGATCACCTTCTGTCTGAGGTCTGGCTCTGTTGCAGGACATCCAGCAAGGCACCATATGCTGCTAGTTTGTATGTTTGACTGTGATGCCAGAGGGAGAACAGAGACAGCAGGAAGCGAAGCAGCAGCTCTCCTGTGGGATGGGGATTTCAGGCCTATTTGTCATGTTTACAGGGCTAAAGGCTATTTGACTTCTTGAGAGTAGAATGGGTCCGTGTTCTACCACATAGTCAATCACTAGTTAAAATTACTCAACTCTTCTACCAAGCCAAAACCATAGACTACCACATTCACTGGGCTTTAGGACTTAAATCTGTGCCCAAGAAACTACAACTTGAAATGAGAGCATCTTTACTACAAAACCAGTGACTTGGTGTAGGGTCTTGCAGTTGCACCGATAGACATGTCTTGCTCATAAATTCTGCTACCAAAGTGTCTGGGACATAGATGCCGTTTCACTTTATGAAGTAAATCAGTGATTACTTTTTTTTTTTTTTCCAGGATACTATGGAATAATAAACGTTATGAGTGGGTGTTTGGGATGTTGTTCAGAGTTGGGAGAACGTAGGTCCTGAGACCCAAGGATTCTGATAGAGTTAATGTGCATTACTCAGCAGTGTGTGCACTTCACACTGGATCACATGCTGACTATCTGAGCCCAGTGCAGGTGCTGGGAGCCACTGGTGTGTGGCTCCTCCTGACGGGCAGTACCTTTCCTGGTGCCATGCTCCTGAATCACATGATCTCACATCTGAGTGTGTTTCAGGTGGCTTTTTGTGCTGCAGAGTTGCTAATTTTTTTTTTGTTGCTTTTTTTTTTTTTTTAATTGGGCAGAAGTAAATCTTCCTTGAACTGTGCAGACCCAGAGGACTGGGAAAACACTGCTTTCCAAGGGTGACCAAACCCCTCAAAATGGGCAGATGTTGACCCAGATTGCAGTAAATTCCTGATACCTGCCCTGTAGCCAGGTCCAATGCTTTCAGGCTGAGACTAAGGTCTGCTGAGCAAGTGTGAATGACCAGACAGTAGCTTGGGCTACCTTCGTTGCATTTCAATCAGTGTTTTTAAGTTTATGGCTTCTGTTTTGCAAGCAAAGCAACGAAAGTGCAAGGCTCGAGATTAATTCCTTGAACTAGATCGTACCCTTAGAAGACATGCAGGGCTTCCTATGAACTGACTCTAAATAGGTTTAAGCATCTATGCAGAACTGAGCTCTAAAGAGGTTTAAGCATTGTTTTACCTGGTGCTTCTCTCCAGTGTATTGGAGGTGTGGACTTCAGAGCTTGGTTCCCTGCTGTCTCACCCAACAGGCTTTTGCCTCACAAAATACCATATATTCTATTTTTCCCATTCACTTATGAATAGGCTCAGACATGGCACATGCAAACTTGGTTCAGAAACACTTCTGAATGCTTAAGCTAGATGTGTCAAAAGGAAAACCTTTACCAAATAATGAATCAAAATAACACCTGTCATTCTGTCAAGGATACAATGTGTATTTTTGAAGTCTTATTTTTCTCTGTCCTTTGCCTACAAATACTTAGGTAGAAGTAAAACTTAGATTTTTAGGTGGTGGATTGTTTGGAAGAAGTGATAAATGGTTGTTTCTGGATTTACGTGTTTAATTCGGCAGCATGGCAAAGGATTGTGGTCAGTTCAATCAGGCACAGGCTAAAGCAATGAGTGTTGGCTGTAGGCAGGCTGAGGGTGAAAGCAAAATTTAATTTCGGGTCCATAGGCCCTAGAGATTAGCAAATCCCTTCTTGTCTGATTTTCTTCACTGGCTTTGAGATGGGGAAAAGATGCATATTCTGGGGTTAGATTTAGTAATAAGAAAACTATAACAGAAGAAACTGTGATTTATCTTGAGGGGAAATAGTTTGCTGATGACATCTCAGGCAGGACTGTTTAATAAAGCTTTCCTTTGTAAGTTTATATCCTTTTGGAATAAAATTCTGAAATCAAAGGCCAAACAGCAGCTTGTTGCTGTCATTAATCATTGACCCAAACTGCTTTATTTCATCAGCATTATTGTAAACACTGACATTTCATAAAGTAGTTTAATGTATTTATTAATCCACTGGAATTGATGTGCTTCTTTAGTTTGAGAACTAGGGACTGGGTTATGGTAGGGAGAACAGGTTTGTTCTGTGTTACTTTGGGTGTTTTCTAATAAGCATTTGAATTTGACTTTCTTGCTAATTTATAAAAACAACTTTAAAATCCATGTGGGTCTGGAAAATGAGGAAGGTTGGGGTGGTGGTGAGGACATGCTGCTTGCTGGAACATTGCTGTGAAATAAAACCTAAAAAACACCACTGACACCTCATTAAAATTGAGTTCCAAAATTTGCTTAAAAAAACCCCAAAAAACCAAACAACGACAACAACAAAACAAAAACCAAAAAACCAAACCAAACCAAAACTTTAGAACTATCATGCTTGTTTTCTATTATTCTTGAAAGTACCTTCTTTTAAGTTTAAATACTGATCCCAGTGGTTGTGGTGTGGGATTCATTTTAGAAACAAACAAACAAGCTGTGAGTGCAGCTCTTCCCTTGCGCAGCCCTTGGTCTGTGAGGGTGTTTGGGCACCAGAAGCTGTTGCTTGAGTAGAATTTAATTCCATGGCCTTAGGGAGAGGCTGCTGCCCTATAAATAGGAAAAAAATCCTCCCATGCAGGATATGGGCAGAACAGGGGCCGGGTGCCTTGCAACATGATGTGGCTTTCACGGCCGGTGGGGATAAGCAGCCATCGCACCATCACAGCACCAGGAGCTCTGGAGGTGGAGGAGAAGGTACTGCAGCTACTTAAATGCAGAGATTGCTCTTGTTTTGCTTCAAATGGCTCAGCTGATGTCTTTGATAAAGGCACTGTGTCGACTTTGCAGAGCCTGTGGTTGAATGTTGATGGTAGGAGAATGATGAACCTTCATCTCCTCAGCCCATCCAGGTATTCCCCACCAGCAGCAGTAATCCAGAGTTGGTATATCTCCACTGCCCCAGCCTCGGGGAGGAGACAGTAGCTCTGGCACTGAATTAACTTCCCTGGGCTGTCTGTGCCGCTTACTGACAGTAAAGGGATTTTAACATCACAACCAAGCCGATAACAGCGCAACATACCCTGAATCTCCACCTCTCCAAACATGCTGGAGGGTCATCCTTATGTCTTGGAATGGGAATCTGGGCCATCTGACTGCTTCAAATGCTCTGTCTGCTCATGGACTCTACTCGACAGAGCCTGGGTACTAGCCACACTGTGAACCACAGTCTGCTCAGCCTGCTTAGCCTGAGGAAGGAGAGACTCACCCTGTTCTGTCCATGGTGACAGCGAAACCTCACTTGCCTGAAGAAAGGCTGGGGCTGCTGCATTTGCCCTGTGCAGTCAATGGATGTGATGACATGACAGATACGATCCCAAAGGGGCTGGGATCTGTTGATGTGACAAGCTTCAGAGTCACACTAGTTTCTTCTTTTCCTTCTTCCCAAATCTAGTAGGCGATGATGTCTTGCTAAGCATGTAGTACTGCTGTGGCTTGGTGGTTGACTGTCAAAGCAAATGTCCTTGCAGAGCATTCTTACACAGCATTAAAATATCTGGCTGCAGTTTTCTGTCAGTGGTAAATAGGTAACATTCCTATCAATGTGATAAAAAAATGTAATGCAGAGCCAGCTTATTGTTTTCAGTTCAGAAAGTAAGAAGTGCTGTGTTTCATTGCTGTCTGTTTTTAACACACAAAGTCAGCTGCAGTTAGGTGTAAAAAGAAAAGCTCTGGAGATAATTTATGAAAATACACATGCTTTGTTGTGAAACTTTTACACCAGACTTGGTCATGTGTGCCAAGAGCCATCCTGGTCAACTCTGCTTTGAAGCTGCTGTTGCCCAAAGCCTGGAGATCTCGTGGGTTGTGCTGGGACCCTCTCTGAGAACATGTCGTATGTATTTACCACATGCCTTTGATTCCTGGTGTATTCTTGGTTGTGTCCATTGAATACTGCACTACTTCGGCTTTGTATTTTTGGTGTGGGCATGCTGCTGTGTGTCCGTGTCCTGCACAGATCTTGCTTTTAGCAAAGATGAATTCTCTGTGCGATGTGGCCACAAACAAGGTATGCCAGGGGATTCCTGTGTACCTCCATGTCTTGTAGATGTCCTCAGTGTGCAGGTTACTCTCTCTATTGAGTACTTTTCTTTCCCGCCGTCTGGGGCTGATTCTGTTGGGGTAGTGTCTTGTTTCTAAAACCTTCTCTTTCCCCTCTTGTTCCTCAGACCTCAACAGCAACGGGTTCATCTGTGACTATGAGTTGCATGAGCTCTTCAAGGAAGCCAACCTGCCTCTTCCTGGGTACAAAGTGAGAGAGATCATCCAGAAGCTCATGATCGACAGTGACAAGAATAAAGATGGGAAGATTAGTTTTGAAGAGTTCGTCTATGTAAGTGGTATTTCTGAGTTTCCAGCAGCTGGGGGAACCCCTTTTAGACAAATCTAAGGAGGAGGTTAGAAGAGGTTGAACCTGGTTTCTTGGCCACTTACCCTAATCTGAGTTTTCCTCCTGCAAACTAATCACTTTTGAGGACTTGCTATGTAAATATAAGACATTTGTACAGATCTCTGCATATGACTGGTCTTCTGTGCTGTCACTATCAGCCTTTAGATTTGGATAAAGGGGAAATACTTTGATTTTTAAACAAAACAAACAAAACCACAACATCAACAAAAAATCCACATGCTTTTCCTACTTGTTGGAGGTCGAAAGACCATTTCCACATGAGGTGACAACTGGAAAAAAGATTTCCAGTTCTGCAAGCTTACAGCATTGACTGGAAGCTACTCAGTTTTTTCCAGACACATGGATGAATTCTTGTTTTCCCAGTGAAGCAGTATAATTTCCTTTCTCAATTTAATGGGACTACAAGTATTTGCTAAAAATTTGACACACTTAGAGATTCAACCTAGATGCTGATGTAGGAAAATTCAGATCCATTTGTTGCCTTAAAAGGAAAGGAGTAACAATATAGGAGAAGCTGGAGGATGGGTTTAACCTTCAGGCATTTTTCTGTAGAAACAGGGCAACATTTCTTCTGAGATACTGGTTCAATATCTGTCCCGTCACACTTTTTATACTTTGACTGAATGCTGAAAGGGTAATAAAAGTATGTGCAGTACATTGAGGGAGCTGTCTTCATGTCAACTGTTTTTCTCTGTATTTCTTAATTTATCTTCACCTTCTGTTCCTTAATTGTTTTCAGACCCTCTGAACTTTTGAGTTCGGAGTCAACTAGTAAGTCGGAGTTTGTTTGCAGTTTGTGAACACTTGCATGCTGGGTGCATGTTTCAGCTGTTGGTTTGAGCTGGTCTATAACTTTAACTTTGCACTAGGAAGGATGAAATAAATCGCTTCAGTCACATTTGAATGGTACCAATGATCGAGTAAACATGAAATATCTTACAGGCAACTAAGCTATATAGTAGAAGCAATGATTTGTCATAGGATTTTTGCAAACCGAAATGTTGCTGTTTTTCTAACTCTGAGCACTTTTGCTGGTGTTTATGGTACAAAGGATGACATGAACTGACTTGAGGTTGGGGGCAAGTGACTTAGTGGTACCTCAGCATTAAAGCATGTATTTTCAAAGAAGGCATGTGATACCAGTAATTAATTCAGCAAATTTTTAAATAAATAAATCTGTATCAAAATCCTTATGTTTAAAACCAAGCAACCAATGAGAAAACCCAAAACTTTTGAGCTCTTGAGTCTTCACTCAGCTCTGCCTGATCACCAGGGTAAGCAAAACCTCTGCATGCCTTCAGGAGATGGTTTGACTGTTCCACATCGTCATCTTGACCTGCCACCTCCCCTGTGTTAGGGCTGGGGAAGGCAAGGTGTGACAGCCAGTGGGCTGGCCCTGCGGTGTCACCTCTGCAGCCAGGCGGTCAAGTCCCCTCCTCTGTTTTAAACACAAGCACTTCATTGTTCTGTTTTACAGTTCTGGTTCATTGCCTTTTTCTGGGCAGTGTTTAGAGAACCTGCAGAGGTTTCAGTTGTGTTTTCAGCGTGGCTGAAACTAATTGGGCTAGGTTTTGAAGGAGTTACTGTAGGCTTTCAAGCCATTGAATGTATTTCTTTCAAACAGTTGTTAAGTTCTGTAGGACATCAGGGCCACTAAAATTAACATTCAACCTGCACAAATGGCACATCTAATATTTCTGTGCTAAAACATCTCTTCTGCCCTCAAACATGAGGGTGTTTCGTTGGTTAGCCCAAACCCACTTCAGGGGGAATCTTTACGTGGAGTGCTCAGGGTTGCATATTATTGCATATTTGATGTGGCTGTTAGACACTTACAGAGAATTTTTTCTTGGGTTGTGTACAGTGTGTTTTGTGTGAGCTAAAGTCACAGTCACACAAGCATCTGGCTTATGCAGGAAGGTTAAAATTGCACAACAGCTTTCTCAACTTTGGTCCTGTGGAAACTGCTGCATGTGCACCTGTTCTCAGACTGCAAAGGTTTCACTTTTTGTTTTTCTCATGGTCTCTTGAAAGCTACTTGAAAAGGTAAATGTATGTGAGGTACTTCATGCCTAATGCTTCTGTTTCAATAATCACTTGCAATATGTGTTTGAGAGAGGGGGATGACTCTCTGCCCACTCTCCATGTTAAATCTAATACCACCACACCCTTACTGGGCCCTTCACGTTTGCCAATTTTACTTCAAATTTTGCTTTAAAGCCAAGAAGAAATAGCTTCTTGTGTGTTCCTTTTATTTTATGAAGACAAGTTCTTCTTGTCTAACAGAGCACTTTAAATTGTAGATTTTCCAAGAACTGAAAAGCAGCGATATCGCTAAAACATTCAGAAAGGCAATTAACAGGAAGGAAGGAATCTGTGCGATCGGGGGCACCTCGGAGCTCTCCAGCGAGGGGACACAGCACTCCTATTCAGGTACCGCTCTGTCTTTCAGCTCCTCTCTTTGCCCAAAACAGTAGATTTCTACTGCCCCACCATGTGTTGGCTAAATGATCTCCTGTCAAGGTGAGAGCAGGACAGAATTAGAGGGTAATGCAAGATTAGCAGCCTATAAATTAAACGTGTGCTTATTTGTTTTGTTAACTGTGCTTGCTGATGAAGTCCTTGTGTCACACTTGAATATAAGAAAGTTGTTGAGGAATGAGTAAATAACAAGAAGATTCTGGTTATTGGAAGTGATATTTCTTTAAACTTTGTATGACTAATACAATAGTGTGGTAATGATAGCGGGGCTTTTATTTCCCTGGGCTATTGTGCACTGATTTATTTTGGAAAATTTTTGCTATATTATGAAAAAGCCTGTATTAAATTTACAATTCGTTATCTTAGAGGAAGAAAAATATGCCTTTGTAAACTGGATAAACAAAGCCCTGGAAAATGATCCCGACTGTAGGCACGTTATTCCAATGAACCCAAATACAGATGACCTGTTCAAAGCTGTGGGAGATGGGATTGTACTATGGTAAGTCATGATGGCTTCTGAATTAAAAAAAAAAAAAGTAACCAAAATAACTTCCTAAAACTGTATTTAGAGGAATTTTCATCTTATTCTAGGCTGTACTTTTGGCTACTGTGTGTACATAATGTTTTGCACATATAAAAAGCGGCTCAGTCACCCAGGTTTTCATTGTCATTGTGTGATGCTTCAGCTTTGATGCCAACTTCATGAGCTGGTATTTTTGTCTAGTGTGTTTGTTTGGGCTTGAGACTGAGTTTGCTAAAGGGGAGAAGGTACCTTGCAGGAGCAGAAATTGTCCTGGTGCAAACTCAGCCTGAGGCCAGGTAGCTCGAGTGAAGGCAGATGTGTTAAATAGCCCATTTTATTGCATATTTAGACAGACAGTAACCTCTGTGGGAATGTTAATGACCTTATGAATTAACTCCAAAATGGATTTTCTGGGAATCCTCGTGTTGCTTTTGATAATAGCTGCAGTAAGTTAGTAAAGTAGCTCATTTAACTGCATGCTGAAAAGTAGAAAGCATCAAGGACAGTTAAATACCAGACACCTTCTATATATGGGTTTTCTTTTGTTTTTGTGGTTTTGGTTTGTTTTTTAAATGTAAATGAATTCATATAGTGGAGAACTCAGCCTGGAATTTCAGTAACTCTGTATCAATATGCAGAAGATGTTTAGTGGACTGCCTATTGCCCTTAATTTCTTTATTTTTTCTTTAGCTTGTGACTTTTTTTTTTTCTAATGTCCCCAGTTTCAAGTAATTCAGGTCTTCAGGTGAAGACTGAAATGAGTGGGAAGTAGTTCATAATATAAACACTTGCCGTATTTTTTGTTGACTAAAAATTCATTGTGCTCATGTACTCCCCACTGAGCTCTCAAAGTGTTTGTGCTTTTGGGGGGCAGTTTTTTCTTGCCAGCAGTAGTACACCTTTACAATAGGAGAAAATGCATTTTTTTACTAGAATCTGCATTGGATGTCAACAGAGAATGAGTCTTTGCTAGTACCGTGACTGCACTGTGAATAATTCATTGGCGCTTTTTGCTCCAGCAGCTGAGGTCGGTAGTAGCCAGTAACATGTTTAAGGTTTCAGGCTTTGCTATTAGTTACAAATACATTCTTGATAACATAAATATTAATTTCTTATTTCCACAACCTTGATTTTAAAAAAATACACAAAACCAAACAGGCAAAAGGAAATTTACTGCCGTGAATATTGTAACAGTTCATGGAGTTCTGTTGAGATTAAACACTAAACATTCAAATATTATTGTTTTTCTTCCTGCCAGCAAGATGATCAACCTTTCTGTTCCGGACACAATTGATGAAAGAGCAATTAACAAGAAGAAACTCACACCATTCATAATTCAGGTATAATACATTTCTGTATTTTTTTTTCTGAAATTCATATCCAGATAGAATTAATGAAAATTTAACCTGGTGACTTGAGGGATTATTGTGGAACTCTGGAAAGGGGTAAGTTTTATAATTTACATTTAAATATTAAGAGCCGTTTTGTACTGTGCAGAACTGACAGTCTCAGTACTGTAGGTACAGTTGAAAAGACACAAATGTTAAATTAATGACAAATGGGTGGAATGGCTGGAATACTGTGTGCACCTGATATTGTTGTGGTGATTATATACAGTGCTGTCTTTTTAAAACAAGATGATTATTGGCATTGGGTCTCTATGAACCGTTCCACAATACGACAGGTTGTCATTGTGAGGATGCCTCTGTGTGTGTGTGTGTCTGTGTATAACTTAACACTTCTTCTAGCCTCATTCTTGTTGATGCCACTAGATGTGACTGACTCAGAGGATGAAACTAAATACCAGAGGCTGAAATTAAACCCTGGTGCCTAGTTCTGTTCTCATTGATTCAGCCTGCTGCCACCACGGCTCGGTTAAACTTCAGGTAGAGAGCGGCTGGGAGCGTTTCCTTGAGCTGTTGTTGTTTGAGCAAAGGCAAGGGGGAAATCTCCACTCCACTGGCACTGGATGAAAGGCAAAGCAGCATCTCTTCTGGCTGTGTCTCACTTGCTGTGCTGTTCACAGGAGAACCTGAACCTGGCGTTGAATTCTGCATCCGCCATTGGGTGTCATGTTGTCAATATTGGTGCAGAGGACTTGAGGGAAGGGAAACCCCACCTGGTCCTTGGGCTTCTCTGGCAAATTATTAAGATCGGCTTGTTTGCTGACATTGAGCTCAGCAGAAATGAAGGTAAATGAAGCTATAAGTGATTACTTCTAAAGTATGAATGCCACGTTGCTTGCGCTGTCACCTCCAGCCCCATCGCTGCCTCTTCCCTCCCCTCTCCTCATCTCTGCTGAAAGCCGAGTGATCACCTTCGGGTTCATGGGGGCATGTGCCGAGCTGAATGCTCTCCAGCCTCTTTATAGCTGTGAAGCTGGTTCAGGTGGGTGGGTTGTGCCATCCTGGTAACGTGTGTCTGCCTCGGAGAACTGGCTGAACACACATCTATACGTTGAGATGCATCTTGGCTCAAGCCTTGTGGTGCAAATGAGTGTGGTGCTTTGGGCTTCCTTGGGCTGGACGGGTTCTGCTGGTGTGATTTAGCTTGGAGAAAAGGAGACTCAGGGGAGACCTTGTCGCCCTACAACTATCTGAAGGCAGGTTGTAGCATGGAGGGTGTTAGTCTCTCCTCCCAAGTAACAAGCGATAGGATGAGAGGAAATGGCCTCAAGTTGTGCCAGGGAAGGTTTAGATTGGATATTAGGAAAAAATTCTTCAGGGAAAGGGTTGTCAGGCATTGGAACAGGCTGTCCAGGGCAGTGGTGGAGTCACCACCCCTGGAGGGGTTTAAAAGACGTATAGATGAGGTTCTTAGGGACATGGTTTAGTGCTAGAGTGAGATTATGTTTGGACTCGATGTTCTGAAGGGTCCCTTCCAACTGAAATGATTCTGTTATTCGGCCACAGGTATGCAACGGTATTAAAAGGTGGCAAAAGCTGCTTGCATCCTTTTAAGATTATAGACAACTGCACAACTTCCTCAAAACAAAAACAAACAAACACAAAACAAAAAAGAGGAGGGCTTCCGCTCTTTGGGAATGTGTTCACAATGACTTGGTTCTCCTAAAATCATCCTTGCTACTGTCAGTGGTGCAGCTCAGCTCTCCATTGGTTCTTGGTGTGGGGGGTGCTGCAGCTCTCCCCGTGTGCTCACCTGGTCCTGTGCGACAGCCTGCAAAATGTAAACTTTAACTTTTCAAATAATTCAAAGAGCTCTGTTATTCCTGCATGAGCTATCAGAGCACCCAGATGGATGGAGGGGCTTTGGTATCTTTTATTTTAACTTCCTAATTGTGAAGTGGTAACATGGTTTCACATAGATCAAAAATTCATGGCAGGGGAAGCACCAGCCAATTGAAAGTGTGCTTGTCTTGATTTCTCTGGCTTTTTTTAACAGTGCATATGAAGCTGCTTGGAAGCGCTTTTTCATTGAGAAAGAGGCACATTTACATTTAGCTTACTGTCATCAGTTAAAAGACTGTGTGTAAAATCCAAATAGTTTTGTTATAGAAGAAAATGAAAAATATTTTTTACACACAGTTTTCTTGATCATTCACACTCTTTGTAACAACCAACCGGGGAAAACTCCACTAATACCCAGATTATTTTGACTTAATCAGTAGTTGGTATTGTCCCCAACTTCTCCTCCTGAAATGCTGCTGCAGCTCTAATTCTGCTGTCCAGGTTTGTCTCTTGAAAACTCCTTCCTCCCCCTCACAAGTGTTTTTCTTCTAGCACTGGCTGCCTTACTTCGTGATGGTGAAAATCTGGAGGACCTTATGAAGCTATCCCCAGAAGAACTGCTCCTAAGATGGGCCAACTTCCACTTGGAAAACGCGGGCTGGCACAAAATCAATAACTTCAGTGCAGATATTAAGGTACCAAGAACTCTCCTGGCCTGCACATGCCTGGGAAAAGGCTGGAAGGTGGCCAGGGCTGTGTCTGCATGTGTGAATGATGCCCTTCATCCACAGACAGGACCTTTCTTGACCCTAACACCCTGGGCAGATTTAACATGGGTGGTGTATTTAAGGTATCGCAGTGCTGTTCTCTCTTGCCATGAGGTTGAGCCCAGCATTGAGCTGTCTTGAGGGTTTTCTCCAGTGCTAGTGGGACCCTGCTGCAAAGCTGTTGCACGTTTTAATCGAGTATGAAACTGGTATCACTCATGTTTTCAAATGTTCTTAATCCATCTTTTTTGATGGAAAAAAAATTTCAATGGCATTCAGCTTACTCAGGGTGAAATGCTTTGCTGCATCCCTGGAGAGTGTGACTTCCACACACTTGGCAAGTGATGGCATTTCATCCAAAACATCACCGGCTGGATAGAGGAAAGGAAACAAGACCCCTGTACCCTGGGCTGAGTAGAAATGGGAGCAGAGGGTCTCACAGCTATTTTTGAGATGTGAGAGGGTGGCTCTCTTCTCTCAGTACTAGTGAGAAATAGAGGGTGGTGACACCTGGTCTGTGTGGGGTTTTTGGACACTGGTCCCAGCAGGTTTCTGGAGCTTATTCACACGGCCAGCGGTTTTCAGGAGGAGAAAGAGGAGTGTAGTGGACTCCTTGTTAAAGGAGTGGAAAAAATAATTGATAATTGAGATCCATGGGGAGCTCAGAGCTTGCCTGCGTGTGTGCATGTGTGCAACTTCAAAATTATTACAGCTTTGCTGATAGTTGTTGGCTTGTCTAGTGCAACCCCTAGGCTGCCAGGATATGTTGAGGTGCTTCTTAGTATTGAGGACTAAACAGACTTTCAGTTGATAATTACTGCAGCTATTTGCTTCTCGTAGTTTCTGACCATCCCCGGGCTCTCTCCTTTAAGCTATTCTATTAATAGCTAACGGGCAGGCACAGGAGAAAACATCCAAATTTCTTGTGATCAGCTTTTTGTCTGGACTTCGTCTTCACTGAGCCATTTTCATAATTGCTGTAGCAGTAGGAATGGTTGCCTTGTTGAGGGGATAGGTCTGTCTTAGGACATCTGGCTGTGGGGACTGTGACAGCGAGCAGCACAGGGTCACTGTCACAACACAGCTTGCAGCAAAAGCAGTCTTCAAATAGTTAAGCCCCATAATTTTAATTTTAAATATTTCTAACCTTTTCCCTTTTTGTTTCCTTTTCTGCTGCCTGGATTTCTGCCATCATGCTCTCTTTTAAGCTTACAGATTTTGGTAATTCAGTAAAGGTACATAAGCAAATTATGCACAGTGACTTATTAAAGATGAGCCTGAAATGAATTGTTATGGTTGTATTCACTGCTGTACTGGAGACCTGAATTTTCTTTTTTATCCATTTCAGGATTCCAGAGCTTATTACCACCTCCTCAATCAAATTGCACCTAAAGGGCAGAAAGAAGGAGAGCCTCAGATTGATATTAACATGTCAGGTTTCAATGTAAGTATTCAGGCTGTTGTGTCCTCATGCTGTACTACCTGTACCCTATAATTGCCCTGTGACATCTAGGTAACCTGGTATCTTAATTTCTAGAGCGTGTTAAGTGTCAATGGCCTTGCATGCACCTCAGGTGTGTGCTAAATGAGTGGTTGTTGCAGACCTGATCACTACCCACCAATTACCATATAAGATTAAGAAATTATCTGTGGTTTTGTTCCATTTGGGAGCATGCTGACTTCTGCTTTTACACCACTAAGTTCAAAAAGCATAGAAGTTGGAAAGCGTATAAACTTGGAAAATACCATGCTAGGTAAAATACCAAGAACTGGGACAATTGCAAACAATGGTTTTAAACTAGAAAAGGGGAGATTCTGGTTAGATATGAGGAAGGAACTTTTTACAGTGAGGGTAGTAAAACACTGGCCCATGTTGCCCAGGGAGGTGGTGGACGCCTCATTCCTGGAGACATCTCAGGCCAGGCTGGACGGGGCTCTGAGCAACCTGATCTGGGTGAAGATGTCCCTGCTCACGGCAGGAGGGGTTGGACTAGATGAGCTTTGAAGGTCCCTTCCAACCCAAACTATTCTATGATTCTATAAATGACATCCAGAGCAGCAGGGTTTAGTACATGTACTTCATCCCTTTGCTTGATCAGTGATTGATGCTCAACGAAGGCAGGTGGAGTGGTGACCAGGTAGCAGTTGGGAGTTTCCCATCTGCTTCGTAGCCCAAGCTCTTCCATGATGGCTTTTGTCTGTTCCATACCTGGCAGGAGAAGGACGACTTGCGGCGAGCGGAGTACATGCTTCAGCAGGCAGATCGGCTTGGCTGCCGGCAGTTCGTCACACCAGCTGATGTAGTTAGTGGCAATCCTAAACTGAACCTGGCCTTTGTTGCCAACCTGTTCAACAAGTATCCAGCACTTACCAAGCCTGAAAACCAGGACATCGACTGGACACTACTGGAAGGTGATGGCCATATCAGTTTATAAAATTAACAGGAGGGAAATATCTAAAGTAGACACTTGGGTCACAGGAGGCTGTGTCCAGGGGAGGTACCTCCACTGAAATAACACCTATGATTTGAGGCTTCAGTGCTGCAGTGGTTGTTTACTCATTTGGGGCAGATGAGAATGGTACTTGGCAGCCTGTTCAGCAGCACTGATGTGAAGTGGGAACCTGTAGAAGCACTGTGAGCAACCCATCAGCCCCTGTGACAGGGCTGGGGAGTTGGTTTTGCCATTTCCTATGATGGGCAGGAGCACCCAGTGACATAGCGAGATGTTCACAGCACCACTAATTGGGGATTTGGCTGCCTGGCTCTCAGACAGCAGTTAGCTAACACCCATGTGAAAGACCTTACTGTTAAATCAAAGTGATATCTAAAACTAGATAGCAGGGCAACCCTCTTCCTTTGAAAAAATTATAGTAGAAAAAAAATATCCTTTTTCTGCTCAAAAACCTAATCGATGAGCTATGCTGCTCAAAGCTCCCTGCCTTGCAAGGTGACAAACCTTGCTCAGCTTTGAGCTTGCAGAAGTTGCATGAAACTGTTTTCTCTCATCTAGGAGAGACACGTGAGGAACGGACCTTCCGCAACTGGATGAACTCCCTTGGTGTGAACCCCCATGTAAATCACCTCTATGGGTAAGGGTCAGGCTCTTGGGAGAGACCCAACTAGATCGGACTAGAGATGTATCCACACCAGTGTCCTGTTGCCCCCAGTGCCAAGCAAAGAGCTTGAGAAAGGGTGATGAAAGGGAGCGGGAGATGCTCACTGCACCCTTCCTGCAGTCCGTAGCTTAGGATTTGCTGAGCCAGCACTTGACAGACTCACAATTTACTTTAAGGGCTGTGAGGACAGTTTGTTTATTTTCCCCTATCTTGTGTAAATTGGTACCCTGAGATCCCAATACATTTAGATCTACTTGAGCAACAGTGTTAGTGCAACTGGAACTACATTGCCTCTCACCAGGTTTAACCAAGACATCATAGTTAAGAGGCAAGATACTCAGGATCCCTGTACTCAGTGGTGAGAGGTGGCTACCTTGAGGTTTTATGTAGCAAAATTCTTCCCTGAATCTGTTGCTGATTACTGTGCTAAAACCTGATTTAGTTCAGCAGCTAGCTGATGTTAAGCATGAAGCAGCATTTCTCCTGCCCTGAGAACTACAAAATGTTTTGACTTTTTTTCTTTTTAGTGGTGTTGGAATAACAACCACCTGTAAAGAGTAGCAATTATTCTTGATGTGACAGAGAGTGCATTTAAATCTTGCAACATCAGACTTAATCAATGTTTTCCACTTTAGTGATCTCCAAGATGCACTGGTAATACTACAGTTATATGAAAAGATCAAAGTTCCTGTTGACTGGAATAAGGTTAACAAGCCTCCGTACCCTAAACTTGGAGCAAATATGAAAAAAGTAAGCATTTCAAAATACTTCAAAAGAAGCCACAGACATTAAAAATTTCTGTTTGAGGCTTCCAGTCACGTGAGTGTATTTGTGAGTGATTTTCTGTTTAAATTCTCTTCCTGTGTAGTTAGAAAACTGTAACTACGCTGTAGACTTGGGAAAGCATCCAGCTAAATTCTCCCTGGTTGGCATCGGAGGACAGGATCTGAATGATGGAAACCCGACGCTGACACTAGCCTTAGTCTGGCAGTTGATGAGAAGGTAGGACCCATCTCAAATATGTAAAACTTATGAATCGAGTACAGAGTTTGGGAAGTTTTTTGCCATGAGGGTACTACAGCGCTGGAAGAGGTCACTCAGAAAGATTGTAAAACCTCTCTCCTTGCGGGGTTTCTGACAGTTGGACAAAACTGGCAGAGCTGATCCTGCTGCGCATGGGAGGCTGGAGCAGAGACCACCAGAGAACCCGCTGGTGGATCTGTGAACATCCTACTGACCAGGATCACTTCTCTCTCGCCTGCTGGTCCATGTACAGAAACCCTAAGCAGGAAGATTTACACAATTTTTATGCTCTAACTTTCAACTGGAAATCGAGAGAGAAACATTCTGGGGCTGTTCCATAGCCCCCTTCTGCACTGGAATGGGAGGAAAGAGAAACTTCATAACAGATAGTGTTGATAGTCCTTGTGATCATCAATTATGTGAGTTTACGTTAAAGCAATTGAAAGGCTAGAAACACTAAATGCTTTAACAGAAACCACACTTCAGGTAAGGTAGATGATTCTTCCTTTTTGTTAAAGGAGTTATTAAAAAAAAAAAAGGCAGAGCTGAGACTATGTGAAGGCTTTCCAAGCTGCCATCAACTCACATTGCATCCTGGCTGCACGCTCACCAGGGCTTTGCCCAGGCTCTGTGCCTAATGTTATTCTTTCTGCTGGTTCTCAGGTACACGCTGAATGTCCTCGAGGACCTGGGTGACGGTCAGAAAGCTAATGATGACATTATAGTCAGCTGGGTAAACCAGACCCTGAAAGAAGCTGGCAAGTCCACCTCCATCCAGAACTTCAAGGTGCAGGTTCCCTCTTGCATCCAAAAGGAGAGAGGTGCCCAAAAAGTATTTCGTTGGCTGCAGGAACAGCAGGACATCTTCGGGGTTTAAACAGGACAGGATATGGTCTCTGCTGGAAACCAAGTGGCTTCAAGCTACCAGAGACACGACTTTTTAGGGCTACCCACAGTGGCAGTGATGGGGCAAAAAAGCCGATGGGTTGGCAGAGGAGGAGGGGTGGTCACGCTTTGGCATGCTTCATATTTTCAGAGCATTTGGAGTAGATTGGAATAATGGTCTTGTACTATTACCAAAGGAAAAACAGCAGTTTTGATTTCCCAGTGGTCCAGCACTAACGCTGTTGCTTTGAAATGGCTTTTATAAGCGTGTTTTGTTGCACGTTGCAGAGCAGCTGAATTGAGGTGAGAAGTCTGCTTTCAGGATTAGAAATTCATCTTTGTCTGTTCCTGTGTTCTCTAGGACAAGACTATCAGTACAAGCTTGGCAGTTGTGGATTTAATTGACGCTATACAGCCTGGTTGTATCAACTATGACCTTGTAAAGACTGGTAATCTATCGGAAGATGACAAACAAAATAATGCTAAGTAAGTTGGCTATCTCAAAAGCTGTTTTGCATTGAAAGCGTGTGCCTTGTATGTGCTGGCCTTAAGCTGCAGGTGTTTTTACCAGTTTATTACTGTGGTTTCCAATCTCTTTTAACGCTGTACCTTTTAACACTTCTTCAAGTCTAATTGCTGTACTTGTCCGTGACGCTGGAGGGAGTAATTGTCTGGACTCTTGCTTGTTGAGAGAAATGCAGAACAGCCCAGTCAGTTCTTAGCAGTGATGTTCTGTTTCTCACCTGTTTGTTCAGGCATATGAAGAGCTCAGCCAGCGGCTCAGGGTTTTGAAATTGTACTCTTGTGTGTTTCATGTCTTGTTGAATCATCTTAGGTTGTCAAGTTCAAAGTATGCCTATTAAAACATGCCTTTGAAATGTGTGTTCTGCGACTGTTCTGCAGTGGCAGAATGACAGCAAAGTTTCTTGCAGATAATAGTCTTGTTTGATTATTCTTAAGGAGCAAACAGGAGGGAAATGTAAATGTTAGCTGATTAATCCTTAGTTGTACATGCTATCTATTAGCCCTGATTATTATTAATTACAAGTTTTTAAAACTGTTGGCAAAGCTGATGACATTCAAAAGTCAATTTGTGCATTAAAGACACTTTATTGAGGAAAAGGAATACAGCAAAAGATCAAAAAAACATTTATGAAACAAACATGTGGTGTGATTGGAATGTTGCACATCTTGAATCTTAATCAAGAAGATAATAGGTGAAATGGTGTTGGATAGGGCAGGAGTTGACTTGTAATTTCTTGCTAGCAATCTCAGTGCTGACCCTCTCCTCTTTCCGTGGTGAATAGGTATGCTGTGTCCATGGCAAGAAGAATTGGTGCCAGAGTTTATGCGCTTCCAGAAGATCTTGTGGAGGTGAAACCAAAGATGGTCATGACCGTGTTTGCCTGCTTGATGGGCAGAGGAATGAAGCGAGTATAAAGGGGTTGATCCATACAAAGCAAAAATAAAAAAGCAAAATGCAACAAAAACCCAACCTGCCACCCTGGGTGCATGAGTAGCAGATCAGCTCTGACCATGTTGAAATGCTGTTGGCCTAAGAACTGTTGAAGTTCAAAGGACTTTGTTTTGCTTTGCAAGACAACTCTTATCAAAATTCTCAGGGAGAGGAGTTTTAACCAACAGATGTGCTCTTTTCCCAAAGGAAAGTTTAACTTACCAAGGGCTCACAGAAATGCATTCGTAACAGTCCTGCATCTTGCAATATTGCTCTGGAGCTGTTTTCACTCCATTATTTCTCAAATACTTGGTGCATGGTTTTTTTTACCCTGGAGGGCTATAAGGTGGTTGGTATGAGTTGTAATGGAAACAAATATAATTTCTATCTGCAATCTGGTTTAATTTCTATCATAGGTCCGAGCATATTCTAGGTTTGACCACTTCCATAACTTTGTGGGTAAAGCTACAGTACACGTTGGAACCTGCAAGCCAGCTCGCAATGCTAGATGAGAAATGTGTAATTAGGAAGATGCAGCTTCCTTTGGTATTCTCTGTACATGGTGCTTTTTTATACATCTGACTATTTTGATTACCTTACAAATAAACATGGCAGTTTTTCCTCTTGCTGCTTATAAAAAGGGTGGGTTTTGTTTGTTTTGGGATTTTTTGTTTGTTTGTTCTTTTTTGTTGGTTTTGGTTTTATTTGTTTTTTAAAAGTTATATTCTGTATGAGAATACCACCATCCTTGGACCTCTCACAGTAACATATGATATCATGTTCCTTATGGCACAGTTACACCTGAGAATGGAAGCGAATGCATTTTTGTATGCATCTTGGTTCAGTTCTGTGCACCTAGAAAATAATTTTTACAGGATCTGCATGAAAACTATAACTTTTTTATTTAAAATGCTGTTGGATATAAACCCATACTACATTGTGGGGAGGTTTTGTGCAGGGAAAAGGCAAATGTTATAAACAGTAGGGTTCAACAAGCTGAATAGCAAACGTGCTGGAACATAAAAGTATTTTTACAGATAAAAGGAAGCATTGTCGCCAAAGAAGGAAGATGCTGTATCTGTAGGATTTAATATTATCTTGCTTTGGCAAGCTGTTTGCTGTATTTGAGATCATATTGCTATTCCAAGCTATTCGAAGTGATGTAATATGGTGGCAAAGCATTAGTTGAAATAAAAACATTTAAATACATGTTTATCTCCTTATTTACACTGACACAGCATGGCAGCCTGTCCTCAGCTGCTTTTAGCTTTCCTTTGGTTGATCTTTTTACACCAGGTCTGCTGATCTGTAAGACACCTGAAAATTGGCGTGTGCTTGAGGAGCTCTTGCTTTTTAAAATGGGCACTGGCAGTTATTCTCAACTTGTGTTTTAGTGAGGCTTTGTCTTAATGGCAGCTTCTGTAAAATCTTGCGCTTGAACTCTTGCTGTGTGCCCAAAGGTGATGTCTGTGGGGGTAGTAGAAGACCCCTGTTAGAGCAAAACCCAGGAGGAGGAAGAAAACTGTTCCCTGTGTCAGGAACGTGCTATCCTGGCTCATTTCGAGAAACCATGGATCTGGGGCTGTAAGTGGCAGCTACCACAAGCCTGGCATGACTTAAGTCTCAGGGCGCTGTGGTGGGAGAGGGGATGCCCAGCAGCCACTGGTTGTTGGATGGATTTGCCAACTTGCTGTGTCCAGCAAGGCTGTGGGTGCTGGTGGGATGTGGTGATCCCAATGCACCAGTTCCTTCACTTGTGCAACCCATGGGTGGGAACCTGAGTATCAGCTGAGCTTTACCAAAACTGTGACCTGACAGTGCAGAAGCCTCCAGAACCACCAGTGGCTTTAACAAAAATCAAGAACAATTTGTGTGAGACTGGTGTCACATAAACAAGTTCTTGTGACCATAACAATAGAAGCCTGCTCTGGGTTGTCCCCTTCCTGACCTGCCTGGCATGATTTTTTTTTCAGTGGTGAAAACAGGTAGGTGTGTTTTGTGCAAGAGGTGTGTTGCAGTTTGTCTGCTGATGGAATGGGGACGAGCTTGTGGATTAACCTAGATTATAGGTTCATTCCTGGCCTCTGCTTTGGGCATCATCTTGGGCGAACAAGGTGGCATACCTGTAAGCTTAAACCACTTCAAAACACCCACAAGCCAAATGCTTGGAGGAATGTGGGAACCCAACTACCAAATATGTCGTTCCCCATCCCATGCTCCAAATCTTTCTGTGGGGTGAGGGTGAGAAGGACTTTTGTTCCAATGCCATGTTTTCAGTGCTCCTGAACCACGTGCATGGTTGTGTCCTCACTTTTATTTTTAAAGCAAGGAGAGGAAAAAATAAAGGCAAAACCAAAACAACAGCAACAAACAAGCCCTTCTTACCGTGACCTTGTCCTCCATGAGAGACTGCTGCCGAAGCAGATCCTGCTGGAAATTATTTCTGTTGAAGCAGATGTTGCACAGATCATCTGGAGCCCGTGGTAAGAATCACACACTTCCCTTTATTCCCCTTTTGTGTTTTTTTTTTTTTCAGGTAATTAAGTGTAATCATATTATTATAGTAAGTTTATTTGGGGCATGGCAGGGCAGTGAGGCGACGTGCGTGTCCGTGTGCGCTGTATGTGTTCCCAGTGGGGTGGGTGATGCGCTGGGAACACGCGGGTAGTGCAGCAGAAGCTCCCACCCCACGAGAGCTGTGTTTCGCGGGGCAATTCAGGCAGGGACTCTCCAACTGGGGAGGGACAGAGCTCAGCCTGGGGCTCGGCTGCCACCCAGGGGCCAGCGCTCGCCACTGCACCCCGGCCGTGCCCGGGGCCGGTGCGCCCTGCCCGGGATGGGGCCACGGGGGCGGGTCCCCGCGGGGTGACCTGCTCAGGGTCGGGAGGCCAGGAGAGCAAGGGGGGGGCGTTTGCAGTGTGGAGGATGGGGAATCGTCAGCGCCTGAAAACGTGGAGGGCCGTGGCGCTTTGGGAAGTGCAAATTTGAGACAGGAGTGGGTGGAGATGCAGCGTCTCATAGAAACTTTTGGTTTTAACACCTGAAAGATTATCTATTTATCTATTTTCCTTGCTTAGTTTGAAAATGATGGTCGGAGGGAGATGCCATCTCCTTTTCAGCCCTTTTTCTCAGGTCAGGCATCTTCCTGTGTCCTTCCTCCAGCTGGTGCTTCTGGGCTGTGATGCTCTATGCCATCTTTCCTCATCTTTAATGGCCAGATGCAAATCTGCTCTTAGATGCTGGTCCTTCAAAGCATATTGAGAAGCTGGTGCTGCTGAGAGTGCACCAGGGAACATTCCATTAAAAACAAATGGAGATCACATTTATTTGAAGTAGCAGCTTATTCTTTACTGTTATGCCTAGTGCAGGCTTCAAAGATGGAAATTTATATGAGGGCTATTTGACTGATAGAGACTTAATTTTTCTATGTGTAAGAGATTAAAACAGGGCAGGTGAAAGGGAGGGGTTTGGCAGGGAGCTGGAGAGGGTCTGGTGCACAAAAGAGGAGAGGTGCAGGAGTCCTGCCTGCTGCAAGGGTCAGGACATGGGATGCAATGGTACCAGCTGGGAGCACTCCCTGCTCAGACAGCACCGGGAATGCCAGAAAACCCTTAGTGGTTTACTGCACAAAGCCTCACATACAGCCAGCTGGGAACTTTCCACTGATAAAACTTTCACATATGAAAATTTGTAAACAAAGCTTCCCACAGAAAATGGCATATATTTTCACTGAGTACGGAGTAATATACCATAAGTAGAATCACGTCCATCCTGATGAAACAGTGGTCTAGTGGTTTATAGCACTGGCTGGAGGTATGGTATAATGAATGTCAAAATTCTTAGACTTTGGAAGTGACCATCTGTCTTTTCTTGCCTCTTTTGCATCCTAGTACCATGTTAAAAGGGGAAAAATGGATACTCTGACAATCACTGAATGGGAAAGCATCTCCTTCTTGTGCTGGATGTATTCAAGAAATGGGCTAACTCAAAGAAAAGTTTTGGGTCAAAGCAAAGCAGAGGTCTCACAGTGAAGGGCCAGTGCAGGGCAGGGAAGACAAATCCCAGTGTTTTCCCGAAAGAAAGCCCCTGGCAAGCAAACTTTCAAAATAATTCCTGTTTTATCAAACACTTCTAAAAATTTCTGATAGGAGCCAGAGGTGTAAGCTTTAGCACGTTTCTTTGTTCCTGCAATGCTTATTTTGCTCCTTCATATTCAGTTATTTGTTTTCATTCATTCAATTACTTGGTTCTATTTATTCAATTACATGCATTTTCTTCCAAGGTTTTTTAGCAGTATCAGCTTTCTTCATGCTGATTTTTTTTTTTTTTAAACAGTTGAGTTTGCTGAGTGCATGCTGTCCTTAATCTCAAGGATCTCCTTCAAATGCCTTTCCAAGCCCAGACTGCATCTTCAGAGCTGGATTTTTTTGTACTCTAAATGAAGTTCATCCCAGGCCATGTGGCCGCTCATGGCTCTGATGCAGCACACGGGTGGCGTGAGAGGGCTTTCTAGTGGATCATCACATAGGCTGCAGCAGGATTTGGGCTGTGTTTAATATACCCACGGAAAACGAAAATCCCCTTTGGGAGGATGAAGAAGGCTGATCTGTGTGAGGGAGGAAAAGCAAATAGCACTGTGATGGAGGAATCATGGTGACCATCAGCATCTCCTCGCAGCTGGAGGGAGGCAGCTCAGGGGTATGGCACTGGTGGGGTGCCATGCCTGAGCTTGGCAACAAAATGCAGGGAGACAATACTCGTACAGACCATCCCTGAGACAAATGAGCTCTTTGCAGGGGTAAATGCAGAGCCATGTTAGCTGAGGCTCAATACTGCAAGGAGCAGCTGAGTGATAAAAAGTTTTGCTTGGCGACATTTTCACCCGCTCCTCCAACACTGTTTTATATTGTAACAACAAAGCAGCTTGTGTGCCAGCTGTGGGAACCTACAGCACATTGACAGAGACGCTGATGGACTGAGTCTTTGCTAGGGACTCCAGATGTGCTGGAACATGTGCAATTTATTCCTACTTAACAGTACTTACAATATCCCCAGTGTGGGAAGGCAGCCCTCCTTCCCAAGAGATCACATGTGGCTGCAGGAAATGGGTGGGACAGAGGCTGTGGTGGGGCCACGCATCAGCCAGCACAATCCCCCACCCTGAGCTTGCTTCTGAGCTTCTCCTCTGTATGTGAACATTTACCTTGAATGTTGATATTAGCATTTCAGATTTGACCATTGCCCATGAATGAAAGAATTTATTCCTACATAATGAAATCCCTCTATTTCCATATAAAATCCACCTGTAATGAAAATCATTTTTCACAAGCAAATAGCAAGAAAATAAATAAGTGGCCTCCGCTTTATAATTTAAACATTGTTAAAATGTGGTCATGGAGGTGTCCCATCCCCTTGCAAAATACCACACATGGCAGACAAGTGCCAGCAGGACAACCTTGCTGGGGAGAGCTGAGGGCGCAGGAGCCACGCTGGTATCAGCCACCCTGCACTTATCTTCTCTTCCCAGCTCAGGTGGCACCGTGCAGTCCATCAGGTCCCCTGGACGGGGGACATCGAGCGCCGTTGTGTTGTGAGGGCCAAGGAAGGCACAGTGCAGCCCTTCAATCGCTCCCCTGAGCGTTGCAGTCCACCGCAAGAACCAAAGCATCTTGCAGTCGCATTTCCAGGGGTTGTGGGATAGAAACACGTACTTCAGTTTTGGCAGTTCGGCGAACAAGTGGATAGGGAGGGAGCTGAGGTTGTTCTTGCTCAGGTGAAGGAAGTGCAGCTTGTTTAAATATGAGAAAGCAGAGTCTGAGATGGAGGAGATCTGGTTGTTGTTCAGGTATAAGTTTCTCAAGTTCAGCAGATGCCTGAAGGTGCAGTTGACAGCAGTGATTCTGTTGGCTTCAAGGTGCATGGTCTTGAGCTGCATCAATCCGTCGAAAAGCTGATTAGGCAAGTCAGCGATGAAGTTGTGTCCTAAATTTAACACACCTAATCTGAGAAGCTTTGTGAAAGCGCCATTTTGAATGATCCATATACGATTCTTCCTGAGATTCAGATCGTACAGGGTTTCCAGGTCCTTCAAGGAATCTCTGCCAATGGCTTCTATGTGGTTGCCCTCCAGGGACAGCCTTGTGAGGCTGGAGAGGTTCCTAAAGGCTTGTGGAACATACCGCATGTTATTGGAGGCTAAATCAAGTATTTCTAAAGAAGGCAGGTGTGAAAATAGAAGTGGGTGGATTTCAAAGATATTGCAGTGGGACAAATCCAGGCTGATAAGGTTTAACAGTCCTCTGAAAGTGTTTGCGTGCAGGTAGGTGAGGCGTGAGTTCCTGCTAAGGTGCAGTTCTCGCAGCTCACTGAGAGCATGGAAGGTCCCCGGGGACAGGAAAGTCAGATTGTTTCCATCTAGCCAGAGGCTGTGGAGAAAAGTCAGGTTTCTGAACGTGTTGGTGGTGAGAATCCGCAAATAATTATTGGAGAGATTTAGAGAGACGGTGGATGCTGCAATTTCTCCAGGAAGGGCTCTCAGTCCAGCTCTGTTACAGTGAATAATCTCTTCGGGTGCACATTTGCACATGCTTGGGCATGAATCAGAGATATTTAGACTCAGCCCAGCCTTTGCTGCACAAGTAAATATAAATATAACAAGAAAGAACATGACCAGCCACAAGTCAGCCACTGCATCTAATACCTGATGGACAGTAGAGAAGGAGGCAAGAAAAAGAGCATGTACCTTTTGAATAGGTGAACCGTGAGCATTGCAGGATCGGTTGGGCTGTGCTTTTAGTGCACACTGAAAATAAATTAGCCTGTTCTTCCTGCTCCGGACCAATGAGGATCAAGTCTTTAGGCAGATAAAAGCTGATTAAGTGCTGTCCTGCTATGAAGAGCATTACTGAGAGGCAGCGAGATCTCTTAGTCAAGCATTACGTTCTGACAGTGATTTTCCCCATCTCCTGCCCTCTATAAAAAGCAGCAGGTAACAGATTTCTCTTGCAATCTGTCTGGGAGCAGCTCCTGCTGCTGAGTTCATCACCGTTCTCAGGATCTTCTTGGCTGTTTGCTCAAAAAGCCTCTGGTTTTGGGGAGGTTTTTTGTACTTATCTCTAGTTAGGACTTCAGCAAAGGAAGCTGAGTGGCTC
The DNA here is from genome assembly GCF_037038585.1 of Patagioenas fasciata. NCBI lineage: Eukaryota > Metazoa > Chordata > Aves > Columbiformes > Columbidae > Patagioenas > Patagioenas fasciata. The sequence goes on from NC_092530.1 coordinate 19,975,068, forward strand.
TACCATCTGGATATGAGATAGGGGCTCCCACCCTGCTGTGGTTGCATGTGCTGGTGGATGCCCTGGGCTGATGATCTGGAGCTGTGACTCCCCTGTGGTAAAACCAGAGGCTGTGCAAGCCTCCCGCTCCCTGACAGCCAGGAATGTACCGGGGAATGCTGTGTCCTGCTGAAGCGCTGAACCACCTATGAGTGGTAAAAGATGATCCCCATGGGTGACATGCAGAGCACCCCAAGGTAATGCTACCCTTCCCAGGGCCTGTCTCCAGCTGGGCTGAAGATGCCATTGAGCAGCTGGAGCTGGGCCTGGGTCCCTCCCTGGTTTTTGTCCTATATCCAGAGTGCAAACAAAAAAACGCAATGATGAGAGCCTGACTGATGCACCAGGAATCAGCAATTTGCAGACTGATTATTTTGCTTATGATGCCAAGAGAACTGGACCTGGGCCTTGCAGCTGATGTGTCAGCAGGGCAACCAGTGACACACAGTTGCTGCTCTTGTTTTTTTCTCATTATTTTAATTTTTGTTTCCCCCCTCACTTCTCTCTGCTGGAGTTCTCATGTTTTTTATGTGTTTGAAGGCGCTTCTCTCAGCCCCCTCCTTTCAGGTACATTTCCACACTCTTAGTTTTATGGTCTGTCTCAGCTTTTTTCTTTGCAAGTTTTACAGATTTGAGTTTCCTTTCTTCTGTTCTATCCAGGTAGGGGATAAAGCCCCATATATATCATATGCCCAGTGGTAAGTGTGAATTGGACAAATATGCAGATCCATTGTTTTATCAGCAGAAACAGATTAGGTTTCCTGTCCTGTTAAATCATTGTGCTTCAGCTAGTTCTGATTTCCTCTTCATTTTTTCAAGCAACAACCCCACAAAGAACAGCTTCTGCCTGGAAGTTTGGCTGGGATGGCTGCAATGTTTAAAAGACATCATTTTCCAGCTGTAAACAATGTCATTTATTTAGTTAGACAGGCTTTACCGCATTATTACTAGGGGCCAAAAGCTGATTTTCGCCCTGAGAGCAGCAATGACAACAACTTGCCAAAGGGCTTGTCCTGAGAACCCCGGAGGAAGGTGGAGATACAGGCTATTTGCTCCATCCAGCTGCTCATGTTTGGGGCCATGCCAAAGGTTTTGGTGGGTGACTGTTATTGTTGTTGTTATTATTATTATTTTTTTTCGTACTCCTGGCTCAGTGGGACTGCTCCTTCAAGGCCATCACTTTGAAAGGGGGTCCTGCTTGCTGGGATCTCTGTGGTTTCTCTTCCCTCCTGCTGCAGCACAGCTATGAATATCCATTGCTCCATGACGTTGCCTGTGCATCCCTGTGAAGCCGACAGGTTTCTATGAGTCTCTGTGCAGGATGTGTCTGTTAAGAATGGTCTCACCTCCAGCTGAGGTTTTGTAGCTCAGGCTGAAGAAGATGGATAGCTTCCTCTGGTGTCCTTTTTATTCTACCCAGGCTTCAGTTCTGGTTGTAATTCCAGAAGTGGTGCTGTGTTCAAGCCAGTATTTAAGCTCAGTTCTCGCTCTAATTCTCCTTGATCTCATATTGGAAATTTTCAGAGACCAAAAGCATGCAGCTCTTAGAGCTCGTCATTGCCAGATGTTGCTTAATTGGACTAAAATACACTGGTGAAACAGGACAACACAGCTGCAGAATGTCTCCTTGCTTCAGAGCCTGTAGGCCCAAGGAAGCCCTTAAGTATCAAAATAACCACATTTTTATACCTTGTCATGAGTTTGGCAATTTCAGCTGCTCCCTGCAAGGATTCCACAATGCATGGGGGGTAGCAACTGCCTTGTCAGGATTTTGACTGTGGCTGCTGCCTCATGGCAGCTCTGGTTGCAGCTCCCTTTGGGCTGGAAGCATTGCAGAGGTACCAACACCGTGGAGAGCTAAACCTTTGCTGGGGGCTGATTGTTCATCCAAGATAATGATCACAGGTGTATCCTGTGTGTGTTGCAATGCCCAATGCTCCCTTGCAAGAAGTGCTCAGCATTGCCTGTCCAGCTTCAGCTTGCTGAGCATCACTGCTGCAGTCAGCAGCAGCCAACATTGCTACCGCATCGGATGCTGCAGAGACAAGGTAACAACGTGGTCCTTGAGAAGAACAACCACATGATTTTTCTCTCTAGCTACTCTTTTAACGAATTCTATCCCACTATGGTCGGTTTAGTTGTCTCTTGACCTGTCTTTATCAGGCTCAGCTCTTCGTGCTCAGCATACAGGGATTCTGGTTGTCTCACTCCATCTGCTAGAAGGTCTTTCTGGTGTGCATCATGTGGTTTGGCTGAGGTGGCTCATCCTTCTGACTTTAATGGAAATGCTGAGCTGCTGCAGATCTTCTGTTAAAATATATTCCACTCATTGCATGACAATTATGATGTTTTGTACTTTCTTCAGTGACTGATTTATCTGACATTTGGGATTTGTAGCCCAGCACACCCACTTCAGAAATTGTTTGTAGCTGATGCCAAGATCTTTGCCTAAATACTGTAGATTTTAAGGAACAGTATTCTCTTTACAGGATTGAAGTTCGACACAGGAACTCCAAACATCTACTTCATCTTGCTGGTCTAATAACTTCAAGGAGCAATACTTGCTTTCTTTAAGCTTTCTAGTGGGCAAAGGTTGGGTAAGCAGAATCACTTAATAGCTTTGTTGATTAAAAGAAGGGCTAAATAACTTTGAATACCCAAGTGTCAGGAATATTCTGACTTCCCCAAAGCTTTATCTAGCTGATGAACTCTCTTTCATGTGTATCTCAGCTTTTTTGGTACATAAGAGAAATTCCTGACAAAAATAGTTAAAAATGATGCTTGCAATGAGTATAGTTCAAAACATCAAAAATAGGAAGATTTTTAGTTTTAAAGGATCTCTGAAAAGAGACCCCTGGGTACTCTGTAACTCTATAAACTGACCATGGAGTCCTAGCTCTTCCTAAAAAAATCACTCTGAGACCCTAAGAGAAAAGTGAAATATGCTCCTACATCCTTTAAATGCTGGGTTATATACACATATATTAATTGTAATAAAAGAGAAGTTAGACAAGCGGAAGCTCTCTCCCACAAGCTGTAGGCATCTTGACTTCTGCTGTTCATGACAGCAACTGCTCAGGGAGAAGTGAGCAGAAGAAAATTGTCTGGGATGGAAAATCGTTCTTTATGAAAGCTGAATGTGGGTTGCCATTGCGATCTGGCTGAGCAGGTCTCAGTTGCTGGAATGCTGTGCTTCAGCCATGGCAGCATTGTGGGATTTAGGCTTTACGCCCACTGTGGGCAAGCCTGGGTGCCTGGTGGTTTATCTTTACCTGGGACCACAGCTTGAAGCACTCAGCAATGGCACTCTGGTCAAGTCCTGCTGTCTTCAGCAAGGCTGGGAGTGCTGGGGTGCTCCCCCTGAGAGCCAGCAGCTGTACCAGGGCACACGTGTGCTCGCTGCCTTTGATAACTATGGGGGAAGCATGTTTTCAAAGTCACTTACGTGCTTGTTTTCTTTACTACTTTTAGTAACTTGTAAAATGCTTACGGCCAATTATTTGAACAAACAATGTCATGGAGGATATCTCAGTCTTGGCAGTGCTATCAGCTGGACACAAACACCTCATAAAAGAAATGCTTTGGAAAAGTTTTCTGCGTGCTGGAAGTGGAAAGGACATCCCTCTTCCCTCTGAACTGCCTCTGCCACACTCTAGACACTGAAATGCCTCAAAATCTGACTTATTCCAGGAGATGAATGGGACCAGAGCACTGTGATGGGTCCTGGCTGGGTGACCCATGTGCTCACTGCTGTGCTGCTGTGCAGTGGAAAATCAGGGCTTTCCCCAGGCCTGCTCAGCACTTCCATGTGAAATTGTGGCTTCAGGAAGGAAAGTGAAACACTGACCAAGTTCTTCCCTTTAAAAATGCTAGTAGTTCTCCCTCCTGGCCAAAACACTGGGTTCGCAATTACCCACTGTCACAACTGACCATGCTTCAGAGGTATGTGAGACAGTGTTAAGATCCAGCACATGAAAGCAAGAACCACGGATGCTGGGTGTGAGCAGGACCATCAATTTTCAACTGGTTGCTGCTCACAACTGCTCTACTCACTAAGGCCCCAAAAAGGATGCAAGAAAGCAGCCTTCTCTACAGGAGTGCTCTGGGGCTGGGGAAGGACAAGGTAAGTACTCCAATGTTACTTGCAAGACTGAGCAATTAATCTCTAAAGACACCCTTAAACAAACATGTGGGAAGGAAGAATGCATATAAAAGTTTATGGAGTGCTGGGAGAACCCAGCTGCAGGCAGGATGGTTTCGATGAATGTGTGCAAAAGGCCTGTTGTTTGTCATGATGCAAATGCACTGTCCGGCACGACGGAAATCATCAGTTCCATGGCAGTGTGCGTGTACTGAATCCCCAGCTCCTGCCACCAGCTCCAGGACCAGGGAGTCAGTGTGTCCTGCTGTAAATCAGCACCAAAGGGGTCAGAGCCACATTGACCTCTGTTGGGTTATGAATCCTGAGGAGCACATTTGTGAGAGAGATTTTTGTCCCCTCTTGCTTTCTCTGAAAGAAACAAATCACTTCCATGGATACAGTCTGTGTCTGGATCCCACATTGCTTTGGGGATTTGGCAGGCTGGCAGGGTGTGGACCTCAAGAGCTGTCTCTGACTGTCTGCTGGTGTAGTTGGATACATTGTCTGTTTGGAATATTCCAGCCCTGACAGCAGCACTTGCTTGCAAAAACCAAGACCTAGGAGTTGGAAGGCATTAATTTTTTACTTTTTACATTTTTTTTTTTATTATTTTTTTAATGTGCACAACTGATCAGATGTTGCTATTTGTATTGTGTGTATTTGTGGTTTTGTGTGGGTATTTTGGGTTTGTTGTTGTGGTGGGGTTTTTGTTTCTTTTGTTTTTTTTTTTTTTAATTGTTGTTGCTGTTTTTTAATCACTTCTAGTAACCTCTTCAGGTGTATGGGCTTGAGGACACAAAGGTAAACCTGAGTGCCATGTACAAACCTGTGGCAAAATTTCTTGCTTCTCTTGAATGGTGATTTGTTCTTTTTCTTGGTATTAAATACAACATATAATCCTTCCCCAAATACATGCCCTGGGAAGAACTAACTCCTCATAATTTAAGATAAAGCAGGTGATCTTGTGGTAAAATCTCCCAGCTTGTGTAACTTTGCAGCCAGATGAATTGTATTATAAAGAGCCTGAAGACTCTACCCCTGTGCTGAGCTGTGTGCTGGGCTTTGATGCAGCAGATCCATGTGCTGGGTTTACCAGCCTGGCTGTGGAAGCTGAACAAACATGTTATGGAAGCTCAGGGGGCATCAGATCAGCTGCAGAACTGTGTGGCAAAAAGTTGGCTTGTGCATGGACAGCTTGGGTGTCCATATTGGGTGTACCTTCTATTTCACAGCCATTTGTATCCAGACAATGCTCAGAAATAGTGAGAGGAAGAAAGAAGTAGTGGCAGAAATAGAAGAGGGAAAGGGGTATATACATTGGCCAAATGGAGCTTTGGAGAGAGTACTTAAGATCAGATAGGGAATTGGATACATTGAGCACTGGTGGGGGAAGAATGGGAGAGGATTTGGCAAAGAGCAGCCCAAGGTATGACCCCCATTGCACCAGGTGCATCAGGCTTATCTGTCATCTACCAAGAGGTATGAACCCAGCACAAAGTTTCAAACAGTTTTGAAGGTAAAAGAGAATAGAAACAGTTGGTATCTGTAAGGATCAAAAGTGCATCTGGAAAGGAAAACATATTTAAATCTAAACAATTTATGTTTGTTATCTTTGAAAAAATAAACATTCACATGCGTTTGACTCTTTCCCCTGCTTGCAATGCGTGCTGGGTTTTTGATGAGGAACAGAGCAGGATCTTTCACTGGTTGCTTGTGTGCAAAGCAACCAGCAGCAAGAATTCTTGGCTGAGGATGTCTTGTCACGTACTGCTAGTAAAAATTGAATTAATATGGGTCAGAGTGAGTGCAGACATCTCAGATCACTCAACTGGGAGTCAGCAGCCCTGCAGACCCAAGACAGGGTATGCACAGGGGGGAATGGTGGCAAAATGTGCATTTCTTTCCCTTTGCAGTCGGATGTGCGACCACTGCACTTGCACATCCTATATGCTCCTACTGACCTGGTTAGTAGATGTTTGGTTTGAAGAAGAAAAGAGTTCTTGCAGTGTGTCTCTAGAAGGTGCATCATCTGTTTAATGCCTCTTGAACAAAACAGCAAGTCTCCTGGTAGTGGTTGTAGTATGCAGGAACTGAGTGCAAATCTTCATCTTAAAGTTTTTAGTTAAGTCTTGACCTTTTCAACCTTCAACCTATTATGGAGGTTACTGTCTGCTTTACAAGCTTTCTTCATATTTTGTTGAGTAATGCAAATTACAGTGGTGCCAGGTTGTTTACTCTTTCCTTTGCCTTTTCCATGAAAACCTCAAATGAGAGTGGGGAGGAATGAGTGAGGAAAGAAGAAGGGATGACCCAAAATCAAACTAAATATCTATGGAATGGGTGACTGTGTGCATTGAAGAGTTTCATATGTATCTCCAGGTAACAAGGATGTGCTGACATGTATGTTGTCTAACTCTGGCTGTGACACACGGTACCTGAGCCTTTGAGACAGATAAGGTCTCTCATCCTGTGCAGTGATTTGATATTACCCTCCTTCAAGACACCTGTGAGGTTTGGGTCAGTTGCTGTGTTATCTGCTCTCAGCATGTCATTTCATTGAGCTGTTTCAGCTTTTGTTCCCTTCCAGTGTCTGCCCCAAGCACAGGCATTATGCCTGCTTGCAGCCTGACAGTCCTGACTGCTTTATCGTTGTGTTTGTGAAGCGATAAATCAGCTGCACTGTGATAAATAGAAACGGTGCATGAGATTCCCCTTCTTTAAATAACCTGATCTCCTTTTTCACAGAAAATGTCAAGAGCTGGACTCTTCAAATGAGGCAGGTAAAGCCAAGAGCTGCCAAGGATTCCTCTCCCTCTCTTGAGTAGTGCTCTCCTCCAGGGCATGTATATGAATTTGCTGATGAGCTTTTCCAGCACCCTCTGCAGCTCTGTTTGGGTCAAAGACATCATAGCTGGGTAGAAATGTTTGTCCTCCACAGCCTGCTCAGCCCTTGGTTCCTCTGAAGATGCTGGCAAAAGGCTATTTTCTCTCTTGCATCTCTCTTCTGGGTCACCTTGGTGTCAGTAGAGCTGATTATAGAGCCTGTGATGCCTCTGGTGTGTTGCACAGCCCCAGAGCAAGGGCAGGCACTGGGGTTCCTCCAGACCACCACAGCTGGATACCCCTTCCTGCGAGACTGTGCCAGTGTTTAAAGAATGTGATGAGTTTGGGTCCAGCTGTGGCTGGTGATAGATGGCCAGCCAGCAGCACCTGGCTGGGGCAAAGAGACACATCGCTGGCAAGGACTTCTGCAGTTGCTTTCAGGTGGCACATGCAGCCTTACCTGAGGAGCACAGCACACGTCTCCAGTAGACAGGATGCTGCTGCAGAGGCAATCACACTCAGAATATCAGGGCAAAATGTTCAAGGCTCACGGCTGCTTACTTTGCGTCCATGCTTGTCCTCCAGCAGCTGTCTTGTTGCTCCTCCCAGGGAGAGGTGGCTGGGGCCAGGTGGAGCTTGTGACGCAGGGAAGAAACAGATGTGAAAACTCAGTTTTGTGTGAATGGGAAGTCAGAGTAAGCTGTGCTGATCTGCTCTTTGTGGCCTCAGTGCCAAGCCTGCTCCCTGCCACGTGGATTGGTCCTGCTGCACTCCTCTACTCCAGCAGCATGCATGTCTTTGCAAGGACTTGAGCAGTGGCTTTCCCGTCCTACTAACTGTGAGACAGGATCAGATCCCTTACACAGGCAATAGTGTTATGAATGCTGCAAAGTTCCTCTGCTTTCTACCTCTGCGTGTTCACATTAAGCTCAGCTCTGCCAGAACTAACAGCCTATTCCACTCTCAAATGTGTCAGAAAGTGCTGGGGTTCCATCAAGTGCACAGGAATCCCCCTGTCCTCAGACACACACAGATCCTTGCACAGAGGCTCGCACATGTTGCATGTACACCTGGGAGGCAGACTGTGCTTGCATGTGGGTGTATTCTCCTGGCCCAAGAGCTGCAGTAGAAAACAGCAGATATATTTGTGTGAATTTCCTTTTTCTTCCTTGCTTGCTTGCTTTTTTAATATGGTTGTCTTGTTCCTCTCTCCTGATTTACTGCATGGACTCACGTGACCTTCAAAAAGGGGGGGGTTCTCAAACTGTTTTGCTTCCAAAAGGAAAAGAAACTGGCAGGCGTTCATATTTCAGTTCTCAAGTTATGTAGGTTCAAGTCTCCCAGCGGGAAAACTGAAGATATGAGAGAGCAGATTGCTGGTGGTTATACTCGCCAGAAGGAAAGAAGAAAAAAGGAGCGTGAAATTCTAGAGCTACATCCAGGCAAATGTGAAGCTTGAGAGGTATGTTTTCTATCTGCTGTTAAAACATAATTTCCATTTATTTAATACAATTTGTGATAGAATGCTTCATTGTGTCTTAAGTAATAGCAGGAATTACTGGTTTAGAAGCAAATTCTAAACCGTCAGTTGTCCATGTGCAGAGAGGGGACCGTGTTTGTCACTGAAACCTTTTTGTCAGTAATGTAGCTAAAATGAATTATATTGTGGTCCTTCTACTAGGAATAAGTTAGATATGTAATGCTTTGTGAGTAGTTTTGAGATTTCGGCTTCTGTAGTTTGAAGTGAAGAGTTCAGGAGATAAAGAGATAAGGGCGAAATGGAGCTGCAGACCCTCTCCTGAATCTTTGCCCTCCCCAAACAAAAAGCTTTCCTCTGTTTTAAGACCTGTTTGATTACAGAACGTGGGCTTGTGATACAGTATTTGGGACTTTAAATATTGTCACTCTGCAGAAATTTGCATTAACATTCTCCTATTGAATTTTAATTGTTGAGACACTATAATGAAAATTATTTTTTTGTCTATATTCAAAGTAGCATATTGCATATATTGCACTGGGCAAATGACAGGCTACAGTACACTAAACTGTTAACATAGAAAAACACATTTTAAATGATCAGTTGCCTTCTATTATATGCGAAATCCTTACCCAATTCTGTTGTCGTAGTCAAAATTTCTGTTGTATTTAGAGCCCCTTGAGAATCCTTAAATGGCTGACTGCTTCCATATGGATTTAATTTAAAAGTAATTGTCTTTCTATTATGTAAGATAAAATATTTGGGTATGATATCTTCTCTATTAATTCTAAAGCCCTAAAGTTTAAAAAGTGCCCTGCTGGAGTGCAGACATGAGCTGTTGAACTGAAACAAAGACAGACCTGACAATTAACTCTATTTTAGCTGCTTTGTAGCTACATTTTCCTCTGCTGAAACTGATCTTCCTAAATGAATGAAAAATGCTGCTGTCAAATCCAATGCCTGCAAGGACTGAGTACTTGACTGTCTGTTGCTTGTATCTACAGTGAAAATATTTCTTTTAGTCTTGTGCTTAAAAGCCGCCATGAAGGCAGGAGATGCAAATTTGCTTTGAGAAGGACTGTGACAGTAAATGACATTTTTAAAAGACCCTTCATTGTCTCTGTATCCAGCCCTGTGAATTAAAATAAAGTCAAAGCTTGCTTTCCTAATAGCCTTATTAAAAAGCTGCTTTCATGAACTGTGAAGTCCCACAAGACCCTCAGATGTGAAGTACCTGATCCCCACTGAAAGTGCTGCCTTTCTACATTATTTTAACCTTGTGGAGTGCTGAAAATAGTATGAGAAGGAAAAAAAAAGGATCACAAGGAGATTTGGTGCTGCCTTGGTCACAGAAGTTCTCAAAGTGTCTGCAGCCCCTGAGCCAATAATCTTTCTGTTCTGCTGGCCACAGAAAGCACCATCTGTAATCACAGATAAAGCCTAGCTGCTCGCCTCCCTGCCAGGCTAATTAAAAAGTGCTGTGACCTCCCTAGGGCTCATTACGTCCTGTCAGTGGGACAGAAGAAAGGAATCCAGCAGGGTTGCTTGGTATTTCAACTCTCAGCTTACAGATCTGATTTTTAACTGTTTTTATTTTATTGTAACTGTGTGATTCCAGAGGTAAGATGGCTGCAAAGTGCATGTCTAACACAAGGTTTTTGATCTGCAGGTGAGCGATGTGATAGAAAAGTGCTGCTAACACATGTATTTCCTGCAGAACCTCCCTTTCCACCAGCACCAGCATGCAGAAAAACTACTCCCTGGTCACCACCACCGGAGAAACTCTCCAAGTCCTTTATACAGCACTGACAAACTCACCGGCTGCATTGCGCTCAGCCTCTCCCTGCCCACTTACTTCTTCAAATTATGAGTTTTCACTAATTCCAGCACTCTTCTCTGTGGTTTTTGTTCTGGGGTTGGTTGGCAACAGCGTGGTGGTTGTGGTGCTTTGTCGTCACAGGGGCCCCAAAACAGTGGCTAATATCTACATTTTCAACCTGGCCGTGGCGGATTTGCTGTGCCTCGCCACCCTTCCCTTCTGGGCTACCTACTATGCGCAGGGGTACAACTGGCTCTTTGGGTCTCTCATGTGCAAAATCTCCAGTTCTGTCCTGTGCTTGAACATGTTTGCGAGTATATTTTTCATTACATGTATGAGCATGGACCGATACCACGCTATTGTCCATCCTATTCGCTCTCAAAGAAGAACTCCACAACAAGCTTATTTTATAGCATTGGTTGTGTGGGGCCTTGCCTCTTTGTCCTCCCTTCCAACGTTTTATTTCCGTGACACTGACTACATTGAAAGCTTGGGTGTCAATGCTTGCATTATGGCCTTTCCTCATGACAGTTATGCAAAATGGTCTGTGACAACAGCCTTCCTGAAAAATACGCTTGGTTTCTTCATCCCCTTGACAGTGATCACCACATGCTACATCTGGATCAGGAGGCACTTGCTCAAAGCACAGAAGTTTGGGAAAAACAAGCAGAAGAGGGACAAAGTCCTAAAGCTGGTGGCTGCTGTTGTTGTGGCCTTCTTAATTTCCTGGCTCCCATTCCACATTTTAACGTTTTTGGATGCCTTGGCTCATATGAACATCATTAACAACTGTGACATGACAGAGATCATTGACACAGCACTGCCATTTGGCATCTGCATGGCATTTACCAACAGCTGCATCAATCCTTTGCTGTACTGCTTTATTGGAAACCAGTTCCAGGAGAAGCTCCATCACTTGTTTAAGCGACGAGTTTATCAGTTCAACAGCCATCGAGAGAGCTCTTCTTTGAGGAAAGGGAGCTATTTCAAAGATGCTGAGATCCCTGTGGGCAGGGAAGTGGGGCCTGAGTCCTTCCTGTAGGCACTGGGACATGATGTGGGGCGATGTCAGTGCAGCTGGCTGTCCCTGCAGTGGTGACACTCCTGTCTCCTGTTCCCTTTATTTTGTGCCTGTTCATTCACCAGCTGTTTGAAGAAGAATCTGTTTTTGTCATACATGGGGATTTATTCTTCCTTCTTTTCCGCAATGAGCACTCAAGTTTTACATAGAGGGAAGATTCTGGCAAATAAATATATTGATGGTTTTTTAAATATCATCTTGTGCATGGCTGAGATTGGGCAAGTATTTAGTGTAACACAAAAAGACAAAATATACCAAAAGGCCATTGTATGATAGCTGCAATTGTGTCGGTGCTGAGTATTATACCCTAAACTGATTTTCTAAAATATATTCTCACTAGGGATTGTATAAATAAAGCAGTGCAGATGCTTCTTCAAGTAGCTGTAAGAAAATATTTTGACCTGTATTTATATATGGATATATATATGTATATATATACACATATCATTTTTTAAAAAATACATGGCTAGCAGTGTTGTGTGTAAAATGCATCAAATATACCTCCTGCTTGCTTAGCCTGGGCCCCTTAGAACAGGTGGAGACATGGTTCTGCAAACTGCTGGAGGCAGGAGAGTATCCTTGAGGGAAAATACAACCACATGCATGGTTTTATACTTAGAGCAGGTAACAGGTCCTTAGGTCTGATGGTCCTTTGCTGTCATTCAATGTGGTCACTTTTGACAGTGTTGCCCCAGGAACTGAACATACTACATCCTATTGGTACATGGCCACGCTGAGTCCCACACACTGTCCAGTGGCCTTTGAGGGAAGGACTTCCTGGTTGTCTGGACTTTTTGTTGATTACTACTGTGATTTTGGGGTATTGGGTACAGAAAGCCTATGTGACTCTGTCTTGACACTCAAAAGCAAAATTGTGGTGTGACTCCTAAGACTGACTCACATCTTAGTATAAGCATTTACTTATTTGTAAATAAAAGAAAGAGGGGGAAAAATAGTATTTAGAAAATGTTGATCCTATTCTGAGAGAACTGTTTAAAAAAAATATTTCAAAATATTTGAAATATTTTTTTGCTGAAGAGATACTGGTCCTTTTGGACGCTTCAGAAAGGATCATGTTCGATAGGCTCAATCTAACAGAAGGATCTGTTAACTTCTTGCTCAATTGCCAGCAGGTTGTCCCCAGGCTGGGTGATCCTGGGTGATCGTTATCTTCAGGGGATTCTATCTGGTAGGTTACTCTTGAGGCTTTCATTAGCAATTTTGAGTCTATGGGTCAAAAATCATATCTGCCAGTTGGGTAACCAGGATCTGTCCTCCCTGGAAGTCCCAACACTGTCTGATGCCTGGAAGCCATGGGAACCTGGTGAAGAAGCATCCTTCACTGTTTGGATGGGGGTAAGTTTCTTCACTGGTGCCTGTGAAAATGGGATTATGCAAGAAATGTGCCAGTATTGGAGCGACGAGAGATGAAAAGTTTGTGTAGAACTTGGCAAAATGTGGACTTGACCACAAATAACCTCTTCTCCCTGTTCTGGTCTGGTGTTCTGTACTGGGGTATGTAGCTGGTGACATGCTTGTCCCAGAAAGTGGAAGAGCTGCTAATGCGCTCCCTCCCATGGAATGTTTTTGTTGAAAATGTTCCGAGGAGCTAATAGTGTCTGGGGCATCGGACATTTCTGGAAGGACAAACTGCTAATTGCTTAGCAATGAGCACAACAATACAGCCGTGCTACAGCAAAACAAATACTAAGAAAATTATCAGGTGTTCAAAGCGGCAAGAGTAATAAGAGGTTGTGGAGGCTTTTTACCTTTGCTCCAGTACAAGTCAGTAATGAACACAACCGTGCCATTAATTGGCATCTTTGTAGTCTCAAAACAAAAGCTAAACTGACCCCAGTCATACCTGTGCTTCAGCTGTGCCCATCCTGAGCAAGATAAACACAGACCTCACATTTTCTACATGTCAGTTTGAGCCTGCTCAAGAACAGTTTCTAACAGTTTTAACAAGTATCACGCCTTCTGCCTGGTGTGCAGACTTATACAGATAAGAAAATATGACAGCAACCTGAAATCCAGCTCCAGTTGCATTTATGTCTGTGAGAGGCTAAAGAAAATGAGGACAAAGCTTTCCCGAGGAGAGAGCAGCAATGCATCATCTCCTACTGCTGCAGGGATTACTGACGGCTCATCGGTGCTGAAGCACTGGCTCTTCACGTTACTCTCCTAGAAACAGGGAACAAAAACAAAAAAAGAGTATTAAGTGGGAAGCAAAACTGAGAGGTGAGGAAAATTCCTTCTTTCAAAATGCAGTTTCAAAAGAAGTCTATCCTGAAGGTCATACTCCGCAAGAGTGACAAAGCAAGTGACCCCGTGAGTGTGATATTTCTGTTTGCCAGATGTTCCTTGTATCTCTAATAGGTGATTGATTTGAATAGCGTGGTTAAACAAATATCCAGAAAAAAATCTCTCTAGAGAGGAATCTGAGATGGAAGTTGGGGAGGTGCTCTATCAAGGCTTTTGCTTTATTTTTAGAACAAACTGAATAATGTTGAGCTCTATGAATGTCTTCCATCATGCTCAAGTTTCTCATGGGACTTTTCAGGGATTTTTAGTGGAAAATGTGTTTATTTTGTTGTTTGGTGGTTTTTTTTTTTTCACAGTTTCAGTGTGTTGTGTTTAATTTTTCAGGATTTTCCACGAAAGAATGCAGACAAAAATTTAAGTAGGTTTTTTTTCCTTGCAAATTTAAAAGCTACTTTTTTCCTTTCAAGAGAACATTTTGCTGGTATTTGCAAATTATTCCAGTAATTGTGCTGTGTTACAGCCTCTCTCTCTCAGACCCCAGTTCCCCTTCCCACCCTGCCCTTTTGCAACCCCTGTGTTCCCTTGGGCACTCCTAGGAAATGCAGACAGCCTGTCTGAGGCAGGAGCCCTGCAGCCCTTTGGCAGAGTTTACGAAGCCTGGGAGCCCCGCTGCCTTGAGATCATCTCCTCAAGTGATTCAATGCAGTTTCTGCAGGGACATTGGGTATGTGTGTGGTTACTCAGTGTCTTGCTCACTCTGTAAGTACAGTGAGAGTACAGTGAGCAGCAGCTGGATTTTGGCTGGGGCTGTGCCTGCTCTGCCCTGCCATGGTGCAGTCAGTGTTAGTGCAGAGAAAAAAATCACTCTGGAAGGGGTGCACTGTGACCTACCAGGTGGAAATGCTGGTAGGTTTGGAGTTAAATCTGAGAGTGGTAGAATCATATAATCATTTTGGTTGGAAGAGACCCTCAAGATCACTGAGTCCAACTGTTAACCCAACACTGACACTAAACCATTTCTCTAAAGCAGCAGGAGGATTTCCTTGGAGAGAGAAATGTCCCGGAGCACTTCTGGGCCCGTCAGTGGGTCTCACCTCAAAGAGGTATGGGAGGGATGGTTTCCTACAAGAGTCAGTTGATCTCTGTCATATTTTCACGGCAAATCCTGAATGTGGTTTCCTTTTCTAGCTGTAGTTGATTATTTTCACTTGAAATGAATTGCAGAAAGAGTCTCAGTCAAAACTGAGCATCCTGTGTGTGTCCCTGAGCTGACTTCAATACATGAAGCAGAGAAACTCACTGGCATTTATTAGCATGAGCAAGTGCTGGGTGGTGAACTAAATGCTCTGTTTATATAAGATACACACTAAGAAATGTTTGGTACAGCATGTTCTCCCTGAGAAGTCAACACAGCCTGAGCCTGTGCTGGCACTCATAGCACACTTGTCCTGTTCCTCGGTTCGGATTTTGGACAGGAATATAATCTTGCCACCCTGTAGCCGACTGCCTCAACTTGGCTGCTCTTCACAACATGTCCCCTGGTCCTGGCTGAAGGATGAGGACGTGCCATGAAGTAAGTGAACTGCTCACATTTCCCCATGAAAATGAGGACTTTTGGGTACTGTATTTGAGTGGTTTTGGCAGGAATGCAGGAAACCTGAAGACTGGGGATTGAGGTGGTCTGGCAGCCTTTTCTCTGTGCTGGCAGAGATGCTGCTCTCATCTCAAATCTCCTTCCCTTGGTGGAAAATGAATGCTGTTGTTGGGAAAGGCTGCTCCATTCAGCAAGGTCCTGGGATGTGCCTTCCTCACATCTGCCTGCTGCAAGTTCCAGGTGGGTGCAACAGAGGGGCTTGTTGCTCTGGCCCATGGGCTCTGCCAGGAAGGGTTTGTGAGTCTCCTATGGCTTTGTTTTAAGAGATACCTGTCTACAGAAGGAGCCCAGGGCTACTGTCTGCAACATCACATATCCCCTGGGCTGGGTGCAGCAGTCAGTCAATCACCTTGCTGTTTTGCAGCACATCCAGCAAGGTACCTGGCTGAGAGCCAACACTCCCCCCTGTTTGGTAGGATTCATTAGAATCAAAAGAGGAAAGAAAACAAACAAACAAGCAAATCCCACAACCCCTGAGTAAAAACTGAGATTTGTTTATGCAAAACAACAGTTTTTTGTGTGTATGTGTGTGTTTAAAGGAAAGTGATGCCTAACCCTGTGGGATACCCAGCCGACAGCAACAAGCCTGTGTGCATTCACCTCACCTAATGAGGTGTTTTCAGACCTTCTCCCACACTGGCATTTCCACATCTGTAATCACCACTTTGCAGTATTGCAGTGCCCTCAGCTTCACTGCCACTGGGAAGCAGGGCTTTGGGGTGTTTGGACTCATGTTCCAATGGGGTACACCTGCTGCCGTGGTCACTAGGAATGGAAACCAGAGGGTCTTATGCTTCTTCTGCATGGTAACCCCAGAGACACCTCCCCATAGCACTGTTGTCCTTGATAACCCACAGGACATCCCTCCCTCCCTCTCTGTAATCCTGCCCACTTCACATATCAGCCCTTACATCTGTCAAAGACCATAGATGGTGGTATAACTTCTTCAGCTTACAAAACCAGCTTTTTTGGCTTTGTTGTCTGCACACTGTCAGTGATATGGGGCGAGAAGCCAGCAAGCAATTGAACAGGCCTGGTTAAAATGTTTCTGGACCTTGGTCTTGGAGTGGAAAACCCTGGGACAGGGAGCAAGCCAACCTCTCTCATTGCCTCTTTCAAATGTTTACTTTCCACTTTCTCTTCAGTTGAGACAGCTCTGGATAGAAGTCTGTTAATCCCCAAAACATTTCACAGAGACAAAACTGACTAATATGGAAGTGGATGAGGGTCGTGACGTTAATTTACCTCCTGTGAGACACATCTGAACTTACCCCCTCTCCCCCACTGACAACCAGTAGCTCTTCAGTATAAGCAAATGTGTGCAAAGCGCAGCTTCATGCCTGTAAGACAAGTAGTTATGGGAAGCCAGGATCCCATGTGAGTTTTGGTTTTGACAATTGTAAATTGAAATATTTGCTTTTACAGCAAATAAGAAAATCAACAATACCCAACCTAATGAACTGCAACAGTGCGAATGTGACTTATCCAACACAGCTGCCAAGTCAACATGACAGACAGCTAAAAATGATAGAGAGGACAAGACTGCCTCTAGAAATCAGACTCATCTTGTGATAAATATAAGGAGAAAGAAGAAAACTGTTATAACCATTAAATTAATTTAGACAGAGATTCGTTTGGCATACAAGATACAATTACTGTTGAATGGTGTGTGGGAGAGCTTGCAGGGACTTAATGCAGTGAAACTGAGAGATGTCACTTACATATAGTATATCCATAAGGAAGAAGAAACAGCATACTATTATTGTTTAAACTTTGGTTAGCAGTGTCTTCTGCATTCCCTAGAGGTGCCTCTGAGGTTGTGCTCTGAAGCTATCTGCCCACATATAATGCAGTTCATTCATTCTGGAGGAAGTACTTCTATGTAAATGTGTTTGCTGTGCTGGAGGCATGGACCTGAACTCTGAAATAACTTGCCTGTGCCCCAAACTTGCCCCTTTGTACTTTGCTACAAACTGGCATGTGGGCAGCTGGCAGGTGAACCCTGAGGCTGGGCAATGAGGAGCCATCAGCCACAGCCACCCCTGCCCTCAGCACAACAGGGTGTCCCGCTAGCTGGGTGCAGCCTCCTTCCACACAGCGTCCTTCAAAAAGCACAGCCAAACATCTGCGTTAAGCGTTAGGACAACGTCCAAACACGCAGCTCTTTCGCAATGACAGGAAAGTGAAAATCATGAATACAGCATGTGCTAGACATGCAGCTGTGTTGTGGCAGAGTAGAAAAAATGTAGCAACTACTGCTGTCTCTGGAGACAACAAAGCACTTCAGCTGTACTCTTAAAATCTGTTGCTTCCCGAAAGTCTTTGATGAGGTTTATGTGGTGTGCACCTGTCTAGGTTCTTCATTTGCAGAGGAACACGGTAGGTTTTCTTCGCAGATGCTGAGCAGCATCACTCCGTATTGTTTGACTTGATCTGGTAAGTTCTTTAAGAAGTTTTATATGTAATGAAATACATCTCGTGCCCCTCATGCTGCTAGCATCTTACCCTGCAAGCACCTTCATTGACTGTAGTGAAGCTCTTTCCAAAGTAAGGACAGTGCTGTTTGGATCTCTATACAAACCTCTACTGTTGTGAACTCCGGGGTTTTAGAGCATCATGAATCCGTTTTTGTCAGGAAATGGTGAATGTCCTTGTTTTAGATGAGTATGTTCTCCTTTTAGATGAGTACAGTGTGCAGAATTTGTTCTTCAAAGTGGTTGTGCTTCTTTTGAAGAGGATTCCTCCATGTGCAATTCAGTATGCAGTAAATATATGTTTGTCAAAGGTCTACTTAAGAATCTACTTTCAGACCCAGACAGACATTGTAATATAATCAACATGCTTAATAGTACCAAGACTTGTTTTTCTTTCACATCTGTGGTAATAGACTGCTGCAGTTCGGAACATGTGGGCTTTTATTGGGAAAATGATACAACACAAGGGAGTTATTTTCAAGGATGAGTATAGGAAAGAAGACTTTACAGCATGATACTTGATGTGCTATATTAACTGGGGAGAACCCTATGGATATCACTGGCTCTCAGCCTGGAATTTGACAGTCTTTCATCTGATTTTATTCTGATCTTCACGCCCTGCAGTTCCTGTAGGAGATCATTCATTCACCCCCTGGAACACCCAGAAGAGAAATCACCCAGAAGAGTCAGGAATGTTTATTCCTTCAGCTCTGAGTCCAACATGGATCTGAACTGCAAGAAAACTAGCTGCTTTTCTAGCTACTAGGTACTCAGCTGAGATTTGATACTTTTCAGGTAACTCTCTCTAGGATGAACTGGAAATGCAAACAGGTGATGGAAACAGATAGGAAAGTTCTTAATGTTGGGCTGCCTTGTAGTTAATTCAGCTGCCAGAGTACCCAGAGCAGACTTCATGCTGAAGGCAGGAGCAGATTTTATCCATACCCAAGGTGGGTGGGAAATCATGTTGCTGTCGATTGCTGAGATAGCACTTGAGTTAGGCAAGACTCTTTTAAGGCATACCATCCAAAAAAACACAATCTGCTGTTTGAAAAAATGTCAGAGGTTCATGTGGAACAAACAGGGTGGATTCAGCATGAGGGGCAGTTGAAAGCCTCTGAATAATTACTGAGGTATGTTCATGGGTTTTCCTTGGGTGGCAGCACAGGAGACAGCACCGAGGACTGGTTCTGGTGTATTGGGACACTGGTAACACATGGCCCAGTGAATCACATGAGATGAACTTGGAGACTCATGAAGAATTGAGAGGATGTTCCTGGAGCTCCCCCCTACTGTGGCTCCTGTCACAAATCATTACTGTATTCATCTTGCCACCTGTGCCTGTCCTATAAATTTGTCATGACATTACTGCAGGTACACACATTAGACCTGCTGAAAATACAGGGCGTTTCAAAGAGGTGGACCCAATTTGAAATCACCGTATCTCTGCAATTGGGTCCATCTTTTTGGAACAACCTGTATAACATTAAATCCAGTAACATTTAATGTCCTTTCATAATAAAGTAGCATAATGCCCATAGTTAACACCTGCAGCTCCTGTACAGAGCATTTTCTTTGCCTTTTTTCCCTTTATGTCTCCAGGCTCTTTATAGACGCAATATTTAGTCAGAGCACATCGAGGAAATTTGTGTTCAACTTCATTGGGGTCTTAAACCCTCCCTGTCACTGGTTCAAGGAGAAAAACACTCCAAAGTAGCAGTGGAGCTAAGTCAGAGATACAGCAGGCTGAAATGGAAGCTGTGTTCTCCTTAAGGTGGTGACCAAAAGATGTCACTAACTACTCTCCTCTTCGTGGGGGTGTCCATATGACTCCCCAGAAAAGCGGCCTGTTGTAGATCACCCTTGTGCTAGCTCCTAGTTTAGTGTCTCTGTAGGCTCCAGTCTTCATTCTCTGCCTGGCATGAAGTGTTTACCTGCTCTGTAAACAAATTCATCTCATTTCTACTGACAGAGGAAGTCACTGTTCAGCCACACCATGGCAAAACAGGCTTTATTTCCTCATATGATCTCACATAACAGCACATGCTGCTCTAAAGGCTGAATGTACTTGCAGGCATTTGTTTAGCACAAAACTTATCCTGCAGAGGCACAGTGATTTTGCAATAAAGTAATTGTGCCTTCTGTGGTTGGGAAATACCAAAAGACAAATTAAGAACCCCTTTCCTGAAGCCATTTTACTAGAGTCCTCTCTTGCTGTAGGCAATACCTCATTAATACCTCGTTTCCTCGTTAGCCTCTTCAAGAAGGCTAAGTGCTCCAATTAAACCATTATGTGCTGGTCTCTGCATTAGAAACCTTAGTGCCATTAGATTTTTCACCATCCATGATAGTTTCTTAAATGTTCCACGATTCATCACAGTTTTATGTTTTTGTAGCCCTCTTGGCAGCAAGAGGCCACACTACTGGAGTGTATGAGCTTTGTTCAAAGGCAGAGGTGAGGCTCTGAATGCTTTTTTGGATCTCACCTGGGAAAAACTGAAGCAGAGTAGAGTGACTGTTTTATCTTCACATACTCCTCCCCTCTGTAGGCTCTGGCATCTTTGAGTTGGATGAAGGGACATTGTGGGGCTTTTTTTCAGAAATGAAATACTATGTGCGCCTCCTTGGAGGTTGCTGTGTGGTTAAAACATTGTTCAAGGCTCAGGCTGCAAGCCAAGTTACAGATATTCGGTTCTGTATTCTGAGCTACACTGAATGTATGCCAGTTAGGAAACAATGAGCTGTTTTCTAATATTCATCTTAAAACCATACTGAACAGAGTTCTGTAGATTTGGTTAACTTTTTTTTTTTTTTCACTTTTTATTAAGTCCCTAGGAGATATAATGACATTTCAGACCTTCTCTGAAAGAAGAAAGAGGCCATCTAGTGCTGAATTGTAGGCTGCTGCAGAAAATCATCTGGAAGGTATGAAAACATAACAAACGTAACTTCAGTGTAATAACAATACTGTTTCTGGGTTTCTTTCGGGTTTGTTTGGTTGGTTTTTTTTTGTTTGTTTGTTTTGATTTGGTTTTAAGAGAGATAGTTAGATATTGAAAATCAGATTGCAATTGCCCATACTTTAAAAATTCCAGCCTATTTCGCCAGTGGAGCTACTGCTTATCGAGTGAGATTTGGCAGTCTCTAAGTTACTGAAAGTTGAGTGTAGCACTTAGATATACTGACATATTTGTGAAAAGCCCAGTACCCCACAGAATACTGTCAAAGCTGACTGAAAGGGGAAGGGTAAATGAACGAGTGTTCATGAAAGGTAATTGATGGTGTCAGACCAGCTATTGGCCCACTACAGAAAATCCTTGTGGGCTGCTCTCACCTGTGAGCAAAGATGCCACCAGCACTGCAGGAGCTCTGGTTTCCTTGCTATTCAGTGATGCAAAACGTGATGCAGCAGTTTGTTTCATGTCTTACAAGTATGAATTGCCTGCTGGCATTGCTCCTCTTTCTGCATTGACTTCTAAGGAGTTTAGAGCTATTGGTATGTTTGGAGGAGGGTCTAAACTTACGTTTTTTTTGACCTAATGTCCCTTTGTTGTCCTCTGGAGATACTTAGCTTTTCATGCATTTTCTGCACAAGGAAATCGAGCTCCTAGCTGGCTGTGCTTAATCTCACTTGGATGACTAAAGTAGATGATGCAAATAGCTCCCCAAGGCATGTATCAAGTATCTCTGTTAAACATTGGTCTTGTATGCTTTAGGTATTCAGCCAGGTTTCCAGTGACACCCTTGCTTTCAAAGGAAATCTGCTGTACAGAGAGTGCAAGGTAATCAGGATTCCTATAACCACTCTAAGGAAATGCCTGTATCCATCTGGAAATAGTCTGCTTATACAACATGAAACAATTTCCCTAGGAGAAGAAAAAACACTTTTCCATGTTCCATTCTTAGTCATAGTGTTGTCCAGAAAGATGGCTCAAACAATGATCGTTCTTAAATTTTAGATTTGTCGTATTTCAGTGCTTAGTTTCTCTTGTTAGTCACTGGCAGCTGGAACGTTCTCAAAGTTTAGACCCTAAGTATCTTCTTTGAAGCACCAGAAATGAAGGTGCCCAAAACCAGCATTTCTGCACAGTTGTGCCCGTTTTTTCGTATTCAAACAGTATCATGAAAATACTTCCTCTCTACAATTATTTACTATACACAGCAGGACTTTATTTTAGTAGTGTCTGCAAGCATGGGGAATGCTAGCATGGGACTTCACAAGTCATAATGTGTTGTCCGTATTATGGTCCCCGGTGGCATGGAATTTCAGTAAGGTCGATTTTATTTTTTATGTAATTATAATAAGAGCAGAGTTCTGGTGTACAGCACTTCTCAAAAAAACTCTACATAAAAGTAAAGGGTAAAACAGACAACAAGGTGAGATTCCATCTAAGATTACACATTGATTAAATCAGCTTTGTTCTGTGTTTGAGGCATTTTGCTGCGGACCTAAATTATTGTTTTCCAGATGAGATGGGAACAGCAAATGTAATATTTTCTTTAAGTTGCATCACTTCAGAAAAAAATTAGAGTACCTGATGTGACAAACTCCACAAATATGAATATTACTTTATACCTAGATGAAATATTTAATACGTCTGAAAATGTTTGTAGCAGTTTCATGGGACAATTCCAGCCTTTTAACATATTTTGATAGAAGCTCTAACTCAATCTGGTACCTATTTGGGTATTAAACTAATTTCAGAGCAAAGCAGTTTGTTTTCTGTTTGGTGGTAGATAAGTCAGTCTTAATAGGAACTGAAGGCCTCAGTTTCTGGCTTTAATACCTCAGAGTTCTTTGGCTCATACCACATCTATCCCAGGTGTGCTGTTAGATATGTCCACTGTTCATGAATAGGACAGCTCACATAGGCTAGCGTGAGCTTAGTTTTCTTTTTATTCTTCGACTGCCTAATATCTGAAATTCCAAAATTTTAAGATAGGAGGGATGTTTATAATTGTCTACTCTTATATCCTGCACAGGAGCTTGGTGAATTGAATCTTAATTTAGCTAGGGCTTGTGGTTGAACTTCATCAGTGATTTTCTACCTCTTCGGATATGTGAATCCTAAAAATGAAGTCCTATGAATGTGTAAGCCTAAGAGAACATTAGCAGGCTGTTGTTTTATAATTGTTCTTTGTAGATCCTTAGAAGTAGTCCACTGTGAGGCAGAGATCAGGAACAAGAGACTGCAAACCACTGAGCTGTGTTTTCCAACAGACTGGAAAAGCACGATGTATGTGATTAAATGCGATTTTAACATGCTGAAAACAAATGTGCATGTGCCAAGGCATACACCTGCAAACTCACTTTCTTATAAGTCAAAAGTTACCACAGGCACTAGTGCTGATCCTTTTAGGTCTACAGAGTAGTGCCTCCACCCATGAGTCATTGATATCAGTATTATTTACAAATCAGTTAGATTGATCATGGAGAACAAAAACTCTCACTGCACAGAGGTCATCAAAAGGTCTCAGAAAGTGTTTCGGGTAAATATGTTTTTTCTTTGTTGGTGATGGAAATTTTGATGGTTTGTTAACACCATTTGAAGGCAGCAGCAGACTATATCTTCATATCCCCTTCCGAAACACAATCCAGGAATAACGCATTATTTAAGTCTGCAGATGGTGTATTTGCCGGTGTGTTCATTGCAATGAGCAGTCCCTCCTCTGGGGAACTTCTGGGCTGCAACTAAAAAGTGGAGTCCTCTTTTCAATATGTACTCACAAGCAGGAAATTTGTTGCTTCTTTCTCTTGTACCTTTAACAACAGCTGTTCCCTCTTCTGTCTGAAGCAAATGATAACTTCAGTAAATAAATACCATCTGGTAAATTTATCAGCAGCTCTCTTTCCTTTCTGAGTGCTAACTTCTGCCTGCAGAGTCCTCCAGTGTTTTCTGTCTTGTGCAATTGAGGAAATGTTCGTAAACCCTTAAGGCAGAAGAACTGAAGGAATGCTTCGGAGCTTTTCTGATAAGCTTCAAAATTCCATGCTAATGTCCTAACTTTGCAAACCTGAAGAAATAATACAAATAAAAATTGCACACAGAATGAACACATACAGACAAAAATGCCATTTTTCAGCAAAGATGGAACATTCTTCTGTAAGATTCTTTTTAACAAGATACTACCAGATTTTTTGCCCTTTCCAACAAAAGCTAAAGCTAATATTGAGTAATCTGATGGTGTCCATTAGTCTCATTCATTGCAATAACTCCTGAAGAAAGAAAGAAGCACCCAAAGCTTCACTTTACTTTTTCTCCTTTTGCTTTGGTTCAAGCCTACAGAAGCTGTCTTTTAAAAGTCGTCAGGTCAGCATTTCAGAGCTGAGCCTGACTGTCCTTGCCCTGAGCCTGTCAGGGCTGCAGTCAATCATCCTTGTTAGTAATGATCTTGTCAGATCTACTTTTCTTTTTTCAAGCTTACCTTTTCTATTTTGCAAATCCCCGACCAGCTCTACTCACGTGTCTTCCCATCTGGCTTACAGAGCTTTAGCATTCCTCAGAGCTGAAGTTAGATTTTGTGTCCAATTTCACTTGTCTTTCATCTCCTGTGCCATGGTTACTTTCTTTCTTCTGATCTTCCTCAATTTCAGGAGAACCGGTTAAGGTTTATTTTTGTCTTCCTTCTGATAGAAAACACATTTTGCTGAGTGCTTTTATTTGTTAACAAAGCAAGTTGCAAACAGTCAGACTCAAGAGTTGGTCGTTTACATTTAGTTTCTTCCAGATTTGTTAACCTTGTCATCTTCTTTCCCTCAAACCCCATTACACAAATGACCAGAGTAGTGCTATACGGCATATGTAACTGTTACAGAACTTAATAATAAACAAGCACATCACCTCCTTCATCTGTGAAAGTTTGCTGCTTGTTTTACAAAGTGCGAAGCTATGGCTTCTTTCTTTCTTTCCTTCAGCTCCTTCCTTCATTTCAGCTTCAGAAACTGAAGTTTCTTGCTGTTGGGAATGCTTGGTAATACCAATAAAGCCAATAAGTCTTCTTTTAGAAGGTGGGGTGTGGATGGGCTGTCAAGGCACCTTCAACATCCAGTATGAAACCCTCTTTCTCCCTCTTCTAACATGTACAATAAAGGGCTTATAACAGAGCTTCCTCAGAAAAAAAGGATCTGCTCCAGAAGACTTGCAATGGAAATTTTCTTACCTTTTTAGCAAACGTGTTTCTTTGAACTACTACACTGAGATAAATCCAAGGAAACCCTTAGATCAACCATCCAGTACTTATGCCTGCATCTAAATTTGTCCCAGGCTCTGTACTGGAGAAGAATACACCTCCTCAGAGGGTCTTTCTTAAGTTCCTCCTAATTGTCTTTCTGTGTTACTTTTTTAATCACTGCCTGATGTTAGGAGACCTAGTGATGTTTGTCCAAGATCTTTGATCTAATATCTTTCCAGTGGCCAGCTCTTCTTTGCACAGTCTTCTAAACTTCTTGAATGAGTCATAAAAAGCAATTATTTGTATAGGTGTAACTCTGTGGATGTTCCTCTGGGTCCCTGCACAGACTGCACAGAAAAACTGCCCCTCAAAATTATGCTGTGAAAATCTGTGATGTGCTTCCTGAAGAACTGGTCAAGTATTGCTTCAGCGTAATCCTCTAAACTTTTTGCTCCAGGCCTTAATCCTCTGAACAGGTATTTCTCTAATTCTCAGTTATGTACTTTGGGACACCATCCCACCAACAGTCAGTGACAGTGCTTCCTTTTCTTTTTCCCACCAGACAGGAGGTCAGAGGTTTTAGTGTCACTTGTTTTTCTTGACGAGAGGGAAACTGGGGGAAGGGGGAATATGAATATATATATATATTTTTTTTCATTTTCTATATATTTATTCATTTTATTTTTATATATATATACACATATACATATATATATATATAAGTAGGCTGCTGTTGTATTTACCTTTGGTAGGAGGGAGGGAAATGGACTGGTCAATGTTTGGTTTTGATCTGGCAGCTGACAGGTTCCTGGTTGTTCCAATTCCTCGGAAGCTTTGCCTTGTACAATCACAAAACTCTCCCTATTGGACAACAGTTTTGTTCCTCCTCTGGAGCATAATTGACTTGAAAAGTCTATGCTCCAGTTGGAGCACAGAGCAACCACAAGGCAAGTGACTGCAAACCCAGTATCTGGCTCAGGCTGGATGGGATGACATTCTGTGGTCCACACCTGGCTGCTGTGCTGTGCTGTGCTCAGCAGGGAGGTCTCCAACACCAGCTAAGGAGAACTGTGCTCACCAGCTGTGGTGCTGGGGAAGTAGATTCCATTCTGATCAGACTGGGTGTGATTCCTAGACCAGTCCCAGATGTGTGGGAACACTTCTTCCCAACTACAATTCTGTGCAAGTCAAAGAAGGTCCCACGGGTGCTTATTAGTTGAGCAGTCTGAGGGGAGAAACCTTTGAGGGAAGGACTTTACTCTACAGGAGGGAAGCTGTCCATGTTCTTCTCACAGTTGCATTGCAGTGGGAAAGTTACTATGCCTTGGCATCCTCAGTGCACTCTGTGCCAACCTCTACTGCAGGCATAAGATATGACATCAAATGCCACTCATGTGGGTAGGTTTCTGTCTGGTGGGGGCGGGCTGTGGGGTTTTAATTTTCCTGAAGCACAGGAGCAGAGGAGAGTCCTAAGAAGGGGTGAATATGGTAGGACAGGGGCCTGGGGAGAAGGAGGAAGTCTCAGTCCCACCTTTACTTTCTGTTTCAGCAGAAACACCTTTATCTGGAGGTGAAGTCCTCCTCCCTGTCCTCCACCCTTTCAGTGAGGTCACTGTAGCTGAAGAATGTGAGAAAAGCAGCCCTGTCCCACACCCAAATATAGCCCTTAGAGCCTATGCTGTCCTAAGACTTAATAACATGTCACTTGCTGATATCATGATAATTTCATGAAAGATTAAACTGCATATTCTATTGCTAGTACTACTCCTCAGTCCAGTCTGGGTCTGCTATCAGCTTCTGAGAGGCTGCTAGAAGTTCAGCTTTGTTGTCTTAAAGGGCTGCAGAGTCCATGGATATTTGCCTTGCATGTGGTCTTGATATTTCTATCCCCAGTGTGATCCTCGAGCAGGCATCAGGGAGCAAACTGGCAGCTGGTCAGGCTTTACTTTCAGACGACGTTCCACAAACGCGTGCCAGCATCCTACAGCTGATCAGGTATCTGCTCCCAGTCTGGGCCCGAAATTCCAAATTCCAGGGCAGATTGGCTGGTGTGTGAGGGGAGGAGGGAGGTTAAGGTGGTGTAGTTTTTGGTTGTATGATGGAGAAGATCTGTCTCTTTTTGCACTGCGCTTAGGTTCTAGAAGGGCTGTAGCCCTATACATACAGCTTTTTGCAATAACCACACATCATCTTTAATGCTGTCCTAGTCCTACTGATAAATGAAACAGGTCTTGAGTTTCTCTGCACTACAACATGCTACGCAAGGATAACCTTAGGTTAGATACGTAGCTTAGTAGTTATCCCGGTTTTATATAAGGGGAAACAGAAAGTTGAAATTGCCCACTCAAGCTGTATGTCTGCATTCCAGGCACATCCCAACCTCCCACAGGTTCCCTGACAGCTGTGGGCGAGAAAGACAATGGGAACTGGTCAGCAGTGAGTCTGTGTCAGTGGATATTCATAGTTTTGAGTTCCCTGTTCTGTCTGGTAAGCCTTAAAATTTGGAAGAATGCACTAAGGAAGTGAAATTATGCCAATAATTCCATTTATCTCACCTGCTTTTACAATGTAATAAAAAAAGAAAATTTGTCTGTCTAGAAATTCTGAGAATTCTTTTCTTTGGAATCATTATGAAAAGCTCAAATTTCTTAGTTTAACAAAATTTTTCTGATAAATTTTATTTCTAAAACATAAAAAATAAATGGATTAAAAATTTTTTTTTACTAGATCAAGGCATTTCATGATTTTATCATAGGAGCAGTGTTCAAATCAAGATTTTAGAATCTATTGGACTTAAAGAAACATAAATATTTAATTCATTTAAGTTGAAACAAAATATTTCTGCAGAGACGATATTAAATTAATGCTGCCAAAGACCCGTTACACAACTCTACCAAGTTACTGTTCTTTTGAAGAATTGTTTTGTGGGTAATTTCTAGCTAGTTCTAAGAGCAGTTGCAAGAATGAGACTGATGGGCTTTTCCCATCACTCCTAAGTCTCCAAGGCAAATAATTTCTGTAAGAACTTTGTATTAGGGGCATCTTTTAATAAGAAGTGCTACAGTTTTTTCATGCCAATGTGGTAAATACAAGCATAACATTATGAAGCATGTAGAACATCTACTTTGAAGGGTTTAATTTAGCAATTGCCAATTACTTTTAGAGTAATTCCTGAATTAATCCCTGAAACTACCATGGTCAAAGAGTTACTGTCAGTGACCCTTGTGGGATGGGCAGATGATTGGTTTCTCTACAGCACTCGTCCTCCGCAATTGCCTTGGATCCAGTCATGCTCCAGTAGGGCAAGATTGATTGTTTTGGTATTCCCAGTGGGAAAGCTCAGACTATCTTTTCCTGGAGGTGATGAAATCCTGATCCTGCACTGACAGTTCTGTTTGCAGCTTTCTGGTGTGTACTTTTGTTTGCTGTTCCCCGGCCTTTAAGTAATTTCCACTGAATCAGATCAGGTTACTACTACACTGGGGAATTCCAGTTCTCAAGAAAATGAGAGGTTCTGACCTGACAGTTATTTCTAGTCCTTTCCCCATTTCTTTCCTGGAAACCCTCACCTTGGTCTCTCCCTGACTTTGGCATTCGTTCTGTGATTATCTGTGACCTCTGGAAGTACTTCCTTACCAGAAGCCAAGCCAAATTCTCTTTACTAATTCCGCAACAATTGCTTCAGTCTATGCAGCACTTTAAACAGTCAGTAGTGATTATCAGGGTTTTTTTTAAGCTGCTTTCTGCCCACAACTGTGTGCATGGCTTCATACACTGCTCTTGATCAAATATTATTTCTTACCAGATTTCTAATCTAATCAACATATTCTATGATATTTTACCTAAGACAGATTGAAACTCAGCCCCAAGCTCTGAGCTGCAGTTTAGAGCTGTGGCTCTGAATTTGCCCAGTGTCTCCACTTCTGAACTTGACCTTGTTTCCTAGTAGTTGTTCAGATAAACTGACTTTCCTGTAACATTTCAGTTACATTCATTCAGAGAATAAGGAAGCTTCTAGTCTTTCCTCTATGTGCACTCCCAAGAGCAGCTTTTACATCCAAAGCTAAACTTTCTTTATAGTCCTGACAGACATCCTAATGAATCTGGACATTTATTGGAGTGCTTCAAAGATGAAAAGGGAGCACTGTACATAAGCAATCTTAATTCTATACCTAGTAAACTTTGGAGTACTGACAGTTTGAGTTTTTTGCACATTATTAAACTCAGAAAACTATACAGAGAGCCTTTCAGAAGATGTTCAAAGTACAGAAATACTGCTGTATTAATAATGAGTGAAAATGTTTTCATGACATACTCACAAATCATTATGCTGTCTTTACATGAAGAGCAAGTATTCAGTGGCAAAGCAGACTTCAGTCTGAGACCTGAACTATGGGCAGATTCCCTGCAATCAGCAACCAAAAGATGTATATGCATGTAAGTCCCAGGCAGAACTTGGACATTGCATCACAGGAAAAAAGGGTTTTTCATTAGTGTGTTGCACAATATATGAATTCGCACAGATTGTCCATCATTGCTTGAACAAATTGTTCATTGTGTAACATGAATGCCCAGTCCCATTTCCTAATTTAGCTCCCTGTACCTTCAGCAAAAGTAAAATATCCTTTTAAAGTTTTATTAAATCTTAAGAATTTTAATCTGTCCTACAAATAAGATTTACAAATAATATGAATCCCGACCTTTGCATTAGAACAAGATGTTAAAATTGAAGTTACCAGGAGCAGTTGGAGCCTTTACCCATTGGGCTGGTCATGCTGCTAGATTCCTGTTCCATAGTGAGTTGTACCTGGCTAATGAGCCTGACCTCCATATACCTCATGATGTGGTCAAGGTCCTCAGAGGTTTGTTTCTGATGGTGTTGCTGTCAGAGATTGTTCCAGTCAGAAAGCCTATATCTTGAGATTCCTATGGAATAAAATTTGGGAGAATTATCTTTAACAATGAACTTAATGACTAGCTGAGCTTGACGGCAATGAAATCTTCCTGATTAAGAATGCTGCAGCAGCTTATACAAGACATTTTTTTTTGTTTTTACCTTCTACTCCTAATAGTGTATGTGTCTGTGATCTCATACAATTTTTATGGTACTTCAAACAAACTATCTTTGATCATATTGTGTTGACATAGTTCGTTGTTCAAGTTCATGTGAAGATTTCCCTCCTATCTGTGCATACAGTACAAACAGAAGTCAATGGCAAAAGCACAAATGGAACTGAAGGAGCAAACAATTGGACTCCTGAAACTGATGTTGCTACATTTAGTAAGACAAGATCAAGACACATACCAACTGTGACCTGAATGCCACAATGATGGTGATGAAAGACAAGTGCAAGAATGGGTACCGCTCCCACAAGAGCTGACACTGAATGTTGCCAGATGGTCCTATGGCCTCTTTGTATTTCTGTGGTGAATCTGCTCCTGCTGTCTGTGTTTATTTAATAGCACAAACAAAAAGATATTTTTCTTCCTTACTGCAGTTGATGAAACAAAAGGCATTTTTGTGTCAACACAGAGGTGTCAGAGAATGCAGGAACTGATGTGCATTGTATATCCATCAACATTTTCTAAAATAATAGGTAATAAGCATCCCAAAACTTCTATGTCCTTTTGAAGTCCTTATATCCTTAGATGATAACTGGGCTGCAGTTCTTGTGAGAGGAAACTTCCTTCTGAGAAATTCAGGTGGGGTTTTTTGTTTGGTTGATTGGTTTGGGTTTTTTTTGGGTGGAAAGTATCTTTTACTGGCTAGTTTGAGAACCCAGCAGGAGCTGGGAGTAAGGCACTTCAGCAGTCATACAGTACCTTCCTTTTTTAAAGTGCTTACAACACTAAGTATCTCCTTCCTCTGGATTTTATTCCCCTTCTTCCAACTGAACCACCACCGTGATTGAATGTCTTCTCTGCCTTAAATAAATTTTCACATGTGGTTCTGTTTCTCAGTATCTGTCTGCCTTTGATCAGCATGCCCAGCAAGCTCTTGGGGACCAGAACAATCCCTCAGTATATCCGGTACATGGGCTGAGTGTCTTTGACCACCATTACCATATAAATCAAATAGCAATAAAATAGTGAAATCCTGTCCATACTTCTTTATAGCTGGAGTTATCTAAATATAAGTGTTATAATAACCTTCATGAATTAATGGCAAATGCATAGGCAGGGAGTAGCGTACGTGAAGAACAGGATGGTGAGGCTTTCTGACGGAAGAATGTCACAGGGAGTGAACTACTGCAGGAGAGGAGCATGTGTGCGCTTTTGCCCAGGTATGACATGTTTGCTGCACATGAAAGTGCCATAAATGAGCCTTGTGCTGTTCCAGCAAGGGAAGTGTGGCTTGGATCTCTCATCTCAGTGTGTGTATCTGGTACCTAACATTGTTTTGATTTGGATACTTTTGAAGATGATAATTCATACTCCAAAGGTTCTTGCTGATTAGTTAATTATGGCTTTGTGGTCCCTCTTCCTTCTAGAGATCCTTGCTGTTCTGTCTGTTGTGAACAGCATTTAGCTATATGCTCACATACTCTGGTCATCATCATGACACAGTTGTTTTGGTTTTTTTTAGGTCAGAGTTGTAGGCACGACAGAAACACATGCACAGAAAGCTTTTATCTATGCAAATAAAGGGATCTGCAAGGAAAGTGATGACTGCTCCATGACCAAGATAACGGAGTGTTTTGTGCCAGATATTACATTTCCTCCACCAGCTGCCAACTTCTCAGCACTCTCAGGCAGCGGCTGCTGCCCTGTCTAACTCCTGTGCACTCTCTGCGAAGGTGTCCAAGTCCAGGCAGACTGCAAATGAGAAATGGTAGTTTCAGTGGTATCTGTATTCTAAGGCATGTGTCTTGCAAGATGTTCTGTGTTGAGTATAATTGTGGACATTTTATTTTTCAACATGCAGCCTTTCTCCAGCAGCAGTGGTTAAGCTAATACTGTAGGCCAGTTACTTACAAAAAGAAAGAGATTTTATTTGTGGTAAATCCTAGGGCCAGATCAAACCATAGTGAGGGCAGTAAGAAAAGGAGAGGCCAAAATGAAGCTGAAAAATGTTTGAATGCTGCTGCTGGCATGCGTGGAAGCACATTGCAGGTCTTTAAGGCCATGCTGAGTGGGAGGAGGACACTGCTGGAAGGAGCAAAGGGGAGATTCCTTTGCAGCTGTAGGACATAATTCCTTGTGTTAATTAATATGGGAGCTTCCTCTTATCTGAAGAGAAGTTGCAAGAAAGACATACCTAAGCAGTAGGTGAAGTCCCACCTTACTTAAGTCAACAGAATATCCTACTCTGTGTGTTTGTGTGGTTTCCATAAACACACAGGGTTTTTTAGGCTGGTGGAAAGTCAGTGAGTTTGTGACTTCTGTATCTTGAATCTTCATAAAACACCAGTCAGATCCTGTTTGACAAAAAGGAAGTATTTATTTCTCACAGATCTTTCAGCGTATTCCTGTTGACTCTGGAGGCATTTTACTTCAAGCAGTTGGGAGTTATTACAAGAACATATTGCTGTTTGGAGTTTGAAAGAGAGAGCTGTAGAAAGATAATCAAGTTGTTAAAGATGTTCATAATGTTGTCAGAATTTTATTTACATTGTGGGATTGCCTGCCTAGATTCTCCTGAGCAGAATCCAAACTGAAAAATGACTGAGTCTTGCTTTCAGACTTGGAGTGCTGGTATGAGCTTCCAATTATACGAAGTTGAATCTAATTCTCGGCACCCTAATCTCTATTTGACCCAAATTTAGGCATGATCTTTTTGCCCATTTTTGAAGAAAAGTGCAGCAAACAGTGAATAAAACTAAGCTGCAGAGAACTAGAAGCAAGTTTGTACTGAAGTGCTAAATACACACAGCTGAGAGACATGTATTCACTTTCACCTTTGTTACTGCAAATGTAGCCTAAACCTGGTGAGGCTATGCCTTTGAACAGGATAAAACGACAGATGAAGCTATAACTTAAGATACGCTAAAAACTAGAAGCAGATGTTCATACCAGCTTGTCACATTATATTAGCAGGTAAGAACAGAGTTCAAGTCTAATAAAGGCAAGCTTGGTGCTGTAGTTTTTCTTAACCTCATCATCATTAGCATGAAACACGAAATTATTTAAAATCAGAATTGACCAAAACCAAGAATAGTTAATATGGGCTTTCTCAGACAGCATCCAAGATAGCCAAAGATGTCTTCTGGTGGAGAACACCATCTCAAAATTCAGTTGAGAATTTAATTTTTCTATTTTCCACACAGGAGACCTGAAAACACTTTTCACTGCCCATTGAACTAACATTGCCATTGCTTTTGATTTGTCTGTTTGCTTGAATGAGGAGTTTTAACTGAAAAAAACCAAACAAACAACAGCAACAGAAAACACTGAAAAAATTTAGCTTTTAATTCAAAGTTATAATTTGATGTGGTTTGTTTTGTTTGTTTTAAAGTTCAATATTTTGCCTTAGGAAAAGAGACTTGGAAATTATTTACCAACAGTACAAAATTGTACAAACCAGTACAGTACAACCCTCTTCACAGCCTCTGTCACCCAGAGCTACAGCAGAGGCTTAAAGGGAGAACTGAAGGGCCAGGAGCTGCCTCTTGTGCTAAGGGTAGGACAGAACCAACCCTCCCGAGTCTCACTTGTGCTTTCACTGGAAGGGAGATGTACGACAAAAACTTGCAGTTAGCAATCCAGCACATTCCATCTTCCTGAGCTTGAGTGTTTCCTCTCATTGTAGTGTCCGTCTCAATCTTGTTTACAGCTTTTTGCTCCTCAGCCTGGGCCAGCCCCATGCTGTGTGTTTGTGTTTCGCAAGGCTCTGCTGGTCTGATCCCCAGACCTTAGTGGTGTGACAGTGTTACCCACTGTCTTGAACTTTTCTCTGCTGGGGCTTTACTCTGCGACTGCTGCAGATAGGAACCGTGTGCTAAACCAACTTCCTCCTTCCAAATCTATGGGAGAAGACTGTTTGATAAAGGCTTTGAGTGAACTTTTGGGTAAAACAGAGAAGGTTATCTTGGGTTATCTTTGTGTCTAAATGCCAACAACTTCTATGTAAATGAAGTATCTTCCTCAATGCCAGGCCAAGTTAAGGGAAGTTTAAAATATAAACCTGACACCTTTGAAACAAACTACCCAGAAAACAAAAACAGTTTATAGTATCTGGGAGTTGCCTCTTTACACAGCTCCTTGACAGGTATTAAAAACCTCCTACATTTCCACCTGCCACAGCTTCACAGCATCATCTGTGGTTTCGGGAATCTGTCAACAGAGAAAAGCAAGGTGGGGACACGGCAGGAGGTGTGCTGCAAACATTTAATGCCTTCCTATGGGGGGGCTCTCTTGGTATATCTGTTGGTGAGCATGAATAAATAGAGCTCACGGCACAAAACAGTTGTCATTTCTAACTCAGTATCCCTGCTCCTCAGCCTTCTAGAGTATTTTAACTCTTGAGCACTGCAGAGTGCGTGGAGGTGACAGCCAGAGCTGGACCACAGACAGGAGCACAGGAGGCTGTACTGAGTGGGTCATGCTGCCCAGGGAAGTGATCACGGCACCAAACCTGCCAGAGTTCAAGGAGCACCTGGACAATTCTCCTACTCATATCGTTTACTTCTAGGTAGTCATTTGAAAAGCAGGGAGTTGGACTTGATGATCCTTATGTGTCCCTTCCTACTTCGGATATTCTGTGATTCTATAATTTGTTTAGCTCAACATGGACTTGCAGGGGAGAGGCTTTTAAGTTTCACAGTGTTCAGGACTTTCTGACAGAGTCAGGAATACACTTACTGGGAAAAACAATGAAAATATATTCACCTCCCAATTTGCAACATAAAAGGTCTGGTTTAGCTTCACAGGAGGTTCCTGCAGTCTTTAAAGCAATTAGCAAAGCTTCATCAGGTCCAAGTAGTAGGCAGTACTAGGTTCTGTGAAAATATGCATAATTAAACGTAACATAAACTAGTGTCTGGCAACTTCCATGGGTACCTACTGTGTCCCATTTGGGAAGCAAAAGGAATTTCATGTAGCCTTTTAGAATCCAATTCCCCTCCTGGCCTACTGCACTCTTTGCTCATACAGAAATCTTTTTATCTAAATGTAACTGCAAAGAAAAAAGAGACAGACTGTTATGTCTGTTAGGCGTCACACCTGACAGCTGATGGTCTAGTTTAACAAAGAATTGGAGCAAGTCTGACACTTGCTTCCTAGTCTAAAAAGTCTAATCCATAGAAATCATACTGGCACAGAAACACTAAATTGTTTGAGGCTTTTTAAAAACAGAAAATAAGGAATAAGGCTTAATAGGAGAAGGCTTTCCTTACCAAGTGAGGCTCTACCTCTGGTTGTGCACAAGTGTTTTGTCATAAAAAGAGCTGAAGGAAAAGAGGAAGAATAAAATATATAGAAAAGGATGTTTTGCTCTGGACTGCTCCACATGATTTTTAGGCTGTACTGGCATTTTATCCAGACACCGACTTTTGTTTGTAGGCAAAGCCAAACAGTGTACACAGGGCTTTGTTTCGATACCAGAATGTTGCTATTGAATAAATAGCCTTATTCCCAACTAGGTCTGAGAAAGCCTCTTGCTGGAGCAAAGAGGCCTTGTTCCCAACACTGAAGGGTTGCCCATGTGCAGGTGCCTCCTTGACAGAGGCCACACTTTGCATGTTCCCTTGCAAGATTTTTCAGGTCAGATGCCCAAGAAAGAAGGTCCCAGATCATTGCTGAGGTTTGAAAGCTTGATTGATGAGGAATGGTCCCGTCATCAGGAAAACCAGCTGAATGGGTTTAGTACTGTTAACACAGTTTAGTTTCTTCAGCAACTATAAACACAAGTTATCTTTCTCTGTAAAATAGTTACCATGGAACTTCTAGAGGAGAAGGAAGAAGGTATTTATAAAAATGGCTTGGAGGTTATCTAAATGTCTTTGATCAATGTGACTGACACAAGCTCCAAGGCTCATGCTCATCTCAACTTTGCATATACACAAGCAAAGTGTGGCATCTCATTAGAGGGGTGGGGAATGGAGATAGTGTTAATCAAACACACAAGTCACGCTTGTTATCGTTCTTCAATAATTAAGCTCAAACTTTGTCTTTTTCTCACCATCCTGCTGTGGAATTGGAATTTCTGTTGTGATTGCATTAGTCTTAGGTTTAGTGTGTGCTGGTTAAATGGTGTCTGAGTTATGTATCAGTCAGTCAGAAGTGGAATCAACAGGAGCAGGTTCACAAGGAATTAACTGGAGAGAGAAAAGGAAATGGCCAACTCACACAAACACACCTTACCTACTGCATCTGCAAATTCTTCTTCATTCATGACACAAAATAACTATGGTCAAAAACCCTAGAAGCTGGCAGATCTCAATAAAGGTGAGAAACTATATATTGTGATCTCACAAAAGAGCTTTTCAAATATATTTCAATATATATACAGCAGATCGACTCAGAGATAGTTGCAGAGGTACAACTGCAGGGTTCGGATGACACCGCAGAGCTTCATTACTTCATTATCATAAGGTTTTATAGCATCATCACAACATCTGTGTATGTGATGGACCTGCCATATTGTATAGACATGAGATAAACCACAGTGACTCTGAAGGTAATGGTTGTTGTGATTCCCTGTTTTAATGGCTCCTGTCTTTAGTTTCCTGTTTCATCTCAAATACCATCTCAGCAGAAGAGTTGAAGGGGGGAAATGCTTGAGTTCTTCACTGAGTTTGTTTTTTCTCTCAAAAGAAAAGTGTCTTCTGTATTCTTGGCATTGACTTGGCAAGAATTTTTGTTTCATGAGTATGAGGAGATGACCTCTTTACTGCTTTCTTCTTGCTGAACCTGTGGAGTGCTGTACTGTATCCAAACTGCATCTCTAGGATTCAGAAACATCAGTATCTTCTATCTGTCTTTTCCTGTTTGTTTCTCTATGGCTGTCAAAGCCTTGTTTTATTTTGGTTTTTTTTTTTTTCCATAACTTTCAATGATTTTAGGGTGTTAGAAACTTTTAGTTGTTCTATTTCACTATTGTTTCTTTCTCTCACCTCCTGCAGGCTTTTGCTTTGGTATTGATTTTTTTAAGCACTGAAAATTTTTCTTAATTTCTTTTTCAGGAGTCTCACTGATGTTCACTGAAGCAGATCTCAGGACTTGCAGCAGAAATATTTGCAGTAACAATATTAAAACAGGACACCTCTGACTGCATCTGTTCAAGCTGAAAGGAGGATAAGCTGTTTCTTTTGGCTAAGGGAAAAAACTGTTTCAGCAGAAGTGCCAGATAAAGTTAGAACTGAGTCTTTGCTTTAGCCTAGATCCCAATCCTATTAAGTGGCATAACAATATTCCAACTGCAGAAGTTTACTTCATTTTATACTTAAAAGGCAAAAAGTCTGTTTACCTCATAGGCAGGAGTCTGGACTAGAGGTACCTTCCAGCCTGAGTTGTTCTGTGATTCTAAGCAGTGTGCTTCTTAGTCCTGTGGCAGAACTGATACATATGTTCAGGTTAAGTTGAAAAAAAAATAAAAAAAATAAAAAAGGCAATTAGAACAACATTTTAAAATGTTTTGAAAATAGAAGTTAAAAAATTATGTTACAGTATTTTCCCACTTTTTTGGTTTTTGTTGATTTTGAAGCTATTTAGTCCTTCGGAAAATCAGTTCTGATGAATTTCCTATTTAACAGTCACATGCCTCACCTCCAGTGACTTCCTCCCAGACACTTTTCTTATTATAAAACAGACTAGTATTATCTAATCTTCTGCAAATACAATTTAGTTTGTTTTATCTCTAGTGGGAAACTACCTTCAAACATTAACCAAAGAAACACTTTAATAAATAAATGTATTAAAGTGATAAATCATCTTCTTTATCACCCTGCTAGGGTCAACAGCTTTTCAAAAGGTTGGAGAATCTGCCCCTTCTGTTTGGGCTCTCATGTAAACATGATGCTTAGATTGTCTTCAAAGGTTTCATCCCTGTCCTTCTCACTCTTTGTTCCTACCTGTGGTTACCCATGTCCAAAGCAGCTTAATCCAGGCTGGAAAATGTACAGAGAATGACCAGAAGAACAGAGATGTGACTAGAGGAATTTGGTTTATTTATCCTAGAAATACCAAAGGCTGAGAGGAGATAGCATAGGTCTCAATAGACAAAGGGCAAAAGGAAGGAAGGGGAAGGGGTGATCACAGCAAAGGAGGAAAAGAAAGTTGTTAAAAAAGGTACATATGATCTTCAGAGGTGTCAGATTGTGGAACAATGCTCTATCTGGAGTAGCAGGAGGAAAACCTTACCTGGTTAAGTTGAGGTTTGATCATTCCGAGAGGGCAAAAGAATGACACTAATGTCCATGGCATGGTGGATTGTGTGACCTAGATCTGCCCTTTCCAAAACTCCTCCTTTGCACCTTCTGACTCCACAGTGAACCTTCCTACTAAAGAAGCTGAGTAGGATAAACCCTTCCAGGTCACCCATTCTGAAAAAATCTTTGTAGAGGTGGTCACAAAAACCACTGTAATGAGAATGCTTGATACCTTCTTTTGGTAAAGAAGAAGATCCAAGCGCCAAGTTGGTAAATATCCGTACATTATTGGAGCAAAGCTAGCAAGTTAGCCATTTGCAGGCTGTTTTATAATTTGTGACCTTAGTGTGCCTGTGAAAACCCTGACCTTGTTCGGAGTGTCATGTGGTGGCTGTATTCTTGTTATTTTGATCTTTATTTTTCCAAGCTAAAGGCCTAAAATAGGTGTCTATGTCATTAAATAATGTGCTTGAAATTTTAAAACTAGTAGTGATGTTATATGGCCTTTATTTAGGCAGATAAGGAAGGACAGAACCTCGAGCTTCATATAAACAGCCAGCAGTATAGCAGTAAAACTATGCCAGTGTGGCATATTGAACTCTTCTTGTCTAGGTTTCAGCCTGAACTCTTCTCTAGGGCTTAGTTTCCTCTCTACCATCCACACCCATTTTATCAGCCAATGCGTGCCCATGGAGAAAACATATTCAACGTCAAGTGAACCAGTGAACCCTGAAAAGCCTTAGGAAACAGTCAAGATAAATATACCAGCATTTCTGACAGAATTGGCATCACCAGCAGTCTTTTAGTCTTTGACAGAGAAACGTTTCTTTCACAACAGCATCAACTTCCTTGCAACCTTGTTGAAGTTAATAAGTGAGAACATCTGTTTGTCTAGTGTCTCCGCCAGTTACCCTCACACACACCCAGAATAACCCCCAAGTGCATGTCATTTGAATGCAAATGAAAAAACTGATTGTCTTCTAATCAGTTAAGCAAGTGGGTAAATGCAGCTCTCATTGTTTGGCTTATTTTCTACCAACATGCTTCCTTCCCCTCCCCAACCTTCACTTAGCTAGGAAGTTTAAAGGAGTTTAGACACAAATCTGCAATTTATGTTATAAAGCAATGTTGTATATATGCACAAAAGCCAAGAAATGGGAAGTGCTGAAACATTTGAAAGAGAAAGACAGCCAATATTAAACCCTTGATAGGACTCAAGTCTGTGTGTTCCCCCTTCTACTACCAGTGCTTCATCCAGTATCTGTGTTGTTTTAATGCTTCACACATACCCAGAGCCCTTCTTCAGTGTCACAGTGAAGAAGGCAACCCTAGGAAGATTCAGGTAATGTTTTGTTCTGTTTCCATGCATGCGTATCAGAAGTGATCAAGTTAATGGAAGGGAGTTTCCCAGGCCTCCTGGCACTGTACTGTGCAATTGGGAAAACAATCGTGTTACATGACCGTCGGTAGGACAGGACCTGCTTTGATTCAAACATATAATTGTATCACATGATTAGATTCTATATTGAGGTAGGTCCTCTCTTTTCAATAGCCTGAAAATATAATGTGTTTGAACTGCATACCTCAGGCTGCTATAACGTGATCAATATGCCTACTTATGCTGGCATGGGAGGTATGATTGCAAAGCATGTATCTGCATATGCAAACAAGTACTATCTCTGTGCCCATTTCTTGTTTGTGAAGTTGTTTTTTAAACTCCTAGGATTGTTACTATTTTTAACTTCTTACTGGCTACCATAATTCTGCTAAAAATATGTACAGTCTCTTTACATGGTCCTGGATACTTTCCCATCATGGACAGAAAATCTAGTTCTCTCCTTCAGCTTTTACAACTGTTTGTAAAATAAAAAAAGAGAGAGAGAGAAGATGAGCATTTGGTGACAACAAACTGAACATTCCACAACTATCACAACCAGATTTTCGCTATAAACTGGAGCATTCCTCACAGCTAGTCCTCTACAGATCAGTATTTGCTGTCCATCACACTTCCCAGGGGTTGCTCAACACCCTTTTTTCAGTAGTTGCTGCTGCTGCGACATGTCCTGGTGTTCCCTGTCGGTACATACACCCAGGTTCTTGTGTCTTGCTTCATCGCATGGAAAGGACGTCAGCGCAATTTCTCATTTTGCATTCCAACACTCCTGTGCAAACTTCCTTGCTTGCAGGTCAAGGAGAGGTTTGTAATGAGGAGTGTGGGAGATTACAGGATTGCCAGACCAAGATTATGCAAATAAACTCATCACTGAAGAAAAGTTTATAAAGCTCCACAAACATAAGTATCTGGATGAGTGCCATCGGATATTGGTAATTGCCCCAGCTCGAAGGAAAAATGTGTCTTCATAATACTTTTTTTCACTTGAACATTAGAAGCAGATACAGAAAATGCAGGTTCTTTGAGAATAAAAAAAATAACAGTGTAAAACAACATACCTCTTCAGCTCTAAGACAAAATCCTATAGAGTAAAACATTTGTAGAAGTGGGTATCCTTTACACTGCAGAGCAGTTGTAACCTGATGGAAGCAGGTTGTTAACATTGGGTGTTAACATTCTTTTAGCAATTCCACAGAGAAGTGACAACATTCTTGTAAACTTTTCCCAAAATTTAGGAGTGGTAGATCTATATATTTCCTGCTAATTGTAGCAGAACTGTATCTTTCAATCTCTTCTTATAGCTGAAGTAAAAAAGATGAAAAAGCTTTCTCAGTTCATTATGCAGAGATGTATGCCATGGAGGAAGAAGAGATAAAACTCTGTTCTCTTTGGAGCCTTGATTCCACATAAATCATGGACACTAAAATGATGAAATGAGATGTAAATGAGTTGAGTTGCCAGAAAAGACGAGTTCTTACTCTTTGTAACTAACAGTAAATTGTCTTCCGAGAAATTAATTTCAGATGCACATCTGCACTGAGACCTCACCTCAGGACTACTCAGTCCCTTACCTTTCTGTACTGAGACTCCTTGAAGTCTCATAGAAATTTTGGCCTTTTGCCTAAGTAAATTACCAGCCCAGAGTGGCAATTAAATAGAACTGTCATCCAAAACTGGATTACTAACCTCATGCTAGGATGCTGCCTGACCCTAACATGTTTGAACACTGTTGTCCCTGAGTTTAGACATGGGAAGTCAAGCAGCCTGAAAGACCCTGAGGTTCCTTGGTGTTGGCAGCTCTGAGTGGCTTGATCAAAATCAGTGTTTCATCAGAAAACAGCATCCCTTTGGCTGTTGGGGCAGGTGCACTGGCAGCATGCTAAGAGGATGCACCTCCATGCAGGTGTTGCCACTAATGGCATTGCCATGTTAAGGGAGGAGTTGCCTTTACACTCCTTTTACCCAGCTAAGGCTCTGGTCCTTTCACTGGGCTTTTGGAGCCGGGTATGGTTGTTTCTGATACTGCTGGAGAAGAAGAGGTGCTGGAATGTGAGAATGAGCTGCGCAGAAGAGCCCAGTCCAGAGGGAGAGAGCTGTGGGGCCTGGAAAGGAAAATCAGGAGAGTGGCCAGGCTTGTGGCAACCAGAATGTGTGTTGTGGGTATTAAAATAACCTATGATGTTTCCAGTTAAAGTTTTTTCCAGTCACTTATGGATTGTATGTGGGATAGTTAGTTTTCTTCCCTGCTTAAGGGGACTACAAATGCACTCCTGGGCTTTAGAGGTGAGGAGGTCTGTGATGAGGATAAAGAAAATCATGAGTTCTGGGATTTGTGGGGCACAGTCCTCATGTCCACTGTAGTTCATGTGTTTTCTGCTGAACAGATGCTGCATAAAATAGTTGGGCTACCCAACTTCTGCTCTCATCTTTGTAAAAAGAGTGTAAAAAGAGCAATTTCTATATAAAGGATTTCTAACTCTAGTGATGGCAAGAGCTGTAGAAGAACTAGGTGGTAGTAGGAGGAATAATAATGGTACCTGTTATCATTCATATTATTTTGAATGTATTTATTTATTTTTTTAATCTGAAGGTGTTCAGCCAAGTAATTTTTGTTCCTGTGTCCCTGTAACACGATTGACACAGATTGTGGAGGACCCAACAAGGAGAGGTGTGCTGCTGGACCTTGTCCTAACCAATCAAGAAAGACTGTTTGGAGATGTCAAGGTTGGGGGCATCCTCAGCTGCATCGACTGTGAAATGGTAGAGTTCAAGATCCTGCATGGATGAAGCAGAGCAAGAAGTAGGATTACAATCATGGACTTCAACAGAGCTAACTTTGGCTTCTTCAAGATTTTATTGGAATAATCTCGTGGGTTAGGAATATACAGTCGCTGTTAGAGTATGCAGGGATGTGGTGAGGAAGGCTAAGCTCCACTTGGAGTTAAATCTGGCCAAGGATGTTAAGAACAATGAGGAATTACTGGAGAGAGTCTGGGGGAGAGCTACAAAGATGCTGAGGGGTCTGGAGCATCTTTCTTAGGAGGAAAGACTGAGAGAGCTGGGTCTGTTCAGCCTGTAGAAGAGAAGGCTGAGAGAGGAACTTATTTATGCTCATAAATATCTCAAGTGTGGGTGTCAAGGATGGGACCAGACTCTTTTCAATGGTGACCAATGACAGGATGAGGGGCAATGGGCACAGACTGAAACACAGGAGGTTCCATCTGAATATAAGGAGGAACTTCTTTACTTTGTAGGTGACAGAGCACTGGAACAGGCTGCTCAGAGAGGCTGCGGAGTCTCCTTCTCTGGAGACATTCAGAACCTGCTTGGACGCACTCCTGTGCGATCTGCTCTGGTGAACCTGCTTTAGCAGGTGTGTTGGACTGGATGATCTCCAGAGGTCCCTTCCAACCCCAACCATTCTGTGATTCTATGTAACACGCATTTATGTTATCCTCTGCGAAAAGCTGTTCATGTGTAACTAGCAAGAAAGCACAGAACTACAAAAAAACCAAACCAACAAACAACCTTCCAGCGTCTCCTGGCTTTACTGAGCTCCACAAATATTGGCACTTGATACCGGAAAAGAATTAGAAAA
The DNA here is from genome assembly GCF_037038585.1 of Patagioenas fasciata. NCBI lineage: Eukaryota > Metazoa > Chordata > Aves > Columbiformes > Columbidae > Patagioenas > Patagioenas fasciata. Next base: position 20,018,312 of record NC_092530.1, read on the forward strand.
TGGAACTGTTAATGAGATTGATGAACTCAGTTCAGCGTATGTGAAAATTAGTATTGTACTCATTCCTAGGCTTTATTTTACTCAATTAAAAATGACTCCTCAGTTTCTACTGGTCACGCCCCCAAAATATTTCCCAATAGGAAAATCATTATATTCTGACACCTATGCGCTCACCAGTCATTAAGTTTTGATAATTGCATACTGCCAGGTTTTTGTTCTTCCATACTTTATCTCTGCCCTTTTATTAGTTGTATCTGCTGTTACGTCTTCCACGATACGATACCTGATGTTTTGCATTTACGCAGTGTTTCAGTCTCTGAAAGACAAGTTGAACGTGTTTGAAGCATCTATCTAGGATGGGCAGGGAGGGGGCAGGTGGACTGAGACTTGCCCGATGGTTCTTGGACAGGCTTGGATGTTTGTTTGGTGGCAAGCTGCTTTGTTCAGGGAAAACTGAGATGTCTGGACCATGTGTGGAAGCAGAACTGTGGGAATTAGGATCCCCGGGCTGCAAATGCAGTTTTTCACTGCAATCTGGTAACTCTTAAGCAAGTCAGTATTTCAGCAGAGATTTTTCAGAGGTTTGCACAGTTGTGATAAACACCTAGCCTGTATTTAATCATACTTCAAACACATTAGTCCTTTTCAGATTGTTTTTCTCCTTTTTATAGATGAAGCTCTGTGTTTGAGAAGTGTCATACGGTAATTACTAATATCTGACAAATTGACAAGTTCTCAGGGACTGAAGGCAGCCAGTGCTACAAGAAAGGCCGTGCTATCCTGAAAAGAGCTTTGGTCTCAATGAATGAAGGATTTGAGGAGAATGTTCCACCCAACAAATCCTGAAGAGACTTGAGTCTCTTCTTAGATTCTCTTCAATTAAGAGTCAAAATGATAAAATCAACTGATACTGTGATCAATGTAACAATGACACAAAACTGACAATCTTGCAAATAGTCTTGAAAACACTCTGATTAATTTTGTGGACGGAGACCTGTGGGTCTCTTTTGAGTGGCTGGGACAGTAAAATCTTCTTCCAGACCCCGTGTAGTAGAAGAGTGGTTCTGTGGAGATTTTCAGGTTTACTGGTGTATTTGAGTGAATTTATTTCTGCCTTGTGTTTTCCCACATGCGTATGTAAAACTTCCCAATCACTGACATGATTAGTGTGTATTACGTTAACTGCAGGTTGCAGACTGATAAAAACGCCCAAAGGCAAATCTGCTTTCCAAGTCTCTGCCCTCAAATATAAAAAATGGGTTTTCCTAGGAGCATGACTTAGAAGGCTTATGCATTTTGCACTTGCAGCACTTTTGCAATTGTTCTGTTGTGAGGGCATAAATGAGTGAGCTTTTGGCAGCCTCTTTTGGGTTATGATAGCAGATTGTCCATAGAGGCAAGTAGCTCAGCAGCAATGTCCTTAATACATCTGTCACCTCTGAGTTGGCCACACAGATGAATCCAAAAGTGCTGAACCTGGGGGGAAAAATCTGATCAAGCACCAGTCGTTGAGATTAAGTCAACAGAGGTCTTTAATCTGATTACATGTTTTACAACAGAGTCTGTTATTTAGTATTACATTAGTGAATTAAACTCTTTAGGCATTACCAAAAGCTTTTAATGTCCCTTTTCTAAGTTTCTGAATCAAAGTTTCTCACAATTCCCATTCTATTAAACCTTTAATGAGAATGGACTTGTGGCTTGCGATCTGGAGTAGATGTGTTCTTCCTGATGGTCTGTTGAAAAGCAGCAATGAACATCCCAGCTATGCAGGAAAGGCACAAAACTGCTGAGAAAAATAGAACCAGGAAGAAGGATGTATAAAAGGTCATCTCCTTTTCCTGTGAGCAAAATCTCACCCTGAAGGGATCAGCAGGATTGGAAGCAGAATCTGTTTTGTATCAGTTGTCTGAGCTGCACAGACTGTTGGATGGGGGCCATGAGAACCAGGCAAGCCAGTATTGGCATGCAGCTTCTTAAGTAATTATTTTCCAGTCTCTTTGTGTTTTGCTATAAACCCTGGCAGTCTGCTTCCATAGGTACCTCTGAAGCCAAAGGTGGCTACTTCAGAAACCATTGCCCTTGTCTCTGTAATTTACATTGCCTGTGCCCTTGGTAATATCATTATTGTCTCTCCATCCTGTCTTCTGAGCAGGAGAGCCCCTTCTTTCTACGCCTTCCTTTTAGATACACTTCCACCTTGCTGACAGCTGCCATACAGTGAAATAATACATTTCTCTCCAGATGGAGAATTCTATCTTGCTTTCATGGGTTACTTGACCAATGATTGAACTTCTGTTGTTGTTAAGTTGGTGGTAAAGGTTTGTTCTAGATCACCTGCAGCTCAGTTCACCACCAAGTAAACTGGCTCACTCAATATCACTTGGTTTTTAAACCAAGGCTGATGTGTTTTTAAGCTAAAATAATCAATTTAAATTTGTACTGTAGAACTTGATTCTGTTTACCTGTAGAGGAGACTATCATTCCTGCTGCTGCAGGAGACAACAGTCCAAATTTTCTGCCTTGCTGTGTCTGTTACTCTGTAACAGTTTCTTCTGGCTTGTTTATAAAGAGTGCAACTTGGCTGTGGAGGTCTGGATGAGAGTAATTACATGCTATTGAGGGATGGTTAGATGGTTTAGGTAATCATCCTCTGATCCTGAAGGCCAACGTGGTGTGGTGGCTTTGTTTGGTTTGGGTTTTTTTGTTTGGTGTGTGTTTTTTTCTTTGGTTGGCTTTGTTTCTTTGTTTTTGGATGTTTGTGTGGGATGGTTTTTTGTTTCTTTTGTTTGTTTGTTTTCTGGTTGCGTTGGTTACTGCCATTTGCTCACCTGAGCGTTGTCTGTAGCTGTAGGGAAGCTGCTGTGCTGGTGCCAGAATAAAATGTGAGGAAGATATTTCTGTCAGCCAGCAAATACAGCTATGTAGTCCCTCACTGCCGTCTTTGGCTCTGTGGGAAGATACCAACAACCTTGTCACGACCATCCAGTGCACACTGGCACCTGCCTTCTTGTTCTGAGGTATGGAGCAGGTTCATAACACCGCACTGGATACCATGGGGCAAGTGTCACGTAGGTGCACTCACAGGCATATGAGCATGGCAGATGTGAGTAGTTTGATCCTTGTGACAGGGATCTACACAATCAGAATGTATTGATCTGTAGGCAGGTATGTCCAGCTCCATCAGCTTTTCGTGTAGCATCCTTGTGTGCTGCTGGTGGGTTTGACTGTCAGCCTTGCAGAACACCAATAATTATTCCTACACTTGGGCTCTCGCTTATTTGAGGCTCTCAGCTAGGCCAGACATTATTTTGAACAACATAATTCACATCTGGCAGGTAGACATTTCCATGTGCAGTTGGTGGTGCTGCTTGATCTTCTCTGGATGGGAAAAAACTTAATTTGTTTTGTAATTCATTACTTTTTCCAGGACTTGTGCATGTTACAGGTGGCAAGGCTGTAGGTATCTCTTTCATTCTCTCTCGCTCCTCTTCTGGATCACTTTATCCTAGAGAATACTGCCGGCCTTGTAGACACACCAGTGATTTCCTTTTACTGCTTTAATGCCAGGATTAGTGCTATTCTAAAGCCATTGCTCCTATTTGCAGAGTGGGTTTTCTGGTTTTCAGCTCCTTCCAATTGGGAGTGGGAGAGATAAATGAGCCCCTCTTCGTCTGCTGAATCAGTTTTGAATGTGTGTACCAGGTGCCAATATTAGTAAGTACTGCTATTGCAGAAGATATAGATTAAGAAATAGAATTCACTCACATTCTTAAATAAGCACAGCAAATACATCCACTTCATCACCATAGCTGTGTTAGCCCAGGGGAATACCCAACATCTGATAATAGCACTACTGCAACCAAATGGAAAACACAGGTATCTTGCTGTTCCTAGGAAATGTCAGAATCGTTTACTTTGTTGTCAGCATGCTAAGGTTATCATTAATGATTTTTTTTATTATTATTATTGTTATTTTATTTTTTCCCACCATTGGGTTAACAGAGTGTTCAGTAAATGGAGTTCATAGTAAACCAAGGGTGCTTTCCAAAGAAAGAAGGTTACTTAAATACCTCAATTATACTGCTGGTCAGGAGATGGAATATCTCATTTATGGCAGAGCGAAGCTGGCTTTGGTTTGCCGGTTGTTATCTCTGGGTTTGTAGCTGAGACATTCCAGTGGTAACTGGCTCGTGGGGTGCTTGCCCAATGGGTGGCAGTGAGGAACCAGCCTCCAGGGCTCAGCCTGATGGACTCAACCTCTAGTGAATGCAAATCAAGCTGCCATGCTATTCAGCTGCATAGCTAACAGAGAGGCAAAATAAAATCCTGCTTCAGGCACAATTCTCTCTTTAATGACACTCATCTCTCCACTGTTCATCCCTGGAATTTTGACTGTGCTGTGATTTTTATATTTTCTTCTTTAAATACAGAAAATGCATTAGAATCGAAACTTCCACGTGGTCAAAAACAGAACATATCCCAGGAGTGGTACCTCCAGTATGGTTTTACTTTTAGTCATCTTGAGTTACACACAGAGAATGCCACAGTCCGTGACTCCGCAACATTACAACACACACTTAATACTAATAAGGAGGGAGAGGCTGAGGCTAACAGGTTGTTTTTCATCTCATTTAATTTCTAAACAAGCTGATAGCCAGTTCTGAATCATGAGTTTGGAAGAGAGTTCAGTGCTTTTGTCAGGCCCAGCACTGTTTACAGGAACATTTTTATTTTCCTCTGGGGAGACAGTGACCCACAGATACTGAAGTTACCCAGAATTACAACCAAAACTATCCTATCTAATTTTATTTCAAACTCATAACTCAGATCAGGATTGGCAAAAAGGTTCATTTAGTTTATGTACAATTCAGATAGGCTTTGGAAGAATGTTGACTGATTTCTCAGTGTGTCCTTGGTGTGGGTGGGTTTTGTATAGTTTCATACAGAATCCAGAATTCACAGGTGGCCTGTGAAGGGATGTTTTCTCAATTTTTAATGTATTTGTTCTCCCCAAAGTCTGTGTCATGCCAGGACACTACACTTGGACACACTTTTTGCTCCAAAGGTAAAGTATTCTGGCATCCCTACAGTTTCTGAAATAGAAGTCTCCTAGAGAACCAGCTGCACAGTGCAATAAAACACAATCTGATTTTACCTTCCCTAACTTTCAGATACTGTCCCACACACTTCTCACTCCTGATATACCTCTGAGCTGTGGCTAGATAGAGCCATGCTGGGTAGCACTTTGCTCAACAAAAAGTCCCACTAATTGAGGACAGAAAGTGTGTTTGTCACGGTGTGGATCTGGAAGAGCCATGGAAAACAGCAGTTAGAAATTAAGGAGGCCAATTAAGCAGCCAGTCAACCAGTGTCCCCTTGTGCTTGTAAGTGGAGTTTGTCCTCCTGCGTGTCCTTAGGGGATACCTGGGGAAGGTCACGCAGGCAGGTGAAGCAGGAGAGTGCTTCAGGAAAGGTCTTTAAGTCGTTGCTTGTTACATTCCTCCTCTGGCAATGGCTTTGCTTTTATGACCTGCCATTCTGTGCCTGTCATGTGTAGTGGAAGGTGTGTTTAGAAGCTGAAATTTCCATACTATTTAACCCCCTTGTGCCCTTTGCTTTCTTGTCTCTCCTGACCCTAAACTCCAGAACAGATTCAGAAGGAATGAGAAGTAGGTATGGTTGGAGATGAAGCCATGAGCAGTGTCTCTGGGTGAGTGAATGTAGGTGAGGTAGCTGGGCAGTGGCTCTGTGGAGAGGCAGTGGGGTCAGCACAGGCAGGTGTGCGGTGCTCAGGAGAGGGTCATTGTGTGATGGGGAACCGGCAGGTCTGTAGATAGAAGACAAGGGAGTCGTTGTGGGGGTAGGTACTGGCAAACAGGGGAGAAGACAACAGGTGAGGGGCATGTTAGAAGAGGAAGGTGGGGGGCAAAGAAGTGGGCAGGCAGGGGTGCAAGAAGGGCTGAAGAGCCCGGGCTCAGGGAGCCAGCCTAGGCGAGTCGTGACGGGGGAAGTGGGTCGGGGTAAGGTGAGGAGGGGAGGGCGTGTGGAGGGCAGGGGATGTTTAGGAGGGGAAGTGGGCAGGAGGCCGGGCAGGGTTAAGCAGGTGAGTGTTCCCAAGGAAGTGGGCACGGGACTGGGGCAGGCGGCGAGGGGGTGCCCCGGGGGCGGGAGGTGCCGCATCGCCGGCGGCTCCGCCCGGGCCGCGGGGCAGCCCAAGGGCCGCGATTCCCGGCAGGGCGGCGAGGGGCGGGCGGGAGGCGGCTCCGATAAAGGGCCGGGCGCCGACCGGCGCGGGCAGAGCGCAGCGGTTCCGGCAGCGGTGGCTATGGGGATGCTCAACCTGCCGGGCTTCCTCTCCTGCGGGAAGAAGAAGGTGAGGCGGCCGGAGGCTGGCTGGCCCGGGGCAGGCGGACAGGTGGGGTATGGGGACACCTGGGCAGGTGTGAAAGCACCCGAGAAGGTATGGGGCCACCTGGGCAGGTGGCATATGAGGATACCTAGGCAGGTATGGAGACACCTGGGCAGGCGAGGTATGGGAATACCTGGGCAGGTATGGGGACACTCAGGCCAGTGACGTATGGGGACACCTGTGCAAGTATGAAAACACCTGGGCAGGTGGGATATTGGGGGTTTCTGGGCACGTGGGATAAGGGAACACCTAGGCAGGTGTGGGTGCATCTGAGTAGGTAGGGTATGGAGGTGCCCAAGTAGGCATAGGGGCACTCAGGCAAGTAGGATGCAGGTGCCTGGGCAGCTGTGGGAGCACTGGGCAGGTGATGTATGGTGCACATGGCCAGGTATGAAATTATCTGGTCAGGTGAGATCCAGACAGGTGTGGGAATATGAGTGCACTGGGTAGATAAAGAGGCATGAGTTAAGATGAGCACTTGGGCAGTTGTGAAAGGCACCTGGACAGGTATTTTTAAAGTGAACTTACAGGTATGTGCTGGGATGAACTTCTGAACAGGTATGGGGACACCTGGGCACATGCAGGGACAGAACAGGGCAGTCCCCTGGAGGTGCTTCCGCTGGATCTGACAGCACAAGCAATTAAGGTAGGAGCAGGGCAAAACAGACCATGAAGATATTTTGGGGGGTCTCTGCTGGGACCCTCTCTCACAGGTCTATGCTGGCCTGCCAGGGATCAGCTGGACTGGCAGCCCACATGGCTCTGCCCACCCTGTCAATCTACCCTGCCCAGCAATACCAAGGTGCTTCTCTGGACAGAGAAATGAGGATATGACTGCTCCATTTACCTATGGGGCAATCCTGAACCTTCCCTATTCTTCCCTTCCAAGGACTTCAGTTTGTCAAATGAAAAAGATGCCCACGCCAGTGCCAACGATGAGAACTCAGAGCGTGGCAACTGGTCAAACAAAGGCGACTACCTGCTCTCCATGGTGGGCTACGCTGTGGGTCTGGGCAACGTCTGGCGGTTTCCCTACCTCACCTACCAGAACGGCGGAGGTACCTGTATTGAATGGCAGGGTGGGGGGGGCACACCTTGCTATCTCCAGGGCAGAGGAGGGGCAGCCCTGAGGATGGGTACATTTTATCAAAGCTGGATGTGAGCATTGCCCTTGGAAGTGGTATAGTGCCTGCTGATGGGAATGAGGAGTAGGAGACCTCTCTGGTTTTTGGGTGCTGGCTGAGGAGGGAAATAGTATTTACTTTTAATTGCAAATGTCCACCTGAGAATTCCAGAACTCGTCTGATTTACTCAAGATCAACTTTGCATCTTTTTGTCAATGCACCAATATCCACTACTTACCTAAATAGCTGTTCTCCCTCCTCAGTGCTTACCTCCTTGATATGCTTATAAAGAGCAATTGAATCCCCTCTCAACCTTTGTTCTGCCAGGCAAACAAGCTAAGCTGGAATAATTATCCAAGCTCAGTAATTATCCCCATCAGACAACTGCAAGTGTGAGGCAGAGAGAGCCTCTACCTGCTTACACAACAAACTAGTGGCAAAGCCAAATGGAGGCACTGACTTCCCTGGCTGCTATTCCAGGGCTTTGTCTACTTGCCAGGCAACCACTGGTAATTAAAGAGAGCATAAACGCCAAGTAACTGCAAAGGACTTACTTGTATGTACTTATTTGCTCTGCCTAACAGTCATTGGAAGTTGAATTCTGTACTGTAAATGCAGCAAAGCCCATACGGCTATCTGTGGAACACAAAGTGGCATTCTTGGTATAGAAGTTTTATTGGAGTGAGTTTAGCTGAGTTGCATTGGATATTGGATCATGTTTAGGAAAACCATGCTCTCACTTGTCCTATCTTCTGCACAGACAAAGAAGTGTCAGTCCCTTTCATGGAACAGGGCAGTCATTGATATATCAGGTTAATGTACACTTTAAAGGGACTCAAACAAGTTCCATGCTGAGATGCTGTTTAACACAGGAGTCAGCCAACCATAGAAAATAATTTTCATGCTTCGACATCCAGTAGCTACTCTAACAGGGCAGTTGTAAATCTCAGTTAAGTACATGAAGAAATGGTTCTGTTCCTTTTTAAATTAAAAGCTAGAAGATGAAATAGTAAGCAGACAAAAACAATGGTGCCTACAGCTGAGCAGCGTTCAGCTCGTATGAGAGCAGTATGTCTTTAATAGTTTTTGTAAAATCCTTTTAATTCTATAAGAGAAGCCATCCTGTGTAAATCACCAATTCTTCTGGTAATATGTGTTTCTTCACTGAAGGTACTATTTAGTATTACAGAAAACAGAATTTAGAAACTGGTCTCTCTATTCTGCAAAGAGAAAAAAAAAAAAGGAAAAAAAACCAAAACACAGTGGGATATTTGAGGCAAGGGGAAAAGGGGAGTATAAAATGTAATAGAACTGTGGTGAATACTGAAAGATTCATTGTTTTCTCTCTGTGTGTGTTTGTGGGTTTTTGCCCTCTCTCCTCTCAGGTGCTTTCCTAATCCCGTACACTCTGATGTTGGCATTAGCTGGCTTGCCCTTATTTTTCATGGAATGTTCCCTTGGGCAGTTTGCCAGTCTAGGGCCAATTTCCACGTGGAGAATATTACCGTTGTTTCAAGGTTGGTATTATGTTTCCATGTTTTTTTTTTCTAGTGATAAAGTAATTAATTCTAGTAATAAATGAGTTAATGATTTCTTCACAAAGCTGCTAATTCTGAAAGGAAGTTTTATTAACGATTCTCCTCATGGCATGCAGTATACCACCCTAAGTGTAGCTCTCCAGGCAGAAGGCAATCCCTGTTTGCTGCATGAGGAAAACCCTCAGTTAAACACCTGGTGCCGTGTGTGACAGATAGAAAATCATATTTAGAAGTTCACTTTTATCACTGCTTCTTTATACTTTATGTACTATGTAGCTTGCAAGGCAGTTCACTGTTGGATGGGCTAATTTTGTATTGGACTGTCAGGATTGGCACAGGCACGTGGCTCTGATTGCTTGATGCAATTCTGTGCACTCATTCAATTCGCTGCCTTGGGAGTCATCTGCTGGTATCATAAAACAGGCTAGACTCCGGCTTCATAAGGTGTCTCTTGTGACAACATAAATGGTTGTGTTCTGTAGTGGTAGTTTGCCTTTCTCTGTGAGGGACTGAATTTTAAAATGAAGATTTCTGTGTTTGGAAACAATTAACCATGTGCTTTACTCACTTCTATCCATCTGGGTCCTGTACCGAAGGGTGGAAAGAGCTATGTAATTGGTCTTGTTTATCCTCTTTCCCTACCAGTGGAATTCATGTAGGAACAGGGAAGTTTCTTTATAATGCAACAGGAATTTCACCTGCCGCCTCCTACAGAAACAAAAGGGATTCCAGTGTGGCTGGTTGCCTGAATGCTTACTCTTTTTGCCAGCAGACACAATCTTTCACAAGAGCACTGTATTTAACTTTAAAGCAAAAGTCTATTGACACAGCAAATCTCTTGTGTGTCTGTGAAGATATAAACTTAAATATAGTCTCCAAGATAACTGGGACAGTTTGGCAGACTTTCCCAAACTTGCAGAACAAAGTTCATATTAACAAAGGAGGAGAACAGTATTGTTGAAACAGATTTACTGTTCTGTGTTCCTTCTCATTTATTGGCAAAACTATACATTGCAATGGGATCTTTAAAATGACTTCGTCAGTCAGAGTTTTTGTATAGTTTGTTTTATGTTGCTAAACAATCAAAACTTCCCACTTAGCTGGAAGTAAACAAAATATCGAATTTTTCCTTTGGACTTGCACTTAGCAAATAGTCCAGTTTTTCTGTGGGCCTGATTCAAGCTTTCTGTCAAACCACATTTGAGATGGTCAGTTTGGATCACAAGCCTCCTTCATAGCTTCGCTCTTTCCATGTTTGACTGTTGTTAAAATTATTTTAAAAAACAAACAAATGAAAAATAATTTCAACTTCTTCCCAAGTAGCCTTTTAAAAGTCATGTGAAGGTCATTCTTTTATATATATATATATATATGTATTTTTTTTTTTCCTTTCAACCGAGTCTGGGTTAGTTAAGACACCATCTGTTTCTCTTTCCTAGGAGTGGGCATCACGATGGTCATCATCTCAACGTTTGTGGCTATTTACTACAACGTTATCATTGCTTATGCACTCTACTACTTATTTGCCTCATTTCAAAAAGTGTTGCCATGGTCAGACTGTTTTTCCTGGGCAGATGAGTTCTGCAGCAAAACACAATTAGGTATTGTATTTAACAGACAGAGTCTAATATTACTGTTTTGGATACTCGTACTTTGTAGTTTTCTGGGAGAAATAACAAGAGCAAGACAGCTACCCATGGCTTGAAAAGTCCTTCCTGGAGTTTTGTCTCTGGACACACTGGTGTGATGCTTGTCTGATTACCTGCAGTTCTGGGCGTCTGGGAAATCTACAGAGAACTGGGCTGAAACTTCCTTGTTGAATCCTTTATTCTCCTTTAAACTCTAAGGTTTCTTCTGGTACACACACTCCCTGGAAATACTGCATTCCCATTTCAACAGGCTTCATGGCAAGGCAAATACCTTCCTTACCTGCAGCAAGAGTATTGCTATATAGCTTTTATTGAGCATTCTTCCATTACCCTTGCCTCCCCAGTGGCTGTGGTTATCCTGAGCACTGGTGAGGCACTGGGTTCACACCGGAATAACTCTTCAGAACATATCTCCATGCTATTGTTCTTGATGTTTGGCAGTACATGTACTGCCAAACATTTGTTATCTTGCCAATTTCCATCTCAGACCAGTATAAGGCAAAAGGTGAAGCTGGTGAGATAACTATTAATTAGCAGCTGGAAATGTGTTGCCAAGTGTTAATGTAATTGTAATTCACTTAACCATATATCTGAAAATATCTTCTAAGTTTCATAGTTTCATAAAATGAAGTTGAGATGCTTTACTTAACAAAAAGTATTTGCAAGTATTCTTCACAATAAGTGAATGTTGGAGCTGAGCATACCAGATTCTTAGTGTTTTGATTTACAGTCAAAGTAACTAAGTCACAGCTGCAAGTGATAGTTCAGGTTTGTTTCTAAATGTTGTTAGTAGGCAAAATGAAGTTGTAACTCTTTCAAAAACATATTTTTTGTGATAGTCTTATTTTTATAACAGTCATTACTGTGTTAACAATCCCCTTTTGTCGCTTGCTTGCTTTCTTACAGTAAGTGACTGCAATGCAACCTTAGATGGAGAAATCATTCATGCAAACTACTCGTTCATCATAAACAACAATCTCACATGTATAAATGGTACCATGAACTACATATCAGGGCAATTTCCCAGTGAGCAATACTGGAAGTAAGTAAATGTTTTAAAGAAATGGCTCAAAATGCTTTTATTACACACTGTGGTTTTGAATATATCTTCTATTTTTGTCTTATCTTGCTGTCCAGAAATAGTCAAGTCCAGGGGGGTGGGCATACAAATGTGTACAGAGGGGACTTAAAATTTAATTGATGAGTCTGGGCCCCTAAAACAAAAATTAAAAAATAGAGAGAAACAAATGAGTAAACCTGTAACAAATTGAAAAATAATCCAGCTTAAAGATGTTTTCTTCTTTGGAGTCCTGGTAGGAACTATTTAGCATCTTTATGTACAGTCTAGAGGTTTTTTCAGGAGCTACTATGCAAAATATTTTCACATATATTCTGAATCTGGGCCTGTTGTGAAAATGCCATTTCTTTAGCCACATGGTGGCTCATGTTTCATGTTCATTGGGCTTCTGGGAACTGATTCTTCTTATGAGCTCTTCTCTTGGCATCAGAGTTTCACAGTTAACATGAAAGAGCTGAGGTAGTTCTGATGGGGAGATGTATGGAGAGCTGAGGGGCTGATAGCTTTTAAAGAGGGGAAAACTGTAGTTAAGTATTCAGTTTTTCAATGCCAATTATGCACTTCTAACCGCATATTCATGGAAGCAGCTACAGGGACTTGTAATATCTGCAGAAACCAGCTCATTTCCCTCCAAGAAGTGGCTGAAGAGGAACATGTGCTGTTGCCACTCTCTTCTCATTGCAGCGTTTTGTGCTTTCAGTAAAGTGGCTCTTCAGCGCTCGAGTGGGTTGGATGAGACTGGTGGCATCGTCTGGTACCTGGCTCTCTGCCTCCTCCTGTCCTGGATAATTGTTGGAGCTGCATTGTTTAAAGGAATAAAATCTTCTGGAAAGGTAAGTTAGGAAGAGCCAGCAGCAGACTTTTGGCCTGATCCTACCCTTCCAATGTCAGCTGGACCTGCAGGATGCACAAGGCAGGATGCAGTTCCTAACCCACTACCCTCTGCTTGAGTCAGCATTAGACTTACTTTCTGCCCCTTGGCTTCATAACTGTTACATAAAATATGAGTAAGGTGCTGATTACTTAACACACGGGTGTCCCAGCTCCACCAGCGCTGCAATGTATTTGGGGATCTTGCTGTCACGCAGGTGTTTCCAGCTGAGTTTTGGCAGTCACTCAGCCTGTTATGACGGACATGTGCGTGTAACTGCACAGGCGCACACCCTGGGAACACCTGGTAATTATTTGCACCTCCAAACTGGTTGAGATGTTTGGACAGTACAGGTCAAGTCCTGCCAAGAGATGTGTGTGTGCAGGTTCCTTTCAGATTGTGAAATGTTATTTGTATTTAAGATTTCAAGCTACTTTTAGGGACTAGGTCCCTAGGTGCCTGTTTTCAGACTCTTGACTCTGCTGAGTTTCCATTTCCACATGCTGGAGCATGATTGCCTGGAGTATTCCCTGGGCTAGGTCAGCTCCTCTCCAGACTTCGGGCAGGCTGAATTTTATTCTTCTTTGCCTGAGGCCCTTTTCTTGGTTTAGTTCCTCCCCGTGTTCCTTTTTTACCTCCATGTTGCATCTCCATTGCTTACCTCCTCAATCTCTGCTGCCTTCATTCTTTCTCTTTCTCATCCTTTCTGCACTGTGTTTGGTTTTTTTTCTCCTTCCTCTCTTCATTCCTTTTGTCACTGTGCCTTTCCATGATTCCTTGCTGCCTGTCTTCCTTTCCTCAGTCTGATGTCTCTTTCTGTTCTGCTTTCTATTTGGAGCTTTCTGCCCTATGTCTCAGCGCTTCAGGCTGGAGATCTGTGCTTACCCAGCCACAGTTTCTGCCACATGGCTCCTCTCAAACTCACATTCTTTGGGTTCCTGACAATTGGCTCTTCCTGTTGTCACTTCTCTTCTGGCACAAAGGTAAGCGTCTTTGAGAAGCAAGGTAAGACTCAGAAGAATCTGGCCGGGCAGGAACAAGGCAAAGATGAAGAGCGGAGAAAATTGACTATTCCGGACAAATATGTAGCAGGTCTTCAGAAATGGCAGACTCACCATATGATGGTGCAATGCTATGGCCTGGTGTAACCAGCAGTACTGGGTCAATTATCTGTCTGCGTAACACTGAAACTGAGACTCAAGTAACAAGGGTATTGTTGAACGTAACCTGCATGATAATAGCACTGCTTAGCCCTGTTCCTGGCCTGAATCCCATCGCACTAGAAATAGTGTAGACAAACAATAAAAAAGATCTGTGTCTGGGAGAACCTAAAAGTTCTCATTCCCAGTAAAGAAAGCCTCCAGCATGGCTGCCTTTTTTTGACCCCAGTCTCAGAAGGAGCTTATTTTATCCTGGTAACCTAATTTTGACTGGTCTTCAGTTAGCTTTTGCTAGAAGCATGCCTAGCAAGAGACCTCTGGGGTAGCTGAGTTCAGAACTTGCTATAGGAGTAAATCATATCAGAAAGTACATTTCTGAAACCGGTCAACTCCTATCTGAAAAGTGTGTATGTGTCTTGGGCCTTCTGCTTCTGCTGGAATGCAGCTCCAGAACCGGCTAAGCCAGATGGTTTTGTGCTTGGCATGTGTTCATTTCCCTGGTTGCCTGTTTATCATTTGTACCAGAAGACCTTAGCCTAAAACCCAGCCTTTCCTCCTGCATGGAGGTCTGTGCATCCCCTTGCTTCTAATATGTGTCCCTGTGCTTCATTCTGCAGGTTGTCTACTTTACCGCACTCTTCCCATACGTCATCCTGCTCATCTTGCTGGTGCGTGGTGCCACCCTGGAAGGTGCTCTGGATGGCATTGAATACTACATTGGGAGACAGTCCAACATCACCAAGCTGATGGAGGCAGAGGTGAGAGGTAGTGCCAGCCCCAGAAACGTGACACACTTCTGTGGTTCTACATGCTTGCCACTTGCAGAGCAACTTTTTTATCCACGCAGTTTCTGCATTTTTTCAGCAACCCCTAGCTCTATCGGAAGTCCAAGCCTCTATTCTAGCTACTCTCAATCTGAAAAATAGCCACCCTCAGCCTTCTCCCTGCCACACCAGGTAGTGATAACTGTGATGTTGCCCCTAAGCAGATCTCAGGGGTCATGTTGGAGTTTCATCCTAGCAAGGCCTGTAGAGAAAGTTCTTGCTGTGGGATCAGGTGTTGCTCTCACACGCCCACTAGCTTTGTTTGCTGATAATTTCGAGGGAGTTAATCAGAAGGTTGGAGGGATCCCTGAGTTTGAAATTCAGGCTGTGCCTTGCCTGGGAAACTAGCTTGGGAAATCAGGAGGACCAGGAAGGGCACCTTGTGCAAAGGAAGCCTGGATTTTTGGTTCTGACTCATGCCAACATTAATTTAGATTTACCAAAAGCAGACATTAAGCATGTTATGTACTTGTAGTATTTTTTGTGAGCATTTGGCTTTAACTGAGGGACTGCAGCAGAGGTAAAAGTAGTTTGCCTGGATAATGGTGTGAGAACAATAAGTGGGAGAGCACATGAAAGTTCTCACTCTTGCAACCCAGTCCTGGTTTTCCTTATTCATTGGCACTGTGACAAGATTAATATCTTGACAACCTGCATATGTGAATGACTTGAATCTCTTCTTCAGGGTTAGCTCAGTAAGATTTAAATATTTGGCAACATGCTTGGGATGTGTCCTTCAGAAATCAAAGAAGATATTGTCTGTGCTTGAGACTGCAAGGTCACAAACGTCCTATATCCCATCTGCTCTGCAACTCATGTGAAATACAATTAGACATTCAAGCTAAATGTAGAAAAAGCCCGGAGCTTTAGCAGAGGGCAGACTTAAATGTTTATGACATGCGCTGTATGTAATACAGTAATTCCCATGTTTTTGTTTCTGGTAGGTTTGGAAAGATGCAGCCACCCAGATATTCTACTCCCTGTCTGTGGCATGGGGTGGACTTGTTGCTTTGTCTTCATACAATAAGTTCCACAACAACTGCTACTCAGATGCTATTTTAGTTTGTGTAACCAACTGCCTCACCAGTGTATTTGCTGGGTTTGCGATATTCTCCATCTTGGGACATATGGCATTCGTGTCTGAGAGACCAGTCTCGGAGGTTGTGGACTCAGGTAGGCTGATTGTCATGCTGTCATTATCAGGACTTGCTTTGACCAAGGCGTGACAATAACCTCCTTGTTTCCACTGCTTTCCAGGATTTGATCTGGCATTTGTAGCCTACCCAGAGGCTCTCTCCAGGTTACCAGTTTCTCCTCTGTGGTCCTTCTTGTTTTTCTTCATGCTGCTGCTCTTGGGCCTTGACTCTCAGTTTGCCACCATAGGTGAGTGGGGTTTTAAGTGACCCATGGCTTTTCAAATGACCATTACCTGTCTTAATTATGCTGCTTAAAACCCACGCTTCTTCCTTTGCAGAAACACTTACAACTACCATACAAGATATATATCCCAAAGTGATGAAAAGGTTAAGAATCCCTATAACTCTGGGTGTGTGCATATTGCTCTTCTTTCTTGGTCTTGTATGTGTTACTCAGGTAAGACATTAAACTATTTTTTGGCAGTGAGTTTGGTTATGTTGCAAGTGATGAACTCAAGTAAAAATATCCTTTCCCACTGTTCCTGTTTGCATGGATTGATCTTAAATTCTGCCAGTGTACCTGAACATGCAAATAAGAAATTCTCAAGGGAAGACTGAAGAACCTAAGGTTTTCTGTGATTATCGAACTGAGATGTGCTTTTAAATAGAAGGCCTGTGAACTGCCAACCTAATGTATTGCTCCCCAGTTAAGGAGGTTATTTGTGTAATCTCAAGCATCCACATACAGTGCATGTGCAGTTCTGCGGGTACAACTAATAGATGCTGATGGGATCTTCTTGTTCAAAACTGACTACCAAACAGGACAGGATTTGAGAAATGGCCTATTCACATCATAAAAACCTACTATTTTGCAAGTATCAATAGACTGTATGGTTACTTCTCCTGTATGTGCATATATATATATTTATGTACATACATAAAGATAATATTAAGCATACTGTGTAAAATTTCTTGAGACAATTGCTTGCCAGGATGTAAAGGTTCACTGTAATTGCATCCATGCAGATTTATATATGCAATTAGACTGAGAATGTGAAGAAGATAATTGTGGTGAATAGACAGTTGTATAGTCAAGTTAAGCACATAAGTCATAAAACATGACATCATGGAAGCTTGCAAACAACTTAGTACACAAGAGTATGAAACGGCTAAAAGCTTATTTTCTGCTCTGTGATCCTGCTGGTGTTTAAAGCTGTGGAAAACCTGTGTGTGTGGTATACAGGCTTACCAGAACTGATAACTGGTATAGCTGTTGCTGTAGCTCAGTATTAAAACTTCAGCACCAGCTTTAAGACAGTTAAGTTCCAAATTTACATTTTGCTCTCGGCTGTCTGGAGGTACTTTAGAATCATAGAATCCTTTTGGTTGGAAAATACCTTTAAGATCATCATGTCCAAACATTAACCTTGCACTGTCAAGTCCACCTCTAAACCATGTGACTAAGGACTTCATCTACACATCTTTTAAACCCCTCCAGGGATGGTGACTCCAGTGCTTCCCTGTTCCAATGCCTGACAACCATTTCCATGAAGAAGTTTTTCCTAATATCCAATCTGAACCTTCCCTGGCACAACTTATGGCCATTTCCTCTTGACCTAAAACTTCACATAGACATGTCATGTTATTAGTATACAGATCTACAGTATTTTGTCAGATGTGCTTTTCAATTTTACATAGAGATATTTAAATGAAACAATGTTCATAAATGTGTACTTAACCTAGAGAACTGGGAATTTGAAAAACTCAGACTGGTGATTAGTTAAGCTCTCTTGAACAATGCAATTCATTTTATTTGCATAAATACGTTTCTTGTAATGGGTACATTTTTATCTCTTTATTGCTTGTTCTACAGGCAGGAATTTACTGGGTTAACCTAATAGATCACTTTTGTGCTGGATGGGGAATCCTTATTGCAGCTGTACTGGAGATAATAGGCATCGTCTACATTTATGGTAAAGTGCTTGCATTGAAAATCCATTACTTGACTATACAGTCCCAGGCACAGTGTATAATAAAACAGTAATTACCACAATAAAGCATTTATAACTTAACTGGCCAAAAAGCTTTAACAGGAACCAAGAAGTGAATAAACTGACCTTGACTGTTGCCTTTCTTCTATCCCCCTTGAGTAACCACACCTGCAAGGGAGGCACCTGCTTTACCATGCTCCATATGATTGTGTTTCAACAGGAGGAAACAGGTTCATTGAAGATATTGAAATGATGATTGGAAAGAAGAGCTGTTTATTCTGGATGTGGTGGAGAATGTGCTGGTTTTTTGTTACTCCTGTGCTGTTAATGGTGAGTGTAGTCAACTGGGTTGTATTAGTGTGACAGAACTTAGTAACTGGATCTTGAAGAGGTTTCCATGTGAAGATCCAGGGCTGAACGCCCAGGCTCTGTGTATAAACATGTGATATGGCTGTGCCATTGAAGCAAACTATGTGCTATCTATGCTTTCTAATACATTCCCACTCCTCCTTGGGTCCTCTCCAGGAGAGGCTACCCTTCAGATCAGTTGCTAGTGAGCTGGGTCTACACTCTGAGGACTAACACAGAGCAAACAGGTTGGCTATCTTAGCTAGATTATCTTCATTTCAGACTGTAAGAAAATGTTTTGACAACCTAGATTTTTCTCATTGGAGGAAAATCCCATTTTCAGGACAGATCCCTGGCTTAGCTTTGCTCTTTGGGTATCCAGCTGCTCCCCTGTCTAAGACTTTTTTACATCCTGTCACATGTCTCAGTTTTTTGTTACTCCTGTACTTCTAATTGTGAGTGTAGGTGGTTGGATTATGTTTTATGAGATAATTTACTAACATCCCAAATCCAGCAGCAGTGGCAAATCGCTCTGGCCAGCATTTAAACTGTCCAGTCTACAATTTAGAAAATGCTGCCCCTGGAATACCTTATTTCTGCAGCAATATTTACCAACAGCTAATCTTAGATTCTTTCCTATATTACTGTAAATAACAGAATATGGGAACACATAAAACAAACAGAGAAAGGTACGGGGCTCATCCAGCAACGTATATATTTTCCAACATAAGATTTCAACATAACCCAGAATCAAATTCTGTTTAAACACTGATGTACTTTAAGTTTTAGGGTGCATATCTGTGTCATTTTTAGTCCTGTCCTTCAGTCTTACTGCTCGGCCATGACTGCACAACTGTTCTTACACTTAGAAAGCAAGAAGGAACTGTGCAAAATTTGTAGGTAGCAAGTTCAAGTTGGCTGGAAATTGACTTTCCTCTCTTAAATCTTCTTGCCTTTTTTTTTTTTTTTTTTAATAGGCAATTTTGGTCTGGTCTTTGGTCACGTTTTCACCTCCCACTTATGGCTCAGTGTCATATCCAGACTGGGGAATCGCTGTTGGCTGGTGCATGATCATCTTCTGCATCATCTGGATTCCCATTGTTGCTGTTATAAAAATAGTTAAAGCTGAAGGAAACCTCTGTCAGGTAAGGCCACAAAAAAAGTCGTCATAGCCTCAAATCTTTATTTCCTTGGCATTATCAGGAACACTTGTGCATTCTTCTCAAAACATGTTTGGTATTTCGAGGTGTTCATTAATTGAATTTGTAGACCAAAACACATCTCTGGTGGTTGAATCAGAGGCAAATTTATCCTACTATGCACACACACATTCAAAAGTGGTTTTCATAGTTCCTGTTATTATTCCAGCTGATTTAAATTCTTTGAAGAATTTTTATCCCCATATCATTTTCAAGACTTTTGCCTCCCATTTCTCACAGAAATGAGCAAGTGCAGGATTTGAGTTCTGGTCTGCTCACCAAGCTTTCCAGAGAATCTTGTTGGTCACAGATTTCATTGTTTGTTTGACTTCAGTGTCTGGAATCCACTGAACCCAGAGACATTTGGAATTATTTTTAAAACCTTTTATTTGTTTACCATTTATTGAGTTGCAGGGCATATCTAGAGTTACAGCTTTACTGAACTTTACAAGTAGCCCAGACCAAGGTAAAACATCAAATGTCTCTTTTTTTTTTTTTTTTGCTTTCTAGCGCATTGTAAGCTGCTGCAGACCTGCTGCGAACTGGGGTCCCTACCTGGCATCTAACCGAGGAGAAAGATACAGTCATGTTGTAGATCCCAAAAAGGAAAAGGACCATGAGATTCCTACCGTGTCTGCCTTTGTATACAGTCAACAATGAAGTGGCCGTTTGGATGACAACTTTTTAACTTATCTGTGTTGTTTTGTTTATTTTTTTTCTTTAACTGTTAGAAAGTGACAAACCAAAACAGCAACAACAAAAAGCAAATCAACCCTCTGTCCTTCAAAGCCTAGCCCCTAAACGATAGTGAGCCGAATTATTTATTTTTAGTGCTGTTTGTTTGGGGAGAAACAGGTAAATTAGTCACCAAGATCTCCCCAGATATCTAAGTTGAGGGGGCAGGAAAATGCATTGCAGGCTTCCCAGGCTGATGGACTGGGTGTGCTTAACCCTATCCAACCTGTATCCAGCTGGACTCCAGATACTGGTGTGGAAGAAAATAAAGACACATTTTGGTCCTCCCCAGCTACAGGGAATTTGAACCAAAATGTGCTGTGCTTGCACGCCCCAATGTGCTGAGGGCAGTTGCTACCTTTGCTGTGCTTTGCCATCCCCAGCAGTGTGCAGGCAGCAGAAGGGGAACAGGTGTGCTGCTGCCTGGCACTGTGTAGCTCAGGGAACTTGAATAGTTTTTCTCTGTCTAAGCCTTGCTCAGTGCTGTGAGGCTCCTCAGGATTTGATGTGGACTACACAGTGTTGTGGTTTTTGTCTGTGCACCTAAATGTTGAGTGGCAAAAAACTGCCATCACAGGAAATATGTCCTTAACATGGTGAAAAGCAGGCTTTTTCTATTTCTCATTATTCCCCTTGGGATCCTCAGAGAGACATATTTTGTGTCATGCCCCATGCTCAGCACATTCATCTGTCTATAATTCAAAAGTCCTGTGTTTCCATATGCTGTCATTAGATGCTGCAGAATGAAATAGTCACCGTTGAATTCTGGTGTGTCTATTCTCCTGCACTCACCAAGCCTTCACCTGTCAGTTTGTCCTCTGCATCTTTGACTCAGGTTTGTGTTTTCCCTTCCAAAGGAGACTCAAAGTGCTTTTTAAAGATCCAAACAGTGTTATTGGTGTTGTGGTAGAGCCAACAGAAGCAGAACTTTACCCCAAGTGAAGGTTGTAACTGCCTTGTAGTGCTATTACTCTAAAACTTGCTGAAATAAGGCAATTATTGAAAAGTTAGGAAGTTTGTAATGCATTTGGGAACACAGACTTATGCTTTTACCTAGGCTCTAGTGAGTTAGGTTAAGAGAACCTGACTTCACTCATAACACAAATGAATTCCTGATGAAGAAAAAAAGACCAATGGATTGAATGAATCCATTCCATGTGCTGAGGAATGCCTCTCCTACTGTGACAATGGTTCCTTGGGAACAGTGCAGCACTGTTTCTAACTGTCGCTGCTTCTCAGGGTTTTGTCACTGTTTCTGGGCATAAAGGAGTGTGGATAGTGGCTTGTTGCCCAAGCTACACACCTTAGTGTATGTTTTATAGTGATGTTTTTGTGAGAAATCGATACTTCATGGCAAATAAAATGTGATTTTCCATTTTTAATGGTTTTGGAGCTGGAAAATGAGATTTCAGTCTTTTGTATGGAGTTTGTGGGGAAGGCGTTTGGTGGGAAGTATCACCAACTCTTCTGTGATCCTAAGCCTTTGGGAAATTGAACTGGAAAGATTGAACTTCCAGGAAGGTTTTTCTTATAGAATTTATATCTAGTGCAATAGCCCTGTTTTGATGCAGGCTCAGAAAGTACAGAAAGTGATTGAGAATTTATAAAAAAGGACTGTGGAATTATAGCCTGTAACAGAAGCTGTTGAAGAAAACCCCTTTCCTGCACTGCAGCTTATCTAGAGTCATGGTCCAGCCACAAACCAGCAGAAAACAGTGCTGTCACTGGCCCTGAGCTGTGGAAAGGTGGGAGGAGGAGGGAGGCTTAACTGCAGATCTGTGGTGCTTCACCCGCCAGTGCAGCACTGGAGCTGCCACAGTGGGCAGCAGTTCATACCCAGGAAGGCAGAGACTCTAGGAAAGAGAGAAGTTAGTCAAGTAACAAGGGCAGTTCAAGAGGTGGTGGCGAAGCAGCCTGACCAAGTTGGTTTCAGAAAGAATCCAGCAAAGGTTTGATGAAGATCAATGCTGAAGGCAACAGCTGTCTGCTGCCCTGCAGGAAGCCCCTGCTGCTGTGCACAAGGTTCCTTTGAGGCGTCTTCTGCTCTGGACTTGGCTTATGCACTTCTAGGAGCTGTTTTCCTGATGTTGCACTATCAAAGTTTTCCAGAAGAGCCATGGAAGATGATATCTCAAGGACTGGGGATTAACTTTCGGTGCTTTTTCCCTTCTCCAAGGTAAGAAAATTCCCCAGTTCTGAAGGCAAGGTTTGCTGTCCTTGCCCCTGGCAGACCTGGGATCCTTATTTGTGTGTGCATGTCTGACATCAGCCCAGTACACCCAGCTGCTGTTGCTCTCTTTGGATGAGCTCACTTCTGACATCCTTGGAGGAGTCTCAAAGAATATCTAGGAGTTGGCATTCACATTCCTCACCCATCACAGTTCTGGTCCAGCAGGGGCCACACCCCTGAGGGTTCCATGAAGAAGTGGTGGCTCTCAGCACTGCTCTGGAGGCAGGATGGACCCAGCAGACCTGGGTGTATTCCTCACCTGTGCAGGCTGGTGCCCAACATCCTGGTGTTTGCTGTGTTGAAAAATCCGCAGTGCAAACCAGTGCAGCATTCCCAGTAAGGTGCTTGAAAAACCAGGGTGTTGGGGTTTTTCACTTTGAGGGAAAAAAAGAAAATGGTTCTGCTTTGGATCAAGCTAAACAGGAGTGAAAGGAGATATCTTGGAAAAAGAAAGTAGAAGTGCAAAAGAGGTGCATTCACTTTGGATTGGCTCAAAATGCAAGTATGTTTCAGGCAGGGAAGAGAACACAGTTCCAAAAAGCCACATCTGCAACATGGAAACATTTAAAAAAGAGGTATTTGAACTGGCACTTGTATATGTATGTAAAGCACTTAGTTAGGAGCCAAGCTTATGAAAGCAAATATTAAATCCCAAAGACATCGCTATTGCAGAGATTTTTTGTAAGCAGGAAGTGATTTATTTTTTTTTTTTTTAAGTATTTACTTTTGTTTCGACCACATCATCAGTTTGCAATAGGCCATTTTCCAGCTGGGCTGTGTGGCAGTGTGGTAACCAGCAGAGAGCAGCGTCTGCTCGTCTCTTCTGCTCCGCTCCGCTCCCGGCAGCGGGGACGGGCGACGGTTCGGTGCGACCCCCGGCCCAGCCCGGCGCCCCCCGCGCTGCTCCTGCCCGCCCGCTGGTGCGCGGCTCTCAGAGCGCGTCGTAGAGCAGGAGCATCAACCTGAGTTATTTGGCACTCACTCCTGTCTGTCTGGCTGAACAGCATCTGAGTTTGGAATCAGATCGGCCATATAGAAAGGTTGGTTTTTTGGGTTGTTTGGGTTTTTTTTAAATCTGGTTCCAGTTGTGTGAAAAAAGATAGCTGGTGCACCCTTGAACTCCTGCGTGCCCTTGAGCTGAGTGTTACAGCAGCAATATGGCCTCCCTGCTAAAACCACTCCGGCCTCTGCAGGCTAGAGTTGACCCTGGGTTATCTCAGCAGATTGGTTGTCCCATGAAGCAGACCTTTCCAGCCCCACAACTCAATTTCATGACACTTTATGCACCCCCATTCCCAAATCCCCAGAGCTCTGCTGAGCTTCAACCTGTTCTCATTCTCCATACCTGTCGATGAGGTAGCCCTGCCAAGGCTTGTCCTCTTCTTGGCTTTTTTTTTTTTCACTTTATTTTTTAATTTTTTTTCTCTGTAAGAAGCATCAGCATGGACCCAGAAGCAGCACACACATTTTTAACTGAAGGATTTATTTTCTTGTTGCAGCTTTAAATCTAATTTTCCATCATTTCCATCAGATCATGGCCATGGTTTGTCTGACATGGCACCACATTCAGGCTCTGAGGAATGGGGCATCTGCCACACAGTCACAGTGTGGCTGTTTGGAGGCAGATGAATGAGAAGGGAGAGGCACCAGTGTGTGAGCACAGCTGTCTTGCTGGGGAGCTGTAAAGGAGTGCGGAGGTGATTACACAGTCTATCTGTTGAAGGTAAAATCATGTATTCCCTGCGAGTTACCTTTTGAAGGGGCTAGGAATACTCTACCAAGTCTGATCCAGCAGAAAAATCCCCAAATGTTCAAATTGAAACTGATCTTAAAAGAAATTAAATGTCTACTGGTCTCAAAGAAATTACTAGGGCAAAAGTTTTTACACTGTTGGAAGAAGCTGGTTTCAGTGATTCCAGAGAAAGACGAAATGGTCTTTGTTTTGGAAGGTTAGTAAATACAGACTGCAGAGCAAGGAAGAAGAAAAATTCTGAAGTTTAACAAACACCTCTTGAAATTTAAAAAACCACTTGGTCAATCTGAGCTGTTCTGGAAGGGAGGTGAGAGGGAAATTCACATTTTAACTTCTTGATTTGGAATGAGGAAATTCTTGTTCCAGCTCTCGGAAGGATGACACTCCATGATGCAAATAAGGGAAATGCTGGCAGGCTCCTTTAAAGAAAGAAAAAAAAAAAAGTTTCTCTGATGCTGTTAGTTAGTTATTTTTTAAGAGATAATATTTGACATCCCTTAAGGGGATCCTGGGAGCCAATATCTAATCCCAGGCTTCTGTGAGTCCCAGGGAAGCTCCACATCCTCTGTGTAGATTAGACTTTGGGGCAGAAAGTAGGGGGGAGGGAAAAAAGGACTGGAAAATTTCCCAGGACTGGGGAAAAAATGAACTGAAATCTATAGGCTGTAGGTTAAAGGCACTTGATGAAGGTAATGAGGAAAGAAGACTATATATAGAACTGTTCATTTTTATGTAAGCATTTTTCATTGATTTTTGTAGATTCTTTTTCTGTAAAAATATAGGTTAACTAGGTTTACAAATGAAACTTTGCAACCAAACCTGTGGTCTGGTCTGGGGCACATACAGAGCAGAAGACCCACTCTTGGCTCTGGTTCTCCTCATCCTCTCTCCTGCCCCAGCAGGGATGTAGAGGGAAATATGTGTGATCTGAACTCTATGTGAGCAGAGATTTTCTCCACTGATAACTTAACCTGATTCATCAACTCATGCTAATAGCATCTGTAGTTTCACATTGAGTCTTTTGGCCAGATCCAGTTTCAGAGATCCTTGTTCCCACCACCCCTCCAGTTCTGGTCCTGGTGCCTGGCTAGCAATATTATTGAGCTTATTGCTATGCAAGAACTAATGACCTTACTCTAAACTAGTGTGTAATTATTTGGTAAAAACAACACCACCAATAATAAAAACAAATTTAAACACACACAAAAAAACTCAAACCCCCAAAAAAACAGTGCTGGTAGTTTTTTTCACAGGATCATATAATAGATCCCCTAAAGATTAGAGTCATATAAATCAGATGAATCAGAGAGAGCAACCGCTGACCAGGCAGGGGAGGAGGTGATGTGGGACAGAAATTACGGTGAAAGGGAAGACGGAGCAGCTCGTTAAACTGGATCTTCCACTGAAGGAAATGCAGTGGGAAAGGGCATCCTTACCTGGGCTGACGCTGCTCCACCAACCATGCTGACTGATAGCACAGTCACAGCTACTACAAGAAGGTTTTCTTCCTCAATAAAACAATCTACATAATGCTTGAGGGAACTTTCTTGAACTGATTTATCAGTGTGTGATGACTCAGCCCATTATAAAAGAGTAAAACTACACCCCAGTGAAGTATGAAGTCAATGCGGAGGTGAAGTGTGCATGTGCAGCTCCCCCAGCCCAATTGGCACAGCAGAACTGAAGAGGTACAGAGAAAGCACCAAAAAACAATCTGGATGTTGGGATAGGCTATGCTTAGCTACCAAGTAAAAGGAACAATGATTTTGCTTTGCAAAAATCAGGGTTGTAGAGCAGAGTCAATAGCCATCTATGTAAATCATGAGATCAGGGACTAAGCACACTATTTTTAATAATTTTAGAACAAGAGAAAATATGAAAACTTACCAGGTTGCAGCTTTAAAGTCAAAGGAGGAATGTTTTGTCCAATGCTCAGTTCAGCTGTGGTGATCCTTGTCAAAAGGTGTTGGTACTGAATGGTTGCATGCCTTCAAAATCTTTCAGAAAACCTAGTGAAAAAGGATAAAAACTCAAAGAGACAGTACTTCTGGTTCAGAAAACACTAGGGAACTGGGTCTGTAATGTTTCTACTGTTCTTATGTTCTTCCCTGGGTGTCTGCATCAGGCTGGTGCAGAGACAAAATACTGGCTTGGACTTGCCCTTTGGTTTGATCTCACACAATTGTCCTAGAGAGCCAAACTTGAACTATGTAATTCATATTTGCAAACTTTAACTCTTATACAATAAAATGAAGAATGTTGCCAAGAGAAACCTATTGAATTTTCTCTCTTATGTGTGCTCAGCCAGATACAAACAGATTCATGTTCAGCAGAGCCTGAACACAGTCCAATCTGGACATCTCCCTGTAGTGCACAATCTCCTGAGTTCCTGACTTTCATTATTTCTCTTCAAGCAATCAGGAAAGCAGAACTTCTTCCGGTGTAGATTTTCTTGCTATAACCAAAAAGCAGGGAAACCATGACTAGCTTTGCTATGGGCAGCTTAAGCTCCACAATGTGAAAAAAGAGCAGTGAGCATCAATGACACCAGCTTCCCTCCCCAGGAAGGATAATTGTCCTCCACCATTGTTAATAAATAAAGGTAAAAAAAGATAATTCACTTCAAAAGATGAATTGTGGAGTTTGCAAGAAAGTAGAGAGCTAATGTTCAACACCACCACCTAAAATGGATGCAGAGGAGAAAGAAAAAAAGAGGGAGGGACGGGGAGAAAAGGCATGCAGGGCTCGCTCCCCTTCCTGTCCGTTGCCTTTGCAGAGTGGAGCACACTCCGTTGCTGAGCCAAACATCTGAGGAGGTCCTTTGTGAACTACAAGAGATCCTCTGAGAACTCCCACAGCTGTGAGACGAACACCAATTCATGGTGATGAGGAACACAGTGATCCTCTTTGAGAGTTCAGCACAGGGGAGGCTCTGACCCTGTCTGGGACATGCAGCTGGTGGGGACAGTCACTGAGAGGTGGCGAATTGTCTTGCTCTGGCACAGAGGAGTCTCAAGCTGGCTGGAGAACTGCAGTTGCAGTAGGAGCTGGGTGCAATTGCATTGGTGGTGCATGGTACAGCAGATCTACTTGCTACGGTGCTACCAGCATGAAAACAGGCAGAATTCCCTCAGGTGTTATGTGACCAGAATGATTAAACTCCAGTGAATGACCACCAGGAATTTTAGTCCTCAGATTTGCTTTGCTGAATATTATTCAAGTACTTTGAAAGCAAAGGAGGAAACAAGCAAACATCAAGTAAGTGCCAAAAGGATCAAACACTGGTGATATGTACAGGACAGATTGGGAAAGCAGGCGGCAATGTGGGAAGGCATAATAGAGCAGTATATTTGATGCAGCTGTTGATCAGAGAAAGAGGAATGCTTAGCAGAAAATCTGGAAATATGTAGAATACTGTGATACTGGTTGTTTGACAAAACCTAAAATAATGAGAGGAATATGCCATAGCCCACCTGTTCAGATAGAGCGACTGGGCTGTGAAATGCAGATCGCATTAAGGTCCCTGGCAGAAAGGCTGTAATGAGACACTTTAATTGCTGAGGCATCAGGCAGACTTGGAGTTGGTGGCCTGGGAGAAGCCAGTGGGAGGGGAGTCACTGGAGGGATCCAGGGTCCAGGTAGAGGGTCTGAGGCTGTGCAGTCCTGGGTGCACTGACTACTCTGCAATCTTGGAAATGATAATTTGTGAATGATGTTTCCATGAAAAACAGCTTGGGAAAAATTGTGTTGAAGTTTTTAATCTAGGAAACTAGATAGCAAATTAGAAATAGAAATGATTTGAGAATTTTTTTCAACAAACCTGTTAAAAACATTCTGATGGGCATTTCTGCATAGGTGGAAATATTTACTGTGAACCAGCAGTATTGGACTTTCCAGCTGCTCTCTTGGAGTTTCAGCAGGACTAACTTCATTAAAAGAACTAACAGACACAGGTCTTGATAGAGAATCATCTCCACCTGCTCTGCAAACCTTGCTGCTCTGGAGCTCTGCAAATGCTAATGGATACATGCTGTGGTTTGCACTTCCATCAACCAGAGCACTTTCTGAGGACTTTGGCTGTCCCGCGGCATTGTCTCATGGAGGTTTAATAGATACTCCTTCTACATCCCAAACACATACAGAACTGGCTAATGTTATGCTTCAGCTACTAGATGAAGTATATATATATATATAGATAGATAGATATAGATATAGTACTTCCTGAGGGCCACTGATGGTGCTTAAAATGTGTCTCTATTCTCTGTGTATGTGTGTGTGTGCCAGGTTTTTACCAATGTGGATGAAAGAGGCAAACCACCCATGTTCTCTGTGGCTTCTGTAACAGGCTGGGATGGAGGTGTCCAAATCCCCAAATTGCTGCCCAGTGCACTGGAGTACAAATCACAGCAGGACCACGGGTTGCTCTATTCTTGCTGAACCCCAGTGCTACCTCTCAGTACTCCTGCTCACCTGGCACTGGGTATTATTTTTTTCTTTGGCCAATTTTAGTTTTATGAAGAGTGTTCTTTTGGGGGGAGACACTATCTTCAATACAGCAGATCAAGTTGTTTCTACATTTAAACTCCACTGCAGCAACGGGGTCATATTAACTTCGGTTATCAACAACGCATTGTTTAATGGCTCCAGTGCAGAGGTCCAGGCACAGACTTCGGAGTTGGTTGCAATAATAAAATCACCTTTTCATTCTGAGACTGATGAATGGTTTAAGTATAGTAGGCAGGAAAATAAAACTTGTCACTGAAAGACAGATGGGGGCAGCACTTCCCTGTAATGTTAGGACATGCGTGTTCCTCTCTGAATAGGTTTTCATCTTCGGCTGTTCCTCTCTAAGCTCCTTCCCAAGGAGCCTTGCCAAATGTTCTGGTTCTTCATATGAAATTTGGGAGCTACATTGCTACATTTCTTGTAAAGTATGCAGAAAGCATAGGAAAAACAGAGCCAGTCTAACTCATTCATGTTAAAGACATTTGCTTCTCTTTTCTAATGGTTTCTTTAGCACTGCTTTTTTTTTTTTTTTTTAATATAATTGTGTACAGTGAATGGTGTATTTGCTGTTTCCCTGGTTTTTTAAGGGGCTAATGGCCACAGTAGCCGATGAGGAACTGTGTTAACGAAAGGCAAGTGACACAGAAATGGGTAAAGGTCCTGCTACTGTGTTTTTCCATGGCACCCATCATGAGCAGCTTATACTCTTCTTTCAGGTGCAAGTACTGTGATTTAGCCTACCTATCTGCTCTCCCCTGGCACTGAGTTTCTCAGAGAGAGATCTGCCATGATCCCTCTCCATTTGTATTTTGTTAGATCAAAAAAAAAAAAAAAGTCACATTCCTCTTCTTTATTCCTTCATTCCTTTTCTTCTTGACTAACTTTCTTGAGGAATCAGAGCAGTGCAAGCTATTCCTGACATCTTACATGAGAATACTAAAAGTGTTTTCTCTATACTGGAATGGCTTTGCTTGTACATCTTGGAATTTTATCTGTTTTTCCCATGGCAGCCTCTGCTTGGCAGCCTAAGTTAAACAAATGCAGCCAGAAGTCCTCATCCTTAGCCCCAAAGAGGTGCCATTGCACTGTGGGCTCTTTGTCACATTTCTACAACACAAGCCCTTGAGATCTTTTTGTTTTCCTACATGATCTTCTCACCAACCTCTGTGTGAACTTGGTGACACCATCCCCATTTTAGCCACTTCCTTCTCCAACTTATATGTTTTTTTCAGAATCTCTAGTTCTCCAAGCATGGTATTAGTAGTTGTGGGAGATGCTTTATTTACGTCTAAGCAAACGAGAGCTGCCCACTGATGGGGGTAGCACACTGGAATTGTAATGTACCTATGAAAAACTCTATTCTTGAACAAATTCCTCTTTCAGTAAGACAGCTTACTGCAATGGCTTTGTATATGTGTTTCCATTACATATATAGCCCAGAAAATGCAGGACAGCTTTGTGGTATTGTCAAAGAGGTAAAGTCCTATTTATGCTGGATGTAATTTCTTTTACTGCAGCTTCTACCTGCTCCGTAATCATTACATATCTTGCCAAGAGAAGTCTCTCATTTTCCTCCTCCTTGTTATTTCTTTACCATACTATGGAGGAGCTCCAGTAACTTTCCGGGACTCTCTGGTGCAAGGACTTGTACAAACAACGAGCAGAGGAGCCACCAGCCCAACTCTAAGCCCTACAGCAGCACACATGAGCCAGTCCCTAAGAGTGCAGGCAGATGTAGCCAGCGGTTTGAACAAAGCATCAAGACATCGCTGTTTCACCAAAGCCCCTGGACCACAATGCAAAAGCCCTGTCTGACAGGAGATTGTCTCTCTCCTGTCCCTTCCATGCTGCACTTTGAGGACTATGCATCTTCTAGGAGATGCGTTTCCCTGATGGCCCCTTTGGTCACCTAAGAGCTGTTGGGAGTAAATCTCGTCCTACAGGTAGGCTGTGTTGGCAAGAGTTTTATTGTCTCTTCAGAGGGATTGTCGACACACAGGTCATAAATCTGAGGAGGCACCTGCCCTGTTATGGACTACTGTGGTGTGCATTGCTGGGACAAACTGTTGCCAGGGTAGTGTCTCCCACTGAGTTACCCAGGACACATTCGCTCCTGTATTGATTGCATACATATTCAGCCAGTCACTAAATGGGGAAATTTGACCCCACAGTGCGGGGGATCGTAATGATCTCAGCAATTTTATTGGCCTGATCGATGGTACATGACTTCTCTGCAGGAGCTGAAAAAAAGGTAAGTCATCCTTCTATTAAAACAAGTGTGGGGAAAAGACATCTCCACAAAGAATTGTTCAATCTTTTAAAATTAGGTTTCTTTTTTCCCTAAACTATTGACTAATGGACTGAAAAATTTCTAAATGTGTCTGGTTTTGAAGACAATGTCATTTTTCTCAGGAAAGAAAATCATTAAGTGACAAGTGAATGAGTCTGTCCTTGTCAGTGTGTTTCTCAGGCTCAGCTGGGGAAACAGGTGTGGAAAAGGTTTAAATTAAATGGTTCTCCAAACTCTGAGTCAAAATGTAAATTGTTAGGATTATTATGGTTTTGTTTTCCTTTCAGAGTTTTGCACATATTTGCTCTGTGGTTCAGTTCTGCATTATTCCAGAACTCGGAGGCTTGGTGCTGCAAAGCTCATCGGTGCATTAGTTTCCTTGATTGTAAAAGCTGCAATTTCATCATAACACCCTGAACACCTTGGAGGATTTCCTGTGGGTCCTGGGATTTTTGCTGCTTGCATCTGACTGCTCCTCCATGATAAGCTGGACTTAGGCAGCTACCCCATGGTTCAGTTCTGCACGGTAAGCAGCTGCTGCTTGTGCCAAGTCACCCTGTGCTGGAAGTGACATGCCCTTTCATTGCCCCTGTATGATCATTCCAAACGCTGGGAAATACTGGGGCTTTGCCAGAGCAATGACTAACTTTTGTTTTGCTGCCTTGAGCTTTGTCCTTCTGGCACCAACTGTTATAAACCCTGCACTTTGTATCAAAGGCATGTCAGACTCGTCCCAAGTCCCTTTTTAGTGTTTGTTTGCAGAGGTTAGTGACTCTAGGTCCAGCTCACAAGTGCCACTGAATTTGGTCCCTAGGAAAACAAAAACAAAACCATCAACAACCCAAAAATAAAACAAAAACAAAACCAAACAAACAAAAAAATCTGAGCATCCTGCAGTGATTAAAGCCTCATGCTGGTTCTTGTTTGTAGAGCTCTTTACAAACCCTCTGACTCTGTTTTTGCAGTAAGATGCTGTGACTATTCCCTTGGTTTGACTTGGCCATGATGAGAAACAGTTAAGGAGCTTATAGTCTCTTGGAATTTGCATTTGAGTTTCCTTAGGGTAGACACTGATTTCCTGATACGGGGAGGATGTGACTCGCCTCCTGGAGAGAACTGAAGTCCTGGGAGTGCTGCTCCTGGGGACCCTGGAGAGGAGGGACAGGCTTTTGGGCTGGGACTCTGCAGGTGACCGAGACATTTCAAAGCAATTCATTGCTCTTGCTGTGTTAAATTTTGCTGCTGGAGAATACACAGTTTTGCAGAGGAATATTTCCTGACTCACTTAGAATTTCATGAACCACAAGCCCATCCAGGATTGCTTGTTTATCTCATCTAGGAACCAAGACAGAGGTCTGCTGCATATTTAATCAGATGGGGCGAAGGCAAAGAATTTTAAGATAAGATTATCTTCTGCTCCTTATCACAGCCGTCATGTAAAAAGTTTGCATGGTATGTAAAACAGAGCCTGATTGGTTTTGAGGACTCTGCACACAAAAACAGCTTTACAGAGTAACACTTTTTGGTTGAATTCTCCTACGAATTCTTTTGTGTATATGACTAAAAAAATTTCTTGTGCAATCCTATGAAAATTAATCTGGAGATGTAAAGAGATGTGCAGGAACCTGGGGCTTCTGGAGGAATAAACTCTTTCATTCCTGTGGCTATTGAAAGCAGAAAAGGAAGAACAGGCGAAGAGGATCCAAAGTCAAGTTTCTCATTGCTGTAATTGGTTGACAGTAATCAGAACTAAGCTACTGGGAATGACAGTACAAAGTCAGAAAACAAAGGTAAATGGATTTTATATTCTGGGCTTTCAGTTCCAGTTCTGCAAAGGTTTTTGTGTACATTTAGGGAGGGGAGAATGACTCTGTCTTGGAACAGGCTCCCCAGGGAGGTGTCATGGGTCCAAGCCAAACAGTGTTTGAGAAGAAACTGGACAATGCCCTCAAACACCCGGTGTGAACTGTGGGGTTGACATATGCAGGGACAGGAGGTGGACTCGAAGATCCTTGTGGGTCCCTTCCAAATCAGGGCATTCTATGATTCCATGGCTGGCTGCCAGTTCTTGCTGCACTCAGCTACAGGAACAGAGTCCGAGGTGGCAGAAGGGATGTGAAGATGATGCAGGACCGGGAGGGAGTCCTGTGAGGTTTGTGTTTAGTTTTCCATCCTCAGTGTTGGCACCAGTGTGCTGCAAGAGTTACAACTGTGTATCACTCTTGCACAGAAAATGGAAACGTTGAGTCTGCGCCACCACAGCTGCAAACCATCCTCTCCCTCTGAGCCAGCCTGCTCCTTTGGAACTCAAAAACCTCCAGGTCTGTGCTCTCTCCTTGCAGTGTGGCTCAGAGGAAGCCTGGGGGACATTTCTACAGTTGGTCAGTGTGTGAGTTGTTGTTGGTACCAGTCGGCGCTTGCTGAGGAGCTGGGGTCTTACTCTCTTCCTGGCAGAAAGGTGTGGGAGGAGGATAAGATGGTGCTTTAAGCCTAGTTTTGCTAATTCTGCGTTTCTGATCAAGTTGTTACTGCTAGAAATTCCATCTGTGAGCTTAATGGTCATGAAATAATGGTTACACTTTGCTAATGAGCCACTGATGGGTATCAAGCGATGGTGAGGGGAGTGAATGGATGGGCCTTATGGGGATGTTTTGTAACTTGGGCAGAGGGGGATGTGTATGTACTGGGCTGGGCATAAAACATCTCTAAAGACTAAGGCAAACAGGCTGCACACAAAGCTACCTTGGTCCCAGAGCATTCTGCATCCCTCTGATGTTCAGGAAGGGATTCAACACGCTCTTGGTCAGAGAGAGATCCACAGTGCACAAGGCAAAGCTTGATTTAAAAACACAGTGGTGTATATAGGCTTTGTTAGCTTTCATGCACTGCAGTGAAACTCATCTTGGTATTAAGCATTCAGGGTGCCAGAGAAACAAATAAAATGCAGGAAAAAGTAACTGCCTTTGTGGTTTCATGAGGACCTCTGTGTCTGCACTTCTAAATGCTGGCAAAATAGATACTGAAGTGCTTTTTTTGCTCACAGCAGACATGATTAATTCAGCTGTTAGCTGGTGTGTCTTCTAGAGGAAACAATTGACAACCCCTAGGTGGATAAGCACCAAAGTCCTGAAAACCCAGAGATTTTCTCCACATCTGAGAAACCAAGAGATAAAATAAAAATGTTCTTTCATTCCTCTTCAAATCCATAATCAGACAAGACTTAAAGACAGACAATTTTGCAATAAGCATTTTGGAGGGCGGCTGTTAAAGTGAAAATTCTCCGAACAGCTGGAGCCCCTGTGGGGTTGGGTGGTTACAATTGCCACATGAGCATCACAGCAGCACATCCCACGTTCCATTGGCTGCACCCAGCCCCTCCTGCCTATGTGGCTTGGGGACCGAAGGATGTCCACGTATACAGTACCTCTTTTACACTCAGCAGCTCTTCTACAAGGTGAGAAGGGGCCTGTGGGATGCTCAGGGTGCTGAGATCTGTATATTTTATGCTATAAATGCATCTTTTCTCCTCCCCTGCTCATCTTCCCCCAGGGAAATCCTGAGCAGGATGCAAATGTCCTCAGCAGCTTTACCAAGTTTGTCTTCTGCTTCTTCCAGCATAATCACACCCACTGATTTCTGCTTGTCTGCAGGTCTTGTTTGCAGTTAGAAGCTCAAAACACCATTTATTCTTTGTATGGTTTCTTAATCTGAAAGCAGATCAAGTTTACTTTACCAGATTATAAACAAAGTAAGTTGAACATATCGTGTTATGTTCAAATGCATTGTACAGCTTTCCTGAAAGAGGGAAAACCACGTTTGACTTTGTTGTGAGTTTCTTCTTTCTTCAGTATCAATAACTTTCTGTTCTCAAAAAATATAAAACATCTCTATAAATGGTAGAGTTTTTTCTTGGGGCCAGGAGCCGGGTAGCTGGAGCTGCATCTGTCTCACACCTTTCATCCTCTCAACCCTTTAAGGATATCCTTGCCAACATCCCAAGGTCTATTCCTTTGCAGTTCCTACCCTTGCTCTTAGACACACTTTGATTATCTGCAGTATTGCATTTGATAGTATTACTAAATAGTTCTGATTTTTTTTTGTTTTGCCAACAGCTTCTTTGCTCTCCAATGTATTTTTTTCCCTAGTTGTAAATCAATTTTAGAGCCTTGCATGTCTAAGGCGAGCAAATACACCACTGCTCCAAATGAGACAAGTATTTTACATGTCCATTTCCTGAACCATCAGAGAGAATTTTGTGCAAAATATGGAAGAAATATAAAAATTATAAAATAGAATTGGTTTTGGTTCATTCTCTGGTTAGAACAGCTGATGTTATGCAAAACATCCATCATTATTCAGACTTCATGGAGATTGAATTCAAAGAGGGCAAATACTTTATAGGTACTGCTACATTTCAGTGACAATTTTACTGACTGACAAATACTATATCACCTGAGGTTTTTGACATAATTTCTTAGTTTACTTATTTAAACTGGAAATATATCTGAAATATTTGCCAGGGAAGTTTGCAGTCTGGATGTGAGGTGAACTCCCCGTGTGCATTTGTAGCCACAGATAACAGCTTTAGTTTCCTTCTGCCAAACCACATTTATTCTGAAATAGGGGGATGCTGTTCCTCCTCAAAAAGTCTGTTTAAAGCAACTGATTTGCAAGATTATTTTTTAGCCCAGAACAATTAAGAACTCTAACAGCTTAACTGGCTGTGATAATTAGCAGTCACTAAGCCTGTCTTTGGGGAAATATAGCATACTGTCCTATTTTAGTACTACCATAGGAAAATAATGAGAAAATAATGTGAAAGCCCATCTCTCTCCTGAACAACTCCTTGGGATGCAGAACCTGGACTAGCCATGAGCTGCCGCAGCGGTGATCTCTGCTCGCTAAGCTTGGAAGGTGTGTCATTTTGATAACCATGGGTGACAAATTTAGCTAGTCATCGTGATGCAAGCACAAACTGTTGGCAGCCAGGGTGGAAATACCTGCTACTCCATTCTTACAGGAAGGGGTAGTTTTATGTTAATCACCCCTAGAAGCAGCCTTCTGGGATCTTGCCGGTTCCCCTGAGTGCTCCCAGGTTGGTGTGGAGGTGGTGGCTCCGTGCCGGTGGGGGCAGGATGTTGGGGAGGCTGTTGGGGTGCAGCCCCAGGCTGTGGCAGTGGGTGACTCGGCCGGTCCCACACCCTGCCAGAGCCATTGGTGACAAAGTGAAGGGCGCTCAGGATGCAGCTTTGCCGACAGCTAATCCAGGTGGGTAGAAAGACTTTGGTCGCTGTTTCGTGCTGCAGCACAGAGGGAAAGGGTGTTTGCAGGAAAGGGTAAGAAAACAACCCTTGCTGTTGTCTGTGGCTGTTACTGCAGTGCTGCAGCTCCTGGGGCTACAAACTCTCGAGACACAAACCAAATTGAGAGCTCTGGCCAGCACAGGGGTAAAGTATTTCCTCTTGAATAGTCTTCCTTCTATGACAGCAAATACAAACCGATACTTAGTGGCAGGGAACCTGTTAATTAAAGAAAAAAAAAGTTCCTCATTGCACCCAGCTGCCAGGTTTCCAGAGGAGGACCCGTGCAGGTGTCTGCATGTGCAGGGCTGGTGGGAGTGGCAACCTTGCACCCCTCTGCTCCCCCCAGCGCCTGTGGCACGCAGGTGCTGGCTTACCTGCCAGGGAGCAGTCATGGGCTGCTCCCACGTGGGCAATCTCCTTGGCATAGGGATGGTTTCTCTTTAATCTGTACCACCACCTCCTTGGCCGTGCCTTTGCAGATTCCTCACTCCAGTGAGACTGGGCTGCATGGGGCTGCCTGTGCTCCCATGGGATACTTCTGGGCCTCCAGTATGGGATTTTGACCTTGTCTTTCCCGGTATGGACCCTGTCCTTGTAGTGATCCATCCTACTCCTTGCCACAAATCTGATTCAGACGCTGATATTTCAGATGCGACTCTACTGATCTTGCTGGCACTCGGTGAGAGAAATAGGAGAAGCAGGAAATGGAATTTACCTGGGGGTCTGGGTGCCAAGATTTACACCTGGGGTTTTTCAGCCATTCACAAGTCCTGGCATGCAGAAGCAGGCCTGAGGCCAAGGAACTTAATGTAATTTTACCATCTTAATGCAGGCAGGAAGAGATGGTGCCTGTGCCCTGTTCTGTAGCAGCAGTGATTTTCTTTCAGCCAAACACTAACAATCCAGCAACAGTCAAGGATCACAGGACACTGAGACTGGGGGTATCTTCATGTCCATCCCTTCCTGCATGCCCTGGTCACTTACAGCGTGTTTCTAAACACCAGTGCTACACGTGCAAGCACAGGGCACCATAACTGGACATCTTGGGTGCACCTACCTAAGTGTGTGAGCAGTCCCAGCTACCTTGCAATGACCACCTGTACAGGTGTGCAATGCAAAAGCCAGGATTTGAGGTAGCCAATACTTGCCCTATTTTTGCAGCATCTCTCTGCCACGGCTCTTGTCATGGCCTGTCATTGGGCTTGTTTCCATCCAGAGGAGCCAGACTCCCTTTCTCATTGTGCTCACAGTGACAGCATGCTAATGGCATCACTGTGGTAGGCTGGTGGGGTGTAATGTATCATCATCAGACTACAGTAACGTGGTACCCAGCTTGCATGAGAACAACTGCCAGCCTCACACCAGGCTGTGTTTTAACAGACCTCTCCATCAGCACTTTTAGAAGGAGATGCTGTCAAGGAGTTATTGGAGCTGCTGGCAGTTTTCTTAACTGGACTATTTGAAAGCAAGATGCTAGCAGGGTGAGAGCATGTTGTGGGCTTGGGTGGCTTCAGCCCCGCATCCTTCCCCCCATAATCAAGAAGATTAGAAGAGATTTTTGGTTAAAAACCTACCTAAACTGAAGGAAAAAAGAAAAAAAAAAGGCACAAAGAAAAAAAAAAGCTGCAAATATAACAAAGCATATCACACCAGCTGCTGAGTCCTTTTGACATTAGAAAGCACATTTAGCTCTCACAGAAAAGTGCCATTCTGAATGTTCAATCCTCCTCCTCCTGTACAAGCAGTTTTTTGTCTCTTCCCTTCTTTAAGGTTAGGTCATTGTTTTCTTTTATAAAATCTCTTACAGGTTACGAAACTTTCAAGAATGACAGAAGACCTACAAATTTTGATAAAAAGGTGTTAGTATGGGCAGGACGCTTTAAAAAGGAGGAGGACATTCCCAAGCTTATATCGTAAGTAGACCTGTCTGAATGACACTTTTTGGATATGAAGATACAGACTGAGACTCCAGTCTGCATTACCCAGAATTGTGTTCACATGGTGAGGGTTAGTGCTTCTCTATGCTGATGGGGTCTACTGCTACTGATGTCCAAAAATCATCTGAATTTTTGGGAACGTGAACTTTTTGTCATGCCCTGAGAAGTAAACTGGATTCACTTGTTGTAGATATCATAAGTTTCAGAGTAAGCTGAAATGTCTTTTTCAAGACAAGCGGCTTTGTAACTTAGAAGTCACCATGATAAATTACTTTGGATTTTTACATGCTTTGCTAACTTTTATTGAGTAGCAATCAATAATGCTGCATAAATTTTAAAAAGAAGCTGGTGTTGTACACAGTTACTGACAGACTTCTGCAACAAGACTCTCATGTCTGGGCTATGGTTTCGCCTCCTTGCTGAAGTATTTTTGTTAAATCATTGTCATTTAGTTTCGGAGACCTAATGCTTCCTGACTTGTGACAACCCCGGGGCTTCTCCAGCTGACCTTCCCCTTGAAGGTGTAAGGAAATCCATGGCTAGATATGAGTTCATGAATGACCCTTTGCCACACTGAAGTCTCTTGCAAGTGTGAATTGTCAGAAAAATGATGTAAAGCTGTTCATGGAAGGTGGTGGAGATCTCCCAGTGACAGCTGTGACTGTTCAGCAATTTGGGAAGACAATTCCAGATGGACAGAGCGGTTGTTCACTCCAGCTGAGGCTCAGCCTCCTGCTGCAGGCAGATGCTGGCAGGGCTGGTGGCAGCTGCCTGGCAGAGGGCTACGCTGCAGCGGGACAGGGACACAAAGCACATCCTGCAGCGGGAATGGGGATGTGGCCACAGACCCAGGCACCACTTGCTGTGTCTCTTCGCTGTGTGAAAACTCTCCATTGATCTGAGCCAAAATGTCATGCATGTTCATTTATTTTTCCACTGATGGTGGTATTGCCTGGCCCAGGTGGCACAGACCCAATGTCTCCTGGTGCTGTACAGCACTCCATGCCTTGCCCTGCAACACCCAAAGGTGAGCCCTTCATAATGAAAAGACTTTCCTGTCCTTGTCATTTTTCAGGTACTCACTCTCATATACACTGTTAGAAGAGAGCAGGATTTGTTATTCCTGTTGTTACTGATGACCGGTAGGAGTAGCAATACCCTACCTGTGTGGGAGGGTGACTACATCTTTCCCCCTTAGACTAATTTTTTGAGTTCTCCTCTACGCACATGCAGAAAGAGAAGGCTGAAACACATTGTACATTCACACGCAGTTGCTGGAAAACTCGAGGATTCATTATTCAGCTCTCCATGATCTAGTTTTACACACGCTGCTGCAGACAGAAACTCTGCTCTGTCCTCTGCAGGTCTGAGGTCCTTGATGCAGCGAGAAGCAGTGTCAGGATAAAGGTTTGCTACATCATGATTGCGCTGACCGTGCTGGGCTGTTTGGCTATGGTAATTACAGGCAAAGAAGTGAGTATTTTTTCTGGGTGAGGTTATCTGATTCACTTAATGTATGGCCTCTGTATGCTGTCTTTGTAAATAAGCACCCAAGTAGACAGATAGGCTTGAGAATAAGTCCATATAAGCAATATTTGCACAGGACCTGTATCACCCCATTCTCCGGAGGAGACACTGGCACAGAGAAGCACAACTTGCTGATTAATGTGTTCTTTCTGGTCCACTTTGCCATAAACCCATGCAGTGCAATGCTCTGTACCATGGTATCTCAGAAAGAGGCCGGTC
Organism: Patagioenas fasciata; assembly: GCF_037038585.1. Lineage (NCBI taxonomy): Eukaryota > Metazoa > Chordata > Aves > Columbiformes > Columbidae > Patagioenas > Patagioenas fasciata. The sequence continues at coordinate 20,058,142 of NC_092530.1, forward strand.
CAAAGGTTGTAGTAGCTGTCTGAGTAGCTCAGACAGTGTCAATGGTGCCTGATGCTCTCCTGCATCTGTGGGCTGTAAGGATCCTGCGGTCCTGCCTGCATAGTCTGTGTGTCACACTTCTTTCCACCCCGCTGGTGGGGAAGGAGGCTCTCCAGCCTGGCTTGCATGTCCCAACACACCTCTAAACAATTTACAGTGTAATTTTCCTGCTAATCACAGCTGAAAATGCTGAAAACTTGGTAAAATAAGGAAACACATTAGCTTCTGTCACTGCAAAATATCAAAAGGGACAGTGGTGCAAATCTGAGGAGATTTAATGGTGGGAAATGTGTGCATGCAATGATTTTCACCGTTTCTTTTCCAGGCTGCTAAAAGGGATCACACGCTGCTGCGGATGAACATAGAAAAGAAGGCCAAATGGAAGGCTGAAGTGAAGAAAGATGAGGAGGCAGCTGTTGGGAAGCTGCAATGATTTGGAAGAGATTTATTTTAACAGTAGGAAATAAATGATTTGCACACATGGCATGTGTACCTGTCTCCAATTAACTCTTTGGAGATTTTTTACTGAAACTGTCAGTGCAAAGATTTCATTGCTTAAAAATTGTTCCATACAAGCTGGGAAACTCCTGTGGAAACTCCAACAGCTGCTTTCTGTGGCCTCTGGTCTTTGCAATGAGTTCTGCTGAAACACAGACAACTTTTCTAAACTGGAAAGTGTGGGAAGGATGGATGCAGGACTCCCCAGCTCAGGATCAGCTTTTCATGGTGCTGCTGATGTTCAGTGTGGCCGTGGGGCTGTCTCCTGGTAGCCAGGGAGGATATGGCCTTACATCAGAGGGCATCCCATCCTGTGCAATGCCTCTAGCACAAACACCCTTGACCAAAATGATTCAGAGCAGGGCGAAGTAGAGTCTGCAATACATTTGGCAAGCACAAAAAGGTCAACTATCCAGAGTCCTGCTGCCATCACTGTCTCCTCTCCCTCCCCAGCCCCTTGCAGGGTCCCGGGTCAAGAGGAGAGCAGGGACATAAGTATGCAGAGGGGCTGGGAAGATGGAGGGGTGTGAGCAGATCCTGATGATGTATTTGGGCCAAAAGGGGCTTTGGGCCAGAGGAGATGGCAGTGATGTGATGTGATGTGATAGCTTGGGCATGTGGAGGGGTTTGGTTGCTGTGGGGCAGCCTGCGGAACAAGGAACCTGTCCTGGAGGCACCTCTTGTCCTGTTGCACCTCTGATTTTTCATCTTCTGCTTCCAGTCATTGTCATGCAAGTTCTCTAGCACTTGCTTAGTTGTGATTTTAGTCAGGAGTAGTTGTTAATACATGTTTTGCTAAAACCGAATTCTTCTTAATCATCATAGTTCATTAATTCATAATAAAACAACTGTCCAATTACATCTGAAACAAATACATCTCTTCACAGCTTCATTTGAAGTGTCACCAAACTCTCTGGGATGATATTTAACAGATGGGAGACATCCTAATGAAATATTGAAAGTTTCATTTTCATGAAGTGATTAAACTTCAAGACAGGCCCCAGTTGATCCTTGTGGGCACTGGTGGTCTGAGCCCCTCTGTATCATTCATAACCCCTCAAGACCCATAGGACAGGCTGGTGGAGCTGCATGAACCGCACAGAGTGTCAAGTGACATGGAGTGACAAAAGCCAGACATCTTATCTACATCAGGAGATGGCAAATGCCATCAGCTTTTGTGCAGTGTCCTGAACATCACACCAAGGCTTGGCCTGTGCAAGGTTTATTACTCAGACCAGTTGCACTTGCGCTTCAGTGGAGTCTGAAAGCTGCTGCTCAGGTCTCTGGGATCTATTGTGTCAAAAATCATGTCTACTTATTGCTGATGTGTCACTACATGAAAAAGATCAGGCAAATGACAGGCTGGGGGACTGACAAGTGGACAGCAATTGTTGGGCTCTGGGACTCCATGTCCTGTGCCTGTGATTGTTGGATGGCTTTTTCCCTTTGATGCTTCTTAGGAGCCCTTTTCTTCATGTTGCACACCCATTTAGGATGAGGAGTGTGTGTGATGGGGATGTTACATCTGTCACGGCTCAGTGTTTGCAGTCCTTGTTTCTAGCTTACAGCCGCGTGCAGTACAATTCACCAGAAGTGATGTCTGCTCCCTGTGGTATTCAATAATGTAGTAGCAATAAACCTCAAGGATTACCTCAAAGTTACTGTCCATTTGGGGATAACCTAAAACAGCTCTGGTCAGTCACTTAGATTTTTTAAAAAACTCTTAAATGGCTCTCATGTCAGCTTTTTAAGAAGGCACACATAACACTTAAAGGAATCCATTTTTGTGCTCATAAACAAACTCACATTGATGCTCTGAGCTTCCCTGATTTAAGCAGGAAAGGAGATGACTATAACCCTATACAAAGAACAAGTGAATGAACTGTGAGTTGTTCCACTCTCTGCTCTGTGCTTCCCTCTGCCTAGGAAAGAAAAAAAAATGTTTCAGGTGTGAGCTATTGTCAAATCCTCTTAAGCAGCCTGGGTCTCTGTTGACATGAAGCTGCTGCATTAGACATTGTCATTAAGAAAAAGGAAAAATCAGTTTCTCCTCCCTGAGCCAGCGATGATGGGCCACTTCTGAGAGATCATATGACCCAGGTGCTATTGGGCTCTCACAAGGACCTATGACTATTATGTAGGAAATGATCCTTTACCAGTCCCAGCTACATGATTATTCATTTTAATATCATAATATTCCTCCCAAAACCGATCAGACTAATTGCTGGCTTGCACTCAGTCAGTGTTGGGCAACTGCTGGCCCTGGAGTAGCGCAGCCTTGGCTGGAGCCATCCCCTGTAGTAACTGGAGATGCCAGCAGAGGACATTGCACTGCTGATGCCTCTCCAACGCTGGGGCTTGTTAAAATCACTGCTTGTTAAAATCGGTTTCCATCTGTGTTTGCAAAGTCCTTTGACTCTTCTCTTGAAAAACTTCTAATTAACACATCTTCCTGAATGTATAATTGGCTAATCTGCACCACCTTAGGGTTGTGGTGTGATTTTTTTTTTCCCCCTCCCATCTATGTTACTTCAGTGTCACACCTGATTTCCCCGTCATTTAAAGAAGGGATGGGAGTTGTTATTAGATAGGAGCTATTCTTCCATTTTAATAATGTGCCCTGTATTTCCCTAGTGTGGCCCTGAGGACAATGCAAGGGGCTGGTTCCTCTCTGAGGGAGGGGATGGAGCTGAGAGTGTTCAGGTTTGCTGCAATGTTGGAGAGACCAAGGGTGAGTCATTTCAGCTCTCACCTCCTCCTTTACTGCTCTGTACTGGGAGGAAAGTCCTTCCTTCTTTGCAGGATTTTTGCTGTTTTAATGAACTCTTATATGGAAATGGTTAACAGTGTGCTGTTGGTTGGTGCCATAGAGATTTGCATTATAATATTTTTGGGGAAGGTTTTTCCTTGTAGCTGAAGTTGATCTAATTCTGCTTCCACTAAAATCAGTGCTGCAATTCCTGCTGGCTGTGGATTAAGGTAATCACCCGCCATTTTTTGAAGTTTCAGCCATTTCCAGAGACTCTGTTTGCTGAGGGAGCCAGGCTGCTGTGGGGCACAGCTGGGTGCCCTGAGCTTTCTCCTGCCAATGCAGCTGGCTGCTGCTGCCCCACAGGCATCTGGGGTCCTCATCCCCATCGTGATTTCAGAAATGGCTTAAACACCACTCCTCTGTTTGGATTTGGCACCAAGGTCATTCTAGTCTAGGAGGAAAGCAAGGCCTATGTTCAATAGTTTGAATTAATTAATGGATTGTTCATTAACGCATTGAAGTAGCATTAAAGCAATTTTCCATGGTTTGATGGTCATTAATGCAGCATGATTTATTGCAAAACCTCTGTGACAGTCATATGATGAGTAGGTAGCTCATGAAGAGCTCTGAAAGGACCTGACCATTTAATCAATTTGCTTTGTGAAGGATTCAGACACAAACCTCAAGGCTAATTACTCTAGCTGACTCCACACCTTGTCTGTGCATGAGACAGTTTTCTACATGGAAATTGAGAGCTGGGATCTGACCATTTCTCTGCAGCACTGTCATCCTCTGTGAAGGGACACAAACCTGGAGCTATTTAGGCAGGAGCTGCCATTTGCTGGGTGTGTGAGTGCTTGCCATAGGGAGGAGGTCAGTCTGAAACAGGATTTCATAGGAAAGAGTTGGGCTCATTCATGGCTTACGTGTGCTCTGCAGCATGAGCAGAGTTATCAGAAACTGCTGGTGAGACTAGACAAGAAAATTGAGGAATTGCTATGCTGGTCTGTAATACACTTCTCCCAGATGATGTATGGTCCTGAGACTTTTTTGAAGTGAAATGGAAACCAAAATAGCCCAATGAATTAGTCATATACTAATTATGATCATTCCTAACGGTTCATGTTGCTGTTTCCACAGAATGTATGAATGCTAACACAATTCGTGTGGTGCGCTGTGAATTGCACCACCATCACACCGAACTCTGGGCTCCCCAATAGCTATTTTATCATGGTCTAAGCATTGTCCTGCAACAAATTTCTAACAGCAGGCCTATAATCTTTACCAAGGTCATCCATTAGGGCTGTAAAGATGTCATTAAAGCAATGCTGCGCCAGGGGGATGGAACAATCTCCTAAATGGTTTCAAACTGTATGAAGGGGCTGGGGTAAACCTTGAAAGGCAGGTAGTTAAATATCTCAGCATTTCAGCACTCTAAGCCCCATGAGAGGGCAATTTTCCTTGACAAACAAACCTTAATGTAAAGCAAAAATACAACTATTGCATGTTGTTCTCTCCCACTCATTTCCTTTTTCCTTCTTTCAAGAGACGTGCAGGCGACGCAGGGGATGTTGTGAGCTGGGGACTGCTGGGTACCCACCGCTGTGGAATGAGCCCACGCATGGGCAGTGGGATGCTGTGGGGCTGCCAAGCGCTGCACAGTAAAACTGCAGAAAGGGGCAAGAAGCTGCCTGTGCAGCTGCAGTGTCTAATGTGCCAATTCCCACAGCATCTCTGTAGCTGCTAATGTTTAGTATTTGAGGATTTTTTAATCTACTTGCCTCTTGTGGTCTTTGCTGAATGCACCAGGGAGGGATTTTGGGCTCATTTCAGGTGAAGTCCAGATGTCTGTGATCTTCCATGGGTGACAGCTGAATGTGTGTCTCCTGCTTCTACAAGGACACAGGTGTCCAGCCACAATGGGCTCAGGGAGCCCTGTAAGGAACTGCACAGGGTGAGGAGCAGAGACAGTCACTGCTCAGATGGCACTTTGCAAACAGTTCCCCAAATGTGACTGATTCCCTCTGGTGTCCTTTGCTCTGGGCCAAACTGACCTGGCACCTGGCTGCTCTACAGCAGATGCTGCCATCCTCCCAAAAGCCAGCCTGTGGTTGTGCAGCTGCTCTGGAGGTCCCAAGGCAGCACCAGCTGAGTCAGTGCAGTCTCATGACCCCTGGTTTTCACCTCCCTGTGGGGTGACAGGGCTGGGAATGGGGTGTCTGGCTGTGGGGTGAGCAGAGCAGTGCATCCGCCCTGCTGTTACATCCTTCCTCTGCTCAAGCCACAAGTAATTGCTGCAATTCATGTCCCTCTGGACTTCCCACAACACATGGACTCTGCAATTATCTTCAGGTGGGACAGTGGCTTTCTTTTTAAGAACTTTTTAATGTACAGTGGCTACCTTAGGGCTGGTCTTCCTTTGGAAGAACTAGGACAGAATGTTCAGCAGAGCATCTTGTGCCCAAATATTTTATTTTGCTTCAATTAGACAGAGATAAATAACAATAATAATAAAAATCCTGGCAAAACTGTGCCTGCACATAAGCCTGAGTCACCCATCTCCAGATCCACTTTCTGTGCACAAAGTTATGCACCAGCCTGGAAAATGATTTGCAACATCCCTCAGCTTTTTTCCTTTACACATATATTTACATAAAGGTAGGCTGCAGAGATTTTACTTTCCTTTATCTCAAAAGTAGGTTTCCCTTGAGACAGAGTGAAATAGTGTGGCTGTCTCATCTGAAGGAGGAATGATGTGAATTTTGCTTTCAGCCCTGTGGAAAGAAGCTGACAGTTTTGCACCAGGAAGAGGCAGCCCAAATTCTACTTCCCTACAGCTACTGAGGGGGGGTCTAGCCCCTGCTTTCCTCAGCAGCTCCCAACACATGCCACAAAGACAGGTAGTGACATGTCACTGCTATTAGAGGTGGGGAAATCTGCACCCCCTGGGAGCAGGGTTGTCCTGGGAGGGGGCAAGTGCAAGTGTGGACTGGCACAGGCATCACCCCTTTATGGGTTTGTTTTGCTTTTAGAGCTGAGGACTTAGAAGGAATGAGATTTAAGGAATGGGGTTAGGGGATCTGGGAAGGGGTCCCTCATCACCCAGGGGCCTGGAGATGCTGTTGAGCTCTGTGTAAGATCCTGCTGTGGTGGTCAACCCCTGTGAGGCTACCCTGGGAGTGTACCAGAAAGAATATAATTTATGAGGGGGTATATTAAACATAGAAAGTGTCAGAGTGCAGAAATAGTCACAAACCTGGAAGGGAGATGGAAAAACAGCCAAGGGTGACACAAGAGAAAAGAGAGCTTTCCCCCAGTCTTTCTCTGACTCCTTCCTCCCTGTTAACGTTTTCATCAACAAGAATAAGTGATTTGAGTTGCTTTTACATATCAGCTGGGGATCATGACCTGGGAATTAAGGCAGCCCCCCATAAGCACTTAACCCTCTCACAGAGGCTTGGCTGGGGTCTGGATGCTCTCACACAGCAGTTGGTGCAAGCTCAGCACTTCCTGGCTAATGTGCTCCCTTGCTGCTCTGTATTCAGGCATACTTCTATAAACAGCAATAAAACCATGTACTTAACCAATAAAACAGGCATAGAGCTCTGACACCCAGGCATCAGAGCTGAGATAACAGCTCTCTTGGAAACTAACCCTCTGTGCAGGCTGAACCATTATGATTTCTAACTGTACAGCTATTATACTCCATTATCCCACCCGCTGTCTCTCTGCCCTCATCAGAGTGTGCACTGTGTAACACACCAGCTTTCAGACCCTGATAAGTATCCCTAAGTCCCCAGCACTGATCCACCCGGACACTGTGTGGCTGGGACAACTTGGGTGCTCACCAGCTCATGGTGTTTGCCCAGGTGTTGTGGTAGTTTACTCAGGTTTCGCTGAGAATGAGATGAGCTGTGTTTGCATCCTGGCGAACCCAGTTCTCACAGGGAAGGGCTTGACACTATGTGCACTGCTTATCACACACATTGTGCATCCTGGCTAGAGACACACTTATGCATTTTATCAACCAACCTGTGTATTGGCCAATAAAGCATGTTGCTGAAGGAGAAACCTGTCTGCCTGCTGTAAGGTGGTGCATTTAAATCAACTGCATGCTTTTTTTCTAACTCCACAAACCCAGAAGCGGTTTTACAGCACTGGTCTTCCAGAAACACAAGCTTTGCTCTGGAGAAGTGGAGGAGCAGGTGGGCTCTGAAGAGGAAATTGAAAACACAAGTTTGTGTAAACTGACCTACTAAGAAGTCCAGACTTCTGTGGTTTTGAACTATGAACTGTTTGGTGCTTCATTTTGGAGCTGTAAACCAAGTGCCTTAGAAAAAAGAGGACTGTGTGGTCTGTACCTCAGTGTAGCAGGTGGTTTTGTGATGCAGGTGGGGAGCGATGCACTGGGGGACCACAGGGCTGGGCAGCTCAGTGCCTTAGTGAACTCTGTGCCTGCAGGTCTGCCTGCTGATGGAGGGCGAGGTGCACCAGTGTTGGATGCACTCATGTGTGATTACTGCTACCATGAACCCTCTAAATTTGCTGTTGTAAAAGCCGGTGACCCCTTCCCTGTGCTCCCTGTGGGGCTGGCATAGCCGGTGCTTGTGAGGAGATGCAACATCACTTGGTGGCTATGCAAGGGCTGACCCCAGTGCAATGCAGCCTGATGCAGGGCTGGCAGCACCTCCCAAATGTCTCCTGAGCCCAGGAGCATGACAAAGCCTTATGAGCCTCTGGACAAAGGGCTAGTGAAGTTTTGTGGCTGAAGTGCTCAAGCTTCACCTTAGCTGCCAGCTGCACCTGGGCCCTTGATTTTGGGCACTGCTCTGAGCTAGGAAGAAATTTTTTACTATGAGGGTGGTGAAACACTGGCACAAACTGCCCAGAGAGGTGGTGGATGCCCCTCCCTGGAGACATCCCATAACGGGCTGGATGGGGCTCTGAGCAACCTGATCTTGGTGAAGATGTCCCTGCTCGTGGCAGGGGGATTGGACTAGATGAGCTTTGAAAGTCCCTTCCAACCAAACTATTCTGTGATTCTAGTGCCCTGTTACAAAACCAGGAATTCTGTTGCAAGGCTGCGTCTGATCCATAGCTCTGCCCCATCTTAGGCCTTCATACCAACCTGCCAAATACTCTGCTCCTGGTGAGGTGGCATCCATGCAGACTGACAGACCTTGCTCTGGGGTGGGATTTTCTGGTGAGCCTTGCTGGGGTGTCTGGCTCAGGTTAAGCCCATTCCCCTGGTGCACCTGAACAAACATCCTTCTAGTGTTCCCTCCTCCCCATGTCTTGCAAGAGAGGACTGGGACTCCTAGCTACATTTTAAAATGCAAAACCACAGCCTGACATCTATGGAAAGTTAGGCTTAGTGCAAGAACCACTTCAGAGACTCCAATTTTAATTGACTGGAGAATAGTCTTTAACCTAGGTTGCATCTAGAGGCAGATTTGCATAACAATTGATCTAAAAGCTCCACTATCTCCCACAGCCAGAACAAGAAAACTTATTTCTGCTCGGTTTTATGTTTTAAGTGCTTATAACAATGGAACAATTTAGTGTTTAAGCACAATTTGAAGGCTCTACAACAGTAGCCTGCTGCAGAGCAAACTCTCTCCTGGCATTTCCTCAAGTTCTGTTTGGAAGCTTGAGCACATTTTAGTAAAGACTTCCTCCTCCTTTCAGTTTACTGTTCGTCCAGTTCCTTGATTGAGACTTAAGCAGTTCTAGAATACTTAATTTTATTTTTTTTCTTCTGGTGTCAGTAAAGCCACTAAGCCCAGATTCAACTTCATGCACATGAGCAAAATAGCTTTTGTTAATGTATTTAGCTGTGATGAGTGAAAAATCCAAGGTGTCAGCTTTAAGTGCAGGAAGAGTCCTGACACTGTGCTCAGATTTTATATTAAAAAAGGATGAGAAACCACATGTCAACATGTTAGTGAAAAACCCATGAAAGTGAGAACAGGCAATACATTTTTTATTAATGCTATGGTTCAGTCAAAATGTGAAAGCTGTCAAGTGGGGAGGAAAAAGTGGGGCCTGAGTTTCTATCCAGTCAGGTTTACAGTCCCTGTTTGACTATTTTTTTTTTCTCTCTTTCGCCTTTCTAAGTAGAAAGCTCAGGGTCCAGTTAAAAGGCTGTTTATCTACCTCCTCACACCAGCAGATAACAGTGCCTTTCCTCGCTCTGATCACCTACACTGCTGAGCAAATCTCTCCATGCTTTCCTGAGATTTACTGTCAACCTTTTCCATCAGGTCACAAAATCTGGTTTCTTGCTGTGGAAAGGGACTTGCTGAGCAGGGCTGCCTGTTCCAGAGAAATGCAAGTCTCCTCTTTTTCCTACCCAGAAGCTTCATCTCAGCAGAGAGCACTGTGTGGCTTTCTGCCTGGGGTTTTTGATGTGGGGTAGAGTTGAGCAGCTGGACTGGAGCCACACAGCCATGGCCATGAATGTCACCTCCTGGGTATTGCAACCCTCTACCCAGGGCACCAGCCACCAACCATAGCACCCAGATCCCAGCTTTTTTATCATTGAGGCTGTCAATCAATACATCTTGTCTCAAGTAAAGGATTTTGAGGCTGTCAATCAATACATCTTGTCTCAAGTAAAGGATTTTGATCTTGGTTTATTTTAAATCTGTGGGTGAAATCTTGTAGCCGTTAGAGACAGTTCATTTGTTAGATGCTCAAAGAACAGGTAGGTATTATTAAAAATACTAGCGATCATCTTTGGGGCATCTGTGAGGATTGTGAGGAGTAGCAGCACATCCAGGTGGCTTTCAGAGGGAGGCTGGCAGCTCAGGAAGCGCCCTTGAACTGCTCCTGCTTTTACTGTCAGCCAGTACTGTGCTGATTAATCACTTTCAAAGTTCAGTGAATCCATAATCTTGCTGGGAAATGCTGAGAAAGCAAATTTCCTCTGAACAGGGGGCAGTGAGTAGGCTCTGAGAGTAGGACTTGCTCTCATCTTTAATAGGTCTTTATTCTTGCACTTTTATATTGCATTTGTTGGTGCAAAACTGAGCTAATGTGCGTTCTATACGTGTCTCTATTTTTCCCTCCCTTGGCCTTTTTCTCTTTGAGGAAATACAATTTCTTCATATTTTCACTGTTCTTTCCTTTCAACGAGAGTTTTGGAAAATAAAGGTTGGTTTCCTTCTGTTTCCAGCAGGGACGTGATGGGGATGAAGGCAGAAGATCATCTTAGGAGGACGGGAGTACTCTGCTCCTCCTCACCTACCTGCCCTGCCTAATCCATACCAGCCATTAGCATCAGCTTTACAAGCAAATATCCATCCTTTGGCTGGCAGAATTTTAGAGTGCAGGAGTGACACTAACCAGAGCTGTAGTTATGATGAACAACAGAAATAAAAGGAAAAAAATTGCCCTTTTGCAATTCCTTCTATGAGTAAATGGCAAACACTTCAAACCCAGCATGGTTAATTCGGGAAAAATGGGAGCCCGTAGAAAGAGAGTTCAATTCCTGTTTCTGTGTGGACTCAAGCCACCAAAATGACTGCTGCTATGGCATCAGCTCCTCCATCACCAGTAGAGTGAGTCCAAGAGGTAAAAATAGTCAGGAAGGCAGGAAAAAAACAAAACAAAACACACGTCTATTTTTTCTTACCAAATTAAATGACCTGCACAGGGGAGTTGCTAACACTTCTAAATGGTTGACTGAAGGTCCAATTTATTCCCTGTCAGACTCTCACATGTTTCAGCGTGATGAGGGCTGCCCTGTGAGCGCTGAGCAGCCTCTCCTTGCTTGGAGCTGGTGTCCCTGGTGCACCACGTGTGCTCTGCCCGTGCATCTGCTCTGGACCACAAGCTCCTCGCCCTCCTCCAAAAGCCCCACTCACCAGATGTGCTGCTTGCACTTATCCCCTTGGACATTTATCAGGCTTATAAGATTGCAACTACTCAGGCAGTAGGTGAAGCTTTTGATTTGTTTTTTTGTTGTTTTTAAATAACTGCTGTGTTTGCAGCACACTGGGGCTCCTCATGGCTTCCAGCAAAGACAATGCGGTATGAGCTGCCAGTGTGGGTAACTATTCCTTCTTTCAGAAGCTCAGTGTAGTTTTCTTGTGGGTGTAAGGATATTGCCTTACTTCTGACACAGGTGTATGGACATATGAAGCAAGGAGGAAAGTTTGGAAATGGATAACGGTGGATTGTGTTATGTCAGGCTGAGGCAGCTTGTAGTCTGCCCTGGGGTTACCGCCAGAGGGAAGGCAGCCAGAATACAGCTGTATTTCTGACAAAAGCCATTTCTGAAGCACTTGATAATTTTAATAGCTTTCCGTTAATGTGAGCAGATGAGGCTAAGCCAGGAAGAGCAGCCCAAAATGTGAGGCTTGCTGCTTCCCTAGGGAGAGCAGCTTAGTACCAGGTTCCAACGGACAACCGAGATACTGCAAACCAGCCAAGCTCTGCCAAATGTGATGCTGTGGGGCTGTGCCGGCTGGTGAGGCAGGTGATGTGGGCAATAACAGCTTACCTGGGTGAAGAGAAAACCAACTCACAGAGTGTCCCAGCCACACAGACCTGCTGCTCCTCAGATGACTCAGATGGGCCAGAAAGTGGCTGTCATAGAGCCTGGCAGGTCACCTTTGCCCACCCACCTTCCCAAGCTCCACAGTGTTTTGTGGGTGTTTAAAATGCCCAGTGGTGTGACTGAATAACTCCAGTTTTCACCACCTTCCATACTCAATCTAGATAGAGCTTGTAGATAGGATAGGTTTGGATGGACCCTGCCCCTGCAGTTCCCAATCTTCACACAAGGCTCCTCTTCCACATGGCAGGACCTGAGAGTGTACTTGAGCGTCTCCATCAGCTTATCAAACATGTTTGAGGCCTGAAATGTGATATTTGGCCAATACAATACCCTCAAAGGTGCTGTGTAGAAGCTGAAGAGCTCATATTGGTAAAAACATCACCCTCCTCTACCACACAGGGCCGCAATGTTGAGAGCTGAACAGCACATTAAGACATACATAAAATTAGTGACTTTATGTTTTTATTTTCTCCTTTGATGAGGAAAGCTTGTTGCAAGTGGTGTGTTTAAACAGATATTATGCAGGATAGTGATAACCAGTTTCAAGTCATTATGCAGGCAGTTTAATTTGATGTTGCTCTATAAGTAATCCAAGTCTATTTGTATGCATATTTTGTTGACAGGAAGATAAAAACCATAATTCCTACAAACAACATAATGATGTTATGTCAGTGGCAAAAAAAAAAAAAAAGAAAAATCTGCTTTTCAAAATGAAATGGTTCAGTCCTTAAAAAACAGAACTTCATCACATCCAGTAATATTAAAAAAAAAAAAAAAGAATACACCTCCAGCCCTAAACTCTATTGGAAGTACAGAAAAGACTCAACCATGAAAGCTGGAGACGGTATGTTTTGCTTCATAGCTGAAAATACTGGCTGATATCAGCGTTCTCCAGATCAGATCTTGACGTTGTTTTAGGTGGTTGTACATCCTGGTGTATCATTTAGACACATCAAGTAAACGTAATGTTTTTTTGCCTATTCTTTGTAAGAATATCACATGTTTACAAAAGAAGAAAAGAAACAGTTTCATAGTTCAGTTAAGAGAATCTTTAAAACAGATTTCTTTTTGTAGTGAGTACAAATGTGAATCTCACAGCCCATTGCTGTGACTTGTGAGCTCAGGGGTCATGTTGCCCCAGCCCAGCTGCCAGCGTTGGCCAAGATCTGCTGCCAGTGCAAGCCCTGCTACTGTGGGAGGAGGGGAAACTCCCAGGGACTGGAAATAAGGCCTAGCTTTTACAGATGGCAGACAAAAATCTTTTATTTGCAAGTTTCTTGGCACCTGTAGGGAAACCTGGGCACTTCCTCAGATGTCTCTCTTTGTATAAAGATGATTTTTTTTGAGCTCATATGGTGTATGCTGCCTTGCAGTGAAGTTTTTTGGTCAGGTGTCCCTGCTGAAGTCTCCTGCTTGATGCTGAGAGAAGGGTCCCCAGGACAGGGCATCCTGGCCTTGAGCAGTAACTTGATTCACTCAAGCATGTTTTCTGTGGAAGAAATCCTGGGATGAGGCTCAGCTGTGTCCAGCTGTGCTCAGCTAAGGGCCACCTCACCTGGCCAACACTGCAAGGATGAATTCTGTAGAAAACATCGAATTCTTCCTGCAGATCTCTCTGCCACATCCCAAAAGCTTCACTACAAAGAAGTGTCAGGAAACAAGATTCATTCTCATCAATGGTGACACAGAGATGCTGCCACCAATCTTTTAACTAGCTTCTAACTTTCACTTGTTAAGAGTTAAGTGTTGCTTGAAAAAAGAGACGAGCATAGCCTTCTTTCTTTTTTTTATTACTCACTCAGTTTCTTCTGAATGAAGCTTGAAACTGGTGCTGACAGTTTGGAAGAAGGACTCTGCTTTTAGTTTTGGTCGGTTAGGTCTGTTGTTTATTCACTGTTTATTACTCCTTAAGACTTTGCTTTAATTTAACAAACAATTTCATCTGTCTGCAACAAATAAATAAATAAAATATAACACTTGCTTTTCCACAACCACTTTTGCCAAGTCGGGGATGTATTGCTATTTCATTGAGGCACAGCACTGGCAAAGAAAGTCATTGTATCTCTGGAGAACACACTTCATTCTTTTCACAGTGGGTGGTTCTTGATTATCCAAGTTGAATTCTTAATAAAAGATGCCTGTTGTTGGAAATAAGCTGTAATTTAGCAAATATTCTTAGCACAGAAGTTAACAACCCAAGCATTTTAGAGGCAGCACTTTTCGAATTGTACACCTCAGTTTTGAGACTGTGAGGAAGTGCAGGGTCTCTCATCAGTTCCTAAAAGACAGTTTATTGACTTGAACAGAACATCCTTTTGTTGTCATGTTGAACAGCTGGAAGTTTTTCTACTCTCGCATAACTTCTTTCTGCTTTTTTGCCTTTTTCTTTATTTTTTTTTTCAAACAATCAGTTTGAATGAAGAACAGGTTCCTCATAAGGAGCAAAAGGAATCAAGAATGAACAGCACAGATGTTCATGCCAGCTCCAAATAAAGAGTTGCCCAAGCAAGGAAATCAGTGGGAACACCAGGAGGTGGATTTTTCAGCTTGCTTGCAGCTTTTGTAAGGAATTATCTTAGAAATGTGAACTTGCTAAGAGTTAATCCAATTGGGAATTTGTATCCCAGTCAATTTATTGCTAGTCTTCCATGGAGGAAAATCCAGATGGCCATCATACTGATAGCTGGCACCTTTGTTTGTGTATTGCTCAGTGGGAGGCAGCAGGTGGGACTGTTAGGTGTCATCCTGGCTCATGCGGGAGACTCTGCCTTACATTCATTAAAATAGATTTTTCCAAAGAGCAGCACACACAGAGTCAGCAGCAGGTCTGGGTAGCTTTTATGTCTTCCTGGATCAAGGACTTTCTCCCAGACTGGTAAACAATACCACTCTCTCTATGCTTCACTGAACACATCTGAGTACAGAGTTATTAAGCAAATGCCCTTTGATTCATGATGGGACATGATCAGTAGGTCTCTATGGGTTTACCAAATACATACTATGTAAGATGACTAATAATTTCTTAACATACAGTATGCATTTACTGCACATCAGGACTTAAACTAAATTGGTCCCAGATCTGAAGTAAGATGTGAAAAACAAACAGACGAGAACAAAAACATCTCCAGTATGAGGCTTCTGACCCCAGAGGCACAAAGACAAGAAATGTGAAGACCTCTCTACTGCTGCTCCCATCTACCCAGGAGTGTTTCACTGACCCAGGGAGCCCAGGGGGTGTCTAATTGACTCTGCTTTTTTAGCAAATGGATAATTGATGGCTTGTTTGTAAATGACATTCTCATGGTTGGTTGAATACCCAGTGAAATCTGTCTGAAGTGATGGCTGGAGGCACTGGCGAGCTCTGCTCCATTCACAAAGGAGCTGCAGTAGATAGAGCAGAAGTGCGCATGGCCTCCTTGCGGATGTCTGGGCAGACACGTTGGGAAGGGCGCCTTCTTGGGCTATTTTCACTGTTCTGGCAACAACAAGCTTTTTCACAGCCAGAACAGAAACCTGCTGAGCAGAGGCCAGCCAGCTCCTGTGTGCTGCCCTCCCTGCACTGCCGCATGGCCCAGCTGGAAGTGTCTGCTCAGGTCCACTCTCACTTCCACCACCAGCATTTTTCACTTCCTTTCCTGTTTTTTCCAGTTGTTTATGATTTTTCCTTTTTCAGTGCATTGCTCTGTTGGGCCCTTTCCTGCGAAACACAGAACTCCCTCTTACTGTTTGTGTTTGGCTTTCCACCTGCAGAGCTATGCTTGAAAGGACCGTTGTGAAATCTTGCAGTTTTCATAAATTAAATGGAACAATGGGAAAGCAAACAGATGTAGGCCTCTCGGAGCAATTACCTGTATTACAGCATTGCTTGGGCTTTGCAGTTTGGTATCTGCTGGACATGGAGAGAGTCGGCCTCCCTAGGTAGGTGGTGTTGGGCTTGGGAGTTTGCTGTCCTTGCAGGAGGTTCCTGGAGCGCCTTCCAATAGGTATGTTGGACTTCTTTTCCTTTGAGTTTCTTGCTTGGCTGCTGAACTGAATAGTCCCTTCCTGGTTGTCTCTGCTCAGCCAAGGTCCTCAAGGACACTGCAAATAGAAATCAACTTGACTGGGGAATGGGTGCTAAGGAGACTTTCCAAAGGAAGCAGAAATGCATTTGCAGACTCATGTTTTCCAGCCTGGGCCTCCAGCAAGCCCCAGGCTGTGTGTCCTGCAGAGACTGTGCAGGATTGTCTTTACCAGCAGCTCTAAAAGGCCTCCCTTATCCAAAATGTACAGATGTCTGTGCTGTGTTTGACATAGCAGCATTGCTGTCTGATTTCTCTAACTCCTTTTTCCAACTCATTTGTATGAATCATTTGATTTTACTATAGAAACAAGTTTGTCTTCCTTCTTCCGGATATTTTTCTGTCTAGAAGGAAGAAAGACAAAACTAAATCATGAAATATTCTTAAAGAGGTATGGCACTTCATTGACAAGAGAAAAAAATACATCTTTCAACTCAAAAGCTCCTGGCCATTCTCTCTGGACAATGTCTATACCCTCCATGCCTACCCCAAGCAATCAGAATTGCGCATCTATGCAGGAACAGTTCTCATTGTAGAGGTACATCCGCGGATGTGGAAAGAAATTTGAAAGGAGCTTTGTGTAAAGGATGGTGCAAAGAGGACCACTGTCCCAGCAGCTGCTGCTGTTCAGTCCTGCCTTCCACCATCTCCATAGCTCAGACCTTTCTGTCTACCTCCCAGACCCCTTTGCTTGTCTCCAGTGCATCCAGGCTCTGGTCCTGGCACAGTGCAGAATTCAAGACAACAAAACCCACACCCCGCCCTCACTTTGGAGGAGTCATGCAGGATAAAGGAGTTGCAGAAGGCTTTAGAGGATGGATGTCAGAACTCAGGAAGCAGCCAAAACATTCAAAGGCAAAGGGAGAAACAAAATTTAGGGAACTGATGTAGAGGATCTCTGCACAAGCACAGTGTGGGAAGGATCTATCGCAGTTTTGAAAATGGCAGAGAGTGAAATGCAGGGATGTTGCCTCTGCACAGCACTCCGCACCTGAAACCACAGTCCAAAGAGTCTTTTATGTGCTTTACTCTGTCCCAGGATTTTCTGATGTTTCTAATAGCTGTCCCACATGGTAATGTCTTCAAAACTGCAGATTACCAGTGCAAATCAAATTGGCTCAAGTTCTTAATGTCAGATGTGGACTTTTTTGATCAAAACATAGAATTTCACATCAGAGAAAGCTGTATCTTCAAATCTGGCATGCAGACCCACAAGTGACTTCTTTGCAAAAAAGGACTAGATCCTGTGAAATAATATTCATCTACTTTAATTGTCATGCAGCTGGGTTAAGTCTTGCCTCGTTATGTTACCGTTAGGTGCATTCATACTGTTCTACTAAACTACATCAAAACTTGATCTTAGGGTGCTGTGGAGACCATGCTGGTTTTCTGAAGTGCCTGGAAATGTTTTGTCTCTTGATGTGAAAGAAGATAAAAGGAATGAGAGTTGATCAGACAGATGTCCTGTGTGGTGCTGTGCCATTTGGTATGTCACATTTTCAGAGAAGGATTTGACATGGAGCATGGTATGAATGAAGGAGTCCATAGCCAGAATAAGTCAGGATACAGTAAAAATAAAACCAAAATATATATAACATGAAAAGCTGCAAGATCAAGTGACTTCAAATTTTTAATGGAATATCTTTGATTTGCAAAAAGTCCAAAATTTAGAAGTGAAGGCTGTTGTCATCATTAATTTCAGTAGTTGCCTGTTCTACTGCATCCATACATCTAATATTAAGACTGAAAGTCTGTCTCTCTGAAATAACTGTGCATACTAGAAATATTCCCAGTGTTGTAATTTTTTTACACTGGGATGTCCTTACTGGCTGGATTTTAGCAAATAGATCAGTCATCTTTTCCTAGGAAAAGGCAGCCTGGGGTGCAGGGTGGGACTGGAAATTAGGGGAAGCTCAACCTTGCATAAAGTTCAGTTCTGCCTGGTAGTTATGGTGATTAACTCAAAAAGCTGAAATCACATGCAGGAAAGAATTGTTATTTTTAAAAGTGTTGACTTGAGAAGTGTGGGCAGATTATTTGTACATTTTTAAAATATAACTCTTAGAGAAAGATGAGCTAGAGCTCAGCCTGATTGCCACCATGGGGGATTTGGCCAGGTTCCTTGACGTCTTGACACTGAGATGTTTTGTTCCTGGCTCTGATGTACAAACAGCAGTGACTGAATGTTAAGAATGCTTGCAAGTGAGTTTTAGCTCTCTTGACTTAGCCAAGGGAAGCCAACAAGAACTCAGCCTGCATTTTAATTACCACAGCATGAAAATTGTGCAGCAGTGATTGGGTGGTTTCAGAGGAAATGATACTGGTATTTGACAGAAGTCCATTACTTGTTCCTCACCGTCATGCCCAGAGCAGCTCTCCTCTTCTGTGCTGAGGACACCACTTGTGCCCTCACTTCATGTCTGCTTTCACTAATCATCTAGAAACACTTTGTTAGCTGTTGATCAGGGCGGTGACTAAATATGGATCCAGCCTCTCATTTTCATGCAGTGACACTAACAATGTCCCTTAAAGTGCAGTTTCTCATTGCAAAAGCTCCTTGACTGGATGGAGTTTTCCCATGTGGCCAGTACCAGTTCAGAGCATCATTTGGGTTTCCTCCTATTATGACTGTGAACCCCAGTTCAGGTGTCTTCAGCATGTTATTTACAGCATCACTGAGTGTTCTGTTCAGTCTTGGGGGAAAAAGAAAAAAATCTTCCAATCTTAATATGATCTTTGCTCCATTTTATCTTTTAAAAATTTACCTGACCAGCTGGGATTAAGGCTAGAATATTTCTAACATCTCTTTACTCATATAAAGCAAAATCAAAGCTGCTGAATTCTGCTGGGCTGACTGCTGGTTGAAGTGCAATCACTCCTAATCATTGCTGCCTGTGAGCAATTGACTTCTGGTGCTTCTTGAAGGCAATGGCCAAAGCTGACTGTAGGGCAGGGTGGAAGAGCCTCATGGAGATGAGCAGAAGGTGGCTTTAGCCTTCTGGCTCAGGAAGACTAGTGTGAAAACACAAATAGCTTCATGGACTCAGGGAAGAGCTGTAAGGAACCAATTAATATGAACCTGAGGCACAGAGAGAAGCTGATGTTGGTGGTCAGGAGTTGGAGCAAGCAGGAAGGGAATGGAGACAGAAAGGTGAGAAACAAGGGTGAAAGAAAGGGGTGTAACAGGAGCCCCTTTCTGGAGAGGTGGAGGGACACATCTTTCTGAGGTTATTTGCTGTATAGGAAGTAGCAGCTACCTGAGGTGTTGCTGTGTTTGTTCCATACCTTTAGTTTCAGGGTGAGCCTGAAGCACCCTTGTTTTAGAGAGAAGGATCTTTCCCTGAGGCAATAGTTGAAGCAAAATTCCCTGGGGCCAAAAACATGAATTTTCCCTTTGTTACCTTCTGGGGTCAACTCTGGAGGGGGAAGCCTCTGCTTCTGGGTCCCCTTTTCTCCAGCTCTGTGCCATGCTGTGCTTGAACCCCAGAACCCTGTGGTTTCCAAGGTGAGCAGGGACATGAAGCCCCTCTCAGAAAGGCAGTGTCCAGCCTTGTGGCAATCAAGACCTTGTGTGGTGAAACAGGTGGATTTGGTGCAGGGGTGGAGGCTGGCAGGGGGCAAGGGGGATGCTGCCCAGCTGGCACTGGAGGGCAGCCTCCTTCAGAGAAGAATTAGCTCCTATTAGAAATAAACCTCATCTTAATTAGTTTTGCTTCACTGCAACAATTTCAATTAGTTCATCATGTCTCATGTTATCGCTCCTGTTTTGCTTAGGCAGCATTTGCCCTGATTTTTTTGCTCTTGTGTTAGAGTTTCCCACGATCAGAAGTCTCACCTGTTTTCTAGGTGCTTTGCATTTTATGCTCTGTGTCTCATTGTTTGTCAGATAATTCAGGATATTGAAACAACTTATTGGAAGCAATTTCCTTTTCATTAAACATCATCTGTAGTGTGGAGGTTGGGCTCATTTATCTGCTCTCTTACCACACCAGAATCAACTCTCAGCCAGGCGCACCCTCTCAGATGGTTACAAACATTCTTATAAAGTCCTCTCCCCATTTCCCCATGGTAGTCGCTTAGCAACTGCATCCCTGTCATGTCACACATGTGATGGAGCTAATGCGCAGGCAATGTATCTTCATTTGAGGGAAAAAAGTGTGCTTTGAAAAGGAAGAAGCTTAAGTACAGAAAATTAGCTCTGTGAGCTTTGGAAGTAACTTGTTCCCATGGGGTAAGACATTTAAAATCTTCACCCCAAAGTCTTTATTACTTTAAGACAAGTAGCCTCCTCTTGAGCATGTCATTGTCTCAGGAGGACTTCTTGGATCTTTTCTCTGTTAAAGAATGGGGCTCCTGACTCCCCATCCCCTGGTTTGTATTAAAGTTAAAAGAAAAAACCAATTCCCTTCCCCACACTGCCTACAACTCTGAGATGGCTGTACCACCTTTATTTGTCTTCCTTCTTTCCTTCCTTTATTTATGTATTTTAATTTCTAGGCTGATGTGTGGGGTTTCTAAAATTTATTTATTTTCAATATGTGTTAGCTGTATAGTTACATGATATAAGCCACTCTGCCACTCTGCCACTCCTGTCCTGTTTTGAGGGGCCAGTGGTTGTACAGATGGCTGCGACTTCCTTACCCCACAGAACGGTGATGTCCAGCAGCATCTGCTTTCATCTTTCATTGAGGACAGGAGCTCTACCTGTGTGTAGGTGGAGACCTCTGCTCATTTGGAGTTATTCTCTGTTATTTTTAGCTTAACCCATCTCCCAAGTGATTGGAAATGTCAAAGAGATGTGATAGAGTGATCTGAAGGATTGTTTCTGTTCAATATCAAAGTAAACTCATGGTTGTCTTGTAATAATTAAAACCAGCCCAGCTAATCAATAAGTCTCAATTTAGCTAAGTCTTGCTCAAGTTCAGACTTTCTCTTTAATTAAACTTGCTTCAGTGACCTTTTATTCCTTTGCTTGCATCAATAATGCCACCCGTTTGCATATATTAATGCAATAGGAAGGATGTACTCTAGCCAGCTGCATGGGAAATCTTGATTAAACAACTTTATGAGGAAAGGTCTGATTTGCCAGGACGGTTCTTGATGTATTTTCAAGAGAAAGGCAGACTCAGCTGGGAGAAATTAGTTCAGCTCCTTCACAGGAACTGGAAAGGTGTTGGCAGTGAGTGTCCTGACTTCTGGTACTGTGGAATACTGTATGCTTCCTCTGGTGTTCTCCCATGGTGTCTTGCTTTGTTTGCTGTGCAGGTGGATGCCCATTTGTCGTGAAGGCAGCAGGGATCCCCATCTACTATGAATCTTGTTCGAGTTATGCAGAGGTTAAGACCCCGTATAGTTGAAGCTAAGCAGTTCTATGTCCAGAACCATGGGGGTGTTTTAAAACCCTGTGGAAGGTGATCTATCAGACCACCAGTCTACTCTGATGTGTCCCTTCTCTTCTTCTGCCTCTGCAAACTGCCCAGATTTGCAGACTGGGAATTTACCATTTGTTAATTCTTTGCCCTG
This sequence comes from Patagioenas fasciata, assembly GCF_037038585.1. Lineage (NCBI taxonomy): Eukaryota > Metazoa > Chordata > Aves > Columbiformes > Columbidae > Patagioenas > Patagioenas fasciata. Next base: position 20,079,578 of record NC_092530.1, read on the forward strand.
TGTGAAACTGGATCAATGAGGAGAACTTTTGCTATGAGTGTAGCAAATGTACATGTTAAATGTTTCCACAGTAAGAAGCTGAGTAATACAGATGACATTTTGTCTGGCTCTGGATTTGCAGGCTCTGTTGGTGCGCCTCATCCTGAGATCTCTTGGCATTGCACAGTGATATCTATTCAGCTGTTTTATTTCCTCTCCCCAGTAAATACACGCTAATCTTTCTCAAATGCACAGCTGGAGAATTTCTAACGGAAATAAGTCCACTTCATGCAAGGCAGCACAAAAATCCCAGTCCTACATCACAACCACTAATGTGGACATGAGAGTTCGGAGAGTCTTAATAAAGCCAGGGGGGCTTTGAGCAGGGCTTAGCACCACCCAGCCCAGTGCTGGACTGGTGTTCTTAGCTGGTAGGCAAGTTCATTGCGCTGTGATTCATCCTGAAATGGGGAAAATAATTGAACTTTTAAATGACAAGAGGGTGGGCAGCATGCTTCAAATTATTTGAAAACATTGTTGTGTAGCCAGTGCATGAAGCGAAACAAATGTGCTCACTTTATACATCCCCTGTACATCTGCTCCCCAACCCTTTGGTATTAAAGGTCACCAGGTACTCTATAAAACTTAGCAAACTCTTACTACATTATGTTTTGCTTTCAATGTACTCCTCTGTCATTGCAAAACCCAACCGGGGGAGGCTGCCTGGTAGTTGGTTATGATTTCTCTGCACCATCTGTCTCCTCACGGTGCAGGGAAGCAGGAGCGGAGCTGTGCAGGGAGCTCAGTGCCTGCATGGGGAGCGCTGGCAGGCAGCAAGGCTCTGCTTTGTGGGCACAGCTGGGGTTTCCAAAGCCACTTCTGTCCCATGCTGGCACAACATGAGAAATACATTGACCTTTTTTTGACAGTGATAGAGAGAGGCTGACTGACTCCAGATGTGGTGTTTCTCTTCCTTTCTTCTGCTGTTTCCCATTCTACATTAGAGATACCACCCAAGTTTAATTGAAAATACCCTATTCTAGGAGCTTAATTGCAAATATGATTTTACAAAGTGTTGATTTTAATGCATTTTTTAATGAGGTGGGAGTGGGACTCAAGATGTGTTTTTTGCAGAAGGCTGTCTTGTTCTGCCTGCCCCTGACCTGCCGTCCAAGATCTCCCAGTCCCTCTGATTTTACATGCTCCTGAATACTCTGTTACATGGTTTCCTAAATGACTGTCAGAACTGGAGTGGTTGCAGGTACCGACTGTCAGAGGACAGAATTCATGCTGTGTCATGAAATGACTGGCTTTGACACCTACAAAATAATGAAAAGTGTTTATTAGGTTGCTGGTATAGGACATTTTATTTTGTAATTTTTTTCTGAGCATGCTGGCTGTGCTTAGCTCAACATCTAGGTCAGAAACAAGGGGCTGCTGTGCTGAGCTGCCTGGCTTTTCCCACAGCTGCATCCAGGGCATGCTGAAACCTGGGAATGGAGACGAGAGCCTCTGTCCCCTCACAGCAACTTGCAGGTCTCTCCTGATGCTGGCGTACACCTGAGTCTCTCTAATGAGCCCTCAGATATTATCACTCTCTCTTCAATGAGATCCAGATTGTGTCTTTTCCCCAGGAAGGGCGGTGTGTCTGTGTTACACCTGTTAGAAAACTGTCCGTTTTTACAAAGCACTCAGTCTGCCCCTCCATGTTTTTTTGTTGTTGATGCTTGTCAGGGCTTTCTTCTGCTTTCTTCCTAATTTTTTTGAGTCTTTAGAGCTTCATTTCTGTATTTTGTTTGTGGTTGGTTTTTTGTGGTTTGTTTGGGTTTGTTTGTTGGGGGAGGGGGGTGATGTGTTTGTTTTTTAACCAGATGTTTCTTGTGTTCTAAGGGTTTGGCCTTAGGTTTTAAGGCCTCAGGGTTAAGTGAGGTTGTACAGTGCTACAAAGTCAGGAGAAGTACAACTTATTGCAGGTTTAGATGTAGAGCTGAGTGTCTGAGAAGAAAGTTCTTCTACCTGTATTTCTAAGCACTACAAGGTTTAAACAAAACAACTACTTTCAGTGGTCACACTGTGTTATGTCATACTGAACTACAAAGTGACTTGAGTTTGTCCAAGAGCCAAGTGAGAAAAGAAACAGAAAATATTAAGACACGTAAACTTCATAGTTAAAATGCATTTTCCTTTTTCCCTGAATTTTACTGTACAGTATATGTATCCTGTTGTGTTATTTTGTCTACTCAGTTTAAGGTCCTCCAGACACAAGATCATTTAGAAAACCCATGCAGTATTAAAAAATCATTATGCTCATGCTGTACAACACTTACCTTTACCGTCTAAAGGCACATCCAGCCATGTGCTGTGGTCCCCTTTCTGGAGGCTCTTGCTATGAGCTACACTAAAGAATTCCAGGTGCTTAAAGCTAAGGATAAAACTCGAGCTTTCAAGGAAGGTTCCCAAGATATTTTTATTTTATATATTTATTTTTAGAAGTCCATAAGGCACTTTGTTAATTAGTAAGCAATTAGTGAATTATGCTTTATTAACAGCAGGTTTTCAGCATTTAGCAGTGACCCACTAGCAGTCCTGACTTTCCCAGGAAACATCAACACCTCCCAAAAGCAATAATGTTTTCCTTTTTGTGGAGTTTGGCAAAATGCTCATCTGCAAGAGTCTGACAATATTGCCGACATGTTTGACTGAACATGAAACCTCGGTGATCCCACCTGTAGAAAACCATTTCTAGGTAATGCTGGCAGCTATAATAGGATGCAGTTTTGGGCAGAGCTCCCAGGGGAACTTGCACCACAACTAGGTGCTTTTGAGCCCTATCAGCATCCTCAATCAGCTGAAGAGAGCACTGCATGCTCTCTTAGTAGCATCCATGTCCCCTGAGACAACACAGACTGTGATCATCCCCATTCCTCACCCAAGCAGGCTTCCTGCACCCTACTGTACCAAGGGTTCACCTTGCACCCAGACTCCGTGGCAACAAATAAACAGGTGGGTGCAGGCACCTATAAGAAGGGTGGGGACAGACTTTTTAGAAGGGTGTGTTATAACAGGACAAGGGGTAACGGTTTTAAACTAGAAGAGGGGAGACTCAGGTTAGACATGAGGAAGACATTTTTTACAATGAGGGTGGTAAAACACTGGCACAGGTTGCCTAGAGAGGTGGCGGATGCCCCATCCCTGGAGACATTCAAGACCAGGTTGGACAGGGTCTTGAGCAACCTGATCTCATTGAAGATGTCCCTGCTCATGGCAGGGGATTTGGACTAGATGACCCTTTAAGGTCCCTTCCAACCCAAACTATTCTATGATTCTAAGGTTGTCCACTCACTGCCAGGCTACAGATGTTGCCTGAGTACACACGGGTTGTCACCACACACACCAAGGGTGTACAGCAGAGTCAAGACCTAGCTGAAGGTCTGGCCATCTGGAGTTGCACTTTGACAGCAACAGGTCATTCTCTGTTTCTGCAGCTCTGTATCAAACAAACTCTTGTGCTGCTGAGGCAACAAAAGATGAAACTTGCGGCTGTTCAGTTCTGCTTTCAGCTTGTAGAAAAGAAGCCTGAAGGATGGAAGCCAAATGAAACAAAGAAAACATTTTGCATGAATGTTTTCATAAGCTCTATCCTAAGATAAGGGTAGTATCTCCCATATACCTAGGTAATGTGGCCCTGAGTTAAACTGACAATTACAGTGCAGGCGCAAGCTGAAAACTGCACTGAGTTAGCTCAGTTGAAATATAAAACAAGGAGAGATGGTCATGGCTACTCTGAAAGCAAAAAGGAGGCTTCATGCTACATCACTCTGGGCTGAGCTGTGCTCCTCACTGCTGGTACATTGTCCTCATAAATATCAACTCACAGAAGCTAATGTTTTGGGGAAAAGCTGTGAGCCTTTCTTGAGACTCCTCTGTGATGACAGTAGAGTAGGAAAAAATGTAATCCATTAGAGCAATTCTGCCTGATCTCCCAAGTCTACTGGATTTCTGTGTATTAGGTCTGTAACTTTCGATACTGCAGACAAAGGCCACCTGCACAGCTTGGAGCAAAAGCCCTTTCACTGCCAAAGAGAGCGGACTGGGGATCGCAGCAGTTTGGCTGTGTGTAGGAGGAGATGAAACGCAGGTAATGGAAAGGCAGGTAATGGCCCTGTGGAACAAACTGGGTATCAGCTGTTGAAAAGAAATAATTATTGGGCTTCCCATTTGCATGAAATATTCTCTTTGCTATGTATGTCAGTCAGGGATTGGTAAAGTCCCTGATTATCTTTAGCAAAATTGTATGTTTCTTACCTGGGTCTCTTTTCATTCTCTACCTCCCCTTTTTGACACTAGAATTAAAGAAGAGTAGGATATTTGGTGGTGCTTTTTTTTGCTATTGAAAAGGAAAGCTGTAATTAACTAGTCCATCATGATTGCTTTTTATACCCGAGATCGTTGGAGGTAAGGGAAAGTCACACCTATTCATATGATATACTGCCATGTTATTGAATGCATAGATATATTTTAAACATTTTCCTATGAGTGCTAATTTAACTGAAAGTTCCTACAGCCATAGGGCTGCTTCTAAGCAGGGAGCTTCTGTGCATGCATACATATGTATGCATATATAACCCTAATTATGCAACTCTACGTCAGTAATTTGGTACTTAATTATAGAGGGTCTTTTTTTGTTGTTTTGCTTTGGGTCATGACCTCCTCTTTTCACTCTGGATCACCACCAGAAGTTTATTTGGTGCAATACCATTTCCCCTAATTACAGTCTTAAAATAATCTTTATTTGTGTTACTATGGAAGTAAATACCCTCTAGTTAGAAGAGACATGACAGTCTTGGTATTTCTGTCCAGCAAAGGCTCATTGGATTGATTAAGCTGTGCAAAACAAGCAAACAAAAAAGACTGAACAAATTAAATTTAAAAACTCCAGTCTGAAAAGCCCCTCCACTCCCACAAGAATTGGGAGGACTCACTGCATTGGTGGTTAATTTTAGAAGATGGCAGTTTTGTAATGACCCCTGGAGCTCTTGTGTATGTGTCTGTCAGCTGCTCCCTTAATGGTGGTGGCGGGGGGGGGGGAATAAAGGTTAAAAAACCCACACAAAACTCCAAGAGCATCAGAGTGTCTCTCTTTGGCTCAGGGCTATGTTTCACCAGACCGCAGTGTAGCCAGGCACTGTCCCCAGGATTTTGTAGCCTGGATGCAATTTTTGCCATTCTCCTGGCTAAATGTTTCTAGTACACTGGTGTGGGGAAGAGGATTCCGAAGGAGCAATGTGAAGGGTTTTCTGTAGAGAAGGAAGAGAGAAGCCACCTGCAAGTGAATGCCCTGTGTATTCTATGAAGTTAAGGATGGAGCAGGTTATATGTCTGCACAGGTTTGTAGGGCAGCTGGGACAGCTTTATGCCTCCCTGTCTGGCACAGCACATGGGAGCCTGTGGTGTTCCTGCTGTCTTTGCTGTTTCTGCATTGGTGCTTGTTTGTGCATCAGTGACCTGAGCTCAGAAGTAGCTGCAGACAAAAGCTCCTGAGCTCTGAGCACCCCATGTCATGCTGGGTTGGGATCTGGAGCTCCCAAACTCTCTGGGGTATGCACCTTGCTCCACAAGCCTCCTGCTTGGCAGGAGTTGTTGCTCACACTCACACCTCAGCAACCTTGTGCTTGCTGTGGGTCAGAGCAGGAGGAACAAATGACCTCGACATTGTTGACAGCTACTTCACAGATGCTGGCTGACACCAAGCTGTGGTGACAGCAGTGGAGCATGTCAGACAAGGGGCAGAGCCAGGCTGTGTGTCCGGGTGCTGCTCAGCTCTGGACCACCCTTTCCAAAGACCTTCTGGTACCATTAGCCTACAAAACTGAGAGTTTTCTGGTGAATCAGAAGATAGAAAGGAGCAAGTCCTGCCTGTGTCCTTCCTCCTGCTGCAGCCACGGGGCTTCTGCCTGTGTTTTAAAAACCAGGCACTCAAATAGCCTGGTCGCAAGGACAGAGTCCTGCTGATGGGTCCAGCAAGTGCTTGGCAGTGTGTGAAGGTGGGCACCACTGAGGTGCTCTGACACGGGTGGCTGCATTTGTTAATGTTGGCCATCAAATGTTAACCAGGCCATAAAAATGTCTGTGGGTTGGCTGTAAAGTGTCTCCTAACGAGCTGCTATTTCAGTCCCTTCTCCGGCAGCTGGGCTTGGGAGAAGGATGGCTTCACAAAGACTGCATTTGTGGAAATGTTTTAGGGTTAGTAATCATTTTGTTCTGAGAGATGGTGCTGGCTGTGGGCTGTGAAATGGTTCGTCAGCTTTTTAGGGGTTGTTTTGGTCAAACATTTTTCTGTCATTTGACAGAAAAGATGGTGTGTAGGGTGGCTTAGGTTACACAAAGGCAATTACACTGCTCTTCTGAGAGCTAGACAGCATTGGGATAATACCCAGATATATTTTCACAGCCCCTTTTTACTCCCATCTACCTGGGTTTATAAATCATAGCATTTTATTTTAAGCATTTGCAGTTAAAAAAAACCCAACCCAAAACAACAGCTTTCCTGTGCTGTGGAAAGCTGTACTGAGATTTTTTGCAACCTGGCTGGAAACTCTAAGCAACCAAAAATGCAGACTGAAAACAGTAGAGAGAACATTTCCTGGGCAGGAGGAAGTGTGGGAATGTTGATGGGAGTCAAAGGCAAGGAGCTTCTTATTTAGGGAGGGGTTGCCCATATGTAAATGTTTGCTAAGCTGTGGCCCTTCGCTTGGGAGTTGGATTGCTTCCTGCCTTTCCACAGGGAGTATTGCGTGGTGGTGGTGGAGGGGGCCCCGGGGGATGTTGTGTGCCTGTTTGCTCGCTGGTTCATCTCAGCTGTCCCCAACCTCTCTGTGAAGCTTCAACCCTGCAGCTGATCTGCAACACAGGTTTTGCTGTAGCAGTGCAGAGCAACTGCCTGCAGTGTTGGCCCATCTTTCTGCTCCCACCTGAACAAACAGATTTCGTGTTGCCAGAACAGAAGGAGTAGTCAGATGTGCGTATGCTGCAGCCTCTTGTGAGATTTGCTGGAGAGCTGACTTTCACTAGATAGAGTGGCTAAACCTCAAAGTGGCGTAACCTGAATTGGAGCACCTGGGCCCGGCTCAGCAATGTGGGAAGTAGCTCAAGAGATGGAATTCAAACTCCCAAACTGCCTGTTATGAAAGGAGCTGTGCAACTTTCGTAAAGGTCAACTGAGGACAAAGATGTTTCCATGTTTTGCAAAGCATTTCTGTGTTTTTGCAGAAGTTTTCATGACCATCAAGTTTGTTTCCATATCAAGGTCCAGAAGTGAGGTAGGATTTGACAGTACATTTGACTGTTGTTCCTGGTCCCTAGCTTGGCACAGCATCACTTGAGCAACGCAAAGACTGCCCCAAAATCAAGCCTTCTGCAGACAACATGGTCCTGAGTTCCTGTGCACACCTTGGCCACATTGCTTTCCTACTGACAATTGCATTGTCCCACAAGCGGTGTGTGCCCAAGGAAAGCCACGTCTCCTCCTTCCCTCTCTTCCACCTTGCCCCACAGAGCATGCTGCCTGCTAACTATAATAATTGAAGCCTGAATTCGATCCCAGTGAACCTAGCGGGGGACTTTCTGCTGACTGCCTGGCATCTGCCTGCCTTGGGCTGCTCTAGGTACTACAGGAAACTCTTGATATCTACCCTCATTGCACTTTTCCTGGCCTTGGCCAATGCCTTGCTGTGCAGGGCTGCTATAATTAGACTTCGATGAAGCATGAGCTTGATTTAGACAGGGACCATGTCCCTTTACACCGAAGCAAGGAGGAGAAAACCTTGCTGTGACTGCCTATGCAGACTAGCTGCAATGAGCTCCAGGTGGAGCACAAAGTACCACCTATTCTGCAGGGGAGGTAGGAGAAAAAACATAAATTCTTTGGCTCATTGAATTCAGTAGCTTTTGTTCTTGCGATTGTCCAGATCTGGAGCATGTGTAGATTCCTGAGGGATGGTACATTAAACTCTGAAAAAACGTGTTCTTGACAGGAGTGCAATTTCTGCTATGATTTAATTCTGCCTTTCTGTCCTTTGGAGCTAAATGATCAGCCAGATTATGTGCTGTGCTTCGTTACTTGAGAACATTGCAGCAACAAACTGGAATAATCAGTGCAAAGCTTCATTCATATTGTAGCTGAGATTCTTAGAGCTTCAAAAGATCAGCTTCATCAATGACAAATCCTGAAACATTCTTATTTAAGAAGTGTACATTTTCTAGGGTAGTTCTGAAAATTACAGCAAAATCAGCTGTGATGACAAGCACGAAAAGAGATACAAAGCCTAAAGATGGACCATGTGATTCCCGCTAATACCATCTGAACCGTGTCTGTCTTGGCTGCCCTTTCTGGCAGTCAGCATCTTGCAGTTCTCATTTCCAACTCATATATAAACAGCTGGATTTGGCTTTTCATATGAGAGGGAGAGATCTCTCCACTAGCAGTGGAAATAGAAATAACTGACATAGCAGCAGCAAAATGTAGAGAATGTAATTAACTTTGCAAGCTTTAAAATCCTTTCTGGAGGGGAGAAATGGTAGTACCCATCAAACTAGTCTCATCTCTCTTAGCTTCTTAACGTTAGGTTTCAAGCACGATGTAATCCACAGAAATAAGAACAATATCCATTTCAAATGCACAAGGCTGACAGGCTGCTTTTGTTCACATGAGCTGTTGTGTAAGGAGCGATTCAGTTTGCCCTTATCTCCTGCACCTTCTCTGAGCTAAAATATTGGCATCACTTCCCCCAAAATATATTTTATCTGTGCAGAAATGAATTTAAATATATCTTTAAAATATTTTTTGTAAGTTGTCATTCATTATAGACTTTGAAGAGTGTCATGAGCTAACTTGCTTTGTTCCGCTTCTTCAGACAAATCGCAAGAACAAAATCTTTCAACATCATCCCGAGATGTCTTGTGACATTTGTGTTCTCTCAGTGAGCATTTTGAACATAATTTTGTCCCTTCCTGGGTTAGTTTTGCTTTACCAAATCACTCAAAGATTATTACTTGTACCTTGCATCTTGTATGACTCCTAATTTCCTGGTCTGTAATTCCCACAAAGAACTTGATTAACTTCTGAGGTATTCTGGATAACATTGTCCTAAGTCTCGTTAAGTATCCTCAAAGCAACCTGGCAAGCCTTCCTGCCTTCACAGTATTAATGTTCTCTTAATGTTGTATTCTTGTGATAAACCTTACTTTAAATAAATAAGCCCTCAACACTGAGTATGCATTTTGATCAGACTAACACTGATCTCTCATGCATTAATATGAATGAGCAGGATTAGTATAGGCAAATTCACAATTTCTATAAATACCGAAAGTCTGAGACAGAATAACAGTGTTAAAATCCTGTCTTGTTCATCCTTACAGTTTGTTTGTTTATTTTCCAAGTTATAAACAAGCATATAAACTCAGTCAAAGGCTGAGAATATGGAATACATTTAGAAAGGTGAAACTTTAATGATGTAAGTTGGAGATGTGATAATTAACAGGCATTTCTGTTCTGAATTTCCCACATGATTAGTTTGTGGGTTGGTGGTTTTGTTTGGTTTGGTTTTTAATTGAAACACATATCCTGAGCTGGTAGAGGCTGGAGCATGGGATGCATGGGGAGGGTTGAAGGAGCTGTTCAGCTTGGAGACAAGGACATGAAGCAGGAACTGATTGGCATCTTTAACTACCCAAAATGGGGGCCATAAGAAAAGAGGAGCTAGGCTCATCTGGAAGGCACACCGTGAAGGGCCATGAGGTACCTTCACACCTAATTTATTCTGTGACTATATGCGTTAGCCAGATATTTGCACGCAAGCAGCACCTCCAGCTGTGTTTTTAACATGGTTTGCAAAACCTCAAGGGTGACAAATAGTCCATGTCCCAAAAGGCAGTGGGAAGGAGGATGCGCTGGGCATGCTGTTCACAGCTGAACTGTGACAGGGCTTTTGTGGTCTGCAAGCTCATCCACCCTGTCCTGCAGAGGGGTCTTGCAAGGCTGTGGGCTTCCATGGGTAGCTTGGTTTCATGGTCCATGCAATCGTTCAGACTTACAGCTGCCTTCCCAAAAGAAGATGTCAGGCAAGCTTCTGGAAACTGCAGTGACGAATGGCATTTTTTTGCTTCTCTTCTTTGAGACATCCTCCTCCAAAACGGAGCAGCTGCAGTCTCCTTTCCCAAGGAACTTAATTGTAAATAATCTGATAAGCCAAACTTTCCTCTTTAGGTCATGACAATGAGGAAACAGCTTTGTCAGAGCATCATCCATCAAGGATGAACTCTACATCGGTGACAGCTCAGAAATAGAACAAGCTTCACTAGTGCAGCTGCGTGAGTATCACTGCCCTGACACTGATTTATCAGGGATTTCTCTGTCAGTTGGGCCATAACACACATGGAGCTGGAAATTGGAAAAAGACATCATGGAACATATTTGCTATCCAGAGCTCTCCTTCCTCTGATTGCTGCCTTCTCCCTCTGAGCATATGTTAACTTTTGTTATCAAATATACATCAAAGCATTGTATGTTGCTACCTCCCACAAATATTCTCTATCATTATTAAACAAATTAGATGCAACTGCCAGATGAAGTTAATGAGTGTGCCTAGCTGGAGAGAAGGAAAAAGAAAAAGAATAGGAGAAATCTCTCCTTTTGTTTGTTTGGTTGGTTTTTTTGTTGTTTTTTTGTTTGTGTTTTTCTTTTTACTGTGCTAGGGACACTGGATAATTAGGACATGAATTTTCTTGACATACCATCGTGCTGTCAGAAAGCACACATCTCCCTCAGGGTCTGGAACAGGAGTGGAGTCACGAAGGCAGACGCCAGGTCTGCTGGGAGGAGGGCTGGCTCTGCAGCAGGCTGGCTCTCTGCCGCTCCCTTCCCAGGTGACTTTGGCCTTTTATTTGTTATTCTTCAGCTATGATGCTCCTTGTCTGCAGGGCTGGGGCTGATCCCAGAGCTGAGGATGTTCTGGGACCAGGGCTGTGCTGCCTTTCCCGTGAGGGAGTAGAGTGCAGGAGGTTTAAAATCACTTCCAAATATGGATCTTCTATGGAAGCCTTAAACCAATATATTATGATTTCACCATAACTGTGTCAGTTTGACTTTCCACATGATACTGCAGAACCATTTATATGCAAACATATCTGAATAGATTCGACTCCTTAGGCTGTTTCTAGGACCTTAAGCCACTAGAAAATCCTATTTTCAGACAAAAATATCATGAGAACAAGAAAATTCAAAAACTGTGGGATCTGTTTTTGTGCTCCTGAGGACTGAGAGCACTGGTTCCTCCAGGAACAACCCCAGCTCCTGTTTGGGAGGCTCTGTGGTGACCCTGCTTGTGCAGAGCCAGCGAAAAAAGTGTCCCCCTCCTTGATCTTATCTAGTGCAGAAGGCTCTGCAGCCTTCTTTCCTGCTCATGGAAAGTATCAGCTGCTGGTTGTGGCTCCTATCTCCAAACCTCATTGCTTGCTCAGCCAGGAGAAGGCTAGAAGGCTGTGTGTAGAAGGTAAGGGTGCACACAGGAAAGCTTGGCTCTTTCTTCCTTTTTACCAGTCTGCACTGATGCATTCAAGTGACTGCAGGGGAGTGAACAAACTCTGCAATCTCTTAGCAAAGCCAGTCTGAGTGCAGTGCAACACTACGGAGAATTGAAATACTTATGGGCACCATTAAAGCGCTGGAGGCACCAGGTGTTTGTGATGCTGGCCTCCTCCCATGAATTTTTTATTTTGTTATATTGCAGCATGCAGTGAAATATCAGGCTCCCCACGACACAGCAGCCCTGCATCCAGGGTAACAGCCAGGCTTCTGCCTGCTGAAATGAGCCTTTGTATTTGAAGGTTCCCTGGCAACCAAGGTAACATATCTGGCCCCCTTTTCTTTTAAATGTTAATATAGTTTTGAATTAAAGGAAAAATCCTGGCAAGTACAAAATATGAGGTATTAATGGGCTATTCTGTGGAATTAATTTGCTTGCTAGAGTGATGGGAGGGCTCAGTCTGGAGGCACAGTGAGGTTTCTCCAAAGGCTTTAACACTGGGTCAGGGTTAAGCCCTGGGTTTCTCTGCTGTTTGGGAGTGGAAAACTCCAGCACTGGGTGAGTTAGCAGGTGATTTCAGGCAGACACCCCTGGTGTGCTGTGGTGCTGAGAAGCCAGAGACCTGTAAAATTTAGGTGGGATTCAAGGGATAGAGGAACAGCAAAGACCCCTCGTAGCCTCTGTGCTGGGCTCTGCAAGTCCGTGACTTTGGCAGAAATCCTGTGTGACAAAATTTCAGTATCTTTAGGGGAGGTGGTGAATGGTCCCAACGAAGACGAGATAATGCTGACCCTGTGCCTCTATCCTTCCTTCAGTTTCCGCAGACTCAGTCACTCCAGGGCTGTCCCCGGTTTTCCAGGCAAAGGGCACAAAAGGCAAATTTGCAGCCACTGCAGATTTACCACTCAGCACTGCAGGGCAGTTCCCAGCCCCTTGGATATTTTACAAGAACACCTCCCAGTCCCCAGGGGGATCCAAAATCACAGAGAAAACTTTGCTGATGGATTCCCGGCTTTGCAATGGACTGACATTTGTGTGGACTATGATGCTCCATCTTGTTCCTCCTCTCCTCTTGTTAGGACAGATATAATCTCCGTGGCTTCTTTTGAGGAGCATGTGTGTATATGTGTATGCAAACAGTCAGGAAAAAGGCAATTTGTGATACTGTTATTCAGACAGTGCAGTGTGAATCCAGGAAACTGGACCATGGGGTAAGAAAGCAAAGCCTTTGCTGTGTGTGAAGTAATGGGCAATGCAGCCTAAGGAAAGTGGGTACTGAGTCTGTTATTTCCTGGCACTGAATTCCTGCTGAAGAAGCAGAGGCGAGAGCACACGAGGTGGTTATAACCAGGTAGAAAAACCCTGCAGTTCTTCTTGGCTTTTCCAGAAACAACTTCATTCACTGATGACAGGAGGGTAGGGAAAGTGTGGTGCCTTTCCCAAAGCTGAGATGGGTTAAGTGATACTTCACTGTAATTTTAAATTTCTTTAAATATTAGCAGTATTAGGAGGTAAGACGGTAATTTTTTTCCTAAAACTTGCCAAGCTCCTGAATTTGTGAGTGCTTCCAGAAGACCTGCAAGCAAGAATCATGCTTGAGAAAAAACAATTATGGTGCCACCCTCCACTCCTCGAAAGGGCAGTGGAGCAAGGCAAAGAGCTCTGAGTACTTGGGTGTGGGAAGTGGTTCAGTAGAGGCAGAAATTGCCATTTTGAAGCTCATTGGCATCTGAGGAAGAAGTAAAACAGAATGTGCAGAGACATCTCAATCCCAGTATAACTCTGAGCAGCAAGGCATGTAGGGGGAAAAGGCCACTGAGATTTTCAAGTTGATTTAATGTGGGAGTTTTCCTGTTGCCCGTGCACAGGGTTGCACAGCATGAACGTTACTGCTCCCACAATGTAACTGGTGTGAAGCCCAATGGAGCAGCAGCCTGGGCTGTCTCCTGTTCCTGCTGTGCTCATGCAGCAGAAAAAGCCTCACAGCAAAAAAAGGGGTTTGAGTGATGTAGCCTTAAACGCCTCCAGTCCTTCACCCAGGGTGCTGCACCGGGTTGTAGTGGGGTCTAAGTCAATAAGTCAAATTTATACTTGTGTTTAATTTGAATCAAAACATGCTCTCTAGATTTCCACTAGGAATTCTGTGATACCTGATGTGGATGACGAAAGATTGGAAAAGGGGCTCATTTTGAGCTTTTTTATATTTGTCAGTCATGCTGACTAATTCTCCGAAGTTTTTGACAAATACGCTCATAAACGTAGCTGTCTACACAAATGTGGGATCTAAATCTCATCTGCTTGAGATGCTAGCAAAAATATTAATGATCTGAACAGGAGCAGCATTGGCCAGGTAGCTGATCTGTTGCTCTGGGGAGCACATCTCTCAGTGTCTATAATCTACGTACAACTTGCATGTAATGATTTTGCTGCCAGGGCTTTGTGCATTAGGCATATGAAACCAATCAATTTATGTGATGCTGGCAAGAATTCTGGTCTAAATACAGTCACCCAAAAGTGATTTTGCTAGTAAGTGGCTTGTTTCATTCAGGAGGTTTTTAGAGGTGCATTTTAGAGGCATGAATTTATTGTTTGCTCTCTGTACAAACTGCGTTTCAGTTAGGAGGGTTCGGTGGTAAAGCAGTACCAGAAAACTGCCTCTGATAATGATGGATAAAGGTGGTAAGTGGATGAGGTAAAGCACAGGAAGCAATAAAAATGTATTCATTTTCCTCTACTACTAATAAATGAATACAGCCGATGTCCTGTGAAGGCTCCACATGATTCCAGGCCATGAGCTCACTTGGCATCAATCACTGAGCCTTTCTCCATGTTACCGACGTCCGTTGTGGGAAGAAAAATAGCACAGTTAGTCAGCCATCATTCTGCAGGGACTTAGAGCCTGGCTATTCAAGAGGGCAGATATTTTTTAACTGCAATTAAACTATTGGAAGATCTGTAGGAGACAGTTCTTCTGCTGAGTAGCAGATATTTATACAGTAAGAAGCTGTTCACAAACACTCTTAAGTAACTAGCAAAAATAACCTACCCAGTTACTCTCTTGGGACTGCATTTCAGGAGGATTTCAATAATCTCCCATGACAGACTCTAAAATTAACATGACTATCAAGACAGGAATAATGTCCTGTTTCAAATAATGTCCACTTTCCTCCTGAATATAAAACCTAAAGCTGCTGAGAGATAAGGAACACGTGGCTATTATGTAGTAAATCACTTTACTACTGGAAAGATCTTCTTGTTAGGTTTGCAGAGAGGAAATGTTTGTTTAGCTCCTTCAATCTGCAGATGCTGAGTTGTCTTGGAGTGGGAATAGTCATTTCTAGTTCCTTTACAATTTCAAAGAACATTTGATCCAGAAAGGTATTAGAGATAAATTTTCTGAGTTTCAGAGGGTATAGATAATACATCACAGGCGGTAGGAGATACCACTGTTGTTCTCTGAAAGATTAGACAGGGTTATCTTAACATCATCGGGGAATTTTAAAACTGGCATTGAAAAGTATTTGTTCCGTCACTTATGAGGAATATTTGATGAAGCTTGTTTGATTTGATTGTTTCACTACTGTGTGAGCTCGTTTATCTAATTATGGTATTGACCACTTTCTCATTGTATTGAATTTTAATAGTCCCAAGATTAATTAGATGTGCATAAAAAGCAGCTGCAAGAGATGTGAACCTTTTGTTCTGGATTTTTTTTTGTACTATTTTGAGAAGAAAGAGATGAGAGATAACCGAACACAATCAAAATGCAGTCATGCTCTTGGTTAACAACATAATTAGTTAAAATCCGAAAGTTTTGCAAGGAATATCTGCACTTGCTATATAGGGCTCTGGGATAACTAGAAATGCAATTCTGGGGTTTTGCTTTATTATTTACAAATAAGATTGTATGTTTTAAGAGCAAACCCTGTTTCTCTTCAATAGTAAAATAAGCAAATAATAAACAAACAGCCAAACCAAAACCTATGTTGGTTTCATTACTGTTCTGTTAACCCTGAAAAGGGAGGGTTTGGTGTCCACCTGCAGCTGTTTCACAGCTAGCTTTGCTCTAGGGCTTTATATGCAAACCCAGTCCAATGTTTCATAGAGAAATGCAGAGGAAAAGGGGCTTTTTTCCTGAGATTAGAATTTATGTATCTCCGCTCCAAAATTCATTCTGTATAAACTCCTGAATTCTCTTGGTGCGTTTACATGTTTGTGGTGCGTTCCTTACCAGCTTTTCAGCTGTCGGTTTTAACTTATCAAATCCCATTTATTAGCACTGCTGAGAAACATAAAAAATAGTAGAATAGAAAGCTAGCTTTTTGTGTGTGTGCGTGCAAATAAAACTATTAGTTTCAAAGTCTGGAGGAAATCTGGTTCAGCTGTAATTGTTTTCCAAAAGTTTTGATCTTATTTTTTAATGAAAACTATATTGATTATTTTGTTCACTACGCTTTCAGTGTCTGCGTGCGGCGGGGAATAACATGCAGCCGACTCAACATGAGTGATAAAGCGTGATTCGATTTATTAGCCCGAATAGCGCTCATTTATACAGTTCACACTAATTATGCCTACTAGTCAAACTGTGATTGGTTTAAGTCACTAGTTAATCATTTACATAGTCCTCCTACTTGAGATTAGCTAGTTGTGCAACCCCCTCATTCTTACAGGTCTCGGTGTCCCTGCTGTTCTGCTGCTGTCAGCATGACTAACAGTTTCAGCCAAGGCCTGAGGCCTAGTCTTACTAACATACTATTTAGAATTGGCTCTGCCCGTACAAACATTCCCATGATCCATGGCCTTTCTCATTCAGCCATTCTCCAACAAGTGTCCATAAATCCCTAATGTGCATGGAATACTACTTTGCAGAAGTAATTAATGGTATCGATTTCTTCCTTTCACCATTCCTACAGAGTATAAATATGCAAAAGTAAATTCCAGTATGGAAATTATCATACTTGTATTAATAAATGTCTTTCCTGAGAGTAACGTGGGTAAACCACCATCTTCATTGATTCACCTTGCAGATTTGCAAGCCAGAAAAGAAAGTATCACCACATCTCACACCAGGGTTTCCCCAGGGGACAGATCCAGCCCTTTCCAGAGGGACCTGGGCAGGACAGGAGCAAGGATTTGGGCTCAGAAAAAGCCACATGAGTTTGATTCTGTTTTGGTGTTGCTGATACTTTAGTTTGAAGCCTTTTTTTCTATCCCAATGTGCTGAAGTGCAACACAGAGGGCTTGTTCTGTTTATGCTGAATGTTTGATAGCTAGAAATTAACTGTGTTTGCAGCTACCTCTTAGTGGGCTCGTAAAAATTCCTTTTAACTCTACAAGGCCCTTTTGTATGCAGAAATCCTCCAGTGCACCATCTGCTCAGGGCTTGTGGACATCTGCAAGTTACCTCCCTGTGACAGGGATATCTGAGAGCTGTGTGTCTTTAGCATCCATAACTAGCCAAAACCTTTCAAAGCTGCTACAGGTGAGAAAGCGAAAGGGATCCTAGCACAAAATGAATGCATGCTATGAAATAAAATACAGGAACATATTTGCAACTGTTTACCTTCTGCTAAGCTTGTTGCTACTGAATTAATTCTGGAAATGTGATCATTTCATTCTGCTAAAACTGTAATTTCTGTGAGATGTGTTCTTAGAGCTTCAGATTATGGAAAAAACTAACTCCTCTTAATTTATCACCTGCTTTCCAAAAATCTTACTTTGTAATTTTTCTACTGTGCAATCAAAAACCTATTACTGAAGAGACTGTCACTCAAATTTTCCTCTTTCCCTCCTGTCATCTACATGTTGGAAAATGAGCTCTCTGTCAAATGTGCTTGTGGAGTTCACTGGGGCCAATTCTGTTACAGACTTGATCCTACTTTCACAGCTGTAAAGCGTGAGAAAATCCTCTGAATCCACTGCAAATCATCTGATCAGCTGTTATGCAGGCTCCTGATAGGAAAACCAGAATGTAACAATGGTTGGGTGGATTTACAGGCTGCTAAATAGCTTCTTCCTTAAATCGCCATGCTCCTAAAAAAGAAGGTCGTGTAATGCAGGAGCAGAGCTGAGGATGCCCTGACTATAAGGCACTGAAAGGCCATGGTTATACTTTCCTTTCATCAAGCAGAGAGAACGGATCATTTGAGTTCTGTAATCTGTTGCTGTTGATATCTGACCTAATTTCTGAGTGCAGAAATGACTCCGTAGCAATCCCATCTCTTTGATAAAGGCATTGAGTAGAAGTGGGCTGTTGTTGAATGGCCTCTGCCAAGAAGGTCAGCAAGTTCTTAAGAGAAAAAGTTTGATAGATGCTATTAAATGTACAAGGCTTCTGTCTATTGCTTATTGACGGATTCTGAAATGAAACGATTTTCTCTCAAGCTTGAAGGTCATTTCTGATATGTGCCTTGGCATTAAACTCAGGATCACTTCAAATTAAATGCCAAGAGCAGAAATGAAAATTAAAAATGTTCATCTGCTGCAATTACAGAAAACAAACAAATCAATAAAGGAAGCATATTTAATGAGACTCACAAATGTCAGAATGCAACTTCAGGACACATCCACACCCATGGCTGAGTAAGACTTTACTCCATGTGTGCCCATATTGCACAGCTGATAGACAGAGATGAAAATTGAACCTCACTGACACACTTTATCTATTTAAAATAATCGCTTCCAACACATTGCAGGGGAAAGCAAAGTGGATGTATAATTAGACATCTCCCTTGGTAGAAAGCCAGTCTATAGGCTTGGATGTTTTTTTGTTGTTAACATCCCCAATGCCATCTGGAGGTTACACTAACCCCCAAAAGACTTCTGGTGGTAATACAGCTCTAGAGCAGCTTCAACAAGGTTGAACCCTGAGGTTCAATTATCATGCCTGGTGTAATGTCATAACTCATTACTTTTCAGAAATATAAATTTATAATGTAATACAGCAGGCATAAATATTTCTGGCATTTGATGTGGGGGGCGATTAGAACACAATCGGAACAGAGCTGTACTTGGAGTGGCCTTTTTGGAAACATTGATGTGATGCCTGCTCGTTAAGGGAGCAGCCGAGTGCCGGATGTGGTTGATTGCACAGCTTTCTGTCTCTGGGAGGTATTTTTCTCTGATTCTACAAGCTGTAAAAATAGCTTCTGTGAGTGTAGGTTCAGACTCCATGCCACGTTTGCACATTCCATTAGTGAAATAGGAAATTTGCTCTTTACGGTATGGGAGGTAAAATAAGGTTACACTTTTTGCTTTAATGTATATGTATACACTTATGTAGCATACCCTGCAAAGCTTTAACTGGCTTTCGTTCTGTGTGTATACTGTTCACCCCTAAACACCCAGCTATCCTGCAACCCATTACAAGGAAACTACATAATATGCTAAATTTAATCTTATTGTAACCACAGTAACTTCAGAGTTCCCTTGGATCTTGACTCTTTCCCATGAAGATGTGGCCTCAATTTCCATGGTTTTGCAGCTCCATGTAGGTGCTTGTGTGCAGCAGCAAGGGACATGGGACAGACAACCTGAGGGATGGGGTCAGGCATAGTCCAGAATAAGTTACCTGGTTGCAGAGTCTGTAGGGTCTGCACACAACCTTCCTGCCTCTTGTGCTCCTCTGAATATTTTTCTAGCAAGGAGCTTTTGGAGCTGCAGTGTGTGGTATTCATGGGTCAGCTCACCTTCCTTTCAAATGAGACAGGTGACTTGGAAAGCCCTTATCGAGAGTGATAATGCATTCTGAAAGATGGATGGAGAAATTCTCACTATGCATAATGCATGCTCTCCCCCAAGGACAAAGCTGAAAGTAGTTCTGTAGGATGTTAATGATGGAGATGAGATGGAAATTCCCACTTTAAATTCAGATCCAGGGTGCCATTTAGCATCTGGTAAGCCCTGAAAGCTGGAAGGCTGAGGTTTCCTGGTGGATGCTATGCTGAGTGTTACCAGGGTGGGCTTTTGGGGAAGGATGGCTATAATGCAGTGTTTCAGAGAGGTGAGTGTCTCTATTCAACCCTCACAGGACCTGGGACCTTCCTAGAGCTGCTAAAGCATTCTGGTGATGTTGTTGTAATCTGAGGCCAAGTACCACTTGTGCAAGGGGGAGATGGCAATGGCTCCACATCTGTGCTCCTTCACCAAAACCACTAAGGACACACTCGACAGTCCCTGGGGACAATTCCTAGCATCAGGTGACAGAGTTTGGCCACTGGACTGAGGATATTGCATTTGAAAGGTTATAAATCAGGGCAGGAGCAAAGGAGACTATGGGAAAAGGTCTGAGAGGGCTAGTACATAAATGGGCTCACTTTTGGGGGGTGTGCATGGACCTAGCACCAGCACCTGAGGCTTGTGACATGCTCCAGGGTCCATCATTTGAGACTCTGCTTTCAAAAGAACACAGCTTATAGTGCACTAAAAATACTTAGGGAAGGAGTGCTTATTCAGAGTCTTTTTGACAAATGTGCTCCTTCTGTTCAACGGTGTGTCTCGGCTATGCACGCTGGTGTTCAGCAGCTGTAAGAGGCTGTATCCGAGATCTTCTCTGATTTATCAAAACCTACCCGCCTCTTGTGGGCAGAACTTGCAAAAGGGTTCCTTAAAGCAAAGAATCTCACTATAGATGTCTATGTGTCCAAATACATTTAGGACTACTTTCATCCACATATAGTAGGTATGAATTCATCCCCAATATGTGATCTATAGAAAACAAAGAACCCTTACATACATTTGCTTTCTCTGTAAGATAGTTGTCCAGTGTAGCTCTACACCGTCCTGAAAAACCTAGGCTATCTTCTTCTGAATAACATTTAATTAGTTGCCACTAGGGACAGAAGATGTTTTGGTTTGGGTTGGGTTTTTTGCCCTTAATTTCCCCATGCATATGGGTATTTGAACAGAAGCAGTTGTGTATATTTTACTGAATTGCTGACAAACCTTTGTCTGCAACACTTTAGTATATGTGAGATTCACAGAAAACAGATTAACTGTGGGGCTGTGGAACAGGTTATCAAATGGTCAGTAGAGTCTCCAACATTATTCTGGACTGGCAATCCTGCCTGGTGTGGATATTTGTTTGGGTGATGAAACAGAGGAATGACGCACTAGCATTTGATGTGTGAGTGTGCATTTGTGGCACTGCATGGCTCCTGCCTGCAGTGATGCTAAACCAGTATTTTTTAAGATTGTATTAGCACAGGTGACCATACAAACAGGCCTTCCTGCTGGTGACGTGGGCTCTGGTTGTTCCCTGGGTATACAAAACCCCTGGGACCCCTCCCAGGAGGATATGTAGAATGTGGCACAAGCTTTTGGCACTGGAAAGAAAAGGAAGGCAAGAGCCTGCAGGTCAGCTATGAAATGCTGGGTTTGCACTGCAGCAATGAAGATCATAATCAGATATCTGGAAAAATTTCCTAGTGGGCAGTGTAGTGAAGTACTTGAATAGTTTGAGGAGGTAGTTAAGGACAGATGAGGTATCTCTCATAGGCAGAGGTCTAGCTGATCCTGCCTGAGGCAAAAAATTGTATGAGCTGGACTTGTGAGGTACCTTCCAGCCTTGTTTCCTGTGATTCTGCAAATCTGTCGTTTTGGTTCACATGGCATTGCCCGATGCGCTCTGATGGTTCTTGGCCTCCACGGGCCCCTGCGCTGTGCTCAACACTGGAGCATCTGAGAACTCAGCACCACGTGCCACAGCCCTCGGGCACTGCTCAGGTCAGAGATGGCTTGTAAGAGTAAATCCAGGAGGAATTTGCCCTGCAAAAAACATGTCCAAAACTGAGTAGTGCGGCGGCACCGTGTCCCTCAGCAGAAGAGTAAGTACCTGGCCTTGCGGTGCCTGTGCAGCTGTGCAAGGTGAGGGGATTTGTCACTGCACTGAGCTACATGAGGGCTGGCACTCTCCAGCTCACCTAGAGGGATGTGTTTGAACACAGTGGATGGGACAGCATCTTTCTTATCCTACACCCAGAGAGCACCTGCGCAGGGCAAAAGTGCACAATGAGATGCAGTAGCTTGTTTTCGGAAAAACTACAGGAGCCACAGACTTTCTACCACTCTTCACACTCAGTCACAAGGATGAACAACTCTACTTTGGAGTCAGCTTTTATCCTCAGAGGTGCTTGTCACCTTGTGAGTGGAACAGCTGATTTACTCCCACATAAGCATATGACTCTACGTGCCACAAAGTATCAATAAGCAGTAATTAGCCCAGTTCAGGTGCAGTGGCTTTAGTCTGACTCCAAGGCCCATTTTCTTCATCCCTTAGAAATTCTGTTCATGTCACTGAGACTCCAAGTCACTTGACACATGGCACGTTGCAGCAGCCTCATCAAAATGGAGATTTGCTCCAAAATCCACTGTAGTTGCCTGCAATGTGGAGCTAGTCATTCTCCTTGTATCACCACAGGTTAGAAAGCCTTTTGCTTGTCTTCATAACTTATACTGCAACAGAAATACAAATCTTCATTCGTGGAAAGAGAAGTTGTATTGTGTTACTAAGTAATGCTGCATATGTGGTTGGAGTGTAATACGAGAAAACTGCTATTTCCAGGCTGCTTGGATCCAAGATTCTGATCCATTGTTGTCAGAAAGAAAAGACTTGTGTAGAAACTGAAATCTGCCACCAGATGCTTTCCAAACAGTCAGATCTGTGACTTGGGTCAGGGCTGGATGCTGTTCCGTTCTTTGCTCTTGTTCTGGTGTCTCTCTTTGTGGATTTCAAGGTGCAGATGTAATCTGCTGTTGCTGGCACCTAGATTCAATTTTACCTCCTATGAAATACAGATTTCATAAAATGCTTCAGGACTTCTCTGAGCTCTTTCAATTTTCTTAAATCAGTTTTGAAAAAATATTTTACTTTCTTCAGTCAGTCAATTTGCTTGACTTTTTGACCTTTAAATTCAATCTGTTATATCCAAATTAGTTGGCACAGAACTAGAAATACAATACTAGAAACTCAGCTGCCTTACAGAAGCAATGGCAAAATCCCACTTGCAGTACAAATCTGGAGCAAATTTAGTGGCTTTAGACCAGATCTGAACTGAAAGCAAAAGGAGGTTGTTTATTTTGATGCCAAATTATATATAAATGCTGTACAAATTGTGTCCTTGCAGAATATCACTCTTTCTACACACAAATATTTATGTGATGAACAGACTATATAGCAGAGTTACTGTGGCACTGAACAGTCAGGCATTTGTACTGGAACTGCTATGCAGCTTGCTGATATTTTAAAAGATGCTGCACTTTTGAGTCTTTGCATATCATCTTTTTTGTATGGAAAATTTGCTATTTTTCTACATAGTTATAAATGTACCCATAAAGTATCTGCAAGACCATATTAATTAAATATATAATTAATGAAACATTATGCAATTTAAAGTTGTGTTCAAACTGCAAGTGATGAGATATTGCACTTCAATGCTACTTTCATTACAGATATTACAAGCAAAACATTGGTATCTACCAGTGAAAAGCCCTTGGCTACCTACTGGGAGAGGGGCTGTGAATTTTATTGTCCATCTAATTACTTGGCTGAAGATTCTGAGATTTAAAATCCCATTTCCCACCCCAGTAGGGACGTTAGCTATTGTTGCCTGGCCCGAATCCAAGCCAAAGAGTGAGTTTCTGCATACAAACCTGCCCCTGCTGCTGCACCTGAGTATCCTTCTTGAGGGTTTGCCCTGAAAATATTATATATGTTACATGTTTTGCTCTCTGCTCTGCAGGCAAGTGATGTGACAGAGTACCTAAGCAACGTGGAATGTGATGTTTTGCCAGTCCTCCAGAGCCTCTGCCAAGGGACACTGGTAGGTGCAGACTGGTGGCCTGAGAACCTCTTACCTCCACCAAGCCATTATCCCACTTTTCTGGTCAGTGGGAGTCAAAATGAACCTGGTGTGTAAAGGCAGGATGCAGCTACAATCCTTCCGTGAGTCACCCTATTGTCCAAAAACAAAATTAAGATTCTTTAGAAAAGCTCTGCCAGAACTGATGGATGACGCATGTTGCAGGGTGAACCCCTTATATGTTATTGAGACCAAACCTTTGCACTGTTGTAAACCACATTTATCAACAAGTGATTTTGAGCTTGAAGACAAAATTTTAATGTGTGAAATGGTAGTGTCACGTGTATGAGTATTGTATGAACAGCTCAGCACCAGCCCCATGGAGGATCCTTTGACATTGTTTAAACCTCCAGGTCTTGCCAGGCTCCTTTTTCTCCAGAGCAGGGACAGCCTCCATCTTTTACCCAAAACATCCATCAGTGTTCGAAGAAGTGAGAAAGATCCAAATTGCTACTGGCAGGGCACAGGAGCTGAATTGTGCTTAATGGGCTTCAGAGCTCCTCCTCCGACTCCATCCATGGACCAAGTGATGCACCCACATGGGGAGACCTGCTGGGAGTGATGCTTTCCCTGCCTTAGCGCTCCTTGAGTTCAGGGCAGGGCTCACTGCTCGTCTCTTATCATCAAGGCAGATCTATAGGATTCACTATGTAGAGCAGCACAAAATTCCCAGAAATGCAAAGCTAATTTATTTTGCTTTTTTTGCCTGCGTGTGATGCATTTAAATTGTAGGGACCTGGAAGCCCCACCACAAGGTCTGCAGCTACCCTGCTGATTTACAAAGAAGTAAAAAAAATAGTGAACTGGGCAAAACAAAAGATGAGACAATATTTTAGATTTTTCCCTCCAAAACAGTAGTAATTTATTGAACATTTAAAGCTCCTAATTAAGTGTATAAAACAATAAATCCTCTCTCTTTTAATAAGTTTTCTAGAGCAAAGCAAAGGTGTTAAGTCAGTCAGGCATTCTTCAGAGGATTAAGGCAAATTGTATAAGATATATTTAATTCAATTAATCTTTCCTGATAGGTTCTAAATCATGTCATCAATCTATTTGATTCCACAGGCATAATCCTCAACATGCAGCTGCCTTGCACAACAAGCCAGGGAGACACTCGGTTGCATTCAAGGGAAATAAACTTAATTATAAACACATCATAGAGTTGAACATCTCCTGAATTTGGAATTCAATGTCTTGTCAGCCTTCCAGCTGAGAACACCATCAAACTTTCATAAGGAAGCAAACTCTCCTGAATTTATTCATACTGGCAAGCACCTTAACCAGGGGAAAGATTTAAAACTACATTTTATTGTTTTATCATTTTAAAACTTAAAGCTACTTTTGTCTTTAGTAGAGTTATCCACAGTGTTAACTAATGCCAGGACTATAGTTATTAGAGCTTGTCAGAAAAGGAAGAAATACAAAAATCTACCTGGTCCAGATGGCTACAGCATCACAGTCAAAATACTGAGGGCTGCAGAGGGACTGGAGGTGTGAGGGGGTGCAACAATCCATTGACAGCCCAGAAATTCAGTCTCTTACTCCACTTAAAACCTGGTGGCTCCTTTTTGTGCTGTTTGTTAGCAATTCTACCAAAGACCTTAAATGTGGGCCTGATGCCACCGTGATCACTGTGACTTGGTAAGTTGAGGTATACAGGGGCCGGCAGTCACCCAGTAGCTGGGACGTGGCAAGCGAAGAGGGACAAGCACCCCGCAACAAGGAACTTCGGGCTCTGCTGGGCATGAAGAAGCCAAGCTCTGATACAGCCCTTGCTGACCAGCAGAATCCTGTTAGCACTAATTAAGCACTTCATAGGGCATCTGGATTTATTAGAACATGAATAATTCTGTTTTCCTCTTTTGTTGACTTGTTATTACAACTCACTATTGTCTCCTCAGCAATGCAGATGCTCAGTTCTTTCTGGGTTCCTTTAAGAGCAATGATTGACAGGGTTTTTTACTGCATGATTTTTTTTTAGCATAACCCCAGATTATGCTACTTATTCCATAATTTTTATATATAAACATATGTTTTCAAGGAATTTTATGCTTTGGAAATTCTATGAAAAAGGGGAAAAAAAAAAGAAATCCCTGACACATCCCCTTCCAACATTTATTCACAGTGTTCCACTTAGGGAGTCAAAATTAGTTTTCATTATGAAATGTGAGGTGAAGTGTTTTCATGGCTCCTCAAGTGTTAAAGTGAGAGTCCAGGCAGTGAGCAGCAAAGGTGTCAGAGAAAGAGCAGCTGTGAGGAGCTCACAGAGGCTGAGCAAGGGGTTTTATTGTTCTCAAAAGAAGGCATCTGTATTAGTGTGTTATATATCATAAATGTATAATGGGGGAAAACTGTTCTGCTAATAGCTTCATTTAGTTCAGAATAAATTTTTAATCTTCACTTTTTTGCAAGCTTAATTATTAAAGCCAGTTTCACACTAGTTGGGGTGTTTTACACTAGCTTTGACCCTTCTTGGGGAGGTAATACGTATTTATTTATGTGACAGTTTTCCAGTGACCTGCCAGCTCCCATCTACCAATTTAACTTCTTCCACCTTCCAGGATTTGCATTTAGCTTGTTGTTTCTAACGTTACAAGAATAAATTGGTGGCTTTATAACCAAACAAAAGTTGTCCTGGTCTCCAGGGCTTGCGGTTGCCTCTACATTGCCCTTTTTTTGATGCCTGAGTGGGACATATTGGTTTGGGTTTGTATTTTCTTTTCCTCAGCTGTTCTGCAGACTGGTTTGTTGTGTGTTATCGTGCGCTGAGACTGAGAAATTCTGAGCTGAGAAACAAGAGATCAGATGTTTTCCTCTTGCCAGGGAGATGCTGTGAAGCAGATGCTGGGGAAAAAGCAGAGGTTGCTCGCTGGGGCTGGCAGGGCTCAGCCCCAAGTCCTGGGGAAGTGCTGGGTCACTGGTGGGGGGCTGCACCCTCCTGCACACGGGTGGGGACGTGGCAGCTCCACTGCATTGCATGCAATAACCCCACCGTGCCTATGGCACTACTCCTGCTACAGAGAAAAGCTGTGAAGCTCTAAACACAAGCAAGCACAGAAGCCCAGGGTCAAATCTCTTGGAAGGAAAAGGCCATATTTTCTCTGGTGTGTAATACCTGCTACATCACTTTCCCATACAGCCTACTGAACATTTTCTTTTTGTATTATCTTTTAATTTAGGTTGTGACTGCTTTTTCTAAGTGCCCTTTAACTATGCTTATAATGCAGAGGAAAAATAAGAACTAGTGAGCGGTAACTATCTGTTCATGCATGAACAAGAAAATCAGTTTAAGTCAGAAGAAAGGAGAGCCCAAGCACTGCTTATTGGCTTTGCTTAATATGTAGCATTAGGCAGGCACAGTTATTTCACCTGATATTTTATTAATAGTTTCCCCATGCTTGCCTGGGATTGATGCAAGGCAGGTGGAGGAGAGCAGAAACTCGCCTGCGTGTGCTGCCCACGCCGCAGAGGAGAGGCACCCGTAGTTGCTGTGCTGTGTGAGGAGCCATCATTTTTAGATGACAGCTTCATCTGTGCAAGATTTGCATTTATCTCAGGTAACCCTGAGACAACTCACCAGCAAATTCAGCTGCTTCTTATTTCTACCTTTGTTTTTACTCACTTGGCAGCTTCTCAGGAAGAGTTAACTTTTCACTGATGAAACACTCAGCAATATTAATAATACTTTTTGTTAAAGGTTCTAGAAAAATTTTTGTTACTCAAATCCTAGGGTATTTTTTATTTAGCAGAAACTAGATACTACTAATAAAAACTAGATGCCAGGTATTTTGGTGGTGCTTTGAAAGAGTTTTCATAAGCATGTCGCTAAATCTGTATAAATATTTTCCTAATTTTTCTATTGCAATTAATACAGAATATTTTTCCAAACTGTAGCTGATGCCTTCCCTGTTGTAAGTGCATAAAGCTAAGCATAGAGCTTATATCAAGGTAAATCACTGCTGCCTGTGATCAACCTCTTAGACTATAATCTGTTTATCTTGAAAACAACAAGGATGAGCAGGCAGATCTTCCCACAGATGGTAAGATACCGTCTGACAGTGCAGAAGTAAGTGACCACGGCTGTTGGGGACACGTGTGCCAGGACATGGCCCAGAAACTGGACACTGACCACTGCTGCAGGCCACCATATCCCACGGAGCAGCAGCATGATGGGCTCCTCATGCACCATCCTGTAATCTGCGGGGAGGAAAGCAGAGCTATCACGAGGGACTTCACTCTGACTGACACATGGAGGTCTCAGGCTGTCAGCGCTAAAACGTCCTTGAAATATTTTGTAATTACAGATGACAATCTACTCACTCAAAAAATGTTGTATTTGGCACAGAAGAAGTCTGTATTTGACCTTCTCCTGATAGGGAAAAAGGAAAGATATGTTTTGAAGAACTGAGAATGAGCTATTTGCCTGGGTGCAATTAATTCTGGCAGGACTACACTGCCAAGGCCATCTTTACTTGCCTTCATGGTGGACGGTGATTTGGTAACTGTACGTTCTGTAGTGTAATGGACCAAGTACAAGAAGATTCAGTGAAGACTGAAGTTAGTTCAAACTGGAAGAAAAACGAACAACAAAAAAACAAACCATGCTTTTTCCGGAGTGAGGAAAATGAACTCTGAGAACAATTTGCAGTAGAGTTGTGGTCAAGATGTTATTACAGGAAATTTTCCCAAACACAAGCAGATGTGTCTCTCTAAAATCTCTGCTCTGGCTCCCACAGCGACTGGACTGGCAGCAGGAGTTAAAGTGGGGCAGCACTGCGGACAGCCTGGGCATGGTGTGGAGAGGGATAATCACAGCGGCTCCCTCCACCCTGGCAATTGCTGAAGCTCTGAAAATATCCACCCAAGTGAGTATTTCACTCTCTCCTGCTTTTCCTTGTTTGCATTTAAAACAATGTATTTAGGCACAGTGATATGGCATGGCAAAAGCTTCTTTGGGCAGAAATGATGTTGAGAAATGAGCTGTAACAGAAGGGAAAATGTTTTCCTGATGCTTCTTTGCACCATGCAGTCCCTGAGAGGGTCTGTTCCCCTCTTGGTGGTGGGCTTATTTGAGGTGACAGATCTGGATTACAGCATCGTCTTTGTGGGTGGTGGGTGCCTCACAGCCACTTGTGCTGGGCATGTGTACTCTGGAAGTGCCTGGAGGACAAGGCTGCATCCCCTCCTATTTTGAGGTCACCCAGAGCCAAGGGAAATCCCATCAGGCCCTGAGTTGTGGCGTGTGCCTGGAACAGTTCTGGCACCCAAACAGGACGGGTTCTAAGGCTTCATTTTCAAGGTAAATTCTTCAAGTTATTTTACAGAGTGTAGGGGAGAAATGTGGCCTTCCAGCCTCCAGCACTTGACTGGGGTGAGATTTCACATACTGGGGGAGGGTGAGGGTCAGATCAGCTAATCAAGGTTAAATTAGAACTAGGTGACAAGTGTTCCAGTTTTGGTGGCGTTGCAGTTAGTCGCAGCAGCAGAATTTTGACCCTTCATTTGGAGGAAAATGGGAGGTTTTGTCTTCAAGATTCACTTTGCTTTACTTGGTTAATACACCGAAGTCAGAATGTTCAGTGCGTTTTTATGTATTTGCTTGTGCTTTAATTATTGTTAACAGCCCTGCACTTTACGTGATGTAACAATACCGCTCTCCTTGAGTTTATCTCTGCTCTCATGGAGATAGCAGCACGCCAATTGGTGTCTCTACTGGTAACTGCTGCTTCAAAAAGGGTGAGAAATCTGTCTTTTGAAGTGCTTCAAAGTACACAGGCAGACCTGATCTCTTCAGTGTGTGTTTATCAGGAAACTGCACTAGAGAGAAAACCCAAGGAGAGAAGGCCACCAAGCTGGGGAGTGGGCTTTGGTGGAGGTAGAAGAAAAAAAAAGATGGAAAAAAGGCATTTCAGGCATGGACGCACATCTGGATGAAAGACACTGTTACTCAGCTTATTCAAGAGGATCAATGCTTCCAAAATATCAATGTAGCTCTGTGCAGAGGGGAGTTTCTAATGGCTTTAATGCTGGTCATCTCCAACTCTGTATCCTTAGAGGAGTCCGCAGGGGCGGTGGCACACGTTATGCTATTTCTGGTAGGGACATAACATTGTTTTACTGGGCAACCTGGTAGGCAGGTTAGCCAGTGCAGCTGTGCTCCTGCTACGGAGGGTAGGAAAGGTAACTCCTCCACTAAGGAGTCAGAGCAGGACTGGTTAGATAAGCCACCCTGTAAAGGGTGCCAGGCCCTACCTCACAAGGCCCTGAGAAAAATACAAATAGCTCTTCTGCAGACAGAGTCAGCAAAACCTGTGGTGTCACCACATAATGGATTACAGCCACACTCCTGGAGACAGTCACACCACTGCACACTGAGTCATCTGCAAGGAAACTGCTGGCCAGTCTGGATGGGGAGGAGGAGAGGCATAAATACACCTAAAAGGCTTTCCTCTGTGAAAACAGTCACCAGTAAACACTTGTTTTTTAGCAAGAGTCAAGTGCAATCTATTCATATTCTTCTGCATTAAATTAACATGACAGATTAGCTTACAGCAACGGATCATTGCGGGGGAAGATGTCTGGAACAACTTGCTGGGAGCCAAGTTTTCTGAAAGTCCTGCAAAAGGCTGTGCTTTGACCAGTAAAAGGCTGTCCTTTGACCAGTTTTGAGTGGGGTCCTGTTTGCCTGTGACATTTTAGCCTGAAGATATCACACAGTTGAATCCTTGTCCTCCATTCTCCATCCTAGTGATCTCAGGGCAAGAGAAGACATGTAAATCAACTCCTACCCACTCCCAATGTATAATGTGATTATTCCTCTGCCTGATAAGCAGCTGAGAAGTAGAAAAGAGAGAAAATAGAAAGAGGTGTGTGCAAAGGAAATGATGCTTCTGAGATATAACTGAGAAGTGCTGGTTTCAGGGCAGAGCTTTGTACTGAGATGATTACTAGTGGTGCAGCAGGGATGGAGAATCAGCTGTGAAGGCAGTAGATTTTCCAGCTGATGGAGGCTATAATTAAGCATAGCACCTGCAAGGAGAGGCTGCCTGAAGAGGCTTCCAAAAATACTTTCCACAAAAAGGCTTTCCCTCCCACTGGGCAGGAGATCTCTCCTCAGCTCCCCTTGCGAGTAAGCCTGGCTCTGAGCAGACTGGGGAGCAGAGAGGGACTGGGGGAGCCCAGGCCCCGTCACTGGTACCTCAACACTGCCCCAGCATGGGGTGATGTTGAAGTCCATCCTCCTGGTCTCCTTTTCTGCTCCACCTTAACAAGTCTTAGCAAGTCCTAGCAAGCAAGCAGCTCTGTTTTCATCTCATTGGAAAGTGACAGTGTAGAGTGCTCTACTGTGATTATGGTCCTTTCCACTCCTCACCACCTCTGGAAGTGGATCTCTATTAGCATTATTGTCAGTCATAATGAATTCATTTCCATTCTCATCACTAAAACAATTTTAGTTCCTGATAAGTCACATTATTTTCACTTGTTCTGAGAGCTAATTGATTCTCTCTATTTTTCCCAGGAGCAGGAAAAGCATCACTCGCTGCTGAGCAGAAGCTTTTGCCACTCTCAGGCCTGCTCTTCCTCTCTCCTATCTTTTCCAATCAGTTAGGGCAAGATGAAGACACTGTTCCTCCATCTCAAGTGCAAGTTTCCTCTCTGCACAGCTCTGAGGGGCTGGTAGGAGGAGACATGGGGAGGTGACTTTTTTTTTGGTGTCCTCCAAGTGCTGCCAGTCCCTGCTCAAAACACAGAGGAGGAGTAAAAATCCTCCCCCGCCCCAGTCAGACACTTGCTGTTCTTTGCTTAGAAAGTCATCACATGCAAGTATGGGAGGAGGAAAGTGAAGACAGGTCAGAGATGTTGCCCTGGGCAGCCAACTTTGCAAATAATCATGTCTCTTGGTAGGAGAAAGAATGGTTTTTACTGTTGGATGTCTGTGTTTAGGAAAATGGTCTGGTTTCCTTATAACTCTTCTTTATGCTTCTAAGTCCTTAAGCAGCTTGAAAATGTATAGATATATAGAACATAAAAGTGTCTTTTTGCTTGTTTTCTATAGAAGCAGCATAAGCCCTCAGTTTCCCTTTTCAGCTGTAAGGCTCAGAAAAGCCAGTCCTGTGGTACAACCTCTTAAGGGAAAAGGCTGGAATCATATCCAAGGTTTTAATATTTGTCAGACAATGGTTTCTTATTTTTGTGTCAAAGAATAGGACAGAAATAAAAGGAGGGGCACATTTCTTTTAAAATCTAAGGGACGATATGTTGAATTTTATATTTCTATAGCAACATACACATTGGTAATATGCACACAAGGAGCTGAAAAACAATTATAGCAATCTAATGTTAGAGACAAAAAGTAAGGCAAAGCAGGGGAATCAAGCGTGTAATTTGCTCATTGTTCGTTTATCAGACTCAACATGAATATTTTTGTATCTGAAACTTGGACTCAGGGGAGTTGCATCATGCAGTCATGAAGCCCTTCTTAAAAAAGAGCTTTTTACACTAAAAAAAACCAAACAATAACAACAACAGCATTCGTCTAAGAGATCACAGCTGAAGAAAAGCACTTTTATTTCCAGGAATAAAACTGGTTAAGAGAATTAGTGGCTGTCTGCGGCATCAAGCTGTGTGTGATAATGAGACGTGTTACAAAATAATGTCATTAATTCATGTGTTATTCTAACACATACCACTCCAGTTAATGTACAAATCCAAAATCCCTCAGTGCAGTATACACTGACCTCCTCATTAAAGTGTCTAATGGCATGAAGCCTGGTTTGCATGTATCTGCTGTCTAGTGCTCCAGATCAGGAATAATTATAGGGCAACATTTCTGTTCCTGAGCTAAGAGGCAGAAGTATTTCTGTCACCATAAAATAAGACTTTCCTCATGCCTCGTTCTGTCCCATGTGCTGTCCCATAACACATCCACTTTTCTTTATTCACCATTTTTCTAACAGACCTCTTTAGAAGTGAACATTCTTCTGGAAAGTGCTTGGAGAGAGCAGTTATCTTTGACATGGTGCGGAATTTTCAGCAAATGCATCTTGCCTGGCTTCTCTCAGGGTGCTCTGGGATGTCAGAGCCACAGACGTGTCTACAGTTCAGCAGCAACCAAAGGAAACCACTGTTGCAACCAACAAACGGGTCTTTTTTTCCTCTGTCAGCGTCACATGCAGCCTAGGTGATATTTGTCCTGTTTCCGTAGTAAGAAAGAGAATGAGCTGGGTGTTTTCAACAGGTGAGCAAACTACCTCTCTGCAGTATTATGACTTTGTTGGTGACAGTTTCCATGTTATTCATGTCCTCTTTCTCAGTCTTGGAGTAAGCACAATTTCATTATCTCCAAAGATACGGTTTAAATTGCTCATCTTGTTAATAAATTAAACCCTGATAATAATGGGCTTGTCTAAAAAATCTAGTAAAGATGCTTCTGCTTTGATGGGGATTGTCTAATTGTAAAAGTAATATTTATAATGTGCTTGCAGAAACTGTGATCCACAGGAGTGGCTTGTCTGGAGACCAAAGGTCCTCTCTGCCTCTCTACCTTCCACAGCCAGAGTACAACCTCTTGATGGGAAAGGAGCTACTGGTTTAAATATAGGAACCATTGAAGCAGTGGTCATTTCATCAAGTGATTCAGGTGGTTTTTGGTTGAAGATCTCCTTTCCCACTCCTCATGCCTTTCCCAGCTGATCTGATCTCATCAGGCACAATACTGCCTGTGGGACAAGATGCCCTGTGGAGCAGAGATGGTGCAGCCCCACTGCCCACCTATGTCATGGAGATACAGTCTGGTTTTGTTTGGTTGTTTTTTTAACAGGGACATTGCTGATTTTGGTGTTGCTGGAGTGCATCTGCACTGTAGCAAAGAATGGGGCTGTGTCAGACAGGTTGTGCTGCTCAGCCCTCTTTATTGTAAAATATTCACAGGAGCCAGAGCTGAAGTGGAGCAGGAGACTTGTGCTGTGTGTCCCTGTGGCTGCACTGCTGCAATTCAGCTGTGGCTTGGAAAACCCCATTCAGAATGAACTCTGATTAGCCTGGGTATCACTTAAAAGAGCTATTTAGAATACAGGCATGTGTATGTGTTGGAGCAATAGGATGAAAAACAGTATGTGGGATGAGTGCTGCCTACAGCTTATCTACATTTTGGGGTATTTCATTCCTTAAGGCATCTTCCTGAAGGTTAAACCATGGAACAAGAACGATCTGAAGGACTCACAAGAACTGAGGTTAATCCTTGCCAATGACTTTTCTGGCACTGAACACTGCATCCATTGCAACAGAGATCACAGGCTGTTCCTGCAGCATCACAGAGACAGTCTTAAACTCCCCCGCACTAAGGGACTGTTCCGTTAGAGAACAGCTACTGAAAAACCTAATCCTGCAATTACCCAGTCACAGAAACACGTCAGCATTTGCTTGCAAAGAAACAGAAGGGTCAAGCCCATGTTGGAAAATCTCCCTGTCTGGGGTTTGGTGTGGGGCAGGATTCCGCTCCGAGACTGCTTGGCAAGCCCAAATGCCCTGGAATCATGATATTGACTTACAAGTCATGAGATTTAGAAAGTAATATAGCTGATGTGGGTTTTTTTACCTTCTAGGATTTAAGTCTTCAGAGTGCACATATTCAGGCTTTACTCTGAGCCTTTCAGGGAAGCAAAGAAGACTCTGAGATCCCCTTGTAATCACCTGCCTCTGGGAGTTGCAGCTCCACAGACAGTACCAGCTATCAGAATTGCTGGTGAAATCACAGGGGTTCAGAGCTGGTTTATCCACTGTGACAGGTAATGTGCTCGCTGTAGTGACTGAGAAGTGTTACTGCTGTTGTGCAAGTATATTCTGTATAATTCCATGTACATACGTTCAAAAAAAAGAAGACAGAAATCTGTGGCAGAAATGTGGAGAATAGGGGTCCAGGTGGCCTATTTGGGTACCTCCAGGACTAGGGGGTGATCAGGGCAAATGGAGAAAAGAGTGAGCTGAACTGTGGTTTTGGGTTGAAGAGCCAAAAGCCAACCCGAGTGGGTCCTTCAAAAGCAGCCCAGAGTTGCAAAGAGCTAATGTCTACAGAAGATCTATGGATACATCATTATGAAAAATTATTCCATTTTAAATCTATAATAAAATAATCCGGGTTTGTAATATGATGCTGCTGGCTAGACAACACTGGCTTGTGATGTCTGTATAGGTGTTTCTTGTTCAGTTTCTGCAAGATTGGAATGAAGTTTGTTCATCAGGCTAGGGACTAATGCCAGAAGAACTGATTTGATTCCTGGTATGTCCTCGGCACTTCCTCCTAGGTAAGACATTTTGCTTTTCATTGTTCATAACCTGGTCGTGAGGATAGTGGACTTTATCTTCATGACAGCCATGGGTCTGCCTTAGTCCTCCGCTATTGCTGCATGAGCTGCTGGTTCTGGAAGTGGTATAAAACACATATAGTTTTTCTGGAAGAAATTTAAAATGGTGCTTTTATATGGGTATATGTCACACACCAGCTGGCTTTTAAATATAACTTTAATGCCTAAAAAATGCTATAATCACCTTCACACTTGCTTAATAGCATCTTTTTAAACTGAATTACTGACATTATATATTACATTCTTCCCCTACAGTAAATGGTCTCTTCCTGCTGTATTTTACTACTTCTTGTAAATTCATTTGAGCAGTATATTTTGCTTTTCAGCATGGTACCCTGAGTTACTTTTTCTGTCCAGGATAAATTGAGATAAATTTTGCCTGTGCCTGAGTTTTGTTCATGGCATCCATCTTTGCCCATGAAAAGTTA
Source organism: Patagioenas fasciata (assembly GCF_037038585.1). Lineage (NCBI taxonomy): Eukaryota > Metazoa > Chordata > Aves > Columbiformes > Columbidae > Patagioenas > Patagioenas fasciata. Next base: position 20,114,788 of record NC_092530.1, read on the forward strand.
CAGCTGGAGTTGAACAGGGCTTGAGAAATGATAATATCATACTGCAGAAAGTTACAGATCACGAATCGGCAGTCAAGCTGTGTACAGAAGGCTCATTGAAGCAGCCAGGAGTTTAATAGTAAGTGAAAAACATAAAGAAAAGTGATATATTCTCTAATGTCTATCCTGATAAAGTAATAAGTACAAGAAAATGACACTAGTTGTTTACCATGACACCATAAAATTATACAGTAGCATATCAGCCCAGGCACTGTTCTTTGTCTCTAGTTACCATTTTTGCCATTGGAGATTGTTAGATTTATGGCTAGAGCTATAGAGAAGTGAATCGGGGGGTGGGGAGGGGAAGGGAGGAGACTTCAAATAAAAGAGATCTCCATCCTTCTGCTGACAATTCCATGCTCCCAAGACTTAGGGAATCTCATAGCTGTGGTGCCTGTGTTGTCAAATTGAATAAAAGGTACTGATGAAAGGGCAGGTCTGTGTGTTGGAGGGGACCAGGGCACTTATGAAAGGAGATGCTTGGGCTCTGCTGGGCCATCTCTGTTGGCTAGCCACAGTAAAACCTCTGAAGTTGATTCCATCCACACATGCTACTGAAAAGAGAGGAACATTTTCTCTGGACATTTTATCACTATGTAAGTAGGATCAATTGATTTTTAGATCATGGGGCTGAGAGTTGAAAGCCAGATGGAATGAATTTGGTTTAACTTCTCTATTTAGATAGCTCATGGTGTTTGAATACTTGTACTTGCCTTTTTATTAGCTCACCCATGTTAGCGATTTGTGTGTCTATAGCTCATATCTTTGAAAAAAAATATAAGCAGGTGGCATGTAGGACTACAAATAGGTATGAGTCGATGTCTGATATAGAGAAAGTCAATGTTATGGCCTCCTAACCCAAGCAGGGCACAAAAACCTCAGTTTGTCACTGGAACACTTTGCTGTTCTCACTGGCCCTTCTCACTGCTGTTTTCTCCCATGGCCAGTGTCTTCTGGGATGCCAAGAGCACCAGGATCACCACTGTGCTTTTGTTGTCTTGTAATGACCCTGCACACTGCTATAATAGCTAAGCTGTGAAGGGCAAGGTCACCTCTGATACTTGCAAAGCCAATTAGGACTTACAGAGCACTAAACTCAGATTTCTTCAAGCCATTTCATTTTATTGATCAGACACATTTTTATTTCCAGATAGCTCACTCTTGGGAACCATCCAGGTTTCATAGTGCGAAGGACTGTGTAAAATGTAATGATTCAGCACTCCCAATGTGGCTGTCTGTGGATTTTGTTAACCTTGCAAGCTACATTTAAGATGCAAGATAAGCCTTGAAGAGCACCATCATATATCCAATGCTCTTCTGAAAGATTTCTTCAATTTGCATTTCCCTCTTGTCCTCTTTAAAAGCAGAAAAAAAATCCTTCAGCTCTTTCTCAGTTAAATCTTAGGATTTTACTGAAGGGGAGATTCCCAGCATGTAAGAGAGTTCAGCACATGCACCGATGCTTTACTAGCTCTTCTTCCAAAACATTTCTGTACAGGTAGTTCAGTTTTTCCTTAGGGCTGATGGGTCTCAGATCAGACAGGCAGCACTTCAGGTGAGAAGCTGGAGCTCACCCGCGCTCACAGAAAATGCAGCACAGCTACCTGTGGTCACTACTGCTTTACCAGCCTCCTGAGTGCTGACTCCAGGCACACACAAGCACATCTTGGAGACCCTGGCATGAGCAAAAACAGTTTAACGGACAATATAATGCCTTTTTACACAGGAAAGATATATTCTTTTCACCTCAACTGAGTGAGAGGCTTAAAATCCCAAGAAAGGAAATACAATGAGTCTAGATCAATAGAGAGAAATATACAGTAAACACTTTAGTATGTTGTGCAATAATAAGAGCTCTCATGCCTTATAAATACAGGTGCTTAGCTTATCATATGAGTACAGTCAGTCCTCCAAGCTGCTTGAAGGGCACACAGCTGAGCAGGTGTGAAGCCACTGAAGCTGCCTTTGTATGTGTTTCTCCCATGCGGTGAGATATCTTGGACCAAGAAATAGTCTGAGAAGAGCTACTGTTGTTGCCCTGGGCTGGGATATAGTGGGGAATGCAGAGCAGAGAAACTTGTGCTGGTTCTGTGTGGACCTGGCTTATGTTTAAAAACTATAGCAGCCATTCTTGTTACTCTAGGAAACATAGAAATAGCTCTTACAGAGCTGATACACACAGGTTGCCTGGGTATAGGGAGCAGTAACAAAGCTGGTGGCAGTATGGTGGTGGTTGGAGGATCTTTGTGTGAGGCATCTACAGAAACATCTGCAGAGCTGGGTTGGTTGACCTATCTGCAGTTATTCTCCTAAGCAAGCTAGCTGTGTCTTTGATGTTTGCAGATTTTCCTTGCTGTACAGCCAAGTAGTCCTTTAGTCCAGTGAAATTTGAATTATGGAAACCCATTCTGTCACACTTCATTAGAGGATGGTCAGGGATAGGCAAGGGGAAAGAAAACAGAGGCTGACTGAAAATGCTTCATTTCCTTGAGAAATCAGACTAGAAATCTTTGCAGCACACATGTGAGCAGCTCTGAGTGTGTGTGAGATGAGAATGGTGGCCTCTAAAGTCAAACGAGCAGGATGCTGAGAGCTGCAAAGATATACAGCCTTTCCTCATCAGCAGCACAGGCTGAACTTCGTGGATTTCCATGGTTTTTGTTTTCAGTCTTAACTCATCATCTTCTCCTTTGAGGTCATTATGGCTGTGGCTGCTTGGCTCCCCCTTCCCAGCCCATGTAAGTTCATCCCAGGAAAGCACCAAGCCAAGAACTTGCACAAACCCAAACAGGTGCTTGCAGGACTCCTGGCACTGGCCTGTCAGAGGCTGTCTACAAGACCACATACCTCTGGAAAAAGTATTACCAATGCCTTGAATTGCATTTCTGTACATCACAGAAACATAGGAATTGGATGGCAAGCTCAAGTCATGGATTACCACACTTTGAAAGTATTATTCCCTTGGCCTTGTCTACAAGCCAAGGAGGAACTGACCTGAACAGATTCCTGCCTTTGCTTGCCTGAGGCTCCCATTCTTCCTTCAAAACACTTTTTCAAATTTCTTCTGAGAAACAATACCACAAAATAAGGTAGTAGAGAATATATAATGAAATATGAGAAGATTTTTGTGGAATCCATTGTATTGGCATCTTCACAGTTCACCTTCTTGCCTCAAATTACCTTTGTTCCCCCTCCATCCTCCCACAACCCTCCCTGTTTGTTCTTTTTTCTTTTGACTGCCCATTTTCACACTTGTTTTGGCTTTCCTTCAGCTTTTTAATATTATATCTATTCCTTGAATATACTGTAGTTTGACATTCTGTTTCATGAGTCACTGCTGGGGATAGAGTTTGAAGTAGATCAAATCACACAAACTAGTTCTTATAGCTCCCTAAAACTAAATTGAATTCATGCTCCTTTTCACCCTGATAAACCTTTGTGGATTCTTTCCTCCACACACTCCCCCCAAAAGATTATGAAGTAAATGTAATTATTGCACATGATGATGACTGTATGCTGGGGATGGAGGGGACCCACAACTTTCTTTTTCCCTGTGCAGAGGTACCAAGCTAGCATACCACAAAAAGTCTGAATCATGTGTCCTTCCTCAGAAGGTTTCTTTAACCATTTTTTCTCCAATTAATTCCACTTTATGATCCACAGTGAGAAAATTCAGTGGTAGTAAACTGAATATGCATTCCCTATTTACATGTTCCCTAGTGAAATGCTGCATGGCAGCAACACTGAATCCCCAGCGTTTCTCTGGCCAAAAATTCTTTTTCCAACCTTTTCTTCTATCATGCTTTATTGAACTTGTTTTCTCTACTACAGTACGAATAATGCTGGTGCTTAGAAGAATGCATGCTCACCAAAAAACAACTGAATTCTCCATACAACTGCAGTTTGCTTTGGTGTTTAATCACCTTCAGAAATTGTTCCTAAGCTGGTATCTGCAACTAAGAACATTAGTCTTTAAATAACTTCATGTTATGGTGGTGTTACACGATTATGTTGGCAAGGATTTTTGTTATGGTGTCATCATAATTTTCATTAGTACAGTGAATTATGACAGCTTGTTCTCTGCTTAAATTGATGTGACTACTACTCTGAAACCCTGGCACATTTTACTAACACCTGATATCTGGAAAAGAAAGGTGGGAGGCAAAGCAAGCACTGAAAGTTGCTGTGTGATGCACACCAGTGGTCTCATTTGTTCCAGGGCAATGGCCTTTTTTGGTCAGCAGAGCTAATTCCACTCATGCAATGATAAAACAAATAGCTCTTGTGACAGAAAATAATACCATCAAACAATGTGTTGTGCTGAATAGGCAGTGACTGGAATTAGCAGCACATTCCTATTTAAACTAAGGCCATGTGTCAAAGTGGGTGGATGAAGTGGAGAATTATTTAAAAAAATAACAGAAAAAAACATGTCAAGTGTACATATGTACATGCAAGCATCAAATCAAAGACACATGTAAGAACAGAAATGGTTGTTCTACCTTGTTAAATGGAAGATTGTTCTACCAGCAAAACTGTAAAGGGATTAATTTCTAGCTCACCTAACAAAGGATATACTCTAGCTCTTGCATGACCAGACTGGTACTGCACAGGGAATGTTGGTTCTGCGGGAGCTGCGCAAACACACAGCCTGGTGCAGCACAGCTCTGCTTTGTGCCCCGCTGCAAAGGGAGAGACAGACATACCTGCTCCTCTCTGCTACGGATACAGATCAGCTGGATGATGTGGCCTGAATGGGAACAGCCACCACCTTGTCTTTGTTCTCCCTTTAACCCTGTCCTGCCCTTTAAGGGAGGCTGGTGACACCATCAGATCAGTTTTCACACCGAAGGTTCCTGCAGGAGCCCCTCAGTGTGGGGTGACAGCAAGAGCTGCCTGGTCAGGACACCCACACTGGCCTGGCCCTACCTGTGACACTTGACAGACTGCAGCTCCCCACTGTGCATCTATTGCTGCTGATAAAAAATGCTGCTGCCAGCCTGCCTTGCTTCATATCTGGCATTTAACAACGGCAGCAAAAGGAGCCACCAAGAACAAGGCAAGTTCACAGCAGAACTGAATTTTCTTTGCATTACAAGCGAAATTCCTCTTCTGCAGCACTAAACCTCTCTAGCAGCTCAAAACGCAGACCATTGGCAATGTTTTTCTGTGCAGACATATATATTCCAGCACCTGTCAGTGGTGATGAGTCTTTTCACAGTGATCTTATTCCCTGCAGAGTCAGCAAGCCCCACGTGCTGCCAGTGCTATGAGTGTCCGACAGGAAAATCTGATTTGCACTTCCACCATTAAGCTTCTATTTCCAGCCCTGAAAATTATGCTGGGTGACATTAGGCAGCCAGGCTCCATAAAACAGGGTAGACAAGACTGTCAGAGTGCTGCCTTGGCAGAATAATCTGCTCTGACACTGAGGAAGCCACTGTAGTGGTAAAAACGAGCCATGACCTAACCAGGAACATGCGTGAGTGTGTAACACCAGCACTGCAAGACCTGGGGACATCTGGGTGGACCACACAGGAGACACCACTGCCTGGGGACTTGGCCAGTGCCATGCATCTCTGAGCAAAGCCAAATTGCCTTCATGAAATCTCTGTGCCTGAGCTGTAACTATATGAAGCAAACCCCCAAAAACTGTGGTGGTGTGATCTCCCTCGTAGAAGGTTTCTTAGGCCACTGGTAGCAAGTGTGCTTGCGTGGGTCTGTAGTGCAGAGACCAGGGAGGCTGCAAAGGGCCTTGCAAGAGCATCAAGTGCTTAGCCAATTTATGTGCTCTTAGCAATAAAAAAACGTGCAACTTTCACAGCTCTACATCCAACTTTTCTTACAACAGAGCGAGGTCTTGTGGCTGCTGTTACCAGAGATATTTTCTGTACAGCTACTTATTGAACTTTTAAGAAAGTAACCAAAACCCATTAATCACTAGCGTATTTCTTACTACTGTACCAGCCAAGGATTACTTCAATACTTACTTTAATGGATTGCTCAGATATGGATATTTTTAAGGTTAAAGGTCTTGCAAGACTCTTTTTATAAGCTTTCTGAAATCTAATCCATCACTAATTTTCATATGTCCTGCGTAGCACTAAGCTAATGTAATGCATCACCACATAACTCCCTCTCTGATAAAATTATCACGGGTATTACAAAAACTCAAAGCATTATTCCTAATTACAAGTGCCTTTTCCAGATGTCTCACTATTTGAGACATAAGCCTGGTGTGTTCAAGAGGTTTTTTTCCTTAATGATGACTGGAATAGGAAGTTTAAGATGACACCTGGCAGCTTAGATTTTCCATGTCAACGAAAATCACAGACAGAAATGGGGCTTTTTTAATAACAGCTCTTACTTGAGAACAACTAGCTTCCTCCTTGTGTGTCCCCAGACTGAGTTTTTTGCCCAGGTTTCAGTATTTTTCATCCCCCAAGCCAGCCTGTTTTCTCAAACACCATGTGAAACACTGACACAACTCCTTTGCACTTTCAACATTGATTTCCCCAAATAATTTTGGTATTCTCTGCTACCTAGGATGCACAACCACCAATCTAAGCATCAACACTATCTGCTTCTGATTGCCTTGCTGGTTATCCAGCCGTGATCTCCCGCAGAGGAGAGAGGTAGTGGCATTGTCCAGCTAATTCTGGAACACACAACTGTACGCTCAGCTAAGACTGGACAGCTTTTTGTCTTTTCTGTCCTTGAGTCACCAAGAAATTTCTTATAAATGGTAGGAGAAGTGCAAAATGAGAAGCCAGGCCAGGTCTACCATGCTATATGTTATGGGGAAAGCTTGTGTCCAGAAGCAGAGTCCAAGACAAGCCAGCAAAAAATTGATTTTTCCAGTAAGTTTAAGGAAAGCTTGAAAATACGAGCCTCTTAGGACCTCACAGAATCAATACAATGCCCGAAAAGTATAAAAGAGGAGATAAACAAACTGGAAAGGAAGCCTTGTTAGTACACTGGCAAAAATTATGTTAAAGGCAAAAGTCTGATGGGTGAAGTAATATGCAATGACTGTGGCAAGACAAATGGTTATATCAAAGCCTGAAGACAAGAAAAGCCAAGTAAAAAAATATACACCACGTGAAGTAAACAGTGATTCAGACAAGGAGACTGTGCAAGTATCTGACATTACTCCAGCAAAACAGTACAAATAAATTCTATACATTAGGCTACTTCAGATGTAAGAACCAGCCCCACACAGCCCCTGGGAAGCAGCACACGGAGGAGGAGCTGCAGGGGGTTACCTGCAGGGAGTCTGAATAACTTACCCAGGAATAAGTGAGTTGAGTAGTGTGTTATGCAGCTGCGTCACATCTGTACCGTGCCAAAGCTGTAAAGCAAAGCTGAGCCAGCAGTTCGGAATTGAAGACGGCTGCAGAAAGCAAAGGCAGACACAAATTTAAGAGAAACCAAGGACTCAAAACCATCTCTAAGAGATTTTTTGTTTTAACCTAATACACCTGTCACTTTAAAGTCCATGAATACCATCACCAGTACAGTTGCACTGCACATGAAAGGAATATGCAATTCACCTTTGGCTGCCTAAGTATTATCTATTCAAGACTGCCCAGTGCTTCTGGGTACAAAGGTATTTCAGGTATTTCTGAAATTATGAGATGCCCAAGCAGCTGGGCTCTTGGCTTCATCAGCAGTGAGGGTGGTTACTTTCTGAAAACAAACTTTCTTGGGGTTTGCAATGGGGCAGACTTTCCCCATAAGGTTATTTAATGTGAGTCCCATGACAATTCTTAAAATTGCAAGCTGCCAGCCAGGTTTCCCAAGCCAGCAGGTTTCCGACAAGAAGTGCTTGTTTTATTTACAGGTTACTATTAAAGACAAGACTTGCGTTACATTATTAAACTAATATTGCTGAGAATGATGTGACCAGAATAGCTATTCATGCCTCATGACCATAAATTATTCATGCCAAGCCCACCTCCATCCCTCCCCCTGTACTACCTCATCTGTACTGACATTTCTTCATGAATACTTAAGGTAATGTCTGCTCTCATCTCTTGTTCAAAACTGAACACAAGCACACTGCAGAGCATGAGGGGCAGTTGCTATTCAACACACAGAACACTGACAATCAATGAATGCTGCAGCTAATGGATACAGCACCAGTTTATCTGCTGAAAGGTAATCCTTGCAAGGCTGCTTTGGGGTGTGTGTTCTACAACTCACAGCAAGCCTTTAAAACTTCTTTACCTGGAAAGTGAATGCAAATATTGGAGCCCTGTTACAGCCTTTCCTTATTTAAGTACAGGAACATTTGATGGGGCAGGAGTTAAGTGGTGGTGGTGTGAAGGGTATCTGGTTGGCTCAGTCTCTGGTAGAAAATTCACCATCCCAGAGCAGGTGTGTGAGCAAGGGCTGAGCCTTTTGGAGACCTTCCCTCCATCCTAGGATCTGCTCAGGAGTTTGTCTTTCCCAGAAGCGCAGCTCTGCTCAGTGTGCCAGCACAGCTATTTGAGCGTGCACCAAATAAATGACAGCAGAGCTCATTCCTCCATGTATGCACTGACCTTGCGTGACAGAGTTGGTAGCGAAAGACATTTCAAGACACTCCTGAATAGGGACACCAGTTAATTTGTTCGTTTACTGAAATGACACCTCACTGCCTGCAGGGCCATGTATTACGCCACTTTTAAACCTTCTCAAGCAATACATATTGATGTATAAAAAACATTCTGTGCAGCTATATTTGTGTGTTCTTCTCGTTGTGACCTCCTGGCATATGATTGGCTGTCAAAACCACAGTAATCTGTCCCCAGTGCCTGCAGGGTTTGTGCTGCAGAGCTACTGGGAGATGCACATGAGGTAGGAGGAATGGGGCACTGGGTTTATGATTAGCAACTGCATTTGCCACACTGCACATGTTAAAGCAATCTCTATCCTGTTTCTGCATACCCATGGTGAGGTATTGGAAATAATTGGGCCTGTAAAATAAAGGCAGGCTCAAGGCACAGGGCCCATCATGCTCACAGGATACTGTGTCCTGCTGCATACTCCTTCCCTCTTTCCACCTGCTCTACTTCAACCCTCCCACCGGGCTGCAAAAATCCCCTGGCTGAGCAGTGGCAATAGGAAGGATACTCTTCATCTCTCCCCACCCCCACCTACCACATCTGCTTTGTCCCCCTCTGTTTGGTTTAATCCAGCAGGCAGCAAAACACCACACATAACCTCACTGACTCCCCACCCAGTGGGATGGGGAAGAGAATCAGAAAAAGGTAAATGTCATAGGTTAAGATAAAACCGTCAAATAGGACAGAAAGGGAAAATAATAAGAAGAGTAAGAATAAGAGATCATATAAAACAAGTGATGCACAATGCAATTGCTCACCACCTATTGACTGATACCTAGCCAGTTCCTGAGCAACAATTGTTGCCCTCCCAGCCATATGGTACTAAATATCCCTTTGGCCAGTTTGCGTCAGGCTTCCTGGCTGTGTCCCCTCCCAGTTTCTTGTGCACCAACAGCCTCCTTGCTGGAAAGTCCTTGATTTACCATAAACGTTGCTTAGCAACAACCAAAACATCAGCGTATTATCAACATTATTCTCATACTAAATCCAAAGCACAGCACTGTACCAGCTACTCAGAAGAAAATTACCTCTTTCCCAACTGAAACCAGGACACCATCTGGCAGCATCACCCAGCACTGGGCTGAGTTCATGGCTTACCTTCACCAGGATGCATGCCCGTGAAAGGGAAAGGGCTCTGCCAGCTTTCCAAAGCCCTTCATGTCTTGGGCACTACAAGGAGATATCACCATTTAGGCAAAATACTATGTCTGTCCCCCAACTTCCTTTTCTTACTGTAGCTCAGAGTTGAGTGAGAGTCCTGTTCCTTTTTCCTGGCTTGCATTTTACACCCTGTGAGTGGAAACTGGGGTGTCACAGGACCATTTGCAATGGAGGTAACTGCTCCTTTCCTTCTCCCCATGTTTCCTTTGTTCATTTGTTGCAGTGTCACTTGCTTGGAGAGCAGTCCCTGTTTTTGAAAAGCTCTCCATGTTTATAACCCACTGGGAACACCGCTGTGTGTTTGCCCATTACACAAATCACACCAACCCGTTGCAAGATTTCGAGAGTTTTCTTCATCTCTGGCAGTGTCAGAGCAGCACCAGAACAGCCCCAGCTGCAGGAGAAGGCACCCAACTGCTGCCCTTGGGCCGTGTTAGGATGCAGAGAAGTCACGCTGGGGACAGTTGCACTGAGACTGGGGCCGTCCTTGTATGCTGTGTCACCACAGGCTCTGACTACAACATTACTGTCTGTTCAGAACATCCTCTTAAATAAAATCCTGTGCATTGTTCCCAATTTTTACATTTAGGGACTCTTCCAGCAAACCTCCCATTACTCCTTTGAAAGGAAAGGAATATTGTAAGTGCTCCCAAGATTATTAATGAGATAAACATTTCAGTTGTGCAAACCTATGAATATTCACCCACATGAAGTTGGGCTTTTGTTACCGTCAGCTCTTGATTAAAGTGTTGGACAAAACAGACGTTCTTGAGGATACTTCGTATGTGTGTTTGGGGACTAAATAATAACCTACGTCATTGCTGTAGTTGACAATACTCATTTCAATGTATATGAGAAATTATGTTCTTCAAAATACGAAACAAAAAATTATGGGGATTTTGTAGTTATATAGTTGAAATATGCTTATAGAAATAGCTGGAAAATGTTCTGTTGGTTGATCTCAGCTTGTCTCCCTTTTAAGGGGAAACAGTGAAGGAAGTACAGGCTGATTTGAGCCTACAGAGGATCGAACAAGATGCTGGCGCTCAGCATTGCAGTTAACAAAAGAGGATGTTCAGTTTCATTAAAAAAAAACCAAAATACTCACTGCAAGCAGTGATATACTCAACCTGCCAAAGAAAAAGGAGACTCCTCTACCCAAATGGTGATCAGACATTAAAACAGGCACGTCCTTGGCTTCCACATGATTTGTTCACAGCACAATCTGCAGATCCTCTGTGCTGCTTTGCTGGCACAAAGAGCCACCAAGTGATGAAGAGCTTTGGGACAGACTGAGCAAGGCATGTTGTGCCTTCAGAGGCTGCTGCCCATTGCTCACCAGTCCCTGGGCAACAGCAAACTGGGCACCGCAGACCCCTGGCTCTGCTCCAGCTCAACCTTTGCTGGCACCCTGTGCCATACAGCAGAAGAGAGCTCATGCCAAAGAAAATGCATCAGAGTGCAGTCTGCTGGCAGCTTGTTCTCTCTATTACAACCAAGATGTTTGAAAAACATCCCTGTTTTTGTTCACTGGAATGCTGGCAACAAAGCAGGGAATCTAGGGGAGCATCACATGGGGAATGATGACAGGCTAAATGTGATTTTCATTGCAGCCACATTCGCGTGATTAGATAAGGTGGTCACAGTGCTAGAGGAATTTTCTGTCCTCTCTCAGTTTTACATTACTGGAGACATTAATCCAAAACCAAACTTACCCCTTCCCAATATCTTAGATCTTTTATTCTCTTTTCCTACTGCAGTTTGTGAGCTTTCAGCTTTCTGGCATGCTGCAGATGATTTTTAAATCATCAGACTGTAGTCATGGATAGTTAATACTCATGGATGTATTTTCTGTGTATAGGTTTCCCAGCACAGGGACCACCTTCCTCACTATGCACCACCTAAATACAGAAATCTTCACCTGAAAGACTGTCCCACAATATTGTTAAGACAGAGCAGGTTTTGAGCCATTCTGTGCAGCCATGAACCATGCTTCACATCCCTAAAGCATATGGAAAATTGGCAAAGGGTCTCTCCCCTTCAGAAAATTGAGAGAAATCCTCTGTCTGAAGGACAGAAAGATAAGGAGTGGGCAAGGGCAAATGGTGCCCAGGGAGATAATCACCCAAACTTAGGAAGCAAGAACCTTGAAGGGAACAGGAAACTGAGCTTGGATAATTTTCCAATTCATTAACTAGTGAAATGGAGCAAATTCCACATCTGGACCTGGCTTCATTGAATTGCAGGTTTGAGTCACATGGACATCTTACTGCCTAAGCTCATCCCTCCCTAACCAGACCAGAGAGCCTGTCTCACAGAGAGACAGTCACTCAGCAGTGCTGTCCCATTGCAGACATCCCCATCAAGCACCTTCTAGTTGCCCATCCAAGATTTAGTACCAGCCTTTTGAACTCAACTCCACTTTTCAAAGCCATGGCAGCCCACGTTACCTGGCACCTTGAAATCCTGGAGGTGAAACGAGCATCATCTGCCTGCACAGAGTTAACATAGCTTGGAAATGCTGCTGCTTCTGCTCTTCCATCACACGCCAAGCACCAGGCTGCAACAGGACTGTTGGCTGTTAAATTGTGCAGCACAAAAACCTCTCCATGATTTCTGACAGCTCAAAAAGTTTGTGGCCAGGAGAGCCAAACAACAATGACAAAAAAAATAGATGCACACATTTAGTCACCCTCAGTCCTTATTTAGGCACCTACGTACATTGCCCACTTTCCAGCTGGGACAGACAGGATTTTATCTGCAAGGAACTGAGATCAAGCTTAGCAGGATGCCTACACACTTCAGCATCCCCCACACTTAATACCCATGATTGTTACAACATAGCAACTAGTCTGTAATTAGTACAGACATTGCCAGAGCTGCCTTTGTGTTACTTATGAGTCATGCTACTAAAATATTCTTTATTCATTATCCAAGTCCTTTTAATTTCAGTGCCAGGCATTACCCTGTTGCAGGCTACCTAGGACTCTGTCAGGCTTGTGAAAGCCAAGTTCTTTCTGATAGGAATCTCCATATTTAATTTGATGAAGAGTTACTTTACAAAAGAGTGAGATCAAAAAGGTTCATCTCTGCACAAAAGAAGAAAGAAAAACTTAAATGCCTCTCAAAGTGAGGAATTTTCTCCTTGTTGCTTCTCCAGACAGCCATCTATTGTTAGAAGAACCACTTTCAACCTTGGCTTAAGTTGTTCTGTCAGTTAATTAAATATTTGTATTTTAATGCCTTTCTAGTTAACTAGCGAGGAAAAAGACTTATTAAAAACTCAAACTGAATATGAAACTTTCTCCATCTTTAATGTAATATATGGAACAGAAAGGCAAAAACAGAGTCGAAATATATTATGACAAGAAAATAAAAGTAATATTAGAAAATTGCTTTGGGCAGATTCTGTTCTAGGCCACTAGTATTTACGAAGATTTATTTTTTTATTCATCATGTTATTAAATCACTGGGTTGGAAACTCCTTGGGTCATTTCAAACCACTGTCTCATTGATTTCTTATTCCTAAAGCATCCTTAATATAGGATTGTCATTAGAGCCGATGACAATGATCCCTCAGTTTCCCCAGGCAGCAGACTAATTGTCTAGATGTTCTTGCTGTTGAAGAGGAACACTGACAGATTAATTCAGGTCTCAAGATCAGGTTGGTAAATAAATGGGCAGATTACAGAAAAAGATTAACTGACATAATTAGAGAAGTTCTTGTAAAAAAAAAAAAAAAAGTAGAAAATTAGTGTATGAGTTTGCTGTTTCCCTGCTTTTGAGCAGCCAGACGGATGCAGGGAGTAAGCAGGGACTGCAGCACAGCAGGAGAGCACCCCTTGGCACAGTAGGGTGCTTGGGTGCAAAGATCCTGCATGCTAAATTACTACTGTTTTAAAGACGGTACATTTTGGTGCTTTAAATTACATCTATTATTTCTTACTGCTGGAATGCAACTTGCAGACAGAACTTTCTCCCCTGAGTCTAATATTTTACAGGAATGGTGTTTTCCTATTCAGTTAATTTCATGATCTCATCATGTTCTGCATTTCTAAAATCTGTCAACTTTTTTTTTTTTTTTTGAATGTTGCTATTATTTTCAGATTTAGCTGTATACTTCAAAGACTTAGTATTACCACAAAGTGGAATTCATTGCTTTATATTTTGGAAAATACACTCTCAAGTGCCTCTGCTTCTGCAGTCGAAAGAGTACCTTCAATTTATTTCTGCAGTTTCTTAATTCTTTTTCAATGAGCATACAGCCCTTGTCCTGCAAACAGAAAACCCTGCACTTTCCTTTTTAGCGTATCTAGCTGGTTAATGGCTTCTAACTCTACTGTTCTGCTTCTGTTTTCTACTCCTTTTTACTCTTTGGTAATTTACTTAGCAATTCTCTTTAGCCTTTTGAAAACTGCTCTATTTATGCTTCAGAGAGCAACAATTCTCCCTCCCAGAACTGCACCAGAGCTGGAGCATTTTCTTCTGAGCCATGCAAGCACTAGAGAAGGGAAAAGGCCAACCCTGGTACGTGTTGGTGCAACACTGGACCAACGTAACAAGATTATTGATGTTAGTGATGCCTGAGATGAGCCTATAATGTATTATCTGTGTCAGAGGGTATCCATCTGCAATCAAGAATAATATTTGAACTATCCAGTGTAGTAATCTAATTATTTCCCAATTAAAAAGGACATGGCAGAAATGCAGCACAGTGTGCCATCAAGAAGACAGAAAGAAAACTTCCAAAGCATTAATCTAGAAATAATATTAAATTTCTATTTTTAAGCTGGAACAATTTTTTTTGTTTCTGCTTGTTATCCATCTTCCTCCTTTCAATAGAATCCCTGGGTGCATCCATTTCTGAAAGCACAAAAGCTCGGCACTAGGATGTAACTACTGCCTTTCAGGAAAAAACAGACTCGGTGGCATCGTTTCCTGCAACCATTACAGACCTGGAAAACACATCCATGTCTGTGTGGGGAATGACATCAGCTGCTTCTGCCAGATCAAAACCCAGCAGCAGTGGGTTCCTTCAACCTTTTGCGTGTGCTTTTGACCGGTACTAAAAGCACATGCACCTGGTTAAAGACCTGTCAGTCAGTTTAGGGCATCATTAGGCTTGAGCAAGAGAGGTGGGTGAGTAAAGGTTTCAGCTGCAGGAACGATGGCAGCTGCTGTATCCAAATCTACTGCCAAAGGAGTTTAAAATAATGAAAAATGATGCAAAACTACTTTTGAGAGCCAGAATAAGCTTCTCTATAGCACTAACAAACACTAAATTGTAAATTTCTTGATTAACTCATCTTGCTACAGAAGAAATGGGGTTTCAGAGGGAATTCAGGAATCATTTCTTCCACATGAAAAATTTGTGCACTTAATTTGTTGCAGTAAACCAGCATTCTGAATGCTGAGGAGCTCTGTGTTAGCCAGATGATGAAACAGCATCTGCTTTAAATGCTTTTTTCTCCATTTAAGTAGTAAAATATTTCCATTTCAGTGATGAGATGAAAAGCATAATGGAGAAAATCAAAGAAGAAATGCCTGGTTTTCTAACCAGGGCTTTAGAGTGAAATAACGGATACTGCCAGATTCAGCACAGAAGAAAATTACAGAGAATTCTTTTACAAAAATTGTTACAATGAACAAATACAGTAAAAGTGTTTGGAGGAGTATATAGCACACAAGTGGGATTTCAAAACAACATAAGGGACCTATGTATACAGAGATACATCTCTTTTATTACCCAAAATGTTAGACTTGTCTTGGATCTAAAACCAAACATTGGCAATGAAAGGATTTACAGACTCAGGAGCCTGAAATCTGAGTGTGGCTTCCACAGATTTCCAGGTATCCAGAATAAGCCAGTAATCGGAAACCACAGCCTCATAATTGTGCCTACCATCAGCTCTGTACATTGATAGCATCTCCCTCATTAAGTCCCTCCAATAATAGAGGTGCAAGATGTAATTTGCATAGAAAGGGGGACAGTGATGTCGGTGCTGGTGCGGCACAAGAGATAGTAAGAGCCCTGTGTCCCAGATACTGGGCTTTGACCTTCTCATTTCACATATAATATGACTTTTTAAACAAATTCTGACTGAAATATTAAATAAAACTACAATAAAATATTAACCCCAAAAAAATAAAATATTATTAAAAACACTTTCCAACTGCTCCTTCCTTTTCGTCTCCCTCCAAATACTCAGTTTATTGTGCCCAAAAACTTCCTGCATATAAAAATACATTATTGAATTCGAAGTGAAATCAGAAGAGTGTTAATTGCTCAGAGTCTTGGGAGGCCCCAACCCCATCTGCATCAGGAACGCATTCAAGGATTCAGCTGCTGGATTAATCCCACGGCTCAATGGATGGATCCAAGGTTCAAACTGAAGAGGCGCCAGGTCACTGAGCCCAGAAATCCTTACAGTCAGTGATGTCTGACATTTTTTCCTGCAGGGTTTTTGCTGCAGTCCTCTTCCCTGCATTAAGAACAGTGTTCAGTGCTCAGTTACCCCACTACTGTTGCACTGTGTCTGGAGGAGCTGACCAGAATAATCAGGAATAACTTAATTATTGTGTCAAAGCTTTGAGAGCTGAGAAAATGGATGACTGCAGAGCATACTTCTTTCTGTTGCAACGTTTTGGCAGAGTTCTGAGCACAGAAAAGGCACCATTCCCAACAATGATGGGAAGGTACAACAGCTATCTACTATTTATTATTCATGGTTAACACAATATTTTGGGCTTAGTCACAGAGTGGCAAACTCTCTTGGCATTGCAGATGCTCTTCTCCCTAATGCAATGCAACACATAGGACTGGAGAATCAGCACCTATAAATGTTCACACATTTAAGATATGATAGAGAGAAGTGGTGAACATTAATGTGAGGGAGCCTGACTGAATCTTCTGCTCCTTTAGAGGGGTTTCCAAAGTCTTTCTCTGCCTATCAATATTTTATCTTGCTGGAAGATGCTGTTTCAGTGAGGTGTTTTGTGCTTTTCTCTGGAGGAGAGAACTTTGTCCCCATAGGAAACTAGCCATAGATATCAGACAAAGTCAGTGTGCGGATTTGCATCCTCATTTGCTTTAGCAGCTACAAGTATCATGAGGAGAAATCATGGATGGAGTTGTATGTATATCTATAAACAGTCAAAAAAACCAGAAAACTACGTTTGTCAGGACTTTTTGCTGTAATAAGCCAAGTGTTGTTAAAAACTCGTTATAGAACATACCCATCTGATCACTATTTATAATTTCAAAGCACCATCCTGGTTCCACCCTGCACACTCTGCTTAGCAGCCATCTCAAAGCAGTGAGGAATTTCTCAGTAAAGAGAAATCAGAACATGCCAATTCATTTACCAGTGGGCTCAAAACTTTGCCACTATCAAATTGTATCCAGCCATCAGAGTTGCTTGAGTTATAGAAAGCACAAGATAGTGTCAGAGAAGAAAATGTCTCCCTAAGAAAAAGTTATAGAAGTGATCTTGTTGGAAACAGCTGAGCAGCATGGATAATGAGAGTCCTCCGGAAACATCAGTGGGTTTAGCAGAGACTCTCAGACCAATGCTGGTAGAGTTCAGCCACCTCTTGCCATTTAAATGTTATCACAACAATCCTGTAAGTTTTTAAATTGAAAAAATAATAAGCACTACATCAAAATTAATAATTGGCTTGTACTGGGAAAGCAGCTAACCATAATATAAAGGACCTTTACAGCATCACAGAAATATTTTTGATGTAGTAATGACTACTGGGAAACATTTATGCTTGTCTCTGTTCTGCTGCCAGCCTAATCAGATCAGCATCGCTAATAAAACATATTTCCATCTAGCTGGGTTCGAGCTTGCAAATGTGTGTGCAACTCAAGTCAGGGAAAAAAGAAGAAAACAATTCTTCCTACTCTACTCTTCACAGGTTTCGGGAGAGGGTTGACACCAACTTGTAGGAAAAGCAGATTTAAATCCTGACCAAGATCCACAGAGCCATGGGTGAGCAGGGTGAGCCCACTGCTGAGCCCTGTTTCACCCACCTTTGCTAAGCTTTGCTGTGCAGGGAGCAGCTGCTGCAGGGCCCTGTCCAGCTGGGCTTGTACAGAGGAGCTGGAACCTCAGCTTGGCCTTGGCAGAGCGCGGTGTTTGTGTGACCAGTCCCACCTTCCTCACTGTCCCTGGGCTGGACCAGTCCTGCTTGGGCACTCTCCAGGCATACACAGTGGCTTAAATTGCCTCTGTGTGAAATTCCCTAAATTACTGCTAGGATTGATATTATCAAGTACATTTTGTTAGTGTAATAAAATATCGTTATCATCTATGAAGGAAAGCCAGATGCGCAGCAGATGAAGCTGTCCAGGAGAGCGCTGGTGACAGCACTGCAGATCAACTTAGATGCAATAAATTTGTGATAACAATGCTAAGCAAAGGAGCAGATGTGCCAGTCTCCCAGCTTGGGTTTGGATGCTGCATCTCCTGACACCTTTAATCCTCCATCTCACCACCACATTTAGCTGTGAATTTAGCCTGTCACCAGACTGAGGGTTATCCAGCACAGACAGCAGTCACACCATGCTCACCATGCACTGATGGTGAAGAGCGAGTGATACTTCAGTGCACGTTCAGGAAGCATCCTGCCGTGCTTTGCTCAGTGAATAAATTCATTTTTTCATCTTGGCAGCCCTGAGATACTTGACTCTCGCCTGCGTGTTGGACTGTCGGTTTGTATGACTACAAGGACCAACTTACTGCAGAAAAGCAGCTATCATGCTGATTTTCTTTAAGTGTTCCTAAGTGACCTTTCATAAAAGATATAAATAATGTAGCCCACCACTTCCCTGACAAATACCTTTTCTAGCATTTTTACTGCACAGCTGTAAATACATCACTTGGTATTGTACATGTAAAGTCTACTTAGAGATCTTTCTACCAGCCATATTTCATCTAGCAACGGGTGGAATATTGACAAAATATGTGGTCTTTGAGGGAAGATGTTTTGGCCAGCTGGCCTAAATCTGTCACTTAAAAGAGGAATCGTCCCATCAAAATACAGGTGTTTCAGAATGATCATGCTACCTTGGCTCAATTTTCAAGAATACCTGGCTGTCCATAGTTTTTACTATGCCTGGAGCTGATACTGTGAGGGACACCAAGGCTATTTGATATATTGTTTTATGGAAGTGGTGAAATTAAAAATGACACAATAAATACTGTGCTTGTGAGTTATGGTATTTAGACTCATTGTGAGTCAACTTTGACAAAGTAGCTCCACAGGCCACATGACGCCTTTGGGATTTTACCTAGTGAGGGTTTCTAACCCCAAGAGCTGCCCAACACATCCTCCCTGACAGGACGACACTCAGCATCACTCAGCAGCTGGGCATTAACTGACTGTGCTTCATATTTTGCTCCCCCAAACACCTGGAAATGGATTCACTCACAGAGAAATTTGAACACAGCACTTCCAAATTGCACTGTTCTCAAGGGAGCCCCAAGGTGTATGGCACTTTCTGGAACCAAAATGCCAGTAGGACATTCTAGCTCCATATCCCTGCAGATTTTGCCACAGTCCTGTCCCAAATACAGGGCTGCAATGTGGTCCCTTTGCACACTTCCTCTCTTTCCACACTTGCTAGACTGAAAGAGCACTCTAATATATATTCATTGAATTAAATCACCAGGCACCAACACTGTGATAGAAAATGCAGGTGATGCCTGGAAACAGGGAATCACCAAAGCCATTAAGGGGTTTTCATGTGCTTCGTTGTAATTTCTTAAAACGAAGCTGAGTTGCATCTTTAGATGGGTAACATTACAAGATCACATATAGTGTATAACCCCTCAGTATCTGCCCCTTGACAATGTCACATTCATAAAGTCAAAGATTATTTTGCTTTTTGTGATATCTTATGCTAGGCTCAAACATAGGAAGAAGAAAAATAAAATGCCTGTTTTGCACATCACTAGTTATTAGGTTATGTCTGGCTACATCACAACAGCTGACGTAAAGTAAACCAAAGTAAGCAAACAAAATGTGACACAAATGTCATGTTACATCAGATTTAAAAGGAATTGGCAGCTTTTACACTACGGATGAAAACTACCAAGTTAAACCATCATACTGGTAGACCTTCAGGATAAAGCAATAGTAGCCACCAAGTACAACCCACATTTTCATGTTCTAATGGCGCATTTCTAGCTTATGAAATGACCATTTTTACTCTCTGTTATGCTCCTATTCCTTCCTGAAAGACATACAAACACAATGAGGGCTGACCTTAACAAAGCACATATCAGCAGGGAATTAATCCACTGAAAAATGAATAAAACATACAGCCTTTCTCAAAAAAAAAAAAAAAAAAAAACCAAAAAAAAACCAAACACCACCAAAATCAATAGCAACCTTTCTATTGATCCAAACAGGAAATGGATCAAGGTCTCCGTGCCTCAGCAAATATTTTTACTGTATAACTAATTTCCCATTAGAAGAAAAGCATAGGTTTTTTGTAGGCCGGGGGGGGAAAGCAGAGCAAATTTCATGTAACAGAGCAAACATTACAAAGAAGCAGCAGCACTCAAGTGGTGTATCAAGAGCTAGTACTATGTTCGATTTTTCCATTTTTTCTTCATTTTCTATTCACACAGAAATTTTACACTGAGGAAAGAACAAGCCTGATGTTTGCACCAGCAGCAGAACCACAAGTCGTGTACATACCCCTCTTAGCTACAGCTGGCGGAGAAAACAAGGTACTCGGGCATCACAGAGCCTACTGGGCACTGGCCCCCTCATCACTCACCTTCTGGAGCAGAAAACAGGTCTGGGACTTTCAGAGCTCCCTTACTCCTGGTTTCTAAACTGGAAATTTCAGAGCCACATTATGTTGATGTTACAGAGGAGCCTGACAGTCTTCTGCAGAAACTCCCCTTAGCCACAGCTGCAGCTTATATTAATTACTTTCAGCAGGCTGAGGGTATTTATCATGCAGTGGTTTGGTAATGTTCTGCCTTTACAGTAGATTATTGTCATAAGGCTGGAAACTCTCATGCCATGCTAATATGATGATGCTTTGGTTACACAGCTGGTTAACAACTTTTGTTACAAAGAGAACCCAAGTCAAAACTACAGAACTGCAGCCTGACAGAGGAAAGAAAATAGACCGCATCAACACTGCCTGCATCCCTCCTTTGTCACCTGCTCCCCAGCACACTGCAGCGCTGAGCTGCAGCAGCACCAGGAAAGCATGAACCGGCTGAGCGATTTTGTTCCTCAAAATACATCACCTAGATAATTTTCTTACATGCTGATTTTCTTCCTCTCACAATATCATCTATACATCAGAAAAATTTTCCTTCCCTGGTTTGCATGCCTTAGAGTGAAAGAAAAAGGACAGGTATTCCTGCAGGGATGCTGAGCAGTGAGCTGAAAGTGCTTGTCAGAAGTGCCAGGAATTAAAAGGACACTGTCCAGGTCATGTCGTTCTCTGTAAACTTTCAGTAACCTCCTCCTTAGCTTTGCATCCATCTCATAATAATGCTTCAGAAGAGGGATTGTGTTTAACATCCCTCTTATACCAGACCTTGCTCTGCCATGCCACTCATTTTACAATTAATCTCTTTCTACTTGTTGAGAGCAAAGGTTCATCTTGCTTGCCTTTTTTTTTCCTAAAGGCTGTCATTGTTCCACTCTTCAGCCCAGCTCTGGGGGAAGAGAGCACACACAGGGGCATGCTGGGGGCAGAGGTCCAGTTTGGTAATTGTTGAAGTAATGTTCAACTAAGATTTTTCAGTATATTAAAAAAAGGTACCTGTGCTTTTCTCCAGGCTCCCTGCAGCAGCCGCTGGCAAGGACAGGTTGCATGGAAGAGAGGCCACATCACTGAAGCCAATACTGCCCTGTGAGTTTGTCTTTTGTACAGAAACTCCGATAAAGGGCAGTCAAACAAATCAGGTATTTTCTCTGACATGGAAGCATTTCTGGTTTATCCTCTTGATCCTTCAGATTGTTATTCACTGTGTGCATTAGAGCAGTGCCTGTAGATGGACCCAAGCAAAGGTATTAATTCAATAATGAATCTGGCAATTTACTGGTAGACTAAGACTCAAATTGCAAAACAATTCATCTTAGAACCTGTTTATAAGTGAAAAATAGATATCTTGAGGCTGGTAACTTTTTAGAAACACCACAGTGACAGAATCTACATTACAGGTTTGATATGAATTTTGCCCACTGTATAAACATTGATGGGTTTAATGCTTAGCATAGCAGACAATCTTCTTAGCAGGTACATTTCCAGATCCAGAGCTGTGCTGATTGCAAGGTCGTCCCCCCCTCCCCGCCCCAGCACAGCGATGATGAGGCACAGTGCTCAAGGTGTCATTTAGAGTCATTAGTCCTTGAAAGGAAAAAGTTAATTGACAAGTGTTCACTAATGTTGTGTGCTTGAACATCTCATGGGAATTGCCCAATTAATATACTCTCAACCAAGCAGATTCAGGGTCATTAAGAACCCCTGACACGTTAAAAAAGGCGCAGGGAAGGCACACAAGCAAACGAGGACTCGTGTGATCGCATTGCCCTTGTGAAGGGTTAAATGATACACCCTGGCACTGCTGCTGCGCTTCCACTCTTACAGAACCCCTGCACATCTCCGTGACCAGGACAAAAAGGAAGGAAAGAGCAGGAATTCAATCTGTTTACTTTTAGAACCCGATCTTCTGACCAGCTCTTCCAAGAAGGGCTGTGTCCGTGGAGGCTCAGAGCCCATCTCCACCAGCCAGATGAGTAATTCATAACTCCTTTTCTTCAATGTCAAAGCTAACTGCACAAAGGACATGCAATATTAAGAAAGACCCAGTTTTACTGACACTTTGAAGGATGAAGGAAGCAAGAGAGGAAAGGAATAGTAAACAATCTGTACAGTGGTTTGCTCTGTTTTCTCGTTTCTGGACAGCTCCTGTTTGTTTATTCCACCTGTACATATCAGTTTACCTTTACATAACTTTGCTAGTGAAAGTTTTTTCTCACTCTTAAAATAAAGAATGTTTTAATCTAACTGTTGAAGTTACTGAGCTGCCCTGCAAATTTTCTATTTTGAACTAGAGCCACACTCAGTCGGTCCCGCCAAAGCAAATTATTTGACCCAAATCCTAAGAATAAATTCCCTCCTGAAAGCTGAATGCAGCCGCACCAATCCATATTGTCCAGCCTGCTGAAACTGTGGTTTTATAATGGAAATATGCAAAGCCCTTAGCAATGGTGATGCAAATTAAGCTGCTGTCTTTTGTTTTTTTCGGGGTTTTTTGCCAAGGCTATTCTGAAATTCAGAGGTCAGTGCTTAGATGGCTTGGTGACAAGAGAATTAACTGCACAAAGATCAGGTGATATTAGAATAATAATAAAAAGAAAAAAGCTTACTGGGAAAAAATAGAAACATTCAATAATGTATGAAGCATAGATGTATCATTTCTTAAAGTAAAAGAGCTGGAATGCTATTTTTACTTTTGCACTGGCAAATAGATGCAAGAAAAAAAAAATAAGGATTTTGTGCTATTAATAAACATTCTTTGAAAAAATTATGATCAGATCTCTATGATAAAATTTTTAAAGATATATTATATAGAATGAGATAACAGATATATATTAACTGTCTGTTACTTGCAACCATGCAAATCATTTCCCTTTGCCTCTCCTTTCTGTTTTGGCTGCAAACCCACATGTCACAAAGTGTATCTCACTGTGACCTCTTGCCTGCACTATAAATCAATGGTAGTTTTGCTGCTGAGCTGCTGTGCTTAAATCAAGTCCTATGTATATTAATAAATATAAAATCACGTAGCAGCTCAGTACTGTAATCCTGATGGGACTGTCATCAGTAGTGTAGCCTGGTAGCAATTGTACCCCAGCACCCAGGATTTGTATTTCTGCTCAGCGCTGGCTAGAACAGGACCCTAGTTTGCTTTGACCAGTGTGGATTAGGCCTCTTTTGTCTGTCCTGGTGATATTTATACATGCTGTTTCTCAGGGGAGGTCTTGATAGAGGCAGAATACACCATCAGACTTTCTACAAGGCCTTGATCTTGCGAACTCCTGACTGGGGGAGACCCTGGGTTCCCCAGTGCAGAGCGAGGTCTGGCTGCACTAAGCCAGGGACGAAAGGAGCATCTCAGAGAAGAGCCGTTTGCTGCCACAACTCTAAATCTGGTGGAGGCTGCAGGAGCACAAGCCCAGACTATCAAAGAGCAGAAATCACCATTCTCCCAGCACAGCACTTTAGACGTGATAACAAATGTCCAGATCTGGAAGGACACTGGAGTGATGAGAGTTTACAGTCAGAACTGAACCCCTGGGAGAGGACTCTCAACAGCTCCTCAGGTACCTTCTGCAGAGACCACTCTCCTGGCTGAGCCATTTACCTCTTTCTGAAGATGCAAAGACACAAACCAAATTTTGTTAATATGAACATCTCATGAAACATGGATGAAATACCCTCTGCAGCGGTGTTCCCATCCACCCATGCTGACACGAGGCAGGATGAGGCTCAGGATGTTCTCCAGCTATGCCAAGCTCACCCAATGACAAGGAGGCCAGCAGTCACCCAAAAATACCACCCAGAATAATTTATTATTCACTTGCGCTCTGCCTTGGCTCTCAGGAGTACTTTTTTCTGCTGAAAGTGTACAAATGTATTTAGTAAAGCTGATATATCGTAAGACTAGAAACTTTGTAACTCCATCATTGTTATTTGCTTCAGAGAGACAATGTATCTCTGAATCAGTGCAACAAAGGACTTTTCTTGTATTTGAATTAGAAAATGATATTTGTGCATTTCAAAGAGAAATATTTAACCATATTCAGATGGGCTAAAAATGTTACTGGAAATTCTTGTCTAGATTTATCATTTTAAACAAAAATAACTAAAAAATAATCCTTAAGAAAACTAACAAAATAAGACATCTCTGAATGCAAAACAGACAGAACTGTAGTTCTATAAAGCAGCAAAGATACATTCACAATTTGAAAGAAAGAAAATACCCAACTTATTTGTAGTCTTTCTTTTAAGGGAAAAAAGGTTTTTGTCACCATCAAAAAGAGAAACTCAGCACAGACCTGGTCAATCATGCAATCAATTTCCATTATTACTTTTTTTTTTTTTTTTTTTTTTCTGAAAGCAACAAGCTTCTGTGAAGCTGCATTTCTTCCATTTTTCCTTGGGTGAATGATTTTGCATTAATAAGGAGATTATCAGTGAAAGTTATGCACATACTGATTTCTCAGCATGTCCTCTGTGTAACTGCAGGGTTTCTTTCCCTTCAGATGCAAGAGGTCAATAGTGAAAACAACGGTGCATACACCATGGTCACATGCTCTGGTCAGTAGAAGGCAAAGCTGAGATGACAGAAAATATATATTAGAGGATACTACACAGCTGTATGAGCCAGTAGATGACCTCCAGGATCTTGCTCAACTTGGATCAAGATAGCTGCCATTATTGCTTTAAATGGCAAGATTTGGTTAGGATGCTGGGAAGTTTTACTTCCAAATGTTGTCTATGATCCCATCTGAATTTAGCTGACAGCAGTATCAGTGCTTGTTAGAAGGCCTCGGCAGCAGTCCTAGAACTTACTTTTCCTCCAACCAGAGATACTCATCACATACCAGCTGGAGAAGAGCTCTCCTGGCATATGGAACTGACATCATGCTACTGCTGAAGTACTGCAGGCACAGCAGAAGGTCCTGTCAAATCGATGTTTTACTTTCATCCAAAGTCTAAGGATGTGTCCTGACCACTGCAATAATCTCCATGACTTCTCCTTGCTCCTTTGGAAAATGCAGCACTGGTTTACAACCCTGCATGGTAAATGCCAGAAATGTGCCTCTGCAGAATGAGGCCCAGCAGCTAAACCTCTGCTGCAGGACACAGCTCAGTCCATCCCTTGAATTTTCTGTGCACTCCCTCAAAAGCCTCTGGGGAGCCTCAGGAAACTTAATGTGAGGGCATCAAACACTGAACCTACCCCCTTTGTTTTTTGTGTTCAACGACTTTGCTCTCAGCCCCATTCCCCAGTGGGATGCAGATGCTGAAAGCGATGGTGGCACCGTTTGTCTTGCAGCAGGTGCCAGCATGCCAAAGGCACAGGGAAGTGCTCTGGCGTGTGGGCACGCTCCTCCGCAACATCCTTTTTCTTCTTCTTCTTGCTTCTCAGGGGCCTGGAGTCCTCCTGGGCCTGGGCATGCAGTGAGACTGTATAAGAATAATTTGTTTGTACAGGGACAAGCAAGAAGTGAGAGCAGCAGCAGGGTAAGTCACAAAAGAGAGACAGGAGAAGAGAGGATTTCGTGCATTGAGGTGATCTGGGCTGCAGTTTTGCTTCTCTACCCTTGTCAGAATGAAGATACAGTAACTGCTTGTATCAGTGGAGGAGAAAACCATGGCAACAGAAACTTAGTTCATACTTTAATTTATTGCCATCAAGATATTTGCCAAGTGCCAGGTCCCTGGGAAAAATGCATTTTTCATCAGTGCTACATAGAAATTAGCATCAGAAGAATTAATGCACTTAATAACTGTCAAGGAACACTGAGAAATGTGCCTGAGACATGAAGACAACTGTATTTATGAGTCACTTTGACCTATAGCAAACATCAGCTAACTGGATAAATGTCAATGCAAGTTTGAATCATGATTTGGTGTCATTTTAAATTCAAGTGAAGCAATGATTTTCTTTATTTAGCTAATGCTGCAGTGACATAACGGACAAAGGGCATGAACTCCTGTTTTTGTTGCAAATCTTTCAGCCTTAAATCTAGAGGAAGGTGAGGGCATTTCCCAGATGGGTCAAGTCATAAGCTGCGGTGGCTATTTTGTACCCAGAAGAGAAGGATTGCGTAAAAGAGATGGAACCAGTCAGACCCTTTGCAGCCTGGGGATTCACCCCATCTCCACCTCCTCACTTTTCCTCGTTCATCTAGGCAAGACACAACTGAAGCCCTCTGGCATTGCTGTGCAAACACCTCCTAGCCAGGAGAGCTCTCATGAAACACAAGCAGCCAGTCAGCTGTGATTTCACAGGTGGCGAAGCAGCAACACAGAAAATTTATGAGTGGCTGTAGGAGATCCAGGGGTTAGTCTGCTGAGCTGAGTGCTCCTGAGCCCTCTCTGATGCTCTGTTCCCTGGCTTAACTCCAAGATTATCCTCCTGCTACCCCACACTCCCAACAGCACGACTTCTCTGCATCGCTTTGGTATGTTCCTTCCCTCCATATCGCAGCCTGCTAATTTGAAGTGACAGAAAACAAGCAACCAGCTGCACAGAGCATCTCCAGGCTTTACATCCTTATGTCATGGGAATCCATGTCTTGGTTTTGGCCCAGGGACAAAAAGAAGTAACTTTTTTCCCCAACACTAATGTTGAATCACAACTAATGCATTAAATATATAACATATGGACTGCAAATAAAATCAAGATGGCTACAGGTAGCATCATATCCCTATGAATATTTTTGAAAGAACATCCATCTCTGCTTTTTTTTGCCTTTTTTTTTTTTTTTTTTTAATATGCTTCATTGCTAACATACAGCAGCACTTACTGACAGCCATGTGCTTCAGAACTGAGCCCTGGGTTTGCTTTCAGGACCTACAGGGACTTTAGGAAATTTGGGTTGTTATGGGCCTGCTTTCCCACCTGAAGTAACAGCTTCTTCCTACATTTCTAGAGGATGGTGTTTTCAGATATCTCCTGATCTGGACCCAGACTTCCTATTCCAAATGATCAGATGCCATTTGCTTACACTGAAGGCCGTATTGCTGAAATTAATTTTGCATATTAGTCTATAAGCTGGTAACAAACTGATGACTTTATTCAGCTTCATTATTTTAGCAGAGAACTTTATCTAGTACCACATACAAAATGGCATCTTTACTATGAGAAAAATAGCAACTGATCCGTTGTTCAGCTGATGGGAGGAATTACCTCCATCACTGTGTGATTCATCTTGATTCATCCCACGCCTGGAATCATGAAGGAACAACTTAAAGTCAACTCAATATATTGGTAAGCTCTAAACCAACTGCAGTCACTGGGCATTGCCATGGGCAATTGGGCAAAACCTACGCTTTGTATGTTTTGCTGATGGACAGAAGTAAAATGTGAGGATATCTTGGTTGCAAAGCAGCAGTACTGCAAAGATGAAATAGAGTTATAGAAATGGATGATGTTCCCTCAGCCAGAGTTCACTGTGGAAAGACAGCTCTCAACAGAGAAGGCAGAAAAAGCAGCAAGCTGGAGGAAATGAATCAAAATTTTATTGTAGACAAAACAAGATCTGTGCAGGGAAAGAGTGACAAAAATTGAACTGCTAGATGTGCTGAGGAGACAAATAGGACTGGACATGGTAGATCATGCTAAAATAGTGCAAAGCCTGGTACGTGCCTGCCTGCACGTAAGACAAGCAGAGGGAAGGTAACAAAAGGAAAAACATGCAAGTCAGAAGCAAATATAGGGAAAGGTAAGTTAGAAAAGCAGCAACACAAAGCAGATAGTCCAGGACCCAGTAACACTGAAAAATGTAACATAGACAAAACGAGAACAACAACCAGGAAAATAACTCCAATACCAGAAGGATTCAGAACCCCTGATGGGGTGGCATAACACAGGTGACCTTATAGACAAATGGCCAAGTATTTATCTGCTAGAGAGCACCATTTCTTTCAGGATCCTGCTATGGTCTGGACAAAAGGCTGCATGAGACAATAAGGCAGTGTATATTGTTCCCACGGCACAGCTTTTGCGTGTCCAGGAGCATGGGGTTTTCTAACAGCGTTCTAGCACAGGCAAGAAAGCGTGCTGTGGTGCCAATGGGAACACCCACAGGGCAGCCCTATAGAATGGATCAGGTTATTGATTCACTAAGTGAATACTCTGAAACACTGTAATTGCTGTCTGGGCCGCATTATTGCAATACGAGGGTTTTAATGGAGAGTTAAGAGTAGTGCTGACCTTTAAATACCTTATGTATTCTAAGGCTACACTAGATGATTTTACAGTAATTATTTATTAGCATTATAAGTAAATGCATTATTATCATTCATGAATTCTGTAACAGTCAATTTGTTTCTCTGCCCAGAGCCTTGAAGTGCCTATTTCACAGTTTTTTTTAGAGATGTAACCATAGGAACTAAGTGATTGCCAACATAAACCTTCATAATTAATGATGATAAGCTTTCACTCTATTGAGTGATACTGAAATGTATACAGAGTCGATGAAATACACCTCAAGGGTCATGGGACCCTGAAGGCACTGACACATCGACTTACTGTATATAACACTTACATACTGCTGGAGTGAGGACATAGGCTCAGCTGTGCATTTTTGAAACTCTCCCACAAAAAGCCTGCTGTGAAATGGAAGACCAAGAAGGCAGATTTTCTGCCCTGGAAAGCAGAGAAACCTCCGAGCTGTAGGGAAGAGCAAGGACAGTGTCCCTGACCCTCTCTCTCCCTGGGAGTGGGAAATAGCTGTGGAGAGGGGCCACAACCCCCAGGGGCAGTGGGAGCAGCAGGGCAGTGCCAGGTCCCATGCCCAGGATCATGCAGGGAGCTGCAGCGCTGAAGCGTCTGGAGCAGCCCCCAGAGCTGGAGCAAACCTCCCTTCCATTGCAGAGGACCCACCTCAGAGGAGGTTTTTAGCTGTGGATACCTCCTTCAGGGCCAAGCACAAAAACGCAGTCAAATAGCTTCTGTGGGGATCCTTCTCATGCCTGTCACACTGGGATCGATATTTCCATTGTGTTCCCCTCCAAAGAGTTCTTTTCCTATGCACTGAGTGCTGGAGGGTAGAGAGCTCCGCTGCCGATGAACATCCTCAAGTAGGCATGTGGTTTCCAAGCAATAACTTGGCTTTTCCTCTGAACCTATACAGGGACACAAACAGTCCATGCACGGAGGTGATAATTTTATATACCTATATGCCAGGCCATGTAAGAACGCTTTTGCCATTCTTACAGAGAAAGAAAGAAAAAAAACCAACAAATCAGTAACCACACAAATAGGGCTGGCAAACTGCTTTCTTGCAAAGGAGGGCATATTCACCAGAAGTGAGGTGAGAGGAAGTCAAAGGACTCTTGCAGATTGAGCCTGGCACTATGGCTCCAGAAAGCTCAGTTGTGAATCGCCAGATGGTCTGACCAGCCATGTGGGCTGCCTGTTTTAACACACATCAAAAAAACGCAGCCCAGCAAGGTGCACTGTCTGCTTGCAAACTGGCCCTGACTACTAGCAACAGATTGTAATATTTTTGGGGAGAAAGGGGAAGAAACCTACAGGGTTGAGATGCCTGTGAGATCCCCAGTACACTTTACTTATGAAAAACTGGAGCTGCTCACAGCAGGCATAGCACAGGATGGTTAAATGCAAACTGCATGGAGCAGCCAAGATGCCAAGCAACTGCACAAACTGAGAAGCAGCGTGTGCACTCAGAACTGGGGTCCAGCCCTGCTCCCCAGCCAGCTGGGATGGGAGCGCTGGCATGTCTACCAATCTGTAGGCAAAAGACACGGGAGCTTTTGAAAGTTGTGATAAAAGGTTCAGAGCATGTCTTGCAAGACATCTTCATTTACTGCTTCAGAGAAATATGTACAAGGATCAAATGTCCCTTAAAAACCAGAAACGAGATCCAGATGACTTTTCCCACAGCATTTTAGTGTGGTAATTTGAGGTGTCCTTGCAAATGGTTCTGAGTTTCATGAGGCGGCTCTATCATAAGAAGATATGAGACTTCCCCATTTTTGAGATTCTTCCTAGAGGGATGCTGTAGAAAAAGATTGTGAGTATACTCCAATTTCAGAGATGAAAATTGTTATTTACCTACAAGGAAGTGGAGAACACGAGAACAGTCACTTGGAGCCTGACCAAAAGTGACTGAAGCCCCTGTGCTGCTGGGGAAGCTGCTTGGGGAGGGAGCACAGGGCAAGGCAAGCAGCAGGAGAGGGGCTGCAGGTACATCTCCCACCTTGCATCATACAGAGAGGAAAGGACTGCCTGAGCCAGTGAGATCAGCCCTGCAAAGGAACAGAACCGAGAGTTTACCATTTAAATGTTTTCTGAAAGAAAACATCTGAAAACAGACACTGCAATGGTTTCCTTATATCTTTGGGGAGTGCTACTACAGAGAAGTGAAGTGCTTCAGGAAAGAGATAGTATAGGCTGGATATGCTTCTGTGCATAGTTATATACACACATATCTAACTCTATCTAAGTTGTCTATACACAGCATCTTGCTTTAAGAAGCTCCCATTTAGCTTCTCTAGTGCAATAACGCTAAGAATAAACCAGCACATTTGAGTATTTGACTTCATTAAGTCAGCTACACTGATCCTTTAAGCAGGTTATTGGTTATCTTGATCATCAGAAACACTCAGAATCCTCTGTGTTTAAATGTGTCTGTCTTCAATTTGGTATAGATACACAGTCACTGGCAGATAACATTGTCACACAAGATAATAGGCTCCTGCTGCTAGATAAACATTTAGAGGAAGATACACATTTGAATTTTTATTCTCTTGGCTTTAATGAGATGCCATCAGCTCCGGTTTGGCCCCAGATTTAGAGGTCATTAAGAGAAGCCCTATACAATCATCAAAACAATAAAGATGTTCCAAATAATTTTTAGAATAATTTCTACTGGAAACAGGTTTTTCTTGCAAACACACATTTCTTTGCAGACTTCCTGCAGCATTGAGTTGGCAGATAAGGAGACATGCACAGCGAGGATATGATGGAGATTTCATGGAGTCACCCAGGACTCGGCCACCTCATGCGGGCTAGTTGTCCTCTCACAGGCAGTAATACAGCCTGTGCACTCATAGTAGCCGTATTCTCTGTACAAAGCATTGGTGTTGATCCATGACATGATGCTGGTGCAGTAATATTTGGCACGGATATAGTGTACAAATCTTACCAGCCAGCCACACAGGCAGGTTTGGGCCACCTGAGAGCCCCCATTTACAGCCATTTGAGCTCCTACATGCTCTGGCGCACAGGACACCATCCATCAGTCCCCAACAGTAGCAACAAAAGGTTAAAACCATCTGGGTTTACTCCTTCTACTCTCTTTGTCTGCCTCGTATACTGTTGAATTTCAGTGTGTCCAGCTCCACATCCCTTTCTTAGTGACCTCGGAGGATTTTAAGATCTCCCAAACTCATTTTATCCTTCAGATTCCAGCATGGATAACTTGGAGAAATAATAATTTGGCCATATAAATATATTTATATCCTGTCATATTATACTCTAAACAACTGCCTCCGGGTACAAGAAAGCACATTAAAATGTATGCAAACTAAGTTAAGAAATGTCAGATAGAGGTCCCAAATATGAACTGTGCTTCTCAGCCCCCAGGCTAGAAATCTGAATAAACAGATGTTCTTTGCACTGTGCCCTGAAGGTTAAATTTAACCTTTGTTAGACAAACAAGGGACACTGATATTCTTTTCTAAATAAGAAGGGTTGATGACATATATAATCAAGGCTTAGACCATTCAACATATTTTAGGTTAAGGATTTCAGCAGAGGAAGACAAGTTGTAATATTTCTAGGAGAGGAGAAGCAGACAGATTGTACACAATAAATCCATAAATCTAGAAGTCAGAGGCATCCACTGAGAGACACCATGACCCTGTTTCCATACCTACTTTCTTTGCCACTCAGAGTCCAAACCAGTTGAAGGGATGATCTCAAAGTCGCCTTAAAGGAATGGCTCTGCTCTGACACTCTGCTCTTGGCAGGTTTCCAGGTTCACTTGACACAAAACTCAAGTTTTTCACATATCAGTGAGTTAGGGCTTGAGATCTGGCTGTAATTCCACCAAATATAAACCTTGTCAGAAATGCTCTTATCCATAAGAAGAACCTCAAAAGCCAGACCCATGTCTAGACTACAATAAAATCCTCATACTAAGTATTTTCAGCCTAAAGCTGAATCTTTATTAATGTTACTGTTATTTTTAAAAATTATAATGTTCTTGCTAAGGTTATTATACAGAGAAATTATCTGTTGAACAAATCCAGCCAGATATGCCCATTTCTATCATAAACTTTACAACAGCTTTAATGTCTCCCACCGAAAAGTCAGCATTTTTCAAGATTTAAATCAAAAGTACAACTTTCATAGCCATTTTCCTTGGGAACAAAGTCTTCTACAGTGAAGGCAATTATTCCTTTTAAAGTATAGATTCCACTGTTCTGTTGTAAGTTGCACTTAAATAGGGACTGAACTCATCATCCTATACTTTAAACATCTGTAAATAGTCTAAATACAGGACATTAGATCTGGATAAGAAATCTCTGCAAAAATGCTCATTGATATTTTGTGCAAATTAGAACTAACTCAATTTTGTACATGACAGCATCATCACTCTCTGCTCCTCACAAAAGATCTGGAACAGTAGATGGTGGCACTTTGCCTGCCTTGAGTGAAAGCTGAGGGAGCATGATTGATGCAAGGTGTAGTGAATATCAGTAACTAGGCCTTGGTAGATTCAAAACAGAATCTATGGAAAAGAGTGTGGACCATACTACCCTGTATCAGAGACTCACTCCTAGAGCTGTATTATTTTAATTATAAGCTGCCCTGCAGCTATTAATAAAAGAAATAAAATGATAACCTAAGGATGTTGCACTTGGTACATGTGTAGTATCAATGAATGTCTCATCCCATCTTATCACATCTGTAACAGCTCATAACTTAAATAATATCCTTTTAAAATACAACCAGACTCCCTACTTTGAAGAGAGGGACTCAGTCCCCGGTGCTCATACGAAGGCAGAGCTGCCACAACAAAAGCACAGCAGCTAAACATAATTTCCAGAGAAGCTCAGAATTGACTGCACTTGTGGAAGATACATCAAAATGTCCCAAAATGAGCATGTTATTCCTTTTTTAATTTGCTGACAGTTTGCCCCCAGGTAAACCTCCAGCATAGTAAATAGTTTTTCTTGGCCAATGTAACCAATATAGATTCAGTATCTTTCTTTGCTAAATAAGAGGAACATTTACAATAGCTGCTGGCTAGAAAATTAAACAAGTGAACTCTTCAATTTGTCTGTCCCTGTCTGTCTCCCTCATTAATTTTTTATGGAAATCAAAGACTAATTCTGTCTCTCTGCTTGTAATCACATTCAAAACATGCTCATGACTCAGTAATCTGCTTATGAACATTGCCGTTCTCTGCAGTAACTCTGCAGACACCCACATTTGGGGCGATCTAAATGCTCACACAGCTTGCAGTTGCCAAGACAATTTTTTTCCCCTTGCTGTTTTTGTCATCTTAGACTCTCCCCTCCACTATGAGAGCTAACGGATGAACAGGAAACCCATCAAGTCAAAGCTGGAAGTCATAAGAAGCTATTCACCATGCTGCAGAGCCCTGGTAAGCAATTTCTGATGGCCTTATTCAAAAAGTGAAATTGCTGCTGGTGCCTTATCAAAACAAGCCCAGCCTGAAGGCCAGATGTGAAATCCCACTCTTATTATCTCAGCGCAAAGGAAGTCTGATCCAAATTTGATATTTTGGCTTGAGCAAATGCAAATAGCAGAGTTGTTCTGCATACAGAACACACTGTGAATGAAACTTTTTTTAAAACTAAACTAGTTGCCAAGATGTTAACTTTCTGAGCCATGTTCAGCAGTGTGATTACCCGCTTCAATGACTAATTGGTTGCCTTCGTACGGTGAAGCCATCTAGTTATTTACCCCAGTCAAAAAGCCTCTGGGGAAGAACTGTGAGCAGGTATCCGTGTCACCTTCCCACCAGCTACTGGAATAAAAAGTAGCCAAAGGTGAATTCACATTTAATGGTACTACCCAAATTTGTGGGCTCCTTAATGAGAAGAGACAGAAGGCAACAAAAAACAAAGGATAAGGAGCTGCTCCACGGAAGCACAAGGTACACAGCTGGGCTCATCATTGTTCTCCTCTCAGCTGCATTTTGATGGCTTAGCAACCCAGCTAATTTTATCTAATAGAGAAACAGCGAAGCAAAGTGATAATACTTCTCTATTAAGAAAATGCACTTTTACTTATAGCCAGATTTTGGATCACAAAAATAAAGGAGAGAAGCACAGAGATTCTTTTCTAATTTTGTGTACAATCAGTATAAATTCTCTTCCACTTTAGAAACATTCCACAATTTTTTTTCTGACTGTGTGGACATTCATGGAAACATTGTTAGGAGAGTTTGTAGCAAAATGATTTGAACATTTCTACTTAAAACCTTGCTCTGTACACAACAAACCTACATGTGTGTCTCACACAGAGCTCTGGTAATGTATTCTAATGTTCTCTCATGCTTCCTGCGATCATAGTCCCTAGAGCATAATATTTTGGAAGAAGATAATTTGTCATATCGTCTAAAGAAAACAAGCACAGTCTTTCCAGCTCTGCTCACACAACAACGTATAAAAACAGAAAGGATTTCTTTATTCCTAAAGAATGAGCCATGAGTTACCTAAAAATAGGCATTGAGAAGCATGTAAAAATAAACACCAAAAATATGAATGAGAAAGGATTCTAAATCAGATATTTATTAGATCCAGGAAGGCAAAGAAATAATGCAGCAGCATGTGCCTTCTCTTCAAAACTAATTTAGTTTGATTTGACATGTTCATTTTTGTGTGTTTACAGCTAGGAAAGGATTTGCTGAAGAGCTGTGGTCATGGGGACGTGCAAGTGGGTCAGAATAACATGTTTCTGCAAGCTGAATCACACAATTTTTTAACAATTGGAGAAGGTGTAAGGACAAAAACACCCCGCTGCCAGCTAAGCAAAACCTCTCCTGAAAGTTCTTGTGTAGAACGTACTGTACTTCTGCTTATTTACCCCGTTTCTTTGTTTTATTTTGCCAGCTACGCTATTTCTATATTAATCTGGAGCATGCTCATTTTAGGCTTTCAAACTGGGTCAACACACCCAGAAAATTCACACCAAACTGCAGTTCCTGAGCACAGATAGGCGGAGTTGTCAAAATATTCTCATCACTGACTAAATTTGTGCTTAGAGCAAAACCAACAGCCTGGAAAACACAAGTGCCCTGCAAGCTATCAATTAGCCCTTACATCAGGACAAACTTGTGTCAAGAGGAAATTACTTCCATTTTATGTGAAGAAATTCAGCTCAGCGCTGACTTACAGAAGAGGACAGCTTAGGAAAGACTCCACTTGCCTGAAGAAAGGGTATATTCTTGCTGTGTTATTTGATAAGATCCTGTATGAGATCTCCTATGCCCTCAGTGGGGTATGATTTTAGTTTGAGCACCTTCTGAGGTTTCAAAGATTCCCCATTCCTCATAAAGATGAAACAGAAGTGCTTTCAGGATGTTTTCACAAAACACACAAAATCTTCCCAGAGCAACCCAAAGCTTCACGACTGGGACAGCAATTTGAATGTTGGACTTTCCACACAAAGCCCTAAGTCAGATGCAGCAGGGTGATGAAGTCGTTCTCCCAGACTTTGTGCAACTGGCTGCCCAAGGCTATTTGCAGTTTAAGGGAGAATACTGTCTTTCAGGGAATGGGTATTTTACAAAGTAAATATGCCCCTGCAAATTCCCAGACATCATATTGTATAAGGTGCTAGCAGCATCTGTAGATGAACCAGGGTTCACATCTCATTCCAGTGTGTCTGCTGGATTGTGTGGCAGTTGCGGACAATATCAGGGCTGCAGGATCATGGGGGTTTCTGAAAGTATAGAGGGGTTTTGACTCTTACTGTCTGTTCTATGCTGGACCTTGTGGTTTCAGCAGAACACTTTAATTTGCCACCTATTGTTAATCTCAGTAACCCTGCCTACAGATCTGGCAGCATGAGCCGGGCCCCAGTATTTTGCAAAATGTGAATGACATGTAGGAAACCAAAGGGCAGCTAGAAGGGAAACCTCAGCATTGGGTGCAGTATGAACGCTGCTCTTTCCAGGGTCATCCAGATGAGAGCACCCAACACAAAATGTTCCAGTCCACCTCAAAGTCCACCAACTTCAGCAAGGGTCGCTGCTCCAGAAATGCTTCAGGGAACACATGCCAAGCTAACAAAAGTTCTGCAATGTCAGTGTAACCTGTAGATTAACTTTTTTTCAGCTAAACCACTTTCCTGCAACAACCTGGATGTCAAAAAAATCCATCTTCCTACAAATACTCTGGAAAGTCGCTGTTTTCCCAGGCTGGTGACTCCTTCTCGCAAACAGCCATCCAGGCCCAGGAGCCCTTTGCTTCAGAATAACAAGATGAATCAAAAATACTGAGATATATATAACTAAGGCTGCATGAAGACCACAACGTTTTTGAAATTTTTGAAGTTTAATTTGCAATGGCTCAAATTCAACTTTCTGTCTTTTTTAAGCTCCTCTTACTGCCTCTAATTAAAGAATTCATTTGATTTGACTAACATATGCAGAAAAGTATTCCATAAAACTGTACCTGAACCAAAATTTCATTAACTTCAACAGAACTAGAATCTGTTGTCAGGTGGTTGTTTGGTGTTTGTTGTTTTTTTCCAATCCATGGAA
Source organism: Patagioenas fasciata (assembly GCF_037038585.1). NCBI lineage: Eukaryota > Metazoa > Chordata > Aves > Columbiformes > Columbidae > Patagioenas > Patagioenas fasciata. The sequence goes on from NC_092530.1 coordinate 20,152,146, forward strand.
CAGATCTAAGATAAGAAAATATTCAGAGTACTGTTATTCCAGGTTATGCTTACCAATTATGCTTCTCAGCTCCATATCAAACACAGAGCCAGATTGTATAAGCAGGTGAGTTTTTCCCCTCCTGTAGATAGTCACACAGGCCTACATGGGCAGTAATGAAGTTTGCATAGAACCTGTGAATCCAATACTCTGTGGGTGGTTCAGATGCAAACATCAAACCTTTGAACAGAGGAACTGGTAGAAAGATTAATATTAAAAACTACTATTTCATTATCTCAAGTTTTTGGAGGAGTAATACTAACTACCACAAGTTATGCTTAGATGGGAATAAGCACTTTGTTTATGATTCAAAACACGGTACCGCAAGCCAAAATGCAGAAATGTTGGCTCCACAGAGGTCAACAGAAAAATTCTCATAGAGTTAGGTGAAGCCATGGCTTTCTCCCAAAACACTGACCACATGTCTCTCTTCCCGTGCTGACATTTTCCTGCTCTAGTATCACTTTTTCCTCTTATTGTACATGGCGTTCTTATATCTTAATCCTTCCCTCATTGATGATGCATTTTCTGATGTCTCTTTTCAAAGCACCATCCTGCCCCAGTACATCTTTATCTGCTTCTCTTTCTTTTTTCTATTCTTTTTGCATCTCTTTCAGAGTATCTAAGAAAAATAACCTTTATTGCACAGTGTCTTCCCAGCCAAACAAGCCCAAAGCGAGAAAAACCCACCCCTCTTTTCTCATCAAAGGACCTTTCGAGAGTTTCGGTCCTATGAGACTGAATTCAGAGACCTGAAATTTGCTCAAATATATTTTCCCACACTAGTGTTATTGGCTGTATGTGGCTCCAAGGCCCAGTCCTGGTTGTCTAGTCTCCAAATAGCACTGCAACATATTTCTGGTTGAATGTCACAAGGGAGCACTCTCTTAGACTCCAGCAGGATTTAAGGAACAGGAAAATATCCCTTTTGAAACACATCATGGCTTTCAGGCTATTGAATGGGGTAAATGTAAATGGAATGCTGAAGATCAGTTGATTAAAAAGAGGTGTAATGGCTAAAATAATTTCTAACAATATACACTTTATAATAAGGCATATATTCCCCACTCTAGTTTCAGTACTACCAATATAGTGCCACATGTGTTACTATGACACACAGGATGGATGGATCAGAAGAGTTCAGTCTTAAATTTGTAGGAAAAATGATTCTGTATGTATTTTCCAGTTCTTGTCTGTGTTAAACTCTCCATCATGAGATACACAACATTTACCAGCTTACACGTTTGACATTTCCTGCAGTCCTTGCTTTGACTGAATGCCCATTCTCCTTCTACTTTGGAATATTTCAGAGTCTGTTAACAAGGGAAAATAGAACTGGCCAGGAAAATAAATTACTTTTTGAAAAAGATCACAGTAGTGCAGACATGTTTCTGAGTAACTACCTTGAGAAAGCGGATAGCAATTGCAAACCACAAGCTTAAAACTACCTGGACAAAGTGACTTTGCTTTACAAATTGGGCTTGTGTTATTCAAAGTTATCAATTTGTCTTTTGTTAATAGTTACCAGTTAAGAGATAATTCCATTTAAAAATAATATCTATTTAAATATTATTGAAAATTATTATTTAATACAAATATTAAATAATGAAAATCAGTAATTGTTTATTGGTTAATTCAAGTAATATATGTAATGTGTAAAGGACCTCTGTAAAGAGAACTTGCTTTCAAGGCTAACATCAATGAGCTATTGCAATATCATGATCCTCTCAGGAAAGAATTTGCACCAAAGCTAGAAAACAGCTCTACCAGAAATCGATTACAGAGATTCAAAACCCCTCATAACCCACAGCCTGTATCACGCTATCAATCGATATGCAACTCTTTCCATTAATATCAATGAGGATTCCTGTGTTTAAATACTCTTTAATTGGTCACTGCTAGAAAAAAAATGAACCTTCTCTTGGTGACACTGCAAAGCTCTTCCAGACCAGCGGCATGATGCAAACCCAAGCACCGGGGACAAGGGCTGCCAAACACCTCCCGTTAACCAGCCTTGACCTGTGTTGATAGCTAAGGCTTGCGACACCAAGGTCTATATTTTAGAGAACTGTTGGCCAGGCAATGCAATCCTGACACCTGTGTTATAGCATTGTGCTGTGCCTTTGTCAGAGCTTTGCAATGAATAGAAAAAAGGCTTAGTTTAAAAAAAAAATCTCCTGCTGACAAAGGGCATGCCCTGCTCTACTGCAGAAAGCTTCTGTGATGCCAGGCGTGGCTGAATTGTAGCTGCCTAAAAGAGTCATTTTAAAAAGTTAGGAGTAAATTCCTAACTTTACACTGTTATTCAACAAAACATGAGTGCAGCCCTCTCTGGTGCAATGACCAAGACAGAACTAATCTGATTTTTAAGGAAACATTCAGCATTCATCTCCTTTTGTCATTAGAGAAGGAAATGAGATGGGCCATGCGTGGCCTTTACAGCTGTTAATGATGAGCCTGGCAGGATAATTTGGACCAATGTTGCCCCCAAATCTCAGAGCAGGCTGGGATATCTGTGCTCCAGCAACCCACGCCCCTCCCATCTGACCTGGCATGGGGGGCACAGAGGTCTCAGGTCATGAGTTTCCCTTCTTCACCTCCTCTGTAAATTCCCTCTGGATAAAAACCACCTCCATGGACTCACTCTGTGTCCCAAGGGCTCAGGTCAGACTCCTGTCTCTTGTCCACAGCTCTGCAACATAAAGAGAGTGAGAAACCGCCTCTTGCTGAAGAAAAATTTGCAAGAAGGAAAAGATTAATGTGGAACAGCTGTGCCATGGATTTTATGAATAATTTGCTGAAAATAAATTTTAATGGCAAATTAAGAACAGAGATTAGCTCTGCAGTTCTGCGTTCTCAATGGGTAACTTGCTTGCACAAAAGTACACAACTAAACTTGGCACGATGAGCAGCTCGCCTGGCAGCGTCTCCCCAGAAGCAAGGCAGCGATGGCCCATCGGGGCTGCTGCCTGCCGGGGTGCTGGCAGGGAGCTGCTTTTCCACAATCTGCTCAGCTCTGGGCAGGCTTTTGCTTTCAGGAGCTCTAATGCAATGAGCTGGTTCAGGAATAAAAAGGAGATGAGGGCCAAACAGATCAGCTTGGCTGCTCCTCTCCCCTCTGCATCCCTCCCAAGAGGTGATATTTTGGGCAGTGGTTTAACACCACGGCCTTTGGCAGAGAAGCTGCTGGCTCTGCCTGTTTCACTGTTTGCTCTCCTGGATGGATCTATTTTCCCCTGTTGCATTCAGGAGGGCACCACCAACTCAGAGCCCCAGTTGAACCAGCGCCAAGCACCAGGATCTTTCCACCGATTGCCATTTCTACCCCAGGTGCTGTGTGGGGCTGATAACTAGCAGGCAGCATACACCCCACTGATCTATTAATATTTGAGTGCATTTTCTGAGCTTACCAAAAACACAGGTTCTTCAGTTTGCATATCCTAAATACTCAGCAGCACAAACCCCTTACTTTACCTCCCTCTTTCTGCTCCTACCCCAGGGCTTTAGCCCCTTCCCCAGCAGCAGGGCACTGCGGAGGGTCAGTGGTGCGACAACCCCTTCTCATAAGCAGCAAGATGTGAGGTAAGGCACATTCTGCCTGGCTCATGGCATCTCTGCTGCCTCCATTTCTAGGACCACACCTGGCTCTATTTGCACAGCAAATACCTTGCTGTCAAAGCAGAGTGTGTTGGTTCCTCTCCTGCTATGCCATGCCAAGGGCCAGAGGTCACAGGAGGTGCCTCCCCCAGCAGTGCTGGGGTCTGGTCCCTGGCTGGGGGGCAGGTGGAGGCTCTCCTTGTGGGAAGGAGGTTTCTGTGCTACATGCCTATGATCTATGAATTAAGCCCCTTGGCTCTATCACCAGTTTCTCCCATAACAGCTGGGCACACTGACAGAGTGATGAAAACACCAAGCCATTCCTCCTCGTTTGAAAGGATAAAGGCCAATAAAAAATGGATATTGGCAGGCTGGTATGAGTTACCACACGGGCTAATGTTCTGAAATGTCCCAGCTTTGCCAACGTGCCTGACTGCTTTGTGGACATTGAACAACATGACCCCAGATAGAAAAGAAACCACTTGTGTGTGCAGAAATGATGGCAATTTGTTTTGTGGATCATTCAGTCATCTCTGATCACTACTTTTGCTTCAGCTTAGAAAAGGCATTAATCAGCCTAATTTTTCTCTCTGTAATTCAGGTCAGACAATCTCCATTTACTAAATGTGATTGATCAACTAATTAATTGTACAACATTCATTCTTGACGCTAGTTCAGAACATGCAAGCTGGAAATAAGTCACTAGGAATCTCTACATCTGGAAGACAAATTATGGATCATTCAGGACATTTTCAAGCTCAGTACTAAGGGAGGGTTGGAGTCTCATCCAGCCCAGTCCAATTCTTCCTTGTCTTACACCTTCAGAAGCCATGAAAGATCACTGGAGTTGCACAGCCAAACATAACGGTGTGTTTGGATGGATAAATTGCATCTGGCAGAAAAATTTTCCTCCGTGCTTCATGTTTGTCTGAGTTGTGTTCTTATTCCAATAAGCACAAGAGGTCTTGTACTTTCTTCCTTTTAAGAACAATAATACCCAGCCAGCAAGTTAAAAAAAAAAAAAAAGTGGTTTCTCTTCAGTAGCAAATTTTCTTCATTTTTTTATGTTTGCTTGCTCGTTAAAAGAAAAAAATGAAGAATTACACAGTATATAACAGAAGAGATTGCTGCTGGCAAGAGGTAGGGGTGGAAGGTTCCCAGCACAGCCAGCAGCCGACCCAGGCTCGCAAGGAAATGACACTTGCTCCTTTATTAACCCACACAGACACACGGGGTAGGTTGCAATCGAGATACATCCTGATTAATGGAAAATTCTTCCTTAATGCTGATGAATCACTCATCAGGAAACACGAAGCACATCCAGTTCCTTCCGAACAGGACGTTTACTAGCTGCTCAATAAGCTTTATTACAGTATCTTCTACAAGTTTTATGCATGTAATCAAAGCGTCTACATAAAGTTCTGCAGATTTTGAGCACCTCCATAAAGCAATGTAATGACCTTCACCAAAAAAAAAGTTAATAAAGGCCAATAATAATCAAGTTTTATGTCAGTGAGGCACAAATATTAACCATATGCAGATTGCACTGATAAGCCTGAAAGGAGCCGGCAGCATCCAGCACTTTGCATAGTCACTGGAGATACTGGGACCAGAGATAGCATAAGGAAAGGCTCCGGTTGCCAGTCCTGCAGGACAAGACATGGGATAGACAGGTGTCTCAAGGGGGGAAACTAAATGCAAATGTGTTCATAGGCCCCTCTTTAAAAATGACAGGAGCAAAGTGGTAATTCAAATGTCACTTGATTTTTATGACTTCAACAGCCAAACAAATGCCCTTTCTCAGGATTGGTTAAAACTCCTCTAATGGCACACAATTAGGAAAGGCATTTAATAAATCAATGACGTCCCACACACACCTCAGGCTGACTGGCACCTCCCTGCAGGTCCCTGCAAGCTGTCGTGCTGTGACATGGAGCTGTGAGTGGTCAGGGGACACAGAAAGGACTGTCACAGCGGGGACGACATGGCAGGTTCAGCTGTTCTCTCCAGTGCTGCCTCCAGTTTATCACAGGTTCCTGCTGAAAAACCCTTCTCACTCCAAGCCAACACGATCTATCACTGCTGGGAAAGCCCAGCAATATGCCCCCTTTCTATTTTAATCCAGAGTGATCATACAAAGATGTCTTCATATATTTAATACATTTTGCATCTAACAGCAATATTTTGACTGTTTTTCTTTGGACTGCACTACAAGCTCATCGACATAGTAAGATCTGCCTCTTCTTCAAATATTAATGAAGAAAACTGAAAAAAAAAAAAAAATACTGTGGTTGCATTATTATCCCCTTCTTAATTCCCACTCTTTCTTGCACACTCTGAGGATGCAGGTATCTGACAGAGGTGGCTGAGACAGAGACAGCTTGTCTTCAACACATTGCCGTGACCAGGGCTGTGCCTCTCAGGCCAGGGCTGAGACCACAGGAGGCTTAAGTTTCAGCAGCAGAAGCAGCATCATATTAGACCACAGATCAGATTTAACCTGCTTTATCTGTATATTTGTAGCCATGTCACAGGGAGCATGCTGCCAACCTCAAAGACCCACCAAGGATCATCCCAGGTCCAAGCTGCTCTGTCTGCATTAGAAGAGGACATTCCATACACATTTCTGCTGCTTCTGCATGTTGTCACGTGCAATCCCATAGCGCAGGAGCCCATAGGCCTGAAATAGTTGGAGCAAGACAAGTAAGACATTGTCTCTCCTTCCTCTGTAGCGAAAAGGCAACTATGCACCCCACTCCACCCCACCCCAACCCACAGTGAGGCAGTTTCTATCTCCATACCTTTTGAAAGCATCAGAAGATCTTTACAGTTTGATATCTATAGCTTGTATTCAGGTTTGGGGCTGCAGAAGTAACCCAGTATCAAGCCTGGGTTTTAAATACACGGTTTCCCAGCCTTCCTAGAATTCCAAACTTTGCCCCACTTGAAGCTCAGTGAGAGATGACACTTTAGAGTCACAGACTGGAGAGCAACCCTTCCAGAGGCCACATCACCTCTGATTGCAGTGTAGCTACCATTTATTTTCCTTAAGGGTCTTCCATGCTGTTAGTCTGGTCCTATAATTCTATTTCAAAACAAAGTTGCCTGTCAAGATGAAGTCTACTTTCCTGATAATGCTGATTTTCTCTTCCTTTCATATTGCAAAATAACACAAATAGCATGAAAGAGATTTTTTTTTCCAGATTTTTTCTTTCCATCTTAGCTTCACAGCCTCCAAACTAGGTCAGATCAGAGAGGGAACATTTAATTTAATCTGTTACAGGGATTTAAAAAGCTGTTATATTGTTAAAGATTACATGTGAAGGGTTTACCAAAATATCAACCACTTGGTGTGAATGGTTCCTAGACGGTGCTAAGAAAAAGCACCCAGGAAGCAGAGGACGACTAAAGAAAAGAACCTGACAGAAGCCCATCCGTCTGAAGCTCTGACATTTTGGGCACCTTATCAGTCCTCAGGATTTGAAATTATGTTATGCCACCCATTAAGAAATTCAGCACACTCCACAGCACACATAATCCTAATGCACAACAACAGTGATGGGTCAAGGGTCAGGAAAGTCTTGTAGACTCCAAAATTAAACACAACAGGTCTTATATCTTCTGTTGTTAACTTACAGCTTTTTAAAATTAATCAGGAAATGTGGCATCCAGCCCTTCAATATAAATAAAACTGGAAACAAAGCCCTCTCCTTCCTCCCTTCCTCCCTCTCTTTCTGGCATTGTGCTACCTGAAGATGTAAACCTCAGAGTGAGTGGTTTGAGGGGTGCTTGCAAACAAGTCCTAGCATCTCTATTTTGGCTGCAGAGCTATAGGCCTCAAGTGTAAGACCACTGGCTGGAGACATATAAGTAGGCTTGGGGTTCTGGCCGGGGCAGGAGTCTGCCCATCAGAGGAGCCCTGCTCATCACTGTAATTTTGCTTTGGCATCACTTAAGTTTCGGTTTGGCAGTCCTTGCTCTATGGGCCTGTGTAATTTTTTTCCTTATTTAAAAGGAGACACACCCTGTCCTGTCTGTGCACCTGAAGGGCCAGGTACAGTCAGAGATGGACGGTGTCTCTCTCTGCAGTTCTGCTCCCCACCAGGACCCCATGGCCCCAGGGAGGCTGCCTGGAGCAGAGGACACACCCCTCATCTGCTTCCTTGATTGAGTTACGTTAATGGAGAAGCATTTTATTACCCTTTTATTACCTTCATTAAGAGTCTCAGCAAGAGAAATGAGTGTTCCTGTGAATAGCTTCACCGCTGTGCCCGAGTCAGGAAAATGCTTGTTGCAGCAGACTCCTGCAGGTCTCTGTCCGTGCTGCAGCCTTCAGTCAGGTGCAGTATTTGTTGTCTTGTCTCGCTTGCTCTTCTGGCTCTCCTCATTGTCTCAGCATGTCCAAAATGCTGGAACATGTGTGCTGAGAAGAGCCTGGAGCTCAGTCTAGCTTCCTGCAAAACACACGTCTCCATTGACTTCAATAGGAAAAGCAGCTGACCTTTAAATCTTGCATTGCATTAGGCTTGGAATAACTCAAAGCTCTGTCTGTACAATTATTTTCAAGTGTATTAATCATATACAACAATTCACAGAGTATTTGTGTTACTTCACTACCTTGTTATTTCCCCAAAGCCCTGGCAAATAATCTCCTTCACATCTGGTAGTGTCTGGGGTATGGATGTTCTTCAGGTGCCATCCTCATTTTTTGCCAGGGAATGGGACGTGTTTTACACTTTGCAGTCAGGGATTTTGCTACCTTTGTAGATATCTTCTGCAAAATCCTTGGTTCCTTTTAGGACTAAAATTAAGCCTCCTTCATTGTGCATTTAATTAACTTTTATTTGCTTGACATTTCATTTTTATTATTTTTAAGCAGTCAAGGTTCTTGGCATTAGAAATACATGTAAACTAATTTAACTGATAGACTATCTTCACAAAGGACTTCTTTATCACACCACCAGGAATATTTTTCTGCAGAGCGGAAGCGATGGCAAAAATTCACCTTAATTACCTCAGTACAACTGACACTGTGGAAGGCAATAACAGGAGTGGAGAAAGTACCTGCTGAGAACATGTGGACACTAAATCAGACACATCATGCTTCTGGTGTAGCTCCTCCAGGTACCAGTAAGGGAGTGGAGTTACTGCAGAATGTTTATCTTACTGGAAATAAAGCATTTATTTCCTGAGTGTTTTAAAACCTGGTTTTAGCCTGGTTCTCTAAGGGATCAAAGAAATCTGCACTCCTCTGCCTGGCTGTTTCCACGCTCCTCCTCCCTCCCTTCCCATTTTGGGTGTATTTGGGAAAGAATCTGGCTGGTCTGAGATGTGAAGCCTCTTCTGCCTGGGAGGACATCAGTGGCCACACAGGAGCAGGAAACAGAGCAGGAGCCCGTCCTTGCTATGAGCGCTGCGGGAAGGGAGCGGGGAGCAGCCGAGCTCCGCCAGCATCCGCCCATCTCACCCAGAGCTCCTTGGAGATGGAACCTCTCACTGCTACAACACCCTCTCCTGTCCTCCCATTGGCTTCCAGCCTGAGCACAAACAACTCCACAAAAATAAAACAAACAAACAAAATTATCAACATGAAGAGCAAGCCTAAAGGGAGCAGAAAATTTGATAATGATTTTATACAAACACACACACACACATCTGAGAAGTAGAAGAAGAGTTTAAGAGAAATGTTACTTATCATAAAATAATTGAATCAATTAATATACTGGGCATTATCGAGACACCGGCTTGCTGAAGTACCTTCCTGAGAGTCAAGAAAAAAATACTGGTGTTTGCATTTACAGTTAATCTCAACCCACAATGTTCCCCCATCCATTTCAAAGAGCTCATAATTCAGCAAAGAGAGGAAACCTGGCACTTAGTGAATATGAAATATTTTTGTGATGGCACAGTTGGTATATTGATTACATCTTTTAAAATGTTTTAACACAGTCTTTGACTAATGGAGTGTTTAATTAAAGAGAAATAAACATTAGTTTTCCATTTATGACTAAGAAATACCCTTACAAGTAGGGGCTGCAGGATATGATCCTCACCGTCTTTGCAGATATATCACTTGTACCAGACACAGAGGATATAAATAACATCAGCCTTAGACTGGTGGCACCCACTCAGTCTTCATCACTTCATAATATTCTGCTGAAAAATCAGTGTTCTCTGAAATCTTAGTCCTGAATAACAGACAACTTCTTCTCAGCAGAAATGAAAAATAGTTTAGAGATGAGCAATGGAGGTAGAGTTGTCATTATGTAGCCATAGAGACAACATAGTCTATTTGGATGATAATAAAGCCAGCATGCTGCTTTCTGGGAATTGAAAATAATGTTTAATAAGCATTGGGTTTGCAAATACCCATTTTATTCCTGTTTTTTAAAATTAATATTTGCTTCCATTTCCTATAATCTGATGTATCCAAAATGAAAAATTCATTTTACAAAGTCCACTCACTTACTGCATGGATGCAGAAAAATATTCAAATGCATCACTGCAGACAAATAAGCCCTTTGGAGCCTCTGCTGCCAATAACCCCACAGAAACCAAACTAATAGGGGTCAGTCAAACCTTTCAGCAGCCTGGCAATAGCTTCAGACCTCAGCAAACCCTGAGAAGAGACCTCAGAGATCAGGGATGCCTCCTGCCCAGTGCAGCCCTTGGGTGGAAAGAGCTGAGCTCTTAAGAGAGCCTTCAAAGAGCAGCTTCAACCAAGAGAGAAAATTGAGAATTAGCCACAAAGGGATTACCTTGGGCAGTGAAGGTATTTGATTGCAAACACTTACTTTCACGTGGTTTTCAAAACATGACAAGGTTGGCACAAGGAAGGGGTGTACATGGGTTCAGGTGGCTCAGACATCCCTTGTAAGAAGGAGTCTGAACCTTTGCAGCTCTGGTGGCTCAGCTCCCTGCCCCTCGCCATCGAGCCATCCCCACGAGTCAGCGCCCCAGAGCCAGTGCCAGGGTGACTGGGCTGGGAAAGCTCAGAGCTGGGGAAAACTGGGGAAAATAGAAAGTTATATAGGGTCAAGCAAAAATCTTCACCTAAAAGACACAGCTGTTTGCTCTGAGGGTGTTCACCAAAAGATGGAAGCTGGAACCTCTCCCAAGGCATCCTTGAGCTTCAGGCATGCTATTTAACAGTGTCACCGTAACATTTTGAGGGCTGTCCTGTGACTCACACTATGACATTTCTACTTCTTTACTGTGAGACACAGTTTTTCACCCAGTTGCCAACGATGTGGCCCAGGTGTCTGCAAAAATCTGGACCTCTGTGCCTGCAATTCAAACGATCCTTCTTGTGCCACACCTTGCAATTGTCAACATTGAATTTCAAAGCTTGCAGCGCAGCATTAACCAGGAGCTGCTCTTTCTAACGGATTTCTGCTGGCTGTTTTTCCTCTCCATCTCTTCATTTTTCTCCCCTCAAACAGACCTTTGGGAGAGAGCGCCTCAGCACAGAAATACTTTGTTTGGGTGCCAAATCCTCATCACAGAGGGATGTAGCCAGGAGGCTCGCATTCCTCTGCCAGAAAAACTCTTTGCATTTCAGTAGCTCTCAACCCCCAGCATCCTTCTGGCAGCCAAAGGCAGGAAAGAGTAACCTTATTCCCACCCCAAAGCACTTTTTTCCACTCCCCTCCTCTGCAGGATTGAGCTCCACAAGACACATCCCAGCTCACAGTCATTACTCTGATCCAGGTCTCTCTCCACAGTGTCTTCACACGACTGGCCTCCAATTTGTCTCTCTGGCTCTAAACATAGTTTTTAAAATCAAAAGGAAAGCCAAAGCACAGAGGGAGAATGAGCAACCAGCTCTCAGTCTGAGCAAGCCATGCAGCACAGCCAGCCCGCCCAGTCCCTGGCACCAAACCAGGGGACACCGCTGCCCCCCTGCCTGCTGGCTCACCGCCCTCCTTTAGAGCAGATTAGGTATCCAGAAACAGAAGACACTTTTTATTTGCTACTTCTCTGGAGAGCTCTTGAGTTGCTCTCTGAGCAGCACTCATTTAAGAGCTGGTAGGGCAGCCATTCAATTTCTTCTTAAGCAATCAGTGGTGGAGGAAATTTTACAAAAGAAACTTAATTCTCGTAAGAACAATTTCTGTCTGGGCAAATGCAGCTGTCAGCAGTGGCACAAAGAAAACCAGGAAAAGAAACTTCTGCCTGTTGGGAGGGGTAGGAACAGGAAAGGCTGCACCAATGTGCTGCACCCCACAGCTTGTGATGTCCCCAGGACCGCAGCCATGTCCACAGGACAAGTGAGCTAGCCCAAGACATGGAGGTAGCACCTCATCCAACAAACCGCACTGAATGTGCCAGGAGTCCTTCCTCTCTCAGAAAGAGAGGAGATTATCTGCCTTTCTCTTCTGCCTTTCTTTCATTGCCATTTCTTTCCCCAGCAAGGAAGCAAAACCTTCACAGCAGTGTGTCAGGTCAGAGAGTTTTACCCCATGCATCACAGACCATTTTCAAGGATGCTGATTGCTCCCTGAGGAATGGCTGGGTTGCAGAACCCTGCCAGGGTATCCCTGCGAAGCACTTCTCTCAGAAATGAGAATCGCACAGGGTAATATGGCACCATTTCTGTTCTCATAGCACTTTCTTTCACACCTTGAGACAAAACACGCTGCTCCCTGTTTCACACCCCTCTCATTCATTTGCCATGAGCTGCTGGCTGAGAGTCCAGCAGAGTAGCTCTGGTGGGAAAGGTCTGGAAGCAGCAAATAAACAGGATGTTAGATTATTAAATTCTTGGGAGATTAGGGGAAATATATGCGTATAGTTATCCATTTGACTCCTTCTGTTACATTCCTTTTAGTGAACAACTATATATATATGTTGAAAGACAAGGAAAAATAGAAAAAAAAAAATGAAAACTGCAGGAAGAGCTGGGTGTGGTATTCCTGATACAAGAAGGGATCGTGCCATTTGGCACTGTGGAGAGATGCAATACTGGCAGGAGTGTGAAGCCCAGCAAGCTCCTTCGCTGTGGTCCCACGGCCCCCGGAACAAACAGCCACAGCAGCCACTACCTGCAGAGCTGAAGCCAGCACTGCAGTTTTCCAAGAGATTTTAATCAAGTTGCTGCAGCTATTTTCTTTTAGAAATAATGCAAAGAGATTTTTTTAATCAACGCATACACCTGGGAAGGAACAGGACAGGCAAGAAAAATTGCCCCTGCAGAACAGACACCGATGCCCCGAGAGCATGGCCCCAGGCATCGGCCAGACCTTTGTGTGCTTGCCAGAGACTCACTGCCTAAGTAACCTAGTGCCATTTTTCTTTGCTTTCCTTATTTTCTGCTTTCATGACAGAAATGCCTAAAGTACAGAAGATGAGGGGAAAATGGACAGGAGTTTGGCTCTGGTAGAACACTGATGTGCAGCAGCCCCCTCCTATTCCTTCCTCAGGTTCCTTCCTATCCCTTCATCACTTGGCAGCTTCTGGCTATTATTAAATTCAGTAGGTAAGAGAGGACAGAGCCTTCCTTCCCCTGTCCAGACGCCTGACTTCTAAAAATCTGCGTAACGAGCTGAGAAATGAACCTCAACATGTTACACACTACTTTGATCTGGGCTATGCTGGAAGAGAGCTCTGCCAATGGCAGTGCTTCTCCTAATAAAGTTTTGTAATGATGCATTTGCAACAAAAATATATTAGGCCCCAGGAAAGCACTAAAACTGCTTACATCACTGAGTCTCAAACATCCACATTTTGAAGGCTAATACCTCTGAGAAATGGAGCACACTGCACCATAGAGCAGACAAAAAATGACCAATTCACAAAACCCAGCAATGAAAACCAGTTTGTAATTTCCTTTTCCAAAGGGATTTGGAGATGTCACTCAGCAGAAAAGACAGGAAAAAAAAATAAAAACCTTTTCTTTCCCCTTGAAATGCATGGCTCTGGGGATCTGGCAGCACCTGGATCCATCCAGCAACAACCTTGTCACTTTGTGCTTTGTGAACCTGATGGAGGCACAAGCCTTGCCCAGTCCTCAGTGACCACCAGGATCTGAACCCTGCTTTGATGTGTGTTTGTTGTTGAGATCTGTCCCCCATTCCCAGCCCCCCACATTTAGCAGATGTAGTCCTAAAGTTTGCATACCGTTTCCTCTCCCATATGCCTCTGGGAACAAGGAGTCCTTTGGCAGGGAGGTTGACAGGGACTTTGCCTCTGTTTAGTGCCCTCATTAAGCTTACCAGTGAGTCCAGGAAAGATCTGATATTTGTTTCAATCCTTCCCTTAGCACTCCAGAGGCCAAGGGCATTGGCATCTCACACCAGTTTTGCACCAGGCTCTGCCAAGCTCTATTAGTGGTGGAATTTTTAAAAAATATGCTTGCTTCTATCTGCCACATTTCTCTGCTGGTAAAATATGTAGCAGAGATGTGCAGCACCAGATCGAATTGCATTTGTCAATTTAGCTTATTTTGCTCACTAAAGCAGCTTTGAAACTGTGTTTGTGTTTTGCTGGAGTGGTCAAATTTCTCAGCACAGACCAAGTTGGATTCCCAGTTCAGCTGGGGCCCAGGGCGCCTCTGGCTCTGCACACCCAGGGGCAGTCTGGGGGACTCTCCCACTCCTGCCTCTGGCTCAGCTCCTCCACTTCCCTGCTCCTGCTGGTGGGGACAATTGACCTCAGATGGGTCGATTAGAAAGATGATCTTTCACACTGTTGTGTTTCATCTTGCAGTTTCTATCAGCCAAAGGCTGACCTTCTTGCAGTTCTAAGAACTAAAATATTACCCAGCAAAAACCAAACATGACTCTGTTAACACAATCTAAATCACATCTTTTTAAGAATGTCTTCGAAGTGAAGATGTATTTTAGTTACAGCAGCAAGGACAGTTTTAATGGATGTTGAACAGTTCAGTTTCTCCCCTACGTCTTGATTAATGAGCAGGAAATACCATCTACCTTATAACTACTCCCAAATACCTAAATACGTTAAACAGCCTTTTGATTCTCTCCAGCTTTTTGAGTGTGTGTGAAACTTCAGTTGAATCCAATTTGTACCATCAGCAACTGGAGTTATTCTGCATTTGTCACTGTTGGCATTACATTTCTCTTAACCATAATGAGGTGACACTGAATTATAGAACTCTTTATACTGTTTTAATACTGCGATCATTCGAGTGTTATGAATCTGTAGGAATGTTAAGGCAGTTAAGCTATACATCTTGCCCAGATGAAAAGGCAGTAGTATTTCCAAGGAATTTTTGACCAGGTAAATTTAATCAAAATTTAAGCCAGAAATGGCTTTCCTGTGCCTCCCCTGCAGGCAGTCAGGAGCGTGTCTTCTGAGAGACTTGCTAAAGCTTTTGAAATAAATCTCAGCTACCAGTGGGAGCAAGACAGGTGTATGGCAAACAGCTTTTGTGCAGAGACACTCCAGTCTAGCGAAGCCATGTAGTCAGAAGGTGGCTAAAGACACCTCCCTGATAAATTTAGGATCCTCTAGCTTGCTGAAGGTGTAGGACAATGCCTTGTTAAACCCCATAGATGGATGCCTCTGACCCAAACAGCAGCTGCATCCTCCCACCCACTTCCTCACAACTTCTTTCACCCTTTGGGTTTGCAGCAGCCTCAGGGTGCTCATCCATGCTCTTCAGCATTCCTCAGCACACATGAAGGGTCAGACATTTGACTTGGACCACACAGCCAAAACATTCCATCTACCAAAACGAATGCAAGATTTCTCCAGTGCAGTTACAGCTTCAGCTAACCACGGTGTCCTAGAAAAGGACTCTTGGAAAAATCCAATCCTCTCCTCTGCTGTCCTGCAGAGGTGGTAACATGCATTACACTAGGTCCACATGAGCCAAAAAAACCCAAGAGCACTTTGTTTTGACAGTCAAGAGATGTAGACATGTTCTAGGGTAGAGACAGGATGAAAACAGTGGACAGACACGAACATCTGCATGGAATTCTGGCCACAAGCACAGCACATTCTGTGCATTGAACATGCATGCAGATGAATGGGGCCATTTTTAAGCTTTGTGCCAAGAAGGAAATCTGTGCTGTCTTCTTACCCAGAGGAGTATGCAAACATTCACGATAAAGCATGAAGGAAAAAACTACTAAATATTTTAATCAACTCAGTCATCATATGAAACAGAAGTAATTTTCTCTCTCAGGGCCACACGGATGGGTGCACACTTGCTGCCTGATGTAGCAGTGATCATCTATTTAGGCTGCTTTATCTTAATAGCTAAAATTCAGCTCTCTGACTTCCTGTGCTTAGGAAATAAATTGATATACATTTTTTAAACCTTGAAATAGAAAGAAGCTAGTAATAGCCACCGAGAGGGGGAAAAAGAAGAGCTTCAGTGCAAAACACAGGCTACAGTAATCCAGAATAGGTTTAAGACTGTTTCCCCTCATGTTGCCCATTTCCTTCACTTACTTAAAACCTCTCTTTGAAGATCCCCACAGTCCTTCCTGAATCTTTGAGTTGTCTACATGATGGTTACATTATTTCTCATTCAGATCATTAGAACAGGTGTTGAGTAGCGTGTTACCCAGGGCAGGACCTCAAGGTCCTGGCTACCAACTTTTGCCATAACGAAAACCAGCTATTTTGTCTCCTTCTGAATTTTTGATGTGTGTCTTCCACACAGCTCTTCATTTCTCCAGCACTCTGTTGCCAGCTGGGCTAAATACCAACCTCTGCCACAGTCCTTGTCCAACAACAACTCAGGAAACACTGGTTCCTACTGCCCCAGATATTTTCCTTTATAAATAAAAACATTTGTAGTGCTTTCCTAGCTTTTTTACTACTCTCATCTAGCTTTCTTTAATCAATGCATTTATTTTCTAATGTTAATCACATGCACATAAACAGTTTCAGCTCTTCTTTAAAAGCTTTAGTCTTTCTGTTAATGTAACTTGACCAGGTTTTTTGTACTCATTGCCTTCCTACTCCCCTTCCACTACCAAACAAAAAGAATGAGCAGGAACCTGTCACCCATTAAATTATCTTGACTGCAGAGACCTTGAAAACAGTTAATTCAAATACAAACCACAAAATACTTCATTTTCATCATCTTTCAGGCAAACCTCATTTGATTCTTAATAGCGAATCTTGATTGTTAAATCTGTGAAACTAGCTAAGCAAGAGATGAGAAAGAGATAACAGTGGACAAAAAAAATGAAGAAGTATTTTCAGATGGGATACAAAAATCATATAAAATATTCCCTAACTTTGGGCTGCTCTCAGTGGTGCTGTGTGCAGCAGAGCCTCCTCAGCCCCATTACTGCCCTGCTGCCCCCATGAAGCTCTCGCATTAGCCCATAACACCCCATATTAGTCCATAATGCTTCAGAAACGGTAGGTGTCAGTTTTCCTCAGTGCAAGGCACTGACTTGCACATTTAACTGGGTGTTTCCCAGTGGAAAGGCCAACATGGAAAATGAGCTGCTTATCTAAGGAGAGGTTTTCCCTTCCTTCTTAAAGACATACATCAGATCTTATGTTTTACTTGCCAGGATGGTAAAAAATTCCACTGCAGAATCACAGCTGCTGACAGCTTGAAATAAGCATGGACAGTCATGTTCAATTAGCAATCATACATTCATTACCAGGTCCATGATTTGTCATATGACCTTTTTTTTTTTAATTCTCTCTTCATTAGTGAATTCAAGTACAGATAAAAATGCACTGAAAACTGAAAAACCCCAAAACACTTCGTGCTGCATTCAGAATAATTAAAAATTGGATTTTTAGGCGTCCATTAAGACAAGTGCTGTGCACAAATATTTGTCTACACAAAGTGCACACAAACTTTCATCATCTTGCTTTGCTGAGAATAGGAAGAATGAGGATGTCACGGGATATATTTCAATTACATTCACCCAGAGCTCATGTATGTCTTACCATTATTACTAATTCAAAATTGGAGTATCCCAATATAGATTGTAATAACTGAGACTAGAAAGTACTTCTGGAGTTTTCTAGTCCATCCCCGATCAAAGCAGGGCCACATTCAGAGCTGGACAAGGTTTCTTGGGGTGGCACGCTCAGACAGAACATTTCCACTGGAAACCCTGTTTTAGGCTGTATCCAGACAAGCATTTACAAGTTTCACATCTCACAGATGTATTACCAGTCCAAGCAGATTTTTCACCTCACTACTATATTCTTAGCAAATTTCCATACAGGTTGAATAGTAGAACAGTGAGAAATATATGGTTGTCGTCAACCGGGATGGCTTCTGCAGAGATAAGAAATGGGTCCTGCCACAGAGCCTTGGGAAAGCTGTCTGAAAGAGACTCAGACACCAGTGAGGGACCATACTTAACACCCATCTCCATAAAGATAAGTGAACCTGAAAGTACAGATGATTAACTTCCATGCAAATGAGACATAACAGCAGTGAACTTTGGTTCAGTCTGCCTACTCCTGAAATCAGTCAGCCCTTTGCCATTGGCTTCAGCAGCAGCAGGACCCAAATCTCAGTTAAATGTGAAGCTTGTTCTAGTTTCCCAAAGCCAGCATCAGTTTTCTCTATTTGTTTGCCATTTCCTTTGTATGTTTCTTCTTTGCCAATGTCACCAACTCAAGCTTTCTGCCTCAGGTTTTGCAGCAATCCCAGCTCTCACCAACAGCAGCCAGACTGGCAGTCCACAGGGGAGGAGGGACTGAGCAAACTGAGCAAAAATAAGCACATATAGGGCTGTGCCTAAAACTGAATGTTGCCCTGGCAACATGGAGAACTTGGTATATCTCATGACCTGCAGCATGTACAGATTTCCTCGGCCCAGGGAGGTACAGGGAACTGTCTGAAAACAGTAATTCCTCCAGCTGCCACAAGCACCCAAGCACTACCAGCCCAGCATGGCTCAAGGGTCACTGTTAGGCACTGAACAGCATCTGAGGGACACAGCCCCCACACAACGGCTCACAACCTACTGAAGTACAATGCAAAAGCCATAATACTTGTAATGCTTTTCATCCCAGTACACAGCAGTGCCATAAAATGAAAACAACATAGCAGCAAAGCACAGCTTAAATTAATGTCTACTTGAAAAAAGAAGTGATTAACAATTATACTTCAAGGAGTTTGAAACTACCAAGCAACTTGGCTTTTAGTAAAGCAATGCCTGTGAGAAACATGGACCCCATATCGTAAAAGCATACAAATTGAAAACTCAGACATGTCCTCATTAGAAAATTTGCCCCAATTCCCACAGCACAGCTGGAAGAGGAACAACATCTCCTGACCCAAGACAAATTACAGAGAGGCTTTGACCTTTGGTAATGATTCCCAGCTTCCCAAGCCATCGTGTCATAGGCAGCAGCAATAACTGTGTGCTCGGAGTCAGTGTTTGTAGGAGAAAAATGCATGCCGTGCAACCAAATTAATTAGAAAACATAAGAAATGACATGATGATGTAAAAGAAATGTACAAAAAGGAATCCAAAATCATCTCCTTTGCTGCTTCTTACTGAAGATGTTTTAGTATATTGTTCTTCAATACAATTCAAATTATCAGCTGATTGAACAATTATCTAACTAAAAGATTTGACTATGATTAAAGTCTAAACAATCTGCTGAACAAACACCCACTCAGCCTCGCTTGAGCTGAATTTCAATTCCTTGCACGTTTAGTGTTTTACTTATGGATTTTTCTAGTAATAATGCTAGCAGGGTACAAGGTAGCAGCTCTTACATTCCCACGCACAATTTACAATTCATCACATAATTACCAGCAGGACAAATGCATTGGTTGCATGGGTTTCTTTGGCCTGACCCAGTCCATACAACTAGTTCATACCATCTTTCACATTCCCATCTGATGTAGTTTATTTCTCTCCCATCATAAAATCCAGAGAAGGTTAAAATCACATTGGTATCTGCAACAAAACAACATGTTACTCTGGCTTGTTTATCTTACAGGTACTGCAAAACCCACCACCAATGCCTTTGCAAATACATAAAGGTAAAGAGTATTGAACTTAAATTTTCAGATAAACAGCAAAAGCAGACAGTAGAGGAAAAACAGGCAACAAGGCATGTTTACTGTGCTGGGTAGAGCTCTTGGCTACACTTTAAGACCAAGACAGCCTCCCACAGCTGCAGAGATATTCCTTCTTCTGTGCTTGGGGCTGTTGCCTGCACTCACCTCATTGTGCTGATTCAGCAGTATTGTTCATTGTTTCCACCTGCCCATAACTCACAGCTGGGTTTGAGGGTTGCCTTTTTTCCTTTCTTTCTTTTTCTTTTTCTTCCTTTTTTTTTTCTTTTTGTTTGTTTGTTTGTGGGTTGATGGTTTCTTGGTTGGGTTTGTTTGTTGTTTTGTTTTATTTATAACTTGCAAAATAATGAAACACCAAGAGAAAATCCTGGGAAGTGTATAGAGAGAGGGAAGCAGGCTCAGCTTTGCAATAGATGATGAAAAAGGGCATGAGGGCAATCAGCACCACAGCAGGGCATCCAGGGCTGAACGCATCTGCTTAAAAGGATGTTTTAAGGACCCAGCCCTACTCACCACCTTTGTGATGCCAACACCACTTCAAGCACAGCAGGTCCCCTCCAACTCCTGTCCAACATAGGACAACCCCAAAATTCACACCATGTGTCTGAGGAAATTGTACAACTGCTTCTTGAACACTGTCAGACTTGGGGCTGCGACACCTCCCTGTGGAGCCTGTTCCAGTGTTCACCACCCTCTGGGTGAAGAACCTTTTCCTAATGTCCAACCTAAACCTTCCCTGGCACATCTTCCTGACAGATGCCTGTTTCTGGAGGCCCTACAGAGCTCTGTGGATCCTTTTGGAAGGGACTGATGCATTTTAACAGGTGATTTCTGCAGAAAGACCCAGGCTACCCAGCTGAGGCCTGAAGTAGAAGGCCAGTTTATAACTCTGCGTAATAAACTGCATCGTAATTAGTAATTGCAGAAGAAGACAAGAGCCAGCGCTCCTCTCGCCATATGCCACCCTTCCCTGGTGAGGCAGACGTGTCTGACCTTTCCATGGACAACAGGCAAATGAACCCATCAATTTGTCTGTGATAAATGATAGAACGCATTAAATTAAGAGTTTTACAGTAGCAAAATGTCAATATGCCAATAGGCACTGGTGGCTTTCCATATCACTAAACAACACCTTCACATCCAGAAAATGTCACTGTCCTATGGCAAGAGCTGACAGATGTTTAAAAGGCATCCATTTAGGAACCCACGCAGCCACACACCATCACATTCATCATCACCTGCCGCCACACACGGTTCAGCCTTGGAAGACCCCAGCAAAGAGCAGGGACGATCCACTGCTGAGGGCAAGAAGAAATACAAATATAGCCTAGGCTTACAGCAGCCCTTGGGCTAACTTTGAAGCATTTTAGAAAATGCTCAAGTGCTCATACCAATGTAATGTTATGTCATGGGTACATCAGCTGAAAACAGAGAAGATTAAACTGACAGTCTATATTCTGATTTATGACATAAAAATGGCAGGATCTTTACTCATTGGGCTTGATAAATAGTTATGCTCCTTTACCTTTTAATTAAAGTGTGAAGACTATACATTATATGACCATAAATTGTTTGTATAACTAGTTGTGGTATTGAAGTATCTGAGAGCAAAAGCTAAATAAAATAAAAACTAATAAAAATATATTTTTTTTACTATAAAATCAATAGTAATTTAAGCATGCTAGGGTTCACAGTTCTATTTGAGAAAGATCTATTATCTCACAGGAAGAATTTTTAAACATCTGGTCAGTTTCATCCATTTTCCTAGAACCATCTTCCGCTGAAGAGCCGACAGCAAAATGTTAAAACGTGCTCATTTTAAAATACTGGATATTGAAAAATCATCCACACTTGTGCATATCAGATACATGATGGGGAATATGTATTTAAACAAAACTGCCCATGAGCTTGCTAAGAAAGGTGAAACACACCGTGATGGTGTACTACATATCCACATGCAGCAATAAAAGTAATCTGTAATGTCTATTTCCCCACATATTAATTCAATGCCAGGTAATAAAAATCAATACATAAGAGGATCTACAGGCACAATTATGGATCTGATTTTGTGCCACTGGTTTAAAAAGCCTGGTAGCATACAGTAATGTTAGGAAACTTTTAGGCCAGGTGGATGACAGGTAACTGCAAGACAAACTACAACTGAAGGAAGCTAGTTATGGGAAATCCTGTATAACATAATGCTTAATGCAGAAGTGAGTAGAGCTTCCATATTTTTCTGTGTTACAGATGTACATATTTGTTTAGGTAAATATCTCAGAATGGTAAAAAGAAATGTGAGCATAAAAATATCAAATTTCTGTAAAGAAAACAAGAAACAGCAAGCTAGTTCGAGCTGGGAACATCTCCTTGTCCTTCAGCACATCCTCACACACACACAGGGATCTTTGCCATATGGACCACGTCCTGACAGGTACAACAGGTTCAATATCATTTCTTATTTATGTACACAAGTAAATAGAATGAGCCAGCAAAAACTTTATTTCTTTTGAAATATTAGATATGCAAGTCTGGGGGGTGAAGCTTACAGGGTCCCAGCTCATTTAGTCTTTGACAGGAACACTGAAGTCATTACCACGCATAAAGCCTGGAAGCTGTTATTTATGGGAACTGCATTTGAAAGTAAACCAGCTCAGGGTGCTCACCTTTTGCTGAAACCCATTTCTTAAGTTTGCCTAACATTTTCTATTAGAACTTATGCCTGTCGCCTATTTTGAGAAGGTCTTAAACCTCTGCCATTTGCTGCCAGACACTAAACTTAGTGGAGAGAAAACCCCCAGCTAGAAAATTGCTTTTTCTTGGGTTTGTTCTGTTTGGGGCTGTTCATGTTCCTTCTGCTCCTGGTGCTGATAGCAATATTTTTTCTGCAGCCTACCAAAAGAGTAATAACTTACATTCAAGACTGCAATCTAAAGTCAGCCCTCAGCAGCCCCAGAGAGCCCCAGCAGAGACAGCTGGGTCCCACCTGCACCCAGGGTTTCAGCAGGCACCTTGCATCAGGAGGGATGGGGAATGGGACCAAGCCCAGAAACACCTCCCGGGCCTTCAGTGGGATTAATGTGCTCCTGAACTTTCTTTAAAGGCAGGCAGAGGATGCTGCTGGTAGCTCGGAGGAAGGCTGCACAATAGTGCAGATGCACAGACAGAAGTACTCAGAGGAACATAAATTTACCAGCAGGCTGAGGCAAAACCTGCGACTGAGGAGACAATTGTTACGTTTGCATGAAAAGGAGGATCTGGAGCTTGTAAATGTCTAGAACACACCTTAGCAGCCTCACAGGAGGCCAAGAGCCCCTGTGCTTCTTGTAGCCCAGCACCGGGTGCTGAGCTCATCCCGACACCTTGGGTCCGCACATCAGCAGACACCTTCCACAAACCACAACTTTAGAATACCCAGATCTACTCTCTGTTTCTGCAAAATGTTATTGCAATAAAAAAATAAAGCAGTAATTTACTTTTGTGGAAAGAGAACTGTATTTTATTGCAACATCAAGGAAGCATTGACTTCTGCAAAGATGAAAAAAGCACCAGCCTAACAGAAAGTGATGCCGGAACTTCCTGAGCTTCTCTGATGTTTGTGATTCCTCTGGCAGAACCTAATAAGAAAGCAAAGATTATGCAAGCCATATTCTTTCACTAATATGTCTCAATCAAAGGCAAATTGATGTACTTCTAAATATTTTTAAAATTTATCTATATCCACACTTGGATTATTGTGTATCCTTCTCCTCCTTACAAACTTAATAGTGCCAATGAAGTATAAAAAGCTGTGCAAGCGGGATCGGTGAGGCTTAAAAATGTTTTGGCTGATTAGGCTTGGAAAGATGCCTTGCTTTAAAAATATTTTCCTTGTCCCCTTGTGCATAGAGCCAAAGGTGACTTCACTTTGCAGCATATTCCAGCTGACCTCCAGATAAGTAAATGGGCTGCTGGTCCAACAGGAACTCCTAGAGAAGATGTGCATTGAGATACCACATAGCTTCCTTTCCTCCTGTTTCATGTTCCTTAGACATGCCGAGTCAGGTTTGTGCATGCACAAAGTCCCATGGAGGGACTTTTCAGCACAAGGTTTGCAGAATTGCCCTTCACCACCTGCTACAGATGTTTAGAAGGATACATGCAGGCCAGGATTCCAAGTAAAGTGGGTTTAGAAAACCAGGACTCTCAGCATGCCAACTGGCAAAGTAACAAGGAAGGGTCATACATCTTGGCAAAAGTTCTGTGAAACATTTCATTTTCAATGAACTGGCATTTTCAAAGCAGAAAGTGCTTCATCAAGATATTCTCCTTGAGCTCTAATGTGAAGATATACCACAATTGCCTGATTTGCAACACCTTGCTCAATAGAACTGCTGAGCTAGCAGGGCTGTTTGCCTGAAAGGACATGCGAAAGATTTGTACAAACAACAAAGATGAAATGACATGTTAACTTCTGAATTAATAACTAATCCCTCTGGAAATGATCATTTATTCAATCAACAAAACAAGATCAGTTACATTAACCTTGAAAGATCTACTAACAGCTACTCCTCAAGTTTCACATACACAAATGATGAGGTTTAGCACCAACAGTTCCCAGAATCTGCTTTCTCACTCTATTTTCAACATAAAACAGTGAAAAATATCCTCAGGCCTTTCTACTGTTTTGCTTACATAGAATGAAATAATGTGGAAGGTAATTTTCTTCTCACATGGCCATGTTTATATCCAGCTTGACTTCAGCAAAGTTGCTATACTACACATAAACAGGAAAGCACACGGGGACGCAATTTCTCCATACAACACTGTGGACTTTTAGAAAATCTAATTCAAAGTGCATACAGGAGTTGGGTCCTGGTTTGAGACACATGGACAATTTTCTCAGGTGTTCAGGAGACCTTCCCAAATGCAGGCATCCCCAGGTTGGTCAGACAAGCAACACAGGTTTTGAAATCCTGGTGCCCCCAGAACCACCATGGATGGATGAGGGACTCACGGTGTTTCCCACATATGCTGCTGAGCTGCAGAGCAGATGGACAAAAGGCTGGGAGAGGGACTTCTAAAATTTTGTTGGTTTTTGTTTTTGTTTTTGTTTTTTTTAATTATTATTCTCCCTATCATCCATAATTTAAATGCAACATCCAGTGCAGTGTATTTTTGTCTCAAGATTAATTCTGATCAGATCTAGCTTCCTATGGCAAGTGTCACACTGTGGTATCCTTTGTTTCATGTTGTGCTGCTGCCCCTATGCAGGCAATGCTGTGTCTTCCCACACTGCACCAAATGCCTACAAAATGAGAGAATTTGCAGCAGTCCCAAGATCAGCATGGCCATTTCTGGAGGGTGACCATTACTAGTGCTGGAACACTCCTAGAGCACCAGAGGGATGGGCACTGAGATTTTGGACATAACACATCTTTATGTGAGCAGCACACACAGCTCAGCGAACAGGCTGGTGGGAAAGGCAAGGACATTCCCTCGGCCATCTTCTATTTCCGAGTCCTTAATTTGTTCTCAGAAGGGAAGTTCAGAACAAATGAAACAGAAAAGGTGACTCAGAGCCCCTGGCAGGTAAAAACTACAGGAACACCAGAGCGTTTTGCATACCCTGCCAGAGCTCCACGAGTGCTCCAGAGGAATACATTGACAAGAGAAATTGCCAAGAAAGGATGGTTCAAGAAGAGCCAACGACCAGCTGGAAGGCAGCACAAAGCTGTGGTGTATTGCAGCCAGCCTTCAACTACACTCACAAAACTGCTAGAAGTCAGCTTTGCTCAGTATTCCTGTAAAGCAACAGCATTTAGCTGCTGGCTATGAAGAGGCACCAGGATGGCAAGGTTTCCTGGAGAGCTGGAATTGCCTGGGAAATGGTCACCAATGTCCAGATGTACAAAAGGGTTTGAGTGCTGGTTTACATTTTAAGCCCTGTACCTGGGGAGAGCAGGTTGCCACAGGATGGGTTCCATAACCATGGTTACATACAGGAGATGCCTACAAAAACATGGAAGAAAAGTAGATGTCTCCTGTTGGCCAAGACTTGACTGCAGTATTCACATGTCTAGGTGCAAACTGTAAATATTGAAAAGTGTTGCCTCTTGGGACGGGCAGTGCCCCTGGAAACAGGCAGCAGCTGAACAGAGAGCAGAATTTCAGCTCTTGGGTGCTCAATACAGGTCTGGCTGAAGTTGAAAGGAAACTTCATTCTAACACACTAAGGAGCAAATTTTAGCGGTGTTTATAAATATATAATTAGTATTTGTGAAAAGTTCATTCCGGGAGCTCCAGAGAACAGCAACATCAGAAGAGAGAGGGTGAGTCAATAACAGAGCATCTTTATCATCCATGTATTTAACAAATGCATCTTTCTGTGCTTTTTTTTAGATAAATCAACCCTCATGTGCATTTTGAAACACCTTTACCATGCAATCCCCTAGGAAAATAATTAAATAGAATCCACCCACGTTACAAAGCTGAAAGTACTCATATTTAATAGAAACTACAGCTTCTAAATTATTATGGTATTTAATTCGCGTTCTTTTTGCTATTTTAATTGCAGCTTTACTAGAACAGCATTGTTGGCTGCAGTGTTTATCTTTTACCACCATTGTCATTATCAGAAAAACAGAGAAAGCAGATGAAAAACAGGGAAAATATAAAAAGAGAAAGCACGAGCAGAGTAGGCTGAATATTTGTGTTTGGGGAAAAAATATCTCAGATCTCTGCAAAGCTCAAATCCCTATTCATCCTCTGTGTGAGCTTCCAGGATGAGAAAAGAAGATGTAGGATGTTGCTGGCTCATTTCCATACCAATTAAACATCTTTTTGCTTCAGCAGAGAGGGGCAGACAGTCAGCAGGTGAAAACTCGGTCCTCTAGCAAGCTGTGCCCATTGGCACTGGGGGAAGAAACAGCTCACAGCTTGCCCGTTTCCTCCATCCTTAGATGGTGGGACCAGAAATTCCCTTTCTCTGCTCTCTCCCTCTCAGGACCTGCTCAGCTTCGTGGGTTGGACCCAGTGCCAGCTGTCTGTGTTTCTGCAGTTCAGCTCCCCAGCCAGGAAATTACGCACATCTGCACCGAGAGGATTGTCTTGAATTTCTGTTAATTAAATAATCACAAACATCAAGAGACAAGGCTGGAACACTGGCCCCAGCGCACCCAGACTGTTTGACAGTGAAGAATCACAAATGAGCAAGAAGGGAGGTGACTGGTGGGGTGCGTGAGCCAGGACCAGGTGGGTGCCCACAGCCCCCCACCCCGCCCCTGAACCCACAGCCCTGCTCCAGCCCCACCAGGCTCAGTCACAGGGTCATTCAGAGTCAGATTATAAATTGCAGAGAGGAAAATGTGAGCAGAAAAAGCAAGTTGATCACAGACCCCACTTTCTGAGCTGGAACCAAAAGAGTATTAACCACTGAAATTGTGAATAATCATACAGGGTGATAACGATGCTGCACAAACTGAGCTGCGATCTCAGCATCCATGTTTCCCTTTGCTACCAGTTCAGTACCATTCCCCAGACACTTTTTAGAGCCAGTGTGCAGTTCCCCAGCACACTCTTCCTCCTTGCCTGAGTGCAGATGCACTTCTGCCTGCTTCTGGCAGTGTAGCACCAGCCCATGCAATGCTGGGGGAGCGAGGAATATGCACCAGGCCACTTGCCTAGAAATCCGCACAGTTCAGCGCTACAGAAAGGGCCGTTGTCTGTCAGCATCTCCCCAGCCCTCTCCAGGCAGAGAGCAATGAAGAGATTTAAAGAGGGAAGGTGGGAAGACTCCAGCACTCACTGGAGTACAAAACACTGGTGAAACACGGTATTTTTAAGCAACTGGGGCACTTTAATAGCACTCACAGCTCAGTTATGCAGGGTGACCCATGTGTACACAGCCAAAAGATGGTCACTGTCCTGAATCCCAGGACAGGAGTCTGGTTAAAAAAAAGGAGGGAGGCAAGAGGAAGCACTGTGGAGTTACTCAGCTCTTCAAATTTGAAGAAAATGTGATACTGGATAATCAAAATATCATGTAGGAGCCTTACTTCTGCTGATTCTGCAAAACTAGTCATTAAATTGTCTTTCAACTTTGTCCATAGGTGGGATTTGCTTGGATTCATTTAGTCATCTTCATTGCTTGCTGGACGGAGTAAGGAGCGCAGCTCACCTTTTTATGGAAGTCACTGAGTTTATGGCCCCATGAAACTATGCTAAGCAGGCAAGGCTAATGAAGCAATTATTAAGTCTCCATTTGCTAAGAAATCAGGTTCACACTAAAAAGTAATAAAACTATCAATTTTTTTTTACTGTTTCTCTTTCTAATAGAAAAAAAAAATTACTACAGTGAAGTCTGTTTCTGATGAATGACAGACTTATTGAGATAATATATCCTCTGACAAGATTTAAAGGGGCAGGTTTTTTTTGTTAATGGATGCTTTTGAAAATAGTGAACCTTTTGCTCACTACAGTCATGAGGTTAGACAGATCTACATCAAAACGCAAACTTTGATCCAGCATAACACTCACCAAACCTGAAGCAGAGTCAAGGACGCCTGCAATCCCAGGACAGCAATATGCCTCTCTCCTGGGGTTCCTGTGCTACAATATCAACAAAATGTTTCAGACAGTATAATCCAGATAATATTTCAGATAGCATGATTAGTAACAATTGTTTTTATTAACCCTCATCAAACAACACAGAACAAAGTACCATAAAACCAACACACCAAGGCTGATGCAGATTGTTTAAGATTTGCTCAAGCAAGTCGTCATCGACAGCTCCGTCAGGAAACGCAAAGAGAAGTGGGTAACTGGAACATTTATGCAGAGACACATGAGCTTGCAACTGTTAAATGCAAACCTAGGAAAAAGCTTACTATAAAGGGCAACAGAGGTTCAAACCTGACCTAGACCTTATTGCCAACTGAGAACAGCTCTTCAATGGTTTCTCTGTGCCTACCGAATGTCACTCTTCAGCCCTTCTCTAAATATATTCCATGCCATTTGGGAGAAAAATTAGAATGGAAAAAATAATTTCAGTATTCGTACCTTTTCTTGTGAAAGGGCTTCTACCAGTTCCATCTCCCTTCTTAGATCTGCAACATAAAATGGGTCTGCTGAGGGGTTTTGCACAGCAAAGCTTCATAAGATGGTGATGCCAGAGCACAGAGCACAGCAGACGGATCCCAGCCTTCACTTGGTAGCAAGAGAAAACAAGGTGCCTTCAGCTTTTGAAGTCTTCTTTTAAGCAGGTTGGTTCATCTGATCAGAGGCAGGCTGGCTACTCTGAAGTAGATCTTGTAGGAGATTATAATGGCAGAGGAATAAAATTCAAATACCTATTTCAATTCAATTAATTTGTGATTATCCAGCATAATTCATCTGCAGTTCTGCCAGGATGGAACAGATGTACATCAGCACATCAGGGACAGACACATGTGGCCCAGAAGTGCCCACGCTGGCCCCCATCAGTCCCAGTGACTGAAATGGGACCCTAAAGCCCACCTCTGACCTCTGGCAATGCACCAAATCACTCCACTGGCATGGATGAATGAGTCGAGCCAGGGGTTGCCATATATCTAGAAGGTATCTTTGATCCAAAAAGACCACATCCCGTTGCACATCATTTCCCCACCAAAGTCCTCGGATCATGGCTGCATCTACCAGGCTGCAGCTGTACTTTGCTCTTTTCCAGCAGTGGCTCAACAGTTTGTGTTCCCTTCAAGGTGAGCTCTTCCTTCAATTTTAATTTGTCCATGTCGGCATGTTTTTGTGCTCACATTCAAGTGAAGCTAATTTTACATGGCAATATGCCAGCTCAGGAAACCAATAGGCAAACTCATAATTATTCATGCATAATTAAGGAATTATTTGCATACAGTAAACAGGCCATCATCCTGATGAAGTCTCAAATGATATAAAGTGCTAATGAAAGACAGAAGAATAGACAAGAAGAGATCATGAGATCAAGAGAGAGAGGAAGTGGGAGTGGAAATATATCCTCTAATGAACTTTCTAAATTCTCTCCAGGCTCTAGTGCATGACAAGAGACACCCAAAACACCATTAAGCACAGTCCCAGGTGCCATCCCTCCTCCTGCATTTGTGTCCAGGACAGTACAAATCCTCCCAGTGAGCAAAGATACATTTTAAGTCCAGCTCAGCCCAGGATTTATCTGTATATAAACCAGATCTTTCAAATCAAACCAGAAATTATTCATTCCAAGACCTAATAATTAAAAAAAACCATCGTTGTCAGAGGTGAAGTGTTTCATTATCAAAGGGTTCCTCGGCTGTCTCACAAGGGTACCTACACTCTTATTATGTATTATGTATGGCGAGATTATTTTAATCATTTCACTGCAAGAGCAAACATTTCCCAGCCCCATTCCAATCTCTCTTTTACTTTTATCTTGGGGCCTACAAGTGAGACAGAGGCCCCAGCACCAGCAAGAGCAAAAACACTCTATATTACTAAGAGTGCTTGTTAGCAACATGATATTCACTGAGAAAGAAAGGGAGAAATTGATTCACACTCTGATAATCCAGCGCTGGATTCATTCACAGTGTTTTACAATGAGTTTGTCATCTAGTGGCGAGACCCAGCTCTTAGTGAACGCATGCTATTTGCAAGGAAAAATAATCAAAGGTTTTCCCTAATAAACTCCTCCTTTTTACAAAATGCAGATTTCATTATTATTACCTTGAGCTTTAAAACGTCAATATTTCAGAAAACGGCTTTTAGCTTTCAAGATTCAGAATAAATGTGCCCTGTTTTAATGTATTTTTATGTAGATTAATATCTCCACTGAACCATGGGTCTAAGTAGTTTCAGTATTCATCTTAATAAAAACCTCAGAGAAAAATGTTGAAAATCATTGTGAGAAGTATGTTTTTTAAGTAATTTTTCAATATTTAATTTTCCAAACTTAAATT
Source organism: Patagioenas fasciata (assembly GCF_037038585.1). Taxonomy (NCBI): domain Eukaryota; kingdom Metazoa; phylum Chordata; class Aves; order Columbiformes; family Columbidae; genus Patagioenas; species Patagioenas fasciata. The sequence continues at coordinate 20,182,695 of NC_092530.1, forward strand.
TTTAATCATAATTGTTAATGAACAACCCGACAGAGCAAGGAAGAGTGCAAAAAGAAATTAGAAAGCACAGTTCCTGCCCTGATTTATAGTGTATGACCCTGTTGCTTTGTGCACATGATAATTGGCATAAAATTAAATAGAAGTGATAAAGTATTATACCTGGTAGTAACTCCTGCTAGACCAAAGGAAGCCCAACCAGACAGTTTTAGACTCCAGGGGGCTATTGGAGTTTCTAGCACTTTTTTTGCATTTGCGTTATTGAGTGGTTTATTAGGTGTCATAAAAGACCTGACTTTGCTATTTGCTTCCATTGAAGTGGAAATCGGTGGTATCTGCCCAGACATGCTATAGATTTATTATACTTCTACTGAAATGAAAACTTATCTATTATTAACAGAGGGGCAGTTGACATTGTCATTTAGTACAGGTACCAAAACATTCATTATCTCTAAGAATTTGATTATATTACGATTTGCTCATTTCTACTCTCATATCAAGAGCAGCAAGGCTGCATTCAAAGGACAAAAGGAGAGATAGGTTTTCTCTGTGTGCATTTTTGCTTGTTTACTTGCTTTTTAAGCAGATAATATTGCCTCTCCACAAAACCTATTTACAATCAAGGCTTCAGTCTTGCTTTCTCTTTTTGTGAACGGAATACCAGGGGAGCTGAGATTGGGAGATAAACACACTGGCTGCAGTAACTCTTGAGGAGAGCTGAGGATCGGCACAGCTCTCTCTTTCACGCTGCCGTATGCATGATTAAAAGGATCTTTTCTGGTGAAGATGCTCTAGGAGAAAACATTCTAAGCACAGCGCACAGCAGAGAGGGAAGGAGCGAGACAAAGTCTGGAACAGAAGGCAAGAGCACTTTGCACCATGAGAAAAGATTTAAGTTGGTCAGAAGGAAAGACAGGTGCTTTCAAAGTGCATAATTTCCAGAGAAGTGTATGAGATGTGGGTGACTTCAAGGCTCCAGCTCCTGCTCTGCCACGGGTAGTTTTCAAGGCCAGAATCTAATTTTATCCTGTGATATAACCATCTGTATGATGAAGCTGCCGAGGTGTGTCTGAGCGCCTGTTGCTCAAAGTGATCCGTGCCCTGCTTGCCCTGGTTGTCTGGAGCCACAGGCAGCATGAGAACGAAGTGATTTGGGATCACTCTGTGACTTTTCACGTGTCAGCCTTGTAAAAAGCGCAGGTGACACGGTCACAACCACAAACACCACTTCAAGCAGCAGCACAACCATGCTTTTACGATGAGCTGAAGGTGGTGAAGGTGAAGAAATGAATGCAAAAACTCCTGTCAATCACAAGCTATGGAAGATGCCATTTTTTTTCAGTCATCTCACAGAAGTCTCAAGTTGAAACTACTTACTTCAGTGCAGGAACCAGAAGTGCAAGGCAGAGAGACAACATGAGCAGTGATCCTGTGCTTATGGACTCAAGACAGTCAGTCTCAAAAGTTTGGAATCACCCTGGGAGAAGTATTGGGACAAAATTAGACTTCAAGCAAACTTCACCCCTCCACACCCACCCATAAAAGAAGCAAAGGCAAATTACATGCCAAGGAGGCAGATTTGAGGAAACCCACGAGGATGAAAAGTGCTGATGTCTGCTCCTCCTAGAGGAAAGGAGGGACCACAGGGCTGGACAGCTGTGAGCTCTGGACATGGGTCCATCAGGGTTCCTGGCACAGACTCTCTGACATCAGGGTAGCCAGAGCTCTTCACATAAGTGGTTCCTGCCTTTGAGCAAACACAGAACGAAATGACTTTCTGCATTTCCTGCCAGCCCTGCTATTCAATCATTTTTTAATATCCATGAATTCCCTCTAATTTCTCTGTTGGCATCTGCAATGCATTGCAAAGAGACGTGAGGAGCCCTGTGAAAGAAACTCTGGCAATGTTTTTTGCAGCTCAGAAAGCTTTGTCTGATTCTCTAGAGTACCTCATGAGATAAATCATGGGTTTGTTAGCGAGGTTTCTAACAAGGCAGTGACAAATCCTTGGGAGATAATGGTCTTTTCAGCACTCAGAATTAAAAATAAAATAAAAAAAAAAAAATCATGATTCTGGGAATCTTTCTGAACACCAGCAGAGAGATCAGCAAGGGGCTTGTGTTCACAGACACTATGGACAGACCTATAAATAACAAAGACAGGAGTTGGACTTGATAACTCCTTGGGGGTCCCTTCCAGCTCAGGACATTCTATGATTCTATGAGACATGCCAAAAATGAACACAATCTTTTTTTTTTTTCTTTTTTCACAAAAATAAACTTACAGATCACAGGGCTGTGCAGACAACGCTGGAGAGCTGCACACTTCCCCACAGTCCAGGGCTGCTGCTCTGCAGCTGTCACACAGAAAACATCAGGTTTTACTGTCACCACTGTGTTCCAGGGCTGGCTCAAAACCTGATTAAACAGAAAGGTCAGTTCTGGAAGGGTCGATCTCTTCCCAGTGCAACAGCCCATCAGGTACTTGAGGACCCTCAGGGATCTGCCCTCAGCCATGTGCTCACAGCCTCCAAACACACACGGGTTTTTTGTACCTTGCAATCTCTCTTCCTCCTGTGATCTTACCTGTAGCAATATTAAAGCCATCTCCTAATGACAAGATCAAAGGTGATTTTTTTTCCTTGCCCATGTAAGATCACTGCCAGTTCCACCCACCAAAAGTATTGACAACCACTGGGATATGGTCATACCTGGAGCAGCAAGACAACTGAGAGCAGCAAATTGTAAAAGACAAATTAAGTCTCCATTGACACCTCTCCCTTCTGCAGCATGGATGACAGAGATCAGCTCATTTTTTTTAGCTCTAACCAAGCTGATACCAGCTACCAACTCCCAAATTAGAGACCCAGGGCCATTGCAAACACTCCAGTATCTGGCAACTGTAAACAATAAATTCTCATCTGAAACACTCTGTTAAAGCAAAAACTTCACTATCTTTCCAACACAGCCTACTTTTTTTTGTCTTGTACCTCACCTTGCATTTAGTTGTATTGAAATCAGTTTATTCTACACCAGTCCAGCACTGACTATAAATTATACTGTTGCTGATAATAAATTCTTCACGTTGTTACTTTCAATGTAGGAAGGATTCACAGGGTGGTAGAGTCTCTCTTATAATCCTTTTACCTTAATCAACCAAGCTTAAAAACTTATTATAGAGAAAACAATCAGAAAACCAATATCAAATTTGTCTGACAAGGTTATCTTGTCCTTCTTTAATATTTTACTGATTATGAAATAGGATTTAAAATAAAGATGCCTTCAAGGTACCTTCACCCCTAGCAGATGGCAGAAGTTGAAAGGCAAAAGCTGTAATTGAAAAATCAATAGCACTCTCATCATTTACTGCCTCCTACATCAATGTTGAAAAGAAAAAGAGGGGAGTCTGTTTGCTGATATTGAGGGAACCCGTTTTCCAGTTGGTTGCTCCTTGCCCATCGCCTCCACAGAGGACAGCCACATCCCACTGCAGTTATTTTAGAAATCTCAACCACTCACTTGTTTCCAGGACAGAAAACAGGAAGATATGTCACCTTGCCTGCTAATAAGTCCCCAATCACTGTTCTGAAATGATTTTGAAACTGATTCACAGGGACTGGCAGAAGAAGGGCGCTTACACTGAGACTATGTGTTTTGCATCCCCATGACCAGTGACCAGCCTCATCCCAGAATGTCCCCAACACTATGGTGAGTGCATGCAGAAAACCTGCACTCCAAGAAATGCTTCATGTATGTATGGGGTAGGCCAGTTTTAATTACATGCTCTTATATTATTTTTCTCCCCCAGATTCCCAGGCTCATGCAGGACATGCTGCAGGGCTGGTTCATGATCCACGCATTTAGAAGGAGCTGTATTCAGAAACCATAAGGATCAGATCAGACCTGCATCCTCCAGGCCTGTGTGGTATGCTACGGAGCCCATCTAGGGGCTTAAGATACCTGCTGCAAGCAGTACCTGGAGCTGCAGGATGGGAGCACTCTGTGCTGCAGGTAGTCCAGCATAGCACCACTAAGACGCAGTGGGACCAGAAATCTCCAAAAGTGAAGGGCTTCGGATGAGACTCTCAGAAAGAGTCTGTGCTGAGCTCACTAGGTACTTGCAAGAAGCTAATTTATAGGAAAGACATGATAAGTAATTTCTCTGCCTATACAGATAGGACACTGCTGTGTAAGGCGTACCTTCTTCTCTCTGGCCCAGGCAGATACACCTTCTGGACAGATCATACACACTGCAGAGCTATAAAAGGCTTTTGATTTGCGGAAATTAAATCCTGGCTCTGCTGTGCTAATGAGCAGTCATTATTTGAAGATGGTGGCATCAAAGTCAAGGCAGAGAGATCCTGGAGCGGGGTGAAAACACAAAGAGGTGTCAGGAAGAAGCATGATTGTCTTCCCTTCAGAAGGAGGGTGTTCTCACCCAGAGGCTGCCACAGTATATCCTAAAAAGCAGCTAAAATTAAAGAAGTTACCAGAGAAGATAATGAGGAAGTGGCTGAGCTGGAGATGGAGCATGTACAACCCAGTGTTTCCAGTTCCCTGGCTCAGCTCTGCCCCAAGCAAGGAAGATGCTCTCTGGCTCCAGGAAGGGGGAGCAGCTACAGTTGGCTTGGCTGAGCACCTGGATTTGATGAAGGTGGCCCTGTTGCTGTGGAGTTTGATGATCTTCCTTTCAGCTGCACTCTCTCCTCATCTTGCCTGCATAGGCTCTTGCCACCACATTTTCCCCTTCCAGCAGCACTATCAACAACAGCCATATATCTATTACCCAAAACTCCTTCTCACTCCTAACCTTTGCACCAGGGGCTGGGGAAGTTACCAGAAAAATCAACCTTCAGCAAGTCAAAATGGAGCAGAAATCCCTGATCAGAGGCAGAGGCTCTGCACCAGGTGCTTGGGTAGGAGAGCCCCCAGCTCTTGCCCAAGAAGGGAGGGGAGGGGAGGGGGAGGGGAGGGGGAGGGGAGGGGGAGGGGAGGGGGAGGGGAGGGGGAGGGGAGGGGGAGGGGAGGGGGAGGGGATGGGGACAGAAGGGGAGGGGAGGGGAGGGGAGGGGAGGGGAGGGGAGGGGAGGGGAGGGGAGGAGGAGGCTGAGGAGGAGGTGGGCACCTACACCAGGAACAGCTGTGGAGAGGGCAGGTTGCTCACTGGGGCTTTCTGGGAGAGCCCATTCACCTGGGTTATTCAAACCTGCTGGTTTATGTTGTTAAAAGTGCTTCATAAACCCAAGAAGGGAGCAAACAACGTAATCAGCAAGCAAACTGCACATCACAATGTGATAAAGAGTGAATAGGGGAAAGGTAACTTGTTGAGATCTATCTGCAAATAAGTTTCCAATTGGAGCAGGCTACCTAAACAATTTCAAAAAAATTTATTACATCTGTATGAGCCAGAATTGACTTGAAAGCAGGAAAAAAGGTAAAAGTTCACTGAATCTTAATTGACAACAAACCTGTTGTCAAACAAATTGACAACAATCAGCCTCACACTTAGTATCATTGTTGCATTACTATAAAAAAAATGCTGGCTTTCCTATAAAGTCTGTATATATGTCAAATAACATCCACTGCTGCTTTTAGTCCAGCTGGATGCTGTAAAATAATGCCAAAGTAGGGGAAAAAAAAAAAAAAAACAAACATTTCCAGTACGTGAGTGTCAGTAACCAAGGACATAAAAAGGTTTAATAATAATATTGACTGCAGACATATCTTATGCTATTGGCTGTCCAGGCAGAAACACCTAATTGAACTAAAATTATTCACTCTGAATATCTAATTAGAAGGCACAATCTGAAGTCTGTGATATACTCAGTCACTCCATGTCAGGCTTTTATATGAGATACAGCTGATGACACTCACTTGTGCGTGGCAGGGAGGAAACGCCAATGTGGGAATCGCAGCTTTTGTTTCCAGCAGACGTTACTGTTTATGATAGCCTTGATCTTTTTGTCATAAATTTACAGGCCCTACTGCTGCGTACAGATATCACACACTAAATCTATCAGAAAACATTACGCAGTATCGCTCTTGGCAACACCAACTCCGCTATGTCAACCAGCCAAAACAGGGCTCTAAATGAGGAGAACAACTTGAATCATATGTTTTACTAATTATGCACAAGAAGAAGATGTAAACAAGCTCCATTAGGATTATTATGCATGAGTTCATGTTTTTGCACAATTCACAAATTACCTATAACTGCTCTTCTCAGATAAATAATGTTCGAACAATAAGGCTGACATTTTGTGCTGAAGACTATGACTTCATTGTGACTTTCAGAGAAATTACCCTTAGATCTACAGTCTTATTAACCCATGACCCTGAAAAATGTCTGATGAGACTTGTTTATCATTCTAATCTGATGGCTGAAAACAGTCCTCTTCTCAATCCAGATGACTAAGTGCAGAAGCAATATGGCTCTGAACCGACTCCTTAATAAGCTGACCTTTCAGTACTTAAAAGGGGCCTGTAAGAAATATGAGGACAGGCTTTTTAGGAGGGCCTGTTGCAAATGATCAAGGGATAATTGTTTCAAACTAAAAGAGGGGAGATTCAGGTTAGACATGAGGAAGAAATATTTTTACAATGAGAGTGGTGAAACACTGGCCCAGGTTGCCCAGAGAGGTGGTGGATGCCCCATCCCTGGAGACATCCCAGGCCAGGCTGGACTGGGCTCGGAGCAACCTGAGCTGGTGAAGATGTCCCTGCTCATGGCAAGGGGGTTGGATGAGGTGACTGTTGGAGGTCCCTTCCAACCCAAACTATTCTACGACAATATGACCTGAAAAAATAAATTAAAAAAAATAAAAAAATATAAACTACCACCAAAACAACCCTAACTTTGTACGAGCATTGATGTCTCTGTTCTGCCTTGGAGAAAAGTTGCCTCAGGAGGATGAACATGTAGGATATCTTTCCGTTTCTGTTTAAAATCAAACTTATACAAACTGAGGATGCTGAAAAAGACAAAACTTCTAGAAAGCATTTGTCCAGCAGTATCCCCAGCTCACACCAAGCTTGCGATGCTCCTGCAGAGTGATGCATGGAGAATCTGTGGGGTCAGGACGAAGACATAGGGCTCCTGCAAGCAGCAAAAACACAGCTCCAAATGCAAAAAGCCATGGCCTCTCCCTGCACAGATCACAATGAGCATATTGCTTTGCAACATCGCGCCCTTTTTAAAGCCCTCCATCCCCAACATTTCTGTCTTCACTTTTAACTACATGTTTATTTGGGGTTTTCTGTTGATTAATGTTGCCAGGTGACTGCACCCAATTTCTCAGTGCCTTTGTAGTTTTTAACAGTGCATAATCAGATCAGGGCAGACTTGTGGCTTTCTCAACTAATCATATTATTTTGTACTATTTTTCTTCTGGATTGCTGGATAACAGGAACCACTTTCTAACCCCATGTTACTCTGCAAATTGCTTTTTTTTGTACCTACTAAGCACTGGCTCACTGTCCAGCACTAGAAAAAATAAATTTGATATGTAGAGATTGTCTGTTTCTCTATAGTATCTCTTGGCAGAGATGGAAGCAGGAAAGCACCTCCCTGAGACGAGAGTAACACGGCATTTCAGGCAGCACTGCAGACAGCTTTGTTGGAGGAGAGCAGTGGTCAGCAGGTTTCTTCCTTTGACTGGGCTTGTACACATGCAGGGTACCTTAATTAACATTTGTTAGATTTGTAAATCCCTAAATGACCTTCGTGCATTTCTTTAAAATAATTTTGAAGCACTGCCACGTTCACTAACGTTCAGTCATTTCCAAAATGATACTGTGAGTCTTGGCAGTGGTGTAAGAGCACCTTGTCCTGCTGTTCTCTTCACACCTGAAGAGCTTTAAAAAGACAATTTGAGGATTTCTGCAGAAATCTCATCCATCCTCCAAAACTGGTCATTGCAAGGGGCACAAATGCTGTTAATACCGAGTGCCTACTGGACTGGAGGGCAGAGCAAAAGTCCAGATGGACCCAACAAGATGTAGGTGTTAAGCTCAGATTAACCCATACCTGCATGAGCTGCCGCTATCCCCGAACCAGAACAAGTGTGTGTTTTCCCAAGGTTGTGTTTGGGCTTTCAATGCTCAAATTCAGTTTGCTCAGGGGCTCCTGCTCTATGTAAAACTGCACCCAGACCCTGAACATAATGCATACAAGCGGCATCCATGTTCTCCTTGACTATGACATTCATAGCCTTTAACTACAGGTATTTTAGAATTATATTAATGTCTCCTATATTATGTAGAACAGATTAGAGTTCTATTCCATTTAATCTTCCTCATCCATCGTTTATTTAACTCTGCACATTGTCATTCAAAGCAAGTATTTAAAATCAAGGCTCCATTAAACCTATTCAATTATCTGTTGTTCTGAGTAACTGTTATCACCAGGTGCAATAGCTTTTAATAACTGAAATAGAGCACTATGAAACTAAAAATATGATTGTTAACCTTGGAGCATTCCCAGGTCCTCATTTTAAAGCAGCTCAGGCATTAATCCTACAACTTATAAATAAATTATTATTTTAAAAAGACTAGGAAAAGTTGTAGAAACGGACAACTAAGCAAGGTCTTCCATCATTGATTTTGCCTTTTTAAGCAGGTAGGTCTTTTTCTGTGCACCACACAGAATGGCTTTGATATTTATGTAATTCTGTTGCTCACTGAAAGGCAACTTGGGAGCTCAGCATAAAATTCACACTGCACAGAGAGTCTAACCTTGCAGCTACTGCTCTATTTATTCAATGTTTTATATTTAAGAGTATTAATACTGCTTGAAAACTATGTTCAGAAGACAGACAATTGTGGTGACTCAGTCTTAATCACTTTGTAATTAGATGTGGGTTTAGTAACTTCAAAGTAAGGGGAAATATTGGTCTATTTCCATACTATTCTTACTCTATGTCACGCTTGTAAAGACTTCAAAGTGTTTAAAAAAGCAGTCTGATTTCATACATAATTAGTTATGGAACCAATACTTCCAAACAGAAGCCTAAGACAATAGCAACCCACTTTCTAGCATTTGGCAAGGAACAAAACAAGGCAGAGACAACAGCGAGAACTATAGCTGATAGCAGAAACTGCCTCCCTGCTTTCCTGAGTGGGAAAGCTCAGGATCAAACAAACGACGTGGGTTGTGCATCTTTAGACTTCTTGCTTGTTCCAGGAAGTCAGCAAGGAAATCTTATGGACTAAAACACACAAAGTGGTGAGAGGTAGGTGGCTAGATCCAGAAATGGATTTGAAACACGGAGGTGCAGAGGAGTAACACGCTATAAGGGAAGATGCTCTCAGCCCAACTCTCCAGAGGACAAGGGTACCTGGCACAGCATCACACAAAGCAGCTAGTAACAAGGCAAATTGCAAGTCTGGCTGTGAAATTTCATGATGGTTAGAGGCAGTCATTAGTTTTATCCAGGAAGAAGTGTTAACCCAGGCCTCCTTGTTGTCCATCTTTTTCCCAATGCTGGTCACATCACCCAAGTAGCCCAAACCACTCTTCCCTGGACAGCAGTGCTTGCACAGCACAGCCTGCCATCACCACAATGAATCAATGTAAACTGCTATTCAGGCATATTTTTTTCTGCTGTTCCTCCATTACAGTGCAGAGAATAAAAAATACCTTTGAAAATATGTACATAAGAGATTAGACAAATTATGGGCAACATCAACAAGAGTCATACACAGGTATTGACCAACCTTCTTGCTCAAAGTAATTTTTGCAGGCTACAGTGAGAAAGCTGCAGTCTCCCAAATACCTTCTATCATATCTCATTGGCCTCCAGCCAGATCAACCTGCAAAAATCTTTTTAATCACACGATGCTATAAAAACCAATTTGCTCTCACAATGGTGATGAATCTGTCCTCTGACTAATCTCATTATTTGTTTGCTTGCTTTGAGAAGGCCTAGATCAGACAGCTTCAGATTTATCCATATATTTTTGGTATTCCGTTAATCACCCTATTGCTTTATCGATGTTCCCATATTGGACAATTATCTCCATCTGAAGAACACGTGCTAATTGTCAATATTTGGGAGGCTAGACATTTGTGATAAATCTAATTAGGGGGACAGCATTTCTGTTGTTCTATCAGAACATGATAATTAGCTGTAAGACAACAGGAAAAAAACAAGTGGAAAACAGAATAAAATGCTGTGTGTTCTCATCCATGGGTAGTCCTGCCAGACCAACAGCACATCATTCCTTATAAGAAAGCTACTGTGTTGGACTGGGGAAGCAAGCTGGTCCTCATCTATCCAGAGCATGACAGTCAGTGTGAGTGGGGTTTACCAGCAGCCTATGCTGAAATGAGACTTCTCAGAGCAAGGACACTGTCAGTGATGACAATTCTGTTCATGGTCACCATGAACGATCCTGGTACGTGAAGTAGTTGTGATGTTCAAGGAACATGTCAGGCTCATGTTCAAGGCAACAGCTGTCTTGCAGAGGAAGATGTAGCATTAAACCTGTGTAAAACTGAACTGTACGACCAAGCTTTTCCTTAATTTTAAACCTTGAAATGTTCAGCCTAAGAGTCAGAGAAAAGGTGGTGATATCAGAGGGACTAATCCAGCTAAAGAGCAAAGTGTGCTGCAAAGAGACACAGCTTGCCTTAGCTCTGCATTGGGCTGGGAATTGCTGCCCCAGGCTCCTGGGAAGGGAAACAATAAGAAACATATTTCACCTCCTGAAGAACCAAGATCTGGAGAGAAAAAAAAAAAAAAAAAAGGCAATCAGTGGTGCAATTTGCTTCTAATTCAGAAAATTTCGAGGTCTGTTGCTGTGAAATAGTTTATAATGAAGCAATTTCTACCACCATGCTGCAGAGGATTGACATATGGGCCAGGAACAAATCGAAAGCCACTCCACCAGAATCATCCCTCTTGAAGACCCATCAGTATTACTGCTGAAGTGTCTTCAGTGCACGTGACTTGGCATTCACTGCCCACGCTGATGCTGCGCTAACCAGCCCAGCACAGGTCGCTGTATCGCTGGCTCTTCTCTGCTGCACTGGGCCTGGGGGCTCAGACGGCATTTGAGCTCCTCTGTGCAAGATATGCAGGACTCTGAGCATGAGGTGCTCCCATTTGCCTCCCAGAAAACCTTCACTTCTAAGTAATCAAGCGGTGGAGGAAAAAGGGGCTTTATAATGTCAGCTGCTGAAGCCCTTGTCTGCAAAGCTTCTGCCCTGTGGGGAGTACCAGGAAAGGCTCAGCTGGTACAAAGTGTTTAGTCCACACAGCGGGGACAGCAACTCCCACATCAAGTCAGGAGGCCTTGTGGTGACCTGCCTGCAGTCACCAAACCCTTGGAGGTTTGCAGGATTTCCTCAGCTCATCCAGGACCATCAGGGCACAGGGGCGAGCAGAAGCAGCAACACAGCCAGCTGGCAGGACCTGTACCTGGAGCTGAGGCTGCTGGTCCTATCCCAGCTCAACAGGAGCAGCTTCTGGACCACAGCATCATGGTGAGGCAAGCTTAGTGCTCATCCTAATGGTCTACCAATTACATCAACAAACTGCATTAATTTTAATGCTCACCCATTTAAACCAGAGTCATTGTGCTTTCACACTCCATTTACCTGACGGTGTCTGCTGAGAGAAACAGTAGCTTATTATTAAAGTAATAGCATCTCCATACCCCCATGACCCCCAGGCTGGAGGACCAAAGCTCAGGCAGGAGCTCACTGATATCCAGATGCAGCACATGTGATGCAGGGGAGAATGGACAGGCACCCTGCTCGCTGCACTGCTGGATTTATCCCAGGGCGGGATCAGTGCTCGGCTGAGGGCAAATGAGGTTTTTGCATCTAAAAACATCCCAATTCTTCTGCAGCTGCAAGGCAGCTGATGGACCTGAGCAGGATCCCAAGCAGCAGCATGCTGGGGCTGTGCACAGAGGCAGCCCTGGGCTCTTCCATGGACAGTAGAGCTGCCCAGCCCCTCTCATTGAAGAACATGTCTGGCAGAAGATGTCTGCTCATCAGAAACCATAATTTTCACGGGAGGGAACAACACAAAAACAAACAAACAAACAAAAAAGCAGGTGGCATTTTTCAGTCTTTTATATTGAATTTTTAAACTGAAAATACCAGAATTTTCAAAGGAGGTTAAAGAAGAAAAAAAATACAAGATAGTGCATAAACAGAAATTAATAGAAGTATTTCCACAAGATTTTTAAGCATAAAAAAGCTTTTATAAATATCTATGGAGAAATTACTGCTATTTTGGATCAGCTGTGGAGTCAGCATGGAGCAACAGATTTTGCTGAGCATCTGCTTCTCTAGAAATGCTTCCCCCGATAGAAGCAAAACTCCCAGACTTCTCAGCACCTTCAGTTTGCTAATTTCGTCCAAGGAAATCTACCTACCAGACTGATCCCTTCTTGTTTTAGAGGGAAAAGTCCCAAGGAAGACAAACTGTACAGCAGACACTTTTGTCACCAATTAGCCCTTCCCAAGGCTGCACTACGGTGTATGTACAACATGGTGTACATACAATACACTGTACATACAATATGGTATAAACGTCTTGATCAGGGTCTTCCAGAGCCTTTCCCTTGACAAACACATGGTTTTAACCATATTAATGCTCATCCTCCCTGCAGCCGCTAAGCATTTACAAGGGGCTGAAACACAGGCAAAGCATGGAGTCAGCAACAACGTCATTCACAAAGCGTTGGGGAGCATCAGACCCTCCCGTGAGAGCCCTGATGGGAGCTGATGTCCTCCTTGGGACAAGTGACAGGAGGCAAACAGGGTAGAAGTTTGGAGAACTTCTTCCAGCTGCCCAGGGGTGTTCAGGATCCCAGGCAGCTGCTCAGAACTGGGGCTATACTTAAAGAAAATCCAGCAGAGAGCATGGAGAACAAGACCCTTGAGAGAGGGTGGAACAAACTGTACAGTCACAGCTGTTGACTAACAAACAGCTGCTTATTATCTAACTAATGATCAATTAGTGTTAAGGCACAAGGTCTGTCACATTCCACAAGCCAGTGGTAGCAGCATCTCCCTTCATAGCCTGCAGCACCCAGGTGCGCATGAAAAAGCCTTTCTTTATAGGAATTACTAGCAAAACCAGCAATCTTTCCCATGCAGACAGAACAATAATTTGAAATAGTGAAACTAATGTGATTTGACCACACATTTGGGGTTTTTCCCTCCTGGGGATAAAGCCCTTATATTATAATTTATTAACATAAGCCCTTATTGGATTAACCTCCTGCTTTGTACTGCTGGGAGATGAACAGATGCAGGGGACATGAGTGCAGCACAGGGACCCATGTCCAAACCTACCCAGCGTTTTGTGCAACATGTGGCAACTGCAAATGCTACCAAAATGGCACTGCCAGTCACTGGGAGGAAAACTGCATTGGTGGTGTCCATGGATGGTGGTGGAGAGGTGCTGGCAGCTGTTTCACCCCCAGGCTGGTGCTGCATCTTCTGGCTGAAGACAAGCAGTGCTCCCTAAGCAGGGCACAACATGTCGGGATCAGCTGGTGCTTGTCCTAAGTAGCTCCTACACATCAGCATCACCCACACGTCCAACCACCTTTTCTGCCTGTACCATGACTGAAAATAACTTCATTGCTGAAACACTTCAACGCATCATCCACTTGTAGATGTGAACACAGGGGAGAGAGCAACTTCCAAAACCACTGCAGATTTAGGGCATAAAAACATTTTGGTTAATAATCAGTATACAGAGACAAATCTCCCTGTCTACTGTAAAGTTTCTTTCCTGACAACATGCACTATAGCAGAGCAGCATTCACTCTTAGTAATTCCAGTTAAATCAATGGAAATACCCAGAAAATAATTTAGTCCCAAAAGTTAGCTTGTATTCAGCCAGGCAGGATGAATGACAGTGTGGTTCCTCACATGTTTGGTTGTTTTTTAACAAATCTGTTGTCTGGACTTCAGTAATAATCCACCACCTGGACTCTTAGTGGAGTACTGATGTATTTTTGATCCAGTCCTAGACAAAAGGACCATTTTTACTGACTTGGGAAGGTGTTGGTCAGGGCTCACCTCCTGGAGGCTGCACTGCCCCAGGCACAGGGAAGGGGCTTTGGTGCCTGGACTGAAGGCAGAACATCCACCAGTCCCAGCTATCGCCCTGCAGAGCAGGAGCTCCATTAAAAACCCAGTTACAGTATCACAGTATGTTTGGAAGGGACCTCGAAAGATCACACTTACATACACACTTTTATTTTTTTTTTGTTTGCCAATATTAACTCTGTAAACTGTTGATGCTGCAGCAGAGCTCTGCAAGGCAGGATATTTGTGAGGTTATCTTAAAAATTAGGAAAGTCAGTAAAAAGAAAAAGGAAATGAAGAGTTTCAGCTGAAAACTTTAAAGCCAGTTTACTGGTAAAATAGTGGAAGAGAAACGAAAAATAATTAAATACAAAGTTAGTAGGTTTTTAGTACTATTTTTATCAATTTAAATATAGCCGTTAAATATAACAGCTAAAAATAGCAGTATCAGACTAAAACATTGTCTTTAGCGGGGTTAAGTTTCATCAGTTCATTTGTTATTTAACATCTACATGAAACCCCTCAGCACCTTAATTTTTTAAAACAGAGACAAATAGTAAATTTTTCTCTCTTTAAAGAAGCTCAAATCACAGTAGGCTAAGCATAGAAAAGGAGAGCAATACCAAGGAATGATGTAAAACCTAATTAAAGACCTTTGGCTGCTGCAGAATTGAAAACCAATTAAAAAACCTCTTTTTGCCTAGAAAAGTCCCAGAAGAAATTCTTAAATCTTAATTTGCTTCTGTCCTTATCTCGGTTGTGACAGGTCCCTGAAGCGTCCTCTGCCAAGCCAGGATGATAAGAGAGGAGCAAGCAGTGGCGCACGGGCTCGGCTCCCCCTCCGCAGGCAGAACTGGCTGGACCACCATCTTTAATCATGGAGCATGATCGGGTGCTCCATCAGAGAAAGGGCTTTTAAAAACCTATTTAAAATTAGATATGCAAGCCTCGCTACCTTGCTGCTAAGACTAGCCCTTGCACACGATGGAAGATGATATTGAGCCCAGGCCATGCCCTGAACCCACCTACTCCTGCCAGCAGTTTCAGCTGCTCCAACTCCAGCTGCTCTGGGTGATATGAACTGCAGCACAAGCAAGAAGGCAAACTGGAATTTTCAAGTTTCTTCCAAAATAAATGACATTACTTATCAGTTCACTTCTGTCCTGCTGTTTAAGGGTAATGCCTCAGCACTTTGCCATACACTTGATACCACTTTGTTTTATTACTGCAGAGAATTATCAAGGAGACAGGCTGGGAACCTTTTTACAGGTTTCTATTTAATTAAAGAATCTAATCTAATTCTTTAGTAGCCCTTTCGTTTGTTTGTTTGCTTGTTTTTGTTTTGTTTTTTTAAATTAACACTTAATTCCTTTCGTGCTATTTGAATGAATCCATATCTGTGGTCAGCCAGAAAAAGTGAAATTGGAAATTGCAGTTCTGGGGTGTCATACTGCATATGAGTAATGAGAACTAGGGTGGGTTTTTTACATGGATTTTGACATTTATTAATTTTCTTTAATACCACTTTTTGTTCTGTCTGACAATCTCATTACAACGTGGGGTTTGAGATTCACAGCCATGGCAAGCGCAGAGACCAGAGGTAACCCAGTTCCAGCACTGGGAAGATGCAGCCTGCCCACGGTGTGCCTGCTGAGCGCAGCAGTTGCAATCCCAAGCATCACCCACATACAGATCAGAATTCCCAGGCCACTGAGACCCTCTGAGACATGATCTGGTGCTGCACCAGAGGGAGAGCATCCAAGGGCAGAGACGTTACGATGCTGGATATGCCAGGGATACAAAAGCATATTTTTTCCTGCACATCATATCCTCTCCTTGCATGCTCCCTACTCCTGCTACTGCACTCTTATTTCCTTCACTTTTTTCTACCTCTAGCATATTCTGTGTTTTCCTTCCTGTCAAGCCGGCTTAATTTTCCATACCTCTGCTCAGCCATGCAGCCAGGTCAGCTGCCCCAGTGCAGGGAAACAGTCCCTGGGCTTCCTGCAAGCCTCTGCCCAGAGAAGGAGAGGGGAAGCTTTCCGCAGCAGGGAGGGCAGCTGTAACACAGGGGACGATGAACATCAGGGTCCAAAGACCACAGAGACATGTCTCATCTTGAGTGGCTAAAAATCTCTGCAGAAAACCAGGTACTAACCTGGGTTCTTACCCTGCTCACAGGGAAGAGGGTTTTCTGCTCCTGCAGAGGTTCACAGTCCCTGCTGCCATCAAGAACATGCACACAGGGCTCACCATGCAAAGGGATCTCACTGCACATGCAAGCCCAGTGACATGGTGCCACTGCTGGAGATGTCCTCACCAAGAGGGTGCAGGTTCAGGCCCCTTCACTTGCACACTGCAAAGGTTTGCTGGGCAGCTGCTGCTGTCTTGGAGCCCAGTTACAGAGCCAGAGGCAGTGATGTGCTGGGCATCAGCACCTCCCTTGCTCACTCACAGGTGTTATGCACCCAGATGAGTGATGAGAATTGGAATATCTACCTTCCCCAGGAGTCAGCTTTAATTGCAGCATCTTTCACCCAGGATGGGCACTCAGAGGGCAAAGCTTTTCCTCCCCAGGGACCAGCTGGGAGCCTGAGCTCTCACCCTCTGGCACGCTGGGCAACATGTTCCAGGACTCAAGTGGTCCTTTTCCTTCAGGTGGCTGCACTTATCATCACTTAGTATTTGCAACCAGCCCTCAAGGATCATTTCCATGAAGCAGGGTGATGAGTCATCTGATCAGTTTGCTTAACATGCAAGTGAGTTTTGCTGCTGCACTCATTACACCGAAAAGGCAGCTCTAATTTGGGGACGGCAGCTTTAATCCTGCTGGAGGAGAAAAGCCATTAGGAGTTCATTTAGTGCAGTTCGGCGGGAGCTCTGCGTGTCAGCTCTCACGCCATCAGACACTTAGTAAGAGGCAACTCCAGTTGGGAATTAACCCACTTTGCAGTTACTGTGAAACTTCTGGGTTTAATTTTTTTAAAGAAAATATTTTAATCCCCAATTCTGATCTCTCCCAGAGACCTCCCAGCCTCAAAACAGGTTCCTTTCTACAATGGCAACTTCAAGACCTTCTCTAAGGCAGGTTTGATACAGAACTTGAAGGGTCCCAGGCCATCAGACCCATCCAGGTATCCCAAGACCATCAGCTCAAGAGCCTCAAGGGTACAAATAGGTTCTTTTCTTTTTTCTCCCACTATTGCTGCAGCTAAAGTTTATTTTCCTTCATACCAAGCCTTTATTCCTGAACAACAGACGGCCCTGAGACAAGGATGGAGAGAGACTATTTGTGTATTGTAAGGTCACAGTAGGCTTTCCCTGATGTAAGTCACTAATAACATGATTAGACACAGTAAATGATAGAAACGTCTAGAATGGACAATTAAATATAATTTAAAGTGATATTTATCCCACTTGGAAAGAGCACTGGTTTTATAGTGTCTAATCCTCTGCAAAATGTCTGCATATTAAATAGCAAAATTAAATGCGGCCATGTATTCTCTTGGTGGTCTCGTTAGTCTATCCTCTTGCTAAAAATACTCTTGGTTTGTCTCTGGGAATACAGTAATTCTCATTAGCAAATCATGGTTAGTCATCTAATACAACAGCACAGACTAATATACATGGAAAATACATCAAAGAAGCTAAGCGGTGACTTTACACCTTTCTGAGTAGTAAAATTAGTCAAAGTGATCAGTAATTTTCTTGTGAGAATGTAACAGGGAAAGGAAAACTCACAACCAACAAACTAGTACATGCAAAAGCTAGCAATAATCTTGTCTATTTATAAATTAGATCATACACCTCATTGTGCTCAGACCATGCATCATACCTACAGCTATGTTTCATTCCCTTCACGGCACATGTTGCTGGAAAAACGGCTGGTGGGGCTGTACAGTTTCCAAAAACAAGTTGCCACTAAACTACTGCACCACTTTCCAGTGTCTTCATTATAGAAAACAAAAGTGGGGGCTTGTTGAGAATTGGTAAAGCACTTCCCACAGAAAATGAGAAGCAGTGGAGCCGAAACTGCCATATATTTACCACTGTAGTACGTGTTTTTACAACCAAATGTTGATGTATAAATCATCATCCATAGTCTATGGTGGAACAAGCACTAAAAATTGAAGAAAGAACATTCAGCCACGCAGGCTTTTTATTTAGCCATTCAAGGTGCTTTGAGTTTTTTGCCATTTAAAAAAATTCATCCCACTCCACCTCGACAGCTTGTTTACAATTTGTTTCTGGCCACAGACAGCTGACAGATGTGATGTGATTAGCAAGACAAGACAGCCTAAATACAGAGCAGACAGCACAGCAGAAGACACGCAACGGGGCTGTGAGCTACTTTGCACGCTTCAAGGTACCTACCAGACTTAAAGTTTTCATCTGAAAGTAGAGATGGGCATTAACCCCTGCAATTCCAGGCAAGGCTGTATTTCAAAACTGACTGCAATTAGGGCCAGACCCAGTTTCTGTTGAATTGCAGAGAAAAAGTAGGTGGCTTTCTGTGGCTCAGCTCTTTCAGACAGGAACATCCTCAGCTCAGTTCCACTGTCGTTAGCAGAGTTACTAAAATAATTATTGCAGCTCAGCTTGTGCACTGGTGACCTTCTCCTTGATGCCACCTCCGCAGCGCTATGGTAACAGAAGCCCACGCGACAGGCACTGCCGAGTGTCACGACTGCTCTGATCTGCAGGAGCAGAGGTGCCTGTGGGGAAACACTCCCCTCCAATATTCAGAGTTCTCAGATGTGAAGTCATCCGTGTGTTTTCCAAGCAAAGCGATAAGGGCCAGGAGGAAGAGGAAAAACAAAGACATTTCCTAACAAGCCCAAATGAGTATCTCTAGGAGTAGTAAATTCAGAACTCGGATACCTGAGGTCTTCCTTGCTAGAGGGTCTTGGCTTCTTGAAAAACACCAAGTAATACATCCAGAGAAGAGGCCACTTTACAGTCTTTTGACTGGGCCCTTCCAAAACATTACTCCCTAGTTCTGAAGGGCACACAAAGCTATTTGATATTCATACCTCAGTGTAACGCCCCTGAGAGCAGACGAGGAGGTCACAGGCCTGGTCAGGCCGCTTTACTTGCTAGTTGAGTTATGTTACTGAAGACTGTCACATCATACAGATAAAGTCTTCAGTTAGCAAGTAGGCACTGACAACTGAGCAAAGGGCACACCACCTTCTGTGAGAGCAGCACTGGGAGGTTCAGGGGCTGACAGTTCACACCAGACAGCAGCGATGTGCAGCATTTTGGCAGACGAGCGTCTCTTAGCTCAGAGTGCAGCTGGCTGAGATGTCATCACATTTTTTTAAGCGGTTGCTCCTCTGGAAGCTGGGGAAGCCCCCTCACCGTGCATGCAGCAGTGCTGTTTCGGTGTGGCAAGCCAGCCAGGTTGCAGCCACCTCCCACACTTGAGCAGGGATGGTTCCGAGCCAGGAGAGGCAGCCTGTACTGCGTTAGACATTTAACCTGTACCACACCAGACTTTCAATCTGTTACTTCTTCAATGAGCCCACTTACCTGCAGCAATTCAAGAACTGTTTTCATCACATAACTGGTGCTTCCTCATGAGGTTCTCCTATGCCTTCCATGTCTGGTCAACACAGCTGCTTGATAGTGTTGTCTTTGATGCTGACATCAAAAAGCTCTGAACCTGACGCATCATCTGCCTTCAGGCAGACCACAAGATGTTTGGGTTTTTGAGAAAAAAAAATAAAATATCAATAAACAGTCAGAGAAAACAAATACTTTAAACCTTAGATGGTAACAAGCATCAGAAAAGTCTGATAAATCACTTGCTCTCATCTCATGGGAATGTAGACTTTCCAAGTGGTTTAGAAAAGGAACTTGAAAGGTCTTCCTTTAGCAAACAAGAGAATTAGTAAAATAAAGATGGATCACACCCTCCTACCAAGACTCAAGTCCCTGAACTCGGCTCATGGACAGCCCAGCCCAAGGGTGCCCCCCGAGACTCTCCCTCCTGCTCTCCTCAACAGCAGCACATGTTCCTGTGAAGCTGAAGAGCCGCTGTTGGGTGCTCATGTACCAATAGAGATTTGTGATGCTCCTGCTCTCAGGGCACAGCTTTTGGCCACCAGTAGCAACATTCAAGGATTCTGCCACCAGGTCCCTCCCTCCACACTCTGGGAACACTATGCCAGTAACATTTACTAAGATAGGGGTGTCTTTTGCCTAGTAGCTTACATATTTGCATCTTACACATTAAGCATTTCTCTGGTTAATTTTAAGCCATTTTAAATGGCCGAGCAGGAAGGTGAACACAGGGTTTAATTGTTTGATACTGCAAAGTCATCTCTGTGTGGGGCATGGGGACGAGGAGAAGACTCAGAGAAGGGGCTTCTGTAAAAGGAAACTCCTGTAATTTTTAACTTGTTTGCTAATTGATAAGCTGATCTTATACTGCTCAAAATAGTAACTATTTCCCTTCAGCCAGTGGATTGTTAATGAAGCTGGAATTTGTCCCAGTGACCATATGGCACACGTCATCTCTAGTGAGTTATCTATAAATTCCAGAAAGTCCATATTTATCAGTGTGTAAACATGGAAGAGGAAAATGAAATGTGATTCCTTAAGGAGTGCATTTTCTGGAGTAACCTTAAGCTGCAAGATGCAGCTGTTTATTGACTGGCATGATTTCTCATGCCACATGGTGTTAACAGAAGACTGAAAAATTCATCTTCATTTAGAATAGACAGCAAAAATGAAGAGTGAGATGTATAATGTGATACATCTTTTAAAACTCTCACTTCTAATGCCTGGTCTAGTGCAGATGTATGTTTACAAATAGGATGGGTTTTCTTTGGGGAGGAAGAAAGGAGGAGGAGAACAAACAGGGCTTTTTATCCCCATCGGCCTCACAAAGTACAGGACATATGCTTCCTGACACAAGGAGGTCACAGTCACATTCCTACCTTTTCACCTCCACGTGCCTCAGCCTGCCTAGAATAAGAGGAAAAAAATAGTGAGAAATATTTAAAGACTAAGCAAAAACTGGAGGGAAAACACACCCCCGCCTCTCTCCAAAACCAGTGTCTGACAAGTGCTAAAACTGAGTGGTCTCGTCTAGACAACCTCTTACAGTGAACTCTACATGCAATGATTGCAGCTCAAGCTTGTCCTGTGCTTTGGAGAGCCAAGATTCCAATTATGCCGAGATTCAAATTGTGGGTTTAAAAAAAAAAAACCAAAAAAACCAAAAAGAATTCTTCTTCCACACTATCAGATGAAGACATTTTCAAGGCTCCACTCTGCACAGCAGCCACGCTATAAGCCTTGCTTGTCCTGCTCAGACAGGCACTGCCAGCACCCAGCAACCTTGTCCTGGTTTTGTTAAAAAACGAGTTTCTTTTTTAGTGGATTTGCCTGTCAGCTAAAGCTTTCATATTAGATGCATTTTCCTGGAGAACCAGATACATGTTTTGGTAAACATAGCAATGGAATGCAAACTCATTGATAAGCATGGATGGACATCTGGCAAGAGGGACAACAAGAAACAAGTGACCAAGAAACTGACCAACTGTGTGTAACATTCCATTCATGTGAATACTTCATATAAAAGTGGGAGATCATGAGGATCTCGTCCCTTTTCCCTTTTTGATTATGGCCGACATTAGGAGAGGACCTTGCGAGTTGTCCCTGCGAACTGAGGCCCAGTGAGAGACTGAATCCAGCTCCAGCTGGCTGCAGAGTCCAGTCCAGGACTTCGGGTGCCAGCTCTGCAGTTGCTGAGACTTTCAAGATTGGTTTTGTATATTTTGTATTATTTTCTCTATTCTTATTAGTAGCACTAGTAAAACATCTTTAATTTTTCCAGCTCTCTTCTCTCTGTCCTTCTTTTCCTCCCAATCACCTGTCCTTAGTGGAAAGGGGGGAGAGGGAGGGGCAAAAGGGGGAAGTGGGGGGGAGAGGAGGTTAACAATACATCTGCCAGGGTTTGATTGTCACCCCGCAATCTTAACCCTCGACAAACCTTCACAAACTCACCTTCCCACCAGAGACCTTCAGTCCCCAGCACCACAGGCTGAGGCAGAGAAACGGGGTTTCCATACTTGCTGTTGTGGTGCAGACGGGAGCGCGCTGTTATTCCTCGGCATATGACAAAAGTCATAGATAGGGAATAATGCAAAGATGTTTGATATTTTTCCTTTCCCAGCACTGTGTCACTGCAGGCCAAATGGAAACCTCCTGGGTTATTAAACAACAAAAATCTGACAGGACTGTAAATCAAAAAATGGTCCCAAATTGCAGAGGTGCTGACAGCATATGTTATAATCCGGTTGGCATCTGATGTTTCCTTTTCTATGTTTCTTCTTGCCACAGGAAGAAACATTCCCCCTTAAATCTCTACAGCAAAAAGCAGCAGCAGCAACGCCAAAAATCCTGAATGATGAACCAAAACCTGGCATGTCATGTTATCTTTGCCAGATTCAAGTAAACGCAACAATGCTATAAGTTACATACAGAAAATGGCTTTAAAAATGCTATAAAACAAGGAAGGATATCCCCTAATATTCTATATCATTTAAAAACATTATTCAGGATTGATTATGAAGAACACACAGTGACTCATGGGAACTAAGGCATCATTCATGTGGTTACAGCAGAAAAGTGATGCATTTGTTACATATGAGCACTTGAGACATCCCATATATACACACAGTCAAATGTTAATAATGTTGCATATCAACAGAAGCAATCTGTCTCTGTTTTGGGGACAGACTGGGGGATTTACTTAACGGTCTTCATTTAAAGCAACAATCCTTTCATTGTTAATACTGTAAACTCCCGACAAAACACGCCTAAGGGACAGCAACTCTCCCTCCGCTTTCTAGAAACACGGGGCTTTCCAGTCCAGACATTGACCTTTCTTAACTGCAATTCGGAAACTGCTTTGATTTTGCATCCAAGCTCAGTTCTCCTGTCCCTGGTGCAGGTTTTCTTCAGTTACACAAGGCTGTTCCTTTGAAGCTGGGAGAGCATCGCTCTCAACCAGCCTTTGTGGGCAGCCCGGCAGGCAGAGGCTGAGTAAACCCCACAAGCTCTACCCACCCATTAGCAAGGAAAAAAGATGCTATATAGGCACTATTTGCAAAAATGTATTTAAAAAGTAAAATATTAAAAATTGAAGTTAACAAGCACAGGCCAAAATAATCTGCATTTAAATGATCCAGGGCAGCCCTGTTCTTCAAAGCAAACTATTTTTTCAGATGTATTCTACTGTCAAGAAAAGGGATGGCCCCTCCTTGCCACACCTAATGATGCAGCACAAGAACCTGCACCCATTAGCAGGAGTTGTATTGCTTTGTAATTATGTTTATTGACAACTGTCAAAGGTTTGGGTAAAAATATGGCAAGATACACTGGCAAGCACTTCGTAACAAATATGGGGAAGGGACTCAGGTGATCAGTGGTGTGTTTATTTTGGTGCATAAAACATGTAAGGAAAATCACTTCCACACTTCTAAGAAAAGGTTACAAGCAACGAAAAACAAATGGAAAAGAAATCAAGCAAATTTTTTACAGTGATGTTGAACATGGCAGCTAAAGGCAAAGTTATTAATTTAACAGAAGCCAAGCATTTTGGAACAATCCTGAATATAGGGAACACATGTTAAAATGGATGAATTTTAATTTTTTTCCTTCATTAATTGATGTTGTTCTGTGAATTAATGTTTAAAATCTGAAGCGTTCTTACAGGTCTTTTTTCCCCACAGTGTTGTGCAGACAGATGGGAGCGAACAAGTTGGCTCTCTTGCTGGGATCTGAAAAGTGTGACCAAACCCTGACCTCCTCTCCTGCAATCTCCATAGAGGCACAGAAGAAATAAAGGGCAGAAGCAATGGCCAACAAGAAGTATTGCATACCCCTTCTATTTACCCCTTCCAGAGGACTCAGCAGCTCTGGTATACACCCTCATGAGAAGAGGACGAGGAGATTCTGGTGGTCTTACATGCCAAGGTAAGTAGAATTTTAGGTCAGCCTGGAGAGATTTTTGTCCTGCATACAGATTTTTAGCTGGGTTTGGGAACATTTGCCTGCAGGGCAGCAAGGGGCCAGTGGCCACGTGATCTTCAGCAGACCAGAGCCACAATGTACCTTAGACAGAAGAATCAAAGCTCAGATTTACTTTGGAGCTCAATGATGAGGCAACATGGCAGACAGGAGAGGTGCTTTTAGACTCGCCCAGAGAAAACAGACCCCAGCCGAGGCAGAATGCTGCTGGCTAAGGGAGAACACAGAGATAGGCCAGCCAAGAGTGCAGCCACGTACAACAACTGAGCTCTGGTTCACCCAAGCCAACTACAAATTACTATTCTTTATATATATATAAATATGTCTCACTCCAGACAGTCTGTAGAAGCTCAGTGTCCAAGTGAACCTCTGAACCATGCCAAATTCTAAAAAAATGTGGGTTTTCTGCCTAGAATTATAATTTTACTCTGAAAATTTACTAGCTTTGCATATTTCCAGTCCCAAAGCCATTTTCATCTAAGATCTTTTCACATCCCAAACCTAATTCTTTTAAATGCTTAGGAAACAGAGCCCCAGATAGAAATCTTTTAAATGAACACGTGGACAGCCTGACTGCATGCAGCAAGTTCAGAGAGAACCAACTGAACCTTTCACTCCCATTACAGATTCAGAGGCATCACTTGTTTCATGAATAAGAAGTGAAAAACCCAAACAGCAGCCATAAACACACCCCAAGATGGGGAGAATAAACCTGCACTCAAGATGCAAAATACTATAGAGAAGGAGGCAATCCCCATTCCACATCATCCCTTCTGGAACGCTGACCACACAGGGTTCCTGCTGTGGCACCACTCCCAGGTTATCTGGACTTGTATCTTCTGCAAATCACCTGGTCAGTAAATAAACTCCTGTGTAACACCCATGCTGGAATTCCTGACAAAAACCAGCCACGTCGCTTTACTGAGCAAGATAAATTGTGGGGCAAATCCCACCACGTTTTCCCCGGAATAGGTGATCAGCAGGTCCAAAAGACGGAGAAAAGAAGTTCCCTCATAATATGTAACAGTCTGGCAACGAGAACATGTGAAGTGTGCCAGTCAGTAAAGTCATCCTAATTCCCTCACTTGTTCTCAAAACTGTGATCACATTCTCAAGCTGCATTGGTCCTGCAATACTCATGGGTCCAAAACCTTTATCATTAAGTGAAGCCTACATAACTCTGCATTTTAAGACTTTTTTTTTCCCTGAACACACCTGTACACAAAGAATTTTCATTCACATTTAAACTAAAATACAAAAGAAAAAAGATACCTGATAAGCTACATATGCTGTGCAAGTAAAGAACACTTCCACAGGGCATGGGAAGCATAAAGTGCTACATAAGAGAGCTTGACTCCCCCTCCAGATCTCTGGGTTATCTGTCACTGCACACAACTTAAACCACCACATAAGGTGCAAGCCAGGAGGAACTGGGGCATGCATTACTCCTTCACCACACACATACCTTTTACTAGGTTAAAATTGCTTATATATTTCCAAGTATGCATGAGCTGAATTATGATTATGTTTATCAAAAGTATGTTACATACCAGCAGTGGGATATTTTCTCCCTTGACACGAGGACCACACCACTAGAAAAGCTTCAGCTTTATTGATTCTGATCAGGAGCAGAGGGAAGCAACAAAGATGCTGGTTACAAAAAGGAAGAGTGGAAAACCAGCAACCAGCAGAGTCAGACTCCAATGCAAAGACAAAGTAATTACCAGCTGGAGTTTAAATTAAGAAGTAACAACAATTCTAGTAGGCAGAGTGAACTTTGGAAAAAAAAAGATCAGATAATCCCAAAATCTTTGGCTATCAACTTCTCCAGACATTTGTATTGCACTTATTGCTGTGGCATCAAGTTATTTTTGATGTCCAACCAGAACATCAGATTAAGACTGTAAACCTTTGGGAAGAATTTGTCTGTATGCAAACTGCCCTACCCTAATCCAAGATTTCCTTTATTCTGCTAAAGAATCCTACTATTGATTTGAGCTGTTACTAAAATGCTACTCCCTGAAGATCCTCCCCCAAAGAAACAGTTTGAGCAATTTAAGAATAGCAATGGTACAAAAAACAACTCATTTTTTGTCCTGGGAATAGGTTAAAACTGGGCCAGACTCTTAGATTTTATAACACTTGCTAAGGGAAGGGGAACCACAGAAAACTGGACACCTGCAGATGATCAGCTCTTCAGGGTGAACAGGGCAAAGACATGTCAAATAATCTGGGTTTTCCCAGGTTTTCTTCCCCATTGTTCTTTCCTAATTCAAAACACAGCACAAGAGAAACATCATCCAAGCTGTCTCAGGTCATTCTGTGTGCCCTGTTTCTTCGCAAGGGTATCAGCTGGGCCTTTTGATGAGTTGGATCTGGAAGTGAGCACTTCTGGTGTTGCTAATTGGGCACCAAAGATAGCAAAGTCCACATGAATTCTGACATTGCAGTGTGGGTCTGTGATCATCAGGAGAGGGCAGGCAGCTCCAGCAGCTCTCCCTGCTAGCATGCTGATGCAGTCTTATTCACACGCAGGACAAATATCTGCTAATTGCTTTTTATCCAGATGCTTTTCTAATTTAGCTACTGTAACTGCAAAAATGAAAGCATTCCAGATTCATGATAAAAGAGGCAGTTGCTTATCATATGTACACTGCTGGGTCTAGATACTATGACAGGCTTACTCTTCACAAAAGCAGCCTTACTGAAAATGGAGATTGAGTATCTGCTCTATCTATATGTATACCCACAGTTGTGGAGTCAGCGATGGAAAGGGTTTGTTATGCTATGGTTAAAGATCTAATGAGCATCAAGTCATTTTACACTGCATTACAGAAGAAAATGGTTTGCAGTTATTTGGCAAATCTTTGATGTTTGCTTTTCAATCCCAGTGAGTAGATGTTAACCAGTGTAATTATGAACATTTTAATCCAGAGGGAGAAATAAGAAAAAACATCGAAGATTAATTTGATTGAAGCAGTATATTTAATCCACTATTCCAACACTCCTGTCATAGGAGCCATCCCATCACATCTCTGTGGTGCCAATAAAACCACAGCCCCAGAGGTGTCTGCACAGCTTCAGCTCCCCCCATTCGTTACCCATGCTACCTGTGTCTGCAGAGAGGCATTGAAGTTGAGCCCCCGATGAACCTGACTTCATGTCAGCATGTCCAAACCAGGGGATTTAAACTCAAGTAGATTCTAAAATCTGGTCTCTGAGCTGGAAAAAATAAGAATTAGTAGCATGTGACACTTAAACGACACAGCGACATTTTCCTATCTGGTGCTTTGCACATCATTAGAAAAGGATTTTTAAGGTGATGAGTCAATTCATCTTGCCTGGCTACTTTCCACTGGTACCACAACCAACACCTGTAACAACCTTGCGCAGCTACGCAGAAGTTTATTATTTTTTTAAAGAAGAATTGCTCTTAATTTTAACCAAAACAATTATAAAACCTAAAGTTTACATATATGTTTTGGTAGTGATTATTACTAGTAAACTGTATAAAGAATAAATATCAGTACTTCCAAATAAGACACCATAGTAATACTGCTGCTTGATGCATCAAGCAGGGACAAAATACAAATAGCATCCTCCCAACAACAGTCTATTAAGCTTTACATGGTTATTGGTAATATGTAGCACAATCAAATAAGCTAACTGGTTCAAACCGTTTTGCCTAGATGACGGTCCCCTGTGTTCACTAGCAAAACCACTCGTAACATAGGACAGGAAGCTGAGAACAAGCACGATGGTATTTGCCTCCTACAAGCTCTCAGAGCTGCCATTTGTCAGCAGTGCGCTGTATTTTGGAGCAGATAACGACTTCTGTAACTTTGCATGGCTGCACACATAAGCAGTAGTTCTCCAATGAAAATAAAATTAAGACCGTTTGTTCTTGTGTCTGTCCTTAACAATAAAATGAAAACATTAGGCCAAAATAGTTCTTGAAAGTAGGTCAAAAATACCCATTCGTGATCACTTCAGCATTGGTTTCCTGGCAAACTAATCTACCCACACAGATATACGTAATGCGTATCCTGGAGACAGCGAGGCAGAGGAAGAAAACCAAATACATTAATGAGGTAGCTTAGACTGAATAACTGCAGTTAAAAGTTTTATTGAACAAAAGAAGGTAAAATGTGGTAGTCCAAGTTCACTGAGCAACAGCAGCTCTCTCGCTGAAGCTGCACTTTGTGCTAAATAACCTTATTAACTGAGACTATACAGAGGACACATTATGCAAGTTATCTCAACAGCAAAGGAGAAAAGGTAGATTAAATTTGATCTGATGGAACGATTTGGTCAAATTCAGTGGCTTAAGTTAATGTTTCTAGCCCTTATCTACCCATATTCAGCACAGGCATACAACAGAATGTACAACTGCACTGAATTCCCATTTGTTAATAGTGTGTGCTCCCATGCGAGTGGAAGCCAATTCCTGAAAAAAACCCAAATTAAAAAACCCAAACATTTTAAATCTTTTGTTCTAAGTATCATTCAACCGACTCAGGATAAAACACTTGATATACGTTATAAAAAACTCCCAGCCTCTACAAGGTCCACTTCCTGTATAGTGCTAATATTTTAAAATTACTTTATTTCCCCCCTCTGCCTAAGAAACTTTAAATGCTCTGAATGCACCCACAAAGGCAGGTGGGTAAAGAGATATGTCAAAAATACTCTGTGAAAAGAGGGAGGTAGCTCAGGCCCCTTGGCAACTTTCTGTCATAGTTCACATTGGTGTGGTCTACCTCCCCTCGTAACTGGCAGTCAAAAACCAAAGGAAAAAGTATTTCAACTATGAAATTTAGTGAAAGAATATGGTCAATACAAAGTCTTCAAATTTGACTCATTGGGCTTCCAAATGTAAGCTATAAGGTACCTCACACCCAATACACAACATTAATAACGTACCTAGTTCATACATTTTATAGACAGTATCTTCCCATTTGTTAAACATTTGGCTTGGGTAAGTACATCAGTTTTTGTTAACCACTTGACGAACATTCTAGGCCAAACAAACAGCACAAATAATGTCAAAGTCTTTTTTTTTTTTTCCAGTAATTGTACGAAATGCTGTAGGCTAAGCCTAACAGAAACTACTGAAGAAAAATTAACAGACTCCATGATGCAGTGCAAAGGTGTTACTACAACATCATAAGTCAAGGGATGTTTCTAAGGTGCTGAAAGAGGAGATTCTCTCGACGGTGACCCTGTATTGTCCTCCGGTGGGAAAACAGTAAGAGTGCAGGCTCGAATGCCACCAAGCGATTCTGGAAGGTCAAATACTTTATGCCACTCATCTTTTTCTGGATCATATTTCTGAACTATTTCCACCATACACCGATTATTCCAAGAATATCCTCCAACAACATAGATTTTATTTTCAAAGACAGCAACCCCAACATCACTTTGCCCACGTAACATGGCAGCAATTGGAGTCCACTGGTCTAGAGTTGGTGAGTAATATTCACAGCTTAGGACATCATCATAATCACTCGTTCCTCTAAAGTGATTTCCACCAATAACATATAGCTTGTCTCCTACAGTACACATGCAATGTAGGCCTCTGACTGTTGTCATCGGAGCTTTCTGAGTCCATTTGTCTGTGTCAGGATCAAAACACATAAGTTCCTTTTGGAAGGTATCATGGGTAATTCCTCCTAGAGAAATAAAACACATGTTAGAGCAGTACTCACCCTTAATAAGCAATAAATAGCAAAAACATATTTTTGTGAATGAATTAATGAATTCAGCCTTCCCTCAATCGTTATCACGTTACCTTAGATTACTATCACGTATGTGCTCCATTTCAAATGACATTTTTAATGTACCTTGGTCCTTTAAACATGAATACGGAAAGAAGCCACGTCTCATACAGTACCTCATTACTTAAGATGATACTGGCAGATTAAAATAACAAAAAATTGTTACCTATGCTTCATTTTGGCAAATTTCTTTCTTTGCTTACATTTGTTCGGTTTGCTAGTTTTCTTTCCCACCATCAAGAAAACAAGAATTCATTTCCCTATCAAATTTTGATACTACGCTATTGTGGTTTGCTGTCGCATAGCAGAATTTTCTTCAGAAAACATTTTTCACCAACTTGAACTGAAGAGAGAGAGGAAACAGATTTCAAATATTCTTCTGTTAACAGATGCCTATGGTTCTTTCTATATTTAGCTTCTCCACGGTTCCCTGCAAAAGCAGTTGGGGAGGCTTCAGGGGAAATCACTGGACAATTTCCCATCAGTGGATGAAACATCCCACCTTTCTGCAAGGTCACTTGGCAGGTCAGAAAGCATTCACACCAATTTCATCCACTGTATGCTCATTAGCTATGGTTTAAGACCATAGTGCAACTATATTTGAGGTGCTAAAAAATATGCAGAGAACACACTACTACTGAACAACGTCCTGCTGGGCTAATCATTCAACACCGAATTATCACGCTTGGATTATTAGCTGACAGAGATGGCATGGTGTCTACAGGAGTTATGCAAGAAATTACTTAATTCTTCAGTTGGACAATAAAAATTAAATAAGAGGACTGTCTGGCCCTGACACTTAATGACAGCAAAAGTAGACGCAGCACTTGGGAGCCTGTCAGAGAGAAGAGGCTTTAATGACAAAGGAACCAACCTTCACATTTTCAGCCCCAAAAGTGTCTAGACTCAGGGGATATCTGAGAACACAGGAGGAAAAGAAAATTCTGTGGGAAATACACAGCATCTACATAAAAAACAAAAAAAACCCACACAGCAGGGAGCATATACATGTGCCACCTGCAGTAAAACAAGCAAAATGGGTCACAGAATACAAATAGCAGCACAATGATTAGAAGCTGGCTTAATGGACTTGCTCATAGAAAAATAAGCAGATGTACTTTATTGTAGATTTGAAAACAAATCCCTCCTCCTAGCCTACTGATACAAGGCCCCCTAATTCATAATGCCCCAAGGACCAAACTGTTCCAGTGCATCTCCCCACCAGTTCTTTACAGCCAAGCAACCCTGTCCCACCTCTCACCCTGAATTTCAGCTTAGTTCTTAGAGGACATCCCTTAAAACCACAGTAGGAGAACATACATAGGCCTGCGATCTCTGCAGAGATCACTGACAGACAGACTGAATCTTCTTTAAAAATTGAGCAGAGACCAGATTTTCAGAAAACCTATTGCCCCCAGTCCGGAAAAAAATGGAATCAAACAGTGACATATAGGATGGAGCATATCAGAGTTGAAAGGCCAGTGAAAGTACAGACACCATTCATACATTGTGATTAACATGAAAACTTATCCCTTTCCATTAGCTCAATGAAGGCAGATGATGTTCTTCAAAAAATTAAAATTTCCAGTGCTTTTCCAAAATGTATCAAAAAGGGCATATTTAATGGCTATTGCTATATAAATGTATATATGTGGTGTTGCCATAGAAAAACATATTCTGACAGCTGAAGTGAATAACTGCTTTGGAATTCAGAGCTGTCATTTATTACATAAATGCATAATATTACCTAAAATAGTTTCCTCAGGCTCTGCAGTATATATGCTGTTTGACTGGCTTCTTAAGAAATTGCATCACTGCTTACACCATAGCAAACCTACTGCAACCAGAGACAATCTTTATTGTCTCCCACTGAAACAGTAAAAGTTATATAAGTAATTGTTTCATAGAGATGATACGATCACAAGAATTATTTACCTGAAATATACATTAATCCCCCATAGACTGTTCCAGCATGACCATAGTGGGGTTCATTCATTTTTGCAACGTAGCTCCATTCATTCATCCTGGGGTTGTAACATTCCACAGTGGCTGTTTAGAACAAATGAGAATATAAAAACGTTGAAGCAGTTTGGGTTTGAGTACAGTCGCAGTGGCAGTAATATATTCATAAACAGAGGAAGCATCAATGAGAAACATTGTTCAGCTGAGAAAGCATCAAGGGAATTATTGAGCATTATGTCAAGAGACAATGCAAAAAAAAAACCATCAAGCCTCATCCCAGAGGAACAAAAAGGAATAAAACACCCTCTTGCATTCTTGCCTTCTACTTGTATCATTCCCATTCCTGCTTGACACAAAAACCTGCCCTGGCTCCTCAACCCGGTTGCAGGTACAGTTGTGGGACAGCGGAGAAAATGGCAACAGAACTGGGTGAATTCAGCTTTTCCACCCTTTTCCTCTTGTACAACTCCCTTTCAGTGCCTGCTGTAGAGAGATGGGGAATAAACTTAAAACCTGTCTCAAAGAGGATCAATACCTCTCGCAACCAGAACAGGTTCATGTCTTCAGCAACATCCCATCTATACAGAAAGATCAGGATAGATTTTCTTCTTGGTATTTCAAATTGAAATGGTCCTGTGCCCTCAAAAGAGGGCAGCAACTGTCAACTAATTTTCTATTGTCTTACAATGTGTTACTATGTGCAACATACAGCGCAGCATATGCAAGTCACTAATTCAAACAGTTTACAAAGCCAAGCTTTAAAAAAAATACAAGATGAAACATCATTGACTCTCAAATGGAAAGCAGCAGTGTCTGTGTCAATACCCAGCCCCATTTGTGCAGTCTTCTTTGGGAACGGGAATGTTAAAATTATCAAAGGATCCATCAAATCAGAAATGAGTTCTAAGTTAAAAAGAAACGCAGAGCCCAGGTGTCCTTGCAGAAAGCAGTTCTGAGAAGAAACCCCCTCTTCGAAGTGGGGTGGAAAAGATGTAGGGTTGCAGGAAAAGGACAATGCAATAAGCACAGAGAACAGAAATAAGAAACAGATTTAATAATGGATATGAGCAAGCTGTAGAGACTGACAGCTTGAATAGTACAATATGACCAGAAGGGCAAGTGATCCTGAAAAACCCTGTAATACAGTGACCTTATGATACACAAAGCAATTATCAATAATCGTGTTCTTAAAGACAAACTAAATCTCATTTTAAATAAGCAAAATTAAGAATCAGATTCTAATTCTTTTTATACGATGCTTAATCTCTGAAGAAAGAAGTTTATGAACTATGTGTACAAAATTGAATCTGTCTTTGACAGTGGCATTTTACTTGCTCTAGAAAAAGCTTTTTATACAATCAAGGGTAGAAAAATCTAAGCCAGCTCTATGGAACCAGTGATGGTGACTTACATGTCAGGATTACACATCAACTGAAGAGAGAAAAAAATATTCAGAAGCTGAGAAGCTTGTCATTTTAAAGGCAAAAACTAGTTAGTGGTAGCATAAGCCTGCAGAACTAGCAATACTGGCCAGGCCAGTGAAGAATATCAGTGACACTCATACAGTGACTATAAGGTAGCTCATCCTAACTCCAAATCTGTCCTAAAAAACAAACAAAAACCACAAAAAAACCAACAACAAACAAACAACAAAAACAACACCACCCACAAAAAAAA
Organism: Patagioenas fasciata; assembly: GCF_037038585.1. Taxonomy (NCBI): domain Eukaryota; kingdom Metazoa; phylum Chordata; class Aves; order Columbiformes; family Columbidae; genus Patagioenas; species Patagioenas fasciata. Next base: position 20,216,207 of record NC_092530.1, read on the forward strand.
AAATCATCATCATCCTCCTTTGGAGAATTTTGGAAGAGTAAGGTATAGCTACGGTCTCAGCCTACCCCCAAAAAATCCCTAGTCATGGAAAAATTTAGCAAAGCACACATTACAGTGACCTCCTAAATTTTCTTTTAGCTGCTACAAAACACAGAACGTCCTTAGTTGTTGCAAACCAGGATCATATTTTTAATTCCATACAATTAGTATCTCAAGTAGACACACTCAAAATAAAAGCTCCCAGTTCCAGTGTCAGCAATACCGTTTCACAACTAGTTGAGCATCATCTAAGGTTAGAAATTTTTAAAATCTATATTGAACAAACTAGTTGCTAAATTGTTACAGCACACTGGATTTTCTTCAGCTTTTCCCCATCCAGGAGCTAAAATTAAAGTTTAAGAAATAAAGAAAAGTGCTGGTCCGGAACATTATTTATTATATAAGGGAAAACACACTAAATTTCTGTTTCTTTCAAAGCAAATTGTGTACATTGACTTGCAGGTATGAAATGATTAATTTCATTTACTTGAAACTGTTTAAATATAGAAATGCTTCTTGTTTTGGAAGAGTGCCTTCCACATGGACCCCAAGTTATGCCAGTGATCTCAGGGCTTTGTAAGATGGACAAAAGATTCAAAAAATTATGCAAAGTAACTGAAGTCTAGTGTGTCCATACACTACTGGTGACATGCCAATTTTGTGATCTAAAAACCTGCCCGATATGATGAAGTTCCCAATTTTACTCTAAGAGATCAGTCCTTCACTAAACACTTTTTCTACAATCTCACCTTCTTGTTACAGAGAGAGTGATCAGGCATTGGAATGGCTGCCCAGGGAGGTGCTGGACTCACCAGCCCTGGAGGTTTTTGAACTGGGACTGGACTTGGCACTTAGTGCCATGATCTGGTCAATGGACTGGAGTTGGACCAAGGGTTGGACTTGATGATCTCTGAGGTCTTTTCCAACCCAGTCGATTCTGTGATTCCCACATTTCCTACCTCAGCCATCTGACATGAGCCTCAAGCTGCCTTTCACATTACACATATGTACAGGTAGAAATCTGCCTTAGGAAGTCTATGAAAAGGCACCCAGGCATTCTTCTACAATGAAATGTTTTGAAGTCAGGCTTGATTTTTTTTTTTTTAATGAACCTAAAAATATCTTCTTAAAAATTTTTGTGTTTATCCCATTTGATATCCTGCAGATTATGTATATCCACCAAGGACTTATGCAGCCATAAAGTCGTTGAATGCTGAAGACAGCCTTTTGCTCAAATAAAGGTATAGGCACAAAGAACTGATTCCACAAATCACACCTAAAATGAAATCTATGAGCTGTACTTCTGCATACTGCTGTGTTCACATCACGTGCAGTATTTGCTCAATGCCCAAATAAACCCATGCTCTTTCCTGTATAAATGCATTCATCCTTTCCAACATACTTCTCTAAAAACGGAAAGCTCCTTTCTACTCCGCTCCACTTAGCAATCGGAAGAAAACAAAGCAGCACAGAAATTTCAAGAACGGAGAAAAACAGATTTGATGTGCAAGTAATTATAGCTGTCCCAGTTCTACCCTGACAGCAGACCCTCTGACCCGCTGTTTGCTGCTATGCTGCACCCAGATCATCATTCTGCTTGCTTTCCCAAAAACAAAAGTGCTTCCCACTCTGTGCTGAGGTGAGGACCTTAAATTTCTAATACACCACAAGGACAGGAAGAGCAGAGTCCACGCAAAGCAACCCCAAACCCAGCAGCAGCCAGACTAACATGACATTCAACACTGGACAACTGTTTATCTCACTCTGCCCTATGCATTTGAGAGAGGAACCACAGCCAAATGGTCACTTCAGCAAGAGGAGATAAAACATGCAGAAATTGGTACACATTACTACATCTCTACCCCCTCATTGTGAAGACATTAGTTATCTAAGAAAGGATGCTGCTGAGTCCAAGCTCCTTCACTGTCTGATGTGGCTTCAAAATTCTTTAAACATCACCAGCAGAAGTAAAGTACAGTTTGACAGCATTTCAGACAAACCATTCCAAATCATATCTCAAATCTACAGTGCTTTAAAACAAAGCTGATTATTTCCCAGCTGAAGAAAAACCCTACTGTTCTGTTCAGTTGTTCTGCACAGTTGTTTCCCTGCTCCCTTGTAAGCTCATTCCACTTCTCTCTCCTAAAAAGATCTCCTTCTGCATGGAAAAGGAAAAACAAATACAAAAATTCAGCTAGTAAAGGTGTCTGATAATTTCTGAGGCATCGGGATGTTTTTTCTACATCATCTCCAGACAAAGCATCATTCATGAAACACTCAGAACAACTGCTACTTCACTGAACCCAAGTATATATTCTATATAGCATGAGACTGGTTGATTCATTCTCCCAACAGCATGAATGATTCAAATCAGGCTTTATTTATGTCTAACAGTGGAATTTCTGATCTGTTCATTACCATAATCCAGGGAAGACAGGCCTCATTTTAATAGAATTAAGCAGTCTCAAAAAGACACAAAGCTTTGGCAGTCCCAAGGGACGTTCAGTCTGCACTCATTTCATAGTGCCATCTGTGATGCTATTTGAGGAGTATACAGATATTTACCACTTCTCTGTCAGTACCTTCTAATGTGTCTTGAGGTTTCTTACAGCAGCAGTTAGCAATTGTGGGTGACATCCTAAAACCCAGGATCTTTATCTTGTTATATTATTTCTGTAACACAGGTTGCTTCTGTAGAACTCAAAGCTGACTTGGTTAAATTATACAGAGCCCTGAGTAATTTTGTCTCCAGCACTTCAAAATAAGCTCCTGTGCAAGAGATCCCCAGTTCACACTTCAGTTTGACATTCACAGTACTACACAGACAACCAACAGCCCAGCTGGGTAAAGATGCATATTGTTCCTCTTAACCAACAACATTTAAAATATATATATTATATAGAATCATAAGAGAAGTTTTACATAAACAAGGAGTTGTTTGAATTGAGGGTTAAATATCATAGCAGGCACCTGGAAAATAAATGCCTTCCCACTTGCAGGGCAGCAAGTCAGAAGAACACCCAAGTGTCCTGCCCTGGACTAGAAGTCTTCTCTTGCAGCATGATGATGAAGGTATCAATGAATCTCTGGTTTAGTCATAACCAAACATGTTCTGAAGTGTTTAGGAAAAGCTCATATATAAAAATCTCAAACTCCACTCAAGCAGAGCCTGAAGTATCTGGAGAGTGTCTAACTTAAAATGCCTAAAGGCACAACTTCTGCCACCATCGTCAAGCACCACAAATAAACTCTCAAAAAAGAGCTAAAAAAATTTACTTGTCTGAGAAAACAGTATCCAGAGCAGCTGGAAACTGCCAATGAGCTCTGCTTCACAAGCATCTCTGAACCACATCTGCTTTTCCCCTTGTCTCCTTTTCCAAACCACCTTGCCTTTTGCACACCTGCCTTCTCTGGGTGCTCCCCTCCTCGTGCCAGGGTGCTGCTCTCCCTGCCTTCTGGGAATATCTTTGGCAGGTGCCTGCTTTGACACGTAAAAAGAACCAGCCAGAATTATATACAATCCTCCTAGGAGTGGTGCATGCTTCTGCATGGCCCTAAATTGGCACAGGGTTGAAAAATCTGAACTACAATTTCATAATTCAATATGTTTCAGAGATCGATTTACCGTATCCCAATGCATGTACCATATACATTCCAATTCACCTGTCCTTACCAATGAACCAAACTTTTCTCAGTGGCACACACTGATAAAACAGTAGCCTTATTACTGCCAAAGCACATACTACTAAGGCAGAAAGTGGTATTTACAAAGTTCGCAGAAGGTTAAACATTTGGAAACTGTTTTGGGATGGCCTGACAGAGAGACTCAAAAAGTGTAATTTTTATTCCAGTCAATGTGTCAGGAGGAAAAATAATAAAGAAATCCATCTTAGTAATTTTAATCTTTCAGTCGTTTTCCATAAGAGCTGATCTTCTGGAAAGCTGAATTCAGGTTTTGGGAATTTTTCCTCCCTAACACTAGATTGAAATTAGTTTGAACCCAAGGGCAAAATCTTTAATACCTGTCTAACATACATTTGACCTTCTCTTCTATGAAATGCTCCAGAGTTTTTCTCATCTGAAGAGAATGGGAAGTTTAAGTTGGATTTCATCTCTCAGCTGTCAGGGTTTATGAAAGAAACATGAAAATGAAAACTGACTTGCCTCACAATTAACAAGAAAAGAACCTGAAGCCCCAAATCAAAGCATCAGACAGCTACAATACTTAGCATTTATACAATTCTCTTCCCACAGAATGATCCAACGACATTTTTCGGGTCTGTGTGGAAATCGCTGCAGCATTTTAATGATATCTTTACAGAAGAATTTTAGACGGGTGATAGATTTTTGTCTTTTAATTAGAGCTGCAGAAGAGTTGAGGTCAGCAGAATGACACTGCCTGATCTAATTGAAGAAAAACACTGCGCCTAAAGCCTGCTGTACACACAGATTGCACTGCCTTAGTGACAGAATTATTTCATACTGATTTTGTTCGACTTGTAACTTTTTCACTGCCATTCTTATAACCCTACTCTGTTTAGATGGTACAGTACACAAGGACAGCAATCTACTTATCTGCTATTAATTCATTTGATTAGAAAACAGCTCAATGAAGGTCAGGTTTTCTGCTATTCAAGATAAAGATCAATACACGTTAATTTGTACATTTGGTCTTTTACAGGGTATTAAGCTTGCTTTTAGAATGTATTTCCAGGTAGATAAAGTGACGTGTAAGAAAAACTCTGAAAACCTCTGGATCTGCATCAGAAAATGGCTGTTTAGGGAAAACAAGTTAGAGTAAAACAGTTTCCCATGTGTTTTTGGAAACAGGAGACATGTTTAAATGTCTCATTTCATCGAACATTAGAACAGATTTTAAGCTTCTAGCAAAACCAGCCCGGTTTTGTGTAGTGGAAGCAATGCACTCTGTGCTTCCTAAGAAAGTCTGCAATGTGATCATGAAACAAAGTGTATATGTGAATGACTGATACACATTAATAAACAGAATATCACAGATGCTGCAGCACAAATTAGGTTTTGTATTATTTCAATTAAACATGTTTCTCACTTAAAAGATATCAATGCATTTCTAAAAAGCAAATCTCGGAGATACTGCCACAAAGACTTGTCAAGATGTGGCTGAGTATTGGGCTGAAAGCAGCAAATAAAATAATTAAACGTTACATTTGGTTTAGATATAACATTATGCTAAAATTCCAAGCATAATCGTTGTCACACTTCAATTTTAAAGCACAGACAAATTTCCAATTGACTGTATGCTCCCACACTTGACAGCAAATGCTAACCGCTAGTGTTTTGGAAAATGCAGTGCATTAATTTGGGCCACCCTCTACAGACTCCTATTCAATTCAAAGTTACCATGTATTTATTCCTTGTTTCTGACCATCTTATTTCCCAGAAGCTGATTTTTTTCTTCTTTTTTTGGTTAAATAAAATGAATCATCATTTGCAACGGGGGAAAAAAAGAGACAGCAGGACAGGGTCATTCATATGAATAAGTTAACTGTGTGGCCACAAGATCACAGGTGACAGGCAAAAGATAACATTTTTATTAATAAAAACAGTCCAGAATGTCAGGAGATGTGAATTTTGCTGACCTGTGAGTGAAACAAATCACTCAGTCATTAGCCCACCTTTAAAAAAAAAATACTATTCCAGAAATTTTGCATCTTTTAAAATGCAACCTTAATTCAACAGTGCGTTTCAGTTAGAACGTCATGTATCCCTTAAGAGTGAAAAGACCAGATTTGTTTTCTCACTTAAATAATGATTTGGGGTTTTGTGTACAGTTACATTTTTTATATATATATAGATACACACACTCTTCATGTTTGATGATAAAGGTGAAGATATTGGATACTATGCATCAATACACAAGATACGTGGTTTGGTTTTGTTGTGTGTGGTTTTTTGTTTTTGTGGAAGCCCTTCTAAAATTAACTGCTAATAGTGCCCAAATTTCTCTATGCATTTGTACTATTTCCAGAAAGAAACTGAATGCCAAAAACTGCAACTGGTTTCCTCTCCACCCATTCCTAGGGCAGCACATTATCTGGCTGAAGACATCCCTGCTCATTTGCAGGGGGGTTGGACTAGATGAGCTTTGAAGGACCCTTCCAATCCCAACTATTCCGTAACTCTATGATTTGAAGGTCTTTTTGCATGGCAAGCAGCCACACTTGAGAATAAGCACTCACCTAGCTCACCCGCTGCATTTCGACCACCGACTGCATACAAATGTCCTTTGAGGGCACTTAGGTGGAAGAAGGTGCGCTTCTCATTTAAAGATGCGACTTGCATCCACTTGTTGTAGCGAGGATCAAACCTAAAGACCGTGTCAACCGCCGTCTTTCCTTTCGTGTCATAATTGCTCTGGCCCCCAACCACGTACAGAAAGTTTCCGATCACGGCGATGCCGTGCTGGTACCTCGGTGCATCCATGGGAGCCAAGGATTTCCATTCGTGGGCCTTTTCGTCATACATCCGTAACTCCTTGCTGACCACCAGCTGCTGCCTCAGCACGCCCCCCAAGGTCACCAAGTGAGTGCTGTCCGACCGAATGGCAGTTCTCTCCGACTGCATCACCGGTTGCATGTATGGCATCATTTGGTAATTGCTGGCTTCCAAAAGCAAGTTGACACAGGTATTGTCAGTTCTCATGAAGTCCACTGTTTGAACATAGTTAATAAGATCCTGGGGCGTCATGAGCGGAAACCTGATGTTCTTCATTAGCTTTGCAGCATACTCCATCCGAGGGTCCTCATACCGTAGCCAGCGACACGCGGCCTTGAAGAGTTCAAGTTCAGTGCAGTGCTTAAGGCTATTACTTGAAAGCACAAAGGCAAGACGCTCAAAGGGGAGTTTCACAAATTCACCAGTACTTAATAATGCAGGAAAGTTCTTCAGGATGAAATTATTAACATATTTATCCACTTCTGTGAGATTGTATGTGTTGGCAATTCGCCCAACCTCAACACAGTTTTCCAAGGAAACCTATTAAGTAAACAGAAATAGGAATCAGAACACTTTCCTAATTTGGCATATAAATGTTAATGTAGAATTAATGAATACTATAGAATGAGCAATATTACATCATGTCACAATGCTCAAGGTGATTCACACACGAGCAAATAAATAGTCAACGTGATGTATATATTCATGACTGCAAGGGGAGATCCAATGTATTCTTTATTTTGAGGAAAGAAATGAGACAAGTAAAAAGCAGATGGCATATATTAATTATGTCAAATACATTACACAATGACAACATATAGCAATTACGCAGCACTTAAAGTGATTTTCTTTGAAAAGTGCTGCAAACATCTTTAAGTAATATGTTGTGGAAAATGCAGTTAAGGGAGAAGTGATCAGCTCAAAGTTACAGAGAATAATACAAAAGTAGGTCTCACCAACAGACATTTTCTAACATTATTGGAATTGTATTGTCATAGTGCAGTCAAAGAGAATGGCACAGCTACCGCTCCAAAGTCACATATTTCAGACTATTTATTAACAGTGTTCAATCCCATTAATACATTACTTAGGAACGAACAAAATTGGATCTTTAATAAACCAAGGTGGTGCTCTTACAGAAGATGTTCAAAATCAAATACATGGTATCATCAAAAATAAGACAAAGGTAGTGATTTTTTAACACGCATTTAACTTTTTTTTTTTTAAAGAATGAATCTGAGAAGATTTTCCCTGGAAATATCCAGCACATGAAATGCTTTAGCAGTAGGGGCCATGCCCTAATTTCATCCAATACCTGAGCAACCCTATCTTGATAATCACATCTTTCACAGTGCTGTTGTATCTGTCTTTCTTACATCTTTGGCTCCTAAATTTCTGAGGTCACTCGTGATTCAAGGCAGAGGGAGGAAAAAAGACAGGAGGGATGGGACACAACTTAAAGCAGGTCTCCAGTGAACCCAGCCAATTCATTTCGGCAAGCTCTACAGAACACATGCAAAGCAAGTCAATTTTCGGATAATTCTTGCTGAGAACTGCACCTTTTTTTCCATTCAGTCCTTATTCTAACCCAAGCTTCTTTTACACACCCCTTCTAGTCCCTCTGCATGTCAGTCCTACTCAATGTCGACAATTTCCACAACTTTGTGATTCTCATTATATTTGTAATGCCAGAAGAATTTAAGCTTCCAAATCTCATGGTTATTTTTAAAAAGATTATAAAGATTGAGGACTATGACCTGATTGCAGCCTAAGAACCCAAAAACCTTCAAATGACCTTCTGGTCACGACAGAGATTACAAGATTTTAATACTGTATAACTCAATCTGATCATTGTCCTTTAATACTAGAAAATTGAAAAGTCTAATGAGTATGGGAATAGGAAGGTTTTTTAATTCACTAGAAACTGATCTAAGGTGCCCTAGAGTTCAGATCTGCAGTCACCCAAAGTCTCCATTCACACATCTGCATACGGTCAAATATTCCAAATCTTATTCTTCATCTCCAGGAACTCTAATCCTCTAATCAGGTCCTATCTAGAAGATGAATGTGTGGCAGACCATCAGGAGTTCTATCATAGAATACCTGTGTAATGCATGAATTGAAATTATTTTTGTATTAGAAGAAAGACCACATTGTTTATACCAAAATATAATCACATCAGCAAGCAATGACCTACAAAACATCCTCTGATGCTTTAGAAACATCTTTTCTTCTTTTTACTGTTTTTGAGAGTCAGTATCAAACTGATTTCCGTACATTTCCTTTCAGTATTTTTAATTTACATAAATGAATTGCATAATTGCAGTAACAGCATACCTTAAATTAAGTACCTGAAACAGGACAGTCTTACTTCTGAAATTTCTTTCAAGCTGTATAATAAAAATAAAGCAACAGAAAAATCACCCCTTAATGAACAGCTGGCTTACCGTATACCACAAAACTTAATTCTTGCTATACAGTAATTGTATTTAAAAACTACATTGGGATATATTCCCTGGTATCAAACTACAGAGATGCAGCACTTCCTCCATATCAAGGTAAGCAGACAAAGGTACTATGGCATACAGAAAAGACATGCCTGAAGTCGAAAGAACAAAGCAAAAAAGGTCCAGATGATGTCCCATTGGCAGATGGTGCTCAGGTTGCAATGAAGCATTTACGGACCTACCACAGAATGTACGGCAGTTATCAAGTGCCCAGCATTCATCCAGTTGATGTATCATCATAACTGTGTTACACCGTAAATCTATGCAGTTGAATGTGTTCCTGGAATGCTTACAGTTGAGGAATTTATTGCCACATTGTATACTGTTAATGACTAAGGAACATGACATCAGCAGTTTCCAGTCACTCCCTAATTCTCTGAAAATTTGCCTTATACTGCCTTAATTAATCCACTGGAACTGTACTGCACTCAGGGTTGTTTTTTTCATACTATCATTGCAAGCACTCTCCATTATGCTTAAGAAATTGTGTACTTTGGTTTACTAACACCTCACATCAGGGTATCATATTAAATATTTTATTAAAAGTTACCTCCATTGGCAAAAGTACTATTACCAACTTGACTGTGCTCTAAGACAGCAATCTACATACCAGGCTAAATTAGACTGCAAAGATCTCACAGTCATAAAAATACATACTCTAAAGATTCTTAAGTCCTGAGTCAAAAAATAATCCTTCAATACACAGTTATTTTTACTTAAATAGTCAAAATTGGACAGCACTGAAGTACAACAATTTTGTTTAAACACTTAAGTACTTGAGAGTTACTCAAGTGTTGATTTTCAGAAAAAGTTTGACTTATGGTATGGTACTTTTGAGGGGTGTGCAAACCATTCTCTATGGAAGTCAGTCAATCAGGAGCTCATCAACAACTTCTACTTCTGGAAATCCCACTGAAGTGAATGGGAAGAATAGAAATATCAGATGAAAATACAAGACTGGCTGTACAGTGAATCCAGTAACTAGTAAAGACACACAGAAAGAGCTACAAGCCGTAACTGGTCAAACAGCAACCGCCATAAGTCGTCAAGAATTTTAAATAAACTCGGTTTTACTTGGGCTTTGACTACTGAACATAGCTGCTCATTCACATTGTAATCGCTCATTGGAAAGCTTAAGTAAAAGTTCCAGAAAATACTAAAGAGTCTTTCAAAAAAGAAAGGTAAAGCACTGCACACTATTATTACAGCCTGAAAAACCAAACGCGAAAGCTCAAGTACTTTCTTGAGAAAGCAGTTGACAATTCTTTGAAATGTTGAAGCAATCACTTCCCCAGCTCTGGTAAAAACACAATTGACTCTAAAATACTACAAAACTGGACACAGAACAAAATGATTGCAAGCATGAAAACCCTGGAGAACAACTCAGGAGAAATAACATGCACAGAAAATCATGTCCTCAAGCCCAGTACCACAAAATAATTAGGCATCTTTCTTCAGTTTCAATGACTGTCAGACGCTGAAGCACTCACCATGGTATTTCAAAGGGTCTAAGTTTACAGGAGCTTACATTCCCCTGAAATCCTCAATTTTTCTGTGGGGGTCCCATACACAGAAGTCCAGAAACAACAGCAGAGAAATTTAACCAGCTCAGAAAACAGACTTAATCGTACCCTCACACTAGAAAAGGTGAATTTCTGGTGCCTGGTAGAGTTGGCCCCAGCATTCCATCCCACGCTCCCACAAAACTGAAACCATTTTCCTCCATCCTCAGTTAAGCAAGTTATTGTGATGAGACAGGACTTCCAAATATTAAGACCTCAATATTTGATAATTTGTTACAAAAATGCAAAGCACAGAATTACAGAAAGAATAAAATTTACTTATGCAGCTATATGAAAGCTGCAGCCATGACATTAATTTTCAGTGTTTTGGAATGTTTTCTTTAATTACAGTATAACATCCCCTTCCCCATTACTCTGTGATTTTCCCCTGAGTGCTGTAATTTACTTGGATAGGTTTCTCATATTTCTTCATTTTGTACACCGCTGCTACTTTTAGAAAAACATTATTGTGCACTTTCTAACACTCACTACCCTGAAAATATTTCCATGGAATTTTTATTAATTTTAATTACATTATAGCTCATTTAGATGTGAACGTGGGAGTAGTCCAACTCTATCGTACAGCTATAAATATTTAAAAGCAATACTAGAAGTAAGACTGGAAACACCTTCGGAAACATTCCAGTGCTTCTCTGGGAGCGTGTTCAGCTGCAGAGTAAAGACTGTCAGAGCAATGGGATACGTGATAGGAGGGGTGTAAAAGCACAACAGGCAAAAGAACATTTACCAGTCAGCTACAACACGTACCACTCTTTGAAGGGCTCACCATTTTTTGCACAAATTAGGCTGTTACCTTAAGCCTATGTTTTTCTTTGTAAATATTTCCAGTACCCTCTTATGAAGTAACACAGTTACATTCTGCTTTACATGAACTGACTTCTATAATCTCTTTAACAATGGACTCCCTAGGCAATTTGAAGACAATTAAGTATTTGTCTGGGAATGGTTTCATCAGCTCTCAGATGCTGCTCTCGGTCAGCTAATTTCAGCAGAAATAAGCTTAAGACTTGCTCAGAAAACTCAAATTACAGAAATGCTCCTTCAAAAATTGAGCAAAGCTAGTACAGTGGGGTGTAATCATTGTAAAGCTAAGATATGGTAATTAAGAAAAGAAACCAACCCTTTTCCTAACCAACTCTGGTTCCTGTTCCAACAAAGTCAAAAGAAAGTTTTTTCAAAAATTCTTTGTGTAAAAACGCTGAGGACAAAGCTAGGCTAACAGCACTAACGTAGTTCTGTGCTTTCTCTACATTTATACAATGAATAAGATTGTCTCCTTAGACATCAATATAAATGAAAATATTTAAGAGAATCAATAAAATTAAGAGAAGTCTTCCTGATTCTTTCAAAATGTAGCGTCAAAGATGACATTTCCTACTTGAACCAAAACAGTGACTGAGTCAACACTGTAAGTGAAGGAACCTCCAGAAAACAAGCATTCGAAACAATGAAAACAATTCTTCCAAATTGCGTGATTTAAGATAAAGAAGCTCTTGCCTTAAGAGAGCAAAATAAACGAGCAGGGAAGGGGAAAGGGCAACACGGTGTCCCTGGGCCTCCCCTCCCAAAGGGAGGCTGCTCCGAAGCCCTGACTCAAAGAACAGCAAGACCTTATTCCAAGTTGGCTTTTATAGCAGCATCCACCCTGGAGATGCAGACTGCATCCTTTTGGAAGGTAAAAACACCTGTGCAGCAGAAAAATAGATGGCGTAGGATTTAAGAGTATTGTCACAACATTCACAGAGCAGCGGCCGTTAGAAAATGTGCCAAAATTAAAAGCAAAACAGTAGTGTTATAAAGCCTAAATGCCTCTAACACTTTCCTTACGGAACAGATGGCTGTTATTAGCAGCTTGGAGTCCTCTGGTTTGCATAAATCCTGGTACATGTCTTCGTTAGAGAGGTCACAATTCTAAGCCTGTACCCCAACGATCAATTGGAATACCTGCTTCTTTATTTCTCATTTCAGAGTATCAGAAAGCTGAATTCCACCTATTATAATTAATGTACAACATTCTAGTTTCCATGTTACAGGTAAAGTTAGATTTCTCTTAAGGTATATAAGCAATTTACATTAACATCAGACAACCTCCAGGAAACATTAGGAATAATGCCCAAGTGTCTCTCTAGGCAGGACTGCTCTGACAGCACCGCTCTTAAAGCTCTCTCATTCTGCATTCCCGCAAAGTAGGTGCTCCTTATTGTTGGCAGGACAGAACTATATTAATACAAGACAGTAGGGCAAGCCCTAGAAAAGGTATTGAACCATCACATGTTGGCATTGTTTATATACTGTGTTTAAGTCAGAAAACAGATAACTGCACTGTTTTAACTATAGAAATAAAGTGAACGTAACTGATAGATGCAAAATGTATGTGGTAAGTTGATTGTAGCGCTAGAATGAGTGCAGTCATGCAGCAAGACCCTGAAACCTCTGACATCTGAGATATAAGAAGGATGTTCAAAAAAGAAAACCTCTGAAAAGCAACCCTAGGTGATCAAATGTGTACATGAGCTATGCTTGATAAACAACAGAGGAATATAAACCAAACACTTTTAACAAGAGGTTGGAGCCAGATAAATTATTGTTTTCATGTCAAATTTTTTCCTTACGTGCCAGTAAAGAATCTGGGAACTATGATTATCATCGTTGCTTTCATCACGGCAGCGCACTCAGGAATTAAAAGAATTTTAATGCGCTATAACATTTATAGCTAACTCAAGAGTGTACGTAATACTTAGAAGAAAAAAAGATTTTCAAGAAAACTACAAAGCAAACTTGTTCTCTGTGAATCCAAATTATGAATATAAGCATTTTAGATTTAACTTTGACCATTACATAGTCATTGTTCTTATAAATTAAAAAAAAAAAAAGTGAAACAAGCAGTAAGTCTTACCCCAGAGATAAGAAACACTTTACAGAAGTCCAAAACAGGTAAAATCTGCAAAAAACTGGCAGCTTCCAGAGTGTCCTGAAGGTTGTCCATATTAAGGGAAAGTTTTGCAGTATAAATGAAATCAATGATCTTCTTCAGGCCTATTTTGTTCACACCATGAAGTTTAATGCACATTAAATCCTGTTCCTTCATTCCTCCTGAAAAAGACATGTAGGTAAGTTTATATGATCAATTTGACCGATTTGAAATAATTTCATAAACTCAAACAAAATTTAAATACAATTTTGAAGTCTAGTTTAAAAACCCATATGCAACAGTAGAAAGAGTACAACTACGTAGATTTGTTTGCAGTCCTGGGCTAATTCACACATAATACTGAATATGTGTCTGAGTGTCTAAACGATGGCAATTTGGAGATAGCCGCGGGCATTACTTTAACAGAAGCCCCACCTGTGAACATCGCCTTGAAGTAATCACTTGCAGAAGCCATCATCGCTCTGTGAACGGGAAACACTTCGTCACCATCTCCTGGAACAAGCGTCACATCACAAAGCAAACCTTCCACCCGCAGCTGGTCAAAACCCTGCAAGAAAAGCACCATGTGAAGCGTTCACTTGACCTGGGAGGAGAGTGGGAATCTCTTTCATTTCCCTTACGTAAATACTTATTTACTTTTATTTATATATGCACTGTAGTTCCAAAAAGTCACTAAACTATTTGCCATCTTACAACCATTCTCTCTAACATATTCAATGATAATTATTCACTGAAAAACAAGCAGAATAATTACTATTTTCCAGGAATGGTTGAAGAATGCAAACACTGGGCCTTAGTTTTATTCAGCTAATTAGTTATTTCCAGGAAGGAGTTTGTTTTGTAAGCTCTAGCAATTGCTCCAGGTAGGGTCTGAAATCTTTTTTGGACATACCCTTACTGGACACATATGCATTCTAGACATATTTCTGTCCCACACCAGTTTAAGTGCTTTGCAACCTAAGAGGCTGCAGAATATTGGGGCCTAAAAGAAAGGTGTCACCTGCTTCTATGATTATCAAATTTATCACTGAAGTTTACATGGCATCTTCCACTGAAGATATGCCTGGTTTGGGATATCGGAAGATGGGTGGAATACTCAGCTCCTTCATGCACTGCAGAACAAAAGCTCAAACATAAACCAACTTCCTTCAACCAATCACATCTGATGTTTTTCAAGTACTAACAAGAATAAAAATATCAAGTTTATAGTTTTAACATTTAGTCTTGGCATCAGCCCCCAAGGTTTAAAATGTTATCTTAAAGAAAGGCTGCATTTTTAAAACTGCAAAGGTAAGTAGAAATGAACATTCAAATTTGTTGCACAGAACAGAGTGCAAATGAAAAAATGAGTTATTAGCTCAAATAAATAACAGAAGCAAAACACAGGTTGATACAAAACTAATGCATTTCAATGCCTCAAACGACTTGTCTGTAGTTTCTACAAACAAGGCTTTTCAACTTTTTGCTCAAATTTTGAAGTAAAAAATTAAATGAGGGGCAATAAGTTCTGAACACTTCACCCAGGACTCTCGCTATCATTATTTACTGTTATGTCCCTTGCCACATTAGAAGTATCTTTGCTACTACTATACTGATGACCAGAGTATTTTTCTGACAAAGTACAAACTGTGAAAGGCACAACTCCACATTCAGTGTTTTACAGTTTGTAAACCTCCTTCACTGATGATCTTTTTGAGTATAAAATATACAATATACAATATAGTCTAAGAGGTTTTCTTTCAGACGGTAACCAGTTTATATTGATGCGATCTTGCATTGAGGGAAATATTTCCATTAGCTGACTTCAGCTTTAACTAGAAAACCTACAGTAAGGGGACAATTCCAAGCACATCAAATAAACAGTCTCTATTACAATAAGTATAAAACCTACAGAGACATAGAGAAAAATATTTAGAACCATTTAACTTGTTCCAAAATTTACAAATGATGGAGAGCTGTGCACAGATGCGCAAGCCTTAGAAACTAAAACAAAAGAATCACTATCTTCCCTGAAAGAAACAAACAAAAAAATCCTTCTCATTTTTGTTCTAAAACTTAGGCAATTTATTTAAAATGGCAGCAAATCAAAAAAACTAAATGTCAGTTCTCCAAGCAGTCATGCCACACAGAAATCATCTGTACTCCTACGCAAGTCTGCGCTGGAGAGCAGCGAGAGTTATCGCAAGTTCTATGGTGTGTAGAAACTCCACCAGAAACAAGAAGACAAAACGAATTTAGGTTTAAATTCTTAAAAGCTTCATAGAGAACACCATTTCTATCCGTTCTAACATACAGTAGCGCCATATAGCCAGAGCCAGCACAGAGCGATACAGCAAAGCTGGCCGGGCTCTGCCATGGCAGGGACGTGAGGAGGGAGCGCGGGGTTCTCCTCGGTCACTTCCCTCAGGCAGCTCTCACACAGGAGATGGTACTGGTGCTGGCCTAACGCAATGACACAATTATATCCAAGGGAGCTTCTTCAATAGAGCTGCCACTTCATTATTTAAATGACATCACCTCTTAGAAACGCAGAGTGGACATGGATACAACCCAAAGAAAAGGCCAGGGTTTTTATGCAAGCTATTGCTACAAGTTGAACCTTTACCTCACAGGAAAAGGAGTTATAAGCCATACTTGCTTGTGGGCACTGTCAGTACAGCATAATAATAATTTTTGAGGCTTTTCAGGAATTACTAGTCTGATAAAGTCTATTGAGTGGAGGCATTGTTTAGAGCAGTCAAAATTCTCAGTACAGATCAATACTGACAGAAGAACATTTAATTACCTGTAATACCACAGAACTGTGAGTATTGCTGGTGAAAAATCTTGTGGTCCCTGTCTTAGAAGACTGTAGATGGGCAGAGACGCCCATATCGCTGCTACCAAGAGATACTTTCATATGAGGATCCTCCTCTTCCACCAGAGATCTAAGAGGAATAGAACAAAGAAACCTTAAGACCAAACTCATTTCCATTCAGCGCTCTTGTGTATTAAAACCACAGTCTTCTGGGATAAAATGTAAAAATCAGCAGGTGACAGAACCAGTCCTTAGTGGTCCCTTTCAGATAATCTAAGACATTGAAGCGTTAACAGCCCCTAAAACAACGTAATTTCAAAAACATATTTTTGGTTAATAATTTTTTCCTTCCACTTCCGCCTCCCTGATTAAGACACTTGCAAGTTCTTTTATTTCAATGTGTGCCACCAGTACTGTAGGATGTTTGCAAGCACTTCATTCAGTTTTCAGAATCAAATATCTTAGCAGATTGCCAAGGAAAGCCAAAAGATTGAAAATTTAAGTGTAATATTCAGTATTTTCGTTCTTATGGCTTACAATATCTTGCTCAAGTGTGAAATACACGTAGTGGAATTTCAAGCTGGAACTGTAAGCTACATTCATAAACAACTAGAAGGATTCCTTTAGGACAAGATATCAAAGAGTTTGCCTCTGCAGGCAACCACTTCGTAATTTGAAGATTTGTTAGTGTGAACTCAATACTTATGTTTTTGACTCCAAGTAATCCCTGTCTAAATCTAGACAGGAAGGGCCAATTTTAGGTAGAATTGTTAAAGAATTATTGCACTATTATTAGCCTTCCATGTTACTTTTGAGATGTAAATTAGGTTTACATAAAGAGATATGCATATGAGATTCTAACTACCCTAACCTGTAATTATTATAAAATGTAAATAACTTCATCTCCAGAAATATTGACAATAACTAGTTCCTGTAATTTCCATGATCTAATATACTACCTATTAGCATGCATAGAGGTATAATGCATATGTACACAATATTAATTAGCACACATGAGCTGTTAATCCGCAGATGAGGGCATCTTCAGTATTAACAGACTCCACATCTCATAAAAAGATCCATAGCACTTTGACATAATTGCTGCAAATCTTGCATACTGAAAGTTTTCCAAATTTTAAACATGCAGGTACAAACATTGGCCTCCAAGCTAGTTTCAGAAATTACTTTAAATAAGTGACAAGAATGGGCTTAAATTCCCCTCTCCCCAGGTTTTGACTGGGATCACTATGGAAGGACAAATTTGGAATTTGCAGATGAATAAAATAATATTTTTCTTAAAAAGTTATTTCTTTTTTCAAGAAAATATTTCCCCCCTCCTTTTTTTGGGTACATGGACACTACAGAGCAACTTCTGAAACCCACACATTACCCTGCGAGCACTGATGTGCCTTGTTCAAACCCATGAGTACATAAGGTCAGCTATGAAAACATATTCAAAACAAATTCACCATTTAACAGTGTACATGGGTTTGAAACAGTGAGATTTTATGCATGCAGACATAACAACAGATTGTAGGAACAAGAATACATCTGAACACCGTTGGCTTCTAATGTAGCAACCCAATGACCTGACATTTGAAAAACATTAACAAATGTGGATGTGCCACAGCGTGCAAGAATTGTGTCATTTTTGAAACAGAAATATCTTCATTTTATAAAATAAACGCAGGGTGTAATTTAAATCAGGTTTTACAGGGTGTACCTTAAAAAAGCGCTCTCCAAAATATCTTTGACATCTATCAAATACATACAATGATGTAATACAGCAGCAAAGCAGTTGCTAGGTCATGACCACAAATATTTGTGTTGATTATGTTCTAGGGTATTTAGCATTAAGAGGTGTGTGGTTTTGGTTTAGTTTTAATACAATCACATCAAGGAAAGAGTCTAACATAATTTCAAAGGACACTCGTTCTCTAAATTTGTACACGTCTTTCTAAGAAGAATTAGAAAATAACATGGGGAGATTTGTAAGCGTGGGTGGGAAGGAACCACAGATCCAACCAGAATGAATCTGACTGTATTGCTTTTGAAATATAGTCCTGAAATGTCAGATCAGATAGCCATTATATGAAAGGGTTCTTTAAAGACCTTTTCTAAACACAGAAGAAAATAGAAGATGTACACATCAGTTAAAATCATTAGGAAGAGAACAAGTAAGCCAACTTCCTTGGGTGTTTCATATGGACTTTTTAGCATGTTTGCCACATATACCATGCTACCTTATTTCCCAACAGCCAGCATACTTCAAAAGTTTTACAAATGAAGGGAAAGACTTTGACCATGATTCATTTATTCCAAGAACGGCAGTGATGATGGAAACATTGTTCTCAACAGGCCACATTATATACAACTTCCCAGGTCCTGAGAGGTCCCCTATAGCACAAGATGCCTTGTTACAACTGCACAGCCAACAGAGAAGATACAATATCTTTCAAGATAGCTGTAATACTTACAAGTACATGTTCAACATGCCAGGTGTGGCTATAAGCAGTTATTTCCCCTACTTGATTTTTCAATACGCAACGGGCAGCTGCCTAATACCTGTATCACACATACAAGCTCAGCACCTCACAATTTGATGCTATTCTGCAAAAGAGATTTTCACTATTTTTTTTTTTCAATGTTTGCTGCTATCTGTGTCCAGGAACCTGTGTATGTGAGTTAGACATGAAAAACTTACAAACTTCCACACTATAAAAATCCACCAGAACATAAACATTACAGTTCTAGTCTAAAACATTGACTTGGCTGCATATGACTCAACAATAATAAATTCAGAGACAACAAAAAAATATTATTCTTATATTTCTCTTTGCTTTATATCTAAACAACTATGAGAAATTAAGAAAAATATGTTGGTTGGTTTGTTGGTTTTTTTAAATACACCTTTTTTAACCAGAGCTGAACAGTTCTGAAATGCCAAACACCCTTTCCCATTATGCAAAAAGTGACATTCAGGAGCTTGTTTTGGCAGAGGTTACAATGCAAGTCAGCAATAAGATCTGACTGATCCCCGAATCCCAGCCTTGTGACATTCACCGAGAGGGAAAGAGCATTCCCGGAGCAAACAGAAATTCTGAGTTTCTCATTGGCTTTGCACCACTTTGAGCATTTCTCTCCATGCAATAAGATAAACCCATCTTTGTAAGACAAAGTGAAAATGCAACAGCTCTTAAGCACTGTGCTGATGCCAATACACAAAGAAACAGCAAAACCCAAGCACTGTATCATATACAATGAGAGTGATTTCAAACCGCCCTGCAACAAGATCTTAAGCTATTCAGGATATAACTTCTGTTTGGGGGGCTGTAAAGTGAACACTCAGAAATAACTTTGCCATTCACACCCAGAACAGGAACAACACGCGCCATAGCTGACCCAACAAAAACACAGGAAGTTCATCTGTCTTGTCTGGGCACTTACCAAAGGTGTTATTTACATTCATTAACATAGGTCTGCTAAGCACTATAATTAATTAGCTAATAATGAATGTAAACATATTGATTTTTTTCACTTTACTGCAAGTACAGTATATCACAATTAAGCATACTACAAAATAAGAAAACTAATTCATTTTCTAATTAATTTTATTGTTCTGATCAACAGAAATAATTGCACAAGTTTAGCAGTAGCACTTTTAGTCACATTTAAAAAAAAAGGCAAACCTGGAGGAGACAGCTAAAACTACAACAACACGTAGTGATAACTCACAACAAGTAGCTCTAAATGGGGATATTAACACCACTTCCAGTGCATACGCTTGGTCTGGAGGGAGCTGAACATTATAAAGTTAAGAACAAGGGAGTGTTGGAGTTTAATGTGAATATTAACATTGCAACAGCCAAGCAGAGGAGCTGCCTGACTGTCTCCAACCTTTGGGAAGAGGTGGCTCAGAGAAAGGCACCGGGGTTCATCAGCTGCCATCACAGAACAAGCTGCCAGTCAGAATCTTCCTTCTAAACTTATGCTGATTCTTTCAAGTACAGCATAGGCTTGGTTTTTTTTCCCAGCAAATGTGCTTTTCTCATGACTCCAAGTTAATCCTCCAAGTACTTCCAATCAGAATTTTCGTAGTGATAAAATATGGAATGTGCATTATATGGATATTAATTATATAGCTTAATTTCCTAACTTCCTGTCAATTTTGAAGGAAGATAACTTTGCTGTTTATCATAAATTAGAAAAAAAAATATGTAAGTTTTCTTGGTGCAGATGATAGCCTGCTAGATTCGTATCCATTTATTTTCTCTCTAAGATTTTTAACCTTGTTAATCTACTAAAACGCATCTGAACACCCTCTTTGACAATCTGTGCAATTAGCAATTACTTTAGAACTAGAAAGACAACCATAAGCCAGGTGTTGAACTATTAAAAAAAGGCAATAGTTCAAGAGTCTTGCCAAGCTAATGTGAAGCTACACTGACTTTTGGGGTGCGGATGGGTTTGGGGCTTGGTTTTTGTTTTGTTGGGTTTTTGGTTGGTTAGTTGGTGGGTTTTTTCATAGCACAAACAAACAATAACTAAGAACCACCCTAGTGGAAACAATAAGACTTGAAATTGGAACAATTCAGTAGTACTATTTATATTACATTGATTTGAAAGATACACATTCAGTGGCTTTTAAATATTATGAGGTACATAATTCCCTAAATCGTGTCACAATGTAGGATAAAATACAGTGGTGTAACAACAAGAACAGTTGACTTCTGTTAATGAAAGGAGGTTTGGAAATCATGTCAATTGGTCTTCATGAGTGTCGAGGTTCAATCGCACAAAGAGAAGTGGCATAAGTAAATATCCAGACTGACACAAATATTAAGGATCTTAGTATTCCTGGAGAATGCTAAATAAGCATTTTGAAAACAGATGGACCCAAGCATTGAAAAGAGTTCTGTCCATTACTGCTCCCAACTCCATACGCAACTTCTCTAGATTGTTTGCAGTGAATTATGGTAACTGTGTGAAATTACTTTAAAGGAAAAACTGAAATACATATAAAGCAGAAGAGCCACTAACCCTGTGACCAGGACAGGACATGAGACCCTGAGTCAGACCCAGAACCTGAGCCTTACTCACTCAATCCTCAGCTGAAGGATTGATCAACATCACTTTCCCCAGCTCTGGCATAATTGCCATTTGTACCTGCCTTCAAAATACGCTTTAAGCACTGGAACTTTCCAACAAATGCTGATGAATATTTTTGAACTGGAGTGAAATATAACATGATCCACAAATTGCTTTCTGAAGCACTTAGTAAATATTAACCTGTTAAAACAGTTCAGAGGCATCCAGGTGACCCAGGACAAGCAGGGATCTGTGCAAATAAGACAGGTTTTGCTATCACCTAAAATAGTCAAGGATGGCATTGCCGTTTTGTATAGCGTTCAGTGGCAGGAATGGAATAAAACAATACTCTGTTGTTTTCTTCAGAAGTACTTGAACTCATTCTAATGCAACAGAAACAAGGCAATTATTAATTTAATTGGTAATTTAATTGTTCATTTATCAGTAAACCATTGATCTGTTTGAAATCGTCAGAGCATAGTGCAGTCTTTTAAAACAAAGTAAGGAGATCAGCCTACAGCTACAGATATTTTAGAGTGCATGTTCTGATTTATTTAAAACCCACAGACTTTACATAACTCAGTACAAGCTTGCCAAAGACATACTGGCCAGACAGTGAATTCTTAATTTGGTAAAGCTCAATAGCTTGTTTTTGAAAGGATTATAACCTTATTTTCTCTGTCAAATTACTGTCCAATGAACCATGACTGCAAGTGTTCTGGCCACTGGTGAATGGAATCTTCAGCAATCACTCCTGGCAGGTGCCAGTACTCTGGTATTTATCAGCAAACAAACAAAAAACCAGATTTCGAATTCATATTAAGATACTATTATCACAAGACAAATCTTTATTTTATGATCTATCAAAAAAATCTAGTATAATACAGGGCTACCCTACACATGCGCGTATTTTGCTAATGAACCTATCCACAAAAGGGTTAGTGAAACAAAATGAAACTTTCATTTATTATTAGATATAGAATAGTTCTTTACTTTGTGTGCATAATCTGCCAAAAAGTATTTCAGTATGCTTAGTTTGCCAAAAAATAATTTAAGTATTGACTGTCTTACTGTCTTCCCATTATGAACAGATGTTCCAGCTTCATGAGTAACGAATTCCGGAATTCCCCAAATTATACGGCCACCTAGGAGCTCAATAAGCATAACTGATATGGAAGTATTGTATAAAAGAAAATCTCATAATGCTACTATTAATAAATTCATATATTAATATAATGTAGATGAACAAATTACACAATCAGGGTACTTCACATTTCTTCTATTTCCTATCTTCTAGCCATACAATTTCAGGAAATCCTTTATTCTGACAAAGAAGTTAGTTGTACACTTGTCCTCCCCTAAAATCATCTAAAAACATCTTATGTTTTAATTACTATTTTTTAATAGGAGTTAACTTTATTTCTTCATGGTATCAATAAGACAGTAAAACCAGCCAGTTTTATAATTTGTTAATGGTTTCTTATTACAAAAGCACCCCAAAAGTTTCCATAGGAAATGCAAGTTTACATGATTTTAAAATAGATACATTGTTTCAGCTAGAAGAGAAAACAAAGACAAAAGG
This sequence comes from Patagioenas fasciata, assembly GCF_037038585.1. NCBI lineage: Eukaryota > Metazoa > Chordata > Aves > Columbiformes > Columbidae > Patagioenas > Patagioenas fasciata. Next base: position 20,239,209 of record NC_092530.1, read on the forward strand.
TCATTTTTGTTTCGACAGGTTGATAGAGCAAGTTAACTCCTCTCCTAAGAGACCAACCAACATGTTCAGCAAACTTCAGCTCTCACTTTGGATGCAAACAGGTTCTGCCACAGGCTGCTGCCAGAGCTGAAAGTAGCATGAGCACAAAACCAGCGCTGGAAGGCAGGACCAAACTGACCTGTGATACACACAAAGCATCAGGAGTACAAACCACAGCTTTCCACCCACCCCCACCATTAGTCTCATGCTATCAGCTTCAGATGTCACTGCTTTTACTGAACAGCTTAAAGGCTGTATTTTTAATAGATGAACTAGAGGCTGATAATGTAACTAGAAACACTTTGCATTTATCGGGTTACCGCATTTCTTAAAAATGCCATTTTAATGCTGTTCACTTGAAAGGAGCCACCACAACCAGAAGTTTGCAAAGCTTTACCTCAAGTGAATAAACATCCCATTTTAACTACCATGCTGCACTTTTCAAAAGTAGCTACAGCAGCTAGCGCAGAATACAGCTCACCATACAGCTCACCTCAGGCAACGCTCTGGTGGTTATATTTGAATATCTCACTTTTTACACCTGACCTTGTTTATAGATTAGGACACCAGGAACATCAGAACATTTAAACATTTGTTTAGTAACTTGATACTGAGCTCTTCTAAATATCCACTCCAGGAGAAAGGCATAAAGTAAAGCTTTTTGTTTTTTTGTTTTGTTTTGGTTTTTGTTTTTTTTTTTTTTTAATAATGTTCCTAAAACAATTTTCCACCTTTCCTCTTCACTAAGTGTGTTCTGTAACAGTAGAACAGAAAACAAGGCTCTCTTCAGCCAAGCAAACCAGTGAGAAGTGGTATTTTACCTTCCCAAGGCTCTGGTCAAGGGCAGCAAGAAAGGAGGACACGGGGCTTCCAAACCCAAAAATCAGCAGAGAGGGAGAAAGATGGTTCCTGGACACCTGCTGATGGGCAGCAAACAGAGGCAGGCAGGTCCCCAACTTTAACTGCTGCTTGAACACAGTTACAGCCTGAGATGCTCGTTGAAATAACCACCCTAAGAAGGCGTCTAAAGGGGAAATAAAGTACTGAAGTGATGTAGCCTGAGCAGCTCTGCAAGCACAATCACCAAAGGTAGCAAGGCCATGAGCAGAACATCTACAAATCGACCCGAAGGACAGGGACACCAGGACATCAAACCTTGGACACTCAACCACAAGCCCAAAGTAACCTACTCAAGCTATTTTAGAAGCAAAGTTTTGCAGACCAATGCATAAATGTCAAGCTTTCAACGTTTTTTTTTCTCTCCGAAATTACAGTCAAGTCTCTTTGGACATCAACACACAAACGCCATCTTGACAAAAAGCTTCTGGCCAAACACACAAGCCCACAATGCAAAAAGAAATGAAGTAAGCTGCTAGAAACCTCACATTGAAGACACGATCGCTGTTCCAAACACCAACGGATCTGAGTGGAGAGGAGGATAACACAGAAACAAGGATATTCCCAACATCACTTGAACCTTTTTGGATCCCTTCAAAATAAGGCCGTGCTGTGACCCAAACCAGCACAAAATCAGGCCCCACAAAGGCAGCAGCAGACTGAGCAACATCATCAACCGTTTCGGTGTGATTTCCCAAGGATACACACATAGAAAACACTCTCCTCAGAATTCCTTCTTAAACATCTAAACTATCAGAGGTCTCAAGCTGTTTGCAGCATAATTACAGCCTGATGGTTAATTCAAATTTGTTTTTCACAGAAACAAAGCAATATTTGGCTCAGTCATTGCTATAATGCTTTTGTTCCTAACAGTATTTAGTCTCTCTGGGAGCCTAAGTATCACATCCACATTTGTCTGTTTGACAAAGGGTTTACATCCATTGAGCCATTTGTAGCTTAAATTCGCAGACTCAGATTGTTTAATGATGCTAAATTAGAAACGGTTCTCTAATGACTTTTCGCCAAAGTTGGTGTTAGTCTATTGATTCCTGCTATTAAAAACAGAAAAGGCAAAGCAAATACACATGCTTTGTAGCTTTTCTACAGAAACAGAACTAGTTTATTTCCCTGACATCCAAATAGGTAGAACACAACAGTCACTCAGGTTCCACAGTTTAGGCTGGACTGACACTGCACATCCTATTCTCTGCCCTTTATATTTGGTCTTCATTGTTCAAAAGGCAAGCCATAATTTCAAATAGGCAGCTCAATCCTCCTTGCACATTACAAAACACTGGAGAAAAACATTTTGCATGCACCAGAAAATTTAGTTCTCTTACACATAGATACTGTTAAGTTTACAGAATGGTTCCTTAGAGAGAAAAACCTACATATGTCCAAGATAGCACTTGCATATTCACGATTTGGCCATAGAATATATACATCCCACTGTATTCCTACAATAGATTTAGGAACAACTCCTTTCCAAAGCATTGTGGGTTTGCGTGTGTGTGTGTGTGTGTGTGTTTGGGGTTTTTTTTCCCCTATACACTGTAGAAAATAGATACCTTATAAGGCAGCAAAAAAACATCAACAAGATTCTGATGTTAGGGTTTCATAAGTAACCCCTGCTCCTTCTGTTGCCAGGTCTGCTCTACCATTATGATCTCCTGAGAAGAATGTAGGCTAACATTAATTACTTTGAATAGTAAAATATCCTTCCCCTACACACCGAGTTTATGTCTTAGCATGTCAGATAACAGGTGTGACTTGTCCATCCCTTGAAAAAACACATTTATTGCAACAATCTCAGTCACTGCTGCATGAAATATTACAGCAATAATATGGATGTGCACTTCCACTTCAGTGTTATAGGTATGCATTATTACACTACAATTCCCACTATTACCATTTAGAACAAGTGCCTATTATTTTAAAAACCCAATATTCACCAATTACTTTATGAAAATCTATAGGCATCCCCATCCAAAGTTCCACAGAAAATACTGCATAACACTACAAAACCCAGTTAGTGGAAAGTGATCGGACATCAAGATTTTTCCACAATAACAAGGATATAATGGCAAAAATGACAAATTGGCAGAACTGACATTCGGGCAGAACACACTGAGTAACATATTCAAGATAATTCAATAAAGATGTTTTAGCACGTCACAATATAATGTCAATATTGCAACATCACACTGTATAAGGAAAATGTGATTTTGAAGACGTGTAAGCCACAGCATCACTTATGAAGGTCTGCCCAGAAAAATCAATGGCCCTGGGAAACTTCACAACAACCATATTTGAGTGTTTTTTTCCTTGTTTTTCCCAGTTTATTACTGGAATGAAATTTCCCATTTCACACTTACAATAATCTATTGAAATACCTAGTATTTAAAAAGCAAAAGTAAGATTAACAGCACAAATGAGAACTCTACATACAAAATTTTTGGACAGAAGCAGTCTTCTAATTATAAGATACAAACCCCTTCTACTCCCCGCCAACCCAATTCACCTGTTTACATACATTGTCAGATTAGTTTAAAAAATATTTGGGGTGACCCCCACATTGACTTTCAACATGTTGAAATTCGAAGTATCTAGGAAGTAATTGCAATGTTGCCAAAGACCACTGAGTCTGTTTTGGTGCAAATACAGTGTAGCCTGTCCAATGCTCAAGAGCCCAGTAGAAGGGTTTCTTTACCAAAAATGACCACTCAAGACAGTAGAGACATAAAGGGCAGTCTCACAAAAGAAAACTGCTTAATACAGATGGTCTGATGAATTATGCATACACACCTTTTCCCATTTAAGTACCTTTCATTGCATAGCATAAATTCAAAGAGCTCATTGTAGAGTAAATCTTTTGAGAGACACAAAAGCATAAACACACATAATCTATATAAGCAGCTAGAACTAACACTGGTTGCTCCAGCATATTAAGAATTTATTCTACTTTTCTGCCCAGCAACTGATTTCCATTACTGCAAAGCATTTCCTATCAGACAAATTTCACAACCACATGACTCAGGATGGAAAGACTGTGTTATAAACCCTTTGATAGCAATATACTTGGAATATCACAGTTGTTCATTTCTCCTACAAAGTCAGACTAAGAACTCTTAACATTTACCTTTTTGGAAAACAGCTATCAATCACTCTCACATGATTTTTGAAAACAATACTTTTGCATTTTTGAATTCTTTATAAATGTCCATCATAATACTTTAATCTCCATAGTTTCCACAACCATTTTTTCCATTTATGTTAGTGAAAGATGAGCACAACTTCAGAAAACAATATGAATGACATTGCTAGTGTGAATAAGACAGACTTCTACTCTCAGTTCTTAATCTATGGGCTGTGAACACTAACTGGGACAATATTCCTTTACACAAAGTTGTTACATATAACCAATTTTGAACTGCCCTTTACCCTCTCTGAAGTAGTGCTTTGTTACCTCTGCTTATGTCAGTCACTGTTCTGTTTGGTTTTTAACACGTGGCCATCAATACACGGCTACAATGCCAAGCAATACTACTTTTCCAGCTCTATATTACTCACTTTGTCCTTTTCTCTGATTCACTTGCCAAAACTGCTCACCCGCCCACATAATATATTAGGTCACCTACGTCTGTACCCACATAGTCAACACAATCACAAATAAGAATATGATTTCACTAGCAGAGCATAAACTTGCTATAACAGCTTTCACACTCATTTTGACAAAAGGAATCTATATTCTAAACCCGAACGCCAAAAGTGTTGTGAAAGAAAATGTAAAGCAGTTTGATGAAGGCACATGCAAACACACGTATCTGCACAATCCTCACTCATGCACTGAGCCGGGCTGCATTACACCCACATATATTGGTCACATGGCAGTGCTCCACTTTTAATACTGTTTCTTTTCCCCTATGCAATGTCACTGGATCTCTCCATCAACTTGGGGAAAAGCTCAAGCTACTCCAGACTGGTTCCACCAGAAGCCAGGGGGTGCCTGCATTTCCCTTCAGAGGGACCCTTCCTCCTTCATCCAATGTTAAGAGTTACCTCTTACAGTTAGGATATCCTGAAAATATCATTAATTAGTAACTGGTGGGAAACAAAACCACCAGCCAAGAAGCAGCAATTCACTGCTGCTTGTTTCTATTTCCAGGACAGCAGTACCAGATCCAGCAAAACCAGCAGATTTCCCAGTAACAGAACCACATCCTCACCTACAAAGTCATCAGCTCAACTTCAGCAGGTCCTTTTTTTCTTGTGCTCCCTGGCCACCCGTTTCCTGCAGCAGAGAACTCACTGGGACAAGCTCTTTGTCTCATTCCCCACCTCGGGAACTATGGCAAACTCTCCCAGCAGAGACTGAAGCTAAACCTCCCCAGCTGCAGAGCTTGCAGGACAGGTACCCATAGCGTGGTGGGGCTTTGGACATACATGCCGGCTTCAACCAAGAAGTCAAACATGCTGGTAACCACCAGTCTCAACATTTCCACACAGGGAAACTGAGGCCACGTTTGGATATCAGGTACACAGACTACATAAAACACTAAGAAAATCTATGTGTCCTGACAATCAGATTAACCACTAGCTAAGTTACTTGTATATCATAAGCAGGATGAAGCTTTTAAAGCTAAGGTCAACCTTACGAGAAAAACCTGCAAAAATTTAATTTCATTTTAAACACAAAAAAAAAGCACTGTTAAGACCTCCCTACTTCATATCCCAAATTACACTACAAACCTATAAGATTGCGATGTTAACTATTAAAAGCTCAACTATATCTTTGTATGCTCTAGATCTAAAATATCAAGTATGTAAGTGTTCTTCTGTGAATTCAAGAGTTTCATGGTCATTTATTTTACGGCAATGTACGTTCCGTTTCACACGCCACTTGCTCCTGAATCCTTTACTCAAAACATAATGCTTTTGCTAGCGTGCAGAGCACTACTCATGAAAGATAACTTATAAATGTGAATGTGAAAAAACATCAGTAGCACATTTACTGTAATCTCTGCAACCTAAATGACAAGGTTTTTTTAATCAGTTGATATATACTGCCTAATCAAATAGGTGCCATTTTGTACTGCCTCTCATTCTTTTTAATAAAGTATGTGAATAATTTTAATGTTAGATTTGAGAGTCCTGCTAGCATCAGGACTGTGTGGCAGTGAACAAATGTCTCCATAAACACTGGGATACATTGACTCATTATAAAAAGATGATTAAGTCTGCTGGTCGCATCTCTCATGCTCCAGATAAGCTCAGTATCACACAGTTAAGTATGATCACTAAACCTGTTCACATACTTTCAACACACTGAGATAATCAGCTACATGATCCCCATCATAAAAGGCAGAGCATACACAGAACTAGATTAGCAATTTAAAGGCGACGCACAAAAGAAATGCTCGGTTTCAGCAGCAGATAGATCAGACTAGGCTCTGATTCTTCTTGCATTTAATAAGTATTGTAGTTTAAAAAACAAAAACATGACATACAACACTAAAGACAGTGTTACCCTGAAATAGCTTCAAAAGCCTTACAACTCTTTTTTATTATTACACTTTCTTTCTATTTAGTAATATTTTTTTAACAAGTCATAGTAAGTAGCAATTTATTGGAAACAGCTTATTTCTGGTAGCCTTAAACATTTTTGATGCATCCAGTGAGAGAAAAGGCTGAAGGACTTCCATGGAAATTAATGTTAAAATTGAAGGGTGTACAGCATAGGTTCCATACCACCAGGTTAGCTCTTAAACCCCAGCCCTTCTGCCCGAGAACAATAGTGACCACGCATACGGCATTGCATTGTTTCAGCTCCACTGCTTATCCGTGCAATTCTCAGCAACAACCAAAAAAGAAGACGTTTAGAGGACCTGTAAATACCTATTTCTTAAAGAATATCCCCACAGCAGCTGGAGCAAAAGCCTAGCTGCAAAAAGACAATACAAGCTAAAAAGTACTAATATTGTAGGTATTAGGCTGGAATACTATTGGAATAAGTGTCTTTATGGTAATTGTCAGATAGGGGAGTCATCTACACTGCTACTTGTGCATTTTAAAGCAACTCTTCCTTATTTTCAAGAGAGCTGCTTACTTAAATAGGCAGAAGCAATTCAGTACCCTATGCTTAGTTTTATTCCACAGAAGGAAAAAAAAAGAGCCACCTGTATATGCTAACACAGCAACAAAAGGTGAACAAAAGCTCCATCAAGATTTGCAAGACAAAAGCATATTGTTCCCTATGTATTAAAATACTCTTCTATGTTAAGCTACTTTACATGGACAAACTGCATAACTATGTAAGTACTCAGATACAAATGATTTCTATATTTATGTTTTAAGCTTTTATTGGAACTTTCTAAAAAGACATTCAATTTGTATTAAAGCTAAGACTTTCAAGAATAAAACAAGACCAAAGCAAGACGATTTTTTTCTTATACAAGAACTTACACGAACAAAAGTGCAGTATAATACAGCAGGTGATTCCATGTTTAATTTCCAAGAACAGTCAGGAGGAAGATATATTAGCATATACACTACAAAGAAAGGCTGCCTCAAAGCTTAACTTCCCAATTCAATATCAGCTCTACAAATTAACAGCAACACAAACTTTTCAAATGAACATATGCAATACTGTTATGAATATGGTTTAATCTGCACAATTTCTCTATGTTTCAACAAAGAGGGAAAGACTCAACACAACATCCATCATGAAACATCCAGGATAAAAATCAGGGAGTCCACACAGAAAACAAAGTAAAATTCTGAATGCCAATGTCATTCAATAATACAAGAGGGTATTTTGCCACAGGGTAGTCTCACGAAAGCAATCCCACCTTATTATCCTCATTTCTCTCACTTACATGTATGCTGGAGAAAGTGGCGATGACCTGGATGTTTTAAGCACAGGAACTGGGAATTTCCAGATAGCAGGAGAGCTCGTTTTCCATTTCAATGGCATGTTGTCACCACGGTACTACAATAACAGTAAACAGCGTTTCCATAACAGACTACCAACTAGGACTTCCATTCCACACACTACTGACACAGCAGTGGCTGCTGCTAAGAACGAGGAAATGATTCTGCCAATGCCCTTAAACCGATGCTTCCAATCTGTAAAAGAGGGCTGCAAGGCATCTCCTTTTAAATCCTGCTGTCCCCTAAAGCAAGATGATGATTCTATCCTTCTAACTCAACAATAGTGCCACCTCGTTAGGGAAGCACTGACTGCAGTATATGCTTAAAAAAAAAAAGACTGCACTGTGCACACCAGCACAATGCAGCTTTATTTAATAAAAGCAGCTAATTTTCAAAGAACAGTTTTCTGATGCTATTGTTCTACCTTAACAGGGACACTGCAGCACTGTACTGTATTCTCTTCCTATTACCCTCATTTCTGACCAATGGAAGTAGAAAGAAAAAAAAACGGGTTTCATATGAAAATGAAACAACATACCTACTCAGAATACACTTGTCATCCTCTGAACATTCTTCTTTTGAGCTGCAACAATACAAATGGGATATAAATCTCAGCATAGCCTTAGGCCACGGCTAATAGAGATCAGTGACTAAATTCAGCAGCCTGTTTTCCTCCCGTGCAAGCTCTGCCCAAACAATACAAGAATGCCATTATGGAAAAAGCCCATTGCAAAAATCAGTCCTTCTAATCCATAGCTAGGAAGACAAAATAAAGCACCAATCGCTGCAGGTTTCTGCATGCTCTTCTAATAGCTTCTGCTTGAGGATGCTCTCATTTTCCTATTCTCATTTCCAAGGAGGATGAGCAAAATCTCATGCATTTTACAACATGCTATGGGAACACAAATACCACTCTGTCTTCTGCAGTAGAGAAGCAGAGAGTAGCACGCTGTTAATAGCAGTCCTTGTAGGGATGCTATCAACAATCTAATTCTGAACGCGCCCCCCCAGCAGCTCCCAAATTGCCTGAAGAACTGAGGAAGCAGACGAGCGCGCAGGTGTCCACCAGGGACCACTCCGCAACTCCCTGCTCTGCTTGGTGACCTCCCGGGGCTGACGACAGCAGGGAGCATAAAAGGCAAGCTATTAAAAAGGGAACGGAGAATTTAATAGTATATTTAATAGCATAAGCACAGCAGGTTTCTAGGGAAAATAAGGTAGAGCTTCAACTATGTTGACTCCCTTAAAAAAAAAAAATAGAAAGAAAACCACTTTTAATGTGTTACCACAGTAAGATGTTTATTCAACAGGTTTCAAAATAGTCTTTGTACAACATGACAATTTTCTGTGTTCTTCAGGACAGCTTAATCCCATCACAAAATGCAAACACCCTGTCACGCTGCTCAGGAATAAAGAATAGAACCAGGAGCAGAATTGCTATAAATTTAAGCAGTTTAACAACACTCTGATCAGTTTTTCATAATGGTGAAACCTACATTGTCATGTCTATTTTGGGGATGAAATCACTGGGGAATATTGGCTGCTTCTCATCATTATTCTTGAGAATGTCTGCCCAAAATAGTTTGGGACATTTAAAGCTGTTACCATAACCACAGGCAAGGAACTAAACGACCCCAGGATGACCAGAGCTGAGGATTAATTCAAAACCAGACGCACCTATTTGACAAACAATTGAGGAGCTCTCTCCCACTTCTTTGGAGAAGTTCTAAATTACACATGAGTAGCATTAACACAGGCAACAAATCTCACAGAAACTGCTACTTGAATGCTGAACAGACATTTGCTGTGTAGGACAACCGTGTTCATATGCTATAAATATTAAGAAACACTAGCCCTGCAGAGAACAAGGATGCAGTTTTAGCATAAAGAAGTCTTACTTTTACTAAAAGAATTTATGCATTTACATGCCAATAGCCATGCTTGTCTGCACACATTGTAAATACTGCGTTTAACAGCCTCATACATATACATAACACCAGACCACTAGATCGTGCCTTCTCTGCACCAAAGGCCTGAAATTTAAGTTGAAAGAGATGTTAGATAGCAGCTATTATAAGCACAAAGAAAAAATATCACCATTTTGAATTCATACACACAATTTTGCTTTTGCATTTGCCATCATACAGAAAAGCATCTTAAAATACAGCAAAAGCTGTTATCCCCTTCCTTGCACTGAGTACACAGCCAGTGCAAACAACTGGCAACTGCTCTCTCTGCTCTACCAACCCCAATGAGCCCATTACACATTTTGTTTATTAACAGCAGCATTACTAATGTAAAAGAATGAGTCTAAGGACAATCAATGGGCCCCTTTTTCAAAAGTAACTCTTGAAATACTCTTCTGACCAGTTAAGTCAAAGCCTGCTCAAGCCACACAGGCATTCCCAAGCATTGACTGGTGTCTAAGTCAATCAATGCACATCCAGAAGGCAGAGTTACTTCTCACTCCTGACCCCAACAACATCATTCAACCTGCAAGGCAACAGTCCTCAAACGCTTGCTCTTCTATGAGTACTTCTGTTCCTTTTTATTTTTTCACTTAATTTACAAGCAACCTAATTAAAACCTTTACAGAAAATAACAGTGGAAGTAATTTTTAAGCATATGAATCCCAAGCAGTGCCCAACTTCGTCTCCTCCTACTGTCCAGCACACACTATTTGACCAAACAGCTAATGTACAAAATTGAATTGAAGGAAGTAGCAGTGCCAGGTACTCCACAGGCAAGTGCTTTTCATTTGCAAAACAAGAACCACAGGAGAAATTAATCACCTATCTGCAAATAAGGAAAAAAAGAGGGAAAAATGATAAATCAGTCAAACACCATTTTCTTCCTGACAGTCACAAATCAGTTGCGTATTCCCAGGGAAAAGATTACCTAAATGTATTCTACACTTTACTTAAACTACTCACAAGGCGACAGAAAATCACACTATAGTATTCTGTTACTTTAATTAAAACTTCCAAATAACAGTTTCGTTATGCATTCAAAAACTTGAGAAAAATAATCTCATCTCCTGAATATATGTTTTCTGGTCTCATATTACATTGCTTTGCCACTCATCCACAAATTGACTGGTATTGAAGACCAAAAGCAGCATGACAGCTCTGAGCAGAATCCTACTTGCCAAGGAAAGTTATTCCTAGATAAGTGCTATGAAAACACATCAAACTGGAACACCAAAGTGCAGATCAGCTTTTCTTTAAGTTTAAAACTCTTTTAAATGCTGAAGACCCATGATAATTGCACAGATTAAACAGCTTCTTGGGACCATTCAAGGGGTTTGTTTTCTGTATTCTTCTCACAAGTTCACATTCACAATTAAGAGCACCTACCATTTATAACTTGCTTAAAGTTACATTTTACTTATTTTCCAAGCCTCTTCCACATCTTTTGTTCTGTATACAAAATGAGAAAGATGAAGTCTCTGGTTTTTAAGCAATTATTGCCACACTAGTATTTCCAAAGCTGCACTGAGCAGACTGACAGCAAAGTAACTGATGGGGTGTCAAGCGCTTCTGCAGAAAACTCCTCCACAAAAATGACTGAACAGGTGGTATAAGGAATTTAAAAAAAAAAGACCAAGGCAAGATCCCAAGCTGCAATTTTACAGACTTGAGCTGTTAGCAAGGCCAGAAGCGACTGACTGAGGGCATCCAGCAGTGCAGCTCTGACCCCACAAAAAGCAGGCACATAGTAGAGGGCTTAACAGAACAAGGCATTTCTTCTCCCTCTTCCTGCACCTCCCACCCCAAATCATTCCTTGCTGTTTTCCACAAAGCAAGGTTTGGCCCTAAATGAGAGGAGCCGGCATGCAGCATCACAAGCACATGAGCAAACCATCCTCAGAACCAGCCCCTGCAAGCGTGCCGGGCACAGCGTCCTTTCTTCTGCAAGCTCTCCCTGAGCTGCAGGGTAGGAATGCAGCTCAAACTGCTTCCCTTGTGACCCTCTTCCTATTTCTTGTGATTCTCTTCCTTTTTTCTTGTGATATCCTCTTCCTTCCTTTGTGCAACTCAAATGCTACCACACTGTTTCGTACATACCAACTATCAACACGTATGCCTCCGCTGCCTTTTATCTGCATTATAAAATACAAGTTGTCCTTTTACAGCCCAGCATGTTTCTATTTCTGGTGCATGTATACTTCCAACAAAACTTTTAAACCATTTCTGCATTTCCCATGAGACGTCCCTTCAAGGTTGTTCAACAAAGAAAAAGTCACAGGCAGAAAGATGCCCAGTGGCAACATAAAACTATACTAGTCTGGAAATATTTATTCTTAGCCTTAGAATGCCACACGAATTTCGTGGGATAACTAAGCAGAGTATAAATTAATTCCTAGACATGCCACTGGATTTTCATCAGTTTGCACAGATCGAGTTGTAGTTCTTTTTTCAGGCCTTAAACTGTTAAAACAAAACTGAAAAATATTTGCTCAGTCAAATGATTTGCTGCAGTTGTAAGATTCACTGTTCTGCTCTAGCAAGCTCTTTACCTCCCTCTGTTTATTCACCTACCAAGTATCAGAGGAACTGAATGCACCAGGTGGCAATAGGGTTTTGCTTCTTAAATCTTACAAACCCTTTCTAGCATGACCTGAAAAGTCTTCTGCACTTCCAGAACCTGAGGCTTCGCTTGGCCTCACAGAGAGAAAAACGTTCAAAGTGACAGTGACTGTGATTTACATCTCCCATTTTCATCTAGAAATGTAGACAGACAGGTCTAAATACCTATGTCATAAATATGTTTTCTAACATTACACTACTTCCTTGCAATGAAGTGTTTGCTTGTATAAAAGAATATACCAGACTCAACGTCACAGAGAAATAGATTAAAATGGTGTTAAGACCAGTAAGCATCTTCAGATTGAGATTCTTTTTCCCAACACGTGTCCTAAAAATTCCTTGATGCAAAGCCATGTTTCCACTTTTAAGTGGATATACGTTACTATATGATAAAACTTCTGTTTTATTATATTAGCACTAGTAAAGCTCACTCCAAACTGAAGCCAGAAACTCAAGTTTCAGAATGGAAGGAATTGCTGCGATCTTTTGCATTTCTTACAACTACCAGCCTGCTGAGCTGTTGCATACTACTACACAAGACCACTTTGATACAGAGGAAAATAAAATAGAAGCTCCAAAATCCAGTAAAATATTCACAAAGCCACGGAGCTCAAATGCAATAATCATTTCACCATCAAATAATTTCAGCATTTTAAATATGGCTGTAAAGGCACAAGTCTAGCAACTGAATAGGAGCAAATAAGGATGTATAACGTTTCTCTTCAGGACCTCTAAAAAAATAAGAAGTGTGACACTTTAATTGGCTTCCTTATTCAGCTCTTTCCCATTCACTTGGATGCTCCTCATGCCTCTACCTCTGGCTTTTCAATCTATTAAACTGCAGCTGTTCCAATTACTGGAAGAGAATAATTAAAAGATGGTGTTGACAGTACTGCCCCATATACAAGTCAGTTAATTAATACAATTTCTTTGACCATATATCATGAAAATATTCATACTAACATAATTAAAGGGAAAGCAAATCTCTGCCCAAAGAAGAATCCAAAGGAAATCAGTGCAGTTCTGTCCCCTCACAGCGACACTGTCACATTCCCCAAATATCGAAGTATGGAAAAAACCCAGCAACATGCACCTGGCAATACCTTTATTGAAAATACAACTTTTCTAGAAGCCTCAAAGTCTTACAAAGAAACAGTCTTTCAATTAATTTTTGAGTAAATTAAGAAAAAAAATTTAAAATAGCTGAAGACAGTTCTGAGAATTACACATGTACTTTGACTTACTATCCACTATGTTGTCTCAAATAATTGTTTTTAAGTGGGGCGAAAAAAAAGCCCTTTTGACACCAGCTCTTAGTTACAGAATCTATTGGAAGCAATTGCACTGGGGACATCAAGATGTACACAGCTTCACAAATGGAACATGCTTACAAAATAGTTACTGTCAAACATATTTAATTCTTTTAAATTGGGTTGACTGCTCGAAGAATAATCATATATTGGAAAGCATAAAGAATGGAGATAAACTAGGTTTGCAGCAAATCCCTCCTGCTGTCAAAATGCTGTAAGCAGGACGGGCTCCTGTCTCTATAGCAATATGTATAGTGCCACCTCTAGAACAGGAAAAAAAATCCCCAAATCTTTTAATATTAAGCTGTCAGGGCATGTACCACATATTTAATAATAAGTACTGCAGTTTGCCATCCACCCACTCAGCATTTTTTCCGCTATAAATGAGGAAATTGCTGCAGCAATGTTTTAGGATGCATCCTTTCAGTGAAAAATGCTTTTATACATAAATATACATATGCATACTATATATATTATGTGTTCATATATATCTATCAAGTGTATATATACATACACACACTATATATATGCGCACTATACATATATATACACACTTTAAAAAAATTATATATATATATATATACACACATAACAAATATATATTGCCCTGCATCTGACAGTCACTTCCCCTTCCTCCCAGACAAATCAGTTAGGAAATATTCGAGTTCTCATATGATTTTTCAGACTACCAAAATGCATGTTCTTCAACAAACCGAAGAGGTAGTAGCAGCTGGCTGATTGAGAAGTAATCATGTTAGTAATGAGTTTCTCCATTACATATATTCTTCAAGAACCCACAGCCCTGGTCCTTGCAAGTATCATTTGTTAACAAGAAAAATATCTTCATAGTTTAAGGATGAAATTTTTGAGGTGATTCAGCAACAGTAAACAGTTAAAAACACTCACGCCATTTCCTGTCAGGCCATAATCAGATATTAAAATAATTTTACAAATGTAACTTAAGTTAAATCTTAAGTCAGCTTCCCAGAAACTCACAGGAAAAGGAGGACACAACAGAAATCAATAAAACCTAATCCCTATACAATTCACACTTAGAGTATTTAGAAGTGTTAATTTATTACAATATTAAATTCAGTTTCAGATATGTTTTATACCTACACAAGGGTCTCAGAAATATCTCAAATCTATTTGTGTTTCTGGCCATGAAAGTAGTTATTTTATGCCACTTATGGATGCCCTGCATTTTCTAGTGCGTATTCTTTAAAACGGTGCTGCCTTAAAATTGAGGTAAGATGCCTAACAAGACATCATTTCCAAAATTCAAGATGCACTGTTAACATAATGACAAGCTATAGGTTATAATAACGAAAAAAATACATCAAATTCAGCTTTGCTTGGCCAAACTACTCTCACATAAAAGGTACACACACATTAGGTAAAATAAGGTCTTAAAACAGTTAGCAGGAGGTAAAACCAAAGAGAATTAATGAAGGTTTCCAATTTTGATCCAAGCCCATATACTCTGCTGACAACATACTAAGAAGAAATGCTTTTGAATTAATACAGATTTATTCAGAGAACTGTGCTCATCTTCCCCAGGTCATTGTATTCAATAAATCATCACAGAAATCTGAATGTACAGTCACAGCAGCCAGACTGACCCTGCTGAAAATAATTAGTCTGAAGCAACAGTTATTTTTATTAGGTCAAACTATGAACTACAAAGAATTTATTTCTAAACAACTTCTCCACGGTCGTTACGGTCTGCTGGCTGCAAAATTTATTTTAGCAAAGTATGCCTAAACACATTGACACATCTGACTCATACGATGCAAATATATTAAACAATTTAGTAATTAAAAGGAGGCAAGGATTGAGCACCGGTCGCTAACGACTTCGGTATTTCCTGCACCACAGACAGCAAACGGCAAATAATATTGGCCATGTGTCAATTAAAGTATTTTGAAAATATTCTTAAAATTCAAGTTTGTAGGCTCTTTTCTTTCATCCTTCCATTATTTACATGGAATCTGCTAGCCATTTTGCATTCCCTAAGCCTTACTCTCTTTATCCACTGGAGTGCTTGAGGCCCTGCTCACCTGGCAGAGCTGGCCCTGCTGCAAAGAGCAGGCACGGGGAGGCAAGAATAAAGCACATTGATCGCTGTTATCGTGCACTCCGGTAATGACTCAATGTCTTTAAAAGACAAAAAGATCAACTTTTTCCAAGTATAGGAATTCCCACTGTGTTGTCACCCCTGATGGATCCAGTCCGCTAACCCACAACCCACAAAACTGCCAGTGTGGGCAGTCTGACGTCTTTATCTGAAGGCGAGAGTCCCTTGGGAAGACTCCGACAGAGAAAGAGATTGAAAAGAGTTTGAGAAAGACGCTGATGCTTCAAGTCCAGGTTGTCAGAAATCGCTGTGTGCAACCTGGGAGCCAACAAAGAGCGAGAAGGCATCTTCTAGGAGAAGGCCTGAAGCTCCGGCACCACATTGCACACGGTCATTTCACTGCTGCTGGCTGGGCTTCTTTAAGCAGTCACAAAAAATATGACACATTAATTTAATAAATGTAATTATTTGTCATCACTTGGTCTCAAGCATGTTAGATACACGCTTTTATGAAACAGCAACTTGAACTTAAAAGTTGAGCCTGCGTTCACACACAAAGGCATGTGAAAGGATAACGAGGCAAAAAGTTCCATTTGAAATTTATCACTACCATTAGTATTTCCCGTGTCGGGTGTGAAAAATAAAATGTACAGTTTCTCTGCACTAGACAAGGAGTTTCAAGTCCACAGATGATTCCAACTAAATGCTGTGAGAACAGATGGAATTAGTATCAAAGGTGGAACATGGGCCACATGGGGCAGAGGAAGTCTTGTACTAAACACTCATACTTTCAATTTCTGCCCTTTTTTTTGTTTTGTTTGTTTTTTGTTTTGTTTTGGGTTTTTTTGTTTGTTTTTTTGTTTGTTTTGTTTTTTCCCTATAAAAGCCTGAGGCAATCAGGAATCAGCTCCCCCTGTCTGATAAAGGTAGGCCTAGTCCAAAGACTCCTTCACAAAGGACCCAAAAGGCACCCCTTTAAATTTCAGCTGAATGGGGGTGTAGGGAGGGTGTACAATCAACGATTATGTTCATGCCACAGAATTAGCACAATCTTTGCGGTTATTAACATTAAAAAAAAAAAAAAAAAGATATTTTCAAACTTACGCCTTGCTTACATTTAGATTTTTTCCAGAAGATAATGGCACTTTATATAAACCAGTTCTATTTCTCCTGAATATACCACTATATTCTATTTCTAATTCGTCAAATGTCAAAATTCCTGCATAAAAATTAAATTATAGACAGAAACTTAGAACCTGCTTTCTTCTCCAGCATCTATGAGAACATAAATGCAAGGAAAAATGTAAATTTCCTAGACAAAGTTTCAAAAACGCAAGTTATTTGTTTCACTCAAGCTTATTATAGCGTGCAAACATACAATCTATGAATTCATTTCCAAAAACAGATTTAAAGTGACAGCTTTAAGATATTCACTTAGCAGAGTGGAACAACTTTGCAGTTACAGTATCCCTATTTAGTGACAATGTGACTATGCAGATAATTTAGGATCAAATCAGGACATGCTGCTTTGCATAAAATAATTGTACACAGCATGAGAAGCCTAAGCACAAGCTGTTTTTAGAAAGGCCCATAGAAGAACGCTAATCTTATTTGGATTTTTTAAAACTATGAAATATTTAAAGCAAATAGTTTAAAATGTCCTCATTATGAACATTTATTTCATAAAACTTCAAACGTCTGACTCTTAATGAAAACTGGAGTTTAGGGCTTTCAGAAATGTCCATGTGGCAGCTTCTACAGGTCCCACAACTGGGTCATTTCACCAGCACCACCGCACACTCTGGGTAGTTCTACGTGTTTGTAGTGTTGTACCTGTGATCACGCCACTTCATCCCAGCAAACTGTCCCTTGGAAAAAACAGAACTGAATAATAATCATTATCATCATCATCAAAGCTGTGAGGAGGGGACTGCCCAGTCAAAGGGCTCAGCCCAGGTGAAGCCACCAAAGCAGAGCTGCACCACCACCCCCAATCCTCCCTCAGGGGGGCTAAGTCAGCAAAATAATGGTCTAAAAATTCTGCAAGTAACATCAAACTTCTATGCAAAACAGCCACATCACTCTCATCTGTGCCGCTCTAGTGAATCACAACAGTCTCAGGAAAGGCCACGTTAAAAAAATAAATAAATAAAAATAACAAAATCAATGTACGAGCATGGTGTAGAGGCCCTTGGGGTGAAATGGCACTGCACAGCTTTGACGCACAAGAGGACCATACAAAAGTTGGCTAAAACAAGAAATACTTGTATTTCAGCACCTTCTGCAGCTGCAGTCATCTACTTTTCTACAGCAGAAAGTCTCTTTTTGCTGAATAAATATACACCATCAAACAACTGTGATAACTGTGAGTTGGTACAAGCCTTTCTCAGACAGTTTACAATAGAGCAGTTGTAATTCGGGTGTTTGCCTGCCAGAGGGAGCTGAAGGAAAGAAAAATAAAAAATCCTTGTATCTCAATACTTTTAAAGTTTTGGTTTTGTCTTATGGTAATTAACTACTCAAAAAATATAGCTTTAATGCAAAATGAAGCCCAGGTGTGCCTGGCACAGGGCGGTCACAGCCCCATCCCATGCAGGACAGCCCTGCACCAACACCCCACTAACAAAACCTTGCCAATTGTGCCCAATAGACGTACTCTATGAATGAGCTCCCCTGGATCTGTGAATGGAAATAATACCTAATTCTAAGGTATATTTAATTACTTTTTGTCCACACCATAGTGGAGACGACTGCACCAGACACACACTTCTTTAAGACGGAAAGCAACACGTGAGATGGTACCTAATGCCTTATTACATCAACTTGTAATCAAATGTGTGGCAACACTGCACAAGTTTCCAGTTTGCCAGAATGAAATACATACTATGCTCATACTAGATTTTCATTTAAGCACTTATTGGTGTTTTTTGCACAGTCTTTCCAGTTAATTGTTTCTTACACTTAACATTGGTACCCCTATAAATCTGAATGGGATTAGAGTTTCTACAGCATAAATCTACAATTTATGAGTTACTATGCTAATAATTTATCCTTGCATAGCACCAGCTAACCTGAAGAGCTTAAAACAGACAGGAATTGCCCTCATTTTGCAAACTGGTAAAGCAAAATAGCTAAACAACGTGACAATCTTGGTTTCCCATGAACAAACAGCTCAAGGAAGAATTTCACTGCACGCAGGATGGACAGCCCTTCTTTCCATCCTGCACTTCAGTTAAGCCACCTCCAACTTCAAAAACTTTAGCTATAAAAGCCACCATGAATCCCATCAGAGTTTTCACATTTTGAAAAGGAGTAGAATAACTACTCCTTTAAATATCTCCCTTAGATATTAAGGGTTAAACTGATCCAGTTTTCCTTATATGAAGATTTGACCAAGAGCTTTAAAATAAGCTTAGTAGCATCCTGTACATTTCTTGCATTCAGAACACTTTTAGGAAAATCAGTTATGCCACCTTCTGGTATTCATCAGAACTGCTCTATAGGCAAATAAGTATTTGTCTTGAATTCCCATTTTAAACAGGGCGGGGGGCTTCTGTGCAAGGCATAATTTGTACATTTGACTTAACAGTATGGAAGACAGGCAAGAAGAAATACATTAAGAGTCTATAGTGTCACAAAAAGCATGGTAAAGGTGTACAGGGAATCATTAGTCACCAACTCTCCAGCACAACAAAAAAAATTCAAATGAAACTAGCAGATGTCTGGTGGAAAAAAAACAAGAGGAAACATCTTCACATAACATGCTTCAGCTATCACATCATCAGCTTTTCAGTAACCATTCCTTCTTACAACACAGATTCACAGAAGCAACTGTGAAAAGTAACTTTTTAAAAGTGGTTTGTACAGGATGGCATGGAGGTGACTCAAACGGAGTCAGAGACAAGGCCAGAGATCAAACTTCTCCTACTTATCTGCGCCACCAAAGCATCATTAATATTAAAGACAAATGCAAATACATGTGTATGTAAAAACTACAAACTTCCTTCCTTCTGTATTATACCTGGATCTATGCAATATAATCTGTACTGCTAAGCACACAAGGATGGATGAATTTAAGCTATGACTTCAATAAATTTTTGATCACTTCCAACTTAAGTTTTTAATATAAAACCTTTTACAGATGTCAGGTTTCCACCAACAGTTTCTCAAGCATAAAAAGCAGTGCATCTTCAGTGAAGAAAGCAAGCATTGAATTAGGCATGAAACAACCTTAATAAATGATGTGGATAACTGGCACCAAGTGTGTCAACTCTGATGCTCCACTGTTCCTCACAAGGCAAACATCTAGCGATTCTCCAACATGAGACAATATTTGACTCACAGATATTTCTGACTATAATTTTCCACTGTAAATTTGAACTACGCAAGTTTAATTATAGGAATTTAAAATGTAATTAAGAAGTTTGGTGTGTCAGACAAACCCAAGACCATGCTCAGGTACTTACACACAAGTAGCATAACGAACATAAGACTCAGCTGAAATACAAAGACATCTATAAACATCCCATATTGCTCACCAAATCTTTCCACAAGCCTTTGCATATTCTTTCAGCTATATCTATTCAGTTCCTTGCAGTACGTGTCCCATTGCATGACCATTTTCTGGATCTCCTAACAAAGCAAAACTTACATTAAGCGAAGGTTTGCTCTAACATGTTCTTACTATTAAGGTTTTTTTACTCATTCTCAAGTTCAGCAGTTTGGTTTCTGGAAATGCTGTAATTACCATTTTACTCACACAAGGCAGATGATAACATGCAGATGGGTATACACACATCATGACAAGTACAAAACATTATTTCCACCACAAAGAACACCACAAGTCATGCTGCAACACCACTTTATTTGCCTGACTTTCCAAGAACCCAAGAAATACCCAATATAACAAAGTTGCACAATAAAACCTCAGAAGAATCATTATAGTAACTAAAACAAGGCATAATGTGACCGAGACCACCTGAACAAAGTCTTGCTGCATATTGCATAAAGCACTGCCTGGAAAATGCAACGCTATCAACCCACATACTGCAGTGTCAAAATTATCAAATTAAAAGAAAATTTTAAAATGAAAAAAATCAAGCACTGACATCAGTCCTGCCTGAACCATTCTCCGCCTGCCTGTATTTACAGGCGCTTGCAACTGCCACTGAATAGATTTTTGCAGTTTAGCAAAACATTTCTTCAATCACCTGAAACACCAATTCTCAATTTCAAACCTTAACCTGAAAGCAGTGCTGGTATCTAGTGATTCAAAGGCAATCTTAAATGAACTCACTACTTTCATTACACTAAAATCCTTGAAAGCTGAAGCTTTTGAAGCCTTTGAGTAGCATATACTGGAAACATGAAAAGGCAGCAAGATTAACTCTAGGAGCACCTGGGAAATCTCTGCTGAGCCAGCCAAACACCGCTCCAAATCCAAAAGCACAGGACACAGCAGCTAGATTGGAAAGGGAAAAAGGCAGGTCAATAGTCAGATATTTATTCAATAGGGTCAGTACTGAACCTGAAGCAAAACACACTTGGTAGCTCGAGATAAGATGAAACATTTGCCACAACAGTCCCTGTAAACAGTGAAATGAAAACTGGCCAGTAAATAATACACCCATATGCAGGAAAACCAACAGCTACAGCAGCTACTGGACCACAGGTGTTTACATAGTAAACACTGTTACATGAAAAGTGTTAGTTCCTTAGTGCTTCTTATCAAATTTCTGCAAACTTATGTTCTGGCTCGTATCCTGAATGAAGCAACAAATTGCATAAACACACCTCCTTCTGTTGGATTCTTTAACTGAAGTAGAAAGATAAGCAAACTACCAATACCTTGCTGCACCAGAAGTAGCTTCTGGGAAGAAAATTTCTTTCAAATGTGACAAAATTTTGCTGGGTCCTGAAACAAGTTTTCAGGGCTTGAGGGGGGGAACAATAGCACGACCCAACTTAAGCGCAGAATACTGATTTATTAAAAATAAAATACTTCTTTGAAGACCATCAGGGTTGTTAAATAACTACATTCAATAAACAGATAAGACCTTGTTCAGGTTTCCCAGCCATCGTACCAAGTGCCTTAATACAACATAACTGAATACATACTTGCAAATTAGCAGCCTGTTTATTATTATCATTTATCAACACCCCAGAACAACGCACAAGGCACAGTGTGACTAAGCTTTGACTTCATTGCTGTAATCTGACACAGGCATACAGAATCCAAAGGGCAAAAGTAAAAGTAAATAAAATTACTGAGCCTGAGCTTTCTGTTGTTGAACCCACATAATAAATTCTTTTTAAAGACAAATTCCAGTAATGTGATTCAGTTCATTTACCCTCCTTCCCCCTCCCTTTCCTCCCAAGTTCTGCATTGTAAATGGTCTTATAACCCAGCATGCTAACTGTCCAGAGAACAAGGCCGTTTCTGTTCCTAAGCAGCACTCCTCATTATTCCTGAACCACACATAGCAGAGACATGGCCAGTCTAACTTCAGATCAAGCCAACATCCATCACGTAATCACTCCTCATCAGCTGACAGCTTGTCACAGCCCACTAAAGAGCAGCAAGGACCAGGATGTCCGGTTTGCAATGACAGACCAGTGATGTCCTGGCAAAGCCCTAAGCAAAATCCAAAGCAGACCACTATGTATTTTACTGTATGGGCCCAGCCTTAATTATCTGAAAACAGTCACATTGGTGCTCTAATTACTGGGGAGGCAGAACAAGAGAGCAGAAAACCTTGCTGTGAGAGCAAAGAGGAGCCCTGACAAGAGCCAAAGACGCTGCTCTAGCCAGGAGAGAACAGCTTTACAAAGCCTGCAAACTCCTCTGCTTCAGTTCTCGAGTTCTGCTTTACTCCCACATTGCTCTGACTCACATCACATCAATCCACATTTAAGCAACTGCAGATACGTCTCTACTGTCCTTGTCCAGCTGGAGTATGGAGGAACTTGCTGACTTGTTGATACGTGACCCCTACACTCTTTTGGACAACAGAAGGAAACTGAGGGTGGCTGAAGATTTAACACACTCACTTCAAATTAAGTTTCCTTCCAGATCCTTGGCTAATGCACCTCCACCTACCCGGCTGTCAGCTTTGATTCAACCATCCTCTAACAGGTGAGATGGAGCACAAGAATGAAACTGGAAGTCTGGAATGTGGAACATGGTAGTTTGCATGCTGGAAATGTCTGGAATCCAACGTGATGGAGCTAGATGTGATAACACAGCTTGGGAAGATGGAAGGAGATTATCAAGATGCTCAGGTTTCAGAAATGTCATAGGGAGGTCAGGCATAAATATACGTACAGTATCGTAATGAGGCAGAATTGTAGTTATAGCTGAAATCTTTCTATGATGGACATATTCCTACATTTTAACAGTGCATTGTTATCTTCAGTTGTTAAATTTACTATTACCTGCAGGAATCATACTAATATCTGGAATTCAGATGTCCGTATGCATCTGTTTATGGGATTGGTAGTCACCAGGCTACAGAGGAACACGCTCCCTGAAATACTGAGATGCTTCCCTTGACAGCCTTCGCTGGTCCTGCAAGACACTTCTATAATATCTCTGAAGATGATACAGAAACTTCATAAATCGCTTCAGTGTTCAGCTGTTTGAGTAGATTATTTTAGGACTGTGATGTACCTTACCATAAGAATAAAGTTGCTTAGGAAAAAGCTCCTCTATTTAACTTGATGCATTCAAATAAATCCCAAACCAAGCAGAGAAACAACAACTCATAACACCAAACCCACCACTTGCCATCAAGAGAACAGTTACAACACATTCACCCCCCAAGTGACACAAGATAGAGATAAGAAAACGAAAGGGAAAATTACAACGTGAGATTATGTTGCACTACAAACAACACATCACCAGCCAGAGAACTTTCTGGAGTTGTATCTTTTCAGCACAAACGGCTCATTAAGTATTGAACAAGTACAAACTCAGTCACATTTTCCAAGCAGCTAATCTAGTTTCCAAGCTCAGCCATCCCGTTAAAAGCTGTAGTCTGGCTTCTTGCAGAGAGAAAATAAATTTTAGATCCACACCTATTTCCTGCTCACATAGAGTTTCACACTTCATGAGTCAAAGGCACTGTATTATAAACAACATACTGAAACTGCTTTTGGACCGATGGTAGGATCCAGAAGCCATACAGAGAGGTTTAGTGGCAACTAACCCAGAAATGTACCTGAACCAAAACCAAAAAACAGCTCTTAAATATGCGAGAGGGTGTTACTACTTTGAACCAACATTCCTTTAATTGAAAAAAAATGAAAATTAAGAGTTAAATGCTACCAATTTATTCATCACTGCTGTACATCAATTTCTAGTCATACAAGAGCAACTATAGTTTTTTAATCAAATGGTCCATCATCACAAAGAAAATATTACTTTTACCTCATACATAATGAAAAAAACTCCAAAGATTATTTAAATGTAAGTCAACACTAAATCTGTGAGTTTTCACATTATTAAATGTTAGGTCATTTGTAGTGGTTGGTTAAAAAAAGTAGTTTGGAAAGCTAAAAGCATCTACTAGGGAAACAAACTTTGATTGAAAAGGTTAACTTTTCCACTGAGGTTACAAAATCATTCCCTCCTAAACAAGCACAAACACTGTCATACGCACCATACTGAGGCCAGATGTGGCCAACATAAATCTCAAATAAATAAGGTAAGAAACTTGTCATGTCCTCAGAAAGAATCCACTGAATTTGTTCCAGTTCTTTACTTTCTAACTTCAGCTCCTACATGAATATATTCAAAAGGCTTCAAATGAAAATGCCAACATTCACATTTCAAATGAAAACATACTACTGGAATATTCAAGAGCACATGCCTAAGAACTTAGGATGCCCTGGTGAGACCACATCTGGAATATTGTGTCCAGTTCTGGGCCCCTCAGTTCCAGAAGGACAGGGAACTGCTGGAGAGAGTCCAGCACAGGGCAACAAATATGATCAGGGGAGTGGAGCATCCCCCGTATGAGGAAAGGCTGAGGGAGCTGGGGCTCTTTAGCTTGGAGGAGACTGAGGGGTGACCTCATTAATGTTTACAGATATACAAAGGGTGAGTGTCAGGAGGATGGAGCCAAGCTCTTCTCTGTGACAATCAATGATAGGACAAGGGGTAATTGGGTACAAACTGGAACACAAGAGGTTCCACTTATATTTGAGAAGAAACTTCTTCCCAGCGAGGGTGACAGAGCCTGGACCAGGCTGCCCAGGGGGGTTGTGGAGTCTCCTTCTCTGCAGACATTCAAACCCGCCTGGACACCTTCCTGTGGAACCTCAGCTGGGCGTTCCTGCTCCGGCAGGGGGATTGGACTGGATGATCTTTCAAGGTCCCTTCAAATCCCTAACATTCTGTGATTCTGTGATGTAAATTCATGGACCTAATGAGAAAGAGAGAAAACAGTGGTAAACATCACTGCGAGGGACAGAGAGAAAGAGGGCTGCTAAATAAAATCAAGTACAACGGAATAACCAGAGGGAAATAGGATGGAGTAAAGAGATACTGTCTGGGATGACTAGAGACTGGAAGCTTTTGAAGACAGAGAGAACACATACATAATAACTCTGCTCTAAGGAAAGCTTTTACAATTTCTTTCTTCAGGTTTCAGAGCATGATTCATTAAGCAGCTATTCTTCATGCCAAGCAGAAACGTGACTGAGCCCAGCGCTGCTCCAAGGCCGTGCGCATTCACGGGGGGACAGTGCAGCACAGGAATTTCACTTGCACATAAGTCTGCAAAGTGAAACTTGAGCCTGAATACGCTCAAGTGACCATAAATGCATCCAGCAGACAAAAGGCACTTGTGTGCCTGGTTTGAAATAAAAAAAAATCTGCTGCTTCTAATCCAAGATCAAACATCCAGTGAAAAATCCCCCCGGAAGCAGAGAGCAGCATACTGATGAGTTTGATCATTCTTCAAGAATGATTTAGCTACTGCCAAAACATAACTTCAATAATTTAAACTGTTGTGGCATGAATTATCTGTTTAGACCGAGACCAAAGGACACAGGATCAATCAATGAAAGTACAAAACCAGCTCTAATAGATGTATTTAATCTAAACTTGTTAAAATATGACATTGCTTAATGTTAATATCACCTTTGGAACAGAAATAATCAAGCATTTATTCCTAAGAAGAATGCTCAGAACAGGTCTTTATATTAGTCCAGTTAAATGAAAGGTTTAAATGTCATTAACAATCAAAATGAAGAATGTGGAAATCTTAGAATTATAGAATAGCTTGGGTTGGAAGGGACCTTAAAAGGTCATGTTAAATGGCACCAAGAGAAAATGGCTACTCATGAATGATGCCATTTGATGCAGCAATATTTTCAGCCATCTACAGGGGAAAACAAACCCTACCAACACTTTTTACCAACTGAAATACTCATATTCATGCTGCTGTATTTCACACGGAAGTACAGAATAGACAGCACCCGACAGATCCCTGCCACATCCTCAAAAAATAATAAAATAAAATAAAAATAAATAAATGAAATAAAATAAAATAAAATGTTTTTGGCATGATGAAACTCCTTCACAAAGGGGTGGCAGAAACTTTTGTGCTAGCAGCTATTTCACTATAAACTTAAGACACCTAAGCTTGTGTCGTCTTTTTCAACTACAAAAAAAGCACAGAAACTAATACAGATAATAGCAAACACCTGAGAAGATTTTCTACAAAAAGATACTGCACACGTTGATTTTTCTAGTTTTTCTGAAAGAATGAAACCAGTCATACTAACATACATTAATCAGAACAGACAAAACCACCATTACAGGTGTGCAAAGTAGATCACAAGATAAAAAGATAAATAATTTTATAGCTTCCAGGTTCAATTACTTACAACATAATTATTCCTTTATTAAGAACTTTTATTTCAAGAAAGAAAGCCAATGAAAGGTTGTTGGAATTTCTTCCAGGATAATTTAAGTATCTCAACTCTTACAGTAAATGCGTGAGGTTTCTTTCTAAAATAAAAAAAGAATACGCACAATAAGATCAAATAGCAAGTAACATATAATCAAGACTGACACAACAGTTAATTTTAGTATATTTTAAGAAAGAAATCCCATTCCAGCCAAATCAGGAATCTTTTTGGGCATACTCTGAAATATCTGATAAGTAACTGTTATAGCATACTTGTTCCAAAATTGGTCTTTGAATACCTAAATGCAGATGCAATGGCAGCTGCACCAACTAAATCAGAAAAATCCACAGAAATCTGGGATTTGGCAACTGTTAAGACCAATGTTGGGGATTATTTTTCTGCTTTACTTGAAAAAACACACAGTTCATTATGTGAGGAACAAATGATCTTACAACTCACTAACTATGTCCTTTTGTTTCTTAAATTCATCTCTAATTAGCTCTTCGAGAATTCCTCAGTTTTCCAGATGGGGCAAAAAGGCTTCAAGGCTGCCAACCTGAAAACCAACCGGCTGACGTCTCTGCAGGGATCCAGGCACTTGGCACATCCCTGACACCTCCCTCCCAGCACAGACTCATCCATCCCACCCAGGTTAGAAACTCCCCTGCTGACCAAAGGAGATAAAATGTAATCTAATTTCAGGTAAGAGCAGCCACACTGGAGTGTGCTTGATGGAGTAGAGGAAATAAAGATGCAGCTGCCAAACATCTGTGGAATCCATTGTTTCTGATAAGAAAATTAGCCTTTTTGTTTGAAGAAAAAATAAATCACAGAAAGCCACAAAGCAGACGAGCCGCATTCTGAAATTTATTCAAGCACAACAGTATGTGCATGCGGTCCCTCCCCATACTGCCTTTCATGGTTTTCACAGAAATGTCAAGACTACCAGTAGCAAGAAAACCAACTCAAGAATAAACCTCATCAACTGAAAAGTCTGAAGGTAAAAAAGGACAAAAAAGAGGGCAATATAAAGAGGGCCAATCTCAATGAAAAGCTTTTGTCCTAATCTTCCACAGACCTAGTGCACATAAACTCTTGCTGCATGAGTTCACTCTCTACTGCTCAGCTGTATCTCTGCTACTCCCTTGACCACCATAAACTTCGATTAGTCTTTCGGCTTGCAAAACCAAGATCTAATCTAGGATTCCAGTTTCTAATTAACTTGTCTTGTATTCATGTGTACTTTATGAGCACAATGAGAACAGCTAAGAGGAAATATAATCATAGTATACTGTTTCAATGCAATGACCTAAGCTTTGGTGCACCAAAACCTCACTGCTCCTCAACTGTTAAAAGACCGAACAGATATGATGGAAGACTTAGGCCTAACAGCAATGAGAAACTGAGAAAATGCAGTTACCTTATTTAATTACTCATCTTTATTAAATTTGGAGAAGAAAAGGTTCAGAGGGATCTAATCACAAATTTCAAATATCTACAATATAGTCATAGAGAAGATGGAGGTCCTCGTTTCACAAGGATGCACTTATTTTTTCCTTTTTTCTTCCTTAAAAGTCTTCCTTGAAAATGTGTTACAAACTCAATTATTTTCCAATGCAAATCAACACTAAATCACTTTTGTCACCACGAAGCATTCCAGGCAATGCAAATATTCTGTACTAACTTTCCTAGTTTGTCCTTGGCCAGCAAAGCATCAAGAATGAAAATAAAATTCAAAAGCTGAA
The DNA here is from genome assembly GCF_037038585.1 of Patagioenas fasciata. Classification (NCBI taxonomy): domain Eukaryota; kingdom Metazoa; phylum Chordata; class Aves; order Columbiformes; family Columbidae; genus Patagioenas; species Patagioenas fasciata. The sequence goes on from NC_092530.1 coordinate 20,267,713, forward strand.
CTAGGTCTTCAGATATTTTAATATTATAAAGCCTTGGGCACATGTGACAATATTGATATCAAAATAATCATTTCATGTCTTCTTTCCTACCCATATACTGCTTTGAGTCTTTGGACAGATCTACATTTGTGCTTTTCATCTTGCCTGCAGTACTACATCATTAGGCATGTGCAGTTTTGCCTGACTGGTAATTTGTTTGCCAGAGGGAGCAAAGAAAGAGCGTTTTGTTTGCAGGATCTTTTCCCTTGGCAAGAGAGAAGATATAGGAAACATGAACGGTGCTGTTTCTCTAAAGAACTTCAACATTCAGACCAGCAAGAGCCTTAAACAAATGCAGTTACGTTGACAAATTACATTTATCAATTTACGTCATCCGATCAATTCGGATAAACAAGAGAAAAGCCATCTTCCACAAGTGTACGCTGCCTGTATACAGTTACTGGCAAATATATTTTTTCCAGAAGTTTCTCTCCAACATCTTCAAGATGCAGCATTTTCTCCCTCATTAGTAGTCACATAAAATCCATCTTTCGCTAAACTAAATTATTCTGGTTTCACACAAGCTCTGCGTTTCTTAAACCTTTGAAATTTCTGAAACGTTTTCCTGCCTTGTCCCTTCAGCCACATTAATTTGCTACAGTGCATCCATCCAGTTCTGCTTCCCTCACCCCCTCAAGCATAAAAAGCTGCTTCCTCATGCCCTTCAGGGCTCAGCTTTGCTGGTTTTGCAACATTTGTTCCCCTTAATTAAATCAAACTTTGGCAATTCATCCAACAAGCACCTCTGCATTTTCCTTTATGTGACACCTTACTCAAAATTGTGCCTCAAAAAAACACAGTGATAATTTCTCCTTCAAAACAACACCGAGTTGGCAATGACTCACGCACTTGCCATTGGTCAGAGTGCTGATACATCCCAACTGTTTCTTCTCAGTCACTCAGTTTGATTTCTCTACAGATCCCCATCTGCACTCGCTCTCCTTTTGTACTCTGAGTTATAAGCACTTTGGATGAAAGATGTTTTACCTTTTTATACCAGCATTGCTTCTCAGATGAATATCCAAAAAATATAACACCTAAGAAAAATTTCTGCAAACTAGCTGCTGAGCCGTACTTTTCGCAGCACTTTCACATACACGCAAAACTAAGTAAAAGCTTAGCATCATTAAACTCAAAAGAATAAAAGATCGAAACTTGTCACAGTCAGTCGTTCATCTCCACAAAGTAAAAATGAGAAAACTGCTTCATAAGAAAGGTCATAAGTTTCTTCAATTTCTAAATTTCTCTTTTTTAATTTAAAACATAAGACTGCCTCCAGTAAGGCAGACTATGTGCAAACCTTTGCCGGAAGAACCAGGAGCTCAAGGTTGACGCAGCACAGAGAAGCATGACAAGTGCAAGTAAGCAGCAGTTTTAGCAGCAGCACTTTGCCTCTTGCAAACCCAGTACAAAAAGCCAATCTTCTCCGCTCAAAAGCCCCTAGAATTAAAGATGACAAGAAGTGCAAGCTGATTGCCAAGCACACTGATAGCACAATAACAGTAGACACTCAGGCCTTTCCATCACAGGCTATTCTAATCCAGCTGCAAACACCCAGAGGCAACATCTGTTGAATCAGGGCTGCCTAGGAGCAAGTGTTACAGGTCATCAGACATTTAAAGAAATAACACTCCCCATTTCTCTCTAATTGCAAAGACACTACAACACTGTTCCTTACTATGTTTAAAAAAGTAATAACAATAATAAATCAACATACTGTTATCAAAGCTATTTGGTTTTAGCTCCCTGAAGCAAAAGCAAGAGATTATTGTTAAAAGCTGTGTGAAACTGCCCAAAGTCTACAATTTAAGGAAGCTTCTGTTACTAAAAAAACACCACACTTCACATTGCGCACAGGAGTTCATTAAAAATCAGCAGTAGGTACATGCTGGATCAGCTCAGACTTCCTGAAATGTCATTCACAAGCAGTTTAACTTCAGGTAAGCCTCATATACTAAAAAGAAAGTGAGACTGTTTAATAGAGCAGGATCCACTACACTGAACTACATAATACAAAACTATATTTAAAATCAGTGCAAGTAATTCTTGTTTTATGTAAACCATTCTACTGCAAAGCTAGCTTGTACAGCACATAAAAGAGCACTAATAAAGCAATGTAAACATCGGGCTTGTAAAAAATACACTCTAATAGGCAGGATGCAAGCTGGGAAAAGCAACATTACCAACGTGCAGAGTATAAACTCCAATATACTTCTTTGCCTTCATCATCCTAAAACATGTCCAAAAATCATTCAGAAGGACTCCTGTACCAAAACAGGAACTGTTTTACTGCATAGCTACAACAACCTTTAATAAGACATTGTACAGAGAGTAAAATAAACCTACAGAGCTATTACACAGGGAAGAAAAACCTTTATACAGTCTTAATGCAATCAAACCTATAATCTCAAAACCATCTAGCAATTTCCACCTCTGCAGAGAATTTGCAGGAGCGTAATCATGCCTCTGTGTTCCTGAGCTAAAACAGGATTATTTCATTGCCTAAGTACACCAGCATCTGTGCCCTAACGGATCTTGGCTCGCATGTCAATGCATGTTTTGGCAGTTACAGGCTTCCTAATTTGAACTCCAGGAGTGACAGGTCTGACAATCCCAGGGTCATTGTTAAATTTCAAGGCAAACACAGAGTTACATTTTATATAAACATTTATGTAGCTGAAGTTTAAGAAACAAAGCTGTCTGCTTATACACTCCTTAAGTGACAGGCGGGATAACAGCTGGACTTCGGAGCACACTTCTCCTCAAACTCCAATCCATGAGTTTGTGTGAGCCACAAGTCATTGTCAGAGGTCCCCTCCTGTCTTTGTACATTATTGCTATGGTTTATCTGAAGCAAATCAGCTGTTCTTTCCACATCATTGACCGTGAAGATGACACTGCCTCCATCCTACACCCTTGTGTCTAGACTAACTAGTCTATCTGCTGTGGCTTTGCAGCTGATGGCCTCATCAAGAGCAGAGACAGACAGCACTTCCCCACCAGTACTTCACATCCAGTAGACCTCACAGACACGTCTCTCCAGACCACAGTGGAACAGACACCTCTTGCCACATCCACTACTTCAGGCTGTATTTCAGGTTTTGGATGGTAAGCTGTGAAGAACCAGGCTGGCAAGTCCCATGCACCCGCAATGCCTTACAGGTGGCAGAAGGGTTCTCCCTTGCCCCTTCCCTTCTTCAGTGCCCTTACTTTACCACCAGCAAAGTTAGCTTTCAGTTTTCCAAAGAGATTCCAAGCAGGATTTTTGCAATGCTGAAGTGTATCAAAACATCATTTTAAACAAATTATTATCTTGAATTGTAAGTCAGCTGATCAACAGTTTCATGCCTGGATTTGCACAATGAACCCAGCTCTCACACATTTATGGCAAGATGAATCAAAATATTACAAAGCTTACGGGCTGGCCCAAAAACACCTGATCAATTTGATGTAGAAGTGTTCTTAAAACATTTGAGTCCTCATAGATTTACCATATTTTTCAGCATTCTGTAAACAACTTGCATTTCACCTGCATTTTCCATCCTTCATAAAGCCTTTCTCCAGCATAAGTCACCTACGGCTAAAACTCCAGCATATTAAAGCTCATTCATCACCACCTCTACTTAATAAATCCACACTGGTGAAACAGACTGCACTGACAAAAGTTTGATTAGATAAGCATTGCATGTGGAAAAAAAAAATACACAGAAGCAATCCAGCAAATACAAGTAAAAGAAAAACATGTATTATCTCCAGGAAGATAAAAGGACTCATGACATTTGGATCCCACTTTCTCCTCACTAGCAGTGAAAAAAAATCCTGGTAAGAAACCAGCTGCTGACTGTCAGTTATTTTAAGAGCATAAAGCTTTATGTGGTTACTAAGATCAGGGAAGGGCAGCGGAACATATTAGTCCATTCACAAGGAAACTGAATAGCTTAGATACAGCATGTCCCTTCAGTGTCCAACGTGTCACATACACCCCTAATCTACTGATTACCAAGGGCACAGCTCAAGTACCTATTACTATTGTACAAATTAGACTTACTCAGACATGGGCAGATGTCAAGTAGAACAAGGCACCCTCATTCAGCCTGTCAGGAAAAAAGAAAAGCAGCATAGGGAAGGGGTGTGCATCTCTGGTTTGGTTGAAATAGTTTATTTCTATCATTTTAAGTTAAGTATTATGCAGTATACTGAGGAATTAATATTTTTGAAGTTTATGAGTCAATATTTATGTTTATTAAGTTTATGAGTTATGAAGTTTATGAATCAATATTACTAAATGTGAATTCTTTTATTGCACATTCTCGCTCTATTAGCAAAGCTACTTTTTAACTTAGCGGACTAAGTCGTAGTACATATTTTAAGCCCATTACAGATTGCTTGAACATTTAAAGGGGAAACATTTTCCCACTTTTAAGTAGAAATCCTGTGCATTCCTAAGTGCACAGTAATAACTGCAACAAAAACAAAGGGTACAGGTAAATAGCAATTTCCATTCTACATCCCACAAATTTTATATAACTGTATAAATACTACTCACAGAAAGAGGAATTACAGCACAGAGGTTAAAGCCAAGGTTATGATCATGTAGAACTAAGCAAAGAAACCAGTTCCTGCACCTCCACCCTGCAACAAGCACTAAACTCTATTCAACTCCCAAGCTATCCCATTACATCTTACCCATATGCACCCTTGCAACAATCCCGTAAGAATTAATGAAACTACACGGACAGATATTACCTGTTATTGCAGCTACTAATGCTGACACAGAGGAGTCTTAATGTAGGCAAATCCAGAAACGCTGCTCACGGTGGGTGTCACTGGCTGTAAGCCTTATCCGCTCTCTTAAGTATCAGAGCACAACCTGACCCAGCCATATGCTGAAGCCCGTGAAAAGCTGACTGCTATGCAGCTAAAAGGTCCTTAAGAGCAGCCATCTGTATGAATTAAATGCTAGCCCCACAAAATAACTGTCGTTTGTTTTTTCACACAGCCTTTCCTGAAAATTGCCACGCAAAAACATGGGCAACATCTCTAAATACGCTCAAAGAAAAATGTAGGTATTATCAGTAACTGTAGCATCACTATGAAAATATTTTAAGGCGCGTAGACTGATATTTGGAACATTTATACCTAAAATATTTTTCTTGTAAAAAAATAAAAACACACACACAAAATCCAAAAAACAAACCACAATCAAGTTCCAATTTTATTAAGTTGATAATAATGAAGACTTCATTAAATATATATATATATATATTTTAAAAATTAAAAAATTAGTTATTTTTCAACTACAATTTTTTCTAGGTTCTGTAGAGTGATACCCAGCTGGGAAGTAAATACAGTTGTACTTGTCTAACACACTGTACCTGCTTGAAGCACAAACTTACATGAGCCTGTACAGACTGGACTGTACAGACACAACTTCTACTTCCCTCATTCAGCCTGATCCCTGCTAGAAAGCTACAGTGAGATTTTAATGCACAACAGTGTCATCCATCCAGTGTCAGCCCTGAGCAAGTCCTGCCAGCTCCAGGAGCTGCAGAAGGAGGCTCTGCTCATGAGATCTAACCCAGGGACTCTGTTTGAGCCCTGGCCAGAATCTGAAAACAAACCGAACAACATGTGTCATGACCGAGGAATCAAATACTCCACTACTTTAGCTATCTGCGGAAGGCATCACAGAATGTAATATCTTTATTCTAAATATGAATTATTATTCTTTAAAGATATATTATGAAATAATATTCCATATTATCACTGCTACTGAGCCAACTGTGACAACGCCTTCATGGACTTCGACCACAAGAGAGTGATCTCAAAGTCACAGACTCCATCAAATCACCACTATCTCCTGGGTAAATCAGCTGGAGCAGCACAAGGATTTCTCCTGCTGCTTCATAAAGAATCCAGCACTGGGCCAGCACACTGTTGTAAAGAAATCCTCCTGCAGCCTTCCTGAACTGGCAAGCAGAGCCTGGAAGGAGCCAATGGAAAGATGACTACAAGCCAATATTATCTTGAATCAGATTTTTCTCTCAACTGAAAGCAAGACAGACTACCAGCTGCTATTTGCAGATGCCAAACCTCATCCCAGAATGAGGAAATTAAGCATTAATGACTTTTTTTCAAGTAGTCACTAAACTACAAATCACAAAACCATATCTATGAAAATATGCAATGGGCCCCAGGATAAGGGAAGCCCAAAAACCATTTAAAAACCTTTTCCCTAGATCTAAGCAAGAAAAGCAGAAAATCCCATATAAGAATCCAAACTGGTTCCTACCTAGGAGTTTAAGCAATTACTAGTCTGTTATAACAAAAGGATATTTTTCAGTTTAAGAAAATACCAACATTTTCATGGTATAGCATTAATACTACAAATGCAAAAAGAAGTTCGAAATCAAGGTGCCTGAGGTAACAGCAGTTCTAACCTGAGCTCTTCAGTGCCAAGAGAAGCACTGAAGTTCTCCACAAAAGCACCATTCTCTTAGATAATTATCTTTAGAACAAAGCAGTAGCTCCAGAGTATCAAAGGTAATGGTTTAAAAGCAAGCACTCAATACCACATTACTTGTATTATACAAAAAAAGACTGTCATGGAAAAATCTAAAATAACATGCTGCTTCAATTCTCAACCCTTACTGGAAATTTGGCAAAAAAAGGAAAGCCTGGGACTAATTGCCCCAAAGGAAAGAGCTGGCTGATGAGTCTACAGCACTAGAAACAACGTATTTATGGAATCCATCTGACAAATAAGACACTGCATCACCTAATTGTGATCAGAAAAAAAGACCTTGCTTCCACAAAAGTACTTATTTAGGTACAGTTATATTCTGCCATAGAGGTTCTTCCTTTCCTGTAATATTTTGGGAGCACAGTTTAGCTGCATGCTCCCAGGATGTTGCTGTGTTCCACCAGACAGGAATGGAAAACTTTCAGGAAAGCTTCCATTGACTGCTACTATTCCCATCTTCATGGCAAATAGATCAGAATTCCAATCAAAATTAGACAAGAACGACAAAGTGTTAATAACCTGTCATGTAGAACAGGTAGCACCTGTAAACTGATCACTACAGAAAGGTTAAGAACTCACACAAACATATATATGCTATTGCTCTGTCTTACAGCTCTTTATTTCAACAACCAGCTTTGTCTATGGTTTCCATGAAGGGCTCTATATTCACAGCTTTCCAGAACCAAATGAAACTGTCAGGCAAATGGCACAGTTTTGCTAAATTAGGAAAAGTAAAAATGAATTCCCACATTAGCATTTTGGGTTTTTTAGAAAACACACGTCAGTTACTCACAAAGTGTCTCTCCACATCATCTCTGATAAGCGGAAATATCTCCTCTGCTCTTCATGCACCTGTAGTCAAACAAAAAAGACGTGAAGCAGAGTCACAGACAGACATCCTGAAATAGCATCTGCCTCTCAGATCCCATGGATTTGCACAAAATAAATCAAGATTCATTTTAAACATTCACACACAATACGAGTTTTTCCCCTTTTCACTAACTTTCTCCAATAAAATTACACAGATAAAGGAGCACAAAAGAAAGAAAACTGCTTCTGGTCTGCATTTATTACACCGCTCTTTGCTGTGGAAACAAGGATGAATTATGAAAACTAATCAAGTGAACACAGAAAGCACATGCCCTAGATTTTTCAAATAATCTCTTGGTTTAACCCAGTTGTTGCTGAGTCTGTCTATCCCATGAACAATTCACTAAAATGGAAGCTGTGACTCATGAATGCCACCTTTTATTTTGAGAGAGGAACAGCTCGAATTATTTGCACGCAAGACATAACCACAGTAATTTGTACAGAAGAGGCTAAAATTTTAATGAGTTCCATTTTTAAGATCTAATACAGTTGATCAAAAACTCCTTGTGGTTTTCTTTTCTAAATGTCTCAGGAGTATGATATCTTACAACCATTAATCTAAATGAAAGACTACAGACTATATCCAAGTTTGGGAACTTGTACTTTCACTTGAAGGGACAGTGAAAACGTTGTAACATTTCTGTTTCCTGACATAATTTAGCAACAAGCATTGCAAAACATAAACTATGCAATATATGCAGAATATAAACTATGCAATACATATGCAAAATGGTTGGACTCGATGATCCTGAGGGTCTCTTCCAACCAAAATGATTCTGTGATTCTATTCTACCCCCCCCAAAAAGCCACACTTCTGATTTTTTGGTCTTTTATATATTTTATCTTGGTAAAAATAAGTCAATAACAGAAAATTAGTAGTCACATGAATTAGGTATTTCTTTAAAGTAATTACTATGTATTTGCAGCCCAAAGCAGAAATTGCTGGTTTTTAATTAATACCTTTAACATATGAAAGTAAATTAGTATATTTAGATATTAGTATTAGTAATTAAGATATTAGTATTAGTAAGTATTTCTAGCATTTTTTAGATATGGCCACAAAACAGTAAATCTATGTAACAGATTTGAACTAACAAAAAACAGAAACTTCTGCAAATCATCTTCTCCTCTCCAATTGCTCTGTAGCATTACAAAAGAAATTCTGGCTTCAGAGAGCAGGTCACAAGTAATGCTAATTTAGGAGCCTGTCTAAAATGTTATCTGGTTAAAAAAGATTTAGACATTTGGTATCAAGAAATGGCACGCAATATTTGTAAGCATGAATAATAAATTCACTGTGTGCTTTGCAATACTTCAAACGAGTCATAACAGAGGCGGCATCAAACAGAATTGTTTAACAGAATCGTTTAACAGCATCTCCCTTGCCCGCTCCCTCCCATTGATGCTGGAGCAGCTGGGAGAATAAGGTTCTTAACTCCTGGTGCTGCTGCACCGGGATATTCTCATTTCAAATAAACTCCAGGTTTTCCTGCATTAAAGATGCCTCCTGAGTAAATAGGATAGCTTTTATCTGTTGTCCATCATAAAACTAACACATTCAAGTAGTACCACATACAGTTGAGCTACTTGCCTGCCATCATACTCAGAAATAGTTGTCAAGCCCTATGTGACATGCAGTGTGGTTAATGCATTAATCATTAGGATGGACACTGCAGTCTCACTCCTTGTTTTACCGTCCTGTGGGCTCCGCATGGGCTTCTCCGATGAGGTAAATCCAGTATAAAACAGTACAAAGGGATCATAAGACAGGTGGCCCTCAACTTTGCAAAACTCTAAGGTTGGGATTTAATTAATTCTAAGGAATAAATGAAGTTGGCCTCATCTTGGGCAAGTATACACTGCAGATGGGTTTATGTATATAGTTTAGCATCTTCCCATACACCAGCCCGGTGAGGTCAAAGCCATGTTCCTTTGATGTGGCCTTTAACAGGGTTGCTTATCTGCAGGTATCAACTATACTGTTCACTCCAGCTTGCTTGAAGACAGGGAAGAAAATCTGACTTTTCCATTATTAACTACAAATAAAAGGGGCTTTTTTTAATCCTTCCATTTTACACGACTCTCTAAAACGGTCACTCCAAGCCAATCTAGTTCAAAGATTGTTAACGTTTTTTTGAGAAATAAGAGTGCTAGTAGTACGCAATAGATTTGTGTTGTGTATAGCAAAACTAGACCTGGATTCCTGAAAACACAGTTTCACCTTCTTCCAGAGACTGTTTAACACATGAGACTGGCCAAACTACTTACACACAGTCAGTACTACTTCTAGCAACTTTAATCATGTTGCCCAGTTTCAAGTAAAAGGCCATTTATCAGAGTGACTTTAAAAACAGAATCCCTTCTATCTGTCCATCTCCTGCCCTCACCTGAAGGTTTCTTTGCGGTGTTTTAGCGGCACAGCTTATATGTTACCTGCTCACATCACTCTGCTTGTGAAAAAAGCTGAGCCAATTAAACTTTTGAAAGGTGAAAGCTGAATTTTTCTTAAATTTGGGGCATTTTTTAAAAACCACCGCTGAAGGAACAAAAGAAACGACCTCTTTTGAGCTCCATGGCTTGTTCGCAGCAGAAAGCTATAAGAAATGTTACAGGTATTATTTTCTTGTACATAGGAGAAAACTAAAGATTACAAAAAATAACAGTGCAGGATGTACAAGCTGATGCACACAAGTTTCAAAACTGGAAATCAATGGATTTTCTTCCAATAGAGTCTAAACTTCAGAAAGTACATAAAGAATATTTACCAAGCCTCATTACCACAGAAATTCACAAAGCTCAAATTCCATGTTAAAAATACAATTTTTCATACAAAAGTTTTCATCAGCTTTCAACAACAGAGCTGCTATCGACTTTACCCCCGTCGCTGATGACTCTACATGCCCAACACACCAATATGAGAAAAACACACCTCCGCTTACAGCTTTACAGCTGCTCACTGCGTCCACAGAAAGGACAAATCTGATCACCAGCACTAACTTGTGTCTCCCCACCAAGAGCTGGGGGCTGAATTTCTCCGATCTCTTTGCTTTGTGGTGTTTGCTCCTGTTACTGCTGTTATATTTTGCTGACATTCTTTCAGATGTGCAAAAGCAAGTACATACATTTATGAATAACGATTCATTTCCTATATGACCAATTACAGTGGTTTTAACAACCTTCACAATGAATTTAGGAAGCCAATTTAAAAGGGACATGGTTAAGCTCCATGTAAAATTGATTAGCATTTCACAGAGAAGGTAAGCTACTTCTAATTCTAACTCCATGACATAAATAAAAACACTACATGTGTTGGTCACATGTCAGTACACACAACTCGCAGAGCAGACACCCTGTGAAACTCTTTCATTTTTATACCTATATTTCATTTTCTATCACAATGTTCCATTTTTTTTAGAGTTGACAGATGATGCATGTGGCTTATGTAGGTGACATGTATGAGTTACAGTGAGCTCTTCAGAAACAACAGCAAATTAGCAACACAAGACATGTCAAAGAGTGGACAAGGAAGTGTGCGGGGCACAGTCTAGGAAGCCATGAAGTGAACAAGCCCACATATCCTCAGTGGCAAAGACAAAAGCATACAGTGAAAATGAAAAATAGACTCGTCAGGTCAGAGGACAGACCTCAGCAAACACATCATTTCTACAGAAGGTGGGCTGTTTTCCGGTGATGCTCAGAAATCGCAAATGTTGTGATTTAGCCTGACCTACGACGCCAATGCAGTCCCTTCTCTAGCACAGTAGCCAACGAAAATTAAAACCGTAACAAAACCGAACTGCTGAAAAACATACTGTGAACTAAACCCACATGAGGCAAGAGGCTCAATGCCAGCCTGGGAACATAACAAAGGACACAGTTCGTGTTGCACTTAGTCTGACCCAACTACCACTTGCCTACCTTGTCCTGAACCAAACAAACCGACCAGCCGGACAATTCTGGAGGCTGCTGAGGGCAGGGAGTGCCCAGCATGGCCCATGCTGTGCCCAGGCACAACCATCGCACTCACCTGGTGACAGCCACACATCCCCGGCATCCAGGGACCAACCCTGCACGGGGCAGCGGAAAGCAGCATTGTCCCTTTTAGCAGCAGCTGATTAAATCCGACATGGAACTGCACTCCTAGAGAATTGCTTTAATCTCTAAATAAGAAGTAATAAGGTAAGCTCTCTCTAAATTCAGAGAAGCATATGCCTATAAAGGTATTTTTATCTTAAAAGTAGGATGTAAAATAGACTGATATAGGCACTTCCAGCAATAACTTTGGACACTTTCTGGTTGTTTGCATAGCCTCCCATTTTTTATGACAGGCATCAGAGTTGCATTACCTGACGGTAGCATTAACATATATCAAATATCACCTGATAATCAATAATTAACAAGGAGAATCATTACTGTTTTCCACATACAGAGTAGAAGCATATAAGTATTTAAACATTTGCAATAAAAATCAAGTTAACACACAAAATAAGCCCCATATCTAAGACTGAAGATACAACTGAAGCCACCAATTTACTTCAGTCAACGAAGGTACTGCATTTTGAAAAACTCAGTGTTATGAAGGAAGGAAATAGGCTGTTGAAATACAACTCTAGGTACCAGAACCGATCTTATCCTAACGGAAATTCAGTAATTGTATTTAGTGAAGAAGCTTCACCTGCCAAAAGTATTGCTACCATGCTCTTTAACTGCAGTTACACAATGTCCTTTTTTAATGTATTTTTAAAATATGTTCAATAAAAACTGTATTTGACTATTGACACAAAAAAACCAAGATTCAGCATGTTCACACAAGCTTAGAAGTCTTCAGTAATATTTTATGTATTAAAAAAAGCTTCTTATTGGCATAGTATTTGTCATACAGCAAGAGAAAACAGCTCTTTGAAGAATACCAAACCATTAACACATCGCTTACAAATCATATCCAGGTAAACACCTGCAGTTTAAAATGGCACCACAGGCTGCAGGAAAATTCTATGTCATATTGCACGGAATACAGCACTGGAAGAGGCTGCCCGGGGCAGCGATGGAATCACCATCTCCCAAACATGAGGACCTTGAACATGAGCACAACAACAGTCCAGCTCTTTTGGGCCCAAAAAACAAGTCAAGAGTCAGAGAAACCACATAACTTTTAGATAACTGACTGACAGGGGGCAGAAAAAACAAAACCAAGACCCTTCCTGGTTTCCTAATTTGTAATGAGAACTATTTCCATCCTTAAAATTCCTCTTAACTGCACTGTACATGCATGATTATTCTCTGATATGACATACATTTGTTCTGAATTCCACAAGAAACCACAAGGTTTTGGTCAAAGCAAATCTATGACCAGCAAAATTCCTGCCTTACCCTTCAAACAGCAAAGCTTGTTATACAGGACAGTTTAAAATGAATGTTTCACCCTCCGATCAGCACAGTTTAAAACTGATGGCTCAGTCTATTCACGATCAGAAAAAGTAAACTGAAGCTTCAGCCACATTCTAGAAAGGTTTCAAAGCTATCTATTTAATAATCTACACACATATACAGTTGTCTTTTTCAGCTAAGCTGAACAAACTGTTACGACTTACTGCTTTCAGCTTTTTGAGAAGTATCTCCTTGCATTGCACTCACTGTTTTGTATAAAGAACTCAGTGCTTCCTGTGTCTTTATCAATTGTTTTGATAAATGACCTAAGGCTACATAATTTGATCCACAATTTAACAATTACAGTATATTCAAATTAGATTTATGAGATTCTCAAGGTATCAACATTGCCTAGTATTTCAAGTGTATTAACCAGTGTTTGAAAGCCCAGGGTAAAAACACTCTCATCATGGAAAAATTCAACATGACATGGTCAGAGAGTTCTACAAAAGAAAATGAAATCTTTTTCACTGGGACATTTGCACGTTAACCATTTAAACTGTTGCAAAGAGCTTATATACAAGAGTTTCCAAGAGCTGTTCATTTCCAATATCCAAGTATACCCAAGCCATGATATTTAACAACACAAAAGCCTTCTAATTTGTGTCCCAGTGAAGGCTGAAAAACGTCAACAGCATCTGCTGAAAATTTACACTTTACAAGTATGCTACTGACCCCCACAGCCATACTGAGAAAATTCATCAGAATAATTCTCAATGCATCAGTTTATGGATGCCTACAGCAACATCTGGAAAAGGCTATATAAAGAATACAGAGTATATACATATATAAATATTTACTTATGTATCCTTCAAGCTAGAAAGTTTCAGGATACCAACAACCTAAATATTTTGATCAACACTCAAGAATTAAAGGTGCCTGTGTTCTTGAATATATGAATTATTTAATCAGCATCTACTAAACGCAAAGTTTCAAACAAGGAAAGCAACACACAGAATTCAGATATGAAAGGTCAGACCAAAGACTTCTTTAGCCAAACTACATTTCTACAAGCTGCATCCAGAATGCCGTCTTTACCACTCTGCAACTCACTTTTCTTTTCCACTAATTTGTCTAATAACACTTCAAACTAATTTGCACTCAAGATACACCATGACAACAGAGTCACAATATAATTATACACTAGATAACAGAGACTCACAATATCACTACACATTACAGGGAAGCATCCTTCAACTATCAACCTCAATAATTTGGTAACACCTCACCCACAGTAGTGTCCCCGCAGTGTCAGACTGGGTGCAGAGACTCCCCAGTTTGTTTCTCAAAGAGTGTTCCCTGCTGAACCCCCCCCGACTTACTGTACTGCACGAAAAACTGGAAGCAAATCCACACGGACCTACACAACGTGTTGCCTTGTTATGTTAATTGAACAGGAAGAGTTTCACTACGATTTAGACATTAAAAAAATAATAATAATAATAATTTGCATACACAAAGCATCTGAACTTTCTTACTGTTCATGGCAGGATCCCAGGGCTATGTTTCTCCATTCCCAAGCAGTCCAGGTTAATTTTGACATCTAGAACAAGGTTCAGGAAGAGAAAAAAAAAAACAAACTGTCACACACTTTCGCACATTATTATTTACCATAGAGGTTATTTTAAAGAACTGCAGGGTACAGCACCTCCAACAGAGATAACTATTGGCTTCTGCAGCTCTTTGAGTTCTATCTCCACTGTGAGTGGAAAATTGGATAGCACCAATTCTTGCCCAGAGGAAAAGTTCACATAACCCACTACAAATCTGTGGTGTCCTGCTCTTTTACATCTATACAGATTATTTAATACACAATTCTGTAAGACCACAGCTTCAAATAAAAATCCATTTCAACAACAGTGTGGAAGAAAATAAGTCAGAGCTAATTTTTGCCTCTAAATTAGTCAAGACAGTCCCTCTGTACATCCCAGAAGCAGAGCCACCATTTTACATAAATAACTAAATGCATACAAGTCACAAGAAGTACTGAAGTCCTAACAGAAGTAATACCTTGCATCATGATACTAAGCCTGGTATGCTTTTCATAAATTCAACCCATAGTTGCTATCACAGCAGGAAGCTATCTAGCTGGGCTTGCAAAATAGCACCAGTCACAACGGAGTTGAAACAGCATAAAATTACAGCGAAAGGTTTTGCAGCCATTTGGAAGTCATTTTACTGGCCAGAATGAACAAGTGGAGAGCAGGGCTTGGGAAGAAACACAACCTTCCCTCTGTCCAGTTGAAAAGGAAAAAGGCAGTCGGTTACCCCAACATGCAAAAAGCAATTAGCAGAACTGCCATTTGCAATGGCAGCAATTTTTTTAATTAATTCTAACGTAAACCCGAGCGAGAAAACGCCAGCAACAATGCCACCGGCTTTCACTTCCTCTGTATTTCCTCTTAGAAAATAAGAAAGTTGAAACATTACACTTGGCAACTTGTAATCTCACATTCAGTTAGCACCAGTAAGTGAGGGTCACTTCCATAATTCAATGAACAAACAACATTTTTGCAATTGCAAGCCCTTGCCAACCCGAAATTATTCATCCAGTTAAAACAATAAGCCAATACTAACAACAAAATCACATAGGAAACCACAAGTTAACCAATAGTAACAGATAAGAATCACTACAGGACGTTCAAACTTCTTAACCAAAGCAATGGAGTTACCTAAAGATTAGAGAGAATATTGCAGTCTTATTTCATGAAGCTTTCTTCCCTTTGATACTCCTTAAAATAAATCACATTACTTTGTTTTTCCTATATGCACATCTACGCATGGCAGCCATCAGAAAGACACATGTTCCAAAATTAAAATGTTAACGTGTCAAGAATGACACGCACAATTCATCAGGAAGCCTCTTACGCGAGTCGTTTTGTTGAAAAAAAGCGGAAAGACAAGAAGTTAGAAAGCAGTTCCAGGCAGCAAGAAGTCCTCTGAAGCTGGGGGGTAAGATGCAGGCTTCCCACCACCCCCAGTCAGAGCGTTTTGCGCAACCTGCGTCTCTGCAAAGCTGTGTCAGGCTGCTCGGGGGACACTCACAAGCACCACAGTGGAAGGTCTTATAAAAGGCTCTCAGTAATGAAAATCTCAAACAATGTCAGACTTGTTAGACACATCTGGGATGGCACTGAAACAATAAAGTCAATACAAAGATAGCATTTCTTCCTCCAACCCACTCATTTTTTCCTCCTCCCATTTCTTTTTCCATTATTATTTTTTCTTGACTCCATGATCAGGATTGTAAATTGTTGCCACGCAACCCCTTCTCTTGCACATTGTCATTTTCTGGCCCAACTCCCTCCTACCATTTATTTTACTAATGAATAAACAACCTGAACTAGTAACGGGAGCTGGTGAGAACCACAGCATGGACTTTTCTGTACGTAGATGGGGAAGACAGGACCCTGTTGCTTGTGCTGGTGGGTGCTGTGGGGCATCGCTGCCACCCATCCCCAGCATCCCACCAATCATGCCTGAATTTCTTCTTCTTCTTCCACTCCACACTGGCAGATCACTACAGCCTAATCAGAAAAATAACTTCATTCTCTACGAGGACAATGAACTGCAATTCTCTTCCTTCACCTGGAGATATTTGCAGGGGAGAAGCCACATTTCAGCCTGTCAAACAGTGTTCTAGCTTGTGAACCTCTGCCCTGGGGTTGGATCTCCTCCTCTCCATACAGCTGTGCCGTGGAAGAGCTCAGCATCCTCAGCTGCTCGTCCCTGCTCTCTGCCAGAAGGCCACCAGCTGAGCTGCTCTTCAGTGTTTCTAACCTATTTACTCAGGATCAATCAATACAAAGAGCGATTATTCAGGCTGTTTAAACCAGCTCGGCTTATTTTGGTTGGCATTCTGCAGAAAAGCTCACATAATTGCCTCAACTGCCAGCGGTAAGGTTCACAGGCCCTCACTGAAATAGTTACTCTTTCTACAAACCAGGAATGATAGCCAACAGCAAAACCAGACAAGAAATCCCTGCCGGCACTCCAGAAGAAACTAGCACTCTTGGCACTTTATCATCCCCCAAGGAACACATTTTAAGAGTTGGGCGATTCTTGCTTATATTTGCTAAGCCCTTTCCAGGGAAGCAATTTCCCTCCGCTCTCAGAGAAGATGTAACTCGCAGAGCCCCCCAAGAAGGGACAGCCACACGAGCACCTATAGCAACATGGTATGCAAGCCTCTGCCCTTGAAGAAAGGGAAGAGATGCTGGTAAAATCTATCAAATTGCCTCATGGTTACAAGTTTTGATAGAGAAAAATGCCATCCCCATAGGCTAAAGTTAGACTACATGCTTATTAAGATGTCGCCTACAACGCTAACCGTTTCGTTATTCTGCTACTCACTCCACCCCCCCACTGCACACCAACCCCACAAAATTAACAGGTGAAACAAAGACTCCTCCAGCATAACAAGTTTTGGGAACAGAAATTGCGTTTTTGGTTTGTGCATGTGAAGCACAATCACACCAAGGTCTTGGTCTATCACTGTAGCTCTTAAATAGTGCCAACAATTTTAAAGTAAAAAAGTTAAGAGGACAGACTATATAGGATATTATTAACATAAGTTAGGTGTACTCACTGAAAGTCATGCAATATAGTTTCTCATTAGTGATTAAAATTTTCTTAAATGAAGAGTTAAGTATGAAATCCTAAAATTTAACATTAACCAAAAATAGCAAACTTTCTAGAAGACCATGCCATCAGGTATACCGACCAGGAAGACCATTTTATTAATAAAGAAAAAGAAGTAAAATTCAGGAATTGTGGTAGAAGAAAAAGACACCCAGTGTCTGGGTCTCTATCTTCTTGCAAGAGGATGCTGGGGGAGTTGTATCATGGCCCACTTAGAGCCCCACTGCAAACTCCTCCGCATATTCAACCTCATATTAACGTAAGCTACTAAACCATTCCTGAAAAAGATCAGCCTACTTGGAAAGATACAGGCCAGGCCCTCTCATAGCATGCAATACCACCACCATCACCAAGATAACACTGCCACCAACTCCAAGATAGTTGGTACCATTATCATCTCATTACCACTCTTCTTTAAGTAACAAAACTCCCTCTTTGGAGATTAAGGATGAAATTTTCAGATTCAGGGGGAAAATATGGTACAAAGTCTCACCTGGGTTACAAAACTCCCCACAGGGGCCCTTCTACCACTAAAGATGTCAGTGTCTTATATTGCCCAAGTCTCATTAACAACAGAGACAGTGAATGCCTACACATTTACCATGACTCCTCCGTGACAAGTGTGAGTAGCCACAAGGGACTGGTGTGATTTGCACAGCCTCTGAGGGAGCAACATAAGGCAGCTCAAGCAACCCAGTAAGTTCAGATTCAATATTGCTGAATTATCTAGATTTTTCCTTCAATTATTTTGTAGCTCAAGTGTTTAATTCATGAATTCCAGTTTGAAGGTGTAAGCTTGCAAAGTCTTTCATTTATATAAAATATATCTCACAGGGCATATACCCTGATGGAAATACTTTAATTCCACTGTATGGAACAGCAAACACAAGAGCCCAGCTTAAATTTCTAGTTATAACATCACTGCTAAATTACAAATTCAACACTGAATAGAACAAAACAGGTTACACTCTGTTCCTGTTAAAAGCTTCCAACATAACAGGCAATAAAATATGGTTGTTAATAAGTGACAGCAATATAACCCCATATGTGTATTTTTTTAACTTCTGGTTGCTACTACTTAGAAAGTTACTCACTAGCAGTGAGAGTAAAGATGATCAGGGAGGGGAGGTGTGGAGATAAAGTATTAATACAAGTCTTCTACAACTCTGGCACCATGGTGGATAATCAGCTTCTAAAAAAAATACATATATACAGAATACATGCCAATGTCTGTAGGATTCTAGTGCCACTCACAGCTTTCTTTAAATAACAGATGTGCTACTCACTTCCTCTGTTCTATTCAAAATCTGTGGGCAGCCATGAACTTGCCCAGAACCATCCCCGTTTCATAACACCAAAGCTGCTTGAGAGTCAGGCACTGAGAAGCCAAAAGTTGACAAGGCAGAAGATCAATCCATTTCTCCCTCTCCTTCAGGAGCCAGAAACCATCTGTGAGCAGGACACAGGCCAGTGCTTAGAGTCCTCCAGAGCAGAGACAAAAGTTTTCTACCTGCCTTACTGTTGTGCAGAATTCACGCTTTCATGTAAAGTTTTTACTGAAAGCACGAATTTATGTGGATCATTCAGCTCCTACACAGGTGGAAAGCTAGCTGGAGAACAGGAGTCCCAGGAACATCTCTTTAGAAGCACCTGGAAAGATGACTGGTTTGAAGTGGGAGCAGCATTGAGTTGGATGCTCCAACCCCAGCATCTGCTGGGAGAAGCAGAGTCTGCTTTCCCTCCACTCACCTTCAGCCACACCTATGAGAGCAATGGCAAGATGTAGCCACAGGGTGAGTTAGCAAACTGATAAAAACGTTACCAAGTGGCTCAGTTTCCCATGAGATAAGCAGCATGAAAGAAATCACCCTGCGCACACACAAGCCTTAGCTCTGCCAAGGGAGCTGCAGTGGGAGATCAGCGGCAGGAGGCAGGACTACCCAGGGATGCACCAGATGCGGTACCTGCACCACCAAACTGTCTCCAAAGCCTCAGATTTTGCCTCCAAGCATGACTCTTATGGTTAATTTTCAATCCACAGCAGGTTTCTTCATAAGTTTAAGATTTAAAATAAATGTTTTGCGTTTATTTCTTACAGAATTATTTAAATATGTAGAAAATATACTACAACAATGCATAACAGAAATAGAAGTTCAACCTTAGAGAGCTGGGTTTTGTGCCAGTACAGTAAAAAGCTGCTCAATATTTCAGATCATCATCTTAACATACTGCTGGATATTTCACATTAGCATTATCAGATAAGGTCAGTTATTCAAAAGAATCAAAGTTCCCACGATGCTAAATGAAATGCACATGGAACACATTCAACTTGAAACTAGAAGAGACCACTAACATGGAGATCCCAAAAAGCAATCAGGAAAAAAGGAACTAAGCTGAAGTTCCCATGTCTGTCCTAACTTCGACCTACGGGATTCTGTATAATATTTCACCATTATCAGTGGGACACCTCAAAAATTCTGCTTTATTTTTTTCATTACATGGAACTTCATCTTCCTCCTAACAACAGTTTGCACTTGACCAGATGGAGATGTAATCAAGCTCATTTACAATGCGCCACAATTTTCATTTCTCATGTTGCTAAATCTCGGTCTGCAATTTCTGAATGATACAGACTGATAAAATTGGCCCTCCCAGTTTATATTTCTCACCAAGAATAACGAAACAAAATTCCTCCCTTGCTTCTTACAAAGATAGAAGTGTATATTCATAACAGGACTAACACACTGAGACGCCGAGCACTGCAATAGCAGTTCTAAACCATTTACTTTTAAGCCCTCGGAGCTAGGACAGGCACTTAAATCACCACATCCTTGGTGCAAGACTTGTGCAACACATTCCCACGTGATTTGTGCCGACTGGCACAGCAGAACTCATAACCTGACAGCCCGAGTAGATGTGGGGTACCTGGTAAGATGCATGCTATTTAATTTAGAAATGGAAAAAGGTTTTAAGTTTCCCCAAAATTTAAACAACTACAAGTTGGGTCAAAAACTCTGAGAACTTCTTTGAAAGCAAAACTTCTCTTCACAATCTATTTTCATTTCTACTTTCACCTGTGCATAAGATCTCTCATATTTTAAATATTTCTTATTAAAAGAACCAAGCAAAATAGCTTTCAAAATGCAGAGTGTGTTGGCATTGCCAAATAAATCTCACGCATTTCACAACTATAGAACACACCACCAAGCAGCTGCATCAATCACAAAGAAGTCGTTAAAACAAAAGCCCCCAGAAATCATAGACCAGTGTCATTAGTATTTACAATAAAGCACTGTTTCCACAAAAGGAAACAAAATTACATACTTCCCACAGCAAGTATAAAGCAAAAACATTGACAACACAAATCAATAGCTGGTGCATTCTTCAAAAGATTGGTACACCTGATTCACTTAAAAACGGCTTCTCAGAATAGGCATGGAAGACATCAAATTCATTATAAGACACTGAACATGGGAAATCTTTCACATTTTCTTACTGCTAGTCTTCTGAAACACAGATGCCAATTAAAGGAGTCAGACTTAAATTTCACCCCAGCTTGCAAGCTCCTCTTGAGTTCAAAGAGATCCCTTTCTACCTCATAATCCAAAAGATAACATGAAGAAATCCACTGCTGAAAAACTCCAGTCACCAATAGCAAGTCACACATTGTAATTCCCCTCATCACCCATCTCAAGGCACTTTCAGCTTAGTTCCCTTGGCAGATCCTTTTGTCACAGGATACAGGCTACCAGCACTATACAGAGCACCTTCACCCCAAACCACTTACTACTGTGTAAAACCCTTGGAGACAGCTTTATTAAATTAATTCTGATGAAACCAGTAAATTATCAATTACCCTGAATGCTCACTGAAAGCATGCCTTTTCTTCCAGAGACTACTATCTAACATTGCTTAATGACTTCGTAGTTTTTCAAAGATACTTTGGTTAGGGTTAGCAAATATACTAAGAAAAGTCTCTTCCACATGAGCATTTTTAATGTATTCATTTATCTCTAATCTCCCAATTTTAAGAAACTTGTTGCATCACAAGTAGTTAAAAAGAAAACCATAAAAATGTTTCCATCCAGTATTCTGACAACGCAATACAGCTGTGAGAATTAAAATAAAAAAAGCTGAAAGTAGAGAATCTTGAAAGGAAAGCAGAACACATTGCCCTGTCTATTTGAGCTTTTTCCTCCCACTCACACTGACACCCATATACACCACACCAGACCTGTGTGTGACAAAGGCATCTACCCCTGTGAACCTAGCCCGAGGCCATCAAAGTCAACTTTCATAAGCTATTAAGAGTCATTAGAAAAGTTTTGTACTATTGACATAGCGAAACAGCCAAACACTGAATACTCTCTCTGAGGCTGCTAGCTCTTTAAACAAATGCTCCATAGTTGTTCAGTTTTTCCTGCGGTACAGTTTCTCGGAAAGTTTTACCGGCACAGATATATCAACTAAAAGAGTAAAGAAAAATAAGCCATGTACTAAGCATCACAGCTACTTCAGCAATATAATAATTACAAAAGAGCAAGGCACCTTCGATAGCTTTGCTTGTGGTGTTTGTGGAGCTGCTACAGCAGTGCCAGCAGAAACACTCCTGGCAGAACACACTGCAAATTCATCTGGAGTCTATACCAATGTGTTTCCTTACATTGTGAACTCATTACCCCTTTCTAATAGCCGGACCACACTAAGAACATACAGCCCTTGAGGTAACATAATTGGAACTTCTTATTCAGACAGCAGAGGTTATGCCTTCAGATCCAGATATCCTCAGCTTGATCACCACTATCAAAGAAACAGATACAAGCACCATATTACACTGAGATACACTCAACATGAGATAGTTTGTTGATTTTTTTTTTAAGGAACAGCAACATTTTTCTCAGCTTGTTGCAAAACGAAAGAAAAAACAAACACATTTAAGGTTACTAGAGTTCAGGGGAGAAAAGGCAAGGCTTTACTTTCTGTGTTCAATCCCACCATGTTTCCAACCAGTTCACGTGTCAGCACAAGAGCCACTTCTCCAGCAGCTCCATTTCACTCCCCCCACGAGCCCAGTCAGATCTCCATGAAGGATTCACCATCAATCTCACACCTGCCTCTGCAGCAGTATCAGCTGAACATCCTCCCTCTCAGCTTCACCCCGCTCAGCCCTGCTTTGAGAGAGCCAAATCCTCACAGGCTGTTTGCGATGGTCCCAGAGCTCATCATCTCCCCATGGACATGGTGTCCTGTAATTTACGGGACCACACTGCAAACTCCATCAGGGAGTCTCTGCATGATCCTTTTTTTCTAGCTGGATAAGTTTGCCGATCTGCTCCATACCTGGCACCACCAAAAGCTGTGCCAGCGACCCTGCAAGTCACAGAACTCCCCAAGCCACCATTACTGCCACAGATTAGGTACAGCTGAACTATGGCCTCAGGTGGCTTTCAGTTTACTGAATCTTTTAAAGAAGAGCAGAAGAAACTCTTTAAAATAAAAAAAAAAAAATTAATAATAGTAACAATAATGATACTGTGCTGGCTGGGGCAAAGTCACTTTAATTCATTTTTGACACCTGGTGTCAAGCCAAGGCTCACTAGAAACAGTCTTGTTTCTTTGAAGCAGAGCAGCATGCTAATTTGTGCTGGCAGCTCACTACAATTTTTGAACTTCAGAAATGAAGGCAACTGTTTAAAATCACAATTTTGAAAATCACAGAATCAAAGAGATCACAAGAAGTGCAGTCAGTATAGCATTTAATCCTAGTTACTACCCAAACTTTTTTTCTTTTTTTTTTTTACTATCAACACTCTGCAGCATATTCTAGTATTAAATGGGATTGCAGAACAGGCTTTACCATGAAATCAGAGAAGTGGGGAGAGCAGCCTGAAGGTTCTTCATTAGCATTATCTCTATGTGTAGCTCACTGGCAAAAAAATAAGGAAGACTCCTCTGTGGCATTCTATTCAAATGGATGAGCCATATTTAAATGGGTAAGGGAGACATTTCTGATGCAGACTTCACAGCAGGTCCACAGCATCACTTTCATTAAACACTCAGAACCTCCCAGTTAAAGAGCCCTTTGCCATACAAAACTGAAAAAGATGTGCACTTTGCATCTCCTGAATTATACGAAGGGCCTGAGTGAAGACTCCAAGGGCTCTCAAGTTAATATCACACTTTCCATACGAAGGCAAAAAGTCCTGAACAGTATTGAGTAAAAACAGAGCTTGGCCTAAATTTTATGCGAACAAGAAGAGGAAACCGGCAACTTAATTACAACCTACAGTTACACCGCTGTTTCTAATGGTTGCATCTCAGAACTAATCCCCAAAACTCCCTCCTGCACCCAGACCTCAACCGCCCTATTTAAAGACGAGGGAACAATAAACACTGATGAGCAAAGAGGGTCGAGGGAAGGAAGAAAACGATTACAAAGCCTGCAAAACAATGCTTAGAAAATGAGAGTTGAATACAGTTTTTCGGCAAGGCTCGAAGCTTTGTTCCACCCCGGGACCCCCTGTCCGCCTTCACCTCCTCCCCCCGGGCCACCTCAGCCCCCCGGGGGACGGACACTTGTGCTGCACACAGAGCTCCCTCCTGCTTCCCCCCGCAGGGCACTCCAAAGAGCAAGCCCCCTTCCCCTCCCGCACAAACGGGCTCTCCCCACATTGCAACGCGCTGCCCTCCCCGTGCATAGAGGTTACATCCCCCCAAGTGCAAACAGGACACCCCCGCTGCAAACACCGCTCCCTTCGCCCGTCCTCTGGGCAGAACGGCAGCCCCCTCTCCGCCGCCCCGCACCGCTCAGACGGCGGCCCCGCTCCCACACCCCGGCCGGCCCGCAACCCGCAGCCGCACAGGCCCCGCAGGACACGGGACCCCCGGTCTCTCCGGGACACCGAGCGAGGCAGAATCGAGGAGCGCCCCCCGCGTAGTCCTCTCACCTGCGGGCCGCGGCTGCCCGCCCGGCGCCGGCCGCGGGCCCCGCTCCGGAGCGCTCCCAAAGTCCCGAGCGCGGTCCCCCCCCGCGCGCCCGCCCGCCCGCCGCGGCCTGGCCCCACCTCCGGCACCTCGCGTCACGGCCCGCGCCAACATGGCGGCCTCCGGCCTGTGCGCATGCGTCAAGGGGGAGCGGCGGGGAGGGGTAGGCGGAGCTAGAGAGGAGGCGGGGAGGGGGCGGGGAGACCATGGGAGGGGGCGGGGTTATATGAAAGAGGCGTGGCCTCGGTGCCCTCGGAGGCGCGCGAGGGGCGAAGTGCATGGATGGATGGATGGGTGGATGGATGGATGGGTGGATGGATGGGTGGATGGATGGATGGATGGATGGATGGATGGATGGATGGATGGATGGATGGATGGGTGGGTGGGTGGGTGGATGGATGGATGAAGAGGTGGGTAGATGGGTGGATGTGTGGGTGGGTGGAGGGGCCAGGGTACACAAGGGCAGGAGCTCTGCCAGCAGGGGCTGTGTGCAGGAGCACAATGTGTCAGGAGAGCTGCTGGAAGAGCAGGGAGGACACAGCAAGAGGTAGCAACAGTCCTTGGTGACTTAGCCAATGCAAGTCATAAATGTACAAAAACATGTCCTAGTGTTCTCCAGGGGATTAATTTGGGACCAGCAATGTTAGCAAGTGAAAGCCAACCCCAGGTTGATCTCCTAACCATAGCGTTTACTGCTGGAAAGCTCAGAATCGCTTCCCCCACTGCTGTAACACTGCAGGACAGTAACCCTGAAGTTTCTTCATAGTCCTCTTCTCTCTTTCATGTGGCTTCAACTCGTATTTGGGAACTGTTGTTCTTCTGCCATTCTGCCTGTATTGTTTCCTGTAAACATAGCTTTAATTACTCAACTCCCAACATTCAGCAAATTTTTGACTGTAGGTAATCCTCGGGTAAATAACACCTTAGTTAAACCCAGTCAACTCTAATGAAGTTATAGGAATTTCAGCAATGCAATTCAGGGCAGAACTCAATGCAAAACTAATTATGAAACCATAGGTAGCCTTCCAGCCAAGACTGCTACCGTGTCCTCACAGCAGCTCTGTTATTTCAGCTTAGTAAATGCCCTTGGCTCTAAAGATGCCAGCTTTAACCCTAAAGGAAAAGTTAAAGAACCTTTGAAACCATACCACACCATTTTAGAGCTGCATATCTCCAACACTGCTGGCTTTTAAAGCTGTCTTTAATCTAGAAATTTTTTAAATTGGCTTATCAAAGCCTGTGCATCGTCTGTCTCAGAGCCAAAGAGATTCTGGTTAAGTAACTCTAACAGATTTTGCTATGGGCAGTTTCAGGTTCACTTCTGTTCTCTTCACATCCTTGAAGCAACTGAAGCAAATTCAGGCACAGAGAACTAACTCATCACTACACTCAAGCTGACAAGAAATCCCATATCTCATTTGCAGAAGAAAGCATTTCTGTGTGTATTTTTCCTACTTCTGTCCTTAAAAACGACCTCTTGCATAAGCCAGTGCCAGTCTTGACCTATCTTTACAAAGCTTCGGGAGGAACACATCTCCACTGAGAAGGGATATGGACATAGCAACACACTCGATATTTAACAAATGTTCCCAAACAGAACAACTTGAGTCTTGGAATGTGCTCACTCACAATGCTTTACAAAAAGCAGGTTGTAAAAGTGAGGTCTTCACTTTTTTACTTGTTTATTTCCATTAGAAAGGAAGTGAAATTTGCCATTTAGACTGAAATTATAAAACACATAACCCCCTAGATACAATGCTCTTGCAGCTCTTTTAACTCCTAAGGCAAGATAATGTCTTGAATGTACATTTAACATGGGATCTTTTTCCAAGTTTCAAACTGATGCCCCACTTCTAACCACACAGAAACTTTCTGACTCTCTTTGCTTACTTACATAGTAGAAAGTATTTTTTCTTACAACCCAATTCCACCTCATTTCACAGTTGAATATACCCACTTTTTTTGCTAAGGACTTGGCAAGTAAATCAGGTGCTAACAGTGCTTCAGTGTTCTTATGATTCCACCTTTAAAAACAGACAGGTTTTCCCAAGCTTTATCTGGAGGTTCTCAGGACCAAAACCCATGGATGTGCCTCTGGGAGCCCGAGGAGATGACAGCCCAGCAGGGCTGGGAAAAGCTGGAAAGCTCTGTTCAGCCAACCTAGATCTTGCCACGAAGAATTTCTTATTGAAAATACATGTATTAGGCTACTCAAATATTATTTTATTATTAATAAAATTGTTCTAAGCCTACGTTTCTACACAGCTTTGATATTTGTTACGTTCTTTGCAATAAATTTGCCTTAAATTTACTGTAGACTCTCTGAGAGACATCTCACAGCATAATCATGGCATGAGACAAATATACAAAATTACCAATATAAAGCAATTTACAAGGCAAGTTCTTTATACATAAATTTACCAGTAGACTGTAATCACAAATATTTCCTATTAAAGTCTACTTATAGCATAGTTCCTTTCAAAACATCATGTTAAGTATTTATGCCCACAAATATGACGTTTGATATCTATATTGAACATAGTTTGCTGTGGCAATATATGTTCTCAGCATCTAATAGCAATATAAAGAATGAAAAAAATTACCAGTTCAGACAGAGCATGTTTATATTCACCTCACAATCATTTTCCATGGATATTACAGATTATATAGAGAGAAGAACATCCATTAAGCAACAGTATTTCCTGTTCCGAAATTTTACAACTTGATTTTACCTAGTAATAAAAAGAAAAAATAACACATACCCACCACCACCTGAGCTAAAAACATTTCACTCAACATTTGTCATAGATTACAACAGAATCTATTATGAAGCCAAACACAGAACTTGGGTAGAAGAGGAACCAGGCTCTATTAAGCTTCAATTGCTTGTGACGAGGTAGATTCACTATTTGCACTTTTGCTGTCACTGCTGACTTAATTTGAGCACGTGAGGAGTTGCAGTGGGAGTGCCCATAAATGTGTATTTACAGCAGTATTTCTGCAGCTATTTCAACTTGCATCGCCTGCCAAAGTGAACTGTACCATCCATGACCCCTTCTCCAAGTGCAGTGCTGCAGATGCATTTATCTGCTTCCAACTCTTGAAGCATCCTCTTATGCTGCATGAGCAGCTTTAATTTCCTCTTACCTTTTGCATGCTGCAGTTGAGAAAACAGTTACTTTCAGGATTTATATTTTCTCTATACTGAAAATGTTCTCTGTCAGATAGACCTGCATATTCATGCCACAATAACAGCCTCACAGAAGTAAAATCATTCTAAAGCGAGAGGTAAGCTGCATATTTGTCAAGCAGTAAATACTGACAATATTTTGTGATAAAAAATCATACATTTTAAGTATTTTTAAAGCCCTCAACTTGCCCCCTCACCCACATCTATAGACAACTTGATTTCAGGGATACACAGTGCATTTCAAAGTTTGCTGATGACTCTGGTTCCGGCTAATGCACAACAAATCCAATGGAGATAATTTTTCCAAGTCATTTTATTAAGCTGGAGTAAAAAATAACATCTGCTCTGTGCAGGCAGCCGATTCGCAACTGTTCCCGCAGGCTGGCATCCCATCCTGAAGACCAGGATGCGCGGACAGAAGCTGCTCGGCAGCCAACCATCTGGAGTGGCTCCATCACTATTATTCCAGCCTCCAAGAGGGAGAAAGGAATTTGAGCAGCAATAAATTGTGTTTGCTGAGGCTATTGGAGTCTCATTTAAAAAAATCTTATGAGAGTGATGCATACCTATGTCCTTTTCTTGCTTTTTTCCCACAGTATGAATTGGAAATTTCCCCAAGGAGGTTACAGAAATAAAAATCCCTAGAGAGAGGTTCACTGTCCCAGCCGAGCTCTGCTGTTCTACCACATTGCCCTGTTCCATCTCTTTTTCCAGAAGCACCATCTCCCTGCTCAGAGCTGCAAGCACTGGACACCTTTGTTGCCCACAGTGGAAAATGGAAACGTCAACTCCCAGCCTCCTGCTTTAGGGCAGAGAAATAGGTATTATCTTCCATATCACCCTAGTGCTGGTAGGGTCAGAGCCAGCTGAAGCTCACTGAGCCACGGTCATGCCTGCCTAGACAGCTGAAGGCAGCCCTCAAAAGAAAATGACACTAAAATGTTTATTAAAGCTTCATTAAAAAAGATATTTGAAATGTCTCTCCTTGCAGAATCAGTGCCTTCACATTATAAAACAACCAGATATCAGAGTTTTTCCCTATGCTCGGAAGAGGAAATAACTGCCTAGTGTGTGCTGGCACACGTTATCATTTTAAATTATAATTATAATACAGATAGACCCTACAGGTACAAGCCTTGATTTTCAACCTTTTTTCAGCACCCAGTCATTTGCACAAATGTAAAAATGATGGTAAAACACCAACATAATTATTGAATTGATGCTACTTTTAGTATCTTATCTCATTTTGCCCTCCATGTATCCACCCCACATGCAAATCACAATTATTGGGGTTGCAGAGAATCTCAGGCTGTTTTGACAACCTGCCCTTCTCTTCCAGGCAAAAACACAGCAGAAAAAGGAAGAAGTCAGAGTAAACATCACTTCTGTTCTCAGAGAAACATTTCCAATGTAAATGGAGCATCTCACCAGAGAGGTACAGTTGAAATATTAAAATATGTAGGAAGAGGGAATTATTTTGGCCACTGAGCATTAAAATTCATAATATGTGGGGAATAAAAGCAAAAAAACACATCCAGTGTATAATTGATCCAAACCTTGGGAGTTTGCAAAGACAAATGAAATGTGAAAGGGGTGGAAGGAAAGATGGGGAAATCAGAGAAGACAACTGCAGGGAGTACAGTGTGCAACTAACATTCAGACAGAGGGGAGGCCATCCAGTGCAAAAGAGGTTTAAGTGCCTCAGGAATCTGGAGTGGTTGCAAAATTTAACATAGCAACTACAAAGACAGTATCTGACCTAAATAGGCCACTTACATCCTTACATTGGCCAGTGCTACAATAACCTTTCCAGTTTGAGAACATGAAGGACTAAGATAAAAGTAACACTGACATTTTAATCCTATTTTTTTAAACTAATACATTGTAAGATTGCCTTTTAAGAAATACCAGTAGATCTTATCTGCTGTATCATGACAGTTTTTAATAAATGACTGAGTGCATCACTCCCTTCCATCGCCAGAGGTCCATGGCCCAGAGTACAAGTCACTGTAGAGGACACACCAAATGTTTTACCCACTTTGTCTTGCAAATTCTTGTATGATTGCAACATTTACATTTGTAACAAGGACTTCCTCATCTTCAGTTGACTATATTGTTTTGGAAGCCTTCCATGGGCACAAATGCACTGAAAAATAACCACGTTAATCAACTGCAGTCTGCCAGTCCCACCCCCAAGCCTGCCCTTACCTGGAAGGATTTCACACGAAGACAACAAATAGCAGTGAAACTTGTCATTTTCTCCAAACTCGTTTTGGAGTTCATAATGTTTTTTTTCTCCAACTAATCTCAATGAAGCCAAACTTCAGACTTGGAAGAATAGCTATTTTTAAAATAGATTTTTTTCAACACTATTTCTCTACATTGCTCTTTTTTTAAATTTCTTACACATGTTTTGAGACAGTGAGGAGAGAGGTCTGAGTCACAGATTTTCAGAAAGTTCAAAGTATCAGTTATCTATTTGCTTTGGTATTGGTTTTGTGTGGATTGGGGTTTTTTGGTTGGTTGGTTGGTTTTGGTTTTGGTTTTTCTTTTAAAGCCAACTTTGTATCTTCATCGTCTCTTTTTGAAGGTTGGAGTTTTTTTCTGGCTTTTACTGTCTTGGAAAACATAGCCAAATGTAATTATTTTCCACTGTGAGGCAATAAGTGAAGTAGCATAAGTAAGGAAATGCTTCCAACAAACGTTAGAGGAAAAAAGCAAAATGCAATACTTAGCTTCAATTCCATACATTTCCAAAATGCACTACAAAGGGAATTTTAGTACCATTCCCCTCAATCTTTCTTTTTTTTTTTTTTTTTTAATGTCTGTACAGCAGAATGTACCAACATTGAGCTTTGATGTGCTAGCATGGGGATGTTTTGTGATTCATGAAATAATTACATTCTCATTTACCATATACAAGTTCCAACAACCAGCAGTAATGTTGGATTAATCAATGTGTTCTTCAAGTCCTCACTGTTCTCCAACTTTGGGCAATAACTGCAACAATACTTTTTGCACAGAATTACTGGTCACTGCAGATAACTACTTCTATCACTGTAGACTGTTCTCCAGGCTGAACAATTTATCATTGTAAGTGTATATGGTTTTTTTTCCCCAGTGGCAAATGGTACTAATTCCTCTCATATGACTGCAGATCAGATTTAAGAATGTGACAGGAGTTTAAAAAAAATAAATAATAAAAACACCAAAAACCCCACTACTATTTTTTCTCTCAAACTTCAGTAAAATCACCTTGCTTTTGACTACTAAACTAGTGATACAGGTCTTCCTTATCACAAACAGGAAATGGGGAGCTGAACCTTCCTTATCTTGCCAGGAATGCAGCAGGATAAAGAAGATTCCTTTCATCTTCCTGCTGGTTCCCACAGGTGGGGAAGGACAAGGGACAAGTGCCAGCAGAGGAAACTGCCCCAGCCAACACAGTTTAACCAGGATGCCGAAAATGGTGTCTGTGCCAGATGGAGAGTTAATGTATATAATTCCCCATGCAGCAATAGGGAGCGCAGCGGCTTTTGATGAGACAATAAAGCAGTGCATACA
The DNA here is from genome assembly GCF_037038585.1 of Patagioenas fasciata. Lineage (NCBI taxonomy): Eukaryota > Metazoa > Chordata > Aves > Columbiformes > Columbidae > Patagioenas > Patagioenas fasciata. Next base: position 20,298,951 of record NC_092530.1, read on the forward strand.
GCACTGCACAGCTCTTTTGCCAGGGCATATGGCATAATCCATATTTGCACCTGGGAATTTCTTTTCATATAGAAGAAAGCAATGCACCTTAGTTTCCTAATAATTAGCACTAAGGATAGAAAATTCGGAACTCTAACAACCCCTGTATGTCTTAACAAATTATCATTTGTCACTATGGTTTCAAAACAAGATACAAACTTCTATCAGATATTATTTTTACTAATATGAGAAAAGTATTAAAAGCCAGATCTTGCTTGCCTTTTGCAAACACTCATGCTGATCTCTGGAGCGCTGCTCATGTGAAAGGCGTAAGATCTGACTGAAGTTGGTTATGACACAACCTGGCTATGTCCTGGTAGAAGAGTGTCCTGGTTTTGTTAAAAAACAAGTTTCTCTTTTAGTGAATTTGCCTGTCAGCTAAAGCCTTCATATTAGCTGCATTTTCCTGGAGAACCCGACACATGTTTTGGTTAAACCTAGCAATGGAATGCAAACTTATTGATAAGCACGGATGGACATCTCGCGAGAGGGGCAACGAGAAACTGGTGATCGAGAGACTGACCAACGGTGTATAACATTCCATTCACGTGAATACTTCATATAAAAGTGGGAGATCACGAGGATCTCGTCCCTTTTCCCTTTGCCTTTTTCCCTTTTTTCCTCATGGCCGACATTAGGAGAGGACCTTGCTGGTTGTCCCTGTGAACTGAGGCCAGTGAGAGACTGAATCCAGCTCCGGTTGGCTACAGAGTCTAATCCAGGACTTTGGGTGCTGGCTCTGCAGTTGCTGAGACTTACAAGATTGGTTTTGTATATTTTGTATTATTTTCTCTATTCTTATTAGTAGCATTAGTAAAACATCTTTAACTTTTCCAACTCTTCTCTCTCTGTCCTTCTTTCCCTCCCGATCGCCTGTCCTGAGTGGGAAGGGGGGAGAGGGAGGGGCAAAAAGGGGGAAGTGGGGGGGAGAGGAGGTTAACAATACATCTGCCAGGGTTTGATTGTCACCCCGCAATCCCAACCCTCGACAGATAATTGGCGCCCAACGTGGGGCCAAGAGAACGGGGTAAATTTGGAGATTTTTGGCTTTTCTACTGCTCTGACGTACCTTTCAATTTTCTTGGCACGGTGCCAACTCATAGAGTTGTGATACTCGCGCGTCTGTTTGATTCGGATATTATTTAGTCGTGATGATGATCCTGTGTGGTTTGGCGCTGGTTTATTTCGTTATACTGCAGCCGCTAATGTATTTTTACTCGTTTTTGCTTTACCTTGAAAAACCTCCAGGAGAGATTAAAGAGCAGAATGGCTCTATATTTGCTAATTGGTCAAGCGAATCTTTAGAAAGGCTGACTAACAATACTTTTGTGATTTCGCTGGGACAGTTTGCAAATGTGTTAGAGAACTTTGAATATCCTTGGAGCTTTGATAGAACTGTGATGGTGTTATTTGGTTTGCTGAATGTGTGTCAGTTTGTGTTACTGTTAAGAGAAATGAGGTTCAATAGGAGGTTTGCGTCTCTTCTTAGTCCTGAGATTTGCGGTGCGTCTTCGGAAGCTTTAGCAAAAAGCACTCCTAGCCGCTCGAGAAGAGGCAAAACAGCCAAAGCTGCTGCTGCAGCCACTGCCCCCCCAACCGCGGCTTCACAGGCTGAAGCTACAGCTCCTCCGCAGAGCTCCTCTGCCAAGGTCGCTGCAGATAACGTTACTTCTCCAGCCTCAAAGGCTAACAAGGCAGCCCCCCCGTCTTCACACACTGGGCACTGTTGCTGCTGTAACCACAGCAATCACTGTGACAGTCATTCAGACTCTGGAAATGAATCAGATGATGGTGAACCCATATCAGCATCAGTTGCTGGTTGTAAGAAAGTCACTAGAAAGACTACCCGTGCAGCAGGTGATGGCACAGGGCCAACATCAACCCAAGAGGCATCATCATCAGGACAGGGTGGAGATGAAGTGACCACCACTCGGTCCTTTTCTCCAGGTGAGCTGAGAGATCTGCGAAAAGACTTTAGTCGTCGTGAAGGCGAGAATATTTTAACCTGGCTGCTGCGATGCTGGGACAATGGGGCAGAAACAATTGAATTAGAAGGTGGTGAAGCCAGGCAGCTGGGATCTCTGTCAAAAGATTCCACCATTGATAGGGCAATTTCAAGAGAGTCTAATGCCGCTACTCTCTGGACCCGACTCCTGGCAGCTATGAAAGTCAGATTTCCCTACAAGGAAGATTGTATATCCAAGTTAGGGAAATGGAATACTATGGAGAGAGGTATCCAGTTCCTGAGAGAATTAGCTGTGCGAGAGATCATCTATCTAGGGCCAAACAGCCAAGAGGGGACAGACCCAGATAGAATCAATTGTACAAAATCTATGTGGCGCAGATTTGTACAAAGTGCACCACCTGCATATGCTAAGTCATTGGCAGGAATGGTCTGGTCAGCTAGAGGTATACAAGAAATTAATGAAGTGATTGAGCAGCTCCGGTACTTTGAGGACAGCCTTGCTGGTTCTCTACGGGCTTGTGTCTCCGCTGTGGAGAAACTGTGTGAAAAATCTGATGACCGGTTTGAAAAGCTGTTGCAAGAAATCAAAGAGCTCAGAGAAGACTCGTACCGTTCACGACCTGCACAAACCTATGTTTCAGCTGTTAGGAGAAGGCGTTTCCAATCTCGAGAGAGAGGGCAGAGACAGCCCACAAAAAGAGGTTCACTGTGGTTCTTCCTACATGAGCAGGGAGAAAACATGAATAAGTGGCATGGAAGGCCTACCTCAGAACTTCAGGAACGAGTACGTGAGATAAAAGGAAAAACTCCTAGGAAGGTGGCTGCTCCAGTTTACAAAAGGAGCAGAAGAGATTCTGATGCTCTTGAAGGAACCTCTAATTCACACCCAGAGACTGTGCAAAACAGGAATTAGAGGTGCCCTGCCTCCAACCAGGTGGAGGAAAGGGATAACAGAGTTTATTGGACTGTACAAATACTATGGCCTGGTACAACACAACCCCAGGAGTACAAAGCTTTAGTGGACACTGGTGCTCAGTGCACAATAATTCCTTCTAATTATAAAGGAACGCAATCCATCAATATTGTTGGAGTGACTGGGGGATCCCAGGAGCTGACTGTAGTAGAGGCTGAAATGAGCCTAACTGGAAAAAACTGGCAAAAGCATCCCATTGTGACTGGTCCAGATGCTCCGTGCATCCTTGGTATAGACTACCTCAGGAGAGGGTATTTTAAGGACCCAAAAGGGTATAGGTGGGCATTTGGTATAGCAGCTGTGGACACTGAGAAAATTGAACAGCTGTCTGATTTGCCTGGTCTTTCAGATGACCCTTCTGTTGTAGGACTGCTGATGGTTGACGATCAGCAGGTGCCAATTGCTACCACGACGGTGCATCGCCGGCAATATCGCACCAATCGAGACTCTTTGATTCCTATCCAGAAGCTGATCCGTCAATTGGAAAGCCAGGGTGTGATCAGTAAGACTCGCTCACCTTTTAACAGCCCAATCTGGCCAGTGCGTAAGTCTAGTGACGAGTGGAGACTAACTGTAGACTATCGTGGCCTGAATGAAGTTACACCACCACTGAGTGCTGCTGTGCCTGACATGCTAGAACTGCAATTCGAACTGGAGTCAAAGGCAGCCAAGTGGTATGCTACAATTGACATTGCTAATGCATTTTTCTCTATTCCTGTAGCAGCAGAGTGCAGGCCGCAGTTTGCTTTCACCTGGAGGGGCATCCAGTATACATGGAATCGCTTGCCCCAGGGGTGGAAACACAGCCCTACCATCTGCCATGGACTAATCCAGACCACGCTGGAGCAAGGTGAAGCTCCAGAACACTTGCAATATATTGATGACATCATCGTATGGGGCGACACAGCGAAAGAAGTCTTCGAGAAAGGTGAGAGAATAATTCATATTCTTTTGGATGCTGGTTTTGCCATAAAACGAAGTAAGGTCAAGGGACCTGCACGAGAGATCCAGTTTTTAGGAATAAAATGGCAAGATGGCCGTCGTCAGATCCCAATGGATGTGATCAACAAAATTGCAGCAATGTCTCCACCTACTAATAAGAAGGAGACACAGACTTTCTTGGGCGTTGTAGGTTTTTGGAGAATGCATATTCCTGACTACAGCCACATTGTGAGCCCTCTCTATCGAGTGACTCGTAAAAAGAACCAATTTGAGTGGGGCCCTGAACAACGACAAGCCTTTGAACAAATTAAGTGTGAGATAACTCATGCGGTGGCCCTTGGACCAGTCCGAACTGGACTAGATGTTAAAAATGTGCTCTACACCGCAGCCGGAGATAATGGACTTACCTGGAGCCTCTGGCAGAAAGCACCAGGAGAAACCCGAGGTCGACCCTTAGGTTTTTGGAGTCGAGGATACAAAGGATCTGAGGCCAACTATACTCCAACTGAAAAGGAGATACTAGCAGCATATGAAGGAGTTCGAGCTGCTTCAGAAGTGATCGGCACTGAAGCACAGCTCCTCCTGGCACCTCGACTGCCGGTGCTGAACTGGATGTTCAAAGGGACGGTTCCCTCTCCACATCATGCAACCGAAGTTACATGGAGTAAATGGATTGCACTGATCACGCAACGAGCTCGAATTGGAAGTCCCAACCGTCCAGGGATATTAGAAGTTATTACAGACTGGCCAGAAAGCAAAGACTTTGGGATGTCTCCAGATGAGGAGGAAGTAAAACGTGCTGAAGAAGCACCACCATATAATACGCTTTCAGAGACTGATAAGCAGTATGCACTGTTCACAGATGGATCCTGTCGTCTTGTAGGAAAACATCGAAGGTGGAAAGCTGCTGTGTGGAGTCCCACACGACAAGTTACAGAAGCCACTGAAGGACAAGGTGAATCCAGTCAGTTTGCAGAAGTGAAAGCCATCCAGCTGGCTTTGGACATTGCTGAACGAGAGAAGTGGCCAATACTTTACCTCTATACTGACTCATGGATGGTAGCAAATGCCTTGTGGGGGTGGCTACAGCAATGGAAGAAAAGCAACTGGCAGCGCAGAGGTAAACCCATTTGGGCTGCCACACTGTGGCAAGACATTGCTGCTCGGCTAGAGAGCCTGCCTGTGAAAGTTCGTCATGTAGATGCTCATGTGCCTAAAAGTCGAGCAACCGAGGAACATCTAAACAACCAACAAGCGGATCAAGCTGCTAAGATCAAAGTAGCTGAGGTGGACTTGGATTGGCAACATAAAGGTGAACTTTTCCTAGCTCGGTGGGCCCATGATGCTTCAGGGCATCAAGGTAGAGATGCAACATACAAATGGGCTCGTGATCGAGGGGTGGATTTAACTATGGACACTATTTCACAGGTTATTCATGAATGTGAAACTTGCGCCGAAATCAAACAAGCAAAACGGTTAAAACCTGTATGGTATGGGGGGCGATGGTTAAAGTATAAGTATGGAGAAGCTTGGCAGATTGATTATATTACACTTCCACAAACACGTCAAGGTAAACGTTATGTACTTACAATGGTGGAAGCAACCACTGGATGGTTGGAAACATATGCCGTACCTCATGCTACAGCCCGAAATACTATCTTGGGCCTTGAGAAGCAAGTCCTTTGGCGGCACGGTACGCCAGAAAGAATTGAATCAGACAATGGTACTCATTTCAAAAACAGTATTATAGACAACTGGGCCAAAGAACATGGTATTGAGTGGGTATATCATATTCCATATCATGCACCAGCCTCTGGGAAAATTGAAAGGTACAATGGTTTGTTAAAAACTACACTAAAGGCACTTGGTGGTGGAACCTTTAAAAACTGGGATTCACATTTAGCAAAAGCCACTTGGTTGGTCAACACTAGGGGATCAACCAATCGAGCCGGGCCTGCCCAATCAGAAATTCTACGGACTGTAGAAGGAGATAAAGTCCCTGTAGTACACATGAAAAATATCTTAGGAAAGGCAGTCTGGGTTACTCCTGCCTCAGGCAAAGGCAAACCTATTCGTGGGATTGTTTTTGCCCAGGGACCTGGCAGCACCTGGTGGGTGATGCTTAAGGATGGAGAAGTTCGGTGTGTACCTCAAGGGGATTTGATTTTAGGTGAAAATATGCAATGCTGAACTGTATGATGTGAATTGCTGCACTAACAATGTTTAATAAGTGTCTTTCAGATCAAGACAATGGTGATGAAACTAGAGCTAGCTTCTTCGAGTGGCGCCCGACACCTTCTTCGAAGTTGGTGTCCTTAACCCACAAACAGTGGTCATGAGATGCACTTGGACCATTTTTCCTGCCCTGGGAGACTGTTGTGACAAAATGAGCTTAATGAACTTTTCAAAGGATGGTCCACTGATTAATTACTCCTGTGTATATATATGTACATATGTATATATATATATAGTAGTAGTGACTAATTAGATTATATTGATAGATTGTATTGATAAGGTTTAAGTATTCAGTGAATGTCATATTATAAGGGGTGGAATGTCCTGGTTTTGTTAAAAAACAAGTTTCTCTTTTAGTGAATTTGCCTGTCAGCTAAAGCCTTCATATTAGCTGCATTTTCCTGGAGAACCCGACACATGTTTTGGTTAAACCTAGCAATGGAATGCAAACTTATTGATAAGCACGGATGGACATCTCGCGAGAGGGGCAACGAGAAACTGGTGATCGAGAGACTGACCAACGGTGTATAACATTCCATTCACGTGAATACTTCATATAAAAGTGGGAGATCACGAGGATCTCGTCCCTTTTCCCTTTGCCTTTTTCCCTTTTTTCCTCATGGCCGACATTAGGAGAGGACCTTGCTGGTTGTCCCTGTGAACTGAGGCCAGTGAGAGACTGAATCCAGCTCCGGTTGGCTACAGAGTCTAATCCAGGACTTTGGGTGCTGGCTCTGCAGTTGCTGAGACTTACAAGATTGGTTTTGTATATTTTGTATTATTTTCTCTATTCTTATTAGTAGCATTAGTAAAACATCTTTAACTTTTCCAACTCTTCTCTCTCTGTCCTTCTTTCCCTCCCGATCGCCTGTCCTGAGTGGGAAGGGGGGAGAGGGAGGGGCAAAAAGGGGGAAGTGGGGGGGAGAGGAGGTTAACAATACATCTGCCAGGGTTTGATTGTCACCCCGCAATCCCAACCCTCGACAAAGAGTTACCTCTTACCTCCCCTAATTCCACAAAAGCAGTGCAAGCAGCTGTATATTCTTGTTCTCCAAAATGTAACCTGCTAAATGGCCTTTCTACATCAATCAATAGTTCTATCCAAGCAATTTGTCTTTAGGTTCCTTCGCTGTTGAAGATCACAATGAATATAAAAGAAATTATTGATTGCTGTCAGGAAATACATTAACAAATCTGTCTCCAAGCAAGAATAGCTGAATGGTTCCAGGGGGAGCAAATTTAGTAACTGCCAGTGATGTGGAAGTGCTCCATCCATCAGCTGAGCTCACCCAGTAGTAAAGAAGCTTAGCATCCTCTGAGCTGCTCCTAAACCTGGTCAGGGGAGCAACCTGGGACCATCCAGTGGACCTTTCTAGAAACACTGCTTCAAAAAGAAGTTTCAAGTTGCCATGGTAGAAAATGGTATAAATGGTATTAAACATGGTGTCTCATCACGATATTCCTGAACTTCTCTGCAGCATCCAGTCCTCTCTTCAACGAGTCAAAATGAATTAACATAAAGTGAGGGTTTGTTGTGGTTTAACCCGGCAGGCAGCGAGATGCCACAGAGTCATTTGCTCACCACCCCCCCACTGGGAGGGAGGAGAGAATCGGAAAAGATACACACACAAAAAAAGCTGAAACTCATGGGTTAAGATGAAGACAGTTTAATGAGGCAGAAAGGGAACATGATAACAATAATAACAAACTAATAATAATAACAAAACAAGTGATGCATAATGCAATCGCTCACCACCTGCTGACCAGTGCCCAGCCTGTCCCTGAGCAGCAATCGCTGCCCCCAGCCAACTCCTTAAGCTTATATACCGAGCATGATGCCATATGGTATAGAATATCCTAGTTTGGATCAGCTCTCCTCGCTGTGTCCCCTCCCACCTTCTCATGCATCTCCTCACTGGTAGAACATGGGAAGCTGAAAAGTCCTTGGCTTAGTATAAGTACTACCTAGCAAAAACTAAAACATTGATGTATTATCAACATATCATACTAAATCCAAAACACAGCACTACACCAGCTACTAGGAAGAAAATTAACTCTAACCCAGCCAAAACAAGGACAGGGTTTAAATTCCAAGTCATCAGTATTCACAGAGAAATTATAGGTGCTCAGTACCACAATAAATACTGGAGCTGAACCCAGCCAATTGCTTTCGAAACTCCTTATTTACTGCTGGCCACAGCTGCAGGGTTGTGATGTCTGTAAACGTCACTCCTGGATAATGGAACGTGGATCACACTGAAAGTCTGTCCATAGGGTACAGAGGCAAACCCACACACAAAACAGTGAAATGCAGCATCAAGAGTAAAATAGATGTATAAGATAACTGGGTCAGTGAAGCTGCACTTCATTTGGTTCAGCATGTCATTGGAAATAATTTCCATTAAACTATAGAGCAAGCATTTGAAAAATATCCTTAAAAAGCTCCTGGAGGTAGTTGCGAGTGCCTGATGAGCAAGCACGACAAGTGCTCCTCTTTGTGCCATTAAAACCAGAGGCACAGAAGCAAGCCATGATTGTCTTTTCTCCAGTATTTTGTTGTCTGGGCTCTGTGACCGTGTTTTTTATGCGAATACTGCAGGCTTTACAAGACAGATACTCCATTTTCTCTCAGATGCTCTGGATGTCTGCTGTCTAGCAATCCCTGCAGCGCCAGGGAAGGATCCTTAGGGAAGCTCTAATCCAGGTGGCTGAGCAGAGAGGGGAAAAGAAAATTTGTTCTACATTTCCCTTCAAGAGCAGAGGTCGTAACGTTCTCAGTCCACAGGCTCTGCCGTGCAGGCAGCCCTGCCTAGTTCATGCTTAAGGATGCGGCTACTGGTCCTTTGCCATTTCATATCCAAGCAGGATTCCTTTATGTCACCAGAGCCTTCCTGAGGATGTCATCCACCCTGTTATGTCTGAGTGTATTGTATCACACCCATTTAATCCCAGACCTCTGCCTCCCATCCCTTCTTGGCACACTTGCCTTTATCCAGATGAGGGGCTCTTGCTGTTCCTTACCACCCGCACGCCCTGGGCTCACCAGCAGCAATCAATTTCCCTTGCACAGGCAGATATGCACCCAGGGGGGCATAAGTCACCGCTGTGTGCAGTTTCCAGCCTGCTGGGATGCTCAGAGTCACACTGGGTCATGTAGGGTTGCCTGAAAATGTTCATTACTTTATTCCTTTTTTTTTTTTTTTTATTTAGGGAGGAATTTAGAGCATCTTTTAAAAATATTTTTAATATACATGCTATCTTTTTTACATCAAACTCCATTTCCTGGACAGCCCGTGTGTCCCGGTGGGGTAACATGCCTTCTCTGTGACTTCTTCTGGCAGAGATTCAGTTTACTCAAAAATGAAATGAATATTCTCATTGAACGAGAAAAATGTGTCTGTTCTCAAGAGCTATTGAGTCTCAAGGCATCATTGCTGAGCTGCTTAACCCACTTTTCAGTCTCCTTTCACAAACCATTTGCACATGGTGCCTCAGAGGCGATTCCCAAAGGCCCTTGGCTTTTCAGGAGAAAAAAAGACACTGAGGTAATTCCAGTGATTACTTTTTTTTGCTTGTCTATCGACTTGATGTTAAAAACACACATTTCTGGCAGCAGAAACTTTCACTGATCCTGCCATATTATTGGCAAGGAAGCCTGAATAAAAGAAATCACTGCTCCTGCCTCGCTGCATCCCTCCTATTTGTCCGTGGTACTGCTTATGCTCAGAAACGCAGGCAGGTGTCCTGGGTGCTGCCTTGCTTATTGCTATGCAGCTCCTGAGGGGCACTGAGGAATCACATTTTAATACAACACATGTGAATTTTCACTGAACTGTGTAGCCTGCAGCTAAGTGGAAAGACATTGACATCAAACTTCAGTGTTTCACTGTATAGCTGATGTTCCACTGTACCTCTGAAATAATTGATCGTATATGTATGTGTATATATTGTCTCTTTCTTCACCCGTGGCTCTGCAAGCCCCTGCCAGCCGCCTGCTACAACTTCCCAGGCAGGTCAGAGACATGGACTGTGTCCCAGTGACACTCACTCAAATGACTGCCTGATGCTGGCAGTGCTGGACCACATGTATTTTCTACGTAAACTATATTTTAATGACGACTGCTGTAAGGACAAGGTTTTACAGATAAACTCTGAGAATAAAGAGGGATTGTGACAACGTAACCTGATTTTAAATGGAAGACACCTGTCTCAGGATGTTGTCTAAATGAGCAGCAACCTCTAGATGCATGAGATTAGGCACTTCAGCTCACTGCTTTTGCTTCAGAAGAGAAAGATCAAAAACATGCTGCTTTTTTTTTTTTAGCTAAAGAAGTCTAAGAAATCATTTCTCCCCCATCTCTTCCAAAACTAAAAGCCTCCACCAGTGTAGAGTCCCTGCTTGGCCAAGGCAGGACAGAATTCACCATTGCTCCAGGGGTAGGGGCCTGGCCAGCCAGAGGGGCTGTGTGTCATCAATCCCACTGCAAAGTGTCAGCAGTAAAGCTTTTTCCAGGAGCCACAGCCCTCCATTCCCTTCTCCGTGCTGCAGATGGGAGGCAGTCTCTGGGCTGGCACCTCCGAGGCAGCGGCGAGCACAGACCACAGACAGACGCATATACGCGCTGTGGTTGCAGAAGGCTCCTGCAGAAACCAAGCTAAAAAATAAATATTATATAAGCTGAAAAGCATAATACATAAATAGTACAGACCACTTCAAAAAATATGAGTCACTGTGCACTTTGTAGTTCCCCAAATCAATTGCTCTTCTGATACGATTCAGTGGCAGCTGCAAATTTATTTGATTTGACTATATGTTGTCCCACTTTATTCATCCTGCCTGGGTTTTGCAGCACGACTTCATCCTGGTGTTGCAAAATGCAAAGTAAGTGTCAGAAACAAGAAGGTATTAGATACATTAATCCCCATGCCTGGAGTTTTGGGGCACACAGGACCCCAGAGATGAGAGCAGCTGGGACACCCGGTCCCCAGAACATCCCTGACAGCTTGTTGATGTAGTAGAGGTGCCAGTCATGCGGACCGTGGTGATCAGTGGGTGCTCTGGCCCCTCCCTTAATATAACTTTCTGTTTCAGCACTGTACCCACTCTGCTTCTTTTCTAGGCATGATTTAGTTCTGACTGCAAGTAGTATTGTTCTCATTTACTCCGCGTGTAGCACGAACATGGAAAATGTGCAGAGGAAGGTTGTAAAAGTTGCTGTTTTAGCTGGAACTCAATGAAAGAATGAGAAAAACCACAATTAGAAACACAGAGCAGCTATAAATGAGTAGACACACCCTTGCAAGAGTGAAGATCCAATAAATATTTGAATATACCGACCTCTGAAATCAAGATGCTAAAAGTAGTCTCTAGCTTTTGTTTTTCAAAAGGAGAGTATCCTGTTGCCAGAAGAGATTTCTCTAGTATTTGAGGGAAGTTGATGTGAACCTGTTGCTTGCCAGGAGCAACGCAAGACATTTGGGGCTTGCTGAAGCTGCTTCCCACAAGGTGTAATTGCAGTGTCCATGCCACATCCATCCCCACTCCATCCCTGTCCCTGTGAGCCTCACCGGCAGTCAAGAGTCTCCCTCCTGCACTCCCAGCCACTCGCCAGGGCTGGCGAGGAGGAAGAGGAGGAAGGGCTCTGGCAGCTCTACTCACTGCAGCAGCAGCTTCTGGCAGGAACTGTCAAATTTTCCCTGTGGAAAAGGCTGAATTCTTTTTCTCAAAGCTTTGAAACCACCTGCAGAGCAGGAATGTCCCCCTCTGGCCAGTCCTTGTTTATGTTACTTGTCCACAAGAAATTGCGAGCACAGGTGCAACATCACAGTGCAACGCAGCTGCCTGTGTTGCACAGAATCATAGAATAGTTTGGGTTGGAAGGGACCTTTAAAGGTCATCTAGTTCAACCGCCCCTGCCATGAACTGGCACATCTTCACCCAAATCAGGTTGCTCAGAGCCCCATCCAGCCTGGCCTTGAATGTTTCCAGGGAAGGGGCATCTACCATGCAATGCATCACTCGTGCTCCGTAGCAACTGACCTTTTTATTTTCCAGGCAGTTTAACTGCCCTAACATCATCAGTTAACCCCAGAGCACTTCTTTTCCACTTGCATTTGAAGACTGTTGCTGCTATTTCAGGTCTGGTGTGGGCTGTATGTGCAAAAGTGTGTTCATTCTTCAGGCTCCATAAATGTCACAGAAGAAATTGTGTCTTCATGAAACTCGTCCCAGTTTCATTCTCAAACCACCACAGCTCCCGGAGTGCCACTGCTAAGCATTTTCTAGTCACTTTTCTGTTTTTCCTTTTTTTTTGGGGGGGGGGATTCTTGTGTTAAAGTCGTAACAGTATAAAAAAGCAACTTTACATTAAAGAGCAAAACTTCCTTAACATGTCCTGCTCCATCATTGGAAGAGGAACCATTTTCCCAGGGATCATATCCAACAGCCTCCACAAAGATACTTCATAATTCATTTTGTGTATTTTATGAGTCAATGTGCATGGAAGAGATGAACAAACAAGGGTCCACATGCCAATTCCTTGAAACACCTGTGATGTAGAATATAAATATTTTTTATGTAAAAGGAAAAAATCATACTCCTAAGAAATGAAAGGTCACCGAGGAGCCTTGCACCACAGCAGCAGCAGCTGGTTCATGGCTGGCTCTGCTCCTTGAGGCACTGAGGAGGGATTTAAGCCCTTCTGCCACTTCCAGCCAGTGGCATTGGGGTAGAAATTGTCCATCCTCCTGGGGCAGCACTTGCATGCTGGCTCGAGCTTGGTCCCCCACCTCTTGGGCGCTTGCAGGGCACTGTGAGCAGTGACAGCAGATGAGTCCCTGATGTTATCCCAGCTCACTCCAGCTCCGTGGAGGGGCCCTGGCACAGAGCATCCTTCAGAGGGACATGCAGGTCTGAGAAAAGGAGAGCAGGGACAGGTTCCACTGAGATCTGGTTACCTGTGGCTGCTGGGTCACCATCGAGAAACTTTACAGACTATCCTGCGGCTCTTACCAGTCATCATTCTTGCTGTTCCTGCTTCTGTAGTAGCCTTGACCTGTAAAAGGGCATTTAAAAATTATTTCTACAAAAGCTTTTTACTTTCTAAGCCACAGCTTCAGCTTTTAGGAAAATGCTGTCAAACAGGAATTCCTTGCATTTTTTTTTTAAGAAAATGGAGATTTTCTTTAAAATCTCTGTGCATAGTCCAACAAATAGGACAGACATGGCCAACAGAAGCAGAAAGAAAGCTCCATGGAGGTAAACACAGGCAGAATCATGAGCACGGTGTCGCAGCCTCAAGCTTCTGCTCTGAAATATGCCTTGGCCTCACCGAAACGTGCTGCTGCCACCTCTGTCCTGCTTGTCACAGGCACGGTTATGCCAGTGGCCATGGGCATTAATGTCCTCCGCCGCTGCAGTCACCCAGCAGTGCTGAGCTGCATCCATACTGTTTTATTGGCATTAATTTGAAGTACTTCTTGCAACTCTCACTTCCTCGCATCTCTCCATTCAAAGCGGTTGCCCTGCTTCGAGGAGGGTGGGGCATGGCTGGGTTTGGGCTCTGCCGCTTTGGGCATCTGCCTGGGGTTGATGGGGAGTGCAGGGAGGAGCGGTCCCTTTTCACCTGCCCATCAGCCTTGCATTGACATTCATTTGAACATACACATACCATCACAGAATGTTATTGTATTTACAAGCACGAATGAATGTCATCAGTTCTGCTTATTATTTCAAGGGGGGGTTGCTTGCTTAATGCTCCATAGTTATTGTCTCTGCTGCAGAAGAGACAAAGCTACTGCTCTGTTCTCAGTCACAGCTATTTATATCTTGTAATAACACTCCTCAGGATACAAGGAAAAGCATGAAACCAATAGTGTAAAATTAGGACAAAGACACAATCTCCAGGGCCTTTCTGCTCAAAACCTGTCACTGACATTACCACCCTGCTTTTGTTTTCTCTGTCGGATTGCTCCCCTGCTACCTCTCAGGTAGAAGCTCTTTAGTCTTGTTTATTTAAGCTTAATTCAAAGCAAAAAGACTCTGTGTCTTTGGGGAGATCAGTCCCACATTCAGCATTAGATGTGCTGACACCTCCAAAAAGCCAGGTACAACAAACCTTTTGAAAGCCTCTAAATGCTGGGAAAATTCGAGGTAGCAGTTGCCAGCACTGGTCAGATAACAGCCCAGCCCTGCTGTGTGCAGCTGCTCTGTGTGGGACATGTCTGAGCCTGCTGGTCACTGTGAAGCCACTTGCTGGGGAGACATTCCCAAGGGAATGAAGGGAGAACAGACCTGTGGCAATCCAGCCACACTTGAGCACTTGGCAGGTACATTTTGTGTCTTTATAATGCTTCCTCTAACTTTAAAATCACCTCTTGTCTTTTCAGGGATTTGTTGAGATACTGCTTTGCTGGCCCCAGGATGTTTTTCCCTTAACGATTCCCTAAGGAGAAATTGGCTGACAAAAATAAGTACTTAGTGATTCTTTCGAAATCACATGTGGATGCTATTCCCTTAAATCTCTGCTGCCAAAATATATATATATTTGTAGCATATATGTATAGTTCCTTGTGCCAACTTGTATTTGGATGATTTTGCAATTGTTTCCCTTGCTATTAAGCCCATCTGCTAAAGTTCCACAAACACAACATCAGAGGTCCAACTCCTCCAAAAAAATTTCTGTTTAAAAGTGACTCGTAACCAGATGTGCCAGTGTTACATGCATTTAGTGCTATTTTTATCCCTCCGCATTTTCTTCAATGATTAAAGCTTTTATCATGTAACCAGTACTTTGAAACGGCTGCTCAAGTTGGACACTGCAGTTCAGTGTTCCCTCCCACTTTAATGTCTCCCTGATTGCACAGAGATGATGCCAAAAACATGCTTTGAGCAGAGCCACAATGCTGCCTTTTCTGGGTTTTGGCTTTAGAGGTGTCTCCGCTGGATCGGAATGAGCTGTCTGGGATGTCCTTCCAGATCTCTCTGGGGCTGAAGGAAGCCAGCTCAGACCAGGAGTTACCGGGATGTTCCCAGCCCACATCCACATCATGTCTGCCCACCAGTTGTGGCCCCAACATCACTCACCATTGGTGTGTGCCAGCCAAACAGCTCCACAGCTGCCAGCTGGGAAAGTCGATCTCAGCTCTTTCGCCCTCCCCATGATTTTTTTTCTTCCATAACATATGCGAAAGGTGGTTGAAATTGTACATAGTTTCAAAAAAAAAAAATCAATTACTTGAAAACGGTATCAGAAAAAAGTCAGTTTAACAAAAAAAAAAAAAAGCAAACACACACAAAAACCCAAACAGCTATTTTATTACTTTATTATATTACTGTTTTTTGGAGGGGAATAAAAGAAAGAAAAAGAAAAAGAAAAAAAGAAAAAGAAAAAGAAAAAGAAAAAGAAAAAGAAAAAGAAAAAGAAAAAGAAAAAGAAAAAGAAAAAGAAAAAGAAAAAGAAAAAGAAAAAGAAAAAGAAAAAGAAAAAGAAAAAGAAAAAGAAAAAGAACCCCCAAACAGTCTATTTCAAACCCCGATGCTTGTCACTGAGAAGCCAGAAGCAGAGCTGTGTGTGTGTCCCTGTGCGCTGTCCCATGTCCACACAGAGCAGACCTGGGGCTGCCGTGCTGGGGCAGATGCGCTGCTCCTGAAGCCACCTGCACCTACGTGGTTTCTCTCATCAGCTTGGAGCTGCTGACTCAGCACCCAGCTGCAGGAGGGGGTGCATTGGATCTAGATAACAGATATGCCTTGTTCAACAAACATTTGACTAGAATGCAGATAGCATAATCAAGATACCCATCTGCTTCAGAAAAGCCTTCTGAGGAGTGAAGTTACACCCTTGCTATGTCATATATCCAATTATAATTCAGCTCCCCCCACACTCCCACCCTCGGGTATTAGCATAGAAGCTAATCAGTATGTAAACTGCTGAATGTGTGGGAAATTGTCTTTTATCAGCACCAGCATTACCCCTGGGAATGGGAGGGTTCAGGCATCAGTATGCAAGGTCCCCCCTGAAGCAATGCCGCCTGCTGCCCTTGGCTGTGGAGTGTTTCAGTGCTTGGGGAAAGGAGCTCAGCCCAGGGTTTTTCCTCCCCCAAGCCCCATGGGATGGATGGCACAGACCCCTGACACGGCTGTGGTCTAAGGCCAAGTCTGCTCTTCGCTGTGGGTGGGAAAAAAGGTGTAAGGGCTGGTGGTGGTGTCTGAGAACCCCTCTGGGGCCTTGCAGACGACAATGCGAGGATGCCCAGGGGGCAAAACTGGGAGGAAGGCTTTAGTGCCCAGGGCTGACCTGTTCCTGGCACACACCAGCCACCCGCAAAGGGCAGTTTCATTCATCTTGGCCACCCTGGCAGTATCTGTAATCCCCATGGTGAGCACTGGAGCAAGCTGTTGCTCTCTAGATGAAGATGAGTCACTCCCCTCCAGAGCAGCAGCTTCCAGATGTGAGGCAGGCAAGGACTTTCTTCTTTTTTTCAATCTTGATTTTTTGCTTGATCTTGAAAGCTGCAATCAAGACAGCAGAGAACAAATCCGTGTGCAAGTGAGAAGGTGGTGTATCTTCACTCTGAGCAAGGCCTGGGAAGCCACTGTGTCTGCACATTGCCAGCAGGACTCAGCACTGGATTTTTTAGTTCAAGTTTCTTAGGAGATGATGTGGTATCTACTAACGCAGTGTTTTCCACAGAAATATTTCGGTTGTGCTAAAACACTTCTTTCCCACTAAGAAATTAAATAATTCATTTTAAGCCAAGTCTTCAAGGGTTGATGCCTGTCATACTTCAGTATGAAATCAAATACCTTCTCCAACCTCCCTCTGGCTGAGCCATCAGCATGTCAAGACAAGGGTGGTCCTGATCCCAGGCAGGGGCTGTCTCCCATGAGGAGGATGCAGGCAGGAGGCTCTGAATTGCCTCTCCATGAGCACAAGCAGGTACGTCACACATAATTCTAGAGTGGCCAGTGGCTGAGGCGGTGCCTGGCACCCCGGGACTAGCTGGGAATTGAGTCCTTACGTGATGCTTCCCTGAGCATCGTGGTGGGGCAGACAGCCCCAGCACAGCGCTGAAATGTGCTGACATTTCCAAGTTTACTCTTCTTTTTTTATTATTTATTTAATTTTCCATTTAACAAAGGCATAATATGTGCACAGTGACCTGATCCAGGGCACAACAATATTTCAAGCTGCTGGCCTCCCCCCAGGCCTCTCCCCATCACTGCTGACCTTTGCTGAACAAAGAGCTGCCCAAATGTCACATCCTGTGGCAAGCTCTCAGCTCCCACGAGGCTGCTCAGGCACAAGGTACAAACTGGGGCTGGAGCTTTGCTGATGGATGGTTCAGCTCAGGATATGGCAACAGTAGATAAGATCCAGTGTTGGCTCTCCAGGACATTTGGAAGAGAGTACGGGTACATTTGCACTGTTACATTACAGAAAGTCTGTAGGTCATGTTCCTTGATTCTGCAGATTTGCCTTCATCTTTTCTGCAGCCAGATACAATTTGCACTTTCTTATTGCTGGTGTTGGCCCACAGCAAAGAAGCAGCAAAAGTCACATTAGCATTTTCCCTCAATAGTCTCCTTGCGAGCTGGGACTGTGGTGTTATCTGCATCGGGGCAGCAGTCAGTCCCTGAGCCAGGGCCCTGATGTTCCCTCTGATTAGGACCGTGGTGCTGTAAGAGGAACGTCTGTGCTCAGTGTTCTGCAGCTTCCATGTGCCAGAGAGCCCTGGGGTGGGCATCCAGGCACTGGTTGGTTGCAGAATACTTCAGATTAGTGGGCCCAAAGCAAATATTGCCATAGTTCTTCACTCCTGGCTGGATTTATGTCAGTGTACATCAGCACAAAAAATTGGATGATTCCTCAGGTTGAAGCAATAGGGTTATTCTATAATTATGAATGAGCAGAAATACAGAGATCATTCCTAGCAGAGGAGTAAATCAAACACAAGTGGCTGAGATAACACTGGAGTCTAAATGTCAGTATGCTAAGGGCGAGATGCATCCACCAAAAGTAACAACATCGTGTTTCCTAACAAGCTGCTCTTCCCAGCACCCACCTGAGTTAAACACTTCAAAACAGACTGAACTACACTTTCTGATGCATTCTTGAGACCATGGCTCTGTGATAGCCACCCCCTGTGAAAGTCTCATGCATTAATATCATCTATGCAGAGGTGAACAAGTCATTCCTGCATGTGAGTGTGCAGAGTTTGGTGTGCTGTACTGGGGTTTGCATGGGCTTTAACCCATACTGAGTTTGCTTTATTCAGTACTTGACTAACGGGAAGTAATTTGAGCATTGGTGTAATCCTAGGGCTCAGCAAACCAAAGTTTTCCATCCTGTATAAATAATAAATGCAACACGTCAGGCTTGAATTTTCCGCTTGAAGACTAAACAAAGCTCTGTTCAAATGAACTAAATCTGCTTGCTCTCTTTGGTGATGAACTTGAGGCTGATGAAAGTGAATTATTTTTAGCGCTAGCTAGAGGCACAAGCAAATGGCTGACAAAGAGCAGAGCATGTTTCCCTGCCCTGCCAGCGCATCCAGCCGAGACCTGCATGTCCCAGGCACCAAGGATGCCACCAACCTCAGTGCTGTTATGCAGCCCCGCTCAGCATCACCCCTTCTCATTTAGAACAAGCTCTGCAGAGTCCTTTTCACAGAGAGAAGCTCCTTCCAGCCCAGGTCCCCCTTGGGTTGGTGGGTGCTTGTCCTGTTTCACCAGTGCCAGGGGAACATCACTGTGTTCATTATTGGGGTGCTGGTGTGTGAATCCCAGAGTTTTGCCCCCAGGCAAAAGCTGCTCTTCTGCTTTGGAACAGCTCAGTGGAAAATCCCCTAAGTGCTGCTGCTGCTCTGCACTGTGAAGCAGGACATTACTAACATTGCCAACATTGCCATGCACTGGAAAAGGAGTAGAAGTTATCTGCCTTTGGTTCAGGGCCATCCTCAGTAGCGTGAGCTGGAAATCAGCTTCTGCTGCACGTCCTGCACCTCACATCATGACATGGGGCGGTGCTGGTGCAAGGGGGTCTGCAGAAGCATCCTCTGTTTCCTTTGAGTGCTCTGAGGGCTGCTGACTATTTCGTCTTTACTTATTGTAATGTATCCTTTACTGTCGTCATTTGTCTTGTTCTTTAAAGGCTACAGTCTGACATTCGGTCTTTGATGATTTCACATTGCTTGTGAGAGTAAAGGTTCTGCCTGCTTAAATCAAGTTTTATCCCAGGTGTTATTTACAAGTTTCTCTTCCCTCCTCACCAAAATATCAATATTTACTTTTACTGCGAGCTGGCAGGACACCTCACACTTATTGCTGAATAGCACTGCAAATTGCATGTACTCAGCTGCCAGCCTGTGTTTCTGAGCCCCCAGAAGAGGCTTTCTGAGACCTCATGCCCTGGGGAGTAGGCAGCCGGGCACTGCAGAGCTGTCTGCCCCCCCGCCACCGCCCCATCCAGACGTGGCTCCTCTGGAAAGGGTCTGGCTCCTTTATTTCAAGGTTCATACTAGTACTTGATAATTGGGCTTCTTACACACAGATATTATCTCTTAAAGTGTTTTGTTCTGTTCTTTGACACATTTCTTTGTGCTGCATGCATGCAGCTTATCTGCCTGGGGATGTATCCCAGAAAGGGCAAGTCTTTCTTTATGGGTTTGGTGGAACTAGCTACTCATTTAGCTGTTATAAAAAACAAACGAGGGGTTAAAATCTTCAGGACAGGAGGATCCTATCTTGTGTTTCCAAGCACCATGTGGGGCATGCACAGCTTGGACTGAAGGAATAGGATGATATTGGAGGTGGTGGCCCCCAGGGCCAGGGGGAGCAGTGAGGGTGAAGCAGGATCCCTGCCTGCAGCAGCTGCCAGATCCGGGCCAGCATAGGCAGAGATGGGTTCGTGTCTTGCTCCTATGGCACGACTGGACCATGGCTCCGTAAGCTTTCATCCCTCCAGCTTATGCTGCAAGGTTTTACATCTAAGAGCAGAAAACCCCTGTATTGCAGAGAAGCATTTGACAGAGATAAAAAACATAATGAATGTGATTTTCTACATGGCAGAGGTTACTTGATCTCTTCGTGCACCCCATTCTCAATTACAACAAAGGTTTTTCAGTTACAGGGAATTGCCTTGAACTCACAGGAGTTAATTCATTTACATGACCTTGTCCTACTGCAGGACACCAGACAGACTCAGGACACCAGTGCTAAGATTTTCTTTCATATACCCTGGACTGAAGACAAGCAGTGGATTTACCGCTGGCACTTGCTTGCAAGCATACCGTGGATGGGCATTTGTTAATTTCTGCAACATTATCTGGGAGATCTAGGGGCTGGAATGGGTGCAGGAGTGTTTGCTAGAATTTTAACTATGAATTTGCAGTCATCTTCCCAACGTTAATGACAGCAGTTGATAAAAATGTGGTTATTAACATAAGGCATCTGAAGGACCCCACAGAGTGTTCCTGTAGTGTAGCCCACTCACCCATATCCCTGGCAATCCTTGGAGGATTTACCGTGCCGCAGCAGCGCCCTTTCTCCTAATGCCAGCATTGCCCTGAGAGCCCTCCATGGCTTTGTAAACTGCCTTCCACATCAGGTACTCAGACAAAAGCCCAGGAGCCTGTGTGCCAAATGGAGCGTGCTCGAGGGGCTGGTGAGACAGAATGACTCCACAGGGGACCTGGCAGCAGATACCCCCCCTGCCTGCAGCGTGACTCTTGCATTCATGCACACACGGTGCCCCGCAGTGGTTCCATCTGCATGTGACACTTTGAAACACCCAAACCCAGGTGGCAGGAGGGGGAGAGCAGCCCATGGGTGCCATCCTCAGCATGGTACACAGTGCCGGACCCTCTCCTGCCCCTGCTACCCAGAGGTTGCTCTGCCCCAGCACTGAGGAATGGGAGAGCTCCATTTCCACTGCACCAAATTGCATTTCTTCCCCGCAGCAGTATGTTTTTCCAAGTCATTACTGCAGAAGCAGTGGCACTTTTCTCTTATACCAGAATTACCTTTCACTCCTGGCTGAAGAAGGATGTAGTGAAACGTTGTTTGTTCTGCTTTAGGACATAGTGAGGGGAGATAAGCACCAATCAGAAGCCCAAACAATACAGCAAGCTCATCGCAATAGACACTGGCCTGCACTGAGACCTGTGCTTAGTGAAATGAATCAATGTCCTTCCCAGAGACCTTACAAAACAAGATTTCCTTTATTCTGTGGTATTCAGGATACAGAGCTAAACTAGCAACAGTTAATCTATTTAAATTACTCTGTGATATATATTCAAGAAAACAGAGGTACACTCATAAGAGTTAATCCATTTAAAATTGATTTTGTCTTTCAGTCTTTCTGAAGTATCTGTGGATGAAAGCCCATGGGCTTCCTGTGTTTCTTAGTTAGAAAAGAGACCAGCCAAGCCAAACCAGGCTTGGGGCAGGGGCAGACCTCAGCTTGCTTTACTGCAGACACACTGTATCCAATATTTCAACCAGTACCCGAGAGACAAACTGCTGGAAATGAGCTGGGAAAAGCCACCAGAGTCTTACTTCTTATTGTATAATAAAGGGAGACCAGGTCAAAATAACCCGAGAGCTGCCACAAAGACGAGCAAACTGAGAGTTCCTAAATGAGTGAGCACACCCAAGCTCATCTCTCACGTGAAGCAAAGAAAGGGTTTTGAGTTACTTTTGGCTCCCCTGGAGGAAAGCATGATCACTTTCCCTTAAGGATGGCTTTAGACATCAGACACCAGTGGCAGGACATGGTGCCTTTATCCTCAGAGTGTCAAACCCATGTCGAGCCAGGGGAACCAGTGACCCCAAAGCCTCCAGTGAGGTTTGAAACTGGGGCCCCACTCTGCAGCCCAGCCATGGAAGGACCAGCTGAGCTGGGTGGGCAGAGGCCCTGGTGTGGGTGCAGGGGTTTCGTGCTCCTGCCCAGATGCTGGGGTCATCACATCCACCCCGCAGACAGAGCTGTGCCCACCACACGGCACCTTGCTGCGGGCAACCCCAGCACAGCTGGCTGCTGGCTGCGGCTTCAGTGCAGTGCACCACTTTGAAGCAAAACCAAGGTAATTGCAGCCAGACAAAACACTTTTCATGTATTTTAAAGTCTGTAGCCAGGGCCCTCTGTTTTTTTCTCAGCAACTCAGTTAATTTATTGCCTCTCCGACATACCCTTTCTCTGGAGAATCCCCCGCAGAGCGCGGCACATCAGGAGTTTACGGCCTGCTGAAGAAAAACCCCAGGGCAACGCACAAAACGTTTTGCCGTGTGACTGCCGGCGAGGGGGAGCCCGGCCCGCTGCCGCTGCGCGCACGGCGGGACCCCAGCGCCACCCTCCGGGACGCGCTTGGAGCCACCCCGGCCCCGGCTGCCCGGCCCTCCTCCTCCTCCACCACCGCCAAGTGGGTTTTTTCTTCCTTCCTTCAGCATCTCTGCATCGCTGGGGTTTAGTCCTGTGCGAAGCAGCCAGTCGCCGTGGATGTGCCAGGCTGCTGGGCGCTGAGGCTGCGTGCGGGATGGAGCTCCCAGCCTGCTCCCATCCCCTGCTGAAAATGCCCAGGCTTTCTGGCCACTTGGCCATGTTCCAGAGCTGACCTGTTTGTTCAGCAGTCACTGGGCTGTGCTCATTACAGCCCCTTGCATGGCCACACAGACGGTGCAGAATTCAGACCCAGAGCTAAAACACCCAGGCAGGGACTATAAATTTGAGCTGGCAGTCCCCACTCGTGCTGTGGCTCCACAAACAGCTCCCGTTCCCCACAGCTGGGAGACTGAGCCTCTGCGCTGCTGGAGAAGGCATTTCTCTTACATACTAAATATGGAAGCAGACATGAACAGCTCACTTGTTCTTCCGAGGGTCAGCTGGTCCACAGGAAAATCTGGAGGAGGCTTTTCCTTAGCCTCCACTCCCAGTTGCTTTGCTCCCACCACTGGCAGAAGCACAGTCGGTGTGATGGGGAGGTTTGGCTTTTAACGCCCCTCTGCTTCAGGAGTTTTAATTTTCCCCCAAGCATGCGTTGCCTCCAGGCTGGCTCCATGCAGAGGACATGGCGAGCAGTCACAGCCAGGTATTGATGTGGGATTTCTTTCCCTGCACCCAACAAACATTTGCCAAAACTCTGACTTGCAGTACAACCATTGGCAGGGTAGTGATCACTATGGGTGTGAGCTCCTAAGTCCCTTACAGCAAGAAATAGAGAGGTAACTGCACAGCTTCGGCGGCTTTGCTGTGAGCAGTAGCAAGGCCAGCCCCACCAAACCAAGCACCATGAGATGACCGGGGTGAACACAGCACATCCGTGCAGGGTCCAGCTATCCTTCTCGGAGTGCACCACCAGCTCCAAGCTTCCAGGGCCCAGGGCCATAGCAGGAACTGCTTCCTTCCAGCAGAAAGCTGTATCTAAAATAAGCTACATTTACTTCATTGTTTCTTGGCTTCAGTCTTTAAAAGTTCAAACTGGTTTTGTTTTTCCTGGTCTTAGTCATGCACATAGACTGGGAGCCTAACCTGTAATTCTGGCTTTGCTGCTGCTATAAAACATTCAGATTGTGCTCTTCTAAACTAGGAGCAGAAACCTTTAATTTAATTCCACTAGAGGAGTTTAATCTAGGACTATGACATTTCCATTACTTAGTAATGCGTATTGAACATTGAGCTGTACACATCTAAAATTAAACCAAGAGAAGGAAAGATGTTGTATAGAAGTAACTACAAGGATTTTATTTAAAGTCAGTAAATGCTGTAGATTTAAAACAAATATATAAAAAAGACCTTAAATTAGCCCCTTTTGCTTGTTAGGCTGCATGATTTATGGAGCTCTGTTTAAAATGAAATGTCTAAGATTTCTTTTTCTTCCTTATTTTGAACTTCTGGCTGATGAGGGACAGAAAAGTCTAAAATATTGAACACTTCCCTGAGATGAGAAAACCATTTCTGTGGGATGTTGGCCCTAGTCTGGAGCACACAGATGTTCATCATCCCTGGGGATTTGGTGCAGGAAGGCACTCAGGTTTGTTCCCACCGTCACTGAGGGCCAGGTGTGCTGGTTTTCAGCCTAGCAGTCCATAAAATAATGGGATAAACAACACGCTCATAGTTTTGTCTCTCACACAAAGAACACAGGCTCATTGTTCCTTTCTTTGGCTTTGTATTCTGGTATCTATAGGTCCCCTCTTGGCTTTCAGTGGGTTCTGTAGAGCAGGGTGTTTCTCACTGTCCCATGATGGTGCATATCCTGGTCCAGCGAGGTTGCTCATCTAGAGCCTGGCATTACCATGCTGCAGTACATGAAG
Source organism: Patagioenas fasciata (assembly GCF_037038585.1). Lineage (NCBI taxonomy): Eukaryota > Metazoa > Chordata > Aves > Columbiformes > Columbidae > Patagioenas > Patagioenas fasciata. The sequence continues at coordinate 20,323,419 of NC_092530.1, forward strand.
CGCTCCACGCTTCTGCTTCCTCAAATAACTGAGTCATTAAGAAATATCTTCAATTTTACATCCTTTAACATTGCTGCTTTCTGCATCCCCACAGATTGTTTATTGCTCACTGCCAGAGAGGTTTTCACTCCTTTATAAAGTGAGCACAATAAATCAGGCTCTTTTTAGCACAGCCTTAAGAATTCCCAGGGCAGTTTCAGCTCCCTCAGCCGCATAGTGTGACTCAAAGTGGCAAAGAGATAACTAGACTTTCCCAGTCAACCCCTGTTTCCACCCAAAAGTTATTGCTGGATGCGGTTTGGTTTCATTGCTGTGGTGGTTGGTACTTGGGATCTCCAGCCTCTTGCTTAGCAGAGCATTGCAGGGGAAGCAGAGAGGCAGTGATGGCCCTGGAGAGCCCACATAGTGGGTGCCAGGCAGGCTGGGGTGCTGGGGGAGCGGGCCAGAGCTGAGAACAGCAAAGGAAACCTGGGGATGAAGGAAGAAATCCTGCTGGGCTGCAGCATTTGGGAGCAGTCAGCTGGAGGCAGCTGTTCTGTGGGGAGAAAGGGTTTCCTGGCTTGGACTTATGCACGCACACAGATGCACCACGTGCAGGACACAGCTGGGTTTCTGCACCTGTTAAGTATTTCTGGGAAGATTTTTTTTTTTTCTTTTTTTTCTTTTTTTTTTTTTTTTAATTTTATTTATTAATGCAGGAAATCAAGGGAGGCAAGAATGAAAGTGCAGGTGTCAGCAAAGAAGGTCCTTTGTTAATTCTCACCCAGGGCACGGCAGGGACCTGGAGCTGCTGGATAAGACACAACAATATCAACACTAGGTCTTGGAGCTGCTTTTACAAATTACTACTGGTGTCTATTATCCTCCACAGCAGACAGCAACACCTGTAGAAGGAAAGAGATTTATCCTCACTAATAATGCATTCTCTGCTAGCAATGGAGACTAAGTCAAATACTGTTAGCTTTGGCTAAGAATAAAACATATAGGTCACATAGTGCCCTTTTAAAGCTCGGATGTGATGGTTGTGCTAAACTCACAGCCACTGACATAGGGTCGGCTGCTCTCCCAGCTGCCAGAGCATACAAGGATGCTAATGTGGTCCTCAGCAGTCTTTAGAGGAGAACTAAATACTGACTGTCATTAAATATAATAACATATTAATAACCTGATATTCGTTTACTTAATGTTCATGCTCCTAACAGCAGATATCGACCCAAATGTGGGAATAGCCTTATCCAATGTTCTATCACCTACCATTAATCCTTATCAGATTTGTGGTTGTGTTCAGAGATCTCCCTTGGGTATGTTTCCCGGACACCACTAAACAAATAAATTGCTTCTGCTGGCTATAATTTTAAAATAATATATATATACAGCAGCAAAGGGGCACAAATTGAAGTATACATCAGGAATTTGCTTCACCCTGTGTTGCCCTTTAAATAGAGTGCAATGGCAGAATAAAGCACGATCCCTGCTGGCAAGGAAAAAGCAGAAATGAGAATGAGATTAAACACAGAGCAGCTGCAGTGCAGTCCTGGGCTACCCTGGAGATACTGCAGCAAATCCTTCACTGATCTGGATGGATTCTGGCTTGTTTGATCCCGGCACCTCTGTTTTCAACTGCTGCTACTCCAGCTTTTGCTGTCACCCCTCATGGACACCTCTCTGCTGTCACCTGGTCTTCTCTGCCTGTCTCTATCCTCTGCCAGCATCACTTCTTGCACCAGAGGGTACAGCTCATCTCTGGTAACAGGGCAAGTGATTCAATGAGTGTTTTTTTGGTAGATTCTTTCCATAAAAACTCAAAAGGTCCACTTCGGACTATTGTCCCACATTTGGCCAGCCAGATTTGTAAATATACACCACGTGCTGTTTCTGGGCACTGGAGAAAGCAACAATGGGCTGTTTAATTTCCTCAGGGAGTCCATCAAGAGAAAAAACAGCAGAAGACAGCACTAGAAGTAAATAGTAATTATCATCAAAATACAGATATATATAAGGTTGAGGCAGAAAACCACCAAAGCATGAGAATTCAAAGCTGGGGCTGCCATGGCAACCCTCACTCATGCTGCCGTAGTGGGGCATTTCTGCAGGACCTCCAAGTAAATGCTGATGTTTCCTGAGCATTTTATGGACAGGTAATGGATCTGCTGGAGAAAGCGGCTGGTGCATTTGTGGAAGAGGATACAAGTTTTGAGGAAAAATCTAAAAACCCAGTCCCAGAGGGTACAAATACACGTGGGGTAAATCCAGGCTCACAAGTGAGGTTGCACATGAACTCCTGAGCCCACAGTCCCTGCAAGCCATGGGACCACTAGAAGCTGGTCAGAAAAGCAGAAGTTTTAGTTGTGAAACTTGGAACACTGAAATCCCAGCTGCAAGCCTCAAACCAGAGCCAGCTCCAGCACAGGTCCTGCCTTCAGAGCCACTAACTCCCAGCTCCCGCTCTGCCCAGCAGGGGCCTCCGTGTGACAAAACAGCTTCATTTTTCTCCATGTAAAAATCCTCGCAGTAATTCTTTTCTTCATGCGGCTGAGTCCCTTTTGGAATTGTTCTGAGGAGGAAATAGAGTCTAAAGCAGAGACTGATAGCTGATAAAATCTCCATTGAAAACATTGACCTGCTGGTTGTAGCCCAAGAGAATCTGGGAGCTCCCTGAGCCACATCAGGGGCAGCGTCCAGGCAAGCGGCTACAGGTTACTAAACACAGATGTGATGACGGGAGGCAGATAAGAAGTTTTCTTAGAACTGACTGGCTTTGTGTTAATGGCATATATAAAGTTAAAACTTCCAGACACCACAGTACTTTGTGGTGTTGTTATATCTTTAGAAATCTAACTGATCTTTGTGAGCATTTTCAGAATGCAGCCATTTTTATGTGAATTTTGGTCCTATACAGAACAGGTACGCAATGTAATTCCTTCACTGTAATATTATCTTTTTTGTTTCTACTTTTCTTTCAAATGTGAAAGTGTTCTGTAAAGCCATGCTAGCGAAAATTACTTATTTGCTTCTTATTCTACAATTGAATTAATTTAGGATTCTTTTCTAATCTTCACAAGTAGCAAATTACTTTTCAAACCTGACAAAACTCAGTTCAAAGCAAAATGCTCACTACTCTTCCTTACAAAACCAGCAAATGCACACTCTTTTAGTGTGCATTGCTTTCATCGTGACTTTTGGTGAGCTGCAATGAAGAACAAAAATACATCTCCAGAGGAAAGCATAACTCACGACTCCACTATACAGTGATGCACCACCTCTGATTCATAAACCAGCAATATGCTTTTAGGCATTTAAAGATGAAAACAAAGATGTGACAATTGCATATGAAAGCATATGCATCTACTGAGCATTTTCAGACAAAAATAAAAACATGGCAATTCGGAGGACAGAGTGTTTGCATTTGGCAAAAGCTGGGACACAACTCATCTGCACATGCAGAAATTGTCAGTATGCCAGGAACAATGAATAAAGAGCATGTCTATGTAATTAAATTGGTTTATTTGTGTGAGCAGATGACCCAATGCAAGTCAGAGTAGCAGGAAAATTCTTTGAATACAAATCCATGTACAGCCTGAGTTTTGGGACGGCACTTCAAGATGCAGACGGGGCTTTCTCAACCATTTCTTACTCCATTCAGCAGGCACTGAGTCTGCACCTCCCCCTTGATTTAGTTGCTGCATTCCACCCTGTTTCACACTTTGGATAGCTCCCCATGAAAATAACAAGGCTATTTAACTTCCAACAAACCAGTTGGATGATCTGGTTCTGGAAGCAGGGAAAGCCCTCAGATGTTGCTGGCTTTGCTCAGCCCATCCTGGCTCCTCCTTGCCAGGAATCAGCTGCCACTGTGCAGCTCCAGGCATTTTGTCCCCACACCTGTGGCATGGAGGCAGAGTTGGAGGCAGGGATGGAGGCAAGGGTGGAGGGAAGGGTGGAGGCAAGGGTGGAGGCAAGGATGGAGGCAGGGATGGAGGGAAGGACGGAGGCAGGGATGGAGGCAGGGATGGAGGGAAGGACGGAGGCAGGGATGGAGGCAGGGATGGAGGGAAGGATGGAGGGAAGGATGGAGGCAGGGATGGAGGGAAGGATGGAGGGAAGGATGGAGGCAGGATCCGGTCTGGGCTCACCCTGTGGTGAGAGCAAAAAGGCAGCATTCTGCAGTCACTGACCCCTGTTCCTCCCCTATCTTGGGTCAAGGAAAGGTGACTCCCTGCTGTATTTTCCCAGAGTGGCCTTTGAAGAGAAAAATCAAGCCAACAACTTCAACCACATAAAAAATACCCTGCTGAGCACCTCCAGGTGTGAGAAACACAGCCCTGCAAGGAAGGAGGCTGCAGCCCTGACCGAGTGCTCCTCTCCTGGCTGCAGGGCTGCACTGGGATGGCTGAAGGACCAGGAAAGCTGCATTACAGGAAAGTCTCACCACCCATTTGGAGTCATCTGTGCCTCAGGTTATGTCCTTCTGGGACGTGACTCCTCTGACCTATTAGCTCAGGTATAAAGGGAAATCTGACTTTCCTGAAGATCTGCTACCTCTTCAGAAGAAAGCCAGCAACAATTAGAGAAGGTTGCTACAGCCTGTCTTACTCACAACCCTTATCACAACAGGAAAAGACTACCCAGTCCATTCAGGGAAAATATTTTCCACATCTGCATTTCACAGCTATATGGGATATTTTCTTTCCTACAATGTGCCTGGTGCTGAGCACTTCCTTCCCGTGCTCCCAGAAAGGAAAGACACCTGTTAAAGCGCCACATGCTCTCTGCCAGCCTCATCACCTGCATGGATACAAACCTGTTTCATCGCTGCTGGTGTGAACAACCCAGGCATAGGTCTTGCAGCATGATTTAGTGATCAGCAGCTGGTGAATGCCACTGTCTCTGTTTCCATACCTGCCATGCACAGTAGAAGCCACAGCCGACATTGCCACGTCTCTCCCTCCTGCCACACCTGTTTCAGGAGACATTTGACTTAATGTATTTTTGTTGGTGTGTTTGCAGTGATCTGATTTGGTATTTATGGGAGGGTTGTTGCTGTTGTTACCTGAATGTCCCAGGGAGGGCTGTGTGGGAACCCTGAGCTAGGTACAAAACATTTCCCAGAGCAGATTTTCCACTCCTCCATGCCTGGAGGCAGGTGCTGAACCACATTCCACCAGTTGTCACCGCGTTTGCATTTCTCAGTATGTTACTTCACCACCTTGCAAGATCATTTGAGCTCCCCTATAGCGTTTGACTCCCTGCTCACAGGGATCCTCCCTCCTTCCTCCAGTTTCCTCTGTTTCCTCTTGTATTGATACCCTCCCAAAGCTGCTCACCCCTCCACATCCTCCTGTGACCTTCCTGGTCCTCCCACACCGTTTTGCGTGGTGGTAATTTCTGGAGGCTCTGTAACAGCCTGCAGCAATGGGGTATATCAGCACACTGGGATAACATCAGGGAGCAGCATATCTGTTGGGCCTCCACCTGGGACAAACGTGGAAGAAAGATCAAACAAAAGCAAAAGGAGATACAAGTGATTGAAATCCAGATGAAAAGACAAAAGCACCTCTGGGCCACAGCTCTTCATGATTTGCTCAGACTCTGCTGCATCCTGCATCGTACTGCCTTGCTCCCAGATGTTTTTTCCTGGTGTGTCAGCTACAACATGCTGTGTGCATCTATGTCTGCTCACCTACACATGTGTATGTCTGTGTGTGCCCCTGTGCATGTGCACACACGCATGTACAGGAGGTTATTTGCTGCAGCAAAAGCCATGGGACGTATCCAAGGACAGGGCCAGGCTGTTGTTAGCTTGGTCCATAGTTAAACCTTATCCTGTGTGAGCACCCTTTGCACAAAGCTGCCTGTGCAAGACAGTCATGATCCCCTAAACCTCCCCGTGACTCCTTTCCCGCGACGGTGCAGGGGTCAGAGCGCTGCCACGTGAGGGCTGCGATGGTGGGTGCTGGGGGAAGGTGTCTGGGTGGCTGCGGTGAGTCAGCAGCGGTTTGCAGAGCTGGGAAGGAGCGGTTCTCACAAAGAGAACCAGAAATCATTATTTACATCAGTAGACTGTCAAATACGTTGGCAAAGATAAATGATCCTGCATGCGTGCTCAAGGTATGCAGCTTTTCCTGTTTCCCTGCTTCTCTCAGACCAGTACAAGTTTGGTGCTTAGGACTTTAAATCAGAAGGAATCATCCTCTTTTATCTGACCATAGGTGCTGCTCCCAAGCCACATCACAGCTCCACATAGTCGTCACCACTGGTCATCTTTGTCTCTCCTGCTCTCACCAAACTCTATATTCCAGACAAGTAAGGTCATACAGGTAAGCTCTGGGATGAGAGATGCAGGAGACCTGAGTTCCATTCTTCGTTTAGCCTCACGTTTTGGGCTTGACTTTGGCCCTCTTCTACCCATGGGTGGTGCAGGGCCATCAGTTCTTCCAGAATATCTCCCCCTTGCCGCTCTCTGCCCCCAGAGAGCACACAGGAGATTGCCCACTACCTCTGAAAGCGAAATGACTTTTTATCATTGCTGTGGGGGACACCCAGCTCCAAATTCTCTCTAAACACTTGCTTTAAGAGCTTGTGTCCCTAGGTGACCAGATGAATCCGGAGACTGGCAATATTTTACAGAGGCTGCAAATCTACTCTCTATCTGTCGGCAGTGAGTGTATCAAGATTTAGTGGGAACAAGATCCATCTACCAACATCAGCATTGCTAGCAGATGAGGTAGGAAACAATGGAGAGGGACTTCTGTGTTTTCTGTGCTTTTTGATCTAGAAAAGCAGCAACACACCCACTTAAGCAGGCACAACCCTTTATGCTAGAAGTCAGCCTGGCAGTGGCAAAAGACTGAGAAATTTCCACAGCGGTGATTTTGGTAGAATGGTCCTGCTGACACCACAGGGTGCTTGGGACAAGCTGACATGTGAGCTCTGATTCATAGGAGTCCTTGGGGGAAGTTCACTTCTAAGCCAAAGAAAAAAAAGCTATCATCACCTAGTCAGGAGTGGAGCGGGCACAGGGGTCAGCCACCCAGTACTGGGGAAGCAACGGGACCAGTCTGCTCACTGGGGTGTTAAATGACTACCTGTTGAGCAGTACATAGAAGTCAGAAAGTAATTCAAGTATTTCAACTGTGTATTATATTATGTTAGAAAATCCTAGCAAATGTACTATGTGCTATGCCAGAGTCTGCCATTCATAAGGATTTTTACCTATGACCTCTTCTTGTTCCTCATATGAGTTTGGCTTTTGGGACAACTGGCCCAGGGGCAATGTCAGGTATAAGCTTGAGGATTTAAAAGCCCAGTTCTTAAAGAGCTGGCCATCATAGCCACTCCAAGCCAAAGCATGCCACTTGTCATCAATGCATGCAAGGCACGCGAATGGCAAGGCAAGACAAGCCCTTGTGAACACCCATTGCCGCCCTGGTGCTCATCCCTGCCCGCAACTGGAAAAGGGCTGTGCCAACCCTGGGGAGAAAACACTTGTGTCATTTGTAGACACTAATTATAACCTTAATCTTCTCTCTCTGGAAACTTTGTCCCTGTTACACCCAATTGTCCTCTTGCAGATCTCTACAAGCGGCAAAGATCCCAGCAGTGAGCCCAGGCAGTGCTCTGCAAAGCCCCAGCAACGCCTGCAGTCGGGAGCCAACGTAACCCCATCGGCACCTGTCACTGGCCATGACACCTTCTTGTTCAGCCTCTGTCTTGGCCAGTGGGTTTCCTGGCACTTTGTAACACTGGAGGACGCCTTCATAGGTAATATTACATCTGTCTCCATGGACGAAGGCAGGTTGAGCTGTGTCACCATGGAGCCATGGTTACAATCCTCCTGGTCCGGGGGGTCTATCAGCCCCTGAGAAGCCACTTGAGTGCGAAGGACATGTGAGTTTGGAGCGCGAAGGTCAAGATCATTGCAGTTAGGCTGAATCTGAATAATCATGCAGACCTGATTAAATGCCAGAATTGGGCTATTATTAGAACGTTCCTTAATTCTAGCTATATAATTTCCTCTACCTAACAAAACATGAAGTCGTGCAGCTGCCATTAGTTACTGACAAACTGATAAACAATTCAAGATGTTTTTCAATAGCATTTTTTCTCAGTTTCTAGAGCTGTCTGCTTTCCCAGCTAATGTTACATCATTGTTGTCTTTAATAATTTAGAGACCACCCTACTTACGCTAATGCAATTGTCATGTTTGGCTGTCAGAGCAGGAACAGCGAGCAATGAATCACAAGTCAGTAATTTTCTGTACTACTTATTTGCCCAAATTCTTCAACGTTAAGAGCTTAAGATGTGCGCTAGGCTCATCCTTCCTTGTCTTTAGGAGGAATCAGAAGAATTGCTCATGGGCTTCCAATTCATCTCCTTCCTGTCATCCCAGCCCTTCTGTTGGTTTGGCTGAGAAGCCTCATGATTTTTTAAGGGAACAGGAGGATTTGGCCCCACACCATGTGCATGTATAAGGGCAGGTGTCTCAAATATATTAAGCTTTTACTTGTCTCACAAAAATAAGTGCATATATAAAGAGCTCTAGTTAGTGTCACCACTTTGGGAAACTTTTTGGAAGTCAGAGAAGACACATGAAAAAGAGCTGTAGCCTAGCTAAGGGTGCCAGAGAGCAACAGGGATGGGAGGTCAGCACACACAGAATGTTGAGGGAAGCCAAAAATTATAATCAATCTGTCACCATCATACTTGTCAATGAAGGAATACTGCTTTGGCTCAGAAACAGGTATTTATCGCCATGTAGATATTAAAAGGAAAAGCATTTCAGTTTTCAAGGGGCAGCCTCTTTCCTCTGTGAGTTGTTGCTGTCTGATCATGCATAATTCAACGGCAGAAGAAAAATGACAATTTATTGGAAGGAAAAATATGGGGAAAAGTCAACACAGAACCATGAAATTGAATTCCTGCTACAAGTTTCAAACATTCATTACAGAAGTTGATAAGAAAAAAAATTCTTTACCTATTTCCAAGCAATTAATGTAATAGGATATCTTAATTTTCTATTATCTGATCCTATTACTTTCATTCTGGTTTCCTTCTATGGTCAGACCAATAGAAAAAAAATCAGATTTTCTCCTTCCTTCTTTTCCACTGTATTATTTGCTTGTCTTTATTACCAAGTGTTTTGGCAGTGTTTAACAGCACAGATAAATATTTGCATCTGATTTATCGACCTCATTTTGTCTGTCATCCGAAAGGTCAGAGTCAGCACGATTTTGGTCGGGTAGCCTCCTTGAAAGAGCAGTTGTGACAGAAGCAGAAAAACGGGCCAAGCGCTGCAGAGCTGTGGCTGCCCCATTTGCCACTACCACTTGGCAGGGGATGCATGGGGGGCTCCCACAGCAGGACTGTCACCCCTCATGCTGAGGGCTGCATGGCTCCTGCCTCCCAAAGCTTGTGAGGGGTGCTGGGGTGCACGGTGCTGCACAGGGCACACGGTGTTGTGAGGGTACACGGTGCTGCACAGGGTGCACGGTACGGTAGAAGTGCTCGGTGCTGTGAGGGGGCACAGTCCGGTAAAGGTGCACGGTGCTGCACTAGGTGCACGATCCGGTAAAGCTGCGTGGTGCTGCACAGGGTGCACGGTCCAGTAAAGATGCACGGTGCTGCACAGGGTGCACAGTCCGGTAGAGGTGCACGGTGCTGTGACGGTGCACAGTCCGGTAAAGGTGCACGGTGCTGTGAAGATGCACGGTCCGGTAAAGGTGCACGGTGCTGTGACGGTGCACAGTTCGGTAAAAGCGCACGGTGCTGTGAAGATGCACGGTGCTGCACAGGGTGCACGGTCCGGTAAAGGTGCACGGTGCTGTGACGGTGCACAGTTCGGTAAAAGTGCACGGTGCTGTGAAGATGCACGGTGCTGCACAGGGTGCACGGTCCGGTAAAGGTGCACGGTGCTGTGACGGTGCACAGTCCGGTAAAGGTGCTCGGTGATGTGGGGGCGCCCGGTCCCGTCCGTGTACGTCTGGCGGTGCGCGCGCCGTCGCCGGCCACTCCGCGAGGTGGCGCTGCAGCGCGGACACGCAATGCGGCCGCCCCGCCCCCAGACGTCACGCGGCTGGGCCAGGTTGGGCCGCCGCGAACCTCAGGCCCCTCTCGCACTTCCGCCCTTCAGGGGGCGGAGCCAGCGCCGCTCTCGCGAGAACCGCGCGGCCCCCGCCCGCCCGTCCTGCCCGGAGGTGGCGGAGGCCACCCTGCGCTTCGCTGCCGCCGGCTCGGTGCCGTCATGGCCTCCGACAGCGACACCGAGGAGTTCTACGATGCGCCCGAGGACGTGCACCTGGCTGGCGCCTCCCCCGTGCCGTGAGTCCGGCGCGGCCGCCGCCCTCCCCTGCCCTCCCCGTCCTGAGCGCGGCCCTGAGGAGACGCGGCCGGTCCCGAGCGTTGCGGCCGTTGGGGAGCGGCAGGGAGGGAGGGAATGGGGCTCTGCCAGAGCCCGGTGACCCCGCCTGGGAGCACGGGGGGAGCGGGTGCTCGGCCGTCCTGGCCGCGGCCCGGCGGGGCTGCCCCGGCGGTGGGTGGGTTGGACGAGCCCCAAAGTCAGGAGACTGCGAAGAAATGGAGCAGTTTTTCGGTGTATTCCGTGAGGCTTGTGGGGAGGGCAGTAGCCATTATCTTGATGAGATCATATCTGCCCACCTCGGGCTGGCAACATGTAGTTTTTAGAAAAGATGTGCGCAGACGAGATCGGGACCGGCAGAACTACTCCCTGAAATATGGTAAAATCAACAGTTTTCAGAGGAAAAATAAGAGAGTGAGCTTCTTCAGCAACAGATTAGCAGTTTCTCTGTGTAAAACAACTTATGGTGTGCTCTGTTATTTGTTTTAAACGGTGTTGTTTCAGTGCTCTTTGTATTTAGTCAGTGTATGGCTCTGTGTAACGAAGTTTTGACAGCATTTTATACCGCGCTATTGACATAAAACTGTGTCACCATATTGTTGATGTTAGCAAAGTACGCTCCCTCTTTTAAAATTGTAAATATATCTTTCTGGTTTTGTTCTAAACTGCTGATGGTTTGTATCAGTTCTGTTTTTCATGTAGTCTGGAGGAAACCTCTCCATTTTATGACCTTGCAAGATGAGGTTTTACGTAGCTTGTTCAAAGAGCAATAAGATATGGATTGTGGGATCCATCCATTTGAAGCTTTAATAATTTACTAAGGGCTTGTTTTAATCTGTGTGTCAGTGGTCACTGGATGCCTAGAACAAAGGAAAGACTAGATCTGTTCTCCTTACCCACACATCCTGTATCAAAGCTTTTCAGAAAGTAGCTTTTTAGGTAGTCTGGTGAAAAGTGTATCTTGGCGTACAGTTCCACAAGATGTGGTAAGCCAAATTAACAGCGCTTGTGCCAAAATGAGGTTTTGCTCCAACTGCTTTCCTTGCTCTGGCATTAGTGATCATCAGACTGTTCTCTGATTTGCTTCAACTCAAAGTAGTTGAAAACAGCTGAAAAACAGAATAGTTTTAGCTGTTTCTAGAAGTTAGAACAGCTGGAACCTGTCAGGGTGGGGACAGGAGAGGGTGAAGGTGTGGGATTTATGTGGTTAGAAGCCACATGCAGAATGGGGAGCAAGACATTTTGGTGGAAGTGAGCTATTAAGTCTGGCCCAACTGCACATCCTGACTTCTCTTCGATACAGATAATGCCGTATGTCCTGACTTTGCAGGTCTCCCCCACCTGTATCTAAGCAGAAATTGATAATACGAAGTCATTCACTAGAAATTAAGATGAAAGATGCTTTTAAAATTTCTGTTGCTCTTCCATAACCTATAAGGATGCATCATTGACTCAATAAAATTCTGTCAGCTTGAGTCAAGTAAGGAAGTGATCTCGGAGGGCTTAGTTTGCAATACAGATACTGAATCTGTAATTCAGTCTGCTATTGGGCCTATGCTAGCAATATAGAGTATTTTCTCTAAATAAACTTTGAGATTTCTAAAGAGCTAATTTCACATTTACATTGGACTCTTCTTGGAAACAGGCTTGTAGAATGTAGTTCTGAGACCTGTGCATGTGTAATGATGTGGAGTTGGGACCCACAGAAAAAAATCAAAACCTTCCTGTGGGAGGAAGGGCAACTGAAAATAAGTGTGTATTGCCCTCTGCAGTGTGAGACATTTCCTTGTGCATTCAATCTTCTGATGATCAGCAGAAACACCTGGGAATCCTTTTTAGCAGCATGTGCTATAGCCATCCTGTAATTTAGAGGAATGAACTGGCACATTAAGAGGGAAGTCAGTTTTGAGAAAAGAAAAATATGAAGTAAGGCGCACCTGTTTGGATACTGGCATGTGGCAGACCCTCTTATTTATAAGAAAAGTTGTCCACCCACTCTGAAATAAGGAACTGCCAAACCTGATAGTGTGAATGTCATATGCCTGACAGTAAGTGGCAAGTTTATTCCTAGTGTACTCGTATCTTAAAGATTGTTATGAGCAACCAAACAGAAGGCACTGGATTCAAGAGCTGGTGTAGCTAATGAGAAATATCCTCTGCTATGTTAAATTCTTGAATTCTAACTCCAGTAGTTCTGTCTTTGTGAAGTTGCATCAATGTTGGGTTTTTTTCCTGTAGAATCTAGTTTTCTTCTTTGTAGGAAGCTAGGTAACATTAAGTTGTGCCCTGTTGACACATGAGTCCTTCTTAGTATAATATGACTTGTTTGTTGATGTGTATTTAAGCCAACATGCAAAACTGATGTTGGCAGCAAACGGATAGAGTGTGAAGCATCAGTTATGTTGCTGTAGTGACTTGCAGCACTGCAGACAAGTTCTGCCCTCTGGTTAACTGAAGTTCCCAATCACTCTCCAGAGGCAGCCCAAAGAGTGCATTGCAGTAACGAGTCCTTGTGGTTTTGGAGGTGTGGACTGCCACAGAGGGCTGCATCAAGAAAAATTGTAGCTTCCAGGCCAGCCATAGGTTAGAGGGAGGAAAATGTGACTTGCCTTTGCAAGCTGAAGTACAAGCAGTAAATAAAGTTAGTGGGCTGGTTGCTGAACCTGTATGTTCTGTGCAGTGTACTGCTACTATACATACACTTTAAACCTCTTTTCATCCGCCTGTTAGCACACCTGCTTTGTAACAATGTACATCCTCGCAGGAAAGCAGGCAGTGTGCTCCTGGGATTTGACCAAGGCCATTCATTCACTTTTTTTATTTTTTTTTATGGACTTAATGTTTTGTTTTCGGTCATAAAACTTAGCAACAGTGTGTTGAAAGCATGAAGTTCTTTTTTCAAATAGGTACTAGGCAGGAGCTACCTGATAGGGGGAATGTCAGCTTCCTATAGTCTGGTCAGTATTAGGATGAATGTGACAGCTGAATAAATACAAAAAAAAAAAAAATCTTCAGGAGTTTATTTGACTTTCAGATTAATCAGGCATCTGGTTATGTTTGTGCAGGTGAAATGGGATTTTTTGTTTGATCTTTGTGGATAACCTTGAACTGCTCCTTTGTTAAACTGGTGTTACAGTGGTATTTTGTAAGAAAACTTGTTAGAACTGTTTTATGTGAAATGCAGTCTACAAGATTTATTGTGATCAATTTGTAAATCACACTATTTACTAAACAATCTTACTAGACAACAAAATTAAGTTTTTGCCTGAAGTTTTCAGTGGCATCTCTCAGTCTTGATGTTCTACCCAATAGCTGTCACAGCTATGTTATATTCTATACCTGCTATCTCTGTAACCTTCATCACTTGACCAGCTTTTGGCCAAGGTAGAGCTTGGGAGTGGGAAATAACATCTGTCTCAGTTTGAGTGCTGATTTTCTACAAAACACATTAACTAAAGAGGTCTGAAAGAGTACAATGTCTTTTGAACCTCATATTTTGTGTTACCAGTGAAGGAATTATTTGTCTGTACCAGAAGTGACATTCTAGTTGGTGGTGAGTGTCACAATAGAAACCTAAAGTATCTATTTACAGTTGAGGGATTTACATTTTATTTAGAATGTAAAGTCGTAGCAGTGCCTTGTAGAATAGGACCCTATAGCTTGCTGAAGCCTAAGGCATTAATGTTGCAATTATAAATACTCATTGTTAAAGTCGTCTTGTGGATTTCATGAACTGACAGACATTTCTGACACTCTTTCTAAGGAAATCAGAGTTAATAGTGGAACTGAAAATGTTTCAGTAACCAGAAACTCAGCACAGGCTATAGCCTTTCCCTGCAGTATATTTTGGAAGACAAAAGATGTGTTTGTTTTTTTCAGATCAAAATACTGATTTTGCTCTTTTTTTTGCACATTTGTGTTAGCACCTTCTAGGAGGATTATGCCTCAAAACAGTGTTTTGGATATTGTATATCTTAAGTGTCAATATCTGGACAGAATCATCTAGGTTTAAGGTATTAAATTAGTTATGAATGATAAGTCATTATATATCAGTCCACTGTTCTTTAAGTTTACTTAACTCTGCTATATAAATGTGATTTTATTTTTGTGATGAAATACTTTTAGACAGTAAAGAGAAGAACTGAAATTCTTAAAGATGAAATTGAAATACTTTTCTTTTTCAGAAGCTGTTGTCCCTTGAAACCATCATTTTGGAGACAGGAGGGGCCAGTTAGTCTGAGAAGTCTATATTTGTCTGTATTGCTTGGTACAAGGTGATACTCAAAGTTTTTGAGTGTCACTGACCTTGGTAGCCAGCTGGGATACTTGTACAGTCCAGGCTGTAGTTCGTTTACACAGTATCACAGAATGTCAGGGATTGGAAGGGACCTCAAAAAATCATCCAGTCCAATCCCCCTGCCATAGCAGGAACACCCAGCTGAGGTTACACAGAAAGGTGTCCAGGCGGGTTTGAATGTCTGCAGAGAAGGAGACTCCACAACCTCCCTGGGCAGCCTGTTCCAGTGTTCAGTTACCCTCACTGAGAAAAAGTTTCTTCTCAAATATAAGTGGAACCTCTTGTGTTCCAGTTTGGACCCATTACCGCTTGTCCTACCACTGGTTATCACCAAGAAGAGCCTGACTCCATCCTCATGACACTCACCCTTTATATGTTTGTAAACATTAATAAGGTCACTCCTCAGTCTCCTTCTTCAAGCTAAAGAGACCCAGCTCCCTCGTAAGGAAGATGCTCCACTCCCTTGATCATCTTTGTTGCCCTGCACTGGACTCTTTCCAGCAGTTCCCTGTCCTTCTGGAACTGAGGGGCCCAGGACTGGACACAATATTCCAGATGTGGTCTCACCAGGACAGAGTAAAGGGGAAGGAGAACCTCTCTCGACCTACTAACTAGGAAGGTTTTAAAGAAGTAATCTGTAATTTGGTTTCTGCTTGTGACTGACAAACTAATAGAATCATAGAACAGCCCAGTTTGGAACAGAAAGATCATCTGGTCCAGCCTTTTATATATGAGTAAGATCCTGTAGTCAGAGTAAGCAGTGTGACTCAATATTTAAACATGTTCTAGAATTCTTGAAATCTTGTGGGAAATATAAGTTCAGGTTATAGTAAGAGTTGATCATTTGCTGATTGGATTGAGTGGTGACTTCAAGAGAAGTAATTATCTGATACCATTCCCCTAAGATATCCTGTTCTTTCATGTAATTAGTGAAATGAGAGGTTATGTGAGTGGATGCTAATACACGTTGACGGTTTCAGAGTATGCATTTTGGAAAGTAGTGCAAAACTAGTTCCCTCTTGTTATAATATAAATACTTACATTTATACCCAGCGTCATGATTAGAAACAAGACCTTATGTTTACTGGAGAGGCTGAAGGGCAGAATGGCTGTAATAGTGTTGACTTTACAGAGTAGGGTTCAGGTACTTGGTATTTGTGCTTCTGCTCTCTGAGAGTTTTGGTTTCTTTGATGTCTACCCTGTGCTACCTGTATATGCTAACTTTAAATTCTCTGTAATGTTAAATGTTTTTAAATCTGTACTTGGAATAGCATCAGTTTATTAGAAAAGGGTGATTAAAATATTATTTCTAGAAGATTCTGCTGAGAAACTTTCAAGGATTGTACAAACTGTGGATCTGCACATTCTGGATAGCTGAGCACTTTATTTGGAGCCTTTTGTGTAAAGGAGTGGCAAGAGAAGCGTTCACTTTGCTGGTCTAATGTATCAAGTATACATGCACCATAAGGGAGAGCTGTACTCTAGACTATTTAATTTGAAGCTTACTGTCAAGGGAATTTTTTTCTTGGAGCTCTATCTAAGTCTGTCTTCTTTTTCAAACAGATCACCAACAAAAGTTGGATCCTGTGTACTAAAGGTGAGTTTCTTCTTCAAATCAAATACTTGTTGATTAACAAAATGTGGAGCATTTCTACCTAAATCAGATGTACTACGGTAGCTCTAACATCTGCACAGACAGGAAATTATAGGCTTTTCTTGTCACAGGTAGCAATTGTGTTTGTCTCTTGAAGTTCCAGCTTTTATTTAGGGTATGTTAACATCTCAAAGCTAATTTTAATCTGAAATATGTATGTGCAATTTAATTGAGTTCTACTTAATTACTAGACTACCCTCTTTCAAGTTATTTGTGAGTAGTGAGCAAGTCTCTGCAGCGTTTGGGTTTTGTCTCTATTTATATGAAATAGTTGTCTTTGCTCTTTTTCTGGCTTCAAAATAAGAAAAATCTTAGTGTTTGTAGTTCAAAAGCCTTCCCTTTAGGTTATGTGAAGATAAAACACTATATTTAGCTTAATGAGACAGTGTTGCCGCTTCCCACGCAGGTAATTGGTATGCTGCATCTGCACATAGTGTGTGCCAGATTGAGACACGCTGTCACTAAGTGAGGAGTTGGAACCTTGTACAATTAAGTCTCGTTTCCTGGTCTGAAAAGGCCAAAGGTGATGCTGTGCAACACTGTTAGGCAGAGTACAGAAGACTTGATGTTTTGTCTGCAAGGTGTTGGGAAATCGTAGTGGAAACAGCGTTTCTGATTTGTCAGCAGCACTCTGCTGTAATCAATAACATTTTTACAGTGATACCATATCTTATGGTATCTGTTATGCAATAGGGACTTATCCCCTGTTTTGTGTTCTAGTTCATGTCCAGTTGATTAAGTATTACATGTGTAAGCCTTTCAAGAAATGTCACTCATTCTGACTAAACTCAGTACAATATCTTGTTGACTGAATTATTATATTAGCTATGAAGTTCTGTATGTTGCTTGTAGGTTTTTTTTAATTTTAAGTATTTCATAAGTCACTTGTTCAAAGCTAAGTTTTTGAAGGTAGAAAAAGCACTTCTCTGCTTGGTACCATATCCATTGAGTGAATGTGTGACTAATGGTATAGTTTGCCTTGGAATGGGTAAGAAATGTTTCCAGAGTCCAAAGTTTAACAGGTGTGCGAGTTTAATGTCAATAAAATTAGAAATTAATATAATGGACTTCTGTAGACACTGATTACACTTAAGTGTTTAATCATACCTTTGAAGATATCTTTTAGTGATAAGGCAAAGTAGAACTTGCATTTAGATTAGGAAAAAAATGTGGAAGGTTGGGGATGGAGTAGGCAGGGAGGAAGAATTTTTCTAGAACTGCAGTTGTCTCTGTATGATATGCTATATTTCTTGAGGTCAGAACTCTCAAAGATGGATGTGTAAAAGATTTGTGTGGGTTTTTTCAAACATCTTATAGTAGGTTAGTATGCCATAAAGAGTCTGTTTGACTAGCTATGTGTCTTAAAAAGTCTAAGGAGAAATTTCTTGGATATCTGTACCAGGCAGTCACTCTAAATCTTGTCAAGGTCCAAAAATATATGGAGATGTTTTGAAAAATACCTGTTTACTATGGAGATTGGATATCTTGTACATATCTAAAACTGTATAAGCAGAATTAAATTAATAGCCTAACAAAAAGAGTTTATAATGGTAACAGCTAGCATTTGGCGGCTTTAACATTGGGAGACAGGTGAGGACTGCTGACCTCAGCAGAAGAGAGTTTTGTGTCTGACAGGAAGGAGTAGAACAGCAGTTCTGTATCTAAACTCAGGGAATCACCTGAGTTTTGTTTGTTTTTCTTAATACTTTAAACTCAGTGACTTAATTCTTTGAGCCAGTTGTCAGGGGTTTTTTGTGAGACAAATACATGCTTTTATCTGCAGCTTTGGTCACCAAATAGACTGTGCAGGATGGTCAAACAGTGGAACAAGTTGCACGGAGATGATGTGTGGTCTTCGTCCTTGGATATAGTCAAAACCTGATTGGACATATCTCTGAGCAACTGGTTTTAGGTGGCTCTGCTTTAAGGACTACAGGATCACCACAGGTCCCTTCCAACATCAAGCATACTATCCGATTCTCCGTTAGATATTGATAATATATATGCTTTTAGTTATTTTTGTAATTATTATTAAATAAGACTTAAAGCTATTACTAAGATTTGCTACATTATTTTGGTATGCAAGGCCACCTTTACTGAACTGTTTTTCTTAATTCTTTATTTGGTAGGATATACCAAAGTGTTGATGCTGTTTGTGCATCTCAAAAATACGCTTCTTAAACTTGAAGCTGACTTCACATCAGTAGTATGATATCCTGGTAGTGTTGATTTTACATATATAAAGAATAAATAGTACACTCAGCTTTGAATATTCATGCAGTCTTTCATCCAAATCTGCTGAAAACGTTCTTGTTTGGTGCTTAAATCCAGTTGTTTCGTTTGTTCAGCTGCAATTTATTTACATTTCAGAAGGATCTGCATGAAGATGACTGAAGGCAAAAATAAACCATGTGCACTAGGAATAAATTGTAGAAACTAAGATTCAATGTCAGAACCTCAAAAGCATATTTGTGGCCACTTGACAGGTCTGCCTGATTTAACCTGGAAATTTCTAGAGAAGTTTGGTTTATATGTTGTGATAATACAGTTATTGCATCCTTTCCCACACGCTAATCAAGAAAAAAATATTTTAATACAGATTTTCCTTGCTGCAGATTATTGAATGTGTATGTTTCTCTAAACTTCACGCTACCTTCAGTTTTATTTCAGTTAAGATTCAAGCCTCTTAAAGATAACTGCCTTTTTTGTTTAATAGTGTGCAGGTTTTCTCTGTGTTTGTGGTTGTATGAAATACTCTTCATGTGCATGACTGTTTAAACATCTATCTGACAGCAGTAATGTGTGAAAATGTAGCAGAATTCTTGTGCTTTGTACTATTTAATTTGTTGTAGATATATTTTTGTTAGATCATCTTGCTGAAGAACACTAAAATTGTCTACAATTACTACAATTGTCTTATGATATCTACCTTATTTTTACTATAGGATATGGACAGCAAGCTACACAAAGCTGGAAATGAAACCTTTGTGCAAGAAATGAAACAAGATGATTCAAAAGAGGTTAGTTAAATATTGCTTTGTGCTGCCAGCATCACACTAGAAATATTAAATAATTTAACAATCAGTGTTCATCCCGAAACTAACAGAGGTTAGAATTTGTTGTTAATGTTAGTAAGAGTGTCCATCTAAAATGTAAATATGAAACTAAAAATTCTAAAAACAGACTTGGGTTTCAGCAATGGTGAATTATTTGTGTAATTTACGGGATCACTCTGAAGAGTGAACAGGTCTTGTTTCGTAAGTTTTTCTCAAAGTACATTGTAGAAGAATGGAAATCAGTAATTTTGTTTCAGTTTTCAGTTACACCTATTTCTGCACCTAGGTCTCCAGAATTTTTAAACAAAATATATTTTGTACACAAAGCAACTCTTCAGTGGAAGAGTTCTTGTGGGTTTTGTACAGACTGAGTGGTAAGTGTACCCTAGAGTTGCCTACTGTTTAACAGCAGAATGCTTTGGCGTTTTGCTTGTTTGTGATTTGTTTTCTTTTTTTTAGATTATTGACAGTATTATAGAAGAAAGCCAGAAGTCACAACAACTGGACAATGATTCTTTAGCTTCTAGAGAAAAAGAACTGACTGTTCCAAGTTCAGATGCAAATGCTTGGATTTCTGGAGTAGGTATCATTAGTAGTATTCCAGAAGTATTAACTGCTCAAACATCATTACAAGAAGACTCCAGAGAACCGGTACATCAGAGTGTGTTTGAGGACACTGAATTGGAGTCAGGGAAGGTTTTGTTTGCTTCTGAGCAACAGGAAACACATAAACTAACAAAAGTAACCAATGCAACTGACCACAAAACGGATGAAACTGAAGCACAGGAAGAAACATCAAAAAATGAGGACATAACAGACAAGAAAGAAGCAAATAGTTTAGAACAAGTGGCTTCAGATTTATCTGCCAAAGATCTTTCTACAGCAGAAGAAATGCCTCCAGCAAAACCACCGAGGCAGCTTACTGTAGAACCTGATATAGTTGCGAGCACGAAGAAACCTGTTCCAGCACGGCCGCCACCTCCAACACATGTTCCTCCTCCAAGACCACCACCGCCTGCACGGCCAGCTCCACCCCCCCGGAAGAAGAAGAGTGAACTGGATTTTGAAGTGCAAAAACCTGTTTTAGAAGGCAAGTGTCCTATTTGAGATGGCTTGTGTTATCTGCATGGTTACTATTTTTGTCTTTTGGGGAAGAGTCATTCCATCTTACAATTTTAGTTTAGTTGATGTCTCAATGAGGGAAAAAAAATTCTTCAACAATCTCAACTTCTTAAAGTGGAGGAATATGCTTTTGCATTACAAGTGTTCCTAATTCATAGACTTTCTTGTAAACTAATGTTTCCTACCAAAATAGCTACTTCTGTAGCAAGAAGAAATTACCTCATCATTACAGAAACTAAAAAAGTTACTTCAAATAAAATGTGTGCAATCTGTATTTGCATGGAAATACACATCAAGATGTAGGCTGAGGATTCATGAAAATGAGTAGTCCTGGGTTAGTAGGGAATGACTAAGAAAAAAATTGTTAATAAAACTTGAGAGGACTAGGTGTGAAATTGTGCCTGTGCCTCCAGCTATAAATGAAATACAGAATTGATAAGGCAAATTTGGTGACAGTTGATGTTTGAAAAAAAATGCAAATTGTCAGAAAGGGTGTTCTAGGAGTATGATGTTATGATTCTAGCAATCTGTAGACTGTCTATATCAAGTGTTATGCTCTTCTTTCTAATATGAATGTCTTTTTAGTTTCTCGAGAGAACTTCACAGCTGGTGGTCTTTTAACTCCAAGCACAGTGACAGAAGGCATGCCCAAAGATTCTCAGCCTTCTTTGGATTTGGCAAGTGCAACTAGTGGAGATAAAATAGTCACTGCACAGGTATCAGGAAAAGATTTTAAGTTCAGTAACTTTAAAGTTTTCTACCACTTCAATGTTACACTGGAGATAACATGTTCTGTCTGCAAAATTTCAGGAAAATGGGAAAGCAGCTGATGGCCAGACAACAAATGAAGTACTTGGACCACAAAGACCCAGGTCTAATTCTGGAAGAGAACTCACAGATGAGGTATTAATGAATGTGGTTGGTACATAGTACGTTCTTGTGCTTGCTTTTCCAGTTTCTCAAATGAATTGGAATAGCCACACGTCACTATTTGCACTCTGCACCGCTACGTGTTGTGATGAGGGATGCAAACAGGAGTGATGACATGCTGGCTTTGTCCACCTAGGCGCTTTGTGGTCCCTGAGTCATATGTAGTATTACTGTTTGAAAACGTGAGCTGTAGTAGATCTGAAATGCCATGAGTTTGTGTTTGTAGCTATGCAAACATGTTTCAAGATTTCAACATGTGGGAGCACCAGCAAACTTGGCATTTTGTCATCTATCTAAAAGGAGAAGTCAGCTATAGGAGAATAATTTTACTATTATTAAGAAATCGTTTCTTTAGTTAGTAACTTCCATTAATCCTAATTATATTATTGAGCTGCTGCCGATTTTTATTTATGTATATCTGTGTATAGTTTTTTTTGCTGCTACTATACAGATGTGTGATTGTAAGCAGATAATTAAATGCTCCAACCCTTTTCTTTTGTGTAGTACTAGTTAGCTCTAAATGCTTTTTCTGTGTAGGTAAAGGTTGTCTTTGACTAAATCTAAGCTACGGCTGTTAGAATATCTGAAACAGGAGGACTCCAAAATCTAATAATTGCATAATATGTTTCATATTAGCATGTTAGGCAGGGGCTGATGTCTGTACAGCTGCATTTCTGATTTATGAAGTCAAAGCTTGTGATGACATGTAATTGATTATCTGTGTATAGTGGTTGATAATGTTTGCACTAATGTGCTAAAGGCAATTTTAACTTAGACTTTATGAAATAAATCTGTAAGATCAGATGATTTATATTTTGCCCTAGGTTTTGGACTCTGATCAAGTTGTCTTATTTTTCCGTAGGAAATTCTAGCAAGTGTAATGATAAAAAACCTTGATACAGGTGAGGAAATACCCTTGAGTTTGGCAGAAGAAAAGTTGCCAACAGGCATTAATCCCCTAACTTTGCATATCATGAGGAGAACTAAAGAATACGTCAGGTATGAATGAAGATAGCTTTCAGCTCTTTCTGATACTGTTGCTCTCATAGTTTTTGCATACATGGAGACAGCTCTTACGCAAGTAAGGAGTCCCAGTCCATCTGTATCTGACAAATTTACTGCTAATGCCAGTTCCCTGTGAACTAGGCTGTTAACTGAGTTCTTTTAAGTTAACTGAAAGTTGATGATATTGCTCGAAATCGATAGGCAAGAATCTCTGAAAATCCAGCTGAACTGCAGTTAGCAATTGATATGTTAAATGTTGTCATTTCTATACTGAATTAAACACAGTTCATGTTCAAGTACTATATGTTGTTCATTCTACCACCTCCTGCAGCTTTTTCAGTGTTTAATTTAGTAGACTTCAGTGCTTTGAAGATCTGTGGTCATCAGTATAGCTAACTGCTTTGAGGTTTTCCTGTCCTTAACAGGGTTTTAGGCCCTTTTAATGTTTAAAACTGAGTCTGTAAGCTTTGGTAGCAAAATACAGTTTCTTAATGATCAGGAAATTGTGTGAATCAAGATGTTTTTTTCAAAACCCAGATTTGTGTGAATTATGCGTCAGATAATTTTAATTTTTTTGCCTTGTTGTATTGTCAAAGAAATTCACTCTGTAGAGCTATACTCTTCTGTGTGCAAACTTCTGTTTCAGAATTAACCAGGATTAATTTGATCTATGAGAACAATCTGGCATGTTGCCTCTTCCTAGTAATCTAGTGTATTTTATCTCTGATCTCTCAGAGCATCACAATAAGCTTAAAGTTTTGAATTTATGGGAATAATTTATCTTTGGCATCTGGAGTATGTATGCAGTTTTAGTATCAAGATACCTTAGAACTGAAAGATGTGTCTTATTACTTGATTAATATCATGTCCATGTATTTCCAGAGTGGTACATGAAGGAACAAAGATGAATCCTAAAATGCAGCTCCTACTTTACTAATGTTTTATTCAATTTAGATACATTTTGATTTCATATTGAACAATCACTTCTGTATTTCCTAGTAATGATGCAGCACAGTCTGATGATGAAGACAAAATGCAGACGCAGCAAACTGATTCTGATGGAGGAAGGTTAAAACAAAAAACGTAAGATGCTGTTTCATGTCCCTACAAAGAAAGGCAGGGTTTGCTTTTCTAAGCTGGAACTCTTCTTCTGACTTTTGAACAAGTTACCTTTTAAGTACAAGTGTTACCTGAATTTACATAAGCCCATTGCCCCACAGTTAAACAGAACGTTACATTACTGCTGGCAAATTAAATGCTTATTTTAGGAAGCAGTAGTGGAAAGAGATAATATTGCATTTCAAATCAAAACTATTGACTCATCATAGCAAAAAATGAGAATTTGCCAGAGTTATTTGTTGAAAAAGTGCCATTCCTTTTTAAGGACCCAGCTGAAAAAGTTCCTTGGCAAATCTGTAAAGCGAGCAAAGCACCTTGCTGAAGAATATGGTGAACGTGCTGTGAACAAAGTTAAGAGTGTTCGAGATGAAGGTTGGTGACGCTGACTTTTTATTTTCTTTTTTTAACAGGATAATCTGTTTATCCTTGGGCTTCTAGGATTCAAAGGTGTCTGAGGGACATGTGCTGCTGTACACTACCACTGTACAGTTGGTGGCTTTTAAGAGTTGAAGCTTGTAGCTTGGTAGGCATTCTGAAACTTGCCGGTTACAAGGATGAATTCTTGTATAGTAGTAGTTGAGAGACCTTTTCAGCTAAACCAGTTGAATACTATAATTTTTTACTGTGCTGTTAGAAAGCTGTCTGGGTATCAAAACGTAAACCTTTTTGGAAAGTTATTCCAAAAAGTAACCGATACAATGAAATGGATAATTTTCAGCACACGTTAAACTGACATAAATCACTTAGTGCAGGATCTGCCAAATGTAAAACCCAGTGTAAAGAAAGGGGCAGATGTATTTTAGGCCTTGATACAACACAGTATTCTTGTTTTGCTTAATAGTGCCTATAGAAATTTGTTAATTCAAGAGTAATCTGCTACCAAAAAGTATTGGCAAATGCTTACTAATAGATTAAATGTGTGCTGAGATATGTGCATCTGAATTTGTGTTCCTCTTAGTCTTTCACACAGATCAAGATGACCCCTCTTCTAGTGATGATGAAGGGATGCCATATACAAGACCAGTTAAGTTCAAAGCAGCACATGGCTTCAAGGGACCTTATGATTTTGAACAAATTAAAGTTGTTCAGGATCTCAGTGGAGAGCATATGGTAGGTCTGTGAAATTTCATCTGTGGTTTTACTGAATCTCTTCAGCGTGAGTTTCAGCTTTTAGTTTTCATCTGCTTGGTGACCTCCAGAAATTACTGCCAAGTTTATTTTTCAAGAGCAATTTCATTCTGGCAAGAAATTAAAATTTGGCTGGTTTGATGAGATCTTCAGGAAAAAAAGTCTGTAGATATTCAGGCTTCAGGGATTCTCAAGAGATTTTCCTGGAAAGAGTTTTGGAATTGAGTGGCACCTGGTTTCTTGGTTCCTGCAATTACAAATTCAGGCCAAAATAGGCCATGTTCCACTACCAGAACTGAGCACAGAGCAACAGTATTGACCTGATCTGCCTGTTAGAGGTATGAACACAAGTATTGAACAGAAGTAATAGACAGGTTCTAGAGGCAAAAGTGCAGAGAGATTAATAGGGTGTGTGGATCAGGATGATAAGGAGGGGAGAGAGTGGGATATGATATTCGCAGAGATGCCTGTGGAGAATGAGGCAGAAAACCTACCTGTTCATCACTGTTGGAAGTGTGCAAGCTCCCCTGTAGAGTCTGAAATACATTCTAGTACTCCTGGCTTCCCAGGTACTTCTGCTGACAGCAACTGTCTGACAATTGAAAGAGTTCCCCATCTTTCAGTGTTAGGCTGAGGATAATGACCTACAGCAATCTGTTTGGTGACTGGAGAGTTCAAACTTGTCATCCACAGCTAAAGTTTTCGGTCCTTCTGGTAATTTTGTTAGTTTCTGTCATGCCAGTATTTGACTTCTTAAAACCTAGGAAGTTCCCCAGAAGCATACTAAAAGAATGGTAGGTTGGTGGAGTCAAATGCCTAATAGCTGTTCAGTAAATAATAGGAGGAAATGGAATATTGCTTGTGTGGTACTGTGTTTTATTGACTACTGACTCCGGACATTGCAATGAAGAAAGAATTGTTGCCTTCACAGGCTTTGCGAAATCCTCATACCTGTTCTGAATTTAACAAATGTAGTATTCATGTTGGTTGCTAGAGTTGATGTAGCCAAGCACAATTTCTATTAAAAAAAAGTGTTTGCACAGCTGGTGCTAACTTCATGTACAGCTGCAAGTACTTGCCAGTTTTACTAATCGAATAGCAGGTTATAAGTCACTCAGAACCGTGACTTGCTGACTGTTACTAACTGTACCAGTTTTATGTAGAATGCTGTGGTAGCACTGAGCTCCGTTAACTCTTCTCCCACAGTAATCTGCTTTGTGAGCTTTCTTTCAAACTGTCTTTGCAAGTATGTTGCACAATCCACCTGTCTCAACAATTACTTTTCAGTGTTCTGATCTACAATTTATTTTCCTTGTGGTATCTTGTATATATCCTAAATCTTGTCAGTTTACATTATACAAAGGGGTTTTTTGTATCAAAAAAGGCTCTTTATGTAACTTAAACAATAATATTTTTATTTGGGCAGGGTGCTGTTTGGACAATGAAATTCTCTCACTGTGGTCGGTTACTTGCGTCTGCAGGACAAGACAACGTAGTAAGAATATGGGTTTTAAAGAATGCTTTTGACTACTTCAATAACATGCGAATGAAATACAACACAGAAGGTACCTTTCTATGCATCACTCAAGCTCTGAAACACTAGAAAAATCTAGTTATTTGGGAACGTAATGTTGACCATGGTGTTTCTGCCTGTATCTTAGGCCGTGTCTCTCCCTCCCCATCTCAAGAGAGTCTGAATTCCTCAAAGTCTGACACTGATGCAGGGGTATGTACACTGGGTGTTGGGGGAAAGAGGTGAGGGGTCGCTTTGTTCTCTAACGCCACATCTTGATTGTTGTGCGTTTATCCAAAA
The DNA here is from genome assembly GCF_037038585.1 of Patagioenas fasciata. NCBI lineage: Eukaryota > Metazoa > Chordata > Aves > Columbiformes > Columbidae > Patagioenas > Patagioenas fasciata. The sequence goes on from NC_092530.1 coordinate 20,349,898, forward strand.
GCACATTAAAGGGTTCTTGGCCTTTGTCTTTGAGGCACGGACAAACTGTCTGATCCAAAGATACATTCAGTCAAATACTGTTATTCCATGATTATGGGGTACAAGTAAGAAAGTACAACACTAAACTTAATGCATTACAAAATGTACATAACTTGTCTGTGGCCCTTTGCCAGAGTAGATTTCCAAGTGAAATGCTAAAGGGGAAAAACCTACATTATTGAATTTCCTTTCTTAATGTTTTGCCTCAGAGCATTACTTGCAGTTAACATCTGACTTGATGATGTCTTTTCTGAGGAAGGCCAAACTCAGCAACGGGATACTCAGAAGCATAATAAAACCTGACATTTTTACATTTTTTCCCATCTGTATAGATTAAAATGGAACATGACAGACCAAAGGTATTAAGACACTGTTCCTTGTAGTGTGTTCAGATGCTTTAGTAAACCTGCCATTAAAATTCATTTATTTACATTTTTTCTATTTTTGGTTCCCAGTAGTATAAGAAATAGATGACAAAGCAACAGCATTATTTAATGTGCACTATTTGGGTGGGGGGCTGGGAGGGGGCCTAGAGTCTTTCCTTGCCTTAGATAAGCGAATGGGCTTGCTTAGCCACACACACCAGGGGTGTCATCTTGAGTGTTTTTTTGGTGGAGAGCTTTTGTATAGGAATTTCTAGGGTTTTTTTATTTTGCACCTGTTTATTCTGAAAGGGTCTCTTATTAGGAAGTTATCATTCTTGATATGCACTAGAAACATGGAAACTTTAATTGCAGTTTGTGTTCTAAATTGGAATGCAGTTTTCAAGATTGATACATTTTGTTCCAAAAGCTTATCTTCAAATGTTTGCTTAAATTGCTGTCAAGCTTGTCCCGTTGAATAAAAGCTGTATGGATGGGAAATGTGGAGCTTCTTTATTTTGGAATTTCAATATGATGTTTCACAGACCATTGTACTTGGAATCTACTTTGGTTGTTTATTACTTCAGTGTTGTTTATTTTAAAGTCGTAAGAGTTGTTCTTTAAATTATTATTGGTCCTGTACTTTTCATAAGCAGTAACTGCTTTATTGCTGTTTTTTCCAGCTAACATTTTGTAATGTTTCTGTACATTTCTCTGATAGATTTGCAGTGGAGTTGATGAAGACCCAGATGATAAAAATGCCCCATTTCGTCAACGACCATTTTGCAAATACAAAGGGCATACAGCAGATCTTCTGGATCTTTCCTGGTCCAAAGTAAGGCACCTTAATACAGCCTACATGGTTCTCCTGTATTTTCATTGTGTTCTTCTGTCAATTACCGTTGGAACCATGCATCTAAACAATATGAAATATTGAAGTTAAGAGAAAAGATTTTTAGAGACAATGCTTATTCCAGCTGAAATAATTGGAATAAAATGAACAAACTTCTCTGGCTTCTCTAATTAAAAGCATTCTTAAAATCAATACAGTTTTAATTTTAAGAACAGTCTGGCTGAAGTATCTTAGGCGGGAGTGACCCCCACTTCTGTAGAAGCCTGTTGTGCTGTTTTTCTTCTCCAAATACTGTAACTACTTTCTAAGTATTCATTTCTGTTGAGATTCTTCCAGGAAACTTTCTGTGACTGAGCATTAGTGTGCTTGGCTTAGGGAAAACACCGATTAGTAATGATAATTTGGATAAAACATTTTATGGTAAAGGTTAAAATGTTAAATTTCATGGCAACAAAGAAACTGCTAGAGAAGTTAAAATACAGAAGCAATCTGATCAGCAAAGTCAATTCTGTTACTTTTGTGTCTATTAATAACCATGAAATGCTCTTGTTTCACAGAATTACTTCTTGCTTTCGTCTTCTATGGACAAGACTGTCAGATTATGGCACATATCAAGAAGAGAATGTCTCTGCTGTTTCCAGCATATAGACTTTGTCACTGCTATAGCATTCCACCCAAGGGTAAGTGTAGTTGCTGTCTTACTTCTAGGGAGGCAGAATTTGAAATTACAAGAGTCTTCCCCCTTTATTTTTAGGGGTTTTTTTAAATGAATAATAGAGTTTGTGCACTTTAAAAATATCCCTATTGGATAATACTCTGGAACTTCAGGTATTCATTAAACTTCACCAGGAGTGTTCCTGTGGTTTAACTGCTTGTAAGCGTGATTTGGAAAGTCATTTATCTATTGGCTATAACATTATAGCTGATATAGTTTTGAGTAACTTTGTGAAAAGTCTGAATTTCCAATGACAGATATTGTGATTAAATGTTAGTGGAAAAAATTGTAATGAAATATAGCACATTGTCCAGAAACCACAGAATCCTTGGGAATGTTTAAAACTTGCGAGTATGTAACTCCCTACAGCCTGATCGAACTTTTGAAGCCTTCCTTGCTATGAGCAGGTGAGGTGGACCAGCGACCTCCAGGGATTACTTCCAACCTATCTTATTTGATGATTTTTAAAAAATACTGTAATATGTTCCCTGAACATACGTAACTGGTAGATGCATCAGGAACTCTGAAAGGACCTTTCAACCACTGACAAAGTTAGTATTTTTCTAACTTGTCTTGAGAGGGTAAAAAGTAATTGTGCCAACAGTGAACAGTTTTTGAACTTGAGGTATACACACTGTATGTGTGTAATCTTTTCAAAAAACTCTACAAAATTGAACTTCATTTACCAGTGATTTTAACTTTGTCTTTTCAACCTTCTTAAATATTATGATGAACTTGTTTGAGAGCTCTTATTTGGGAGGTTCTGGACAGAAGCTGTTTGGAAATGGAACAAGAAGGTTTTAAGGAAATCGGGGCATACTCATAGCACAAGCTGAGATTAACGTAGTTTGTCCTCTCAGGATGACAGGTACTTCTTAAGTGGTTCATTGGATGGAAAACTCCGACTCTGGAACATTCCTGACAAAAAAGTGGCATTATGGAATGAAGTAGATGGGCAGACAAAATTGATTACAGCTGCCAACTTCTGTCAGAATGGCAAATACGCAGTCATAGGCACATATGATGGAAGATGCATCTTCTATGACACAGAGGTAAAAAGTTTTTTGAGACTGTTTCTTTTTCATGTTAAATAACAAACATTTAAAAGCCATGCTTATTTAAATATCAAGAAACAAACCATTTCAACTTGAAGCAAAATAATTTAAAGCTTTTACACAATTATTTCAAATCAAGATGCATTTTCATATCATTTCAGCACTTGAAGTACCATACACAAATACATGTGCGCTCTACCAGAGGCCGAAATAGAGTTGGAAGAAAAATCACTGGCATTGAACCCTTGCCTGGAGAGAATAAGGTACTGTCTTTCAGTGCAACTTTGGCTCAGTACTGGAGTCTGATGCGTAATAAGCTTGTGCTAAGTCTTGTTTGTAGTCACTGACTTAAATCAGCATCTTAACACTACTAAAATGAACACAACTCTTTGTTGATTTAGACTAATACAATACTAAATAATGGTAAAATATGCTTTTTTAAATGACACACTCTGATTAATCTAAAGGTCATAAAATACTTCCAGATGGCTTTCAGTGAAAATTGCTTTAGCATAAACAACCTCTTGAATTTTATATTCATTTGGAAAAACGTGAAACTTACATGAACCAAGAAAAGCTCAGTTTGTTTATCGTCTTGGTTTTGGCTGGGGTAGAGTTAATTTTATTGCTAGTAGCTGGTATAGTGCTGTGCTTTGGATTTAGAATGAGAATAATGTTGATAATACACTGATGGTTTAGTTGTTACTAAGTAGTCAAAGACTTTTCATCTTCTCACACTGTTCATGTGCACAAGAAGCTGGGAGGGGGCACAGCCGGGACAGTTCACCCAAACTGGTCAGAGGGATATTTGATACCCTACGACATCATGCTCAGTGTATGTTTTGGGGGAGGCTGGCTGGGGGTACCGCTGCTCAGGAACTGGCTGGGTATCAGTTGATGGGTGGTGAGCAATTCATTGTGCATCATTGTTTTAATATACTTCTTTACTATCGCTGTTGTTATTATTTCCCCTTTCTGTCTTATTAAACTTTTTACCTTAACTCACGAGGTTTACCTTTTTTCTGATTCTCTCCCCGTGCCGCTTTGGGGGGAGGGTGAGTGAACGACTGTGTGTGGTGTTAAGCCATCTGCTGGGTTAAACCACCACATTTATACAGTAGATAATGGCCTCTGATCTGTGCTTCGTGGTCATGACTCTCCAGAAATTTACCTCACTAGAAGAGCTGTTTTGCTATATTATTGTGAAATGTGTTCCAAAATATCTTTTGCAAATTGATGACTATTCTTAGGGCCCCCGTTTTACTTCAGTAAAGAGCAGCTGTTCTGGTTCAAGCCAGAAGATGAGAGAGGAAAAAGTCATTGTCCTGAATCTTGTTTTGCTTCTTTGGACCTATTTTTTGTCTATGTCCCCTTTTAAATCAAAAAAATGGGGAATTCTGACTGTTTGAATGAACTCTGTTCTTCCTCCTTGGGCATGCTAATGGTTTCCACTTCTAAATTTTATTTATTTCTTTTCTAGATACTAGTGACATCAAATGATTCCAGAATCAGGTTGTATGACCTAAGAGATCTGTCTTTGTCTATGAAATACAAAGGTTATGTCAACAGCAGCAGCCAAATCAAAGCCAGCTTTAGGTAAGTCAGTGTTACAGCAGTGGAATTGTTGGATTTGGGAAATGCTGTGGCTGAAGTACAGAGGCTTTTGTTTAAATAATCTGTTTACCTTGGTGTGTAGCTGAGCCTCTGAAATGTCACTTGCCTCGCAATACAAATGTGACTAAAGGCTCTAGTCAAGAATGGCACAGCTGTCTGTGAGCAGGGAGCTTCTGTGGACGAGTGAATCCTTTTTCTTTTGATAGTACGATGCGTGTCCGTTACTATTGCTGTAAATACAGGAACTGTGCTAGAACAGGTGGGGCTAGGATGCTGCATCTTTTCTCTCATCCATGATATAGGTTTTATTTCCTTAATTTTGTCAGGTGTTGTTGCTGGTGTGTTGGTCGCTCACCTGTTGTCCTAGGTGCTGGTCACTGCCCGTGTACCATCACTGTCAGGAAACAGCCTGTAAATCTGAGCTGGAATTATTTTTTCTTCTTTCTCCATGCTGGGCTAAGATGCCTTTCTGAGTTTGAGTATGTTACTGTGACTGTCATGGAGATACTGGTGTTTGAAGTAGTAAAAGAAAGGGAGTAGAGGGAGAATATTTGTTCTATTCACTCTTTGAGTCTTGCAGAAGCCAAAGGGGAAAAAATGTTTGGGTATCTGTTTAATCTGGATGTTTGAGCAGAGAAGGGCAGCAGTGCTTAAGCAATGATGCCAAATGCAATCTCGATTGTCAGCTGTTGGCCTTTGAAAGCCCCTTTAAGGCTGACCCAGTATTTCCCAGAATGTCTGGCACTGGAGGGGACTTCTAGAGGTCATCTTGTCCAGCCCCCCCACTAAAAATTAATTTCTCACGTTAAGTCATCTTTACCTACAGGGCTGTAGCATAGTTTAGATATGTAGCATGTTCATCAGTAGGTAAATTCAAAGTAAATCTGACTTGTACTCTTTTGTCTCTGTCAGTGTGCATTATAGAGTCATCTGGCTATTCAATCTGGTTGAATGCTTTTTAGCTTACACCAGTGTGGATTTTTTTGCTTGTGATTGTAGACAATTTCTGTTACTCTCTCAGGTATTCAGACAGGTTCCAGACTCGAACAGATGCAAATTGCATTTAAAGATTGTTGTTTTCTTCTTACTAAGTATGGTTGTTAGACTAACCCTCCTCTGTGTCAGAAGCTGCAGGAGAACAGCTTCTGTATGTGCTATTCATGACTGGGAAGCTTACATGCACACTCATTTAAGGACTATGTATTTTTTTTGAGATGCAGTCACTAAAATGAAGGATCAGTTTGAATTGTGAACTTAGCCTGATTGCACTTGTAAAGCTACAAGTCCTCTGAGGAGTTATTGTAACAGTTGCTTGCACAGCTAAGAGAAGTGATGTGTTTTTCCTTCTTTGAATCCTTAGCCATGATTTTACCTACATCGTAAGTGGTTCAGAAGATAAATACGTTTATATTTGGAGTACATACCATGACTTGAGCAAGTTTACATCTGTAAGAAGAGACCGTAATGATTTCTGGGAAGGCATTAAAGGTAAAAATTGGCTTTTGATCCTTGTTTATTGAAGGTCATATTATTTAAAAAATTAAATATTTTTATTTTCTAGTTTTTATTTGCTCAGCAGTGCAATTCATTTAGTTTGAAGAAATTGTTAGCAAGATGCATTGTAACTGCTGGATTTTCCATAGGTAGACTGTCAGAAAACCTTGTCCACAGGAAACTCTCTACAGATGCATGATTGGGATGACAAGAGACAGAGTAGCTAAGAGTTTGTCCAGCTTCAGTAGGAGATTCTGAGTGAATGTAATGTTTCCCTGGCAGAACTTGGTTGTGTAAGTGTAGTAATCAAAATAATTATCAATCCTGAGATCCTTTATGGAAAAGTGTCTTTGAAAACAAATGCAAACATTTAATTTTTGTGTCAAGATTTAAAAAAAAAAAAAGCAACTCATACCTCCTGCACACAGTTTTGGGGAAATGTGGGACCATATTTATATTAAACATGTTTTGGAGCTCTTGAGAGTTAGTTTTGGGCACTTACAGAAACTTCTGAGATCCCTAAGCTTCCAAAGCAGTGACAATAGCTCCTTGAATGATGAACTTACCTGGTGCCACAAGCACTGAGGTTCTTGGATATTTACTAAAATTTATGCCTGCTATTCTTGTAAAATTAGCAATTCATTGGAACAAAATAATAAAAATTGGATTGTCTTTCTGAAGCACACAATGCAGTGGTCACATCTGCGATTTTTGCTCCCAATCCTGGTTTGATGGTGTCACTGGAAACTTCTGAAAAGCACGAAGCTGAAAGTAAGGGAGAAGATTCTGAAACATCAGATACCATACCCTCTGGTAGGTGTTTAAGGTGATCTCTGCTTGATACCACAGTATGAGAAGGAAAAGATGATGAAGAACACTTTGAATTAGGGAGGGGGGTTTCTTGAGATTAAAATCCTTGCAGTGGCATGGATATATTTTCCTGCCTTAGCAGTTGAACACTTCGGCAGCTGTTGCATTCTTAAAATCTGAAAGACTGCGAAGTGAGGGGGTGGTGTAGCTGTTGTCCTGTGTACTTCAGGATTATTTTTCTTAAACTTGACCTGTTAGGAGGTAGAGCAGTATCAATACATAGTAAAAAAAGTCCATCTCTTAGAAATGCAGATGTGTTCTTGAAGTATTGGCTAGGTAACAGGAATGGGATACAGGAAGAATGGTGTCACAGGGACAGCTTATCTTTTAATGAGAGCTTTATTTATTTGTAATGAACTAACAGTTTACTCTCTTTCCTTATTAAAAGGAGCTTTGAAGACAGATCACACAGAAGTGCTTTTATCGGCTGACTTTACTGGAGCAATCAAAGTCTTCATTAACAAAAAGAAATATGTATCTTAGTTGGTTTGCAACTGACAGCATAAAGCTATGGTACTGTGGGATTAAAATTCCATAAATAATGTGGGCAAAAGCAAAGTATCTAATATAATAATGTTACAGGGTGATCTATTTTTAAATCTTTTATTTTAAGGCTACTCAAATATTGGATCCTTGGAAAGCTGTGTCTACCTATTAACACCTGGGCTTGTAGAACAGAGAGGAATGTGTAAGAATAATCCTGCCAAACATTAGACTCTAAACTTTCTATGAACAGTTGTTTTGCAACGTAATTGTGAACCTGCACAGGTTTCTGCACGAAAACCTATTCACACATGTGTGTGCCTTTTGGTTACATGCACTAATTTGACTATATATCAAAAGGATTTTAGTGGTGCTTGTGGCCACTAGATGTCAGGGATGGGAATAGGAAGGGAGGGTTGGAGGTACAGCTGGAAAAATGCTGAATGATGTAGTCTAATCTTTGCACAAAATTCCATTTGAGAAAGATCTTGAATTTGTAGTAGCTATTGTTCAGAATTTTAAGTTATGCAAGTTTTTGATGGGTCAGCAACCATGTGTAAATGTTTTTATAAATTTCTCAACTTCAGGACGTGACATTTTTTTTGTTGTCTTTTAATTGTTGTGGACTTTAGATTTCTTTCTTATATACAATTTTTTGCACACTGGAGCACAATACTTGTGTAAAAATTCTCTCATTCCTTGTTCACGGGCACCAGGATATATTCACGTTCCAGATAAAATTAAGCTGCATTAGAAAGTTCTTATATTTTACAACTATGTAAAATAAACTGTTTACATTTTTTAAGCATTGTAGCTTTAAGTTTTAAGTTCTTCTCATTTGTTTAGTGCCACTGAATTTTGAAAGTCTTTGTAAATATTTGTATAAAATACCTATGAAGTAACATTCTGGGCATCATAACCCATGAAATGTTATTGATGGTCAAGTGTTTCAGAGAACAGATGTATCATTAAACTGGGTCACACACTTGGAAATTGTTTCTTCTTTCCTATTTTGATTCATAAATTTCCTTTTTATCTAAGTAGTTTTGACCTGTTTCTCAGATCATTGGTCTTGCATGCACTTGTTAACTTTTGAGTTTTACTTTTCCTAATCTTATCACTCTTTTGATGACAGTTTTCTTTCTCAAATAATGGGAAATGGGGTACTGAAACTGGATATTAAGCAGAATTAAGAGTAGTTATGACAGTTTAGTTTGAGGAGGAGACTTCGAAAGTGTGTGAAGAATCCTCTCCTTCCTATTTGTTTAAGAATGAAGACATGGAAAGACAGGAGATGAGTCTTACCTGAGTAAAATCATATTAATAAAATAGTGAATTTGCCCTGGGCTGGCAGCCAAACAGTAGACAGCTGCTTTCTCTCACCTTTCCTTCCCTATGAGGGAGGAAGGGAAAAGGAGGAAAGACTTGTGAGTTGAAATCAAAACATTTAATTAAACAATAATAAAAGTTAATAACATGAATATAATAAAATACAAAGGTATACAAACATACAGAGCAATACTTAGCTGCTGGAACACGTGCTCCCAGCAATAAGCACCCAAGGGCGGACACTACAAGCACAGCGAGTCCAGTAAAACGCAGGGATCGCAGCGGATGCAGGGAAGTTACGGGAATCAGGCTCTGGCAGCAGGAGCAGGACTCCTCACAGACGGCGACCATCACAGAAGGACTGTCCCTAGCAACTTCCTGCTTACATATGGCGTGTGATGTTGATGGTGCGGAATACTTCACTGAGCGACCTGGATGTCAATCTGGGTGTGTTATGTTCCCTCCCAGCTGCTGTCTTGCACCCGCATCTGGACTGGTGAAAAGTCCTTTATCCCCATGGCAACAGCCAAGATATCAGTGAGCTCTTTCTTTTTGTACCAAACCCCAAACACTGGAAAGCTACTGGAAGAAAACACAACTCTGTCCCAGGCTTTTATCCCATTATTCTCAAACTAAATCCAAAACAAATGACCATGCTAGCTACTAAGAAGAAAAAAATTACAGCTGCATGGAAAATGACCTCAATTCAGCACAGTGGCCTTTAGGGGGGATCCTGCAACATTTAGATGTTCTATGCAAACAGCTTCCTCCCTGACATCCTAGTGACTTGAATGTTTGGGGTTTTTTTTAGGATGTAAAGATTATGGTTTTGGAAACCTAAGTTGAACTGTAGTTTCACCTTGTAGCTGCCAGAAGCTCTCTTAAGGTCTTGTGCTGGACCTGTTAAGTACTCAAGTGATCATAAAAAAAAAAAGAAGTTATTGTTGTTTTTCATTATCCAGGATCTCGTGCAGGCAGTAAACAAAGCTGATCTTGAGGAAGATGTTTGACTTCCATTTGTCTTGATAGTTGGCTTCTAGCACTCACAGGTCTGGTGCTCCTCTGCAGTGCTCTGGTACTCTATGCTTTTTCCCCAGTCAAACTGTGCTGCACATTTTTAATGCTTCAGAAATCAGTGCCTCTTTCTCTCTGCTTCTAAAAGCTGCATCAGGTAAGTGGTACTTGGGTGTGAGTGGTGCTGTGTCCTGTCTAATCTCACCAACTGATGGATCTTAAGGGTTGTCTGGTACTGTACGCAGCTGGGTTGTGCTTTTATCTAGAGCTTTAAGTTCTGCTGTTTTTTCAGGTAAATGTCAGTTGCTCTGCTGAGCCTGTTCTGTTCAGTCAAATGCCTTTGCGGTGTGTACATCAGGTATCCCCTTGCGCTGGGAAGTGATGTTCCCTCAAACACAAGAAAAGCTTGGGTTGGGTGTCTGTTAACATAGAACACTTCCCCTTGAGCTGGAGGGTTCCTCTCTGGACTGCTTCTTCCAATGGCCTATAACAGAAGTTGGTGACATCAAAATTCTGCTTAGAGAATATGATTGAGGATTCCCAGGAGGCAGAAGTCAGGAATTGCCATTGTACAGGACCTTGGCACAGGAGATGTCTGAATTAACTCAATCACTTCCCAAGAATCAATACAATGACCCGATGGGAGTGTCGTAGATCACTTAACTCTTCCTTGGGACAGCTCATGTCTCTGTCAGTGGCTCCTGTGGGCTGGTTCTGGCAGCAAGCAGCCGGGAATGAAACAGAGCTGCTTCCCTGCTGCCTTTGTCTCTTATAGAACTGGGCACCAAGCCCAGTGCATGTGCAGAGGACAATAACGACAGTTCAAATAGATGAGTAATGCTAAAATTTGATCTTTAAATGCTGCACAAGTCATGTTTTCTCATGTTAAAAAGGATATGGGTATTTGTTTCTTTTGGTTGTTGAGATTTTTTTTTTTAACTTAAAGCAGTGCTGAACTCAGCCACTTATGTGATGCTAACACTATTAAATATAAGGATATTAGCCATAGACAGGGCAGAATTGATTTTTTTTTGGACACAGGAAGCTGCTGTATGCTTTTTTTTGCCTGCCATTGACAATTTGCTGCACATGTGTTCAGGGAAATGTTGGAAGCAGGTCATCTTCAAACCTAAAAAGTGAACTGTTGAGTGTGAGAGAATTTCTCTTCTGAAGAAAACATGCATGCTACTTTTTACTGGATTATCAAGCAATGCAAATTTATTTGTATTTTGTCAGTGTCTGTTTTCTATGTGCCTTCTCTCCTTAGTTATGTATATGATGGATGTTTTCTTGTTTCATTTTGTGAACGTGGGAGCAAACTGGAAGGCTGTAGGGAACTGTTGACTAGTTCTGAGGATGCAGTACTGGAGTTGTGTTTCCAGGTTCTTTATGCTAATGGCTACAGCTGCTGCTTCTGCTTGCCTTGTATTTTGCCAATAGTATTGGCCTGCTACTGAGATGTTATGGAGGTTTTTCAGTTCACATGATGAGAAGCTGGTTGATTTTTTTTTTTTTTCCCCTGTGTGTGCTTTAGTGAGAGCGCTTTGAGCTTCTGTGTGTACATCTGATCAGAATGTCATGCTAAGTAAATGGAGCACAAAAAATGAGTGAAGCCAAGTGCTACATACAAAAGAACAGACAAAAGACCATTCAGAAAAGGACCTGAGCACTTGTTTAAGCCTGTCAGTAAATTTTTCTTCAACCACAGTAAGTGACGAGCATATGCTCAGAGCTGTGCTGATAGGTCTGTTCTACCAATAACTGTAACTCCTTTGACTTTTGTAGGGTTCATGCGAAAATTCAAGTACCCTCCTGAATAAAGGCTGTCATTAGATTACGGTGATTATCAGAACAGCTTGTTACAGAATCACACACTACTTAAGGTTCAGGGAGACCTCTGGAGCTCTATTCCACCCCCATGGGGTCTGAGCAGGTTGCACAGGACCGTGTCCAGTTGGGCTTTTAATATCTTCAGGGATGGACACTCCACAGTTTCTGTAGGTAACCTGTCCTGGTGTTTGAGCAGCCTCACAGTAAGTGCTTTCTTGTCATCTTTCATTCTTTTTCCACTTACTTCCTCTGCTTTTATATCTAAATGTCTCAATGCCATTTTTGCCTTTTTTAGTCCTCCTGGGTTTTGCTTAGGTGATTTTGTGTCCAAATTGTTCGGTTCTTCAACAGGCTCTGTTTTTATGGAAGTAACTGCTAAATGGTCTGACACAAAGCTGGGATCAGTGTTGATCGGTGTCTTTAACAGTCACTTCATTTTCATCTCTGGCTTTTCAGTGTTTCTAGCCTTAAGCGTTCAATTCATGGAAATCTCTGGAAGACCTTGCACAATATTTTCTCATACTCAGCACTACTGGAGCTTCCTTTAAACTGTTGTCAGTCAAAGGGTTCAGCAGTTGGAGGCCTTATTAACTATTACAGTAGGTACTTGCCCAGGAAAAGCTCTTCTATACAGCTGCCTTTGTGGGTCCTTCCTCTTCCTGCCTGGAAACAGATATTCAAGAGCAGTAACAGAGTTCAGAGATCTTGAAAAGGTGAGAGGTTCTTATATAGGCCTGAACCGTGTGCAGTACTTCATACTGTAGAACATACTGCCAAATTGATTTATTTGAAGGATGGTGACCCCTTCATACTGTTTTCCAGTTGGCTTAGCATATCTGTACAAGGAAATATAAAGGAGATTTTACCACTTTTTTTCTTCTACCTTTTCACACAGACTTGTCCTGTAAAATATTGGGCTGAGACCAGGCAGCAATGGCGTTTTGACCTCAAGTGAGATGTCCAGCAGCTGTGTGTATCTTCCTCTCAATTGCTGTATTTGTCCAAGCCAGAGAGATGCTCATGGGAGTTGTGTGAGATCTTAATAATCCCCTTGTGTGACAGTTACTGTAAATAATCTTTAAAGACTTCAAGCAGAGGAAGATAAATAGGCGAGTACTCATAAGCTGGATTCTGCTTCAGTACCATATTGATCTACTTCTTAAACCAAATTCTCTACTTTCATACCATGACTCCCATCTGCTTAGCTGTAATCCACTGTACAGAAAAGACAGCCAGCATGCAGAAGAGCATTGCCAGCAGTTCAGTGTCTTTCCTCTCTCCTCAGCACTGATGAGGCTACAGCTCGATGACCTCCTCTGTGTGCAGTACTGAGTACCCCAGTACAAGAGACATATGGATATACTGGGGAGAGTCCAGTAAAGGGCTGCTCAGGTGATAAATGGCTTGAAGCATGACACACAGGAAGAGCCTGGGAGCTGGGGCTGTTCAGCCTGGAGAAGAGGCACCTCAGGGGGATCTTATCCATGTGTATCAATTCCTGATGGGGTAAAGATGACTGATGCGCTCTTCTTGGTGGTATCCAGTGGAAGGACAAGAAGCAATGGGCACCAATGAAATGTAGGAAATTCCATTTAAACATAGGAAAAAGTGGGTTGCTGGTTGGTTGGTTGTTTCCTGTTGGGGTGATCAAACACTAGAACAGACCCAAACCTCTGCCCCTTGAAGTGGGCTGCAGACCCTTGTCTGCTCTTCCATGAAGGTGGGTGCTGGTGGGAGCTCACAGGATGCACCAAGAGCCATGGTCAATGTGACTGCCACGACTCCCATCCCCAGGAGCTGAGGCAGGTGAAGGCAAGGAGCGTAGCAGCCCTGGCAGCAGTGTTTGATCCTGCCGAGTTGAGCCGGGTGCTCACCTGGGTGGTGACAAGGAAGGCAGCAGTGCTTGGACTCGGCATTCCTGCCGCCCTTGAGGAGCTGTGCCGTGCAGTCCTGAGTGGGTCAGCAGAGGGCAGCCCTTTAACAGCAAGGACTTTGTAGCCTTGAACTAAGCATCAGTTTATTGCTGCACAGCTGGAGAATGCTCCCTTTGCAGGCCTGGAGAAGCCAATGATAAGCAGCTGCTCATTGACAGTCCCATTGTCACCTGCAGCAGTGACACGAGTCAGGAGACAGGACAGATGGCACAGGCAGGGTCACAGCAGTAGCTATGGAGTCCCAACAGCTGCCCTTGCCATATCCAGCCTTGCATAGTGTTTACAGCTGTCCTGATGCCACAACTGGACTTCTGAGCACATGTCCTTTCCCCCCTTTCCCCCCCTCTTTTTCCCTTTTCCTTTCCCTCGAAAATTGAGTGTTCGCTGCTGATCCTGGGCTTCTGATAAATGCATGTGCCTGGGAAAAGAGCAATCAATCCATCAGCTGTAGCATGTCAGCTGGAGAGCCTGATGCTCTCCATTACTCTAGATTGAACCTGCTAAAGGCAAAAGAGAAGCTGCAGTTGTGTACATGGGAAGAAAGTGGAAGCAATTTCAGTGAAGCTTGTGTTTTGGAAAGGCCTGGGATCAAAATGACATCAGGGAGCTCAAGACTCTCGTGTCAACGAAGGAGTGAAGATGTTAGCAGAGTTGAGTCTGTGAGTTCCCCACAGCAGGCTGAGTTCAAGCAAATTTGGTTATCTGAGGCAGTGCAATTCCTCAGCATCTCTAGAATGCCCATGCATGCTGGGTGCCTCTTTTATGCTGATAAACCACTCCTGGCCTTTCTTCCCTGTGAAAAAGGAGATGAAAACCACAGTCCTTGCAACCTTGGGTTTATCTTCTCACAGTGATGCTGTGGCTGCTGTTGTCTTGCCTTAGTACTCCTTGTGCTTGAGACTCTTATTCTGATGTTCGGTTTTCCTGAGAGGGAGTCATAGCTTTCTGCATGTTGTTTTCATGTGATGTGTCCTGCCCATTGCTTCTATTTTCCTTCTGTTTTCATGCTCAGCTCCAAAAAACAGCCTCACTGTTCACTGATCTTCCATGGCTGCTTAGCTCAGTTGAGTGGGATGCTGATGGGCAGCTGATCGGAAACAATCCCTCGCTGGCACCAAACCAAGCTCATAACCCTACTAGGAACATTTTACTTTTGACTGGATAAACAAGGGGTGGATGCTCTAGGGATGATTTTATTTCTTGTCGAGTGACCTGTCACAGCCCTCTTCTCCTCGGCCCCTTGGCAAACACTCTGGTTCTTGGAGCTGTTCCTAATGTAGGCAGAAATGGCACTGCCTTCAGTGTCAGCCTCTGGTCACTGGTGTTATGTGGCGTGTGCTCTCCCACAGTGCCAGCCTGCTCGGAGGAACCGCGGGGGCCTGGGCTGTCCCCAGCACGTGGGATGAATGGGGCTACCCCGTTCTGTGACAGGGATCATTGCGGTACCTGTTCTCTTGCAACCAGGTGAATGAGACTGAATGACTTTACTTACCAGTATAGCCCAGTTTGTCGCAGTGCAATCACTGGAGTTGCGTGGTGTGGCGGTTTGAAGTGGCTGGTAAAATCTCTGCAGGAGTGGGCATGCGTGTGGGGATAAGGAGGAGAACGTCAGTGTGCTGCAGCTGGAGTTGTGCCTCACAATGTTTTTTTGCTTCTTAATTTAGACAGATTTGGAAAAGCTTTGTGTTGGTGGAAATGCTAATTCTTCAGCTCATAAACTCTTCCCCCCCCTGTCCCTCATCTGATAGATGTTTGATAATTAGCAATGAACTTTTAAATTTGTTTTGCCTCTGGTGTAAAAAATCAGAGCAATGTTTAGTATGAAATGGTGTCTGCTGCCCCTTCAGTGAACTGCTAAAAAGCAGAACAATAACTGGCTTGCATGCTTTAGAAGTCACAAATAACATTTTGGATGGTTTGGATCATAATAGCTGTATTCATTATCTCCTACAGATTTCCTTTCATAATTGAAACAATTTCTCTATATGTTGTGTGATTTACAGCATGCCTGTAGTTCCAATGAGGTCCTTGTAGATAATATTAAATCAGCCATATGGCACAATATGTGGAAATTCCTTAAGAGTATGGTGACTCTGTCTAATTCAGTATCTTGCTGTGAGGACACAGCACACAAAATAAGTAAAAGGTTTTAAAAGTAAGGCTTTAATGTATAGAACATAAAGGATTAATGGCTCTCTCTAGTTCCATTATCATTTTAAAATCAACATTCTTAAAAACAGTGCACAATGACAAAGCAACAAGGACTAAGAATTAATTTCAGTCCTAAGGAACCTTCCTTCCACCTCCTTACTTCTTGCTTTTGCAGTCAGACAGGCAAATGGGACCATGGCCTCTATAATCAAAGCACTTCCTTTAGCAAACCCAATAGGCTGGAGATGCTTAGTAATAAGATCTTGTCCTGGATCCAGCTTAGCTTTACATGAACACAGCAAGGACACACCTTGGGCAGAGCTGCATGGAGATCACCAACCTCCTCGGAGTAGTGTTGTTATAAATGTCCAGTAACTTCATCCAGAGGTTGGGTGCCTTCGGGTGAGCCCCAGCACCGATCTGCCCCTGCTCCGTCCCTGGAGCTCCACCAAGGGAGCAGCCCCTGCAGCTCTGGTGGGGCTGGGCAGCGCCTCCCCGGCGCAGGCACGGTCCAGCAGCGCCCTGGAGCTGCTACCCGCCCTCGCAGATCCCCAGCCCGGCCTTTGTGTGCGGAGCAGGACGGGTGTCCGGGGGAGCGCGGCACACGGGGCAGCGGCCCCGGGGCGGCACCTGCTGCGGGGACAAAGCGGGGCCGGGCCGGGGGTCTGGGCGGACCGAGCAGGGCCCTCCCCGTCCCCGCCCAGCGGCTCCGCCCGGCCCCGCCGCGCCCGCCGGCAGGGAGGGAAGGAGGGCGGCAGGACCCGCGGCTCCGAGCGGTCGGCGCGGACCATGTCGCCATGTCGGAAGTGAGGAAGTTCACCAAGCGGCTCAGCAAGCCGGGCACGGCGGCCGAGCTGCGGCAGAGCGTCTCGGAGGCGGTGCGGAGCTCCTTCGTCCTGGTGAGCGCGGCGGAGCTCGGGGGAAGGGGGCGCCGCGGCCGGGAGCCCCGGCCCAGCCCGGTCCGGCGGTACCTTGGGCAGCTCCCGGCCCGCGGGAGCGGCCGTGCGGGGCTGGACGGGCGGCGGCGGCTGGGGAAGGGGCAGAGTTGGGCAGGGGGTGCGCAGAGCGCGGGAAAAGGAAAAGGAAGGGGCTGGGCAGGGGATGGAGAAGGGGCAGAGCCCGGTCGGGGCTGGGCTGAGCGGAGGATGCACAGGGCACGGCTGGCTAGGGGCTGGGAAGCGCTGGGCAAGGGATGGGCAGGGCGCGGCTGAGATGGGGAAGAACAGGACAGGGGCAGAATTGGCTCTTTGGGTTCCCCTCCGTGTGTGTTGTGTCACACTATCACATCTTCCACCCCGCTTGCCACCTGCCGTCACGGTGCCCAGCTGAGGGCCGTTCAGACACGTGAGGATTGCGGGGAGCCGGCACTTTTCACGCCTGGGGTTAGTCAGTGGCTGTGTGGTGGGAGCAGGAATTAATGAGTATCTGTGTACAACACTGAGCAAGCAGGTAACGGAACTCTCCCTTTTTAGGGTGTGGGCAATGTAAAATGGACAAGTAAATAGGACAGGATTGAAGGGCATGGCCTGGCAAGGTGAGAAGGAGATGTGGGCATTGGTATAAGCCAGGAGCCTGATGTATCCCAGCAATCACGCTCAAATGTCTGAGGTGACAATCACATGCTTTATCCCTGCATGTGGGATGCTGCAGCAGGTTGTCTTTGTTGTTCTCACAGCTGTGCAAACGTTAGCTGCTGTACCCTGGGTGGAGGCTGGGGTCAGTCCAAAGCTTCCCTGGGCTTTGTTGGATGTATTTCAGTGCTGCTCATTGAATTACTCTAGCATGTAATCAACTTTGACCTTGACTTTGATGGAAGGTTAGTCAATGGGATATACAGAAAGTGCAGTACAAGTTCAATGAATAATTCCCGTTAGTTCTCTGCTGGCAGCGTGTGCTGTTAAATAAATGGAGGGTTTTAAACAACTCTATTTAAAGAGTTTTCTTGTAAATGTACTGATTTCTAAAGCTGAAAAAAAGCTATGGTGATAATCAGCCTAATTTCCTAGTGCTGTGGTTATTGCTTCCCATATGCAGCTGTTCAGGGATCCTTACAAGCTTCAGTGTGATTTGCTTTCCCTCTTTCATCAACAATACATAGGAACAAATGCTTTGTAAAAGCTGATGGAACTTCTCATTAAAAATGAAATTGTTTGTGTAGGACCTGAGGACCTTTGATATCCTGCAGGCAAATGGTTACTTGGTACCGATGCCAGGTGCCTCCTGTCAGAGAAGGAAGGGATGGGTGGGACTGCAGATGGAAATAAATAAAACCCTGACAGCAACCCAAAGGAGCCAGTAGAGTCCAGCACCCATCAGCAGCCACTCTCTTTCTGATCCTCTGTAGGGTTTCATTGCTCACACTGTCCCTGCCAACTTCTCTCCGTTTCTGACAGGCAAATCCCCCAGAGTTGCTGTGCTGCTCAGTGTGTTTGCAGCCAAGTGCTGCAGGAGGGTGAGGGCAGGTGTCTCTGATTCCTAGGTCTTGGCAGAGTTTCCCGCTTTCGACAGTTCAGCAGTAAGGGATAAATCCCAGCCCTTCTGCATCACAAGGAAGAGCCACAAGACACTGCAGTGTTCAGGGAGTGGGGAAGGAGGTGTCATAAGCTTATAGGACTGTCTCAGGTGGCACTTTTGCTGCCCTCAGTGATTAAGGATGAGAGTCATGCTTTCTGAGTTGCTTCAAGAAAAAGGTGGTTCCTCTCTACCAGGTCATCACCCTTGCGAGGAAGGGATATCTCTGTCCTGGTGTGCTGGCTGCTGGGAGGATGGAGAGGGCATCCCATGAAATGATGGCGAAGAGAGGGAGAGACTGAAAAGCCTTAGGTTCTGACTCTGCTCCCAAGGCGAGGCTCAGCCTTGGCACTGATGAGCTGGGCGGCTGCAGAGCATGGAGTGAGCACAACCCCCACCTGTCTACCCCCTCCTTGCCACGGGCAGAGTCGGGAGACCGAAGGTCTGGGTATCAGGTGTGTGCCAGCAGGCTGCAGTCCCAGCTCTGCCTCACCCTGGGGCAGATCCAAACTCACCAGTGCTCCTGGGGGACAGGTGCTGGTTGATGGATACTGGGGGAGCAAGGGCTAGTGCTTGATAAGTGGAAAATTGTAGCTGAGACCATGAGAATCCACAGTGGTAAGTGTGGATAAGGTGAAGAAGTGGGGAGCAGAGTTCATGCTGTGTGTACCAGAGCACACAACTTCAGTAAGGCTCTTCCAGTGTGTAGATTAAGCTTGGCATTTTGGGCATTCAAGGCACTCCCTTGAGACAAGGAACTGTCTGGAGTAAGAAGCCGTTTGTAGTCAGTGATAAATGAAAACGTGTCAGTGAGGAAAGCTTTTAGTGTCATGGAAGCGGTCAGCTTGTATAGAGCCATAATTTGTGTGTTGAAGGAGATGCATCTCGAGCCAGGAACGCTGGGCTCCTGCTCAGCCAGCCTGAGAAAGTGTGATGTCTGGTTCAATGCAGCTCTGCAAGTGTTGTCCTTCAGGTGCAGGGAAGTTCATGGCATGTTGTTTCTGTTCCTAGTTTTCTGTTTATGGTTGTCTAGCACCAGAATAATATTTACACTTCTCTTTGGTGCTCAAAGCTGGCGTGAAATTGGTGGGAGTTTGGTGACTTCTGGCAGAGCTTTGCTTTTTTGTACCTGTGAAAGGGGAGCGTTGCATATGGTGGTGATCAGATATCAGCAGCTGTCCCTTTCCAAGGTGGCCAGGGGTGCTCAGGTCCCACCCCTTGCCTGTTTGACCAGCTGCTAGGATGCAGTCAGTGCTGTTCCTGTCATGGTATGAGCGGAGCTGTAATCTGGAGCTGTAGCAGCGAAAGCAAGCAAGGGCTGTGGTGGGGAGCTCATGGGCTTGTTGGTCCCCATGGATGAGGAAGGATGAAATGCTGCTTTTACTTGGGGCTCTTTTGTTTCCTCTTACTGCGCTGGTGTTCCCAGCATCCCGGCTGTCCATCTGGCCTTATATCACGTTCACAGACAGGCTGTGGAGGGGAGGTCTTGGCGAGGAAAAAGAGTTCAATGGGATTCCCTTGAAAACACGCACAGCCCTGCAGAGTGGAGCTGGGAGAGCAGGGCTGCCACAGGCAGCCAGAGCGCGTGTGAACCCTGGTTCTCTATGTGCACTTTCAATTGTACATCTGTAGGACAGCTTTGTGTCAATTTCAGCTTTGAATGGTCCTTGATGTGTGCTAGTGATTGTAACTCATGGATGAAGTTTTGGCAGAATAACTGACAGACAAGGTCACTGTTTAAATAAACAGACAAATGTAGCAAATGCATTTAAGTTGGCAGGTGGGGATAAATGATGTGCAAAAAGATGAAGGAACATTTTAAGATTAGGTGAAGGAGAGGAACAGTCAAAGCCTAAGTGTGATAACTTAAACTATTCTTAACCAAGAGGTTACCTGCAGCTTAAACCTTGGGCAGCAACCATAAAATAATGTGTTAGAAGCGCAACTTCCAAGCCAGAGCACAAAATGGTGATGGTACCTGGGAGAAATATCTAGGCTGGGCCTCAAGGAGAGCAGCCAGGGATCTTTGGCAGTGGATAGACCTGGGTGATTTTTGGCTCAGACCTTCAGTGCAACCTCTCTTCTCCCATCCTCTCCACACTTGGGATGTTGCTGAGTATCAATGGGAAAGTCACCTGGCCAGGCAGGAGAAACCTGCACCGAGGCACTGGCTAGCATGGGAGCTGGCAGCTGCAGGAGCATTGCAAGACAGAGCTCAGGCCTTGCCAGGAGGATGCACATGTGTGATCTGGTGTATGGTCCCCTGGTCTCATGGAGATGCCCGTGCACCTCTCCTTCACCCCACCTTTGCTTTTGCACACATGCATGGGAATGAGGTCTATAATCTTTGGCCTCGTGCCACTGCCAGGAAGATAGCAAAGGTTCTACCTTCTGCCTCAGAGCCCGAATCAGCTGCAGATGGTCACTTGTTTCTCTGTGTGCATGTAAGGCCAAGGCAGAGCCAGAGCCTCCCTGTTTCCCCTCTCTCTTTGGGAGCGATATGCTCAGCAGTGGCTGGGCCCCTGCAAGGAAAGGGCTGTATCTCAACCCAGTTGCAAGTTTTCCAAAGGTGTCATTCTCTGTGTCATGACAGAGAAATAAAATGTGTGGGAGTCACGAGATCAGAGGAGCAAGCACTTGACAAAACCCAGACAATCCATTTTCCCACAGTGCTGCCAAAACTAGGCATCTGGTGGCAATTTTAAGTCTTCCCACAATAGCCTGGATTTTCTTTAGTTCATTTATGTACAGATTAACTGAAGATACACTTACTGCTGTGCCATTGAGATTTACAAAGGATGCAGACCCAGAGCATCTTATCTGAGAAGCAGCAGCCCTGGAGGATTTGTCCACACTGAGTGTCAGCCAGCCCGGTGGTGCATCCCCAGGTGCCCCAAGGCACAGCTTGGTGGCACCCAAAGGCACACCTTGGTGGCACCCAGGCTCACAGCCCTCGGCCACTCATCTGCCAGCACAAGAACTCCCAGCAATTGCAATGTGGGAGAACCTCTACTTGCAAACAACCTCATTGATTCTTGCCATACAGAGGTATTCAAACCAAGTGTCTGCTCTCCTGTGTTACGTGGTGCTGTGGGAGGTGCTCCCTGAAACCACGCTGTGAGACGGGGGGCAGCGTGCCAGGAGAAGATGGGTTTTGTTTGATCCTGGCTGGGCTGGGCTTGTGTGTGTGGCTCAGTTTCAGGCAGATGCAAAATAGGAGATAAAAAGCTCCTTACTAGTTATATTAAGAAGGTTTTGACTGGAGGCAAAAAGGCATTTTGTACTTTCTGTGGGTTTTTTTCAGCTTAAACTATATTATTAATGTCTGAATTTGTACTCTTGCAGAGGAAATCAGCTTTCTGCATAGAATCATCTTTTAATAAGCTAAATTCACTTTGATCAATGTGAAGGCTGTTTATATGCAGCATTTGTAGTGATCTCGGTGCTCAAGAGAGACATGGAATTTATGCACATTCCCCCTTGGGTGTAGTCAATATGCTGCGTTTGCATAATTTTCATAGAAAAAGAGACATATATGAGACATGGGAGGAAATTCTGCCCCTGCATAAGCGGGTGGGAGTTGTGCTGTCGGTTCAGCAGGGCAGGTTTTGCCCGCTGTGGCAGGCTGCCTCTGGAGTTGGCCACCACAGCTTGCTCGGGTGACTTCTGTGGAAGTGCTTGTGGAGAGATTGTAGCTCACAAGGGCTTGTTCAAGAAAACACTTTAACGCATTCTTGAAATTAATCACATGCTTTCCTGACTTGGGGCTCGTGTGCCGTAAGGAGATGAATTTAGCTCAGCGCCGACTGAGTGCTGTGGCACAGCCCTGGGCAGCACATGCCATGGGAATGGCTGCTTTGCTCCTGCCTGAGCACACCCCGGTTGTGCAGGGGACGAAATGCACCATTTTATGGAGAGAAGCAAGGCCCTGAGTACACTGTGCTGCTATTTGGGGCCACTTAGCAAATGTCTGGCGTGTCTCCTACCATTGCCCAGCCCAGAAGAGATGAAGCTTCCTCACACACGCCTGTGCACTGAGGAATGGGTATTATAGGATGAGCTGTAGTCCATATGTCCATTTTTTTGAGGATTTTAGGGGCTATGACAAGCTTTTGATGGGCACTAAATCTTGTCCTTCCCAAGGCATCATTTAAATATCCGTGTCCTCCTACCCACTACAGGAAAGCTGTAGGAAGGGAGTAAAGCGTCCAGCCCTTACACACGTATGCATATACCTCTTATCACATTTTAGTAGCTATGTTGTTGGGGTTTTAGCATTCTCTGGGCAAGGCTGAGAGTGGCTTGCTCTTTGCCAGGGATAGTGTCATGAAAATGCAGGTGTCCTTGCATTGACAGCATCTGCCCCAGTCTGCCACTGTCAATGCAGTGAAACGCCTGGAACAGATGGTTGGTGGTGGTGCCTGCAGCTAATGCCAGCAATGCGGTTGGGGATTTGGTGCACTCAGAATTCATTGAGGGGATGGTTCTCAGGCTTTGTTTCAGCCTTTTCAGTTATCTAAAGATTTTGTGGATTCCCCCCTCAGGACCAGGAGCATTTGAACCTGGACTACCTGCTGTAGTGCATATTGTATTGTTCTTTTCTCTATGCAGCCTGGTGGTTCTTACAGCACTTCACTCAGCCCTTTGCACACTGATTTGTTATCTCTAATGATGCAAAGTTATACAAAGCTTTTGACATTTCTGTGATCTGAGAATGCAAGTCACAGTCACACACAGCAGCTGAACAGCAGCCAGGCTCAGGGTACACATGTGCTTTAGCTTCCCTGGTTAATTGGCCTCCTCGCTCCTATTCTGTCCAAGGAAGAAAAGGGTAGTCTTGTATGCCTTTGTGGGCATTGCTATCATCTTAGAAATGCTGGAGTATGTTTCCCTGCCACTATCTCCCTCTTTCTCTTTCATTCCCTTAAAAAGTACAAATCAAAGCTCTCCCTTGCTGGCTCCTCTTTGCTTCAGCATGGCCGCGACTTATCTTTACAGCTTTTCCCTGCCTCCCGCTGCTTCTCTAATGGGGTCAGGTCTGCTCGTTCCTGACCCATTTCTCACCCCTCTCTCTTTCTTGCTGAAATGCAATTTTTTCTCTCCCCTATTAATATCTCCTGCCACAGGGCTGTCCCTGAGGAGTGTGTGGAAGGAGACCCTGCCTGTTTCGATCCAGAGTGGTCCCTGCTACATCATCGTGCTCCTGGCTCTGTGCAGTGTGACATCCCCACTGCAGCCCGTTCCCTTCATCACCAGGGCAGGGACACTGCACAGGTGCAGCCAGAAAGATGACATCTCTCCTATGCAGTATTAGGACCTGGTCATGTCAAAGTGCTGTCCATTGCTCTTATATATAACTGTATTTTGGCGGCGATCAGGAGCCTGGGATGTGCATTGGAGCTGCGCTGTGGTGTCTGTGTTGAACCGGACACATCCCTGGCAGGTCTGGAGGAAGCCATGGCTCAGGGTGGCAGCTGGCCCCCTGCCCGCCAGGGCTCTGCCAAGCCTGTGGCTCCGCGGCTCAGCCCTTGGGGACACAAGGTTGGCAGGAGCAGGGACCCAAGGGAAGGGTTGTGCCAGCTGGACAGGGGTGAACAGCACAGGGCGGTGAGAGGCTTGGCAGGGGCTGGGTTTATGACAGGGGCAGGTGGGAAAGGCAGGGCTGGGAGACAAGCCTCCAACTCTTGGAGGGAGATGGTGATACTGGCTGGGGTGGGCTGAATGCCCTCAAAGCAAACCTAGCTGCTAACACACAGCCGTTTTCGGTGGCAGTTTAGTGATCCAGGAAAGTTGTATTCAACTCAGACAGGTTTCCCTTCACAGTTTTGCCCTGTGCCTGGGAAGCCCTGAGCAGTCCCTTGTCCCTTTGCATAATGCTGGAGCTTGCATGGGCGTCTTCATCTGGGGGAAACTTTGAGGTGCTTCTGTTGACAGCAGCATTTTGACTGTGAGTAGGTTGAATCACTGCAGAGCCCGTCCACAGGCCCTCCTGCATTTGCTGGGGAGAAAAGAGTTTAACTTTGCAGCCACTGCAGCTGTCTGCACCTGCAGCTGATGCCTGCAGCCCCAAGCCAGAGCAGAGATGGGGGTTGAACAATCGACTTCCTGAGCTGGTTAAACCACCCCATATCTCCGGGGTTTGACTTCACTTCTGGGTGTGTTCGCTCAATTGCCAAGGCAACCCAAAACCGTCTTATGACTTCCTGCTCTGTTTTTTGCTGTATGGGCTTGGGCAAGTTGCTTCACCGTTGCCTGGCTTTGCTTTGTGCCCCGGTGAAGCCAAGGAGTGTTTCGCCTGCTCGCCTTCTGGGAGGAGCTGCGCAGTTGGCTTGACCCCGTGCACAAGTGGTTTCTTGAGTGAAAAACAAGTTTTTAAGAGCAGGCAGGAAAGGGAGGGGTTCTACTTATGTGCGATTAATTGCTTTAAGATGTTCTGAAGCTGACTATTCTGGAGCTGGATGCTAAATATAAAACTGATACAACATAAATAAATGACGAAATACCAGTGACATCTGAAAAGCAATTTGGGATGCTCCAGTTAAGAACTTATATAAATAACATGTATTATTGTAATTGTAATTACTGTTTTCCTTTTTTAGCATGCCTGCGCTTACAGAATGTTTTGAGAAGTCATATCTGGCAGAAATTCAGCTGTCCCATGGAAACCAGTACCCTTTTGCCAATTTCTATTAACGCTATTATTTTCAGAAGAGAAAATCAAAGCTGTGCTGTGTTTTCATACCTCTCATGCTCTGCGGCAGATGCTCAGCTGGATGCAGGTGCAGCTCAGCTGACGTAGAGATGCGCTGATCCCTCTGCTCCCTGTGCAGAAGTGCTGGATTTGAGCCAGGTTTTACCTGTGTGGGCAGGGGCGCACAGGACTTCAGGTGTTGTTGGGGGACTGGAGATGCTGTGGCAGTCTGTACTGAGCTGTTTCTCACATAGAAGCACTTGGTGATCCTGAGGAAGGTCAGGGCACAGAAGACAGGGGTACTGAAAGCAATCTCAGATGCTTGCCCTAATTCACTGCCCTGTGCAGGAGTGGTGCTGGATCACCTCGAGCGGGTGCTTATGCCAGAGATGGGCCACGGCTCCAGCTACCACTCACCCCTGACGGTGCTTTACATATTGACTCTGCACTTGTGCAGGGCATCATTTTCAGAGGGGATGTGCGAAGGTGAAGTGTATGTGGGCTGGAGTGGCAGCCTGGGCCGCTCACAGGTTGGCTGGGAACCCTCACTGCTTCATTGCAATGCAGCTTCTTTCTAAGGGCTGTTTCCTTTGCTTAAGTGATTATGCAAGAATCTCAAGCGTTCAGGAAAAAACAGCATTCCTGGCCCTCATGGCTGCAGAACTAAGTTTTAAAATGTGATCTGCTGAAGGCTGTGAAGCGTGGAGTCCACTTCTAAATAAGTGGAAGGGAAATGAAGAGCCATACACTGGTTATCTTGACTTCCTGTAATTTCAATGCCAGTTTGAAGATGTTTCAAGGCCTGAATTAGTTTTATTTGCCAGGCCTAAACAGTAATGACAGGTAAATGTTTGTATGTCTACACTGACATCAATTTTTTGACTGTTTTTCCGAATTGGGATCTTGCACTGATGCTATGCCTCTCTTGGAGACGCAGCTGATAACTGCAAACACTTTACCACTAGACAACTGGGCATTCCATTGAAAAAGGAGATATCTGAGTTACAAAATACCCAGAACCCAGTCTGCCATTTCTAGTGCTCAGATGAGGTTCTGCTGCTACCCAGGGCCATCAAGGCAGGAGGAGGGAGTTGTGGATCAGTGAGATGCTTTTGGACAGGACTTGAGCAGGGTGGAGGGAAGTGCAGGTGAGGGGGCAGGCTCTTGCTCTGCACTTTTGGACGGAAAACGTGAGTCATTTTCACTGTAAGTGTTTTCTTGCAGGGTGCCAGGACTATGCACCCATCCTCCCCTTCCCAGCCACATGGCTTGTTATTTCTCTGAGAGCTCCGCCTTGTGCTGTCCCCACCATGTTTAGGAGCTGGAGCATGTTGCGAACTGGCACATAACTCTTGTATGGAGGTGGAAGTGTGGGGGCTCTCACCCAGGACCCCATCAAATGAGACTCCTGGAAATGATGCACTTGTAGCTGTATCTCCTGCTGTCCAGCCACTGGACTTCCTTAGCCCCATGTACCCAATTCTGGGTGTAAAAGAAGCAAAGTTAGTCCTGCAGCTTATTGTGGGGGGTGGTGGGGACTAAGGAAGGCAGAACCTGCCTGTTTGGACTGCAGCTGGGGAAACATTTCCTTCCAGACTATAGCATGAGCACTGCAGGGGAGAAAGGAGGCGCTGGGGTACCCTGCTGAAGGCATCACCTAACAACTCCTTGGGGACCCCATGCCGCGTGAGGAAGGACCTGTTTGCTGCTGGGAGAGGAGAGCCCTTGGAGGTCTGACGTTCTGTGTTGGTTTGGTTGGTGCACACCTGTGTCCTGCTTTCATCTTTCTGCTCTGGGCTACAGCGCATCCACTTGCATCTGTGTATTAGGAGCAACCACACAAGGTAGTGCTGCCAGCTTTGCTCTGGGATGCAGGATCTGAGTGAACATGGAATGGGGTGCAGGACAGGCTGTCCAGCAGCAGGCAGTGCCCACTGAACAGGCGCATTGGAGCTGTCAGGTATGGTGCTATTTCGGAGGTTGCTCAGTTGCTACCCGGGGGATAGCTGTGCAGGGCACTGCTCTGAGCCATGTTGACACCCAGTCTCTCCTTGTCAAGCCCCTTTTCCTCACCTTCATTATTTCTGGTTGCCCACGAGGCTCCTCTCTCCTGTCTGCAGTGCACACCCATTCTGCTGTCACCTCTTGGCCTCCCTGTCCCCATCTTCTGCCTCTCGCAGCTACACAGCCCCAGCCTTTCCACAAGCCCCTCTTCCCATCACGTTGCCTCTCCACTCACCTGCCTCCAGTGTGGCCCCATTCCCAGCCAAGCAAAACCCGTATCCCCCATCCCACCCGCCCCTGCATTGCCTTGGACCAGCTTCTGACACCCTTCCCTCTCCCTGCTTCCTCTCCTCTTTGGAAGGTTTTTTCCCCTTGGCATTTCACAAAAAGCTCAGTGTGTTTGTATGTCCATCCTGCAGCCCACCTCCCTCCCCTGTCCCAGGTACAGATGTTTCTTTCCACTGTGTTCTCAAGCTTAGCATTTTTGTGCCTTCAGCACAGCCAGGATTCCTGTCTGGCCATTCCTCTTGTGTTTTTAACTTCTTTCTCTCTGGCCAGTGCAAAAATAGTTTGGTCCTGTTCATAGGCGGCTTTATTGACTATTTTTCATCCTTATGGTTTTACCATAGCCCATCTCTGCATCATGCCCTGGGCCCTGCTGTTACCTCAGCAGAGCGCTGGGTTTGCAGCAGGCTCACGGGCACAAGCTTCTCGTCACCTGCTTCATTGCCTCTCTTCTGACTTCCTCCTGAAATGTGGCTTTGCTGAGAAGCCCACAAACCGCTTGGCAGCAGCAAGGCTGTGTTGTGTTGTGACTGCTGCCATGTGTGCTGACTCACACTGTCTGTCTCCCTGTTTGCCCCTCCTTCCCCACTTCTGTTTCCACCTCTGCTCTCTCTCCTGTGCTTTTGAATGCAACATCTTGGGGGCAGAGACTTCATTCCAGCTTTGCACAGGGTTATGGCAGCTCCAGGTGCTGGATAGTCAAGCTCAGGGTTTGCCACTTTTAATTGTTCTTTCTCATGCCCAAGTTCCTGGAATGATGGATCATGTGTATCTCAGCTTTTAAAAATGAAGCTCAGTGGCTTTCCTGCAAGCTTGAGTTAGGGCATGTAAATGGGATGAGATGGCAGTGCAGAAACTGGGGGCAGAAATAGTGAAGAGTCACAAATGTGCTATTTAAAAAGCAACCAAACAAACAATTCTTAAAGACCAAGCTATTTGAGAGAGCCCTGATCTAAGATCTTTTAATCCTTAGCCTTGGAAAAGATTTTCTATGGATAGAAATTCCTCAGTTCCATGTACCCATACAGTTTGCCAAGTGAGTTTTCTCAGTTCCCATTTAAAATCATGAGCAAAATAAAAAATTAGGAATTCTCTTTGCTGTCTGTGAGGTATCTTTGGATTTCCAGACTGTGCATTGTGGTGGTAAGTGGTCCCTTCTCTGCCCTGGGCTGTTGCCAGTCTTAGAAGTGACATGACCATGCCCAGTATGTCCAAAGGGTAGTTGTACACTTGCTTTTTTTCCCTGCCTTTAGCTCTTAATTCCCCGGACTGATTTTGCCTCCTATTTTCAAGTGTATTTCACCTACTTGGTCCTTTGGCATTTGTTTTAAAACTCGAGCTTTGCCAGGCTTTCCACAGAAGTGCATTACAGGGTTGCAACAGATGAGGCAGTAAATAGGCTGTAAAATGCTCGTTAAATTTTGGGGAACGGTTGTACAATCTGAGGTAATCATACGCATGTACATGTGGTTTGAGCTATTTCCTCTTCTTTCTTTAGCTACTCTGAAGAACCAGCACTTTTAGTATCCGGCTTGCTTGTGTCTCTCTCTAGCTGGTTTGTGAGTGAGTGTGGATGATGCATGTGCTGGGTTGAGCTTCGTTTCTGAGGAAGTGAGAAAACACCAAATCCCAAGTGCTGATGAACCCCTAAGTTTCCCAGTGCCGGGTGGGGATGGAGCAGTGGGCGCGTGTGCTGGCTCTGAGTGCCCTGAGAAGCGAAAGTTGAGCGTGGTGCAGCTCTTTTTCTGGGCTTGACTTCCACCATGCAATGGGAAATGTGCTCTGGCAGCCCACACGGGGCTCATGTTAGTGCAAAGGGACCAACACATTGGTTAAGGTAGAGCCAAACCAGTCGAGTTTGCCATTTTCTGCTCTGGATATTGTTTTAAATGAGAGCCAGCCTCAAAGGACTGAAAATACAAAAGCTTTCTGATAGTTTTCCTTTGGCTGCTGTTTCTAAAAAGTCCTTGAATCGAACATTTTTCCTTGATTTTTTTTTCCTGTACATTCACATCACTTGGATTATACCTATTGTAATTCTGGAAGAAAAGTATCTCAGAAAAACATTACTCATATACTTATAATAAAAACATTGGCACATTTTTATGGTATACAAATGCAGAACACTAGAAGGCAGCTGGCTACTGTTTTTCAGGCAATAAAAGTTTAACGTGTCCTTTCCTGTACTTCCCCACATGAGTATCTCCAGCTGCCATTGTGAACCCTTGTTTATAGAGCAAATGTAAGGAATTTTTTAAGCTTTGCAAATGGACACAGAAAGGTGACAGTTTAATCTGATTTCTTAAGATTCCCTCCTTTTGGTTAATGGGTAATTCCCTTGCTAACCCTTTCCTTCAAACCCTCTCTGGTGGTTTCTATGCAGTGGGGGTTTGTGCTCAGCCTGGCAGAGGACAGTAGGACAAGTGGGGCACTGAGGACAAGGACCTTTACTTGGGGTTTTCCTTGTGCCAGGCCCTTTGTGCTTGCACTTGGCTGAAGGCAGAGCCTTGCGTTGGTGTTTGTGGGCATGTTTCTCTTGAAGTCATTTCGCTGAATTTCCTGCTAAAATGCCAGCCAACTTGCTTGCTGCTGGAGAGTCACTACTCTAATAGATAAGCTGTTGTTTTGCATGTGCCATGGTCCACACGGAGCCTCAGCCTTGTGACCCAGTCTGAATGGGGACTCGAGCACAGCAGACGACCCTTTTGCTCGTGGTCCACATGTCCCTGTGCTCACGGGAGCTGCAGCCTCCGGGCAGAAGCAGAGAGACAGAAAGAACAACGCATGTTTTTGGGAACAGGCTAAGGCATGGGGCTTGAACCAGTTGTTTTTCAAAGAGAGGTGAGTGGGCTCAACTGTGAGGGTCCACTGCTCTCCTGTTATCTTTTAATGTAAATTGTGTTTATTTATGTTTTTCCAGTCCGAGGTCTTTCCCGCAGGCCCTGTTATCCCTGTGCAGTGGGCTGCACTGCTTTGGGCTGGGAGCTGCTGCTGGGTGTTCTCGGGGTGCTAGAACCACAGAGGCTGTGGGAGAGGCAGCTCACCCTAACCTGCCCACACTGCTGTTGCACAAGAGGTCGGAGGAACCTGAGGAACATTGCAGTGCACCTGTCTGCCTGCCCTGCTTGAATAGCTGCTGCGTGTGTGCTGGAGAACAGGGTTGCTTTGGGAGCACTGCTCATTTTTTCCTGCAGAAATCAGTTGTTTTCATTGGTGGACTGTCAGCATTTCTTTGTACTTCGATATTGGCTTTCCCTGTGGAGGAATTTGTGGTTTCTAAGACTCTAATTGCTTTAGCATAATAGTTTTTCCTCTGCTTTCATAATGACTTCGGTCGTACCATCTGCTGTTGTGACAGCAGTCACAGGGCAGTGCGAGGCTGAGCCCTGGATGCTGGGAGGTCTGTGCTTTAACCAAGCTTGTCAGAAAAACTAAGACTTTGAAATCTCATTTTCAGGGCTCAAAGCTTTACCTCCAGTCCTATTGGGACACTGGGCACAAGGGTGGTCCGAAGGGTGAAAAATATTTATGATGGCTCCCTCCTTACTCCACAGGTCTGTTTGAAGGGACGCGAGTGTGCCTGGCCCTGCCGGGCAGCCAGTGCAGTTCAGGGTGGATGGAGGAGTCTGTGTTTGCTCAATGGCAGGCAGAGGAGAGGTCACATCCTTTCGTGAGCAGCTGCTTGGGTCACAAGCAGCTTGACCTACGTCTTTTACCTTCACTTCAGAGACATTGCTGTGGTTCCTGTCGTGGCCTGTGACAGCCCGGCTGCATCGTGCTGGGTGCAAGCACAGCTGGTGTAGCGCGGTGCGGCAGGTGACGGAGGCCTGCAGTGTGCTAAAGCAGGGAAATCACACAGCTTGGGTAATGAGAGCTCTAGGGACGGTGTTTCTAACAGAGAAATGCCTGTCTGTGGGTGCTGCAAAGCCCATCTGGGTGGCAGCTCTCGGCAGCCCTGCAGGTGCGTGTCCCTCTCTCCTGGAGCTCCCTGGACCATCAGCTGTGTGTCTCAGCACAGGCTTGTGGGAAGCAGATCACAGCACTGCTGGTTTGTCCAATATCACCACATCCGCAAGAGTGGAAGGGCTGTAGTGAGTTATTTTTAGGAGCTTTTGCATACCTGTGGTGGACAGTGCTGTGCAGGTTCTGAAACTTCTCATGTGAGGATGTGGGATCCTTTTCAGTCCTTGCCCTTTAATTCTCATTGAATCCCTCAAGGGTCACTGCTGGGACTTTGTCTTGCTGGTCATGAGAGATGTCAAAGCTAGAAAAGAAATTTTTTCAAAACCCCAACTTTTAAAAAGAACAACTTTAGAAACAGTCCCAGTTTCAGGACCATGTTGCAAACAAGGACTGAAAATACTGTGTAATTAGAAAGCCTGAGTTCTGTGTACCCAAAGTGACTATTTAATGCCATACTGCTGTGAAAGGCTCTTAGAGGGAATCTAATTTACTGTTACAGCTGCTGCTGGTGCAAGGCAAGCCAGGGGAGTTGGTGTAAGCAAGTGCTCGGGCTCACAGTGCTGCTTTGACCAGCTTTGGCTGCTGAGTTTTGCTGGGATTGCTGCGGTGATTGGCAGTCAGAAAAGTAAATTGGACAGGGCAGCAGAGAGCCTACATCTGGTTGTAGGACCCTGCCTGGTACTGTGGGGTGGCTGAGGTTTGGGGATGCCTGGCCTCAGACCTGCAAATGGGAGAGCAGCTCATGAATGGCCTGTTAATTCACATTAATTTGCAAAGCTTGGCAAATTTTCAGAAGCGCGTGATGTTATCTTGACATAAGACTGGTGTTTCAGATGATTAACTGACTTCAGTTAAGCACTTAAGGAGCATGAGACTGAGGGAAAATGGGTTCTTTTTCTCTGTCTAGCTCTTCAATTTTAGAGACTTCTATTTTTCAGATTGTCTCTTTTATGAGATTCCTGTGCAGCTCAGGTCCTGGCCATTTTAGCAGGGCCTGTTACAAAAGGACAAGTGATGTATGTATGTGATTTATTATGAAAATTCCTATTTATACAGAGTCCTGGGTTTGGTTTTGATGGAAAGTTTAATTTTCACAACTGCAGTGCTAAGTGCCTGACTCTTGCTTATGAAATCTGAAGTCTAGGGCTGGACAGCTGAGATGACATTTTCCAACTTCAGAAGTCCATGTTTTCCTCACATTTTTTTAGAGTTCTGTGTTCTGGACTTGTAACATGGACAAAAAGTGCTGCGATAGTGAATGTAATAGTGTTCTCCTAATAGTTTTTACTCGGGACTCCTTTTACTCGGGACTCCAAGGATTTTGGAGAAGTTCCTCTTGCTTTCCAGAAATGTAAGTGGGAGCAAAACCAGGCCCCAGACTTTTTTTCCAGCCTTTGGCTGTGGCTGAGGTGTGATTTATGGAGAGGGCTTTCCTGCCTCTCCAGAGGGATGCTGCTCTTCCTTCCATGTGGTCAGACCCCTGCTCTGGAGGTCACAGCCCCCGACTTGCTCTCATCTCACCAGCAGCACGTTTAGAACATGACTCTCATCAGCTCCTCCAGCAAAACCAGCTTTGAGCTGAGCACAGCCAAGGTGGGAGGCTGTATTTCTTCTCAGCCGTACGGACGAGCTGCTCAAACATAAAGATGCTGAAGCTTGCAGCTGTTAAAGCTGTGGCCTGTCCAGGAGGATTTCTTGCTCCATTAAGAAATTAGAGACTGTGCTTGGATGAGAGCAGCACAGTGCTTTGTCTCTTCCCATGGCTTATTACCAGGCACACATAACTTAACCCCTTGTTTCCCTCTCTGCAAAACAAGCACATCGGTAACAAGGTAACGGTTTGAAATTGTCAGGCTAAATTAAGAACAGCATGTTAGTTATTTTATATATATATACGTGTGTATATATATATATATATATACACACATGTGTATATATATATATGTGTGTGTGTATATATACATATATATGTACCTTTCATCATCTTCTGATTTTCCTGCAGGAAAAAACTAAAGTGGTGGAACCCCTGGACTATGAGAACGTGATCCTTCAACGCAAAGTTCAGATCTACAGTGATCCCCTCCGGGACCTGCTGATATTTCCCATCGAAGATGTATCTGTGAGTTTGTGCTGGCTGTTTCTCATGTTTGGGGCTCACTCATCTCCAGTCCTGCTTACCTTGGAAAATTTCCACTGTTAACCACATGTTAGTTTTGGCTGCATTACTGACACATAAAACCGAAATGTCCCACTGGTGATTTGGGCCTACCACATTTATTTAAAGCAAGTATCAAGCCCTGAAGTATCAAGCACCGAAACCATGTTCTACTTTTCCCTGCAGATCTCCGTCATCAATCGACAGAGAAGGACTGTCCAGTCTACAGTGCCAGAAGACGCTCTAAAGAAAGCTCAGAGTCTCTTTGTCAAAGAGGTGGGAGCAAAAGTCTACACAACAGCTGCCTTCCGCAATTTCTGCCTTAGGCAAGATCCTCTGCTGCAGCTCCTGGGCTGTGAGGTTGCAGATCACTTAGTTTTTCCTGTGTGGGAAGCACCAGTCACTGACAGGCTGGCTGCACAAGATAGTTCTTGTACACACCTCTTGTGCGGTGCTTCTTTCCAGTGGGTTTTGTACGCAGCAGACAAGGCGTGTGGATTTGCACCGCCCGCCTGAGCTGCCAGGTGCGGGCATGCAGCAGGGCAGGGGTGGACTACCCGGCCCCCCCAGGCATCCTGAGTGCCCCACCTTTGTTCTGTAAAGTGCTGCTCTCTAGGGTCATTCCTGCCAAATGCAGTGGAACTAAATGCCAAGCAGTGGTCAGTGTTGAGTTAGAGGGAAGACATTTCTGAGGGCAGAAAATTGATGCTTTCTGGAAAACAGTTCCTTCTCAAGTCACTACTCTTTTAAAGCCTTGGAGCAATGTAAATACAAATTCAGTAGCTGTGCGGCAGACCAGATGCTGTGTGGTTTTGTCTCTGTGCTGAAAATGTTCCTTGTGAAATTCTCTATTGCAATGCAAAAAGAGTGAAGCAGCTTGTTGAGACCCTTTCCACTTATGCTTATCTCACCCAGCAGTCTACAACCTTTCAGACTTGTGCATGGTTTTATTTTTGCTTGGTGCAGCTTTCAAAAAGCTGTATTGTTTTCCTTTCAGTGCATTAAAACCTACAGCTCAGACTGGCACGTGGTAAACTACAAGTATGAGGAATACTCAGGAGACTTTCGGATGTTGCCATGGTAAGTGTCATGCTCCCTTGGAATACTAATGCACGGTCACAGGGCTGGAGTTTGGTCAGGCTTAGGAGAAACAATCTGCCCTTTTTCCTGATGCCTGTCCCACAAGCAGCCTCCCCTCCAGAGGAATGTCACTCTGAAAGCTCGAGAGCCAGAGGTTTATGCTATCATGCTGTTGTCACTCAGCTCCATCAGGGAAACACTGACAATATTGCCAGCTTGGGTTGTTACTTCATGTCCTACCCACTGCTGTGCAAACAGCCCCCTCCGTCTGGGATGAGAACGGACTACAATCTGGGGATGTGACAGGATAAATAGTGTTGGCAGTGTCTGCTCATCCCGAATCAGGAGCCTCATTGTCCCCCTGGGCTGATGTTCTCTGCGTGCCAGACATGGGGTTCCTGTGCTGAGCAGATCCTCCTTGTTCCCCTTGTCACAGTTGTACCACTCCCATCCAGTATTGCTGTTAATGTTGGCTGGAGAGTTATATGCTCTGAAATGCTGGGCTGTGCCAGTGATTCCAACCTCAAAGCGAATCGGGTTTTTCAGACGGGCGTACACATCTCACATTTCTGCTGGATTGTTATTTTCTCAGTGGTGGCGCCTGCTCTGCTCTTGCTCTCCATGCATGTCTGGACCACTGTTCAGACTGCTGGTATGCTGACAGCTTGTACAATGGTTTTTCTTGCTAATTGGCTGAGCGGGTCTGTTCTGAGGATCTCACATGGAAGGAAGGCACCAATGGGGCAACACTGTTGATCAAATCGTATTAAAATTTGTGAGTAACCTTGTGGTTTCACTTTGCTTCTTTTATAGCAAGATGGAAGATACACCAGCCTGCTGCATCTCTGTGTTGCATAATTACAAGTCAGCAAAAACTGCAGAATCAGACAGCTAATATGGACATAGCTAATTACATACTGCCTGTGCTTAATTTCCATGAAATGCACTCAAAAATTAGCTTTCTTTAGCTGTAAGGGGCTGTAGGTCTCTTGAAGTCTGTTTTCTGCAGGAGGACAGGTCTGCTGCACTCTGTAGTCCACAGTTTGGCTGTTGGTTCTGGATCCAGCATCCACATGCTGGCTTGAAGGACCCTCATTTCCCAGGCATTAAAAATGAAAATGTGTTGTGATTTCAGCAAATCCTTTAGGCCAGACAAGATTCCAAGCCATGTGTTTGAAATTGATGAAGACTTTGAAAAGGATGAGGTAAGGAGGTTTTTTTTTTAACATATTCCACTCTAAGGTCTATTAAAAAGCAGATTTAACAAGGCAAAGTCAGAATTCACTTCCCAGGAGTGGTTTTCTTGTAAGATGCTTCGTACTGTGAAGATGGGACCAAAACTGAGACAGTGATTATTTTCAACGTATGACAAGATAACCTCTTGGAGCCAAGAGTCTCATAAATTTTCTGGAACATTAAACATAATATATCATATGGCTTTTTTTGCTTGAAACAGTGCAGCAGCAGGAGAGAAAGAAAGGAAGCCAAACAATTACTAACTCAAATTCTTCATATCCAGAGTGAAATAGGGCAATTTCACTTTCAACTGTACAGGATCCTTCTCTTCAGAAGTTTTGTGCTCTGCCACATAACCAACAATTCTTAATCACTCACATTTCTCCACTACATTCACAGAGTGTCAGTCCTGTTCTGTAGATACTGTGCAAATGTTGAGGTGTTTTCTTCCTCTGGAAGCTGCCATGTTTGTGCTCAGCTCATTGAAGGGAAGATTTGCAGCCCTGGACAACTGAGGCATCTCAAACCTGATGGTCAGATTGGATGATGCAGATGCCACATTTCCCTGTGCATATCATATTTGCTATAAAAGGGACGGGTAGCGTTTTTCTGTCTCATATAGCATGTGAAGATTAATTCACACATGAGATGTTAAGAAGGTTTAAATTATGGTGGGAAGAATTTAGCCTAGCTGTTTAAAATCCACATGGCACCGAGATGCTGCTGCTGAGGAGCTTACAGAGGAAAAAGGAAGTTTCTTTCTTGAAGAGCTGAAGATTTCTAGGGGCCCTTTCATGCACATTTCTCATAATTGCTGTGTGTGTCCCAGTGCACCTCAGGTCTAAATGGAAAGGTATTTTCAAGTTTGGCCTTGATTTTTTTTTGTCTGTGTTGATGGTTTGCATTATGTCATTAACTTGAGTGTTACCTCTAGTAATATAGAATTTGGGCTGCAGACAAAGCTGTGCAGTATATTATCAGCATGCTTCTGAAAAAGTAAAAGGACAAAAGCATGCTATCAAAATTCAGTAGAGACCTTTTTCTTCTGGTCAGTGTCCTGAATACTCAAATAAGTGAAGCTACTGATGTTGGTTACAGAAGACTATTCCAAGTGCTTTGTCAGATACTTTGGCACTTGTATCTTTTGGCAAGGCCATATCTGAAGGATTCTGTTAGAGTTTCCTGACAGGGCATTTACATTAGAATTCTGTAATGGAAATTCAAGTAAAAGAAATCTCTTGATGAAAAAAATGTGAACCATTATGAAGGAGAAATCATGGACTGTTTTACCCATGAAAATAAAGCATTAGACAATTTACTTTGCCTTTGGAAGTTTGACAAGAAAAGGGTGAAAACCTGCCATTTGGGATGCAGGAGATGACATAAACCAGTCCCTTCATAGCTCATCGACAGACAGTCCAGGTCCGCCTCTGCTGCTGAGTCACTGGAAGTCCCAGGGTGAGTGTTTTTCATCAGACTGGGATCTCATTTCCCTGCCTCCCCAGCGGAGGTCACAGTTTGGTACGGATGGAGAACCATTCTCCCTTTCTGGGACCACAGGACAGGAGTAGAGGTGTGAATCCCAGCTGGTGCACCAAGAACAGCCTGGTCGGGTCACTTGAAACTTTCAGTTTTAAATGAACGCGAAACAAGTCAGTTCCATTTCAGCTATTGGGGTTTAGTGGTTTTTGCCTAGATTTAAAATGGAGGGTTGATTTATACAAAAGGAAATGACTAAATAAGTCTGGAGTTCTGTATTTTGCAATTGTTCAAACAGACCATTTTGAAAATGTCCTTCTTCCCCAGGTTTTTGAAATACTGCCTAAGAACCAGCATGTGTTTCCTCATTGCAAAATTGCTGTGCAGCTCTATCAACGTAGATGTAACCTTTCTTTTTAAAGGTGACTCAAACTAGTCAGTTTTGCCTCTTTCTTGGAAAGAGGTAACCTGGAAACTTTTTATGGTAACACTGTACGTGTAGCAGTAGGTTACACATATATACTATGTATTACTGTATAGCTGTAGTTAAAACAGTATTGCTTCCCATGGCAGACATATCCCTTGTGTCCAAGGGGAATTTTGCATGGGAGGCAGTTCACCTGACCTTCTCTCTGATCTTTTGCTCTCTTCCAGGATTCCTCGTCCCTGTGCTCCCAGAAGGGTGGTGTGATAAAGCAAGGCTGGCTGCACAAAGCAAATGTAAATAGCACAATCACTGTTACCATGAAGGTGAGTTTGATCCAGCAGTATGTTAACAGTGAACAAGGCACCAGGTTAAGTTCAGACCATGTCTCGAAAGTGAGCAGGACTGCAGCGAGTGGATTTGGGTTTGGATGGACATCTGTCCTTCTTGTAGAGTATCCCAGTGTGGACTGGAAAATCCAGTCTGGCGACAGCCTTTGTCCTTTCCCTTCGCAGAATATAAGACCAACACACTTCAAATCATTTCAAGCAAGCTGAACAGAAAGGCTAGGCATGTTCTAGTAAACCAAGACTGTTTTCTGAATGGGCAGCTGAGGCCCAGAAGAGGAAAGCAATTCAAATAGCTGCCCTGCAGAGAAGACTTTCTGAATTGATAGTTTCCTTGCTGGTAGGAAATATGTACAGAGGCCAGCTTTAAATCAAAATGACAAGTCTTTACGTTAAAAGCAGGGGTGATATCACTGAGGAGATGGAACATTACTGACCTAGAATCAACAGCTGCATTGTCTCCTATTCTCTGCTGTACATAATCCAGCATGACATTGCTTAGATTTTGAAATGGAGGGTTTTGGTAGTTCCACCGCAGAGCTTTTGCTGTGGCAATGATCCCGTCTGCTGTTCCACCACACAGCTGCCTTATTACAGCATAGAGAGAATATGAGCAACTTACTCAACTGTGCAGCTGAAGGCTGGCTGCAGTGAGGCTTGATGCTTTGCGAGGATATTAGTAAATCTCAAACAACTCAGTTGTTCTGAGGCTCAATTCAACTAGTTATGCTTTCATGAGACGTGGAACAGGACAGTTCATAGGGCTAATTTTAAGTTGAGTTTTAAAATGACTCCTCATGAGCTTGGAAGTGATAGACAGAACCGGGTTTTCTAATCCTCTGCTTTGCCGAGCAGCAAGGCTGAAGCCATTTCTGCTCCTGCAACTGCTGGAGGGAGGTATCATATCTGCTCAAAGCAGTTATTTGGGTCCATTATTGAACCTTTTGTGGTATTGTTGGCCTCAGTGCCCAGCACCTCAGACCCACATTTCGGAGATGATGTCTGAACTACACTGGCTTCAGTTCAATTAGTAAGATCCATCAAGTCTCTCATGAAACTCAGATATCAAAGTGCTGAAAATCAGTAGCCATTTTCTGAGCTTGTCCTGGTCGCTTCTGTGTCTTACAAAATACCTCTTAAGGCACACACGAGAAATATGAGGACTCTGAACGTCTTCAGCCTTATCACTGCTTTGAGAGGCTGCTGTGCTATTGCAGAAGCAGACACGTCAGTCTTTTCAGTGCTGGTTCTTTCATTGCGGTGTTGTGCTGAGCTGTTGGTACCTCACACTATTGCTAAGCACATGCAGAGTGTATTTTGTGGAGGGACAGCCCACGAGTAAACTGCAATTATGCTACAGCTGCCAACATTTATTTCAAAGTAACCTTTCCTTGCAGAGAACTTCCCCAGTTTGGCCCAGCTCCCTGGCTGTCTGTTTTGCAGCGTGTCACTATGCTGTGTTGGAACCACGGCATTGGGATTTTCTTCCTTTTCCCTTTTCCTTTCCTTTTTTATTTTATCTCTGCCCAAATGGACTTCCCCAGTTCTCCAGCCGTCCCTCTGTAATTGCAATGCTCACCAACAGCATCTCTAGCCTGATAAGAGGGGATATTCCCTCTTTTCCTAGGTTTATAGTATTCTTTTCAAATGATCATAATCTTCTGACAATTATTTCTGACAGCAGTGTTTACAAGGGGGGAAGATCATAGGAATAGTGTTTGCTGCTTGCTTCTGCATTTCCTTTTGAACAGAATTCAAAAGATGCAAATAGTTTAGCGTCAAATCCCATACCCATGAGGGATGTCAGCACTGCTATCTAGAGAGAGATCTGTCATGGGTTTCTGCAGGTTCCACTGCCAAAGTTTCTGAGATTGATTCAGTGAAGTGTTAAATCAGTGTTAAAACTGGCTTAATCCATAGCATACCTAGCTTTCCATGTATTTTTATGCTTTGTTGAACTAAAGGTTTAGTTAAATTTATAAAACTTAAAGCATAACAACCTTTGGAGCACCTCTACAGTTAACTACTCATCTCAATGATGCCAGAGGTTACTTTTCAGAGGGCTTAGGTTACCATTCAGAGCACAGTGCTCCCTTCCAGTTCTGTGCAAAAGTGAGTGGTTTTATTGAACATGTGCTAGTGTCAGTAAAGATGGGAGCAGGAAATTGCTAGTAGCCTTCCATCTGGGATGAGAAATGCTGTGTTTAGGTAGATAGATAGATCTTCCAGCTATGCAGAGTGGTGGAAATACTCACAGTCCCCCTTGCCTCATGAGTTACAGTCCAGTGCCTTTTGGCTGACAAATGTGAAGGAAGATGTTCTGAGATACTGGAGAACTTTTGTTTTTTCATAAAAATCAGTAACTCAAACATAGGAACACTTCTTCCCAAACTCACTTTTTGAGGAGAGCATTGCTTTTTGAGTGAGAATTGAACACTAAGTCAAAGCTGGTTCATAAAAATGGGTTTGTGTTAAAAAAAGAATCAAATTTACGAAAAAACAAGCAGCTGAATGGACTACAGAGTCCCTTGGCTTGCATTTGAGTGCTAGGAATTTCCACATGTCTATTCTGGAGAATTGCTTTGTAATTGTAATTGAGGTCTTTATCGAAAAGGCTCTGGAAATACCTGCTCTAGGGTGGGATGAATCTTCATGTGCTGATCTGAATTTGCTGTGCAGCATTACTTTGTAAAGATAAATGAGGCTGGAGGCAGCTGAGAGATGAGCTGGAAGCCCTGGGGCTTTGCTCTAGATGGGCAAACTTAAAATAATA
This sequence comes from Patagioenas fasciata, assembly GCF_037038585.1. NCBI lineage: Eukaryota > Metazoa > Chordata > Aves > Columbiformes > Columbidae > Patagioenas > Patagioenas fasciata. The sequence goes on from NC_092530.1 coordinate 20,390,589, forward strand.
ACAAGGACATTAAAATTAAAGAAGATGACAAAATCTCTCTTTACAAAAACAACTCATACTCAAAGAGGTGAGTTTGCAACACCAGGGTCATCAGTGTTTCTTGTTACGGTATTTTCTCAATAGCAGGGGGGCAGATACTGAAACTGAGACTGGCTTTTGACATATGACAGAGTGACTACTTGCATGAGCAAGACTTTGTTCCTTTGCAGGTATTCAAGAGGAGATATTTCTACTTGTCACAACTCACAGATGGTTCCTATATTCTTAATTCCTACAAAGACGAGAAAATTTCAAAAGAATCCAAAGGCTGTATTTTCTTGGATGCTTGCAATGACGTTGTTCAGGTAGGTGGGCTTTCTGCATGGCTGTATGTGGGCTTATACATTGCTGGCTCTAAGACAGACATGCTTTCTTGAGGTCTGTGCCATCAAGGGATGAAAACATGGACTTACACACTAACCCAGGGCTCTGTCAGCCACTCTGATTAAAAGGCAGGCAAGGAGTTTCATACTTTTGTCCAGGAAGACAGCAAGTGGAAGAACTGCTGTCAGAGTAAAATGGAAGCATTTCTTCATTACCTCATCTGCTGTCTCCCTGCTCTGTCCATCTCTTTTACCTTTATTGTAGGTCAGGTGCCTTCCAAGACACCTGAGGCTTGAAGATAGTAAATAATTGATCTTGGGCACCTTCCTCCTCTGTTTGCTGCTCACACCAGCTTCTTGTTTCCTAAGTTACGTCCCAATAGCTCCATGCAAACATGTAGCCCTTTGGGACTTAGGGCTTGTAAGGTTTTAGGAGCAGATATTTGTATGGGGTTCAAATCTTATACTGAGAGTGATGTGCAGCCGTGGATTGCTGCTGTGCCTTCTGCCTTTGCTGTCTCTGCAGGAGCTTCAAGCACTGAGTGTGGTGCAGCTGGTACAGGGCAGCTTCAATCACTCCAATGGTTTGTTTCAGCCTGGATGAGTCAGAGCTGTGCGTTCCCATTTATCTTTCTGAACGCAGTAAAAGCAGTAGTGCACACGCCTCAGTGATGCAGAGGATGTGCTTCCCAAGTTGCATCAGATTTGCCTTGGCTTATGTTTGGAAAATGCTGTTTGAAGGCCAGTGGATCTCAGAAAAGTTGCCTCAAACCACTCGCTTTTAAGTCTCTAAGTGTCCTGGAGTGCAACGTTACTTATTGTGTCAGACAAATCCAATTCCTAGCTTCTCTGGGTAAACATTACTGACATAAGAAGGAGCTTGCTCTTGCTCCTCAGTGCAATGCCTGTGGTTCAGTCTCGCTTTCCACCACTCTGGCAGCCGTGGAGCTGAGTACTGTCTGAACGCAGCCGTGAAGCCCCTTGTGATTGCTGCAGGAGAACTGCTGTGTGAAGGAGGGCGCTTGCATTCTGTGTAGTGGTATTTCAGTTCAGGGTGCTTCCATAGAGAGGCAGGTACTGTGCTGAGTCGTCGAGGAAAGTATAATAAAAATCTTGCTCTTTCTTGTTTGTTTTTTTCAGTGTCCTAAAATGCGCCGTTACGCGTTCGAGCTCAAGACAATAGATAAGTACAGCCACTACCTGGCAGCTGAAACTGAGCAGGAGATGGAAGAGTGGCTGGTAACCCTGAGAAAGATCATTCAGAGCAATACTGAGAGTTTGATGCAAGAGAAAAAAGATACTGTGGAATCTGTGCAAGGTCAGTTTATAAATAAACACCTACCCTCACCCTTCTCCAGCAGGATGCAAGTAGTGTGCCTGGAGAAGTGAATACTTTTCTTTCTGGATTAATAGCAAGAATTGTGGCTGACACATGATATCATGCAAAAGGGCTTAGTATAATGTAGACAATAGTTTGAGGAATAGAAGTGGAGGGAAACATGACCCTTCCTCTGGATGGGAAATCCATGGCAGGGTTTCAGGACTCCTGGAAAATTGGCTCTGTGTTGAAGTTCTGCTTTGGAAAGACCTGGTGGGCTGTAATAGTACACTCTGGTACTAGTAATATATGGAAAAATCTTTCTTGTGAGGAATGGAAAAGTCTCCATAAAATGTTTCTATGCTATTGTAAGCAAATATTGCAGGATGATTTCTGGCAGAACAGTGCTCCTGCAGTTGTTTTGAACATCTGTTTTTTGTGTCCTTGCAGATGATGAATCAAGCACGCAGGGAAAATCAGACAACATCCTGGAGAGCCTGGAGAGAAGCATGCATCCGGAGCTCATGAAGGTATGGCGTTTGCAGAGATGCTCGCCCAGCCCATAGCCATTCTCTCCACCATGTTTTTAAAAGATGTTTTTCACATTCTGTTGTCTTCAGCTCTGGGGCAGCTGGGCAGGCAGCAAGTGTTTTGAGCTCTCTGTTGTCTCATCTGCCTGTCTCATGGAGGGAGCTCCATGTTTTGAGGCTGCACGCTCCTCACCTCCAAGTGTGGGACCCTTAAGGAAGAACCAGATTTGGAGCAAATGAAGGCCCGTTGTGGTCAGTACTGTTGTGCTCAGCAGGGGTGACTGTCCTGGCCATGAGAGCTGAGGGGCAGTTAGGTGACAGCCACCTCCTATTCATGATCAACAGTGTGCTTGCCTACTTCTGTCTGCTTTCACATTTAGCAGAGCCACATCGCTTTACCATCACTGCACCGTGTTGGTGACTGCAGCTGAGAAGCCTTACATCGTCTCATGTGTCACAAAGAGAACCTGAAATATGTTTATTTTGTTTTGCTTCCATTCTTTTCAAATAATGAATGTTTGCCTCTGTGTGGCCAGGCAGTAACATCAATGCTTTCCTTTGTCCTAGTATGGAAGAGAAACAGATCAGCTGAACAAACTGAGCAGAAATGAAGGAAGACAAAACCTCTTTTCTTTTGACCCAGAAGTCCAGGTAAACATCCCCATGTTTGCAAATGGGAGGTTTTGCTATCTGTAAGAGCTCTCTTGGGGTGGTCCCTCTCCTGTTCTCTTGTCTGACCACAGCATTTGCCTGCAGAGGCAGCATGTTTTTCGGTGGATTGGAGAACAGCAGTGCAGCCCATGTTCCTGTCAGTGAGCACTGAACAAGATATCAGTGCTCAGGTGATAACTCAAATGAAGGGAGGACTCGGAGCAGCCCCACACATGGCCTGCCTCCCGCTTTGCTGGCTTCTTTGTGATGCATCTTGATGTTACTGGATTTTAAACCCATCATATGGGCCTCTGGGAGGTTCTCATGGTTGCAGAAGCAGAAGTGATATTGCAAGGACACCTGCAATGCTGTGTGGGCTCAGCACGTCTGGAGCAGGGAGAAGTGATATTAAAGGCCATGACAGGGGTTTACAGGGAGAACCTCAGTCTTCAGCGAGTTATCAAATGTAGGGGACATACAAACAGGAAAAAAAACCACCCCATGCTGTTCTCATGCACTGGATGGAGTAGAGGTTCATAGACTATTGGCTTGTTTTCTTCTCAACTTCGATGTCTTGGCTGAGCTCACTGCCAAGGTCCAGGTGTGCAATTTCAGTGGAATGAGCTGCGATTGTTGACACAGTCTTAAAGAATTGTTCCAAGTTATTTCATAGTTTCTGGTTCTCCTTCTGGCGCGCTTTGGCTTGTTCACACCTGTCAAAAAGAACATTCTGGTTTAACGAGGAAATGTAATTAGTCTTTAAAAGGTTTAGTTGTACAAAATGAACTTTTCTCTTGGCACTTCTTTGAAGATAAGCATTCAGGAGGCTGCTTTTTTTTTTTTTCAAGAGAAGCTTTGAGAAGTTTCCTATGTTCTAGTCAGATAATAAGAATGGAAATATTATTCAGTGTGGAGCATCTAAGATTTATATTTTTACATAACCAAATGGTTAGGCTGAATTCACTGCCTTCCCTCTCTACCCAGAGCTTTTCATCCTGCTGTGGGTCAGTCAGATCTGTTATAACACTGGGCATTCAAAGTCGCTGCCCCAGTCAGTGCTGGTGTGTATGTGAGTGTTTGTGTGCTTAGTGCTAAGGAAACTGGGAGCAGGAACGTATACCCACAATGTACTTTCCTCAGAAAGAAATAAGGGAAAAAATAGGAAGAGTTTCCCAGAATGAGATTAACAATTGCAGCCCATTTTGCTGAAATTACTTGATCGTGAGGTATCAGCAGCCAAATTTGGCATGTAGGTTTCTTCAGGATTTGAGAGGGAAAAATGAATAGGACTGTGGCAGATTGTCTCTGAGAGATGTGCTGGTATTTAGGCGTGTTTAGTAGCTCTGTGTCCCCAGTGCCAGTACAATGGGTGTGGTGGAGGCTGAGGGTCTTTATCTGGCTGATGGTATCTTGGTCGCATATGTCTGCTCTCTGGAAGAGCCAATGTCGAGACCAGGCATGGGTGTTCTGGGTTAGGAAGGAGCTGATTATAATCAAGACTGTCTGGATTTCCCAGCCGGCTCCACAGACAGTGTTGGTTCTAACCACACCAGTTATTGCTGTGCATCTAGAAATGCCTTCCAGTTCGAGATGATGTTCACGATCCCAACAGCATGTGCCTTCTCTCTATTTCAGGCACAGGGACCATCTCTTAAACTAGTCAGATCTTCAGAGTGGAAGATACTTTTCCGAGTGTAACGACGGCTTATGTTCCTCTTTCTTCCCCACGCTCTAAATGGTGTTTGGGAAGATCCCCAGGGTTACAGCAAAGCAGGAAGGAACTGAAATCATACTGAGGTTTAGTTTTCTGTGCTCTGCAAACCAGATTGCTAAAAAATGATACATCCCCATGAATTCATGTCTTGAGTACATTCGTGTAACATCACCAAATGGCACTCATTTGTGAATGTCTTGTACCTTTTGTACCACTTTAAAAAACAATTAGTTAAGATAGCATTGGCTGTAATGTGATCCCTTAACGTTACTCAGGGGTTTATTTTCTTTTTAATGAGACTAGATTTGTTTGTTTGCTGTTTAGAGGCTAGACTTCTCAGGGATTGAGCCCGACGTGAAGCCCTTTGAGGAAAAGTGCAGCAGGCGCTTCGTGGTGTGCTGCCAGGACTTGACCCTCAACCTCCTTGCTCAGCTCAGCGACAGATCGGAAGAAGGACCCACCAATGTAAGGGGGGCTCTGGTGTTTCCTGCTTTGTCTTCTTTCTCCTCAGCAGCAAGAAAAGCCCTTGACAGATTAATCTGGGTGGACAAAAACAACCAATTTTGCCACAACCTCCAATGGGACCTGGGCAGGTGGTGGCTACTGACCCCAAGTCATTGCAGGGTTTGTCTGCCTTGGTAGTTTGGTCTTTCAAACATGTGTTTGGGGACGGCATCTGTCCTGATGTGACAGGAACTGGGACTGTTGGGAATCCAGCAGTTCAGAGGTATAGGGAATGGAGAGTGTCTGCCATGTTCTGAGTCCCTGTTGAAGTCCTGTTGGTAAATGATTAAGCTCCATCTCCAAACCACTCACTGCTGTGTTTTATTTCATTTCCCCTAATGGCAAGGGATTTCCCTGTTCTGAAACCTTCTTCTGACTCCCAGGCTGACTGTATTCACAGCCACTTTATTATGTGCATTTGTTATTGTGCCAAAGCTGTGCCTTAGCTTAAAAAACTCTTCCTTGTATTTTCTGAGCCTGTGATATTTACAGACAACTATTACTTCTCTCCCCAGACTTTGTCCTGCCAGGCTGAATAGACCAGGCCCCTCCAATCTTTCCTCCCAAAACATACGCCCTGTTATCACATCCTGCACTTGCTCTTAGCTGGAGTCAAGTTGTTAGATGAGGGTGCCTGAGCAGCAGAGAGCATCGCAGGGGCGGCAGCAGCGCTGGCACCGACTGATCTCTGCTGATGGGACTTTGTCTGATGCCTGTTTGAATTGCCAAGGCTTTTTTTGTGATGGTTTCATATTGGCAGCTCAGGGCTTGTACACCAGGCTCGTTCTCCTCAGTAACACCCAGCTGATGAATGTGTTGCTGATAGCAGAGATTCTTGTTATTCATCCTTAATCAGGCCCAGAGTCAGACTTAATCAGCACATTTTTAGTATTGGTGTAATGCCTCCAAGTTGTGCTGTAACGTCTTGGACTCACCACAGCCTTATCTTCAGGCCTCCTCTTTTATCTTTACATGGACGCATGCCTGCTGGGATCTTTGAATTCAAAATATGTGGAAATGTTGACACTTGGTTTATGCCATCAAGGTCAGTGGCTACAAGAGAATTGGCACATTTTGCACATGCAGCTCCTCAGCAGTGTTAGCCTTGTGTTTGAGCTCTCCTGGCTGGGAGAGCTGACTTTGCTCCTGTGCCACCCAGCATGTAGCAGCTGAGGAACATTTTGAGTTGGGTCATCCAGAGCTGATGGGCTTTGGACAATAACTGGAGTGGTCTTCAGCATGTGCATATAAACACTCCTGAACTGATTTCTTTCTCATTCCAAAGGATAAACAGGTCTGATGGATTGGGCTCATCTTTTCTTCCTAACTCCATTGTTTATGACTTATATGAAAAACCTGTAGATTTCACTCTTCATATTTCATTGATGGTTTTAAAGTAGCTTTGCTTAAATTGACTAGATCAAAATGCAGGAAGATGCAGGAAAAATGGTTTTATGTGTTTATAAAGCAAATGGATTGTCTGTAGGAGTTCTCTAAAATGCTGGTGTACAAAACTAAAGGAATAAACAGATGCAGAAGACAAACCTAGCAGGGAAAGCAATACATGTTGATACTCTTGAGCCTGTACCACGCATATTTTTTGACACGTATATTCAATCAAATTTCCAGGTTGAGCCCTTTTTCCTAAGCTTGGCATTATTTGACCTGAAGAATAATTGCAAGATTTCGGCTGACTTCCACGTGGACTTGAACCCACCATCTGTGCGTGACATGCTGCTGGATAACTCCCCATCAGGAGCAGAGAGCACCAAGGGACGTTCGCTGGGCGAGAGCTTTGTGCATGGAGTCCCCGAGTCTTGCCTGCGCTACATTAAACGGGTGAAGAACTGACTTTGTCCTTGTTCTGTATCTCTGTTGAGGCTGTAGCTGTTCAGTAGCATTGTGGTGTGTTATTATCCACCCTGTGGAGAAGCAGAAGTAAGCTTTTCACTTGAGCTGGCAGGTTTTGGTCAGTGTCTCAAGCCAATTGCCACTTCGGGCTGACTGGCAGCCATAGACAAAGCACCAGGTAGAGTTTTTCAAGACCTGACCATGTTCAAGCCTTGTGAGGCCCCATGGCTCGTCCTCTGCACCAACCAGGGCTGGGTCTGTGTGGGTTGTGGGAGGAAACAGTGAGATGATCAGGGACAAACCCAGAGGTGCAGGTAGAGTGTCCTGCTTTCTGACAGTTTATTGTATCTATTGCAGGGTGTTTTCTCCGTGACTGACCCACACGTGGAGATCTTCCTGGTGGCCCGTGTGGAGAAGGTGCTGCAGGGCAGCATTACACACTGTGCAGAACCGTATATGAAAAACTCGGACCCGGGGAAGGTATTGGATGGGGCCATGAGAGTACTTGCTTAGTGATGCTGTCTGCTGCTGTGGAGAGTAGTGTAGTCTGAAACATGGGTTGTTTCTGCTGCTCTCTAGCTGCTTTCTGGCAAATACTGTTTCTTCTTTGATTGTGCTACTCATGCTGTTCCCAGACCGGCATCAGCTGAGCTGTCCTTGGAGAACTGATTCTTTCCCCTGGGAGGAGGCAGAGGATTTTTAGAAAAATCCAAGCAGTTGGGGCAGGGGGACCTTTCCCCATTACAGTTCAAGAAGGCAAAGCCTGGTCTGGCAGTAAAAAAGTGGGACACTTCATCCTCAGAGAAAGGGGCTGCACTGCTACACAGTGCTGCACACAGTGTCTTGAACTGGTCCCAGCTCACACCAGCTGGGAAAAGTGATGTTTTAGTAGCAGCAAAACATGGCTTCACCCTTTATTCTGCTCACCCTGCCTCTGTCTTGCTCCACGCAGAGAGCCATAATCATAGGGGAACCGTAGCAAAGGGTGTACAGGGAGGGGCCCTGGTACTGCTGGCATCAGTCTCTGCATCCTAGATGGAGCTGATGCTGCCTTGCTGCAGCCAGTCAAAATCCCTGGAAAATCGATGTATGGAACACCTGATATGTGATGACATTCCCTCAGCACACTTTGTGTAGGATGAGCCAATTACAGTCAGTTTTAATATGATTGTGCCCACAACATGTTCACTGTTGCTTTGCAAAAGTAAAAAATGTGCATGGTATGAAGCGACAGGGATGTCTGTCAGCTGCTTTGGCGACTGTTGCACTGTATGCCTGAAGTTTCTTTTCCCTGGAGGGTGCAGTGCTCTTTACGCCTTTTCCAGGGCCATGTGGAAGCCGCGGCACACACTAACCTCTCTTGTGTTTTGCAGACTGCTCAGAAGGTCCATAAGGTGGCCAAGCAGGTGTGCAGCCGTCTGGGGCAGTACAGGATGCCCTTTGGCTGGGCTGCCAGGTTAGTGACCTCAGACGCTGCTTTGGCCATGGTGGGAGCTGCTGCGAGGTGTCTGGGACACGATCTGTCCGAGTGGCGAAGGGCCAAGTGACTGAAGTCAGTGAAGTTACAGCTGAGGGCAGAATCTGGCTGCCATTCCCAAGGCAGAATGTGGATTGGCCTGAAATGCTCTATCTAGAATTAGAAACAAAATATTAAAAAGTAAACAGTGCTGGGAAGGCAGTAACCTTCCTGCTGACCTGTAGCTACTGCTATCAGGACAGAACGTTCCTGGGGGTGAATTACCGTGTCCCATGCTACTGCAGGAATCGCTGCAGAAATTCCCTCCTGGCACCAGCCATTGCCAGGGACAGGATGAGGGCAGAGGATCCCCTGGCCTGGCAGTCGCAATCAGCTGCGTCTGGTCTCCCATCTTAGACTCTAATGTAGGTTCTTGAGAATGACTGGAGATAGTGATCCTGTTCCCTCACTGTTCTTTTACTGGGACTCATAAAGTACATCAGTGCTAACTCCATTAAATCTCACATCAGAGGAAGGCCTGAGGCAAGTTCATCCCTCTGCCACTGCCTCCTATTCCTAAATTGCTGTTTGGTGCTGAGAAAAGGGATGGTAATGACATGGGAACACCAGATGATTGTCACAGTGGGATGGGATTTGGTAGTATGCAGCTTGCTGTGTGTATTCTTGAGCTCAATTTTCCTGTGACACTGGCCGTTCAGCTTTAAGATCATGTTTGTGGGATGCAGCTCGCTCCTGGGAGCCAGCACACAGCCTATGCAGCGCCTCAGCATAGCTGTGGGCTTCTTTGGGTTTCAGATTTGTTCCTGCTGGGTAAAGAGCTGCATTTGGAGACCAAGGTGTTGAGAAGCAAACAGCCTGATGTAGCAAGCTGTATTGTTCTGCATCCCTGTGAGTTTGAGAGGAAGCTGTTTGCACAGAAAGGGGGTACAGATGCTTTGATGTCCTTACTGTATACAGATACCCACAGCCTTTCTGTTCAAGGGCAAAGATGCTGGTATTCATCCAGGGCAGAGTCCAATCTCCTGCTCTGCGTTCAGGAGGAAGCTGATGTATGTCCCGAGAATGGTCTTTACTGCGCACTCCTTTTCTAGGATGATTTCCATGCTCTGAGCCTATGTGCAAATAGGAAGATACTTTACCACTTGGTTTTAGAGGAAAAGGATTGAAGGTGCTTGCAATTGTGGACCAGGCTTGTGTCTGGCCTGGGTGTGTCCTTCTCACCTGGGTGGAGAGAAGAGAAATGGGTGATGTACCATGTAATTCTATGTGACGTGGAGGATTGCAGTCTGTGTGGAGGCCTGGCAGCGTTCAGAGCTGTCGCAGGCCAGTGAACCTCTTGCCTGATAAACTGCCCTTCAGCCTGATGAGTCAAAGACCTCAATGTCCGTATATTTACCAACATTTAAGAAAAGTGTCTCTTCTTTCCTGCAGACCAGTGTTCAAAGACTCCCAGGGCACTCTCGATGCTGAAGGAAAATTCTCACCTCTGTACAAGCAAGACAGCAGCAAAATCTCAAATGAAGATATGCTGAAGCTTTTAGCGGAGTATAAGAAGTAAGTGTAAGAGACTGGTGCAGAGGCTAAGCAGGCATTTTAATATACATTTTTAAACAGTTCGGTGTAAGCATGAGATGACAATTTTTAAAATACACAGAGGGTAACAAAAAGCCCTACTGGTGTGTTCAGCGCCTGAGTTTTCAATGTTCACACTCTTGTTCTTTTCTCCCTAATGCAGACCAGAGAAGACAAAACTACAGGTCATTCCAGCCCAGTTAAATATTGGCATCAAAGACATCCCACTGGACTTCACAAGTAAGGATCTTGGATCTTAAAATAAATGCTGATGGCTCTGGCCTCAGGAGTTAATGCTTCTAGGGGGAGTTTTGCTGTTACCTTAACAAGAGCATTTGGGGTTTCAATGAGTAATTGGCACAAGCCTTGACTCATCTTTCTGATGGATTCTGTGGAGGGATGTAGTCCGAGTTCCGAGGTTTACCTGAGGGGTGCATCTGCTTTGCAGTTTGGCTGTCACATCCTAAATCGAAAGGAAGGCACCTGCCTGGGATTTTGTTATTTTTACACCAAGCTCATATAGCATTTTTGTTCCATAACACCAGAGGGCTTCACAGACATGGTCAGTATGATTCTTCACTTTGCATTTTAAGAAGCTGAGGCAAAGAAAACACTCATGATGTGTTCAGTGTTACTCCATGGACCTTTTGCAGCTCCTATCACAGGTTCTGTAGTCTGGTCCCCTGTCCAAAAGTCTTTCCTAGTGGAAAGTCGTCATCTTAGCAGCCTGTCTGCTTCAGTCAGGTGATGTTTGCGTGATTTATAAAACAGTAACTTAATGGCTCACATTCCTGGAAGTCTCAAGGTGCAGGTCCTGGGCAGAGCAGCCGTCTTTGCCCAGACATGGATGGTTCACAAGACCCTTTGACTTTGCCCAGAGCTACAGGCACGTACCATTTCTGCAGTCTCCCCTGGCAAGGAGAGCAGAGCCCTGTAGTGCCTGTGCACCCGTCTGTTCTCAGTATTGCTAATGCAGTTTGGGACCACAGGTGTTGCATGATCAAGGGGAGAATTTTCCCTTAATCATTTCAATGGGAATGGTCCAAGTCCTGCTGCCTGCTCAACACGCACAACCCTCTGATGTGAACAGAACTGAATGCTCGAGAGCAATGGTAGGGCTCCAGTCCACTAATTCCCTTTCACGCGGGCTGTACTTCCCATATTTGTGGGGCATGCACTTACCCAAGCTTTCCTTCTCTTCTAGATTGTGTCACAGCTTCTTACATTCCTATAAAGCCCTTTGAGAAAAGCTGTGAGGACATTGCAGTTGAAGTGGAGGAACTTGTCCCAGAAGTTGCAAAATACTGTTATCCCTTCACTGTCTACAAAAACCACCTCTATGTCTACCCCTTGCACTTGAAGTATGAGAACCAGAAGGTGTTTGCAAAGGTGAGCAACCTGGAGAGCCACTGCAGCTGGACTCGGTGTGGCCTGGGGTGATACTGCTGGGCTCTGGCAGTGTCTCATCCTCCTGTTCTCCCTCGTTTCAGGCCAGGAATATTGCTGTCTGTGTGGAGTTCAGGGATTCAGATGAAGCTGATGCCAGGCCATTAAAGGTGGGTATCTGTTATTTCTAGGGACCTGGGGCTCACTGCTGTGTGCTCTGTACCAGCCAGGCTGAGCAGGACAAGAAGGAAACACTGAGTTTCCATGCTGTTTTAATCTGGCTGGCTAATTTAGCGTGGCAGCAACCTTGAATCCAGCGGTTTGTTTGTGTTTCCAGTGTATATATGGCAAACCCGGAGGCCATCTCCTGACCACAAATGCATATGCTGCTGTGCTGCATCACAACCAGAGTCCGGAGTTCTATGATGAGGTAAAAACAAAATGATGGGAAATAACACATTTTCCTGGATGCTACAAAGCCGAGGGGCTTTTCAAGATATCTCTTTTTTCCGGGGCTGGGTGAAATACAGATAAAAATAATTGTGAGCCCTTTGCCTCAGTATAAGGGCTCAGCAAAGCCGGAAACTTTGTCAATTTTTAATGCCAGTTTATTTTCTGCTGTCTTTACTGTCACGCTTTGTGCACTCCAGTCACACACTGCCATTAATAAGTAACGTGCAAATATGATGAAAATATTAGCCAGGAGTTATTTAAAATGGGTAAGAATGTGTCTTGTGTAACTGCATACAACATAGAATTTGTGAAATAAAATAGAACTTAAAATATTACTCCACAATTAAAAATACAGACTTATCTATCATGATATCATTTTAGATTAAAATTGAGCTTCCAATTCACCTCCATCAAAAGCATCATTTGCTTTTCACCTTCTATCATGTCAGCTGTGAAATTAATGCAAAGGCAACATCGAAAAAACAGGACACCGTTGAAACTCAAGGTATGTTCACTGCTTAAATTACTTCTGCTGGAGTGTAAGAGTCAAAGATAAAATGAATGTAGGAACATGAAAAAATATTAGATTAAAATACTAACATATCTGAATTCTTTTTTGAAAGCAACCTAATACAAATCGTAGCTCTAAACCAGAGTAAAACACAATGTTTTTAGTGTATACTAAAGCTCAAATTTTTGCTGCAATCTGGCAGCTATTTTTGCATATCCTTGATTTGTATGAATGGATCTACTCTCAGTCAAGTCATCAACAAAAACCTGATGCGAGATCAGGGCCTCAGAGGCTGATCCTGCCAACACAAGGCATGTGTGGGAGACCAGGTGCTGCTGGTTGGGATGTATCTCCATTCGTCCTTGGGCAACTGAAGGACCCTTGTCATGATGCTCCAGACTCACACACCATTTCTGAACCTCCAGTCCGCTCCTGATCTTGGTTGCGCTGTGTCTGAATTTCATTCACTGAGTCAGCGGGTAGAACATGCTTTAACAAGGCTGACATGGCTGATCTCAGCCGCATTCAAGCCACTTGCATGATGGCGAGTTGGATTTTCTCAGGATGACACAGCTCTTTTTTGAACTCAAGCTAAACATGTATCGCTGTGTGTCCGCTAACCCTGTTGCTGGTTGCCTCCACAGTGGGATACGCCTGGGTCCCCTTGCTGAAGGACGGACGGATTGTCACCCTGGAGCGGCATTTGCCTGTTTCATCCAACCTTCCCCCTGGCTACCTGGGTATTGGGGACACAGAGTCACGAAGGGTATGAAGGCCATTTAAAATGGGCTTAAACATAAAGGGAAGAGGAAAACTGAGCTTTTGTTACCACTGTAAGTTCTGGGCTTGTGTTTGTGCTCTGCTCAGCTGGAAAGATCCCTGCTGCAGGACAGCCCCCAAAGCTTAAGGTTCTTAGTGGTGGGAGACAGGACACTCTTAATTCCACTTTGTGTGGCTATAAAGATTGCAGAGAATACGTTTGTGGCAGGCTGGATTGGGCTGTTGTTTGTGGTTCAGAGCAGGACTGTGGGCACATTCTCACGGTGATGCCTTTGCCCTGCCATGGCTGCAATGAGGTCACTGATGTTTGCATTGGGGAGGGTCCCGTTCTTCTACCCCAACCGGTACCTTCTGACCAGGTGGCTGTCTGCACAGAGCCACCGTCTCACCGCCGTCTGAAACCAAGTACTTGACTGTTGTCTGTTCACAGCAGCCCAGTGTGGATGCAAAATGGGTGGATGGAGCAAAGCCACTATTTAAAGTGAGAATCCATTTGGATTCGACTATTTATACCCAGGTGAGTTGAGCACTTTGTTCTTAAAGACTTTCAACACAAAAGCAGAGGAAGCAATTGCTGTATCTCTACTACTGCTGTGCCACGGGTGCTGTGGGAAAGAGGTATCTGTATTTGCAGACCAGCACTGAGATGCTTCTGCAGCAGCAGATCTGGGATTACTTGCAGGAATCTGCTCCTTTGTCTAGATGTGATGAGATAGTTGTGTGCATGAATGAACCTAGGGAGAGCGTGATGTTTTCTTAGCTAATTGCATTGTAACTGGCAAGACCAAGGAAACATTTGAGCAAATGACCTGTTTCGATGATGCAAGAGAGAGAAGAACTGGTAGAAATGGGAGTTTTCCCCAAATACTAGACTCTTTGTTAAGTTTAGGAAAAAAAATGTTTTCTGACAACAGCAGACACAAGGAAACAAAAGTCCCAATTTCCCTTTGAAACTGGTCAGGCAGTTTTACCAAGTCTTCATGTGTTCTGTGATCTTATGGTAGTGATGGACTTCCCCAAGCTTCATGTGATGTTCAGCAAAGATCCCCAGCACCTGCTCTGGGGCACCTCCTGTCAGCGCGGCTCATGGGGAAATGCCCCTGGCAGGGCTTGTTGTCCTGTGCTGGATGGAATCACCTGCATTTACATTCACAGCAACTCACTTTCAGCTTCATCTAAATCTGTTTTAAGGTCTTACTGATTCTGTACAGCACTGAGAGCAGCACAGTAGTTCAACTCCTCACCAAATTACATTCCCAGATGCTTTTCAGAGTTAAATAACCCAGTAATTACATTTAACCTTGGAAGAGGAGGGAGAGGAATGGGAAGGAGACTCTGCCTCAGCTGGACGGTAGGAGGTAGGTGAGGCAGATGGTGAGGCAGCTGGGATAGGAGGGTTCCCGCTTCTCCAGACCAGTGTTGGATGGACACTGTGATTCAGGGTAGTGCAACTACAGGAGAATTTTACGACTGCTGGCAGTTTTGTGCTTAATCTCAAGATTAATTGGGAGCCAGGGGATGGGCAGTGGCTGTGTGCACTGAAAAGGGCATGGAGCAGTACTGTAGTGCTGAGAGCTGGCAACTGGGGACCAAGAGTGCCACTGGTAGTGACATGGGGCTTGCTAGAGACATGACCCACTGCCACAGGTATGTCGGCAGATTCTTGGGTGTATGCTGCAGAGTACATGTTGACAAACATTGAGGCTGCTGCATTTAACTTGTTTTTCTTCTCTTCCAGGACATGCACTTGCACAAATTCTTCCAGTACTGCCAGCTGGTTCAGGGGGGAGCTAAGGAAGTCCCAGGAGAGCTCATTAAATACCTAAAGGTGAACAGTTCTCATCAGTGGGCTTTGGTGTTTTTACAGACCACCAGTAAATACCCAGACCCCTGCCCTTCAGGAGCACACACTGGCTGCAGCACTGGGACCTGTGCATTGTGCAGGATCCTTACCTTTGCTTACTGACACAAGATCTGCTGTCCGTGTGCTGCTTCCCACCGCCTTTCACAGTCGATAAGTAGTCAGCATCGCTCTGCCATGCTGGTGGCAAACCCTCCTCTCGGTGGGCTTGCACACTCCACTCCTCCTGCCCTAGATCTGATTCAAACCTTCAAATTGTAGCACAATACCACGTTTTCAGGAATTTATCCATTCAAAACAGGATTTTTTTTCAGGCTGAAAAAGATCTGTGAGATTATCAATTAGTTACATTTGACCACAGATGACCTGTGACCAAGACACAGCTTTTTGGCAATCACTGTGGCATGAGTAAGGGCCTCAGGGCAGGTCCAGCAAAGGCTTCTTCAGGAAATATATTTCTTGGCTGTTTACTGTCCTCGTTTCCTCCCATAACTGCCTCTTTTTCAGAGTGCTGCCATAGCAACAGCTCCGCTTCCAGTGGCGGGGATTTATCACCACAAAGTTATTGGATGTGTTTCAGATAACGTATAAATATTTTAAAAAACAGAAATAATGGCAGGTTTTGAGGCCAAGCACTAAAAAGAACAGTTACTTTTTTGTGAGCATTTCATGAAGGGGCTGGGTAGGTCTCAGCCCTGCCCAGCCACAGCGACCTGACTGCAGCCTGCAGGCAGGGAAATGTTTACATGGGAACCACACGTGAGCGCTTCTTACCACCAATACCTCAATAATTTCAGCAATTTAAATACCTAGATACAAATTTAAGAACTTTTCATTAGATTTGCAAATTTGAAAACTGAAAATGAAATGCACTGTCTTTCCTAGACTCATACAATGAGATTCAGGCAAATGAGGTCTGTGAGATGCGTGAAGGATGTATTCACCAGGTGATCTTGACCTTCATCAAGTCACTTAAATCCTGTTTCCAATAGCAAGCTATGCCCTTTGGAGAAAAGTCTCACTGCAAGTCATCGCCCATCAGGTTTCCATGCTCCAAAGGCATTTGTAAAAATGGGACTTATTCTCTTCAGAGAACTGTCACAAGTGATGAGAAGAGTTTGGAGCAAAACTTCAGACTTAAATTCTGGGTTATTGGGCTCAAATAATAGCATGTGGCCTCTAATTAACTCATAGGAGGATTAACACCTGCCATGAGTGATATAGGTAGCTCCCCCAAGGCATGCAGCTGGGATCTGGCAGCTGGAGGGCAAGCAGCAAGTGCTGCTATGGGTCCGAGTTCTCCTGTCCTTTCATAGGCTGAAGCCCACACCCTGAAGCGTTCGCTAATGCCTGTCCTATTGCCACAGAAATATCTGTGCACTGTAAATATTTAACATCTGCAAAATGTTGAACTAAAAGTGTGTTTTGAACATTTGTTTTAGTGTTTGCACGCCATGGAGATCCAAGTAATGATTCAGTTTCTACCTGTAATTCTTATGCAACTATTTAGAGTCCTTACAAATGTGACCCAGGAAGATGAAGTAGCTGTCAACTGTACCATGTGAGTATCTGGTGAACCATCCAGTTTTCTCCAGTTACAAACACAAAGCCACAAACTACAGTGCAAAGCAGGGTGTGGTTTCCCAGTACAAGGTGCTAAGTGGCAGCATTGCCTGTCCACTGCTGCTGGCTCCCTTGCTGTGAAACACCAGCTGCTGGCTTCTCCTGGCACATCTGGGGCAACATGGGACACTTGTCCTGAGAGCTGCATTGGAAAAAATGTGGTACCTTAAAGGTCATCCTGGTTTGTTTTTCCGAAGAAAAGCGGTTTGTGGGTGAGAAGACAAGTTACTGGGGTGTCAAAAGGCTTCAGAGCTCTCGGACATAACCCAGCTGCAGATGGGAGCGATGCACTGGTCTCATCCCTGCACACCAGCCCCCTGTGTCAGAAGTATTACTAAATATACCCTGACACTGGGTGTATTATGCTGTACAAGTAGCCACTACATCCGTGTTGGCTTACAACATACAGCCAGAAGCAGGTTTGTTTAGTGATGCTCTGCCGTGCCTGCAGCCCCAAGAGGGCAGCACCGACCAGGGCCTGGTCCCCACAGAAAGCTTCTGCTGTCTGCAGGCTTGTGCAGGGCCCAAAGGGAGCAAGAGGTGCAAAAGTATCTTTGCTGCCTAGCTCTGGCCATGACACCCCTTCCCTTAAACTGATGGATACACTCATTAAAACATCCATCTTCCTCCCATGGTTCATCCCTGATGAAGTGCTGCAGTGTAAAGGGAGATGCTGGATGCCACTCCATGGAGATCTTCCTCTGACTCCAGGAGGCACCGTGCATCCATGTTACCAAAAGCATCTCACTCCCATGAAAGCAAAGGCTGGAGCCTGAGCCCTGGTCCCTCAGGGATGTGGGGCCCATTGCAATCACAGTCCTATACCATGTAGTGCAGGCTGTGGAGACTTCTCCTGTGTGGAGCACTCTAATCCCACTTGGCTTGAATCAGCAGAGGGCAAGGACAGGGGAACAAGTGGCCCCCACTACCTGCTGGGTAACCAGCTCCCATCCTCACTTCCAGAGATTTTTTCAAAGTTTGGCCTGATGCTTTCCAGTTTATCAGTAGCTCTCTGTTTAATGACAACTGTTTTCTCATCCAGTCTTTCAGAGTAAAATTTAAAACTTGATTTATCTGATAAATGACTTGCAAGCTCCTCCCTGTGGTTTGGCCTGTGAGGTCTGTGACAATGTGTAATAGTTTGTTGTTCCCTTTGTCTGGGACTGGAATGTAAATCCCCAACGTTGGCTGGGGAAACCAGGCGCTGGCTGCCTTCATCAGCAGCCTGGAGCGCTTCCAGAGGGCTGGCATGTTCTCCAGGGTCTGCCTGTCCTGAGTGAACTGCAAGGCAACAACCCCAAAAAAATCCAGTGCATGTAACAAGGAGCAAATTTTGCAAATTCAGTAAAAAAGAGCCTTCCAAAATTAATATGTTCAGGGGATGCAAGAAGATACCAGAATTAAATAATGATGGAGAATTTTTTCTTCCCTTCTCAACAGAGATTCTGTAGGGTTTTGTGTTCATTTTGCAGACTTGGTGTGGTAGTACGGTAGTTGTCACTTGTTTCATCATTAGGAAAGGGCTCCCAGTGAGAATGGACTCAACACATGATCAGCCGTACGGTGTGGATGAATTTGCAGTATGTGCAGGAGGGGAAAACGGGCTGGTTCTCCATATAGCAGGTCCATAGATGCCGCCAAAGAGAATGGAGTGCAGAGCAGATTAACTTAATATTTTTCGTTTTGACTTATCTAACACCTGAGCACTATTCAGATCCCTAATGTTCACTGCAGTGTGAATTTAGGTAGCTGTCAGCTTTAATCCTGGCAGGCCAAAGAAGAGGATATGTCCCCCCCAGAGGAATGCTCCACCTCAGCTGCTTGCACAGGGAGCCTGGAGCACTGAAGCCAGCTGGTCTGGGCGACACCTGGTCTGGTACCAAAGTGGAGAAGAGGCTTTCAGCACTTCAGCTCCGAGCACTCTGTCGAGGGGCTGTGCTTGTGGCAGCCACAGGAGCTGTGAGGGATGCCAGCCAGCAAATACTGGCTATCTGCAAATCAGGCTGTGCCAGCAGTGAGGCTTTTGGGGTTGGATAGGACAGGACACAGATGGTATCTGCTTTCCTGAGCAGGAGGAACTTGCCCTCACATTGCGTGCTGAACACAAACCACATTTCTCCTCAGGGTTCTTCTGCACATCGTGTCCAAGTGCCACGAAGAAGGTCTAGACCACTACTTGCGCTCCTTCATAAAGGTCGGTCATGACACACCACTCTGCAAAACTCCCTGTTGGGAGCAGGCACACTGCTAACGCTGTTCCTCTTGCCTCAGTACGTCTTTCGAGCTGAGAAACCCAGTGTCACACAGGCGAAGATGACCCATGAAATCCTGGTCCTTTCCATGGCCACCATCCTGAAGCAGTCAGCAGACTTTCTAGCCATCAATAAGCTACTCAAGGTGAAGTATTGGCAGCACTTGGCTGCCAGGGGTGCAAGGGAGGAAAAGGGGATCTGGCGTAAAGCCCAACACTTCCACCCATCCAAACCCACCTCAGGAGCAAAGCTACCAGGACAGCTCCTCACATCCACATCCTTGAGGTTCTCCCCTTATAGCAGAGATTAATTCTTGCAGGGAACTTGGCTGTATTAAGGCTCATGGCACAGCAAAGGGCTTTTCGTTTTGCCAGTTTTATCTGTTTTCTCCGAGCCACACATGAGGCTGGCTCACTGAGTTTATGCCCCTCTGGGCCTTTACAGGGATTGCACTCCAAACTCTGCTGGCTCCTTGCAGGGCACACTGGGGTGCAGAGGGGATGTTGTTATTCCCACCCCAAGACTGGCAGGACTCCTGCAAATGCACCCATGCCAAGCCCCCTGTGCAAGCTCAGCCGTGCTTTAAAAATGCCATTTGAATTTGAGTTTTCCCTCCCACATTGCTGTTTCCCCACATCGTCAAACATGTTTGATCCTGCTGAGAAAAATAATAGTATTCTTTGTTCATTCTAGTACTCATGGTTTTTCTTTGACGCACTGGCGAAGTCAATGGCAATGTACTTGCTGGAAGAAAACAAAATCAAGGTAAAAATAAATTTATTGGATGCTACATTACAGAGCCATCACAAACAAACTCTCCTCCAAAAGTTTGTCTGAAAAACTATGTAACTTGTTACTTAAAAAAACCCTTCAAAAGCTGAACAGCTACCCAGATCCTTCCCTTTTCCCCACTTTACTTTTCCCTTCTTCCTCTTTCCACTCTCAACTGTAATTTAAAAATTCCAGATCTCCTTATGGCTGCACGAGGCATTTGGAGTTCTGGAACTTTTAAATTACAGTTGAGAGTGAAAAGAGGAAGAGTGAAAGTGGGCTTGTGCAGCCTCCTTCTCTGTTACTATCTACTGCACTTTCAGCCAGTACTTCATTTGTGCCCATGTTTTATTAAAAAATAACATAAACGAATGCTAAAAGGAACTTGTGCCTGCATGCGGTTCTACCCAGCTGTTTGCAGCACTGAGTGTGAGACGTGCTTTTGGTTTCAGCTGCCCAGAGGCCAGCGGTTCCCTGACTCCTACCAGCACGCCCTGCATTCCTTGCTGCTCGCCATCATTCCTCATGTGACCATTCGCTATAATGAAATCCCTGAAGAGTCCAGGAATGTCAACTTTAGCTTGGCCAACTTCCTGAAGGTCAGCAGTTTATTTCCTTCTCCCAGGCTTTTATCAGAAGAAAAAGACAAGCAAATAAACAAAATTGCAAACAAACAAAACCACAAACAATTAGAAATAAGCAGCAAGCAAACAAATGTGGTTGTGCTTCATCATGGAAGAAACTGAAGAGATGATGAAAACTCTGGAGGGCATAAACCTTCCTAGGGAAGAAATCTTCTCTTTCTAAGAGTGTGATACTCTATATATTATCTAGGGTTTTCAGTCATGCCTAGCAACTGTTCAAAACCTGAAAAGAAATACATATGCTCTCTTTTTAAGTATTCCTGTTGCCCACTGGAGACTTAAGTGATGTCATCCAAATAATTTCAGAGAAACAGAATCAAGTATGTTTTGGAAAGTCAGCAGCAGTCCAGAGGATCAAATCTGGCTGCTGGAAGGATGGTACTATGGAGATGATTTAGGATGATTGCTTTTATTTTTAACAATTGGTCACATGTTGCTATGTTTTCTCCAGCGTTGTTTGACCTTTATGGACAGAGGATTTGTTTTTAACTTGATAAATGATTACATTTCGGGATTCAGCCCAAAAGACCCTAAGGTAAGCAGTATGTTTCTTGAAAAGTGGTTTGCAGTTGTACATGTGTACGTCAATCAAAACACTGTAGTGATTGGTTTATGTGACACTTGGAGGCCTTTCAGACACTATTCTTGCAGAGTCTTCTGGAGGCAGAGACCTCTTTGTCTGGGCCAAGAGCTTTAAACAATGCAAAGAGTCAGAACTAAAGGAGAGATATGTTAATAGTCTAGATTAAAAAGGTGAAGAAGTCCCAAGTGACAGCCATATGCACTGACACTTAGTGGGAACAAAACAAAAATTTGCCAGTTATTACTGAGTTTCACCAAACACTATTTAGATTCCCCAATCCTTGTACAAACACATTCAACTGGAAGCAAAAGATTCAAACTGAAAACATAGTTTGTGTTTGTCTTCCTTCTTTTTTTCCCCAGCTGCTGGTTGAATACAAGTTTGAATTTCTTCAAACCATTTGCAATCACGAGCACTACATTCCTCTGAACTTACCAATGACTTTTTCTAAGCCCAAGCTGCAAAGAGTTCAAGGTATGTCCTTTCTCAAGAGACTGGCTAGAGAGCTGTAATTTATTAGTCTTGATGGCTTCTGACCAGACGGAATCTGTTTTGGTGTCAAGGAGATTTAGGTCCTGGTTAGCCTGATTTACAGTAACCTATGCTATTCTGGCTGGTTTACTCAATTTTGCTCTAGAATGATATGAGGTCAGTTTTTTCAGTATTTCCTATATTCAAGTTTGCATGGGACTATCCAAAAGAAATTACCCCTATTTCAGTAAATACACAAGTTGTGCAAGTGTAATCCTTTGTTCCCACGAGTGTCAGCATCCCCTGAGAAGTACGGGATTCTCTCTGGGTCCTGATTTCTCATGTCTGCTAGATAAATACAGTAAAGATTGCCAGGTTTGGGTACTAATAGCCTGACAATATAAATACCAGAGAGGAGAGGGACGTTTGGGATTCCCCTGTGTGAAAACCCAGCAGATTTATTCTGATGCAGGTGAGGGGATATTTAGTTGTGCCTCAGAGTGCAGCCATACAAATCCCACAGTGGTTCCTTTTACATCCAGTTGGTAAAAGCAACACAAACTGTGAAGTTTCCCTTATTTTGGTATGTTTCTGACCACTCAGAGCTTTCTGGACCAGCTGCTAATCTTACACTTACATCAGTTTGGCTGCTTGCCTGGCATAATTTAACAAAGTCACTGCTAGAAAAGGCTGAGAAAGAGAAAAACAACTATAGTCCTTCCCTGTTGCTTGCTAGTGGCATAACATGAGGATGCTCTTTCTTGGTTAACATTCACCTTTGCATTTTGGGATGGTTAAACTGAAAAGCTGTAAGAGTAGCTCATCTTTTCACCTGTGTTTTACTGTGACTAGGACCTACCAGTTGAGGTTTTATTTTTTAGGTGCATATTTTAGAACAGCGATAGCAGCTGTCATTCACACTCATCTCTTGACAGTAGAGCAGCCTGTCCTCGGGTTGCAGAGGTGCCTGTGCTCTGCCTGCCCAGCAGAGGCATGCAGTGATGCATCTCCATTGCAAACTTGTCTGGTTTTATGGACAGACCTGTGATTAGAGGGGACAGCATGCTCAGAGATGAGGAGATATCCTGCTGGCATGCCTCACCCCTTTGTCAGCTTACTTGAATGAAGAAAGGGGATGTGCCAGCTCCCTACTACTCTGTTTCTGGGAAAAGAAGGAATAGCCCCCGGGAAGGTGAGTAAAGAGGGCTTCTGCAGCAGAGGCAGAGCACATCCGTGTGACCACATCCTGATCAGTTGGAGCTTTGCATCCTGGAGCAGTTTCTCTGAAACATCTCAAGTAATAGGGCTGGTTCCTGGTCTGTGTCCCTGCTGTCTTGCCTGGGGCACACGTGTATTTCATCAGCCAGAGCAAACCACCGAGCTTGACATCACAACCAGCAGCACAGAACTGTTTTTGCAATTGTGCGATAGCAAAAAAAACAAGAGATTGACAGAAGCTAGGAGTTAAGCAATAGCCTTACGGATAATGTTAAAACATGATGTTCTGTCCCGTTTCTCCAGGATTTAGAACATTACTTATTCCTGTTTATTTTGCTCTCTTTTTATTTGTCCCTTTTCTTTTTACACATGAATTAGATTTTTTTTCATTTGCTGTGGAACGGTTCACTTCAGTAGGTAGGTCCAACTGGGATCACTGAATCATCTAATGTAGAATTAAACATGCAGCTTCCAATCAACTAGCTTGCGTCCAACTAATGGGATAACCATGATGTGTGACACTTAATCATTTGCTAACATGACTAACAGTGAAAGCTAGATAATGCTACAGATTGCTTTCTCTTTCCTCTGAATCAGCCTTTCACAAACCAGTAAATGCTAGTTATGAATCAACAAACCTAAAAATACCTTTTGCAGCCACAGAGCTGTTGGAACCCTTTGGCTGGGATTATTCAAAGATGTGTGTATGCATCCTGCCTTAGCACAGAAATAGTCTCACACCTGTGGGCTTTTGTTAAAAAAATCAAAAAGTCTGAGCTGACCAAACAACATTTGTACCCTTTAGGGGAAGAAGTCACTTTGGGGTTGTCCCTCTGGGACGCTTAGTGCCAAAATGCAACAGTCAAATGGTGCCTGTTGTGGTTCCGGTTAGACATATGGATTGCCTGATGGAGATAATGGTGTCAGGCCAAGGTCATTCATAGCAGCCCAAGTGCACACACACCCTGCGCTGAAATCTGTGTCTCTGTCGCTTCTCTGCTGCATTATCCAGGCAAGTGAAAATGACACCTTACCCTCATAGCAGCCGCTCCTTTGATCACCATATATAGCCTGAATCTGAGATGCAGGGTACAAGTTAACCAAGGTCATTAGGTACTGAGCTGCCTTTCTCCTGGCAGTCAGTGCAGCTATTAAGGAGATTTTGTTCAATATCTGCTGGTGGGAAGCTGAGGGAGTCTCACAGTTTCTGGCAAACAGCTGCCCAGAACCCTGTCCTGCCTCTCTGGAGCTGGCAAGCCCGGCTGTGCAAACTGCCGGAGGATGCAGTAGCGATCACTTGTTGCTACAGCCTTGTTTGCATCCCTCATGCCAGCAGGAGTATTTGCCTCTACTCTACTCTCTGACTTGGTGAGAAGGAATGCAGATTGCACAGAGGATGTGGAGCAAGCTGCAGAGGCACTGCCAGGGCTGGGCCACTGTGATAAAACCATCTCCACTGCCCATCACCACCCTCATAGCTGCTCTGTGAGGATTAGCACCTCCGCTGCCTGGGCAGTTGGGGGATTTACAGGATCACCCTCAGTCAGGAGCAAAGCAACCCCCAGGCAGTAAGTCATACCGTCTTTTTCTGTTTCATCCATCTCTGGCTTTTACTCTTCAGAGCATTACGCTTTGCAAAGCATCACACTGCACAAATCCTTCATTTAGATGCTGCTGAAGTGGTGAGGACTGAAATTAATTAGCTGGAAGATGCCAAGTTCTTTGATATGACTTAACTCAGTGGTGGAGAAAACTGTAGTCAGTTCAGGCTTTATTAAAAGATCAGTGCACTGTAGGAGAGAGAGTGATGAACCATACTCGAAGACTGTTTTGTCTTACATGACCATTATGTCTTGCTCTGAACAGATCCCTGGATTCACTTAACCATTGCCTTGCTGTTTCTTTCAGACGTAAATCTTGAATACAGCTTAACTGATGAGTATTGCAAGCATCATTTCCTGGTGGGGATGCTTCTCAGAGAAGCTTCTGTTGCCTTGCAGGACAACTACGATATCAGATATACAGCCATATCAGTCCTAAAAAATCTCCTGATAAAGCATGCTTTCGACAACAGATACCAGCACAAGGTCAGACATTTTTTGTTGGCTTTTAAACGTAATATTATTGAATTTTGTAAAAAAAAAAAAAAAGAAGCATGTGTCAGACTTTTAGATCTTGTGTGGTACACCAAGGGTATTCTCTTTATTTTTTAGGGAACTGTTGTAAGTAACTGATTGTTATGGCATTACAGTAATAGCTCTGAGAAGTGATGTAGGAACACAAACAATGCCATCAGAGAACTGCAGCACTCTTGTTTATGCAGAGCATTTAGATAATAAAACCCTGAGCCATTAAGGAACTTGAAAGTGGCATTAGCCAAGAGGCTGTTCAACAAAATTAAGCAACATCAATGTTCTTCTGGTCTTGGACTTAAATTAATATCCTGCATTAATATGCTATAATTAGGAAACAGGACTGATTCCTGTTACAAGTCAGCTGCATGTTTTACTAATTAGTGAATCAGAAGAGAGGATCTGTGGATTCTCATGAGATGCAGGGTGTCTGCTGGGTAACTTTCAGCCTTCTTTGGTCGGAGGCTCAGTGTGTGGTGATGCTGAAAGAGCCTGGGGTTGTGTTTGTTTTCTTTCTTGATGCTGCTCTCTGCTGACCCATGTCCTTGAAAGGGCTGAGCTCTCTGTGCAGACACTACCTGTCCTTGCTCTAGGCTGAAAACATGCCTGTCTAGAGTTCAACTCTTTGAATTGCTCCTAGTGTGCTCTATTCCTGGGATTTATCTGGGAATGTGGGTAGCCTCCTGGACACAAAGGGTGGGAGAAGTGACCCAAATGTGCCCTGGACTCCTGCCTTTTGCATGGACTCAGAGCTCCCCTCCTCTTCTCTCCTCTTTCCTCCTCTTCTCCTCTCCTCCTCTCATTTTCTTCCTTCTCTGCCTGTTTGGAAGGGCTGAGCAGGAGCTGGACTTGCTTTTCTCTGCCATGAGGATCCTCAGTGACTTGCACTGCCTGGAAACAAAGCTGCAACCTGTGGTAGTTGGCAAGACTTGATCTTTAAGGAGAGATTTCCCAGCTCTCTGTCAAGACTGAGGCAGAGGCAGCCTATTTCTGCGCTCCTGGGTGCCTGAAAACCCTCACACTAATTCAGGAGCTGTTTGCCCCCTCGCTATGCAGCACAATTCTTGCCTCGTCAAAAACACCACTGGCTTTAAAATTGTCCCTCTGGATTTTTGTACATGTGTTGTACTCCTGGCTGCATAAGCAGGAAACTGCCCGGAGCCGGGGCAGGATGCTCAGCTGGTGTCCCAAGACACCAAAGTGAAAAAACGATGTCACGGACAGGACAAGCTGAGCGTGGCAGGGTCTGGTGCTGCAGTCTCACCCCAGCCAAGGAAACCCCAGCTCCATCAATGGCTGAGAGAGGGTTTTTTCAACCCCTGGGCATTTTCAATATTTCTTTAATCTTTTATCATACTGAATCAGAAGAAAAAACTGAACTCTCATATCAGTTAAAACATGTAATTCAATTCATAAACCTTTATTTTTTTAACCTTTCTATCAAGTCCAGAATAACAAATTTTTAACAAAAGAGAAGTGGATATTAGAGAGCCCTGTGTCATGCCAACCCTGTCCAGTTTTGATCTATATCAGTTAATTCAAATTAATCTGTTCCTACAAACTGTTTTACCTAGAAGCATTTGCTATGGAGAATTCCTGACTGGAAGCAATAGCCAGCACTAGGCAAGGAGCAAATGTTTTTATTTCATTGCTCTTGAGTGTTGCACTTGACAATCAAGCCATGTGAGCGAAGTGCCTGTCAAAGAGTTAGGAAATCTGGGATTTAGTTTGTCACACACCCTGTATGACTGAGAATGTTATTCAGCTCCCAAAAGCTCTGAATGCCCCAAGCTTGCTGCTAGAAGGGTAATACCTACCTGGCAGCTCTGAAAGTGGAGATGAGAAGCCAAGCCAATTCACATCCTCAGACACCCTATAAAGTGTGTAACAAAAAAAAAAAAAAATATATATATATATATGTTTTGGCTCCAGATTTTCCACCTTTTACCCTATTGAAAGCCTGGGCTCTTACCTACATTTTTCTCCCTGTCTTTTTTCAGAACCAGCAGGCAAAAATAGCCCAGCTGTACCTGCCGCTGTTCGGGCTGCTGCTGGAGAACCTGCAGCGCGTGGCCAGCCGTGAGGCTCTCTACTCCTGCGCCGCCGCCTCCAGCCCCGTGAGTAAAGCCCAGCGAAGCCTCTTTGCCCTCCTACTCCATCCTCCTCTCCCCGCACACCCCTGTGCGACTTCCACTGCCCACAGCCAGGCTCAGCTGCAGAAATAAGTGTGTTTTTCTTCTCCCCACAGCCCCAAAATGTACTTGTTTCTTTTAATTTGGCTTTTCCGGTGACTTTGTTCTGTCTGTAGCACTGGGCACTGCCCCCTTTTCCTTGCTGTCGTTTAACGTGTTCCTTTATGGTATGGCTAATACTATCAGGCGTGGTAGGTCCCTCCAAGTGCAATGAGTTGCAACAGGGCTCAGGCTGGGACTCCAGCAGCTGATCAGGGGAGCTGCCTCTGCCTGAGGGCTGTGTGTGGTTCCCAGGCAGGCTTAGCCTTGCAGACTGGACTTTGTTCCACCTTGTTCTGGGCAAAACAACAACAACAACAGGCATTTGAGAAAAAAACAATTCAAAATTTCAACTCAAATGGTGAAAAACAAAAGGCAAAAGGCTACTATGACTTACTTTAATATGTTCTGCTATTCTTTGTATTCCTCCCCAAGTCATTTGTCTCCTTGTTATGGTGGAAAGAAAACAGATTTTTTTCATCTGTTTTTTAGAAGCTGCTCTGATTCACCTTTTTTAATTTCATTATTCTCTTCTATATGAGAATAGGTGTTATCTTTCATTGGTCACAAAAATCTTATATTGCTTTATAGACATCCAGGGATGAATTCATGTGCAGTTTTGCATCCCCATCAAACAGATCCAGCCTGATTGCAGACAAAGATCCAGGTAAATTAATTTTTCTAAACTTTAACTTTCCCATTTATTTTTAACATACCTATTTGAAAGTAACTATTACCAGCCCTCAAGACCCATTACCTGAAACCTGAAATAACCATCTGTCAGAAGACCTCTTGGAGTCTGTATGCTTTTCCCCAAACACGGTGACACCGCAGTTGTCCTTTCAAGATTAATCAGCTTTCGACATGGGGTTTAGGCAATCCCTGTCTGTGCTGTCTGATGCTGTCGGTGATGCGCTGAAGAGTGCAGCTGCAAAGGGGTTAATTGTGGGGTTTGTTTTTTTTCCCAGCCAGTGGAGCAGCACTTCCAAATGGCCATGCAATAAAACGAGAGGACTCGAAAGGATCCCTGAACTCAGAGGGGGTGACCAGTTCGCCAGATCAGAGTGAAAATGTAACGTATCTGGGGTTAGAAAGAATGGTGTTCACTGCACCGGTCTGTGGGCTGTGCTAAATAAGGGGAGGGAAAAGGAGTTTGCTGTGGTAATGCTCTCAAAGGCCAGCTTATAAATGCCTCTGTTTGGCGAGATTCGTGTTTAACAGAGGAGGTCAGACTCAGGGGTCTGGTATGCTTTCTCTCTTCAAACATCTCTGAGACAAAAATATAACTGTCGACAAATTACTTATCAAAGATGAAAGGCAAAATCCGTGGGGAAAATCTCTGCTCCCATGGTGTGTTTATCCACAGTCCTTGTGCGTGGATGGGTCTCAGCTTGGCCAGTGCCCAGCGTGCAGTGCTGGGAACTGGTTTCCACACACAGCTGGGAGGTAAAGCACCATGATGTAAGATTGACAGTGGCCACTGACTTAAGAGAAGATGAGTTATTTGTAGGAGAATCACCACAGGCTAATAACCACTGCCCCAAACTGGCACAAGGAGACTGCGGTCACATCACAAAGAGCTCTGAGCCCACTGTTCAAACAGCGTGTACTCTGCTTGTTGGCAGATTGTAGGCATGGAAATCAGGTATTTGTGCAGACCAGCCCCTGGTTTTCCTCAAGGCGCTTTCCAGATGTCTTGGGTTGGCATGAATCATTGATGCATCTTTAAAAACTTTGGCCCCTACAACAAGCAAGGCAAAGATTATCTGGGCTCCTGCTGGCTTTGTTCTGACAGGCTTAGGAGAGGTGGGGCCTTCCAAGCTCTCCCACATGAATCACGAAGCTACAAGACCCAAGTATAGCCAAACACTTGACTATCAAACTGTTCATATTCAGCAAATCTCTGAGCATATGCTTCAACCCTGCTGGCACCAACACCTGGCTGGGTTTGCAGAAAACGTTGTTGCTTGCAGCTCAGCTCTTTCCACAGCTATGCAGCCTCTTCTGTGTCCTTGAAGACATGTTTTTCAGAGCTCTTCAAAACAGCTTTTCTGTTACGGTTTGTAATATCCACAAAACCATGGAAAAGCAATGCCCTGTGGAGGAGCACAGTTTTAACACTGCTCTGCAGAGGCAGACACATTGCTTATCGCTTGTTCCACTGGAGTGAGTTGTGTGCTGACTTGATACTTTGGCATGGTCAACAGCAAAGTTCTGGCTATAGCACTGTATCTCAAGCTCTAAGCTGAATGTTTAATTCTGTTGGATTATGACTCATATCTACAGCTTGTCTCAGAATAAACAACAAATAAGATCTGTGGATCCTTCTCCAGACATGTGAGCCACAGCTTTAAGAGAAGCGTCCTGCTTAGAGCTTAATTGTATCCATTTGCTGGAGGATTCAGCTAGGGTGAGCACAGAGAATGCAAAAAAAATGGTAAAGCTTTAGAAGCTGTGTTTCCCACCACACAATGCCCAAGCCTTTCCCACACAGA
Organism: Patagioenas fasciata; assembly: GCF_037038585.1. Lineage (NCBI taxonomy): Eukaryota > Metazoa > Chordata > Aves > Columbiformes > Columbidae > Patagioenas > Patagioenas fasciata. The sequence goes on from NC_092530.1 coordinate 20,419,979, forward strand.
TTGACTTACCAGCAGGATTTCACTTATCTTTGTCTAAGTCGCTAAGCAGGAGGAAAAACAAGACACACTTCCAAAAATCAGGAGAAAAGAAAAAGTTCTTAAGCTGAAATTTCCAGGCTTTTTAATAACTGACATTTTAACAAGAAGTTAGATTCTTGCTTTAAACTGTGACAGCTAATGAACTATTTTGTTTGACAAGAATTGATTTCAAAAATATCTGGGAGCTTAGGCAGTGCAAAGAGGAGGGGAAGTGAAAGCAGGGCTGCCGTGTGTTTCGCTGGATAACGTAGCATCCTCTGCCCAGACATTTTTCTTGGGGCAGAGAAGTGTTCGGCCATGTGTCCAGCTTTCCCAAGTGCCCATCACCAGATGGGCAGCAACCCTGAAAGTTGAGATGTCTTCAAAGCATGTCACACATGGTGCAGATGTCGGGGGACAGGAGGAATGCTGGCGCATCTGGTGTGTGCCGGGTTTGCTGCGCCCATGCACTCAGGGCCACCGGCCCCTGCATCACATTCCTCTGCCTTTAGGTCCGCAGAAGCTCCACAAGAAGCAGCGTGTCACACTGCAGCCGCCTGGACCAGTTTGAGATCCGAACGCTCCTGATGTGCTACCTCTACATTGTGAAGATGATTTCTGAAGGTGGGTGGCTCCTGCTCACTGCGGGGCAGCCAGAAAGACAAGAAACCATCACTGGCAGTTTTGGTCTATAAGGTCCTATGTTCATTTTTTTTTTTAAATCTCAGTGCACTGTTTGTTTGTTGGTTTATATTTATTTTCTTCTTTTTTTTTTTTTTCTTTCAGATACTCTTTTAGCTTACTGGAACAAATTCTCACACCAGGAGCTGATCAATGTCCTTGTGCTTTTGGAGTGAGTATCATGAGGCTGAAATTCAAATACTGCACCTTTGTGTGAGCAGCACTGGCCAAGAAAAAGCAATGAAAGTGATGTGCTTCGCTGGGTACACATGGTCCCTGGGCAGCATGAGAGGTGTCTGGCAGGATGTAATGAAATGCTCTTCCTCCTTCTGAGGAGAAAGAGGTGTATATGGAGGGAACACAGTGAAGTGGCAGTGTCCTGTGCTCAGTCCAGGCTTTGCAGAAGGTGTCCCCACACCCAGGATGAGCAGGGCTCGTGGCCCACCCTCTTGCTATAACCAGCACAACCTGTGCTTTGCAGCCAGGTTGATGGAACAGAGGGGAGAGGAGACAGGGGTGAGCCATAGGGTTTGGAAACCAAGAGTGTGAGTCAAGTGCCTTGTAAATACAAACCCCAAACTCATACATGGAGGAGTGTGTCTGCAGACAAGGATAGGGTAGATTTTAAATCACAGAATCATAGAACAGTTTGGGTTGGAAGGGACTTTCAAAGCCCATCTAGTCCAACCCCCCTGCCATGAGCAGGGACGTCTTCACCCAGATCAGGTTGCTCAGAGTCCAGCCCGGCCTGGGATGTTTCCAGGGATGGGGCGTCTACCACCTCTCTGGGAAACCTGGGCCAGTGTTTTACTAACCTCATTATAATAAATTTCTTCCTCGTGTTTAGTCTGAATCTCCTCTCTTTTAGTTTAAAACCATTACCCCATGTCCTGTGTTCTGGATCATTCCTGATCTGCAAGATCTTTAACAGATACATATTTTATTTTCTTTCTAGGGTGTGTTTATTTCACTTCAGATATGTGGGGAAGAGAAATATTGCCAGGTACTGTATTCTTCCACCCGGGGCTGAGGTAGGGGGGCCATCCCTGTGCTCCCTGCCACAGCCAGGGCAGGAAGGGAGTGTGCACAATCACACCGGGTGAACCCACACAGGCAGGAAACCTGCGGGGCTGGGACTCTGCTCAGCACCATGCTGCCAGCAGAGTCCCCTCACCCTAGCACCCTGCCCCTTCCCTCCCCTCCAGCTCCTGCATGAGTCCCCCAGGCCCACGCGCTCCCGGTTGCAGGTTGGCAGTGTCCCCCCCAGCCAGCTGCAGGTGAGACACCAGCTACATCTCTGCTCCCCGAGCAGCAGCACTGCTCTTTCGTTAGCTCTAGGACCGTCTGGCACAGGCAGGGTAGCTTGGTCATTCCCGCTGGGATTGTCCAGGATAAACCAGATCACTGCGTTGGAGGGAGGCCAGGTTTCCATCCTGGTGCCTCCTGTAATCCTGTTGTGGTGTGGCCGCTGCTGCTCGTCCAAACCCGCAGTCTTCGCTTCCCCTTGCAGGGTGCATGATGCCTGGTTATCCAAGCACACAGGAACTGATAGGAAATCCCAGACGATGCCAGCGCTCCGCAGCAGAGCTGGGGGGATGCAGGTGCGGCTCCAGCATCTGGGCAGTTTGGAGACCTCCTTCACACTCAACCACAGTACGTACAGAAGAGCGAGGTGGGACCGTGGAGTATAATTAGCCCACTGAAAGCTGCATGTAGCCATTTTCTGCATGCTGCTTATTGATTCGAGATACTGAAACTCTGCAGAATTACAGTGGTCACTGCTCTTCCCTACAGCATCCCTAGATTGGTTCACCAGAAAGATTTGACCCAGCCCCTTAAAAATCACCCCTGGGATTTAGGAGTTGTGTGACTTTTTCCTCTTGCCTGCCTCGGCTCAGCTCCTTGGCTGGGGGTGTGTGTAGGCAATGCCTTGGTTTGGGTAGTGAGCAGGGCAGGCAGGAGAGCTGCCCCATGCAGACACCTGGGCCAGGATCTGCTTTGAGCCTCTTCACATGGGTGAGTTTTATCCCATTGAGGCACCTTGCCATTTTCCCTCTGTGGATGCAACCTGGACACCCCGTTCTCTGTCTGGCTTTAAACACAGTGAGATTAAGGGGAAGTACAAATACTGGTTTTCTTGGCTGGCATCAGGCTGATACAGCCTCTGTTAATGTAGCTGGCAAATTCAGCATCTTGCTATTTTACCTCATCTCCCAAACTCAGTGAAGTGTGAGTGGGGGAACCTTATCCATATCAGCATTGAGATCTTGTGAGAGCTGGACTGTTCAACACTGTTTCCTCCTGATTTGCTTTCTATCCACAGATGCAGGCACCTCAGAAGCAGATATTGTGCACCAGGCGTTACTGGAGGGCAATATTGCCACCGAAGTGTGCCTGACAGTTCTGGACACCATCTCTTTTTTCACTCAGAGTTTCAAGGTCAGCATTGAAATCAAAAGTATTGTAGAAAAGTGTGCTGTATTTCTGTACGTGTGTAGATTTTCATGAGCCATTCTCCTGAAGTGGCATATAATGGAAGGCTTTACAAAACCAAATAATTGGCAGCTTATTTTCCAAAATGCTGAGTGTTTTACAGGATCTCAGAATAATTATGCACTTACGCAATCTCGTATGTTCTTCGAAACTGCAAGACCAGTGAAAATTACATGGATGTTATAGCATGAGTGTAGGCATTACAAAAATAGAGTAAGAGGAAATGTACCTCATACAGAAAGGAGGGACTAGAGGAAAGGGAAATGAAGGTCTAGTATTCTTAGAACAGTCACTGTTTTCTACCATAAATTACCTAGAAGCGAGGCCCAGATTTCTTTGAATCGCTGTGCATGAATGTCTCTGGAGCTGAGGTGTTCCAGCTGTTGTTATCAGTTCAGACAGGACCAGTAGGACTGGTAGAAGTCTCCTCTTCCATGTAGTGATTCACACTCCTTGCAGTCATTGCCATCTACAGGACTCAAAGCCTTGATGATGAAGAGAACCCCAGACTGGCAGCAATATTCTGAAATACTGTTCCAGAAAAGCTCTCCCTCAAAGTGTGGTTGGAGGAATCCTGATTATAGCAATGTGTCTCAAGAACAACTCTAGATTTCAGAGTAAGCACAATGGAGATGCATTTTTCAGATGGATTGAACAACCTGAAGAGAAAGGTTATCATATCCTCTGCTTCTGTTACAGAGCAAAAAAGCCATCCTGGTTGCCTATGTTAAATTACTCCTTAAAAGTCTGGCAACAGCAGAAGGATTTATGTGCAAGAGCTAAAACTTGCTCAGTTTTCTCAGTTGCCTCTTTTTGAATAATGCTCAACCACAAAACAATGTGATTTTTCAAACCACAGGATAGACTGGATTCTCTTCCGCTTTAATGGGCTTCTGCTTTGCTTTTATGGTCATACAGTGTCACCACACAAAAGTGTGCTCTGTACTGCAGTAAAAGTGCTGATGCTGTTCTTACTGCCAGAGTAAAGGAGTTCAGTTAAAAAGTGTGGATCCTAATCTTACCTTGCTACAAGATGTCTACAGGATGTCAAAAGACAAACCTGAGGATTGCTTGGGCTGGCAATGAGATGGGCACTATGATCTCCTATTGATGTGGGGTATCCACATCCTTGTTGAGTGGCCATGATGTGCCAGGCTTCCTGTGCAGCAACTGCAAGGATGACAGCAGGCACATTAACTCTGACACCAAGCTGTATTAATCCTCTCCAAGTAATTCCACTTTACCATATTTCCAAAAGGTGTAAACTGTCAAAACTTCGCAGGAGCCAAGTGAAGTGTACTGACTTACTGCAGCTGCAAATCTGTCCAATGAAAAGATGTGATAGGTTGTTTTTTTTTCCTCTCTCTCTTTTCGACTGCAAATGAAACACTTGTTGAGACAAATATAAAGAAACGGAAAAAACAGCGTGATAGTTATGTTGGTAACAGCCTGTTTTATTTAAAATAACTCTAGGTAACCAGTGAAAGTTGTACAGAATATTCAGTTAGGGTTTGGAAGTAGTGTTGCAAAAGTGGTAACATATTTTTGTTCTATTCTCTGCCAGAGAAATATCATCTGAGTAACTAGTGTAAGTTTGTACTGGTTGCCACATTTATTGGTTATGTTTCTACTGAAGGCTCTGATCCTTATCTGCCTTAAGAACTGATGTGATTAATTATGCAAAATTATCTCTGTCATTTCCAGCTTTGGGCACAACATTTCTGCAAAGTAAATTCTCCCATTGCTTTCCAGACCCAGCTTTTAAGCAACGATGGCCACAATCCGCTCATGAAAAAGGTTTTTGATATTCATTTGGCTTTTCTCAAAAATGGACAATCAGAAGCAGCTCTTAAGCATGTGTTTGCCTCGCTGAGAGCTTTCATTAGTAAGGTACGTAATACATGACTCCAAAGGTGCAGGAGAATTTATATAGGTACGACAGAAGAGACCAGTGTGCTTAAACTCCTGTTAAACTGATATTTTGTGCAGTTTGGAGATGTGTTTTAGAAAACAATTTCTCCATGGATTTAAAAACCAACCTGGGTTAAGTTATTTATTTCAACAATTATTTATTGTTTGATGGGTATCAGGAAACAAAAGGAGAAATCATGAGGAATTGCTTCACTTGCCTTGGTCATGAAACTGCTGTTAAAGATTAGTATCTGACCAGAAGCTGGTGCTTCTTGAATCTTTGCCCCAAACTGTCAGTATTGCTGACAAAGCTATTGCGTGAATAATGCTTGTACTGACAAGCTGCTCCTCTCCCATTGCGTTTGAAAGAGAGTACTACTGGTTGAACCTCTTTCTACACTTTTCGGAGCCCTGTTACACAGTGAGGCTGTTTAATCCCCTGAGCTCGAGCAGTGTCAAAGCCACAGGTAACCACATAAGAGCAGTGACTGGTGCTATTGCTGACATTTCCCTTTGCGCATTTCAAAACCTGCCACTTCTCATAAGTACATTTTTGAGACTAGATGTACATGCAAACTCCATTCCTTCCAAGCTGCTCGGTTATCATATATTCAAAATGGATTAAAACCTCTCAATTACTTGGGTGCAACACTTCATTAATGAGGTAGATCCAAGTGGTGTGAGATTGCAGACAGGCAGAGCACAGTATGTCAATGATAAGCAGTGGTGTGTTACTTTTAAGGGAGGTCTCGCATGAGTTGTCAAGCAAAGTCTGACTAAGGAAAGAAACTGCTAAACTGTTTTTCAAAGATGGAAAAAGTCTGTGCTCTGTACATTTTGCTATAACTCCACGGCAAAGCTAAGAGCCAGTATGAGTATGTCTAGGGCTGAATTTTGGTTTGTCCTAAGCACACACATGAGGAGCAGAAAATGTAGAAGTCTTGCTATAGGCACCTGTCTGGCTCCAGACAGCATGGTCCCCTATGAAGTATTTTTCCATGGGGCTTCTTAAAGCCTGCCAGATGGGCAGCCAGCACTGGCAGGAATCATTCCATTTTTCTACAGACTGCAATCCATGTTTATTGCTCTACCTTTCTTTTGAGTTTTCTGCTTGCTGTGATCTGCTTAACCTTGAGATCCATCCTGATGCAGACCTGCACTCACCCCACTCAGACGCAGTCTCTCTGCACATCTCTTCCCCTTACTAGTTTAAAGTTTGTTTAGCCAGAAATACTTTGTTTTGTGCATAGAGTGAATAAGAGACCTTCCTTGCCTCCCTGGCAAATTTTGTGTGGTTGTTTGAATGTGAAGCCAAACCTGCACACCTGCTCAATTGGATCTCACCTTCAGCCTTCAAAACCTGGAGCCCGTCAGCGATTCCACGCTCGCTTTGCAAAATGCCAATGACAGCAACCCAAACTGCATTCTTAGCTGCTGCAAGAACAGGCAGTGGGGTCATTTTCTTGGATTTATGCCAGCCTCAATCCACGCTGAATTTACCATCGTGGGTCTTCAAAGATATGAAAGAATTATTTCAGTTTATTTCTCACATTTCCCGGATGACAGGACACAGTGTCACTTCTGTAAAAGCAAGATATGAGCCCAGAAGATGGTATCTATAAGGAAGTGTTTTCTTTGCTAACTCCATAACCACATGAGTCCCAAACTTCCGTTTAAGTCCTCTGAAGGACTTTTCTAAGGCCCAAAGTGACAATAAAATAGCCGGAGGGATCACTGTGTTTCACAACAAGTGCAAGGATGGCATGTTTTTCCGCAAGTTTGTTTTGAACTATAAAAGCTGCACTGCTTTGTTTTGCGTTGCATATCACTGTTAGCTATAAATTAGTGTTAACTACAAGAAAACCAAAAGTGAGTTATACCTTTGACACAACTAGAGTGGACAATTTGTCATTTTTATGACCTTTTGTAGCTAATAATTACAAGGAAAATAATCCCCCTCTTATCTAGGGTCACAGTAAATGGTTGCTGGAGGGGAAAAAACTCCTGAGATTTATTCTGCATCCCAAAATCTTTCCTAAAAATAGCTTGCTTTCTGCATTAAAGCTGGTTACTTGATAGGCAAATGACTTTAAAAAACAGAAATGTCACAAGAAAGCAAAGAACAAACAAGGTCTATAATTGCTTGCATGTTTGGTTTTGCTTTTGGAATGAATCCTGCTTGCATGCGTGTGTGCTGGGAATTAGGGAAGGAAGCCATCTCTGTTTTACCAGCTAGGAATATGCAACAAAAGCTAGATTGCTCTTGTTTTTATACCCTAAGTTTTCTTAACATTTAAACCCTTCATTCAGACCGTAACTTAGAGATTATTATGTATTTACGTGCTTGCGAATGGTCTTGAAATGAAGGGTTACGAAGGAAATCTTGCACAGAGGAGGGGACCAAGATAATTTGCACTGAATTAAAGAACAGCTCAGACACATGGATGTGAAAACGATGGAATCCCCATGTAGCTGCCTGCTCCGTGCCTTGGCATCCCTCCATGCACTGGCACTTGCAGGGCATGTTAGAAGCGTCACAGATCCCAGACCCTGAAGGACCCAGGCAGCAGGGCCTTGCTCCTCTCCTGCAACAGCTGATTTGAGATGCTTTTCTCTGTCCTGTCAGCAGTTCCCCTGACCATACCAAGCTGTCTTTTCCCTCGACACCGATGCTCTCAGGACGCAGCACCAGTACAGCCTCCCATGCAGTTGTGAAGGGCACTTGGCCTGTTCTGTCTGCTACTGTGCCTGCCCTGCTCTCATGTCCCTTCTGAGCTGCGGCCTCTTCGGGAGCTACTCACTGTGTTGACTCCTGCTCTGGCCCTTCCCGTCAGGGCTGGATCAGAAACGTGCTCCTCCAGCACATGCAGAGTCATCGCCACACATGCTGTTTCTCAACTCTTCCCAGCTCGTGTTCTCCTGCCAGCTGGAGAGCCAGAGGCAGCACCTGGCCAGATCTCCGGCAGGCAAACGAACACCCTTGGGTCTGCCGCCCCGAACCCGGCATCAGTGGTTGCATCTGCTTGGCTTGGTCTCCAGAAGACAGCTGGCTGGGGACACAGGTTCCCTATGAACAGGGCACAGGTTTTCTTCCCGGAGCTGGTGCTGTGTGGAGGGGAGTGTGCATTGGGGGATTTTGAGCTTCTTCTGCAGCAGATTCCCAGACAAAATTTTTCTCCCTTGCATTGGGTTGGAAATGTCTGAAAACCCTCAGCAGGTGAACAGTGGTCCTTGCTGAGAGCAAGTGCCAGCCATGTCTTTGTAGGTGTCCATGTGCTGGCTGGGCTAATAATCCCAGTGCTGACTGTGACTCCATCTCACTATGGGAAAAGGATTGCACTACAGACAGGCAGCAATTACTTAATTTCTCCTTTCCCCAGTGCACACAGGATCCTCTTAGCTGTGTGTTACTAAGATGTTTATTTGCTTCTTTTCTTTCTCCCTTTTTTTTTTCTGAAAATATTTTTGGCAGCAGGCAGTGAACACCAAATATTTGTGCAGTGTCTTCCTACTGGCTTGAAACCTGTGTGGCTCAGTGTAATCCCAACAGTATAGTCTCATTAGCTATAGCTTCTAGATTCCTGTTTTGAGACTCTCTCACCAGCACACCGTGGTGGTAGCCCCAGTAGTACCATAGCTTTTCTGAATCAAATATACTTAATGCAAGGAGTAGAGGGTCACCACAACAGCTCCAGGCTCTGACTTGGAAGATGTGAGTGAATACTCTTGACAGTATTTACTGTCATCTCCTATGGGGAGAAGGTAGTGGGGCAGATAGTAGCGGCTCATGGGCTGTGTGCTACGAGGACCATTAGCTCTTGAGTGAATGGAGCACATCTCTGCCCTGAATGGACAAAACGCATGGTTGCCTCTGTTACCTCTCTGTGCCAGGAAATTCCCTCGGGGCTGGTCCTCAGCTGCAGCAGAGGGAGCTGAGTGCTGCTGTGTGATGCCCGAGCAGCCTCTTCTCCCTCTGGGAGGTGTTAGCATCACCCCTCTCCAGCCAGGTCCCTGCGGTGGCTGTGGATGTGGCTGCATGCCAGCACAAAACCCTTCCTTGTTCTGCTTCCCTACACCCAGCCCACTGCGGCGAGGGTGGAAGGAAGCCAAGTGCAGTGCCCCCTCCCCGCCAGCCACCACTCATGACCACGGCCAGACAGATGCATGTTGGCGGTCCCCGGCTTCAGCGAGCCTTGCATGGTGGCTGCTGCCTGCCAGGACTGGGCACTGCTGCAGCTGTCTGCTTTTCGGGCACAGCTGAGCTTGCCTCTGCAGACATGCTTGGAAGTAGGTGTTTGGTAAGGTGATAGATGTGCTATGGCAGTATGAGGTGCTGATCTTCCCCTTCTGCTTTTCTTCACCCTGATGCAACTCTCTGAGCCCTGTTGCTAGCTGAGGCAGCTCACAATGCAGCTTGGCTTGGTCTTGCTACTCCCTAGGCGCAGGTCCATCTGGAGGGCCAGGACAGGTCACTGTGTATTTTAGACTCTCTGGGACAAGCAAGTCTCTTGTTTGCATTCCTGAAGGAAGTCATGATTTTAGGCTTTTTTGTAGGGATGCATGGAAGTAGCTGTGCAAGTATCATAGGTCATGTTTCCTGGTGGGGTTGGACTTCTGGGTGGGCTCTGGTGGATTTTCTGGTGTGCTAGATGGTAGCCTTTGGTGGGAATGTCCGTGGGACCTCTCCTCTCTGCCCCACTGCCATTGTTTGTGACTTTTGTAAGAACGTAAAACTTTTGTCTGTCCAAGTTGGTGAGAATTTGCCATTGAACCCAAAAGTTGTTGGGGGGCGGATATGTGGACATACACAAGCACATCCCCAAAACTGTGACAGCAAAGTTCTCCTTGCTCTAGGAAACAATGTTAAAAATAGGCCCCAAATTCATTCTCACAAATACTTTCAAGCTCAAAACTTTGACAGAATCTTTATTTAGGCTGTCCAGGCTGGAGCCCCGTGTGTTGTCCTGTGGATGTAATTTTATGATGTATTTTCTAATATTTGCGTGCCTTTTCTGAAGTTTCCTTCAGCGTTTTTCAAGGGAAGGGTGAACATGTGCGCTGCCCTCTGCTACGAGATCCTGAAGTGCTGCACTTCCAAGGTGTCCTCTACAAGGAATGAAGCCTCTGCTCTGCTCTATCTCCTGATGAGAAATAACTTTGAGTTCACCAAAAGGAAAACATTTCTGAGAACCCATCTTCAGGTCAGTGACCAGGGAAAAGGTAGAGAGCAAGATGCCTCAGACCTAGTGAACAGATACACCAGTATAACTATGTCACCTCCTATCTGCAGAGGATCTTACTGTTATATGGACAAAAATCCTCTTGATTTCCAGGCTTTGCCTAATTCCTGTTTCCAGTGATTGGCCCAGGGCCCTTTGGGCAAAATACACTGCTATCAAGTACTCCAAGCTGTCGAGTCCTTGGAATCACAGATACAAGACACATTTGTTTCCCAGCGGCTGGCCGGGATGGGGTGGAAGGGATGGCAAGAAGAGCTGCCTTTGAGGCAGGAGGAGGGATTTTTCTGGAGCTGCTTTTGCAGCTTTGTCTTTTTTGAAGCAAATTTAGATACCTGGTGGAGCAGATGAATACTGTCTGGGTTGTAACGAATCATGGAAGAAGGTAACTAATATACAAATAGGGATTTGTATTACGGTTGTTATATTGTTAAATCTGTGAAGCTGCTGTTCAGCAAAGCAGTTTTGTCCTCTGGGGAGTATTCAACCTTGTGAGATGTGACAGCAAAGCCAACAACAATAGTTGCTTACGTTGTGGGAAAGATGTGATGTTTTCCAATGAGTGTTTTATGTCAGGACTCATTTAAAGCGCCTACCCTGTCCCAACAGATAATAATTGCAGTGAGCCAATTAATAGCAGATGTGGCACTCAGCGGTGGGACAAGGTTTCAGGACTCCTTGCTCATCATTAACAACTTTGCAAACAGTGACAGGCCTATGAAGGTAAGTTGGAGATGTTAAATCACATTATGTGCTATCATCCATTAACGTAAGACTGAAGATGCACTCAAGGAAATCATGTTTAAGGGTAAGGCTAATGATTGGAACTAGGATTTACAAGCTCCTACTGTGCTGTGTTTGCTCAGTAAACAAGTATTGCACCAACAGCAATAGGACCAGCTGCACAGGCAGGTCATGCTCCATCTGTGAGGCCTCACACCAGGAGGGAGGAGCTCTGCAATTCAGGTTATACTCTGCAAAGTGTGCTGCTTGCAAGGGTGTCCAAAGAGCTTTCCAAGAACCTCCAGCTTTGAGAGAGCTTTCCAAGAATTTCCAGCTTTCCTTCCCACAAGGGAGGGTCTGGTACTTCGGTCATCTGAAGGTAATAATTAGCAGGAATTAATTTTAATTAATTCAGTGTCAGTAATATTAAAAAAGCCCTCTTTCATGATGATCAATGGTTATATTTGTTCGGAAAATAATTGTCTGTCTTTGCGCTAGAATTAACATCTTCTACCCAATGCATGGAACAATATATCATAATTGCAGCTTGCTCCATAGCACACAGTGTAGCTGCCAAGGTAGGACTGGGGAAAATAGGAAGAGTTTTTGCAGTTCTCTGGTTACCCTATGACTTAAAGGTAGAACGGGAACCCCAGATGTTGAGTTGTGCTATAACGAAGTTATAATTAGGATATACCTGGCAAAAACCTCAGTTCTCTTCTCCTCACAGATGCTTATAAGGGTTTCACTGAGCCACACTTCGCTGATTGTATTTTACATCATGAGAACATCATTATATCCAGTTTAAGTACAAGAGTACAAAAGATATTTCAGTGCACTGGAGAGAATGCTGGGAGAGCTTGAGAGAAGGAGCCCAAGGAGAGGGAACACGAGCCAGGCTTAAGAAAGAGAAAGCTGAGAGGGAACCTAACTTCTGCTTTCCGCTACTGAAAGGGAAGGCTGTAGAGACGAGGAGGCCAGGCTCTTCACAGAGGTGTAGGGTGGCAGGACAAAAGGCAATGGGCACAATTGCTAGAAAGGAAAGGCCAAATTTACTTAAAGAAAAAATTATTTCCCAAGAATATGGTGCAGCTCTAGAAAAGGACCCAGAAAGGAGGTGGGATTTCTGTCCTTGGAGATTATAAAACTTGGCCTAACAAGCGTTGCTCTAACCCAATGATGGCTTTGCTCTGAGCAGGGGATCAGACTGAAGCCTGTGTTTCCTTTTCAGTTTATTACATTCCTGTGATGGGAAGCTCTACAAATGCCTTTGGTGCTTTAGGAATTAAAGAGTGACCACATCAGAGACTAACAAGCAGGATGTTGAATGACATGAAAGCCACTTTGGGCATGGTTTACAGTCCCATCCTGGGACATTTGCATGCACGAAGCACATCTGTCTCACTCTCACACCAGCTCCTTGGAATGCCAAAGCACCTGCGTCACCATAGCACGAGAACAGCCATCCTGGCATCCTGCATATGGCCGCGAGAGATTGGCCTTGTGCACACCCAGATTGAAATGTCTCTAATTGCAGATTAAACACTGTACACTGAATGCAGTGTGAGTGCAATAGGCAAAAGCTAGTTAGTCTTATCTCCTGTGGTCTCAGCATTTTCCGACTGGCAGTAGGTGGAGTGTTGGCTGAAAGGGTAGCAACAGTCTTTTGTTGGCAAAGCCTGGAACACCATTTATTTCTGTATTCGCTTCTAATTAGATTTGTTTTGTGTCAGGCAACTGCTTTTCCTTCTGAAGTCAAAGATTTGACAAAGAGAATCCGTACAGTGCTTATGGCTACAGCTCAAATGAAAGAACATGAAAAAGATCCAGAAATGTTGATAGATCTACAATACAGTTTGGCCAAATCTTATGCAAGCACCCCAGAGCTCCGGAAAACATGGCTGGACAGTATGGCAAAGATACATGTAAAAAACGGAGACTTTTCAGAGGTAATTAATATAATTAAAAACATGATGTGAAACAAAACAGCTGTACAGATGAGGTTTTAATTTTTCCTTTGTACTTTGCAGGCAGCCATGTGTTATGTTCATGTAGCAGCCCTCGTTGCAGAGTTTCTGCACAGGAAAAGTAAGTGCTGTTTGAGAGGCATAGGGACAATGATGCAGTGATGGGGTCTGGGGAGATCAGAATATTTTTAAAAATAAATTAGAAACAAGCTAAAAGGAAAAAAAAATAATACAGTCGACAAAGCCAGAAGAAGATGAGTGCTTTTTAAGAAAGGAGTTCAAGAGTTCAAATACAAGCATTTACTAGACTGGCCAGGTCTGCTTAGACAGTCATGTTGATGCTTCCTGAGTAAAATAAGAATTGACACATCATGTCTCGATTTAAATGTTCAGTTGTATTTTACATTAGGAACCATGCTCACAGGGGAAGCCCATGTTAAAAATTGGCTGTCAGTATGTTCAACAGAAGTATCACTGTTGGTGCTACAGACAAAAGTTTGTCAAAATTCAGTCAAAAAAATGAGAGTATAGCCTAACTATACAAATATGTAAAGAACAATCAGAAATAACACATCAGAGTGTTGTGGTTTAATGCAAAACGGGAAGGAAGGACGGACTCAACACCACTTTGCAGGTTTTCTTTCAAATATCTGTTCCACGGTTGATATATTGAACTAATTTCTCATTTCCATGTAAGGGAGTATTGTTGAAATGGATACAACATTTCAGAAATTTAAGCATAGAAGCTGATTATATGCACTGCCTTGGCTGGAGAGGTCTCAAGTGCCTTGTTCAGGGGGCTTGGAGTCCCTCCAAATTCTGTACTTTTTCTTAGACAAGTGGAAAAAATCGGGACTTGTTTTTCTGATACGTATACACATTTCACCTGAGTGCAGAGGGGAGGGTATTGAAAGTTGGCAATTCTTTATTTGTACCCTGGTGGCTGCTTACCACAACCAAGTGGTAAAGGAGAACTTCTAAAAAAGAAGAGGAACAAATCCAAAGGAATATCAAGTGACTACATTGAGTTATGTCTGCCACTGGCACGCTTTACATATATTTAGGCTGAAAAGGGTTCAGTAAAGGCTGAACTGCTCAAAGGTTTGGGGTACCTAACTGTGATGTCTGTTAGGTGTGTACCATCTTGTTCCCTTACTACCCAGCTCTCCAGCATCCGTTAATAGTCTTCTCCTAGCATCTTCTCTGAAAAAACATACCCTTGTCCTTCCCTCCTGACTTTCATTTCATTGTAATCACTTAGGCTGGTCAAAGATGACTTCCAGAGTGCACACTGGGAAATCTGTTGTGCTCGATGTTCATTATGTACTAGGAATGACTCCCACGGCAAATGGCTGGGGAAGTTCTGATGTGTTCAGTCTCATAGAGCAAACCAGTAGCAAAAATGGGAGTCAGGTTCCCTGCTTCCTGTAGGACTTTGCTAACAGCTAGACTGCTTCCCTGGCCATTAAAGCATTACACATTTGAGATATGATATTCCACTAATCCATTTGCTTTTGTCTGCTACAGAACTCTTCCCCAGTGGCTGCACTGGCTTTAGGAAAATCACTCCCAACATTGATGAAGAAGGTGCAATGAAAGAAGATGGTGGGATGATGGATGTACATTACAGTGAGGTGAGGTCTGGTAGTACAGGCTATAGGATATTTGATAGCTGATTAGGATTTAGTTTTAGACTTCATTCATGTGATCTCTAACAAATTACACTTGTGAACTGGCATCTGTAAGGAAGACTGTTCCATGGCAATTTCCCATGAGAAATCTGCATTGAAGGATTTTCGGTGTACAAGTCATATATGTTAAAACTGGTGTAAATTCTTGATTCCCTTGAAAAGCTTTTCTGGCACTGAGACTGAGAAAGCTACACCACAATCTTTGCCTGCCACGTTATGCAAATGCTAATTCTGTCAGCACAGGGACAGAATGCAATCAAGCTCTGCCAAGTGAGAGGTCAGCTTAGGTTGCCCTTGAGTTTGGGCTGTGCTGCAGGGCACCACGTTAGCAGAACAATCCAGAAACCGTAGCAGAGCACTGGGGAAGTGGGTGGATCCTCCCGTGAGCCACAAGGTCTCACAGTTACTTTTGCACCGTCCCTGTACAACTTCATTGGATGGGCTACGTGGCTGTGTGAGGTGGCCCTGCAGCCCAGCTGCCCCGTTGCCCGTTCATCAAGATTACACTCAATGATCCTTAGCATCAAATCCCACTGCTATTGCACACGTGTTCCTTGGACATGTTTCTTAGACATGTACCTCTGACTTCAGTGCTGTCACCTCCATACCTTCCCAGAGTTTTGACATTCTCCTGGGGGAGTAGCTAAATAACCAAGACATACCTGCTGGCTATTGTGCTAATGATTTGTTAAGAATGAATTCATTTTTAAAAAATAACTTGTCCTTTTTTTTCCTCCCAGGAATTTGGAATACCTTTGGAAAGGCCAGGAGCACACAGGGTTTAAACTTATGTAACTGTGGCTACTTATACTGGGACCTGTTAAAGTATCTGAAGTTAAAATGGTTTTCTTTTCTAGCTTTGTTATTAACAACACCCATTTGGCTGCTCTTGTAGGAAGTCCTGGTGGAGCTGCTGGAGCAATGTGTAGATGGCCTATGGAAAGCAGAGCGTTACGAAACTATTTCTGAGGTTTCCAAACTGATCATTCCTATTTATGAAAAGCGGCGTGAATTTGAGGTACACATTTTCAACTAGTTTGAATCTATCAGGTAATTCCCTGTATCACTAAACAAAAAACAGGAGGCTTTTTTATTTTTGAAGTTATGAGTAAACAAATTGGTGTCATTGAAGCAGACACTGTGCTTCATTGCTGGTCCTTAAAACAAATTAGTGAAAACAATGTTCTGGACAGTAATTATAAAAGCTAAAGACACAGAAGACTCATATTTAGTGAATAATTCCCACTTTCCTTCCCCTAAAATAGAGCTGTCGTCCTCCCATATGCTCATCAAAGCCAGATTCTTTTTGATGTTTGAGCATTGTAAGGGTTAAAACAGAGTGAGAACTGTTCAAAGAAATGACCAGATCTGCAGGTAATTCAAGGGCAAGTGGAGAGGAAGGAAGGAATTTGGTCCCAGCCCTCCCCTTGCTCCTTCCCAACACCTGCTGTGACCCGAGCTTTGCTGAGGCTGTTGCTGGACTGCTGAGCAGCGGTCCTCTTTCCTTCCCTCTCCCGTGAACCCCTCCACATCAGAACATCATCCAGCTATATAATTGAAGCTAGGGGAAGCCTTGATCTGTTTTTTTTCATCATAAAGCTGGTTTAAATTAAAAAAATAATAATAATTTCTGGGTAGAATACTGCAAGCTGCTCTACCCTTAGAGACTTAGTCAGGGCATGCTGAGATGGTAGACTCAGCCTTCTCTCTAAGGATAGTGGTCTTATTGAAGTCTGTGGTGCCTTTCAGACCTGAAGATAAGCACGTGCTTAAGACTGAGGTTTTTCAAAGAAAACTGCATGAGTTCAACCTCTTTAGAAATTCAAGCTTGAATTCTCCAAAGGCTTGTGTGCAGATATCTCAGTAGCTTCAAGCGTTAGCTAGATTTTCATGCTTGCAAAATTCTGCTTTAATGATGTCAAGATTTGATTTCCAGAAACTTACGCAACTATACAGAACGCTTCATGGAGCGTATGCTAAGATACTGGAAGTAATGCACACAAGGAAGAGACTTCTTGGAACATTTTTCAGAGTGGCCTTTTATGGACAAGTAAGTATATACACCAGCTCAGCAGTTACCTAGTTTCTGTCCCCTAAAACTACTGCTCTGGCAGACCTGGAGATGAAAAACCTGCTGCCACTTCTGGTGCAGCCACTGCCATGTCTACATGAGCATTTCAGTATTGCACCCTTGAGGTGACGGTTTGGGTCTCTCTCCTGGAGTGCTTGATATCTTACCAAGTTTATGATTCTGCTGGTGGGCTTTTCACAAAATAACTAAGCAGTTAGGAAATGGCTCAATGAGTTCAGAAAACATCAGGGCTTTTTTTTAGTTATAGTTATTATAAGTTACACAAACACAGTTTAGTGTGTATAGTATATAGCCAGTAACAGTGTATAACCACTGCATGCAAACAGCAGTTGTAACACATCTTTTTCTGCAGACATTTGCTGCTCCCTTCTAGATATTAGTAGAGTAAAAGGTTATTGGAGAAACTGGAGACAAAATACCTATCAGTGTTGGTTACATACTTGTAGTGATTGATAGCATTATTTGTTAGCTGAAGTAGCCAGGAAAATGGACAAGATTTCGAGTTCAGAATCACAGGAAGGAGCATGATCTTATATCTGACGAAGTCTACTGAGCCTGAAAGCAGTTGTGGTTTGGTTTTTATTTTGTTGTTTTCCAGCTATACCAGTTAATGTAATAAAGTGTGTTACCTCTCATCTCCCTTGTGTCTCTGAACTATCTGCTTCTGCTTGTGGACCCATAACGATGGGGTGATGCAAGACTCCTCTTTAGAAAATGCTATGTAAATTATATTAGCTGTGCCTTTCCTGGTTCCTTCTTTTAGGGGAGATGATAAATCCCCTGAAACCATCTTAGGTTTGTGCCTTTGGACACCACAGCCATTACACACAGAAAGTATCCCAGCATTGACTTTGGCTGCAGCAAACACACATTTTGGTTTTGTCCTCATCTTATCTTCGACTTTGGTTGTGTAAAAATAAGGTTAGCAATAAATAAAAGGGAGCAACTGCTAGCTTAGTTTTCTAGAAGCTGTGGAAATAACTGGATCAGCCCCTAAAATTAAGCTGTTTAACGTATCATCCTGACAACCCGTGCGTTTGCACTTTAGACAGTTTTGTATGCCAGCTACACACGAGATGATAGTTTTAACAACTTCTGACTGGAGCAGTTTGCCAAAGCATGAAGCTTTCATACTGTTTCTATTACAGGAAGGTCTGGTGATGCAGCCACAACCTTTATTGCAAGTTTGTCTCTATTTACAGCAAATACACAGAGTTCCACTTCCCTGAATACAAGAGGAATCAAAGCAGAGGAAACACATTTCTTTATTTATTGCTTAGAGGCCCTTTCAATGTACACAAAATCCTTCTCTTTAGACTGTTCATGTGGCTTTACTATAAGAGCTTCTTCAATATGTGTGTCTTTCTGCTCCTTTTCTGGGCCTTGTTTTTGTGTTTTTTCTTCTGCTTACCTCTTTCCAACCTTCCTAAAAGTCAACTGCTGGCCAAACCCCTCCTCCACATTGTTTAGATTTCTCACTGGTCATACCCAAGTATTTGTGCTCAGCAATGACGTGTTTGTGTTGGTTGAGGAATTTTGTTGTGGTGGGGTTTTTTGTTTCTTTTTTTCACGTGATTTTTGAAGGACCCCATTAAAAGAGGCCATGTTCAATGAGACTTTATGCAAGCCATAGCCAAACCTTCTTGACTTTCTGAAATGTTAGTAGAAACTTGCTTTCAAAGTAGCAAATCTAAAATAAAGTTTTCCCAGCAAAGAAGCCCAGCTAATTCCTCACTACTTGTTTGTGATTAATTCTAGGCGTTCTTTGAAGAAGAAGATGGGAAGGAATACATCTATAAGGAACCCAAGCTGACAGGCCTCTCAGAGATCTCCTTCAGACTTCTTAAACTTTATGGTGAAAAGTTCGGGTCGGAGACTGTAAAAATTATCCAGGATTCTAACAAGGTGGAGTTGCACTGCATGAACAAGCTAACAAAATGCTATTAGGAGTGAACATCAGAGTCACATACTAGAGAGGGCACTGACAAATGTGACAAAAATATCTATTGTATTTTAATACTGTTCAGGACCGGGGGCTGCACTGCTCTAAGCATTGTGCAAATGGAGCACAGAAGGATGAGCTTTGCTCTGTGGAGCTGAAGCTGGGAGATAAGAGATCATCCCTTCCTTCTGCCAGTAGAAAGAGAGGAACAAGCCCCGCATTTCAGCATCCTCCAGGCACCTCACATCCAGTTGCCCCTCACACCCTCGTGCTCCTGTGTAGACGTGTTGCACAGCTGGATAAGTTTTGGCGCTGATCTGGCTCCAAGGTGGAAATAACTGAATTTGGAATTATGAATGGAAAATTGCAATCCACATCTCACGGAGCCCTGTTGTTGGGAGGCAGTAGGAACCAGTGCATAGGAGCAGATGATTTGGAGTTATTTGTTGCTTTGACACTGCATGTCTGAAAGAAAATCTTTCGTGACCTTAGAGCTGTAGCTCCTTCCTTTTTCTTTGCAATATCCATTAATGCTCCCTGCAAGGGCTGTTCACATGCGTCTGGGTTACCAAAGGTGATCCAACCGTTTATATGTCTGAGTTACCAAAGGTGATACTGGTGATCCCAAAGCTTGGTTTGTGCAAGCCCTCAGATTTGCTTGCTGTGGCCCAGTACTGGATGAACATTAACACATGGCCTGGAACCAAAAGGGCCGTATTAGAAGGACCAAGTAGCTCAGGCACGTGCTGCATTGATGGGTGAGGTGATACGGATGGCTATCTGTTCCAGATGCAGCTTGTTTGGCACCAGATGAGATGTTTCTTGTGCTACACCTTGTCTTGTCTATCTGCTAGCAGGTGGTCTAGACATCACAGCTAAGGTCAAGGGGAGTGTTTTGTGTGTCATCCACCTACATGCAATGGGGCTGGTTCAGCAAGGAATCAGTTTAAAACAGATCCCTGGAGATAATTAACCAACTGTACGTTAAGTTATTAACATTGGTTCCTCTAGTGAGTAACCCTGTTATTTCACAGGTCAACATTAAAGACCTTGATCCTAAGTATGCCCATATTCAAGTGACTTATGTGAAACCCTATTTCGAAGACAAAGAAATCTCTGAAAGAAAGACTGAATTTGAAAGAAATCATAACATCAACAGATTTGTATTTGAAACTCCTTACACTTTATCTGGAAAAAAGCATGGCAGTGTGGAAGAACAGTGTAAAAAAAGGACCATTCTAACTAGTAAGTACAAGCGTCTGAACATGATACAGTATGTATCAGGGACTATTTTTAGACTATTTTAGCTCATGAAAATATCCCTAAAGAGTCAAAAATTGTCTGAGCTACTTAATCAGAATTGTGTTACAATATTCTGGTTGGGAGGGGAATTTACCTTATATTTCTGTGTGCAAATTTTTACAAATTAATAAGTCATACTGGTAATTATAGGCATGTTAAGGATTTCACGAACACGGAATAAAATCCTGAAGGGAAGGATCTGCTTGTGTATGTTCTATGAAGAGTACTCCTATTCACTGCATGACTTTTCAATCTATAAACTTCCTTTGCTGTTTCTGCTAGCTTTGAACTCCTTTCCATACGTAAAGAAGAGAATTCCAGTTAATTATGAACATCAAGTTAATTTAAAACCAATTGATGTCGCTACTGATGAAATAAAAGACAAGACAGCAGAGCTGCAGAAACTCTGCTCTGCTGGTGATGTTGACATGATCCAGCTGCAACTCAAATTGCAAGGCTGTGTTTCTGTGCAGGTAAGGCTAGACATCCTTTCAAAATTGCATTTATTTACACATCTCTGAGTGAGTCATCTCAGCATAACACAATTACTCTCCAGAAATCATTAACTACCTCGTTTACAGCAAGGCAGCAGTCAACCTGCCAGCACAGCTTACCCTGCCACATGCAGTGGTACATTAGCGGGTGGCTCATGATAATTAGTATTTTATCCAGTGATGTTTACGTTGTCAAGTCTAAGTGTAATTATACATTAGTTGGTCATGGGTGAATGCTGAAATATACTTAATTCTTAAAGATTGTTCTGTAAATATCAGACACTAATAGCCTTTTTGTGAACTTGATCTTTCCCAAGCTGAATAAATGACCTTAGGACTCAGACCATACTGCTTTTTCAAACAGAAATAGGGTGAAAGCATGAGGAAATGAATCAAATCTCTCTTTTAATCTCCATTTATCTTTTGGTCTTAAAAAAAAACTAGATAGAAAAACAAATACTCAAGTTTTGAAACTTCAGGTGCCTCCAGTGACATGAGTCATGCAGAGCTGGTGGCATTGAAATAATATGCTAAATGTTTTCATAGAAAAATAATATATATATATATTGCCTTCATAACTGCTTTTAGCAAGTCAACAGAAGTTCCTGCGTAAATTATTTATTTCGTCTTTGGTTCTAGGTTAATGCTGGTCCCTTGGCCTATGCCAGAGCTTTCTTAAGTGACAGCCAGTCCAGCAAATATCCCACTAAGAAGGTGAATGAGTTAAAAGAACTGTTCAGGTAGGATTTCTAATGTGATAAAAACCTGCCAGCTGGCTGGAACCTGGTACCTGCTTTGCTTATGTTTTGCCTGTCTCCAAAATCAGCAAATGCTGAAGGCTCAGATGTGCCTTATAAAGATGCAGGTTGGATCTTATAAAGATCTGTGGGTGCTCAGACATATGAAAAAAGTCAATATGTAACTATATATGTCAATAGTTCCCATGCTTGTGGCTGTGATCTCCACAGGAAGATTTGCTTGACCACCTCCTTCAATGGTTTGTGTGGGTATTTGAGGGTATAGTGTGAAAAAAGTGTGTTTGAAAACCTTGTGTTCGGGGATCCTTCATATTGTGCATTGTTTCCCAGTCTTTCCAAAGGGAGATTTTCTCCTTGATAATGATGATCTTGAAATATTTTAAAGCAAATGCGTTTCCAGTTTATGGGCAATGATCATTCTTGTTTCTTTTGCTAATTTTTGAAACTATACAACTTGCGCAGGCATTTTTACAACTCCTGTCCCTTAGGATAGATTTTACCTCCCACGTGAAAGTGTCTCCCAAGATATAATCAGATGGTCCCACCACATTACATTTGGATGTCTCAGGAGAAACCGGTTGCCCACATTTGTTAGTGGGTGCTGGTGACCCCGATTTTGTCCATCGGCAACTGTACGGAAGGATCAGCATTGGGGCCAATCCTATTTTCCTTCACTATATTAAGTAGCCTAACAAACCATGAAACAAATAAGAGAACAATCCCTGCAATCCCGTGCATGGATGCAGGATGGTGGAAAGGCTGTTTTACTTTCTAGCCTTGCAGTGCAACCAGAAGGACAAACACAATCTCTATTTCATGCAAAAAATCCCAATCATGCTTGTATTTTCATTATATTCTATAAAAAGGGAGAAATATGCATGTGAAATAAACTGAGTAACCGTAACAAGCTGGGGAGAAGGTGCGAGAACACTGTGTTGCACTGGGGGTGTGTGTGTCCCATCTGCTGAGGGTCCAGGCTGGAAGGAGCTCCAGCAGAAAGCGCAATCCTGTGTTGCAGTCGCTCCCCATTCCCCGATCCACTGTTCCAGCAACGCTTCTAGAATGTGACTTGTCCCAAACATTGGAGAAAAGTGTGGGGAGAGAGAGAGAGAGAGAGGGGAAAAAGAAAAAATAAATATTTGCCTATCTGGTTGTTTGTTTTAGTAGAAGACTGGGTTATTCAAATGCCCAAAGTTCATTCCTTTGCTCCCCAGGAAGTTCATACAAGCTTGTGGAATTGCTCTGGAGCTCAACGAGCGACTCATTAAGGAGGATCAAGTGGAGTACCATGAGGGCCTAAAATCAAACTTCCGGGACATGGTGAAAGAGCTTTCTGACATCATCCATGAACAGGCACGTACTGCATCTCGGGAGCCCACAGAGATGGTTCTCCATGTTTGAAAACAAACTAACGCTGAAAACTCATTGAAAACTAATTGAAAACTTGATCGCTTTTCATGTTATTTAGCAAAATATATTATTAAAGGGCGAGTGGCTGGACATGAAAAGTAAACTAAGCACATGGTAGATTCTTAAAAGCGGCTTCTGTTGATGGAAGGTCTCAGCCTGGTGTTGGTGTACAGTGTGCTTCAGGTTGGAGTCTTTGCTGACACGAACCATTAGTTTACTAGCTGCTCTGGTCATCAGAAATCCTGTGACACATTTTTCCTCATGTTTTCTACATTGTAAGAATCCTGTGATAAGTCACAGGTCGAAATTCTCTGCCAAAATTTCCGTTTCCTCAGTTATGTCCAGCTTCATTTCCTTTTTTTTATTATCTTTTCCCTAAAGGATGTTTTATTTTAATTTTGGCCTGATTCCAATACACTATTTATAGGCACTGTTAAAACATTTGTGCTCATTTATCTGACCTATATCTTAACATTTTCTTGAGTCTTTCTAGGAAAATAGATCGAATAGTAGCATCAGAGATGTGAGAGATCCAAACAACAGTTGCACATCTATCCAGTATTGTGCTGTGAAATTAGATGAAAACTGGCTTTCTGAGGTGATCTCTGTACCTCTGCTCTTTAATTTTGCCATGATTATGACAAAAGAAAGCTCAGTGTGGATTTACAGTATCAAGCACATAAAATGAGCAGTACAGGCTGCATTATGGTTCACAGTACTTGAAATTCAGAACAATGTTTTCAGAATCTCCCAGTTACTCAACCTACAGTCCATGCGTGACTATTAATTAAAAATGCGACACTTCAGATCACTAAAAATATGTAGGCAGATTCCACAATAAGGTGAGCAGTTTTTCACACTAATGCAAAAATATGCAAGTGGCAAAATAATACAACTACACCAGGTTGATATTTGTAAGTTAGGTTTGTTTACGATAAAATAATGTTTATTGGAATCAAATGAAGTCTTGCTTTGGAAGATTACAATCTAATTTCAGGGAAACAGTATGTGCAGTCTCATGATGGGGCTGAATTTTGTTGTAGGAGTATAAGAGAGGATCCATTTGAGAGTGACTGCTTCATCCCCCTTTTGTTAGATTTCTCTACTATTCTGCTCATGACCACCATTTTCTCAGTGTGCAAACTATGAATTTTGCACGTTCTGCACACCAGTGTTTTTCATGTACATTACCCACCATGTATACAAATTTTGCTCAACAATGTTGGTTCATAGGAGTTGCCACCTGCTTACTCTAAATTGTTCCAAAGTAAACCTTTCCAAGACATTTAATTTGCATGCAGCTGTTGGAACGATTGTGGTTTCTGAATTCTGCAATAGTCAAATCAAAACCAAATCACTCAGTTCTGCACCGTCGCAGTACAATAGTTAAGGTTATCTTAGAACAAAGAAGCATTGTTAAATCACACTCCCTATTATCCTGTTAGATTTACAAATTCACTGTCATGTTGTCTTTGGTTAATGGGCAAAATATTATAGCAACTGAAATGTTGATGTGAAGTGCTCGCTGGGAAGGATGTACTTTTCACTTTCTTTTTGTATTAGATCAAAAGGCAGATTAAAAGATCACATTTATGAGCACTGTTCTTTATGGTTATACAAATTATGTAGATAACTGCTGACTTGAACTTTGTATTGCTATCAGATGACCTAAGTATCTAACAAATGACACTTAATTGAACATGTTTTCCTCTTCTGCAAAATTACTCAGTCAAACATAAAAAGCGTATTGCATTAATTTAGGGTTGTCATTGCAAATAACATACGCTTTTCTAAATATTGTCAGTGCCGCAAAACAACACGGGCAGTGTACTTGGTGTGAGCTGGCAGGGCAGATGGGTAACTCATGGGTCAACCTGTGACCTGTCTACAGATCTTTTAAGTTGGGGAAATGTAAACACAAAAAAAAATGGTAAAACTGTAGCAGAACAGTTACAGGAAGCCTCAGAGAGTGGTGGAAGACTGGATGTCCAGACACTGTTTATGATGGCCAGTGATCTCAGTTTCACTAAGGTAAATTCAGGCTAACGAACTTGTTGACTGGTGAACCACAGGGCAAAGAACAAATACACAGCTCTAGAGCAGCTCCGCCGGTGCTGTAAGACCATCCTTCAGGTTATAAACTACAAAATCTCACCACGTGGCATGGATGTAGTGAGTGTTTGCTGTATTTAGCCGTGCATACTCCAAACGCGTACCAAAGAAATGGTTAAAATTCTGTTACTGCTAAGATATAGTAAAAAAATTGCTATATAGAGAATTACTTCTTTCCTATACTGGATAGCTGTGATTAAAAATCATCTAATAATGCACAGGACAGTGTATATATGAATGCTACAGAAATTTCTAAATTACTCTTCTTTCTCATTTTTATTATGCTGCCTTTGCGAAACAGATTTGAAGACAAGGTTGGATATCTCTTTTGCATACCTTTTCAAACAGCTTGATTATAGTAATGAACTGATAGTTTTACTGAATTTGTGACTATTTTGTTTTCTCTAGATCTACCACGAAGACACAATGCATTCGCCATGGATGCACGACTCCCTACATGTCTTCTGTGCAATCAGCGGAACATCTAGTGATGGAAGTTACTGTTCACTTAGACCCACTGCTGAAATATAAACATATCAGTCATATTTTACAGAGCTTTCTCAGGAATACTTGGAACTGTAAAAAGGATGTTTAAAAGAATCCATGATGAGCAAAGAGTCATTGTTGGTTTTTTTTCAAAAAAGGTTGCCATGCTTTCAACCAGGGTGCTTGCTTATTTTGCTGAGCAACATTGAAAGTGCCTGGACATTGCACCACTGTGCTTGTTTTCTACTCTTTTTTTTAAGCTAAATGTATAACAGGACATGGAAAGGCAGTTATCTAAGTGTCTGTTGAATTGCTGAACTATGAATTGAAATGATAACGGTACTATGTAAAGTTGTACAATGGAATATAATAAAATGTAAAACTACTTTGTAAATAGAAGAAGCATAGAGTATATAGAAATTGGCATTTTATTGTATTTGCTGCTAAAAGCTTTGTTGGACAGGGAACATCTAGTTGGTTCTAAACATCTAAACATCTAACAGGCTAATTAAGGAGAAATCGTAGTTGCTAGTAAGAGACCTTCCTCTTCTAAAAAGTGGCTTGGGGTCCAGATGCCCAATTGCATGCACACAAGGAGAATAAACTCGCCATGGTCTGGAATAAGTAAAATCTAATTCAGAAATGATAATTTTTGTACATCCTCTGAACAAATAATTCTAAAGTAAACTCCATGAGAGCTGAGATTACTATAGCTGATTTCAATTTTGGCTTTTTGTGGCTGCAGGAGGATGGGTTGTAGTCACAGAGGACAACCTAAGAGCTTTGGCATTTGATAATGATTTTTTTACTTGCCATTCATGGTCTCACACAAATATAAACTCTGAAGACACCTTAAACTGAGTTGAGAATTACAAAGTGCTTCAACACCTTTCAGAAAAAATCTAAAAATCTGTGAGACGTGCTTTAAAAATTGCAGTTTATCAAAATAGCTCATACAAAGTTGAGGGGTTTTTTTAACAGCATATGACATGCATGTTCCCTTCTGTTAAACACATCTGTTTTCTGAAAGCCCTTTATTTTTATCTCTCAGGTCTTTGGAGAAAATGTATTTTCCACAATTCTTTTATTCCTTCTCCCCCCACCAAGCTTTAATACAGTATCTCTCTTTCTTTTAATAGGACATTTGTAGATGCAGGAAGAAGAAAACAGATCAGTAATTCTTTTATCCAGCAACATTTTTAACATGTGTTTTTCAAAATCATGTCAATTGTAAATAGGGTTCCAATAGTTCGTATGGGAAGGGTGGGTTTTTAAGGATATGTAACAAAATGTCATAATAAAAGGACTCCAGGTGGGTGTTTAGCTTGGCAATAGTGTCTATAAAATGTTAAGCTTCTGGTTTCCGTTACAAAAATCATCTTCAAATAGTAACTGGACGACATTCCAAAATGTTTCTTTTGTGTGATTCTAAATACCTAAAATTAATTTTCTGCTGAGAAAATAATGTTGTGATCCGTGAAGTCACCTGTTAGCTGTTGTAACCAAAACAGATATGGCAATGTAACAAACAGATCATATTCCTGCTTGTATGGACTTTTATGCCAGGCAGGCCCTAAATTTAGCTTAACAGAAAGAGGAAGAGAGACTAGTGTGTTTAAATATGGTTACTACCTTATTGATTTTCATCTTTCAACAAATAATATTTGAAGGCACATAGTGAGAGTTTTCCAAATTCCTAAAAGATGATGAAGCTGTTTAATAGTGGATACATTTACAAAATTATTTTTTGAGTTAGTTAAACTCTAAACATCAGTAGTAAGGTGTATCTTGAATACAGTCAGCAATTACGAGATCTGGACATCCAAAAGCTCTTGCTCTGTAGCTCTTTTAAATACTACAGCAACCTCATAGTTTTCCTAGAATTGCAGTGAAATTGTTATTCGTGTGTTTTGATGTCTTTAATGTACTGAAATAACATTGGTGGGTGAATTTTCAATTTTATTCTTTACTTTTGCTGATATTCCAGTGAAATTCTTATATCTTCAGAGATCTTTAATGGTCCAAGATGAATTTTTGCCTGAACTTCTCAATTTATTGTTGGTATTGGAGTCATCCTGTCATTTCAATTTAATATACTGGAAAACTGTCTCAATAATTCAGGAAAAGAAAAAGAAAATATTTAATACCCGTCCAATTAGAATATATACAGTCAGTACAGTTCAGAATACAGACTTACATGCAGTTTTGATGAAGAACAAAAATGATCATACCCTAAGGATTTATCTTCTGTCCTGCAGGTAAATAATTTGACTGAATTTTTCATGGAAAAATCTCACAAGAAAAAATTGTCCTTCTTAGACTCTTAACAAACCAGCCTTGTTTTTTCTTTACATTTTCACCAATCTAGAAATGACAGGGACTGGTCATTAGATATTTTACAGCTGTATCTGGACAGCAGAGCCAAGAAGGTGTTCACATTTCTCTTCCTATCCTTTCCCTCCATAATTGACCCAATTTAAAGAAGCCCTCCAGATTTTTTCTTATTTCTAGTTGAAATAGCTTAATTGACAGATATACTTGGGAAGCATAATGTATATGTGCCTGTTTTATGTAGCTGGTACTCACATTGGGTAATTCCTATTTGCTACCTTTTTTAGAAGAATATAAATGTTCATTGTTCATTAACACTTTTGTTTTTCTTATACTGCCTAAGGAATGGTGGGAGCTTTTCATCTGTAAAAATTAGTAGGCATATCTCAAATTACAACCTCACATGCCCTCTTTATTTATATCCATATAGCTACACATATATATATTATATATACACCTTTAATTCCTTTTGCTGTAAAATTGCTGTATTAACATGTCAAGCCTCCGGAAGTGATGAACTGGCAATTTTGCAATCACACAATTATTTGCATAAAAGGTGAAGAAACAGGATAAAGTATCTGTCAATGAGGATTAAGAGCACTTGGCTACTCTTATTATCAGGGCTGTTCTGAATGTGTCAGGGACAGATTGTTTGCAAATGGGACATACAAAGCACCACAGGGTCTGCCAGCACTTTATGTACAAGAACATGCTTTTAGAGATTTATACATCTAGACAGAGTAAGCAAAGTGTAAACATTTATTCTCTTATTTGCCTTACTGCTTTTCTCTCTGCAGAGAGATGAGAAAGTAGTATGTTAAGACAAATAACTTCAGAGTTATGTTTCTTTTCCCAAAAAAATCTGGGATGCAGAATTTACTGCATTCAAGGGTATATTTCTATATACTACTCGATGTTCTAAATTTCTTCTGATAACTGAAATTTTCATGAGATAGGTCAACAATTGCAAAAGCATGGATGTGAGGATTCTTGTAGTGTGTAACATGTTTATTTTGTTCCAGAAGCCTTTTGAACATATACCACATGGTATTTTGATATAGAATGAGAGTTTGCATACACATGACACCTTTTATCTCAAAGTAGATAAAATATTTTCATTTTCCCTTCTTGTACAGACAGAGCCCCACGGACTTCACAGCAGGCTCCAGAATGACCCTACAATTTGATGTAATGCAGCCCAAAAGGAATGGAGGAAAACCTAAGTGGAGATCATGGGCTCAAAAGTCTCATAAAAATGAAACTACATGTTATTCAATCTACCCACTTGAGGGGAGTAGCATGTAGTTTCATTTTTATGAGACTTTTGAGCCCATGATGTTCGCTGAGCTGAATTCTTCTAATTAAACCAGGGGTTCTTACTGGATATAGGAATACTGAGTACAGTTAATATGCAACCACAGACTGTAGTACTTAACCTTTAAATAATATGCTTGTGTCAAGCAATGGTGAACCACTCGTGATATACACATAATATTTCCACTATTCTGGATGTAATTTACTCTGTTTTCTTGTAAATTTGACACCTGCTACTACCTATTCATAACAGAAGTGCTTTTATTGTGTTTGTTGTATATATGTGTGTTGTACAAATCCTGTTTAACCTTCTGTGTGCGACAACAGACTGGTACATCCTGTTTGCCTTGGTTGTTAACTGATGTACCCGTGACACCGAGTAATACACAATGCTACTCCAGAGCTTCTGAGACCAGCAATCCTATATTCCTGTTTTTATTCTTGTTTGTGTTTCTTGAAGAAGCAATGACTTGGACAAGAAACCAGAGCAAAATCACATTTCAGTCGCTTCAGATAAAAGAGAGTTTATTCCAGGTCAAAATAAAAGACTACAAAACCAGGAAAAATAAGTGTTGTAATAAACGTGTTTTGGTTAGGGTGGCTTTTTTTCCCATCACAAAATAGGATGAGTGATCTGAAGCTAATACCAGTGTAAGATTCATGGGACTAAAACCCAGTCAAATGAGCTACCACATACACTGTCTCCAAAGATTACTGTAATAAATCTTCAAACAGATAAGTACACCAAATGAAGCTGCTAATACTAAACTATTCAGCAGCAAATAGAAGCAGCTGATTCAGGAATACTGAAGGAGGACAACACTGGTGTGCGGCATTTGCACATCCAGCTCGGAGGATCCCAAAACATAATTCATTGGGAAACCAAAGACAAGCATAGAGATGCCTACAAATTTATAAATAGAAATAACATGTGAATGACCAGTGAGGAAACGTCCTAGCAAATCACCCTGCTTTCCTAAAGAATATTCAGTAAGTCTGTGATCAGGTCTTTGCTCTGGTTCGTATTTCCAGTTTTCAAACCCAGACTTTGGGAATGTACTTACTGTTGCTCTACTCCAACTAACTCAAATGACTAGATTCAGTTGCCAGTATACTAATATATATATGTATACTAATATATATATGCCAAGCTCAGGCAGTTGTATTGGCTATTATATGATGTGATGGAAGTCAGGTATAAGTATTGCTATTTACACATCACCAGCGGATGAAGGACAAACTACTTTTTCTGCTGCTGTTTTTACCTCTGAGACTTCCTGTATGGGGCTCTCACAAGCCTTGGCCAAACAGCTGTAAAACCGGGTTCATGCCCTGCCTCTACTGATTAGTGAAGGAGTTATTCCCATGCTGAATAAACAGAGGAATTAAATAGACCTTGGTGTTTAGGAAACTGTGAGCAGGAGAGTTGATGCACAGACTTGCAATAGCAATTTATTGGAGAGGGTTACATGGTTCCATATCTACCCTAAAGTGCTCTCCAAAGGACGTAGTTTATATTCTGCGTAATTTCTGATTTGCAGTGATGCTTGGGCAGCAACTCAGAATTTGCAGAGTTCATGGCCGTTTTGAACACACCTATCACAAACCTCTGGATGTTCCCCAAAGAACACTGAGGTCAAAAAGGGAGAGGCCCTGTGAGTCAGACCGGGGTTTTTCAGCTCATGATTTTGGATTTTTGTGCCCCAGATCCAGATATATTCTAATTGTCTGAGCCCTTTTTTGAACTGACCCCAGCCATTTTCTGAAGAGCCCATAATTAAGTCAGTTAAGACCTGAAATATTGACAGAAGCTACTGCAAAATCAGAAACGGTACAGAAGGAATCTCACCATCAGTGTGTGGCAACTGAGTACTCTTCTGGTCCCAAAAGGGACAATTCCCCGCAGCGTCATGCTGCTAATTACCACGGCCTCTTGTGGCTGGATCATGCAGCCACACCATGTATCAGCATTGTTTGTTAATCTCAGATAGGGAACATGCACAGAAAAAAAACCTGATAGTTGTTTTTTTAAAATGCATCAGCAAACTCAATGTGCAGCCCCACGATCACCAGCTTTGGTTGTGTAGGTGGTAACGGCAGGAACATTCGGCCAAGGGCAGATCACAAGCATGATCATAAATCAGTTTACACCAAACATGAAGCCATGCCCCAAGTACTTATTTAACAGATTATTTTAAAGATACCTCAGGTGTGTCTGTAAGTTTTCCCGTCACAGCAGCACAGGCATATTGTCTGAGAACATGAGCGAGCATGAGGTTTGCGGCAGAAAGATGCAGGACAGGACTCAATGAGGTTGAGAAATGGCAAGTCGCAGGTGGGTGGCAGGGATCAAAGGCTTTGGGCTTTGGCAGGAGCTCAGATTGCCGTGCACCGTAACGGGAATGTGATGACAAGCCGAGCACTTGGGGAGGAGGGAGAGAGCTGGGGAAAAACATTTCAGCTGCCTCTGATGATGGGCAGGCAGCCAAAAGCATGCAAACCATTGGATGTGTGCTTGGCGCTGGCTCTCCCAGGAGAGAGTGGATGAAGCAGAAAGAAGGAAGGAAAAAAGGAAATCAGCAAGGAAACCAAAAGCAGGAGAGAGATCGCAATATCTCCGATCAGCCTTAATGACAAAGGTCATCACTGGCAGGCGTGGTCCATGCCGGCTATAGATACTGTATACTTCAATCACAGCCACACAGCTTCAATGTTCCATGTCCTGGAACTTTTAAGCCACAATTTTTATTTGATTATCATTGCAAGCCATGTGGCACTTACTAATAGCAACCAGGAAATTTGCTAAATCCTCTTCTTTTCCCAGGAGTATAGAAACAAACAGCCAGGAAAAAAAAAATCACACAACAAACAAAACAAAACAAAATCAACACAGGATATTCCCCGCCCTATCATAAAAAGATCCACTTCCCGTTTTCTAAAACTAGTGTCTTAAAAGCAGATGAATTCTTGCAAAACTTCTTGAAGAGCTGAGTAAATACCGAAACGTTCTGTTGGCTTAAGAATAAGTGATTTTCACTAGTAAAGTTTGGTTTGCCTTGAAACTCAGCCAAAGTTTCCTCTGTGTTGGATCTGTACTATGTTTACAATACCTATATTTGGGTGGCAACAAGGAGCAAGCTTGCTAGCTACCACAAAATCTAGTTCAGAAGTAAAAGCCTTATCCCAAATGTTTTCTTGTCCTGGAATGTATAAAAATATCACTCGATATTGCCAGTTCTGTGGAAATTTGGGAAAACTACTTGCCACGTCACACCAATAAAAGTGAGAGCAAAACTGCAAGTGACCATATCATGTTCGGCAGGGGCTGAAGCAGAGGGTGTGTGGTGAAGTTTGTAGAAAGAAGGTTCTGTAGTAGCAGGTCAGAAGAAGAACTGTATGAATTTTTAGTACAGATGAGAACTCTAAAAATGACCTGAATTTGCAGGAGGGAATTTGAAACAAGGACTTCTGCCAGGGGGGACTTAATAACTAGGTTTAACAACAAGAGAACTAGCAGGGGTTGTGCTCACATGGTTGATTTCCTGGTGAGAGGATATGAATGTCTTGAGCACATTTCAATAGTAGCAGGAGCAGAATATAGATTGATTGTAAAAGGAAAACGACTTTGACTCCCAAAACAGGATCCTTCCAAGTTTGTGGTCGTGCTGAAGTGCAATGTGAGGGGAATTGGCTGGGTGCTGCAGGAAGGCTCGGTGGGGCACCGGCCTGGAGCCGGGAAGCAGCACAGTGAGGTGCGTGGTCCACGGTGGTGGCCACTGCAAAGGGTGAGCGGGAAGTGCTCAGGGTCCCTCAGCGACGCTGAAGCCCTGATTTTGCGGCATAGCCGTGGTGGGGCTTGGAGAGGATCCCTGGGAGACACAGAAGGCTCCGTGGGGAAGCAAAGTGTGGGTGCGGGAGGCAGCGATGGCCAGCAGAGGCCGGAAGGAAGGCAACACATGGGATGACACAAGGGGTGGACAACGCACGGAAGGGAGGGGGGCCGGGGGGTGTCGTAGGGAGCTCCCCTCGCAACAGAGACGCAACCCAGTCCCGCTGTAGTGGGCATCCGTGGGCCAGCTGTGCCAGCGGTGGCAGGGGCCGGGAGCCCAGCCCCGGGCAGGACTGCGGGGCGGCCCTGCCCAGGTAGCGGGGCGGACCGCTGCCCCCGCCCGCCGCTCCCCGCTCGGCTCGGGTTACCTGGGCGGGCCGCGCCGCGGCTCTTCCCGTCTGGCCCAGCCCCCGCGACGGGAAGTGGGAGCGAGGGGCCGCGCTGGGACGGCCGGAGCCATGGATCGTCCCGGAGCGTCGCTGCCGTGCTGGCTTCTGCTCGCCGTCTGCTGGGTGGTCACCGCGGGGACAGCGGCAGGTAGGAGCGGGAAGGGGAGCGGGACCACCGGTGGGCTGCCGGGCTCTCCCCGCTCCGCTCCCGGGCTCTGCCGAGCGCTCGTGCCGGCGGCGGAGCGAGAGCCGGGACACCCGCGGGGGAGCCGCCGCGGGGACCTTTCCGGGCGTGGGTCCGGCAGCCGCGCCGCCCGCTCGGTGCGGGTACGCTCGTGTGTTTAAGTGAAATGCTTTCTTTTTGTAGTAGAAATGCCCGAAGCGCGTCAGCTGTGTGCAAGAGCAATGCCGGCAGTGCGCCCTGCCTCTTCCCGGGCAGAGGAACGGGGATGCTTTTAAAAAATCTGCATTTCTCACTCTGGAAGGCAGCGTTTGACAGGGTTGGCAGAAACCTTTTAAGCTCTGTCTTCGGTTCCCGGGACTGTCCGTGCCTTAAAAACCGAAGCAGAAGCCCACCGCGTTTCTCTCTGTGCGTGTCTTGCGGCAGATTCCTGGAAATGAGGCAAAGGCACCGCCGGTCCCGCTGCGGGAGCGGGTTTGCTGATTGCGGGGGCTCTGGGCTTCAATTTCCCTTGCTCTGTACTTTACAACGTTACATTTGCCGTTACTTTTAGTTTCCCTGCTTTTGGAAGCACGAACGTTTAGCTGCAAGAAAGAGGTGCGTGTGTCTCGGAGGGTTTTATAGGTGGGGCTAGAAGCCTTATAAACGCTGGTTTAGTTAATGTTATGCAAAAATAGAATTGCAGCCGTTAGAGGCTTGTTATTTTTTCAGCTGGCTACAATTCGGTTTATAACTATGACACCAACCTTAAAAAAATACAGGAGGACAAAATACAAATGAAAGTGTTGCAACACTTTTACAATACTTGATGTTTTGACATTATGGCTTTTAGAAATAAAATATTTTCTATGCAGGATTGCCTCAGCTATCCTGGTTCCTGCTGCACTTTTATTTTCTTAGAAGCATCAATGTGGTTTTGGTTTTCAAGAGTGAAATAATGTCTTTGCTGTGGTTCATAATTGGTATTTGAGTTGTTCTGCTCAATTATCTCATGATGAGATTTTAATAAGAAAAGTATTAAACTGTGTATATTTTATACAGCAAAAGTATGAGACTGGCCAAACCTATGAAGAAGAGAAAATCTTCAGCTGAATGCAGCATTAAAGCACAAGCTTTAGAATTGTGTAGATTAATATAAAACCTATTAGACTTAAATTTTCTACGCTAATACAAATAATTCATTTATTTCTAAACCCAGTTCTTACTTTGTGTGGTTAGAAATCTGCAAGCTTTAGCATAATTACTTCTAATAAAACGTGTTAAAAGGAAATCTATAGAACTTCAGAACAGCAATCAAGGATGAGACTCTTTCTTTAACAGTTTGTGGCTTTTTGGAGGTAATTAGAAGAGTGATCATGAAAACACAGAATGCTCGGAGCTATGTCGTTTTGTTAAATAAATATATTTCTTTTTTTTTTACATGATCCAAAGGACTCAGTGTTTGCAAACTTAACGCCTCGACGCTGTTCCTAAACATATGTTTTTGTTGGTGGAAAAGGTACTAGGCAAAGATGTTCTGGCTAGGTTCACTTGTCTCAGAGGAGACTGTATTTTTGTAAGAACAGAAATTTCTCTGCTCCTCAGGTCAGCTGTAAAACTGAACAAAGAAAATTCCCCAAAGTTTTAAATATTAAAAAAGCTAAGCATATTCAGACTAAAACAGTAAATCTTAGTAATAATTCTAATTTTCTGTGCAAGCATATGTTATCTGCACATAGACACGGACACAGAGATGGTAATCATGTTTGGTTGCTACCATTGCCTGTCCTTTAACTATGCAGAGGTCCGAGAATCCTCCAGGAGTTTGAGTTTTCGTCAAGCTTTGGCAGCTCTGGTTCTTGGCAAATGTAGGACAGTTGTGTTACAGATGCTTTGAGCTGAACTCTTGTGGAAAGAAGCTGGTTTGCGTTTCCATCTGCTCTCCTCCCTGTGCTAGCTGAAGGCAATGAGGCTGCACTGTGACCTCCATGGGAGAACCGATTTTGAGGGAATTGTTCTGCCCCTTCCCTATGTGCTTCCCCGAATGTTGGGGCAGGTCGAACCTGGTTTCCTGGAATGAGCAAGACCTGCAGCACTAGTTGATGTCAGTTTGAAGTGCTCGGAAAGCTACTTTGTAACAAGGGTGCTTTCCATACATGAACAGGTGGTGGTGCCTCAGTGGTGATACTTGAGAAGCAATCTCATTTGGTCTCTTATTTAATACCTTCTAATAGTACCCATTTCAGTAGCTCTTAAAAAAAAACCAACTAAATATTCTTTCATTTTCTCAGGGAATTCCCAGTTCTTAATTTTTTATAGAACTGGAGTCTGACGCATACTTTATTTTTTCCTGTCAGTTTTCTATTTTCTGCCATATTTCCCTTCTTTGTGATCTAATACAACCTTCAAGCTGTGTGACCGGGTATTGAGTAGCCTGTGACTCAGTGCACAAGAGTACGGAAGGGTCAATGCGCAAATGGACTTATCCCAACAACTATCTCTGAGTCATGGCTCTTCTGCTTCTATCTTGCTTTTGGAGAGGTGAAAAAATGTGCTGCTGAAGTATGCCAGCAGTAAATTACTATTTGCCCACACTGGTTTTGCTCACCGTGCCAGAGCATACCATTAAAAGTTTAATAGGTGAGTAATTGAAAAAGCGTTGTGGTTTCTTCGTTGTTTCTTAACATTCTCGGTTTTGCTCGCATTGGGCTAAATTGTGGTTGTAACATACAGCTGTTGCTTGCAAGATGTAATCACTTGTCTTTTTAAAGTTTTCTGTCTAAAACTGCATTAATGGATAACTTTGGGGTAGAATGAAGTGTTAATTGCTCCACAAAACGTATATACTACGTTTACTAAAGATTCAGTGTGTGTGATGCAAACTCGCAGCAGAAAGTACCTGGAAAATGAGTCTCCTCTTTGTGAGCATAAGTTTCATTACCACAGCCACTAGATTATTACATACTGTGATTACTTTAAAGTTACATTTAAAAGTTTTTTGTGTTTCTTATAATTATTTAGATCATTAATGGACTGAGATAGCAAAAGAGTAGAAACAATTTAGTGGGTAGTAGCTTATCTGATCATAAATATGAGCTGATGAAGTTGAGAAATCATTTCTATTCTTTTCTGTTGGAGAATTAAAAATCTGTCAATATTACTAATGGTAAAACGTAGAGCAACAGGACTGTTATACTGATAATTTCTTATTTCTTTTAGGAGCAAAAGTTCTTCCACCTCCATCTAACCTGGGCTACTCATTTATCCAAATCTGCACCCTGAACTGGACGTGGAACCCCCCAGAGAACGTAAGCAGTAACTGCGACCTGGAGTATTCCAGCGACATTGTGATTGATGAGATCCCTCAGGACAAAAGAGTAAGTGCATTGCCTCTTTAAACTCTGCTGTGCCCCTGTGTCTTATTGTGATAAACCTGTCTGTGTATAAGCATAGAAACATATATATCTACAGTTTTAATACAGTCTTCAATTCTTGTTGTGGGATCAAAACCTCAAAAACTAGTCATACCAGCTTGTGGGATCTTCAGATCGGAAAAATCTGTCTGTCGCTCTCTGATAATTGAGCTGCTACTGATAACGCAGAAGGATAATAATAATAACATGAAAATAACTTGTTTCGGTCTTGGCTTGTGTAGCTTTCTAGAGAAACTGAAATATATGCAGAGCAGTCTACATGCTTAAGACCTGAATGGCAATTTGCAAAGGCCAATCTCCTTCACTTTGAAATCAATTTAAGAAAGAGGTGTGCAAAAAAACCTTGGTGTAGCTGTGATTTGGCAGCATAGCATCTTTGGGAAGTAATGACAAGTATTAATATCACATTTGCCCTGTCCCAATACTACACATACAGTCACCCACAGGAGTTGTGTTGTGAATACAACATAGAACATATTTGTTCCCTGGAATGGAAATTGTGAAACTTCTTTGTTTTGGTCTTTTGTTTTTATTCTGTGTTAGATGATTTGCAGCCCAGATGTGATCCTTGGTGTGGATTAACAACTTGTCGGTCAGGACTGAGAGTAGCATTGCCATGATGCTGAAGGGGCTGTAGGATAAATATTTTTACTATTCTTTGCCAAGAGGAAAATTACGAACTGTCAGAATTTGAAGCCTCGAATATGCACTGACTGTGGAATCGGTGTTGCTGTCATTTCAGATATGGTGAAAATCTATATGATGCCTCTTGAAACAGTCCTTTGTTGTTGAGCCCTATTACCATTTTATGGCTTGATGTTTACAATAGCCTCTTCACAGTGACCACCCTACTCTTTCTGACAACTCCAGGATATCCTGGTTTTGCAAACAGCTGAGCTGATTTAAAGGCTTAACATTGCTAAAAGGGTGATACTTCATTTTTGACACCACCTTATCTAATGAACTTCATCTGACCTTTAGATGAGCCAGTCAAACTTAT
Organism: Patagioenas fasciata; assembly: GCF_037038585.1. Classification (NCBI taxonomy): domain Eukaryota; kingdom Metazoa; phylum Chordata; class Aves; order Columbiformes; family Columbidae; genus Patagioenas; species Patagioenas fasciata. The sequence goes on from NC_092530.1 coordinate 20,457,753, forward strand.
TAATTGCGCAGAAACCTATTTCCCTCTTCTGATGGGTTCATTAACAAATCAACAAGTTGAAAGTTTGCTTGGTTACCAAGCTGAGTTTGTAGAAGGGTCTTACAGATGTTAAGGTCAGTGGTGTTGAATGAGCTGTGAGATAGTGGTTTCACATGCCACAATAAACCAGACTGTGCATCATCTTGTTGAATCTTTTTGCATTACAACTGGTAGAACCTAGTCTGCTCATAGCTGTTTGATTTTCTTACCCTCTCATTAGTGCCAATATTTACTATCTTTTGCATGCACAAGAGTGATTATACCGTCCTTTGGTAATCACAAAGATTATTTTTTATGTTGTTTCCAGTTAAGTAAACGACACATCCCTAGCCAAACAAAAGACGCTCAAGAAAGTGCATGAGAAAAGGTTAAGGCTTTTTCTCACACAAACACATACTCTTTTCTGAAAATGGAAGCTCATAGGCTACTTGTCTTTCTATTTAATAGCCACTTGTGGATTTGTTTCTATAAATTTTTCCTTTAGCAAACTCTTCTCATTGCTTTTTGGTTTTGTCTTCAAACGCTCTTTCTTCTGTTTGTCAAACACTCGTGTGCACACACACACACAAAGAGAAAGGTGAGATCTGTAAGCTCCTGTTTATATAGTTGTAGTATAAACAGGCTTATTTTGTTTCATCCATGGACACTACTCTAGAACTGTTTTCCTCCACGTTATAATTATTCCTGTATGGTCATTGCTCATGTCTACAGGTCACTGGAGTAGAAGTAGTTTTCCTTTGCTGAGTTCTGAGTGTACCTGATGGGGAAAAAGAAAATCTAAGTGATGCTGAGGTTTCCAGTGTAGTTCAACACTCATTTCGTTTGCCTTTGAGTTGCAGTCTTTCGGAGGGACCGTAATGTATTCTTACATTAATACTAATTCCCACGTGTCTGATATGGTATGCCAAACATTCTGGTTTTCTTTCGCCCCCACATCTAAACCCAGGAATGGAGTAAGAGTCACTTTCGTGTGACGGATACATGCTTGAATGAGGAAATGCGTTTCAAAGTGAGAAGTGAATGCAAGTACGACAACACCAGCAAGCCCAGCCGATGGGTGGAGACCTCCCTCCTGCCAAAAGGTACCATGTGCAGCAGCCAGACCGGGAACAGACATGCCCTTCTTGGCCTGAGGAGATACGGCCTTGTTTTCTCTGTTATTGTGTCAAAATATCATAGAAATATATCATAGAGAAATATGGAGAGAGCAGGCACAAGGGCTGGTTCAATTGGTAGAGCCTCAACAGAACTGTTATACTACTGAGCATAGTCACAGGCAACTTCAAATTGGGTCCATCTTTTTGAAATGCCCTGTACTTTTAAATACAGTTTCAGTCTTCTGACACTTCAAACTTTGCGGGCAAGCGTGTAAAATTTAAATGCTCTTCCGACACAACGATGTGGTTCCCTTCATTCCTCTTGTCCCTGTCATGCTTGTGAGATTACGTTGTAATAAGCCTTCATGACTAATATCTGTCAGTTTGTTTTGTATGATTCCTCTATACAAGCAAAAGTCTCTAAAATAAACCTACGTTTGTAAATATTAGAGGAATTAATCTAGTAAATGTAACAACTTATTGAATAAATAAGTGGCCTAATTAAATAGTTACAGTAGGGTTCTCTCTTTTACAAGAGGTATGTGTGGGGTCTGCAACGCTGTGCATAGCAAAAGGAATAGAGAAAAAATATTTGTTGTTTCTCGACATCCAGAAATAAGGGCTATGTAGCAACATTGTTAGGAAGCAGACTTCAAGGCGTGCTGTTTTCTGCTGGATGCTGGGAGTTACGGCAAGGAAAATAGAGCCTCTTGCCTTGAGTAGTAAAAGTCTACCTAACCCAGGCTTGTGACTCGACATGGATGAAAATCGCATGTGGACAGGAGAATGTGAGACCTTATCAGAATTGTCTGCATGTCTGTCAGAAGGATATTTTGGAAAACTGGGGAAGCAGATCATTAGGACAGCATATACTAAACAGGTTGGGGCTTTTAAAAGTCTGCTTGTAGACAAAATATTTTTAAATGCTTATTGGAATAAGAAAACCAGTTTCCTTTTCCTACGTTCTTCCACAGTCATTAATTCAGTGAGAGTGCAAGCTTGGAAGTAGGAGTTGGCTTGGAGTTTGCCATCGATAAGTCTGGACTGTTGATAAAAATAACACGCACTGTTTTTTTTTGTTTGTGGAGATGTTGCTACTTGTTACAAGTAAGAAATACCTAATATGCTGTAACATGATAATACAGTATAAAGAACTTGTACTGTACAAAAATGTGGGATTGAATACGGAAGACTATTCTGTAGATGCTCTGCCTGGGAGGTACACTGATGTCTGTATTCCCAATTGCTATGTACTATTTTGCATTTTGTTCTGTAATTTGGGTTTTCAATATGTTGAAGAAGCTGAATGTCTAGAGGCATATGGCTCTCAATTAAAAATTCAGCTTACCCAGTGTTGCTTTTGTCCATATTTAAGATCTACAGGTATTTCCATATTCAGAATACTGAGAAACTAGTATTGTGTCTGGAGAAGATAACTATAATTAAATGCTGACTATTTTTAATGTTGATGGCTGTAATAACTGTAACAAAGCTAAGTGTTATCCCTATAATCGCCAGTTGCTTTAACTTTCTTTTAAAGTATCTGTGGTTTTATAGAACAAAATATTTTCCTGACTCAACACCTTGTCCTTAGCATCAGGTATCTCTAAGTAGTCATTCAGACCTGGCAGAAACTGACATTCACTGTTATGGTTGGTTTGCATTTAGAAGTTACTCTACTGAGATTTCAGCTATTGCAAATGATAAACAACTGGAATTCATCCCTTGCTGTGCTGAGACAGCCAGGCCGAGAGCCCATCTTTGCCTTCCAGACAGTTTTAGTTATGTAAAAAGGGTTCATTTACTTCTGGAAATTGGGAAGAAGACTTTGCTGGAAAAATAAATCTTAAAGAGACATTTCCAACTTGCCTTGCAGGTATTCCAGGTACTGCTGCTGTTGACTTAGGCTGCGTTTGGCACAATCTGGAGTACATGGTTTGTACATGGCGTCCTGGGGAGAATGCAGGCAGTGATACCAATTATTCGTTGTTCTACTGGTTTGTATGAACTTTTTATTCCCAACTCTAACGTGCTTTAGCTCTAATCTTTAATTTTACGTTATACATTTTGCTTGTTTGCTTCCTGTTGCTTTGGAAGGTCCCAGGGGATTGCGTACAAGTTAGTGTTGGGTCCTGTCCAACAGAAAACTTTGCTGCTGAAGGGTCAAGAGCTTGCTATTGCTGAGTCTTTTTGGGAAGTTGATGTAACTATTTTGTGAAGCACTGGCTGCTTTTTGTAGCCCACTTGCAAGCAACCGCGATTGCTTTCTAATTTTTTCTAATTAGGGATTCAAAGAGGGAAGAAGTAAGAACTGAGTTAGACTGTTATAATAATTGCTTTCTTTGCAGCCCTCAAAACATGGGCTGTTTAAGTCAGAATCACTCGCTAATGTATGCGTCAGCTCTTAAATCACTGGAACACAGCATGAAAGCGTTAATAACATTTAGCAATATTTCTGTTTTGATCTTCTATGTCATAAATAATCGATTCATCTTGAATGTTACGGAGAATGGATTTTTATCATCATCCATGCTTGCCAACTGACTGCCATAAATAGACTCTTGTTGCAAAGGAACAGAGCTGTGAGCAAAATCTTGGCAGCAAGGTCTGCATACAGTTATCTATGCATACTTCTGTATGTCGATGGGGCTTGTGAAATGCCACATTGCATTGGCTTCTGTAGAACTATTGAAGTTTTCTTTCTAAAAGCCTACTTGTAGTAGTTGTAAAACATCTTTCTGTCTTATCTGAACTAACTAACTAAATGTTTTCCTCTTCCTCTCCAGTGTCAGTCTCACGGGCTGGCTGCTCGATTTAGTGCATTTGGACAGCAGATTGCAGAATACATGCTGCTTTAGCTAAATGCAGGGAGGACTGTTCTCTCTCTAAATTGCTACTCAAAGAATTTTTTTGTTTATTGCAAGAACAGTAGCAATGAGGCAATGAAGATCTGAATTTCTGGGTATATGGATACTTACTGCAATAATGCTTTAGATTAGAGCTATATATTTTCAACTTACCCCTTAATTTTAATGAAAGATGTAGTTGCAGTGACAGCAAAGTGTTTTAATTCATACTGCTTAGAAAGAAAAATACTTTTTGATTTTTCAAGCTGAAAACTAAGAAAGCACTTGATTTTTGGACTGAAAGATACATTTTCCATGATGTAGGGGAGATGGGGGTTTGTTTTTTTTCTCAGAAATGAGTGAACAATTACCGGAAAACGTCTTGCTTAGTTGCATTTCATATTCTTCTTTCGTATTTTCCTCTAAAACGCTACCTTTTAATCTGAAGTGAACGTGACTATAATGTTAGGTTAGAGGAAAGGAATGCAGCCAGTGCACAGAGAGCAGGTTGGTGCATGGGCACGGTGCTGTCTGCTCCCAGCACCTCTGGCTCCATCAGCCCCAGGGTGGGGAGCTTGGAAGAGTGGATAAAAAAGGGTCTGTCCTGAAAACAGAACAGACAGCTGGGGCTTCCCCAGCCCCTATATATTGAGATATGAAGTAGGAGAATGTCAGTCCTATAGTGCTCCTAAGTAAAGCTCTGATTTACTCTCTATCACTCTTATGTAAATAAATAATCACTTTTCTTGGGAGGAAGAGCTACCAGCATATTTTCACTGGGACCTGGGGAACAAAGAGAAGAAAGGAAGAAGGTTGTCATAGCTTCTCTGTTGTTGGAAGTGAACATGGACATTTTGAAAAGCAAATACAGGCAATAGGTGAAACTCGACCATCTCAAGTAAGAGCTGCGATACCTGAGGCATTGCTGAAGGAGATCGGTCGGCTCATTCCATCACAGAAGTGAAATTCTGTTGACAGGAAGTGATCCAAATTAGTTTGCTTTCAAAACAGATCTTTTTTTTCCTTGAAATTGTTTTTCCATGTGGAAAATGTGAACTAAAGCTAAAAGCAGCTGTTATATTTGGTGCTTAGTTATAAAGCAAACCTGCTTCTCTTTCTGCTACTTGACACTCTTTAGAAAAATATTCTTTCTAAAGCTTGAGGTAAATGAGAAGCTTTTTACTTTGCATAGCTTTACTTTTATATAAGCTATAGCACAGCTTTACTTTTATATATGCTATAGCACAGCTTTAATGCAAGCTTAGTCTTTAGAATTTGTAAGAGGTTTAAAACCAAGCTTGCTCCTTGCTGTCCTGTTCTTTTAAAGTTTAAAAAAAAATATATATTTTTATTTCTATAGGTTTGATGGTTTGAAAAACCATAAGAAGTGCAGCAACTATTCTATGCACCAGGGAACGTTTGGATGCATTTTCAATTTTAGCTTCCCAAAACTCACCAATACTTACCCAGCCATAAGTATTTTGGTTAGAGATGATTCTGAAGAAATTAGGCCTGTGTGTGCAAGTAAAAATCCTACCACCCTTGGTAAGTTTAACATCACTTTATAAAAAATAATTTTTGAAAGAAATTGTGCTTGAGAATCTTGCATCTCATATGCAGTGGATGAGACAACATGATTAGATGTTCCCTTCTTCTATTGATCTTTGATTTGAGAATTATATAGAGAGGCATGGGGTTGAGGGGTGAGGGGGTGATTTTCCACTAATTTTTGCTCTCGTTCATTAGTTGTTTTTATTATTTCCTGGCTTTTTTGTGCTTTTTCCTTTTTCTTTTCCTAAACTGATATAAGTGTAATATGGCACAATGCAGGACTTGAACAATTTTTGTGAGCAGTGACATATACTTTCAACTGAATTTTTCATTTTGCATTTCAGTAAAACCTGCTACACCAAGATGGGTTAAGCTGTCAAAGATCGATGATGAAATATATTTAGAATGGAGTGAATCAGACACCTTTCCACAAAATTGTTTATTTTATGAAGTTGGATATCACAATGGTGATGTGGACAGCGCTCAGATAATTAAAGTAATTTTTCATTACTTACAGTTAACTTTTTTTTCCTATATATATCTTTTATAATTCATGTTGATATTCACAATAACTCAAGTGTTGGATGTTTAAAAATGAAGAGTCATGTAATCTGCATGTGAACAGGTCTGGTGCACTAGCTGGAAGTGTTGTGTGGACTTCAGATTTTTCTCCCATACAGTAGGTTTCTGATAGTAATATCTATACAGCACAATTCACATAAGTCTTGAATCCTCGCCCCATCATTTGTTATGGCAAAGCAGTAATGTGTCAGAACAGTCTAATATGTATACACTAAACTAAACAACACACATCAGGAAATGCACTGCAGTGCGTGTATCTGCTTCTCCGTGGATTTTGGTCTGTTGGTGTTGGTCTGTGCTTGGTCAGACGACTGCCTTGATCTTGAATGACCTGACTTGATTACCGTAAAGCAAAATTAATTGCTGGTGCACACAAGGACACGGAACGTTATACAGGAAAGCAAGGGGATAAAAAGGCTGAGGATGGGGTGAAGGAAAAAGTTGTGCGCACTTAGATAAAATGATTTTAATGTGCATGTGAAAAGCATTGACTTCAGTGTCTGGATGTGCTCATGCCTGTATCTGTATAGCCAAACTGACAACACTGTGTGATCAGAACGGTAAACAGTGTAATAAATTTAAAAGTGAGATGGCGGTTTTCTCCTGTGGAGCATATTTAGTTGTTTGTCCTACCCCAAATGTAGCAAACTTGAATAGTATCAACTTTCCTCAGGAAACCGGCGTTTTGGATCAAAAATAAAAGTTCAATCCCAGCCAGTGTGTGTGTGTGTGTGTGTGCCTCTCTGTAGAGGCATCACAGGAGACTTTGATATGGTCAAAGTTGGATCAGCCTTGCTGCCCTGACAGGGGAAGGCAGTGTAATTCATAAACATTTCTCAACAAAAGAAAAAGGGCATTGTTCCAGAGACTTAGTTTAATCGTTGGTGTCAAATGCTGTGTGATACATGTAGCAATGAATAAGATTAAATCTTAGCTTTGGAATCTCTATTTAGGCAGATTGTGCTGGTTAAATGCTACTGTGTCCTTTTTTATGAAGTTCAGTATTCACAAAGAGCTCTTCCATCAAAACATTCTGAATACATTAACTGCACAATGAAGATGGGCTTGTAAGTGACTGAGAATACATTGGTAGTTGAACAAACCAAATTACCTTTTCTTTTTACCTTAGGTCGAAACTAATTATACATCAATTCCTAGCGTTGATCCTAATAGCAAGTACATCTTCAAAGTGAGAGCAAAACCAAAGCCTGAGTGTTACAGCAGCAAACTCTACAGTGATTGGAGCGAAGAAAAGAGTATTGGTGAGAACAATTGTTACTGCAATTTATTGCATTCTATTATTCATCGTAAGGCATGTAATACCTTTTGTCTGCTAAGTGAACAGTAGTCAAAGATCATCTTCCCTATGTATCTATTTCATTTTAGGTGAAAAGAAGGCAAGAGAGTTCTAGTCCTTTAGCAGTGCCATCGATTACTGCCTGTACGGCTATATATGTTGAAGGGATTGCTGTGCAACACCTTTCAAGTGCTGCTAGTTCTTCAGCCCCAAGTCTTGCTGGTTTTCTTTTTTTAGATTTTATTTTATTTTTTTTTTTTTTTTTATTTTATTTATTTTCCTTTTTAAAGATAATTTTCATTGCCAAATGTATCTGTATTATAATATGCTTTGAAAAAGGAGTCCTCGCCTACAAAAGTGCTAGTGTATTTGAAGAATATTCTGCCTGTGAATTAGCTAGAGAATGAGTTAATTAATTGTAATTATTCCTAAAAAACCTTCCAAAACACCCCTAAGTTTCTAACTTTTGTTTTCCAGGTGAGAAGACAGATTCTACATTCTATTTTGTTTTAATAATCGCCATTCCAGCAATAGTAGCAGTGTCTACGATAATTCTACTAGTTTATCTAAAAAGGTAAATAACAATCATCTCCCTTTATTTATAACCCACTAATTCTGATTGGTCTTTGGCTTACGTTACAATTCATCGCTTTTCCAGGTAACTGTCCATGATGTGGCATGTTTCAATAGCATCCATTTTATCTGTAACATGCATTGCATAACAAAAATGGCACCACCATTGTGCCTCAGTCATTAGTATTAGATTTATCGTTCATCTACATGCTCTGTTTTCACCTGGGTAGCATCGGTTATGCATACTTACAGCTATTCCATCCCCTTTCTTTAAGCAATTAAGTCCGCATTTAAAATTAAGCTTATGTATAAAGTGTATTTTACCAGATTAAAAAAAAAAAAATCTGCTTTTGCTGCTGTCCTTGACAAAAGCAAAAGTTATTTAGAATCTGCTTGAATATTTCCATTTTCATTTGGGGAGTAAAAATGAGAACTGGGCTATAGTTACAGAGAATGAACGCTGGGCAGTGATGTTGAAACTGATGCCATAAATTTTCTTTGGCACACCCGAGTATCAAATTGAAATGGTGAGTCTTAAATTAATACATCTTTAATCTAAAGTTTTTCTTGTTCATCTTCTGAAGGCTGAAGATATTAATTCTACCACCAATTCCAGACCCGAGAGAAATTCTTAAGCGCATGTTTGGAGAGCAGAATGACGATTCCCAGGTTAGTAAGAAGCTGTTGGGTGAACTAATCTATTGAACTGGAATCTGTAAGCTTCTAGTTTTCTTTTTCCTAATACCTATGTTTATCTGAAAACCGACTCTATATAAATATACCATATGAAGACTAAGAATTCATAATAATAAGAGTTGTACAGAAGCAATTGCCCAAAGCTGAGAGGGATTTTATTTTTCCCTCAAATTGCATATACTTTTTTCTAGAAACATTAGTAGAATTGCATTATTCTGTTATTTCACAGACTGCTAGTCCCTTGAATGTGTTTTGGCTTGGTTTGGAGGTTGGGTTTTCTGGTTGTTGGGGTGGGTTTTTTTGTGGTATTCATGTTTGTTTGGTTTGTGGTTTTTTTGTTGTTTGGTTTGGGTTTGGTTTGGGTTTGGTCGTGGCTTTTTTTTCCCCTCAACTCCATAAAACGGCTTATACCGAACATTTAGGTCTTCCTCTGCTAATTGCTCATATTTATGATGTTGAATAAAGCTATTCATATTTGACTTCCAGCAACTTGTACTTTTAGCACTCTCACATTTATCACAACCTGTTAGCTATGAAGTAAATCAGGACATTTAGCTTCTCATTGGCATAAGAACAGAACTAACTACAGCTGCTTCAAGCTTTTGTTGATGAAAGACTTGCCATGAGCCCTGATTTCAGGAAAAATAAACATAGTACTGATTATGGAAACCCTTATTTCTAAACAAATCTAACTCAGTAGCTCTTTATAAAAATCCTAGGGGAAGTACACTGACAAGCTTTAAATCAAACCTGGACATGAAACAAAGTATGTCGTTCTCTGAACACAGTCCTTGTATGGAAGGGACCTTCTGACTCACTGTGGCATCTCAAAACTGATGTCACCTATGAAATGTTTGTAGAGGATAATAACTATCTGGCTGTCTGGTGCTGCACATGCATTGCATGTTCTCAGTTGAAAAGGAGTTGCAGGAATCTCTGAGTCTGAAAATAAATCTTTTGTGGCCTCCCAGTTGTAAATGGAGTCAGAGTCCAAAATCCAGTATTCCCATTTTCCACAGGGGTATTCTGAGTTCACCAAATAATAAACCAGAACTATCTGGAAAGCATGGATCTTGCTTCCTGGTTTATTACCTTTTAGATAAATATTTCAGCATAAGGACGATAAGCATGGTAGCTTTCGTCATGCTTCGAGAAGTGTTTTGTTACTGCCCCTAGTAATGCTACGTTCTTGCTTCTGAGTATTATCTTGATCTTCTCTATGTGCTCAGGGTCTCAGTGAAAACTCCACTAAGCATGTACATCCTCACTTCTCCATCCTCCTGCCCATTAGCTGTAGTCGGAAGCACTCTTAAAATGGGGACCAACCTTCAGTTCTTTCTCATCTCCAGAGAGGACAACTCTTCTGTCAACCACAGGCCTAAGCTATGTCCCTAAAAAGCACAATTTGTTGCCCAGCTACCGTGGCTTTTTCACCATAATACAGGCTGTATGTTGTGAAATGGATCTGTCCTGTCGGGTTGAAAAAACAATGCTCGCATGAAGAAGCGCTGTTAAAAATGTTGTTGTTCTCTTTCAGGGCTGTGCAAAGGATGATTCTGTGAATGCCCTTGACAGGTTTATTAAAGAAGAAGAGATTCATTCTTTAATTTTAACAGAAACTCCAGAGTGTACTAATTCTGAAAAAGAAAACCGATAAACTCTGCTTTACCAGTGAAAGATGAGCAAGCTTTCATTCCTGCTCAGGTGACAAAGTAGATGTGAAGAGGCCTGCAAGACATTCACCAACTTTCACCTTACTGAGTCCTTTCTAAGTGTTATTTCTCTGATATTCAGGAGATACATCACTAAGAGTGGCCATTCCTCCATCTCTGCTAGAAATACTCATCTTGGATCACTTGAGATGAGCTTGTACATAAATTTCATCTGACTACATTGCAGTATCTCTTGTTCTGGCTCCAGCCAGCTCTGCCTTGCTATTTGTCATTTGCTCTTGTGTTTGTGCCTCACATTAGACTGTAAAAGGGTTTTTTGGAGCAAGCACTGTGACTTCCCTGAAGTATTTGGCTCTGTTTTGCTGCAGATGAGATGAGGGTGTTTACAGTAGATGGCTCGTTAGTGCTACTACATGGAACTGCTGCCGGGTAGGATGCCAGAGCATGGACTATTAGTGGCATGGACCATTTGTGGATGGCCTTTCCAGAGGGCATTTACCGACTGACCATCTTATGCTTCTGGTTGATGTGCATCAACTGTGGCCTGCTCAAACCCCATGGAAGAGGGTTGTTTTTTCTTCAAAAGTGTTTATGAAAAAGCCTCTCTGCTTTCCAGCTGGTATTCATACTACTTACAAAAAAAGCTTGATTTTTTTTTAACCTTTCAAGTGCCTATCCTCAGACATCATGCCTTCATGGGCTTCTTGGGTTAATTTTGCTTTGTTTAAAATGATAAGTAGAATTTTTTACCTGTGCTGTGCAGTGGCACATAACTGTATTGAGTCTCAACCAGACTGTGATTCTACTTTGGCCATATTGGCCTGAAAACACCTGATTTTTGGAAGCTAAGTCATCCTGAATCTGTTCAGCAAAACTACCAGGATGGGTGCATGAGTCTAAGGAGCTTTAGTCAAATTGATTAGCAAGTGCTAAACCACTGAAACTGAATTAATTCAAAGACTTCAAGACCCATCCTTACTGCTGAGCTGATGGATTTGTGGAAAGAGGGGATGACAACCATCCCTTTCTAAGGGATAAGCTTTATTCTTTCTGTAGTGATAAGGCTGTGATTTGACCTTCCCCTCTAAGAGCTTAGCAATTTAACACAAGGTGCTGATTTGACTTTTTTTAAAAATAATTTCTTCTGTATTTTACTGCAGCAGCTTGATGACTTTTTTTTTGGTCATTGTTAATTCAAGAATTTTCTTGTTTGTTTTTTTATGGTTTTGTTTTGAGGTTGCTTTACCCAACAAAGCTCAACAGGTATTTTCTAGCACAACTGTGACATTGCTCTGAATTCGGAGCGTTAGTTTCTACCCTGTGCAGCAAGGGTGTTAACAGCAGTACCCTGATTGTGCTGGAGGCAGGGGAGAAAGGGCTCCGTGCAAGCTGTTTATGGTCAGTGTTCAGGAATTTCTTGCTCCCCCAAGATAAATGCAGACCCATTAGTCATTGATATAGTCAGTCTAAGCAGACTGAGAAGTTTGCTAGAACAAACTCTATAGTCATTAACCTTTTAAAGTTCAGCCATGTCCTCAAACCCTATTCAATCTAAAATCTGAAATGAAATGCTACATTTTTGGAACATATTGTTCTGTGAGAAGTAGAACTAACAGAGCTTTATTTTTAGTTACAGATTCACATCCTTCACCCTCTTACTTATTCCCTCTTCCTCAATAAACCAATCCCCCCTGAGCCATTCAAATACAAATTCCTCCACGTCTCTTATCTCCTTTCTACCACCAGTAACTTGAGGTAGAAATGTAGCAGAACTAACAGACCCAATATTAGCTTCAATCTTCTACTTACAATCAGGCTAACAACAACAACAGAAAATTGGTTAATGAGACAAAATGAGAATAAAGCCTCAGGTATTTCAGTGAGATAAAGCAAAACTCAGGTTATACAAAGTCAGCTAGCAGCACTATCTGATATTCCAGAGGTAAAGGAATAGTGTGGGTGAAAGGGTAACTGAATTCCTGTGCCAGCTGCGTTCCCTCTCCCCTGCAACACTTACATCATTACAGCAATATAAATATTTCTCAAATCTACCTCATCTAGAATGTTGCTCATCATAGACCACTAGACAAACAGAAATGTATGATTTCAAGATAAGTAAGCATAGCAGTGCAATATTGTGGCTTTCAGTATAGCCATCCAGGAAGATGATCTTCGGTACTTTACCATAAATTCTTTTGACTTTTGTTTTGGTGTTTATGGTAAAAAAAACAAAGCTTATTTGTTCAAATTCATGAACCCAAAGGAGTGGAAAAACCAGATGGTCTTATGCCAAAAGGAGGACTTAAATGCAGAGGATGGTTTAGATCATTATATAGAAATGTTTGGTGTAATTCTTTGTCTCCCAAATAATTGTAATTGACACACTTCCTAATGGATGGATTTCTTGAGCCTGTGTTCTGGCATGTAAAGTGTCTGAGTATATTTTTATCTTAAAAGTGTCTTGTTTATGGTTAGGGGTTTTTTTTAGCTTAAAATTTCCCATTTGCTATCATTTGTTTGTTCTTCATTGCAGTTACTTGATCTGTAAGTTTGTTTAAAGAATGAATAAATATGTCTGAATGTTTTTCAAAATAATTGGATGACACTTCGTCCTTGGGTTGAGAAGATAAACTGAGATGGAAAAGCGAAACTAAATTTGAGGCATGCAGAACCCAGAGAAGAAAAACCCAGTGTTGCTTTGCTCTCTTCCCTTTCAAGAGAGAACTTGGCCCATGCAATCAGTGGGGAATGCTACAGCTGCCTTGTTTTTGGTTAGAGTAACGAGATGGAGAGGGAACCATGCTCAAGACTTGTCCCCTCACCCTCTGTGTACCCAATGCCATGCTACTTTCTTACATTGGCATGTTTTTTCGTAACACTGTCGAGAGTTAATAAATTCTCATACTGGAATCTGGCTGAGGTTACTGTAGCCTTACCAAACGTAGCTCCAATATTTTATGTCTTTGTTAGCATCTGAAGTCATTAAAAATGCCAGGTTGCTAAACTGATGAAAGCCATTACCTAGTTGCTTAGACCTAAATGCCAAATAAACACATTAGCAATGGCTTCTTTGAAAGATTTGGGGAAAGCATACTTATCTCCCTTCAGGTCAGTGAACAGATCACTCAAAATTAACAAATAAACTGTGAAGTTATAAAATCCATTTGCATTTTTCTTTTCAAATTCTACAGTTTTTGTGGCAGTAATTATTTTAATCACTCCCCATAAGTGACCTTTTCCTATTTTGATACATTATGTTAAATAATTTAAGTTTCCTGTATTGGGCATGATGGGAAAAAATAAGTACTTAATCTGTTTTTTTGTGAACTTTAATTTATTTAAATTCAGGAATGCCATGATATAGGTGAATAGCTTTAAATGAGTCAATAGACGAACACAGTGAATTGTAAGCCATGGTGTTTCAATGCTCACTGGGCAGAACTATTCACAGATTAGGTATTTCCATTCACTGCAATACACTTAGTTCTGAATTGGCACTTCAAGTATTCAGAATTTCCCCTTGAAGGGAAACATTGATTTATTTTTCATTTAAAAAAAAATTACTTTCAGTTCTGCAGGGTTTTCCCCTCACCCAGGGCAGAGCAGGTGTAGGTGAATGGAAGCCCAGGCATGGTCAGGGCTCTGCAGGAACCTCCTTTCTTCTCACCCCAGCACCATGGCCGGGCAGCAGCTGAGCTCTTCGGGTCCAGGAACGGGTACAGTGGGGCTGGGAGGAGCAAATCTACCAGGGCTATAGAAGGTTCATCGAGGTGATTCTCAAATACTTCATGTTACACAATATTTGCAAAAAAACGTTTCATGGGAGCAACCCCCCCTCTGTAGTACTGCCAGCTGTAGAAATGTGGCTTCTAGATGATGCTTAAAATTCAAATGCAAAACTAGATTAAAATCTCTTGATTTGGATGAGGTAGCTGTGTTGAATCGTGGTGAAAGTAGGAGACTTGAGATCGCTTCGATGTAACTATATCCACGCAGTCACCACAGCAAAGAAATATGGGTTTGGGTGGGAGGAACTTTCTTTCAGGTCCGGAAACTCTGCCTCAGGTTTGTAGCATGTCAGAGCCTGAAAGGTTGTTGAGAACTTTGGGGTTTTTTTCTTTTTCTCTCTTTTCTCCAACTCTGTTGATTAGGTTGATGAAATATTTTCTCTTGTAGACCTTGCATTGTTTATCACTAAAGTAGCCCTTCTACAGTTTTACACTGATCATTGCCAAGTAAGTCTTGTGAAGGTAATAACTCAGCACAGAAAGGCGATCGCTGCTGTCACCACAAAGCTGGAAAACAACCAGTGTATTCTAGTAATACTCTCTGCTCCTTGTTTTGCTTTTGCTAAAGTACTGCAATTATTTTGATGACTCTTCTACAAAGCATCTACAAAAGATGCTTTCCAGTTAGCCCGTACTTCCAGTAATTGTGTGCTTATCTTATTACATTGAAGTTTTCCTCTATTTAATTTGGCTCAAGCTGCTAAAATGGACTTGGCTAAGAGCATGATGAGATTGAAAGCTTAGCAAGAAAGAGGTTTTGTTAAGCTTAGGCACTGTCACTATTTGGAACTTGGACAAAATTCACTAAGCTAGATCAAAAGTCAGGAGCAACTTGAACCAGGAGTTAAACTAATGTCTTGCTTTAGAATTAGAGCTGGCCCTGTATATTCTGTGCTAAAAAAACACCCTAATTGAATATGAGTTTTATGCTAGGAAAAAACTGGTGTGTGCAAGGGGCATCCTTTCTTGTTGATCTAATGAAAGATTGATTAGATCTCATGCTGTCAGCAATTGCAGTCTCAGAGCTCTCTGCATGTGTACGGTGTAATTCTGTGAAGTCTGAAATACCAGCAATGAGGCATTTTTAAGGCACTTAGCTCTGTCTTTGCTAGTTCTCTTGGAGTTGTTCAAATGTAGCAAGTTGAAACAAAACCCACTGGATTTTTGACAACGGCAGTGAGAGCATCAATATGACCTTATGTCTATCTGTTTTGCCTGTTGGAGTCTTTCTCCCTCCTGCACTTCAAAGCCTCTTAGCCTCACTAGTTTCCTTCCTTCATACAAAATGTCAGCATAGAAACTTCAAAAATACCGGCTAGGTACTCTCAAAAGTTGTGAAACTGCTCAGTACTTCAAATGTCAAATTTGACTACATGGAAATTTATTGAGTATGGCTATTTAATTTTAACTTCACATCCCATCATGTTCTGGGAGAATACTCAACTTTAGATACTCCTGATTAGATTGGCAGGTAATAAGCTGACATTTTTCCACAGTTGATTTTCATAGAGCTTTTATTGCCTTCAAGACTTGGTCTCTTGTTTTCCTACAGTGAATAAAAGGCAGGAAGCTGTTAACATAGCAGTTGGAAAGAAGGGCATCTGCCTTTCTGTATGTGGGACTTCAAGGGCTGTGTTTGCGATTGGCTTGGAGCAAAAATCCTGCAGCCTTTGAAACACTGGGACATTTTTATCAGGTGTGTAATGTTATTTTTGTTTATTTGTTTCTGGGGTGTGTGTAAAATGGTATTGATCATCCATTTATTAAAGCTTAGATAAGGCTGAAAGAGTTGACATGGTACCACCTGCCTTGTGCTCTTCTGCTGAGCAGTGCCAGGACAGAGAACTCTGGGTGAAGGTTTGTCCAACTTGTAAAAAAATCTCGTGAAAGAGTCTCCCAAATGTTCTGTCCCACTGTTTTATTCTCTTTAATTAGAAAACTCCCCCAGTAACTGACCTAAATTGATTTTGCTGCAAATTAAGTTGTCTTCTCTTTCATCGCATCACCAGGGACCATGGTTGTTTAGCATCTTGTTTGCCCTCTGATCACGTTGACATGAGTTCTGTCTCTGCTATTTTCTGCTTTGAAAAGAAAAAAACCACACAAACCCTGAATCTTTCAACTGTGTCTCCTAAGTTATGTTTTCTAAATAATTCATCGTTCCTGTTGTTCTTCTCCAGAGCTGAGCGTGTTGCTATCTAAGCCAGACTGCACCACCCCCAAGTCAGCACAGTTACCTTATTTGTCTCTCAGTCGTCTTTCCCCAAGTTCATCCAGAATTAGTAGCTTCTCCTTCTTTTTTGTGGCGACGGGTTGTTATAGCTGCTCCTCAGTTTCTGGCTTTCTACAATTTCTGAGCTTTTTTGCGGTGCTGCTGCCCTGTCAGTCACTCCTTACTGCAAAATTGACTACTTCTGCCTAAGAAGAATGCTTTTAACAATTTTTATAGGATTGCATTTTTATTGCCTGTGTTGCTGTGCCATTTGGAAAACTGCTGATTTTTTTTTCAACATATTATAATTGTGTCCCTGAACATCTTTCTAACCATTCCTCCTTTGATATAATCCTGGGAGTGCTTTCTTTACAGGATCAAATTGTTTAAAATGCTGAATAAAACTGCTAACCTGACATTCCTGTGAAATGGCAGCATTTGTTGTTCTTCTGGGTGGTCAAGTGCTCTTTAAGAGGTTTTTTTTTTAGCCAGTTGCATATCCATCTCAATAATTAACTGTTGTGTTTCCTCAAGCTAATTAGAAGGATGTTTCCTCATATGTTAGACCTATCAAAAAGGGAAGCTGGATTGGTTTGGCACAAACTGTTCTCAATGGCTGGTAAACAATGCAAAGAAGGAATTTAAAAAAATTGTTTATGTTATTCCAGAATTACCCTAGGGCTGAAAGTTGGACAAATGGATGGATAATTTCTTGGATGTTCCCTTTCTGAAGACAAACATGATGTTTGTCCTTCAGTTTTTAAAGACCTCTCCTGTTTGCTACAGGCCTCAAAGAGAACTGCCCGTGTTTGCAGCTTACATCAGTGTTTAGATCATTATGTGCTGTGGGATTAATGAGGCCCTGCCCACTTGAAGACATCCACTTATCTGAATGTTCTCCAGCCTGTTCATCTGGATGTAGGTTTGCTTGTTAAAGTTAATTTTCCCTGGCTATAGATAATCCTTTTCTGAAAGGCTAAAACAAAAGAAAAATCAACTGCACCAAGCTTCACTGCAGCTCGTTCTGATCTTTCCCATCGGGTCATGAGCCTGCACTTCATTTTCCTTTAGCTTGTAAGGTATCTAAAGGTTCTTTCCTTGTCTGTTTTGTCCCCTGTTAATCCAGGCTTGTTTTAGCCTGTTGCTTTTGTGCTCTCAGCCATGCTGGAAGCTGTGGTTCAGAGCCCCTTTCCCGGTGGGATGAGGGCTGGAGGGCAGAGGAAGGGCACGCTCAGGGCGAATGAGAGGCATCAGCGCTCACTGAGACAGTGACCACAAATAACAGCGTATATAAAACAGGCTTTATTATCTACTGCCTGCCAAGCCAGGCTTCTCCTTCTGGTCTTATGTCCTCATTACTCTACCAAATATGGTACAAGTGCCTGGTGGGAAGGGAGGGAGGCAGAGCCCTGCCGGTGTGCATGTCAGCCCCTTCTGACATGCAGCTTTCCCTTGCTCTGAGTGTCCTCAAAGATGGTTTGATGTTGCTCCTAAATAGCTTCCTGGCTTATTTTATTTACATGCCATGTATTCTTGCACATCGCCAATGGTAATTTAAAAAAAAAAAAAGTTTAAAAAATATTTGAAAGTGGATGCAATGCAAATTTTTGCTCTGTTGCTGTGCTGTTGAGGCAGAACAAAAGTGGGGAGAGTATTTTGAAAAACAGCAGCCAGAGTTTGGGGCTCTATTCTGCTTATATAAGATGCACTGTAAGTAGTAACAGATAATCAGCCTGCTAGGGCCCAACTTCATGATACTGCTCTTTAAATGGTCTTATTTACACCTTCAACCTTTCATTTTATATACAAGTGGGAAAGCTGTATAGTATCTTCTTAATGCATGTGAGGTTTTTGGTATTAATTTTATTTACTCAGACTTCCAGAGCTGCAAATTCACCATAACAACAGACTGTTGGATACATACGAGTCCATACACTGGGATTAGCTTGAATGTCTCCCTCCTGGGCGACAGAGGTGTAGTTTACACAACCCGGAGCTGATTTATCTATCGTACAGCTTTGCTTCTTGAAGAAGGTAGGGTAACACCCTACCTGGGATTGGGAAAGAGCAACTGGGAAGAGCAGCTGAGAGCTTTGTCCCTAGCGCAGAGCAGACCTTCGCTGAGCCGTTTTCCTTCCCACAGGCATGGGTGGGCAGACCAGAAGGAGGTGCAATGCCGGCTGGTTCCGAGCAGAAGTAGCGATAGCGTTCAGCCGAGGATCCAGCACGCATCCTGCTGCACTCAGCTGCGGCAGGTCCGGGAGCTGGAGGTGGATGGTCACCGCTTGCTGCAGCCCTGCAATTCCTCCCTGGGCGCCTCCTGGGGTGCTCTCCCCCGGGCACGGCTGCTCCCAGCCTTTCAGCTTTCACACCCGTCTGTGCTCACCCAGCTCTTGAACACCAGTGTGCAAGGGAGAAATTGTCCTCTGGTAGTGGGATTATAGTGTATATCCGGATGATCTGGAATATGATCGTGATTATTCATATTTAAATAACAGACATGACAACGCAAGGTTGTTTTCAGAATTATTTCATAAAAGTGCTTCTTCTTATATTGTCCTTCTATTACATTTATCTCCTGACTTGTCAGTTGTGTTTTCACTTCTATTCCTTGCTAGATCAGATAAGTGAAATAAGCTTGCAAAAGAAGTATTTCTTCAGCATGCACAGCTGGTGATACAACAGACTAGTTAGCAAATCCTTGTCCTGAGGCCCTGCCACTATTATAAATGAGTTGTGTGCGGCCTCTACAGGAATTGGTACAGAATTAATGCTTTTATTATACTGCTTAACTGTTATGAGATGCCTATGAATGAGTGATAGAGATAGTTAGGGGGACTTGCTGTTGTGTGTAAGATAAAACAATGCATTTTATTTTGTAGTTCTGTTTTGAATCCTGAGTAGCAGGAGTAAAACCTTCCACTTTGCCAGAAAAAGAAAAAGCTAAATCCAGATAAAATTGAATGCTTTAGCATGTTGTATCCCCACAAACACAGAATTCAAACTGACTGTTCAGGACTGATACAACGTAGATACAGATGGGTCACATCAGACCAACATGAGTTGTTTTTCCTGGCTTCTTTGCCTTTTTTAGTGCAATCAGGTCAGTTCCTGTCTCTCCCTTAATAATAAGGAAGGTTAAAGCTTTGCTTTATGGAAGAAGCTTTAGCCATTTGTCTCCAGGACATGGAGTTCTGGAAAAGTCAAACACTGTGAGATTCATGGGAAACCCTGATGTTACTTGCACCTCGTTTACAGTTACTCTGAGGCAATGCTATTGCCAGCTGCAACTTGGATGTCAGTCTGTAGTTATTCATGCTAGAGAATAACTAGCTCCTCAGGAGAGCCTGGGCTCCTGTTACGTTTTATTTTTGTAGCTCAGAGGATGGACAGGGAGAAAGGTGTCATACTTTCCATGCCAAAGAAAAAGGCTGTGAGCACTGAAGCAAATGAAGCCTTGATTCACGCAGGCTTGTACTGTGCACTCTCTGGCAACCCCTTGGCAGGTAGATGTGCTGTCATCCCTTGCCTGGACACAGTCTCAAGGTTCACCCCTCTCCCATCTTCACAAGTTGGTAGGAGCAGATCCATGAAGGAGCCCTTTCAGCTCTTTAATTGAGTCAGCTGAAGGTGGCCAGAAGGTCCAAAAGATCCTCTGGAGAGGAGGAGGAGCACTCAGCCCCCTGCTCCGCTTCTGAAAAGTCAGGTTTTGAGGGATTAACAGCACAGACTCTCAGCGCAGGTGAACCAAGAGACCCTTTATTTCCGCAAGGTGCTTACATTTATAGTTAGTAGCTGTTGTACACATGCTTAACTTTCTGTTTCAATTGGTTTATACCAGCTGTTCACGTGCTTAAAGTTATCTTGCGATTGGTTTACTTAATCTTGCATGCCCTCTGGCAGTTTGTCTAACACATTGTAAATATCTTTTCTCATACGAAAACATTCTGGTTTCTCATTCTATTCTGGTCAAGGCCGTTCCAGTAACTCAAGATGACTGTCTGTAAGATATTCCACAAGGTTTACACAAGAAGTGGAAATGTTGAATTTGAGTGCAGAGGTGACTAATGACCAGAGAGGGGCAGGACAGGCCTGGGATGAGGAGTGCCACTGGCACCAGCCATGAGACCAGAAGGCACGGCCAGCGTGGGGAGACAGAGCTAGTGCCATCTGCAGGGAGCTTGTCCTTGTCGTGCACACATTCAGGATGCTTCTACAGCTGTGGGTTTGGGCTTTTTGGAGATGTTGGGGGGGTTTATCTGTGTGTGTGTTTGGAGGTGGGTGTGCATTTTGGGGTTTGCATTTGTTTTGTTAAACCGATGTTTTTCTAAATGTTTTTAAGATGTTTGACTGCAAAACCAACGCGAAGCCAAGGCCAGGCCGGGAGGGCAGGGCTGGCGCTGTCCAGAGCCGACACCGGGGGGCAGGAGTCTCCCAAAAACCGCTCCTCCCGGGCTGCACTGTCCCTTCCCAGACCGGCACCTCTGGCACCAGCTGCCCCCTGTACGCCTCCCGCACACCCTGCACATGCCCAGGCACCCCTGTGCACACTCGGCCCCCCACCCCATGCGTGCCCAAGCACCCACCAGGGCTGGGTGTGCAGGTGTGCTCATGAACGTGCAAGAGTGTTCGGGGGGACGCAGCTGTTCTCCAAGGTGTACATACATACATACATACATACGTACGTACGTACTCCAAGGCATGGCCACAGTGGGACTAATGCAGGGCACCTGACTTGACAGGAGAGCAGAGGGACCGTGTTCTTCCAGCTAATTGAATAAACTGGGGGATGTCCAGCCATGAAGGATTAACAGCTCCAAGAACTTCTCGGAGCATGAGGACCTTCTGCCTGTGAACATCCCTGGTCTGCAGCCTGCCATCGACCTCCTGTTCTTGTGTGAGAGTCCTCCTGCTTCTCCACTCATGCACAGTCCTTGTCCCAGGCACTGAAGAGCACCCAGAGAGACTACAAGGGGCATTGGTCGAAGTGCAAAATACAGCCCAAGGGTGAGAGGGGAGCAGAGGGATGAATGGGGCCCTTGTGGTGTGCACCTGCTTGGAGCTGCCTACAGATCCACCTCCTGAAATTTATTTTGTTTTTAAGCACGAGGTGAGAGCTCTCATGGCTGCATTACCCAAGAGTTATCCCATGTTACCAGCAGGTCTCACATTCCCTTTTGCAGAGACACTACCCCTACTGCCTGGTAACAGCCAGCTTCTGATGTTTCAACAAAATCTGATATTCTTGCTTTAACTGAATCTGTGTTTTCTAACAAGCAGGACCAAGCAGCTGTGATCTGTGACCAGCCTCTTTCAGAGGTTTGACAATGTTCTACACCTTGCTTTAGGGCTCCCAGGACCAGAAGATGGGTGCTGCAGTCATGGTGCAGCACATGGTACCAATAAAGTGTGTACCTCTGCCACTACTCAGCACTCTGTGGTTGTCAGGTTACCTCCACACTGTGGGCTTCCCATGGGATCATGGGCATCCAGCACTGGTACCCAGAGGAGCATCCATCAACACAGCACAATGAAGATGTCTGCTCCTGCCAGATGAAGAGAAATTGGTGCAATGGGGCAAATAAATACGAAAGGATCCCGGTCTGCTCCACCAGGACAGCTCAAATCCATAAAGGTAAAGTATACTTGGAAAGTTCCTCAGGAGGGAGAGGGCAGAGTGTGTTGCCCAGACCCTGTTTTAAAGCTTGAGATCACAGGGAAGGGTGACATTTTATTAATAAGCCACTAATGACCACCTCTTTGGCATTTCCTGAAAACTTAGTGTGTTGGGGAGCACTCTGATGTCAGCAGTCAGAAATCCTGTTGAACCGGCCTGACTTGCAAATGAATGAAAGTCAGCTAATCTGCTGTCTTATCTCTCCTCCACCCCCAAGTCGCCATCCACTTCAGGCATCAGAGGGAAGCTAATTGACTATTGAGCTTCCTTTTCGTGCTCAGACACCTCCAGTGACTTGGTTATTTTTCTCATTTTTGTTTCCTAAACAAATTGGCTTCAAAGGCAGTGCTGGTGCAGGTGTCAGTGTTATGTGATAAGTATCTACTAAATAACTAGGGGAGAGGCTTTGCTTTACCAGGTGCTTGCTGCTGCTGTTGTAGTTGCTTGCATCTGTTGTAGATTTGGTGCCTCTCCCAGCTAACCATGGTGAGAGTTAGCACTGGACAAGGACATTGATTGCTGCTCCATTTCTCTCTTTTCCCTTAACCCCCAAAGGGGAAGAAAGTGGGGACTTTTGGGTGCCAAAGGCCAGCACAGAGTGGCTTTCCAAGGCATGTGACCTTTGCAGGGATACAGCACTGTTCCTCAGAGGGGATTTTCGAAGGAGAAGGGCAGATGTCTGTGGGAATGGTCCCCTAGTTGTGGGCTGGCCCAGAGCAGGAGGCTCCCATCTCCACCTTATCTGACCCAGAGTAAGGTCTGACCCTCATCCTCCTCCACCCTGCAGAGTGCTGGACCGGGCATGTGGCCAGGCTGTGTTTGCCTTTCCCAGGTTGGAGACAAAGTAGAAACTTGGAGAGAGGAGGGATATGCTGAGCTCTTGCCCTGGCATCAGCTGGGGCAAACCACTCATTCATCCATGCCATTTTGCCAGAGTGAGAAAATAGGAGAAGGTTACACGAGCTTTGGTGTAGTCATTTTCATGCCCGTGAAGTTGCAGGGAGCCCCGCTGGGAAGGAAGCTGTTGGCATGGGTGAGGATATGGGCCCAGCCAAGGACCAGCTAGCCGCTACCCACTGTCCCCAGCCGGAAAAGGCGTACCCAAATCTGCGCCAGCCAGCCATGGAGGCAGGTCTCAAAAGCCAGCCCATGAAAAAAGGTCACCTATGTTGGAATCCAGGGAACCACACAGGGTCTTTCTGTGCTGTGAGCAGCTCTTCACATCCCTCCCTGGGAAAAAAGCCTGGGCTGGGGTAATAACTGGGGCAAAACTGAAAGGCTGAGAAAGTTGTGCTGCCAGGGTGTTTATTGTGGTGATGGAAAGCAGGGGCTCCAGGCCATGCATGCATGTATTTGCATACATGTGCAGGAGTTTTGGTGTTTTGTTTTGATGGAGCACAGGCAATGATACCCCACTGGCATGAATTGCTCCAAAATTCAGGCACCCAAATGCCACAGGAGCACCAGTGTGGGCGTACCACAGGTGGAGGGAAACGAGGTGCTAGAGCTGATAGCAGAAGCATGTTCATCAAAGTGGGTTAAATGGGATCCACCTATATAGGAACCACCTGTACAAAGCACTTACAGAAACCACCGTGCAGAGCACTGGGGAAATCCAGGGGAAGCACTGCAGGTGAGGTTCGGAGTGGTCCCTGCCGCAGCATGGCAGCACTGGATGGTCAGGGCTCTGCAAAGCCGTGGTGGGGACAGGGAGGTGGGTGGGAAGCAGAATACACTGCAAGACCCTTACCTGCCCACCAAAACGTGCTGCACCAGATGGGTAAGTGCTGGGAGAGGCTTCCATCTACACCAGCTATAATTACCCAGGAGGTGAACACAACTGTATGGGCAAGGCAGCAGGAGCGCCGTGTCTGTCTACCCTGGATGTGACGAGTTCCTGGTGACACTGCCTGCGGCGGGAGCAGGTGGGGCAGGAGGACACTGGGACCGGACACAAGGAATTCTCAGCATCCTGGTGAGTGCAAACCCACAGCTCCTGCAAGACTGTGTCATGGTGTGATCCACTGCTGCTGCCATGTCCCTGCTCCCTCTACAGCTCTCCACCAGAGAAAAGGAGGTTTCCACCCTTTTTGCCCACTACATCAGGGAGAAGTGAAAGAAAGCACTACAGATCAAAACATAACCACAGTGGTTGCCAGTCTCTGCAGTAGTATGACCTTGCCAATAGCAGGCAGTTCAAAGTCTGCTCATTAGGCTGGGACAAGCCAAACAGGAGCCAACCGTGCATCCATGAGAGCAGCCATAAACCACCAAACTGCCGCATGGGACGGTGTGCCAGAGAAGATATCTAGAATGATAAACTGGCTAGATGGGACCTACCTAATCCATGGGAGCATCAGACTAAATATCTGATGTCTGGGCCTTTTTCTCAGGGCTTCATGCTCCTCCAAGCAGCTCATGGGCTGTGGAAAGGCTGTAAGAAGCAGCTGAAGAATAAACCTCCACAGAGTGGTACCATGTTGGGCCAGTCTGGGTATGTTACTTGTCCTTTCTGATCTTACACTTGCAGATTGGTGACCCATCTTCCTCCAGGAGCTGTCAGGGGATGGAAAGCACTTTGCAGGGCTTCCCCTCCTTGGCAGTGGGATGTAGGGCAGGGAGTACATTGGAGGGTGCCTGCTCACCCTGCCTGGCAGCACCCACAACAGTCCCGCATCCCCACGTCAGTCCCATGGGCACAGGCAGCGTGGGTGGACAGCAGTGACAGAGCTGAGATTCCACATGCACCTTGTTCTGCTCACTGGGCCCTGACACCCTGCCTAGTACCTCCTTCCACCATAAACATTTTTCTTGTTATTTAGCCTGCTTCTGAAAAATCACTTCATTTATTTGTTTGTTTTTGTTACATGTGCCTTTATGGGCCTAGGACAAATATTTCATCCTTTTGGCTTGTGCAAACCCTTCCAGGAGGCTGGCTTGTTCCTCTTATCTGTGAGTTGATGTTTAAGCAAGCCAAACGTTATTTTGTCATAATCTTTCTGCATTGGCACTGTTGCCCTTCCCTCTTCTCCTGATTCTTTCAGTCTGTCAGCATCTTCTTCAACTTGTCCTACCAAGAACACAGGCTTATCAAGGGGACGCTGTGCTTTGCATTCATCCTGTTTGGCTTGCACAAACTCCCAGAACACCTCTGGTCTTCTGTCCACATTGCGGTACGGGCAGAAAGTGGAAAGTTCTGCTAGAAAAGGCTCCCGCGCGATTCTATGCCTTTGCCACGTGATCCATAAGCTGCCACTGAAACTGTAGAACTGTATAGTCTTGCTTTCATGTGAGTGCAAAGAGGAGAGGACAGGTGCAGGAGAGGTGGAACAGAAAGTTAAGAGATGCCCTGTTGTGCTGCATGGGAGCAGTCAAATGGCACAGTGCAAAACTAAGGCATGTCAAATTTTCTTTAAATTGCAAAAAAAGAACATTTCTGCAAGAATGGTCAGCTCTGCTGGGTTCATTTCCTCCCTGGGCTTACAAAATCTGCTTCCAGGCCCCATGCAACAGTCTCAGCTGCAAAGGCAAAGCCTTGCTCTGATGGGCTGCTCTCATGGCAGGAGAGCTTTCAGGGAGTTTGCTATAACCTTATGAAGGAATGTGAACCCACCTTTTCACATCCTTACTGTGCATTTTGGTCCATAAAATCGGTTTGTGAAACAAGTTCAGTCACAGGACTTCCTGGCAAAGCAGCTCATAAACAAGCTTTCCTCACTTCCCTCTTATGAAAGTTCAGCTCTCCTCTGCTGCTCTGACTTCTTTGTTTCCCTCTTCTCCCACTTATCCCCTGACTCCCATTAGTATCTGAGTCAGCCTAGCAAACATTTACCCTGTGGCAGCCTCTCCAAACATAGCAGGAAGATCAGGCTCGGGAGTGTACTCTTGACACATCTCCCGGGGATCCTTTCCCACTGGCTGGTAGGTTATTTTGCTGTTGTTCCTCATTCACACGTTGAGAAAGAGGGAACCAATGGCCCATGTATTCAGCAGCTCGTTAGCAGTGAATGGTAATGGGGTCTCTGATGCTTCCTCTTCCCTTCTTCCCTTTCTCACTCACATCCTCCCCATACTTTGTACCTTTGTAGTGGCAGTTTCCTGGACTGAGTGTGATGTTCAACAGCTGCTGGTAGAAGGTGCTACTTAAACAAGTGTCACCATTATATATGCTTAACTGAAAAGTACACCCACTTTCCTGGATGCAAAGATGGTCAAGCACTAGCATACGTGAAGGAGGCACCAAACACTCTGTGTTTTATAGATGCAGCCTTCTAGTACACCGGTCGTGTTGTCACCATCATGGCATTTGCAGTCTCACTAGTAGCCTTGCTGGCCTTGATCCACATACTTATGTCTGACTTCCTTGTCAGCACAAGGGATAAGTGTATGTAGCAGTTGGACCAGATAGAGTAGAGCTCCCAAAGCAGCCACGAGAGATGTGAACTTATGAGTCATCTGTTCTTTGGTTGCTCCTAGTTGGCAGAAAAATGACTCTACACACTGGAAATTTCCTTTCCTTGCTGCAGCCTCTGTCGTTGAACACACTTAAACCCAGACAGCTCACCACACTGGTGTCTTGGCCTCACCCATTCACCCAGAGAGACCTTGGCCCTTGCATGGAGTTATATTTTACCTGCCATGTTCTGCCTGTAGTAATGTGATTGCAGAACTGGAGCTGAGAATTGTCAGCCCTGTCGTCATCCCATTTGCCCCCCGGCCAGTCACAGCCATGCCAGCAGCTGGGTTGGTTTGCAGTATTGCTTGAGGGTTCATTTACTGGAAACCAGAATCGTGAAGAGAGGACATTTTCCAGATGACCCTACTTATATATTCAAATGGAGGTGAAAACCTAAGAGGATATTCTGGTAGCGCTGTGTTTCATTTTCATTTCCGTTATGCTTTTACTCTGTCTTGCTGTAAAACCAGCAAAACTCTAAACTATCCTCACCACAGCCTCTCAGTGCCCTCCCTCTCCCTCTTACTGTCCTTTTTGAAGTCTCGAGCATCTTCTGATTTTCCCTACACAGAAGCCACCATCTGTGACATGTAGCAGCACACCCAAAGCCAGGCACTTGCTGTTCTTGTCAAGTGACAGCCCAACAGGGGCACAGATGTTGAGCCTCATTTCCCACAATCCAGTGGCTTCTGGACATTTTTCCAAGAGATTTGTTCCATTCTCTCCTCTTGCTCAAGTTCCTTTTTAACAACAAACTTGACTTAGTATGTCTTTCATGCAAACAGCCATTTCCTTTTGAAGCTCTCAGTG
The DNA here is from genome assembly GCF_037038585.1 of Patagioenas fasciata. Classification (NCBI taxonomy): domain Eukaryota; kingdom Metazoa; phylum Chordata; class Aves; order Columbiformes; family Columbidae; genus Patagioenas; species Patagioenas fasciata. The sequence goes on from NC_092530.1 coordinate 20,485,050, forward strand.
AAGGCTGTGTTTGTCACTTAGTGTTCTGGGAGGAATTTGGGTAAATTGAACCAGAGACAAGAATCTCTCTGTTCTCTCTCCCAGGAAGGTATCAGATTCCTGCATTTCATGTGCATTTCTACTCTGAGGAGAAGCTCAGTAACAGTGGTGTTATCAGGCTGTCCCTTCACACTGATTCCCAGCTCAACCACATCCAATTCACTCACTAAGACTTGTTGCCACCGTTACTAATTCCAGCTGAAGGCTCAGGTGGGTCTCCATGAGTCAAGTTGTGGTCCTCTCCTTACTAAGGCACCGTCATTAATAGCAAAGGGTAAACAAGACAAATAAGGCACTTGGGTCTGCCACTGGCTGTGACAGTAACACCATCCCAGTGGTCAGAGCCTTCTGCCCCAGTCACACTCAGCCCAACCTCGTGTCACAGTGCTGCTGCTGCAGAGATGCAGGAGTGCAAAGCTAGAAACAAAGAGCGGAGAGGTTTGCATTTAATGCCAGTTTGGCCTTGCAGAAGCTAGAGGCAAAGGCAATGGGTCTCTGCCTACCCTACCTGCTCCTCAGGGAATTGCATGTTAACTGAAAACCATCAAACACATCTCTCTCCTTGTATGGGCTTCAGGCACAAGTGCATTTCCACAGTTGCATCCCACTGCTTTATTCCTCTGCCTGAACTGGGGCAACTGGGAAGAAATTGTCCATGGGCTGGGGTGATGGCCACATGCCCCAGCTGCACAGAAGGACCCATGGTGCTGCTGTCTCTTCCTATCTGCCAGCATCACTGCAGGGGCCATGGATTTCTAAGCCATATTCCTCCAAGGGAACTATGAAGTTATTTCTAACTTTGACCCAAGTTTTCTGTTCCGAGCATCCCCGTCTGTGCTCCCTACCGTGCCGTGACCACTTTGCCAGCCTGTTTTCAGCAGGTATTGATAGCTGTGATGTGCCAGGAGCCCTTGGAGGGCTGCCTGTGCATTTTGTGAGCCCTGTTGCCACGATACTGAACGCAGAGCAGATGTTTATTTCAACAGAGATGGCTTTGATTCCTTTTCAACTTTTCTCTTGAGCTGCCATCGTGTGTGAATACTTCTTCCCGGGAGCCAAGCGCTGTCAGGGACCAACAGGCAGGCATTGCCACTGCAGCCAGCGTGCAGGGGAATGGGGTTGAGAGGCATGTGGCAGGATGGCACAAAGCAAGCTGATGGCTCTGGGGAGACTGGTTGAAAATGGGTGTGCATGTGTGTGCACATATGTGTTTTTGTGTGGCTCCGTTTTTGTGCTGAAAGCCTGGAGAGGTTGGGGAAAACCAGACTCCTGCTCGCAGCTTCCAGCACTTCAGTTTTTACTTTGTTTTCTCTCAGTTGCCTTAATTAAATTGTTGCTGCCTTGCTGCAGACCTGGACCAGCATAGCTTGGGGCTGAAGTGATGAGACCATCCTCTTCTTGAGAGCAAGAGAAGCCAGGCACCAAAAAAGACTGGAGATGTGGTAGAAAGAGATTATTTTCTTTCGAACAGTAATCCCAGGTGAGAACTACTGAGAAGAGATACCACTTCTTTCTGAATTTTTCTTTTTCCCTTTTCCTTTCCTCTTCCATTTCCTCCCTAGTTTTCATGTTTGAATCTTTTAAAAACTACCACTTACTTTTCTCGCTTTCCTCTAACCCATCTTGTCTCTCTTTCTTACCACCCTTTCCTTGGTGCTGGCAGAAGTGGGTGCTAAGAGCAGCATCCACCCTTCCTGGAGCCCTGCCCAGGGCTATCAGCCTGTGCCCCTTTGTAGTGGTGCTTAGTATAGGAATTCCACTAGAACTAACTTCTTGTTGCTGTTGCCTTACATAGACATGTTTTCAATTCTATAAATACTGTATGTATTTTATTAAAAAAAAAAAAAAAAAAAGCTTGTACAAGCTGTGCAAAGACACTGTGCTGCTGGGGCTGGCATTCTCTTTGCCCGCTGGCAGGGCCTCTCACTCACTTCCTTCACCCCTTCCACTGTTGTGGCCAAACTATTTTTGGTATTCCAAGAGCGTAAGCTTTGCTGAAATTTTGATTTCCTGCTAAGGGGGAAATTAGACCAGGGAAGAGTTATTGAAAAGAATAAAGTATATTTGCAAGCAGGGAGGAGAATATATGAGAACATTAATTTGAGAAGATCAGTGTCCTGTGATGTTAAACTACTGAATTGGATAGAATTACCTATAAATATAAACGTATGTGGTAGTTTATTTTACAGATAGAAGTGTAAGTAGAGTATATTTGTAATAAAGAGGTCAAAAAGACAGCACTAACCACTTCTCACTTATGTTGCAATCTTAGAAGCATAGGACTATCCTGTAGAGACTGTCTTCTTCAAGCCAATTACTATGTTGAAATAAAAAGTTCACCAGTACAAGGGTATTTTTGTCACAAAGGTGGAAAGTGCCCTTGAACTTGTGAACAGTTCATTCAGTTTATCGTAATCCTTAGTCAAGTAATGACTCACCATTCACCACAATGGTACAATACACATTCACTATTAGCTTAGTACCTGCATAAAGTCAATTTACAGATTTTTTTTTCCTGTTAAGGAAAACTAAAGATTCTGTCAAAGAAGATCTCCCAGGAAAGAAATGAAACTGTGCTACAGACTCATCTAGTGCCATGGGCACCATGTCTACTTGTTCTGTTAGCAAGTACCTCTGCCTACTATGGCAGGACAGTGCCTCCCATCTCAGCTGGGTACTGTCCGGCCAAATGTTAACCCTCCAGGTCGAAACTTCAACACAGGAACAGGCCAGTCGTGCCCGAGCAAAGCTCATCTACTATGGCAGCTCATCTCTGTCTGGTGCCAGTGGCAGGGACTTGGGGAGCTGCCTGAGAACGGAGCGAGCAGGGGCAACACTTGCCCTTGCCTGCGGGGATTTGCAGCTCATGTACTTCCTCCACCAGAGGTGCTAGTTATATAAACAGCATTTCCCAATGTTATTTTTTTTTTCCTTCCATTAAATTGTCCAGTCACTTTTGGCCCATAGCAAGGAGTTTGCCAGCTTAACTATATCCTGTGTGAAGAAGTGCCAACTTTTGTTTTGAACTTGGCACCTGCTTGTTTGATTTAATGATCCTTAGTTCTTGCATTGAAGGAGATGGTGAGCCAGCATTCCTCACACACCTTTTCCATCCTAGGTATTTACTTCAGCCTGATTATTTTTCTTAAAAGTGCAGGAAGTGTCAATTAAAAAATACTTCAACCATTTCTAAGAAGAAGATTGCAGGAAGATATATAATTCTGCCCTGCTAAGAAATATCATTTTGCCTTCTTGTCTTTGATGGAGGATGTGGAATGCAGTAAAGCCATCATCCTTGTGTCAAGGATGTGCCATTGTTGTCTCTTGGAGAAAATGCATGTTGACCATCTCACGTGAACATCTCCATTTGTGAACACTTAGCCCTTTTTTTTCCCAATCCTAGTAAACTTTTAACCTCCACAACATCTTTGACAGGATGTTTCAAATGTAAAAACAAGAAAGGCATTGAATTTCACCAGTTTGGGATTCTGTATTCTGCTTTTATGTGATGACCCATCAGCCGTGGTGCTGGGAGAAAGGTGTGAGGCAGATGCACTCCGTGGATGGTCACCACAGCCCAGGCGGGCACTGCACTGGCCAGCTGAACTTTGCAAAGGCACTAAAGGGTTTGCAATACCCAGATCCACCCTGACTTATAGAAACCGGGTATCACATTTACTAGACAGCTGTGTGAGTCTGATGGGGTCTTTCCTAATGGTGAATTTGCATCAGTTCTGCCAGAACCAGATCAGACACCAACTCCCGCCCTCACCCCAGCAAATCGCTGTGAGGAGTCCCTGGAGTTCACAGCTGTGAGATGCAGTATTTTTCTGTTTAGCAGTGTAAGTTATTTTGTTTTATTCATTTGCATTCGGAAGTTTGAGAGAAATTTCACCTATTTTTTGCGGTAGGTCTAAATCAGCTAACATGGTGCAGGCACTCTCAAAGAGCTCAGTGTTTTTACCAGCTCTCTGCAGTCTTCTGATGTAAAAACATTTTCACACCAGCAGCACAAAAATAGTAGTTAAACACACAAAACAGTAGAAGGTCTGACTTGGGTCACATCACTACTGTAAGGCCCTGTGAGTTGTCCTAAGAGAATTGTAGACCCATTTTAAGTCTTGGAAAACAGCAGCAACTTGTATTTACAGGGCGGGCTGGGAAGGGGCAGGGAACATCTTTCGTACAGCAATATCAGCAACTGACCACCTGACTTTCTTAATGCACAAATTAGAACTTGCTAATTACAGAGTGGCATACAATATTACAAGCCTTTTCTTAGATGTTATGGTGCCAGCCTACCTCACTTCACAGCCTGGCTGGATGACTCAGTTGTTACATGACTGGCTGATTACTTAAGATTCTCTGACAGATTTTCCTCCCTGGCTTCACTCACTGTATCATCCCAGGACTTTTGGAGTGAGCGTGGCATAAACAAGCGTTGCCTTTTTGCCAAACATTTTGCTTTGCGTTGTCACTGCAATTCTCTTGGTCATCCTGCCAGAGGCGGGAAATAACTATAGATATAATTACTGGGCAGAATACCTTATCACATCCATAGCAACTGTCCTGCCCTATTAAATACATTTGTTACAGTCCCTTTCATGTTATATTAACCTGCATGCAAGTCAGAAATGCATGAATGGCCAAAAATCTCACTATATGGCCCCAAAACAGGAAGGATTTGCAATTAGTACTCTCTCTGATATAAAGTAAACAGATGTCTTCTAGAGGAAATATCTGAAGAAAAGTATAAAATCCAGGCAAGGCTGAGATAATGAGTTAGTGGGATTCTGGGGAGAAAAATCAAGGTAATTAATGGATAGAAAAAGAAAAGCAAAGTTTTGGAGCCAGAAGAAGAACAGAGGGACAGTAATGTATTAGCAGCATGAAACAAAAATTCTCAGATTTCCCTTGTCAGGAGTTTTTTCAGGGGTCATGTTCTAAAGATCATTAAAAGGTAAGAGGAAAAGTAGTTTGTTTGAGCAGAATGAAGTAGGCAGGATTCACAAGTTCCATGAGCGAATGTTCATTCATTTATTTACTGAATTACTGTACATAATTAAGATGGCTTTTTCTCAGTAGAAAATCTTCTTTCTTCCCAAAGGTTTATTAATCAAAAACATTTTCAAATTTAAGTATCTGGTATAAACTTCCAGAAAATACTTACCTTGAATATTCCACCCTTTAAAATGAACTCCTTGTAGGCTCCTAGGTAGCTGCTGCATAGAAGCCTTTTAAAGCTATGTTATTTTCCTAAAGGTGCAGAAGAAAGTACATATTCTAATAACAGTAAAGGCTTAACAAACTGGCAAGTTGGAAACAAAAATATTCCAGCATGAGCCACCAGCCTGTCCTCAACTAACATCACTGTTTTCTTGGTTCGAACCACAGTGAGTTAAGGATGGAAAGACTGCCTAATGTTGAAATTCTTGGCATTAGCCTGCTTTAACACAACCTTACCTTGAACAGAGGTGTTTTGTGTTCCTTGCCACAGTGCAATATTTCTCTGAGTTGCAAGGGAGGGAGAACAGCTCCCTTCACATTCTTTCCAAAGGGACCCACCCTCTGAACAGGGTAGCTATGATATGGCCAACAGTCTAACACCTCCAGCTTATCTTATGTTTTCTTGGCTTTTAGACCTATGAACCTGTGAATTTGGGGGAAGTTCCCGCACACCCACGAGGATATTTTTGATGGGCCCATGTGATTTCTACGTTCTTGCTCAGAGGGGTGAGGGGAAGACGAGTGTCATAAAATATGTTTGGTTAGCTTTGCTTGAGTAACTGGCAAAAACTCTGGTGTACAAGAATGTGAATCACGAGCACGAATAGGTGAGTCACGTATGAACAGGAAAAATATCACCCCAAAACAGCTATTTTTTCCTCCCCAGGTCCCAGTAGAATGTGGGGGCAACCCACCTCACCAGGGAAGGAGAAGGCAGTTTGAGACAGAAGTGTGTGTTGGGAGGGGCTGGTGGAGACCCGGGGAATCCTCCTGGGGAGGCAAGAAAACCAGCTGCCCCAAATGGGGAGCTGAACCCCGCCAGTTTCATCAGACATGCCCATGGTACCTTCTCCAAGGCTGGCTGCAAGGAGAGAAGACACCACCTCTTTGTGTTGCGAAAAGCAAATAAAACCCATAAAACATTCACTTGGTGCAGGAGCCCAGGGTGCGGTGGTGGCAGTGTCTTTGGGGGTGCAAGGAGCAGAAGCCGTGCGTCTGGCGGTTCGGCCGCTGTGACAGTGTGTGTGGGAGTACAGAACCCTGTGACGGTGTGTCTGAGGGGGAAAGGACCCTGTGGCAGTGTGCCCGAGGGGTTCAGGTCGGTGTGACACCATATTCAGGAGCCCTGGCCAGTGCGACAGCGCTCGAGGGTTCCTGGGTGCCGCGCAACGCCGCGGGCGGCGCTGAAGGGACCCCCGCTGTGGGGACCCCCGCCGCCCCTCCCTCGCCCCCCGGTCCCTGCCCGCCCGAGGAGGCGGGGGCAGCTGACGCCGGGGCCCGTGCGGCGGCGGCGGTGGCGGCTCCGCCCCACGAGGCCGGGGCTGAGACGGAAGAAGCCGTCGCCGCCGCACAGCAGCCGCCGCTTCTTTGCCGGAGCCCGACATGGCGCTCTGAGCTCAGCCCCGGCAGTGCCAAGAGCCGCCACCCCGCGCGCCTCTCTGGGGGGCCCCGAGCAGCTGCCCCCGCGCTGGGACCGGGCAGCGGGGCATGGGCAGGGCGAGCGGCGCCAGCCGGCAGGGCCGCTGCTAGGAGCCCGGCGGGCATGGCAGAGCGGCGCTAGGACCCCCCTTGCCGTCGCGCAGCTCGGCCCCAGTCCCGCGGCCGTGAGGTGAGCCGGCGGCGGGCGGGGGCTGCCGGGCAGGGCGGGCCGCGGGGAGGGAAGGAGGGAGCGCGGCCCGCGCTGAAGCCGCCTCCCCGCCGCTTTGTCCTTCCAGGCCCCGCCGCCGCCGCCCAGGAGCAGGGAGGCCGAGAGAGGGGAGCAGCGGGCGGCGCCCGGCCGCCGCAGCCCGCCATGGCCCACTCGCCCGTGGCGGTGCAAGTGCCCGGCATGCAGGTGAGCTCCGCGCCGCGCCGGCCCCAAAATGGAGGCGACGGGCCCCGGGCTCGGCCCTGGCTCCGGAAGCGGCGCTTGTGGCCTCACCGGGCGGAGGCCGCTGCTGGGGCGACGGGTCTGGGGGACCGCGGGTGGGTGAAGCGGGGCGGGCGGCGCGGCCTGGCTGCCGAAAGGCCTCGCTTGGCCTAGGGAGAAACGCGGGCCGGAGCCCTCGACGGGCAAGGCGGGGAGGTGCCCGGAGGTGACGGGAGGCCCTGGAGGGGCCCCGCTCTCTCAGCGTGCCCCGGGGGTCGCGTACCTGCGCCAGCCCCTCGGAGGCGAAGGGTGTCCCCTCCCTCCCGCCCCTCTTTGTTCAGGGTTGGCCGCGACGCATCCAGAAGCGCGTCAGAGCTTCTAAAACTGATTAAAGGTGAAATGAAGTTAATCGCAGGGTGTGTGGGTGTGCTGTAAATGACATATCAAGCTCGCTGGCAGGCGTACCCTCCTGCAGGACTTCCCCACCAACAGGCACTTGGGCGCTGGGCCTGTAGCGGAGCTTCTCCCGGGACCTTCGGTTAATGGGAAGGTCCGTGCTAACCCGGCCACCTTGCTCCGGGAGCCGTCATCTGTCAGAAACCTGCACCTCTCTTCGGCCGGGAATGGGGAATGAGACCTGCTGTCGCTTCTCTGTGTTTGTGGTGTCCGCTTAGAAAATAAGCAAGCTTGTATGTTACTGATTTTAATAGGACAGGTGGAGTTTGTGACTCGTCACTGTTATTACACTGGACAGTGTAATACAAAATTATTCAGGGATCTTTATCAAACATAAAGGACCTGAGGACCAAACTGATTTTGGTGTTGATTTTTGATTTTCAGATGCCGGCAGCACAGTGAGTGTTTTGAGTTTTCTCTTATGAGATAGTCACAGCTGGATAATACTGGAGCTTTTTTCAGTTCAAATAACGTAGAAACTTTCTTTATACATATGTGAGACATGTACAATAAAGAGTTCAGGAGGTTTCAGAGCAGAAAGTTAAAATTTCTCTTGCTCAGGTATCTTCATTACTTTTAGAAAGTGTAGAATTGGTGTATGAAGAGTATTTATATATTGATTTGGGCCAGTTACAGTAGCAAGGTTTGGTTTACCTTTCTGATTTCAAATAATTTGCAGGCTTTTTGAAATCAGTTAAATTTTGGTCATCTACTGACTTTGTTGATACAAGAGGACATAAACCACATTTTCTCCACCTCCTTGTTCCATTAATATGTCAGGGTTACTGTTGTATTAGTACATCGTAAAGAAATTTTGTGATAAAAGATTTAGAAGCTTTAGCCAGAGCTGCTTTATTTATATACTTGGGGGGGGGGTGGGGGGTGGGGTGGTGGTGTTTGTTTTTTTAACGTTTGTATTTGGGAGACTTCTATTTCAAAATCCAAGTTTGTCAGTTTCTTATTTTTATATCTGCTTAATGTATTGCTCTCCTATTTTCCATAGCTGTCCTGTCACCACAAAAGGACCTTGAAATTATTTAAGGTCCTGTTTTCCATTGTTACACTAATAAACTTTATGTAATAGCATACTTAGTTCCACTAGTATTGTTGTTAGTTTAACCCAAATCCCTTAACATATATCTGTATGTTTAAAGCTTTTTTTTTTTTTAAACTGTTACATATGGTACAGCTACATAAAATTAAAATACTTATTTTCTTTTAAAATGAAGACTATTACACAAGTCCTGAAAGTCTTAGAATGCAAATAAATAGAATTCAGTGCAAAATTATACTGGTCACTCTTCTATTAGAAGGGTCTTGGTATTTTTTTAATTAAAAAAACCCCAAACCTGTTCTAGAAGAGTGTGGTAGTCTGAGGTGTAAGGGTTGCTTCATTTGTTAGTTTAACCTATCTTAACTATTGAGTCAGGATCATCCAAATGATGATAAAAGCATCTCTGCTCCTGCTCAGTGTTAAACTAAATGCATTGTGATCGATTGAAGAGGGAATAAACAGGTTCTTCTGTGATGGAAGAAGATCTGATGGTTGCATTAAAACTATCACTGTGGGAAAGTGCTTGTAATGTCAAACCTTTTGTTTTGTAGTCTGTGTTGAGGGAAGCATTTTATTGCATATAACAGTTGGAAACTGAATTTGCCAGAGAATGCATTACAGGTTTGAAGTTTTCAGTTTTATTGTAATCTTATACTTTCCCTCCTATTTCATTATACAAAAAAAAAAAATCAATAAAAATCTAGAAATAATGTGTAATTCTCATACTCCTAGAAGAAGACTTTGATAGTTTATCACTAGAGTATAACAGAAGCCTTCTTGGTTGTTTCAAGATCTTTCATCTTATGAAGATGCAGATTCCATTAAAAAAAAAAATATCCAAACATGGAAAATTACAGAAAGTCACACAGAGTTATTTTGGTGAACTGAGGGTCTGACTTCAGTACCCTGGCAACAATGTAAGACCCAGAGGTAGTATTATCTGTTGCCCTTATGAGTAGTTACAGAACCATTTGTTTATGTAGTGGTGCATTCTGTTTAACCTGTCCTGTCTCCCTAACAAAACCAAATTTTATACCTAACAATTCTTGCCTGCGCAGACAACTTCCTGAACACATTGATTTTCCTCACTGCTTTGGAAAGGCTTCACTTGATCCAATTGTATCATGTTAACTTACCTTGCTGCCAAACTTCTAAGCCCATTCAATAAAATCAAAGTACCCTGAGAATGTATGAAATGAGTACTCTAAAGCCAAGCATGATACCTCGAATTATGGCATTTTGCACAGAATCCAAGACAAGAGGGAAGAAACAAAGGTTGATTGAGCTATGTGAGTACAATTAAAGGTGTCCTGGTTACATGAAGCACAGTTTTCCCCAAGTTTGAATATCAGGTTGGAGTTTTTATTCAGTAATGTCCCTGTAAATTTGTTCCTTGGGATGAAAATATTCAAACTAGTTCTTAGTCTGGAATATTTTGAGATCTCACAGTGAGAAACTTCTCCACTGCTACTGTCTTCAAGGAGTCTAGTCAAACTGATACAAAGCGTTTCTAGATAGGCAAGAGAGATTTTAGAGCCTACCTGTGTCTTGACCAGATGATCCTTGTGGTCCCTTCCAACCTGGTATCCTATGATTTTATCAGTCCAGGGCCTGTACTGAAAACAGAGCTGGAGTGAAGGTCTTGGGCCCCTTACTCAGAGTCCTATGCTGCTGCTTTCTCTTGCCCAGCAAGTGGGATGTGTAGTTCAGAGGGTCATGTTTATTTCAAGTGATCTGAAAGTTTAAAGTATGTCAGTCCTTTCAGACTGATGCGTTTCTGATGCACTTGTATTTTTGGCAGCATTTCATAGAGTACTCTGAAACATCTTTACAAATGAAAGAGGCTGGAAACTGTTAACTTACAAGTGAGTAACAATTAACAAAGTGGAGAGTGAGGAAATTTTTCTGTCAGTCAGCATCCTGAATTTCCAAGCTAGTCTGAAAACCCGCAGTGGAGCATCACTCAATTAATAAATGCTTTTTTTAGCTGGTAGAGTTTTTATGTATACACTTTCCCTTTTCCTATTCTAATTTGCTGTGCAAATATTAATTCATTAACTGATGGAAATGTTGATTCTTCTCATTTGCGTTTCTTCTTGTCAATATGTGTGCCTTTGGAACCTGATTTGGGACTTTATTTCTCTTTATCTCTGCTATCCTAATAATCTGGACACTTTTTGTTTGCTTTGTCGTGGCTTTGTTGGTATCTCCTGATCCTGTATGGCAGTAGTCTTCAGTGCAGCCAGAAGGGTTGTTCAGACCTGATCTCCATCTGTTTTTACTGGCATTCAGACTGTAATGCAATAAAGAGCCTAACTTCCTCTAAAAGAGAAGGATGTGACCTGTCAGCCCGTGTACTCTGATTCACAATTGAAGGATTGCTTGATTAAACACAAACTTGGATGTAAAGGTGATCTTTGCTCTCTGTGCTGCTGGTTAACAGCCTGGCTGTAGGGTGCTGCTCACAGAACCACCTGAGCTGGCAGCTGCAGAGTCTCTCCCTGCAGAATGCTCAGAGGCACGTGAGTTAACATCTAGTTATTGGGTGGGGATAGAAAGATTAAAGGAGAGGTACTGTTTTATTTTGGAATTGGTCTTTTTCATAGAGCTAGAAAAAAATAGATTTTCTCTTAAAATTAGTGCACCTGTAAAAATGGGCTCTTCATGTGTGGTGCCTAAAGTTAGTCTGGAAGTGTGTCAGATTTCTAGTAAACCTTAGGCATTGTAATTACAAGAATATGACTTCTGTTAAGAGCAAGCAGTCTGTTACTGTCCAATACTTTAGAGGGTGGGCATTAAAAGAACTTAAACATTTGAAGAAAGATCCGTTCAAGGATCTGTTATTCCTCTCCTAGGAACTGAGCTGTATCCTGATGCTTCTACAGTAAATTTGAAAAGACTTTAAACTTGTATTATTTAGAGACATAACTTAAAGGGAACTGGAAAGCCTAGCATTTGTAGGACATCAGGAGACTTTGGCAGTGCCTATAAAACAGCGATTTCTTCTTATGGTTAAGCTAGGATGGACTCCAGTGTTTTGGTGATGAATACCTTGTCCAATTTCAGTTCCTTGATTTGTACTTTGAGCCGCAGTGCAGGCAGACTGCAGGAAGAGAGTATTTTAAGACCTGTGGAGAACATACCTCTTTGCTACTTGAAGCAGATATGTATCAAAATATTTGTGGAATTCAACACTGCGGTTGTTCCTTTCCTGGTCATGCTTGATGTACAAGCTGTATCATATCTAATAGCAGCCTGCTAACTCAGCTCGGGCTTTATTAGCTGAACTTGGTTCTTCCATCTCGTGCATTGTGATAAGTTACTCTGATGACAAAGAAAAGTAGGGCTCAGTCATACTTGTGCTGTCTTATGTTATCAAAGAAGGAAGATAGAGTGAGCTCTGGAACAGTTTGAATGCATGGTAGCTGTGTAGATATAATCACCTGGAATTCAGCAGATGCTTTTTCAGACTTAGAAGAAAAAATCCACAGCAGTCTTTATACTAATGGTTTTTGTGCAGATTTTACGGTTTTGTACACGCGGTAAGTGCACTGGCCTGGAATTCAGAGGCAAATCTGCTGAAGCTGCAGAGAGCACATAAAACAAACTCAACTCTTCTTACCTAAATCTCTCTGTTGTTCTGTACCATCAGATACTGTCAGTTTTGAGCGAAGTATAATTTCCCCCAAAAGATAAAAACTTTACGGCTGAAACTGGACTTTTAACTTAAAAAAAAAAAAAAAAAGTAATTGTTACTTTCTTCTATGGTATTTTTTCTTCTGTTTAATTCAACATTGAAAATTTTCATGCTGGCTGTTTTTGAACTCCAGTGTCTCAGCTGTACAAGTCCCGATGAAAGTTGTATTTTTCTTTTCTCCTTTTCTTCAAAAAGGAGACTATATAACAATAGTTCAGTAATATATTGCAATTTGCTGTTAAAAAGTGGAACAGAAGTTTTATTTAGATGCTTATTTTGAGCGGAAGATTTTTTCTTTATAGGTAGTAACTTTGTGGCACACCATGAAGAATGTGTGCGACTGAATGTGCCTCTGTAACAATATTCGTCCTGTGAGGCCTATGGAACATCTTAGTGAAGGCAGGCAAGCTTATTACCCTCAGTTTTCATTATTTTCAGTGTCCTGAAAATGCGGTTTTCAATCATCTCCAAAAGTGAAAGGATGAATTTTAAATCTGTTAGTTAAAGTATCACTTGTTTGCTCTTTGGTGATTACCTTCAGATTTAAGAAAGAGTCATGAACTCTGAAAAGTGATAAGCTCTTGTTTTGTCTTTCATTCATTCTTAGGGACTGAATTTAATAATTGACAGACAGGAGAGTTCAGTATTAGGCGGATGGGGTTGGAGATGAACACTACAGAGTTGGTTTTGAAATTCTTCTGTACAAATAACTTTCTGGTATGCTGTAATTAGTGGCTACCTGTATGTTATCTTTGAAGAAATTAAGAGTTGGTGAGGTATCTATCATGTCAGGAGTCACTGTTGCAAATCGTGCCTGTTTCTTTCTCACTTACAATAATTGAAAATCAAATTCCTTCCTATTACTGCCTCACCAGTTTTTTACTCTATTTAAAGAACTGTCATTTGTTCTTTAGATTTAAACTTCTAGCAGTTCTTCTAGAGCAAGTCTGTTCTGTTGATTAGATGAGGATCACTAAGCACACTCCTTAGCTCTGAAGGAGACACTTAAATCTCCTGGGAAGGGTGCCCATCGGCGATATTCACTGAAATCCATTCTGCCAGAGGAATTGCTGGCCAGATAAATCGGGCAAAATGAACTCAATCAGAGAAATGGTTGATAAAGGGTCTGACAAGGTAACAGTAGCTCACCAGTCTCATTCTTCCTCATATCTTGTGCATGTGGTTTTGCAGAGATAGCCTGTACTGATTAGGTCCATGACTTCAGTTTGCGTCTTTCTTTATGAAGGAAGCTTTGAAGAACTATGTAGAAGTGTGAAGTGTGAAGCCAAGTTTGTCTTGCCAAAATCTGTGTTTGAATGGTCTTGATTGAGGCACTGTATCTGGAAAAGCTTTGTGGCGTGATCTGTCTTGTTTCTGCGTGAATTCTGTATGCATAGATGAAGGAGAACAAGGAATGAGGAATGTTGGTTGTCTGCAGGTTTCACACTTGAGCTGTGGAAGGGGGTCTCAGAGCCCAGGGTGGCTTCACTGTTTTCATGAACCAGATGTGAAGAGCTGTGTGTTCGGTCCTGGAGGACGTTGTGTGTTTGTTTGTGTGGATTGGTGTGTTTGTTTGTTTTGGTGATGGTGTTGGTTTTCCTCCTTTTTTTTTTTTAAACATTCCTGTTCCCCCCCTGCTCCCCAAACTCTTGCAGACTTTCCTTTGAACTGGCTGCTGTTATATGTTCTGAATATTTTAATAATCTAGACTGGGGCGGAGGATCAGAGAGTGTCTGTGCCTTGCTAGACGTGAAGTTGTATTTCAATGCAGGCTTCTGTCTTGGGAGTGATTGCAGAATAATAAAAACACTCTAGAGCTTGAAATGACCGTAAGTGTTGTAAAGTGCCTAAAATGTAAAGCACTGAATTAAAAAGATTGATCTTCTACCGATGTAAATAAGTTAAAAACATATAGATAATTAGGAGAGGAGCAAGATGATTTTGCTGTTGATCCCTCACCTAGGAAGGTGTTATCTGGCAACCAGTCATAGCAAGAACATTTTTACATTCCTGCACAGCTTTATTCTAGCCTAGTTGGCAAGAATAATCTGATTTTTTTTTTTTCAGGGTGTTTCTCTTTCTACCCTCCCCGTCCCCCTCGCCTATTATGCAATGAAATGCTTTGCCATGCCATGAATGAGCTGCAAAGTAGTTGAAAAAGGAGTTTCCTGAAACGGGCAGGTTGATTCTGGCAGGGTAGGTTTCTTGCTTCCTTTGTAGCTCATTTTGGAGTTGTATTTCTGGTTTTTCATTATGTGCTTCTTGTAGCTTCAGGTCCAGTATGACTGATATGATCAAGGGCCAGTATTCAAGATAGTACGGCTTGCAAGCTTGTGGTCGTCTACTGTTGGGGAGAGGACAGAAATCTAGGATTCTAGTAGACTGGTGTGTTTGTCTTCCTTTCTTTAAACAGTCTCTACCAAAGCTAAAGGACTGGTGTGATGTACTCTAACCTGCTTGGGCTTTGTTGCAGATATCATTATGCCTGGAGATTTATCTGTGGTGAATACACTTGTGGCCTGCTCTTTAACCCACATTGTGTTTCAGAGCCATCCTTTTTCAACTAGTGTTTTTCTGCTTTGCTTTAATTTTAATTTTGTTTAGCCTGAAAATAGGTAATGACTACTTCAGTGGAGAGATATAACGAAGATACGTGTTAAACTTGAGGTCTAGTGGCTGCTTTCTCATGTATGCACTGACAAGTTAAAAAGCTGGATTTTGTTGTTATTTTTGCTCTAGCTGGATTATGGTATGAGTTTAAACTTGTTTGCAGGAGGAAAATCTGTGTATCAAGTTCTAACTTGCACAGAAAAGAATACTAAATGGCTTCTAAGATAGAGCAGTGAGGAGGCCTGCAAAATTTATGTAGCAGTTGCCATTTAGCTGTAGATACCAAACCTCTAGATACTGGGAAAATGATCCAGATGCTGTAATGATATGGTTTATAGCTGGCAGGGTTTTGATGTAGATGTTCCTTTAAATGGGTGTGGCAAAAATGAAAAAACTTGTGTACCGATAAGCAGGCTGCTTGCTGAAAGTTAAGGCGTACTGCTAAAAGCAGGCTGCAGTCCATAAATGGCTATTTTTTCATATTCCTATTAGATGTGGCTTTTGTAATCTCTCTGCAGATTACGTTTTTCAAAGCAGTTCATAAAATAGAGAGATTACAAATGTTCTTCAGCAATGAGAAATTGCAGTAGTCTTCTGGCTCCTGACATGCAGTTCAGGGGTGCAGGGAAGTAGTTCACTGAGATGGGTTAATTGCCCATTCACCACTCACTTGTCCTGCACTACTCAACAAGGGAGATGAAATGTGTTTTGAAAGATCAACTTGTTGAACTGTAATAAATGCAGAACAGAGTTTGAACACTTTGCAATACCAGGACCTGTTGATTTCTTGAGCTCACTTCTGTCTCCACCTAAGGATGTCCATCCTTCTAGTTATAGAGCATTCAGCTCTTATGTGTTTCTCAAATCATAGTAAAGACCTGGCCACATAATTTGTGTCCCCTTCCTCCTTAATTCCTCTGATTCTTTTGGCAGGCCACGCTCCTCAGAGGTGTGAGCAGACTGAAGGATATGTAGCTGTATGCAGCAGTTTGAGGATACTTTTTTTAAAGATACTAGATAGTTAGAAGGTACTGATAAATAGAATGGAAGCTAAGTGGGACTCCATTTGAAATGTAAGGACATTCAGTTACAGAGAAGCTCACTTGTAGGAGAAATTTCTCTTTGTGTTTCCTTGATGCAGAATACTCTTCATAAATAATTGGTGTCATTTTTTAAAATCACCTTTGTCAAAAAGCTCATCTTTGGAAGATGTGTTGTTATTCTTTCTTTTTACTTACTTATACTGTTTCCTAAGCTGCTTCATGTTGTGTTACCAAAGTGAAAGAATGGCTAAGAACAGAGGAAGTGAGTTCAGTGGTTTCCATTTTCGGCACAACATAAAATTGACAGCTTGCATCTGCCACAGGTCAGAGATACTTTGAAGATGAAAATTATTCTTTCCTTAAAAATCTGAGAATGGGTGGGTTTGAATGCTGATTTTAAAGTTCGATAGTCATTGAATTTTCAAGCAGCTCACCTTATGGCTGACTTCCTGAAAACCAAGCCACATGGGTTTTTGGTGCTTATTTTTGCTTGTGTTTTATATTGAAGTTCTCCACGTTCTCACTAAAAATGGCAGTGAGTCTTTTCAGATAAGGGAGATATTTCATAAAGGATGTAATAGAGGACAGATCTCATTTAAGGACAGCAAAGCTCAAATCTAGTTTTTGCTACCTACTGTGTGGATAAACTTGATAATGTAGAAGTTTGATACTGTATAAAATCAAAGTTGTTTTGTTGTTAAATGAATTTTTTTCTTCAACATGTATCATAAGGTTCCAGTAAATATAATGAAGTATCTATGATCCTGATGTTTGAGTCTTGAACAGGACTGCGGGGTAGCAATCTGAGATTAGTTACATGCAAAAGTCACTGAGAAGCAAGAGTGTGTGTACAAGACGGGAAAAAAAAGACATTTACAGGTACCACCCTTGTTTTGAATGTCTGCAGGTTCATTTTTTTTCCGATTCTTTATAAGTAATAATGGATCTGCACCTGTTCCTTCATTAACTTCAAACTATTTAAATTTTTATGTATATATATACACACACACCTATGGCACTGTTTGTGTTAATAATTTTAATTGTAATAGAATTTTAAAATAAAATTGGCAGGAGGAGGTGGAGAGGGGCTTCAGGAATTAAAATCTATCACTACCTGTGGTGGCTTTGTTGTAAAGAACTGAAATGTTCCTTATGCAGGTAAAATACGGAAATACATATAATGTATGTGCATATATATTGTTATATAATAGGTTATGCATGGTGTATGATTAATATATATATATATGCAATATCTGAGACAGAATGCAGATAGTGTATGGAAAGATATTCAACCAGATTTACCAGTCTTACTCCCTCTTAATTTCAATTTTTTGGGAATTCTGAAAAGAAGAAAAAACTTAGAAGTACTTCATTATCTGAGACCAGATAAATCCATGATTACAATGATTACTATGATTTCAATGTGTTGCACCCAGATGCAGTATTTTGTAAAAGTCAGAAAAATGCTGAGAATAGATGAAATGTCTTAACTTTTAGTCTTTCTTCTATTGACTTTCAAGTGTCTTTTAAACTCATTGTATTCCAGATATTCATTCTTAAGACAATAAAAGGTATCTTGGAGATTTTGCAGATAATAAACTAAGCCTCATAATTGCTCTTTAGTTTTATTATTAGCTGTAATTCAGCCAGTGGAACTTAAGAGAAATGGTGCGTTGCATGCTGGCTTCAGCAACAAAGTTGGCGTACAGTTCTATCTGGCATTTTAATACTGATGTAACTGTGAGGCTGCACAACAAATTAATTACTAGTGAGGTTTTTGGTTTAGTTTAGTTTTGGTTTAGATGTTTTGCCATAACATAACCTTATTCTTTTCCTCAACCTTTCTGCAATCTAGCTCTTCTTATTATAGTTTACCTCTGACTTCTCCCTGGCTATGAAGATCAGGTTTTACATGATCATTCTACTTTAGTGAGCAATTGCTTGAAATTACAGTCTTGTAAACACACAGATAATAGTGTTGGCTTCCGGAGATACCAGCATGTGTTCGGGTGCTATGGGAGTGTACAAGTAGACACTCTAGTCTTCTCTTACCAATCTTTTATAAAATCTTTGGAGCTAGTTATTGCATCTTCATCTAAGGGGTATTTGAGTGATGCCTCCCAGTGTAGGTGAGCTGTTCTGTAACACTGCTACAATTTTAAGGAAACTTCTGTCCCAAATAAAGCCTGGGAGATGCTTGAAAACCCAGATAGTATAAGAGCATCTCTGGATCAGATTTTAGAAATACTCTTAAGACAACAAGTTATGTGTTCTCACATTGACAGAAGAAATCTCACAAGACTATGTTAAATTTGGGAGACCTAGAGGATCCTAGTTTTGGTTTTGTTAGATACAAGACATTAGTTCAGTCTTTGGCCAAGATTCTTTGAAGCTTTGTTTTTTCATTCAGTTGTACTCAGTACCCTTTAATGAAATTCATTAACAAATCTTCTAAGCAGACCTGTTTCTGTGAAAGATCTGTCCTGTACTGACAGATCCTGAAGCGGTCTAACAGATTGTCTCGTCTGATTTGATGTATGTCATTAGATGTCTTCATAATCTTGGAAGTTAGATATTCAGTGTGCTTTAACTTCATTTCAAAGGAAGAACAATGTGGAGAACAGGTATGTGAAAGGGTTGGAGGTGGGTAGGTGAGTCAGCCAGTCAGTCTTGTAGCAGAATACAGCCAGGACACTGCTGTGTAGCTGTGTTTATTGGAATCAAAAGAAAATGCTTAAATAAGCCATAAGGGCAGAATACTTGATGCAGCTATTGCAAGTATGCTGGCAAAAATTATGCTGTAGTGTTTTTTATTTGGGGCTTCTCAGCAGATGGTTGGATGAGATGACCTCCTGAGGTCCCTTCCAAGCCGAATTATGCTATGATACTGTGACTCCATATGCGTACATATGTATGTGTACAAACACATACAGTAATGGCACATGGTTGGATAAGAGAGGAGAGATTTTACTGAACACTAGAGCAGGCTGTGCAGTGGTGCTGGACTGGTGACATGGGGACGTGCTACCAGGAGGGCTTGTGTTGTCTCGCTAGTGCTGGTGGTACTATTACTCACGCTGGCTGGATTGAAATTGCCATGTGAATGTGCCTGTGCTTGTTATACTTGTTGCTGCTCTTTTTCTTTTCCTCTGTAGAAACATGCTTAAGGAGGAGATGAGGAATAGATTCTTTTCCTGATTTGTCCACTTGTAGGTGTTATCTTCAGAGAGGTGATGACAGAGTCCATACACTGTCTATTGTGTTGTTACCATCTGCTGCCCAACAGACATGACTCCCCATAGAAACCAGTATTTATTTTTAAGAAAACAACGATTATTCATGCAGGCAACTTTCAAAACTTCTGAACAGTTTTCTCTTTCAATGAAAGATCTGTGAAAGAACAGGGAATAACAATTGGTTGTTTTGCTTAAGAGTGTTAATAGTGTTAGAAATTTTAATTTTTATCATATTAGAAGCTTATTTGGCAGCTGTGCTGCAAAAATTCATTGGTATATATTTGAGTATGTATACACACATTTATATAAAATATATATCCATCCTTTTCTATACCAGGAGAGGGAGAATAAGCATTACTGCATTATGTAAGTTTATGTTTGTTTAAAACCAGTCTTTTAAAGATTTTTGGTTTTTATTAGTTGTAGAAAAAACATTCCTGTAGAACAGGAGTCAGAAACACAAGGAAATTAAGAAACGTAAAGGCAAATTTGTTTCAAAATGCAGTCTTTGTTCTAAGGCCATATTTTAAGTTATGTAGCATTCTAAGTTTGAAACCTTTCCAAAGGACATTATCTCAGGATTAACCATAGTTGGTCAGAAATATTTGCTCTTATCCTGGAGTGTCCTACAGTCCCTTGTCAGCCTCGGTGGATAACAGAAGCTGTAAAGCTGGCTTTGCTCGCTGTGAGAGGGTTTTCTCAGGATAGAACGACGTGGCTCTTGCCTGTAGTAATGCCGCACAGTTTGTTCTCCTAGGATGCCCCCCTGTTCCCAGGGATGTACAGGGCGTTCTGCGGTGTCAGGAGGTCCAACCATGCCTGATCCAGCACTCCCATGGAATGGAGTTAGGAGCTGTTGGAACATTAAATAGCCTGTAAAGCTCTGATTCACCTGAGGTAGCTTGGGTGAGAGGGTTTGGAGGCCTGGCTTGTTTTGTTGGTGACCGTTAGGTGGGTGGATAGGATTGAACGATGTGCATTTCCACTGATGAGCCCAGAGGAATTTTCTGATTAAGGTTTCTCCCCAAGCAAAACCCAAGTGTTGCCCTTTGAGTTCATCAAACATTTGTGAAGGGTTGGATTAGCTGTGTCTGTGATTAAATTGCTTTTCTTTTGTCTCTCTGGAAGTGTTTAACAGGTTTCATCTCAAATCAACAATAGCTGTTAGTTAATATGAATGACTCCCAGAATCCCAGGCTCAAAGTGTGTCTCAAAATGAAGCTCTTATTTCTGAAGATGTTATTTTGAGTTAATGTAAAGTTTTGCTAATCCCCTCTCATAGTTGTTTCTTGGGAGGGTGGGGTGGTGGTGTTCTTTGTTTATTATCAATGGAGAATTATCAGTTAATTATACCTTATTGCAAGTAATGCTGTAGTTCAGGAACGTGTTACGTTGCTAGATAAATGACAGTTGTGCAGCTTAACTAGCAGCAGGGAAAGGCTGGGTGGCAGTTGCTGCTGCTTCTGTCATACCTGTCCCTAAAATTGATTATTTGAAATGCATCTGAAAATAGATTTTTAAATTCAGGTTTTAATTTTTTATTATTATTATTTTAGTCTTAGTGATTAAAAGATGGCAGGAACTGATGCAGTAGTGTATGGTAATATGGCTATCTTTGGACATTTTAAAGAGTTACGGTTTGTTTGGGTTTGGTGGTTTTTTTGTCTAACTAAAAGCTTTATGAATACCTGAAGCCTTCAGTAATTTTCTTTCCCAATTTTACATTAGCTGTCCCAGATTTAAGACCAAATAGTACTCATCTTTTCTCATTTGCTTTGATATAGGTTTGTTAATATTTTAGTTTTTCCACTCGCTCTATCAACAGAAGAAAATACAAAATTTTTTGCTTAATTATTTCTCTGAAGGTGTTGGGTGTGTTTGTTTTTAGTGGAGCAGAATAGCAGGGAGCCCATTCTAGACAAAGGGGAAATTCCTTTTTCTTATTGCTTTAATGTGCTGCTCAGGAACAGCAGTGTTTCTTGTATATTTGTGCAGTCTAAAAATGCAACTCCACAGATCAGCATGAATCTGCTGTACTACCTCATGTTCCCTCCTCATCTGATAGCACAAATGACAGCCTGGTATATGTGAGCAGTGAACTGATTTCACTGAAAATAAGCCTGACAAATCATATGGTTAACTCTTAGCTAAATCTGTTTCCTGATTCATCTCATCATATTGTGGAATAAATGGAATACAGTTGGACTCAATGATCCTGAGGGTCTCTTCCAGCCGAAAGGATTCTATGAAATTTTGGTTGTGGTAGAAGAAGCGACAATAAGGGCCCTGTAAGGAAATGAGACTGTCCATTTTGGACTAGGTTCAAGTAGTAATGTGGGGTTTTTTTCACAGTACAGATTTTTGCATCCATTTGCAAAAACACCAGTGTAAAGATGTTTTCTGGAGCTTCATGTTAATACCTGAGTATTTTGTTACATAGAGTAATCTGTGCCTTGGGTTGCATGTCTGCTTTTGTCACTTTTGCTGTTTCTGAGTTTTGGAGTGCGAGAAAGATCTAAAGCAGAGCATCTCTTTCATATTATAAGTTGCTATGGGGTCAGAGGGCTTTTTGGAGCAGATGTACAATGAGTTGCCCAGTTCTGGCAGCAGTAATGTGTTTAATTCTGTTGTTCTGCAAAGCATGGGCTGTTCCCTTAGCAAGTCTGTCTTACCTCTTAAAACCACTTTTCTGTAAACTTTCTTACTGTGGTCTGAAATTTTGTGTTCTTAAACTGTGGGGCAAGTCATCTGTATCCTTCAGAAGTCCTTGCTGTGGTTTTTGGATACACGAGGTTCTCTAAGCAGCCATGTAGCATGCTTTATCTTGAAGGGAAAATAAGAGTTTACTTCCTTTTTGTTTCTCGCATGGCTACTTGAGTGGAGCTGAGAAATTCAAAACATTTGTGTAATAATCAGTCTGCTGATTTTAAGAGTAGTTAATCAACAGAGATTCCAAGCCAGGTGTCCTCAGCAGTGCTCTGCTCCGCTTTTTAAGACATGCTTGCGTAACACCAGCCAGTTCTGATCAGTACCCCCATTTCAGGACCCTGCTCCAACCTTCTTACTTCTCCTTTGACCATCCCTCAGTCCTTTTTGCTCTACTTTCTGTCAACACTCTTAGTTGAAGACACTGATCTTATCAGATCTCAGCATCTGATGGCAAATACCGGGTAGTGTGGTCCTCTCACAACCAATTCCACACTTGGTAGGATGCTTCGTCTGCCAAGGCTGTTGGCCAGGTGGCAGGCGCAGCCTTTTCTTTCTGCCTGGGTGGTGATGTGAGTGCTTCTGTTCCGGTAGTTGCATTCCTCACCCTGCTGAATTACTGCACAGATAGCATTAATTTTAAGAACAGCTCTGTTATTTCATTTTAAAAAGGTTGTTATGTCGGGAAGTGAAGTGAGGTTTGTACCCGACTTCTTCCCTGGTGAGGCTCATTCACGTTTGACACAACTGCGTAATGCATGTTCTGTAACTAATAGCTGAATTAGAAGTTAGCGTGCAGGAAATAAATTTATCTGATGCGAGCCTTGTAGTGATGAGGAATCTGGATTGTGTGCTTCTTGGGAAGTAATGAGGGCTGACAACTTGGAGGTTATTAAGTAACTCGTATCTTTTTTTGGTTTTGTTTTTTTCTTCTTCTTTTCTTTTTTTTCTAGAACCACAGAGCAGACCCAGAAGAGCTATTCACAAAACTGGAACGCATTGGGAAAGGCTCCTTTGGTGAAGTCTTTAAAGGAATTGATAATCGGACACAGCAAGTGGTTGCTATAAAAATCATAGACCTTGAGGAAGCAGAAGATGAAATAGAAGATATACAGCAAGAGATAACTGTTTTAAGTCAGTGTGATAGTCCTTACGTAACAAAATACTACGGATCATATTTAAAGGTAATGTATAGTATTGCACCAACATTTGCTAGCGCTCAGTTATTTTGAATGCTACTAGGAAAAAATTCTAAAACCGAGGAAGATTTATCGTGCCAACTTGACCGTTTTCAGTAGGTTTTGGGTTGTTTTTTTTTGAGCAGAGCTTTTTACTTTGTTTTCCTCCTTTTGCTGCTTGCTCTTTGAGGCTGGAATTTTCACAAAATGGCTAGAGAATGAATGGAGTTGACAGAGGATTCCTTTTGATGTTGCTGTTGGGACCTGGTTTTCTCTCCTCCCTCCACAATCCCTAGCACAATCTTGTGTCCTTCGTGGGGAAGAAGAAAATACCTTCATAGCTATACAAACATAAACCTTTCCCTGGTATGGGAAGAAATGCTGCACCGTGTAGAGATGTGTTAGTAATTATGCAGCATATCAGGCCTGAGACAAAGTAAAATTGACACAAGCAGAGTTATGTAACCACCCTCTGAAATGTTATCTAAGGCATAATTTAAAAACAAACAAACAGAAACGAAAACCTACAGAAATCCAAAGTGTTGAGTAAGTCTTTTGAACTTGCAGAGCTGTCCAGGTATAGTCACCTTAAATATTGCTTAAATGATCTGCAGTGCGTACATGTTTTGGATGATTTTTAAAAAAACTAAAATCTGAATGAAAGCTGAAGTGTTAACCATGGTTAGAGCTATCTTAAATGTCTGAGGTTTTTTGTTTGCTTGTGGGGTTTTTTTGTTCGGTTGGTTTTGGTTTTTGTTCGTCGTTGTGTTGGGTTTTGGTTTGTTTGTTTCTGACTCCTTAAGACATAGTGGGGGTTTTGACATTATTCTAAAGACAGATCTCTGAGAAACATTCCTGTATCACACTTGTATCTTTCAGTGATACTACAGATTATTTGCAGAATTTATTTAGTACTGTTCTTTGTAGATTTCGCTTCTTTCATCTTTAAATTGCCAAAGTATTCAATTTTTTTATATTTTAATGCTAAGTGGGTTAGTTAATTTTTTGTACTCTAAATATGAATTCTCATTTTGGCCAAGACAAGACAGCTATGGTGGCTTTGCTATTTGCTTAGTTACTCGATACTCTGTGGGTTCTTCTTCTGAAGTGATCATACAAGTTGTCACTAGTGTCCCATCTTTCCTTCTCTTTACTGGGCTCCATCAGTGGGAGATTTTTGTTTGTTTCTTGTTGAGTGATAATGCTCAGAGGTGTAGTAGAATTTACTTTCCTGTACCATAGTATATTACAACAAGCTGGTTCTTCTCCAGATAACTTTGAATTCAGCTAGAAATGTTCCCCTGGAGCCGTGCACAAGTGGTACTGCAGATCCAGACACGATCAGTCTTTTTTATGGTCCTTTATTTGTGATGAGCTCAGTCCTAAGTATTATCCTCCTGGGTATCATCATTTTAACTTCGTGTTGTAAAAGCCCAATCGTTTGCCCTTAAGTACAAACAGGTCAATGTAAATCTTGGAAGGTGTTTTTGCCTGGAAGTGTTTTTGCTTGGAAAAGTGTTTTATTAAATTTGAAAACTAAACAGCAATTTCAGCAGCTTTTAATGGGGAAATGGAACTTTTGATTTGCTGGGGGGGTTGTTTTGTTTGTTTTTGTTTGAGTTTTTGTTTCTTTGTTGTTTTTTTGAGGGGTGGCTGGAAAAAGCTTTTATAGGTCATGGACTGAACAAGAAAATAGTATTTTCTTGATTTACAGCAACATAGGTACTGAAAGCAAAAAGGGTATTGTAAACCTGCACCACAGCAGTTTGTCTTTGGCCTTGTTGTGCAAGTCTTCACTTTTTACCCCTTTTCTTAGATTTGTAAATGTAGTTATTCTATCAGTGCTATAAAACTTTCAACTTCTGATTAGATTTTTTTTTTCTTTTAAAAAATTCCTGCCAAATCCAGGATCATATTAATGCTGCAGTGCTCTCCTCATCTCCTCACCACTGTTTTGAGTTCTTTCCATTTCTATTCTACATGGATAAATTTTGAAAGATTAATGCTGATCTCCTGTTTACTTTTCACACTTGTAATATTTTGGGGGAAGGAAAATTTCTGTGTGTAGAGCTTGGGAGGTGTTTGTGGAATTTTGGTTATTTTCCCATTCCTTTAAGAAATCCTTAAAACAACCAACCAACCAACCAAACAAAAAAACCCGACCTAAAATATGGTTCACAGGAATGTTTTCCATCCTAGACTAGCGTGATAGGTAGTTATGCTGATTGCTGTTCCCCAAGCAAATTAGTAAAAATGTTCACAAATAAAGGATAACTTTTAGTTCTGTAGTTAAAAATAAATAAAATTACTGTGTAAGTAGTATCTACATTATTTTTAGGCTAGATTTATTCTAGATACTGATACTAGATCTTTCAGCTTCAGATTCCTTAGGTGAAAGATTGTATTAGCCTTAGGAAATGTGCAAAAAATCTTTTATGCTGCCTTTTCATTTTACTAATAACAGGTATTTTGAGGGTTCTGTCTGCTCTTTTTTTTTTTTACTTAATTGTTATAGCTTTTAACTTTTTCTTAGCTGTTACTCTGAGAATGGCTGTCAGCCTAAGTATTTAGCTGTGCAGGATTTCATTCAGGATTTATTTTCTCTCTGTACTGTAGACGTCTCTTGGAAGTGGTGAAGTAGGTACGGTTGTATACCGCATGACTGTGTAATTAAAGGTTAAAGAACACTGAGGTAAATTGTGAAAATAAAGACATCTTATTTCTTACAAAGCCAAGTCCTAGGCTGCAGAGATAAATAGCAGTTTTCTATGAATATGACTGGTAGAAAAATCACATTAAAAGTGGTCCCATAGGTTTGTTGGTGCATACTTAATTTTATATATAACGGTCACTGAAAATATTCCTGGAAATACCTTTTAAGGTAGTAGCTAAAAAGAGCATAAACATATAGTAGATAGAAGGTATTTCATAGTTTAAGAGAGTTTTCTTTTTCCCTTGGCATCTTCATTTACAGGAAAACAAAACTTTTGAGTAAGTCTGCCATATTTCATATCATGCCTATGGAATAGAAATAATTTGCTAACATATATTAATCATACATGCAGTTTTCTCTGAAGCTCTAGGAATGGCATTAGAAATGTTTTTGAGTTTTGCACAGTTTTAATCAAAGAGACTTAATATTTTCCTGACGGTAACAAAGCAAACCCTCAGTGCAAAGTCATTCAGGTTGCCTGTAACGCTTTATTGATATTTTTTCAGTTGAGTAATCTAGATTTGGTTTGAATCTTTAAATGGTAGAAAATTTGATAGTTTTTCATTTGAATTTGATAGTTTTTACTTCAGAGAAACTGCAGCTGTGACCATGTGTTGGCTTCAGGTTTTTCGTGTGCACCTGAGTTCATCCAGTTGAACTGTAATGGAACATCTTCTGTTGTAACTTGGTTTTTTAACCAATTTTAAGTACACTTTGCATAAGCAGATTGTTCTTGTCATCAGTATGTAGTTTGGTTTTTACTCTGGTAAGATAACATATTTGATAATTAAAAGTTGTTTGTGACTAAAACACGAAATAAGATACATTAACTGTGGGGGCTTTCTAGTTGCAAGCATTTCTGATGAGAGATTTTATTTTAGTGCAGTCTGTTCCTGTTCCGCAGCTTTCCCGTTTCCTGGTGCTACGGGATGTGAATCCAGCCCCACGGCCCAGGCCGGGAGCAGCTCCGTGCAGGCTCCCCCTGAAGCTCCTGCTGCTGAAAAGGAGACGGGAACAGTGTCTTTATTTCAATTACTTGACTTACTGATTTGTAACTTAGCTCAGCTGATGCCATGTAAGATACTCTTCTGTTCCACAGCCTAGCTGTTCATTGGCTACAGCTTGTTCATCTGACTTGTAAATGTCCCTTAATATGTTTTACCTAGCAGCGCAGTGTTATTTGTCTGTTATCAGATAATTTATGCTTTAAAAACCTCATCATTGATACAAAATGTTGAGGTTCTTGAGATAGAGCTGATGCCAGCTTTTAGTTATTGTGACACACAAAAATGTAAAACCCCCATATCTTTGTAATTTAGAGTACCTGTATGTCTTGAATTTTGGAGTCTGAATTGGAGTTTCAAATTGAATTAATCTTAGAGTTTAGGTGTTAGTAGCTCTTTTTCTTAAATTTTAATTTGGTATCTGGCAAGATCAGTAGTGTTTTCTGAATGTATTGGTAGGTGATGTACAAGCATCTATATAGTCAAAGAATGCACCATCATAAACACGTCTGTGTACAGTAGTAAAATGTTTTACCTTTATATCGTGTCTTTCACAAATGCATGTCGAATTGTGTAGTACAGTCTTACAGCTGTATTAATGAAACTTCTGTAGCTGTTAGACAACTTAAATCCTGATGCACATGTCTGTAGATCTTTGTATTTGTGGTACGTCAGGATCTAAATTTGTCTCCCCATCCCGTATTGCACTTTGATTGCAATTAACATCACATCTCAATAAATAAAACATTGGTTGGGGAGAGTACCCTTGAAAGTGATAGTGCAGAGCAACACAGCAGCCTGAGTTGCATTAGAAAGCGAAAATGAGTGTTTTCCTCAAGCCTACTGGCTTGTCACAATGTATTACGACCTTATCAGTCCAGGTAAGAAAAAGATTAAAGGTATTAAAAATCACTATCATTCTGCCATGTTTCTGTTATGCAAATTTGTGAAGCTTGATGAAATAATTGAGCTGAACTTTCCGTCTGATCCCACAGAGATACACCTACTCTTGGTGACTGAAATTTTGTGATTGTTTTCCCTATTTGTGCCATCTAGCTGCAGAGGTTAAATATCTATCCTTGTAACTACTGCAGCCACCTGGGCTTGCTCTTTTCTTTTGCAAATCAAAGCAAACCTGAAGTTATTATCAGTTTTTCAGCTTTGAATGTGGAGAACTTCTACAGTAGCATCCAGGGACTTCCATCAAAATTGTACAGCACTTTGTGCAGCAAAGCTTTGAGGCTATCTACAGATACTGCTTGTTCTACGTTGTCTATTTATACTTGGTTGACCTAAAATAGCTAGGAAAAAGGTTGTTCATGCCTGGCAAGAAAATATCCACACCCGGTTACAGTGGATAGTAGCAATTTCTTTGAGACATTATTTCAGAAACACGGTACTTATTCATTTTCACCCTATGCTGTTTTCAAGTAATAGTCAAATCCTCCAGACGTGTCCGGTAACCACAATGTTTGCCTTAAACTGGAGTTCCTTGCAGGTCTTCTTAGCTGACAACGTTGGGCTTTATAAAAACCGCTAAAATTAGCCAGTCCTTCCCTGCTGATCTCATAATATTGGAATAGACTCTCATAAATGATGTGTTTTTTAAATTCAGTATAAATCTAATAGAGCACACTTTGTTAAGGTAATTGGATGTGGTGCCTTCAGAAACTGCACCTTTATTTGCTTGTTGAGTTTTCTTTAGATTTCTGTCAGTAGTCAGGCAAGAGGGTAGGCAAGCGTACAATGTGGAATGCAAGAGGCTGTGAAAAGTACTTCTGCCATAAGCTTATGCTCTCTATAAGGAACTAGCACTGGTAAATATTTGCTGGAGACTTAAATAGCTTACATGGTATTTCACCAGGTCTGGTTCACTTTAGTATTTTTAATGTCTGCTTTTTTGTTTTAAATAAAGAAATGTTTTTATTCGCAGAATTCCTTAGATTAGTAGCCCATAGGTTAATATTTGTGTTTATTCTGAAAAGTGAGGGGACTCTGACAAGTAAATAGCAGAAGATCCAAGTTTTGAAATGTGCAGTCTGTAGATCTGATATTAAATCTTTCCGATTTTGTTTATACGAACCAGCCACGTTTTGTAGCTACATACCAAGGGCAAAGTCAGCATCTAGAAGTCAGTGTTAGAAGCATTTGTCAGGTCTAGTATTCTGGTAGTTGAGACATCTCCATAAAGCAAGCACAGAAACTCATATATTCCCAGGGGTTGACTTCAAATAGCATATAGTGAAGGAATATTGTGAACTTCCAATTTTACTAGAAAGGATAAAACCTCACAACCTAAGATAGATGCTTTAAGACATACTTGAAATTGAACTATATTGCTCCTGTCTTTGACCTTTTAATGGCCAACTTCGAACCTCTGATCTGAAAACTTCAGAAGCCGGAACGTTTTTGTAGGATTCCAAGTGTGGCAGTGCCATTTCTCCAGGCTGGTGATTGTACCTCGAAACAGGAGCTGCCCCTGTGGCAGCAGGGACATGTTCTGGTAGGATGCGAATCCTTGGGTACAAGCATATTCAAGGGCTGTCAGTTCTCCCTTTTTGCTGGATCTGACAACTTAAGTTGGAGCTTGTGGACTTGTTAGATACACGCTTGGCACGGTTACCATGTAGGTGAAGAGACACCTGGCAGCTACCTCCATTAGGCTTTAAATTTCTATTGTCTTTGAAGTGTGTTCATGCTCACTCTCTCACTCAGAAGTAATTTAAGTTCTGAGTATTTTCCTCAGATGAAAAGCATGGTAGACATTACAAGAAAGTTTCCTGCTGAAATTGTAATGCTTATATATCACAAATGGCTGGAATTAATAATTCTAGTGCAAAGACAGTCTTGTAAGAACTACAACCTTACATTAAAACACTTAGTTTAAACTTAAACCGTCATCAAATCTCTTTTTTCTCCAAGTTCCATTCCTTTAGGTGGAATCATTTTAGTGGAAAATAATTAGTGGTGGGGGAGTTTTTTGTTGCTTTTTTAAATATGGAAGTCAAACTTCCATTGAAGTTTAGATATCTTGCACAGGGACTGTGTGATCATTCTGCAAGAAGTAATTACATGTAACTTGGTGGTTAATGGGACTCTGCATTTGCATTCTCCTAACAGTATGCTGGTAGTCTGTTGCAATACTTTTTTTTATGGCAGCCTTGGACTTCTAACGACTCATGCTTTCCTTTACAGGGCACAAAACTATGGATAATAATGGAATACTTGGGTGGAGGGTCAGCTTTGGATCTTGTAAGTATATGGTTGGGTTTTTTATAAGTACTGGGGAGCCTTATTTCACTGCACTTTCATATCTCTTTATAAAATACGGAGACAGCTGATGCTGCATCGCTGCTACATTGGAATGCTCAAAAAAATGCAAATTTGAATGGTAGTTCTGTTATATTCTGTTGATATTGGTTTGTTTGTTTCTTTTTACTGTTTATCTGTAAGCATCAGGAAGCATCCATTTATTCTCAGGCAAATGTAAGGCAATTTTTTGTAGTATGTGGAGAAGTATTGTTTTTACCATACATGGTGGGGTTTTTTGGGTTTTGGGTCATCTGTCTGTCCCCTCTCTCCCCAGTAAAATATTCATTAAACTTGAATTAAAAAAATGTTTCCTTTGGGATTGGGTCTTTGAATGATTGAAGTGTGTGCCCACAGAGAACAGTTAATTTTAACTGGTTAAAAGATGTTGGGTTTTCCATTTTCAGTTAAGCATGAAAGTGTGTTTTACTCAAGATGGGGTATGATTCATGAAGGCTGTAGGTTAGAGAGTACAAGAGCACTGTCCCCTGGATGTGGATGTGGTTTCCCCACACATTCAGTACAGCTCAGAGACCCACCCTTTCCTGTCAGATAACTCAGGCTTTGTTTGTGTCATTCTGAAGGAAAAACATCATGTCTTCAGTATTACAGAATGATGCTGGTTATATATTGGCTAACAGTGGTCCTGCCTGCAAGAGCTGAAGTATATTCACAAATCTATTTAAACTTCTGTATGAAATTACATCACATCAACGCAGCTACAGGAATGCCAAAGCATAGTAATTATGTGTAGCATATAGTAGTTTGTAGCTGTGGAACTCGGTCCTTTTGAGAAAGGAGCTGTGAGATACTTACTCTTTAACATTTTTGAGTAATTGATAGTCTTCTGTGGAGTGCCAGAAAGAGCGAAATAGCTTTTACTAGTGACAATTGAAACCACTGACCTTTAGAAGAAAAAAATTCAAGATTTGCCTCATTTTACCATACCAAAATTTTGGGATGTTCTCTGTTTCGGTGCTGTGTTCTTGTTTTTTTTGTTTTTGTTTTTAATAGCAGAATCACCTGTCTTAATTGCTTCTGTTTTATTTACATAGCTTTCTAATGTACAAAGTTTACAGTTATTGCATACTAGCAGCTTTATAGTAGCGTTTTATGTTCTTGATGCAAAAGCAAGCGTGAAATCAAAAATACTGTACCAAGAAAAAAATTACATCATTAAATTTTAAAAACAGAGTAATAGAGTAGATTAAGAAACTCAGTTTATTTCAAAATAAGTTAAAGTGCAAAATTCAGTCTGCTATGTTTGCTGTCTATAGGAAACTAAATTTGTGGAATGTTAGTTGTAGCTTTGCATTGTGTGCCGAGGGGAGTGCATACTGTATACATTAGAGTAGAAAGGTAACAGCATTTTCAGTCTTCTATCAGTAGAGAAGATGTGAAGATGATCATTCCAATGGCACCTATTTCTGATAAAATGTTGACACACTTTGTTGAATATTTCATTAATTTTATTAGTTCTTTAACAAAATGTTTCAAGTTTAAGATTTAATTAAATGAAAAACAAGGTAAAAATTAATTTGAAGACTGAAGTTATTTTAATGTGTCTTTTCTCTAAAGCTCCGTGCCGGCCCATTTGATGAGTTCCAGATTGCAACCATGCTAAAGGAAATCTTGAAAGGTCTTGACTACCTGCACTCAGAGAAGAAAATTCACAGGGATATAAAAGGTGCATAACATTTTAAATGCTACTTTGTTAAAGCCTTTAAAAATCATAAGAGCAGCATTCTAATTTAGGTGTTATGTTATTTCCCCTTGGCAGCTGCCAATGTCTTGTTGTCAGAACAAGGCGATGTTAAGCTTGCTGATTTTGGAGTTGCTGGGCAGCTGACAGACACACAAATTAAGAGGAATACCTTTGTTGGAACTCCATTTTGGATGGCCCCTGAAGTTATTCAGCAGTCAGCGTACGATTCAAAAGTAAGTATGAGAGCAGAATACCTTTTCTTTGTATCTGTAGATCCAATGGAAATGACTTTGATTTTTCTCCTTTTGTCTCATATCAGTATGGAGAAAAAAACAGTAAATTTCAAATTACAGGGCTTCAAATAATAAAATTAAAACTACGATGCAATTGTTGTACAGCAGTTACATGTCACTGTACTCTCATGCAAAACCTATGCAAACTCACCTAGTAGACTAAAGCTTTCATGTTAAGATTCTTTCAGAGAAACTCCCTGGATGCTTTCAGTGTTCTGGGTTCATTGGTTCATTTGTTTTTAATTTCAATTCCATGTTTTGCATTTAATTCAAACAGTAACAAAGCTCTCACAAATTAGAATACCAGCAGGACTTATCAGTTTGTTTTCTCAGAATTTTATAAACAGCTCTGGATATAATTTCTTTAATGGTATTTCTCAGGACCCTGTGTCATACTGAAGATTTTAGCACAGGTGACTGACTTTGAGGAGGAAAAAAGTAACTTGAACTACAGCTGTGGTAACATTATGGTACCTTGCGTGTTTCTTTGCCGTGGGAGCTGTTGATGGATGACTAATTGCAAAGGAGAGTTTCCTTCTGTGAACTAGCCATAGAAAAGCAGATCTCCTTCGCGCTTTTCTGAGAGTTGGGAACTGCTGCTAGAAATGATAAGGAGGGAGCCGTCCCCTCTTTTCCCATGTCTCTACCCACCAGCCAACCTAGAGCATGTGCTTACTGAAATGGCAGTGTGCTTTGGTGCTGGCATTGGACTTTCTGCACTCTGTGACCTTAAATAGGAGTAAGAAATCTAAAAACCTTGATATATGCAGAGTAATACTTTCCTGCTGGTTCTTCTCAAATAGTAAACATGCCACTATACTTGTGATGTGCACATAAATGAAAGACTGTTGAATATCTGAGATGTCCTGAAGATATTCACGCTCCAGGAGACTTTCCCGGGATCATTCAGGCTTGAAGAAACTTGTGTACATGTCACAAGGGTTCTGGCTAATAAAAAGGAGTATGTTGTAGTTCTCAGGTTTAGGGTTTCAGTGATGCAACTCTAATGTACTCCCTAGGGCATTTTAGAAAAGCACTCTACCCTGCTTTAAAAATGTGTGCCATCCAGTTGAAGAGAGAGTAATTCCTCTTCTTTCTGTGTATAAATCCAGCTGTGTCACACCTTCATTTACGTTCTCCCACCAACCTGATCTTTTGCCTTCCATATCTCCTCAATATGTTGCAAGAGCAACGCGCTTTCTCTTTTCTATGCCAAAAGTGTGGTGGGAAAGCAAAGAAGATGCAGGCCTTTGGTAGGACAGATGAAGGGGTTTGGACAAGATGGACTTCAATTTCTAGGCTATTACTGATGAATATTTTGGCTTCTGGACTGAATTTTAGCCTTGCTCCCTCTATCCTACTTCAAAATGACTGAAAATAAGATAGAAATACATACATTTTTGTAGTGGCAGAGATTTACAAGTCACATCTCTTCTTTCAAATTTTGCTCCAATATACAATTGTTGGTTGTGATGTTTCAGTAATAAACAATGAGCTAGTTTAGTTCTTCAATATTAAATACAAATATTAATTCTTACAAATAGGAGAAGAATAATGGAGAGATGCAAATTGTAACCCTTGTTTACTCTGTAGGCAACTTCAGTTTATGACTTCTGTGCCAAGTGTAGTCAACTATTCCAACCATTTTTTGAGAAACGCCTTTAGTGACCTTAAAAACTATTGTAACTCATCTAAAAAGATGCAAGTAATGTATATTTTACTTGGGAAAAATCACTAAATCAGAAAAGAATTCTCTAGTTCATAAGATATTTTGATGCAAATAATTTGTTTACAGTGCTTACCTTTAGCTAAAATAAATGCCACTTCATTATTCTTCAGAAACTTCAACTGTGAACTTGGTGTTTCAGGTCTAACTACTTGTTGATAGTTTTGTAGCTAAATTGATCAAACAGTCTGTTGAGAAAGAAATTAAGGGATCACCTGCTGGATTTGATTGAAGTCTCTGCCTTTTTTCTTCAGAGTGAGGTGTCAGACAAGGTTCAACACCTCAATGCATCTACAGCTTAAAAAGTAACATCAGCAGCAGTTCTGCTGTCTAAACAAAATCTGAATTAGACATAGGAGATTTGTGGTGGTTTGTCATTCATTATATAGAAAAAAAAAATCAAAGGAAGAGCAATATTTCTGAAGCTTTTTCCAAAAGCATGTGTATTCAGGTGCACGTTTAACTAGCTGACAGTGTGCAACCGAAGTGATGTAGATATTTGTCATTAAAGACTGAGTAAGTTAGGTCTTTGGGAATTATAGCCTTCATGTATTAGAAAGGAATCTTTGTGCACAATCTGCTTAGACCCAAATTAGTTTTATTATATAGATGCAGTATATGTCAAGATTTCAGTTATTAAATACTTAGCCCTTAATTTTGTACTAAGAGCAACTTTTTCCTTTTTCAGGCTGACATCTGGTCACTGGGAATCACTGCTATTGAACTAGCCAAAGGGGAGCCTCCCAACTCTGATATGCATCCGATGAGAGTTCTGTTTCTCATTCCGAAAAACAATCCTCCGACTTTATTAGGAGAATTCAGCAAACCTTTTAAAGAATTCATTGATGCTTGTCTGAACAAGGACCCAACATTTGTGAGTAGATATGTGTGTGTGTATATGGATGTTTTAGTTTTGTTTTTTACTCTCTCTCATGCTTGCAAACCATTTTGCTGGTGTAGTGCACCATAACTGTTTGAAATCATTTTAGAGACCATACTTTCCATTGTTAATAGTAGCGGTGTTTTTAATAGCTATGTCTCCGTCATAGTCCCTTTTGTTCAAAATACTGAAAGGGAGAGGGGGAATGCTGAAAGAAGTGATGGTGCTGGAGGCAGCTTCTTAAAATGCATTCAAGCCCAGGATAATGCCAGAGAGAAGCTTTGACAGAAGACAGAATCTTACATCTTTTTCTCTAGCAGAACTCTCGCTGTCTGTCTGAATTCTGCTTAGAAGGAAATGTTGCATTGGAGAATTTTGATTAGTCATTTTCCTGGGTGTGTACCTTCTAGCATACAAGGACAAGCAGTATAGTCTTTGTGTGACTTGGTCATATTTTTAGAGCGCTCGTAAATGTGGATTACTGGCTTTTCTTGACTTCCTGTTTCACTAATTTCCTGATACTATATGAGTTAGCTCTACAAGTCAGTTGTCTTACTAAATCTCCCCTATTAACATTTAAAATCATGAAACATTAGCATAACATTAAATATTTACGTGTTTCTTACAGCGCCCTACTGCAAAAGAACTTCTGAAGCACAAATTCATTATGAAAAATGCCAAGAAGACATCCTATCTGACAGAACTGATTGACAGATTTAAGAGATGGAAAGCAGAGGGACATAGTAGTGATGAAAGTGATTCTGATGCCTCCGATTCGTAAGTTTATTTTCAGTTTAGTCTCTTTTGGGCTTTTTTTTTAATGTTATTGAAGTAGGTTTGTTGCAGTTTCTCTATGTAATTAACTCCTCTTCTGTGTATATGTCTTTGATCCATATGTTTTCCATTCAAGAAAGCCCCTTGTATAAACCTAAAGACTAATGCATAAGTCAGCTATGCGCTCATTATGGCTTTACCCTTTCTCTGTCTGAACTCAATTTCAGTTCTGTTTAAGTGCTGTGTATTTCCTAGTCTAGGGCTAGTGGTTGTACCAAAAACAATGAATCACAATTAGAAAAATTGCAGAGAAAGGTTGAGGTGTATGAAGAAGTTGGCACAGTGCCTGTGGAACAGCATACGTTCTGTAAGTCTCTTGCTTTTCTGGATATCACGTGTCTGTTTTAAATGGGATGCCATGGAGAAGGTAAGATTTATGGGTAGATAACATCTTCCATTTGCTTTCATCGTATTTCAGTTTATTCAGCCTCTGAAGTTGTGGGGTTTTTTGTTTTCGTTTTTTTAAAGAGTGGTTAATGTTTCAATACACATTTTTCTTCTTATTTTAAGGACTACAAAACTAATCCGTGTATATTTATTATGTATTTGGGTTACCTATGCTTGCTTAGTGTTATGTTGTGGCTAGTATTATGTACATCGTATCCTTTTTCTTCAGGGAGTCCAGTAACAAAGAAAATAACTCCCATCCTGAGTGGAGCTTTACTACAGTTCGAAAGAAGCCAGATGCGAAGAAGCTGCAGAATGGGACGGTGTGTACTCTCTGAAGATTTCTTCTTTCTAAGTGCTGGTTTTGAAGCCAGTTAAAGGCAGATAGTGACAAAACTTAGTAATGACTCACTTTTCACAAGAACTGATGGTGTTTTTATAGTTCAAGAGATGATGCTTGTTAGTGATATTTCCTATGCCCATGTCAGCCTTAAGTGCAACAGATACCGCATATGAATAGATCAGTATCTGTTCATAGAAGTGTGAATTTTAAAGACTCATATAATATTAGAAGGGAAAAACTGAACTGCTTTTCTGACGATATATGACATCGTTTCAGATGCATCGTCAAGCATCAGTTTCCACATCGCATAACATTTGTTGATGTGCTGTACCTTCATTATTTTTGTAATGTATTTCAAGCATTTTGTTGAATTCAACTGAACTGTCAAAATCACACGTGCTGTGTTAAATGCAGCTTATGCGTTATATGGGAATATGCTAATGCAATCCTTATTTGTTAACTTTTAGGATCAGGATCTTGTTAAAACACTGAGTTGTTTAACTATGATAATCACCCCTGTGTTTGCTGAGGTAAGTCTTGACTTTAAGAACTTCTTTGAAAATTATTACCCAAGTGTCTGATAAGTATTATAACTTTTATCTCTTTTATCTGCTACTCAGCTCAAACAGCAGGACACAAATAACGCTAGCAGAAAGAAAGCAATTGAGGAACTTGAGAAAAGCATCAATATGGCAGAAGCAACGTGTCCAGGGATCACAGATAAGATGGTGAAGAAACTTATGGAAAAATTTCAAAAGTAAGTTAAGAATTTTTTTTGTATGCATTGTAATTTAAAAAAAAAAAAAAAAAAAAAACCAACCAAAAAACAAATAATAAAGTTTTATTTTAAAAGAAGAAATTTACACTAAGTACTTACGCACAGGAAAGGTGCATGAGACAGACAGTCACTGAGCTTCGTATGTTGGGTAAACTTAAACGATCAGTGAAAGATCTGATCCAGTGCTTTAAACTTTTAGCTTTGGTAGTTAGACGTAACACATCTGTTTGAGACTAAAACTAACAGTAACAATTACTACATCTGTTTGGTCGTATAGTGCTGCAATCCTACTGTAGTTTTTAAACCTTGCTTGCTTTAAGTTAGCCTGCAATCTTGTCATAAGCATATTTGTAGCAAGTAAGGGAACAGGAGAATCTTCAACTTATCTTTTTAGGGAGTATTTCATTGAGAATGTTGCTTCTGGGTTTTTTTTGTTTGTTTTTCCTCTGTACTGTTGAGATGAAGGCATGTGCTACTTTAGTGATGCAAAAATAGTTATGGGCTGTTTGCCAAGCTGGAACAATATAATTAACATAATTCTAACTTGTATTTTTTATCCATAGATTTTCTGTTAATGACTCATCCTAAGAAACTTCACATAATTGACTGCTGTTTCGTATGGACCCAGTGAAACCCACCAAAACTACTTCAAGCTTGGCAGTGCTTAGCTCATGAGCTCCTTGTGCCTTTTGGATCTTTGCAACATATTGATGGTGATTGAGGATTTGAAAGAACCTACTCAACTATTTTGTGGCAGTGCACATGGTTTTATATTTTCAGGAAATTATTTTGTAAAGAACAACTTTTAATATTGTAGTTTCACCTGTTTAATCTGATAAATGTTGAGGTGCAGTTTTGCTTTTAGAAATAACCATTACTTTAGTTAATAGAAAGTGCAAGTACAGTATGTTCTGATGCTATTTTGTTCCTGTACATGGAGATGTGCAGGTCTTTTGTATTCATGAGTTAAACTTTTGTAAATCACTAATGAGCTTCAGAGAAAATAGCTTTTTCACAAGCGTATTCAAAACATGTAATGTAGTGGCAAGGGTATTGCTGTAGCACCTGCTTCAACCAGCATATATTTATCATGCCCTGAAAAATAAACCTGCAACAGTATCTATTATAATTCTAAATTGGTACAGTATTTTAGGCAGCTCTATGATTAAATATATTTGAGAGCAATATGTCAATAGTTTGCAGGTGATATGTAGCAACAGGTATATCCTGATGTACAGTATATGTATTACCTTTTAGAACAGGTTTTGAAGTAGTGATTCAATCTCATATCGTCACGATAGGAAAATTTAAAGCAATACAGTTGAGGGGGTGGGGCTTTTGGCAATAATGGACAAAACCTGAAGTCCAATTTAACTTAATTTAATTTTCTTCCTCTGAGTATACATGCCTGGGTGGAAGGGAGCCAGAGAAGCCGAGCGTCACATGCTACATACCTCACAAGCAGGTATCGGTGTAACACCAGCGTTCTGTGTGGTGGTGTTGTTTCTCCTGTAAGATATTTATACACGATTTTGTTCTTAAATACATTAAATACAGTACATCAACATAATTTGTTTATAATTTTCTGAAAGTGTATTTTAAATATGTATTTACCAGTTAATATGCAAATAACTGAGTTATAGATATTCTTTCACAAAAAGGTAGTACTGTGCAGTACGGAGTGAATTTTTTTGCATAAATGTAGGTAAGACTATAAAGTTGCTTTCAGTTATATATTTATGGTACTGCTAGGTGGGTAATATCTTCTGTTTTGTTTTGGTTTTTTGGTTTTGTTTTTCCCTTTTTCAACCCAGTATGTATATTATGCTGAAGTTTTGAACTGGGGTTGTTTTTCAGTACTTAGCTGTGGAACTGTTGGTGTAAATTTATTTTTGATAAAGGCTGGGTATGTTTATTTTATGGTTCAGACCTGCACATTTTGTTTTTGCACAAAAGTAATTTTAAAGAATCTGAAATATATCTGCCAAATATTGAAAAAGTAATGGTGTGCAAGTAAATACCGCATTTTTAGTCAAATGTTGCCATTACATCGTTTTTTATAAAGGACACTTGTGAGAGATGGTGGTTAGATATGCCAAGGACAATTATTTTCAATGGTGCCTACACTGTAAAAAAAATTACTTTTAACTCCTTGTTTTAATTTTAAAGAAAATGTTTCTGTTTAAGACTTTCATCTACTATATAACTGAAATTCAATTAGAATTTATATCTGAGAAAAAAGTCTGGAAATAGTTTTTGAAAACAATAATGTTATGGATTAAATAAATATTTTTATAAATGTAAAAGCAGCAAAAGTTGTAAATACAGTTGATCTGAAGCTTTACAAAATAACTGCATCACAGAAACAAATTCTAGTGCTCCTCTAGCTTCTGTAGTTGTTAGTCTTGTAAATCTGTTTATAGATGAAGCTTATTTCAATGTTTGGGGGGGGTTTAAATGGTTTAAAAATAAATATTTAAGTTCTGTAAACTTTCATGAGCTTGTTCTGTTGTGCGTTTTATTCTGGATTGAGGCAGACGTGCAGAGGTGTGGACGTACCTCTTACAACCCGATGTTCTAGTCCAAGAACGGTGTTCCTCGCACAGAGTTGCACGGTTGCTTTGGAAAGGTTTGGGTCCCCCGGTGCTTTTCTTGTCTGGAGGACACCTGCCACTGCTGCGCCACAGGGAACGCTGTAGATCTGGTTTGATTCCGGTCCTAAAGAGGAGTCGTCAGGATCTGTGTGCTCAGATGAACGTGCGCAGCCTGTGACAACGTGGTAGAGATGTCGAAACGCTCTGGCTTCGTTGCGAACTCAGCGTTGTGGAGTGAAGGTACGCAAAGGCCTGTGCCACTGTTACCTCGGCTCTCACTTCAGCAGTCTCACCCCAAATCTCTTTTTAAAGAGCTCCATATAAATTTCTCAGTTAAAAACATGTATTTACTTCCATGTCGCTTCCCCTTAAGGTGTTCTTTCTATGTGGGAGACCCAGGGGAAACATGATGAGAATTCCTCCCAAATTTTGTAACTGGTGGCTCTACCCTGTTGGCATCAGGTCTTTAATCTATGCAACTCTGTAAACAATTCTGGTTGGTAGAGTTAGTGAACTAAGGGGGAAATTGGAACCTGCCCTATTTGTGACACGACTGTAACAAAGTCCTGAACTATGTTGCCTCTTCTTTTCCTGTGCATGGGTGGGATGTGTACCTACCTCGTAGGACAGCGTGGGGAAAAAACTCATACATCCAAGTGTGTACAATGCAGCCTTGTTCTCTTCAAGTCAACTCAACAAGTTTCTTTTATTGTACTGCATATGGCATTTCTGCGCCTTACATCTCAGTGCATCATGAGACTATGATTTAACTAAAGAATGGATGTCTGTATTGTACTGGTTTCCAGGGAATGGTTGTCTTTTTCCCTACTACGTGTAATTAATAGTTACCGATGACCTGTGTAACTTAATCAGCAGTATTCTGTTGCTGGCAGGTAGCTATTGGAAAGATATATATCAAAATACTCATGCAGGAATGGTCTTGCCTGTTTGGTTTGTAGGCTTCCCACTGTAGATTGGGAAGAATTGATACTCAAGTAGTTTTATCAAAGTAGTCGGAATCTCAGAATAGGGAGATATATTTGTTCTTGGGCAATGAGTCCTTTCTCAATGTAACCATTCTTACAACCCTCCATCTCTGACTCTAGAACACTTCTGTACAGTCAGCATGTAGTATCATAAACACCTGTTCTTGCATTCAGTTGAATGTCTGTAGCTGAATAGGAGAGTACATAGGTTCTTAATGTGTTTGCACAAAGTTTAGCAGTTGTTAAAGGTTTGATTTTTATTACACTGTTTTATGACTTAACACTGGAATAAAATTATTTTCCTCTTTGCAAAGTTCTAGTGCTATGTATGTTGGCTTGCCTTATTTCACATTTTACTGATAAATTAAGTTACACTTAATACAGAGATAAGGTGAATACACTGAAACCTGTTGTAGTGTTTCTCCAAACCAAAGTTCTTTGTGCACTGTGTACATTTGGTGTTTGTTTGGTTTTTTTTTATATCTGAACATAAACACCTACACCTAAAAGTTGCTGAACATTTTAAGATGAGCTTCATCTGTAAGTGATAGATTTTGTATGAACCCAAATTACTTCAGTACAACTGCACCAAGTACTTCAGTGTTCTGACAGTGTGATGCTGCTGTCCCACCTCCCCCTGGAACAGTCCTTGCTGGCAAAGTGCTATAAAAGTTCACACTGTCAGCAAACCAAATAATTTCTTGTTGTCTTGCCATCCTTTTTTTCCTTCCCTAATGAAACAGGATCGCTTCAATAGATTTTTTCTGGCCTCTTCTGGGTGAAGTGGGCTGAGCAGGGACTGTGGGGAAGGGCTTACCAGTTATTTCAGTTGTACCTTGACATGTGAGCTATTGTTCCCAAGTCCTTGTTTCTCCCTCTCAATGCTGATTTCCCAGCATAGTCCTGAATGCCAGACCTGGCAGCTCCTGGAGCTTTGGGCAGTGTGGATGGATGTTGATCCCTCTTGGTGAGACTGTGTGTCTGTTCTGGGTCATGCTGAGGCACAGCTGACCTGTACCTGTATCTCCACTTGCTTTCAGGAGCTAATACTGTGTCCTCAAGGTCTCTTTAAGGGACAGTCTCTGAGGGCTAATAGAACATATGCCAGAAAAGCATGTGAGGGTCCCTGTAGTTCACAGCTTCTGCAGCACAGGGTAAGCAGGAGCAAAAGCAAACCTTACAGTGTGCTCTTTCGTTGATCTACTGCATTTCCTTGGGCAACCAACCAAGAATGTGGTTGTTTTCAGCAGCATTCAGGGACCTGGGCGAGTCTCCCCAGTCACTGAGACAGTGAAGGCACAGAGGGAATCAGTAAGAAGCTGCAAGAGACAAAAACCAACCCAGCAGCTCCAAGGAGCAGTGAGGGCTGTGCAGGAGCTGGTGGAGCAGGGGGGGGAGTTGCAGATTTGACAGGGCAGAAGGAAGAACCCAAAACTTTGACATGAACAACTCATTTTTATTGTCCAGCTTCTAAAACAAAGGACAATGATGTGCAGATGGTGTGGTACTCCCTAAACCCTGTTCCTTTTACAAGTTAACCCATTTTCTGTCTTTGCCCCAGCTGCCTGATTTCTGACAGCTATTCTAGGAGGTTACAGTGATATCTTAACTGAATTTACTGGGATTTACAGTCACACAGAGTTACATTTAAAATCACCAAGATCCTTCCCTGAAAAGGCTTACAGTGATGTCATCATTCTCCAGTTTTCTGAGCAGATTTCATGTAGGTTTAGGGTAATAATAAGTTTTTTTGTAATTAAAAAAATATTTCCAGGAAGCATTTTTATACCTTTTACCTTGCACAGGGCAATGGTTGCCAACCCATGGATGGTGAGAAGTCCCATCACCTGCTCCTTCTTTATAGCCAGAAACAAGCCCTGGTAAAAATAACATCACACTCCTCATGTAGCCAACAGAAACATTTTGAATCAGCAAGGCCAAACAAGGTTGCAAAGGGCAAACACCAGCTGCCTGTTTCTTTCCTACCCCTTCCTGAGATCTTTTTCCCCATGCTGCTTAACTAATGCCCAATTTGGAGGACCAAAGGACCCCCTGCCTTATATGCCTTATTCCTCCAGATTTAAGCAGAGCACAGAGGTGCCCATGCATGACAGCTAACGGGCCTAAGAAAAGCAAAGCTGTGCAGTATCAGTCATTAAACCATCTCCCAGCTCACTGTGGGATGCTGCCAAATGATTTACAAGCACAGCTGAGATGTTTCTTGGGGAAGGATAATGTTTCGAACTGGCCAGGGAGAAGACAGAACAGTTTGCTTCGTCTCTGGCTCAAAGCATCCCAAGGAGCACCCCACATATGCTCCCTTGTCCTGGAGGGAGGAGAGGCAGGATGGATGGCCTCAAACACTTTTCCCGTCACTATGCTTCCCTGTACCTGTGAAAAATAGATGCTTACGCTCTTCTGTGAGATGTTTCTGTTTTCCTTTTTTTTTTTTTCTTTCCTCCCTGATGAAGGCTCCAGCAACTGAGCTTCAAATGTAGCCAGCAGCCACCACTGTGGGTGGGACACAAGGGCTTTACAGGGCTTTAGGAGAGCCCTGGTTCCTCTGGCTGGAGCGGGACTCCCACGTGTGGCAGCAGAGACACACCGGCTTCCAAATGTGGAGCAGAGCTTGAGTACTTCTGAACACTCTCCTGTTGTCCTTCAGCATATCCTCTATAGCTAAGAGCACTCACAAAACACAAGCCCATCACAATGTTTCACAAGCCATACACAGCCCTGTAGGCATCACCCTTCTATGTCCCCAGGTCAGTGCTGGCCACCTGTGCTCCCTCCAACTGCTGTGAGGCACCTAAGTGAAATACCTGGAGGTCCCCATGGAAGTCGTCTCTTCGGCGGTGCCTGTGACGAAGGACACCTCCTCATCCTCTTCATCCAGCTGGAGGCTGCCAGAGGACAGCCGGACCCGAGCCATGGGTGACTGCA
This sequence comes from Patagioenas fasciata, assembly GCF_037038585.1. NCBI lineage: Eukaryota > Metazoa > Chordata > Aves > Columbiformes > Columbidae > Patagioenas > Patagioenas fasciata. The sequence continues at coordinate 20,528,639 of NC_092530.1, forward strand.
GCACACGGCCGTACAGGGAGCAGTAGTCAGCGGCCAGCAGGTCGGAGTCGGAGTCGCTGGACTCGGTGCTGCTGCCCACGTAGCGCTCAGCTGAACGTCGCAGCCCCAGGCCTTGCTGGGCTGGCATGTGCCGAAAGATATTCATTTTCCGACTGCTGAGAGTGGGACATGGCCCCAGGGGCCTGAACTCTGAGCCGTAGGGGAAGCGGATGGTTTTCATGTCCGACTGGCTCCAAGACCGCTTAGGAGGCTGCTCCTGAAGCCCATAATCAAAGGAGCGAGCCAGCAATCTGCTCTCCCCAGTGGGAGTCACACTAATGCCCGCTGCCATGCACATGGCTTCACGATCAAACTCCCCGGCCCGGGTCCCACTCAGGCTCCGCCGGGGGGGTTTTGCAGCTGCAGGGCCACATCCACCAGCTGGTCCTACTACGTCCTCACTGGGTGCTGGTGTGTGGCACGGGGGGTGTGGGGGCCTGTCCAGGTAGAAAAGGACCTGCGGGGCTGGGGCGACCAGGGGTGGGGGACACGGCACGTCCATGTACACCAGTGGCCGGGTGCTCACCTCCCGCATGTTGCCCACCGAGGTGCTCTTATTGTTCCCGGTGAACTGGTGGTGGGGCCGAAAGGACGTCAAGGGGTTCCTGGCACTGAAGAGGTCAGAGGGCTCCCATGCTCGCTCCAGCTCCAGCTCAGCGTAGAGCAGCGGGAAGGCAGATGAGCTTTTGGAGTGAGGCAGGAAGGTGGGGGATGCTTCTGGCTTGGAGCGCTCCAGCTCGGTAGCAAACGTCACCTCCACGGCAGAGCCACAGCGGCGGCTGTCCAGGGTGGGCTCGGAGGTGTGGACCCCGTTGGCATGGTAGGGACCCCGGCTGCCGTAGGCCAGGCGCAGCTCCTCCACCTGCACAGGGGCAGAGGGTGGGTGGGTACCCAGACCCCTGGCTGGGGAGAGGGGCAAAGGAGCCAGCAGCAAGTACCCAGAGCCCAGCTGAGCTCCACCAGCTGTGTTGCCAAGACCCTCTCAGCCCTAGTGCTACCTCTCATGGACACCAAGGGGCATACCTGCTTGGAGACGTCTGTCAGGAGGTCCGGGGAGGAGCGGCACTGCCTCTCATCGTAGTGGGATGCATAGTGCTTTCTGCAGGGCCAAGAGCATGGGTGGGTGTGCGGCCAGGAGGATCCCATTGCCCACAACCACCCAGGCATTGCCCCCCACACACCCCAGTACCTCTCAAAGGGAAGGCTCTTCATCTTTGCCTTCCTTCCATGCTCCAGCAGCTGCCTCTGTGTCCTCCCACTGCAGCAATGGGGAAAAGGCATGAAGACCACTGTCAGCCCCAGCCCTGGGCACACCCACATCCCAGGGGAGGAGAAGGGATGCAGCAGGACCCAAGCAGTGATCTCTCTGGGAAAAGCAGCTGTCAAGCATCATCCCTTGCATCAAGCCGGGTCCAACATAAAGGCGGGGGGGGTGGGGGGGTGGGCTCAGAGCCCTCCTCACACCCTCCCTGATCCCAGCAGTTTGGTTTTGCCCCAGCACTTTACCTGTAGCGGAAACTGGAGCCTTTGCTGCACAGAAGGGCTTTGGGCTTTGACTTGGGCTCTTCAGACAGCCTGAAGAAGGCATGGTACTCCACACATGTCTTCCAGAAAGCCTTGCAGGCATCGCGGCTCGCCATGGTGAACTCCAGCGTGTCCTTGCACAGCGCCTGTGAAGCCAGAGACAGAGTGTCAGGGCCATGGTGTTGGGCTCTGCTGTTTGCCCTCCTGACCCCCCCCAAAAACATCACACTGGGTTGCCAGTGACTCTGGGCTGTGCAGTGTCATCCTGCTGGGGACATGGGGTTGGCACATGCCACGCTCGAGGTAGCAGTGGGGGAAGGAGAATCACCCATGAGTGACAGAAACGGATTTTTAGTCAGAATCGGGGACTTTGTGTGACTGATCCTCGGTCCACAGTTACCTACTGCTGAGCCTGGCAGCTGCCTGCAGTGCGGTACTTACAGAGAGGTTTGCATGGAGCTTGATGAGAAAATGCTTCCTCTTGAAACTCAGCTTGCGAATTTTGGACCAGTTGAATGTGTTGATCTTTGTATTTCCCTGGAAGGACAGACACAGCAGTTAAGCCATGCCTGGGCAATTCAGAATAGCCCAAGTATGATGGGCCAGATCCTGAGCTTGCAGGACACTGCATGAGACCCCAACACAGCTCTCAGTGCTGCTGGGGTCTGAGGAAGGGGAGCCAGGATTTGCTGGTTGACCCTCTTCTCCATCAGCTGGTCCCAAAAATGGGAATTGAGATTCAGGGCTTAACTTTGCTGGCTGAAGCTATTTGTAAACTCCAGGATCTCAAGATAAACCTCATAGAGCTAAAGGCAGAACATGCCATCCATCCTAGCTCAAGAAGCAAATGAGTTAATGCAATATCAGGCCCCCAAAATAAAAAAGACCCTTCTCTCCTTTTCTGGGAAGCATAGCAGAGTCCATCTCACTCTCATGCCTTTAGACTCAGCTTAAGCAAGCCTGCAAGCACACCTTACCCTTCATTATCATTATGCATCAATTTGGAGGCAGCTGCACAACACTGGTGTCAGGGCAGGACCAGCTAAAATTGCGTTACCCGATGCTGTGGCATCAAGACCCTCTCAGATTTCTGGGAGAGCCCAGATTTTAATAGGTTCACAGATACTCTAATCATGCGTGAGGGGTGTTTATGGAGCCATAAATAATAAATAACCGGGTCTGGCAGTGCTAATTATGAACAGCATACCCATGGTTAAGGGCCTGTTGTTTTGGTGGGTTTTTTTTCTGCTCTGGCAAGATGTTCCCAGATTGAAATTGGGTGGTGTGGGAGGCAAGCACTGCTTCACGCCGGCTGCGGGGAAGTCTGTATTTACTCTGCAGCTACACCGTGATTACAGCGTTATGTAATTGCACAGACGTGAGGTGCCTATTTTTGATGGAAGATTATATGGTGAATACATGTGATGCAGCCATGCAACCTGTGGTGTTTACACGGGGGCGGGCACGGCGGCGCTCAGCCGGCACGGATGGAGGTGGTGGAGCTGAGCCCTGTAGCAATGCATAACCTCTGTGCCTTAGGCCTGCTGGGGTGCACTCTCTCTTGTAGGATTTGGGAGGGTTTGGAGCACATGGAGAGGAGAAAGGTCCCCCACCAACTAGAGGCGATGTCACAGGATCATAGAATGGTTGGGGTTGGAAGAGACCTCTGATCGCCTAGTCCAACCCACCTGCTAAAGCAGGTTCACACAGGAATGTGTCCAGGCAGGTTTGGAATATCTCCAGAGAAGGAGAGTCCACAACCTCTCTGGGCAGCCTGTTCCAGGGCTCTGGCACCCCCAAAGTAAATAAGTTTCTCCTCATATGCAGATGGAACCTGCTGCGCTTCAGTCTGTGCTTGTTGCCTCTCATCCTGTCATGGACACCACTGAAAAGACTCGGTCCTACCCTCTAGACACCCATCCTTGAGATATTTACAAGCATAAATAAGATCCCCGCTCAGCCTTTTCTCATAAGATGCTCCAGACCCCTCGTCATCTTTATAGCTCTGTCCCTGGGATAGGCCACCCATACTGAGCCCCGGGCTCACCCGCAGGACCAGCACCCCCATGTGCGCCACAGCCAGGTTGATCTGTGTCCCCTCGCCATCGCTGGCGGGGTGCGGGCGAATCCCATACATCTCCAGCTTCCTGGCCACATCCAGCAGCTGAACATCTGACTCAGACGGTGTCTTCCCACTGGAGAGACAAAGGCACCAGAAAGTGACAAGAGTGAGAAGGCAGCTGCTGAAATGGGCTGAAAAAAGAGCCATTTTGGATATGCACACACTGGCATCACACTGACCCTGCAGATGGCCCTGCCTGCTGATGGGGACAGCCCCCTCGGCAGGTGCCCGTTGGGTGCTTTGGGTATGCAACCGTGTGTGGAGCAGCCCTTACCTGTGTCTCCGGTGGTAGTGCATGATCTTGTTGTCCAGATACTCCTGGTTGGGAAGATACCTGTGGGTCGCCAGGTGCTGCTGGTCCATCTCCTCATGGAAGTCACCCAGCTCGGCTGTGGGGGATATGAGGAAAGTGTGGGCGATGCTGTGAGGGGTCACTGGCAAAGCCCAGTTGTCCCCCTACCCGGGGAAGGGGCACTGTGTCTGCAGGCTCTCGCCTGCCCTTACACTGCAGCAGGTGGGAGACGAGCAGCGCCGCGCTCTTGTCGCTGCAGGGCAGCCGCCCCAGTGCCAGGTCCTTCTTGATCTGGAGGGTGAAGAGGTACCTGTGGAGGGGGACAGGAGCTTACCCTGGTGGGAGATGGGCTCAGCAGAGAGACGGGTGCCAGGCTGAGGCACGAGGGCCCTGCTGCAGGGACCTGACTGGCCCCGCACCTCTCCCTGCACTTGCCTATGGGATGCAGGTTCATGAGGTCACGAGAGGAGCACACAACCTCTGCAGAATGCTGCATTTGGGCACTACCACAACCAGTGCATCCCTGCCACTGAAATGGCCATTAATGGGTTTCAGAGTTAACATTCCTTTATGCTTTGGCATGCATTTGCATCTCTACTGTTCTGCAGAAGCACTGTCTTAGTTCTATTCTTAGTTCCTGCTTGCAATGCTTTCTCTAAAACATAAGAGCTAACAATGCCATTTTTAAAAATAAAATTCAAGTGCTTCATTCAGAACACAGCTTGAGGCAGGAGCTAGACTGAGCAGAGTCAGACTCGATGCCCAACTGCTAAAGCATTTGGCAGTAAACAAATTTCAGCTTCTTAAGATGGCTGATCCTTCAAGTGGATTTTGTTCAAAAACAGAGGATCAAGAGAAGATACTCAGTTTTTGTTTTGTAAAGTACAGAGCTCTTCCAGTACTTAGGATAACCACTGCTCACAGACAGGTTCAGGTAGATGAAGATAAGGAATTAAACACATACATCACAGTTGTAAAAATACAGAACTGTGCAGTAAGAAAGTAACAGAACAAGTACGGTACCTTGTCAGCTCTTCTCTCAGATGGCCGGGGTCCACTGGGAAAAATTTCACCATAAATTTGAAAAGAACCTCCTTAGGATCTTAAAACACAACATCTTCATAAGTTTTCTTTTACATGTCTATTGAGAACATTTACAACTCTCTTCACACATGCTGTCTCCTTACAGAGTAAATTACTCTGGACCCTTACAAATCAGAGCTGGAAACTCTAAACATTAGGGACTCCAACCTGCTCTCAAAAACCAGCCTGCCCAGATCCCCAGTGTTACCAGTGGAAGCAAACATGGAGCTGGACAACGAAATAATACTAAAGAGAAAATGCCCCAGCAATTCTTTAAATTGCAAAGACCCCCTACCAGGACAGGGGGTTCCATGGGGTAGTGCCAGGGATGCTGGCCTGGAGCATGGCCAGAGCCCCAGTGTAATTACCATCAGCGGGGCTGTACATTTAACTCAGCCCTCCAATCACTTGGGATGCAACAGCTCCATAGGAGGCTGTTTGGACAAAGCTTTTTCACAGGATGAGGGAGAGCAAGTGGCCAAGACCAAGGCAGAGAGAGTGGAGGGAGCGAGGGAGGGAGGCAATTTTGTAAGCACTGACCGTCCCATGGCACCATGTGATGGCTCAGAGGCCCCTGGAGGAACAAGACCTTACAAGCGCAGGACAGAAGGGGCGTGGAAGAAGAAATTGGTGCCTGAAATAGTCCTGCTTCTGGTGCAGTCAGAAAGGGGAGGTTCTTTATCAGGCTTTCCTCTTACAAGAAAATTAATGCAAACACTGTACTGCAATCTCCCCGTGACAAATACTGAGGTTGTGGCCTCATGCTTTTGACCACCTCCTGGTCATCATGTATTTGGGGAAAAATATAATTTGGTTCACTGCAGGAGTGGAAGCAGTCATAGGCTGAAAGTGGCACAGCGTTAACATTGGCTGTGGCTGCATCAAGGGATGCTGAACCTGAATTCACAGCATGATTTGCAGCATCTCCAAGCCTGTGAGGCACAGGGCAAACCGTGCTCCACACAGAGTTCACACCACACAGACATCTGGGCTGCCAAGAGCTACGAAGGGGCAAGGAGGGTGAGCAGGGAGCGATGCTGCTGCCTTGCCGTCTCAAACACACACACACACACAGCCCCGCTGCTCTGCCAAGCTGGCAGGTTGTTAACAGCTCCAGCCTAAACTGGTGCAGATACCAGATTGCAAAGGCAGCAGTGTTTCTACAGGATTTTATATGGACTGGGGTGTCTTTGCAAATAGTTCTGTCCAGCCTCATGCTACAAAACGAGCTCAAGCAAATGCTGGAAACCCAGCTCCCATTCCCAAGCAATAAAAGCTGCAGTAGTCTGCACTAGTCTGTCACTGGCAGTGATTTAGAATAATTTTATTCTTGAAATACTTACTTTTTACTTGCTTTGTTATGGGTTTTAGAGGCTCCAACCAGACCTGAAAAAAAGCAAGGAAGAACTGGGTAAATAAGCAGCACAAGTGACAGGGGGAATAAAAGCAGCATTATCATGCTAGAGTGCAACACAAAAATGTTGGCCAGCTCTGACAAGCAGTCCTGCTTATGGCTACAGATAAAACATCGCTATCACTGTGGCTTTGCCAAACAGCTTGTGGCTCCCCTCCTAACCCCTACTTTCAAGGGGTTTTTGGCATTGTGGCAAATCCTTCTGTGGCAATTTCCCATCTGGTAGTTCAGGGAGGTGCTAGCAAGCCCTCAGCCATGCAGGTGGTTGCTGTGAGGATGGGGTCACAGCACAGCAGGACAGCACGGTGCAGCACCAGGAGCCCACGCTGCAACCTGCACTCACGTGGTTCCCAGCCTGGCTGCAAAACTCCAGCCCGAAGTACTCCTTCTCCACAAGGTTGAGGTGGCTGCAGGCGAGGTTGAACAGCCCTTTCCCGCAGGATTTTTGCTAGCAAAAAGCACACCATAGAAACAGCAAGTTAGGCAATGCTGACAGCAACGGTGATGGGATTTTGGTGAGATGGGGAGAAGTTTTAGCTCCTTGCCTTCACCCTGAGAGGAACTGTGGGGTTTTCCTTGTTCCCAAAACCTTACTCAATAAATATTGCTGGTTTCAGCATGTGGGAAAGGACGAGTGCATTCTGCTTTCCCCTTGCCTCTGCTCTTGGAAATCAGATTCCTTCTCATCGCTTCTATCCTTTTTAGTAAACCGAAAAGGAAAGAAATCTTGCTTTTGACTGATCTTTTGCAACCATCACTGTCCAGGCAGCTTTATCTCTGGCAAACCAGTGAGTGATCCCTAGGATGAGCATCTGCCTGACCCAGGGATGGCCATGGCAAACGCGCTCTGTTAAGAGCAAAGGGGAGCACAACTCAAACCTGCACAGTCAGTCCATGTGCCCCAACAGCCGGGGACCGAATTGCTGGGGACAAACTATTATTATAGTTAATAGTAATTAACAGCAAGAGGACCCTGCAGAGATCCTGTGCTTTGGGCCCTAGGTCATCCATGCATTTTGGCAATATTAATTAAGTGGCACTACATGCTGGTAAAGGAGGCCAGGCTGTAGTTATTCCCAGTAAACAGAAACACTCAGAGGGTGTTTTGCTTGACTTGTTGCCGTGCTGTATGACACAGCTGGAGAACAACCCAGGGGGCCTCTGACTTTGGAAAATGCTCCAGAAAGCACCAGAAATGAACCTGGGAGTGACCCACCCCAGCAAAAACCCTGCTACTCCTTTACCAGCTTGTGAAAATCAGACCGAAAATGAGCGTGGGTTAGCACAAAAGCAAGCCAGAGCAGAGAGGTCAGGTTAGACAGCTGCTAAATTCTGGCATTTCGGGTGATGGAGCTGAAGGCAGGCTGCAGCTCCCCATGCCAGCGGCTGCTCCCAGCTGGAGCAGAGGGACCCCGGCTGCCGGCGGTGATGCACACTAATAACCACCTTTCACAGCTGCTTCTGGGATGAAATTGCTGGCTCCGTGCTGAAAGGCCGCTGAGAAGTGACAGCGTAATAACAGTATTTGCTCTGCAGCACTCCCGGTTCTCCTCAAAATTACTAGAGCACAAGAGTAATTAAAACAATTATAAACGTTGATTTCCAAGCTAGAATTTTCTAGCATGAAAGGCCTTGGCCTTTGTCAGGCAGCCAGGCAAGACAAGCATTTCTTACCAGGTTATTACCCACCACGACTGCTGGCAGTGACCCGCTCTCCTCCAAACTCAGCATTGCCCAGGGCAGTGGAGGCGAATGGCTCCTTCCCCGGGGAAAACCTGCTCACCGGGGAGACGCAGCCCTGTGATGCAGGGGTAGTTTAAAAACAGTGGCTTTCCCCTTGCAGAGCTGTGCTTGCACGTGCCCCATCCCAGGTTTGTGGGGTACCAAGGCCCCAGCCCACACTACTGCAAGCACCAGGCTGCGGTTGTGCTGGGGACAGCATCAGGCGAGAGCAGGGGATTGTGACAGAGGAGCACAGTGCAAGGCAGGAGCATGATGTGGGGCTGGGCACTCCACATCCAACCCTAAATGTGCCTTTGATGATGTCGCAGGGCCAAGTTAGCACCCACAGGCAGAAAGCCCCACGCAGAAGACGGTTGGAAGGAGATGCTGCACTCACCCCTCCTCTCCATGGTGGGAACAGCTGGGACTGTAAGCAAGGTAAGAAAGCAAGAGGGACATCCAGAGGGAGACAACAACCTGTGTGACATGCAGGGACACGCACACCCATCCCCAAAGGACAGCCTGACAGCGCTTGTGCTCCAACGGCACAGCCACATTTCTGCAGCATTCCCCATAGCACCGTCTGCTGCAGCTGGGTTTGTGGCTTTGGGGGCAGTGACAGTTCATGGTGTGATCTTTCCCCACTACCTCAGGCACTGGCCCCCAGCCACTGCCTTCCGTGTAGCTGACGTGCAATGCCATGCACCAAAAGCCACCAGTCCCAACACTCCCCATGCCCTTGCTGGACCAGCTTGCGTGCAGCCAGCTCTGCACCCCTCCTGTCCATGAATTCCCACCTTTATTCATCATAATGGGTGTGAGATCATGGGAGACTTTGTCCTTCCCTCAGCCCCAGCAAATAGTTCTTCTGGGCTTGTTTGCTTTGCCTTTTCTTTCTTTTTTTCCCTTCCTCCTCAATCTTGCCCTGTAGCCAATTCCACCAGCCCAGGCTTTGTCTGTCCAAGCTGCAAAGTGGTTCATCCTTGCTGTGATGCTCTCGAGGGCTCCCAAGGCTACCCAGACTCAGGGCTGTCTTGTTTAGACCCTTTCCAGAGATAAGAGCGACTCCACGGGCAAGAGCACATGCCAGGTCACAGCTCTAGGTATGTGGGGAGGAAGGATGAAGGGAGGCAGCTTTGTGATATCTCTTCTTTGAGACTTTTTAGAAGGGCATGTTATGACAGGACAAGGGGCAATGGTTTTGAACTAGAAGATGGGAGATTCAGGTTAGACATGAGTAAGAAATTTTGTACAATGAGGGTGGTGAAACACTGGCCCAGGTTGCCCAGAGAGGTGGTGGATGTCCTATCCCTGGAGACATCCCAGGCCAGGTTGGATAGGGTTCTGAGCAACCTGAGCTGGTGAAGATGTCCCTGCTTTTGGTAGGGGGTTTGACTAGATGAGCTTTGAAGGTCCCTTCCAACCCAAACTATTCAGTGATTCTATGATTCTCAGTGTGAGACAGCATCACAGGCGCACCTGTGGTCGGACACTGAGGCCAGGAATCCCAGTGTTCTCCCAGTACAAGATGTTGGGCTCACTGGCATGGCCAGTAGTGTCGCACAGAGGCCCCATCCGTGCCGTGGCTCAGCCCTGGGGAGCTCAGCGGGGAGGGTGCAAGGGGGGACATGCAGAGATGTGCCAGGCTCACCCCCCCCGCCCTGCATTCCCATGCAAAACCAGACCTTGCTGCTCGTGCCAGCAGCGGCCATCCCCACGTGAGGCAGGTATAGATACATACACCAAGCGCGAGACGCAGGGGGAATCAGGCCCAGGGTGTTTTCTCTCTTTTGTCTTTTTCCCTCCCATTATACTGAAGTATCGCACATTGAAAAGAGCTTTCCAAAGTCAGGAAAGGTTTAGGAAGAGTTGCTTGAAATATCTGCTCAAAACTTAGCCCAAAGCAGTCCTTTTGTAATGAAGTCGCTAATTCAGCTACTCATTTATAGTATCCATATAGCATATCAAATGCATGAAATGCCTAAAAGGGGTTTCCAATAGTGTTCCATGCTAAAAAAAGCAATGACCAGGAGTTCCTCTAATGGAAGCTATTTGCTGCAATAACATGTCATGCAGAACTATAGTGCTGTAAGTGTTTTGGGCAAATAAGAAAGCAGAGATGGAAAAAAAAAGCAGCAATATTGTACCAGCAGCATCTTTCAAATTGTCTCTCACTATGGCCTGATCTAATCAATAAGGAAAAAGAAATAAAATTACTAGTCTCATTTTTAAGCTGACTCTAGGTCTAGGATACACTAATTTAACTAAATCAAACAACTTCCATGCTGTGCCAAGTGATGGAATTGCTTCACAATCGTCTTTTGTGCAAAATTGCTGTAGCAAAGAAACCAAGCAGTATGTCTGAGATCAAGCAGTTCTCAGGCTGTGCTATAAATCAGAGGCAGGACTGTCTAAGAAATGCAGTAGAACTTGAAAAAACAAAAATTATACAGAACTCTCTGGTCCCATAGGAGACAGTAAACACCAGGACAGATCTCCTTGAATTAGCTAATTCAGTTTCCTACTGTGATTATCAAATCCTAACCAACAGTAAATGCTCAATCACACTTGTAAGAAGATGTGTTCTTAACACGGTCAAGATATATCTAGTTTCAGTTATCTGTATACATATATATATATATATATATATATCTCTAACACCACAGTTATTAACACTCAACATTTAAAACCTATTTCAGCAGTCAGTATTAAGAGCTATGATTGAGTAAATATGAGTTATTAATGACAGTGTGTTGTGGGATACTATCACGCAGAAAATAAGATTGAGTTTTTTCCTCTGCTATTCTCAAAACCACAGAGTTTTCTTTTCCAGTTGAATGTTCAGGAAGGGATGCACACAGATGTTTCTCACCAGGGGTGGTTTGGTTAAATATCCTATTTTTATTCTGTTCCCAGACTTTTCTTCCTTGATGAATGCTTATGCTGGCAGTCAGATAAACGACAGAAGAACTCAACACTTGTCAAGAACATCAGCTCATATTAGCCAATTTCCAAAAGACGACACCACATAAATAAAAGCCATTCCTCCTTTGTTATAAACAATGTTAATAAGAGAGGAGAGTGTTGATGCTGAAAGACACTTGGCAATTAGCATTGTAACCTCTTGTTTTGGAGTTGGGGTTCTTTTGCCTTTTTTTTTGTTTTGTTTCTTAAAAACTGAAAACTATAACCTATCAAGGACCGTGTAATCATTCAGAGCAGCAATTCCTTCAATAATTAGCACCAAAAAAACCCCCAAACCCTAAAACAACAAAACAACACACAAACCCACAATAAAACCCAATAAGAATATGATAGCCACTTACATCCACTACAAAGATCTTCTGGGAGTCATCCAGAAACTGGACTTTCAGGTGCAGCATCCTCGAGCATGTGGCTGAGCGTGCGGTGGGCACGGGAGTGCTAGCGATGTGCACAGTGTGCCGGGAAGGCAGCCCTGACTCCTCTTGCACACATAATTTCCCTCTCAGCCGGATGGAGAAGGCTGCAGTCGCAGATGTGGAGTGGAGGTTGGAGCGAAGGAACTGAATGCCTAAAAAGCAATTTAAAACAACAACAACACAAAAAACAACCAACAACACGATACGTCCCCTGGTTTAAATATCACCGCTGTATTAAAGAATATTTCCCTCCTGTGAATTATGGGTCTATTAATAGGGCGAAAGGCTGTGCAGCAGCTCTGCAAGAGTGGCACTAACGGGGCTGAGAAAAATATTGAGCTTTTTCAGCTGGTGGTGAGCAACGCGAGGGCAAAGAAAACCCACATTTTGGACCGCGGGGCTGGTGGGGAAGAGCTGAGTGACTCTGCCGCTGAAGTCGCCCAGCAGCTGGTGTTGCCCGTTCTCTGCTCTGGTTATGTGCACTTACAGAGCAGCTGTGCTCGCTCTGAGTGGCGGGCAGATAAGGTCCGGTCTGCTGAGCAGTTGAGTGCAGGCTGGCAGACAGGCTGAGGTACTTCACGGGACACTCGGAAGTGTTCCCAACTGAACTCGAAACCAGGTGGAAGTCCTTCCCGTGGAGATAGAGGAGGACCTGTTGCTCGTTCTCGGCTGGCACCCTGGTCTGGCAGCTTAGTGATGCCTCACAAACTTTTGAGACAACCTGGCTCTTGGTTCACACCTGAAAAGCCCCACATCTCCACCCACCAGCTCATCCTCCAAGTGCCAGAGCCAGTTGCCCACCCTCAAAATCCCCTGGGGTTCAGCCCAGGATGGGCTGGGTGGTGGGTGCTTGGGGCTGACACTCACCTGGCGTCCCTGCCCCGGCTACTGCAGGGCCATGATGAGCTGCCTCACCTCTCCAGCTGCTCTTGTCTAGCACAGCTTCCCCTCCCTGAGCATCTGGATGAAGGCAGCATTTGGGCAGGAGCCTCCACTTGCAGAAATAAACACACTGAGTAGTGCAAAAAGGCAGGTGCTGGACTGTCATAGCGAATCGTTACTGCTGCTGGAAAAAGTCACAACTACACATGTTCCTGTAGGACCCAGAACGATAAAAATGCATTTCAGCAAACCAAAAAAGCCACACTGAGTGCTGCGGAGATTATGCCCGTTTCTCCCTTTCCAGTTTCCACTGAAACATGCACTGTAAGTCACTCCAGGCCACTTGCTCCGGTCCCTCTTACACTTCCAAAATATTCCCGGGGATATCAGAACAGAGCCCGTCAGGGCATGCACATAGCTTGCCATCTGGAGTTTTTTAGTTACAGAAAAACTTGTTAGTCTTCTACTAACTGGGGTGAAAAAGCAGCATAAAAGTTAAGGCAAATCTGCTTTTCCATGTGAAAATACTCCACAAAGCAGCTGAGCTCATCTTCTGCCAATGGCCAGGAGGGGCTGGATGGACCCAGAGTGCAGGTGTTGCTGCCGAGGACCAAATCTCCAGAGCTGCCCTTGGCCCAGGGTCTGAGCTCTTTGTGTCACGGGAGAAGGGCAGCGTCACACACAAACCATCCGGAGGGGCTGAGTGCACTTTCTCTCTGCAGTTCTACATGTTTGCGCCGTCACATATCGGCGGAGGAGAGAGCAGCACTCTGGTGAGCAGCTCACACGTCGCAGGCACGGCTCTGCCACAGCTGCACCGGACCAGCAGGGAGGGTGTATGGGGATGCGATGGAAGAGCCCTCAAACCCCAGAAGAGACCAAACCTTGCTACAGGCTTTTCTGACGTGCTGGGGGCACCAACCCTGTGGTCCATGGATGTTATTAGAAGCTGAGCACCAGCCAGCTGGGTTGTGGGTGGAAGAAAAGGGTTTTTTTTCACTACTGTGGCATGGAGAAAGGGGACTGTTTGGGGTTTATCAGGGCCTCTAGCTACCCTATAGAGGCACTGATGCAGAGAACGTGAATCCAGCAGAGGCAAACAAGGTAAATGAGGACTTTTTCAGAGCAGGAAAGTAAGGGAAGGCCCGAAGAGATGTGACCTGGGGATTGTTGCTGAGATCAGGTGAGATCCACCAGATAAGACACCCATTTTACCCCCATCCATCTCCTTCCTTCTTCTGGAGGGGACTTCGGGGTCAGACAGAGCAGGACACATGAGGAGCACCAGCAATCCTGGCTCCAGGTCAGTGCTGATCTCCAGCCGGGCACGTGTGTCCTCCTTATCCACAGGGGCAGGGAATAATGTGAAAATGGTGCAAGAAAGCATGGAAAAGGTGAAGGGCGAACGCAGTTGTACCAGCAGGCAGAGAGGAGATACCGAGCAGCAGCAAGAACTGCTCCAGAGCTGTTTGCTCAGCCAGCTTGACCCTTGGATTTTTAATACTCTGGACCCTGCTGCCACAGAAGATGACATTATGAAGCAACATTTTTTCTCCAGTTTGTCCCAATCCTACCCAACAACATCCCACCATGGTGCCTCCTCATCCCACTAACATTCCCACCGAGAGCTGTACTTACGGCAAGGCAACATGACAAATATTATTCACTCGCTGAAAGCAACTCCACAAACACCTCAGTGCTCATCAGCACTAATAACTCGTCTGCAAAACAGGATGAGACCAACGGGAGGGGAGCAGCTTCTGTGCACAAACGCTGGCAGGAGCGAAGGTGAACACCCATAGCATTAGACTGTAGATTAAGACAAGTTTAAAGAAGAATTGCACTGTCTGGCGGTCTCCCACCAGGTGATTCCGGTGCAGCTGATGACACAGCTACATGCTCGCTGCATATTCAGCTGGTGAGGATTACGTGACAAACAGAGACAGAGGTTTTGGGAGAGGCCTGGCTGCTGTGCAGGCAGGTGTCCCAGCAGAACCAGCAGGCAGTACAGTCAGTACAACTTGCAGGCACGTGTGTGGGAGCAGAGCAGGACCCCGAGGTGGTGAGGAGCATCGCGGCGTTTCAGCTGCTGGATCCGGATGCAATAATAACAAAAGAAGAAATAAATTTAGCTGTGTTTAAGCACTAAGCCAAATTAAAAGTCAGTCGGGTTTATCTCATGTTTTGGGGTTTTTTGTTTGTTTGTTTAGGAGGTTTTTGGTGCTCAAGGAAGCAGAACTATATCAAATTTATTCTTGTGATTATGTTCTTCTTTCAGCTTCAGCAGCTGAGGTAAATGGCTCTTTATACCTACCTGTAATAACAGAGTAGGGAATCATAAACAACCTTGATTATGCACAAAAGTCTCCAAATACAATTGCAATTCCAGACACCCCATAGACAAACTAACTGTAAGTGCAAAACTTTCTTTAAAATCCTATTAATATATGCTCACATGGTCCTACCGAAGCCCTGAAATATAAATTTATTTCCATTTCTCTTCTGTTTCCAACCTGTGCAGAACCGTGCGCACATTGCAGAGCACAGCCCCATTGCCAGGGCAAACCAGATCCTTGCTTCCCGGCTCCCTCTCGTGGTGCTTGTGCCCAACGACGAATACAGGTAGCAATTCAGTTCGCAGGGGTGAGCTATTCAGCACAGTAATAAATAACACAATCTAGTGTTCACCGATGTATATGGTTGACTTTTCTTCCTTTTTCAGATTTATATGCTCTGTGAAACTATTACGAGACACTGAAGCAGCTTCCTGTAAGCAAATGCAAATGATAGCACAAGCTACAGAAGAAACCAAATAACAGCCTGACTCTGGTGTTATTGAGAACACATTATCTCATTTTTTTAATAAGCTAGTTGCGTTCTGTTGTTGGCACGGCTATATGAAAAGCACTCTGTGATGTTTAATTCAAACAGATCACTTCCAAGACACGAGAAAGCCATTTATCCAGAAAAAAGAAAGCTGCATGGTTGTATTGAGTCACAGGAGTGCTGATGCCTCTGGACTCAGGCACCTCCTGGCATTTGGTCATTTCCAGGTAGAGAGATGCACCTCACTACATCTATGTAGCAGTGCGAAGCACAGGACACGTATCTGCTGTCCTTAATTCATTCCAAGCACAAACTGTTCCTGCTCTGCTTGCACATCCCCACACTAACAAGCCGAAAGCAGCGTAAGCTCACCTGCAACCCCACAGTCCTGCCAAGAGGTCTCCATGTGCCCAGGATTTCTGTCCTCACCAGCACTGTCGGGAATTCAAACCAATCTACCCCCTCCCCAAGGCTCTCCATGAGCCACGTGCAGATATTTCCTAGGTTCTGCCTCAACGGGGAAATAAAGAATCACAGACCCCCATGTACCACACTGCAGAAATCTGACCTGACAGGTGGGCAGCGTCTGCTCTTCTGCTCACACAGCTCTGGCAACAGGGAGTTACAAGACTGGAGGCAGCAGCAGCTCTTCAGAAGCGAATTAAAGGCCAGGATGGTGAAAACCTTTGCTGAGCATCATCGGGAAGGGTCATACGGCCAAAGGCTTCATCTGAGGAAGCTGCCAAATTGAGTCCGTAATGCTGGGTGAAGAGATCAAATCCTAGCGGGAAGGATGGAGTTCTAAGGAACTGTATTGCTCATTTTCATGACCGATATGGCTTCCCTCTTGGCTCAAGACAACTAGCTCTGGTTGAGTAAGCCTTGATTACATCTAGGCAAAGAAATGCACGTGTTTTCCAAGTGCCTCCAGGCCAATGGATCAGACCCATCTCACCATATGGATCTTGATCCTGAGTTTCATTAAGTTTCCCTCCCAGGTAGACTTTCTTCCCCCACTCCCTTCTTTTCCTTTTATTCTTCCTCAAAAGACCCTTATCACACTTCAGTCCTACCAAAGCCTGTCAAATTCCAGGCATATAGCTCAAAGCAGAGCTAAAGTTGTGTCAGAGCCATTCTTCAGAGCAGGCAGTGGAGGACAGAGCAGCAACCACCTGAAGCTGGGAGCCTGGTACTTTTGTAGCCAAAGGTAACCCCTGTCTCACGGTTCCTCTTCCAGGGCCCTCTGGCAGATGGTGATAGCTATGAGATGACAGACGTGTTTCAAAGAACAGGCAACATTCCTACATCGTGACTGTCTTAAGGTTTCAGAAGTACCTTCATAAAACATTTCTAAATTATTAATATGGGCCTCAAAATGGGACAATTCAGATGGCCTGAGATATTGTGCTGACAATAGAGAAACAGCATAGCCAGCTGAAAAGAAAGGAACACACCTGGGTTCCAAAGTGCTTCTAACCACTGACACTGGACAGACCCCAAAGCTAAAAATCTTTCTTCTAACCTGTTAAAAATACACTTGCATTACTGAGGTTAGACATAGGACATTTGGCAAGTCTACACTAATTCCTGGAACAATGCATGGAAACCAATGCCAGGATCAGCAACGTGACACAGGGCTGTAAGTGACTTCAGGAGATGACACACGAGAACCCAGCGCACGGAGACAGGAACTATCCAGAGCACACACGCACCTTCCTCCAGCAGCGGTCATCCCGCGTCAGCTTTGAACATCTCCACCACCTGCACAGAACCGCTTGCTCCAGCACTTAGCCAAGCTCTGCGAGCAGCTCGCTCTCTTTTCCAACATAAATCAGCTTTGCTGAAAATTCAGTTTATCTCTGCTTGTTTTCCCCTAGCAGCCATGCTGTTGCTGATTACATGATCATTATTAATTTGCTTTTAAGAAAAAAGGTCTAAGGTTTAATAGAACAGTAGGATGAATCCCAAACTGATGATTAATCATCCTATCTACCAGTTCCCAAAAAGACAAGTAGCCCGTAAGGAATGTCACAAAAAGCAAATATATTTTCTCTTTTATGGGCTGACCAGATAATTTAAATCTGATGTCAAGGCAGATCTTCTAGGGATATAAAACTGGATGAACTAGTCAGCCTAGAGGCAGGAAAAAAACAAACAAAACCAAAAAACGTAGTGCCAGAAATTGCCCAGAAAACTGATCATTTGGTTTACTGAGTTACAGTGATTTATCAATTATACCTTTCAGTAAAAGCATAAGAAGTGTAAGTCTGAATCAGTTACATTTTAGTTTCAGAGATGTATGAAAGATACTAATGCTTTTAATAAATCTAATAAATTTTTAACTTTGTGTTTTAGGTTCTAGACCACTTATTTATTTACATGCAAGAAGTCCAATTTCAGAATTATTCTACAACGCTGGTGCATCTGATTCCAGGTAAGTCCAAGCCCCTCCCCATCTCTAACACAGCCTCCCACATCATGCCCTCAGGAGGCAAGTGCTACAATTACCATTTTTCTTCTGAGGCAGGAACAATTGAGGTCATCCAGTAACAGGCAGCATCCTGGTGTCTCAAATCCCACGCAAGCCTGATCACTAGAAAGATGATTTGGAGGAAGTAAGTCAGTGTTAAGAAAGCTGTCACAGCACACGCGGGCAGAACCAGCAAACACCGAGGAGCACAGATACAACACAAACCAACCGAATAGCAAAGCCTGCCTATGGGTGAACATTTTGCAGGTTCCTGCAACACCGGAGACTGTTCCCCACCAATTTTTGCAATTATTGCAATTACTGCTCCAGACTTTTTTGGGGGGACTTGAATGGAACCTCAGCTTCCAAAGCCAGAATCAAAGGCAAGTGAGTTGATTCCATACTACTTTGCTTCCACGGAGAACAAGACAGTTGCATCCCCTGTAATCTTGTAATGCCAACTGCATCACCACTGCCAGCCAAGCTATTGGAAGCTCAATGCTGCCCTCAGCAGAGCCAACAAACTACTACACGCAGGATCTGACCCCTGAATCGAGCACTGTTGCCGATTTACAGACGAAAGTCCGTCTCCGCTCCTCGCAGCTGTATTGACAAGCCAGAGATAAAAGTGGCTAATTAAAAAAAGTTGCATTATTTCACTTTCAGAGAGTGCAGAGCACAGGGCCATCTCCTGTGCTGGGGAGCTCACCCGCAGCTCCAGTAGCTCTGCAAACGCTTCCTCCTGCTGCCGAGCAAGCGAGCGGTGACTCACCAAACCGAAGCGCCTACCAGCAAACCAAGCTGCCCGGACTGCTGACTTTTCAGCAGAGATAACTCAAACAAGTCAACGTGTATTGTTTTAGAATCCATATCTCATTTTAATTAAGACTAGACACTTCCACCTAGCTTCAAACTGTAATCACAGCCAAGCCTATTAGGGCAGACAGCAGCGCACTGCTCGCACGAGGTGTGGCGGGCGGCTCTCCTCCACCCACGCAGGGACCTGTGTCTCCTGCACCTCCTGCCAGGGCTGTCCCCGCTGTGGGTTTGTGCCCAAGTGTAGCCGGCCAGGCTGCAAGGCCCGGATCTGCCCTCATTAGTGACTCATTTACGTGTCACCCGTGCTGGGCAGGGGAGAAGAATCCTCTGGTTTGTGGTTAGCTCCTGCCCTCCAAACACACTGGAAGACTTACCCGTCCTCTGGCTGCACAGGGGAAATGGGAACAGCAGAGCTTTCTGGAGGGCCTGTGCAGTTTTGCAGAAGAGCTGTTACACCAGAGAAAAAGCTGCCTATGAAACTCCATCTATACAGCCCCCCAAAACAGCCACCCCAGATTTAAAGCAATGTGATGCTGTCACACCTATCTTATGAAGAACATCACTCAACTACTCGGACAGTGTCAGCTGAGGTCACCCTCAGCACCAAGACTTTCGAAAGATAATGGCCTTAAACACAAATCTTGCGTATCTCCTTAAAACTACCAACCGAGTTGTGCAAAGTCACAGGCACTTACTGGCTGTACTTGCATTCACTTCCCAGGCTCTGAGAAGGAACAGGAAGCAACTCGCTGAGTTGCACCAAGTGCCACAAGGAATCAGGATTATTATTGCTCAATTACAACTTCTTTTAAACCGCATGAGAAATCAGACTCTGTGACCAACCCACTTGTCACCTCTTGGAGCAGACCGGTCCTAACGTGTTGGTTGCCTGTCAGAGCAGGGTGTGCTTCACCCCCATCCCCTTGGCAAGGTTAAAGGAAGCACACATTTCATCCAATAGCACTTGGAAGAATACTCTGCCCTTCTTCTCTGTCATTTTCCTCTCAAGACAGAAACTACTCCTCCACCACAGTGAAGGAAGTGTGAGCAGGAAGAAGAAACAGCATTGCAACCTACCTTCAAGATAAGATGAAGGCTGTTTTAGCCGGAGGAGGGGTGGTGAGCATGCTAGGTGGTTTTGCCTGTTGACACATCACTGAGGACTGCAAGTACTAAGGTAGCAAGTTTTTCTAAAGTTTAAATCACATTCTACATTAACACACGGTTTTAGTTACAAATGCAATATTAAAGGTCAGTACCACGACTGTAAGTGGTAAGGAAGATGCGCTTTTTGTTACAGGGCCCAGATGACAATCAGTGACTTGGCAAACCCAAGGCTTTTCCTGAGCATTTAATTGTTATCAAGTTGCTCTGGGCACTCTCCGCTGGAAGGTTTTCTAGAAAAATCTTCTGCTTCTCCTGAGGCAGAGCTCCAAGAGCACTCACTCTGCTAGAATGGTGGAAAGATGCCAGTTCTGGATTATTATGGTAGAGAGCAGCTACAGAAACACCGCAAGGTGCTGTCAGGACTCACAGCTGTGTTCACACACACAGCCTGTAGGAAAAATAAGAACATTGAAGACTTGGACAAGACAAACGCAGGTATTTCTTTTGAACAAAACTTATCACACTGGCCTGTGAGGAGGGGCACCACCACTGCTCTGATGTTACTGTGGTTAAAATAACCAGTACCTCAGGAAAATAAAATAAATAGCAGATTGTCACTTTAGCCCACTTTAGAAGAAACTGAACACAGACTACTCACCCCAGTTTGGTAATACAGGTATCTATTTTATTAAAAAAGTTACAAACAGGTGGACTGTAGGGTTGTCTTACAAAATGACAAGAATGAATTCTACTGGAAAAAACTTTTTACAAAGCATTATAGGTAATTGTTCCATTTTTGCACTTGTTATTCCAGATTTCACCTATCACTGATAAAGATACAGTACATTAGATACATGATGTTAGGTTACATTTTTATTTGTAGAGCCCTACTGCAGTGATTTGAACAACTCCTAAACAGATGCCATAGTAAAGACAATACATATTGCATTTATTATTAGCCTCTTACTCTAATAAGCAACTTCACATGCAATCTATTGAGGAAGCCTAAAATAACTTTTGGTCCCTTTTTCCCCCCACAGTGTGCTGAAGAAACCATCTCTCATTTTCCCAGTCCTGTCACTCTAAGCTAGTTCAAGTTTTTTAAGCTTTTTTTTCTTTTTCTTTTTTTTTGTTTTGTCTTTTTTTTTGTTGTTTTGTTTTGTTTTTTCGTGCTGAGGTCAATGAAAATGAACACTGATTTGATAACTACCCATAGGAATGAACCACTGATTCATATTAACCAACTTTTCCCCCCCCTTAGACAAAGGAAAACTAAGATCTTTTATGAATTACTTTTATTTCCTATTACTTCCTTACAACCTACGAAAAAGATCAACAACCACCACTTAAAAAGAAAAATCTACTTTGAATGCAAGGTTTGGTTTAATTCTGAGATTAAAGTGCAAACCTAAGTATTAGCCTCAGCCTGCTTATAAAGTTTGTACAAACAAGGCGGGGGGGGGGTGGAATTCAAGTAACCCCACAGGGAAGGAAAAAACTTAAAATAAAAATCAGGTGTTTCGCTACCCAAGCAGAAAACCTGGTGTCCTCTTCTTTTAAGGATTCAAATTCAACACTGAATATAGACTCAGAATCTTTATTTCTGCTAACACTGTAAAGTCAGCCTGCATTATTAACAATAAAACACATTAATGTTGAGATACTGTACCGGTGATCTTTTATTGTTTAGAATGCCATCATCCACAATACAATTCATAAGTTCGAAACTGCTTAACCTCATATATCCATCACTGCTTTTACTGGAGCTTTTCTCAAAGTTATTTAGCTATTACAGGGAAAGAATGTACAATTCTAGAAGCATGTTCAAATGACTAAAGCTGGGCTCCTAAAAACCTAGAACTTTGGTGCAGTAGGTGAGCTGCAGTTATTAAATTTCTGCAAAAAAAATTACACATTTTAAACCACTGCTAGAAAAATCTCTCATGTATGCAACATGTTAATAAAACTGAACAAAAAGATTTCATCTGTTCTTTGTACATTTTCATTCTGCTCTTTATACCTGTGTTATTGTTAAAATTTTCAAGTATTCAGAGAAAATGTCGATCAGGTAAACAATAAGGAAGGCAATGGCTGTTTAAAGCACACTTGCAGTTAGTATCACTGAAACCTGGTGCTTTTCCCCTTGTTACACCAACTTGTCTCTAATATTAAACTTGTTTATCGGGAAAAAAAATAACTAAAAAGCAATTTGTGACAGTGCAAGAAAAACTTTAACAAATATTGCTTTAAAATATTATTCAGAAAGACAAACATTAGGAAGTATAAAATGTAAAGTGATCTTATTTGCATTAGATTTACATGTGCAGAGGTCTACTAGATGTCTCTTAATGTGCCAGGCAAAGCTGAGCTGACTGACGAGGCATACAGCCCATTTTGAAGGATAAATTATCCCTTTTCAAGGCATAAAGAAGCTATTTGTAAACAAGCAAGTTTAGAAACTCAGTAGAAGGAAAAGTGTGCTGCCATTTTTCAATGCTACAATTGTAATTCTTGATTAAATGAGTTTAAGAAACCCATGATTGCAATAAAAGAAACATCAGCCGGAGACTTCACATCCCATTCCAAGTAATCCCTATTGCCAAATCAGACCAGTTACAAACCCAATATCACAGCTGCATTTGCCAAGAAAAGGGATACTACATCCATACAACAGAGGTGCCTTCAGTATCTTTTCATGACACTGTCACACGTAAACAAAAAGTCTCAAAGAATGTCCAAGTACATTGTAGGAGAAAACTTTGCAAACAGAAATAAGCACTGATGCGAGGTAATATACAGAAGTAACCATTTGTTTAAGGCTCAATTTATTCTCCATTAAAACTCTCTTCTTTTAAAAGGCATTGAGTAGGTAATACTGAGTTTAAGTATTTAATAAATACAAGTTCAGAAATTGATTAAAGAAATCAATTAAAATATTAAAAATGAACTCTTGCATATTAGCCATTATATGAACTTAGAAAGCTATAAAAGGACTGATAGATAAAGAACAGATTTTTAAACTTATGGTAAACATGCTAAGCATTCTGATTAAGGTGTGTGGATCCTGGAGGCCACCAACCTTATGCACTTAGATGTATGGCAATGTGCTGTAATAGAGACAGGTTTACCAAGGCTCAGCTCTGCAACCTGGGCTGAAAGTTCTCCAAAGCAGCATCTGTGCACGTTTCCTCTGAGTTTTATCTGCAATTCAAACAAAATAACTAATGAAAGCCATGTTCAACACACATTCAAAGCGAACTCAGCTTCTCCCATAGCATGGAACAGCTGGTTTTCCATAGTGAGCTCCAAAGCCCCACTCCAAAGCAGCATTGTTGAAGTTGTTCTCCTCTAATTCTGGTGATACAAGAGGTAAGCAGGTAACAACTTATTGCTATGAACTTTGTAACACCTGCCCCCGTGGGATATCGAATTGCTTCTGAAGATATGAAATACTTAGAGACACATACACTAGGCTTTGCATTGGTGGTGAGCAGGCACTATAGCACCCACTAACACGAAGCGATGGCCTTTTGCACAAGTTCTGGGAACAGGCAGGTGAGCCAAGTAATTCAGTTCTGATATCTGAGTTCTCAGCATCCAGATCCTCTAAGTTACTACTAAAAAAACCCCTTAGCATTCATCAGATTTAGCCCAGCAGGGACAGAACTGTAAGCCTCTGTACTCAGTCAAGCACACAAATATAAGTAGTAACTAATGTGACAAACACATCCTGTGAAGCGCAAGCAAGTTATCTGAAATATGAAGATTTATGTGCAGATATATCCTAAAAACCTCTGTCGAAGCTCAGCCTGTAGAAGTCTGTCCTTCATACACATATGCTTGCACTTCATTGAAGCTTGACACTTGGCCTTTCAGGGATTTTGATGAGTCTTCTCAATTCTTGAAGTAACTCCTTCATAGGAGTCAGGTCCTTACATTACCTACTGCACCATTTCTTTTCAGCTGTTGATTTGCTCTCAATTAACAGTTTGTCACTACAGAGTGCTCCAACAGCCAGGGTTTCCCTTCTTGCCTAACGAGTCACCCCCAACATTTGGGAGCAGTACTCCTGTACTGACAAGAGCCAATAGCCAGGTTTTGCTTGCCTGTTTGTTTCCCAGCTAACGGTAGTTCTCACCCAGCCTGGTGAGCATATATCCCACCACACAGCATTTTAAACGGGATGCGTTCCTGCCCTGTCCAAACAGCAAACAACTTTTAACAGGGATGGATCAGACCCACTTAAGAGGTGTTTTGTTTTTGATTAGAGCACAGAAAAGGCAAACCATTTACAGTGCAGCTCCTCATCCTGCACAAGCTGGATGGATCCCAAAACTTCACCTAAATCCAGCATCCAGTGCTGTGGCCAGCAAAGAATTGCTGGGGACAGTAAGAACAGAGAAAGCAAGTCATGGTATTTTCCTCCACGTTTTTTCAGTGTCCTTGTACTTGCAGGCTACGGACCTCTTGATTCAGATTTGTAGTCTTTCCATTTAACTTGTGCTTAGTTACTACAATTAGCACCATATAGTACCTTATCTGGTTTTGCCTGCCCATGAAATTTCTATAGCACTCTCTAACTCTATTCTCTTCTGTGAGTAGGCAGGAAAGAGGGGGGTGTTAAACAATCTAGTGTGATAAATTTCGTTGTGTTGCATAGCCACACAGACCAGAAGACAACATACTTTCAGTTTTTATCCCTAAAGCAGAGTACGCTTCCTTCAAAGTGTGCTTATACCAGTCGTTCGTGAATGAAGGGGATAGAAATCACTAATCAGCATGGGCCTTTTGCCCCAATAGTAAGGTGTTCCCACTGTGATTAGTACATCTGCAGAAAATCTTTAACACACCAGCAATGTAACAGGTGCCATATTTTAAAGAAGATTTAAAATACAAACCACTGTCATGTTGAGAATTCAAGAGAAATACTAGAGTGAGGAACAGAGAGCAGTTACGGGAAATCTTGCATCCCTGAATGCAATAATGAGGTGACAGGAGCTCACTGCAGAAGCAGGAAAGGGAAGGGGGGGAAACAGGATGCAAGAACAACGCACATTTTTAAAAGGAACTATGGGGTATCCTGGTTATGTAGTTATGTTCCATCCTTCATTTCACCCAAGGTGGCTGACTGGAACAGTAATTTAAGCAAGTGCTGCTAAAACATGTCATGAAAGACCCAACACAACATCATACTTGACAGATAGGTTGAGGTGTCAGTACCAAAAAAGAGGTAAGTGGTACTTGTTAGTTAAAACTGGCACTGAAACAGCCTTAGATAAAACCAGGTCCAGCATATCATATACCTCCCCCATGGGTTTCTTCATCAGAACTGTAGAGACACAAACTGCTCTACCTAATTCATTCTGAACCAACTAACCTAAAGACTCCTGCTGGACATGGACTGGTCACAGAACTCAGAGATGGTGAAGATCATGCCAGGACAGAGCTATAGTTTAAGCTCACTTCCTACACGCAACTTTTCAGACAGTTGGTTCCACTTCCTCAGTTTCACTTTACCTGGGTGGGGTCACTGCTAAAGCAGATATTTGAGAAGCAGCAATTGTTCCTGGATCACAGATAAGCAGAAGAATTACAAAGCTGGTTAAAGCTATCACAGGAGACCATCAGCAGGTCTCCTACACTAGAGCACATCAGACAGAAATTATCAAGCAGTAAAGGCTTATCATAACATTAATGAGAACCTAAACCTACTCAATCAAAGAACAAGAATAAAATGGGAGCAAGGAAGAAGAAAAGATCCCAAAAGTGTGAGGCTGAAATGAAAGATATGGAGGACGAAGGCTGTGAAGAGCAAGAACCAAAAATAAGATGAGATGTTCCAGACATGGTGAGACCTGGGCTGAACAGGAAGCTGCTTACGAAGGAAAGTTTGGCACAGATGATGAGACTGCACTGTGCAGAAGCAGCATCTCCTAGAAGCAAGGAAGTATTTTGCTGCTAGAAGCTTGATGTGACACTATGAGCTAGGTAGAATGAAGGAGATGAAATCTATATTACCTCAATTTCACCTTTAAGATTAAACTTGATATTTAATGCTAAATCCAGAAGCAGACAGGTTACAAAAAAGGCTCCCTTAGAAATACCCCCTTCCGAATGTATACATTTTATGGATAGAAGGCCTGATTTTGTCAGAGTGGAAAACAGCAACCTGCACAAGATGAACCACTAGTAACCCAGGGGACAGCCACAAGCTTTGGCATGATACCTCAAGTCCACGTTCTTGTTTGTGAAGCTGCCTTAGAAACAGCTGAAACATTACATTGCTACACTATATAATTCAAGCTATTAACCCTGCATTGTTCCATTAAAAAAGCAGTAATTCCTTTGGTCTGCTCCTTCCTACAATCTTAAAAGGCTCTGCATGTGTTAGGGATTAGTGTATGAGGAAGGACTTTGTGTATTTTTCTCTGCTCCAATACAAGCAGTTTGCTCACCTTTCAGCAAGCACACACCTCTTACATGGTGACAACCACCTTTCCTTATTTCACAGAACTGGAGATGAAAACATTGTGTATTATCTTCAGTATGACAGTGCTAGGGTCATGAGTATCCACAATTTTACATTCACAAAGCACTTGATAACAATATCAAAGACAAGCTTTGAGACTTCACTCTCTGACCTTGCACTCAAGATTAAAGAGGTAACATGGTCCAAAGCTTCCGGTAATAACCTATTTTCCCTCTAGTCACTCAGACACAAAAAGCTCCTTTGACTCGAGCAAGAGCTACTAATGTGGCAGTTGGAGCCAAAGCCTCAATCAGTGCAGCTCTCAAGAGTTCCTTCCCCCAAATTTCCATGTCCTCCCTCATCCCTGCACTTGCCCTCCGAGATCACATCGAGCTGTTCGCCAAGAGAGGTCCAACAAACAACTGAAGGTCTGACGGACCAGCTGCCTGCACACAGAGCATACATAGAGGAGCCCTTGTCTTGGATTCAAGCCGATGGTAAAACCAGACCTGCAACGGCTACAGGCAAAAACAAGAGCAGAGGGGTCCAGAACCGCCTTGCACAGGAATGACAGCGCTGCTGCGCGAAAGGGAGGAGCAGATGCATTTACACCATCAGGTGAAAAAGGTACTGACAACAACCACCAAGCGTGCAAAGGGCCAAGAGCAGCTATCCTTGCGGAAAAAAATAAAAACCAAAGCAATGCCCAAGACAGGGGAAGGTTTATAGATGCCCCTCTGAACATTCCACTCTTGCCACACCTCTGATGAGTCACAGGGAGAGGAAAGAGTTGGGCACTGGGATGTCATTTTATAGTGTGTTCTCTGGTCTGGAGATTTCACTTGAAAAGCACTTTGCACATGCCCTTGACTAGTACACAAGGGCTTCCAGCCACTCCTCACAACTCAGGGTGGTTCTCTTTTAAATTTCTTCCACTGAATCGTACTGGAAGTACATTCAGTTTCTGTACCATAGATTTTTTTTGTTCTGTTTTTAATATAAGCTCAAAGTCTTCTTAGCGAAACTATTAGGAAACTTGGTCACAATAATCCCATTGAACTCCAAGGTAATTCCCATTACTTGAAAATAATTCAGATAGCAACTACAACCAAAAATGAAACCCACTGCAACATCACAAAACATTATTAAGGATAATGCAATGTCATATATAGCAATGACACTCAAAACAGGTGCCGATGAGATAACCTGTCTCATAAAATTGCTGCAAGTAAATGTAGCGTTCCCTGACTAACCCTACTGAAGTAATGTGACAAATCCATTTGACTAGAGTAATCATGTGCAACCAAATGCACAAGTTTCTATCTCTTTTGGAGGAAGGCTACCTCCAGGTTAGACTCCTTAATTTCAGACTCCCTGTCACGCTTTATCTGCTTAATTAAACAGCACGATTATGCACCTCAGTTATGACTGCTCCACCAACCTGCTCTGTATGGCCATGATTGAGGTTTTTCTTAATTTCTCTCACTGGACGATGCAAGTTGTACAACACTGATCTTGTTTTTCAGGCAGGGAGGCATAGTTCATTTGCCTGACGATCTCCGCAAACAGTTCATCCACCATTGTTTTGCTCTTGGCTGATGTCTCCATGAAGGGACAGCCCCACTCCTGAGCCAGGGCTCTGCCTTCTGCAGATAAGACCTCCCTCTCCGACTCCAGATCCACTTTATTCCCCACTAGGATCAGGGGAACTTTCTCATATCTCTTCACCCGGACAATCTGGTCCCTCATCGGCTTGATGTCCTGATCAAACAATCCAATCGGTTAGTATGGGTAAATAATCACATGAAATTACTACATTACCACATTTTAATAACCCTCATATGCAACTGAACATTCAAAATACAACAGAAGCCTTCTTAAATTCATGCAGATCTAGAACTCAGAGGAAGTTCACTATTCATTTTTAACAACAGGGTTTTTTTTATTTGATATAAATGCATACACATTTTATAAAATGTATGCATATATACAAAGAGAAAGTGACTTCTGTATTCTAAGAGAGAGTTTTGCTTCAGCTAGAGAAAGACACAGCAGAGCTGCTTTGAAAGTTGATTGCAGTTTTCTGAAAAAAAAATTATCTGAAGTCGAATGACCTATACCATTACACAATCATTTAGGAAGCTTGTGTTTAGTTTACAGCTTGAGAAAGCTTGCAATTTAAATGAAGTCTTCTCACTTCTGGAATGCTTAGAATAATTCATTGTGAAGACATTTAATCACATGTAAGTAATCAAATTAGATGCTGTAAAGAGATTTTATTACCTAGAGATGCATTTATTCAAGTCTGAGCTAACACTGGGAGTTTACACTTGGAAGTCTGAGTCAGCCTCCTCTGCCCCCTGACTGTTTTCAGTTACTATCAGCACTACTAAGTTCTACAAATTCTTGCACAGTCTGAGACAAAGCAAATTAAGCATTTGAAGTTACCACTGTGTAAAAGAACTGCAGAGAGTTGTTTACACCTACAAGCTGCAGAGTAAACATGCTATGGACAGACAAAAATCATTAAATATTAACAGGATGGACTACTGACTGTATGTCCATTCCTTGGGTAATGGGGGCTTGCTGGTCCCCAAAATAAGTGAGAACAA
This sequence comes from Patagioenas fasciata, assembly GCF_037038585.1. Taxonomy (NCBI): domain Eukaryota; kingdom Metazoa; phylum Chordata; class Aves; order Columbiformes; family Columbidae; genus Patagioenas; species Patagioenas fasciata. Next base: position 20,557,421 of record NC_092530.1, read on the forward strand.
GGGGAGAGGCACCCCAATGTCATTGCTGTTGTTTTTCAAAGAAAGTACGTCTTCAGCTTGCACAAGGGCTATTTCGAGGCCTCTGCTCAGATAAAGCTTAGCCTTCAGTAGAAGCAAACATACTGCTTCAGTGGGGGCGTGCAAGGTTTTGCCAAGTAGCTGGAATACAACCAACTCAGCAACTGAAGCCAAAGTAGTTGCTGCAAATCCCTGCGCTGCATGCAGTGCTGCTAAATCCACTTATTCCCCATAAATAAAGCCTCATTCCTAGAGGCATCTTGGAGGAGTTACTGGCTAAGATATTTCCAATTTTTGGAGAGTTTTAATAGTAGAAATGAAATCCAGACCGACAAATTATCACATATGACTTGCTTTTTCTCTCCAGTACACCACCTTCTCTGTGAAAACATCGAGCTTATGCTGGACAGGAATATATCTGAGGGGAAGGGGCTGCAAAATAGCAGCTTACTTAACAAGTCACAACTGCAGAACAATAAGACTCTCTTCAAGACCAACTGAAGAAATAGGCCTTTCAAGAAGGGAGGGGGGATGGGGAAGGAAAAAAAAAAAAAGAGGAAGTCTCGGTTTTAATATCTAGTGATTTCTTCATAAAATGGGATTGCCAAAAGATTTCTAAGCGGGAAATGTGAGTGGGTCATTGTTTTCCAACACTGCATGGGATTTAACATGGTGGTACCTTAACAAGTACCAGCAAAGCAAGGAGCTTCCCCCTGGGCTGGTAAATGTGCCTTCGAGCAGGGCATTTTCCCTTTGGCCCCTTCAGAGATAGAGTGCTTACACTCACACATGGCTGACCCTAAACCTTCCTCCTCGGCCCAACGCCTTCCCCAGGACAGGAAGGGCTGTGAGGAGGGTCCAGCCGCCTCCCCGCCGGGTTACCTGGAAGGACTGCTGGTTGACCAGGCTGTAGACGAGGATGAAGCCTTGGCCGTTTTTGATGTAGAGATCGCGCATGGAGGCGAACTGTTCGGTCCCCGCCGTGTCCAGGATCTCCAGCACCGACGGGGACGAGTCCACCTCGATCTCCTTGCGGTAGAAGTCCTCGATGGTGGGGTCGTACTTCTCGATGAAGGTCCCGGTGACGAACTGCACCGTCAGGGCGGACTTCCCCACCCCCCCGCTGCCCAGCACCACCACCTTGTACTCCCGCATCGGGCCCCGCAGCCGCTCGCCGCTCCCCCGCCGGGCCCACCGCCGCCGCGGCCCGGGCCTAGGGCAGGCGGCAGCGCGGCCCTCGCATAGCCCCGGCCCGCCTGAGGAGAAGGGCGAGGCCCCGCTGCTCCCGCGCCGGCCTGAGAGGGAGAGACAGCCGTTAGGGCCCAGACAGCCCCGGCCCCGCCGCCGCCCGCCGCCCCGCTCCTTACCGCCGCGCCTCACTCCATCCCGCCGCGCCTCCGCCGCGGGAACCGCCCGGCAGCGGCCGCCCCCGCCCGGAAGGGTTACGCTGCGGCACCCGGAGGCGCGCCCCTCCCTGCCGCGCTCCCCGGTCCCTTCCGGCGCGGAGCTCCGGCCGGGCCCCGCCCCGCGGCGTGCTGCGTCACCGCCCTGCGCAGATGGGGGGACGGGTTTGAGTGAAGCACCGGCACGGCCTCGCCGTCTCCGGCATGGGGACGGCTTTTCGCGTGGCACCTGCCCGGCCGCGAACGGGACCCGCCCCAACATGGCGGCCGCGGCGCCGGGCGGGTCCCCGTGCTGCGCGGCCCCGCAGGGTATCCCCTCCCGCCAGCGCAGGCCGGTCGGGCCCGGTCCCGCCGCCGCCTGTGAGGCCGAGCTGCCCCCAGCGTTTAAATCATTCTTAGTCACAGCAGAAGTTCTATTTAAAAGGTGGTTTTCATCGAGGAGAGCGGTGGCCGACTCCTGCTCGGTGCTCATTAGAAGCTGATTTTGGGGCCCCGCCGGGGTGGCTGCTGGTGATACCGTAAAATCGGCAAAAACTCTTAAAACCACGGGTTTGGGATTTAAAAGTAGTATTTCTTAATCAGCGCCGGGGCCGGACCGGGGGTGTCCCTCCATACCTTCGCCACCCACCAGTTGCTCATACATAGTTTATATTGACAGAAGAATTACATATTCATTACAATTCTTAACAACCATTAACATATTCCACGTCTATTCTAACACAAGCTAAATGTTAAACAATGCTAAGTAACATTCGTATGTTTCTCAGTTACCTGTTTTAAAAGAACATGTCGTAAATCTTTGTCAATTTTAAGAACAGGGTATGATTACCCAGTGCAAATGTTCTATGGTTACGAAGTCTGCTTACACGAAGATTCTATGGTTACAGGGTTGGTTGCTACCTTAATATTCCTCTAAATTATGACTTCTATAATTCCTTAAAATACAGTCTAATAATCAGAAATACAGGTCGCTGGTGCGGGCGCCCGGGCGGTGGCACTGGCGGTCACCGGCGGGGACAGGGGACACGGTCACGGTGATTTACACGTCTGGAAGTGCGCTGGGGATAAAGCGGACCGATAAAAGATGTTCCCTCTACTTACAGGCTTTGTCCTGTCACGGCTGCAGCGAAAGGCACCAGATGTCGCAGCTCGGCTGCACGAAAAGCCTCCCAGAACCGGCACCAGCTCTCCCAATAAACCAGTGAGGTGGCTCCGGGGTGCTCGGTCACTCGGGCGGCTTCGTGACTCCAGCAGCAGGTGTCAGCAAGGGACCGGGCACAGCAGCCACCGGAGTTCTCTCCTGTGCGGCGGCTGCCGTGAGCCAGACGCATCCCCTAGCACCCCTATTACCCCAGTAGTTCCCCCATCAAGCAATTTTCCCCCGTTGTTAAAAGGAAGTAACTAGAAAAAAACCAAACAGCTGTTTTCTTTTGAAGAGAAGCTGCTAAATTAAAGTATGCTGGGATTAAGTTACAAAAGATTACCCATGATTAACCAATTGACACCATGTTTTCTAACCACCTGCAAAACAACGGGATATTTTTCGAGTTTTAGATCCTTCTGCGTGACAAGAGGGAGACAGAAGATTAAGTAATACAATGTTTAGAAGCAGAATGCTTAGCTTATATTTGACTAATAATTAATAAGTGTATCGTAAGTAAGAAACAAAACAATTATAACTAACTTCATACATTATTTCTTAGTACAGATGTATTGTATGTTAAAAAAAAATCCAAAAATTGTAACGAATATGTAATAATTGTGTGAATATAAGCAACACAAGAGCATCCAGTCGTTGGAGCACTTATGGAGAATAATTCCCCAGCGCTGTCAATAAAGAATGCCTACTTAACAGTATAATTGACTCCGCTGTCAAGTTTATTTCTCCGTTTCACTTTCTAAAATAAAAGTCCCCAGTCACTTCAGACCCACCCCGATTGTTTGCATGAAGCATTCCCACCCATAGGAGAAGCTGCCCCCTAGTACAACTAAGTTTGTTTCTGGGCACCAGGTTGCTGCTTCTGGTTCCGCTGCAGAATTTCAGCAGACACGTGTGAGACGCAGGATTTGTCCCTTTCCCCATGTGTCACCTGTTTGGTTGCAAGTCTGAGCCAGGCACCGCTGTCTGTCCACAATGTCCACCCCGCGCTGCCAGCGGGCCCTGGAGAGGTGTCTGGTCAAGGTTTAGCAGCACCTGAAGACGCAGGTAAGGCACTGTGAGGTGGCCCTGCTAGTGGCTACTTTTGCAAATAGCATTATTTTATTCACTTTATTGCCATAAAGAGAATATGTCCATTATGGGGAAAGTTCAGTGAGGACTTTTAGCCACCAGAACAAATCTTACGTAAGTTACACCAAATTTCAGTCACTCTTCTTCATTACGTGTAAGTAATAGCCACTCTCCTTCCTTTGCCATTGCCTCCCAGATTGTTTTGTCAAGTGAACTGCTGACATGAGGCAGATGTGCCTGGATGGAAGATGATATTCATGAGGCTGGTGAATCAGCTCAAAATTGTAAAAAGGTGAGCATTAAACCAGGCTGCCTCCCACTTCAACCCTATTATAAATCATGAGTAGTTCCAAAGTACCTAATGCACTCAAGGTCCTCAGGATAAAGGAAAGATGCAGTCTCTCACAGAGGAGCTTCCCGTCTAATTTTCACCATGACACAATCAGTGACAGTGACAAATGGGGAGGAGGGAGAAAGGGGGCAAGGGAGGATGAGGGTGACAATAATAAGATTACACGGTCACTTAGGTTCATTATGTGCATGTCCTTGTGGCACTGCTGGTCCATTATGTTTGTGATGGGTGAGGAATGACTAAGGAAGAATTGGGGCAAAGAGCACAGCCATGGGGCAAGCAAAAGAAAAAAACAAATACATTTTGATCCAGTTTAACTTCACCAGTGATGCCTCAGTCCTGGGCTGAGTGGACAGCCCAACCAGGTGGGTGTGGGATTGGAAACCTGGACTTTTTTTTCTTCTCCAGGTCCTTGGTGTATAATCAGCATTCCTTTGGATTCCTGGAGATTTATTTCCCAACTCACAGCACTTTATACTTGGCCTTAGATGTTGACAGCTGAAAAAAAATAGCCTGATCTCAAAGTGCACCAGACTCTTCATTACCCTTCAGGCGAGTTGTTCCCTTCATTAAACACTTTGCACAGCTACTTCACCACCTTGTAGGCTACTACATAGTTGGAGCCACAAAAATAGCTGGTGATGTAGAAGGTTTCGAAACTCCGGATGGGAATATCTGTTTCTGCCATAAATGGCCAAGCCCGGAGCTGGCCACGCAAGTCACCTCCTGCAATACGGCTGCTCCGCCACTCCCTCGCCTCTGAGATGCGGCACATCCTGGCTCAAAGTCCTGATTTAATGTCTGCTGCCACTTTCTCTCTGGCTCCTGCCAAGGAGAAAGGTGCAGGCCTCAGCACTGCCCCAGGAGGGTTTGCCCTCTCTCAGCAAAACAAACCTCCCAAATGAGCATCTCAGCAGGATTTGATTGCTGCCAGAGCAGCTCTGTGCTCTTGATGGACTCAGCTGCTCTATGCCATGCCTGCAGTCAGCAACAATAAAGCAGGGTCTTATTAAATTAACCTGCTAAGACACAGATCCTGCAGGGATTGTTCAGGAAACAGACAGATGGCACAAGCAAGAGCCAGGAATAACTGCAATCCCCAATGTGAGAGACAGATCCTGCCTGGTGCTGTGTCCAGCAGGGAGGTGGGAGGGAGGGCAGGCAGCACCCTGTTCTGCAGAGCCAGGCTGAGGAGGTGGCAGAGGAGCAGCCCCAAGCTCTGGAAGGACTGAGAAGTCTGGAGCAACCTAGTGTGGGACCGCACTACCTCCCCACCCTGGTGTGGATGCTGCCTGGCTGCTGCTGCTGCCTCTTGCAGGGTGTCCACGCTGTAATCATCAGCCAGCTCGCTGCTGTGACTCACTGTGTCTGCCCGAGCTATAAACCGGGTTTTTCCCACCAAGAAGCCCGCATCGGGCTGCAAGCAAAAGCAGCTGAGTAGATCCGCAGCAGGGATAGCCTGGATTTCACCTCTGGCTGGGCACATCATTTGCGTAAATACATGCAAAACCAGCTTAAAACCCAGTGTCATTTCTTCTCCGCCCCTTCCAGCAGTTTTGCTAATCCACTTATTGTGCTTTATGGTGTTCAGCCTGTAAGCTGCAGGGTAGGGAGTGACTCCTTGGGGCTCGTACGGCTGCCGGAGCACTGGGGGCTGCTCTCACATGCGGCTCTTTCAAGGAGGTCCTGTTGTACCAGTCACATAGACATAATGACAGCTTTCGATTTTGGCTCTGTCAGATGACAGTGAAATATGTCTTAGGGGTTGGATGTGTTCACCTGGCCCAGACTTCTAATTCTGGGCTGTTTCAGGCAGTACGGCCTGCAGAGATACTTTTCTTCTTCACCAGCTTTTCCTGCCAATGTAGAGATGACTCAGAGGCAAATTCTGAGGCCTTTTCTCAGAAATTTCTTATTTCTGTCATTTGTCAGCTTTTAGCCATTACTTTAGTAGCACCAAAAGGCATGCTGGCTCTTAAAATAGTTAAAGGACATTTTCCAAAGCAATTATTGATTCTGGGGTAGAAGTGGGACTCACAAAACAAGGAGGTTATTTGGATTTCTGGGAGGAGAAGCATCCCTCTTTGCTCCCCAGCCACGGTACCACATCACCAACTGCTTAGAAAACCTTGTCCCAGGAGATGGTTGTTGCTGATGAGCACGGGAAGATGCTGCTGCTACACCCTGCTGTGCTCCCCAGGCAAAGCTTGTGGCTGTGATTGCAGTTTCCGAGTCACCGGAGTGCCTGGGCAGCAATGAGTCCCTGCTCCGCACAAGGATGCTGGTGATGCAGTGAGAAAGCTGGTTTCACGGGTCGCTCCTCTTCCTATTTTCTCCAGAGATGGAGTTGTCTCCTCATTGCCCTTCACGGTCTGAGCTGATATAATCTGTTCTGCAGTGCCCAGGAATTGTCTCCAGCAGTCGCTCACCATATTCATGTTGGGCTTGCGCTGAGCCACAGCTTGATGGTTCCCAAAAAGCAGCCCGTCCTCCATGTGCACGACATGATGCCAGCACAGCACGTTCTCCTTGGGCTTCTGAGAATTCCCTCAAAGGTGATGGGACAGGCCTGTCCTCAGACTCATCCTTGTCAAATCACCAACACATGTGACAGCCTCTCCCTAGAAATATATATACATGCATATTATAAAGTTTTTAACCAACATTGTTGCAGAGTAAAACTGAAAATACAGCTCCTTAAGGCTCAAAAGCCAGACCTGTTGCTTTAAACCGCAGATGAAAATAAAGGAGGGGTGAAGGTAAATACACTGTCAAGATGTATTTTTAAGATTTGTGAAAATAAAGCAATTTTAAACTGATGTCTAACAGAAGAGTTCCCATTCACTTTAAAAATTTCATGGGTTTCCCCCTTTTTATTATATTCCTGCAGTATTTGCAATTCAAGTGCTACAGAAATGTGCAAACCTGTACATGAAATGTGCTAGCAAAATGAAGCAGCCAACAATTAATTAGAGTGAGAATCTCTGGTTTATTCCCATGGCAGAGAAAAAGAAAACATAAAATTCAGCCCAAACGGGGAATGGAGAAAATACTTTAATATGATGTTGATCTTAATAAGCAAAAACATTTCTTCTTTCTAATAAATTAGTTTTCACTTGACAATTTTCTCGTAGCAAGGTGACAAGTATTATCCCAAATTGTTAATTCCTCGGTGCAGACTCCAGCGCTGAGCTCATTAAAGCGTGCTGAATCCCCAGGCGGAGCTGCCAGGTTGTGCGATGACCTGAGACCATTACAACCACGGTGCGGTGTCATCCCCAGCCCTGGGACAAACAGTGTCACTGAGATGGCTGAGCACCTTGTCAATTCAGTGACATGGGGACATTTCTGCTGAAATACTGGTGCTTCTTTCCTGGGACAACCCGGTGCATCCCTCCTGGCTGGGATGGGATGCGCACACACACAAGTCAGGTCCTGGCAGAGCTCATGGCATGTGGAAGCTGTTTGCCAGGTAGGCAATGTCACTGTCACCAGCTGCTGGAGGGTGGCACATCCATGTGGCATGGCCTCACTCACCCATGGATGGCACTCGCTTTCCCACCCATTGCTTTTCCCCAGTACTGCTGAGGACACAGACACAGCACAGAATCACAGAATCACAAAATGGTTGGGGCTGGAACGGACCTCCAGAGATCATCTAGTCCAATCCACCTGCTAAAGCAGGTTCACCCAGAGCAAATCACACAGAAATGTGTCCAGCAATGTCACCGGAGAGTCCCCATGCCAGGCACACATCCTCAGACGTGGGTCTCATGAGGGTCGAGGCAGGTCAAAGGCTGAGGTGCTTCTGGAGGAGATCAACCTGAGGCTGGAGAAAAGGCTTTCCAGACAAGTGCGTCAGCAGAGCTGTGAGCAATGGCCAGCCAGGCAGCGCTTCTCCCCAGACTGCATTTACAACAAGCAAATAAAACTGTCTGCGATGCGAGAACACAGCGAGCTCATTACAAGACACTTTATCAGCCTTCTTGGCAAAGGAGGCTGATGGTGCAAAGCTGTGTGTCCTCCATGCCAGAGCCTGTCAGCTCCCCTGGAGATGACACCTGGCTGCTTGGATGCAATCCAGGCACCAGCGGGGTGAACAATATTCAAGAAACTTTTGGACAACTCGTGGGGTGAATTTTGGGGTTGTCATATGCAGGGGCAGGAGTTGGACTCGATGATCCTTGTGGGTCCCTTCCAACTCAGAACATTCTATGAGGGACTTCACAACACCCCAGGAAGGTGCAGCCTGGATAACATGTGGCATCTGTCACCATCACCCGAGGGAGCTGAACCAGCAGACTTCAGAGGCCGGCTGCTCCAGGAGCCCAGCACGGGAGCCACAGGGTTAAAGTGCTTGGCCGGGGAAGGTCCTTGGAGGAGAAAAACACTGAAACTGCTTAATTAGAGTATTCAAATTGGAGGAGGTTGCACCACAGTTAATTTCTCAACTTGAAAAAAACCCAGAATTAATATTTGCCAGCCAGCCAGGACCAGAAGCAGCGGGGGCTGTCAACAGCCTTGCTGGGGCTCCCTGTGCTGGGGAGGACTCCAGAGATCTCTGCCGGAATTGCCCGCAGTCTTTAGTATTTTCTTCTGCAGTTTAAGAATTTGCTCAAATTCATTTTGTGGATAAAAGCCGGTGATCCAAACCCCAACTATATCTCTGCCTTCAGCAGCAAGGGGCTGCTGGCTGGTTTGGTTTTGCAGAGCAACGCTTTGGTATTTCAAAGAATTTCCTAATTTGTGCAGTCTGGAGAGCATCAAACCCCTGGCTGGTGACAGCGAGCGTGGCTCTGACAGGGCCAAGACTCCACTGCCTCCTTCATCCATGGCTGTAGGTGTCTCGGCATCAGCAGCCCCGGCGAGCCCAGCGCGGCTGGTGCTGGGGAGAGGATGCTCTTTGCTCTGCCTGTGCCGTGGCAGAGCTGGAGGAAGGTCCGGTGTGGGGCTGTGGACCCAGGATACTGTGGGAAAAGTGCTGAGGCTCGTCCCTGGGCTTGTCCTCATCCGTGGGCTGGCAGCTCTCCTTGATCTGGTCCATCTGCCTCATCCCTTAGGCTTTTCTCATCTCCTGCTTTTTGCTTTTCTAATCTTTCCACCAATATTTAATCCCATGCCAAATTCTTCCCCATCCTCTTAAAATTCTGCAAGTATCTTTTTTTTTTCTTTATTTTTAGCTTGTCTGTGTAATTGCAAAGCATCTTGAATCCCTCTGTGTTTAATCTTCATACCTTGTACCATCACTATGTTCTGATCACTTAAACATAAGGTCTTCGTGTATTATGCCTGGTGACACAAATTTGTGCATGTTCCCTAGAAAGAAACTCATCCTCCATTAGCCAGTGCTTTGCAGTGAGTGAATAGGGATGGCACTGCAGGAGCAGAGGCAGCAGCTGAGGGTCCCCACCCTGTGCTACACCTCAGTGTGATGCTGGTGGCTGAGCTGAGCTGGGGTTTCTTTCCTGGCAAGATCCAGTTGCTCCTCAATGCCCGCGAGCAAAAGGCTCTGACATCCTCCATCAACGCTGCACCAGGTGAGGGCTGGCGTGCGGCTGGGCTGCTCGGCTCTGCGGGTCCCTGCTGCCCTCCCACTGGCCAGGCGGCTGCCACTGTCCCTGGTGTCACCAGCCAAGTCTGAGCATGATGGCAAACGGGAGAAAAAAGCCGCTTCCTCATGCACAGAAAGGTTGCGCCAAGAGCAGAGAAAACTGATCTCTGGCTGCTGAGCCTTTCTAGCACTTTGTGCTGCTGAAAGGAATAATCAAGCCCAGCCCTGGAGAAGACTAAGATGGAAAGGAAATAAAAGCTTTCCCCTTCAGGATGATTTCTGCCAGGGATTTGGGCCTTCCCTTGGGACCCCAGTGGGGGTTTTGGGAGAGGATTTGCTGGGGCTACTCTTGTTGCTGGGGCTGCTTCAGCAGCAGCTCCCATGAGGGATCCATGAGGATCCTGCAACACCACCAGCAGTTTGAAATCTGGATCTAACACTCCATTTTCTCAATGATTATCAGACAAAACACACACCAAAAAGGAGTCTGCAGTGGCTCCTCCTGCTCCCGGCAGCACAGCCTGAGCTGGCCCAGCCCCAGCTTCAGCTACTTGCAGTCCAGGGGACACACATTTTGGCAGGCAGCCCCTGGCCCCATCCTTGCCAAGCTACCCCACAGTGGTGGGCAGAGCTGTGGCACTGCTGGGCACCTGTGAGCAGGGGTACAGGGGGACAACCGTGTCCCCACGCTGGATCAGGGGAGTGGAGTTGTCACCCCAGCCCCAGGCGAGCACTGCTGGAAGGATGCTCCATCATTCGGTGTCCTGTAGAAGATGCAGGTCGATGAGGCTGGAGGTGGGGAGAGGCAGAGGAGGAGCGATGCAGCTCGGGCTGGAGCAGCTCTTCCCTCCCCGCTCCTGCCTGTGTGCTGCAGCCCTGAGCTAGGACCGCCGGGCTGGCTGGCTGGTAGTGGGCGTTCGTGACTCATTATCCCTGATCACCATCCGATGACACATTTACTGCCAGCAGGACGGGCCTCCTGCCAGCACAGCAGCCCCGGAGCCTGGCAGGAGGGTGTCTGGGCTCTGCCAGCAGCCATGCTGATAGAGACAGGCTGGGAGGTCCCCAGCTGCAGCCCTGGATGCACAACCCCATGTGTGTCCTGCTGGGTGGGTGATGGGGCAGACCAGGTCCCTCTGTCCTGGCTGCATGTGCCTCAATACTCAGGGTGCAAGCACAGGGCTGGTTGCAGGTGCTGGACCCATGCAGGCAGCACCTGGCAGGAACGGGCAGGTTGGGGAGCCAGCCCAGCATCCTCACCTCCCACAGCACCCACCCCGCTCGTCCCAGCATCCTGGCTCATGGTGCTGGGCCCACAATGACAAAATGCCTTTAAAACACTCTTTATTAAGCAAGAAATGTGACTCTGCTCCCCATGCCAAGCCCTAATACAGTGCAGACCTAAATAGAGCACTAATGCGAAAGCTTAAAGGATTTCCCATAATTGAGCGAAGCTGGCCGAGGGGCAAGAGCCTGGCGGGGGAACTGCAGCCCACCTCCCTCCCCAGCACGGGCCAGCCTCTGCCCAACACTGCTGGTCCAAATCCAGCTGCAGCTCCCACCCATGGACTGCGTGATGTGAGGAATTAAAAAGTCTCCCAAGACCTCATCCTGCCCAGCCTAGAGCCCCAATTCACGCTTGTTACCCTGTCCAAAATCCCCTTGATTAATGCAATAGCAGAAGTTGGATTGCCATGTGTGAATTCCCGCCTCCCAAAGTCACCCCCATCTGGTGCAGGACCGGGCACACCCAGCTCCCAGAGCCCAAAGGATGCTCAGAGCAGGGGAGCTGCTGAGCCAGCACCCGCTCCCCCAGCACACCCCGACATCCAGGGCTGAGGAGGCCGCCAGCACCACATACCCCAGCAAATACACAGATTTATCTCTGCCTTACTCCTGCCTTGGTGCTGCTGTGCATCGGCTCTGAGAACAGCGCTGGTTTAGTGTGCTGTGTCCCATGTCTCCTCACCAGCGCGGCAGAGTGTGACCCTCAGGCAGGCCCACCTCGCAGGTGGCCGGTGGCATTGACCAAGGCTTGTGTTTCTGCAGGGGAAATCAAACAGTATTTTTCTTCAATGGGAGTTTTTCAGAGGCTTTGCAAAGTACCTGCGAGCACCTTTGTTTTGGCGCAGGCACATGCGCACTGAAACACCCCCCAGCACCCCTCCGCACCCAGATGTGATCGCTGGGAGCTGCTCCCAGAGCCCTTCCAAGCACTGCAGGTGTGGGGGCAAAACAGAGCACTGGTGGGGCTGCAGGGTGAGCAGGGACGCCAGCGGGGACACCAGCGGGGACACAGCCACAAAGCCCTCTGCCAGCTGCTGCGGTGAGTGAAGGACCTACAGGAGCTGCAGCAGAAACACCGCCATGGAGATCAGCTGAATTACGGTGGAGCAAAGCATTAAAGCAGAAGCGGCATCGATTACAAACACAGGCTTCGAGCGTGCGAGGGCTGCAGAGGGGAGGAAGGCAGCAGCTCCCTTGGGAAGGCGCAGATAACATTTACGAGCAAATAATTTACATGCACTGTGCAGCAAAGCAAAAATACCTCTGCGCAACCCAGCTGCAGCTCCAAAGAGATGAACAGTGCAGCAGCATCGGACCTGAGATCCTCGCTGCGGCAGCTGGCGCGGGTGTCGCAGTGCTGTCACCTCGGGGCTGGATTTACACCTGCTGATCCGGGGCAGTGGGAACAGCCAGGGAGAGGACAGAGCGAGCTGCTGCTAAACGGACTGGCATGGCAGAGCCTCCCTGAAAAAGACAAAATGAGGAGGAAAGGGTAAAGGCATTTGCAGCAAACATCTTCCAGCTGGCCCAAGCCTGTCCAGGACTCTGTCACAGCCGGCTTGCTGGACACTTGCTCCTCCAAGCCCATCCCCATGACCTTCAGGTCTTTCCACCTCTGTGCAGGTCCTCTTGCCTGCAGACATCCCAGAGAACTTCCAGGCCCTCCACAGGGATCATTTTTTTAGGATGTGCTGCCATTTTGGAGATGCACTGGAGGCAGGGTCACCCCTGGACTGGAAGGGGGACATTGGTCCGTAATCTGCAACAAGAGGAAACAGGCTGTTCCTCATGCTGCCCCACATGCTAACATGGCCCCTCCTGGGAAAGGTTAACCCGCTGCTAGTGTTGGAGAGGGTATTTTAGATCCAACTCATCAGGGATTAGCCAAACATTTATTTCTCCAGTCTCCTTTTTCTCATAATAAATAGATCTACTTAGCAACACTAAGTCCAGATTGAATAAAAACTGGCTTTGGACCACAGAGGCCCATCTGAATATGGAACAAGCCTCGAAAAGCAGATTTCCCCCCCCCCCATGTTTCCCACTCAAGCTTCAACAGATGAAGAGCTAAATGGAGATTCTTATTAAACTTGGCTTTCATGCACAAACGTGCCCCAGTGGAGAGGAAGATAAGCTAGGTGCTATAATCCAAACGACACATGCCATAAATACAGTATTCTGCATAGTTCACTCAGATTCTTTAATCCAACTTCACCTATGAAGCCGTTTGCAGCAGCTCCTCCTGTGGCTTCTGCAAAGGGGCCCCAGGTGAAATCCCACATCCCTGGCCCAGGGATGCTGTTCAGCCTTGAAACACAATTTAAAGTTTCTTCTTAACGGGCCACCCTTGAATTTCAGCATTAGTGCGGGACTCCCATCCCCACGTGAGACGCTTCTCCTGAGTGGAGCTGGTGTCTCCAAGCAGCCAAGGCTCAGCCCTTCCCACGGCTCCGAGGAAAGCATCCCCAGCAAGCCCCGGCCCCTTCCCGCAGAGAAAGCGAACCAGAGGAAAGGTGGCGATAAGAACTTGTGACTAACGATTCAGGAAGGATCCCATCCTTCCACAACATGCAATGCTTAGAAAACTTTCAGTTCTCCCTCCTTTTTTTGGCTTTAAAAACAATTCAGACCTTTAATTGTGCCATCAGATGAGGCAGGAGTCATTTATAGAAAAAAGCCCTAAGTGGCCTTGACACACAAATGGAGTCAATTAACCTACAAGTCAGGGAAAGAGGTTGATGAAAAAGGAGCAGTTATATAATTTGTTCTGGGCTTGTTCTGTCTTTTCTCAAAGTCAAGGGCTTGTCCTACTAAGGGCGATGGGGAAGAGCAGTGTCTGCAAAGCCTCTTGCCGCACCACTCCTGACGCCGAGCCGTGCTAGCGGACCTGCATCCCCCGAAATACTTCAATTTTAGAACTCCTAATCTCCCCCCCCGGGGTCAGATTCTCAAACTCTTTTGGGAAAACATCCGATGATCCCTCTTGTGCTGTGCTCCTCTCCTGCGTGTTGGCATCAAACCCCTCGTTGCACCATCTGGGCTCACCCTTGGTGTCCCCTGTGCGACGGCAGCCTGGGTGCCGAGGCCAGATCACCACGCAGATGTTGGCAGGGTTAAGTTACTCACATCTTCAGGGGCTTCCCAACGTCGTCTTTTGCTGCCCATGAGATGAGCGACGCTGCAGCCTGGCATGGCCACACTGCCCGTCCTACAAAAACCAGGCTCCCCATCTTCATGCCTCCAGCTGGACCCAGCATGTGTGGAGACCAGCCAGCACAAGCTAAAGCTTTCAGGGAGCAAGCGCTGATCTCAAGCCAGTTTAGGGGTAGAAGCCTCCTTTTACGGCAAAGCTGTTGGTGCGCAGGCAGTGACCGACGCAACATCGCTACCGAGCAATTTTCTTACCTCTAAATCTATCCAACATTAAAGAAAGGACAAATAAACTGAGCAAGAAGCAATTTTCTCTTGCAGAAGTCTAGACCAAGCTTAGCTGTGGTTGCTCTGGGCTGCGGTGAGAGGCGTCCCCAGCAAAGCAGCCCAGGGATAAGCTGGGCTTGGAGAGCTGGGGAATCCGGGCGCTGCCAAAGGAGCTTACTGGTGTATTACTGCAGCGGGAGGTTCAAAACGGTATCTGACACAAATGCTGAAAGAGAAAAATTAACACACACATCACTGTGCTACAAAAGCTGCAGGCCTTTGAACGATATTCAATTTATTCTTCATGGTTATCTGCAAATGCACAGCTCTGATCTCCTCTCTAATCACATCACAGACAGGGTCAGAAAGGAGGCATGGAAAATTACAAACCAAGCAAACCACAGCACGTGTGTCTCCGAAGGTCTAAGGCACAAGAGAGACCAAAAGGCAGCATCTGGAAAGTTTTACTTTTTATTTTTCTAAAATACAAATGTCTTTCTTGTGTTAGTAACTTTAATATGACAGGCCAAATGCATCCAGTAAAAAGGAAGCACTGGCTACAGAATTCAAAATACTGAAGGTACTTTCTGGAAAGAAATTTATTCTGTTGTTCTACACTTTAGATATAACATGGAATCAGATTCATTAGTTATTATTTTTTACATCAGAACCTTTAAAGATCAGGACTAATGAATTGGAACTTGAAAAGTTTTGAAAGTAAACTCCTATTAATGTGGAGATATGGATCCATAAAAAACATAACCAAGAATTTTATACACTTTATTAAAAGATCAAAAAATAAACAATAACAATATAGAAGTAACATACTAAAATGAGTCGCATTATGCACATTTCTAAAGCACATACAAGCACTACAGCAATATAACGTGGCAAAAAGAAAAATAAATTCAAAGCGTACACCCTGTTGGTAGCAGTTGAGGGAATGAACTATCGTGTTATGGAACTGAAATACTGCATTAGCCTACGCCTGTCTGGATCCAATGGTATTTGAATTTCTTACAATTCCACATGGCTAACTGTAATTGTTTGTATTTATTTCCTAAACTAAACCATTAAATTGATATCTAATGTTTCCCTTACTTTGTTTTACCAGAGATGCCTATGAAAAGAATGTGCTTCAAAAATCTACTTTACACAGTACAGTATATATGCTTTTAGATATTTAAATTAAAAATTAACAATTTAGGAGAACATTCTCTCTTTGATTTTAGTGATCGACTAAAATACAATTCTCTATTCATTTAAAAAAAAATAGTGATCTGTTGTCAGGTGATATAATAAGGAGTGTGGGGAGTGTCGGTTTGTGTTCATGATTCAAAATAAAAATACAATTAAAACAAAGTTAATTGAAAAGAAAAAAAACCCAAACGTAATCCGATCTAAGAATGGTCTTATCATCCCCTCATCTGCTAGGATACAAAAGCCATGGCAACAAAATCATTTGGCTTCCACCACTATCAAATAGCATCTGTGTACAGTAATAAAGAACTGGAACCTTGTAATTCGGTGTCAGGTAATTCTCTCTGTTGTGTGTTTGGAAAAAATAACTGAATTTTATTTAATAGTTGTGTTATTTTTGCATGTTTAAATATCTCATTTGAGAGCCATCTAGAGTTATTTTTCATGATAGAGGATGTCAGTAAAGATCACTAGCAAAGATTTTAGCCGTGTTGTCATGACCATGCTCAGAACCCAACAAAAAGAAGTTTGACCGGCTACAATTCATTTCACATAGTGCAAAGTATTTTCTCCCATAATCCTATAAATGAGAAAGAGCTTGATTACAAAAACTGATTAGGGCACAGGGAAGCCTTAATAGCACGGTGGCTAGAATTAACTGATCATTTTGTACTAAAATCCAGGTTATTGTCACACTCACAAAGACAGGGAGCATCTGATTTTTCCCAGTTTTTAAAGATACTGGGACTGCACGATTCAGCAAAGCACCTGCTTAAACAAACCCCGTGGTGCACCAAGGGCTGGCGGGGCACTTGCTGGCACCACAAGGAGATGGAACCCTGCGAGATGCCAGCAGTGGTGCCTGAAGGGCAGGTGGCGGTGACACTTCAGCTGCCAACCCCAGAACGGGCAGGAAAGGGAGACAGTGACACCAGGTGCCACCACCCACCGCTTCTGCTCTGGGGTGCAGCTGGGACCAGCCTTGCAAAATCAGTGATTTTTCCAAACTAAATCTGGGTCTTAGGTTTTGAAAAACAAAACGAGCAGCAAAAAACCAAAACACCACCGCAGTAACTTGTTCCAATCAAAAATAAATAGGTCAGCACAGGCACTTCAGCTTCTCCAAACTCGCTGGTACTGCTGAGCCCTGGCAGTGTCACCAGCGCTGTGGGGAGGGACATGAGAGGCTGGGGGACCACAGCTGTGCTCTCCTTTGATGGCAGCTCCATGGGGCTTGTTAACCCCAGTGAGAGGCACCACACTGCTGCCATCAGCCTCCACCTCCCTGCCACAGCCTCTGGCCCTCTCCAATGACCACCACAGCTGTCGCACAGCAGAAGAAATAAGCCTAAACCAACCCAACACCAACCCCATCCATCCACTGCTTGCCAGCCCCTTCCATTTTGCTACCTTGCCCCAAAAGCGTAAAACAAAATTTACAAAATCAGCAAGCTGTGACATTTCAAATTCCCTCTGGGATCTCAAACACTCGCTGCAGTGACAGTCACCTCCAACAGATAAACGCTTCCAGCTAGAAACAGGATTAGGTGCTATGAAAAATGTGTGTACGTTGCCATGGACCTCTGGGTCCTAATAGGATTCACCGAGAACACAACCTATCAGAAATGTGACCTAGGGCATGTTTGAAGATGTAGGCCGATTAAAAAAAGAAAGAAAAGCAATTCAAATCTTTGCTAGTGACCTTACTAATTAATTAAGCACTGTTTCCCATTTCTCCGTGCTGCAGGTTGGAGCTGACCTGTTCTCAGTCTGCTGTATAAGAAGCTATGGCAAACTACAAAGCTTTTACAACAGCAAAGCAACATCATGCTTTCAGATAAGTTTTATAGCAAAAAACTCCTCCTTTTCAAAGCCTTAGTAATACCTATCTCTTTTACAAACTTTTCCTGTATTATTACAGACTTTTTATATTCAAAATAAGTTCCAAGGATTTCTTTCGTGGACTATGTACATAAGTGCAAAAAAGGTGTGTCTCACACATTCGTACACTAACTGAATCAGTTTAACTGCAGCATATTTGTATCTTCAACACTGTTACGGGGTCATTCCACAATATTTTTTTTTCTTATGTACAGTTTTTGCTAATATAAATTAGTATTAAAATAGTTCTATGCTTAATTATTTAGCCCTGATCAAAATGTAACTGCGTGAGTGCTCGATTTCTGGAGAAAATTGCAGGCAGAGCTACAGTACTGAAACGGCTTAGTTCTGAATTCCCACCGTGTGAATAAATGTGAAATGAAAGCAAGACCGGTCGCTATGTCGTAAATACAGGCTGTTGTGTTTTCGGAATGAAAATACTGTGGAATAACCCTTGCCACACAACAATTTCTACAAGCTATAAAACCTGACTCTAAATCCATGTGTTGTAAACTTCTTGACTGAAAAAGTGACGTTAAAGACACAAATTCAGCGTTCACATGGGACTTTGGGATTTTAAAAATATTCAATCATATCTTTATCTGACAGTATCGAACTGTACCTTTAACAAGCTCATACTGTTACACATCACTTTTAATTTACATGTGAAAATTTCACAAATAATGTATACAAAGGTAGCCATGTTGTAGTTTTGTTGCCATAGCAACAACAACTTAATATAATTAGTTAACAATGAATCTATCATTGTAGGAGTTACAAAGTTAATTTGTTCTTAAACTGTAAACTATACAAACTAGTTATGGACTGTATTCTATACCTTACCATGCTTCAGTGTTGGCTTAGAATATAACTAAATGGGCTGAATACATGTATTAAAAACTTTCTCTAACTCTCCTTCAAAATTAAATTCATTAGTTACTAAAGATATCAAAAAAAGCAATAATGAAAACCTTAAAAACTAATGGTAGAGAAATGAAAATATATGACATGAATTAATGTGTTGTAGCCTAGGAACAATGCGTTGTAGCTATATTTACATTTGGATTAGGCTATCAACTTTTTTTTTTTAAAAGTTATTACAGTCTTTAACATACAGTATATACTCTAAGGCCTTCAACAGGCACATGGTAAAATCAGGTCAATATCAAACTAAATCCATTCAACAGGAATGGGAAATTAAGATTTTCCTCATAAATTTCACCTTTTGTTTGTTTTTCCTCCTCAGTTTTCATGTCTGTGAAATGTACAAGGGATAAACAAAACGAGGACTCCAGTTTCTCAATCCGTCTGTACCGCCCGTCCTCTCCCGTCCGGCCACATCCACCGGCCGCGTCCCCGTCTCCATCGTCACCTCCAGCGCGGGTCCGGTCCAGCCC
Source organism: Patagioenas fasciata (assembly GCF_037038585.1). Taxonomy (NCBI): domain Eukaryota; kingdom Metazoa; phylum Chordata; class Aves; order Columbiformes; family Columbidae; genus Patagioenas; species Patagioenas fasciata. The sequence goes on from NC_092530.1 coordinate 20,576,157, forward strand.
GGGCGGGATGCGGCAGGATCCCCCCGCGGGATCCTGGTGCGGTTGGGGACACTCCAAGTGCAGCGCGAGACGGATGGGGGTGGCAGAGAGCAAAAAACCAACCCAAAACAACCAAAAAAAGCAGCGCTTTGGGGTGCTGGGGAAGAGGCTGGCGTGGGCTGCCCAGGGGGGCAACGGTTTCCAGAACGTCGCGATGCAAAAATACAGTCAAAAAAACACATCGGCTAGAAATCTCCAACTAAAAACCACGGCTGATTGCGAAATCATGTTCCAAATTACTAAAACCACTGTATTTAACAAAAATAATCTTAATAGTTTTACGAATCCATTTTATTTTAAATCCCTCTTTTATTGTCTGCTTATGTTACAGTTTAGTAGTAGTACTTTTTATTGAAACTACTAACAACCTTTTTTTGTGAAAATGATCAATCTCAGCTTTCATTTTCCCTCTGCATGACCCGTTTTATCCAAGTTTCAGCATTTCTTGCATATTGTTTGCATAAGGCTGAGAGAAATGGACAAAGAGAAATAACTTTGGATAAATAAAAAATATAGGTTCATGGAAAGTCGGAAGCTTATAAAAATGTCACTAAAATTATATTGATTTAAACAAACTTACATACATCTCTTGTCAAATAAAGGATGATATTCATGCTTTTATGACATTTGTTTAGAGTCACTAACTAGCTTGGTGACTTTGTAATATTCTATTTAGGAAATTTATAGTCTGGCGACTGTTTTTTTTTTTCTTTCTTGAACAAAGAAAATTCGAGCAAGTCATTGCACAACTAGTTTAAATAGTGCTACCTCAAAATGGCATTTTTGCCAAGATTGTTTTGAATTTGGTGAAGTTTAGTGCTTCAAGCTTTTCTTTCCTTAAATGCATTTACAAATTAACTCTAAATTTGCCAGCAATATAAAAACTGTTGTGGCACCTAATATAACTACCCTGAACATCCCTCATTGGACCTCTTTAATAAAAAATAATCCTTAAATGCTTTGTATTTTTTCAGTGCTTTAAATGTGACATGAAAACAGCTGTATTCTAGGTTTACATTCTATGCACATCTATGCCAGATGTTTAAGTCGATAAATAAAATAGGAGGTTACATCAAAGTGTCAAGATATACAAAAATCCATTTAGCACTGAAAAAATTCCAACCTCCTTGAACTCATAAAGCCATACAAGCTTGAATGCATCCTTTCTGGCTTAAGAAGATCAGCTCTGTTCTTTGTTGAGGCACTGGCACAGGTTGTGCAAAACCCATTTTTTGATACACAAATAATTTCAAACAGGAAGTACTCAAATCCACTTTTTCCACTAACAACGTTATGGTTTTGGGAAACAGAAACTCAGTGGTGAAAAAAGAAAAACAGGTATGTGGTTGCCAATATAAATGAGAGTCACTGATTTCAGGCAACGCTGCTGCTTGTGAACACCGACGGCTGGGAAACATCTATGGATGCGACTGGGGGCTCATAAAGGAGGGTCTTGGGGCGGAGATGTTTTTTCGCCCTCTCTCAGGGTTTGGTTCAAAGCCTGCTGAAATGAATGGAGAGATCCTTCGGGCTCAAGGTCTTTTTAAGCTGGGCTCTACAAAGGTTCTTGTTACGAATGAGTTTCCACGGGCAGATGGTCAGAGCGTGCGCTGGGACACACCAGTTGTGCCCTAACATGCCCCTCCATCACTTCTCGTCCATGGAGAAACACATCTAGCAAACTATCTGTGCTCACACTAGAGGAGAGGGGGCAAGGAGAGCCTTGAACCAAGACAAGGGACTTGGAAAACTAAATACAATCTGGTTATCAAAATTTGGCACCCTACAGGAACACCGTGAGCTCGGGGCAGCCAGCTCTTCCAACACCAGGAGCTGGCCTCTTGCTCTCTTCTGTAACGCCAATGACATTGTAAAGCTATGACAGGGATGAATTTGGTTGTGTCCTCAACCAAGATGCATTCTGCAGCCAGGTTGTTCAGCAATGCAGCGTAATGACAGGCTGGGCTCTCCAGGGTGCACAGGCTGGAAATGGTTTTATTCGTGCGTATGAAAAGGAGGTATCGAGAACTAGCCCTTGTTGCGTGGCAAACATTACTCTTGATCAAGTAGAAGGTGCCAAAATATATCCACTGACCTACAGGAGCTCCGTGAAGATGAATGTTTATCTACGGTAGAAAGCTTATGCTGAGTTTCTCCTGCTGTGTCACTGCTATGTTTGCTTTAAAGGGCCAGAGATCACAGGGAAAAAAGAAATCATCCACTTCTGGAAAATGGTAATTAAATAATCAGTGCACACTGACAAAATTTCAAGAAGAGCCACATAATGTTTCAAGCCAAAATGTTTCAGCGTGCTTAGTGTGGACAAGCCCCCAGACATGGCGTTACCCAACTTGGGCTAAGTCACACTATGGGCCCCCTCTGGCTACCGGTGCCATTTGCTCCTCTCCAGCACAAGGAGACTTTGCCCAGCTGAAGCTGTCTCACTTTACCACCTTTCTTCTCTCTGTTTGACTGCACCATGAGAACAGCCAGAGACTGTGCGCCGTTTGCAGCTGAAAATGCACTTCAACGGCCAACAGAACTGCAGAAATCCCTTGACGCTTACTGCCGTCTGAGCAAAGCGTTCCTGCCCCTGACTGAGCCTGGGCTTTTGCGGTATTGTGGGTTTTTTTCCAAAAATTTCCAGAATTGAAAGAAATACCCTGAACTGGACTAAAATGATGGCTGTCCTTTCATAGCACACTATAGGAGATACTATCTGAAGGCAAATTTCAAATGATAAAAGGAGCATTTAACACAAGCAACTTTAGCTGACATTAACAGCAAAATCCAGCAAAGGGCAGAACATTCCTGTGTCGTGTTTTTCAAGCACATAATTCCTGTTTCCCACAATAACATTTTTAGTAAAAAACAAACAAAACCCCATAAAACCTACAGTATATGAAAACTTAAGACATAACAATAATGAAAAAATGGTATTGAGTATACTTGATAATGATGTACACTTTAAAATCAATAGACTATGATGTAAACAAAACAGTAAGATAACACTTTAAAAACAAGACAAACATTTATCCATCGATAGTATACAGTAAACCAACAGTCCGCTGTGCAGATGCACTTATCAGGATGGTAGTCATAAAATGATTAAGTGTGTTAAAGTAAGGTGTTATAAAAGTCTATTATAATTTTCTACTTGTATATCTCATATAACAGAGCGCTGTTTGTTAATTGTTTCTATAGTGCTTTTTTTTTTTTCCTTTTTTTTTTTCTTTTTTTTTTTTTTTTTTTGACATTCCCATTGATCAGTTTTTGGTTAACATGTAGGCTGCAACAGGCTTACTGTAGAGGTGGTAGAGAACGATAGAGGGAAGAGGGGATATATACAGAAAGGCCATGCGCAGCTTCCCACCAAGAAGTCCTGGTGCTCCATGATTTTACTGTTCAGAATTTCAACATAGTCTGCTGCAGGCAAAAGAAAAAACAAACAAACAAAGTGAGAAGTTCAAGAAATATCTATATCCCAATAAACGTCATTACAATAAGATAAATTTGAATCCTCACTGCGTTGGCCAAGAGGTTGACATTAGTATGTTGCAAAGAGAAAACACGGTATTCCCTTAATTTTCTGATGTAGGGTAAAATTGCTAATAACACATGTGGCATCCTGTTTAATCTGCACTTAGGGCTTTCCATTTCCAATGTGCTTCACACACACTGACAAGACAATTAGTGAATGAGGGAGGTGGGCAAAAATCAGTCATTTTTGAAACAGGACAGCAGGTGGAGTGACTAAGCAGAGGGTCAAAGAAATATCTGACCATGATGGTTAGCTCATGTTTCCTTTGGAGAGGGGCACAGATAGTCACTTTAAAATCTGATCCTAAAGGGGCCACGAGCCAAAGACAAAGCGGGTGCAGAGACAGAACACAGAGGCAGAAATCCTGCGCTCAGGGAACCCTCTTCTGGGAGCAAACTGCCTCTCTTGGGATATACTTGTGAAAATCCTCCCCTGAAGGACCCAAGACTTGTCTCCTGCAGAGCCATTAACAGCCTGGCTACCAGGACCTCATCAACCACGGAGGAAAAGAAAAACACCTGCCAGAGCAGCAAGGGTTTCAGTTACCCAAGTCCCACTCAGGGCATCTGTGGGAACTGTCCCTCAGGTCCCCCAAGGACCTTGTTGGGCAGAGCAACCGAGCACACGCACAATTTCACGTGCTTGAGCAGCAGCATGAAACCCTGTGTCCTCAAGAGATCTGCTGGCCTTAAGTTTATACGCAGACAGAGAGCGTAACAACCCTGGAACGGGATCAAAACACATGTGCTGCTACATGGAAATGGTCACCGGTCTGTGAGCACTGGGGACGCTGGGGGACAATGCTGCCCTTTTCTGCCAGTCTCCAGAGGTGGTTTATGTCCTGCGGTTGTGAGGTGTTAAGAGGACAAGCAGCAGAGCGGTGGCTCACACACGGGCTCACGCTGCCCTCATGAAGAACAGGCTTTGTGTCTGACCCAGACCCCTCCCATGCCGAGCAACCTGATCCCCAGGAAATCCCATCAAGTTCAATATGCTGACCTTCTTCCAAGCAAAGTTTTTCATGGTCCTTAACAGCAAGGCCAGTGCTTTTTTTGGACAGACTGTACTGTGCTCCCTACTTGCCAAATAAATATATTGCATGGAAGTTCCTTGCTTAGCCTTAATCAATAGCTATAAACAGTGTGAGTTTAGGCACGAGCACATGTAAGTAAAAAGAATTCAGAAAAAAATAAGTTTCCTGAAATAAATGCTGAAAACAATCTCAAAGAGGTCAAGATTGAGGCTCTTCCCATACAAATAATCTTCTTATCGGAAGGAACAGACTGTTTCAAATGTGTTCTGGAAACGGGTTAACATGTCAGGTGTCACGTCTGTCTGTTGTTTGGGAGAGCAGTACGCTGTGTAACCCGCATTTTCACTAACAGAGACAGCTCAGTGTTCACCCCTGGACTAACAGGGGTCCACGGTCACAGTCAGCGGGACATTTATACACACAGTAGTTTATTTAGGTGAGCAGAGATAAGGGCCACCACCAATATGAATAGCTTCTGTTCGTTGCTAAAGATGTAATTAGAGAATTGCTTGCCAAATTAATTTCAAGCATTTCAGTACTTGCCTGTCATACGTGACCAAAGGGAGAAACAGGTTGCATGTCTCTGTATGCTAAATGGCCTGTACTGGGAAAATCTAGTGACCTCATGTTAAATTGGCTGAACAGCTCTTTGCTCTCTTGGGGCACATAATACACTAATGAACTGACACCCTCAAGGGATTTTCTCTCATGAACATCAGCTAACATTCACAAATAAAAGCAAGAGAAAAATGACACTGCTGCTATAGCTGTGAAATAACACTCTAAGTCAAAGAAAAGGACAAACTCCTCCATCATTCCCACTGAGAGAAACCCAGCAGCCTAGGGAAGTCCAGGATCTGCAGGCAGGGTGAAGGATACGTTGTTTGTGGTGTTAATCCTGGTCTCAAACACATACAAGGACCTCTGAAGAAATCCACCACGAGCCAAGCCCCCACTGCAGCTGAACAGCAGATCTCTGCTCAGACTGCAGCAGCCTTGCAGATGCACAGCAGCTGACAACAACCCAATCCTGCTTACTCCAGAAAGGAAACAATGCCACTAACAGCAAGCGAGAAGTTGCATCTTTTCAGCTGACTCGCTACCAGAGCGGTCTTTGTCATCGATAGCGCAAATCCCTGAGGCATCTGCAGGCAGCTGGGAACCGTGCAGAGCAAGAGTAACCTGTAAACAGACCCAGGGGAACGCAAGAAGGGAGGCTATGCACATTGTAAACCACATTTTTTTAGACGCAAGGAAGCATTTGTTGTAAGCCAGAGGGTTGGTCTGTATCTGTGCTGAATTTCTTTTGAGCTGGCAGAGCATGAAGCCACTGGGGTGCTGCAGGCCTGGTCCCTCTGCCCAAGCCAGCCCCCCTTTTGAGGGACACAGTGCACTTGTACAAAGCAATCCGCTGTAAAGAGAAATACCGAAAATGAACTTACTGTTCTATTGGGAACTTCTACATCTGTGAAACAAACATGCTGCTACTCAGTTCATCTACTGATAACTGGGATATCTACAGAGAGAAAAAATAAAATAAAAAAAAAAAAAAGAAGAACACGACACATTAAAATATTGTCTTGAAATCAGGCTGCTCATTCTGTCTTCAGTATCAGTGTCTTATAAAACAGGAGCCATTCCCAAGAGGTCTTGTTTTGCCACACATGGAGTATGACATAGCTGCATCAATACTGATGCCTTGTGGAGTACATGGTGGTAGTACTGGGATTTTAACTCCATAGACTACAAGTAAGACAGAAATGCCCTGACACTATCTGGCTGAAACAGGACTCATACAGCCACAGAGCAACGCCGCACAGGAATTTCTGCTTTTTTTCTCCTGATCAATACGAGTATGAGTAAGACCTGCTCTACCTGAAAATAACAACAAAGCACAGAAAAAGACTAGCAATCCCTACTGGGAGCAGTAAAACTCTGCCTACGACTTATGCAGGCAAAACTTCTACTGAAAGCCTCATGACCTCATACTACATAAGACCAGAGGATGCCCCCCTGAGATACTACTGACATTTGGCATGGCTAGCAGCCTCCTAAAGAACAAAGTGACACCCCATTTTCTTCCCGATAGCTCTAAATCTGAGAGCACGACAAGTTAAAATGCTAAAATTAGTACTAAGGAAAAAACAAAAAAGTGTTCGAAATATCTCTGGTCTAACTGGGAAAAGTTGCGGCACACCAAATTATCAGGAAGCATCACTAGGACAGGTTGTGCATATACAGTTCAGGACTGGTGCGGAAGCAGCCATCACAACTCAATATTTTCAGAGGAAAGTTTTGAAGAGAATTATGGCTCGGCAGACATGCATGAAATCCTGTACACTTACGGCAGTGCTACAACAGCACGTACTGCACATCCAGAGTCATTTCTGTAGGGATGGGTGACATGCTACTCATGTAAATAAGCTTCAGACTTCATAATGTTGCCCCCCGATTTTCTGGGTTTTGATTGGTTTTTGGGGTTTTGTTTTGTTTTTTAGAGTCCAATCTTGCAACGATGGGAGGCTGCTGTTTTCACTTCCACTTTCCAGCCCAGAGAGGACATGCCAAAATACCACGGGGAAGGATGCTCAGGGTGGTATTTCTGCTTGAGACTGAAAGCAGAAGTGCTGCAGGTCTTGCGCAACGGTGTGGTTGGGAGTTTTACAGCCTGGTTTTTCAGGATCTTGGGGGGATGTTATTTTTGGAGAAGCACCTGCACCCCTGCTAATCGCCCATCCCTACGCTCCGGCCAGGCTCGCTGCCCATCCCGCACACGGCAGGACCAGCCGGTGCCCCCTCACCGATCCCCAGACACACACACACACACTGCCTCCTGCACCGAGCCGAGCAGGTCGGGAAGGCGCTCGGCCCCGTGCAGGATCCGGCCCTCGCCCGGTCCTCGAGATCAGAACACGTGAAAGAAAGCCATTGAAAGGGCCAAACCTGATTGGCGGTAGCTGTTGCAGCGAAGGGGACGCTGGTGGCAGGAGTTGTTGCTGCAGACACAGTGGTGGGCGTAGCACCGTGCATCATGGGCACTTTCGGAAGGGAACCATGGAAGCGACATACGGGAGGGTGGAGCGTATATATATATATTTTGTTTGTTTGTTTGTTTGTATTTTTAATGTAACCATGGCAACATGTGGTGGATTTGGGGGCGTGGCAGGAATCACAGCAACAAGCCATGTGACATCATCATGAAGGACACATCGGGGCGCAGCATGCAATCACAGTGCAAAGCAAGACAGCGTTGGGAAAAAAATAAACAAGAGAGAAGGGGAAAAGCCAATTACAATTATAATTAAGGAAAAAACCAAAACATTCTCAACACTTAGTACATTTATAAGCAGAACAATGATGTATTAGACTCTGAGGGCCAAATTTCCAAAGGGGGGAGAGGGTGGGTGTGCTAGCAAAAGCCCACGTCAGCTCGCACCCATGGGGAGTTAGACACAGCCAGTGCACGTTCCTTTGGGTGGGGACATTTTGGCAAGCGCACCCTCCCGCCCGCCTGGGAAAGCTTGTCCCCTTCCCTCCCCACCCCGTCCTCGCCAGCAACCAGAGGTACATGATGCACTTTGCAGTGGCCACTGTGGCCCTTTCACTGGGTTTTTTTGCCTCTCTCTAGAGGGGCCGATGTTTTGGCATGGGACAGAGCTGGAGGCATGGCAAACAAGCGGCTGGCAGCCCGAGCTCTCTACGTACAAATTCAGCGTGCTTCCTTTCCACCCTAATTCTAGAGGATTTGGCAAAATTCCCCTCCTGTGGGGTGGGGGGGATGGAGAGTGGAGGGGGCTGAGAGGGAAAAATACATGAATGCATCCAAACAGCTACAATTTGCAGGAAGAGCATCCGAAAGGACAACATGGCAGCAGGGAGCTCGGCAGCCTCCTGAAGCTGTGCGTTCCGCAGAGCACAGCGCTGGAGGGGATGCTCTGTGGTGCACATGGGCATCCCTCAAACCCAGGGAGTTTGCAGGACCAGGAAGCGATGGAAAGGCCTGGCCATCCCTGCAAACATGCCGTGGGGAAGCAGACTTGCCTTCCCTTCCACCCCAGCAAACAGGGGCAGCCCCAGCGGGGAGCACATGTTCCTGCAGCCTGAGCACGCTCCAGGACACTGGAGCATGTGGGTTGGGGTTTCCTACAGGCAGACGTGTGTTTGAAGGGCTAAGCTCCCTATCAAGCAAGCAGCGTGTCCTCCCTGCACTACAGGGATGGGGAGGTTCGAGAGCAGAGTGCTCAGCCACTCCTGCCAAAGCTTTCAGATCTGCTCTCCAAAAGCCTTGCACCCTCCCCGGGGCTCCTGCCTCTCTCCCTCTGGTTGAAGCAGGCACCCACCTGAATGCTGGCAGTCTTGTCTAACCTTGGTTGGAGGATGAAAGCTCAGTTTTCAGCCACCCTGCTGTGCTCAAAGACCTGCACAGGTTCCCAGTAAGACCCAGACTCTGAGCCTGAACGTACTGGATGCCTGCAGCAGCAGCGATCGTGTACTCATCCCTGTCCCCTCACTGTACCCCAGGAACACCAGCAGCAGCATCTCCCTACAGTTCCTGGTACCTGCACAGCTGACACTCCACTAAAGAGATCTTCAGCCTGCCCACAGTTTCAGCCCTGCTTCTCTCACTGTACAAGAACCGGTCTGCTCTGGCAGAAGGGCTGACCCCACCTGCACCCCTCCTTAGTGTCTTTATTCAACCACTCTCCTAAAAATATCCTCGGAAGGAAAATGAAAAATCCAAACTCTAATCCACCTGATGCCTGACACACAAAAAAATAAATCAACAGGATCTTCCCCTTGGTATTTCCTTTTGTTGCATGACTTTAATGGCTTGTAAAAACATTTAAAGTGACAAATCTTTGTCTCTGCAGCGGAACTAAATAGGGGTGGGAACACATCACATTGGATTCTCTTATTAGTCACATGAAACACTGCACAGAAATTAAAAGGGATGCAACCATTTAAGCCTCAGAGAAGACAGCGGATAGACAGTCACACCACTCAGCCACCCAGGTTCTCACTGACACATACTAACTTGCTGTCTCTTTCAGATTCGGAAAAGTTGAGAAGTTGTGTAGAAAAACCTACCAACGCTTGCAGTGGGTGTCATGCACAGAACTGACCCTGCACACCATGCATTGAAGCGTGGAAAGATGAACAAAAGGGATATTTCATTAGTGAAGCTTCAGTGTTAGAAATCACTTTAACTAAAAAGCAGGTATTCTCTTTGCAGCATTTAGTATTTAAGCACATGCAAACAGATTCCGCGTACTGGTACATAAGTTGTTTAAAATCAGTTTTAAGAGATCATAGCAAACCAAATTAATTCTTGAATTCTTGGGTAGTAGAGAATATATTCCTTCTCCCACCCTGGCATTAAATTATACGATCTATCCTTGAAATCAAGGTTGTTAGGGTTATTTTTTTTGGTATCAGTTGTGTTGATTTCTTTCTGATTGTGTCAGCGGAAAACAAATTGCCCTTAGAGAAACATCACACTCATGTTAAAACCGGCTTTCCAAAAGCAATTTACTCCTGCAAGCAGGGACTGGGATTCAAAGTCTCTAGTTTAAGCTGAAAGAGGCAGGTTTTTTTCCTGGACTTTAAACAATTGCAGTGATGATGATGTTTTCAATAGCCACCCTGACTTTCCCCACCACAGCAACCCACGTTGCTGATCTCTCAATAACTGAACCCGAGAAACTAAGAACAGCACCAGCTCGCTTTCCCTCCCCACGGCGAGAGCTGCTCCGTGCCACTTCGCTTCGCCTGCCACAGTGCTGCGAAGCCCGAGACCAGATCTGCAGTCTGGCGCATAAGGGAAAATGAGGATGCGTAAAGTAAATTAATCAGAGATCTGTCCTCTGACTGGAACTTTGCTGCTCTGCCCAGCATTAATGTCCTCAGATGAGAGCAGCTGCCAGCAAATAGACCTGTTACGCATCATCTCTGCGCGTAATTTCATTGCCAGGAGACAGGGCACAGCAGCCCAGCGAGAGTGTTGGGTAAAAGCTAATTTATGGTGCTGACATCAGAAATGCATGTCCTTATGTCAACTGTGGCAACCTCGACCTCGAGGAAGAGGAGCATGAAGCCAGCTCAGGGCCTTGGCATTGACAAAGGTGTCAGCGTTTCCTGCAGAAGCATTTTGCTTGGCACCGAACAGAGAGCCTAAGTTCTGCTCAGCCCATCCCCTCCAGGAGCACTTTGTAGAGCACACAGGGGGAGGCTCCTACCCGAGTCCTCCCTCCCTCCAGACTCCACTTCCCTGGAAGAACATCTTGGCAGCTGCTGAGCTCCGAGTGTCTCCGAGTGCTCTCAGAGCATGAAAGCCAAAGGAGCACAGGGTTTGGGTCTCAGCTCTCTGGAGCTCACACCTGAGACACGATTTGGTTTCAGTATGGGACACTCTCAATCTTTTCCCCTGACCCCAAGGGATGGCGAGACCAAGGTGCAGGTCCACTACGTGTTCACCTGGCAGGGCCACCCTAGAGAAACACCATCTGTATTTTTGTAAATATCATCTGGCAAGTGAACACAGCATTAAACATTAAAAACATTGGGCATTCACTTTCTTTTAACGCTCTGCAATGATAATAATGACACTAAAAAACAAGCTATCAACTTCAGAATATTTCTATTTCAGCCACTTACGACACTAAGCAGGTTTTGTTTTTCCTTTGGCTGCAGTGAATAGAGGTTAATTGGCTAGTCAGCACTCACATCTGCCACGTCAATATTTTGAGTCCTGTATGAATTACTGAACTGCATCTTTCAATTTTATTCTGAGACTTTAAAGGTACAATAAAAGCTGTGAGCTAAATTGCTTTTAAAAAGCTTAGGCTATCATCCTGCTCAAAAGACAAGCAAGAGGGAAATGTATGCCTTTAAAGAGGATTATGTAATTTGTATTTACTAAATATGAACCATTCCCTCTATCAACATCATGGCTGCTGGAATATGTAGGTCACTGACCTAGAAGCTCAGAAAGATACCTGCAGCTTCAAGTGAGCACGCACAGAGGTCCATAAGACATTTTAACATGAGTCCATAAGAGTGCTACGCAAGAGTCAAAGAATTAATTTGGGATTAACCAGTTGAAACATAAGGAGGAGAAAGTATGAATTCAAGAAACATGCAGACATTTTTCTTAGTTCAACCACTTAAAAAAAAAAAAAAACCCAAACCAAACAAAAAAGGCTAAGAAGGGATCTTTACAAGTGAAAACCTCTGAACTATAGTGGGTGAAGGAAAAAAAAAGTCAAACAACAAAACATTAACTTTTCATCCATTTTTAACATGGAACTAAACACTGATACTCTTCGCTAAGGACTTCTACAAATCTGCTCATTAGCTCAATGCCTAGGTCATAAAACAGACAACTACGATGGTGGGAAAAGGAAGGAGACACTTACCTGTAGGGATGAATGTAGGCTGTTGCAACTGCATGTTGGCTAGAGCCTGTTGGTAGTGGAAAACGCTTGGGTTAAAGACTGTGGTGGCACCATTGTTTTTTTCAAGTGCTGGCCTCTTTGGTAAAGGTTGAAGTGCACCAGGCGGCAGGGCCTGTGGATAAGGGAGTCATTAAAGACAAGTGGAGTGAAAAAAAATAGGGGCCCAGATGTAGATCAAGCATGCAATAAATAATATGGGGGTCTTGGCTGCAAATCACCTGCCACTGTGTCAACTGAGGGTGATAAGAAAGGGAGGAGCAGCTAAATCACAGGAGTAGATGAAACCACAACATCACCAGGTAAGCTGTTAGTAAATGCACCAGAAGGGGCAGAGCGGAACAGGAGGAGGGATGCTACGGGAGCTTTTCAGCAGGACTGACTTGGACACAGAAAAAAAGAAGCACAAGGGGGAAAAAGGGGAGAAGCGACCACCTGGACAGCAGGCTATGAAGAGCAGTTGCAGGCAACACACATTTAAAAAAAAAAATACCAGCTAAGAGAAACATAGTAGATGTCTATTTAAAAACGACAAAATTAGCATAAGCAACAAATGCCATGGGAAAAAAAGGAAAGGGATGCTTGCCTCTGGCTGTTTCAACACCTGCCCACATGTATGTGCGGAAGCGCGGACGTGTGCTGACCCATGTGTCTAGGTGCTAAAGCAGTAGCTGTTGCCAGTTACACGCATAATGTTACGTTCACAGAAAAGTGCATTTCCATTTGATTGTAGAGAGGCTGAGCAACATGGTGAAGGACAGGCCTGATTCTCACAGCTCACCACCTGCAGATGTGGACCTGCTCCCAAGCTCTAGAAGGCCTCCAACAGTTAAATACTGCTTGCTCATTATTAACAGTGGAAAAAGCCATTGACAAATCTGGTGTTCGAAGATTTGGGTGGGCCCTGCGATCAGGTAAATCCTCTCTTTTTGTTTTATCACACCACCGAGCTTTTTCCAGCCCGTCAAACCTGTTTCATGATCAGACTTGGTAAAAAGTATTAGCCCAACTCAGGAACTTGTCTCAGTGAGTTACTCATCATTCACCCAAGCATGTCTCAACAGCAAAGTAGTATGTCAGGTTCTTAAGAGACAGGAATGTTTCCAATAATTTACAGCTCTTCATTGTACCCAAGTAGAAACCACATTTTTTTCTCCACATTGTGATAGAAAAGGGTCCTTTTTAATTATGCCCTGCAGTCCTTTTGCACGTAACACTCCCATTGACGTCAATGAGATTTACGCACGTGGAAGTCATGCAGAATCAGGTCATTTCTGCCTAGTTGTGTTAGTCCATATCATGTAGCAAAGCAATAACTGAAAAATAGGGTTAGCACTCCTATTTTTTTTTTTGAATAGGTGACAGTGAAGTGTCAGTAATGGAGGAGATTTAGCTAATGAAGGGTTACTGCTACAAACAGTGCTTGGAAGAAAGGAAACAAGTGATTTTTAAAGCGTTATGAAGACCAACACACAACAGAATATAAGTGAAAGTTCGCAACAGTTTGTCACCATCTAGAAACAGGTTTCACTTTGATTTGCTATAGGAGACTGCTCATCTGAGAAATGTTAAGGAAGATACTTCCAGGCAAAACATTATTCCATCCTATCTCTATTCATATGGTGGCTTTTAGGTGGTTTTATTATTAAAAAAAAAAGGAAAATTAGAAGAAGAAATTGCATTTGAAAAACTGCCCTGAGACATGCACACATCCTTTTCTATTGCTAGCAGTGATTCATTGCCAGCACTAGGACTTCATCTTTCCAGATTTCTTCTGGCTAGAACCAAAAGACAGCAGTCAAACACCGGACAACATTCTCAGACACAGACACCAAAACCTTCTGCTCAAGGTCTGTATTTTAGGATGATGTATATTAGGTAAAGATCTAAGACTTTCCATTTCTAGGAGAGCACTCATTGCTATCTACATTAAATCTGGCTATATCTACATCTCCACTATTTAATGACAGCTACATGAATGTTCCTCCAGGCATGGGACAGATCTGCAGCTTGTAGAGACTGGAGTAGCTCCACTTGCACTGGAGTTGTTATACAGATTTACAGCGACTGAAGCACTTGCTGCTTAAATTCACTCTCCTTACTGTGCCTGATTACAAAACATTCTTTTTCAGATGCTTCCAAAATCTGCCTCAGAAAAAAAAAAAATTACTAATTATAGTAAAGCAACTATGCCAGAGACATAATGGACTTTTGACTCCTTGCTTTGTGGCCAAAGGCTGTCACCACCCCTAAAAGCCCATTATCCCATAATGGCAGTGCCAAAAGCAGAACAGCTGAAGGCTTTGGGACCTTGCCATGATGTCCTGGCTCTTTACACGTGGGACAATTCCTGAGCCCAGCACTGCAGTCACAGGGAGCACACAAACATCAACAGGCCATGGGGACATCAAGGCAGACTAACCCATCAGCTCTCCAACATCACCCTTTGTCCTACGCTGCTATAGCCCCTTGGGAGAAAGGAGAGAAAGGAGCTGCAGTAGCCTCGCTACTGCTCCCTGAAAGCACCTTCAGGAAATGTCTGAGTGGAGAAGACCAAATAAATGCAACATTTCCAGAGTCTTCTAAAGAAACAAGCCCATTGCAGCAGCTGCTGCACAGCCTAAAGGTCAGCTCTGCCACCTGGGCTCTGTAGGCACCAGAGCCAGGAGCCTGTCCTGGTTTGTGTCTGGTTTGACACAGCCTCAGGGTCACCTCTCCCCTCCCAGCAGCTGGGGGAGCATCCATACAGGAGCATGCCCTGAAGATTGTGCTCCTCCTCTTGCCAACCTAACTTACTCTCAATATTCAGGTGCAGGAAGGCCCAGGGGGACTGACTTCACCATTTCTCCAGCCCTTGTGTTGAGGTAAGAGCCCCAAACCAGGAGCACACTCACTGGAAGGTCTATCTCCAAATGTGCACGAGAGGTGTCTAAAATTGCACACGATGAAGTTGGGTCAATACAGCTCCTGCACAGGGGTCCGACAGGGACACAGAAGCAAACAAACGTGTTTCATTTCAAAGGGGCAAGAAATTTTGTATCAGTCTCCAGATCTGCTCGTAGAGATACAACACTTCTGTCTTGCACCACGTCTTGGCTGTGAAGAAATTCCCCAAGCGTGTCCTGTAGCACCTACAAAAGGCAATGGGAAACTCCTCACCATATTTTCACCTTACTGAATTCTGTAGCTAGTGCCTCTCTGCTGCAGGACAGGAGCCAGACTAAACCCTTGCAGCAAAGAACTTGGTGAGTTTACCTCATCCTGCTGCTTGTGATTTCCCTCTGGACAAGCTCTGACTATCCCAGGTGCAGCAAGCAGCCTTTGACAGTACCTTCTTCCAAATTTCTTTCTTTGCCTGTGTGTTTTTGTGCACATGGGTATGCAACTTAATACAACACGATCAGACCATGTGCACTGGTGAAAGGGTTAATTCAGTTCAGTATCCATGTAACAGTCCACACTGATCCCGGTGAACAATTCCCACTAAAAAAATGCCAGGCAGCTTCCCGTTTTTGGGCTGGGAAAGTCACATTCCTGCTGGAACATGAGCATCTGAACAAAGAGGTTTGTGGCACTTCTCTGCAAGGCATGGAAAACAATCTTTCAGCGTGACTGACAGATAAAAAAACCTGCACTGCATGCCAAAGTAAAAATTTCCCACATGCTGGTAAATAACCCTCTCGTTATATTTTGCCAGACAAGAACTGGATTAAATCTTCACAACAAACAATTTAATTGCATCTCAAAGTTCCCCTCAGATCTCTGTCTCCTGGGAGCAGATCACACTTTCACCCCCTTGCACTTTGCAAAGAGGGGCTGGGTCTGTATCTGGATTGCTGCTTCAGTCTGAGGCACAACAAATACAAAATGATCTGAGCGAGGGCAGAGGTAGCGCCCATTGCCTGGAAAGCAGCAGAAGCAATCTGAGCAGTTTCCTCTGAAGATTACACGTGCTCTTATCATCACCGTGAATCCTTCTCTGGCGTAGCCCTCCCAAAGGTTTCAGAGGAGGTGACATATTCCAACAACGTGGTTGCGAACCTTCAGATGTTTCATAGCAGGAAGACCATTAAAAATAACTTCACCGATGGGGGTTTGTTCAGCAAGGGACATCAGGAGGGCAGGGGAGTTCAAGGGCTTTCCCATTCTTTGCCAGACAGAGTCTTGTAGAGGTGGCTCTTGCCGAGGGCAGCGAGGCACCGTGCGGCTCGCTGCCTGCGCTGGCTCTGGGCTGCGTTTGTGCCAGCGTGAGCAGCGGGGAGAGAGAGGCTGTTATGTCATTTACAGCCTAATTCCACAACTGCTGGTGGAAGCTGGTCCTTAGCAAGGTTTCCTAGTGCTGCTGTCTAAACCTCTGATAAGGAAGCCTCCGGACTACTTAAAAAAAAAAAACCCAAACCCAAGTCTTCAGAGGTGAAGGGCAACGGATCAGACTCTGCTTCTTTGCTTTGGGAATGAGAAGCAATAACACCATTAAGGTTTCAGGACTCCTCTGTGTCCACTCTTCCCTTTTCCCCTATAGCTGGGCACCAGGAACTGCTCCTTTTTCAGGATGTATTGCATTCCATGTTATTTGGGATGAGCAGGACAGAGCTGTCTTCTACAGAGCCAGGACTGACAGCAGACCGGGAGGATGGCTTTTGCCTTATTATGAGCATCATGAAAACAGGTAAAAATATTTAAGACTCAGAAAATAATCAAAAGTAGCTTTTATGAAGAGAGCTTGCAGGCAGAAGCCTGGGGAGCAGATCCTGTGCCTGGGACTGAACGAAAAAGCACCCAGAGCGAGGTCCCTTTGCTGACACTGTCCCACTGGGTATGGAGCAAGGAACCAGAGCTGGAGCTGCAGCCACCTCCCCAGCTTACTGAACACCCAACCGAAGTCCTGACCTGCATCTGCTTCAGTTCCCAGCACAGATCTCTGAGGGTGCTGCACCCATTGCACACAACACCCTTCTGCAGGTGAGTACCAGCCTGACACTGCCCAGGCAAGGCTGTGCTGCTGGGCACACCACAAAAAGTTGCTGGATCTGTCCTGCACCACCCAGTCCTCTGGCATATCCAGCACACTGCAGACCTAATGAGTTAAATTCTCACTGAAACATCATGTCTCACGACTCCAAAGCTACTACTGTCTGGAAAAACACTTCAAAACCCAGAGCTGTCTCCTCCCCAAGAATATTCACTGCCTCCAAAACACATCCAGGCTTCAGGAGGCAAAGCTCAGACGGTTAATGGATGGTGCATGAGGCACAGGATCAGCATGTCTGAACACACACTACAACATTTCTGGTCAGGATGGGCAGTCTCCCCAGGCACTAACACAACAGACCAAGTGCGGAAGGCTTTCATGCAGACTAAGATGGTTACGTGCAAAAGCGAGAAGGTGAAAGGTCCAAGTACCAGGTCAAAGGTGGCCTCGAGCGGTCGCTTCAGCGATCTGACAGCCGGCTGAGTCTTAATTAGCAGGCAGCGAGCACATGATGGCAATGGGCCGGGAAGGGGGGGGTCAAGCACGGTAACAAAAACAGCAAGCAGAAGTGTGTCAAGAGAAAGCAACACTTTGGGGAGGTGAAGAGAAAAAAAAAAAGAATGCATTATACAATATATTAAAAAGACGAGGCATGCACAACATGGGGTGGCTGAGTAATTACCTGGCCTAGCGGCTAGTCAGCTATTTTGCCTCGGTAAGTTTTAAAAGTAAAGAAACGTCATTGTGGGACACGTGCGTTAGAGCATCTTCACTGGGGCTGGCACAGCGGGTCAGGAGCGCTCAGGGATTCGCACCCGCAAGCGGCCTTGCCCTGGGCTTCAGCGCTCATTCTGCAGCCACACACCATGCAGAGCTCAGCGGGAGCGCTGGGGGCAGGAGCACCGGCACAGCAAAGAGGTTCAAGCACATGCTGAAGTGACACCCTGAACTGGGGACCGAGCCTGCCCCAGTTCATCGGACTGTGCTGCACCCACTTCAGCCAAGCAGGAGTAGAGCTGCTACTTGTGCATGTCAAGTAAGCGCAGGATTGGGTCTCTCACAGAAATATCTTCTGGATTTAGATTTGAAGCCATTCCAAATCTAGTTTAGAAGATGTGCCCATTTGTCTGGCAGATATTTTTTTGATCTGAGAAAACTGGGCACCATTCTTCCCTTTATTAAAGTCTTATTCCTCAACAGGTACAGTAAATGCACCAAACCTTGAAAACTCAATGAATAATGTAAGCTGTTTTGGTCGCAGGGGTGATGCAACAAGCCATCAATAAATATTTTAAAGATTCTAGTTAACAGCATACAAATAAGGTTAATTACGTTTTTAAGAGAAGCCAGTAGCATGAATAAAACATGCACTGGCTTTGGTTAAATAGCAGTGTCCTAGATAATTAGTGAAAAAGCAAAGAGTCAGTTGTAAAAAACACAAGAGTTTCATTTCAGAAGGTTCTTTTTCAACAGACCTGGGCTGTCGTGTCAACAATAATAAAAATAGTAAGAAATCTAATAAACAAACTCTGCAAGACAAATAAATACTGCAGTATAAATTGGTTCTTCAAATTACATTCAAGGGAATACGAATACTACAAGGATGCCAGATGTTTAATTTCTAGAATCATCCCAGTTTTGCATTACATTTAACACAGAATGAAAGCAACTTACTTTACTGTCTTAAAAATTAAAAAAAGGCATTTAGAAAAAATTTAGTAGTCTTACTCGTAAATCAAAAAGGAAGCAAGAACATTTTTTATTATTATTTATTAAAAAAATAAATAAATCACAGAATGGATGAGGTTGGAAGTGACCTCTGGAGATCACCCTGCTCACAGCAGGGTCAGCTGAAGCAGCTTCTGAGTATCTCCAAGCAACCTGTTGCAGTGTTTGATCACCCTCATAGTAAACAAGTTTTTCTTATGTTTAAATGGAATTTCCTATATTTCACTTCGTGCCCACTGCCTCTTGTTCTTTCACTGTGCACCACAGAGAAGAATTTGCCTCCATCGTCTTTACTTCCCCCATCAGGAATTTATACACACAGGTAAGACCTCCCTGAGCCTTTTCTTCTCTCCCCAGGCTGGACAACCCAGCTCTCTCATCTCCAGAATAAATAGGTGCCATTAAATCAAATTCAACAGAATGGCAAACATTTACTCCAGCAAGGAATTTGATCTGGTAAGTCTTCCTTGACTCATTCATAGAATGAGAAGTCATAATTCAAATTAAAATGCAGGTGGGACCATTTTTACCAGGCCCGAAGTATCAAACAGGTCAGGGCGTCATCCTTGGTTTGAGTCTTGTCTAAGCCTTGACAAAAGGTATCAGGCACAAGTTTGCTAAGCCTGAACAACCAGTATCTTGTCTACTTTTAAGTCAGTGGAAATTTTGCTACTGACTTCAACAGGGCAGCATCTCCTTGCAAAGGATGTATTATGGGATGGGCAGTCTCTGTTTTCGTTGTGTACTGAGGAAGATACACTGTCACCTACGACTTAGCCAGGGAAGGTGTTGGTTCCAGGTGCTGCTGTACTTGCATTCATGTGACCTCATGATGCCATGTCAGAAAAATCACAGGGTTTGCCACCATGTCCCTAACGGGCAAGACGGACTGTCCCGCTCAGGGCTTCATGCTACAGCGAGCACAAGACAGGATGGAGAGATGGGATTCGTATTGCACATGCTCTCAGCTCTCTAGTCAGCCATTTACAAAGCACTCCACTTTTCCACAATTGATGCATATGACACAAATGAAATCTCTTAGCAATGGGAATACAGCTTGGTAAGAGCTCTACTTACCATCGCAGCTGCAGCTGTCTGGTTCACCTGGTGTTGAGCTGCCTTGATTTTGGCTTGCAGGTGTGCAGGGGGATGAAAGTACTTGCATTTCTCCCTAGAGCATCGACCTTTGATGTAATCCATGCAAACTGTAACAGTATTTTCATTTGTGTCTATCATTGCAATATCTATAGGGTGAGCATAGCGGCAATCATTCTCACCACGTGTGCAATTTCCACGCTGAAACTCTCGACAAACCTTAAAAGAAAGTCACATTATTAAGCAGAACATCAGGTTACTCTTCCTTCAGTACTTTCAACATAGAATTATCAGTTCATTTGGCCACACCAAACTACATGTACTCTAAATCCATGCTCATCTTGGGTAGCACATATAGCCACAGTCACAGGGGCAACTGGTGCTATTCACAACCGGTTCAGGGTATGAAAAACACACGTTACCAAGGCCAATTGCCAAATGCATGGGAAGTACATAATTTGTGCAAAATGGAATGCGACTTCAGGAAGTTAACATCCTTTTACCAAAACTTTTGGAGCTCAGGATTCCTCCTCTGCCTCTAAAGCTTAAATGTTAATAACTCTGCCCTTTATGTCTCAGCTGGATATGGAACGTTCTCTAGGGCAGGACATCTTAATTCTAAATGTTGCATGCTGCTGTTATTTACAACAAGTACTTTGCCTTTAATATGAAGAACCTCTTTCACATCAATAGTCTTAGTGCCCTCCACAACAAAACTCTGACCCTGGGGTTACATGACAGTGTGTTTGATTACACTGCAACGTGTTCATAAGGTGTTACCAAAATTGCCAGCTTTAAGAAGATCTTGCTGATCCTTGTAAGTTATGAACACTGAAGCATCAAAGGTAGGGAAAAAGGTTTCACAAAATGGTTCTGCAAGGTTTCCTTGTGTGATGAACTAAGAGAAATTGTTGAAGACTATAGCTGGTAGTATAGATCACATACCAGTGGGGAAAGTTGAGACATAGTGCAAGAACGGAATCAATCAGCAAGGCAATATAACATACATAACACAAAACTATATGTTTTTAAATAACACCCTTCTCTACTGCCTTCCTGTGCTATAATTTACAGCTGCAGGGGCCTCTGAATTCAAGTCCTCAGCCCTTATCTCCTGCAGAGCCTCTGCTTAGGGTTTGAAAGACACTTACAGCTCCTCCAACACTAAGCCCCAGCACGCCCGGCCAACAGGGAGAGAGGGACATGTCTTTCCAGTGCCCCGTATCCAGCATTCCCAAGAGTGTAATGCTTAAAACTTTCTGTAAAAACTCAATAAACCTATCTATCTCCAGACAAGGGAAGTGTCTGTTACTTCCAAAGCATGTCCCACTCAACTCAGAGAAATGGTAAACCACCCATTTGCATTTCTTTAAGCGTGGCAGATCACAGACATAAACCAACCATTCCAGCCCTGCTCTAACACACACTGAAATCAGAAGAGTGACTGCTTCCAAATTTCCAGTGCCTTCCAAGGTTTTGGGATCAGGTCCTGCATGAGTCTGCTAAGCAGAGAGCAGCAGCCCCCGGCAGAAAAGCTGCACGTTACATTTTGTGCTGTGCCGCATCAGGTCATTCTAGCAGAGAGCAACAGCTGGGCCCACATGCCCTGTTCTTTCCCATCAGCAGTATCGTATCAGACGTCCAAATACCTCCAGTTTATCCGTACGCATCAGTTTCTGCCCAGCAGAGCCTCCCGGTACTGTAACAGTAGGATTTCCAGAAACCAGGACAGGAGTATTTGGTAAAAGCTCTGCAGGAACCAAGCCCATCCCAGGAGAAACGTGACTCAGGTAAGGACTAAATGCCATTGTGGGGCTCGTTGCAAGCGATGGAGTCACAGGAAACGTTGTCTGTGTATAGAAAGAGAAAAAATAAACTATGAGTTAAAAACTCCTATCTTGGATTACCCACGAAAGCCTTGCAACACTTAAATCCTTTTAGATAATTTCATTAGGAACATCAAAATGCTGTGCTCTCCAATCTCTTCATTTATCGCCATTTTCTCGTGATCCACTCCTTTCTCCTGACTCACAGATTTGTGACTCATCCTGAACAGAAGGCACCTTTATTTGCCAGATCAAAGCATATTGATGATCTTTATAGTTTAATGACACAATTAAGGATTTCATACCATCAATTAGGGCAGGCCCAAATTAAACAGATTCCTCATCCCCAAATAAATGTCTCAGCTTCCGTATATCTACACAGCAATGCTGTACAGATACCTCAAGGTAACCAGTACCTTGAGGACCTTGCAGCACGCAGCCATTAGCTACATGGTTGAACGCACTTTCAGCATGCACTGAGCTCCATGTTATCATGGCCAGTATAACTCAGGTAGACAAATAACATCATTCAGAGTTGGGTGAAGCATCTCTGCTACAGAACACATGGAAGTTTAGCATTCTGCACATCTGGGGTTCATTTCAGACTGTCAACAGCCTCCAGGCAAAAGCAATTTTGCAGGAGTACCCTGAGCCTATGCTCTATGGGAAGGGCAGCAAGCTGACACCAAAATCTCCAGCATTACAAAGCGCCAGACCCCATGACTTCAGCAAGAGCAGGTGGGCTGTGGGCTTGGAAGAGTCATGGACAGAGTGTACCAGGTGATATGGCCCAGGTGGACCAGCACAAGGTCCAGGACTCCAGTTATGCTGTGAGGAGCGATGTCTCCTTGAGGAGATAGAAAAGCCAATAAAGATCTCAACTGTTTCTAATCTCCAAAATGGCATTCAGCAGGCCCTGCAAGCATGGCAGAGCTTCACTGCCGGTGGCCAGAGCAGCTCGAGCAGCTCTGGGCAAGGAGCTGCCATCCTGACAGGTGGTAGAGATCACACAAAGCTTCTAAGCAGGTGATCAGTTTAAAGTCTGTGAATAACCCCTACAGTCAGGGAGTCCATAAGACTTTAAAGCACCAGATCCGAGGTGTGTTTGGAACAAAATCAATTCCAGCTAATGAAAAGTCCCCCCTGCCCGCCCCAAGGACCAGAGCCCGCAAGGCAGCACTCCTGCTCCTGTAGCAGGGGCTTGAGCAGCCCCCAGGGACAGGAGCCTGTGACTTGCAGCTACTTCTATTTTCCCCTCTGGTAACTGCTCCACTGTGAACTCTGGGTTACAGTTAAAGCTTCTCACATTGGCAGGTGTACGTGATGCCGTCCTTGGTAGCTTGAGCCTCTACTCAGCAATAAATGCAAGTGTGCTTACCAAATGTCCTGTGGTGGCTTGTTGGCCACACACATTATTCCCTCCTTGCTTTTATTTTTGTACCTCTAGTCCTGTGGGTTTCTAAAAGAAATCACACATGGACAGTGTGTTTCTTGACAACATCTTCCTCCCAGTACTTTCACAAACTAAAAAACACTTTGCTTATTGGAATCAGGAAAAAGCTAGTGCACAGTAACACCAGCCAAGCTGTCCTAACCTATATTTAGCTTAATAATGACCCCTTTCTAAGGTCAGAGGGACAGCAAGCAGCTCCTGAGATGATGGGAAAGGGGATGGCAGGTCACTGCCAGTATACGTCCCACTTTCTCCTCCAGAAGGAGCCATGGCCTCCTGAATCAGCCACGCTGGGTGCTTTAAGTGTAGTGGAACCCAATAATCCTCTCTGGGAAGGATTTCCAATTTTCTATCTTTTGAGTCAAAGTCAAGCCCTGCTTCAGCTGATGGAAGACTTTAACCATTAAATCCAGAGATCCTGCAGTCTACAGCTCTTTATTAAATCATTTTCTTCTCTCTTTCAGTTCTCTGTGGCTCCCAGACATTTTATACCTTTTGCTGCTGAAAAAGCTCTTTAAGGATCTTCAAACACTGTGACTCCCTGAACACTTTAGTGAGGAGGCAGCATCCATTAGATGTTTTCTTTGTGTGAACACTAGTAATTACAGTGGCACCTGCTGAACTTCTGCCACCATTTGCACTGTAAATGCCATTTTAAGGAGTTTCTCCAGCCTGGCCAGTCTGCACAGGGTTATGTTGGGGCCCAACACACATTGTCAGCACTTGTTTTGTGTACCCATAGTAGCTCAAATCTTGCAGCACCTGTGGCTTGCACAAATACGTGAGCAAATCTACAATACAGCAAGAGTCCTGGGTGTCTGGACAGAGCAGGCATAGCACTGACATTGCTCTAAAATTTCAGGAGATCCTTCTAAAGCAGGCTTCCCCTGTCTGGGCTTGAACAAAACCAGCAGCCAGCCCGAGGACATAGCTGGTTTCCGAGATGGGGGAGAGATGCTCCTCCCACTGCTCAGAGGATGCTGGGGCATTTGTGCAGCCAGGGAGAACGGCTGGGGGTCTGCAATGCCTCACACTGAGTGAATTCACCAGAAACCGGTGGGAAGGGGTGTGAAGCATTTGTGAAGAAGTGATATACCAGCCCCTCCACCAAAGCCACTTAAAAATGGAGGGGCAGGTCCTTCTCCCTGTAACACACAGTCCCCATCTCCAAGGCTGTTCCCTCAAGAGCAGCCCCTCTCCTCCCTGGGAACAACTGGCAAAGGCTAAGGGATCTGAACCCAAGCTGAAGAGAGCGGAGGAAGAGCAACTGAAAATCTACCCATGATCCTGGAGACCTGCAGAACAGCACATGACACAGCATGATGGGTTTTTATCACTACCACTGGTTGCTCACCCATTTCCATGCCCTGTCACATCTGCTGCCACGTTCTCGAGGTTTCACAGCCGCTTCTTCTGCCCAACTGAACTGCGTGCCCGGAGCCACTGACCGACAGCCAGAGCTCTGCTCTGCATCCTGCCCACGAGCAGGGACCTCACACCTGCAGGCATTTTCATCGGATGTACAGCCAGAGAACAAGCAGACATCGCTCAACACATTACACCCAGAAGCACTGGGGGTTTTAAGTCTGAAGTGTGCAAAGTGCACTGAAAACTGCTCCTTTGTAAGCTGGCATCAAGGAGCTCTGTATTTATTGTGGCTGGTAAGAGGAAAAGATGGGCTGCGCTCATTGCCAGCCCCAACTGCCTGTCTTGGATTGGGAAATCCAATCTGGCTTATGCACTAGTACCAGTAATAAAGATGTTACAGCCAAATCCCTCCTCCCTTTACGTCTGTGCAGGTCCCCTGTGCCAGGCCCGGCCTGAGGGAATTTGAGTGAGTTTCCTTCTTGCAGCCAGAACCCTACTATAACTCTTACTCCAAACAGCACTGTTCTCCTCAACATGCCTCCCATCCACCTCTTGTGATTGAACCCAGCCAGGAGACCTGCCAGATCAATATTATGACTGTATACTCTCAGCCTAGTTGCTGGTGTGCTCTACGGCAAAAGAGCCAGATTGGAAGTATCAACACTTACCCCTGCTGCCACCCTTAAAGCTCTTGCAAATTCAGGAAATACAGGGGCAGGTTTTCTCGCAAACTTTTATTAACCATAACACATGTAGCACTACCAGTAACTCCTGAGCAGAAACAGGTTACAGTGCAGTGGCAGATGGGTCCACACCAGTAACAGCTCACAAGACTGGTTTACTCAGTATTAAAATGCTTGCAAGAATTAAGAAAAAAGAAAAAGTTGCAATGGCTGTTGTGAACACACATCTTGAGGGGAGGGCTGCCAAAGACTCCAACAGCTCTGATCTCCTCACAGACCCCATGCATGGGAGCCATTGGGTTGAAGGCGTCAGCAGAGAGAAGTGACCGTCTCAGAGCGGGACATTCAAAACCGCTGGTGGTAAACAGAACCTGGAACAGCTGATTTTGTTAACAAACTAGAAGTTGCATTCAATTTGCCTAGCAGAAATCGTGCTAGAGCTAGAGAAGAAACACAGAGTGGGTGTGAAGAGGAAGGCAGAGGAGCGGCTGGTGTTTTGTGGAACAGAAGCGCTGTCTCAGCTGGGAAGTGTTGATTCTGAATTACCTCAGACCCTAAAAGGGGAAAGCCTAAAAATGAGAGAGCCAGTATAAATGAAGAGGTGTTGATGGCCTGAATGGGGGTGGGGAGACAGGTTGCTGCTAAACAGCTACACATGGAAAACACACAAAAAACGGCAGCAGCTTTTATTACAGCCTGGTGATATAAACACAGAAGATAAAGGTCTCATACCAACAAGGCTGAAGACCCTGATATTGGAAACACAATTGATGCTGTTCAGAAAAAGCAAAACCCTGTGTTCCCCTCCAATGCAACTGCATGGGGCTGGCTGTAAAACCACCCCTCTAATACGAAGGCTGAACGTGCTGGACTGAACCCAACTGGCCAAAAGATCTGGCTACCTACCACCACAGATGCTCATTTCCCCAGCCTGACCTCAAAGACATGCTCCTAGCTCAAAGGACAGCTCACTTGTGGGCTGCTGTAATGTAAAAGTCAGGTGTTGGCGTCCCACAGCACTGCCCCTGAGCAGACACCAGCTCCCTGGTGGTCCAGGGCACATGTCTTTATAATTCCTAGTGTGCCTTTGACTAGAAGCTGAGATACAGATCAGATTTTTGCTGCAGAGAACAAATGCATGCCCAAAACACCTGTTGAAATCTGCTCCAGCACTTGTTCCAAGCTTCACTGGCCAAGAGAGTTGGCCACTTTGTGCATTAACCCCTCCATCAGCACCAAGGGGAGGCATGAGGGTCACACGGCCCCAGGAGGGGACACAGGGCTGCGTTAAAAGTCTGGGTTGTCTTCAGAGGCATGGGTGACTCAGAGCTGTCAAGATAGTGCTGGCTACAGAGAGTTAGACAGGAAGAAAAGATGAAGAGCTTGAAAACAGAGCTCAGAGAGGGGACACAACTCCCCAGGGCAGCAGCAGAGGCAGTGGCTCCATCCGGCTGCCTGTGCAGACACAGCTAACAGGGCAGCACCACCCAAACCACTGCCCTACTCCACCAGCTCAACTCAGAGCTGGCGCTACAGCACCTCGGTGGCCAGCTCCAGAAGCCTGTCCCGCACCACAGCAAAGGGATAGAGCAGAATGGAGAGGGCAGGGATCAGGCCTAGGGTGCAGTGCTTTCTGGGGGGGCCTTGCTTTGGTGCAAACACAGCTCAAACCAGCCATATTTCAGAAACCAGACAAAGTGTAGAACAAAATGCTTCTCTGTATCGATGCTAGAGTCCAGCTCTATCCATCTTCAATCTGACTTTCACACAGTCTAACAGAAACAGAGGCACAATACCAGCCCAGAGAACTTCCAGCACAAGTCAAACAGAGCCAGAAGTCAAGGTGAATTCAGACTTTGAAAAGTCAAAACTTTACTAGCTTTCCTACTTGGCACCTACATGGTCTCTCCAAGGTCTCTCCCAGACAAATACAGGATGCTGAGCAAATACTCTGCTTTGTGTCCTTGCTTGACTCATTTTAAAATGCTATACAAAGCAGTCTGGTTAAAACTGCATCACAGGCACCAAACATTCACGTGATTCTCAGCTCTGCATGGACAGTTAGCAGAAACATCAGAGACTTCAGAGAAATAAGCTCACACTAGCAACCATTAATTCACACCTAGTAGGCTTCCGTGAGCTGCGTGCAGCAGGCAGTCCACCTGGGACACGGTTCTTTTCCAAGCAGCACCTCCATTAAACAGCCATCATCAGGGTCCTGGCTCCTGGTCCAGCAGGAAGATTAGCTCTTGCTGGATGTCAGTGGCGGTGCAAGAGGATCTGGCTGCAAATGTGTAGATGTAAGCTCATAGACACATTCAGTGTCATTTCAGGAAAAAAAAAATGGTGAAAAGCTATGTCAAGTGCTGTTTGGTGGTGTTTCATTCATTTATTTTACACAGTAGCTTTTCTGGTGAAAATGCACTTTAATATGTCTAAAGCATTCAGCTATTGTTTGGAACTATTAAGCATACTGTTCCAAATCTTGTCTCTGGCAAGCATCCCAATTAAGCAGGCATCCCGTTGATCAGCTTTCTGATCACATGGGATTTGTTCTGCTGCTGCATCTGATACAATACTTCCTGCTTTGAAAATTTCATGTGTAGCCAGAAGGAGGCCCAACCCTTCTCATTTAGAGAGAAAAAACATTCTCAAAACCTGCTTCCACTGGCAGCATCTTCAGGAAATCAAAGGCAGGTGAAAGAGCAATCTCTTGTTTGTCCTGAAATTGGTGTGAAGCAAGTTGGGCAGCAGGAATTAGTCCCAGAGCTCGTTTACTATGAGCAAAGTGTGGGAAAGCTGGAAGGGAGCAGTTGTTGCAGAAGAAATTTTTATTTTTCTTCTTTGCCCACGTCTCCTTCATGGCACAATTTAGAAACCAGGGACCTTTCTCATCAGATAAGGTTACCTCTGAAAGGAGAACACTAACCAGACAAACCAACAGATTCAGTCTCAGAGACAATTTAAAAGGCAGGAGTCAAATTGCAGGAGTGAACTGGAGCTGCAAGATTGCAAAATGGGAAGACGGGAACTTTCCAAAGAGGAAATCCCAAAGGTGTTTTGAATAGCCAGCCAAAGAGCATCCACTGTGAACGCCCCACAGAGGAAAACCCCAAACAGGAAAGGTTTGCTTGTGGTACAGGGCTAGGAAACCAGTGCTACCATTCAGTGGGAACTGAGGACTTCCTTCTGATGTGCACATACTTTCAAACTCCACAAAGAGAGGTGTAAAGATTACAGCAGATTAGAGCTTAAGGCACAGAGCGACTAAAGGCTTTTTCTGTAGCCCATTTTTTCTTCTGCCTCACTTTTCCATCTTCAAAGTAGGAAGAACAAACAGTATTTTCCTAGTTTAGACAGTCCGGTGAAGATAAAGCTGCTGACACACACAGGATAACCAGAGCGAGGATGAATGTGAAAAAGCCTTCACAAGACAGGAGGAACATGCCAGACTGGGGAAATGCTCTGGTATGGTGACAGAGCACTATCATGAAAGGACACTGGCCAGCTTTCCCTGTGGAAACACAGCTCCATCACAAGCCCTTACACTAAACAGCACAAAGCTTCCACCAAGGAAAAACCCTACCCTGGTCTCTTGTGAGAATAAACCAGACACACCTCAGCTTTTCAAAGCCAGGGTGACAGATGCTGACTCTGAAGCCTCATCTGGGCAGAGAAGCCAGGTGCTGTAGGCTGGAGACCAGGAGGCCGAGTGCAGTCTGGTTCACAGACTCGTACATCTTCAGGCTGGAAGAGTCTGTCCTGGGGATCCAGCCAGGCACAGCCCAGAGAACCTCACTCAACAACCGCATGTTGCCCCAAGAAAGACAGCCCCAGCTTCAAATGGAGAATTCCTAATTAGGCTCTCAGTTAAAAATGTGCAGCTTGTTTATGTCAGCACTGAAGAGCTGCTTCAAGACCTCTGACATTTCTTAAAATACACATAGCAACAGAATCAAACTCAGTTGACAAATGTCACCCACTCACAGATAAACCAACCAACAGACACAAGCCATCCTCTCTCTGGTGTAAAAGGATTCTCCAGCCTGAAAACCTGTTTTAACTGATAGGCTACAGCAGGGACAAGCTTCTCTGAACCACCTCATCTGCAAACACCTATTTCCCACAGGCTCCCCTCCCTACCCGAAAAGAAGCATTTCTTTCCTGCTGTTAGTATAAAACAGCATTACTGTGAAAAACAAGTGACAAGGCTGTGACATTAACACAACTCTCTGCTAGGACAATGGTAATGAAAGCAGACTTCACTCCCAGGTATAAAAGTTTTACAGTCTGGATAAGATTCATCTTCCCCAATTTGAGCCCACCAGTGCAATGCACCTAGTCCAAGGGGAGCCAGTTGTCCTCTTGCCACAGCATAGAACTCCAGCATCCTCACCCCAGCGTAAACCAGCTATTCAAAATAAGATCCATTTGAATCAAGCTACTTGGGACTTCTGGGATGTGCATGAATTACCTGGTCAAAAGTCTAGCTGGTGCTACCCTTACATTTGACACCCCGAATCTCACAGCTCCTTAGTTATCAGAGGAAAGGGGAGCTGCAGTTTGCAAGAAGATACAAAGGTAGCGTCAGACACCCCTACGAAGATGCTGCCCAACTCCATGCAGCATAAACGATCACCTGAGCAAAAGCACAGGGCTGGTGCCTCTGTAAGCAAACACGAAAGAAACGTGGAGCAGCGTGAACCCGATTTATTGCTGCGACTTACAATGGGTTGTAGTTGCGCGCCTGGTAGCATGAACTGCATTTGCTGAGCAAACATGGCTGCGGCTGTCTTCTGCTGGATCAGGTTGTTGCGTCCATTTATTTCAAGCTGTGTTTTTAAGTGTGGGGGAGGGTGGAGATATTTGCAGTTCTCTCGGGTACACCGGCCCTAAAAAACATAATGAAACAGCATTTCAGTGAATGTAATACTCAGGGCAGCCAGGGAAATTTAATTAAGGATTGTTTGGGTTACTGTAACAACACAACCGTCTAGGCAGAGGCAGTTTGGTAGCTACTGTACCTCTTTTGTGATTTTTTCCATAGCAGTGCAATACTTACATGAAGAGAAGAGCAACATGACTTCTCCCGCAGTAACACTAACCGAATACTATCAAGCTAAACCCAAAAGTTAGGCTTCCTGATGTTAAAATGATTGTTGTAAAAAATGATAAAATAATGTAATGCAAATACTAGTATTTTCAGAAGCTAGTAGCAACGGTTCCAGAAACAACAACAACGATTTCCCATTTTCTCTTGTGGGTTGTTTTTCCCCTCCCTCCCCATACCACACCACTTAATCGGCCTTGACAACCAGACAGGGAGAAACAAAACAGTCTCCATCACTTGCCCAGCTGTGCTGGGTAAAACATGAAGAGGGAGCTCTGCAAAGCAGCACCTCTGATCTGCAGCGTGCAGGTACTGAGATGCTGAGAACTGGTAGTCATGGGAAGATGAAAAAGTTTCCTCTTCTTGTTTTTATTTGTTAAAAGTCACAGTATGGTGCACCACTGACTACTTCTCCCAAATAAACATAAGCACTAGGGAAGTCAGTGGCTCCTAAAAAGCAAAGGATCACTAATGTTACGGATCACCTCAAATCAACCAAGACCATCGCTTTAAAAGGTATCCATAAACTATGCCTTGTTTTAATAGTGTTTGCAAGTAGACATGGGGACATAAATACTAATAGTCCACTGAACGCAGAAAACGAGTAACAAGTTTTGTCATTAAGATGAAATAATTCTTGCAAAATAGTTTTTTCTTCCTCCCTCTTTCTCTGCACACTCCTTCCTTGAGAAACCAAGGCATGCAGAATACAAAGAAAACCATTTCATGCATACATTTTATAAGTAAATTATGGTGTATTTTTTGAGGAAGTAATACTTTTGTAGCTATTCAGAGCCTAATAAAACAAGGCCAGGCCTGGGGACTATCAAGCTGTTGCATGACAGATAACTAATAACTGCTCCTGCAGCCAGCAAAGGAGCAGGACCACCCATTACCCAGCCTGGCTCTGGTGCTCTCATCAAGGGCTGGACACCACATTCTCAGTCTCAGTTTGCTTTCAAAAAAAGGGGCACATGGGGTGACTCCACATACCTGCTCCTGTCAGCAGGACCATAGGCAGCACAGCCATAACTCCATACCCAGGTCCACCAACATAACTCCATCACTCACCACCGCACCCAGGGCACAGACTGGGGGAAACCCCCTGGGATGGGGCCTGCCTGCATCCCAGATGCTCCCCTGGAGATTTTTAGGACATGTCTCTGTCTGTACAAATGTATAGGTGGAATCACTGGACAGTCTGGGGACCATTGCACAAAAAAGTCAACACCATGACCCACTGCAGGGGCTGCTTTTGAAGCCCCAGCCAGGCTCCTTGGCAGGTCACTGGAGAGCAGACAGATCTGCAAGCTGATCTGTGCTATGAAATGGGCTGCATGATAGAGTATCGTAAGAAACAGTCTTCTCTTCTATCTGCTTCAAGGGTATCAGAGTTACACAAAACTCCTGGCTTCCTGTTGTTATTTAGAGGAAAATAATTAAATGCAAGAAGCAATGGGTTAAACCCATTGGGACAGGAAAAAACCACTCCCAAACTTCAGCAGCCTGCCTTTGCAGAGTGAGATTCTCTGCCCTGCTCCTAGGAGAGCCCAGTGGCTCTCAACAACACAAATGAAAAAGAAAGAGGCTTTTTAATGCTATTGTTTTGGCTTCTCAGCAATGCAACAGCCCCACATCCCCAGCAGCAAGTTCACTGTTCACAAGCCCTGAGGACCTGAATCTTCAGCATCAGACACTTTCTTACATCTGTGTCAAGTGAGGATAAAATGGCACCACACAGCTGGCTGGTGCTCAGTCAACCCAGCACTACCACAAGGTAAGTAACTGCATTAATCTGGAAGGAGGAGGAGACTCATCAGCACTAGGTAGGTTTGGGTCATCTTTCCAGCTCCATGGGATCAGGCTCCTCCACAGCCCTTCTCATCACCTGGGACCCAACAAGAG
This sequence comes from Patagioenas fasciata, assembly GCF_037038585.1. Classification (NCBI taxonomy): domain Eukaryota; kingdom Metazoa; phylum Chordata; class Aves; order Columbiformes; family Columbidae; genus Patagioenas; species Patagioenas fasciata. The sequence goes on from NC_092530.1 coordinate 20,608,361, forward strand.
TCCAGGTATTCAGGCTCAGAGCACATCTGCAGCATCCCACCTCCACAACCTCTGTGGGGCTCACCAGGTGGCTGCAGATCAGGAGAAGACCCCACAGAGCAGGAGGTTGTCAATGGCCAGGCAGCTGCTCTGTTCTAAGCTCCAGCCTTCAAGGGCTTCGAAACTTATCAGCCTTAGAAATTCCTCCTGGTTCATACTTGGCACAAGTGCTTCGGGTTGAGAAAACACTTAATTTCAACCAAATTTGGAATAAATCTGTGTAGATGTTTCTACACTGCAGGAATGGAGAAGATGAAAAAAACTACAATTTTTTGTAAACAATACATACAGGGCCTTCTTCAACTCAAAAGGACTTTGCTATTCCAACTGAAACTTTGCGTGTCATTGATACCAGCCACCCCAGTTTGGTGTGAAGCTTTGTTCTGCTTTTCTCTCAAAACAGAGTTTGTTTAATTCCAACAGGGGGTTCTACAAACAACGTTTTTATTACCAACAACAAAAAACACCCATACAGCACGAAGCCTTGATCCTGCAGACAGAGCTGCGAGCAGAAACTAGTGCCCACACAGAGCGCTACTGGTTTGGATGAGGACACGTATTTACAAAGAACTGAGCGCAGAGCAGATGCTGCTGCAGAGCGAAGGCTGCGAAGGGCAGCACGGCTGTCAGCCCAGCCTTCGAGGGCTTTGGGAGGACTAAATGAATCACTGCCGCACTCAGATTCAAAACCACACCTTCCTTCTGGCTCCTCCTCGCTATCATTTTCATCTTGAGCATCATCAGTCCCTGCATGTCACCAGTTTCAGAAGCTACAGCTGAGTCAAGTTGCCCTCTCTGACACCACAGTAGGTTCTTCATCTCTCAGACAATGAATTTTAGGAACTGATGATGTGACTCATAATGACACAAAGTGTTCCCACTTTAGATATCCAGCTATAAAAGAACTTTAAAGATGTCTCACTCTAAAGTGATGGGCACCTCTAGTATCCTCTGAAATCCAACACTGGTATGGGTGATTCCTTCTAACATTTCCATCACAACACACCCACAGTTCTCAGTACTTCCCAGCAACACATACACTCTTCAAGATCCATTTCAGCTCTCCGAAAGCTGCCAGAAGGACGAAGGGACTGCCATTATTCACTTCTCAGTACCAGCTACAACACAGCAGGGAAAACAACAGGGAACTGGTAGCAAATCTGCTGTGTGGATACCAGGCTGGGGACAAATAAGGACAACTCCATTTTGTACCTGGATGGCCTAAGAACACAATATGATAAAATACAACAGGAGTCAGGTCCCTAACTTTTACATTAGCATCTTTAAGCTAAAAAAGCACAGTTTTGCTGCAGTGACTAGCTGTGGCTCCATCAAGTGCTCAGCACAAGGCACAGGACAGTGCCTGGCACAGAGACCTGCTGAGATGCTCTTCAAGCTGAGCATTGCTCCAAAAAGCACCATCCTAGCACCTGGAGTGGGTCGCTGCATGTGTCGGGAAGGGACACAATGCTCCGAGACCGACCCGTGTCAGCAAGCGGTGTGCTGAGCCTGCTGGGACCAGTGCAGCCATCCTGTTGTAAGTGGAAGAGTTTGTTGCTGTTAATTTAGCATGAGTATTGACTCCACAGAAGGCACATTCCCACCCTGTCCCTGGTGGCACACAAGCCTGCAGCCAGGGAATCACCACCCAGCAACAGACTCTGCTGCTGGCCTTGGTAACATGCTAAATATAGCTGTATTTTCTGGCTCCTCATAAAATGGAAGGTGTCTGAAGGACCATATTTGCCAGCTTCTTTGCCAACTACAGCCAGGAGGGAAAAGCATATGGACTGCTCTTCCCGAGGCTTGAAAAATAGATATTAAAAATAAATCATCAGAAGATTTTATAAGAGTATCTTTTCTCCCTTTCTTCCCACACACCCCCCACCCTTACAGTAGGCTGCTGGCATGTGATCGACTCTGTCTTGCCAACCTAAGTCATGCTGTGATGGCACATACTGTAAATGGCTGGCATCTGACACCAGCTAACGTGACAGCAGCTTGCAGTGCAACAAAGCCGGCCATTTCAAATGCAGCACTGATGGCAACACACTTAAATCCAGTAGAAAAACCTGCATTACACCTGGCTGTTTGGAGTCTGCTGGGCTGCACCTTGTCATTTGCATCCTAGCTCGAAGGGATGCAAATAAGAGCACGCTGGGTACTGTACCAGGCTGGATGAACCCACCTTAAGAACGCTGCACAAATTCTCTTCTTGTTGGCTGCTGAAGGGAGCTGAACTGGGCTGCAGCAGCAAGGCTTCCAGCATAAACCCAAGGCTTGCTCACATTTACATCAGTAATGCAGTTTGTTATGCTCCTTTTAATCCTGGACAGCAGTGAGAGGTTCTAGAGCAGAGACATGCTTCTGGTTTTAATGACTGCACTGTATGTCACATCAATCACCAGTAGTTCTCATGTGAAAATATTTAAGCTAATGCTGCTTTTCACACACAGGAGGCTGCAGTAGGCTTGTGCCCTTGCCTGTGCTGTCTCTTCCAGAGACACTGATGACATGTGCAATGACTGACAGCAAAAAGAATGAAAAGAGACCAGGCAAGAAAGGATTTCCATGTTTTGCACAAATACAGGCACCAAAACACAGCTTGTCTGCATAACTTTTCCCTGCATGAAGCAGCAGATTTCCACCCCCCCAGAAGAACTCAGTGGGGAGGCACATTCAGAGATGTGCTGGCTCTGCTTACTCAGCGCCTGCCGCTTCAGCGTGGAGGCACAAAACACTCTCTGCTTTCCATCCCACTCTGCACAACACACAAACAGGCCTTCTCCTGGCCAGGGATCCTCACTCCTGCCAAGGCCTTGCATGGCTTCACACATGCAATACAACCTCAGGCAGCATGGGGTCTGCCCCTGCATCCGGAGGGCAGGCAGAGACCAGGCTGCAGAACTGCCCACAGAGCATGAATTGTCATGCAAGAGGGGGAGGCAGAAAGGGGGGAGCTCTGGGCTTCATCCCTGCAGCACAGCTGAGAATACATATCAAGCAGCACATGCTGCTCCAGGTCTAGCCCTACTGCTATCTGTTCTCTAAGAGAGATACTAGAAGACAGACTTGATACCTGGTAAATAAAACCCAAGCTCCAAGTTCTTCATCCACTCTTGCAGCTTCAAAGTTACCCTCCCAAGAAAGCAAACCACCAAGGTCTTGGGAACACCATCCATCCACCGCTCTAACAAATGCTTCATGCTTGTCATGGTTTGTCCCTAAGCAATTTGCTCCAGGGCTGAGCAACTGGCACGTTGGCTGCATTGCATGGCTCATCCTGCCATCGTCTCCAATGCATCGCGTGGCTCATCCTGCCATCTCCAATGCATTGCTCCACACTCCTCTTCCCGTGCAGGTAGAGAGCTGTGCTGGAGGGAGGGAGATGACTGCACATCTCACTGCTGGAGCAAACACCTTCTGCTCAGCAAAAAACATCAAGTGGCATAGAAATAGCATGTTTTCAACTGGAAAACAAAGGAGGCTGGAGCAGACAAGTTGCCTGATCATTAGCAAGAGTGATGTCTCATGGATAAGTGTTCATGCAGCCAAGCTGTCACTCGCTACAGTTCAAAGCCTAGCTTTGTACAAACCTTATCTGCAATTCCTTTCTACATGCTAATGAAATGTTAGAAGTTATGCTGCCAACCAAGTCAGTGAAAAGTACAATGTTACAACCTCTCTTGAACATTGACCCTGGCACAGTACACCAGATAACTTCTGCTTAATAGCAATGCTTTTCTCCTTGCAGTGTTGGAGCAGCTCAGTTTCAGAGAGGTTTTAAAACGTAAATGTGCACAAGCACTCCTTGAACGTGTTCTCATGGAGGGCTGTTAGCCCACCTACAAGAATCCTAGAAAGCAGGTCTAGAAGCATGTAGAGAAACGACACATCAACTCCACCTATTTTCTTTGTACCTATTTCTTGTGTATATCCCAGAGCTCCCCAGCACTCCCCCTGCAGCTGTAAAGCCCCTCCTGATTCTCAATTGCAGCTTTGCTCCTCCTGCAACCAAAGCCTAAAATTTTACTTACCCCAGAGGGCCAGAACAGGAATTATTCCCTTCCACTTCGAGGAAGGGCACATACTTACAGGCTGCAGTCACATCTATCCCCCTTCCTCAAACCTCTCTGCTCTGGACTATGCAAACCATCCTCTTTCAACTTGGTGAGCATGTTCTCCAAGCCTTTTATCAGGCTGCTTCCCCAGTCAACATTTGTACGTGCACAGGGCCCCATGTTCCAACTGAACCCTTAGTAGTGTTGTGCACATGTCCTGCAGACTACACTGCCTCTTATACATCCCTGCGTGGTGTTTTCTTGCCTTTTAACAGTGGAACATTCTTCATTCACTCTCAACAAGCCTTTTCCAGAACTAATGCCAACCCTGCCATGTTGCATCCTGTATCATGCAGCTGACTTCCTCAAATGCAATATTTCGTACTGCTTTTATAGAACTTGCACCCTTTTTCTACAGACTGTTTTTCTGACCTGTCAAGATTATCTGTAACTCCAGAGCTGGTTCTCCGTAGTTCCTCCCAGCTCAGAGAATTCTACAAGTTTAACAAACATAGTCTCTATTCCATCATTCAAGTCACCAGAACAAAACAAAACTGAAGTCTCACCAAGCACATCCTTCCAGATCGACACTGAACTCAGCTTTCTAAGCAGTTGCAGGCTGTCACATAGAAGTTTTTCCTATGCTTTGTTCCCTGGCTTGCTTGGAAACAGATGCATGCCATGTAAAAGACTCCCAAATCTATGCTCCATCATCCACATCTCTCTGAAATAATCCCTCTCAAAGGCTTTCCAGTTCTACTGCTTTGTCTGCTCCTCTCTGGACATCTGTAGGGATGCTGGAGAATTAGTGCCCTGCACCTCTCCTGTGCCAGCGCTCCTATTGCCATCAAGCACACATTTGCACACAATGTTCGGTACAAAGGAGCTGGTGGTCTGAAGTTACTTGTAACAGCAATAAAAAACAAAGTACAGCACAGCTAGCTGCCGATGTTTTTCAAACGCAAGTGTAACACTCATTTACAGAGAGCCCAAAGACTGCTGTTATGGTATGGATCCTACTGTGAAGAGACTGTAGCTGGAAAGAAAAAAGCAAAATGTGTCTTCTAGTTAGCATTACCAGATGGCAATGAGCCTTGAAGGGAAGGGAAGCAATGTATGCTTCCTATCATACAGAAGTTTCAAAGTGTCTGGATAAATGCTAGAGTTAAGGTTAATCTGGTAGCTTCCAGGTACAGATGATACAGACCCTGTGAAATGCATGTTCTAGCCAGGAACGAGCATGGTTCATGAATACATAATTTGCTGGAAACAGGATTCAAGCAAGCCATAAAAAGTGCAATCACAGTTTTGCTACATCTCCAGGATGAGCTTTGCCTGCCTTCTTTGAACATCACAACTCCAGGGTCCAAAGAGTCACCTCCCTGAGCCTGCGCAGACAGATGAGAAAACAGCTAAAAATACCCCACCTGTTCATTTGGCCTAACTCAGCGTCCCTGCAGTCACTAGAGAAACCTCCTCAGATTTTATGCTGTTCTGAACGATGCTCTAAGCTGTGGCAGCAGCGTGTCACCTCCGACCAGGGCTGCTCAGGTGAAGAGGGACATGTCTTTTGTCAGGGAACAGAGGACAAGAGTCAGACCTGCCTTTCCACACAGCTTCAGTGGAAAAACCTGAATATCTATCGCAAGCTCCCAGGGCTCCTGACGCTCCCAGCACTCTCAAGGCAGCTCCAGCTTGCCGCTGAAACAGCGACTGAAATTTCATGGCTTCAATGAATGTCAGGTCAAGCCCTTTCCGAGCAAGTCTAGACTTGATTTTGACTGAAATGAGTGAACCCTGATGTTTTGCATGATTTCAAATGAAAGCAGGTGACATTCAGCAGCCACGACAAGGGTTTTGGGTTCTTTTGAACTGAAAGCTCAAAGCAAAGCTCAGTGGCATGTGCAAGTGCAAGGCAGCTCTAAAGCCCTTAGAGCAAACCGAGCAAACGTGCTGTTTGCCCCACTGAAGCGAGTCTGGTGCATTTTGCACAGTCCCAGTCTGTCCAGTTCTCCTTACTGCTGCGGGGCAGAGCCCTGGGAGGCTAACAAGGATGTAAGAAAATAACTGTAGGGGTTTAAGCTTTAAAAGAATTCTATTCCTCTGCAGCCTTAAAAACACCAGGTTGTACTAACGCAGCTACCTCAGTCCAGGTAGGGTCTTCACATCCAGCAAGTTAGACAAACGCAAAAGGAATGGGAAGCAGAGACAAAAATCCCTGGCACATTGGTACCTCTCTTCAGCATCCCCATCTCACCCCTGTGACTGCCCAGCTAGGATATTTTTGCTTTGCAGGGAGATGGAATGAAGGACAGGAAGAAGAAAAACATCATCATTTTTTTGCAAATGTATTTGAGTCCAGACACAAGCTGCCAACAGCCAGCTGCGGGCACGGCTGAACAAACACTGCTAGGGACCTCTAACACCTCCGTCTCCCTGTTATCCCAGCCTTTGCCTGTGAAAGCCAACCTCTACCACAGACACACAGCAGGGCAGCTCCTCCACCACAGCACTGGAAAGCAAACTGTCCCTTGCCACCAGGCGCACCCACTGTGACACACATCCAAGCTGATGGGGCTTTGGGCATCTACCTACCCTACAACAGGACAGGTGTCCATCAATGGGCGTTACGTGAGGAACAGCAGCACTTTGCCTAAGCAGGGGATGTGCTTCCCATCGTGTAGCAGAAACAGTTTAGCAGCTGAACCATTTCACCAAGGTAAAAAAAGAAAAGTAATATACTGTGCACATAACATTACTTCATTTGCACAAAGGTAAGAGACAGTCATGAGATGCAAAAATGCTGGGAGCAAAGAGGTGCACAGCATGGACAAATCCTACTGCAGACGCCAATCCTTTCAAATAGTGTGTATAAAACTGCAAAGCACTTGGACAGGGGGTTTCTCAAGATCAGATTCTCTCTGCTGGGATTCAAACATGTTTATCTAGGACTCTTTTACAAAGTCTGCAGCCTCAAAATGTTTGTCAAGCTTGGTTTTGTCACACAGCTCGAACCAGAGCAGGAGAAAAAAACAAAAGTAGAGACAGCAGCATTTCTACATCCTTGTTTCCCTTTTTGGTATCACCTTAACCAGTGACAGGTACTCACAGCTACTGCCAAGAACTTCAAACCCCTGAACTCAGCAGGCAAATCCAGCTCCATACAGAAAGGATGGCTCGTTAGCATGGAGCTCAAGCATTTAAACAAGTACCATCACCCCACCATTTTTTAAAAATTTTAATTAGAAACAGGGGGGTACATGAAACTACTGTATTCCAGTAAGCTCTAAGCAGCCACAGGCACAAGCCTAAACACCCAAGTCCTCATTCACCTGGCAATTAGGGAAGCCAAGAGCTGCTGTGAGTGAAGCTTTACTTTTGCACATTGCTGAATACAGCAATGTTCTGCTGAATTTCCCCAGGACAGCACAAAGAGGTCATGGCTGTCCTGCTTTCACGCAGGATTTTCATTCCAAGCTGTTTGTTAACTTGAAGGTTCTTACAATCTCGAAGCAGTTATTTTGTTGGGGAAAAGCCCTGTAGCTCCTTCATTATATTTTTACATCTTGACAACTCTTTCCAGCTCTGTTCTCCTGCCAAGTTCTCTTAATTTGGGCCAATGGTATGCTCTGTTATGCTCAATGAAAAACGTGTATTGATTTTAACTTTTTTTGTTTGTGGAACATTTTTGCTTGCTCCAAGCAATGGACGGTGTTTACCAAGTCTAAGAAATACATATTAAAAGAGTACAGCACTGTCTAAGTATATTTTTTTATAAGCTGTAGAGCCACAGAGCAAAAAAACATGTTTATCTGAGAGATTACTACTTGCAATGAACAGCAACCTCATTCCACAAAAGAGAGAAATAAAGACTTCATCGAGTTCTTTTGTATCTGCCAATACATTTTGATTAGGCTATGTTTTGTGAACCGTATCAGCCTGTTACCACCACATCTCTGAAATGAGGTCAAAACAGAAGCATCGTCAATTTAGAGCTCTGAACTGATCATTTTTAATGTCTCCAAGTATTATTCCACTGCTCTCCCAGGCTCAGGAACATTAAAAGCACAATAAAATAGGTTTCTGTAATACAGTATCAAATACATGCTCTCTGCAAGCAAAATAAGCTTTTACAGCCATCCCTGGCCACAGACCCGCTCTAGCAACTGATCAATAACAATTACCAAGAAAGGCATTTAGCACCCGGTAAAGAGAGCATCTTTAGAAGCGCTTGTATTTAGCCCTGGGACCACTGCTTGTATTTAGAGTAGGAGACGAAGCAGGTGACATCCTGCAACGTTAATATTCCTGTGGGTGAGCGTTTCAGTGTGGGACTATTTTATAAGTGAAGAAATCAATTCTACCTGGAAGATATAAACACTGGCATGTCATTGATTTTTTCTTCTGTAATAAATTACAAAAAAACATACCAGTCTCTGGAACAATATTGCACAAGTACTGTATTAAAAACAAACCAACAAAGAAAAACCCAACACAAAACCTGACAGAAAAACAAAATAAAGCTTCTAATATGTCTTCTATCTCCCTCAGTTCTGTCCCTCCCTATTGCTATTACACCATTTTGAAAATGCCAAGTGTAGTTTCTTTTGTCCCTTAAACCACTTTTTCTTTGCAAATCCCATAATCCAATTCTACAACTTTCACCGGCTGATTGAATCTGTCAAGGTCATATGGAAAGCTGATGCTTCTGACCTTCCTCTACCTACGGTGTCTGTTGAATATTACAATTGCAGCAGGCAAACCACACGTAGACAGAACCAAGCAAAGTACATTAAAGCCCAGGAGAATAAATGTTAAAGCACTGTGTTCATGAATACAAATATGGGACGCGTGACCACCTCCAGCGGCCTCGCTCCTTGAGTTTACACAAGGGAGAAGACAAACAGTGAAGTGCAGAGATTGATAACTAAGTGTCTGACCCCAACCCTCTCTCCTGTCCTTCAGAGGGCAAAACCATGCTCAGAAAACCTCATTCTCACTGTGTTTCAGAGAGCACAATGAAACTGCATTTTTTCAGGTGGCTGGGTAGTTTTCTGTATATGTTGGTTTTTGTGTTTCTTCAATTTTTTTTTTTTTTGTGAGGGGTGTGTTTGGTTTATTGTTTGTTTTTTGGGTTTTTTTTTAGAACTTGGCAGAATATAGCAATTTACCAACTGAGGATTAGCCCAATTTTTGTTTGTGTTGTTGCTTTGCTCAGAAAGCAACAGCTTAATGGGCATAAACAGATTCCTGTTTTTCAAACAATAATGAAAAACTTCGAAAAAAAATTAATTCCATCTGGACTGACAATTCCCAGGGAGAATCTTCGGCCCAGAAAAAATAACTCTGCAGGATGTGCTTCAGCGTCAGCTACTTGGGGGCTGCCGGGGGGTAATGCAGCAGCACCCTGAGCTGGGAAAGATGCTGGCTGGGCTCTGCTAAGCATGATGATGACTTCTGCTGGGGCACACAATAGCACTGCCACCCCAGCTTTCTGCCCTTCGGTTGGAAACACCAAGAGATGTCACAAGAGGACATGACAGTCCCTCTGTGTGTTAGCTTAAGTCACTGAAGGAGGTGACTACAGGCAAGTAGGCAGATCCAGCAGAAGATGATGCCCTTGGTTGCCACTGAAGGCCAAGATTTGCTCCCAGATGTCCATCAGAGCCCAAAGGTCTGATGGTCCATGGCAGAGGACACCTTCCTGCTCTTGGCTGAGACGTGTCCAGCAGCAGAGGCCAGCTCCCCTGGCCCCTCACCCTGATGGTTGCCCACCCGTGTCCCCAGCTCCTCTCCTACTCTCATTCCTCTCTGTCCCATTGCTTGGCTCCCTTTATTGCCTCCCACTCATCTCTTCCCTGCTGTACATCCAAGCCCACCACTCCAGTTACAGCAGTGTCTCTCTGGCTACAGGGAGGTCCACCAGAGCTGTGGCCTCATCCTCCTGTTTCAGCCAGACATGCTGCCCAGGTTTGTGCACAGCACCCAACCTCCCCTTTGCTCCAGCTTAGAGAAGAAGCCACCAGACCACCAGGAAAAGGGCTGACCACATGCCACCAACTCTACATGCTCTCAGCTCATCTCCAAGCAAGGATCCCAAATCTTTCCTGTCTATGCCAGGCCTCAGATTTCACATCCATGGTGTAATGAACTTGCTGCTGGTCAGAGAATTAAAGGTGCAGATACAAAAATCACCATCAAGACAGTTCTTGCAGCCTGTTAAGCACCGCAGACCATGACCACATATCTCACACAGGTCCTTGCTTCCAAAAAGGGCATCCAGGCCAAGCAACATTGAATCACAGACCTCCTTCATCTAGGAGGCAGCAAGGCTTGAAGAGAAAGGAAGAAAAAGAAAGGAAGAAGAAGAAAAAAAAAAGCAAGCCTGCCTTGCCCTAGGCAAATATTCCACCTCGGTTAGCTTCTGCAGACTGATCTATTTTGGCGTGCTGTTTATTACAGCCAGTAACATATGCACATTTAAGTCACAGAGGGGATTTTTCTTTTAAGAAAACACCTTCAGAAGTGCTCTTTAAGAAGTGCCTGGCACTAGAAAGCAGATCTGTGACCAGTCTTTGCTACCATCTCAAGTGAACAGGAGGTTTAAGGCAGTGTAAATGTCTGTTAGGACTTGAGCCCGTGGAACAGTGCAGTAAGTCGCGGTGGCAACAGGACAGGCCTTTTTCTGTGGAGGTAAACACGGTGGGCTTGCAATATCAAAGATAACGCACTGCCATCTCTGTGGGCAAAAGGAGAATTTTGCAGTAACACAGTTCTGGGCTAAACTGCAAGCAGTGGGACCCATTTAACTGCAGTTCACCTGTGCCAGTCACAGGTACCACACAGGCAGCCAGCCTTAAGGGACAGGATGCCGAATTCTGTGCCAGTATCTGAAAATCTGTTAATTTATTATGGATTTATTAAAACAGCCTCAGATAGAGCAAACCTTCTACCTGCCCTAGTAACACTCCTTGCAGACCCATTTCCCCAGTCTGTTAGAGTCTCATCAGGGTCTGCAGATTCACATTCCCTACCTCGCTCAGCCAAAGGGTGATCTTGTTTCTAACCATGCATGGTCAAGTAGTAAACCCTTTCTTAGGACTTAAGTCAACATGGAGGCTGCAAGGCAGCCTGCTCAAGATTTTCTGTTCACCCTGTACTCCACACTGACCTATGGACCCAGAATTCAGAGTCACTATGTGATACAGAGCCCAAAGACTCCAAAAATCCAGAGAGAGAGAGTTCTGTTTTCTCCACACCATGCCAGGAATTAACATAGAACGCATTTTGTAGAAACCACGATTTCAGACAACGAAAGGTTAATTCCATGTAGCCACTGATTAGATCTGTTCCCTCACCTGTAACAAGAGCTGTAGTACAGGACACTAAAAAGGTTGTACGGCTTTACTGGGTGGATGTATCCACTTTCTCCTGAAGGATGCAACTTTCACTCTGCCAGAAATCCTGACCTAAATTCTCCTCTGAGTGGCACTGGTGTAAGTGCCAGAACAGCTCAGAAAGGAATGTATCGCGTGTGTCCACGCATTTATGTCCATTTGTCTGTCTGTCCCAGCAGACCAACAGGAATGGAACTGATCAGGGCTTTTGTTTCATTTGCTTGGGTTTTTGGAGCTTGTGTTTTTAATAACTGCCAGATTCACTTACTTATGTTTGAGAGTACAAGAGAAAAGCTGTGGCAGAAAGAAGCAACTAAAGCATGCCCATGCAGACACGTTTGCTTATTCGGGCTTCAGTCACAAAAGGCAAACCGATCAAATTACTGTGGGGTTTTTCTGCCCTTTCCATGTCACTGCTCTGCTCTCCAAACTCCTGCCCTCAACTTCTGCTCTGAGCTGCTTATCCTTGTCCTGGTCACTGGTGCAGTACAGGCCGCATGATGCTCAACCGTTTGTAGATGACAAGGAATGCAAGGATTAGCTTTTAAAGGCTGTTTTCTATTAGAAAGCAATCTCAACAACATGACTTCCTCAGGCAGGCACCTGACCTCATGTATTCTGCTTCTGCCACTGACAAGAGATACCTTCAAACACAGCACAATCCTAAAAGGGCAACAAGAAAGACCTTTCACTACCCTGATCATGCACAGCTGGATGAGCCAGCTGCCATGCAAATGTTCATTTACTTCTAGGTGTGATGGGCCCATACTGAACCGTGTTGAGGGTTTTTTTTCCTGCAAGGAAGAGTGACCTTTCCTGAGGACATCTGCAGCCTCTTGGGCCACGTGAGAGGAGTAGCTGCAAAGAAGCTCCAGTGTCATTAGCGAGTCTGGAATGCAGCACGACGGGTGCAGACGTCAGCGAACACCCGTCTGGAAAAAATGCTCTCACTTGCTTAAACCGAGATAGATGGATTTCTGATAGGGCCCCAGTGGAAATGCCTGCACAAACTTTTGTGCAAGTACTTCTGATACAGAGAACAAAGGAATATTAAGAAAAGCACTAGCATTTTCATCTGGCTGGGCTAAGCTTTGAAAGCTTAAAATCATGCTCTGAGAATTAGCACAATCAAAACAATCAGTGGTGCTTCTGTCCTAGCTAATGTGAACTCCATTCTGAGTAAATACTTCTAAAGATTTTACATTACTATGGACTCTTCGAAAAACCCATGCAGAGAAACACAAAACAAAACAATGAAAACCCTCTTAATTCAATCTCCCAAGGCCACAGCAGGGGATTTTTGGCTGTGGGAATACAAATACTCATCAATGCTACAGCTCAGGGTCCTGCTCCTATTACTACCCAAACACAGAATGAGACAGTCCCAGCCTGAAGAGTTTTTAGTGTAAATACACCAGGACTTGGTGTAAAAACCCCAGGTGGCTACAGGAAGCCACATCAACACCGAGACCACACGACGCCAGCGGCTCAGTGCTGGACTGCTGCGGCTGCAATGCCCTTGATGCTTTCTGGGCTCCTGCCTCCCGGCAGCAGCCAGCCTGCCCTTCCCACCTCTGCATCACTAGCTAAAAGCCACCCAACCCATTTGCCTCTCAGCCCCTAAGGGACTTTTTCCTCCCCTAAACTCTCCCAGCTGTGGCACAGGAGCAGTTTGAGTGGGCTCTGATGACAGAAGCATGATGCAGAGTTGGGAAGGAGGCTGTGCTGGTGCTGCAGGATAATCCACCAGCAGATGCTGATAAAGCCGACAGTGATGGGTGGTAGAGGTCGTTGCTGCATCCCCAAGCTCACCTGTCCTGCAGGAGAGTGTTCCGGGGAGCTGCTCTGCTCCTCCTTGGAGTCAACCCCACCTCCTTCCCTCATGGTCCATCTCTCGCAGCTTGGTGAAGCTTTCAGGCATCTCTGTCCTGCTTTTATCCACCCTGATGGCTCTCCTGCTCTGAGTGCCTCTGAGTCACTCAGCCTGCTTGCCTTGCTCCAGTTCCCACCCTGCAGCACACCATGGAGGCTTTACAGGCAACACAACTGACACAGCAGGGAGCCAAAGTCTGCGAGGAGATAACCATAATGATTACTACTTCATCTGCAAGTGCACCAGATGCACCAAGATATAAATATGATTGCTGAAGCAACAGGAGAGGCAGAGGGCAAGAGACTTCCCGGGCTGTCTTGTTCGGTCCTTGCAGACACTGCACCTAACAACAGCAACAGAATGCACTGCAGAGCTGCGGGAGGACTCAGGGACAAATAAACCCAGAGGCGAGGAGGAAACTGAGCAGAAACAAGAAATGGGACACTAGAATAAGGCCGTAAGTTTTGCGCCATGGGAGTAAGATTAGGGCGGGCTCCTGCAGAAAGCAGCAGGAGTGTCTTTAACACCTTCCCCTATAGCGTTTGGGAAGGAGCGACATCCCCTCCAAAGACAACTCTGTCTTGGAAATCTGCTGTTCTATGAAACAAGATTCCTTCACAGGGAGTAAAGCACTTTCCTTCCTACCACTGACCTCAAACATCATCACCTCTGCCACACCTGGATGACCATCCAAGCCCTCTCTATCTGGCTTTCAACTCCCCACTGCCCCAGCTACAGAATGGGCTGAAATACCCAACCCTGCGAGGCTCTTGCGTCCTCCTGCCAAACTCATCCAGTGCCTGGTGTCTGCAGCACCATGTGGAAGGGACACCACATGAAATGACTACACAGGCCCAGGCATCACTGAGTGGCAAGACAGCAAGTTTTACTCACGCTCTGATCCTTCAGGAGCTGACAGCAAGAGGAAGAAACACTGGTCAGCGGGATCGAGCAGCGCGGTTGGGATTACCCGCTGAGGTTTTGTTTTCAAACTTTGCTCAGTTGTGGCTTTAAAGACCTAATCTCCGTGTGACTGTTCCCAGCACCAGCCGTGCCCCTGTGGATAATAAGGACTTAGGGAAGCACTGTCTAATGACGGCTGAGCTTTCAGGCAGGCTGGCTGCAGCTACACTGTCTCTGTGCTACCCCTGGCCACCTCCTCCACCCCAGCTGGATACTCCATGCTTTTCCAACTGCCCCCCTATTTGAGAGCTCTTTTCTCTCAACAAGCACTCAGAGCTGCTCACAGCAACCCAGAGCTACTCACTCAAAGCAAAAACCAAGAGACAAACAGAGTTAAAGCAGCACAGTTCGGGCTAACAGCTTAAATCTCATCAGAACCTGGTGCAGGTACTGCTGGGCAGAGATGTGGGCATCACTAATGCAACTCAGCTGATGCCAACACTCCTGTCTGCAGCGACTGTTTTAGGGCTTTTTTTTCAGACCTGCATAGGAGAGATCAGCTAAAAGCAAGTGCTCTGTTAACGCAGAGTATGCTGAGGGGCATGACAAAACTCAGTGCACATCGCTCAGTCATCTGACCGGGCAACACCTTGTGATACCATGCTCAGTCTGCAGGACTGGTTAAACTGCTGCTGCTTCCCATTCACAGGACCGTTAAAGCAAATTTTCTCTGCACTTTTTAATAGTGCTCTGCACACCCACCTCAGTGATAGGTGGGGCCAGCAGAGTCTCCAGCATCCCCGCAGCAGGCGCACTGGGCTGGGCAGTGGGTCTTTCTACTGGGCAGCCACATTAGTTTTAAACACTGACATTCCAGTACAGTGAGAGAAAACTTATCCCCCAGAGCACAGCCTGTCACCTTTCAAACAAGGTCAGACGCCAACCTCCTCCCCCACCACCAATGACCTTATTAGCACCGATCACGGTTCTAATAATATCCCACACTGTAAGCAGGCCATCTGCTGTAACATTTCACTATAAACTTAGGGAATTGCTTCGTGTGAGTATGCTCATGCCTCAGCAAGCCAGTTGTCCCCTCTCAGCAATATGCACCTTCCTCACAGCTTTAAGCTAGATGTTGAAGGAAGGCACCTCCAGTTTGGAGCTCAATTGCAGAGAACAGCACAGAGCCATGCCCAGGTGCTGGCTTCACACAGAGCAGGTAAAAAAGCAGAGTTAGAGGTTAAAAATCCATCACTCCAGTATCAACAGCCTCCACCTCCTCTGACAGTGGGGACAGTAAGTAACTACGTCACTGAAACCCAAAACCAAGGCCAAACATTAACCAGATGTTCAGAGAGTCAGAAGTAAAGCGCCAAGGCTGCCAAGAGCAGAAGCCAGCGTTACTTTTGTGCCGTGTACTTTCTACTGTGTGGACAGCAGAAGGATTTTTATTATCCTAACACATTAGCTATAGTTAAGCTGAATATTTTCACTGCTGTTACAGGAGAGAGGACTTTCATAACAGACAGGTAAACCTGTGGAAGAACTAACCATGATAACTATCCATTTAGAAGGAGCCAGGATTTGAAATGCTCACTCAGTTAGGACATCCGTTTAAAACACCCAGAGCCTTGTTACTACAGTAGCTCAGCTCTACTCAGTCTTCAAAGACATTTTCTTTGTATTGCTCCTGTGAGGTGAAAAAGTGCAATTAGGCAGGGAGAGTGACATTACAACACTTTAAAGCAGCCTGCATCATGACAAGCCTTTGAAAGCTGGCTTTCCAAATCCTTGGCCTTTCCTCTAATCAAAAGGTCATCATGAGACATGGCACAAGAGGCTACATGGGGCAAAGAAGGGGGTGAGTGCCTGGTTCTCTGCTGTTTTATGAACAGCAATTAAAAAGATAAATTAATAAGCCATAGGTAAAACTGTGCCTGTATGGGGCAACACTCACCCAAGTGCCTCAAAGCATTTGTTTTAATACCAGCATAACAATATTTATAGGGGCAGATTTTCAGAGAGCTCAGCTCCTCACTCGGTAATCTAACCACTTATTTAAATGCTCTGTGGGAGATGTCAGCTGATGGGCTCTCCGGAAAGCCTGGCACATCTTGTTTACATTTGTTTTAAAGCTTCCAAACAGCTCAATTACATAAATGCATGTTACTGCACCCTCCTTCAGATGGGTGAACTGAGTGGCAGAAAGCTATTGTCAGCAGAGGGATTACATCAAACCGATGCTACGCTGCTGAAGAAATCCACCAACCCCACATGCTTGTTCAGAGTCATTCTCCTCAAAGGCATCTTCCACTGCCTTTCCCTCGGTTGGCTTCGCTGGGCTAATGCAAGCGAAGTAGCTTGGTAGCATCACTGACACAACAGTAAGGCAGGACACCACGGCCAAGTGTGGCTCCATGTTCACAAGGATCCTCTTTGCCCAAACTCTTCTCCAGGGACAGGGACTTGCAGGTTTGGGGCATCTATTCGAATCCCAGTGTTAGCTACTGCTACAGATCAGGGCTGGAAGATGTAAAGATTGAACATCCTTCCCCATGCAGATCTGGCAGTGACACGGCTTGTAGCACAGCGCCCGCTGAGGTGCCAGAGCTTAATGTACAACACAGAACACTCCGTGCTCCCTTGGCCAACTCCTGACTCACAGCCACGCAAGAGTAAACGCAAGAGCTGCCGCAGCTTGTTCGCTGGGCTTCGGCACGCCATCGCCCTCCTTGCAGCGCAGAGGAAACCCCTGGGGCTTGCAGAGCACCGCATTGCATTTGTGCTGGGTCACAGGCACAGAGCTTGTGCTCGCACATCCAAGCAGACTTGGCAGGGTTGCAAGCCCCAGGTGCGTGTGCTGAGCATGTGCAAAGAAACTCTCCCAAGCTGGAAAGCCAAAGGTGGCAGGGTAGATGACCACAGGCAGTTCTCGTGCTTCAGAGAATGGCTGAGGACCGTTTTCCTCTCTCAAAACCTGATGCAACAGCTCACTTCAGCGCAAGGAGCTCTTTGCTGCCCACAGGAATTCTACTGTGCTTAAAATCAGGCTTAAGTATTTCACAGAACTGGAACCTCAGTCTGGAGGGCTCTGGCATTTACAAAAAAAAAAAAAAAGGCAAGTAAGCCTCAGGAGCAGGAGATGGCATGCCATGGCCCGCGCAACGCTGCAATATGCCCATAAAAGGTTTCAAAATGTATCTGCCTAAGCACACGCAGCAGCTCAGAAGGGTTTAGAGTCACATCCCAAAAGAATTTCTCTTCTGCTTTTTTAGGCAAGTGTGGGCAGCAGTCAGCACTTTACCATCATCTTCCCAACCAAAAAACCAAGGTTACTCTTGGCTGATATTAATAATGTAAATGCTACTGGCTTTGTCCTTTGGGGATGGCGGTTTGCTTACGCCACAGGGAGAAGACGGGGCCAGTGTGAGCTGCAGACAGGAGTGGAGGCCAGGGCTGGCTGCTGGAGAGGAGAGGCTGGCAGGAAAACACCACCACTGAATTTCCTTGGCCTGCCTCCCTGAAGAGGCTGGCCTCCAAAGTGTGGTCTCGGGACAAATTTGTGGCCACCACTTTGCTTTCCAGCACCTTCAAGGGAAAATGCAGACAAGTCTGAGGCCCAAGGAAAAGCTGTAATAAATTAATCCATATCTGCAGGAAGAAAGAAAAGAAGGACAGTGGTCCAGTGCCTGCCCCTTAAACCAAGAACACCTCCTAATTATCCAACCTACACCCACACCTCTTCCAGCCTTTCTGAACCTGACGCAGGGACACCCCGCATGCAAACGGTACCACTGTTCTTCCAGTAATGAGCTAATAAGGAAGCACTCCTCCAGGGTGGCACCGAAACCAGACTATGCACCAGAAAACCTATGGACATCCCATCTTCCTTGCTATGTCACCCCTGTACAACACCAGAAGGACCTAACGGACATACAGACACGGCCAACCTCTTCTGCCTCTACAGCACACCTCAAAAATCACCTCTTGCTTTAAAGTACAGACAAGGAGCTCCTGCCATGGATTCTGCCTCACATCTTTGCAAACAGCTGCAATGAATAGCTGCCCTTTGCTGGCTATTGCCATCCCCTGCAGCAGTGTCACCAGGTAACACCAGCCTGTTGTCAGTTACATGTATTCCTCACCCAGCACCTCCACACAGAGCCAGGACCAAGGGTATTTCAGCTCAGCTGGACTTCATGTTCAACATCTAAGGCACTCCACCCTGCCGCCAACCCTGCCATAGAGGCAGGAACCTGCCACAGAGAAGCAAAAGGACAGCTCAGGGCAGCAACCTTTTAAACCACGATGGCAAGATTTACCAGTGCTCATCTGTCATGGTTCAGCTGTCAAAAAGTCACAGATACATGAAATGAGACTGCTGGGACATCAGAGAAACCTATGGATAATGCTAAACAAATCAAACATGCTCCGCCCAGAGCTACATCCTACATAAAGAACAGGTAGGCAGCACAAGGTGTATCTGTCCCTGGAAATTTGAACATGCCTGGGGAGGTCACACCCCATCCAAGTAGCCAGCCTGAGCCCCACAGAGAGCACCTGCAGCCCAGACACCGGGGCAGGCTTGGGAGCTGCTCAGCCACAGGTGAGCTCCTCCACCAGTGGTCTCCATCACACAGCTGTGCCAAAAACCTTCTGGAGACACCGCCAAGTACACACAGCATGTGTGCCAATTAAATTACGCTGTGAAAACATGGAGCTTGCCGTAACCCATACGCAAGAAGAGATCAGATCTAAATACTGTTTTTCCATTTAAGCTCTCTTATTCTCCTCAAAGTACCACTCTACTTTAAGAGAAATACAATAGCAACAGTTCTTATAAGCCTAAATACATTTTTCCCTGCTTTTAGAGGTTTGATTCAGTAGTTATAAAAAGCACTTATGATGTGCCGCAAAACACCTGAGCATCCAGACAAGACAAAGCTGCTGCAAATCTACTTCTCATCACCAAATGCTGTCGCTAGGCAGGTAAGTGCCTTAATGACAGATGGAAAGTGAAGGTTTCTCACAAAGGCGACTTGGCTCAATTACTGTTCATCTGGTTTATTTGCATCTCCATTACACTGAGCTGAGACATGCAGTCAGAGTGTCTCCAAAAATATCTCTATAGCTTTGTTTGCTTTCTTCTTCCTCTGTAAAAGCATAACCATATGCTAAGTTTAGTGGGTGTTTTTAATTGTTTCCCAGTTTGCAGTTTATTTAAATTAAAAAAAAAAATTGATTGCAAACCAGTAACAGTCAGAAATCATTCTAGTGAAGTCAGCATAAAACAGGTACATATTAGCATGAAAACTATAAGGAACAGCCTCAGGTACACCAGTTTCAAGATCATATGGTACGTTTATTGCCCAAGTTCAGTGAACTTTTTAGATTGCCATGGGATTGTGAATATTATTACCAGATAATAACAGTTCTTTTAGAAAACAGACAACTTAGACAAAACTGTGCTTTCAACTCCTGATTTTATGCCTGTTCACAGACAACTCACCCTTTTTTTATACATAGAGGAAAACTGCTTTGAAACACGCAAGAGCTTCATGTGTTTTAAATGGGATATCCCAAAGTAAAAATTCATACTCCTGAAATTTTCACTACACTGTTTTCTGTCTTTCAAAATTCTCTTCAAAACTTTGATTTGCATATGGAAACATCTACATTCATAAAGAAAATTTTTAAAAAAGGCAAACAAAAACCCCACCACATGTCCCCCACAAAACTGGGCTTGTCATTTTTCTTTTTTAAACCATGAGTCCATAGTGCAGATACGCAAACTGTGAGCATCATAAATCAAAGCCTCTGTGAACACCTGGTGTGCATTACCTGCATATTTTTATATAATACATCACTACCTCCTAATACCCACCTCTCAGCTTACTGCTCAATTAGGGTCTCCAGTGACCAATAAAGGTGTTGGTTTTTTTTCCCTCCCTGACATCTTTACAAACCAAAGATCACCACAATTTGCTGGTCAGGGAATTAAGAGGCTCATACCATGTTCGCCTGATCCAGCCTGAATAGAAAGGTTAATGACTTGATGAGTACTTGCAGACAGCCCACCGAAGAGCCGCCACAAGCCCTTGTACAAATTGCCACCAGCCAGCAAACCGTGTCCTGACCCTTGCAAAAAGCACCAGCCACGCAAGGGACGGTGAACAGCAAGACTGGGAGAGAAGCTGATGAATGAACCAAAGGCCATGTGGGTTTCCAGCGATGACAGTGCACTTCTCTCCTTTGCTCAAAAGGTCTCAGAGGCGCCATGGGACCTGCCCAGCAGGTACTGCAGAGCTTTGGCCACTACCCAGCAGCCCTCATGGTCGCTTCTGGAAGGAGAGTGGCCCAGCGGTGGCTGGCTCTGGCGCCTCTGGGCTGCCCTCCACCAACCACTGCAGCTTGCCCTTCCATTCACACAAATTAATTCAGACAACACTGTTCTTCTAGAATAACAAGGGGGGAAGAAAGAGTAGAGAGTGTGAGCTCTCTTGGCATCCAATTCAAATCCACGAACAGCTTCTCACAAGGAACTATTTTTAAGTTTCGTATCTATCTGCATGAGAAAGGTTCCTTCTGCTGCGTACGAATGTGCAAACTCCCCCTTCTAAGAACCACAGCTCAGGACAGCAAGATCCAGGCCTGCACTTCCAACCTAATCAAGACCCAATATTTCATCACCAAAGCGCTGCACAACCACACAACGTGTGCCCTGGTGAATCCCACCTGAGCATCAATGAAGCCTCCCCATTACCTTCAGGAGTCCTGTGTGTTCTTAAGAGCTTACAGGTAGAACACTCATCCATTAAACAACCCACACTGAAGCAGCCTGACTACTTCTGGAAGCATTACTGCTTTTACCACTGCAAGAGAGGCAGAACCACTATGAGATTAAGAAAAAAAAAAAAAGGCAGCGGGGGGAGGGTTGCAGTAAGCGTATAAATGCTGCGTGTGACCTGACCAGCGAGGTGAATCTATTGTATGCTGGGTTATCAGAAGTTCCTGTATGAAGGCATTGTTCAGCCTTAAAAGGTCTGTGAGGAAAAAAAAAAACAAGCAACAGCACTACACAATGGATGCAGACAAGCAACCTCTGAACAAAGCCCTGGGCAACTGCAAGACAACGGGAAAACTTATTAGCTGCAAGCATCCTATATCCTGTCTCCAATAAAGCAACACAGATGTTCTGCTTATGCAGGGTGTGAAAAGATGAAAAGAACACTAAGCAGCTATCCAGCCTTCTGCAGGAGACTGGGTTGGTGTTCAACAGCTGTCAGAGGGGAGCTGCGGCTCAGCACAAAGATGTCCACAGGATGGGCATTAAAAGCCGCTTCTTAACACGTCTGAGAATGTACCATCTCGTGTCACCAGTAACGGAGGTTGCTGTTATGACCAGGAGTCCCTCGATACCATTGCAAACAGGGCTTTGCAAGCCGAGCTCCAGCCCAAGAACAGAAAGACCATTGTTGGCAGGTTTAGTCACCAGGGCTGTTATCTCTGCTGGGAGATGCATGGTGTGCACACACAGAGGTTGTGGTCGCAGGGACTGCACCCCTCCATGGCACTGCAGAGCTGGGGCTCTGGCAGAGGCAGCTACCAGAGCCACAGGGCTGGAGGAACAAAGTGCTCTGAGACCCACTTCTTGCTTGAGAAGTGGGGTGCAGAAACAGCCCCATCATCAGGCCTTGGCCAAGTGCTCTGCACAGTCTGACCTCTACTCCAGGTGTACTTCCCAAAGACAGAGTTGTCCACCCTCCACGAGGCCTTTTACAGAAAATCTGTTCCCTGGAAAACTCAGGCCACGTAACTAGCACATACTGGGCATCTGCTACTGTGGCAAGAGGAAATTGCAAGAAGAACATTGTTCAACATCCATGGGAAACACACAAAGCTGTAGAAGCTCATAGTCTACCTCCTTTGGCTTTTTCTTTTGCTTTCTCAACATGGTGTTCCCCATCCCATTCCCCACCGCTGAAGCAGGAGAAGCCCAACCAGCACCCACAGGAAGGTATAACCCATCAGCTGACACAGGAAGACAGCACAGTCCATTGCCAAGCCAAGCTGGGTGGCTGCACAAGGGACATCTCCCTGGGACACTGCAAACATCAGGGAAGCTCTGCAAGGGGCACAGTACTACCCTGCACAGCACAACAGCACTGCTTTCAATTCACAAGTAAATGCTGTAAAATGTAAACATATTAACCTCTTCATTCATTTGTAGCCACTGGCTACAAATTGAAGTTTCAAGGGCATAAAGAACATTACTTTTTTCTCCTCTGATAAAAATATTTTTGTCTCTGTCAGCAAACCAGCAATGTAAATGAACATTTGAAAGTCACTGTGTAACTAAGAATCATTGCATATAATCAGATTAAGAACAGCCAAACCAAATGCAAATAGGAAGCTTGAGCTTCTTGGTAAAAGCAACAGAAGTGAAAATATGAAGAAGCCACAAACAGTGAATAAACTGCATAAACCCATGTTAGACCAGATCCAGTCCTGGTCTAAACCTGTGCATACACAATTCCACCAGATCTGTTACTCATCATGTTCATAAAAATAACCCCAAATCTGCTCAAGCAACAGCTGGAAGTTAAAGGAAAAACTTTTAAACTTGTAAAATTTATCGATTCCTTCTACAACCATATAAACAGGTTAATGACTCTGATCAAAACATTAAACACAATATCAAGAGTTCTTAAAAAGAAATCAGTTATCCATACTGCCTCAGGGTTTTTACCATCATATTAGAACACTTTTGAGGAGCCACACCTTTGGGAAAACAAAGGAAAAAAGTAGATGTTCTCTTCCTGAGAACCATGGTGAAGAGACTGCAGGGATGCTCACCTTCCCTGCTGTGAGCCCCCACCACCCACCTCCACTTGGATCCCGGTATCTGGTAAACTGTCAAAGTCCCTCCTGGAACTCCAGCAGTGACAAGTAACCAAGAGCCATCTACTGCCTGCAAAATCAACTCTGCAAAGATGAGCACTGGCCAAACAGCTCAGCTGTAACTCGGACAGGCCTAGCAGAGCCATCATGCTTGAGTGTCCCTTGCAGAAAGCATTTTCCCAACACCCATTTTTCTGGGAGTGCTGCTCTCCAAATATTTTGGCTGCTCCTCATCTACAGGACAGCATTAGAGTGCATTTGTAACTCTTGTCTGCAGGAAATACACAGAAAGCTGATTCATTATCTTAAAATGCTGCTTTCATTTCTGCTCATTAAAAGCACATTTTGGATCCCTGGGCCGAACGTGCAGCCAATGTGCTCTGGACACAAATTAAAGCACTGGGTTTCAATTCTCTGCTTTTTGCATTTCAGTTTCATTTGTTGCCCACAACGCGGGCTCTCCATTCCGAGGACAGCTATATCAGACCTGAGCTACCATCGGAAAACGCTCTGGATGAAATCCTCTCTCTCCCTGTGATGCCTGGCACTCCAGGCAATTGCACTTGATGTTAGACTCAACTTAGATTTCAGGAGCTACATCCTGCACCAGCAGCATCCTCCCTGCAGAAACAGAGCAATAAACAGTCGTTCTGCACATCCCACACCCCAGCACACCGAGGAGAAGGAAAAGCAAGTGAGCTTAGGTAATGAACGCGTTAAGACAGTCCTCACCTTTAGGGAGTCAAAGCAGGCAATAACTCGACCATTTTCCACATGGCAACTCCGTGACGGATGGGCGAACTTGCACTCTGCATCAGACCGAGAACAAGTACCTCTCTGAAACTCTCGACACACTTCTAACGTCAGCCATTTTGTATCACGAACCAGGGAAACGTTTACAGCCATATTAAAAACAAAAATTAAAATGCAAGCAATCGCACCCTTCTTTAGGGCAATGTTTACTGATTTTTTTTCTTCTTTTTTTTTTTTAAAAAAAGGATAAAAAAGTGAATTCAAGTTAAATGTGAAGAAATAACTAACTCGTTGCTTTGGTAGAACTCCTATTCATCAGCACTTAGGTTTTCATTTAAGTCAAATTGTGTTTGTTTAAAACAAGAATTAAACATAAAGCCAATCATAAAATAGAAATCTTATCAGAACAACTGAAAATCAAATTAGAGGCCAGCTCCTAAAAGTGCAATTGTAGAAGTTAAAATATAAGTGTTATATTTTGTGCCACTGCCGAAGTTACTTGCAAATAACTGGCAGACTTTCAAAAGAATTCTGTGCTCTCCAGTTAATGGTTTCAATTATTCTTGCAAAAAGCATATGCTGCTGGCAGCACTTCAGCTTGTGGAATGGTCTCGGTCCTTGGGGATAAAACTTCGGGTTGTTTTGTCTTTTTTTTTTTCCTTCTATTTCTTGCTTCTAAAAATTACGGTTCACGAGCATCAAAACGAGCAAAAGGACGTTTCAATTTTTCTTTCTTTCTTTCTTTCTTTTAAATATTTGCTACATACTCGGGCAAGGGAAAAAAATAAAATGGCTGAGCAAATTGCGTGTAAATGAGGAGCGAAAAAAAAATGGGCAAGGCTGGAGGAGTTGCCGTCAGGGCACGAACCGCAAGCAACGCCGAATTAAAAAGAGAGGAGGGCGAGGGGCAGAGAGAGGCAGCCCTAGACAGAAATCCAAGCAGCGGTGGCTTCAGGAAAGGCACTTTTCAGCAACCTGCAGGAAAAAGAGAAATAGAATCAGCCAGGAGCCGAGGCCGCCCCCGCTCAGGCGGGCGCGGGGCTGCCCGGCCCCCGGCGGTGCTGCGCGACCCCGGCAGCCATTGTCGGTACCGGGGGCATTTCCCGCACCAAGCTGCGCATGGGAGGAGGAAGCGACCAATGGCGTTTACCGTTGCAGCAGCAGACTCTGGCAGCCGACCAATAAAAGAGAGCGTATCATAGCTGCCCAGGCTGGTAGGCGCTGGGGTTTGTGCCCGCTGCACGGAAAAAGCGCCTCAGCCCCACGGCCTGGCCTGCGGCGCGACACAAGGCCCGGGGGCCCGCGCCCAGCCCCGCAGCGCCCGGGTGGGCATGGGCCCAGCAAAGCCTCTGCCCGGCCTCGGAGCGGCAATGCCCCGGCCACCCCGGCAAGGCGTCCCTCAGGGCTGGCAGCGTGGGGTGGGCTGCATCCACCAAGCAGCCCTCCCTACGGAAGGATATTTTGCTCTTTCGTGGGGTTTGTTTGTTTTTTTCCCTCCTCTCATTAACACGCCCTCCCCCTTGTCTGTAGGAAACGTTCAGGCAGGAAGAGCAGCCAGTGGCTTTCTCGTATACCAAGCAGAAAGAGTGGCTACAGTTCAGTCCTACAACCACATTTTTAAGGTGTTTTTATTTAACCCATCACTGGCTGCAAAGCTGTTCCAGCAACAACCTGGGGTGGCACATGAAGACAAACGACTGGTTCACAGTTGCTCCTCTATGGATTCAGAGCCTACAAATCTAAAAGCAAACTCAACAGGGAAACCTAAGCCACACACACAAGGAAAATATTAACTCATTGCTCACAGCTGTAGTTTTCCACCAGACTAAAGGCAACTCAAATTACTCCAACTCCAGCAACTCGTGTTATACAACAAGCAACTTTCAATGCATTCCTATTCAAGGCTTCCTTGGCATCCACTAAAATGCTAAGCTGTCCCTAGAGTTTCCCATTCTAATATTAGCTGCGCCAATGCCGCCTGATAGGATTGGGCTGTATCCAAGTTCCCAAAATCCAGCCCTTTATCTTCCTAAAGTATGGCCACCCAGTTCTGCAAACACTTGACAGGCGCAGGATGTTGCTCGTGTGACTGTTATTAAGACTTCAAGCTTTCGCAGGAGAAGAGCCTTCAACTACAAGAAAAGGAAGCTTGAATTCCTCTTTTATTATTGGTATGTTATTGCAATTACACTGATCAGTAACTGAAACCTACTGGAGCTGGAACAGTCAAACAATGCTACCAAGGAAGAAGTGTGGGAAGAAGCTGTCAGCAGCAGCAGGGGGTGGGGACACAGAGGCTGTTTGATTCACAGATCAAATTATTTCACATTAAAAAAACAACATTCGTTAAACCTACTTGCAAGTATTTTCTAGGCTACTTAGAGTCAAGTTCATAACAAAAACTCTCCAGATCCTTGCAATCCAGCTTGCAGTATCAGCACAAAGGTTAGTCTGACCCATGCTTCTGGAAGGACCTTCGCATTTTTTGCACATCAGGTGGGGAGCAGGGACTGCAAACATCATGTTTGCTAAACGTGTTTTAAACTTCAAGTTTGCTAAGCATGTTTTAAACTTCAAAGCGAAGGGAAAAAAGCACATCTAGCCATGCTCATATGTCTTCTGGGTCTCATAAGAAACAGAGATGCTCTAAATCAATTACAATTTTGCAAACAGGGCACATTTATACAGGAATCCCATTCACTGATGTGCGGGCTCCCTGTCCAAATGAGCTCAGCAAGCAGGAAAAGACGTGCAGAAACCTTCTGCAGGGAGCTAGGGAATGGCTGGGCGCAGCGCTTAAAAACGAGCTAGAACAGGTCAGATACGGGTGGGGATTTGAAAGAATGCTCTCTCAGAAGCTGCTCTGAGCAGACTGAAATACAACCATCTTGTGGATTAAGTGCATATTCCACAGCTTCAGACTCCCAGGGAAGCAAGAGTCTGTTAACGCCAGGGCCCGAATATGATGGGCCTAAACTTAATACACAGTTACACCAAGAGTTATAAACAGTGTACTAATATCTGCCACTTCCCAGCCCTTCTACTTTGCAAAATCCCAAAGACTGTAACAAACCAAATGTTCATCTTGCTCTCGCCCATGTAGCTCAGGAGCACACTCAGACACTCCGGTACGTGCCTGCACCAAGCTGCTTGGTCCTCAAAATGAAGTGAATCATGTTAATGGAAGATAAGTCAAATGAATCTTACAAAACATTAAGACATTCAGATACATGTAACATAGTTGATTTTTTTTTTTCTTTTAAAACTCTCAACGAGAAAAAAAACAACAGAAAACTCTGAAGAAATACTAACATTTGCCAATGTCCTGCTGACGGCAACTGAGGCCCCTTGCCCCATACCCTGCACACTCATCTGTTCAACATGCGAGAGTGAGACACAAGGAATAGTCTGTGCTACAGAAACAACCCACCTTCCTGCAGGACAGACTATCATCTCAGATCCTGCAACTAGGGCTCCTGTACTGGAGGGAGCCAAATAAATGAATAAAATTTTAATACCGGGGGCCTCAATTCTGCAGCCTCCATGCTAAACAGCAGACCATGGCAACAGCACACACTGCTCCCATCGCGTGTTTGCTTTGCACTCAGGAGAGCACTTAAGCACATGCTTAACTTTGAGCATGCCGACAATCTTACTGGAAAGAAGAAAACGCGAAGCAGGTACTTAAGTGCTTTGCTGAATCAGGGCCTAAATAAATGAATCTGCTTCACAGGTTTATCAGGGCTGGGAGGCCAGTAAGTACAGGCAGCAGTCAGCGCTTTTTGGCTTACGTGATCCCAGCCCAGAGGAGCAGGAGTTCGGCTTTTCTTCAAGTCAACAAATACAGTTCTGTCAGTGTTTGGATTGCTGCAAATTCCCTCATTATGCGGCCACAGGAAAAGCCAACAATGCGTGCACACAGGGCTGACACGGCACTGAGCGTGGCTCCAGCACACACTGCCAAAGGGTAACACACGTTGGACAGGAACACGCCACTGACACTATAAACCTTCGGTTTTCTGTGTCAGTTCCTAGCAGCAAACAGCTGTAACTGTTCTCAACACGATCCACCCTTACAATTCCTTTGTATTATCCATTTTTGGGGGGTGGGGGAAACTGGAATTTTATTCACTTTATTCTCTCGCTTATTTCAAATGGAATAAAAGCATCCATGCCAAAACAAACATACAAGGAGGATAAAAAGTAGCTCCATAAAACACAGACTTACTTAGTACACAGGAAATAAAACAAAGGGTAGGTGCTGCCTTCTGAACCCTTCCCAGCAAGCCAGATCTGTCTGGCAGAGCTCATCTCCTCTGCTACCAGATGGGCCAATCTTGTTTCAACAGCAGCGGCATCAAACCTGGAGAAAGCAGTGGAGCAGAGAGAAAAGCCTGTGGCCTTTATCTCTCTAAGGAAACCATAGCCCTGAAGCCCCTGCTCCAGGGCCACTTGCTGGGCCAGGCTCTAATTGCCTGAGATGCAGGAGGACGGGGCTTGCTCCAGATGTCAGACCCAGCCTCGCAGCTACCGAAGAGAAAGCGAACGAGGGCAGTCTGAGGAGCAAAGGTCACACCAGGGCTCACCTCTGGCGGGACTGAGATGCCCTCGCCGCTTGAGGTAACATGAGGACAAGCGTATTCACTTGACACTTGAATTCCTCCTGCTCCCCACGAAACAAATCCCCTTCCACTGACACCCCCCATGGATGTCAACTCGTGCGGATGCTTCCTGACAGCCAAGTTTGGAGATGGTAATTTATGTGACAGCGTGGATTCAAGCAGCTCCCAAGTGTAAATGATGGCTATTTAAAAGAGTTGTGTTTTTTTTAAAGAAAAAAATGGCTCAGTAGAAGTGGCAAGGTGGGTTCCTTATTTATTCTTCCTCAAGGATTTTTTGGGTCACGACTACACAGGTGAGCAAGAACAGCAGCTATTCTCCTTCACCTCAAGTGGAACAGGCACAGTGCGGACAGTGAGGGGACACCGGAGCCTTCCCAAAGCCAAGTTTCAGCCATGCCCTTTCTCCAGTATTTGTGATGCTGTCCATGCTCCTCTCCTCAGCACGAACCACCAGCACATGACAGAGGAACCAAGGACCTGCTCTCCTGTGTCCAAGCTCAGCCCTACGCTGCCAGGTTGCAGCATGCTTCACCCAATTTTGCAAGTTATGGTCAATGAAAGCTCAGATCCAGCCAGCCTGGATGGATGGAACTAAGAGAAACTGCTCTTAATCTTGAAGAATTCAGACCTCAAATCTTTCACCAATTCCACTTTGAGTTACATCCCACTCCTGAACTATTAATGTTCTGAGCATCTAGATATTATCAGAGCCAAAGATGACTACTTTTTTTTTTTTAATGGTCTTTCCTCAACACACTAAATTCAGCTGCCAAGACAAATGACACTCACTCATCAGTCCTTGCACCTTCGAGGTGACTCTGCAGCCTCAGCTTTTCATTGCGTCTTAATGGGTACGGAAGACCTTGGTGCACCCAGCACCTCCCTCCCCAATTAGCCAGAATAGAGGAACTCCTGACTCTAACAGCAGTGAGATGTTTCCGCTGTCGAAAAACCTTCCAAATAAATGCTGTGTTCCTGGAAGCACTGCGTGGCAAAGAGGAATGGGAACAATGAAAATAGCACATTGAACTGTTTTGTTCTGAAAGAGAAAAATATTTAGGAGAATACCATCATCCATCCAACTGCATTTTCACATCCCCATGGAAAACCAAGCCTAAGCATCTTCCCCAGTCCTTTCTTTCTCCTCCACTTTCATAGCAGTAATAAAGAACACCACATGAAGCTGCATCCTTGCTCTTCAAAGGAATGAAAAAGTCAAGGGCAAGATTTTACTGGGTAGTGTTATACTGGTATATTTATTGGCAGCAATGCATGACAACAGACAACCTACATTTGTGGGGACTTTTCAGTCAAGGGTAGGGGGAAGAAGGAAATCAACTAGGACCCACTGAGCCAAGAACATGATGACATTAGTTCAGTTGGCTGACACTAGAGAAGCTCATTTTGGGCCTCACAAAAGCTCATGGCAAGTTAGGTGCTGCCATGATGGAATCACGGGGCAGCACTGCTTCCTTTGCGACTAGTTCAAAAGTGGAACTAAGCAAGACTGTCCAATGGCAAAAGAAACCATCAAAATAACACCTGTAAGGGTCAAGGTGTGCATCCTCCACTGAAGGCCTGATTAGCAAGACACTTACCCTGTGTCACGTAAAACCCAGCAGCACTCAGATTCCTATAGATTCCAATTCCTCTGCTGTCACGATGCTGACAGTTTGCACACAGCGGGGCTGCCTCCAACGTGGGCTGGATCCCACGGGCTGTGCACTTGGGACTGGAGCCATCTCTGCAAACGGCAGCTTCTCCACAGCTTCTCATCGCCTGTGCACTTAATGGGCTGCAGTATCAAGCCCAAAGGAGGACAATTTATTTTCTGCTACCTGCAAGAGGTATTTTTCTCTTTCAAATTAGAAAAGAATACTCTATTTTTCCACTCTGGCCCTCATACTTTAAAGCAAACACTTCAGGGACTCAGCAGACACTTTGAATATTTCCTTTGTGAACATTCTGTACCTGGACGCTTTCTCCCTCAGGGAACAGTTTACTTAATTTAAGGTAAACCTTTACAGCTAGAATAAAATAAACCTTTTGTTCTTCTACCAGTTACTCAGAAAAGGAGCAGATTTCCTCTACCATGGCCACGCATGAGAAGTTTCTGTTCAAGGTCTAGTTGCAGATGTTGGGGGCCCGGGATCACACCACACGCCAAAGAGTCAACTCAGCCCCGAGTGCTGTCTGTTCAGAAGAGGACAGCAGAGCCTAAATAAAACCACCCCCTGATGCTGCTGCAATGGAAAAGTCTTGCTGGCAGGACACAAACCCACTACAGAAGTGACTGTGAGCACAAGGCGGATGTTTGGGCATGCAAATACCACACATCTTTGTGCAGAAGGAGCCACTAACGTTTGTCCTTCTTCCCCCACACTCGTTCCTGCTGACGGCTTAGGGCGACTTTGCAGAGTGTGCGTTACTGGTTGTGACCTCTATCGAAAGAACAACAAGAAAATTCCTCCCATTCCTCACTGGGAAAGCTGGAGTTGCACATATTGTGTCCCACCTCTGAGGAACCTCATCAGCCTTGCTAAAACTCCTGGATTTATGGCACCCCAGAAGGCAGCTGTGCTGCCATATCCATACGTGGAGGATATAGGTGTTCCTGGGGGATGCTCTGCTGATCAGGCAGCCAAGCGGGAGTTGTACTTGAGCCAGGCTCCAGCACAGTGCCCATCGCTCCCCAGCCACAGATACATGGAAAAGGATGGTTCCCTCGTTAGGACCTGCTTAGCTAATCCCTTCTAACCTCACAAGGGAGGCAGCTTCCCAGTGCTGCATTAGAGTGGGGTGGTTAACGCGAAAGAAGCATTTCTTCGGTGGTACAGAAGCAGCTACCACGCTGCTGTGAAGCAGTGTTAAAATCCCCTCCAGTGCCAGCACCACTTGGAAGGGGTTAGGACCACAATTACACCAGCTGCAAACACAAAAGAAAAGGGAAAAAAAAAAAGTTGGCAGGGATCTCTAGAGGTCAGCTAATCCAAACCCCAGCTCAAAGCACAGCCAGCTTCAGAGGTGGATGCTTCCACCTCCAACACAAAGAGAGCTGTCTCGCACAAAGAGAGCTCAATTGAGTCAAACAAATTTACAGGGGAGACAGGAAAGGCCAAGGCTCATTAAGGCTTGTTCCCTACCACGTAATCGTAAGAAATAGGATCAAGCAGATGTATCCCACAATATATCTGATTATCCTGCTCACTGTTCAAGAAACCCCCAAGGTCCTTGCCAATCAGATAAGTATCCACGCGTGTTTGGGCAGGCTGGTGGGCACAGCTGAGGGGTGGGAATGCCTTTATCCAACCGCCCTTTGTGGGATTCTGCTGGCAAGGACAACCTACAGGCCTCTCCTAAGCTCCAAGCATGGCCCTCGAGCCAGGCAATGTGCTCTGTTAAGCAGGTGAAACACTGAAAAAGGAGCCCAGCTCAGCCATTTACCATGCTGCAGAGGAGGCTTTTGGGAGGTATCACATGCAGAGGAGACCTGCCTGGGTCTGGTGCTTCGTAGGTTCCTCTGCCACGTGCACGTATTTGTGCCTGGAAAATTCGCACTCCAGACTTCTCAATCACACAAAGCCTGCTGCTCAAGGAGGGACATTTTCTCTGAGAGGAAGGCATTTTCCATTCAGGTCCTGTACTGCATCTCCTCAAAGCACAGATGTGCTCCTACACACACACATACTATGGTTTCACACGGTTTTAGCTGTCCTACCTGGTGACCACAGCCTGCAGAAAGAGGAGAGACAGCCGTTTGGACAGTGGTCTGAATTCTTTCTCAGCTGGAATAATTCACAGAAAACAAAAATAGTTTTTCTTTTAACACTCTTTGTACTGAGCGCTCGGATAAGTAACTTGGCAGCAAACCAGTTTGGTACAAACACACAACACCAGAACACAATGCAGTCATCACAAAGCCATCGCTCTGGGCCAGACAGTAATTTTCCCCTTTGCACAGGGCAGGTCTCCAAAGCCTTTATGCTACTATACTCAAGTCCATCTGAATTACATGATGTGTTCAAAATCAGGACTCATGCACACAAACGAAAACACCTCTCATTTCTGGGCTAGGCAGGAGGGCATACCGTGCACAAAAGTACTAAAGAAACATTTGTGAAATGATTCAAGACTTGGGAAAAGGGAAGCCTTGACTTATTCCTCAACTCAAACCTCTAACAGCATCCTCAGGTTGCAAATCAAATATGTGAGGACAGAAGGAGACAGAAAGACCAGGAAGAAAAGTATCCAGTGTATTTAGGATAACTTCTGCCAGGATTTAAAAAAATAAAAATAAAAATGAAAGACATTAGAATGCGCAGGAAATCGGGAAAAGCAAACATAGCAAACTGAGAGCATATTTTCCACTTCCATACAACAGTGAAAATCCAGAGCAGCCTAGTCCCAAACCCCAAAGGCATTATCTTCACCCAAGTCACCACTCTGACAGGAAAGATGCTCTTGTCTGTAAGTTCCAGGCTGGGACCCTGGATTCAGGGGCTCAAACCCTGCTGCAGCCACAGACGCCTCAAGCGGTAAATCGCCTAATCCCTCTGCAAATAAGGGCTGTTGCTTTCTTTTCAGTGATGTTTGGCAGATAAAACCCAGGAACAGCCATCAGGTGTTAAGAAACTACTATGGTAAAGGCTGTACAAGCACTATGTGAATAGATCTGTCTCAGATCCTGCAGTCATTACAGTACAAAACAGGATGCAGGAGGGGGAGCAGAGCGCACACACACACATATACATCTGCCCCATTAATCCAGAAGGCTCTATCAGGATGAAAGGCACATCCAACAACTCCAATCTTGCTTGCGCAGCAACAAGCAGCCTCCCAGCATGGCAGGGAGGCACGGCTGTAGTACATGCCAGGGAGCGCCCAAGAGGCACCTGGAAGGTCTAAGTGCCAGTTCTGGCAGTGTATGTTGGCACTAAGTGCCACCCACTCAGCTAGTGGCTGGGAGCTGTCTGCCCGGTGCCCCTGTGGGACACAGAGGGGTTGGGGATGCAGTGGAGAGGAGCCCTGCACAAGGCAAGGGGAAGTCAAAGCCCTCGAGGCACTTCCCAACCCATTCCGAGTTTGTGTGTTGGCTTCTCCTGCCATCCACACACCCCAAAATCTGTTACTCATTGCTCTTCCTTTCACTGCCAGGTAGATGAGTCAACTTTTCAGCAACTGAACATCCTCTGTTCTCTCTGAGACACCCAAGTCACGGACACCAACTGAAGTCCTCAGATCTTCAATTCGCTCCATACCTTCCGGCACCTGTAACATAACAGCAGTCTCCAGCTTCCCTCCCCTGTGGAAGTCCTAGTGACCTGAATGACTTCCAATTTCTCAATGCCCGTGGCAAGCTTTTCTTCTGGATAGCATCTGACTCAGGATGAAATTATCGAGTCAAAACCAGCAGCCCAAGAAGGTGGACTCCAGCTCGCCAGGGCAGATGTACAGATGCACAGTGTGTTCCACGTGCCCTGTCCTTCCTGCCACCACTCCACAGCTCCCAGCCACTCACGGCCAGCAACATGCAAACACACAAGCACCTACCCCTGCCTGGCTGGGTATCTGTCCGAGCTGACTCTTCAAGCAGCAGTCAAAAAAACAAAGTAGGGATACATTCCCCCAAATCTGGAGCA
Source organism: Patagioenas fasciata (assembly GCF_037038585.1). Classification (NCBI taxonomy): domain Eukaryota; kingdom Metazoa; phylum Chordata; class Aves; order Columbiformes; family Columbidae; genus Patagioenas; species Patagioenas fasciata. Next base: position 20,642,552 of record NC_092530.1, read on the forward strand.
TGCACTCGGAACCACCATCCATCAATGCACTTATTTGCCCACAGAGCCCTCCTGCCAAGGGAAGGAGCTTGGGTGATGGCAGAGGGAGGAGGGGATAGATGGCAAGTGGAGTCTTTGTTTTAATTGGCTGCCGTTAAGAACATTAGAAGGATGTTTGAAGGAGAATGATTATGGGCAGAGTGCAGAGGAGGTAATCAAAGGTGTCCGACAAACTGAATTTATGATGTGGCTTAGCAATCCATCACCTGGCTATCATTCCTATGTACATGCACATACATAAGCCTCAAAATATATTTAGCTTGAGGGGGGTGTCTGGAAAAAAGCAGCTGTTCTTGCAGCCCTTTGCTCCTTATTAAGGAGCAATTTTTCAAATTGGGGAAGGAAATTACTTCAGATATAAAAGATAAATTGTTTCAAATTCTTGTAAGTGTGAAGACAACTTTGTTTACTAAATGCATACGAGGCAACATATGCGTACAGCACAAACCCAGCAGTGGAAATTTGGCTCCCTGCAATTCCCTGTGATATAGATGCATTTTTTCCAGAGGAAGTCCAATGGTCTTGTTTTCAGCACTAATAGAGGAGCTCAATGAAATTTTCTATTGGGAAAGTCTAATGAGGTCAGAATAACAGAACAGAGTAACTAGGAAGGAATGTCCTTGCATTTTATTTTTAGAATAAGGATAAAGGTGGGGCTTGCAAGAGGAAGGCGATGGGCCCGCTTTGGCTGGAATGTTTGGTCCTGTGAGCTTCAGAGTGTTTCAAGTTTACTCTTTCAACAGCGATCCCCTTTGCTTAAATCAGCAACAAGCAAGCGGAAGGGTCTGGCTGGGCAAAGAGCAGAGCGATGCCTGGGGACACACCAGCAGCAGGGCAGCAGCCCTGGGGACCCATCGCAGCTGGGGGGTTCTCAGCCACGCTCCCCTTCTCAACCTGTATCCCCTTCCTGACTGGGAAGATGAGCACCTTCAGCAGCACCACTGAGCTGGAGACCTCTCCACTTTTGCACGTTAAAGGGAATCCAAGTTACAACAGGCTAAGCGTTGTGGGGGGAATCAAGAGCAAGAACAGCCCGACACAGCAGCACGGGGGGAGCAGATGGTGCTGCAAAAGGAGCAGCCAGTAGTATGACAGGGAACAGGATTTACCCTGTGTTAAGGCTGGAGGTCAAAATCCAGCGAGAGACAGCCTCAGGGAGAGAAGAGATGGGCCAGAGTAAGGCTGTGAAAATGAAAAGGCAGGAACAAAGCTAAATAAAAGAATCGAGGCGGAGCGGGAAGTGGCTTGACTGGGATAAACAGGTAAGGAGGAAAAAGAGTGCATTCAAGAGCAAGCAGGCCTTGGTCTGTTTCCTGGCACCAGCTAATCTGATTGGCACAGAGATACAAGAAACAGAGGCTTAAATAGCTCATGGGAGCAGATCTTCAGCTGGAGAGAGCTATCGTCACTCAGCAATTAACTCCCTCACAGGCTCTGCCCCTAAACCCAAAGCGCAGAGCTGACTCTGCCGAGCACAGCAAATGCAGAAAAACAGAGAACAAGACGAAGGGTCTTTGTAAGGGTTAACAGACAGCAGAGAACAAGCTGTTCCATGCATTCAGGTCAGGAAAAACAGGACTAGGACTTGACACAGGCACCATGTGCGTGTTGCTTTACCAGGATCACCACAGCTCAACCAAAGGAACAGCCAACTCTGCCTGCTGGGAATGAGACTGCAAGGAGCTTCACCTTAAAAATCTGTAGGACAGAGTTAACCCAGGGGAGCATCAGATGAGGGTATAGTTAGGGAGCATCAAGGCATACAACAAGACCAGTGGCTAGTATCTCTGCTCTGCTCCTTCATAATCTCTCTAGCAACGGAGTAAGGAAAGGCTAAGTAGGGGGAAAGCGTGCAGGACAAGGTGCAAGGCACCCTTTCACCCCTCCCGTGCTGCCCAGAGCTGCAGGTCTCCTATCTGTGCTGAAGACAAGGTGGAAACAACCCGGCAGACTGTAACAAGAACCATAGATGCCCAAGAGTAACAGCAAGGCAGATATGCACCATCTCCCACCCTGATGCTCTCCAGCATCCCACTATTTCCAGCTCTGAGGACTCCCTGAGCCTGCTGTGGTTCCCTGCTCACTAATCCCCAACCAACTCCTCACTTAGTACTTGTGCAAGCCGCTAGTGTGCCCACAACACCTTTTGGCAAGGACCTCCACGGTTCCACTATGCCTCATGTGAAGAAGAAAGATCTCCTTTGGAGTCCTCAGCCACAATCATGCCCTTGCCTTGCTGCATTGCCCCAGATGGTTTTATGATATGCCATAGACTGAACATCAGTCTTTACCCAGAGACAGATCCTTTTAAGGACTTCTAGTATCAGTGACGGAGTTAAAATCTATCTATGGCAGTTTACAAAGTGTATTTTCCTCTTCGATAAAGGGGAGGGTCAGGGTGACAGAGAGTAATCATGGGATAAAATGCCACAATTTCCAACCATTTCTGGGAGCCTGACGCAGCAAGTCTCATTTGCAACCCCAGACTTGGGAGAAAACTTGCAATTAAAAAAATTAACAGTGACCTTGACTTCAAGGGCTACAATTTAACTAACCTGCATTCAGGTTTTGTTAATAACGAAGCTCTTCTCTAGGCTACAGCACAAAGGCACTTTTCCAAATATCAAGTTACCTCTGCCCAGCTATGCCACAATGGAAATTTTAGAGACCTTTCTATAAAAGCTCCAAGAGATTGTTCCTCTGCAGACACCTCCCTGCCAGCTCTTCACCCTCCACTCTGCAAGGAGTAAGGTGAGCTCCAGCCTGGCTCAATCCAAGGGTAAGACAGGGCTTGCAATTAAGCAATAACGATCACAATCACACGGCATTTTAAAGGGACTGATGACCAACTGGGTGGGGTTACGTTACAATCCATTAACCTAATCAGCATTTAAACCTCAGGAACTACAGGCAGAGGCTGCCACCAAGATTATAAAACTAAATGAGAACATACTCTTAAAACATGTGTCTTTCAAGGCTCTGGAGAGCCTTACAGCTACATCTTCACAGCTAATCATATCACAGGTACAGAACAAGGTTAGAAAATAAGTGCCCAGAGCTAATGAGACAGTTTATTTGTTTTTCCCCTCCATCCCATAGTAATGTTACCTTGACAGGTGCAGTGCCTGCAGTAAATACTATGTCTGTCCCATATTCTGAATTATCCTTTTAGGGATGGGAGCAGAGATACATATTTGGGGCATGGATGCTTCCTACAGCCTGCTGCACAGCTCACAGCATCAGAAAATAAAGCTGACTGGAAGAGCAAAGGTTGATGCTGCCCCTGAAGCAGAACTCGTTCAGTATCATTACTCAAAGGCCAGTTAAACTAGGGAGTTGCTACTCTGGAGCCTTTTCTGCTTATTTCTGATTATAGGGCAAGGGAAAAACACAAACTCCAAAGAAATGTCCTGGAAATGCCACATGCCCTAGGACACCCCATCTATCCCAGTGGCAGTAGCGCTGAGCCTAACTTTACCCTCTTCTTAATTGTTACCCTACCTCTGAACAAAACATCACCTGCATGCCTTTGCTCATATGGACTAGCTGGGATATCACTGAAACATGGTGGCAATTAGTAATTAGTAGTTTTAACTCTTGGGAAGTCTTCTGTATGGCAGTACTTCTTGCTGGGGTGGGTTTTAACATGCTGTCCTCATTCCTCTGGAAGGCTGATTCACCAAGAGGACCTCATTCTAGATTTCTGTGCACATGCATGGACCAAGGTCTTAGATGTGCTATCAGACTTCAAGGGAGCTATCAGGTCCAAATGGTCTCATCTCCATCCAGGCAGATGTTCAGCACTGCAGCACGGATTTTTCCAGTTTTCCCATCGTTCTCCTCTTTTTATGGTTTTAGTCGCTAGCTCAGTACATGCCCCAAGCTCCACACCGTTTCTGCCCAGCCAAGGGCTCTGCCTGCAGACAGGAAGGTTCTTTTTGTCTGGTTCCTTGTTCTTTCAACATCATCTAAATATCACTCCCTTAACACCTGATTTAATATTTCAACCCCTTTAATTACACACAGTGAAGATTTTATCGGAAATCTGATTATTCTTTGAAAGTCTAAGCATTTCATCCCAGCCTCGGAATTGATCTAGCGACTGCTTTTAAATCTCCCATTTTAATTTAACATTTAACACTTTATGCCCCCATTAATTACACTTCTCGTGATCAATATCAACAAACACCATCTCTGGCCTTCTCTTGATAGAGAGACCTTGTTCTGCCAAAACACCCACGATAGCCTTGCTCTTGAACACAGGCATTTATGGGGCTGATATTTCCAGTGGGAGAGGAAGAGAAAGAAAAACCCACAAAAAACAGCAGTACCAAATAAGCAGCAAGGTTTAGTAACCAACACCACTGGCAGAGCTGCACAGACCTGGCCCTGGTGGTGGCAGGGGACTGGCCTGGCCCCAGGACGTGGGGAGCAGAGACTCCAGTCAGCTTGCCATCCATCTGTCCCACCCCCGTCTCAGATGGAGGGGACCGGGCTCTGATGCAGGGACCCACCACGTACGGGCTTCATCGTAACTCCTGCCCACGCCAAGCAGCAGGTGAGTTGGGCTTGGTCTGTCCAAGAGCTGCACACAAGCACTGGGGCATGGGAAACGCTGACGGGTCTACCAGGGAAAGCAAAGCTTTACCAGCTCAGTATCTCCCAGCATTTAAGCAGCCTGAAGGTCTACATCCCTTTGCTCGCCTCACTGCAGCATAACGTGGAGAGCAAAGCGCTTCTCTGATCCCTGAGTCTAGCAGATCTCTTATTAGCAGACACTGCATGAGCTAATTAAGGAAGCTACCCATCACACTGCCTTTATATCCAGCCACTGCCAGGTCTCAAAGGTGGCTGCATGGGAAGGGTCCATCTTCTCCAGGAGCACAGTACCAGATTTCCTTCTCCAGGCCATGGGAGGCAGAACTGGAACTTCTTGAAGGGGCTTGGTTGCTCCTCTTATCCCGTCTGCAATACACTTAGGTTTCTGTGTTGCAACTGGAGATGGAAGAAAATAGCATCCCCAGCACCACAGAAAACAGGAATAATTTCTCTAGTATATTAAGCACGAGTCATTCTTATGCAAAGGCTGCCCTGTACAGCTGCCAAGGTCAGTAAGACCTTGCTTTATTTGCTGCATAAGGGCTGGTTGTGCAAGTTTTACCTTGTACATATTTTTTCCTTGCATTCTCATCTTGGATTTCCCTTCTGCTATTGCCTCTGCATCTCGCTGTCTGCTCAGGAGGTCATGCTGCCTTCTCTGGCTCTTGATAATGACTACCCAATATTCAGTCCTTCAGAACAGTCAAAATTCCAGCAAACCGACTCTTACAGTATGTTTAATTCAAAAGACACCAAGGACAATATTGAATAACAATTTTCAAGGAAAACATGCTTCACAGCTTTTGCTAACAACATCAATATGTTTTTATTTTCAGGGGGTCTTGACCTGCCATCCACTCACACAGCCATCACTGTTCACATTCTAGTATTTACATACAGATGATCTTTAGTGCAAGGATCGCATCCAACCAAATGGCACTGCCTGCACACACAAGCTCTGGATTACAACATCAGTAAGTGTAGATTTCAGGAAGCAGTCAAGTACTGAACAGTCTGGATCTAAATAGATTACAAGGTCTGAAAATAAGGCCCTACGCTTTTTAAACTTCACACACATTCTTACAGACTAGAGTCAATGGCTGCACCTAGACTAAAAACTGTCCCTTTCCCTTGTTTACTACATCCTATGAAATTATGGGTGCAGTCAAATTTAGATATTTGCACAAGGAAGAAAAACAGGATTTTGAAACTACACAACATCATGCTACTGCAAAGGACTCAGATTTGAAGAAACTTTAACCCAAGCAGTCCGTTTGCAGAAGAACAGATTTAAGTGACCTACCTGAGGCCAGTGGCCAGGTAGGAAAGCTTCACAACAGCCTAGCCTGCTGAGGAATGACGCTGCCTTGCCCCAGCCTCTAAACTCAAATCAATGGAGAGATGGCAAGGAAAAATGTCCATAACCTGCTCTGATCTGCCAGGAACAGCAGAGTCCCCCAGTGACAGCAGGTCTTTCTTGCAGGTTTATTTCAAGCTGCACCTCACCACATCTAATCCACCATAGCAGCATTTAGTTCCAAGCTCCTGCTTATCAGTGTCTGATGCCACCAAGCTTCCAGCCAGTGAGGAGATCTGGTGTGGTAGGAACAGCAAGCCAGGACTCCAGACAAGGGCTCACACATCCTCCTTCCATCCCAGAAATCAAGTGGTTTTGGCCACCTCATTTTGCCCCTCTGACATTGCTTTGAACTTCATTCACAAGTTACAATTAATAACAGTTATGTCACATCCCCCTAAGTATTTGCCCTCAGGGGTAGAAACCCTCTCCCCCTTTATTCTGCAGACTCTGACCCTGGCAGGACCCCACAGCTACTGTCGTAACACAAACCATCATTCAAGCTTAAAACACCTACTGGTGCCAGAGGTCTCTTAACTGGAGACAGGCAGCATTACAATGGGGCTGCGCAGGGGGGTCAAGAAGCACCACTGCAAAGGGACGCAAACAAGGGCTTCAGGCTCTGAGCTGGCACACTTGGCCATACAGGCAGCTCAAAAGGTTAGCAGCACTTGTGAGCAAGAACTGTCTGGCTGAACGTACTGCCTTTGTTAACTGAGAACAGCAACATGATGGAGTGGGCTAATTAACCGCATTTTACTTTTGGGGACCCGGGCTTAAATCCTGGCTCTTGTCACAGCTGAAAATGAACGTAGGGACTACAATGAGAGCCAAGATAATTTATTTTCTACAAAATCATCAAATAATTGCCAGTCTCCTGACAGAGAGGCCCAGAACTCTACGCAAGGGCACTAGTGCGTATGCTGTTATTTCTCTGATTATAAAAGTTATTAATGGATTGATGTGAGTGGTCATCACAGCCACCACTGCTACTTAGCTGGACTTATCATCTGAATGCAAAGAACCTCAACATGTAACATGATGCAGCACCGTGCAGGTTGCAGGTCCTACAGGGAGGGAGCCTGTGCCTTGCAGGATTTAAAATGAAGTTTTCATATGGATTCATATATCCCTTAAACTCAGAGGGCCGAAGCACAGCCCTTCTGTAACTCTAGTTCTTCACTGGAAAACCACCAGGGCTGGTCATGGTCCAAAGGAACTGAGGGTAATTTCCCCACTTCCTCACAGCTGAAACCGCCCAGCAGAGACAGTAGGGAAGTGAGTACTTTCCCCATAAAGTAATTCTCTATTTTTATCTTGCTAAGAAGTTTTTCATTTAGAAACTAAAACTCCTGCTTCAGGGAGAAGCCAAGCACCCTTTTCCTTTCAGATTTTTACCACAGTTTTAATCTAATCAAATCAGCCATTTTTCCACTGAAAGGAATCATCGTGGAAAAATCAGAACAGCAGACCAGCCCCTCAAGGTCTCCACGCAAGAAGTACAAATGAATTGCATTCTTGACTCTGACAGCAGCATGCTCTTTCATACTACTGTTTGCAATGTCACCCCACACCTCTGGACCCCAGGTTACCCATCCCAAATGACTGGGATCCTTGGTGTCAAAACAATTCTGAGAGCAATGTGCTCAACAGGTAAGTCAAGCAGCAGCTAGTGATCATGAACCACAGTTCTGGACACAATATGCTGCTCTACTAAAGCACAGTGCCATAGATCCTACTCTTTCCTCCTGTCTCAGTAAAGAGCCTCCAGAATCCTCAGCCACCCACACAACTGAAGGTGGGCAGGAAGACACAAGAGAGGTCAAAAGGAGCACAGAAGCGTTTTCTGAAGCAGCCTCCAGCACAGCTCAGCAATACAGCACCTGTCATCTGTACCAAGCAAGAGACCCAGACATAACCCTGTAACACAACAAAGCGAGCAGTGGGTGTTGTCTTCACAGTAGGGTTTTACAGCAAGCCAAAGACTTGTGTGCCTTCCCTTGAACAGCAGAAGAGGAAGGCTTAAGTCAGACTTCTACCCAAAAAGTCAGACTTGGGGGGAAGGGATCAGTCAGGAGACATCCATGAACTGGGGAAGAAGGGAGCAGCAGCCACAGTGCTCTGGGGCTAATGAAGAACCCAGGGACCAGGTTTTCCCTACTCCCAGGCAGGGCAAGATTGCCAAGGCCAAACCAAACTCTGCAAGGAAGGGCCACACATCTCTCCCCACTGTTATCTTTAAATACTCTTTACTCCATGGAGTTATTCTCCACCCTCCTTCCGTTTTAATCAGGCCTGACCTACAGATGTCAGCCCCATTTCAGCAAAGTCAACACAACTGCCACATCTAGGATACTGTCACAGGAAAAACCTTACTTACACTCTTGGCTGGATTCCAGAGTCTACTTCTTGGTCTAGACTTGACCTTGTTCCTCTCTGCAAGCTTAATCCTTTACCTTAAGAACACAGCAAACACAAAGGGACTCCCAATGTGGGCCTGTCTATGCTCAGTCTCCCTTTCAGCCTGCAGAGCCAGGAGACTCTTGATCACGCTGCACAAACACAAAATTACTGACAGGAGGCTCTCTCAGAACCGCATGTTCTTCAGAAACACACATATGCTCAAGAGCCAAAAAGTAAACAGAAAAAGCACCTTTATGTTCTGCAAGGTAAACCCCTACTCTAGAGCTCACCCAACAGGATGTGAACCTTCAACCAACAGTTCCCAAAGTTTTCTCAGGTGCAGCTCTGGCCTTGCACCAAAAACATAGACACATCTGATACATCCAGCTTCATCTAAAGGCTAGAACAGATTAGTTTGGGTCAGAAGGGACCTTAAAAATCATCTAGGTCTAACCCCGCTGTCATGGGTAGGAATGTCTTCCACTAGTTCAGGTTGCTCAAAGCCTCATCCAGTCTGACCTTGAGCACTTATTCATCCTTCAGCAGAAACACAAAATATCAATGTAAGATGCTAATTGAAGATGAGGGTCTTCAATCGGCTGCCATGCCATCCTCCAACAGTACCTTACCAGGCAGAGCCCAGCGACTTGCTGCAATGGTACAGTGACAGTAAGAACTCCCATACAGCTCTTCCAGTATGTCACACTTGGGACGTTACTTGATGTCCCTGCCCCGCGTGGTCAACACGCAAGAAGACACAGGCTGGAGGCAGATGGACAACAGCTTCTCCTGTCTTGACCAAACATCCTATAAACAGGGTGTCAAGACTGAGCAGGATCTGGTTCAGGTACTCTACCTTGTGACCCAAAAACCTTGACCCCAGTCACATATCAAGAGCAGTAGTGAAAATATCAACCTGCAAATGAGATATTAGCAACTAATCCGTTACCAGCTTATTCCAAGAAAGCAGCTAGCTGTGGATTCAACCTTCAGGCAACACCACAGTGTTTCCTGGCTCTCTAAGACATTTGCGCAGTGTTTTCTTTAAGTGTTTGTGGGGGATGTTCAAAACCTCAATTATCTGTATCTGACACTATGCTGAACCAACACTCTCCTGGTTCACAGGAGCTGTAAAAACAAAATCCCACCAAGGCCAGGAGGAGCCTTCAGATCAAATTCTCAGAGCTCGGTCCTTGAATGTGTGCTGCAAGAAATCCTGCACACCAATACACCTTTCATATCACAGGAGGAGGAGGAGGGGTGGGAGAATAAAAGACATGAAAAACAAGATAAAAGCCAGATCCTCAGGTAACAGAAAAATCAGAGATGCTCCCTCAGTTTACACTACCACAGATTTGAGCCAAAGGCGCTTTCAAAGTCCTTTTATGAAATATTTTAATCTGTCTTTCTATCTGCTATGAGTGCAAGCTAGGTAGTGCTTTTCAGAGAAATTATTTATTCAGTTTTACAGTGGCTAACCTGAATTTCCAGACTGCTTCAAAAGAAAAATTGAAACATCTCTTTACAAAAGGCAAGGAGCATTAGGCTTCTTCCCACTTGTTTTTCCTTTTCTTTTTTCCTGCACCCCTCACCTTATCTAATAAATAAAGAAACTATGTATCTTCCCACTGAGAAAAATGCTCTTCCCTTCACCTCCATGCCAAAAATGTGCTGACAATTTTTTAAGGTTTTTTTTTTCTGAAGCCACCCAAAGTGGAATAAATTCCTGTTCTTTTTTAAAAAATTGATTTTTCAGTTAAGTCATCTACTTGAAAAAAATTGCTGGCTGCACCCTTACAACCCAGAACAAACCCAAAAAAAGCTGCAAGTGTGGCATTACCACTGGTTTGCAATTAGTGGGGCACCCTACAAAAAACACCCATGCTCAAAAGCAAATCACAGCTCAGTGGAAGTAGCCACACTGTTGCATGGACCACCTCAAGGTTACTTCCTAGATTAGAGAACAGAAAGTAGCAGCACAAAGCTTAAATTAAATAAAACTGAAGCTCTAATCCAAATCCATCAAAATAAGGCCCAGTTCCAGAAGATCTGGACTCACCAGGACGCGCTTCCAGGGGAGGTGTCCTGGGGACAGGGAGCTCTGGTGGCACACAGCGACCCGCACCAAGATGTCTCCTATGTGCCCGCTGCGGGGCAAGCAATGTCACACACAGCGAGTCCGGTTTATGGCAAGGTTTAAGGCCCTTACAGCTACGTTTCATCACAAGTAAGCTCTAATTCTGGAATGCAGAGGGCAGACGTGCATTTTCTTATGTGGAGATGCCCTCTACTCAACCCAGCTTCACTTACGCGAGGCTGTGATTAGGGGATTCAGGTCATGAGCAAGCAGATCTCACGCTTTAATTCTCTCTCTCTCGGTTGCCTGAATCTCCAGGATGAGCAACATCACATTCTTCCAGAAACATAAGCAAACTTGCGTGCGGCAGGTCTCTCCCTCAGAACAGGGAGATGCATGAAGTCGATCGTGACAGCCTCCCACCCAATGGAGCTGGAGGCTGCTGCTGTGCCTTGCCACTCTCTCCCCATGTTAAAGGCTCAAACAACAATCCTAAAGCCAGTCTTACCTCTTTGTCTCCACAAACCAGCTAAAATTACTACATCAAGTGTACCAAAACTGTTGCATTTTTATCCCCTCTCCAGTACCCCTAGCTGAAGATGTACATTCAAAAATACAGCAGCCTGCACACCCTCTCATTCTCCTAGCTGGCCGGCTTCCCCCCAAGCTCACCCTGCTGAGAACCACTTTGGCAACATACAGGTTTAAGACCATCCTAAATACACCCACGTACCCAGCACCAGGCTGTAGCCCCAGTTTCATCCTCCTGTAAGCATCACACAGGGTCAGATCCCTGCTAAGCGATCTGAGACTGCAGTAACACAATTCTCACACTGCTATTTATTTGTGGCAGCTTTCACTACATGCAGATGCTGTCCAAAACTATACAAAAAAAACCAAAAACGAAAAAAAATTGTGCTCTTAGAAGCTTACAGTCTAAAAGCAGAGGTCAGGAGAAACACTGTTCTTATTAATGCAGTTCTATCAGAAGCAGATTATGGCTAATAACACAAAGATTACTGACATCAAATGAATTTTTTACCTTCTTCCCAGTATCACGCCTATTTGTAGTCAGCTTTACTTTCTGCCTATCACAAAGATTGTTATATTGGGACTATAATCACCATCATGGACTTTCCCCCTGCAGTTTTGTTGTACTGGGTATCTTAAAAAAAAAAAAAAAAAAGAAAAGAAAAATAAAAGAAAAATAAAAGGCATTTGTAGTGTTATTTTAACAACCATCCTACATCCTAGCTTTTTTTTTTTTTTTCAAGGTAATTGCTGCATAACTCTGTGAACAAGTTTTGCAAATGCTGGTCAGCCCAGGGCTCTGCTGGGCAGAGGGGACCCAACAGTGCTCCCCAGCCTGGGCACGTCACAGCATCAGTGATCAGTGCACGTCACGGGCAAAACGGACCAGCAAACATCTGTCACTAGTGATCAAAATTCAATTTTAAACTTGGGTTGCTCCTCGCAAACATTCAGACTCAAACTGAAGAAAGAGCTCTGCACTACCTCTCTAGGAATTAAATGTTTTTAAAGTAGCACTAGCAAACTGAAGGTGGAGCACAGTAACAGGAGCAAAGTCAGCCACATATCCACTCTCAGGAAGAAAAACTCCTTCTGAAACTAGAAAGTTCCAGTTCAGCTGTAGGATCCCTCTCTCCAAACATCCTACGGACAAAGCCATCAGTTAAGCAAATCACCAGCCACGGTTTGCTAGTGAACATCATGAATGTTGCCGCTAAAAGCTTCTCACACATTTGCATGTACGTTTTACTGAAAGAAAAAACTCCACCACAAACTGAGAATTCTTGCCTGTCAGCCCTAAACCTGCAGTGCTTGGCTGGGCTGCATCTCCAAGCTCCAGCCTTCCCAGTTTGTTCTCTTGGTCCTTGCATCGAGAAGACAAGCCAACATATCCCCAAGCCTACAGAGCAGGTATCAGCAGGCAGTTATTTGAAATAAGTTTGGGGTGAATTACCATAGCACAGGATCAGCCCATCTCAACTGTCCAGTCCTCCTGTTTCAAAAATGGAGTTACTGCTGGTGAAAGGCACCTGCTTTAGCTCACAGCCTTATGCAATCGCTGTATTAAGCATTACTTTTATTAATCAGTACATAACTATAATAGTTAGCATTTTATTGAATTAAAAAACCTCAGCACCTTGGCAAACGGCCTTCAGTGATGGGCTGAGCCCCACCTATGCAGACGCTCTTCTGCAGGCCTGGGCATCCTCCAGCTCCGATTTCACCATTTCCAGCTGACCCAAGCAGAGGCTGGATCGGCCAGGGCAGCTCTGCCCTCTGCCTCGGCCAGGACAAGCATTCACAAGATCAAGCACAAGGCAGAGGAATGAGGACAGCAGTAGGGAGGGAAGAGAGTGTACCTTTCAGTGCCAAAACCCATGTGAAGGGCATGAAACTGGAGGCTTAACTCCTAATGGCACCCATGGAGGTCAAGGGCACTTGGCACAGCCCACAAGCCTGAGCAGCCAAGGGCTCTGCCTCAGCAATGTCCCTCTCTCAAGAGGCTTCCACAATTCCCCCAAATACACAGGTTCCCCACCAGTCTGCACTAAAAGTCATATACATTAGAAACACACAGGAAGAACTGGGTGCAGATCCTATTATAGGGATGAATCCCACAGCATCGTGCAACCAAACACTCTTCCCATCCAGAAGTTGCCAGGTTCTGTATCCCCTAGGTTGGCTGAGCAGGTGGAGATGCTCCTAGACCTGGAGGACAAACTGCTTCTCATGTAATCTGGCATGCAAAATGATGTAATCACTAAGGACATCTAGGACACACTCTACAGTTGGGCTGAATTTACAAATAACAATATCACTAGAGGAACACAATGGTGGCACCATACAGAAAATAAATCTGTTGTTAGATGCACCAGAAACTTCCCTGTACTTTATGAATGGATCTCAGGGGCTTGTCAGAAGGACAACTTTCCACCTAACATAGGACACAGAATTAAATTGCCTTTCAGCAGCAGCATTCTCATTCCAACCTTGGTATCTGAGCACCAACTACTGAATGAGTCATATTACAACACAGTCACCAGAACTGGAAAGTCCCCAACCCAGCAGGTCTCCCGCTTCAGCAAAGCTGATATAACCTCATGCAGAATCTGCCCTATATGCCCTCCTCATCTCCTCAGTCTCAGAAGAAACGTGAATCATAACTACTCAACTGACTTCCTCGGTCAGATACAACACCAGCATCTGGAGGATTCAGAGAAAGAAGAACAGGCCACCTGTAACCCTACCGATGGCTCCATGCTACTGTTTCTTTTTTGTACCTCAAAAATAACTTTACTGAAATGTATCTGAAGATGTAACACAAGCCCCCTGAGCCAGCGCTGCTCATTACAATTTATTTAAAAACAATCCCATTGATACCTGCTGTGGCTATAAAAAGATCTATCCATCCTGACTTGCTGACCGCAGACAGGGTAGAAGATCCTACAACTGAGCGATTCGATGAAGAAGAACGAACAGCACCAATGAATTTTAACCAGGTTTTGGGGAGAGAAACCTGACGCCCTTTTCATGCTCAGCCCAGCCAGGGAAGAGCCCAACCCTCTCTCCTCCATCGGTTTTGCATCTTATGGCCCACAGTAACACTTTTGCATGCTGTGGACTAACCCAGCGCTCTGGAGACCAACTCCCAGCAGCCAGCCGTGGCTCAGCACAGGTGATGCTCTTTTGCAGGAGCCAGTTTTCCTTTATGGGGCAGGTTTTCCCATCAGCAAGCCAGGGGCATTTGGCAGCTTGCCACTCCAGCCTTTAGGACCAATTTAAGGACCAGTCCATCAACCCACACAACATCCCCTCCTGGCATCACAGCCCTGCGCAGCACAACCACCACTACCTCTCCACGCAGGCCCAGGACCTTCCACCAAAAGATCACCAAACATTAATAAACTAAGTCTCAGCATCATCCCCTGGTCACCAAGGACTGCAGAAGCAGACTCAGGTGTCCCCATCTCCCTGTGAGCTTGCAGAGGAACCAGCCAAGGCAGCCAGGCCTGCCAGCTCCCTCCCCCTGCTCAGCCACAGGCCTGCCACCTATTTCAAGGGCTTATTCCAAAACAGAAAGAAAAACAAACATAAAAAATAAATAAATAAAGGCATCACACCAAAATCCAGCACAACTTTCTGTTTTCCCTGAAAAGCAGGTCTGTGCAACAAAAAAGGTACTAATAAAGGTTTCACCATCCAAATTAAAAGTCAAAGGCAGCAACAAAGTCTCTGAAATATAAGAAAGATGTTGTGCACAGAGTGAAATTTATTGCTGCCTTGCAGAATGTAGCCAAACATCTTAATATGGAAAAACACCGCTACTTTTGACCCAAATAGATTGGGAACAGGAAGTAAAAGCAAATTACCCATCTGCGGCCTCCCCATGCTACGAGCAGCAGCAGCAAAAACAGTGTTTCCTGCCCACACTCGCCCCGTCCACGGCCACCTGAGTCCGCACGCTGTTTGCCCAGGGTCAGCCCCACCTGAACCAGTCAAAGTTTGTTATTAGAGCTCTCGAAGGCAAGATCAAACCTTTATCAAAGGGGAATCAGCTGGGGAGAGCCAGGGAAACAGACTGTAGGAACCACCCCAAAATGCTGCAGCCATTTGCAAACCCTACAGGGCCAAGCTCCCCTGCAAGGGGATTCCCCCTGTCTGTGGCTCTCTTGATCTTCACCAGCCAAATTCCTGAGTCAGGACAGGCATATTTCAGGAGTTAATTCTGGGCTTACTCCATCACAACTAGCAAACCCTGAAAAATTAAGTCAAGCCTCAATTGCCTTAAAACATAATTGCATTTCTTTTAAATAATAGTTTTGCATTACTTCATTTTTTGTTTATGTTTTGAGCTTCTGCATATTATAGCCCAATTGTATTTTCAAGCTTTCATTCGCAGCTACAGGAATAACCCAAAAGACATACAGATGAGCTAATTTTCAAATCATCACTTGGGTAAGGAGCTGGAGATTTTTAAAAAGTGACTGATAGACCAAGGGACCAGCAAGACCAAAAAAACCCAAATAAAACAAAACACATGAAAAACTGACAGCCCAGCATCTCTTTTGCTAAAACTGGTAACTCAGTGCCAGAGAGAACGGCTTTAAGACCCTAGCAGAGCAAACACTGAATATCACACATGTGACACAAAATGTTTTTTACATAAACACTATACACTAAATAGCAGCTCGGAAATAGATATTTTCATTAAAACTTTGCTTTCATAAAATCCTATAAGCATCATTTTTACTAGCTTGAGCAGATTCTTCCTACAAGATTTTAAAAGTTTACATGCCAGGTATAAAATACTTCATAAAGCAGAATAAGATTTTTGACTTGCATTAATTCTTTAAAAAAAAAAAAAAAAGGCAAATTACAGCCATTAGTACAACATTGCCTTCACAGCAGATTAATGCCAGCATTACCGAAAGCAAAATAGCAACATTTCACTCAACAACACTTCTGGGTAATACAGACATCTGCAGAACCAAGGGAAAAAAAAAAGGCACATAAACATGCACAGCCACACATTTTGTGCATTACCATCCAAGACTTTTACAAGGACGGATGTTTTGTGCCACTGTTTTGCAAGAAAATGCTGTGAGCGTGCTCACAAATTCGCTCTCCTGCATGCAGCAAGCTCCAGTCCTACCTCATATTCTTTTAAATCCGTCACCTTCATGCTCCTAAATGCTGCTTTGGCAGAGGGGTTGCACTGTGAGGAAGGAAACCCCGCCCTGCACCCCCATAATCATGCTGCACGAAAACCTCCCTCTGCCCCAGAAAAAAAAAAATCCAAGTTTATCACGCCGAGGAAAAAACAATAAGTGGGAGTCCTAAAAGGCAGTCAGAAGTGCCGCCAAAAAATCAGAGCTCTTTCCCAAAAAAAGGCCCTCCCTTAGGAACCCTGCCAGTCAAACCCGATCACGAGGCTGTTTTCCGAGGGTGAATAGAGTTCTTATTGACACAGCTTATGTCTGCAGCATGCAGCCCTCCGCAAGGCTTTCAAGAGCCGATCGGATTACACAGACACATTCTCTCGGATTTTATGCATTCAGAAGCCCTCAGACATAAAAAACTCGGCTCCAAAGGCCCCTGTTTTTTCAGCTTACTATTGGCCTACGTGGTTTTATGAAAAAAGTATATATATACATATATATATACACACACATTAAAAGGGCAGGGAAAGAGATCCTGGCACCTTTATTTGGGCTTCAGAGGACCTCACCCTTGCTGAGCAGGGCCATATAATTTGGAGGCCAAGCCACAGATTTGCTCCATGTGAGTAATAGGAGACAACTCATTCCCATGGTGGGTACTTAGCATCGGGATGGGAGAAGGGAAAAAATAAATATCTGCTGACACCACTTAAAATGGGGGAAGATAACATTGCTCTAGGTAGACAATCCTTCCTGGAAGATGGCACAGAAAAAGGGGAGGATACACACCTTTTAAAAGAACACGCACTGCCGTAGCTTAGCAGGAAAGAGGTGCCCAAATGCAAAAGCATCGCAAGCACAGATTCAGGCAAATCATACACAGGAACCTAGAGAGAAAACAAGCTAAAAGGATCCATTTATACCATTTCTATATTTAGCAAGCACAAGGAGGAACTCCATTCCAGAAGCAGACACATGTACAAAGTCAGAGGTATCTGTGATGCTGCATTAAAGGTGAAGAGAAAATTACAAAATGTTTTGTTATTATAAACGCTCCAGCTTAAAGACTGCACTTCAGTAAGAGAAACATGTCTGTGCTTCCACTGTAGGACAAATGAGGACCTGAACGTTGCCCTAGAGAAGGATGTGTGCACTGCCCAGAGGTCTGGAATACACTGATTAAAAAGAAACTCACAGAACAGTCTAACAAGCAAACCAGTGCATTATGCATGAGTAACTGGTTCCCCGTCACCTCAAAGGAAACAACTCCTGCATCAACTCATCCATGCTGAATTGAAACTTCTCACTGAAATATTACATACAGCAAATAGCAAATCGAGCAAGCTTGAGCTTCAGAGCTTTTAAGGGATTTTAAGAGCAAACACACACAGCTCAATACAGACATCCTCTCCCCGCTGCTTCCAGGCTCAGATCACTCCCCATTTAAGTGTTTCTATCATGTTGCAAAAGGGTTTTTTTTTCCACATTTGCTTGGAGGATAGACCTTGGTAACCCAAATGTGGGGTGCCATGGCTGTCTGCAGAGACAGTTCTCCTTTGGTTGGACATTTACACTGTGTTTTTAGAGCACAGTTCCTATGATTGCCTTTAGAAACTGAGATCTAAGCAAACTCCACTTTTTAATGCACAGCCTCCCTCTCAGCGCGCAGCCTCATGTTTCTAGTACTCATTTGTGTTTCCACACGTGATTTCTAGTATGTTCATGGTCAGAAAAGCCTGCTCCTATGAAGGGTGTGCACTCTTTCCCAACACGCCTGAGTCACACCATGGTTTGCTCCACTGCGAAAGCCAAGCTCTCACCACCAGCACGGCAGGGTGTCCTGCTGCAGGCATCAGTCACCAAATCCTGACGGCAGATTCATTATCATCATCACCTGTGTCTGCACTAGCCACAAAGAAAAATCATCATTTGCTTTCAGGCTCCTGACTAAGCTGCGGGCACTGGTGACTAGGAAAGCCACAGTTTGACTTGGGCATGAAGAAAGATAAATTTGCAACACATTAGCAACGCAGTTTTGCTGTCAGTTTAGCTCAGCATAACCCAGTGCTGCTAATAAAATCAGCAACTCGGCCTCATCCTGCCCTGCCTGTGCACCCCAAGTCCTTGTGCCAACACAACTGTCTCTGTGGCCACATGGAGAAGCAAACCAAGGAAGCAGTGGTGGCTAAAATGAGCATTGCTTTATTTCTTGTTATTCTACAAGGTTACTCTTAATCCAAAAAGACTGTGCAGAGATTGGATCAAAGGACTAAAAACAGTACCACTTTTTCCACCATAGTACAAGCTTCAAAACTGATTTGCAAGCTATACTGTCAAAGGTAAGAAAGCCAACCTCCCCCACTTTGCAGTCACTAGTTTTTAAGTCCCACTCTGAGATTCCCTTAATCACACAGAACAGCCTCTCAAAACATCACTTCTAGTGGCAACACAAGTGTAAAACTCTAAGGTCCACATATTCATCTCGCCAAGGCAAGCCAAAGCCCAGGAGAAAACTTCTAGGCCTGTGAAAATCCAAGAACAACATTTAAGCCTCATGCTAACCATTCCCCAACACAGAAAGAGGCAGCAGAGGAGGCCACTGCTGCTCACAAACTGGAATTGGGCACAAAAAACATTTGAAAATCCTATACATGGATGCAACGCCCCACCTACATCACTGCCCAGCACCCCTTCTCATCAGTGACCTCCCTGCAGCACATGGACCAGTACCAGGAGGGAGGAATGGCAGCCCAGGTCCACTCCCGCAATCTCTGTGGGGATCCCTCACTGCCCCATGGCAGTGGAAAGGATGCGGCACCCTGACTTTTCCCGACCTGGCCAGATGCTGCAGCAGGCTGAGCAGCACAGAGGTTACAGCACCAAGGGGCTAACTGCCTCACTGACCACCAGGTCTGCTTTGCACCCTTGTTAGTACAACCCAAACCACGCAGAAGATTGCACCAGACCCACTAACAGACATACAGCTGTACAGAGGCTGAACCAGGTGCATATGTAAAAATCAACTGCTTCTGGCTGACTGCGCCCAAGAGCAGACTGCACCTTCTCCTGCTGTAAGTGCATCCCATAATACCTAGAAGGTTCTGCACAGTCCATTGTCTTTCAAAGAGAAACACTCAAATGCTGAAATAGCTCTCAAACTTTTCTGGGCCATCACTACTTTAAAATGACTTCATTTAAATATGTACCATGCCTATATATATGCACACGCATACGCCAAGGGAAATTAGCATCCGTGAGGAGGGCTGGTGCCCACACACCGTACCTCGGCACAGCCTCCCCGCTCTGCCTGGGCACGACAGAACCACCACAGCCCTGCACCAGAACAACCCTACGGCAAACCAGAGCTGCTCCAGGATCCTGCCCCACTGGCAGGAGCACTGGAAAGACCACAGCCTGCGGGCTTTCTACCAGACCACTTGCTAACACACATCTTCTTGGGGTATAGAAAGCAGTGGGGGCAGGGAAGTTTTAAGACCAAATTACAGAGTCCTTTTAAATCCTTCAGTTCTGCACAAAACTGAACCTCTAAGTCCTTCCTTCAGGAGTTTCCCCCCAGCCCCAGGGCTGAGATGCACATTTTGGACCTTCATTAGCAAATAACACTCCAAGGAGCAGGACTGTGCCATGTAAGGTATTTCTTCAACCTGGAGAGCAGCACCATTGCAGCCTCCACATACTACCTTAAAAGCAAAATACCCGTAAGGAGGACCCATAGGGGGAAAATGCCTCTGCAGCCCCATGGAAGCTGCTGTATGGAAATTTTAACTGCATTACTTCTGCTTCTGCATAATCCCAGGAGAACTACCTTAATTGAGACTGCTCCAACTCAGACACTCGATAGTTTCAACATGGTATAGACTATTACCTCGCTCTAATTACAGGATCACGTTACATGTCCAACAACTGCTGCAATTTAGTCTTGCCTGATACATCCCAGCTCAAAATTGCTCACCCCATCTCTCCCATACTTTTTGGCATCCTTTGAATAAAGGCAGGGATACCTAGCAACATTTCAGCATCTGACACATATGCAACCCAAGCCCCCAAAAAGTAGTCATTATTTCCTGGCGATAACAAAAGCAACTACTTTCAAAATGCAAACAAACTAGCTTTAGGCAAATAGCACAGACACAACACTACTGCTCACACACTTGTCTGTGCAAACGCATTACAGGGTTACTGCTAACAACCACCACTGCACAATACCACGGATTCGCACGATGCTCCCCGAGCTAGGTGTTGATCTTGCACAGAGCCCATCCATGCAGGAAAGGGCTTTTCAGAGAATCAGAAGCTGCAGGATTAGGCCCTCAGAGTTTCACTGCCTCAAAGGCAGGGGACGTTCCTTACAGCAGTGCACATCTTGCCTTTGAGCTCAAAACGGCATTCACAGCTCCCGCTGCCATGAAAGGGAAAGGTTTTCTCCCTGCAACCGTTTCCCTGCGCCTGAGCCGAATGCTAACAGGTCTCTTACTTGCATCTCACCCCACCACCACCGCCTCATGCTCTACAGGGGAGTATTTTGTTCCCCGAGCGGACAAGCTGTCCGGTCATCACTCCACGATGATTCAGCAAGGGGGTGGCTCCCCGTTGGAAGGCACACCTACTGCAAACTGTCATACCACGGGGCTGGCTGAAAATGGGAGAAGTTGCTCTATCTATCATGGCTGCACTTTCCGAAATGCATAGACCTGGCCTGGTAGGGTCGAGGGGAGCAAGGCTGGAAGGGGGGTGTTCCATCTGCAGGCACATGGGAATAATTCAAGAAATATCTCAAGGTTTCTAACTACGGCACAAATACATAAGGAGAAAAAAAAAAAAGCCAGACAGTTTCGGAGCCAGCATCAACTTCGCCAGGCTGTGTTCTTTGTTTCTAGGCAGACTCCAGTGCGGTGGCAAGAACGAACAAATGCGCATGTCTTCATAAGAGTCCAAAAAAAAAAAAAAAAAAAAAGAAGAAAAATGCCCCCTCCCCTGTGACCGCGGTAGCGTTAGGGGAGTCCTGCAGACACTTCGTGCCGCTTTTTTCACAAGTCAGGTCCGCTTCCACCCTGTCCTGAGCAGGCGTTTCGCTACGCTACGGGGCGTTCGCGGGTAAGACAGCGCCTGGAACACTTTCGCTGCAAACATTAGTTCTGGTGCGGGTTTGGTTTTTTCTAAAGAACGAAACGACACCCCGGCAATGCACCGCGACGCGCCGGGCCCCCTCCGCTAGACGCTCCCTCAGCCGGCGGAGCGGAGCGGGGCCGCGGCCAGCCCGCCGCTGGCAGACAAAGGAGCCGCGCCGGCACCCCCGGCCGGCCCGCCGCCTCTCCCGGGACACCCGCCAGCGGCCGCCGAGCTCCCGGCCCCGGGAT
This sequence comes from Patagioenas fasciata, assembly GCF_037038585.1. Classification (NCBI taxonomy): domain Eukaryota; kingdom Metazoa; phylum Chordata; class Aves; order Columbiformes; family Columbidae; genus Patagioenas; species Patagioenas fasciata. Next base: position 20,664,095 of record NC_092530.1, read on the forward strand.
GTGCCCCCGCCGCCGCCACACACACGCCCCCGTCCCCCCTCCCCGGGGCGCGCCGGACCCGTCCCCGCTCGCCCCGCGGCTCGGCGGGGGCAGCCGGGCCCGGCCTTACCTCAGCAGCAGCGGCGCTCGCAGCAGCGGGCGGCCGCACCGTGCCACGCGCCGCACGGGGCGAGCCACGGGGGCCGGTTTAGCGCGGGGGCCGGCTGCGCGCCGCCATTTTAACGCCTCCCGCCCGCCCTCCGCCCCCTACGCGCCCTCCTCCCCCCCCCGCTTCCCCGCGGCTGGCCGCCACGCGTGGCGTGGAAATGCCACTCAGTGTCCCCCTCCCCCCCCTTCCTCCGCCCCGCCGCCGCCGTTACATTGACGCAGCAGCTCCCGGTCGCCGGGCGCGCCGTGGCGGAGCTAGCAGGGCAGCAGCAGCCGCCGCTGTCGTGGCCCCTCCGCCGCCGCCTCCCGCCGCCGGGCGCACATGGTACGCTCCGGGGCCGCGCCGCGCCCCGCCGGCCGCGCGCGCCGCCGCGCCGCCTGGCTGCTGCCATGGCAACCGGCCGGCCGCGCCGAGCGGGCTCGACCCGGCGCCCGCCCGCCCGCTCCGCCAGGCCCGGCGTACCCGCCGCCGGTGCGGGGCGAGCGGCGGCCCACCCGTGCAGCGGCGCTCCCGGGCCCCGCGGGAGGGTCTCCTGATGGGTGTCGCCTCTTCGGGCTCCCGGACAGCTTCTCCCGCAGCTGCGGGGTTGACGCCGCCGCCCGCGCCGGCGCGACACGGGCACCGGCCGGCGCACCGGAGGGGAAACCGGGCCCAGCACCCGCACCTCTTCCCGGCCGCAGGACCCCAAAGCTACCGCTGCACCTTCCCCGCTCCCCCCGTGGCCACCCTGTCCCCAAAGCCACCACCGCAGCCACGTGCTGAGGGCCTGTATCCCCGCTGTCCTCAAAGACACCATCACACCTCCTCGCTGTGTCCCCACTGTCCCCAAAACGACCGTCACATCCCCCCAGCTGTGCCCACCCTAATCTCCAAAGCCATCATCGCATCCCCTCACTGAAGGGCCGTGTCCCCTCTGTCCCCCAAGAGCAGCCATCACATCCCCCCAATCACATCTCATCTGTCCTCAAAGCCACCATCGTACCCCCCTGCTGTGTCTCCGCTGTCCCCAAAGCTGTTGTCGTTCTCCCCCACAGAGGGACAGTGTCCCTGTCAGGCTTGGCCACCCTTACCTGGGCAGAGGCACAGCTCTTCCGTGCTGCAGTGCTCATTTTCACCCCTGTTTTGCAACAGAAAAATTGCGTACGCCGGGACAGTCATCAGGGAAAAAAAGCACGACGTGAAGCAGATGAGAGAGTAAATCATAAAGCCGTCGTACATGTTCTGCATACTGCAAACGGGGAGCTAATTTCCTGGCAGCCGTCTTCAGGATGCTTCAAGTCAGTCTGCTCCAATGTGGCCCTTAAAAACCTCGCAGCAACCCCACTCATTTCTGACTTTAGCATCTAATTCCCACAAATACAGATATTTTAATTATGCATTTTGTCAGGGTGAGCTGAAAACAACCAGCAGCTACCAGATCACTGAAGAAAACAAAGTCAATCATATATTTCTTCTAAAAAATCAGCTTTTTATGGAGTTCAGTGATGTTTGCTATGTTTTGTCAAGCATGAGCTCGTCCAGAAGCAGAAAGAAGCAGCCGAGGGTTGTTTATGGCACACAGAGTGGCCCTTCCTGACAGCAGCACTAATGGAAATGACTATAATAAAACCACCAGTGTTTGTGGTCTGAGCAGAAAAGCAGGAGCCCTGATTTCTGCCCCCTGTTCTGACAACCACTTTCCAGTGATGAGGAGCAGATCACTTCTCCCCTCTTCCTAGTTACCACCACTGTTTTGTAGTTGAGATCAATTAGTTAATGTTTGAAAAGTCAGTTGAAGATGAAAAAGCATTTACATACTGCTAATAAAACCATAATGATCCCACTGTTAAACATTAAACACACGATGATGTGTAAAAAAAAAAAAAATCACTTTAATGGAAAATTCCTCTTGCTGCAAAGTCAAAGGATTAGCTCCTAAAAAAAGGAAGGACGAGCTCAAGATTGCATCATAGGGCTGTCTCAGGGGTCTGGCTTCTGTTTAGGTCTCTGCCACTGACTATTTGCGTGGCTATGGTCATATCACTTGGGCAGTTGCTGAAGCGGCTGGTGGGCCGACCCACCTGAAAGTGGCAAGTTAATCCAGAGCTAGCCAAAAATCATCAGATGTGTCTGGAAAATGCTGGTCTTTGTCATTTTGTGTGTCTGCTTCCCCATCTGCTAAACACGATGAGGATTGCAGCTGCGTAGCCTGATTTTTCTAGGCAAGATAACCCAGCAGCAAGCAAACCCTGGCACCGGGGTCCTTAAAATCCAGGAGAGCTGTGCTGCTTGCAAGACACTTGTATCACACTGCAGTGTGTGGAATAAAAGCAGGTGTGTGGAACTTTCTAGAGATTTTTCTTGGCGATGAGTCTCTCTTTAGATGTAAAACCGGTAGCTGTGCCACTGGTAGGGCTCCGGGTCGCCATATGTAGAGCAATGCATGTCTGATGCTCTGACCTACAGGCAAGAAAGAGGAGAGGAACCAGGAAAACCACATTTGCACCTTTGAGCCTGCACAGCGCCATATTCATGGTGATGAGCCACCGGTGTTTCTGGCAGGGCAGAAGCCATGAGTGGGATTTGCACAATAGGAGCTCCAGGCAGTTCAGGGCTTGGCACAGTGATCTCAGAGAGGAGAACTCCTCTCCAAAAAGAGCAGCCCTTTGACAAGGTAACCCTCATTTCCTCAGTCCAACTGCCCTTCGCAAGGAGCATCCCAGAGCTGCAACAGCCTTTTACATCTTCCTCCTGAAATCTGACGCTACCCTGCTTTGATGGTGATCAGTTGTTGACTGCAGAAAGCTGAATCATGAAACAGAGGTTATAAACAAGGTTATTTTTAATGAAGGAAAGAAATTCCACATCATGCAGAAGTCAGAGCAAGTAACTGGCAGATAGAGCTCGCAGGTCTCACTCCTGCCCTGATACTCTCCATGTCCTGAAGCAAATTACAATGTCTCTAACCTTTAATTTACCTGCTTGTAACATGGACAAAGCAGCAGACTCCAGTTGTGCTTTCTTTGTACAAGCAAAGCTCCTGGTGTGACAGTAAAGCGGTACTGGGAGCTGCGCAATGCCTGGGGCTGGCTTTCACTGTCACCCAGCACCTTGCAGAGCTATTTTCAGCCATGCAAAATGATCATGCACAGTATTTCAGCAATGTTCATAGACGTTTTGAAGGCAGAGAGAGTCTACCCAGTCTGATTCCACGATCCCATATTTCACAGTCTTACATTTCAGTTCCCACATGCTGGAATTCCCACATGCCCGGTTACTTCTGCTTCATTTTGCACACTGAAAACTCAAAACAGACAAATTTTGTAGCCCAGAGTCTCCTATTACATCCTTCAGGCACCGGCGTGCTGCAGGGTGTGTGTTGTAGATACCCAGCTCAGAAGAAGGGAAAGCGAGTCTGGTACACCTACAGCTAACTAAGAAATTTCCTGCTTATGCCACTTCTTATCTCTCACACTTAAATTATTTCCAGAAAAGCATATTTCATTTTCCTTAGGAAAGACGCCTCAACTCAGGGAAGCAGGGGACTGAGGCTGCGACTGGCCAGGCTTCCATGCGCTGCCCGAGGAATATGAACAACCTCACGTACAGATCCTTGCAAACCTGTCTTCTGTGCTCCATGCCCATTAACGAGCATTTTGGGTGCATCTCCAACTTTACATACATAACTACTAAGGTTAAAGAACTCTAGCTTTTTTGAAAAGATTTCATAAGTGTATGTATTTTTATATATATATATATAAACACACATACATAAACTTACAAAAACTTCAGGAGACTGGAAACTTTCCTGCCGTACTTTATCTACAACCCTGCTAGTGCTCTTTGCTGCTAGAGGGGCTTACCTTTCTTGCTCAAGTTTTCTCCAACCTAAATATTGATTTCCACATAGAAAATATCAAAAAAAACCATGGCATTGATGGATCTGATCCAGAGTGGGCTCCGCTCCTGCTGTTCATTCACTGGTGCAAAGCCCTGGCCCATCTTCACCTGCCTGCTGTGGGAACAGACACCAAACCAGCACACACTGGGAACAAACTCCAGTACCTTGGCACAGGTGCCTGGGTACCTCCAGTGCGGCTGTGAGAAGTGGAATAGGACCAGCCTTGCAAGCCAGTTCTCTCTTGCAGGTGCCTGCAAGGACACGTGGCCATGTGCCAGTGAATGGAATAACCATCACCCCGCGCTAGTTATGGGGCAGGGATGCTGCAAGGCTGCGTTAATTAGTGCTTGAGATGCCTGTGATCTGTAGATGAAAGGTGATTTACAGCTGCAAATTATTGCTCTTCGTCATGTGAAGTCATTATTTTCTGGTGTCACTCATTTTGACTTATGCCACATCCCATATTTGGTGTGGGCCAGGCTCTTCTCTGTGGGCAGATATATAGGTGGTATACATCTCCAGACAGCTTCATGCTGTAGAAGTGTGTGATCTGCTCACATCACCCATTCAAGGGAGCCTGGCTGTGCCCACGCTTGGGTAACTTGGGCTGGGATTTACACAAAACTGCAGCATTTAGCAGATTGCTCAGCTGGTGGGTTTGGAGGGCTTGTCTTTGAGGCTGGATGCTCAGCTGGGTTGTGCACTCAGATTCATGAACAGGCAGAGAACGAGTTGGGTGAACCTTAAATCCTGCTGCAGAAAGAAGAAACAGGAATATCCTGAGCCTCTGTGCTTGGGGCTGCCCCAGGGAAGGGGAAGAATCCAGAGAGGACCAGACTGGGGCCTTTCAGTTTACAGCTTCTCATCTGCATCCCAAACCTCCTGGGCAGGAATTACAAAGCAGGAGGGGTTCATGTCTTTGTCTGGCATCTGGAGAGAAGGGATATTTGGGTGGTTTTTTGAACAGCCCATGGATAGCAGAAGGAACAGGTAGATTCAGTGTCCTTCCAGCATTAAGCATCATGGCACGCACTCCCCATCAGGCTGTAGAGAGCAAGTGGCCTTTTGCTCTTTACTACTAAATAAACCAGCAGAAAGTAGCACATGGTGTAAGGTAGTTGTAACGATGGAGGAAGAAATATCCCTGATACTCCACACTGCGCAGGGCTGCCAAGCATGCACATGCAGGAGGGCAGGACTGGCAACACCGGCCAGGCACGGCTCTCCAGGCACAGGATAAATTAGCATCTGCAAACACTGTGACCCAGAGCAATTACAGCATGGAGTGGGATTTCCTTCCACTGCAATCACTGTGCAGCTTTCCACCTGGGAAGTAAATGACCACTCACACAAGACAGCACAAGGCAGTCAGGAACTTTTACGATAGGAAGACATCTCCTAGTTCCTGCCTAGCCCACATCAGTTTACCCCTTCTTCCCCCAAGGTCCATGGGATTTTAAGTCCCTCCAAGTGACAACATTCCCAAGTAGCCTCACATATCAGTGAACAAAGAGGACTAGATGGAGCCTCCAGTCTCATTGGAGCTCTCTCTCCATCACCCTGTCCACCTGGCTCCACCAAACCCTCCCGGAAGCTGTTTGCCTACACAGTGAGTTGGTCTGGGGCTGCCGTTGCCCTCCCCACAGACACAACAGTCATGCTCTAATTCCAGCTTGGCTTGCTCCCAACAAACCCATTTGGGTCCCATTTTCACAAGCACAGAAGGGCACCTGCTGCATCCCCCGCACTGGCAGCTGTGCTCCTGCGCTTCCTGAAATGCAGACTGCTGCCAGCTCTCACCTGTCCCTGCTGTCTCCTTGGGGACCAGCCATGGCAATGGCCCTGCTCGTCCCCTGGAAAATCCCTGCTAACCTGCACATGGGCTGCCTGCGGGTGTGTAAGGCGAACATGTGCTGAGCAGAAACAAGGCTGCAGAGCTGCACCCCAGAGGTGATGTTTATACAGACAGAAAGACTATTTCAGAAGCGCTTGGGCCAAAAGGGCTAAGGAAGGCTGCAGCTGTTCTCTGGGGCAGCGTCACCTTCACACCTGCTTGCAGATCCCTTTGCAGGTAGCCACGAGACCCGTGGCTTTTGCATCCCACACTGGAGGAACCTAGTGCTTTTGGGCTGATGCTGTGACCCCTGTTTCATGTTCTCATGGTACTGTGAATCCCCTGAGATACTAAGAAAGCTACAAACACGCCTGTGGGGAGCACCAGGAAGATAATTCATTAGAGCTCCCATCCCTTCTGTGACCAGCCCCAGAAAAAACACAGGAAGACAGACCCACACCATACAGCCTTGCCCCGGTCTCTGACCTGCTGTTGTGTCACATTTTCTCACTGCAAAGTTTTCTTCAGAAGGTTTTATCCTGAATTCCTCAATGTGCTGGGCTGGGGGGGCTCCAGGTCTGCTGATGCTCTGCACATTGCTCACACTCACAGCAGCGAAACCCAGCGTTTGCTGTGAGAGGGTCCTGCACGGTATTCCTGCACTTCTCTGCTAAAAATGAGTCTTCAAAACCTAACTCCACTCAAACAGAAGCTACTTTTAATGGCCACTGCTGAATATTAACCTCACCTGTGTTACCAAGAGGTAAGCAGGCCACGAGCACCACTTAGAAAACTGCATCTTACATAAAAGGCCAACAAGCCAGGCTCAGTTTGACACCTTCAAGGAGAGAAATCCTGGTAGAGTATTAGAAACATTTTATTTTTAGGATCTGAATGCTTACAAATAACAGTTTTTAATAACCATGAATGACAATATCAAACTGCCACACCCCAAACTGAAATCATCGCTCACTTCTGACAGGTGGGGAGGGATTTCTGAGCTTTTTCTCCTCTTTTTAAACAACTGCTGCAGCAAGAAAACACTAAAAGGTGGAAAAAACACACAATCTCATGTGGTGGTGACATTGACAGATGTGATGGCGCGGGCTGTACATGACGTTGTGATTTTTTATTAATAACACTGCACTGCGGAGCTCAGTTAGGAAAAGAAGGAGAGCCTGAGCGTGTGGGGAGGACGGCTTTGTTCTTTGGATTTGCAAAAGAAGGAACGTAACACGGAAAGTAAAGACACTGGAGGAGAACAAGGACTCACAAGGGAGGTGATGTGCTGTGGGTGGTTATGAGCAACAGGTACATGCACAAGAAAGACTTCAGCTATCAGGTAGTCAGGCTTTTAAATGAGATTATTTGGACCAGCAAAGAGAGGATAGGAAAAGATCATAGAACAATGGAACAGTTTGCGTTGGAAGGGACCTTCGAAGCTCATCTAGTCCAATGGCCCTGTGATGAGCTGGCACATCTTCAGCTTTGCCCTGACCCAGGAGCAGGACCTTGCACTTGGCCTTCTTGAACCTCATGAGGTTTGCATGGGCCTCAAAATATGGAACACTTCATGAAAGATGCTTTCAGTTCATTTGTGGGGGCAGATAAGGAAGGCCCAGGTGTATTAAACTTAAGGGTTTGGGAGTTTTTCTTTGCCAAGCAATGCGGTGGGATACCCAGAGGACAATGGCTGGTCCCTTCCCCTGGCCAAAGAGTGCTCCTGCCCCGCTGTCCCACACAGGTCACCCACACAGTGATGTCCAGAGCCAGGCAAGAAGGCAAAGGAGGATGCGCTCTTTCTCTGCAGCTTGCAGTCAGACACAGCTGCCCCGTGCACCCCTCTCAAACCAGGCACAGAGGAGCCACTTTGCAGGGCAGGACGCGGGCGGCTGTAGAAGCAGCCAGACACAGCCCTGCAGAGAGAGGAGCTCGCCGTCCCCAGGCACGTCCCCGAAACGCCGAGGGGAAGGAAACCCAGCTTCAAAGGGAGGGGAGGCAGGAGAGGCCGGAGTTTCCGAGGGCAGCTGCTCTGCAGTGTTTGTCATCATCTGAGGGAAGAGTGAAAGTTTTTGCTCATGGGATAATTTTTAAAGACATTTGGGTTTTGCTTTCACATGCCCTCCCCTTCTTTTTTTTTTTTTTAAAGAACTGTAAACCCCATCCTGTTAAACAGGGATCTGCAGAACTGAAGCTTGTATAAACATAGTGATTTATGTTTCTCTGGAAGTGAACTGGTATTTCTGAGGAGCCCCACCCAAGCCTCGCAAATACCGAGGGAGCGCAATGACTCACTGGCCACTGGCATCCGCTCCTCTCCCTCGATGGCCAATTTGAGCACAGGCAAGATGGTCGTGATAAACGAACCCCAGTCCCCAGCGTCACTGCCTTATGCCAGAGAAGTACCTGCCAAAACCTCCGGCTCCCAGGAGAGGTTCAGATGGGAAGAGCGGCAGCACTATGAGGCTGAGTTAAGCTGGGAACTGGGGTGTTGGCACAACCTCTGCCTCCAGCAAGGGTTAATAACCCCCACCAACTCACAAGCCTCCAAGTTACCCTAAGGCAGAAGAGAGCCCTGCAGAACAGCCTGCCTGGCAAACTGTGGTAGAAGCCCCTTTGCTTTGCTGCACAAGAGCAGCTGGGAGGGTAGAGGAGCTTGCAGAAGCTCTTAAAAAATCCAGTGCTCACTGCAGAAGGCTCAGCCGAGGAAGAAATCACCCCCTGAACACCTGACACAGGGCAGTCCAGTTACAGAAATCAGTTCAGCCATTTGCAGGTGTGAGCTTAGGTTTGGTTTTTGTTGTTTTTGTTTGTTTGTGGGGTTTTTTTAAGTGTTTCCACGTTGTTGAAATGGCCTCGGCTTGCTCAGCTGTTTGCTCCTTTGCATTAATGCAGTTGCATTTGATTACTTGAGGGAAAACAGTCCCTTTTGATTGCAGGGCTACTGCCAGCTGTGCAGAGCCAGCCTCACAAGCTGGTTCTCACCCAGCCCTCCCCACACTTGCACACATTCTGTATACACACATACATATACAATACATGTATACGTGAAGCTTCCATGGGACCACCAGCTGACCAACACCCCCGCCTGCACGCTCTGCCCCTAAGAAGATCTCTCCCTTCCCACATATCTGGAGACAGCAGCATCGTCCGTGGGGGCGCCTGGGTGATGTTTACCTGGAAGAGCATGTGCTGAGCTCCTGCAGTTCCCAAACACTGAAAAGCCAACCAGCTGGGCTGGTCTTTCCCTGCTTTTTTTTTTTTCACTAGTTCCCCATCCAATATCTGCTGCAATAAAAAACGGTAAATCAAAAAAAACAATGAGTTCTGTTTGTGTGTTGTGAACTGGGAGAACAACTGCTATTCCTGGGCAAAATGGGAAGCCTTGCCAAGAGAGCCATAAGAAGCAGAGTTTCCACTTTGAGTCGCTGCATTATTTGCAAAGAGCAGCTTCTGCCAGCCTTGCTGCTTTTTTTCTAACTGAAGTAGGTACAGTAGCGGGGAACGACACACAGGACACAACTGTGTCCGTCAGTGCTCTGCTGTGACTTCACAGAGCCTGAGATGCATCCAAGAAGGAGAAAAATTGTTTCCTAACGATGCCCAGCATGCAGGGGAACCCAAATATACACTGTCCCTTGTGTGTCCCCTCCAAATCACAGCATCACCTCTGAACACAACCAGCTCCATCCCTCCTGGAGACCTTTCCCTGCAGATCACAGCATCTCGTGTGCATTTCAGATCACATTGGAATAATGTCCATCTGCAATTTAAATAAACCTTTCTGGGTCATCAGTGGACTCAGGATGTGACTGATGCTGAGGAGGCATCTCCTTTTCCCAAATCGGTCTCCATTTCTTCCTCTGGTGTCACTGCTCCAAGCAGAAGCATGTGCCAGGCTTCACCAGAAGCTAAACACTGCCCTAAATTTGATCTTGGGCCAGCCTGCACATTCCCCACCACACCAAAACACACAGATGTTTTGTTTAAGCATTACTCAGCTATTTTTTTTCCCTGTGATTTTCAAAAGATGGCCTAATCACTGTGGGAGAGCAGCAGAGGCCGGGAAGGGTTGCTGCTCCTTGCATCACCACACCTTACACACGTGATCCTCAAAATGCGACCGTGTGCGTATCCCACCCGCTGAGCTGTGCATCCGCTGCTGTGTCACGGCTCGGCTGAAACCCTGGAAAGCCTTCCCGGCTGGTTAGCTGGTGTCTGCTTCTCTCTCCCAGCGGTTGCTGGATTTCTTTATCCCCGATGACAGGTCTTTTGGGGAACTGCATTGTCAGACCTAGAGCTCCTTTGAAACTTTGCACAGCTGGGGGCACAAAAAAAAGCACAGGACCATGGGGAAACAAATAAATAGGAGATGTCTGCTCTTTGCTGAGAATAACCACGCTTGAGGGGAGAAAACTTTTGTCTTATTTTCTATTTTATCAGTGGAACAGCACTTGACAAGACCACTGCTCGGCTCTTCTTTTCTTGTTGTTCAGAGGGAAATATTTCTGCCTTAACAGAGACGATGTTTCCTAACAGACAGCAAAGCAGCCCTTGCCCGAGCTGCAGCACAGACAGCTCATCAAAGCTGTAACAAAGCTGCTGTTGTACTGTCACACAGCAAAGCAAACAGCCCGCGCCTGTTATCATTCACGCCTCACATATGCAGCGCTGTAACGACCATTAATAACAGCATGGGCCCAATTCTCATACCCCTGCACTAATTTCAGCCTTGTTCTAGTAACAGTCCCGCTCTTTTCCACAAAGCCATAAGTACAAGTCGTCACTACAATGATACAGCCCTTGGAGCAGCTGCATGGCATCGCAGCGCGTTAACCTCCTCCAGGCTCCATCGGTGCGTGGGGGTTATATCACCATTCCCTAATATTAGCTCCCAGAGGAGATTAAAAAAAATATATTATCTGCATTTCTGTCATCATAAATCAGCCTTTATAAACAAGCGTCATTCAGCTGAGGAAAACGGGGGCCCAGGAGGAGGTTGGAAGCTGGAACTTGGCTGGTGAGCTGGGAAATCCCATTCCCTGTTTCCCAACATAAAGAAGGATCAGGCAGAAGAAAAGCGAAGGAGCTCCCCCAATGACTCCTCTCCGTGGGAAGCTGAAGATACTGGGAGATATTTTAAGAAGAGATCAGGCAAATTTGTGGGTGATGAGCAGGCAGGGACCACTGCAGTCCATTCCTGCTCCTGCACTGGAAAGCAAAGATACTGGAAGCAGGAGAAAAAGCTGGAATTTCAGACAAAACAAGGCTGAAAATATAATTTCCAGTCCCCTGAGACATTTTTATTGGGTCCTCGATACCTTTAACAGTGGCAATTTGTTGTGCTGAGAGCATATACCCTGTAAAAGCATTTCCCGGCCACATCCACAATGTTTTCGTGTGGAGCAGGAATACAGGGCAAACATCCAAAAGGACCAACATCACCTAACCAGGGGCATTCCCAAAATTCAGCATTTTGACCCAATTGAAACAGAAGCCTTTTTTTTTTTCCCACCTCAAAATGTGACAAACTTCAGCATATTCACAGAATCATAGAATAGTTTGCTTTGGAAGGGACCTTTAAAGGTCACGTAGTCCAATCCCCCTGCAATGAGTGTAAGCAAGAAACACGCTTTAGTTTCAACAAAACTGCTCCTCAAATAGCTTTGTTTTGGGATTTGCTCCTCAAAGACCCGCATTTTCCCCGGGAGCGGCAGGGATCGGGGAGGAAGGAAGGGAGGAAGGGCAGGAGCCTGGCAGCAGCCCGGCCTTTGGTTTTCCCGTAGCTCCCTCTAGTGTGTACAGCCTAAAATGTGATTTGACACACAACAGGCGCTTAAAACATATCTACAGGGAAAATATTTGCTCCAGTAGAAATCGTGTCATTTTGCACAGAACAACAGCTATTGGGGCTGCACTTCACATGCTCAGAGACTCTGATTTCCCTTGCTGTTGAACCAAAAATTAAAAGGTCAGAAAGACTCTTCTGTAATAGCAGCTCTGGCCTATTTTTCACCTATCACTTTTACATTTATTCATATCTTCCTCAGGGACTAATTTACGTATTAGAATAATAGGGTTATTTTCTGAGTCTCATCTAAGAAAATAAATTAAAAATTCTAAACCTTTTATTAGATCTGAGAGAGACAGAATTTCTCGGTCAAGGAGAGCCAAGACACTCAGGAATATATGTCCAGCAAATAACATTTATTAATTATGCATATTCATGCCCACAGCCATGGATGGCAGGTGGCCTCCACAAGAATACATGTAGAAGGCTGCCTGCAAACTAATGTGTTAAGTAAATAGCTCTTTTATTGGTCTAAGTAGTCACATAGTAAAGGAGCTCACATTTCCAAGTATCCATGGAGCAAAATAACAGAAAAGCTATTAAAATCCAAAGAAAGATAGATTGCATTATATTGCCTAAATTAAAGCCTAAATTGGTACGGATGTAAACATTTAGTTTCCAGCTTTCTTCCAGTTCTCAATACCAAGCAGAACTTGGCCAGCACACATAAATCTTTTCAATAAATGGTTTTTATTGTTGTTGTTGTTTTGTTTTTCCCCCCCCTTGCAATGTTTTTTGTTCTTGTTTTTGATCTTTGCATTTATTTTTAGGCCAAAAACGTGACTGTACTGTAAAGAGTGCGTCCATTATGGCTTTAAGTCAATAACGTAGGAGTGACAGCTCACCCTCTCCACTGCTGCCAGCCATGGTGGCTGAAGGACCTCACGTCTGATGCTCAGCACCTCTGAGCTCAGCCCTCCACCCTGGAGCTCACATGGTGCAGGGGACAGAGACTTTGTCCCCAAGGGCAGAGGTCCTGGCTAGTGCCCGTGGGGGAAGAGCAGGCTGGTATCTGCTGCTTGACAGGTGAAGGGAGCATCAAATATTCAATCCCATGATCAGCAGCAAACTCTTCCTCACACAACAGCCCATGGCAGGGGCATCCTTGGCTTTGAGGGCCCAAGAAATGGGCTCTTCTCTGAGGTCTCACCAAGCAAATCACCCAGGAGACATGCTAGATGTGTCCCCTCTCATCCTGGCTGCATCTTCTTTGCCCCCACCCTGTCCCTGGGCTGAGTCCTCCCTTGAGGAGCCAGGTTTTGTAAAAACAGAACAAGCAAGTCATACTCCAGTTCTTTGATTGAGCAAATCCAAGGTGTATCCCGCTTAATTAGCAGCCCTGAGAATTAATCAGAGCCATTTCCCAGCATCTGACCTATGGAGTCTCATGCAAGGGCAGGGGGCGCGTCCAAACCCCCGCATGAGGTCTGCGATGAAGATGAGTGTTGCCGGGGTCAGAGGTGGGAATGAAGGGCAAGGAGACTGATGTCCTCTGTTGTCACCTGCTGCGCACAAGCAACACGTAAAATGATCAACCAGTTGCAGTGCAGGAGAGCTTGTTTTTGCAGTGGACTCCGACAAAACCGTCACCCTCAGAGTAGCCTCCCTCCCACCCTGGGGTCTTTCCGACTCCCAAAGCAAGGTGCTACACCTTTCTAGACCTGCATTTCCCTGCCCGGGAGGCTATACGGTGTGCACGAAACAGCCCCGCTGAGCACCGCAGGGGATGGAGGCAGCAGCTACTGCAGCATCCCTGGAGGCACAGGGGACAGCGCTGCGGTCCAGTGCCAGCTGAAACATATCTCTTCAAGGGTCAGAATGAACTGACCCATGAGTATTGAGAACTTGCATTAAAAAACAAGACCTTTTTTAAGAGCACGTCACAACTGTTAAGGGTGGCTGAAATGATTAGATTGTCTCCACTGGCCCCCTGCATGTGGTGGGGCTCCCGCCACCGCTCAGTCAGTGGCACTTGCACTGGGGCCAACAACTTTGTCTGGCAAAAGCTTCCCCTGCAGAATGGCAGCCAGCCTTCATCTGGAGACAGCAGGAACCGGAGAATCCCCCGCTCCCCTCGGTGGCTTGTTCCAGCAGTTAATCACCCTGCTCAGAAATTTGTGCATGAACCAGTAACGTAAAATTAATGATTTCTTTCATCTCCTGCCTTGGCAGCCTGCTTGAACTGCTTGTTCTACTGACAGTAATGATTCAATAATCTGAAAAACATTGTACTTCGTTTACAGTATTAACAGCTGAGTGTACAGATACAGAGATTGTATTTATTCTCAAGGAAAGGCTGTTCTGCCGCCTGCAGAAGGTGACAGAATGAGTCACCTTTAGATCTTAATTTCTAGCATTGCCTCTGCAGTCTCTGGTTTGTCTTTCATTTTTGTACAGGAGTGACAGAAAAGCACCCAGGTCAAATGGGCTTGTTGTGTTGGGGATTAGGGCAAGGACTGGCAGATCCAGCAAAGAACTAGCAGGCAGGAGCATGCGGACTCTGGTCCCCCTTTATCATAGCTAATGGTCTGCACCTTATAAATCTCTAGCTCAGGCAGCAATGTTTTGTCCACCACTCAGGTGGCTTGAGAGGAAAAACCACGCTGCCAGAGCCTGTTCAGTGAGCACCATCCTGCTCAAGCACTGAGGGAAAATTGAGAGTCAGACGCTTCAGTTCTGATCTCGCTCTGCCCATCCAAAATCTGACCTGCCACTCACAGAAAATCAATGCAGCCAAACCAGATAATGCTGCCCCTCTGCCCTGCCACGGGGAAAAGAGAGAGATCAGCTTTGACAAATGCAGAGGGCCACAAAAAGTGCACTGCCTTAAAGAGCCATCAAAGTAATTTTAAAATCAATGTGATGGTTGACGAAGAGCCAGCACGGCTCCCTCCAGATGGACAGTGACATCCCGAAGGGCCCTGGGAGTTAGAATCCTGCAGGCAGCACTTTGCACGTGCTGATGCCAATGCAGTGTTTTCTCAGCGAGGCCATAAAAAGAAAAAAAAAAAAAGAAAAAAGGACAGAAAAAGAAAAGCATTGCGGTAACATGCATTGCAATAATACACATTGCAATAGCGTGACCCGTTGGCGAGGGGAAGCTGCACCGTGCCCTGTGAGTCAGCAGCCCCATGGCTGCCCGGCAGAGCCAGCCCCGTGCGCGCCGTGCTCTGAAGGGCACCGGAGGAAGGCAGGCCGGCAGTGTCGTCATTAATTTTAATTTGTGTTCTCTCCATGACAGAGCTTGAGGACACAGTGAGAGGGAGCAGCCTTGCTCTTGCTGCCATGAAATCTATGACCGCCTGGGAAGCATGCTGTCACAAACCTTGTCCCCTCTGCTTGGTTTGGGGATGGCACCACCTCCCCTGCATGCCGAACCGGTCCTGGCAGCTGGCTTTGTTTAGGCAGAGCCCAATGCACATGGTGGCCCTGGGCAGGATCTGGCACAGCGCTGGGTCCTGTACCCTGGCACAGAGGCAGCTGAAACGCAGCAGTGCTGCCCAAAGCACAGCAGGGCAGAGGGGCACGGGGCTGTGACAAAGACCTGCCAAGGACACCGTCCTCTGTGCTGCTGCTCACCCACCCTGAGCAGTGCCAGTGTCACCACCTTGCACCAGCAGAGGGGGGGTCCCTGCTCCCCTGCGTGCTTGGAGGAGAAAGAGGAGACCAGGACGCTTGTGGCTCACCAACCCACTGCGTCTTCCAGGGTGACGGTCACATCCCGGGCTCCTCAGCGAGATGAAGAGCTCTCCACAGTTCCTTCTTGACAATAACTGTCGACGTGTCACCTCTCAGCTCAGTCACCTGCCAAGGACAGAGTGGCACCGCACAGGCCATAGGGACACCCGACCTTACCTGGCACTGCCTGGGGCACCCACGCTGGTGTGAGTCTTTCATGTGCAAATCCAGGCTCTGGAGCGCAGGACCTGGGGGAAATAGTTCTGCGATTCCATCCCTGTTATTCTCATACATTTGTATTGTAACAATATATTTTTTCTATATTTTAAAAATTCAGCACATCGCTGGTTTTTATTCACAATTCATTACTCCCAGGAAGCACCTGTAATTTTTATCTATATAAATAAACAATGCAGCCCCATTAATTTTGCACAGCGTCAAATTCAGCTTTATGATCTCTAATCAGGGGTGAAATGCCAGCTTGCACAGCCTCCCCTCTCCCATCTCCACCTTGCACTGCCCAGAGAGGATGGGCAGCTTTTCACCCCAGCTCCAGACCCCCTCAACCCCATCCCCTCTGGCAGCCCAACCCTCACCCCCTGGAGCACCCCACTTTTCAGATTCCCAAGCCCACACAGGTGATGAGACCAGCTCATCAATGACAAAACGCAGCCCTGAACTTGGCAGAAGTGGGCTGGAGGTGACACGGGGCCACCGCTTCTGCCCGCACAGGTTTGCCAGGTGAGCCCTGGTGCCACCCACGTGAGCTGCACCGCTCCAGCTGCAGCTCCCAAACCGATGGTAACAAGCATTTTCTCTTTGAAAACACTCAAGCTTCATTAGCCCCAACACCTCAGGAACTGCTTATTTGCAAGAGCCCGATATGCTCCTTCACTCCAAGGACATCAGAGGATTGTGCAATGTGGGTGGTACCTGTGATGCCCACGGTGGGGAGAAAGCATTGCTTGCTAGTCCTCAGTGTGAACACTTTGGACCTGATATAAACCACCCTTTTCCAACACCTACCACTGATCTTTCCAGGCAGGAAGAGCTGCTTGTAAAGAGAGAACAGATGAACTTGTTTGTCAGTTCTCTCTCTTTCATATGTAGGTATTTGGTGAAAAAAAGAGCTGCCATTTGAAAGAGGGAGATGCTGAAGGGAGACAGGGTCTCCAAGCCATCCTCAAGCCAGAGGGACCTGCTCACTGCATTCACCTTTCCACCCGAACAATTAGCCTGTCTTGATCTGGGGGACAGATGAGGCATTTTTCTACTGAACTAAAATAAATACATGCTGTAAAAAACTTCTGATTACAACAAATGGGGCAGTGGTGGCAGCAAATGCACTTCCCAGAAGCAGCAGCACAGGTTGTTATCTCCCAAGCATCACCATACTCACAGCACCGGGAACAGGGGAAAGGGGAGTTTCTAACATTGGCCTTCAACAGCAGCAGGATTCATTCCAGGTGTGGTAGTTCCCCACAGAATGCAAAAATCCCAGTAATGACCGTAAATCCATGACTGGTCTCTGCAAACGGTTCTGGGGGTACAGCCCTGGGGCACACTGGGCACCAGATAGTGTCACACTGGGAGGACCAGCACGCGGTGGCTTCCACCCACCAGTGCCACGGGTGTTCTGACCCTGACATGCAGCTGGAGTACCCCGGCTGTGCCGGTAGATCACCAGGATCACTGGGGCTCAGCTGGGATGTGCATGGCAGCACCTTCCTGCAGTGAGGATTGTATTATTTTGTGTATTTACAGTCTCATGAAGTTGCTCAAGGGAAGCAGAAGTCCCTGCCTGGCCCAGGCTGTGAGATTTTTTCCCCCTGTGCTGGGCACTGGTGAGGTTGCAGCTCAAATCTTGTGTTCAGTTCTGGGGTCCTCACTATAAGAAAGACCTTGAGGTGCTGAAGTGAGTTCAGAGAAGGGAATGGAGCTGGTGAGGAGCTGGAGCACAAGTGTGATGGGAGCGGCTGAGGGACCTGGGGGGTTCAGCCTGGAGAACAGGAGCTGAGGGGAGACCTTATCACTGTCTGCAACTGCCTGAAAGGAGGTTGTAGCGTGGGGGGTGTTGGTCCCTCCTCCCAAGTAGCAACTGATAGAAGAGGAAATGGCCTCAAGCTGCGCCAGGGAAGGTTCATATTGGATATTGGGAAAAATTTCTTCATGGAAGGGGTTGTCAGGCATTGGAACAGGCTGCCCAGGGCAGTGGGGCAGTCACCGTCCCTGGAGGGGTTTAAAAGACACGTAGATGAGGTTCTTAGGGACATGGACTCTATGATATTAGGGGTTTCTTCCAACCAAAATGATTCTATGATTCTATGAGGGCAACAGCCAGCTCTAGCCCCCCCTGACTGCAATGCTCCCGCGAGCAGCAGTCCCAGAGAGTTTCCCCATTGCTGCTGGGGATGGGGTTGGCGGCGCGGGCCGGTGCAGGGCTGTGAGTTACAGCTGCCGTCTGCTGGAGCCGAGACGCTGCAGCAAATCCCTGCGGCCACAGACAGCGTTGGCACAACACTGCAACAGCAAAAGCCGCATTGACCTGGGGCTTGTGTAGTTCTCGGTGATGGGGACACCTATTTAGGATGTAGGGGCTCCACAGAGCTCCAGGCTCTTCCCAGAGTTGCTGATTTATTTTTCAAAGTAATCCAAAGATGACATATGAAAATCAGGTTTGCAAAATAGCACTGCTCAAAGCATGGCAACAGATCATCTTCCCAATGGGCACTGCTTTACACAGCTCCTGCTGCTCAGAAACACTGGGGTCCCCTGCCCAGATGAGGTTTCTCACCCAGCGCCGTAAGCACTTTCTGCACCCCTTTACCCAAAATCCATGCCATGGGGCCATCCCAGGCCAGCACACTAGCCACACACAGAACATGTCTGCACGACCACAGATGCCACAAGGGGGACAGGCTGGTTCCAGAGCCCCCCACTCAACCCACCCCACATATCTCATGCCCCCAGCCCCACAGCAGCATCTCCCAGAGCATCCCTGGGTGCTGTGGCTGTCCCCGACCTCCAGACGGTGGTGGTCTGCGGAGATGGACCCATCCTGTCATGTGTTAAGAGGGGACTGACTTCAAAGTGTTGGAGCAGCTGATGCTGCTGAGGGTGCTATAGCCATTCAGACAGCTTTATTCATTAGTAATTAGGCAGGCGTTGTCTGGCATCTAGATTAATTCCACTTTTAATTATTTTGAAACTGTGTGAGATTTCCCAGGCATTAAAGATTTTGTACGCGCTTGCTGATTCCACAGCAATTATTCTAATGTAATGATGTCTATTAATACGCTTCCCAGCTTGCCGTGCCCAGAGGGAAAAATCCCAGTTCCCCCTATGAAGCACACATCTCCTGCACGGTGTAACCCCCCCATCCACCTGCTTATACTGCGTGCAATAACAGTTTTCATGTGCTTCACCTAATATTAATAACATTAGAGAGCTGCTGCTATACCGAGCACCAGGCATCCATTGCAAAGGGGGAGAGACCCACTCGAGGCTCCGCATCCCCTCACACCCACAGAGCAGCTGCTCTCGCTGCTGAGACCCCACTGGAAACCTGGAGCATCCTTCCTTCCCTGGGAAACGCTGCTCTGGGGCTCACACCCAGCTGCAGCCCACCCCAAAAAAGGAGCTTATGTTTAGTATGGCTTATTTAAAGGGAAAAGCTACAACATTTCCCTTTTGAGTCGGGCTGAACCATTTGATCTGAAATCAGAAGTTAAATTCAGCTTCTGGATCATCTGAACTCATCACACACTGCCTTTAGTAGAGACTGTATTTAAAATAAGAATGTAATTTCAAAGAGGAACAATAATAGAAATGTGGACCAAGAACCTCAAAACAGAGAGCTGTTCTGAAATCTCACCTTTCATTTGCCTTAAATATCCCTTGAGCTCATCCCTTGTCACTAACAGCTCTCATCATTCCCAAACTCCATTTACCACAAAACTTACCATTCACTGGCAAAACAAGTGTTGTGCCACTGGCCATCAAATTTATGCTGTGGAGCTGAGACCTCATTAGCAGAATGATGGCTGAAGTGAATGTTGTGCCAGGAGTCATCTGCAGCACTCTGTCCAGGAAAGCCCATCAGAAAATACATCTATTTGACATAAACCTCTATACTTTATATAATTTACCCAGAGATTTATGTCAACAATTGCTTCTGAACATCTTTGCAAGTGAAAATCTTATTTGCAGTCGTATGAGGGAATATACAAATTTAAAAAGCTGAAAATACCAAAAGGCACCAGTTGTATTGTCCTGAAAATGAGCACTCAGCCCTCACTATAAATATTTGGATTGCTTTGCATATATATTGTTTCAGCATTTCATTGCACCCCAAATAAAAAGCGACATAACCTCACCTACCTGGCCTAATGCATCCTCGCAGAGCTAAATTGCATGGCAAAGCTTCTGGGTAGAGACCATGGGTTATTTGGCTGATAGATCCTCTTGAAGCTTAAAGCCAAACTCGATTTCAGGTCTAAACTTGTCATTCTGTCTCTAGAGATAGCAGACCAGCGGTATTAGCATGATGGCAGTGCAGTTGACTCTGAACTCAAGAAATGGATTAAATGAAATTACACTCTTCCCTGATGAGGCTGGTGGAACAGGGAGATTGCTTTAGGAAATCCAGAATTGAATTTCGTAGCAAAGAGTTCAGATGCTGTGCTGTTTGCTCAGGAAGGTTTTGTGCAGGCTGCTCCTCCCGCCGTGCAGGAGCCATGGCTGGATCGCACCTTTGTTCAGATCACCGCTTGCTTTGTCATTGCTCCATCCCAAACCCCCCGTCCCAACATCCCCACTCCCCCCCATGGTGGGGAAGGACCCTCTGCTTTTCTCCTTCCACCCGCCAGGGTTCAGCAACAACCAAACCTTCCCCAGCTCCACCCAAACACTTTAGAGACAGGAATATTTTTAGTGAGTTATTTAAATCTATCACCTGCTTGGAAAAGTCTTCTCCATCTCGGTACAGACAACCTCTCCACCCGGAGCTGCTCCCCGTGCGTCCGCGGCAGCGCGTGGGCCAGCCCGGCAGCCCACGTCGGCACCTGAAGGCTTCATTAGTTTGACAGGTTCCCTCAGTTACCCAGTATTTCTGGCTGAAATTTAAGAGCGGAGATGTATCAGTTTTTCTTCTCCCTTTCCCCAGCGATTTCACGAAACATCGATTGCATCGGTATCTGTCAGGTCTTACAGCTCGTACCATTTTGGGCAATGCGCAGATTTTAGAAATTACGTGAAAAAGGCCATTAGTTCATTTTTACTCAAAACTTACATAATTAGAAGCAAACATGTATTACAGCATACTAAAATATGTCATATAAAGCGGTTGCAAAGTTCACTGACAAAAAGCTGAGCAGTTTACTTCCAGGAACCCTTACGTACCAGGTACATTTTAGTCCCAAAATATTAGCCCCAGATATGGCACTTTGCAAGGCCTCACAGGTTTCGCAGCTGTCAACTTCCCAATCTTTCAGAGGACAAAATGAACCCACTCATTCCCTCTAACATGACTTACTTGTGCTTCACATCTCCATCCCCAGCGCAGCCCCAGGCTCCACGGCAGCTGCCCCGCGCTGCTGCTGGCAGCACCGATGTTGCTGACATCCTTGTCTGGCAGAGACTTAAGAGACATTTTGGTACTTAGAAGAATTTTCTTAACATGCATCCAGGCTTCTCAAAACTCACTGGAGGGTTTGAGTGCTACTTCATTGACAGTTGTAGCTTCTCAGCTTCTGAAGTGAAGTTTGTCTATCCAAACACATCCCCCCTCATTTCACCTCTCCCCTCCTGCAGGAAAAGTTTCCTGAATTGCCAAAGTATCACAGTATCACAGTATGTTTGGAGAGCAGTGTAGGGGAAAGGGACCTGGGGGTCCTGGTGGACAACAAGATGACCATGAGCCAGCACTGTGCCTTTGTGGCCAGGAAGGCCAATGGTACCTGGGGTGTATTACAAGGGGGGTGGTCAGTAGATCGAGAGAGGTCCTCCTTCCCCTCTACTCCGCCCTGGTGAGACCCCATCTGGAATATTGTGTCCAGTTCTGGGCCCCTCAGTTCAAGAAAGACAGGGAACTGCTGGAGAGGGTCCAGCGTAGGGCAACAAAGATGATTAAGGGAGTGGAGCACCTGCCCTATGAAGAAAGGCTGCGGGAGCTGGGTCTCTTTCGTTTGGAGAAGAGGAGACTCCTCTCAAAAGGCAACCCCAATTGCTTTTATGACAGGCTTCACTGCTGGGTGCTTTTCTAGTTGCAGGAAGCACCTTGCATGACCTCCATCCCATTAGCAGCTCCACCAGCAGCTTCCTCAGTGCACTAATCGACCTGCATATAAAGCCACGTCAGTCAAACGTAGATTTGCTGGCAGATCACTCCGCTCCCCGCTCCCCTGTCTCAAAGAGCCCCACAGAGATAAGATGCTCCTGCAGGTACCCGCAAGAGGAAAGGCACCTCTGTCCTCACAGGGAAATTCAACAAGTCAAGGCAAGGTCTCCTACGGTCACCATGGGGTCTATCACCCTACTGAGAGTCCTGCAAGGCTGCGGATCTTTTATAACCACCAAGAAAAAAATGCTTCAATCCAAATAGTAAAAAAAGCTTCTTTTTTAGCTGATGTGAAACATCATGCTCGATTCATTCTCACCTGCTTTTGCATCTAAATCTGGTTTAGATTTTTTCGTGTTTTAAAATGTCCTATGAAGGGATGCAGCAGGATGCACTGGAAGTCGGCAGCTGGGCAGCATCCTCCAGGAGCGGCTGCAGCGAAGATGGAGGGTATCGTGTAAAGGAAAAAAATAATCATACACACACACATAGGAACAATCCCTTAATAATGCTGCAGGCCATTAACAATCATATTTAAAACAAGCAGATACCACAGCTTGTTTATCTGAGGAGAGCTGCTCAAAAAAGCCACCAAAAACTCTGTAACAATACCTGAGCCAGAGAAAGTCCAAAGTGGTTTTGCCCGTGAAAGCTGTAGGTTGAATACACTTCAGAAAAGCTGTGATTTTAAACTCATGTACTTGCCTGTCAACTGCTGTTTCATTCATGTCAAAACTACCATTCATTCTGAACTGCGCAATCCCTAGCATGTCATCAGATAAAGGAATAATCACATGAAAGTCAGAAGACTGTAGTTAAATTTTATTTATCAGTTCTATTGTTAAATTACACAATCAAAGTCAGTGGATCGGCCTGTAAATCTACACAATAAGACAGCGTCTACAGTGGAAATCAGTAGAATTTGATATGGTTATGACAAAACAGTATCCTTATATTCGTACATCCCCTATATACAATAAACAGTATACACAAAGAAAATGCAACTAGTCTCTGTAAACCATGCACACCACAGCATAAAAACAAAATGCACCTTCTGCAACAGGCAGCTCGCCCACCGTTAAGTCCTGTATACAGCAGTGCCCTTCAGTTTTAAGAGCGAATTATTTTCCCCCATAAAAACCAAAATACATCCGAGACATCATATTGGCAACTGCAGTTCTCATTTAAAAAAAAATGCTGTACATGAAATTATTCTCTTTTCCAAGCTGCTAACGCAGGGTATTGGTTTGCTGCTGCTTTGCTCTCCGCTTGCCCCCGGTAGGATTGCTGCCCCCTGGGTTGCAACAGAACCTCAGATGTAAAACAACTGTCACATAGGCGTGGAGCCGTAAGATGTTTGTAAAGCCTTCTGCCTCATTTTATGCCCCCCTGCCCTACCGGCGTACAGAATATTACAGGCGAAAGGCAATAGTGCAAGTGAGCCGTGTAAGCGTCGTGCACATGGGGACGAAGCGCATCCTTTTCGGGTGCCCCCGTCACCGCGCGCCCGCACCGAGATCGCCGGTCAGCGCTGAGCTCGGGAGCGTCGCAGGCTGCGCGCGCAATTTCTGACCTTGCTGAATGTATATAGCCCAAGCCTTGCAGAGTGTTTATTTTGTTTTATTTTTGCATAGAGATTTATAGGAGTCCCTCGCACCTCCTGCCCCCCCATCAGTCTCGGTGCGGCTGAAGGGCTGCGGGTGAGCCGGTCCAGGTCCAGCTCCTGCACCGCGCAGCCTGCTCACCCTGCACAACTATGGCTATGGCAAGACTGGTTTCCGGCACTGTGTCAGTCATCGCTCACCTGTCATCGCTGAGAAGGGCTCGAGAGCGCAGGAAAAAAAAAGCCCTGTTCTTATCTGGTGTAGCAAAGATTTACTGGAAGTAAATCCTAATTCCAGTGTAAATCTACTTCTTCCGTTGAGCAATTCTCTTCATAATATTGCTGGGATTAGAGAGTTTTATGACTTTTTAAAGACACTACACAAATAGCCGCAACATAATTTCATCTAGTTTAGATCACCAATTATTAAGGAATGATAAATTCAGTGTTATGTATTCTAATGGGTAAGAAAGACTTAAAATTAGACACTGTCACGAGATTATAATCTGGAAAATGCTTTATGAAACATGAAGATGTGCTATACATTTTCCAGAATGGTTAAAATCATACTACCCTGAAAAATTCTGGAAACAGTGTCTTTAACATTGGCATTCAGTTCAGAAAATTACGTATGTCTTTTTCTTATTTTTAAATATGAGATAGATCAAGCTTAAAACTCTAAACAGCAGTAGGTAGAAAAAAGTTTAAAATTTTAAATATTTATATAACTAGAGAAATTACTTCTATTCCTTTTAAAAGCCAATATTATACATAAAACTAGTCAATATTTTTCAAGATCTCTTTTGTTCTCTTCATCGTCCATTCATTAACTTGGTAAATATAATAAGCAGTTGGTGCCCTTGAAAACACATTATTAAAATAAAATTAAGATAAAATCAAAGGGAAAAGGTTTTGCTCATATACTGTATTGTGAGAGTATGCTAAATGCTCGTTATTAGGAAATGAGTTTGCTTCCCAGATAGATTTCAGCCGAGCATCATAAATGTTTTCCAGCATCCCATTTTGTACTCATAACTAATTTAAGGATTTTTTTTTTCCTTTTAAATAAACGTCCAAGCAACCATTTCCGATGAGCCCATTTGGCTCCTGTATTTCATAAATAATCCAACAAACCTAAAAAGGACAATTTAATTACACGCTAAGATTAAGCGTTCCGCGTACAGTACAACATTTACTGCAAAGGCAACTGCAAAGGCAACGTTTTAACCTCTTTTTGCTCCGAACCCTTGAGAAGCGTGATCTGTTCGGACTCCTCTTCCGTCTCCCATTCGTGGGTTGGGTTCTGCTTGGCTGCGGGTGTCCGGCGGGTCCCCCCACTACCGCCGCCACCGCTCCACGTTCCCCGTGTAGTCAGTGCTGGAGCTGTTGTCTCCCCGCTCCCTCAGACGCGCTTGCTTCGCCCGCAGGATCTTGCGCTGCTCCTGGCGTTTCCGCCGCGCTTCCTGGTGCTCCTTCTGCCGCATGTACTGGTACCGCTGCAAAAACAGGTCTTTTGCATAATCGTACAACTCCATGTCTAAAAAATTGAGGGCCTCGATGCGCTGCTGAGTCTGCTGGTCTATCTCCACGCTGGAGGCCCTTGTGCTATTGTACTGCGTGAACGGGGAGATGAAGTTCATGTTGAAAGTCTTCTCAAAGAGATACTGAGTCTTCCGCTGAAATTCGGTCAGGCCGAAGAAGGCCATCCGCTTCAGGTTCTCCTTGGCACTGTCTAGGAGAACCTTATTTCTCTGCTCCTCGGGCATGACCGACAGGTTGTAGCATCCCACCAGGCTGAGGTCGGACAACATGCGGACCTGGCGGTTGTTGGCGAGGTTGTAGGGGCACTCCATGAACTCCTCCAGAGAACAGCCCGACCAGTCGTCCCCCGCGTAGCAGCTGGGCAGCTCCTCGGTGGTTGGGGACCGGCCGTCGCAAACGTGCAGGGACGCCTTCCACGTCGCTCCTCGCTGCACGTGTCGCCATTCGCTCAGGTATCGGGAGACGGGGTCACGCAGGATGGTGATGTAGTAGAAATTCCTGTTGAGGGAAGCGGAAGGCAGAGTGTTTAGTCCCACGTGTCTCCAGCACACAGTGCATTAATGTTCAAAATCAATAGAAACTTGAAGATGCACTTAAGAGGCTTTCAGGAGCCCTGCTGCAGAGTGCTGCTCTGCATGCTCTCCTCTCCGGGGTGAAGGATGGCTCAACAAACTCCCTGGGGGCAGTGGAATGTTTATATCTATCAGCACATATCCGGCTTAGTGAGTTTTGCCTCTACAGAGGTGGAAGGGAACCCCACGTTCCCCTCTGTAGTTGCACATGTGGCTACATGGTCCTGCCGGGTGCCTCAACTGATGCTCTCCACAGATCCTGGGAGAACGATCAAAACATCTGACAGGATGAAAGCCTCAACCCAAGGATGGTATAGTAGCTCTGGCTTTTTTATTTTCCTTATACAGCAGGACTGACAAGTCTATATAGTCTGCAAAAAACTGCTGGTGCCACCTTTCCTGGTGAGCAGCTGTGGGTCTTGGCTGCGTGAGCCCCAGCGCAGCGTTACAGCTCTAAGGAAGACATTCCCTTTTGCAGGCCAGATACACGGGATGTACCTAGAAGCCCCAACCCATTTGCACTGAAAAAAATCCCTTGCAAATCCTGTATTATCCTCCCGCCTTCACCTGATACAGTACTGCAACCATGAGAGAGGAGAGATAAGTGAATAACAGGAAATTAAAGGACGCATCACGGCTTTTTGTAAGAGAAAACATTTCCAAGGGAGGTGCTGGCTTTGGTTTGGAGCAACAGGAGGGTGGCACACGTGGGGGACATGCTGCTGCAGGGAAACCCATCAGGCTGCCAGCTGGAAAAGCTGCAAGTTCAACCGTCTGTGTACCATTAAGAGATGACTCTGGGTCACACATTAATATCCACCCTCAAACACTATGTTTTCCACTGTCAGCAGTCTGAAGCCATATACACCAAGCTCTTCACACCTCCTTTAATATGACCACGACCTCAGCAATGATGCTGGAGGTACACTGTCAGGACAACAGCGATTTGCTTAAGGAAATGGACTTAAAGTAGCTCAATAAGCAAATTCTCCTGCTGGGGAAGGCCACTCCTCCCAGATGAGGACACCAAGGAATGTGTGCCTGGGAGCTCTGAGCCCCCAGGGTGCGACTGCCATGTCCTCGGTGCTGTGCAAGGAGAAGGGACAATTATTTGCTTTCTTGAATTGCAGCATGACTGGCCATCCCGCAGCCAGTCTTTTGTTCCCTATCACTTCCTTCGGCAAAAAAGCCACTAGATGTCAATGTTTTACAGAAAATTGTCTCTGGGTGGACTAAAAAGTGAATAACGAGCATTGAAAGCATCCAACAGCACATGGTAAAGGAAACCTGGACAGTTGCCATTCCTCTTCCCATTTAGAGCATCCAAGCTCATAAATAATTAAATAAAGTACAATAAACTTGCAAAACCAAATACAGCCAAGGAGCCCAGTACAGAATCAGTGGCACCTCATGCTTGGAGAGCCAGGACATGGCAAGTGGCACCATTGCTGTCCCCACGCTCGCCCTGGTGCCGCTCCCCAGCTCGGAGGGCTTTGGCTGCAGGTTCGCAAGGTGACGGGTGCCAAAGCCCACACTGTGACTCCGAGGAAGGTACTTTTCTCCAAAAGCATCATTAAATGATTTCACTGTGAAAGTTGGACTTAAGAGGGAGCAAGGACAAAGCTGACTTTCATGTCATGGACCCAAAGCAGTAGCCACCAACCTCATGTTGTCCCTTGCAAAGGCAGAAAGAGTTTCACTCTGTGTCATCTCAGCAGGTCTCTGGTTGTGCGGGAGAACCCAACAGGGCAAAGGCCTTTCCATGAGCACTGTCACCTCAACCACTGTCACTGTCACTCTAGTGCACCAGGCTCCTTTGACGCAGCAGTGACAGAGCCTTGTGCGAGTCCTTGTCATGGGGAAACAGAGCATCTCCAGGGCAGACTCAAGCCCCTTCTTTAACTCCTGCCAGCACTCTTCACCCTTGAGTCTCATATATTGGGATACTGCGCTAAAATAACGACCTGATCCTCAAGCAATAACTAGTTAGTGCTATGTAGCACTAAACTCAGTGCTAATTATAGCAACTAACATACAGCAACAAACCTCTGATGATGGAAGAGGCACCAGCAAAGCTCCGCTTACCCCAGAGCACCTTGTATGACGTGGCCCGTCAGCAGTTTGGCAAGGCTGGGAGGGGAGTGGGGCATGGGAGGGCTGCTGGCTAAGGGACAAGGCCAACAAAACCGTATGCTATAAGGTCATCACAGCAATCGATGGGGAGTTAATGCAAGAAGGGAAACAAATCCTGAGCCAAGATCGATACAGCGAGCACTTTTATCATAGCTCAAACTCTTCAGCTGCTCTCCCTTTGTGCTTTTTGGTCTCAGGCAGTGACAAAGCGCCTCCCTCCCTTGGCTGCTGTTGTAAAAAACAAAAGAATGAATAAAAACTTGTATGTTGTCAGAAGAAACTTCATTGTAATGGATCACTATCACCCCAGGTGGCCGGCGGCCTCATCTGGGCAGATATCTCCATCAGCGCCTGTCAGGGGAAAACGCTGTAGTCGAGGGAGATGGGGGAGAAGAGGCTGAGTAAAGATGCTCACTGGGCCCTGCCGTGTGTGTGTGGAGGTGTCTGGGCTCCCTCCAGCACCCCGCGCTCAGGCAGCCAGGCCATTGGCAGGGATGCTCATGGGAAGCCCTGGATGGAGCCTGTATCCTACCTGGCCTGAGCACGGCTCCCTGTGAATAAGGCTTGTGTCTTATTTTTACCATGTTGTTATTTCCCAGATGAAACCTGCTTTCAAGACATGACTTACAGAGAGACACTTTGTCAGCTGCTGGGCCAATCTCAGCTATTTTGTGCACTTCTCCCCTTCTTAAGTTTCCCTGTTAAAATTCTACAGAAAAAGGTGCTGTCCCTTTTGGGAACACCGGCTTTTGGTTTTGCCCTAAGCCATTCTCATCCAAGTTAGAAATCATGTCAGCTCCAGCAAAGCAGCCACAGTGCTCTGCGTTTATCTGAACTGAGCTTCAAAAAGTCACAAAAGCTTTAATGCATCGTCAAGTCAAAGCCTTGCCAGAGATGGATTCGGCCATCAGTGCTTAGAGCATCCTTCTGCTGCAACTGGAAGACTCAAAGTTTTGCAATGATTTTTAGCTCTGTACGTAACAGCTTGTTCTTTCTGCTGCCTTAACAAGGGGGTGTTGAGCTCTTGCCCATTTCTTGAAGCTTGTGCTTCAGAGCCCAAGATAATATGTTTGCAGGTAGAGCTCAAACTTTACCGTGAACCATCCCTCCGACTTAAGGAGCTGCACTCATGAGAAACGCAGGTTTTCTAACAAAATTGAGCTGGATGCCTATGAAGCAGAGAACAAAAGGAACTCGTGGGCAACTCAGAAAGTAGGTTGGCCCTGGAGCCATCAGGAGTGTGAGATGCTGTGACAGTCACTTGCTTTTGGTATCTCCCTGCACACAGCTATTCCCTGAGGAATACGGGGATCAAACAGTCCCACGACACTGAGTTTGCTCCACATGCTGCATCACCCACTCTGCTTGTCACACCACTGCAAGGTTGAAGCAGGAGCATTTTTGGGAGCTGTGAATTATCTGCACACAATCCATTACCACAGAGTCACTCAAGAAAGGTCAGAGGATCCCGTCAGACAAATGCCCAGCTAATAATCTGAACTGTCCACTGGAGTGTGAAACATGGGTTTTCTTGGTGCTCTGATGCTTCTACCTGAGGGTGGGACAACGAAAACGGGAAAGTGGCACAGACAGGCAGGGTGATGTGCTGGAAGTCAAGGATGGAGAGAGGAGAAGAGATGTGCTCGGCCTCCCCACAGCCGCAGCAACGCCAGCCCTCACGCTGCACCCTCCCAGCACACCAGCTGCCGCATGTCCCTGTGTACCTGTGGTGCCAGAAAAACCGTATTTCACCCACAGGCTGAACCGCAGCTCCCTCTGACTGACCCAGCACAGGCAGCACCTCTGGGGGGGTGGTGCTGCCATGCAAATGCCCCATGGACAGTCCAGGGCGCTTTAATAACCAGCATGGCCATGAAGATGCTCTCTCCTCCTCCTCCTCCTCCTGCACAAGTGCTGCTGCCCCATGTCAGCATCCCTCAGACCCCACACGGGAGCAATGCTGGGGGCACAGCGCAAGTCGCTGCCTGACATTTTTGCTGAGATGACTTTTGCTAAGATGAGATGGTTTTTGTTG
The DNA here is from genome assembly GCF_037038585.1 of Patagioenas fasciata. NCBI lineage: Eukaryota > Metazoa > Chordata > Aves > Columbiformes > Columbidae > Patagioenas > Patagioenas fasciata. The sequence goes on from NC_092530.1 coordinate 20,693,708, forward strand.
AAAGGGACCAAGAAACGTGTGCTGTCAGCGGACAGACCTGCTTTCAGCTGTCTGGTTCCTCAGCCGAGAGCGGCTCCCTCTCTCCTTCCTGCACAGCCCCTGGAGAAAATATAAAGCAAACTGAAACCTCAGAGACCTCCGTGAATTTCTCTGAGGGGTTTATTTAGACTGAGCCATCTGCTCACTTTGAAGGATAATTCTGTGGTCACACAGTGCATCTGTGCCAGCCTCTTCCCCACCTCTGCCCAGTGCAGGGGCTGAATCAGAATTCTTTTTTCCAGTCTAACGATTTTTTTAAAAAGCACCCTTGTAGCAAGCCTCTAAATGCAACATTAAAGAAAAAAAAAATGGAAGTCAAAGTGAGGAGGTGTGAAACCCCAGCACTGAGTAAAGCCAGAGACTTCAGAGCCCAGAGAAGCTGCCAGGAAAGGGATATCCAGCTATGCATGCCACGGTGCTCAGGAGGCTCATTGTGTGTGGAGCTGCTCTGCTGAAAAGAGGTGAGGAAGGAGTGACTTTGCTTAAGCATCAAAAAGGGTCAGAATCTCCTGAAGTAAGAGCACATCCCATCCCACTGGCCCAGCTGCGCCAAGCAGGACTGCAAAGCAGCAGCAACCCAGGCGATGCAGAGAGAAAGGGGTTATGGCCCAACCTGTGGATGGAGAGCCAGGGGAAGGCTTGCAGCTCCCTTCCCTCCTCCTTGCTGTGCCACGAGAGACCTGGCAAAATGGACCTTTGGCATCTGAGCATCCACTCTGAGAGGCTGAGAGCAGCGAACTGTCTAGGTGCTTTAACTCCTGCACTTGCTCCCAGGGCACCTTAACCCCGATGGGGAAGCTCTGAGGAACTGCTATGTGGTCCCACCAGGCGCCATTTCCACGGGGACCACAGGCAGGGCTGGCTCCAGCTCAGCACGTCCCAGCCCCTTCGGGTCAAAACTCGCGCTGGTGCCAAGGCCGGGGAGTATCGATCCCTGCCAGAGGACAGAGGCTGCCGCGCTGTTTAATGGCTTGCTGAGGTAGAGGAAGGCTGGAGGTCAGACGCTGGCAGCTGCCAGGCCTTCAGCCTGGAAACCTGAGCCTGGCTTGATGGAACGATGAGGTAAGGAGCTGGAGAGGGGAGCTGAAAGCTAAACATCCACTCACCATTACATCCATTAGTGTATGGATCAGGAGGTGAGGGACTGAGTGACCTTTTCTCATTTCTGCTGAGAAACGGGGCTGTAACAAGAAGGGCTTTGTAGGCTACAGAGGGTAAGAAACCTACAGCGTTTGCACAGGGAGCACTGCAGCCCTGGGAACACATCGACCTCTCCCTCCGACTGTGCCCTGGGGCAAACTAACCCAGGAAAACACAGCTACGGCACAGGCTGGGGAAGCAGAGCTGTGATTTCCAGGCAATGTACTGGAGCAGTCCCATTCTCCCAGTAAAACTAAGGCTATCCTTCAAGCTGGCTCAAGCAGGCTGGTTTGCACTTAGGTCAAGCTCATCCAGATGGCAAGCCTGGCTGGGATGTTTTGGAGATGTAGGCAGGTTTGTGCAATGAATGGGAGGCAATTTTATGCAAGTGTCTCCATCTTGATGGGTGGAGATGGGGGAGGAAGGAAGATCTGGGAATGTTTCCTATTCTGAGGGATTTTTTTTTCCCCAGTTTAAGGACTTTGTGGTGCACTAACAGGGCAGTGCAAAACCAAGTTACGCTCCGGGTGAAGACAGATATTTTGAAAGGCAAGTTCCCTCTGGAGGGGTGGGGGCGAGGGGACAGATCACGTAGGTAACACGTGCAGCAGAAAAACAAATAAAATGAAATAAAACCCTGCAGTAGAGATTCTGCGCTTGATGCAAAGGATTAAGGACTGAGCTACTGAAAAAAGAAAAATAATCACAGGGTTGGTACTTCGACACCAGAAACAATGCACAATCACCAAAACCAGCGAGCAGCAGAAGGACAATCAGCGTCCTTCCCACCCTCTCCATAAACTGCTCATCTGAATAAAAATCCACTGAGCTCATTTATAAAAGAATAGTCACATACTTGCTCTTTTACAAGCTGAACAATTTGGTTTTTTTCTTTTTCTTTTTTGAGATGTTAACTTTTCTCACACAGCTGATCCGACCAGAGGACGATGCCTCTACACAGTGGCCCCATGCACGGGTCCAAGATCCCATCTCATCCTCCGCTGCTCCCAGCCGTGAGCTGACACTGCTGCAGGCTGGCTCCTCCGCTCCTCCCTCGCCCCACAGAACATCTCCACTCGGGATAATTCGACAGCAAAGTCACGGAAAATGATGGAAGGTCAGGAATGCCAACAGTATGAGTCTCACATTTCTTGCTCTGCTCTTAAAACCCTCCCCGTGCAGCTCCGAATGTGCTGATAGATTTTAACCTTCGGCAGAGGGTCTCCCCACCGATCAATCATGCCCAACGTGTCTCTACAAGAAGTCAAACTCAATTATGTCACGTCAGGCGCTGAGAGTGCTTCGTTCCCAGTAGGTGATGTTAATTCCCATCAAGAGTGGCCCACTGAGAATCTGATTTGCTAATACTGCAAATTGTTCCTCCAAGAGAAATACCCCTGCTGCCTTATTTGTTGGAGGCAGGCATCTGTTTGGAGATTGCTCCGAGAGCAGCAAAATGTTCATTTAATACTGTGACTCATACTGATTCTTAACAAACTTTGTCACCTAGAGATATGATTAAAAGGACAGGGGTGAGCATCCTGGTGACAGCCTCTCTTGCCTCAGCCACGCACATTTGGAAACACCCCCGAAACGGGAATACTTCTTTCCTGCCGAGAGGTGCGCCCGCAACACAGCTCACAGAGACGAGGCCAAAATACTTGGCGAGCTCACTGGTGCAGCGCTGGGATTCAAATGTTTGTATCTACACCAGATTCGTCCCAGATGCTTCGCATCAGTGATGTGGATGGCAATGGCAGTAGCCGAGAAGCATCAGCCAGGGCTTCCCACAGCGCTCCTCTCTGCTCCAAGCCCTGCAGACAAGAGCTACGGGCCCATCTCTCAGCAGAAGAGGAGCAAGGGAGTCTGTTGTGCTCTCCAGGGAGCCTCAAGGAGAAGATCTCATGCTCCGTGTCCCACAGAGGCTGTGTAGTTGCCTTCGTGTCCAGATCTGCAGCCTGGCTGCCCACACCAGGTCCTCCCCATCTGTGGTCACAGCGACTGCAAGGAGGTGAGCACAGAGCAGGGTTATTGGAGCAGGTCTGCTCCTCTCCTCTCTCCAGTGACCAAATACAGCACCTTCCAAGCAAACAGGCCCTGAGCTGGGTCCTACTTGTTCTTACAAGACCTTTTCTCATTCAATTTCAGCCTAGACATGAGGAAGAAATTCTCTGCAATGAGGGTGGTGAAACATGGTCCCAGGTTGCCCAGAGAGGTGGTGGATGCTGCATCCCTGGAGACATCCCAGGTCAGGCTGGACGGGGCTCTGAGCAACCTGAGCTGGTAAAGATGTCCCTGCTCACGGCAGGGGTTGGACTGGATGAGTTTTGAAGGTCCCTTCCAACCCAAACTATTCTATGATAATAATGCAAATTAAACTAAACTTCCAGCTCCACTTCATCCAAAATGAAAAGTACAGCAAAATCTAGATGAACAAATGACTTCTTCATTAAAGAAGTGAAGTACAAGGATTATGGGGAGGCAGAGAAGGAGAGGGAACAAACGCTGATTTTCTCTGCAGCAGCCTGCAAAACTACAAGCATGCAGACTATATTCCTGTAGCCCGGGTCTCAGGGTGGCACAGGAGAATTGCGCATTAGCTCTGAACAAGGGCCGGGGAGGGAAGGAGATAAGTATTTCAGAGCTGTGAATTAAAGCTGTTAGCAAATGTAAATTTACATTTCCTCTAAGCAATCATTATGTTTTCACTTCTATCAGCACCCAATGAATCACAGAGATGTTTTGTCTAGAAACACTAATGGTGGGGGTAGGGAGCCAGCAGCCTACCCACAGTAACGGCAGCAGGAGAAAACTGCCAGAGGAGCCCATAAAAAGGAGCTGGATTTTTGCAAGAACGGCAATTACACCAGCCCATCATTGCCCGTGAAGTTATCAAATAGGAAAGATCTGTAAAAAATAATCATTTCAGGCACAGAAAGCAGCAGCGATTTAAAACTTTGCAGCTGAAGGTACGTGTTCATATATGTACAGGCATGGCGCGCGTACACAAAGATAATGAAAATAAGGCTTTAAATAAGTAAAAAATATGCAGCCTCACAGCCGCACATGTTCCCAGTGGCCCTCACGCACAAACTAATTGTCCACAGCATCGCCTGCAGAGGGGAGAGCTGCCCTGCAGATTTGCCAGAGTGGTATTAATTTCATAATTGCCTGTATTATTAAGATCTCTGCAGGATACCATTGCTCACAACCAATTCAGCAAGAACAGTGGCCTTTTTACTTCTTTTTTTTTTTTTTTTTTTTTTTGTGGTGCATAAAAAGAGAAGCAGGTTTCCATTTTTAGACTCGGCAAACAGAAGAGTGACTCAGCCACTGGAGCCAGTCCCGAATCCACCGCCTCCACACCACAGACTGGCACAGGAAAGGGTGGAAACGCCAGGCAGAGGGGCCAAGACCCATCCCACCCACCCGACCTGCTGGGAAAGGACTGAACTGCCCTTTGGAAACACCCATCTCCCACCACAACCTGCCCAGAACAGCCCACCTCGTTAGCTTAATTGTATGACACAGGCAACTGGATGGAGGGCAGCAGTGGTGCCAAGACCCCCCCGAGCTGCCCATGGTGGGTAAAACTGAAGGACAGAGGAAGGTGGCAGAGAAGCATCAGCATAAGAGCACGCCATGCTTCCTTCTTGCTGGGTGATAGAGCTATAGAACAGTTTAGGTTGGAAGGGACCTTCAAAGCTCACCCAGTGCCACCCCTGCCGTGAGCAGGGTCATCTTCACCAGCTCAGAGCCCCGTCCAGCCTGGCCTGGGATGTCTCCAGGGATGGGGCATCCACCACCTCTCTGGGCAACCTGGGCCAGTGTTTCGCCACCTTCATTGTAAAAAATTTCTTCCTCATGCCCAGCTTGAATCTCCCATCTTATTAGCTTAAAAACATTACTCCTTGTCCTAGATAATGAGCCACAGTATGGGTGACGCTGGATTTGTGACACTGGCCTCGGCAGCACACAAGGGCTGGAAAGTGCTTTTCTTGCTGAAAGTGATTATCCCTCACAAAACAGGATGCAGAGCTGATCTCGCCCTTAATACACACTAGGAAAAACTCAAGGTGTCTTTTGAAAAACCAAGCTCTGAAGCTCACAGAAAGTACCTTCCTACTCCCAGCACGAGGAACTGTCCCCAGGATGTCCCATCTCCCTGAGTCACGGCACACAGCATCTTCCAGACACGATACAGCACCTCCCCATTCACAGAGCTCTTAGGGATTCATTAAAAAGCACGGCAGACCTCCCAAAGCTAAAAGCAGGCCACTGCAAAAGAGTTGGCGAAAAACCACAGGATGTTGCTATAAATCAAATCTTTACAGCAGGATTCACCCTATCTAAATGCCGCTGCAGGAACTGGCTTCAACTTGTAACTGATATTTCTGTGGTGGAGGAGATGGAGGTTTGCAAAGCCTACACTCCATAAGCAGTGGTTTACAGAGAGGGAATAGTGGCAGTTTTTCATTTTCCAGAGTCCACTCACCCTTCCAAGAATCTTAATGCCTCATTGATTCATAATACAGTACATAAAGATTTCATTTTCTCTTACACACAATGATATATTATGAAGGCAATCTATTTCGCCACTGAAAAGTTTGCTTAGTAGAAAAATTTGGAGTTTTGACATTCAGGAAATTACAGTCATCTGTAAAGCAGGATTGATATGCCAAGGCTAACATTTTCATTGCACTTATGGAGCCGGAATACCTATGCTAAACTATTTATAATACTCTAAAAAAATAATAACAAAAAAAATCCAGGCTCTTATTTATAAAAAGTATGTATTTAATATTAACGAAAAAGCTTTATCCTTATATCCATATATATCTTAGCTATGTCTTAAATGTGCTAAGCCACACATAGTCTCTGATCAGACGAAAATACTTTTAATAATTTAACAAAAGCAATACTTCAGACAGGCTGTGCCGTGCCCCGGGCGTGCAAGCGGGGGCACGAGCCCAACACGCGGCCGAGCGGAGCAGCACAACAGCACAAACGTGAGACGGGGGCTGCCGTGCCGAACCTGCCCCCGTGTCCCCCCGGGCTGGGACACTGGTCCTGCCACCCACCACCCACCCAGGGGTGCACGTGGAGCAGAACATCCCTGAACCCCGCGCACTTCACTCGCGCGTTCTGTTGCCGATACGATCCAGAAGCAAGAGGGTGCAGAGGGCTCCCCTCTCAGCTTGACGCATACATTTGTCTTTTTTAGGAATGCAGGAATGTGTATTAGAAGGCGTGATTTGTTTTATTTCCTGAGAGCTCATTGCAATTTGCTAATCGCTGCTTGAATTGTAGTAAAACACCTCCCAGTGAAAGTACAGACTATTGAAGATCCTCATCTCGACGCTGGAGAAACCTTGGATCTCTCAAGAAGATCATACGATCAGCTCCAAGAGCTCTGCGTATCTGACAACGGGGAATTAACTCCAGAGAGGTATTTATAAAATCATTTGTTACCGTATCAGAGCTCAATCAATTCTCTTCAATAATACATAAAAGGAGAAGGTTTGGCTCATGTGAAAAAATGTAAGGCTGATGTTAATTCCTTCACAAGCCATTTGCAGATAATCTTCCATATGCCAGTTAATATATCCCATGATAGGTTACACAAAAGTGCTTTTAAAAGCTAAAGCGGGGATATATAGCGTATAAAAAAGGCACATTAATGCACCTTATATTTTGCTTATCATAATCACTGGGCATATAGAAATCCAAGGAAAATCCTTCCCAGGCTTTCTAAAAATTTGTCAAAGGCAGACACTTCTTGAAAAAGTCTCTGAAATTTAATTAATGAACTGATACTAGTATATTCTCAGCCTACTGTTAAAACAGGGACTGAGGAACGGACAATGTATTTACAGCTGCAACTTGCTACAATTTTAATTTCAGCTTTCATTGATTTCATTTAGTACCATGAGACTATATAATGAAGAAATCTGTATCAATTGAAAATACCAAGTGTGCTCCTGCCCCACTAGGGTACTTCAGTAATATCATGTAATGGAAGGGGATTCTCATTTAATTGAATTGGAAATGAAACACATATTAGCTAAGAAAACTTAATCAGTGCAATAATATTAAAATGGGCCACTCAGACAAACTATACTGATTAAGTCACTTGCAAACATTTCCGTAATCATCACTGAGACTTGTGGCGTTAATGATTTAAACTCACTTTTCTACTCCAGGGAACAAAACTGTAATTTCAAAGCAGACAATTAGAATATTTTAAGCCCTCTCTCACTCATTACAATACAGGCTCCTGGCAGAAGCATGGGACCTGCTCTTGCAAGGATACGTCTTGAGCTCTGAGGTACAAGAAGGTCTGCCTGGATGCTGGGATGTCATCAAAATGTTTGATTTAAGCCAGGACACAGCCCAGAACGCACCTTGCTTGCTGAGGATCATGTCTGAAGTGCTCGCTGCAGTTCCTCCGCAGACTTAATCTTTAATCTTGACTAGCTACTGATCACACACACCGATGCACCGTAAAGCTCTCAGATCCAAACATCTCCCAGCAGACCGGGATTTTAAAAATCTTATTCACACATAGTTGACATAACTAGATTTAAAATTTTCATGGAATAGCAGAGTGCATTTCTAATAGAACCCCACAGATCTATTTGTTGTGTCAAAGCTCAGCTGGGAGGGGTTTTATATCAGCTAAGCAAGGCTTTGCCAGTGTTACAAGATGTGCAGGACATCCCCTTTCCCATGTCCACTAGTTCCACCCCAAGCATTTATCAAAAACGTATTTTGCTTAGTATGAACTAGTTAGGACGACACCCTTAGAAACCCACGTTTATGGAAAATGCCTCTTACACAACCCTGAACCAACACAGGGGGGTTCCTATCGTGTTGTGCTCTGGGCAGGACCAGCTACACGGTCCAAGTGTGTGACGCCCAGGAACCAGAGGCTGAGCTGGCAAAGCATCATCAGATGCTTTCCTGGGGTCAGGGACTGCACACCCAGCACAGATATCAGCACGACACATTTATGGATTTCAGATGCCCCCTATACTGCCAATTAATATGTAGCATTAAGACGTTCAAAATTCTGGTTTAGGATAGCCAAAAAAACAAATACAAGTTTTGTATCTTTTCAGTGCCATGAAGCAAACTTCAGCCAAACTGGCACCTGGACTGAGCGAGGCCACGGCGAAGGGCTTGGCAAGGAGAGGAGCCCAGCTGTCCTCCGCACCAGCCAAAGGGGCGAGGGCTGGCACTGCTCCGCAGAAACCACTCGATTCCACTGCCCACAAACAGCACCGCTTGCTTCGGCTTTTGCTCTGGTTCTCTCGCAGAGAAGGCAACACAAACATGCGTCAGGCCCTGACCATTCTCTGAGCAGTGTCTCACTGCGGTCCTTGAGACCCGGGGGCTGAGCTCCCGGCACTCCCCATCCACAGCCAGCCAAGCAGGCGGCACTTTGAACCCGTGGCCATGCCAGCTGGAAAAGTCTCGCTTAGGTTAGCTCAGGTACCCTTAGAAACAAGCTGGTTGTAGCTGAAGCCAAATCTATCCTACTAGAGCCAAGAAGAAAACCAGCTCAGCCTCAGCATGACCAACCTCAAGCAAAATAAACCACAGATGGTAATAACCCTCCAGGGTTGAGACTCACTGCTCCTTCCAAAAGTATCTGCCATTGTTCCCATCCCTCCACGCTCCTCCTCAAAATACATGTATAGAAAAAAAGGCAAAACCCTCTCCTCTATGAGCAGTGAGAGACGGTTCAAAATGGCATCCTTTCTATCTGTGAGCATCTCTTGAATGATTTTTAGAAGACACAGTTCTACTCCTCCATGGATTATTCTGGCTAATGTGTGTGACATTTTAATTACCAAGTACAAATGTTACTGCAAGCAAGCAATGAAACAGATGGTGTCCTGAATTTTACAGTACAGCCACATTTTCCAGCTCAAATTTACAGTTCACCAACCAGCGAGCTTCAAGTCCTGCGTCTACCGCGTCTCTCCTATCCATCTGAACCATAGCAACCCTTTCAGTGCTGGGAGTGCAGCTTTGGGAGTAGAAACTGAATGCAAGTTGTCCTCTTCCAAGCAAACATACCCCATGTTTCCAATGAGGAAACAAACCAGAGCACAACTTCATACATCCCAAAAGCATGGCAGGTAAGAAGCTGGAGAGCACTTGTCTTGGAAAAAGGATGAAGGGATGAAAGGTGGCTAAAGAGGAACTGCACTACCCGAGGGAGCAAAGAGGTGACCTTGCTACCTCCATCTCAATGAAGGACTTAATTTGTTTATCTCAGCAGCTTCCACAGCAAATCCCACTCATATCAGTTATAATCCCCCAGATTTCCTCCTCTTCCCCTCTGGTGACTTCTGCAGCCCTCCCAGAGGGCCTCCCCAAGGCAAAGCCTCAGGATGGGATGAGTGTCCTTTAGGGACACATCAGTGCCAAGCCCCACATCACCAGAGGATAAGAGAGGAGGAAAGAAGCTCTTCTATTCATCCTTGCTGGTCTACCATCCTGCAAAAAAACCCAGTACGTATGAATTACCCTTTCATGGGTTTATTTCCACGCTCTTATAAAAAATAAAATACAATTCATGAAACAGGAGCCACACAGGGGAACATCATCACACGTGTCACACAATGCAGCAGGGGACAAGGAGAACTTGAGGCCGCCTTCATGTCTGAGCATTATCCAGTGATGGATGCAGCCACAGCTTAGACGAGACTCAGCTCAGCCTGGGTCTGTCCTGTTGCTTTCACAGTTCTTCTGTAAACCCCATGCAGAGCCTAATGAAGCAGGTGACCACTCATCTCCTGGGTTTACAGCACTATGCCATGTGTGGTTCTTGCTTTGCGGAGCTTATAATCCAGTTCAGACAATGCAGTAGGAATCAGCGTGGGTCCAGCGGCCGCTGGGGAAGAGTTGCAGCGGCATCCCTGGAGCTCAAGCAACAAACAGGGTGAGCTTTTGGCTGTCAGTCCCTGCTCCGTGCAGCTGTGCTATGTCCCTGATGGGCTGAGGAGCAGGTCCTGCCCTTGCTGAACAGGCTCTTGATTTAACACGCTAGGGCTCAACTTCATTTTGGGGAGCTTTCTTGGTACGCCGCTCCATTCATCTCCACTATCGCAAAGGCGAGCTGCTACTGAGGCTTATGGCATCAGTGCTGTAATTACCACTAGGAAACGTTTTCTGGGAAGGTGTCCCAGAATATAATATGCTGAACACCTCCTCTCACCGCTCTCAGCACTAGGTAATAACCCCTTCTCTCAGAGTCAGCACCAGGCTGGCTTCCATCTAGGTCTGGGAGGACGGGCACCCCCCCTGGATGCACCCCTGCTCAGGCACAGCACTGGTGACATCCTTGTGCAGACACCTCTGGGATGTGGGAATACTCATGCAAAGCCCAGACACGGGGAGATGCTGCACGAGATGAGACACAGCCCCTTCAGACCCCAAATTCTTCCCATTTTGCATTGAAACATTTCCAGGAGCAGAGCTTTGGAGGTAAGAGGAACCAACACCCGCTCTGCAGGCAGCCAGCAACACTTGGTTCACGTTGCTAGCCAGAAAAGTGCTTCCCACGTGAGCTTTGACTCTTGCATGCAGATTTGCTTGTTGTCACTTAACCCAGCGATGCGTTGGCATCCAGAGGTGAAGATGGCAAGACCCAGGGTGGTGCTCTGAGCCCACCTGTAAAACCTCTCCCTAAAGGAAGCCAAACAGGGTGCTTGCAAAGCTGGAGAGACCCAAGGGCAGAGCCTGCCCTGGAACACAGAAGCCTTCATAAACACTCTCCAGTGAGCCCCTGAACACCCAAGGAAACCCATCGGAGTATTTGGTTCCTAAAGAGAGAAGCCCAAACCCCAGCCGGTACCAGCCGCGCTGGGCTACACAGCCTGGTTTGCAGCAGATCAATGCTTTCTCGTTTAAACTCAGCAAACGGGTGCTCCGGAGCAAGATGAAGTGTATCAGAGCGGCACAGGTTCTGCTCTCAGTCACACCGACAGCTGGATTGCTGCGATAAATAAAGCTGAAAATCAACTGTCTGAGCGACAACAGCCTCTTCCTAGGTGTCCATCCCTGGAGGGGTTAATCTAAAACAATCTAATTTCTTGCCAAATTGCACAAAATCCAATAAGCGCCAGGCAGCGGTGTCTCTTCCCATTTAAGAGATTAAGAAACTGTGCTCTACCCAATTTATCTGAACAATTCATTCCCGTGGAATTACACTGGGTTTTGAACCTGAGGCTGATACACTCTGTTATATCTGCAGGCTGAGCCATCCACCGAGGGGCTGGATCAATGCACTGCCAAATGCCACCTGAGTGGGGTTTTCTGGCAAAGTATCCAAGCAGGGACGTGGACAAGAGCAGAGGGTGCAAAAGGGCTCATGACAGCAGCAATTTGGGCCAGGGCTCAGGCATAGCAGCAGCATCTTTAGCTACATCTCTGCCACCCTTTCTTTAAAACAGCAGCACCCCCATAACTCATTTCAATATACTGAGACTGGGCTTCTCTTCACGTTATTTTAAACAATATGACACTTTCTTTAGACACTTAAATGCATCCTAGTCTCATCACATCAACAGAGGAAGCATATTTTTCCTGTTTATGTGAAAGGTGATATTGGATGCCTCATCCATTGAAATTGTTTGCTGGCTTCCTCTCTCAACATAAATAAGGGGAAAGAAAGTCAGAGAAGATAGATTTTCAAGATGTATACATATGCATGCCCATTTTCTAACCTAGAACATCATTTAATTCTTTCATATATTCAAGTGAGAGCTGCAAAAGGTGGTGAAAGTAAAGATAGTATCACTCATACTTCCTCAGAGCAAGGATTAGGGAGCTTTTCTATATATTTAAATAATACCGGTTTGGCCAAGCCCTAGTTAACATTGGCCAACAGAAATGGGGTGAACAGCTCAAACCCCAGCTCCACAGAACAGACCTGCCTGCAGGTCCAACCCAACTTGGGCAAGACAGAGCAACAGATCTCTTATGCTTGTCAACGCTTTAACCTTTTTACAGTGATTAAATGCCTCTAAATGTCTACAGTTTCCACGGGTCTGAGCATACTCTACTGAAAACACATCTCACACCCATCCAGCCCTTCCCAACCCTCAGAGAACTAAGCCCAACCAACCCCTGTCTGAGCTATGGTACTCAAAGGCATTGCAGAAACCTTCTGGCTTGCGAGTGATGCTAAATTCATCTGAACAGCTTTATTTAGGAGTGGTGTTACATCCCGCTTTGTGGGGAGACAGATCTGCCACTAGAATTGCCTTTTCCTGCCTGCAGAAACTCTAAGTTTGCATCAGTATTACAGAATTATTTTAAAGACATTATTTAGATAGCTCTATGGTAATGTGTATGTACAACAGTCCTGCAGAATTTGCATAGCAGAATTTTTTTATCATGCTTCTTAAAGATTAATAATTTAAAGCAAGTTGTAACTGTGCTAAGATTTAGCCTTATGTTTTCACCACTGCTTTATATTCTCATAAATATCCAACATTCCCAAGTATATCTGAAACAGTATTCAAGAGGAAAAACTGCAACCAATATATCTTCCATTTATGGAATTGAATACAAGATCATATTCAAAGTGCTGCATTTACTGTCTGATTTTGAATACATAAAATATATAGCCATTACAAATTCACCTTTCATTGCAAAGCTTTGTTCCTGCAGTGACATAACTTATTGCCAGATTAGAGCCCTAAGTACAGCTAGACCATTTTTCATCTTCTCCATTCCCACAAACACGACTGGGAGAGACAGGTCGTGCTCTCTATCAAAGTTGTGCTTACCACACAGCAATATTGCAACACGTCCCATTAGAGTTATGTCTGCCGAGACGGAGAGCACAGACTTGGCTGCAGGCACCTCCTAATGGAATTACATAATTGGAGGCATGTCATCTAAATCTGAACAAATTGGATTCCCTTGTCATGCACTATTGAATCAAAACGGAGAGAACACTCCATGCTGTTATCTATGGTAAACCAATGACGGCAAATGCGGCATCGCTAATACTTTGCTAATGTGATGTATATTGAAAATAGGGGAGGAAAAAGAAAAATAAAGACAAAGGTTTCATGTGAGGCCGTGCCAAAATCATGTCGCATGCAAAAATGAGCTCATCTGAGTTTGGTTTCAGACTGGGAATCTTGTTAATGGTTTAGGACGGCTGAGATGTTAAGAAGATGTAACAGCAGAACTATGTGAAGCTGGTTGTCTGTAGTAGCCAGGGAAGTGGAGATGAGGACTTCAGCCAGGCCCTTCCACCAGCAATGGAAGGGTGGGAGCAATGCCATCTCACCCCCGACTCCTCAGCTGCTTCTGCACTGAGCTCCTGGGGACAACCACACACAGAAAGCGATAAACATGGTGGGAATGGGGCAGATTCCCATGGCAGGGAAAGAAGCAACGACAGGAGAGCCCGTGCTCTCAGACTATCCCACTGCTTCTTCAGCACCACCACATGATCCTGCTTTGATGGCTCACCTAGTCCAAAATATTGCACCACCTGGAAGAAGCGGCACCCACAAGGTGTTTTCTCAGCCCCCCCGCTTGCTGTCGGTCCCTCTCCTGCCCAGTCTGCGGTGGTTCAATCACATTAACATTCACATCTTGCAACCAAATTCTCCAGCCTTTGTAATTAATAAGCATGCCCTGATTTTCGTTTACAAGTATATCAACTTTAATTCGGAATTACTGAAGGAATCATAACTAGGGAGCAATAACTTTAAGCGCATTGAACTGCGCATTCAGGGAAAATTTTCACTGAGTGCTCAGCTCGACCTCCAGCTCTGCACGTATGAAAGAACAGAGCATTAATTACATTACCAGAATCACTAATCAGCTCGTTGCATCTTTACATTTCATCAGCTAACTGCTGGTGCAAAATGAGAGGCTTTTTTTCCTTTAATTTGGCTCTTCAAGCCTCATCAGGATATTTCCATGTGCACACGGAATGCGTTCATTAACAAACACAACAAGAAAAAGGAAGCAGAAAAAAGAAAAAAAGAAGAATTCTGATGCCTTACAGAATTGGTGGTTCTCCTAGTAAATTAATTAATTGCGGGACAACTCAGGTTCCCCCATCCAGACGGGGCCATTTGGGTGTCTGAAGGATGGAGTCGGGTCATCCGAGGCAGCAGCGTGCAATGAGGACGGGAGCAGAGCATCGTGCTCACGGTCCAGCCCAAGGCACGTGGGGCTTCGGGCGACCGGCTGGCGCTTTGCAAGAACAAGAAGGGACTATCTGCAACCAGACTCCAGTGTGGCCAGTGCGCTGCAGAAATTCGGTTTTCGGAGTGACATCTGCATGCTGCACCCTAATGCCAAGAGCTCTTGGCTGCCTCACCCCACCTCCAGCAGCACGGCACTTATGCAGTAGATGTGCCAAACGCCTATTTATGTTCAGTGTGAAGGAGAAATGCTGTCAAATCACCAAATTACCTCAAGTTGTGAGAGCACGCCGCAGGGGGAAAAGTGTTAACTACCTACTCAGCCTCTGCCTGTACATCAACACTGAGAGGAACCAGCTAAATATTTACTTTGCGCTCCTGGGTTTGAGCATTTTCCCCAGGGTCGCAGTACAGGATCACACCATCCAGCAGCGCCAAAAATGCGCCGTCCTGGCTCTGCAGCTCTTTGCAGGAGTGACCCTGAAAAAGCTGCACCCCCAGAATCCATAAGGCTGTTCAATTGCCAGCTAGCCTAAAAGGCCCTTAATCCTTGGGGTTGCCCAGCACCATGTTTTCAGCCAAATGGGTTTCTTCTGCCCCATAGGTGGGAGCGATGTCACCTCCCCACCAACTCCTCAGCTGCTTCTGCACTGAGCTCCTGTGGACAATCACACCATGGAAAGTGATAAACATGGTGGGAACGGGGCAGATTCCCGGGGCAGGGAAAGAAGCAATGACAGAAGAGCTCATGCTCCAACTGAGACTGTCCCACTGCTTCTTCAAGACCACCACGTGATCCTGCTGTGGCAGTTCATCTAGTCCAAAATACTGCAAAAACACCTAGTTACATTTCTAGATCTAAAGAGAGGGAGAGGGAAAAGGAAAATCACCCGCCAGCTCGGTATTTTGCAAGAGCTGGCAACGCCTGGCACATCTTACATCTAAAGATTACTGAATTACACTGAAGCTACTTGATCTCTAAGCATCTTTGGGATTAAAGCTGAGCAATTTAAGTACCTCCAACAGGAGCCCTGGCTGTGGGGATCACCCACCCAGCACTGCCCTGCTCAAACTCCCTGCTTATTTGGCTCAAGCTGGATGCTGTTGCTAAAAAAATTGCAAAGATGTTCACCTGCTGCTATCAGGCTCAGAGTATCACAGTGGAGTCAACTGACCACAGCATAAACAAAACCAAATGGGATTAACGACTGCAGCATGCCCAATTCTTGTACCAAACCATCTTTTGTTAATCTGCAGCTTCAGCCTTTTCTGCCACCAAGTTGTGACCCTCCTCCCCATGTGTCCATCTCCACAGAGACAAGTTCTCCTCCTTGATGGCAGCTCTTTGCTCTCATTGACCAAACAGATCCTCTTAGGTGACTGCAGCGTATGCAAAAGATCAAAAAGACAGCCTAAATTACATGACGCATCCTCACATCTTCACATCAAGCACCAGCCTGTCTTCAAACCTTAGTACGTCTGGTTGCACAAATGACCTCAACCATGCTGCTAAGGACGAGTCTTTCCAGGACTAACATTGAGTGACACGACTGATGCCACCAGACAACGCGTGCTCAATGGAGCAGACAGGCTGCTGTTTTGGTTAACAAACCAAGGACTGAGTCAGGGACCTCCCAGATGGGCAACAACATATTTGCTCTTTGCATCAGAGCAGGAAACTGGGGCTGATGAAGACTTTTTATGTGACACAACTTCGACGGAGCCAGGACAAACATCCCCCAGGGCTGTCAGGGGGAGTCAGGGTGACTCGGTGCCTGCTGCAACAGGGTTTGCGGGGTTGTGTTGCAGAGCCCTCAAGCCACCCCAGAGCCAGCAGCCTGGGCTCACCATCAACCATCGCTTTGCACCAACACGGACAAATCCCCCAGAGCATCTCAGCAAGAAGCGGGGATGGGAAGGGCACACTGGGATACTGAGTAACAGCAATGTCTTCAACACAACAGCAGGAACCAGTGCCAACACCCACACTGTCACAGCAGCCATGACCCTGTACACCCACACAACGTCACTAAAATCAGTATTTTACCTCTCCGATTGCATGATGCTCCTGCTAGCACTAACAAACACAGTTGCATTCATTAACTTAGCAGGTATAATCACAATGCTCCAGGGCAGCCTCAAAATTCAGAAAACCCTACTCATCCACCACCAGAAAAGTTATGATGCTCATTCTTGCACTCAGCCTCCTTTATGTTAGAAGTATCAGCTCGTAATTAATACACTACAACTAATTAATATCACCAATTAAGGAGCATGAGCAAGGGCAGGGAGACAGGAGAACATTGGTTTTGATAGCTATGAAATGCACTAACAAGAGCTGGTTGGGAAATGACTCCTCTCTTTCTGGAGTTTTTACTAGTTTGATTTTCAATCAAAAAAGCTCTTGTAAATATTTGAAGAAAATTTATTATAAAAATACAGTGAAAAAAACCACTGTCCAGTGCCCTCAGTGTCACCCATTCTATCCAATGCTGTTGGGCTCTACTGAATACCAGTGGGTCTGTGTGGAAGAGGGACAGCATGTGCTTCAATTAGTGCTCATGCCTCTTTAAACTGGCCACAAGACATAAATCCCCCAGAAAGCAGGTCCTGCCGGAGCTCATGGGGATGGTTTGCTTGGAAAGGGCCATTCTGGAGTGAGGGTCCAAGCACTGGTGTGATGCTGCACTGCGGAAGGAAACCCTGGGAAAAGTCTCTCAAAATCCTCACCTCATCCATGAGACCAGGGGGAACCTCATTTTCCCCCTCTTATGGCCAAGACAACCCCCTTGGATGCTAATTTGGGGATGCTGGTCACCCTCAATAGAGATGCCATGGCTGGAAGCACACTGGGAACCCAGACCTGAGACGGCCAGGGGGCTGGGGATGTGTGGGTTACACAGTAATAACAGCTAGTCAGCACAATAAATTAGCACCTAATTAACAGGACTGTTGGCTGCAAAACACTGAGTTAATGAAATAGAAAAAAGAAGGCAAAGAGCTGCTGCTGTGAAATAAGGAGGTTGCTTTAGAAGCTGCTGTGTCAAGGACGTGCCTTGGAAGTTGAGAGTTTAAAAGCTGAAGGAAGAAAACGGGGGAAACTTCCCCAGTCCTTACCCAAAGTCAGCACTTGTTTCCCCAGCAGGCAGTACCCTGCAGCACTGGTGGGTGATGAAGCCCAGACTCTTCCTCTCTAGCAGAACAAGGGGCTGTAGCACATTGAAGTTGTGTGTGAACGGACAAAGTAAGAACTCAGGACGCAGATAATACAGTCAGGACAAATATTTATTAGGTCAGTAGCTGCTGGTGAGGAAGAGAAGCTATAAAGTGGAGATAACAAGGAATAATGCTGCCAACAATAGGCAACTGCACTAATGACTTAACAGCTCTTTGCACCTCTTCATAAAAACCTCCTAAGGGAAATCTCTTATTCAGTGCTGAGGAAACAGTGGTGTAAATCTGCTCATCGCTACACCTGATGCCCGGCATTCATGGTGGCTGCCAGACCAGCTCCCTCCTTCTCTTACTGCTCCTTCACCCTGGTTCTGCCTCCTTTCTCCAAGCATGCTGCCCTAAATATTCTCCCCCAGGTTCATGGTAGGTCCCAGAAGCCCCGATGGAGCTTGGGGACTGTCCCAGCAGGGACATCGTGACTGGCACAGGCAGCGGGGGTGACCTGCACCCTCCCACACCAGCAACAGTCCCCCCAAGCCCAGCCAGCACTTGCCATGGGACCACATACACAAGGCAAACGCAGAATAAGCATCTCTGCTAGGTAGGAGACACTGAGGACACAGTTAAAAAAACCCCAAAAAACAACAACAATAAAATAACACAAAAAACCCCAAGCCGTTTAACTGCCTTTAATTAATATTCCAAACGAGGTGTAAGCCTTTAACACACAGCAGGATCACGGTGAAAGATTTATGAGATTGGTTCACCTTTCGTGAGTGCTGCTTTGGGTTATCAGCACAAACTTATCGTCAGCCCATGTACCAGTGGAGAGCTGGAGCGAGAGGGGAAGGGTAACAGCTGCACGAATATGATGTGACCTACTTTTACAGTAATTTGAATGCATATCTGGGAAAAAAAATACCCTCTAAAATTTTAAGGGAAAATTATAAATCAAGGCATGACAGTAAACAAGTAATTTGTGAAGTCGTACTGTCTACTCAGTGCAAACAAGAAATTCATCAAATAATAAAATACTACTTTGGAGGAAAACAAGCACAATTATTTTATAATTATGGCTGCTCTAGTCTTCTGAGGGCAGGAAACCTTCCTACCTCCATAGAATCATAATCAAGACTCATCAAAGTCCTGTAAAAGCAAATCAATATCTGCTCTTGGCAGGACGAGTTAATTAATACCAGAGTGTTTTTCTGCATGCCTTCCTGGCTGTCAGTCTGAAGGCGGTAAGTACAGCTTTATAAAAAAAGCACCGGGCACCACTGTGGCTATGGGGGACAAAGGATGTTGTGTCCCCCAGTGCTACCGCGGGCTGCGCTCCTCTTCCTAAAGGCACAGACACCCAGGTCTTCAAAAATCAGTAAAATCCAATTAACTCTGCACTCCTCCAGACCCTTATCTCCATCAGACAAAAGGGTTGGGGGGGAGATGACTAGGGCAGCACCATGAAGCTTATTTTCTGGTTTACCTATCACGACATTCACAGGGAAATCAAAGCCACGTCCTTGTCACCACTACTGCACTCACGAGTTGGTCCCTGGTTACGCGTGGTTATCTGAGGTGCTGTGGCATCCCACATCAGACACAGCGTGAGAGAGCTGGTTGTTATCAGATAACAGGCTCATGCCGCCAGCAGCGGTGGGTTAATGCTCTGCCAGAGACGTTGGAGAGGCTTTGTCAAATACTGGCAATCCGAATGCAAGCTTTCATCTTTCCACAGCAGATTCACTAGAGCTCTATGCCATTTACTGCATGCTTCTTCCTTTTTTTTTTTTTCTTATGAGACCTTTAAAACAGAGGTCTCGTCTGCCCTCTGTGATTAGCAAAGCTCTTGCAGCCTTCATGAAAGAGCAGGGAAAATTACAGCCAAGAACATGACAGCAGTTAGATGCCCAGAGCAGGAAGGAGCGAGACACACTCAGTAGATTGCTTTGAAGCAAAAGCCCAGTAAAACATTTTTAGCCTCATTTCCTAAAGAAATCAGCCTCTCATGAGCACGCTGTCCAACTCCTTCCCTTCCTGCCTCCCAGCCTCCTAACCATTTTTCAATCAGTTCCCTTAACTGAGACTCTGCTGTCAGATTTGGGTGGAAGATAAATCAGTGTTGAGAAGGGGTGTAAGGGAAAACACCCAGGGAGCGATGGAGAGGAGGCGCTGCCGTGGCCAGCCCAATGGCAGAAGTACCTCCCGTCACCCGTGCTCAAGATGAGATGGACAATGATTTTTAGCACAGAAAGCTGGCAGATGGAGCAGGGGCAGAACACAGAGGTACCGCTCGATGGCTTTGCTGAACAGCAGTATTCACCATGTCCCAAGAGTGCCAGCGACGTTTTACAGACCTCCTGCCAAGAGGAGCTGATACATCATCTCAAATCAGGCATAAAAATGGCAGAAAGATGCAAAAAGCCAGAAGAGTAGGAAAAGCCAGTTCTGCCAAGCACCACTGTTGATGTACTTTTATTGTTGTTCAATGGTTTTGTTGGATCAAGCAACAGGGAAGATCCAAGCACACAGAGAGAACTGGCTGTTCCCATCTGTAGGAAAAGGCATCGAATACAGAGGAGCAGCTCACGACAGAAATATGTGGGCTAAGAGGGGACATGAGCAGGAGGAATGGGTGAGGAAACAGGCTGTAGAGTAACTCTACCCTGCCAGGAAAGTATCTGCTGGTGCAGAGACCAAGCCATAGATGATGTCATTTAGCTGGGAGAAGTAGTTTTTCTTCACCTAGTTAGCATAGACTTCACCTCTGTCAGTGTTTTACTAAGAGGATGGGGAAAGACTGCAGGCTATTAGGTTTCCACAGGGCTAAGCAATATTAAAATCCATTGCTGGAGCTCAGGTAAGTGGCTGGGTAAATAAGCTGCCTGGCCTGATGCTGCCAGGTCCATTAGCCAGTGCTACCATCGTCGGAAAGCGGAGGGGAGAGCGATCCATAGAGATGCCGGTGTTTATGAACCAGCTCTCACGTCAGCGCAGTCGGTCTCTGAGGAGACTGCTTGGTGACGGTGCCAGATCTCTGCCCCAGCAGGAAAGGCTCCCTGGGGAGAGACTTAGTTGTTTAAATCCTGCTATTCCTCTCCTTCCATGTACCAATTCCTTTAGGGAGCATACATGAAAAAGCACTTTGCACACCCAAAGATAGGTTTCAGCTCATTTTATCCCCTTACCCACCCGCCATTCCTTGGTGTTTGTTCTGTTCTGGGTTTTAACTAAAAATAAAAAAATAAGCACAATCCCCCCAGTTCTTGCAGGAAGAGTGAGGGCAGACAGCCACCACAAGCGCCTGTGTATACAAATGTTCGCAGCCTTTCTTTTCTTCAAAGCGGCTTTGCAACACCGACAGCCGGGCTCCCCGCTGCTTTTGGCCGAGGGATGCAGCGGACACCACCGCACCACTTCGCATCTGCTAGGGACTTTGCTTCAAATACTTGCTTGGCAGATCTGGCCGAGAGGCTCATGTTATCCAAGACAGACAAACCTAAAGAGCTTGGGCACAGTTTGGCTACCAACAGCTTAGCCCCTCAGTGCAGAGCTGGCTGACCCAAGAAAGTTTGTCATCATGTACTGTTGTCTGTCCCAAATAAACCTCTCCCTGCACCCCACACCCAGCCAGGGGGTCTGGATCCACTCCTTGGGGTGAGCACACGGGGTCTCCCTGGAGGTACCTGCACCAGGAGCTCATGAGGGATAAACCACACTGTGGGCTGAGGGCTGATTTCAGAACATGCTCTGTGCATCCCTGGGTCTGCAATGCCCCAGGAGCTGGAGACAGCGGGAAAGCTGCCCCGGTGCAGCTCCAGCCTTGTAAACAGAAACCTCCAGCCTCCCCCAGGTCAGTGCATACAGAGATGCCCATTCATTTTCAAAACCAACTTTCGCATGAATCTACAGAGCAAAAGTGGCATTTTTTGCTTTCTGGGCAACCTCCTTATCTCTCCTTTAGTAAAAAAACAGTTAGAGCAAGCTGAAGAAATGGAAAGGCACAAGGCAAGCACACTTTTAGCAAAGGCTGCTTACCAGAGCAGTGGGGCTTGGCTTGGTCCTGAGCAGCCCTGGGGCAGGATGAGCTGTAAGGACAAGCAGGAGAAGGGCCACCGCAGGCTTCTGCAAGCTTGGCAGTCAAGCAGACTTCCAAGCAGGTCATCACGTCTCAGAGACAGCCTCGGTGTCCTATGCCAAGACCCTTCAACAGAGCAATGCCCCACAAAACCATGCTCACACTGGAGGAAACAATCTTTTTAAGATACAATTTCTTGGACTTAGCATCCACAGCTGCCTGGTTATATACAAAGACCAGACTTCCTATTTTTGCTACTTTGGGCAAAATATTTGTCTTCTCCACAGTCAAAACATTTCTTACTTTCCGCTGCATCCCGCACTCCTATCACTCTGCTGAAGGAGTCTCTGAGAATGGGAAATGCCACAGACATTCATCTTCTGCAAGTCTCATCTTTCCTGTGGATTTGGCAATCATTGCAAACAACACAGGACGAGCTCAATAGTAGGTGAGTGAAAAATTGGATCTGACAGCCCTAATTGAGCCTGAAGTCCCATTTACTGAAAATGATCTGGCATAATTAAAAATTCACAACTGGAGACCAGTTGTGGTGAACACTATACATTATGGGTTCTCTGAATTACTCTGGGAAACACACACCCTCCAGGCTTTGGACTCACAGCCAAAACAGCTCAAGCCACATTGATGGAGTCATTTGAGAGGGAGTATATCTGGGTTTCGGGAGGGGAGGGAGCTGTCCCCTCGTGTTCCACAGCCACCACCTGTCACAGCAAAAGGGAGGCTGTGCTGAGCTCACACCAAGCACAGGCTTCCAAATATTCACTTCTGCTTCTAAAATTTCTTTTGATGCAGTTTGTTTCCATCCTTACCCCTTGAGGATGCTCTCTCACTACTGTGTTAGGGCGGTAACACAACAGCTGACGTTTTTCCCTTTTATTTCAAGTCTTTTGTGTTATCTCAGTGTAAAGCAGACGGGCAAACTCTCGCAGGTGCTCCCGGGAGCAGCTCTGCACGCACAAGGTCTCTCCAAAACCTCTGCCCTGCGCCCACTATTAACCCAACATCCCTGGTGCCCCAGCACAGACACACATGCAACTTTGCAATTGCTTTCTCCTTATTAACGTAATTGGGATTTAATCCCAGCACATCATTTGCAAGCTTCACTTAGCCTGAAACAACTTAGGGGAATGCAATTGGAAACATCTTTATTTCTGCTTTTAACAAACCACCAAGATACTTCCAGTAAAGAGAATATTTGAATAAGCACATGCCAGTCAACAAGGCAGGGTGTGGAAAGTGGTATGCTAATTCAGTTGTGGTGTGCTGGTAGGGAAATAAGATCCTCAATAAACAAAGCACCTTCTGTTTAGCACACGAACATACCAATCACAGCTAAATAACAGGCCTTGGATCATTTATAAATGGAAAGTTATGTGTTGTTATAAGTGTTTTTAGGAGCAGCCCTCAAACGAGATTTAACTGAGCTGAGCATGGAAGGTACTAATCAAGTGCTCTGCTGCTGCATCTCACTCGATAGGCAGGATGCTTGCATGAGAAAAAGAATAATTACTTAATCATTAGCATTTTTGAAAGCAGACATATCCACAGTGGTAACATCGTTATATTTTATCTAGACTAGTAGACTGGTCCTCCCGTCCTATACCTAAGTCTGCAATGGATATAACATGCTGTTCAGTCTGCCTTCCTAGCGGGGTTTTGTTGTGGGGTTGTTATTTTTCCCCTTTTTCCCTGTCAGCTGCAGAGAACGGGCACAACAACCCAAACTTCCCAATAAATCACAGAGGCAGCAGCTCGTTTAAACCCTTCACTTCAGAGGAACAGCAAGGTGTCATCTCACCAGCGCCGCAGCAATCGTTAGCGATGCAATGCCGCTCTTCCGAGGCACGTCACCTGTGCTGCAATCCCAAAATAGGCCATCCCAAAATAGGCTGTTGAGGCAGGAGGGGGAACCGAGCTGCACATGTAGGCGTTTCCAACAGGTAATGAAAACCCTACTGTGTGCCCAGGCTGGTGAAAAAAAACCCCAGGTCTAGCCCCTGGTTAGTTCTGCAGGGCATCTGGACCTCCTTGAGCCCTGCCGTGATGCTAATTTGAGCACCTAGGTGTGAGACAAGCATTTATGCACACACAAGCCCATCTGGTTTTAAACTAAACAGCGATAGTTTTAAACAAAAAGAGAGGAGATTCAGGCTAGATATGAAGAAGAAATTTTTTACGATGAGGGTGGTGAAACACTGGCCCAGGTTGCCCAGAGAGGTGGTGGATGCCCCATCCCTGGAGACATCCCAGGCCAGGCTGGACTGGGCTCTGAGCAACCTGAGATGGGTGAAGATGTCCCTGCTCATGGCAAGGGTGGGACTGGATGAGCTTTGAAGATCCCTTCCAACCCAATCTAACCTATGATTCTGTGACTCTGTGCTACTGCAGAACAGCCCACAGCAGTGCTCGCCTTGCCCCCATCCTGTGCCGCGGCAGGACGACGGCTGGAGCTGGGCACCTCTCCATGTGCTGCTATGGTGGACACGGGGCCACTGAAGATGCCTCCACCGTGGTGGGGGAGAGCAGAGGATCCCCGGGGTCCAAATTCAGCTTGGGGCTCAGTCCAGTTGTGAAACACCAGGACTTGGCTTTGCCCCTCACTGAACCAGGGACAAGGGCCAGTGGGTTCTGCTTCTCTGACAGCACCCTGGGATCAATTTTTTTTTAGCAAGAAAACCCCAAACTCTCCAAGCTTTGCAGTAGATCACAAAGAGAAAAAACAATCGTGAGCCTTCCTGTCAAACTAATGCCATTTTTTTTTTTGGCACCATCATCTGAGGGCACCCCAAGACGCTGAGGCAAGTTGAAGAGAAAGGAACAGGGCTCAGCTCCTGCAAGGGCCTAGGAAAGGATTTAGGAAGAGGTAGCAATCTGCTAAAAACACTAAATTTTCAGTAATTCCATCCATTCCCTGGGCTCTCTGCAGGCTCTGCAAAGACAGATTGAACCAGAAGCACCTCTGACTGCCAAATTTGCAAAAGCCTGACTTAACCCATCCTCAAACTGCCTGAGTCCACTGGTCTGCAAGGCACAAATAACTCCAGATGACCCAAAAAAGAGAAATCTAGAGGAAAAAAGGACACCCAGCGCAAACTACTCTCCTGCTGCTTTCAACTACAGAATTTCATTATATTTGCTGCCGTCTTGCTGATTTTCTGGCACAACATTCAGGACACTAGAACAGACTATTCTGCACGGCATCTGCCGTTATCAAGAGACTCTGCAGTCTGCAAACTTGCAGGAAGTTTATTTCCCACATTCCTTCCCTGGTCAACCCCTCCTTAAGCTTCATACAGAAAGCATTTATAGCAAGCCTGTTTGGATGTTGTCTTACAAATTAGAATACACAACAACCTCTAACCCCTGTCCCCAAACTGTGACATTTTCGATGCTTTTTCTTCCCCTAATTTGATTTTAAAAGAGACATCACAAAGCTACACCTCCACCCCCCCAAAAAATCTCTACCAGACCTAGGTTACTACTGCCCTTCACCAAGCTTTCGTGTTGTCCCTTAAGGTGTCAGCAGATGTTGATGGAAGAATATTGTCCTGAGATCACACACAGCTTGTCCTCATAAATCGCTGTCGAGGATGCTTCTACGTTTGCCTGAGAAGCATCTTGCCTCAAACAAATCCATATTTATAGGTTCCAGATATATTTTTCAGCTTGGGTTTATTTATTACAACCAAGGCCAATAAAACAAGAAAATTTAGTTCTCTGTGTGCACTGGATTCAATGAAGAGAGCAAAATTTGCATAACTTTGAAGTATAATCTTCCACAGCAACAACTAATCTGCCACTGATTATATTTCTATTTGCTTATCGCTGTCCATATTGATGAGGAGATGAAACAGGACAGCACCGCATTAGCAGAGAGGAAGCCAAGCCAGAGTTCAAATCATCTGTAGCTAAGGCAAGTATCTATTATATGTTTGTTTTTAGTTAGGCTAAAAGTTATTCTATCTCATAAATACCCGGCCTTTCCCAAGCCGCTGGATCCCAGAGTATGCTACAGCCTTGGAAGAGTCTCCAGGGCATCAGTTCAGCTGCCAAGTGATCAACTTTCTATGTATTAAACATCTAAACCGAGCTCAAATCTGGCGAGCCGCCACTTCACAAGCCCACAGAATAACAAGCTCATTGTAAGCCCTTTTAGCATGGATTAATTGGTGCACAGAGCTGGCAGTGTGAAGAGGGCAAAAAAACAACCATCCAGCTCCCCCCTGGAAAAGGCAGAAAGCTCATCAAATTTCATTTGCTCCGGATACGAAGCCAGTTAAGATTTCCGCGCTACACGACCAGGCACAAGCTGTTGGTGAGTCTGGCTTCAGATGTGCATCACTCTGTTTCTATGCTGCTATTTGAACATTCCCTGCCATTCCAGCGGTTGTTTGGGAGAGGAAATATATTTAAAAAGCATCTGGAAACACTGCAGCTATCATCAAGGTAATTAAATGAAAACAGCCCAAAGTGCATCTGCGAAGAAAGGAAACCAGAAAACCTGAAGTTCTGCTGCCGTTGGGCTGGCCAAGCCCCATCGCTCTGCATTCTCCATCTCCCTTGCACATTAAAAAAGAGCATTATTAGTGTCTTAATATACAACAGGGACACAGGGAAGAGTTTTATTTAACATAAGGTCAGGGTGCTGTCACTAAGAGGTTTTTTTAAGTATTTGCATAGGGCTCTGGCTGTCACTAATCTGTTAAAATATCACTGGTGCCAAGCCTAGCCCAGGAGTTACCAGTTTTCCTGCAAATCACTGAATCCACCTCCTTTTTCCCCGCAGCCTCCAAGATGCACCTGCTGTCCTCCAGCCTGGATTTGGCCACGCGAGTACCCCAGCTCAGGAGGTTGCACCTATTCAGCCAGGCAGACTGGCATTGCACGAACCTGGCCAGAGACTTGGGTCAAACTTTTTGGGTTCACAAAAGCCCCCAGCGTGTTGTTACGAGCATCATATGACGTGTGTGATCCCAGCGAGCAGCAGAAAGGAGAAAAAACAGTGATGAGAAATGGGATGAACATTTTGACATCTTGAGACGCATTTTTCCTGACAGTTCACTGCGCAAAGGACAATCAAAGGATTGTGTTATCTAATGAATCAATACTTTTTGGAGAGAATTTCATTAGCTGTGACACCTCTTCCCGATACAGGGGTAACTGGAAGTCATTCAAGTCACTGGACCCCGTGGTATTATCTGCATACTGATGGAGTGCTAATTGTATTTGGGACATAAAAAGGTCATAAATCAAACTGGCGTCTCCCTGGGAATACAAAAACTCGATTTATACATGAAGGATTTTAAAATTTAAACTCATGATCAAACAGGGAACTACATTTATTAACATTTCTTCCACTGTGCTTCAAACTCTCAGTCAAGTGGCTGAATTGTCCAAATGGGCTTAAAACTACAGTTAATCAATATCGAATGTGTTATTAAGCAGCATGAGGCCAAAAAACTGCCTGCTGTTTTGTGTCAGCCCATTCTTCTTCCAAACACCAAACAATTGGAGCACTCCCTTTATTCCAAGCAGACGACTGCAAAAAGTCAGAATGAAACCTCTGCTGATTTTACACCTCTGCCTGCCTTAACATTTCTCTCCTGGTGGCTACTAAAAGTCTTGCTACACATCACACGGGCCAAAAGAGCTCGTGATGCCAGTAGGAGGGAGCTGCTGGTGGCCTCATTCCATCCAGAAGGCACCAG
Source organism: Patagioenas fasciata (assembly GCF_037038585.1). Lineage (NCBI taxonomy): Eukaryota > Metazoa > Chordata > Aves > Columbiformes > Columbidae > Patagioenas > Patagioenas fasciata. The sequence continues at coordinate 20,721,055 of NC_092530.1, forward strand.
AGGAACTGTAAGGCATCGCTCCAGAACCAACATGTGCCAGCATTTATTAACTCAACGTAAAATTTACTCTTACTTTGCCCAGATGACAATTAAATGTAGTAGATGCAAAGGAAAATAAAGGGAAAACACTCAAACGCTGAACGGATGACAACATGCAGACTTGTGTGCCGCTTTGCAGTACAAAATCATGGGAGAGATTAATAACCTCATAAAGAAACATCAGCCACATTAGTGTCAAAGAACATGGATTTGGCAGTAACACATATTCACAGTGAAGCCAACCTTAGCTCCAAGTGCAAAAACCGCACTATCACTTCAGAGTGCTCCAGAAAGTAGGGGAGATAACCTCGTATCCTTATCATTCAGGCATTTTGCAGTCAGACCATGACTTACTGCTCTGCTCACCGACCAGGGGCTGCTAACAGAAGTGAGCTTTAAGCAAAGCCAGCCCATCGCAGCAAGCTGCCACGATGCTCAGAGGAGCAGCACCACCTCTCCATGCATGGGGCTTGTATGTCTGTGCTCATACAGCAACGAGTGATGCCCGTGAGCAGGCGTCCCACTGACCAGGACACGATGGATTGCCCAGGGAGCGGGAGGAACTCCTGCCCTTTGGTGTTTTTAAGACATTTGTTAGCATGCCAAGGATGGCGAAGGCACTGGAGAGCCTGCCTTGGACAAGAGGAGACAGGAAGAAACTCAGGTCTCTAGTGAGGCGGATGCAGCTTTAAAATAAAGCAAAAACTGGGCATAAGGTATTACAGCACTTTTAGTTTGCAAATTTCCTTGCTCACATGCTTTGGGAAGACCTTCCTGCTGAAAAACATGTCCTGATAATTGGCTTTTGCACAGCACCAGCTCTGCCATTGCCTTCCTCCCCTGTAGGGTGTCTGCACCGTCAGCAAGCAGCACCTACCCAGGAATATTTGTAACAGAGCAAGATACACCAGCCTATTGCGCTCTGCATGCTCGGCTGCCCGATTCGGGCTGAATCAGCTGTCATACACTGTATCATAGATGAGCGCCTTCCCTCCTCTCTTATAGCGATCTCTTTTTCACTATGCTGAGCAGTAAATATGGCCCTAAATACAGCCCCATAAAGGTCCCTGATCCTCATCTTGGCTCACAAATCCGAAGGAAAATTCCCACACTCTGATGACAGCTCGTGCAATTCACTCTCCTGCAGTTAGCTATGCAGGAGCAGTAACCTCTTCTGGGGTTACGCAGAACGGGGCTTTACAAGCACAACACATCAAAGCCAGCTCAACCATCGCCCTGCTTAAGAGCAGCATGAGAGCAGCCCTGGAGACCACTGTGCGGAGAAGGAGCTTTCAGAGCTTCTAGTAGGAGCTTCTGCCTCGGACAAGACAGCAGAATCCCGCTTCCTACCCCAACACATCCCTGTTAGCAGCTCAAGTGCGGGGCAGTCTTCTAGGCTTATTCTTGGAAGACGAGGGGCAAGCAGAAAGGAATTAACCTTTAGATAACCACATTCCTCCCCCATTTCTGCAAGGGAAGCCTAGCCCATGTAGGCTTCAAATTCCAAGCAATTTTTAGACATCTAAAAGACTGAAGAAACGAACTCTCTCCCGCTGACCCAAGACTGATGCAGGAGTAATCACGTTTAGCAGAAGAGCTGCAGAAGTGAACTTGCAGGCAGAGACTGTGAGACCTGCGAGGACCAGCAAGCACAAGAGGGAAGATGTTCACCTTTCTTCAGCTCAGCCTCCTTTTGCAAGCAAGGGGAGGACGTGAGCAACATGAAGCTGCGAAGGGGAGCTGTGTCCAGTAAGGTGAATGCCCAGAGCTGCTGAGCCCAGCGAGTCCCTGAGCCTTTGAAAGCTCTTCATTTGCTCAGGACACGGTGTAGCCATGACATGAGCAATAAAATGCATGGAAAGCCAACACTCCTGCCCCCGTCCACACCTGATCACCCATGAGGGACCTCCCCCATGGCACAGGTGACAGTGCTCATGGGGATAACACTGTGGGTACCTAAAGATACATATGTATATATTCTGACCTATATATCTTGTATAGATTATATTAAAGGTTCTGATAAACATTTTTTGTCAGCTGCTTTATTCCAAATTTTGGGTGATTTATCTTCCCGCTTTTTGTATTTTTAATTAAATCAAACTCACACAATCTAAATGACAATGTAATGAACATTTTGACAAATGGCTGCTTCTTGATGTCCATCTATGCAATGACAAATCCCCTACAAGAATATTATTTGGGTATTCCCAGGCTATTCTTCCGCAATCGTAACAGCCAGGGTAGTCAGTGAGGCATGAAATTATTATTTTAATGGGTTCTAAATGTGCAGGTGTTAATTTGAAAACTATGAGGGTGGAGAAGCTGCAGGTGCATTCATTTAAATGGCTCATTTCCAACTTCTCCCTCTGTTTTGAGCACCGCATCCTGCTGCAGGGAGTGTGCACGGTCTGCGGGACGGACGGCTCCTCCATCTGCCCCTCATACACCGCCTGTGAGCAAAAACCGGGGTGGGCCCACACAACCAACTCTTCCTGCTGGGCTATACAGCACAAGGTGCACCACCTTCAGCGTGGTCACTCTGATGCTGCCTCTTGCATTCACTACTTGAAAGGCTGCCTACTTTTATTGCACTGCTTTGTTACTTCCCCAGGTCCTATATGATCAAAGCATCATTCAGTATCGATGAGCTACGAGACTCTGAGCTCACACGATGCCTTTGGCATCTGTAGACTGATCAGGTTAAAGAATAAATGGTTGTTTTAGGTTTTTTTTGTTGGGCGATCCGCGGAGAGGCCTGCTGAGATGAGACGCTGGCTTATGAGGCTCATTACGATCATACTGCAGCAGTGACCTTCAGCACACAGCAAAGGAAAGCAGGATTTAGTGTTCATGTCAACAGCATAATGAAACAACTCAGGGGAAGGCCAGCCTCGGCCACAACTTTCCTCCCACTAAAGAACTTGCAAATCCGCGGCAGCGAGAGGAAGTCTGCAGACAAAAAGGAAGCCTTCAGCCTTTTCATCCCAGGCTCCTGAGCTACAGAAGAAGTCATAAATAAGGCAACAAAACATTTTGCTGGATAAAAAGCCATTAGAGGAAGCAACTCTCAGCTTTTAAACTGGGGTTTTCCCAGCAGCGGCCATCCAGACGAGACCGGCCTCCCTGGGGACAGGCGGCATGTGCCGGGGGCTCAGCAGAAAAACCCAGCCTGCGGCTCCACACACCGAGGGAGCTGCCACGAACAGGGCCGGCTTCACAAAACCGGCTTCGACCTCTGCTTGCAAAAAGAAGAACTTCTATTCTGATATCTTCACCGACAACACCAGCTCGCAGAAAATCCCTGCACACCCCGGTTTCTTTTAGAGGCGGATCAACCTACAGCACCCTCTGCAACACCTTGCAGCATCCTGAAAGCAACATGAACCCATTGCACACAGTCACGCTCAGCAAGAAGAGGACAAATAACTCCCCTCTTTTTACACCTCTCAAGTTTTTCTCCCCTCACCCTTTCTTTTTGCCAGCTCTAATCTTTTGGGTTTATACCTTGGGCATTTGCATGACTTCTGATAGCACAGTCTCAGAATAGCCCATGTCTCGTCTATATCTCCCCCACCACCTTGTGCAATAAGGACATTTCACTGTCCCTGGATTCAGGTGAGCACATGGACAGATCGCTTCTGGTATGGGAACACACAGAACAGGCATGTCTGTCCGGGCTGGCCCCTGCTGTGACCCATTCGGGTGCTCTGGGCTCATCCTCCCTTGGGACATCCACAGTCCACTTAACTCCACTTCAGCAACAGCAGAAGAGCTCGCATCCAGCACTGCGCACCACACAAAACCATCTAAAAATGCAGCAGGCCTTTTAGATCCCTCTCATTATAGAAAACAGATCCATAACCCCCGGGAACATGCCAACAAGCCATCTGCAACCACGGTCCCTGACAGATGAGGGAGGGACCGCAGGTTCAGGCCTGCTCCGCAGCTCTGCAACCCTCTGCTCCTGAGCTCCAATGGCTTTTCATCCCGCTAGTGAGGAAACACCCTGTGACAAGCCAAGAGGTATTTGAAAGCCCTTCCCAGCCCTCCTGCACTTTGTGTGTGCAGCTGCCTCTGCCGTAGTGGCCAAAGTGTCAGACAATAATCTATTTTCCATATGATTTAGACAGCTTGCTATTATAGATTTGATTGACTTACCAGAAATCCCAGATGACTACCTGTGCCAGACAGAGAGTCACCCTCTTAGACTTCAAATTAGTACCCAAATTAATCAATTCTTACATAGTGATTTCACTAATTTGATGAATTACCATCAACACTACATTGCTGATTTACCCTGGCTTTGATAAGCATGTTGCTTTGTTGCTGTTTTAACACTGTTGACAGTATTGGGGGGGACACCTCTTCCTTAGAAATGTGTTAACACATTTTGTAAAGACAGTGATGCATACTTATACTGATAAACTGCATTTGAGCTGGGAAGGAGCAGAAGAACAAGGGCTTGAGAGAGGGATGTGGGCTCTCGTCTCCTTATGTACCTCTCCATTGGGGTACACCTTGTCTATTTTGCACCCCTTAAACTGACCAGGACCAGAATTTTGGGTGGTGGGAATGATGTTCCTGTCACCCTTCAGCTCCTCCAGCCTCCAAGTCTGCTGGATGGGGCTGAATGAGGACAGCCTAGGAACCATCCTACTAAGTTACTTGTTAGTTTTCCTATATATCCTCTACCTTTGAGTTACTTTAGTCAATTAATACCAAATTCTAAAAAAATTACTGTCTAGAATGCGTCTTTCCACACAGCTACAACTCAAGGCAAATTGTGAATCAAAAATAAAACCTAGCAATTAGCTGGGAAGGTAACGTGAGGGGATCCAGGTTTGCAAGAGGGACCAAACAGCCTGACCAAACCCCCCTTCAGGGAGACAACCGGCACACGCAAATGGAACAAAAAACTGAAACATTGATTATTTAAACCCTAGGTACTGCTTGGCAATGCAAATCACGATTACAATCAGAAATTTAGCAGCCACTTTCGATTTCAGAGCAGTTCATTGGGGTGGATGATTAATGCTTGTTTACTTGCGGGGTGGCTGCACTGGGGGAAATGAAGCTGCAGCCTGTTCCCTCGGCTGCGGTTTGAGGGATGCAGGAGGCCCCGTAGCACATCAAGGCCAGGTCACTAGGCCAGGTTTAGCTGTCAGGAAGGATCTTTAGGCATCTGCCAAAGCAACAGCAGCAAAGCTGCAACTGAACAATGACCCAAGCAGCGTTTTTTAATTATACGGATGACACAGCCCAAGTTTTAAGTAGTTTTGAACACTTGCTTTGGCTGTTTCTCCTTTTGCATAATGAGAACCTGCCACTGAAATGGCAAATAGTTTATTGCAAAAAACAAAAAGAAAAAAAACACCAAACAAAAACAGCAACCAAAACCTGCTGTGTTTGAGTGGCTGGTGACAACCGTGCAGACAACAGATAGAGAGATGCATGAAAAAAGAAGCCTAATAGGCAAAGGAATATCTTTACCACCTTATCCGTGGTCCTTTGTAAATGATTCTTGGAAAAAGCCATACAGGGTTTTTAATACCTTTATCTCTCATAAACATGAACTTAAAACCTACCAGCATTGTTTCATAAACTTTGAGATGCTGGCACATTTATGAAGATGCCCATGAACTCACAGGCTTAGCTTTGCTGTTTCTGCCTGGTGCACTTTCCTGGCAAGAAAAAGTCATCCATGCCAAGAGAGGCTCAGGAAAAGCAGCTTCTAAAACTGGGAAAGCTCACAGAGAAGCTTCAGGGTTTGTTTTTTTTCTTTTACATGAAAATTTTGTTGCATCTCACATGTTTAAGGACCCCAACCAACCTTAATCCTCAACTGGTTTGAAGTCAGCTCCCTGGCGATTGCAGGTCCAACACCCTGGAAGGGCTGGGATCATGGGGCCTGATCCTGCACCTCACCAGGAATTCCCACAGCCACAAAGCTGCATGGACACCCTGCAGCTCCTTGCAAGGAAACTCTGGTTTGACTCCGTGTCCCCAAGCACCACCAAACAGATCCTCATCTTTGCAGAAGGCTGCAAGTGCTTCTTTAGCAAACATGAAAATCCAGTTAACATCCCCTTTCAGTTTGATTAACGCGCTGTAATGCAATCCAATTAACAAAGTATTACGGTTTCCAACATCATAGCTTTTTATATCCTTTTCTAACCAGGAAAAATCTATGACATACGATCCAGCCATTAGACAGGCACAGATAGCTTTCACCCAGAAGGCTCCCTAGCACCTGATCCAAAGCCAGCCAGGGTCAGAAGAAAGATATTTGCTGACTATAGTGGGTCACAGATCAGGCACTAGAAATAATATAAATGCCCATGCAGCGGGGAAGTGACATTACTGGAGTCTATGAGTTATGTTGGCGGGAGAAAAATCCTGGCTAAAAGCTGCACTATTTACATCTGTAAATAAACAACTCTTGCTACGGTGCTGCCTCTGCTATTAAAACCTTTCCTGGGAATTGGAGGTGGGGGAGTAGGGACTGCAAAGGACTTGGTGAGAATTACAATCAGATGGATTAGCTGAGAATCAACAGGCCAAAGCTGCACAGAAATATTAGACAAGGAGTATTTGAAAGCCAGCACAAAGTCTTTCCAGGATTAAGTCCTTCCACTGTTCTTCCTTTCAAAGTAAGTAAAAACAAGGTAAGATGAATTTCTTGTCAAGCCTGTGAAGAACAGACTCCAGCACAGAAATGAACACAAATTGAATTTACTCTGGTGGCTTCAGATAGGTCACATCAAGCCAGAACTAATGCAGTATTGACCCACTCTTACTCTAGACTACGTAACAAAGCAGCAAACAACATTGCAGGTGCTGTGAATTAATTTCATTTAATATCGTCTGGACAGCCAAGTCAGCCTGGGATCCAGGCAGCATTCAATAGGCACCTATCTATCAGCGGGAAGCAGGACGAATACTAAAAGCTGGATGTTTCAGTGCCATCTGAGACGAACGCCTGCACTGCTCACCCCAGCCCGTTGCCCACCAGAACGGCCGCACCGTTGCTTTTACACATAAAACCCATAAGACTTGATGGCAACAGCGTAAAGGCAGCCACCTGCCTTTTAGAAAATCCATGCTGCGGGCACTCAGAAAACATTTTAAAGCCACATGAAGCTGCCAAACTTTGAGTAGTGCAGCCACCAAAAGAAAAACCTCGTCCTGTGCAGAGCCAGGTCTTGCAGGGCTTCTCCTGCAGGTGCTACCGAGCTCTCACCCACCTCAATGGGAACGAGCTGCAGTCGCAGGAGCCTGCTGGGAACCCTTCCTCCTGAGAACAGCATGGAATTCAGGTCTGATGCTTCCTTTATTGATTTTCATGAAAGCAAAGAACACGAGATCCACAAGAAGAAAGCATTAAGCTGGATCAAGATGGCATCATAAGAAGTTTTGAACAATCTCCTGTCCTCTCTGCCCTTGTACTGAAAATGGCATTGCACAAATCATGGAAACTACCTCAGATTTTCCCCTCACTCAAAGCACCATAAAATATTTATATTCTACATCTCTTTAAATGCAAGCATGCAGCTGATAATGTAAATGCCATACAAACTTCAGTTGTCCATTGATACCAGATGGAGCTAAGCAGACATGCACCTTCTCTGCTCTTCCATCAGATCAGGACACTGGCCTCTTCTCTCTGCAATTAATTATCAGCCGTGTAATGCAATGAAAACCAGTGTGAAAAGCCTAATGCACCAATAAACACAGCTATTGTGAGATCTGTAATGCAATCCTCTTGTTGTATGCTTCAGACTGATGCTTATAAATTAATTTCTGCCAGCTGTAATTCCATCAGGCAGTTCCTGGGACTGCAGGTCGCCCCCACTCGTTAATGCAATCTTGGGAACCATCAAAGAGTCGCTCCCACAACTTATTCACAACTGCAGTTGCACGATACATCAAAGCGCAAAATAAATAAAGCCTGCTTGTGCAAATAAGGGAGAAGTAAGACCAAGGGTGTGTGTTACTAAGAAGTTTTCATCAGAACACTTTTGAAAGAAAATTGGGTTTTTGATAAAACTATTTATCACAAAGGGTTCTTTTTCCTCAGGGAGCTTCTGCGATCAGGAAGGCAAACATCTGAGGCAAAACGATCAGAAAGCTTCCAGCCAAGAAGAGAAGCTATGCTGCCCCACCTCACCAGGCGGTCCTAGAGCTGCCCTTTCCCTGCATTCTCCTCTTTCTGGAGAAGCGTCCCCGGTCTGGGCTGCACGCCTCAGCACTGCTGCAGCAGCTGAGCTGCACAGCACAGGCTGGGAGGGCTCTGCTGCCGGACACAGCAGGCACGCGGTGCAGGACCAAACGGGCTCCCGCTGCAACGCGAGGAGAACGCGAAGCCTCCCTGCGTTTCCTGTGTTTAATTTTCTCCTTTATAAAAGCTAAATTTCCAGCAGGAAACCCACAGTCATTTCTCACCTGCCCTAGCTATTGCTATCCTGGGATGCTGCTACAGGTGCTCATTTCTTCCCTTTGCTGAGTTGAAAACTCGCAGCTGGAAACAGGGAACAGTCCAATAAGCAACTTTCTTTTTGTCATTGTTCAACCTGCAACCTCTGTCCCCCCTTCAGAAAGAGCATCTGTTTGGGGACCCAACCTTGTAGGAGAAAACGGCTCCATGAAAGCAGAGAAAAATTTAAAAGGACTACAAACATTCAGTCTTGCAAAGGAGTCCTGGGGATGTCGTCCCCTTTCCCTCCAATGATTCCAATGCCCAACTCTTCTCCTCGCATGAGCATGTATTACTCATATCACCTGATGGCTGGGGAAGGTGGGAGGGAGACATGAGAGCAAGGGAGACTGAAAACATCAGCAGTAAGTACCTCTACAAGGCCTCTCTTCCCCTTCACAAGCAGTTTGGCCGCCGTTCTCACAACTCCTGAGTTCCCACTGAACAGAGAAACACAGATTATGCCCCAAAGTACCTGTTTCTACCCATGCAGACAGAGCAAGACCTTGTTTCCAAGGAAATGGCAGTGCAAATGCTCCAGAAGAGCATCCCTGCAGACAGGCAGAAAACCCACCTGATGAATTAACTAAGAGCCTTGCTGAGTCGGTTGCTGATCAGCATTGCAAATAAGCGCTGCCTTGCACAGCCCAGGCCCCAAGAATGGATGACGGACCCACCCGCACAGCTCTACACTTCATGCCTCTAAGCAAGCCTTATTTATAGCCTCGCACTCAACCTGTAATAAACGCGAATCAGATTAAAAAACGGTTAATAGTTCATATTTATTAGCAGTGCATGGAAGATAGTAATAAAAATAAGTAAATTATGTTGGTGCAAGCCTGCACATTCACTTCTTTAAACGAGATTTTGGGTTCATTGCATATTAAATCACTTGGCTCTTGGATTACACAACATCATCTTACTTTGAGCAAGTTCTCTAAAGACACTGTTCTGCACTTTTAGCTAGCATGCTTTCGGGCCACCATCTAAGAGCACTCTCAGCCTCGTACTTAGAGCCCCATGATTTCAGTGCATGTCCTTCAGAGCTTTCTGAGCTGCTTCTTTTGGTCTAGACATTGTCAATGTTGGTCACCACATATGACATATGGTCCACAAGTAAGTTCCTTTTCTCTATGCAGAAAAAGCTACAGTCTGATACAGGGAGAGACTTTTAGAGGATCTTAATGTTTCAGGATTGTGACCAAAAACTTAAAAGGACCTGCTGACCCAGCCTCTTTTCAGTAGCTGTACGCCACTCACAGCTTTCTACTAGTTCATGCCTGCAAAAATGGGAAAATTCCCAGAGCTGGGGTCTTCGCCAGCCTATCCTTTGCTCCACCTTACTGATCCAGCTCTATACTAAACTCAGGCTATGAGGCACAAAACAGTACTCACCTGAGACCTACACTTAAATAGCTTTCAAAAGAAATGCTGCTCACAGAGGTGGATTTCCCAGCTCCCGCGCCTCCCACACTACCCAAGGGTAAATAAAGCAGTCATTTGGTATGGGGTCAGTCTGGTCCTTTACACAGGTAAGAACAACTCCACACACAACTTTCCAAAACCAAACTGACATATGCAAAGTCCCTTTTCCAAGGGTAAACTTTATCTTCTGGAGCATAGGAGATGAACAGGTAAAGCCAGAAAGCAAAGGCAGGTCTCATCTCCTGGCACTCGCTGGGCAGGAATGCTCTGGCAACGAGCAGGTACCTGAGGTATCACCTGTACCTCGGCCAAGCCCTCGCTTCATATGACAACAGCAGATACAAGGATCCATTGTTTGGAGACTGAAACACAGCCCTCACTACATACATTTACATACATTTCATTGCTTAGACAGAAGCTTGGGAAAAGACAAGACCATCACAAACATTACCTAGCAAACACAACAAATGTCATCTGGTTACAACCGACTGCAGACCTTATGATACCGGTGGCTATGGGGAAAAGGAGAGAAAGGCACTCCAAGAATTAATATTCTTCAAGTCTATAGAGAAACAAATGAGTTTCTGGTGCTGAACAATTAGTACTCCTGTTAATTATGCGTGCGGGTTAGAAATAACACCAAGCATTTGGGACTGCTTCCATTTCGATTGTTTTCTTTCTGCACTGGATAACAAAAATATATTCAGACAGCTAAATAAATCCTTCATAACACTGATGGGACTTCTTGTTCACAGCAAGCAGTTATGCAAATTGCTAATTATGAGACAGAGATAATCATAATCTAGCACATTTATGCAACCACATGTACAACAGGGGTAGCTAAAGCAATAGTTGCCTTATTGTCCTCACTGCATTTTTTCAAACTCAGGCTGACGGGCTGGCTCGCTGCACAGCATCGCAGCCTGGCGCAGCAGGTACCGCAGCCCAGGAGCAGCCCTGGGATGCCGAAGGGCGGCAAAATAGACGGTTTAATATACTGGAAAACAGCACAGTCACAAGAATAAAAAGTCCAGGTACCCCTGAGAAAAATAAATGGGAGACTGTGTGTCAAAAACATCTCCACTGGTTTTAAACTTCCCTCGAGAAGCAGCCACACCCTGACCTTCATGTAAATGCTCAGCCCGTTTTCCACAGTGCTGGGCTTCAAACCCTGGGCTCTCAGGGCACGACAGGGCCACTGGATCAAGTCTCACTAGCCCCAAAACCATCTGAAATCCTGACCTGGTGTGTTTGGGATAGAAATGCAAGAGACAGTAGGGATTCCCAGAGGGCCAGTTTTCTGGAATGAACTCCCTGGGCTGAAAAGAAGATCTGGAGCTTCCTCAAAATATGATCCCCCTAATGCTAACGAAGCAGATGTGTTATGTGAGCTGCAATGCTTACCCCAAAGCTTGTTTAACAAACAGTATCAGCTTCAGGGATGTCCTGTTGCCTCAGACTGAGGGACACTGACTTAAACACCAGTCACAAAAAATACCATGAGTGAGAAGGGAGACTGCAACACAAACACTAACCTTCCCAATCTAGAGCAGTTCCTGCCCGTTTGCTCCCAGCCAGCACACACAGGTCTCGCTACTTCTGTCCAGTTTCCCAGGCCAGTTATTCCAGCTCAATAAAGCCAGCATTGCATTATCATTTTCACTTAAGGCTCCAAATTCAGAAGCACTACATACTGCAAAAAAAAAAATAGAGGTGAGAGCACCAAGTGCTGCAATGCTGGAGAAAGTGCATGATGACATTAAAAAACAATCCTGCAAGGAAACAGCCTGGAAGATGTCCTGCTTCTGCCCTAATTAGCTATCGTTTTGGCAAACGCAGGGGAAATGCAGTGAAAACAACCCCGTGACTTTACGTACCCAAAACACGGAGGGAAGCTCTGGATGGGCTCTGAACTGGAAATGATGGATGTGGCTCACTCGTGCTGTAATTACATCTCCTTCCACAAAATAAGAACAGCGATCTATGTCCTGACGAAAAACCTGCTGCATCATGGAAATGGAAAAGACGAATCGGACAGACCTGGGAGGATTTTTTTTCCTGGTTGTTGGTGAGATACTAAACTCTGAGGAAGCTTGCTGAGACCGGGCTGCCTCTGCCGGCTGAGCGACCAGAGCAGGGCAGCAGGAGAGGGGCCCTGCCCTGCATCGCGGCTGGACAGACACCCCGCTCTGAGCAAGCAGCCGTGACACCTGGGTGCTGCTCGGCACGGTCCTCTGCTTGCAAGGAGCTGGAGACAACCAGGTAAGAGGGTAAATTCAGGCCAGACATGAAGAAGAAATTCTCTACAATGAGGGTGGTGAAACATTGGCCCAGGTTGGCCAGAGAGACGGCAGATGCCCCATCCCTGGAGACACCCCAGGCCAGGCTGGACGGGGCTCTGAGCAACCTAAGCTGGTGAAGATGTCCCTGTTCATGGCAGGGGTTGGACTGGATGAGCTTTGAAGGTCCCTTCCAACTCAATCTATGATTCTGTGCAGGGCTGGGTTCTCATTCATACCATGCCAGCCCACCCGGCACTGCACGTTACCTGGTGGTGCTCACAAACGCACCACCGCAGACCAGCACCCACCAGACCCAGCGCATCAGAGTCCATCCTGGCCCCTTGAACCCATCTGAGGACATCCCAGTGACCAAGGGACCATCTCACCACCTTGCAGTGGGTGAAGAGCAACAGCAGGGAAGAGCGGCACCTAAGTGCAGACACCGGCTGACTAACAGAAGCAGCTTTCCAGAAGTGTGTAAGAAAGCAGCTCAAGAATAGCAACTAGAGGCAAACCAGGGTCAAGACTTCAAAACCTGAGAAAAGCCCTGAGAATCCTCGAGCTATTAAAAAAACAAAACCATCCATGCTTGGTTGTGTTTGACTTCTGCTTTCAGAGAATTTAGGTTCTTGTCCTCAAGCTGTCCTTAGGACCTACAGGATTAGAAACATAGTCTGTTCCTACCAGAAGGACTCAAGTAAAATCTTAACTCCTAGAGAGGAAACATCAAAAAACCCTCACCAATTTCAAAAGGTGATCCTCAGTACCGTAAACATTTGGCAAGTTCCTGAATGTTTGACTCTTTAACATGGTACACCAAATTCAATTTTAGCCTGGTTGATGAACATTTTCCAGCATTGACACCTAACCCTTGCTGATGGAGTGGAATATACCACAGACTGATAACTTCCAACCGCTGGCAATTTCCTCCCTGAAATGTAATGTAAAACCTAGGCTAGACCAAAGACACAGATCTACGTATTTTTAATAAAAATGGGCTTACCTTCAAGTAGGAATTTCCAGAAGAGTTGTGATAGAAAACAGAAAATGCCAAATACCCAGCCATTTCAAGCGTTTCCAATCATTGCAGGTGAAAGGCATTAGGAGAGAAACAAAAAGGTGCTGATTAGCATAACAAATGCAGTGTTTGCAGCACATATTTAACACTCTAAATGCACTGCTAATTCCACTAAGAACCAAGAGTTCTCATTCCAGTTTTCCTTTCAAGGATTTGCTTATATTTGATATTGGATTTATACAATTTTTCAGAAGTCCTCACTCAGGCACAACTCCCACAACCACCACAGAAATGCAGAGAAGACAAGGAGAGCTTTGCAAAGCTCGGCCTGAAGGTCTGGTTCCCCGGCCAAGAAAAAAAGGAAATAAATAAATAAATGAATAAATCCAGTAAGAGAACAGCTGTAATTTACACCCTGTGGCAAGAAGAACTTCCAATTCAGAGTTTGCTCTGCTTTTAATAAGATTTCTATCTGCAGCTGGAAGGTGCATTTCAAATTCATTCTTTTTCCTTGTGGAAATCAAAACAAAGCCATAAGAACTCCATTTCAGCACCAGCCTGTTCGTTGCCCATATAACTTTATGTGACCGAGCCTCACATCACCGTAATAAAAAGAACTCTGTAAAACATAGTTTTATAATACTTGAGCACACATTTAAACAGGTTCCTCCAACCCGATGGAGCGTACCACTTTCCACCTTACTCCTAGAGACTGAATTTTAGATGGTTTTCACACTCCTTAGTGCCTCACGTTTTCCCCCACGGGCTAGATGGGAACTTACAGGGCAGTTGGCTATAACTGGCTTGGCTCATGGAGAAGGAGCGATTCCCATCTGAGCAGCTGGAGGAATCTACCTTTGCAGTGGAAAGGATGGGCTGGGTGTTGCTACATGGAAATTCTATCTAGAATCTGTAAATTGTTGTTGTTTTTATTCTCTTCTTTAAAAATTAAGGAAAATACATGAACCGATTATTATATATATTATTATTACATGTTCCAAAGATAAAATAAGAAATATAGGACAAACAGGTAGTTCCTTACAATGTTCCTGCCTCTCTACATTTGGTTATACACCAGGCTAACTTAGCTCCTGGAATCACGTGAAATCAAAATCTGAACTGCCATAAAAAATCAGTAATTTCTACTCCTTACCAGGAAAAGCCTGGAAATGTGATCCCTACAGGCTTGATATAAGCAAATAAAGAAAACCTAAGTTTGGCTCTGATCCTGTAAAGCACTTAAGTGCATGCTTATCTTCGCAAAATCAATGGGACTTTGTGAGCTTCTAGGGAACTCCAAGCTCACAAGAGATTTGTGGGATCAAATCAGAAAAAGACAAAACAAAACAAAAAATGAACTTAAGGTCTTAAGCCTTAACCTAATGGTATTTCAGTTACTCTGAAACCCGGCTTATGATTTTAATTTAAACGCAGAGGACTGAGCTTAATATGTTTGCATTAAAATATTTACTCGGCATTCTTTAGAAAGGGGAAAGGTCTTTGGAGATGTTCGGCGGGTGCGGGGATGGCACAGGGCAGATTCCAACCACCACCGCTCCGGTGTCCCTGGGCCAGAGTTGGGAAGGGCAGCAGACCCCAAAACCAATAAACTTCCCCCAAATCTCCATTTGCCTCTATCTTCATTACAGCACTTTTTTCAGTACCTTCAACATAAACATTAATTCCATGTCTGTGCTACTTCCAGTCTGCAAGGCTTAAAATGGCAAAAAAAATCCCTAAAAAAAATCTTATTGCATTCCACTGCAAGCCATTACAGCCTCAGTTACAACCCTGAAAAGCAAAATAGCACGACGTGTCTACATGTTGAAGTTTTTGTGTCAAAAAAAAGGGAAAGAAAGGAATTAACAGGATTTTGCTCAAACATCTACCAGGCACCAAATGGCCTCATGAGTCTTCAACCAAGCTATTTGCTCATGTCAGCTAACAAGAAAAAGTGACTATTAGCAAGGTCTCAGAATTAGCTTAACACTGCTGCTTTTTTTTTTTAATAAATTCATCAAATCACACAATCCTCAACATGAACACGCTTCTGAAGGGAATTCATTGGTTTAGCATCCCCCCAAGGGGCATTGCAAGAGCAAACTGACAATGGGAATTAAAAGAAACCAACGCCACACTCAACACCAGCTTCTTCTTCCACCACGGCTTCTTATTTTTAATGAATCGGAGCCAGCAGGTCAGGGGAGCTGCCCGAGGGCAGCCGGCAGCCCCCACAGCCGCTGCGAGCAGGGGGACGGCAAAGGGAAAGAAAGGTCACCGTCCCCTCCCACCCAAAGCGCCCATTGGACCACGAGGGCCCTTTCTCCAAAGAACTCAATGAGACATCTTAGCAGTACAAGAAAAACAATGAAATGGTGACTGCACAGAATTAAAGAGGATAGGAAGAAACACAGAACAAAAAAATTGTATTGTGAAGCGAGCTAAGTGTTTTCTAGCCAGTAATGAAGTAGACTAAACCTCTGCTGGCCCCTTTGCCATCAAAAGCAGGATAGAGAAGACACTTAAAAGCCATTAACAAACTACATTTTGAGTTATTCCTTTATCCTAGCTGTTAAACTAAAACCGAGCATTCTACTAATGCTCATTTCTCATGTTTCACCCCAAATGTTATTTTTACTGCTGGATTGCAATGATAAACACCAGTGACTTCAATATTTCTTTTACTTCCTTGAGAACGAGGGCGCATTCCCCCAGCAATGTATTCACCAAGGCACCAATCACATTTTTTAAAGTAAGTGGATTTGATGATGAGAACTGCTGAGCAAATCTCCAGCAAATGGTGTTTATTGCTTATGTGAATGTTAACGATGCCACGCCAGCTGATATACAGGTCCTTAAAGCACTCAGCTCCCTGTATTTATAGGTACGGCTCTCCCGCTCCAGAGTGCGAATTAGCTGAGCAAAGCCCGGCCATTTCCATACCCTCCTGCCACCCTCCAGCACGGTCGCGATTTACATTGCAGACTTGGCACGCTCATCCGAGTGAGCCTGCCCTGGAAAATTCATTCCTGCCCGAAGCTTTGCAAAGATTAAAAAGTCTTACATTCTGCAGTTGGTTTTCCTAAGGCTCTTCCTGACTACCTCAGGAAGGGACCTTTCTAAGCAGAAGGGTTTAGATAATTTCTTTCTGATGACACGTTAAGTGGTTTGTCCAGGCGTGGGATGTCCAGGTGCGCGTGTGGATTTTCACCCAAAGGCTGAGATCACTTTGCAGTTCATGCAGGCCACCTGATTCGACTTTGAAGCTGGCCATGCTATGAACAAAGTATTGCAAAAGAGATGGCCAGAGACCCCTTCCAAGGCAGCCCAGCCCCTGGCTCCTCGCTGACACTGATTTAACAGCAGAAAGCACAGCCCAGAGATGCCGAAGGTGCAATTCTCCGCCCAAGCAGTGTGACAGCACTGTCCAAAGGCAGCTGCAGAGCACTTCAATACTGCAAGCAGCACGATATTCTCATTTCAGAGGCAGGTTCCCCCAATAGAGATGGTTTATTTTGCCATCGCCACAGCCTCCGTGGAAGAACACGTACCCCCCAGCACGGACCTCGAGCCCAAATGCGCCATTTGCTTTGGGTGCTGGACATAGTCTGCCCTCCCTTTGCTTCGTAAAATCAGTTTTTCCAGAAGCATAAACTTTGCATACCACAAGGCAGGAGAAAAAAGTATTAAAAGAAAATCGGAAGAGTAAGAATATTAAAAAGTTATGCGCTGAATACCATAGTCTAAACTAATTTTTAATAGCCTGAATCCTTTTCAAGCTTTCTCAGTCAAGATCCTGCGCTTGCAGCGATCTTTAGAAGACAAGAGAAATTGCATGAACAGTAGAAACAGAGCAAGTCAAGGACAAAGACACAAACCTTATCATTGACTCGGATTTTGCAAGATTCCCAGAGATATTTTTTCAGTCAAGCTGATTAATGCTATTTTAATGTGCAATATTTTGTGTTTAATAACCCTGGCCTTGCTTCTGAAAGGAGGAAAGGCTTTTACAGTTCAGCATTTTACAGGCGGTTTTGGAGAGGGCTACCGCTACATCGCATCCATTATATTTTCTGCTGACAGCTGGGACAGCAGGACGGCAACCTGCCAAGACGAGTCCAACCGCTTGTCTGGAACAAGGGTTTGGGGCAGAGGGGGACAAAATGCGGTTGCAAAAAGAAGAAATGCAAAAAAAAAAAAAAGGTAAAGCAACATAATTTGGCTAGGGTTGCTAATGAGAATTACCCACAGTAATACCCACAAAATTACAAGTATGTCTTTATTTCAGAGGTCTCCATCCCCTCTGAACTGCTCAAACAGGGCAACTTAAACAAACAACTTTATTCCTTCCCCTAGTCACTGTCCATCCCAGCCCAAGATTATTTGCATTAATGAAAGCAAGATGAAAAGAATATTAAACGTCTGGAAAAGCATTTGGGGTCAGTCTTCTGCATCGTTCCTCTGCAAAAGCAGCTGGGAGCGAAGAGGCGAGAGCTGTCCCGGGGGAGCCATCGCCAACCTCCCGACGGCCAAATCCCCTCGCGAGCGAGACAGCCGGCTCCTGCCACACCACCTCCTGCAGACACGCGTGTCCAGGCCCAAAGCCAGGCTCAAACACAACCGAGAGACTTGCTACGCTGAAAACGGTTGGCTTTACTTAACGCACTTGTGCTTTTCCAAGGAGCAAAGAACTAGGGGTTTATTAGGATAAATTCCTTCCATAGGAAGGGCTTCACTTTTAGTTACATCATTTTAAGGTTATAAATTGTTTTCTGGCCCTTGTACATAATTACATATAGATATTTCCTGAGCTTAATGTCAGTTTAAATTCCAGGCCAGAGCAGGTGATTTGTTTGCATGTTCAATGAACAAACCATTTCTCGCAGGTTTCAAAGAGCCATGGTCACACATCACCTATAAAGGCTGTCTTTCTCCAAGCTCAAAGGTCATACAAAGCAGACTTGAAATTACACTTGAGCCTCTAAGGAGGAAAACAAGGCCCCCTAAAAAACAGAAATCAAACTCTTGATATTCCTGGCTTGAAAACCTAATAGTTCCAAATTTTCCAGGCCAGCTAATGCCCAAGCTGCTAGCGTGATCTCAAATGCTCCCACACCAGCTTGACATCAGCGTAACGATGCACAGATATTGGAGCGATTGTGCAAGGACTTAGAATTACACTTCCCAGGGACACTTAAATCGATGTCGATGGCAAGCCACAGTCCAGGAGAGACCGTCAGAACAGATCTAAAAACGCGTGTAAAATAAACATCCCACGCCTCCCAACCTCTCTGCACCATCAATGTTTGCTCAGGTACAGCAGATTAAAACTGCTAGCGGGAGACTTGTGAGAAATGAGCTGATGAGGATGAGTCACAGTGGGGAGCATGGGCTCTCCTCACCTCAGGGCACCCAGTCGAGCTCTGCATGCGGAAGATGGCAGCAGGATGGCACAGGAATGCCCGCATCCCCCACAGGAATGCCCACATCCCCCACAGGAATGCCCGCATCCCCCACAGGAATGCCCGCATCCCCCACAGGAATGCCCGCATCCCCCACAGGAATGCCCGCATCCTGTGCTGCTGGGCAGGCACCCCCCCTGAACAAGGCACCGAGACACCCCCGAGACAGCCACACCACATCCTTTCTGCCATAAACTGGTCTACAGCAATCTTGGTCTTCCAAAAATGAGGCCTTTAACCTTTCTCTATAAAGACCCTGCCCACCATTTATTTATTTAAGATTGCCCCTCCCAGACCTGACTGAGTTGCAATGATTTCTGCTCACAAGCAGTCACCGCCACTGAGATCTGCAGAGAGCAAGAGGGCTGTCAAGACACAGTCTGCCACGGAATTTCAGAGGAAACCTCCTGCTCCCTAGGGAACAGCCCTTTTCCAGCACAGGGATGCCAAGTCAGCCACAGCCCTACTAGGAGCAGGCTGGGTTCTCCCTGTCACCACGCCAAAAGGTGCTTCTCCCATGAGAAATACCGAGTTACTACCCCCATCCACTGTGGCTGCATCCTTTCCTAAAAACTAGCATTCAATCCACTAAAAAAAAAGAACTGGAAGGACACCGAATCATGCCTGGTCAGTAATTGCTAGTGATTTTGCTCAGTTCATAAGTATAGAGGTTTCACCCCTTTTATTTCAATACCACTGCAAAAGTTAGTTGGCATAGGAAGATACGGCCCATTTCTTGATTTGTTTTGCATCGTTGTTGGTAACAAATGTTTTACAAGTCAAGTGTTCCACTGAGACTTACACAGGTAACTTGTACACAGGTGCACCTTCACAATCACTGCAATTTTAAGGCTTCAAGAGACTGATATCAAAAGTAGCACGACTTCATAGTTTTCCCCTTAGAAAGAAAAAGCAGTGTAGATTCACCCGGGGAAGCAGACACATTGTATGAGCAGGCTGTTTTATTTCCAACCACTGGCCCTTGAAATCAGCCTTCCCTTTGACACCAACTCTAAACAATCCATGTCCAAAACTGACTCAGAGTCGTAGCAAACCCCCACTTGCACTTCACCCCGTCAGTGTCGTGATGCTGCGACGCTCCCGCTGTCACCTGCAGCTTCCCACGCACAGCAGCATCGCGGCGAGGGAGCTATTTTTGCCCCTTACATAACACAGGGTTTATAACTCTCTCTCCCTGTGCCCGTGGCTCACCTTTCCTTGCTATCGAGAAGATTTTTTGCCACCTCTTCAAGCATGTGCTGCGTCACGGGCTCTGCAAGCACCACCCGCCACGTGCAGCAGCTCCCACACCTCGTCCTTGGCACGGACCGGGGGAATGACCAGCACTGGGGGGCAAGAGGGGACCCTCACCCTGCGCAAAAACAAATGGGAATTCGGCCACGGGATTCTCCTCTTCTTGCTAAACATTTTCTGGGCTAAAATAACTGCTGAATGGGGTTTGATTCCTCTCCTTCAGCCAGGCGCCTGGTTCTCCAGCTGTGTTCACCTGCAGCACTGTGGTCAGGCATCCTGAACGGATGGGAAATGAATATAAACTAAATAAATTAAAAACAAACAAACAAAAATCTCCTGATAGGTTTCCTCAACCTATTTACTTTTTTTTCTCCCCTAAAGTGAGTATTTCCCAATCGGCTGCACAATAAATTATTTGCTGTGTCATTAACTATGCATTATTGACTTAATACATGGTAATTTAGTGTTGATGGTGGCAATATTTCTCTGTGCTGAAGGTGCTGGATGCTGACTATTCACCAAGAGAGATACCTAGGCTGAACAAAATGCTTCACAGCCATTAAAGATATCAGTAGTTTGGATGCTAAATTTCAGGAGACATAGGAAAAAGAAGAAATGCCTAAAACATCCTGCTAAAATTTCCCTCCATTGAGGCATTTCAGAACCTGTTTTGCTGTAGGAACAACAGGGTTTGGCACTACTTGATCATCTGGGGTTAGAAGGGAGAGAGGATGGAAGCAGGTAAGTGAGTGTTGTACAGTAAACTCCATATTTCGCTATCAATAGTTAATCTACTGTGTCACATTTCTTAGACAGCTAAATGAAATGCAGTGAGGGCCATGTAAAATTTGAGCTAGGGAGCAAAATGATTTTGTAGAGCAAATAACTATCTCATGCTGGCTGTTTTATGCCCTATTGAACAACCGGCAGTTTATGAAAACAAAGTTTCATAAATATCGATGGAGATTTTCCTTCCCAAGCAGGAAGAACTCTCTGGATTTACAGGGGTTCAAACGAGAGCGGGAAGAGTGACCGCAGGGCTGAGGAGCAGGTCCCCGGCCAGCGCTGGCAGGGTCTGGTCTAGAGAGTGGCACAAAGCGGGGGACCGGGACCAGGGATGCTCCGGCCACAGCTGGAGCGCTCAGCAGCTGGAGCAGCACAGGGAGCCCCAGGAAACCCAGCGATGGGGGTGTTGAGCATCAGGGTCCCCTGAAGCCTTGTTGCTGCTGGTCAAGGCCCCAGCATCTCCGACTGAGAGGGGCCGGAGTGCAGAACCCAGCACACGGGTGTGATTGCAACGGGGAGAAAACGACAGCTTTCGGTACTTTCCTGGGCAATTCCCAGGAACAGGGATGGAGGAAAACTGCTGGGATGTCCCCCGATGACGGAGGAAAGCGGGAGGGTTCTCTTAGAAAAACTGCAGGGAAAACAGAAAACCTCCATGCAAAGCACAAACAGGCTTATCGAGACTTCTTGTCACCAGCCACGGCTCATCTTATACAGCATTAAGATCCAAACAGAAACAACCTCACCATTAAACCACCTGGCACTGCTGGTCACACATGGCTGTTTGCATCATTAAGAGCTATTTTCACATACAAGTCTCAAGCCTTTACCCAGAGCTTCGAACGCTGACCCATCTCTTTAGAGCTGCCTTTGCACAAGCTGGCATATCACCCACGGCGTTATTACCTCGGGCCACAGCATTAGCTGGGAGCACTTGACAGACACACGAAAAGGTATTACTTTGGTCTCAAATAGAAACCTGTCACCTCCATGACTCAACCTCACCTACAGCATCAGAGTAAGCCTGACTTTACTTACAAAGCCAGGATTTCTGCCAGATGCTATCACAATTAGAAATTCTATTTTTAACACCTCAAGTAGAGCTAATTTATTTTTTGAAGTTAAATCATGGTGAATCTAAATTGACTTTATTAAATTAGTTGGGAACAAACACTTAATACAGCAATCAAATATTTTCCTCTGTTGCAGTCTCTTACTCCTCACCTCCAAAAACAACTAACAGCATCAGCACAACACACAAACACACACCACCTTTGTTTATGGGATGCTTCAAGATACACAAAACAACTTCTTGCGTGGATTTCCCAAGGAAAAGCAGAGTTTAAGAAAAGCATACAATTACTGTGAACCATGTTGAAAGTGTTTCAGATAACCTGTGGCCAAGCAAGAAGTCTGGACTGAAGAATTATTGACTCTCTCTGAAAGCCATTTCACTGCAGGAAAAAACACAAACTGAGCATCACCAGGTCTGAGGAGAAATGCTAAATCTCAAAGTATCAAGGCCTTGAAAGCAACCCAATAAAATTGAAGTTTTATGAAGTTTCCTTGCAAGATGCCTCCATCCGTTCCAGCCCCCAGGGCAGCAGCAGATGGCCAGCACCAAGGGCTGTGTTTTTGCCACCATGTGCTACTGCTGACCCTATTTTATACCTCTCTGGGCAACACCACAGCGCCCAGCCCTCTGCTCTGTGGGACACAAGCCTGAGATTGAGCCTGCCATCATTTTCAGGCCTCCTTTTGTCTCTCTGCTCAAAATACACCACAAAACTCACCCGGTACCCCCCCTCCCCATAGCTCTGCCAGGCTCCATCAGCAGGGGTCTGCTTGCATGGCTGGTGTGGGAGATGGTGAGTGAAGAAGGTTGCTGTCAGCAGCTGACTTTCCTGCGCTGACCCTTTGACAGCTTTTTTTTAAATGTTTAAACGATGTGATAAAAATCAGCAATGAATTATGCAGCATCACTTGATAAGTCCAGCCCCAACAGTTCTTGAGAATCCCATTTTAAAGTTCAATTGGAGCTTGATCCTTTATCTCAAAGCTTTAATAAACTAAGCCAGCTGTGTGCTGTACTCCCCTTTCCACCGAATTACCCTCCAACAGGCTGCAGTGCCCTGTCCCTATCCCTGAGCGTACGGGATGCCTGGGAGCTCTCACTGCGATAACCCTGACCTCCCGCACAGAACCATGCCAACAAAAAAAAGGTCTTGTCCTTCCCAGTGTTGCAAGCAAGTAAATTAACAGTCAAGTTTTCTTCTCCGTAGTTGGTAAACAGCAACCTTGCAGATAGCTCAGCCTCGCTGGCAGTGTGGAGAGGGGAAATACCCATCACCAGTGTGATCATATAGCATCCCTGCAAGCCAGCAGTCAGAGAAAAAACACTAATTTTCCTTGACCTTTGCTTGGTCTCAACAACTTCTCAAAGACTAGTCTATAAGTTTGCAAGTCTCACATCTGATTTTTATCTCAGCTTAGCAGGGTTTAACCTAGAAAGCATCGCTGGTCTTACCCCAACAGTGCTTTGCTACTCTGGGAGGGTGACAACTGGCTAACTGGTCCCAGGGCAACTGGCCATTCTCTCCAGTGTGGATTCAGCAGCAAGAAAAATGGCTGTAGCCATTAACAGGACAAGTATTTTGATGGATGAACTATTATGACACACTTGCTGTAACATTTCATACTGCAGCCAGTTCCTCTTGCCAAATGATTGAAGACCAAATCAGCAAAAGTGAGGGTTTTTTTGTTTGTCCATCTGTTTTCCCCATTCTGGGCAACAATTTTAAAGATTCCAGCCATGAATACTTCAGTGGAGAGGCTGAACAGACGCCTTTCAGAAATGCTAACCACAGTTCACATTTCCAGACCACTGGGGCTTGCCCTTTGAGCACTTTTTGGAGATGCTGCCGAACATCCAGCGATTCAGGTAGGATGGTTGGACCAGAAGGTAAAGCGAGCAATACCAATGCAACAGTGATGCTGCCTTCTGGCTTTATATAAACATGCACAACAGCAGAGATAGAGGCCTGAGAGACATCACAAACACAGATAAGTCTGTCTCATCCCCAAAAAGACAGTCTTACTGAAGTTGAGCCTCACGACAGCTGTTGCTCTTGCAGCACAGGAAAGACAAACAGTGAACCAACCAGTGTTCCATCACACACCCTGTGGCACACACTTTAAAAGGACTCCAAGTCTGGGGACAATGTGCACACAAGCGACGTGCAACAGTGAGATGGGGTGCAGGGGGTTAAGTACAAGATCCCCTGTGCTCCCAGCATCCAGCAATGCAGCACAGGGGATGCTGAGCTCA
The DNA here is from genome assembly GCF_037038585.1 of Patagioenas fasciata. Lineage (NCBI taxonomy): Eukaryota > Metazoa > Chordata > Aves > Columbiformes > Columbidae > Patagioenas > Patagioenas fasciata. The sequence continues at coordinate 20,745,122 of NC_092530.1, forward strand.
AATATTTTCTGAAAGCTGAGCAGATCACTGTCGCAGGATCATTTTCCACTTGAGAGTCTGGAAAAAAGGACACTGAATAGCAAGAATCCAAACGTGCAGCGTGGCAACAGCCAACCTGGCCCCACCGCAGAGCTACAGCTTTAATGGAGCCACTACTGAGGGGAAAAACAGCAACATGTACCTCTAACAAAAGCTTTTATAAAGCACTTAAACGCTGCGTGCTGTGAGCTGCGTCAGACTGCTCCACTCCAGGTCCTGGCTTCCTGTGCCTTGCCCATGACATAACTAAAATGGACAATTTAATTAATTAAATTAAAATGCATTAAGCAATCCAGCAGGAAGCCAGGGCTGCCTATTTCAGTTCTTCTGAAGTACCAATTATTACAGCAGGGGGAAAGAAAACAGCCATCATCATAGCCTCAGTGACATTAAAAATAAAATCTGGGGAAAAAATAATCGCGAGCAATAGCGAAGCGTGATGTGCAATGGTGGCCCAGTACAAATCGGGAACAAGAACAGCTGCTGCAGAGAAAAACAGGCAGGGACAAGAACAGAGCAGGCAATTCTGCCTGCTCCCTGCCATTGCCCTGAGGCAGTCCCGACCGCGCAGTGGCGAAAAACATGCTATACCCACCCATGGACAATGCTGACAGCCAAACCACAAAGCCCCCAAATGTGCCAGTTTCTCCTTAATTTGAAGTCAACAAATCCTTTGACATAACTGGGAACAGAACCTGACCTGGGAAAGGGATCAGTCTTTCTCATTAGGAAAATCCGTGTGTATGCCAACAGCATTTTTAGGGAGGAGGATACTCCTGGAAACGCCACGGTATGAGAGTGCCTGCATCCCAGCTGGAGTACTTCAGCATCACCACAACAACCCTTCTGTCTGGCCTGGTGACAGACATGACAATAAACACGTCTTCATCAGCTGATGCTGCACGTAGGAGGAAATTCACTGTCCCCACATGAAATGGTCTTCAAATTAAAGCCAATGCCTTGTACAAGCTATTTGTTCCTGTACCTAAGGCAGTCGTCGCTGCCTCTATCCATATACAGCCAGCCGGGAGCCATCTAAATCCCAACAGAAGCCTGGAAAATTGTCTCTAATGGAGAAAGTGTCTTCCTGAGCACATTAGTGCAATTCCTATGAGCTCTCAATAAATAAAAGTTGACTTGCTACATGCTCTGAAGTTGACTTGCTCCCAACAAATAAAACAAACAAAATGAACAAGCAATAAAACATGCCCCCAGAAGGATGTTAGGTTGGAAGTCAGTCCCTGGCTTCATCCACAGTATGTTGTACAACCAGCCCATGTGTTACACGTTGCTCCCTTTGCCTGTCCCAAAACCTGGCTGCTTCAAAGCACAGGGCCAAGCGAGGGCCAACTCTATTCCATGGGCTGACCCATCGTTTGAGCCAGTGGTCAGAGACAGGTTGCAGCATCCAGATTCAAGTAAGGCACAATTCTGCAATGATGTTCAATTATAGCCATCCTCAACAGAGAGTGGGAAGAAGCACCAGGGGACAGCAAGACATCTCCCATGGAGAGCATCTTCCAGCGGAACCCCTTCTGCAGTGGTCCTCCAAAGCCAACACAATGCTACGCTCTCCTTCTGATCCTCCCAAGTCTCAGCAGGGCCACAGAAAAGCAGAAGATTGTTATGCTTTTATTAAACTCTGAGCTTCCTTGCCATGCCTGAAGATCTAGACACACAGCACCTGTTATCAGTGCATTTATCTTCTGGTATGAGGTGTGTCACACATACACCCCCAAGAGCCAGAGGCAAGAGATGCGGGCGCAAGGTTGGAATTGCTTGCTGATATTTTACTTTTGCAAATAAAACCAGAGAAGGGATTGCAGGCACAGGGTGCCAAGCAGATAGCTGAAAGGACTGATCTGGACTGACAGCTATGGGTTCCTGCAGCTGCAGGATAGAGGTTAAAACAGAAATATGTTCTCATAAAATATCCGTTTATCGTGGCCACCTACACCGGTCCTCCCTCATCTTTTCACAAAAATAACAATAATAAGTGGTTTCTCTGTTATTTTGCCATTTCCCATCCTGCACAGAGTAAGCACCTCCACCAAGATCAAAAAGTTCTCACAACAGATCGCAAGCCTGATTCCTCTCCCATGTCCTGCGGACTTCTGAAGGAACCTGCAGAGCCATTATCAGTGCTGGCTGCCATCAATGAGCCTTTCATGTGCTAAAGCCTCGTATTGACACTCACTTATTTATAGCAACTGCACTGCACCATTCATTTAAACATATCAGCATTTGTGGATAAAAGATAAAGTGGACTTTGAAGGATCAGCCTCAGAACACACCAGCCAGAAACAGCAGACAAAGCTCTCTAAAGGTGGAGCTGTAATCGGTTATTGTCCTTTAGCTCCCTCCAACTTGACCTGTACCTGCAGAGGATTCATCTCCGTTTTCCAAGCCTCTCTCTTTCCAGCCAACCTGAACAGCACCAAAGGGTTGCAAGGGCTTTGGTATTTCTTGGCTTCAGCCAACTCACCTTTAAATGACCACTGCTCTTAATTACTTCTTTTGCTTTAGTACATGCCAGCTCCAAAACACCCACCAAGATCTTTGCCATCATGCTCAGTGTTGGCTGTCAACATTTCCATCCTCATAATCCTATTTAATCATCACCTTTAATTGGGACTTACTAGCAGAAGAAGAGGAGAACTACTCACAACTCCACTCCAAAGAGCAAACCAGGTGAAAGGAGAGAAGGAAAAGGGCTCTAACTCCCTCCAGCTGCAGCAAACATAAATAAGTTACAGGAGTGCAAGGATAAGCCAAAAACACTGAGAAAATTCAGGGACAGTAGGAAAGATTTAGAGACCACGGTCTTTTAATTTCAGATCACACATTGGTGAGGTCAATTTTTAATGAAGCAAAAACCAATGATGGAACTCCAAGCCTGGATCTTCGCACGGTAGAAGCGTACGGCTCATGCTGAAGAAACTGGGATGCAGATGAGAGCACCCAAAAGTGTGGCCTTTTCAAAACCCCTCTGCAAACAGAAGAACCCACTCAGGACTAAAACAGCATAGTTCAGGGCTCATCTCATGCCAGCTTAAAGCAGCTGAACCAGGGCTAATTTGGATCTGAGTGTAAAGGAGAAGAAAATCAAGCCTCCAGGAATCAGCGTTGACATTCACATGGCTTTATGACACAATTCACAATATTTTACATTCTTATAGTTTCAGCTTTTGGCATCTGGGTTTCCAGTTATAAAACATTTGGGTCTTTGTCATTCTGGAAGTGAATAATAAGAAAACAACCAAAAATTCAGTGTGATCCAAGAGCATCAAACAAGATCAAGATACAAAAGAAGTTGCCACTCCCTCATTCTTGTGATTTTAGTGTTTTAGTCAAACATATTTCATGGGGAGAGGCTGCTGCATGTGAGCTCAGGTCGTGGTTGCTACGACATGGAGTATCACACGCACGTTATTAGTCATGCAAATCGTGATGCATTTTGAGCTTAAATCCTCACAGATCTCAAATCTCTTTAAGAAAAGCCCAAGAGCTCAGTTAAGAGGCTGGATTTCAACCTGGTTGAGCCCATGACCGGGCACCTCCGACATGCCCCTGCAGTCCGTGCACTGGGCAGATCTTAACCCATGGGACTCCAGTGGGAACGCTCCCACCCGGCTCCCCACGCTCAGTGAACACTTCAGCATCCAGATGTGCATCAGTAGTATGACCCACTGTTACTGGGCACACCTTACTTTAGTCATATTTTTCTGGACAACTACTGGATCACAACCAAAGGGAAGCATATTCTACAGAAAAAAAACCTGAGAGTTATTTTTTTTTAAACCTTCATTTTGTTATTTTGCTTCTGAAAAAAAGTCAGAAGCACAAGCAGGTGAAAAAGTAGAGGCAACGTGTGTGTGAAGCACGGGAGATGTCTGTCTTCTCCACGTACACAGACCCCAGCCTTATACTCTAGCTGTATCACCGAATCTGGGAGAGCATCACTGATGTGACATACAAGAATAGTTGATTAACATATACCTTTGCATATAAATCAGCATAATGCCAATGTTTATAACCAGTGTTTTTGTTTACTCCATACCATGAGCTCAGCACCGCAGCTGCCTGCCTTAACTGTGTAAAGAGCCGGTGCAGGCCAGGGAAGCGCTTCCTTCTCCATCTCTCTCAACCCCTTAAAGACCATCATATTCTCTTCTGTCACTGGTATCTGGCCATAGCAGGATGCCCAACACACTTCCACAAATAACAAAATCCTGCATTTAGCTGGTGAGTTATACGGAAGAAAACATTCTTCCTTCCCCCGCAACCCCCCAGCACCACAATAAGTGCTAAAATGGTATGCTTTAAAAAGGGGAGTAGTGTTTTACCTAGGTTATCTTTTTCAGCCCAGAGACCACAGGCAAACATTCCCTTTCCACGAGGAGGGCTTTCTACAGGAATAGAGTATGCTTGAGCTAACACGCTTAACCGGGATGAGCAGCACTCTTGGCAGCCAGCGTGATGGGCAGCAATACAACAAAGCAGCTCTTATGGTCTTACTTGGCACAGAAAAAAAATACAAATCTCCCCTTCAAACATCTTTTGAACCCTCTTTCCCACAAGTGAATTAACAGCCTGCAGGAAACAACCTAGTTTGCTCAACAGTAAGTGTACAATTTTGTGCTAATGCACAATTCTGGATCCACAGGAGCACGACACTCCTGTGGCCAGGCATAGCAGGCAACCGCTGCTGAAATCAATATTGCTTATCAATGAAGGGGAAAATACATCCAGGCCTTTGAAGACTTCTAAGCTCATTGTAATGAAGCTTCCTGCTCTAATCTAGCCTGCGCACACAACAAAACTAGCCAGGCTTCTGTTTACAACTCCTGCATTTTAAATAATTCACAAAGAAATCAAAAGAGCTTATCACGGTGCACCGGGAACCGCAGCGGATGCAGTTTCACCGCAGTGCTCTTCCCTGGGATGCCTGTTGCTCCTGGTTCGAAGTCCCAACTCGCAGCCCCAAGCAGATTCCAAGCTTTAGGGCTACAGCTGGGAGCGAAACTCTGGAGAGGATGATCCCAGAGAAGCGCTGGGATGGTTTGACCCTGCTGTTGCTGATCATGCAAGAAGCGCACGTTGTCTGATCTTCACAGGGTCAACCCTTCTCCTTATCCCATAAACGACCAAGGAACAGCCCAGGACAAAGGACATATACCTGCAGGACAGCCAAACCCCATGCTCCAGACGTCCTCTGTGGACTTCTCCCACCATGTGGGGAAACACTGAGACTTTATTATAAATAATAAAAAAACATACAGCCAGACTACTCTAGTAAAAGAGCAGTGCTGGAAAAAGCACTGCTTCGCTAGCTGAAGCAGAGGCAGAAGCAGACCTTGGTGCACCACGTCAGGCCTTGAAGGGTTTTGCATCCCCTTGGGAGCACAAAGCCTGCAGAGACCTCCTCGGTAGAGGGGACTGAGGACCGAGAGCAGGGGGCTCTGCCATGGGACCTCCATGCCAAGCAGGGTTCAGCCCCCCTGGCACCGTATCCCCCCGGGGTACCCTGGGGCTGGTGTTCCACAAGCTGCAGCAGCCCGGAGCAAGCCTGCTCCATCCCCAGTCCAGCCAGGGCAAGCGGGGCGTCCAGGACACGCCTGGGAAGGACAGAAAGCACACGACGTTGGTGGATGGGAACACGTGTGGGTACACATGTGGGAATGGGAGGGAAAACCAGGAAACCCCCTCAGGGACACACAGCCTGACAGCACAGTGAGGATGCATCTTCAACGCAATGTTTTTCCCTTGTTCTCTTACGCTTCAGCATTTCCACTCAACCATGTCCAGCCAAGCTGTTGTTACTGGCCACAGCGCTGCTGCCCTCGGGGCTGAATTAGTGCTTCTTCTACAGCCAGCTCCGCTCCTGCCTTAGGGGCTGCCAGAAAGGGGGTGGAAAAGGGCTTCTTCCAGCAGCCACCCTCCCGGCAGGGATGTGCAATACTTGTGTAATTCACTTTGAAGCTCCCAGCCTCCGGGCATGAAGCAGAAACCAACATACAGTTGATCTTGCTCTGTAAACTCCCAGTCAACAGACAGCATTTCTCAGCACCGGCATCTTCCCTGGTGGGTTTGTATTCATCAGAACTGCTTCATCCTCCCGAAGGAACAGCTTTTTTGGGAGGAGAGAGAAGGTAGCAACCCTTTCCCTGGGTCAGATGCCTGTACAGCCTGTGGTCCAGTATCCCTCAGAAGCGAGGGCTGCTGGAAGCGATTGGATACCTGGCACACATCTGCTGCAGCTTCATCTTTTGAACCTTTATGTTTTGCCTGCCCACAATAACACACTTGCTGCCAGCAGCTATTTTTCTTCTTCCAGTTTTACATTTAAAAAACAGTAAAAAGTCAGCCTGCTTTGCTGGTAAAAATCAGGCAGTCTGAGGAGCAACTCTGTCTAAAGGATCTGTTTTTCAAACAATGAAGAACTGGGGGAAATTGTTCCCACCAGAGCAGTTCACCTGGCTTGGAAACAACACTCTGGTTCCTTTTTTTCCCCAGAAACCTGCCTGAATGGCTACATTCATCAGCCACATGGCAGGAACCCAGCCAAAAATCCAGAGTTACCTTTTCAGGGGCTCACCTACTCCCAGCCTCTCCCCTTGGCCCCCCAGTGCTCCCAAACCTCAGCCCGCCTGGAAAACTGAGTGCAGCCAAGAGGCATCGCTGCTCAGCACAGCCCACAACTCACCAAGGACCAAAAGCAGCCCACTTCTCCCCATATTGCTTGTGTAGCTGCCTTCAGACCATAAACCGCCCCATGTTCCTAATGCCCCTCACACATTCCTGGGACCTAGAAGGATGAAGGTCAGAAGGCACAAAGAGAGGGCTCCTGGAGCACACCCAAGCAGCTGGGTGGGACAGGTCAGTGTCCCACACACAAGGCAGGAGCCAGCAGAGCATTCCCGAGCCAGGCCTTCAATGGAGGGGCAAGAAAACCCCTGGGGAAAGCTGCTAACACTCTGCAGCCCATTTGCGTAAATCTAGTACATTTTCGCCTCCCCTGAGAGCCACAGTACTTGGCGGCCTCAGCCTTTTAATCTGATGCTTGCATTTAAGCATTCTCCTAATTAAACAATCCATTGCAAAGCTGCTGCTGTGGTGCCTCCCTCTCCCTCGCAGCCCCCTCGCCAGAGCAGGGCAGCACCACGGAGTGACACCAGCAGCCTGCCAGCGCTGACAGCTTTGGGACTAAGGTGGCATCAGCCCCGGCGAGCACCAAACCCCCAGCTTGGGGATTATGTTACACTTCGACTTGTCATCCATCAAAATCCAGAAACCAATCTCACCCAGTGGAAGAAAAAAAATCAATAGCTTTCTCTTTCAGCATCAAGGGATGCATTTTTTTCTCCTCTCTCAGGGTCTTAATCAAGGGACATGATCCCAGATAACGTAACAGCGATAGTTTTGCAGTAGCTAAGGACATCTGGCACATCACAGTAGGTTTTAGCCATGGGCCACTTTTCTGGGTCAAAATTCATTCCTGCTAAGAGGCTGAGGTTCAATCAAAGCATTAGATGGACCATTGCTGGCCAAGCCATGCAGGGTACTACCAGAAGGACAACACCATGTACCCCAGAAGCTGGAGATAGCACCAGTGAAAAATGTGGTTCCCACTGAACGGTACCCCAGCAGCATCCCCCTGCCAGCAAGTCACCTCGCCTTGCACAAACGTAGCCACATATCTGCAACATCTGTGAGATGAGGTGCAGGAGCACTACAGCACCCAGGAGTGTCAGAAGGGGAGGCTGAAGACGCAGAGCATTTCTTGGCAGGAAGAAAGTGCTCCTAACCTATCACCGAACACCCTGCTGAGGCTAATTGCTGCATTAGACATCTGAACAACACTAATCACCACATTAAACAACTACAATTAATGCTGCACTGACAAGCCAAGCGTTGTCACACTGCACCCAATGCCTCCATCATCAGTGCTCTGCCCAACCACCCCTACACCAGGTCAGTCACCAGCTCTGAATCTGGTCCCACCACCTCTGGATGTTCCTATCAACCAAACCCACCGTGGGGCCATTTCCCCAACCGTCCATCAACAGAGCAGTAGTCTGCAGCATCAGTGATCTGAATCCTTCTTTCGGCATGTCCCTTGCAGAACACACCTGCAACCAGCCAGAGGTGTTGCTGAATAGCATTTTACTTTTAAAACCTGTTGCATTTTGCTCCCCTCTTCCAGAGCAGACAGGGGATTCTCTTGGGAAGGGGAAGGTGTTTTAGCACTGAGGTAGTTTCTGAGCTCCTGGAAGAAGCACAGTGACAAGGGACAGCGAGGGATGTGGCAGCACTTACAGTCCTGACACTACATGCAGAGCCAGATCCTGCTCCAAAAACCATGTAGTGCCGAAGGCAGCTCACCGACAGCCCCATAACTCTTGTGGGACCAGCTGAGCCTCCCACCAGCCAGGAGACGCCAGGGAGAGCTGGGCTGTTTTCAGAGCCTTTGGCTAGGCAATGAATTTCATTTCATTTATTTACAAAAACAGTATTTTTGTGGTGAGGCCAAGTTAAAAGCATAAATAAAACATTTTATGTCACACTGGATTTTCACACAAGGAATCAATATGGTTTTGATTTAGTAATAATGAGAAGAGAGCCTTCTTTATTACCTGTTAGAAAGGCAACAAAAAGCACCAAAGTGTCTCACCCTCAACACTTCCAAGCAGCCCCTTCACACCAGTGGTGCCTCAGTGCAGGGAGCAGCCTGCGCTACCCTGGGAGAACACCCCAAACTACACAGGCGGACACACAGCTCTCCCTTGTGCTTTTTTTTCCCCCCCATTCCATTGTTGGTTTGGGATCTCTAGCCCTTTCCCACCACAGTTTCCATGTGCTCAGACTGCTGGGTTTTGCATTAAAAGCAGCACCTATGTCTGAAGCATCTTCGCTCCACACACAGGAGACGCAGCCAGGGATGCTGGGGGACATCCCAGGCACCCCAAGTCCCACAGCCCGGGCATGCTGCCCCCTCCCTGCACAGCATCTGCAAAACCCCACATCCAAGACTGAAAACTGTGCTACCAACTAGCCAGGGGCCAGGGACACAGGACAGCCAGACCACAGAGCTGCTAACTTCTGCCTTTTTGTTCCCCCAAACAATCACCCTGAGTTGACCAATGCTGAACCCAACAGAAATAATAAGACAGTAGCTTTCCAGGAACAGATTATGGGGACCATAGAGTGCTGTGAGGACAAGGGGTCACCGAACCCTCTCCACTCAAGTGCTGCAGTTGCTGGATGGAGGCAGGAAGGGGAGAGAAGTGTCTGCACTGGAGGAGGTCTCGCGACTGATTAGACCTGAAACACAGCTCTGCCTCGCTGTGGCCCTGGCAGACGTCACCCAGCGTGGTCTGGGCGCAGGGGAGCACAGGTCGAGGCAGGCACCGTCTCATTAACACAGAACAAGTCTGGGACCTGCTGCATCCTCCTCCCCAGGTGGCAGCTGTTGGTTCCCCCTGGATGCTTGTCACTGGGATGGGAAAACATGGAAGCACGCACTTGTTTGCTAATTTGCTTATACATCTGTTTCCAGGTGATGATCATGAGGGTTGTCGCAAGCCTGGAACTGCGCTGAGACCCCACTCGGTGCTCTCTCCTCTGCAGTCAAGGGAGCAGGAGCCCACGGGAGAAGAAAACCCCCCAGATCTCTCCACGACACCCAGAGATTTGCAAGTCAAGTCTGCTCACGTAGTCATCATCAGGTAAACGGGACTTCCAGTTAATTAGCTTCTAATGTTATTAATTACACGTCTTGCAAGCGTTTTACATCAGATGCGCAATGTTTAATTTCATCTAAAAGAACCCAGAGCACTCAACTTCCATTATTAATCGGGAGGGCTGTTTTTAATGCCTGTCTCATTTTCACAGCGCTATACTAGTACTTACATGGCAAAAGCTCTGCTACATCCCATCATCTGGCACTCAGTTATCATCGAGAAGCACAAGAAGCACATGCTGTTGCTTAATTAAGTCCCTGTAGCACAGCAATCTATGGGGGGGTTGTTTTGTTTCTTGTTCAGAAAAAGACCCCCGGGGTGCTCGGCACGGTTCCTGCGGTGCCCTGAGCCCCTCTGCAGCGCACAACCCTCGGAACTCACCAGGCGGCTTCTTTATTTTCCTTAGATGTTTGGACTGAGGTTTGCACTCGCTGCCTGTCCATGAATCGCCTGCTTCACACTTTATTTTGGGAGGCTGAATATTGCACTTGGAGCGCGTTTAACAAAATGCTTATGCTCCCCTTTGTCATGGAGCTGCATGCTGCTTCCTTCATCGATCGCTCACCCCGAGCCTGAATGGAGGCAGGGAAGAGAGGAAGGGTGTGAGATAACAACACATTTTAGCGCTGTCTGTAAAATAAAAGGGTCCATCTCTCCATGGGTGCGTTTGCACAGAGAAAATGCCCAGCCTGGTTTGCACATAGCGATAATGACCACAGCCATGAATGCTCTGTGTCACAGGCACCGCGCTCAGTGTGTGGGCAGCCTGTGCCGATGAAGGAGGAGCTGTGTTCCTTGCAGAGAGTGGTTTCGTGGGCCGAAGGAGCCGTCACCAAGCCCACATTGCAAGCTGGCAGAGCCGAGCATTCCACCCTTCACTCAGGGTGGACCAGCAACACCCGGGGGGTCCCAGCCCTCGCAGCGCTGCGCCCGCACTCCCCCAAACCAAAAGCACCCAGCATTCCCCTGTGCTGGATGCTAACTCTAGGCCAGCTGGGTGTTTTCTTCACTGTCTTGCATAGTAAACCCCCACGATACTCCAGCCAAGGGCTCTCAGCTGCTTAGAACAGCTCTACAACTGGGTGAAGTAGGAGAGAGTATTGGCACAACTCCGATGAGGAGGTGCTGTACAAAGTATGTTTCTATGGCAACACTGTATTACAAAGCTATTTGGATGTTCATTAGGGTTTTCTAATTCTCCTAACCCTGCTCAATCAATAATTCCCATGTATTCCAAGATCATCGTGTGATCTGTGTGACCCTCTGCAAACTGTGGGGCAGAACCTTGCTTTGAATGAGCTCTGCTTGCCTGCCCCGCCAGGGAGGAGACCTTTGCTCCAGGTGGGCCAGGGCCGTGGTGTCTGCACATGGAAGTACGAGATCACGCTCTGTATCTTGCTTAAGGGCGTCAGGAGAGTAATGGCATTCTGCAATGCTCTGTGAAACTTTCATTGTGGCATGCAGACCAATTTAAGCCTTAAAATAGACTGAGAACAAAAGGCTAAGATCATTAGCTGGGGAAAAAAAAAAAAAAAAAGAAAAAAAACCCCCGACCAGACAGTAAAAAGTTTCACAAGCATAAATCAAGAGAACAGAAGAAAAACATTCGCCAAATCAACACCACCACATTTAGACAATTACCAGATGACAGATCACAGCCATCTGCTAAAACACGGGTCCCACAAAGCAAGAGGGCAAACACAGCACTGCTTATGCAAGAAAAGTCTTTGTTTCAAGAAAAGCCTTTGTTTCAAGAAAAATGCATGTACTGTTACCAAAATACTGCCCCTTACACTTGTCATTCCCAGAAGTACAATCTCCTGAATCTCCTTATGAACCCTGAAGTACAATCTCCTGAGTCTCCTTATGAATCCCAGACCTCCCTGAGGAGCAGGAGGTCCTGCCCCATCACAAGTGAGAAAGGAAAAGGGGCTGCACACACCGAATTCACCAAAAGAGCAACTAAAAATGAAGTCCGCACTTTCTGGGGCACAGATTCCCTTCTCCAACATCCCTTCTACCACGTTTTCCCCTTGCAAAGAGATCAGACTGCAAGAATAGCCTCAGGGTTCATTCACAGGCATCCTGCTTAGCCCTCAGCACCTTGGGTAATGGCAGCAACAAGGTCAGCTAGGAACAACCGCAGCCCTGAAATTGCCACCTGCTTTTATAAAATAGTAAGGAAAAAAAGATATATATATATATATCTATATCTATCTATCTATCTATATATATATATAAATTTTAGCCATTACAGCATGTAAGGTTATGGTGGAACTCAATGGTGCAGGCAGAGGGAAGGCGGGGATGCCAGCAGGTCCAGGAGGAGGATCTGCCACCTGCAGGCATCATCAGGATCTCTGGGCTCGTCACAAAATCCAATATTCTTTGAAACAAAGAATGTGGTTTCAGACCTTGCATGTAACTTATCCTCCTCAGTCTATGTTATGGTCTAATCTGCACTTTCCTCTGTAGCACTGTGGATCTGATCCCATTTAGCAATTCTTCTGTTTACTGCTGGGAGAACACAGGGACTGTCCCATTTACACCTTGAAAATGGATATAAATAACGGAAAGATTCAGATACTAAACGATACACTACTTTAGAAAAAACCACAATGTTATGCTGAAAGCTCCACAGACAGGAATCAAGACCACTTTGCTGGTTTATTTGGGGTATACAAGGCTTCATTCCCAGTGCTCGCTGTCTGCAATAAGACCCATGGCCATATCAGCAGCACCATCTGTGACTCCATCTGAGCTTATAAGCCAAGCAATGCTGGGCACGGTGCTTTCGGCTAGAGAAGCTATTCTCTGCTTCTCCCGCCATCCAATGCCAACGACAACAAATTGTGGCTGTATATTACATCCCAGAAATGGCCCTGCTGCAGTAGCAGAGGTTACTTAAAAGTTAAATCTAACATAACATGCACCTAAATATGCATGCATCCCAAAATAAAAGTTAATGTGGCACTTCATGCTTGAACATTACTGAGTCTAGATGTCCATTACCAATTTAACACACTAGTTTAAGAACAGCTGTAAAAATTACAAACTGTCCAATGCTAATAATCCTGCAAAAAGTGAAAAATTTATGGTGTGCTACAAGTACATTTCCAAAGTTAGAGGAATCACGGTGTAAACGGAGAGCTCACGAGATGCCACAGAAATGTGTCACCACAGGAACACTTCTGCTGGAGCAGAGAATGATGGAAAGATGTTTGCTTATTTTTAGCCTCTAGAGGTCACAGCCTCACAGTTAAATCCCTGAAGTCAGACAACCAGTCTCCATTTTTGCTCCAATACATCATTTATAAGACACTGCAATCTTTTAAACAGCCCAATTTAAGGTCTCAATTTTGGGAACATGAAAAGAAACTTTGTCTGGCCTTTACAGCTCTATATAACCCCTGGGCTGGGCACAGGATGGGTGTTTGCAGTAACGCTTCAGCTTCTGCAAGTTGCGCGGGTCCCATTCGTGACCCGTGGTGCTGAGACGACAGAAGTGGGTAGAACTGCCGAAGCATGAAATTGGTTTAAAACGATGAAGTGAAGATCTGTTTTTCTTTGAGATCAAATCACATCTGAGAACACCGGCAGCAGTCTACTTAATTCCCCTGAAATCTGATCCATACCGTTGTTTTTTCATCCCCTTATTTCCTCTTTGGAAGCCAACACCGACCTACACTATACTATTACCTGCGAGTTTTTCACTTGACCAAATGTCATCAGGCAGGTTGGCAATAAGTTCTTGAAATGGACAGTAAGAAATACCTCCCTCCCAGTTTCTCCAGATGGCGAGAGATGAAGCACAGTGACCTACGCTGTGCCGCCCCAGAGACACTTCCAAAGCCGCTCCAACACAGGATCAGCCAGCTGCAGTGGAGCTGGGCAAGCAGAGCGAAGCTTCTGGCAGTGACAGACACCTCAACCCAACCACGCTTGACCACTTGTTTGGCTCAAACGTGGCAACCACTCGGAGCCACTTTAACATTGCATGAAATGGCCAAAGGCTGCATGTCCTCCTGGGGAGCGAGGAAGAAGAGGAGGATGCTCAGATGATGATGGATGGTGGACTCCGCTGGCGCCAGATGCTTTACTCAGACACTTGAGTGCCAGACCCATGGTGCCACCCCAGCTAGACTTTGCATCATCAGACTGTGCAGCATAAAAGCATGCTTCAAGATCTTGAAAAAGGGCCTCCTTCCAGAGACAAACAAGCCCTGTCTTTTCACACTGTCCCTTGTTTATAAATAGTTCAAAGTCATTAATAACTTAAAGGCGGGTGATGCTTGGTGCGGTTCCATTACTGCAGCGTTTAGTGTATAACCACCCGCCACCATGTGTTACCTTGTAACTGAACAACAGGCACCCCCATGGGGAGAAAAACCTGCACTTCCAAGCAAGCAAACTGGAAGCAAACTGGAAGCAAGCAAAGCAAGCAAACCACAAGTTTTAATACAAAAGCACTGCTGCAGGTTCTCTTCCTGGGCACAGAAAAGCTGTGTCAGGAAAGCAGAAGCCCACATCAAACCCGAATGTACAAAATGAGGTTCCTATTTCGAAAATAATGCCAGTCAGGCAGTCAACCTATTCCTCTCCTTCCCTTTTGCCTCAGTGACTGACAGCACCTATTGAAAGCCATTGATAGAAAAGTCAGACTTCAAGTAACATTAAAGGACCTGTCCAAGCATTTGTACCTACATCCTGCTATGTCCAGATTTCTCTGGGCCCTGAACAAATGTTAAGAAACTCAGGTCACAGAAGAGCACAGCAGCAGCACCTGCATAAACTTCAACAAGTCATCTTCATTTAAAAGCTACCTTTCCTTAAACTGTTTCCTCCATCCTCATTCTGGCAGTAGTCAGAGCTCATTCAGGCCAGAAAACCCTAAAGAATCCAGACAACTCCAATGCTTGGGAAGCCAAGAAAGCATCATGGAGGAATAAAAGACAGCCCCTTCCACCCCCTCCAAACATTACATTTTATTCTTTGGCCATTAAAAAACAAACAAACAAAAAAACAACCAACAAAAAAACCCGTAATACCAAACACACAGGCATCTGCCAAGCACTTCTGCTTCACTGCTGGGAATGAGGACCCTCCCAGGAGTCACCCAAACCAACACCCACCACCGGGCACCTTCCACAAACCCTGGCTCTACCACCAGCAACCATCTTCCCCCGGAAAACTTGATCTGGAGCAAGAAGGTATATTACTTGCAACTAGCTGATAACCATGCTCTTGCCATAATGTGACCAACAAGCTAAAAATCAACAAAAATCACAGCCTAGCCCAGCCTGTGTCACCCCACAGGAACCACAGAGGCAACGGCTTCAGTTGGAAAAGCTATTAATACCAGAAGACAGATCCTGGATCCTTCAAGGCAGTTGAATTTGAAGCCTGGCAAAGCACAAATGGCATCCCCTTAACAACATACCTGCACTTCACTGCTTTAATGAAAGGTGTGTAAATGTAGGCAAAGCAAAGCTGACAGGTTTGTCTCCAGTTGCGACAGACCGTATCTCCAAAATTTGGCTCAGCATTTCTAAATGCAGACAAAGGAGTATTTCCTGCTGAAATCAGCTGCAGTTCTGTATATGATTTGATTAGGTGTTCGCTTCGACTGCTCCAAAAGTACGTATTCCCACGTTGAAGGGGGACGCTGCTCCTCCAGGGTCACACAGCCTGGGGCCGTGTCTTCTGCTGCTCATTTGCATTACTACAAGGCTCTGAGAAGGAGCTGGAAGAGGCATATGTATCACCACCACTACCAATCGCCTCTTTTTTTCCCAGCTCCCAAATAATTTCTCACTTTCAAACAAGAAAATACTCTGTCTGCACCTGTTAGCTAAGCTGACAAAGATAATTAAAGAAATTTGATCTCTGGTACAAAAGGAATAGAATATATCCCACCTCCATCATCTCAGCATGGAGATGCCAAACAGTGTTGGTCGCAGTATCCTCCCCAAAGAACATCACTCTGAAATACAACCTTTAACAACTCCCCTTTGCACCTGGTGGTCCAGCCAGCTTTTCAGCTAGCTTGCAGTCCAGCCACCCAGTCTGCATCTCCCCAGTTCGGCCACAAGGACCCTAGAGAAGACTACAGTCCAGCTGGTACCGAGGTGGTCCAAATCCCCACCATGAGCCCAGGCTGCAACTAACAGCCTTCCTGGTATTAGAGCAAACTTCATTCGCCTCCTTCCCTTCAGTCCCTGCCTGATGCTGCCATCCCCTTGTTAGCCCAACCTCGGATCCTGACCCATCAGCTCTCAGCAAACATTTATAAAACCATAAATGCCAGCAGAACCCATAGCAGAAACTGAAAATAACAGACTTGCATCTGCACACGACATTCATATTTATACAGTTGAAGCTGGCCTAGAAGTACACCCATCTATTTTCGCCCTGAATCACTGTTTAATTAAAAAGTAGTATCCCCATCTCAGTACCATATAAAGGGTACAGTAAAGCCACACAGTGTTGGCTTAAATCAGTTTGAAAGACTGCATTCAGCTCAAGCCTGTCAAGGTCTAACTGAACTGGGCTGGGGGTTGTTTCTTTGGGGGTTGGTGGTAGGTTTTTTGTTGATGTTTTTAAGAAAATATATATTAAAACCTCTATTCATAGCCACATGTAGAAAATACCAATAGCTATGAGGTATTTTCTTAAAAACCAAAAACAAACAAACGTACCTTGATACAAATAGCCTTTAAAAATGTGAATCATCTGCCCGGTATCATTTTGAGCCTGACCGCTGTTATTTTTGAACACTCAGGTAAATCAGTGTTCATACTTAGGAAGGTGAAATCTGGAAGAACCAAATCAGTACAGACTTTTCTGAACACTGTAACTGCAGATTCATCAAATTGTGCTTCAAAATCAAAACGTCGCTGCTAAAAATTTCTCAATTGTACGCCTCTGTGCATTTGGAAAGACAATGCTATTGTTAGGAAAATGCACTAATTAGGATTCCTGTGCTACTTTCAGGCTGAGTTTCTCTTCAAAATCTGCCTCTAGCAAATGCTGAATCCATTGCTTTTGTTTAACTAAAACAAGCTTATCTTTTTTTTTTTTTCCTTTGGTATATTTTCCAGCTCAGATTTGAGTAAGAATTTCAGTTTAGAAACGAAAGAGCTCTTGCCAAGAATACAATCCTGTAACATTGCAATTTGACGGCTTGTTTTACTATTTTTTCCCCGACTTGGATGTTTATTTGCAAATGATTAACCACACTATATACACACACAACGCAAGTTAGTGGTTTTCACCTATTCTTTGTCTGCAAGGGCTTAGCTACCATGAGCCAACCTGCATATTTAATGTATTTTAAACCAGTTGTATTTGCTGCATTATTGCTGCAGAGTTTTGGATGACATCCAGGCGTACTAAGTTTAGCCTACCAAACTGGCTCTTTTAAAATAATTTCCTTGTTAAGAAGCTGACTGCAGAGCCTCCGGCCGCTGCTTGGCACCACAAAGCAATAGGGTGGGTGCTGCCAGTGCTGGGAGGAGGCAGCAACCCCCTGGCCCTGGTGACATTTCCCACATGGGTGCTGGGGACACCCCGGCGAGGGCATCCCCCGGAAAAAGCCCTGCTGCCCGCTCCCTGTCCCTGCTGTTCGATGGAGTAGTCAGCCTGGATCACACTGATGCGACTGCGACACAGTGATTTACTGCTGGGCAACCCAAGTGAACCAAAATCTGCCTCCCCTGAGGCTGGAAAGCCATTTTAGTACCATAATGAATAGCAAAGGGGAGGAAAACCTTCCTGCAAGTGCTGTCAGCTCAGGTGACCCCCCACAAGAAGCCCCTGAGGTTGGGATGTTGGGGACCATCCCTCTGGAGCATCCGTGGGGCTTAGGGCCAGTAAAGAGGGTGCAGGTCAGTGCAGGGCCCCCCGACAGCTCCAACAGACCCTCGCTTTCTGAAAAGCCATTAGCCTGTCCTATCCAAAGGATGAGTGTGAGTGGACCTGGCACTTGCCTTTGGTAGATTTATTTATAGATGTCCATATACTGCACACAGATGCTGACAGATGCATGCCCACACCATACAGGTACCATAGGCTTTTCACCAAAATTAAACTGGATACAAAGGAACGAATAATTCAGATCCACACTGTCTTATAAGCTAAGAAAAATACAGGTTTTCTGTAATTAATTAGTCAGTTCTACCTTTATTATTGTTTCTTTTAAGGCTTCCAATTTAAATCAGTGATACTGCAAAATTGTCCCACTTCCACCCTTTCTCAGACGTGATTCTGGCAGAAACGGAAAAGCTTTCAAGATTTTTCAAAGGCTCATGCTTAGGATCCTACCTTGGTAGTTTGGTACCATCCCAGCAAAGCCGTAACCCCACTCCAGATGAGACGGTCTCCAGGCCTTAGAATATTACACTAAATTCTTTGCCCTCAGATAAAACACATCACAGTTGCTTTCCCAGACTCTGCGTAGAAGTCGGTTTCTTTCACTGACTTAAAACCAGCTTTTATGAAAACATTTATAACTACATTTAACTTTTACAGAGATCATCCTCTATGAAGAAATCCGAACATTACACTAATCCCAATTAGATTTGAGAGCAAGAATAATCTATCTCTTTATAATTATTATGAGAATGTATTCAATTTGCTATTTTCATCTAACAGCAATTACAACTGTTTACCAGTTTTAAAGCAGATCCCTTAGGAAGCCATGAGTCATACTGTTTATTTGGTATTCTCTTCTGAAAATAAAGGGATCAGTTCACAAACCCTTAAACAGAAATGATAAGAAAGAGAAAAAAATAAAATGAAGTGGTACATCAGAAAGAGATAAAAAACCTAAGATCTTCCACAGGCTGAATAGTTTTACAAAGCACCCATTGTAAAAACCCATCTCTACGACAAATGCTGACTGCAAATAAGACTGTTCAAGGCAGTGCTTTGAAGCCAATTGGAAAAAATTACCAGCCTGGTGGTACTACAAAAAAAATCTACCTTCAAGGAGACTTAAGCTAAGTTTTAGAAGAGGAAGGATTCTAGCAAAGAGAGATGAGACAGCCATGAACAGACCGTTAATGAAGATACCGTATCTCCTGGGCTATAAAACAAGCCTGTCTGCTCCTATCTGGGGATGATGATTGAGCTCACGCAGCAGAGGAATCCCCTCCTGCTTTGGACACCCTGGGGCACGGCAGGTTGATGCGATGCTTTACCTCCAGGATGTCTCCTGCTCTCCTTGCAGCCTCTCTGACAGCAAAATTTTTGACAATGTCCTTAATACCAGAAACGTACATGGCCCTTCTCCTTTGTAGTTTAAATCTACAGACATGAAAACATTACAGAACCTGAGTAAGATAAATATATATTATCACCAATTATCACTGTGGAAAGAAAGGGCCCTTAGAAGTTGTACGTCTCGAGGAACGACACGGGAGTCATCTCTAACCACCCACCATTTACACAAGCAAATAAGGGAACCAATATTTAAGGGATCAGCAGTGGATGGCAGCCCCTGAAACAGCTCCATGCAGAACTCTGCACACATAAAACAGGCCAAAATCAAAGTCCATCTATATGCATTGGCTAATCTAAAACTAACGGGAAGCAAATTCCATCTTAATCCAATTATTTGTGCTAAATTAAAATCCTTCACTAATCCTTCATCAATGCCTGGTTATTTCACACAGCAGAGAAGCTGGCAGTTTCTGTAAGCGATGGGGAGCTGCACAGGGTAAGGCGTGCATGGAACTTGCTGCGTACCACACACAAAAGCCTGCAAACAAGCGAGGAACCCCTGGCTCCATCCCAGCTCTGGGGCTGGACCCAGCAGCAGTGAGCAGGACCCCACCGTGGAGCAGCCGTCCTCTCCTCTGCAGCCTGCACGGCTGGACACACCGGGGCAGAGCAAGGAAAGGGGAAACCATGCCATCCTTTGGGCTTCCATATGCTAGTTGGAGACGCGTGGTCGGTGCCGCATGCACAGGGCATGAGTGCCTTAAATAAATAACTGTCGCTGCATCGTAAGATAACAACAGCTGACAAATGAAATCTCTGTTCTTGTCTCTCCCTAAGATAAACCTGATGCAAATAGCTCCAACAAGAACCGTATGTCCAGACCAGGATCTGAAAGCCCATCCTCGGGGGTCCCTCTCCCCTTCCTCAGGCCATCTGTCCCCCTCTCTTCCCACCCCTCTGTGCATCCAGCTGGGCACAACCTGGCAGGGGAGCAGGAGCACCTCCATAACCACTGCCCATAGCGCACTTGCTGTCCAGACACACAGACGTCAGTCTCCACGCTGCCATCTCCACAGGCTCCACAAGACTCCCATTCACACCAGCACACCCAACAACAGCCACCGCCCACGTCTTTTCCAAAGCACCAAAATAAACTCATTAATTAGAACATTTGACAGCATCTTCCCTACAGAGGAGGGAGACATGCAGAGAGTTCTTCTGAAAGCAGCATTATTCGGTGCTCAAGTTGCTATTTATTTGTAAGATGATGAAAAAGAAAAGGAGACATCCATGTACAACAGCCCTCTTGAGCAAAGCGTAAGTTTATTCCAAATGGGTACAACAGCAGGGCCAAGCCAAAAGATGCTTCTCAAGCTATGTTGATGCAGAAAACCCGACTTTCTGTGGCTCCAGGACCCGGCAGATTCCCAAGCAGAGTTTCTTGCTGGGTTGCAGAAACCTCATGGTCCACAAGCGCTTCTCTCACTCCCCCACACCGATGAATGACCAAGGCCAGCACGACGAAAACCATGGAACACCTTTAGAAAGCCCAGGAGCCAAAAGCATTTTTGCTGGAATAAGGCAAAGATCTAGTTTTCCTAAACTCCATCTTTCTAAAAGGACAGAAAAAAAAAAAATCCTTAAGCCACTAGTAAAAATTAATGTTCAAATACAGTTATATTTACTATGCACATCCAAAATAGGGCTCAGCAAGGACATGACCTTTAACGCTCTGAGTTAGACCTAGGGTGGATTTAGTGTCAAGTAATTACAGCAGAAACCCACCTCAGGTGGATTTTTATCCAAAGAAAGGTTTCAAAATATAACCGAACAAGTGCTGCTGTTAACTACAAGCCCTATAAAATAACTGAAGAGGTTGTTCAGATCACCACAGGTGTGTTCAGAGTTAAGAAATAGTCTTTCAGTTAATAAACAAACCAACAGTCAAATCAGCCTGCAGTAAAATGGTTATTAATTAAAAGGGGGGGTGGGTGGAAATCCTTATCTTCTGGCTGTCAGTACAGGGACGTTTTGAAACATCATGGGGTAAAACCCGAAAGTTAAAATGAGATCCCCAAAAACCAGCAAGGAGAAGCATTAGAAGAAATGTATGCATTCATTCCTCTCTGAAAACATGCTTTTTGCTGGTTCATGGACATCAGAAGTCAAGGCATCAGCTCCTACAGCTCATGTCTCCCCTCCACACATTGCAGGGCAGAAATCAAATATTTGGAACATTCATAATTCAAGCTCCTCAAAGTTCAAAATTAAATTAACTTTTTTTAATAAGCTACACATCATGCACTTCTTCTAAAGGGTTTCTTTTTTGAAAGGTTTAATAAACCTTAAATAAATAAATAAAACATTGTACAACAAGAAGTCATGAAGTTCAAATAAGATAACCTTGAATTTAGTTTCCTGCACATGGTAATGAAGCTCCAGAGTATTGGAAATTCCTGCTGCTGCGGAGAAAAATAAATTGGGAGATGCAGTGAGTGCTATCCCTTAGTACAAATGAACATAAACAAGACGCAGGAATGCAAAGCCAGCATGTGTGGCCAGCTATAATTTTCTGTGATTAGAGACTAAAACGAAATGTAAAACAACATCCCAGAGTGTCAAATTAGTGAAAAAAAGTCATGAACAAGATAAAAGGAGGATTTTTTTTTAAAAAAGTCTTACAACTCCCTATAAAAATGATGAAAATCAAACGCAGATTCATCTTGGTATTCAAATGAGTTTTCTGCTTAGCTTCCCCTTGCACCCACGGTTCACTGACGTAGGAGGCGGCTTGGCGGGGTTTGCGAGGTGCCGGCAGAGCCCCCGGCAGCCCCTGCTGCCCCCGGGATGGGGTGTCCGGCTCAGAGCACCCTCGGTGGGGGCTGCCCCCCCGCACTTGCCCTCAGCAGCGCCCAAAACAAGGCGACAATACACACCAAAGGTTTTTCAGACAGGAAACGTTGCAAGATGAGCACTCAGCCAAGAGCAATGAACTACAAAATATTGGAAGTGCATAAGGGGAGACCTCCAGGAAAAACGTTTTGGGGCTAAAGAGTGTTCTTTCGTCCAAAGCCAGGTAGCCCAGCAATGCTCTGGCTGAGGTCACCAGGAGCAATGCCACACTTAGAGGTGGGTGACATAGCACCTGGCCTGCACGTGCAACTTTGTGTTTTCTGAGAAGAACAAGCCATGTCCAAGGCCAGAAGCATCTGAGGGGTTCAGAAGATGAACTAGACCTACCCACGAGGAGTGACCAGTCCAAAAGGAACCATCTTCTAGAAACACAGGGGTCAACACAACCTCCTCAAACTCCGGTAGCCGCAGCACACAGATACGTGTACATGCTATACGTGCAAATCCTTATTCTACTCATCCCCTCTGCAATCACAAACTTGCACAGCAATGCAACAACCCCAGCCAAGGTGCAGTGTTGTAGCAGGGCAAGAGGCAGTATGTGGGAAAAATGCATGCCCGGGAAACACAAGACATATCACTGGCTTGTCATCTGTACGATGCCACAACCAAAAAATAACCTGGCATGCGCTTTTACTTCACCTGAAGAGAAGCCTGACACCCAGGAAGCCTGGGAGGTTCAGGAAAAGAGCAGTTCTCTCGTTTCCCTTAAGAACCACCAGGTTCTTAACCTCATTCCGCCCCAGAGTGCTTTAGCAAGGCTGGGACACCAGCCTGGAAACATCCTCACATACTGAGCTATCTCGCAGGCAGCTGCACAGCTTCATCCCAGCTCCTAACACTAAGCAAGCACTATCCTGGAAATAATCAGGGTTTGTCTTCCCCAGGAGGCTGCAAACAACCTTTGCTCTAATGAACATTTTGACCTCCTCAGTTCCTAGCCAAAATGTATTTCTGGTCAGCTCATCCCTACAGCAACACACTGCCCATATGCATTCAGCTTTGGAGCCTTGCTGGCAGATAAAGATGCATCTGCTTCCCTGCAGATAAACAACTCTGCTGAGGAGGCTCCAGACAACACCTTAATCCTTCTAAAGTCAGTTGTAATTTGAGATCATTAAACAAGTTTAAATTTAACAAACTCCATGCAGAAAGCTGGTGTAGGGGGTTCCTACGGACTGTCACATCTGTCAACACGTCCATGCATCAGGCTGCTTCCCAACACAGCTCTTCAATATCCCAGGATGCAGAGAAAGCAGTCACTGAGCTCTGGAGTCAGAGTCAAGGAGAGGTGGTATGAAGAGATTGTGCTCGCCCTCCTTCTTCCCTTCCACCCCAAGACCCCCTTCTGTAGGACAAGTGGTAGGGTATCAAAGCAGCAGGACCTTACGCCACTGATTTCTGACACTTCAGCAAAGTATCTGCCTGTGAGCCCCTGGTGGAGGGTTTAAGTGGAAGATATGAGTACGGAGATGAAAACTCACTGTTTGTCAGGATAAAAGTCAAACAAAGGAATGGAGGCCTCATTTTGAAAAGAGGCTCCAAGGCCAGAAACCCGTGCACCTCTCCTATATTGATGCCCATCCCTACAACAGCTTGTCCTCCCGTGCCCATTCCCTAGCGGCACCATAAAGCTACAAAGGCTTTTGCACATGCCCACCTATACCCAGCCCCAGTAACTCCATAGCTGCATTTTTAGTCCATAGCTCTTCATGCACCAAGGATGGCTTAACTAAACATGAAGCAGCTCCTCATTTACATTGGTTGAACTGGTATCAGAGCAGAGATTTCAGAGCACAGAGCTGAAAAAGTGTCTGAAGCCTCAAAGACAAGACTCCATCTCTCTTCGTCCCTTTCATCTTTACTTCTGGCTGCCAAGGTAACTTTTGTTGGTTTATAACCGTCAAGAGGGCAAGAGCATGCAGTGGATGAGAAATCTAGACTCTAAAAATGAGTCTAGAACTGAGATCACCCATGGAGCAAAGCTTCTCATGAAAGGCAGAAGCAGCCTCCAGCAGAAAAGCGGAGAAGATAGTGCTGAAGGATCTCAGGAGGCTATTTGACTTGCTGACCTGTTGATGCTTAAGCCTAAGGCAATGCTTAGCCTTTGCCATCCAAGTGTACCTTTCAGCTGCTAACACTTTCAAGTTTTAGTTGATGGTCTCTCCTTGTTTCTTAACCTTTCACACAGTAGCAATATCAATAATTACAGATTTTTCTTATAAGACAGTCAGCTCCAGTACACTTGAAGCGGAATCAAAGCAGGAGGTTACAAAAGTCTGGCTCTGTCATCAACCTGGCCCAAGCCACAGCAAATTTCTGAACTTACTTTACTGCTGCCACAAGACTTTGATTTGAGATTTTCCAGGAGAGATCTACTGAAACTTCAGACAAAGCACACTGTGCAAGAGCTCCACACCATGCTCTTGAACCTGGCACCAGCATCCTCAACAAATTATTTTGTGGATGGACACCACAGGGACAGATCAAGCTTTGAAGAGACCCCACCACAGCTGCAGAGCATTGCTGAAACACCACAAATGCACCTCTTGTTAACCCTGGGTTTAACCAGGAGCTGCAGATCACAGTTTGCCTCTCTTGAAACAGGATTCAGGAAGAACATGGCTGGTTTCAGCAGCAAGAAAGTAAGTCCTCTTTAGCACATAAGGACTGTGATACTTGCTTAGGGCAAAGATCTCCCTAGCCCAGTATCTTAAGGTGAATTTTTCTGGTCTTTGAGCTCATACAACCTTTCAGTACCCACAGCGATGAGGAGTCATCAGGAACCATCTCCCACAGGTTGTTTGAAGTTGATGCCTGCTGGCCCTTCTACTGTGAGAGACAGCAAACAGTCATCCCCTGTTCATTCCCTCCAAGCCACACGTGGCTTTGCAGGTTTTGATCATATCCTCACCCCGTCATCGGTTTTCCAGGCAGCACGAGCTCTCTTTTGTACGCATCTCTAAAGCTCAGCTCTGCTGCGGACAATACAGCGGTCACAGCTGCTCACCGTGGGGTGTCACCTGTGCGGAGAGGGACGGGAGGTTCAGGTGTCAAGAGAAGATTTCTCATTAACAGAAGCTTAAGCTGACAGTGGTTAGACGAAAAAAAAACCAAACACACACCACCTATGAGCAAATCTGTTAATCTTTTCCTCTTTTAGTTGCACAACAGAGGCACAAAGACATGGTTGTATGAGATGCTCAGCAACACTTGGTTGGAGGGGTGGCAGCAGCATGGTTGTAACCTGTCCTTCAGGCTGTTTACTACAAATAAAGGTTTCCCTCCCCTCAGACATGAAATCCAGAGATTACTTTGCACACTGATGCTCTAGGACCAAACCTGAGTCCTTACAAAAGCAAGGATGGTAGGACAGACCAGCATTCTCCTGCTTTGGATGCTGGACTGGGCAGAGGCACCAGCAGGTCTCGCTTTCCTGCAGCATTTGCTGGGACGTCTCCCAGCTTGACCTGCAGCCACCATGCAAAGGTGACCACCACAAACATCCTCGGGGATGAAGGCAACAGGTCTTGAAGGCTTTACATGGAAGAGAAAACGCCAGGCAGAAAAGTAATACTCCAGAGGGCTGCTCATAGTCCATTCCTTTCATTGGAAAATGGAAGACTATTTTTTGCTCAGATAGAAGACAGTGAGTAAATACAGCGTGGTGGGAACAAAAGTTTTCACTAGGTTTTTCCACTAATGACTTGGTCTGTATCATTTCCATCTTTCCACGCCTGCAGGGACGCTGTCGCACCAGAGGGGCAGCCTGCGTGATGGTGCTCGCGCGGTCAGACCGCAGCCGAGCTCTCCGCGTGTTACTCTTTATAAATACAAACTTAATTCGGAACTATACAACTCTGTTTAAAAATCTTGAAAGACTTTCACCAGACAGTATTTTGCTCTTATTTTTTTCTCCAGAAATGTGGAAGTCTTCACAGTGGTTATTCTTTCTCTTTTACTTACAGTAGAAAAGTTTTCCTCAGCCCTCAGGAAATCCCTACACAGAATGGCAAAAATACAGGGAAATGCTTCATGGGCAAAAAAAGCAGCATACTGCTGAAGCATTTCTATATTCTCTTAATCAAGAAAAATTTACGCATTACCAAGCTACGAATGTTAGAGAACTAATTCCACGCACTCTTCTTTCCTCCAAATTAGGCTCTGTTAAGCTTTACAATAGAAGAAAAAAAAGGCATTTTGTATTGTAAATTACTTCCACTGCAGCACCTTGAAGACTCAAGGAGCTGCACTGAAATCCTGCAGCCAGCCAGACTGCAGAAAGGTCTTGAACACAAAAAACCCACGCTTTGCCGTAAGCCTGACTACACCCTCCTCCTTTCAAGCCCAAGCTACATTCCTCGTAATTCCGTGGGACTTTTTAAATGACATTTTGAGCGTAAAAACCCAGCAGCTCATTCCTGGCAGAAGGGCAACGAGGGAAAAGATGTGCGTGCACCAACTTTCTGAATTAATTGGGGTGCGGTGGCAGATGGAGCCATGCAGCATGCGAGGAGAGCCGTGTGTGTGACCAATTAGCTTTTCCCCTTGTCCCCTGGGCACAGATAAATGTTACCCCACTTCCCCGTCAGTAACAGCGGCGTGTTGCAAAACCATCCACGCGGATGCCGAACTGATGGCTCACTTAATAAAATACACTGCTGAGCAGCGGCAAGGATTTCATGGGGTATTTTGACAAGCAAAGGAGATAGGAACCCAGAAAATTATGCTATTCCAGATTTAGTTTCACTGCAACCTATATAAAATGCGTCCCTAGTGACACTGGTTGGTTTTTTTTAAATCATATATAAAGAAACTCTGCATGGAAGAGCTGTGCTCATGGAAAATAGGTTTAAACTCAGGTATAATCCCACCACAAACTACCTAGAAGAGAACAGGCACCAGCCTCTTCTGCAATGGATACCTCTGGATTTACTCTCCTCTTACAGGGTTACAGGGTGAGGTGCTCGCAGAAGGCCAAAACTGAAGACATTTAAGGAGAAGTAACACATTCATTCTGGCACACCCCACCTCTGAAGTCAGACAGGTGTGGAACTTTTCTATGAAAGCCTTGCATATTGAGCAAAATGCCCATTTCTTTCCATGAAAACACCCTAAGATCAACTGATTTGGCACAGCAGGTACCACACATTCATCATCCCAGGAATAAATCTCATTCACAAACGCTTTTCTTCAACCTTAAAGATGCACCCTTGCCACAGGCACCTTCAATGTCAGCATTGTACACTGCCAGCGAAAATCAGTGTTGACATCTACGCTTCGGGTTTAAAAGAAAATGCAATTTACAACTAATGTACTTCCAGATGAAAGAAATCTAGTTATCTTTTATGAAAGCAATTATTTAAGCTATCAGAAATAAAACAAAGCAACATCATGTTTGACAAGTGACATGCCCCAAAACTGATCAAACAGAAAGCAGATAATACTTTTTTTTTTCCCCCACCAGCCTATGTTAAACAGGAGCAAGAAGTGGAGGGGAAAAACCCCCCATTTATTCAGGCATAAATTAAATTGACGTGTTCAGTATCATCTGCATTAGGAGTCCGACACTTTAAGTGACAAAAACTCCAGCTATGAGAGCGCCCTTCCCACTTCCCCAGTGCTCAGAAAGGCGCTTTAATACCAGGATTGCAACAAAATGCTGCGATGTTCGCTATCCGGTAGCTTAGCAACTGGTTTTCTTTCTTAAGGCTTGTCTGAGAAAGAGGGGCAAAGGGGGATAAAACAGCACAGAGGAAGCAAATGTCATGTTTGGTTTCTTTCTGAGCGGCTGATGAGAGTTGCTAAGGACACATGGGAAGGACGTGGTCCTCACGTGGGAGCTCGGGCATCGGCGGGTGGCCGTCCCAACCCAGTGGCTTTGTCACCTCCCCATCCCCAACAGTATCGAGAAATCTCACCGCATCTAGAGCACAGCCAAAGTAGAGCGAATGCATTATTTATTACCAGATGATTGGAGAAAAAACAACCAAAAAAAAAAAAAAAAAGAAAAAGATGCTCAGAGACTACTTCCTCCCAGTAGCTCTCCAGTTCTTTGGCCACATCAAAATTCTCCCTGCTTAATCTCTGCTGCCTGCTTGAGAGGGAAAGAAAAGCCTGACTAACAAAAGCCAGAGCTTGCCCAGGCTCAGCAAGGCTCTGCTTCCTCGGCACGGAGGGCCGGCAGGCTTGCTGCCAGCAACCGCCCCGTCTCACTTCCAAAGATATACATATTATTATCAGAATATTTCACCTGAACAGCCTTAATAAAATACAAGGGGATATTAACTAAGCTGTACAAATCTATAAAAATTCTGCTTTACAAGAGATATTTACCTATGAATCAGCAGTTGGGTTAATTCATTATTCAGTAGGCTTGTTATTTACAGTGTATTACAGCTTTGTAAATTATTTATATGTGCTTGTCTCTGTCTGTGCATGATTTTCCCTTAAGAGATGAGAAATGTTTATTATCTCCCACACAGGGAGGTTGCTTCAGTCAGAGGTAGGATATTAAAGCATCCGATGCTCCACTCCAGCTTTCTTCTCATCTACGTCCTGTTGCGCCGCCGCGTATGGATACAAACAGACGGAGCACGGGGATCCCAGGGAAATCCACCCCAGCATCTGGGAGCCTTCAACTCCAAAACGTGCTTTTTTTTTGCACCATGTAGGCGAGAATCCATTTAGACAGCAGCTACCACAGGGCCACCGCCAGCCGCAGCTCCGGGAGGAAAAGGAAGTTTGAATGTTTCATGTCAAAGTGTGAAAATGCACCGTCAAATCAGATTCCTAACTGGGAACTTTTTAGGTGCTAACGGCAGGTCAGGTTTTAAAATCTGCTGCCTAAATCGGCAAGCATATGAATTTTCTGTAGCAGACGTCAAGAAAACTATTGGAGGGACCTGGTCTCCATCCCTCCAGGTAGAGAATTAGACCGTAGGTATGGAAAAGCCACCACACACATGAGCTCTGCGGCACCGCTGCCCAGAGCCAGCTGTTTCAGGCACCCAGCATGAACCACAGGAACCTTAAAAGCTCTCTTAGATCCAAATAACGTAGTAGATTTTTACAATCATCCTAAAATGGGTTGGCAACCCAGCTCCCACTGGTACCAACTGCAGATGGGTACTGCAGTCCTCACGTAGCTGTGACAAACAGGGCTTGGCACCCACGCCCCTGGAAAAGGGACCCACTCGATCCTATCTTTGCTTCAGTAAATCAGCAGATCATAACATTTAAACACTTTTTTTTTTAAGGCATCTAGCACAATTAAGACTTTTCACCACCAACAAAAAAAATTAAGCCCACATTTCTGTATTTAACTAAATTCCAACCCCCGTGCAAATGCAACTTGGTGCGTGTCCAAGATAAGCAGTTTGTAGTAAACACGAGCCGTGGCATTCGCCATTCCCAACATAAAAATACGTGCAGATGGATGTGTGCTAAGCCACATCATTAGCTTGGAGTGTGCCTGCCTGTTCAGCAAGTGTAACAACAAATTCAGAGCAGGAATGCTAACAAGGATAAACAGCATGTTTTAATACACCTAGCCACTGATAGAATTACTGGAGAAGAGGAGGTTTAGAGGTCACCTCATCGCTCTCTATAACTACCTGAAGGGAAGTTATAGCCAGGTGGGAACTGGTCTCTTCTCCCAGGCAGTTAGCAATAGGACAAGGGGACATGGGCTTAAACTCTGCCAGGGGAAGTTTAGGCTGGATATTAGGAAGAAGTTCTTTACGGAGAGAGTGATCAGGCATTGGAATGGCTGCCTAGGGAGGTGGTGGACTCACCGTCCCTGGAGGTTTTTAAACTGAGATTGGACATGGCTCTTAGTGCCATGATCTAGTAAATGGGCTGAAGTTGGACCAAGGGTTGGACTTGATGATCTCTGAGGTCTTTTCCAACCTAGCCAATTCTGTGTGATTCTGTGTGTGATATAAAAAAAATCAATCTAACTTAGGAAGTTTGAAAAGTCAAAACATCTCTCTTGCTGATTTGAGTAGCAATGAGGGACCTCAAAAACAGAGTCAAGGGGGAAAAAAAGCGGGGGGGTGGATGAGTTTCAGCACGAATAAAGGTACCACAAAGGCACCACCAAAGCAGAAATCAGCCAGGAAGGAGCCGCCAAAGGACTGATGGGCAGAGACACAAAGGGCCGGACCATTCCTGTGACCCCATGGGGCATCTCTAATAGTGGCAGCAGCCAGAAAAATTAAATTTGCTTGACCAAGTCACAGGAGGAGCCGTGACCTGACAGCTCCAGAGAGCCAGAGGAGCCCTTCCAGAGCTGGGCCAGGCTCCGACCAGCTGCCCCTGCGCTGGCGCGTCCCACGGCAGCTTTGCGAGGTCTCGCACCATCGCTGTCTGCAAAGTGCCCGCGTTAGGGTGGAAAATTAAGTCATAAAATAAAATGACTGAAGCTGTGTTCAACTTGATTAAATATTAAGAATGTTTCTATGTAAAGTCGGTGTTAAATCACTCTAATCGCATTACCAATTTTTTAGATGCTATTGGCAATGTCAGGCCTAAATTATGTCAATCCACACCAGCAAAGGACTGTAGTCTTTTTAGTCCCACTAAAATTATGACATTTTTGACCTGTCTGTCACACAGTTATTGTTTCTCTTTCATAACGTACCAATTGTGAAAAGTTAATGAAACTGCTTATAGATAGGACAAAAAAATATTTGTCTCCCTTTTGAATAAAGTTAATGCATTTCCCTCCTGTATCCAAAACCACAGCAGCCCAGAGATGGCCAATTCTTTGCTCTCATAATCAGAGTTCCTATCTTTAGGTCTTAAAGAACATTAGCTTGTTGTCTTGTCATCTTTTCCTTGGTAAATCCTCAAAATGTGATTTATTTATTTTTAACACATTTTGACTATGCTATGGTTTCTCCATTCGTAACTGACTTTCCAAGATAACAAAGATTCTTATTAACAGAAGCCTGTTTTTCCCTCGGCTGGCTGAAAAGTGAATTTATTAGAAATGCTTTCAGCAGCTCAAAGCCTGCACTTACACACAAGCAACAAATTTTTCAGTGGGGCTCTTGCATGAAAGCAACACAGCTGTAAAATACCAAGACAAGAATTTGAAGCAATAATTTGTCGGGAATCTGCAGGGCTATTTTTTTTAAAACAAGAAGTACTATTCTCAAACCGCAGCATAAATACATTTTCTTTCTCACTATCGGCTGAGGATTCCAAACACTTCTGTTCATTGTTTGTTAATCAGAAATGGGACTTCAGGCTTCGTTTTAAAAGAGAAAACCATTTTATAAAAGGCATGGTGACAAAGTTTTACAGGCATTTAAGCCATTAATGCAGACTAAGAAGGTGACTTCTGCATGTAGGAGCTCAGCAGACCCCCCTGCAACAAGTTACTGCACCAGTCCAGGCTTTTCCAAACACCTGAGTTCTCTCAGACTTGAAAAACCAACTGGAATTAGACAAAGCATGGAACTTGGGTTTTCCTGCTTCTGAAGAAACAATGAGATCTGCTAACGCTCTGATTTTTCACAGCATGGTACAAACAGGCAATAAGTCCAAATTTTTCACATTCTAAACTTCCTCATTAGTAGAGCAGTTCTAATGCAAAGGGCATTTCAGTATTTCCTGTGTGCGTCGATACGCTTCAGATGATTATATTTCAGTAGAGCTTTGCAAATGCTATTTTTGTGCACAGTAATTGAATTGCAGTTTCTTTCCAAAGAGAGTCTGAGACAAAATCACAAGCAAAACAACAGTAATTAATATATCAAGAATGCTACAAATCCTAACATACACAGATAAATCTATATGACCTATTAAATACGTACGCATGGACTCTGGATTTTTTTCCTGGCTAAGAAAGAAGGAATATCAAATCCAACACAACACAGCCACTCTTCCTCAGTATATTTTATGGGTACCAGCCAACGAGAATCATTCAATAAATATAAATGCAAAAAGGGAGATTCAAGTCAATTATTTAAATGAAGGCTGTTGCTTGCCGATCTAAATCGCGACTAAACCCAGTGGTTTAAATCAATTAAGCCTAACACATTTAAGAGGTCTGATGCAAGTGTGCCCATCACTATCCCATTGTTGCTGTGCTTGCTTCACCTAATTGTTTTTAAGTAAAAGGGGTGACATCCTGCGTCTGGAGGAATCAGCGGGATTTTCACCATCCTTTTTTATGCCCATTGCTCAAGGATTGCCTGGGAAGCTGGCAAACCAGTCTCAGGGCATGCACAGCTTCCAGGCAGCCCCTGCCAGCAAATCCCTCAGCCCTGTCACCAGGGAGGATAATTCAGCCCCCGTGGCAAGGAGATGGCTTAGTTCAAAGCACCCTGGCGAGCCAGAGCTGGGCCAAAACTGTCAGCGTGGTGGGCAAGGGGAAGGTGTCCACAGCTCCCTGGGGATGCGCTTGCAAGAATTTCTCCAAACACAGAACAAAGCACCCAAAACAAAGCAGCACCCCCAAAAACTGCTGCGAGTCTGCTCACAACCCATCAACACAAAAAGCCCGGAGCCAGTCGCTGCGGCAGAGGACTTTCTATGCAACTGCTTTACCGCTCCTTTATAGAAATCCAAAACTAAAGAGTGAATTGAAATAGTGCTTTTTTCCCTGCCTTCCCGCCCTGCCCCAGCTCTAACACCCCCGTCCTGGCAGCTCCCTTCCTGGGACCTGTTTCAGCATTTAAGCTCTGGGTGGGCTCTGGTTTCTCCCTGGTAACAGGAATCGTTCAACTGTCCTCGGAGAAAACCCAGCTTCCCAGCTGTGTGTGTCGACTGGATAGCTGCAGCGTAGAAGACTCTGTAAGCAAACAGAGAACTATGCCAACTCTTCCTCCTACAATCTGGTCCCTATTAATTTAAAATTATTTGAAAACTCCAATGAAATATTGAATTAAAATGTAATTGCAGGGGTTGGGAAAGGTTGTGGCACTAAAGCTCTTATGAAGCTGCTTCATCTACATGACATTTTGGCAGCATTTACTGCCAGCTATGCAATTTAAGCATGGAAGCTGATAACCAAAGGGAGAAAGATCCCAAAGCTGAATATTTTGGAGCATCACCCCACACTAAGATAACCATGCAGAGCAGCATGCAGAGCCACGACACTTCAGAACACCAGTCTTATGCCTCCCTCATAGCATAAGACACTTCGTATAAAGATGAGGCACTCCAACAACAGCAAAAAATAGTGCAAAACCCGAAAAACCGCTTTTGGTTGGTTTCATCACGTCATCCAAGACTCAGTGTGTACAATGTTCTTGCCTTGCCTCTGCGGGCACATTTTGGCAGGCGTTTCTGTGGGAGGTATGGCGTGCCACAGCCATGCTCTCTCTTTCAGCTTGGTTACTTTTCAGCTCTGTTATTTTTACCCCACGTTGACTCCCCAGCCTGGTTCTCCACACAGCCACGACAAGGAAAACGATGGAGCAAAGGCAGCTTCAGCTGATGGAGAGAAATGCTCTTCAAGCCACGGTCTGAAACAGCGTGGGCTGACACTGAGGTCCATGTTCTCTGGCTCCTGTTTCATATTCATCATCATCCAGTAGCAGTCGCCAACACGTTCCCCCAGCACTTCTGGAGCTCAGCCACCCTGCTTCTCCCTGACATGTGGTGCTGCCCCTGCCTGGGCTGAGCCCCAAAATAACACCAGGCCATGGCTGGGCCTCCCTGTTCCCAGTGCTCAGCACAGCCGTGCCCTTCCAGCGGGTACCACAGCATTAAAGGCTGGATCTCTGCTGCATCTAGGTTGCATCCTGCATGTGCTGCAGTAAGAGTTAGTAACAGGATAGCAAATATATCAGATATGTACAGGCCCAGTTTGGGAACGCAGAGCATTTCTGACCTCCCCAGCATCCATCTGGCCGTTTCACATCACCAGAGACAATACCTCGCACAGGAGCCCAAGAGCTTTCGCACGCCCACCATCAGCCATGTGTATAAATAGAGATTTGCCTGCTCAACAGACATCGAATCTTACAGTAGCTCAAAGTAACTCAATATCCTCCCACCACACACCAGCCTCTCCCTCAAACACCCATATAAAGATGCCTTTGCAGGCACATTCAAGAAAAAAAAGTAAAATCCCACCACTCCAGCAGAGCCAAAGTTTTAAGTCAGCAGATCCCACATGAGCCTCACGTTTCAACCAGGTTGCTCTGCCCACAGGTCCCTCCCAGCATCTCCGCTGCTAAACCGGGACATAGGGAATCAGCCAGACTCCTGCGTCACTTCGCCATATCCCTAAATAAACCCTCAACACTGACTAGCACCTCATTGGAAGTCAGTGGGGTGACACTGTGACACATGGTCCCATCAAGCAGAGGGGTTGGGGAAGCACTGCCACAGGCTTGTCCTGGTCCCAAATCTGTCCCTGTGCACCCACCAAGGGATGATGGGTGCTGGGCTCAACCAACTTATGGTCCCCTGGTCACGGGGACATGTCCCACACATGCTGTTGCTCCACCACGTGCAGGATGAGTTTGGCCACAATTTGTCTTTCATGCACATCTGCCAGAAATACTGTGGCTGTTGTTTTATTCAGCCTCAAGGAATGCAAAGACGTTTGCCAAAAACACGGCAAATATATCACTTGTCCAGCAAAACATATTCATTCCTGTATCTTCTCAGGAAAAGACAGATCTAGAATTCAAATTAATCAAAGTCTATCAAGCCTCTAAACAACAAGTGCTTCCCTCTCAGTCCCCAGCTCTCCACCAGCCCAAGAAGGATGAAAAGTCTTCACAGAGATGGACCTTTATTTATAGACACAGATTAGCATAGAGAACTTCACTGTACACAATAAGTCCCTGTGAGACAGAGTCCGAGGCGACACCAGCCACAGACAGTTATTGATTACGAGTCAAAATGAAGAACGGTCTGTTTTGAACTGAACAATTTTATTACAGTCTTTGCTACCAAGACACAGTGGCTCTGAAGACCGGCTACAGTAAGCAAATCTCCAAGCTATCTGTCAAAGGCAATGCCAGCATATTATTCTACAGGGTTGTTCAAGTGACCTTAAAGCAACTGTACGGACCTCTGATATTTGTGCAGGTCAAAGACTGTCTTCATACATTCTGAAGACATATAGTAGAGATATGGCATTGTGTCAAAAGATGAACTTTTCTCTTTTTCTAACTAAAGTCTTTTAGATCATTCAGTCATCAAGAATGTGGGAAACTTCTAGTTGAGAAGTACTGAGACACCATGAACCTCACTTAAATGTTTGTGCTTCCAACATCCATAAGGATTGTACTCAACTTCACAGCAAATGCCTTCCAGAGCTCAATATCCTCTCAGTCTCCAAAGCTGGTTAGTTCACTTGGCTGGGCATCCGTACCAGTTTCATCAAATGAGTATCATCTTCCAAAGTTAAACTGAATTCCCACCATGACATGGAAATTAAATATATTGAAGCAACTGCCATATATCACCATTGTTGTTGGTGCATAACTACAGGTTTAACAACTTGCTCTCATGCATCTTCAGTGTGACAACAGCTCAGTTTTGGCTCTTCACTTCATGTCTAGAGCATTTATTTAATGTCTTTCTTATCTGCTTGGCTCAGTCCATATCCACCCATGCTAACAGATTTCTGCAGGACACAAAGAAGTGGTTTTCTGCTAATTTGTGAGCCTGCCCAGCAGCAGTTATACTCAGGTAAGCAGTAAAGCCATGAGCTTGCTCACCAAGAACTCTCCCCACCTGTCAACAGATGCCTAGAGCAACACGATGAATACCAATCAACCAACTTGTGCACCAACATTCAGCTAAGCAGCTGCTTCTTGCCTTTCTAATAAAAAAGCTGACAAAAAAAGCAGCAGTTTATACCTTTCTTGATCTGATGGCAAATAAGAGTGAGTACTCTAAATACGCAGCTTTCTACATAATACTCTGTCGTCATAATACTTCAGCAGAAAAATAACCACTTTCATTAAAAGCCTTGCAGCTCGGGTCTGACCCCAAGCCCTTGCCCCACACAGGTGAGGGAACACGTGTTTGCAAAGGCTTGGATCTGTCTCACAGATCAAATCAGGGCAACTGCATCCTCACTCGTGTGATAAACAACATCCCAGCAGCATTTCCCACATCAGAGGGGCAGGTGAGCAGCCTCCAACAACGAGGGCTCAAGCGTAACTTATTGCCTAAAGGGAAATTTGTGCAACTAACCTATCTTGCAAAAGCACACACATATCTACTTCTTTCTGGCTATGATTATCTGGCAATTTGGTATTTAGAGGAAACCAGCACTGCAATTAGAGGTTGGAGCTCTGAAAGGCTGTTGAACAAACTCTGCACAAAGGAGCTACAGGGGTGCACGGCCTTCTCACTTAACCAGCATATTTGCTTCTCAAGTTCTTCACTTGTGAACCTTACCCAAGCTAATTTGATAACCCAATTTTTCTTTGCTTGTTTCTCCCTAACACTGATTTTTGTTTTCTCACTCATGACCAAGCATGTAAAAAGATAAAATAACAATCCATCAGTCATAAGAAATACACTATTGTTTTGTTTCTGCAGTTCCCAACTGGTACATTCTCCTCCTTCAACTACCCACGATATTCAGAAACACAGATGGCATCATTCAAACAAAAGTAAAACAGGTAAGAGCATGCTAACTTTTTTAATGCCTTATGACGATCATCTTTATGATTTTGATTCAAAAGTGCAAAAACTATGCCAGATCGAAGGTAGTATAAAGCGTGACATGGGAAAAGAATTAAACATCCTTCCACTTCCACAGTGAATGCGGATTCCACTAAGGTTTTGCAAATCTATAGTCTTAATATTAACGGGACTGAGGTTGGCGACAGTTTGGGAAGAGACGAGTTCCTTTTGCAGTAAACAGAGGGCACATGCATTTATGTATGTTTATGCGCACACAGCAGGGGAAAGCGTGCAACACAAATGTACACCAGTCTGCATCACAAAATCCTACAGCCAAGGTGCCTTGCAAAAATTCACAGGCACCTGGGGGAGAAGGGGTATTGAACATACATTAAAAAAACACTTAGCTAAAACTGTTTTTACCAACACAGCAGTCAACACTGTGTGTGATGAACAGATGGACAGACTTGGGCACTTTCACCCCTTCCATATCCTGTTAAAAAAAAGGAGAAAGGCAAGGGTGGGTGGAGGAGGTTGGGATCAAGAGAAACCTCTACAGTCCAGACACAAAATTCATCCCTCCTAAAATTCTCTTTATCTGTAACACCAACATCACCAAAAGCACATTTACACGTCTGGGTGCACCCAGACCTCAGACTGCAGGTGTCCGTCCCACACCAGGAGCCACCGCAAGGGCTGCTCATGGTCTCACAATTTTGTCCGCAGTCCATCCACATCTTGCCCAACAAGCCACTGCAGCAAGTGGAGAAGATGCTGCGTGTGTTTGTTTTTCCAGTAACTGGGAAGTGGAGAAAAGAAAAGACTCAAAGTCATTGCAAAGGCACATCTGAGAATGCAGCTTTGCTCAGAGATGTTACGATATGTGGAAAGCAGCGGAACCCATTTTTTAAAGCATTTTTCCTCCTTCTAAAGGCTCTGCTGCCATCCTGGCAAAGTGTACCCTTGTCAGTCAGTGGCTAACCTTGTCAAGGGGAAGAAAAGGCTGGGAAGTGACAGGTTTGACAACCTGTCGGATGCCTGGTGCTCTGCCCTCCTCTTGATCTGATCACTATCAAACATTAAACCACTGTTCCTCCACAGAGGAGCGCAACTTGATGCTCGCAAGCCTCAGCCAAGAAAGATAGCGAGGCTGGTGAGCTGCCAAGATCCTTGCTTTGTCCCTTACTCACATGTTTTAGACTCTCCTTTTGTGATCTGACCATTGAATGTATGACACTGGGAACAGTCCCACAGGAGCCCCAAATAGGTCACTGCAATTACCATTGGTTTTCAGGAAAATGAGAACTGGAGGTGGGCAATGCAGTCGTAACATCTGAAAGGAGACGTGGGTGACAACTGCCTGGTTGCCAGTCTGCACAGCCTCGCTTGCAAATCAAATCCCAAACTTGAAGAAACCCCAGATGAACCAAAATCTCCCCACCCTCTTCAGAAAAGCACAGGAGCCCACCCCCATGCCACATGTACTGAAAACCCCAGCACGCTGCACACCATTCACTCGGGCTCTAGACACCCACTGAATGAGATCACCTAAACATAAGGACTCTCTTCCTCTGTGTTCAGGAGGGGATAGAATATTTTAATTCATCTCTTCCCTCCACACACAAAACCTCAGCTTTTCTGGAGCAGCTTTCAGGTTTCACCAGAAAAAGCAGCAGCACTGACAGTAAAACCCTGCTCTTCATGCTCTTTATTCCACTGACACTGCAAGAGTCTAAGGCTGAACAGTCAGGAGGAAAAGGCATCTTGCAATCAGGCGCTTAGCTACAGCTAAGTGAAGTTGAAGTTGTAGCATATATTTGAAGAGGCCATTAAACCAACAGATGCCAAAGACAGACTACAAGTAGCACTTACATTGTTCTTTCATATTTAACTTATGGCAAGATGGTCTGTTATCTTCCTAGTTCCCAGTGGGTTTAATTCAAAACTCGCATCTGGTTAATTTGTTTCATGAAGACCTTCTCAGCAACAAAACCAAGATGCCTGTTGCAAAACCCAGCTGCTTCACCTCAGCGTTGCCATCTAACAGTCAAGTTGACTTAAGCAAAAGGCATCTTGGGGGCTTCCTCAAGTCGGAGGAGGCTTGTTAAATCTTCACAACCTCCTCTGTAAAATGCAATTGCAAACTCAAAGCAGGCAGGAGAACAATACCGAAAAATAATACTCCTAAAGTTGCACCACACAAACAAGAGGAGGCACAACTGGATTTCCACAGCACTTTGAAAGCCCGGTCTTGTCCAACCCTACTCAGCAGATCTGAAGTGGGGCAGCAGGTCAGTCACCTGCTGTCTCTTCGAGCACCACTGCTGCCCCCAAAACCCCTCCTGGACAGGCACACAGCTGCAGAACCCGCGGGGCAGGAGGGAACGGTTGCTCCTGCTCTCGGGCACCGGCAGGTAATGAGAAGTGATGGTTTTGAAGCAGAGAGACACGTCGAGTGGGAGCGGCGGTGCTGCTGTGTGACAGCACAGCACAGCAAAGCTCGCTCTGTGGGGAACTGTCATCCTTTAGATAAGAACAAACAATCCACCTCAAAATACCAGACAAGCTTTCAGGAACATATAAACCCTTTTCCAGGTCTTTGTAGCTTGTTTGCCTGAAAACTTGATGGTCAGATTTTTTTTTTTCATCCACACCAAACACAAGACTTCCAAATGCATTCATCTGTAACAGCTATTTCAATACTTCAGATCCTGCGGCCCAGGACATCACTCGCACGCTGGCAGGACGAAGCTGCCCCTTCCTCCTCCTCCCCTCCCCACCGCAAACGCCGCACGTGGATACACGGAGATCCCACACGGCAACGCGCGGCACCGCCGTGTTTTGCTGCTTCGGACAGAAACAAACACAAGCTCGTGCAAAGCTTAAAATTCAGCAAAGGATCTGGGGGAAGAAAATAGAACAGGGAGAATATTTTTCTCTTAAAAAAAAAAAAAAATCAATATTTTACATTTCATATCACTTATGGACTTCAGGGTTGCTCCCTTGCAACATACAGCTCACTGCTTACTTCGTGCTAAGGATCCTCCCTCTCTTTTTACACTCCAAGGAAAGGTTTCTTTCTAAACAAATAAAAACTGAAGCTTTTTAAGACTGATTTCCCTTTTCAAGGCAGTACGGAAATGGATTCCTTTTAGCATGCTTCATGCTTGAAAAGGTTACAGTGGCCTTTCAAAATACCACACACTGTGCGTTCTGTGTAGCATTAATGACTTAGAGGATGCACTGATACTTTCTAGTACATCTTAACCTTTTAAAATTGGGCCTTCATTGTCTTACCTTAATAAGCAGTTTGTTCACCTTACATCATTTATGTCTGACAAAGGCCACCCTGGCTGAAAATATACATTAGATGTAAAACCACTTGTCTTGCGTGTTTAGTTAAGTGCACGTAACAGTGGAGCAACGGAATCAAATAAAATATGCTTATCTTCTCCTCCCATTATTTCTCTTCGCTGTGACTAAAGCTTCCCGATAATCCCAGATGAGCAGCTCCCTGGCTCTTCACCGAACTCCTTTGAACCGCAGGGTGAGAGGGCACCAGCAAAGGTGTAGGATTTTATTCACTGCACAGAAGTTGACCGGCCAGTGCAAGCACACCGGCTCTCTGGGAGAACGGGAGGGCAGGAATCAATAAGAAATCAACAGTGATTAATGCTGTTTGACAATCTTTTACATTAATCATGCTTCCATGCTCTTGAGAATGTGAAATGGAAAATCTATAGTCATAAAAGTGTAATTGGGAACACACTTCCTATGAATGAGATGAGGGATAGAAAAACCTTAAAAAAAGGTTTAATTATTAAATGTCTAATTTTAAGTGAAGCACACAATAGTATTTTCTTATTCAAAGAATCCTCCCTGCCTTCTGCAAGCAAGGCCTGCCAGTTTAGCAATCTCTTTGTGTGATCCCTCAACTCCACCATTAACAACCTGATTAAAGAATTTGTAAAAACACACACCTAGCAGAAGTTAAAATACAGCCATAGCAAGGAGTCAATTACTCTTTCTAGAGAACAAGCTACGAGATGCCACGGAAAGCAATGATGTCTTCATTAGCTTTTACAGTAAACATCCCTCTTGGAAAGCAGCCTTTATGATCCACCAAGGGCAATAAAGATGTCTTTGCAAATTGATGAGACAAATACTTTAGAGGTATAATTTCCGCCAGAGCTAGTGGCACACAGAAAATAATATCATTCTCTAAAATCATATAGAGGAAAAAAAAAAATATTCATTGTTATCACGACAAGTTCACACTTGTAACAAAATTAGGGTCGAGCACAAAAGGACTTTAATGACGTTAGGAAAGAGTGAGGAGAGTTTCTGCCCAGGGAAGGTGGGTCAAGGCACCTGGAGGGGAAGGTCTGTTGGCACATCGTGAGCTGGGTACCCACAGATTCAGCTGTACCCTGAGTTCTGACCTGTAACCATGAGAAACATTCTCTACAACAGCTTTTCACCATTAACTGTGGGGAGTTCCTGAGTGATACAACAGAGGAGAGGAAAGCAAAATAGAAAGAAAACAAGGAGCATCTGATACACAGCAAAGCTGATCTGAGATTCTCCTGGCACGAATCAGATCTGATGCTGACCAACCGCATTATACAGAAAAGCCATTTTTGAGCAAGAACTGAGTTACCAGAAGCTAAAGAAATTAAACTTCCAGGTCTAAACCTGCAGCCTTAAAACTGAATTTTATCCAAGGCAAGAGACTTCTGCTAGCATGGATGTACGAAATGCCTTTAAAGGAAAAATATGTAGGAATAAAGAGCTCAAGAAGAACACCTCTGTTAGGAAAGGCACAATTGCTTTAAAAACATAGCACCGGAAGCAACTGAAAAGCAGTAGCATGGGTAGAACCAGCGACAGACAAGCAGAACAAAACTCAAATTCCTTCCTTGTCTTTTCTTGCTCCAACTACTCGTTATGGGCGTTTCCAAATTGCATTTTGGGGCACTTGGACCACCTGGGACTGATCCCCAGGGCCAGGCAGGCCCGGCAGCAGGGACAGGACACCCACGGCACAGCCCTGCGCCCGAGCCGCTGCGTTTGTCGTGAGGGGAACCGAAGCAAAAGGACAGACGGAAGAATTTGTCGCTGTTTCTGTCACAGCTTTGCTGCCAAAGCAAGAATACTGCACCCTAAAATGTGAGATTTCTCTTAAAATGAGCTCCTTTGAGCAAAGTCTTTATAGAGAGGAATGGATTCACCTTAACAGTTCTCCCTTGAAAGGATCCAGAAGGCTCATATGCCCTCCCGTTCCCTTCCCACCGCACTCCACACACACTGGATGAGCCAACACAGTTTTGCAAGATGTATTGCTTAATTATTAACTTTGATGTTGGCAATTAGGGTGTGTTTGAAAGAAGATAATGAATATTTTTTCACATGAAAGCACCACCTTTTTAGTCTAGCAAACCTCCATGCGAACTATAATTGATAGTTTGGTTTAACGTGGAATATACCTGCTGCAATTATGGGGTTTTATTGCTCTACGTTACTGCACTTTGCACAAAAAATATTTTCATTATCATAAATTCCTTTGCTAGCAGACTGCTTCGGATGGGAGCATAAATGAGCATCAGCTTCTCCAGTGCTCGAAATCTCAGTTTATTCCTTGCAACAGAGCAGCAGAGGAGGCCCCATATGGACCTAGGACATCTGCAAGGGCTTTACTCAGTTCCCCCCTCCGAGGTGTTGCCCATCTGCTTGTACCTTACACAGAGAACACGAAAAGATTGAGATATTTCTATGGAGAAGAGGGAGAAACTGAGGCAGAGAACATGTACATGATTTATGAAGAGTCACATCTCTTTTGTTGAGGAGCTGAGGTTCAAACCCTCTCAAAAGTGCCTTCAAACAACCCTTTGTTCCCAGGACCCCAAGGAGCAACATTTTGCCCATGAGATGAGGAGCAGCAGTGCTCACTGGGATGCTGCTCAGCCTGACCTGACTCCATCCCGCAGGCAAAACAATAAGATTTCAGCTCCAGGGTATTGATGGCTATTACCTGGACTTGAAACGCTAACTGAAGCAGGTTTTTCAGCTCAGTGACAGATCAGCTTCTTCCTCAGCTCCAGGAATGAGCCTGCAAGGACGCAGAGCAGTATCTGCTCCTCTGCACCCCAGCACATGTCCCAGGGCTACCACATTCCTTGGCCAGCAGGTCTCTGAAGGCATCATTAATTCTCTCTCTGCAGTAGCCCAAGGTACAGCGTGAGCTACTGTTCATGACATGAGACATCTTCCCCTTCCCTTGGAAAAACACCGTTTCTCAGATGAAAACTGCACTTCACGACCTGACTGTCCCACAGCTGCAACCTGGTGTCAAACCGGATTCCCATTTTATCTGTGGTGCCTACCTGCAAAATGGGAAAGCAGCTCTTTGGGACAGCACAGTCCTACGGGAAGCCAGTTCTCAAGCCAGAAACCCATCTAGGATCCCTGACCCTATCCCCTAGGCCAGCTTTCCGCAGGATGGCCCTGTAATGACAGGTCACACGTTCTCACCGAGTGACTGGACAGGAACCCTGTGATCCCACCACCACCACCACAGCCATTTGGCAGTGCCTCTTCTGAGACCATTAGTGACTTCTTAGCATGTCCTCAGCCAAGATCAGACCACTGCTGACCAGGAAATACCTTGCCCAGACCCAACAGAAGTTATACACCCATTCTCAGGAGACAAGACACTTATTCAAGTTGAATGGGAGAAAAGTTCACAGAAGAGTCTCAAGGCTTACACGTGGCAGCAAACATTTTGCAAAGCTCCTTCTGGGCTGCCACTAAGCCCCATTCTTGAGGTAAAGCTCTTAACCCATCCTTTACATGCCTAGCAATGTCCATTCACCAGCTCCCCATTTAGGAAGAGGATCTACCAACCGAGAATTGCATTTTGTGCTCTAATCCAGAAAGCAAAACCGCAGAAACGGGCGTTTCTCAGCATGAGATTTATACCGAGTTATTTTAACACCAGGGATGGTTCTCCAAGGCAGCAGAGCCCCATGGCTCCAGCCACACTGCCACCCCACCAGGAGCAGCAGGAAGGCTGGCGCAGCCATCGCAGCTTCTGCAGGACTATCCCAAACCTGGCTGAGAAAGCAAAGCGCTTGCTCAGCCACACCAACAGAGCCCACGGAAATGTGCCCAGCCTCAGCAGTGTCTGAACATGAGGTGCGCAAAGCTGCTAAACAAT
Organism: Patagioenas fasciata; assembly: GCF_037038585.1. Taxonomy (NCBI): domain Eukaryota; kingdom Metazoa; phylum Chordata; class Aves; order Columbiformes; family Columbidae; genus Patagioenas; species Patagioenas fasciata. The sequence goes on from NC_092530.1 coordinate 20,788,868, forward strand.
TCAGATAGACTTGCTCGAAAAAAAGTCTCGGAGGAAACGTCAAACTTCACTTTATTAGCACTTAAATAAATTTAATGCTATCTATAGTTGCAGCTCTAACTATAGCAACAGCTGAGCAACCCTGCAGAGTTGCATTTTAAGACATTCCTTAACTAGAAACAATTTGCATCAAGCTGTGTAAGGTGCTGCTTCTTACCAAGAACAGAAAGGTAATTCGCGCTTTTCCCCTCCTTGTACTCTTTAATTTCCCAGGAGGTTAAAGACTCACCCGGCCATTAATATAATGATACCACTATGTTTGCAGAATTGCCGTAGATCATTAGAACAGCTGTGCCAGAAGTACAAGTTTCCTGAGTTCTATCCTAAACCTCTGCCTCTGCTCACCTAAAAAAGGACCACGAAATAATCTCATGGTATTCCTGACAGTAAATAAGCCTATCACACATACACCAAAGCAACTCACGCCACTTTTAGGATCTAAACCTTTGTACCCTGCACTGAAGACAGACTACATTATACACAAGTGATGGTCCCACGTGTCCACTGCACACCCTGAGAAGGATGACTTCTTTTCAAATGCTCCCTTCCACTCTACACTTGTTGCAGCTGCCGCCCAGCTACATTTTTTCCACAGTGAATTGAGCCCTAATTACTGAACAGTTTGTGAACAACTGCCCCTAAAATGTTAACAGCTGAAATGATGATAACAATAATTCTGTTTGCAGTTATAATGGCCCCTCATTAGAGCCGCTTAATTAAATATTTTCCAAAACTATCCCAGAAAAAGAGTCTGTTCTCTCGACTGTAAAAGCTGAATCCAAAGCAGCCGCAAGGAAACGGTGGCTTTTTCCAGTTGAAGTATCTCCGATGGCCAAGTACAAGGACTGACCTCACACATGTCCCTAACACGGCAGAATTTGCCATCATTAATCCGTTCATTCAATAGGAAAAGATGCTTCAGGTCTTCATGAGCATATTCCCCCATGAGCGCTGCACCATAAATTAGAAATGCTTAAATCTTTTACACTTATTTAGCCTTTATGTTATCTCTCCACCCTGCCTTTGTAGGATGAAGCAATAATTTAGCCTTCTCCCACAACTGAGTCAAAAGGAAAAAATGTTCTTCCTTTAACATAAGCGTAGCAGGATAAAGTGGGAGTTTTCTTTTATATAAATGTTTACAGCATAAGTGATGCTATGGCACTCGTTATCCCACCTTCCCAGATCCTCAATCCTCTGCAGAGCCACATCCTCCTAATCATGTACCAACAAACGAGAGTCCTCACACTAACTTCCACCCCATGCAAAGGAGACTAAATAGGGATAACACATCACTATTTGCTACCTAATTAAGGCTTAATGGCAAACCACCATTGGTTTACTCCAACACAAGCAGCTGTTTACAAGCAGAGAGTTGGCCTAGGAAAGCAAACACCAACTTGTGATCTTGCCATTCATCACTAAAATATCTTGAGTCCCACTGGTGAAAATCAGACAATTCTTGCCATTAAACACACATAAAAAAGCACTTTAGCAATTCTTCACAGCTTACACTGGGTTGCTGACTTCTATTAAGTGTAAAAAGGAAAAGATCAGGATTATTTTTTATACATGCCCCCAAGCATCTGCTGTCAGGGCAGGACAGACCTTTAGTCTGACCTGGCAGATGTGCAGACAGTATCACATGGATTTAACTTTGCTGTATCAATGCAGCTGGCAATTTAACAGGGCCAGGAGAGAACAGCTGTGCCTCCCGGACAGGAGCATCCCTGGCACATACTGCTGGCATAAGACTTCACCTTAGTGCTTCTGAAGTAAAAACGACGTTCGGGGAGCTGGCAGACTGAAGGATGACAGATATACCCTTTATTTTTCCTTCTTTTATTGGTGCACTGACTCACGGCAGGGCACGCAATAAGCTGGGGAGATGGCTTAACAGAAGGATGCAGTGGGGGTCTATGGGGAACTAATACTAATCAGACTCCGCAGGGGATGCTGCACAGGCTGGGGGAAGGGGAAACACATTATCTGACTCAACTGTAGGATGCAATTCTTGGGTATTTTTATTGCAAATCCACTCTGTTTCCAAATCCACAGAATATAAGGGGGCGAACGTAAGTGGAAACTGCCCGAGCTGGCTCTAGGAGCACTGCATCTTCACTAGCCCACAGTTGTTCTGGTATGAATTCAGTCTGCTCTTCCTTTTTGGGGTGAACCCAACCCCAAATGAGTTATAGTACTCCTGGCACATGAGGCAGGTGTCCCTTTTCATTACTGCTGTTGCCAGAGTCACGATGTCTTCCTGGGCCATCAATGACGTTTCTTGTTTGCCCCCACACTTGCTTTCCTTCAGGTCTTTGCAAAGCTGCTGTTAAAACCCATTTTTATGAATGAATGCTTTCCAAAGTGCTATACATAGCAGCAGGGTTAAAGCATCCATTGAATTCTCAGATAGGCACTTGGAGGCAACATGCAAAATGCACCATAATCCCTGAAGGGGATTACACCTTAGTGGCCTGACTAAAAACAAGTTGCCAGTTTGATTATGCATCACAGAAAAGGTCCATCCTGCTCCACTAATCTGAGAAAGAAGAAAAAAAAATAAACACACAAAATAGACTTGGACAGGTCTGAATTAATTTTTATCTCTTTTCCAAATACAACTTCAAAATATTTTGGGTCTTCCTGCCACCTATGTAAGAAATAATCAACTGCAACTTTTCAAAAGCCATAGCTATATTATCTTCAATTCAAACTCCCAATTAAGGCTATTTTAATACTCAAAAACTGTCAAAACCCCAACATAGAACTGCCCTTAAAGCACAGAAACATCTGGTTGGGAATTAAAGCAGAAGGACATTCGGCCAGGGCCGAGAGGTCTGAACCAATATCTTTGCTGTGATTTTATTTTGGCAAGATCTACATTAAAAGCCTTCACTGAAACCAGTAATAACTTCCTGAATTACAAGGAAGATATACAGAGCCATAAGCCACAAAACCAAAGCAAAGGTGCTAAGAAAAGGCAAGTGTCTAGAAAGAGCCGACCAGAGAGGAGGGAAAGCTGTTGGGACGGCGATGGGGAAGGATTTTGCAGCTCAGCCTGCACAAAGAACAAGTCCATGCCCAACGCGCTCGGAGATGCTGCACAATGCAGATCACAAAGCCCACAGAGATGGAAAGAGGTCCCACAAGTCTGCAAGAGACAGCCCAGCTATTAACACCACACCCCCCTGAATTTGGGGCACAAACACATGCACGAGATCTAACTAGATCCGAGCAGAGCTGCTTTGCCTGCAAACTCTGTCAGGCAAACATCTGTCAGAACATCTCAGTTGTTTAATCACATAAAATGTTTCCTCTTCATTTTTTGGCACCTTATACTGAAACAAGTCTATTGCAAGATGTCTCTGTATCACGCTCTATCAGTGTAACGCAAAAGAAAAGCTACTTATAAATAAAAGAGGCACAGTTTGATATTAGATTTTCATGTGGTTGCTAGCAGTCAAACATACCAAACAGCAGAATAATTGCAAATAAAGTGTGAGCACATGCAAGGAGCAGGGAAAGAGCCCCTGAGCAGTTCTGCACCATGCTTTAATTTCCTCAAACATTATCTTTCTAACGAACTGGGAATATGATGAATGATCACCTCCCTTTGCTCAGCCATGTTAGGACTGTTTCCACTGCCGTCTGTTGTTTACTGTTTCTGGCCACCTGAATATCAATTTTTTTTTCAAAACAGCACTTATTCAATATTGATCCTAACACCAGCAAAAAAAAGGCAGAAGAAGGGAGAAATACATCCCCACAAATTACTGCTCTTCACCTCCAACTCAAGAATATTTCTTTGATCGATTATACATATTGAAGATCCTGCCAAGTACTGATTTCATGGATATGTTACAGGGTAAACAGGAAAGCAGCGAACAATGCCCCCTGCTCCTCCAACCCCTATGCAGAATTTGAGATCGGAAACCAGAGAAGAGATCAGTCTCAACAGCACTAGTAAAGGAAACAGCAGAAACGCCCAACAGCAAGCGGTTTCACTAACACACCACCAAGTTCTTCTAGGAGCCATCTATTCTTTAAAATGAGCAAAGTTTAATTGGAGATTGAAAGCAGGACAGGCGGGAGAAGAGCTGGTTCCAACTGGGAAGGCTGATTTGGTTTTCCAAGGAGCATCTCTGTATGAAAGACTCCTGCTCCCAATGCCCGCCCAGCCCAGCCGCAGCCACAGCCACCAGAAATTAGCTCCGAAATAACCACAGAGCAAATTGATCACAGTATCTTCTTCCTCACTTATTAAGGCCCTACTGAAATTCAGCAAACTGGTGGGAAGGGACAAGCAGAAGACCAACAATGGGTCAAATTATCCTCATTGTTTAATGTCTGCCTTTCTTCCAGCTTTTTGTACTACCATCCTGCATCCTCAATGCAAAGAAGCATTCTGACTTTTATGGCTTTAGGCAGCACATTATTTCTCCAGGTCCATCATCAGAAATGTGTGGTACTGGGGAGCAGCCACACACCCAACGCGATGTCCCCAGGACCCCCAGCCCTCCTCTGCCCCCTCCTGCTCCTCACCCTGTGCACGGGCTCTTCTCTCCCACGCTCAGACGCATTTGTCTCTTCAGCTTTCTCCCCGTCTTCCCTTCATCTCTACACTCATCGAACACGCTTTTAACAAACCACTTGAGATCCTCACAGCCAGGCTGCATCTAAGGTTTGCTGATTCTTTCTGTGTGAGATTTAAAGAACAGCTTTTCCTACCCAGCCACACGCAGCAGCTCCCACCCAGGGACCGCTCATCTCATGACTCAATTACAGCACGTTCCCCAGCCTCAACAAAGGCATCTTGCCCTGCTGATCCTCACTCAGAAAGCTGAGGAGAAATGTCCTTATCCTAGGTAGAGACTTCGACTGTATGTCCATCCATATAATCCTCCATACCTGCTTTTCTATCAAACCAGTTGTTTGGCTTCAGATTCAGGGTCTTTCCCACCCATTCCCTACCGCCACCTCCCAAGCCAGTCCGGAAGAGCTGATGCCCACCTCTAAGCTACTCACATCATCCATGAGCCAAGCAAGCCAACCAACCTCTGCGCTTTTTCGCACAGCAAGCCCCTCCATAAAGTTAAAGGAAAGCATCTGGAAAGCAGCTCCCTTCCTCATACTTTAAGAGTGCTTTGAGGTGTTTGAAAGAACCTTCAACCTCCTTCAGGTCTCTGCTGATGGTGCCAACAGACATGGTTGCCCTTGGCCTTCCTGCAACAGACATCTCTTTGGAGTTGGGACCACCTTGGAGCACCTCCACGGGATACGCTTTCAAAGGGAAGAACAGCTGCATCCCAAGGCTTACACTGCTTTCTAACAGTACAACAAACTTGCCTATTATTACTAGATACAAACTCGTCTAAGTCAATGATGACACAAGAGGCCTTGTAAGCTCTCCTTCCCTCCACATACATCTTTCCTACAGCCAGACTATTTATTTTCCTTTTTAGAAGTCCATTTGCTGCAGACACACACTGGCACACAAATTTTGAAGTCCCCATCCCAGCAGTTTGCTTGGGATGTGGCTGGTCAGCCACATTCAACAGCGGTGACTGAACACAACCCATTGTACATCATGAATAGCAGCGTCTGAACAGGCCCACAGGTCTGCCTTATCAACAGTCTGCTTAATTACAGCAGAAAGGCTCATTTATTATTCCCTTTTAAAATGTAACTTTTCCACTTTCGTAGGTTTTTTTTACCTTAAAACATTAGTATAACTGGGTTAACATCCATGAAGAATAGGCAGTTAGTTTTATGGATGAGATTAGCTAACAAGCTTGAACAGGTTTTATGTTTAACTTTCAGCTGATCTGGACTTAAGTCATTTACTTGGTCTCTGCTGCAAGACACTCATTATTTCACTGTGTACAATTCTTTTCTTTTTTCTTTCAAGTCATACTTGAAGTACCCATTAATTATTTGTGGTCTGTCAGAAGCTGTAATACTAACCTACTAATGTTAATGAGAGAAATACAGCATGCACAATAATTATCTGCCACTTTATGAGCACTGAAATGAAAGTGAGCAGGCTAACTTAAGCCTGAAAGCCTGTTTTAACTCTAAATTTGAAAACGGAATTTGATGGTGCATGATTAAACCTCAAATTCTGCAATTCGCACAGGCATTACTGGAGCAAGAGCATGTTAACTTTATAACATCATGAAGTTTTATGAAATCTCCCTTGAAGAAAAAAAAATCAAGCTTAAAAAAACCCCACTCACTGTAAAACACCGTTTTGCTCTCCTTGTACAAATCTTTATGATTTACTTTTGAGTCAATAACTCACTAAAATTAACAAGATGAAATTATGTTTTGACAAGTTCCAGTGCGGATGAACAGATTTTCAAATCACGAATCCAGCTTCACCTCATTTTTCCACCACAGCTGACAGTCGAGAAGTGAATCATTCATTCCTTCTGGCCTTTGTGTATTTTATCAAATGGGAACAAATAACTTCAGCTCCCTCAAGTAATTTCATAAAATGCCAAACTTAATGTTCTTTCACACTTTAATAAAATTAAGTTCTATAGGAAAGAAAACATCCGTCAAGCCAAGCTCAACCATTTTGACCATCTGCTGCCATCAGATCAACCTAACCAAAACACATCTACTATACATAATCCCGCCACTCAGAATACATATAAAATACACCACTGGATGAGGTGGTTCCCTGGCAGCGTACAAGGTTGTCTTCTACATAAGGCTTGGGTCCCACCCCACCAAACAGATGGGTATGATGGTTACACGTCATTTAGTATAAATAAATGAGTTATTCGTCCCTACAGCGAAGGAGCTGAAGCAATCAGGATACACCCAGAGGCCAGGCACATGCAAGTAGAACATGCCCAAAATTTAGTGGAATCCACACAGAGGAGTTTTGAAGAGCTTCTGAAAGAGGCTGAACAACCAGGACAGCAGCAAGAACGGTCCCAGAAGACACAGACCTGAGACTCCAAGGGAAGAAAAAGCAAGGATCCTTTCTAGATTGAATGCTAATTAGAAAGAGCGAGCAACTAAGCTGTTTTCCTGGTCAGTTCTCTCCTGTGCTGAAGAAAGGGCACACAGAGATCTCCAGCTTTACTGTCAACCTCCCCTAGTCAGCCAAACAGCTGAGAGGAATGCAGATTTTGGGTAACTGGTCAAAAATAAGTCCCTTTCTTTGGGAAGAAGTTGGATAATTCCAAGTTTCTGCTTTTTCCCACTAAACCAGAGCTGTCAGGATGCCCACAAGCTCCTTCCACACAACAAAACTCCAGGGAAAAATAAACACCAAATTTTCATCATAGCCACTGACCATCTTCAGTAATTCTACCACAGCCAATTGGCCTGTAGCAAACAGAGAACACGATCCCTGTGATAATACATCACATCCATAAAACCTCCAGTGTTGTGTACAGACTGTTTTTAAAGTGTTTAAATGTGGCACCTGAAGTACTATCCTGTCCCTGCTGAAGTCAGCAATGCCAACAGGCTCCATGAGCTCCTGTATCCTGCAAGGACAACACCCAAGGTCAGGCACTGTGTGAGCTTGAAGGATGCCGCCTCCTCCTCCTCTCCAAAATTGAGCATCTCCTCCCCTTGTGCCTCCCCCAGGAGCAGCACCTACTGGAGCCACCCAACAGCCAAAGAGGCTGCTCCGTGTGCAGCTGCAAACCTTTTATTTATTCTGAAAAACTCAACCAACACAGCTGTGCGATCTGAAATATGACTCAGTGGAGTTAGCATCTCACTGCAGGCAATCACATTTATTATAATAAATAACTATAAATAAATAATGAGGTTGCTTAACAGGGACACGGGTAACCAGTCTAGACAATCGTGGAGGTGACGTACTCTGCACTGGAATGTCCTCCAGGTTTCGACAATAAGTCTTGATTATAAATATCATTTTTTTTGTTAAAAAACGCAGGGCAATGATTGCTTATTTAAAAACACTGACGTCTGCTTCTCAGCATTGCTGGCAAGCACCTAGCAAGCTTAGCTACGAACACCTCACTCTCCAGTAAGTCTCCAACGCAGCAGATCAAGGAACCACTCTACCATGCAGAATTTCTCATCATTTACTACCACATAAAACAAATTCTCCTACTTGGGGCAGTAAATGATACTGCTCCACCAACAGGCTGACCTACCCATGCTGCAAGAGCACCTTGCGACCATCACCCTGGTCTCACGGTCGTGCCTGCATAGGGGAGAACAGTCCTTCCCCTCCCCTGGCATCACACTGCCTGCCTGATGGCAAAAAGCAATGGCCAAACTAATAGCTGGAACATGTGACCTTAATTAATTAGCAGACCTAGTGGAAAATGCCAACTCTGCATTGTCACTGCTTGCTTTCAAGGACCCTCTGCCTGCGTCAGCAGTACAGATCCGCTGGGTCCATTAACGTTTGCTCCAGGATAAGGACAGATGATGCAAGAGTGGCTTTAGCAACCTGGTGCAAGAAAGGCAAGGTCTGAGACAAAGGAGTAACCTCCTGTGCAGTGGTTTGTGATGAAGACCTTCCCTCTCCATACACACTTCTCTGTCGACTCTGTGATGGGCTTTAGGAGAAAGCCACCAAGAACAAAGCTAAAGCCAATTGGAAAGGGAGAAGGAGCAGGTGGCTGCCTGCCACCTCAACAATCAGCAAAATAATTCACTTCAACTGCATCATGAAATAATTCCTCACTGCTTCCTCTCTCACTCTAGCTGCTTTCTTTCATCCAGGAGCTCACTCCATTTAGGCTACAAGAGCTGTTTGGCACAAGTAGGGAACAGCTGGGAAAGCAGACAAAGGAAAAACAGACCTGTACCTTCACCCACAACTCCGAAATCCTAGAGGCAGCTGCAAGAAGCAATACTCCTCTGGAGGTAACACAGAAAAAATCCCAAACAATTTCTTATTCTGTAAAAATATCCCTTGCCCTCAAACATTCCTGCAGTTACAACCAATTTCAATAATGAACTTTATCAATACTTGGCACCACTCTTCAGGAAAAGATCTCCCCTTGTCTCCCAAAGCCGTGCATCTGCCCTTGGAGGAAAACCCAGCACTCAGAACTTCACAGAAGCAAATTCTGCAAGCAGCAGCTCTGCTGATGTTTGCAGAATGGCCACGAGGAGCTTGCTCAAGGCTTAGATGCACATCTGCCTTGCAGGCCAGATGCACTTGCACATGGCTACCGTTTCATCAGGTAGGTCCTAATGTTTGCTGAAAACCTTGTGCATCAGAGATGAAAACCCAGTATCACAGCTGCTTTGTGGGATTTCCATTTTTATTGCCATATTAGGGAATGAAATATCTTTTAGTTTAGCCACTGCGTGTTAAGCTTTTATTAAAGTACTGTTACTGTTACCACCTCTAAACCATTAAGACACATCGAGATGCTGTGTTAAGCCTGTTTTAGATACGTATAATAAATAATAAAATAAATCCCAAATGAGCTATCCTTTTTCAGGGGACACAACCTTACCAACTTCAGCTCCTCCAGGACCACAGGCAGCCCTGCAATTTAAATCTGAATTCGCCCTCAAATTTTCCAGCTTTTTTTTTTTTAAGATCAAGTTCCTTCAGTATCCACCACACGTTGGATTTATAATGCTAATCAAACTTCTCCAGGTACAGACAGAGTTTATAAATCAATCCTGGGTAAAATAAATACATCAGCCAATCTTGGTACAAACATTCCTGCCTCTGATTAAGTTGAATTCCAGGCCTGTGCCGCATGCATTTCAAAAGGGTGAAGCGGCAGGGAACACGCACGTTCTCCCCGCATAGAGCACGGCACATTTGCATCAATGTGACCTCCAAGCGACAATGCCTGGGCAGGTGGCAGGATGAGAGCCTGAGTTATTATGCAAAAGTGCAACTCACTTTGCTGTTCCTTCGTGCCTCCTCACCCACGCAGCCGGCGCCAGGTGCAGAGCTGAAGGTTCGGCTGTGAATTGCCTGCTCCAGGCGCTGGGGTGACTTGGGCACACAGCCCCACACCGAAGGGCCCAAACTGCCCCCTCCGAGGCTCTTTGGATGCTCCAAGATATAAATAGGTCCCCACAATACCAGTTGTACTTTCCTGTTTTATGCTAACTACAGGCACCTATAAGAAGCGATCAATAGCAGTCTGTGCCATACCCTAAGAACCCTAAAATACTAAGTGCAGGAACCATCACAGACAAGACGCTACGGCATTTATACAGGCTGAACTCCTCTATCGAAAGCTATTTATACACTAACTCAGCAGAGCCAAAGCATTCATCTGCTAACAAAAACAGCTGGGTGGTTTACACAGGACCGAGGGCAAGAACTTCGCAAAAGTACGAGCAGCTGAGCTGCCCAGTTTCAGGTGCAGCTCTACACTGAGAAAATGCATGAAAGCTGCATCTAAGCATTCCTCAATGGGGAATAAAAGAGCAGAGGGGCATGCCAACCCAATGGGAAGAAGAAATTTCTAACCTTGAAATCATCTTGATTATACCCATTTTAGCATGATGCTAATGCCAGGGTGACCAACTTGCCATGCAAAGCCCATAGGCACAGAAGAGGACCCCACCAGCCCAGGGGAGACCCTTCTCGCCCACCTACTCGGGAGCCAGAGGAACAGAGTCTCCTCTGACTGCATCCCTCCCATCCATGGCAGTCTGGACCCACCGTGATGCCAACACCAACCTCCTCGGTTGTGCCACGGCACAAACTCTTGATTAGTTGCCATTGATGCCTTAAGTTATTGTCCTTTAAAGAGAGTTGAAGCATGTATTATTTATCCAATAGGCTTCACTTAAGCAGACAACAGTTGTTGTTGTAGTAGAGATGGTTTAAAGAGAAGTACTTCCCTCATTAAATGAGAACACAATGGTCCAAATCTCTGCCTTCAGTTCCACGGTGAAATTCCCTCTCTTCCACCATGGACATTATATGAGTGCCAATTAAAAAGTGAAAGTAGAATGCGACGCAATACTAAAGCAATTAAACAGGAAAAAAAGTCATGAGAGCAGGGTGAACAGTCGATTGGGGAAAAAACATTAGTCCTTTAAAAGCAACAGTAAAAAACTGCAGATACCAGATTTGATTTTAGGAAAATGTTAGCAATGATACATATGCTCACTTGAGTTGCCAAGAGGAGTTAGTTTTAAAGGAAAAAAAAAAGAAAGTTTAAAAAATACGCTTAGAAAGCAATAATATAGTTCTGGTTTATGTACTGTCATTCTCCTACACTGCTGCATTACAGAATGCTTCAGAGATCACAAAATGCTCTCCCATCACCAAAATGAAGCCCAGCAAATTGCTAATGATAACAGTTAAAGCGAAATGTGGAAACCCAGTTCTAAAAATGAAGAATGTCAAAAAACTGCACGCTTGCTTAACGGCCCCAGCCAGGCAGCCGAGTGCTGTGCACAAGCTCGTCCTCCCCGCAGACGGCTCCGCAGAGCTGGGCCAAAGCAGGAATCACTCATTACGAGTATTTAAGGACGATGCAGTGACATCTCTTTGTAAGGCTGGAGCATTTTGTAGGTATTAGATTGGCTTTTAACCTCACACCCCGTGACAGAACTCTAATTAGAGTTTTGTGGTCACAGCATTAACCACGTTAAAAACAGCTGACACTGCAAAACCCAGCTCTTATCACTAATGCTAACCAGATCCTCATCTTCAACCAAGTTATGACGAAGACAGTGCGGGGCACGAATTATCTCCTTTTCATTGAGGCTGTAACTCTGGGGAATGAGGATCCATTCAATCAACGGGATGAGCACCGTTGTCTGTAATAGGGACAAGCTGGGCCACGAAACCATCACCCCCGCAAAGCCTAAGGTATACGAGATGGGGAATGTGCAGATTTTGGCTACGCAACACCCAGATTGGGCAGCACCAGAGATCAAGCCAAGATCACATTTAGCAGCACCTCAGCACGCAGAGGCTGTCACAGCATCCCCTTTGACGTTTCCGTGACCTTCCGAGGCCTGCAGGAGCAAGCTGAGGATGAGCTGCCGAACGCACAACAGCCAGCACAAACTCCTTCCCCAGGTAGTCCAGACTCCTGGTGACCTTGTTGCCGTGCTACAGCTCCTGGAAAACTCTAATTTCAACGCAAAACTGAGGGCCTCCAAAGTTACATCTTCTAAAAGCTTATCTTTTGCTCTTGACTGAAAAGAGACCCCAAAGTAACTTTCTAAACCAAAGGCAAGGAAAGGGTGAGCTGATCTATGTGTTACACAGGTTTTAAACTGTCCAAATTTTTGTGCAGCTGGTAAGAAGAAGGGGGGGTTTGCCCTGAATTAGCTAAAAATTCCTAGACTTTTACAAAGGTTTACTAGTAAACTCAGCTATCTATTGATCACTGCTCCTTTCAAGTTTGCACAAACTCAGAATTTCAATATCTCCTCCAAATATCAAGAAGAAACTCCAAACCAAGGCCAAGTCTTAACGATCCCAAATAATGTTCTTTTTAAAATGTGCTATTAAATCATTGGTATTAAAATACTGTCAGTGAAGCACTTTTAGGTACCCTGTGGGTATCTCTAGCACCAACCAGTGCAGAAACAGATATGACCAGACAACAAAGACAAGTGAGGAGCTTTGGGATGCCCAAATGCACGAGCTCATCCTTTAATCCAAATTTTGTTCTGAGACTCTAAGACACACAAATTTAATGGGATTTACTCGCTCATCCTCTAAATCTCAGGTTTACTCATTTCATTTTGACAGCCTCCACTCCGGGCTTAAAACCCGTGACACGGAGTGCTACAACAGCCTTCAGATGAACTCGTTTTCAACTCACAAGCTGAGAGCAAGAAAACACACAGCCCCGCAGGTCATGAAACCTCTGCTCAGCAAACAAAAACCAGCAAGATGCAGGTCACTCAATTCAGGGAAATAATTCCCACCCCAGGAGGTCGGAGAAGGTGCAGCTCCAGACACCGCAGACAACCCTTGTTGGGTCAGACGGGTGAACAGGCAGCCAACTACAACGAGCACGTAATCATTGTGGGGAAAATATGGTATTTCCAAAGCTAAGCAGAGGTAACACCTCCTACTGGTAGGCTGTGGTTAATGCAGGTGCCAATATATAGGTAACAGTAAGTAAAGTTGTCTGTTGAGACCAGCTCTTTGCCGTCCAGGAGCAGGCGGCTGCCCTGCGGTGCAGCACACGGGACTGTCCTGCTCCAGCTCCATCGGGAAGGGAAATAAGGCCACCAACCCACTGCTACCACCAATCTTCTGGATTTTAATTAAGCAGGAAGAAAAAGGCTAAAACTCTATGGGGAAAAACCGCCTGTTGGTTTGCTTCTTACAGTCAGTCATTCCTGCAGCACCTGACTGTCCCCTCCAAATTGTTTGGTTTTTTTTTTAATCTTGCTGGATAAAATGTCTTTTTCTTCTCTGGGAGGCTGGAGGAGCATCTCGCAGGAAGGATGACCAGATTTCACAATACGTGGTTTTGAAGGTTGGTGTTAAATTTGACAGTGTAGCTCCAAAGTAATTGTGACTAACCACTAAATCACCACGTGTAATGGGTTCTTCTGAACATTTACAGCTAGCAGTTCCATTATGCTCTAATCTGGAAAACATCTAAACGACTCTCCACAAAAATTAGAGAGGAACATAAACGTCTTGATAAAAACAAGATTCCAGAGATATTCCACTTAACCACAGCGACTTCTATAATATAATATCTTGTGCAGTAACATCCATTACGGTGCAGCCATTTGCTATTTGATTTTTAAACCCATGCTTCAAGACATCAATCTAGTGCGCATCGAGTCTACGTGAAAGGTGAAACAATGAAGAACAAACCTCCAGGACAGTGCTGGGAGCTGCAAGGAGGAGTGAGCGGTAGCATGGGAGGCGAGTAGCACCAAGAGTCTGCCTGACAGCCGTGGATGGAAACTCCAAGTTGCCCTTGTGCTCCTGGATGCTCATCCCTGAACTCCATTTGACTCAAAACCTCTCAGCCCATAGTAAAACAAACACTGTGCTGTAAGAAGTGTCTGTCTGCCCTTGTTCGGCTTATAAATAATACAATTAGCTAAGCACACAAGAAGCAAAAGAGGGAATCATTACTGATTCATTCCATTTTCCTGGAAAAGCCTGAACTGTGGTTAAGTGGAGGACAAGCTGAAATTTTCCATTAGTGAGGAAAAAAAAAAGCTTGTTTACAGAGAGAAGGGAAAAAATCCCTCAGGTTAGTGTTCAACTACAGTAACAACAAATTTTACCACAAATCTCTGCTAGGCAGATACTCACCCTGCTCCCAGCCCAAGGAGCAGTGGAGCTTACAAACATGCTGCTCTTACTTAACACAAAAACCATGCAGAAAACAAAAACCAGTAAGAGAATCCCAGTCTTCAAACAGGGAAACGAACAGGCAGCCTTCAGACATTCCTCCCAGCAGTTTTGCCTCCAGTCCCCCTGCTCGGGGGCACAGGAGGAGGGAAGGCAGGCGGTAAGGGAAGAGCTGGCCGGGCTGTGCGCACCAGGGGATGCGGCTGCTGTAGGTGACCCCAAGGAGCTGGGCAACACTCAGAGTCTGGAGTGATCTTAACTTCCTTCGGGCCAGGGATACAGGCGCCAGTCTAGACCAGGGACTTAAAACCACTTCAACATTGCACTTTCCTGAGCAGCACTGTGCGCTTTTACACCACAACCAAGGATCAAAGCCAAGTGATGCAATAAGTGACTGCAGCACAGCCCAGCCCTGGTACCTGCATTAAAGTGAAGGCTTTTGGTTTTGTTCTTAACAGAAAGGGATGTTTCATCTTGGTTGCTCAAGCAAAGATGAAAATCAGCTTGTCAAATAAAAGGATGTTGTCCACATGTGCTGAAAAGCCTGTGTTCTGCTCCCCGCTTCTCCAGTCATCCCCAACTGACTCCCACCAGCTGGCACACTGCAAATTTTGGGACCACTTTAGCACACTAGCACAGGTAGCACACTAGCACAGGTAGCACACTAGCACAAGCCCTTGGGACACAAGATGCTATTCAGCCCCTATAAATTCCACCATAACCCACTTACAAAGGAAAGCGCGTCTCCCAAGTCCTGTAATAGAGCCCAACACGAACTCCCACAAACACAAAAAGGCAGAGACTTCTGGCAGCCCAGAATGGCAACTGCTGCCTTTATATCATACCCCGGGTGTCTGCTTTCCCTTCCCCCAGAAAATTAAGTCAGTCCTCTGCTGTAACCAAAACAATTAGCTGCACTGTAAAAGATGAAGCCCTAGATGCGAAAGCCACCTGCAAATGCTCATGTGTCCAACAATTTCTACCTGCCCTGGGTTTGGAGGGAGGAGATGAGTTTTCCACCCCAAAGCTGTCCTCGATAAGGAAACAATTTCTAGGTAAGCTGAATATGCAGAGGTGAGAATCACAGGAAAGCAGTTTGGTAATGCCTGCTGCCAAAAAAGAGCAACTTGCTTCACAGACTGTTTGTTTCTCTTGATGATGGGATTTCAGCTTGAGTATCTATCACCACGAGATGTCAGATCCCAGGTTTAACCAACCTGCCCTCCATTTTCCAGTATGTACTGTGAAACTTACAAATAACCTTAAAATATCTTTTAATCACAGGAGTAAATAGACCAGGATTTTACTTATCTTGACAGAACATTATATAAGACATTAAATATTTTTACCATAAGGGGAAAAAATAAAGTATGATACTGTACTTCATACCCACAACTCTTCTGTGAATACACAGGTTTATTGCAGGATACAGTTCACCTCCATGACTTCAGGTGATCCATGAGGAAAAGCAGAAGCAAAACTGCCCTGCTAATTCCAGGAAAATAACATGACAGGAAAAGCAAAGCAAACCCTTCAGACAAGAAACAAGAAAACCTTAGATTCCTTTAAAAAGCCTGTATTTGCAGTTTCCCGCGTACAGTTAATTTGCAGCATTTAATCCACAAGTTGTCATCAGCCTTAACTCCCAATTTCCAGACCCCAGCCGCACCTGGGAGAGCAGCAGGACGGGCTGAGCGCACAATCAAATCCCCCAGAACAACTCCTGAGCCACCACGGCTGAGGCAGAGAATCTGCTTATATATTTTACAAATAACCGGATCCTTCCATAATCCAGGCTCTAAGAAATTTTTATCTCGCCATGAGCTCAGCTGTTCTTAAATCCCTTCTGTGTCTTTTTTCCTCTGTGCTGCCTGATACACTGACCAATTTTATAAAAGGGATTGGCCTTTTGGGTACGCTCTCCCAGATGCTGGTGGAAAAGAGGTCTAAAATCTGCCTTTTTCCCTATCCCCTCAAACCAAACCCGCCCAGGAAAGGCATTTATTCCTACAGACTTCTCCTGCAGAGGTCTGGCTGTTACACCGAGTCTAAAACAGCTGCTGCTTCTAGTTCTCCAAGTCCCCAACCCAAATCCGATATACCAGCCAGGATGGACATCGTCACATGGACGCATCAACTTACCCAAAGCTGTTCTCTGGGTCTTTGGGCCCCGTAACACTGAATCTCAATTTTCACGTCTCAGCAAATCTCCAGGCCCTACACCCTCTGCTCATCTTGGTGCACACGCAGCTGCAGTGCTGGCCAGTTGGAAGCCGTAGGAGAATGAGAATTACAGCAGGGAAAGCTGGCATCCCAAACGAGAACAAAGACGTGAAATCCCAACTCTGCAGAGGAGGAAACTTCACCACCACAGGGCAAGAAGAGGTGCTGACACCATTAGACTGACCCTTATTCTGTAAAGCACTTCGCAATACATTTAAACACTTCAAGTATATTGGTTAAGCATATACTTAAAGTAGTTTCGTCCACACAACAGCATTCAGGCTTGACCAGGTATAGTTTGTGCACATCTTAAACCTAGTGATGCACAGCCTCCTTCCAATCCCTTCTCCAGAAATATCAGCACTGTTCTCAGTTATGTGCCTTCAGTTAAACATCTGATAATAAATGAAATTAAAAAAGATTTAGGGCATATTTTTCCAAAAGCCGTGTCGTACCAAACCTCATGTCCAATGCACCCAGCCACGCTCGCAGACAAGGATATTTATTCACACACTTTTGTCCTTGCAAGCAACAGAAGAGGTCAGTAATCCAAACACAGGGCAGCACTCTAACATTTCTGTGTAATGTTTTCTGCTGACTGTATTTCTAGCAAAACTGCAATTTCTTCTTGCACGTGGTAGCAGGTTGAATATTCTGCAAAACACTGGGTGATAAGACAGCTTGCAGAACTATTCCCCAGCCAAAATTCACTCCTAGCCATCGCCCTCTTTTTCAGCTGCTCTGCATCACTGCTAGCAAGCTGTGATCACCAAACTCCAGCAGGTATTATCAGCTGAACCTCAGCACTACCCCATAAATCTAACTCAATGAGGAAGTTGCCTCTATCCATAAAAATTCTAGGAATGCTCATATTTGAACCCAGCATGCTGCTGACTTCCAAAACGCAAGCAGTAGCATGGAAAGTGAGCCAGTAGCTTCTCAGGAGAAGTAGCTGCAGGTGCAACTACTCTTTTCATTTGTCTTCTCTGCCTTTCCTCTGGAAAAGGGATGAAAAAAAGGCATTTATAACTCTGCTTTGCAAAATGCATCAGTTATATGCAAGAAGATGGGCTCACCTGGGGCCTATCTGACCTGTTCCAGTAGCAGGACTGGTTTAAATGGTCATATAGGATAGTTTTGCAAACTAGGAGTGTTCAAGAGATATAAGGAACCAACTACAGCTTCTCTTAGGTCTCTGCTACTACTGCCTTCCAACGGTCTAATCCTCTCCACTCCAAGCAGATGCAGCACTAGGAGTCACCCACTGCCACCAGATAAAGCAAAACCCAAAAGGAGAGCAGCAATGTTTCATCCCTGTTGACTTTGGTCAGGACACCTGGTGTTAGATACCCAATGTCTCCTATTTAGGAGAGCAGGTCCTCACTCTTCTCATTGTGCTTTTTTGGAAATCAGAGCACCGGGCTCACAGATGTACCTTTATGGCACGCTTAGACCACAGTTTAGGACAAGTGTACTGGGCTTCTGATCTTCCCAAGTAGTCCTGCCCAAAGACTGAAGTCAGAGTTGGCTTCATCCATGAAAGGGGGTGAAAACTAGATCGTGCAAGAGCTCTGGCACGAAAGCACCGAGCGGTGTGACCACACGCCAGCAGCTACATGCTTGGTGAGCTCCCTCCTCCCTTCCCAGGAAGGGAACCAGCACCACAGACAGGATACCGGCACAGGACACTGTACACAGCAGGATGGAGTCACCGGCCAGCGCGGTACATTTGGTTTATATTTAAAAATTACTGCTTCTCCAAATTCAATCTAAATACTTAAAAACATGTCCGGCACCTCTACCTAAGATTAGCTGTGCACAAGCAATAGAGGTACTAAAAGCACCCAGGCCTGGAAATCCAACATCCTTCATGCTACATAGGCACAGAAAGATACGCTGATATAAAGAGCTGAATTACACAGGCAACGCAGAGGCTGAGAGGAAGAAGACAGGCATGGTGATGGAGATGGGACTCATCCCAGGTGTAAAGTCCTGGCTTCTCAAATCCCACATGCATGTCTAGCCACCACTTTTCTCCCATGCAGAAAAGACAGACTCCAGGAGCAGCCCACCAACAGAAATGCAAACAACTGACCTTTAAGTCAATTTTATTTGAAAGTCAAAACTCTACTCCACTTTTTACTGACATCAAGTTATTGGAAATCACCAAAAAAAAAAAAGCTATTGAAGTTTCAGTTAAAGACGCACAGATAGGAATAATGGGGAGACAATGCCAACACAAAAGCTTTTTCTCTTTCTAGTGACTGACTGGAAGCACAGAAGAACTGAAGGAGTTAAAGCCTAATTTATGCCATTTACGTTTTTGCAAGTCACTCAGCTATCATCAGGCAGACACATCCTGTTGCGTCTGACATTTCCTTGAGCACTTTTGTTTTACTTCTCGGTGCTACCAGTGTACTGATTAGATCCAACACCCCCACAGAAAAACAAACAGCTCTGTGAAAGGCAGATGCCACGCAGCCATCTTCCTCCCCATCCGCAGTTGGCGACATCAGTTCCAGGAGGAACGAAACCTGCTGCTCTTCCAGGAGCATTGCATGGACAGATGCGGCCACCCACATCCAGCCCCTTTAAAGCCCTCTGCAGGTAACGAGGACTGTGGGAGGATGAGTCCCGCAGCATCCTCCCTGTCAAGATGAGTTAGCTGCTTCCAGAGAAAGGGAAAAAGTACCTGGTCAGTTTTGCTCCGGCAGGACACAAGCATGTTCTGAGTAATTTTCCTCAAAATCCAAAGAAAACAAACAAACAAAACAAAACAGCCCCCAAATGGCTTCGGGCTGCTCCAGGGAATAGCTTTCCCACAGGTGAAAGGAAATGCTCTCCCCTCCCTTACCCTGAAAACACAACTCTCAAAAGCAGCTTCTCTGGCTTTGACCAAGGAAATATTGTTTTTCTTAATATGGGGGTTCAAACAGTTGCTTTACTCTGAACTCAAGGAAGCTTGGACAAAATAATCAGTGGCAGAGAGTACTTCATTCACTTGATTTGGGTGTTTGCTGACGGATCCCACAGTTCAAACAGCAGTCTGAATGAGCAGATTCTCACTGCTGGAAGCCTTGCAAGGTTTTAATTTACCCAGCACAAAACGGAGTAAAGGAAGAATTGATCTTCCAGCTACTTGGGCCTCTAAGAGCATCAAAAATTAACAGTCTTTTTGATTATGGGAAATTAGGAGCATTTGCTACAAGGATCTCATGAAAGGCATAGTCTTCTTCATGCTTTTATGGAGATGTGCAAAATCGTTTAATGCCGCAAGATTATCTTCCTCATAGCTGCATATACTTAGTTATATCACATCAAAAGTTTGGCTCCTTCAGAGTTGGATAAGCAGCTGAGAATCAAGAAGTAACATGATTTGAGTGTCACTCCTAATGGATCTTACGACTTATAGGTCTCTAAAGACTAATGATTTTTTTTTCAAGACTAAATAAATGGAGATTTCACTCAAAGCTGTATGTAAGCAATATCTTAAATGGATTCTGCCTTTAAAAGCATGAATAGCTGAGGAAGAAGGCTAGAGTCAGGGGAGAGGAAAAAAAGCTGGTCCTAATTGCCACTCATTCAAAAACATTATCTTGTTATACGCATACATACGTACCCACCCAGAGATATGTGAGTGGATGGAAACAGCAACTGTGAGTTAAGTGTTTACCAATAGGGTTTTTATTGCAACAAAAAGCACCCCACTGGATGTTAAACACAGGTCCCACCCAACGAAAACATATTAAAGGAATCATGCATTCACTGTTTATATCAGCAACAGGAACTACAACACAAAATAATAGATTGCTTTGGCTTCTTAGTCTCACATTAGCAAATGCAATTATCTTTCATTAATTTTACAGAGTGTTCACAGTAGAAATTAAATCATTTCTTCATGTCTGTTTAAGAAAAACTTTACTGTGTTAATTATTCATAAATACCAAAGTCTGCTACTTATTACTCATCACAAATGTGATTCATTTCCATGACGCCTGAATAATTCGGTGCTGCCCTATTAGTCCCAGAACACACTGTACAATTGCCAGCATCAGCAAATCAATCACAAACAATAATTCGGTGCCAGCTGCCAAGGAAGAAGAGGAGGAGGAAGAAAGCAGGAGCGGCACTGCCTCCCCACCCCGGTCACCACACTGCCTTCATCTTCACACACAAAAACTCCATCCCGCATCTCCTGTCCTGCTCGGCTTTGCTCCCAGCCAAGGTGCTTTGATCTCAGGTGAGCAGCCCGGCCCCAAACTGGGAGCAGGGCACTGGGCTCCCGAGGGAGGGAGGCAGCGGCTGGGGATGCTCCATCGCTCCGCTTCCCCGCAGATGAACATCTGGGCAGGCAGCTGCCCGGCAACGGGAATTAGCCGACTGAGAAGGGGTTGGAAAATTAATCCTCACGAGTATGTAAGAAGCCCTACAAGGGTAATTCCAAACCAGGCTCAGAGTCGCGAGGGCTGCTCGGCCACAGTAATCCCCGCAGCGCGAAACAAAGCCCAGGCGCCATTTCTGTGGCTAAGTGGTTAAATGAAGAATTACTCGAGAGTTTTGCGCCCTGGCAGCCGACTGCTCCGCAAGGACAGAGGGAGCCCAGACTGGATGCTACAGGCAGGGCAAGAAGGGACTGAAAAGTTACTACAGCAATAAAATATGCTCAAATCTGCTGAAATTACAGATTTTTGTACCATTTCCTCATTAATTTTAAAAACAAACCTAGCCACACACACAAAAAATCTCATAAAGTTGCAACACATCACAAATACTGTTGGTTTTTTTCATAAGGAAGTCAGGAAATCATCAGTACTTTGGACACAATTCTCTCCTCCTTCCACTCAGTCGGTGCTCACCGGGGCAGACCAGGCACCTCAAGACCCATGTCCTCTCAGAAAGATCCATTCCCACATCCCATTTTCAGCCACATATTAATTATTTTGCTTTCTAGCAAGTTATGTGAGCTAATTTCGGCTGATGCTGTCCAGAAATGCTGCCTTTATTATTACCGTTGTGGAGAAAGCAAATTAATGCGAAGGATTGCACACAGAGGCCTAATCCATTTGAGGTAAATCAATGCATTGAACATTTAAATTGCTCTGCTTTCCTTCAGAAAAGTACATTGAAGTGATTCATTAGCCACTGAACTGTTCACAAGAAACAGACAAATTCTCTTAGGCATGCCAGTGCATCTCTGCTAGTTAAATTTAAAAAGCAATCAAATCTACTAATAAGTCCTTTTTGCCAACACTTACATCAGTAGAGAACACGATTCCTGACAATTCAGATAAAATAAATGAGGGACAAATTAATCTCAGCTAATATGCCTCAGAACTGATGCTCAACTTGTTAAACTTGAAAATCTGTCTTTTATAAAAATAAATAAGCTATTGGTGGTGCTTAATGTTCAAGCACCTTTGCTAACCTTTATTAAAGGTTATAAAGTTATGAAGAGGAATCACAAGGCACCATCTGTGTCTATTTTAATACAGTCAACACCTGGATTTATAGCTTCATTATAATATTTATTAACTCTTAGAAAAAAATAGCAGAAAAGTACCTTTTCAAGAAAAAGTAATCGTGTCTTAGTACAACAGCACCATGCCACAGTTTCATATTCCCACTCTCTTCTTTAGGGGGGACCCACTCCAATAACAAATGCAATAAATAGTGCAAGGAATTATTGCTCTACTGCAATCACTGTAATTTAATTTTCCAACAGCTAATATTCCTCTACACACAAAAAATCTCTGAAATTAAAATAAAAGGCAGCACGAAACACATACTTTTAAATAACTAAAAGTCAATTTGCACTTTAATAAAGATTTAAAGGAGAACTGAAGAGACCTAATATGGAAAATGATTTTTTTAATCCTTTTAAGAAGTCCTTTAATAAGTCCAACACTTTATCTGCAAAACCAGTGATATCAATTTAGAGAACTTTGTGTAGTCCGAACTTAACAAAACCCATGAACTCAAGTTTACAACCAAGACCTTCAAGGTCAGGCCCTATAATGGGATTAGGTGAAGGAACTACTTGTACTTACGAAAGCAATCCCCTGCCCTTCCCCTCAAAGCCCCTTCTTCGCTCTGCAGGCTGGCCCACTGCCTCCAACACCCCAAAACCAGACCCAGCTTTGGTCCCAGCAGGTGCCAGGCAGGGAAATTCAGCTGTCACTGACACCAGTTTACAGGTGGCAAGGTAATATTCACCACATATCTCATCCTATAGCCACGAGAGCCACCACACCAAACAAGCATGGTCATTAGGAAATGAGGCTGATAAATGAAGCATCGCGGAGTCACTTGTGCCTGGCAGCATCTGCGCAGACACTTCGGTATGGTTTTGTGGGGGCATTTTTTGTTTGGTTATTTGCTGTTTTTATTGTGGGTTTTTGTTTGTTCATTTGTTTTTGGCTTATAATTGTTGCAGAGTTTTTCCCAGGGAGTTTCACCACATGTACTTCAAGGACAAGCAGGCACCATCCCGGTGCTCTGGCCAGGACCCAGGTTACCTTGGGTCACCCCATCTGCTCACTCACAGCCTCCAGCTCAGCCGTGCTGCCCCCCTCCCCTCCCTGAGCAGCCGCCCTGGCCAGGTTTCTCCCCAAAACCAGCAGCACTGTGCTGGGGGACCCCATCCTTGAAAGTGGCATCTGCTCCACCAGCATCCAGAGGTTTTAAATTGTGTAACTTCTGCTGAAGTCTTTATTATCCACCCCAAGTCTTGGGGCACCACAGGATTCTACATCATCTCTCCTGCATGCAAGGGGTTGAGTACTGATTTATGGGGCTTAACTATTAGTGGAATTTGGGGAAAGAACAGAGCTCATCTCCTTGCACAGCTGTCTATCACCTTTGCTGTTTCAATCACAGCTGTTGAGTGGGCCTCTCCCTAAGAAGCAAACCCCTCAAGTGATTTTTCTCTCCTTGGCAGCAATATATGGTTTTCTTTTTCCCCCTCCACATAGAAGCAGTTTACTGGAAAAACTCAAGTGCTGAGTCCAGCCTTCTCCAGCAAGACGTGAGGCCAGGCCAGGGCTGATGGCGACACTTGCCGCAGCAAAGCCATCTTCTTCACGTGGCTCTGCCAGCGGTCTGGCTTGCAAGGAGTCAGGCACACCACGGTGGATCAT
This sequence comes from Patagioenas fasciata, assembly GCF_037038585.1. Classification (NCBI taxonomy): domain Eukaryota; kingdom Metazoa; phylum Chordata; class Aves; order Columbiformes; family Columbidae; genus Patagioenas; species Patagioenas fasciata. The sequence goes on from NC_092530.1 coordinate 20,812,547, forward strand.
GGAGCCCATGAGATTTGCAGATGCCAATCCCACCACATTTCCAAGAGGAAGATGATTAATCTGTTCAGCCAACACACCCCCACACAGGAAACACTTCCATTTTCCTGGGAAACGTTCTAACACGTCTTTTCTTCAGGCTTCTGTAAGACTTAATTCAGAAGAGTTTAATTAACATGTAAGGACAAGAACATGCATGTACTGCCAGCGGCTTCTCTCCCACATCGCAACAACGTGGTGCCAGCATCAGGCTTCCCAAAAGCCGGTAGGCACCATCTCTGGTCCTGGTCCAACAGGTTTGTACCAGCAGCATAAAGTTTCTTCCAATCTCAGGCTTTCTGGCTCCAGACACAGTTCTGCAAGCTTACTCTCCTCTCAACAGAGAACATCTCTTTCCTTTGAGGCCAGCCAGGAGGAACACCAAATACAGCCCAACCTTTACCCACAGCTACATCTCTCACCCCAGAAGGGTACGAAGCCACGACACCACGTAAGAATGTAGGTATCTGTATTTGCTCCCATGTCTCGTTACATTTTCCAGTCTAACCCCAAGGCCTTTTGTTTCTTGCAATGGTGCCACTGAATTTATTGCTATAGACAAGTCTGGTAGATACTTCCCATAATAATTAGCCAGAGCTGAGTGAAATCTCAGTTCTGTGATGCTCTCACACAGAGTTACTTTGGATGCTGCCTCAGTTCAGTGTGCCAAAAGCTTTGAGACTTCCACAATCAATCAAGTGACCCAAGTCAGTCACTCATGACTAGGAAAAAGCACATTTCTCCTTTCTCACCGCCAGTGCCAAGCGGCTGAGACAACCCCCTCCTTTCTGCAACCACCATCAGCCCATTCCACCAACCTCCCAAGCAGCAAATCCAGAGTTCCACCCAAATTATCAGCTGTGCCTGTGCCTTCCCCTTCCCTCTCCCAAGATTTCCAGATGGTGAGAGGTGCTGGTGGAACAGAAGATAAGCAGGAATGTGGACATACAGAACATGGACCCAAGAATGAAAAAACAAACAAACACACACCTCTTCCCATGCCCAGAGATTCACATTCCTCTAAGGGAAGGAAGGAGATCTATTTAGCTACTTACTAGTTATTAAGGAGCACATGCCACCACTACAAAGGTAAGCAAATTTTAAGAATCTATACGGTCATAGACAGGAAAGCACCATCATGTTAAATCTAAAACAAACAAAAAAAATATCGCACCATCATGTTAAATCTAAAACAAACAGAAAATATCATGACAGCCATCCTGAGTATTACTACTGCTCCAGGGCAGGAATCTGCCCTCTAAGCCTGCAAATCTCAAAGAAAACAGGCAAACAAGTGATGGGATCAAGAGCAGAGGCTGGAGGACAAATGCTGCAGGCCAACAAGGTTCTTCATGGGCACACCCTCCAGGTTGATCCCATCAGATCACGTCATGGTGATGCTCTGTAAGTAGTGTGGAGCATTACCAGGTCCAGGACAGGGTATGCTCCACACTAACAAAGGTTCAGCTTTTAAACAAGAGAAAAGGCCCCTACAGAACAGCCCAAATAAGCAGCTTAGGCTTAGGTCTGTGGCAAAGTAATCACACACAGGCTAAAAAGTTTGCTGGAACAATGATCACTTACTTGGCTATTCCCAGACAAGGCTACACAGCCCAAAGACAGTGTCTGTAGATTGCTTTATGCAGCTGCCAAGCAGTTCAAATCACTCTTACAGGAGGTGTCACTTCATAATCACCTCGACTATAAACACAGGAATTTGCACCCTTATCAAGCCAAGCTTCATTGAAGGAAATCGTCCTCTGCTGCTGACCAAATCCTGCTCCCTGTCCTGACGATGCTCCCCAAACGGATCTTGCACTCCTCCAAGTCACTCCCGCACTCTCAGGATTTGCACAGCAGGGCTGTGCCATTCCTTCCCTCCCCACCAGCACAAACCACCCAGAACGGTCAGGCCTCCCCCCAAAAACCCCAGTGCATGAAGAGCCAGGCAGGCCCCGCTCAGACACCCTCATCCCACACCTACTGCTGCTCTGAAAGCAGCTATTATCTGTCCAAAAAGTGCTTACATTAGCGTCTGTTACTGGCACTAGAAATAGGTGTCGGTTAACTAGTCATCAGCTGAACATTGCTAAATTGAGAATGCAAAATAAAATTTAAGACAAGGTATTACAACGGGCAGGAAGACTTGAAGGGACCATTGTTCTTTTACGAACTTCTTCTCTTCCCGTATTTTTAAACATGTAAAAGTTGCAGCCCAAATAATTGCTTGTCAAGACATTATTTGGGAGAATAACTGTAGCTATTAAATAAGCTGTGTAATTAGGTTATTAAAAATACAACATCATTTCAAAGCCTTTGAGAGACTAGACCTCTACCTAACACAAAATCACCACAGCTTCATTTTCATCCCCCTCTCCTGGCTTGAATCCCAAGTCACGAGTCTCAGAAACCTCTCAGAAGTCAGCTATGATGATGTACGTGGTTTGCTGGACTGAGGAGCCATCACTCTGAAGCCTTGGGCAGGTACATGAAATGCTTCTGTTTTGACTCACAAAAGCATGTTTGCTAATCTAACAGGACAAAAAAATACAAACATCAACGAAACACAACATATAAACCCAAAAGCTACAAACAAACACTCAGCTCTCCAAGTCTGGTGTTCCCTTCTGCCTAAGGTGGCGGGGGTTCGGGACAAGGATCATCTCAAATTTCGGGAGGGCATGACTAACCCCGAGCACAGACAGCCCTGTCTCTGGGTGAGGAAGGGAATTCCTGCCCCACAGCTACAACTCTGCAGGCCAGACCCACCTCTGGGGGAAGAGAAACACAGATCACTGGAAGCTGTTCAGCAAAGGAGAGTGTGCATTATGCAATTTCCATTTCTGCTGACAAACAACATATTTATAGGACAGGTAAAATAAAGTACGTAGCCTGCAAGGCTCAGCAGCCTGAAACCTGGAAGCTAACAGACCCAGAGGGCAAGGAATTGGTTCCTGATGTCTGCAAAGGGGATGCCACAAAAATGAGACAAATATATTTTAAAGCAGTAGGGGAAACAAAAGAGCAGGAATCACAATAGCCAAGTCTCATAAAGAGCTGCTTCTTGGGTAGGAAGATAATGACGCTAACCATTTTTCTACTAGATGGCAGTGTAGTGTCACACTACATAAAAGGAATTCTAGGAAGAAATTGCTGTCTATTTCAAGTGAATCTCTGTTTAGACTTGACTTCAGATAGCATGATATATAACAGTACCCTCATTGTAAGGGCACCTGCCATTAGTCTAACAGTGCAATAGGAGCGATACCCTAGTTTCTATTTTCCCAGCAAAGCAATGTCAAAAGACCCTAAAACCCTGAGCTGTTCTGCTACATGGTACAGCTGTGTGCACAGCCACGGATAAGCTACTTGGTCTGTTAAAACTGAAGGCATGCTGGAATCAAACAGCTCCAGGAGCTGGGGAACCAGGTCCTCGCTGCTCAGGAGAATGAGCCAGCTGGGCTTTTGAGGGACAGCAGCAGAATTCAGACAACCACCTAGCTATGGTCAGGCGAGGTTAGCAACTTCAAAGGAAGGTGCACAGATTAAGGGAGCAGTGTCACTACAATTCAAAATGCAAACCCCCCCAAAAAAACAAGGTTAGGGCTGGAGGACGATGCAAATATCTGCAGGTAAAATTCAACCATAGGAGTAACCTTTACTTTGCAAGGCCATCATACACATAAGCTAAACTTCAGCTGTAACAAGATACACTCTTAAAACCAGAATTAATTCCTGGTGTACGCAGGAGCTATAGCATGCATACCCAGGGAGCTTAGTACAACCAGGTGATTTGCCAGAGATAGAAAAGCTCTGGGGGAAGACTGCAGGCAGCTGGAGGATCCTGGCTTCTCTGTGAGCCCTGGAAGGGCCGCACCGGGGGGTCCCCAGGCCGGGGGCTGCCAGGCCTGGTCGCGAGTCACCGTGCACGGTGCTCACTGCTGCTACGGGCCGGGCGCTGCAACTCCTGCGCTTTCCCCGCCAGCAGCGATAATCGCGACAGCCCGCGGGACACCACGGAAACCACTCGCAGCAGAGCGGGGTCAGCTCTTGTTTGCTCCGCAAAGCTCACGACAAGCTGCACCCACCGCGGCAGCCCCGGGCCGGTTGGGCTCCCAGAGCCCTCGCTGCAGCCCGGTTTGCAGCCTGCTCCGTGTCGGGGTGCCCGGTACCGACCGAGCTCACAACCCGCTCCCCACCCCCCACCGCAGCAGCATCCCCGCCACGACTGCGCCCAGCGGGCCTGTCCCGCCGCACCGGTGCCCCGCCACCGCCCCGCACCGGGAACGGGGTTCGGGGTCCACGGGAAGCTCCCCCGGGGAAGGCCCGGCGCTCCCGCACGGCCTCACCTGGAGGGCCGGAGCCGCACCTCCTTCTTGCTGTCCACCACGGAGGGGACGCAGTTGGTGAGTTCGGTCCAGTCGGCGTGCAGCCCACAGCTCCAGCCGGTGGAGAAGCGGGAGAAGAGCCAGGTCTCCCGCTTGCCGGGCCGGTGGCAGGTGCACTTCTTCTGCCCGGCGCGGCACTCGCAGGGCTGCTCCAGCTGGATGTTGCGGACCAGGTGCCGGCCGAAGGTGGTGCCGCCCGTCTTCTGGATGTGCAGGAAGACGATGAGGTCGTCCCCCTTGATGTTGAAGTCCACCCGCCGCAGCAAGTCGCCGGCAGAGAAATTGAAACGGGGAACAAAACGCGCCGGCGTCTCGTCCTCCGCCCGGTACGGGTCGGCGACGGCGGCGGGGCTGAGGGCGCGGAGCCGCAGGAGCTGGCACTCGGTGCCCGGGCAGACGTACTGCAGCACAATCACGGCGAAAAGGAAGAGCATCACCAGCGCCAGCAGCACCTTGTGGGACCGGTCCTCCATCGTCGCCGGGAGCGCCGCGCATCGCCGCCACCGCCGCTGCTGCTCACAGCTGCTGCTCACAGCCGCCGCAGCAGCCGCCGCCACCGCGGGGGGCCGGCCCGGCCGCGCTCCGCCGCCATCGCCCCGCCGGCCCTTCCCGGCAGACCCCGCGCCGCCGCCCCCTAGCACCGCCCCGGCCGTTTCGGTCACGCCCCCTTCGCGGGGCCACGCCCTCACCACAGGCACCGCCCCCCGCGCGGCGTCTGAGGTGCGGGCGCGCTCCGCTGGGCACGTGGCCGAGCCGCTGCAGCGGGACCGGGTCCGGGACCGGGACCGGAGCCCGCGCTGCACCGCGCTGCGGGCACGGACCGCACCGCTGCACAGGGATCTGCGCTCCGGCCGCCGTGCTCCCGCCGCGGCCAGGCAGCAGACACACGGTGCTCCGGGCACGGCCCGGCACCGGGCGCTCTGTGCTCCCGCCAAGGTGCTGGGCTGCGCGGCAGGCTGCAGGGTGCCTCATCCTAGGCAGTCCACAACTGTTCCCACCCATCCGAGCGCCCGGCGGCAGCAGGCTGCCCAGGCTGGAGACCGCTGTTCCAGCGGGGAACATCCGATTTAACGGCAACAACAACGGCAGTGGCGCCGTCGGGCCTGTCGGCCACACACACCTCCATCGTCCAGCCCCTCCACCGTGCACGCCTCCATCATCCAGCCCATCCATCAAACATGCCTCCATCGTCCAGCCCATCCATCACACAGACCTCCATCGTCCAGCCGGTCTATTGCACACAGCTCCATCATCCAGCCCATCCATCACACAGACCTCCATCGTCCATCCGGTCTATTGCACACCCCTCCATCATCCAGCCCATCCATCGCACATGCCTCCATTGCTGGCACTGCTGTGCACCGAGCTGTGCTTTCTCTCCACAGCACATGCTAACACCCAGGTTTTGGCAGGAGGAATGAGAACATTGACTCTTGATGCCCCAAGTGGTTTCAGTTCATTCAGGCATCCAATATACATGCTATCTCTCGTCAGCATATTTTGAAACCCCTCTACACAATGAGAGTATTCTGTAAATAAAACAATAATGACAAGGACTCTGTGGATTTATCTGTGATTAAAGTCCTTTATATATTTACATGCAAATTATGTTCAGCCCTCTGGCTCCTGGCGTGTTGTCAATGAGGCCTGGTGGATGGGAGCACACTGGTGCTCACCCCGGCTGTGCTGTGAGTGTGCCTGCAGAGCCACCCTTGTGTGTTCTCCAGGACAACCTGCCCGCTGCATGCAAGCTGCCTGTCAGGGCCAGGGGCAGAGCACAGCATAGCGACCCAGCCTGATTTTTTACTTTTGCTCTTGAGTGCAACTGATGTTGTGGCAATTAACATCTGGGAAAACCACAGCCCTGCAAGTGACTTAGAAAAATCAAGTATAAAATGAGGGTTTGGCTAAAGGAGGTATTCACGCTATCCCCAGTGTCCTGTCCTTCCAAGGAGAAGCAGCAGGGACAAGACCTGGGGTTTGGCCACCCCCAATCTAACTGGTGTGCTCCAACGTTTACCTGGTGGGCTCAGCTGGAGACGTTACACAGAGGTGCTGCATCGTGCAACGCTTCTTCCCTCTCGCTAATCCATGATTTCAGGTCAGGCTGGAAATGCTCCAGCTTCTCTTTCCCACCCAGAGCAGGTGGAGGGAACAGTCCTCCCCAGCACAACGCCTCAGCTTTCGTTCTCCTGTTGCTTGTGATGCCTCTGTTTCTCTGCCTGGACAATCATCCAGGAGCTGAATTTTCTAGTATGCACAGCAGATAGAAAAAAAAGAAAAAAAGAAAATACTCTCCCAGACCTTTATCCATCATAAAAAGAAAAAAAAAATGGCCTGCCTCTTTTTTCGTCTTCTCACACTGCTCCTGCAGTTCACTTTAAGTAATTTCAGCAGGTACATGTGTTTGGAGGGGATGTCTTTATGGTTTTCATCCTTGAGCAACCTATCCTGTCGTCCCTATTTTTTTCCATTTGTCTCTAATATTTTGAAAACATTTACACTCACAATAACAGGCAATTTTATCACAAAGATTCTAGGCATGAGAACTACTGAGTTAATTTGCTTCTGTTTATATCTGTCTCTCCAAAATGAATGGATTGCACCATTTAATGAAAACGCTGTGTTCTGAAATTCAAGCCTTAAAATTATAAAGATGTTTCTGTGCTTTATATCCATCACTCTCTCACAGTTGTTTATATAAAAAAATAGATTTGCCTCCAGCTTTATTTATTTCACATTATGAAATAACAAAGATGTGTGCTGGGTTAAAACCAATCCTGAATGCTAATACATAAGAATTAAAAGGAGGGAATAATGATGGCCTAATGTCTACGCTAAATTAATATATACTATAAAAGATATGATGCATACTGGGTTGGTGTTCCCAGCAGAGCCATTATTTTGGAATGAGCTAAACAAACAATGATCATCCTTTCACTGATGAGTGATGGTCTCCAGTCTGCTGCCTTCTCACCCACAGTATGTAAATGATACTCCCTAGCTTTGATCCAGGGACACAAAACATTTTCTTAGGCGCTAAAGAAATGAAAATCGCCCGGAACAAGATAAAAGTAGGACAGAACAGAGCTGTTAAGGATTTTAGAGCATGGGCAAGTTTCAAGCGCTGGCACGGCAGCTGGTTTAAGTTAAGAGGTCAGGCAAAAATGCCAAGCGCCTAGTAACGCTGGCAGAAAAAAAAATATCTCTGCTTTCTTCCCAGCACGTGGTATCCCCACAGACCCCAAAACACACAGACCCCACTCCCCACACTCCACCATTCTCCTCTGCTGACACTGGGGATCCCCCACCTCCATGTGTGTGTGCAGGGCCGTGGATGGGTATGGCCACTGTTCCTCTTTTCTCCCTCGAGCATCTGCTGGCTGGTCCCTTTTGCCCCCCGCCCCATCAGAAGCTGCCCCCCAGTACAGTCTCCCCCAGTGCCTCCCATCCCGGTGGATGCAGCAGTGGGGTTGAGCTGAGCTGGTGCAGGATCTCATCTTGAGCTGACCCCCCCTCTTTAGTTAGCCACAAAATGTTCAAAAAAGTAGAGGTTTGTGTGCCAAGGCACCAGATATTTGCCCAGAGACAGGTCAATAAAATGCCTCATGCCTCAAGCCCTATATTGATGTTTGCAGCTTTAGGAAAGTATCATTAGCTCTTTGTGTGGGACCGATCATCACATCCCTGTCTATTTTCTGAAGACCTGTGTTTCCACAGCATCTGAATTTCACCCCTGCACTTGTCTGGCAAATGGTGAGTGCTTGGCCTTAACAAAAAGAAAGCACACATCAGCTTTGAGGTAAGCAGGCTGTCAGTGTGTAAAACTGAGTCTTATTAGGCTTTAACACCTCCAGCTTATTGAAAGGATTGAGGTTTCGTGTCAGCCCAACCAGAGTAGCCCCCAGCATCTGCTACTCTGCAGAGGTACAGGCAGGGGTATGGGCAGGGGTGAGCCCCCTGGGCAGAGAGGCAGGATTGGGCTGTGGCAGCCCCCGCCAGGCTGGGGTAACCCTGGCTGCTGAGGTACCCGCAGCTGCTGGGAGGATGAGGTGTTTTTCAAATCAGAGATATCTTTGCACAATTAGAATAACTTGATTAAAAGAAATGCAAACAAGCCATTAACTTTGCTTTGCTAAATCTCCTTGTGATTCTTCTTACAGTACCTGTGCAGAAAGGGGGAGAAGATAAATTAAATAACTACAGAAAAGCCTCCCATGTCAACAAAATAGAATATTTATTAAAATAACAAACACAACCATCGCCAACCTAACTGCTGCAGCTTCCTTTTATGAAATTGTCTCTTGGCTGAACAGGTTTGAAGCCAGGGCATTCAAAAACACTCTTCCGATCATGGGTTCTCAAAGTGACGGAGCGGATGCTGCAGCCTTGTCCTCCACTGCTCCAGAAGGATCTTTCACCCCAGCACTTCCATAAGACCTGATAGTTTTACTTCTCTGTTGGGCCTGGGTAAAACTGGATTATGGAATCAAAGGATATCAGTGGGGGACAGACAGCGTGAAGACACCACTCTGCTCCCTGAGGAAACGGCTTGGAAAGGGTGGCAAAGCACAGAGCAATGAGATGGTCATCACACAGGAGGAGAAGCAGGGCGGAGAGCAAGGAAACAACCAACCAGGGCCAAAGAAATGCTGTGATGGGAGAGGGACAGAAGCTCTGCTAGCACCTCACAGAATAGGGCCCTTATCTAGAAAAAGAGTATGCAAATAAGCAAAGGCATGGAGCAGCAGGGTGATGAGTAAAACTAATTAGAAAATGAGGCTTGATTATTCATGGACTTGACATATCAGAGAGCAGCTAATCAAAGGAATAATACAAGTTTGCATATTCTTTGTAATTTGGGCATCAAAGCTTTGCTTCTTGTCACTGTGGCATCACCACCACTCATTCCTAAAACCGAACACACTTGATGTGAGCATAATGTCTATACTCTAGATAACACAGTGGGTCTTGGAGAAGATTTTTCCAGCTATCAAAATGATCTAGCAGTTACCTCTGCTTATAGATCTTGCTTTCCTGAATACAAACATTGCCCAAAGCCCTTTGGGTGTATGGGAAACCAGGCAGCCTTTAAAAGTTTGAGCCAAAGACCTGGAAATTCAAGGGATCAACTTCACAAGATAATTGCTATATAATCCCTTACGGTTTCTTTTTGCTTCTGACTGATTGCTAAATAAACTTTGTAGAAATCACGTGTGGAATGATGGACTTGGTGGGAGGTATTTGCACAGTACTTGCTGGGTGCAGGAAGATTTCAGAAGTACCTCCTTCCCAACACATGGCATCAGAAACCATCCACCCAGGCTGTTCATTGCAGTAAATCTGGGATTTGCACCATCAGTTGGAGCCAGGCAAAAGGCAAGCTAGCTTTCAAGTTATGAGTATCAACACTGTTTCCATTTCACACATAGATCTTGGTCCTGTGAAAGGTTTTATAGGAGGACCTGATGTGCGGCTGGCATCTGAATGTGTACCAATCTTCTGGGCAACAGCCAGATGGTGAGTAAATGATACTGTCCCATCACCACTGCTTCTTATTCCAGCATGAAATTGGCTGAGAAACTGCTGAAACATCAAATTCCCTTTTGATGAGGGCAGCCTGGGACAACTCCAGGGAGTGGGATCCATGGGGATGAAAAGACTCTTTCAAGTATGTCTTTGAATCAGTGGGAAAAGTGAGAAGTTGGGACCGCTCCTGCCACTTTCTGCTTGTCTGAATAATTACAGTGATGGGTGTATTTAGTACCATCTGGCACTAGAGCCGAAGAGCAACCAGACATTGACAGAGATTACTGGTGAGGTGTGTGAAGCACCCTTTTGGAGGTGGTTCTGAGTAGATTAGGAGGAATTAGAAAGGATGTGAGCCAGCGAAGCCCAGGGCTGCAGTCCATATGGTCCAGGGGATATTTTGTGCCCACTTCCAAGATATACAGCAATGCAAACCTGGTGAATTTGTCCTACTTTAGAACAAAACCTGCAGCGTTTGCTGGATTAAGGTAGGCAAGAGACTAACTCAGATAATGTGAAGTGGTTTCACACTGTGGTTTCAGCAGTGGTTTCACACTGGAGAGAAGGGCTGTGAAAGGACTCATACAAATATTTGTTACATCTTTGTAAAACCAAGGGGGAAATAATTTCACATGGCTCTGAAAGGAATAGGGGGAAAAGACACAATATTACCTGATACTATCTCAATAGGTAGTCCTGTGTGGAACAAATACAGTGAGATCTGGTCCAAAGGCATTCAAGAAATTTGAAAGGTGAAATCTGCCTTTCACAGTGAAATTATTCCACTTTAGTTACAGTGGTTTTTAAATAGATTTAGTTAAACTGGTACCACACTGTTGCCTGGACACCCTTCAATTCTAGAGTAGTTAATATCAATTTAACTTAATTTGGTACCATTCCGTGTACAGACTTCATCTTGGATGCCGCATAAATATTTGCTTATTGAAAATGGTGATGCATTTGGGCAACACAGTCTTGTGGGATTAACATGTGTGAGAGGGGATCAGATACAGGGGAAAAAAAAAATCACAGGAAGAGGTCTGAAATTTCCACAGATGAATTCATACAATTAAAATGAAAGAATAAATGAAGGTGAAGCAACAAGAACTCTGAGCATTACCAAATAATAAAAAAAGGAAGCTTTGAAGCCAGTTTCTTCCCAGAGCCTCCTGAGCAGCAGAGTGAATGGATCTTCAGGGAGTGATCGAGTGGTCCAGTGAAACAAAAAAACCACTCATTTTACAGTGAGATTTTGCAAAAGCAGATTTACCAGGGGTAGCAAAGAAATAATTCACACTTTCCGAAGACGTGCTAAATTTTCTTCCATTATTTCAAACCTAGTTCAGCCAGTTGCAAAAGGCCTACAGCAAACATCCCCCCGAAAAAAATAAAAATAAGGGACACTGCAAGAGTTTCACTTCCCAATTCTGTGTAAAAGGGCTCCTAAAACAGCAAAATCTCACCTTTCTCTGTAGCTCCCTCCTCTGCTGCCACAAGTCCACATGGAAACAGAATATTTTTGTTATAGTGAAACTTCTGGAATAAGAAAACAAACAAACAAATCAACATTTAAAGTCTAGGTGGCACTACAACAGAATTGAGTGGACAGTCCTGGCTGGGCTGGATGTAAATAAAGAATACCAAACACAGCAATTTCTTGTTGTTTCCCAAAACCACTCTGGGTTCATAGCATTACCACACTTTGTAATAACTAAAACAAAACCAGGGCAGTATAAATTTATACCTGCTGATCCTAAATTCCAGCCGTTGGGTCACTTGGCCTGGGGCCAGGCTTTCCCAGGGGCTCCTGACCAGCCCTGCATTTGCATTACTAAAGGCACAGGCTGCTCTTTGAGTCTTTTCTTTGTGGGAGATGCTGCCAGTCCCGCATGTGCCTTCTCTGCTGCTTTGCCGGATTAAAATAGCAGCAGCTATTTTAATCTGCTGCTGGAATACATCTGAAGAAATTCCTTGCAATCCCTCTCTTCTCCTCCCAGCTGACACGGAGCCGTGTGGCAGGGAGCGCACATGCAGCTGGTGTCCCCTAGCTGGATCCATCCTTGTCTTGGAGGTGGATGTGGGGGTACCCGCTCCATGCTGCCTGCATCCCATGGCCCTGAGGGCTGAGCAGCATGGACTGGCCCCATCGTTGTCCCAGCCTCCTGCTCAGTGCTTCAGAATAGGTTCAGGATGCTGCAGGTTCCTGGAAAGGGTGGCTGGGGACCAGCAGCAGCCCAAGCACAGCCTCAGCTTCCCCTCACCCAGCCTATGCCAATGGGAGCTCTTCATCGTCCAGGCTGAGGGCTTCATCATCAAACATTCACCGTGTGGGTTGGAAAATCTAGCCCAACAGTACTTAAATAAGAGAAGCTGACAGATGACCTCTTCTTTGTCTTGGAATCATAGGTTCATTTTGGTTGGAAAAGGCCCTCAAGACCATTGAGACCAACTGTTAACCTGCCAGTGGCACTTAAACATTTGAACCTTTGTTAACTGCTAATTGATGTAATAATCAGAAAATAAGTGGGTGGAGGAGAGGGAGTAAACACTTTTGTTCCTGCCATATCGTGGGTGGCAAGGTCCACTGCTGTTGTGTGTGCACTAGATTACTGTAGCAAAAATTACCTGTGCAAAGAGGTGGTAAAGACAGCTTTTGTTTTAATGCGTGGGTCTGATTCCACTCCTTTTCCTGCTCATCTTTCCCTGTTAAAGATAAGCAACACGTAACAACAGGGTGCTACACACTAAGGGGTGTGCGACAGCACTTCTCAGCATCAAAATTCAGCAGGTCTCTTACAAGGAAATGCATCCTCCAATTGCACAGAGCTTTTATGGACCTGCCTGGGTCCCAAGCGATATTTTTATATAGCAGTGGTAAATTCCTGCAGTTGTTTGTGTCTGAAAATACACGGGACAAATTGATACATTTCTAGACACTCTTCCAACCTGCCTGATTGATGACTGCTCATATTTTTAGAGGTCTGATCCTGGACAGATTCAGACTCAGGGTCCAGCCTCAGAGATGGAGCTCCCAAAGCAGAGTCTACTGCCACCGTCCCTGCAGGGGAACCCTGATGCAGGACAGGTTTTCCTCAATACTGTCCAACCAGGATTGCTCACCCTGCCCCAAAAGTCTGTCACCAAAATACATTTCTCCCCAGCCAGTCGGCGCCTAGACACATTTTTGGGTGCAATCTGCCATTGCTCTCCCTTAACTAAAAGATTAAAGCACACATTGGGTTATAAATTCTGTCATGTCTTTGCTTGCAGTCCCTACCTAGCAAAAATCTCTTGGCCATGGAGTCTACTTTCACTTGCCACCGGCTGTTGGACCAGCTCCATGGCTTTACGTGAGCTGAGGAGTTCCAGGATTTCCCTTTAACTTTAAATTTGAGAAAATCTGGATAAATTAATCTGTCAGAGACTTGGGGCTGCCAATGGGAGGCTGTGACACTATGCAGAACACTGTAACAACCAGAAGAAAAATAACTTATCAAAAATATTATTTTATTTCATGCAAAGAATCAAACTTTAAATGATCCCATCTGTCACTTTCAACTGCACCCTCTTCCATTGGCTGGATTTTGCTCATTAAGATAAATTTCAAGCCAGCAGATCATTTTTGCCTTCAGGGCTTTGGTAAAATGTAGTGTTTTGGACTTCCTCCCCTCCTCCATTTTTGACAGCTGCAACAGAAGAATAAGCGTATTTCTCTGATAATGCTTTGCAATCGTCTGGAATGGCTTTGACCTTCCAAAAGGGAAAAAACCACTACATTCAAATCCCTCCTCCTTTCCCCCATGGGACTAGAAGCTCGCCAAGCCCCTTCAATAAAAGTTTCCCATCTGACCTTGCATCGTAAAACCCTCTTTATTACTCCCTCTCCTCAAAGCTTCCCCGGCAAACCTCTAGTCCTTTCAAGACGTGGGCTGGAGAGCTTCTATGTTGTGCAAATGTTTCAAATGTCTTTGTTTCTTCCCTGAAAAGACATAAAAGAGATTTGTTGGATCCCTTCCTCATAACCAAACACAACTGTATACCACGCACTTTGCATGTTACAGCTCCCCAAGCTTTCAGCCCCAATGACTTATTTTACTGTAAGTGTAATTATGCATTGGAGTGGTTTCATGAGGGATGTGATAAATCATCTGCCACTTAAAGTCTTTAAATCATGACCGGGTGTTTTCAGCGGGGTCCTGCTCCGTGTCTGGAGCACACAGAGGCTGTCAGTGCATTTACAGGAGGGTATATAATCACATGGTCATGGTCCAATGTGGTATTGAGGAATGGCCTTTGTCATGCAGGATGTAGGATTAGTTGGACTTAATGGTCTGGTTTGGCCTTTAAATCTATGAATAGGGAAAAGGAAAGAGGAAAAGAAACAAAAGAAGAACAAAAGTTCCTATTAGAGCCAGCATGTTTCCACCTTCTGAAAGCAGAGCCGGAGGGACTGCAGGCAGCTGGGGTTGGAAGTGAGTGCTGGGGAAAACCAAGGGCACCCCTGTGCACTGTCTTCTGCACCCAGAGCCCTCACAAACCCCCCAAACAACCTCTTGAAAGCAAACGCAGGAGCCCAAACTACCTGGGATTTGCTGGCGTCTTGTAGAAAACAGAATACGTGAGGACATGCACAATACTCAACTTAGTTTCAATTTATTTTTCCCCTCTTTATGTCATTTTAGGTGTTCCAGAACTAGAAATCGAATGCTTTTTGTATTTCTAAATTAAGCTCATTGAAATTTTAATCTGGTGGACATTATCTTATTGCATAATTAGAAGACCTTATAATGCAGTGGTTTGGTTGCTACCAATCCCTTTTTGCTTTAAATCATGTTTCATTAATTGAACAGAGTTTAGATAGGTGCTTATAAGGTAATAAGCTGACTATCTGTTCTTAACAAAATACTCCAGCTGTACCTGCTCTGAGCCCGCGTGCTTTGTGCTGTAATAGTTTTACTTTAGCAACGCGTGGGTGATTACACGCGTGATCCACAGGGGAGTTTCGGGGGCTATGGACACCCCTCGTAGACACTGGTGCAGACTGGTTCCACGTAGCAAACACAAAGGATCCTCTTTGGAAAAAGACAAATCTAAACTCTACACACCAACCAGCCAATGTCATCTGCTTAACCATGGGCTATTGCATAATTAATTACTCCCAGGTCTTTATGATATCCCAAAGAATCTTTCTATAGACTAGACTGGTATTACTCTGCCATACATTTTAAAGAGATTACCGTTAATTAATTTAACGTGTCTGCATACCTAAAACTCAGCAGCTAAGCTGTCTATTGTGCCATCTGCTGTCATTTCAGACATGTGGGACTTCCAAACTCCCATAGATACAGAAACAGATTAAAACCATCTACTCAGATATAAATCAATTTAAGGAATAAGTTGCTTTTCAACACCTCTTGCGGTGCCCCATGGAGGGCAGGACTGGGGAGCCCCAGACGCTGGCAGAGCCCTTCCCGCAGGTTATCCGTCCCACCGGGAGTCATCTCCCCTCCAGGACTATCGACCCGACGCTTTCCAAAGACACTAAATTCCCTGAAAGTGTAAATAAAACATTAAACCACAATTTATCTACTCCTAGGGCTAAGGCACCCACACTGGTGAATGTAAATCACTTGGAACATTTATGATCTACTGACACATTTCCCTCCTAAAATAGGAGTCCGACACACGTAAATCCTCACAAACGCTTCTCCGGAGCAGAGCTGAGCAGCGGCACAGCCGATGTGGAGGTCTGTGCTGGGACCCCTTGCACAGTCCATGCTCTGCATGTGGGGGCGCGAGGGATGCTTACCGAAAACAGGGTGTTATCCCCACACCGCTCACCCCAGCGCATCGCCATCCCCAGACACGGTCACCAAATCTGCACGGGAGCCTGCACAACGCCCAATACCAATGGGCCCATGGCCAGTTTGAGGGATCTTGCTGCTACCACAAACAAAACAAATAATTACATTAATAACGAGCCAGACCTTCCAGACCAAATCACAGTACTTGGAGTATTTTTTGTCAGTAAACAACCTCAAGAAAAAGCCACTCTTCGTCAAAACCTAACCGCTCCATGCAACAAGCATCCCCTGGATAGAAATTGTTATTTTTTCCCTAAGAAAAGCAGAAAACAATTCAGGTATGAAAATTCTTAGTTTTCTGCAAAACACATACAAAAACCCTCAGAAGAAGGTTTGAAAAACACTGTTTATTCATTTCCCAAGTAGCAGCTGCTTCTGAAAATATGGAGATTTTTTTGTACACGGTTGCCACTAACATTTAAAAAAGAAAAAAATAAAAAAGGAGCGATTTCCACCTAGCTCTACTGTCTGATCCCTTCATGAGCTGTTTTTGGAATTAATGGTATGACAGCAGCTGCCTGGCACCCCACGGGTTCCAGCAGAGTTGCCTCTCCCAGGAGCATCTTCCTCCCCAGGGGCACTTGGCTATAGGGAGCAGGGGGCACGTGTGGAGCTGGTCCGGACAGGCAGAGGTGTGCTGTGCAGCACCGTGGCCTGTGCAGGGCCAGATCTGCTGCCCTGCATCACTTCTGTAGGACACACCACCCAGAAGACCACTCTTGTCCAATAGTCATGTTGCAAAAAACCCCTAAGGGCTGCTCAGACTCCAGACAGAGATCCAGAGCCAGTTAATGAAGCCAAATTGTCCATGCAGGAACAGGAGCCCCACGCAGCCCTGTTAGTGAGCAGAGAGCCATCTTGGTCTGCAGGGATGTGGAGCTCACACCATGGAAGTGAGCCATGAAGTGCACCTTGCAGCGCTGATTTAGGCAGGGAGCAATGCTGGAAGTTCAGAAGACCCAAGGAGCTGCCATCTCACCAAGCTGAGCTCAGGCACTCACCTGCTCATGCAGAGCTTGTTTAGAAATCGGCACAAAACTGCTCTGCTGCTCCAAAACAGGCAGCGCTTAAGCAGAATCCATTTCCTAACCAATAATTCATTTCCAGAGTATTCGGTAACTCTGCACAAGGTGAGTCCCAGCAGCCCTCGCTCAGTGTAATTTGCACACCGGTTTTGTTCAGGACACAGTCCCTGCATTGCCGTCTCTCCGGCACTGGCATTTTCCAGGCTGGCAGCCAAAGGGATGCTCAGGCAGACATTCATGCAGACAGAAAGCTAAAGCTGGTTCTCATTACATTTGTTCCAAGAAGGGTTGAATGGAGAGCAGTGGTCTGCATCTAGGCAAGGGGTCTGAGCCAACATATCGCTCAGACATTGAGTTTGTTTGCCGTGGGTGTACCATCAGGCTCATGGCAGGGAATGGTCTCTGCTGATACCACTCTCCACCTCCCTGCCATTGTAGGTGTGTCTCTCAGTGAGGTGATGAAGGATCAGACTGCACTTTCTTCACAGTCGAAACCCAAGGTATATTTGCTATGAAGGGAAGGGTTCAAAACCCATCATATCACCCTTCTTGAGTACCCTTTCAGGGTTACTAAAGCATGGAATCATGCAATATTGGTGGGAAGGGATCTCCAAAGCCTCCCATCCAACCTACTTCTCAAAGTAAGGCTATCGCCAGCACTGAGAGAGTTTGGCCATGGCTTTGTCTAGCCTGAAAACCTGCCAGGTTACAGATGCTGCAGTCCCTGTGGGTGACCAGGGATGCATCTCTCTCAGAGGGCAGAAATCTTTCCTGATTTCCAGTTTTAGTCCCCCAGGCTACTGATGACCCTTGTAACACCATTTGCCTTTACCAAGAAGAGTTTGGCTCCATCATTTCTGCAGCTTCCCTGCAGGTAGCTGTAGACTGCTGATAACTCCTCCCTTCACCAGTCTAAACCAGTCCAGACCCATAAGCCAGTCTTGCAGGGCAGGTGCCCCAAGCCCCTGAATGTCTCCATGGACCTCCTCTCCAGTCTCTCCAAGTTAAACTGGGATCAGCCAGATCTAGCACTACAGGCCTAGGTCTTGCTCTGTACTTCACAACGTACATCCCGCTCTGTTGGAGCCAGCTCAAGACTGCCTCAGGCCACCGAGGGTGGCACAGGGACTGCCCACACACGTGCACTGACAGCAGCGTCTAGGAACCCATGTTAAGCAAGCAGAAAAGAGAAACCATTCAGTTATGACTTATCCCATTCACTGAGTAATCTGAAAGTTGCAGCTTGGGTAGGCATGAAGGCTGCTGTGGTGTCTGCGGCTCAGCAGATGTTCACTATTTGGTGGCATCCAGCTATGTCCTAAAGCATTCACAGCCTCCCGCCTGAATAAACTCCTCCCTCTCCACTTCACCACTTAGTTTACATGGCAAAACATCTCTCCCAAATATTCTTGCAGCACACCAAACAACCTTGCTGTCAGGCCTCAAATTTCAGTGTGATTGGTAATCAGTGCATCAGCCATCAGAAGTGGGTTATTAACATATCTGTCATGATGAACAATGTAAAATAAACGCAGATAAACTGTATTACTCTGGGTCATTTAGTTTTAAGTGCGGCAGCCTCTGTGGTTTTTTACCACTTAAGCGATATGCAGCATGAAACAGCACAAATAAATACAGATGTAGAGAACATTAGATACACTTTGTAAGAGCAAATTATGCACGTTCACATTTCACTCTAGTTAGATCAAAATTAGATGGTTTTCCTCCATTATCTCAGTGGATACACTAAAAGCTAGTGATTTATGAAAGAAACCGGTGTGAATGCCATTATAATTGATTAACCTAAAAGACTGGTGACCTACTTATAGGTATACAAATATGATTATAATTGTGCAGTAAGTAATTGAATGTTCTGCAGGATTTCTTTATAACGTGACTGTAATGCATAAAACAAGAGGGAGACAAAAGGTTTCAACCCTATGCAATATGCTGAGGTCCTATGAGAGGTGCTGAGTGCTTCCTGCTCCCGTTGAGGTGAATAGGTGTTGAGACCTTGCAGAATCAACCCCCTCCTGAACAGCAGCATTTCCCATAAATAGACTATTGCTTGAACAAAGAGCTCCAGCTTGCTTTGTCGCTGGGATAACTTTCCACACACCGAGCAGACCACATTGTCTGGGAGATGCTGCACACAGACCCACTCCTAATTCATCACTACTGAAGCACCTTCTCAAGGAGTTCCTTTGGGTCAAGAAAAGGGAAGATGCAGATCCAGACCAGAAACCGTGTAGCTATAAAATGAAGCTATGGGCGCATATTTCTAAGCCACCCCTTTGCAGTGGGACTCAGCACCACCACGGTGGGTTTGGGAACCTGATAAACCTCAGGTCTCTTCCAGCTGTGTCTGAGAGTCCACCACTGCTGCTGCATCTGCTAGTGGATACCAGTGTCCACATTACTGGTGTTACAGTCACGGGCAGGATGCAACAAAGAGCCAGATCATCTCATTGCCTCCAGTGGTTTGCAATCCACATACAGAACAGGGGAGATAGATGGAGATGGAGACAGTCCCCAAGCATTGACAGCTCATGAGTTGAAGCCCGAAGACCTTAGCTAGATCATGCAAATCGCTCTAAACCTGCAATCCCAGGCAAAACTCCTTGCTAATTCAGTTTCCCAGCTCCTTGACAGCGTGCATCCTGCTGACCCGCATACCAGCATCACCCAGACCACAGCTGCCTGGAGGCTCTCATGACATTCTGTGTCAGATTTCCCTGTATCTTTTGCTGCCAGTCACTTCCTCCGACTCAGTTTATCTGAGCTCCTCTGCATGGACACGGGCGGCAGAGCTAACCTCTGACAATGACACGCCCTAGCTTTCTGCAGAACAGAATTCTAACTTCCTAATTTGTATGGCTAAATATACTGAAGCCTGGTGATGAATTATCTAAAATCTATAAACAGTTTGATGCTACACACTAAATTAGAGACTTGAATGCACCTCTGCAGTCATGAGTCCCTCTGCCTATGGCTCTGCCATGGAAAAGCATCCATTTAAACCCCCTAGGATAAAGGATCTCTTACAATTCCCTGGACTGGAAACCCAAGAGATGATGTGGGAGCCAGGACTTGCTAGAATAGGATTGAGTTAATTAGCACTGTGTCTGAGGAGAGCCATAACGGCATAATGAAACAAAGAAAATAAAAGCAGTCTGAAGTTACTCCAGTGGATTGATGGGTGCTTGCTGCTGTGTCAGGACTGTACCTGTGTGTGCATGGTGATGCATTTATCATGCATTCCTCATGCTGAAGGAGATGGATGGGGAACAGTGTGCTGGTAGGGTCATTGCAATCCTGCAAGAGCTTTCTGGTATGATGTGTGCTTGGGGCAGAAAGGTGGAAACCGTTGCCAACATCCCTGTGCTGCCACAGCACACCTGGCTCAGTGTCAGCCCTGCTTAGACCCAAAGCTTCATGTGGGATGGACTCAGGTCCAGCACGCATGGCTCCTGCAGAAGCCACAGCCAGGGATACACGGCAGCACCAGGAATGCCCAGCTCCCCAGGGATAACCCTACACACAGCTCCTGCATCAGCTGAAGGTGTCCCACGGCTGGTGAGCGGCCCTGGGAGGGCTTGCGTGGGACTCCTGTCCCCTCTGCACCCTGTCTCAGCCTCTTGCCATGCTGGCGATGGCCTCGCTCGACCCCGTAGCAGATTCGTACATCCACACAACTGCAAAGTCACAGACATTTAGGGCACATCCCAGAGAAAAGTTCGCACCCACCTGTCAAGGAGTTACCTGTAAGCTAGGCACAGAAGTGGCTGGATGAAGGTGGCCATGTTTGACTTCCGCATTCATCCTTTCTGATGCTGACAGCTGCTGGGGGTGACTGACAGGTTCTGCTTTTTCAGTGCATTTTGCATTCTTTTCCATATTCAGCTGTCTGGAAGAAGAATACATTTGCTCCAGCAGTGCTGCATTTGAGAGAGGTGCTGATTTCTTCAGAGTAAACAGTTCAGGATGTTTTTAAAGTCAGTATAAAAATAGTGGCACTACCTGTGTGGATAGATCTCTCGTCGTGCCAGAGGCCAATAAGGACAGTGTAAGGAAACAAAAGAAAAAAAAAAGAAAAAAAGAAAATAAAGCAACAAATTAAACCCATACTTTACAGCAACCAGACTCTTCCTTCTTATTTTTGAACTTCACAAATTCTAGCTTCCACTAAAATGAAGCAGAGCTGCCAAGTTGCACTATTTTGAAGCAGAGAGACAACTCCCAGCTTGGCCAACTATTCTGACTGCCAGATATAGTATACACTTAAAATGACAAAGCATAACAATGCAAAAAGCTACGTACTATCTCCAGCCCATATACAGCCCTATATCTATCTCTACCACCGGGAACTGGAGCTGTGCACAGCACTTGTATCTGGACCTGAGCATTGCCTATCTACCAAAACCTAGAGAGACCTGCTGGGCACAGATAGCAGCTATTAGCTGAGCCAGTGAAGTGATACCTGCAGCTTTGCTTAAACAAGAAGAGCATGAAGAAACCCAGCCTGGCTGTCTCCGTAGTCAAACTCCACTGCTGCTGCAAAAGCATTTCTATCATGGTTTTGCCCAACACACCATTGCTCAAAGCAAGAACAAGTCTGACCCACACAAGCCCCACTGAGATTTAATTACTCTAGTGCTGTGACACATCTCTTTCTACATAGCTTTTCCTCAGCCCTACCACCAGCAGCTGAATCAACCCCTTGGCTTCTGCTTGTCCCCTTCATTTCAGACCTCTCCTCCTTTCAGTTGCAGTCCTTTAAGCCCAAGGGCAGGGACAAACCTGCTAATATGAGCTGTGGGGCCAAATGAATCCCTATGGGTGGCACATGTGCACTCTCATTCCCTCCATGTACATCAGCTGCTCTTCCTTCCTAAGCATTGCTTTAGGTGAAGATAGTCCTGCAGAGAAATAATCCCAGCTTCAAGCCTGTTGCAGAAATTAAAAATTACTTGCTTCTAGTTGAATGTAAGGCTTACTAATTACCCACCAATACTAGGGTGGCAAGTTTGCCACATGAATAATTGTGTGCCCACAAAAACGTTCCACTGGTAGGGTTATTAGTGAGAAAACGGGAATTCAGATAGAAAGCATTAATAAACCTTGAAGACAACAGCTATTACGGTGATTGATCCACTATCCCAGTGTACACAACTCATGCAGGATGGAGGAGCAGAGGTTATTGCACACGGAGGGCATGCTGAGAGGTGGGAAAGGAGGCAGAGTTGTTGTCGAGGTGAGGGCTAAAAATTGGTACTGCCAGGTTCAAAAGTGTTTAAAAAACCCACACATCTTTTCCAAAGCTGCCTCAAAATTAGATTATTTTAGTAGTCTGCAGCGTTTGCTATTTAGGCTGTTGCTTGTTTTGCTTTTATAAAACAACAGGCAATGGAAGCAGAAAAGGTTGATGTGTCTCAGGGCAATTTCTGTGTTCAGTCCCAAGACCGGTGAATGCTGCAATGTGGAGACAGCAAATGCCCTGAGGAACAGACCCAAACATGCCCAGTGCACCCGTGCCTCCTCCTGAGGGCTGTGATAAAAATACAAAATTGCTTCAAGGGCTGAAATAAGGATTAAGGACAGAGCTGAGTTGCCCAGGGATTTCTGCCCCAGTATGCTGGGGCAGCTGCAGGGCACTCTTGCCCATGAATAGCTGTGCATTGCGACCATCTCTCCTTTCTGCTTGTGTGCACCAGGGGTTTGTACTTTGGTTCTAAGTGGAGTAAGTTTTCAGGCTGTCTGGATAATGATGCAGGTAAGAAAAGGAGAAAATGAACCTAAGCTGGCTTGTCTGGCGCATTAGGACCACAGAAACCTGAAGCTCTGCAGCATCATGCTCTTCTGCAGCTCCCTTTGCCTCCCTGGAAACATCCCTTTCTGCAGAGGTATCGCATCCCATCTCAGCAGTGCTGCCTTTGCGAGAGCTGTGTAGAAAACCTATGGCCATAGGGGAGATAGAGCACAGAGAGTTCAGGTCCCCCCACCCAGGAGCAACCCCAGGGCTGGGTGCAGTCTGTGATCCACCCCAAATCGTTCGCATCACGGTGTTAGAGTTCATGCCAGCTGCACTACAGGGCATTGAGCTCATTGCAGTGTTTTTCCTTCCAAAAGGAAACAAAAACAAACTCTTGCCAGTTTATTATTTCAGCTAATTATATGAACCAACAGTATTTCATCCAAACCATTTTAGGAAAATAATTGGAGAATGTTTGCAAAACCCAAGCAACCGTTTTTCTCCTGCCAGGGTGGCAGATGCAAACATAAAGAGTAACATGTCCATACATCTCCAATCTCAACTTCTTATGAAACAAAATAAAAGCAATCTGGTTGTGAACTGATCCAAAACAAATACAATATTTCAGAACACTCCACATTCAGTCGGTTGGGCTGATTTATATAACGCAATCTAAAGACCAGTGTGCGAATTTGGGGGGAAGACTATTTCCCCTTCACACTTTCTTACCTCGCAGACATTGGTTTTGTTTTGCATGCAGGTGAGGAGCCCTTGGCCTACGCAGCAGCTGTCTTTGAAGGATGAGCACTTGACAGGTTTCTATGGCACTTTCAGAAAGGATTGTTTTACAAGCCAGGGGTTTCCTTTGCATATCTAACACTTGGTCGTTTATTGTGTGATCTGTGAGATCTTTACACAGTGGTCTGCACAATACGTATTGCCGTAAACATCCACTGTCCAACTTAGATTTGCAGGCACTTTCTCTAGTCCAAGCTTGCAGACGGAAAGAGGATGAGGGAGAGGGTGGCACCTTTCTTAGGGCAGCTCCGTGCACAGGCTCAATCTCAGCGCCAGCAGCAGTACCCTCTCCTTTATCACACACCATCTTAGAGGCAAAGATCTTGTGTTTGAGGTTTCCACCATCCCTTTTCTGAGGGAGTGTTGGTACAGCCATTGTCTCTGTTCTGTTTTCAGATTTCGCGGTTAGTTTCTAAGATTTCGTGGCTTTTTGGCAAGCAGAACACTTTGGGTTTGTGGCACTGCAGTCTTAGAGGTAATTGCCGAAGTAAATCAGAAACGGGGAGACCTAATAAAAACTGGAAATCATATGCTTTAAAAATGAAAATTAAAAAACAAAACAAACAACAACAACAACAACCACAAAACAAAAACTGAGAAAGAAATACCAAAAGGATTTCCAAAAACAGTTCAGTCCCAATTCTCAGTTTGCCCGTCTAACCCTTGGTCTGTCATTTTACAATGAGCCTAAGCTGGGGTTGCTCTAGCATATGCCTCCCCGAAATGAGGACAGTCAACAAGAAGAATAAATACAATACATAAATTTAATGCTTTCTTTGGTGCTTTCACCTTGTTCCCAGCATTGCATTTATGCATTTTACAGACCAGAGGTGTGAGAAGTGCTCTTGGGGAAGGGCCACATCCCAGGACCGGGAGGGCCCTCATACCTGGATTTCATGAGCGAGGCAAAACAGCTGCTCTGTGAGTTAATGGAAAATCTTACAGCAACGCCAGTACACAGAGGCACTAATTAATACCCGCTTCAATTCAATTCAATTCAATTCATTTAGGACTCAAATTGCTAACCAAAGCTCTTCTTCCCCCACATCTGGATATTGCAAACCGTCAAGCAAGGCTGGATGTTTCCCTCAGCTCTGCGAGGAATCTGGCAGCTCCCTGGGCAATGAACTGTAGAATAAGGTGATTTACT
The DNA here is from genome assembly GCF_037038585.1 of Patagioenas fasciata. NCBI lineage: Eukaryota > Metazoa > Chordata > Aves > Columbiformes > Columbidae > Patagioenas > Patagioenas fasciata. The sequence goes on from NC_092530.1 coordinate 20,837,089, forward strand.
GCAAGGCCCAGCTGGTGGGTGGGCCAAGATTCCCGCAACGGTCAAGGCCTTTTCTGCAATGAAATACACTTGACATAGAGGTCAAGTAAGCTGCACTGTGTTGCATTCATAAGCATTTTTCAATTAGCACTGAAGACTGTCTCCAGTCTCAAAGTCCAAATATTCGAAGTCTGGGGGTTGTTTGAGGTTGAGCGTTGGCTCAGCTGGGCATAGCCCTCCATGCATTTTCTAAACATTGACTTTTCTGCCACCTTTATTTACCATAATTAATAATCCCTTAATGTAGACTCTCCCTGAACTTGTTCTGGGATGCGCTATCCACCTTGTTCTTGTGCCGCACAGCATTCCCACACCAGAACAGAGCCATGGCTTGATGACTTGAACTTGCAAAGGCACTTTGTTTCTTATGGAATTTCTATTATCAGTGCAAAAAAAAAAATCCCCTTTTTTTTGTCATGGCAAAGTGGCCTGTTCTGCTACAAGTGAAAGTGTGAATGTTTCCGTAATTACATACTGACCTGTGTTGAACAAGCCAGCTCAAATACTATTTTAGCTCTGCATGGCCAGACTTTATCAGATTTATTTGATCTAGAGGAAGTCATATAACAAATAAATAACTTCAAGGGTACATTGGAGTGTTTGAAAAGCAAATTATTTGGCAAGTATTCCCCCTTTCTTCTCCTCCTTATTCACCCAGTTTATAGGGTCATTAATGAATGCACCCTGGGCCAAAAAGTGTAGCCTTAGAAATGATGACACAATCTCACTGCTCTTCTACTTCATGAAGTTTTATTTTGAGTCCCTTTCTCCTCTTGTCCTCTAGAGAATTCATGTGCTGCGACACTTTCTGAGTCTCTGCTGCCAGCCCGAGAAGGTGGCCAGGAGATGAGCATCTTGCAAGAGGGGGGACTTTATCCTGTGCCCTCTTTGAAGGACGTACTTTCCTGGCTGTAACTACAGTTCTGCAAGTCTCCTTGTGCATCGCAGATATCTCACCATGCACATGCCCTCCTGCCACCCACCCTTGCCCCTAAAGCTCTCCTATGGTAGCTCCAGCCAGCAGTGGATCTGGTCATGGGTAGTAGGAAGAATGAAAATGCCCTCTTGGACAGGTTAGGACTGGCTCTCCCCACAAGGTGTGTTTTTCATTGCCATGGTCCCTTCTTGCTGCAAGAACGACAAATGTCAGAGCTCTTCAGCCATTTTCCCCTAGGAGAATCAAAGTTTTAATGATTAACCTTCATAAATTACTACAGCAATGCTCTAAATAACAAATAGTTTCTGGCCAGGTCTAGCCCTCTGAGCTATTATTTTCCAGCATGATATGCTGAGCCCCCATCTGCATTTATTTTCCATACTGTATTCAAGTCCTCTTATGTCATTGAGATAAGCAGTAAGGAGATATGTGTTTTCCAAAATGATGTCCTCATTCATCATTTCTTCCTCGCTGCTCAGGCTGATTACATTTAATTCAAGAAGAAAGAAGCCTTGCCTAGGCCCACTGAGCATATAAGGTTAAAAAAGCAATGCAAATGAAGCAACAGCTTCCTGGAGAAATGGCTACAAACACAAAATAACAGCATCCCTTATCAGCACCAGGATTGTGTACGCTCTTCCTCATTTCCAGAGCAAACCCAGAGCACGAATGACCCATTCATCAAGATCAGCAGGTACAACTCTGCTTTGAACATGTATGCACAACAGCAACCACCCTCTCGTTTAACAGGGAATGAGCTTTGAGCGTTAATTTTATCTGATATTAATGCAAACCTTAATTATGAATAGATAGGGGAGTCAAAGCTTGCTGTAGCTTGAACCCTTTCCAGTGACAGTTGGCTTAGGGAGAAATAGCTTTTGTTTCTACTAGTTCTTCTCTGTTCCTGTATTTGGCTGCTCCAGGATGCAGCAGGGAGAAATAATGCCAAAATGTGGCTATGCACAATGTGAGCAGCAGCTTTTCAAGCCCAAGGAAGGATTCTTCATGACTTTGCACTCTCACCCTCTCCATGGCTGCCCGGGATGCAGCCTTTGGGTGCATGGAGCCTCCTCAATGAGCAGCGATGGAAAGGCAGCCCTGACCAAAAACGCTTGCTCATCTTCTGCGGGGCTGCAGCCACCGCAAGTTGCTCTTTGTCAGCCTATGCAGAACAGTGAAGCTTGTGCCAGTTCTGAGCCACAGAGCCCTGCTCTGCCCTGGGTCCGGTGTGCCAATCCTGCACCCTCCTGGGCATCGGCACAGCCACCGCTTGTCACTGCATTGCTCAACGGTGAAGATTATGCTGTTGGAAAGACCTGTGTGGTGCAGGAGGTGGCTCAGCTCCTCACGTGGTGCCAATGGGAACAGGCGTTGCAGATCCTGGCTGGTACGTGGCTCTGCAGGGTGGCAGTAACAACCCCCCAAGTCTGCTCCCCCAGACACACTGGGCTGGCTGCTACTGAACCGGGCTGGCAGCCGTGTGTTTGCAGAAAGAATTTCCCACTAGGAAAGGCAGTTTGCATATTTGCTCTGATCAGACTTCAAAGAAATGCCAAAGGAGCCAGGGAAATGAAACACATACTGAGCCAGCCGAATGGACAAATAAACAAAGGCAAAAAACCCTGAGTCTCTGACCAAATGAACTTACACCAAAACTCCGGATTTAAAATGGAAATTGGAAGGGTCTTAAAGAGCTGGGTGGCTTCCCAGCATGTCCAAAGGGAGCAGATCCACAGCTCCAAGCTTTGCCCTGCAGCCACAGCACCAGTGAGGGTGTCAGAGCAGCTCTGGGGCAGCACAGCCGCTCATCCCACCTCTCCAAAGGGAGACGGGCTGTGAAGCCACAGGGCTCCCAGCTCCCCCTGCCTCTCCAACGTTTAAACTTGTTTTTTGTCTGTTTGGAGAAGCTCATGTTTTCTGTAGAAAAATATTTAATAACTTTTGGTAGCTATTCTGAAAACAAAACAAAACAAAACAACTACTCTCACATATGTTTTGATCAACACTGATTTGGGAGAGTCCACTGTAACTCAGTTTACATCAAATGCAAATAATTAGAGGCAGTTCTTAGCACTGGGGCTGTTTTTCTATATGTGCATCAGAAAATAGCTAGCTGAGATGTCCTGGGTTTCCTAAAGCTCCTCTCCAAGACTATGACACAGCCGACAGACAAGGTGTCAGCTGTGTTACACCGGTTCATGATGTTTTGCTCACAGTGCCCCATGAATGCTTTTGAACACATCCTCAAAGGGACAGAGACACCTAATTCCCATTGAGGCAGCTCTGAAGAATAATTCATCCCAATTTGATTCTTCTGCCTCATCGTGTTCAAACTCTGGCTAAGATAGAGGCTTAGGGTTTCATTCAACAGCTATGGTTCTGTCTAGAAGTAGTTCCATTGGCTTCAGTGGATGTTGGATCCTGACCCATAACTTGCCTTTAAAAGTGTTCTCCTAGGACCTAATGCAACAGGCTCTCCAAAAGGTTATGCAGAGCAGACAGACATCTCCTAGATACAGGTGCAAGAGGCAAAAGGTTAGTAAAGATTCATTCTTCTCCACCTGGAGCAGATGGGCATGTTATTTGGGTTGATTGTATGGCTGTGAAAACTCAAAATATAGCAATAAAAGAGTACAATAGCAGGAAGACACCTGTTTTGCAACCCCATACAACACAAGTGGTCATGGGCTGAATGGAAAACCAGGATTGTGTATCAAAAGATTTTTATAGCAGAGCCATGTTGAGGGGCAAGAAAACACAGTGAGGTACAAGTAGATCTCCCAAGGGTTCTTTTTACAGCAAGCAATGGAGTTACTGGGGATGCAGCCAGTGTACAGACTGGGTCTTCTGGTGTGGAGGCATGAGACTCTTTCTAGGGACCCCAAAAAGCAAATGGAGCTGTGAAAAAAGCAGCCCTTTCCCCCAGAAAGGGCCTGGGCCAAGCAAACCCACGTTCAACCAGCCCTTGTGGGGGAACCCCCAACACATGACTCAGGGAACGGGGCAGCTGGTGATGCTGCCCTGTATGACAGGCTGGGACAGCAAGGGAGGGAAGCTGTATTATCCATTTGAAGTTACAAAAGCAGGCAAAATGTAATTATAATCACCCAAACTGGAGTTCTGCCAGGGCATCAGGGCTAATGGTCTTGCTCTTGCAAGAAGTGCCATGGGATTTTTCTAATGATCACAAGTGGTCAAGACCTCAGTTTCACATCTCATTTGGAAGATAATGAAGAAGTCTCCCATTTATTTTTGGTCTGAAGGGAGTTAAGGACAAATTGATTATGTCAAAGGGCACAAGGACTTAGAAATGTAGATTCTTTTGCTCGAGAAGTGCCTGGGAGCTCTGACAGCCAGGAGGGACGGCGGAGGGAAAACAAGAAGCAAAGAGGAAGCGCGTTTGATTTCATACGACTCCTGTTAGCGCTTCAACTTTTTCTGAATCTGCTGTGACTCCGGTGACATTGCTGAAAGGAAGGTGAGTCTTTTTTCATATGAGTTATTCCCGCTGTAAAATATATTTGGAGGGAATGAGTTTATAAAGCTATCTCTGAGATAATTGGCAAGGATACTCCACTCTCCCATGAAGGTTATGAGTGGGTTACGAGAGGGTCTTCACTTTAAACTCAGAGGAATGAGAAATTAATAGATCTTGCAGTGTCAGTCCCCAGGCAGAGGATCATGATAAACTGGAAACAGGCAGAGAGGCCCTCTTTAAGTTAGGAAGGGGGGAAAGAGAGATCTATCAGACCCCTGGGATTTACACAAATTCATACCGACACCTCTGCTGAACACAAGCGTGGTGATTGCCAATAAAAGGTCAGCGCAATTGGAGAGTACAGATATTGCCTTATCCTCCAAGGAAAAACAAGCCTGGCATCTCCAGAGATTCTGCCTGTTGCTTGCCTGGAATAGAGAACTCTGCCCTGGGAAGCTGCACCATAGTCAGCACGGGCAAGTGCTGCCTTTTAAAGTGAAAGCTGCTACGCATACAGAGAATTATTTCCCTCTTTTCAGCCATGATTATTTCCATATCTAAAACCATTGCAAAGCCTGCATCCCCCCCCCCCTTTTTTTTTTTTTCTGCCAGAAGCATAAGAAAAAACGATCACATCCTAGAAAACTGTAGAGAAGGGTTTGGACAAGAGGAAGAATTGGCAAGGGCTGCTCTGGAAGGTCATTACGTGGGTATTGGCTGTTGTATAGATGGAGCTGCCGGAGTGGAGAAAGAACTGGCTGTGATATTGATGAGAATGAGTAGTTAAATGAAAGTAGTTTGGGTTGCAAAATATAGACTGCCATTGAGATCAATACTAGAATCAGTTTAATTAATTTGTGTAATCAATAACCTAGAAGGATGAAGGCACAGACCAGCAATGCAATTTGTTCATGGTACAGAACAATCACAGAGGAGCTGTCAACACGTGGGACAATGTTCTCCAGCTCAAACCAGGAGAAGCAAGGTGCGTGCAGTTAGCATGTGAAATGATGGTGGGGTCAGCCACCAAAGATGGGGTCTGTCTCAGGAATCTCGCACAAGAAAACAGAGGCTAATAACGAGCAACGCTCAGCCCTCAAGTGCAGCACTTGAGCACAAGAGGCACATCCAAGGGTGTCCCAAAGGGACTTCGGCCAGTGGTGGGGAAGGGGTGCTGGCGTCAGGAGGAAAATGGATAAATCCTGCAGCACCATGGGCTTTGATTTCATTGTATGGGGAAGAGCATAAGCAAAACATGGAGTAAAGACCAAGCAGAGAGAATTAGCTACCCCAGGATCTGGCATGGCAACTGGGAGACTGGTGTGTTAGGACAACGGTCTCTGAGAGAGGTGGAAGATGGGGCACAGCGCTGCCAGAGGAGGAGGTGGGAGAACTGGGCTTCTTGCTCCTCCTTTGGGTCCAAGAGCATCCTGCATTTCAGCCTTCAGGTGAGCAGGGAGAGGATTTAAGCTGAAAGCACAGTGGTGGGGTTGTCTGCGACTACACCACGCTCTTCAGGGAGCTGTAGGAGAGCCCTTCAGAGAAGGGCTGGTGCTGCTTAGATTAATTTCTGAAAAGACTTTGGGTAAAACCCTGATAACACAAATTCTCTCTTTTTATTCTTTTGTTTAGTTCCTACTCACCCCCAGGGGCGAAGCGTCTCTCCTGCCAGCACTCAAGGGGGCTCTTGCAAACACCTTCCCATTGCTGGGGCGGCAGCAAGGGGGAACGTGCCTCAGCGTGAGTGGGGAGCATCAGTGCAGCTCCTATTTCTGGAGCCAAGGAAAGGTAAGGACATAAATGTCAGTCCTTGGGGAGAGAGGCTGAGAATTCCCTTGTGTTTGCTGATCTACAAACCTTGACAGAGCGTTTCGATTCTCCCGGAGCAGAGTAAGGAAGAGACAGATGCTGAGATAATTACTACCCTGGCAAAGAACTTATTCTTGTATCCAGAAGGAGAGTTACAGCCTCACAGCTGTCTTTAGGATAGAGTGAAAGCATTTTTTCCATGGTACATTGCAATGGCAATTTATTTTCATGATAAGCTTAAACTAACCTTTATTTTAAAAAGGAAGATAGCTTGTTGTATGAAGCATCTTCTAACCTGGCATTTACCAAGGACAACGGGATAATAATTTGAAAAGAAATTAAAGGTACCTTCTGTTTTTAAGCTTCCCAGTGCCTTTTTAAGGTGCTGCAGAGCCTATGGCCCCTCTTGCTCAGCATGACTCAGTGCTTCTCTTTCCGCAGCACATTTCCAAATGCTCAGGGCCTCACAGAACCCAGCCTTCGGGGCCAAACCTTGGCACAGGCTCTCTAATACAGGAACCATTGTCTGCTGGAGGTTTGATCAGAGGGTTGGACCATTTTCCTGTGTAGCAGCCATGTGAAACAGGCTTCTCTTAAACAAAATCAATTGGGAAGTCCATTTGAAGAGTTCCAACCTTTCAGCAGAAGATGATGAAATGTTAAATTCTGCAGGGTCTCCCCCTGGCCCCAGTGCTCTCTTCCAGTTTTTACAGAAAATATTTTCCCTAAATTAACTTTGCTAAAGTGCTTTGAAGAGGAAGAATGCCATATAAGTGTTCAACAGCTTTCTATTATACTAAATAATCCCTTTATCTTAATGGAAACAGTATTTGGACCATTTTAAATAGTGCATTCTAGTTTTTTAATCAACAAAACCTTTATAAAAATACACATGTAATTACTGTCAAGAACACAACAATGTCTCATTCCAAATTACAATAGAGGAGGCAGAAACCAGCCAAAAGGTACGGTTCATGGAAAAACTATCAGCTTGGCCTTGTTGGTGCTTTTCTTATGAAGCATTTGGTCAGGATTTAGTGTACAAGTATGACTAGCTCCAAAATAAAAGAAGTCAACCCTGCAAGAGCACCAAGGTGGGAGCCTGTGGGATCAACACTATGCACATAGCAATTAAGCTGCTGCAGGGAAGCTCTCCCCAGACCCGCCTGTTGGAAAGGACCTTAGCCACGGATTTCACTCTTATTCTTTATTCCTACTAGTAGAAATGGGCTCGTGCCAAAAGGAAACCTGATACGGGTGACCCAGAGCAAAGCTGCGTTACCCATGGGCATTTGTCCAGCTTGCAGCTGGGTACTGAGGGCCCCGAGATGAAAAACCCTCTGCGCTTGCACACTTGGACTGCACTGCCAGAAGATTCTCTGCTGGGAAGAGCTGCTGAGTGATCCCAAGGTGGCCTCGGGCTGAGCTGCTCTGGACCATGGTGGGGCAATCCGTGGCAATGCTGTTCCCAGGGGTGACACGAGCTGGGCTTTCGCCCAGGTGTGAACCGTGGATAGCTGGAGCAGGGCAGAGCCCAGGTTTTTACCTGCGGTTGCCGGAGCAAATTTAGGTCAAGAAGAAAATGTCCCAGCCCTAGGAGCTCTGGGTGACAGGGAACATCTCTCCTGCCATCACTCTAGAGTTGCGTGGGACCTGGACACCATAGCTACTGTGCGTTGTGAAGCTCCTTGTCTCACTTGACCAGCTCCATCTGCCTTGCCCTTGAAATCAAATCGACACGTGAAGAAAATATTGCTTTGAAGGCAGAATTACAACATTTTACTTCCAGTGCAGATAAGTACAAGGTGTGCTAGCAAGAAGAGAACCAGCCCCACAGCAGCAAGACACAGCAACATACCAAAGGAAGCCACCAAGGCAAATTCAATCAAATATTCCAGGAAACTTATTTGCTGCATTTTGTAGCTGCAGGTGTACTCGGTTCAAATTCTCCTGTCATTAAAAGGATTTTCCTAAACAATTTGTTGTAGCTGAAAGCAGAGGGATAAAGTTTTTAAGAGCCGCAGCCTCAGCTGGTACAAGTCATCCTGCATTGGGGGAGCGGGGGGAGAACCAGACAGGTCCCCCCAGCAGCAGCCGCTAGCCCCAAAACCATTGTTTATTATGAAGTTTTACTACCTGCATGTCTTTGACATGTAGCACACACAACAACATGATAAAATACCTCCAGTCCCAACTAATTGTTTTGTGGGTTGACCTGTCAAAGCTCAATGCATAATTAGATCATTCCATGCCTTGTTGTTATCAGGAAGCTTTGTGATCCTGGAAGTATCATGGAAGTATCCTAACCTTTGAAATAACAGTATGTTAAAATCAGGGGTTATTTATTGTTGGCAATAATGCTCTTTACATGTCATTAGTGCAGAAGCACTGCGGTAGAATGGAAAGCCAAAAATCCAAGCCACAATGACGACAATATGCAGCAATAACTACAAACATGCAGCAAAATGGGATCTGGTAACATAGTCTCTGCAGAAGTCAGCAGCACTGCAGAGAGCTTCAGAAGTGCTTGTGGAGCACCGTACCTTGCCCTGACCCGTCTGCTTCAATATTTGATCTCTTATACTGGTTTCAGACACTCCAACATGATATCTTGGGGATCTCTAAAAACTATGCTGCTGGATTTTAGATGAATGCAGAAAGTCTGGATAAAGCTGCTTACCAGAGGGAATTAGGTTACAATATTATGTTAGGCAGAGAGACCTGTGAGAAAATAAATTATTTTATATAAGTATCTCCTGTGAAAGTGTAAGGTGGGCCTAGGATGAATTGATAAGAGAAAAGAAATTATATGCAAACATGTTTTAACAGACAAAAAACACCTAATAATCAAATTGGCCAATCGACCAGAGAGGTATGAAATGTACTGCGAGGTGCTAAGTGGGGAAGGCTGATGCACACTTGCAGCAGCGCACGCCAGGGACCTATCCTGGTCACACCACCCCACTTTGCAGATGACCTGCCCGTGTCCTTCTGCCAGCCTCACCGGCACAGCTGCCGTCCTGCACAGCAAACAGGTTGTGTGCCAGGTATGTCAGTTGGGTTGGTGGGCAGCCTGGAAACTAGGTATCCTGCACCCCACCTTGGCCACAGACATTGGGAGGAGTCCTAGGAGGGCAACATACGTATCTCTGAAGACAAAACAAAACAAAACACAAACAAACAAAAAAACACCAAAAAAACCCAAACTGTCTGGTTACTAAGATCTCCAGTGGTGGAGAGCCTGCAGCCGTTGCAATGGGGTTTTGCCTTGTCTCTCAACAATTTGCAACTTATTTTCCTCCTGAATTTTTGTGTTTTAGAGGCAGAAGAACTCTTCTGCATCACCCAGCTGCCTTCCTCCAACACGTTCACCAACTCTGGTTGGAAGTACTCCGTAACCTTCAGTTTGATAAATGAAATAAGCCAACTCCCACAAACTCGATAGGACGGCTTCTGGACACTTTGCTCATTCTTATGTCTCTCCTCCAACACTTTGCAACTTTCCTCCATACTTTCTCAATTGTGGACACCAGAAACGAGCACAGCACCCAGCATCTGTGCACCAAGTGCCAAACCCAGAGGTAATACAACCTCCCTACTCCTACTGCCTACTATACTTAGCCATACACGCAGGGAATCTTGCTGGTCTTTCAGCTGCAACCACAAGTGGGAAGTCATCTGCATTTAGTTTTCCATCATTCCTTTCTAGAGTTTCTCCTTCCTGAGAGAGTCTCCTCCTCCACAAGCCTGACCTACATTCTTTATTTCTAAATGTTTGACCTTGTATTTGCATGTCTTGAAAGACATATTTGTCTGCTTGTCCTAGGCTTAGCTAACTGTCCAGTTTGTATATCAGTGAGTCTCTCCTTGTTTACCACATTTCCAATATTCAAATCTCTTGGGAATCTTATCAGTACTTGCAGAATATTTTTTCCATACTGTAGATAAAAACATTACCAAAAGCATAGGAACAAGAGCTGATCCTTAGGAACAAGAAATTAGATAAACAGCTTTCATTTTGGATATTGGATGACCACTCTTTAAACCATTCAATATGTTCCCTAATGACTAAATATCATTCTTGATCAATAGTAAAAAACTGCAAAATTATAAATGCTTACAGACATCTATGTATACTAGGTCAATACTATAGCTTCTATTGACCCCAGGTGTAATCTAATGAGAAAACATCATCATGTTAATGTTCTCGCAGTCCTGCATTGACTGACATGAATTATCTCACCTTCCTTCAGCACTTTATTCACCAGAATGTGCCCTTTTATTACTTGACCCAGTGTCACAATCCAGTCCATGCCACTCACCTTTCCTGGAGCACTGGGCAGATGAGGGCTTTTCTCCTGGCCCTTTGAATTGTCCCTGATTTCTGAGATTAACCATTTCTGTCCAGCCTAATGAATCAGGACAATTTTTTGCACAAATTGCTTAAATGGGGTGCTGCTTACCATGTTGTAAAACATAGCTCCTTTTTGGGGCTTCCTTGGGTGCTCTTAGAGTGGCACACAACTGCCACACATCCCAGTTTCCTCACCCTAAAGTGCCATTCTGGAGACATAATTGTGGAAACATCTCTACTAAGTTTGGAATCGCACAGTAACACCACGACCGCCTCTGGTGGCCCTTCCTTCACTGCAAAATTAAATTCAGCCAGTCATGGCACACTTTCCCAAAACTTGCCTTGATGGAGACCGTGTACTACCTTACTGCCCACGTATTTCTTGCAGAACAGCTTTCACCCAGTTCCTAGCAGGGAATTCCTTTAACATTTTATCAGTGATGGTTATTTGCCAGGAAATCAGTTCGAAATTAATTGGACAAGTATCAGATATAGGATTGTTGTTAGGATTGTTAAAATGATTCTGCTAATAGACAGTGAATTTATGACAAAGTTGCATTTCCCCTTCTATCGTGTGATCCCTCAGAAATTACCTAAACCAAGGAGCACAGGTTTTTATCGCACCTTCCTAAGTCTTTGCTTTTTTTATGAAAGTAAACCTCATTTTTAATACTGAAGGTAATTATCTGCCAGCTCAAAGGCTGTGGTGAATTCTCTACACTTGGAGCTTCTACTTCAAGAGATATCAAATAATAGGTATGGGGCCTTGGACAAGCACAAGAAATTTGGCTTAATGCAAGACTCAGTGGAGGGAACCTGCTCTCCCTAGGATTTCTAGGTCAGACCGAACTATCAGAGAGGTCTCATCAAATGCAAAGCCCAGGCATCTGTCAACCTTAGCCACCTATTGAACAGGGCTTCTAAATGGTTAACATCAAGTCACACTGTTCTTACACTCCTCATGCGTAGAATTCCTTTTAAACATTTGTTTTCACAGGGTCAACAGTTTTGTTTGCCTCTTTATGACACTTGTAGTGTACAAGACCTACAAGATGATTGGCTGCTGGTGTTCCTCTTGCCCTTTGCACAGGCAACAACAAAGCTACAACTTTGTGCCATGTTTTTCAGCCAGGAGGTTATTGATATTTATAGCGGTGATACAGCAGATCATGTGGACATGGAAAAGAGACAGGAAATCAGTTAGCATCGATACATGTCTCCAGAGTGTTAACTTGCTCATACAAATACAAACGACCTTCCCTCTTGACACCTCATGGTGCTCAGGGTGGGAACAGACCCTGATCATCCTCCAAAGGGATTCAGAAAACAGGAAGAAACAGAAATGGTAATTCCGGAAGAAAATAGTAATTTCTTTACATGAAATAAGGAGCACGATTGGCCTTGCTAAGTGCTAAACAGAACTAACAAAGCACCAGCAGAATAACAGAGAAAAATATTAGAACTGAGCCATGAAAGAGGCACTACCAATTCACGTGGCAAGCACAGGTTTTCTCCCACCTTTCTGTTGTCAGGGGTGCATACAGTGGGCAAGGTGCAATACCTTGCATGGCTCTTCTAAGCCCACTGCAACCACTGTCCCACACTGAGCTTCATACTCTGGCCCAGGAAAGGAAAATTTTCTGTCCTCAGGTACCCAGAAATGCAGGCCAAAATTCTTGTATAACCAAAGGGAGGGCTGAAAAGGTGGTAGGATCTCTGCTACACTGGCACTGGGAGATGCTAATGCTCCGTAAATGCCCCTTGCCTTGCATGTCGTATGTATGGCACATATATGGTCATCTCTCCTGCATGGCAGTGCTTGGTGCCCAAATACTCCAACAGGGTTTTTGATACAGAATATTGCAATCTGGGGGAGTAGGAGGGTGAGATATGCTGGTTATCTTCTTGTAGATAAATCTAGGCTTTCTAGAAGATGTAAAGCTCTATAGCTAAGCTCAGAGAGCTGCAAAAAACAAACCAACAAGGAGCTGCGTGATATGCTATGAAATCAGTTCCTTTTGAATATCATCTGAGAGTGAGAACATTCCCACTGAAGCTATGCATAGATGAAGGAACTAGTCCATATGGGAAGGAGATGCAGAGCAGAGCAAGCAAACAATATCCCCCTGCCATGCTACCCACAGATGTCACTGAAATGTGCCAGCACCCCATCTTCTGCTGGACATCCCAGCACCCTGAGCTGGAAGCAGAATGGACAACCTGAGCAAAGTGTGGCCAAGGGTCATCATCTCCATGAGTGGACGCAGTGGGTGCTGACAGTAACCCACACCCATAGTAATTTGAGTATCACCTTCCAGTCCAGGTTTTTTCCTTGGCAAGTCCATTCCTGCCTCCCCAAGGCTCTTTCCTTCATGAGCACAATCCCTCTCATCAAGCGAGGCATCTCACAGCCCCCGTGGGAAAGCCTGTGCATACACCTCTAGACTAAATGCCTCTTTATTTGGGAGCCAAGGCAGGAGTCTCAGCAAGACGTGGGCGTACGTTGCCATGCTCTGGGCTGCCGGGCTCCCCTGGGGGAGAGATGCATCGCACAGGGGCTGAGTAATGACAGAGGCACGTTCACATCTGCCCACTCCCGCCTTGGCTCTCACTCTCCAAAGCTAAAACAAGCCCTTGCTGAGATCCTAGCTGTATGGGGATATAGTGGAAGATTTGGCGAGGAGGTTAGTTAAATGTAAATACACTCAAGTGACTTGCACCTGTCTGTAGAAAAAGCACACACATCACACTAATTGTCTTACTGACCTTGTGTGCTTGATGAGTAGAACCTCTGTGTTAGATAACACAGGCCTGGGAGAAGCTCTGGGCACCTTAGCACTATGTCTGAGATTCCTGCTTTGTTGTGAGAAAGAGCGGGAGGCTGCGCCTGCCTGAAGCCTTGAAATACAGGCAAGCTCGGCAGGCCCAGCGACCTTCCAGCAGGGCTGAACTGACCAGCGCCTTCGTCCCCGTTTGTGTCACCTCTGCCTGGGAGCTCAGGTGTGGCTTCGGAGATCCCCCAGTAGAGAGGTAACTAAAATAAAACTTGCTTTTTGCAAATGCATCCGTGGCCTCTGGCTCTTCTTGCGATGTGCCTGCGTATGTGCACACACTAGCCCAGCTCCATCACCCCCTCCCAGATGCAGGTAGCGGCACAGAGCCATGCTGTTTGGTCTGGAGCAGAACGAGGGCAGAGTCCAGCAGGAACGCAGCTGTGCAGCTGGTGGGTGTGCAGGGACACGGGCTGCTCTGCACACCCCAAGGAGCTCAGAGAGGGACAAGATGTCCCCTTTGCCTGAGCTTCTTCAGACCACTGCTCCTGGCATCCTCACCAAGTGCTGGGGCTTGCACCCAGCTCCTGCTCCTCTCCGTGCAGGCAATGCACACACAAATTTCAGACAGACTGTCTCCCAAAGTCCTCTAAAAATGCAGTTCACCAGCTCTCAAGCTGGCTGTCCCCAAACCAACAGACTTTTAAAAACAAACAAAGAAAAACTTCTTGCAAACCTCTGAAGGATGTTGTGGTCCAGGACCAAGATGCTCCTCACAGCTACCTCGGTACACCAAATTCCTTCAGGATTCTGCAGTCCCAGCTCAAACCAAGCATCTCATCATCCCCAGCATTTGGTGATTCACCAGCCTGAGTGCACACTAGGCAATTCTGCATACATCTGCTGTTCCTGTCAATCTTTCTCCCTGTGTACAGACAGAGAGAGAGAGAGAGCAGAGATCTCTGACAGTGGGCAGATTAATAATACATTTATTTTCTCCATGCATCATGAGGAAGAGGAAGAGCCATAATTCAAGAGTCTCCCTGAGAGTTTTGCAAATTCTTCATTATAGGAGACAAGAGCCGGAAAGGAGCTTTTGTGCTTCAACTCTTTAAAGCTGATGCCACTCTGTATTTTAATGTAGCATTTAAAAGGCACACAAAGGACTGTGTGTACCATAAATATACGGTGAAGATATTAAACCAGTCGATACAACCAGGTCATCATTTTTCTTAAGCTCTCAGGATCAGGAGACTGCAGCAAAATGTGGGTCTCTGTGGCGCTGGGTGTTCCTCGATAACCATAAGGAAGAACTTCTCAGGCACCCATAAGGAGTCCGAACTGGAGCTCATCTCCATGGGGAAACCACCACGGTGCTGCAGAGCAGGACTGGTCTGTGGCACCAGGGAAGGTCTGGTTCTCCTGCCCTGCCTTTCTCGTGGAGAAATGTCTGCTTGGCAAGTGAAACATGCACTTTTTTAGGGAGCAATGCTAGGCCTAAACAGCCAAGGCGGAAACCTGGTAACGCCAAAAATAAATGGCAGCATTTCAAAGCTTGTCAGTCCCGCCTGCCCGTGCAGTGCCTTTTGCTGCATTTCCCACTGCCCTGAGTTCCCTGCCACCTCCCAGCTCTCCCTTTCAAGATGGGTTTCTGTTCCCATCTGCCCTTTACCTCTCATCTTCCTAAAGTTTCCCCAAGACCTGGATGAAAAGAATGAGTTAGGGAGAGCACACGCTGCATTTCTTGTCCACTTGAACATGAATGCTCCTGTTTAGGGAAGGAAATAGTTATTTAAAAAGCCGCTTATTGCAGGGGGTATTTTGTTTGGTTGGTTTTGCTTTGTTTTTAATATCCTACCTTATTTTCACATTTACCTGCTTTCAAATGAAGGGAAGAAGATGATAAGATTATGAGATGATCTGATATTGGCGTTGCTTTACATATCTGACGGATAAGTACAAACCAGAGTGATAATGAAGGCATGTTGGCGTGTATTAATCAGAAACACATATAGAAAGGCGCAGGTTGAGACTAGTAATTTATATGTCTCTGTTCACAGTGGTTTTTGAAACCTCAGGAAGAAGATAATGTAGTGAAATCAGAATGAAATTACCATTAGATGTCTGCATTTCAGAGAGCAGATCTGAGCAGGCCTCCCCAGGCGCACCAGCCGTGTGAGGTCATGGTTTCCTGAGGGCTGCGCAAACTGGAGCAAAACCAGCAAACTAGAGCAAAACCCAAAATAAGACCAGGGTGAGCTGGGAAAAGCTGAGCTTCTTTCATGGCTGTGAGGCCCTCAAGCTAACCTGGCCAAGAAGCTGTCTTTCAAAGAGACAATTTGGGCAAGAGGTTGTAGGGAGAGAGCAGTATGGAGAATGTCCTTGTCTTTCCTACATCCAGCTCCTGGCCCAAGACCACAGACACCCTCAGTATATGTAGAAAAATCATTTTTCTTTTAAAAACTACTGATAAAAATTACAGCACAAGCTAATACTGTTTTACCAATAGGCCCCATAATCCATGCTAATAACCTACCAAAGACAACCCCTGTACTATCTGTGGCCTCATGGGACAGTCTGAGTCTTTCTGGTATCATGCAGACACCAGGTTCCATAAGAATGGCAAACCCCCCCAGTTTTAAAGGGACTGAATTTAGCTAAGAGTGTAAGCCGTAGTTTTCAACCTACCCACAATTTTGGAAACTTACAATCATGATGTAGCTTTGTGCAGCCTCGTATATGCTCATGTTAGATACTGTTAGGACATCATTTGATTCAGTAAAGCTGCTGTTGCATCGGTGTTTCAATTATAAAACTCCTTTGCAGAGATTAATAACATTGCTCATGCTTTAAACCAAGAAGCAATTTTTTCCCCCTTCAAAATTTCATTGAAGTCTGCTGATAGAGCAAAAAGCAGAGTGAGTTTTTTGTAGTTTCAGATGCTACTTCCATACTCTCTCACTACAGAGAAACTTTGCTCCAGGCAATTAGTTCTGAGCTGGGACTAGTCATTCCTGACCTCTAACATTTCAAAGAAAACCCAAATCCTGCAGAGACCAAATATCACTGCTACATGTCTGTCCAGCAACAGTGACTCTCCCACTGTAATGGCTATGGTCTAGATAGCAGACTTATATGTATTATTCTCAATATTGACCACATCTCATGCTGGATATGACCAATTCCCAGAGAAATAACATATTAAGACTTCTGCAAAAGCCTACATATGTGTTTACAGACATGAGCTGCACTGTGGGGTTGGATGGGTCTAAGATGCCACCTCAAGCACATCAGACCGCTGCATTCCCTGCCTGGTTTCCATCAAAGTAATGGCTATAGACTATGAGCAAAACATATTGCTACACCATTTCACCTCAGTCCATTATTCCAACTGATCATCACTGTGTGTTACTGCTGACAGTGCATTCAAAACAGTGGGAAAAACCTCATCATTTGTCAGAAAGAGATCATTCTAGCATGTTGTGCAGCAGCGAGTGAAGCCATGTCAGGGAACCACTTCCCAGCCTCTGTTCCCATCAGCCCTTCTACCCCAAGGCCGCCCTACACACACCATGCTTGTATGAGACCAGCTCCACACGGGATAAGCCTGGTCCAGCAAACAGCCAGCAGCAGGGATGGGGTTCCCAGTTGGGTCTCATATAACACATTCCCAGCACTGGTTTAGCCCCTTATTCTTTTGCTGTTGTGCGATGCCCGTTACAAAAGACACCAACCTCAGCGACATGCCGCCCGTGTTATGTTCAAACTCTACTGTGCCGTGCCAAAGGGCTGCTGTCCCTTAAAGACATTCCTGTGCCTCTTCCAAGCCAAATTTATCAGGTGGATTTGGAATATTCTCTCAATTTTTATTTTTTTTCTCCCACATTTCTATCTTCTCTCTGAGGCTTTTCCTGGGCTTCAGTGAGCCAAGCAGCATGATCGCAAAAACAATCAACTTTACCTGAAGAGAAAATGAATCATAACATTACCGGATTTCCACCCATAAGCATTCAGTTCTCCATTTCAGCATGTTTTGTCTTGCTTTGCCTTAACGGTCAACAAGAAGATTCCCTAAGACCTTGATAGGATAAAAGAAAACTTGTTAACATAATAACAGCACCTCAGGGAATTCATTGCGAAGCCGCCGAGGGCTTTCTGCTCCTTCCAAGTTGCCTCGGCAGCTTAGTCCTGAGTGCTGCTGGCAAAGATTGCGTCTTATTTTCCCGGCAGATTCCTGGAGGACGGGTCCAGAGCCATCTGTAAATTAGAAATTACGTTATTAGGTGAAAAGATGGCTGCATACACACAAAAATACACCTGTTCTGTTATTAACAAAAATATGCAAAACACAGCACAAAGACAGAGATAAAATGCCAGACCCTTTATAACATACAGCAGGGCTGGGGAAACGTGTGTGTCTCACCTACACAGTGCAGGGTTTTAGACAGCACCTCACCCTGGCGTATCTTTAATTAAAGTTCCAGGAAAGCAGCAAAAACTTGGATTTTTGCATTTCCCATCTCCAGGGTGAGAGCTGTCAAAAAGGAAGCATTTTGCTATAGAGAGATCCTGACTCAAGCTGGTCTTTGTGGGAGGAGCAGAGAGCTGAGGTTTGCGATGTTCCTCAGGTTCCAGGAAGCTCATCCCCTTCTTTTGGAGAGGGCTGCTGGAAAGCCAGGCTTCTGGGACAGACAGACGTTACGACAGTGGCACCAGGACGTGCAGTGCTGCTGCAGAGGGTGACAGTGTTCAGGTCCCAAACTCTTTCTGGTGAAGATGCAAATCCCAGGGTAGGGAATTTAAGCCTTGGGGGTTTTTTGTCTGCTTTGTGTGGATTCCTGGAAACGACCCACACAGCTCCAGAGGGTGGCCCGAACCACAGCATAAGAATCCTGTGGCTCTGTGCAAGAGGCCTGCCACCTGCAGCCCTCACTTCTGGCATCTGCGTGACCTATTGAGCAACTGCACACAACAAAAGGATGCTAAAGGCCAAGCTGATACCCGGGACTCCGTCCTTTGTTTGATGAGAAGCCTAAAACAGAGAGCCAACAGATCTATCATGGTTTGCAATGGGCCATGGCACAGCTCAGCCTCATGCAAGATTGACACAGGACACAGCGATGCTCTGCTGCCCACACAGTGCAATCCAGCCCAGCTTTCGTAAAGGCAAAACCGCATTATTAAATCACAACCTGAGTGTGCTTATAGAAGTACAGTAGCTAGTTGTTTGCCTAATTAAACTATTAAACTATGCTGGAAAATAAACATTTGGAAGTTTCAAAAAAGATAAAGCCATGAATACTAAGAACTCCCCAACTTAGCATGATTGATTACACAAACAAACTGTATATATTGAAGAAGTGTTATGAAAAAACATCGCTTTCATCAAATTCTAAGTGAACAGTTGTAGACTGGGGAGGGGGAAATTAATTAATTACATCCTGAAACATTTTACTGATTGAATCCGTGACCCCAGCACTTGTAAGGTCAGAAAATGATAGATTAGTGCTGCACAGAGTATCACAAATGGCATTTGCACTGGGAAGCTCATTATATGAGACGCCAGGTCATGTAAATCATAGGAAACAAATACAAACATCCATCAGAAAAATGCAGATAGTCATTACAGGCAGCAGAGAGGAGTTGAATTATTATGCAAGATTTATTTTGACTGTTAAAATACAAAGAGGTGGCAAAAAATTGTCCTTTAAACAAACATAAACTACAAGCACTCTGACAGGAGGCTTTGTTTATAAATGTTTCATCTCCTCACTATACCATGGCTGTAAACAGCACCTGAGAAACAAAGGAGGGAAAAAAAGAAAAAAATAACCCAATGATCCAATATTTGGATCTTCAGATCTTTTCTTTAATTCAAGAGAGAACTATTCTTTCTACATCTGAATAATCAATGCAAGATAGGAAGAAATAGAGTGTAATTACTGCATGTGAGTCATTTGTTACCGATCCTGTCTGCTCCGAGAGAACAGAAGCAAGTACGGCTTCTCGACAAGCAATTTCATTATTATTTTTTTAGGGAGATGCACTCAACAGGCAGAAACATGCGGGTGCTCGAGAAGAGAAAACCAAGCAGCAGGAGATACTAAACCCGGGGGGCTATGACTTACCCTCACCTATTCCCAGTACCATCCATGATGCCGGGGGGGCACTGGCTTCTGCTGGGGTTCATTTCCTTGCTCATTAAAATAAACCTCTTGGTGTCCTTCCTATTGCTTTTTCATTTGCTTGATGAAGCCCCATTCATACCTGTTAAAGGATAGAAAAGAGTATTTTTGGTTGGGCCACCAGGGAATCAAGTTCTTCCTAAAGTCCAGATACAGCAGCTAAGCACCTTAGCTAATATTTGAGGCACCATAAACTACAACCAAAGTATAATTTCTCCATGTTGAGTACAAATGAAAGTATCTTTTTCACTTTTGAAAAGCTCAGTGACACAACATTTAAAGGACGCCATCTTAGAGCAATATGATAAAGAAGACTAGTAGGTCAGAAAGGAGTTTTGGGAGCCTTCAATGTGAATTGCTTGGTTGGTTTTACACAAGATAAAAGTGGGGCTGGTGGGTCAGGTTTTCAGACGGAACACAGACATTTGGTGCTGAAACCCCTCAAAGCTATATCTGAATCTCCTAGACTGCTTTGGAAAATCACAGCACATCTTCCTGAGTGACAACAGCCACAGGATAATGTCTAATGAGTCACATCTCCTCTTAGTCTTTTTCCATCTCTCACTATTGTAAATCACTCTAATCTCATTTTATGAACACTGCATAAGAAGGCAGGCACTGAAAATTACAAATAATAGGTCAAACTGTGATTTGTGAATAGTGAATGCAATATCTTTTCCATTACCTGGAAGCTGTTTGTATTATGGAAAGAAGAACTGGACCTTACAATGGAACAGGATAAAGCAGATTTATTGGATCTTTTACCATCTGAAAAAATGTTTACTGATTGATACCAACTGTACATTTCTTCTATTGCTGCTCCACAGTGGGATAAATTAGTATGCTCTGAACTTTCCTTGGGTAACAAGATGTGAGTGCCCAGCCACTGCCAATCTCAGTACACTCAGTGCTGCCAATATAAATTGCCTAGTCCCTTTGCAACCAGATAAATGGAGTAGAATCCCAGTAAAATAAACACAATTCCAACACTGAAAGATATTGCATCTGCTGGTGATGCCTTTTCTGCCAAAGCACAAAAGAATGTTGTGACAAGGAGCTAAACACGGTTGTTAGAGATTCAGTGAGCAGCTCTCGAGTTCATCCAGAGATGGGGAAGAAGAAAGATACTGTGGCATCCAGTTCCTCCTGGCTGCGTTTTTGGGAAGTGTTGTGGCTACAGCTTTCACAGGGAGTCTGGGTAGTACCAGAGCAGTGAGCCCAGCAAGCCTCTGCCAGCACCTGCAGGTAGCTGATTTTCTTGCAGAGATGCTGGCCAACAGAGAACAGTACAACAGAAATACTGGGCGAGGGGGAATTAAAATCATCGGCTTCTGTGCTGTTTTGTGTCAGGAAAGGCTCCTGACCTTGTTGGAGATGGTGACCTTGAAAAACCATGAACCTGGTGAGTGTTGCTGGGAGGGGCAAAGCATTTCCAACCTCAAAATACAGGCAGGTTCCTGGAGGTCTGGTAACACACAGGCTATTTGGATTGCTAGACCTAGACCTGAACCGCCGGCTGCAGGACCGCTGTGGGGAACACTTCTACTCCTGGGCAGTATTTAAGATTAATTCTCCACAGAGGTTCTTGCAAGAGTGCAGATAGTGTGATCTGCCTCTAGGAAGTGGTGCCTGGCACAGCCCATCCCAGGGAGCCACCACAGACCAGGGTCTCCCCCAGTTTCCCCCCAGCACCCCACAGCTGAGCGCTGGCACTGATGTCCCTGCACATCTGTGATGCCTGGCTGAGACAGACCGCACCGTCCCATGGGGTTATAGAGTGTCTTGGTGCTACGTCATAGTGTGGCTTAATATATAATCCTGAAGGAGCTCACCTGGTGACATCTTTATCTTCGAAGCAGCAGCCGGTGTGTGTGCTATTTTCAGCTTTGCAGGCTTGTTTTGAGCATCTCCCCCGCTGTTTCTCGAATCAAAGCCTGGGATGAGTTCATCCCAAAGGGAAAAAACAGCAATGCCTTGGGTGAGCACACAGGAATGTGTGCGGAGCCAGGAAGGAGCCCTCTGGTCTGTCCTGACCCATTCCCAGACACCAGCTGGGAGACAGGATCCTCACCTCTTCACCGGGTCCAGCACCCCCGTGCTTGCTCCTCTCACCTCTGATGTGTACTCCTGACAAACTACTGCTGTATTATTTTAAACAGGGGAGACTTATTAGAGTCTCCTGTAAATCAGGCCTGAAACTACCACTGTGTTTTCTCAATAAGCCTGAGTCCTGCTGAACGGCTCATGCAGCTTCTGGTTGAATTTCCTATTTTAAAACCACTTTTGTGGCTCCCCCATGAAAGCAGCTCTATTTGTAGCTGTACACCACAGCGCAGCATGGCCTGCCAAGCTGGGAGAGGCTCTTTCCCTTTAATGACAGCCATCTGCAGGTTCCCATAACTTAGCAATGTTCCCGGCTATGATTTATGGTGGGTGCTTAGCTTTATGGTATAATCTTTACTATTTTACAGGGTTCCCTTTTTCTCAGTTAAATGTTGTTTTCTGAATAATTCCAAGCTGCCAGTAGGTTTACAGAGGAGAAAACTGGAATGAATGTCTCCTTGCTTTTATTTACTCCTATTTGAGTACTGTGTTTCTGCATCCATTTTGGAGATTTACAATGGTATTAAGGTTGCTTCCCTCATCTTCATTTTACAGATTCCTGCTGCAATCATTTTGAAAGCCAGAAAGCTGACAGGAAAATTAGGAAATTAGATAGCATGTTCCTATTCCCTCCTGTGCCCTGATGAAGAAGGGGAGAAGAAAAGGAAACTGAAGGCATGATAAATAACACTATATAGCCCAGAGTCCTCTCACCAATGCTGGCACCTCCTCTAGGCATCCCACCGCATCCCAACCCGCCAGCACCGCTGTGACTCCGGGAACACCGGATCATACAGCAGCTGGGGGAGGCAGCAGTGGTCTGAGTGCCAAGTTCACAGGCTAATTGTTTATCTAATTTTAACTGCTAATGGTGGCCTGTGGTGTGGCGGCTCCCTGTGCTGAAGTTATCGCAGCCAAGTGTTCAAGTTTATTGAAAATAATCACCCCAGAAAGAGAAAAGTAATGGTGGTCACCACAGGATTTGGGGATGATAGTGGGGTGTCTTACCATCTGTTACTTGAAATATCATCTCCATCACTCAGCTCCCCATGGGCCCCTCCAAGGGCAGAGGAGTCTCATAGCCAGGATGAGCTGGACTCATTGTCACACCAAACATTGGGAAAGAGACACTGCTGGAAGAAACAACGTTTTTGCTTTCACCTGAGCTGTAGTCAGAGGTGGCCTTGGTGGCAAAGTGCTGCCGTGCAGGGAGGACACCGGGCAGAGACCCCACTGCAGCTTGCTGCACCCAGGGAGTTGCACTAACTTGCTCCAGCACCAGCAGCTCACCAGAAGAACAACCTCCAAATCAACCTTTCCAGACATTCACGTGGCTGTGTGGACCAAACTTAAGCCTTTCAAATGAAAGTAAGCATGCTGAGACTTGCAAAGGAGTTGCTTATCTCGTGATGAGCAAGGGCTGGGTTATCTCCTGAGAGCTGGTGCCCCTGCAACTGGTGACAACCTCACCCACAGCGCAGGCACCGGTCACCTGGGTGCAGGTTTCTGCTCTGTTGCAGCTGTTAGTTGTTGCAGGCAAAACAAAAATGCTGGAAATCCTTCCAGTTCACAAAGTTATCTATTTCTTCTCATTTTTTCTGTCTTGGATTATGAAGATGGGTATTTTACACAGTTTATCCTGCTCTCATTTCCAGTGATGTGTTGACTAGGGAAGGGTTTTGCTCACTCATTTTACCCCAGATATGGCTGATTTTCCATCTACCTTTAAAATCTAATCCATGCATTTTGTGTGATATATTAACCTTGAGTCAAGTTAAGAACAGGTACTTTCATTTAAACAGAAAGAACATCCAGTCCATCTTTCCTGGTCTTAATGGAAACATCTGTGAAATGAAGCAACCAAACACAGCAAAATGTTGAAATTGCCCAGGGAGTGAAATTCTGAAATTGCATCCTACAAAAACACCATTGCCATTTAGCCCAGTGAGTTAGAAAGGGATTCAAATGTAAAGTATCATTTTGGCTTCATGGACTCAAGCTTTGTACAACATAAAATATGACTTTACATTAATATATTTGACACGAGATACAAATAAAAACAAACCCAACTTTTTACTCCATGCGTTCTTTAGATTTGTATATTTTTATACCTTAAAAGGCATGTCTAAAACTCATTTAAGTTATATTATAAATTATTATGAATGAGTGACTTGCACTTTGATTTTACACATGATGTTCTGGTAGGTAATGGAGGATTTTCTAATGCTGTAAGTACACTGGATATAGAATATAAAGATTAAAATGGAGGGGGAAATGCAATATAAATAGGACAATGATGAAATAAAGAGAAATCAAGTGGGCTGCTGGCTGCGGCATGGGGGCCCAGCTGTCCCAGGGAGCCAGCCAGCTGGGCAGCAGGGAAAGAGGCCGGGCAGATGTCTGGCTTCTGCTGACGGCTTTGATGGCATTGACATGTTCCCACAGAGCATCTTGATACCATTGAATCAGCATTTTCCAACAGAAAGTGGCTCAGAAAACTATTCTGCTGGAAAATTGTTGACCCGCTCCACTGGCGGCTGATCATTCAGCGATACAGCTGAGTGTCGCGCTTCAAAGTAAATTAATAAATAAAGAAAGAAGTCCTCCCCAAACCAGGAGTTTGACGCTCTCCCTCATGCATTACAATACAAGCAACGCTCATCTCTGCCCCCTTCACATCACTCATGGTGCGCAGACCTCTACCCTTTTCCCTTCAATCATGTCCTTTCCAAGCAAGAGTGCTAAACATATTGAGCTTTTCCTAGCACAGAGGCTGGTGCCCATGTCTAATGAGATTTGTTGCCTTTCCCCGTAAATTCTCCTGCTCTCCTGCAGCCTTCCTGCCATGCAGGATTTGAGGGGGGGGTGACAGTGCCAGCATTTGGAGAGGAGCAGCCGCAAAGGCTCCAGCACATTTTTCCTGCTTAAGGGTAAGTGCTAATTCATAGCCCATTATTCTGTATATGTAGGTAGACCTGTTTTAACAAGGGCATTAATTTGCACTTGCCAGCACTGAATTTCACCTGCCAGTTTTGTATCAGCCAACCACTTATTTCTCTAAGATACTTCTGCAAAGCTCTGCTTTAGGTCTGGCTAGCCTGGATAAATCTGTGTCACCAGCAGACTTTGCCACCTCACTGCTCATCTCGTTTTCCAGATCGTTTCTGAATACACTGACAGTGTCCAGCACAAGTACCTGCAGGATTTCTACTCTAATTTCTGCTCACTGTAAAAACTGACATAGGATTTCATTCCTAGGCCTGGTTTGCTACCTGTTTTCAGTACATAGAAGATTAATCTTGTGGAGGCTTAGTCCCATTGAGTCCTTTTGCTGATTCTCTTCTGTTGTGCAGCCCTGCTGGATTGCTTTCTGGTACATTTGCATGCTTTTGGTAAGCAATAAATGAGCAATCTCCGCTTGTATGTAGCATTAAGGCAACTTCTCTTTCTTTTTTAAAATTCTGTAATTTAATTCCTTCTAATTTCTTCTTAAGCTAAAGGAGAATGAGGACACAGGTTATTTGTTTAAAGTGAAATGTAGCTGTGCTAGGACATCTCTTTCCATAGGGATGCTGAATTTGATAACAACAGTCACTAACAGAGTAGCTCATCAGTACTCACATCTTCAAGGAGATCCTCAGGAGTAAATCAAGAGCTGCTTCTCCTCACCTGGGTTCCCTTACTGTTTCAGATTTTTAAAAAAAGGTCACTTAAGGTATTTCCAAACATGGTCTGTGTGCCATCACCCCACATGACATGATTAACTCTTTATGGAGAAAACTGGGGTCTCCCTTGTTAGCAAGGGGACATTTTCTTTGCACGAACTCTGAGAGTTTGTGAGATTTTAAAGATATTCAGAAAGCCGTGGCACAAGGAAGCTGGGAAGGAGGTTTTAAAACTCCCAGAGAGGGGTGCCTCAGCCTCAGCAAACCCAAACCCCAGCACACTGGGGAGGGCGGGCAGGACGGTCCCGTGGGTGACTGTGCAGCATCCATCTCCCGGCCAGCGCAGCGAGACCACTCTGCATTGACCTGTTTGGAATTAGAATTGATTTTTGTAGAATCACTTTGTTAATCCTTCTGGAGCACCAAACGATTGAGTTTCTTTCTTCTCTGGCTGCTTGCATGCTCCTCAGCAAAACTGGAGCTTGCTCCCCCGAGTGTTTGGTGTGTACAGAGTTCTGCTAGTGGGCTGGGAGAGATGGGGAAGGGGCTGCTGGCACGGGAAACAGGTGATGAAATACTACACAAATCCTTCCTAGTAAATCAGATTTAATACTTTTATGCTCTTACGAGCTCCATTGAAAACAGTGCAAAAACTCTTAGTAAATCTGTCCCCTAGGTGCCTTATGTCTGTATTTATTCTGTCTTTTGAAATTCATTCATTTACCCAGTTCACTTTTTGCTTCTGGGTGTTAGTTTTTAGCCGACATGATTTAATTTTATACTTGGGATTGAGTTTAAAGCTTGCACCATGATATCTAAATAAGTTCATTAAATGCTCTAAGTTTCTCTGGTTACAAGTATAAATTCATCAGCATGGAAATAATGATATCTTAAACCTATTAAATTTAAAATATCTTTATGCTCAACCCCAGAGCTCAGATATACCAGCCAATGATAATCAAATGCCACCCTACCACTCAAAAATTCCAAGGAAGAGAAAATGAGCTAGTTTGAGGATGCCTGCGAGGCAAATCAGGCTGTCAAAATCCTATCATTCTTGGGAGGAATTTACATAGCTCATATTAAACTCACCAGAGCGACTGGAAACCTGGAGTAATTAAATGCTGGGGGTGGGGAGGCGGGATGCTGGATGTGCCTTAGCCAGGAGGCCCTTGGAAAAGGAGGTGCAGGAGTGGTCCCCAGAGGAAACCAGGGTGCCCTGGGGACACACTGAGCTGGGCTCCCACGAAGGGGAGAGGAATGACATCCCAGGGTCCCTGCCACCAGGGTGGCTGGATGGCTGAGGGGCAACAGCAGAAATCACACTTCTCCCAGGCTGCAGAGAGAAAGCACTCTGCCTTATTTCCATAAAGAGGACTGGAAGCTACCCCCAAACGTGCCGATCTGCTCCTCTCTCCATGGCAGATGGCTCTGGCTCCAGCCACCCTTGGCCACGGAGCAGGTGAGCCCGGGGGGCTGCAGACCCAGCACAGTCGCTGATTTACACAACCATCCTTGGGTTGCAATAAATTAAATCAGAAGCAGCTGTCTCTCTCTGAATCCCTAGTCCCCAGTCCTAGAGCACAACTGCACTGCAGGTTTGTGGGTTTTCTGTTTGTTTTTAAGGCAATCGCTTCTGTTTAACACTGGTTTGCAGCAGATAGACTCTGTCACTGCACCAAGTGTAAGGGGCCTTAATCCTCCTCTCATTGACATGACATATCGTAATGGCTTCTTTGGTTACCTATCAAGTTCCTGTGTACTTAGAAAGCTTTAATCTGTAGATTATTTACTCAATAGACTGTAACGGCTTTGCATAATAGCCCATAACGGCTTCCGGAGGTTATGGCCTATTGTGTCACCGGGAGTTTGTGTTGATTTTTCCTCCCTTAAATCTAAAACAAAGCATCTAAGATCGTATACAGTATTGTGCTGTCCTAACAAGAAGTGCCTGAACTCTCACTTCTTTTTGTTTTGTTTTGGGTTTTTTTTAAAGTCATTAAGAATAGCGTTTGTTTTCCAAAACCAGCCAGAAGAAAAACACAAACCCTTCTCCTCCAGCAGCCAGAGAACTCTCTGATCTCACCTTGCTCTGTTGCCCTTCAGCACAGGCGGTCGTTTGGGCTTCCTCTCTTTTCCAGCTGTGGATTTGCACAACACCTGCAAGAACTTTGTGTTTTTTGGAACTTCTGTCCCACTGCCCAGTGTGGCCAAAAGCGGGCAGAGAGCTCAGAGATACTGCAGGCTGAGTGTAAAAGAACCTGTATCCCACTCGTGTCCAGCAATCACATTACTGGCACAAAACCAGACTTACTTCCCTACCTTCCTTATTTACCTGTTAGTGTAAGGGCTGTGTTGCATCATGAGAAGTTGGAATAAAAAGGGAAAACAGTATATTTGAGACCCTATAAGCCAGGTTTGACATAGGTTCTGGGTGCTGAATGTCTAGAAAATGTTGTGTAAATGCTGGCTGTAGCATACATAGACTGAAAGGCTCCAAATCAGACTTATTGTTGTCATAGCAATTACAGTAATGCCAGATGATCAGAATACTGGCCATTCTCTGGGTAAATGGGAAAAGGAAAGGGAACCATGTGGATGCAATTTCTTAAAGGCATTTTAAATTTTCATCATCTTTAAGATGGCCAGAATTTGAATGATATTTCCTACCAGGTGAAAACAACTTTAATTTTGAGCCTATCTGTTCCAAATTGATTCGATTTCACTTTAAACCTAGCTAATGAATTAAAACCACGTGACGATGCCCCTTTAATGTTTAACCAAAGAGCACATCGTACTCCAGCTGAGCTGCTAAATGTTTATGTTGTCTTAGCAGGCTTCCCAAAGCTTGGAGAAAAGGATTTCCATGCAAGTTCTCACCCCATCTTTTAATTACACCTAAACAATTCAGCTCATTATAATTCTACTACAAACTTTGCTCATCAAGAGCATTCTGCAACATGCATTCAGCAGATACCAACAATACCTACACCCACACGGGTACTCACATGTCTCTCCCCATTTTTCAAGTGGAAGTTCCCCAGCTGAAGGCCTCAGAAAGTCACCCTGCTTCATTTCTGGCACAATGAGCACTTTGAAGTTAATTGCAAAAATACGAAATACGCTGTTAAGATATGCATTAAAACCAAGTTAGAATTAAGCAATGCGGAGATTTGTACCAATAAGCTCAGGAAACTTGCAAGTAGCTGAGGCTGTGGGCAGCGTGGGGAACGGGTGTGAACGTCTCTCCCTCGTGGGGTGTTTCACCATATGCTTCTCCCCGTTTTCCCCCGTAAAAGCTGTGTGTGCATGGAGAGCTGTGCTGGCTGGGTGTGCGGGTACCTCCGCAGAACTTGCCTCTTCCAGCCACCCTCCCTCCCTGCGGGTTTCTGTCTCCACATCAGCACTATCCCCATCCCACTCCAGCATCGCCTGCACCCCCTGCACCTCCCATCCCGGGGCTTCCAGGTGGGGAGCAGAGCCCTTAGGGCCACATTTCATAGAATCACGGAATGTCCTGAGTTGGAAGGGACCCAGAAGGATCATTGAGTCCAACTCCTGTCCCTGCACAGGACAACCCCACAGTTCACACCATGTGTCTGAGGGCGTTGTCCAGATGCTTCTTGAATGTCATCAGGCTTGGCGCCGTGACAGCGAGATGCAAGTTCTGCTCTGCTAGACAAGGGGTGGGGATGGACTCTGGGCATCTCCTGTGGTATTTTTCCACAGTAACAGATCCCTCCCAACTTGCAGATGTTTAGTCAGGCGGAACAGAAGCAACGTCGAATTCAGTCTTCAGGAGTCATCAGATCTGACCTCCCTTCTTAACTTCACCTGGGGGCTGGGATGATAACTTGCCTGTGCTTAAGGAGTAATTTTTGAAAACATAAACAACATCTTGCCATGTGCTGGCCTTTTTCTGTTTGCTGGGTTTGATTTCATGCCTGACAAAAAGCCCATTGCGACATCCTGGTGGAAGGATTCTGCAAGAACATGTTGGCTGAGTGAGTAAAATCGTTAATGCCAGCTCAGGAGTCTTAATTGCCCCAAATGAGTTACAAGCTATAATAGTCTGGCCCAGTTATTAGCAACCACCATACCCGTAAGACGGAGGAAAGGCTGCATGCAAGACGTGGTTCTCAACCCTCTCTCCTTCCCCACTGCTTTTCCAAACAAGTCCATTAGGATTTACACTGCCGACATGAGATTATTCCCTATACTTCTATTTCTTGTTCAAATGTATAGAAATTAATTTTCTGGTCATAATTTCAGTTCCTTTGGGACATTAGCAGGCTGGAAGTAAAAATAGAACGTCATTACAGTGTCAGGTAATGCGGATGAGTGTGACTAATAACCTGAGTGTCATTGATTTAATAATCTAATAACGTCTCTGCACACTCAGCGCTCAGACTCACCGATTGCAGATAAAGATTTAAACCCGGCTGCAGCCGCAGATTAGAATCAGCACCTCGGCTTTAGGGATCAGAACCGATGATAAGCAACCCGTGGCTGGTATCCAAAAAATTAAAGCGGGGGAAGGAGCCGGCTGGTATCTGCAGCTCGTGCCGCAAAGGAGGCAGGTTTTCCATTCCCTGGGTTGACAGCAGTGGGAGGTCACATCTCCTCTAGGCTCAAAGAGACTTGCTCACCAGTTATCAAGGGTCTGACAGCTTTCAAATAGCCACTGGCCCACCAACAGCTTGGTCTATGGTGATTTAAAACACAAAGGAAAAAAATGTATTGAGGTCAAATTATGAAACCAACCTGGAAAGGTCTGATCCACAGCCTTGAAACAAGAGCGAGGGGAGGGTGAAGCGAGTAGGCTTTGAATTGCAACACAAACCTTCCGATTTGGGATAATCTGGTCTATTTGCTTGGAGAAAAGCTACCACAACAGTGCACTGCCAGGGAAAGACCTCCCTCCCCTTCGAGCATCCCTTTAGCCAGGCCAATCCCTCAGCCCAACTTTTGGGCATGCAGCCCCCTCCAAGCAGCGATGCCGGGTCCAGACCCACCATCAGATGGATCATGAAGGTGTTGCTTCCCCTGGCAGTCCCAGGACGAGCTGGGAGATGGATCTCACCCACAAAGTATGAAACCACACGGAGAAGCCTGCTAATGAGACATGACACCAGGTTTATTATAATTTGGTTGGAACGGGGACTATCGATCTTGTCAAACTGCCTGTAAAAATCCCATTCCCCGGTAAGGCACTTCCAGGCTTGGCCAGTTTGGGCTCCATATGCTCTGTTATTAATGCAGCAAAATTTACCGTTACCTGGACTGCACTGGCGCCGTGGAGGGCAAGTGTACTTCAGGCAAAATCTTTCAAACCCCTCCACGGGAGGTTTCCTGCAAACAATTCAGCTTTTTTCCAGACCACACTCCGAAGGCCACATCACACTTTTCCAACACCACTTAATCTCAAGCATATTTGCTTGTTTCCAGTTAACTTCACCCAGATAAGAGGAAAACTCCCCAGGGAGTTGCCATAGAAACACCCGATGGAGACAAGGCGGTATTAGGGCAGCGGAGCCCGAAGATACCGTTAAGATTAAGAGAGATTTAGCTCTCACTCTATAAGTATCACTCGCCTGGAAAAGGAGCAAAAACAGGAGTTAAAATGGAAAATGTCCTACGTGGTTAGTGATGGAGCGGCTGCTGCTAAGCTCTGCTCCCTCGGGGAGGCTCACCACCGCAAAGCAGCAGAAAAACTTTTCCAGAGGTCTTCTCTGAAGGTTTCCGACCTCAGCAATCCTCTGCTGAATTTCAATAGGACACCTGCAAAAAGGTGTTTAAAATGTACCCGGATCTTTTCCACTGCCTGGTGACATTGATAACCCTTTAAGCAAAGCAGTGTCCTTCTGCATAATGGACTGAGAAGGATAGGACTAAATGCAAGAAAGAAATATAACAAGAACTCAAGGAGCTACCTACCATTAGCAGCTATTTGAGTGTCAGGCAGGCTCGTTTCGGGCGATTTACCAGTGCTTTTGTCCAAGCCATTCATTCAACAAAACACTATTATGAAAATTGATGTTGTTAAAAGCACTTTTTAATATATCTTTTTTGCTATTCAACAGTGTACTCAACTCCGTTTTCCTATTAAATTCTGTTAAATTTCCTAGAGTTTGGACAGAAAGCCCCAACAATAAGAAAGTGATGTCCTGGTCTTCTGCATAAGCCACATTTTTGGGAAAGATAGCGTGCTTCCTACTGTTTGACATTCATACACACAAATGCTGAAGATCATTAGCAATTCATTATACTGAAGGGGATTCATCAACGATATTGATTTTGCTTGTGCGTGTGTGTGTGCAGCTCCTTTGGCGATGAGCCGTGGAACCGCTGTTTCATTCCTGTGAACCAAATTTTAGCTGCAGAGTGTTCTTTATTCTAGCAGCAAGCTTTCCTTTGCACTGTTTTTCCTCATGTGGATTGTCAGCCTGGATTTGCAGCCTTATTTCTCTTGCAGCCAATGGGGTGGTTAATTAAAACGCACTCCATGAGTCAAAAGTGGAGCTGATCGGGAAGCCTAAAGAAAACGGGATTGTCATTAGGAACGGACGCACGCCTGCTCAGGGACTGGCAGCCCTTAGGAGGCAGCTACAAGCACATGCAAACTCAGAAAACTCCCAAGCTGAAGGGAAAAAACAATTAAAAAAAAATTTAAAAGCCCAAACAAACAAAAAATGGTGCACACCAAAAACCCAAAAGAAAAAAAGAGAGAAAAAAAATATAGTGATTTTATAGAAAAGGCAAGCCAAAAATCCACCTCTAATTCTAAACTGGGAGGTTTGCAGGGCTTGGTGGAATCCATTGAGGGTTTGTGAGTACATTTATCTTAATTCTGTTCATGTGGCCGTGAGGTTATTTGATTTGATCTTGAGATAACTGATGTCTGATGTTTATGTGCATTTCTGACAGGTGCGAAGGACGTTCGGAGCAGGGGTTGTATCTATGTGTGAAGTTGTGGAAAATGTTCTTAATGCCAAAACAAAGTCAGGTATTAAATCTCGAAAAGAAACAGGCAAATTCTGCATCGAACAACTTATCATGTAAACTTGTAGTCAGAGTAGATTCTATCAGTTTCTGGGGTTTATGGGCACCAGAGAGATGATTCATCAAAGGAAGAATAATACAATTAAAATTAATGTAAAATACCAAAGAAAGCATAACTTAGAAGTTTCATTTTTCCAATACGGGGACTTCTAAAACTAGTTAGAGTAAAATATTCTCAGAGCATATTGCTTTCTACTGTAAGTACACACAGAGAAATTAATGCTCCTAGAAACTAGCATTTTCCTGAACAACAAACCCATAATTGATCAACAACCAGCTTCACCATCCGAGCAAACACTCACCCAAATCAGTCAGCTGCTCCGGGTTCATTACTTGGTGTGCAATAAACACAACGAATAAAAGCAACAAATGAAAGATGGAATTACTCCAACCACAAAATCATTACTAATTGGTAATTCCCAGCATAGCAAGATTCAGGGAAGAAATAACCTCTTTGAGCAGGTGCCTGCCCAGTTCCTCCTGGTGGGAACCCTCCCTGGCACAGTGGAGTGGGAGCTCAGCACCGCCTGGGCAAACTGCCTCCCCCTGCCCAGGGAGGTCACTCTGCCCATTCCTCACACCTCAGCACCCTGAGGTTTAGCATCCCATGCTGCATCGAGTCATTTCAATTTCATGAACTTATCTGCAAAATTTTATCTCAATTCTATTTCCATCTAGGCTATTTATCCTTAAATTTCATGCTGATCCATAATAATTGTCTAAAAAACGATGCAGCCAAATTTTTCAATTCCACGTTGGCTGGACCACACTGATTATTACGGAAAACATGGCTTAAACAATGCTTAAGTTGATCTAATTAACCCGTTTACAGTTTAATCTTGTTCTTATCTTAGTTTTCTCATTACATGCGAAAGAACCTGAGAATTTAGGAACTCATTTCCAGTTTTGCATTGCAGTTCAGATTGCGCCTCCTCTCCTGTTCACAGTCCCTGCCGTGTATCATTTAATCATTTTGAGGATGAGACAGTTGCATCCGTGACCCATGAGGGCTTGTCAAGTAACACGTCCCATTTGCAAACCTCTGTATTTTCTATGCAGTAGAGAGCCCCCAAATCTGCTCTTGCACAGTCTGAAAAGAATTGCTGCATTTTGTGCCTCCCATCAGAGCTGTTAATTTACATCCAATTAGAAATTTAATAACACGTTTTATTAGTGAAACAGCATTTAAGTCTCAACAAGAAATCAGCCTCCTTTCGAAATTGTGGCACGACCTGTACAAAACTCTGCTGGCTTTGCTCATGAGCGGGAGTGGATCTTTTTACCATCCTAGACATGCTCAAAGGCTAATGAAGACAAAGCCCAAGAGAAGAACATGCAAAAAGGCAAAAAATGTTCTTAGCTATAAATACACATCTTACATAGTGCAGTGTTCCAAGCACCAATGAAGTCAAATTACTAGCAGAGTTAAGCTTGGTGTAAAGTGTCCTAATGTTAACAATATAAAAAGACAAATTAGCCACACATGTGTGTTGGACAGAGTATTGGAGTCTGGCTTGGCAGGGCAGTATATAATTCTCCCGTTCTCACTGAAAGGTAAAAAGCTTCACATTAGAGCTCCTTCAGAAATTGCTGACAACATTTCATCTCTTTCCTGCTCTCTTTATTCCTCACACAGGAGGAAAAAAAGGTGTGTGGGGGTTGAAGTGTAAACTTTTCACAGGGCTGCATGAGGTCTGGGTGGCTGTTCCAGCACAACAGGTCCTGGCTCTGCAGGGGCACAGCCTGGGGAGGGCACCTGGGACTCCAGGTTTGACCTCTGTGGACCACCCAGGTAAATCCCTGACCCTCAGTCCATGGCTTTCTCTTTCTCCTTTGAAGAATGTATTTCCTTATGGTAGCTTGTGGTGGGGTTATTTGGCTTTATTGTTTTTGTTTTGGCATTTTTGTTTGGTTGTTTTTGTGTGTTTTAATTATTATTATTTATTTTTCTTTGTGTGTTTATGTTTGGTTGGTTTGGTGGGTTTTGTTTGTTTGTTTGTTTTGGTTGCCTTTTTAATGTTTGTTTTATTTTGTTTGTTTCTTCGTTTTTTGTTTGTTTATTGGTTTGGGGTTTTTTTGTTTTTTCCTCACACAAACACTGAATACCATATCCCCCCTAGTTTTTAGATTTAAGAGGCACAAACAGAGAAGCTGCTGGCTCAGCACTCTTAATTCAATACAGCCATGTTTCCCTTAAGGAAACATCAACACACCAGGTAAGAAATACCCTTAGAAATGCAGGGCCTTTTGATAAAGCTTCCCCTTGACAGACCATAGGCAGGGCCCCTGCATCCCACCATTCCCAGTCCAGGGTACGTGCACGGACCAGTGGCTCTCAGCCAGAGGGCTCAGCACAAGCCTGTTCCCCCCATCCCAAAGAAACCGGTATCCCAAGAGATGAGAAGTCTTGTGGGAACTGCTGTTACCTTTTAATTTACCGAAGCAGCTGGCACGAGTCCTCCGCCGTGTGATAACTGGCTCCCCCCGAAGCTCTGCCAGACCTGGGGTCCCCAGCTGCGGCCCCGGGAGCCATCACATCATTTAATGAAGTTGTCCCTATCGTGGCTCTCACTTAGTGAACTGACAAGAACTGCATACATCTCTGTTCTCCCCTGCCAGGAGCACCTACTGCTGATTTTGGAAACACAAAGTGAAAATCCACAGTTAGTGCAGTTCAGCAGGAGACTGGGGATTCCCCCACACTTTCTGAATTAGAACCATATCAAACCATAAAATGTTTGGGTTTTGCATTCACCTGGATTTAAGGATACCCATCAACCCTAAACACAGGCATGGTATCTCATGTGTGACTGATTTCAGCTCCGGTCTCTTAAAGTGTTCAGGAGGGTCACCAGAATCCCAAGATCTTTATCATCATAAACCTTCTGGATTTAATAGTGACAACTTCTACTGGGCAAATTAGGCAAGTCAATTTTACAGCAAAGGCAAGTCAAATATGCTATAATTAATTCAAATTAACACACCCACAAGCTCCTGAAGCCTATCATCAGTAAGGTGTCATTTCAGGGATGGCTGCAGAAACATCCAAATACAAGTTGTTATTAAGAACCATAAGACTAAATATTTCACAGGAAACCAGAAATACCCTGCACAAAAGAAAGCTGCATTACAGAAACCCAGGTGTTATCTTCTTGCAGAACTTTATTATTAACATGGTCAATGAAGCAAAACACTTTCCCGTAAATCTGATTCTTTAACATTACATGTAACTGTTCAATACTAAGCTTCTATGGAGAATTACTGGAGTGTAACCCAGGCTGCACATGGTCTATGATAGGAAACGATACCTCTGAAGCTCCAAGTAGCACAACACCATTCAGGAAATGAGAAAGGATTGTGGTTTGCAGCTACCTTCACATGTAGCTTGCTGACATTTTTTTTTCCTTTAGGAAAGCATAGTGTTCAGCATGGATATTTAATGTGATCAGGTGTTTGTAAGAGAAAATATCAAACTAAGAGCTCTAAGGCAAAAAACGCTTATCTTGAAACAACAAAATTATTATTTACATGCAGAAAAAAATCAGTTTTTATGTTAGAATGTGAACATGGTCCAATTGTTCCAGCTCTTTATTTTGTGAACTGGACAAGGCTGCTGGAAACAGAGGCCAGGGAGCAACTTTGGAGCATTAGATTGTGGAACAGACTCACAGACCATTGCTGGAGCACAAGCAAGCTTTTCTGAGCTGTCAAATGTTAAATAGTTAATTGGAGGGAGAATAGCCAGAAAAATGTTGCTAGGCACAGAGGACATTATTGCTGGTGTACTGACAGCCTAAATACTGTGCACGCTGCCCTGATGTAATCTTGGACCAAGCTGGGGTAAATCTTGTCTGTGGCACAGCTTGGATGCTTGGCACCATCTTGCTGTTCTAAGAATATTGCTTTGGACTTGATGTTCATGTGAGAAGTTTACCTCTAATAGAACAAAAATGGCCACGTTTGCCACTATCCAAAAAAGATTTGGCCTCATGTGGTGACTAAGATCTCCCCGAAGTCCAGGCAGGCAGTAAGACAGCAATGAAATCGGATGCTGAGCATCCAGAGAACCCAGTGACCGGTGAGAAACAGGGAAACTCCAGCAAAAAAGCACAGCAGCCACGCACTGAAACAGGCTGTTGGAGCAGAGATTCATATGAGAAGAAAAGAAAGCTGGTGTGTTGAGGTTGGACACCCAGCTCTGCCCTACGCCAGCCCTGCGCCAACCACGGTTCCACCTCCCCATCCCCAGGGCAGAAACCAGAGGTTCAGCAAAAGCAGGAGAATGCTCCTGCTGTTCTCTAAGCATCTCTGTGCTGACACTCCAGACGTCAGGTTTCCTCAGGCTGGGTGAAACGGGGCTGCTCTGGAGATATTTTGCATTAGATGAGACTCTGCAAGCGCAGAAATGCCCACCGGAGCGGCAGGGCTGGGCAGGCAGGTGTGTGACAGGAGGGTGGCTGAGCAAAAAGGGGCACATTCTCTACAGGCTCTCTTCAGACATCAACGGCCCTTCTATAAGCGATGTTAAATGACACCACCCCCCCCTCCACCCCTTGCTCCCTGTTGCCTACTTACATTAGCATTTGCCAGCTGTCATGCTCTTGCTCAGTTCCACTGAAACCTCCTGGATTTTCTCTGCTTCCAGTGATTATGTTGAACTGCTGGGATCAGCTCGTGCTAACACTGCAATTCCCAAATCACCCTCTGCTTTTTTTTTTTTAACCCCCTCTTCTTCTCCTTACTAACTTGAACCCATGCAGACCCCAGCACAGACACGATGCTCTCTAGCAGGACACTCAAGTGACTGCCAGCCTCCTCAGAACTGTCTCCTAATGGAGAACTGAGGTTCTTTATAGCAGAAATGGCTCTCACACTCAGAGCTCACATCACTCACCAAAGAGATGGTACAGGCTTAACACCTTCAAGTGCTGTCTGAAACAGAGATGAAAACAACTCATCTTCTTCTGCTTTATGAGAATGGCCAGGCCAGCTCAAATGAGAAGTCCTTCTGGCCCGGTACCTTGTCTCTTACACCAAGTAGTTGTAGATGTCTAGAGAAAAAACCATGAACAGGACAAACACACAACAATAATAGCCTGGGCTGCCTTGATGGTACTCAGCGATCTGGGCTTTCTGAGCCATAGGCAGCCTCTCAGTATGTTACAGCCCTTGCTGCATCACTCTGCCATGAACTTATCTAGTTGTTTTTGCACCTTTTAAGCTTTTGGTCACCACAGCCTCCCGCAGCAATGAGTGCCACCATTGAACAAAACGTTGGGAGAGGAAACAGCTCCCTTGCTGGTGCTGGCAAGGTCTCAAGCTGCAGCTAATTTTGCTCTGCTCTGCAAAAGCCCCATGCAGCAGCCAAGGCATCACTTGCCCAGCAGCCTCTGAGCTCCAGAGCAAGCCCAGCTTCAGGGTCTCACCCACACCTACCAGCCCCAGAGCCACTTTCTAATAGGCAGAACTAATCATTAGAAGGCAAAATGAGACCTGGACCCTAATGTGACTTACAATAAATAGGCATAACTAAACATTAGACATGGTTGAAGTTTTACTGTCTCAGAGCTCAGCAGCTGCATTTGGACAAGCCTTTAGACATCAGGCTTACCTGAACACCTTTGAGCCACTTCGGGCTTTAGATCAGAAGATTTTACCAAAAAAGCAGGCATGTAGATGCGAGATGTATGTAGGCATGTAGGCATCGCTCCATTCCACCCATGAGGATTTTTGAAGTAATTTTCTCCTAAAGCCCAATTTAGCACCGCAGTAGAGACTTGGTGTTTTTATGCAAATTCTCAAATTTACAGAAGTGCTGAGCTGAACTGGAATTTGAAGTGAAGGCTTCCTCGATATTCCTCCTGCCATTTAAACACCAAGCAGGGGTACACTGGTAGAGGCAGCCAGAAATAGATCTGAAACTTCAAAAAGAATAAAAATTGAATCCTGATGAACTGGGGATTGAGAGAGAGCAAGCCAACGCGGGCTGGGTCTCAGCAGTCTGAGTACTCACCTGGGGCTTCAGAAAATAAGGTTCAGATAATAAAGTCATCACTGGTGAATACCATAACCCTCGTGCTTTGCTGGAGCTAGTATTCTCTGCCAAAGTGTTGGGCTGGATAAACTGATATTTTCCAATGAGAAACTGTTTTGCTAAAAGTTTCTGACCAGCTCTCTGTGTCATACAGCACCCAGATGTGGGATTCTCAGATAACACATTTCTGCACCATGACACTCAGCCTGGGCCAGGCTGCAAAAGTCCATTTACTGTAAGTTACTGATAGTGCCACTGATGGTTTATCATTCCTGGATTGGTGTGTCTTTAGCCTGATTTAAACTGGTAGCAGCTTGGATCTCATTTTTAACTGCCATTTGAGTATAGCTGTTTGGCTATTTGTATGGGAAAAAACATTGTTGTGCCAAGCAGGTCGCAAACCATCACTCAGACAGATCATATAGAGAAACAGTTAGAATGCCATGTATGTCACCATCACAAGCATCACTCCTAATCATCATGTACTCCATGAAATAGCATTTTTAGCAAGTTGTGTTTCAAAAACAAATTGCAATTCTGATATGCCCTGCCGACAAGATATTTAACAGACCTGTGCTGGCTTTAATGTCCCTCTTTTGCATCCTTTCAGGGACCAGAATAGATACATCACCATCGTGGCAAACGTAGAGACTGCAGACACTTCATGAAATAAATTGGGACCGGCAGGCTAAGCACTCGATTTGACGATGCAGGAACCGCTGGGCCTGTCACGCTATTGCTGGGAGAATCGACAAGGAACCTCGCTGCCTTCAGCATTAATTGACTGCAGCTTCGTCAGCCCTGCGAGCCGGGGCTACAGCTGCAACGTCACCTCCACCAGCCCAGGTGAGGCACAAGTAAGAAGTTGGTGGGCAATCTTACAGACCCACTGCTGCCCTGCTACTCAGCCTGGCCTGTACTTCACCTGCTGCTTTAAATGTGTTTTTTCTCTCTAAATGCCTCAAACACGCTGCAGCGCCAACCTGTCAGAGTGCCTTCATAAACAAAATGGCCTGCTGGACATAAAGGACTTGACCTGGTCTTGGACTTGATGAAAGAATACTGAAGAAGAAAAAAAACCATTCCATTAAGAACTATAAATAAAAGATGTAAAGAGAGTTACTTAATTTAAACAAGAAACTGAAAAAAACAGGCAATATATTCATGTATTTCTAATCCAGGAGGGGAGTGGCATTTCCAGATAGCCATGAAACAGGGTGAACCAGAAAGAAACATGACCTTGACGTTCAGCAGATACAGGCTGTGGATCCAGAGCAGTCTCCTCCATGAGCGACCGCTCCCATGGCCACGAAGGAGGTACCACGGGAGGCACAGACCCACCAGGACAAACTATCACCTGCCAAAAGACCAGGTGGAACAACTGAGCAGTACGTGTCCAGTCTGACAATAAGAAGATGGGAAACAACCAACAGATTCCCCAAGCAAATCACGGCAAACCAATTTGTCAGGATAACTAGCATGGAGGCAAAGGGGAGTGGTAGATGTGATACATCTTGGCTCAGTAAAGCTCTTGACACCATCCCATTTGACTTTCACAGGAGCGAAACGAGGAAATGGAAGCTAGATGAAAATCTACCACAAATGAACGCTCTCAAAATGATTATCAGCAGCTCACCGTCAAGTACAGCCCTGTCCTGTAGCCCATCTTTCTGCTGGCAGGATGGATAGTTCACTGTGAACTGTGAACGCATGGCTGCAGGAGGGCACGTCACTCTGAGCAACAGGATCACAGTTCAGGATGACCTCCCTAGATGGGAGAACTGGCCCAGTATCGCCATGGTGAAAAGTTCAATAAAACTTTGTGGAACAACACAACCCAACGGGTACATTGAGACCCTAAAGCCTTCTCTTTTCCTCTTGGAGGAAGAGACAGTTCCTCTCCTTGTGAAACCTTCTGCTGAGCCTGCCTTGAAAGCTTTACCCTGTACCTAAAACTAAAGAGCATTTCCAGCAACAGCTGGGTTTCATCCATGCTTCATTTCCCAATGGAGAACAGTGTGCCTCGTTCCTGGCTCCTGGGGAATCTCGGTGCTTACCTTTGTCCCCAAGCTTTGGCCACAAGTCTTTAAGTGACTTCTGCAAGAAAGAACAAATCCTGGGGGGAAAAAAAAAAAAAATCACCTAAGTTCTTTTCCAAATTTTAACCCTGCCCTCCTACCTTTAAATTTTTTCTTGTTGTAGTGGGTGTATTTTTACCTTTTAGTACAATATTGCCTTTAAAACGCCACAAACAATGCTTCAGTAGATAAATAATTTAAAGAAAATAGATGCTTTATCAGAGAACCCAGCTGTTCAGCCATCCGGTGGGGCACGCAAGGCTGGGGATAGTCAAAGGCTGCACATAGATCTGATTGCCCATTAAAGAGACACACATTTCACCATGCCACAATCAAAGCTCTCGGGAGAATTAAGCATTGTGCTCATGTGTAATATGTCAGTTATTTGCCAGCAGGGGAAACACTGTAAGAAGTGAATGAGTTTTCCTCTGTTCAGTGACATTACTAATGACTCATGCAGGATTATGGGTAACAAACCTTTGAAATGAGAGGTTGAGTCGTACACTACATTATACATCTGAATTTCATGGTATATTAGTGACAGTGATTGGTAATACAATATGATGGGAAATTGCTAACATCAGAGAGAAGTTAATACGATGCACTGCAATTTCTCAAGGAGTCCCATACTTTTCCTAGCACCACCCATAATCTGCTCATTACAGTTCGGCAAAGAGCAATCCCTCTTGTAGAGTAAGGGGCACCAGCACTCTGACAGCTGGTCATAAATTTGAATAGAAGATACGCAATCTAAAATGTTCATGTTTCCATGGATCGTTACCCAATTGTATCTCCTCTAAGAAGCAGGTGATTTTTTAACATCCTGCAGCAGTTTGTTTCTGATTATATTTTCTCTCTCTGGATAAATCTGATGCCAGCTCGTGTCTTACAGCATTTCTTCCCTTTCTTGTTCCATTAAAATGGCTGATACAGTCTACACACATTAACTAAACACCAATTAATGGAGCATAACTAAAATATATATATATATATATATATAAATTTAAAAAGTATTTTTAGGCCATTAAAATAAGTATATAATGTCTCACATAAGGCATTAAATTTAAAAACATGACCATAGATTTATGTTTACAGTCT
Organism: Patagioenas fasciata; assembly: GCF_037038585.1. Lineage (NCBI taxonomy): Eukaryota > Metazoa > Chordata > Aves > Columbiformes > Columbidae > Patagioenas > Patagioenas fasciata. The sequence goes on from NC_092530.1 coordinate 20,878,702, forward strand.
CTGGCAAAACTCATGACCACATGTGCACCTCAGTCATGCCTGTTCTGAAGAACATAAGCAAATGTTTAAACTCTTCACTTGATAGTAACCTGAAATACTCGGTGGCTGTTTTACAAGGCCAGTAAATATACATCCGACCATCTCGATTTCTAGAAGATTTGATGTTTCCTGGGGGAAGAGCCTATGAACAGAGGAGTGTCCTTGAGTGATGGCCCTGAAGACCAAACCACACACATCCATTTAGAAGACACACCAAGAACATCACCTTTGCAAGGAATTTGAAACAAGAAGTCATCCCCAAGACAAGGTGGGAACCCCAGTCTCCATGCCTTGTCCGTACTCATACCAAACCCACCCTTGCTGATATTCATCTCTTCTCTTCTGTTTGCATTGGTAGGGGTGGCCACGTGCAAATGTTTCTGGTTGTTTCTACGTTATTTCCTAGCCAAGCCATGACTGCAGGGAAGCACTCCAGGTTTATAATTGAGAATAGCTCAAGTTTTTGGTTCACTCATCTCTGACACTCACCTGCTGACCAGTAGCAAAAATAATATCTGCTTTATACTGACTTGTGAAGCCGAAGGGATGACTAAAGGGTCATTTATGAGCTTCCGCAGCATCAAATGCATCAATACTCACATGAATCAGACCCATCTAGGAGCATGGGGCTGATGAAGCAAGATATTGAGGTAATTGGGTCTGAGGGCTGAAGCAAAGACACCCTCGCACAGTCACCCACTCCTCCATGTATCTGCTTGTTCTTCTACCAGTGGCCCATTCTGTGCATCCACACCTCAGACAACCAGACATCTCCCAGAGCTGTTCATGCAAAGTGACCAACAGAAAAGGAGTCATCTTCTCTCCTAGAGGCCTTTGGTGATACCTTGGGACAGGCAGAAGACAGAAGAACTACACATCCTGCCACTGATACAGCTCAGCTTCCCTGCCAAAGCAATGGGTTCAAAGACTGCATTATTTGATCTAATCCTGTATTTTCTGGAGAAGCTCTTGGAGGGAAGCCCAACACTTTTTGTGGCAAGTCCATTGAAAACCATAGCTGAGATCCCATCAGCAGGTAGGATGGGAACTGGATGGTAATTCTGACAAGTGAATGGAAGACAGTATCTCCCTCCAGCATTAAATTCAAGCCCTGACCTTTTCCAACATAATGACTAACTCAACCTTTACATAATAATGTGTGTGATATTTGGAGAGTATAACATACGTGTCATTTTAATTAATTGAACAGAAATAGATTCACAGAAGAAAAATGAATTAACCAATCAGCTATCACTTTTCTTTCTATTTGATTAGTTTATCCTCCTAATCTCTTGACCCCTCTGGAAATCATAACCTTGCTGACCTCCTTGAGAAAAGGAGCTCATTTGAATAGTGCCATAATTGTGCTCTGGGTGCATCATTGTCTATTTTCATTTTTATTAAGGTAATTTTATCCCTTCTTATTATGTGTCTCTCTGAAAGGCTGATCCAAACCCCGTGGAAGGCTGCAGGACTTTGCTCAATAACATTAGTGTACTTTGGATCAAGATCATGGCCAGCAGAATCCTTCTTCCTAAAAGACAGGTTGGTTTTGTTAGCTGGAGGATCAGCAATAAATTTACTGCCATTCTGTCTGCAGACAGCAATATTCATACACATGTCCTGACATTGGCAATTGCAGACTCTTACCAACTAGCAAATGCTTAAACAAGATCACAATTTGTTCCAGAATGATAAAATGACCCTACAAAGTGAATTACACTGTGAAAAATAAATGTAAAATACTGTGTAGATGCACAAATGATTATTTCATTATCTGGCCAATGTATGAACGACAGATACAAATTGTTGCAATCATAGAGTGATGAAAGAGTAATGAACAACGGGTTCTTGAATGAGCACAGGAAGAAAATAATGAATTGCACTTTAAATGAAATCAGAAGTCAATGGACTAGATCACAGACTGTCCTTCAGACATAGGAATTCTGCATTAGTTAAGCATTGTCATTTGGAGAAACGTCCTTTAAGAGGAAGGAGTCTAAATGGGTCAGAGAATGAGACAAACATTATGAGCCTGGCCACTGGCTTGCTTTAGCAAGTTGGACTGGAGCATTCCCATTCCTGCTGCTTTGCTAATTCACCCAGTGATCTACTAAAATTAGCAGCTTGCACTCTGCAAAGTTAGCGGACCATTTGCACTTTTGCCTTTTCCCTATTTTAACCTTGCTCTTCCTTTACTACTCAATGACATCTGATGAGATCCCTTGTCCATCACATAATATGAGCATAGAATGAAGACCAAGACAAGAAAAGCTTCTGGGAAAGAAAGTGTCAATTATGTAGAAATAACATATGTGGCAAAAGCTCCCTTATTTTTTTGTTGGAAAACCTTCTGCAATAGATGGATTTATCTTCTTTTCTTTTGTTTCATACCAATAAACCAGGAATAAAGCAAGGATTTCTAACACTATTTTCAAAGAAACTTGTCACATTTAGTGTATCGTATCTATCCATCACATTGCACAGCATCTTGTTAAATCTGTACTGAAGCTACTTTTCTCTTGCGAGCGCAAAACATCTGACCATTTTAGCTCACTGTACAGAATTTCTTTGCACTCTAAGAAGACGTCACAGAAACCAGTAGAAACTGGCTGGTTTCACAGGCAGGGCTCAAAGAGTCTCATAAACCAGCTGACTCTTACTGCTGCTCTGCTCCTGCCGTGTCCAGGGCCCACGCTGTTCCCCAGCATCTGCCCTCCTGCCCCTCACACAATAGCGAGCGACAGCCCTTTGAGCCTTACATGCCTCAGCAAAGGACACAGTGCTCTGGGCTGAGCATCCCCAAGGGAAAGGTCATCTTTCATCGCCTGGTCCTCAGTAACCTCAAGACATTTGAAAACACGAAAGTCCCAAATCCAGCAAGCATGAGCACCATCAAAAGTCAAAGAGTGATGGCAACAAAGTGAAAAGCAGGAGAAAACAGGGCTTTTTTTTTTTCTTGCCTTTTGGACAGAAATAAATATTTATTGGAGAAAAAAACAAAGGAGAAAGGTGGCATCTCTGCTGTGTAAGTGACTGCAAGGCCACCTGTTTCCATCGACCGCAATGGCATCTTCTGTGAAGGGTCTCTCCCCTGCAAGGCCAGGGTCAACTTCACATGCCTGCTATGTACATGTACCTACAGCCCCTCACTCTTCCTCTAATGTTAAGCACTCAACCCCCTCAGCAAACTTCCCTGCAAGTCCATAAGCAGGCATGCTGAAACATAGGCCAAGACAACCAGCCCACCACGCTGCAGGCAGCCTATGGAACTATAGGACACAGTCATATAGGGAGCAGTGGCAATATGCCTTCCTGGGGACAGCGCTGAATATTCAGGAAAAACTTTCCCTCGTTGATTCAAACAGGCAAAATTCTCCTCATCTGACAGATGAGTGTTACAAAACACAACGAGAATTGCAAACTCCACAGTATCTCAGTTTCCCCCTCCAAGCCTGGTATGGGAATAAACCCCCGCTGCAGCTCTGTGGAGGGAGCACTGAGGATGGGATCTCCTCTCCCGCTGTGCTTGCTTTGCAGGGGTGCTTTGAGACACTACCACCCCCCCAGCCCCAAGTCCCAGGGGCCTTTCCCACATGAAAACAGCTGACTGCTCTGCCCTGACGACCCCATTCCCCTGGAGTTCGTTAAGTATCCCCCTGTTGAGCTCTTCAGCATAAAACCCCAGCATTAGACCCAAAATCAAGCTGATCAAACGCATTAAGTCATTACAGGCTTGTTGTCAGGCCTTCTGGCTGATGTGGGGTCTTAGGTCATCTGTGGCACAGCATGACATGATCCTTCATGGTCTTCTCCAAGCCAGCCTGGTGTCAGAAGTTCATTCAGCCAAGCGAAACTGCAGTTCAAACATCTGGCTCTGAAGAGCCACCCAGCCACCACCTCAGATTTGAAATCAAAGTGAAAAATATTCCCTGGTGCACACTGCAGAGAGCCCAGTTCTTGTCCAGTGGTCAGATCACCACCGTGCAAAAATACACAGCACCCTGCCTGGTGATCAGAGAGGCCTGGGATAGACTCTGGCATGTGGAAGGATGGAAGGATGCTCCCCACTCCCCCAGCACTGGCTCCAGTCCCTGCTGTCTGGTTTGATAATAATCAACACAACCTTGGTCTTGAAGACGCTTGGGCTCCAGAAGGCTTCAGAATCAAAACAGTCAGCTGCTTCAGGATCAAAACAGTGAGCAACACTGGTGGCACTGGGTTTTAGATAAGAAAACAAAATGCATTAGATAATTTTGGGTAGTCAGTCTTGAGATGTGATCTGGCACAGGCTCCAAAGACAACCAGGATAGCCCAGGCACATCATGTTAATAGCATAGAGCTCTGAGACAAGACGAGAGCCCAGCTCCGTCGCCCGCAGCGTGCCTGCCGCTGCCGGCAGCCGTCTGCAGGGAGCCCTCGCCCTGCCGTGCGGAGGAGGCAGATCTGCCTCGCCAGCAATCCCGCACAGCACCGAGCTCATCCCACAAAGCGTGACAGCCCTCAGATGCTGCAGGGGCTCTCCACAAACAAACCAACGTGCAAATTACAGAAAAGATACTCCCTATGCTAAAAGGGGTGCACTCCAGCTTGAGCTCTCCTGCTCCAGTGGCTGAGTCCTGCCTGCCCAGCAGAATAACTGTGTCACCAGAGGATGTCAGCACAGCCCAGCCAGCTCCAGTGACAGCAGCAGCAAGTGCATAAAGTGGACTAGTAGCTAGTACCAAGCTCAGATCTGACTTGTATTAAGGCCTACACTCCTTTGGTTTCACCACTTTTGTTATCCTGGTAATTCAATGACACCAGGAGAGGTACCACCACCTGCGTAGCAGTGCTGTGAGCTGCACACTCACCCTGTGAGACCGAAGCCTTCTGCCCAGCTGGGCTCTCACATGACCCGTATCCAACATATCTCCCTGGTGGGGGCTCAGATGCTGCTGAACTTCCAGCATACATGGGACGGACAAACAGCCAAGTCCCAGAGGTGAGCAGAGCCCTCCTGCAGCAGTGCTGGGCTCTGCAGGCTGCTCTCAGCAGACTCAGACTTGTCTGAGGCAGCAAACAGCTCAGAGCATCCTTTCTAGCACATCTCCATCCAGGTGCTGCTGCTCACGCCGTGCATGCAGCAGCCACCAGATGTTAAACTGTGACATTTCTACCTGGCACCAAGTAGCATCACTGCTGGGAAAACTGGGGAAGTTTTAAGTGACGCCTGAACACACCAGCCCAGAGCCCACCTCTTGTGCCTCTCAGATCTGGAAGTTGAAAGCACACTGATAAAAACTGTGAGCCTCAGAGTCAGCTATTCAGTGCCACCATCCCTCCTGGCTGGCCAAATTCCTCTGCGTATGATGCTCACCAGCTTGAAAAACACCTTGACAGGCAGGAGCTGCTTGCCAAAGGGTTGATCATACCTCCTCACCCTGCTCCATCATTACAGGTTTTGGAAACAACCACAAATGCCTCCTTGCTTCTTTAACAGTCAATGAGGGCTGTCACAGTGGGAGGCGATGCTGTAGGTCGCAAGACAGCGCAGGAGGGAGGGGGTGAGCAGCAGGAGCCAGACTCTTTGCCAAGAGTAATCCACAGCAAGAAAACACCTGGGAAACAGTGGTCCATACATGACCTGGAGAAAAAAAAAAAAGCCGGAGAAGACTGTGTGCACAGTGGAGAAAAAACCATTGCTTCTGCCAGGTGATATGTGGAGCGGTGAGTACTGACACTGGGCCTGACACAGCACTAGGCTGTGCCTTAGGAACGCGCCCGGGTACCGCAGGGCTCTCTGTAGGTGTGTTTTGTGGGGTGGGTTTGCTCTGTCCTTGCCTCTGCACGTATAGCTGCACAAGTAATGAATGTGCCTATTACAATTCAGCTGGAATATTTGTCTCTAGCTGGCAGAGAGGCTTCCACACCCTGGCAATACGCTGTATTTCTCTGTGTTTGCTCTGAATGCTCCACACGCTTGGTTGTGTGTATTTAGACCCAATGCAAACATCTGAAGCAGACTTGGAGGCACAGACTTTACTGCATTACGCCACAGCTTCCCACATACTTCATGTGGTTCCAGGGCACAGTGCCTCATTCTGGGTTAATATTCAATAAGCAGAAGCTTCAATTACTCAATTGTATACCAAAGGACAAATGCACCATCAGTAAGAGGGTGCAGCTTCATTGAAGGCATTACTGGTCACATCTCAGTCACTTGGTTTTCAGTATTGAAAACACAATTCATTTGATTAACTGTTTCACTCAAACTTAGCTGGTTACACAAAACTTGCATGAGAATTCAAAGTTTAATAATTTATTATTTTTTTTTTAAAAGGTCTTTATCATCTGAAGTGCTGTTAACAGAGAAGTTAGAGAGGTTCAGAGTGGGCTTTCAGCACTCAGCACTTCCTGACTCCTGCACCTTTGTTTTTCCTTTCTTATCGTTACATTAACACCTTGTGTTATGGAATATTTATGACACACGCCACATGCTTAATGGATTTCCTCCTTTATTTGCAGCAAGCCTGCATTAATACAAGACTCACAGTATTCAATCTGAAATCCATCAAGGATTCCTGGGCTTAATATCACCACTGCTTTTAATGAGAAAGGGAATCTGTAAATCGAACCTGCAAAAGCAAAAACAAAGGCTGTATGGGAGCAGCACAAGCAGTTCAACAGCATCCCTCACACTAAAAGCACCTGGAAGTAAACTTCTGTCAATTGAACAAGTTCTAAAGCTGAGAATTACAACGTAACTCTCTGCCCTAAATCATAGCAATAGTTGCCCAAAATAGATGCCATCACACCGCCATGTGTTGCTCTCCCTATTGCCTGTCCTACAACATGGGGATACATGAGCGAGGTGAGATGGATTGGAGCTGGCCTTGAGACTCCAGTGGTACCCAAACCACTTGTATTTATTTGCTCTTGTAGGAGTTAGAAGACTAGGCACGCGCTATGGTATATTTGCTTAGATCTCATTTGCTAGGCATGAGCTGCTTGGCCTTGTGCTGTCGGCACAATTAGATGCAGATGAATACCCACCATTCCTCAATGCTGTCATGTCTTAGTAAACCTTCTCCCAGCGCATGTGTGGGGGTCTGTCGCTGGGGAAACATGGAGCATCCGCAGCAAGAGAATGCTCTGCCCAACGTGATCAGCTAGTGCTGCCAACTGACGTGATTTCCCAGAGTTCTCCAATATGTCTGTGTTTATAGAAGTCCCTACCAACATTTTCACATTATTATCTACACACATAGACACAGAAGTTAACCCTGAGTATTAACAGAAGCAACAATTCTTGCTCCTAATGAGGCTGCTGCAAGCCCATATAAATCAATCCAGTTGCATGAAGTAACAGCATAACATTTAATGCTATTCTGCCACAGGACGTGCACTGAAAATAAATATGAATGTGCAAAGACAAGCTGATGCATCACAGGTTCAAAAAAAAAAGAAGAAACCAGTAGGTGATACTTGGATGAAATACACCTAGAAGCCTTCAAAGCCAGACCTTCTTGCATATACATTATCACGGACACAACAGGTTCAGCAGAACACCTCAGATTTTTCCAGGGGAGGATCTAATCCTGCGTACTTACCTTCTGTTAATGGCAAGCATCTCTGCATTGGTGTTTGGAAAGGAACCTCAGCACCAGCCCTGTGTGCACACGCTTCTCCAGCTGCTTGAAGCAAAGTCTCAGCACCAGTAATAGCAAATTTGAGCTCCTCTTATTCCTTCTGTTGTCAGGCTCTGTTTCAGTAAGGGACCTCAGGACATGCCCGACTTCCAGCTACAGCTCTCTCCCTTTGAAGATAATGGGGTAATCACACATTTAAAGTTAGATTTCTCTCCTTCTGTTGGTAAAAGGGGTCCTTAATACCTCCAGGTTTAAAGGAAAATCTTTCAATATTTCTATTCATCATAATGCAAAGGGTAGAAGTTGCAGATTTTAGAGTGGAAGGTAATTTCCCCTTCTGCACCCAGCAACAAAGAATAGTGCCATAGGCTCTCCAACAGCAAATCCATTTTGGTACTTCACTGACAAGGTTAAGACAGTCAGAAATGTATTGTGCCACCCTTAAAACAGAGTTTTTTTGCTCATAGACATCTAATTTCTACCAAGATGTTGATTAAGGGAGAAGCATTTGATAATCTGAGTTTGTAACTGGTGGCAGAGTCACTAGGTGGGAAGCAGGAGAAATTCAAACACAGGCTAATTTGCTATTTGCCAAGCATTTGATTTCCAGTTAAATGAACACATTCAGTGAATCAAAGTGAACCTGACAGTGCAGGAACAGAGCTGGTGGACAGCATATCAGTCCCAGGATGTGTTCAGGAGAGAAATGGGGACTGAGTGGATGTCACAGGCTGGAGACAAACTACCCTGAGAAAGCTCCACTCTCCACTGTAAATCCTGGGTGCACGACTGGTTAGAAATGGGATGCTGTCAACTCCGGAAACACGTCCCAGACAACTTTTGTTCTGTTCTTCCCTGGGTGCCTGCAGGTTCTCTCTGCAGAGCTTACACTGGCTGCAGCTCACTGCTAACTCATGGGGTGACACTGATGGAGAATGGTACCCAACATCTGACTGTATCCACATGGGAGGCTGAGGTAAACTACAAAAGAAACCCGATGTCTAAACCAGCATGTGAAAAGAAGCAACCAGAAATAAACAGATCAGTCTTCACTACAGTGTTTCTGCTCAAAACCAGAAAGGCTGCTGCAAACTCAGTGTCAAGGAGAGGGAAAAGCCCTGAGGAAAGCAGAGGGGCTCAGGAGCAGCACCTGGAATGGGTCCTGTCGACCTCTAAAGAAAACAGACACTAGGTTTTGATGAAAAGTCCAGCAGAAGGTATCTCAGCAGGATGGACTCCCCAGCAGCACACTGTGAGGAGCCCCCTGCCAGCACCGCACCACCCGCATCCAGCGCTTGGCTCCAGCCACACTGCAGCATCCCATCTGCAAAGTGCAGACAATGCTCCTGTGGCCACCTGCCTGGTGCTTTGAACTCTAGGCTTGTTGCAGCACAAACCACACTGTGCACAGGGACCCTCCAACAAACCAGCCCCCAGGGTGCCACAGCATCCTCACCCTGAGGACTGGGTACCACCAGCTGCACTGAGATGAGCTGCAACTTGACCCAGTATGCAGCTAAACCCAATGCCAGGGCTATCCTGCCAGCACTGTCCCTGTACCTGGGCAGGCTGGAAGTGGCACAAGTTTGTGCAAGAAACATTCAGCTTCTGGAGAAAACATTCGGAATCTCACGGTTTTCTGATCCCCTCTGGGGAAGGTCAGCTCACACACCTGGGCACATCTTGTGCATTCTGTCAAACTTTTGCATTACATAGTTTAATCTTCCCCAAAACATTACATTTTGAAGCAAAGTTATTTCTTTCTTTTTTCCCCTGCTCCTCCAAAGATTAAATAATAGTGGTAGTGGAAACAGACAGAGTCAAAGCTAAAAACATGGTCATTTGGTGTGACCTTTTGAAAAAAAAAAAAGTAAGAAATAGCAGCCTGGATAGAGTTTGAAATGCCTGGCCCCTTTTTGGCTGCTTGTAGTAATTAGCTCCTACAGGGGCAGAGCCCTTGCCCTGGGTGTAACTTACGCCAATGAAACCAAGTTTCATAGTCAAGAAGGGGAGAAAGGTGTGAGGGAGCCCACTGAATTAATATCAATCCCTCAAAGAGTGTTCAAGCTCCACCAGCAAGCATGGAGCAAAGTGTTACCTCCTACCACAAGTGTATTTTGTGCGTGTTGGCATCTGGAGGTGATGAGAGGTCCAGGAGAGTGAGCTCAGCCCTGCCTGGGGAGAAGAGGGAAAACAAGCCTCAGAAAGGCTCTGGATGGGCACAGATCCCAGGGCAAAGCATCACTTGGCTGATGCTGCCACTTCCCTAGGGGACTTGCCACATGAAGATGCTCTGGGAAGGGGGGAAATCATATCACATGGGGGAATGCTCAGGATCAGCCAAGAAATGCTGCCCGAGGGGAAACCATAACCCACCCCACACCTATTAGAGCTCTGGCTCACCGTAGGCCTAGCACAGGCAACGCCACTATATCCCAAATGTCTTCCATGCACACCGCTGTCAGCTCTGGGGTTGTCTGGGCACTTCCTCATTGGCTTCAAGACTGACATTGCATCTGTAAGCACAATTGAAGTGTGGGTCAGAAAAACTACATGCAGAACCAGCATTTGCAACACTGAGCTTTGGCTGTGCGGTGGATGCCTCGGTTGAAATTCAGCAGTTCCACACCATCAGATTTTGCTGGTGGCTGAGACAGACCCCTCCAGCATTTTTAGATGACTTTGTGATAGTTATCTTCCCTTTCTACTATTTGCTTTACACTTGAGAAAAAAAAAAAAAGAAGATATCTCATGAGTCCTTTGAACATTAAAATTTATGCCATGCATGCTCCTTTCTTCAAATATTTAAAAATATTCGAAACGTAAGGACCTTGGCATAGCGCCCGGGATCCTGTCTTTTTGGATAAAAGTTTCAGATAACTGACACTTCCAATTACTATTTCTCCCTGAAGAGGTCATCTTCACTTCGGCTGCAGAGCAGAGGAGGAGAGGTACCGGAGGTCCCTGAATTTCACAAAAGGTTAAAAAAACCTGCGTGGTTGCTAATTAAAGCCAGCACACTCTGTGTCTGACCTAGTTCTGCCTTGCTTTCAGGAGCCTTTACCTGAGTATCTTTCAAACCACTTAAAAATTAAAATGGTTAATAATGCATCAGAGCCAAGCGTTACCCAGGGGCTCACTGTGTGGGGAATCTTATTTTCGCTTGCGGATGCCATCGTTCGTTGTTACTGTGGGTGGAAAACACCACCTGCCTTTTCTCCAACCTTTATGGCACTTATTGATGCCCCAAACCTCTTTTGGCTGATCTCTGTAAATGTTGAATATCACATTGGCCAAATCAGGAGGCAAAAGTTGGCTGAACTATTTATTCATCTGGTCCCCAACTCATCCATCTGCACACTCAGCTTCTCCTAAGAAAAACCTTTATGTATTCCTACAATCTCTGCTATTGCCATCTCTTCCTGAGGTTTAATTTCCCAATAAGGGCTCAGAAATTTTCTTTTTGCTTCTGTGCCTCGCGTTGACACCAGACAAAATATTTATTCAGCAAAGTTTCATTTCACTATATTTTTTACTTGACTGCCACTTAGTGGCAATATAGAGTAATAGCTCGGGGAGGTGCAACAGCAAACCCACAGCCCCGCAAACCAACCGGTATTGCAGTGACTCTCAGCACTAAGTGTGAGGCAGGTTGTTTGCTCAATAATTCACTTTTCACCAAACGCATTTTCCACAGGTTATGAAGAAGGTTATAAAAACCCACCTCCTTTGAAAAAATATTAAAAATTTCAAGGCCATTATGAAGGCAACATCCATCTCGCAGTGCTTTTCCTTCATTACAATGTTGGTGGTGTCCACCAGCACACACCTAGAAGGGACTTCCAGAGGTCAGCTCTGGAGGTGCTCAGATGTCCATCAGCACCCCTGCTAAGGCAGATACAGCATCTCAGGTGGGTCTGCTGCTGCCATACGCCATGAGAAGGGCCTGTCTTCTGTGGGGAAAAAATATATACATGTTTCTTGCTGAAAAAGCAAACTTCTGGAAAGCAAAGTGAGCTGCTTCAGACACTCTAGCACCATCTCTCACAGGAATTCCCAGCACAAGAGGAGGACACATCCAAGCTTCTATTTGCCTGCGATGTCACGACTGCTCTCCTGAAGCAAAACAGTTGGTTTCTCAAGTTTCTGCTGAAATGTCAACATTTTCTATGGAAGCAGTGAAAACAAATCATGGCATTGTGATTTTACAGGGGGCAATAACAGCAACACAGTAATTATCTCACCAGGGCTAAATTATAAAAAGCAAAGTGAGATTTTCAAGAGAGGGAGCTTGCACGCTTTCTGTGGAAGCTCTGTGCTTGTAGTTTGGCATCTCTGAGATGCAGCAACTTTCATTCCCATAAGTTTTGTTTCTATCTCCATAATTGCACTGGAGATGTGAAAAACACCATTTCTTTTTTGGTATTCTCCAGGGAGGTGGAAGAGAAGGGGCTGCAATTACAGCACACTGGAGCCTTCACACTGCAAATGTTTTCTCTTTTTTTCTTTTCTTTTATAACCTGCATTGATTAATGTCAGGACAAATCTCTTGGTGTGAAATAGAGGTAAGTCCTTGTAACCAGACCCTGAACTCGAAGTGGCAGCCATGTTATCTAATTAAAAAAAAAAAAGTCAGCCAAGCTAAAAATATAAGGGTAATATTCAAACCTCACCCAAGCCCTCGGTTTCACTTCTCACTCTAATCACAGCTCCCACAGAAGTACAACCTTGCAAAGTCATCTGAAAGGCTCTTCTGCACCCGATGAGCACCACTGCTCACTGACATCCCCTGTGCACTAACCCAGCACACACCAGAGCACTGGCCCATGCTGGAGGGGGTGGCAATGTGTGTTGCCTTTCACTCTCACATTGAGCAGATAAGGGACACCGCAACTCCGTGTCCTCACTAAATCTGAACTCATTTGGAGACCTTGTCACATCAGGACCAGGTTACAGCTCTGTTTTGCCCTGCATTGCTTAAAATGTCACCCTGGGGAGTGAAGGAAGAGCATCCCCAGCCCAAGTGCAGAGGCACTCTGGACCTCCAGGTCCTGCTCTCAGCATGTATGGGGGCCCCTCATCTTGCCTGTGGAGACCACAGCAGCACCCCAATACAGCAAGCTCAGAAATTGGAAAAAAAGCATTTTTTTGTGCTGTGGATTGCTTTGTTATGAATTTTAATGGTACTTCAGATTAGTTCGACTGCTGAGAGTGGTTTGCAACCCATTTGAACAGCTCTACCCACACTGGCATTAAGATGAAATGTTTACTTTTCATACATCTGCACTTTAAGCTGTGCTGTGGGAATCCAGCTTTTCAAAGCTTGAGCTTGCCTAGGAATTTAGATCCCTTTTCATCCTCTTTATCAATTGTGTCCTCGAGGAAACATTTTGCCAACGCTGCAGATGATTAAAGGCTCAGGAGCACGTGCCAAGAGGCAGCCTGGACCGCTCTGCCATGGAAACATCCCCCAGCAAACTCAAGAGCACCGTACATGGGATGACCTCACGTTCTGCTCTCCATGTTCCTCTCCAGGACGCAACACTTTGTTTGGTGTGCCTCAAAAAGCCTGGTTTCATCAGATACACATTTCTGGTCAACTCACAACCATCCTGTCCCACCCAGCCCGTTTGCAGTAAAGGGAAACTTGAGAAAGAGCTGGGTTCTGGTGGAGCTAGTCTCTCCAACTCATGGCATAGCACAGAGTAACATCTAGCTGACCTGCTGATGAAGCATGCACAAAGAAGTCTCCACAGCTGCCATGACTCTGGCTTTGCTGGACTCATTTCCAACCTATTTTACTTACTTTGAACCATGGGCAAGACTCATATGGTGCATCTTGGCTGATGCAGATGAACACCGTTGTACCTACGAGAAAGCAGGGTAACTAACAGTTTTGCTAACAATTACATGTAGTTTTTAAGGTCTAGGAAGAGCCATCTGTAACAAGCAGCTGCAGGATCAAGTAACATTTAGTTCATCCCCTGACAAGACAGACATGACAATAACATGGAATTAAGAAATACAAATGCACATAGTAAAATAAACCACCTAAATGGGATACAACACAAGAAAGTTGTCTGGTCCAAACTCACAACATTCAGGGCTCAACTGGTTATTGGGGGTTCTCTTCATCTACAGATACTTTGCCTTCTTTGGAAAGATACTTCAAAACGTCCATAGGCCCTGGTGATTTTTGCTTGCCTGTACACAGTGAGGAGGAGAGGCAACGGGACCCCCGGGAATACACTTGCAATGCCCATTTCACGCTCCCGATGTGAAGTTCAAGGCACTTTGCAGGTGGGAGAGTTTCTCCTCGTCAGCATCCCGGAGCAATGGGCTCGGCAGGATGGCACTTTTCCCTTTGAGATAATATTTTAGGGGAAATGGGCTAACTGCATTTTGGTGAAAAGGGGCAGCATTAAAATTCTGCTGTGCTAGCTTTGCCTTGCCCAGGGCAAGTAATTTTTTTGACAGGTGAATAAAATATCATTAGTTTCTCCACTGTCATCAATCATCAAAGTGAAGGCTGGGCGAGTAACCTCTCCAGACAGTCCTGGGGGCTGCATTAGCCCCTGGTTTCTAAAGAAGCGGAGAGGGGCCAAGCTGGGAGGGTCTCTTTATATCTAAATGCATGGGAGGCAGACAGCTAAAACCAATCCCCAACTTTGACTTTTTTTTCTCTAAGTGTTAGAAACTGACAACAGCATAGAAATGGAGATTTCACGTTGTCATTTCAGGCCTTGCGCAGCTATTTATGGCCAGGTAGCCCAAGCTGGGCTATATATTGTATCAGGGCATTGCTGAGAGCATGGCATAAGCTAAGGACAGAGAATGACAAATCTTAAGCTTTTGTGTAAAGGTCACACACTTGGTGCTTCTTTCGCATTTGTGTGAGTTAATTTACTTTGAGAAAAAAAAGAAAAAGAAAAAGAAAAAAGGAAAAATCTTCACAACAAAGAAAAATGAACAGAAATCTGTCCCTGAGACTGCCGTGGCCGTGAACTTCCAAAGCTATTGTGATTTCAATAGAAGAATAGGAGACACTGCCATCGAAAATTCCATTGATATTGTAACAGATCATTGCCTAAATAGACCATAACAGCCTCTGTTTCAATGGTTACTGAGAAACACATTAACCCCTTCCCATCTGAGTGCCTGCACAATCTCTGCATGACACATCAAAGGAGACACACCAGATAGTATGAATTTCACACCCTTTTTTTGCCTCTGTCAGCTCCTCTGAGCTTCCCCGTCCCTTTCCTTTTCCACACCGCATCAGAGCTACCCACAAGGGCAAATCCTTTTAAGCACAGCCAGAAAACCTGAGGTTAGTGCATTGTCTCGCCCCAACCCGCCCCCCCAGCCCCGCTCCCCAAACCACCCAGGAGAAGGCAGAGCCTCCCACAAAGGTCTCAGGCTCAGTGGCAGTTGAAGAGCCAACACTTTACAAAAGCACACACATGATAGATAGATAGATAGATAGATAGATAGATAGATAGATAGATAGATAGATAGATAGATAGATAGATAATTTGTATATATATATACATACATATACACACATATTTTTATATGTTTTAATTCCCAGTGGACCAAGCCCTTCCAAACCTGAAAGGGCTTTTGAAGAAAAATTAAGAAAAAAAACAACCACCATCACACACCAAACCAAACAAAAAACCACACCAAAACCAAAACCAAACCAACAATACTAGTCTTTTGAACTATGTCTCTTCTCTTCCAGACCCAGCAAGGCTAAATTGCAGTAGACCCCCATTAGGCTCCTCTTTGAGGCTGCTTGTTAAGCTTGTTCTTAAGCACTTTGCCATGTCCCACCACTGGCATGTCCTGAAATATTAAGCTAAACATCTTTCAAAATGTGTTGTGGTCTCCTTGTCATGTCGATTTAAAGACCTTGGGGAGGCAAAGAATGAAAGCAGGTTTCTTTAGAAAAAAAAGGACTATTTCCATAATGCTCCACATTAATTGAATCTCAGTCCTTTAATTCTTCACTAATTGAATCTGGGACCACGTTTGCCGTTACTTAGCAGAGGACAGATGCCAGGTGAAGTGGCGCTGGCTACACAGAGCATCCTCCTGCCTTTCCTGTGACACACTGGGCAAACACTGCTCTGGATTTGTGACATGCTTTCATTTCTTCTCATGCATGTATGCAGAGGTGTTACCCATACATATGTATTAATAAACATAAATAACGCATTAAAATCCCCCTAATTTCCCCTCTTATTCAGTTGCTCATCTTGAGTTTCTCCAGGCTTTTTTTTTTTTTACTAAATGCCACCCTGTTATTCTCCAGCTATTTGCTGTTTCATGAGTTTAAAGGCTCCTTGCTACAGTCTTGCAGTCTCTTCTCCACAGGAATACAAGTAAGAAACTCACAAAAAGCTTTCCACAGAGTGAGAGCATCTGCCCTTGAGCTGGGAACCTTCTCCCTGGCTAGAAACCCATGGCCACGGCCCCAAGTCCCTGCTCTGCAATTTGCCACCCAAAAGCACCATGAAGTCACTGGTCACAGAGGTATAGGGATGTGTTCTGGGGCTTCCAGCTGTTACCAAACAGCTCTGAATCAAGAAATAATTGCAAAAGGTAAATACACTTTTTTTGGTGAGTCCTGCAGGCAATGGAGGTCCTGGGAGGACACCCTTGGACTGAGGCTTCATTAATCCTAATGAAAGGACCAAGGGTTCATTAACCCTGCACAACTCAGACTCCTCAGGCCTTCCTGGGGAGCTCCCCAGCTCCTTCTGACACCCCAGGGTGAAACCTACCCTGTGTGGAGCCTCTGGAACATCCCCCAAAGGGGCTGATATGGGATCAAAGCTCTTGGCAGCCAGGAGCAGCTGGACCAGCGGCTGCTTTGGGAGGTGCCGCAGGGGGGGCGAGGATGCTCTCAGTGTCTGGCATGGATGAATGCAGCACCCGTGCTTCAGCCCACTTTGCTGCTAAGGTCTGGGCAAAGTCAAAAAGACACCAACTGTGACATTATTTGCTTCTCACTTCTGGGGAGAAGGTGGCTATAATTTCATTTCCATGCCATTATTTATGAGCCTTAATTACTTTTACTTTTTTTCCAGAAGATTCAGAGGCAAATAGCTATAACAGTCGCCCCTCTCTGCAAACAAAAAGGCAACCGATTCAGAGTTGCCACAAAATGACTCCTGTAATCCCCTGTCCTGTTTCATGAAGGCCTTTGGGAGACCCCAGTACAATGAGAAATAAAGCTGTGCTTTGCAAGGCTTCAGTGGCAGTTTCCTCCTCATATGTTTCTCAAGACACTCTCTTAAATTAGTTTGTCTATAATGAATTTTGTCATTATTCCAAACATCCATTCTCATGACCTAGTCTTATAGCATATCACCACCAAGTATCTTTTTTTGGCTATACAATCTCTCCGGGGAACTGAAAATTGTCTCCGTCTGCAGCACAACTATGCTGGGGAGCAGCCTGGAAAACAGATCCGAGATTATTCCTTTCTGTGTCAGTCATTTAAGCCTCTTTGTGCTAAAGTTGACATTTGTCTCAATGCTGTCTCAATAGGCCCCGCTGGCTGGGATTCATTCAGTGCTTTAAGCCGGGGGGGGAAAAACTTGCCTCTTGTTTTACTTTCAGGCCATTCTTGTGCCAAAGCGTGAAGGGAGGGAGCTGAATAACCACTAACAGGTGAGGCGGGGAGAGGCTTTCTGTCTCTGCTCTCGGCTTGCAAGAGCTGAGCTCTTTGGATGCCTTTCAAAGCCAGGAGAAGCCAAAAGCAATAATCCCCACCATGGGAGCAGGCAGGAAGGAAGGGTATCTGGTGTTGGCCAGAGATGTCCCAGCGCAGGGGAAGCACATTCCCGCACGGTGACATCGTGGTGAGCCAGGGCAGCCTCAGCGGGGCCAGAAATACAGAATTTGAAAAACATCCAAGCTCCACATCCACCTTGACTGGAGCTGCAGAGGAACGGGGTGGTCAGGGATGCTTTTTAAGTCTACGCACATGAAATGGCTGCTGAGAGTAAGGGCTCTTTTCTTTAGCCACCACTGTTCTGCCTGCCCCACGAGCAATCTGTAGGTGTCAGCTGTAGGCTTTATGGCAAGCCACAACCGTTTTTCTTCCCTCTTCTTCCTCCCTATCCCTTGCTCTCACTTAATCAGCTATGCAAAAAGAGCTATGATTTTTGCCTGACCTCCACACACCTCTGTGGGCTGGCTGGCAGCAGGTGGGTGCCAATGGGAAGCACAGGGAGCATCCTTTGTGCAGGGATCGGATGGGGAGCTCCTGCCACGGGTCTGCTGCTCATGGCCTTGTCTTCATCATACATTGCTTTCATATGCATGTCTTCAACATCAAGCCAAGAAGACGGCATTTTTCTGAGGCACTCCAAAAGTGTCCTCTCCAAACTGTAACCAGAGCCTCTCTTAGGTCCCTAGGAGAAGGAGAAGTACACACATGCTCTTGGAGGCAAATGGGACCAAGTGTTACTCTCCCCTATATTCCATCCAGCCTTGAATTTCAGCGACAGCTCCAGAAGGATGGTTTGACTCGTGGTCACCTTGTTTAGGGGTCTCCAAGCGGAAAGCTCTCCAAGACAAGGTAAAACACATAGCAAAGCATCCCTCCATTGAAGAAGTATCATTAGACACCCATAGTAACAGTCAGGTAATATCTGCACCCTCACGCCAGACAGCATCCTGGCTTTGTCCCAGCCCACGCTTGCTCCACGTCCTGGGGAGGTGTAAGATGTTATGCCAGCATCGCTCTGTAAAGTGAGAGAGGGAACAAGAGTGCGTTGTTTGGTAGCATCAGGCTTTAGCTCCCACAATTGTGGGGGCTAATCAGCAGTATTACATGCATCTCTCTTATGCAACTTCAGGTATCTCACCCCAAAAGCTCCTGTAACAAGGGATTAGGGAAGAGGCTCTACAGAGGAAACCTGTTTCTAGATGTTTACAGCCAGTTCCTCTTCACAAAAGAAGTTGTTTCGTCTGTGCTTTACCTCACAAGCCTGAGGACCATCCATGCTTGGGATGTGCTGCCAAACAGTACATACCTCTGCCCCACTCTCACCAAACAGCCCTGTGAAGATAAAAACAACCAGCAGGAATATAGTACCCCAGGTTGAATCCATGTTGAGTTGAGGTCAAAGCACCTCTACACTTCTTGTTCTCTCATGGTGGAAGTCCCAGTTTAATTCAGAGAGTTGCACAGGCATGCAGGATCCCTTGGTGGCAACCAGCACCCCCCAGAAAGCTTTGTGCAATGGGAACAAGCCCATTCCCTTCAAAATACCCAGGGACCACAGTCACTCATTTGGGGTTATTGGAGGCAATATCCCTGACCAAGTTCAAAGGCATCCTCCATCCCCAGCCCAAAATCTAAGTGTATTGCATGAAGCAGAAAAAATATCCAGGACTCCGGTGAAAAGGTGAACAATATTTTCAAAAAGAGGAAAATATCAACAGGGGCTATTCATACAATACAATTTATCTGTAGGAACCGTATGGGTAAATAACCCCTGTAGGTGTGGTCCAAGCAGATATCGCACGCAGCCCAGCGTGTATGCTGGCCCACGCAGGTCTCTGGAGGTAACCCAGGGTCTTCACTCAGCATTGCTTGTGGTTACACCACAGATCATGAAGCCCTTGGGGATCCTCATCGAGCTCTTTCTCACCTCCCCTTGTCTTGTGTTTTCAGAATTTAAGCTCATGGACAGAGCCCCCATGGCACCCTGACCACCGGCACTCGCTGCATCCATCCCACGAGCAGGCACAGAAGAACATCCGCACTCACAGCCAGGACCTCCTTGTCACAATCACAACAAGTCAGGAAGTGTTTGTGGTAGAAACAGTGATTTCTCAGCTTGGACCAATGCATAAAAGAAAAGGTTTCCCAGCCAACATTAGCTGGCAGAACTGGTTTGTAATCGGCCAGGACAGATGAGAACACACAATGCCTTGAACCCAATCAAGCAAACATCCCAGGAATGCCTGTTAATGAGAACCTTTAGGGGATAAAACAGTCATACAAATCAGAGCAGGATTGATTAAAACCTAAGAGAAAAGCACAAATCAAATTTATTCCTATCCAGGAGGAAAACAAACAAACAAAGAAACAACAAATAAAGAACCCCACAGCACACCAAAACACAAAACCACCACCACAACACACCACAGTCTGACCCAAAGCAAGCCTTGACAGCAGATGAATTCAAATTCTTTCAGCTTCCAAGATAAACGAATACAATGGATGCATAGGCACTGAAGAAAGCTGTATTAGTAAGTCCCATTTGTGTATTTTGCAAAACTGACTGCAGGGTTACACTTAAACTATTGTGGGCATTATTTCCCTCCCAGGAAGCACCCTTTGCTTTCTTGCTTTACTTGTAAATCGCATTTACCCCCAGGTGTGCCACTGTATCAGTAAATAAGAGCTGTCCCCTTGGAAGAGCTGGGGCAGCAGCTTTGGTTTGTGCAAGAAGTTACCTTCCCTTCTTAAAATTTCCCTCCAATGCAGAATTATAATCTCACATGTCAGTATGCATTTTGGTTTATAAAACAGGCATGCAACACATCTAGAAGAAAAATTGCACCTGTCAAATACCCTACCCCATGAAATAAACCTGTGCAATCTCACTTTTCACCTAGTAAATACCCAAGCGCTCTCCAGAGCAGCTCCTTCCAGTATTCAAATCTGTTTCCATTAATATTAGAAGTTAGGAGGTTTGGGAGAAAAGGAAGGAATTGATTAAAAGCAGATGGTATTCATTATCTTGCTAATCACAATCCTGCAGGGTTTTTACAAAGAAAAAAGAGAAAGAAAAAACAACATCAAGAAAAGGTCATGCTAGGACTTTTCAAATAAAACATTAGAAAAATAACACTTCCAAGGCTTTACTCTCCTCTCTTGAGAAAATCAGCTTGTTTCATATCACAGCTCGGCCATGCTGGGAAAATGCCTTTGTGATACAGACATCATTCTCACATTTTGTGCTGGGACTGTGAACCTTTGCTGAATGTCTGAGAAAAAAACCTGTTGAAAGGGTCATTACCACATGCACCGTCCCACAGCCTCAGTGGTACTGCTGTACCTCACAGCTTTTTTTCCCCCTAAAAGGAAGTCCCAAATAAGCAAAAAAAGCAAACAAAACAAATAAGCAGTTTATTGGCCAGAACCAGTGCACTGGGAAAACCCAAAGATGGATTATGTTCAAGCTGACTGGCTGGAGTTCACTCGGAACAACTTTCTTGAGAGGATTTTTCACTCTTGGTATCTGATCCTACTCCCAATAAACTCAAGAAAAATGTTGTTATTAACTATCCATAACACTGGGAGAGATGCCTAAACACAGGCCTTGGCACCTTTTCATGTTATAAAGTCTCCAGATTCACACTGGTCATACTCAGCTTTGCTCCAGGACGGCAGAACATGATGCCGTTCACGGGGAGGTGCCGCACGAAAGAAAATCCCAGTGGTGTTCTTCAACCACAGGAGCACAAGTACTTGCTTGTTCACCACCACACTCTCCTCTGCCTTTTCAAAACCCACCAATCCTTCCCAAAAACTCCCCAGAAAGTCCCTCTGGTGTTAAACCCAATCTGTGGGTGCTGCTGATCATCGTGTGGCTCTGGGTAGCCAGGGAAGGGGGTACCAGTCTCTCCAGGCCAGCACCATCTCAGGGTGGGTCCAGTGAAGACGGGATGTAAAATCCAGTTAGGACACGCTCAGTTTCTTGGAATGAGAGGCACTAGAAAACCACCAGCAGTTGTCACTGACAATAGACTTAATTATTTTCCTATAATTTCTTTCTTCTTTTTTTTTTTCATTTTAATCGGAAGCGGTTTTACGACATGCAGCCAAAACGTTCCACAAGTAGACATGGTGCTACATAAGCCAAAAAAGCTATGTGCTTGTAACAGCTTGTGGTCTTTGGGCTGAGATTCCTAAGCAGCTATTTATATGATAATTTATTTTTTAAACCACAATGACTCAAGACTGCCCTGAATGGCAGCAGATTCATTGCTAATGGTCTTTCTGTGCCATCTCACAAAGTGCTAAATAGCTCAGAGACAACTGAGTCACAAATATGCCTCAGCGTCACTCCTGCTCCCCATCTGGGGATGTACAGCACATCTACGCTCACATTTAGGTTTGACCTAAGGTTTTACTTCAACTATACCCAGATTCTTCTGCTGTCATTTTCTTACTCTCAGGTCAGTCTTTTTGTGAGGCAAGGGTCTTGCCTGCAACATATTTCATTTTCGAGATGGGGCAAGAAAGTGTGAAATGAAATGAGATAAAGATAGCTGTAGGTCTTGTTTGCAGGTACACATTCATGAAAGAGAAGATGTGTGAATAATTTAAGAAACTTAGTTTTCTGCAGTTTTTGCCTGTGGGTTTTCTGAAGGCAACTAACCAAGGTTGAGACTCATACTAGAACCTGCTCCCCAAAAGGACCAGCTTGAGTACCCCTCCATCACACTGCTACTTGTTTTTATAAAACTTAAAAAGGCTTAATCTCTTTGGGATACTGACCCATGTGTCAAACATGTCTGGAATCAAGAATCAGACAATTGGGTCAAAAGCTTTTGAAAATGAAAACCAAGCAAATGAAAACCCCAAGGCCACTCCTTGGAGGAGGCAGCCTGCTGCATCTTCATGGACTTATGGGTGATCTCAGCCTCCCATGTGCATGTGGAGCTGCTGTACATACCTTAGATAACACAGGGCTCTGCAGAGGCTGCAATGCCCAGCAGCAGGCTGCAGAATTGGAGAATCATTTTAGCTGAAAGAGACCTTCAGGATCATCAAGTCCAACCATTAACCCAACACTGGCACCAAATCACGTCCCTAAGAGCATCATCTCCGTGTCTGTTCGACCCCTCCAGGGATGGTGACTCCAGCACTGCCCTGGGCAGCCTGTTCCAATGCCTGACAACCCTTTCTGTGAAGAAATTTTTCACAATATCCAATCTAAACCTCCCCTGGCACAACTTGAGGCCATTTCTTCTCATCCTATTGCTTGCTACTTGGGAAAAGAAGTTGGTCCCTGCTGCAGCAGAGAGTACCAGGAGCAGAGCATCACGTCGAGCTTGGCTCTCACTGGGAAGTGGGTGGTGTGGGAGGCAGGAGACACCCTCACAGCTCTGGACCAGTGAGTCACTGCTCACATCCAGTGCCTGTCCAGCATCGTGTTTAACACCCCTCTTTTCAGGCCCAAGCTTTGGATATGCCCACCATGAAACAGAAATAAAACCAGAGCAAAACTGGGATGGTATGAGAAACACCCAGAAGAAAATACGTGACTACTATATCTCCTCAAGGAGGCAGTTTCCAACACCCCCAGGATGCACAAGCCTGCTCCTCAGCACAGAGGGTTAAAACCCGACGGTGCCTGCACCAGAGCATTGCAGGCAAGGGCTCACCATTCCCCCGAGCTTTTGTTTGCCTGTTATCTGGCCTGTGAGTCCAAGTCTCTGCGGTATTTGCGAGAGGAAAGCCGGAAAGCATATATTTCTGGTTCGCACTTATTAAATAAAAAGATCCCAGATAAAAGAAAGGAATACTGTACTAATGCTGACACTGCAGAAAGATAAACGGCAGCCTGGAGTCCCCTGGGGCTGTAAGTTATCTGGTTAAATAAAACACCCCACCCCGCCTGCCAAGAACAAAGCGGGGTACATGGTCACGGGGCGCTGCGTGGTGACCGCCCGGCGGTGAGCTCAGCCCGACACCCGGCCAAGAGAGACCACCACACCCAGGAGAAGAAAAACCCTGCAGGAAACATGATTCTCCTCCATTCGTTTTTGTTTTAATATTTCTGGTTTATTTCCATCTAACTTCCTTGACCTGTAAAGCAATTTTCTGTTTGCCCAGAGCCACCAGCCAAAAGCTCCACCCTTGTCTCTCGCTCTCCCTCCATCCGTATGTATAGATGTATTTAAAGAAGGAAAAAAAACCCAACATACCACAAGACATCTTTCATTTTAACTTCATAGTCAGCATCAAACACAGCTATTTTGGAAAAGCACAAGGAGATATCCTACTCCCCACACCTTTGGCACTGGAGCCCATTGCTATCCCTCCCCACTTGAACACAGCGAGCTGCCAGAGTCACACAATACACCACGATCCTTTGGTGAAACCAAAAACCAAGTCACCTCGGTAGAGGTAAAGGGAAAACATGCCAGTAATGCTCCCAGTCTGTCTGGGCTTTAGGGCTAGGGATGGGTGCTTGATCCCAGCAGCCTTGGTGGCCCCAGCTGCAAACATTTCCATGCAGAGAAAGAATCAGTCTCTCTCCTTTGCCCAAGCTACATGGCTGGATTCAGACTCTATCTTTAAATAGTCATCTTTTGGGATAGGACCAAATATGCCAAAACTTCAGCCAAAAAGGCCAGCTTTTCAAAGGACAGCCAGCTTGCCAGGATAGGTGCAGACAGTCATAGATGGAGGAGGGACATGCATTGCCCACAGCAGGGCGATCAAAATTTAGCCAGAGGGGTCTTTCTCAGCTGGAAAGGCACCACCAGTCAAAAGAAATGCTAAACATATTATTTGCAATTTTTTTTTTTTTTCCTTATTTAAGCATGGTGATCCAGGGCCATGGGGAAGGTTTGCTGGCTGATGCCTTGGGAGTTTAATCCTGGGAAGCCACCAGCATCACTCCTGCACACGTGGTACAACATAACCATGTTACCCAAGCCTGGGGAGAGCACCCCTGAGCCCTCGGTGCACAGAGCAAAGGAGCGGCCATGGGAAATCCCAGCAGCTCCCTGGAGCGCAGCTTTGCAGGGAAGGGCTCCCACGGAGCACAGGAGATTCACCCCAAGACAAAATGCCTTTCTTCCCCCCCGACCCACAACTGAGTTGAGGGGAAACTATTTGCAAAATTAGAAATATCCTCTATGGAAAAGTCTGAAGGAATTAAAAAAGAGTGAAACAGTTGCATTCTTTATAAGTCAGTGGAGTGGAATTTGATGGAAAGCAAGATCTTCTCCATAGTGTTTTCTAATGTCTTCAAGAATTTGGTGGCAGAGATCTAATTTTCTGTTAAGTTCCACAAGGAGGTTACGAACAAAATCAATTGAGATAAAACTCACTGTTCAGTACTGTATGCCTAAGGTTTTTTTTCTTTCTTTCTTTCTTCCTAGATAATCAAACCTTCACCTAGATACTAAACTTCAGAGGTTTAGCTGTAATTTTAAGACAGAGCTTACACATTGAAAGACAGATAATGTCTCAAACATATTCTGAAACATACTTTTAGGTATTAATTCTGTTATGAAAGCACTAACATCAGCCTCCAACTTAGACAGAGCTGGCTCTGCATTTATAACAGTTTACCATGCTAACACACGTGGAAACCACAGCGTACCTTCCCCAGGCATCCCATCAGGAGCCTCTCACTACTGGTTTGCAAGCTGGACTCACAGGTTTGCTGGTCACTGGGATAATTAAGGACCTATTACCTAATTTTTGGAGACTGCTATGTTGCTACTGATTGAGGCCTGGATTTTGCACAGGGAATGTGACTGGTCTGAGATCATACAAATCTAATGCGATTTCTTTCCTGAGCGTGCAGTAAAAATGCACATTTCCTGTCCACCTCACAGTCCCCGACACAGATGTTCCGGTTCTCTCAACATGTCACATCACCCAGGTCTGCAGGAATACCAAGAAGTGAATTGCATTCCAGTTTAGTCGAATGAGGTGGGGGCGGCAAATTTATATGCTTTATGATGGCAGATTTTTTGGTTACTAAGACAATTAGTATGTTCGCTAAAATTAAAGGAGTAAAAAAAAATACAGTGCAGCTCAGCATTAAAATATGAAATACCCAGTTTTTGGAGGTTTGCTCAGCAACTCAAGCATGAGATCCAGCACTCATGGCTGGCTCACGTTAACAGCAGAATTGCCATAATCAGCTGTCTTAGGTCTTTGCTGCAGGTAAGGTTTTCTGTCCCTCCAAAGTGATAACAGAGGCAGAGAAGCGACCTGCCGAAGTTCATATAAAATAGATCTCATGCAGGAATGACAACAAGAATGGTTGGCTGACCGTGCTGCAATGGCCCAAACAGCAGAGTCAGGCAAAATCCTCCTTCTGCAAAGCTCAACTGAGCACAAATGCTTCATTTTCCAAGGGCAGCTCTGCTCCAAGCCTTGCATCTCCCAGGCAGATGAGGCAGCCAGCTCCCTCTCCACGGAAATTTGAATACCCAAAGTGGTGTGAGCAGCTCTCCCCACAAATGAACACACACACACACAGAGGTTTTTTGCAAATCTGCAAAGCAGTGTTGCATCAAGAAGTCTCTTGTATTGCTAGTTTTCAGGGGGTTCCAGTAGGACAGCAGATGTCACTGCCCAGGGGCAGATTTATCCTCTACATTTTTCCTGAGCATTTCTGCAACATCAACACTGATCACATAGCCAAGCAGCTTGGAAAGTCTGAGGACGTGGATACTTTGAGATGCTAACACAACACAAATACTACCTTTTGTTGATCATTTGATCTACTGGCAGCCACATGCCAGTGCCCTGTACAGACACCCTGAGCAACTGAAGGGAACTCCAAATGAAAAACAGGCTGAGGTCAACCTGAGTACCCCAGGAGGACATGAGCCACAGACGGCAAGATGTTTCTAGGGGAGCATATCCCTCACTGACCACCATCTGAAAAAGCAGGAACTTGGTTTTACGTGAATGCTACTCAAGATTTTGTTTTCAAGAGAAACTGCAAGGCAGGATACAAACAACGACATGTTTGTCCCAGTGAAGCCTCAAGGCTGGCACTGGCAGGGCAAGAGGTGCTCGCAGGTTTGGAGCACAAACACTCCAAAGGGCATCAAGTAGCCCCAGCTGCTCATCCCCAGGTTGTTCAGCATCCCAGGGCTGCGTGGTGGAGTGGGTACCCTGGAGGAGCCACCCTGGGATGGGCTCTGTGCTCTCCGGGGTACAGCTGTGCAGCAGATCCACCCCAGGCATCCCTCCTGGATTTTATCTACTTGGTTTGTTCTCTGCAAATGGATGGAGGGATAGAAGAGCACACAAATAGCAGCAAGGCACCTTTGGCCCTTCAAAAGAAGCTTGGATTCCGAGGAGCAAGTGACAGTTTAGGAAGATTCACAGGTTTACAATTCCTTGACTTTTGCAGGCATTCAGTGCTAGCTGCCGTACCCAAGGGACCAGGTAACAACTGCTCAGGTGCATGCTCTTCCCACACCCGTCTGGGAGGCTTCAGTGTTACCAATCTCAGTCTAGCACACACAACTGCTGAGAAACTGAGACAGCGAGGATGGGTGCGAGGCTCTTGTCAGAGACAGCAAAAGAGAACAGCCTGAGCAGGGGTCAAGAGGTGCTGCTGAACTCCTAATGTCTCCAGCCTTTAGGTTCCTCCTTAAGATGCCAGCGACCCAACCTCTCTCATACTTGCCCAGCTCACCTGTAGGGGTTGTAAGCAGCAGCAAAGACCGTCTCTTGCTGTGTTGATCATTTGACCTGGGGCGGGACCAGAGCCATGATAGTTCAGCACAACCCATGTCCCTGTCACGCTGACCGCACCAGCAGCTCTGGGATGCCCCAGCACTGGCACCCTGGTACCAGCTTGTGTCAGACACTGCAGCTGTCTCTCACTCACAGAAGCTTAAAAATAAACAATAAAAAAATCACAAATTACCACCAACAGAGTGCACAAGAGCTTGGATCTGTGCAAATTATGCCTTTTTCTGGATGCTCACCAGGCATGGCCCCAAAGGATGCTCTCGGAGAAGGCAGGGGCATGAGGGTGCCAGCGGCACTCCCTTAGCTAAGTTGGCAATGCCATCTAGTGCATAGAGACAGAAATAGCACAGTGTCCACGAGCGGGCAGGCACGCTCAGCACCAGATGTGCAGTCCAGATGTGCTCTCAGCTAGGGCAGTAGCCATGGCACCAGGCTCTGGCCATGGCCCCTGGGTACCAGTGCCCCTGGCTGTGCTCACAGCCCTCGTGATGCACATTCATGCAGGATGATACATCGCCTGCCCTGGATTTTTTTTCTCCACCCAAAAAGAGTCCAGCATTATGCAGAAAGCCCTGCTTGTCTTGAAAGGGAGGGGAAATCCTCCCCTTTCCCCAAAGGGTTTCAATTGAATTGTTCCAGCTTCATCAAGCCTGTGGTTTTTTACAGCCAATATAGCTCAACATTTTGGCTCTCTGGCATCACTCGAATGTAAAACATCTCCCACAGAAACATTTTTTTCATGCAAAGCAAACACTTTCTCAGTAACAAGAACCATTTTTCTTAGACATGAACAAAGGGTGAGGTTTCTTCAGACAAAGGAGCCATAGGTTTCCTTTTATTGAGAGCATTCTCTGACACAGACTGAAGTCTTTTGCATTTTGGGGTTAGACTTTTTTGTTTCCTGGGTGCCTACTTTTTCCAAAAATATATCTAGGCTGATTATAATTTTCTTCTTGTGCAACTTTCCTGTAATTTCACTAGTAATTTAAAACATTTTTTTAATGGAAATAACTTGGCTTTAAAAATATTTTTAACCAAAAAAAGATAACGTCTTTCATTAAGAATGTGTGACCTCTACAAGCAGAATATTTCAACAGCTATTGAAAACAGATATTTTGCTAAGAAAGTTATGAGTTATGAACTTTTTGTTTTGTTGAAAAACGGGTTCATTTCTAGCTTGGTAAGATGCAACTCTATCTCCAACCATTTTCTTAAGTTATTCTTCAATCTGATTTAAAGAAGACAACTTCTTTTTTAAAACTTTCCATACCTTTAACAATACATTCAAGACAACTCTGTTCCTCATTACAAACTCTTTGCCTTAAAAGACTTTTATATATGTAATAGGCACAAAAGGTCAGGGGAGGGGGGAAATTGGTCTACCTGGGCTTGATTTAGAATTTAATAGACCAGCTCCACCCTACTTGTCACTGCTGATAGTTATGGGTGTAAGAGCCAGGTTGGATCCCCACCGTATACTGAATTAGCAGAATGACGTGGAGATAGAGCAGAGGTGATATTTCACGGTCACTACTGGTGTGCTCCAAGGGTTAAATCCACCTTGGTCATGCAAGGACCAGCAAAGCCTCTCTGCAGACAAAGCCGTAGGGGCTGGATCAAGCGGGACTCGGAGCAGGTTCAATCCGACTGTTGCTGGAGTCGGCGGGAGCCGCTCCACAGGCTTGGAGCTAAGTCAGGGCTTAAAGTAGCAACTGGAAGGATAAAAGCTTGTGGGATCAGGCCTTAAACCAACAGTTCCCGACTCTGTACAGCCTCAGAGAATGTCTAAAACAACCAACATCATTACAGGCTTGCATGTTAAAATAAATGAAAATCTATAATGTTAATAGACATTAATTCATGCTAATAGAATCACTGCTCCAAAAGCTGAGTTAATAAGCCCAGCTAGACCACTACCACTGTCTACATATTAAAAAGATCTAAAACATTTAAATATTGACCACATTCCTTTGAAATTAATAGTATTTCCTTTGGATTACGCATTGATCTTGGCTGAGCCGTCCTCGACATCTGGAGCAGTTAAAATAGCAACCTGAACAGCCAGCCATAGTCTGCCACTAATTTTGAGAGGCGAAAACCAGTTTTAACTTACGTGCTCTCATTAAAACCACTCCGCTGTCTCACTGCTGGGCTCAGAAGAGGAGAGGAGAGCCCCAAATCCACCGCCTGCAGATGAGCTGAGCCGCGGCTGCTGCCGGCGCTCGGGGACGGCTGCACTACCACGTGCTGGCTTGCCCAAGGTTTACAGGGCTTAGCCCTGGGGCTGTTTACGTGGGTCCCTGAAATCCCCGTCTTCCTGGAGGAAAGGAACCTTGCACAGAGCCATGGGAGTGACCATTATTGTCATTTTACTGCTTACATGTGCATAAAGGACCTTCAGCACTGCCAACTCCTAGGAAGCCTCCTGGCATTGCCTCACCCAACTAATGTGCACATGGCAGTGAGGCTGGAGAGATTTTGGGTGCTGGTGGGTTTTTCCCCCACCAATGCTTTTGAAAACCGAAGGATGGAACCAATTGCTCCCTCCATTCATTAAGAGAGGGCAAAAATATAGGTTTGCTTGTAGCTTTACTCAAGTTTTCCATGCACCTCACAACTGTACAGGTTTAACAGCTCCTCACAGATGGAGCTCCTGCTTCTTTAATGCTTCAGGTGTGAGCAGCAAGGGCATGAAAACAGAGGAAACCACCAGAGCAAACCACCATTTGCAATGCAATGGGGACAAATCCTAATGGGGGAGGTTTTCCCTTCCAGGAGCCTCAAATTCATTTCTGATCCCTGCAGTCACCTGGAGGGTGCAGCACAAACCCCACATACAAACAGGGCTCCTGCGCCCTGCTGTCACCTACAGCTCCCTCCCATCTGAGCTGCACATGAAACACTCTCACCCTGCAGCAGGGTTCAAGTGTCACCATAAGAACCACATATTTGGTGAGCACGGCTCCATTGGGAGGGTGGTCAGCCAGAGCCTCTGCAATTTTTGTTGCAAAGGTGGCCAACAAGAGAGGGAGCCCAGGAAACGTTGCAATCCTGCTGCCTTTTGATGGAGATTGCTCCATGTCACTGAGAGAACCAGCGCTGGAGTGTGGGTCAAAAGATGCTACAGCCAGCCCCTCTCAGGAAAGAGGCTGCTAATACAACACCCTGAGGGTGACCTTCATTTAAGGTACTTTAAATTAAGAACAGAGTGAAAGAAAGGACAGGAAGCAGGTGGCAGAGATGCAGCTTGAGTGCTGCCCAAGGCACTTCTCTCCTGCCTCCCTCTCATTTCTAACCATTGCCTGTCGGTCCCACAATGCTGGAAGCTCCTGGGTGAGCCTCTAGCTCACTAGGTACCAAGTGCCTGCACCAATGTGATGGAGCACACCTTCAAGAAAGGGAATTTTTACCCCTTTTCTAAGGTTTGCAGTTAAACACATTCCCTGTGGCACGGCACGCTTGCACAGGGATGCTGAATGGCAGCTCTGCCCACCCACCATCCCACCGGTCAGGAGCTCCCCGGGGACCTCATCCCCATGTCCTCTGGTCAGCATGAGGCTCCCCAACAGCTTCTCTTGCCCGTTATCATCTCTGCAAGGTGCAGCCCCCTATCTCCTCCACTGCCGCTCCCCCCAGGTGGGAGGCAGCGAGCTGGGGGTTCTCATGGGGACAGCTAACAAAAACTGTCTTCTGCACATACGTTATCCCTTCTGCTAGGAAGCCAAATGTCAGAATTACTTAGCATAGAACACATAGGGAATAGAAGCCACCTAATTTATTTGGCTAATTATTTTCAGACAGTGAGGCTCCAGAAGACCTTTATCGAAGACAACAGATTCTTGGTAACACTGACTCACTTGGCCTCCGGCCAGCCAAGAGCCCTCACCCTCCCACGTAAACGCTGACCCTCAACTGTCCCTGCTCAACTCTGAAAATCCCACCACTCTTTCATAGCAACAAATTCTTACTCAATACTGAAGTGGTTTTGAATGCACAACCAACCAAATAACTTAATAATGAATAAAGAGTGATTATTTCCCACTTGCCGCAAGCCACAGAGGCACTGCAGCCTCTAAGAAGTCAGTGCCTTGCCTCATTCTCTGAGACATTTTACCTGAAGCACCCTCATGAAAGCAGCATGGTCTGTGCTGGTATATGGGAGGTTCAGAGCAAATAACAGACGTCATTCAGGACTGTTCAAGTGACATTTCTTCCTCTCACTCCACTATCCCATGCATTTATCAGGGTACCCAGCTCCTTACCTGCAAATAGAGCAGGATAGTCACTCACCCAAAATCAGACGGGTGGTGTGTAGACACACACATTGAAAGCTGCCTCCAGAGCCCACTCAGACAGGCAGAGATTTATTTAGGATCGCACATTCCAGCTCGGATACAAACACACTCCATTATGGTGATGTGAACGAAGGCAGCCATTAAAAAGAATGAGGGGGGAAAAAAATTGCTCTTGGTTAAACCAGAGTATTTTTTCTACTGCAGCAACCCAGTTGCTGTACAGATCTGTGACTTCGCCTCTATTAAAGAGACCCTGGAAATGCAGGTGCACCTCCTGTTGGCATCAGGGAAATGCCTCCTACAGACTCAACTGTCCTTGCATCTGCTTCTTGCACAAGACAGCAAGTACGTGTGTGGTACTGGCATGGGGAAAATGGCTGAACATGTACAACAATTAGCTTTAAAAACGTAAGATTTTGGCTATTGTTTTAGTTGCCTGTCCCTGTGGAACCTCAGCATTACTGTATTATTGATGATGCTAAATGGGGTTTTCAACAAAGCTGGTTTGTGAATGCCAAAACAGCATTTCGACCCATTAAACATCACAGACGAAACAATTTCTTCTAAAAATAATCATCAGTTCTTCCCACCAGAAAAAATAAAAGCCTGGCCAATTCCCAACATGCCAAGTTTGCAGGCAGGCCTGATTTTTACGGCTGAGCTTATAAAGCTCTGAAGAAAAGCAAGTTTATAATGGAAACACCGACAAAGCTGAATTATAGGTGAAGAGCAGCCACCCTACACAATAGGGCTGCCAGCAACCACCAGCAAATGCATTCCACCTTGCTAATCCTGAATTTTCCTGTTCAGAGGAAAAGATGAGATGTCTTAACTCCTGCTAACATCCTCACCATTATGTTGATGCAAATACAGTCACGAGGCAATTACCAGCCCAGCCAAGGGCCAGCCATTGTGAGGCTGACAATAGCTTGTGGAGCCCTTTGGAGGAGAAAAAAATACCCTCAACCTTCCCCAGGATTTTAAGTCTCATTAGTATAAATCAGGAACCCAGTTCATGAGGGGCTTAGCATATTGATTTGCATCAGATTACTCGAATTAATGACACATGTAGTGGGGGACAATGCAGCAGCGAGGATGAACAGCTATGTAGAGGGATTGTACTGGGGTACAGGCACCCCAGATTTTGTCATTGGGATTAAGCTGTTCCCACTTAGCCCCTATGCAGGCATCGAGGAGATGGAGACATCACCTGGCTGTTGAAATGCCTAACAACCTGAGGCAGGTTTGCTGATTTTAAGAGCTGCTTTTTAAACAAAATCTCCCACTTTAACGGTTATAGCAAAGTCTGGTGGGGAGTTAAACAGAGATGGTTTCCAGGGGAGGCCACCAAGGTCCATGGGTGAGACACATTCCTGCTCTGCTCCTGCTGGGATATGGGGCACACACAAGAGGATCCACCACAAAGAGCAAAGATCACAGAAAAAGCAGCCAGGGAAGCAAGGAAACATGGAGCAAAGCCATTGGGAGAGGACTGCAAGGAGCCCAAAGGGCAGAGGCCAACAAAGCAGAGCAGATTCAGGGAGGACAAAGCATCTCCACCCAGCCTACAGCATGTGGACACTGAACAGAGGAAGGCAACACGACGTTAGGATGCACTGTCAGCATCCTCCAAAACCTGCCAGGTTTAACAAAAGCCTCTTCCCCAGGGCCACCTGGCACATCCCCAGCTCCCGCCAGGCTGCCCAGCACAAGGAACCACTGGGAAGGATGCTCCTCCCTCCCTTCCAGAGGAGAGGGACAAAGGGACGGGCCATGCCCAGAGTATCTTCCCCTCCTCCCAGGGCGGGCAGCCCCTCCTTGCTCCAGTAGTTATAAAAGGGCTCTCGATCCATGTAATCCATTAGATACAAATTACAGCAATTTAAGCACACTTGACCCAGAATTACAGCAAGCCCATAGAGAGCTGTGTCTTCCCAGGCAACTTACACTGTTACGAGACCTCAAACAAACCACAGCAGAGGATTAAAAAATAACCACTACAAAAAAAAAAAAAACCAAACCAAACCCAGAAAGCAGGATATGTGAAACAGTATCATCAAGAAATGAAAACCATTGCTAGGGCTGGTTCATATTCAAGTGGTCCTACAAAAGCCAGTATTGCACAATCTCTAACCAACACGTGTCGTGCAGCTACCTTAAACCATTAAATCACACCCACTTAAAGATGCTATGAAGCACAGCACTACATAACCATTGCGGAGGGGACTGAAACTCCTAAGCACAGGGGACAGAGTCAGGAGGGGCAGTCGATGGCTGATCACCCTCCCAGGGTGGCTCCTGGCTGTGAGTCCCCCCTGTAGCAGCCCGGGTCACCACAGATCCCACCAGCCAGGAGGGGGGGATTGCAATATTCCTGCATCAATTTTCACCTCCTCCTACGCATTTATTTAAATTACTACTTGCCCTAGATGGCATCCCAAGGAAGAAAAGCGGCAAAGGACAGGCCACCCTCCTGCCAGCCCCGCAGGTATCACTGTATTGACGTATGGACCACTGCAGGCAGGTGGCCACTAGCCATCACATCAGAGTTGAGGCAGTGACACTCTGCAGTTATCTTAGAAACTCAGCCTGCGTTACATGGAAAAATAAAGCCATCAGCATTAAAAGAGTGCGAGTCAATTTCTTCCAACAGAGATGGATTTATCCAGGTTCAGGTTTCCCGCAGCAGCCATGCCCACCAGCTTCTACACACACCATCTGTGGTCCTCAGGGTCCCCAGGATGTCCCAGGACTGGCTGTGCTGGCAGCACCTTGGTGTCCGGCTGTGGAGATGTGCCAGTGGCACGGGCCTTTCCAGGGACAAGAAGAAATGCTGCATTTTGTGCTGGCAAGCAAAGGGCATGAGTAGGGCAGCAGCCCCCAGTGCTGGCGTCACCACGGGGGGACACTGTGACATTCACTTCGGTGGCTGCAGGAAGGTAGGAGGGAAGAGAGTGGCTTTGGGGGGAGGGTGACTAACAGGGGCAGCAGGTACTGGGTGACACACAATAATTAAAAGCACCAAAACAGGTGGAAGGGATTTGTTATGTGCCTTGCTCCAAAACATCCAACACCACGAGAAAGGAGCCAGGACCACGCCAGAGGTCTTGCCTGGTCCAGCAATTCTTACATCCAGCTAAAGCAATCAGAGGATGGCGACAGAAACTTCACCATCAGGTCTCAGAAATCACCACTGAGGTTGCACCTTCCAGAATTAACACTCCAACTTGCACAGGAGGACAAAACCCGGGTTGGCTCAGCAGGACCCTGCGGGACAACTCCTCTTGCTGCCCTGGTCATTTGTCCCGATTTAGGGTCACACCACCCATCACAGCACACGAAGAGACCCTCTGACTACCAGCATCTGATTTTTCTCTCCTTTTCCCCCTTCTTTCCTTCCAGAAGTGTAAATACGGAGGCTGCTCGGCTGGAGGAACCCAGAGCAGCTTGCACGTGCCATCGAGGAGGCTGTCACAGCACAGAGCTGCGTGTGTTGGAGCAAGAGAGGCACAGAGCTGTTCAATCCGGTCCTTCCAAGGGCTGTATTGTTTTAATTCCAACTCTCTGGGAGACAGCACCTCACATGCCACCAAGAACACTACCTCTGGTTCATTTTGCATTTGAAGCTTGTTACCATTAATTTTAATTATTAATTCTATGTATGAGAATTTTTCTTTAAAACACGATCACAGTGGCAATGGTTATGTGAAAAAAATATAAATACTTGAAGGAAGGGAGCACATGCCATCCTCAAAGCCAGCAGCATCCCTTGTCCCTACCTGCATGGTTTAGTTTACAAGCTCACATCAGAGAGCCAATTTCACACACAAACACAAAATAAAAGCAGGAACACAACTTTTGATCATCCTACATTGATGTTTACTCTTGTTTCCTGTAGCCCCAGGTGACAAATCTGTCCTTTATATAGCAGAGGATCGTTGTGCTATTAACAAAGTCAACCGGACACACTTAAAACTCACGGCAGGTCTTTGCACTGTTGGCTTGCACCAAACTAAGGAATAATAATTAATAAGCAATCAGATGTGAAACGATAAATATTCTAAGCAGAAACACTTGAAAGCAGGAGAATTTACAGCACCTTTCTTACATATGAACACTTAGGCCAAGAAAGGAGATGTTGGAGAAGTCAGCCCCTCCGAACACAAGGGCTTTTGTTCCACGGTTCTGAGTCAGACCTTACTGTGATGTATTTCCAGTGATAGTGCATCTAAGGTTTGTTTATTTCAGGATTAAAATTCAAATGGCTAGAACCGTTTAAATAATTAAAGGGCAATCAGAAAACGCCATGAAACCAAACAAATCAGGAAAAGTCATGGAAACCATCAGCAATATTTAATTCAGAAATCCGTTTTGTTAGGGAACTTAGCTGAAAGAAAACAGCTGGATGTAGTTCAACCTTCTAAATTAAAAACAATCTAACAAGGTCTATAGGGATAACTCTTTCAGCTACATATTGGAGACCAGATTCACTTCTACCAAGTAAAT
This sequence comes from Patagioenas fasciata, assembly GCF_037038585.1. Classification (NCBI taxonomy): domain Eukaryota; kingdom Metazoa; phylum Chordata; class Aves; order Columbiformes; family Columbidae; genus Patagioenas; species Patagioenas fasciata. The sequence continues at coordinate 20,914,671 of NC_092530.1, forward strand.
GTAATAGCACTCAAAGCTAGAAAGGAAATTCCTCAGAACTGAGGTAGTTTCTAAGTATCAGCACATTTTCCAATTCCTTGCAAGGCAACTTAGCTATTTACAATCCGTTTTTTCCCACACAAATTTATAACTTTTTCAATGTTATGCTTCCATGATTTATTTTCTAAAGAAAAAGAATCTAGCCAGAATATCCCTATTCTACTAACAACATGTTTTAATAAATAACTGGCTACTTCTAGTAACATTAAGCCTCCAGGATTGTTTATACTAACCAAGAATACCCCGTCTTTAGAGCTTTGCAGAAATTTGGTGTGAAAATAAAGTTGAATATAATGCTGACCCTGAGCTAACAAGTAATTAATGCTTCAATATAAAAATAGAAAATTATCCTTACAACACAAGGGCAGAATAGAGCAAACCCTCTCTCTCCGGATTGCTCTCCTGGCCAGATCCCAGCATCCAGCCAGACCTAAAAAACTACCTAAAGCAGGAGGAGACATGCAGAATAATTTTGAGTCTTTTCGAAGACTTTGTTTTCCCTAAATTATTTAGAAAATTATTTCATCTCTTTTCTTAAAAATATACATTTCTTTTATTAATGAGTTGCCAGCTCCTGCCTGCACCTACCCCAATCTGCCTGCAACTCCTTCCCTTTTGCCTGATGGGAGAGGAAACAAAACTCTTGCAAAAACAAACCCACCCCCCCCACACCTCCCCTCCCACAAAGTATTCCTTTAAAAAAAGAAAAAAAAAAATAATCCAGCATTCAGCTAAAAAATTTGCAAACAAGACACACGTTGGCATTTGGATCTGCATGACGGCAAGTTGCTTCCAACCAAATAGGATTTACAGCTAATCGCAAGGATCCCAGGGAACAAAAGACAACTCTTCTTCAGCATCACTTCTCTGTATTCTCATTCAACCGAACCTCCAGTCAAGAAAGTACAACCTGCTCCTGGCATTAGCGCCCTACGCAAACGGGGCACTTGGCACACTGACCAGCTCTGCCTTCCCTTTCTGTTTTACCGCATAATAAAGACAAATTACTTCCACTTCTTTCCAGATAAGGCAACTAACATAACATAGATAAATGGGAAGCTAACTGCATGAAACATGTTTTGTGCTTGTTGGGCAATTATTTTTTCTTCCTGTAAGATAACGTGATAAATAAAACCTGCTTCTGTACAGATATTTCTCATTTCAGAAACACATACTTGTTACAGGCCAAGAGAGGACCCTGGGGTTGTTTTTTTGTTTTCATAAGAAACATGGTAAAATAAAATTAAAACAAAAGTGATAAAGACACAAATGCAGAGCTAACTACAGGCTTGTATATACATTTTTGTTATCCACCTCTCACATGGACTCTTGGTGAATGGGACAGACTGGTAGTTCCCATTCCTGTTATTCCCAGAATAGCAAGGGAAAAAAGAAAATTCAGTATCTTAAAACCAGCGGCAACATAGTAAAAACTGTACATTGTTGTCCATTAACTTAAAAAGCAAAGTCCCTAGATGGTATAAAAGTGAAAGCAGGTGCCTTCTAACTTCAATAATAAAAGTCTTTTCCCTCCCTCCCCGCCCCCATGCTGCACAATTATCTCCATTGTCTTTGCACGGCCAAGAACAAAATGCTAAGGAGCAAGGCTGCTTGTGATAAACCGCTCCTGGTAGCGGCAGAAGTGTTCACGTTCTTATCGCTCTTGTTGGAGTTCCCGGTGACTTCGGTGGCGTTGAACTCGAACTCCGGGGAGCACTGCTGGAGCTCGCAGCCGCTGCCGCTCTCCTCCCCGCTGCTCTCCTCACCTGCGGGAGACACACACGGCTCGTCCCCTGCCGGCTGCAGCGCCCGCTGCGCTCGCACAAGGGAGCGGGCAGGGGGAAAAAAGCAAGCACACGGATGTTCGGACTTTTATGAGATGCAAGCGCAGGTTCTCTGGTTAGTGAGATTCTGGTGTGCTGTTTGCCACATCCAAACACATGATTTGAGGGATAAATAATCTATTGGAACTACGCTGTGAAAAATGTTTTGATGATCGCTTTCTGACTCGTTTTGGAGGTACCAATTTCAGGCGGTAAAAATACTCGAGCTAAGCCTGGGACTGTTCAGCCTGGAAATGAGAAGGCTCAGGAGGTTCTCACCAATGTATAGAAATACCTGAAGGGAGGAGGGTGCAAAGGAGATGGAGTCAGGCTCTTTTCAGAGGTACCCAGGGGCAGGACCAGAAGCAATGGGCACAAACTGAGACACAGAAGTTCCCTCTGAACATCAGGAAACACTTTTTTACTCTGCGGGGTGACACAGGCTGCCCAGGGAGGGTGATGGATGCCACATGAGCCAGCAATGTGTGCCCACAGCCCAGGAAACCAAACATATCCTGGGCTGCAGCAAAAGCAGCGTGGGCAGCAGGTGGAGAGAGGTGATTCTGCCCCTCTGCTCTGGTCCGGTGAGACCCCACCTGGAGTCCTGTGTTCAGCTCTAGTTCCTCAGCACAGGACAGACATGGACCTGTTGGAGAGGGGCCAGAGGAGCCACAAAAATGGTCCAAGGCTGGAACAGCTCTGCTGGGAGTACAGGCTGAGAGAGTTGGGGTGTCCGGCCTGGAGAAGAGAAGCTCCGGGGAGACCTTAGTGCAGCCTTTCAGTGCTAAAATACTTAAATATATATAAAAAAGATGGGACAGATTTTTTAGTAGGGTCTGTTGCAATAGGACAAGGAGTAATAGTTTTAACTTGGAAGAGAGGAGATTCAGACTAGATACACAAAGAAATTTTTTACGATGAGGGTGGTGAAACACTGGCCCAGGTTGGTCAGAGAGGTGGTGGATGCCCCACATCTCAGGCCAGGCTGGACGGGGCTCTGAGCAACCTGAGCTGGTGAAGATGTCCCTGCTCATGGCAAAGGTGGCACTGGGGGAGCTTTGAAGGTCCCTTCCAACCCAAACTATTCCATGACTCTATGGGAATGACCCTCCTCGCACAGCCTGTCACAGATGCCAGTTCCCACCCTCTTTACTAACACATGTATCCATAGCTGAAGCTTAACCAGGTACCTCATGTTAGCATGCAATCCAATTAAAAAGAGAAAAGTAAAAAGGCAAACAACAGCAAACATACTTATGTCAATGAAGTCGACATCATTCCCGCTGTATGCATTCTTCAGCTTGTTGGTCATCACCCGCAGAGCCATGATTTGCCGACGAATCACCATGTCTGGCTTTGTAATGTCAACTTCTACCTCCGGATTATTCACTTGACTTGCTAAGCCGTTGCCAGTCACTGCGAAGTCATACCTGAAAAGAAACCATTCCTGTTAGTACCGCAGTCGCAGCTCAGTGGGGTCCCATGCCGATGTCATCCCTGCTTCCAGCCTGGGTGATATCCTGAGCCCCACACGATCTTCCCATGTGGGAACCCTCACAGAGCTCTTCCTCGTCTTCTTACCCCATCTCCCCACCCTGCAACCTGGGCAACACGTGATGTTAAGCACTCTTTTCACATACCCTGTGCCACAAAGGCAGGGAAAAGACAATTCTGCCCCCAGTTTGAAAAGACAAGGAAGACCTTGGGTGTATAATAATAATGGCTTACAACAGCATAAATCAGCTCACTGAAGGCAACAGAGTAAAACAAGTTGCTGAGATGCCTTGATGTCCAGTTAAATCACACTTTTGGGAAGACAACCTTTAGGCCCACAGTTATTCCAGACAAACATATAGTAACTGTTGGAGACGAGTGTCATTCTGGCTTTGCACAATGTACCTTAACCATCAAGCTAGGGTATTAAATGTGTACTTCTCACCATGCAGCCATGAGATGCAACTCCCCCAATAACCCCAGCAGAAGAAACATCTGTGATGTTGAAGATGAGATAACGAAACCTCACGCATCGAAGCGCAGAACAGCCGAGCTGCTCCGCCTGCGACGGTGTGCGTGCTCAGGTCTGCACGGCCGCACATCTGAACACAGGGACAGGCTCGTGGTTCAGGAGACTGAGCAACAAAACCTAACAGAATAAGTCTCCTGAAAAAGGTATTTGGAGTATCATCTTACAGAGCAGGGACAGGACACTTTTTTCCCTATCTAATTACTTGACTTGCAAGAAAAATCACTGTTTAACAGAAGAAAACATTAATTTTCTTAGTTATGAGGCCAACATCAGTATCACAAAAGAGAAATCCACTGAGCTTGGAGACAAAGGAGTGAGATAAAAGCGTATGTCTGAAGAGCATGCCCAAACCCTGTCCTATATTTGGGAAGGCTTATTATTATTATTACTATTACTGTTGTTTGCTTATGTTCAATATTATATGTTGCAAAGATATCAGAGAGACAAAAGTCTGGAAAATTACTGAACCAGTAGCTTAGTTGAGCCACAGAGAAAACTGCAACAGCAAAGCAAAATATCTTGCACAAGCCACAGAGGATGCAGTAAGCAAGGTCCAGCCTCCCCGTCTCCTTGCCCAGTGCTGCTAAATCTCCATCTCCCCTCCTTACTGGTACTGGACCTCGCACACTGGAGAAAACTGCTATGAAAATCTCTTTACAAGCTGCTGATAAACAGCACCTTGGGAGGGCACAGCCTTTTCTTATTGCAGAGACCCAAACCGTCACCCTGGCTGAGCGAGGCAGAGTTCCAGGCACACATAGTGCAACTTTTCTGCAGTATGGCTCAGTCCTGTGTCTCAAAAATACCCAGGGTAAAAACTTATTACTTGGAAAAAACTGCTGGAAAACCCTGGATGACTTTTTTAATGGAACATCTTGATTTTGCTTATTTCCTCAGTAAGTAAACAGAAAAAGCGAAACTTCTATTTCCAAAGAAAAAGTTAAGCAGTTACATAAACCATATGACAGAAAACCTTTGGCTTATTCATGTGCTGGCAATTTCTTCCTCAGAAAAAAAAAAACGAACAAACAACAACAACAAGTTTTGTAACTATTTTTCCATAGAAAGCGTGTGTGAACACCACTGGTCCCCTCATACCACTGACCTCCACAGCACAGAACTGGGCCTGTCACCAGCCTCCAGCTTCTTTGCCCTTGCTCAACAAGAAACACCAACTGGGGCAACTGTGCTGTCAGACAACACGAGCACCCCTGCTCTGTGGCTGTGATACAGGATTTAGTCACCTCCCCAATCCCATGAGCAACCAGTAAGAAGTTTAGGTCCAAGGAGAGATGCTGTTGTCTGGATACAAAGACTCAGTTCTCTCCTTTAAAACAAACCACCACGTAGAGCTTGGACAAGCCTTTAGCTTTGCATTTAAGCTCTCACACCTCAAAAAAAATGGGTGTAATGGCAGCATGCTGTCTCGGGAGAGCTGGGGTCACTCCTGGAGGAGAAGAGGGTTTGGGGAGAGGGGCCAGCACACCAGGAAAGGCTGGGGTGAGAGGGAGAGGCTTAAGCGGGGGCAGCAGCATTGCCAAACCTGCTCTTGGCACTCCCGTTCCAGCACTCGTTCTCGTTGACAGTGCCTACAGACATCTTTTCATCATTGCAAATGTTGCCAGGGAGAGATGACCAAAATTTTTTGGCTTGCTTCAGCTTCTCTTTCACATCAGTTACCTATTAAATAAAAGAAAAAAAGAAACATAGAACATAATGCAGAATAAGAAACGCTCCTTAGAAGCAAAGCTGGAAAGGCATTTTTTATCACAACAGACGTGTATAGGCCAGATCTTCAGGCTGCGTGTTTTGATGGTTGATTTACTTTTTTAATACAAAATTAAGCAGCGCTCCTCAATCCCACATTACTCATAAGCCAAGCCTATAAAACAGGCACTTTTCTGACATAGAAGCGTTGAGGTAATTCACGTCTAGAGCCATGAGCAGATTACACCCCTCAGAGAGTTTAAGACAGCCAAGGAATAATAAGAAACCCTATAAATTACAAATGGAAAAATGATAAGCTGCGGTACGTGGGTGCGAAGCGCCTGTGCAGGACCAGGCACTCACCAGTCGGTCCAGGCTCGTGCCGGCGGCTGTCGTCGGCCGCTCCTCCGGGTGGTAGGGTCTGAAACGAGCGGTGAAACCGCTATCGGAGACAGAACGAGCAGTCCGGCCCTGGGCAAGCGTTTTTGGCTGGCCACATCCCTGGAAAACCTACGTGAGAGAAGGAAAAGAGTTTTATGAAATAGGAGGTCACAAGAGCCTCCCTCCTCCAGGCTCCAACCCCCGCCCAAAATAACACATCAGCTTTATATATACTTGAGAGGGCATCAAAGAAAAAACATATTGACAAGAATAAGGAAATAAAACACATTGGATAAATAAAGTCCAAATGTCCTCTTGGCCCATTTACCTTCTGAGACACCTGCACGCTGTTCTCCTGCATGTTCATGATCGCATCTGAAATTTTCACATCAATGGGGTCCATGACTGACTCGATGTTGAAGGGACCCTCCAGCCTCTCTGCTACCAGCAGCATCGAATCTAATACAAAGAGAGAAATGAAGGCGTTGAATGGAGGAGCTTCAAGAATAACAGATTGAGCGCACAGATATTAACTACCACAACGTTGCTTCTGACCAGCGTACATCTCCAGGAAATATTTTGCGCCGTTCCCAGAGCCTACAACCTCACCAGGCACTTACAGGCTGCCAGCACCAAGCCACAGGCTCATATACATCAAAAGCCTCGTTAAAGGAGGGAGAGTCACCGCAGCCTGTCAACAGGCAGCCTGTAATCAGTTCCTCCCATTAGAACCAGCATTACTAACACCCTCATTCTCCATGCTGGTTTATTAAAGGTTGCCTTGTGTCACTTGTTTTTCAAGACTGCCTTCAAAGCCACTGGATCCCTCATGCTGGTCCTGAATTCAAGACACAAATACGAAAGGGCCCAAGATGATAACTGCTACCATCTCTCCCTTACCTTGGAAAGCTAAAGGCTTTGCTGTGCCTGGGGAAGCCCAGAGATGGCACCTTCTGGCATCACAGGGACAACCTACACAAGGACAACATAGGACAAGGGCAACACTCTGCACTAATGACAGATTTGGCACATTTCTAGGCAAGGGGAGATGGAAATGTCCCTCAGCCAACACTGGGTCATTCCTCCTGTGCTGACATGCACGTCCTCATCAAATACACCATTAAACTCAGCAGCTACTGAACATCCACTGCTTCCTCTGGGAAATTATTACTGGCATTAAGGCTTTCATCTGCCTTGCATTTAAGGCTCCTCTCTGGTCCTCCCCTGGAAGGTGCCTCCAGGTTCACACCTGGTGCTAAGCACTCATCTCTTCTGGCCCATCACAACCTTTATTTAGCATTCGTTTTCACTGCGGTCCCTCAATCCCAAAGCACCCCGCTTGCTGGTTTCCTCTCCTGCATCACTTAGTGATGCTCTGCCACAAACTCATAACTTTCCTGTTGCATTTAATTCTTCAATTTTTCCTAGTCTGTATGACGTGAGAGGCATGACAGCCAAGGAAACCCTGTTCCCGAGGAGCTGCTCCGGCTCCCCAGGATACGCCTGTTCCCTCCCATTAATTAGATGGGCATTTCACAGTCGGTCTATTAATTTCTCTTGAAACGTGTTTCTCATGACATTCATCCCCCTCCTAAGCACAGAAGGTACTTTCAACAAGCAGAAAATTTCTGTGGGCTTCAGCTACCTGTGAATGCCCTATAAAGATACTCCACATACTGACTAATTCAGTGATAGCGCTGCCTTAGTGCCCAAGTCAAACTACACTAAAAAACCACAAACTGATGACAAATATACAATCAAGCTACTTGTGTATTAATAAATAACCATAATAATGACAACTACCACTATGACTACTAGTAATATCCAAACCCCCCACATGAACTTCCGATGTCTTCCTAGCCTGTAAATCCACTTCTTAAAGACAACTCAATATTCCAATGATTTACGTCAGCCAGGACTTGGGCAGCTCCGCCAAGGTGTTGGTGTTTGAGGGGTGAACCCATGGGGGATTTGGAGCCTCCAGGAAAGCCCCTCACCCTGCAGGCTGTTGCGGGGCATGGCTGGAATTCAGCCCTCAGGGATTACAAACAGGTCTGAACTAAAAGCATTAAAAAAAAAAAGTAATAACAAATGAAACAAAGAGTCTTAGACTGTATTGTGGTGGGCTCCAATAAAGTGATGCTTCAAATCTCTGAGTAATGACTGCTAGCATGAATATACCATTGTGCCGGAGGGGAGAAAAATGCTTTTGATGTGCTACCAAATGGAGACTTTTGTAAACAAGTGGAGCACAACTTAAATGTGTTCATCATTGTCAAAGCTTTTGGGGTTTTACACGTGCATAAAGAACATCCCGCCGCAGTTTGCAGGAAGCTGCTTGTTTCAAATAAAAAAAATTACAAATAGACAGATAATAAAACACACAAAATGCATTTTTAAATTATTTTTAAAAATATATAAAAAAGAAAAATAATTCCATTTTGTAACTACTTAATTCTCTGGAGTGGTCAGGAAAGGCCGCAGATCAATAAAGTGTTTGTGAAAGACTGAAAGGAAACATAAACCCCAATTCTTCTGGCTGTTTGGCGTCTTTGTAAACTTTGAGCCGAGCAGGCCATCCACAAGACCATGGGAATGTAGAGCGAATTGGGCCCTTTGTTAGCGGGGGTGCCATGGCGTTCCATGTATCACAGCCCAGGAATGCAGCCTCCGCTTTGACTGCCCATAGAGAAAATGCAGTCGGCCTCCAGCAGAGCTGCTAAAGCTGGCGAGAAAAGATAAGGAAAGTAATAATTGCCCTTGGAGAATATATTCAACTGGAGTTCATCTGGAGCTGGGATAGATCCTGGCCAGGAGCACTAAATGAAATACGTTTTCATTAAAAAGGCAAAAATCAAAAATAGAGAGGCAGTGTTGAGGGGTTTTACCTCACTCATAGTTCTGATTTTGGGGGCATCCTGCAAACTTTTACCTCCCACCAGGATCTGGCTGATGTCCCCAGCAGCCTCATTTGACATTAGCAGGGCTGGCTGGGCTCAGGATAACGCTGCACCCACACCTGAAATGAAGCTTTGGGACAACTCATCTCCCAGAAGGATTTTCCATTATTGGGGGAGAGGAGTTGACTATAAATATCAATTATTTTGTCCCAGCGCTGGTGCAAGATAATTGATATTTTTAAGCCATAGGGAGGTGGTTCAGACCTGCTCCAGAAAATGAAAATAAAAAGTCTGGCCGAGTGAAAAATGTACCCTGACCATTTATTACAAACACACAGCATGACAAAGACTGTCTCTCCTCCCTGTGATGGGGAGATAGAAGTGGATTTGGCCGAGGGGGGGGGGTTTGGGGTGGGGTGGAACCAACCCACACCATATAGCACCATCCCTTAAAGACCCTTTTCCTCCTGCATACATTTGTCCTTGCTACTGGCATTGAGACAATCCTTGGCGACAAAGCACCTCGCTCTCATGAAGGAAGGCAATTCTTTCACATTGTGCCACCAATAATCAGAAACCCACATCTTCAGCCTCACTGTCTGACTTGAAGAACAAAAGGCAGTTTTCAGTCTTAACCCCAAGATCTGATTTAAAAGGGGAGGGAAGCAGGGGGAAAAACCTTGACCATTCATTAACAACAATCTTTTTAATGTTTTTTAAGGAGAAAAAAACCTCTTTGCACACAAAGTAGTACTCCAGATATGCATATGGAGCCTGAATTCTGTATTTTTGAGCAAACATTTGTGGGAAAAAAAAATCAAATCATGGAAATGAACACTTCATTCAGGAAAGCTTCAATCCTTCCTATAGCTCGCTTGAAACAAAGTATACCCCTGTCTAATTGGTGTACAATTGTGTCAGGAATAGAGGGCGAAATCATTTAAAGATTGTTAAATGGGAACAAAAAAAAGAGTACGATTCAGTCATTGTTTCATATGCCACAACTTTAAACAGTACTTTTCACAAGTAAGGAAGTGTAAAGTCTTCTTTTGTCAGCTACAAATTTTACATCCCAGTTTGGAAAAGTTTTACGTAAGTGACTTACTTATAGACCCACTAACACACGCACATGCAGATTTTATACACACGTGCACTCAAATTCAGATACACTTGCAGCATTTGTTGCAAGTTGTCCCATTTAACTATCTTTAAATTACTTTGCTAGGTTAAGAACCTGGCTTTGATGCATAATAAATCATTACCATAACTTAGTACTTAAACCCACAATGCAAAACAGCATCGAGCCCATGCAGATGGGTTTTTTTGTTGTTGTGGGGTTTTTAATTATTATTTATTTAAACCTTTAAACACACATACAAAGAGGATATTTGTGACATATGCTCTGTCCCAAGCACCAGATCTATTTAATTTAATTTGTTTTAATTGGCAAATTGGGATAGAACCCAAAATCTGGAACATAACCAGCACCTGTTCAGTTATCAAACTGTCTAAAGAAAGCATAGCTTAAGTTTTCAGTATCCGTACTTCACTGCAAGAATCAACCCAGAGTGCAAGAACCAAGCAAATATTGCCAATAAACGTAACGAAGCTTAATACCATACTTAAGTAATGAGTGGGCAAAGAGCCCCTTGGGGAGGAAGCACTGCAAGAAGAAAGCTTTGCTTCCAACCTGGAATCGCATTTATTTATTTCGTCCTCTTTAATAATCTTAATTATTGTATGCAGCCCCTGATCAGTCTTGTGTGACAGGGCTTGCTGGCTTCCCCCGAGCTTCGTTTTTCACCGCATACCACCTACAGCAATTAGCTGCTTGTGCTTTTGTCTGTTTTCTGGCATTATGCCCTTCCCTTTCATGGGATTCCTCTTTTCTACTTGGACTAGATGTTTGCAAGTCTCCTGGCTTTGAGCTATTTCAGCAACAATTGTAGCTGAAATACTTAATATTCTCATGAGAAAGACGGCTGGGGAATGGGGAGGGGGAGTGTCAGCCTCCCAGAGAATGACTTGGAAACCCGATTTAATGTCACATTTAACTCCCTATATGGAATACACAGGCAAAAAAAAAAAAGCCTTCTGAAAATAATACCCTGCACACATCCAGTTGGCACGGGCAGCCAAGTGAAAAGCCAGCGCACAAAACATGGTAAAACAAATTCAAAGATTTAAATCCAGTCTGAAACGCCAATTATCAGCAATTTCCCTTTTTTAATCTCACAGTTTAATGAAAGGGAAATATTGTCTTTCTTACAGCTTTTTTCTTTTTTTTGGATGGGATGGGAAAAGCACCACAGCCTTGTCAATAGCAGCAGATACTTTATGTGTGCACTTCATCACACATTAACTGGAGCGAAGCGACTGCTCCCAAAGGATGCTCGCCCACAGATAAATCAAGCCTCCTGGAAAAGGAGCACAAATGAAAACATTTAACATTATCTACTGCCTGTGCTCCCAAAACATGATGCATCGCCAATTCTGCTGAGCCATAACCCAAGGTAGAATTTAACGTTTCAGTCCAAATTTTATATATCGAGTAATACTGTTTATAAGCATGGAAGAGAGATAACAAACGGGAGGAAGAGGATGGCAAAAACACTCACACAGCATCACGTAAGGCCTATCGACATTTCAAAAGGATGGTGGCTGGGCGCCAAATGAGCTGTTTAAAAACAGATTCAGGCACATGTCCCATTCAATTTTTTTTAATGTAAAATACAGGCCTACAGCTTTTCCTAAAGCTCACTACAGCTGTCAGGGAGACTCCCAGACTGCTGAGCAAGAAAACTGGCTTTGGGACGGAGATTGTATGGTGACAACACATAACGAGTTTTAAGGAAAAAAGCAGCTTGCAAACACACTTGCTCCAGCAAGTGGAGACACTCCAAACCTACAAGCACATGGCAGCTCCATCTTCCTAAAGCTTGCTGCAACAGAGCTCACTGGCACAACAGAAGTCTCATTTATTTAGAAATTAACGTGAACTGCAAAAGGTGTGCTGTGTACAGAGATGTGGAAGTAAAAGATACCCGTTCAGAAGCACCTAAAAAACATGCTATGGCTCAGCACAGTCACCCCCAAAAACCATTCAGGTGAGGGACACAGTATCAATACATACTCATGTGCAGTTTTAACCCATATTGCCTTACCCATAAAGATATTCCACTCGGCGTCCAAGTCCCCTTGATTGGCCAAGCAGCCTCTCATGACGTTAAAGCAGTAGTTGTAACAGGGCTTCACCGACACCAGACCTCGGCAGTGCGGGCAGTACATCATTTTCAGCAGCGCTCGCGTACCCTGCGGCGTGGGGTTCACCTTTAAAAGAAGAAAAGGTGGAAAGAAGAAAATAAGCCCTTGGCCACTACACCAAAAAAACCCATGCGATTACCCCGGAGCGGGTAGGAACAGAGCTGTGCGGAGGAGATGCAGAGGGGGTGGCCATCGCTGCCTGGTCAGAGCTCCCCGGTATCTGGGGAGCAGATGAAGGGGTTCAGCTCACCTCCTTGGGTGTACCTGTCACTCCAGGGGTCACAGCCAGTCCCCTCCTCTGTAAAACACGACATGCACTGCGATGTACCCAGAGAAAGCTGCCTGGTACTGTGGGACCGCTCCTTGGGCTGCAAGGACAAGCACCCCATGGGGACATGAAGCATTTGGGCTTAGGGAAGGCACTACAAGGCCATCAAGCCAAAACGCCTAATGCAAAGCTGCATTTTCCAAGTCCCACTGCAAACACATGCTGAAGAAGATGCCAGGATTTCTCAGGAAAAAGCAGCTGAGATAGGATGGTTGCTGCTATCCCCGCACCAAACCCACCAGGGGCATACCCTCCTCCTCTTCCTCAGCTCCTCGTGGACAATCACCCAGCAGGGCTCTCCACCAGAGACCGACTCCTTCATCTTACATTCAACTCCTGCATCACAGCATTTACACGACAGACACCCAGGTTCATTTACACTCAACACCCATCACGCTAAATAACGCTGTCCCCCACAACCCAAGGAGATGACAGCTACAGCCCCTCAGCGAGGACAGGCTGGGAGGACCCTTGAAGCCGGGTGGGTGTGCAAGCGGAGCTGTCTGCAGCAGGCACGTCACCCCCTGAGCTCTCAACGGGGCTATTTTCCAAAGTGACTCATGGTCATTCATGTTTGATTCACTCCCTGGCCCAGCTTCAAAACATTCATTGAAACCATTTCCACCCAGTCAGTCTGAGGAGCATTAGCTCCAGCACCACGTACTAGTGCCGACCACGTGGTGGGTCCATCTAAAGCACTGAACAGAGAAGTTCCCTCAAGAGCAAGTTTAAGTGTTAATTAGCCACACATGAAAACAGTAAATTAAGACACGATCAGAGATACACTGACAAAATAGAAGCTGTCTCTGGTGTTTTAAGCAATGTGCTAGAGACTTTTTGTAAAGCGTTTATGGAGAGTGCTCTAAACAGGGTATAATCCAAGACTGTGCTCAAGAAGGAGACAGACATGCAGCCTCAAGGAAGAGAGAAGTCATTGAGTACAAATGACTGGAGATGTAGATGGCCACCACAACTCATCTGCTGGAGGTCTGGAAAACAACTTCACGGCAGAGGGTGACAGGACTGAATGGAGATGAACGTATGCAAAGACAACCTGGTATCACACATGCACTGAGGACCTCACTGTTGCAAAGCCCAGCTCAGCATGAGGGCTACGGAGAAACAAAATACGATCTTCTAGTGCAAAAAAACAGGTGGCAGCACATGAAACTGTGAGATAACAGATTTTAACAAAAATCAGAAAACAAAAAACCTACCTCTTCTATCACCTTGACATCTCTTTTTTTTTTTTTCTGTGAGGAGACTGTTTGGTTGAGCAAAAGGAGACTCAATGCAGAAAGCTGTTTGCAGTGGTGGGGGAATAAGATTCAGATGCTTCAGAACACATATACATGTGTGTGTATGTTTGTATTTGGAAGGCGTAGCAGGAGCCCCAGCAGAAAGCTCCCTATTGGGCAATCATAGCTTTAAAGAAGAGCTACTTCAAACACTGGGAAGAGCTCAAGCAACAGAAACCAGCTAAATCACATGATTTCTAGTAGGAAAACTGAAAACAGACAAATGTAAAGGTATCATCTGTCATCCAGATGGTGCAGTCCTTGCATAACAAAAAGTTGCAATGGGGGTAGAGGGAACTAAACAACATCTCAGACCCAGAGACAGAACTCTGAAGGATGCCCCAGTTTAGTAATTTCTCTGATAAAAAACTCTTCCTGTGTCACTTGGTGGTAAGCGTCAGGACCTCCACAATTAGTCCTGAGGCTTATCAACAGATCCTGGCTGTCCTGCCACTGCTGGTCCTCAAAGAACTGCCCTGCATCCTCCTTGGGAAGAAAATTAGGAAAAGGTTGACAGCACCAGCCGCGTGCTAGAGCAGTTTGAAGGAAGATGAGGAGCAGGGGACTTCTCCAACCCTATCATGGAAAGCTGCAGCTTTATGGAAGGCAGTGTGTTGCAAAAATCACCTACGCGGCAGTGACCCAGGAGGCACCTTCCCATCTTTGGTTCCTGGCTCACCCTACCAGCACCCGCAATTCTGCAGCATCCACCCGCTTTGATATTTCATAGGGGTTGAACTTCGTGAATCCCAGCAGATGCAGGGGAAACTGAAGCCGCTTTCCCACATTCCACAGCAGATGACAAGGGACCGTCACTCAGATTAGGTCCTTTGAACAGAGACCCAGGATGATTTTAAAAGCAAATGGAGTTTTGCTTCCTTCCCTATATAGGTTTGCAGCTCTAAGCCCCACACAGAGCTGAGCAAATGGGGTGATGAAAAGACAAACCCAGCCTGCAATGACAGCCAAACTGAGCCCTGACTAGTGATGTACATAACTCACAGGGAAGCTGCTGGTTTGCAGTGTAGGTGAAGAAGACAACAAAGGGCAAATTATCAGTCCAGATCTGGCATTTTATGGTCTTAGAAAGCAACACAAAAGCACAAGCAGAGATCAGCTCTATGAGAGAGTTTCAAGGTAGATTATGAGCAATTACATCTCATTACAGCAGGGATCAGTGTTCAACTGCTGCATATCACTGCAAAAAGAATCTTAACCCCTGGCAAGGGGTCTGTACCCAGTCCAGACCAATTCTGGATCTGTCACTGGGCTGTGCCATATGTTGCACGGGCAATTCTTCACAAGCTTTTCATGTTGGCTCTGCCACACCAGGTGCAAGCTCTTAAAACAGCATTGTATGTAACAGTAAACCCAAATATGCTTTGTTCTGGGTTTGTGTTTATCTTGGAAAGCAACACAAGTTCATTCAAACCCTACTCTAGAATGACCCTCAAAACCAAATAATCTCCTTTCTAATAAAGAAGAGTCGCAAAGCAAGCTTTATTTGCTGAAGAGGATTTACTTTAGTAGATCCGAGCCCAGGTAGTAGTAACGATGTAGTGCACAAACCCTATAAAAGCTTATAATAGAAGTAAATGCACTCCAACCCCTTCCTTTTATCTTATGAAATTTATTTCCTTTCCATGGCGTTCCACACCGCTGCAGCAATCCATCACCCTGCGGTTTCATCATGTAAATTACAATTTGTCCATGTCTATATGCTTTGTCAAACGTGAAGATTAAAAGCTGCTAACAGATGTGTTTTGGCCCCAATCTTCACATTCGTATCAAACTTGCTCTTTACAAATACGTATTTGCACACAATCCACAAAAATTAAGTGAAGAGCAAACAATTCTGGGCTTAACCCAAATGTTTCATACCAAATTTGTTAAGATACCCCCCAACTTCGATTAATTGGTGAAGGTACAATTACGCTCTTGTAAAAACGACATGCTCTCCATAAAATAAAATCTTGGTGGTGGTACCTTGTTATATCCAACCCATTTTGGAGTCTCACATAAAGGAAACTGTTTGCCCTATGTCCTTAGACTTTTCCAGCTCGTTGGCAACTGCATCTGGATGCACACATCTGGTAGAAACTTCACCGTTAAAGCACACAGCTACCAAGTAAAATGTCAACAGCCTATCACAAAGCCACCAAAACTCAGGAAAAACTGATCTGTGCAAGCAGATAAAGTTCAGAGAAGCAACTGGTTTCTTTCTCCCCTCCTTCCCAAGGCAAGGAATATCTGAGGAAGGATGACAGAGCTCCCACCAGCTGCCAGACAGCCACGGCCACGTTTTATTCTCTCACTCTACCCTCAAGTTTACATTAAGAATGTTAATAACAACATTTACAATCCTGTCAGCTTTAATAACTATTTATAATAACACTGATAACTCAGGCTTGCTTATTTTCCAAGCTTACACAACAACAGCGTTGCCATGCCAGCAGCACAGCCGCCAAAAAACATGGAAAAAACAGCAATTTGAAAATAAATGCAGTGAAATTACTTCTGATTTACACGGTGTTCTTGCGAGGTTGGTTTGTTTGGTTTTGGTGGGTTTTTTGTTTGTTTGTGGTTTTTTTTTTAAAAACCCATTGAATTAGGGCATAAAGAAGAACAAAGGAGTAACTTCTCAGTGATATGGAAAGATGATGACTTCAAAATCTAACTTCAAAGCTGACTGAAGGACCGTGGGATACTCCAGGTAAGCAGCCAATTTAGACAAGTGAAGTATAATTGATTTTTGGGACTAACACAACCTTACTTTCATCATTGACTCCTTCACCCAGTGTTGTGCAAGAGCATCATCTTGACACATTCTGGTCCAGATGTTCCGCTCACTGTGAAGCAGAAGATCACTCGGGCGGCTCTTGGTTTGCTTCCCCACCCCAAATATTCCAACAAAACTGTTTTGGAATTAACTACGCATTTAACCAACTTTTCTGGCCCAGTGCTACCATGAATAATTTAGCAAGCATTTGGTTAGACCACAGATTTGGCCTCTGAGGTCTTGCACAAGGGTGCACATTTAGGATCAATACTTGGGAACTGCACGGCTCTGTGCCTCAGAGACATTTGCTACCCATGGTGATGTGTGCTGCAGCTTTATTCTGCTGGTGACAGTCACCTCTGTGTAAGGAAAAGTTCGAGAGTATATTTATGCTCAACTTCCTACTTACAGCCCCCTCCCCATATGTGACATGGCCAGAGAGGAACAGCAGAGCTCCCGAGAATCACAGCACTCAACCTGCTCAGTCTTAGTATTAACACGTCAAAAGAGAACCACCATGTTCTCATCTCCCCCAGTGGCACCCCCAGCCCATGCCAGGCAGCTGGGACCTCAGTGCCAGGCAGACGCCTCTTCCACCAAACGCTTATGGAGAGACGCCAGGGTCAGCATCTCCTGCTCTTGGTGTCCTCAAGACCAAGGCACCTTTCAAATAAAGCTTGTCCTCCAAAGCACCTGCCTCCCCCCAACCCAGAGACACGGCAGATAATTAGGAGCATTCTGTTTGCTTTAAGGAGCAAAACAGCCAGAACATTTATCTTGGCAGCTACACTCAAAAACTTCCTTAGTTATCCGTCACATTGTTTTCAAAATTAGCAGCAGAACCACAGTGTGGGGGGAGGCAAAGAAAAAAAGAAAAACACACACGGAAAAACACGCAGGGGACTGAAACACTGCTGGTGATGCCGTCAGCTCCAGCCCCACAGCCACATCCACGCACACTTCGCAGCCCGTTAAATCCGCGATGACTGCCGCTCCAGTGTGCTTTGAAGGCTCTGCCAGTGCAGACCCTCAGATGGCTGGAGCTGAGGCAGATGCAGCCACATTCTTGGCAGGTCTTCTCAGGGTCATCTTTGATGTGGAGAAGTGCTTGGTATTGTTTTCTGCATTGACGTTTGCCCTTGGCACGTGGAAGGCAACGTCCCTGTGCACAGCAGCCCCTCGGTCTCACCCCCATGGCTTCCAATCTGCTGCCTCGATAGCACCGGTCCTTAGAGGCCCCTCTGCAACACTAAAAGGGCTCCCTAGCTCTTCTGGCAGGTTCTCAGTTCCCCATGAAGCAGCGGCACCTGCTGCCCTTCTCCTCTCAAGAGATGCAAGGATGTCATCAGATGTCATTTCTGTCACTTCCCTGGGAGGGTTTGCTCCTACCCAAAGGGTGTCCAGCTTTGTTGGATATAGGAACACGAATTTCTTCCTAAAAAAGGATTAAGAGTATGTTTCCCTTAAGCCAAACCAAGGGCAAAGACTACACAAAGACAGACTAGACCTTTGCTCTCTGACAAAACTTTTAGATCCTCAAACGGTAATTACGAGGGGTATAACATTTACTGGAGCAGGAGCTCAGTGCCCTAATACTTTTGATGATATAGGTCTTATTAAAAATTATTTTCATCATAATTTCTCCTAAGCTGATGTCTGGTCCATGTTCAGCATCCACACAGAAAAGGGCAGGACCATGGTTCAGGAGATGCAGTTGGAAGTAAGGGAGATCCACAGGCCCGTGGTGGGTTGGTTTATGCAGGTTCACCACCTTGTACTTGATGGATGTCTCACACTAGAGATGAGGCAGCTCAGAACAAAAGGGGTTAAAACCCACCAGGCTCTCACTCCAGGTTTGGAGTGGCTGCGGGAAGGCAATAGCCTGCCTGCCTCCTCTGCAATTCTCTTCCATCAGCGGTTTGAAGAAGATTCCCTCTTTGTCTGCTATCATCACACTTCATTAGGGAAGAAATCCAGATACCAAGGAAGCTGAGCCCCCTGCACGCACTGCAAACATCTCCCAGCAGCTTCCTCTCAGATGTTAACACCTCTTGAAACAGCAGAAGGCAGATGTATTCCTCTATGAAGTTGTGCACTATTTCAGATGGCTCATACCTGTGCTTCCAAATTCAACACCACTTCCTGCATACAACTGAAGCTGCTGCCTGTCCTGGCAAAAGAGGCAGGGTTCCCAAGGATGAGCTGGAAGCCCCTTTCCAGTAGCTCAGCTGCTTTGGTGGCAACCACTCTTCACGTGGCTTTCAGTACACAAATGCTTGTCAGGGAGGTGATTCAGGAAGCTCCAGAGCTCCCAGTGGTTCCTCAAATGAGCAGACAACCAGGGCAAGAGGGAAAAGTGGTAAAAGAACCCCAAAACAATCGTTGCAACTGCAGCAACATCCCATCCACTCGTCCCTGGCTGCAGCCCTGCAGAGATATGGTAATGACAATGCAGGGACTTGATGTCGCATGTCCTTCATACCCCTCAGCTGCTGGCCTCCAGCCAGACCTCACCTCCCAGCCTTTGGGTTGGGCAGAGTCCTCCTGACCCTACAACAAGCGGCCAGGGGCTCAGTCCTTGACTTCACCTTCTCCCCTGCAACAGGGACCTCCACCCCATACCTGTAGTTGACCTGTACTCAAGAAGCTGCTGGGCACTTTGCCCCCAAAGGTGTCAAGACCGTGTTCTGGGCTGCAGGTTTAATCGCATTAATTAACTAAGGGAACATCTCTGAAGCCTGAGAACTTCCCAGTTGTAGATTCTCACCCCTTTTTGGTCACTCTGAGCTCTGGCTTGCATTTGCTCCTTTTTGCACCCCTGGCTGAGGGGCAGGAAATGTCACTGCTGGCAGCAATTTAACCGGGCTGACCGTAGCGCTTGTGGAGGGCAAGCAAGCGATTAGGGGACGGGCAGATTTCCATCTCCTGAAGGCGAGGGCAGGGAGGTCAGAGAGGAGGCACCAGGCATCGGCAGGCGATGGAGGGAAGGGCTGGGGGCCCCCAGCTCAGATGCAGGACATCTCCAGCAGGCAGAAACGGCATCCTGGGTTTTCTTCTTGGATCCGCTGTTCAGGATACATCTGGAGAGTTCTGTACTTTTTTGGGCTCCAAAGGAGGGAATTTGAGGGGTGAAGACCTGAGCATTAAAATTGTGGGGTTTAGACAAGGTTCGAAAAAAGCCTGTGCTTTCTCTCTATTGTGCATTTGGCAGCAGCACACAGCTTCCGATCCATCCAATGACAAATTAAAAGTCACTTTCTAGCATTCTGGCTCAGAAATCACGCTTACTTGCAGCTTTTCAATATTCCCTATTCTTTCCCCCCTTTACTCCCAAACTCATGCAAGAGCAATACCTTTCTAAACACACATCCCTAGTGAAGATGTAAAAACATAAAGGGTCATTAAAAAGCCATCAAAGCTGTTCTACTGTAAAGTGCTCTTTGCTCTCTTGGTAGCATCCCAGGAAAGTAAAAAGCAGCTGGGTCTTGCAGTAGTTTGTGTTTCTCCTCCTGAGGATTTTCAATTAAGCATTTTTAACTTGCTTGTTACAAAACACAGTAAAAGTAAAACCAATATGCATTACTTTGGACATTTTTTTCATAAAGAAGAAAAGAAGGTTTATCCCTCAAATTAATCCCTGGTATAAGCAGTCATCCCACTACAACTCCTGAGTAAAAATAATAAGGAAGCAAAGTCAGAGTCATTATATAGAGCTCAGCAAAGCCAAGCTAATCTATATGTGTTTTGGGGCTTCCCGCATTACAACCACAAAGCATCAGGTATAAAAATATCAGCTTTTAAACTTGGGTATAGAATTTCCTATTGTGTCTTGCAGAAATGCAATGTTAGATTTCCACTGAATGAGATTAAAATATTATTACTATTATTATTATTTAGCTGCAACTAAAACTTAGGTATTCAGCAGCAGGGACATTTGCTACCACTTCAAAAAGTCCATCTGTTGCAGGATCTCCAGCACAACTTGTGAAAGTGAAGTGGAAAGTGTGGTAACTGTGATCGTCCACGGTGCGTGAGCTATTTTTGCAGCTGAGTGGGTCTCTGGGTAACCTTCCACACTCAAGCAATTAATTCTAGACTTGAAGGCAACTCTACACTTGAGAATCTTCAAAAGGGAAAGAGAAATCACGACGCCACCTCAGGTTCACGACTCTGATTCGTAACAGATGCGGAGACCGTAGCCCTCGTGGTCCCGTGTCAAGTCTGGAGACGTTTTGATGAATTCTGAGCAGATGGAGCATAAACACAATCCCCCGCTCATGCACATTTACTGCCTATCAAGTGATTGCACATTCCCGAAAGCCACGCTGGGGCTTAGCGGATGGACCCCTCCCCAAATACTTCATCTGCACTCTAGCAGTGAAAACCCCATCCCCTGACTACAATATCTGCCACACGGCCAGAAACACAAGCCACCAAATCCAAAACCACAACCAAGAGGTTGGCAGGCTTGGCCAGCGACCTGGTACAGAGATAAGATGCTTGGCCTCACCCAGCACCAACCCTTCCTCCCACATCATCTCCACCCCAAGGCTGGAGGATTTTATGGTCTCATAAGAGGGACCCCGTGTGTCACCCACAGAGCTTCACAACACCCATCCTCAACCAGCAGCACGCAGACACGTCTCATGCAAGAGTCATCACTATTAAATGGGGACTCGGGGTGTCCCAAGGACCCTAAGTCTCTCACTGCTGACTTACAACTTGTTTCTAGAGCCCTGATATGTTAGTACGGCAACTCTTTCCTTGCTCATATCTCCTCTGCCCTATCACACACATGTAGGCTTATCACAGGCTGTTCTTCTCATTTCTCTTCAAGAAAAATAAAGATGGAAGCAGATTTTTTTTTTCTTTCTAGAGAGATACTATTTTAATACTATTCCTGCAAGTCGAAGCAATCAGAATAATTATCTCACTTAACAAAGCTGCTTATGCTGCCTCCAAAATTGCTTTCTGCTTCTAAGAGTATCCAAACAGCTACTCTTTTCTGGCTCTTTTGGTTGGTTTTGGTTGGGTTTTTTTTCTCCCCTTTCCTGGAACTTCGGGTCATTCAAACTACTGCCTGCCCTTTCAATCTGGTGTTTTATGACTCTGCAACCAGGTAGAAAGTAAACCTTTCTCTGCCCGATTAAATGATTATACTAAATCTTCTATAGCCCACAGGAAATTAACTGAGTTTGTTAAAAGGAAATCACTAATATTTGCTATCTTACACAACCACTTTAAGGGGATTATTGACTACACCTGTTCCTTATATCATAGAACTCAGACTAAAATTAAAGACAAATCTCATGTCAAAAGAAAAAGTCACCCCACTTAAACTACTCTAAAGTGGTTTATAAGAAGAGGGAAGTAAAAACTTAAGTGACCAACATGTCACATCTGTTTGACCCCAAAAAAAGCAACTTTACCATAAAGGCCTGAGGTCTAACTCATGCTGCGTGTGTGGCATCAAGTACAACTGGCTCCTGCCTTGTGCATATGGCTCCGGCTCACTGTTATCATAAAAGTGCTGTTTGCTCATGCTCAGCCTCTCCTGTGCCTGGCAGCAAGGAGCAAATCATCACCTGCTCCATAATAGATGCTCAGAGCATCCATGACTCACTGTAATTTGAAGGCAATATTAAGAAGATACAGCCATTAGATGAGCAAACATGGTTATTTCCACTGCAGAAGGTATCTAATTTCTTGCTCATTGCTGTTTCCTAGACAAGAGGACAGCAATCTGAGGAACGTCCCTGCTGCTGGGCTGCAGCACTGGATGGTGGTGTCCCCAGAACATGATTCTATGACGCAACAGCTTAGCCTACATAGACGGACTTTGGTCCCATCTGTGCTGAACTACCACCAACACCCTTAATATACAGCCAGGACAACAGGGAAAGATGCTACCACCCATCACGGGTCTGCGGGACGCTGGAATAAGCATGGGATGGAGCTCACCGCGGACACTTTGCTCACGACGTCCCTCGCGACGGCGAGGCCCTGCGCAAAGGTGCGGGCGGCCACAAATGCTCGTGTCACTTGCAGCTTGAGCTTCCGCGGCACGTCCCCGAAGGGCTTCAGCTGCTCGGTGTACTTGCTGACGCACTCGAGGTACTCGTCCGTGAAGTGGTACTGGGGGTTGACCAGCCGGAACATGCGCTCCAGCAAGCGCGCCCAGAAGTCGTTGAGCATCTCCTCCAGGTTGACGTTGCCACCCACGTAGTACCGCTTCAGCTCCACAAAGAGGTCCTTGAACAGCTCTGAGTTCTGCATGTACAAACGGCCGTATGTCCGCACGAACATGTCGTTCAGAGACTTCTCTGCGTTCTCCAGAAGTTCTTTGAAGAACTCTAGAAAAGAGTAAGAAGACAGGGTAAATACGGGCATTTGGTTCTGTGTTCACACACTTCTACAACCATTGCCATTGCTTAACTGGAAAATTCAGTGCAATGAGACCATCAACCAAAATGAAAGGGAAGGTTAAAGGACTCCCAAATAGCTTTCAAACAA
Source organism: Patagioenas fasciata (assembly GCF_037038585.1). Classification (NCBI taxonomy): domain Eukaryota; kingdom Metazoa; phylum Chordata; class Aves; order Columbiformes; family Columbidae; genus Patagioenas; species Patagioenas fasciata. Next base: position 20,937,729 of record NC_092530.1, read on the forward strand.
ATTCTCTATCTCAAAATTTTTCTCTTCATAAACCAACCCCTGTCGCCCTCTCTCCAGATCGGAAGGCTTGCATGAGTGAAATCTGCTTTGATGCACATCTGGAATACCATGACAAAAGCCAGCAAAATGAGGGGAGAATTAAAAAAAAGCTAGCTTGGGTTAGCTCTCCTGGCTGTGTTCCCCTCAGCTTTCGGTGAAAATTAACCCTGTCTCAGCCAACCCAGCACAATTTCTTATGTTACCACTCAGCCATCTTAAAAGAAGTCATTTCGAAGCACAAGATTATTAAAAAAAAAAAAATCAAAAATAAATGAGTGGTCTTTCATTAAACAGCCATTTTGCACAAATGGGTCTTTTCAGTTCTTGTCAATCCATTTTCTGAAGTCATGATAAACCAGACTCAAAATTAGCAAGTTTTAATACAGTTTAAAAACAAACCCAAAAATCTACCTGCAGGTTCTTTCTCCTGTCTTGTGAGTTTGTCAGCTCTCAGGGCAAGGCCTGTCTCTAATCACTTAATTGGTCCTGATTGCAGACTGGGACTTAGAGATTTTTGGCAGTACAAAAAATTCTCACACAATTAAGCCAGAATTTGCTCAAAATCCAAGGGCTAAACACTTGGCACAAGAACAACAAAGAGATTTCTCAGATGACAGCAGCCGGAGAGGGGCCCTCGGGCTTCACCACTTTGGAAAAGCAGACCTCCACTTTGGTTCACCCTCCCAGAGCAGCAGACAGCCCGGTGCCAGAGGGCAGCCGCTGCCAAAGCGCTGTCACCACATCTTGGCAGTGCCACATACATCTCCGACACTGATAACGAGCTGATCTGATGACACCTGGCACACTGGATGCATCTGCCAGGTCAGCTTAAAGAACATCCCCCATCAAGACCATCCCACCAAAGCCTTGGGTCTAAGCAAAGACCATCCTACTGCAAAGCCTTTGCCTTGGAGACTGTGCGTAGATGAGTTAAATTAGAATTAAAAAACAGGGAGAGGGTCCACTAAGTCAACTGCACAGCCTCTCCACCGTCATGCACAGTGCAGGCAAGGAAGCATCTTATTTTTTGCATGTCACCAGCAATCGAGGAGCCCAACCTCTGCTTTTCCGTAACTCATATTTAATAAATATTTTTTAATAAAACATTCCTCTGTGGGTTTTTTTTTTAATCCTCAAAGGAGTAATGTTTAGAGCCAGAAGCTGTTGGGGTAGAGGGGTAATATTTTGGCCCAGTGTGAATTTAAACCTTGTTAAAATGTATTAAAAGTATGCTGAAGTTCAGATTTTCATCTTCAAAGTGCTCCAGTACAAACAAAGCCTAACACAGAAAACATTTTCTGGAAAAACTGAAACATTCTTTGAGTTCCTGACAAACAAAGTCATGGGGCTCAGTGCCTGACATGGCTGTATATAATGCAGCCTCTTAGGAGCACAAGAGAAATGATCCAGGGAAGAAGAGATTGATTTCAAACACCCGACGTGTCCTCTGTCCAATATCAGCAGGAACCTCCACGTTCGTTCCCATGACTGGCATTTCCTCTCCAGGAAGATTTTTTTCTGTTGAGTTTATACTATAGAGATTAGCTTGGTGTATATTAATTTCTAATTCACTTAATCATTTTGAAGGCTCACTTCCTTCCTTTGCTCAGACCTTTTAGTACCACCAAATAAGTTGTTCATTCAAATATTTTTGTGCCAGGCATCAGCAAGCTCTTCAAAAAGAATTAGATTTTGAAATTATATTGATGGAAAATCTATTAAATAGTTCCAACCACCAGTCTTTAGGAATCCAAACCAATGTTCTGAGCCAGGAAAGTAATCTCAATTAATACATCCATATTACCATAACCTATTTATTCTCCTGCCCAAACTCATTTTACTGGTTACACTTTAAAGCGGGAATTCAATAAACTGTATCCAGGCTTTAGAGCACTTCATCTCAGTAGTTTTTCATGTGGGCTACAACCAGGTATATTTATTAATTATCCTGAAAACAAAAAAAATTTGCAACCTAATTAGCAGCAGATACCCGTGCACCTGCAGTCTTCCAGCCAGCAGCTTTTCTTTGCCCAAAAGAAACGTAAATAAGTGAAATGCAAACTTTCCACCAAAACCAGCCACTTCTAGAGCCCCAACACGATGCTGCTGAAGGAGGTACGATGCAAAGCTGTTGTGTCTGGCTCAAGCACCTGCCAGTGTTCTCACAGGTAGAAAATACCCATTTCTCAAGTGCCACTTTCCAAATAAGAAGAGGACGAGGACTGAGGAGGCTGCATCTGCAGCCCGGAGTCAGCACCCAGGCTTCCACCCCGCAAAGCATCCCTGCCAGCACGTCTGCATCCCAAACCGTGCCGGATGGGATACCCTGCTGACTGTCACTGGCTTGGCCCATGGGTGGCCTCACTGGCACCCTGAGGCTCCTGGGGCAGGGATGCGGTTGGGAAGGTGCACAAGAGGGATGCCGAGCATGGTACCAAGGGCATGGAGTCGCCCCACACCTGCAAGGCAGGATGGACCCAGTGGCAGGACATGCAGGACAACTAGCTGACATCTTCCTCCGCACAATGCACAGCTGTTGCATTAGCACTCTAACTTGGTCAGCAGCAGGGATTAAATTTTTATTTATATATATACATACATGCACACATACATATATATATTATTTACTCTAGCTGTTGGCGTACTACAAGTCCGCATGCTCAGTTTCTGTCTCTCCTTCAAGAAGTCAGCTTGGGCACAGCAAGGAACACTAAGCTCCTCTTTGTGCAAATCATGGGCATAGAAGTCTGCAACGAAGAGAAGAAAGCCCAAAAGTCCTTTTTATTACTTAAATGCTAATCTGACTAGTAACTCCCTACATCTAATTAGATATTAATTCTCCCCTTCACAGAAACAAGCTGATTAGCAAACACCAATGTAACCCAGCATTAACCTTGCCACCACAAGAAGAAAAATGGCAGGTTCCTCTCTTACATCTTGACTGTTTGCTGGGTAAAATAAATGACCACCTTTCATTTGTATTAGAAGTTGACTTGTTCTCAAACAAAGCAAACACACAAAGGCCTCGGTTGCTTATTTTACAGCACTGTAAAAGCACGTTTTACAGCTGTGTTGCAAGCAATCTGTACTCATTAAATTATCACTCTGACAGGCTTCCTGTGAAAAGCTGTCAAACGCAAACATTTTTCACAGACGACAAATCATACTTTACCAGTGCTCTACCAGACGCTTCTATCCTGAAGGAGGGTGGGCTCCTTTTTCCCTACCAGTTATCTTGTTTAAACTCCCAGAACACGGGCTGGCCCCTCTGTCGACAAACAGGTAAAAGCACACACAACACCGGGAAGGGCTTTGCGAACTAACCCGCAGGAGCAGCACGTGGCTTAAGGGTGTCCCTAGTTCTCCTAGCTAAGAGTAGAGTGTGGAGAGATGTCTGGGTTATGCAGAGAAAAATCACCGCTTTGCTCTGTTTAATCTTCACAGGCAGATGCTGGAGCTGCCAGAGGATGGACCATGAGACAAGGCACTGGGCTAACGTGGTTCAGACAGCTCTCGTCCCACCTGGTACAGAAGCAAGTCCACATTTTACTGCTTCAACCCATCTCATCTAAGCCCTGATGATGTAAAGTCATCTTATCACTTGGGGTGATGATGCTCAGGACAAGCGCAGGGGCGAGGGCACCAGTGCTGCCGTCCCCAGAGCACGGCTGAGCTGCAGAGTGGGACCAGAGCCACCAAACCTTCCCTAACGCCAAGAAGGAAGTCTAAAATTTGTCTGCATTGCAAAATAAATTCTGTGGACACTACAGACTTCGACATCCAAAGGAAGATGACATTTCCAATGCAATTAATTTTTTAGAGATAAAAAAGGCTGTAATCTGCAGTCAGGCAATCTACAGCTATGGGCTCTGTTTATTCTTTTAACATGTTTTAATTTCAGGGTAGAATTTCAGTGCTCAATACTTGAGGAAAACCTAAAGATGTCATGAAACAGTAAGAAAGACTGGATGCAACTTACCTGGTATTTCTCTGCAATAGGAGTCCTGGGGTAAAAAAAAAAGTCTCTGCTTTTGAACAAACCTTTCCATAAAAGAGCACAATGAGAAAACATAACCATAGTTACTCGGCAATTTCCTTTTTTTCAGGTAATAAGATGTATTACCCATTTGCAGCTTGAGGGCAGACCAGCCCTGCCGGTAACCCGGCACAGGAGAGCACCGCACCTCCCCAAGGTGCTTCCACATGACATCAGTTCCCACTGCCAGAATAACTCAAAACCATCTTTCTCCCAAACTGTAGATACATTAGGTACTTACAGAAACACAATCGCTCCACCCAATGTGAGGCACAGAGCAAATTCCACCTCCAGACAATATATCCATTCCTTGGATTTTTGTACCTAATATTGTTTTTGATCTTGGATTCACAGGTCTCACCTGAAAATATTTTTTTTAAAGTAAGAAGGGATGCAACGTTTCCCTATTCCTCCTGCTAACATTATCAGACATATTAAGAGCAGGCACAGTCCTACCTAAACCAAAGGTAGCTCCTTAAAGTAAGATAAATACAAAGGGGTACGTTCCCTTTCACCCACAGGTAGCTCTGCAATTGCCCTACAAACGCTGGTGACAGAAGAAGCAGCAGAACTGTCTGGCCTGAGCTGCCTCCTGCCACCACTGACACCGTCTGCCCTCGGCAGGACCCAACACCAGCGCCCTCTGCCCCTCCAGCCGTGCCCCGGGCAGGGACTCCTCAGGGCTGAAGCCATAGCCGACCACCTTAGGAGCGCAAAGTTTTGCCTTGATGTTCCTGATCTTCAGGGATGAAATGCATTTATTTCAGAGAATAATTTCCTGGAGAGAAGCACAGCTCCACGGCACCCTGCTCGCTCCTCTTCCAGCAACTGCAAAGAGTCAAACCATGAGCAACCCAGGGGTCAACACGAAAAAACCACAATTTTTTTAGAGCAGAGAAAACCTTAACTGCCATGTAAAAAAAGGTAGAGAATCTTATCCAAGAGCTCGGCGAGGCTGTTGAGCCAACGTGCTCTCTACAGATGCCTTTTTGTTGGCCACATTCAGGTGTGCTGGTGTCCTTCCAAAAGGAGACCAGAACTACCACACACCCTTCTCCCAAAAGCCACTGGACATGCTATATTTCCCATGCACAAGGTTTGCTTAGTTTAGAGCTGTGTTTTCAACTGCCCTTACTCTGTTTGAGGTTTCCAAATTAACTATGCAAACAGATACCAGGTAGACATTCAATTACTCAACACACCTTAAAAAAACGAATAAAACCAGGCTCAGGCATAGAACATGCTGAATTTTGATGGGCACAATTAATTAGTTTCAGATAATTAGCCACCCAGCTTTTCAGGTATACTTTTAACATGTTGTCCAGATTATGATTAATTAAGAACCGTCTGTCTTACCGAAACCTTTAATTTGCTTGCCTGTGTAGACAATTATGCTTTCGAGTGCGTACAGGAGAACACCGCCACAAAGAGATTAATTATATTTTCTCATAAAGTAGTTTACTCATAAAATGTCCACAACAGCGAGATGGATTCCCAAGCGAGGGCTCCGGCACCGTCCCAGCCCTTTGCAGCGGTGCATCTGTGGATGCAAACTCCACCCTGCAGCTGCTCCTAACATGTGGAGCAAAATTCACTTCAGACAAATAAAAGGAACTGGGAGGAAAAGAGACACATGTTTCACAGCTCTTTTCACCTCGAAGGTGAAGCCATGCATAGCCATGCCACCTACTCCAAAGGAAAAAGATGGGTTTTTTTTTCCTAAATGTGCCTCATTACTTTTAATACACCTTCACTTCCTTTATTGCATAAACCACATTTGTAATTTCCACCAGGGAAAAACAAACCGTAGCTTAACAACCTTTTTCCAGAAGTGCTGAGAAACCGATGAATACATAGTGTTAACATATTTATTGAATATGAACTCAGGAAGGGCAGGGCAAATCCACAAGTCATTCCTCTGTCCTGTTTTCAAACATGTGTTAGCACTTACTGACATGGGAAGAACTATTCCACGGAGTCTGAAGTAGTACAGGCTTAAATCACACCAGTGTCACAGCAACGGCCCCAACACGTGAGCCTTGGACAGCTGGGAGGCACATCATCATCTCCCCAAACCTCGCTTGTTTAGCAAAAGGCTTCAAGACAATAACAACTGGGCTGCAGCCTCACAGGAGAAAAAACAACCACCAAAAAAACGGATTCCTAGAACTTCTTGTTTCTTGAGGGCGCAAAAACATAATCCTCATCTGCACCCTGGGGCTGGCAGGAGCCCAGAAGAGCAGGGAAGAAGCTAAAACACAGCATGACACCATTGCCATCTCACCAAGATCCAGCTCGTTAAAGGAATAAGAAGCAATGAAGAAGGAGGGGGATAGAAACAGGATGGAGAATGCCGTCTGTGATTCAAAAACCACACAGCAGCACATCACATCCTGCTGCATCTAGCAGCCATCCCACGAATTAGGAAAGCAGCAACTGCAGAAATGCCCTTGGTCCATCCCGCTCTGCCGTTTCCCACGCAGGAGGACGAGTCCAGACTTCGCAGACTCCTCATTCCCGCTTCCAGGGACTGCCCCTGCTCACACACCCCGTTCTGGGCCAGCTATAGTGGGTTTCTCCCTGCTGCACCCATGCTGCCATCTCCTCCTTCATCCCCAGCACTTCCATCCTCCTCCTCATGACCATGACTCAATGGCCATGCTCCCCAACACACCTCCCTTGCTGCTGCTTCTTTTCCCTCCATTTGCTTGCTCTTCCCTCCACTCCCCACCCCATCTAGTTTTCACTGCACCCATTCCTCAACCTCAACTGGCCTTTCAAACACAACTACAATTTCCCAGCTGCTTTAGCCTGCTGATTGAGGTCCGTTTGGTAGCAACACACCAACTTTCCACCCTGAAACAGCAAACGTCACCCACAAAATCTGAAAGCGAGTTCTTTCAGGTTGCCTCCTCCACAGCCCTGCTCAGAGGAGCTTTCTGGGACACTGGCTAAGGTATTTCACACATATGTATTTTCCAAGCCTCCCTTCCTACAACAGCTGTTGCAGAGCTTGAGGAGGACTCGTGAGGCTGAATGGTGGGGGTGGCTATATTGTTCCTATTACCTCAGTTCCCCTCATCTCATTATATTTGCACTGAGAGCTCTTCCAGCAAGGGCCACTTCTCTTATTTGTTCATCCAGCATGCAAACAGCTGGACTCTAATACATTACAGTACATTTAACACTTATAAAATAGCTCCAGCTCTGCACTAGTGCAATATCACATTCCCAAGCCCTTCATGAGACCCCAAAACACCACCAACTCAAAGGACATCCAGAGGAGCAGCTCCCAAGACCCTCTGATGGAAGTCCATGCATAGGCTAGGTGGCTTCTTTGTGCAGGTAGAAGGAAGAGAGAGTTAATTTTAAACACACAAGCAATAGCTCATTGACTGGCTGACAGCAATTAGTAACCAGAGAGCACCCTGCACGTTTCCTGTAGCCAAGTATAAGGCGTGCTGCCCACATCTTCGCTTTGGGAAAAAAACCAAAAGGGCAAAACCAGTTTGTTTGTGAGCTTAAGAGCAGAACTACTTGGACATGAGATGCAGAAGACTGTTTGATCCCTCCAAGCCCATACCCAAAGTGGTTTTGCCCAGTACTGAAGCCTTCACTCAATTACAAAATCTAGTCTCTCTTCCCCCCCGCCACCCCAGCCTACAGGACAGGAGCCTTGCCCACTTTGAGATCTCCTCCTTCTGGGATGACTTGACATCAGGATCTTTCTGAGGCTCCCAAAACAGAGGTCTGGTCCCCCATTGTCAGAAAACCATCACCTTTCTCAACACACAACACTAAAACCAAAGTGGTTCATGCACCTCCTTAAAAATCTCCAGATGGAGAGGAACCAGTTAAAACAAAAACAAAAAACAAACTTCCAGTGTACAGACAGCAGACAATTTGTTTGATTATTGCTGCAGTGAGTGGGAAAGCAAAAACAAAACCCCACAAGTGAGATTTTCTAAAAGAAGTGTGTTAGTGGTTGCTCCCTCCTGCTTCTCATAAATCACTCTATCCTCAACAGGTCTGAAACCAAGTCTAAAGGACTGGCTCTCAGCAACTGCTTATACTGTAAAATTGGAGGGACCTTCCCACTGTTTTCTGCCCTGGTTGGTATAAGGTTTGGTATAAGGTTGAAGAGAGAAGAACAAGGCTGCGTCTTCATCTAAAGACAAGTGGCAGCAGACAGACAAAACCACTGTATTATTTGTATGTTAACGATGCAGTCATCATCAGCTCACACACTGGAGGACGGGTTGTAATGGTAGAGCTCTCTCCATTGCACAGATTTATTCAGATGCGCAGATACCACATAGCTCTGGCCCAGCAGGCATTGAAGGTCCAACCAGGTCTCTACTCTCAGCACTCCTGATGTGTCACAACACCCAGAGCTCCAGCAGACAGGACTCTCCCCACAGTCCTGGGTGCCTGGGGACTCTGGCACACAAGAAGGATGAGGCCCTGGGACTCCACTCCCGCAGGCAGCTTCCAATAAAAGAGTTAATGAGAGATGAAGGTCCCCAAAGGGCAGTTATTTCGGTAAGGCAGAGCGTCCCCATGGTCTGCCAGGTTCTAACTATAGGACCGGTGGGCTGGGCACCTGCGGGGCTCGTCTTTCACTGTTTGCCTCCGCACAGCCCAGAGCAGCGGAGACCACAGAAAGCTTTCCCTTGTCCCTCCTGCATCATTCCTGGTTATTACTATTTCTCAGCCACGCATCCCCCTGTCCCAGCACACATGCCTGCTAACTCCTACCTGGAGATAGTGACTGGAAGGCAAGGGGTATCTAAACAACAAAATCTAAATTCAGAAATGAGATTACAGGGGGAGGTTTCCTCAGTTTCAGCAGTTTGGAAAGTATTTGACCAATGTCCCCCCAGACTAGCCACTCAAACTCAGCCACAACCCAGTCATTGGAAGTTATTCATGCATCCAGGTCTCAGGGACCCTTGGCCAGCTCCAGCTGCCCTGAGTTCAGTTTCTTTCCACTCATTGTCCCAAAAGGGTTTTGTTTTACACTTCTGTATTTGTTTTATCCTAAACAATAATGGACAAGTTGGGGGAACAGATCAGAAACGCGACTCTCTAACATTTAATAGCTTCCCAGATGCTGGTTCAGGCTGTACCACATTGTAAAAATCCTTCTTTCTCTTGGGCACTGGGAACATCAAACCTCCTGCCAGCCCAGTCTGGGGACAGACCATCCCATGTTCACTTCCATCCAGAGGGTGCAGAAGAAAAGGACAAAACATGGTTTAAGTGCAACAGCAAAAGTGCTTGTTAAATGCAGGGGAAGGGGAAGAAACAGTCACTTGTTGGACTCAGCCCCACAGGGCAGCTCAGCAGCCCCTAAATCAGAAAAAACTAAGAACATCCTATCTAGGAAGCAACAGAACAGCGGAAACGCTGAGGAAGAGTTATGGGCTATGTCCTGTCCCTGCTCTAATTCCTCAGAACAGCTGAGCAATTTCCCCAAAGCACTACTTGGCTGGTACAGACCCTGGTGTGGAAAAACTTCAGCCCAAAAGGGCAAGAGAGGTGAAAGCTGGAGTTTAATAAATGGGACCAACCATTTACGCAGTCTTAATGTCACCATTAATCCTATTAATGTTATTCATTCCTTGCAGAGGGAAGGCAAGGGCACTAACTAGTGAAGATGAGACACGGCAAAAGTAGATTTTAAACACTCCACTCCCTGACTGCTGTAGATGCTTCTGTGGCATGAGATGTCATCACAGTCACGCACCTTTGTGGTTTTCCCATGGCTGTCATTATCATGGAGGGAGATGCTTACATGGCCAGAAAATCCCATTCACTAATTTCTGAATAAACGTGTAATCTGAGAACACGTATGCCAGAAAAAACAGCAAATCTTCACCTCTAAAAACATCTAGCAATGGGGTATCCAACAAGTCCCAAGGTATTTTTTATTTTATTTAAAAAGCATTTCCCTTACTGCTGAAAATATACACCTCATTGCCACACTGGGATTGGGCTAGTGGTTTAAATCACAACAGGACAGACCCCCAGGAGCACACATAGCTGTACAGTAAGCAAATGTTTAGACAGGACTCCCAAGCTCTAGTCTTCCCCCAGTGTCCGCAAACCAAACGTGCACAGGAGGATCTGACGCGGTCACATTACACATTAGGAGCCCAAATGACTTCTGGCCAGCCCTTTGGGGACAGATAATCAGCAGCTTGTTCCATGCTCCCGATTAAGAGGAGATAATCCATTTCTGTATGGCTTTGGTGTCGGATCAGAGCAATTCTGGCAACAGTTCCAACAGCACACAGCGCTCCAGCAACAGCTGATGCGAAAGCCACGGGGCACCCCAGCCTCCATCCAAGGGATGTGCCACCACTTCGACTGTCCTTTCGCAGCGGCAACTGCTGCAAAGGTCAAGCACATAACAGAGACAGCACTGGTCTGCCTCTCCTCCGGGACCTGAATGTCAAGGCTGAGAGATTAGCAGCCAGAGAACACGCAACTACAATTCTGAAAGAGCTGGAGGACACGGTTTGCTCCTTGAGCTGTTCGCACCACAGGGATGTGCCGCCCTGCAGGAGGAGCGTTCCTTTGCCTTGCTGGGAGACAAGCTAAGTGAAGTGAATTCAGTTTCTGCAATAACTCTACTCAGTCCTTCCACAGCTGTAGCACAGAGCATTTCTCCTTAAACAGAGGACGGTGCGCAGCTCATTTTGTGTCTGCTTTATTTTCATCTGAACAGATTTAGCTACGAGCAATGAGGAAGCTCTACAGAGCTGCAAACGCTAAGATCAGAGCATGGACCCACGCAAAGGAAGAGCTCGGGAAGGGATCACATGCTTTTCAAACCTGGGTCTTGATCATCTCCCTCTCCTCATGACTGGGCACATTACACCAAAAAAAATGGGAACAATTACACTGGACAAGGAAAACTCAAAGCTGCAAGGTAGAACAGACCACAGCCGACCCAATGACCAAGCACCAGGACTGAAGGAAGGAAATAACCGCACCACAAATCAGCCTGTCACTCAGTAGGAGGCTCTTAGAAACAAATCAACAAAACTATCGGGCATGGCACTCCAAACTGTTTGCAGGGGGGTCTGAAAACCTCAGAGAGGAGACTCCCCAGCCTGCCCCAGCCACAGCAAGAGTGCTGCTGGACAGGGGTGCCACCAGGTGACGGGGCTGGAAGGAAAGAGGCATCACGGTTAAAAGTCTTCCAAGAGGTAAATGATGCAGGACGGTAATGAGTTAATCTCTGCTTCCACCCCAGGTAAGATTAAAAATAAAAAGAAAATAAAAAACCCTACATCAGCTTTGTCTGCAGCAAGTGAAGATTGAGATCTGATATTTGCAAATGTTCAAAGACGTGGCCATTAGGCTTTGCTGAGAAGGTTGCTAATTCTCCTTCATTAGTTTCGTACAGGGCAGAGAAACACCCCTCAGGGATAGGCTGGGCACAGCGAACCCAGCTTCCAGCACCAGGATCACCCCATCCCCATCCAGATTTGCCTGTCCAGGACTCCCAGGGCTAGGATCAGGATGAGACCAGCACAGGGCACACTGCGAGGGGCTGATGGGAAAACCACAGAGCACAAACAAAACAGCTCCTACAGAGCTCCCTGTAAAAGCTCACCCATTCTGAAGCTTTGTGCTTTGACAGGTATCCAGCTCAGCTTAGCTTAATAGCCCCCGCCATCGAGCAGCCCTGCAGCCATCTCTCATCCCACGAACGGGCAGACACACCTTGCAATACGTCTGCACCACGTCAGGGAACACAGCGAACTGTGCATCCTCTTTGTTTTCAATGCAGCATTTCAAAAAACTTCGTCGTTCATCTAAGGTGAAGTTCCTCTGGTCTCTTTGAAAGAGCTTATCTATGGGCTGGATTTCATTAAGTCTCTTGTTCTGCATTTAATAAGCTTGCAAGTCTAGACACTTTGGTTCTCTCTCTATTACCCCTTAGTGTACCAGCAGGTAGAGACAACAGAGGTTAAGAGGGAAATATTTAGCTAGTTGATTTAGATGCTATCAAGATGATTACGTAATTCCATTTTGACTCACTGCAATTTCATACCCAGGGACTTTTTTGCTCACCTGAGTGCCAATACCTCTTGAAAGAAAGGGGCTACTACCTGCTGCAGTAAAGTAGAGGAAGTTCCTGGGAGGTTCAAGGCACAGACTTCAGGATATCAGTAGAAAATCCACGTTGAATCAGTGACCAAACACAGGAGAAAAAGGCCTAGAGGAGCTGTGCAGTGGAATTGCTCTCTACTACCAGGTGGTGATGATGATGATGTACAAGCAGAACAAAAGCCTCAACAACCCAGTCCACTTTACTCTCCAGTTACTTCCATGTGCACATGCGTATCACCTCGCTTCCCCAGCCAATGGGGCAACCCAGGCAGGAGCCTGATGCCCAAGCCCAGGGGCTGCAGTGACCGGGAGCACAGAGTGCCTGCAGATCCCGTGGGATCTGCCACAGCCAGGAGCTCGGCAGCACAACCAAGAGACGCTGCTCAGACCTCAGACCGGTGCTGTGCCCCATGCCGTGGCATCGGCTGCAGCTGTTTGCAAGACGGATGTACCAAGGCCTTCTCAAAGGAGCGGTGGGCAACGCTGGAAGGGTGTGTGTCAGATACCTCTGGGAATTCCTTCCTGCAGCTCCCATGAGCCTGGTGTGCCCTGTGGAGATGCAGGCTGACAAGGCACCACTGCAGATCCAAGGGCAATGCCAAGACCAGTCATCTGCTTGTCAGTCAGCAGTTAGAGTCTCTCGAGCGATGGCAACTCAGCAGAGACTTTGTTCATTTTGCTCCTGAACTTGCATCACACTTGAACCCTCGGCCTCGAAACAGAACCAGCTCCCTATTTATCTGTCGCTCTAGTTAGTCCTAAAGGCTAAGTGAGATGGATACAAATCCTGTCTGTTCATCACACACTGGGAAAGATCAGGACTTTTGTTGATCAGGCCTACAAGATGTCCATGTTACAATTACATGCACTGCAAGGAAGTACCAACAAAACTAACTGTAATCTTACATTAAGAGCAAAATGGTTATTTGACAAGATTAATCAGAAAGATAGATCTCTCTCTTTGGGAAAAAAGCAGTCATAATCAGCAAATATTTCTCTTTCACTGGATTGCAAGACAAGCCAGGAGTCATGAACTTCCCCAGTAAAGGGGGAGGCAGAGTAGAACAACTTCATAGAGAACAACAGGATGGGGATTTTTTACATTTTATCCCAAGAAGAGAAAGTTCAAGGTCTCTGCACTTACCGTCAAACTTCTTGTATCGGGAACTAAACATGGTTTGTAAGTGATTGCTAAGCTCTACAACAGCATTTCTGAAGTCGTGTTTACTTTGCTGACTGTACTTCTCCTCCATCTCTTGAGAGCAGCAAGTGTAGCCTTGCGAGCAGACTTTCAAGTGGTCACCTGAAAAGCAGAGAAGAAAACATCCCAAGTTAAAAGGATTCTCTATGCAAGGACAAAGACGCTGGCTTGCAAGGCAGGGGGGTGCGAGGACCTGCAGCATCACCTCCTCCCAAGGAGACCCTCCCTCGCTGCAAATGCAGGACCAGCATCTGGCCTAAGAAAACCTGATTCTATAGAGGAACTTTAGAGCAACACATGTGAATACCCTGCCTTACCTTTCTGCAAGAACATTAAAAAGTGTCTTATTTATTCCCTTAATAAATGGAATAAACAGATACTCATCTTGCACAGTGTAATTTGAAGAACCAGCAGATTGACCTGTATACACTATGTTATCTTCCACAAAGATTTTGCTGAGAATTTTAATTACTTCTAATTCATTCAGTTAATACACAACACAGTATCAATGGAATGGTTCTTTTGGTACAGATAAATCCTTTTTTCTACACCACCTCACCTCCAGCTATCGCAGGAGAAATAATCTCTCTCAGAAGTACATTACCTGCGATATTAAAATCAACTTGTTCTACGCAAGAGCTCATGAAAAAGCTTTGTATTTACCAACTCCTAGTTTTACAGCTTTCTGATATCATCCTGGGAAAAATTCAGTGTTTGTTTTTGGAGAATTCAAACAGATTCTTCTTCCTTCACCCTGAAAGAAAACTCTCTCCTAAAAGTCACCTGGCTCAATTTAGCTCGGTCAGAGCAAGCAAAGTGCTTCAGTATCTACCATAGCTCCATTTCAAAATTTCACATACAATCTGGACACAGGGCCTGACCCCATATAATCTGCTTTGAGAGCATCTCATTGCAATGTAGGATGAAGCTGACCTTGTCTAGCACCACCAGTAAAATGCTGCTGGTGAGTTTCATGCCCAAGACAAATTCTTTTCATAGGAACCCTCAGCCCCAGGTTCTACAACAGGTCCCACAACACAGCACCATCACAGGCAGCTTTGTTGATGTTAAAGTGGTTCAAACTTGAGCAAATTGTGCAAATATTTGTCAATGCTCAAGATATGATCAAAACAAGCAGTTAATGATGAGAAAATCATCCTTCCAAGTCAGATGGTATTTCAAAAGACAGAGTCTACATGTAAGCTGCTGCCTTTTCTCCTATTTCACACCCCCTTGCCAAACCTTATCCTTCATCCCAAGGAAGCGGATGGAGCAGCAAAGGCTCTTCCCTACCTGCTCACACCCTGGAAGCAACCAACAACCTCCAACCAGAGGTTCAGAGACTCAGCAACTCACGTCAAGAGCTACAAAGGTCTTCTCAGCCCCCCTCTTCACAACGGGCCGGGAACCACGCACTTACTGAAGAGCCATCCTACCCGCTGGAGCATCAAATGCGGTCTAGAGAAAAAGCAGGTTTTGCATGGTGCAAAACACAGCCTGCCTGTGACTAATACAAGCGGTTGCTGCTCTGCCCGCCTTGTGTAAGATCTCGTAACAACGTCATTTGCCCAGCTATTGAACCTTTGCATCACTTTCTTGCCCAGAAATGTTAGTATCTCTCCTATCAGACACTTTAAAACCATTTTTAAAAAGATATAAATATTTATCTATATATAATAATAAATAATTCCCAAGAACCTCCTCTCCTAAATCTACTTTCATTTTGCACTACAGGGTTTGTTTGTTTTCCCTGGCATGAGAGAGAGACCTTGACCGACAGATAATGCTGCCACAGCTAATTTATTGCACAAGACCATCCGCTGCTTTAGAGTTACAGAAAGCTCAAAGTCTGTTATGAGAAGCAGCACAGCTTAGGCACAGCCTTCAGAAAACACAGCAAAATCTTGCTGTCTCCTTACAGACACAGTTTTCTTCCACGCAGCCTGTTTCTTTGCATCTCAGAGAAGCAGCATTAGTGGTGCAAGCACCGAGGGATGCAGCTCCATTTAGCTTGATAAGTTATTTAAAAGACAGAAATAGGCACGTCCAGGATTTTTGGATCCTGCCCACCCCAGAGCACACCTGAGGACTCCTCTACGAGGAGAAAGTGTCTGAAAAAATTAAAGTGTCCAAGTGCTACTGCTCTATTTCACTTTGAATCTCTTTGCTCTGCTTCCAATACAGGACTAAGGCTCTTTGACACAACATGAAACAAACAGTGGTGAAATGATAATCACAGCTAGAGCGACAGTTCTGTGGCATCAAAACAATTTCTAAAGTCTTGAAACAGTTGTGTTTTTTTCAAAATTTCTTATGGAAAAGGAGTATGTTAGAAATATTTTACCTCAGACACACTTCATGATTTCAGTACCATTTTCCATGCCTGTGTTTGGTGGTTACAACACACGTACTCACCATTCTTTTGTGTTGGAGGGGTAAAGCCCTACCTTACTTGGCAAATTCAAACCTACTGATAGTGGGATTTCTTTTCCTAGTTATACTTTGAAGATGCTCCTGAAATTGTCCAGAGATGCACTTGGAACCCTAAAATGGTGCTTTTAACAACTACTACAATTTATTTATGATAAAAAAATAAAAGTCCAATGTATTTCACGAAAGCAAGTAATATTTTTGTATCTATTTATACTTTTAAGCTAAAGTTACCACTCCCCTAACATTACATAGTAAAATAATTTTTCTTTGATTCCCCTCATCCCAGATTTGCACAGTGCCTCCTTGGAATGCACATGGAAAGCCAAGCAAGGAGAACACTACTGATAGTAAATCAAGCTTGAAAAGGACCCAGTTGGTTGATCATTAAGAAATTACGCTCCAAAATGCAACTCAGACATTCAAAAATGAACGACCAAGCAATCTAATTATGGAAGATATTTCTCAGTCATGTCAGCACTATGTGGTCTTGGCTTGTGATCAAGAATTAGCTCTGTCTGGGGCTGAGGACCTCTGGCTACTCAGTCCAATCGTAGAAGGATGCACTGTATTACCCAGCATTAAAACAAAACCAAACAAACTAACCACCAAACAAACAAAAACAACCACCAAATAAAAAGGTTTAGGGCTGTGAGCTGCCTTTCTTGCAGTTTTCTTACACCACAGTAGGAGATACCAATAGAAAGTCACTGGAAGACACTGGGGGCCCCTGTTTCCCCATGAGGAAAGTTGTCCTTAACATCTCCACATCGCTGAGAGTATATCCTCACTTGAGCAAAGCAACAGGCACTGACACAGTTACCAAGAAATCTCATGTTTAGCCTCCATTTTCAGTCAGCTGGCAGAGCCGATCCGTTCGGTATCCATCCACGGGACTCATCCCACACCTGAATTCGCAGGGAGAACAACGCAACATCCCAGCATCCCACTGCCTGCTTGGGCGGTGGATCCATCACAGGGCTCTTCAGCAAGCAGCTGCCGTGTTGGAAACTGCTTACACCTCCACAGACAGAGCCTGAAGCACAGCGTTATCAGACAACAGCTTCAAAACACAACAATGGTACAAACATGGCATGCAGAGGGATGAAGATGGAAAGCAGGCACTGCCAGCTGCCCATGTGAGCACGGACCAGTTACACACACAGAAAACACCAACCTAGAGAGAAGAGCAAAGACAACACTCTTCATCTTTCCAGCTGGCAGTGAACTCCTCTAAGGAAAACGAGTGAAAAGTGTAAGTATTTAGGCACACTTAAACATAGATCTAATGTTTATGTATGTTATGCAAAGAACACTCATGGTGTGCACTCGCTGTAGAGGACCCATTCGGCAATAATTATTTCACAAGCTAAAACTCATCAAACAATGCCCATACAAGGCAACTCTTCATCTACTGTTGAGTGTCAAAGACTCAGCAGCTTTTGTAATTTATCACCATGGGAGGACAGCAAAAAAATAAAACTCTGCCACAGCTTCCTTTCAAGTCAGGTTTTTTATTGAATTGTTTGGCAGAGCATGCAATCATCACGTTGGGAGCTGCATGGCAAAAAGAGCTTAAGTAGCAAAGAAAGACTCCAAATATCTACCACATATGCACACCATTGCTGCAGCTAGTCCTGGATTTGCAATAGATCTTTCCCATGGACCGTTGCAGCAAGACTTTATTTTATATTACATACGGATGTAGAGAGAGAAATAAGGGACAAAATTACAAAAGAAGCTTGCTCTTTGGCTAGTTAGCAGCACACCTCTGGGGAACGGAGGTGGTGGTTTAAAGATAGAAATGCAATGGTACACGATGTTACCATCTGTACATCCAAGGAAATGTGCTCAGAAAGGTAATCTTGCAAACTTATGATTTAAACCATTACAGAAACACCACATTTAGCAGACTCCAGGCACACAGAGTTTCTTCCAAATCAAGTAACTGTTTTGCAATGTGTTGGAAAACAAGTTTTCATCAAAGGAGTAAGTGTGCAGCACAAACTAGGGGGCTCCAAGATCTTGACAAGCAGTTCCCTTCACCAAACAATTTTCCAAGACCTTCTCAAAGTGTTGTTTCTGGATGTCTAACATGCCTTCCCAGCCTGCTTCTCCTCACCTGGACCAAGTTCATACTTGGAGCTGCAGAATTAGCTGAACTTTCAGGAGTGGTTTGCTAGGAGGCGAGGGGGGCGGGTGGTAATTCCTTTAAGACACTCCCGCACACAGTCCAGCCCTTCATTGCAGCTTGGTGAACCAGCCAAAAGCAGTTTATGGTCTGAGATGTTACTGTTGGACTTTGCTCCCACGTGAGAAAACAGGCTGGGGTAAGCTGGGCTGGAGAAGAACGGGAGGGTGAGCGGGGGCACCATTTCGGCCTCGCGCTCTGCTCTGCCTCTTCCCCCCAGCACACATCGGCTTGTGTCATCTTTAAAGAGCTTTATGACTTCCTCTGAACCAACTACCAAAAGAATCCTGGACTGTAATGCTGGGCTCTAATCCGATTTCACACTAGACTTGCCTTCTAATTATCACAGAATATAAGGCTCCCACCCATCATATATAATTGACATGCTACCGAGGCTTTACAAAACCCCCAACAAAGATGACAAGAAACACTAGCATCACTCTTGAGCGCAGCTCCGCTGCTCCGGCCCCACGTTAATAAGGGGTGAGAAGAAGAAAGAAAAGCACGAGCTTGTGATCGACTCCGGCGGAGTCATTGAGACAGACAAGGCTGGCGAACCATCCACCCAACCCGACCAACTTTAATTGTACCCAAAAATACCCAAACCTGCTGTTTTCCTGGCTACAAAAAGAGCTGGGGATGCTCAGCACCCGCAGGAGTGGCCCATGAGCTCTCACCCATCTGCAACGGTGTTGCCATAACTCCTATGGGCTCTTGTCACAACCCACAGCCACAACAGTCCCTGTACCCCAAGGCAGGGCTGGGTCACTCTAATCACTGCTCGTACTGCTTATAGATATTTGCTAATGAAGAGCACTACTGAAATGCTGATAGCATCTTGGCATATAAATATTTCCAGGTGAAATGACACTAAGCTGCAAACACCAAAGCGAGGGAAAAAAAGTGACCTTACTGCCTCTCCCCAGGCTGTCCTACACACACGCTGCTAAAACACGTGTTTTTTGCTGGGCATAAGTGGCAAACTTGAATTTTCAGTTGATGGCTCTTACCAGAGAGCTGCTTTTTCACCAAGCGGTCAGTCCTCTCTGCTTGCTTTAAAGGGGTGCTGCTGTGGGACTTGTGTTTATCTTACTGGGGAGATGGTGACGTGCCAGGAAGGAAGACGTGCAAAACAGCCTTGAAGTCCTGCTAATGGAGGTGATGCCACCACCAAGGGCAACAGAGAAGTTTCTAAGCTCGCATCCTGCAAACAATCCAGCACTGCTGGTACCCTTTGGTCAGGCAGCTCAAACCGAGCTGGGACATTCGGAGCTGCACCTCCTTCGATGATCCCAGCCCAAACCACTATTTCAACTGCACGCTTCCAGCAGAAGTGCTTTGTGCAGCCTCCTCCCTACATCTACCACCACCAGACACAAGATTACACACCCCACTTCCAATATGAATCGTTTCCCATCCTGAAGGCCACCATCATGCAACCAGACCCAGCTTTCCTTTCTTCTCTCCTCAAACACTTGCAATTCCCATTGGGATCTCAAACCCAAAAAGCACCAGAAGAGAAAGCGAGCACCTCATGTACCCAAACCCAGGTCCTCATTGTGGAGACTGGCAACCAGCATCGTCCTCCAGCCACAGAAGCCCTGGTCCTGGATTCAACCATAACGGACACACGTCCCCACCTGCACCCCTTTTTTCCAGCCCCCTGGGTGCTTTTAGCCCAGAAGACAACCTCACTCGCAGTCAGCTCCCAAAGCTGACTGGTAGGATTATGGAAGTACCGCAATTTGGCAGCGTGTGCCAGCATGCAGCATATTTAACACCCCATTCAATTAGCAACCGTTTTATATAAATGGTTTATTTGCCTTATTAACGTTGAAGCCACTTGTTTCCCCTGTGCTTCCACTTAGGTTATTAATCAATGTGCGTTTCAGTTTTTTGCCGATCACTCTAACGGTACAGAAAATTCCCCAGACTCTCAGAGAAAGCTTATAATACTGATTATTTTTTTTCTTTTTGCAAACTTGTCAAGCAGTCAAAATACACTCTTTGATACATACACCAAAGCCCTTTCACCTATGCTTAACAACAGTGAACTATTTTCAGTCGAGCTTTACTGCATCTGTTAACTCAGCTGCTAATCCATCTTGCAGGCGCGGGGAACGCCAGCGCACACAATACCTCAGTGACATACCTCCCTTCAACACAACAAATAATCCTAATTATTTCCATAGCGCGTACCTACAGTTACTTAAAATACCATACACAACCAAGGTCTGTCTGGCTTCTACTTTTCCATTTTGCTTTGTTGACAGCTCCAGGTTCCCAAATTTAGTGCCAAGAGGGTCAGGGACCGAAGGGAACAAGAGAGATTTATATCCATGTGTGTACATTAAGCCAAACGCACATTAGGAACCTTAATTTTCTACTGGAAAGAGCAACTTAGGACACAAAAAGAGCTCTTGCCTTCCACCCGTCCAAGTCCAAATTACTACAACAAAGCTCCTCTTTGGGCTGATGACAGAGCCACGTCCCTGAAGGACCAAGTCTGGGCAAACGGTCCATTGAGGCCAACCAGAGTGATTTTGGGACATCCCTCCAGAGCAGGGGCAGATCAGGAGAGCCCTTCCCACACTCTTAACACAGCTTTTGAGCCCCAAAGAGAAGACAAAGACCTCCTTTCCCCTCTCCAGGGCACCCTGGAGAAGCATCAAGGTCAACCAAGGTCCCCTCCTGCCCAGTTCTCATGTTGAGCTTGGGCAATGGAGAGGTTCAGGTGGACACCCCCAAGAACCTCAAAACTCTCTACAGCACATCTGAGCCCAGGACTGTGCGCTTTGCAGGTGACATCCAAGCGAGAAGTAGGCAGGATCTCACCTTCAGCAGGGTTTTAAGAGTCCGTTTAAAGTTAAAAACCTACTCACTTGAGGGAAAAAAAAATACCATCGCTGTTTCATTTCCACAGTGCAACCAACAATTTCCTTCCCAACAGGGTGGCCCAAATACTGTGAGTTTTTACACCCTGGAAAAATGCGCCATGATAGAGCACGCTTTCATTCCAACAAACAGGATATTGAGTCAATTAGTGGCACACCAAACACAAACCAGACAGATGAAGATAATGCATTTCTACAAACATCAAAAGAGAAAGAAACCACACAAAGACCTGAATATACAAATAACGCAAGGAAAAAAAAATACTACATAATTAAACTTATTATTTAAGCAAGCCTGGAGAGTAAAATAGCTCTGGCTAACAAGAGGATTCTCCCTGGCTCTAGCTAAGATAGCAACCTTCAATGAAAACCAAGTGTTGTTTCTTAATTAAAAAACAAACCCAAAAAACCCTACTTGACATTGCTGAGTGAGAACTTGGGAAATGCAAATTCTCCTTATTACCACTGAATTCTTTAGGCGTGAAACAGTTTTCATAACATGTCTCTGCCTACCTGCCTTAAGTGGGAGGTGTTACACAACGGACAAGTTGTGCTGAAAATCATCTTTGTTCTTTTCCACTTCCTTGGTGAGGAAGACGGACAGACAAGGTGTGTAAGAGACCCATTGCTGGGACAGCTGAGACAGGTAGTGCCCATGTCCCTCCATTGGCCACCAAAAAGCAGCTGGAAAGCCTAACACTTGAAGACAGTAATTCTGGGTATATGTAAACATTTAAGTCAATTAAAAAACAAACAAAAATCCTCCTGCACATAGCCGGTGATCAGGCTTCACAATTCAACAGAATCCGGTAGATTTTACAAGAATAACCCAATAAAAAACCCAAGTACAAAAAATAAAAAGAGAGAATCCATTGGAAACAGCAGATACACAGAATTACTGAAGTATCGGACACAAGGAACAGTAAATAGAAGAGATCTGGCTTGGAGACACTTTCTTTGTGAGACTTCTCATTTATTCCCTCGAATTCCCCATTAAGAGGGCAAAACAAATCCAAAAACCCTGCCTGTTTGTTGTTAGTTTGTATGTTTGTTTTCAAGGCGTTTTTTCTTTCTTTCTTTCTTTCTTTTTTTCCTTCCCCATAAAGTTTGGGGCTATTTGCCAAAAAAGCAGCTCTAACCAATACGGATTCTGCCACAAACACAGCCGTTCGACCTGTAATATTTCTCCTTCTTAACAAGATTTTCCTTTTCCACTTCCAGTCCGCATCCCCATGCGCTGCCCAGACCCCGCACCGGGCACCCCCCGGGATGCTCACGGGCTCGGGAAGGCACCACACACAGGCAGGCAAACACTTCTCCAGTATTCCCCCCAACCCCCATTTTTCCTTTTCGAACTCGGCCAATTCCAGCGTCAATGCACAAAAACACGTTTCAGAGCCGCACAGTAGTTTCTTGTGAGATGCACCCAGGCTCACCTACTCGTGCCAGCGGATCGGTCATCTGCTGGCAAGTCCCAGATTTGGCAGTAGATGAACCTCGAAAGCTTCAGCAATGTTTTGAGGTCTTGCAGCCCCAGTGATTCTGCGTATCGTGGTTTATTTGGTTTATTTGGCTTCATGGAGTCACTCTGTCTGATAAAGGTCTCCCCAGCCGAGAGCTGCACAACCATGGAAAGCTGCAATAATCCCAAATGGTGGCACCAGCACATTTCAAGGCAAGGACCGCAGTGGTCCTGATGTGTTGGTACCATGTCCATGCTGTCAACTCTCCAAACATGTCACCTTTCCAATGTCTCCAGCTACACAGGGGCTTCACAGAAGTGAAGTCTTCCTGTTTGCAAAAACAATAACAAGCATGCACCATCACACAAAGCTACCATTGCCACCTGTTAAAAAGGCACCAACAGGAATAAAAGTACTAAAGGCACCTGAACTGGCAGCTATGAGCCCAACAAAAATTTTAAAAAGGCCCAAAACCTAAAGATGTTTTCAATTCCTTAAATAAGAAACAAAGCTCGTGAAATTTAGCCACAATTTCCTGTTTTCGACTTAAAATAAAAATTTTAAAAAAAACACCCTGGGCTTCCTACAAACAGTATTCTACAAATTGGAACACAAGACATGTTAATTAACTTCCAGAGAGATTAATTCCCTATTGTGGGATCCAAAATAGGCACTGAGGAACCTGCTGCACTTCCGAGACCAACTTCACACTGAAGGGAAGGAAAGGGGGAAAAATCAACCAAACCAAAACACCAAGCTGCAAACAATTTCATTGAAAGGCAGTGTACAAACACACCAATATCTGGAAATTGGCAGAGGGATGTTTTTCATCCATAAGGACACGCTCCTTCACCCTGCCTTGGGTGGCTTGGGCAGGGAGGACAGCAAGCAGCATGCAGGGGCTCAGCAGAGAGCCAGGACCAGCCAGGGCCACTCAGAAGTCCTAGGTGACATGGACAGAAGGTTTACTTTTGCGCTCCCCTTGCTTTGACAGAAAAACCCATGCAACTCCAAGCAGCTGCCAAGGGCAGGGTTTACTTCCCACCCTGCAAAGGCAGCTCAGACTTTGGACCAGAGTACCGACTCCTCTCCTTCCTCCTGCTGCCCTGTGTGCCACCAGCCACCCACACCACAGCACCCAGTGCCACCTGTCCCCAGGGTCCTCCTTCGGGGTGGGAGTAAAACTGAGCTACAGTTTCTGCACCGAGGAGAAATACTCCATTTTCTCAATTTGCAAGAATATTGCTTGTTGGGTTTTTTTTTTTTTTTTAGGGCAGGAATTATGACTGCTGGTAATTGAAACTATAAACAAGAAAAGATGGAAAGCTTTAAGAGTTCAGGTATAGCGAAGTCCAGTTATAAGCTAAGAGTTGAGTCATGCCAGGAAGTCAGACACTCTCTCCTGCCTCTGCATAACCCATGCCCGAGTCCCACCTGCCCTTGCCAGGGTGCTGCCAGCCCAGAGGGTCCTGCTGGTACCCAGGGCACCAAAGGGCATTGTCCCCCCATCCTCTGTTTGGGCCACACGCAAACTTCACTTCCTTGCAGGCAGAGACAAATCTTCCCCAAAACACAGAAACACAATGTCATTATTGTTTTTAGTCTGGCCACCCAGCACCCTCAGGTCCCACTTAGCGTATGGGCAGCTCCAGCCAGTGTTTCACATCACTCTGGCTCACTGAGGACCAACTCCAAGTGCCTTCACTCCCCAAGACCCCTGTTATTCAAGCCAAGGGATAAACACCATGGCCCTTCTGCAAGACCTAAGAAACCAGCCTGACCTGCAAGGAGAGGCAAGGTCCCCAAAGTACACACTATTTCTCAAGCTCACTGGTACACAAAGTCCTCCAACAAAAGGCCTCCTACCAGCCGTAGCTCAGCCCCAGGACGAGCATTCAGCAGGTCAGGGACGTCAGCTCCCTGTACAAAGCAACAGTTGTGCAACACCAGCAAAAACAGAGCCCAGGCATGGTGAAAATCACTCACTTGTAGGAAGTTTCCCACCACCTAGAGAAATATTTGCTCCAACAGCCTTGAAGTCTTTATGGAAGGACTTCTTTTTTTTCTTTTTCCCTCTTTGCAATTCACTATTCTCCATTTCTCCATACAGCAACCAAGCCAACTAAACCCCCCCAAGTCCCCCAACGAATAGACCCCCAACTACAAGACCTTCCCCTTGAAGAACGGGGTTGCTCCCCACATGGCCACATCCTGCTGCCCCTCGAAGGAATGGGGCAGACAATTAGCCTTAATCCTCGTTAGTTCTGCACGTTTCCTTTAAATCCTGTTACCGCATTCCTCCGTGCACTGGAGCGCGGCTCAGCCAGCCTCCGCCGCGGCGGTGACGGTGACCCCGCGGTGCCTCCCGGCTCCTGACCTGCCAGAGCCACACGGTCCCAAGGGCTACAACGCTCCCGGACTCATCTATCTTCACTGATTAGCTCTTAATCAGGAAGGAAGATGTGAATGAAGGGTGCAGATGAAAAGAGAAAGGGGGGAGGGGTTAAATAGGGAAAAAAAATTCCTTCAAGCAAAGGTTCCTCTTTGCTGCTTTAGGAGACAACTACAAAAACTCCATCCAAAAGCAGCGTTTGAAGTCTAGTTACTTTCATATTTATAACATTTGAGTCACTCCAGAAAACCTCCGCCAAAGCAGACCGAGTTGGACTACTACATTCATTTATTTTGGAAGTTTATCCAAGCCTTTGGTTAAAGATAAACAACGTGCCTGGATGTGAGAGAACATCAGAGCCGAGCTGCGGGAGCAGCAGGGAGCTTCCACCCCCTTTGATAGCACCAAGGCACGAGATGGTATCAGCACGACCCAAAATGTACTCACTCCTTCCTGGAGAGGCACAGCAAAAGCACTGGGAAGCCATTGCTTGTCCTTGGGAGGCATTCTTGCCGTACTAATGCTATGCAAAGGATTCAGCTTAGAAACCTCAGGCACAATCAAGGCATTTAGACCCGACTCATTAACGGCCAACAGCTAATAGAATGGAGCTATAATTCCTCTGTCTGGGGGCTCAGAGGTGTTTCAACCAAATCTGTAAAAAAATGTATATATATATTACAGCTGCTCCACTGATTTGTTACTGAAGGCAGGAAGTACCTTTCAGGCCAAAACACCCTAAAAGCTCAAAGTAAAAGCAGACTTTATCAGGTCACTACTGCTTCCCAAAGCCAATAAGTGCATCAGTATTCCTAAACCTATTTCCAACAGGGACACGGGGAAAAAAAACCCACAATGGTCATTAACTTGTCATAATGCTCACTGTTCTTTAACATGCCCAAGGAAAACCCTCCACAAAACTTTTACAGAGCGTAATTCTCTCAAGAACAGCACCTGCGTGTCAAGATTACAAATTAGTCTTCGCAGCCTGACATCTCCCTTTCAATTTAAAGTTGAAGGCAACAACAACACACCAAAAAAACAGGCTCCGTCTTGTGAAAAGCCCATCTGAAAACACACGGTTAACACATTGCCAAATTTGAGAGATGCCCCAAAAGAGCAACAACGCGAACTTTTGGGACTTCAAATAAACAAATTTGAACTAATCAGTCTGGAAGGTCTGTTTTCTATTTGTGGCTTCGGGTTTGCTGTTTTATGTTTCTTTTTTTGTCTTTGCTGTTTGTTTGCTTTCAATTACCCAGGCCCCTCCTTATCCCAACCTCTAAACCCCCGTGTGCCAGCCGGCAGGCAGCAACACACCATTGTCATGCAACTGCAAATGGGAGCTGGAAGATGCTCCTTCTTCAAAAACCCACCGGTTTTGCACTCAAATGAGCTTTTTTTGGTGTGTCCATCCCACAGCAAGGGTACGGCATTGGCAGTTTGGCGTCCTCTCCTCTGGAGTGGGGACTATTTGCTGTTTCACAGGTCATCGGGAGGTAGCAAGCAAAGCTTACCAGATGTGGCTTTTATCACCTCAAGTGGAACTACTACTTTTCTTTATGGGAACCCTGGTTTTTAAGGTTTTATCAGATCACTGCCATCACAAAAGCTTCACTTACATGCTCAAAAGCTCCTATAAAACCTCTAGTTCAAGGTTTATTTGGTCTAGGTGGTTTTCAACTTGGAGGAATGACTTGCAGACACAAGTAATTTGTCCCATAAGCTCCAGCTGACCAGGCGTTCATTGCGCTTGAACCGCGTCTCCCTTCTGAGCAAAATTCCATCAACTCACTGACCAAAAGATGTTCTTTTAAGAATATTTTTAAAAGAGAGGAAAAAAAAAAAGACCTTGCAGCAAAAAGGAAGTTTCAATTACTTTGTGAAATCAAGCAGAAAAATTAAGATCCAAGCAAACTTTATTAGCTCTGACAAGCAAATGCTGATGCTTTTGTTTCCGATGTGTGCAAAACTTTTACTAAGAAGGGGGAGGTGTGTGTGTGTGTTTTGGGGTTTGCTCCCCCCTCCCCCCTCCTTTTTAAGCCACAGAAATATGCATTTTTTCAAACGACGTGCTTTGCTACAACTGGGTTTTGTAAAGATATCCAAAAGAAGGAACAGGCACAGCGCTATCACAAAGCAGCTGATTCTTCTCTAAGCATCCACCAACATTTCCATGTGTCAATAGTACTTCACAACCACATTCATCTATGTAAAAGCCCACATTAATAAGCCCTTTCCCTGCCTGCAGAGCTTGCCAAGCACAGTAACAGCCCAGATAACTCAAGAATTTAGAGCAGGTTAAGAGACTCCAAAAACTGATACACAAAAGGCCAGATTTTCAAACGCATTTCACATCCACGCTTTTTTTTCCCCCCAAAGCAGTTTGGCTCTTATGAAGTATTTCATATTCGGTTTGTGGTCTACGGTCTGGGGACAACTGTAAGGGTCCATGGAAACACACACAGAGGCAGTGGTCTAACGCAGGCACTGCAGGGGGCTGTTGGCCCCCCTAGACGTTAATTTTTTGAAGGCTCACAAACTAAGAGAGTTCAGAAGAGCTCCACTGTCCACTGCCCTGCTCAGCCCTACACAGCTCCTGCTGAATAAACCATCTCCTTCGCCAGAAACCCCCACCAGCTACCAGCTCCCCAAGGGCTGGGGGGCTGCAAGTTGATGGAACAGGTATTTTTCCCTGCTACTCAAGAACCAAAAAGCCTAATTTGCTTAGAAAATAAAATTCAGTCCAAGAGAAAGTCCTGGGCAGACATAAATGAGACTTCAGTTATAAGCGGAAAGTTTTCCAGAAGACATTTTCACAGAAACACAGAGACCATTCTGGCACCAAAGGGAAGGCAAAGCACCCGCACTGCTCCATGCTTACAGCTCCACGGTTGTTCCCCCCAGTTTCGCTCAATGCAAAACCCTCTCCACAGCCTCTCCCAGTTTTGGGCCAAATATTTCAGCCAGGAATTCCCACTGCAGAACAGTTTTTCCAGAACAGGAGTCTGGAGGAGCCACTACCATCAACCCAGAGAGGCTTTTCCAGAGCATCACAGCCACAATTCAACACTGAGTTTATCTGCAGGAACCTGCACTTCATCTCACTACACACATGCACGCTGCAAACACCCAGTAAAGCAGCAGGTTTGTGGCACATGGCAATTTCCAGCCTTGCCCACAAAAGCATGCGAAGGCTTTTCTTGCTTCATCAGTGACCCCAGCACTCCTGCCAGCCCCTCAGTCCAGCCTTCCTGGGAGGGAACCACGGGTGATGCTGCTTTGCTTCACCTCTTCCCCCTGCTCACCACTGTAGAAACAATTTCCCAATTTCAGCTGGAGCAGAAAGAGGCACCAATTAAATGGGGTTCAGAAATAATTAGCTCGCATCAATCTGATGCAAACCAGGGTTGGGGAAACGAGCCCAGATGAAGAGCTCTAGGAGGGACAGTCAGCAGAGCTTGATCTCCCAGCAACTCTTGCATTGGAGCTGGAGGACCAAGGCATGCCCGAGCGCTTCCCAGCTCACCCCCTCCCACAGACAGAGCTACCAGGGGCTGGCAGGACACACGATGGGCACTCTGTGCCTATCAGGTCCTGGCTTGTAAAGTCATCAGAAGAAGGGCTGCACGGGCAACTAATGAGCAATCTGTGTATATGATATTGTGGGTGGAAAAAAAATAAAATCAACCCATATGCTCCTGTCTGCAGCAGGACACCACAATTTGATAGGACTTGCCAATTTTAAAGGTTAAAAAGCTCACACTGTGTGTTATTGTGAAAGGCAGGAAAGAACACGTTGCTCAAAGGGGATGCCAAGCACTGAAAATAAGTAGGTGGGTCAGATTTAAATCTAAACAGGTCCACAGCACATCCATCCTAGGGCCACTGTTTATAAGCAGAGAAAGGCAACTTTATACACAAAGATCACACACTAGTGGTTCCTGGCTGTTCCCAGGAAGAAAAGCTGCTTTTCAGCTGAACTTTCTGAGAACTGTTCATGTAAGTAAGTCAAACCTCCAAAAACACACACGGCTGAGCCTGAAACATCACATTGAGAAAGGCAAATAAGCAGCACAACAGGAGACCGGTGAAGTCCAGTGCCAAAAACCCAAGGTATAACTTTCCCAAAAGCTTTGAAATGCCCCTGAAATTGGACCACCATGCACAGCTAGGAGCCAGGGAGGGAAGAGAGAAACTGTGGGTGGAAATCCTTCCTCCAGCAAGTGGTACAGCCCTGGGCTTAGCGGGGCGGGGGGGGGGGGGTGCGCGCAAGCAGACTCCTTTCCAGGCCTTGGAGAAGCAGGAGGCACCAACCCCAGCTCTGCCTCACCCCGGGCACGGCAGGCAGGACACCCACCAGGAGATGACATGGCGGCAGAGCCTGATGCATCCTCACCCTGGGACACCTATTGCGAGCAGCGGCACTGGGACAGGAGCACAGCCCCCAGCACCGGTGACAGTCTGAACCATCACCAACACCTCCCACGTCTCAGCTTTATCTCCCATTAAACAAGCCACCTCTGAGCTAAGACTATGGCTGAGTTTGTAAATAAGATTTCTACCTGAAAAATGTGCTCTTAAGCCTTTGCCTGCTACTCCCACCAAGCTTTACTTTTTTCTTCTTTTTTTTTAAACAGCCTGGGCATCTGCTGCAGAAGCCACCCAGCTCACACAAGCAAAGCACTGTGCTCAGCCAGCAAAACGCGACCTATGTCCAAAAACCCATCCCGCTGCTGGAACAGACTCCCAATGTATTCCCCAGGTCTGGGATCAGCAGCCTGCCAGTATTTGTGGAAAAGGCGAGGCTGAGTAGTTTAATCTACCCTGAAAGAGGCAAAGCAGAGTGGGTGGGAAAGAAGGGAGAAAGGATTAAGATAGAGGTATCACGAAATCAAAAATTCCTCCTTCGCCCCCCTCCAGGACACCCTATCCACCCCCCCTTCCTCCACAGCTGTGAACATCAGCCTTATCTGCCTGCAGGTGCACATGGGCACTCCTCCTCCTTCCATTAGCATAGATAAATCTCAGCATCTTTTCAACAATTTGCAAGCCAGCTTCCACACCACCAAGTCAGAGCGAAATCCTCCCAGGAGGCACAGCAGCATCCCAGATGAAGGATGCGACTGCAGAGGACAACCACCCACAGGGAGCACAGGAGGCCGCTTCAGCCTTTAAAACAATCCTTTTGGTTTTCCTACCCTTCTTTTAAATACGTTTAATCGGATCGGGAGAGAAACGTCTCAGTGAGAGGCCAGCAGCGGTAGCTGCAGCAGGAACGGGGCTGCGCTGCTCTGCACAGGAACACTGCATCCCTTCTTCCCACATCTGAGGTGGCTCTGTCCATCCCACACGTTGTATGGCTCATGCTGTCCCTGCAAGCCAAACCACCCAGGCCCTGCCTCTACTTCTGCTGAAACCCTTCCCTAGCCTCGAAAGGGGCTCGAAGCTTGAATGTCTCCTGCAGCCACCAGCAGACCCTACACCCATCCAGGCAGGCCTTCCCCCCTCCAGCCAACGGAGGGTCACATTTTCTTTGGTATTTTGGAGAAAGCAAATTTGGGAGGTCTCAAGCCTGGGTATCACAGAGACTTTCCACCTGCAGACCCAAATTTTGATCCCTCTCATGCACAGCAGCTGGGCTGGTGCAAACAGCTGCCCCAGCACCGTGCCCTCCGCTTCAGCAGGGTGGAAAAACAAGATGCTTTCAGCCAGGAGTGTTATCATATCAGGGAACAATCACGTCCACGATTTACTGGTGGGCACTGAATGGGTTTGTCTTTTTAAGCATGGCCCTGAGCAACATACGGGGAGGAGTGGGATGCGGGAAGTGAGTGCAAACAGGACCTTTACCTCCCAGGCAGTACCATCCAAAATCCACTGGCAGGAAGGTAATCAGTCCCCAGCATGCTATGAGCCCCAGGGAAAGGATGGTCAATTAGAAGGATGGCAGGCATTTACCAGCTGTGTAACTCCTTCCCAAGCAGGGAGAAGGGTTCCCACTCTCCCTGCACCATCTCAGCACCCTCAATTAGCAAAAACACTATAAAAAATTGGGGGAGAGATGGGCAGTCCCCACAGCAGACAGGCACGAAGCAACGTGTGCAGGGCTGAGACACAGCTTTGTCACAGGGGCTGCCATCAGTGGCATTCCCACGTGGGCTGGGTGTCTCCAGTGGGTGACTTGGCTGTGACCAGAGCAGCTTCCCACCATGAGGATGAGCCTGTTCTGCGGATGCACCAGGATAAAAGAGGCCAAGAAGCACCGCACCGAAGTGGTGAGGGGCCACGCTGGTTCACATCCACATGGTTGGGGCACAACCAAAGGGGTAAACACAGGAACAAGGCAAAAAGCACATGGAGGGGAAAGAACTAGGAGCCAGCATCTCTCCCACGAGAGCCCGAGTGCTGACCATGACCAGGTTTTGCATACTTCCAGTGTAGGCAGACATCAGCATTTCTGCCCACAACTCAAGACTTTCCTTATTTTAAACTCCTTTTTTTTTAAGGAGGAAAAGAAAAAAAAAGACAAAATAAAAACTTTCCCATCCTTCAATACCAAAGGGAGAGGCAGGGACAAAAGTCCAAGCTGATACTGAAGCCTCGAAGCTTCACCCAATCCCCCATGTAAGAACATTTTAAAGACTGCCACAGGCTTCGGAACTGCCCCCCTCCTGCTCTGATGCTATTTTCAAACAATGACATTTTTTCCAAAACAAAGCGTTTTGCAATCCTTGAGCAATCCTTTCCTTTTCCAATAAAAAAAGTGAAATTCTCTTCATTCTCTGCTGGTCGAGACGCACAACCACAGGCACAACCACCATCTCCAAATCCACCCACCCCACAGACGGCCACGTCAGAGCCCTCTCCGCGGGCTCCTGGGCTGGGCTGGCACCAGGCAGGTCTTGCTGCACCATGAGCTGCTTGCAGACAATTGAGGAAAAGTTAAATTTTAACTTGAAACTCTTTCCCTAAACAGCTTGACTTGCTTTCTGAACCTAGCTCCTGGAATTGAGGGATTTCACTTAATCTATTTAACTTCCAAGTGTGTTTGTCCTGCTGTAACTTGCCTCCTCAAAAAGAAATTGCTTAATGTCTCAGAATATTAAAATATAGATATTACCGAAAAGCCATGGAGCCAAAGATGACCTATTTCTTACAGCAATACAAATATTTCCAGGTCCTAATGAAGGCACAGGAAAAGTAGCCCTACATCAAAATGTAACTGAAGCCAATAAAGAGATTTGCACTGAAATACATTAATATGAATCAAATCCCAAGAAAGCGGATTTCACGGCACAATCCTCCTATGTTAACTGCCCGGTAGCCTCCCAAACCACCAGTCCAAAGGCAACATACAGTAAAATTTACATTCTGTGGTCACTCGAACACACATCTGGTGCAAAGGCTCACACTTGAAAATAAAAACCCATTGAAAACATTTCTGGAAATGCTTCATAGTTTAAAAACAACACCCAGGAACTAACTGGGACCGAGCAATTTAATCCCAGAAGACATATGGGAGCCTCCACTGCACATCCCCAGACACAGCTGGGAGAACACAAGGGGTTAAAACTCACGGTGGGGCTCATGCAACAGGAGCACGAAGGGTCTATTTAAAAAGAAGAATCAGAAATAAGGAATTTTGCCAGTTTTTACCCCTGATAAATCCGCATTCCAGTCTGTCAGCTATCTTGTTATCCCCAGAGCTGCTGAAGTGTCTTTGGCTGTAACTATGCATGACTCCAGCTTTGAGTAATGGAAATAAAGTATGTGCGTTGCGACTGCAGCGTTCCTTTCCCAACCCCAGAAAAAGAAAAATGCAAAGCAGCAGGAGATCCTAGAGCAGCCCAGGGATTTTGTACGGATAAGTCGGAAAGCTGCTTGCACCCTACACAGGCTGCCCACCCCGCCAAACCTGCCTGGGGAAGGATGCCTAGAAGTTTTAAAGGAGATGCCAAGTTTTAGCCCAATATGGCAGTTTTTTATTGTCTGCAATAACAAACAAACAAATACTCTTTCAGATTCACAAGTCCAGTTTAGCTGGCAATTCATACGCGGCAAACATTTGGAAGCAGTATTGTAAAATTAAACAAAGCTATCATTTACAGGAAACCCTGCCTCGAGTACAAATTATAGAGTTGTTAAGTTTATCTGGCAATGCCTTGCCCCTGAGTGCTATATAATTATTCCTAAATCTTTCAGGAAAGAATGCAAATATTTTAAAGCCGTAATTCATTGACAAAGAGGAAGTCTCATTTAACCTTTTGTGCATATTTTGATACCTAGGAATTAACCCCTACTCGCCACAACTATTTTTCAGCATCCCATCGAGTTGGCTGGTTGGCAAGTGGACTCATCCCTGGTTTCGGGCTGACAGGGAGCACCAGGCTCTCCTGGCACCCTCGCCCACTCACAGACGGTGTTTTCAAAGCAGCTTTGGGTCTGTTTTGGAGCAGAACCGTGCCAGCCCGGCTGCTCCCCACGCAGGAGCCTTCCCAGTAAGGGAGGTATCAGGCTGCTGAAAAGACTGGCTGTTCTGGCGGGGGTTCCGGCAAAAAGTGGTATAAAGGAGCCTTTAATAAAGCACAGAGCTGAGCTACACAGGGTTTTGCTAGCTAGGTGCCTGCCACCAGGATCTCTGCGACCCTTCGGCAGGCCGGATACAACAGGGCAGAAACAGCCCTTCAAGCCTCCTCTATCCACCAAGCCACGGCTCTCCAGCCAGTCCCAATTAACTCACGCTAATTAGCAGAAGCCACGTGTCCCAGAGCAGTGTTACCCTTCCCAGCCCAAGAAAAAAAGAAAGTTCTGTTTTGCAAAGGAGAAGGTCAACTCATCCTCTGCCCAGGCCCTCCCTCCAGCAGCTGAACCCTTAATCTACCACTGGCAGCAAATGACTTGGGGTATGTTTCTAAAGAAACAGCCACTTGTAGCCGAAGGGGAGAGGGTGTGCATTCCCCGGGACAGGCAAGTGGCATTTGCAGAGCCACACACACAGCCCGCCACCCTCCTGCCCAGCGGGGACCCGTCCTGTGCCAGCCATGGCTCTGCCATCAGGGCTGCTCCAAAACCATAACGCACCCGCCGTTAAGCTACAAAGGAACAAAAAAAACCCAAAACCAAACCAACACCACCACAACAACAAACAAACAAAAAGAAACACCTCCAAAAAAGAAAAAAACCAAACACCCACACGAACACCACACAACAAAAGACACACAACCTTACCTTTTCAAAAGGTAGTGCTCACGCTATTGTTTTTTCCTCCCAATGCCGTTATTTATTTAATAAGAGCTCAGCGGTGGGTGTGATTCCCCGGCACCGCTGCGCAGATGGCAGGATGCTGCGGGAGGCAGGCACTGGCAGCCCGTCCTACGGCAACATCACCATCCACAGCTCCTCGGACACGGGAAGCAAACACGTACTGTACCAAGGTCAGGCTGCAGCAGTTAATCCAGTAGTTTTGCATACATGAATAATACCCACGATGCAGGCTGTCACAGATTAGTGTTTCTGATGCAGTGGATCTCAGAGGCAAAAGGACCTGTTATCTTCCTCCCAGTGGAAGCAGGTCAGCAGATTCCCTTCCTTGCCAATAGCTAAAACCAAGAGTTTAGTACAAAGATAAGCACAGTACTGAGAAATCACCCAAAATGGATTCAAGACCAACTCTAAGATGCTATGATGCTCCAAACCACTACCTGGGTCTTTCAGAAGCTGCCCTGGTGATAGAAGCCCCCTTCCCTTCCTCTCCTTTGCAATGAGAAGTTGTGAGCTTTCTTCCATGCCTGGAGCCAGGGAGGGGAGGCCAGGCCAGGCTTCAAGCCCTCGCACCGCCTCCTTGCCCAGACACCACGCTTGGGGGGCAGGAGCATGTAAAACCAAACAGCAAGTGCTTGCACTAGAAGAAAGCAATCTCATTATCAGAGCTAATGAAAGCAAACCACAATTATTATGTAAACAGCACCAAATCATTAGCAGATGCTATCAAAGCCATTTTTCCCCCCACCAAGACGAAAAGCATACAGTTCTATGGCACCTTCAGCTCCATCTCCGAACCGAGCCAAAACTCAGGAGGAAGCCTGTTTGTTTTCCTCCAGTCCAACCCAAACCAGTGGCACCACCGCTTTGGCCTCTGATCTGTACACTGGCCACTTGCTCCCGGTGCCTCTGCCCTGGCAGGGGGACATTGTCACTGATGTATTGACACCCATCCTGCACCCTGTGCTCCACAACCTGCCAGCCACCACACTTTAGAAACCCAAAGGTTGGCAGGTGGGAAAAAACAACAACAAAAAAATCTGCCCCATACTACGCAAAGAAAAGGTAAAGTCTTCCCGAGTGACCACACATCTGGTAAGGGAATTGCTCTCCATCAGACTTACAACTGTGCTGGTTTCTTTGATTACATAAATGCCGTGTCCTCCCATGGGAATGAGACAAGGAAAGCCAGGGAGCGTGCAGGAGGTTACTTTTTCCCCTCTTATTGCTATTATGCAAAGTCCCTTCCTATCACAAATTTCTTTCCAATAGCACCCAGTGGAGCTGGGTGAAGCTGCTTGCTCTTTCATCTTCCTGAGGACAAAGTTACCTTTAAAACAAACAAGCAAGCTCCCTTGTATAGGGGATACTGCCAGCCAGTTGACTATAAAGACACTCCAACAAGATCCTCATGTTTGTAGAAGCAAAAAGCTGCATTTTAGCCCAGTAAAAATCCTGGTTCCTCCTTTACGTTCCATGAACGCTGAATCAAAACAGGCTCTGCTCTTCAAAAAGAGGAGAGTACAAAGCAAAAAGTTTGCATTAAAACCCATGTAATCTTTTTAAAACACCGTTATTAGAACCTGTAGCACCAGCCAAGAATGATTTATCACCTCCTGTCATCGCAGCCTGCAACACAGAGCTTTTTATACTGAAGTGTCAATGCTACCCAGCTAAAGCCCCAGCTCATAATTTCTTAAAGCTGGCCCTCCGCTGCCTGCAAATCCCCAAAACCCCGAGGATTTGGGGGTCCAGGGCACTGCTGCTCCTCCATCAGAGATGCTGCGAGGGGACCGGCCACACCGGGCAATGTGACCCATCTCCAGCACAGGTCCTCTGGAGCCACACAGCATCACAGTGCTTCGATGTGGGAGGATATTGTATGTCAACATAGGTAAACAATTCACTGATGGTTATTTCGGCTTCCTTCAAAAGGAAAGCCAACAGGCTATAAAGGTTTTAACTACTTTTCCCAATGTGAGCACACCCCTTCGAGGGACGTACCACAAGGTGCCTGGTTTTCACAAGGCGAGCGGTCAGAGCCCTCTGAAAACCAGACACCCTGACATTTGGGGTTTTCCTGTGAAGCTGTCACTCTAACACACCCCAAATCACCAGTAATTTCTAGAATAGCACTACAAACCACAAGAGGTTAAACTGAATGCACATTACTTAAACTAACCTAAGTGTGACCCCTGGAAGGGAACAGCTATTGGATGTTGTGGTTCTGTAGAAACTCAATTACCAAAGCCAATTTCCTATAAGCATTTAAAAAAAAAAAAAGAAAAAAAAGAAAGGCAGCAACAATGCTGACAATGTGTAAGGGCCACATATTTTCACCTCCTGAAAGCTGCAGCCTCGCCTGTATAAGAGCAGTTCCTATTCCCACAAAAATGTTGAAACATATTTTAAACATTTTGTCATTGTTTGCTCCCATCTGAATTTGCTTAAAATCCAGACAATTCTCAGCTTCTAAACTGGAAACACTAAGAGAAATACTCTTTCAAAATCTTTTGTACATGGTCAGCAGAGAGAAGCTGCCCTGAGCCTTTCCTACACCAAAACCAGGAGTGGGAAGTCCCTCACACAGAACTCACACATGTCCAAGTCCATCAACCACCAACTGCAGAAACCACAGAATATACAAGTAGAATGACTGCAAACAAACTTTTTTTTTCCTAAAAGATGAACAACAACAAAAAGTATTCGTAAGAGCGCTTTTTTTTTTTTTGGGGGTGGGGAGGGCAAGAGGAGAAATGAGGTGATACTTGGGAAAGAGGCACTACAATTCTAATTTCACATTAAAATCAATATCAGGCAGCCCTTAAAAAAGGCTGATCTCACCCAGTACATACCCCTCTGTGCACTTTCTAAGCATCATCTCCACCACACTTTGCCCCTGAGGTGATGCTTCTGGGGACCACCAGCCCTTCCCCATCCCATCCCATCCCATCCCACCCTTCTTGCCATGCGGATACGAGACATGCTGGACCACAAGGCACAAATCAGTGGGGAAGATGCCTGCACCAGCCTTGGCTGTTTGCAAACAGGAAAGCCATCCTAAGAAAACCATCATAGCCACAGCATCACTGGGGCAAAGCCTGGTGACATCCCATATGGCTGCCACCAGCCCCATGCACATATAGCCTCTGATACCTCTTCCCAGCACACTGCTTTTATCCAAGGGCCTTTCCCGGACCAGAAGTTTGCAAACAAGAAGAAAATCCCTCAGAACAAACATGGTGCTTCAGCTGCAGCCTCCACAGGGCTGCACGGCCAAAGAAAAATACAGACGGCCAAAAAATCTCTGCTAGAAGGGCAAAATAGTTTCATGAAACACTAAGGAAAAGCCTTTAACAAACCAGGAAGCAGGGTTACAACAAAGTCATTCTCTTCTAATTAAAATGCTTGGCAATTAAAAAAAAAATACAAGCAGTAGCTTTCTTCCTGGAATGCACAAACCCCAGCTGACAGTACAAACTGCCCCTTCCAGGGCACTGGAGCTGTTTGCCGCAGGGCATCTTGGACCACACAAGGTAATTTAGGGAGCAAAGGGGAAATTTAAGAGTTTTCCTGGGCCCTTGCATTGCTTAGCAATGGGAGAAGGAAGTTATCTTCATAATCTCAAAAGAAAGAGAAAGCCGGAGGAATTTGAGGAATGTGAGGAGGTTATTGCCCTGGAGACGGGGCTGGCAGCTCTCAGCCCAGGCCGCCGGGGAGGAGACACACACCCTGACCCCTCAGCTAACAAGAATGTCCTTGCCCAAAAAAAAAAAAGGCAATTAATCAGGTCCCAGAGGGTCACTACTCTTCTGGAAGGAGGTGAAGGATGGGATAGTGCTGCCCAAACCTGCGAAGGAGATGCGAAGGATTGAGCCCGTACAACTCAACAATAGGTACCTCCATAGCACTCCTCTGCTTATCAGGGGAACACCTAAGGGAATGGAGGTGAGAACAAGTCTGACACCTCTCAAGAAGCACTGGCATTCCTCCTCCATCCACACAGACTCTGGGGTGCCCCCAGGGCTGGCAACCCATTGCACATCACCATGATGGTGGAGTCTGCACGAGCCAACACCACAGTGCAGGCTGAGAGGACGGACACCACAATCCCATATAACCTGGAACTCTTCCAGTCTCCTGACAAAGGTCCCAGCCTTGCTGGCCAGATGCCACCTGCATATCCAAGACAGAAGATGCTTGTGTGGGACCTTGTCCCATCAGAGCCATCTCACACCTCCTGCTCCCATGCAGCTGTGATGCTTCAGCCTGAACTTCATGGGTCCACCAGTACCAAGGATAAATACCACAGCTGAAGGGAGAGGCAGAGATCCGAGGCAAACCCAGCGCCTCGCTGCCACGCTGGCCTTGCTCTGGTGCCATTTCAGTGAGAATAAAAAGCCTGTTGACATATGAAAGCCACAGAAAATCTCCCTGAAACTACAAAACAGTACTGAAAACATTGTGCAGCTCTGGCCTTCTGCACAATGTACACACTTCAATTCAGCCTTTTAGAAAACAGCTACATGTCTAAGGAAACATCTGATAATTAAGGCAATTTTAACAATAGATAATAATTTGACTATGAATTGCATGGAATGTAATGACTGCTTATTCTGGCAGAAAAAACAGAACTTTCTATGAAGTGTCTGCCAAGGAAAATGATACTCCCACTCAGCCCGGACCACTGCAAGCAGTTGCTGCTAACCACATGCTTCACGCTGCCGGCTGCTAAGACACGGCGCGCTGCTGCAGTCCAACAAAACCCCGCGCTGCAGATTTACAGGGAGAAAGCAGAGTCCCAGGCAAGCAGTGGCCAGAGCCGTCAGTCAGTCCGGAGCCACCGCCAGGTCTCACCAACATTCACCAAGCCACCAGTGCCGGCCACCCGGCTGCTCGATGATGCTCTGTGGGTGACTTGTACCCTGCCAGCTCCCCCCCCCGCTGTTTCCAGTTGCTAAATGACATTAGAAGCAGCTAAAAATACTTCAAGCGATTCTCCCATTTACTTTTCCATGTCAGCACTTGCGTTTGCCACAAGGATGTTCTCTGACAGTCACTTCCCCACCCGCGGGTGGTCAGCCACCCTGGCCACCAAGGACCACTGTCTTCGCTGGACAAGAGCCACTGCAAACAGCTGCAGCTGGTGGCCAGGTATCTACACACCTTGAAACAGCTGGCGAGGAGTACCAGGCATTATCTGGTACTTCTCATATCCCCAAAATCCCAGGAGCTGTCTTGTGCAAACGGACTGCAACAGGCTCAGCAGTGCCAGACAATACAAGTAACACAGACCTGGACGAGATCCAGAAACCATTTCTCAGTTGGAACAGGATGCACGAAAGAGCAGCACTTGAAAAACTGAGAAAGCATTTGCTGAAGTTTATATGTAAACCAGCAGTGCCAACAAGGCAGCCTTCCCAACCAACCAAGGCGGCACACCTGGGTGATGCATTGGTGACGGCACCCAGCTGGCAACCATCAACATGACTGAGATGAGTGAGCAGCAGGACATCACGGCACACAAAGTTACTTTGGGCAAAATCTCATTAGTCCAAAATCAAGGGCCAAGTGATTTCCCCTGTCATGGTGAAATAATCATTCTTCATAGCTCCTGACAAATAAATGTAGCTATTGGTTTAAATACAGAAAGATTACAGCAAGCATCTTTACTAAGACTCAACACAGAGTGCTTGCACCCAGCTCCCTGCAAAGGCTCCAGGCTCGCTCTGTGCTCCCCAACAGGGCATCTTTCCCTCAAGCCTGTCCCCATGCCACCACAAAATCAGGAGAGCAGTGCCAGTCAGGTATATACACTTCGGCAGGAAATTCACAGGTTAATTGATAATGCTTTCCGCAAACAGGCAAGTTTGGGTTTCCCCCCTGCCTTTTGAATCCAGGAAAAGAAACATCTATTTCTTCCAATTAGCAGGAAAAGGGAAGGAATTTCCATCCATTTAACACCTGAGGGCAAGAAGGAGCCTCTTGAAAGAAACGTTGGGGTATTTTGTTTTTAAATCACAGCCACCTACTGTGGGTCTCCACATGCAACCGACACTCGATCACTTTGCATTTCCTTCTGCAGCCACACCAGGCCCACCAGCGTAAGTGGCCCCTGCAGATGGTCACTCCCAGGGAGTCCTGCTCCATCACCACCACAGCCCCGAGACACCTGGGGGTTCAATAAGGAACAACACTTCCCAGGTAGCTTTTGAACCAAGTGAGTTGCCACAGGCTGTAGCACTGAGACCTTCCCCAGATGTGCCCTTTCCTTAGGAAACTTTTAAAGTAATCTTAAAGCCAGTTACAGGCTGGTGCTCTTCCCAAACCACCTACTATCTAGGCATTATCAAGAGTCAAGTTTCACAAACGCTCTACATCAGCTCTACGCAAGCACTGATCTCTCCAGCAACAGCAGCAAGATTGCATCTCAGCATTGCCATGTGCTTTGCAACATTTACATCACAGGGCTATAGGTGCAGAAGCTATTAGAGATCACTCAAATACAAGGCAGTACCGAAGGACTACAACTTACAAACGGCTTCTACTCTTCTACAGGAGCAGTATCTCTTTACACCTCTAACACCAAGTTAACATAAAAGTACAAGCAACACATTAGATACCTCTTACCAAGCAAGCAATGAGTTGATCAGCTGCACACTTTTCAGAAATGCTTATGTACTTCAGCAAGGTATCATCGCCCATTTATGCATACTCTAATTAGGTCCTAAACTTGTCCAAAACAAATATTATATTGAACTCTTGGGTAATTATGGACAAGGATCAGCCTTTTAAAATGTAACTGAAATAGCAGTGATACAGATAAAAAGATTGCTGGAATAGGCATTTCCTTGAAAGAGAAAAAAAAAAAAAGTTGGACACATCTAGTGCTCCAGAAGAACATAAATGTGGCAAAAAAATCCACATGAGATGCTGCTAATCCCCCAAACGGCCCCCATGTCCATCCAGCGAGGGTGAGCTTCACTTGCTGCCACACAGCCGGTGCAGGGGCACAGCTGCCCACGCTGCCGCGCTGCTTCCCTCGACAACGCATTTTGTACGATCATTAATCCCTGCTCGGTCAGCAAGGAAGTCACTACACTTACAGAAACTGATTTACCACAGCTTTCAGGACACCTTTTTGGAAAGGTGCTCAGAAGGTTATGTCTGTGCACTAACCTAAAGCAATTCTGTAAGAGAGCGGGAGAAAAAAGCACAATCCACCAAACTGGTACAAAAATCCTAAGAAGACCTTGATGGACTTCAAACCTGAGTTCACATCAGTAATAACCACATTTCCATCATCATCAAAGCCTGCTGAACCCTCTGGCAAGCAGAGAGGTACTACCAAGCAGAAATCACCAGTTGCTACCATCACCCCAGTGGGATACTCTTCCAAACACACAGCTCTTTCCCACACACGTTTATCTCGTTCCCACTGATTAGCCAGGCTCCCAGGCAACTGCCTTCCCAATTCACTTACCCAGCTGAAGGACAACACTCCGCTATCACCTGAAACACCAACTGAAATCAAAGGTTTGGCAAGTGACTCATGTTTTGAGACACAATACACACCACAGACTTTTCACCCTGGTGTCAGACTTCAGCCTCCAGCATTATCACGGGTGGCATTTCCCACCCAGCTCACAGCACACTGTTCTCTGTGTTGACCCTGCAAAGCCATGGGCAGGTGAAGCAGCGCACACTCAGAAAGTTAAAAACCAGGAGTGGGACAAGCGGTTCCCCATCTGCATACACCAACTGAGCAGCACAAGAGGGGATCCAGAGCCTACAAATAGTGACACACACAGCAAAACCACGTGCCAGGGGAATGTGAAACTGCAGTAGGTGTAGCACCCCACTCCAGGTTTAATTTTAAGTGCAGTCACACTTGGGGTACACCACACTTTAAAGCTAAACACAGGGCATCTCCTTTAAAGACTGCCACCATCCTCTACGAAACACCCTGCAGAGCAGGATAACTTTTAAAACATAAGTTTGCAAGACCTGTTGCTTTCCAAGCGAGGCCAGACAGACTCCCCGCGCCCCTGGAACAGCAACATAACCCAGCCAGTATTTTCAGCGTGTCATTGCGGAAAGCCCTCCTTTTGTCAAATAATCTTACCTTGCTCATCACATTTCTCTGACCCCTCATTTCAAAAGCACAGGGTCAAACCAACAACTGCTTTTAAGTCTCAAATGGAAGCCCTGTCATCATGACCTACTCCCAAGATCCTCTAAAGCCCACCAAGTCATTTTGAACAACAATATAAGAAGTAAGGACTGGGTCAAACCTTCCAGACAAGCGAGGAATCCTGCTCACATCCTGATCCTACACTGAGGAGGGCTGGACTCAAATCAAATCCAAGCCTATTTATTAGAGACCATTTTACGAAGCAGGGAGGGTAAAGAGGAGAGAGTATTTTAACTGCAACCAGTCAGACGTTTCTCATTAAAATATTTCTTGG
Organism: Patagioenas fasciata; assembly: GCF_037038585.1. Lineage (NCBI taxonomy): Eukaryota > Metazoa > Chordata > Aves > Columbiformes > Columbidae > Patagioenas > Patagioenas fasciata. The sequence goes on from NC_092530.1 coordinate 20,980,234, forward strand.
AGAAGTAAACGGACCGGCAATTTTATTCAAACAGATGTAGGCTAAGCGTATATCATTAGTCTGACCATATAAAAGCACAACCGACTGAAATCATTTTAGTTTTGTCAGTGAGAAGGATAATGTATGCATATCTGGAGGGCACACCAACGGTAAAGATTACCCCCAGCTTCTATCTTAGCCGTCTAAAGGTATTTACTTGGGGTCTGTCTGTGTTGTGACAGTGTCCTAGACTGAAATGAATGCCTCTAACACTCCACATTTTTGAGCCATTCAGTCATGCATTTTTGTTATTGTTGAAAGTAGTGCAAAATTGCAGTGCATGAGCTCGAGTCCTTGGTGGTCTCCGAGGATTCCAGCTAAAAAGGCACTTCCTTTGTTCCGCGGAGAATGCGGTCCAGTAGGTCATTCAGAAGGGGAAATAAAAGCAGCGGCCCTGGGAGGGAGATGAAGGATGAAACAAAAAGAATAAAATGTTTTGGGTGTGAGTACATTAGCTACCATTTCCTACTGCTGCCGGCTGTGAGCACTCCGGTCCCCTGGATGCACAAGTACCTCCGGACGAAGGTGGAGAGAAGAAAGAAAGAAAAGAAAAAAAAAAAAAGAACAGATAAACCATTTCTCTGTCCCCTCGCCAGCAGGCCGCCGGGAGAGCGGCACCTGGGGCGGGACGGGGCCGTCCGCCGCCGGGGCGAAAGGCAGCCCAAGGGCAGGCAGCGCCCGCTCCGCCGCCGCGCAAACCGCCGGGGAGCGGAGCCGGCAACAGGCGCGGTCCCGCCCGCTACCACGGCACGGCGGGGCCGAGCGCGCCGGGCTCCGCGCTACCGCGCCAGGATAAGCACGGAGCCGCGGGGAGGAGAACCGAGCCGAGTGCCGGGAGCCCAGCCGGGCAGCGCGCCCCGCTCCGCGCCGTGCCCCGCGCTGCGGGGGGAGCCGCGCCGGGGAGAGCCGGGCGCGCACCCGGGACCCCGCCGGCCCGGGCCGAGCACGGACAAAGGCGGCGGCGACGACCGCGACTCACCGCTGATCTCGTGGCTGGGCGCTTCGCTCTGGCTGAAGCCCTTGGCGGCGTAGAGCCTCCGCACTTCAGAGCAACTTTTGGCGCGGGGCTCGGCGGCCAGCAGCAGCGGCAGGCTGAGGGCGGCTAAAGTGCAGAGGAGGGGCGGCAGGCAGCCGCGCCGCCGCGGCATGGTGCGGGCGGGCAGGGGCCGCCGGGGCCGGGCGAGAACGCCCCGAGGCCGGAGCCGGCCCTCCGCCGAGCCTGCCCCGCCGCGCCGCGCAGGAGCCGCGCCCGCCGCCGTGCACCCCGCTCCGCTGCGGCTCCGCTCCGCTGGCCCGGCGTGCGGCGGCGCTCTGCAAACTTGGCCCGGCAGGAAGCACATGGGGTGGTGAAGGAGGAGGAGGAGGGAGGCGGGGAGGGCGTCAGCCAAGCAGGATCGCGCAGGGCCGGGACAAGCCTCTGCAGCCCCCGCGAAAATCGGGAGCTGGGATCCGCCCGCCCAGCGAGGCGGAGCGGAGGCCGGGGCTGCCCGCCCCCTCCGCCGCCTGCCTGGCCCCAAGCGGGCGCCCCTTCCTCGGGACGCGCCCCGCTGTGTCCGCCGCCTGCGGGGAGCTCGACCCGGGACCGCCGCCCCAGGTTCTGCCCGCAGCCATGTCCCCGCCAGCTCGGGGACTCCGAGCTCTCCGCCTCCCTGCAAGGCTGGCCCCAGCCTGGAGCCGGGTCTGAGCATCCCCAGTCCGTGGGGAGTTCCCACCTGGCATCCAGGCTCCCATCCATCCCCCGCTCTGAAGTGCCCCACAAGGGAAAGAGAAATTCCCTAGCAGGGGTTGGAAAGGGCTGGGTTGGCTGTTCTTCCTTAGCTGGAGCTGTGGATTGTTCAGCTCTGCTCCAGGTGTAATAGGTTCACTGAGCTGATTAATTTTGACGTTGCTGTGACAGGTTTGAACTATGTGCATGAAAGACTCGTCAAAACTGTTTTTTACACTGATTTTCTGTTTCCAAGAGTTCGGCAAGGCCTCAGGAATACAGACACCAAAATGCTCCAGCCACCTTTCCTCCCTCAAACCTTGGCCCAGCACACATACACATGCATAAATGTACACAAGCCACGCTAAAACCTTGAACCAGGGATTTCAGCCCAACAATTACTACTTGCTTTTGTTTACTGAAAATCACAGAAACGGTACTACAAGAATGACAGGCGCTGTCAGAATTTCATGGAGCTGTAATGTCACTTAAAGGGTCTGCTTAAGGAGACTTTGTTCCCTGTCTGGCATGGTGAGGTCTCAGTGTCCATGTCCCAGCGTGTGGATACTGTGCTGGCAGCTCTGTCCTGCTGCAGCATCTGTATGTCTGTGCCCGGTGCCTTGTCTTGGCATGGTGTAATTTGCCCCATTATGGTGTAATGGCCTGGCGACAGCACTGTTTAAATACATGTGCAGTGGTTTACATTCAATATGCTCCTTTATTATACTCATTTCTCTCATTGCTGCATTGGGGAAGGACAGACTGAAACAAAAGCAAAGGAAGTTGCCAGCTTTACCCCCTTGCTCTCAAGCTTTTGTCAGCGAAACGCCGGGTGGGTTGAGAGGAAAAGACCCTCTATTCATTTCCCTGTCGAGAGAGTGCTGACAGCAAAGCATGGCCACACTGCCCCACCAAGCACTTCTCATGGGAACAAGAGGTTCGTTCAGCTCTGAGCGTTCCAGGGGCGATGCCAGCAGCTCACCACAGCCCTAGGGCAGCACAGGCTGCTGCAGCCCAGGAATTACACCAAAAGCAACAGAAAGTGCTGTCTGTTACCGCAACCCAGCCTGGGCCAGCGCAATGGAGAGGTTCCTGCTGCGGCAGGGCTTCCCCTCCAGCAGGGCGCAGGGAGCATCCCCCGCCTGCACGGGAAATGGGCCAAGGCATGCCAGGGGGCACAGCTGGAATCTGCTTCATCATGGTTTAAAGAGTCTCCCGGGGCAAATCCAGCCACCCTGCTGGAAAGGGGTGGAGGGATCTCAGCCACCCTGCCATCCGCTGGGGCCACTCACACCGAGCTGGTGAGACAAGCCAGGCCAGAAGTTCTCATGAAGTTATAAAGTGTCCTGAGAGAGAATAATCCTCTAGGATCTGGCCCTGCAATGTATGACTGAGTTTTGGTTTTCAAAGCACTACCTCACCCTCCCAGCCTTTATTTGAAGAGACAATGTGAATTTTAAAGAGAACTCAGCAGGGAGCACTGCATTTTTTATTCCAAAGTGAGAGAGAAAACGAGAGTGAGAAAGTCTGTGGGGTTAGAGACAGCTTGCCATTTGTTGTTTCTCATAATCCCATACCTCGGCAGGATTTAAGAAACGTCCTGAAAAAACACGGAGGGTTTTGTCGAATACTTGATCAAGTAGTTAAATCAAAGGCTGCAGCAAGACAATGGGACTGCCTGAAATTTTTCATGAAAAACTTTTTTTCTAAAGGAATGGGAAAGCAGCCTCTCTCAAAATGGAAATTTGCCTCTGAGTTTTTCCCCTTATCCAATGTTTTCTCCAATGTGACAGAACCTCCCCAGCCCCCTCACCCAAAACTGCTTCAGCAGTTCCCCTTTCCCACTTGTCTCCCTTTCCCGGGGGAAAAAAAAAAATGGAGAAAAGCAGATGGGAAAACTTGTGGTTTAGTTTTAAACAGACATTGAAGCTCTCTTTCAGGGCAAAAACTTCTGACTTCCAACCTCCCCCCAAATTCTCCTCTCTCCCCATTAGTTATTTCTGTCCCCAGAGTCAGTGTCTCTTCTCCAGCCCTAGAAGATACGTGGAGGCCTGCCCTGGTGGCACGGGATGGTCCTGGATGTTGGGGCTGGTGTCCCCATCTCGTCTCCCTGCACAGGGAGCTGAGCCCATGCTGCCTGCAGGGCTTTTGGACCTGTCTCAGCTCTGCCCACTCACAAAGTCACCTGTGAGCCTCCTCTGCTACTTGGGGGGAACCCCAATATATCCCACTGGTGTGTGCACCCCTGGTCTGGGCAGAGCTGGCTGTGGTGGGGACCAGCTGGTGCAGCTGTCACTGTCCCTGGTGCAGGAGACAAGGTGACATCACCCGCATTGCATCTGCACCCAGTCTCTTCCAGCATATGCCACGGGCCTTGCACAACTTGGCATTTCAAATTTCCGTCATCTCATTCCGTGGAAAAGTTGCAGCCCGCCAGCTTGTTGGAGAGAAGGAGAGATAGGAAAGGAGAAACAAGAGGAGACCCAGCCTGCTCCCCTGTGCTGCCTCTCCTCTTCAGCACAGGCTATGCTGCTCCTGCCTGAGCCTTCATCCACGTGATGAAGTTGCATCGGTTTAATTAAAACCACTTTGAATCTGCTCTAGAGAAGTGGGCACAAACCCTTCATGGGGGTGCGGTTGAATCAGTATAAATCTTACCAGTATCAACCAAGTCCATGCTGGTGATGTATCAGCTTACACTAAAAATCAATAAAAGTAATTCCCACCTGTGTGGGATTTGCTGGATTGATTTGAACTTCAGGTTGGTGCGAGCAGGGCATTCCTCTTGCACCGACAAATTCTGGCAGCAGCGAGGAACGCCAAGCCCAGCAGTGGTACTGATTACATCCAAAAATCCCACTGGGGTCCTACAATGGCTTAAGCTTTTGGTTCAGTTTAATTCTGGTACTGGCCAGAGTTCTGCTGCAGCCCTGTGGTGTTTCCGGTCATCTATCAGGGAATTTACTGGGGGGTTGTACTCAGATAAAGATTTCAGATGTAGCCCTTTAGGAAAACCTGGCTGAATGCAATCCTTGGGCTGGCTATCATTAAGGATGATTAAATCCTACACTCTGGCGGGAAAGCCTGGGCCACAAGGAGTTTAGAAAGTGTTGAAAGGGAACTGGACAGGCATGTCTTCCCAGCTACAGCTCATCAGCAGGAGACGGCTCATTGTAAACCCGAACCAGGCGCCTTCACTCTCCTGCGGCAGAGCGGTCGGGCTGGAGCGAAGAAGGCTCAAGTGGTAACAGTTTCCTTTGATAAAACCCCAAATGCCACAAATTGGGTTGTGTTTGATCCAGAGCATCTGTCACAAGGATGGGGGGATTCTGCTAGTTGCAAAATGTTGCTCTGAATCTGGGTTTTGGATGTCAACGGCTTGATATTTCAAGCCAAGTAGATCCGGTGTTTCAGCATGGGCTGATGTCTCCATTTATTTTTATCACTTATTTTTATCCTAGGGCTCCTTCAGCGTGTCCAGCAAACAGAAACCTCCCACAGCAACTGCACGGCTCTGGGATAAGGGGGGTTCTGCAAGAAGGGGCAATGCTGGCTGGGCTCTGTCGCAACAGGGTGCGAGGTGCTGAGCACACTTCTCAAAGCAATCTGAACTGATGGAAAAGCGCTAAGAGCACAGGAGGGAACAGGCTAAGGGCAAAGGCAAGAGGATGGGCATGCAATGAAGCTGCTGCAAAGGTTTCACTCAGCCTCCTGTATCTGAACTGGCTTGCAATGCAAGGGGCTTCGTGTGCAGAGCTCAAGACCATCTCCATTTTAGGGAATGCAAATGCTTGTCTCTCCCCCAACGGGACAAGAAGTTGTCCCAGCTCTGTCCCCGGACAGCACAGGAAGGAGACTTGGGGACACACAGCTTTGAAGGGCAGAGGAATGCACTCACTTTCACAGATTTTCATGCCTGTACTTCCCAGCTCTCCCAGAAATGACTGTGTGGCAGATGGCTCTGACGTGTAGCACACTCACACCCAGCAGATAAAAATATTCTCCAACAGATTCCCAGCAAGCAAACGTCAGTCACCATCATTTCAGAGCTGGCCACGGCTTCCTCTCCTCCCCGCTGCCCCACCACAGGGACACAGGGAACGTCCCTGGGCTGCGTCTCCCCAGTGGCTGCCACATGGCTCACCGGACTGATGCTGGAAGCTGGGCTGGCAACCTGGATCCTCGCCGGCTCATCCACATCCCTTCCCACAGTCCAGCATCCCCACGGATGTATCCCTGTCCTCCCTGCCCCGGGTGGTTGTGCATCCTGTGCTGGTGTTGGCTTCCCGATGCAGCTGGCTGCTGCTGAGGAGGCTGGGTGGCAGGATGGGACCCTGCGGGGACCCTGCGTCTGCCCCACACAGGCCTTTCTCGGTGTGAATTACAGCCATGACGTTTAATTCTCCATCCACACTCGCATAATCTTCTTACAGACATGAAAGGGGACGGGAGTGCATGGAGCAGGGTGGGTTGGGGGGGAGCAGCAGTTGGAGGATGGGGAGAAGATGAATAGCATAATTTGGGGATGACAGAGGCAACAAACCCACAAGTCGTTCATGCATTTCCATCCCTTCCAAGCGGCAATCCCTTGATCAGCCCTCCCCCAGGCGCTCTGGGCTATATTTACAGTAGGCATCACCTCCCGGGCTGCTTTTTTCCCCCCTTTTAAGAGTTGGTTCGGTACTGGTGCCAGCGTGGCACGGGGTGGGCACTGGCAGGACAGGGGCAGAGTGAGGTTTGTGGGTGCTGGGAGCGGTGGCATGGCCAGCCCACACGCTCCAGCCTGTCCACTCGGGTTAGTCTCACGCATTAAACGTGCAGTCTCCCACTCCAAAGATAAGCACATCACCCAGCTGATGGGTTCAGAGAAGCCCGGAGCTGCAGAGATTAGGACAGGAAAAAGTTTCAGATATCTGATGCCTCCCTCTCTGGCCTGGCAGGACCAATTTTGTGCTGACCCCTCTCTCCTTGTTCTCAGAATCCCTCCTTGATCAAGACTGCACAGCCTGTCCCAGCTACCGACTCAGAATATTATTGCACAAATGCATTTCTTAATGTCCAACCTAAACCTCCCTGGCCACAGTTCAAACCTGATATTTATTTTCGCCTATCTCCTGTACACAAAGAAAACATACCCTGCTCTTGGCAGGCCCTGGAGCTCTCGGCAAACATGGCCAGCATGGCACGGCTGGAGATGGCCTTGGCTGATGTTGGTGGCCTTGCTGGCCACGTGGCCTTGGTCCTTGCAGACCTGGGGCAGAGGGCAACAATCCCAAGTACTGTCTGGAGCAGAAGGAAATAGCGTCCTACCATGGAAAGGAGAGAATGGGCCAGAGGCATGTTCAGAGCAGCAGATAACCCAGCCCGTTGGCACTGCTTAAAAATGAGTAATATCTACATGTTACCTGAGCTCCTTCATGCCAGCTAAAAACCCATGGAGCAGGGCCAGGGGAAGAGGGAGCACCCATGTCAGCAAGATCATCCTGGTCCCCTCCAACGCCAGGCGTCACCATTAATGGCATTCTCTCCTTCGGGGTGGGAGGCTGGTTTCCACCAGCAGTGCTGGTGCTGTGCTGCAGGTGAAGCTGTGCTTGCCCAGGGATGGAGCTGCACTGTGGTGGTCAGCAGAGAGGTCAGAGTTGGTTCCTTAGGGCCTGGGATGATCAGTGCGAGTTTGACAGGGAGAGATCCTAATTACTGCACCCAGCACTTCATCTGGGGCCTTTCATTCCCCTCAAATCACTTCCACTCGGGCACCGGTCCAGCCAGCACTTCGTTTGTGGACATCTGCCTCGTTACAGCAGGGCTGCGCATCAGCGCCTTTGAGGATTTCGTTAGCGGATGAGAGCAGAAGTGGCCAACCCCTTTGAATTCACCTGGGACGTGGGAGGCAGAATGGGTCAGCAAGAGAGCAGGGGGAGCACGGGCGCTGAGTGACGTTTGTCCCAGTCCTGTTCTGTGCAGGGCCACAGTATCAATAAAATAATGATTAACAAAAATAAATAATGACAAAATAATGTTTGCTTTGTTTTTTGTTTTACCCCGAAGCACTCCCTTCATTCTGTTTAAAGGCTATTTCAAAATAATTTGTAAACACAGTGAAAAATGTGTGTGCTTACACAGGTGGCAGGAAACAAAACCTCCTCAGAACGAGCAGGGTTGCGGCGGGAGGTTTTGGCAGCGCACACACCACTCACCGGCTCGGCAGCACGGCTGGATGGGCTGATGCGGCTCCTTTCCTCAGTAGTGTCATGCCAAAACCAAATCCCTTGAAGGAGCAGCCCAGATGAACAGGGCGTAGCTTGAGCTTGAGGACGACTCGCCAGACCACCTCAGAGCAAAGTGGCCAGAGCTGCCATTCCCATCCCCAGTGTGATGCCCACAACGTGGGGCTTGGAAGGCACAACCCTCTCTGCCATGCATGGATGCCACCAGGTAACCCGCGGCAGGGATGCGCTGGGGGGCTGAGCCCCGCTCCCGCACAAGGAACACGAGCAGCTCTTGCCTGTGTCCCTCCAAACACCAAACTCTCTGCATTTCACGTCATCCCGCCTGCACGTTGGGGCCAGGGTGGCATGCGGGCTGCCAGACGTTCATGGTTATTTCGGTGCTGCTCACAATCTTTTTGGGTTTTTTTTAATATTCTTTTTCATTCCCCTCCTCTCTTGCCCCTCACCCCCCGTGGTTTAAAGTTTTCAGATGAAAATATGCGAGTTGTGACTTGCGGGGAGCAAGTCGGGGCTTGCGAGGAAAGCCAGGAGGGAGGAAAAGAAAGAGCAATCTGCTCCAAATGCCAGCAATTGTTTTTATCCTTTCCAGATGAAGGAAAAAGATCATGTTATTTGTTCGGCATAAAGTTCCAGATTTTCAGGAATGAAATCTGAGAGCAACATGTCAACAGTCTGTCTTGAGAGCCGGGGTGGATGGCGGCCTTTGTGCTCCCAAACACCAGCGAGGCCAGTGTGCTCGGCTGCGAAAAAAGGCTCCATTCTCACACTCTGAAGTGGTGGCATTAGATATCAGCAAGATAATGGGCCCAGGGCCTAGCCCCATTTCTGCTCCCAACCCAAAGGCCCCAGGCAGCTGCCTTTGATGTGCTCATTTATTTGCCTTTTCTTTTTACAGATGATATTTTTAACCAATATTGCAGTTTGGGCATCGATTGGGGACAAAGGAGGGGAAAAAAATGAAAGTAGTTTTATTGCAACAGTTGATCAGGAGGGAGGGAAAGAAAAAAAAACAGGAAAAAATTCAGCCATTTGTTAGCCCGCAGGTCGATGTTTCCTGCTGTAAATCAGCCGGGACATGGCAGTCTCGCAGCTGGAAGAAGATCCCACATCAGCCTTGGGTGAACCTGGAGGTGCTCGGACTGTACAGCCGCAGCCCCGAGGCATTTGCACTTGAATCCCAGGGGAAAAGGAGGGAGATAGCCGGGTCAGGGAGGTGGCCAGTGGCGAAATTCAGCCAGGGCTGATTGATGTATGGGGCGGTGTGGGTGGTCCCATGCCACGGGGCTGGGAGCGTGCCCCCACGAGATGGGGGTGGTGGGAGCAGACGCTGCCCCTTTGATGTGCTGCCCCGACTGTCCCCACCGCAGAGGGCTGCATGGCGAGGCCAGCTACCCTGCACGCTCCATCCCCTGGAAATCCAGCCTGCAGGATGGGATTGCCCATGGCCTCCAGCCACAGCCAGGACAAAAAAAAAGGAAAAAAAGGGCACGAAAAGGAGGAAAAAAAAAAAGGAGGAGAAGAAAGGACTTCTCTCACTTCCTCTTTCCACTTTTCAGAGCCCACAGTGCTCAGCATCTGGCCCAGGTTGCCCAGAGAGGTGGTGGATGCCCCATCTCTGGAGACATCCCAGGTCAGGCTGGACGGGGCTCTGAGCAGCCTAATCTAGTTGAAGATGTCCCTGCTCGTGGCAGCGGTTGGACTGGATGAGCTTTGAAGGTCCCTTCCAACCCAGACTGTTCTATGTTTCTATGATCCCTGGTGTGAAGGCTGGGAACCCCCCCGGGATGACCAGGGCAGGGCTGGGCACAGCCCCATGTCCCTTTCCCCTGGGGAGTAACCTGGGGGGAGATGGGTCTGCAAAGTGCACAGCCCTTCTCTGGAGAACTTGGCATCCTGCTGGCTGTTACAGCCACGATTTGCCCCTCTTTGGCTTCATGTCGGTCTGAAAGAGCAGGTCCAGGGATGCCACCTCTGTGCTGCGCTTCTGAAACTGCCTGTGTGCGAAACTACCATCTCTCCTCCTTGCAGCACACTCACCATCCCATCCCCCCAAAACCAACCAGCCCCCACAGAGCCCGTGCTATGGATGCTCACCACAGGCTCTTGTACAAAGGGAAAAAAAAAACCAAACCAAAACACCCAGCTGTTTTTGGTATTAATGGCCATGCAAAAGTTCTCCATGGAAAATTTCATTCTGACTCACAACATCTTTGTTTCGGTTGAGAAAGCGAAGCATCAGGTAGCTGTGTGCTCGCTCCTTTTCTGTGACACAGGTCTGAAAGTAATCGTCAGCAGTGCTGAGCTCTTGCAATTTAGGTTTCACAATACTTAATGTAAGTGCCCAGCACTTGAAATTGTTGTCTCAGCTCTTTAAAGAGGTTTTTATTTTTCCAAGTCCCACGGCTGCAGTGGGAAAACTGAAAACTCATACCAAAAACATGCAAAACCAGATGGCAGGAGTGGAACCCTAAACTAATTATTTTTTAATTTAAAAAGTTCTTTTAAATTTAATTTGGTTTCTAAGACAGGCCAGGCTGCCTTGGAGCCTCATTCACCAGCCCGTATGCTGTTGGGATGATGATACCGTGACACTGACAATGGCACCGGCTCCCATGGGTGGTCTTTTCCAGAGCCTGTTAGCCAGCACACGTCCCAGAGACACAGACACACTCCTGAGTCCCTTAGGCCACATCTCGACTGCAGGACCCAGCAGCCTGCTCCCAAAAGCGGGCTCACCGAAGGCGAGGTGAAGCAGGGGCTGCTTTACCAACTGTGCCTCCAGCCTCAGCACTGTCCCGTTGTGGGGACAACGAGCTGGTTCTCTGCAAAAGATGCCCTTGGCAATAGCGACAATGGGGCTGAGGGATGTTCTCAGCCATCAATAGAAGTGTGCCTCAAAAGAGCATCTGGCCTCGCTCAGTGAGGCAATTTCAAGTGGAAAAAATAGAAAAAGGAAGGTTTTAATTAGCCTGGAAATCAAGGCTGGTGTGTACCTGCCCAGAACCTGGTGGAAGGGACGATGCTGACGGGAAAGCCAGAGCTGAGAAACGACGGGGAGCGTGAAGCACCTTACACAGCGGGTGCACATCTTGGTGCTCACCACACTTGTGGACACTGAGCAAATGAATGTTTATTTAACACTTTGGCTAACTGGCTGCTTTGGGATGAAGCACCACAAACCGCACAAATCCCTTGGCCAAACGCTCCCCAGGGATGAGCAGCACTTGTGGCAGAGATCCCCTGACCCCCTGTGAGGGGCAGAGCAGGTTTGGCACCCTCCAAAAAACACGCTGGCAATGGCTTGATCTGATAGCCATTTGCACTCCAGGTAGCAGCAGCTCTCCCTTGGGTTTCACAGCAATAACCAGAGCCTGGTCTCTGGCAACCCTGCAAACCATCCGCACCCCCATCCCATGCTGTCAGGAATAAGATCAAGAGCAAACAGCAGAGAGTTAACCAAAATGCCATGTGAGGCTGTGTAAAAGAGGTGGTAAAAGCCATCTCAATAGCGGTCAGGGAATCCACTTATCCCATAGTCAGTGGGCAGAGGATGGTGAGGATCTTGAGTTCCTCCTTTAGAGATTGCATTAGCAGGTCAAGGTCACAATGACAAGGAGCTCCTTCCAGACAGTTGCCAGAGGTGGAGTCCAGCAGCCCATCAGGCAGCGGGATCAAGCAGTCGCCTTAAAAATAATTAAATTACGTATATCTCGCCCAAAATCATCGTTCTTTAAATGATGCAAAAACAAAGGTTCACGCAAGCAACACAGGAAATGCATAGAGGTTTGAGGGTCATGCAGCACGAGCCACAGAGTAGTTATAATTCTTATTATTACTATTATTGTTATTATTGTCATACTATCACATACAAGTGCTCCCTTCCTGCCCAGAAGTGCGTGATCATTGTGGCAGTGTGATACTGATGCCATCAGACAGCCACACACAGAGCAGCGCAGGGTCCCCTCCTTCCCTCAGTGTTCCCATCCTACCTGCACTCTGTGCCAGGACCTCCCAATGGGCTCCTGCTTTTCCCTTGACCCCCGCTCTGTCCCCCAAAACAGGGGACATTGGCTTGTGCCACCTGCGGCAGCTGCTGCCATCTGCCCCCTGTATCTGCCACTTGTATCCCTTGAGTGGTGGCCCCACGGAGGGACAAGTTAGTCCCTGACTTCAGTGCATTTCTCCAGAAAAACGTAAATTGTTAGTGATGAAACCCTTCAGCCTTGTGATGCAGCAACAGCATGAGGGGAAGCAGGGGGTCCGGGAAGAGTTTCCCCTTCAGTATCATGGCAGAGCTGGAGCTGGTGACAAGAGGTTGCCTCCACTTCTCTGCATTTTTTTATTTAAACTTTGTATTTTTTTTTTTTTGTGGCCATACATTTGGTGTCTGCAGGGCTGTTACTGTAAACACAGCACAACTTATACAATACTAAATAAAGCAGCATGCAAATCCCATCTCCACACTTGCAGTCCGCAGACAAGTAGTGTTTAAAAGGTGCAAGACCCACGTCTCCATTTATTCTTTCACCAACAGATATGCATCTGCTAAACATTTGTCTCCAAGCTGTGGGACGCACCTACCTGACACAGCTCAGCTCATTTTTCTGTCCGGTATTTCTGACTGAGCACCACGGGTCTGAAGACACCCCCTGTTCTGCTGATGCAGTTTTTCCCTCCTGAAGCAGCCTTGCTTTACAGACCCCTGGACAGGTCCAGGCCCCCAGCAACATCCCTGTGTGGCAGAGGCTGGAGCCACAGCTTTCTTCTCCCCTGCACCTTTCAGAGAGGTGATACCTCTGCCATGGCTTGTAAAGGTCAGTCACCATTCCCTAGCTCAGGCCTTGGTCTCCCTCACTCTCTGCAGGAGCATCTCGAGGTGGTGAGAGGGCAAGGACGGTCCCATCCCATCCCATCCCATCCCATCCCATCCCATCCCATCCCATCCCATCCCATCCCACCAGTACCCCCAGTGTCTGTGGGAGTCGGTGGTTCCTCCCCAGATGAATAACCTTCCATAAATTCCCACACCAACTACACCTAGGAAAGCAAGCAGCAGCAGCTGGGGGTAGAAGACAATTTATGGAGCTCCCAGCTTCTAAAGGTTGTCCAGAGAGGTGGTGGATGCCCCATCCCTGAAGACATCCCAGGCCAAGCTGGACAGGGCTCTGAGCAACCTGATCTAGTTTAAGATGTCCCTGTTCATGGCAGGGGGTTGCATGAGATGACCTCTGAAGGTCCCTCCCAACCCAAACTGTTGTGTCATTCTTTGATTCTAAAGGCAACTGCTGGGCTTGAGCTCCTGGAGGCAAAGGGAAGGTGCAGCCAGCACCGTGCAGGACAGCCCAGCTGCCTCTTCTGCACAGGTGAGTGGGAATTAGCTGATGCTGCAGGCAGGAGAGTGGGACCATGATGAAGACAATCACCCCTCCCACCCCTGCAAGGGTTTATTCTCACATCTGTAACCACAGTGACCCCAAAAAAGCCACCTCTTACCACCCGAAGTAAGGAAGGCTGGATGGCACTGAGCTCAGGGCAGCACCACCTCATGATCCTTCAATGGCTGTAAATTGATAAGAGGCAGCAATTAAGGAAAGAGCACCTGGCCACGTGCACAGAGCAGCCCCCTCACTGCCATCCATCATTCATTACAAAGTCACTGTCCACCCACAGACTTGGTCTGACCCTTTCTGCAATTACCCAGGCCAATTAGCGCCTTTGGTCCTCAGCCAGATGATAGCATCTCCCTGCTCCGAGATGCCTGGCCTCACTCTCTGAGCCACCAGCATCTGCTGGAAGCTCTGACAAGGACTTCAAAGGGCCACTTTGGTTGTGGTGCTCAGTCTGGGCTTGCTCTGATGGGCTGCAAGGTGATGAGCAAGTCCTTTGCTGGGGATTTCACATCAGCGAGGCTTGTGATACTGGTGTGAAAGCTCTTTTTCCCTTGCCCTCCTGCTTTATCATCCTCACCAGAGGCAGAAAAGCGAAGAACTGGCTGGTTGCATGTTTGTCACAGTAAATACTGACCTGGAGCAAGGGACCTGCTAGAAGAATCGCAAGAAAGCAAGACAAGGTTGCACCTTGGTACCTTGATGGGCTGGAAATAGTGTCTCTCTCCTCTGACATGGTCACAGGAGGCCGTGCACAGTTAAGCTGGTTCCAGTGCCTCTCTGGCATCACCACGGCCAAGTGTCTGCACTGGCTGCCATGCTTGGGGATGTTTATCACACACATGCTGACAGGCAATAGCAGTGACTCACACCAGAAGTCTGGCACCCCGAGTCAAATCCTGGATCCTTCTGCAGGTTCAAGCTCAACTTTATGAGATGCGTATGCCACCATCCTCCTTTATTCTTTCTTTCTTTTTTTTTTTTGTTTCTTCTCCATAGAACATTGTTTTTCCTTCAAACGGGAACAAATACAGGAATTTTGCTAGATAGAGTCCAGATGACAAGTTCTTAGAAAATGCTGTCAGCAGTTGAGATTCAGCTTCAAGAGGCATCATCCAACATTAACCATAAACAACCATAGCAATGAAATGTCTGGCAGATCTTGAAGTGACACGAGATGCCTGCGCTCCACAACAAACTCATTTCACACCACGGGAAAGGTCACCACTTTAATCCGCTTCTGGCTGGAATGTACACAAAGGTCATTCTTCTTCACATCTGTAATTAAACAGCCTCTTGCTTTGCGATCCAGCCTGTGTTTATTTTCCCATTTGTGAACGTGGTGGATGGTAATATAAGACGACACTGAAGGGATACAGGCTGCTACAGACAGGCTTTCGACTTCTTTTTGGTGATTTGCCTGCAGGGAGTTGGATGCAAAAGGTGGTTGTGCTGCCTGGATCCAGCAGTGACTTCCTTTGTGGATGTGCAGCATCTTTGTGCACTGAAATAATAGCGGCAAAGAGGACAAGGAAAGCAAACAAAAACTGCTGGTAGAGATCCCCAAATGTGTTGACTTGTTGCAGGCCGTTGTTGAGGTCTCTGCTTGGCTCCTGCGAGGGAGGAGGCAGCCACTAAACCCGGGGCTTGAGGCTAGATCTGTACTTCTGTTATGGAAAAGTCTGGTTGTCAGTGTTGGGAATGCACTAGAGCAATGAGGAGAAGCCTTGTGTGTCCCTGTGGCCACCAAGGAGCACCTCAAACAACCCTGAACGGTCCCTAATCGCCCCCCCCCTCCCACAAAGTGCTCTCGGGTACCAGCACCAGCTCCCACCCCACTGCATGGTGCTCAGGAGAAAAAAGCCCACAGCAGTGAGTGCGTTTTCTTTTTCCTCCCCAAACATTCTAGGCTGCAGGGCTGGCGCAGGCTTCGCGGGGAGCTTGGCCAGGAGCCGGGCACGACAGCTTTCCCGGGAACGGCGTCAGCCGTCGGGAAGGGCTGTGGGATGCGGCGCTTTGCAGCCCAGAGGCAGGGATGTGCACTTCAGATCCTAGCGAGCTCTCCAGCCCAACAACACCAAGATGTTTATTTTCAAAAGGATACAATGTTTGACAAAATAAACTATATTTGATTAATACTGACTGCTTTTCTGTTTGCGGGTTTTTTTTTGTTTTCTGTCTTTTTTCTTTTAAGGCAGTAAATTCGCTGACTGTATAAACATGCCAGGGCTGCTTCATCTGCCTGTATCAAAATTTCTGTTGCCTCATCTCCAGGGAATGTCCTTCAGTAACATTTTGACAAGCTTATTTAGGGGGTTGCTTGTGGGCTGGTTTGTTTGGGGTTTTTTTCTCCCCACTTCTTCCTCTTAGTGAGGTTTCCCATAAGCAAGCTGCAGGCTGGAGCTGAACAAAACCCACCACTTTTCTTCACACGGCGAGTTTCACTGTGTCCCTAACAGAAAACACATATTCCCAGGCTGAGGACCTGCAAGCATCCTCCAGCGTGGTGGTTTCATCTCATTCCCCTCCAGCTACAGATTTAATCCCCCCAACACCGCTATACCTGGCTCGTTGCTAAAGCTACAAATAACGCACAAGGGGGATTTGTGACTTCGCTGACATCCAGACAAGCCACCCTCAGCTGTGGAGCTCACACTGAAAAATCCCTGGGTTTCTGTGAAACGGACACCTGCTTGTGGGGCGTGTGGCTTGTGATCTGATAAAGCTTTAGCAGCGTTTGTCAATCATTAAGCTGCAGAGCTGCTGGAAAGGTCAAGGAAATTCCCACCGAGGCGCCCAAGTGTTTGGGAACCAAATGACATTTCTGAGATGCTTTAGCTGACGTGAGCTGGAGACCCTGCAGGGCAGGACCTGGCCAGGGGACCTGGGGCCATGGATGGTCTCACCACCGAGCTCTGTGGTCCGAGGCTGGCAGGAGACATCTCAGCAGCACACGTGGCTCTGTTTCGAGCATTTTGACGTCTTTGTGTGGTTTCCTCTATTTGACTTTAGAGACTTACGCCACATCCCACCATTGGTCCCTGCCAGCAGCCCACTCGTTCCCCTGCTCCCCACGTATCTTCTACCCCAGGACTGCCCCCCCCCCCCCCCCCCCCACCTCCCACACTGCTGTGAAGGTCACACCATGGACCAGGACTACCAAAAAAGCAGTCCCCAGCATGTCACCTCACCACGACCTTGCCTGTGCCTCAAGAGGCCAGGAAGCTCTTGGGTGGTGGCATCTCCCTTGCTGTACCCATAGCTCAGCACACACCAGTTTTGACCCAAAAGCAAATCAAACCACCTGACAGTATGGGATTGTGCATGTCCCCCTTACACAAACCCACAGGAACACCCCTGTGCCCAGTTGCCGTGTTTGCACATGTAGCTGGTGCTCTCTGCATCCTCTGTGCAAGGGGGATTTTATTTCACATGGAATCCCAGTGAATCCAGTCCCACATCACTGTTGGGTCCCCATTCCAGAGCACCTGAGGACTTTGCACAAGCAATTCTGAAAAACACCCTCTATAACAAAACTGAGACGTTCTAGATTTCACTTTCCAAAACAGCACAAGCTGTAAGCACCAGCTGTTTCTAGCAGCTGTTAAGTGTGTTAGATTATACCATTCCAGCACTAAACTATTAGTCAATTGATTAATGAACCGGGACTTCTCATCCAACAAAAATATTTTGGTTTTAAATTATAATTTGATGCATGGTTAGTAGAGAAATACATTACACATGCTAAGCACATGTTTGCATCTCATCACCATGGGGAAAGGTGTCAGCGTCACCACCTTTTCAAGGTTGCTTGCAAACCTACCCAGAGACATGCTGGTTCTGTGTGTGGCACAATGCTGCTCACTCCTGCCCGTGCATGGGATATGCACAATGGCAGCAGGCTCCGGCCACCCCACTGCTGCCACCAGAGTTTAACAAGAGCTGCAAAGCCAACCTGGAAGTGCTAAGGTTAACTGACAGGAGATAAGGGCTCAATCACCCGAGACTGGGAACCTTCCCCAAGGTCTCTGGGCATTTAGCCAGTGCCGGCACAAAGCACCAAGCCCACAGGGTACTGTTGGGACACGGTGCTGGCAGACAGAGTGCACGGGAGACTCAGGAATCAGAGTCAGTGACAGCTTTGAGTTTCACCACAGGGCTGGAAATTATCTAGAAAAGGGTTTTTTTTTCCTTTTTCCCATAAGGACCTCTGTGACACAAACCTCTCTGTTTGGCCGCTTTTCTCGCTGGCAGAAAACCAGGCAGGTGTTTACTCTGGCTGCACGCCTCACTGGCTGTACGCGGCACCACTGGTGCTGGAGTCACATCGCCGCGTTATCACCGTGCTGTGATTGCACCTGAGACGCTGCCCCAGCACCTACCGTCAGGTCCAGCCCCGCACCTCCTCGACTCATACAAATATATTATCATATATGTGACACATATGCTCATTACAGCTACATATACATGCTACTAATAATAAAGAAAAATGGAAACGTCTTGATTGTGTGTTAGCAGTTAAACCTGCAAGCCCTGGGACAAGGTGTGGAGCTCCAGGTACACATGCACAGGGGAGGTGACAGTGCCCATCTCCTGATGGAGATGTCCTATCCCATGGCAATATAGGTCACAGTAAGCAGAGGTGGTGTGGGGAAACGAACGGGGAACAATTATTCCTTATTTCTCACGAGATGGGACCGAAACACTGCCCAAAACTGAACACCAGCTTCGCTCACCTTGGTGGTTAGGACATCCCTTGCAAAACCTGTTAAAACATGCACACAGACCCACGACAGGGTAAAATTCAACAGCTTTTTTTCAAGTTATAATGCATTATGTTGTCAACTTGGCAGGAAGTGAGCTCAAAGGCTGTTTTTCTGTGATCTCTTATCATACCAAAGCCTCCAACAAGCACAGCTTCGCTAAACAGCATGTCTGTGATGGGAAACCAGGCTCCATGTGCTGTGGAGGGGTCTGCTGCTGACAAGCACCAGCATCGCGCTGTGGTAATACAGGGTGGGAAACCCATCAGGCTTTGTGAGACACACAGCAAGGCAAAGCCCACGCCACCTCCCTCAGAGGGGAAGAATCACAGTGGACACGCACTGCCAAAGAGCCAGTGTCACCACCCCATCCTGCTGCTTATCCAAGGAAGGAGCGCACCGAATATTTCTGACACAATATTAAAGGAGAGAACATCCCCACGCTGGTACCAGGGATACCTGGTGAGGCAGAGGCAGCGCATCATCTCTGAACAAATCCAGCAGCCGCTTCCACCCCCAGCGCTTCAGAGGGATGAAGGGAAATGATCAGAAGGGAAGAAGCGATGAGAATTCAGGTGGCGCTAATAAAATATTCCCTTTGGTGCAGCGGAGGCTCACAGGCACAGCCAGCTGCGGCACAGAGAGCAGGGTGATGGGGACAGCTGGGCTGAAACATGAGCGAAACAGCAGGAGAGTCACAAAACATCTCTGCCAGCAACAACAATGGCTCTTCCCTGTGTCACCCCTGTGCACCTAGGGCTCCCCAACGAGGTCCCGATAGACAGACAATTGCAGGTTGGCATGTGAACATGTGAAATACAAATACGCATCGCACCAGCATGGATGTAAAAAATCAGCACTTACGGGAACACCGTACGGCACCAGCGCTGCCCAAACATCCCTGGTGCTCACCCCGATGAGGATGGGACACGAGGCATCTGAAACCCAGTGGAAAACTCTCCGACTATTAACCAGCAGGTCACGCCAGGGCTCAGCCCAGATCCGCTCCCCTCCATCAGGAGAGGTGATCTGGGAGTTGAGGTCCCCAGGCAGAGGAGCAGGGTGAGCAGCCAGCTCTGCTACTGCTCGTCACGAGGCTTCAAAGCAGGGCCAGCCAGATCAGCCCCACCACTTCAAAGTAAGACCGGGCGAAGTTTCTGCTTTCCAAAGCATTTGATTGCACGGTTCAGATTTATCTACTGTCTTCCAAACATAAAGTGGCTTTCAGAAAGGTCTAAGGAACACAAATATTTAAAGCATGCACGTGCGTGTGAGTGTGTGCGTGCACACACACATGCGCTCACTGCAACTTAAGATAGTGCGGATATGATCGCTCTAGAAAAGTAGCATTTTGAACAGGAATATATAATCGTTTTGGCCAGTAACCAAACCAAACACTCCCTGGCCTCAGCCCATCCATGTAATCAGACTACGCCAAGCCTTTCTGCAGTGCCCTAGCCCAATCCGGTGGCTTTTCCAGGCTGCCCATTCCAGGAACAAGGCAGAGCATCGCCTCACACCACAGCAGGCTACTTCCAGTGCACCCTTTAGAGAGCAACCAATCTTTATTTCAGAGATAGCTTAAGTAAAGTAACATGCAAAGAAACACATGAGTAGGAATCTCATCTGCCTCAGGCTCCTGCAAATCCTTTTCTTTTCCTCCCTCGTAGCACAATGTGTTGGACGCCCGTTATTCATCTCTGTGAAGCACGGCGTGTACATCCACACTGTCTGTCCTTTGGCTGGAGCTGTGTTTGCAGATTTCCCGTGGGAACGGAGGTGCTTCTCCTCTGACGAATAAAACCACGGCATTGCATGGGCTGTGGGGATGCTGGAGGGGACTGGCTGTCTGCACTGGAGGGCTTTGCAGGACCTGGCTGAGAGACGAGCAGCAAAATCACCTGCAACTTGTCATGATGCAAGTGTGCGTCATGCCCACGGGAGTGCATCTCCACAACAATCTCCTCTTCTGCAGCATCTTTCCTCCTGCCATGTGTTTGACCTTCACACACCCTCCGTATTATGTGCCTGGCCAGATTCCTAGGGGTGATCCTCAAATTTGGAGTAAGTACAAAAACTGCCTGAACCACAGACAAAATCTGTGTTAAGTCAACTAGAATCAGGGGTCTGATATTTGCTGAGAGTATTTCATAAATCGTAGGTGTTTTGTATCCCATGCACATTTGAACAACTCAAGATAAAAAATGGTCTTCAACTTAAGAGCAAGGGAGACCTCAATCTTCAAAAACTGTGAGAAACACAATTTAATATCAAGCTTCTTATATTAAACAAGATTATCTTTAAAAAGCACTGCATTTACTAGTTTACCATGAACAAACACTTTTTTGGGGGAGGGAGTTGTGTGAAGATACTGTATTCTGTTATAAAACCGACTCAAGTCCTTTGCCCTGTCTTTGGAAATGTGCATATATTTCAGGAGACATTCCAAAAGTCTTCCTCATTAAAAAAAGGCATGGAGAGACACAGAGCGATGCCACCGGCACCGCTCATGGCCAGAGGCCCAGCAGCAGCGGCAGGACCAGGGTGACGGCAGTGGCAGGACCGGCGCGAGGGGCTGCACTCCCGGGGCCGCCGCTGGGGATCATGGCACCGTCTTTGCTTTGCTGATTCAGAAGCTGCTTGTTTGCAGAGACATCGTCCATATCCAGGTCGTACGCCAGCTCTGAAAGTAGAAGGAGAGAGGTGGTTAATGACAGGCGGTGCGTGCCGGCATCCCAGCGCACGGCACGTCCAGCCCGCACCAGCACTGGGGTCCCCAGGGCAGCCCATGGAGGGTCCAGTGTGGCAGAAGGCATCCCAACAAGGGTGGATGGGTCAGAAGAGTTCAGCAAACATCTTGTCAGTCCTGCAGCCAGCCCCGGTCCCAGAGCACCTCCCAGTACCCTACACCAAACCTTACATTTGGAAAGACCAAAAAATCACAACTGTAAGGTGCCCCAGTAAGAAAACAAAAGAGATACTGGGGGATCTGGATTACTGGAGAGCTATTCCCAAGGAAAACCAGCTGAGCTTTGGAGCGGGTGTTTAGCAATGCAAATCACGTCTTCTCCCCAGACACTGTACGGATGTGTACAGGAGTGAGGAAATCCAGGCGAACACAAATAGTTTCCCTGAACCCAGAGTTAGCACAAGGACTTGCTCACCAAATACCTCCTGGTTGGAGGATCTGAGGAGCTCTGTATTTCTGCAGTCTTATTTAAATGTGTGCAAAATATGCTCCTTACAGCATTTACAACACATCCATCCCATCCCATCCCCTGTCCACCTCATCAAAGTGCTGGCGAGTGAGGAATGTGAACAGATCACACACCCCAGCCACACTGGTGT
This sequence comes from Patagioenas fasciata, assembly GCF_037038585.1. Taxonomy (NCBI): domain Eukaryota; kingdom Metazoa; phylum Chordata; class Aves; order Columbiformes; family Columbidae; genus Patagioenas; species Patagioenas fasciata. Next base: position 21,001,706 of record NC_092530.1, read on the forward strand.
TGCAACATGGGGACTTTGAGATGAAGCACATGGGAGCTCCAACCCAAGACAATGTCCAGTATAAACGTTTTTATAGTCCTGGCAAAGAAGCATGATATTAATGGGGGAAAATCTTGTGACAACCCATCATTGGCTGCAAGGGACCTGCTGAGCAGTAAGTCACAGTTGCCATTGTCTCCCTGGGACATGGAATAAAAAAGTCCACATAGACGCTGTGGAAAGGCAAGAAAACAGCAACTCTCAAGGCCAAAAACAAAAATCAAAAGGTGTTTTAAGATGCCATTAACCAGATCCATCTGGGGCATTTGTACCTGCTGAGCTTCTGCACTGAGAGGGTGCACCCATGCTTGACGCAAGCCAAGGGGTCCCTCGCTTCCCTTCTCATGCTGCTGGTGCCTCCTTCTGGCATCCAGGTTTTTTGTCTGGGTGGGAATCAGTTGAGCCTGTCCATCTCATCCCCTAAGCCTGGCCTTTGGAAGTGGAGGAAGCTGGTGGTTTCCATCAGAAAAGGCCCTGGCTCCAGCCTTTCACAAGCCCTCATGGATCACCAGCATACTGACGGGCTTGGATCATCCCACCCCACCCCTGAGAAAGAATCCAAGAGACTGAATAAACACTGCAGCTAAAAAACACTGCATCAATCCAGCGAGCACCACTGCCAAGGCAAACAGGCAGTATTTCTTAATAAAAAATACCTAAACACTGCAAAACAAAAGCATAATGATGTTAGCATCACAAATGAGTCAGCCCAAGCCATCAGAGGGTCAGAAATGGCTGAAAGGGAGCAGATATCCACCTGCACAAAGGGCCAGGTGCAAGCAAAGCCAGCCCGGTAAACTCTAACTTATCCGAGAGATTCCCACAGGTGGTGGCATTCCTCTTCTCCACAGCTTTCCTGATTTTCTTAACATTACAGATATTCTGCTGTCCCCTGGAGCTGCACGCCCACAGGCAGAGCAGGAAAAGGTGCCACCCTGGAAGGGATGTGCCACGAGGCCACCTCTGCCCATCCTGTGCCACTTTCCAAGCTCAGAAGGAAAGAGTCCCCCTGGTACAAAGGATGCTCGGGCTTCAGGGCACTTTGAGAGCAGCCTGGATGCACCATCATATTTTCCCAAGCTCATTTTTGCAGTGTAAGTGAAGGGATTTTGAGTTAATAAAACCACAGCAGATTATTTCGCAGCTGGTCATTTTACACAAGACTCCTCAGCTGGTACGCTGTCCCACCAGGATGAAGTCGGCCAGCCCTGGTGTGTTTTGGAAGGTGTTTCAACAAACTCTAAAGACTCCTAAAGCCTGCTTCCAGGTCAGTGATCTGCAGCTGGTGGGCAGAGCTTTTGGGGCAGAATAGTCTCTTCTTGCGCATCCTAGCAAAACCAAATTTAAAAAATCACAGGAAAAGAGTAACAACTCTTGCTTTCAGTTTAGAAAAGAAATTTGCAAGAAAAGAGTGCCTCAGCAAGGTCCTTAACGGCACAAAGCACTTTGACGTTCCCATTTAAAGCCTCATTCTGCGGTGTTGTAATTTATAAGATTCGGGTTCCTGCCTGGTTCGCAATGCAGCAGCTGAATGGTGTTGGATACGTTCAGCCAAAGCATACCGAAGTTAACATTGCAGACATATTCTTTCACATGGGAAATTTTCAAATTCTGAGATATCACGTGAACCTGAGTAGGGACAATTTTTGAAATAATGTAATTTAACCCAGATGGGGATGGCAATTCTTTCATACATCCTCTTTGAGCAAACTACAGAGAAGTTAATAGAAATCCTCTTATCATTAGATATTTGAGAGCTATTTTCCTAGCCTTGTTGAACTGCTTCAGAAGTTTAGGGCTTGGGTGTGCCATTTGTTTTCACTGTTCCTTCCATTGTTTCCTTCTCTAGGCTTATTTTTGCCCAATTGTATTTTAGGCTTGACAGATTTAGACGTACATCCTTTATTTTGTATTAATAATGGATCTGTAACTCTTGCAAATCCCCTTCACTTAACTTCTAATGACCTTTGGTACACAGGAGGAAAAGAAAATAAAATATTAGCCTTTAACAGACCTGAGGCACAGGCAATAACAACCTAAAAAATGTATAATAACAATCATATTTCAAATTCAGGAATACAAATTAGCAAATATTCCTAAGCAGATACTTCTTGGAAGGGCTTCATTAGGGCTCCAGCCTTTGTTAGGATCTGCAGTTAGTCCAGGCTGCATCCCTGCACCTTCTGTTTTCACAGCACCAGGAGAGAAGGAGCCCCAGCACCAGGGATGGAGCTGCAGGATGGCTGGTGAGGTGACAGAAACTACCCCCCCGCACACACATACCATTTCAGTCACTTCCACCCAAAACTCTGTCTTTATGCTACAAAATAACCCAAGAGAAGCTGCTCCTCTGCCTCCCTGCTACTCAGGCATCCTCTCCCAGCTGTGGTCACCCACTTAATTCACAAGTTTCTCCTACAAAGTGGCTCTTTGGCCTGCAAAGGTTTTTTTTTGGGGGGGGGCAGGGGCGGGAACTAGAAAAATCTGTTTCTGTTTATAATCAGTTGGAGTCCAGAGGGTATTATCAACAATCTGCACTAATTATGTATTCAATCTTCACTCATTTTGGCCCCTCTTGTCCTCTGGGCTGCTGATTAGATAATCCCCTTAAAATAATAGTCAATCATTAGCTCTGCTTTTTTCTCCCCCCTGCCTGCATGCAAGCCGAGCGTGCCATGCCATTTCCCGAGTCCTCACGCAGCTGGTGAAAGGTCTCCAGCCGAACACAAGCCAGTCCCTCCGGAAGCATCTTTTGTAACAAAAGCCCCTCTAACACAAAGCTGCTGCGCTTTGCTCCCAGGATGGCAAAAGCTTCAATGGTCTCGCAGTGTGGATGACAAAAACCTGCCGCCAGCTCTACAACACGCACTTTCCGCATCCGCAAAATAAAGCGGCGGCATTCTTCCGTGGATTAGGACTAGAATTAGGCGTACCAACTCTGCACAAGCTTATTGGGCAGGGATCATTAAAAAGCTCTTCTTGCTGAAGCACACGAGCTTTGGAAACGGCTACAAAAGGCAGCTGAAGTGGGAGGAGGTTGGTTTTGAGTTGGTGTAAGTCCCATGGCAGCTGGCGCAGGAGAAGCCGGGGGGATGAGTACTGGCACGCAGGCAGCGTTTGGACAGGAGTTCCCCTGCCAAATCCACCGCTGCCTCCTGAAACACCCCTTTCCATCCCTTAAAGGGCAACGCGGTCTTAAGCAAAGAACTGCTCACAAATGGCACTGCAGCAAATCACCTCCAAGAGGACAGTGCCCAGCTCCCGTGGGCTGGCTCGGCCGCTGCCCAGAGCCAGGGAATGTCACCTCACGGGCAGACATCTGGGCTGTCCCGCTGCCAAGCCTAACCGGGCAGATGGCTCCAGCCATGGGCCTAACACAGAAACAGAGCTGTCGCAGATGGCCATGCGTGAAAACCGCTTCTTGGTGTCATTTGATAGCTCTGCTGGTGCACCGGGCAGCCGCAACGGGTGCAAACGGGCAAAACCATCATGCCCAATGCAGCATGTTCACCAAATGAGGCTGCTGACTGGGCTGAAGCACTTGTGGGGACGTGGTGATGGCCCTTGTTTGCAAATGATGGAAACTCCGTGGTGTGAAGGGATTAGGGAATGGATTGTGACCATGTGTTTCCAATAAGTGCAAAACACAGGGAGTAGAAATATCAGAGACAAACAGGGCAGCCTGGCAAGCTTCTGCAGCTCTGGTGATCAGTTGTGAACATCCGCCTGTGTGTGTCCTTCAGGACTGGTCTAGGAAAGCACATGAAACCATCACTGATTAGAATGACATTCTCTGGGGTGTATCACTTTATTTTTTCTAAGCAGCAAGCCTTATCAGTGTGGGGAACAAATTGCCAGTGGATGCAGCAGACTCCAAAGCAAGACTAGATTTCTTAAAGGGAGAGATGTTTGAGTCAAGCTCAAGCTGTTGACTCATTACAAGGTGAAGCATCACAGCCTGTGATCCCACAGACCAGATTGCCTTCCAATTCTTTCCATCTCTACAGCACCAACCACTTTACTCTCACAACTGTTTGCACTTGGAATCTAGGAGAACATCCCAAACTCTTCCTGTTGAAATACCAAAAGCTCTGCTCACCTCAGCCTCCAGTTACCCAGCTTTCTCATGCAAACAGCTCATACTACAAACATGCCTTTGCATCTACAAAGACAACATCTAAACCCATCCATGGAGTGATGTGGCCACGGCTGTGCAGAGAGAGCTGGGATCCCCAACCCTCTGTTTCTCCAAAACACCTTAAACACTTCCAAACACCAAGCCAACCATGGTTTCGTCTCACCAGGGAGGTTTTGCCCTCTGGCTTATTACCACTAAAATCCTGGAGCACCAACAGGTTTGCCAGTTCCCTTCTTGCGCAACGAGCTGCAACAGCCCAGCCATAGGTGCGGCCGCGCCGGCGCGTAATTAAAGCACTGAGCCAGGGCTGGCCGCGATGCTTGTATTGGCACCATTGCAAAATCACCGAGATGGATGTGCAGCATGTGCATGGTCTTGTGCCTCTGCTTTTCCACCTCCTCCGCAGCAATTTAGGAGGTGCGGCTCTTGGCAATACATATTTGGATAAAAAAGAAAAAATCCAGCTTAACACCATGCCGCTGCCGTTGGCAATGCGGCTGAGGGATCCTGGCGCAATTCGGCAGCAAGCGGTAGAAACGACTTCCTGGGCAGAAACCCAAGGGAATTTGGTTTGAGATTGCCAATTTGCAAACCAAGACTTTTCCCCCACTTGCTTTTTCCGCGCATCCCACTGCCAGCGTGCCTCTGGTGGCCCACAGCCTGCAGCGTGTGTCCCCGAGCAACACAAACTCCGCAGGTGCCACCACAAAACCAGCACCAATTCAGGGGAAGTTCCCCCAGGATTGAAGCAACCTGGAGGGCAGCAAAGAGATTGATTTGGAGGGATCAAGTAATCCAGCATAGAGAAGTGAGGAAGCTCCAGCTCAGCCCCACACCAGGGGTGCAACCGGGTGCTGCTCGGGGTACACAGGGCAATTGGCCATGAGCTCTGTGAGGCAGCCAGTACACACATTCTGGCTCCTCAAACCCCAACATCCAGCATCCAGTCTCATCCATGGATATCTTCAAGCTTTCCATGGGGCAAAGGCACAAAACACACCCCAAAATCCAGCACATTACACAGTACAGGCAGAGGGGCTGCATCGTGACCCCAAATCAAGGGACTAGTCCTCCACCCCACCTTGGCTGGAGGCTGGTGGCAAGGAAGGGCTATCATTTATGACCTCGGACTATGTTTACTTTGGAAATGTACTCATTACATTTTTCCTTGCTCCTTGGTATGCTCTAGCATTTCCCTCAAAGAGAATCTGGCGTCTGCAATTGCATTAATCATCTTCCCTTTGGCAGCAAGTGGAAGAGTTTCTGAACTGTACTTGCAGAGCAGAGCCACAAAAACTGTTTAGCAAAACACGCTCATGTAATCTATTAAAAATTTAGAAATCTCATTAGCATTATTAATTTGAAGTGCCAGAGTCCTTGCACTTCGATGACGAAGCATCATGCCACGGTGTGATATCCAGATGTACTGTCCAGAAAAAGAGCTGCTACCTAAAGGAACTTAGGACAGAAGAACTAAACATGGACAATCGAAAGCATCTACAAGGGCAGGAGTCAAGAAACAAAATGAGGAAAAGCTGGAAACAGAAGAGTAGGAATAGAAGTGAACTGATTTACAAGGCAGTGCTATAGGACTGGGTCAAGCAATGGCCCTGCATATTCCCCATGTACCTCAGACCACCCAGACGTAGAGTCACCCATCCCCATCTCTGGAGACCTTCAAGGTCTAAACCCACAAAGGAATCCCTTCTGATCACTGCTGTCACCTAAGGCATCTCAGCATAGTCTTGATTTTGGGAGCTGGTGTTCCCAGTGACAGCAGAGCAAAATGGAATGCTTCGTATTTCCTCTAATGACCAAAACCAACATAATCACATCAAACTGAAATTTTCTCCTTTATTTTTGCTCCCCCAAAAGCTCTTCAGATACAACCAGGATGGGCAGCTCTTGCTTGCTACCTGCTGGCCTTCAACTCTTCAAGCTCAGGACACTTAGTGACATCCATAGAATAATTTTAGTTGAAAGAGACCCTCAGGATCATCAAGTCCAACCATAACCTAACTCTAGCATTAAACCATGTCCCTAAGAACCTCATCTAAATGCCTTTTAAACCCCTCCAGGGATGGTGACTCCACCACTGCCCTGGGCAGCCTGTTCCAATGCCTGACAACCCTTTTCATGGAGAACTTTTTTCTTAATATCCAATCTAGACCTCCCCTGGCACAACTGCAGGCCGTTTCCTCTTGTCCTATCACTTGCTACTTCAGAGAAGAGACCAACCCTGTCCATGCTACAACCTCCTTTCAGGTAGTTGTAGACAGTGATAAGGTCTCCCCTCAGCCTTCTTTTCTCCAAGCTGAACAGCCCCAGGTCCCTCAGCTGCTCCTCATAACACTTGTGCTCCACACCCCTCACCAGCTTCATCACCTTCTCTGCACTCTCTCTAGTATTTCAATGCCCAAAACTGAACACAAGATTTCAGGTGCAGCCTCACCAGTGCCGAGTACAGTGGCACAATCACTTCTGTAGTCCTGCTGGCCACACTATTCCTGATACAAGCCAGGATGCTGTTGGCCTTTTTGGCCACCTCGGCACACTGCTGGCTCATGTTCAGCCGCTGTCACCAACACCCCCAGATCCCTCTCTGCCAGGCAGCTTTCCAGCCACTCTTCCCCAGCCTGTAGCGCTGCCTGGGGTTGTTGTGACCCAAGTGCAGGACCTAGCACTTGGCCTTGTTGAACTTCATACAAGTTGCCTCAGCTCAATGATCCAGCCGGTCCAGATCCCTCTGTAGAGCCTTTCTACCCTCCAGCAGATCAACATTCCTACCTATTTTGGTGTAACGTACTAGGGTGCACTCAATCCCTTCATCCAGATCATTGATAAAGAGATTAAACACCCATGTACTAGCAAGACCCACCAAGACAGAGCCTTAAGGGGAACGGCAATGGTCCCAGCCTTCCGGATGCCAGCTGCTTAAAGCAGCCCTCAAGGCAGAAGGATGTTTCTCAATGCTTGATCAGAAAACCCATAGTGGTGTCACGGCACCCAGGAACATCTGACATCTTCTTTTGTGACTCACCATGTGCGGAAACCGGATTTGGACGGGGCCCAGGCCACAGCATTCGTGCTCCATTTAAGCGAGCAGAAATGTGCCTCTTCAGAAAGGACCGAGACTTTGTGCAATGTCTACGCTTAGTCAAAAATCCCTGGACATCCATCACTGCCCTACACTTATAAGGAAAAGAAAAATCAAAGGTGGCTGATGTTTTGCTCCTTGAGCACGCACACAAGGAAAGCCCTCAAGCAGTGCTCCCAGCCTGGGGATCAAAGCGACAGAGGCTGTACCAGGCTACAACTCACGGCACCAAGGAAAACATCTAGAGGGAGATTTCAGGTCATAATCCAAGAATTCAGCTTGGGCATGGACATACCTGCTCAAGCCACGAATGGAGCTTGCAGGTAGGCTCAGGTATGGTGGTACACAGGCATCTGCCCAGCTTGTCTCTGCTCCTGAGGAAGCTCCCCGAGGTTTTCTGCTTTTATATTGCCCAGGATTACCAGCATGGCTGGAGAGCAAGCTTGCCCTGCCCATGCCGGGGAACCCAGCTGGCGCTCGATGATTTGCACAGAGCATGGGTTGAAGCGAGGTGAGAGTGCTGCCAAGGGAGGGGAGCTGAGAGGCTACAGCACCACCCATGTTTTTTAATTGTGTTAAGCTGCTAAAATAAATAAATACATAAGTGAATAAAATCCTGGCTTTGCATTGAAACAACATTAAAGTGACTTCAGCTTATAAAAATGGGGTAATGCATGAGGCCCTGGGAAACATTACCATATCCAACTTTCCCACTTTATATAGAAAAAGAGCGGTGGGGTTCATAAACTGGAACTTTTTAACAACTTCAGGTCATGTTCTCAGCACTGAAAAGAGTGCCAGAAACAGCCACCCAAGTCTGAAGCCAGGACATGGCTTTGCATGGCCTTCTGCATGGCTGCAGAGAAAGACTCAGATTAAACGCAGCTACATGTAACACCTGATGCACAAATGGGACTGATTCCTGCTCCCTGCCTCTCTCCTGGACTGAGAGCAAACCCTGGTCCCAAAGCACCACTGGAATGATGGTGATGAATGCTGGAGCTGGATGGTGATGGCAGCTCTGATGGAAAACCTGGCATCTTCCCAGCTGAGTACCCGGACACCGCGGCTGTGGTATGTGGGGTGTGCCAGACCCATCTCATCACACTCGCTCCTTCCTGGGGGCCAAGGGGCCTCCCGGTGTGCTTGGGGAACTGCGGCTGGGACCTCACCAAGCCAGTGCCCATGGCTGGGACCATGGTGGAGCTCAAGGAGACCACCTTGACTGTTCCTAACCCAGGAGGAGAGAGCAAGGGAGGGAGGGGATCGGCTCCAGGATCCTGGCTGGCACCTCTATGGGTCAGCTTCCACAGAGGATACCAGGGACAGGGCCACACAGCTCATGTGGGAGCATCCGGACTGCTCTGGGGACACATCCATCAGCACAGCGAGCAGTTATCGGCCGCGCAGTAAAACACGGAGATGACAATGCAAGAGGACTCCAAAGTCTAAGCCCACAAATGCCTCCCCCTCCATCCTATCTGTAGCGTTCACAGCTCGGTCTCAGGGATGTAACAATTGCAGTGGAAAATCAAAATAAAAAGGCTACATAATCCAGTTTGTAAATCTCTTGAAAAATACAAAATCCTCTCTAAAACGGATTACAGAGATTAGAGATAAAAGTTTCCTGGAAATCAAGAATTGCATCTCAGCCTTACTCCTCTCCCACCCTCCCAGAAAAGGGAAAAGATGTGGGGGCTCATGCCCCACACCATCCCGCTGCACCCCTCCTTAGCCATCACCCCAGCCTCGGGGAGCAACAGCAGCTCCCTCCAGCCCCATGAAACAGCATAGATGTTTCTACCTGATTTTGCCCTAAACATTATTTTGAGGCATTATCTGCTGTATTTACCTGAGCCTATGGGCAACGTGCATGGATGGTAGGAAATCTGCCTGCATCAGGGAGAGGAGATGTCTGCCAGCCTCCTGCACACTTTTTGGTCCATGTCTTTTCTGCACAGGCTCCATGGGACCGTGCACTGTGCTGCTGTGGTTTTGTGAGCTGCAAGAGCTGCAGCCATCCCTGTGGGTGCCCAGTGGAAAAATGCCCCCTTAAATCAGGGTGGTCTTCTAAAAATCAAGATGTTTCACTTGGCTGTGCCAATGGTGACACTGTTATCAACAGAGATAGGTCAAACACTCATGTGCTGATGATACAAAAATATTTAGTGGCCACGCTATTAATATTCTGATAGATTAAAATCCACATTTTGTTAAATATTTTGACGAAAGTAGCCACAGTCAACGGCAGCAGGACAATTTTCTGTTGGGGATTTTTATTTCATGAGAGTTTTTGTGCTTTCATTCTTATTTGGAACAACAACAGAAAAGATTGCAATATTAGCATTCCCGGCAGAACACGCATTCAAGTTTCTGACCTGTTATTGCTCAAGGACTTCTGCAGCTGCAGATGCCGGTTTGGAGCTACAGTTCGGTCACTTTGAATGATGCTCATAGAATAAGGATCAAAACACAGCTTGATCAAAAGGGCATTTTATGAACATTGCAGCCCAAGTTAAGTGCTGATGTGAATACTTATATTTGCCCTTACAATATCTCAGCTCAGTTCTAATAAAATTAAGACTCTTAAACAATGCACTCTATTTTTATTTATTTCAAGGTTTTGTGCCTTATAGCTTTGAAAACATACCCTCTCAAAACCTTTCCATTACTCTGGGAACATCTGGATGTGTTAGCATCTGGAAACCAACTTCTCCAGAGGAATAAGGAGGGGTGCTGCTTTCGATCCTTGCTCCACCTGTTCAACTTGAATTTATCTACCAAAGGTTGGTTTTTCTGCCCCCTTCTCCCCACTGGGAAAACAAAAAAAAAGCTAACACAGACTTCTTTTCCCAATAGGAATCACTACTGTAAATAAACAACTAAATACTGAACTAAAAGAACCAGCAGCATTAAGGCTCCTTTGAAAAGAGACAACAGAAAAAACAAAGCAGGGGAAAATCCAGTTTCTTTTCTGCATTTCACTGGCACATTAGAGGCAAAATGAACTTACCAGTCCAGGACAGGGGACGTCTTATTGGTGTAATACAGCCGGTTAACTGTTCTTTAGAGATATTCATCTCAAAAGCCAGAACAGAAAGAGCATTTTCCCCCCTTTTATTTATTTATCTTTTTTTGTGCCAACTCACCTTAGCTGAAAAGCACATTGAGATTGTAATTATGGGAAGGCCTCATCTAGTAGATTTGTAAACTCAGCTATCGGCTTGAATTACTGGAATTAGCAAGGCTAATTTAATGTCACTGTTCAAAATAGCTCAGATTTGGAATTTCTTAATGGCCCTAGGAGAAGGAGTCTTTATGCATACTGCAATCTAGGCTTCATTCTTAGACTAAATTCCTTCTCATAGATTTTGTGAATGCCCTGTTTTGTAGCCAACACAAACTCTGTCCAGTAAAATAATGTAAGGACTCAGAATGAAAAGAGATTAGCTGTTCCCTGCTCCTGTTATTTTAAAGCAGAAATAACTTTGGCTTCCACTGATTCATAGACAAAGCTTGAAATGCAAAGCATGCTCAACTCCAGATTCAGCATGAAAAGGACCTTAAAATATTCCCGAGTGCAAGTAATGGACTTATTAGAGGGAAGAAAAGAGGCACTTTTCACAGAATCCCAAGCTCTTTATTCCTGTCATATCAATAATCTTGCTTAAGAATTTCATTCTATTTACATTTCTTTCCATTTCAAATATTCTGCCTGACTCCTATGAAATACAACATTTAAAACGCTGCAACGCTTTTAAAGTGTTAATTAGTTAATACGACACTTTGAAAGCGTTAATTTATTTCTGTTAATGCTCAGTGGCAAGTGGGGTAAAACGTCTGCAGATCATCCAAGTGCGAGCAGGCGTGATCGCGTCAGGACGGGCTGTGACAGGGAACAATTCTGTACAATGCTCAGTTTCACACCTGACAATTGATAAATGATGATATAATTTTAAAGATTTGGTTAAAAGCATCTTCTTTAAATAATGACAGTTGATTGTGCTGGAACTCAACGTACCTGCAATCTGTTCTACTTTCCTTTATGTTTAATATCCGCAAAAACAATGCTGACAGTGAGAAAAAAAGGCTTTACAGATATAAGGAATGCAATCTGCCTGGTTGTCCCTAAGCTACCAAAATATACTTTTTTTTTTTTTTAAACAAAGTTTTCTTAGTCTTTGCATGATGATTCAATCTAAAACCAGCACTAAGCAAGTAGCAGCAATTTTGCTTCTTTGTTTGAAGAAATGGCTGAAAAACAAAGGTATTTCAGGAATAAATTACAAAAGCCTGTGTAGAAACATCAGGAAAGCAGATGGAGATGTCCCTGATCATTGCTCTTTAAGGAGCAAGGGGAGACTTTTTTCTCCATTTGGCTCCATGTCCCTGTGACAATTTGCACCAGTCAGGAGCATCACAGTATGGAGAGAAGACACATAGGGATACATCTGCCCACAGCCCTCCCCGAGATGGCACCATCAGAGAGCAAAAGACCCAAAAATACTGTGATATGAGGAGCAGCCATCCTGGGATGGACACACACAACATGCAGTACCAGCCAGTGCTGATTTTCACAGACCCAGCCGTGTGGTTTTTGTCTGGAAAGGTGAAGTACAGCAATAGCACACTGCCTTTCACCCAAAGGTCTCAAAGCATATTGCGGGCATTAATTACACCCTCTGCTTTGCACATTAATTAACCACTCGAGCTTCATGGTCTCCAAGAACCGAGCACAAGCCTCCATTTACTACTGATGACAACTGGGCTGAGGTTGCAATGAGGCTTCATGAGCACCGATGGGTGAGCTGGGAAAAGCACCTCTGAGCACCCCGAGTCATTTGGCAGCAGTGGCCTCTTCCTCCTGGGATGCTTTTAATTCCTCCTTGTCCCAGCAAGTCCCCCTGTGCAGGTAGCCACGAGAGGTTTTGCTCTGAAAACACTCTTGACGGCAAAGCATGGAAACCAGAGAGACCAGGGAGCAGCAGGGACAAGGAGCAGTCCCGTCCCACAGCCATCTTGCAGTGCACCCGCTCAGCCCCTGTTTCTAAGGACACCTCAAGAAGTCTCCAACATTAGTGGTCTTTTTTCCAAACGAGGAACTCAACAGCCCTGATAAGACACATCCTGCATCCATGTGCCAAGAAGCAACAGAAGCTCCTCAAATCACCCTCATCGCTTTCACATGTGCCACTGGCTGCTGCGTCACCCTTCTCTGGGTGGGACAGGCTGCAGAAGATGGCCAGGCTGCCTTTTTCTGCCCATCCTTCCAAGCCATCCAGCTGTGAGATATATACATATATATATATCCAGCTCTGCCAGCAGAGAACTCCTGTGATGCTCTAGCAGGGAGCGGCGGGGGCTGAAACCACGACACTGTGGTCACCTGCCTGGATGACTTCATGTCTTCTCAGAAGTTGGTTGAACCATGTTTCCAAGGCACAGGTGCTAAGCAATGAGGGATTTAGATGAGCAGCCTACAAACCCACAAACATTCGCTGTCACTGTTTCTTTAGCAACAAATGCCTGGATGAAATATGTGACAAGCGCATTAAAAAAATGTCATACCTGTGCAGCGGAGAGCTGGATCACGAAGGGGGATTGCCAGCTAACAAAAAGTCCTGGATGTGCTGCAGCTGCAGCCTGGGAAACCCATTAAGACCACATGGGGTGTCAAATTGTATGTAACATGAGTGTTGGGCTTGCAGGCACTGTGTGATGGCGGCCCCACTATGGAGCCGGGCGGAAAGCAGCTCCAAAGAGACCGGAGATGACAAGAATTTCTCGGCATATGCCTGCCTTTGCGTCCCAAAAACTGGGAGGAGCAGCTGAACGGGCACAGCCTCCCGAGGGAACGCAGAGACATGGTCGGGTTTGCAGGGCCCTGGGAAGCCTGAGCGGCGGCTCAAGGCTGAGAAAGCATCTCCCAGCCCCAGCTGTGGGATGCAGAGGGTGAGATGCCCAGGGAGGGATCCCTTGCAGCAGGGTTTGCTATGGGGCTGCATCTGTTCACTTTGCTTTAGGGTCAGTGGAGTCCCACAGCTGTCCAGTCTCCCAGTGTAGGTTTCAATGGGATGGAAGTGATTTAGGAACCTCCAGGCAATCCCACACAGTTACCCCATATCCTACATAACAGGAGCTGGTTAAGTATTTTTACAGACAGGTTTCTGTTCCTTAACATACACAACAGGTCGGAGTTAGTCTTACTGCTATTAGCAACCAAAACAGCTCTCAAACCTTTGCTCCCCAACCCAAGCACAGCAGTTCTTTTCATTTAATGTGTAGAAATACCTCCTTGCTACGTCCTTATTTTTGGATTTTATTTTATCTTTTTGTTGGTACATGGAACCATTTTTCTTTTTTCCACATTTTCTAATGAGTTCTGGCAGTGGGAAGTTGTTTGTAAATCACACAAGTATTTGTTTTACTGGAAACATCTGCTTTAACACATTTGTCTTGAAAAAACATTTTTTTTTTTTAAACAAAGGTATTAAGCTGCAATGTAAATTGGGCACATCTGTTTATGAGTCACTGCAATAGCACTGCCTCCAATGCACCAGATCACATGGATCTCCAGGGGCCTGATCCAGCAGAAATTAGAAACTTACAGCTTGCTCTGCTCCCTTTTCCGGCACTACTTTTCCTAGAGTATTGCTGCCTGATTTAATAAACTAAGGCCACTAAATAAGAAAGAACCATTTAGCATCTGCTAATAGCATTAACTGTCTGGCCTAGCAGACACTTAACTATCAGCAAGATACTTAAGCTGGTGCCCCACTCCACAGGCACCCCAGATCATCCAGCTCCAACCCCCATATCACGGGCAGGGACACCTTCCACCAGACCAAGTTGCTCAAAAAGCCCCGTCCAACCTGACCTCCGACACTTTCAGGATGGGGCATCCACAGCTTCCCTGGGCAGCCTGTTCCAGTGCCTCACAGTAAAGAATTTCTTCCTTATATCTAATATAAATCTACTCTCTTTCAGTTTTAAATCATTACCCCTCACCCTGCCAATACACTCTCTGATAGAGCCCCTCCCCATCTCTCCTGTAGTCCCCCTTTAAGTACTGGAAGGCTCCTATAAGGTGTCACCAGAGCCTTGTCTTTCCTAGGTTAAACAGCCCCAACTCTCTCAGTCTGCCCTCTGTGCTCCAACCCCTTGATCATCTTCGCGGCCTCCTCTCTAGACCTTGAGCCTCTTTCAGTCTTCACAATGGTAGAAATGAAGCTACAAGTGCCAGGAAGGGAAATGGAAGGCAACAGCACATCAGATGGGACTGGAGCACAAGCCAGACGTTTGCCCTTAGAGAGAAGGGGAAAGGAGAGCGTTTTGGGTATAAATGCATTCTTTCACATGCTCTGCGTTTGCCTTAGCAGATGATTTATGTGGACAAGGGAAGAGGAAGCGATATTGCAGGCTGTGTTCTGCAGTAACTTTGGGGAGCACACAACTATTGTTTTTTTTTAATTTACTCTTTACTGGAATGATCTACCCAGAACCAGAAAAGGATGAGCAAACGTACTGAAGCTGCAGAGCAGCCAGCGGAGAGTTATCAGAGAGGCAGAGGATATTACTCAGACTCTGATAATAACCACCAGCTCCCACCTGTCAACTCCAGTCTGCCTAACACAAAAAAGTCCAAAAACAAGCTGCAGCAGATGTCTGTCTCCCCACGCAGGAAGCGTCTCCAGTATCCATGGGACACAAGCAACTCCAAAATAGCTTCGAGTCCAACAATTTTACAGGGACTCAAGATATTGAATTAAAACAGGAAAGGGGCGGGGGCAGAGGGGAGCAGGCGGGAAGGAAAAAATAAAAAGGATGTGTATCACATTGCAGTTGTAATTTACATTTTAGAAATCCTGTCGGGACTCCTGCGCTGCACTGAGATGGTGACAGATGTCCAGGCAGTCTGTCCAGCTGCCAAACTCGACACAGCCCACAGCAAGCGAGGTCCCACAGCAGCCAGCAGTACCTGTCGCAACCATACATACATCCCCGCACATCGCGGTATATATAATCACACAAGGGAGCAGCCGGCCAAGGGATGCAGCAGCGCACAGCAGCCCCCAGCAAAGAGCCAGCCCCAGGGCAGGGCTGTGGGCACCGGCTCCTGGCTGCTCAGAGATGGGATACGCAGAAAGCGCCCTTGGACCAAGGAAGGTGCGGGAAGAGGCACTGCTGGGTTTGTGTTCTGATCCGCGCTGGGCACAGACCCAGCCTCCCATGGGAGGGAAGGGTAGAGCATCATCCCAGGTCCCGCTGGAAGCAAAGAGGAAATGAAAGGTGGGAACAGACAGTAAGATGTTGTCAAGGGCCCCAAATACCATTGAAGATATTTTCTTAAACAACAGAAGCTGGTCAAAACGCCAGATTTCCATTCCCACAGAAAATGGGGAATGTGCTACTGCTACAAAGCAGAACAAAGGCAAAATGTGTCCAAGTTTTCTGTTGTTTTTGTTTGTTTGTTTGTTGTATAAAAAAGCAAACTGACTTGGGGAGGCCAAAACATACCACTCTAACAAAGTCCAATCAATTCATTTAGATTTCAGGTTTTTTTCTGTGATATAATTAAAAATGTAATCTCGAGCAGACTTTTAGACAAGGAACCGCTCTTGAATGAAATCTGACAGCACTACCTTGCAGTATGGACAAGCAGGCTGCTGCTGCTCCAGGAGCAGAGGAAGACCTTTCAGTTTTTCTCCCAAACAAAAAAATCCCATCCAAAACCACAGTGTCCTTCATTGCATCCCGATTCCAGCAGAGAGGCATTTTCCAACATGAAGTCTTCCCATCAGAAAGTGTCCAACTTGCCATAAAAGAAACATAATGGGGAGGTTAAATTCTGAGGTCAAGCTGCTTTTTGCCCCAGGTGAGATGCACTATAGACCCAGGGAAGATGGCAAGGCCGGTAAACTTCAGAAGCACTCGGCTACCTGAAATTTGCTGATATGGAAGAAAGCCACCTGGGCTCTCCTTAGAGCCATGAAAGCCCTGTGGATGGATGGCGAAGGCAGAGCGCAGCCGCCACGCGGGAAGGAGGACATCCCTCCTCCAGTTCACAGCTCATCCATCCCAACTGCGCAAGCAGTCAGGGATCTGCTGGAGCTCCACCTGGGAACTGGGGGAGTAGCACTGGGACAGACACACCTGGTTCAGTTCATGTTACTCCTGGTGTCAGCCCCGGCAGATGTGTGTGCACGGGTCAGGGCTAATGCACTCCAGTTGGAGAGAGCTTCGTCCTGACGGATGATGAATCCCCCGTTTCTGGAGCACACAGAGTGGCGTTGACTCGGCAACCGATCATGTCCTGGTAATACACTGACTGACGAGTGATTTGCAGCACAGAACCAAACACACACTATGTTCACTTGCAAAGCAAGAGGTAGGGAGAAGAGGGGAAAACGTGGATTAAAAACAATGAGTCCTGAGAGATTTCTCTGGAAAAGCATCCCTCTCCCTCTTTCTGCTATCTTTTTGGCAAGGACTAAAAAGATAGGCTGCTTTCCGGGCGGGTCTGTGTTTCCGTCTGCTGGAGAGCATCAACCACCAGTTCCAGGCTCCAGGATCAGTCTCATGCACACATCCAGCAATGTGTTTTCCTCCAACCAGACTACAATCCATGACTTCCCAGGGAGCATCGGTATTTGGAAAGATCCAGGCATCTTACAGACATTTAACTCACAGCTTCATTCAAACCGGCTTGATTAGTTCATAGATACATACTTTTATATATATTGAAAGATGTAAAAACTAATTTTCAAGAAAGTGATGCTTCCGTCTGCAGCAAGTAGGAGCCTGTTGGATCCCAGGGAAGGAGATCACTGCTGTGTGGGCTCTCACTCAACCACATCTGAGTAAGCATCAGCTCCCCAGAGCTTTCAGTTGTTGCTATAATGTGATGCTGCAACTCGCACTGCTAGGTCATTGCCACAATCTCCTAGGTAAAAACAAACACATTTCTTCAAATTTGAAGAAGGGAACTGAGAGGTCAAGATTTTTAAGTCAGTCTGGAGCATTTCAGTCTTTTCCATCTTCTCCCTTTTAGGGCTCAATAGTGCTCTAAAAGTTTTACGTAAAAGTTTTGCAGTAAGCGTTGGCTTCCATGGTCCACCTGAAACATCACCTGTTCTCTTGGACACCTCTCTCAGGGCAAGATGATGGACAGATGATGCAGCAGCCACAGATGAGAGTCCAAGACCCTCTCCTAGGCCCTTTCAATGAGACAGGGCCACCCGGCCTCATTTTGTGTATACAGTTGTCACACAGCTGTATTTCCCCAAGATACATTCTGGGCAGACACATGTTGAGCTCATTCCAAGCCAAGCTGTGTTTAACAGTCCTTGATGGACCTTAGCTCCATCTTCTTGTGTCTTTGACTCCATGTAAGCTTTGAGTGTCCCCACCATGGGATGTTCCTCCCGTTCAGTCCTTGTCACTGCCCATAGTTAAATTTCCAGCAACATGTGGGCATGTGCCAAAGGAGCCCAGCCTTACCTATCCCAGTCTTGCTGATGGCTGTGGTTCCTGAGTGCCACCAAGCAGTAGCACAGCTCTGGTGCTGTCCCATGTCTGCTCCCCTTCAGTGGTGCCCAGGTAGTCAAAGACACCTGAAGTATACACAGATATAATAAAATCATAGACAAGTTTGGGCTGGAAGGGACCTTCAAAGCTCATCCAGTCCAACCCCTGCCATGAGCAGGGACATATTCACCAGCTCAGGTTGCTCAGAGCCCCGTCCAGCCTGGCCTGGGATGTCTCCAGGGATGGGGCATCCACCACCTCTCTGGGTGTGACAGATGTACTCGACCCCTTCCAAGCAAACCAGCAGCAGGCTCCCAAGGAGGTGATGACAAACTGCAGCAGGATCCCCAAAACCATGAGCTAATATGGGCACTCAGCACCCGCTTGTCTTTGTACCAGAGCTAAAGACAACACAGTGAGGTTCACTGATCCTGCATTCCAATGGAAGGAATCTCAGCTGGACCAGCCTGTCCTGGACCACAGGGGAGTGGAAATGTCACCAGGAGAGAAGGCAGCCCTTCTTCAAACATGGCACATCCCCCATTTTCTGAGGCAAGGAGCCACGACAGCCACAGAGCAAGAGAGGCATGGTCCAGCCCCATGCCCACAGGATGGGCCCGTGATGTTTTACAGCTGAGTGCTGGCACCCCGACACCAGTGTTGGGCAGACCCATCGGCCGGCATGGCTGGGACACTCTCTGTGGCCAGAGCCTTTTCCTGCAACGCCAAACAGGGCTGCACCCTCCAGCCTCATTTATTACATCCCCGTTATCACTCTTATCAGCTTACCTGCAGTAAGGTATTAGTAAAAGCCAAGCCACTCATGAAAGGGACACCCTCTCCTACGTGAAAAGTCAATCAACACGTTATATTGTTATCAGGCTCGCAGACAAACCTGTCTTTGTACAACAAACTGCCCAGATACAGATGCCCTGACTATCAGCGTAAGGTTATCTTGTCCATCCATCAGCAAGTAGCACCTGGTCTGCTTCTGTCTGAAATATCCTTTTATTGTCATCCCTTAAAAAGAAATCCAGTTAAACTATTTTGTCTCTCCAGAACAAGAAACTATATATATATATATTAAAAAAAAAAAAAAAAAAAAAGCAAGTTTGTATCCAAGTCAGGAATTGTGTTTCCCAGCTTTGGAAGAATTCACATGTTTTCAGCCACAGAAAAACTGATTCATCATCCTTTAAACGTAAATATGACTATCACTACTGCAACGGGGCAGATTTTTGCATACTTTAAATTGTTTTGATGCGTTCAGTCATGTAAAATGCTACACTCAGTGACAATTTAAAGATACATTAGCTTCCAAATTACACTGTTGAAAAGGATCTCCTTAGACTCTCTGGCATAATACAAGCTGTACAACTTGCAACCCAAATAGAAGGCAAATCTTTTGCCAGCAGACTGGCATTATAAACATCTGGGACTGATAACAATCGGAGTTTTACAAATATTTTTGTGCATTTGTACACGTACGAGCAGAAGCATCACCTTGTCTGACCTTCAGTGTGCCTCCAACACCTCAACCTCACCCAGTCACCTTAGACTGAGCCCAAGAACCAGCTTCACTGGCACTGATCTGGGCTTCCCAAAGAAGGATGTTAGGCCAACATCTGCTCACACTGGGAATGTGATACATGTGATTTATGGAGATGAGGCCATCAGGGATTTACATGCCCTCCACTGATGCTGCTTTAAAACAGCCAGTACATCATTCTTTGCTTTGGGTCAGAATGGACTGAGGCAGTAGAATTCAGCTCCTAAACATATCAGATACAAATTGCTCAGATGGACTTTAATCTGCAACCTGTAAGCACAACACTGAAAAAGTTTTAAAAAAAAGAGGCAAAACTGAAACCAGAAAAACAGGAGCGTGTGATTAATATGTCCAGTGGGTTTACTTGCTGTTCTCATAGATGTTTTTTGCATATATGTAGCTTTTCTCAAAGTGCAAACTGATTCTCGTAGATGAATTCCTAGTTCTTCAGTTGTGGACTTGCTGTTTCTATGGAGGAACTCACAGCACAACAGTTAAAAGAACCCTTCAAAATGTATACATTATGTACAATGTGAGGCCTGGAAGAGTCACAGCAGCACAAAGTGCCAGCTGAAGGATAATGTAAAACAAGCCTGTCTCTGAAAGCCACCAATAATTTTCCCAGTCTGTCAATTTTTGCTGACGTCAAAAGCAAATTAATGAACTTGCCATTCAATTAGAGCTTCAGCCAACTGCTACATGTGACTCCCTCTCCATCTTCTAGCTTGCATTTGAATAGCGACAAAGAATTCTTGACTTCCAACCAAATATTCATTAAAAGGAGAAATTTCAACAAACACAAACACTTGAAGCAGAAAAGCAATAATCAAGCTATCGCACTGTTTTAGTTGGTACCATTCCAGCTTTTCCATCAGGATAATCTAGCTCACATTTGGCCTTAACATTTCTTTCGCCCTGGGACAGGATGAATGTCTTGTAAAACAGTATGCCTCTGCGCTCCTCACTTCACTCAAGCATTCAACAGCATCCTCCTTAGAAAAAAAAAATACACGTTAAAAGTCCTAAAGCTTTTAGCTTCCCTTTAGGAAGGATGCTGGATCAACCCAACACAGCTCACCCTGCCGCCTGAGCCAAGGACAGGGCACCTCTGCTGGAGGCTGAGCAGAGCCACGTACAATAAATATTGATACTGTACGCATGCTATTTTTCAGTAGGACAATCCAAGCCTGCAGGCTGTCCGCTGGGCAGGCACAACAGCCACGTGGCCTCACGCTGTCAGCAAACGCACACAGATGGGGACATTTTGCACGTGCAGAAGGAGTATTTTAAAAGTCAATCAGGTATTTGAAAATGTCTTTCTCAGCAGATAGATGAACATGGCAATGAACCATCTCTCCAGACCCAGTACTAAATTGAGCAGAGCAGTATCAGTAGATAGGAGCTGCTCAGATACAGGCACCCTAAAGGCATTTGCAGAGAAGCAATCACCATGATAAAGGATGAGAAGACATGATCTTGTAAATATTTTAACAACTGTTGGTCTGTCTCCCAGCAAATGTACCAAGTGAGCCCTAGCAGATGCCTGAGCACTCCCAGCTTGGGAGCGACCCCTTTTCCAGCACGAAAACACACTTGTAAGGAAACTCCTGCAGGAATGGGCTGCAGAAACCAGGAGGACTGCACTCAAAGCGACCCTGCCCAGCCCTTGCGCTGCCACTGTCTGAACTGGGAAACCCGTTTGCTCCCCAAAATGAACTGCATTTTGCATGCCCCATGAAAAATCAATTCACGTGTCATCGTAGCAGCAGCACCTCCTGCTCCCTTCCACAGCACGGTGGGGTGGGAGGATCTCAGATTGAGCACCTTCATGGGGTGATGAGAGGAAGGTTACCAAAGGCGGAGCTGCCGGAATGACGTCTCAGCACTGAGAACTCCAAAATGTGGAACGGTTTCCTGGGACATTTGGAGATGTTAAAAAACAGAATAGGATGCAAGTTGCAACTCGCAGAGGTTCAGAACAGCTTCCAAAAACACAGCGTGAGGCAGAAAACAGCAGTGTCCCACACCGTGCTCATGCAGGCCACAGCCACAGGAACACGGTAGCCCCTTCTCTCTGGGGACGTGGCAGTCAGAGATGTCACCCACTCCACAACCTGCCCATATTCCCCTTTGAAAGCAACACCACCTTTGTAACTTGGATAAAGGGCTTACCAATAAAAAGTTTTTCCATCCGTGAAGAGAACACACTCAGCCAGGAAGAGGTGACATTTAAACCCATAATTTAACAAGAGCTCTCAAAGCAACCCTGCCAAGAGGATAAACCAGTGGCAAAGCAAGCCAGAAGCTACTGAAGAGTTAAAGATCTGGGTAAACCAAGGGACACACTGTGCTGATCTTGACTTTCATCCAGCACCTGGCTCCAGCATGGACTGCTGGACACCGGTGCAGAGGTCCAGCCCCCCCGGCTGCGCTGGCAGCACATGGAGCAGTAAAACTTGGGGCTTCCTCAGGCTCAAACTATGAACTGCATCTCTGCCTTAGAAATAACGAAGGGAGAGCAGAAAGGCACAACTAACTGCAGCACGAACAGCCAGAAAGGGGAGCTGTTTTACACATGCAAACTTGCAGAGCCATCTTTACATATCTTTATTGCACGCATCTATCCTCACATATCTCATGGGATGAGGCCAACTTCCCTTCCCAGGACAAACTATTTCTACTTAATTCTGCCAAATCCATCTGTTCCCAAGACAACTTTTGTTACTGCCTAACACAGATATTTTGGAAGGGTAAATCTTCCCCTCATTCTCCCACCCTCCCCCTTGCTGGATTGCTGAGAACATTCGCTGGGTAATGTGCTCTGGCCACTATAATGGATTATTTCCTCCCGGCAAAGCTTGTGAGATGTCCAGGCACACAGCATCCCCACAGAGGTGAGCTGGACCACACCACCTTTGCAAACGCTGCAAAAAGCCAGCGCCTCCTCGCCCCCAGCGCCTGCAAAAGCCACCCGCCCGGTGCAGGAGCCTCTCCAGCACCCATGTTTTATTTTCAGGCTTCCTGGCAACGAGCTCATCTGTTATAAGTGGCATCTCGAGTGAGAACGCCGGAGGTGAGCTAATTAGTGGGTGGTTGTCTGGAGCGGCAGCGAAGCGCCAACCACCGCGGGCTCTGTTTGCTTTGGGTGCCCGATGCAGAACGGCCGATCCCAGTGGTGTGCGAGAGCATGTCTGCACCGTGCAGCCTGGAAGACATTTGCACCAACTCGTAATTTGGGGGAAAAAATACTATAATTTATTCACAGGCATGATTTGCTGTTGGTGTGGAATAAATACATGTGCGTGGATGTACACAGCTCTATTTTTAGAGCTACACGGCCAGGGTGCTGGCTCCACAGTTACTCGGTTGACACACAGGATGGGCTCCTCTCTGAGCTGTAAGATTTTCAGTCCTCCCCCTTATTGTAAACATTATCTGCCTTCAAAATCCTTAATGTGTTGCAGATGTGACAAACAATAAAAGACGTATCATAAAAAAAAAGCCTGCCATCTCCACGTTTCCCACTGGGGCAACATAATAATGAATTTATTAGCATATAGCGCTCACCAACATATGTTTATAGTCACTCACAAACTTTTGACTTGACAGTTTACAAGTATGTTTAAATCATTAAAAGTTTAAGTTGACTGTCCAGTTATTACAGGCTCATTATAAATAGGAAACAAAGGTTACATTTTATACAACAGGCGATAAATCAAAACTAGTCTGTATTCGAGACTGACTTTTTTTTCCTTTTTCCTTTTGCTCTTTTTTCATCTCCGCATTTTCAAGACCTTCTGAGGGGACATGTCGGTGCGGCCAAGACCAAGCAGCTGGTTGCAGTTAGCAAGCAGGACCAGCAGCACCCACACCGAGCGGGAGAAACTTCCTCTGCATCCAAGAGATGCAAAGACCTCGGAGGTGACAAACTCTGCCAACGTTTTCACTCAACCACCAGCCAGACCCAACGCCAGCCCAAGGGACCCACCTCTCCGCCTCCCCAGGGCATCACCAAGTCCATCCGCAAGGCACTGGCAACCGTCCCCAAGGGAGAACTTCCCCACTGCCACCATAGAGCCAAGAAAACGTCCTTCTAAGCTGAACAAAGCCTCTAGGAAAAGGAAAGCAAAGCACCCAAATTGCATTCCCCAACTGCAAACCTCTGAGGGTTGACGGAGGCACTCAGATGCACTCAAAGGGGGTTTTGGGGTTTGTCCACCACACTACAACGTGGAGCCCCCCCCAGCCTTCCAGCCATGTTCCTGCCTTAACGCTACAGAGCATCCAGCACAGGATAAAACCAGAGTCAGTAACTCAACCCCAGTCCTTTCTGCCTCTATTACGGCGTAACCACCTTGGGAAGGAGAGAGATAAAGCCAAACTAAATGTAAAAGTTCATTTTATAAACTACTTCCAGATTCCAAAGCCTGGCATCATTTCAAATCAGCACACTAACCTAAAATTTAGAATTTGTGGAAGAGCGGGGGGGTGGAATGTGAAATGGCTTCTGTTCCCTTTTATTTCGTACTATGCACATGCGATATGATGGAAAAAAATTAATTGAAAAATACCCTTTCAAAGCAAAAAGAAATATCATTCTCTAAAATGTTGAAAGTGAATATTTCCACACCATCAGCAACTTTTCCTGGGCTTGTTTCCAACATAGAACTTGAAGAGAGTCACAGTTTATATCCAATAGCAACCAAATAGGTTTCTGTCACTGTCAGATCAGCTTTGCCTTTCTGCTCTAAAGCAAAACGTGCACAAAAAAAGAGCCTTACAGCAAGTGAGGAAGCACCAGAAGGTCTCCCTGGCCACCACAATGGCACAGCTCATTGTCCTGCAAGTGCAGACGGTGCCTAAAAACTGTGTTGGACAAACCTCACTCTTGGCAACTTGAAAGACTTAACCTGTCAGGAACACAATGCCCCAAAGCCACCGCTGCTTTAAAGTTAATATTTACCCATCCCGTAACAAAGGCAGCAGCAAACACCCTCCAGCAGAGTAGCACAGGGAGGACAAGTCCTCCTTTCCTATTTCATGTTCACATACCGCAGTGACAAGAGAGGTCTAAATTGCTAGACAGGCAGGTTATCGGGGAGATCAATACAGTGATTAAACTAGCCTAGAGAGACAGAAAAAGGCAGAAAGGATTATTACGTGGCTTTGGATATCACTGATTATATTATGGGAAAGGCTATAAGAGGAAATCAGATATACATTAAAAATAGCATAAAGGTGTGACACAAAGATCATGGAAAATGAAACACATATCTCTGCTCCCGACTCAGGACAATGCGGATCACCTGTATTTCTTTAACGTTCACTTTGATATTTAGTTCTTGGATGAAATAAAGTACATTTTATCCTACTCCAAATTCTATATTTCACTTTCAGACCTGGGTTGGAGAACTTAAAAAGTATTTTCTTTCCCTTATCCAATATTTGAATATATGTATTTTATAAATTTTACATAATGTGTCAATAATCTTTGATATGAAACTGGTGTTTAATATTTCAGCTCTCACTTCATTAAGGATTTTTTAATTATCCCAGACCAATGGAAGGGAATTTATAAACATCTGTGCTTCGTTTAAGAGCCCAAATTTGCCTCTTAAATTTCAAAGCTGTAAAGCTGATTTTATCCAGGTTCAGTTGTCTGGTCTCTCAAAGAGCAATGTGCAGCACTGGAACCAGCATTAATTGGGCCAAGTCTCCAGGCTGGAGACCCAGGTGCAGCAGACACCGCTCATCCACAACAGACACAGCCTCAAAACCACCTGGTTTGCTCAGGCGAGCAAAGAGGATGATGCTGCTGAGCCCCACAGAGCCGGCAGGAGGATGACAGTGGATATTGGGTCAGGGAGAAGACACACACCAACAGCATTTGCGACTGCCCAAGTCACAACCGGTCCTTTGCTTCCTCCTCCTGAGGGGTGACCATGTACTACCTCATTAATAACGTAGCCTTGAAGCACTACGAGTACTTCATGGCCATTTTGAAAGCAACCAAAGACATGAGTCTTAACTAGCAAGCCATGCAATTTTAGGCTCCTGAGTACCTAAATCACTTCTGAAAAATAAGCCTGAGTTATTTGTAAAAAATTACCATGAGTCTCTCAACTCTTTGTCAGAAATAGCCGTAACTTGTTGCAGTCAAACGATCTTTACTGCCTTCCTGATGTCCTCCAGAAAGCTGGCAGGCTCATCTCTAAGCTCATGAATGTGGGCAGCAGTGGGAAGGAGAGAAGAGGGCGACTCTGGGACCTACAACAGGTTTGCAACCTGCCTTGAAACTTCTCCCATGAGGTTGCCCTCAACACACCCATGTAAATCCGACCAGGGAAAGCAGTTGCATTTCTTCTGCAGCTGCTGTCTCAGCTGACGCTGAGGCCAACCTGATGATGCTGAGCAGAGAGCATCGGTGGTGCCTGCAGCAAGCAGACCTGAGCAGACCCCAGAGAGCAGCTCCCTGCACCAGCACCGAGACCTACAACCCCCAAAGGGGCGATTGCCGCGGGACCACCATCCCCATCACCTGCTAAGAACCGGAGCTGGTTCCTCACTCGCAGATCTCCATTCCCAGAGCCTTCACCACATTCATCTTCATCATCGCAGTCCCCACTCTCCTCCTCCTCCTCCTCTGGGGTTTTGCCTGGAGCTTTTCGGCGGGGCAGAGCCATCCCTTTGAGTAGCTGAAAGACAAGAGGTGCCACAGTCATTCAACAGCTTCCCTCCACCCTCCCCACCTCTTCATCCCATGCTTACAGGGGGACTGGGTGACAAGAGGGGGACAGGGCTTGGTGGAGCCAGGATGGTGGGACAGGACCCCTGCACGCTTTTCATGCCAAAGCACCGACAAGCTCAGGTTCATTCACGGACAAAGCTCCTCAGTGAGCTTCACATGAGCTGGAGCACATCTACCAGCCCTGCGAGACCCCAAGATCACCCAAGCTCAGCGGTTGGCTATAAAACACATGTCCAGAGTTAGACCAGACAGGGCAAAAACCAGTAGCAAGAGGAAACTCTGTCCGGGGATTCTCACAGCTTACACGGACTATATCCCATCTGAGAAAGAACATGTGTGAAAGGAAACGGCAGATCTCTCGGGTCTGTGGGGTTCCTCACAAAAATAACCTAACCTAAAAATCTCATTTCTCACTCTTGAAGTGCAGGGGATGCTAGTCAAAGTTTTTGGGATAGCCAAGCGATGCAGTGACAGGATCTTTTAAAGGATGTTTTAAAGCCAAGTCCTAAATAACAGTGACAGGTTGCACATTCCTGAGACGGCGATTTGAACCCCTCCACCAAACACAAGGTCAGGACAGCTTTCCAAACACGGGTGGGAGCTCCCAACCCTGCCCCTTCACAGCGCACAGAGGAATTAGACACATTTTAAGCTATTGGCTTCCTCTTCCTGCTGACTTTTCTGATTTTCTTGTTGTTGAAAGCAGCCAGCTATTTCATCATAAACCCAGATCCACTTTGAAAAGGAGTGAGTCAGCCAGTTAATATATGCTGAAAATTTCTATCACTATCACTCTGCTGTTAAAAGTCTTCTTGAATTTAATCTTGGACCTAAATAAAAAAAATAATGAAAAGGATAAGTAACAGAGACGATATTGCAAAATGGGAGCTTTCCACATACTTCAGGGGTTTAGTTACTTCTGCCTATTGCAGCAACATGCGTGCCTTTCAAGGCATTTTTTAATATCTGGAATCTAGGTTATATTTTTAAACTATTAAGCTAGCCTTAGAAAACAGTTTCTAAAATATTTAGCTGCTGAAGTTTATACAGCCTTGGAGGAATGCTTCCAGCATCTGGTTCCCTCTGTCCACAGCAATGTCCACATACCTTAGTGTTTATATTAGAGGAGCATAACGTAATCAAAACCAAATGGCTCGACATGAGACCCCTTCGGGTTCCCCTGGCTGCATCAAACAATGCAGCAAACCTCTCCTTGGCACGTGCAAAGGTCCATCCTGAGTGACAGTCCTGATGAGTCCTGCATCCACGGCAGGAAGCAAAATGCAGCTCCTCTCCCTGCAACTCAGGGGATGCTTGTCTGTGGTCTTCAGTAGGCTTTGGCTCAGACTACGTAAGTTCACTTTTCAGGAATTTTATTTTATTTAGACATTTACAGGCCTTTCCCAGAATACAGCGTAACCACAAAAAAAAAAAACCAAAACACAACCAACCAACTAATAAACAAACAAACAAACAAGAAAAAGGCAAATGCAGTGCTTGGGCTAACACGGGGAAAACCTCGCACAGGAACCAAACATGCCAACTGCTCAAGTATTTACACCATCACTTACTGGATTCCTCTCCTCTAAATGAAGTCCACCACTAACAGCAGCCCTCAGCACAGAGTGTATCAGCTCGAGGTATAACGAGGGTCTCCCACACACAGCAGCTAATTACAACACGCACCAGTTTGGACCCATTGCTCCAGTGCATCCAATCCCACCACAGCAGAAGGGGACCGCGACTGCTCAGCGGCAGGATGCTCAGTCCTCAGCAGGATGCTCTCGGGATGCTCACCCCTCTGCATCCAAGGCACAGCTCACAGGCACAACTTTCATCACGTACTCGAAACAGCAGAGAACTTTCTCGCAGAGAGAATTAAGCTTTGGGATATTTTCAGATTTAATAAGCTCAGTAGGGGGCAGGAGAAAATCAGGATTTTTCAGTTGTGAGTTTTCAAACATTAAAATTACTGAGCATTTCTTGTACTACTACATTTTTCTTGGCATGCCATAAATTAGCAGCTTAATTTTTACACCTTTGTAGCCATGATAAAACAGGAAATTTCCGAAAAATGCCACATGGGCCCTGACTTCGGATTGAGCGCATGTGACATCCCTGTGCCATGCTGCTCCTTCCTTTTCCAGGAGAAAAGCTCCATCCTCAGCCACACGCTCCCCAGCTGCTGATAAACACACGGAGGTTCAATCAGTCAAATTTTGCAGCTGGGTCTGTGAGAAATGAAGCCTGTCACACAAAACCTACTGGCACCATTAGCAGAAGACCTGGCATGGGGTGGAAATACCACCCTACTCTGTTAGTGCCTCCAGACCTGGGAACATTGTTGGATGCCTTGGCTTCGGTTGGAGCAGCAGCCACAATCCCGCTCATCAACAATTACACAGCCTCCCTGATGGTCTGCACGCCTTGTAAAATTATATTTGGTGGACTGAACATAGATTCCCCATCCTTAAATAGCAAGTGGAGCTGACTGTACCCTGACATTACAGTTTATTCATGTCCTGTGGTTTAAAGCCTATGGTAAGAGGCAGGAAAATACATAGTCCAGTGATCACTGAAGTAGTAAGTAACAGCGACATAGCTTTAACTTCAACACGATTCATCCAGATGTAACAGTTTACACACATATCTACTCTTCTGTGCTAAACCATAATGGCAAAAATACACTATCATGTACCCAATGTAAACTAGCGCACTAATTGCGGGAGTCACTGCGCACACACACGTCTCTAAGGTGTCTGCAGGGCATTCACATCCCACCTACACAACCACCATGGCCAGACACTCCCTTTGCTCCTGACTACAAGGTCCACCACCTCAAATGTGCATCAGTTTTATTTTCAATCTCATCCCTTTTGAAGTCGTAGCCCCCCGGACAGGGAGGCAGGCAGTGCTGTGGTACCCACACCTACACATCAGCCGCCAGAGCATCAGCACGAGGGACACCAGGCAGTCCCGGCTGGTCTCCATCTATGTCTTTATTACTTGGCTTGTCCTGTGGTCTCCCTACAGCTTAAAAAACAAGCCAGCTGGGAATGGTGTGCTGAGCCTTTCTGCAATGAAAGCTCCCCAGGGCATCTCAGCATGATTTACACAATTATTCATAACCGTACACTGACCAGACAAAAACAGATGCAGCATCGTGGGGTAATGACTCAGCTGGATTTGGACAGGCCACCGTATGTTGAAATCTTTATAACTCCTCATTCTTTACAACCACTTTACTCGGAGCTCACCATCCCACCAGCCCACTGAGCCACCTGGTCTTGTTTTTCCAATTTTAACTTAAACAGTGAGAGCTGCAACATACTTTTTATTATTAATCTCCCATCTCTGAAAAGAAATCAGCATTATGTTTCTCGGACTAGAGTTTAAGAGCTGTTTTCTCCTTTTGGAAACTATGCTTGGGGTATTGCAAATATCAATTTGAGCAATACCCAAAATTGTGCCCACAAATTCAGATAAAATATCTGCAGTGAGCTACAAGCACTGTACTCCTTTAGGGCAGAAATCAGCCCTTTCAACATACTTCAAAAATATGTAAAGTAAAGAGAACAGTCAAACAGATTATTACAGGGAATAGAAGACTTTTAGAAAAATATTTAATTCCTTCATGAGTTTAGGGGAGAAGTCTGATTGATATTTGTAATCTTTTGGTGGACAGAGCTGTCATTTAATTTAGCTTGCATGACTGAAAGAATTTAATAAAAGTGTTCCATAGAGTTTTGCAGAAATTCTTCACATGTTTTTAGTAAGCCTCTGGAATACGATCAAACCTAAAAAGCTGGAGAGGACAGAGACTGAACTTGCAGCTAAAATAATATTCAGAATTGTAATATGTGCTTAATAATCAAGTATTCACATACAGCAGAAAAAGTGCTTTAGTGCAGAAACTCCCCCGGATCCCCAGCCGCGTGTCCAAGTGCTGCTTTGCTGCATCATGAGAGGGACCCTGGGAACCAAACCCGGCAGTGAAAACCAGCCCCTGGCTCTGCTAAAAACCTCTCAAAACTCAGCCAAACCCACCAACTCAGGCCTGTCTGCAAAACTTTGGGATGCCTTTCTTCAGGAGCCTCGGTGAGGAAGAGTTTTGGAGGAGCAAAGGTGTTATTTCCCCTTCCATCACGCAAGCCACCTACTCCAGCCATGTGCTCTGGGGTGCCTGACACAGACGCCGCGGTACTTCCCACACAACTCCCGAGATTCCCAACCGGTCACATTTTTCTATTTTAAATTCCAGCCTGCTGAAAATATTGGTTTTGGGGGTGGAAAAACTAGATCTTATGGCCAATCCTGACCTCGAAAACTGCAATAGTGCGTAATTTATGGATGGCTTTTAAATCAGGGCAGCATCATGGGAAACGTGCAGATTTTCACACGATACTGTTCCCTGTTAACAGCTCATTACAATGTACAGAAGTATATTCCCATTATGAAATACAGCTGGGGTTGTTTTGCTTACGAAAGTCATTACCTGATCACAAGCAAGAATTGAGGAAAGGAACCCATTTTAAAAGGCTGAAGTTGTGGACTTTCTGAAAACTCATGTGTTTTGAATTTTGTGGCCTGATCACACACAAGCATGCAACAGGAGAATCGATTCTCTCCACTTCCTCTGCTTATTAGCCCTGGAAATAGCATGGAAAAAATTATCTTTTATTAGCAAATACTTTCTTTATTATTTAACCAGCCCTCATCATGAGAGGTTCCCAGCTCCACTCACTTGATCGTTTCCGTGGATGGGGGCCTTGGTGGCACAGGAGCGTGCACAAGCAGAAACTCAAGGCAACATCAACAGCATGGTTTTCACTCGACTCTTTCCAAGCTCTAGAGGGCTTTCTCTCTCTTGGGCGGCAACAAAATGCAACACATATTACAGAGAAACTCAGTGTTCCCTGGCACCAAGCACCAAATGCCATTTAAAAATAAGGATATTTAAATACTTTTAAAATGTCTCTAAATCCAGGATTTGTATTTCTGTCTTGCAAGAGCAAGCACATGTGTGTGCAGGCAGGCATCACTGCTCTCCCGACCACAGCATTAGCCCATGGACAGAAGAACCCATTTGGGCAGGAAGACACCCAAAATTGTGGTTTCCTTATGGCCCTTCCAGTTGGATGCACCTTGGCAGAGCAGACGTGGCAGAGAAGAAACGTGTTCCTAATTGTACTTCTATTTCAAGCTCAGCAGAACAAGAAGTGATCGCTAATCAAATGTTAATAAAGTTGAAGCAGGCTTTGGAGCTGGAAAAGTAATTTTCCTTGCTTGGAAAAATGACGAGTTGGTCACGTCAGCTGTTTTATCAGCTGCTCTTAAACCAAATTCTGCACTTCCCTGTGCTGCTTGCTTCAGGATGTCTCAGGTTTTGTACTGATGAAGGCAGACTCTAGAGACCAAGCCCCAGGCAGTGCCTGCTGCCCGCTCTGGGCCGGGAGGGCAAGGGAGGGCCCCGAGATGCCCTCCCCATCCTCCATACCATCCTGGGGCAATGGGTTCCAAAAGGGGTGAACTTCAGCTCTGAGATTATATTGTGGCTCTTCAGCCATAAAAATTATTTCGTCTTTACTTCTAGCACTCGAAATAGCATCTCCTGGAAGAGGAAAAATCCCTACCATGCATTACCCAGGATCTACAGGCACAGCAGGACCCCTTTGCTGCCTTCAGAGGCTCCAGAGGAGATGCTCTCAGCTGCCAGTAAGTCAGTTTTGCTGGTCACTCTCCTGACAGGATGAAGAAGTTGGTGACAGCAATGAATTATTGGCCAAAGGGTGGCCCTACTTTATGGATCATCAGCTTAATTCTAGACTAGCTATCAAAACTGACAGTATCTCTATGGCTAAAGGAAGACAGATGAAGACCCCTAAGTGCTGGCAGTAATTAAAATGAGTCCGCACTGGACATTAAATCTCTTCAGGCAGCAGAAGGGGCTGCCAAGCCGTTATGAATCGCTCTGGGTCGGTGACGGCAGGCTGATGCCCAGGACAGGATGCTCTCCCGGACACGGAGGTTAAGCGCTGGCTGGCACGGCAGCAGGCAGAGGCCCAGCTCCTGCCCGCTGTCCCCCAGGCAGGGGAGGTGTCACTTCCCCGGCCCGAACAAATGCTCATTCATCACAGGCCACATGTGAAAAAGAGATTACTCCAGGCTTTACGATCAGCTCATTCACCTTATATCCAGTTCCTTCCACCCCACAGCTATTTATGGCTTGTTTTTGTGTGGCGGTAGGAAGGAACATGACCATGTGGGTGCCAAGCAGGGCTGCAGCGTCCAGCCCAGCCTGCTGGGGAGCTCGGCAGTCCCCGTCTGCTTCTGGCTCATCCCCCGAGCCCACATCAGTGTTGACACTGCAGAAATTTCACTTTTCCCTCTGTGAGCTGCTACAGCTCCTTCTCCTGTGCATTTTGGAGACCAAAATATCACCAGTCCTTCAGCACTCCTTCCTACACACCACCATCCTCCTCCATCAAACACAGACATGCCTCACATTCCAAAACCCAATTATTATACCAATCATTGAACATGTAGTTGGACCAGGCAGTAGATAACTTCAGCAACTTGCTAGAGGCTGCCTGGACCTTTTCTTACCAGTATCAGACACACTTCTATGAGCTACCACTTCTCTAGAAGTGATGTAGGAATGTACCTAGGCACTGCAAACACCCCCTCTTCCAGCTCTTCTTCACTTTGCCTGGCCTGACCCGCAACATTTCCTCAGTGTCAGTCTCTGTCGTAGGGTCCATAACTGCTCCGGATTTGATGCTGCTCATGCCAGAGCACCTCCTGAAGACACTTTGTTTGGTGCACAACCCAGGAAACCATTTGTGCTTACACCTGTACCTTGATAAAGGGGAGCAGAACACCACAGTAATCCCGTGGGTGGACCTTTATACCTGCATCAGGGGAAGAGCTGGTATATCAAGACCACTTGAACTTCCATACCGCCTGGAAGAATGAAACAAGGAAAGTAAGTCACCAAGAAAGCTGTCCCCACCAGGCAGATAACCACCCATACCTGTCAAGGGCAGAAAAGGCACTGCAAAGATGCTCCCTTCTGTGCTACCTGCAAGGGCTGTCTGCCTAAATCCGTTCCCACACTGGTTCCTCACTGGCATCGTATCCCTGTTCTTTCTCCCCACGAAGTTTCTGTCTCCTATCAGCAGCCCCAGCTGCCTTCCCCTCTCCTTTACACCCACTCTGAATCGCTAGACAGGAGAACCTGGACCAATTTCTCTACCTGCCAAGCAGCCACCCCTCAGGGGGTTGGCAACTGTGCGAAGGAGGGGTGTGGGAGCCTACATGGGCTGGGACTCATCACCGCTATTATCCATATTTTCCATATTTTGTTTAGTTACATTGGAGCAGAACCCCACTCTGCCATCCAAACACCACTCAGGAAGGCCCAAAGTGCACATCACCAGAAGACAAAACATGAGACAACAAGCAAAGTAGGGGCACAAGAAACAAGAAGACAACAGAGGTGGAGGTGGAGCAATCAGCCACCTCATCGCCATCACGTCCTTCAGGCACCTGGCTGGAGATGGCCTGGAAGGAAGGTGCCCTAGATGCAAGAGCACCTAGGAGGACTGGCAGATATCATAACACTTTAAGCCATCTGCTAAAAAAGTCCCACATTTCCACAGAGGGGGACCAGTGTGTCCAAGGCAGGGCACACAGCAGTGAGTGGGTCCCCGCTGTCCCCTGGCCAGCTCAGCCCAGCGTCAGGGAGATTTCCCGATTTCCTCTTGGCTCAGGCTCTGGCACACGTGGCCGCTCACCGGCTGTGAGCAACGTCTGCTGGGGCTGCCTGCGAGACAAACATCTCGTCCTTGGCACCAGGTGAGAAACAGCGAGCTGAAAGCTGTGCCGGAAGGATTTTTTCTTCCCTTCTTCTCCTTCTGGCACATAAATGAGAAGCAAATCTATCTCTGTCCCAGCCACTTCTCTTTTTCTCTTAAAGCTCCCAGCAGAGAGGGACTTCTCAAATCATGTATTTCTGTGCACGGTGTCGTCTTAGAGAGGTTTCTGCCAGAACAGCAGCCCATCTCCCCTTGGCCGCACCCTGCCCTCCCAGGGGCTGCTCTTTCTAGCTCTACTTTTGCATTCACTTCACCCCGAGGCACTGAAAGCCCAAAAAGCAACAGGTAGCAGCTCTGCTGAACGTCCCCAGGTCCACAGAGCTTTCACAGGGCACTAAACAACTGCCTCATAAGCCGGTTACCTCCTGTTAGAAAATTCCAGTGCAGGGCTAATTAACAAACCGTTGATTTCCACAGAGACTTAAATCAGGCAGGAGAAGGGAGATGCCATGGCAAACACCCCCCAGACCTGTTAGCTGGGGAGGAGCGAGCAGCTGATTGACCCTCCCTGGGGACACGCTGGCCACCACACCAGGGCAGGTTGTGCCTAGCTGAGCCCTGGACATGCTCCTTGGGAGCTGAGGAGGTGTGGTGGCCTCCAGCCTCCCATGGCCACCTCTGCCACCGCTCCGTCCTGCATGGCGAGAAGAGCAGGGGGTCCGCAGGTGGGATGGAGCTGGTGCTGCTGGGGGAAGGCGCCCTGCTGGATCAGGGAGCCGAGCCTCAGCCCTGCTGCCACAAGTATTTATGCACTTCACATTAAACAGGCTTTCGACTGAGACAAACCAGACCAGAAGTAATCCCAGGAATGGGGTCTCTCCAGCCTCCGTGGTCCCTAATTAATGGCTGATGGCTGGGCAGGCTCCTGGGCAAGGTCACAGCTTTCCTCTGTATTCAGGGCATGGCTGCTGCTTGCTAAAATACAAAGGGAAGAAAATGTAACTTCATGGACACAGCTTTTCTAGTGTCAATAGTGGCACCTGGCTCCTAGCACAGGTCTACAAAGAGGCTGAGGAAACATCCAGGCTCCAGTACGGGCACTGCTGATACACTGGGGTGCAACTCATCACCGATACCGAATGCATTCAACAGAAACAGACCCTGCAAGGCTCAGCCCTGCAGAACTGCAGGCAAGAGGAGCCCTACCCGGGGTGGTTCTCCCACACAGATGCACAGGCAGCAGCTGAGCAGCTGAAGCAACTCAGCATTTAAATCAGGTTCAAAGCTGGTGACTTTATACCCTCCCCCAGCAAGACCCAACACTCACAGAGGAAGCCCTGAAATACACCTACATGAGTCTCTTCCTCAGCATTTAGGAGCGTATGTGCTACTCAAAAAGGTCAGTAAACTCCTTCCTCACTGGTAGGCAGGAGGCATGTGAGAGGTCCTGCCAAAAATAAAGAGTAACTTCCTGCCCACCATGACAAATCTTGACGGCTCAGACACCCATCCTCAGCCAGCTGCCTCAGCTCCCCCCTGACCACACTTCTCGGAACAGCATCCTCTTACATGTGTTCTCAGAAAGGCCAGCCAAGCACATTTTCTTCTGTTAAATACCATTCCCTTGCAATACAGTCGAGCAAGGCCATAGGCATTAAATATCGCTGCGACCTAAACTTCCCCATTTGCTCTCAGGGTTTTAAGTGCTGCACAGGCCATCTCTCACAGCACGTGCTCCAACAGCAAGAGCGCTAAAATACAACCTGGCCTTTGCATTTAGTTACGTGTCAAAACCCAGCTAAGAAGTTTAACAAGCAACAGCGTTAACTGGGAGTCCTCCTGAGCTCTGAGGGTTATTTACACCTGCCCCAACACAGACAGGTCAAAGCTGACTGGGGACAGGGTTTGCCAGCATAGAGACCTGCCTAATTACAAACATCTGCTTCATCAGCAGGTATAACAAAAGGAGAAAGATTACAAATTATTCATTACCTAAAATGCACAAAACCTCTTGCTCTGACAGCGGCACAGCTTGGATGAAAGCCACAGCGGCCTGTGCCAGCCACTACCTCTGTGAAGGTGGGGCAGAGCACCAGGAGAGGTCCCAGGAGCCACTTCAGCTTCTTACCAAGCCAAGACAGTGCTTTAAAAGAGAGACGTCCCCTACCCCGAGCAGAATTGCTGGGAAGCTGTAGGTCTGATGCCTCTTCTGCTTCAGACCAGGAAAGCTCTGGTGACATTTATTACAAGAATGAAGCTGTTGAGACCAGCAGATGAATTGCTTCAGCCGGTTAACACCTTTCTGCGCACAGCAGCAAGACACCTTACACTGCCCTTTCTATCAAACGGATACCAAACCAGTGAGTGTTTTCAGTTCCTTTGATACAAGATACACAGAAACACACAGCAGGTTGAGCAGGAAGGATCTGGAAGGACTACTCCACTATTCATGCCTTCTGGTGTTGTGGACCAGGTACACATTAACACCTCTGGGAGAAAAAAAATGCCCTGCGTGCCTTGTTCCCACTGCAGACAGAGTGGTTTGGTGAAGAAGCAGAATTGCACTGGGGAAATCCCCAGCTCTGACTTTCCCAGCGCCCGGAGCAGCTGGGGATGGAGCAGGGATCACCCAGGCATCCCGGCTCACAGCAGTGCCACCTGCACACCGTGACGGCACAACACGAGCAGGGCCGGGGGTGCAGAGCGGGCTGGCCCTCCCTGCCCGCAGCCGGTCTGCAGCCCTGCTTCTCCCTCCTTCCCCCGAACACATCGCTATTAAGCAGCTACACACCATCAAACTAGAATCAGAAGTAACGTTATTGTTAAGAAGCCTTTTTCTTGGGAACAAAAGCAATCAGATTTGTTCTGCAGCCAAGAAGACCAGAGGTTACCTTCCAGGCCTGCTCTGGATGATGAAGATAAGCTCCCTGAATCCCAGTCCCATCTCACTCTGGACCACACTTTCCATACCTTGACATTAAGGAAAATTTTGGAGAAAAATATAAATAAGAAACATACCAATCACCCCACTAATGCCAGAGATGGCTGCCTGCTTTGTTACTATGACCATCGGGGAGGACACCTACTCAGACATCTACTGATTAAATAACCAGCTTAAGTCACAGCACAAACAAGGCAACACTCCATACAATTAACAGGCCCAGAATAACTGTAACTAACTGTTAATTTGGTATCAACAGCTCCACTTACACCATGTTTTGCTGCACAAGGATTTCTTCCAGGTTTGTTTCCTCCACAACAGGACAAACTCCAGAGCTGGTACAGGATATCTGGTGTTTGTTTTAAAGCACTGCTGTGCATCAGCTGCATGTTTTGGACACAAAAGCAAATTAATTCCCTTTAAAGGTATTTTTTTTTCCAGCTGGTTTCCACAGCATTGTTTGGAGGTTGGTCCCTGCAGGACACGCCTGAGGCACCTGCCTTCCAACTGGAGCTGAAGCCATCGGGGCAAAGTTGAATCCTTTCTTGTGCGTAAGACCACGGCAACCAGGGAATTTCAGGGAAGGAGAGTGATAAAACGCTATTTATGTTACCTAAAGGTTAGAAAGCCTAACAATAAACTAGTGTGGAAACCAGCCAAAACTGCCACCCATCCAAGTTCAGCCCCAGCTTCCCCATCTTGCTGAGAACAGGGAAAGCTTTGCTGATCTTATAGTCTCAACTAAGTTAAACATCTATTCAAATAAGAGATAAATGGTGAAACATCATGGTTGAATAAAGGGACCCTCAGAAAGGTAAGTGGGATTAGCAAAAAGGAAGCACAGGTGAGACATTCCTTTTTCATACCAATAAAGGAGACACATGGCTTCGTGCAGGAACCTACCTTTCCCAGTCCTCTCCTGTGTGTTCCTGAAATTGCCAGGGGAAGGACAAAGTAGAAAAAACACGGAAATACTGAATCTCGTTTCAAAAAGAGACAGTTTTGCAGATCCATTATTTACCAAAAAAGAGACACATCAAGGTGGACCAAAGGACTTGTGTGCTCTGAGGAAAATCTTACAATTCATTATTTTCTGCAAAAACTGGCTGATATGAGAACTTGGTTTATTGATGGGCATTTTGACACTACCGTCAATAAAAACAACTGGTCAGTAAGATCCAGCACTCTTAGCCGGGTTTACACAGCACACAGGAGATGCTCAGTCCCTCAGCACAACTCCAAGTTTCGGTGTCACAGAACAGTACCAGAAATGTGTCTATTTATCACCCCTTCCTTACTGAAAATGCGAAATACCTCACATTCCACAGCAAACGTAACTGTATGAGCAGTAAAAGCATGGGGCTTAACAGTGCACCCCTTACTTTCCTCTCTGTCCTGCAAGACCAGAGGTAAAACAGGCAAGAAACTTCAGGCAAACACAGCCCAGATTATGTGTCTGTTTAAAAACACACATGCAAACACACCAGGTCAAATTAATCTCAGGCTGTTAAAGAAAACCCATTTAGGGTGATCTACAAGTACAGTGTTCCCACAACAAACCTGATAAAGCCCAGACGTTTGCAGATAGGCTCCCGATGGGCAATAGGTGGCATGGGCAAACACCGACTCTTACTAAGATGGGAAGGAGGGGAAGAAAGGGTTTGGGTTTAAAAAGCAACCCAACAGTCAGATAAGTTCAAATTTAATTATGGTCTCGTTACAGAGGGTCACACTTCTCCTGATTTAACTGGCCTGGCAAAATCCTGTAATTGCCACTTGGATACGGAGTCAGAGAACATTTCCCCAGCATGTTAATGAGAGCTGAGGAACAGCTCAAAAGGATGATGGAGTTAGGCTTTAAATACCAGGCCTAGACTTGATGGAGCTATAGATTATTTTGTGTAGTAAAAGAGGAATTAGCTGATCCATTCCAAAATGCATTTATCATGAAAATAAAAATCTTCTGTCATTTTATTTAATAGCCTTAGTAAGAAATAATTGCAATGTCTGGTTGCTTTCAACAACATGTGGTTTTAATATTTTAATTGTTACAAACTGTTTAATAATGTTGAACAAAAGACATGTCCAAGTAATTATTGTGTTTATTAACATTTCTTTTGAGGACCTGATAAATTGTATTACACATATACAGCACTTCAGACATTGTAGTGTTAAACTTATTAAATTCAAAAGTGGAAAATTAGCCAAAAGCGACTTGTTTTGATGCAACTTAAATATTGTACTTTCAACTGATAGGCGTTGTGCATCACATTATTTAACAATCTGGCAGTTTGTGCATTTTTCTAATTATTATGCTGCTTCATCTAGTCGGGGAATTAAAATACAGTGGGAATAATAAACCTCACAAAGCCTGGCAGGCCACAGAGAGATGCAATTCCACCAAACCCGTCAAAGTCACGGATTTTTCTGAAGGGGAAATATATTCCTCAAAATTCCTCAGCTCCCCAGGGTCTCCCATAATAAACTCGGTCATTTTCCCTGCTTGGAGTCACTGGGGACAGGGCCTGGTGAGGGGCCCCTGAGGCCCCTCATCTTACCCGGGAGCACTCACAGTCGCCTCGTGCATGGCGAGCAATCATGGCACTGTCCCCATGGCCCATTTGCAGGGTCCCCGTGTGCCCTGAGTGGCATCAGGGTCTGACCCTTAGCCATCCCAAGCATCATCCCCCCCAGGGTGGGATGAACCCCCTTCGCTAGTCCCTGATGCTCCGCCATACTCTGTATTTTCAGCAAAGGGGCTAAGAGAGACTCAGGCCCAAGGGCATCGTGCTGTTCCCAGGCCCATTTTGTTTATATTTGATTCAATCAAGTTGTGGCCTTTTGGCCTCTTTCCAAATTAACTTCTGGGTGACCTCTGCCGTGCCCTCTCCCAGCAGCCAGGCCGCAGGGAAACAGCCCATTAAACCTACAAACAAATATAGGACATATTGGTTGATCAACCCAGCTTCAAACACGGGAATTTAAATGCTGGGACATGCTCTTTTTGCACACTTCAAGTCTATTTTGTCTTCAGTCATTCGCACCTCTGGCCCTCCTTTTCTTCCCTCCCCCTTGCTCCAGCTCTGTGTTTTACTGACTTGTAAAACTTCTAAATATTGTCCTCATCCTCCTGTAAACCCCATGAAGAACAACACAAGGCCCTCTCACATGGGGCTCACTGTAGGACCTGGGTCTTTACACCAAGCATGAGAAGAAAGATGGTGAGATCCTGCTTGGAGGAACAGCTGTGATACTCGAAGAAATTGTGTGTTCCCCTTATTTCCAAGGAAATAAATCAAAGTGAGTTTCTCAGGGTCTGTAGAAGCATATTGCCTGGATTTCGATCCCCAAAGGGTTGTTTCTTTTTTTTCAAGAGCTTACATGGTAGTTAGATTTCTGGCTAGAGAATATGCAATATGATAAAAACACAGTCCCTATACGGGGCAATAAATTACAGATTGTTTGATGTGGAAACCAAAGAACTGTCAAACTCCAGTATATCTGAACTATTCTAAATGAGCCCTTAACTTCAGTGTCTGGAAATGTACAATATGTTTCCAGGCCCCTCAGTCCTGTAAAGACACATCTCCCCCAGTTAAGTTTCCTTTTATGGGTTTTATTCTTCATTTTGGTGGGTTTTTTTGACTCCTTTTCTTCTAAAATTGTGCTCTTCCTCCTAGAGATGGTCCTATGATAAACACCAGGATTTATCTAAGCATAAAAAGGGATCGGAAGTGGGCATGAGCTTAAACAGGTGAGTAATTGCAATCGCAATGGTGTCACAGCCCTGTAGGCACTGCAGAGAGCACACAAGTCAGCTGGGGACAGAAAGGGACAGGAGAAAGGACTAAAAGTGCCACACTGGCCAATCCAGTACCCACAGTCTCCATCCCTGCTGCATCGTCGCACCAGCATCACTCAGGCCAACTCTCTGGAGCCTTTCTTGGAAGAAGTTTCAATAGGAGGTCACCGGTGTGTCACAGTGCCCAGGACATGGGACATCATGGCTCCCACCACCATGCATATCTGTTAAAACTTGAATCCCATCCCCATCTGTCAGCCATACAAACATCCCAATAGGGGAAGGCAAACTGAGTGACCAGAGAAATAGCTCACCTTGCACACCCCTTTTTGCCTAGGGATGCTATCAAGTCACGAAAAACCTGAGCAAGACCTCATGCTGACACAGAATAACCTTTTCATTTCGATCTAGTTTCACATGTGGGATGAGTGAAAACCCTTCTAGCTAGAAACAGACCCCATCCACTCTGGGAAATAAAAGTTAGGAACCAATTCCAACTCATTTTCCTGAAGGTGACCCTTGGCCTCCCAGCTGAGATAACAATGCTAATATTTATGGATGGGCTGTTCATGCCTCTGGGCACACAGCAAAAATAACTCAAATCAAGACTTGGAAGACATCTAACAGAACTGAAAAAAAAAATCGTTACTTCCAATATGGCAATAATAAACCATCTCGCCCACCAATGCACGAAAAATAGCACCTCCCACAATCAGACGTTCAGGTGAAATAAAAATGGTCCGGGGTCTTGATGTGATGAGTCGGTACCACCAAGGGGGACTCACGTGGAAAGGACAGACTTGACACAGCAACTAGTCAGGCAGAGAGCTTTATTCATTTAGTTATTTTAGCTTGATAAAAGGTGCTTGAACCAAACTAATACTATCTGGCAAACTTTTAGTTCCCCTTCTCTCTGGGTTAGATTTTCTATACTCCTTTCAGTCCCTGTGGATTTTGTTCTAATGCATAAAAAACATTCTCATTTCAAGCTGCAGAAGTTCAATGAGAATTTCTCATTTATATGTGCATTTTCCCAGATTCAGTTTGAGAAGACACGAACTAATGAGTGAGCACGATTTCCGCACACAACACATTCGCCAAACCCAAGCGAGCTCAAAAATGTGGCATATTGCTGAAAGGGCACACATTTTTCAGCAGCATGAGCAGCCTGGAATAAATTGAAGCCAAGTCGTCAGCAAATTACAGACATTAGCAAAAAATCTACTAGTAGAAGCTGTGGAACTCTACAAAAACTGCACCAACTAGCATGGCTGCTGACTCTACCCATACCCATGAAATCTAAGCTGCATTTTCCACACAATAAACAGGGAGGAATTAATCATATGGTACTAGATTCACAGTCTACTGGTAGAATCCAGTTTACAGCTATGAAAACTACTAACACTTGAAGAGATGCTCGTTTCTCCAAAAGATTCTGGAGACTTGAAAACCATTAAAAGCCACTGTTGGCTTCAGCTTGGTGGATACAGAGATTTTCACCCCTCCCCACCTCAGGAGTCCCCACCGCTTCCCAGATCTGAAGCCAACACCTGAAAAACACAACTGTAATTCATCCAGAGCTGCTCCTTCCACATTTCCTACTCTTCAGTATTCACGATGCCTTCCAGATGTGGAGGAGAGCGCAAAACTTCAGTAGGCCAAGAAAAGAAGTGTGATGGTGAGCTCTGACACCTCAAATC
This sequence comes from Patagioenas fasciata, assembly GCF_037038585.1. Lineage (NCBI taxonomy): Eukaryota > Metazoa > Chordata > Aves > Columbiformes > Columbidae > Patagioenas > Patagioenas fasciata. The sequence goes on from NC_092530.1 coordinate 21,044,064, forward strand.
CCAAATTTAAGTCTCCACAGTTACTTTCCTGGTATATAAACCACTTAGCAGAGACTACAGATCCTCTGCAGGAACACCTAGGTTAATAACTAATTTTCACAAATTACTTCCCGTTTTCTCCTGATTTTATCCTCAAGCCCCTTCTTTCTCAAACACAACTTTACAAGAGGGTTTGATTATTCTTTTTTCAGACTCTTATGCTGTTTAAATCAAAACAACTCACCTGCCGCCCATAACACCTTCCAATCCATTCCTGCACGCCAAGGAGGGGAAGCACTGTAAGAGATCATGACCCAGTTGACCATATTCACCCCTCACCACTATTTTTCTCAGAGCAGCAGCTGACAAAGTCCCTTTGCTGCTGCAAACAGCTGAGTTCAGCCTGGCAATGTTTACCCAGGGTCTGTCATTCCACGGATCTCTGTTCCTCAGCAGCCTGATCTGTTCAGCAAAGACCTAACTTGACCCAATCTGGCAGCCAGCATTTCACAACCACTTGATGTCAGCAGTTTCAAGTGCACTAATAACCATGTTTTGTTCGGTGCGACTTTCTCACTGTGAATGGCAAAATATCATTATCACCTGCAGGTTGAAGCCTGCCCTCTACCCCATTTAATAGGGAGCTGATTATGCTTTTTTTTTTTTTCCCCTCCTTTTAGTAATTATGGGTTGTTGGCAGATGGCTCAGCGAGGCACATGGGAAGGCAGCGCGGGCTGTGCTGCCACTGCCCACGTTGGCTCCCGCATGTTGGGGTGCTCCCAGGGACCCCAAATCCCTCACTGCATCCCGGTCCCAGATAGCAGCTAATGAGGCACGCCTGCGTCGGAGGGCGCAGGGTTCAGACCGGGAACGGCTATGAAAACAGTCCCTGGCAGCCTCAGAAGCAGGAAAGCAGAGGTTAGCAGAAAAGTCGCAAAGCCAGCAACTCCAGACAGAGCAGCCCTTGCAGCCCACCCAGCCGGGAAGCTAAGCCGGGCTTAACCCCAGGAAACACACCACTGCCCAAAGCCTCGTGCCAGAGTGATGCTGAACAATGTCCCCACAAGTAAGAGCTCTCCCAGAAGGGAACGGGTAACTCAGCCATATTAACAAACAGCATCACCGCCCGAGTGTTTGCCCTGTGAGGTCCCAATGCTGTGTCCCTGGAAAGTACAAAGGTCCAAGCTATCAGCCTCCTGAAAAACATCCCCTCGATGAGTTACTCAGTCACAGAGAGGAGGGCAGAGTCCAGAGCCAGACCCCAGCCTGGGCAGCTCGAGGCAGCGCTGCAGAAGAGCTCTGGGACATGAACAAGCTGAACGCTGTACAGAGGTGCCATCTAATCTGTTGGGAGTGGTGGGGCTTGTTCACAAACCTAACCTGGCCTGGCATGATGGGTAGAGACAAGATAATGCTTGTCCCAGCAGCGATGCCAGGTCTGAGACCGTGGGAAGGACACTCCCTCCCCAGCAGAAAGGGTCTCACCCAGCTCTGCCACTTCCTCGTTCAATGGTAACTTGCCACAGCAGTGACTGGCAGTGGATGCCCAGGGAGATACAGCAAAGAAACAAGAGACCCTTCTTTTCCAGCCATGAGCAATGCCAAAGGGGACTCATCTGACGAGAGGGGACACCAGGCTGTACGAGCACCTCATCCTCAGCAAGCACAGCAGCCCCATCTTTCCTGTCCTCCCTTGTTGGGGGCCTGGATGCTCAGCAGAATTGTACCACAGGGACACATCCATGCACCCGCAGGCCAACAGGCACGAACCATGACCCGCCACACGTGCCCTGCGAGGCTGGTACTGCACAGGGCCGAGGCGGCACCGGCTCCACACGCAGCTGCTGCAGACGGAGCTGCCCCGGGTTGTCTGGCTCAGCCCAGAGAAAGTGCAGACTGATTTGGAAACCGCCCACTCTGGAGCCATCCCCGCTGGCACGTCTGCAACCAACCTGGTTGATGTGTTTCAGCTTGTCAATAATCTGGCTGATCACTGGCTCGGGACCTTTTATCTTCAGCTCGTGGTTGCCAGGCTGAGCTTTTGCTCCGTTCCTTGTCATTTGAGGACTGTACCTGTGAGAATGAGAACAGAGGAGACCACAATGTGATGGGCTAATATGGAGATCTTTAAAGTTCAGTACAAACCAAAGAAATTCCAAGATAAGCACCAGCCCCTTCCAAAACAGAGAGAGCAACACAGTTAACAACGACAAAGAAAAGGCAGAAGATTCCCATAAATATTTCTGCTCTGCCTTTGCAAAGCAGCAAGATGATGTACTTGTATCACTTGAGGACAATGAAGTCCTTTCCAGTCCATTAGTAACCAAGGAAGATGTTAAACAGTATACAACAGGGATAAATATTTTCACATACCTTGCACCCAAGAGTCCTAAAAAAAGCTGTCTCAGAAATTCTGGCTTGCTCATGTTTGTTTAAAATAAATCTTGGCAGACCACAGAGACTCCAGTACAAGAGCAGTAGTGTTGTGCCCACAGCCAAAAAAAAAGAGTGGGATGACCCAGTTAACTGCAAGCTGATTAGCATAACATCAACCCCCTTGCAAAATAATTACTGTCACTGATGTGTGATTTCAATAATGAAGAATTAAAGCATCAGAATATAATTAATGCTGTCAACATTGCTAATGGAAAAGAGGTGGTGTCAAACAATCCTGATTTTAGTCTTTGATGAGATCCAGCCTTAGGGATCAAAGTAACTGCTTAGACAGAACATATCCTGACTTTGGTATGGTGCTGGGCTCTGCACCATGCAATATCTCAATTTACACAGGTATCATGCAAGTCAGTAAAGCACCTGTAAAGCAGATAAAGAGCTGGCAGATGCAGCTCTCCACAGGGACCCTCCCTGAGCTGCCAGGCCAGCTCTGCAGAGGAGTGCAGCCAAGCTTGCACTCAGCTTTTTCACAGGGGATTAGGAAATAAATATAAAACCACTGCTGCAAAATTTATGTAATGGCGAAATTTATCAGAGTGATAAAAGTGAGGAGGGACAGAGGGATCACCATGTGCCTGCCTCTGGAGGAACGCATTTCTACCCTCAGTACCTGGGTAACAGCTCATGATGCTCAGGATGCGAGATAAATGCATCTGCACCAACCGCAAACTCTGCTTCAGGACCAGAGCAAGCGGCCACCACCACTGACTGCGGGTGGCCACAGCAGTGGCACAGAGCACACCGGTGCCTTCTCGAGCTCCGGGTTGTTAGTACCCACCACAGGCCTGGTGATGGGCCGCTGTACAGGCACAAAGCAAATCCTCATCTCCAACAGCTGATGGCCCAAGCACGCACTGCCATACCCCAGCACAGTCTACGAGATCACAGAGATAACATCGAGCATCAGTCTGCTTTACTCAACGTCTGTTTTTCTGGTGCCATGGGTAAACACCATGAATATTCCTCTCTGTGATCCATCTCCTACACATCACGTCCTTATCCAACTCCCAGCACCAACCCTGGTGACTGACTGCCCATCTGCCAACTCCCCTGCCCACTAGTTCTTCACCCCTGTGCTGCTGGGTGAGTTTGGGTGATGACAAACAGTGTATTTCACAGAGGCTTTGGGGAAGAAGTGGAACTTCAGCAGCGATTAAAAGGAGGGGAGGGAGATGGGAGGGATGGTGGTGCTGGCTAAGGGAGGATGTTCTGCTGGGGGAGAAAGCAAGAAGCACCAGGACAATCAGCCACAACAGTTGTTGAGGCACACAGAGGATTTTGGGGACACACAGGGGGTTGGCTTTACTTAAACTTTAAATGAGGAATGAGACTGACTCAGATGCGAGGATACAAAGGTAACTTCAGATTTATACTGGTGCAGCAGGAATCCACCCCCAGCCTCAAATATTCACATAATTTACAATACAGCACTGAGGCTGATTTCCACTCCAAGGCTTTTTCAGAGCAGAAGATATATGTACAGGAGCGTTCTGCCTCCCCAGCCGGGTCCACAGCCCTGGGTACCCCCCATACACATCTGAGCTGGGGCCTGACCACCCCGCAAGATGCTTCACTGAAAGAGATGACAGCCAAAGCAGAATGGGAGAAAGGAGGCATTTGTGTCTCTAACAGAGGAGCACACGCCTGTGGATATTCCTGTTTCTAGATATAAACATCTTGTCCAAGTACAGAAGAAGCATCGTTGCAAAGCAGAGACATCAAATTGGGTCTCCCGAGCCCCACTAGCTCCTCCACGCTGGGGCAGCACAGTCAATCCACCCCACAGCGCTTCACCTGCGGCACAGTGCTGCTCAGCCATACCGTACCGACTCCAACAGCTCTGCTCTCCACCCAGGCACCCCTCCCCATGCTGGGGCCTCCAGCTAGGGCTCAATATTTTGTACAAAACACACTTTTAAAAATTAATTTATTTTTAATAGTTGTATTGTCCTGGGAAATATAAACCACAGCCATACTCAAGATGTAATAGCTCCCAGCTCATAAAAGAACGTACATGTGCAGAGGCTTGCTGTCGGCTGAGAGCTAAGTGACCGGTAGAAGCGGGGCCAGAGAGTGCCAGGCTTGGACCCCAGCCTGTAGCAGCCCATGCTCAGGAGAAGGTCGTGGCTTCCCAGAGCAGGCGGCCGGTAGGACCGCAAGCTCCGAGCACCATCTCGTGGGTAGATGCTGCTGCCGCAAGCACAGACTTGCCCAGCTCTGTGAACACTTCTCGGCCTTAACTTTGTGCAGGGGAATAAGGCATCGGGAACCGTGAACCATTAAACCTGCTACTGATTTGTCACACAGTCACTTAATGCCACCACGTCAACCTGACAAACACATCTGGCGACCGAACATAAACATCCAAAGGACACATGACTTTTTATATGCCAAAGAAATTACCATTTTTGGTGTCACTTTAAATTTAATTTAAAACACTGATGGAACTTTAAAGTACATTGCTGAAAAGTCTCCTGTGGTTTAAGAGATTTAACTAGCAGAATAAATCTCCCCCAGGTTTTAGTAAAAGCAGAACCAAAGCCCTTTTTGGTGCATACCTAAATTAATACAATCTCTCCCCTAAACAGTTTTATACATAGAAACTCAATAGCTTGGGTTTGAGTGGGCGAAACTCCTCCTGAAATCCCCATGGCTATGAGAGGAATTCTGCAGCCTACGCGATGTCGTACAGGAGGAAGGCTCACAGCTACGGCAAGTCACCGTAACTACGTGTTCAAAGATTGAAATTGTTCTCGAGAAGGCTCTGCTGGGGTGGCCGGGACCTCAGATCACCCTCCCTGGAGGAACAAGTCTACCAGAGAAGGAAGCAAACCTGAGAGCTTTTGCAGAGGGATCTTTCCCTAAAACAGTGATCCTGGGAAAGCAGAGTGTCACTGCCTGGTGCTTCCCATCTGGCCAGTTACAAGGGTACATAATAAGCCCAAAACGAGCCATTTGCATCATTACACAAGTCATTTGAAGCATCATGGCAGTGAGATCTGCAAGCTGCACATCCTGCAGCATGAATCGCAAAGAAGCAGAGACATGGGAACACGCTACAGCCAAAGAGCCAGAGACGAGCTCCCGCACAGCTTAAGTGCTTCACGATATGCCCCTGCATGGCCAAGCTGAGACCTCCTGGTGCCCTTGGGGACAAGGGGGACACCAGCTTCCCCTCAGCTGTGCCCCTCTCTGCCCCTGGCACACATTCAGGCATGTGGGATGCAGCCAAACAAAGGGTTAAAGACTCTGAAATGTAGCTTCAGTGAGAGACCGACATTCCTGAAATGCCAGAAAAGCTGGAAAAGGCAGCTGGGCACCCCTCCCTGCAGCCTGGGCCAGGCAGTCAGACCTTAATATGGTAGAGAGATGCGCCTTTGCAGACCCCAACAAGCTGGAGGACACGGGGTCTCCGAGCGGTCCCCATGCAGGCTCCCCTGTGTCCCACCGAGCTGCTGCAGGGCCGGTGGGCTTGCAGGTCTCATTACAAAACAAAGGCAAAGCATCACCTTCCTCCCACGTTCTGCAGCCACAAAGGAGAAATCTCAGAGCCATCCTGGGCTGCTTTCAGCATATGCCAATAAAAGAGTGCCTTCTGCAGGACACTTGTGCCACTCCACACAACCCATCACATACCTCTGCCATGGTGATACTGGCATGGAACAGCAAATATGCACAGTGGTTAAAGTCCACCCCATGGTTCCAGGGGCTCCCTGTGCCAAGGGGATATCAGTGTTGCAACATGAGCACGGTCTGGCTTCCACTTCATAAGCAAAGCCCAAAATACTTTCCTCTTTGACGTGTCTTGACGTCAGTCAGTAGCATCTCCTTGCCTGGGCTCCCTGGGTATGGGCTTTTGCTGGGAACATGGTATTTTCCAAAGACAAATGTCACATTGTAAATTGTGCTGATAAGCAGCCCTCACTAAAAACAACTTTAAAGACAATCACCTGGTGAAAACACTAATGATCTGAGGTCTTCCGTGGGGACAGCACAGCTACAGACCCTTTCTGCTCCTTCTCATCCACCAGCCATAAATGACAAAGCATGCAGTCAAATTAAGGGATTTTCCCCTCCTTTCCACTCCACCATCCACAGATGTCTTCTGTGAACGTTTGGTCATTGCAGTCCAAATGCAGCTCTTTCCAGGCTTGCATTTCAGAGCAATGAAGGCAAGATGACAAATGCAATTTAAATAAATGGCGATGAATGTAAAATGTGTGTTCGTCCTACTTGGTCACACTAGGCTTAGAGATGAGTTATTGCAATGCCTGATGTGTGATTTAGAGAAAGTGATCCTGTAAGTCAAACATAAAGAATTGCACCTTTTAGAAAAAAAGGAAAGCAAGTTTGTCATTCAAATAACAATTAATTTCTGCCTGCTTTCCAGCCACAAAGTATTTATTCAAAGGCAGTTCCACAATTCAAACAGCACAGTATCGCTTGCCAGCTCTTCCTCTACTATCTCTGTTCACTGAATCATACTTGCTTGAGGGAGTTGATGGGGGATGAATATAACAGTCTGATACAAGACAGGACTACAACACAAGAGAAGAGGTTTCACTGCACAGGACTTAATAACCGAGCTGGAGAGAGTGGCGTTTCCAGCACCTGCAATCCCCTGAAGCTGTTCTGCATTTCAATACATGACTTACTGCAGGCCATGTGGGCTGGTAACGCAGAGTCCTCACCACACAGGAGGCAAAAAGATATGAAAAAGGAGAGACAGAAAAGTTTCTCCCCCACAGACCTGGCAGGAGCCTAAGCCTTGTCTCCAGCTGGTTTTTATGAGTCAATAAAGGTGGGTGCAGTGGTGATGCCAACATTTTACTCTTTCTGGCCCTGCTGCCTTTTAGTTTAGCGGGACAATCTTAGTGTCACATCAGCAATGCGATTGGTAGGAGCCAAAAGGCTGGAAGAGCTGCTTCCAACCCACTCATCATGCCCTGTAGACAAGGAATAACTCCTGGATGAGTCCATAAGCCTCCAAGAAGATGCAATAACTTCTTTCCCTGATAGTTTCCTCTCTAAAGAGAGACTGTCCAGAGATACCTGGTCAACCATACCAATTACCCCAGCCCAGACACAGGCTGGGTGTGGGTTGCAGGCCAGACAAGTGCAGGTCCACTGAGCTGTCCTGTTCCATAGGGGGTGCATGGTCCCACCATCCGGGGACCATATGCAGACACCTGTTATACGGGGGTGCGAGTGGCACGAGAGAGGTGGGGGATGTGCGGCTCTCAGGTGCCTTCCTGGCTTGCAAAGTGCACTTGGGTGCTTGATTGCATTGAGTGCCTAAAGTCATTGCAGAGCTCAAAATGCCACAGTCAATTCACATTGGCAGCAGCTCTGAGCAAGCTTCTTCAAAAGCAACCAGGAGGATACAACACTCTCAGTGGGGAGCTCTCACCTAAATAAAAAGGAGCCATTTTCTGCTGGATTTCCAAATATCATCACCTTGCAGTCTGGTCTCGCTACTCTGGGAGCCACCTGAGAAACTGCTGCATCAGTTCCTGGCCTCTTCCCAACCACCCTATGCAACACGGTACAGCCAGGAAGCGTCCTGCAGATGTTAGTTTGGCTATAAACATGAAGTCTCAGGTAATCCTGGTTCTGGGAGATGGGATTTTAAGAAGGAACAGCAAAAACTAATATTGATGGCAAACCAACAGGAGTTTGTAGCATAAAAGGACAAGCTGAAGTCTCCTTCCATTCTTCCTTCAGCTCAGTAAAGTTCAAGACAAATATATGATGGAAAAATTGGCTAAACCCAAGACCAAGCAGCTGGCTTAATAGAGGAAGATTCATGATCTTCATTTCTGAAATACTCTGGAAACAATTATGGCCAGTCAAAACCCCACTGAATTTGCCTACTATACTTTCATTATGGCTTACATTTGCTACAAAGCTGTGTTTCATGTGCTTGAAAAGTTATACAGCCTCCCTCTTTGGGGACTCCATTGTATCAGATATTTTGCAGCACTGCCAGAAATAACCAAACCCTTCATGAACTAAAGGGTTATTGCTGGCATGGAATTTCCTTTGTTCCAATTACAGAATCTCGTTTTTCTCTCTTGCTTCCAATTGTGCTTTCATTGTTTATGGTTTGCATGATTAAAACAAACCACAGTACATTGGCAACAGCAGGGAAATCTGAGACTTCTATCTTGAAGAAGAGAATCTGGCAAGGTGCTAAAAATATATTAATTTGGAATTGGTATAAAGAGAACAAGAGTTATGTGGGTGATTTAGATTAATGTAAAAGTTTGTCTTGAGAAATCTGGAAATTGCAGCATCTAACAGTAATACTTAATGTGCTTACAAGTTTTGCAGCAGGCAAATGCTGTCATTCTATTCAGAACAGCTTGAAAGGAATATATTCATGTAAGCAGATTATTAAACTCTGAGAATCTAGATTTTAAAAGGCTTTTAGTATTAAATGCTGCAAATCACCTTTGAAATTCAGGTGCCTAACTCCCATATAAACTGAGATGAGTTCAATATCTGAACACCCACTTGACTTAAGCTGAAGTCTTTAAATGAGCCAATTATCCAGTCAGGACTTCAGTGATAAGAATCACCCTTCGGTTTTTCTCTACGTGTGACGGAGATGAGAATAAGAGAGGCTGGACAACATCTTTTTGCCACCCAACACCACCAGTGTGAGGGCAGGTCAGAGGATGGGGCATGAAGACAAACAGAGACAAGGAAAGGCACGATGGCAACCTTTGCTTGGGAAGGTTCAAGCTGTTGCACACCCACCCTGTCTACATGTCCAGCCTTCTGCTATCTCAGGGAAGTGCCTGACAATTAACTGAGCCCAGGAAAGCTGCAAAGAGGTGTGCAGGGATGCACAGAGACGGGGGAAGATCCAGCAGGTCTGGTCCCCAGCTACCACGAACAGCCACACGCTGTGACCCTCCATAAGATCTTTGCAAGTTGTGGAATGTGCCGCATGTGGCTTTTGCCGTGAATCTCTGTGGTGTCCCATAAAAGCACAATATCTTTTTGCACACTTTGAAAAGTGTGAAAAGCAGTAATGTGTTGCTTTTTACTTCTAATTCCCACTTTGGCTGATGTTCTTCACGCAGCAACAGCAAAGCACAAGACGCAGGCAGTGCTCTGTGTGACCAGAAAAAATCAACCTTCCCTGTATAGTTGGCACTGTTTGCAAGCCATTATTTCAAGGCAGCATGTCCTAAACCCACATAAGGGGTGGCGATCAAACTACTAACCCACAGATCAAACCTCATGAAGGAGGATGAATTCTTGCCATTAGATGGTCCAACCTGGAGAAGTAAATGAGATGGACAAAGGACCACCAAGTAAGACTCAGTTAAAGAAAATGAAGAAGGAAACATGAAAAATGCTAGAATACACAAAGCAGGATGAGCGATGCTGATTCATCAGCACTTAATTAACACTCAGGTACTGCTTTAAAGATGTGAGAGGTAAATAGCCACAGGCTCTAGGAACACAGACAGGCCCATATGGGTGTTCAGACTGGGCTCACTGATAAATAGCAATGCCCAAGCAGCTTTATCCGTCACCTGTGCAGAACCAAATGTGGAAATGTGGAAACACAGCATCCACCCAACCATCCTTCTCCTCTGGTCTTCACCCGATTCTACAAAGCTTTCAGCAGCTTTGGCAGGTGCTTTCTAACCTATGCCTAGGGTGGGCACCTCAAATATTGCTATAGGAAGTGCAAGGTGTCTCCCCGCTGAGCCCCAACAACCACTCCACAGGGACCTGGCTGGTCTTAGATCTCCCTGCGGATGTCCCAGAAACCCAAAGGCGTCTCAGGTTGCACATGATGCCCACGCTCAGGCAACTCAATCCTGCCCCGAGGTGAAACGTATCCAGCTACAGCAACCACACGCAGCAGGTTAAGTGCAAGGCATGAGCGTCCCCTCCTGTCCAGCCTGTTGAACTTTCAGCCAGGAAGATCTGATTTGCAAAAGCCAAGATCCAACAAAACAAGAAGGAAACATTAAGATGTGAAATACATTTTACATGCACAAAACCTAGAAAATCAGACCTGTCTTTCTGGCAGCTGTTACAGACATGGGACAACTACCTGGTCAGCATCCTGAAATTAATACGGGATATTAAAAAATGCAAAGTTTCTTGCAAAAAGTGGCAAGCTGGAGTTTGATGACAAAAAAAGTGCACATCAGTCCAGGAGAAGAATTGCGGCAGCCATGCCAGAAACACTCGAGTACAAAATACACATTCTCAGAGTAGCTTGGGAAAGAGCTCCTAGGCAGTGAACAGCTGCTTGGCTCCCTCTTGGGGAAAACATTGAATAATGAAACTGGTGCTTGGGAGTACTCAAGAAACAGTACCTTAAATGCTCCTGATTTCCAGGAATCCTCACAGACTCTCTGAAAGAGATGCCATGCTGGGAAGTCCAAGCATATGAAGCAGTCAGTTTTGGTTTCACGTGAAACAACACAATCGACTTTTTGGACAAATTTGACCATTTCTTTGCTTCCATTTGCAACAGACTTTACAAATAGATCCTGGGAGAGAAGCACCCTGGACCGTTATCTTAGTTCAGCTTTATTTAGCTGAGTTCTCCCTGTATTTTATTGTCAGAAGCTCCACCACATACAACACCTTTTAGCAGCCTATGGAGAGGAGAGGGTCACCCTGGGAAGCGTTACAGCTAGAGATGCTAAAAACACAAGGTGGGTTGATGTATTTAAGGGGCAACAGCTATTTCCGTTTTGTACATCCTTTTGCTCTCCCTCCTAAACACCTGCCATTGCAGGGTTGTTCAAATTTCCTCACCCCAGGTCCTCCCCCGCAAAGCTGCAGTGTTTACTGGATTGTTTCAAGACAGTTTTAAATAACAATCGGTGAGATAATATTGAAATGAACTTTTTTTTCCTCAATTGTTCTTCTCACTTAGGCATGGAAACTCAATATTTTCCAGAAATAGGTACAGATAGAGGACACATTTTTCTTCAGGCAAATGAGGTACCTATTATAAAGCATGTGATCTTAGATGCTTGAGCAATTTTTTTCAAAGCACAGTTTGATGCTGTTTTGGTCTCTTCAGCATTGTGGGTCAGTATTGCAAGTACAGGCTAATTACCACCTGAGGTTACTGATCAAGAAGTCATAATTAATCCCTCAACATCTCACCACTTCCTGATTTTATTTCTATTTCTTCCCTTGTGCAACTACTTAACAGCAAAGGATGCTTTGCAAAGAAGGGTGATTAGAGGAGATTTATGCATAATTATAAAAAATATTTCCAAGTTCTATTTCCACATTCTTTAACATTCCTGAGGGGCATTTTTTTGCAAGATTAAAAAAAATAATAATAATAAAAAATCTCCATTTCTATTAACACTTCCTTCCCCTTTACATTATTAATCCTGTACTTGTTTGTCTTCATTAACCTCACAGTTACCACCAGGACATCCTCAGAAGTGGCAAGTGGGGCAGGGAAAAGCAGCCAGGGTGTGAGCTGGACCCTGGTGTGCTGAGCTCCATCCACAGAGGACAGCCGGGGCTCGGCTGCGGGAACACGGTCAGATGGCAACAGTGGCACCACCAGAGCTCAGTGGTCCTGACCTCCTCTAGCACAGAGCCACGGCCAAGGAGAAGCCCACCAAGGTTGTCATCCTTGTTACTGCTTGGATGGGGTAGGAGACGGCAGCCACACTGCTGTGCTGCCACTCGGTGCGTGGCGGCAAATGTCCCCACTGCTGCTCCACTAGAGCCACCCCCAGCATCATGATGCCCCTTCCCATGGGAGCACGGCTGCGGTGGGCTCCTGCTGATCTCCTCTTGGCTCGCCACTACCAGCCTACCCCAAGCAAACCCAGTCAGGGCTGCAGGGTTTTCACAGCAGAATGCAGAACACTCAGCGGAGGGCAGCACACGACCTCTTCTCCCCACTGCGCAGACTTCGCACATCCCTCCGAGCTGCAGCAGCAGGTTCTGCAAATGTTTCTGAAGGGAATGAACAATGTCCCAGACACAGACCACTCCTGCGCCTGGTCAGCAAAAGGGGGAAGGGAAACATGATTCACCTCTCCGTGATTTCTTGTCCGTTCCAGCAAAGACTGTCATTCTGAACAGTGGAGCTGTGGTTGCAGATGTACTCTGGCAAGCTGCTGTAAAAACCGCTGTAAGACTTCAGCTTCGTAATGAGTTCCCTGGAAGAAAGGGGGAAAAAGATAGTGCTCAGTTAAAAGAAGAAGACTGGGTTGGTACATTTTAACCAGTGAAGGTAGTCAAACAAACACAAGAAACCAGATGGGTGCAAACAAACCATGAAGCATCAGACTTATTTCTGACCTCAGGTAGCACTTTGCATTGTCCCCTGATTGTATTCAGTCAGGGGCTGAATCCATGCTTCCTAGGGCAAAACTGCCTGTGATGGGGGGGATGCTGGGGCAGCAGGACCTCAGCCCACCCATGCAGCACACCAAAGCGTATAAAGATGGGTAACACTTGTTTTCATGATGCACTGTCAAAAACACAGCATTTCAAGGTATATGGTGGGCTGGCCATGGGGTCACAGTCTGCATTCAAAGGCACAGGTTACAGAGGAGGAGCTGCAGAAGCACTGGGCAAACGGGATGTGAATCAGGCTGTACGTACACCGTGCACCCTCCCTTCCCAGAATCAAGGACTTCTGTCCCTGGCAGGTCCCCTTTGGCAGTGATACAGAGGTGCCAGGACATGGGCTGACCCCAGGAACTCACCCCAGAGACTCTGATAGCCAGCAGAAAGGGGACAGGGGCTATGGGAGTGGGATGTGCCCATCCCCCCAGCCCAGGTCCATCCTCTCAGAGGCACTCAGCAGCTGTCATTGGGAAACACTGGCAGATTTAATTCAGTAAATGGCACAAAGTACGCGATAATACAAGAGCAAGGACTGGAGAAAGTAAGCCTTAGCCTCACAGTTTCTTGACTTGGGTTAAGTGCATATCCCCCTTCGGTAAGGGGCTATTTCTTGGTCTTCTTTCTCCCTGGGAGGGATGAGGAGGGATCAGCACCTCCAGCACCCCTAGGGGCATCGTCTTGGTGCCCGTAGTGGTGGGACACGCCTGCCGTGCCCTGCCAGCTGTGGGGAGCTGCCCCAGCACCCTGCTGTCAGACACAGTGAGCTCGGGCAGGCTGGGGTGCAGGGGGGTGCGCAGCTCTCTCCATCCCTCTTCGCTTCTATTTGCTTGAAGATTTCATGGGGTTCTCTCTGCAGACGAAGCCCACGGCTGCCAGCTGGGGGCAGGCGAAACAAGGAGAAGACACCCAGGTCCAGCGCAGGCAGCCTGAGCTGCAGCTGCCTTTTTGCTAACGAGGAGCCTGTTTCTGCTCCAGACTGACAAACACAGCCCACGGAGACAGAGAGAGGGCCACCCAGGTCCCACCCTACTCACCACAATGCAGCCTGATGGGATATTGCAAGCACCAACCCACCCATCACTGTTCATCCCAATAAACCTTTGGCTGAGGAGTCAAAGCCACTCCAAAGGGTGGGAGTTCAGCCCACAACCCCCCTGCACAAATTGGAGGGAAGCTTCAAGCATTTGCCACCTGCATGAACCACCTCTGCACTGGGCTTACAGTGGGGCAGGAGCTCCACCCAACGCCATTTTGAAAACCAAAATGAAGCAAGACCTGGGTCTTCATTTACACCAAACCTTGAGCAGGACAAGCCTTATGCTAAAGAAAACCTTCCTGGTGAGCAGAGCTCTCCTCCGGGCCAGGAGGGGAAGGGAAGTGAGAAACCCCTCCATATCTGCAGGTATGAGCTCACGTAATTAATCGCAGCAGATTTCATTAGACTTCACGGTCCTCGAAGGACACCTCCATCAGAGCATGGGATGTGTGACACTCCGACACGTCGAGACAACGGAGGAATGCAAGCCCTGGTGCTATATCTCATGGGAACTGTATCAAGAATGTGGCTCTGTTACTATTTAAAGAGAAATCCATTCAACTGAGTCTATCCCCAGTTCCCAAAATTGCCAAGTTTTCCTGTTTCTCTTCCAAGGGATTTTTCTCGTATTCAAGATAGCAGCAAAAGCACAGCACGTCTCTGGATGAGCTCTCAGATCCAGAGGGGAGATGCTTCTCCCCAACACACCAGTCTGAGTCCACTGAATTACAGCTTCTATTTACACAGTCCCTGTGCAAAGCACAGGAGGTAGTGCCAGCAGTGGAGGCACCTGCTGCACTTCAAAAATATTCAGTAAAAGGCTGTTAACATTCCTGAGCTACTGTAAAAGACTGCACAAAAATAAAGTGAAATGAGTCCCCCTAACTTACACACACAGTGTTACGCACAATGTTCCAGGCTAGAGCCACCATTTCTACCTTTAACTACACCTGTGAATATACTGGGCACTATAGCAGTGCCCATGAAATCCAGGCGTGGTGTTTGGTGTATGAATCTGGGTGCTTGGTGCATTGCAAAAAAGGCAGAACAAAGATGAAAAGCAGGAAAAAGTTTTACAAGTTTAAAAAAAAAAAAAAAAAGTAAAAATGAAAACTACGCTCTAGGTGAAGAAACACGTGGACAACTCGCTGTGCTTCAGAGCCAGCCATAGAGAAGCTCTGATACTCAGTTAAAACCAGCTGCAGGTTTATGGGTAAGGGAAATAAGCTCTTCCATCTGCTTCTACGGGGCCATCCGTACGGTGACCGCTCCTGCACCCCTCGGGCACCACGCTCAGCCTGGGCACTCTCACCTCCTCCTGCTCGACAGGGTTTCTTCTTGCTCGATGCGAGTCACCTTCAGGACTTTCTTGTCAACGAAAAGGTCTTCGGGGTAATTAGCTGATCGATATTGCCTCTGCTGAGCGTGGCCGCACAACCGGCTGATCTGGAAAACACAAACACAGCAGCATGAGGAAACGCTGGGACAAGAAATACTGCAGGAAAAGAGCTGGTCAGTCATCCTTTCATCCCCATCTCTCCCACAGCTCTTGCAAGTGCCTGAAAGAAAACTGCTGCCCTAACGACACAACCCCACTCTTGTACAAATACCCCATGTGTGGGAGAGAAAGCAGGAAACGTCAGGCAAGATTTTCAGGCATCAAAGTGCCCCTGTGATTCTCAAAACCCCAGAGCTGCAGGCGTGACCAGCAGAGCTCCTTGTGCCAGGTTAAACTCACGTTCAAGACGTTCTCCAGCCCCTGGTGAAAGCCGTGGCATCTCAGGATGCTACACTCCACCACTCTAGCCAGACTTCCAGCAAACATCTCCCCTCCAAAAGTAAATCCTGAGATGCCGGTTCTGCATCTCGAGGCAGCTTGGCATCCACATGGACTGCACTGCAGGTGCCCAGAGATGAGCATCACACACATCATTACTAATTAAAAAAATCAGGACCTAAAATAAAGCAAGCATTACGGCTACAGCCCAGTCATACCCTGGGAGGTCTTGATTAACAGCGCTCTGTTAATGACACAAATTAGCTCATTAGCACACAGATGATTCCATAACTGGCTGGAGCAGCAAGGGAAGGAATCCAAAATGCCTCATTAAAGCTCTCCTGTGCAGCCAATGTCCCAAGACTCAGCCAGCAGTGCTGCAGCCGCCTCTGCGGATGTGCAGCCATCTCCTTCTCACGGAGATCACCAAGGGACAACTGTTCCCCCGAGGCATTGGTGCCACTGGGAAACTCACCTTTTGAACCATCCCATGCTATTCTGCAGGACCTGTCTGTGCTGGGTTGTGAAGGGGTCTTGGCCAATTGCTGGACCACGAAGGCACCATGGCTAACACCGACCTCTCTTGCCTGGAGCCTCATCCAGGCTTGGGACCAGCCACATACTCATAAAACGCCTGTTCCTCACAGAACCTCATTTATCTACATGCCACACAAACCAAGGCAGCCAGCTAAACTCCAAGTTAGCCACACACCGGAGGCTAAAAGCACACTCATTGCCCAAAGCTACAAGCATCTGATGTGTAAAGAGAAGAGATTAATTCTGTTCTATTACAACCTGCATTTGGGTGGGCAAATAAATTAGTAATGCCACCTCTTTCATTATCAAGAGCAGCGTGGTTTGTTTGCTCAGGCTGCCGTACAATGAAGAGTCAAAGAGAAACCTCCCGGGAGCCAGGGCACTGCCATTTCTGGTTCACAGCATGGTGGGAAGAGATGCTGCCACCAGTCCCTTCTGCACCTGTGGCTGCTCCTGCTGAAGCAGCTCCACCTGCAGCTGCCGGGGCAGCAGCTTCTGCAGCATCTTACCTGGTTTTTTCCCTCTGTTGGCCTCCCTTGGCTGTGTTTCCTCTCGGCCTTGCCAAACCCAAGACTTGCAGAAGAATGTATCAGCCCTACTGCCTTCCCTAAATCATGTAGCAGGCTTAAAAAAATGAGTGAGGGAGTAAGAAAAATGAACACCATCTTTTGGGCTCTTCTCTTTGCCTTTTGGCTTTTCCTTTAGCACCCATTGCTCTCCCATGAAATTGTCGGGTAATCCCCCAATGCAAGCAGGCAGGTCTAGAAGGAAACTATAGGGCAGCAGGAGAGCTGGACAAGGGCATTTGGGACACCTGAGACTCCAGCACTGCAGAATGGGTCTGCATGTCCCGTGCAACAGGCAGACTGGGAGGAGGGCACGAGGATGCACCAGGGTTTGCAGACCTCACCCCCAAAGATGCCCTCCGAGCCCACAGGGAGTCCAGAGATGAGACCTGCCCTGAAACCACCTTGGGGAAACACAAGGTGTGCAAACGCGAAAGGACAGAGGGCACAGAGTAAGTGACGCCACAGAAGCAGCATCGCTGCACCCACGCTCTGCAGGGGCATGTAAAGCGGAGAAGAGAAGCAGGAAAAGGTTGGATATTTTAAGCTGCCACTTGCAATGACTCTCTTTGATTCTCCCAGCTCTGTGAAGAGCCCCCCCTTCCCTTTCCAAAGCCTGTCTTTCAGCTGGCGAAGCCTATTGAACACGGAGAAAAGAGCAAGGCCAGGATCAAGGCTTTTTTCCCCAAGGTACTGAGACATGCTGAATGCAAGGGGATGGCCTGAGACACAGTGTGAACAATGTCACTTCAAACAGCAAAGCGGCCGAGCAGACCGGGGCACTGAAGTACCACGGGCCCTCTGCTCCGGCTCAGCCATGTCCTCGCAGCCCCACTCGGCATCTGGGTACCACAGGCTCCTGAGAGGGATGGAAGCACAAACAGGATCATGCTAGCCCTGACATGGGACAGCAGATGAAGTCTTCACGGATACAAGCTGGGAAGTCTGAGCAGCGGATGCAAATTTTTACTTATTTATTTATCCAAGGACCAATTAACTTTTTCTGTAAAAAAAGAACCTGAAGCACATCTTGCAGAGTCATGGTGAAATGATTGTCACTTTTTTGTCAAAAAAAAGGCTAAGATTTGAACTTTAAATGAAGTGAGAAAATGTAGAAGTAACAGATTGCCTGCTAATGTGCAGGGGCGGCATTGTGTACACTTTTTTAGAGGGAGGGAGGGATTTCACAAGCCATCTGCCAAAGTCTGTGGGCCACAAGTGGTCCTAGGACAACAGCTCAGAAATCGTGTTTCAATCTTTCCCCCTTTCTGAGTCCCCGCCACAAGCTCAGGAACAAATCAATCCAGTTTCCCAGTCTCTTCCTGATCACTGCTACTTTAAAGCAAGCTCCCAATCTTACTAAGTCCAGAAAAATAGCACTGTAGGGCAGTTAGAGAAGGGTCAACAAAAGCCTTAGACCTCGGGGGCAGAAAGTGAGATGCTTCAGCTCTACAGGCACCGCTTGCTTTGGGAAGAGCACCCAGATCCCCAGCAAGGTGGGATGCCTGCAAGAGCGAGAGCAAAAGGAAAGCGGCACATCTAATCATGTGCTAAACTAGTATCAAGCAATAGCGGTAATACGTGGCTCCCTCCCACCACACAACCATAAATCTGAAATTCAAAGTGAATCAACAGAATGGAACCGCTGGCTCTTCACCGCAGGCTGTGCATGCTGTCTATGGGATCATAAATACACAGGAGTCCTTACCTAACGTACATTCAGTGCAAGAGCCGTGCAGTCTCTTTTTCGTGTCACACACAGTCCCAGAGCAGGCTGAAGTTTGGAACTTGAAGCCACGAAAAAAATGAATAAGTAAATCAAATGGCAGTGTGGGTTTTTTGTTCCTTTTTAAGAGAAGCTGCCAGTCCACTGAAAAACTGCCTCGAATGGATACAAGGCAAGTAAAACCTTCCCCAAGACCTGAACTTTTATAAGCCCCCAGAGCAACCAATACTTTAAGAGCTGAAGCTAAATTTCCCTGCCCCAGCTCATTAACAAACTCACTAATTACCCAATTGCATTAGCCTCTTCCATGCATGCATGACCCTGGCCACGAGGGGAACACTTTGCTGATTACTACCCACCACCCCATTTCTTTACCCCAGCCATAGGGCAAGCCCATGCCCACTGGTGGGGCACAGCTCCCTGGGGAACCCACAGCTCTCCGGGACCCACCAGCTGCCCAGAGTCCCCGTGCCGGGTGGGGAAACAGCTGGTTCCCAACACCCTGGGGAGCCACACAGCACATAATGGCTGTGCTTTAGAGGGAACATTGATTTCAGAGGAGCACGGGGACAAAGCTAATGGAGTAGCGCTATCAGCCCACTCTAATGCTTCCCCGTTAATTTAAAGCAAGAGGTGTCGGAGAACTGCTGGGAACCTGTTTGCAGCTGCATGGAAGCGATGCACCGTGAGCAGCTGTGCCTCGGTGCTGCTGATGGAGGGCAAAGCCCCCGTGGGCACCCCCAGCCCAACAGCGCTCGCACCGCCGTGGCCACCGACCGAACCCCGTCACAAGAGAAAACCCTCTCGCCTTGCACGCCAGCAAGCAAATCCCAGGTGGGGAAAGACTGGAAAGCAGGACATGCGTGATCCTCAGCGCCAATCAGAGCATCGCTTTCAAGAGTAAGAGCGTTTTAAAGGTAATTTTCTAGAAGATTTGAAGAAAAGGCTAATCAGCTTCGCCTTGGAAGAGAAGAGAGTGCATTAGACACTGGTGAATACCTGCTGCTGTCGCTTCTCATTCAGCCCACGAGCTCCACTCTGCTCCGAAGGAGAGTTTGCTATATTTGACCTTTACTTACACTTTACATGGAGTTTCCATTTGTCTTCTCTGTGAACTCTTCTGCTTATAGATTCATTGTCCAGGAAGACTCAGTATTTTTTTTCCCCTCTAGGTGCTGGCCTCATTTTGGAAGATTTCCTCCCACAATCTTCTCTGCTCTCTGGAGTTCCCGTATGTCATTTTAATACCTATTCCCGAGTTTCCTTTGGGAGAAGCTGCACATTAAACTGAAAAGCGATTAACTATTATAATTGATTTGAACACAGCCTCTGAAAGGATGATTTGCTACGGTATGCACGGAAGAGCTGACCACAGACCTCAAGAAAACGTGCTGCCTTCGGAGGAAACAACTGGTGCCCACTAAACCCTGTGCATCGTCCAAGCAATGGAACCCAGTTTGACCAGTAAGGTGAAAGCCTCAGTAAAGCAGCCGCCTGCCTTGGCAGTTCTTCCCCAGTTCTTTTTCACAACCTACTCCACTACCCATCACACATATTATTAGCATTATAAATGGGGCATAAATGCATTCTTTATCTACAAAGTCACCATAAAAGTGAACCTGAAGTCTATTACTCAAGCGCTGCTATAGAAATCCGCTTAATTGAATTCTAAAGGGCTTAAACCAAAAATATACATTGTGATGATATGGGATAGAACATAAACTTTTTAATAGTAGTAACCAAGCACATTTACCATTTCTACAGGTGTAATAAAAATGCTAATATATGTTAATGTTTAGTCTGTGGTTAATGTTTTGTCTTCTTAATTTCCCCAAGGCTTTTATTACTGATTTAAATCTGCCACACTACCCCGGTGATTGCATCGCCTTCCATAAACGGCACTCGCAAACGAATGCTGATTAACAGAAATGAAGAAACATTTAGATAGGACAAACACTCGTATTATATGCTTGTAATCATTATATACATTTTGTCAGGAAGATGGAAAAGAGACAATTCCCTGCTTCCTCACTCTTCTCACAGCGGAAAATATGATTAGGGGCATAAAATGAATTTACAGGCCTTTATTTTAGGAAGCACATCATTATTAGCTAAGTAATGATTGTTCCTCTGGTTCCAGGCACTCGAGCAGAAAGAACAAACTGAGTGTGATAACATAGATGTCTTCTACACACATTTCACTAAAATTCCTTATTAATGGAGTATTAAATGCTATTAATCAGCTCTATAGCATTACGATTTCCATTATTCAGACATCATCTTGCAGGGATTACATAAGAGACAACTTCCTAACTCACTCTCGCGGAGCAGCAGGGATCGCGGGAAGTGACCTGCTCTCTGTGCCGAGGAGAAGAGCGTTTAATAATGCATCACCTTTAAATAATGCAACGCTATAATGTGTAAAATGCACACAAACACTAATGCTTAGAATAACAGAGCGTCTGTCACACCAGTGCCTGTGGTGACGCCCAACACATGCTGCAAACACGTGCTACAAATGCTGAGGGACCCCTGCAGCTACCAGACCAGGTTACACTGAGGACCATCACCACCTGGTTTGAAGACCAGGTCTTTACCTCCTGCAGACCAAGGAGGCATGAAGGAGGAATTTTCAGAAGGAAATATAACTTTGTTTTTATATCCCATCCCTCATGTAGAGCATGACAAGGCACTCTGCAGTGGCTCAGCATTGCAGCAGGAACACAGGGCCCAGGGAGCACCCATGGGTGCCTCATCCCCGGGCTCACTTCTTGTTTGTGAAGACAGTTCTGACTGCTCACCGAGAGAAAAATAAGAGAGAGCTTGAGACTGGATGGAAGAGGAGCCAACAGCACATCTGCCCTTGCAGACCCCAGCAGCTGCCCAAGGCATTTGCCATGCCATGGTGTAACCTGAGGACTAACTGGGAAGGTTCCTCAGGGCAAGGAGAATTGTGTTGCCACACGTACTGGTGACACAGGTGACACAAGAGCTGGCAGGTCTCATGCATCACATGGTTACGCAGCCACTCTATCCCAGAACCTGCATCAGGGTGTGGGTGCAGCAGGTCAGAAGAGCATGGGGGAGCAAAAGCATTTCAACCCTTGATGCTAATTGCTGAAGCTGGATGATCCCCATTTGCACTTCCCCCTGCTGCTCAGCGTTCAAATAGCTTAAATCAGTCAGAAACCAGCACTGCATTTCCATCCCTGCTCCTGTTAGTGCATGTCACCCTGTCCCCAGGAGGACCTGATACCTGTTGTCCCATGCATGTGATACAACATCTGAGGTACCTCCATACTTAGATTGGATATTAGGAAAAAATTCTTCACAGAAAGGGTTGTCAGGCATTGGAACAGGCTGCCCAGGGCAGTGGTGAAGTCACATCCCTGAAGGGCTTTAAAAGGTTTTTAGACAAGGTTCTTAGGGACATGGCTTAGTGCCAGAATTAGGTTATGGGTGGACCCAATGATTCTGAAGGTCTCTTCCAACCAAAATGTTTCTATGATTCTACACTGTGTCCCACCACATCCCGACCCCTGGGCTGACCCAGCTTCTCCCAGCACTGGATGCCCTTTCCCTCAAAGGAACCATGACCTCGGCTTGAATTGGGCCCTTTCAAACCTACATAAAATAACGCAAACAAGATGTTTCTTCCTCCTGGCGTCCCCAGCATGCAGAGTTTAATCCACCAGAGAAAGCTGCTTTGTGTTTAAGCAAAAGGCTGTTTATTGTTATTTATAGGTAGAGAGGAAGTCAGACTAAATGATCACAGTTGTTCCTTCTCCCTTTATAATCCATGACGTACAATTAAAGCACAACTTTTCAAGTCAGTGTTTCCCTTCAGTGTTTTGTTCATTCCATATTTAACACAAAATTTGGTATTTCAGCTCCGATCATCAGACCTCGGCAGCAAACAACAGCACAGGCAGCCGGTGCCCCAGCCAGGGCTCGCACCAGCCCAGCCGGCGGACTGGGAGAGCCAAGAAAAAAGCACTGGCTTAAATTTCACTTATGCAGTTTTCCCAAGTGGAGACACTTCCTGAAACAGGGCCCCGTAGTATCCTAATACTCCCATTATGGTTTTAAGTTAGATCTATGCAATATGATGTTTCTTAGACAACCAAACTAAGGCTTTATTCTTGGAAAGAGAAGTCAGCTTTGTCTGAAAGGTGACAATAGAGCAAAAGGGAAAACATGGGAGCACAAACTAGAGAAAAGCAGGAGCACACTAGACTGACTCAAGCCAGATTCAGGTGCAACACATGACAGCACCTGGAGCCCCTGAGGTGCTGTGTGGCCACTGCGGGGACACAGCAGAGGCTGGGGACATGGCCGATCCTCACCCCACGCTGCCATCGCACCTTCGGGACTCTGAATCCCTGAGAAACCCTAAACAGCTCCAAACTCAACCAGCTGATTTCAAAATTATCACTGAAACAACTAACTTGCTAGAAAATTTGGACTCAACGTATCAAAGCCCATTTCTGCTAAGGATGCTAAATGCACTGCAATTATACAACTGTGCATTGCGGATACTACAATACTTGCCCAGTTGCTACTGCAGACCCCTAGAAGACCCTCCTGTTGCAGGCAATTAAATCTACTTCATCTCAACAGACTCAAAAGCAAAGCAAGGAATTGGCTGGAAGGACTAGCAGTTTCTACCAAGAACTTAAAAAATTACTTTCTGCATTTCTAGCTGTTGAAGAATGCCAGTAACCAGACAATAACCCCTCTGAGAGCACCACGGTCCATGCAGGCTGCAAGCTCTGTCTCTCTTGGGAGAGTCATAAAAAAATCACAGAATAGTTTGGGTTGGAAGGGACCTTCAAAGCTCCCCCAATGCCACCTCTGCCATGAGCAGGGACATCTTCGCCAGCTCAGGTTGCTCAGAGCCCCATCCAGCCTGGCCTGGGATGTCTCCAGGGATGGGGCATCCACCACCTCTCTGGGCAACCTGGACCAGTGTTTCACCACCCTCATTCGTAAAAAATTTCTTCCCCCTATCTAGCCTGAATCTTCCTCCTTTAGTTTAAAACCATCATCCCTTGTCCTATGGTAAAAGGCCTGGCTAAAATGTCTGTTCCCATCTTTCTTATCGGCTCCTTTTAAGTATTGAAAGGCTGCAATAAGGTCTCCCCAGAGCTTCTCTTCTCCAGCTGAACACCCCAGCTCTCTCAGCCTGTCCTCCCAGCAGAGCTGTTCCAGCCTTGGATCATTCCTGTGGCTCCTCTGGCCCCCCTCCAACAGGTCCATGTCTGTGCTGTGTTGAGGAACCAGAGCTGGACACAGGACTCCAGGTGGGGTCTCACCGGACCAGAGCAGAGGGGCAGAATCACCTCCCTCCACCTGCTGCCCACGCTGCTTTTGCTGCAGCCCAGGATATAATTGGCCTCCTGGGCTGCAAGTGCACGTTGCCAGCGGTGAAAATGCCGGGATTGCCCTGTCCTGCCAGCAGCCAGCACAGCAGAGGCTCCCGCAGGCCGGGGCGCCGGAGCCGGGCAGCACCAGGGCTCCAGGCGGGCGCCGCGCGTCTGTGATTTTCCTTCCGCGAGTTAATTGGTTTCCTTCACAGATTTCTGCGGGTTTTAATATCGCACAGTGTTTGTGCCTACGGCACTACAGAAAGCAACAATCGGAGAGAAATAAATTCCTAGCAGCTTAATTTAGAGAGGAAAAACAGATACCTGCCATCAGTCCGGAACGTAAGCCAGCAAGCTGGAGACAGCGCATATAATCGGCTGTTTAACAGCAGCCCTGTCAGCTGGGTTGCAAATGCAGTCAATACCTACCAGTCCAACTTCCCCCTTGCAGCCATCAGCAGAGATTCAATTATTTTTTGAGAAACACATTGTTAAATAATTAAGAAGTTACTGCATGGCTTTTTTTTTTTTTAAAAAAAGACCAATTCAGATTTTGAAGTATAAAAGTATAAAGCCGTTAAAATGTGTCAGCTAGCAATTAGCTACTGTACACTGTTTGTTCTTGAATATAATCTTTGGGTAGGAGGGCAATATTCTTAGAAACGCAGCATTAACTTGTTCCTCAATGACTTTAATATGGCTCTTTTCAAATTACTACTCATAAAATCTCAGGGAAGAAAAATCTACTGATGATATTCCATCTCCTTAATTAGTTCTCTCTATCAGCAATCCAATAGCAAGTGTAATATTTACATAAAATAGAGTATACAGGGCTTATCGCTAACCCTGCTTTAACTGGTAATATCAAAACAAGCAGGTAAAAAGCAACAACTGTTTTGCAACCTGAGCAGACTGTGCTCACAGGTATATGCAGCTTTTCAGATTTATACTTCAGTAAATGCTTGTACCCAAACCATCCCAAAGGTTTTTACACCACTAACAGTACTTTTCATTATAAAATGCCCTCCTCCCTTCCTGTGCCAAACAGAAAACGCTTCAGACCCCAAAAGGTTTGGTACCCGTCATTCCTCCCCACTCACCCATCCCTTACAAAGGACCATAACCCCACTTATTTTAACCTCCCCATGGGAATAACCCCCCCAGCCACCTTCTGCTTCCTCCATCCACATTTCTCTTTCCAAAGACCATTTTCCAGTAAAACAAGAAGGCTGGAGGCACCAAAACTCACCAAATCATTTTCAATTGTTTTCAAGCTGCTGAATATCTTCAGCAGGATAATTACAACCATTTGTTTTCCAGATAAACCTGCAGCAACCCCACAGCACATTACCCAGCCTCTGGTGAGGGGTGCACGGGGCTCTCCCCACAGCAAAGCTATGGACCTCCCCGAGCAAAGCCTAAAACAGAATCATAACAATTGCTATTAACAGAAAGGGGTAAAAATATCTCAGCACAGCAGAGATTAGCTGCTGGTAAAATTAATCCATTCAAGGCCAAAAAAAGGGCTCAGGAGCACCCTGTGTTCTTTTTTCATCCTTCTTTTTTCCTTCATCTGTTGATTTTTCTTAGTTTTGAAGCTACCAGACACATACTAATTCTTTTCCCTGACAGTCAGTCCTCTTCCTATCCAGCCTAATCCAATTAAAGGTCAGCACCAAGATAACTTACCCAAAACATGGCAGACCAGGTAAAAAGACTCCCATTAGATTTTTGCTCATGATAAAGGAATTGCATTTTCCCAAAGACAAATCCAGCTTATTGAAAATGTAAATCATTATTTTCTATAAAGATATAAATATCTGCAGGGCTTTTTTCAGACTTTGTTGTAACACATCTTGTTTTTACATGTACTGCAGCTAGTACAATTGTAGTACAGAATAACTTACGGCATTAGATTAGCTTCTGCTTGATTGAGAATATCTTTATAATGGAAATCGGTGTGCACTTTTAACCTCGTTACAATGCTATATTATGTGTCTGATTAATATATTAAAAGTGGCTCATTCAACAATAGGCTGTTTGCAGGCAGAAATGAAATTAATTTGACTTTATCACAACACCTTTATTCATGTCATCAAACTGAGGACTAGAATTTGATTATGACAAGTGGATACCAATAAACTGACAGGCAACAATTTCAAAATGGGGTGGGGAAGCATCAGATTGACAACAACAACAAAAAAATGGACTAAATGGTTTTAATGCATTTTCGTGCATCTTCCTTGCTTTCCACTCACCTCACAAGTTGTAAGATGGGCATTTCCACACAACTCACTGCAAAGAAAAATACTTTGCAACAACATCTTCAGGTAGAATGGTACTGAAGTGCTTTCTGGCTCCTAACCGACAGTGAGGATTGCATAAAGCAAGGCTCAGAGATGTCCTGGACATTTTTCAGTGTTTGCCAGGCAAACCTTTTTGGGCTCATCTGCTCTGAGCTACCAGTGTCATTTTGCTGGTCAGAGCCAGCCCAGCATCACCTTGTGTGGTTTCCCTCCGCTCCCTGTTTTTTGGGCTGTCCCTCAGGGAGGAGACAGAGGATGGATGATTTAAATACCAGCACAGGCAGTTGAGATATTCACGGAAATACCTGCGGTCTGCTACCCGGGAGAGCGGCAGCATGACGTTTATTTGTACAGTGATACAGATCAATACGTGCAATCCAAGAGTTAATAAGCTTTAAAAAGACATAACTTAGAGCACATCAGTCACCCCCGAATTACCCGCACTAACCACCAGACTCACTCGCCTTCTCCGGGTCAGTGCCTAAGAGCATCATCTCTACCACTGTTGACAACACAGAAAAGAATCGGGTGTGAAAATAGATTTGGTTACAAAGATACACCTGCATAAAGAATCGCTAAATTCCCCTACTGCTGCTGCAGGTTTTTTTGTTTGTTGGGGGGTTTTTTATTGTCTTTTACTTTTTAAACAGAAATAACTCTGCCAAAGTAGCTGTAGGCTATCAGCACAGCTTTCTGCAGCCAGCCTGCTCTTGATCAAACCAGGCTTTGAAAGAATAATGCAGTTAGCAGCGCACTTTACCCTCCGAGAGCAGGCTCTGCGCTCTCAGAGGTTTATTAGTGGGGGAATGCAACAGGTAGGGATGGAAAAGACCACCTCTTCGTGTTTTTAATAACCCCAAAAGGCTGAGAGAACTGCTCCAGAGCTCTGCCAGCAATGAGAGGTGCTTTTGCTGCCGAGCACAGCTGAAAAATCTGCCTCAGTAGTTTGTTGTAATTTTTTTTTTCCCAACTAAGTGTATTTGTAGATGGCATCATGCCTGGTACCTCAGTAAGACGTAAAAATTATATCATTCACAGCACCACACATGGGCAGAGAATTCAAAATGAAGCACAAAATCTCATTGCAACCCAGCCCCTCAGCCTCTCCAGTGCAAAACAAAATGCTGCTGCTCCGCCTGGGCAGCTCTGGGCACTATTTCTGCTTTGCAGAGGGTCGCTTTAAAGTTTCTGGTTTGTTCTTGGCTCATTCATCAGCATTGCTAATGGGAGAGTTAGTTCTAGTTTTAAGGCAGGAACACTCATGGGGGTTACTGTCACTGGAAGTAAACTCAGCGCGGTTAAGATGAAGGATGCCCGGCGAATGACCCCAGATGGAGGTCTTAGTGGAAACTGCAGTCACGGATAATGAGGCCAAAAGAGGGTTTAGCGTAAAAAGCACAAAGAGATGGATATTGGTGAGCATGAGACTGGCGTTGCAAAGCTGCGGGTCTTAGCAAGGATGAAATTCTTCAGGAAAGGAAATGGGCCAGAATACATTTTGCTAATAAGGCATCTGTGTTAATAGAGGTTGCGGGAGGTCGCGGCAACCTGGACAGCAAGCGAGGGAGCCGTGTCCGCAGGGCTGATACTTGGGGAATTTCACCTCTCTGATAAAATGAAGATGTGTGGCCAGTTTTAAGAGAGAACCCCAGAGGCAGCTCCTTGATTCCCCAGTAAGCATAGAGAGCAACGGCTTGTCTGGAGGGATGGTCTGGACCAAGCTAAATAAGAAGAAACGCAGTTCATGACATGGATGTAACTTCTCTGCCGGCTACTCGGAAGCCAGGCAGGTCAGCCCAGACCCAAAAGCCTTCTGCTTCTGCCACGCACCAGCTTATAGCGTCCTTCGGGTAAACTAAACCTGGATTTTGGCAAGGACCCTGAGCATAAGGCTGATTTAACTCTGAAACAGATCCAGCTGCAAAGCTCCCAGTGAAGGGGCTGTGCCCCAGCCCTCCCCTTCCAGAGGGGCAGCTCCCCCTGGCCAGAACCTCTCCCACGGCTGCTGAAGCAGCAGAAGCCTCAAGACACCCAGACGGAATTTTCTGATACTGTGATCTTTGGTTCAGCCTGAAACTTTGGGTTTTTTTCTGCTTAAATCCAATCTACTTCAAGACCTCACGTTATGCCCTTGACCATTACAATTTATTACAAAATCAGACAGTTTGAAACTTCAAAGCCTAAAGCCCAGCGCCCAAGGAACAGACACCCCCCTACACCCCCTCCTGCAATGCGCACAGTCTGCTTTGGATGACATGACCACCAGCTCTCTCCTCTCCTCTCCTACATCCCAAAGCATCCGATGTCCAGCTGCCAAATACAACTGTGATGGAGGCCATGAAATGTAAGAGAGATGAGAAAAAAAAGATGCTCTGTGCAGTGAAGCAAGCTACATAATATTGCAAAGCTGTGTACTATTGTTTCCAACTGTTCAGACTGTATTGTGCACCATTACCTCCTTTAGCTCTTTGTACTAAGGGCATCTCTGAACCAATTATCTTTTTAAATGCTGGGGAGCCAGTTGCAAAAGAGCAAATCAGCTCCTCCACTCAAACAAGGAACCAAGGAACAAGCCAAGCCATGGGACATACAAACAGGTACACAGAACCAGTAATTAATCTGCACAAGATCTCCAGGTTTGTTCTGACTTCAGCTCAGAAAAGATGCAAGACATCCCACCGTGTACAGCCTTTGTGCATCTCATTCGTGCTGTAGCCAGCACGAGTTGAAGTGAGATCAAGCCAGACTCAGTGGGTGCTGTATGATATTCCCGCCCATAAAATGCAGCTGCCTTAAAAAGCTCTTTTTAAGCCACCGAGTAGTGGGGATGCAGTTGTCACCAGCTGAGCGATCTGCCTTTGACTGAAGTCAATAAAAAGATTTATGTGAGCTTCAGTGCCAAGTTGGGTTGGGTATCAAACATGCTGTCAAAGGGTGCTCCCCATGCTGCCGTGTGTGTGCGCAGGGAGGAGGGGGCACCACCAGCAGCTACCTTGTATTTTAATTAAAAGCATCACTGCAAATTCCATCGAAATGGCACAGCATACCAGAGGCTAGGACACATCCAGTTAAAAGGACAGAGGCAGAACAAAAAAGGTGAGGACAGTAGAAAAGTTCACAAATAGAAGGAAAGTGCTGTTTTAAATTAAGCCTGTTTTGATACTCAAACCATCTCCTCTGGCTTTGCACTGGTTTGAGCATCGCTGGCCTCATGCACTGCTTCCACCTACCAGCTCTGCACAGCCCCGCACGCTCCGAAGTGCAGACCTGTACACCTGACCTGCTTCAGCTGGACCCCATTTGGTGACAAATTGACCCAAAGCCTCACCACACCGTCAGGGCAAGCAGGAGAGGAGACCAGCATGCCACTTCACCCACGCTAGACCCCATCAGAAAAAGGGCAAGGCTGACCTAGGACTATGAAAGTGTGCTACCCGTGTCCTCTAGAGCCAAAGCTCTCATTAGCAGCAAAATAATTCAGCACTTTGCCATATGCTTCCCCAACTACGAGAAAACCTTTAATATCTGAGACCTCTTCAGGCAACTAATCATAATACTCCCAGGGTATTTTCACAGAAACAGGAATGTTGCTGATACTGTCCTCAGTGATCAGGTTTGTTTTGACCCTGCAGTGGGAACAGAAGCTTGCTTTAACACTCTTACCAGGCATGTTACACTGGCCGTCACAAAATGGTTAACAAAAGTACATGATAAACGCACCTTGGGACAGCTATGAGTGGGTCTGAGCTTACTCAAAACCAAAACCTCACCTGTATTTCCAGTTTTAACTGAAAAATGGAGCTAGCTACCAGCAAGCATTAGAGAACAGCCTGAGGATTAAACTTTGCCAATAATAAAGCAAAAACACAGAGGCTGCACATCCAGCTGACTATCCCATGAGCGATGCCAACAGAAAGCAACCCACATTAAAAGCACAAAGAAACCGATCTCGGCGTCTCAAAGGGAATGACTTTTTGACCAGCGCTGTAATTTCAAAGCTTTCCTCGCAAGGCTCCTTCCTGCTGCAGCACAGAAAGAATCCATTAGCAGAGAGGAAAACTCAGCAGAGCTCCCTGATGCTACAACCCATCGAGTAAAGCAGTTTCCAGCAAGTCACCAGGTGAGCCGGTTCCAAAACCAACTCCCGGGAAAACTGGCATCACTGTGCTGACAAACACACTGAATCACTGCACATGGTGACAGGTGATAGTTTCATCCCTGGGTACCAAAAGCCCCTTTACTTACATATCCTTGATCTTCCTCCCCGTGTATTCACTGGTACTGCAAATTTCTACATCAACTTGCAACAGAGCAACGCTTCTCTCTGTGGCAGTACAAGCAGAGTAGTTGGTTATCTTTTCAGCGTGCTCAGTCTTCCTGCCAGGATTCCCCAAAAAGTCAATGGCAAACAAGGATCCAGTTTGCCTGACTCCTGTTCCTCCCTACACTATGTCGGCAGCTTCCCAAGGCCCCTGTCGGAGCTGGGTTCACACCCAGCGCTCTGCCTGTGCTGAGTGCTCCATCTTTGGGATAAAACCTCCTCAGCAGCTCTGCAGCTCAACTATATAACCCAGTTAGCCCAGACCTGAGCAGGGAAGTAAAACAGCAGGGATCCGCTGACAGTGCACGTTGAGAACTGCACCCTTTGGCGCTGGTTCCTTCCTCCTGCGCACAGATGGGTGCAATCGGTTGAACCAAGGTCTGGCTATCTTCATTTTGTGATTTAACAGGATTTTTTTAGAAATTCAGCCATCAGTTCTCTAAGCGAAGAAAAATGCTCTGCTGAGCTCCCTGCTTTTTCATTTCCAGGCAATACTCTGCAGATAGAGCTGCACACCTCCACAGACTACAAGGGGAGCAGCTGGGGCTGGGCAGCTCTCTCAGCACACATCTTCACATTTCTCCTAAAGATGCAGATGGCCAGGCTGGGACACACCTGCCTGACAAGTCTGGACTAACTGAAGTTTCTCAATATGGTTGTTTTGGGGTTATTTTTGGCAGTGGGTTGCTGGTGTTTTCCATAATGCTCTTTTTCTATAAGACTTGTTAGACTAATCTTGTGCTCCTTTGCAACCAGTTCTCATTCCCAGAGTCAGTCATTTTACAGACGCATCAGCTCCACAGCATCATCAGTGCCCAACCCTAATTACAGCAACACGCACGGGTCCTGCCAAGCAGACAGTCCCGCTGTGCGAGGCAGGGATCGGCAACTGCGGCTCCGTGTCCAGACAGAGAGGCACCACACGACAGCTGAAGGGCAGAAGTCCCAAGGGCCGGGAGGGGACATGTGTCCTGCTGAGGGCGCAGGACAATTCAGCTCACGGAGCCAGAATCCACCTCCCTTTCCCCAACAACTCACACCTGCGGTGCATCCTCCTCCTCACACGCAATACAATTTTTGGTTGGTGTATCACTATGCCATGAGTCACCTGTTGCTTCCCACTCTGTTGGGATGGTTCAAAACCCTGATGAGTTACAAGGAGGGGAAAAACATTAAGAAAAAAATATTTAAGTAGATAAATTAATATCTGTGTCAAATCGACAAGCCTTCACACTTCAACGCCATAACCTTTCAAAACAAATTTACAGTGCTGGTTTAAGGTAAGGAACCCCAGAAGAGATCAACTATTAGCTACATAAGACACCCAGACCTATTGTCTCTCTTGTAATTCCAATAGCAGAGAAAGCATTAACTTCAAGAGGTTCTGGGGTTGAATATTTCATGAAGTTTATTTGTACTGTGTCTCTCCAATTGTCTGTGTTTGTGGTAGAAAGCATGAACAGACTGACTGAAATCACTTTTCCCTACACTCATGATTAAAATATCTACAAGAGGTGGATGCACTAGGTACGTTTTCAACTACAGAAAAAGGAGCAGATAGGAAAATTAATATAGATATAGCCCTAGACAGATTTCTTTTTTGTCAATCTGCCTTGAGACTTAGCCTCCTTGATAAAGTATTTTAATAGCATATTTTCAGGGTGAAGTTTTTTAAACAGACAAACTGCAGAAATAAAAACGCCCTAACACACACCATCGCTGCCAAACCAGCTATTAAAGCAAGGTTTGGGCTGGGAACTGCCCACTGCCACATTACTGAATTCACTCTTCCACAGGGCTGTTTACACACCAGGAACAACATCGGTATGTAGGCTTACATCTAGATGCATGCCTGAAGGCACACCATGTCCAAAAGCAGATTATCAGCAGCACGATTCCTCGTCTTGAGGAGCGCAGAGCTCCTCAGAAACCTACCTGGAGGCTCTGCAACACCTCTGGAGCTCAAGTTCACATGCTTTTTGTAGCCAGGTCTGCTGCAAGCTATAAAAGTGGTCCAGGACCCCGTGCAAATGCTGGCACCCAGCCTGGGGATGGGTGGTGAGAGGACAGAGGGGCAGCCACATGGAGCAAGGATGCTCGATTAGGTAACGCACCCAGGGACCTGAAATACCGGGAGGAAAAACCACTGCCAGAGAAGTGAAAAACCAAAGAAGCCCAAAGGGCAGGCAAGGGCAGTAGCATTGTTAGTCAGGATATAATCACTATGGGCATGGAAGATAAGTTTTCCATAATTCCAGGGGATTTTAATGACAATTAAATAACCTGTCATTACCCGTAATAACATACAGGTGAATTGAACTTTGCCTACAGAAGCAGTGGTGGCCAAGGTTGGTAATAAAAGAGGTCGATGTGAGAAGCCAGTGTGAGAGTACAGCCCCTCATTTTCAAAGACAACTCCCGCGGCATTTTGTACTTTGATATGACAACGGTGTCTGAAACCAATCATATTTACAGGATAACAGTACGCACAACTGTTTGCTTCTGGGTATATTCTTTAAAACGCAATATGTTCTGATAAGTTTAACAGAGGAACTTTCATTCTAGCACAGCTTAAAAAAAAATAAAAATCATTGTATCTATGACTTAGGGGCAGAGATATTTACCCCAGATCCCAGATGCAGACCGGCTGTCAGAGCCAGGCCATCTGCAGCGCTGTAGTGAAGACCGTCAGCACTTCCATTACTGCTTTGTTCCTCCACTGAACATCTCATACCTTCATTTGTAAAAAAAAAGTTGCTCTGGGCTCAGGATTGACATAAGAGCCTTAACTGGGCAACACTGGTGTTTTAAACATAAATTTTAAAAACCCAGTGGCCATTCTCTTCCACCGTCAATTGCTGGCCAACTGGCTTGCTTGGCTTGGATTTTTATCCTCCACACTCCTATAACTCAAAAACGTCTCTAGAGCAAATAAAAGAATCACTCAAGTATTAAACGATCAAGAGGAGTTATGTTTAAATAAGTACCTAACTATATATGACACTAATAAATTCCAACAGCTCTATGAAGTATGAAAGCACTGAATGGTTTTGCAATGCTCAGTGATTTTTTTATTTTAAAGTAAGCCAATTTATGTTCTGGTTTGGCACAGGACGGGCAGATTATGGCTCTGCTGCCATGGCTTGCGTTGACTTCAGCAGCGCTCCGTCTACTTGTCTTCCCACAAACACGCTTTCAGTAAACAGATTAAGGTCTCAGTAATCAATAAAATAACAGTCATGTTCCTTCACTGTATACACGGACATCTTCAAGAAAAAGTACATTTTTATTGTTGTGCCAATAAAAGAAGGGTATGGGAGGACAAACACTCCTCCTTTCAGGACCGACGTGTGCGCTTGCCAAATCTGGCACGCAGCCTGCAAGGGTGATGCTTCTGTTCTGCCTCAGCACCCACAAGCACGGAAGGTTTGCTGGTACGAACCATGTTGGATGCTTGTGCCCACAGCTGAGTATGTCGACCAATTTTTTGAGATCAAACTACATGTAGAAGTTTTGTTTCTTACTGCCTTGGAAATGCCAACTGGGCTTAGAGCTGAGCTGGATTTTCTCTCTTGTATACACCGTTATCACCTGTAACATGAATTCTCCATCTCACCCAACCTCAGGGCCAAATGTACAGTCACACCTTTGCTCTTGTGCTGTTCCAGAGAGGGCTGACAGGTTCTGACCAACAGAAGAACCACCTGTCCTGGTTCTACAGCAGCAGAAATTGTACCCAGCAGAACTGCTGCCCCTAGACCAAGTCCTGCCCGCATCCATCTGCCCAGGTAACCAACACCAAAACCCAGCCCTCAGCCACAGCTTCCTCCTGGTCACCGTAACACAAGAATAATTCAACTTACTGGAGATTTGGTCCTTAAAATCCTTCTAAGCAATGAGGAGATCTTGCACCACATGTGCCAAACTACCCGGGGGGTGTGAAACTGCTCAGGTGCCACTATGTTATTTCACAGCCCGCATATGTGCGGTGGTACGTCTGGGGCAATCACCCAGCAAAGACGGGACATAAAACAGCACAGTAGAGTGCTGCTGGCTGAATGCCACATAGCTCAAAATCCATAAACCGATACACTTCCACAGTCCCCAAAAAAGATAAGTGTCTAGTTACAGTGCTAGTTCTGCAGTGACCTACATAACACAGTTCCTTTGCAAACAGGAGTCGAGAATGATAGGAACAAGCAGCTAACAGGGGAACAGCAGCAGATTTTAATCATCGTTGGCTTTAAGCAAACTATAACAATATTCCTGCCCTTTGCCCTCATCCCCAACTCTATCCTACCTGCACGGAGCAGTTCGATTGTGTCTCAAGAAAAATCTCCTCTGCAAAACAAGTGTTATATTACTCTAGCCCATTTGTCCTTGGCATTTAAACAGTGGGATTTTCTGAACAAGAAAGCCTCAGTTTCTCAGGAGGCTCAGAAATTCACACAATGCGTTTTCAAAGAGACAGGTCACTCCTAATAAATAAGAAATAACCTCACCGCTGGGATTAAAGGCAGCCCAAAACTGGAATGAGCTACCAGAAGAGAGGAAAACCAGATCTCCTTTAGTAAATCAGGAAGCAGGGGATGCCACAGTACGCACTCTCACTTGGCATCTATTGGAGGTACATTTCAGTGATGTTAAAGCAGGCAGGGGACACCCAGAGTGCAAGACCAGCCTTCCAGAGCTACCTGAGGCAAGCACAGCACCCAGGGAGTACTGAAGATGCTGGGACATCTCAGCTCCCAATCTCACACCCCAGCTACAAGGCAGATGCCAGGACACCATTCAGGCCAGACGTGAGGAAGAAATTTTTTACAATGAGGGTGGTGAAACACTGGCCCAGGTTGGCCAGAGAGGTGGTGGATGCCCCATCCCTGGAGACATCCCAGGCCAGGCTGGACTGGACTCTGAGCAACCTGAGCTGCTGAAGATGTCCCTGCTCATGGCAGGGGTTGGACTGGGTAAGCTGGGAGGGTCCCTTCCAACCCAAACTATTTTATCATTCCATGACTCCAGACCCTTCTGCTCTGACCAACCTGAAAAGAGGCAAAGCCCATAACTGATGCCCAGCCCATGCAAACACATTTCAAATGCTACCAAAAGTTTCAAAAATCATAGAACTGTGGGGAGAAGAAGGGAGAAGCTGGTAACTGGAGCATTTAGGGTTTGTTGGCTGCAGGACAGGGTTAGGCTGGTTTCAACACACAGAGCTAGCGGTTCACAACCAAGCCCTGCTGTGGCCGCAAGCTGGGGAACTGCAGAATACCACTCACAGTTGCTGAGAGCTTTCCTTCGTTCTTCTGCACGTGGACGATCGCATCCCGCACGAGGGAGAAGAGGTTCAGGAGGACATGCTCCATGTCATAGATGCCATGCATGCCTTTGGTCAGCCCCTCCAGTGACCTGATGTACTCTCGCCAGTGGTTATCAATCTCTACGACGCCTGCCAAGCATCCCTGCATCACCGAGCTGCAGTAGCTGGCACAGGGCTTGGCCAGGAGGAGCCCCTGGCAGTGCGAGCAGTACCACATCTTCAGCAGCGCTCGGCCACAGTCCTTGCTGAATTTTAAGTGGTCAGTAGTGTTTATTACCTCGATCCCCAGGTTGAGAGCCTGCAAAAAGACTCGCGTGGCCTGCAGCGACTTGGACACTTGCGTCATCATCATCTTCGGGTAGTTACCAAAGACTTTGAGGTCTCTCCTGGCTGCCCGCAGGCATTCAGTCATTTCCACAGAGAAGTCGGGGAAGCCGGGATTAAGCAAGTGAGAGTAAACCAAAGGGAATAAACTGTCAAAAAATTCATTTATCATGTCATTAACACTGATGTCAGAGCCCAATATGTACAGTGAGACATCAGTAAAAAGTTCTCCAACAAACTTAAGAGCTCTGGGCCCCATGCTCTGGTAGTGGGTCCTAAACATGCTGTTGGTGAAGTTCCTTGCATGCCGTACTACAATTTCAAAGGCTTCTGCAAAACAGAACAAAAAAAAGAAGTTATTAAGAGATGATGAGCTCAGGACCAGGAAGGCTAACACTTTACCCCATTCCTGCTGCCAAGACTCGTCCTCTCCTGCCAGCTTTGGGTCACAGCCCTGCCTACTGCAAAACTTACCAGCATCAGCGATTTTCTGGGGAAATGCATATATTCTTTAAACAAAAGCCACATTTCAAAATGGCAAAACCTATGAGCTAGTTAACATTTCAGCTTTTAAAGAAAATATTGATTCAAGAAAAAGGCTAGACTGCAATTTCTTCCTCTCCCTCTTTGATATTGATTTGAAATTAACAGGAATTCTATCTCAAGACTTAAGACAGAGATAAATGTTTGACAAATTGTACAGTGTTTAAAATTAGGAAACAGTAAATACTGACATTCCATTATGAAAAGGAAAATATTTATAGGAGCTTAATCACAGGGGATATTCGGACTGGACCAGCACCTGCCATGCACTAAGCATCCTCAAAGCCATTTGAAAAGCCCCTGCAGTACCGTAGGTTTCCCAAGTGCACCAGGTTCACTTCAGCTGCAGATCCAATGTTTCATCCGCCCTGCACAAGAGCTGCTCCATGGTCCAAAGCGGTGGTGACAGCCAGCAACAGTGTCCATAGAATCAAGGATCATTTTGGTTGGAAGAGACCCTCAAGATCATCAAGTCCAACTGTTAACCCAACACTGGCACCAAACCACGTCCTTAAGAACCTCATCTACATGTCTTTTAAACCCCTCCAGGGATGGTGACTCCACCACTGCCCTGGGCAGCCTGTTCCAATGCCTGACAACCCTTTACAGGAAGAAATTTTTCCTAATATCCAACCTGAACCTTCCCTGGTGCAAGTTAAGGCCATTTCCTCTTGTCCTATCACTTGTTACATGGGAGAAGAGACCAACACCCTCCATGCTACAACCTCCTTTCAGGCAGTGGTAGGCAGGTGCCTGCCAGGACCACTCTCACATAAATCAGGTTGTGCCAAGCTGCCCTGTGAAGCTCAGGTTTTCTTATAAGACCATTAATTTGCTAAGAAAAGCCAGGGTGCATTTTCCCTTCTCCACCTTTAAAGACTCGGGGACTTTCTGCTCATACCTCCTCCATGCAGCAAGCAGGAGAGCCTCCATGCAGCAGAGTCACTGGGTGGTTATTCCCTTAATTACAGCCCTCCTCACCAGGAGGCTGCCAAAATACCCGTACCCAGAGATGCAAAGACATGCCTACGCACACCTCAGTTTGCAAGTTAAAGCATTAGAAGGGGAGGTGACAATGGCAAACTACAGTCTTTTTCTTCAGCCAACTCTCTCTACCAGCCTGTGTCCCACCCTCCAGGGTACTATTCATAAATGCTAAAAATAATGAACCACCTCTCAGTTCACAGGTCACTGATGCCCCGCGATGTAACCACTCTCAACTGTGTCACTCTGGAAACACACATCCAGGCTCAATTTGCATGAAAATTATTCATGTTCAATAATTAAAGGGAATGTTTAATTTTTAAAACCGAAAGTGTTATTTTTCCCATTTGTTAAGGCTGGGATGCAGCTGAGCGTGGCCTGACACCTCTCCATGGGGGTTCGATATCAACGCAATCACAAGCCTTGCCACTCGCCCCGCATAACCTCTCACATCGCTCGAGAGCTTTTGAAACATCTCATCTCCAGGACTTCCAGCCCTTCCCTTCCCTGGTGCACTCTATGCTGAGACCCAATGCTGTTTGCTGCCCCCCACACCAGCACACAGAAAGCTGTGGTATAAGCAGTGATCAAAGCAGAAATTACCGATATACTTTTGCAAAGAGCCTTTCCATCCCATCTGCTGCCTGCACACCTCCCGGACACACCACTGAAGCGTTTTGTCCACAGCTCCCAACACCGCCCCAGCAACCCCAGAGCAACCATCTGCATTCCCAAACGACCCAAATCCCTCCTGGCACCACAGGATGCAGCCATGCGAGGACACAGACCCCTCTGTCCATGCCTCCCTCGCTGTGACAACGGGCACCTCGCTCCTCACACTCCGCCAGACTATTGCAAAGCTCTCCAGACACAACGGCGCGTCCAACACGGAGCGGGGTGAACGTGCGCGCTATGCAAGCAGAGCAAATTCTGGTTGCGCTATTAAAAGTTTTAAAACAACAAGAAAAAAAGTCTTTTCAAATAGGGTACATGGATTATGAAACTTTTTTCCTTCTTTATCCTCAAGGGCACCAGAATAGCTTTTTCCTCAAAGAGCACAAAGCACTCTTTGGGCCAATGTTTTTCTGACAGCACTGCAGACGATGCCAGGATTTTCATGCTGTGCCTCACCATTCGCCTTTAACCTCTTCTCTGTTAGTTCCCTTAGAAAAAAGTCCTCCCTCTTCCCTTTTCTTGCTCCTCTCTGCTTTGCAAGTTACCATCAGAGCCAAGAGACTATTCGCTGATTAGAAAAATATTCCAAGCTTCGATGCAAACCTCCTACGGCGAGAAATGCTTCAGAAAGGAATTGAGAGCAGTGGCGTATCAGAAGAGCATGCACACACAGTCCCACTGCTTTAAAGGTCATGACATGCACATAATTTTTATCATAATAACTGGCTAAGAGTGTCTATTTTATGCGCCTTGGAGCCTTCGCATATATCCATTAGAGAGCACAACAGGGACTATAAAAGCACATGGAGCCTCCTGCTGCCCTATTAATAGATGCAAGAAATAATAAAACTTTGTGAAAAAAGAGTATTCCACATCCAAAATCTCTCACACCCAGCTCCCCTAGTAGTTGTGTATTCTGAAATATTCCTCTCAAAGGGCTGGCTGCAAGAATTTTAAAGCCTCAGCAGCAGAAGTGACCCACAGCCAGACTCTGAGCACTTCAAAGAGGAGGAAACTTCGTGGGTCAGTCCACTGTGCTCCCACGAATGAGCCTCACGGGGAAAAGGAGGGGACGTCACATTACAGAAGCAGCACAGGCTCCTGCTCCTCCGTAAAGTCCCACAGCCTGGGTTTGCTGCTGGTAAAACCTGCCCTGCTCATAACGTGGCACTGTTGAAACTCCAGTTGCACAGAAGGCTGGGTCACAGACATGACAGCCCAAGCAGCTGCAAGCCACCACACCAGAAAGTCAGTCCTGTCTGGGTAGGACTTCAGCACATTTCATTCCAAGTACCAAGAGGTGCTGTACGCACACACAAACTGTACTCCAAAGTCATCTCAGCCAGCACAGGGACAAAACGTGGGAGCACTGTAGCGCCACACAGCACCACGGTGCTCTGTCCCAGGATGGACTGGGAGAACCAGACTGTGCCAGGGTGAAACAAAGGGACCACATGCAGGACATGAGCTGGAACACCATCAGCAAAGCATCACCCCTGCCACAGTGGTACCCTACATCTGTCAGCTACCTCTGCCCAGGGCAGCTTATCAGGGCTCGTGAAGATGGTGTGAAACAGCTGAACCTCTACTCCAGAGTGCATTTATCAGGCACCAGTTGAAAAGCATGGGCTACTGCTTATTTTTCCAGCCAGACTCTCACTGAAGCCCCTGGAGAGGAATTGCTGCCTGGTTCCAGTGGCCAGGAGGGAAGGACTAAGATGCTTTCAAAGCGCAAAAGTTCCCCAGAACTGAGCCCAGGGAGGGCTGCACGGCCACTGCAAAGTGGCAATTAGAGAAAAGAAAATAAATTGTAAAAGAGCATAACAGTGCCCTGAGTGGGGATTACTGGCAGGAGAAGGAAATCACTGCGTTCTCAGCTCAGATAATAAAAGTCTGCTGCTTAGTAAAAACGTCAGTTTTCCTGAGAAGGTACATTCACTCCTGAGCTGCAGCTACTTCAAAGGGGCCGATACCGGGGCTGGAGGAGCTTGGATTAACCTGCTGGCTCCCCCAGGCTGCAGGAGACTCCAGCCGAGCCTGGGACTTGATGGGTTTATTTAAGAAATTATGTGATGCAGTTGCCTGAGCTGCAAGGAGCTGGCAGGAGCAATCCCAGCGAGCCATTCCTGCACAGTGTCCTCCCAGAGAGGTGAAAGCCAAAATCTGACAGCAGCTGGAGAGCCAGAGCAGAGACAGAGACAGCACCCAGCCCCAGTCCAGCATCCCCAGGTCTGAGCTCAGAGGGTGCAGCTTCACAAGCAACCGGAGTTGTTTGGAAAGGTGCTGCTGGTAGGAACAGGGAAGTCCACCCTCCCTCTGCCCCCCACCCCCATGCCAGCTCACCAAAAACCAGCATCACAGCAGTCACGTGGAGCCACCTCCCTGCATCACTGTGGCCATGGGCAGAAGGTGTGAGCTGTCACGGGGGGGAAAGCAGGATCCACCACGGAGATCAGACATCAGGACGTGCTGTGGGCTTTGTGTGTGACACTCCGTCACCGTGCCGCTGCTGTTCTGCTGCAAACACAACCTTCTCGCAGGGGCAGAGCCCTTCTCTGTGCACCACGCGGCGCACCGCACAAGTGCTCTTTGGCAAAGGCACAGCACAGGTGAGGGAGCTGCACAGCAAAACTGGCAGCATTAGCAGCCCAGCTTCCATAGTGCATCCTGTCAAAGAGCAAAGTAGTGATGTGGAAATGCCGGCTTGTGTGACATCCAGTCACCCCCAGCACGTGGACCCCAAGGGATTAAAACTGCACCTACAACCTTGATTTTACTGTTTCTTTACACCTGGGCACACAAACCATGCAACCGTAAAGCTCTCTCTGAGCAGGGAAGCTCCCACCATGGCTGCTCCCGCTGCCCATCAGGAGCTGAGCTCCCAGCTCCCATTTACACCTTTGCAAAATGTTCCTATCTTAAAAGCTGGGTAATTTTCTCCCCACATTTAAAGCCTTACCTTGATGACATAAAGATATGTCTTCACTCTAGAGGAACTACAACATGTTTGTTATTTCACTGCTAAGACCTGGTAAAGACAACACCCTATTTTATTTTTGGGAAAGAGAGAGACAGGCAGGTAATTTTAGGCAAAGTCACAGTGTCACCACCATGTTGCTACCTCCCCATTAAAGCTTCAGGGCCATCTCCTCCAGGACTTCATAGTAGATTGGCAAATCCTCACAAACTATCCCAGACTGTAAAACAAACAAGAAACTGATTTCTGTGCAGCAGAAACCTCCCTGGAGGTCAACAGGAATCACTGGCATGAGCAGAATTTCTCTCTCTGCAGATGGTGATGCCTTTCACGATCCACTGCATCCTTCCCAGGATGCTCCTGCTTGGAAGCGCCCCAGGTTGCAACGCTGTATGCGGCGCTTCCCTGTCCTACACATGGGACCATTTTCCAATCTCACCAGCTCTACATAACCAAATGCACTTTAAATGCCTTTTAGGTATGAATGTGCCCCTTCTCCCCCATTAAGTCTCATCTACAGATGAGACGGCTCCACGGCAACAAGTGAACCAGCTCCTGAAGCTTGGTGGATTTGCTGAGGTCCCTCTTTAAGGCTCCAATGGCTCTCCCCATGTATCTGGGTTTGCTCCTCAGATGCCTTCCCTGGAGGGTCCTTACTCACAAGCTCTCTGTGCAAGGTAC
This sequence comes from Patagioenas fasciata, assembly GCF_037038585.1. Classification (NCBI taxonomy): domain Eukaryota; kingdom Metazoa; phylum Chordata; class Aves; order Columbiformes; family Columbidae; genus Patagioenas; species Patagioenas fasciata. Next base: position 21,086,005 of record NC_092530.1, read on the forward strand.
AGAAATAACTACAGAGGCCAGAGAGCCCCCAGACCCATTTCCCAAACTGCTTCAGCTCTTCTTGCTCTCTGGCACTTCCCTGTTGACTGTAAAACCTCATTTATTGCCTGTGAAATGACCTATTGATGCAAATTCCTCTTGCTTCACTCCTCCGGACACAAATCACATCAGGAAAGAACCAGGCACTGGAATCCCTCAGCCCATGGGAATTGTTTCCACCCCGAAGTAAAAACACAGGTCTCCAGGCAGGGTGGCAGAAAATTCATCAGTGAATTAACCTGGTCCTAAGGCAACTGCTGCATCCCCTTCAGGTCCAGGGTTTCTAAACCTTTAAAAGCCCCACACACCTAAAACCAAAAATGCTCAGCCCCTCCAAAACAAACGCCAGTGTTGATGGATGGAACTTCAAACATTGATCAAGGAAATGCTAAAAGTTTTGGGGTTTGTAACCTTGCCAAAATATTTTCTGACACAATTGCCGTGGTACTGCTACAAAGCCATAGGCATTCACATGTGAGTGAGCTCTAAAGGAAATGCTTCTGTAATATCTCCAATGAATCAGACAACTTCAGACTCATTGCAACATCCTGTGATCTTGAAATACGCACAAAAGAGCTCACCGAGAGAGAAACAACTGTTTGCCTGGGCTGCCACAGGCACTGCTGGTGTGACGAACCACAAGTCATTTTTCAAACAGCAGGTAATATTTATTTACCAACTTGGAAAAGGTTTGTAATATATTGAGCAAAAAGGAAACAAAATCCAAGAGATGTTCCCCTGGCAACAATAAAAGCAAACCCCAGATTTGTTTCGTTATGAATTACACCGCACTGCAAGTTTTTAACAACATTATCTGGAGACAAAAGCTCTTCTAAGCAGCATAATTACTTTTGTCTGTGGCATTACAGAACCCATCAGATGGTGCCACTGCTGCTCTTACAGGGTTTGTTTCTCTGAGTACATTTGGGTTTAGAGCTTAGGAAATGCTTTTTTTCAACTATGACAAAGCCTTTTGGATTATTGTTACAATATTGTCACTACAACAATTATGCACTCGAGCTCCCAAGCTTATGAGATTAGCTCCAAAGCATTAGTAATAAAAATTAGAACGATTTAGTTATTCTGTCTTTCAAATTTTAAGCCATCAAGGTTTGCACTTTCTACCTTTGCTCCATCATCATCAGACCAGGATTTCTGTCCAACATTTAAAGGAGAGGGGGCTCCTTCCAGCTCCCTGCCCCTCACCTTCGCTCCCATGGATGCCAAGTTAAACATTTTGAAAGCCAATGCTGCTCACCAGCCAAAGTCAAATCATCATGCTGTTGTCAAAAGAGCATATTCTCCTAATTATCTGTGCCTATCAAAACATTAAGCTCCAAAGCCACTTATTTTTAATCATTCAGCTCATCTAGTGCCCTGGCATTTTGAAATACACTCCCTGAAGTTTCTAATAACAATAGTGTAGGTTAGCATCTCGTTATACCCACTCAAAACACCCTGAAAACGTGCTCCTATTATATTCTAGTTACACAGACTAGGTCCAACTGTTAAGAAATTAGTCACACTGCGGTTCACCCATGTATTATTTATATCCCATGGATAAAAACTTTGTTAATGTAGACAGCAGAGCCCACCAATGCAATATGCTACAAGCCCAGAAGCAAGGACACAAATGCCTACAGCTTCCCACCTCCAACCGGTCCCTCCTGGGGCAGGTCCTGTGGTGGTCTGTGCCTGTGCCAGGGTTAGAGATGCTGGAGGGGACCACAAGAAAGCACCTTTTCTTCTGAGAATGACTCTGCAGCAAAATCTTTTGTGGGACTTCGTGCTTGAACACATGGCGGCGGTGCTTTCGATTAAATATGGGTTGCACATCTATATTGTAACTTGTTTTCCTGAGCATCAGGAAATTTCCGCTTGGTGCCATGACAGATGTGTGAATGCTTGAGAGATTCCTGAAAATTTAATATGAAGTTAAAAATGTAAACAGTCAGGGCTGGCACAAGTGGTGGATGAACATGATTCTTTGTAAAAACCAAGGGGAGAAGGAGGACTAAACACCTGGAGAAGCCAGCTCAAACCAAACCCTGGGACCACCATAAGAAAAGCAGAGAGGAAGAGATGCAAGAGGCTTCTGCAGCAAAAAAGTGGATCTGTTGGGCTGGTAACCTGCCAAACTAAAGAAAGATAAATCTCTTGAGGGTGGTGAAACACTGGCCCAGGTTGCCCAGAGAGGTGGTGGATGCCCCATGCCTGGGGACATCCCAGGTCAGGCTGGATGCGGCTCTGAGCAACCTGAGCTGGTGAAGATGTCCCTGCTCATGGCAGGGGTGGCACTGAGTGAGCTTTGATGATCCCTTCCAACCCAAACTGTTCTATGATTCTCTCCCCATGCACCTCATACCCCCAGCCTGGTGCTGAAGACCACGCAAGGGCTGGGGTTCAAGTTCGGGCTCCTCTTTCCATCACTGGGCATCAGTTTAGGGATGCACCACGCAGCAGGACGACAGGGAAGAGGCACAGCAGAGCCTGCACACAGGAGTGCTCGAGGATGGAGGGAAGCCTTGGGCTTGGAAAGCATCTAACTCTCCACCCACCATTTGCGTGGGGTGAATGCTGCTCCTGCACAAGCGATTTAATGCAAAGGAAATGTTGTTTTTATCCTCACTCACTGTGCTCTGAGATGGCTGGGACTTTGCACTGGAGAGAGCAGGAGGCAAACTGCAGTTCCACAGGGCAGGGACCGCGGGGGTCACAGGGGTCTCACCCCAACCCAGCCCCACAGGAGGGTAACAGGGGGCACTGAGCGGGCAGAGCTTGGGGTCAGCCCACCAGGAGTTCGCTTTCAGCCACACACAGAAATATGTACCCTCCAAATATTTCATATTTTCCTTTTTCCTTCTAAAGGGGAAAAGTTAATTAAACCAATCCCACAGAACAGAAAATAAATCACTGAAAACAGCACCACCAGGCTTTTGCTACGCTATAATTATATCAATAACATGCCCAGAACTAATGTCACATAACTAGGGAACTTTCACCTTCAGCATTTTTCTCTGCCCCAAATATTTACTCTCTTTGCTTCTATTCCCTCTTACCTCACCAGTTTGCTGCAGAGGTGATGGTCTCCATCTACAACTCTTACATTGAACCAGCAGCGCAGGCAGGGAGCACAGCAGGAATAGTTTCAAAAACCCTGGGAAAGGGGCCTCTCTGCCCTGGGTAACTGGCCAGAAAAAAATGTCACAGACTCAGGAACTTTACCACTGCAAAGCCACATCTGGTGTTGTTTTGGTTTTATTTCTAAACACAAAGTGCATTTCCAAAACAGAGAGATGAAACAGCACTTGGTCACACCTCACCCCCTCAGACATATTTTACTAATTGGAGGTTCCAACGTCCACCTTAATGGGGTTATAAAGATACTGAAAAAGAAGTATGCCCTTTAAAAGGTAAGTGATAAGCTACATTTCAAGCAGAGGGCAAATGATGCCATACACTCCCTCCCAAATTTATAAGTCAAGCATTTTTAAAGACCAGGACATCAGTTTGTGTAGTTTCTCCATTTAAACTACAAATTATAAGCACTTTCTGAAAAAATGCATGCCTAGCAAATTCCTTTATTCATCAGAAAAAAAATGAAGATAAAGCAAGGCACTAGGTCAAGTTGAGCTTGCACTCAAAAATCGAACTAAATTCTTTGGAAGTGCATTGGTCTCAGTAACTTTAGAGCAACACAGATCTGAGACGGGTTTTCCAGGTTCCCTTTCATTCCAGCCGGCTTTTATCAGCCTGTTAAGTCTCCGACAACGGAGAGCAGACTACTTATTTAAGAAGCAAATTCCTTCCTTTATAATCTCCCCTGGCCAAATTCTCTTTAAAGTTAGCACAACTGTCTGATGAAAAGCAAATGGCAGATGATCAGTTCTTGATCCCTATAGTGACACAAAGGAATTGCACTTATTTAAGGGCACCTGTTGACTGTTTTTAAGTCACTCCACCCCCTCTATTTCTGATTTCAGTGCTCTACCTGTGCCGGCAGAACTTGGGAAAGGCATTTGCTCAGTAACACACAACAACCAACATCGGTGTAACTCTCTTCCCTAAGAAGCAGCTGTTCCCAAGACACAGAACAGTGCCCAGGCTCTCAAAAGCAATTTAGTGATTTTTTAAGCTGATTTTGTCTCAAGACAGGGGTTTCCAACATTGAAATAATAGCATGGATCATCTCAGCAGCACAAGCACAACCAGTCCCTCTGATGGTCCCTGGCAGCATCCAACTCGCCAGGTACACACAGGATATTTTAGCAGCATCACGCTCAACACAGAGCAGGTACCCAAAGCCTTGTCCTGTCTGAGATGCCATGAGGACACACAGAACACCATACCCACGCCAGCACCACTACAGCAGGGCTCAGGACACGCCAGACACGCAAACCTCAGGCACCATCTTCACCCATGAAAGAGAGGGACCTGCCCATGGCCCCAGTTTCCAGATTTAGCACTTTCCAAAAATTGGACTAGCTTCTTTCCTTCCTCTGTGGTGTCTTGAGTAGGGTTCCCCAAAACAACATCTGTTTTGCTGGGGGCCTTTGGGTATTGGTTTTTTTGGCTGGTTGTAGGGTTTTTTGTTTGTTGTCTTTTTTGCTTTGGGTTTGGTTTGGGTTGTGTGTTTTGGAGTTTTTGGAGGGGTTTTGTTTGGTTGGTTGGTTTTTCTTTGGTTTTGTGTTTTTTGGGGGATGTTTGTTTGTTTATTTGCTTAGGGGATTGTTTGCTTGGTTTCTGGGGAGTTCGGTTGTTAGGGTTTTTTTGTTTGGTGGGGGGTTTTGATTGGTTGAGTTGTGGGGGGGGGACGAAGCTGAAGGTGGGACATGTCCTGGTGGCAGCAGTTGATGCCATGGCTGGGCCATTCCCAGCATCCCACTTGGTTCCTGCATCCCCCCTTGGACCTGACTCAAAGCCCCATCGTGATTAACGCCCATTTTAAAAGGAAGATGTTTTATTGTCTCCTTACTCCCCCCTGTAAGAGCGAGGTAGCCATTGTAACAGGAGTGCAAGATGATAATTTGGCTTTCAAGAGCAAGGCTCACAACCATTGCTGCCAGGAATCGATCCGAGGCTCCAACACCTGCTCCAAACAGGCTTTCCTTCAAGTACATGAATAATCCTCTGCAAAGTAATGGCACTATCCATCTCTCGAAAGTTCTTCGCAGGCTTAAATCCCTTGCTGAATGGGGCGGGGAGGCATGTGTTCAACCACATTCCCAGTAAATTCAAATTCAGCTTGTTCTTTTCTAAAGGGAAACATAGAGAGTATCGATTGATAATTTACCAAAAGTTTTACAGCAGCCAGTTGTCTCAGTAATAGAGCAACCACTGCTCAGACGTGGTTTAATGCATAATCTCCAGATCAATACAACTTTTGATTTATAAATAATGATAACAATAGGAGCAAGGACAAATATGCTTGGGAAAAAATAAACACGTTCTCTGAAGGATACTTTCAGTATAATCCTCTCAAAATAAAGACCACATCTTTCAAAGGCTGTGTGTGGAAACCAACACAATATATTTTCTAACGAAGCTGAAGATTCATCTTCATCTTCCCAGTGTTCTGAGTCATCTACTCTGCACCTCTCAATATAGAAGTATGTGGCCCTCTTGGTGACATCTGCTAAGTATTAGCTTCTCATACCTCCAGAATCCTTTTTTCCAAAGAAAAGTTACCACCTGGAGACACCTCCCTTCTGAACACTTCCACACGAGGTAGTTCCCTACCGCAAATGTTATGTTTATTACGGAGCCTTCCCTAGGCGTGAAAAACACAGGTCAGAGAGGATTATATATTCTACCACCTGACAATTTTTTCAATTACTGTTCATGTTAAAATGATGCTACCACAAATAGGTTGCAAGAGATATGCTGGAAATCTATTAACTTACTGTAAATCTATTTAAGTTGGGAATTCACGCCTTGCAGAATTTTACCATTAGTCCTGAGGATTAGTTTATTGTTGGACAGGGAGGGCAGAGCCCACGAGGCTCATTTCAAAGACATACTGCACCATGTGCCTGTCTAAAAAGGCCCCAATCCAGGTATTTATTGTGTCAGTGAGTCTTTGAGTAAGTCCTTGCACGCTTCCCTCTACAGAGATACTCTCCTGAATAACACATCACCTCTTTTTAAACTTTCACATTGCTTCTCCTTCCTTCCATAGTCCCCTCTTGCAGTGGAAGCACTGACATATTTGAGAGGTTACAACAACATATGCAAAATTATTCAGTTGCTTTGGGAATCAACACCCATTTTCTTAATATCTGGGGCAGGGGGAAAGGGCTCAGATTCAAATACAAAGATTTCTGGTCCAAAAGCTACTGCCTTCCCTACCCCAAGCCCACCACTGTTCCTGCCAGGAAGAATATTTTCCCTTGAAAAGCTATTCTTCATTTACTTCTTGTCAAGAATCAAAAAATTCATTTCCTGTGAGGTCTGCACTTAACTGACTGGCTCAGACATGCCAGAGATGGATCCTTCTTGATAACGGAGTAATGGGAGTTTTTCCAGCTTCTAGAGACAGAAAGAAGAGCCAGCCCGTTTTCCGCTATCTGAATTGATCAGTTGCTGTTTGTCCCTCTGAAGGCATCAGTGAAGCAGAACTCACGGACTGTCAGCGCAGCTCAGCCACAGCACAGCCTGCCACACACACGAGAGGAAAGGGATGGAGAGGAGAAGGAATTAAACACCAGCAGCCCAGAGTTATGCTGACGTTCTCACCATGTCTCTGGAAGTCCGCGTGACTTTGCTATTTTGATTCGACCTCCAGGGTAGAAGAAAGCTCAGATCTGGGTTCAGACCTCCCTCACCCAAGCTGTAGCTCAGTTTAAGCAGCATACAGCACCATAGCATGGAGAAAAGCCTTGGAAAGAGAGAAGGGGAGACCTGTGTTACCTGTGTCTGGCACTAGGAACAAATTTGACTCTCAACATGGACGAGGAGGAGTGAGCATCCTCTTTGCAGACAGTATCCCATTTCTCTACCAAACCATATTTTCCTGTCTGAAGTAAATAGCATTATTCTACAGCTGTCCTCACTCTTCTTTGAAATTTTCTGCTTTTCCTACAAGACCCAAGGTTCTTCCTGAAGGTCCCCCAGAACAATCTCCCCATGAACAGGGACATAAAGGCCAAGGCACCAGGGCACTTTTGCCCTCACTGATGGGCAGTTTGCAACCCTTCATCTATGGATGCCCTGAGCCCCCTTTAGTGAAACCTGCACCCCCTGTTCATCAGCTAACGAAGGGACCACTGCAGGCAGGGAAAGAGCTGGGCCAGCAAAGGAGCAAAGATGCTCTACAACACCCCCGCACCCTCAAGAGCCTTTCTGGAAAATACACTTGGCTGTAGCCACATTGCAAGTCCATGGCCACCCTCCCCATGATTTTCTGTCACAAAACACTTCCCAGATTCCCTTCGTCTTCAAGGCAGATGGGCAAAGCAAGTGAGCAAAGCTAACAGCATCGCCAGCACAGAGAGCTGAGTGAAAATGCTGCCAATGATCAGACGGGACGGACTTGCTCTGTTGCTGACACCTCTCCTCAGACATGGTCCGTTCGCTGTGACGGACTTCGGAAAAGCTCCTCCTGACTTCCAGCAGCAGCAGCTCAAAGGGGGTCCACGCAAACATGGACCCAGCCTGTCTCTAAAGCATACAAAGCTGGGCACAAAGCACTCTTTTCATTTGCTCCTTGCACGCAGCAGCCTGCTCTGCGATTGCTAAGCCTGAGGTTACGCTGCAAACCTCCCTCCTCTTTCTGTTACCAATTTGATGGCATTTTACGTACCCGAGAAATCTAAACTGCAATAAAACCACAGTGACAAATCCAAAGCTGGCAATGGAAAAAGCAGTTCCTGCCCATGGTGGCTGTGCGGGGAGCATGTTAAAAGCCGTGTGGCGCAAGAGCCATTAAAATTTGCAAACATGCAGCTCTCTGCTAACTCCCCCCAGACACCAAACCCCTACTCTGCCCAGACAAAGAGCCCATGGACGCCAGGGCTGCAGAATCTCCCCATAAACACTTTCATTTTAAGCCAGTTTAACTGGACAAAGGTCAAGACCAGTAACAGCACGACATGTGTTATCGGTTAAACAAAGTTAGCAGCTATCAGTTAAACAAAGACCACTTAGACACAAACCAAACCAAAGATCCTCTGTATTCCAGGCTCCCAGATGAAACTCTAATACCTTACTAAGCCTCAGCGTTTAATGTGCAGTCTCCATGAAGTCTGCATTGGGTTTTTTTTTAATTGCACGTGAATGAATTAACCATCCAGGTAAACAGACGACAGCTTCAAAAAACTGGGTAACAACATAAAAATCTAGAAACGCCATCTACATTTCTGCTGCCCAGAGCAACTTCTGTGGTTCTGATTTCTGATCAGGAAGTACAATCGAAACTATTGTCCAATTTGTATAGGCAGCAAATAGAGCTTTCTTCCCTGAAAGCTCAAATAGAGATACCTATTATACACGTATTTAATGAGAAAGTTTGTTTTTTCCGTAATGAATGTTTTCATACCATGTTATATTAGGTATATAAATTCAGTCAGGATTTAATCTGATGTATTCCCCACTGCAATGAGTGATTATTTGTAGCAAAATTTCACCTTTGACAAAGGCTGAACCTATTCCCAACCACTGGAATTGCTCTCACATCTTGCACAATCTGTTGTTTTCCTGAAGCTCCAGCTTTGGACGGAGCAGATTACATAAAGACCTCAGTTTACAATTAAAAACCAAAACAATCCAGCCCTCTCTGCTGTGGGAAAAAGCTTGAAAATGTGACCTGCAGTGCCGGAAGACAAGAAAAGCAAATTAAAGAAAACCTCATAATGTATCCTTTTTCAAACTTACCACTTTTAATGCCAATCACATTGTTCTTATGGCTTTAATCATGATTTCGTAATGCCCTGAGGTTATGGGCACTGAAAACCACATGCTTCCACTCAAATGAGACAGCAAAACATTTCGCAAATTCATCTTTCCTCTGAAGATGCTTTTTCTTCACCTCCCCCAGCTTAGGACATGGGGAAGTGCCACAAAAACCTCAGCATTTTTCTCTTTTCTTTCTCCCATCTTCCCCCAGAATATCAGGGCAACCCTGCCCTGATTGGGAGGAGTCCCAGCCTTTAATTTTACAAATTAACAAAACCAACCCGTTTTAAAACACAGGAGTCTTATTGTTCCCCGTCTCCCAGGCTGACACACAACTTATCCCCCGGACCTATCAAGCAGCACATAAGCAAAAGACGCAATTTCAGACGGCCCCAAACCACAAATCATTTCCCCCATATGCGGCGCTGGAGATCTGGCCACTGAGCAGTGCTGGAGCCGGGGGGTGCAGCCCCGACACCCCGCGGAGCGCTGGGGCTGCCCACCGAAATCCCCAAAATAGCCAAATTTCAGTGCTCGCCTCCAGAGGTAGAAAGGGAAAACTAAGTAGAAAAAGCTAATTTCCTTTGCCTCTAAATGAGTTACTCACTACAGTTCCTGTCCTAAACAAAGGCCTAACAAGCACGGAAGTGAACCAAACTGGACAGAGCGGGGGGGAAAAAGAGAGGTAGCAAGCAGCAGGCTCATGTTTAGTGATGCCAGTACGTCCAGTACATTAACATGCACACAACAGAAGAAAAAGGGGGAAAAGAAAAATTATTATGGGAAATGTTAAGGGCTCCTCTCTGAGCTTTGCTACTTCACATTTTCTGCTGTCAAATCTGAAGTTAAAGCTGAAAATCCCTCACATGTGCAAACAGTTTTTCCAACACCACCAAGCTCTTACACTACTTTGCCATCCCCATGCGAACACGCTGAGCAGGGAGGAGAAACTGCAGCTGTGAGCAGAGCGAGCCCAGGCCTCACATGCAATATATATACAACAGCAATTCACTTTTGTACGTCAAAAACCAAAATAATTGATTCATAAAGAGAGGCCGATGACACCTCACTGTAGAATGTGGCCATTCCTGAAGATACTTTTACATGGATTTAACTGCACGCTCCCTTCTTCCAGCACCAATACAAGGCAAAAAGGGTCTGGCTTAATTAAATAACCAGTTGGGTGTGGAGGTGATTCACAGACACCACCCCAAGCCACACGCAAAGTGTTCTCAGCCTGGATGGGAGAGCATCCCCACCAGCACCCGCATCTCCCATGCAGTCCATGGGTGGAAGACCTGCCTGGTGCTCCTGCAGCACCGTCCTCTGCTGGAGACCTCAGGTGCCCACTGCCAGCCAGGGAAAGCCTTATTGCACTGAAGGATTTAATTTGTACTGATGTTGGATAAAAGAGAGTGGAAGGTGAAGACTGAAAGTATTTGCAAGTTTATTTAATTCTCAGTGCTTTGCTAAAACCATGTAAACAAACAGAGCATCCCTGCCACTCCTCACTGGTTTTTATGAAAGCGGACTGGGAGTCCCCATAGTCATTTCTCAGAACGTGCCCATTCTTGAATTTAATGAGACAGTAACATCAACTAGACAGTGGAAAAAAGCAAAAAGGCAGCGGCTAAACTGCTTCTCGCCCTTCACAAGCGCACTCCTGCAACACTCTTCTCTTCTTCCAGCCCAGGCCTGAAATTCTAAAATCCTGTCTGCAGAGAGAACTAGGCAGGATTTATTGCAAACACCTCCTCTGGACACTTGTAAAGCAATCCAAGAGCACCTAATGGATTTAGGATTTAGCTAAATTACTGCAACACAATAAAGAGATTAAGAGCATGGTCAGTCAGAAGCGATAGAGTTAGCACATCCTTAAAAAGCTGCCAGCCATCAGCAAGGACCAGGAGTAACAACCAAGCAGGGGAAAAGGGAGCAGAAACGCAGGAAGCCTTTGGCACCATGAAGCATTCTATCCAAGCTCATCGATACAGGCAAGAAAGCTCACTATAATTTTTCTACAACTGGTAATTTCATTTTGGAATATGTATTCAAAGAGAACACACAAATTTAAAATAGTACACTGCTGGATGCAGACCTATTCCTGCAGGTGACCATCTACATAAATACCTTCAAGGATCCAGGCAAGATCTTGTAGGATCATCTCAAAGCCTCACTATGTAGGACTGATTACAAGAGTCTCATGTGCTCTGAACACGCGGGGTCTTTCTGAAGCTTGGCAAGGTACACTTTTCCTGACTTTCACTGCATATTTCCATGTGCTCCCCAGACTCCTCTTCCCATCCAGCTCCACTTTGCTGCACTTTGCAGGGGGACGCGGGGGAGCGGATCACACACCAGCCTCTCTGCCCACCGGCCGTTCTCCTCCAGCTGGGCAGAGACGGCTCCAGGGAGGTCTTTGGGTGGCAGAACGGGATTCAACCCAGGGAAGCTGGAGCAGCAAACTCCATCTGCGCTTAAACAGCTCGGCACCACCTTACGCCGGCTGCAGCACCTTCCAGACTAATTTCCAAGAAAAAGCTCACAAATAGGTTTGTAATAAACTGGCCTTTTTTGCAGTCTAGGAAAAGTGTGCACCATATTCTGGCTTCATATTCACAGAGACTCTACAAGAGCAGAGCAAGCCTGTTCTCAGCAACCTATCAGTCACACTCCTCCCTGCACCATTTGTTTCCGAGCAAACAGAAATGCTAATAAACTTCCTCCTAATGCCCTGAAACTGCACGTCTTTAGTTCGTACAAGTCTTACACTGTTTCTATTAGTCTTTACCAATACATAAACTATCTTCACTTCAGAAGAAGCCATCCAGATTTCTCAGTCTCAGAATAATTATTTTTCAAACAGGTTGCAATGAAAGGATTCCCCTTGTAGAGATTCAGTTCCACATAAGAACACAAGTATCCAAGTATTTTGGTTATTTGGATTATATAATAATAGCCTAGCTTATTACTTCATTTTGTATCAAACTTAGTGAGGCTTCCGGGCATTTACACTGCCAGCAGCCCTTCCCTTACAGTAAAATCTTTTTTATTGACAATTCAATCATGTCAGGTTTGGAGCAGCAGACGCACTGATTTGATCGGCTATCGTAGGATTTACAATATAGAAATGACAGCACCATATCTGGCCTGCGTCGCTAGCAGCTGCCTTTTATCGATTTATATTCTACTAGCAAGGAAGAAAAATTGCAGCACAATGTAGTGGTATAGTCTCAGATCAATACCAATTTTTTTCTTAATGACACGAAGGCCAAGATAAGGACAGCATAAGTCAAAGCCAGACAGATCAAATTTGCCCGATATCCCTTTCAATTACTATGGTACATACGCAGGGATATGTAACATTAAAGCTGAGGGGAACATTATCAAAACACTTTAAAATTACAACAGGCTTACAAGGTTGCCTAACGTCCCCACCGGCTCTCGGAATAGTGATGGAGAGCCGGGGGCTGCCCGGCTCCATCAGCTGCCATGCTGCCTCGCCAGGGCTCCCCGCAGAGCGTGCGAGACCAACTCCACTGCCACGAGGTGAGACATTCTGGTTTGGTACAACAGCAACAGTCACAGTCACCGACATTTGCTCCGCAGCCAGAGCTCTGGCAGAGCCCAGCGCACCAGGGTGCTGGTGTGCGGTGCCTGGTGCATCGGGTACCGCTGAAGCATCACTGATGCAAATAAAAGGATGGGGCAAAAAAAGCAGTAAATACCATTTCAGTATTCTTCCTAGCTCTTCTGTTTGTGTTTGACCCTCCTCCCCCGATGGCCTGGGGGTGCAGTCAGCAAATGATGCATCTTACCCTGGGCATCACCGCAAGCTGATCAAGGAGGAAGGAGCGCAGGTACACACGTGTTCAGATACTGCTCCCACTTCTCTACCAAACAGCCTGACCAAACGTCACCCATGAACTGTATGCTCAACCTGACAGCGTAAGAAACCCCACAGTGACGTGCTCCTCTGCCCCGGCACACTGCCCAGCGCGGGCAGGCACCGCGCAGCTCGGGGACACTTCCAGCCACTGCACGGAGCATTGGCATGGGCTGTGGGATTTGTGTCTCTCTTTTAAGATCCAAACCATCAATAATAGAAAACTCCTAATTATTCCAGTAGCGCCAACATTTCATAAATTCAGTCAGTGCTTAATGAGAAGTTATGAGCGAGCCCTTTCTTCATTAACTCTTCTGCAAAGCACAGGAACAGAAACTTCCCAGCTTAAACCCTCCATGCTCAGGCAGCTTAAATTCCTGTTCTTAATTGGCAGCTGGATAGCAGGGCTGTCAATTTTTATGTCTTCTGTACTCCAGGTTTTGATAATTACAAGTTCTGCATGGCTCATGATTAATCTATTTGAACCATATGAACTACAAACCCAAACAAACTTGGAAATGAAAATTCATGCACTAGTTCAAGCACAGGCACCACGACAGCAAAAAGTGTGATGAAGTACGAACTGGCCCAAGGGTGCAGTCTAAACAACAATACCTGAGATCATCCCCAAAATCTAGTTTGGGAGATTTAAAAGAAAAATAACTTTAAACTGCCTTTTACTTTTATTTTTCTTCCTCCTCACTTCTTTTCTGGAGGCAGAAAAGGGCAAAAGCACTTAGATAATTATTAATTTATATTGACCTTGATGTGTATGCATTCCTCAGCTCTTTAAAATGCATTCAGAGCAGCTGGTGTAAAAGCACCATTTAAGCAAGGTGTGTGCACATGCCCACGGTTAACAAGATGACGCATTTTTAAAAAGGTAAGTGGGAAGGAAATCAAATCACTCTTCCTGGTTATTCCCACAAAATTAAATGCCCCTCTCTCCTAACTGGTGCCATCTTTCGGGTATTATGAGTTCGTAGGCGGTGCTGAGTGCTGCAGGAGGACAGGGCCAGCGTCTGGCCAGGGAGCCCCAAAGGACCAGCCCTGGGGCACCTGGGAGACATAGACAGGACCCCCCAGAGGGATGGAGGAGCTGCTCACTGCACCAACTGCCGATGCAGCGGGGTCCCTCGGGCACAAAGGATGCGGTGACCCTGCCACACGGTGTCCCCACCCAAGCACACGTGGGCCATGACTGACAGACACCATGCAGGACAGGGCAACCCCAGCTTTTCACAGCTCAACGTGACCAACGCCGTTCTGTTCCTTGTCCCATTTCAGCCCAGCGCCAAGATTTCCAAAGGTAGATGGGAAATGGGAACCGGCTGCAGCAGGTACCAACAGCCGGCCCTGAAAACCCCACAAACACAAGGATCAGCCACATCATTCACATCTTTACCTTGGGCAGCTGCAATGCAGCCTCGGGGCTCACTGTCAGGCCCCCCAGAGATCACAGACCCCCACTGATGACAACTTCTTCAGAGAACAAGTTCACCGTAACACATGCAGCATCTGGGCAAATGTTGGGTTTTTTCCTCCCCTTCATTTCAAGATCATTATAATCCATCCTATAAATCAGCGTGTCCTTTTAGTGCAATTACTTTGGAAAAAAAAAATGCCATGCAGTGAAACTTTTCATTTGACAATGACCACATTCCACAAGCAACTGGAAAATGTTACTTTCACCCTGAAAAACAAACACCGATTTTTTAATTGCCTAAAGGGTGAGATAATTCCCAATTCTGTTGAGATATTGCTTCCTTGAAATAAATATTTATTGATACCTACACCCCACCTATTTAGTCATTTACTTTTTTAAAAATATGCACATTTTAAAATGGGTTTACTTTTTCCTCCATCATAAAAAATGCAGGCTACATTTCTCATTCATGAGGGTTTCATTGTTAATCTGCCATCTCAAACAGGTTTGGTCTGCATCTGTGGCAAGGACAGGCATGAGAAAAATAAAACTTTGCTTTCAGATGAAAGATTGAAAAAAAATTGAAATAAACTCTCCCCACTGTGGTTGCCTCAGAGAATCCCACAAGTCCTTGTGGCTGCAGATGCAATTTGATGTTCATACCAGGTCCTTGAATCTCATTGTTCCCAGAGCACATTAACTTGACGTTTAGAAACATTGTTTCTGAAAGCCATTCAAACATTAAGAAGTTCCTGACTATTTCTGATCTGCAGGGCAGCACCAAAAAACAAGGCTGATAATTAATTTCTACCCACTCACAAGAAAGATTTTAAAAAGTCAACCCCTGGAAAATGGCAAAATGTATCCTATGAACACAGCAGCAGAGATACACGTCAAGTTCTGCAGATGGGCTGAGTCAATTCCAACGGGGCGGTTTGAAGCCTGTGCTGGGGAATACGGCTCTTTCCCAGGTTTTGGGGTATCCGTTGCATGCAGAGCACACTGGTCTGGGCTCATCTGCTTGCAAACTGGCTGCAGCTGTTGTTAAAGCTCTGCTGAGAGGTGCAAGAACAGTGTGCACACACCAGTGTGCAAAACAGCAATGCCAGGTATCGGCCCAGCACGCTCCGGAGCTCCAGCCCAGGGCCATGCAAGGGCTTAGTGACATGCTCAAGCCCATTGTCTCTAAAGGACTCATCCAGGATTTGTCCAGCTCCTGGAGCTGCTGCTCTGAACGCACAGAGAAGGAGTGAAGCCACATTTACTGTGTGCAGCACAGCAGTCAAGCATGGGCTCTGCCAGCTGTGCAGTGCAGCCTGGTGGGAGCAAACCACCCTGTGCGCCAGTGCAAACCCCCAGCCCTCCATGGGTGGCACTGCTTTGCCCTCAGCTGGCAGAGAGAGTAAGCCTGGTTTAAAATGCATGTATTTTTAAAAAGGTAAATGACTAAGTAGGTGTGGTGTAGGTATCAACAAATATTCATTTCAAAGAATCAGTCTCTCAAAGGAATTCGAAATTGTTACATCCTTCAGGCAATTTTCAAAGTGTTTTTCAGAGTAGAAGTAACATTTTCCAGTTGCTTCTGGAATGTGGTCACTTGTCAAACAAAGTTTCACTGCTGTAAAGATTTCTCTTTTTTTCGTTTTGTTTTCCAGAGTAATTGCATGAAAAGGACACGCTGATTTATAGGGTGGATTGTAATGATCTTGAAATGAAGGGGAGGAAAAAACCCAACATTTGCCCAGATGCTACGTATGTTATGGTGAGCTTGTTCTCTGAAAAAGAAGTTGGCAATGGGGGTCTGTGATCTCCAGGGGGCTGACAGTGAGCACCGAGGCTGCACCCCAGCTGCCCAAGGTGCCACCCACAGAAGGCTGAGGGTGCTTGCGGTGCCGCACAGAGCGGTCCATTCCCACCGGGCTGCGTTGCAGGGAGGGTTGATGGTTTATTAAAAGCTTTCATATGATTTCTGGATTTTTCCTTTCCTCCCCAGGCACTTCCATACTAAAGAGTTACAGATAAAAATCACAGCTAAAACAATTTATTAACTAATAAAACAGAATTAAAGCAACTAATAGCATTTTGCAAGAATCCTGGCTGCTTGATAATAATTTAAAGAAAAGTGCGGAAGGTTGCAAAACTATGCCACAAAGCACAAGTCAGGACAGTCACCAGGTCTCAGATACATCCTTGATTTCTTCTCCAGGAAGACATCAGTCTATTAAAACTCAGAGCCCAATTCTTAACTTGTGCAGCCATCGCATTGATCACAAGGCACCTGCAGCTGCCAAATTCAGCACAGGAGAGGCCAGAAATCACCTCTCCTGCCTCATGCAGGAAGATCTGCTTGATGGTGCCCAGTTGCATCTTTCTCCCCCCCACATTCTGCTTCTCCCTTGCTGGTAGGAGAAATGTCCACTTGACGCATGCCCAAGATCACCCCACTTTCCAGCCCTTCCCTGCCCCTTGTTTCTGCACCGCTCCGCAGGGCTCGGTTCAGAAATGACACAGAATATTCTGCCATGAAGAATAAAATGGCAACATGTCTTTTATACCCAGTTTGCTTCAACTGCATCGTTGTTGGGACTTTCTGATGGGGATGGTCAGCCTAACACTGCAGGGTGGCAACTGTAGATCTATTGCATTTCAAAAACAAATGTTTTGCCATCTTGCAGGAGGGATGCAAACTGATTTGATCA
The DNA here is from genome assembly GCF_037038585.1 of Patagioenas fasciata. Lineage (NCBI taxonomy): Eukaryota > Metazoa > Chordata > Aves > Columbiformes > Columbidae > Patagioenas > Patagioenas fasciata. The sequence continues at coordinate 21,102,947 of NC_092530.1, forward strand.
CCTACACACCAAAGAATGCCCAGGGCTAATAAGCTGCTAAAAGAAATGCTGGAAACTTGCCTCAGCAGGAATTTCTTCCTCATCTCTCCACAAAGAGCTCATGGATCAAATGGCAGCCCAGCAGTGCTGTATGCAGAGGTCTGACACCCTTCTGGCTGCAAAACCGGCCTCTCGGCAGATAAGCTAATACCGAATAACAGCAGGGAACTGCTGTAGGGATGTGGCAGCCATCCCCAGCGGAAGGGACAGGGGCTGTCCCCAAAAACCTCCATCCTGCATCTGGTAGGACAACAGAAACGGGGCACAACATCAGAACAGCCCACAGACTGCTTGAGATCACACAGAGCTGAGCAGAGCGGGATAAAAGCAGCAAGCCAGCAACTGTTCACCAGTTATTGTTCTCAACGGGGCAATGTATTTTTTAGTTTTGGTTGGTGGGGTTTTTTTAAATTTCTGAGCTTTGTTGCTTGGAAGATGCCAAAGAGATACTGAACAGACCTGAATCGAAGCTCCTGTAGCTATTCCTGTGTGAAGGTCATGAAGAGACACATGCTCCCGAGCACATTTGTCCCCTTGCGGCACCCACACTCTGTCCCCAGCCCTGGGGGGTTAGCAAAGGATCAGGAACAGGACAAACCAGGTGGGTCGAGATGCCTTCAACAAAGAGATGAGGACAAAAGGAGAGGAGGAGAGCAATGCATACAGTTGGGTGCAGTGCAGAAGAGAGACAAGAAAAAGACCAGAGGCAGGAGATATGTGCGTTGCTCATCTTCTGCCTCTTTGGGGAAACTAGACATAGTCCAACAGCCACCTTCATCTGTCCTGCTGCACCGTGCTACTTACAGCACTGTTAACTGTGGCTTGCAATGCAACTCATAATTGTCACCTCTGCTTTGAGCAGAAGTATCACAAGCTTTTATACAAGGATTATGAATTTCTGGCTTGTAGTCCTAACTGACAACTGAACCCAAAAACGTGACAAAGCGATGAGCCTGGGGTCTGCTGAGTCCACCAGCTGCGCTGGGCAGAGGGATTTGCCTCCCTTTGCATCCCTTGCAGAACAAGGCACAAAGAGCCCTGACTCCTGTCTGCACGCACCACTCTGCTCACAGTTTAATAGCATCATCCTTAATTCAGGCACATGCATGAAGAGTGAAACAGACACTGCATGCGGAAAAGTGGTATTTACTTATGGAGATCATTTTTGCAGCTGATGGACTAGAACTGTTCCCATTGTGTGCTCTAATGCTATACTACTGACAGAACAGGCATTTTCCTGCTTTTCCTATATTTCCTATGAATTCCAAACAGATGGGTTTGCTGGAGGTTTAGTCACCCGAATCTGCCACATTAGAAGCAACAGGAATCTTAATCAGCCCAAAAATCCACTTTGCCCTTTATAAGGCTTCTTTCAACAGATCCCTAGAATCCACCTCCCATACTGACAGACAAGCAATGAAAGAATAGCTGTCCCAGACATCCACAGGGAAGAGTTATTCAGAAAGAAAACATATGTTTTCTTCACTTCAAACAAAGATGTGCTGAACAAGAGTACCGCTCGTTCAGCCCAATAAACCCAACATGTCAAATTATATCAGTAACTGCAAGTTCCCACTGATGGATGTTCTCCAAGGTATTTCCATACTTCAGATTTGTTTTCCTATTAGGAAACAAAGGATTTAAGGCTAAAGCAGAAGTCTGGCTGCCAGCATTGCCTCTGTGTTCTTCATTATCAGATTCAGACACATTTGTTCATACTGAGCTTAATGACAAACAGGCTAGCTGTGATTGCCGATACCCCATCAACTGCTCTTCACTGCGCACAGACACTCAAAGCCACCCTCCAGAGCAATATGCTAATATCTGTCACTCAGCCAAGAAGAAAGCGGATCTAAAATGTTATTAAGGACAAACAACCCCGGCTCTTTGGAGGGGGGTTGAAGTTGATGACTGACAAGTAGCCAGCTACATAAATGCATCAAACTTATCAAGATGAAATGTGTAATTGTGCACACATGACGCCACATATGGGGCATTCCAGTGCAGCCAGCCATCTGCAGGAAGAGAATATTTTAATTTCACTCAGAAAAGGAGGAAAAAAAAAAAAAAAGACATTTTATACTTTCCACTCTCCAATTTTGGTCTCTTGCATTGATTTTTACTAATAATTTCAAGACAGACAACACGTGCTTTGGTTTGAAAAGCTTTCTTCCTCTTCTGTTACTATAAGGAAGCTTTTTTTAAAGGGGACCTCTGTGTTTGGCCAAGAACAGCTCCATAACCTCCGAGCAGCACAGGGCACAAGGCAGAAGCTGTGATGCATAAAGGGTGTGCAACAACTTTTGGACAAATATTCTGTTTTAAGCTCATTATTAGTGGGGCAAGTTCTCCTTTTCAATAGTTATTATTAGAACATGTTCACTACAGACAACTCTGTGATACAAAAAGGGGACAAAGAGGAGGATGCTGGCCGATTTAGCTGATATCTGGTTAGCGATCCAGCATGCAACAGCTGCCTTGCACTGTGAATAGCTGCAGCCCGAATTGCAGGCTACATTCTGCTCTCTTACACCATCCACATGAATGTTAGAATGAGTGGTATTTGGGTCATAAATCCAGGCAAAGTTTAATGCAAGTTTCCCAAGATCTATTCCACTTTAAAGTAACTTTCCTCTCTTACACTTTCTATCCCTGAGCAATCTCTGTGCTCCAAAGAGATTCAATTCCAATTCATACCTGCCAGTCAAAACACATTCCAAATGGACTTAAGCAAAACTTCTATAATTCAGCAGACTTCTCAGGAAGCACGACTTTGCTAGGACAAGCAGCAAAGCAAGTGCCTGCAGTCCCCATTCAAATGAGTAATGGCTATCCAAAGAGAAAACGCTGCCCAGGACTGCTGATTCCTTCCCCCACCGTCACCAGCCCCCTGGTCCCTCTCAAGCTGTGTTACTGGGATTCCCTTATTACTTTTAATTCTTTTGTGTGACACCTCCATTGAAACGTAACCACAGCAAGTGCCTTCAGCGCGTGAAGCGCGAGCATCCGTCACAGCGACAGCAGAAGCAGCGTAATCCCCTTCGGTCTGGATAAACCAAGTGATAAGCACGCGCCTCTCAGATGCTGCCGGGTCCAACGTGCCAGCGCTGAGCTGGAGGTGAGGCTGGACCAGCAATGCTGTCATGCTCCCAGGAGCTAATAAGAGCACTTGGGGGGCACATGGTAGTACACACCTGGCCATCCCCCACTCTCCAATGCCATCGTGCCCCGCACCACAAGGGACTTCAGCAACGGGCTCAGCAAGCTCTGATGGAGAGGTGGGGAGAGTCACTCTACGCCGGGATGCTCCTTGGAGCAGAGGCCCCACCAGCGTGTCCAGAGCCCCCCGCCAGCAGCACACATAGCAGCTGCTCCCCAAGGCAGCAAAGGTACCAGCAGGGCAGGCTGAAGCCTCGCTCAGAGGTGACAAGGTCAGTGCAGGTGGAGGGTGGGAAAGCAGCTGAGAGGAGAGCTGGGGTTGGGGCGGATGCGGATATTGCTCAGCAGCAGAGGGTTTAGGATCACAGAGGACTGCGCTCACTGCATGCCCACCCAAAGCAGAAAAACAGAAAAGCTATTAGGCTAAAATCAAGACTCTTTAATAAAAAAACAAGGCAGACAAATTTTGTCTTTCGATGTCTTAGGCTGTAAGGCATTAGTTTGTTGGGTTTTCAGCCTTCTCCCTGCAGTTACCCAAGCTAAGCTTTTGTTTGGAAACAAAGCAAAAAACAAAGACACACACAAAACACCCCTCTTCCTTCATTAGTTGTCTAAAACTGGGAGCAAGGTCTTTCTTTTAACAGCATACCAAGTGTTGTAAGAAAACTACCACTACTGTTAACCAACAAGCTCTCAAGTGTCCAAACAGAATTAAACTATCTTTTTTAAGAGCTAAATTCACAACAGCACCTGACATTATGAACAGTTCACTAATTTCAGGAGAAATGCTCAAACTTCTGTGCCACTGCAGGCTGAAAAAAAACCCTCAGTGCCATTAGGAGGCCAATTGGGATGTGGTATGCGATCCGCATTTCAAGCTATGGGAATGACAAGCTGCGCTAAACCCTGACCTTGACAGCCGTTGTGCATTCATCAAGGATTTTCTCAATGTCATTTAATACTCTGTAATTCTCACAACATTCAACAGCTCCCAACTAGTTGCCACGTTTACTTGCAGCCTACAGTAGTTAGTTATCAGAGAACATCCATTTTATGGTTTTAATCCTTCAAACTGGATAAAGAACCACCGCACCTTTACCTACCTGCAAACCAAGACAGATGAGGAAGGGATGGGAATACCAGCAACCAAGCCCTCAGACCACCAAAAAGAGATGCTACACAATAAACGGAGTTTCCTTCTTACTCGTCTATATCACTTAAAAGCTTTTATTATTCATTGCACAAAATAATAATGAAAACTCACAACCTCGTGTGGCCAGCTCACACCAGCGTGCCAAATCACTACTGAGAACACAGCGCCCGGGTCTCTACGCAATGACGATCAACATTATCTCCTTGTGCCTCCCTGCAATTCTCCGCAGCTGCCTCCTTCCCCTGTACAAAAATACACAGAAACCTCAAATGCTGCTTGCAGCCCCCACAGCGGGGCAAGGAGATGCACTGAAAAACAGCGAGCATGACAGATTTTTTTGGGAGCTCAGAGCCACACCTTCAGGCAGTCACCACTCCCTCCATCTAGCAGCAAGAAATTGTTTCACATAATTAGGGTTTAAGCAATATTTTATGGGTAAACATTCCAGGAGTCACCTCCTGGAGGTCATGGGAGGCTGGTGGGAAAGCTGCTCCGGCACGGTGCTCGGGGCTATGTGCCAGCTTGCTGGTCCTTGCTATGGGCCACCCAGGGTCTCACCAGAGGACAGCTATGGGACATCTGCCTGAACAAGGAGATGGATTAGACATACTTTACATCCACCATATTACTTCCTTTTCCCCACAAAATACACCTTTTTAAACATATTCCATGCAAAAACAACCCAATGAAACAAACTGAGCTGCCATTGGCTTCCTTGGCTGTTTTTTCCAGCAAAACACAACTATGCACAAATTAAAATTCATCACACGGATTCTGTGCTGTGCCAGGAGGCGGCCACAAATCCAGGTCTCTCTCCTAGCTCTGATCAAAAGCTCTCTGGTGATGGGCCAGGACAGACCCACAGTCCTTCCACAGCAGCCAGCCTGGGGCTCTGAGCAGAAATGAGCTGCAAGGCGTCCGAGTCTGACATCAAGACAAGCAGCAGTATCGGGAAGCTGTGTGGTTTTTAAGTTACCGTTATGCATACTGCGTTAAAAAGTGAGACAAATACGAACACTAATATATTTTGATCATGAATTAAACAGAAGAAGAAAACAGAAGTGTGCTCTTCAGAAGGGAGTGCTACAGGAAAGTAAATAATGAGTCACGTAGCCAGAAACAGGCTTAGATCAAAAAGAGGTTTACAGACAAACTAGACACTTCAGTGCCGATAAATGTAGAGTAATGATGACTTTGATGAGTCTTTATCACACACACCTCTGTGTCAATGACTGCAAGAAATAACAAACACAAGAGGAAGGCTCCATGACACTTGTGTACATCATTAATGAAGGATGAGAAACTGCAAACACAAACATCCTAACGCTGAGAACAAGCACGAGGAAACTCTGGGCAGCCCCAAGGTAGGAAATTCAGCCTTCAGAGCAGACTACATTTGAGATGTTCATACGTCACCCCAAATATCAAACACCTTTGCATTAGAATCATGCATGTTCAAGGCATTGCTCACTGAATGGTGTCAGAGGCAGAGATTCATCACATTTAATGATGTCAGGATGAAGCTTAATATTTCACAGTTATGTGCAGTTGGACATTACTATACCCTGTGAGCCCTATGTACCCTAAATCATTTTTGTTAACTCATGCATTTTGCACATGGCATCCAGTAATCATTTCGAGCTGGTTCTATTGGTTTAACTGGTGCCCCCTGTAAAGTTACTGACCCAAGTTAATTCAATAAGTTGAACAGAAAAATTCATGCATATATATGGCACCAGTTAAATCAATAGCAAATCACCTCTTCATATAAACCCTGCAACTCTGTGTATAGACCAGAATCTAGGGAGAAGAGTTCTTTGAAAACAGCACACTGAGCAGCACAGGGAGCTTGGAAACCACAACCCCTGCCCTGAGAGGGCAGTTGGACCAGATGAGCTCCAGACATCCTTTCCAGCTTAAATTATTCAGTGAATAGACTGAAGATGTTATACCTAGACAGGAGGCTCCCTAAGGAGCAGATTTTTTTCATCTTCTGTTTAATGCCCAGCGAGGATCAGAGGACCCAGCAACTCCATATTTCTCCAGCAATTCACCGCACTGAGCTCCTTGCACCATCTCCCACATTTTACATGATATATTCACCATATGAATATTTTACAGCCTCTCCAGTCACTGAATCACAAAGCCCAGTCCAGGTTGGGCGAGTCTGAATCACAGTTTTCACTTGTATGCTCAAATATTGAAGAGAACTGTGCCAGGCACAGCCACCTCTGAGACCAAACACAGCACCAGGCACAGCCGCCTTCCTCCTCCCTCTGCAACGGCACAACCCTTCACAGTATCCCGCTGCTTTCCAACACCATTCAGTTTTCTGCACTTAAATTCCCAAAAGATGACACACACAGGTGCTTGGACGGCAAGTTTGTGCCAAATGACAACAATGTGGTGCTCTAAGTTTCATGGCTCCTTCAGAAGCAGACCCCAGGACCCAGCAAGGGGTCCACAAATTAAAACCCTCAGCTTTAGACAGAACGAGGCCAGGGACATTTATGCAGACTGACTGTGATATCCACATGAACCGAGGGACACAGGGAGTCTCAGAAAAAGGCAGCGAGGTTCCCACGTCCCATGGGAGAGGAGCCCATGCAGGATGGGGATGCTGCTGGCGGGCAGCACGGCACACAGGGCATCCCCGAGTCCCGACGGGCAAACAGAGCCAGGCCCAAAGGCAGAACAAAACCTGCCAGTTGTTATCCCATATGGCAAAACTGCTGTCCTTAGTTAACAGCATTTAAAGAAGGAAAAAACAGCCTCAGCATGAAAGAGGATGAGCTGATTTTTGCAAATAGCCTTCTCCCTGGTCTTACTGCTTAATGAATAGCAAACAGCAAAACTGCCAAAGGCAGGGGTTGTAAAAAACACTGCTGCTTACAGGAGGGTATCACTCCATCACCTGCACCTGGGGTGCAGCACCAGCTGTCCTGTTTGACACCCCCTCCTCTGCTGGAACAGGGAATTCTCCCAGGCCTGAATACTGCCTCCCTGGGGAGGCTAAAAAACACCTCTCAAATTTCTGAAAGACAAGACTAGAATTCAAGATCATCTTAACAAACTGGACTGGCGATTCAACCAGCTCAGCCCAGGGAAGTCCTCCACCAGGAGAGCAGGAGCCACGTGGACCAACAAACACCAGGACAGCCAGGAACGTGGCAGCCAAAGCACCCAACGCTGCTCACGGGCCAAAAATACACAGGCACGAGTGGTGATGCTGAGTGCCATAGGAGAAAGTTGTTCTGCTCTGCAAAGGGAGAAATATTATCTGAATACCAAATCCACCCTGCGGTGCCAGATGTTAAGGAAGACACAAGAGAACTACAAGAAATCCAGAAGAAAGCTGCAAGAATAGGGGATGGTTTAAGAAACAAACTGCTTCATCCTAGAAGCTAATTTGGCTAAAGAAAAGCTGGTTTGAAGTCTATTGATAGTGTTCACCCCACCCTTTACACTGCTTTCCATAAAGACGCAGTTTTAAACAAGGTTAAACAGATGTCTCTTTGCCCCAGATCAGCAACATGTTTTTGCCTTCTCTAAACAACTCATCCCTATCGGCTTTGTTTTTAATAGCCATTACAGAGAAAAAAAACCCAAACAAACAAATTAATAAAGGAGGCATTAACACTTCTCTAGTCTCACTGCAGGAACCAAAATACAAGATGGGTCTAATGGTGTGAGAGATGGGGAATCCAGAGGCTAGCTTCAAAATATCACCTCTGAGACCACACCACTTCATCATCCAAAAAAAAATTCAGTATCTATTAATGGACCAGCTCATGAGCAAGTCATCTATGAGTAAAGACCTGGAAGAAACTATTCTGATATTAACACAAGAGACACGGTGCAAAAGACAGTTTAAGTGAAAAAGTTGATTCCTGCTGCATCTCTTCCTCTCTCTCCTCTCCGGAAAAGCAGAGCGAGGAGCAGGCTGGCTGGAGCACACGTTCCTCCACCTCCCGGGGACTGCCACAACAATGCTAACAGTTGTATTTGCTGAGCAGTCTCTGATAGCGTGTGACTCCCGGGACTAAGATGCTCATCTGTCAACCCAACTGTTGCCAGGCAGCCCCCCGGGGACCACGTCATTCAGTGCGAGGAAGTCACCAGAGCATCCTGGCTGTGTTCCTGGGTATCATTCCTCTTGCAAAACAAGGCAGAACGGTCAAGATGTAGAAATCCACCTCAACGCAGTTAACGCTTTGGGATCACAGAAATAAAAGCTGCCACGTGAGCCATGACAATGCAACGTTTGCACTGTCTTTATAGACTGAAGGTTGTTTTCTGGGATTCTGGTTTTTACCTCGTAGGACAGGAAAAAGAGACAAAACAGCACAATCACCACACACAACATTTTGGAGCTAAATTCTATATAGCTTCTCCAAATACGAACAGCTCATCCACACTGCTGGGTGATCTTAGCCAAAGAACCAGTCCTGCTCCTTGTGTTTGCACACAGACCCCAGACCCTGTGCCCGCTCTGCTCCTGCCCCCAGGAACCCTCTGATCCACCTCAGACCAGGACTGCAAACAAATGAAGATACAGGGTGGGAGCTGGGGAACCACCAGCCTTATCCAAAGGAAATACAGGGAGGAGCGCAAAAAAAAGAGAAGTTAAATAAAGTATCAAACCAACAGTATTGGAGCACCCACAGCTGCGTTTCACAGGATTGGAACCCACAGGAACCCATTAACAATTAAGTAAGATGAGCACCAAAGTGAGCATCCAAAAAACCCAGGAAAGTCAGCTACAGCGTTAAGTCTCACATTTAGAAACATTATGCAATTTATTACATTGCAACAACACCCTCCCTCCATTCATAGCCGTGAGGAGGAGGCCAGGCATGCTCTGCCTCATTGGTTTGACCATCTTTCTGGTGGAAAATGTTGTTACGTGAAAGTCTGGAGGTGGTTTTGAGTGCAATACCAGCGGTTGTCTAAAGTAATAGTTACTTGTCATACAAATTTTACCTAAACAGCGGCAGACTAGCATTTACCAGAGACATGCACCCTGGAACACACGAGTACAGGGTACGGTGAAGTGGTACCTGATATCTGAGCTGCCCTGTATTCTCACTTAAAAACATTAACATCTTGGTTACAACTCATTTGTCTTCCTTACTGCCCAGCTACACTGGACAAACGAAAAAAATGACCTCATGTTATGCTAATTTAATCAATATTTCATGCAAGGTAAATACAGGTTGAAATGGTCTGTCCATAGGCAAATTTGAAATATAAAGCAAAGTTCCCTTTAGCACCCATTCTGGCATTAGCAAGCCATTTAATAGGAGAGGAATTTTCAGTAAATTGTACATTTAATTTCCATGTTATGGGAAATGGTTTCCCTTAGTTCTTCCAACAGTCACCTCCTGCTACTAATGACCACAAGCAATGCAGTGACCCTTATAACATCTGATTTCACAGCAAATATTTTAATTTCTGAAGGTGAAATGTGAGACTGTACTCTCCTATAACACTTATCTTTATGGCTCTCTTAATTCTGTAGAATTTATAGTCTCCACTAAAAGCACACAGAGCATAATTGAAATAGATTTTCCAAGATATATCTGGATTATTTTAACCTATCTTACCTTGTTAAGCATTTATATTATCTTATTCTAACACAGGAAAAAAAAAAAAAAAGTAGTTTCACACTAAGAGCTCCACCAGCAGCTTTTTAAACTTAAAATTAATGGCTTTAAAAAAAAAGGTTTGGTTCTGGCAGCAAATTTTTTCAGAAATCAGGACTTGAGGGACAGCTTCACAGCCCCAACCTTTTCCCATTTCATCCGAATGGATCAGAGTCTCAAATAAAAGACATTAATGCTTCCTTGAAATTATGTCTCAAAACATGTAATATTACAGCTCCCAGAAAGGTATGAACTTCACATTGTAATGAGAGTCTCCAGTGCATGGAGAACAACTGAGGTCCAAGTCAGCTCTGAGGACAGGAAAACAGCCTTTTCCAAAAGTCATTTCTGTTTATAGGAAAGCTCTGGGAAAAAGTTGCCAAACTTCCAAGTTTCTGAGAGCCGAAGCGGACGAGTGCCCAGCAGGAACCAGGGAGGCAAGTTCAGTCCTGCCCTTCGGCAATGGGGACCAGAAAGCCCTTCCAGGTCCCTCCGCCCTACGCTGCATCTGTCCACTAGAGACACAGCATCATCAAGACCGGCTTGGCAGCCCAATAACCTTCTAACTGCTTCTCTTCATTGTTGTGTGTTGGTCCTTCCCCCAGGAGAAAAAAAGACTAAAAGAACAGTCTGAAGAATGAATGCTTTCTCCAGTGTTATCACCGCAGCAATAGGCACATATGTGAACTCAATGAGAGCTCAACTCTGATTTACGTTTGATATTTCATTTAATTGAATTTTGCAAGAAAACTGTTTTCATTATTGAGAAATGGACCTCCCATCATGCAAAGGGAGGGGGAAATCAAATGCTTAAACTCTGCCGCATTTAGCAGTGACACTTCGGGAATGAACAATAGCTTCATACATAAATTCGCTTGTTTGGCTGCCACAGATATGAATTATCAGGGCATTTTAGAACAAAAGAAATGACACGTCAAAGCAAATCTACAGTTTAGCTAATCAAAATGCCATATTTAAAATATTCAGGTTGCTTTATACCAGAAGAAGGCATTCATCAAAAGCATATCAATTGACAGGAAATGTAAGATGTAAGTGGAATGCAGACAAAACTAAGGATTTTCAAGTATATACAAGAAATGTATTTCCCTGCACACTTTATCAATGACCACCACCTCCCCCCCAGAAAAAAAGAAAAAAATCAAAAAGCATATCCTCTGCCTCTTGTAAGCAATGAAGACATTAAAGCCACCTAAAACATTTCAGCTAACAAAGCTGGCCCAGCATTTTGCACTGCCCATAAAGTGACAGAGTTGGTCACAACACTTTGTTAACAGCCAAGAGCAGCCAAGCTTCTTCCCAGTCTCTCCACTAAGTGTTACCTGGGTACCGGATTTCAGCTTCCAGAGCTCAGAGTGGTATCGCTGATGGGGAAGGGAAATGTTGGGCACACCTGCAAAGCTTTAACTCAGCTTCTGCAGGCAGTCTGGGAAGGAGGAGGAGTGCCAGGGGGTGCCTTTGGTGTCTCTAACACATATGTGCATTCTTTACGTGTAAGCAGGTAAAGGTGTGCACATGCCTTCAAGGATACTACAGTTGAAACTTAGGAAAAAAAAAAAATTAAGGCATCGAGCACAAAATGGTCATTTTTGTGAGTCCCCTGCAGGACTTTTGCTGCTTGCTGGCAGGCTCCTTGCACTCCATTAACACAGACTTAATTGAGCCCTGTTCCCCCCCCAGACCCCTCTGCTCCTGCCAGTCTGCGCTGAAGTTACAGTGAAACTTGTCTGAGTGAAAATCCTATTATGCAGGCACGGCAGCTCTCTGTGTGCATAGCTGCTCACAACACAATGCCTGGCTGTGGAAGCTTAACATTATCTCTTAAAAGTTAAGCCTTGCTTGTTTGTCATCTATGGCTGGAATAGTTACCAGAATGCAAAGAAAATGCTCTAAAGGGAGGCTTTTACATCAGTTGGTCTGTCTCCTGCTTCTCTGTGCTTGGGGGGTTAAGTCCATTGCCAGAGTTTTGTCTGTGCAATACAAACATGTTTCAGAGCACGTAAAATCCCACTAAACCCACTGAAGATGTCGGTCCGGTTCTGAATCTCACCACTGCCTACGTCCCGCAGCAACAAACCTGCAGACAAGCTTCCTGGTAAAACACCAGCTCCCTTCTAGGCTGCCACAGTGTGGAAAGCTGCTGCATCCTAGAAGCACAAAGAAAAAAGCCACTAAAGGTCATAGCCAGACTTGAGAAGAATTTGAGGATCTGGGCTTCACAGTCCATTAACGAGCTGGGAACTGAACAGATTAACCAGAGCTGAAGAAAGTGCAGCTGGAGCCCATCTCCAGAGAGAAAGGAGTAGCATTAACTGGCTGCAGTATTGTTTGCCATAAAGCATACCATGCCATTAGATATTATGTTTATTACAGTGTTCTTACACATCTGCCACTTTTAGCAGGCCCTAAAGTTGTCCTCATTACAGGCTTCCAGCTGACTCTCTATCCCCTGTGAAAAAAGTATTAAAATAATTCAGTTTAACAAACTCCCTGCGTAAGACAGGTTTTGGCATACCCAGGATTTCTGCACCACAGCGGGTATAGAAATGATTCTGGTAGGAGGGGATGTGCAGACTGCAGTCCCCAGCCCAGGGACCAGTGGATGTGGTTCTGCAAGACAGGCTGGGGAACAAAGCAGCTTCAGAAAACACACTTTCTGTAAGGCTAAAAAGTTAGGAGGGTTTTCTATGAGAGGCTTGTGCTTCAGGGTCACTGCATTCTCAATTCAGCAACAATAATTTATGGTAGCCTAAACTCTCAAAGTGACTTCATCCCCAGAAACGTCTCGCTGACTCTGCAAAAGAGAGCACAGGATCACCGAGCCCAGCACCGCACCAACACCGGGCTGTGACAGCAGCGCTGCGAGATGCTACTGATCCCTGAGACACCGAGCTCCTTATTGCGTTTCTGGTCAGTGGCTGGATTAGTAAGTATTCAAGTTTAAAACTTAAACAACACCACTTAAAAAAAACCACAGATGCTGCTACATTTAGTGCTGCTAGGCTGCGATGTCAATTGGATTTGAAAATTAATGATACTGGCAGCCGTGTGTGTGAGCATCTTATTCTCCGGTTCCTCAAGAAGTTGTTTAGAGCAATCTGACAAACCCAGTAATCCCAAATGACTAAACACTTTTTGATCCCTTCAAGTGACAGCTAAAAAGCAGCATCTAACACTTCGGGGCTTTACTTTGGCTACAGCTGCAAGAAAAACCATTCATAAGATTTGCAGCTATGAAGCAAAGAACCTTTTAAATGTTTCTTCTCACCAATTTTAATAACCAACATTTCAAGGAGAAAACCTACAGCTCTCCAGCAAGTGCTCAGGCAAAGGGCATGCCTGTTTTCTGTATTTGAAGAAAGGCACAGGACCCAGAAAAGCTCTGTCCTCTGCAAGACCAGACCTCTCCTGCCCCAAACACACACCACATCACCCAATTTTCCATCATCCAAACCAGGCACCTCTACCTGCAGCACCATCTGTGCAAACACAGCGATGAGCACTGATCTGGCGGGGACACAAAACAGTCCTTCATTCACAGTGTCAAATACAGATTTCAAACACCTCCCACGTATATATAGCAGCATTTCAGTATTGGCACTGGATGCATGACAAGAAGGGCACCATCTCCACATACATGTCACTGGGGTTCTTGATCTCCTGCTTTAAATGACTAAAAGTTCTCTATTACCGTGAACTATACCTTTTGGGTTTTTTTAAATTTTGAACCTGTCTCTTGTAGCAGTTAAGTAATAGATGCTGTTTTAAGCCACGCTTCCTAGATTAGACTGGGGTTTGGACAAAAGATTGCTGTCTCCTGAAACAGTGAAGCAAAGCTACATTTGGAAACATTATTAGACTATTTAGTTCTTTATTAGTAGAGCCATTGAGATTCATAGCCTACAGAAAAAGGTTGTTCAATCAACAAGGAGCAACTGAAGTGAAAAAGCATTAATGTTACCGTAGAGGCAATTATTGTAACATGATCACAATTCCTATGCATCTTTAATTTTTGCCAACACAACCAATTCTCTATTACATGGATCCCTGTTTCATTAAGATAATATGATTTGTAATAATAATGTGAGGTGGGTGAAACAGAATCCAGTCTCTTAACACCTGAGTATTACTTTCCCTCAGGGGGTATCAGTATACAAAATGGGGTTTCCAGCAAAGTGCTTGTAAACTCAGAAGCCCATGCACCTATTAAACACTTAGTAGGGCTCCAGCAGAAAGACAATACTGGAGACAAGAGTCTCAGGAGAGATAAAAATCTCATCCCCGCTCTCAGGAGCAGAATGCTGGGTTAGTTCCATTTAATGTCTTATCTACCTGGAAACCCAAACAGGCAAGAAAATGTCATCGCCCTCCAAAGAACAGAACAATGTCATCGCCCTCCAAAGGAGATGATCCCAGGCAGCTCCAGCCATGCAATCTTGGGCAGGTGACCAGTTTGTCAGGGGGAAACCAGTTCCCTGAGGCCAGTTGTCCTGCCTGTGCCTCTGGTCCAAGGGTGATGCTTTCCTTTCGCAGTCTTGAAACACAGACCCAAAGGGATGGGAGTGCCTTGATCTGAGAAACCGATCTGAACTACTTCTCAAAGTTTTTGTGCGTTTGTTTGCTTTTCTTTTGGGGGAAGGAGGAGGAAGAGGGGAGCCAGCACCAAAGACAAGAAGCTGTTCTAACTAGAAGATGAAAAAGAAAATGATAACAGAGATTTCTATTAACAGAATTGAACTCTACTGCACTGTAATCATTCCTTTACTGAAAGAACAGATCGTATCAAGGCATCGGTTATCTCCATTCATCTCCTAATGAAAGCTTATCTGAGGGCTATGGAAGAGCTGGTCACAGACCCTAGTCCTACCACAGCAGAGTTTTTGACAAACTTTAAAACCCGTGAGATAATAATCTCTAAGCACAATTTGCTCATTATGTTCAAGACTTCAGAGTGAACCTACCAGTTCTCTCACATCAGGGAAGCTGGAGGTTTGCTGACCCCCGTGTATGCCACCAGACCCCCATTGCAGCACCCCGCACCAAACACAGCCCTGTCCTATGGCTCTTCAGCTCTCTCTGACAGCCAGATTTTTGCCAAGTGCAAACACCAAACATGCTGCTGTTCTTGTACAAAACCACATGCTCCCCTTAGAACTGCTGCCAATGCCCTGGCACCTGCTTTGGCTCTGGAAGGAGACAGAGGGACATTGCTGTGCAACCCCCTGGCTGTGGAGGTATC
This sequence comes from Patagioenas fasciata, assembly GCF_037038585.1. Classification (NCBI taxonomy): domain Eukaryota; kingdom Metazoa; phylum Chordata; class Aves; order Columbiformes; family Columbidae; genus Patagioenas; species Patagioenas fasciata. The sequence goes on from NC_092530.1 coordinate 21,118,200, forward strand.
GGGTCATCCATGCCCGCTGCCAGAGGTACCACACAACAAAGCAAAACAAAAGAGAAGCGCACACAGAGCTCAGCCCTCCCCTGGGAAACCCACCGTGGATGTTCTGTAAAAAATCCCAGCTCTGTTCACAACCCAGGGACCCAGGCGAGGGCAGCTCCGCAAACCTCCCCAGTCACACTGGCTGGAAGACAACAGCTTGGATTTATGAAAAATGGAAGCTGTGACATTTGGCTTTTTGCTGAAACAGATGTTTTTAGCTAACAGGCATTTTTCTGTCCAGCTCTCAAATTGATTTTTTTTTTCCTGGATCCTTTACACAGCGCCAATGTTGCTGTGTTATACACTGAAAATATTTACAAAGGCATCAAATTAACTCCGGGTAGGACTTTGGCAAGCAGGGAATGGAGGCCAAAGGAAAGCAATTCTCTATGGGGAGAAGAAGAGACTCTCCTTCCACTGCAATCAAAGAAACAGGAACTGCATAACCAGCCCTGAAGTTGGATAAGATGAATGGCAACTACAGCAAGGACTGTAAAAACACCAATAAAAAGTTGCCATAAGGGAAATACTCAGCTCAACACCTCTCCAAGCAAGGTAAGCATAATAAACTCATTCCTATCATGGACAGTTTGTTTTTTCAGGTGCAAACTAAATAAAAAAACCAGAGAGAGATGCAGAAGCAGCAGCACCCAAATTAAATTTCTTCTGCTATGTAAATAATCTTGCTTGTTGATGGAATTAGTTGGATGATGTAGTTCAACATAATCTGACCTTAAACAATGAAATTAACTGCCAAAAGCCAGTGCTGCCCCTTCCCTGGGGGCTGCAGCAGTTTCTGTGCAAACCCCTTTCCCAGACAAACAATTCCTATGCTTGTCTTGGCATCTGTCAGGGACCACATTTTATTGTACTTTGCACCAATGCAAAGAGGTTCTAAATATTCTGGAATTAAAAATGATCACAAAACACGAAAGTGCTTGTAAGGCATTTCCACATACTCCTCTCCTCCGGCAAGTGAGCAGCTGATTTACAAGCCAGCTGTCAATACAGAACAATTGCTTATCTCATTTTACAGGAAAGCAAAAAAGCACTTAAAAAAAAAAAAGACTTGCAGTGCAGAATACTATGCAAAAATGGTTTTTTCAGTGTAGCAATCAGGAGTGTGTGTTCACCACTGACCTGTCAAGACACATATTCAGCTTTCAGGTCAGCTCCCAAGAGCAAACACCCAAATACCACCCCAAAGTTTCCACCACTGCAAAGCAGCAGGAACCAGCACGTCCCCATAGCTGACAACCAGCCCTTCCACGCGCGTGTGCAACCGTGGGCTCGTGCCAACACAAAGCGGGATCCCACGGGCTCCGTGCACCCTCAATGGCAAAGGAAAGATAATCCTTGCAGTTATGTTCATCTAGGCCAGCACAGAGTTACAGCTCTCAAAGGAAGAGGCCGGCTTCAAAGTGTGAAATGTTAATGCCTGTGGAAGGTGGATGGCAAATGTTTTGCTCTACTTGAATGTAACCCTTACTAAAACAGAAAGGGAACATCAAAAAGCATCACACACCCAGGGACACACCTGCAGCTTTCCTGAAAGAAGGAACCAAAAATGAAAGCAGAAGAAAGCTTCCTTACAGCTACCAATTATATCTGCCCAAGACTGCTTATGACGCAACAGCAGATGGTATTTCTCTTTCCTTAAAGAACATATCCATGTTTTAGGGAACTGTATGCAAAAATACTGTATCAAGAAGGGCAAATCTAGCCTTGTGAGAGACAGGAAACAGCCTTTCAAATCAGCATTTTCAAGTTTGAGTAACAAGGAAAAAAGAAAACCTGCATAAGGAAACCTCAAAACTTTTTCCTTACTCTTCACTACACCATGTTATTCACCACTCGTCCCAGTGACCTGTAACACAACCACCTCAGTGCAAATCTGGGTGGTGTCCCAGGGCAGCCAGAAATATACACAAGATGTCCTGATGCTGTGAAACACCAGCAGCAGTGGATGGATGACTGATGCCTACCCCACCACTCTGGAAAACAAGCAGCTCCCCATTACCTACAGCTCATTCTTCTACTGTGTCCACTGGAGATAACTGCACAGGATCTTCACATCCAGCCCAAGGGGACACACCAGACCAACCCTGGTCTCGTCCCTGACTGACGGCCAGCCCCACAGCTCCTCTCGCCTGGTGCTGAGGCTCCCAGCAGCCCATTTTGGAGCCCCCAGTCCCAACTGCAGCTCTTCGTACTTTCTTTCCGAACTGCTGCAGGGTAGAGGTTTTTGGCAAGTCCCCAACTCACCCCATGCCTCCACCACCTGCACTTCTGCCCCCAAAAGTAATGCGGTTGGCCATGTGCCGCTCCGGACTGAAACCCTCTAAAAGAGTTTCAGACCAGCCCTTGTGCAGCTGGATGCTCTCTGTTACTGGGCTTCACGAGGCAGCTGGAAAATCCACAATTTTCATGTCTTTGCCCAGCCCCTTTCCATTACACATAACCAGTTGCGCAGCTGCATGTAAAAGCAACACTGGGCACTTTAGGAGCACTCACCTCCCCGGGTTTCCAGCCCCCCACCAGTGATAACCAGCTCCTGTTTACTGAGCTGGTCTCTTAATCCGATTCAATTCTCCATCCACACTGCACTTCCTAACACCCCTCAATCTGCTACACCACCTTGCTTGTTAAATTGCTATTAAGTGATTAAAACAATATCCTTGTCTACTCCCCAGGCACCACAAAGATGTGTTAAACCGCTTTTTAAAATTTTAATTATTTAGCTATTGCAACCATATTACACAACCCTTATTGTAATCATTCGTTAAGCTTTGGTTTTAAATATTTAGCAGGCCTCTGCAACAGCAATAATGTTATATTCAAGTCTGTGAAGTTCATTAAACAGCACGAAGGAGGACATACAATTACACAGGGACAGGTCGGTACAAGATGCCTTGCTGCTGAAGTTGTGCAGAAGGACAATGTAGATGGTAGAAAAGCAGTCAATGCGACCACAGAAAGACACTTGCAGCCCATTGCCAAGGGGCAGCCGGTGCCTCCAGCAGAGGTTGGAGGCCAGGACGTGTCCCTCGCTGCTGGCAGGGCTGCATAAGCTGCAGACCGCCTCCTCAGATGGAGAAATCAGGACACATCCTGCAAAACCAGTGACCCAACAGCACTGTACACCTACATCTGCCAGACAGCAAATATTTCAGTTCTGTGACTAAAGGAACAGACCTTCTGCTATGAAAACACTCCGGTAGGAACAAGGCATATTCCCTCTAATGGAGTAAAAGCTGCCTGCAAAAGCAGCCTGGTTAGGAGCAAGGCCAGTGGTGCACAAATAAAACTACACTTCCATTTTTCACAGCTGTAGTGACTACATCTCAGTCAAGCTAGCCCAAACCGCCTCCATGCAGAGGACCTTTCAGCAGAACTGTTGTCACCGGCAAAGCTGCCAGAAGCGTTCAGTTGCACCTATACATGCCATTAATACACACAGTGTTGGTCAGCAACTACTACAGTCCCTATTACTCTACCCTGCTGTAGTCAATGAACAGCTACCATCTCCTCTGAGCAAGACCGACCCTGATAACATTACAGGAGGCAGAGGAAGCAAAACCTCCAGATGGACTCGTGCAGCAGCAAGTACTGAAAAAAGAAGTCAGATGGCTGAAAGCAGATGTAGCGCCCAACTGTTCCTCTTTACCTCTTACAGCCGGGCAACGGGGATCTGACAAGCGCACATGCTGTAAGGTCCTGGGCAGGAAACCATTCCTGCACGGCATCCTCTGCATGCTTTTAAACTTCAGAGCAATACACACCATGAAAGAGAGATGGACACTTCCATGCAGTGCTACATTACAGTAAGGGAGGATTCAGCCAAATAAAACAGCCACCCCTATGCTACAGGGCTTTAAAAGCTTATTAAAAACCTGACATAATATTCTGCAAGACAGTAGCATAATGCATAAAAAAATAGGATTATGTTGCAACTGCATTTTGAAAGAGCAACCATAACTTAGCCTAAAATGTCATTACTAGTAGCAAAATAGACCAAGGACACTTCATTTTATGCCATCAAGCATTTCAAAGTATCTGGGTGACACCACTGTACTAAATAACAGACTACTCACTTTCCCATATAATTTTTTTAATAGGCAGATGAAAACGTTAGAAAGACAAAAGGGAGATTTTATATTCTTATCATTTACATTTTATCTATATTAACAATCAGAAGCATCATAAGCAGTGAAAGAACTGTTGTCAAATATCATTTTAATGACATGCATCCTTTTAAGTGTATCCAGTGTTCCTCATATCATTAGAAGCAGGGGAAAATTTAATAGAATACTAATGGCCAAGCAAACTCCGATTAGAATAATTATTCCTTTTTTCTGTTCATGTTATCAGCCCATGTTCTAGCTCCATTTCTTTTTGAAGACCGTTTGAAGAAATAAAACAGAAATTTGAATAAGCTGGCTGACTACTTGATTTTCTTCCATGCCCCACTGCAGCTGAAGGGCTATCAGAGATAGGGACAAAGCTACTTATTTCTAGGTCTTCAGGTTCTTCCTTCCCACCTTTTTTTGCTGTGATGCTGAGACCACAGCTCCTCACACACTCATCATTACACCTGTTTCTTTGCACCCCTTTTTTGTTCCCTACTCAACTGCTGTCACTTGTTTTACACTTAGACTGCAAACCCCTAAGAGAAACGATCAGACACAACAGCACCATTTAGCTAGGGCTGGGTACAAACAGCTGTATATTTATAACCCAATATACATCACTGCCATGCAGGTGGACATGTAGCCCCTAATTCTAGATATTAGCAAGAACCTACATTATCATCTCCCTATTCCAAAATGGAGGTTCCCTGGTGAGTCCTTCCTTTTGAAGGACAAAAGGAAAATCAACACTCAAAAGGACTGAAAGGATCAAGAGGACAGCCCCTCAGTGTTCTGCCTCCCCTTGTACTTTTTACTAAACTAGTTCTTCAAAAGCTTTTAAGAAGCACACACACATAAGCACAAACCCCAGCTATTTTTCCCCACCTGTACCTTCACACGCTCCCCAGAGCAGGACACAAGGATCACAATGTGTTCTGCTGTACCCGCTGTATCTGTGCATCATCAGGAAACAGAAAATGCCACCGAAGAGCAGAGAAAGTCATAGTCCGTTAACTGTAATTAGAGGAATGACTGATTTATGAAGCAGATAAACTTGGGTGTATAAATTAGCTCTATACTGTAAGTGCACAGAAGGTAATGCCTTCTGAAGAGTTTACATCGCTCCCTGATAATCAACGTTTAATTAGAGAATCTGCACTAAGGTAAAAAGATCTATCTAATGCTACTGCTGTCCTTCCGCCATCTCAACCAGGCCCCCTGCATTAGTGGCTTTGTCCTCTGACAAAAGCCCACTGCAAAGGTGGAAGTGCCAACATAATTAATTTTTCAGCAAAAGCCAAGTTGTTGTTTTCTGTGAAACATTTTACACTTCAGAAAACGTCATAAATGTCAGAGTACATAAGCAGAAACAAAATCAGAGGTCTGCTTCTCTATTAATACTGCATGACCTCCTCAACCATCTCACTCTGGGAGAGGGAGACAGGGCACGCCACGGAGAGCGGAGGGGAGGGGGCCAGGGAGCTAAAAGTAGTATTAGCCACCGGCAGGTTAGAACAGCAAACTAGTTTCAAATTATAGGGAGCACAGAACCAAGTGCCTCTGCCTTAGGAGTGGGCTGAAAAGTTGGATGATCTTCTGGAGAAGGGGCACTCAAGGCCTGGAGGAGAGCAGGGAGGCAACACTTGATCCTCAGTTCCCAGTCAGTCTTAAATTCTTCCTCCAACTCCTCTGCATGAAGAGGTGGCAACACAAAATTATAATTGTCTATAGAGGGGATGGGAGAAAAGCACCATGTTGACCTCACCTGTCTCTTAGAGGGATCCCTTAAGCCTTCCTAAAGTGCATCAGCCAAGACAAGGCAGGAGGTCTTCAGAAATAACACAGAGGAGTCCATTTGCTGTCCTCTTTTACCCTTGAGCTTAGCTGCCACTGTTTTACTGTGACCCCAGCTCTCCAATATATGCACAAACGCTCTTCCTGGAGCCCTCAAATATATCACAGTGAGTTACTTTAAGACTCCTATGAAAACACAACAAGAGATACATGTTTCCACAGAACAGCCTTGGCAAAAGGATCAGACACAATGGGCATTGGCCATGGAAGACACCAACCCCACTTCCACGGGAGTTTACAGCCCTAAAGATCTAAGCGCTCAGGTCACCACCCAACTTCATCATTTTGTTGAGTTAACAGCTGATTTTAGTACCAAAACCTGGTATTAAAGGGGCAGAGGAGCTCCAACCGAGAATAACTCAAAAGCAGAGTTTGGTACAACTTAAAAAGGAAGCTTTGCTCCAGCCTGCTGGTGTTCTTCCCACTTTTTATTGCCTGTGAACCATGATCAGCAACGTTACTCTCAGAATTTAGCAGTGCTTTGCCCACAAAAAGGTGACATCAGGCTCAACTTGGGCTACTGCACCATCTTCTCCACAGCCCACCACCTAAAACAGGCTCAACTCTTGCTACAGATAAAATTGCATCTTTTTCTTCTTTTGTTCCGTTTCTCCTCCTCTGAGCACATTAAGGAACTCTGAACATTTTTCTGGCACATTTGTAGCGTTTACAGTCAAGTCTTTGTACAGGTGATCATTTCTCAGCCCATAAACTAAGTTCTCTTGCTGGATTAGTCTCCAGAGAGTTTAAAAACTGATATCAAAATGCTTTCCATGCAAGAACATCCACATATGCTTTAACTTGCTCACACCAACTCCTGCAGCACTGCAAACGTGAATAAAAAAAGGCATAGCTGTTTACAGGATCAGAGCGAAAACTTCTCATTATGAATGCATCAGTGAAACAGTAACAAACTCAAATTTATGAAAGATTTGTTTATTAACAAAAATTTGTTATGCTCATCTGTTACAAAGATGGGTTACAGAAGGAGTAAAACAGAGACGTGGACACCTGAGCAGGTTTGCATGGCCCCAACAGGTCCTGCTCCTGCAGATCTGGCTGCAAGGTGACACGTTCCTAACATCATAGATATAGATGATAAAAAGCGCTCTCAATATTCTGCGAGTAAATTCACTTTAGCTACAGCTTTTGAGTCCCATCCAAGCCTCTGAATGACTGATCACGCTTCAGAACAGCACAATATCTTTCTGTCACGGACATACAGATTAAATATTATAACTGATGATAGGCAGAGCTGGTAGCCCTGCATATTACAGTTGCCTAATGAGTCTCATCTTTAGACCCTATTCCTACTTACCTATAACTTTGCCAAGCTCTAACCATCTGGACTGCAACTTCACATGCCTTTTGTCTGCCTCAGGCAAATTTTTATTTCAGCAAACATGGTTTGACTGCTTCTAAGAACAAGAACAAGGCAAAGGAGAAAGATTTTTTTATGTCTACAGTAAAAAAATGCTGCTGACCTTTTCTTTAATTAGCTAAAGCATTTCCCAGACTTTGAAACAGAACTCAGCTTTTTACAGGCTTCCATGAAAGTCTGTATAAACATAAACTTCTGTCACAGTTTTTGGGTGTGGTGGAGCTCAGGGTTTTTTGCTGTGTCTGCAAGAACGGACCCAGATCCAACTCACTTGTGCACTGAGGGGAGGAGGTAAAAACAAGAGTTGAATTTTTGTTTGTTTTCAACCTTGAAACCACCTGCGTTTTGAAAGATAGCCCAAGTTTTGGTGCATTATTACTCCTTTTTATTAACTTAAAGGCAAAGTTGAAGTACTTGGAAGCTGGACACTGCTCCTCCAGCTCCTTAAGTCAAAAGGTGTGGGGTATACAAAGCCAGCATTAACCAAAGAGGTTGTATCCAAACCGAAGACCACCTTCTTGAATATATATTGCTACACTGCAGCAAACACAATCAAAAAAGGTCTTAATTCAGCTTCTTCTGAATTTCATTTGTTCTGTCTGTGGAAGCAATGTGCTACTACTCAGCCTAGGACATCATGAAACAGCATGAAAATGAAGTATTCACACGCAATTGAAAATTTTGAAGAATTCTGTCCATAAGTGTAATTTGGAAGTATTAAGAACCAGGCATCAAACAGCAAGGAGAAAGAAAATGGCTCACTAAGGGATATTGAGTCAGTGCCCTTACACAACAGAATAAGGTTGTGGAAAAACACACATGATGCTATGACTTAAAGCTGTATTCTAATGCACTGGACACAATAAACCAAGTTGAGGTTGCAGGGATTGCTTGGCTTGTTCATAACTTTCATAAACTTTTCACCCTCGATAATGTTCTTCTGATGTAGTTTTCTGAAAGAAAAAGAAATGGCAATATAGCTGTTGATGTGAGACAAATCCAGGAGAATCAATGTGCATCTGAAGAGGTTACTTTCTCTCAGCTCTGTATCTTGAAGACGCATTTCAGGATCAAATATTTACTTGCTAGCGAGCCTAATTATTTTTCATACCTATGTCACGGTGAAGCATCACAAGCTAAAGAAATAAATGGTTTTCAACCTCTTGCCAGTTCAAAGACTGCCTTCTCATTTGATGTGAAGCATTTGCTTTTATTTAATACTAATAATGCAGTGCACTTTACAGAGCATCTTCAAGGCAAAAATCTATGCAATCTAGTAAAAAAAAAATATTATACTGTCCATTAGTTCAAGAAGTAGATTATGAACCACATCCCTTAGAAAATGAACCATTTCCTCAAATGTCAAATGCCCTGCTTATTCTTCACTGGTAGCAAAACATGATGCACAGGGTTACTAATATAATTTCCAGGCTGTTATCTAAACAAACAGTCTATGAACAAAGCAAGAGAGGGGGAAGACACAGCTTATCACCTCCGGCTTTAAAGCTGCTGCAAATTCCAACACGCAAGTGTCATCTCTCAGCAAACACAGATGAGAAGAGCTACTCTGTATGGAAACACACCTTTAATCTTTCTTCAGAAATCACAAAGTTCATTCCCAAGGACAACGAAGACTACATCAGCACAAGTGCTCTTCAAGGCAGACTTTCCTCCCCCGTTTCAAGACTACCCATTTAAACAGCAGGCACTTTCTTCATTTATTACAACACTGATCACACAACTTGCAGTAAGCGCGTGACCTCCTGGTCACTGCAATCCGTGCTTTCCCCCTCATGCCAGGAGATGGAAAATGCATGTATCTCAGCCTCATCTCAGGTCCCAGCCCCAGGGAGAGCTGCCGTAGGAACCCAGCACAGCTGGGCAGATGTGAACCTGTATGTGTTTTAGCCCCGGACAGCAACTAGGACCACATGGCCACTCACTCACATCCTCAGAGGGCTGAGGAGAAATGGGAAAACAAAAGGTAAAACTTAAGTTTTAGGATAAAAACAGTTTAATAGAACTGCAAAAGGGAAAAGATAAATAATAAAACACAGTGAAGGAATATGCAAGGTGAGGCATACACAACGCAATCACTCATTGACCCGAAAAAAAAAAACCAATGCCCAGCCTGCTCTCCAGCAGTGACTGCAAGCACCGGTCCCATACAGCCGATCCTGGGACAGCAGAGACCCCAGACCACAATTTGTGCTCTAACACCATTGTGCCAAATGTTCCAAGACCAAAACAACAGACAGCAGTGATCCCTCCCCTGGCCAGTTACCCCAGTTTTATACTGAGCATGAGGCCATATGGTATCCAACACCCCTTTGTCCAGTTTGGGCCAGCTGTCCTGGCTGTATCCCCTCCCAGGTTCCTGCAACAATTAACTCTATCCCAGCCAAACCCAGGATATTCTCAGCCTTCTGTGAAAATTTACTCCATCCCAGCTGAACCAACACACTACAGCAAACCAGGAGCAGTGGGCAGTTCGTATACACACCAAACACCTGCAGCGCTTCCAGGCATTCAGTCTCCAGCACAACTCACAGTATCACCCCACCATCCTCTTCCTCTTGTCCCCCCGGTTTCTACAGAAGGTAAAGCTCCACACACAGCTCACCAAGCAGCCACACCACCCTCCTGCAGGGCCACAGGCAAGAGTCACCATCCCTTCCCCTAATCTCACCTAAAACTAGCTCGCTGCCTAATCCTGGGACAGCCTCGGGTCAGTCTCAGTGTATCGCGGGTGCGTTTTTGCAGAGCTGACTGTGGTGCCCCACACACAAGAACCACACTGCACACAGCCCGAGGGTCAAACATTAACCTCTCCAACCAGCACGCACAGCTCTTCTGCAAAGACAGGGAGGACCATCATTTATCACCGTGTCCTCCACAAGAGGCCGAGCAGAAGACTGCTGCCCAGCACTGGGATTTTGCTGTTCTGTCAGCTAAAAAAAAAAAGAAATAGTGTGTCTTCTCAACATTTCTTACTGAGGCACTGACAGCAGGAGCCAGCTCCTTGTAGTAAACATTTCAGTTCTAAGAAGTGCTGTGCAAGAGATTCAGCATTCTCCTGGTCATTTTTCTCTTTAGACAGGACTGTATATTTAATTTTTTTTTAATGTGTTTTCTACACAAGAGGAGGCTCCGCTGCAGAACCATTCACCAGCTGTGCATCCCAGCCCTGCTTCCACCCAGCCAAGGGGGACAATGCATTACACCACGCACGAAAATCCTTCTCAGGCCATCTCAAAGACCTCCATCCAGCTCTCACTAAGTACACAGCCATTCCCAAAGGTTTCATCAGAAGGCTCATCACGGCTGTGCAGCCAGACATCAGAGACCGAGCACTCCCCTGACAAAATGACAGCATGAATAACAATTTTAAAAGCCTCGTCCAGAGGGAAATTGTGCACCTAAATGAGCCAGTGAAGATTTCTCTTGTACAAACCATAGTTCTCACCCTGCCGTGATCTGGGCTGGCATTCTCAGCTGAAGGACCAGGGATACTATTTTCTTCCATTTAAAGAACTTTCTGGATTTATGAGCCAATATTTAAGAACAGTTGATACAGCCCACTTAGATGGGAGACTCATGCCGATTGAAATCATTTTGTAATTAAAAAACAGTAAAAGCATGTGTGTCATTTCAATATAATTCCTCAGAAATTCAGTAGCAATTTGATTTTTTTTAATGAGACAGATTCAAGGAAATGCATTGATCTGATTAGCCCTCACATTCTTTCCTCCCCTTTTAGTGTAAGCCAATCTCCTCACATGGATTACTAGGCCTATTTAATTTCCTTTCCCTAAAAAAAAGAACATCATTTTTCTCTGCAATCATAATAGGAACTTGACTAATACAAATAAGCTGCACTACTGCAATCTGTTACCCACCAATTTCCTTCAAAAAGAATGAATTCCAAAGCTGTGAGCTGTAATCCTAGAGGCAGCCTTGCTGTTCTCTACTGCTTTTAAAATTGCTTCTTTATGACATTCAATCATAGATTTTCTGACTTTAAGATGACAAATTTGGGAAGAAGTAATCAGCAACAGAATTCATTTACAATTGATCTACACTGCTGTTTGTTTTGCCTTGTCTCAGAGGGTTGGTTTTTTAATTGTCACTTTCTAACCAACAGGTTTGTGAGGTTTCTCTCCAAGTACACTTTCAGATTATTTTTTTCCCAATTAAGATTTAAAAAAAAAATATTAGCAGATTAAATATGCAGTGCTTCCTACATTTCATTTGTTATAGGAGGTGCATTGATTCCTACATATATTACTTCATGGAAATGTATTTACTTTCACACGTGAGAGTTTTCACCCATCCCCTGTGCAGCCCCAGCTGCCACACGCAAACCCAGCTGTCCGACTCTGACCCACCAGTGTCACACAGGACAAATGGGCCTGATCCAGCATCACATCAAAGCCACACCAAGAAAGCCAGCTGGTGGGCACACTGCAACAATTAGGTTCAGTCTAACTACTGCTAAATCCAGCATCAAAAGTTAATTAGCTCATCGCATAAATACACTCTGAAGTATTTTCCCCGTGCCTTTTCAGCATAAGGTCTGAGCATGCCAAGGTATCGCCATCCCGCCAATGCCACTTCCAGGCACTACGGCAGAGGGAAGGGAGGGAAAAAAGTTACCACATTGGTCACCAGCTTCTGTTTTGTAGCAGTTTTGAACTGATCTACAATGCAAAGCAGAGCTGAAAACACTGTCAGGCGTGCTGCAACCAACTCCTGCATTCACCGTGTGGCGACAGGAATTGATCTTGAGTCCAGCCCTCCACCCACGCACCGCCAGCACACAGGTTGCACCAGAGCAGTGATCAGCTACGGTGTCATTGAGACTTCTGGATCAAGATTAAGAGCAAAAATATCTTCCCTTTGTGAGAAGAAAAACCTGTTAGGCCAATGTTTATCAGAAAGCCAGAAGCGTTTAATCTTCTTATTGGCTTAAAAAAAAGAAAAAAAACACCACCACAATGAGTGCAACTGAGCCAGACAGTAACTATTACATTGCTATTTTCAGCTGAGGAGAGGATTTGCAACCCTGGGCACCAGTGAGACAAATGCCATCCCTTCCCCAGGCAGAAAAGCAGACCTCTTGGCACACTCTGCTTGGTAGAGCAGAGAAAGGACCACCACAGGGACATCACCTCTCCAGGTCCACCGAGTACCCACCAATAACCCGTAAAGCAAGAGATGATCCAAGAAGCTCCCAAAACAAAACCTACCTCAGAGAAACAGTGTCCATGCAGCAAGCAATGGGGTCACCCTGAAGCAATGTCCAACACAGCAGCAACGAGGTCACCCCAGCGCAATGGTGCCGCATCTCACAGTACGGACACCTCCACTCTGAGGGCTGCAAGTGGACACAGCACCAGGTACAGCATCCCAGTGTGACTGCATGGAAGGGTTTTCCAGGTAGCACCTCCCCAGGCACATCGGTCTGAACGGGAAGTAGTCCAGCCTGCAACCCCTTCACAGCAGCAGGAGGAAAACCTAAACCCAAACACTTAGATACTGTTGCCACAGAAACAAAACAACAGGGAAGATCCCACATCCCTCAGCATCACTCCCCCACCCATGCTAGATGCGTTTATTTTCTAACAAGCAGTCTGTTTTATGAATTTGCCATGCTCACTTCTTTGCTGCTCTTGATACTGCAAAGAATGCAGAAAGGCCTGACTCTTCTGGGCTGGAGGAATAAAGCTAATTTCAACCTACTGCAGTTGAGTAGTGAAAAACTAGACCAAGGCACTCCTTTAGATTTTAGAAAGTTTTAAGGATAAAGCCCAAAGCTTGAAAACTGGATTGTCGGTGCATCCAGTGTGTGCAAAAGCCATGGGCTTCTACATACCAGGCAATCCAAGAGGCACTGCCAGCTGTACACGTTCATGTAGAAAGTTCTCATCTGCCCTCACTATTTGAGTGGTGTTTTTCACAGATTAATATACTTTCACAGTAAAATGAAAGATTATAAATTGCTAAAATTGATTTTGCATCAGTGGTGAAGTAACAAAGAGTGAGTAACACACCTGAGGTGACCCAGTCTGCTCGAGAGAACGTGAAACCACAGCGTATGGACAGTTTAATTGGCTCAGCAAGAGTTCATTCCCCTCAGATGAAATGCACCATTGGCCATTTTATCGCTATGTCTTATTGCTGCTTTAAAAGTCAAGCAGATGACAATCTAGCAAAAAGTCTTCTTTACAGAGACAGTCCCTGTCCTTATTGATACGTGCTGGCTTCTTCCCTCCTTTCCTCCCCAGCAAATTCAAACCAGCTTGTTTGCATTTTAAACACTTCGCACAATGGGAACACCTCTATTTATCCTTTTAGGCCAAGAGATGGAAAATGCTGCCATGCCCATTTCTGTACTGGAATTACAAAGCAGAAAAACATTTTTCAATGGCATCAAGCAGTTCTATAAATACCACATTCAAGGGTAACATGCCATTTATATCATCCTGCTACAAGCTAGGAAGATGTAATTTGACTGCTTTATAGCATTAGGAGGCATTTTAAGAATGTTAGTACTTGAACTATCAAAAGATGACAACTTGCAGCTCAAAAGGTAATTACAAAAAAACAGCTCACCTGTAGAAGCAGAAGACTTGGAGGGAGACAGGAGCCCTGGCTCCCTGGTTATCTCACAGTTCACATTCTGATGGGGCACACAGGCAGAAGATCATGTTTTGCTAGCACGGATTTAGAGCAGAAGGGACAGAGGGAGCAGCACCCATAGCCAATGCCTCCCTACAGCCCTTGGAAGCAGGGAAGCACCACCCTGGTTTCATCTGGGATAGAGTTAATTTTCTTCATAGTAGCTGGCATAGTGCTGTGTTTTAGATTCAGAATGCGAATAATGTTGATGATAGTACACTGATGGTTTAGTGGTTGCTAAGTAGTCAAGGACTTTCCAGTTTCTCACGCTGTGCCAGCTGCACAAGAAGCTGGGAGGGGGCACAGCTGGGACAGTTGACCAAAACCGGCCGAAGTGATATTCCATACCATACAATATCATGCTCAGTATATAATTTGGGGGAAGTTGCTCAGGAATGGGTTGAGCCTCAACCCCTGGGTGGTGAGTAGTTGCGTTCTGCATCACTCATTTTATATATTCTTTTATCATTGTTATTATAATTTCTCATTCTGCCCTATTAAACTGTCTTAACCCACAAGGTTTACCTTTTTTCCCCCAATTCTCTCCCCCTCCTGCCGGGAGGTCAAGGGGGTGAATGAATGGCTGTTAAACCAAAACACCCTTTCACAGCAGAAAAGCAGTAGCAGATCTGGCAGGGGACAGTATCCCGGTAGCCAAAGGAAGGCTCACGGGTACCCAGGAATTCTTCCACACATTCTGAATTGGGGACCATTAAGCCCGGACGCTAAGTGCAATGTTTAAAACCTGCTGAAGCAGCATGTAGGAAGTTACAAAAAGCCCCCCTTTAACCTCCAAGCCTCATTTCACTGATGAGGGGAAGGGCATCAGCATTATTTAATTGCAAGGGAAAGAATAAAAGAGGCAGGACACAGGGAAGGGATCTCAACTGCGCACAATTCCCTACAGATGCACCCTTCAAGCCATGAATACCCCAAAAGCAGGGACCACAGGCTGGGAACATCCTCCACACACACTTCACTCCTCCACAGGTGTGCTGGAGGGTCACCGCTGGCTGCCAGACCCCTGCAAAGGGCACAATGCAGCCTCATCCTGCAGCGCTCAGCTTACGGACACCCAGCATGGGGACCCAGAGAGGCCCTGTCCACATGGAAACACAGATGGGAGCGTAAGAGGCCACTGATGTGCGTGCTGAGCCATCCTTCAGCTGCAAGGGCTGGGCAGAGCTGTCCGAGATGTGCCTGGAGTTCTGGAAGATGACGGGAAATGCAAGCACTCTGGTATAGGCTGAAGCAGAGGAGGGAGAATCGTTCCCAGACAAGAGGAGAGCCCCACATCCCGGGCTCAGCACCACGAGGAGCACCAAAAGGTTCCTCCTGGGAGCAGCCCCATCCAGCACAGCCAGAGCCTGGGGAGCTGCGTGCCAGCACCATCCTGGCACTGATACGTCAGGCAGCGAGAGGAAGAAAGAAAAGCAAAACCAAACAGCTTTCAAAATCTCCCTTCCTGGCAGCGTGCACTGTCATGCAATACTTCCAAACCCATGGTTTATGCGGCTCAGGAGGGCAGTTTCATGGCCTAACTCCTGCCTGATGGATTTTACAATTTGTTAAAGAAACTCATCAATCCTCAGCAGTCATTTTTAATGCCCAGAGCCTCCACAAACTCCTGCATTTTGCTGATCCCCCAATTCCAAATCATTTGAAACTGCTGCTACTATTACAGCTCTGCTCCTAAAGCTAAGCATTATGGCACACACCAGACTTCCAGCTTCGTATGCTAGTGTAATAAACAGATTAACTGTGATTTATGAACAATAAGTTCTGGTTATTTGAAAGGAAACATTACCTCCCTAGACCAATTCTGACAACCAGAGATCTCTCATCACGCAGACAGCTCTTTCCACCTACCTGTAATCATCGGTTTAGAACATCATTATCAACCTGGGAAACACATCGCCACAGTTTTCCAGTACAAACTTTGTGTATCCAAAGCACCTGCAGGAACCACTGCCAAAGGCAGAATATAGGCCTGAATTGACCCAGTGAAACAATTCCTATTTTAAATACACATTAATTAAAAAAAAAAAAATACAACAACAACAAAACAAGAAGCTTTCAGAGAGAACTGCTGCTCTGGAGCTAGGTGGATCAGAGAAGGATACAGAGAGACTTGGGTTAGCAGAGCACTAATTAGGCATAGGAATTACAAGATGATACAGAGATTTATTTGTGGTGCTTATTTACTCTAATTAGAATTCTGATATTCTGTTCCAAAAACGAATTCATTCTTTGAGTCCACTCTGAAATGACAGCTTAATATTTTACGGGCCCACAAGCAAGAGTTCACATTTTCACATGCACTTTTCACAACACACCTGCAGGTGTTAAACTGACCACTCCACTTATATCACATTTGACTACTGCTAAGTTGTTGGGCTTTTTTTTGCGTTTTTTTTTTGTTTGTTTTTTACATTTATTTGGTTAACCATAATCACTTTTCTCCTGCATAGAAAAGCTGTGCAAGAAGCTAACGCCAAAGTCCCCAGAAGCACAGTGCTAAAGCCTGTCCACCAAGGCTCTTCCTACTGCTGATACCTGAAAGACTCTTCTGCATTGTCAGACTTAATTGGCTTAACAACACTGGAGTATTAAGCTATTCCAAACAATAAGACACAAGCTCTGCTGGGCAGCGCTGGTATCAGTGGACTCTTCTCAGTGATTAACGTGCAATAGCTCCCACCACGCAGCCCATCTCATCTAATTGATGCTGCGTGCATCTCGGATTTACTCATGCAAGGCATAATTAGTAAAGATAGAACTTTTTCTACACTTAAACCTCTTTAATAGAATAAAAGAAATTTCAGCTCCCTCACCTTGACTCTAAAGTAGTAACAGCAGCTTGTGAAAAATGAAAAGCCTTGAAGGATTCAGAGTAAGAAACTTGGAGAGACAATCACTGATCTTTTATCTTCTAGACTTCAAGCAGAATCAAGTTCTTCAAAGAAAACCCAATAAAGCCCAGACATTTTCATCATAACAAAATAAATAATTCAGTCATACTTTAGAGGACTCCGACATTAGGATTGGCTATTTGATATATTTGTGGCTTAGGTGCCTCTAAACTGATTAAAGATAACCTGATAGAAGCTTGCAATGTCAAAACTGCCTTCGTTCCTGACAGATATGAATGGATAGTGTAAATAACTATAAATAACAAAAATGGCTTCATTTATGCCTAATGGGGGATTTACAGCCTTCAGAGCCGCCCAGTAGGACTAAGAGTTACAGCTCTGCCTTCATCCTACCGCAGCACACAAGAGGAGATGAACCAACATCCTCCACACACCGCCTGCTCTGCCAGAACCACCGCGGGCTCAGCTCCAGAGGGAATAAAAAACATAATTCTCCTACGAATACAAGAATATCATACACATACAAGCAGGTTTATCTGTAATGATTTATAACTGTCTTTCTAGAAATTACACCAATACACACATCCCAAAAGCTCCTCAAATCTCCATAGCCCCTGCAAGCTCCCACTAGGTACCTAACAGAGCTCCTTCAGACTTCCAGCTGCCATTTGCAGAAGGTTAAATGCCATTGCCTTTGAGATGAAACAGATCAGCTCTGAATTTTAAGCCCACAGGCTTTCACTAAGGGGGATTCCACTGCAGCACCCAGCCAATTTTCCAGTTCAGGTAATTGCACTCCTGCCTTCCCAACATCCCCCACACTTCCAGCCAAGTCCCAGCAGCTCTGCAGCCCCGCGGCACCTCGTGAGAAACGAGTGGAAGCAATCTCTGCGCCCACGCAGGCAGTGGGCTGGCTAGATTCAGGGTCAGAAACAGGTATACAGCATATCTCAAGATTTACACCACCGCTGCTCCACTCCAGCAGCCTGTCCATCACTGCAAGGAGGCGGCAGAGCAGCCAGACACATCCCGACAGCTCAGCCTCTGCACCACGCACAGAGCGGCTCCTGGATGTGACTCATGTCGACAGCCGGGGCTGCAGAAGGGCAGCGCAAGATCCTGCTCATCACTTCTTTGAGCAATCACTGAAAGTAATGAAAGCAACTTTCTCCACAAACACATTGCATTACAGTAGTCAGTTCTCCCATGCCTGTGCTTCATGCTTGCTGGAGGAGGAAGATTACCAGCAACGCCTACATAAAGCAATAGGTGCAGAGGCTTCTCTTCAATCGGAGGGTCCTTCTGCCCTTCCCCCTTTTATAAAGTACCTTTTCACTTGGACAAAGAACTAGGAGTGTAACATGGAGAGCTGTATCTGAGCGGCTGCTATAGCTTTCATTTTCTATTATTTACAGTGCAATACAGTCAATATGCAAGACAAGAAATTAAGTGATCACTCAAAAGAAAATTCCCACACTTGAGAAGCAGGAGGGATCACACTGAGGAACATGCACACAATCCAACCCCAGGGAACAGGGGGGGGGGGGAAAAAAAGAGATAAAAAATCCCCCACACAAGAATAACCCTGGTATTTTCCTGTTCAAGTTTACCTTTCACAAAGCTGAAACATTCACAGATTCAGATGTAATATTTAGGAAATCAGTAGGGTCTGTCGAGAGCTTTTCCTGTTATTTTAATAGAAAAACATTAGGTGGTTGCAGGGCCAGAAAAACCCCACCAAACAGCCAAAATCTAAGGTTGAGATAAAGCAAAGTGTAGGCAGGGCTCTCGCAGTTTGCCACAGCAGGTTAGTTGCACTAAGTCACTAGTTAATTTGGATGAGAACTTCAGAGCAATTTAGAACTGCACAGCCGTCAGCTGAGAACCTGAACTGAGAAGTGCACATACAGGCAGATACCAGCACAGTTATACTGCATGAAAACAGAAAACCTGTCCCAAAGAAATCCTAGAGTAAGATTTAACTGCAGCCAAGGCAGCTACAATCCATTTTAACACTGTCAAGCGCAGCAAGTTTCCAAAGGATTATATCACTACTTAAATCATCTTCATAATTTCTAAAAATGCCTGTAAGATAAGACCAGGAGCTAATTGTACCATTTAAATTTAGCAAAGGGAGGATTTTTTTTTGTTGGGATTTTTCCTTCTTAACTGCAAGAAAGAAAAAGCCCAAGGGTCTAAAACTAATAATCTAATAAACTTTGCTAGGTGAACATTGTAACAGATAGGCCTGGATGAGATTTTCTGCAAATGCCAGACAATTTCCCTTGATCTTTATCAGTAGGGATGCCTCTCTAGCTTCAGCGGAAAGAAATTAAATTTGGTGCAAAATAATAACATCTGGGTGAGATTTTGTTTGTCAGACTAGCGGTCCCTTTAGATGCCAGGCTAAACTTATTAAAATTAACTCTGAAGGGTTTCACGCTTGTGTTTGTAATATGAGTGCTTAGGATGTGTTTCCATACCAACACACTACCCTGCTCTAGAGACTGGCACAATTACCCATCCTCAGCGCAGGATCCCCGGCAGACACTGGGAACAACCCGACACAAGACACACGGGCAGATCTTTCTCCCCAGCAGAGCTGGCGCTGCTTCAAGCTGTCCCACTCCTACGGTCCCAACTCCTGAAACCACAGGACATCTGTCCCCAGCTTCAAACAGAGCCACCACACAGCAGCAGGACCTGCAGGAGATGCTCAGGGACCACAGGAGCTCTGATGTCACAAGTGTCTCTTCCCTGAGCGCTCCAGCATCCCCCCTGTAGCTGAATCCCCCCTGCGATAGGCATCATACACCTCCATGCAATGGGCATCCCACATTCCCCAGCTGTGCCAGGGCAGCAGCAATTTTCCTGCAATCAGCTGCCCCAGCACACACCTTGGTGATATGGGATGAAGCCAAAAGCATACTGGTGGGGTTTGATGTGAGACATCACCTGCCAGCACCAGCTCTTTAGTGATGCCTAGAGGCAGAAGCCCATCTCCTACCATTAGCAGTGCCAAAAGACAAGAAATCAGACACCCACCATATGTTGGGTTCAAGCACAGTTTCTATAGCAGGACCAGCCTCTGGCACTGCAGCCAACAAAATACTCCTAAACAAGCAGCAATCAAAAAAAATCCACCTATATTTAAAAGTGTTCTTCTGCAGACTTTGAGACGAAACTTAAAGTACATTATATTCAAAGTTTAATAATCTGCCCTGGCAAGTACAAAACATTTAATATGAGGTAATTAAAGCAATGGTTCCAGCTAGGCATTCCTCTTCTACAATGGGATTGCAAAAGATCTTTAAAATTAGTCATGATCTTTTTTAATAACTGGCAGCAGTGAGCAATTCTTCAATTAAACACTTTTCTTCCCCACCGCAAAGAAGAATGGCAATTCAGCGTACCGAGGCTTTTCAGAGTAACATCAGCTCTGAAAGCCCTGCACAGGAAAAGCGCTCTCATGACCAGGATGGAAATCACACTTAAATAAAATAAAAATATCAAAACAAGTGATTTAACTCTGTCCAGAAGTGGCAGAAAGTTCGGAGCTAAAGCACCCGATTCTGCTATGCTGTGCACAACCTGCGGTAACACAGGGTGTCATTCCTACACACAACAGAAACTCTAACATTATAATGTCTTTGGCAAATGGTAGGGGAGGAGGTAGACACTATGCATTCCAGCCAGGTTATTCACCATCTCTGAAACTACTCCACATTTTCAATGCCTAGGAAACCAATCTCTCACAAGTTTCATTCCCATTCTGTTTAGCAGAATTGGAACTTAATGGTCACTGTATTAAGAAGCATTGGAAGAAAAAAAAAAAATGCACCGTTACCTCCTCAGCGATTTATTTGATCTCACATTGAGAAAAACAACACATTAGACTTCATCAGTCAGTTGTGGACCAGAACAGAGCTTTGCCATAATCTCACAGGCTTTAGGACTTGCTGTTAGCAAGGCATGAACAAAAATAAATCAATTATTCTGCAAAAATATCAGCATGAAGGAAAAAACTGCTTGATTGCTCATGCCTTCTTTTTTAAACATAGGCAAAAATGCCATTAATAGAGAACAATGGAACCTCAATAGGAGAGCACTCAAACAAGCAATCATTTCACTGCACATTACCATGGATGGAATAAGTTTTTCTTGTGTAAAAGTCCTAAAAAATTGATTGCAGATTTAAGTAATACAAACTGGTGTGTATCCACAGTAGAAATATACTTGTTAAAGACCAGTTTTGCTAAAAACGCAATACATCACATCATTAGAGAAGGAAGAGAGGGGCCACCAAACAGTGTGGCATCAGGGGTCACCAAGCACTCAGGCACCCTGGGCCAAGCAGAGCACGAGGGGCAGTGCCGGTGAACAAGGGGCCTCTACCCATCTTTATATGGAACAGCCACCTTTGTTTTGCGGTGGATCATAATAATCAATACACACATTTTAGTCAGGTGCCTACCAAGTGTTACACCAGCTTTGCAAGAAGATCACCTTGCTGCAACACGGGCTTTGGGACTGTTAGAATCAGACAAGACAGCACTTGCACAGATAGTTTAATTTGTGGAGAAGTGGGTTTTCATTTATTTTTAAAATTGCACTCGAAGATGTTTAGCCTTTAAATTTACATTTGCTTTTTCAGCTGCGGGAATATTTAGGACAAGCCCCGCTGAGCAGGCATATACAAAATCAGGTGTATTATTTATCGCAAATAACCATATGTAATATACACAAACATACGAAACCAAGTGAACAGAAAGCTTCCAACCACCTGCTCTTCTGATTGCCAGGCGCCGACGAAGAGGAGCAGAAGTGCCTCTTCCTCCCACTGCCTGCCTGGATCACCCACCATGCTCACCTTGGAAAACAGCAGCGTTCTGGATGACCAGGAACTTCAGCTCCATGCTGGCAGACTGCAGGAGCTGCTCCATGTTCAGGCGGGCTGTTGCCTGGTACTTCTCCTCCATCTTCCTCGAGCAGCAGGTGAAGCCCTTGGGGACACATACCTGCAGATCCAACCCTGGAGAGACACACAAGAAGGGCAGAAAATTTGCATTAGGATGTGGAATTGCTGGGAGTGGAGAAGAAACCAACTCCACATTGCTGCAATTACTATTTGGGCAAATTGATGACGTTTCTGGAATTTGTCCTGAGCAAGCGGCTTAGCCAAAGGAGAAGACTGATAAGGCAGAGACAGGATTGCTGAGCGATCACCCCCGAGAGCTGGTACGCACGCCTGCCAGCGCGCTGCTCGCTGCAGCTCCCACACGCTCCATCCACCGACGTGCCAGTGCCGAGCAATACGGAGCATCGCCCCGCCGTCTCCCGCCCGCATCCCCGGAGCATCGCCCCGCCGTCTCCCGCCTGCATCCCCGGAGCATCGCCCCGCCGTCCCCTGCCAGCACACCCGGAGCATCGCCCCGCCGTCCCCTGCCGGGACATCTGCAAAGAGCAGCAGGCAGTCAGAAGAGATGAAGCAGGAGATGGAAAAAGGAGCCAGGATATGAAGCTGTGGATTTACAATGAGTAGAGCAATGCGCGTAGCTCAGCGCACAAGCTATGTTTGTAATTTGCATGAAGATTTAAAACAACTTAAACCAAATAATAACTGTGTTATTTGCCTGGGATCTCCATCCTTTTGCATCTACAGCAATAACAGTAACAACAGGAGGGCACAACAATAACAATTTACCTTTTTTTTAGTGCAGACTTCTAAATAGCATACATCTCCTGAGTCCTCCCAGCAATTTCACCATCTCATCCTTCCTCCATTGCAACAGGGAAAGCCCAAGGCCCATCACTTCACTTGTGCCAGTCCCACTGCAGAGGGACAGGGCCTGAGGCCCTGAGCACTGCAAGGGACAAATTTTCAGCAGCAGACATGCGGCTGCAGGAATGCATGGGCAGCACCTCCACCCAGGCACCAGAATGGTAGAGAAAAAACAAACAGGGACAATGGCAAAAGGAACAGCACTTGCGCTGGCAGTTCAATCTGCAACTCAAAGCACTGGTCAGTGATGCTAAACTTTGGTTTTTGACATTCCCAAAGCTCTCACTCCTGGAAGGAGTAGATAATTTTAAGAGAAGTATTGCTAGCGAAAAGGTGATAAATAAAATCAAGAAAAAAAAGAACACACACAAACACATATTTTGGATTCACATAACAGAAGATGGAACAGAAGAGGTGGAAGCGGCAGCAACAAAATGTCTCATTCCCAATCAACTTTCAATAGCAAACTGTGGCCCTCATCATGCAAAACTACATCTAATCTAATGCTGCTGTTAGAAACTGGAACAGTAAGCAACAACTCCATTAAAACCAGCCATCCAGGGCCAGGCAGCAGCAAGAACCCCCCACTTCAGTATCTGCCATCCAAACTGCAGCATGCCCCTGGCTGCAGGAGCAGCTTCCCAGTAGGCTCAGCACTGCCTAGAACCAGGATTAGGAAGCAGCCCCCAAGCCAGGGACCAACTGCCCAGACAGGGCTGAAGGCTCCACACACCTCTCAACCCTCTTTCTGACTTCCCTTTTGCTATGGAGGTTTTTATTCCCCTCAATAAAAGCAAGTTTGGTAAATTAGGTCTTTGCTCTAGAAGGATTACTCACATCCACTGTCTCACTAATTACTAGAAAGTGTCAAAACTCACTTTTGCAAGTATACGCTAGAAGAAGAGGATTAATACTAATGTCAGTTCAACCAGGTACCTGCTGAAGAAGAGCAATGCACACCACAGCGAGAAAACCAGCTGTCAGGGCTCAGCGACAGCAGAAACCCTCCTCCCTCCAGCCCCATCCCTTCCCCTGGCACAGCCTGGGAAAAACAACATTAAACGCTTCGTCTGACATGCATTTCACATGCAAAAGCAGCTTTAACCACTGCAAATCCTGCCATGGTTGCAAAACAGCACATAGCAAAGGGTGACCCACACCACCATCCCTACCTGGTGCCTCAGTTTTCCCTTCTACAAAACGGAGTACGCAGCACAAATTCCTCCGTCACGCCCTCTGACAGACTGAGCGCCACTGACACCTAAAGATGGAGGCTCAGCAGTTTGTGAGCTGGCCCATGCCAGAGGAGCACAGCGACAGGTATTTCATGCATCGAAAAAAATAGCAGGGACCATAAAACCATGTAACAGCAAGACACTGCATTAATGAGAGAAGCAGTAATAGAACAGCAAGTTTAAGAGGTTTTTTAAAGTCAAATCCAAGTCAATTTACACCGCAAAAAGGCTTAGCACGGTCCCTTTAACACTACAATAAAGACATAAATTTATTGTTAATACAAACCTTATTTCCTCCTATATTTATTATATTAGGTCACATTTCAAATTAAAAAAAAAAAAAAGCCTTCCATGATTAATGGAAATACCAATACAGACAATCTGAGAGTCGGCAATTAAGAGAGCTGTGCAAGTGAAAGCCAGGGATAGGAAGCAGCAAGGTCACCTACTCACCTCCCATCCTTCTTTTTAGCAATTAAGCCAGTTTCTCCCCTTAAATGGATTTTTCTTTTTGTGAAGTAAGTAAAGAAAGACAGACACATGCTGTAGGAGAGCAATCACAGAGGAGGAGGAAAGAGCCTGGGAATTAACTCTGACAGCTTAAAACATTTTACAGAGATAGCCAACTAACTCCAGTGACCAGAAACGTCACAGTAAATGCAACAGGTCAATACAGGTTCTTATAAGCCACCGGGGACAGAGTCCTTGGGGCAGTGCATTGCTACAGAGAGCCAAGGAACAGGGGCCTGACGCCCATCTGCCGGCTATTTTCCCAGATGGCAAGCAGACCTAAGCTGTCCCATCTGTAAGTCCCAGTAGTAAGGAAAGGAGGTTTTGATGCCCAGCAGCCCAGTCCCCCAGGAGCCACTAACCCACCCCACTGACCCCAGCAGACATCAATGAAACAGGGACAGAGCTTTCCAGTCAGCAAATATGTTTGGGGTCTATTCGTGCCATTGCTTGGAGGACCCTCTTCTGCACTCCTGCTGCAGCATCACCCAAGAGACCCAGATCCTGCACCCCAAGTGCTCAGACCTGTGCAAGGTGCAGGTGCTCCAGCAGCGTGGTGGATGCAGAGACTCGAATGCTTGGGAGGACACCACAAGCTTATGGACCAGACACTAGCGTGATTTAAACTGCCACACATTTTTTGGCTGCATAAACACAACGGAAAAGATCCTGTGAGTCATCAAATCCAACCGGCTGCCTCCCAGTCTACCCCCTCTAGACATTTTATCTAACACAAACACCCCCAGTGATAGCTCCTTGCAAGATAGCAAAGCCCATTCCCATGCCTAATGGCCCTTACTGTTAAGACTGTTTTTATCTCCCAGCCCACACACCCCCTCTTTTTCTGAAAGTTTCAAGTCATTACGCCTTGTAATGCCAGTCTCAGTCCTTGCAAACAACCTCCTCCTTCTGCTATAAATCAATACAAAATCATTTTTTGAAAGAAAGTGCCCCATGAATTACTCCAACAGTTTTATTAAATTGCATTTTGATGCTCACCTGCCAATCCTTGCAAGACCAGTGATACTGATGCAATGCTAGGGACTACAGCCTGACCCTCTGACACCCAACTCGTATGGGTGAGGAGGAGCTGGATGCGGCCCCTTCCACGGGCGCAGGGATGCCAGGCACCCTCGCAGCACCGGGCCATTTATGCCATCTTGGGGAGCAGCAGTGTAAATGCTGCAGTAATTGTGCATACACTCCTAGCCGACAGAACCAATCTCCACAGCTGCAGAAATTTCAGCAGCGCTCTCCCTCTTGCTCCTTCTTCTGACACAGGGAATTTCCACCAAAGACCAGCTAGCAGCGAATCTAAAGCATTAAATTTTACTTTGATGTACAATTATTCCCACAGATAGGTGGTCAGCACAGCAGAAGTGAAAAACTTTTAAGTGGAATAAATGTCAAAAAAAAAAAGGCCTGTTGAGATCATCCACAGGCAGCTGTGAACTCCTTCATAAGGCTTAAGGATTGTATTTTGATTTTAAGCATCCCAGGATCGCTCCAATCCTGTCATCCGATACAAGCAGACAAGCCGTGCTTTCCACTGGGCACACAAGCCTGCCCACCCAGATCCAACAGCAGCTTAAATCAGATTAACATTCCCCAAAAATTCACCCCAGGCACTGCAAAAATGAGAAACTGGCTCTGCTTAATGTTACATTCCTGCAGCCTTATCCCCATGTGACGGGAGGGCTCTGCTACCCCGTGCAGCGGCATCTTCACCTCCTGCAGTCTGGAAATGTCAGAGGGCTTCATCCTGCCCTCTTAGCTCACCAGTTTGTTAATATTACCCATAAAGCTGCAGCTTTGTGTTAATCTTCTTTCTCTAATTGTTTCACAGTCCGCATCATGCTTTAAGCAGATAAAAGCAGTGATTCACCCTTTAAATATAGTGGATTTTGCCCCAACTGTTTCAATACTTTTTTCTTTAATTAAAAACCTTCTGTTAAATTATGTGAGTAGGGGCTCATGAATTGGTTACTGGCTTTTAATGCTCAGAATTTGGGGGGAAAAGGAAATGCAACTGTTTAGAACTTAGGTTAAGTGCTGATCTTTTTAAAAACCTAATTAAGGAGATATAAATTATAAACCAACCTCATTCAATAGATGATTAAAGTTGGAATAGCATTAGTACTACATGGGATATTTATTACTGCTTAATTATCCTTTATTTTCTATTCCACCTTGTGTTTCACAAGGCAATCTGGCTCCGCATTCCCCCCAAAGTCTTACAACGTTGGCCAGACAATTGCCACACAAATATAACACTCTATAATATCACATCTTCTAGAAGAAGTTATGGAGAAAATAAAAAGGTTTTACACAGTAAGAGTTTCCTCCTAACAAATGTACAAATGGATCAACAACACTGTCATCAAAAACATGGAGTTAATTTGTGGGCACCCACTCAGCACACACATTCATTACAGTCACACGCACATACTCTATAGCCATTCCATAGACTGTGAAGAACACTGTTCAGGATGTTGTTCAAATTAACCCTTGGGAAAAAAAATAAACTTAATGATCTCACTATAAAACTACTGCCTGGGGAGGTTACTAAATTTTAGGGTTCTGCTCCTGCTCTCTTAACTATCAAGAGAGCAACTTGCAGGCCTGAAATAATTAAGAACAGAAAACTCAATTATCTAGTAAACTAAGATCTTAAACCACCATACTAAGCTAAATGGAAAGGCTGCACAGGGAGGAGTATCATTAGTCCCACTCAGGAAAAACACGATAATAGAGCAGGAGTACAAAGGGAGCCAGCTCACAAGCAAAGGTGCATTGAGGCCAGCGGGAAGAGTTGGGATGTTGGCACACACCAGCTGTCAAAAAGAAAAGAAAATAAAGAGAGAAGGAAGTTTGACATGCTCAGCCAGCCAGCTGTAAAGCTTTACACCTCAACTCCAAAAGCAAAAGGTTCACCTCCTCTGTTTTCTTAGGGCAAATCTATATTTGCTTCCATCAAAGAGAATGAACAAAAAGTTAGAAACTGCACTGTGCTGTGGGAGGAGGAAGACAGACCCACCAGCAGATATCTCTGCTGAGAACATTATTCCTCAGCTTCCACGCAATGAGGGGCAGAGGCACCCATCCCCTCTCCCCATCTTAGCAAGGCAGCAACTCACCCCTTCCCCTCCACCCACACACACACACCAGCCCAATTATCCACAGTGTCACCACAAACACAAATAAATCCCAATAGCAAAAATGAGAGAAAAAACAGACCAAGAAAAAATAAATGGAAATTCAAGTTACTGTTTATACCTGAGGAATTATGCAGGGAAAAGACAAAAGGAAGGAGAAAACCAAGACAGGCAGTGTAAGAAAAAAATGATTTAGTTATTAAGTTGCCCCAGCACAGTTATTAAGTTGTTGGCTCACGAGCTGGCATGAAGTCTCCACTTCAGAAAAGCCTATGGAAAGTGTTTTCCCATCATGCTGCCTTTGCTCCTCTCCAGCACCAGGCTCCTCATCTAGCTCAAACCGTTGGCATGAATTACATCCTCCCACCCCTCCAAACAGTCAGCCGCAGCTGACAGTACTTAGGTCGTGCTGCTCCCCACCTCCAAGCCTGCCAAAGCGTGCTCCAGAGCTGCAAAAACCTGGTCCCCAGGCTGCAGAACCGAAGGAGACCAAGTTTCTGCTCAATGCCTGATGCACGCCTCCAGCTACGATTGCTCCCGGAACATTAATACCGCTCACGAAACAGCACGACACTTCCCTCGCATTTTTTTAATTAAAAGTATCAGCCTGGTGTGGCTGGGCTCCCCTATGGGGAGCACTGTGCCGATGTCCCCCCAGCCCACGCACCACTGATCCAGTAAAATGGAGCTGCGGGACATTTCTCATGCATGTGTTGCAACTCAGCAGCATTTCCTCTGCTTATGCCTTCAGCCACGACCGCTCTTAATGCAAAATGTGGCTTCCAGGAGTCATTTTTTTCTGTTTGCATCAAGAAACTCCACATTTTAAATAAGTTGTTTAAACCCCTCAGTTTCTCCAGGGTGATATGATCTATAGGCAAAGGTTTTCAGAATTGATTCCACAGTGATTTGTGGCTGGCAACTCCAAAACTTTTTTTTTTATTTAATTGACAGATGTATGAAAGGAAGAAAAGCAATAAACAGAAGCCTGGGAAATAGTCCTTGAGTGATGTTCCCCTATTACAGAGATTTATGCAGCTGCTACCAAGAGAAGCAAGTCCTCTGAAGTGTAATTACTACACAGAGTCATGCAAGATGGGCCAGATCTGAGGTATAAGCAAGCAGTCATTGCTGTAATTACGCTCAAGTTTATGTACTTAGGCAAATGTAAAATCCACTTTCTATTTGATATGTGGGAACTTTATCATCATAACAAGCTGGAAGCATTCACTTGAAACACCAGCCCTATTACAAGATATTGATCCAGCTACCCACAGGCTCTGCAGAGAGGCAAAGGGCTCCTTCCACCTTCTGAAGACCAGGGATGCAGACAGGGCTCCCAGGGCAGCAAGAGCACAACTGAGCAACTCCAGCAGCCTGAATCCTGCTGGGAAAGGAAGATGCCCAGGCAAAAGCTCCAAGAAAGTTATTTCACTGACTTACACTGCAGCACGGGAAGGTCTCTTTGTTTACAAACAAACAACAGAATTTGTCATTTTAGTGGCAATAAGAGCAGCTCTTTCGCCTCCCTGCAACTCCCCATGCAAACATTTAATTGCAAAGCATTTCCAGTGCTGGCTCCATGCTGACCAAGAGACTGAGGTCCTGCAGGATGGGGAGAGAAGAAACGCTCCTCCTGCAGCTAGTCTGATGGGAGCATGAAGAGTCAAAAATTACATGGGAAGGGGATGTAAGGATTGGAAGGGATAAAATCATTTCAGCTGGAAGAGACCCTCAGGATCATCAAGCCAACCATAACCTAATTCTAGCACTGAACCATGTCCGTAAGAACCTCATCTAAACACCTTTTAAAGCCCTCCAGGGATGGTGACTCTACCACTTCCCTGGGCAGCAAGGGAGGTGTTCTCTCACCAAGATTTAAATCTAAACTCTCCTTCTATATCTCACAGCTGGTGGTAAGCTGAGCCATCGCTACAGTTCTACAGAGCATGAGGTTTTGGGATTTGCACCAGCAGACAAGACCTCACAGTCGCAGCCTGGGCGCCCTGCTTCTCCCCTTCCTCCTGTGCTGCAGCAGATCGTTGCTGAAGCAAGTC
This sequence comes from Patagioenas fasciata, assembly GCF_037038585.1. Taxonomy (NCBI): domain Eukaryota; kingdom Metazoa; phylum Chordata; class Aves; order Columbiformes; family Columbidae; genus Patagioenas; species Patagioenas fasciata. The sequence continues at coordinate 21,147,897 of NC_092530.1, forward strand.
TTGTATTTCTGGCCTGTGCGACACTGAATACAAGAAATGTAACTCAACACATCATTATTAAAAGCAGCTACTGCTGGCAATGATGTCATTGCACCTCCCCTGCCTGTCACATTTGCCTGTTACCTCTTTCTTTTCATACTTTGATCTTAAGCTTTTCAGGGCAGTTATTCGCTGCTGCATATTTAACCTAACACACAGCACCTGAGCTCTCCAGGCAGCTCCATAACACAGCTATCAAATCCTGTCGCCTTGTGTACACACACTCTGAGCGCATAGCCACCCACCTGGAGGAGCCGACACTCCCTAGTTACCAAAAAGCTGAAAAGGGACCTTTAAAAGCCACGGCATTCAGTTATTTCGCTCACATTTTAAAACAAGAACACAGCACATATACTGAAAGCAGCCTTGTAGGATGTAAGTGGTGAGATTTGGTGCGGCACCACACAGGGGAATTGCACAGCACAGTTAACACCTCGTCCAAATGGGTAACAACCCCCGCATGGTACACACACGGCTTAGAGAACACACTGCCGCCTGTTTGCAGCCCCGTTTGCTGGAGCTGTGGCAGCCCTTGAGCTCAGGCTGGGGATGCGGGTCTGGATGCTCCCGGAGTCCCGCTCCAGAGCGGGATTCCCCTCAGATGGCAGCTTTGCTCATCACAGCGCTGCCTGGCACACACTGCGCTGTGGAATACAGCTCCGGCAGCCCCAGGACCAGCAGAGGCGCAGCGGGGGCGCGGTGGCTCCGCTCGCTGGCGGGGCTGCCGCGCTCTCCCGGGCACCAAGCACCGGACAAGCGCGACCGGCAGGCGAGGGCGGCCGGTTCCGCAGGCAGCGCACAGCTCTGCCCGGCAGCAGAAGTTCGCACATAAGCGTCCTCTAGGTAAAAGATCCCTCCGAAAAAAGAAAAGCGAACAGCAAGAACCCCGCTCAGCCAGGAGACTTCCATGGCAGGGACGTAACCGCAGACTCCGTTTTAACCCGGAGCGGCCCCCGAAGTGCGGAGCCCGGCGGTCGCCGCCACCGAGCGGCCAGCAGCCCAGCAGCCCAGCTGCCGGGGCAGAGCAGCGCCCCGCGGGAGAGCGGGCAGCGCACACCCGGCTCCGCAGGTCCCGCAGCCGCACAGCGACCTCCCCGCGCTCCCCTCCCGGGCCGCTGCAGCTGTGTCGCCCTGCACCCGAGCAGCCCCCGGGCACGGCAAACCGCCACCCTCAGGGCACCAGCGAACCCCGGGAGGGAACGGCCAGCAAGCCACGGGGCCCGGCGGTCTCACCTGGCACGGGGCTCTCAGGCACCCACTTTGCTCCGGGCTGCAGCACCTGGAAAGCGGCGCGGACCGAGCGGCAGGCGGCTTCCCCCGCCGGCTGCGCACTCCCCGGAGCACCGAGCAGCGCGGCCAGCAACAGCAGCAGCGCTCCGCCGCTCCCCGACATCCTCCCGGGGCGCTCCTCTACACCCCACCGGCAGGCATCCCCCCGCGGGCTGGGTCTCACCGGGACCAGCTGCTGCACACCGGAGCTCAGCGCCGGGACGGGCTCCGCGCGCACCGCCCCAGCCCGCCCCACCGCGCGCCCATTGGCCCCCGCCCGAGCCGGCCCTTGAGCTGATTGGTGCCCGCTCCGGTACCGGCAAACTTGCCCAGCGCGCGGCACCGCCCCGGCGCTCATTGGCTCCGCGGCGCGCGCGGGAGGCTGCCCCACCCTGCCCCGCCCGGCGCGCGCCCCACCTGCCGCACGAACAGTCCCGCGCTGCGGCCCCGTGCACGCGCTGAGGTGTGGCCCCGTGCACGCGCTGGGGTGTGGCCCCGTGCACGTGCTGGGGTGTGGCCGCGTGCACGCGCTGGGGTGTGGCCCCGTGCACGCGCTGGGGTGTGGCCGCGTGCACACGCTGGGGTGTGGCCTCGCCGCTGGCAGCAGCTGCTCCGCGTTCGCGCGGGCCCGGGGGCAGCAGCGCTGCGGGGTCGCGCGGGTCCGGGTGTCGCTCTGGCGCGTCCCCAGGTGCTGTCTGTGCCACCCGGCCCGGTGCCACGCGTGTATCTGGCGTGGGGTGCAGAGGGTTTGTGGTCTCTGGTTTGCACACACACGTGGAGTGCGAGCTGTTTGTGCTGTGCCGGGAATAACCAAACCATGTCTTGAGCCCCCGCTGTCCGCAGGGTGAGCTGTGGGGAAGAGCTTAGTCCCACCACAGCCACCCCCATTCCCACCCGACTGACAGCCTGGGGTGCCCCTGGGTGAGTGCTGGGCGAATTACCTGAGGGGCTCCGCTGGAAGCTGGCAGCCATGCCTGGGCAGGCTGGATTGCTCCACCAAGGCCAGTTCCCCACCAGTTTCCATCCCTCACTTACCAAGATGAACCCCCACAGGGACCCCCGGGCCTGGCAGGACCCCGTGTCCCCCAGCCACAGGGACCCTCGGTGCAGAAACTGCTGCATCCAGGACAGCCCTGCTCTGTCCCACCAGTAAAAAACCCTAAATACCAGCAAGGCGTGCTCATCTGGAAGGGGCCCAGGCTGCTTGTTGCTTGGCAAGAGCTGTATAAAAAGAGAAGCAAGCAGGGTGAAGGAAAGCTTCATTTAAAAAGCAAGGGCCACATACAAAAAATTGCCAAAATGGTGTTTGCCCAGTCTGTCTCCTCGCTGCTCACCCCCAGCCTGCAAAGTGCTGCTTCTGCAGGGCAAAACAGTGAGGGAGCAAGCTTCAGCAGAAACACAGAAAAAAAATCTGGTTTAAATTTCTAGTGCAAGCACAGGATCAAATTATCGCTAATGGCTTGCTACCAGCTCCTTTTCACTCTGAAATTTTGAAGAGGGATGAAAAATGGAAGTCTAACCTGTGTGTTTGTTCTAAGAAAATGCCTGCCAGGGAGACATTGTTAAAATATATTATGGATATGAGACTAATAAGCTGGAATGTGCGACACATCTTGTTGGTTAATGGATTGTCGGAGCCTGTTGCTGTCCGCAGACTGCACTATTTATTATACATTTATTGTGTCTAGTAAGCACGGCTGACAAAACTCACATTAACCGGGCAGCAAAAAGTCCTGCTTTGCAGGAATTTGGAAACTTCATTTTGCTCAGGGGAGCAGGTGCTCCACAAAGCAAACTGCTCCCGATTTCAGCAGGCAGCAGAGCCAGCATGCGCCCCGTGATGTGGCTGAGGACTCATCCTTCACACATTTTCATTTCTCCTGGTTCCTTACATGAAAGACCGTGACATGTGCTTCAGCTCATGTGAGCCAAGTCGTGCTAGATAGTTCATATATCTTTTCTGCATCTTCTTCATTGACTTGGTGATGGATTTGTTATGTTTATGCAACAGTTTGTGTTTTGGGTACAGTATTGCTTTATGTTAGAAATCAATTGGGCTGAACTGCAGAATACAAAGGCTGGTATTTGAAGCACTCCTTTATATACACTATTGCAATCTATATTATGTTTATGGTCTGAATTACAGTTGTCTAAAAAGCATTCGAGCATATCCTGTGTTCATCTTCAAACCTGCTGTGTGTATTTCATTAAGTACAGGAGGCTTTTACTGTTCCAGGTAAGTACACAGATACTGTCAAGCATGCCATTATAGCAAAGAATTACATACAGTGCCAAATAGGCGGCATTTAGGTATCTCTGCTAAGATGAGGGAATGCTTTAAGATTTCAAACCAAATTAGAAAACAACATTACTGCCCTTTACTGCATCTGGCTTCACAGTGGGATCTGTCATTATCTTGACAATGACTCCCTGCAAAAATAAAGTTTATCAACAAGGAGCTATGTCAGAAGCCAGTTCCTGAGCCCAAAGGGCACTCTCCATGCCGTGCCTGCAGAGGCATTCTCTGGGTGACAATAGCAGACACTCTCACGTCCATCAGGACCACAACAGCCCAAAGGAGGTCTAAAGCAATTTTCCTGAGCACCGCACATCCACGTGTCTTGTCCTTTTAATGTCAGAGAGGAGCCAGTGCAGGTTTGTCCCAGAGGAGAAAGCAGACGATTTGCTCCAAGATCAGAGGCAAAGTCACTGGATTACTTGTCTGCCAGCAGATGTAGTAAGAGCCAAGTCGTTGTCTCATATCCAGGACGATAATTTCCTTTGTTACAACTGCTCATACCATAAAAATTTCACTTAATCATCCACCTGCCTCAAGCCTGTAAGTAATGAGAGGCAGGATCGCGTGTAGCTGATTTTATCAAATGCTCTTATGAAGTTCTCCACTGGGAAAACCCTGAATCAATTAAAACGCCAAGGAGACATGTAGGAGAGGGATTCATACTCCCCAGTAGACACTCACCAGGCTATCAACACATTTCACTTGCTCTTCCTCTACGGAAGGGATGGGTGAGCTCCATGGGGACGAGGTCAGCTGAGCCGTGCCTATAGCAGAGGAAATCACCGTGGGGCAGGGGAGAAAAGAAAAAACCTCGAGCATCTGTTGGCACGTGTCCATGCTTTAGCAGATACCTGTCAGCCTACATGGGCATGTTCTGGCCTGGCTTTCTCATCCCTGCTGTGATTGCGCTGTGCTGACCGTGGCTTGAGATCTTGCGTGTCCTGTTGAAATCAAGAGCTGCAGGTAATGATGGCTTCTCCCTGTCAAAATGACCCTTTCCATCTTATTCTGCATCCTGCAGAAGCTGCATTTGTAGGGTTTAATAACTACTTGTGGAGGAGGAGAAGGGAGAAGCTCTTCGCTATAAAACACTACTCTCACGTTGTTTGATGGAAAAAAGAAAAGTGCATTTGCCATGGGGTATTGGGAGAGATGATGGATTGCCAGGTAGCAAACATCCCTCCCCTCCTTGGCAGGATGTTGTATTCCATGTGCCATACAGGAATGCTGATAGATTCATAAAGCATTAGCCTTTTTCTCACCCCAAAAAGCAGTGGCTGATAAATCACTAGCTCTCTGGAGTTTGTTGGGAGCAGATCAAACAGCAGAAGCAGCGAAGCCTTCAGAAAGATGCATCACTTCAGGACACTGCAGATACCAATAGAGCTGTACATCAAGAATACCTGGACAGACTACTTTACCTCTCCAAAAATGAAATACTTCAGAACTGGAGGTTTTTTGCAAGTATGTACCAGTCTCAGTCACACTTACATCAGAAATGCCTCCCGGAGCCTTGGAAAATCTCTGCACTCCAGTCTTGGGGATTTCCCCTTTGTTTACAAGATTGTGAAAATCTTCTCTCCCACCATGGGACAGAAAACTTTCTGAAACTGTACAATATTTCATGGGACAAAATCCCAGCCAGACCCAAACTTTTCCAAACTATCTCTTAACTGTAGATAAGACACAAGTTTTGCAGGGAGCAGCTAGATTTACAGCTAACCATCCAATTATTGGTAAAACTAAAAATGAACTGACACAGAAGATGTGGCTCAAAAGCTTTTCCACACCCCCCCACATCTCTGGAGGACCCAAAACACATTATGAAAGGACGAAACCTGCGGCATGTTGGAGTTTGGGGGATGCTGGTCATGGGACGCAGCCGTCTGGGAGGGAGGATGTTCGTAGCACTCCTCACCACTGCCTCAGTTGCAATTCCCATCTCTTCTGCAGCTCACAGTGAGCGGGGCTGAGCGCTGGCAGACCCATCCCAGAGGGTTCCTAGGCAGAAGAGAATCACCTGAGATGAATCAAAGCAGAAGAAACGGAAGAAAACTATTCACTGTGCACTGCTGCCTCTGCTGGGAGCACAGGGCAGACATTTCTCAAGCTGATATTTTCATTTATCATGGTCCCAATGATTAATCAGCTGAAGAGATGCTGCCAGGAGACAGCCCAGAAGGGATCAACCCAGAGCATACACCTACGAAAATGAAGTGCTGCCAACAATTACCAGCCTGGGGCTGCAGGCCACGGGCATCCCGCTCATGCGGGAGCTGGGGTGTAAAATGACTGGGCACTGCTGTGACCCGGCCCTGCACAGAGCCAGCAGACTGACAGCTTCAGCGCAGGCATGGGGAGCACTGGGGATTTAACTCTGGAAAGATGCTGCACTCCCGTTTCCCCACAGCAGCACAGGCTCAGCAGCACAGAGTGAGCTCCGCAAGCAGGCAAAGTAACAGACGAGGTGGCGCCCGGTGCGTGCTCTAAGTGCAAAGCAAGGCTGGATCTTTGCAGACCAGTAAGAGTTATGTGGCTGCACACACTCCTGAAGTCCTGCTGTAAAATGCAAAGAGCACACAAGCTTTGAGGTGGGATTTACAGCAGAACCAATAGAAGTTATATTGAATATATAAATTGCTCCCACTCCAAAGGAGGCCACGACATATTCAAGTGTCTTTCCAGGAGTACTTTTTTCCTGTACAGTGGCACCACATAAAATCTGATTTATGCCTTATTAAATTATTTTAATGCTTAATATTACATGCAAAAACTCTGTGAAGAGATATATTAGCTGAGCATTTCTGCTAGGCTCATGCAGAAGCTGTCTCCAATCGCATGGTAATGAGGCTCTTCCAAAGGTATCAGAAGCATTAGACTGCTCCTCAAACACTACTTTGTGGGTAGATGAGCAGGTGAGTGACTCAGTGGCAACTTTTATATGCCATAATTCAAGAAATTTTAGGGACACAGCATTCCTCTCCCTCACCGACACAGATCAGGAGTCATTGCTGGAGCCAGTGTATTTGGAGCAGCCCCAGCGAGCATCGAGTCCCAGCCGGGGAAGAGACCGTGGGACAAAGCAATGTCAAACAGCATGAAGAGCCTCCATCAATGACAGGACAGCTCTGTGGCCAGCGATGGGCTTCCGCAGTGGCCAGCGATGGGCTCCCGCAGTGGCCAGCCACTGCGCAGCAGGAGGGACAACATCTCTGTTACTTGCTGTGCTCCCCCCCAGCACCTTCTTCTCTCTCCCTCCTTTTTGGGCTTCTCACTCTTTTCTTTGTTATGAAGGAAGGTCATTGCACACGACGCCATGGAGGAAAAGCTGCCCATTGGGAGATCACAACCTTGCCGTGATGAGTATTTTTCAGCTGCATTCATGGCCTGGCCCTCCCAGAAGCGACTCGAGCCACAGCTACACAAGAAGCCGAGTGAGTTTCCCTCCTGCTCAGACAGGCTCGGAGTTCAGCACGTGTTGAGCTTCTCATTATTAGCATCCTCACTTGCATCTGCAAGGCTATGAATAGGTCTCGAAGGGCTTTGTCATAAAGATTGCGTTCTTCTCGCACAAGCCAAATAATCTAATAATAAAATAAATAAAGATTTAATACTTACACACTTGAAGGCATTTCCCAAACAACAACTAATTATCCTGCTGGATACTTATCCAGGTTTCACCCCTCTGCAGAGGAGGGCAGCATATCGACAGAAGGGAAGTTTTCTTTCAAAAGGAGCCTCAGTAGACATCCACGTTTGTCTCATTTCCAGTCAGTTAGAATAATGAACCACCTTGCATACAGAGATTTATTTTGTTTTTAAATGCTAAATCATTCCTGCGCATAACATGTAAATGTCAGGGCTCTCAAAGAGCTCTTTGGGGGGTTGGAGTTTTGTTTATATTATTACTATTAAACATTAAGCAGAAATTGAGAAGCAGATAAATGTGAAGCAGAGGTAGTTTCTTCTGACTCCCCCTAGCCCTTTAAATAAGACTGAAAACCCACCCCTGACATGTGGTGTCTTAAGTAGAAATTCTCCTCAAATGCAGAAATCTTTCTGTGTGTGCGTGTTTCAGGGACAGGATGGGAAAGAAAGGGAGAGCAAGCTGCTGTGCTTCACCCCGATCCATGTTTTTATTTGAGTGGAGGACACTTCAAACATCTTCCAGAAACTCAGGGATTAGTGCAATTAGGTCAAAATTCCACTCTAATGAAGAAGGAATAAAGCTGTTGACAAGTGACTCCAGAAGGCTTGGCCAGCAATGGAGAAAGCAAATAGAAATAAGCCCAAGCTTGTTATTTTTAGTGATTTGGGGTTGTTCAAATCAGCCTCATGGTACCGGGAAGCAGGGGACCCAACCAGGCAGCACTTGGAGCTGGTACAGCCCAAACATGGGAGCCAGAGCTTTGAAATTTGGGCAGAAGAGCTGGTGGGACCGAGGCACTGCTTGGTGGTGTCTCCAGAGCAACCCAAGCGCAAGTGGCATTTTAGGACTTCATTTTAACCTCAGCCTAAGTGCAAGCATTTAGAAAGAAAAGTGACCACGATGTATTATTCAATGGGCTGTTTTAGGAAAAACTGAATAATTTAAACAATACACGCTTAGAGCCAAGTGACTTTTCCTCCCTGTGCCCCCCTTTTTCTCGCTGCACCCTCTCCGAGGGCAGCAGCAAACGTCCTGCTGATCTCAGCAGCATGGAGCAGGCAGCACTCAGGTCTCACCCATGGCCCCTCCGGGATTTGTCCCCATTTGTGACCTGGGCAAGAGTAAGCAGGAAGATCATGGGGAGAAAGAGGTTTGGCTCCGATAGAAACTGCTGGCACAAGTGAGAATTGGTGTTTTACTGACCTATCCCGATGCTGTCAGTGACCAGGATTTAGTACTCACAGAATGAGCATGGGTAGCTTTGGTTTAGCTTCCCCTGGAAAGCAAGACCGTGACTCAAGGAGAAAGTGCGTTCAGTTTAAGAGCAAGATACTTTAGCATACAAAGCATTGAACCAATACCAACGTACTCTGCCCATGCAAGCATCTTGCAAATGCATGAAAGTTTCGCTTTTTTCTGCAGGTTTTCTGCAACACGACACGTTACCGAGTGCTGAGGGAACACAGACCGATTCTCAGTCACAGGACATGGTGCTAAGCAGAAATCCTGCCACAGAGAGGTGCCGGCTCCCCTGCGAGCACAGCGCTAAGGCCCAGCAAACAGGCCAGCAGCACCTGCCCTCCTGGGACCCGCTCAACGAAACCACCAAACGCCAAACTACAGAGCGATCCCGCTAAAAGCAGGTCTGTGTGCAAACCCCTAGCTGAACCCAGGCAGGAGCCTTACAAGTGAAACTTCAGGACAAAAGGCGTTAGTGATAGTCTTGCATAAGCATATTAAGCATCAGCTGTGCAGCATTACAAGAATGAAGATGTGCAAGCAGAGGTGAACATTTAAGTGTTGGGATTTAGGGTGCAGCAGCTCCATCTCAAATGCCCTCAGACCAGCCGGCCTTGGGAGCTCCTTCACCACCTTGCTCCCACCGCTCTCCATTGGCAACATGGGGGTAATGGTTTTTCTCTGCTTTGCAGGGGCAGTGAGGAGATAAATTCAGGAGTGGGCTGAAGGGGATCAGGAATCACAGTGGCAAGGTCACCCTCACACCCACCGCGGTGACAGACCATTTGAGAGATGTCCCTGCATCTTCTCAGGATTAGCATCGATTTAATACCACTGAGAAACTGCAGCATTTAGCGACTTCTGACAATTATGAAGATGTTCAGGTTCATACCTTGGAAAAAAGCTTTCACAAAGTTGCTAATGGGAAAGCAGATAATTCCCACTGGCTTTGCTTAGATTGTGCCTGCAACACCAGAAATCTTTGTGGTCCTGGGAACATGAAGACGCCGCCTTCATTTCCAGATGGATTTCCACATTTATTAGATGTTCCTGATAGAAATGTACGAGTCAGACAGATCCAATTAGTTCACCTAATAGTCTTGCATGATGAGATTGGCCTAAATGTCTGAGCACAGGATTTTGCACAAATGAAAGAGTATTCCCATAAAATTGAAAAAGTAATTTAGCAATTTGGAAAAAAAAAAATCTACAATCTTTTGAGAAAACTAATAGCTTTTTATTGTGTAGTATAAGCTCACCTATCTCGTGTGGAAAAAACATATAAAGCATTAAAGAGACAACCATACCACTAAATGTAATAATAATGAAACCTCAAATTATTCCTTATTACCCATCTTTTTTCATTTTCAGACTCTCCAGAAATAGGGGCTCCATATGCTTCTGGCTGATAATCTCAACAATTCCTCATATGGTTGAAAGTAGCACACTCCCTGCAAGCTGCCTCCCTCCAAAAAAGGGACATTTTCTGCTTTATAATTTAAAAAGCATCCCCAGGACCCAGATCAAGGCAGGTGTGCACTGGTTGAGCTGCAGCTGATTTCATGGTGTTGTTGGGCTGAGACCAGCTGAGGTGGTTTGCCTCTTTTCTGGAAGTATTTGTGATCACCTGAGGCTTTTTCTTGAGGAGACATTAATTCACAATCTCTGAGATCAGAAGCACTGGGTGGATTATCTCCCCTTCTGTACAACACAGCTTCAAACTGCCTCCTGTTGCCTCTGCCCCTTGCCCATCTGTATCGGTCTGGAGACAATTTGATTCAATTTGAAGATGTTATAAGATGGAGACCCCAGGGTTTGCCTGCCCCCTTCCTTCCCTTGGTGTCCCCTGCTCCAGAGCAGATCGCCCTGGCAGAAAACATTGCCTTCACCTTTTAAGCTGCCGAGCCATGGGCTACACACACCACACAGCAGCTAAAGCCATCAAGCAGGAGGGCACTAACATCACCTGGATCTTTGGTCCCACTAAATCATAGAAACAGTTTGGTTGGAAAAGACCCTCAAGATCATAGAATCCAACCATAACCTAACTCTGGCACTAAACCATGTCCCTCAGAACCTCATCTATGTGCCTTTTAAACCCCTCCAGGGATGGTGACTCCACCACTGCCCTGGGCAGCCTGTTCCAATGCCCGACAACCCTTTCCATGAAGAATTTTTTCCTAATATCCGATCTAAACCTCCCCTGGCACAACTTGAGGCCATTTCCTCTTGTCCCATCACTTGTTACTTGGGCAAATAGACCAACACCCTCCACATTACAACCTCCTTTCAGGTAGTTGCAGACAGCGATAAGGTCTCCCCTCAGCATCCTCTTCTCAAGGCTGAACAGCCCTGGCAGCTTTGCCATTGGTGAGGCCACTTAGAGCCACCCAGCCTGGCTCGTCTGTCACCAGCACAGTGATGCCAGGGCCTGAGCGGTCAGAGCAGATCGGGGGCTGTATAAGAGATGAAAACGCCTCCCCATCCCACCTCCTTGCCGTGTCTCCCCCAGATCGCTCACTGGCCTTTACTCCTGGGCCAGGCTGCAGGACAAGATGCTCTGAAAAAATATTCTACAGCTGAGCAAGGAAAAGTTGGCGTCTGATGAGATGGTTTTTGGTGCTCAGTATCAGAGGGCAAACGCTGAGTGTGTGGCGCTCATTTTGGCTCGGTGATACAGGGAGAGATTTACCTGAGCTCTCAACTGGAAAAAAAGTGCTTCAATAGCTGCTGAGAGCATGGGTTTCAGTGGTTTCAGAGTGGTTTCAGAGACACAGCTAGAGATTAAAACAATGTGAGCGGTGAGAATAAGTGCAAAATTAAACACTGTGCCAGTGTTTCTGCACTGGATTTTGGATTATGGTTTGCTGCAGATTAATTGTGTATCTGTCCTGTTTGGATCGTTCACATTCCCTATTGTCTCTTTCTTGAATGCTGCTTGTTTTCCAGGTAGCAACAACAGCAGAAATCCTAAAGCTGGTCCCACAGTGTGCATAATTACTGATTTCAGAGAAAACCTACCCCTCCAGCTGCCCTGGTTGTAAAGGTTATAATAGCTAGAAAGGGAATTAATTAACCTAGGTAGCTCTCTAATGCACACATGAACTCACCACCGCCCATTCACAAACCTGCTTAGAAATGCTGGCTTAGCAGGCAGGCAGGCTGCTATAAATGCAGCTGCAGATGGAATCTCTGAACATTTCAATTGTCATTTTGAATGGGAATAACTTGACATTTATTTCTGGGACAATAGTGAAATGTCAACATCTGTGTGGAAACACAGAATAATGATTAAATTAGCATTGTTTGCAGCTTTTAAGCGTGCAGTAGCGTAAGAGCACACCAGGTTGCACTTGGACAAAACCATGCTGAGCTTCATGGTTTGAGTTATAGGGAGCAACCGTCTGGGTTGGAGCACAGCAGGATCAGGCCCCATGCTGGGCAGCTGTTATTTCAAGGATGGAGAACCCATAGCTGCAGCTTGCCAGCTCAGGGATTGCTCCATCTATTAATATATCAACTGGTTTGATATAGTCTATAAATGCATCACTCACAGCCTTTCCAGAGGAAGAGTCTGTAACTACCACGGAGACCTCAGACCATCCCTTATGACTTGCAAGAGCTTCACTGTGATAGAGCAGAACAAGCCAAGTCTAGCTTGGTATTTAATTATAGGTCTTAAGTCTTTTACAAAGGTTTATTCAAGGATTTCACCTTTTGCTTCCTCTGATTACCAAGCAGGCTGGATGTCCTAACCCAAAAACTGTTGTGATCTTGATCTGGCGTCTCCTAAGTGAAACATCTCCCCTTGTCACGAGGATGTGATGATGGAGACAAGGTGAGACTCTACAGAAGCTGATGGAACAGGTGGAAAGCGAGACTCTCCGGAGGCTCAGCACGCAGAGGGGGATCCCAGCAGGAGCTTTGCCATTCTGGGTTTCTCAACACCATCAAGAAGCAGCCAACAGCCTCAGGCAGACAGCAAACACAGCAGCCAGAAAACAGCCTGGGGGAAGAAAAAAAAAAAGAAAATTTAAAAAAAGGCAAATAACAGTGCCTTTTGGGCAAGACACCCAAACCCCTCTGCACCACTCAGTCCCAGCCAGGAGCAGGGCTGGGCAGCTCACCTGGTTTGCAGGACTGTGTCCGAGAGGTGACCAGGGCTCCCCCGTGTCCCCACAGCCCCAGGAGGCACCAACCCAGGCAGCAGCTCATCCGAGCAACTCAGCATCGACAGAACTTGGGAAATCGCTTCTAACCATCTCAGCTAAACCCAGCTGGAGTGCCATGGATTTGGCACTGAGGGAGTTTCTGAGCCGTGTTCCGTGAATCAGTGTGAGCACAGGCCAAATCCCCAAGTACACAAGGACATCGGTGCTATAGATTTTTTTATCTGAAAGGAAGTTGCTGTATTTAACCATTATGGGCAATGTTAAAAAATGATCACTACACCCAGTCATCAAAGGGGTGGCACATTAGCAATATTAGCCAGTTTGGCAAGCAATTAATGCACAAACTGCCCTGGTTTTCTCATCCCCATGGTCATGCACACACAAATTCAATTTAAAAAAAAAGCCTAGGTCAGCTGGTCTGTCTCCTTGGGCGTTTTACACCATTCTGGAGGAGCCTTTTGTGTTCACGGGGTCGGATCCGGAAAAGTGCTGAGTTTTAAAATGTAGTTGTGGGTATTTTAAATGTGAGCTGAATTGCAGGAGAGCACTGCACGGCAGAGCCCGGTGCTTGGCATCAGGCTGAGCATCCTAAGCTCAGCCCACCGTTGGGCTGGTGCCAGACATGAGGAGCCCAGTGGCGGTCACCAAGGTTCCCAAACTAGCAAAGAGAAACTCAGGTTTTCTTCCATATTCAAGTTCTCAATTGTGCCAGAAGCCGATGGTGGAAACCCTGTGTGTTCCCTGTTATCATACAGCCCATGAGAAGTGGGGGACAACCCCTGTGATGGGGACAACCTCTGTCAGAGACCAGCCCAAATACCTCACACAGCATCCGATGGCACTTCAGTTCCTGCGGCAACCATGGCAGCAGACCTGATACAGAACAACATAGTCCAATTTAATGTGGCTGAACCTTACTAAAACAGAGGTTAGTCCTCAGGGCTCCAGTGCTGGAAATGAAGCAGCAGAGCTGGGCTCGGCATCAGCGCTTTGAGCCTTTAAACCCGCTCCCCCAACCCAAATCCTGCCCCAGCTGAAGTCGGTGGGATTTTTCTCGTTGACGTTCAGCCCCTGCATTTTGCCAGAGGGACAGATTTCCCCGCAGAGCAGCTGGAAAGCTTTCCTCCACCTCTACTAACCTCATACAACTCTGCAAAGGTATTTGCTCTGGATTTCCTTGGATTTGAGCTTGGCATCACATCAGAGACCCTGACACAGTGGCATCGAAGTACTGCAGGAAAGCAGCTCACAGGCCCGGTACCCAGAAACAGTGGAATTGTTGCTGTTATACCATGAATTCTGGGACTGATACAATACCAACTGTAAACCAGGTGCTAATACCCACCAAGTCTGGGGTTCTTTTTCCTCCGACCAGCTCGTTTCTGTGCCTGCTGGTGCATGATTACATATGTAGCAGAGGAGTTAATTCACTGTGATAATGATTTTTCAAATTAGTGCTGCACGTTTTCTAGGTGATGAGGCGGCCAGGATTTAGGGGCAGAGGGAGCCTTCATTTGAAGAGCTATTAATATTTTAACTCATTACTATCATTAGCAGCCAAAAAGAGCGAAGAATTTCCTCGGCCAGCTCCAGTCCTGCCAGCAGTCACTGGTGGGTGACAGATCAGCCAAAGGATAACGCAGCATTTGCCAGGTCCTGCTCCAGGTGCCAGGACCACCGAGGGACATGTCAGGATGTGACCAGAAATGGATTCAAGGCTTTATCTCAACAGCTGGTAACACCCCACAGAACATCACCTTTTCTTTCTCCCTCATTAGTAGCACACAGACGGGCTGTTTTTTCCAAATTGAATCCTTAAACTCCATGACCCATCAGCTGTTTACTCCTGTAAATCCGTGGGAGTGCGATAGCAGAGCAGAACAATCATTTTAAAAGATAAATAACCTCTCTGTCTCCACCAGGGCTGAGTGGCCGCATCCAGGCCTGGCAGGAGGACGAACTCAACACCTGCATCCCCAGCTGCTGCTCCACACTTCGACTCATCACGAACAACCAAAGAAACTGCCTCCTTCTGTCCTGAAGTCCAACAGTTCAGCAGTAATTATTTATGTTACTCCGGATGGAGGGGGAAAAAAACCAAAAAAGGCAGCTTTTTTTAAAAAATGCAGGAGGAGAAAATAAAGTTGTCAGTGGTCAGGGCACATCAGCGATGCCGCTCTCTCCCCAATGGCACCAGCATCTCCCCAGCTCCAGCGGCCTCAATCCCCAGATTTGGTTGGTTCACATCATCAGTGTCATTGGCACAACCACAGGGAGACCTGGGCTCAAGGAGTTCAGATTAAGTGAGGATGAGCAATAGTGGGGAGACGGTGGGAGTGCAGGCTGCTGTGGGTTTGCCCCATCCTCCACCCGTGACACAACTGTGTCCAGAGACACATTTCTCCCACAGAGCTGCAATAGTTCAACCAAATTGAAGACACTAATAAAACCTTTAAATGGAGCTGAGGTGTCCTCCCAGATGTTCCACACAGTAGGACATGAAAAATTATTTGAGAGAGCAAGCGAATAGGAAGCGTATCTAGGAAGAGTTGATCAGGACAACAGACTTTGATTTAAAACCAATGGTGCCTGCAGCTCTGCGGCACAGCCCCGGGGGCAGGCAGGGCTTGGGCAGCAAAAGCAGGATGGCACAAAGTCACAGCAAAGGATGGCCAGGGCTCCAAACACCAACAGCTTCTCAGACAATTCCACCAGCAGCCACCGCTAAGTTTGTTCTTTTGTTCTGTTTTTGTGTATGTGTGTTTTGTTTGTTTGTTTGTTTTCCAAGTGCAGTTTTGAAAAACCTGCAAAAGGCAATATATTTGTTGGAGCCCTTGGTGAGCAGGACACAGCCACACTGGGGGCATTCCCTATCACATCCCCTGACTGAATCGTTCTCAAGATAACTGCTAGGGACTTGTCATGGTGACTGCAATAAAACACATTTCTGACATTTTAAGATTAACAATACCTGGTGGGCTTTTCCTCACCAGCCATCATGTTGCTCCACCATAGGGCTTGGGCTTTACCCTCATTTCTTGTTGTTCTGTCACTTCTAATAACACATTAACAGACATCTGCTACTCTGACACTGGATTGCGAGCAGGAGGATTTCCTCAGACGCATAAATTTCAGCCTGCCCGCTCACCCTGTCTGCAGGAGGGAAGCGTTTTGTTAGCGCAACTGAAGAGGAACATCTCAGAGGACTTTCCCTGGAGTCACTCATGGGGTTGCCCCCACCCAGGTCACCCACAACAAAGCCTTCAGCATTCCCCTTTGACACCCCAAGTGTCCTTGCTTTGGTTTTAACTCCATGAGTCATAAAACCATGAGTATTGTTTTCTACACAGAGAAATCCACATTGTTTTTTTTTTCTTAAAACCATATATTCCCACTGCGTATTTGCTGTTACATTTCCATTAAAAAAAAAAAAAAAAAAAAAGGAGTTAAGGAGAGGAATAAACTTGAGTCAGAGGCAGCATTAAAAACTATCAGACTAACTCCAGTCAATTGTCCTCTCTAAAACCACTGGAAGCTGTGTTAACTTACAGAGCCGTGAAGTTGCATGAGACCGTGGCAGTAAATCCCCATGGGGCTGGGTGATAGAACCACGATGCTGCCAAGAGCATCCCAGCACTTGGGGGGGATGCGGGTACCAGGGCGAGAAAACACCACTAACCTGCGGCTGGCACCGCAGCAGCACGATGAGAAGAGACATTTATTATGCAGAGCTAATGCCATTAGAGTAAATGGAGTTTGCCCAGGGGAATAACGAAGCAGTGAGATAGTTACAGCAAACGCTGGAACGGTTCCCTTGGGAAACCGTAATGTTCAGATGGACTTTGCACACACAGGCTACGGGCACATTTGTCCTCGTCCAGCGCTGTCAACCCCCCTCGGACTGGGGGGTTGAAACTGGAGGGGGCTGCACTGCGCAGCTCTCCCCAGCAAGAGGGAGGCTTGTGCTGGAGATTATCAGCTGCGTGAGCTGGAGAGGATTTCTCACTGTATTTTATTTAGAAACAGCCTGCCCTCACGTGGCGAATGGAAAACCAGGAGGCTGAAGATTTTGGACTAAAACCGTCCAGCAAATGCGCCGTGGCAGGGAACAGGAACCAGGGCCAGGAGCCCTTCACAGAAAAATCTCTCACAGTTTTTCCTCACTCATTTTTGTGCCAATCTCCCTTCCCATCTGCGCAGCACCCACTTCTCTTGCTGCCTTGGTAATTACCAGCTAGCCATGGGCAAGTGCCCCAACAGAGCCCACGGGTGCCCAGCACAGGGGCTGCAGCACCCGCTCCCACCGCTCAGCCGGGTCCCCCAAATCCCAGCTTGGTCCCACAGCACTGGCGAGGGGGAAGCTGCACAAAGGCAAGTCAAGCCCTCAGCAGAGGCAGAGCCCTGTGGCTCCAGCATCTAAAATGAGGAAAAGTCCCCTTTGCATTCAGTTTACAAGGAGAACAATAAGTAGTTTTTCTTCAACAGCTCTGAGATAACGCTTTCTGTGAAGGTGCAGGCTTGGCTCAGGAAGGCAATGCCACTCACACTGCGTATAGGAGTTCTGGACAGCCTCAGCTTATCATAGAACAATTTTGGTTGGAAAAGACCTTTAAGATCAAGTCCGGTCATTAACCTAACACTGTCAAGTCCACCTCTAAACCATGTCCTTAAGAACCTCATCTATGTGTCTTTTATACCCCTCCAGGGATAGTGACACACCACCACTTCCCTGGGCAGCCTGTTCCAATGCCCGACAGCCCTTTCCATTAAGAAATTTTCCCTAATATCCAGTCTAAACTTCCCCTGGCACAACTTGAGGTCATTTTCTCTCATCCCATCATGACAGCGAATAAAAGCTTTACTCAGAATCAACATGTTCCAGAATAAGTAAAACCAGCCCAAGTAACAGATCCAAGGAAGCCATACCTTCCCCACTCAACCAATTCTTTTTATAATCAGTCATATGAATGAATCTTCCAAATCAGCACTGAGAAACCAGCCATGGTGCCAGGCCAGGCTGCGGTATTGAGGAGCAGAGCACACCAGCTGCATTTTGGCAGCCCGGACAGTAACAACAGGTAGCAGATGATGCTGCAGGGCCAGGAGCAAAACGGCCCATAGCCAGCCCCAAAATGAGCACCGGTATGTGGCTGCAGCTCACAGCTCAGACATGATCCCTCGACATGCAAACAGGACCCAGCGCGGTGGCTGCTATCCAGAGCTCGCAGGAACCCAAAACCCAGCGATATAACGTACCTGCACTCACACCGAGAGCTGCACACCTCTGGTGCCAACACCCCCAGCTTCCGATGGCACACGAGCAAAGTGGACCTGGTTCTGATCACCAAGAGCTTTTTAACAGCACAGAAAAAGCAGAACAGGATCGCACAGCGGGAAGCTGAAGCGAGGCAAATCCTGCCCAACACAAGTGAAAAGTTTCTAGGCCCAGGACCTGCTCCTGCCAAGACAGGAGGGTCCCCAAAGCCTTGCACGGTCACTCCGAGCCACACTGAGGGACAGGCTGCTGCCCAGCCGAGCACCAGGGCCTGACCTGGAACCATGGGGGAGGCACCTTCCCACTTTTCCCAAGCTCCTTCATTTAACGCTCCTGTTTACAAAGCTCCTTGATTCCATTCAGCACAACCGAGCACCAACAACTTGCCCCCATTTCACTTGTGATGCTTCGCAGCCTCCACTGGGACACTGACCTGTGACAGCCCGTTAGAAAATTAGGGGGGAAATGCAATAAATGGCATCAGTCTAGATGGCGCTCATGTATTTTTTTTTTATAGCCTGAAAAAGCAGCAGCAGCGGAGTTTCACCATAACACCCGCTTTCTACCCCAGTCTCCGGCAGCAGCGGGTCCGATGGGCAACGCTTTCCATGGGCACCCCAGGCAAAGCGGCTGCACGAGCAGGTCTAAGTCCACAGAGCAGGATGCTCACACAAGTCTAAGTCCACATCTGAGGAGTTGGGAGACCTGCTAATCCTGGTCCGCGCCAACAACCTTCCAGCAGCTGGAGCCTCAGCGTCACAACGCAAACTGCCCGAGTGAGAAACTACCAAAGGCAGCACTGCAGCCCTGCCCGCACTCGAGCAGAGGCTCTAATTCCATTTTATCTCCTTGTCATCACCTCCTAAAACAAGCCAGGCTCATGTTTTAGCTGGAGAGTGAGGCTTAACTGGGTAAAGAGAGATTTTTGGTATATAAAAATAATTCTGAGCAGGTCTGTTTACCACACTGCTGCCTCGGGAATGGCCCATCAGCAACGCTCAGAGTGAATGCAACGGTATTTTGCTGCATTTACAGCACAGTAACTATACGGTAATTAAAATTGCACAGGTAGGTGGCAAGGGCAACGCTCTTTCCCGTCCCCGCTGCTCACACGCAGGCTTGTTGTGGAAGGACCACATTCTACTGATACAGCCCTAACTCAAACTTATTTTCTTCAAAATGAAGCATGGTTTTTACAGCAAATAAAGCACTTACCATGAAGTCTGCACAAGACAGAAGGTGAGTAGCCATCTCGTATGCCTTTCTGCACTATAATCATAATAAAAAGAACTAAAACATTTTTAATCAGTTAAGCCCTGTTATATGCTGCTGTTGGATTGAAGGATAACGTTCAAACGCATCATTGGACTGATTTATAAGGTTGTTGTCATCATCATAAACATTTTGGATTAGTAGAAGTTGCTCCTTTGAGCTAAACAAGGATTTGGGGTTTTGGTAAGCCAAAAGAGAGTGAAGACTACGATTTTTTTCCCCATCTTTCTGTACCCTTTTTACCCTATATCAACGCAAATCCAGATTTTTTCATCAAACCAGAAAATTTCTGTCAATACAAAAGACCATTTTTAATAAAAAAAGAAGACAAAATAAAAGAGTGAAGCCACCTCATCCAGTCCTGCAGCGTCCTCGAGGGAACAGCAATGCCCAGGGAGCATCGTCAGGACAAATCTCCCATCTCCCGGGACCGGGCTTCCCCATCAGTCCCCAGTTCCTCCCACATCCCCAGCAGAAAGCTGAAAACTCAGCTATGAGCAGCACCAGTTTGCAGCTGAAAAACCATCACCAACAGCATGGGGGGACGGGCTGCGACTTTCCAAGCCACTTCCAGGGCTTTAAGCGCCCATCTCAGACCACTAAACATTAATACGAGCGGACTTTCTAGAACCTGGTGCTGCTTTGAAAATTGTGTTTGTTAAAGCATTAACGAGCATCTGCACCGCTGCTGGGTACGGGAAGGAACGAGCGCTTTGGGCTTTGCTGTTAAGGAACACGGAGGAGTGGTCCGGCTCCGGAGGAGGGAGGGGGGCTGTGTTTTTAGGGCAGGAAGATCTTAATTTTCTTTTCATTGCTGCAATGAAGTTCTGAGCAGGCAGGCAGGCTGGCTGACAAAACGTGGCCTTTGAAGTCCCCGGAGATTTGTTACTTCTTTCAAGCTTCCAGTCCGTCCTGCCAGCCATTTGCTATTGCTGCAGGGTACCTACCAGGGAACTGGGCTTGGTCCCTCCACCAGCAGAGAACAGCACAAGGATGGCAACTTTGCACCAAAGAGCCCATTTCCATTTAAAAAAAACCCAACAAAAATTGCTTTACTCCAGCTCCGTATCACCAGAGTAACAAAACGGTAATTTCTTCTTTTATATGATGGTATATATACGTATCATTATATGTAAAACCAGCATTGGTGATTTCCCCTTTAGTTCAGCACCACAATTCCCTACATTTGATAAGATCCTTTGGCAAATGAAACGTAACCTTTACAAGCAACACTTCCAATGGGAAAGTTAATTAGCCAACTAACTGGTGACTTCTGACCCAGCTGCAGCAGCTGGAACACTGACCGCAGAAGTCCCGTAACTTACATCAGTAAGTACATGGAAAACGGCAAAGAGAATGAGGTGTGTTATTCTGGTGTATCTGGGGATTTGATACAGAAGTGCAGCTGGGGAGGAGACTGCGGATGGATGCAATTTGTAATCGCCTTTTCAGCCAGCGTGCCCAGGTTGAGAGCTCATTCGGATCTGGACAACGCTTCATTCAGTGACCAATATAAGCAAATCAGAAATACTTACACCCTTCTGTCAGCTATAATTTAAACCTATTAACACGTGAAAACAAAACCCGAATTTTATGGACACTGACTGTAATTACTTTGGACAATGTAACTTGGGAGCAACGGGAGCTGAAGGGCAGCGAGCACACAGGCTGTGCTGTGAAAGACACACCAGTTAAAAACACTTACCTGGGCTTGGTGCACTGAATTAGACATGAACGTGCTATTAAAAAAGAAAAAGAACACCACCAAAACACACCACCCTGAAGACCATCAACAGCAGAAAATACTTTAAAAAGAAATGACAGTTCAGAAGAATTAAGAATGATTTTAACCAGCTTCCTGTAAGAGAAAAGGAAAGTACCCACTGGATGCTCCGTGAGATAAACACTGATTACAGCTGGGAATAACCACAAGCTGATTAAATAACACAAAGTGTTGCGTGGCAGGAAGGAGGCTGAAATAATATGAAATATTCCCGCTCCATAAAAATAGCCCAGGCACTCCGATGTTAGAAGTCCTCTGAAGTTTCCAGAACGAGAGTTGTCTCTTTCCACAAGAAGCCCTCACGTCTGCATGTGCTCGTACCTATTTATACACTTCCAGTAAAAAATTACCGGTGCCGACTCCTTTCTGACGTCCCACTCCCAGAAATAGCCGCTGCGACAGCTCCTGGAACAGCCTCAGCCCCTCGGCACCGATGCCCAGCAGCCCCGTGGCTGCAACACTTCGCATGGATTACATTAAAAAACCCTCGTTTAAAAAGCAGCACAGCAAACCCTGCACCAGCACCATGACTGCAGCAGCACACGCTCAGCCGAGATTTCACCCCCTTCCTCCAGCAAAGCATTAACGCAGCGTCCAAACACCCAGACCTGCAGCGCTGGGGCTGCCCACCAGAGAAGGGGGTGCAGAGGGGATCAGACAGACAGGGGATCCCCAGACAGATGGGGGTTCCCCCAGCTTCAGCTCCTCCAAGGGCAGGGACAGGGTAAGTCAAAAGGTACATCAGAAAAGCAAAATACCCTGCGGATTCCCCCCTCGCAGGGAGCTGGAGACAAACTCCACAGCTCCCTCCACAGATGGGTACCCCGCTGCCGAGCTCTGCTCACCCCAGCTCTGCATCCACCTTCACAGAGCTGATATCCAAAACACACAGAACACCATTCTTGGGTTGGTTTGCCTTGGGTTGGGTTTGTTTGTGGTTTTTTTTTTCCCCTGAGCTTTTT
Source organism: Patagioenas fasciata (assembly GCF_037038585.1). Lineage (NCBI taxonomy): Eukaryota > Metazoa > Chordata > Aves > Columbiformes > Columbidae > Patagioenas > Patagioenas fasciata. Next base: position 21,169,856 of record NC_092530.1, read on the forward strand.
TTCGGCCTCCTGGGGCTCCACCTGGTTATACGGGGCACCCAAAATGCTGGAAAGGGCACCTCCTGAAAAATCTCCCAAAGTCATGTTCTGAGCTTAAGACAAGGCAATCCCACACAGTGCTACTAGTATAGAGACAGGTTATTTGTTATTTCAAAATTCAGGGTCAGCATTTTTAAATCTGTGAAAACATAAGCCATGATGTGGGGATCTGGGCAGCGTAAAACCAGCTGTAGGTTTGACACAAGGCTGGGTGGCCCAGGGTGACCTGCTCAGAAAGGGGATTCTGTAATGCATGCACACCAGTAGTTTATCCCCACGTGTGAGAGGAGAGGACAACAGAGCTCAGAGACGGGACAGACACCTCGGTGGGAGATGTCTAGTGAATGAGAGCTCAGAGCCAACACTTCGCCATCACGTGAAGCCCCTGCAGCCTCTAATCACACCATACTCCTCCTCACCAGCCTCAGAGATGCGCTAAGGTGGGAACAGGAGCACGTTTCACTTCCAAATCCTGCAATGCCGACATCCCTCAGGATAACCCCTCCTCACCGTTTCACCACCACCCTGGAGAAAAACAGCGCGTAAGTCCTGGTGATGCACCACCTCCCCACGCTGTGCTGCAACACCGGAGTACAACAATAAACCAAACTACCATAGGTGTAGGAACACACCTATACACACAGCGCACTGTTCTACAGAAGCTGCTCCCAAGAGAGCGGAGGATTCTACTCCTCTTGATGGCAGAGCCAGTTTACAACTGCAGGAACACTCAGCTCACTCCCGAATTTCAGCACGTTGAGCAAAGTCAGTAAATTCCACGCAAACCACCCAAACTGCAAGCCGCAGGCTTGTCACTCAGAACAGACTGTGTAGATACTCAGCAGCACAGCAAACACCTACGCTGTTAATAGCTAGCTTTCACTCGCAGGATCAAACAATCCCTCTCGCCCTGATAACTCGAACACGCACCCTGTTTACCACTGAGACCATCAGTCACCTGCCAGCAGCTCGGCTGGGCGGGACAGTTTCGGGTGCCCACCTCAAGCTCTGGCCCTACCACAGTGCTCAGAAGCCCTTGCTAGCAAGATGTCCTGGGACAACCACACCAGCTGTGCTGAGCACACCTGGCAGCGGCACCAAATCCCCTCCAGCACTGGCCCCATTAACACAGGCTTGGTTCACCCAAGAAAAACCACCTACAAGACCCCACACAAGAGCTAGGTACAGCTCCAGTATCAGCAATACAGAGCCAGGCTTGGAGCATCTCCCAAGGACGTGTTAACACAGTAGCAAACTTGGGTTTCATTCCCCATTTTAACAAAGCCTGATGCCTTCCACTCGGTTAGAGTACAATGCGCTACAGTAAATCGCAGTTAGCACATACTGCAACCCATTTTTCCTCACTGTCAACAAGTGGTGAGGCCCGAAGGGCCTTACACTTGGGCAACATATTTCCATTTTGTTTGCACAAGGATTTGAAGTCCAGATTACAGCCCTCCAAAGCACAAGTGAGATTACAACTCAGATTAGATTCTGGGCTAGAAAAATCACCCAGAGCCACCAGCTACAGGGAAGCTCTTGCAGAAGCTCTGCGAATGGACTTGAACTAAGCCAGGACTGCCCTGCTTGGTGTATTTTCTTCCCTGTCATGTACAACCACTTCCCAAACCAGGCCTGGGCACAGGACCCCAGGGACAGGACTGCATCAGGCACCCACTGTGGCATCAGCCCAGCTGCATTGGCCACTACTCTAAGACAGACCAGAAAAAATGATCCGTTCAGATCTCAAAATATTTTAGTTGGGGGAAGAAGGGTGGTGCAAAGTTGCTGGTGCTGCCGACTTAACTGAACCACATCTATTTGTACTGAGGCAACTGCAGCGACCCCAAGCTGCGGTTCTGGAGCAAGTCTCCGAACAGCTCTGCCATATAACATGCACATAACCATTCGCTTTTAAGAGGGCAGAACAGAAGAGAAAAAACAGTAGAAGTCTGAGCATCCAAACAATCCTCTCCACAAGACACTCAGGGATTCCCCTTAGGGGGCAGGCCACCCAAAAACCATTTTGCACACTACAGCAACACAGCAGCAGTCTCTACACAGCTCTCCCAGGTACACCATTGCTTGCCCACCCACAACACACAGCTCAGGTTCAGCTCCCTCCGCCACCTGACCCTATCGGTCAAAGACTCTCCCAGCATTGACACCCAACAGCAGAGCACAAGATTTCGGGCTGCCACGTTCAGCTCATGCAGCAGAGCCTCAGCTCCAGCCCCTGCTCCCACAGCAGAGCAGGTCACGCCGTTCTGCCAGCCCCTGAAGCTGGGACAAAGCCAGGTGTCCCCACTCCCAGGGGCAGCAGCTCAAGATGAGCTCCAGCTCCACTCCCAACTTCAATGCTCACCAAGTTAAACAGGAAAAAAAACAACAAACAGAAAGGAGCAGGACTATTGCTGGAGGGCAAGTGCTGAGCACTATCACTTGAGGACGTCCTTCTCCTGGCCTGGGGGAGAAACACCCCCCCTTCTCCACAAAGAGCCTCCTTCAAAGCAGCAGCAGCAAGAGGAGGTTTGTAGCAAATCTACCCCCTTCAAAATCAAGGGGGAGGAGGTTGCTGGAGGAGGCAAGACAAGGCTGTAACCCACAAGCCAGCAAAAAAGGGTCCCCCTTATTTTCCCTTGTCTACCACAACCACACTTTAGTGAGATACATTATTAAACACAAGTTTTATTTTAAAATCTTTTTATTGGTATGTCCACCAGTCACTTACATGTTATTACAGAAACCAACTCCCAAAATGTCCTTCCTTGGACCACTGCAACTCTTCCAGGTGTTGCGATTTGTTTTGGTTTTTTTGTCTTTTTAAATGGTAGACAAACCTTAGTATCTGGAGAAGTTTTCTTTCTTCCCATCCCTTCAAGCTGCGGAGTCACCACCAAGCTGTTGTACACACTACTGCAGGCTCTGCTGTAAGAACTGGTTACTGACAAAAGCTAAGTTGTCAGCGATGAAGGTCTTGCGGTTTACAGATGGATACCGTGCAATTTTTCTCCTACTAAACTAATCAAAATTGCATCGTGATCCACCCGACAACAGCAAAACAAAGCTTACCATACTGGCAAATTCAGGGCAGTGCGGCCTGAAGACAAGTCCTCATTTCCTCCACAGGCCGGGACAAGTGCAATACTCTACATACAGCTACAAGTAATGCAACAAATCCCCACCCATGGAGAAACCAGCGCAAGGCATCTTGAGATCTTTCATGGAAAAAGGGGGAGGGGGGGAAAGGCACTTCAAAACCCGTTATTCACCACAGATTCACCACCACCACAGTCAGTTTTGCATGGATTTGCACAGCAATTTTAGTAAGCTGGGATGCAAACCTGCAAAACTGACTGTAATTAGCACTGTCTTCTCCAGAAACTGTCACTAGCTGGGATGCACTTTATCTAGCAGTACTATAAGTGCCCACATTACAGTAGGTCCAATTCAAAGCTACCTGCACTATGAGCACTTTGATACTGCTAGGACAAAACTACTTCCCGAGCAATTGCCTTCAACAAAAAAACGCCTTAACTAAAGTTATAATCGCTGAGCTAAAGCCAGATGGATGCGTGGTCTTTTTGTTCGGACGTGCAGGCAGCAGCTTGTGCCAGAAGGAGCATTTAGGGCAGTAGATTCTACGCTACTTCACTAACTGCACTAGATGCACCTTAACACAAGAACCATTTGTAAGGCATCTCCAACACAGCAGAACAACAATCCTGGTTGTGTCCGTGACCCACCACCGTCACTGAATCGCCACAGTAATGCCAGAAGTGCTTATACTGCAGTAGATCCTAAACTCTACCTGCACTGTAAGCACTTTTGCACAACTCAAGGCCCATCACCAGACAAACTCTTCCACTTAAAAGGTCTCCTTGTTGCAGAGTAGTTAAAGCATGGCAGAAGTGTCTTGACTGAAGCGCAGGAGCCAACAGTACCTGCCAAAAGAAAAGAGCAATATTAATGTTGCGTAACACAGATATGGATTTGCTACTCGATTTAGCACAGATTTCCTTATTAAAGTCTAGGGGCAGGAATAGCTTCAGAGTTTTGAGAAAGCAGTTTGAGAGTGCACCAAACAAGGTAGAGTTTGCAGCTAATTTTCAGTCGAATTAAGGTGAAAATGGCTTCCTCCAGAGTTTTTAATTGGTGGTTAAAAAGCACCGTAATGGGTATCAAAACATCCCAGTTTCCTACTCTTGTGCCTTTGATGCATTACTACAGCATGCGAGACACTTCAGTTGACCTCCCTCCCAGAGCTTCACCGAGTATCTTGCATCACCAACCACCAAACATTCCCCCCCCACCACAAGCAGCATAAGAAAAGTTCTGACACATGATCCTGCACCCTCCGCACCAGATAATGGAGTATCTGTACTCCAGATGATGCCATTAACTGCAGAGCAGCACAAAAGCGACAGACTCTTGTTGTAAGGGAGGGGAAATATATAGATATACAGATATAAAAACAAATTTAAATTTCCCTCCGGAGCCACGCTGTCAAGCCCCAGCGTTACAAACCTGCGGAGGAAGGAAGGCTTTTGCCGGGGATGCCCAGGGAGAGCAGATGCTCGGGGGGGTGGGGGAGCAGAGACACCCCCCACCCCCCCCCAAGTGGCTATTACAAAAGTTGAGCCGCTCCGGGTGTTCGCGGCGTGGGGCTCAGCGCGGGGTGAGGCTTTATCTCCCCCCGGGGCGGCGCGGCCGCCGTTATCTCCCCTGCACTGACCATCTGCTCGCGGGGGCGGGCGGGGGGACGACTCGGCCGCGCTCGCCACGTGCAGGGCGCTCTCCCCGCCTCGCCGGGGCTGCAACCGGAGCATCCCCGGGGGCACCGGCAGGTTCCGAGCGGGCTCGTACCGGCCCGGCACCCCGCGCCCCCCCGCCCCCGGCTCGCCCCCCTTCCCCGCGAGGGGCTGCGGGGCCGCTCCGCCACGTGCTACCCGCCCCGTCCGGGGGGCGCGCGCTGCCGCCGCGGCGATTAAAGCGCAGGAACAAAGCACGGTGGGAAATGCAGTCCTCCATTCAAAGCCCCAAAAACGCGCCAAGCCTCCCGTCCACCCCCCCAGCCACGCCGCCCCGCCACCGGGAGGGACCCGGCCCCCCCCGCGCCCCCGGGGAAAGTGGAGCAGCGAGCCCCGCGCTAAGTTGCGCCGAGGGCGGCTCCGCGCGGCGGCGGGCGGCCCCTTTGTCCCGGCCCGACGGGGCAGCCCGGCTGCCTCCCGCCGCCGCTCCCCCCGCGCCGCCCCGACCCCTCTCCCCTCCCGCCCTCCCCCCGGTCTTGCCTCACGCGCCAGGGGCCCGGCGGGCGCGGAGCGCGCGGCACACGGACGGCGGCTCCGCCGAGCGCGTGGTCCGGCTCCCGCCCGCCCCCTCCGCGCGCCGGCGGGCGAGCGCGCGCGCACCCGCCCGCCCGCCGCCTCGCGGCCCGCCCCGCACTACAGGCCCCAGCGCGCCCCGCGCGCCGCGCATGCGCCCGGCAGCGCCCGCCGCCATGTGCTCGCCGCGCGCGCGCCCCCCCCCCCCCTCCCCCCACGCACCGGCCGCGCGGGGGCGGCGCGGGACCCCCCCAGGGCGGGCACGGGACGCGGTGACGGGGTGGTGGGGGCAACACGGGGACCCCCTTTCCTTCTCCGATGCCCCGCAGCACCGCGGCCGCCCGGGGAACCCCACGTTCCGGCCTCCCGCCGCGGCCACGTCCATTGTTGGTGCCGCGGGAACCGCCGGCCATGGGCGCGGGGCGGCGGGGGCAGCAGCCGCTGCGGGGTGTGCGGGGGCCGGACCGGGCGCGGCGCGATGCGGGGGGGGGCTGCACCGCGGAAGCCGCGGGCCCACGCGGGAGGCAGGGCGAGCCCCGCGCACTCCTACAGGTGGGTGGCGGCCGCCCGCGCCCCGCAAAGAGCTGCCGCCCCCCCCACTCCGGGACGGGGGTCGGGGCTGCCCCCCCGGTGTGCAGCACCCCCGCCCCGGGCAATCCGTGCCGCCCGGCAGAGATTGCGGCGCAGCCCGGCAGCTGGCGGGAGCCGCGTAAGAGCGGGGGAAGGAAAAGCGGAAAAAAATAAATAAAAGAAAAAAAAAAATAAAGGCGATAAAATAATAAAAAGCGTGCAAAGGCGGGGAGCAGCCTCGGGGCAGCGCCGGCTTTGGGGAAGAGAAAGAAAAAAGAAGCGCGAAAGAAAGCGCGAGAAAATGGAAAGATAAACACGTTACCTTTGAGCCCGAGCAAAGCCCTGGAATAAAAAGGGTTTTACGAAAGTGGCGCGAAGACAATATCATGTGATCCCAGCCCAGGGCGTCTCCTTCCCGCACCGACCAGCCAAAAAAAGAGAGAGGAATAAAGGGGGGAAAAAAGTACATCCGCTCCCTACGCCATTAGCATAATTAATTGTGTCCTGCAGCTGCAGCCGCGGCTCCCCGGCCAATGGCAGCCATCGCCGCCCGGCTCCTCTGCCTCCCGCCCGGAGAGCGGGGATGGCCGGAGACCTCGGGGAGCGGCTGGGGCGGGCAGCGCCCGGCGGCACGGCCGGGGGACCGGGCTGGCTGCGAGGCTCCGGGGGGCAGGACAGCGGGGACTTTTTGGGGGCGTCGTGTCCGCCCCGGGCCCGGCACCGCTGCTGGTGGGAGGCCCCGCGCCCCGAGGGGGCCCTGGCATGGCGGGGGGCAGCCCCGGCCCCGCTTCCTTCCCCTCGTCTAAAACACAAACCAGCGTAGCACCCGCGCAGCCCCCCATGGCCGTGCGTGGCCGTGGCCACTTAAGACCCCCTCAGTGCGGCGCTGGGTGGAAACTTGTGGGTGTTTGGGGGTGAAAAAGCCGTGAAGTGATGTGGCGGTTGGGCTGGCCCGGCCTAGTGTGGCCTACGCGGTGGCAGGCCCGGCCTGCGGTGCCACCCGGCCGCGGGCGGCTCCCGTTTCCCTCCCGCCGTGTCCTACCCACACCTGAACCGCCGCCGTGCACCCCGAGGGGTCTCGATAGAGACCGAGCGGCGTTGGGGACCCCCGGCCCTGACACGCGCCCCAGCGGGGCGGCTGGGCTGGGGGAGCGCGGTCGGGCTGCCTTGGCGGGCGGCCCTCGCAGGAATGCTAAAAATGTGCTAATTGTGCCCTGCGAGCAGTCGCTGTTCCTTAAGGATTGGAAGTAATCATCTTTTTTAAAAAAAAATCAATCGATAATGAACGGTTTGGCCCCACTTCTCCCTCAGCCACTCCACGCGGCAAAAATATACAAGGTGCCTCATTTAACCCTAATCATTGGTATCTGAAGTTAGAACAAAAAGGTCCCCATGGAAACGAGGGAGTAATCTATCAGTATTACGTTTGTTACACAACAAGAAAGGGGCTTTTTTCCCCGCCTGTGTTTACTTCTGTTTAATTTATTTTTTAAAATTCTCCGGCCAAGTCCTTTCAGGTTTGAAGGGCAAGTTTTGCCGAGCTCCCAGACTTTCCTCCCTGCGTGCATGTGTGAGGCCTAAAACAAAGCCACCATATCAAAGTGCTCCGCCAGCGAGACGGGAGGGCTCTCCGCAGGCACATCCATCGCGGAGGCTCTTTCATTATTTGTTCCAGAAACTGCAATTTGTTTTCTTCTTTATCAGTGGAAATGCTCGGCCGGGTTGTCTTTTGCAAACTTTATGTTGTAGCGTCTGGGGTAGATACTGAATTTACTGACTCCTGAACTGGAGCTGCAGGGAGATTTTGTGTAATGGAGGACACAGTAAAATTTGAAATTTAGATTTTCTTTTGCTTAGGCAAAGTACCTTTCTGAAGTCTCAAGCTGCAAATGCTAAAAGAGAGCAAAATGCTCAACATTAAAGTCAATAATTTAGCGTGGGTGTGTAAATTTGTTATCAATGCCCCTGCGGAAATGGAACAGTGAATTGACACAACTGAAAAATACAGGAGTGCCCCAGCAACTCATAGAGGCACAGCAGGACAGAAAACATTCCCAAATTAAAGCCAATTCATGTCTAACTCTGTAAAACAAAACTTTTAAAAACTTGTAGCAAACAAGGACGAAATGTGGCATGGTACTAGAAAACTTTCTTCTTTACATTAAAAAAAAATGCTTTGCATCGATTTTAAAAATTATTTAAAATGGAAAGTATCACAAGTTATTAAAATCTTAAATATGAATAAAATTATGTGAAAGCGTAGCAGCTTTTACTCAACGCATGCTGCAAATTGATTATCTCTTTTCTGGCAGGTCAGAAATAAATTAGTCTTTCAACAAAGAGAGCCTGAAAATGGTGAAATAAGTCTACATGAAGTGTTACACAGATAAGATTAAATGGTATTTTTACATCCTCCTGCCGACCTTTGACTTGTATTTTTGTGTATCTTGGAAGGGAGTCTTGGGGTCTGCAAACACATCAGTTGCTAAAAAAAGTGATGGTCGAAGAAAAAAGTGCCGTAACGTTTCTTTAATATTTTAAAGGGTATTGTCTTGCTAAAGCCTTCATCTGTGTGTTAGCTGGGCAGCGAGTTCTGCGCTGTGTTGACGGCCTTTTCAAACACCCGTGATTTATAGATTGTAAGGTGGCGCTTGTAAAACACGTTACTGACTGGGGGAAAATTCTGTTCAGCTCAGGAGGACCATGATGGAAACCAAGCGAGATGCATGGAGATACAAAGAAAAAGTATTTTCCCCAAAAATCACATTCAGAATTTATTGTGAAATATTCTAGCTCACTCTTTGCTTGTACCAAATACACAGAAACCTGGATACCTTTTTTTCTGTAATGGAATCACGCTGAGAATCTATTTCTGTTTCCTTCATTGCACTTTTCTTCTCAGTGTTACAGATAATTCTGTTCTATCTCAGCTTGGTTACTGATTCTGTAATAACTATGTTCAAGAATTGCCTCGGACTGTCTCCTCCACTTCTCGTTCCTTCAAGAAGCAGAATGATTGTCTGACCTTTTTCATGATGGAGAAAGCACAGTAAGTTGTGCTGAACTACCCAGATGCGTCAAATAAAATAAATTAACACCAGAAACAAATAAAGGGGATGTATCTTTATGAAACAGGAATTTATTTTTCAAAACAAACTATTCAAAGGTGCACATCAGTTGCTCATGGAGAGATTTTGGTCAGATTAATAAAATCTAACTTATTTCTCAAAACTCTGGGCAGAGTCAAAAGTCTTAGGAAGAACTACTATACTTGTTGAACAGCAGCATGGAATCAATGCCCAAAAAGTATTTTACAACCAGGTCTGGAGTCTTTCAGACGTAATATTTTATACTTTTGGAAGAAAATGTTCCGAGAGATCAAGTTGTCTTAAAAAGAAACAAAAAAATTTAAAGGGCTATTTAAAAGAAAATACTTGAATCATTAGGTACAGAGTTATTCTGATGCCGCAGAGGCTGCTGACGTTTTCTGTGGGTGCTCCCACAGTCACGGTTTTGCTAAATCTTTGCGGAGCTCAAGCCTTAAAAATCTGTCGTCATTTGTCTTCTGCACACTTTGGATTTTTCATGTAACTGGGGCTGACCTGTCACTTGGTGCTAAATTGTTTTAAAGCATTCCATTGGAAAATATGGAGAGTTAAAGTTATTTTCCTCTTGTGAGGACAGAATAAAAATAGCTACTTTGAGATTACTATTCACATTTTTCCTCATTTTAATGAAAAATTTAAGTCAAGATTAGTTTTCTGAATAGTCTGTATGTATTTGCTCTTCTCTATGAAAAATGACTGATAATAGAGTTTTTAGTACAAAATTCTTCACGCTTTTGTCATTGTATTAGTGAAACATTTGACACTGGCATTCACCTTTTAGTTTCTATTTATTTATTTGTAAAACTATTTAATATAGAAAAGATACAGATAAGCTGTGTTACTCTGCATTTTTGTTATGTGAAATGTGCTTATAAACCACTAAGCCCTCCTAAATAAAACCCATCTACCTGTAAAATGAGAAACCAATGTTTACTGGTGGCGTGGACTTCATGTCTGATTTTGATTTTTTTAATATAATATTGATTGCTGTGATAAAGAATGTAATATTTGCTGTATCTCTGCTATGCTGTAAAGGACTGCTGCATACTGATGTCTCAAGCCTGTCTTTTGAAGAGCTCTTTCTTATAAACAAGTTTATTAAAACAAAATGTACAGAATGAAAGCTCTGTCATTTATTTTCTTAGTTTGGTAGCTATGTAAGGATGCTAAATTCTGCATTTAGCTTTCTAATCCTTTTCATTTGCTTTGTACTTATTTTCTAGCAGGCTGAAGTGACATTTCTATGCAGCGATTTTATGCGATTTCTATAGGTTTTGATTCTGTGAGTTGCTTTGACTTTCATTACCATCATGAGAAGTTAAATGCACTCCTCCCTTCACAGTACGGAGTTCTTCATCTATTTCTTTACAGATTCAGGTGGGTTAAGTCCTGAAATGTGGATGTAAATTGTCTAATTGAAAGGGCAGTTACTTGCGTGACTAAACGACCCGTGTTTGCTCACAGAATAGCTGAGCTGCTCTATTAGAAATGCTTTGCATATTCACTTGTGCAGTAACGGGGTTTGCATCTTTTTCATGTCAAAATCAATTCTTTGAAGACAAGAGTTTTGAAGGTGAAGTCCAGCTGGCCGTGTATTTTCTCTTTCAGATTCTCTAGGTGGGTTTATTCTTGTTAAATGCACCTGCAGACACACTACGCGTCCTTCTCCCACCGATCAGGGATTATACCTGCCCAAATTACTACGATAAAGTCTCTGTGGTTTGGGATTTGCCTTCCTCATCAGAAGGTTTTTGTCATATTACAACTTCGTTGCTTTGTTTCAGTCCATAACTTTCCATAGACAGGCTTCCAATTTTACTAAATATTACTGGTATTTCAATTAAGTTTCTTATCTGTATATATGCATATATCCCTGCATATGAAATATGAGGTACAGTTTTCTATTATGTAAGAGCACGTAACTTCCCCCATTGCAAAATTGCTTAGTAGATCTTTTTGCTCCACAGCTGGGAATCACAATATGTTGTGAGCTGTCTAGATTTTGTGTAAATCTTCTTTTTTTTTGGTAAGGCTCCATATTGGCATCAGAGATAGAAAACATTACACACAACGAGCCACATTTCTAAATATGCGCGTAGGCCCTCAGAACTGTGTAAATAAGTTAAATGAGGGGTGTGTAAGTTTGCAATCCATGAAAGCTCTGTCTTGAGGAGCAGTAATTTTTCCATCCAAGCAAGTTACAAAGGTGGCTACAGTGGGAATCTGATCCTACAAACGTTTCACAGAGGCGTGGGGTCACTGGGACGTGAGCGATTGGCTCTTCAGCCCCGTCCCCCTGTGCGAGGGCAGGGGAGCGGTGGCCCCGTCCCTGCGCGGACCTTTGGGTGCACGCTCAGCGTCTCCTTCAAGCCAGCAGAATGAAATAGGACTGGTTAAAACTTCTTCACTGTGCCTTAGCTTAAGAATGTGCTCGACTCATTTCTAGATGATGCTTCTCCCTTACACCAAAATACACTTCCCTTACACCATGTGACATTTTAGAAATGAGTCAATAAATTACTGTTTGACTACAGGTTACATATAACATCAATGTTTTTTTGTCGAGCTTTGTTATTCTGTTACTATAGGGCACAGTGCAGGATCACCTGCTTTTTTTCCTCTGCAATCTACAGGTTTTATCAGTGTTTGATGTCAGGGCCACATGAGAAGACCCAGAGACCCAGAACTTGTCCTTGTGTTTGCATTACATCACGTGGGCTGTGTGTTGCTCTCTGTCCAAAAGTTCCATCTCAGGTAAAAAACACATTTACCTTTCCCTGTTGATCAGCTTGTAGACACTTCAGGGGGTTGAGCAGATATTTGATTTTGAGAATTGCTTCTGACAGATAGACTCTAAAAAGAGGCAGAGGTATGGATATTTTTGCACATAATAAAACTGGCAGTGTGCATACGCCTTGTTTCATCATGCACAGCTGAAAAAACAGCTGATACTTTTTTTTCTGATGTTGAATTCCGACAGTTACACGCAATAGGAAATGCTAGGATTCCCCTCTTTTTTTTTCTCAGAAGAAACACGAGTGCGCTGCCGACAGAAGCTCTCGGGTTGTTAAACATACAAAACTCGCGCAGATGCGGGGCAGCGTCTGTAACCCACCTGCAGCTGGCAGGATGCTCAGACTTCACGAGATCCCACCAGCACCGCAGCGTCCCTGAGGGACTCTTCTTCTGCACATCAGATTGTTCTTCAGCAACATCATCATACCTTCAAGAGTGCCAGCTGCCCAAAAGCAGATGTCCTAGACAGAAATCAGTGTATGTAACCACTAAATAAAAAATCCCATCAATTAGGATGAGCTCCACAGAGCAGGGTGGTGTGAAGTAATTTTTACATCCATTTGGAGGAGGCATTTCGTGCTGCAGCTTGTAAAAGTTTCCCTTCAGTGATTTCTCTTCCAAACACTAGTACAGGAGCTGGGTGTATCTTGGAGAGGCTGTTGCCTCTCGCAGTAGCATTCTGGAAATCCAGGGAAGAGCTGAGTTCACAGGGTAGTTACAACACATTGAGACCTCAGGCTGACTAAACACTACGGTCTGTACTCCAGCCTGCAGAGCAGCTGAGGATTAAAAGGGCATAAAACCAGCTTAAACCTGCTATATGTTCCCAGAGCTATGGCTAGAGGCATAACACAGAATCTCACCTCTCATCCCCAGGCAATGCTTTTTTCCAGTGCAAGTATTGTGCGCCCTCCAGGTCCCTACTAAGAAAAATCAATGTATTAACAGTAATTTAATATATTTTTGGATGTGCATTCTTAATGGGAGATTCTGTTGTCCCAAGCCCAAAATGTTCTGATAAAAAAGAAAAACATAACAGGAGGTAAGCAAACCTTAGCCTGAGGAAGGATGCATCAGGAAAATGTGCTTGCTTGGACTAATAAAGTTCACAGCCCCAGCCCAGCCTCATAATAAGGCTGAAGATGGATACCGAGTGGGGTTCACACACAAAGATGGGGGGGTTTGGCAAAAATACTTTCCTTTCTAGCATCATTTCCATTCTGCATCAGAGTGCAGTAACTAAATGTGTAACCGAGCAAAGGAGGTGGAATTCCCCCTCCAGAACTGCGAAAACCTCCAGAAAGCGGCTTTTCCCGGCTGCCCGCACCAGCCAGTGTGGCTCTGCCCCCCAGCTGCAAACGGGCTGAAGTACAACGCTGAGAAAAGGGATCCTGAACACCACCCACCAGCTTTAATAACAGAGGGAGAGGAGGGACATCTGGGGTGAAGCCCGAGGCTGAGAAGATGCCCCAGCCTGGAGCACAGGAGCTGGAAGCAGCTGGAGTTGTGTGCGCTGGCAGAGGACGCACAGCAGCACCTGTGGTGGAGGTGGCTGTCCAGGATCTGATGGCAATGCAGGATCCATCCCATGGCTGTCCACGATCCAATGGCAGTGCAGGATCCATCCCATGGCAGTCCAGGATCCCATGGCAGTGCAGGATCCATCTGATGTCTGTCCAGCATCCATCCTGCACCACATATTTGCAGCACAGCAAAAAGCTCCTCTGCAGAGCTGATCAGATCAGCTTCCAGCCGCGGTGATGTGCCAGCAGATGCAGTGTCCTCTCTCTTGGCAGTGCCACATGTCCTTGGCCTTCCAGCAGGACGGGATATGAGACCAGCTCCTGCCCCATCACATTTGCAAAAAATCATCCCGGCATAGTCCTTTTCTAGAACTTAAAGTTGTTGGCTTTGGAAAAACACCTGCTTCCCCATGTTTGCATGAATTTATTCCTACTGTATAAATAAACCTATTAAGTCTAGTTTAAAAGCAATGTTTCTATGGTGTAATTTAATTAACCTGGATAGAACGTGGAATTGATGTGGATGAAAGATAGTTTTTCATTTAAATCATGTATCTCAGGACAGTGGGTTTTGTTAATGTTTAAGAACAGTTTACTGTGCAGCTCATTGCATTAAATTATTTTCTGATTAAACATGAGCCATATGCAACCAGCTGAGGCACATTTGCAGTTTACATCACAGAGCTGTCAGCTTCGCAAAAATGAGTGAAAACATTCAGATTATCATGATTCCGCCCTTGACACTCATTACATTATAACTTTCATAATGTTCCCCACCGTTTTTTGCAAGAATAACAATTAAAAGTAAAGCCAATGTGTAGCAATTCTTGGAGACAGTAATTCTAAAGAATTTATACTAAACTAAGTTAATAAGTAGTTCATCTACTTCCTTAGTCCTGCTATTACATATGCACTTTTTTAATTCATAGAGAAAATTCATACATTATTTTCTTTAGATTTTAATGAAAATTATAAGCCAGTTCTGCAAATGCCTCAACATCCAAGTAGCTTTATCTATGTGAGTAAAGTTGCTCGTGCATGTAAATATTTGCAGGATGAGCCTTTACAAAGTACACATCCACTAAAAATATTGATATGTATAACTTTCTCTGTTCAATCAATCCTTGCCAGTCCTGGTTAGCAAGAACGCGGCTTTCGATGACAATTCCTTCGTGTCAGGTAAAATGGTGAAAGATTTGTTGAGTTCTGCCTCCTACAGGACTGAGATAGGAAAAGGTGAGTTTAGTACTACAGGCAGGACTCAATCCAAAACCATACATTCTGCAGAGAGCTTTGTCATCATAGCTACACTCTTCTTTATTTCACAAAATACTACATTCTGATATTTGAATCTATCACAAATATCTTTTTCTCCCATACAATCGTTAGAAGAAACTGAAGAGAATCAAGTCCAAACAAAGTGATTGAAAAATGAAGGATCTTAATTCAAAATTATAAAGCAAAACGCAAATGCATAGCAAAATTCATTTACTGTCGATTTTTTAATGTTTAAAAATGGATTAATTGAAACACCTGAGAAAAAAAAAACAAATGCACAAAATTTAAGGGCAAACAGCAAGAAAGCAGCGGCGTGCTGGGGTTGCTTTGGGATCAGCGTGTGCTCTCATGTAAACTGAGACGCTTCGAGATAACGGCAGCAATAATTGTTAACGCTGGAATCATATCTGTCGGCGAGAAGGGAGTTGTAGGAGCTTAATGAGCTCTGCACGGGAGTGAAGCTGGAACTGAAATATATATAACGCAGAACGAGCTCGATGCAGTTGCAGCTCAGAAATGCTTTTTGAGGTACCTTGTGAGGAGGTGCCGGGTCACGACCTGGGGCTGGAGCAGCCCCCGTCCCGAGATGTTCCTTTTCCTTGGGGCTTTGTTTACCATGGACTTAGACATTTTGTATTATTAAGAATCTGTGGCTTATGAGGACATTCTATTTATCTTATCAGTCTTTTTTTATGGAAATGCCTGAATTTTCTTGAAAACAGGGATTTTATTGTGGATTCTTGGTGCCCCTTGGAGAGGCTTATTTTTCTGGACAATAGTTTTCCTTAGTGTCACTACCCTTTTGATTTCCCAATGGTCACAGGCTCTCAAGGTCGTGCAAAGTGCATCCTTTTGTTAGAATGGACCTCGAATTTTGTATAAAAAGACAGCAAAAAGATCTCTGATTTAAAGTGATTTAAAGTATATTTTCTGCCATGTACATCTGTATGACATTTTGTCTGTTCTGATTTTTAAAACTGTGTAGTTCGGAAGATAAAAGGTTTAAAGGCAAATTAGACTGTGCTCAGTATACATATATTTTTCCATTTACCACACATTCCCACCTAAAACTGAAATGCAGATTCCGAAGCAGGATTTTCCATATCAACTTCTCTATAATTTAAAACATTCAATGTATCAGGGATGCTGTACCTTACGCATGTTGTAATGTAAAGCATTAAAACAATGTGCCTTTCTATTTTGTTTCTTTGGATTTACCTTGGCTTTTCCTTTCCTTTCTAAATCCCTCTTTTCCTTACATCCTATTGTCTGACATTCCTCCTGAGGAGTTTCCAAATGTGAGTGACCGCAGTGGCATCCCTGCATTTTGTGCTGGTGCTTTGCTTGCCTAGAAGGTAAATAGCTCCTCTCTGTACTCACCAGAAAGCACAAAACTCCATGAAGACTGAAGATTCAGTGAGAATAATATGAATTCTAACGTGATTTTTTTTCCTTAAGATTTGTCTGTGTTTGTAATCTCATTTTGACCTCCGTTGTGGTTAAATGTGAACAAAATATATCAACCATTAAGAATGCTTCAGTTCTTTACTTTTTGCTACAAGATTACACAGAATCCCATATCATTTTATTTTCTGCTTTGTAGAAAATATATTAAATCACTTCCCAGACTGTTAGAAAACATGAGGAGGAGTAAGTACAGTTTGGCTTCAAGTTGTGGTGGGTGCATGAGGAGCCTCAGGGCTCAAGAGGTCACTTGTAGGTTTGGGTTTTTACAGAGTTTTCGGAATGCCTGTGGGGCCGCGGGGCTTTTGTTCTGCTGCTTCTTCCAGCTTGTGCATAAGCAGTTTTAAAAGTCTCTTATCCTCACTACAGGATCCACAACCAAAAATAATCATTAAAAAAATAACATGCATTAGCAACTTAAAATTTTTTGCTTTCAGGACAGATTAATTGGTTTTATAAAAGCAATTAGATGACATGTTCCTGAAGAGATGACCAACAGTTGCAACATAAAATGTATCGGTAATCTTTCCCCACAAATATTCTCACAATCATTTAAAATTATACACTTTTAAATTATCTTTAAAACAAATACTTCTCCACTTTCCTGACATAAACGAGACTGTTAAAGCTACAGCCTTTCAAACAGGTTTTTTTCCCTCCAAACATGCTCTTGCTTACGTTTTTGTGAAAGTCTCTAGCAATAAATGAGAAAAATCAGTTGATTTCAGTTCTGCTGACAAGTGGTATCTGACCATTTTCATTGTCTGAATTTGTTCCACTAGAGCAGCACTTTAACTTTGCTCTGCAAATCTCCGAGTAACATTTATACACCAAAAAAGGCATTTTAAATGCATATTTTAGCTGTAAACATTTTTAATAACCAGTTTTATTAGAAGAAAGTTTAATTCTAATGTTTTGCATAAATTGCCAGGCAGTGCCCTGACACAAAGCTTATTCAAGTCGATGGGATTTTTTCTCTTCACTGATTTCAAGTTCAATTAGAAAAAGTCTTTGAAAAAGACTTTAACAGCAATAACTTTTTAAAAGTCTGTAAAACAATATATATGACATTATTTTCAAAGATTAGAACATGAGGCTCACACTTTTTTATTTCTCTATGGTTTTTATTAGCTATTTTTTCATGTTTTGCAGTTTTCAATGGAAAAAAAAAGGCTGCCAGCTTCAATAGCGGCTTTGCTTAATTAAGAATTTAGGACCGGTCCTTTTTGTGTGTGTGTGTGTGTGTGTGTGTATGTGTGTGTGTGTTTTTACTTGAAATGTTTTCGGGTCAAAGTAGAGCTGATTCCCTAATTAAGCTCTTACATGCTGCTGCGTTCTAGTAACGACAGAGTTAGAAGGCAACGAATTCACTAAATCCTCCAGTCCTGACAAATCAGGTTATTTTCCCATCTGCTCCTGTTTGCTGGAATCACTTTGAAAATCCACTTCTCTGATTCCCACAGAAGGATTTTCATTACCTTGGAGTTACGTATTTTATTTGTAAAGAGACGAAGAATTCTTAAAAGATCCCATTTCACATAGGGTTCGGTTTTTTAGAAGAATATGGAATTTTCTTAGAAACCAGGATTCCTTTTTGGCTTAGATCTTTTCTTGAGCTCTGGATGATGCAAGCCATAGGCATAAACAGCGACACAAAGGAAACTGGGATTTTATTGTGCATTCCTGGTGCCCCTTGAAGAGCTTATTTTTGTGGACAATAGTTTTCCTTCGTGTCACCACCCTTTTGATTTCCCAGTGGTCACAGGGTTCCAGGGTCGTGAAAAGTGCATCCTTTTGTTCCTCCTAGCCTAAAATTCTCTATAAAGGCAGTTAAAGGACCCTAAAGTTGGTTAAGGCTTGAAAGGTATTTTGTGCAGCAGAACTTAAGTTGCGTGCTTTGTTAAATTACAGTTAAGATTGCAATTCCAGAGAGAAGACACCATTAAAAACATTGTTAGAATATCCAAACATGAATAAATATCTATTCATAAAATCACAGAATTAATCCTTGAATATCTCTTAGCATTCAAACAATGATCGCCAAACAACAGAAATCCAACATTATTTTAATATCTAGCTACGATTAGAATTGCTCTGTTTAATTTTTTAGTGTCTTTTTAAAATGGATTTACAATGTATTTGTAATTCTGTTGAGAAACACTAACAAATTGTTGTCTGCTCTTTCAGTTAAATCAGGATTCTTAAGGACTCTTAATGAAAACTGAATTTCTGATAGGAAATTTAATAGCCCACCTTTGAAATTTTTCAGGAAGGAACTAAGCACATTTCTTAAATATGTGTACTTCATTCTTAAAGTAAATAAATACTGTTATTTGCAGAAGTATAGCTCTTTAAAATTCCTGCAGCACGCTCCCATCGTTGATTCTGGTTTTATACAGGGTTCTAATACAAGGTGGCTCTTTCAGAGAAGATGCAGCCCAGCACCTAATTGTTGGAATTTGTGGCTGGACAGTATCACGCCCTGGATAAAGTCAATGCTGTAGAAGAAGGAAGCCGGCAGTCCCTCTCCCCCCATACGTGCACATCTAAAGTGGTTTTAAAGGTCTGAGCAGGAGCAATAGCAGCTCCTGGGTGGAGAACAGTGGAAGAGGCTGGAGCAGCCCCGCAGCGCGGCCTGGAGGGACGGGAAGGGATCAAACACACGATCAGATCCGGGGGCAGACGGGCTGGAAGGGAGGAAAGTCATCCAGTACCACTGGGGGCTGAGATAAGACACCTGATTTATTTATCGATGCCAAGCGCTGGAGCCTGTGGTGCCGTGTCTGACTGCTCAGGGCTTTAGGAGTAAGGCTGATCGCATCCTTTAAAGAGAGAAAACTAGTTATTTCCCAGTGTCAAATATTCCGTGAAAAGCGCATTATCTCTGAGCAAGTGTTGTTCTGGTTAGTTTCCTAATGAAAAAAAAAAATGATGTGTGTGAAATCTGAAATAGTCTGCTTTGGAAAATCCTGATGGCACTTGTCAGTGGATTGTCTCATGTTCTCATGTTCCCTTTTCAGCCAGATTCCCACAAGGCAGGCAGAGGCTTCTCTGATCCATTGGCTTCTTTCTTTTTTTTTGTTTTTGGAAAAGAGTCCGTCAAGTTAAAGCCATTTTTCTTACAGAAAGAGCAGGATACATTTCCCAACACAAACACTGCCATTTGCAAATTAATGATTTTTGTACTGAAATGTATACAAAGCCTTCTAAAATCTTCCCTGAAAAACAAGATAAGAGAGTATTTTTAAAGATATTTTATGGATCCCTCCCCTTTTGAAGAATGCAACCCTGTATTCTCACAGTGCAATGCTGATTTTTCTAAGAGCAAAAGGAGGGCACCTGGAAATAAAAAGAATAGATCCTGTGAAGTATTGTATGTTCAGATTTCTTGTTACCTTGGAAATGGAAGGTATTTCTAATTTACCAGAATTAAATGAAACGAATTTATCAGCTGCTGGAATGCTCAGACATTGGCTCTATCTAGTGCCAGGGTGGTCAGTCACTACTAGATTGGTAGACCAAATTAACTGGTGTTTAATGCTAGATGTATTTTCTCTGGTTCAATGCACAAATCACATGCTATGACAAGATAATTTTCTTTGCAATTGGTGGCTACGACATTTAGTGAGTGAAGATTTAACTTCTAATGAAGCACCAGTCAATGGCTGTTACCAAGCTTCCTTGTCTTGTTTGATCGCAGGGTTTGCCTAAACCTGACTTGCCAGCTCCACGTGCCCTCTCAGCCCAGAACCTCCAGCAGCCTGGATGATACTTTAAGCAGGATCACATAAACCAAACAAAAGCTAATATCAGAACAAAAAATAGATTTTGGGGCTAAGAATGGTTAATTTCTGTTTTGTTCAGGGCTTCACTTGAATATGAGGAAATAAACAGAAAGAATTAAGAGGCTTATTCCAATGAATGCTTGTAGGTCTGGCCCTTGCTCAATACAGACTAATCAGTCACTAGTTGATACAAATGGGAGGTGCTTCATTCTATCAAGGTGTTAATTATATCCTTGGCTAAGTAAATGTTGAGGTTGAAACACATAGTAACATATGTCACACATTTCCATGACATAATATATATGCACAGGGTAAACCAGTACCATATATAAGGAGGGCAGACATAAATTATATTTCAAACCATATAATTAAATTTAAATAATCTTTATATAGTTTCACATTTAAAGTTTCATATTCCATCAATTAGCATCCTTTATTACACACCTCAGAAATGTCTTTTATGTTAGTTGGTCTGACGAAAAGAAAAATACATTTAAGCAACTAGCATGAAGAGTTGTAATTGTTCTCTGCCCTTTCAGCTGTGACTCCCTCTACTCCATTAACCTTGTCAGAAGCTCACCCTGGGCTGTTCTGCTGGAGGACGGAGTAGAGGATGGAGTACGGGATAGAGCACGGGATGGAGTAGAAGATGGACCACAGGATGGAGTATGGGATGGAGCAGAGGATGGAGCACAGGATGGAGTACAGGATAGAGCAGAGGATGGAGTACAGCCATCTCCAATGCACACTTGGACACCCCATCAGACAACCAGTACAACCCACAGCTATCATAGCTGGCGTGTTCCAAAGCAAAGATGAGATCTCCAAAACCCTCTCGCTCTCAAGGAATACAGACCTACCCCCAGAAGGCTAAATCTTTATTATAAGGAATGAAATAAAATCCTTCTTAACTATACAGTGCTGAACCTGCTGCTGTGCTGGGAGATCTGGGAACCTACATGAGAGTCCAGCTCTTCATGAGTCAGGTGTGAGAGGGTCAGGTGAGGGATGTTTTCCAAACCACAGCTGCTTCTCCAACCCACTTACAGTTAAAAAAAGCTTCATGGACAAAAACATGTCTGAATTTTAACTTATTTTGTGGAAGGGCTCTAAAGGGGTAAATGGAGGCCAGAAAAAAGAGAAAAACCTTGTAACTCAGGAAACAGTGATTAGCGGTGGGAATTCTCAAGTGAACGGCTGCTTTTCAGAGAGGGGCTGAATGATGTTTTGGTCACAGAACATCCCCAGGGCCCCCTCAGTTCCAGGAAACGTGCCTGTCCTAGACCTGCAGACACTGTCCATCCCTACCTGCAGCTCCCAGACCTTCCGAGCATGTTTTTTCAAATATCTCCAGCAATCAGATTAAGAACAGCAACAGTACCCAGTATAATAATGCCTTTATTTTCTGTATCTTTTCTTCCTATCCACCATTCTGCTTTCTTAAATACTTTTTCAGATGTAATTAAGATATCCTAGCTCAGGTATGTGCAACTTTCATTCTTAAAGTTAGACACGATAAGGGGATGTAAACATGCAAATTAGAATAAAAGGTATTTGAGATGGTTTTGAATTGCTTTTTTTTTCCTCCTATATTATCCAGAACATCTGGTGATTTTTTGTGCTGGTATCTAATATCTACAGTGAAATTCACCATAATTTGTGTTCTTTAATATTCAAATATATTTGGTCTCAAAGGAAATTTCAATAGAAGTAGTTATGTTATAAAGTTTAAAAAATCTTCCTAACTATGTCTCAAAAGACTGTGATTTGATAATACAGAACCTCTTGCATTTTATCTGGGATGAATTTGTGCCATGCGCTCCCTAAAGGTGCAGGAGAAATTGGTTGTCATCAAGTCATTTTTATTAGTTATACTAAAAGCTTTAATTTTCCCTTCTTTTCTTGGTAGCAAGTCTCAATGTATCATTTTTCAGGCCACAGACCTGAGAAGCTTCTTGCTGAATGTTCAGAGAAGCAGCTAATAAGCCCCCAGCAGAATTAGTGAGTGGGTCTGATGTCTCTCAAGGAGATTTTCTCAGGAATTCAGCAGCAGACAATCTGCTGTTCTGTACAGGCATTCAGGCCAGGTACATCATTTGCAATGTCTGAGCACCTTCCAGTAGAACATTAAGCAAAGTGACTGGTGTATCTTGTATGTGGTTCATGGTGCAGAGAGAAACTGTGCATTAGGAAAGTGTTAATAAAAGGAAAATGAAAAGGATTGGAGTTTTTTTCTGTGTCTTCAGGCAGTGCTGCCTGTTCCTCCTCCTGCAATGCGATTTTCTTCTGTGAGTTTGTTGAGGTTTTTTGCAGGTGTAAGTGCATAATGCAGTCTCACAATTCCTGAAATCCAGAAACTGAAGTTATGGACATGTTTTTTTCCAATGCTTTAAAAGTAAACTGCCACCTTCTTGTAAATGTTATCTGCCTGGCAGGTGTCCTTGTCCTTGGAAAGTGGTTCTGCCCCATGGCAGCTCCAGCTGCGAGGAACAGAAGATGGGAAGGTTGATTACAGAGGTTGCTCTCAGTATTCTGAGAAGCAGTTTTTTTAATGTGTGCATTTCTCTGCAGAAGAACAAGCTGCCAATGCACTCTGCATTTTCAGACCCTACGACCATCAGTCTGGGTATTGACTGATTTTTCCTGACTGGAGGAATCACAACCCAGCTCCTCCTTGGGATCCGGTGGCTTCACTCCTCAGGTCACTTTTCCTTGCTGACCTTGCTGTCATCTTCTACCCAGCCACTTGGAAACAGAGCTGTCACCCTCCTCAAACTGTAACATTAGATATTTGTTCTTCCTCTGTGTTCAGAAATCTTGTGCTGTTTACAAGTACTCTCTCCCAGATGTCTGAAGATATTGCTGCCTCCAGCTTCTTATCTCAGTCCTCTGCCAAAGATTACTGACCCTGTAGATCTAAGGATGGAGTAGTTCGTATTGCACACTCTCTAGTCCTCATTAAGAAAAAGTTATTTATTGTACATAGATGTGTTCAGTTAATCTGGTTCAGGTGAAAGCTGGGGAGATGTGCCAGCAGGGATGGTGATGGTGTTGGGCACGCTGGGGAATAACATCAGCCAGCACGTACTCTTGTATCAGTGCATTGGATTTATTTTTGTTTTAGTGGTTTTCTTCTCAAATGGATTCTGTCTGACCCATGTTTCCAAAGGAGAGCATTTCTGGAGGAGAAGGATGAACGTCCCAGAAAAGCAACACTAAAAAGAGTTACTGGTTGTCGGTGAGGTCTGGACCCTCTCCATTCCCTTCTGCAATGTGCTCGTCATTGGACTGGGAGAGGAGACTCCACAAATACCCGGGCTGGACTGTGGATGCACCATGTTCTTGCCAGGTGGTGATGGGATTGTCTTTCCTGATAGCACACATGTAAGTACCGCTATGTAGCAGAGGCAGATCTGGTGGCTTCTGGGGTTTTTTTTGGCAGGATTGGTAGGATTCTTTCCAGCCTTGTTCAGCACCGCTTTTTGCTCTGTCCTACCCAGCTCTTGACTAGCTACATCTCTTTCTTGAAGCAAATATCTAGCTGGCTTGGAGGGCTTCCTTGCCCAAGCTGCAGGAAACAACAGCTTCCTCTGAGATCAGGCTGCAGCAGGAAACTTCAATTTCTCCTTCCCTCGTCTCCTGTGCCCCTTAGCTACCAGTTTAGTTCAGAGGTATAACACATGTCATATAAGAAAGCCCATTTTCAGGGCAAGCCCAAGAGGTTGCCAGTCCCGGAGACTAGGACTGTGACGAAAACAGTTGAAATTACAGAGCGAGGGCAACCAGTATGTTGCTGGGGAACTGCCACTTTGAATGTGGACGCTTCCAAAGGTGGCTGTAACTCACATATCATTTACCTCTGTAGTAGAAGAGGACTAAGCTGCACAGGGTACCTGTACACCTCTAGGAAGAGAGTTTTGATAACTCCTTCTGTTACTATTTAATTTTGAATCGATTTATCAGGCAATAATATTTGCACAAAACACTTCTGTAGTCTCACATGCATGCACGAGAGGGATTAATGTGACAGGTATCCGAAATGTTGGGCTCCACAGTTACCGTTCTGAGGTCTCTGGGACACAGCAGCTCATCAGAGTTTGGTGGGTGTTTAGGGCAGTTCCCTGGATGCCCAGGTCAGTGGCAAAGTGGGACGGCAGGACAAAGAGGGCTTCTGTTGCTCTCCTTCAGCTTTTTCACCTTGCAGCTGCTTTTTCCTGCCCCTAGTGCTCACGCAGATACAGGGGGAGCTCGTTCATCCTGCTGGCCTGTTAAAAAAACAACACACCTCCAAAATGTGATTTTTCAGTGGATCAGTGAGCTGAACTGGCAGATTTTAGCATAAAGTAATAGCTGGAGTCTGAGCAAAGGAGGACACAGTAAAGTTCAGGTGAGGATGGTGGGAGGAAATCGGAAGTGCTCCTTTTGCTGACATGATACTGCATCCTTAGCCTGTTTGAAAATTCAACCCATCAGGATTTAATTAAATGCAAACTTGTTGTTTGGGTTTAGTTTGTGTATTTGCTGCATTGGGACTCAGGATGCCTTTATTGCAAAGCAAGTATGCCGTGGCTAATTGTATTCATTGGTTACGTGGTCAGAAATCCTACATTTACAAAGTTTGGAGCTGAATTTTAGCACACATAGTTGGAATGATTCAAAGCTTAACATTATAATGGATAAATAACAGTATTTACATTTTCTTTTTCCTTCCTGCCTTCCTTTTTTCTCTTTCACCCTATCTTGCTTTTCTTCCTTTTCCCTTTTTTCTTTATGCAACTGCATTTTTGTTTCTACCCTGTCACACGAATGTACAGTGACTCTTGCAGTTTGCCTTTTCATAGCCCTGAACAGTTCCTCACTCTGGAACAGCCTGCGCATTTCTGTTCTATGCACACTCAGTGCACGTCAGACTTGTTCTAGGACAACTTTGGGTGAAGTTGCCATTCTCTTCTAATTAATAGGATCCTTCCCTGTACTTCACACTCCTTTCCAGATTAATTTAATTGTTGACTCCAATGTAGTGCTGACCTCAAAGATGAAGGTACCTCAAAGATGAAACAACTGCACCAACACCTGCTAGATCGGGAAGATCTAAATCCCACAGGATTTAGAGGAGGAGGACAGATTTCATAATTATTAATCCTCAGTCAGCCCAGACAGAAATTGAGGACATTACATTGATCCTCCGCGAACGTCAGTGAGAACTTGATGTGGAAACCAAGGTAGAAGACATCTTTTCTGCAGCGTTTGTATTTCAATGTATTTGTACTGTATGCAAGGACTTCAACATATAAAAAAGAATCTCTGACTCATTACTGTCCAATTGTTTGATTTTGGTTAAGTGAAACATCACTGCTGTTATTTAGTTATTACCTTTCCTCATCCACAAATATAAAGCATGAAAAAATTTTGTTCTTATCTAGTTTATACTACTTACAATAGTTGTAAAATTTTAAATTATATTTAGATTATCCAATTCTGGCAACAGGTAAACATTCACCATAATCCTTTGTCAATGTATTTCACCTCGTGGAGTTCTTCTTATGGGCTTTTAATGTAAATCCAGGAAAAAATGTCCTACTTTTATATTTTTAACAGCAAGTAAACTGGATTTCATCTTCTCAGTGCAGCGATTACGGTGCAATGAAGCGTACCTGAAGGCATAACTCTGAGTAAATAGCATAATGAGGAACTCTAAATTTTTCACTCCTGGAAGTTTTGATTCGTGTCCTGATTTAGTTTTTATTGGTAGGGATTTGGAGATACCCTTGAAGTACCTACAGAAGTTTATTTCCTTAGCAAAACTTCCCTGATTCTGTATAATCGTGTCTCTGCTTGGTTTGTACACAAAGAATGGACTATGACTGGAATATCAAGAATCCCATAAGTGCAGACTAAAGGGCAATTGTCAGGGTTACCAGAAGCAGCATACATTGCCTGTCCATACTATGTACAGCTTTCTAGTAATTCAGTATAATAAGGTCTGACACCTCCACGGCTCTTTAATAACACTTGGCACCCAAATCACAGCAGCATTTCATATACTCAATCCCAGTGCAAATGTTGAAACAAAGTAAGTACCTTTGAAGAGTTTGAGTGGTGATGCGACTAAATGAAGAAGTGAGTTCACAATACATAAAGTTTGTAATCCTCAGTCCATAAATGTAAACGCTTCAAACACAGGTCCTATAAAACTTAAATTTAAAAAATAAGTTTTGCTTAGTGCATGAACTATATACATTTGTTTTTTAAAAATATAGTTCTAAAATGTTTCCTCCAACAAACTCACATCATACCAACAGCTTTAATATCACAACAGCAGCTAAAATACAGCTGAGCTCATGTATAGTTTAATTAGTGTGTTGTAACAATGCTAAGACCCTTACACTGAATAAAACCATGTTGCTGCGTGAGTTTCCTACTGCAGCCTTATATTAGAACCGCTAAGAAAAGGTATTTGAAGTTTTCAGTTTTTCTACAGTAAAAATAATCAGCATTCATATCAAAGTGAAAGTATGTTTGTTTGTTTTGTTTTGTTTTGTTTTGTTTTGTTTTGGTTTGGTTTGGTTTGGTTTGGTTTTTCCCCCTGTGATTGATAGGAAACAAACCTCAGGAATGGAGAGAAAACACTGGGAGGAGTTACTTTCTCCTAATTTCAGTGCACAGGACTTTTTTAGTCGAGCAAATCAATCTGAATCACTGATGTTCAAAAATCTGCCTTTAGAGAGAGCAAAGAGAGCAGAAATACTCCTACAATACAGCAATTACAAAAATTCTAGAGGAAGAAGGGTTCGAAAGGAAAAGAATGAGTTCCCAAACTTGTTCAAGCACATGAATCTCAGTGAGTAGGTGCAAAGATAAACATTTCAAAGGAGGAAAAAGGCGGGGGTTCTGCCTGCAGCGGGGCTGAGGATGGAGATGTCGGGGTTGAAGGAAGCTCGGAGGGAACAAACAAGAGTCTTTGTGCCTGGAACGCAAAGGCATCCGCAGCTTTGAGAAGAGAAAAGCACAGGAGCTGCCGGGAGCTCCAAACCACGAGTGGAAACCCAGAGACAGAGCTTGAGAGTGCTGGGCAGGAACTGCAAACTGTGGGGAAAGGGAAGGGAAAAGAAAGGGAAGGGAAAAGAAAGGGAAGGGAAAAGAAAGGGAAGGGAAAGAAAGGGAAGGGAAGGGAAGGGAAGGGAAGGGAAGGGAAGGGAAGGGAAGGGAAGGGAAGGGAAGGGAAGGGAAGGGAAGGGAAGGGAAGGGAAGGGAAGGGAAGGGAAGGGAAGGGAAGGGAAGGGAAGGGAAGGGAAGGAAAGGAAAGGAAAGGAAAGGAAAGGAAAGGAAAGGAAAGGAAAGGAAAGGAAAGGAAAGGAAAGGAAAGGAAAGGAAAGGAAAGGAAAAAGAAAACCCATAAAAATTAAATAAAATAAATTGTAAATGTTGACTGTGAAACTCCCCAGTTAACAGCAGAGTCAAAGGGCAAGATTTGTGAAAGACCTTGAGCTTGATGGTTTAAAACAAGGCTTAGGTGAAATATCAGCAAACTTAAGATTAAATGAATATTTGCTCCAGGCACAAGAAGCAGCTCTTAAACAGCAAAGATTTACAATAAGAGTTGGAGTAAAGTTAAAGCAGCAGCCTTGGCTCGGAAATAAGGCTTGCACAGGGAAGGTGGAAATGTATCAATACTCGGGAAAATAAGGAGCAAATTGTAAGCTGTTAAAAGTGAGCTAAGTGTTGAAAAGGTCTTGCATGCCTGGAATATTGAAACTTTAAAAAAACTTAAAATACATGTTTGGGTCAAAACAGTAAGGGATGCACTTGATGACTTCGGGGTACATGTCTAGTAAACACAATGCAATAAATCCCTGTTGGTTGCAGGAGAAAGAAAAAGGGGGGGAGGAAAGAGAAAAAAAGATACAAAAGAAGGCCCGCAGGCGTGCCAGGCGCTGGTCTTCGCTCCGTCCGGCCCGGAGCCTTTCGGGTCTGGGGAGACGCTCTCAGTTTCCCCGGGCCCGGGCGCGGCGGCACCGCCGAGGAGGGGCGGCCCGCGGGCCTCTGCCGAGCCCGGAGACGAGCTCCCGGTCCCCGGCTGCCAGACCCGCCTGCACCGACACCCGCCACCCGGCAGCCCCGCTCGTACCGGAGGCGCGGCCCCCAGCAGCGGGGCGGTGCCGCAGCCGTCCGGCAGGGGGTGCTGTGCACCCGGCGCCGCGCCCCCGGCACCGCCCCGAGAGCTGCCCCGGCCGGGCTCCCCATGGCCTGGGGAAGCGGGCCAGCCAGTGTTCATGCTTCTGTGTAAAGGGGTTGTAAAAATGCTTTTAAAACAACAAAAAAAAGGCATGTCTGAAAAGTACTTTGTGTCCCTTCTGAGCCCCTCACAAGAGATTGAGGTGCTGGAGCGAGTTCAGAGAAGGGAATGGAACTGGTGAGGGGCTGGAGCACAAGAGTGATGGGAGCAGCTGAGGGACCTGGGGGGGTTCAGCCTGGAGACCAGGAGCTGAGGGGAGACCTTATCACTGTCTACAACTGCCTGAAAGGAGGTTGTAAGGTTGTAGCATGGGGGGTGTTGGTCTCTTCTCCCACATAGCAAGTGATAGAACAGGAAGAAATTGCCTCCAGTTGCACCAGAGAAGGTTCAGATTTGATATTAGAAAAAAATTATTCCCAGACAGGGTTGTCAGGCATTGGAACAGGCTGCCCGGGGAAGTGGTGGAGTCACCCTCCTGGAGGGGTTCAAAAGACACATAGATGAGGTTCTTAGGGACATGGTTTAGTGCCAGAGTTAGGTTAATGGTTTGATTCTATGATCTTGAGGGTCTCTTCCAACCAAGATGATTCTATGGAATGCACTGGGGTTGCACACCAAGTCCACTCCAGGAGCGAGCTTTGCTGGTAATAACATGGCAAGAAACACACTCACGGCTCTCATGCTGGGCTAAAAGCTTAGTTTCTAACTGCAAACACCTCGGGAAGTGAAATGCCGCATCTGGTGGACAGTGCACCTCCCGCTGCTGTTACAAAGGTGACCAGAGCTTTTACAAAGCGACAAGGTGAGGTGTCCAGAGCTGCTGGGTACCTTCCCTGACCAAGGCAGTGCCCTTCTGCAGGTTTCTGCAAACTTGTGTCCCTGCCATAGCCTCTGTCCCTGCAAGGACAGCTCTGTGGGGTTACCCACAGCTGGACGGACCTGGCAGCAGATCGCTTTTGGGCTAATTCATCTAACCACCCCAAGTTTAGTCATCACGGAGTCGTGTGCTTGACTTTGCTTTTCCCTCCCTCCTTGCAGCCTGTGAAGAGATGAGTAGTTTAAAGTCTGCCAGGGTGCTCTGAGCCTCAGCAATTCATATTTACATGGGGGGCAAAGAGGGGTGGGGTGCATTTAAAAATTACTCAGTTCAAAGGTAGTGGCTGGTCTTTGCCTGTCTGTCAGATCTAAGAGGAGTGAGTGGATTTTCATGGAGGAATTTCATGGAAATTAAATCTCTACTGGAGTGATCCATTCAACGCCTAAAGCTTCAGCCCAGTTTTGTATCCTGGATGAATACCCTGCTGAATAGCTTGGTGGGGATGCAAAAAGCCACCTTAAACTAGAGATTTTTTTTCTGCTAAATTGACTTCAAAGTAGTAATTAAACAATAGCTAGCTTAAAAAAAAATCAAGTTATAAGAAGCTATAGGACCAAACTACTCTATAAGTAGAGGCTGTATTTTAGGGTAGGGGGGCAGGGGGATGGGATGTTCAAACTGGCAAAGCAACTGGGAAGAGGCAAATTGAGCAGGTGCAAGAAAGTAAAATGAATTGCACAGATTCCAACTTTTTTTTTGTTTTTTACAGCTCTACTACAGCTGAGTCTGGAGCTGCATAAGTGGAGGCAGAAGGAGAGACTGCTGAATGGTTTGGGGTATTTTAAGCAGAAGCACCCAGTTCAGAGGCTGAAGCAGCTTTCTTTGGCCTTTGCCCTGTTCTGTGTTTGAGGCTTGTCTTCCCCAGGCCACTCTGCATAGAGCTGAGCCCTGCACCGCTCAGCATTCATCTCTTTTGTAAAGCAAAACTGCGCTTGTGGCCAAGGGCATCCTTGCTGCCGATCTTCTCCATCACCCTCTGCCTCCCTAACCCATCGTCACAACTGCATTCCTGTCTCTGTTGACAATTTAGAAGCACGTTTGACTTGAAGCTAAACCAAATGAAAACTAATCTCCTGCCTGACTCCTGCGCTGAACCCTGCTTAATTCACCCCCCCGCTCCAGTGAAACTCCCTCACTCAGCATTTCTGGATTTCAGTCCTTGGGGTCCTTGCTAGCACATGCAGAATGTTGCCCAGTGTTACACCTTCTTTCATCATGCCTGTTCTGGAAGGAGAAACCCGAAAGAGTATAACCTAATTTAATTTAAAACCTCTTTGGAGGGATTGGTTTGGGGGATTTCCTGGGTTGTTTCAATGTTTTTCTGGCTTTATTCCCAGCGATTTTGTTGTGTAGAGGATGTCACCAAATTAGCTTAGAGAAAGGTGAGAGAAACACAAATTTGGCACTATCACAGTTGCTAGATTTTTCCAGTGTATAAGGTAAGGCTTACTATTTTACACTGAAATGTCCAACATTGCACTTAATCTGACAGGGCATTTATGAGAATTCATGCTCAGGTTCAGCCCAAGGAAGCAGGGCAGTGTACACTAGCAGAGAATCTGATCCATGGGTCTTTAAAATACTGTCCATCTCTGACTTGTGTCAAGTGAAACTATGTTAAATGGTACTCAGGATAGTGACTTTATCATCTTATTAAAGCTCATTGCAGTCCTTAGGCTAGTCTATCAAGCTTAAATGTTCCTAGTCTCCCAAATGTTGTATTGTTAGTATGATAGTTATTTCTAGAAGAAAGCTCATAAAATGTAATTTGCAATTGTTACATTGCTTTTCAAATATCCTTCATAGTTTATTTGCACTGAGAATTGCTTTTCAGTTTTTAAACTTGAATCTTGCTAATAACTACAGTGTAGCATTCCTACAAGTGATGAGCTGAAAATTGGCAAAACCCGTTTGATGCCAACTGTAAAATCCTGCTGAGCTTTAGCCCCCCCCCCCCAGATACTCTCAGGGTTCTAAGCCCTTGCTGTACTTCTGTCAGAGGGCTGGTTTCCTGCCAGGCAGTACTTAATGTGATAACTAAATTTTATCCTCTCTAAGATGATACAAGAGTATGCAGGCAACACACGGTACTGTTTTGCAACTCTTCTCAAGTACTTAAAACGGGAAAGCACTTTGGGCAACACTCAGTGTTTCTGTGCTGTTGGCCAAGTATTTATGGTGACCAAAAAAAACATTAGTAGTCATGTAATCTGTTGGAAAGCCCACGATTTTGGTTCAGAAAACCACAGATGTCGCAATAAGGCACAATGGAAGGGCATGTGTTTTGTTTACAGCTTTTCTGTCCAGCCTTTACACGCCGTTCAACCACACAATGCTGCTGGAGTGTAAAGTAACCGACAGCCACACAGGGTGACTTGTATCAGCTAAACTCGAAGCCAGCAGCATCTGGGACAAGATCTGGCACAAGTCTGTTGTGTCCCATTGCTGTGTGAGAGATATTGGTGTGTTGAGCACTGATATTTTCTGGCCTCTCACCTTTCCATGGGGAGAGCTTAGGGGTCTCAAAAGGCTACCTTGTGCGGCCAGGTGGGTTTCCAAGCAACAGATTGTCCTGGGTGGTGAACGAAAATTGTCTCCTTGTACTTTAAAAAAGAGCTGAAAAAAATGCGTTCCCACAGTTGTGGCAATCCCAACTAGGACAGGATGGCCAGTGTAAGAGAGTTCCCTCCCTGCCTGACCACACGTTTGTCGGTCCCTGGCTTAGGGAAATCAGACAGATCAGGTTGCTGATCTGGTTGAAAACTAAAAACTCCCACCACCACCCACTTCCCAGTTAATAAAGATACAGATGATCACACAACTGCACCTCTTCTGGGAGGCAGAAGGGTCTAAATTCTTCATGGTAAAGGACATAAACTACGCATACGCAAAAAAGTCCCAAATCATATACACAGAATATCTACCTCTTTTGAGGGAGCTCAACCAAGCCTGTGCACTGTTCTATGAATGTATTAACTCTGAATGTCCTTCTAACGCTCATGTTTTACATAAATTTTGCAGTTTTACTTGCCCAGTGCGGGTATTCCCAGAGGCCAGTCTACAAAGCCACTGCCGGCCCTCACAAGGCACTGTTTGCAGTACATTTGACAGCGATTCCTCACATATTATCAGCTGAACAGTATTTGTTCATGCAGACAGTTTAGGAACTGCTGGTCTGAGCTATTTCTATTGACTGACCGCAAAGAGCATATTCTGGATAGTTCCAGCACTTCAAAAACCACAAGGGTGTCTTAAATATGTAGCTGCAAAATCCTGTTCTAGATGGAAAACTGAGGTCTACAATCTGAGACTTGTTTGTTTATTTTTAAGGAAGTGCTGATGGTTTTAACAATATGTTGAATACAAATGAGGAGAAGATGTTTTCCATAATCTGCAGATGGCTTCAAACAATAGCTCTGACAATAGCTCCAAAAACCATCCCATGCTTTTGACTGGTTTAATTCCGAAACTTAAAGATGGTTATTTAAATGACAGTAGCATTAGCTATTTCTATGCTAGATTTTTTTAGACCAAAAACTATTGTTAAAATACTAGAACCCAAATGGTTCTAATATCCTTCACTGATCTTTAAATTTATCTTACCTCTACCCTCAACGGCTTGAATGTTCCAGTTACTGATTGTAACCACAAACATCTGTTGTGTATTTAAAACAAGAGTGCAGTCTGAATTAACTACACCATAAATCAAAACAAGTATGATTTGTATTAATCCTCTTCAGATTTTTTTGAACTTGTTCTATTGCTTTTGGAAATAAAATAATACAAAATCCAATGTTCTTGATATTAGCAGTGAAGTCCACCTGGTAAAGCCATATGTAGATGTTTATGTCTATGTATATGTATATGTTATGTATTATGTCTAATGCAGTTCTCTTTTTTTCAAAAAGAATCTGAACAATTATGTATCATTTCACACCTCATAAACGATATAAAATCGTTAATTCTTGTTGGCATTTTACCTTTGTAATTGTAACATAACTGATTTGCAATGCACATCTCCTTTTAAGAATCAGGTTGTGAATACTATGGGAGCAGGACCTACTTAGTTGTTTGCATAAACCTTAACTCCACACGACACCATAATACACGCAAGAAACATAGTAATTGAGACATAGATTTCTGTCCATACATCTGAAAATGTCATATCTTAAATACTTGCATAACATAGCATGTAGAGGCCCTAAAAAGTCTCAGGATGCTCTTATGCTAGCTGCTGTATAAGCCCATAGAAAGGAACAGCTCGGGCTCGTAAGCCTTTGCAGCGAGATGAAGTGACATGAAGTGACATTCTTCTTGAAGTGAGCTTTGGCAGGGACTTGTAGCATGAGATCCTAATTATGGGTACAACACATACCATGTGAAACCTCAAGATATAGAAGTTTTTTTTTCAGACACCACAAAAAAACCAAACCTGGACTTAGGTCAGTGGAAAACACCTGTTAACGTATTAATGGAGCATTTGCCATTGCTTTGTCCCAGACTAACAGGAGACGAGTACGAAATTGGCACATAGAAAATACATACATTGAGCTGACTGACCACTAAACCAGTGTCCTTACAGATACATACCATAGTGCACACTGCAATACCTTGTAGAGCTAACACACGGCTGTACAGGAGCATTGTCAAAAGCAGCGTGGTTTTAACACAATTAATATTGATTAAATGAGCAAGGAACCCCTGTATTTTGTAATCCTGGAAGATGAAAGAGCTAGTTCATGATTGTGAACACTGTGCCTTATACATATCTTTATGCTAAAACAATCAGTGGTAAAATAATTAAGGTTTCAGTCACTATTGGCAACATTTGTTCTTTTGAAGGGGATTTATGGGGGCTTGTTTCGTTTCACTTCATGTTTAAAGTCTGGACCTTTTGTGGCTGCTTTCAGAATGAAAGAATATATGATCAACAATCTTGTAGAAAAACAAGCAAATGCAATTAAGTATCTAATACACATTGGATGAGAATTATTCTAGAGCTGAAAACTGTTCTCAGTGAAGCAGAGACTTGTTTGCCTGTGGTGTTTTGGGGTAGAGCTCAAAGCTTATTCAACACAAGTTCCCTTGGCACAGGGCTTTGATGTCCGTATTTGACTATCAACTAGGACACATGGTCAACATTACTTGTTATCATTTTAAAATTACATTTGAGTGGCCATTAATAAAATTATGAACTCTCTTCTCTTCCCTTTCCTTTTTTTTTTTTTTTTTCTTCTCCTGATAAGCTAAAAATGGGAGTATCTGCAGGATAGTTAAGCAATTCAGTATTCTCTTTTCCTGGGACATTTTCCATTGATTATCAGTTTTCGCTATTTTGATTTCTCTCCTGAATCCTTGCAACCAGCTTTTTGTGGATCTCCTTAAACCAAAGTTGGCAGTGCTTGTCTTGACATCTTATCCTGTAAACACATCGCTTTTGTTCAGAAGGTTTAAAGCACTCTCCAAATAAAGAATATGAAGGTTTGGTTGAGCTGTTTGGCTGTGCTCTTGGAAACTGCCAGCACTCAGGAGCTGGTATGAGTTTCATGTTGTTTTATTTCAGTTGCATCTTGTACCTAAGACCAGACTGCAGATAGGGTAAGATTTGACTGACTGTCCTTGTTTGATTGTCATTTAAATCATGTAGCAGAAATACAGCAGCTAACGAGATTTTTTTTTAAGAGGATTCAACCTGTTTCTAAAATGACTTTTCTTAAATAGCTCCCCCTGGTACATTCTTACAGAGCTTATATAATGTCTGGGTTTTGTTTTAATCAGGCAGTGCTTCGTGGGAAGTAAGTGGGGTTTTATTTCCCATCATTTTAACTAAAAAAATTCGCTGTGCACACTGAAGTCACTGTGCAATGTGCTGCACTACAGCTGAAATCAAGAAAACTGATCATGTCTTTGATGAAAGATGAATGGTTTCTATGTAAGTCTGAGGTCTATAAAGAAACTGGATTAATGCTGTATCTGTGAACAAATTACAAGCTCTGTTTTGTAATTTCAGTCTCTTTAGATTCTTGATTATGACATTTCTTGTTCTCTTGAAATGGAAGAAAGTAAATAATTGAGTTTATGGGTGATGAGCTTGCCAAACACGAGGCACTGAGAAGTTCTGCAAGCTCCTGTAGTGGTTGATGCCTCCTGGGCTCCTTGCAAACACGGTCAAAATATTTTAGCATAAAGTTAGAATCTCCTTGTGCTGTCATTTGCCCACTGGAATCAGTTGGCGAGCCATTACCCAGCATTAGGAACTAAAAGAAAACCTGCTGCATGTCACCATTGTTCATGGGATCTCTGGCTGTACAACATCACAACCATAAAACCTGAAGTCAGCTGGATATGCTGTTTCTAAAACTCATTAATTCTTCTGCCTTGTTGAGCCTCTCAGTGAAACTAAGTACGTAGGAATTTTATATTCATGTGAGGTGCAGAATCCCTAGAGTGTTTTTAAACACTGTGCTACAATAGAATAAGGCTATTGGCTATCTTAACTGTAAGTTTCTTTAGAAAGAAAGGAAAATACACTTGTGCTTAGAAAATCAGAAATAACATAGGACTAAATACCACTATCTGATAATACATACAAAATATTGCTTCTTCCCTCACACACTCCACACCTTTGGTTCTCAGCCTTTTACTACAGCATGGAATCAGTAGGGTCCCTCACAGAAAGCTTTTTCTGCCTGGCCCTGTGGGTGCGGGGGCTGTACAGCCACACGCTGCACGGCACACACTGCAACAGGAGCCAAGCCAAACAACGACCACAATTATCTCTACTGTTGTGTATGTTTTTAAATGTTACCCGCTAAAGCTCCTTGTGCCAAAGGAGGACAAAAATATTAGCAGAGTGAAACAAAAATAATTGTCTTGGGAAATAAGCACAATCACTGGAAAAGTTTTTTCAAGGAAAAAACAAAGCAATAGTTTTTGTGGCTTCTTTCCACCCACTCCCTTCCCAATAGCTAATATTCAATAAACATTGACTGAAAATTAAAAAACCAAAGAAAACCAAAGAGGAGAGGTTTTCCTCAATACATGAAGTGTTTTCTGGAACTAAATGAAGAGATGGCTTTTTATTAATAAAAAAGTGCAAAATAAAAAGAACAAAGTAACAAGATAGCAGAACAATTTCTGTAGGGATGGGAGTGTAAATCATCTGTGTGTAATGATGTAAACTCGCAGCAGCTTGAATATTTGAATGTGTGTCAGCATTTGAGTTTCTCATTATAACGTAATGCAGATTGGGTCAACGTATTCAATACAATGACAACTTTGTGGAAAAAAAGCATAATTTTTGTTGCTTATGGTGTTTTGGAAAAATAGGCAATCTCCTAGAATTTGATTCTTGCCTCACATTCTTCTATTCAGTTATGATGGCAATTATAGCTAATAGCTTTCTTTCAAACCAAATGTTTTAAAATATTTTAGCCACAGGAAAAGTGCTTCATCAGTTTTATTTATTCTTACACCTGCAGGATACTCAGCTGCAACTTTTCTCCCAATACGGAGCATGTATCAGTGTTTTAAATCATCACTGCTCTGCAAATACAACAGATCATGTCAGAGAAAGCAGTTTTGCTGCTACAGCTACCTACAATATACTTTTTCTCAACATAGAAGTTACTCCTGTCATGAACTGTGCTTCCCTGTGCTGAAGCACATTGTGACATAGTGTGTATGTACATGTACACTCTGTGTAGCTGTTAAGCTGCAGCATACGCTTACAACTCAGATCACTTTTAATTACTGTTGACATTTTCGTCATATCATTTAAAAGTGACAACCCATTTTCTGTAAGTATTTTGAATTATTTTGCTGCAGTGGCTATAAAAAAAAAATATTGAGAGTTCATCTGACCGTGAATGGAGAGACATACCCACAAACCTCTCAGTCCATTCCTCCCAAGCATCCTCTGGGAGCAAGATCTTTGTAGACATGAACCCAGCTGGATGAACTAGTATCAAAATCATAGCTCTCTGTATCTGTGCCATATGGTATTAGTAAAAGGCAAGAAGAAAGCAGAAGATTAGAGCCACTGTGGAAACAACCACCGCACTGACAATTTGCCATGCAACAACAATTATGCCTTTTACCTTAGGCTGTGTTTTGTGTGCCTGGTGTCCAGCAGGGATTTGTACTGAACACTGTTGGTTCCAGCAATTTCTTGTCCTTATCACCTCTTTACCTCAGCTTCTTTCCACACTTGCCTCTCCTACCACCTGTTGTCTCGCTCAGTTTATTTCCCTTCAGTTCAGTCCTATCTCTAATTTAGCCATTGTTCCCTCACCCCTTCCCAAACACAAATACCTGGGAAGACTGCTGGGCTGTGGGTGTCTTCTGTGACTTATACCCTTTCCCTTCTTGACATAATCCCTCTGGTTGAGGCCATGTTCTGCTGCCTCAGCACATTTAGCATAACTGGAGTTTATTTTGGTGGTCCAAATTCCTGCTTTTACGGCTGTGCCCAAGGAGCTGTGGCTAAAGCCCTGGTTTCTCTTCCCCTCCCAGTAACCCTGAGGACAGAGTGAACTGGCAGCGCAGGGAACCGTGACTCCACTTGCTTCCTCCCAGACAGCTTGTCACACGGCCACGAGCCACCGCAGTTCTGGGGTCCTCACTATAAGAAAGACCTTGAGGCGCTGGAGCGAGTTCAGAGAAGGGAACAGAGCCGGAGAGGGGCTGGAGCACAAATGTGATGGGAGCGGCTGAGGGACCTGGGGGGTACAGCTGGAGAACAGGAGCTGAGGGGAGACCTTATCACTGTCTACAACTGCCTGAAAGGAGCTTGGAGCACGGGGGGTGTTGGTCTCTTCTGCCAAGTAGCAAGTGATAGGATGAGAGGAAATGGCCTCAAGCTGTGCCAAGGAACGTTTACATTGGATATTGGGAAAAAATTCTTCCCAGAAGGGTTGTCAGGCACTGGAACAGGGTGCCCAGGGCAGTGGTGGAGGCACCATCCCTGGAGGGGTTTAAAAGCCGTGTAGATGTGGTTCTTAGGGACGCGGGTTAGTGCCAGTGTTAACAGCCAGACTCGACGATCTTGAGGGTGTTTTCCAACAGGAATGATTCTATGACTCTACACATGCACTCGCTGAGCCAGCACAGCCAGGGCAGCAGAGCCCACTCCCCGCGGGTGTCACCCGGTGCCGCGTCCCCTCGAACGCGAGGGCCGGGCCGGCCCCGAGCGGCTCCGCCCTAAGGACCCGCGCTCGCGCCACGGCTCGACGCCGCCGCGCGCACGCGCTCCCTGAGCGCTACCGCCCACATCGAGGCGCTCTGCGCATGCGCTTAGGCCGCGCCGCGCGCCTGAGAGCAACTGCGTCTGCGCGATCCCGGCACTCGCCCGCCCCACCTCCAACGGCTGGGGGTGAGAACTGCGCAGGCGCAGAGCTCCCGGCCCCGCCCCTTTCCGTTTCCCGGCTCCCCCGCCTCCGGCTCTCGCGGAGAAGAGGAGGGGAAGGCGCGCGGTGGTGCGCGTGCGCAGAAGGCCGCGCGGGCCCGGCGTGCTCCCGCCGCGCCGCCAATCGGGCACCGCCCCGCAGCGTCGCGCCGTCGCGGTCCGAGCGCGCCGTGCGTGCGTGCGTCCGCTCCTGCGTGCCGTGCGTGCGTGCTTGCGCTCGGCGGCGGCGGCGGCGCAGCGTCCCCTGCCCCGAATGAAAGGGACGGTCCCGGCGAGCGAGCGGCCGTGAGCGACCGGCGGTGACGGGGGGGTGGGGGTGTGCCCGAGCTGCTCCTCTCCCCGGCGCCCCACCCGCCACACGGGTGAGTGACTGAGTGACCGACCGAGTGCCCAACCGCCTCTTTGCCCGCCCAGCCGCCGCTTTGCCGCGCTCCCGGGGCAGGCACGGCGCCCCCAGCCCGCCTGCTCGTAGCCCCTGGCCCGGCGAGTCCGCCCTGCCCTCCCGGTGCCTCACCGCCGGCCGCCGCCGGTCCATGGGCCTCAACGAGTCGCCCACCCCCGGGAGGGTCCGGGCACCCAGCGCTGCCGCTTCCAGGAGCGCCCCCGGTGCCGTTACCCGCCTCCCCTTCCCCCGCCCCGAGCCGCCGGCAGCCGCTCGCTCCGCCCGCCTCGGCCCGCTCCCTCCTTCCCCGGAGGATCCGCCCCCCCTTGTCTGCGAGTCCTGTTTCCCCCAAAATTTGGTGAGGAGCGGGGCTGGAAACGCCCTCGCCGGGAGCCCCGCGTCCCGCCGAGCCCCCTTGGTCGGCCCAGGGCCGGGGCCAGGCCAGGCCCGGCCTTGCCGGTGCGTGTGAGCGGGACCCCGGCAGAGCCGTGTCGGGCCTCACCGAACCCCCGGGGCGGCCGGGGTGCCGGTATCGGGTCATCTGCCGCTCCCCGCGGGGGTGTGTAAACTTTCCTGAAGATCGGCCCGTGCTGTCTGCCAGGTCTCCCTCAGTGCAGGCTCTTGTGTAATTTTTAGTTACCTGCTCTAATTGTTTAGACTTTCGAGGGCTGGGCCTTCTCCCCCCACCTTTGCCTCTACCTTTAGTTTTTTTGTTGTTTTGTTTGGGTTTTTTTTTTTACAAAAGTTGCGTGGATAAGCTCCTGTTCTACTCTTTATAGTGGCTGTAGGATGTTGTGTGGGCATAACTCTTGGATAAAACATTTCCATGGGACTTGTGACTTCAGGTTCTCACCTACAGACACCCACAGGATACCTGCCTTGTCCGCAGCTTCACCCCCCCTTCTCCAAAATAATACCCCCAATAATGGATGGTTGACCCTAGAAACTAGTAAGCACTTGAAAGGTTCTTAAACAGAGATTCTGGTATCTCTACTGAGCATCTTGAAAAATCCGACACGAGTATTTTCTGTAGCTTTTCACGAGAGTCCAAACCACTTCACTGTGTTTAATGAAATTTTACAAAGCTTGTATACTTCTCTTGCAGGTTTTCCTCATGTATCTGAAATTTTCTTAATGGACAAATATAAATCGTAATTTTTTTAAAAATGTAGTTTTGAAATCATACAGGCCGCACAACAAAACAAACTTTATCTGAGAAAGTATAGCATCTAGGTCACTGTCCTTTGTTGTAAATACACATGAGGCCTGAACTCCTACAAACAGGCAGCAGCTCTTGAAACATATTTGGGCAATAAATAGAAATTAGAATCCAGGTTACTCTCTGTTCTTCAGTGCTGAACAACATCTCCTACACCGAGAGCATCCTTCTTTGCCCGAGAGTCATTGAACTTGCACTTTCCTTTTGTGTTTGGAAATATGTCATCTAGAACAGCTGAGCAAAACAGCATGCAAGCCATATGAGTTTGTAAAACATGCTGCTTTGAAGATAAAATAAAGGTGCTATTAGGGGAAGCACCATGTTGAATACCTTGGTGGACATTAAGAAACATGAATGCAAATGAACCAGAATTTTTAAGTGAAGCATCACCAAGAGTTTCTTCTTTTGTGATTTTAGGGTGTAACCTTTCATTTTTTAGACCAAGTCTGTGCCAAAATACGTAGTAATCTACGTTTTGTAGTACATGTGTTCCATTTTGGTAGAGGTAGTGCATAATGTCCTAGTCAGTGATTCCATAGTCTGTCACCTGTGATCCAGCTTTTGAGACTTGCTGTGATAAAGCTGACAAGCAAGATTTCTGTCAGCAGTATTTTTAAATGCTCTTCTATAAGGCTTTTTAGTTTGTTAGCTTTTTAAACACGGAAAACTGAAATTTTCAGCGGGCTTTAAGTTGTGTTATTTTTCTTGTTCCTATGAAATGTAGCTTGATACTTGGCAAACTGGACTGATTGCTTTTGAGTGATTTAACTTGAGAGATAAAAAGAGATTTTTTGAGTGTTTACGTTCAGAATTCTGGGTCTGCATAACTTGGTTCACCTTTTTCAGAAAATGAATATTTTTTTAAAAGGACAGGATAAGAAGTGCATTTTGGCACAAAAAAAAAAAGGGATCCCAGTGTAGTGTTTTCTCACATTTATGAGAAAGCAAACATAATTTTGGGAGAGGTCTACAGATGAAATGCTTCTGAAATAGTTCTCATACTGAGATTTTTTTCAGCAGTCTTTAGAAATGTATAAAGAATGTTAATACTCAGTGGTACAGAAAACACAAATGCAAAGAACGCCGGATTGGAAAGAAAACTTTTAGATATCATCATAAAATGCTTTCAGAGTAATTTAATCTGATAGTGAAAAGAATGTGAGTTTCCTTTCTGGCATACCCTGGTGCTTTTTGTTCTGCTTGAGTTCTGAATAATTTTTCAAGTGTTAAATAATTTATAATTAAAGAAGTATTCCAAAATGTAATATTTGCCCTTTTTTTTTTTTGTTATAACATCAACATCCATGCATCATCAGGTAAATATTTGCATTATTTTTCACTTCCATGTAAGCCTTAAAAACGTAATTATGCTAAAGTACCTCAAGAAGTTTGGTTATGTCAGGGTTTAGTATTGCTGGAATGAAGTGCCTTTGCGTGCCTGTTAGTGCAGTTGACTGCAGAGCTGTGAGAACGTTCTTTATAATCTTGTTTCTAGGAAAGTTACTATTCTTATAAATTAAAGATGAGAGCCACTTAATAATTTTTTATCTGTTCTATAAATTATTTGCATTTTCTAAAATATGAATTTGCTTGTTAAATTGAGGGATGGCTATTTTTATAGTAGTGATTCTTATTCCTGTAAGTCAGTAGGACCTGTGCATGTGTTCAAGGAAATCCCTGATCTTCCTTTTAAGAACTACTACCACTGCTGTCAAAATAGCAATAATATAATCTGAATATAAAATTGAACGGGTAAACCCCAATGAATGTGTGTGTATCAAATTATTTATACCAAAGCAGAACTTCTTGCATTTAAAATTATTTTCTTAATATATTTCTGACCCATCGCTCTGTGATTTATATTGAGCCATTGAATGTGACCTGAAAACAAGAAATCTTTGTGATATTATTTCCTGCTTGTCTTTTGTAGGCCTTTTTTGTGTTCCCAAAAATATATATTTTTCCAGTTTAAAAAAATATTTCTTGAAAAATAAAATTTGAAGATTTGTGTATCTTTCCTTCAGAAACCATTTGTCCTTTCAACTCAGAAGGGATTACAGAATGGTCTTGTTTTGGTTTTTCTTTAGAAGAATACAGTATAGTAATTCTTTTGTGTTTAACACTTAAGGACTCTCTATTGCCACTGCAAAAGGGTGTGACTCGTTTATCCAGATTGGCACATTTTTTGTGCAAATCAGCAAGATCTGAAATCTATGCATTCTTCCTATGAGTATGCGTCACCAGCCACTAAACTGCTTTCCAGTTAGAAAAGAAAGCAAATGAAGCTGTTGGTAAAGCAAAGGCGATAGATCCAGGACGGACACCTTTTGCTGCGGTTTTGTAGTAAACGTTGCAGGACAAACAGTTAAAACTCAGGATGCGAAAATCTGTCGAAACGGAAGAGTGAGAATCCAAAAGGACTGTGTTTTAGCTGTAGTATGTGCCGACAGAAACTTAACGGCATTCCTCTGCTTTCCGTGAGAAAAATAGTGAGTGATATTAGTATTATGGGAGGCTGACAGCGCGGAGCAGCGGGCAGGTTTGCCCATGCAAATGGCCAAAAAACCCGTGCATTTTCATGCAGATGGCCGTGGTCGTGCAGTCCCGATGTATTGCAAC
The DNA here is from genome assembly GCF_037038585.1 of Patagioenas fasciata. Taxonomy (NCBI): domain Eukaryota; kingdom Metazoa; phylum Chordata; class Aves; order Columbiformes; family Columbidae; genus Patagioenas; species Patagioenas fasciata. The sequence goes on from NC_092530.1 coordinate 21,212,481, forward strand.
TCTGCTGGTTTTATGGCTGCCTTTTTTTTTCCCCCAACAGGAATATCAAACTAGATGGTGGCTTTTCTTATTTAGATGAGTCTAATGTAGACAAAGGCTGAGGAGGATGCTTTTGTTGCAGTCGTGGCCAATTCTGGCAGCAAGGCTCAGATCTCCAAAGTAAAAAGCTCTAAGCATGTCTATTTGAAGAGAAAAATATTTTCTTTCTTGAAAAATGTAGTAACAAATGAATACAAACTACCTAATATTGGGCCAAGAAGTATATACACTTGTGAGGTATTTTCACTTTTGAACTTGCAGTTTCTGCTTGAGTGGGACCTCAATGTTATATTTTAGAATGAAAAGTTTGTGATTCATGTCGAGTTTAATTTTACACTACTTTTCTTAGATGAGAATAGCAGTGCTCGTATGCTTAGTGAAAACTCGTACGGTACTGCTAAATTAGCTGTGGGTCTAGAGAAGGTTTCTCTTGTGGCACCTTAGTCATAGATCCTCCTAAAATTTTGTTTCCAAGGCTGTTTCACTCACCACAGCGCATCTGTGTAATACCTAAAATGGTAACGGTTTATCTTCTCATCTCTACCCTCATCTAAGAGTAGTTACTCATCTCTGAGCTACTTTGTGAGCTTTTACACTCAAAACCTGTTCTGGATGCTGTGCTGGACTTCTCAGGTTTTCCTTTGCTTCTGTTTCTGAAGAGGCTCAGTAGCCAGAATTTTATTGTGGGCACAGGTAGTGCATTTTCTACAAATTCCTTTGCTGTAATAAATAACTATAAGAATGGGATGAAAGAGTTGCAGTAGCTTTTTCCCCTAATGATTGCTGTACTTGTTGTATTTTATTTCTTCTTTTCCCCGTAAGTTTTATGTTCGTGTCCAAAGTGTTATGTTAACGTTCACGCTTTTTTCCCTAAAGAACTAATTCTGCTTGTTGATACAATTCCAGAAAAAGTTAGGAAACACTGCCTCTTGCTGGGTACATGTTTATTTGGGTATATTGTAGCAGTGTAAAGGGAAGAGTAAAAAGAGACGGATCATTTTTTAGCAACCAATATTACATTTATGAAACTGTAAGTTATAATGCTTTTTGTTGATGTTAACATGCTGATTGCACCTTTTTTTTTCCCTGTAGCATTGAGAGGATTGAAGTGGCATTCTAAGGTCATTTAAAATCATGACAAGCTCAGTTGGACAGAAAAAAGTCTCTTCAAGACAAAGGAAGTGTGGTTTTTGTAGATCTAATAAAGATAATGAATGTGGACAATTATTGATGTCAGAAAACCAGAAGGTGGCAGCACATCACAAGTGTATGGTAAGTAACTCATAGTAAAAGGGAGAGGAATGCAGGGAGCTAGTAAATGACTACAAATGAAAAATTCAACCAGCTGTGGCATTGGAACAAATGTTTAATCAGTCTAATTTGAAAATGTTATGGGTTTCATATATATAAATGTCCTATATAACTTATAGCCTTAAAACAAAAAAAAGTTGTTGCTTTTTTTTTTTTTAATAATTTTAGCTGTTCTCATCTGCACTGGTGTCTTCACACACTGATAATGAGAGTCTTGGTGGATTCTCTATTGAAGATATTCAGAAAGAAATCAAGAGAGGCACTAAACTGGTAAGTCTCTATTTCTGGCCCTTGAAAATTACACAAATGTTTTCTTCTGTAAGTTTTACCATGATGTTGTTCAGTGTATTATTTATATGTGGTTTTTTGGTGGTTTTTTTTGTGTTTGGTTTGGTTGGTTTTGGTTGGTGGTGTTTGGGTTTGTGGGTTTTTTGGTTTGGTTTGGTTTTCTTTGAGCACTATTGTTGTGTGAGCTCTAAGGTAATGGACAACTTACAGAAGATCATAGAATCACAGAATGTACTGAGTTGGAAGGGACCCACAAGGATCATCGAGTCCCACTCCTGAAATTTTTTCCTGTGGAAACGCATACAGAAGATAACAATCATAAAATAATTATAAGATATAAGATGGTGAAGTAAAATTGGTCTCAGATTTATGAAAAGAAAACCTCAGTAGATATGATTATACTTATATTGAAATGAAATTTGAATGTCAGGTAACCAACCCTAAATCTATGTTTATAATCCAGTCATTTCTATTTAATATTTTCTGCCGGATTTCAGAATGAAGCCCACATTCTAGGGACCTGGCAAGGGTAGTTTTGTACTTTTACCAATATTTAGGTTTGCTACCAAAATCTGGTTTTAACTACTAAAGGTACTTTTATTGCTTCCTTTTATATTGACTTAATAGGTGATTGTGTGAATATAGACATATTATAAGGTACATGGGTACCATAGTGATTACAGCTCTACCAAATTAATGAGAATTGAGCAACAATGACTTGTTAATTTTTAATTTTTTTTTTTTTTTTAGAACTAGTTGTTTTCCATTTGGGCAAATGAGTGAGGCTTTTAAAAATATTCTTGACAAATTATCTATTCACTCCTCACATGAAAAATTTTCAGCTTAGTTATTTAAAGCACTCTTATGTATTTACTAGTCTAACAAAGTATTGTAGAACTACAATGACATAATAATAGTCTAAAATTTCATCCAGTGTTTCATTTGAATCTTTTCCAATGCAGGGAACTTTATTTGCTCTGATTAGCTGAAGCACAAAGAAATAACTATTCACAAGTAATTCAGGATGTGATTTGATTTCATTTCCAAAGAACATGGTAGGAAATGAAAATACAGACTGCAAAGGAACTTTTTGATTCCTAGGTCTCTTCAATGCTTTTTGAAAGTTTCTTCTTATGTCATTGGTGGTGTCTGTCTTTCTGCTTCTAAATCGCATTATGTTCCTTCACTGGTGCAACAGCTGCATATATTCTTGGAGCTCACTAGCTGTACGTATCAGGCACTTTGTTCAGCTTTTTGCAGAAAACCTGGATCTGGTTAACTTAGATTCATGGTCCTGAGATGTTTCCTTTTTGGAGAGAATATACAAGATAATTTTACATCTTAACTTTGCTGCCTTATCTCTGTAGCTGTCAGAAAACTGCAGCTCTGAATCCCTCTCTGGATGAATCTTTTTCCCTTGACCGGTGTAATTTCCAGTCAGCCCAAATACCACCTTGAAGCTCTGCTTTCTGTTCTAGCCTGTTCTTTCATGTGGGAACACACAGAGCAAAAATATCCCAGTGTGCTGCACTGAGTTAAGTAATTATATCGGTAGCTTGGACTAAATTTGTGTGCTGGCAGATTTGACGTAGCTGCTCTCCCAGGGGAGATGCTGCCACTGACCAGGTAGGAACTGGGACCTGTTCATTGCTGAAGTGATAATGACTGATTTGTAGAGCCTTTCTGATGATAATATATTTCTGTCTAAGAAAATTTTGTAGGTTCAAGCCTTAATGGGCCAGCCGTAAAAACTTGTGAAGTTTAAACATTTGGAAGTACATGGCCCTGATATCATTATTGCTTCTATTAGCTGTGTATGGGAGAATTTCTTTTAAAGAGCTTATTTGTTTTGTCACACTTCACATATACGTGACATAAGTTGGGAATTAATCAGTCTGTTGAGGGTGACCATTTGGACAGCAAGACTTGTACCAGTGGAATAAATATTTTATTACTGTGAGGAAACATAGATCAATAAGTCAGTGTAAAAATTCCTGTGGTCTGTTTTGTCCATACAGATACGTAATGGTGTTCATAAAAAGAAGGCTTTATTTTAGACATTTCTGGCTTTAAAAATCCTGAAGTAGTAACTAAAACTGATGGGATGGGTATCATTTCAACCTAGGCTTTTATAAAGGACTACGATCGGCCATTATTTTATATTAAACCATAACGTATAACACATTTATGAGATAACATACACATACAAATTAGATAACAACTAGGGAACAGTATATATAACTATACCATTTCAGAGCTTGCAGAGGAGTAAATGGAGATGATCCAAGGCTTTGACATTTTTAGTGTTCAGTTAACTTTGTTAAAATTGAAAAACAGGATGGTGATACATAACTTTGGTGATGTATGTATTTGGTTTATTAGAGACTAACAAGAACTTGACTGAGCTAGTGTGGGCAGAAAGTGTATTTCACACAGATCTGTGCAAGCGGTATCCTACATCGCATGCTTCTGCTCATGGATTTGGAATTAATCTTTTGCGGGTGTGGGCAACATGCTGGATACAAACAAAAAGCTCTGGTTGGCTTCTGAGGGGAGTTTATTGGGAAATTCTGAGATTTTGGGGCAATATTGTATCATTAGAAAATAATATAGAGAAAGATAAGAGGGGCAGAGGATGAGAAGGGCACTGAACAATTTAAAAGTATGAGAGTTGGTGTGTCCTAAGCAATGATGAGTCTTAGATGAGAAGAATTTGTTTTTGGGAAAGAGGAGTAAAGCAACAGACTCCCATTTAATCTTTTGTGCAATATAGGTATAAAGAGCAAAATTTAATATAATTGAAATAAATTCATTGTATTTAACAAATCTTTCACTAAATTCAGTGTTTTGGAAATCACTTAAGGAAATAACTATATAGAAAAAAGAGGTCAAGTCAGCCGCTAAGGCTAAGGAACATTTGCAGATCATCATTTCTGACTCTGCAAGATTCATTGCCAAATGGGTGTCTTTTTGTCTCCTGCTTTCGTAATATCATTCAGAATTGGACAGGTACAATTCACAATTTTAACTTTTCTGAAAGTGTTGGTATAAACAGACTATCGAGTGGGATGTTTAGGTGAATAGCTGTGTGACTTTCATCAATCACGTGATATCCCGTGGAAGTAAATTACTTGTTTTCTTCATTGAATTAATAATATATTATGGTTATTGTATTGTTGCATATTTGCAACAAATTTCTCCTTTATTTTAAAGTAAGTTATGAAAAATACCTGAGAACAGGAGGAGTAATGCTAAGTGCATAACTCCATTTATTTTGTCATCAGGAGTGGGAACTCTATTTTTAAACTCAGAAATACTAAGCCAACGGTAACATGAATTGTACTTTCCTTTTCTTTACAGATGTGCTCTTTATGCCACTGTCCTGGAGCGACCATTGGCTGTGATGTGAAAACATGTCACAAGACGTATCACTACTACTGTGCTTTGCATGATAAAGCTCAGATAAGAGAGAAACCCTCACAAGGCATTTACATGTAACTATTATTTATTTGCTATGTCTATTTTTTTCTTTATATTTCACATTCATTGTTAAAATAAAAGAGAAAATAAAAACCCCACGACAACAACAAAGCAAAACAAACCCGCCATTTTTGGAATCTAAACAAAACATAGAGAAAAATTCTAGTTATGATTGTGGCATTCAAAATAGTGATATGCTGGAAAAGTGTATTTTCACTGCGAGATTTGTATATCGGTGAGTCTTAAAGTGGGAGAAAAATGTACTGGAATTTAAATTTAAAAGATGAGTAAATAATCTGTGAATCATGACTGACTTGACAGTTTTCAACTACTTTGTTTATAGGATTTTATGTCGAAAACACAAGAAAACTACGCATAACTCTGAAGGTAAAATTATTCAATATAAATTTTTCCCATTGTAGAAAGATACTTTGGTTAATTTTTTTTTTGAGAATATAAATGTTTTCAGTAACAATTAGAACTACATCTTTTTGAGAAAAAATGAGTTTGGAAACCCATCTTATTTCTGTATTTTCTCTAAAAATTATTGGTTGAGGTGGAGAAAAACCCAAAACAAATTTTAGGAAGTTCGAAAGATTTGACGTTCTGTCAAAACAAAGTTTGGGTAGAAGTACCGCATTCCCTTCTGGGAAGGAGCTGCCTTATATTTGTAGTTAGATATTCACAGTATTAACATCTAAAACATTTTGCCAGATAACAGCTGATTTTTGCTATTTCTAATGTTCCTAAATATTCACTATTTTTTTGAACTATTAAATAGAGTTTAACTCTTCCAATAGTAATGAAAAGGTTTGTCGTCAGATCACTTACAAATGTATTTCTGAGTAATTTTGATTAAAAAAGCTGAATGGATCCGTTCATAAAAGGTGTATATTTAGCAGAGGAGAGTAGTGAAATGTGTGAGGGGCTGCTGTGCCACAAACATAGATAAATCATGTGGTCTGTATGTATTTATGCTTTTTCCTGCTGTATCTGAATTTGGGTAAGAGAACAGTCTCTTTCTGCTAAATGTACTTTTAAGGCAATGTACTGGTTTTTATGCTACGGACAGTAGATGTTTCAGCGGTCAGGTTTGGATGTTAATTCAGTGTTCCGAAAGATATTGAAGGCAGTAGAAAAGCCGAAATGAAAACTGATTTTTTTTAAAGCCTATTTTAAATAATTATTGTCATGTGCTTTATATAAAACACTCTCTGATTTTGCTATTACCAGATTTAAACAAGAAAAGCAATGTGCATGTTATATTAGCTCTCTAAAGAGACAGGGCCACATTATCTTGTAGTTTGGCAGTTTGTTTCTTTATTTTGGGGTTGGTTTGTTAGCAGAAGGAGAGTATGAAAGACATTTGAGTCTGCAAAGGGATTAATCTTTTTAACTGATAGTTAAACATAATCTTTTATACTTTTTCACAAATAGCTCAGTGTCTGACATCTATTGAAAAATGCCCCCAGTTCTGCATGGAGCCCAGTGCCAATGAATGACGTTTTCTGCTTGGAATTCCTTGCAGGATCTGAACGTGCACTTTTCTTTAAGAGTTTTCAGAAACCATAATCTCCAATTCTACAATGTCATTATCTGACAGCAAAGACTTTTAAATTATATATGAATGTATTTATCTGAGAGTACATGGGAAAAATTGCTACAGAGGCCTAGTGGCTTTTTTCTTAAAGGATGATGGCAGTTTATTAAAACATTAAACTCAACTTACCCAAGAGACTCTTAGATTGAGGGTAGGAGAAGGAGGAATAAATATCATTAAAAAAAAAACGGAGGCCAAAGACCCCAATAGTATCTCATTTAGTTTTAACTTTGCACTCATTTTTTTATGTTTAAAATACTTACTTCTGATATGCTTTACACTTTTAGAAATATGGGTAGCTGTACTTCACATTTTTGGGTTTTGTTTGATATTTGACCGAGATTTTACCCAGTGCTCTTTCCCAAAGAATATATTCTCCTTTTAGTCCATACAGTTTAGGGAACTATACCCATAGGCTATTATTACTTACAATGATGGATTTGCTAATGCCAGAAGCTGGGGCTCTTTTGTGATAGACCTCCTTTAAATCAACGAGAGTGAAAATACATACTGTACCTGTCTTATGGAGATGACTTACAGCACTGTATAGCAGTGGTATTTTGGTACGTTGAAAACTAATTACCTGTAGAAGACAGAAATATATAGGGTGGTTTTCAGAGTCTAAGAAGGGACTTTGGAGGGTTTGTTTCTTAATATTTGAATGCTGACGTTTGGTCGGTCGAATGGTGACTGAAAGTTGTGGGATGGTGAAATTAAACTTTGTATATGTGTCTGTGTGTGTGTGTATATATATATATAGGTTTATTTCCTGAGAAAAATGTGAATGTCAAAGTGGAGTTTAAATACAGAAGAATGGTGGTGTGTGAAACCAGACAAGACTTGTGGATAGAGTAGCTGGGGATGCTAGATGCTAACACAGCATTGTTGTTTTCTCTTGTTTTTTTCATTTAATTTCCTGAATCATTGCTCTCAGCGGTGTTTTCATAACAGAATAGTTAAAGCCCATCTGTGGTTATGTCACTCAATGTAGGTGAACAGAGGCACTGGAATTGTCAGTCCTTTTAAACAGAAGCTTATTGCTCCTGCTCATGGATGCTGGTTTGCTTTGATTTTTTTCTTAGGCAGTGTACAACATCTGGGTGTTTTATCTTTTATTCTCTTTATTGATTTAATTGTTGCAGTCCAAATATTTATATTATGTCACTTCTGTTAGTGGGTGTTGGAAGAGTTTTTAAGAGTGTTTGGTTTCCTGAACAGTTTATTTTCTGTAGGCAGTACTGCTGCGTAAGAGATTTTTCCTTCTCTTCCCTAGAATATGGATGTGGGGTGTGCAGCATACTTGTTCCAGTCTGAGATCTGGCTAATGTACCTTTTGTTAGACGTTCTAGTTTAAAATAATATTTGTTAACTGTTAATAACAGTTAAGGAAAATTCCTTGAGGCTGTGTGGAAATGTGGTTGAAGGACCTACGTTGGAATTAAAGTTACCCAGTTAAAACCTAATGAAAAGGACCTCTTAGATGTTATTTATTGCTGTCATGAAGTTCAAGTGGAGCGAGAATTCATCAGACTAAGGATCTCCCTACTCATCAAGGCAAAATTAATGAGCAATGGGAGTTTGTTTTCTTTTAATTGTCAGGAGGTGCTGAGCTACCTTCTGTTTTCTTTGAATGTAAAAATACAAAACATGGCAGCAAAGTATTGTGTTCTTAAATTCATTATGTGTTTCAACAGACTCTTGGGTTTGTCTAATTTATCTGTATGGCCCAGCCTGCAGGTGAAATGGAATTGGAGAATTGCATTTCTGGTGTGTGTGTGTGTATATATATATATATATATATATATATTTCAGAGTGATTCTCCTGTGCAGTGTTCCCACTAAGTGGAAAACGGGCAGGAAAAGCGGCTGCGCTCACGCTGGGTACTGGGCTGTGGTCCAGTGAGGTACCTGTGAGTCCACAGGTTTGAAGGCACCTGCTCAGAGCAGCAGAACAAGTTACTGGAAGCTTCGTGTCTAGATTTTTGTCTTGCTGCATTGCAAATCTAACAAAATAATCTGACCTGAACTTCAGGTAACAGTTGAATCCATAATTTAGGCAAGCTAAGTTTTTCGTATTTAATAGATTATAGGAAATGGTGCCAGTGCTTTCAAACTGTCACAGCTGTTAGTTGAATTACTGTTCACTTCAATATAATTGTACTTTTTGAAGAGGAGAGTGTTGTCAAACTAAGGTTTTGAAACTGGTTGTTGGAATTTATTCCAATGTACTGGAAGTAATTGTTGAAAAATTTTATGTCTGGTATCTTTCAGTTCCCTGCAGGTGGGGCTGCCCTGGCCCCCGTGTTGAATTTAAAACAAATTCAGCTGATCAGGAATAGTTTAATATAAACTAAGAGAATAATATAATTTCATACTGTCACATAGTAATAAAACAAAGAATAATGAAGGCAGCCATGTGACTGTCTGTTGGTAATGTTTGAAACAGGTGCTTGGGAACTGTGAGGTCAGAAAATACAGTGTCTGTAATTCCTATTGTAGCTGTATTCAAAGCCTCAGGGAATTACGTTTCCACAATGGAAATAAGGACATTCCCTGTCTCAGCATCCTTTTCATCTTATTCTGAAGATCAAGCATGAAATCTATGCTTCTCAAACTGCTCAGTAAGTTCAGTGAGGATATTATTACTCTGAGACTTATTTAGAGATGCTGCAACCTACATCAAACCAAGTACTTTTCCAAAGCACCATGTAAACCAGGGACTGGCAGGAAAAAGATATGAAACTTCTTGGCATTATAGTTAAGTAACATCCTGATGCATCTTTGGATTCTTTCATCAGCGTTTGCTCATCGTTGGATTTTCTGTGACTCTGTTCGTAGCACAAGCTTCCCTATCCTTGCATGTGTTAAAGCAGGCAGGTGTGAAAGTTTCTGTAACATTGGTGTCAGTTCTCCTGGTGGATGGTTACTGATGGATGCTGCTCTGAATGTGGCATCGAATGTATACATAGTGTAATGTATACGTAGTGTAATGTATATATAGTGTTACAACAAGAAGAGTTGGCCCAGGCAGTAAGTCAGCAATCTTTTCTGCAGCCCATTACAGCCTAAGGTGTTTTGCATATGCATCACAATAGTTTTTTCTTATGGAAAAAGGCACAGCTAATGGAAAGGAAAGAATGTAAGAGTCATGTGGGGAATGGTTTGCTGAGGAGCCAGCCTGTGGTGTTTATGTTCTAGTTCTTCCTTTCTAGGCAGTATGTTCGACAAATAGGAACTTGGTCACATAACTCACGTTTAAAAGGTTTACCATACCAGTTGCTGTAAGCTTTCTGATTATGCAGATAAGTGTATTGTCTGTCTCCAGTCTTTGCCAATGATTGTTTGCTTGAAAAAGCATTTAGATTTTATAGTTATGAAGGATGGTAAATATATTGAATTAAATAAATAATCTCAAGTACTTCATAACACAGATACTATTAAGTCAAAAATAGCTTTTGGACACACATCATCAGTTCCTTGAGGTATCTGGTACTTTTGGAAAACATATCAGTGATGGGACCTAAGGGGTAGTTTAATTTTTTTCATCTCCACTCTTACTTTGGCCAGTTTAGATATGTTTCATGTAACTTAGTCTTTTTCCATTAAGAAACAAACAACAACAAAAAAACCCCACTAAAAATCACATTCAGCATTTCGATCATTAATTTCACATCATTTGCTGATAAAAGGTACTATTATTTAATGATTGGCTTACCTGATTCTGTATTTGCTTGCAAGGGTTTTTATGCAAATCTCTAGTTCTTACTAATACTTCTAGATGCATTCATGTTTTTATTATTGACCACTGGGACAATAAAATTTTGAGGGTTTTTTGACATTTCCATTTAAAATAATGTTGCCACACACAGTTCATTGGGTTTCAGCCATATTTTAAGGACATCTTTAACATGCTAAACTACCTTTTTCTTTCTCTGTTATATTTTGTTTCTCTTCTAAAAATCTGGTAAAGTTAATGTTGTTCTTTGTAATTTTTAGAGTTTCTCTTTTGCCCCAAATACACGGTAAAGCTTTAAATGCATATGTGTGATTTCAGATTTACATGACAGAATGTCTGAGCCACTTCCACATTCTACATTTTGGCTTCTTTTTTTGTACAGTCCTACTTGCAAATATATTTTGCCAGTCAGTTTTGTTTATTATCTTCCTCACACACTTAGACCCCTTTTCTTCTGGCTCACTTGATCCATTGTTTAAGGCACTGTCAGAGGTGGATACAGAGAGCAGTATGAGCCATTATTGCACACGTCCTCTTTTTATTTGTTCCTTTACAACCTTTAAATCACTTAATTCTTTTATTACTTTGCTTTAACCTAGCTTTTGAAAATGGGTGATTCCATATATACTTCAAGCTGGCACACTATAGAACAGGGCAGTGAGATCTCAGCCTCTTCTCTGCCAAGACAAACATCTTGATCCTTTTCCTTCTAGTCATGATCAAAGGAGAAGTTTTTGATTTCTCTCTGAAGCCGAGTCTCCCTGTTAACAGTTTATGTGGTACAGCATTTTGCTCATCTTCTTTTTGTGGTACTTTGTACTGCTTATGGGTTTCTAAAATGCAAATTTGGGGCTTGTTGTTGCTCATCTTCCTGCTCGTCTGAATTTACAATATCTTGGTTTTAGGTGCTTTTGGAAACGTAGAATGTTTCCTCTTGATTTCTGCCCCCACCCCTCCTTCTCAGACTGTGTTGTGCATTAAGTTTGGTTTTTTTCAGATATAGCATTTAGGGACTTCTGAAGGAAGTATCTCATAAGATACCTCATTTGGACACGTTAGATAAGGTTGTGTGGAGACTACTGTCATGATTTTAAAAATCAGTGCAGTAACGGGATATGGGATGGGGGGCAGTTGAAGAGTATCTAGGGAATCTCAGTGGGTTCAGAGTGTGGATGAAATCCGTGATAAAACATCATCTGGTCAGGGAGGAGTTGAACAACTTTTTGTGTTTTCCTTAGTTCAAGCTGACATGAGAAGTTGGAAACACCCAACCATCAGATGCCAGGGACACAGGGTAAGCTGCCAGTGGGCTCGAGGGGAGGGACAGAGCACAAACCAAACCGGGCATTAAACAGTAAAGACCATTCCAGGCAGATGCATTTGAAAGCTGGTTACCAGCTCGTTCTTCCTGGACTGTTGCGCTGGTTCATAGTGCTGTTCAAAATGGGAGAAACGTGAATGTTTTGAGGTATCAGTCTTGTAGACAGATGTGGTAGAGCAGGTCCTCACATCTCTGGTGGTGGTGATCTGTAGGTCCTTGTCACTTGCACGGGGAGACCTAAATCTACAAGGAATTTTATTCTAAGGGGTCATGACACATCTGGATTTCAGTGAACTCTGAACCTTTTTGGAAGTGCTAGTTTTGAGCACAGAAAATGGGTTCTGCTTTGAAGAAAGCTGTGCAGTCTTGATGCTTTTTTATCTTACACTGAAACCATCTTTTAAAAGATAAAGCTTTTTTACTTTTCAAATCTTAAATATTCTAATAATGGTAGACTGCAAAATAGCACTTAAGAACTTGTTCTGTGACGTTTCTCATAAAAAGTAGGTTTTCATAATGTGATTCGTTTTTAGCAATTATGATTCACTTTGGTTTTGAAAGTGTGACTGTAGAGAGTTCAGGGTATGCGTTAATGCTATTTAGAAAATAAGGTTGGACTAAGAGGTGGAAAGCATTATGGTTGACAGGATTGATAAGGATCTTTGGAAGAAATAAGACAAGTTGGTGAATGCGCTCCATTTTGCTTCATCAAATACAGCCAGGAAATCTGTGGAGTGATTTTAGAAGGGGTATTTTTTAACTTCTCACTGATGTTATTTAAAGGGTCATGAATTCAATAAATCACATTTTTGTAAGACTGTTTTTCCAGAGTAGCCATTTATGGTTTCTGTAAATGTAAAAGTGGAGACAAAGATTCACAATATTTTTATGTATGTTGGTGGAGAGTTCATATGATGAGGGACAAGATAAAATAGAACTGTTTTCTTTGAAAGAGGTTTTTAGGTTGCAGTAAAATTTGCTATATGCAGTCTGAGAGATACAGTATCTAAATTGCACAGTCTTGGTTGGGGAACTTAGCAAGTAACGATAAATGAAAAATACAGTTAGATAGTAAATTCAGAGAAGAAAATGTAAAATGTATTCCTTCATTGGATAATTCATCTCATCATGTATTTGATTTTTTCAGAGTAAATGGTGCATTTGTCATCTAATTAGGAAAGAGTATATATATTAAAGCACAGGAATGTTGCCATAGATAGACTGATGTATTTTAAAAGCATTTTGGGAATATCTGTTTATAGCTAAGTAATCTGTCAATTTAAGCCAAAATAATTTGCAGATTTGTGTTAATATATTCTCAAATCTTTGCCTCATTCTAACCATACGACAGAGTAAAGCCCTGGGGGAATTATATTTTGGTAACCTGTTGTCATGCATTTTGTTTAGTTTTCTGTCCTTCATTAATCTCAGGGGTTAGTGACACACACAATCGACTGGGTTTGACAGGACACACTTGTGTGCAGGGGCTGGAGCCAGTGGCAGGGTCATCTTCTGCTCCAGCTTGGTGCCTGTGGAATGTATTTGAGTCTTTGACTTCAAACTTTTGTGCAGTTGAGTCACTGTTAATCAGGAAATAGAAATGTGATTTGATTTGTGATAATAGACACCAAAGACAAGTTCTAGCAAAGCAGCATTTAGTCTCAGAATAAGATGTCCTATCTGCATTCTGAGACCAAGATATAATGGTGATAAGTGCCGTAGCAATGCTTAAATAATAATAATACCGCCACAGTCAAGCAGCCCATTAATGTGTAAAGTGGATGTTCCGCATCTTCTGATTAGGATTTTCTTCCATTTGGGGGCTCATACTGATGTTTGTGGTTTGGACTTTGAGAAGCAAGTTCTTCAGCCGTGTGTGTGCACGTTTCTTTTAACAAGTCTGCCAAAATATCTGCAGTTTGAGCTGGGGTGGGTGTTATGTATTTTAAAAAGCCACACAACAAACATGCTCCCGTGAGCAGCTGATGATCAGGAAGGTTGTTTGGGACTGAATAGAGCTGGTGATTCAATATCAGATGTAACTTAACAAGATCATATTGGAAACAATCTTAAGTTTGCAGAATTGATGTGTGTTAACTGTAGAGCTTTGAGCAGTCAAAAGGACAGTCTGCCAGAGCTCTGCACTGCAGTTCTATCCAGCATTCAGCAGCTGAGCTGACGTTTTCAAGGAGCCTGTCAGACGTCTTTCCTGTGTCTGTATTAAAAATATACATTCTTATATTCCTAATGGTTATAAATATTTAGTCTGGGATATTGTCAGTATGGGTGATTTTCTATAAGCCGGTGGCTGCTTTTAGCTGTAGGTGTAAAAATATCCTGTAACTAAAATGAAATTTTAGGTTTGTTTCATGGAGGCAAAATACATTTCAGTTTTAAAATTTGATGTTAATGTTTTAGCCAAAATGGGCGATATTTTTTTTGAGTCAAGGCATCAATTAGTGTAGCAAGGAGAGAGGTGTTCTTCAGAAACACTGGCATAATACCAGGTGCAATTTACATTGGAGTTATGAATCTTAAACAAATAAATTAAAAGCTTATTTCATGCTTGAAAACATTTACTGGTTTCAGTGTAGTATAAATGAGTTCTTTTCAGTGGAGGTGAATATGTGTATCTGAGGACAGATTTTTAGATCCGAAAGTAGAAGTTGTAAGAAATGCTAAACCTTCTTCATATGTTATAAAGATGCAAAGCTGTGTGATATGTATAAATAAGTAAATAATGCTTTCAGGATCTACAAGTGCATGTTTGTAATAAACGGGAAAGAGTTGCTCTTTTTATTTCTGATCCAAATACAACAAATATAGGTTATGTTTTTTCTTGTTTGTTTTTATTTTTGGCTGCTTTGCTTTGTGTAAAGTTTTTGAGAATGGTATTTGATGATGTTTTCTGACTTCTAAAGCAGATTTAGAAGAAAGTATCAATGAACACGAGTTGGAGCCTTCACCTCCCAAAGGAAAGAGGAGGGGTCGTAAGGGAAAGCCAAGAAAAACAAATTTAAAAGGGCAATCAGAAGACACTAGATCTACGTCCTCACATGGCACAGATGAAATAGAAAGCAGTTCCTATGTAAGCAGTAAATATGCTAAACTTCTTAGAAGGCAGAATTGCATATTTCTTCTTTGCAAATATAATTTTTAATAAAACTTGCATTTGTCTGAGCCTCCAGTTGGTGGCCACAGGCTTTTAAAATTACAACCTTATTTGTAACCCAGCAGTATATTTTAGTAGAATGTTTTTCTTTCAGAGAGACAGGTCTCCCCACAGAAGCAGCCCCAGTGATACAAAACCTAAATGTGGATTCTGTCATGCAGGTGAAGAAGAAAATGAAGCTAGAGGAAAGCTTCATATATTTAATGCCAAAAAGGCTGCAGCACACTATAAGTGCATGGTGAGTAACAATATTGTTGTTAACCAGCCTGTTAGTGAATTTTGTCTGAATTGCTATTTTAGATTTTAATACAGTACCCTTATATGTAATTATGCATGACTATTGCCTGTGTGCTGATGATCTCTTCACAAGCTGAAGTGTTGCAAAGTGAGCAATTCATTTATTTCCACTGCGGGCAATATGGATCAAAGTTGGCTACATGCTAGGAGATGGAATTAGCTCAGGGAGACTCTTTATTAAAAATGCTCCCTTAGCGTCTAAATGCATATACAATGTTTTAAAAGGAAAACAGGAAACGGTTTTAACTAAAATAATCTGTTCCAAAAATACCCTTACTCCACAGGCTTTCAGACAAAATCCAGGAAGAATCCAGGAACTTCATTAATTTTCTGACAAGCGCATTCAGCTCTTGTAACTCAAGTAGAGTGTGACATGGAAGTTCCAAACAACCCTTGCCTTTGGGTGATCGCACTTCTAGAATTGTCAACCTGAAAAGAATCTGCTCATTTCAGTGAACATGAGCAGGCAGTGCTCTCATGTATCATAACTTGTTCTGTGAATGAGGTAGGGCTTTGAGGAACGAACCTTAGTGGGTCCTGTTGTGCTTCAAAATGAACAAATAGTCCAGACAACCTGTGGAGTATTAATTGTTTTTCTAGAACCGCTTGTCTAACAGATTGCTGGTGTGTGCCAGCAGCCTTGAGTCTTAGAGTATTGGCTACTTTGTGTACCCGAACTTCATTTTTAAGACAGTTTAAACTGAATATACTGGGATGATGACAGTAGGGATGGTACTTTTGTGCTTCATTGTCACCCCTCAGGGCTTTTCAGGTATGTTGGCATCAGCTGTGCCATGAAGCTGAATTGTATATGAATCACAGGGAACGAAATGGAATATTTCTAAAAAGTTCAGTGGTGTAATTGATAATATTGCCCATTTATTACTCTGTGTTTTCATCATGTCATTGCTGCTTGTCTGCTCCTTTGGCTTTTAAAATACATTTCTCCGAGACAACAGATGTAATTAAAGCAGTCAGGTGGGTATCAGAAGGAATACTCATCACACTAATGACTCAACATGGTTTTTTTCCCTAGTTCATTGGTAAAAAACGTGCTGTTTGAGATCACAGAAGGGGATGTGCAATACTTGGTGATTCCTGCACATAAATACATTTCTAATCATGTTGGTGACCTGGAATTATTTTGGCCTTGCTTTGTTTTACAGTTATTCTCTTCTGGCACTGTCCAGCTAACAACAACTTCAAGGGCAGAGTTTGGTGATTTTGATATCAAAACTGTACTTCAAGAAATCAAGAGAGGAAAAAGAATGGTATGTATCTGCAGAGCGTGATGAACATGTTCCTGTAAGGTGTATATAGCTGTGCCTCCTTAATTTTCTGAAACCATCTTTTCCATCTGTTTCTTAACACAAAATTTAAATGTATCGTTACTTTTGAGGCAGGTAGCCAGATTGGAATCACCTTAAAAATTAGTGGTGGTTTGGCATGTGGTATTTAGAGTTCTTCATGACAACGCACATGGTAAATTATTATTACCCTTCCTGTAAGAGAGTAACAGCTTTGGATCCTGTGTTACTAAAAGCACACTGTGTAAAACTACTGTTAAACTTGGAGAGGATGTTCTTGCAGTGGCTTGTTTCCAACTGTTTTGATGTTTTAATATGAAAACGTATTAAGGCCTCAGAGATGGGGATGTTGGTAAAATGTCACATTGTATTGTATTAAAATTCAGAATGTTTTTGAAGTGGTGAGAAACTGGGGGGGGGGAGGGCAGGGAAGAAAACAAGACTTCTAACAATATTGTTCCTTGGAAAAAAAAAATCACTTAAGATTCTTCATACATTAACATATTAACTTCAGTGGCAAAAAATGATCTCAAATATGCGATATGTGCAATCATGTAGTAATTTTCAGTGCAATAGACAGGTAAATCCTAGTGTTCATCTTTTAAAAGGTTATATAGTTTCTGGTTTACAATATCTTATTGTATTCCAAAATAGTAGCCATGAATATGAGGAACACTAAGGTGGATGCAAAGAGACCAGAGACTGAAAGGCTGACCAGTGTCGTTCTCCTCTTTCCTTTGCACAGAAATGCACACTTTGCAGCCAGCCTGGTGCTACTATTGGGTGTGAAATTAAAGCCTGCATAAAAACATACCATTACCACTGTGGAGTAGAAGACAAAGCTAAATACATTGAGAATATGTCACGAGGAATTTATAAGTAAGGATCTATATAATTCTTGACTCTATAATGCAAGTGAAGATATTTCATGACACTTTCTAAGCCTAACTTGGTTAGCTAAGTATTTTATTTGAGAATAAATATATTTCATTAAAAATGGCATTTTAAAGTAATTGTTGATTTGCAAAGTAATTTGTGTACTCTGCTAACTTAAAATTTCTGTTGTAGTGTTGTAATATAAGAAATTAGAAAATTAATTGACATATTGTCCTCCTCAGTTAATCTGTAATTTATATCGAGGAAACCCTGGATAATTTCTGTCACAATTCCTCCGTATCAATATATTTTGTAGCTTCTTTCTTTTTTTGGACCCCGTAATTTTCCGAACTGCTGCCGTTGGTGAGTTGGCTGTGGTGGAGTTGCCAGGGTGGCTGTGCCCACAAGAGGGCATTCAGTTCTTGAGAACTAGAATTGATCCAAGTTCTGTTGGCTGGGCTTCAGGCTTATTTTCTTCCTTGGTTTAACTGATGCTTGACTGAAAACCATGAATGAGTTAAAAGAGGTAGCAAGGGGCTTGTAGCACATCTCAAAACTAATTGAGAGGAAAGTCTGGTTTTGATAGATACTTTCAGTAAAAGTCCTTACTGTTTCTTTCACTGTGCTAGACTCTATTGTAAAAACCATAGTGGAAATGATGAAAGAGATGAAGAGGATGAAGAAAGAGAAAGCAAAAGCCGTGGCAAATCAGGCACTGACCATAATGACATTCCTCAGCAGCAGCTCAATGGAAACTAGGTATGGAAGTCACCCCTGACAGATCTGTTACCGAGACTGAATCGCAATATACATTTAATGTAGTTTATTGCAGTGAAGTATGTAAATCTAGTGTATGCAGATAAGTACTTTTTGTTGGCATACTGTAGAAGAATGGGGAGGATTTGTTGTTTTTTAAATCCAGCGCTGACTTTGTAACAGTTTAAGAAGGGAGGCCCTCATTTCTGTCGCTAAATATAGATGTAATGTCAGAGCTGCTAAATGCTTTTCTTTATGATTTTAAATTTACTGTTGTTTTCATCATTTTTTAAACAGGTTCAAGGGACAGAGTTATAGAACTGGGAATGGCTAAGACATCATTACTACTAATTCTCTTAAATTGTTTTCTAAAATCAGAAAAGGGTTAGTAACTTCTACTACCCAACTCTGTTAGAAATTTCATTGAACTGCCTGAAACGTTCATGTGTGTGAGCCTTCAGTAAGTGGCAGAGTTTTACATGTCAATATTATGTAGTTTGTAGTCTGCAGTGTCTGGAAAAAATGAAACACTATATAAATGATATGTAATATGTACAGTGTCAAAAGTTAAGGCAGACATTGAAATGAAGTGAGATCTATATTTCTGGACTGAATAAAAACCTCAAGATTTGGAATGTGTAAGTTGTTTAGTGGATTCATGCAATGAGAGAAGGTCTAAGCTAGTTTAGCTAACAACATGGACAAGTTCGTGGTGGCAGCAAGCTGGTACGTTGTGACTTTTGCGTTTTCTTCATACACAAGTTGCGGAGGCTATACATGGGAAAGCCGCTCTCTGTTTTTGCTTGCAAAGCACACAGTAGACAAGGACTCGGTGTACACCGAAGCACGCTTGAACATTTCAGGTTGTTCCTGTTGTGATTGCTCATTCCACCCAGCATTGTTCGCGGGAGATTTACTTGAGCAGCTGTTGGTTCTGAGCTGTGAGCTTTAGAACTCATGCCAAAGGGCTGTGGTTCATTCTTTCCCCAACGACCCACCTCTTTCTGTGTCCCTGATTTACAAAGAACACTTCACTAAGTGTGATTAAAACCTTACTATACAAATGTTTGGACTCTGCAGCCCAATCTCTTTTACTTCAGAGAGTTACAACTCTTAACTCGCTATGGAGTTTAGCCACCATATCTGACGTCCATACCTCAAGTGTTCTGTCTCGTGTGGAACACTTCATGTTTTGTCCAGAGTATGCATAAAGGTCCCATGTTCTGTAAGAAGGATGAGGAAACAACCTTTTTTGCTAGATTGGTATTTATTTTTTAATCTTATGACCACTATATGAGAAACTTTGCTTATCATCCTTATTTTAGTGCTTAATTTTTCTCTTTCTCTCAAGTCAACAATCACATCATGGAATTCGACTTGCTAGAATTTGATGTTCCTTTAGGGAATAATCAGATCTAGGCTATACCAAACCTAACAGATCGGTCCTCTGCTTTCAAACACCTTGTCATTTCTGATGGCTACGAGCTTCTTCAGTTGGTCTATTAAAGCACATTCTCAGACTTACTTAAATAAAACCAAAAAGCTGAATCTAGTCCGCATGTTTGTCTGTTGCTATCGCATCACCTTGCTGTTTGTTTAGGGTTTTGACTTGTTTCACTCTGAACTCCCAACAAAACTTCTGGATTTGAAGGAAGGAAACAAGCAACATACACTGATTTGACTATAAACCGCTGCAGTTCTTCTGTGATTGGTATTGCAAAACCAGTTCATTTGTAACATGAGTTTCTGTAGCATTTTTTACTTGTATTTTTAAAAGATTTAATGTGTGTCATTTGTCTTCTTATGCATTCCCTTAATGTCTTGAGGGACTCAATTACTGTTGTTGGAGTTTCTAACATTTTTACCTGTTAGAATTCAATCAGTTCTGTTTGCTTTCCTGGAGAATAACTCAGTTTTAGAAAAAAATATTGCTGTATACAGAAAATACTCAGATACTGCTCTAAACATGATGCCATTGATCATTTTTATTTTGTATTTGTAATTTTCAAAATTAAAAGCGTGACTTGAATTGCAATGACAGATCGATTGTTGAAATTGTCTATCAAGGTGTTTTGGTTCACCTGGAATATGAACATTTTTCAGCCACTCAGAACAGTTTTAGAATGCAAAAATAACATCGTTCAATGTTTAAGTGACTTGTAGATTTGTGCCTCAGACATGGCCCTCCCATGGAAAAAGGCACTTTGTTTGCAGCTACTGTATTTTAACTGAGGTTGCATGGGGTAGATCTGCCAGCATACTGATTGTATTTGAGACTGAGCTCTAATTCATAGTGTGTCAGTTGCTTAGTATAATATTCAGTCCAATAATTCATGTGTTGTGAAATAAATGACCCCATTCCACGCCTTGAAGAACCAGAACAGCATTTTACCTTCAGGTAGCAGGAAAGTGGCTGGTTTAACTGTTACCTCTTCGTGCTGCGATGGCCTGACTAAACCGTCTTTAATTCATGGAAACAAAGGCAAAAGCAAAAATCTTTTCTCTTACGAGCCTCAAATTTGTCATAACTGACTTCAACTCATGTATGCTGGGTAAAAGTGCCTTACAATGTAAAAATTGTATTTATATGTTCCCAAGTAGCATCACCTGCTGGGGAGTAATTATGTCGTGGTGTTAATATTTAGAAGAAATGTACCTCAGCAGTGTATTTACTGTACATCTCTTATGTCCTTAATTGTAGTTTTAAAAAGCATGACAATGTATGATAGTATACAACATTTACATCATTTTTTAAAGACAAAATACTGCCATTACTGTCTTTTTATGTGTATTTTAGCTTGGAATTTCAGACAGTCTGATTTTTTTTCTTTTTTTTTTTTTTTTTTTTTTTGGTAAAGCAATGTAATCTTTGCAAGCATATATTGAAGATTATTCTGGAGCATCTACTGCTTTCCCAGAAATGTTAGAAGTAATGAAAGTGCTCTATAGGTGAAATAGGTATGTTTAAATTAGCTAGTTAAATTAATGCAGTCCGTTTGTTACTGAGATTTTTTTTCTAATAGGCACCTTCTGCTTTCATCTCACAATCAGAGAACTCATGAATTTAACAAAACTTGTCTTATGAAACTGGTTTCACTTTATTTATTCTCTTTTTTTTTTTTTTTCTTTTTTTGGCCTTTGGGCATTTATTTTGATCACAAGAGCAGCGTGTGCTGTTTAAGGACACCTGGAACCCTCTGTGACGGGAGGTTTCTCCCCAATTCGTTGTATCTCTATATTAACTGATCTCCCCAGCTCACTGTATCTCTGTATTAACAGATCTGCAATTGTGCTATACCAGGAAGGGAATGTACCAAGGGAGGACAGGCATCAGAAGGATATTGTTCAAATAACTTGAGGATGCAGCTGGTGTAACGCCCGAGTCTCGAGGTGTGATCAAACACTATAGCTGTGCTATGGCTCCATTCCAAGGAAGGGCGAAAGGCCAATTCAATCTCACACCAGTGCAGGTAGCTGGGATGTAGTAGATTAGGTGAGCAAAAGATCTACTCGTTCAGCAGGTGTTGATCCACAGGAGGTTCTGTGATAAGGCGCTAGTAGGAGTGACACCAGCTTAACTCCTGGAGGGCAGCAATAAGTCCATCACCTACACTCCACAAAGTCCGATCTTTTGGTACAAAGAGCTGTGCTGGTCTAGAATGGTATGAGTGCACAGAATCTGGCCCTAAAATGTGATATAAAGGAAGAGAGCTTGCTTCTCACTGCTGCCTATGTGAAAAATAACTTCATGCTAAACCAGAATGAAAGATGAAGAGGTGATAATCTATTTGAAGTATCAGCCTTATCTGGCAGGTGATAATCGTTGCATTCCAAAGATACTAATAAGCTGAATCAGATTGACAAGAAAATTAATCCTCATTAGATGAAATTAATCTTAAGAGAACTGAAGGTACATTATAGCAAATAGTAACTCTTCTTACATGTCACCAGAAAAAGATTCCACTGTATTAGTGATGGAGATTGAAAAACAGCTCTTGATTTATATACTGTTGAAGCAGTTTCTATATATGCATATGTACGCACATTCATTAGTCAGCAGTGACATCTCAACCCTTAAAGGATCCTGGAGAACTGTTGCTTGTCAAAAAGCACTCAGGTTAGGCTAATAATGTCTGCAGCTTTTGCTCTAGCATACATTTACATTAGGTGTAAAGACAAGGAATGTATGAAAGAGGGTAAATGCATTCCTATCTACAATGTTATGTATATTTTGTTCCTGTTATATTGGCTTTACTTCCAAAGTTGTAGTTTGCAGTATTAGTTTCTTTTCATTGGTATCCTTGCATATATATATTCAATAAATGAGTTATGAATTTCATATTTGCATATCTGTCCTTTTTCTGAAAGTATAACTTCAAAACTGTTGTTTTAATCCATGAATGCAGTATTTCCTATGAAGTTACAGGCCCATGAATGTTTTACCAGGAGAGAAGTGAGAATGCGTACGTAGAGTATGCCACTTACTCAGTGGTAACTCTGCATATCTGTGTATTCTTCTTGACTTGGTGCAGTGGGTAAGCTGCTTTGCATTTACCACTAGTTAATAACGTGAAGTGACTGACTCACTGAAGGTTCCCATTCTCACCTTTCAAGAATTTTTTCCTTTTTTTGTACTTTTTCAAGAGGATATTAATTTAGACTAAGATACCGAGGGAATGCGGAGTGTGATATAGTTACATTGCAGAAGAGCAGCTACACCCAGGATGTACTTTAGAACCATATAAATGTAGTGTTAGAGATGAACAAAACAACAGATCTCTTGGAAAATGCTGGATTCATCCAAATACATAACTGCCTGGAGTGTGACAGCAATACCCTGCAGTGTTTTTAAAATATCAATAATTGTGATGGAAAAACTCCATGGGAGGAAGGCTACTGTTGACCTATCGATGAAGATTTTTTTACTTCTAAAAACAACTGTATGCTCTCATGTCACCACCTTAAACAAGGAGTCGATATAATGAGCATAGCAGGTATTTACTCTGCCCTGAGAAATCATATTGCCCGTCAGCACAGACTTGGGTGTCAGGAAAACATTGTCATGCATTCTCTTCAAACAGGAGCTGCCAAATGGTCAGGTCTTGTTGGTGAAGTGTAATTTTTGATACTGCGATTCTACATCCATCTTTGTAAAGGTTTTCTGAAGAGATTAAAGAGTACTATTATCAGAGTTGATGCTGGGAGGAGTTTTACCACGTGGCTTTTGATGCCATGGAAATAATTACTGGATGCATGTTTATTTTGTTTGCTGTGTGGTTTTTGTGTTTTAACTCAGCTGGGATCTCTGAAGGAAGTACAGGATATTGTTAGAGGAGCCTTCTCTGTTTCGTGGATGTGACTTCTCACTGGAATAGCTGGTCACTGAAATCTTGGAATAATGGAGGAGGAACCTGTAGACACAGGAGCAAAAGACTTGTGTTGTGTAACCTTAGGGAAGAGCAGTGAATATTTCAAGGGCTCTCGTGTCCTCACTTAGACAAACTTTACATATTCTGCTACATGTAAGAGATCGCAGCAGGAGCACGACAGCAGCCGTTATCCGTGTGCCTAGAACGGATACTCCACAGCGTCGATTACTTTCAGTCATTAAGAGACAGGGATGCTGTGGGCTCTGAAGGCTCAGCTCATCTCTCTGCTTCCAGCTTTCTGGTCAGATCTCGGGCTCAGTAGTTTCAACTGGAAATTTAATGGAAAAGGGAAACTTATTGGTAAGCTTCTGAAAGAAAGATCAAATTGTGACAAACTAGTGTTGGTGGTTCTGCAGCAAGGCAACAAGCAGCTTGAACTGAGAAGCAGTGGGCACAGCTTTAAGTGACTACTGACTTTCTGTAAGAACTTAGGGGAATTTGGCCTGACACCCATTTGAAAGTGAGGTTATAAAAACCTGCTTGGAAAACTCTACTCGGAGTAATTATTAATCACTCAGAGTGCAAGGATATATTGAGTGGGGTTCTCTACAGTTCTGCTCTTATCTGATGTTATTTGGTATTTTCGTTAACAATTTGGATAGCAAATGCTGTTTCAGTTGTAGCGAGCATCAGACTTGAGTGAAATACTGACTGACTAGAAGACAATTACAATTCAAAATTAATTTGATATGTTCAAAAGAGTTAGAATGGGATTCAGTAAATCCAGCAATGGATTTGGCAAATGCTTATTTGTACACTTCAGCAGAAGCAGCGATCAGCTGAACAAATACGTGCTGGGACAGGACAGGCTGCTGGGGCAGCAGTTGTACAGAATAATTCTCTTGGGGTTATAGGCAGTCACCAGCTGAACATGATTCAACAGCATCCTGTTCCTGAAAAAAAACAACCGTTGTTTTGGACTATATGAACAGGAATGTAGCCTGTGAGATACGTGATGTGGTCCTTCTTCATGTGGTAGGAGAATGTCTTTCTGGAACATGCTATCCAGCTGTAGGCAAAACGCTTCATGGAAAATGTGGAGCAGCTGGGGACAGGCAGAGAAAAGCAGTGAGAGGGATGGAAGGTTGGCCTTGTTTCAAGATGATGGGAGAGATGTTTTCAAATCAGTACGACCTGCAAAGGAGGGGGAAATAAAGACTTTCCCTCACTGCTGCAGGTAGGACAAGAAAAACTGATCACGCTGCAGCAGGAGACATTTAGTTCAGCATCAGAATGGGCCATTGGCCTTGGCAGCAGGAAGAGTTAAGCTCCAAAATACCTTTCCTGAGCAGGCTGTGGCATTGTTGGAATTTGAGATTTTAAAGGAAAAATTAGTGGAGTGGTGCAAATGAAGGCTGGAGGTGCCGGGGATAAGGCCAACTGAAGTGGCTCCCAGCTGCTATTTCTTATGCTGCCGTCTCACGTTTTCACACGAAGGGACTTGGAGAAACTGCACTGGCAGAGCTGCTGAGCCTGACCCCAGGGCTCGCAGCCATGCGTTGCCTTTTTCATCTTTTCTTTTAAAATAGCACTTGTGGCACTAATAACATCCATGGGAAGGCTGGCAGGTGGGCACCCTGCACCTGCAGAGTTAGTCCGGAATTCCCAACACCCCCCCACCATAAGGCAGTCTCTGCTCTTCCATTTCAAATTTTTAGGAGTGCTTCAGCACTCCAGCTTTTTGAGTGAATGTGCCCCACACCTTGAATGTACATTTTGATTGTGTAAGAATAAGCGAAGTGACATCAGTACTCGGTACTAACACACATGTGGGATTACGCACACAATTTGCTGCTGCTTAACGGTGTGCGCACGTGCACTGGGATGATCCAGAGTTTGGAGTGACCGATCTCTTACCCAATCTTTATGGAATTATTGTGGCAGGAATCTTAAACCTTTATCTGAATTTCTGCCAGAGGTGCTCTCTTACTTTGTTTGGACCGAGTTCTCTGCTTTTATTTTTTCCTAAAACAACATTCCAGACGAGAAGAGAGAGAAACCAGGGCTGGTGCTGCCCTGCTCTTCATTCCCTGGGTAGACGTGCAGGTCGCTTGGCACACGCGCGATGATACCCTGTTTCATACCACTGGCCAAAACAATTCCGTATTCCTGTTTGAAGACCCACCAAGCTCCTGCTGCCAGCGGAGGGCATTCCAGAGGCTCGGGGCAGGGGGAGGAAGAGACTCCCTCCCATACACTAAAAATAGGCTGACGCTGTGCAAACAGCTTTGCTGTGAACTTCCTTCTGGCACACAGCCACACAGCTGCTTTCTAGTTTTAAGCCTACATACCTCTCCAAAACAAGTCACTGAAGTTAAACGCAGTCAGCAACGCTTTTAATCTTATTGCTCCCTGCTGTGTCGTATCAATTTTAGCTTCTTCCAGAGTGCAGGTAGCTTACTTGGGATCTAAGTTCAATTTTCGTTTTAATTTAAACCGTGGTTGAGACCGGCGCTGGCAATGCCCGACGTCCGCAAAGTTCAAAGCTGGGAGGAGGCCTTTAATCTAAAACTGCAATACTCGGGTGACACGTCCAAAAAGCGCTTTCCTGCAGAGTCAGAGCTGCAGTAGCTGGGCTGCAAAAAGGTTTTAAACTCTCCAAATTGCTGTTAACTAAACATCCTTAAATCCTGATGTGACGATGTGAAATTGGAAAGTGAGTTATTTAAATGAGTTTAAAGAGAATAAACACAAGCCTCTCCAGGCAGACCGAATGACAGGAGTGATTCATTCAGGCCTTGAAGACTGTGAGTTATTTGGCTTTGCCGTATTTTCCAGTGATTTTTACCTAGTTACAGTGCCAGCATTTTGCCCTAAAATAAATCATGTCACATTCTTCTGTACATTTTGACTATGAAGGCCAATGTTTCAATTCAAGTATCAAGCTTCCTTGTTCTTTTTCAATCGCTGTTGATTGTTTAGACATAATAAGATTCACATTTTCCTTTATTACGATTTTCCAATTGTGACAAGAGTATATTCCAAGACAGTAATTAAATCTATGGATCATTTTCAGCTATTTCACAGGAATCACTAAGTTTGCATAGCTGTTCTTCCCCCTCCCGATTTGTTCTTGTCAAATACTCCACTTTTATTTGAATCCTCTGTATCCAATTATCCGATTTGTGCAGCAGTTAAACAGAAGATCAGTGTCATTGTGCTTCACATTCTTTTTAAGCTCCCATCAATAGCAGGACCACACTAGTCTGGAAGTTTGTAATTTAAGATGTGCCTGGCGAGGGTTCAAAGAGACAGGAGCTCTGGCCTGTCTTGCTCCCCCATGGAAAGCTTTGCTGGTGCTGCCCCGCACTATTGACAGCAGCAGGGAGCTGAGTTTGGGAAAACGTTTCCAGACTCTGAGGAAACTGAGCAACCTGAGACTTAAATAAGCCTTGGTGAATTTAAAAACTCTTGTTGCTACCACTGTGTAAAACTCGTATTAGCCCATCAGATAATCACAGATTTACAATTTGAGGAGTAATTTCAGTTAGAAGATAAAATTAAGAGCAGAGGTTTGGCAAAAAAAAAAAAAAAGTTATTTGAAGCAGAATTCTCCTATTATTATCTCTGCTGAGCACTTTATGATATCTTATATTTCTGCAATTATAGGTACAGGTGCTCTGTTCTGCAATTAACTGAACATACTGATTGCTAAACAGGGGTATTGTCTGGAGCCAGATAGGTTTGAAAAGCATCAAGTTTATTTCTTTTTCTGTGACCTTCAGCTTTGTAGTTGTTTGGAGAGAGGGTTCAGATGAGGTCCTGTTTCCGCTGTCCCAGAAGAAAGGTTGTTCTCCGCCTTGCTATGGGCCCTGGCAGTCGTTTTGCAACCAGTTCTTCCCCTTCCCATCCCCGTCTTGTGGGGTTTTTTGAGGACAGATCTCTGAAGGTGCTTTCCGGTGGGTCAGGCAGGATTCTGGGTGGGTCACAGATGGTATGCAGGAATTCTAGCTCCCTGCTGCCTGGTCGTATATCTTGGGACCCTGTAAACTCACTTATTTCGCCTTTGGAGTGTAAACTCTGAACTCTCTCTGTCCTCACCAGCATCTCGTCCAGCCTTGTACCCTTAACCCAAATCCAGATCAGGGGCTGGCGTTACTCCTAGAACAGTGTTTAATATTGAGGATCTCTGTGACAATTTTACCAGTTTGTACCATACAACTCAAGAGGTCTTGCAAAGGAGAGTCCCGAAGCGCAGTTCCCTCCCAGCCTGGTGTGTGCTCCTCGTCTCCACTTCCCTTGTCATCTGCCCAGAGAAGATTTCTGAGATACTTGAACGGCTGCCACGCTGTGCAGGGGAGGCAGGGCCCTTGGCGTGCGAGCTCTGCCACCTGATGCCTGCTCTGCACTGGGACGGCGCCAGCTGGATCTGCAAGCCCTGGCGGGCACAGCCTCTGTCAGCCACTTATCTGATGGGGCTGCTGCCCTGTGGCCTCTCGCTGGTCTTCCTCATTCTTCTCCCCTCTCGCTGAAGCAGCATTGCCACCTCCTCTTGCCTTTTCTTGAGTTTCTGTCCTTGCACAACAGCCTGTTGGCCCCTTCGTCCCTGCTGGTATCAACAGGTTCCAGACTGTTTTGTTTTTTAAACAGTCCTTGCATCTGGCTCACCTGGGTGTAGCTGTACAGACGCTGCTTCTGAGACGTACAACACAGCTGATGTTCTGCAGCTTTTTAGAGAGGCTTAGAATCACAGGATCATAGAACAATTTGGGTTGGAAGGGACCTTCAAAGCTCATCCAGTGCCACCCCTGCCATGAACTGGGACATCTTCACCAGCTCAGGTTGCTCAGAGCCCCATCCAGCCTGGCCTGGGATGTCTCCAGGGATGGCGCATCCACCACCTCTCTGGGCAACCTGGGCCAGCGTTTCACCACCACTCCTGTGGTTTGCAGGCAGGTCCTGCACTCAGGTGCCTGCTAAAAGCAGATTATTAACCTGTTTAATCCTCAGAAAGCAACTGAGCAACGGGGGAAACCCCACGTCTCTCCCTCGTTCCCCTTCCCTGGTGGGAAATCCTCCCACCGCCACCAACCGCCTGCACGTGGAGCCACCCATCCTTCCCTCAGGTGATGGTGAAGGAACGGTACAAACAAGCTTCCAGTGCAGATATGCTGAGCTGAAGTCCTGCTGCAGGGTTCCTTTGGTTTCTTGGTAGCGCGCTTTTATCTAAATATTGATGAAAAACTGGAACACGTTAACCAAGTCATTGACTAAACTGCTTGACTTTAGCGAGAGCGCTTCCCATGCACAGCCTGTCTCCCAGAAGTCCTTTTACGCCTGTGTAAGTCCTCGTGATGTCTCTGCTAAGTGAAGTTTACAGAAGGTCAAAGCAGACCATAAAACAAAGAATATGATTCAAACAGAACAGGAATTGGTTACTTATGAGAGGAACTTGAAGGACAAACGTGGTGATAAACTTGAAAACTATGCACATAGTAACAAACCATAAAATCAGGCAAGGACTAGTGGTATATTGTGAACTTTGGTGAGCTATGCTCATTATACGCTCATTTTAATACAAAACCACACCTCCTCATTGATGGCTACCCGCCGCCCAAAGACCCCTACCCACTGAGCATGCATACAAGATTTTGTGTTTACTGTACCTTTTAAACCAAGGCGAGAAAAGTTTAGACTAACAAGCTTCAAGTAGGCACAAGTATGTATAAGATGTTAGAAGTGGTTAAAAGTTGAAATGTATAAATACATAACTCATCCTGTTTCTGGTGTGCTAGCTTTGCCAAAGATCGCTTATAGCGCCCTTTCTGCGCAGAACTGCAAATAAAGCAAATACCTCGACCCTGGGTGTGAACCGGTA
Source organism: Patagioenas fasciata (assembly GCF_037038585.1). Lineage (NCBI taxonomy): Eukaryota > Metazoa > Chordata > Aves > Columbiformes > Columbidae > Patagioenas > Patagioenas fasciata. The sequence continues at coordinate 21,241,911 of NC_092530.1, forward strand.
TCCCCACGCCAGGTTATGATCCCACGGTTTGGGACAACACTAGGAGTCTGCTATGTGCATGTTGCAGTGTGGGCATCTGTCCGCTCCTGTGCTCCTGGAGACCATTTAATTTAGAGTAAGCCAGCAGAGTAAGGAGGCTGCCATCAGTCACATTAATTTTGGTGGGGTTTGCACTGAAATGTGTCACATAGAAGCTTCTGGGTCACCCATCTTGCTGAATGGGGGCACCAGCAGACTTTTCCTTGCTACTGGCACGGAGAAAATGTACCTCTCGCTAATGTTTGTTGCACAGTGAAGGAAAGAATCTGATTTTTGTAACTGATCTTGGCTCTGCTCTTTGTTCTGCTTTGCTTTTGCAAGGCATTGCTGGGAACGTGAGGTGACTGCTTCAGTGTGAGGAGAGCAATGTTTGCAGTCAAAGGAGATGGGTGGCAGGAGTAAAAGCAGGTCAGCCTGGGCTTTGTGGTGTCCTTGCACACAGGGCTTTGGGTGCCGTGTGACATCTCTAATAAACGCTGGTGGCTCCCGTCGTGTGGCAGCAGCGATGCTGCACGTGCAGGAAATGGTTAATGTAGCAGCTCTGAAGGCTGCTGTGCAGCAAGCATGGAGTTATCGTCATGTTAAAACAAACTTCTTGGTTTTGCTGTGTGAAAAGTCAGCAACTCCCTCATGCCACATTGTTGTGTGAGTCAAGTTGGGCTTGAAAAACTGCTGTTTCAAACAAAAAAGACAAATACCTTTCTGGTAGTTACACTGCTCAGGCTTCAACCTTTGTGTCAGGGCAGGCTCCAACAAAACCGGTGTCCTTTGGGTGGGTCTCAGGATTTCAGGTGTGCCTTCCTGCCCACCCACGCCACTCCTCACAGCTCTCCCGTTCCCTGGGGAGTGGGAAGAGGGTCCAGCCCAGACCTTGGAGCTGTTGGGGGAAGGGGGTGCCGCACATGCTCGGTCACAGCAGCAGGGCCTGGGCCGCTCAGAGCCTTGGGAGCCTCCACAGGTGCTCCCCACAGATGGGGTTGTGTCTTTGCTTGTTTTCTGCCACGTTAAGATAATCCTTGTTTAAATTTCTGCGGGCCCTCAGGCTCGCTGGACCTTGGCAGCACGCAGGTATCAGTAAATCCCGCCGGGCAGGACTTTGGTGTCTTTAGGCGTGTGTGGTGCCAAGCGCCGGCCGTGTTGTGACAGACGCCGTCACGTGTCGTCCCACACCAGAGCACTGAACCAGCACCACCACGGTAATTCTTAACGGATGTTTGCAAACAAAAGCCAATAAATGCCATAAATACCAGCCCAAAGTGCGGTGGTGCCTGCAGCAATCCAAGTCGGCGTTTCTGAGGATGGTTGATGGTTTATTTTGTGATAAACCAACACGGGGTGTTTTGTAGTAATTGTGTAATTCTTGTGATAGCAACCATTCCTTGCACTACTGAATAAAGGGCAAAATGGCTGTAATTCCTCCAACCCTCTGCCTAGAGTGTGAAAGCATTTCTCCAACGAAGGTCGACAGAAGCAAAGACGTACATGAAAAAGGAAGTTATGACAGCTCCAGGGAAGGAGCGCATTGGGTCAGAGCTTTTGCTTATTTTCATTTTGATAAGTAAATTGTCATTTATTAGCTGAGTAGGGAGAGGAATCTTGGTAAACTCTCATCATCCAGGAAGTCCCAGTCTTGAAAGAGGTAGATAGACACCGCTTTCCAAAATCCATGGAGACTCACCACCGAGAATCACTTTGACGACTGATTTCTTCAAAAGTCAACAAGACGGAGAATAGAAATAACATTCTTTTAAAATAAATTTTGCAACAAACAACATCTATTCCCTGTTTCTTCGGAAGGATGTGGCTCTTTTTAAATGTTTTGGTACATCTGGCTTCCTCTCCCATTTGAAACATTAGACTTGAAAAATAATTTTTAGCTGTTCGAATTACTAGTCAGAGTGGAGGGATTTTTCTGTATTCATGATGAAGATGGGATGCTTCCACGCTAAATTCATATTTTGGTGGATGCTTTATGTACCATCTAATGAGATATTCCTTTTTGATTTTCCTGATTAAAAATGTTGGTGCTCGTATCAGGACTGGTTTAATATGCCTTGAATTCTCCGTTTATTTCCCATTCTGTTTGCACAGACTAATTTCTGGTCACAAGGGAGTCCTGCTGGTCTCGGTTGTTAATCTGCTGAAAAATCATTGTGCTCTTTGCTGTTTTAGGAGGCTTGTCTTGTGAAAAAAAAACAGCGGAAAAATGTTGCTGATTCCCTGTGAGTTGCTCAGCAGCAATGGCAACGCTGGGAGGAAAAAAGTGGGGAAGAGAGGGATTGGTGAACGGGCAGTGACCTGAAGATCTGACTCAGAGCACACTGTTTCAAGTGTTTCCAAATGACAAATACTCAATTATTATATTACCTCCAGGTATCCTGCTGCTGCAGGCACGTGGTTACCAAGCAAGGTTTTTAAAAGTTTGTTAATAAAGTGACATACAGCCGGCTCTCACACAGGTCGTGGTTCACTGGGCCTGAGCACTGACATGTGCCTGACAGGCAACAAAATCAGGAATCTACTCAGAGACAAAACATGTCTATTAAATCATTTTCCCTTCTAAAATGGTGTGCATACCAGGGCGATCAGAACATCGGCTCTCCCACTTTATGCATCATCTATCTAGAAAATGTGCGGCTCCCTGACCCCTCTGACCTCCTCCCTCCACCCTGCCCTGCAAAGCTCGGTGGCTCCCGCACCAGCAAGAACAAAACTGGGCATCTACTAAATCAGTAGCTGATCTCAGCTAACCAACCTCCTGTAATATCAGCAAATATTTCTGCTTTTGTAAATCTGTTCTTCCCTCCGTAATGGGGTGCCAGAGGGACCAGGAATGCTTTGGACCTAGAAATATGCTCATTGGCATGAGGAACAAAGAAATTGCTCACCCAGAAGGGCAAAACAGGACTAATGCTTTTGTCTGCTGGGAGAAATCGCATGCAAGTCGAGCCAACAACTATTGCATGCGATCAGGAAGGTGCCATTGGATGCTACTTTTAATAGCAGACATTGATATCAGTCATTGAGTAAGTAACTAAAAGAAAAGCAGATCCTGAAATGCTTGTGTGGTTGAATGGTCCCCCAACAGATCCTGCCCCCTGCCCAGTGAAGCTGGGCTCTCCCTGCATGCCACAGGGCAGCTGCTGTTCTTCCCAGCCCTCTGGAAACAGGCCAGCTCTAATGTGTTCCCGATATTCGCAAGCTGCAGGGCGTATTTCATTCTGCTGCTCTTGGCAATTTGATAAAGGCTCCATCCTCCCACTCCACAGTCAACCCACCCAAACTCTAGGTGAACACCTAGCTGCCACAGTACCGCATTCACCAGGCATTGTGCCTGTTTGCTTAGTGCAATTGCTTCAATTGGCTGGTTCATATAAAGGAACATTTAAATGGACTTGGTTGTGTTTTCTGAACCGACAGTAATAATGCTATATGTGTATCAGGAGTTGATTGCTACAGCTCTTTATGAATCAAGTTATTTTTAAGAACCATTATCCTTTTCTTGACACCAAGTATTTATGCAGCATAAAATAAAACTTGGTCTCCACCCCTTAGAGAAAGAAAGGGAAAGTGTTCAGCTGACACACAATTGTTTATGCTAGAATAGAAGAAAATGTGAACTTCCATTTGTACTGTTTATTGTCCTTAACTCCAGACCCACAGGAAGAGTTGACTCCGTTTCCTTCCTTTCCTTCCTTTTCCTTTCTTCCTTCCTTCTTTCTTTTCCTCCCTCCCTCCTTCCCTTTCTTTCTCATTTGAGACCTCTGGAGCTATCCAGGCATTTCCATGCTTTTTTATTATTTTACCTCAAGATCAAATTTTCCTTTCAGGCAATTAAAGACGCGTAGGGACAGCATCTGGAGGCACAGTACACCCTCATCTTCCAGCAAATGGAGATGCGCTAAATAAACGCACTTATGAAGTGTCAACCCCAAGCGGGGAAGGGACAGGCGTGCAGGGGATCCCTTGTGCGTGGGCAACTGGCACCTCTCACTCTTTGCTTAGAGAAAAGGCACAGTCATTACTGATTCAGTGCTACTTTTGAAGCATATCAGCTCCCTGCTCTGTCAGAAGTGGAGCAGCATCTGCGCAAGGTTCCCCGTGGCATGCCAAGAGTGATGGCTGTGCCCACACTGAGGCTGCAAAGGAAAAGTGGAAGAGAAAAATCCTACAATATTCAGGCAGTTGTGCACCCAGGGACTGGAGCCCTGCAAGCAATCAGCTGGAGCCCTGAAGTGTGAGATGGGGTTATCACAATTGTCCCGACACCAAGCTGCCAGCACCGTTAGCGTGACGAGGTCAAGGCAGGACACCCTGAGGACCGGTGGTTCCCAACACCCCAGTGCCCACTTGTGCTGGTCTGAGGGGTATTTTGGTGTATTTCCCCCGCGCCTTCAGCTGCCTGTGTTGGGGTCTGGATTTCCCGTGCTCAAGGAGAAAGAGGCTCCACCAAATCCCGTGATTCACAAGAAGACCCGAAGTGAGGCAGACAAGTCCCTTTTCTTTCCTCCGAGGTGCACAAGGCCACGCTGGAGGACAGGTCTGTCCTGGGGACCGAGGAGCCAGGGCAGCACCCGCCAGGAGAGGGGTGTCCCCGCCAGGCCTGGGGGGTCCATCTGCAGAGCCCCTCCAAGGATGTGAACCCCCATGGGCAGAGCATCCCTCACCCTTGGTTTTGGGATGACAAGAATTACAATACATACCATGGTTCTTTCTAGGGACAAGAATGATCTCCACAGGGAGCTTTAGGGGACAGTGTAGGAAACTATTACCTTTCCAATATAATAGGTACAGGCAGGATCTCTCAGCAAAGTATATTTTATTAACGATTTTGCAAGACCGGGTGTTCTATGTAAAGGTAGGCACACGGAATAAATAGGGCAAAAAGCCCCTGCTTATATCCCCCGAAATCCCAGCCGCAAATTCCTTCCCCTGTTCCCCATGGGTTGGTACTGCAGGGTTTACAGACAACCCAGTGTCTGCCTCAGTTTACCTATCTCGTTCATCTAATTCTAACAATCCCCTTCCCCTTATCAATTTATTTAAAACATGAGTTCCTGCCTCTTTGGCTACCCTTGCCCCTATATTAACTTTTGCAAATACAGGTATCAGTATGCATTTCGGGATTAGTTCGAAGAGACCTTGTTTTACATGAAGGATTTATAGTCTGATGTCTCTCAGCCCTTCCCCCCTCGCTGGGGTCAGGTGCCAGATCAGTTGTAAAAACAACATTCCTCCTTCAATGGCTCCTTACAACAGGGGACACCCCACACCGCCTTGGGGAGCGGGAGATCAACCTTGAAGAGCCAGGGATGGGGACAGGGGACAGCCCGGGGGACACCCGCACCCCAGCTGCGATGGGGACAGGGGACAGCCCGGGGGACACCCGCACCCCAGCTGCGATGGGGACGGCCCCAGCGAGGGAAGGGCCCCGTGATGACCCGGAGCTGTCCCCCGCCCCGCACCTCCCGGGCAGCGGTACCGCGGGGCAGAGGGCGGCTCTCCGCGCCCCCGGGGAGGCGGCAGCCGCCGCGGGCGCTCCATCCTCGTCTCCCTCCCTGTCCCCAGCCCCTCCAGGCCTCCAGCAGCCTGAGAGGGCGGCGGCGCCGCGGCCATGTTGAGGGCGGGGAGCGCGGAGGGCGCGGAGGCGGCGCCGGGGCCGCTGCGGGGTGCGGCGCCTCCCCGCTCCTCGCTGCCGCCGCCGCTCCTCCGCGCCGCCCGCAGCAGCCGCCGCCGGCGGGCCGCCCCGCTCCATGGCGACCCCCAGCCCCTGCATCGTGGTGAGTGCGGCCCCCGGCGCCGCCGCGGCCTCCCCCCCGCGATCAAGCCCGCCCGCTGCCGCCGCGCCGGGTCGGGGGCTGCCCGGCGCCTGAGGGGTGGGGAGGGTCTCCCCCTTTGCCGCCGCCAGCGGCTGAGGGGTGGGGGGTCCCGCCTGCCCCTGGAAATGTGCTGATCCGCGAAGGAGCGGGGCGGGGGGTCCCTCAGCGGCGGGAGCCGCCACCCCGCGGAGTCACCTTGAGGGGAGCCCCGGCCTCCCGGCGCCGGGCCCGGGTGCTCCCCCCCCGGTCCCGGCGCTTTCCCTTCCCCGGGGCCGCCGGGCAGCGCGGGGGTGGGTCTGCGGTCCCGGGGGCTTAACCCCGGGCGAGCCGGAGTTGCCGCCTCGGAGATGAAGGTGAAATAAGTTCCCACCGGCAGAGCCCGGCGCGGCTCAACTTCCTATTCCTGTTGCTTTTCGTAGCGTGCGGAGGCAGCGGGTTGTTAGTGAGAGCCCGCGGCGGGCTGCAAGGCGCTGAAATCTTTAAATTAGGGTGTATTTTTGGAGGAAGAGCATCCTGGGGATTTTTTTTTTTTTGCATCGCTGCTATATCTGCTCAGGCTCCTACATATTCATTCTTATTTGTTTATTTAAAGCCGTTGCCGGATGCTCATGAAATACATGTGGTGTCTAATGGCTGAGGGCTGTGGCGGCCACGAGGTTGTGGCTGTAAATCCCTGCAGTCAATTAAAACAAAAATCTGATAAAATCTGTAGGAAGAGCCCATTCGCTACCAAATGCAGGAAGGAAGGTTTAGCAGGCATGCTAGATATAATGATGGGTCTGAACCACGGGAAAATACCATGTGTTTTGTGAGGAACCTGACTTAAAATAACAGCCTGCTCTGGATTGCAGGGACCCTGATCAGGGACATGGTGCCTGGGTAGGTTATAACAGGTTTGTTTTGGATGGGAGGGTGAGATACTAATCAAATTCCCCATGTTAAATACTCATTAGGGGTTAAATGACAAAAAACATGTAAACAGTTGGCTCTCCACAGGCCAGGTAAGTGCTTCCTTGGGCATGGAAATAGGGTTGTGCCCTGCAAGGGCAGCAGTAGCCAAAGTGGACACTTAAAATGCCTGCGTTGGTGAAGCTTTATTTTTCCCTCTGAAATTCCTTCATTTTACATGCCCTAGTGTTCGGCTGCATAACCAGAGAATTAAGTAATTAAGAAACTGTCGTTTTCAGAATTCAGGGAAGGCTATTCTTGATGCCGTTGCAACAATATGCCCTGAACCTCGGCAGTGTTTGGTACAATTATATACATGTACTAATCCCTTGTCCTAATTAATATACACTGGCTAATGTAGCAGGCTGTTTCATACAAGGAATTTGCCTGTGCAGAACAGGTTGCTGAAGTAGGGCTTTCATTTCGGGTTCTGAAAGATCTTGAAGCTCCAGGGTTTGCAGATGGTGGTCTGAGACCGCTCGATTCGCAGCAGTGTCACTTGTCGTGCTCACGGAGCTGTCTTGTCTTCTGGAAACCACCTTGTGTGTTTTGTTGTCGTGTCCTAGAGATTTGGAAGATGTCCATGTGAAAACCTCTGCTTGCTTAATTGCAAATGCAGGTTTTGCATTACATGGGGAAAATCAAAGGTGTAAAAAAGCTCCTTGATTATTTTTTTAGCGGATAAGGAGATTAATTGAGGTGTAGTAGTTTCTTTTTCCTGCCCTCTGATGCAGGAGAATGTTGATGGGATTTGATTTCTTCCCCACATTGTACTGCACGACAGCTCATGTCATATTTCAGGCAACTCTTGTGAACTGTAGGTTCCGTTTGATTACACTTTACGCTATGTTCAGTGTGAATAATGTTTTTATAGAGAGGGAGAGTAAAGGTGATCCCGGTGAGTGTGATGGGTTTGATAGCTCCCACAATAAAGCAAAGGACTTGCAGTTTCTTACCACAGATTTTCTATATGGCTTTGTAGAAATCTCACCTTATTTCCTTTTCAGATCGGCGATGATGAACAAGGTTACGACCTGGACTTGTTCTGCATACCTAAACATTACGCAGACGATTTGGAAAAAGTCTATATTCCTCATGGGCTCATCATGGACAGGTTTGTTTGCCTTGGGACAGTGACTGCTCCAGCTGATTCCATGACTCTGAAATCAACACTGTTGTAGAGATAGTTTTGCTGCCTGGTGACTGTCTAAATAGATTACATGTAATTAGGGCCTAAGAAGTACAAGTGCGAATTAACTCTTTCTTGTTTGGCTTCTAAGAGTTTGCACGTTTGCCGTTACGCTATTGATTGGAAATTTGTTGTAATTCTCAGGCAGAATTTTGTGGTGCGCAGCCATCTGTGACTTTGTTTCCAGTGTTTCTCTGATGTTTCACCTTCTTAAAGCCTAATTAGAAGACATAATTTGTTGTACCAGTTCAGTCTGAAAGCAATTATAGCCTCTTGAATTTCTTTAGGATATTAATAAAAGTAAATTATTAATCACATAGTTTTAGACTTTCTCATGTTCGTATGGTAGATAAGTAATAGCCAGCTTGCTGCTACCTTCTGGGAAGCACATCAGCCTCTGTGAACAGCAGTCTGTCGGTTCTGTGGTTGCTGAAATCTGTGATGCCGTGGAAGTTTTATCTCATGCGATCAGAAATAGATGCATAAGCCTATAAGGCATTTTTGGTTTATTTTGTGTTTAATAGTTGCCTAATTCCCTTTAAGAGAATGAACAATAAATTCAGCAAAGGAGCTGTTTGAGACACACAACCGTTTAAGAGTGGTGCTGGGTGGATCTTCCTGGAGATCTTATGAACAGGAATGCATCTAGATTTTGTGTGGTGCTGTTTGATTGAACACAATAAACTCTGCTATAGAATATTTTTTAAATATTTTGAAAACTTTGCACTGGAAGTCCATATGTAGGAAAAAATTGGATGAAGTGCATGTTGTTAAGCAACTGACGTAACTTTTATAGTGGTAGGCTTTCTCTGAGGAACCTGCTGTCAACTGGCACACAATAAATATATAGCATGCTTTCTGAAGTAAACTACAAGATAAAATTAGAAACAATGCAGAAAAACGGCGCAGTTTTCTCTTGCTCTGTTTCGTTGGTACTTTATTTTGCAGTTAGGATAAATTTTTGGCCTTGTAGCTTGGCAGATAAACATAAGGTATTTTGTCTACAATATGAGAATTTTCTTGCTCCTCAGATAGTGAGGGCTACTGTCTTTTTGATTGTGGTCGCTTACATTGCTCTATGCGTGGAAGCTGAACCTGTCTTTGGAAGGAGAAATTGCACCTTAGCATTGCATATCTGACAGTGAAACAGCTTCAGGGTGTTAAGATTTGCTTTGGCTGAGTGTGACGTATGAAAACAAAGGCGTTTGGTAGTGCTACTGTTAGCATAACCTTGAAAACCAAAGCTTTGTTGACCAATAACGTATAAAAGTGACTGAAGTGGTAGGCATGTATTTCTGAGCGAAATGTGTTGCCAAGTTTGCTGTTCGTGTTTGCTGCTGTTGTCACTGGTATAAAATGCTGCTGCTATAGTAAGCAAATGCAGTGTGTTATGACAACTAACTCTTTCTTGGTTTTGTACAGGACGGAGAGGCTGGCACGAGAGATTATGAAGGGCATGGGAGGACACCACATTGTCGCTCTCTGTGTACTCAAGGGTGGCTATAAATTCTTTGCTGATTTATTAGACTACATCAAAGCCCTGAACAGAAACAGTGACAAATCAATCCCCATGACTGTCGACTTCATTAGGTTGAAGAGTTATTGTGTAAGTATCTCTGCAAAGCTGTGCAGTTTTTATATAAATTTTACTAACTTCAAATTATTAACAGAGGTGGTTTAATATTGTTACTGCCAGAATGTGCTAATATTAAACAAATAATTAAGGGAATTAAGAGTTACAAGCTAATTTACTTTTTCTCTACCTTATTTTATAACATTTTCTTTTACACTTTGATATCTCCACAGCCCAGTAAAATCCTTGTGCAGAGCAGAGAGACCTTTTCCATGTCTTCACTTGTTAAACAATTTGCTCTGTGCCCACTACCCTGTCACTAAAGCTGTGGCTCTGGAAGAATACACAGGATTCTCCTGCAGCTGTGGTTAGAGAAATTTAATTATAGGAATTTTTATGTGGCTTAGACATCATTAATCAGACAGGAAGATGTGAAAGCTGCAAAAATGGTTATACCTGAGTTCCCTACCTCAGCTTTCGTTGGGCTCAAGCAAACAATGAACAAAATGAATCGGATTTGACCTTGGGGAAAAACTAGATTCATAAAACTAAAATCGTGATTAGTGACTACTGAATATGGCACTACCGTTTCAAGACTAAGCATAGGTTGCCTTAGGTTTAAATTTTTGGAAAATAATTTATTTTCATTCTGAACACAAGGATTTAACTTCGTAGGGAAATCGAACATTCTGTAACATGAGATAATGGGTAAGTTTTATAGAAGGAAGCATGAGGTTATGTTGTGCAGGTCAAAGGAAGAAGCAGCTGTATGTTAGTACTGTATCCTTTCTGCCTTCCTGACGGCCTAGTCTTGTGTTTTTAAGATGGTATTTGTGATTTGTTCCATAAGACCATCTGTAGCATGGAAATAATTAAATTTTTTGGTTTCAGTTCTGGGTGTTTGAATAATTTTTCTTGTGAGGTTATGCTGTTAGTTCTGTCTCAGCAATTTTACATTCAAGTCAGCAGTATAAGCTACTTTTCGCAGTTGTAGATGAGTGCCTGTTCCAGTAGAAAAAAATAGCGATGACTAAATTGGAAGCTCTGCTTCATCCTTTGTTTCATTAAACCGTGAAGCCAGAGATGGAGTTACTTGCAGACTTAGTTTGGACTGTTGAAGGTCTTCATAAATTCATGATTGCTGTGGAGTGATCTGTTGACATCTCACAGCAAAGCCCAGGACTGAGCGGGGCTTTGGTCAGGTCTGTTTGCAGGACGAGCAGCAGCGGCTGCCCAAGGCGCACACAGCAGGGGTTACCTGGAAACCACCTTCACGTTTGCTGAACGCTGGGCACTCGTTTAGCCACGCTCTCCAGCGAGAAGGCAAGGCTGGGCAGAAAGGTTTGTGCACCGTATTTAAATCAGTGGGCGAGAGCTCCTTGGCACCCTTTCCTTCTGTTCCCCTCAAAAAGCTTCAGGCTCCTGCTGCTGGGCCACTTAACCACGAAGCCACCACATGCCCATGTATTCTGCCTGTAAAAGCCACAACAGAAAGCTGAATGTTTCTATTACAGGATGATACGGTAAAGAATAGGAAATGATGACTCCCACCTTTGTTTTGTGAGGAAATTGTGTATCTTTTGCTTTCTTCAAGGAACAGTTCCAATATCTTACTCAGCTTGTTTAAAAAACAGTAGAAAGGCTACACCCTTCCACTCTTTCCACTTTCTAACTTGGAAAAAAATATAGGAGGAATGGTTTGAAACACCTGAAAAAACCCCTCTGTTAGAAAGCAAGGCTGCCTTATATACATTTTCTTTGCTCATACTGGTGTGTTCAGCATGCCGTGGTTCATTCCGGTGCTACAGCTGCTTTTGTGTGTTACTCCCCAGAACTACAGTGCCTTGATATTAATAGGAGAGTGGGTAGCAAAATAAGTTTTATGGAAGTTAAAAGCCTGTTTTTGTAGTAAAACTGAGTAGATGAAGAGAAAAGCAGAGAAATTTAGATGCAAAGCTGTCTAAGCAGAATGTTTTCCTTGAGGTGTTGGCTTCAGGCTTTTTGGCTTTGTCAGCCAAGGCTATAGAAGAATGTTTTCTTGTTCTGGATGAGTGAGGAGCCTGATGCCTTCACTGCAGTATTTATGAGCATTTCATTGCTGTGGACTCTTTTAGGTGGTTATTATTATCCAGACTTACCCAGTCTATCAAGCTATGCAATCTAAAGGACGTAAGACTGTCCTAACATGAACATGTATGTGACAGACAAACTAGGTCTTCCATCATGAATAGTGTCATAATGCTAAATCTGCTCTTCAGTTTCCATCCGTGCTTTCCTAGGCCAAGGGATCCGCATTGCTAGTGATGTGAAGACCATCGCAAGCTGTGATGGATACTGGAAAGCCGAGCTCGCTCTCTTGTCGCTGTCTTTGGATGCGATTACTAGATCACGCTGACTGCCTTTACAGACTGGGTAGAAAGATGTTAAAAACACCCTGGTCGCGTAAATAAAGCAGCTGAACTCGTGTAGTGATTCTGAAATTGATGTTATTGAGGTTCTATTCTTCTTTCAAACTGATCATTTAATATTTACAAGCATGTGTGTGTGTGTGTGTGTGTGTGTGTTCAATGCAAAGTTCGTACTGTTCTGCATCCAAAAATAATTCTCTAAGAATACTGACATGATCAAGCTGTGATTAAACTTTGTTTGTAACTCCAGCTTTCTGAGTCCTTACAGATGAATTTTAGTGATCTGTCAGCTTGTTAAGAAATGGAAAGATGATGTTTGTGAATAGACCCAAATCTCGATATTCTTCACAAACAATTAATTTTGTTCATGGTACAAGAATAATGATTTTTCATCAGTCTTCTGCATTTAAACTTGGAAATGAGCAGACATTGCTTATGTAGTCATGAAGGGCAGCCAAGACAATGGATGTGTTGCGCTGTTGGTTGGGAAAAATGGGGATTTCCAGTGGAGTACGTGGTAAAATCTGGTTAGGCTGGTCAAGGCAGTACTCTGAAAGATCTCTGTTAACCAAGCCTTATAGCAAATACTGTAAAGAATTTAAAATGCCTTTTTAAAAGGTGATCTTGGAGTCACTTGAGTCAGGAGTTACAATCTTGTAAAGCATTAGTGTTTTCCAGCAGCAGCAACGGGAAAGCAGTGAAAACAGAACTAAACAGTAAAACTCTTATGTGTTAAACCACAAAGCATTAAAGTCTTACCAGTACTGAAATCAGAAATAATGCTCCTGAAGATAATTAAAACATCGCTTAATTATTAAGCAAAGTTCTTTCCAATGGAAACCTGCTTACAACCAGTGCCGGAAATTGTTTAACTGTTTCTTGTCCTTTAATTGCTCAGGGTCTTGGTGCCTGCATAGGAATGCAGGTTTATATGCCAATGAAGATTTACGTTTGGCATTAAAAAGTGTAGCAGTTTGTATGGTTCTCAGTGGGAAGGAGCAGGCAAGTTTCTGTATGTTAGATTGTTTTTCTCTCTCTAATGATCATCATACTTTAATAAATATAATGCGAGGTTTACAGTAACCTGTGGGTTTGTGGGATTCCTGTCTGAATATAGTGTGATGCTTTGTAGCCAAACAGATCATCAGGAACCCGACCTTATGCATGTACCAAGGACTGTCTGTCATCTGTGCACATAATTTTAATGGAACAAGTACCTGTAACATCTTTCTCCATCATCATGTTGTAAGGAATGATGGTTTTTTACATCCTTCCATGGAAGGAGGATGAAATCTCTCTCAGCGCAGGAATAGGTAAGAGAGAATCCTGTAACACAAGCAAGGAAAAGCTTAAAGAAGTTATCATTTCAGGTAATTTTAAGATAGGGTGAACACAGCAAAAGTCCTTTAGCTTTATGGATACGGTGCTTAACTGAGGTACAGGCGTTCAGCAGCAGTGTGTGTATGTGCTGGGACAAGCCCAAATTGTTTTGGAGGTCTGTTTGGTTGTTTTACTTTTTCAGCACAGCAATATTGCTGCTCAGTTTACTCACTGTTCGCACTGTTATGGAAGCACTGAAACAGTTGTCTATTTATCCAAAATGAATGTTACTTATAGTAATGAAACATGGTACTTCAGGGTAATTTGAGTGGTGTAACTCAAACTAATGTTTTCTTTAGAACACATGGGGTAAAACTAAAAAGATGCTTTTTAAAAATAATTTGTTTGGTGTGGGTTCGTTTTGTGATTTTGTTTTTTTGGTGGGTTTTTTGTGTCATAGTATTCTTAAAAGAAAAGTATATGTTAGTCTAGTCTGCTTTTACATGCCTAGAGCTGTCAGCACCTCTTTATCCTAAACCATTAACACCACTGGCCAGAGGATAAGACATTTTCTCTTTACTATCATCCCAGTGTTACTTACATTGTGCTTGGTGTGTGCCTCTCTAAATAACGTTTCTGCTCTTTTTGTGATAACAATTTTTGCCAACAATTCACCCCTGCAAGCTGTTTGTAACTTTGGCTTAGAACAGTTCATTTATGGTTTTATCAAAGTTTGGTTTTACTGAAGCAAAATGCTGTGTTGTAGGAATGGTGTACCTATGTAGCTGTTCAATTACTACAAGTAGTTTGATTTATTACCAATATTTGTTGCAAACTAGGCAAATATAAGCTTTTCTGGGTATTTTTGTAGCTTATATTTGTAAATATTAATCTGTGCGTTCTTTGCTGATTTTGTTATTGTTATGATTGCTTATTCTTCCTCAAAGAGTAAGGCTTTTTCAAAGCATTAAAGTTTAAAATGTAAATTGTGAGCCGTATAGCAGCCTGGAAAGTGAAGTGCTTTTTGTCCTATTTCCATATCTGTAGGGAATGCGTAGCAAATCATATCTTTTTAGATACATATGTATATATAATGTTCGCAAATAAGAGATGGTGCCTGCGTTTATGCAGTTAACCAATCTTTAATCTGAAATACCATTTTGAATTTCATCTCTTGTAATTTCTTAGTTAATAGAGGGACACTGTTGGCACTGTGTTTCTGAAAGCATTAACATTCACTGGTTATGTACTTTGCAATTTTTATATTTACTGGAAGAAAAAAATATATTAATTCAGGTAATGGTAACACTCACCCTCTTTTTTAGAATGATCAGTCAACTGGAGATATAAAAGTCATTGGCGGAGATGATCTCTCAACTTTGACTGGAAAGGTAGGGCTCTTCGTATGTCTAAAACCAAACAAAACCACTTAAGAAACCACATACCTGCTTTGTTTTAAGGCTGCTTTATTAGTGTGTAAAGATTATAGAGTTAAAAAAAAATGAAAATGGAAGAGTTTCAATTGCATATTAGGAGAGTGGATAAGCCCCACCGAAGCCGTCAGTTTAGTCTGAACTTAACAAAAATAAACCTATTCACGGTGTTGAGGTCAGGAGCAGAGGTTCCCGTTACAGGCAGGGAGGAGAGAAGGAAACCGGAGAATGTGAGCGGGGAATCTGCTGTTCTCCGGTGGCCGAGCCAGACGTTGGGGTTAAAGCGTCAGTGCCTCCTGCTCTGTCACAACATGTCACTGTCCCCTTCTTGCCAGGGGAGGTTCAACTGGGATATTAGGAAAAAATTCTTCGTGGAAAGGGCTGTCAGGCATTGGAACAGGCTAACCAGGGAAGTGCTGGAGTCACCATCCCTGGACGGGTTTAAAAGGCATTTAGACGAGGTTTTTAGGGACATGGTTTAGTGCCAGAGTTAGATTGGGTTATGGTTGGACTCGACGATCTTGAGGGTCTCTTCCAAATGAAATGATTCTATGATTCTCCTTACGCATATGTAGTCTCTAAGGCATGTATGTCACCGTTCAATGTAAAGGATGTAGATATGACAGAACTGTACATGTCTCTATAATATGACACTCTTTGCTTTAGAAGAATACAAATTATGTAGGTGCTGTTTTTGTTCTCTCTTGCATATATCCAGAATTCTCAGTCTAAATAATTTAAAGGCCACTTTGTACTCGGCATGAGATGTTGAGGAGAATCTTGTTGCCAGCTAATTGTAATTAGAGCATCAGGAATGTAAACTGCATAGAATTTGCTGTTACATGTGTAAACATACATAAATGGTAGTAGAAATATTTAGCTGCAATGAAAATTAATAACTTACAGAGCGTAATATATATCTAAGAAGTGGCATATTCTTTAGATATTAATGCGTTTTCTTTTTTTTTTCTTCTTCCCACCAGAATGTTTTGATCGTAGAAGTAAGTATTATGTTTCACTTTGAAGTTCTAACGTGTGACTGTTCAAAGAGTTGTAGTAGAAGTGATTCTTAAGCCAGAAAACCTACAGGTTTTGGTTTCAAGGTTTCCAGCTTCTGAATTTTGCAAGCGGGCTCTGAATTTGGAATGACCTGTGTTTTGAATTCTCAAGTTGCATTCAACTGCCAAATTTAACAAGGAAAATATCCATGTAAAATTACTTGTATTTGCTTTCAGTTTTCTAGGATTCTATCAATTCAAAATTTTTTTTTTGTTTTTGTTTTCTTTTTATATTTCATTTTTAAATTCTAAAAAGTAGCCTGAACAAAGCAATATAAAGCATATTATTGTTCTGGGTTTAAAACAGCAATCTAGGAAATTAAACTGCAGGGGTAGAAAGAAGTTCCTAGTAAGAATATCTTAAAATATGTGAAAAACAGTTGTAAGCCCAGTGTCCTCGTGTATAATTTGTTTAGAGCGTAGTGACATAGAGAAGGCCAGTTCCTAATTAGCACTTTGCAGTTGCTAAATTCCCGTTCCTCTGTCTTTTGGTGGTTTTTTGGGTGGCACCAGGTACAGTACAGCTCAGTTTGATCTCCTAGTAGGTACTGTTCCTTAATTCTTGCTTTCATAGCTCTTTCTAATGGGCAGCGTTGCTCATGGTCAGTAGGTATTGCTCTGACAAGACTGTTCTTGAGGAAATTGCCAGGTCCAGGGTTGGGAAGCAGCAGCAGTAGGCAAGAAAAATGAACATGCAATCTAATAATGGCTTAAGGCTGCAGATAATGGAAACAGCTTTGTTTGTAAGCAAAGAAACAGCTTTGACAGCTGATTGAGCTGCCAAGGGGAAGGATGTTTCCTCTGTCATAAAACGTGGTGGTGTGGGGGTTTTTGCCTTCTTATAATTGGAGGAGGTTGTATTATTCCACAGGAATCGTATCCAGTTCTAAAATTTGTACAAAAATAATGTGTATACAGCAGTCATCTGTGTGACCAGTGCTGTCCTTTGAAGTATATTTTGCTTCACATAGGCAGATGCATTTAATTATGTATCTGTTCCATTTCAGATGAATGTATGTCTTCAAAGCCCCAGACAGAGAATTAGGTTAGTTTCTCATTTGTTCAGTGAATCATCTGTCCACTGACTTGTCTTATACACTATCAAATATGACACCCTGTACCAGTCATGGTTTTGACTGTCAAACAATAAAAATGCACATTTATTGTAGGTTTAATATCTTGTGCACTGGAGCACTAGGCTTTTCTATACAGCATCCCTTTAATGTCCAAAAAAGTCTGAACAAAATTGATATTCACCTCCAATAAACAGATCATCACACAATACAGAATCAGTAATAGGTTCTATTTTTCTTTGAGAGTATGGAAGTAGCTATCTCTGTCTGTTTGTCAGCTCTTGGGTTTATCTATATATCTGTATGTCTTTAACTTTCCTGGAGTTTATAATCATTATTAAAAGCATTAAGTGTTAAAGGTGGTCTGTTGAGTTTTTTGGTTGATTTTTATCTTAACTGGGAGTTGTGGGGAAATAAGGTGAGAGCAGGACATTGCTGCTGCTTATCTACCTCTTTCACTTCATAGACTTGATTTCAGGCGAGGGTAAGGACTGTCTCTCTAAAGGCTGTGTGATTATTCCAGTCCAAATGAGGAGCCCATTTCTGATGCTTCAGTTGTAAACCAGATATTCTTTTTTCTGCTTCTGTGTGCAGTGAATGGGATTAAAATGCTGTGTCAAAATTCATTTTAGCGTGTTTCGAGTATAGACTTTAGAACTGCACCCAGATATTCCCAGTGCAGTTTCTTGGGCAATTTCTTGCATCTGTAATATAGATTACACTCCTTTTTCTTAATTGCAGTAATGGGTTGTTCTGCCTATTTTCTCATGCATACATCTGTCTGTAACTGAGCTTTACTGCGAGACTAACGTTACTCTTATCATATTCAAGTTAAACATTGTTTATCTAATAGTTGCAAGGAGCACAAACCATAACATCTCTAAAAGGAGCCAGGAAGGTCATTGTTCAGCAACTGCTTTCAAAGTCATTGTTATCCACAACAATTAAGAACTACTGTTAATGTGTGCAATCAGTTTACTGAGCAAGGTCATGTAAGCACAACGCAGCGTCACATGTCACCTATATTTGATTACAGTGTTTTGGCATATTTTCATGCTATTGCGGATGAGCAATTTCTGTGGTAGACACTTGAAAAATGCTACTTTGACACGTTTAATATTCCTTCTTACATGAGTTTTTTATTTTCAGGATATAATTGATACTGGTAAAACAATGAAAACGTTGCTGTCTCTACTTAAGCAATACAATCCAAAGATGGTGAAAGTAGCCAGGTAAATTTTTAATGATGATTATTTGTGCTGTATTTCACCTTAAGAATGACGCACAT
This sequence comes from Patagioenas fasciata, assembly GCF_037038585.1. Lineage (NCBI taxonomy): Eukaryota > Metazoa > Chordata > Aves > Columbiformes > Columbidae > Patagioenas > Patagioenas fasciata. Next base: position 21,260,059 of record NC_092530.1, read on the forward strand.
TGAGGGGGAAAAAAAAAAAGAAAGTGTAAAATACATTTCCATGGAAGAGAAATGGGAGGGAACATTTCTGCAGGAGTCAGATATGATGTGATCTGTTCGAGCTGAGTAATTGTTTAAACTCCAAAAGCACTTCTGCTTGTTACGAGAATGTATGTTCGTTAAAGCTGGCAGAAACGCTGTTCTTCCCAGTCTTATCGTTGGAGGAATTTCAGTGCTTCAGAAGAGGATAGGTTGTACGTGCCTGGTACATGTCTTGCCTTATCATATTATGATCAGATTTGTGGGGTTTTACCAGCATAAGTCCAAGTTAGGTTTAGAAATATATGGAAAAATTTAAATCTTTTAGACTTAAAAAAAAAATACCTTCTCAAGTTGGTAGAGGTGTTTTCCCTACAAATTTAGTCCTTAAATGTAGACTTCTTTTACTAGAGAAGGCGATAAAAAAAACATCAGTGCTCGTCAGCTACATATATGAATTATCTATCCAAACATATTTGTTTCTTGCTCACACTATCCGCAACTTCAGTGCACTGCAGTGATGTACCTGTGCAATGGAGACCTCTTTTTAGTTTGCCTTCTTTAGTTGTAGGATTGAATTAGTTGGCACACCAACATTGTTTGTGTAGTGTGCATAGTGCAGCTGAGCTTTAGAGGTCATTCTGTGAGAGTCACCCAGCCATATGCTATTCCAGGCTTTTCTACTTAGTTATATCTTTAATCAATTAGTTTCAAAACATTTTACAATTAAATAACTTAAAACCAACAAGAAAAGTTTAGTATTATATTATATTATTAGCCAATATCAACGTTCTTCCTACTTTTTAAATTGCATCTTTTGCGCTGCTGTGCTGTGGTTGTGTATTTTACCATAAAAGCATAATGATTGCTGGGGATTAGGGATAAAGCAGAGCTGTGTGTAATATCTAATCAGTTGTGTTGCCATAACGATGTCGAAGCAGTTGTTAGGCGTTCGAGAACAGCTTCTCGCCGATAATCTGGAGGTGACCGGCTGGAGGTGAGGTCATTTGAGGATTTCTCCCTGGCCAGATTAAGTGTGCCAAATTTTAAGTATTCATCCCCATCCTAACACTGCAGTGTACATCATGAACATTACATAGTGTGAGCAAAGTCCAGTTTCCAATTGTTTAAACCTGTTGCAGCAATTTGGGTCTGCCAGAGGCCTTAACATGATCATTCTAGATGGTCTTAAGTGTCATGTTCTTAGTTACCTCACTTGCCTTTCTTCTTTCCTCCCAAAGTCCCTGTATCTCAAAGACAAACGAATATCAGGCTTGTGGGCTTATTCTAAGAGGTAGAAGTGCTTAACTTAATAATGAACAAATCAACTTAAACTATAATAGCAGGGCATTTCTGTCTGCTACAGTACCTCCAACTTAGTATTCCATTCTTTGCACACCTCTGACTATTAATTCTGGAAAAGTGGAGCTGGTTTGTATCACCTGATCATCAGAACCAATTACATTTTTTTAATGGGGGTAATCGGTACTGCCAGTGAAAAACAGTTGAGAACCCGCTGCACAAGTCCAGCTGAGGTTGCATTTAAGCAGCTGAACTTTTGCTTCCTAATACTAAAGCTTTGGAAAAGAGCTCAGTTGGTCTGGCCAGATCCCAAGCTGTCGCTTCTTTACCTGTAAGGTAAATTGTGCCTGAAGTTCCTAACACACATATAGCCCTATTAAGTCACTTTTCACAATGAAAATCCATCCAGATCAGTATCTCCTCTTTCTTACAGACCTGTTAGTTGTTCTTTATGATGTGAACCACTAATGATTCTGGGAAGTTTTGATTTTGTCATTATGATCAGCTACACCTACAAATAAAATAATAGTTTTAAATATGTGTAGTTACGCACATTTAGGGCAAATGCAGCTTCTCTGTCATCAAAACAGTCTCATATATTTGTACCTGCTGCTTTTCCATGTTTCAGTTTTACATTGGTTTCATTTGACAGTTTGTTGGTGAAAAGAACTCCTCGAAGTGTGGGATATCGGCCAGACTGTAAGTGACATTTTGACGACCGTTCTTAATTTTTAAAGCTATGTCAATGTATTATTTACCCTTTGGTTAAGGTCCAAGGATGTTCCAAATAATTTTTTATTAATGATGCTTGATAGCTTTTGCACTTATTTTAAGAATTTAAATATTTGGAATGTATTTTGACAGAGTCAATCTGGATTTGTCTGATCCTTTTTTTTTTCCTGAACTTTTGGTAACATTTTACTATATGAAAAGCAGACTTTTATATTTTGGTCCAGGTTACACCCTTTTCACGTGCAAATTCTCTCAGCGTACACGTAGTCAAATGCTCTGGTCAGCAGAATCTGCTGGGTTCACTTTTGACACTCCTGGGAGTGATTCAGGTGCCTGAGCCCGGCCACCTCATGCCGTTTGGATGTCCTGGGAATGCAGGAGGACCACACGGGGTGGCAGGTCTGATAAAAGCTTGCAGTGACAGGATGTCTAAATTGGCACAAAACCGGTTATGTTTATGCATCAGAATTACTCCTTTCTTGTCTTCTTCTGTCTGTCCCAAGACCACGAAGAAAGGAACAGCAGAGCAGAGACTAAATTCCTGTTGGTCTGGACCATGTACTTTCACTCTGAAAGTAGAGTGACTTCAGCAGCAGAATCATATCCTCTTCCTCCTGCTTTCCAAGCTTACACAGTATTCTGGAACTGAAGTTTTTCAATGCCTTAAAGCTTAATTGAGGTGTGTCCCTCAGCCGGGGACGCCCCTCGTTCCCGAGAGCTCATTAGAGGCTTAGCTGGGTTCATGATCTGAGCATTTTGCAACAGATGACTTGTTTTGCCATCTGGCCGCAGAGACAACCTGTTCTGTGCAGGACACGTGAGGTCTGAGAGACACCAAGGCAGTAAGGATGGGGCTTCCGTTTTATTCCTGTATCATGAGGCCAAGCAGACACTAAACATCACCTTAACGTTTCCCAAAGTGCACACAGCCTTCCCTTTGACTTGTATGATTTATCTCCATATTTTCCACTCATTGTGGCCAGGGAGAGGAAAACTGTGCGGCTTTGCTGTGCTCAGGAGTCTTTCATTTTAGCAGAAGGGGAGAAAGCCATTTGGAAATTTTATATTACCTGGCATGCAGGTCCAGCTCCTTGAGATGCCACCTTTTGAACAATACTGTGGGGCTGACACATCGAGCGTCCAGGAAGTGCTGGGAAGTATTGGCTCTTTTTGTATGTATTTACAAATTTACAGGAAATTTTCAAGTAATTTTACGTTCTGATTATAACACAGCCAATCTGTAGATTGAAGTGCTTCCGTTCCATTCTAGCAGACTGTACGTTAACACCATGCTGCTGCCTGGGAACCAATAAATACATCTATTTAGTTTTGCTTGAGTTGATGAAATAAATCAACAAAGTAAGTTAAAATTTTAAAACAGCTCCAATATTAATCTGAGAATACTTGAGTGGAAGAAATGGAGCGAGTTAGGCTGCATGCATATCTATAACGTTTCAGAATGTCTCTGTGAAAAGGTCTAGTGAAGTTATTTTCTAACATACTGGTGACTTGCGGTCTTTTTCAGTTGTTGGATTTGAAGTGCCAGACAAATTTGTCGTGGGATACGCCCTAGATTACAATGAATACTTTAGAGATTTGAACGTAAGTAATTTTTCCCCATGTGTTTTTGTCCATTTAAAGCTAGGGAGGAGGAAGGAAAGGAAATCTCCTAGCATCGCTCTCCCACTCCCGTAAATCACGCCTCACGTGCAAATCTGTTCCACTGGTGATGCAGAGATGAGAGCAAACCCTAGAGCAGCAGAACAGTGTTTTGGAGCTCTTAGGAACCTAAAATGCAGAGTGGAGGCTACACATCTCCTGTCAACGTGGAAATAGTGTGGAGTTTGTGAGAAGTTTCTTATCTTACCAGATGTCCGCAAAGAAGTAAATGCATTTGCTAATAAGAATCGGAGAAGAGAGACCTTGGAAGTTAAAAAGGGTTCACTTTTTGTTCTAAGTCCTTACTACTTCACCTGGGTCTCACCAACCTTACACCAGACACTGGGTGGGGTAATTAGAGGGAGGAGAAAGGCAATTTTGAGATTTTAGACAAAAAAAAGGCTTAAGTTGTGCTACATAAACAGTATCACAAGATTCTTCCGTGCTGAAACGTGTATAGCATGCTTGTATCTTTTTCAGAAGTGCTTTATTGAATACATGTGTAAACCATTGGTCTCTTACATTACTTTTCTAGCAGGAGCTTCTTGTTTCATTTTGTTGCAGCACATCTGTGTGATCAGCGAGACGGGGAAGCAGAAGTACAAAGCATGAAAGCAAATCCAAGCGCTACAACAACAGAGCTTTGAAATGTTTTGTTTACCGAGTCCTATCTTTCACAGGCTTCACTCTGGTACACCAGCTAAAATTGTAGAACACCCCAGCCCCATCGTCATACGCTTTCTATAATTTATTGCATGTACGCTATAAGATCTTGTTCATTTATATTTTAGAAATGCAAACAACTAGTGCGGTTCTGCACTCCTGATTTTGATTTGCACTACGACTCTACCGACTGTTGCTGCCCCTGGTTGGGTTGTGCCGTTTGTGAGCTCCAGAGTCTAACTCTTGCAGTGGTAAATTGCTTAAACCTCATCAACCCAGAACTGAAATAGTTCAAGTACTGTAAATGTAAAACATTTTATGATAGGGAAGTCTATTAGTAATATTTTTAAAATCTGTAATTTAAGTTTTATATTTTAATGCACAAATGTGATTGTGATTAATGGATAGTTGCACCTTTGGGTGTTATAAAGCATGAGGAGCAGCCAGTTACAGTATCTGTAATCTCCAAAGAGCTCGTTCAGATCTCCTGGAGTTGCCTTATTGCTTTAAAGGAAGGCTGGGTGAAAAATGTCTCTTTTTTTCTTTGTATTTTAAAGGAGGTGAACGACAGAACAGAATGTTTCAAGTCTAGTTTTAGTTAAGCTGCCTGTTTCTGTTAGATCTTTTTTTCTTTAAAAGTATCCATCAGCCAGTGGAATTGCCTTTTAAATTTAAACAATTTTAATATATTTGTGAAAAAGTATTGTAATGTTTACTTTATAAGATCTACAAAACAAAGTACTTTAAATAAAGGCTGTCTCTTTAAAATAAGCCCCATACATTTATGCCACTCATTCTGTATATTAAAATGCTTTTGAAGTTTTCTCCTCAGTAATATTTTTTGTAAGTGTTTCTGACAGTGGAGACAGACTCTACATTTTTTATCTTTATAGAGCTTTTGGTTAACATTATCCTGTCTACAGGAGAGATGATAAAGTGCTGAGGGAAAACACTGAAACACTTGCATGTTCTGTAACCAAACCTGATTTCAGAGACAATGGTTAACGCACTGTCCTTTGTTCTGTTTTGGCAAAAACAAAGAGTGGAGATTATAGATGTTCATTAAACATATACACATGAAAAAAAACCAAACAAACAGCCATTTTGTAAGTAATCATTTGGGTTTATTTCACTAACACCTCTGTTCGTGTCGAGTTTAATTCTAACCAAGTCAGCCCGTCTCACACCTCGTCCTTGGGCCGTGCGTTTCAGTCCCTTCCCTTACACGTTCTTGTACTTCTGACACTGTGTGCTCAGATGTGATGCTGCTCAGTGCTAAATACGCAATGAAGTGTTTGCCAGCCTGTTTTGACGGATTTTTCTGTGGTTTCGAAGTTTGGGTTGTGTTTCTGAACCTGTCCAAGTACTGTGTGTTGTTATCTATCCACGGTGTGTTCACTTACAACTGTAGTAGTTAGTAGCAGACCTACAACATAAATAGCTTACACAGTGAATTTAGATCAAATGACCACAATGTGTAGATCTGTATGTAAATCAAAGTTCTCATTAGCAAATACTAGAACACTGGTTGTGATTATACTGTACTTATGCAATGTTATAATTAATGTTCCAAAGAGCTTTTATAAATGTGCTATGGCGACTAATTGTATTTCTCCATGTCCTAAATAATATTTACATATAAGCCTTTTCAAGAACCTGTGCTGTCCCTGGGATGACTTATTGCAAAAATACATGATGCATCTCCAAGAAGAGGAAACACAAAAGCAACATAGGAAAACAGAAACCCACTGGAGAATTATTACATCTGTTCAAGTTTTCTCTAGTTCTGCTTGAACTTGCGGTCTAATCTTAAAAAGCAGTGTTTCTTCCAACCTTCTTAGTGTTTCCTGCTTCGTGGTGTGTTTTTAAATAAATTAATGGCACCTGAAGATCACACTGGAGGGGAGACTTAGAAGTACCTATTTGCACATGAAAACACTGAGAATCGATATTCAGTATCTTTTAGGACTAAACCCTTAAATGAGTTTATCCTGAAATGTTTTCCTGTCTTGGTTAAGATGGTTATTGAAATGCTGTGATTTGGGAAGGGGAGGAGAGGTTTAGTCATAACAGGGGGTTTAATCTTCCGAACCGTAGCTGAGCTGTGGGAATTCCTGGTCTGCCGGGGGTAGGAGTTGGAACTGCACGAACACGTGAACGTGGTGTAGTCACGGGAGAGGTTGGGAAGATCCTCCCGAGCTGCACCGACCCCAGGAGCAACGCTGCCCTTGGCCAACAAACCTCGCCTGCGTCTGATGGAAAAGGTTGATACTTAATATAAAACTCTTCCTGTATATTCCCACATTTCTAATGGGGATGGGCATTTTTAAATGTTTTCCTTGCGTTTCCTTCACACGGGCACTTGACAGGTGGAGTTTATCACCCCAGGGGGCTTCCGCGTTCAAAAGCTTTTGGTAATCTGTGAAAATTGTTCAGAGAAGTCACCCGCTCCCTTGCCCTTGCTAAAACAGTTCCAACACATTGCAACCTTTTACAGCACCTGTGCGTGCACCACAGGAAGGTAAAGTCTCACTTGAAAAAAGCTGAAAATGCAATCATTAGGTTTTATTCAGCAATTTTGGTTGAAAGACTGGGTATTTGGTCACACCTCTGAAAGTTAAATGCCAACTTTATGCAACCCAGACATGTACTGTTAAAAGATTATGAAAGCACAGAGAAAAATCCTGTATTTGAACATTTATGTGGCATTTGAAATTCATTATAGCTCCACATTTTATGAATCACAAACGTATGCTGGGAAAATAATGTTGAATATCTAGGCTTTAATGCACCATCTCGCCCCGTGACATCTGGCGTTTCTGCACGCGGCGATGACCCGCCTGCCTGGCTTGGTACCGCACGTGTTTGGAGAGTTTGTTCTTCTTGCTTTGAATTCACGCTGATGAGAAGCTAAAGCGCTCCAGACAGAGCTGGGAGCTGCAGTTAAAGGTCTTTCTGAGGACTGAGCTGGCAAGTTCACTCGGGAGTTGTGAATCCTGGTTTTGAAAATCGAGACAAACGTGGATCTTGAAGTTGCCTTGTGATTGTACACCCTGACTGGTGAAATGGGGGTGGTGTTGCACTGCCTGCTGTGCTCTGACGATGCTGCTCAGCACCCACTGATCCAGCAGCAAGGATCTGACACGACTTGGGGGAGCTGGTTACTCTCAGTTCATTGAAGGGCTGTTCCTGCCATCTCTGATTGCCTTTAACTCAGGTTGCACCTTGCAAGATCAGATCTCAAATGAGTACAATCACTTTTATAAACAAATTGAACATTAACGTTGTCTTTTTTTTTCTTTTTTCCTTCTTGTAGTGGTGAAGGAGCTGATTTGATTTCACAAGCAGATACAGTCTGATGACTCTTCTGCTGAGGGAATGGCTTCCTAGCTCTGTGAAGAAGCTGATAAGGTCACCGTCATTACAGACACAGAGGCAAAGGGCCAGAAAACCACAAGGATTTGGGATGGTGTGAGAATTGCCAGTGAGGATTTTCATCCCTAGGGAAGCTGAGAAAGGGCTCATGCAATTACCAGGTGATAAAAGGCATGTGCAAGGTGTGTGTTGTGGATACATTTGGATGGCTGCAAACATATTTCTGCGTACAGCCTTTCCTGCAGGCTGCTTTACTCCCCTAAAACAACTGGTGACTTGGAACACCTCGAAAGGTGGAAATCCTTTCATAGCCAGGCAGGAGGGGCAGGTCTGTGATAAGTCAAGCAGCAGGTAGATTAACCTGCTCCACCAAGAGGCTGGTATTTCTCTAGCAACTGGTCATCAGTGGCATCTTTATTTTTTTCCTCCACTGTAACCAGAAAGGGAACCAAGCACCTCGTGTCTCTGCACCTCTCCAGGTTGCCCATAGCAAATCACTGTGTGTAGAAGCTGCAACCTGGGCATCAGGTGTGGGGTTTTATCCCAGACAGTCTGTGCTCTCCTATACTCCCCTTCATAAATGTAGTCAGGAAAATACCCCAATAGATAGTGTCTGTGTGTATACATAAGGAACCAGCTATTAAATAAGGAACCATCTACTTCCAACTCCATCCCCAGGTCTGTTAGGCTTCTTACCACTGGGTACCTGGTCCATGCCCTATTTACAACCCTGAAACCTCAGGAACACCGCTGGAAATGCTACAGGATTGCCTTTGGAAGAGACTTAGACAAAACTGGGTTCTCCTACAATATTTTGCTATGCACAGCAGTGAAGTAACCGTGTTTATTCCACCCGTTCCCACCTGCCGCTGCCGCGCTGTGTCTCCTCTGGGTTTTGCAGGGTGGAGGTGCCGGTGCCGTGCACGTTGTGCGGATGCTGCCTGGGGCCGGGTTTGCTGCTCCTGCCATGGGACTTGTCACCAGCACGGGCTGTTGGCTTCGCTGTCCTGCAGTTGGGAGAGGGATAAAATCCTTGTCCCCGGGAACACTCTCTCTGGGGACAGAGGAAATGCGCTGCCTTCCCTGTGCTTCCCGCTGGGTGACCCGCGGGGCTCGGCAAGCGCCAGAGCAGCGATGCCGGTGTTGATGCTTCGCTGGGATGTTGTTGATGCTTCGCTTGCCTGTTCCCTGTCTGAGGGGCTGGGGCTGACAAAGCCGCCCTCAGGCAGGGAGGAGGGGACGGGGAGGGGGTGTGTGTGCTTTTAAATATGCATTGCAGTGCCTTTATCAGCTCTTCTCTCCCCAGTTTCCTTTCTTGACAATTTTTTGTCTCTTCCATTCACAAAATGCCCAACATCAACTGGAGAATACAAAATACTACGTAGGGATATCCTAATACATCTGTTCTACAAATAGAAATATCTCCTTACGCTTGCAATTAAAAACCATCTTGTGCTTCCTAGTACAGAATAACCACAAATCCCCTTCTTGTCTCGATGTGTCTTCCACACCACCTCGTCCCCCATCAGACTGTGCTTCGCAGCCCTGCACACCCAAAGCGTTTCTTTGCAGCGTGAGGGGAAAGCTATTTTCTCTCGCAGAACATATGGCATGGGAACTCACTTTGGACAGTTTATAAATGAATATATGCTCTACTTGAATCCTATTTTGAGTCACCTTCAATATTATGTTATTGAACAGCACACAAGAATCGATTTATGTCAGAAATTGCTGAGACCAAAGTTTTACACTTTGCTTTAGAAACATAAAGACTTGAATTTTCCTTCCCTTTGGTGAGTTTGTTGCCAAGACCCACTGAGTCATCAGGACGCCGGCACCGTCATTTGCTCTGGTCATCGCACACCTACCTAGGCAGATTTTGCCGTTTTTTTGCGGTTTTGCATCAAAGATACTGGCTGCTTCCCAGCTGCACAACTGGGTACACAGAGTCAGTCAAAATTACCCTTGCTAAGAGACAGCAAGACATATAAATTGTTTCTTCTCCTCCGTAGTGCAAAGAGCAGGACCTGAACGTATTCACACCCAGCACTGGGAGCTGCTGTGGTGCAAGGAACAGCACAAACACCTACCAAACCCATCCTGGCTCGGAGCAGGAAAAGCAGCTGAGGTGGGTGGGCAAGAAGTGCAAGGAAAGCAAGATAATGCTGGATACCACAATGAGCTGCTAACCTTTGCCAAAAATTCCTTTTGCATCAAAGGAGGCGAGCAGGAAAATACTGAAGGTAGATAAGGTGGCTTTTGGGGTTGCTTTTCTAGTGTTTACAGGAATCTGCAACACCTCATTTGGCTCCCACAGCACCGTCTCTCTAACGGAGGCACCTGGTGCTGTGAGCAGAGTAACGTAACCCCGCTCTGAGTACGTAACCCTGCTCTGAGTACGTGGGAGGGTTTCGGGATGAGTGAAATTGAAAAGATTGGTGTAGAAGTGTGTGATTCCCAAGCACATCCAGTGTCATCTCCTCAACACAGCAGCCCCGCAGTGGTGTAAGGATGTGCTGCAGGGAACCTGCCACAGGGAACTGTTGCCTTCCAGCTTCAGAAAATCACACCAAAAACTACTGAGGAAGATCAAAGATCTTTCCTCCACCGTGGCCACATGTTCCCGATGCAGCAGACTTCACATTCAAACAACAAAACATACATCTTTACCCTACGCAAACAGAAGTCCCCCAATCTGCTTTGCACGGCTGCACAGCGCCCGCGAGCAGGGGCCCCGGGACTCAGGCAGACCAGCGATGTCTATTGTGGTGGGTCTGGTTTTTGTTCCCCCCTGCAGTGGTTTGTGCTCAAATGCAGTAGTGAAGTCAACCTGCAGACACGTTGAGGGCAAACTTCTACATTTAACGAAAAGCAATGACAGGAGCTCCCCCAGCTCCTTGGACAGAAAAGCTCTGCTAGACACCTGCACCCCAGGGCTTTCTGTATAATAACTGGCAACATCCTGAAATATTCGGAGCAGAGACAGGCTCACAGGGCACCCAGGAGCAGCAGAGGGGATGCTGTGATGGATATGAAGCCTCATGCCATGCCCTCAGCCCCCGTCCCACATCCCCAACCATGGCACATCCATCCCCCGGAGCTGCGGTCAGGCAGGGACCGTCCCACGGCTCGGTGCCGCTGTCCCAGCCTTTTTCTGCCTCTCCTGGGACCATTTTTTTTCCCCACTTGGCTTGATTCAGCCTCTAACTGATCTGCTTGCCCGCTGCTTTGAAAACTGCGCGGTGCTTTTACTCCCCTGCTACTGTCTGGTTGTTTTGCTGCTGGCAGGAGACTGAGGCCTGAAAGCGGTTTTAGCAAGAGTCTATTTGTGAAAGAGGTGGAAATCTCTTTTCTAGCTAAGATCAAACTGATCGCAACAAAGAGATCTAAAAAGGAGGAATAAACCCGATTTTTAACTCTTAACACTCCACCTATAAATGCCAACAGAAAACTTTTGCAAAAAAAGAATCTCATGTGACATTAATAACAGCATAGAAGTACAGAATTCATCACTTTACTGACCAATTTCCCCATAAATCAAGTTATTAAGTTGTTTTCCTGAAGGAAAGCAATATTTTACATGGCGATTACAGGCTTGACTTGTAGAAAACAGGAATAAACGGTTTAACAGGCACAAGTGAAATACCAATGTCTGATCTGAAATGGGTTGGTTTTGCGTCCAAATATCGTGATTTTGACCCGTTTGTGGGCAGAGGCTCTAAAAAGCTGCTCCACACACCTTTTGCACCTCCTGGGCTAGGAAAACATTGTGTGCTGGGGGGTCCCATGTGCCCAGCTCCTGGGGGTACTGGTACTCACCCCACAGACCGGGAGCTGCGATTAAGCTGTAAATCAACAAGAGGACATTTCCCCCACCCCACGGCTATTGACTGTGATTTATTATTTCCCAAAAATAGCAGTAAAAACAAATGTTTGGGGATTCACAGCCAGCAGCGCCCAACAGGAGACTGCAGATGGGGGCTGTCAATGCTGCAGCACCACTGCAGGACACGGGATGGCGAGAAGAGATGCTTGACAAGGAAAGCACCATCCCATCCCTTCCCTTCCCAGGAGCATCCCCAATTCTATGCTGGCCCCTGTGGCCATTCTTCGCTCCCACCTGGGCTGAGAAGCTGGAGATGGCGATATCCCAAGGGCAGAACTGGAGAAAACACCCTTTCACCTGAGGGTTCAGCTCACTCCAGAGCTCACTGCTGAGGTGATGGGTCTGCAGTCAAGCCCCCAGGCTCTCCAGGACCTGCAGACCCACCAAACTCTTCCCAAGTGCTGCCAAATGTTGGCTATCGTCCGCTGGCAGCCCCTCACCCTGGCCACGTCCCACCTGAGTACCCCAACAGTGGCTGGGGAAAGATGTTTCCTTCACATGGTTCCCTCTGGAGCAACCCAGGAACAAAGCATCCCTCCTTCTTCCCACCCAGCTGAAGCTCTGGTCCCCATGTCCCCACCAGTCCTCACACGCCCACCATGTCCCCCACACCCCCAGGTGATGCTGGGGAAGGGCTTGGCAGCATTTCCCAGCCCTGGCAGTGCTCCCTGCCTGCTTCATCCCTGGGACAGGGCATCGTGTACCCACCAGCACAGGGGTGTCAGGGTGCAGCCCCCTCCCCATTAACGACACCAAGCCCTCGTTCGTTGCTGCCTCCGCAGTGGTTTATTGGTGTGGGAGACAAGAGCCCAAAGCAGGAGGGTGGAAGGTACTGTGGGGTGCCGAGGGGGCACCCCGAGAGCCAGAGCCCTGGCTCCTGGGGCAGGGACCGATTTCCAGCCTCACTAAAGCAGCAATGCAATACTGGAGAGCAACAGGCAATCCCAAACTCCAGTATTTACGTGCTGCTAGAGCACTGCTGACAGCTCTGCATCCCAGTGCCTCGTCACTGCCTCCAGACCCCCCTTTCACCCCAAACACAGGGAAACAAAGTACCTGGCTGATCCTTTGCTGGGGAAAGGACGGGAGAGCAAGAGGTGCGGGGCGAGGCGCCAGCTGAAGGCACGGTGCCCCAGCCAACGCTGGCCATGCCCATGTTGGAGAACAAAAGGAGCTATGAGTCCTTCCTACCTGCAGGGCCAGCCCCGCTGAGACACACACACAAACTCATGGGGAATGTATTTGTCGCTGCGAAGGATGTGCACAGAGAAAAGCGCCAAGAAAACTTATCTACACGTACCTGTTCAACTGAACTAAAGAGATACATGGGAATGCGTTAGCTTCCACATCTATGATAACCAGAAGCTCATTTTCTTGTCTTATCCTTGAGGTAATGAGGCAGCCCAGAATGGTCTGTATCTCCTTGTCCCTACAAACCATGATGTGCTGCTACATCTCCTCAAAGCCCACTGAATGTTGACATTCCAAATGATATTTTGAATAGATATATATATTTTTTAACCATGATATAAGGTACTGAAGAACACTCTACAATGAAGACATTTAACATGCATGCATTACCATCACGAGACATTTTTTCCTTCCCAGGCGCTGTCAGAAAGTCTGTAACTATAAGAGAACAAGAAGTTACACAGTGCAAACAAACCAGTTTCAGATACAAAATCAGAAATAAACTGTGTGTGTCCCCCCCAAAAAAAATCCAGGTCTCAGCAAATCCCTTTCGCAGCAGATCCCACAGACCTTCCTGGCCCTTCCAGTCTCTGGGGAAATGTTACCTTGTCCTTTTCCTCTTAGGGGCTGCTGAACATCAAGGACTTTCCAAGAGTCGCAATGTTAACATTTAAATCCAGATTCCAACAGTTCAAACCTTTAAAGTTCTCCTTAAAATATTTTTTTATTTGACTTTTGAGAAACCTAAAATACCACCTTTTTTTTTTTTTTTTTTTTAAGCTTGATTACTTACTATTTCAATGGACAAACCTTATGTGACCAGAAATTAAAGACACCCTGGAAGTTCCTGGCCTCCCCTGCCCGCAGGCAGCAGCCGGGGCACTGACGCGCCAGCCCAGGGCCGTGCAGACAGCCTGACATTTCTTGTGTTTCCTTTCCACTTTTCTTTCGCCCCCCAGTTATGTGACAACTTCCTTCAATTCATTTTCTTAAAAAGCAGCATCACAAAAAAAACCCCACAACAACAACAACAAAAAAAGCCCCTGAACAATGTCAGAAACGCCGCCGCCGTCAGTTCAAACGCTTGTGCCGTCCCCTCGCGCTGAACGCGTCAGTTTGTCCTCCTCCGGGTCCCTGCCTGTTTAGCAAACTTAAAAACAGGAATTTCAAAAGCTCTCGTGACCCATGCCAAACTATTGCAAATTTTAAATCAAATATTTGCCAACCAAAAAGCAGTATTTTTTTTCGCCACTTCAATGTCCTCAGTACCGACAGCACCAGGTCCAACTCTCCAATGAGTGATTGCTATTTACTGCAAAGAAGTCAGCAAGTACCCAGAGAAAGTTAAACCCGCACAAGCTAAAATGAAAAAACACATAATTTTACCATTAATTATTCCTGTAACAGTGTTTCGATTGACCGTGCCTGTATAGTCCTATTTCTATCAGCTCTTCAAGTGACTCAAACCCCAAAACAACAGCAAACACACTCAGCTCTAGAATCCATTTTGATTGTGTTTGAGGTTCAGGTTTTAATGAATGTTTTTATATATACATATACACGCACACATATATATAAAAACCACTATTTAGCCTCGTCCAACAAGGGGGGCAAGAGCTTTCTTCAGCAAGGAGGTGTTTCCAAAGCGTGGTTCAATACACCTCCACCTGCTTATTCTCTAGCACAGAGAGATCAACATTCACATCGAGTATTGGGCAAGTGGAAATTTGGGATAGGCAGTGAAATACGTATCTGAGAAAATATCCGTGCTTCTAACATGACAGCATTGTTATTTTAAGCAACAGAAAGTTCTGTGTTTTAATCATCCCCATCTCACGCTTTCGCTTCTTCCAGACTTAAGTTTGTGCTTTGTATTCTCAATATTTAATCAGGAGGACGGCAGCTGAGCAGGATGACCTACCTCAGTCTTTCCGAGGCATCATCTGCAGCGCCCAAGAAGGGACACGCATTTGGGAGGAACCTGCGTTTATCCCGAGGGACACAGATGCCGCAGGTATTTCGGAGCGGGCTGGGCACACAAACTCACCTTCCTAGCTCACCTGGAACGCTGGCACATCGGCTCCTTCTGCACTCACCCTCCCCGGGCACCAGGCCACCGCTGTTTCAATGGAACTAGGGAGCAACACACAGAAGGGGTTACCAGGTGCTCAGGGGCACCCCGTGCTTCGGGAAGGGGTCACCTCCCCGGGCACGCACAGATGGCTGTACATATTTTTAAAATTTGAGGGAAAAAAGAAATCTATTAAAATAAATCAAGTTTCCACTTTTGGATAGGGCAGACTGCGAAGCAGCACGTGAACAGACATCGCGCCCCACCCGTCCCCAATCCAGCTGCCGGGGACACCAGCACCGCTGCTGCCGGGAGCGGTACCCAAGGAGCAGGGGGAACCCCAAATCACAACCCTGGTGCTGCACAGGCCCTGCAGGCCCAAACCAGCAGGAGCTCTGGGGGCCCAAGAGGCTTAAAACAGCCACAGCAAGGGCAACCCATTGCTCCGGACAGAACAGATGCAAAGGAAGTATCTGATTTACACTGATTTTGGTGATAAACCACCCTGACATGTAAGATGCAGACAGGCTATTCGGAGGCTGGATTTTTTTTCTGGTGGCACTGTTGGGTGCTCAGCCTCTCCATGAGGGGGAGGCAGCTCCCCAGGGCACCCCCAGCCTTACAGCAGCACCCCAGCACAGCTGGGAACTGGGGGTCCCAAGTAGCAGAACTGCCCCAAAAGTTCCACCTTGATGCAAGAGCTCTTCTGCTGCCACAGGCTCCACACACCAGCTATTTCTGGAAATCGAGACTTCTACCCGCCATCTATATAAGCCAGACACCTACAGAGGTTTAATTAATTCCCCCAAACAATTGGAGGACTTGAATACACAGAAATCTATTAATGTAGTTCACAAAACAGTGCAACTGCTGCTTGCCAAGGTATATTGGGCAATTCAGTGAAAACCATCCCCCCCGCCACCCTAAGCCCAAACACACACAGAACTAAAATTCACCCTGAAATGCAGGGCTCCCTTAAAACACAACCCAGTCCCTCCTGACACTGCACAGATAAAAAGAAAAGAAAAAAAGGAAGAAGATAAAAAACCAAAAGTGAGAAAGAGCACCAAGGGAAAGGAAATAAATATACGAGCCCATGACAGGACGGATTTGCATACAGAACCTTCACCAACTCACTAACTTCAGGGCTAGGTAAACTCAATGACAAGTATTAGGCATTTCCTATATATGTAAAGCACAGAAAACAACAAAAAACCAAAACAAACAGAAAACCAACTCTGCTATCGAACAGTTTTTCAGGGGACATGAACAAACAAATCCTGAAGTCACTGTTCTCATCTGAAAGAAGAATAAAATAAAAAAAAAATAAAAAAGGCATTTACTATTTTACAAAAAGACGAAAATAGATCATCTCGTTACAGCTGGAGGTCTCAGACAGTAATTACTGAGACACAATTACGGTAACAAAATGAAAATACGGGGGTGAGTAGCACTACTGAAACACTTCATATCTGCCCGGGTCTGGAAAGAAAAATCACACCACTTTCATTCCTGCCTTCCTTTGAGTAACGAAATTCAAACAAAATTCACGTAATTAATATTTACAGATGTGGCTAATAGCTGGAATCAGCCCCAACGCTTGATCGACAACCACCACATGGTTCCAGCTATTACGTTTCGACAGGACTCGCCTCGCGGGGCTGCGGGAGAGAAACGACTATTAAAGGACGTGGGAACCGCACGGAGCCGCGGCGCTGGGGTGCGCGGGGGGACCTGCAGCCCATCTCCTCCGCACACACAGCACGAGGAAGGGAATCAACCTTACACGTTTCATCAAGCTGAGACTTCAGCCTGGGTGGGACAAAATAATCTATTTTCCTCCCATATGTCAAAGCTGTATGAGAGCAGATAATTTCTCACCCTTTATTATTAAAAATTTATTTTTTTTTCTCGCAGATTTACCCAGAAAAAAGGTCAGAGAAGTGGCACGTATTTCACATAAATAACAGCATGCTTGAGCTACATTTTAATTTTAGCACGGCGTACCTCTCGCACGTTAAACCGCACGACGTTAACGTGCTCTTAGGTGGGGCAGAACACCCGAAACCAAACCGCAGCTACAAAGGGCAAATTCAAATAATGCAAGAAATATTCGTTAACTTTACTCGATTCGAAACTCGACCCTGATATTGTTACGAGCGGGATCGACCGTATTTATCAAGACGGGGCTGTTAACACGAGGGAGAGCTACTGGTGCTCGCGAAGGCCTGCGGGGTAAGATGTCAACTTACAGTACTCCAGAAAACCAGTAAAATCCAGAGTAAAATTCCAGGATCCACAGTTTTTTCTCAACACTGCTGAGGAGAAGAAAAGTACGATGCTTCTCATTACTTCCATTTTTTTTGCATTGTCATCTTATCCAGTTTTAAAACACAAGAGACGGGTCTGGAAGCCTGACTCCTATAAAGTGTATTCGTTAAGAACAGAAGAAAAATAAATTGTCAGATGAGCATTAATTCAAAATGCACCAAGTGCACAGTATTTTTCTTTTTAATATTTGGGTCAGTTTGCCTGAAGCATTTACCCAAAGCTTCCCTCTTATTCTTCATTTATTACATTAGCAGTTGCAGTTTTACTGCATATCCCACCAAAGTGGATTAACTAAACACAGACTTCCACAGTTGATGGTGAGCACCGCAGTTCTTTGGATTTCTTCAGAGCAAAAGATGATGAAACTTGGCAGATGGTCCCTCACCTACACACGTACACAGGCGTACAACACACAATTTCTTTTTTCCTTTTTTTTTTGAGAGTAATTAATGTTTTAACCTTGGAAAACTCAGCACAGTAATTGTCTTTATGTACGTGACGCACGTGTGGGGAAAAATATTGCATTTAGGATCAATTAAAAAGGGAAAATCCCCCAGCACGGCGCATCGCTACCGCAGCTCACCCAGCGCAGCAAAGCTGCACTTGGAAGTCGGCCTTTGCCAGGATATTCAAATTTCCTGTACAAAGCAAGTAATCAGCAAGAGGGAAAAAATATATAAAATAGCAAAAGTTAGGTGTTGTTTAATTAAAAAAAAAAAAAAGTAATTATTTCGCTGCTTTTTTTTTTTTTGTTATACTGGTTGTTTGGGGTTTTTTTTAATGCATAAAACTATTTTCTCACGTGTGTCCGTTCGGCAGCAGGAGTGGGGGATGAGCACGGGTGGATGTGGGGGAGCTCAGGCCCCACGCCAGGACGCAGTGGGGCCGGCAGTCCGCCCCAGATTGCTTTAAAAAATAAAGGAGGAAAACGACTTAAAAAAGGGGGGGGGGGGGGAAGCCAAGCCGCAGCCACACCTGCGGGAGCGGCTCCCGCAACGAGAGAAAAAACTGCTAATAACAAAAAACTCATAAGGAAAAGGGGTCCGGGGGGTGGCCGGCGCCCCGCACCCACGTGGGAACCGTCCTCCCCCCGCGGGACGCGCGTTGCGCGGGGAAAGGCGCCGCTCCCGCCCTAACGGTCCGGCGGCGGGACCACCGCCCCGCCCGCCCTGTCACCGCCCGCTGCGTCACCGGCCGCTCCGCCGCCCCCCGGGGCCGCCGACCTCCACAAACCCCCCCGGGCCGCCTTTGTGCGTCGCCGCGCGGGCGGGCGGGGGGCGCTGGCGGTGCCGCCGCTCTCCCCACCCACCCCCCCCGCGCCCGCCGCAAAAAGTTTTTTTACGGCTTTTTCCCCCCCTCTTTTTCCTCCAAGTTTCTCCCGGGCCCGTGTGTGTGTGCCCACTCCACGGGGAGCGGTGCGACCCCGCCCACGGCGGCGCGGGGGAGGCGGCGGGAGGGACCGCGCCGTGTTCCCCCCGCTGCGTCCCGGCCGGCGGGCAGCGCAGCGCGCCCCGTCCCGCCGCCCCCTCCCCGTCGAGCCAAGCCGAGCCGGACCGGGCCGGGCCGGGCCGAGCCGAGCCGTCCCGCCCGCAGAGGGGAGAGGAGAAGAGGGGGGGGCGGCGGTTGGCCCTCCGCGGCGCCCCGGCCCCGCCGCCCTGCCCGCCCTCCCTCCTCACCTCCGAGTCCACTCGAAAATGGCGCCGAAACCGAAAAAACTTCGCAAATTTCATTGTAGGCGGTTGCAAAGGCTGCTGGGAGCGGGGGCGGTGGCAGCACCGCCCGCCGGGGCGGGACGGGGCCGGGCACGGGGCGGGGCGGGGCGGCCGCCGGGCTCCGTGCGGGACGGGACGGGACGGACCGGGCGATGCTCCCGCGGGGAGCCGGGCGGGCGGCTCCCGGTCCCGGCCGCGGTTGGGTTGGGGTTGAGCATCCCGATGGGTGCGGACACCGCCTCCTTTCGGAGCGCAGCCCCGCGGGTCGCGCCGGGGCCGGGGAAGCGGAGGCGGGAGGTGGTGATGGCCCCGGGGAGGTGGATTCACCTGCCCCTGGCTCCGGTGCCACGGCGGTGCCATCAGGACCGTGAGAGCGGGGTGAGCCAGGGCTCCGCGGCGGCACAAAGCTGCGTGCAGGACAAAACCATCCCCGGGGGAAAACATAAATAACTTGCAAGAGCTGCGCAGGATTGATGGGGAAGCTCCGCTTTGCCCTTCGTGCAAACAGCCTCCTTCCACTGCCTCTCCCCTCTGTGGTTTATGGCCTCACGTAAACTGTCCAGGGGAGGGATGATGCTTTTTCAGTCCTACTTGGGTGAAAAAAATGATTTTTTTTTTTTTTTTTTTTTTTTGTTATTTGGCGTGTGCTTCTGTCCACACACTGTGCACGATACCAGACTGAGGTTTATGATTTCTTTTTCCTCCCCACTACTGTGACCTGAGTTCTCCACAAACACTGATCTGCAGCTGTTCCCCCACCCGCAGGCTCAGGAGATGTTCCCTGCCATGCTCCCGTGCACGGTGGGCACAGCTTCATCACCTGCCCAGAGCCACACAGCAGAGAGGGCAGCAGGATTTTGGGGCCCACATCCTGGGTGCAGACTGGTACCACGAGACACTTGCGAGGAAAACAGGTGGTTTAGAGACATGGTTTTCTGAAGATTTTTGAATCTTAAGAGCCAGAGCTTGGGAGGATGGTGATTTGTGCAAGCTGAGGCCTGGGGAAAAGCGACACTGGGGCAGAGCAGACCCTTCCCAAGGGAGAACCCGGGTCTGGAAGTTGGGTACTTCCAGGTTTGTGGTGTCCATCACTGGGAATGGGCAAAGCTGTGAAGTCTCCTATTGACTTGGTGGGTTCGTAATCTTCACGTTGCAGTTTTTACTTTTACTCCCACCCCAAACAACAACAACAAAAAAAACCCCCAAACCCTGTTGCTATATAATTGCTCGGTTCTCACAGATGAGCAGTGAAGCTCAATTAATTACACTTTGTGGAGTGCTGCTGATCCTCTGATGGAAACATGTAAGGGCAAAACACTATTGTTTTGCAACTTACAAAAGCTGATAAGAGCGGTGAAAATGGAAAAAGCCTTTACCACCGAAAGGTATTACGGCGCTGTGCTTTTTTTCCACTTGAGATCTTAGAAACTAGCTGCTGGCTGCTGCTTTTCATTTAGAAGGGTTTTTCCCCCTTTTGAAAGAAATACAATCACTACCAAGTATTCTGGAGGGACTTCATCTTTAAACAAATAATGTTTTTCTTGTTGGGTGTGCACTATTATTTTCTTAATTATTCCTGGATTTCTGCCTGTTCCACCGAGAGTTTTCGCAGATGGCAGAAACAATTGGTCTTTTTTTTTCTTTTTATTATGCTAATAGCAAAAAGTATCCCTAATAAAAAGACTCTGTACATCCCATAAATTCAAACAGGACATGTTTTGCCAACAATCACACCTCTTCATTGAGGCATCATGTCTGTTTCTTTTTTTTCTTTTTTTCCACATTACTACTATTGTTTACTACTCAGCCTTGCTGAGTGGTGTCAAAACGAAAGGAATCAAGTCATTTATTTAGCACCAAAGGCATCCCACTCACCCTTAGCGTGTATGTCGAAATCTCAGCAGATGTGGTGGGGAATGAACGGGTGAAGAGATTCACCTACACCTCTCACGTCTACTTGTGGGTGGCCTCTAATTAATTTGGCTTCGAGTCTCTGCTGCAAGGTAGATGGGTTGGGAAGTCTGGCTGGGAGTCGTCTGTTTGATTCGTACCTATTCTATGGAGAACTTCATTGTGTAGCTGTGTCTGACCCGCACCCTTGTGAGAACTAATTAAAAAAAAAAAAAGGCCCCACACTTATTGGAATGTCAAATATAAATGTCAGCGTTTCAAATGAAATGGTATCTTGGGAGGCTCCTGCACATTTAATCAGCCGGTTGCGCCATCTATATCATGGACTCAAAAGCAGCAGTGAGAACCACGAAAGGCACTGGCTTAACATCAGCAAAAGTGTTTGCCAAGCTTGGATTATGTCACTGCTTTATGATCTTGCTTTGTAAAGGGAGAATACTCTTGGGGAGGAAGGACTCGGCGTGCCGGATCTACAGCGAGAGCAAGGAATGAGTGCTGCTCGCAGAAACTGGGGGGGAGGGCGAGAGACTGTGTTTGCTGGGATATTTTTGCAGATGGATGCTTTATGGCCACCTTCTCCAAGCAGAGATGTGCCCTGCAGATCACTAGGGCTGGAAGCAGAAAGCCCAAAATACTCCAGTGGGGCTGTTTGCTGCCTTTCCCCGCGCTGCCCTCCCACGGGCTCACCTGCCGGGGCCCCTGCCTGGGCACTGCCCCTCGGGGCTCCCCGCATCCACCATTTGCTCCAGAGAAAGTGGAAAAGGTGCCAAGACCTGCTGGTTTTCCCTCACCCGCGGGGTACAGACACCTGGCCAGGTTGGGGCTTGTCAGATAGTCAAAAAGCGATGCCTTTGTAGAGGTGGCAGCTATGGAACCAGTTAAAATAATAAACGCCCCTGCACCGCACGTATTAAACACAGCCCGCTGAAGTGCTTCTGCTCCTTGTGCAGTCACAAGCCGTGGGCACCACTTCTGTGCGGCAGGTTTGCGGCAAAGGCAGGAAAATTCCTCTGAAGAGACCCAATTCTGTTTGTCCAGTGCAGCCCAAACGCCAGGCTCACCTTCGCTGTCTGCAAGTGGAAGGAGAATAAAGCAAAAAGCTTGGAGGTGATGTGCCCTTTGGTGGGACAAAGGACATCAGAGGGGAAAAAGGGCTTCTCTTCAAAAGTAACCCCTGGGTTTGTGAGCTGTGCTGCCTGCGCTGCCCTGGCTTTCCTGTTGTAGTGAGAGCCTTGTGTGAGGGTGCTGAAACACTGGCCCAGGTTGCCCAGAGAGGTGGTGGATGAACCATCCCTGGAGACATCCCAGGCCAGGCTGGAGGGGGCTCTGAGCAACCTGAGCTGGTGAAGATGTCCCTGCTCATGGCAGGGGTGTTGGGCAAGATGAGCTTCGAAGGTCCCTTCCAACCCAAACTATTCCATGATTCTATTCTATGATTTCTGCCACCCCCCACTGCCCAACTGGGAAACCTGCCACAGCAGCTGGGCTAACAAACTGCATCTCCTTCTGGGTGAGCATCTGGCCAGCCCCGAACTGCATCCCAGCCCCAAACTGCATCCCAGCCCCAAACTGCATCCCAGCACTGGGGTTTGGCATGGAATGAGGGTCCCTGTGCCTACAGGGCTGTGCAGGGCACAGTGGGGTGGGTGAGCAGCTCGGGGCGGTGGCGGGGGGCACAGCAGCTCATGGTTCCCCCATGTGCAGCACAGGGAACCATGACTTTCATTTATTACATTGCACCATGCAGTGCAGTAAACTACCGTCTTAAGCTCCAGCTTCTGCACTGACCTTTGCTCCGGTGTTTCAGTCCACTGCAGGCAGACCCAAGGGTTGTTTTTGTTTGTATGTTTGTTTGTGGTTTGTGTTTGTTTTGGGTTTTTGTGAGGGTTTTGTTTGTGATTTTGTTTGTTTGTTTTGTTGTGTGGGTTTGTTTTTTTTTTTTTGTTTGGTTGTTTTTTTTTAATAATGAATCTCCTTCATCTGACCTCATGCACCAGCCCTGGCAGTTTGCAATTTTCCCCAGCTTTGCACATAGCATGACAGTCCCAACCCTGGCTTTTCGGGCACTGTCAGTGTTTGTAGCAGCTTCGGCCGCTTACCACAGTGTGGAAAATGGGTGTGGTGGTCACTCCAACGGGTTTTTGGCAGCATCTCTTGCCTTCTCTTGGCTCAAAGAGTGCCCGGAGTGTAGCACTGTCTGGACAGGGATTTCATTACCCGCCATCCAGCCTGCCAGCGCAACCTTGTCATTGCAATTTGTCACACATATTTGGTATATGTTTAGTATCTGGCTGAGGGCTCGTTTGCCAAGCGATTCATCTATTCACTACTTCTCTGCTACAGAGGGTGGTTTGGTCTGTCTGGTGGGGCTGTGCCGAGCTCGCGGAGGGAGCGCTGGCCCTCCAAAGCAGAGAGGTGTGAACCAGCAGCGTGAGCTTCCCTACCACTCGCCTCCTTTTTCCACTAGAGGGAGGGTATTTTTGTAGAAAATAACTGTTTTTGTCAAAACAGTAATTTCAAAAGATCTTTTTGTTGTTCGGGGATGGAAACCTTCTGCAGAGGCACCAGCTCCCCACTCCTCCCCTCCTTGTCTTCACAGTTATTTGCTCTATTTATTTACTGCAAAATTTGCTCTATTGCCTGACATTTTTCGGTTATCAAAATATTTTGATTATGTGCAGGGGAGGGGGTGGGTTGATAGTGCAGCTGACATCTCGATAGAAAATTGCCTGTAAAATATTCTAACTAAATTCAGGACTGGGAAGAGTGAGATACTCCAGCCTGTCTCAGGCAAACCCTTCGCATCGCTGCTGCGACTGGGGCTTGTGCAGAGCCCCGGGTCAGCTTGGACACATTTCCCTGGATATTTCCAACCCTTTTGGGTTTGAGTGCTTGGCCGGAGCGTGAGCTCTCCCCATGGTTGCATCAAATACAGCAAGCACAGAAAGGAGGGCAGAGCAGAAGATGCTGCTGTGCGAGACACGACCCAAAACTGCTGTGAAGGTTTTGATGCCACATGAGAGGAGGCGGAGGATACAAAAAGCAGCTCTCGGAGGTGCAGGAGGAGAATTGCACATCAAGGTCACCCCAAAAAGGGCTGGAGCACTTTCTGCTTTGTTTCCTCTTGCTGTGAGAAGCAGAAACATGGTTGTCTATAGGGTAAGCGCCAGCGTGTTGGCCGTGGAGATGTCTTCTGGCTTCGTCCTTAAGCAAGTGCCACCGGCAGAAGATGGGCTGATCCGCAAGTGAAGAGCTGCTCACATCCTGAAAGCAAAGCTACTTTCATGCGTTTGAAACAGCGCTGAGAAGTTATCTATTATAGCAGCTCTCCGGCTTCTGATTGCAAAGCTGTTAGCAGTTTTGAAGATCAATACTTATTCAGATGGCATTCAATGACTTTGTCTGCTGTTGTGGTTTTTCTGTGTCTAAACAAGCTTCTTACTTCCCTAGAGCCAGCACGTTTAAAACTTATTCTGACTTGTGTTACCAAGCTTGCAATTTGTCATTAATACAGTATTCTGTCAGAAAAGCAGTACTGTGGGCATGTACATGTAAATATTGTGCTCTCCTGGCAAAGCAAAATGTCATGATAGAAAGCTGTAGATTAGACAGGGACATTTGCAATACAAACCTGTCCTAACAACAGACATTTGCAAAAGTCTTTGTTATGCTGATATAACAGGAAAACTGATATTTTCAGCTGGCTTTCTGTGCGAAACTGCAAGCCTGCAGCAGGAATTAATTCAGCAATGCACAGCACAGAAGCAGTGGCAAAACAGGCTTCAAATCATATTTCTCCTGTTGTCCTAGGTGCAAAGAGGAAATGTTGGATGTGTGGGAGGCCAAAACCTGCATGCAGCGCAGAGAATGACTGCACTACCCATAGCTTGCAAATGCACTTAAAATAGTGCCATTTGGGACAGAGGACCAGACACTTACTTGCCACATCTGGCCCAATTCCAGTGAAATCTAATAAAAGCTTTATGCTTTCCACCGAAACTGCAAACTGTAGCATTGTTCATAGAGAAAGAAGTGATATAAGGAAACAATTGCTTAGCATCATCACCGGACGTCTGTCTCTGAAAGCTGCAGTCATTCCTGGAGCTTGTGATGCCTCCATGTCTCTGTACCTGTCACCAGCCCTGGCTTGTGCGTGAAGCTGCAGGTGAGCAGGGCTCTGCGTGCAGGGGAAAGGTACAACTCAGCCCGGGGACGTGAAGATGAACTCCTGCAAAGGGCAGCCAGTGGGGCTTTGCGACCCCCCAGACACCAGGACAGCCGCTGTGCAAATCCCCTGCGGGGACGGCTGTAGGTAGAAATGCGCTGGGAAAGGCAAGAGAGGAGAAAACGTGGGAGAGAAGGAAGCAGCAGCAAAACCAGTCTAACCCCAAAGGCAGAACACCAAAATGAGACCACCCAGAATATGTTTAATTAGTACTTTTCCTAAATTAGTGCTTCTGTCTGCTCTCAGTGCTCATCCGTGCTTCCATGAAATGTCAAGTGAAATGGGTGCAATAAGACGTTGCTCTCAGGGGGTGGCAGACGGGTGTGCAGGCAGCGAGGAGAAGGTTCAGGCAGGAACCCGGGGCTGCCCTTAGGATGGGGTGCGGGATCGGGCCCCATGCCAGCCCCAGAGCCAGTCCTGCTGGGAATGGGTCTGTTTGCAGATGGTACCTTTGGGGGACACACCGCCGGGTGTGACGGGACAGAGCAGAGCTGCCTGCAGAAACACACACGTGTGTCCAAGCTGCTGCGGACCGCAGATCCCCATCCACCATGTGGGCTGCACAATTTAAAAAGCGCAGACAGTGTCTGAGTTTGCCCACTATTACATATTTCATGGATGCTGAAAAATGTGAGAAACAATTAGTGGTTTTTGAGGGAGGGGCAGGGAGATCTCTGCTTGGGGAAGGAAGACTAAGTGCTCCAAGAGCAAGACGATGCTCCCAGTTGCTGGCAGAACGGCTGTCCCGGTCGTTTGCAGAAGGGAGGTCTCTGAGCCCAAAGCGTGTCTGTTGGCCATGTGGGTGCTGGGCAAGGCACAAAGGTGGGTGTCTCATGGGTTGCAGCCCACAAGGGCGGTGGGAGAGCCATGGCAGAACAGCAGGCATCAGCTTCCAGGGAGGTGGCTACTGACGCACCTTCTCCGCCTGCGCGGTTGGGAACGGTGCAGTTTGGCACCCTGCCCTGGCTGGACCCTACCCGTGGGGGATGCACAGAGCAGCCCAAAATGTGCTGCTTTGTCATGGAGGTGGGTGCTCGTCACCCCCTCCTGCAGCGCAAATGCCGAGCCCCAGGTAGGGGCAGATGCACTGGGGTTGCTCCTTCTGTGAGTGCAGCTCCCATCTCGCCCACACTGAATTTCACCTTCCATCACATCACCCAACCTGTGACCACCTCTCATGGCCAGCTTGGCTATTTGCTTCCCGGACAGCTTCGTACCCTCTGGAAATTGTGCGGATGCAGCCAGCTCCTCACGCCAGGCTGGCTCAGCGCTGCTCAGCCCTTCCCAGCCGGGCTGTTCCCTGGGCAGACACGTGCACAGAATCACAGAATTGCAGAATCATTTTCGTTGGAAGAGACCCTTAGGATCGTTGGGTCCAACCATAACCTAATTCTAGCACTAAACCATGTCTCTGAGAACCTCATCTACATGTCTTTTAAACCCCTCCAGGGATGGTGACTCCACCACTTCCCTGGGCAGTCTGTTCCAATACCCAACAATCCTTTTTGTGAAGAAATTTTTCCTCATGTCCAATCTGAACCTCCCCTGGTGCAACTTGAGGCCTTTTCCTCTTATCGCGTGTCGCATGGGAGAAGAGACCAACACCCTCTGTGCCCCAGCCTCCTTCCAGGCAGTTGTGAGAGTGGTGAGGCATGGCACAGCCCTGAGCACCGCGGCTTTACGGGAGCACGCCGAGGAGACAGGAGACATGGAAACCCACGGCGTGAAGCTGAGGAGGGGAGCAAGGCGACCTCCTTTTTGTTTTCCAGTCTGGTATGTGATTTAGGAGAGGTGGCGATGAGACAGTCTATTGGAGCTGCTGCCTTTTAGTTTATTCTTTTGCACTGGCTACTTCTAATTAAATATTTTTATTAAAAAATAATTATTTCTGAATCTTTCTCCGGGAACAAGATCTGCATTTCTGTACTCCTTACAGGAAAGAAATCCAATATTTTTTGAAAGAAAGAGAAACTTTTAGCCTCTTGGGGAAAATACCTAACTGTAAAGAGACAGAAGAAAAAGCCCAAATTAGTTTCATGATGTCAGTAAATGATACCATGAATTGGGAAATCCATGAGTTTCGCTGAAACCAGTCACCGTTTCCACCTCCCCCTGCCTCTCATCTGCTTCAAAACACTTTTGCTCAGGCTTGGGGCTAGAGGACTGCAGAGTTAACTGAATATTTTCACATCTGGTTTGAAGAAGAGTTGGAACACTAATTTCACTGAAGAATTAACAGCATTAATGGAGTTTATTTGTGTCTCTCGGTATATGGCAATATATTTTAGCGTTCTCCTTGAGTACATGCGTGCCAGGACTCCCTGGCCTGGCACTGCTGGCTTACCTGCTCATCAGAGAGGAAGGTTTGCTGCCTCCCTGAGAGATAACAGGGCTATTCTCAACCATGGAAAAACTTTTTACTGTTTCATTTTATCAGCCTCTGGTTGGGAAGGTTTCACCATCCGAGCCCTGGATCTTCTACAGTTTCACTGACTTCAACTTTGCGGTTTCGTGCGCTGAAAGGCAAGCAGCTGTCGATGATACTGAGGAAAGTTAACACGAGAGACTACTACATGTGTTTAACCGTTTATCTGCATCCGCAAAAATACTCACAGAAAGCAGAGAGATCAGTTTTGAAAGCTGAAGGATTTCTCCCCGGAAAATGTTTTCCCTACTGAGTTGTGCAAATCGAAAGGGTCGATGGTGAGGCTTCACTTGGAGAATGCCCCATGGTGTGGGTCACCGGCTGTGGGAGCAGCCCCCCAATGTGCAGAAGCCAACAGTGAGCTCTGCACAAGAAGAAATGTCTGTGGGGCATCACCCAGCACTTGGAGCTGGTGTTGGCAGAAGCACTGGCAGCTGCCCCCAAGGGGACTTTGATGGGGTGCCCCGTAGTGAGATGGGTGCCTTGGGGCTGGCGAAAAGCACCAGCTCATGGTGCTGGTCACCTCTGGGCTCCAACCACCTCAGAGAAGGCATCGGTGCCTACTGAAACTTCTGGGCAGGTTTTCTTTTCTCCAGCAGCCGCCGTTTACAAACTCGAGCCAGAGCTCACCTCCTCTCTGCCGCCTCTGCCGTCCCCGAGGAGGACGACGGGCAGGGAGCCACTGCGCTCAGGAAGAGGCTTTGTTGCAGGGCTCAGCCATTGAATTCAGCCACTTTCAGGGAACCCCACACTTGTTTTAAAGGATTGTTGTTTGCTCTGGAAAGCAGCTCTAAAATGCCGAGGCTGCAGACCCTGAACACCAGCGTGCACTGTCAGGAGCTGCTGACCTGCTCGTGTCCCCCAGCGAAGGCTGGACTTGGACCCTGCGTGGAGCTGCCCAGGTTTTGGGGTGGTGGTGGCAGAGGCCAGGGTGCAGCGTGTACCCGGCACAGCCTCTGCGGTCGGTAATGCACAGTGGGTCACTGTGGCTTCCTGGGGTGCTGGGAAGGAGGAGGCTGTGCGGAAAGGATAACAGCATTATTTTGTTGTTGTTGTTGTTTAATTTACATCCTCTTCCTTCTCCCCTTGCCTTGAAGCTCCTCATTGTGCTGGGCTGCTCCTGGGGCACAGCAAGGGCTTCAGCTCACTTGAGGCAGATATTTCACTTCCTTTGCTAAGCAGTGGTTCCTTTCCAAGTCCCAGGAACACCAGGAGCACAAGTGAACCATGGCAGTGAGTGCGGCAGCTGGACATCGCTGCGTGGACAGGGATGGGGACAGGGACACGAGGCTTTGAGCAGGAGGGCTGTCTGTGCAGCATTCTCCGGTGCCAGGTCACCCTCCAAGATGTCTGGCTGAGATATGGCAGCCTGAGGCATAACCGGGCTTTTACGAGGCCTTGGAGAAGGTGTCTTGGCAGTTGTCATTTACGCCGTGCAGAGTGCAGCTCCCCCACCTCTCTCCCTAGTTGGCAATAACCGCTAGAAAGCAGCCTTGAAGCAACAACCAGCTTTCTAATAAAGCTGGCAAGTTTTGCCAAGACCAAAAATGCAGGAGAACTGCATGCAATCATTGAGCACAGCCTGCAAACCAGACATTGCACTGCGATGGCCCAGTCTGATTCAGTGCTTCCCTGCGTCCTTTGGCAGGATAGTGGTCGGCGGCTGCTGAGCCAAGCTGCAGCCTTTGCTCTGCGCTGGTGTCCTCCTGCTCTGTTGGTGGCATGTTGGTGGCCAGCTGTACCCCTGCGATGCCAGAGCAAGGCAGGTCACCTCTGATGGTGGTGGCTGTTGCACAGGTTACACAAACAGTGCAAGCTGTGGAGGTATTGGTGCAAAAAGCCATATGGTGTGTTTGTAAAGAATGGGTTGACAAATCCATGATGTTCTCTCCATGCCCATGTGTGACTTTAATAAAGTGATCCAAGCGGTACCAGTCCGGTTTGTGTGATCTTCTTCATAACCATGTGTCGTGGTATCACTCCCAATAGCATTTGTTAAAGCTTCTATTTTGAGGGAAGGTTTTTACGCGTTTCCCAGGGTGTGTGGATCCTGTCTGGACCCTGTGATGCTCTGCCCTTCAGCACCCCACTGCCCAGCTGGCACCAGGGACCTCCCCTTTACTGCAGGCTGGCTCTGAGACATGTTTTCGGGTTTTGCTGGCCCTGGAGAACAGGGGTGGCCCTAGGGTTTGGTGTCACCGGAGCAGTGCCAGCGCCGTGCCGGAGCGGTGCTGGGCTGAGGACCAGCAGAGGGAGCACAAGAGTGCAAAAATCCCACCTGGGAGCTCGGGGGACGAGGGCTCCTGCTATACTGGTGTGCACTGGTGTGCACTGGTGTGCACTGATCCACTCTGGGCCCCACGGCTGCTCTGCCCTGTGGGTGGGACACCTGTCAACCCATCCCAGAGCCGTGGGGCTCCCCAGGGTCAGCGAGGCCAGCGGGACCTACATGGAAAGCACCGAGTGACCGAGTAGCGCAGGCAGTGTCCATCACTCGGGGTCTCCATCAGCAGCCCCCCAGCGCCAATATCCGTCGGGAGCCAGCGGAGATAAGGGGTCCCATGCTCAGGACGCAGCCTGTGCGGGGACTCTGCATGTCCCTGCAAGGCACAGCACAGCTGGAACTCTGCAGCGACATTGCAGGCTTGTCGGATCGCATTTCAGTTCAGATTTTGTGTTCCTTGAAGCCGAGTCCTTCTCCTGTGCGTGCTGCCAGAGCGAGCAAACTCCTCTTGCCCCAAGTGGGGCGGGGGGGTCAAGGCAGCGGGTACGTGCTGTGTCCCAAAACACTGAGCTGCCCTCTGGGCTCTGCAAAGAAACTTCCACTTGCCTGAGGCTGACTTGCTTTTGGAGTTCATTCTCTGAAAAAGACACTGTGGCAAAGTCCAGGGAATGATTTTTTTTTAATGGAAAGCTATATTTGAATGAAAACAGACCAGCCATCCAATTGTAGCCAAAGGACCCGCTGATATCCCTGCTGCGGCTTGGGGCAGCCCTCCTTGCTGCAATGCTTTTTCACCCACAGCCAAAGATACCACCAGGCTCCAGTTTACACCAGGTTTTTCACACAGAGGGTTATCTGTTCTTCCCATTTAGTGTCCGCAACCTGCCTGTCCTTTGAATAACTCTCCAGCTGCATTTGCAATGCGATGCCCATGTTAGGACCCTCTTCACCACCCTGTGCCCAGCAGCAGGACAGGTCCCTGCACACAACAGGCTCTGCTTGGGCCAGGCAATCAAAACAGGCTATCGCAGGGGCTCACAAAGTAAAAAACCAAGCAATTTCCAGCACATCACTGCTGTCAGTACAGTACTGAGGGCTGGTTTTTCTTGCTTGCTCAAGAAGAGTGAATTCCACCCAGGAGGAGTTCACTCCTTTCCTGTGCTAGTATTAAAAATGTGCTGGATGGTTTAAGTTTAGGCCTGGTTATCTTTCACGCCTCATAGTTTAACACAATTGCATGGCAGGATGTCTGCAGTGGTCAGATGGGAATAACAGAGTTGTTAGGCACTCCAGAAAAGGAATTAAATCGCACTGAGGAGTTTGCACAGTTACTTATGGTGCTACTGTGGGGACAACTGCTAGGTCTTGTCTAGTAAAGCTTCAGCATTTATTTAGGAAAGCACAGACAACATTTTTTACATTTTTGGCTGCCTTTCATAGTGGGGCAGTGAGTCTTTGTCACAGCTGCTGTGGGGGACCATCTTGCTTGTGGCAGATGCCGAGGAAGTGCAATTGTCCCCCTGTGCGGGTGGGAAATGCAAGTGCAGAGCTCCACTTGGAGGCTGGTGGTGGCTGAGCTCAAGTCCCTGGGGGCCTCAGCCCAAACCTTAAACACAAAACCATCTCCTGCAGTCCTCCATGTGCCGAGCACCAGGTTTCTGAGCATCCCCATCCCAGCTCATGACTCTTTGCCAGCAGCTTTCCCACGCTTGGAATCATAGAATATCCTGGGTTGGAAGGGACCCACAGGGATCGCTGAGTCCAACTCCTGTCCCTGCACAGGACAACCCCACAATTCACATCATGTGTCTGAGGAAATTGTACAACTGCTTCCTGAACACTGTCAGGCTTGGGGCCGTGACACCTCCTCGGGGAGCCTGTTCCAGTGCTCCACCACCCTCTGGGTGAAGAACCTCTTCCCAACGTCCAACCTAAACCTTCCCTGCTTGCTGCTGGGTGTCCCTGCAGAAACCGTGCTGCTCTCTGCAGCTTAAGCAACACCAAGGATAAACCACCCTTGCAAAAGCTTGAGCCCCAGACGAATTTCCCCAAGACCAGCTGAGCCCCAGCACTGATATCCAGCTCCAAACCCCAGGGGTTGGACCCTGGGGCGTGGGTACAGGTGACACCATATGTGAGGTCCATGAAGTAAGAGTGACCTTGGTCCCAAGGCCCCCTGTACTTAAAACACCAGCAGCAGAGCAAAGCGCGCGTCCGCCCGAAGCTGCGGCAGAGGCAAGGGACAGAGCTAACGCCGGCGGGAGGGAACGGCAGCTCTGGAAATGTGTGAGTCATGCTTGGGTCTGACATTCAAGATAAAAAGGCTGAGATGTGCAGGCTGTGCTGGTTTCCTCAGCGGCTCCCAGGCGGGCTAGGGGGCTTTGGTGGGTGCATCTTTGTGGGGCCCGGCCCCCCCACCCCAGGGCATCCAGACACACAAGAGCAATTGTGGCTTCCTCAGTGTTGGGCAATGAATGGGGCCTGAATATTGTTGTGGATTTCAATAGAAAATGCTCTCAGATTGAAATGACCTTGATTACAGCTGGTTGTATAATTTGTTGTGAATAAGGTTCTGTGCAGAGTCTGGCATTTTGGTTTTCATTGCATAATAATTAGTGATTACATTTTTCCAGTATTTATCCTGTGCTAATCTTGATATGAGCCTGAAATGCCAGCAGTGTGATGACAAGAGCCAGCATCCTTGCCAACCAGAGCATTATTTATTTTCTATAGGAAACACCAAGCATCCCAGAGCTGCTTGCCTCTCAGAAACATGCAACTCATGCCCATTTGACTATTTTTAATTTTCCTAAGGGCTCTGCAGGTCCCCCTTGGGGACAGATGCAAATAGGAAGATATGTTTGTCAGCCCTGTGCACACTGTCAACAAAAACTTCCTGCAAACATATTCCCATGTAAACCAATTTACTCCCACAGTATTCCTTTCCATCATTATGGGATTACGGTTTTAGTAATGAAAATGAGAATGAATAGTCCTTGGTATTTACATTGACCGTTTACAGAACCAGAACTTCTTGCCTTCTATGCAATTTCTGGCAAAAATATGTCAACAGAATTATATAACAAAATAATAGTAAAAATCAGTGATTATTCATAGAAATGTAATTAAGATTCAATGCATCTTTTTGCACATGATATAACTCTAAGGACACACATGGAATGGTAGTGATTAAAGTACAGATACAACATTTAAGGTGGGAAAAAACCTATGTGAGCATCAGTACGTCTTACTCTACGCTAGAATATGTCCAGTTTAAATTGTTTGAGCCTGGGTTTTAAGTAAGCCACACAAAAAAAGTCTGCTTTAAACCACCATGGTTGTGTCTGTACAGGAAGTTGCATCTGTGTATTTAAGCTGGTGCAAATTTGTGTGCAGGCAAACCCTACGTGGTGTGTCCTTGTGGAGGGTCACGTTCAAACCCACAGCACGCTGTGCTGACTGCAAACCAGGTGAGCCCCAAGAGCCAGAGCAGAAGCTTGAAAAAAATGGGAGATAGTCTCGATTTGGCTGTGGTGATCAATAAATCCAGGACAAAATAATTCACTAAGTTGTCGGCTGCAGTGAATTAATCACCTGGTATTTTTTTGCTGTTCTACTTCTTCCGTTGGTTCTCACTGAATAGTATCATTCACAGGAACTTTATAGCATCTATAGGAATTTTATATATGTACACAGTGTTTATAGGAACTTAATTTTTTTATGTGAAATGTGATTTCTTTGAAGGATAACTATACACTGCAGTCAATAACACCAATGACTTCAAATCCATGCTCTGGCTGTCAGGGTGGTGGGCTGGCTGACAGGAAGATGAGCCTGTTGGTCCTTGTATGTGCTCAGGCTGTTGTAAAGCACCAACAGGGCTCTGGGACCTGCTGCAGCTCCAAGCCCAGTGATGCAAAGGACTGTTTTCAAGTATCCACGTGAATTGGTTGGGAAGGATGTTGCCAGAGCACCTCCAATGGGGCATTTCCACTGGGGCATCGCCAGTGGGGCATCTCTGGGAGCTGCACTGGAAGATGGGCTTGTGCCTTCCCAGCACAGGGCGTTGCAAACGCAGAGCTAGAACTTGGATTTGCAGCAGCAGAGCTCTAGAAGAAGGGTTTGTCCAACACAGGGATGGAAGACAAGACCTGTCTGGCTTCTCCAGCCTGCACCCAGGGGAGTCCAGCCAGCTCGGCTGTAAATGTTATTGTATATTTATAAATAAGAGCAGACTGGAGGGACGACATGGCTCTATTTACCCCAGTGGCATGTAAAAGTAAACACCTCGGATGAACCAATCATTAACTTGCCTCCCCTGCTTTGCTTTCGTGCCTTCTTATATGCATAGAAACATTCCCTTTTTACTCCTTTGCTCCATCTGTTTTTGTTTGCTCTATCTCCACAGGACTGATTTAATAGCCCTCCTTGAACTTGGAGAAGGCTATCATTTGCTTGCAGATCAAAACAATGCTGGCTGCCTTACATCTGCAAAACCCCCAAATTCTGCTTTATGATTGAGATAAAAATCCTCCTCTTAGCTTCAGAAAACAAGCAGTGAAACTTTGTGTGGTTCAGGATAGTCCCATGAAAACTGAGACTTTACTGAGAGCTTGGGAGCAAGCCAATTTGATGCATTAATCTCAAGAAATAAATCACATAAATAAGAGATAAGCACATGTTTCTCCCCAAGCAAATAGAGGCCACTTGGCTGTGAAAGGCACGTCCTTTGCAAATAATGAGTGGGAGACTCTAATTTCATGCCTGCAGTTGGTGTTTCTTCAGGGGCTTGCAGACTGTGAGTAGAGGAGTAGCTGAGCGTTATCAGGCATCTATTGAAAGGCTGTACATCTTGCACAGCTCGCATAGCCAGCAGAAAAGTCAGTGTAGACTATTTTCCCACCCACACACTTTCACAAGGAGTCAACGGCGCCACTACTGCACAGGTCTTGTAAAGGGTCAAGGATTTATTTTTCTTCAGCGAGCAACAAACTTCTTTTTCCACCAGCAATAATATTTGGTGACAGCAAGGCACCATCCCTAGGAAACAGTAGTCTCTGATCCAACAGATGCTGAAACTGCAGGCATGCTGTTGGGTGCAGAAACCCCTGCTTTACACCAGGTAAGATTTCAAGGACAGGTTCTGGAAAGGTAGGAAGCACCTGAATTGCTGCTTGGGAAATCTTAATACAGCTCCTTCATTTTTAATTGCATGAGGCTTGGTGAGGAGGGCTTTGCAGGCAACTCCAGGGACGCTGATGGGAGAGACAAACCAATGGGACTGGTCCAACATTGGGCACCGCTGGGGCAGGAGGGGTCCTGGATGGAGGCTGACAGGTACAGGCAGAGACTCAGGCTGTCCAAATGACAAATTAGGCAATCTGTGCTGCTTTGCATCCACCTTGATCTTTATTTTCCCTTTGGACAGTGAAAAACCAGGGCTTTCCATATGGGGAAGCTACAAGGGTGAGGTCCTGCACAGACTTCAGCCATGAGCTCAAGTGCTGTAAATTGACATAAGCAACTGCAGCAGCAGACTCTGGTTAATCTGGAGTTCAGCTTTTCCAGCTCAGGAAGCAGTTTCATGAAAACCCAAATCAGTCGAGTTAAATTGGGGCAAGTTATGGCTGCTCCTGAACAAGCGCTCACAAACTTGCTAGCCTGACTCTTTGCTAAAATTAAGCACCCTGAGATGAGCTCCTTTTCTCTTTGTCTGCACACTAACACTTTCCTAAAATTGTCTTTTCTTGATTTTCCTTCCTTAGGAGCATCCTCAGAGCTGAGCAGCGCTGCAGTTCCCTGGGGCCACCCATCCCTGGCTCCCTCCTGGGCACCCCCATTTCGGCGATGCCCCCACAATGGCCTGGGCATTTCTCCTCTTTGGCCCAGGCATTTCACCTGTCCATCCCAGCAGCCTCGCCGCAGCATCTCTCTTATTCTGGGCCATATTGGCAGCTGGCTTGATTCTTGCAAGAGCTACCGAACCACATTTCATGAAGTCTGATCACAGAAGCCAACGCTGTCCCATGTCAAGCCATTTATTTGCTGGTTAATCCCCAGGCTGTCTCCAGAGGGAAAGGGGGAAAGTGGATAAAAAATGGGAGTGCAGGCTTTCTCAGGGATGCAAAACCCCCAGCTAACCACAGTGTGCTTCCATCCAGACACCAGGCTGTTTTTAGTGTGGTATTTCGGCTGGGTTACTGTTCCCTCCACTCAGAGCCCAAATGTGCTCTCAGGAACTGAGTGAGCGTGGCCATCACGAGTGGCCCCAGGAGGGCGGGTGGCACAGCTCCTCCCCACACACTGGGCATCAATAAGGATGCAAAATCAGGGCAGGCAACTGATCTGATAGCAGATCTTACTGGCAAAGGGCTCTTCAGGACATCCTCTGGTGGGGTCTGGGCTGATAATTCAATTATAGCACCAGGATGGGCATCTCCTGCCCTTCTTCCTCTGTTCAGGCTCCGTCTAGTGACCAGCGCTGTGTGTAGCTCTGGAACTGCAGGTCCTTTATACTGGACCTGCAGGACTGGAGTGAGCTCCTGAAGTTTTGTGCCATGCGTGTAGGGATGCTGGAGGCCCACGAACAACATGGAGCTGAGCCATAGCTGCTCTCATCTGCGTCTCCTTGTGCTGTCAGTTCATATCACACTCATTTTGTGGCAGATCTGCCGTTGCAAAGGGTGTACAGGAAAAAGCAGAGGTCTACGAAGCAATGCATCATTGCTCTGCATCAACTCTTTTCATGCTCCTCCCCCATGTACGGGCAGGGAAGTTCAGGAAAATACTTCGATCTCCTGGTCAACAGAGCAGCCCTGACCCCAAAAACAGCTCCACGTTTGCCTTCCAGTCAGGCCAGCATCCCTCATCCCAGCTCCTCCTCAGGGGCTTTCCCCGTCAACTGGAACCATCTCCTTGGGACAACATCACTCCTGCTCATGAAGTCCCCGTGTGCACTGCTGAGCCTGGGAAACAATCATGTCCTCCAACGTAAACAGAAGAAGATAAAGAATAAATCCCCTATTCTAATGAGTGGAGACAGAGGTAACAACCATAGCAAATGGAGACTCTTCTGGGGAAGAGAAGTGTTCCCGAGCAAAGCTGGGTGCTTTCTGCCATGGCACTGCCGGTGAGCTCTGCCACGGGTGTTTGTGTGCCCGTCTGGGCACAGGGCAGTTGTTCCTGCTCCTGGACTGAGAACATTTTAAACAGGAGACTGAAGAGTAGCAAATAATGAATACCACATTCTGGTCTGAGTTTTTTTGGATGAATAGTCATTGGTGTTGAAATATATGAGACTCTGTGAGTCTGGGCTCCGAGTGTTTTCACCAGTACCCAGCAGTTGTCCAAATACAAACAATGAATAACAGGAACCGCAGCAAACACAATGTGGGGAAGGGGAGTGCCAGCTTTGCTCTGTCTCCCCTTTCCCTTACCGAGCAAGTGGACAGAGACTCATCAGGTCTCTTGGGGATGCTGTGGCCACCATGTGTCTGGGTCACACAAAGGACATTTTGTGCCCAGACCCCTCCCCGCTTCCCGACCCCCTCTCCCTGAGCCTGCTCCTTCTGCTGTGGGGAGGCTGCAAACCAGGTGTGCTGGCTCTGAGGGGCCTGTCCACGTCCAAGCACCCTGTCTAGTTATCAAACAGAGCTTTTTCCCTTAAGCATAGCCTTGGGAAGCATTGGCCATGGCAAGACAGCTCATGCTGCCTTCAACAACCTTTGAAAGGACCTGTGGCCAGCCGAGGGGTGCAGGGAGGCAATGGAACTAGTGGGTATGCATCAAGCTGGGGCTCAGCACCCGTGAGCACCCACGGTAGAAAATCTGCTGTTCCCTAGACTCCCGGCATCAGCCCTGACTACACAGCTCTATTGAAAGGCTTCGCTGACGGATTATGCAGGCACCACCCCGCTTCTCAGGGCACACAGGCGTCCAGGCAGGTATCTGGGTTTAGGGTAGGCAGCTAAAGGGTCCGAGGCCTCACTCAGCACTCACAGCACCCAGTCCAACACGCTGCAGGGATAACGGCACCAGCCGTCCTGCTGCCCTGCAGACGGGGAGGGCTGCAGACCCTGGAGCTGCCCATCCACCAGCTGGGACTCCCCACCTTCCTCATTTCTTGCCCCGGGCTTTGCCCAAGGACAAGTCTGCATGGGGGAGATGTGTTACTTGTTCTTCAAACATCGCTGGTTCAGCCCAGCACCCCTTCAGTCACCTCTGGAGTCAGTCAGAGGCTGATTTCAAATCCAAATCGTTGCTATATAAAAAGAGGAGCGATGTATTGGCAAAGAGATTCCTTGCATGGGTGGAGAGAAAATACATCCCGGGCAATGTCTGGTTTCCTTCGACAACTGAAATGGCTCTCTGGACAGGAGACCAGTATGTCCCCGTACCAGGCAGTGCAGCACTGCACTTGATGGGCTTCTCACTCCCAGGCTTGGCTGCTGCAGAAATACCAGCAGGCAAAAATGTCTGGGGTCAGGAATCATCAGCACTTGGTTTTTAAATAGTTTAGCTACTTGAAATGCTAATGGTGTTTGCTTGTTAGGCCGCAAGCTTCGCACAGCCTTCCCTTCCCAATCCACCTGAAGCAGAGCTGCGGTGGCACCGTGGTGTGACACATCTGCCAAGGGACACAGGAGATGTCCCCACCTACCACTGTCAGCAGCATCACAACAAAACCTCAGCCTGAATCTCCCTGAGCACTGGCTGCCGGGGAGGAGCCTTGTGTCTCTGTTTTAGGTGACCCCGAGCAAAAGTTGGCCGTGGGTTTTTTCTCGCCTGTGTTTGTGTCACTGGTTTGTGCTGGTGGCTGTGCTGGGTGATTTCAGCTTAGCCAGCAAACTTTTTGTTGAAACATCAGCTGTACTAAGTTTGTAAAAGCAATTCTCATGCTGTCCAGATGCCACTGCTTCTAAAAATAGCCTGGTCTAGTCCGTTTTCCCAGCTTCTTGCCTTTTATCAGCAACGCTTCCAATAGCCTTGGCAATATTTTAAGGAGTCGCTTGTCCATGTCAGACCAGCAATTACTGGGAACAAGAGTCCTTCCCAATATCTCTGTACTCCCATTCATACTCCACACAAAAAGTAACATGAAACAGCTCTTTTTGCACTGGAAAACAGAAGTTTTGGGTGCACAATCAACAGGAGCTGTGCAACATTGGGTCATGCCCAGGCTTTCCTCACAGAGCTCCCCAGTACACAAAAGCTGCTGTGAGTCCCTCCCTTTGCACTGGCGCAACATCTGGAGTGGGAGCAGGATGTCCCTGAGTGTCTCCATCACGGTGGGTTGTCATCCACTGTGGCCAGGAGATGGAGAGCCATAGCATGGGTTGGAATGTGTTGGAATGGAGTGGGATAAGATGATGATGGGATGAGATGAGATAGATGAGATGAGATGATGATGAAATAAGATGATGAGATGGGACAGGATTGAGTGGGATGGGTGGGATGGGTTGTAATGAAATGGGTTGAGTTGGGGTGGGATGGAGTGGGTTGGGATGGGGATGGGTTGGGAGGGGCAGGATGGGGTGCCAGGCCAGCATCCAGGGGCAGTTCCCACCCACTACTGGTTTAGTGGGAAAAACTGGTGCACACTCATGCCTCAGTTTCCCCATCTCTCAAAGGATATGACCATGCCATTTGAGAACCTGGGAGCTTTGTGGTTGAAGGTCACCACATCAGCAGTGCTGTTAAGAGGGCCAGAGACAGAAACTGTCTGTGACACTATCTTGTTTGCTAATATTTTATCTGATGAAAAATTTATGCCATTTCTGAAGCATTTTTGCAAGCACAAGCAGCTTTTAAGGACATTGGCATCATTTAAGTATCCAGCAATCCTCTTGAATGTTGTGGCTTTTCCTGTGTTTATTTTTCCTCCTCCTGGACCTTTTGCTCAGCAGACAGGCTTTTTTTCTTCCTTTTGGCTCTGCCTGCCTGGAGCGAGTGTCCCAGGAGCTGCAGCACCGGCAGAGTCTGGAACCCCAGGGGTGGTTGTGGGGATACCTGGGGGACCAGGAGGAAGTGTGTGTGCTCGGAGTGGCTGGCAGCTCTGCTCCTGCTGGTGGCAGAAACAGAAACTTTAATTTCTTCGACAGCAGATCAGTGAGACCCACGGCATCACCTCTGCCCACTGGGGCAGGCCAGCAATGGGGAGAACCCCTCCGGGACACCCTTTCCCAGGGCTGCTTTGTGCTTTGGGATCTCAGTGTGGCCAGCAGCTGGGGTGAAATGACCTCGAGAAATCCCAGACAGTTGGCTTGGAAAATCCCAGGGAGTTTGATTTACTCCCAGAACATGTTTGCGTAACAATACAATGCGGGGGGAGCCCTATTTTTGGTACAATGCATCGCTGCGCGCGCCAAGATGTGCTGATACTCCCTGGCTCAGGCAGGCACCGGCACAGCTGTGCCAGGGTCGTGTCCCAGCCACCCGCTGTCACCCTGGAGCCCCTGGGCAAAGAGGGGTGCCTGGGGGGCTGGGGGGCACAGGGGGGTGTCCATCCGCTGGCAGGGACCAGCGCTGCTGCTTGCAGGGCTCCTGGCTAGGCTATAAAACCTTGTGAGCAAAAGTAATTGGTGGTCAACGTACAAAGCACGTTACTGAGACAGCTTTTTGGGGAATGGCTGAAGAGATCATTGATAAACAACGAATGGTTCTTCAACAGCAAGCCTGGGGAACTGGTGGGAAATACCAGTGGGTGGAGGGGCCTGTGTTGTGTTCTGCCTTGTAGGAAACCCCACGGCACCTGAAGTGCTCCATGTGGGAACCCTGTCCACACCTGGTGTAGCTGTCTGTGTGTGTCACCTTCAGAGATGAGGTTCTTAATGACATGGTTTAGTGTCAGTATTAGGTCAATGGTTGGACTCTATCATCTTAAGGGTCTCTTCCAACAAAAACTATTCTATGATTCTATGGATAGGAGTGATCGTGCAGGCTGTGCTGGAAAGGTCTGGAGGGGCTCGGCCGGGCCATGCTGTCCTGTTTGCTCCGGGTCTCTTCTGCGGGAGCCGGATCCCATATGCTGCCCTTTATTCTGCTTCTTCTCGGCGGCTGCTGGGAGGCCACGGAACAAACAAGCACAGGAACAATGTTTTCCAGGAACCGCGCGCTTCCTCCCAGAGCCCCAAGGTCGTCAGAAATACCCCAGAGTGGCAAACACCCCGGAGCAGTGAGCATCCTGCCAAGCCATCCTGCCAGCGTCTGCACTAACAAAAATAATTAAAAAAAAAAATATTACTTACCTGCCATCCCCCCAAAAGAGTGCTCGAATTTCTAGCAGCCCAGGGTGGGGGTGCTGGTGCGAGGACCAGGCACTTGTGCTTTTGCATGTTGGTGTTTCAGAGAAGGGTCGGGAAGGCCTGATGAAGTATTTGGACTTTGGGTCTTACAGACTGGAGGGGAACATACATGATGAGTGGCTTGTTCCCATAGTTCCTCCAAAAGTATCCTTGCCAGGGTGCATTTGCAGAATGGGCTGCATATAAATTATTCATAAATAAGCTTAACATTAGTGAGCAGGTGGAACAGGGCAGGGTTCAGGAAATTATGCAAAGAGAGTAGACAAAGAGCCGGGCTGCAATTGCTCTTTGTCTCTGGGAGCCGGGCTCACTTTCTGCAGTCAAAACGAGTTAGTGCAGGGCACAAAGGCGAACAATTTCAGATTTAATTAAACTGTTTGACAGCATTCATATGTTAAATGATTATATGCTGCTATCTGTTCCTACAGTATGCAT
The DNA here is from genome assembly GCF_037038585.1 of Patagioenas fasciata. NCBI lineage: Eukaryota > Metazoa > Chordata > Aves > Columbiformes > Columbidae > Patagioenas > Patagioenas fasciata. The sequence goes on from NC_092530.1 coordinate 21,301,522, forward strand.
ATTTCAGGAGAATCACAACTGAATCTATTCAGACCACAGTGTAGTGTAACAGGAGGTGTAATTAATAATCTAAACAAGAGGGGGAGGGGAGAAGCAAATTTGTTGAGGTTTTTAGCCAGTGACCAGGCATGTCAAGTCAGGAAGAAATGACTAACATGGACGAACACAGAGGCACAGTCTGGCATTTGAGAGCCTAATCCAGATGCAAATATTTTAGGCAGGATCCTGTCTGCCACCCTCAAAACATTAAACCCAGAAGAGCTGCCTGGCATCCCCCGCACCAGCAGATGCCTGTGGAGCCAGGTCAGGGCTGTTCAAAGGCATTCCCAGTGCAAGGATTATTTTGCCTTTATGCTTGCTGCCTATTCACTCTTTTGTGAGATGCTACGAGGAATCGAATGACATTCGAAACATGAGTGAGGGTTAGAAACCCCCCCGTGTCAGCCCCACAATGTCCGGGTGGAGGAGCCACAGAGGATGCTGTGAGGCAGAGACAACGCACACTCCGGCATCACCTTCTCCATGGGCATGTTTCACCCCAGGTGTGCTGCCTTCAACCCCTGCCTTCCCCACATGTGAAAAGATATCTCTGAAACACAAGGCTTCCTGGCAAAGCTGCACGGATTTGCTCAGTTGGCAGCCCCAGCCCATGGGAGAGGGTCAAATCACCTTTTGCCAAGCGAGAGGGTGTTCAGGGGTGGCTCCTGGCTTGGTGTCTGCTCCACACAGGGCTGCATGGCTGTAGACACATGTCCTGGGTAACACCAGAACCAAGCAAACACCTTGGCCCACAGGAGGATAATACCAGAGATACCACAGACATGCCCAAAATGCTGCTGAAGAAGTATCTGCAATGACTCCTTACGTCTCCTTGCTCTCCAGGGGGGTAAATATGTGGCTGGTCCCTGCTGGGGGCTGCCATGTCACCCCAGGCTGCCCCATGGATGGCGATGGTGAGAGGCAAGATGATATGTCCCAGGTGTGGACAGACCCCTGTGTGCACAGGTATCAGGCAGAGCAGCTTGCCTCAGTTCTAGGTCAAAATCACCATAGGAAATACAGAATAAAAAGAGTCTGATAGAGAACGGGTTCCAAAAGCCGCCTCTTCAAGTAGTTTGGCAAGAAAAGACAGAGCTACAGGAGGGACAGAAGGAGGGATTGGACCTTAGTGGTCCTGCTGGGTCACTGAGCTGGCTCTGTGCCCTGAAGGCCACCAGCAATAGCCGTGTTTCCTCCTCCGGGTGAGTGAGATGGTCTAGTGAAGCTGAACATCACAAGCATTTCTGCTGGTAACAGCAAGCACCAGTACAGCAGAGCAGGTTCATGCTTGCTCTGTTTTCTTATGGCCACCAGCAAGCCCAGTCAGCCCCAGCACTGCCAAAACAGCCCTGGTGTTCCCCATGAAGAGCCAGTCCTTGCTCCCCACCTCCTGCAGCCAGGCACAAGGTTCGGATACAACCCAAACTGGCTTTTTTTTCCAAGAACACCTGCTGGGGAGCTGCTCCTGGGCTTGCATGCGGGCTCCAGCCCTGGGGCCGATGCCATGTCACCCTGCGTCACCCTGTGCTCCCACCGTGCTGGCTCCGCTACCCCCATCTCACTGACTCCCACACGTGCCGGCTGGGTGCCGGGAACGGGATAAAACACGGTGCAGAGAAACCCAGACAGCCAGAAAAGACAACCGTGCCTGCAAGGTTAAGGAATTAGTCAAGATCTGTGCTGATAAAGCAACTGGCAGCGCTGCTGGGGAAGGGACAGCAAGGGAGGGGGTCAGCTTCGGTTTGGGAAGTTCCTACAGCCATGGCAACCAGCTCAGCTTGCATTCACAGAGCATCCTGCAGCTGCTCTGTAGGCACGAAGTTCTGTCCACCAGCCACCTCTGCAGGCTTGGGATGCCGGAACACCCGGCGTGCAGGTAAAGTGTGGGTTATGTGGGGCTGCGGAGGAATTGCCCTAGCTCCCAGAGCAGAGCTGGGTGGCTGCCCTGGGGAGCTACAACGCTGCAGACACCGGGAATTAATTCACCACTCTCGTTACGCTGATGGACAGCTGCCAGGTGTAAGTTGCTGGCAGAGGGATTCAATCAGGGCTGGCGTAGAAACTTGCCTGTGGCTGGATCCAAAGCCAGGTGCGCTGCGAGGGGTCCTGCAATGTCACCGTGTCACCGGCCCTGCCCAGCTCCCAGCAGCACTTTGCAGCATGTTCAGGACAATAGTCCTCCCAAATCTCTTAATTTCCGTTCTGCTATTGCCAACGACCTTCTCCCAGAGCATTTCCCCCTACCTCCAAAAGAACAAAAAGGGAATCAGAAAGTGCATAAAGATTTTTATTTGGAGACAGAGGGCTCTCACCGTGGGGAGGAGAAGCTGTGCAGGGAGCCCTGGCCGGGCTGCCTGGGGCAGTGTGGGGCTCGCCAGTGCTCCCGATGCACCAAATTGCAATGAAAGGTTTTATTGCCCAGTCATCTAGCCCATATCAGTCAACTCTTTGGCTGAAGGAGAGGCGTCCATTCAAAGTCAGTTTACAGCAGAGCCGTTATTTTTATTTTAAAAGCATCTGGAAATTAAAAATCCCTGTTTGGCACTCGTCCACTTTGGAGAGGGAGCCAGGGCTGTCGTCTGGCCAAGCAGCCCAGCTCTAGCTGAGTTGGGTGGATCCAGTGCTGGGACGTTTTTCTAACTTGAGCAGACAAGAGCTGCTGGCTTCCTTCCCACAGCTCCACAAACTTCCCACACTGAGCATCGGTTTGGTCCTCACACCGTACGTGTGACACCGTGTGCATGTCATTTGGAGCCGTTTGGGGTGTGCCATGGCCCAGCTCCGTGCCCTTCCTCAACCCAGGGACGTTTGTCAGATTGTGCTTTGGCCAAGGCAAAGAGCAACAGGGCAGTCAGTGCGTATAGGGTTTGCCCCACGTGAGTGGCATCAATGCAAAATGTGGGTTATTTATTTTCATTTTGGGGTGGCTGCAGCTCTGTCAGATGTTGGTCACCGCCAAAAATCTGTCCCCATGGTGAGGAGGGCACATTGCTGCTGCCTCCTCAGCAGCATGGCAGGAGGTGACACTACCCGTGGCTGGCTGAGCCTGGCGGCGCAGACATGCCGAGTTTATAGCAGACCTCCGAAAAGTTCTCCACAAGCAGTGTTTTCCCCCCAAATCCAGAACAGTTCCTTTAACTCCTTCCTCAGCAGGCTGGTAAATCCCAGCTGGGTCATCCCTTGGATTGGGGCGTACTTTGGAAAATGCAAAACAAAACAAAAAACAAACAAGAAGTAAATAGGTGGCTGTAGGCAGTTACAGCTGTGCAGACTCATTTTTAACCCTGCAGGAAAAGCGTAGGTGCTGGAATCTCCATCCCATTCTGGCTGCTGGCACCTCTGGCTGCCCAGCCCCACATGTCCCTCACTGTGTCTCTGCAGCGAGAGGGTGGGTTGCCCTGCAACAAGGCAGAGGACAGAGCACTAACAATGATTTATCTGCTCCTTGCTACAGAAGGAAGATTGAGAAGCCCCTGCCCAACAGCTTGGGATTGCCACTGTGGAGAATTGAACCTGCTGAGGACATCAGCTGCAACCCAGGACAATGTCTCTTATCCAAAAAAGTGGGATGAACAAAAGCAGGTTCAGCAGGAGGCAGAGGTGGGTACCCCAGGACCTGGGGTGGCTGCAAACGTGGTGTGTCACCCTCTGCCTGCATTCGCACCCAGCGGAACCAAGGATTATTGTGAGTGTCACCGATGTTTTCTGGCAGGAGAGGAAGGCAATACCCCATCAGGCTGGGGACAGGAGATCCAACGGGCACAGACCCATCACCCTTCAGCCTGCTCTTCCCAACCTGCCCCATCCCAGCAGCTCCTGCTTCCAGGCACGGTCCCATCCCTGCTCCAGCACGTTGGGAGCTGCAGCAGATGGGCTTTCTCTTCTCCCTCCCAAATTCCCACTCTTAGCAAGAGCTAGACCTTACCAGGAAAGACCAATTTCACCACTCACGTGGGCTGGCGAGGGCCAGGCAATGAGAGACATGAGCAGAGACTCTTCCCTAATCTTAGCTAAGCTCTTGCAAAGCCCTGCTGCACATACACAAACTAGACTTTTTCAGAGGCTCATAAAACTGAAACAACCGTGGTCAGATCCTTATGGCAATGGCAACAAGCCCATCTTTAGCACAAAGTGTATCTTCCCCATTGGATTTCAAGTCCCTGTTTCGAAGTATGGAAGTATTAGATCTTTCCAAAGAAAGGATTTCCTGAATTATTCTAACACTGCAAAAACAATGTATTCTTCTCTGCCCTGGCTCTTCCAGACAGGTGAAGTACTTGGCTGAAATTTTCTCAAAAAGAAAGAAAACGCCAGAGTCATGACATAAGGACAGGATCTTGCACTTAGAAGGGACAAGCAACCTCCAGAGCAGGCTGTGCTACCAACTCTGCCTCTAATAATATCTGCCAACTTTGTGTGCATTGTACATTGTTTAAAGAACCTAATCAAGTTATATATTCCTTTTGAAGTCAGACAACTTTGATATAACAATGGCTTCAGAGCTTTGAAAACCCCAATCTTTTCTAGTTTGTCTTCCATGATGGTTCCTTACCTGTCTCCCACCATTGAATAAATCATTATAAACATAAACCAGATGCCTGATACTAACAATAACTTTAGAGAGCCCTGCTTCCCCTAAGATGTATGGGCAATGACTAACACACTTCTAGCCTCCAGACTTAATTTAAAGCATTCTGAAATTGTGCACTGGTGAGATGAAGGCTGCCCAAGACAATAACTTTTACATTAAAAACAATCTCTCTCTTTAGCAGCAACAAAGCTAAGATTGTCCTCCTTCATCCCTGGTGTCACAGCCTGCCATGGGCACCCTGCAAGCCGTGGGTTGCACTTCCATGAATTAATACCTGAAAATGTTGGAAAAGGAAGACCTTCCACTACCTTAAAGAAAATAAAGTGCCTGTTTTTAAATGCACACAAGCAGCGGCTTCGGCAATTTGTGGTGAGCATGCAGCAGCCAAGCAGAGCGTCTTGCAGCAGCTGAGGTGTGACAAGGGACAACGCTGACTCTCCAGACACAATGGCTCCTTCCAGCAGGAGCAGCAAACCACTGAGTCGACCTCAGCCTCTCCATCGCAAACTGAGATAAAGTGCTTTGAAACCTGGAACTCACTTTGCCCAAGGATAAATCACCCATGTGTGGAGCAGTGTGGGGAGATGTGCTGGTGGAAGACAGAGATTTCCTGACCCAGAGACCTCAGCCTGCGGAAAGCCTGTAGCTAACAGCTGCTGCAGAGCTGCTCTGAAGGGAATATATTGCTTAACAGAGGAATACGCTTAAATGCATTGCTAGTATGGCTAAATTAGTGTCTGGAGTTTGAGCTTTGGCAAAGAAACAAAGTTTGAAAGCTTCATTCAATATTCTTTTACTTTCCTATGCCTGCACACGCTGAGCCCACAGTTGGGTTAATTTTGCTATTTTATTTGCATATTTTTGGCATCCCTTATTTACAAGGTTTGCTCACTTATTCGTTTGAAGGAATAACCAAAAAGTGGAAAGAAGAAGGAAAGATGGGAGGAAATCTTTGGGTCTGCCGAAGTTAGGGAAATTCACATCAGGTAAACTCTTCCATATAGATATGCTTTACCATACTGGCACATTCTGGCACAGTGGGGAGCTCAGTGCAGCATTTCCTGATACAGAATGACCTAAGAAGAGTCATCACTAAAAATTTACCAACAGGGAGGCTCATGCAGAGCTCAGGGGGGAATAGTTCTCCTATCTGAACTTCATGGCAGCACCTCTGTTTTGTTATAGACCTTTACATGAGGGCTTCCCAGGCACCCTGGTCACTCTTAAGCCAAATACTGTGTTTGAAGCCAAGGCAAAGATACCATGTGAAAAATAAAACCACATCAAGACAACTAGGAGGAGATTTTCCAGTAGCTCACTCTTTGTGTGAAGGCTGTGTTACCTTGGCATCACAGCCTGGCTTTTCCTAATTTCCCACTGCTTGCTGAAGTTCTGAGATTTCTTTTTTTAATTCTGGTTTTCAAACGAAAGTTCACCAAATTATTTGATATGGGGAATGAGGCAAAGCACAGAGTGGTTTGAGGAGAGTAAAGAAAGACTCTGGACCAAACGTCTCCCAGGAAACTTTTGCCACCTGCTTCACCCTTGTGCTCTTGTACAACAGCAGAGCTCCTGGCCAAGACAGGCCCTGCCGGCTCTCCAGCTACGCTCGCAGCACTGCCAAGCACATCTCCAGAGGAAGTCACTAGAGCACCAGAATATAAAATACCATAATCTATGCATTTTAAACCATGTTTTTGATTATGTCAGATAGCCAGCAAAACCTGAAAAGTATCTTCTGCAGAAAAAGTTAATTCTATATGAAGTTTGTTCCTTATAAAGAATGATTTACCTGTCTCTGGGGTTATGGTCTTTGTACAACAGAGCACATGTCTGTTCTGGTTCCTCACATCTGAGATACAGATCCCAGGCAAACAGCTGTCCCATGGTATTCTGAGGTTTTCATGACAAATGGGAATCCTTTACAGGCAACATTCGTTTTTTCTTCTGAAAGCCTCAATACATTAGGAGTTGCCAGAGTCCTGTGAACTTTCATATCTATTATGCCATCACCACTACAAATGCTTTCAAATTAACAACCAGCCAGATTTCCTTTCTGTGACCAAGCAGGAAAATAAAGAGAAAAGACAGGAATCATTACGTTACAAAATACCTTCTCCTCTGTCCCACTTAGCAATCACTTTGTAAAGTGATATGAAAGGTTATTTACATTGGAATACATCTAATGGGCTGAATAGGAGCAAACGCTCTAAAAAAGGGATCACAGCTGTTTCCTTTCTTACCCGGTCCTGTCTCTGCCGCTGAGCAGTCATCCTCATGCCGGCGAGCGAGCCGGGGCTGCTGCGCTCCTGGCCATGCTCAGACATGATCCTGACAAACTGCAATAAAAATTGGTGAGGAATAAATATTTAATCAGTCTCATAAATTCATTAGCGATGTCATTTCCTTTTTAGCTTGTTATGTTTTTTGATTCCTGTTTGGTTTCGGAAAGGGGTATCTTCAGTCTCCATGCAAGGGTGAGGACAGGCACGCAGAGAACAGCCCTTTCTGAAGGAACAGATCTGTTGCTGCATTGGCAATAAGAGCTTCCAGGGAGAATAGGATGAAAAGCAAGACAACATTGCAAGAGGAAAGTTTTATAGCAGTATATTGCACAGCTGTCCCACCATTGCCAACACAAGCTTCCAAACACGCAGTCATGGTGGGATGCTCAGCGAAAGGCTGGGGTCTTCCTGATGCCTTTTCAGATTAAGACATCAAGATCCCAGATGTCCATTCGGTGCATCTGGCAAAAAGATCGTACATTTAAAAATAATGAGAATGATATTTAAAAAATCAAGGAAGTTCACTTTTACGTCTCTTCTCATGACTCTGAATTCTTCCTGTCAATTGCTCCCTCTTCTGACTGTGCCTTTTCAAACCTTTATCCACAGTCCCATCTGCTTGGCAATGAGAAGTGGAGGCACAGTCTTTGATGGGGTCTTGCAGGGCTCTGAGACCTTAGATGGTCACTGATGGGAGATCACACACAGGCAGCCCCAGGGATGCCCCTGGTCTGGCAGTCTATGGATAAAATCTGGGTGAGTCACTTAATATCCTCAGAAATTGCCATGGTGAGTAATCCTCTGAGATTTGGTGTTACTCTCATAAACACAGACTTGACAAATGCCGTCTTTTTTTTTTTTTTAACATCAAAGGATCACATTTGCTTTTAAGTGATGTTTAGTTGTAATATTCTGTTCCTGCAGGTCAGTTGCATTGTGAGGAGAACATAGTCATTTCAAAATAAATGTTGCAGGATCTGTTCTGCTAACTAATGTGCTTGAAAAACTCTACATACAACAGATGCCCATGCACAGGTCATTCATACTAGACACAAGCAATGGTAGATTAAGTTGCATCCTGGAAACGCATGCATGCGTTTTATTCCTACCCTTACTGAGAAGAAGACAGAATTTTGCATTCCTGTACTTTTTATAACTCTTCCCTCACCCTGTTACAGCTGGTGGCAAAATTTTAGCCTTGAAGAACTGGAGGGGGAGCTTTCATCAAGGTGAATCCAGGGACTGCTTCTGTCTCCTTCAGGCTATAGGTTCAGCTAAAAGGGATCTCTGGAGAGTAGGTTCAGTCCCAAAAAATCTGAAAAGTAGCAAATTTTATTATGCCTGTACTTCTGGGGCAGACTGAGCAATTTGAACCTCTTCTGATGCCTTGGGGACTAGCCTGTCAGGGCTGTTTCTTCTCATCCTTGTTTCTTACATAGGTTTTAATGTTGCATATAAGGAGATCACAGCAGAGAGAAAGGAAGACACAAAACCTCTTTTCTTAGCCTTTTGGCTAAAGCCCAAATATTTTGAACATTTTTGCTAGGGGTTGATTCCCCCAGCGAGTCTCAGAGCTCTCATCTCTGGCTCCTATAAACCGAAGACTGTTTACATGAGATCAGCACATGTCCATATTGCTTTACACTTTATGGTCCATGCACATCATGTATCGATAGCGATGGGCAATTCATCCCTGCAAGCCCTTTAGCGATTTTATGATAGTGGTTTTTTTTTTATTTAGAGGACAGGGGAAAAAAGCGTGATGGAAATAATGCATATGGTTAAATGCAAAGTTCCATTGATCTTGTGAGACCACTGGTAAATAATTTAACAAAGATCTCTAACAAGTCTCACTCCAAAGGAAAAAGTAGATCCACTTTAAACCCTGCTTTTCCAATTTGGACATCTCATTCAGTACTGCAGGCCTCTAAAACAGCCAGACTCTGTAGGAATTGCCATAGAGAGTCAGTTCTGGCTGCCAAGTGCAAAAGAAAAATGCAAGAAATTTCATAACAGGCAAACACAGGGTAATGTCCCTTCCCCTAGAAGAGCTCATCTGAGCCCTGCAGACTGGGTAAAACATCAAAGCAAGAGGTTCTGCCCCACTCAAACCTCTACTTGCATGAACTCTCCAGCAATGGCTCTTATCCATAGGAAGATTCTGCAAAGCTTTTGATAATTTTATGGAAACACCTCATTGCATATTTTAAGTATTTCCTTTATCATCTTCCTTCCATAAGCATTTTAAGGTCTCCAATAAAATACAGTTCTAACTGACATAGTGTCTTGTGGTCTTTGAGTACCTGACCATACGGCGAAGCCTTCATGGCACGGCTGTTCCAGAGCTGTGGGTCAGGCTCATACAAGGAGCATGGGTTTCTCACCAGGAGACACTTGGTTCTCAGGGAAGGGAGCACAAGGCAATTAGTCATTGTAAAATAGTCTAATGAGGCTAAATAATTAGGAATCGTCTAGGCCCTAATAAAATCCAGTGCTTTATATGACTCAAGATGCAGTTGGAGGAATCTGGCTAATCTTTCGCTCTCCTAGTAAATCATTCATTGAGGCCATCTGTGAAATATGAGAAGAGCAGCTTCAACCCAAGATTCCCGCTTAGCAAACCTCTTACTAGCTTGGCCGGAAAGAAGCTTTCCTGATAAAGTTAATGGGTAGTCCAAGCCCTCATATTTCCAGCAGCAGTAATCCTTCTGGACAGGTTAGAGAAGCAGCCCTTGAAGGTCCTGAAGTATGGCCGTGCATTTCAGCAAAGTTCAAGGGAAAAAAAGTAAAATAAATCCACAACACTTGCCAGGGCCTGGCCCAGAGGCGCAGATCTCAATGCTTTCTCTTCCAGCGGTCTCTGCAGACAGATCTGACAAACAGTCCCCAAAACAGGCAGTCACAGCCCTTCTGGGACAGGGAGCACTGGGGGCTCAAGGAGAGCATCAAGGGAGAAATCTGGTCCCTTCATACCCACATGGAAAGCGATATTCAGCTCACAACTGACCCAAATTTCCCTGTTCTGGAAAAGTTCGTGCGTGAATCGAATGAGTACGGTGTGGGATCGTGTCACTTGAGGAGAAATAAGTCATGCAAAACACCCCCACCAATGCTCCACGCCAGGCGGCTTATCTGTGTCCTCCACCCAGATTTGATTCCGTTTTTTAGGAAGCAGTTAGTCTTTCTCCACAGGAGTTACTACTAACCTGGGAATAGAAGAAAGTCCTTAGGCAAATATTTCATAGGGCAAAACAAATTAAAAAATAATTTAGCTTACAGGGAAAATGGGTTGAACACCTAACCACAGCATTCATGAACATGAATTACAATCTGCCTCCTCCAGGAATTAAGACAATACAGTTTTTGATGGCTTTTTTTTTTTTTTTTTAATCTTCTAGTTTCCAGACTCTTAGGATCTGCAATTCCCAGGTGGCTCAATAGCTTAGAAGGAACAGAGAGTTTCAAAGTGAAAGATGAGATGCCCCAGCTCCTAGAGCCAAATGCTTGAAGGGAAGTGAAGCAAAAACCCAAAACCAAGACAAAATAAGAGCGCGGCAGGGCTGGAGACACAAACCTACAGTCCTACCTGATGCTGGGCTCTCAAGGCAAAACTTGAGGACCATGAGGCTGAGCAGGTCCCACCTTTTAACTCTATCAAACCCATATTGTATAAATTTAGACATTTATATTGTGTTTGGGCGCCTTGCAGAAATACAGCCACAGAAGGGAGAATACATCCCCTCCTCTCCTGTGCTTAAACTAGGCAATAACATGCTTGGTTTGGTGTTGAAGTCTCCCAAAAGTCTTTGTTCGAATTACAGTGCTCTTGATGACCAAATTGGGGAAGTGATTATGTCTTGGACCAACATGCCTGACAAACAGTAGGAGCTGCAGTTCCTGAAATGACAGAGATCCTCTTCGCTACTTGAACTTTAACGAAAGTTTGGTGCAGTAATCCCCACTGCACTGTCGTTTTTAAGGTTTTAACTCTTCCTGTTTTCCTTGGCTATCTGGTGTTTGCTCCACTGAGCCTTGAGGTGTGGAATGCATCAAGTTTTCTGCCTTCTCCCTAAAACCTCCTCAGACCTAAGCAAAGCAGCATCTCATTGACCATTAGTGCAGACCAGCTTCCTCTATTTCCAGTCAGCTGAAATAAACAGTATAAATGCCCCTTCCTGTAATGCTGTTTCTATTCTTAGCACTTTCTGTACCATGCCAGGCTGTGGTGGTATCAACTGTAGCTTGGACCCTTACACACAGAGTTGGTCCAGAGGGAGGAGCGGTAGGGAGAGCAGGCAGCATCCGCTCCCTGGGTCAGAAACAAAGCAGAGGGGTAACAGAGAAGTGCTCAACCTGAGCAAGACCAAGGAAATACCGTGATTGTGGCACTGAAAACAGCAGAGCTGCAGATGAGACATGCCCCAACATGGTAAAGATGAGACAAGAAGGGGATCTCCTGTCCCAGCATCAGTTGGGCTCTGGATTTTCCATTAGTCAGACAGGACTCATGTTGTTCAGCAGAAAACTCCTCTGGCCTCCCAAGCATGGTAAGCTTGGTGAATCCCCCACCCTCCAAATGACACACAGTGAAGGCTGCAGGAGCATCTGTTGTAAATCCTCTTCTCTGGGCAAGAGGAGGAAGCACGACTTTCATAAGACTCTCTTAAATGGAGAAAATCATCCAGGCCTTTTCTTTGCAAGCTCCGCACCCCTTCTGGAGCCCTTTGTGCTCTAAGTTGTTTAGAAAGTAAATGAAAGGGAATGAGCCAGAGAGACAGTGATGGTTATTTCTCCAGGAAAGAAAAGTTTAATTTTACCACGGGGACCTTGCGCTGCCATGACCTCTCCAACGGCTCACAGGAACACAGGAGGAATGAACCAGCAGTGAGGACTGGTTCACTCTTGCAGATCTGTGAAGAGTTTCATCTTTGTTCTTAAAAGAAATAACCACTCTCCTGCAAAAAAAACCCACAAAAACCAAAACCAAACCCTAATACCACCAATCCTCGGCTGGCAATGTGTAGCTTCTCCACGGTTTGTAGCACTGTCCTTTTTACATCTAACCAAAACACACCTAAAGCTTGTAATCTTTCCAGGGCTGCAGCTGAGAAGGTCAATGTGTAAGGATCAGGCAACCCTGGAGCAGCTGGTTCCAGAAAAGGTGAGAGGAAAGGGAAGAGGGACGAGGATCACCGGGCTCAGAACCATTTGTCTTTTGCTCGTGGTTAGTATCTGTTTAGCCAACTGGCTAATTGAGATCAACAGCTAGGATTTTTCCATCCAGTCTAAGTGAGCTAGCAGTTGGGTTTCATTCAAGTGATTGTTCTAATGGATAATAATGTATTATTATGACTAGAGGGCTTATTACTAGAATTTTGTGCTAAATTCAATAACCTGAACTCACTATATATTGTCCCGCTTGTGGGAGCTTCAGCTGTTTGAGAAGGAGCCTCAGACTTGCGTGATCATCCCTGAAACCTTCTCCCCTAAGTTCCAACTTTGGAGAACAAGTTGTTCATCATATGCTGAATTCAGCTTTGGAGTAACTCCAGTGAAAACAAAAGGAGTAACAACAGGAATGGATTAGGCCCAATTGCTTTCACATTTCTCCAACTTGAATTTCCAATTCCAATACTACAGGAGGAGTAAAAATTAAAAAAAAAAAAATGAAAGAAACCCAACATATGGCGCAGTGACAAATACATTCAAAATGTACATCTGCCTGTGCTGTGACCTCATGCCCTTTGGAAAGTGCACCAAGGTGAGCTTCCACAAGCTTGTACATAAAAAACCCTGCTGTCATCTGGCAGAAGTAATGTATTCCTACTTCTGCCACTGTATTGTAACAATTTTTGCTCAGAATGGTCAAACCCACCCTGCAGTTCTAGGCTGCTCCACATGAGACTCCTGACCTTACACACATCTGAACAAAGCTAGTATCTGTCAAGCTGAGATACAGAGTCATGAGGATTTCATTTCATAAATCATACCAAGATTAAGTAGTGCGTGTTCTGTACTGACCCCGTTTTCCAGGGAGAGCTGTGCACAGCTCAGGGGAGGGCACAGCCTCACCTACAAATCCTTACCTGACAGATCATCACCTCGGCTCTTGCATTCACTGGAGTTATTCCCAGGCTATTTCAGTATGTTGTACAGGGGGTAACGGAATTATGCAGTGATCAAAGGACTAAACAGCAAGTCAGAAGTCCTGGGTTCAGTTCCTAGCTGACAGTAAACCGATACTAACCGCGTGCCCTCTTCGTGCCTTCACACACTCACTTGAGAGTTTTAACGATAATGATGACACTCACTTGAAGTTATTCCTAAAAAAATAAAAAATTTATGAGACATCACAGCAGCACAAATTGTTAAAACCAGGTCTGACCCATGATCTTGACAAAATAAACGTAGGGCTTCATTCAACTGACAGGCTGGAAACCGACGAGTTCAGCTCAGCTGCTATCTAGCTCAGAAATCACTGCACATTGTTCGCAAACTTATCAGGAGTGACTTGAATTGTGAATTAGCTTCAGCAAGGCAGCTGGCAGGCTGCTGGAGCACACAATGCCTGCTGAATCTGCACTTCCTGCTGGAGACGTGCGAAGGAGAAGGCAAACTATGAAAGAGCAGCGAAACCGCTCCCAACCCAAGTCAAAACTACGTGCGGCACAGGCACGACAGGGCCAGTGGCTGATCTGGGGGCCAAACCACAACTCCCAGCAGCAACGGTGCGGGCAGAACTCAGCGCTGGCATAGCACTTGCCATGGAGAGATCTCAAAGCACTTCATGAAGATCAGGCTCATCCTTCTACCCCCACCTCCTCGCTAGGCTGGCTTAGAGTTGCAAGGTCAGACCTTCCCAGGCCCACGCTATAACCCTGCAGGCAGCTCTCCAGCACACAGCCCAAAGCTGCTGCTTGCTTATTTTTGCATATTCGTTTGTGGTAAATAATCCAGTCTATGTCAAAAGCAGCAGCAGACACCAAGGCATGTTCTAGCCAGGCTTACCCAGGCACTCACCTGGACATGACACCAAAGCACAGCTCCCTGGTCAGACTCTCACTCCGTGCAGGCAGATGTTCTTTTGTGCTGCAGCCGCTTTAAATTCTCCAAAATCCAGGTCTGTGTGTGCCCACACAGGGAAATAACAGAAAGACGCCTCCTGCGTGCGGTCTGATGGGAACACTGCAGCATCAGCACTTCAGGAGAAAAAAAAAACAGCTTGTACACTGCAATTCACTAAACCAAACTGAACTGTGCCACACCATGCTTCTCAAAGACTTCACGGGGCTGAGAAAACAGCCGATATGCAGCATATGCCTAGAAAACCTCTCCTGCTGTGAGCAGGGCCTTTCCATTCCTTTCAGGTTGCCAGTACATTGGGTCAAATTCTCCTCTAGCATGGCATTGTCTCATTCTTATGAATCAAAGAGCATTCACCTTTTAATTTTTATCAGTTTTAAGACTATTGGTACAATGAAGTCCAAACCTCACTCTGGAAAGTAAGCATTCAATCTGGAAGGAAGAGGTTACATTGCGAGTGAAAAGAAAAGAAGCCATTTGAAATTTCTAGCAATAGAAGCTGCGGGATGAACACAGTTCAGACACACTTGGGCTGGTATCACCACTGCTCTTTAAGTGCGGGCCTGTGCTTTGCAAGCCACGATACGCCATCCTGTGGTCATCGGATCATCATTAACTTCCCACCTCTGGTCCAAAGCACCCAATGCAGTGAGATGCGCACTGTGCGTGCTGGCACTTATGCTCATCATAAGTGCTATGTGCTCTAAGTTCCTTGTTGCTAATGCAAAATGAGGCTGAAAAACTTCAGATACTCTCAAAAAAAAATCTGGTAAACCCCGATAAGCGCCAGCTGTAAGATGTGGCTGTGGCACGGTTGGCTTGCTGTCTGCACACGGCTATAGCCACACCACCTTTTCCACAGCATGAGCCTTCGAGTGGCAACAAGGATAACCATGATGCTCCACAGGAAAACCGCCGCTTTCTCCACACCAAGCAGGTGGACCAGCCTCCCGCCCTGCCATGCCACCTCCTCCTGCTGGGTGACGTTCCTCCTGCTGCTCTGCTTTCTCTACAGTCCCTTGTCCCACCAGGTCCCCCATGCTCTCCCACTGTGCTCACAGCTCTTTGGGCATCTCTGTCCTAATCCTACACACTCAATTCCCCTCTCATTTCCCCTCTACCCCCGTGAAAAGCTTTGCCCACTGATGTCTAGAACATACCCTGTGTTTGACAGAAACCAGCAATCCCCTCCGGTGACTATGCTGCTAAAGACAAGCAGTTGAGCATCCAGCCTTGCTTCATCTGGCCAGCAAACACAACCGTACCCTTCAAGGCTGATGCAAACTCAGTGTAAAGGGGCAGGAGGAAAGGACACACAAACGCAGCCAGCCCTCTGTACCCCTCCTGATTGCCCATCTGGTTCACCCTACCCGTGTTGCCTCACATTGTCCCTGCTGCTGGGTTTTAATGCAGGAGGGGAACAGAAAATCAGGAAAAAAAAAGAAGTGACCAGCAGCAATCACAGTCCTCGAAAGGCAAATGTTTCCTATTAGAGTGCTGGTTCTTTCAGGCTCTTTGATGTTGTTTCTCCCGTACAAAGCTGTTTCTTTCACAGTCCGTTCTTGCACACAAACAAGATGTTACACGTACTATATGTAGCACATCCTCAACTCTTATTTAAAGCACATTTGTCCCAAATTGCTGTGCTTTGTTCTCTGTATCATTTTTCAAACCAATACTCATACATCATAGGCAGAGAGGCATTTTTATTCTAGCTCCCCCCTCACATTTATTTTTCTTCCAAATTCTTGGAGATTCTGGTCATAAGTAGAGAAGTGTTGACACTTAACTGGGGTTGAGACCGAGCTGCTAAGTTCATGGCAGTAGCTGAATTATTTCCAACATTTTAGGGGCTTGTAGAGCAAAAGGTTTTCTTTGTCAGAGGCCAGATACAGCATTCAGATTTACATTCTGGACTAATTAATGGTAGCTACATCTTTATTCTACTTTGGCCCATAGTTTTTGATACCACCTGCTTCCTACCTGCGTATTACAGACCCTGAGTATTTTATACCAAAAAAATTGTTAACCATGCATTGCATTGATAAACTGTCACAGTTCTCATGACAAATTTAAATTGCAAATTATTTGAGGCGAGGAAAATCTTTTTGTTCTAGCACAATAGGGTTTTCATAATCTGCACTATAAACTACCCCAACACAAATAATAGCCCGGCACTTCTGCCAGCTTGCTTGACTTCGGGAAAAGCTCTAAAGTGGTGGAGATTGTGGCAGAATGCAGGAGGTTTCTGTAGGTGATGCAAGGGTTAAGTCGGGCAACCTCTGAAAAAACAAACTCATGTCATTTTCTCCAAGATTCATTAGACTCATGTTGTTAAATACAAGTTACTTTTATACAAGCTTCTGCATAAACTATATTCAAATGCCTTTCAGAATCAAAACACAATGGACAATTCTTCCAGAAGACACACATTGTATTATCTGAAAATTAATCAAAAATCCCATACTCTGTTAAACCCCAAAATGGGAGACATGCAAAAGTCCACCAAGTCCACCAGGAATTTTACCACAGCTGTTTAGTAAGACAGTCAACCTACAGTAATTAACAGCAGATAATAATTATGTTTGTGTAAAAGGCAAAAATCTCATAGCCCTCAGAAATAAGCTAAGGGAGAGTAAAGGTGTTAGAATTGTTATATAGTCCAAGATGATGCTTTTTGGACAGAAAGGAACTGCCAGACAGCCTGGTGTCACTCACAGGCCTGTGGAATCACAGGAAACTTATTTTTATTCAAACTTATTATTATTCAGAGCCCTGAGATAAGCTGTGCTCTCTGTTCATTAGAGATGAACAAAACTTGTGGTCTTTCTGTATTAAATTCTTACTTCACAGTAAGGTAAAGTATTTTGGGGGTGGAAGCATATTGGATTCAGTCGCTATTAGTAATGACGTGTTCAAAAGACTACTGCCTACATTTAAAAATAAATTTTAAAAAAAAAAAGATCCTGATATCAAACCAGCTAAAAATAGGTATTTCTTCATTCTGTGTTTTCAGGTCTTATTTCTTCTAAAACTCCACAATCTTTTGCGATCACCCAAGCTAGCATTCATTCTTTATTAATAGCAAGAACCGCCCTACTCTGCATTTCCAAACTTCATAATGCAAGAAGAACAAAACAAATCGCTCCAGGTTTAAAAAGAAAATGTTTGCCCTGCCGTGCTAATCAGAGGCAAAACTCAGACCAAGGCCCAATAGGCCCCATATCAAAAGGCTTTAAGATCTAAAAGCAAGTAATAAAAAGCAGCTTTAATGCAAAATGGTTTGGATTGAAACAAGAGATTTCCGTTAAGTGCCCAGTACACTAATAAAAAGGATAGCCCTGAGGTATGTGTACAAGTTAAAAGTGGAGGTTGTGCTTATGGGGATGGCAGCGCCGAGCCCCGTCACCAAACCTGCTCACGGGAAGATCTTTATCCCCAGCAGGAAGCAAACCTGGACTATCGTGATTAAACCAGCTCTGAAGCCTATTTACTCTCTCAGAAAGCAGACCTGCTATAAACAACATTTACTTTTGGTGTTAGCCTAATGACAAAGGTCTTAGCTGTGAATTAGATAACCAGTGCTTGAGGAAACCCAACCACCCTGCCCTCTCCAAAGGTGGCTAAAACAGAGACAGCTGCTACTCTAATCCTGACTGGCAGGCAGAGCTTGCTCTTTTGGGGTAGATTGGGCAAAACAGTCTGCAACTTGCCAACAAGGAGTGTTTTCCTCTGAGTTTGAACAGCACAGACTCTCATGAGTGACTCAGTTGCTTGAAAGATGCATTTTTCATTTGAAAATTAGTTGTTGGGTAAGTTAGGTCTACATCTCGGGGCTAAAACTCTAATTTATAGTCAAAGGAGGTGGTTAACGCATCCTCACTGGGTCATCTGGTACCTTCACTGACCCGTCTTACATCCATCCCCAAATTTGCTAAGGATTATTTAACAGATCTCAAGAGAGACTGAAACATTGAATGGTAGGCAAAGTCCCTTTCTACTTACCATGGACAGTTGCCATTTATATAATAGCTTTGGAATACCAGAGGCAGTTTGTATAGCTCCAAATATATTTCTTGGCCTTTACTCCAAAAAAGCAAATGAAACAGTCCTATGACTTCATGGAATATTTCAACCCATATTAATGCAAAGCTTTTTTATTATGAAGTTACTGGGAAGATTATATGCAGATGAAATTCCTCCAGGAAAAACAAGTTCTCGTCTTTGTTGTCACACAGTTTATTAGCGGGGTCTACAGATAAGGATGCGAATATTTGCAAAAAAATCATTTCCCAAGGCCAGTCCATTGTGTTTGTGACCAGAATATGAGAGTTCCAAACCCGCCTAAGCCTGCTCACGTTAACCTCTGCATCCAGCCCCCAGCGTGGTGCTGTCGAGAGAAGTGTGCCAAGTTAAAGCCTCATGTTTAAAACGTTTTTAGCATTCTGAATTGTTAAAATGAGTCCCCTATTTTTGCCGTGACTTTGGAAAAGAAAACAAATCGCACTTTACTGGTTTTATACAGTCTAGCTTTCCTTGTGCATTTTGTGTTTTCCAATAAAGCCTGCAGGACTCTGATTTACATTCTCACTCACTGACAGTTTAATTACCTTCATTGTAGGAGAAAGTATTTAATCACATACAGTCAGAAAAACAGCCCCTTAAATACAGGTTTTCGGGCCCATGATCCCCAATTTGAAATTCAATGAAGGAGAATGAAACACGCACACTGTGATCCATTTCCTGATTCAGAACACTTGATATTATCAAAACACAGAGTTCCACAGCTGACACACACATTTTTCTAAACCAGCGCTAAAATCCTGCCAGCATTTTAAGCCCACAAAATGAGGATTCAGCGTGCTTTGGACAGGATCTAAAGGCAGCGCTAGTCAATGAGCCGTAGAGAGAACAACATCTTAATGCTGTGCTAATTAACAGATTAAAAATAGTTCGCCTAAAATGCTGCTTGAATTACGCTGGTATTTTAACTTTCTTCTCAACAGTTAAAACATTAAAGGTACGTCATCACTGGTGATTCTCAGCACGAGATACACATTCATATTGCCTTATTAAATATAAAAAGAGAGAGGGAAGACAGGAATTCTCAGACACTCATCATGGCACTTCAGCACAAATAAGTCTGGTCAAGTCGTAAAAAACAGTTGTTAGATGTCACTAGTTAGATATTAAAGCTGACTAGTAGCACCAGCTGGCATTCTTCCCCAAACTGGTATCTAATTCATTACAGACAAGACAGTCAATAAATTCAGAAACGCAACTTCAGGCAGTTTAGAGGATGCTGCACCAGCCTTTACAGCACAATATAGGTTGATTCTGTAAGCGGCAGCAACTCCCGTGCGGTTAAGCACAAATATCATCTGCCAGAGTATTAGAAAACTTAGTTTTAAAGTGAACAAGTGGTCTCAGAGCTACGTGTGTGCAACAGAACACGGTCCTAGATGCGACCTATGACACTACACAATGGCATTAACTCTGAAACAACAGACACAATGTGTGTGTATTATGGATACACTTTATAAAAGAGCAATGTCTTCTAAAGTGGAGTATAGCCAGAACACAACAAAAAAAAAAGCTGTAACAAGAGTGAATATTTGTGCGTTTGTTTTATGAAGCTTACATTCTAATGTTTACAAAGGTCAGCACTTATATAAGACTCTCCACTAACAAACAAATCTGGAATACATCAATTGTACAGGTAAATCAGCCAAAAATAAGCAATACCTATGCTCTTCTCGGGTTGAAGAAAGCATGCAATAGGATTCCCCCTTCTGCCACCCCTTGTGCAGGGTTCTCAATCACAGTACCAATAAAAGCACGGTATCATGAAACTGGGGCACAGGTAACAGGCTGGAGTTCATCACAGACCATTCATCAATATCTTGCAAATGTCAAAGCAGCCTTCTTTGAGCATCAAGAAGGCAGAGAAGATACAAGCATGAATAAAAAAATAATTAAGCGATTTAAGACATCAAAAAAAAAAAAAATCAAGAAATAGCACTGTGCATTTACAAATAAAATTAACACTCAATACTGCAGAGCTCATTTAAAAATGGCACCAGTGGACAGTATTTTACAATATGCACATTTATTTCAGGTGGGGAACTAATGCTCCACAGGTGAAAATGATCATACAAATGATAGCGCCACTGTTGGCCCATTATGGTACTTGTTACAATTTAATGGAAACACTCTTAAAAATAAACTGGTATGTACACATCTTCTGGAAACTCAATGGCAGAAACAGAAAACAACTACAGCTCTCCCCCTCCCCTTCTTAGCCAGACAGTATTGCCAGACATTGTGCTCACTTCTAAAGCACATAATCTTACTTTAAATTCAGTGCTATTTTCTTTCAAAAAGATCAGAAGTTGTACTTTTAGATAACAAAAGCATTTATGTTACAAACATTCAAAAATGGAAGCTTATGATTCTGGCAGACAACGTTGCGTATTAAATACAAACCAGCCAGCAATTACTGAACATAAAAAACTTATTCAATCATAAAAAAATACTATAATTCATCACCACAGACTTTTTACATAGTTATAAATAATAAATAGCATAACACAGTAGATTACAAACGGATTTATTTTGCCCCGTTAAAGTCTTTAAAAAGTAAAATATCTATTGTCTTACCTCAGACTGACCAAGGTACTGTATCAAGACTACTCATAGCTGAAATATAACTCCTAAGCCAAGCAATTTGCGGAGTTCATATTAAATCCAAACTTTTAAAGTCTTTCCTCAGAAACAGTGTTTACCGAGCCGCTCGTGGCCCACAAAGGTACCAAAGCTGCCGGCAGCACCTGGTGAGGAGGGAAGCGGCATTGCCGACGGGCTCGGGAAGCGCTCTATGAACAGCCTGTACACAAAGGACTTTTCCCACCCACCCTCTGGTTTACATTCCGTAATTCTTGTAACAATGTCCCCTAAGGCACAAAAATACTGGTGACCTCAATGCCACAGGAGACATCGACGGTGCCATGCATGGTTCTCCTACACAGTAGTTTAAATAACTTATCTGCGCTGTATTTCTTAGATCGAGGCATGGATTCGTTTCCCTTGGTCAAATCTTCCTGAATATTGACCTTATTTCATACAATCTGTAGGATAAAGGACCTGGGGAGAGAACTATTGTAATCATATTTGTAGAGTATTATTTCTTCACTGACAGCAAATGTGCCAACTGCATTGGTTACTTTATTGAGAATTTTTTGTAATGTAATAGAGTGAGATTTCTAGCCCCACTGTGGTCTCCTGTACTAAAAACAACTAGCAGCACTAAGAAAATAACAGATTTTTCTCTCCCTTATGTAAGAGAATTTGAGGCTAACAACTGAAAAAAGCAAGAAGTTTTACTCAAAGGTAGAAGTGCCAGAGAATAAATTAGTATTTTCAAATCCTTCCAAACCAAATTACTTCCCTAGACATATTGACCACGATAATGATAGAAGTATTTTCCTAATACTAATAGGTATATACCTATTCTTGGAATCAAAATCTGTACGCAAGTTCCTGAAAGCAAAAAATTAGTATAATCTGAGCAGACATCTTGTTTAAAAAAATAAATTCGCAAAACCAGACATTAATATGATCTACAATGTCCATTGAATGGATAAATCAAAATCACTGGAAAGTCACCAAGGATTACAGTTACAATATTGTTTTTCCTTTTTATAATCCACGTGTTAATGGTTCAAGCATCAGAGTTCGTTTCTCTGTACAAGTGTACAGCAAAGGAACAGCACAGCCGGACACGCGCTCGGAGCTCCGTAAGTCACTTCGGTGAGAGATCATCCATCAGAATGAAGGAAGAGCAGGAGTTGGAGCACGGCACTGGGGACTCGGTGGTTATGCTGCCTTTAGTCAGCGAGTCCGAGGAAGAGCCAACGCTGCTGCTACTCCCATCGAGAATATCTGAAGACAGGCTGGGGAAAAAGAAAACGGATTTCAGCAACATGGGCACATGGAGTTTGTGCACAAAGCTAATGTACTGTTGCCTTTGTTGAAAAGATGTAGGAGACCTATACTACCACTCAGTCTCTACTTCAAGACTGGCAGCCCTGAAAACTCCTTGTTTTCTGTAGCATGTTATATACATATTCATGCTCCTCATGAGAACGAGGAGCAGAATCTTTTCTTTTTAACATGCAGAATAAATTAAGACTCCAATTTTTACCAGTTACAGAAAGGAGGTGAAAACTGTCGAGAATAAAACCCTACAATGTTATAGTAAAGGAATAATAAGAATCTAGCATGTTCTTCAGTGTTGCACTACTCAGAGCAAGATTTTGAAACCTGTTTTTCCCCTGTAAGTAAGGAGGTCCTGTGTTTGGATTTTGAAGCTTCCAAGATTCCAAATGGCACATAAACTGATGATTTTGCAATTTAGCTGAAAGCAACACCCCAGACCATATTTCTAAGCAGTTTAAAGCCTGTAGGTAAACTGAAATTGTAATAGAGAGTTGATGTTTTAGAATATTTAGTATCTGACTCTAGACACAAAAAAGAACTGTTTTCTATGATCATAATATAGAAAGGAGACAGACTATAACACTAAAAAAAATCATGAGTGTATCAACATGAATTATGTAACTATTCACACACATTTTCTAAGTATTCCAATAGGAACCACAGATACTATACGACCCCTGCCTACAACATACTGAAATGACGAAGCATCTTCGAGGTGAAGTAACTTTGCTTATGAACCAACAGGGATTTGTAACAATTATATTCAGTATAAAAGATGTGACACACAAAATCTAGGCTAGAGTCTGCTCAGGAAGATCTGATCGAAGGAGCAGGAACATTGTCACACCACACTACTGCACGAATAGTTCCCAGTAACACACATATGTAAGCTACACACAAAGTATTTTTTTTTTTTCTGGGAAAAAGAAAATAAATAAAAGCACAAACAAATCAAGAAAGCTTGTGATAAATGCACATTCCCTGTTCCGGCATTTCAGGGCACATGAAATATTTTACCATGAACTGAGATCTGTCAGATGTGTAACATCTGGAGAAAGCATGTTGGTTGTTCCTTGAAAAAGTCTCTTTGGCTGACTTTCAGTTTCCATTTCACCTAAGGAAAATAGTGCAAATAATCAAGCTTCACTTGAGTCTCTGGAACATCCATTTATTACTTGTCTACTGTAAAAGAGAGGTTTGTCCCATAAGAGAGCAAGGTTGCACCTGTAACGTGGTAAGTCCTCTCATTCAGCCAACCAAGCCCATGAAGTTGATGGCAGCTGTTGTCTAACCACCCAGTCCATCCTTAATTTAACTAATGCTTCAGTAGCATCTGAGTGGTTACAACAATCTCAAAGACACAAAACCAGGCACTTCCTACTTAGACTATGATCAGACAAAATAACCTAAAGCAAACTAATTACTGTGACTTAATTTCAAGGAAGCAGTTGAGATAAGGCAACTGACATAAGCCAAAATACATACATTAAAATTCTTAGTTATTACGAAAACAGGATGCCAGCTTGGTTCACAGTTTCACCCTCTTGCATACCACAAATTCTGATGCATATGCACACTTCTACGGAAAAGCTGAATTCAAAAAAACTGGCACGTGTATGCATTTCCACTTACTCATCATGGATCAGACTATCTTTGTACCTGTAATCGTCTACTGACATTAAAAGATTAAACATGATGGGGGAGAGTTCATATAATCTGTTTAGTTTAATCTGCGCTGAGAATAAGGTAGCTCATTAATAGCTTCTGTACAACAGACACATTGGAAACACCATGAATTCAGCTACAGGATATTTTTGGTTTGACAACAACATATGAAACAGAAATCAATTTTCTGGCTTTTTACCTATGCTTCACAGCAGTTGGGGAAGTCAGTTTGAAAAGCTGACAGAGATTAATCATGATAGCAAAACAGTACATATTAAGGTTATGCAAGAGAATTATACTATCACTCATTTTATAAAAGACTGAAACACTGGGTATTAAACAAAAATGAAGAAACCCCAAAACAGCAACTTAAGTAACCCTTCTGCTACTTGAAATTTCACAAATGTGCACCACTACAACACGCTGCACAGTCTACCAGGATTAATTCCCTATAGCAGTGCAACGTTCTTCACTACATTGCTTTCTTCCCTCCACATATCATAGTGTCTATTTGTTACCATGTCCCATCTGCAGAATATGAACCATAAAGGTACTGCTAAAATTCAGAAAGTAACAGGATTGTGTATTTAGGAAAAGAAATTAGGTTCATTTAAATGGATTAGATGTTTTAAAATGAAGTAACATTTTGAAAATTCCTTGATATTTCAAGTAAAAAAGGCAAACTCGTGGAGTGTTTTTTACAAAGTGGAGATTCAAGAGCACGTGGATAGGGTGAGGAAATCCTGCCTTTACCTACACTGTTTTTAATATAGTCTGTGTAAAGTCTATTGTAAAATGTTTAAAGTAAAACATCACAGTATGCATATCTATTCCCTATTGATCATTGAGCTTGATGAACTTTTGTTTAATTTTTAATGCCTCGAAAATTCCTAGGAAATAACATCCAGTAAATTGGCACCTATGAGAAAATCTGTCTCTCTCCCCTGTCAATTCAATATAAATTAGACAACATTCTTTATCCAATAGGAAAAGCAGTCCTAAAAAAAAAAAAAAACCACTAACTTTCTTTAAAGGCTAAATATAATTCTTGTAAAATACAAGGATGTGCTTTTGGTGCAGTTAAGAATGCCTAAGTTAAGGAAAAAAAATGCAGAAAGGATAAGCATAGCTGGAGGCACATCTGCAAATATCCCAGTCTTACAGTTCTGCTATGGAGACGTGTTCTTGGCTATAATTTGAGTATTCTCAACACAGAATACTTCCAGGAAAGAATGCAGTTTTGCTCCGTCAGGAGGAAAGGGCACTGATCTATTCTATTTCTCTCAACAGTCACCTTCTGAACTTCCAGAGTAAAAACAAACACTCAGTACTAAGTTTAGAAGATACTGCATGATAAGCAACATTCCTAAGCTGATCTGAAGGGTGTGCACTCTACAGCAGTACATTTAGGAATGTCAGGGCTTACGAATACTCATAACATTTAATTTGACGTGGAAGAAAGTTTGCCTCTTTCAAGCAGTACCTGGTTTTAGAGTTCTTCACTCGTGTGTTTTAGACTAGCTACTTTACATCATATATTTAAATTACAACTGGCAAATTCCAGTTCACTGCTGATAGAAGTGCATTGTATATGCTCCAGCACGGGGACTGGACTAGGTGATCTTTCAAGGTCCCTTCCAATCCCTAACATTCTGTGATTCTGTATTTACAGAACAACAAAATATATGGAAGAGAGAGAAATGTATCCAGCTGCAAAACTACATCCATGTTAAAACATCTGACAATGTAAATACACCTACCTTTTCTTTTAATGGGGCCAAGAACACTGGGCCTGATACAGTTGATTGGACTTTGACTCCTCCTGCTAGAGAGAGAACACTGATGCTCAGTCAGGCCTGTAAAGGTTCCAAATCAGAACACGACCATACATAGCATCACATCAACACAACCACATCACATGAAACATTCTTTAAAACTATTCCCGCACAACTGGAATGCTTAGGGACTCCAAATACATAACAAAGTGCTGCCTATTAGAGCAGATTATCTGCCACATAAAGTTGTAATAAATTTTCTAGTGTCTCCTCCTTCCTTTAGTGCATCACATCCTCACCTCAATCCATTTATAAACTGTGTGTAATATTTACATAAAATTGACACGCTGACAAAATTAATAAAGTACCCAGGAATTTCCTCACAAATTATCAAGTCCAGCTTGAAGTTGACGAAGGTTCCTACAAGAGCACCCACATAAAGTTACCCTTGGTAAAGGTTGAACTTTCACAGCATTTTTATGCCGCAATACTTCAGCTATTCTAAAACTAAAGTATCTTTAAACATCAGCTTTAACTCTTCTTCATGCTAGCCTTGGAATCTGAGCCAACATGTACCTGTTACTTGCAGATGTCACTTACTTGGAGAATCGCCTTGTTGGACTGGGAATAGGACTTGGAGGCAATCCATTACTGCTCACAAACATTTGCAATGATGGTGAAAAACATTGCTGCAGAAAAAGTCACAGTAATTCGCCATCAGTCTTCAGTGCAAATTCAGTGTGCCCCAATCATCCTTCACAGTGAGTTTATGCCTTCCTTTCCATAGCTGATGGACACATTCGCCCCACACAGATTTGCAGCTTCTGGTCTTTGTCTACACTCTACACATATGATACATTCTGATTTTGGTGCTTCTTCCCCAGCATCTCCCCAACTCAGGCAGCTGAAGATCACATCTAAATCCAATTACTCTAAATGACCTCCACAGCTTCCCTAGAACCAGAACGCTAACCCATCCAAACATGGCACAAATAGCTGCCACTGAAAACATCCAGTGTGACAGAACTGGCACACTGCTTAAACTCTGGAGGCTTTCAGATGGTAAGCACCTGCTTCTTAGAAATCAAGAAAAAGTGGGTTCGGGTTGGGGAGATTTTGTTGTTGGCTGGTGATGCTTTTTATAAAAAGCTATCAGTTACTGAAGTTACACTTATCTTTACAGTTCACCTTGCTCTAAAATTCTAAAATGTTCTCCGAGTTTGGTATTTCATTTATCCCACCTTTCCTATTCCTCTTGTAGGTGAAGGTGCAGGCGAAACTGGAATGAAGTCTATTCTCTTTGGGGAGGAAGATTTCTCAGACTTGTCCAAGTCATTGTCGCTCTGTAAATACAAAGTTTCAAATTTAACAATGGTACAGGACACTACCTTAGAATACAAGGCAAAACTTCCTATCAAAAGTCATTTGGCCAAATGCATAAAATAGCTAAAGCAGATTAACTTTAGTTCTTCTTAAATTATTTTCACAGTTAATTCCTCTCTTTCCCTTAAATTTGCAGTTGAATGTAAAAGTAGAATTGAACAGGAAACATCTATGAAGAGATTACCAGGCTCAAACTTTCCTCCCATGATTGGCTTATCTGCATTGCTGTTTGCACTTCCCTAGAATACAAAAAGTCCCATCAGTAGCTACCAAAAGGAAGGATAACTCTGGCTATTTTATCATCTCATTTCAACATCACTCACCTTTCATGTGCTGTTTCTCTGTTCATTAAATCCACTCCTTCCTCCTGCAGGAGAAAAGTGTCATAAGTTTCCCTATAACATTTAATTCATCACAGGTAACACTCCTGATTCTATAATTTGCTGTAAGAATTGAAATATTAACAGCAGAAACACTCCAGAAAGAAGAGACTGCTAGCAGCCCAGCTCACCATTTCTCTTGAATAACACTTCAAAAATGCAAGTTAGTTTAAACATTACAAAAATAAGCCTTGCAAGGAACTTCCTTCTTGAAATTAAGTCTCAAGACTGTTTCCTCTAGTACATGAAAAACTCAATACGAAAGATACTCCCATTATGTAAGTACTTCAATATTATATAATACTTGTCATTCTGTTACTAAATGTACAGATAAAAACTACACTTACCCTTCTGATCTGGTGAAGTCTGCTACTCGGAATACGAATAGGAGATGATGACAACAACTGAAAAAAAAAGCGACAGCCACAATGATTAAATCACACACGAACAGCTTGTGTACGTCCTATTTACCATCACCTCCATTCTTAGTGAATTAAAAATGAGCTGTACAACTAGATGTGGATGACTCAAATAATGTTGGAAAAAGAAAACTCTGACCTTCAAGAGAAAAGACTTGTTTTACCACTTACAAATTCATTCTATCACTCTGCAAGTAGCACAGATCTCAGCCTTACAAGCAGATATTGCTTACCATCTCCAATACACAAATAGCTACATATGCCATTTAGATAAGCAAGATATTATAAATTAAACTATGAACATTATACAAATCCCTACTGCCAAACTCCTGTACTAACTTACTCGACCAGTTGGCTATTGTAAAGGAGAAATCTCAGTGTTTCACTTCAGTCTTGAACAGCGCTCCCTACTTCACTTTTGTGATTTTTACACATCAAGTTCCTCCAGAACTTTGGCCACTATCACATACAAATGGGCCAAACAGTCCACATTCAGGATGCCCAGGTGTCTACTGAAATCTTTGCTGAGTTCCAAAATTTCAGGATCTTACTTTTAAGAAATTTCGTAACAGAAGATTTTGAACTAAAATTCCATCTTGCCTTTTCTGAACAGAAGACATAGAAGAAACATGTTCCAGGAGTTTAAGTTCTATGGATTTTGAGAAAAGCAATATTTAATCCTCACTACCCTCCTATGAGAAAGAAAATCTTCAGTGGAAAAGGGCATAGAGATGCCTGCCTTGGCAAGGGTGAAAAAAAGAAATGCAACATCTTGGAAAAATTAAATAACTGCATTACTGTACAGTACCAGACTTCTATACTATGGGGCAGAATATCACCCAGCAAATAAATTACTCCTTTTTAAGTGATTTTTTTCTGACATTTAATGTTCAGTCTTTGCAAAAAAAAGTGTCCCTGTCAAAAAAAACAGGTCAACGAAGCCTTGTGACTCCGTCTTCTATTTTTAAAACAAATTAATTCACCCTTTCAAGACTTTCAATTGTGACACCAGTTTTCTCTTCCAAGCCAGGGTCAGGTCCAAATTAACTTTAAGATTGCACTTAACACTGGGAATCACACATAGCTTCAGCTGTTGTCCTCCTTTTGTGGACATACAGCTAATGCAACAGTATTAATTCATTGTAGGTTGCAGTTACAGGTGAAAAAAACTGCACATTCTGCAGCCTGGAAGCTTGCTAGGGTACTTAGTACAAATATAAAACAAGTTCAACTTCATTTCGCCAGCCCAATTATTTCCTGTTAAGTGTAAACAAAACATGCTTAGGATTCCTTACCATACTGTGGCGGCTCATAACTGTTGTACTGTTCCTGCGAGTTCGCAACACATAAGGCTGAAAAACCTGTGAGTTGTCACTGGAGGAGAAAAAAAAGCTTCGTGAACAACTTTTAAGGTGTGTTTTACTGAACACCACACAGTGGTACGATACACGCTTCCATCTCCACTGTCCTGAAAACATCCATTTTGCTTCAACAGAAGCACCGCTTTCACTGAAGGAGCCCGGAGAGCTCTTTCCTCCTGCACCCGGGGGATCCGCACGCTGCCGTTCTGCAGTTACAAGCATTAACTCGCCACCTCGACTCAAACATTCCGAGAAAACGACTGACACGTTCCCGAGGCCTCACCCCGCACCAGCTCCCCAAGGAGGGCCGGGGCCCGCACGGCCGACAGCGGGGCTGCCGCACTCCGACAGCGCAGGAGGCCCAGGCGGTGGCGGCGATTCCGCTCTGTACCGAGTCCCGTCGGATAGGGCGCTCTCGGGGCGGTCCCGCTGCCGCCGGGGCTCCGGGCGCCGCCGCTGGCGCCGCGGGCCGGGCCGGGCCGCGCTCACCTGAGCCCGTGGATGAGGGGGGCGCTGTTCGATCTCCTCAGGCCGCCCCCGTCGCTCGGGGCCGCGGCGCTCCCCGGCGGCAGCTCCAGGTCCAGCTCCATTTTCTCCTGAGCCATCGCGGCGGCGGCTCCGGCTCCTCCCGCTCCGCCGCGACGCCCATTCACTGCCGGCGGCCGCAGCGGCTCCTCATGCCGCCGCTCCCTCCGGCCAGGCGCGGCGCGGCCGCCCCTACAGGCCCCGCGGGCGGCGCCGCAGGCAGAGGCCGGGGGCGCGCCGGGCCCGGCGAGGGGGGCGGCCCCAGCAGCGCTCCATGCCGGGGGCGGCCCGTTCCCCCAGCCGCTCTCGCTGACAGACGAGCTTCCCGCGCGCTCTCCCACTACCCGGGCCGGTGCTGCCGGTGCTGCCGCCGCCGGGGAGCGATCGTCGCGGGCCGCACACCCCCCCGCCGCACAGCGCGCATGCGCAGGGGATGGGGCGGGGCCAAGGCCACCCGCCTTGCACAGCGCATGCGCCCCACTACCGCAACCCATCACTGCGCATGCCCACAGCTTTCCCGAGGCCCGGCTTCAGTCGCGTCCGGGCTCCCAAGAGCCTCCGGAGATGGAGCGCGCGCCGATTGGCTGGTGGGGCAGGGCGTGTGTTTAAAACGGTACAATGGGCGCTAAACACAAATTGCGTCATGTGGAGGCGTGGCCTGCCAGGGGGCGTGGCCTTGCAGAGGACGCCGGTTCGAGTCCGGCGTTACCCGTAACTCTCGGCGTGTTCTCAACTGGGTCAGTCCCGGGCTGGCCTTGTGCCCTGCTCTGGCAGGAGGCAGCGCTGGCGGCGTAAAAGGCTTTGCAACCCCATTCATGATTAGATTCTATCTCTTTAACTTCAATTATGTGGAGATTTCTAGTGTTTTTTCCCAGCCTTGCTTTGCTGCTGAGGAAAACCATTCACAGTCCCGTGCCAGTGCTTACACTATGATATATCGTAGCCAGTAGCGACACCTTCCTGTGTAATAACACAGAATTCCCATCTCGTTCAAAGATCAAGAAGGTAAATACCTAAAACTTTCTTTTGCTTAATTTCTAATGCTTACGATCAGCCTGGTTTACTGGAAAATTCGGATCTGCTTCTGCAAAAGGAAAGTACTGCTGATTCCCTCTCGCTGCCACCACTCACTAAAGGTAATGCCAGAGTTTTAACATGGGACCTGCACCATTTTCATCTCATGCTTTAGCAGGAGCATTTCATATGACAATTGGAAAGTCACCAAAAGACAATTTAAGTGACAGTATCTAACAAAATACATAACCCTGAACAGAAATCTACTCAGACATATGTTGGCTCTAACAGTACAAAAGCCACCTGCAAAATCTGATTACATCACCAGACTATGCAGATTTTACGATTTATTTTCACTGTGGAATTATTATATTATGTCCTTGCCACTATGGACAGCAAAAAGCTTCAAATGCTGTGTACCAGGACACTGTTAAGCAAAAAGTCAACAATATCCAAAATGTGGCTCAGAGGTCAAAAACATCTGCTTTGCGTGCTCAAATTTTCCAGTGGGGCCTGTCAAGGTGACCCTCAAAGGCCCCAGGAAGGGTAATGAGGCAGAGAAAAGGGGATGTGGCTGTGGCAGAGTCGTGCTATGGAACAGAATGAGCTGAAAGGTGGAAATGAGGAAATCACAAACTGCTGAGTTAGAGAAGCAGCGCAAATGACCATGGCAACAGGGATTAAGAAAGCAGAGAATATGTAAAACAGAGCCTTGGGAGGATACAGGTGAAGGATGGAGTTTCAAAACGGGGGAAACAGAGAGTGGGAGAATGAGATAGGTAGGCACAGAGATACTGAGGGACTGGTGGGCATGAAGGTATGTGTGGGTGACAATGTGCGAAATATTTGGTAGTATCAGGGAAATATCCCCATGGGTCAAATAAACACAGCCACACAAAGTTACAAAACACTATCAGCCTTAAATAAATAAGCAAGCACATGGTCCATGAAAAAAATGGTTTAGCTATAGATAATCTACCTTTCTTCCCTGGTTATTTTTGTTGCTAAAGTTTGCCTGAAAATCTCACCTGGAGTATAAGCTTATGAAGAGATGTCTGGGTCTGCAAAGAATCATCAACTGTATTTCTGAGAAGCGACAACAGGTATTAACTCAGATGTTTAGTTTTCCATATGTAAAGCTCAGCATTGTAGCACTTAGCAAGCGAGTACTAATAAATACACTTCAGATACCTAAAATGTTTACATCTGAGTTTTAAACAGTTAAATAAAACGACTACAGTTAGACATATGGGTACAAGGTGACAGTGAGCATTGACACAAAAGACAGTAAGTGCAGGAGAGCAGAACTGCTCTCTGCACAAATGTTTGGATTTGGCTTGACAGAAACTGTTACGGCACAGAAACATAAGGGTACATCTCTTCGGTAGGGTTGAGTTCTTGTGCCTCAGAGCCAAACTCCGCACGCCACCTCAGCGCAGTTGGACTTGGCTAAGCCGCCGGCCTGGGCTCTCCCACCCGCAGAGGTCGGGCCGGGCACTCTGGCGAGGGGACAGGAGCGGTTTTAAGTTTTCCCAGCCCTTGCAGCCGCGGCGGTACATGGAGCCCGGGCAGCCCCATTGCCAGCCCCTCGGCAACCTCACCTCAGCGGCGGCGGCTGCGCTTTTCCATCCTGCCTCATGGCACCCAGACATTTTTGCTGACCCCGCCTGAAAGGCTCCGCGGGAACGGCAACAAGCGCATCCCTGGCTGGCCACAAGGCCGGCGGCAAAGAACCCCTGAGAACCGGGCCGCCGATCGCCCGGGGCCGCTCTGCGCATGCGCTCCGCCACCGCGGGCCCAGCCGCTCGGGACAGCTGTACGGGACTCCCCGTGGCGCATGCGCGCTGTGCAAGGCGGGTGCGGGGGTGTCCGGCCCGCGGCGATCGCTCCCCGGCGGCGGCAGCAGCGGCGCGGGTAGTGGGAGAGCGCGCGGGAAGCTCGTCCGTCAGCGAGAGCGGCTGGGGGAACGGGCCGCCCCCCGGGCTGCCCCCGGCATGGAGCGCTGCTGGGGCCGCCCCCATCGCCGGGCCCGGCGCGCCCCCGGCCTCTGCCTGCGGCGCCGCCCGCGGGGCCTGTAGGGGCGGCCGCGCCGCGCCTGGCCGGGGGGAGCGGCGGCATGAGAAGCCGCTGCGGCCGCCGGCAGTGAATGGGCGTCGCGGCGGAGCGGGAGGAGCCGGAGCCGCCGCCGCGATGGCTCAGGAGAAAATGGAGCTGGACCTGGAGCTGCCGCCGGGGAGCGCCGCGGCCCCGAGCGACGGGGGCGGCCTGAGGAGATCGAACAGCGCCCCCCTCATCCACGGGCTCAGGTGAGCGCGGCCCGGCCCGGCCCGGCCCGGCCCGGCCCGCGGCGCCAGCGGCGGCGCCCGGAGCCCCGGCGGCAGCGGGGCCACCCCGGGTCGGGCCGGGCCGTTCGGCAGCTGTTGTGCCGGGCATGGGGCCGCCGCCACCCTGGCTGTAGTCGCGGCGGTTGCTCCGCGGTTTTGTCTCCCCTCAGCGCCCGTCCAGCCGCACAGAGCGATGGGGATGGTTTGGGCGCCTCGGGCGTGAGGGGAAAGGCGAGTTCCTGAGCGGTGTCCCGAGCGGGGAGGGATTCAGGCAAGATGTCCCTCTAGGTGCGGAGGATTGTGAGAAAGCCGAGGCAGAGGTCCTGTAACTCTGTTAAAACGCTTTGTTTCCATCTAGGTCAGTGTACGGCTTTATCAGTGAGAAACTAGTGATCTTTGTAACGGTTCAAGTTTGGCCAAAAAAAATCACCGCACTGTGTGTGATTGAACAGTAAATGCTTTCAGAACAGTCGGGTGAATTCGGTGGACATGATCATTTCATGGGACCTTGAGAGACACATAATTTTTACATCTAGTGTAAAGCAGTAGGTCAGTTGTACTGAGGTTATTCCCGATGACACTAATTTCGTTCGTATGTAACACTGGGAGAAACACAAGGAGTTGTGTAGACTGTTTTGCTTGGATATTGTCATCAGCCCGTGGCAGGCAATATTTGCTACTAGTGGTATATCTGCAGTTTGGGAGAGCATATATTGACAATAAACTTTATAAAAGGTAGTGTGCTACATTGTAAATACTTTTTTCTTTCTCTTAAACTTTGTGTTTCTGTGAGGAAATAGACATCGAGTGACGTACAGATCTTATAAATCTTTTGTACCCACATGGTTAACAGTACATTACAGCTCAGAAGCAATACAAATTCTTGCCTATTCAGTCATGATTTAATGTTAAGTAAACATAATTGCGATTCTTTTACATAATCGTAATGGAACCGCTATCAGTTTACATTTCCATGCAGTATAGAAGTGTTGTGAACGGCACTTCTTCTTAGGGAGATTTCTGAGCAGGTAAACTAATTATGTGAGTGAGACAAGGTGTTTTTATAATGCCAGCCTTTTGTAAGCTGTTTCTTACAGAGATCCTTGACTGCTGGGGGGCGGGGAATGGCATCCTGTGCTGTAAACAAAATATTTATTTCAGGGCCTGGGAAGGTAGAAGGGAAAGCCTGAGCTCTTACCTTGAAATTGTGCAGCTGCTATATGATAGGTGTTTATACAAATTAAACTGAAATGCCATTGAACTAATTTGAGGTGATTGCAGTGGTTTGCCTCTTAGGAATTTTCCAGCAGAAAACTGTTTTTGCAAGATTGCAGCTCTTGGCAAGAAGCTTCAGTTTTTCCCAGAATAGCTTTGTTGGATAAACTGAAACAAAGCTCTTGCTCATGAACAGCTTTCTTTTTCAACTCTGCCTCCTGTTTTGACTTCTTCATTAATAGCTTTAGTGAGGAGCTTGGTGAATGAGTTACTATAGAGCCAGAGAACATTTTTAAGTTCTTTTAGATCATGGAAGTTGCCTCTGTCAGAACTTTTGGCTGTTGTTTTTATGCCAAATAAGACTGATTTTTAATGGAAACTGTAAGAATGTTCTGTGAAAGGTAAGTCTGAGATCTGACAGCTCTGGTGTTTTTGCAAGTGAGATTAAAGGTAAGGATATTGTAGTGTTGGGTTTTTTGTTGTTGTTTGTTGTTGCTGCTGTTTTTTGTTTGCTTTCCCTCTCTTCTAGTTAGTACTGAATATTGGACTCAGCCTATGGTAATGTGTTGCAGAATCATTCTAGCCTGTTTTCTTGATTCAGACCCTGGATTTCAGCATGTGCTGTTTGTGTTGTGTTCACATGCCAACCAGTGCACTTATAAAGTAGTTGGAGCTGTTGGCCTCAGCCAGTAAATCTCATCTCTAAACGTCATGGATCCCTTAAATTTCTCCTGTTCTACCTCCTGTCAAATGGCAATTGTTTGTTCTCTTGTGGGTGTAAACTGAGTGAAACTTCTTTGAAATTTTAAAAGGTGTCTGGTCAGTTGTACTTGATGTTTTACAGGAGAATCAATGCATTCTTGGCAAAAAGCACAGCACTTATGCCAATTGCTATTGGCTTTTATTTCACAGTATAAGCTTTGGGGTTTTTTTATTTACAGCTAAATAAAAGGTATCTATCACTTATGTGTCGAACTGCTGCATATTAAATTGGAGGATACTGACAGTCATGTATCTTTAAAGTGCATTATAATTATCAGTCTTTAGAACAAGGTAATACTATAGGTCAGATTAGTTTTAAGATTATATTTGTGTACTGCTTTTGTGTTCATCCCAAGGTAGCAGCTGAAACAAAAAAAGATAAAACCCAGTGACTTGTCTTATTTTGGATCTAATTGCCATCTTGTATTTGAATCTATTTGCCTTTGCAGTTCCTCAGTAATTTTTAGGTATGGGGATTATGGATCAAAATTTGTATTCTAATAACTATAAAACTTAATTGCTGCAGTCGCATTCATTAAATGCTGATCAGTGGCTGTTGATAACACTGATGATGGCCAGTGAAACTTGCTTTAGGAATCAAAATAAGTAAAGTTGCCTTGATAAAGGAGCTAATTTTCTATCAAATAACCAATCCTGCATTATTTAAATGGATGTGCTGCTTCCTGGTTAGAAGTGTGACTGTGGTCAAAAGTCTTAGAGATTTAAAAAACTCATTTTACTGTCTGTTTAATGTAACAGATCCTAGAAAAAAAGTTCAGAACTTATTAATATTTGTAATGATAAGATTTATCAAGATACTGTATTTTTTAAAATTCTGTTTTATCTGTGGCATTGAAGCTGGTTTCAGTTATTCGTTTTATGCTGTTTTACAAATTTGTTGAATGGCATTTGAAGCAATATGCAAGCTGCAGCCATTCCAAACATCATAAGTTCCCACAGAAATGTTCAATCTTAACAATTTTTCAATTATTCTAAAGACTCGATGTGATTAATTAAAATCATTAATTGAAGTAGCTGGAACTGGAGGAAGAGCAATTTGATTTCCACCCTCTGCCAGCAAGCTAGAGGAGTTCTTAATACCCGTCTCTCGAGTGCTTTGTTTTGAAATGATATCTGTCACAGTATTTGAAACTGAGCTTGTTTTAAGAGGTACTTTTTGATAAGAAAGAAATGGCTTTTGCATTTGACAAGTGTTTCTTTTCACAGCGATAATTCACAGGTGTTCCAGGCTAACATTTTGCGAACCCGCAGGAACAGTACCACAGTTATGAATCGTCATAGTCTGGTAAGAAAACTATTAGACAAACTGCATCAGGTCCAAAGCAGATGTGTGCAAAAAGGATTAAAGGAGAAAATGAGACTGTAGTCTGTGAAACTGATACAGCATGTTTTCAGAAATGAGGCTCTAGACTGTGGCATTAATATACTGTAGCTATAGTGAGATGTTATTTATAGATCATTTGGCCTTGGAGAGTGCTTATATTTCATCGTGATCATAACTTTGTTTATAAAATGCAAGCACATGTTCTTAGAATAAGAAAGGTAGTTCACAAGGAAAACTGATTGCATAGATCTGTTGTTCAGTAACCAGCATGCTAAAAAAGGTCATACCCTATCTAGCTGCATCTTAGGGCTACTGTGGTTGTCCCAGTTGCTCAGCTGAATTTTGAAATATTTTCTTTATTTGAGTAACTTCTCCAAGTCTTGGACTTGAACTCTTTTGTAATGATTACTACAGGGCAGCTGTGCCATTCTGGATGGGTATAAACGTGCAGTTTTCTGACACTACATATAATTGGCAAGGAAGATTAAGTTAGTCTCAGTATCCGCTGTTTATTTCCTTCCAGAAGGTGTCAGTTGCTTTGCTTAAACAACAAAAGAAAACAAGAACCACAACCACACACAAACAAAACAAAAAAACATCAAAACATTTACTCACTAGATGCCACTGATAGATGGGTCTTGATTTTACCTTCAGTGAAAAAGCCTGTCTAACATACTGGAGAATGGAGAAAGGGGAAGATGTCTTCTATGTGGCAGTCTAATAATTTTAAAGTTTTTTGTAACTTAAGCTTTGTGCTTTCTTAAAACATTAAGGATTTGAATAGCATAATTTTAACAAACGTGTTCAGTCTGCTTTAGCAAGTATCCTTTAAAAGTGACCAAGGTTTCTTTTCACGAGAATTAAATCAAAGGACTATGAACAGGGAGGAAGAGAGTTTTAAGCATTGACTAATCAAGGATCGTGACTTGTTAGGGGTTTTAGTTAGTGCATTCGATCCTACAGAGGAACACTTAACTGTCTCTTCATAATTTTATTTCACATTGTGAGCCACTAGTTTTGTATATGTCCTAATAATGTCAAACCTTAAAGTATGTGGATCCCAGTCATAAAGTTAGAATATAATGAGTGGAACAAATGCATTCCTACTGTGGAGTGACAGAGTAAATAATTAAGAATGTCTTATTATCCAGGTCCTTTGTGTGAGAATCAAGGTCAATTCAGGGTCCACATTGGCTGGTGCAGCTTGGAGGAATTTTTATTAGGTGCACAGGAGTTTTGGAAGC
This sequence comes from Patagioenas fasciata, assembly GCF_037038585.1. Lineage (NCBI taxonomy): Eukaryota > Metazoa > Chordata > Aves > Columbiformes > Columbidae > Patagioenas > Patagioenas fasciata. Next base: position 21,338,930 of record NC_092530.1, read on the forward strand.
CCAGTATAATAGTAAAGCTGACCTAAACTGGACTTAAGATGTAGCATTATAGCCGTTAGACTTTAGTAGTCTATATTATACTGACTGAATTCTGGCACAAACATTAGACATCTTCTGTGTGAGTCTGATAGGCTAGTATCTTTTGTGGGAAGAAGGGCATGATGTTTTGACTTTTTGTTTTTGAGAGGGAGGATTCTGGATAGAATTAATCATCTGTGATAACTTCCCATAACGTTTTGTGTAAGACAGCAAAATCTTTGTGTTTTCCATGACACTGATTAGAAGATGGTGCAGTAAGCAGTTAATTGAATGTATGTTAGTTCTCCAACTTCAGCACAATGAAGAGCTCTAGTAGTGCTTTGTGAAGAGGAGGAAGCCTCAATACTGCATAAAGTACATTAACACTTAGTAATAATACAAACATTACTTGCTGAACACACATCCATGTTAAAAAGACATCTTGTTTTTATGGAGGGGTTGTCAGCTTACAGAGAAGAAGTTAAACCTCTATTCGAAGCTTAAGCTTTGAATCGTGAATGGGTTATGACAAAAGTCAACTGAGGGTCAAACATGTGGGGGATGGGAAATATATGAAAGGAAATTAGAAGTTATTATTTTCTCAAAATATAATTACTTGGTTTTGAGTATGCAGTTTTAGATCATGGTATTCCAGTGAGATCTAGAAGCAAAACTGCCAAAATTAACAGAAGACCATTTTTAGTGAAATCCACTCTGATTTTACCCAAATTGCTGAAGCTCTTGAGAAACCACAAGGAAGGTGTTTAACTCTGTTAGCCTTCCAATAGCTGACTTTTTCCACCTGTCAAAGTCCTCGTTTACAGGCAGACAACAATCTAGAAACCTCCTTGCGCAGTGTGTTGGTTTTGCTTTGTATTTTTAAAGGACCTATTGCAGAGCCTTCTGAGTCACTGAAATGAAAATATTTATGCAGCTACAAATATTAAGGGTGGCAGTGTGCTGGTTAAAAGCAGCTTCATTCTCTAGAGAAGGTGCTGAGTTCTAGTTGCCAGGCTGACAGCAATGAGCATCTGTGAGCATGCAAAGCATGGAAGTACATAGAATCATGTTCTTGCACATAATTAATGTAGTTTCTATATACCGAGAATGTTAGAAATGGTTTGGGTTTTTAAGTTACTTTGTTTTTTAGTTTGGGGTAGTGCCATAGAGTGGTTACTGAAATTCCTGCACCTTTTCCTCTGTTCTCCTGTAATTTCTAAGTGTGTCTCAGTTGTATGTGACTTGGTTTTGCAGCTTGTGCCATCATCTCCTATCCGTATTCCAAGCAGCCGGCTTCATCAAATTAAACAGGTAAGCACAGATTCTAATTTTATTTTGAATTTTAAATATCTTTAGGGGGGGTTGTTCTGGTTTGTTGTGTTTTGTTTTGTTTTCAGTTAATATGTAACGTCCTTCAAATAGCTAGAGATTTTGCTTTGAAACTGTAGTATCAAGTCTGCTGCAGTCTGTCGCTTGAAGGTGTTTTCAAAAGGAAAGGTTGTGTCTTGTCTACAGAGTTTTACATTTCATAAAGTAGAAGACCTAGTGAGAAGAAGATTGGAGAGGAAAGAGCAATCTTAAAATGGACATTTTAGAAAGGAAACCCTTAATGTAAACCCTTAGAATAAAGTTTAACCAAGTTTCTGGCAGTAGCGCCAGCATAAATATTCAGGGCCAATAACAAAGTGTTCCTTAACTTGTGTTGGCACAAGACCTTTTTGCAGCCAGCAAATGAACTGGATAAGGAAACACTCTGGCTAAAAAATAGCTTCGACTCTTCTGGCTGGGTTATTTTTCATCTGTATAATTTTCTTATCCAGATCACTGGACTTGTGCTGTCGCAGCATGAGCGGAGGGGGAAGGGCAGGAGAGCAAACACTTGGGAAGGGAGGGGAGGGTGTGACAAATATCTGAGCTGGCTCAAGTAGCACCACACCAGACAACAGACCAGAGTCTAAAGACTCAGGTTTTAAAATCAACAAGCTCAGACACCCGTGGCTCCTCCATTTTATATGTTGACTTTTTGACAGTAGAATGTTTATAAAATTGGCTTGAAGATGCCTTTTTTTAGCTTGCTAGTTTTCAATGGTTGAAAAATTAAGATAACAATTTGATGCTGTGGCCAGCATTTTGAGAGTATGATGTCTGAAGTGATAGAAGGCACTTCTGCTTTCTACCTCAGATATTTAAGGTGCATATGTAGTAATCCTGAAAAAAACAAAACAAAACTGATTGCTTTCATTATGTAAATAATTTACTGGCTTAAAGAGACTGAAGCAGGCAGGTCAGCTGTAGAGCTGTTTTTATCAACGTTAAAAAGCTTAGAGTTAATATGTAAATGTGAGAGCAAGGGAATGAACTACTGTGGCTCTGCTATATTACATGAATTAAAGTCTACTGCATTGCAAAGGAAATGCTGACAGAGTCTAGTTAGTTACTAGTACATAGAACAAGGTAAGGATCCAGGCATGCATTTGAAAGATTATCTGTACTAGTTTCAAGTATGTCTATTTTCTGATATACTAGACTGCATAGTCTAGCATATGCAGAATTTTTGGTTCATATTATCATTGTTCAATTTTGTAACTACATCTTGGATAGTAATGAAAATTAAAAAGCTGCTTGAGAAGCAACCAACTCCCATAAGCACTTCTTATGTGATGGTGTCTCTTGCTACATTTCTTTCCCGTCCTCTCCCCTGCACTCCTCTTCATGTAGTGAGAGCTTAGGGTTATTGTTGCTTAACCGAGTTCAATTAAATTTTCTGTACACCAAAGTAAAATGAAACTAGAGCTCTTCTGATTTGTTGTAGCAAAGCGGTGTTTTTTGGTCTTAATTTTTCATCTGCTAATATTTTAGGAAGAAGGAATGAATTTGATGAACAGAGAAACAGTACATGAAAGGTAGGCATTAAAGCAAGCTAGAGTACTTAATGCAGTCTTCTGTGGGCCTGGGACAATACATTTCTTTTCTTCTTTATAGAGAAGTGCAAGTAGCAATGCAGATGAGCCACTCATGGGAGGAGAGCTTGAGCCTGGTAATGAATTCATGCTTTAATTTGTGTTTCTGTTGTCAGTATCAGGATACTAGAGACTCTCTCATGTCAACGTTCTCTTTTATAGTTTGACCTGCAGTTACAGTGTTAGTGTATCGCTGCTTTTGATCAGCAGTTTTTCACCCTAACAAGGCATAGAATTATCAGTTGTTGGAGGATACATGTGGGTTCCTTGGGCTGGTATATCGAAAGAAAATTGCATGGATGTCTGCACGTTCAAATTTTCTTCTATGTTCTGATACTCACGAAGTAATATTTAAAGCTTTTTGTTTGTTTTTGTTAAGCTTAAACTCATAAATGACTACCTAAAAATTACGAATGTCATGGAGGATAACTTTGGAATCTTACTTAATTCTAGACCAATCAGTCCTTTTAATGTTAAGGTACTTGCTCATAAGATTAATTGTATGTACAATTTACAGAGCGACAATGATTTTGAAAAATCATCATCACCAAAGCAAGTAGACTTTGTCCCTGTTTCTCCAGCTCCTTCACCTACCAGAGGAATAGGGAAGGTGAGCAAAATGTGGCAATAATGGTTTTATCTTGAGCAATGCTAAATAAATTCAGCTGAATTAATAGCAAAAGATTAAGCCACCTGCTCCTTTCTACCTTAACTGCAAACAAGAAACTAGAGGGTAAACAAAAGAACCCTAAAACCCCAAACCAAAAAATACCAGCTGGCAGTTGCACATCTTGTGGACATGCATTTCTGTGGAGCGTTCAGCTGTTAATCTGTGGTTAGTAAACCTTATTGCTTATCTGCCTTGCTCTTAGAATGAGAGGAAGTGGCATACATTCTTATTTTATAAACCATAGTCTGTTTAACCAGACTATGGTGAAATAAATCCTTGTCAACTTTCATGTATTCTGCATGGAAATGGAATCTGTCCAATTATTTTTTTTCCTCAGTAACAAAAAGTGGTATCTCAGTATACCCAGCCGCAGTGACCGGTGGCATAAATTGGTGGTGGGTTTCGTATTTACCTGTGATAAAGTTTTTGTTAACATATGGATGTGATACAGTATTTATATGTAAATAATGCAAACTGTTTTGCTCTCAGCAATGTTTCTCACCATCTTTGCAAAGTTTGGTGAGCAGCAGTGGGTTACCTCCAAGTCCTAGCCCAAGTCCAACAAGGCGCTTTTCAAGGTGAGTACCAGATCAGATCAATAACAGGAAATTGGCAAAGCTTGTTCACAGTAGGCTTGGAAATACCAGAATTTGTTATATGCATAATTGACTTCTGATCACAAATATAACTTTATATATGCATGTAAACTTTGGATTTTACAATGCTCTAGAATATTTGTTAAAATCCTCATGTTGAAACATCAGGAGGGTGGGCTGCCCTGTGGCATCTGTCTTCTCAGTGTAATCTCTGTATTGCTCTTAATGAGATCTTAACTAATTGAATTGAATCCTAAGGGTGGGGGGAAGGACTTATTTTGGATAAGCTGTTTTAATGCCTATTTTCTTAGTGTTTTCCACTTTGTTTGTTATCTGAATATATTGTGATTTTTTTTTTTAACGTGTTTTAAGACTTCCTTTATCAATGGTGATATCAGTATAGCATATGCCTTCTTTTAGCAGGAGAAGCCAGAGTCCAATTAACTGCATTCGACCAAGTGTTCTCGGATCAATAAAAAGAAAAGGTACAGTATTTGGATTTGGCTAATATGCCAACTTGTTTATTTTATAATAATTCATATAGCTTTCTTCATAATTCTGTTCAATTGGCTGATACTTCAAAGAGTGACCAGAAATAGAGGGTATTACAGATAACCAAAGAAATTGAACTGTTTGTAAAACAGAAATTGATAAATTTGTTTTTACTGTTGCATAAAACACATAGTTTTTCTGTTCTAATGACTCTCCATTGCTGCATTCATATAGATCTGATAGCAAACACATGTAACCTGCTCAACAAAACAAAAAAAAAATACAACTATTGGTATATTTGACAAACAGAAAATGTTGAAAGTCCTGGCTAAATGAAGCGCATAGGCACTGTAGATTTTAAAATTGCTTTTCAAAACCAAAAAGTGATGTGCAGAGACCTGGTAAGCACCTTACAGCTTTATTGGGAAATGCTTCTCTATCTTCCTACATTTTTCTTCAAGTTTAACCTCTAGTTATTTTATTGCATTTGTGTTTATATATTTCTGCTTCACTTTTGTAATAGAACACTTCTGGCTCTGAGACAGCTTTTGAAATACTTTTATGTGAGTTCTGTCATAGCCTGTTTAAGCATATATCTATCCTCTCTTCTTGTAGTGTATTTGGAAATCAAAGTCAATATGTCAGTTCAGTGATAATCCTGGACCTTGTTTTTATTGATTGCAAGAGGAAAACAAACTCTCCTTATTCTGAGCTTCTCTACTCTGGTGGAGCTGAATCAACTGAAACAAAACGATTATTCTTTGCTACCAAAGAATAAATATCCAATGTCTAAATCTCAGTTCATAACTCACTAATCTTTCCTGAAGCTTAGACTAAAATGTTTCTGAGAAATAGTCTCTAAAATTTCAGCATCAAACTTCTATTTTATGTCTAAAATAATCTGTTGCAACATGTTTGAACCTCTATTATTGTTTGCTCTGTAGAAGTAGGTTTTAATTCAAAGTAGGTTTTAGTTTAAATGAGTAGTAACTGTTTATCACTCCTTGTCTCTTACCAAAGGTGTAACAGAGATAGAAGATCATCCAAAAAGATTATTCCAAGGATCCACCAACATGCTCACCCCTGAAGCTTCACATCAGGCGGACCTTGGGGGATGGTAAATGCTGTGCTGTTCATTGTGTCGTTTTTGTCAGAACTGCTACAAGTCTTTTATCATCTAGTAATGGTTGTGCTTTGAAGCTGCTTTTTAAAGATCATTAATACAGACATCCTGTAATTTTGAAGCACTGAAATTATCACAGTAAACAGACAGTAATATTCACTACAGTTTTACAGCTTCTAGGACTGACCGTTAACATGCTTCACGTACATGAGCATTGAGCATGTTTAGGAAAAGATACCTTGTGGCCGGCAATTTTTACTCTACTTTCAAGTTGCAGTCAAATGCACCTGCTAGTGCTTGTGGGTGGATTGGAGGTTTTTTCCTTCTTGTTTTGCCCTTGCTCTTAGTCACACAGGAAAATTTGTCTGTCTGACCCTCCCTGCTGGAAGGAGATAAAAAGTACTAAGTAAAAAATCATTATGACTTGAAATGGCAAGGGATTTTGATTTAGTATTTTGGTCAAGGGGTTAATAGTACTCAGGGTGTGCCCACACAGCTATCAAGACGGGGTATGTTTGTCCTTTTTGCCTCTCCGCTAATGCACACAGCTGTGCACAAGCGCTGCGCCCATTCGAGTGGCAATAAAAAACCATGTTTTAAAGGTACTGTAAAAACACACCTTTTTTGCACACCCTATTCATAGTAGGTGTAGCAGTGCAGGTTCAGTTGCTGCACCTTGATTTGGGAGATGGTGATTTTTAAAAACACTTTGCTGTCGCTGATGACAGATCACCTATAGTTACAATGTTGTGTCCTGTGAAATAGAGAGTGAATGGTACAACTGAAGTATGAACAGTTTATCATCAGCTCTCCTGACGGAAGAGACCTCTGGATATTTTTAGCCTGAGACCTTGTAGGTATTGGGGTAAAGTCTTGCAATGAATTTCTCTGCCAGACGCTCCTCATTTCTGGGTGAGCAGAAGGAGGGAATTGCCAGAATGTGATCTGTTTGTTTGGAAGTAGTTACAGATTTATTTCAAATCGTAGGGCTTACTGTTCCTTCAACATTGTGCATTTGTTTTCAAAATGGCATTGTAATGATTGGCAGCTAGTACTAGAAACATGCCAGAAAGAGTCCCTCACTTCTTATATCTTGATGTTACTGTTTTCAGTCTCTCGTCACACGCTCTCGATGACAACAGAAGCAGTGCAGGCTCTTCCTGTGACTCACCAGCTGAAGTCAGCACCAACACAGACTCTCCCGTCTCGCTCCCTGACTCCAGATCTTTTTTACCAGTAGATCTTACGGCTAAGTTACCTATTAATTGAGAAGGAGAAGTCTGTGAATGGACACCAAGAAACAGACTTTCTGTTGTGCGTAACTGATTCTGTTCCTCATAGGAACTTCCAGAAATGTCATTATTTCTAGAAAACTTCCAGAATAGTTCCTTGAGGAGGAATTAGCGTTTCTAGTGATTTGTATGACATTTACTAAAATACAATAAGCATTTGAATTGCAAACATATTTGATGCTAACATGAGTAAGCAAGCTGTTGATTTACAATGGATGTCGTCTTGCTGGCGTACATTACAAATGCCGTGTGCACATTCCGCTCGTGGAAGAGTTGGCTTTCCATCGGCCAACAGGCAGCGTCTTCACTAGTATCAAGTGGTGCTTATGAAGTAACAGATAATTTTCACGTTTGTCTTCAGTCTGAAACCAATGAAGCAGCTTACTAATTTGGCTTTATTCCCTGGGTATTAGATATTTATATTTTTGATTTTTCATATGAAAGCGGGAATATGGGGGCAGGGGGGAATTGATTCTTGTGTTCTGTTACCTATTATGATTGGCTGTTAATTCTGTGTTCTAATAGATGTCAAAAGAACAAATAGGTGAATTGTCAACTTGAATTTATACATTGGATTGTATTTATGATCGTGACTGCTGTTCTGACCAAATCCAAATGAGGCGTGGAACATTCTTCTGGGGTTTTGTAGTGTTGTGTTGGTTTTTATTTCTTCCCCATTTAGGTGATGTATTAGAGTGATAGATGCTCTATTAAAGGTCTTTTAATAGGGAAAATAGTAATAATGTTTGGAATAAAACATTAAATCCTCAGATGTTAGTATTTGGGCATTCAGAAATGCATTATTTTAACAGATAGTATTTGTCCTCATATGTGACTTTTGTTGGACAAATACAGCAAGGAATCTTGAATGCATTTTTACAGGCTGAGGCGATCAGACGCTTAATCTGTGTTTAATCTCATGGCATCACTTCCTCAAACAATGGCGTCAAGTTATTTCTGTTGTTGAAAACTGGAGATGCTATTGGAACCCTGGAATTTGGTAATCTGAGATGTTTCGGGATTCTCGTACTATATTTGCAAAGGCGGAGGGTTGAGGCACGCTGATCTCAACCTTTAAATTCCCCAAACGGGAGGAAAAATCTACAAACCCCACCATAGGCAGCTGTTCCAGATTTTCCAGTGGCAACCTTGTTTTGATCGTTGGCTCCTGTTACGTGATTGAACTTCCCCAGCTGGGTCCCCATTTGTACGTGTGTACGTGTCTGTACTATGTGGTTTCAAGCCTTCTCTTCAGAGAGGTTAATGTTTTAATTTCAAACACTAAATCTTTGTAACATGTAATAAAGTGAGAAAAGCATATAGACTTCCTCAAGTAGGAGAAAAGCCCACTCTGAACTCTGCTGTGGAAGAACCACCTGGATGAAGCTCTAAATGACAGCACCCATCGAAAGTAGAAACGGATGATATGGAGTGGGAAGACCTGGCGACCCGAGGACCAACAACCCGTTTCTGTATGTCCTTACTGTAAAAAGAAAATAGAATCTATTTAATAGTTTTACTCAGTTCAAGTAAGATATGACATGGTTTACTTTGGATTTAATTCCTCTTAAATTATTGTAATAGTCAGCTTCCTGATTGCAGCTCCTTTTTTGAAAACAACCAAAACAAGCGAACAAAACTCACAAAGACTTCAGACTGCCCTTCGTTCCTGCCGCAGATGGACAAGCTCGTGTGTAATGTCTGTTTGCTCTCTGTCTAACGTGGCATCGTTTCATTCTGCAGTTTCAGGTATGTGCCAAAGAGTCGCTGTGCATTCACTCTTTTGTGGTGAGGGCAAGATTTAGTTTTCTTAAAACTTGCTTGTTTCTTAAGAATGAACCTCCTGGTGTCTCTGGTGTCTCTTCCAGTCTTTTTTTAAAAGATGCATCAGTAGAGGGGTGTAATAGTTGTGTGTGGGTCAACTTGTATCTTTTCTGTTGAATATTTATGCTGTTTTTCAAAGAAGTGCCAATAAATGGAAAAGTAACTGTTTTGCTGATTCTGCACTTTGTTAGACAAGTAACCATATTCTTGTTTTCATCTGTGATTAAATGTTTTTATTTTTAAATCATAATATCTATTGCAACCCAGTCTAGTTTACATTTAAGTTGGCCTTAAAATCTGCAGCAGACTTTTCTGTTTTCCTCGCGCAATGCTATCGTAAAGTTCTGTGACAACTCTAGGAAAACCGAAGAATAAAACCAAACTTTTTCAAAGTACTTTAACAGCTCCACGTGTCCCTGGTTTATACGTAGATGAAGTCCTGGTGAAACAGTTTGGAAAACAGAAGGTACAGCTGGTGGGTGGACAGTACTGAGGCTCTTGCCTCTTGGGGAGCAGAGCGGGGGCTTTGTGGCTTGCCCTAATTGGGCAATTAATGCTGTTGGAGGAGAAATAGTTCTGTATCTGCAGTTGTTCCTTTCCTGCTTTTGCAAAATGGAAATTACTGTAAACTTGTGGAAGAAGGCATCTCAGTTTCTTGTCTGTTCATGTCGTCAAGAAGCTGCACCCCGGAGTCAGGAGACTTGTGTAGGTTTTTTCCACTGAAATGAAAGATTAAAGTTTGGAACCAAATCATCCTGCAAAATACGTATCTGGATTCAGGGAATTACGGTGTTACACAATGTTGTGTAATCAGCCCTGTGCTCATGTAGTAGCTTGTGCTGTTAGTACCACCACTGTTTTACTAATTCACCATTAACTCATGAGCAATGAATACTGAAGCTTTGCTTGGTAAAGCGTCGTGGTTACAGGATGATTGCGTGTGATGTTCCTTAACTGGTCAGAGGTTATATCACAAGTGTCTGTGCCTTTATCTTCCTCCAAGAAGAAATGGGCAGCTTTCTTGTCTCAGGCCATATTGGAAATATTACTGTCATATATATAGATATTTAAAAGTATGTAAGTATATTATTATATGTAAACTTTTTTTAAATTCTGCAGCTCTTTGAAGCATGCAGCTGTTTGTCTGGGCGTCTGCCACTCCTCTCGCCGGGCACCCTTCCGAAGTCGTGCTTGCGATCGGCACTTGATCGCTCTGGTTGAAAACTATCCCCCAGGGTTTGTTGGCAGTTAAATCGGGTTTGAGCCAGGGTGGCTTCCTTGATAACTGATAGGTGTTTTTCTTCCTTCCACCCTCTCCAGAATGACATAGTTGCTGAGGGAACATGGATAACCGTGCCAGCACTCAGGGGGACTGTATTTTTGGAGTGAGCGCTTCGGTGGTTCCTGCACTCAGCACAGGAATAGACACTTTATGCTAGAAGAGAGGAACAAATGCCAGGAAAAATGAGCCAGTGCATCAGCCAGCGTCACTCGCTGGGGTCTCTGCTGTGCTGCCAGCGAGCCCTCAACGGTGGCCCACGGTCCTCCTGAGGTTAATCCCAAATTTGTTCTTTTCACCTTTCTTCAGAAAACTTGAGTGTAAATGGTCACCAGCTTGTACAAACAAAACAGATCTCCAAAGTCTGGTGTTGGTGGGACTAGGATAATTCCGTTTCTACATGTTTATGTTGGTTCTGATGTTAGTGCTGCACTGCGAGTCCAGTCCTGCTGTGCTGAGGTGACTCCGGGCAGGTGTGACCTCTGGAGCCCCATCAGCCTCCAGCTCGGGAACAGCTTGTGCATTTCTTAGTAGTAGTCGCTTCAGGAATGTTCACTTTATGCTGTTGTGTTCCTGCATATGTTGGAGTCGTAACTCATTTACTGAAAATAGAGAGCGTCAGGAGTCATAATTAAAATGTGTGAGCTCTTCGTATCCTGTTTTAAGCAATGTTTCTCATCACCAACTGGCAGATGGAGTTTAAGTTGATCCCTCTTCTCCTGGAAGCACCAAGTTAAAATATTTGTAAATGTAACTGAATGTTTGCAGCTACAGTACCATAATTAAAACCTTACCAGTCCAAAGCACCTGGCTTGCCAGAGGCCTTTTCAGTAACTGGATGCAAAAATTGTCACCCTGCGTTTTTTATTTGGTGTCAGTTTCTAAAGGGTGTACCTTGGAGGACTGGTTGTGTCTGTTTCTGAAGGGTGTACCTTGGATGACTGGTTGTGTCTGTTTCTGAAGGGTGTACCTTGGATGACTGGTTGTGTCTGTTTCTGAAGGGTGTACCTTGGAGGACTGGTTGTGTCTGTTTCTGAAGGGTGTACCTTGGAGGACTGGTTGTGTCTGTTTCTGAAGGGTGTACCTTGGATGACCGGTTGTTTTACCTGCAGCAAGAGAGTCTTCCCACTTGTATTTATTTGGTGTGAGCATCCCTATGTGATAAACTGGAGCCCAGCTGGGGGGCAGCCGAGGTCCTGCTCAGGAGATGCTTTTCCCCTGTCCTGGGGGCTCCAAGCAGACACCTCCCCTTCTGCTGGAAGACCCCATGTACATGTACACACTGGAAGGGAGAGATTGCTTCCCCTGTTGGGGTTTTGTGGCAGAAGCATGAAAGATGAGGGGGAAAAAATAAACAACTGAAGGAGAATAACCTCGTTTGACTTCTAGTAGCTGGCTGGGAAACAGAAATTTCAGAGCAGGGAGGAGCTGAGTGCGTTTAAACCAAAACCAAACACGGTATGCGTGCTGGATCCCCAGCGTGTCTCGAGGAATTGGTGAGGCTTCCCTGTTCCCGTGAAGATTCCTCAGACAAATCTGGCATTGATCAAATTCAAAATTCTCCTGATAGTTTAGTTTCTTCTTTTACTTGCTTTGTAAGAGCCTTGTAAATGCTCGTTATTCAAGATTTCTTTCTGTGATTAATAATTGTGTGTAAATGTTTAGATTTTGCTGGATGTCAGCTTAGGTAGGAAGAGCTGCCCGAGCTGGAGTATTTTTTGCTGAAGGTGTAAATCTTTGGTTCTCATGATCAGTTTTTCCTCTTATGTGGAGAAAAATCAAAACCACAATATACATATCACGTGTTGGTTTTTGTGCACAGAAGCAGCGTACTGTGGTGTCTTTCAAGCCAGTTTAATTTGGGCTGTGTGGCACTGAGATCACTGCAAGGGGCTTCCTGCTAAAAATACATCAAGATCCTTTCATTTTAAATGCATTCCCTTCAGCAGTCGGTTTTGATTTTGCAGATTCCTGAGGGAGAGGCGCTAATGGGTTCCGTGCTGATGGAACACGGGATTCCAGAGCCTCACTGCAGAGTTTTATTTGTCTCCTGTTGGTGGTTTCTTGTTTGTCAAAGTATATCCTCACCTAGTGCCATGATGTTCAGCCCTCAGCTGCCTTGAGTATCTGCAGTTTCCTAGAGAGGAATGTTCTCATTTTTGTTATTGTAAATTGCATGTTGTTGTTGTAAATTGTATTGTTTTTTTAACTGGAAACATGGCTTTAAGTTCCATTACAGCTTCTTGGTTCTTTTATTCCATGTCTCTGATATGTATTTTATCAGTCATCTTTGATCCTTCTTGGTGTCTCCTGTTCTGCTAGGATCGGGATGGCTGCGGGTCGTGTCGGGGTCGATGTTCCTCGCAGAGGTGCGTCACTCAGGTGAGCCTTTCACCGCCCTCTTTCCTCATCCATTGCCATGATTGTGCTGCTGTAATCGTGCTCTTGCTTCAATTATTCCTTTGAGTCTCTGCTGCTTCCAAGCCCAGTGTGTGTTTCTTTGCGTAATTCCACATTATATTGTCAGCATGGTTACAGAGCTCTGCAGATTTTCAAGAGCTGATATGCGTTAGCTCCAGTTGATTTTCTAAAGCAAACGGCTAATTAGCTTACAGCAGAGAGCTTCTGCAAGGGTGTGCTCTGCAGAAGGCAAAAAGACAAAAAAGTGAGTGTTCCCCTGTACTTGGCTTTAGTTGTTATACTTGTGTTGCCTGCCTGTGTTCATACCTCCAGTACTTATTGTTTGAGGATACACAGGTTCTTTAGACTCTGTTCATTTATATGCTCATTATCTTTAAATAGCTCTTGCTAGACTGTGTAACGATGGTTTCCCAGTCTTCACTGGCTCACATGGAGCTCTACTAAGCAAGTGATGCCACCACTAAGATGCTTAAGGACGAACAGTGACTTACAGCTGACAGCACCCTTGGTTATCTTCCTGGGACACGTTTTGGGAAACGTCAGCAGTAGCTCAGTGTTTCCTGTCACAGGGACGGGTTCTGTCTCCAGGTGGGTTCCAGACAAGGCTGGTCAACCTGCTCTGCAGTCTTGGGGGCTCCATGAGCTGCGCTGCGACCTGAGGACATGAAAGTCCCCGGAGCTCTGAAAGAGTTACACTGGCTCTGTTGTCACTTCAAGCATTCTGTGATTTGCTCCTTTAGAGAAAATAGGGACATCTGAGCATTTGCTGGTCCAGAGGAGATCATCTACCAAATCTACCAAGCCTGTAGCTCCGAGGAGCGACGCTGGCAGTGTGATCTCAGCAGCACTCTGGGTTCCTGCAGCCAGTGCTGCTGGTTTGACATCAGTGCCATAGCAAGTGCTGCGTAAACAAGATGATTGTTTCTGCTGGGCGATTTTAAAGCCGTCCTCACTGTCTGCTCTAAATACTTTTCCATTTCAAGGAAATGACTCTTTTGTTTGTGTTACGAGTCAGGAATGGGAAATGACGTGAACTCTTAACTGTTTTTCCTGGTGTTTTTGAAAGGAGACATATTCACTGCTTCAGGTCTTATTTCCAAAGGCACTCAGTGTTTTCCATAACTCTATTGTGTGCATACATCTATATATATGCAAATATATATACAGCAGAAGATATCTTCTAAACCTTGTGTATCCACTGCTAAAAGGTTACTCATCTCTCCCTGTGACCATGCGGTACCATGGGGGATACAATCCTGCTCACAGTACAGAGCTGAAACTGTCCGCAGGTCTTGTTCTCCCAACACTGGAATAAATCTGTGATTACACAGTGTGCTGTAATTTCCCTGAAGTAGAAAGAAGTCAAAATTCACGCTTGTCGGGCTTATTTTATGCAAGCACCAGTTTTATCTGCATCTGCTGAGTTACACTGTGCCTTCAGTCTTTGTCTGTGTAGTGCTCCCCGCTTGCCCTCCAAAAAGAAATGGTCCAATGTTACGGTCTTTTTAGTTGCTGATAACTTTTTGTTACCAATTTCTTTTGCCAGGGTGTTTTTCTAAACCAGTCACTTCCCTTTAAATTCCCTGGAAACCAACACCAGGTCTCTGTCCCCTCATCTCCCTTCCCAAACCTCAGTGTGCGCCCTCCTGCAGCCCTGAGGGGCCCACAGGGCTCAGGCCTTGGTTATAGTGACTGGGAACTCCTGCAAAACACAATCCTGGCCCGGGACTGGAACTTGGGAATAGGGAGAAAAAAGGTGTCGTGTGTTTTGGTTTTTTTTTTAATCAATCAGCTTGAGTACAATAAAACATATACCTTAATACAGAACAGCCAGGCTAATGTACTGCATAGCAGGTTTATCTCCCTTACTTGTATTTGATTCCCTCAAGAAGGGAAACAACAGGTTACAGCACCTCATGAAAACCAGAATTAACAGTGTAGGTACTAAGGACTGAAGCTCAACAGCAGCAGGAGACCCCGCGACCCCAGCACCACGTACGGACTCTGTTTAAATGATCGTCTTGTTAGACTTCATCACCTGATGCTGACAGATGACAGAATCTCAGTTCTTCTGAGAATCAAGCTAAAGTAACATTTTATTTCCCTTTAAAGACTTATTGTATTATAGATAAGAAAAAAAATGTACAGTGATTAACAACTTCAACATTTCTCTTTTGTTTTTTAAGCAACCCTGTTATCTGCATGGTTTCTGTGTACTTCCATGCATAAGCACAAGAGTAACCCATAACATGCAGGGGGAAAAGTACATTTAATTTCTAAAATTATTATTATTATTTTTTTTAATACATATATCACAGACTTCTTATAAACAAAGATTTGTGTGTATGAGTCAAATGCAGTAACAGTGGCCCTTCAGAAGAAATATTTTTAAACTTAACACCTCAACAATGAAATGTCAAATGAAGGGAAACACTCATTACACGAGACAAGGTAAATTACCTGGAATATAAAACTGGAATTGGAGCAGGAGTTTCTGATACAAAAGAAATCCCCTCTCAGCTGTGGGGGAGCGAGGTGGTGTAGACAAAGACCTTTGTTGCTATACTTAGTTTGGTTTCTAAAATAGAAAAAGTACAGAATTTTGTATTAGCGTGCAGTGTGAGTTCAACTGCCATTAATGACACTCACGTTATGACGTGCAGCCCTCAGAAGTGAAAGGATTTGATTAGAGAACCTGTTTTTATTGTCGACAATTGCGATACAAAATGGCTGGTGCAGAAATTCTTTCCCCAGGTAAGAAAACAAGCACTCAGGGATACATTGGTAATGAGGAATTTGAGAATTACTTCTTCACCTAAAATGCATGGTTTATTTTGTAGTTTCACGGATGGGATTTTTCGTTTTCTTCAATGATTAATAATGACTCTCATCCTTCTGGTATGTATACAGAGGTGTTATGCGCCAGCCTCAGCATGTACAACCACAAACCAAATGAACGTTTTACATAAGACAGTTTGCTTTTATAGTGATCACACACTGATGTGAACATAGACTAAAGATAACAAATGTTGCTTTAATAAGGAATTTTTACAGTAGGCGTAGATATAAAAGTTTTTCAAATTATTTTCACAGGTATCACTGAACATTTCATAGCTGTCTGTTACAGAAGCACCCAAAAGTGCTTTGAGTCTTTCATTTATTATACATAGTTAAAATATATTACACTTCTTAAATCACTGAACAGTTTCGCTAGCATCTTGATGAGCCAAATGGGAGTAGAAGGCAGTCCACATTCATGATGTGAATATACAGTAAGGTGTTTGACATCTTATTAACTCACTGCTCATGTTCTCAAAATAACCATGGTGATGAGACCTGAAAGACAAGAATTAAGAACTAAATGCTTTAGTTTCACTGAATAAAACATTTTAAATAAAGAAAATACAGTTTACCCTATCACAGGCCAGAAAACAAGGTAAAAGTGCATAAATAAACGCAGAATGAATTTATATATACATTTCACTTAAATATTGGAAGTATTGGTCCAAGTTTTGATGTAGTCAAAACCTGTGTTAAGAAATGACACTGAGGTGCAGTATATCTAGTGACTAAATGTCAAAGAAAGCTATAAATACTCAAAAAATAATATTGATCTCACTACTGGAAAATCGTAACATTGAGATTTTGGCTTAGGTAAGTGTCACACTGGCACACAAGCCCCAGTTTTCACAGGGGATGGTTTTGGGCAGTGTCAGCCCCTCCAACGCTGAATCATCAGTGGGGCAGATGAGCTGAAGGCTCCAGGACATTTTGGTTCTGCTCTGTGCAGAATAACTGATCAAAGACTCGTTCCACACGGATATGAGGCGTCCTTGTCAGCCTGCACAGGGAGCTTTCTGCAAACTCTTTGTTGTGACCTTTAAAGGAGGAGGAAAAAAAACCCACTGCTCTGACAGAGGTAAAAAACAATTACAAACAGGAGGAAATGCGAGGCTAATAAACCTACTCATGACAAACTGAAAAATTCATCTTCGTGATGTGCCAATACAGGAGAAAGTACAAATCTGCAAGTTCTTAGCCAGGAGTTATATTGCGCAAGGCAAAGAGGCGCATGGGAAAACATCAGGTCTCCTTGAATTCCAGCCTTACATAACATCAAAATAGTAATTTATCAGTTCTTGGGCAATCTTACTTTCCTGCAGGCTCAGATGATGTTAATATTATAGCCTTTCCCTGCAGAAAGCTAAAGCCTAGAGATCTCATAATGGATAAAGAATTTTCTGAGACTATTTCACTATCCTGCCACTACATACTGATTTAAATTACTCACTTTATAAATATTTTGAAAATTGAAGCATCACAGAACAGAGTTGTAATGCTGCCTTCCATTAGATAAGCAATTTATCCATTAGAATTCTGTACTAGCTTAGAGAACCAGTGCTACCAGAACTGCCGAGGGCCTTGTCTTGGAGTTTCAAAATCACAGCGCACCAACAGCAGCTCCTGGAAGGCGCTACAGGGCAGTCTGTACCACTTGTACAGGGACCTACAGGTAATGAAGAGTTTAACTCATTTCTGTAAAGCAAATACTTGTCAAATGTCATAAAGCCCATTTGGCGTGGTATTAACCTCCCTTTTCAATTAAATGCTACACAATCCAATTTTACTTTGTTGTGGGAGAAAGTGTTTTCATCTTCTTGCTCAAGAGCAATCAACTTCTTAGATGAAGGAGAACTGCAGAAAGAATCTTTTCATCGACACTAAAAGCGCTGCTACCAAAGGAATTAGAGCCTGTAAGAACTTCATAGTGAATCTGGAAACAGGTTAAGTTGTTGTGAAAAGTCAAATGGTTCAATACTATAGTTAGCACCGGCAGAAACTGGAGTAATTCTCAAAACTAGAGATAAAAACAAAGCAAGGATTACTGCAAGGTGCTGATCTGAAAATACATCATCATCAGCTCAGGAAAAGAGGGACAAGTGAGTTTTCAAACCCTTTCAGCAACCTGACTTGCATGAGCCAGTCAGTCAACTGAGCATGCGCATTGACCATCGAGAACTTGCGTCTCTCCCCATCACTACCTCACCTCTAGCTATCAGTCTGAAGCTGCCTAGCTTGTTTCCTTTAAATCCTCATTTCTGCCAGGTAGTGGAACAGGAGAACTGAGTTTAGTGTGACTGTTCTTCAAATCTGAAATAGTCATAGAAAAACAGTCATAACAAATGAAATGTGCAACTTATCTACACTTGCTAATTCAGGAGCAAGTTACAAATCGGGAAGAATTGTGAATGGTAGTGATCTCTTGGGAAGGGTTTACAACAACTTATGTCTACACATTTCAACTGCTTGTCAATGAGGCTGTGAATGGAGCCTTTGAGATCAGCTCATCTGGGAAACCAAATAACAGAAGAGATGTTGGTTCTGCAATAGAGCACATTCCATTCAGTTTTGTTGGCAGATGACTACAGCTGGCCAGTCATCAAATAAAGGTGAAATTGACATGTAGGGGCCTGTATGTAAGAAGTATGAACTAAAATCTGGTCTGAAATACTTACAATAACCAGTTTACCCTGACATCAACTATGGCTGCAAGTTAAAGTAATAGTGGAGATGCAAACCAAGATGTAATGAGGTGCTTTGTCTCCATCAAGTTTCCTGAAGCCACTGGCAAACACAGAAGTTTCCCAAATCACAGAAGTTGCATGAAAACATTTAGAAAATCCAAAATACTTACCTAAAACATAAGCAGCTACCAACTTTTGATTCACACTTAAATGGAGGTAGAGAGGCACCAGGGAATCCATTTCCCCCAATGTAGGTAGCATTAGTGCTGCAATACACACTATTCCTAGGAAGACTGTTAGTAAACTAGGTCCCGACGAGGCAGTTCTGTTTTCTGAAAAACAAAATGGCACAATTGTAAGGAATACCCACCCAATATAAACGTGAAATATTCTGCAAAAAATGTTTGTGGTACATTGAGGCTGCAATACCCTGAGATTTTCTTTTCCCTTTGGAGTTTGAAGGGGGTGGAAAACAACTCCTAAACCTCCCGCATTTTGCAGGGGAGAAGGCTGCTCCCTGCTCTGATGCTGGAACTTGTTTTCACATGACTTCCCAAACCCCTCCCTTCTGGAGGAACAGAGCCTGCCAGCAGCTATATATACACACACGCATGACAGCTGGGTGGCTCAGCAACGCTTGGGCTTTCACCATGCATCCTCACTCCATTCCTTGATTTGTTCCTTCAGTGATTAGTAATTAATGAGGAAAGAACACCTAAAGGAGCCTCACGAGCAGGCAACTCTGCTTACACGTCTGGATCTAAACTTGGCTGCAGCAAGAGCGCAGATTCTTGGGCAGGATGAGTTTCCCTTCCTTCTTTAGAGGATTCAAGGGCTGCACCTCCCAGAACTACTCTATGTGCCACAAATTAGTATCATTTGAAACGTACTTTAAAAAAACAACACACTGTAAGTCAACCACTCTGACAGTCCAGTATCACCAGAGCAAGGAAATCCAAACTATAGATGAACCATCCTTCATGCTCTTCCTTGCGCTGCTTTATTGTGCAGCTGGAACCTACTCAAAGGCACACTGTGTAACGTTCCTGTAAAAAGAGCTCTTAAGGCGTTAGCTGGATACCTCTAACCAAATTCTTAAGAACCATTAGAAATTGGCCAATGTTTTATAACGTCTTTCTATCTTCAGAGTGAATAGCAATGCATGTCCTGTTTAAATTCCATAAATCTGTTATTCCCGGGTTGCAAGTTATATGCAAAGACTGTAGTTGCTCTGTTTATTGTTTTTCTGTCAGCGAGCAATATAATGTAGCCGACAAGGCTTTTAAGCAGAGAAATAGCCTTTGGATTAAGACCAGAATCAGATTGTTCAGGATGGTTCAAACCTTCTGTACTGGAACAACTATCATAGCAACATTTTGTTCTGTGAGCCCAGGATTCTATAGGTTTACTTTAATTGTGTATCCTCCCCTCCTATGTATATTAAGGTTTTTTTAGTAAAAGGTGTTTCACCAGCCAACAAGCTATGTAAAAATAGTGAAACAACTTATTTTTAACAGAAGGCACACTCTCAAGCAAGTTAATCTATTTTAAGGAACTGATTTTTGTTCTTGTCATGAAAAATAAAGCAGTGACAGAAATATTACACTATAAATCAGTAAAAGTCAAGAATCAGTTTATACTCAGTTCCAGTAAAACTCGGTATCTTTTCTGTCTCTCCCTAACGCTTCAATTGGACTGTTCGGTTCAGGTTTTGCCCGAGACTGTTGATTCAGCTCCTCACGTATGAAACGTGCGGAGTTTGCAGTGAGCAACTGTGCTTTTCTGTACTTATGAGACAGACAAAGGAGATGGCGCAGACCAAGGAGCACTCCAGAAGATGTTTTGGCAATATTTCCTGCTCATCAGGAAATGGAGGATTAAGGGTTTGGAACAAACTCAGGAGGGGCATATGTTCTGAAAGAGACCAAGGGAAAAAACAACTACCACCCTCTTGCAGATAAATTCCTATCGGCTGCAGAAGAACTTCTGCACCAGAGGAACACCAGATGTACTCTCCAAAGTATGATGTGCAAACGGGGGGTAGCAAAGGGTCTTGATTAATCAAGAGAGCACAAGCAGAACGACCATGGTCTGGGTTCCTGGGCACTGTCATCCCCCAGTGATAAATATTCTTTTTACTTAACCTGTAAAACTGTCATTATTTAAAAATGTATTTTAGTCTAGTCTTTCTAGTCACTTGAGCTATTCATAACTGATTCACAAGACAGGAGGGGTAGAAGATTTCAGCTACCTGGTTGACACAAAGTCTGCTCAAAAAAGACACTTTCCGCCAGGTGTTCTTTTATTCGTTTCTCCTCCTCTTCCTTTTGTTGTTGTTGCTCCTTTGCAGATGGAAGTAGAGTGGCAATAATCTCCTTTTTCCCTAGTGCTTTCCTCTGGCTCTGCTCAGACACTTGTAGACGGAATTTATCTATCACACCAAAGTAAGATGCGCGAACATCTCTGTGACGAATCACGCTGCAGAAGAAAACAACATTTTGAAACAGAGGAACTGATAAAAACCATGTCTCCTCTGGGATTACGCCCTACACACCGATGTTTCCCCTCTTTCTTCCCCACAGATACATTGCAATAGTCCAGATCCCCATTCCCTCCCTGTCACTCCATGTGCTTGATAATTTGATCTTGCCTCCTCTCTCCCCTCATGTTTCCTCTGGTTCCCAAACATATCCGCTCCAATCAGCTGGCCAAGAACAACAGTTAATTCTTTATCTCAAGCACACCTCTGCCTCAGTCTGAGACCTCGCTGCCCATTTTCATGAAATCTCCATTATCTGAAAGATGCCTCCTCTTTTATCAAGGTTTTTGTAATGCTGACCAATGTTTTTAAAAGGTATGGGGGGACTGTAGTGGTCAGGGAAGGAAAGAAGAAAAGCAGGACTGCCAAATGCTTGGACAGCTGATGGCAAAAGTCCAGCTTTTTGGGGAAACCAGGCTCAAAGCCTTGCCTTGGTAAACCTCCTCACTGTCCAGCAACAACTCTGTTGTTCTACTGCTTTGAATAGGTTGACCAAGGCGGCTTCAACAGGGGAATCGCTGTTGCATTCCTTCTAATTTTATGGCATTTCATGGGAAAAATTGTATGTGGGACCTACAAAAGGCACAGTTTTAAAACAACACTAATCAAAGACAGTAGAGACCTCTGAGCAGTGCCCTGCTCAACTGCCTCCTCTCTGCACTTATGATTCATTCTGAAAATACATACCTAGCACTAAAAAAGCTATAACATTTAGGTTTTGAAGTCACATCAGCTCTTATGGTTAATATGGATTTTAATTATTTTTCCAAAGTGGAAAACTCTGTTTATAAAAGGCTATTCTAAATTTCTAAGATAACAATACCTACATATAAGTGATTTGGCTTCAAGAAGGTTGCCATCTCCTGAGGGGAAAAGAATGATTCTACTCTTAGTAATACAGGATATTACTTTTAAAACTGCTTCAGAAACCTATTTTTGTGACATTATATGTACTAAAATTCTGCAAGAAACAATTTTTGTGTTTCAGTCTTAATTTAAAGTAACTGTATCACATCAAGGTATCTACAATCATTAACACTTGGCCAGCGCTTGTAACTGGTATCTAGTCTGATCACACTATTCAACAAGGAAACAAAGTCATCCCCCAAGCTAGAAGGCTGCAGGAACGTACGCAGGTTTACGTCACTTTAGGGGCAAAATAGTGTGCTTATGACAGCCTTTCAGCAAGTTGAGGGTTGGCTGGGCAACTGCCTCCACTAAAACAAAAGGATTGTCAGGGGGAAAAAAGCCTAATTCATACAACTCTCAGCACATCAGAACAGTGGATTCAACTCTTACTGCTTCCTTTAACACTTCCTTTTAACATTTTATCTCTACTCTTAGTACCAGCGTGCTACCAACCTAAACAGAATCTTTACGTAACACTGTGGTATGAGAACCTGCATCTGCTGCCAAGCAAAGAGCTGTTTTCTGCAGACCCTTATAAACAAATACATTCTCCTGTTTCTTTTTAGAGACCATTGCATAATTGGAAGCTCTGTAGAATATCTGTTTATCTGGCAAACAGCCACACTTGCATAGTACTGCTCATATCCTAGCAGTAAACACTGCCCTTAGACAGCAATCATTGGAACAGGATGGGGGTTTTTGTGGCAGAAAAATTCCCCTGGAAACATGCATATGTCTTACTTTATTTAATAAAAGACATTTGTTTAAGATGAACCAAATGTAATGACACTTGTGTAAATGTCTGCTAAAGAGTGGAATAGCTCACTGATAAACTGCTATATTCTGACCTGTTTTGTTCCATTTCTAGGACTGTTGCCCCTGCCCACCCAAACTTTTTAGTTCCATGTTTTAATCTTCTTTTCTATTTGGTGAGTCCTTGAAATTTTCCAAATGACACCTAAGGAGAAGAGTCTATTGGAAAGAGCCATTTCCTAAGCACAGTATTATTTACCTGACAAAAGACACATCATTCAATAGCAGGTTAGGGGATTTTTTGTTGTTCTGTATTTGGCCATTTGTTAGCCAGAGATTCCAGAAGGAGTTTCACAATTTGCAGATTTCTAGTCAGAAAGCTCGGTCTGCTCTTTTAGGCACCTTCATGCCTTCTTTAGCTGTATCTGTACATCAGCACAGAAATTATATGGCAAACGAATTACGAAAAAAAAAGTTGGTCTATTTTAGCTTATATACCTACTCTACTTTGAATTATAGCAGCCTGCAGATCCTATGCATTATTGCGGTCACTTAACCAGCCTTCTTATTTTCTCCGTTACTGGGTTGGAACCTGACAGGAGAAACAAGTAAACTGCTGGTTTACATATACTACAGGATGCATTTACAAGCATTTTATTTATTCCTAAAGACAAAATTAAAGAAGGAAGTATCTCCGTTATTGTAATATCTCTGCCCTAGAGTGAAAGAATAGCCAAGACCAGATGGCCACAAGAATACAAGAAATTAGAAAAATTGCATATCTTTATCCAACTTAGTTTATAAGATGCATGCTGTCATTTACTGTATCTTAAATAATAGAAGAAATTAGGGTAATCAAGTGTCATACATTAAATAAAACAACCAACTTTTACTTACATATCAACACAGCACTGAGGCTTCACGGCACCAGTAGGATCAACCACCGCATATTTATTTGGAGTTGTACAAAGAACTGCAACAAAAAGGACAGTAGTGGTAACAAATCATTAATACACACCTCACCAACTTCATCAACAGACACACGTAAAGACAAGAGTTTGGTTTTGTCATAAATATGCTTTGTTACATGAATTATTATTGGACTGTTCAAGATCAGTAACTAACCCTTAAACAGAACTTAACCTAAGAAACCCACCTTTGAATTTTAAGGCAAACTCATAGGGGTTATATAGTGTCAACACCTGCTTGTGTGTTGACTGGTCATCTGCATAAAATATAAGTTCTGTAGGAAAAACAAAAACAGGAAGATTTCCTTCCACTAACTCTGGCTGTCTTTTTTGTTGCTGCATTGGCACTGAATCCTCCTTGCTGCTTCTTGTGTTCTTATGATTTTGTATCCTCAGAGACTTCAGTTTTTGAATCGTTTAAGAATTCCAAAGCATTTTGGCAATTCTAAAGGAAAAAAAGGGGAAAAAAAAGAGAAAAGGCAAGAAGATTATTTCCATAAGTCTACACTAAACTGAAGCAGACAACAAAGGTGTAAAAATATAGAACTTGATGCTTGGCTATGAATCTACCTTAAGTTCCTTCAAAAATACGGAAATAGAAAAAAATATTTGCATCAGGTTTCCCTCTATTTAACAAACCACTATAAAATAAATGGAGAAGCACTTCTTCGGTGTATCATGAGAGCATTTGGGGGTCCCAATCCATGACTAAGGCTGCTTATGCTGAGTCTTTGCAACACAAACCAACCACCACCACCACAAAGATATCCCATCCTTGCCTCGGGACACTCACACCTGAGAAACAAAAAAACCCCATAGCAACACGAGGAAGCACAAAGACATGAGGCCGCCGCAGTCACCAGTCAGGCAGGAATCTCCACAGCAGTGACCTACTCAAAGCATTCCCAGATGAGGAATAACAGCTCAGGTATCTGCTCATACAGGCACTGAGGTATGTCAAATCCCAGACATTCAGAACAAAAGAATGGGGAACACCTTCACGCCTTGTTTAAACTAACCTCATGTTAGAATGGCAGGGTAGTTACATGAAAAATAACTGGGATAAATGATATCAAACAGATTTGAGATTTACTGTTTGATTAAAAAAAATAAGACAGGTTTTCTACCACCCCTGCCTCTAACCCAAGTATAACCAGCATAATTCTCCCTCTGCCACCCCTACAGTTTTATTTTGAGTGACATTGCAGAACTAAAACCAGCACCCATGAGCCGATCAAGCAACAATCCCAAACATAATTCATAAATTAAAATTAAGGCCAGACTCCTCAGCACACATACCATTGACTTTAGACACTAGAGACAGAACAAAGTGAAACAGCTACGTATCCTTTTCCCCCCCAAGAACATCATATTTTACTATAGCTCCTATAGGTTAATTATCAAACTGAAGGTGTCCTTTGAGGCTTAACTTTATGATATAGTAGAAAATGTTAAAAGAAAAAAAAGTTCCTACTGACTCATTAGATGTAATTTCGCTTCTAATGAAGCTTTATAAAACAAAGTCCATTTCAGCTGGTCTCCAGTCTAATAAACTGATCTGGCTGCACCTTAAGAAATTTAATTTCTGAACTTTCTAGCAGCAAACAGCCCTGGCATTATGAACCATCCAAACCAAATGCTTATTCTTGCATTCTAAACATCATGATGCTCACATTTCCATGCACCAGATACATGTTTCATACTTGAAACATGACACAAGTTTAGGTGTTTACTAGAGTATATCTGTCATATCTTCACATTTACAGGTTCTGATTCTTATTCACAAACTAAGCTTTTAATTTTTTTGTTGTTGTTAATACCAAATCATTCCTGTAGAATTTAAATTCATGGCTCTTACTGGAATGTCCTTCCCCAAGATCTAGTTTCTTTTCAGAGTGCAGGTTTGTTTCCACTTCACTGAAATGCTACTAATAATATTCTGAAAGCAAATCCCCAGTGATAGAGTTCCAAGCTGATATTCTGCTACCTTACTAAGAAGAGTCTAGGAAAAGGAATAGCTCTGTCAGCGGCAATTTAGGTTCCAAGTGTTTCTTAGAATTTTGGTGAATCCCTTTTGTTTCAGAAGAAGTTCCTTCTTGTGGTCTAACCCCAGCCAGCAACCCACACAGCTGCTTGCTCACAACCCCATGGTGGGATGGGGGAGAGAATCAGAAGAGTAAAACTTGTGGGTTGAGATAAAGACAGTTTAATAGGTAAAGCAAAAGCCAAACGCACAAGCAAAGCAAAATAAGGGATCCGTTCACTCCTCCCCATGGCAGGCAGGTGTGCAGCCATCCCCAGGACAGCCAGGCTCCATCGCGCCTAAGGGTTACTTGGGAAGACAGACACCATCACTCCAAACATATCCCCTCTTCCTTTTTCTTCCCCCAGCTTTTTACTGCTGAGGATGACGTCCCATGGTGTGGAATATCCCTTTGCCAGTTGTCCCCGCTGTGCCCCCCGAGCCCAATCATCAGTGGGCAGTGTGAGTGGCAGAAAAGCCCT
Source organism: Patagioenas fasciata (assembly GCF_037038585.1). NCBI lineage: Eukaryota > Metazoa > Chordata > Aves > Columbiformes > Columbidae > Patagioenas > Patagioenas fasciata. The sequence continues at coordinate 21,364,804 of NC_092530.1, forward strand.
TGGCTCAGGGTAAGCACCTCTCAGCGACATCAGAAATATCCCTGACTTATCAGCACTGTTTCCAGCACAAACCCAAACCACAGCCCCAAACTGGCTACTAGGGAGAAAATTATCCCAGGCACAACCAGCACACTCTGGAATCACTTTGTGCAGCAAGCATAAGCATTATTTCTCAAACGACTTTATGTACTATTGCAAAGTGACATTCATTGTTCCATGCAAATATATTAAGACTATATTAAGCACTAATGTGGAAAAACTGTCAGGAATACAAAATAACTTCTTTTCAAACTTCTCATAGACAAAAAAGATTTTTTTTTTTTTTTACAAAAGCTAGCTCAATACAGTAAACATATGTGAGAATCTTTGGTTCTCATATATATCGATATTGCACACACTGTGTAACAGAAATATAGGCAATCTTGGAAATTAACACAAAGGTTTCTTTCCTAATTAACATTTTAAACAACTGTATAACCAACAGCAAACTACTGCTAGATATTTCTAAGTAAGTATATTTAATATTTTTTAAAGAGTATTTATAATAATATCTTGATGCTCTAGGTTTTTTATTTTAACATTGCATGGATTTCATTCTGATTCCTGGTGTCATATCACAACTCCAATTTCTTCAGCTCAGCCAGCGGCAAGTGCTTAGGTCTTGAAAAAACCCACAAATCACATCATGAGTGGAGGTACGGATCACTAAGCTCGCTTTTCTTACGCATCTGTTGAAAATGCGGTGTGCAAACCTCCCAGGATTCCACAACTTGCAGGTGGAAAGTCACCAATATTAAGAAGGTATCTGCTCTGTTATTGCTTCCTTTTCTTATTTAGCTTGGCCGGATAAGTAGTTACGGCTCAAACTGGCCTAAGCAAATCTGGCAAACCCAGGCCTCTGTCGCACACGTTTGCTGACAGAGGAGGGTCACTCCGGATATAAATTCCTGGATTTCTAAGCAAGCACCCAGCATCCTTTTTAAGATAATAATTTTGGCTTAGAAGCCACCTTGCTGGGACATCTCACCAAGTAATATGAGTAAAAGCATTTTTTTCCAAAGCCTATACATACGCTGGGGGGATTTGATACTTTAACAACAGCGTACAGCACTCATCAACAAGAAACTGGAAGGGCTTTTAGGAAGAAAGTCTGTATCACCAGGACTTCTCTGCACCCCTGTAAACATTCCGAATAAGGCTACGCTGGCTGCCCTTCGCACCCCAGGCAGCTCATTCCAAAGAAACTTGGCTGCTGTGCTTCTCCACTCCCAGCGCAACAGATTCTCACCACAACCACCAAATTTTGTAGTCAACAGTCACCACCTGCAAAACATAAGTTTGCCCAAACAAATCTGTACAGAACAGAAATCTGTGGTCTCGAGGCTGGGACCTCCACTGCCCGGATGGGCTTCTCCCAGTACTGCCAGTGGAATTCCCCACTGGTGCAGGGATCTGTCAAATGGAACGTTTGTTGCAGGACACGGGCCAAAGTGTAACACCTGAACAATGCCAGCTTGCTTTCCATTACTCTTTGAAGTCCAAAACAATTGGCACTGATACTTTTTTTTTTTTAGCACAATAAGGATCTTTCCTCCCTGAAGTTACTAAATATATACTGCTGGTGTCACAATAGCACAGATCTGCCAGTGCTTCCTTTGAAATCTCTTGCTTCATAAATTTGACTTGACAAAGAAAAGCATTAAGTGAAACGTAACCTCTCTCAGAAGAAATAATACCAATTGTGATTTGTTTTTACTGAACACATATCTGCTGAAAAAATAAATCAAGTGAGGAAGTTATTTGTTCCCATTTTATCTTCCAATAGCTTCATCACCAGGGATTCTAAGTGCATTTGCTGGCTGGTGGGTTTTTTGGTTTGTTTGTTTTCCTCACAACTGCAGATAACTCCACAGAATGTCATCTGGTAAATACTATTCAGAACATAACCTCTTTACAGCCATGGTCTCCACATTCTCCTTTTAAAAATTGTCTAATTACAGTGTAGTCTATTTTGTTCTATTTGATAATCTACCCTCTAAATCTACACAATAAGCCTTTCTGCACTATATACTCAATAAAAATCAATGCATTTTGAGTGCATATTTACAAAATAAGCGGTAAAGTCTTCTTCAAAATTCCCTCCTAAGTCAAGCAATTACTTTAAGCTACATGCAAATACAGCTTAAGATCTGAAGCAGATCTATTAACATTTTGCTTCTCCAAAAGTTTCTGAAGGCCTTAACATGCACTTATGCAACCCAATGTTTAAACTACCTGCAATTATCTGGGAGAGTCAGCTAACGATCGGAGCACAGACCCAGCGGACAGGATGGCTGGATTCCATTATTGCGAACTCTGTCACTGACACTCATGACCTTGAGCAAGTTAGTTAACCTCACCTCGCTTTGCTAATCTATGAAGGCACATATTCTGCAAAGTATTTAAGTAGGCGGATAGTCACGTTTAAACTGGCAGAACAACTCTGACACTTTGCAAGGCCCAGGCTAAAATATGCTACTGTTTACCTCTTTACAGGGTGATCAGACATGTAACCCATAACTGTCTTCAGGATGCTGTAAAATGAAATAGTCTCAGAGCATTACCTATTAGCATAGATGACTACAGCATGCGTAAATCTTGCTGATACTGACAGCAAAACTTATTAGAACCACATTATTTTTTTCCTTTATTTTTTCAAATGCTGAAAAGGTGACAGTAACAAAAAAATTATTCAAATGCAACTAAGAGACATGCAAAAGCAGGGCAAAATTAAATAACAGCTGTGCATTGCTTCTGATCCATTCTACTACATGGTTCAGAAGAACCCCACAGAAGACTTTCAAGGGCACATCTCCTTTAGTCTTTATTTTCTGACTTTCAGGTTGTGTTCAATGCACTGAACTGGCTGGTCTTTAAACGTGTATTCTGCTCATTAGCGCTACGTCGCTTTTTTTCCCGTCTCAGAGCAGCTCCAAACACTTGGCTCAAACGCCAAGATGCCACAGACCGAGGAAAACACTTTTTCCCCGGAGAACCGGGGCAAGACGGGCGTTCCGACCTCCCTCTCGGAGCGCACCTACCGAAGGCAGAGAAACAGCGATAACTGCAACACGCTTAATTGATCCTCTTTGTTCTCCGGCACGGAGCAGCAGATAAAGGCTGAGGCACCCGCGCTCTAACGGCCTCTCCGCAGCCCGGCCCGATAACGCAGCCGGTCCCTCCGCCCCGGGGGCAGCTCGGAGCGCGGTCAAGCGAGCCCCGGCCCCGCGGCTGAGAGGGCCCGGGCCGGGCAGGCGGCGCCGCCGGGGCCTCGGAGCGCGGCCACCGCCCCGCTGTTCCTCACGGCCCCGCCGAAGGGACAGGCCACGGGGGCCGGGCCCCGCCAGCGCTCCCGCCCGGGCCGGCAGAGCGAGGGCTGCCGGGGGAGAGCCCCGCGCTCCCCGCCGGCGGGGAGGGGCGGCCCGTCCCGCCAGGGCCCGTCGCTGCCCGCCCCGGGAACTGGGGTGTCCCGCCGCTCCTCCCCGCTATCCCGTCCCCGCCGGCCCGGGGCTGTCGCGCGGCGCCCCCCGCCCCGCACTCACCGCTCGGGGCCGCTGGGTGCGGGCTCGCGCGGCGCCCCCTTTGTCCGCCCCCCCCGCCTGCTCCCGTCACTGCAGGTAGCGTCGTCGCTATGGCTGCCGGGATCGCGGCGGACTCGCTCCTTCCCTCCCTCCCGCCATAGCCGCACGTCACGGGGCCCCGCCCCCCGCGCCGCCATGTCGGGCCGAGGCAGCGCTGAGGTGAGCGGTGTTCGGCTCTCGGCTGCCCCTGCAACCGGCTGGCCTGTCCCGGCCGGTAGCGCGGGGCCGGGCCGCTCCTCGGGGCATCACCGGCGCTGTGTGGGGGGCGTGAGGAGCAGCAAAGCCAGGGGAGGCCCAGTGGCGGGAATCTCAGGAGGTCGCAGCGGCCCGCGGCTTCTCTCCTACGGGAAGTCGTTTTTTATTAAGAACTCTACCTCATCTGATTGTTTCTGAGGCCTGGTCCCTTCCCGAAAGGGTTCCTGGTCCCCCTCTCTGCTTTCGTTGCCCTTGAGGCTGCTCCGTTTCCTGGGCCCCAACCCAGCTTCAGCTTCGCTTCAGCCGCGGCCCTGGAGCCCCAGCCCCGACCGGCCTCCGGTGACTGACTCGGCTGAAGGGTCAGGGTGTCTCACCTGCTCCCAATGCAGAATGAAACTGGTAACAAGTAGAGTGTAACATTCATGGTCATCTAATCACACAGTAGCATAGATGAAATAGTGTATGGTGTCTCGGTAGACTGTTCCTATTGTTACCTTTGTTCTGTATTCCTCTTTTAATCGAAGTAATAGTGAATTTAAACTTATTTTATGCAATAGCTACCTTTTTTTCTTTTTTCTGACTAGGGCCTTTAAGCCCAGTATAATAATAATTTTAAAAAGTGGCAGCGTAATCACCACCTAAGATCATTCCCAACTTGAAGATTATTAATGCAGCAAAATGTTTTTGTTGCAAGTCAAGTGGATAATTAAGATTTACATTAAGTCATCCAGTCAGCAGGATTGCAAAACCTTTTTCCTATTACCAGGCTTTACCCACCAGTGAAATGAAGACACTTCCATGGTGAAACAAACACAGCAGGCATTAGTATTTCACAATAACATCATGAAACAATTCAGAACAGGAAGCAGGAAGTAACATATTTTGTCTATTTTAGATTGTGGAAGACATTAAAGAAGTTTTTAAAAACCCTTCTTTTTGTAATTTAGCCAAGATGTGTGTTAGCGCTCATCTTTTTCCAAATACTTCCTTCTTCAGGTCTCCTAGTTGTTAGTAGTTCATCAACAGTTTCAGTCTTATAGCCACAAATTACATATTACACTTTAGTTATTGTATATAGAAATAATAATCCTGTCAGAGTTTCCAAAAATGTATGCAGTGAAAACTGGTAAAATATATTTTGTTTCTTGACAGGTGTCAATCAGCTCATAGAGTTTAATGCTTATGTTCAAAAATAAACTGCAGTTCTTGTTTTTAAGCAGACTATCAGACTTAAACCTTCAGGATACATTAGAAAGTTATGTTTTTATTGAGTATTAATCAAATGTAGGATGTTCCTGATTTTGGAAATCTGTTTAAGGAGAAACAGAAGACATAAACATGCTTCAGAGATATTAATCATAAAGAGAATGATCAGATTAGAAAAGATAGAATTTTAAATGGCTGGACTTAGAAGCACATTAATTAGCCAAGCTGATATTTTCCAGTTAATCCGTCTCATTTACAAAGCAAGCTCAGGATCTGTAAAAGTGGGGTTTAGATCTCCTTTTAGAAGTTTCCCAGAATTCAACTTTGTTTTTTCTATCACACGTTTAGTAACATTTACATCCACTGGCCACCTGTTAACAACCAGAAATAGTGTTGGTCTTGTTCCTCTTCCACCCATCTATTGCTGCAGCTTATTTACAGGTTATTTGGTTATTTTAAAAGCCCTGTGTTAACTCCTTAACTCCAGTTAAGTGTGAAAACTATTGTATGCATACAAGCAGGAGTCAGTGCTCTTCCCTCCTTGTCACTTGTGCCTGATGCTTCAGAGCGCCTGAACCCCTTGTCACTGACAATTGTGCAACAATATGCCCTTGAGAGAGATCATGCCCCATCCCAGACATTATTAAAGGTACATACGTGCCATCACTATTTACCCAGCACTGACATGTGCAAAAATATTACAGAGCTGCTTGATAAATCCCCTGGTGCCTAGCTTTTTGGTTCAGGATGTGCTCAAAGCCTGGTTTGGCACAGTCCCTCTGCCTTTGCCAGCGAGGCTCTGTGCTTTAAGTGGACGAAAAAATACGGAGGGGATGTCTATGAGTGTGCCCATGTGCCGTGAGCTGTGGGTAGACTGCTCATCTGCAGTGTGGGAGATGGAGACTACGGTCATGTGTGGCAGTAACCAGAATTATCTCAGATCTGTGGGAAGTTCTCTATCATTGGGTTATTGTTTCTTTTGCTTTTTCCTTCTCAGGCTACTTTATTTTGTCTGAATAATTAATCACTTCTGGGATCAGAGGCAGATTGCGATTGCAGTCCTTGTTATGATGGTGATAGAGCATGGAAAAGATGAGAGGAAAAAATGTGGGTGAAGAAGACAGAAATGCAGATGCAAAGAAGCAAAGACATAAGATGCAGTAGAGAATCTGCAACAAGTTTGTCAGGTCACTTTAAGTGTAATCTGAGGTGTAAAAAAATTCTGTTCCTATAGCTAATGTTTGGCTCTCTGATTTTTTACCTACCTTGGAAACCACTGCGAGTTACCTAAAAGTATTGGCTGGACTTCTGTTACATAAAATACTGCCTCCTTGCAGCACGAAACCTGAGACTGGAGACTGCTGATGCAGAATGCTCCTGAATGACTCTGTCGTGGTTTTGGTTGCTGTGGTGATTATCCATCTGTTTAAATACTTTATATGGGAGATTGTCAACTCGTTTATCATGTAGAAGATTTCCTTAAGTTGTGGGAAACACAGCATTATGCTGGATTCTTTTGATTTTCACACTTGACTAGCAAAAAATTCCCCTTTATCTGCCATGGCATAAGGACATTGTGCGATATTTAGATACAGAGGGCACAGCACTCGTGTTCTGGGTTCACTGCTAGCCCAGTCTGCCTGTAACACGTTTGACAGAGGATGACTGTGAACACTTTATGAGGGGGTCTCCTTTAATGAATCCTCAGTCTGAAGCAGTCACACAAATTGTATTTTAATGAAGTCTAATAGGAAAAGAACTAGTGTGCAGACAGGAGAGAGCTAAACATTTTCTATATCTGAGTCTTAACTATAGCTATTAATGCATTTAATTCCTAATAGTGAATATTCTTAATGTGATCTTTTGAGGTTTTTGACAGCTGCCTACTCCATGACACAACATGGCAGATCCTCTCTGACTTTGAAGGAACTCAGGAAATGGAGTGATGTATCTGCATTTCCATTCACACCCATGCTGTGTTGTTTTTATCTTGTCCCTCTGTAGAAAATTATTTGAGTTTTCTTCCTGATTAATACCAATTCATAAAAAGTCTTCATAAAAGATGGTTTTTTAATTTTAAAACAAAATACTGCATTCAAAATACCACCTTAAAGCAGCGTACATGTTCTGAATTACAGTAGAAACAAGAATTGCTCAGCCTAAACTGTCCAAGCTGTTCTTGTAACTTTAATTCACCAGTAAAAGTTGTTTTGTTTTGGTGTTGTGGGGTTTTTTTTGTCTTTTGTTTTGGTTTGGTTTTGGTTTTGTTTTGTGGGGGACTTGCTTATGTGGCAGCTTTTCAAATTTTCCCCCCCCCAGTGGTAGCACGCTGTATTCCCATTTTGTGTCACTAGGGACTTAAACGTACCAGCGTGTATTTTTTTGTGTCAGAGGTTAGGCTGTTTGCTTTTATGACTAATAACTGGACCTTGAGAGCCACATATCTGAGCACCGTTGAGGAAATATCTAGACCTCTGTTAAAGTGTAATCCCTTTCGGGGCATGTCTATACAGGAGAGGAAAGGCAGCTCGGAGCTCTCTCTGCCCATGTTCCACACTGGCTGGAGGCAAGCCAGTTCTACCCTGGAAGTCCATTAGCTCGGCTCTCTGCCTGTGGTAATGGGTCCCTGAGATGTGCCTGTGGACACGGTGAACACAGCGTGCCAGTGAGCCACGTTCGCTGCAGAACAGATAAAATTATTTTTTGCCTAAAACGCAGAGGTTTCTAAAATACAGGGCAGGTTTCATGCATGCTCATTCTTGATCAGTGTAAGATCTAAGAAATCATTCAAGTCCCTCTCAGGCCTTGTACGGACTGAATTTTGCCTAAAGTATGCTTGTGTTGCACTTCAGACAGGTATCAGTGTCCACTTCCTTGTGCTTGGTGTCTTACGGTTCTTCAAGTGGGAGCTCCTGATGCGTGCTCTGCTCCGTGAAGCTGTATGAAAGAAGCCATAATTGAGTCTTAGACACCATGGTATTTATAATCATTTAGAAACCTCAGAGAGAGGAAACATTTAGAGTTTTAGAGACAGTCATCATCTTTATGAAGTGTAGGATCTATTTCTGCTTTGTCTGTAAGACCCTGCTGAGAATCTCCATTGTCCTGCTCGTTGGAAAGCTGCAAACCCAGCATGGGCTCTGCTTTTTGCAAGGATGTGCACATACATCTCCTATAAATAAGCAGTTGTGGTTGTTTCATTAGACCTCTAATAACATCTCTATTTCATTTTCCTTCCAAAGATGTTTACTTCGGTGTTGACACATATTTATAACGTCATCTCAAAAGTAAGAGGCCATCTTGCCAGATTTACAGCTATTATAAAATATGATGCTATCTGCATATAAATGGACAGTAGGAGCCTTACAGACATTTCCCCTATTATTACTGCCTAAGGAAGCAATAAAAATTTAACATTTACCATTGGGAAACACCTGCAGAGATTAAATTAAAACTAGATTATATGCTTATCAGTTAAATGTTACAAAAGCAAACTCTTTGGAGATGAACATAAAAATCATTGTTATCAAAATCTTATTAAAAGCTTCACTTAATATAACCCATTTTGCACCTCCACTGCTCAAGCGTTCTACATGTGCAACTTATTAAGTCTTTGTGCAGCCATACAGAGGAGAGGCAGGGCAGCCTCACTGACAGCTTTGCTGTCGTGTTAGCAAATGCCTATACTGATATCTGGATTTGTCTTTAAATCTGACCACAAGTACCATTTGTCCTTCTCCTTCTGGTCCTGGCCCCTCTCTGAAGGGCTCTCCACACCGCACGCTGTTTCTTGAGCATGGCGTCAAGGCATCCTCCAGGCTCCCTCATGGAATTCTGCTGGGAATCGCTCTGGAACCCACTTGTCCTTCCTGTGGAACTCACTCCTAATGGCCAATAGGACAAAGACAAAGGATTTAGAAAAGGCTAGAAGTTGAGAACAAGAAACTGTTTGTTGCTGCTTAGCAGATGGTCTTGTGCCGAGTTTGTGCAGCCTTTGGTGAACATCCTGCAGAAAAGAGGGATCTGGGAGGCAAATGTGCCAGAGTTGATCTCTGACCTGAAAATTCAAAAAGCTTCTGAATTTGGGCTTTGTTACCCCCAACAAGTGGGAAGTTTACAGTGCAGATAATCTACGTGTGCTGACTTACACACCATCAGCACAGAACCAGCCTGTACTAGATTTGCACACACAGTAGTGGAGTTTATTTCTCCGCCTGGTATTACAGTGACTCCTTTGACACAAGGCATTAGAAACAATCTGCCTTGAGCATATTCTGAGCTGTGTATGGGACGGTACAACTCAGCAGCAGCCACATCCTGAATTACTTACATGGAGGCCAAAAAAACCCTTTGATTGTGGAGATCCTACTGAGTTTAGTGGATCTGGAGAGTGTAACACTAACAAGAGATTGAGATCATTGATGAAATGATTGTAAAATAACTTGATTCATGTAGTTTACCAGAAGCCAGATTCAGAGGGGGATTAGGGAGTATCAGACCCCACTTTCACAAGCATTTATCCTGAAGACAAATTTGATGTAGGCATCTCCTGGTGATTTTTTCCAACCTCATGCCATCTCTGTTGTGTTGGCATGGATTCTAACATTTAGTTAGGTGAATCAGAGGCATGGGGGGAATCCAACCTAAAAACCCCCAATCATTTAGGTTTATAAAAACAGACAAAATAGAGCATAGACCAGTGGGTGGGGGATGCAGAGCTAAATCCTAGCTGAAGGTTAGGGGAGTAGAAATAGCTGGGGTTTGCTTTGCAGGGAATTAAAAATGCCTGTGCAACCATGGACTAACATTCTAAGTAATTGCTGGCCCAGCTGATTTTCACTGAAATAGGTTAGGGAGTGTTCAAACAAGTATATCCAGATCAGAGGGGTGGTAACCTATTGTAGGGTGATGCTCACCAGCCTCTGGGCAGACTGGGGGAGGACTCTGCTGTCAACACAGCTGGATTTGGGAGGAGACACGTGTCCACAGGCAGACTCTCAGCACTGTCACAGCCTAAACCAGTCTTGCTGTACCCCTCCCTTGCCTTCCCATGTGCCTGAAGGGGCGAGTTGTACATCAGCATTTTCATAACGAGCTTTCCTTTGAGAAGAGGTAATGGACATACCTAGTAACTTCAGCAGAAGCCATGGGTGCATCCGAATACTGGGTGTAAGCCTGAGTTCTGTCATTTTATTTGGATAAATTACAGTATTTAACTTGGAAGGGCCTGCTCATGTCTCAGCTTTTGGGCTCTGAGCAGTATGAATTACCGACAAGGAGATTTAAGATTTCATTTTTCAAAAATGACGCACATATTTGTATGTACATACCTGTATCCAAGATGTAGAAACTACTTAACTGTAGCCTGAATTTTCCATAGTCGTTATGCTAAGTAATTTACTTCTGCTGCCGCTAGAGGTATAACATTCACTTGAGCAAATACCAAAGGAAACATTTAGTTGGAAGCCTTGCCCATATTAATATTTCATTTTTCAAATAATATTTTTGATCTGGGTTTTTTTGGAGGCCTCAGCCTACTGCCTATTCCTGTTGGGCAGTGTTTCTTTTATTGAACTAGAGCTGACTACTCATGAGATGAAATGCCACTTTGTGATTAAAGGGTACAGAATTGAGTGCTCATTTAAACTGCATAAAAAGCTAAATTATAGTATCAGTCATCGTATCAATCATCTGTGACTGCCTCATGTGCCAGCTTGTACCAACACAATTGTAAGTCTCATTTTGCATTGCTTGTTGTTCTGGTGCAAATATACATTTATTCTGAAATGCAAATGTGACAAAATTTATTTTAAATTAATTTCCTTTTTTTTTTTTGGTGTGATGGCCAGCTCTCAGGTATAACCTCCTTTTTGAAACTCATGAAAACATCAGGGTGGACAAGGATAACCATGAAGCTCCCATAGCTCAGCTTGAGCTGCAAAGCTCTTCATGGAGAGCGAGCCACAGAACAGCCACACTGCCACATTCTCCTTGCGGGGCTGCATCCACCTCACTCCAAAGAGAAATGGGAAAAAAACCCAAACAAACAGGAAGTTTCATGATGAACGCTGGGGACAGAGATCCCTTTCACTGGTTTTGTGAAGTTGAGTTTGTTATCTGGGCTAAAATTGCAGCATTCAGGAAATAAAGGCATGATGGATAGATTGAAATGTCTGGTTTGATTTAGAATCTAATGCACTACGGTATGGTATATGCCGTATTTATAGGCACTATGCTACATGTCACCATACTGAGAAATTATTTTGAAAATACTGAAATGAGGCACCAGATGCTCTCAGAATTTTTGCTTTTCCCCTAAAATGCAATTTTCACAAAATTACTGATCTCTTGAAGAATTAATTAGAGTAAAAGTGGGCTTTTGATGGGAAACATGTTTCCAGTGTAAGTGGAGCACAAATCCTCATAAAACTTCTGGTGTTGTGCAACATTTGGGTTGCTCCTTTTTCCAGCACAATGCTACAGACAACATATATACAGCACTTGGTGTATTCTTATTTTTAGTTTCTTTGTACTTGTAGTACTGATAAGTTCACTAGAGTCTTATTACACTCACAGTAAATTTTTGACTAGGAGAAACAATGTAGAGTTGGGATACTTTGGATTATATTAGGATAAAAGTCAATAAAGTAATATCGCTGAAATTATAGCAAGCAAGAAAAAATCAGATCCACTGAATTTATTGAAAACAACATCAGTGCTATCCGACCTTGCTTCTGCCCTATACACAGTCATTAGCAAGACTGTGCCATTTATTTACAGCTTCCCACTATTGCACACACCATCTTAGCCAGTAAATTCAATTGCAGAAGTATTTTGAGTGCAGTTCACTGGAGCAGTTGTGTTTAGAATAATGTTACCAACATGCCATCTCCCAAAAATCAAGAAAATGGGTGGTACCCCTTTATGGTTTGTCCACAATTTTGATAACTCTTCCCAATGATACAGTTTAAGGTCAAGTTGGCCTTTATGGTTTTCACAGGTAAGGCAACAGTTACATAGAAGGGGGGAATGAGCAACAACAAAAGAAGGAGGCTGGGATCATATAATCTGAAAACTGGAACCGCCTGCATTGATACTTTACTATTTCAGTAAGGGAGGCAACACCGGCAGTTACTGCTCATGACTGGAAGAGAGGAAATAGAGGTTCTGATCTCATTTCTGCCTTGTATTCCCTGTATTTCCCTGTGTAAGGCATTTAAGACCAGACTAGAAGTGTCACCTAATTTAAATTAAAAAGGCTGAAAGTATGTGTTTAAAAATAAATAAATGAAAAAGAACTTTTAACAAATATTCAAAATTATGCCTACTGGTGAAGAAAAGGAGGCACACAGCAGTCAAGGTGTTTTTCAGTGACAAAAGTGCTTTTGGCTCCTACAGATTTGACTTTGATTTCTCCGTCAGTGAATGAGAATAAAACACACCACATGAAGCATGTTGGATGTGAGTTAGTTTTTATGACTATTAACAGTTGGGATTAATATTTGTCACTAAACCAAAATATTGGCAAGTGTGCAAGTAATACGAAAGCGTCACTGTTCCTCAGTCTTGCTGGTTGTTTATGCTCCCCTCTTTGGTTTTTGCTGAGATACAAAAGCTTTGATTTTCACACAAAGTAATAAGTTTAATCATTATTAGAGCTGCATAACATGCCAATAACTGGAGGCTTTTACTTTGTTATGATCCTATGATCTGGGCTCTTCCAGAGAGGTTCTTCCAATCCGGCAATCCTGGGATTTAACTGGGATTTAATTCTGGTCCCCTTGAGGGAGCAGCAAATAGTCCCTAGACTTTGAGGCCAGAAATTCATGCTTTCTTCACTAAGTTCTCTGAAAATTGCCGTGTATGTTTGTCCCTCCCTCCCAAGATTTAAAAGGCAGGGAAATCTGTTGGAGAAGCATCAGGTTGGCCTTGATGCCACTGAGTTTTTGTTCAGGTGCTTTATTTGAGGCCTGCCTACTTCTGATTTTAACCATTCTACAAATACCTTCAGAACTAACAGTGGAGAGTATCCACATATGTAAATCTGTGGGGTTTGCTAAGGCAGTTTGTTTATAGTTTTCATGGAGCTTGGCAGCAACGTTTTCAGAGGGAGGACTGAGTTTCTCTGTATGTTTGTCATCCTAGTTCTTGGTTCAGGATTTTCCCCACTATTGTCTGTTAAAATGCGCTTTATGGCCTATGTGACACAGTGGCTGATGCTGAAATCCTCCAATGTTCTTTTGGAAATGCAACAGAAGCAATTTCCAGCCCATGTCACAGGAAATTTGCATGTTCCCGTGAATAAAAATTAAGATGAAAACAGGGTGTGTGGGAAGACCTGGTTGTGACAGAATCATTCCCGGCTGCTTTCTTGGTTGGAGAGCAATCATAAAATGAGGATTTTTACCAAGCTGGTTTAGATCCTCGTAAGTGGATTTTGGCAGGAGGCAGGACGTGGCCACTGCCAGCTGCCTTGCTGAGTTATGTGTATGTTCCATACCTCTGTAAAACTAATAATTAGTCTACGATGAGAAAATAAATCTCAGTAGGAAAGAACAGTTAGCAAAACCCGAAAGTCCATTGTCTGCAAGCAGTTACATTTCTTAGATGGGCTTGCCTTATTTTAATGACGGGGTGAAAAGCTCCATTTTGAGAGAAAAGACATAATGTAGACTTTGTTTTAGGAAATTAGATAGCACTCTTTGCCTATCAACTGGGAAAGGAGCAGCTGAATATAACGCTTGTGCACAGGCAGCCCTGTATAGGATTTCCCAGAAAGCTTTGAAAAAGATAAGCTTATTGGTTTGTACTTTGACAAAGAGTTGCACTGACTACAAGAGTTGCTGTGTTACAGTTGCAGCAAGAGCAGCAGTTTCCTGTGCCATTGCTGCAGCGCTGCACTGCCAGGTTTTCTTGCCCTCCCTGCTTGCCACGTCACCAGCTCCCAGTAGCCAGGGGTGCTATGGATGTGCTGGGCCTGGATCTTAGAAGCAAAGGGTCCACGGGAGAACTTTCTGATTCTTTCCAAGCGAGCTGCAGCTCTGCAAGATGGGAAGTAAGAGCCCAGCTTGATAACAGATATGCTTTGTTGCTTTCATTTTGAAAATAGTAAACGAGTAAGAAAAATATTGTGGTTGTACCTAGTACACAGCAAGGCTTTAAATTTGAGTTTACTTACTTTCTAAGCTCCCCACTTATCCCTTCTGGGACCAGAGGTTTGCAAACGTGGCTATGGGAGGGTTGCAGGGGTAATTGGCTTGCAGCCTGGGGACTGCATTTAATTAGCAAGGAATGCACAGGCCATGGCTGCATTCCCTGTAGGAGCTGCAACCCACATAGCTACAGGTGCTGCCCTGCTCTGTCTTCAGGCCCAGGGAGGGCTCTTCATGCAGCAATGATATATGTTGCCTATAGAAAATAATATGTTTGGATATCACTATCAGAACAAAGGTGTATTTTCTGTTTATTATTTATACTGCTAGTGATGCAGGCAGTATCCTTGGATTTGGGGTCCTGCTGCAGGACCTTATTACAGATGAATCCCTGGTTATCTAAACCTTGGTGGATTCACATTTTTTTCTGCCTGTTTGATTAACTATTTCAGTGCAGCTGGGCCTGACTCTAGACTAGCATCAGCTGCTGAGCTTACTGAGCTCCTCTGGACTTTCAAGTGATTGATACCTCTGAGAATTAAGCTCAAAGTGCACCAGGTTAAACTGCCTAAAGCTAAAATACCCCCAGTCAAAGCTCATTAACTGAAATGCCTGTGTTTCACTGAAATTCTCTTTAGAAGGGCAAGGCTAGTTTTTTTTTTGTTGCTACTGTTCTGGAATGTTGTGCCTTGATACACTGAGATGTGCTATGTTGTTATGATTTGTAAAGTTGTTGGGTTTTGGTTTTGTTTGCTTGTCTTTTTAAATAGTTTGATAGGTAAATAACTTCTTTATTACTAATTTTTAAATCAAAAAAGTTAACGTATTTTTATGCTCATTTTAGTTTTATCAGGTGGCTGTGGTTGCCAGGGTCGTGGTTAGGTAAGCTCCTGTTATCCTGTTATGTGTATCAAAATGTAATTTATGGTTTCAGTTTATTTATTTATCCAGTTTGTGTGATTGTGGCTCTTGCTAAAGAACAACAGGAGCCCTATTAGAATTAGGCTTCTCTCTGTGCTTGTTTTCCTTCTGACCTGCACTTGTTTCCAAGACTACTTTTCAAAGTTTGGTTGGTTGGGTTTTTTTGTGTGTTTGGTTGTTGGTTTTCTCCCCCTCCCGCCACTTTGTTTCTGTATATCCACTCTCCTCCCATTTTCATTTCTCTCCTGTGTTCCTCGGTGTCTGAGCACCCAGGAGAGCTGAGCATTTGGAGAGGGCCAAAGGGGCTGTGAGCTCTTGGTAGGGAACTCCTAAGCGTTGGCACTGAGATACAAACCCTTGAAGGGCACAGTCTAGTATCAGGGTGTCTCTTCCCAGAAGAACCACATTAGCAGGGGTGTCAAACAACTTAAGAATCCCCTGCCTTAGTGGAAATATTCTGCTTGCCTTATAGTGTTTGTTTAATGTGCTCCAAAGGTGAGAATACCAGTGATATGGAAACTCTGAGTCATCAGTAGCTGATCACAGGCATTTGTGGTCATCTCTGTTGAATTTTCAATCCTGTTTCCTTTCTTGTAAGTGAGATCTGTGCTCAGCACGGATCACCCACCCCATCCTATTCCCTTTCCCTTCCCTGCTGCTTTCTCCTTTTTAGATTTGCTGCTGGATGGTGAAATGAAGGAGCAGGAGGTGTTGGGAGGGACGGGGGTGGTGGGAGAGGACAGGGCTGCTAGGGGTGAGGGACGAGCGGCCAGGCCTTGGCTCAGGGATGCTGCAGTGTGTGTTGTGCAAGGCCAGAACAGCGCTGGGGTGATGAATGAGCATGTTGTGACATGGGAGAGAGCTGGCACAAACTCCTAGTTCAGTTGGATTTTCCTTGCAAACACAATGGGTTTAGCTGAATAGGGAATAGTTGAAGTTTGAAAATGTTTTTTTACTCTGTTCTGAAATTGTTTGGAAGAGAACTGGCATTAGTATAGCTTGGCTTTTTTTTTTTTTTCTTTTCTAAGGCTGGGCATAATCATAATTGGAAATTCTTTCCTTTTATAAATGCTGCATATAAAATATTTTATTGCTGTTACTATTTTAGAAAATGAAGCTGAGTAACTTCTGGGTGGAGTTTCTGTTTTTTGTTTTTAGTTTGTTTTTCCTTGCTGTTTGAGGTAAATTGTTACTTTCAGTTGGCTACAGAGAGCAGTTGTTTGTTTGCCTTGTCTGTCTTCTTTTTTTGTAGCTAGTACCAAATCGTTATTGGGGACTTATGACCAAGAATGGAGGACAGCTGCATTTTCTGTCCTTTGAATATAAGATTCAAAGACTACAATTAATTTTTTCCTTGTTTTAACCTGAGATTTACCCTTCACTAGTTACCGCAATATTGTGTCTCCGCACAATTATAAGTGTGGTTGCTGTAGGGGAAAATGGAGGGGAGGGTTGGATTGTGAAGATCTGCCAGAAGCATCTCCTGCCCTGGGAAGCAGCCTGCTGAAAGACGGAGAATTGCTGAGCAGGAGAACACAGAGAACGTTCACTGCTCGTTACTGATGTGCAACACTCGGCCTTGTAGCTGAGTGCTGAGCAATGGGAACTGCCCGGCTGTTTCCCAGAACCGCCAGCAGCAGATGCTTAGCAGTGAAGAAAAAGGCCACATGCCGAATCATCTTGACTTGGTGTCTCCTCACAGCTTTGGGAAATCAACTGGGTAAGGGTTTGAGCCCCAAAAGTTTTGTCTAAGCTACTGTGTTTATTTGCTGTTGATCACACTGGCCCCCATCAATTCATTTAATGCCTTTAAAAATCCATTTTCTGACTGCCGCAATGCAATTATGGGCGGTATGAAAGAATACTTGCTTTTGGGTGTGTTTGTTTTAAACCTATTGCTTAATGACTTTGTTGGATGCCCCTTCAGCTTTTGTATCGTAAGTGAACAATTATTCTGTATTTACCTTCTCTATTCAGCATTTTATAGACTATCATTTCCCTCTACAGTCATCTTTTTTTTTCCCAACCTGAAGAGCTCTTGTCTATTTAATTTCTTCTTGTAGTGAAGCTGTTCTGTATCTCAAAAAAGATAAATGTGGGCTTTTTATTACTCCTTTTTTCCTCTCAGACAAAAGTGTCAAGCAAACCTTATACAGGAATGCCAGAGTTAAAAGATTCTTTGGTGCCAATATAATTAGCTTTCAGCTCTTGGAAATTGCCAAAAGCTGCTGAAAGGAAGTGAAAACTTTGGGCTTTTAACCCTCTCCAGTTTGAGGTCGCATTCATTCCCAAAACTAGGTAAGAGCACGCAGCAAGTAAACAGAAGTGTCTGGATTTGAAGTTCTCCTTTGCGGCCAAAAAACCTTCAAACTTAATACAGAGAAATGGAGTGAGTGCAAGGAAGTGACGAAATCGAGACCCAAGCGATCAGGAAGTTCAGTAACTCAGTCTGTATTGAGCAAGGTCAGCAGTGCTGAACAGGAACAAAGACACCAACTCCAGCGGGAGCTTGGTATTTTTCTTTACTGCTTAGTCCAGAACAAGCACAATATCTTCTATTAAGTGTAAATCTTCAGAGACAGAGGAGTAAAAGGGAGAGCATGTTTTTATTTTAAGTATGTGTTCCTATCTGGCATAAATACCCAGTTTGAGAGAGGCAAATGTCTTCAGATACAGGCGCAAGCATCTGTGGGGAGCACCTTGCTGCCCTTCCAGTCCAGCAAAGTCACGCAGCTCTTCTACCTCGTGCCCTTTTTTCCTCTCCTGTCATATGCAAGCTGACTCTTCAAGAGTCTTGCTTGCTGTTGTGTCTCAGTTCTCTGGATTTCCCATCTGGTCTGTGCTGCACTGCACTATCAGCTCCTGCCATCTCCTTTGTTTTTATGCCACTACACAGAGAGCTGGTCTTGCAAGATGAGGTTGTGTCCCTGCCTACGCTCTTCCTGGAAACTTGTTTCTTCAGAACACCTATGAGATACCTCAGGAAATGAGTCTTTGCTTCCTCTTCCTCATTGTTTATCATTAAAAAAAATACATATATTGAAGAATGAAAGGATCTTTGTTTAATTCTCCTGTGCACTTGCTTTTTGCCGAGTTTACTTCTAACCCCAACAGTGCTGCTTGGGCCTTTCACGCCTCTCCTGCCGTGCTGTCTTGTTACCACCCACTCATTAGATCATGTCTGAAATTAGCTTGCGAGAGCTACAGGGCAGGGTTGATTATCTTGCCTCTTTCATGAGGGCTTGGGACAGTTCTGAGTGATTTTGAAAGAATAGTAAAACCAACAAAATAAGCCCTTGTGCAGCTGGGGAAACCAAAGCAGGAAGGTCAGGTACCCATGGAAGGTGCTGGTGAAGGTCTGTGGCAGAGCCAGCGAGAGAGTTCATGTGGCACCACAGCTTGAGCTCCGCTTCTGTAACTGTCCTCTTGAACATTCATTGGCGTGAAATATTGGATTCCTTTGGGGTAGAATATATATATATACACACACATATATTTTGCAAGGAATGCTTGTGGTAAAATGGAAAACTTCTATTGCACAGTGTTGTCTGTAGTAGCTTTGGGGTTTTTTGACAAATAATAATAAATGTACTGATGCTGTGAAAGAATTCAGTTTCAGTCAGGTGATGATGATTATCTGTTAAGGTGATGTCAGAAATGTTAATATTAATTCCTAAGTAATACATCAGATTTCCGGTTTGGGACCACAAACTCAATTTTAGGTGCTCTGAGCACAGAGTTAACATCCCCCAGTGTATTGTCCCTCAATATCCTGGAGACTGTCCCTAACTTTTTATTTTTGAGACACAAGTTGCCATGCCAGCGGGGAGCAGCGGGTGTTCCCGCTGGAGTGAAATGATGCTGAGGGATAAAAAGTGACTTGCAGAATGGAAATCGGAGACTGATGGGGTCTACACAGGGGCTGAAGCTCCCTGAGGCTCGCAGCAGGGTCTGCTCTGCTTTGGGTCAGGTAAAAGCAGAATGTGGAGTGCAGGGTCAGGTCAGGTAAACTTTCTCTGTGGGAGACACTTTGAACTCTGTAAGGGAGAATTTCTGTTACAGGCGGGACATGTATATAGTAAAAAAAAAATCATAACTATGTCCTGTAATGAAACAGCCAAGCGTGGCTTTCCCTTTATGATGAATCCTGTTGGTTCTGAGCAGGTCCCCAGTCTACATGTGTATTCCTTGTCATAAAATGAATGCTGATATGTAATAGATGAAGCAATGTTCACTTCTCAGTTGGCAGCGCAAATCTATGTACTGTAGCCTAGGAAAATGACTTTTCCTAATCAGACCCTGTTGGCTCCAGTCTATTTAAAAATGTGTGGTTTTAGGTGTCAGCTCTGGTAATGACACACTGTGTTTATGACACACTTCCTCTCAGAAACCCAGGCAGAAGGATGTAGTTTTCCTCAGAAGCAGCAATTTTTTTAGTCTGTCTTTACATTTTACTTTGTAGAACGTAATAAAACCCAAATCCTGCTACATTACACATTCATCTAATTCACATTGTTGCTTTCCACATGGGTAATACTCTATTTTTTTATTTTTTTTTATAATGCCTTTCATCCAAAGATCCCAAGCTGATTTGGCTGGATTCCCAGGTACAGCTTAGCAACACTTCGCATAAGACCAGTAAAAGGAAGTAACAGGGAATTTCACGCGGTTCTTGGCTGCCTGTCAATTCAAACGCATCTACAGGTCGGAGCATCCCCAGCCCGTGAGCCCCGCGGCTGTGACTGCCTGGCACACATGTCTCCTGTCTCAGCCAGAAATCCCACTCGCGTTCCATCCTCCTTCCCCCAAGAACAAGCTCTGCTGTCTCCCAGCATTTATAAGAGAGAGATGATAAATCTTTATATGGGGAGTACTTGATGAGGCATTACAGGGTCTTGGAGCTGGGGGATCCACCCCATTAATCTGCAGTTTGATCACAAACATGCATGAAACCAGAGCACACACTTTCAGTTTTGTATCTCCCTGCACAGGTATGTGCATGCTTTTAATTTCTTTTTCTCATCTTCACATTTAGAGTAATTCACTTCTCCAGTCTGCGAAATTTACTAAGAGGGTTTCAGTTTCTTTTTCAGTAGCCAGAATGTTTTTCAAACTTTTATTCTGAATGTTGTCTCTTCTTTGGACACACTCTTGGACTTTGAAACCAGCTCACATATGCCTGTCTGAAAATTTGTTCCAGCTTGGTTTGCTGTTCAAAGTGCTGCATATTATGTCTCCTCTGAGACATTTTGTCAGGATTTTGCTTATCTACCATTATTGCAAAATGATCCACCATCTTAGGCAACCAATCACTTCCTCATCCCCTTTTCATTGGTCTTTAAATCAAAATGGAAATTAAATGGTTATGCAGGCTGCAGTGATCTGGCTTTCACCTTTGGACCACAGGCAGTATTAGCTGTGCTCGCATAAAAACCTTGCAGAAAGAGGAGAGGTACTCAGTACCGCGCACAGCAAAGGGTTAACCCACGTGTTGGGGAGAGGGGGAGAAAATCATGATGGTCAGACTCTGCCCCTTTGCTAATAGGCCTCTTTTTCTGAAGTGCATGGAAGACAGATGAAAATCTCAGAGTTGCCCTGAATTATTTTCCTCAGCATACAGCTTTGTCTTTTTGTGGTTAAATATGACAGCTATAGTGCAGTATTTATGCACAGTCAATAAATCAGCAGCAAACGTGCTGCAGTCAGGGCATGTGTCTGTAGTTTGTTCCTTATACTTCAGCTGAAAATGGAATTTTTGGATTCACTGAAGCCTGTGAAAACACATTCAGGTGTGTGTCTCCATGGGAGCCTTACACAAAGTCTGACGGCCCACCGTATGTGGGATTTGTACCTCAGCTTCCATTACCGCCTCCAATCTGCAAAGCCAGACTTCTGAAAGGCAAGTTTTGGATCAGACTCCTAAACGCTTCCTTGTCTTTAGTGGAACGATTGCAGAAAAGACATGGAACAAGTGAAAGGGACAGAAATCTTCAAGGAGTGAGTTACAATTTTGTGGAAGTTTCTAGTGTAGTTACAAAATAGCAAACAAACCCCAAAACAAATGACCAAAAACTCCTCACCCAAACAAACAAAAAACCCAAAGTGCTGCTGAGCATTATCCTGGAAAATACTGGTTTGCTTTTTCTGCTTTTTTTTCGGAAGAGGTTGTATGACACCAGCAGAGGCAGGCTGGCCTTTTCTAGTGTCTGGCTGAAGAGCAGCTAACTGCTGACGGGTGAGAATATTTAGCCCTGATACAACACATGATACCAAAGGATTTGGTTTTCCTTGGCTTCTGCCATCTTTAATATAATTCTCTATTCTCGCTGTACTGTATAGTTACTGGAGCTGTGAAGGAGAATTTATAATTTAGCACCGTTTCTTACCTTTCATGCTGGAGTTGAGCTGTGCAGAAATACTTTATAGGAGAATCTGTCTTCCTGGAAGGGAGAATATAGATGGGCTAAGAGCTAAACACTTCTGAATTCTCACTGTGGTACTGAAAAATTGCATCTTGTGTGGTACTAAGCAAGTCCCTTAGCTCTGGTGGCAGCCGCTTTTCTGTATGATGGGGATGATGCCTCCCAGCTCATGGGATGGATTAATCAGTATTTTTGTAGTGATGTACCAGTGTGGGCATTTCTGCTCTGCCTTGAAGCCTTTTAAATCAAGCAGGAAAGTCACCAGGGCAGCTGTATTACAAGACCAAGGCAGGGAGCCACAGAAGCAGAGGGCGGTTTGAAGGGTTTAGCTGTTGATCCAGATTTTAAGTAGATTTGTTTTTTTCTGGCTAAGGTATCAAGTGTGCTCCAAATTCAGATGGCTTATTGGTACCAAAAATGGCCTCCTTCAGTGCCTAAAGTAGCATGGCTAGTGTCTCACAGGTGTATTATTTGTTCAGGTCAGAAAGCACCTAAGTGAGAGGGGAAAAAAACCCAACCCCTCACTCCCCCCCAAACCAAACAGATGAAGCAATACAAAAGTGTTGAGAAGGAAGACTGTTAGAGCTAAAATCTTGTTAGAGGCAACATCTTGGATGTTAAACTGTGTTAGGACAAGGAACAGAAAAATAATAACTTATCAGCCCAATAGGGGAAAAATACCGCTGATTTATTTGGTCAGAAATTGACTGAAATGATTCTTCCAGAATTATGTTCCTTTTTACTGGGGGACAGGATATCTACACAGGAACTATTTGAAAATATTTAATTACAGGAGAGTTTAATCTGCAGTAGTTGTTCTGATTAACTTCCCATAGAGACAATTTCTTTAACTGTTGCAGTTGAGGAAATGTAGATTAATGTAATTTCAATTAAAAACCAAGAAAACTTTCAGTTTTATAGATGTGGCAAACATCTGCTGCCATAGCTGCCAGGTGGGCAGCACTGCAAACAGAAACTGTATGGAGGGGCAGTAAAGAACCACTCACTTGAGCTGCATTTATGCACATTAGCGACCATGGTATCTGTTATTTTCAGGAATAAAAAAATCTTATTAAACTAAATAAATGTTTTGCATTGTGCCCAGAAAATGCTGACTTCAGCTCTTGTGATGTCCAGCAGGAGGAGGGTCCAAAAGCCAAAATCCTCAACAGAGAGGTAGAGTGTGTGAACCTTGCCTGCTGTTGCTGCCCTTGGAAAGGTCAACCTTGGAAACTGGAAACGAGAGTTTCATCTTGACCTTTAAATACTCAGTTCGGTTGTAAGAGAAGTAGCTTTTAGGTGTCTGGAGTGAAAAAAAAAAAATAAAGGTGAGGGTATGAGCTTGTAATTGTTTAGCATTTCGTATAGTCTGGCTTGAGGACACTTCAGGACACGGAGCCCCTAGGTTGCCAGTTGGAATTGGTTGAGGTCAGCTGGAGTCAAAAGTTAGTGTCTGACCTCATCAGGTTGGTGTGAGAGAAATGCATAGGTGGCCTCATCAAGTTCTTGGTGTGGGGACCTCGTGGTATCAGCTGGCATCTTCTACCAACATTTAGTTTCCATTCAGTCCTTAGAAAATCCATTCCTCTCCAGGAGCTGCCTTTGCAGACTAACATGAAGCGGGACAAAAATATGGCATCTGCATTTTTCTCTTATCTATAGAGATTTAAATCACATTTATTTCAGTCTGGCTCCATTCATGTGTACTGATCACTTGCATGAAAAATATTTGTCTCTTTATTCCTCCTGGCATTTCTGCTATGACTGCTAAGATCCAGAAAACTTGATCACAGTTGCACTTGCATATACACAACTTATGGAGAGGGCCTGGATAACCGAGAGTCTCCAACTTTGGCAGTATTTGTTTCCAAAATGAGCTGTTTTCAACCATGAATTTATCAGTGTATGGTTCACTAAAATTAAATACATTCATCATTTAATCTGAAAAATGGTTGCAGAAGCTGAAATTTTTGAAAAAGCAAACCCCTTTCTAAAACCAATTTGCCACTGTCCTGTATTCAGATGTTGGTTTGTGTTTTTGTTGTTGTTGGGTTTTTTTTTTTGTGACAAAAGGGACAAATACATCCCTGAATTAAATAGATTTACATCTTGGAATATTTTGATGGAGATGGGTAATGATATCTTTACAAACATTCATATTTTGTAGTGCTTTGTAACAGGGATTTTAGAACTCACCTGTGGTGGTGTGAAACAACAGTATTGTCCAAATGCTTCACAGAAACAGTGAAAACTGAAACCAACTCTTTGCCTATTGTTCAAATGAAAGGCAAAAAAAGCTGCAAAAAAGCGCCTTTGAATTTAAGTGTTGGAAAATAGTATCAGTTACTTTAAACAATTATTTTAAAACGAAGATTCATGTTGACAGTGCTGCTTTTGTGTTTTTTGGACTCGATCCTGGAAGCAAGCAAGCATTTACGAGCAGACATAGCACTAAGTACTTCCCCAGTCTCATAGCACTGCTCCAGTTACAGTGGGCAGTAGCTGCTGGGGCCTGTGTGTGCATGGCCCAGCACAGCTGCTCCAGGCCTGAGCCTTTGGGTTTTTTTCCTCAGAGCAGGACACCTTCATCCCTTCTTTTCAAGCTGAGACTTTTTTTCTTTCTTCACCAGTAGGAACTAATGCAGGGTTTCACGTGTTTTCACATTTGCCACAGGTAATTTGTAGCCACACTGCCTTCACCCATATACGTGTGAGCACGCTGGGATGGTATGTGACACCTGCACCCCACTCTGCTGTTGGAAAATGGCCGTTACCTGACTGGAAAACCACCGCACATGCAGGGCTGAGCATTTAGTACTCAAGCGAAACCTCTGAAGACCAGAAATGGAACGACTGTATCGCCGGGGGGTTAGCAGAGCTGCTTTGCTCGGTTCCCCAGGGCCAGCCTATTGCTCCTCTCAGTTCCCCCAGGGCTCCCCGGCCGTCTCCGGCCGTGCGGGTACTGCGGCCGGGCTGCGGACAGGGTAGGCCGCGGCGGGCAGGTGTGAGGCAGCGACTCGGCCTGGGGGCGCCTGCGCGCCCCGCTGCCGTGTGGTGACTCAGCCGCGGGCAGCGGCTGCAGCGGCGGGACCGGCACCGTGAGGCGGCCCCTGTGCCGAGGGGCGGGGAACCCCGCGGAGGGGCGGAGCGGGGCGACAGGTGCGGCGCGCGCGCGGAGGGGTCCGGCAGCGGCACCTCCCGCGTCCCCCCCCTCCACCATGAATATGCAAATATGGGTATAATTGGCAGCCAATGGCGTGCGCGCTGGTCACATGGTGCTGGTGGAAGCTCAGGGAAGAGAAGTTGAGTCTCGGCGAACACAGGCAGCTCAGTAACCAGCCGCAGCGGCCGGAGCGGGCGGCCGGGCAGGGGAGTGAGTGAGCCGCTCCCCCACCCTCCCTCCTCCCCGCAGGGTGCCCGGCGGGCCGGGGCTCTGCCTGGACCATGCCGATCCTCCTCTTCCTCATAGACACGTCCGCCTCCATGAACCAGCGGGCGTATCTAGGCACCAGCTACCTAGACATCGCCAAGGGCGCTGTGGAGATCTTCATGAAGGTGAGTGCGGGGCCCGGGGGGACCGCCGCCCCGCCCGCCCCCTTCGCCCGCTCACGCCGCTTCTCTCCGCTCTTTCCACAGCTGCGGGCCCGGGACCCGGCCAGCCGCGGCGACAGGTACATGCTGGTTACCTTCGACGAGCCGCCCTACTGCATCAAGGTAATAACCCCCCTGCGGCCGCCCCGGGCCCCCCGCGGCCGCCCCGGCTACGCCGCGGGGCCGCCCTTGCCGTGGTGGCGGCGCAGCCCCGTCTGGCCCGGCGGCGGCAGCAGCAGCCTGTGAAGATGGCGGACATTTTGCTTTTGTATGGAGGAGAGAGACTGAGGGCGCTGCTGAGATGGAGGAGGGGGGAGGAGGAGGAGACGGACGGGAGCGTGATTCACCGCCCCGGCGTGCCGAGGGGGGCGGGCGGCCGGCTGCGCTCCGCCTCCCGGCCCGTTGGTCGCCCGCCTCTCGTGAGGCGGTGGCTCCGGCGGGGGCTGCGCCTCGGCCTCAGCCCTGAGGCGAGGGTCCCGGCGCCTCTCGCTGCCGTTTTACCCCCCGTCAGCGGAGGTCGTGTCTCGGACGGGCTGCGGGGACACGGGGTTGGGGCGGGAGGCAGCGCCCTCCCCGCGCCTGTGGGACCCCGGTCCGGCAGCGGGGGCAGGGGAGTCCCCGGCAGCCTCCCCGCCGCCCCCAGCACGGCTGTGTTTTTTGGGACGGAGGTGCCAAGAGCTGTTAACCGCCTCTGCGAGGCAAGAAGCAGCAGCAAGTGTGGGTGTTGGGGGTTCCCCCCCACTCCTTTCTCCGTCTGTGCACTGTAGCCCGCACAGGTTTTGAGGAAGGTGCCGGTAATTGCGATTTGGGTAGTCATCTACATACAGGGCTGTGGTGAGCTGGACGTGGAAGTCTGCCCGGCTGCCTTTTCTTGTCCCTCTTTTCACGTGCTTCAAGGTTCATGCAAGTAGGACCATGCCATTTATCACGTCAGCTGCACCACGAGGTTATGGAAGGAGGAAGAGAAATCGGGGCTCTGTGTCCCTTAAACTGTAGCCTTCGACCTGCTGATAGAAAGGTCTAATTTAATTGAAAATGTTTAAATACAGCAGAAAACATCATTGCTATGGGAGTATTAGAATCCTCCTGAATAGTCCTGGATTAGGAAGGTATTTGCAATGACTAATATAGTAGCTATCATAACTCTTGGGGCTTAGACCCATACTATAAAGGCCAAAGAAGTTCATATAAAAATTTGTTGCTGGTCATCCCAGAGAAAAAGAGCCCTCTCTAGATCCCAAAACACAAACTTTTTGAAAAGAAGTTGTAAAAATAATTGTGCTCACTGATGCTGTCTGCTCACAGCTTTGATAATGAAGAAACCTAATTATCAAGAGCTGTTAATCTTGACTCCTTTCATCAGCTATATGTTTACATAGCTAAAAAGTACAGCCTGCTTTGTGAAATGAGAGCAGTGATTTAGTGAGTCAATATTTTTGTTGGTTATTGCACCTTTCTCTTTTCTCGGAAGAAGGGGCAAAAGTCGTCCTGTTTCAGTGAATTGAAACCATCCTTTTTGAGTTACAGAAACCCATCCGTGTTTGTTGCTGGATGCAAAAAACAGGGCTTTGTTATGCCCCTGTTAACTGTAGATTTATTATGTTAAATGTTTTTCCTCCTAGTTGTGTGTCAGGTATTTTACAAGTAGACCTTTTAAGTTTGAGGAAGAAACCTCTCCACTGCAGTAGTAGTGAACATACTGGTGATTTAATAAAAAAATTACTTCCCTGCTGGAGATTTGTGTGGTAATGCTGCAGGTTATTGCCACATATATAGTCGGATTTGATGAAGAAGATCCTTATGTTTAATGAGCATCTTGTGTACCTCCTAATGTGCTAATGAGCGTCTGATGTGTTCCCAGTTTTAGTAAACAGTAATTGAAATAAATGGGACTGTGTGATACCCATCGTACTATTGAGTTGTGTTTGACATACAATAAATAGCCAAGGGGAGAAAAAAAAAGGTATTATTTTTCATGTTATGTGCTAATATATGTTTTTAGAAATGTATTTTTCTACCTTTAGCATTCTGATTTTTAGATTGGACCTTTAAACAATTTTAAAACATTTTTTCAAAGCTTAGTAACTTACGTAGGAGCAGGTTGCAGATCAAATAAATACATGTTTATAATAATTACGATCACAACTTCAGTTTAACTACTACATAAAGAATTCATGGCATAAATTAATATGGTTAGGCTGTCATCCTGTCTTTTACTTGAGTAGAGAAAACATCACAGCAACAACATGATTCTTCTACCATCTGAAGACATTTATCAAGACCTTTTACTGGTACTTATGATGCCACTGTTGTGTTTTCTAACAACCATAGTTATGCCAGGAGAGCTTTCTGGTCTAGGCCAGATTCCGTACATCTTACAAAGCATGCTTGTATAAGAAATAAAATGTAGTTTCTTTGCTAGTGCTGCTGTAGTTAGATACTTTATATCTTTTCATTTAGAGAAGGAGAAACAGAAGTTTACAAGTAGATGTATTTCGCAAGTCTGCTTTCTGAGTATGCGCAGTAGTGGTAGGTTTTGGTTAGTGGGTGCTCTGTCTTGTTTTCTTTGATTTACACTAATTAAATTCTATAATCTCACAGGTAGTTCTTAACATTACCAGTGAAGCAATTCAGGTAAATGGTCTTGTGGAGTTGAGACCACCCAGGAGGTAGAGGCATTAGGGGAACTTCAGCTTGGAGCAGGGGTGACTGAGATGAGCACGTCTGGTTTGTTTGTTTCAGAATTTGTTTACATGTAGCCTTAGAGTATTTTAAAATCAACAGCACTGGTTCACTGTTGATGAACAGAGTATATCTCAAGAAAACATCACACATACAGTGATATTCTGCTAAGTGAAAAGATCCTGGTATTGCACAAATTATTTGCTAAAATCTGTGTGAGATGATGTTTTTGGAACTGTCTTCAGTATAGTTTTTGAAATAATTTACAAGATGTGTGGCTCCTCTCCCTGTTGCTTCTGTTTTTAATTGCTCATAGCTCTGTGCTGCTTTTAAAAATGGGATTATTTAATCTCAGAGTTCCAGTGTGGCTCTGCAATGGCATGTGTCTGAAGAGGAGGCAGGGTGCTGTCCTGGGAGAGGGACAGCAGGAACCTCAGCTCCTCTCCCACAGAAAACGCCTTTGGAACCTTGTCAGCTGCTTGCTCCTGTTCCTTACGTAATGTATAGCTGGTGATTTGTGACAATAATTATGATGCAGCTGTTTACAACTCTTCGCTTCTAAAATATTCTCCAATAAGAGACAAATATTTAATATCTTAAAAGCATGTTATGAAATGTATAGACCTGTGGTTGTCTGATGATGTGATCCTGTGTAGGTCGATGGAACGATACCTGTAAGTTCTGTTGAACGTTGTGTCAGACTCTCATTTTATTGACTAGGAGGGGAAAACCAGAATGTTACTTCATGAAGAAAGAATGTTCAAGCTTATGTTTATAGTGTGCTTTTCCTCTGCTGTTTTTAGATTAAAATTGTAATAGGATGCTGTCAAGTGGGTCTGTCTCAGGTTAGTGGCATGTTAGCAACACTGAAGTGAGTCAGTCCATTCTGATTTGGGGTATTTGGCACAGTTGGGAAGCTGATGATACCTGTAGTATAAAACCCCTTTGTAACCAGCAGCACGTGGCAGTTGTCTTATTACAATTAAAACGCTAGTGCTTAGATCTAGGTATTGAAGGAATTTACTCTCTCATTTGACCTGCTATGTCTTTGTTTTGAAGCCATTATATTAACAGGTTGTTAGAACTTGGGCCTTGCTCCATCCCAATCTGTGCTTTGACCTGGTGTTGCAGTACCTCCAAGACTTGTGCTTTTATGTGTTTTTTCCTGAAGCAGTGGTGCTAGAGTAAGAATATGGGGAGAGGGGAGCAGCCCTCTCACCTGTCCCCTTCTCCCAAGCATTTCCTTTGCAGTTATGCAGAAAAGAGAGAGGAAGGTTTCTGCAAGACCTACCTGGATTTCTCTGTACATGGAGCTCATAGCAAAGTCTCTGCCTTAAAAAAAAAAGGCAAAGTTTAACTCTTTTTTTTTTTTTTTTTTTTTTTTTTTGTCTTTTCCATTCTTGATTTTTGGTAAGCCTCACATTCCGCAGTTTGTGGTCTACTTGTGGATTTATTCAGGCCCAGACAAAAAAAAAAAAAAGGTGGTTTTAGGTGAAGTTATTGATTAACTGGACTGCTGTATTCCCTTGTGGCTGCTGTCTGGCTGCTGGCAGTGATGTGACCTTTCATAAGTGCTTGAGGAATATTATTTGTGATAGGGTCATAGAAACATGGCTTTTGTTTTATGTACGTGTGAGCCTCTGTAGTATGACCTTCATGAATGATCAGGTTACAAGAACTTAAGTTTACTCTGCTCAATCTGAAATGTGTATTTTCCTCTGTTGTGTTATACTGAATTCAAGAATCGGTGTGACTGCTCTACAAAAATAGACTCCCTGAATTAGAGTGTAGAAATATGTATGTAGCTGTCTGAGAAGTAGCTTGAAATCCTTAATACATGCAATGTATGTGAAATGCTTTACTGTTTGAGAAATGCAAACTGGGAGTGATAGACAGGATGCCTTCCAGTTCTGCTGTTCCCTGCTAGTCTGAACATGGTTCGGTGCTAAAGGGCTCTTGTGTGGGAGCAACGCTTGGCGGTGGACTCAGAGCAACCTCTTATCTTTCCCTGAAATTCTCATAAGGGGTTCAGCTTGATGACCTTTGGTTTTTGTGTTGGATTGGGATACCTTAGTGGCTATAATAGGAATTTATAGAAGGCTCTTCTAAGTGTCTATCAAAGAGTAGTCACTGTTTGTAAATAACATGTTCATAACGTAAACTGTACTAAAATAGTGCTTCAAAACTGGGAGTTCATGAGGACAGGCTCAGAGAGACTGTCTTTGCTACCTTATTTTTTCAATTGCACAAAAGTTTTTGCCTGCATTTTAAAATTCTGCTTTCACATAGAAGCTGTGCTGGTGTAGAATGTAACCAAGAACCACTGAGTCTGCAAAGGGGGGTGGCAAATGGAAAGGTTGTGCTGCAAAACAGAGATGTCAGATCTATTTGTCTGTTTCTGGAAGAAATACAGTGGGAGCTCCTGACCCTGAGCTGCGGGGAGGAAGAGAAACCCAGCTGTGAAACCTGTTGGGTATGAGGCAAATCTTCAGGAAAGCTGCCTGAGGTGATGGGAAACTCATTTGCTTGCATTTTAACTTTTGTCAAGGAAGAAAACCAGAGGAATACCTAGGAAGCTAACTTGCAGCGAATCCACAGAATAATCTTGAATTGAATAGGCTTTTACAGGAACCTGAAGACACCAAAAGCCATCAGTTATACATGTAAAAGGTCCGTTTTCTGGCAAATGCAAGTACTTGGTGGTCTGACCTGTGCTCTGGAAAAAGATGTATTATATGAGCAGCTGGAAATATGGTTGGAGGTTTAAAAGTTGGTAGTGAGGTCTGCAGGCAGAACTGCTTGGTTCGAGGCTGATAGCAGCTGCAGGGGCAGGGGGGAAGCTGATATCGGAGGGATGCAAAAGGGAAAGAAAACTGAGCTAAATGGGAGAGGTCTATCTTTCTCTCCAGATATGCTGTAAATAATGTGCGAACTTACTGAACCTACTGGCCAAGCATTATTGGAAGGGTAAAAAAAAATGCAGAATATAGTACTGAGGAACTAGCTGAAATGTATGTGGGATATGCAGCGTCTGTATTCTGTGTCTAACAGAGAGAGATAGCCATTCGTATTTTACCGCCCTACACGTTTTGAGTCAGTCATAGCAATATTTTTATTTCTGAACACCAACATCTTCCATTGCCTGTGAAGTACTAAGCAGAGCTCTCCTCTGGTCTTGGAATACATCTTCCACTGTGCTTGCTTTGGGTCCTGTCATGGAATTTGTGTATTCTCAGAAGGCTGACTTTGAGCATGTGTGACTGGCAGGTTAAAGCCAACAATTGCCCTTCCTCTGTTAAACACAATGAATTTAAGAAATTGCTGAATTGTTTAAGGAGCACTCATGCCAATCCTGATTGTCTCGTTCTTTTTGAGGACAAAGCAAAATCCATGTAATATTGTTTGAGAATCCCCTGCTTCTTTCTATTTAACTGCCTTATCACTTAAGCCTTTGAATGAGGGGTGTGTGCTGTGTGCATGCATGCATCTCGTTTGGAATTAGACAAGTAAGCCCAAAGACAGTTAAAAGGTTCTTGTTGGTGCAAGTGGCAGGGTTGTATTTTTATGCTGCACTCTGTGTGTCTCAAAATCTAAAAAAAATTTAAAAATCTAAAAATCTATTTTATTAGAAACTTACAAATTATCAGTTGACATCTCTGTAGCAAGCATGCAATAACGTATCATTGCTCCTTTTAGCTTATAAAGGTACTAAATGGATTTGAATAGAGAGTATCCTTTAAAAAGCACATTTCCTTTCCTAAGACACAACATTGAGTAGTGTAAAGCATGTTAAAATACTTTTAAATGTGTGTAAGTATGCTACTCTTACTGCTTTCTCCCTGTCTGAGTGACTGTTTCTTGCTGTGTGCCTTTTGTGATCTGTAGTGAACATCTTTTGCAGGAACAGATGTGTCAAGGAGAAAGCACTATACTAAAGAACTTTGTGCATAGTAATGTACTGTTGCCTTAAAAAACAAAACAAAAGCAACAACAAACCACAAAACAACCCAAAGCAGTAATAATCAATGTGATTAAGTTTTATAAAATAGGTTGGTCCATTCTGAAATTGAGGTCTCTTGTAAACGTTCAAATTCGTGCAAGAAGGAGGTGATTAAGTTTTTGAAAGGGATTGATTTTAAATGGAAGGGCAATTCAGAAATAACTACTTGGTAGATCTGA
Organism: Patagioenas fasciata; assembly: GCF_037038585.1. Taxonomy (NCBI): domain Eukaryota; kingdom Metazoa; phylum Chordata; class Aves; order Columbiformes; family Columbidae; genus Patagioenas; species Patagioenas fasciata. Next base: position 21,396,772 of record NC_092530.1, read on the forward strand.
TGGACTGAACTCTGCTTGGCTGTCATTTTTATCATTACTTTTGGAAGTGAGTTAAATACTTGAACTTGTGCTTTCAGCTGCTACCTGCTTTCACAGGAGGGGAGAGTCTCTGTAGCTAGGTTAATTCTTAATGAAAATATTTTAACCAGTTCTCTTTCTACAGGAATTTGCAAACTGAAAGCTTGCTTTTTCATCTGAAGTGGGTTACTATTGAGGAGATGCCAGATGCTTTGAATAGAAACCAAAATCTGTTGTTCATAGCCACTGTAGCAATTTATTTTTTCCTCTTTTTATTTGGTTCTTTATTTGATCTTGGACACGTTCAAAGATGTAAGCCCTTAAGACTACAGGATAAACTAGACAAAAGTAGATATGTTTGCAGTAAGAGGCTTAGCTCATCCTCAGTGCAAAGGTCACTTTTATTTTAAAAATAGAAGCCCAAAATGTGTGATCAGACAGTTGAGTTGGATCTCTCTAGTTGTGCTTTTGTTGTGAGGTCTGTGAGCAAAAGGGGCTTTGTGAGGTTGGTGGTTCCTGCCACGTGTAATCTTTATCGGCTGCTTTCTCCCCTTTTGTACTGTTAGTATTGGAGTTTCACATGTGGGGTTTTTAAAAATACTTCTTTTTTGTTTATACTTACAGAAGAACCTTGTAACCTGGCTTTGTGGTGTGGCTAAAAATGTGCACAAAATACTGCTGTGATATCTTGAAAATAGGCATTTGTTCTTTTTAGACTTAAAGAAAACCTAATGTGTTATTAAATGCTGATTCTCTCACACTGTAACAATAGAAAATGGTACTTAAGGTTGCAGACGTTTCTACAATTCACCTTTGTATATATTTTAAAAAAGCTTGTTGGAAAGAACTGTGGTTTGCAGCAATGGTGCAAGAATGATGTTCTGAACCTATTGTGAACAAGAAAAGACAAAACCTACTGCTCTCTTCTGCCGTGTTTTCGTATTTCAGACAGCTGGAATAAAATGGGGGAAAGAGTAATTTCTGTACCGTGTGACTTGTCTTGTGGGGGGAGCCTTGTGAGTCTGAGGGCCCTATGAGAAGATTCTGGATGTCTCCAGTCTTTAGTGATTCTCTTCTTCACTTTCTATGTTTTGAATGTTTCTACCACTGATTTTGTTTAATAATGTAGGCTACAAAGCATCAGTGGAAAGAACAATTGCTGCTGTTCTGAATTTTAAACGCAGATTGTTATTTAAGTAATTCAATTTTGTACATTTCGAGTCTTGGAATTTGTTCTTCCTCCTTAAACTTTATCCTTGCAGTGTGCCACTCAATAGATAACTCTTTGTGCTTCTATCCCCCCCGTCTCCAGAAAAAGTATAACATGTAGTAATTTAAAGGAATCTTTTGCTTTGCATCTTTCTTGCTAATTTTGGAATAGTCATAAAGTAGTTGTGTAGTAATCTACTTCAGCTGTAAGCTGCATGTTCTAGGGTTAAAGTGAAAAAGTACATTCTTGTAATGAGACTCAATTATCGTGCAGATCAGAATCTCTGCCCATAGGCTTGTATTGATCTGTGTATTCACTCTGCATAGTGTTTGAAAGACAAGTTTTCTTTTGGTGTAAGATCTGGCATTTACAAATATATCTGAAACTTGAACTACTTATTACCAGATAAGATTCTTCCACTCCCCCCACCATCCCTGCCCTGTATTATTTTCTAACTAAAGGGCCAATCTCACATTTTACCCAGTTACTGTGATTCTTTTGCTTGGGCTCTTAGGCAAGCACTCCAGGAAAAGCAGCACTAGATATGTTAAATGTTGTTCTAGGCTACCAAGCAGATGCTTCAGAACTCCTTGATCTTGCTTTTTGAAGAGCAAAATGATTGTTGATTTGACTGTCTTTTCAAAGATGCTTTTAAAAATGTAAAAATAGTATTAAAAAAACCTACAAATCTTCATAAGATGGATGTTGCTGAACAACTAATTTGACTGAAAACAGATCTACGGCATGGTTAAGCTGGTGTTGCTATGCTCTGCTTATTAGTGAGAATAATGCATTAGTATTGGTCTTCATAGCACGTTAGTGGTAGAGCTAGTAGGTTTTTATGGGGGGGAAAGTTCAACTCTGCGTTGTGGGAAAATGCGCATCTGTTGAGGCAGAACACTTGGTGCCTTTAGCTGCTGCCAGGCGTCCTGAGGGCGCGGGCTGGGAGTGACCCGCTGGGCACCGTGGTCCTCAGCGGGACACCAGGCAGGGTGAAAGGTGCTGCGAGACAGAGAGCTGGACCTGAGGTGGCTACTTTGAATCGCAGGGCTCGAGAGGAAAGCTGAGACTTGCTCTCCTCTAAAATAAAAATTACTGCAAAAACTACTTTTTAATGAGACTTGAAGTTAACATCATTTGCTAGACTAGTTAGTTGAGGTTTCTCAATTTATCTTCCTTCAGTAAGTATATTAATTTGCGATCTAAAATATTCTGTTTTCCCCAGCAATCCCATGGATATTCTTTCAGATGTGAAGAGAGTTGTTGATTAGAAGACCTCATCTAGATTTGTTCCCTTCCTGAGACTCAAAGTAAACTTGCAATACATGTAGCGCTCTGGTGTGCTGCACTAGTTCAGTGATGTGCTGTTGGAAGGGGCGGGGAGGAACGTGACAGTTTTCAAAATTAGCATCGTGCTGTGTTGTCAACCTAGAGGATCATCAGTAATTTTCTTCCACTTGATTTCCAAAGAGGTGCCATGAAGAATCCCTTGAAGGACTGATAACACACTCTGCAACCTTTTAGCTAATCCCTTGATTCCTTGTGACTTTTCCAGCTGTGCTTTGGGCAGGAAGAGCCAGGAGGACAGAGCTGGGGGCTGATTGGCATTGAAGGTGTGTTTGGTGGTCTGGAAGGGCAACGGGCGCTATGAGTAAATGTAGATTTCTGATTGAAACCTCAGTGTTTCAGCTGTTGCCCTCTCTACAGTGTTTGTTTTAAATGCACCTATAATGGTATTTCTAAAATGACTGCTATGCTGCTGAACAGAAGCACATAGCCTCTTGTTTAGCTTACTGTACTAGAGCTGCAAATAGTATGATTACATCTGTGTTCCCTCTCCATTAAGCTATTGTGTGAAATGCAAGTCTAGTTCAACTCTGTGCTGAAATATTCTAGCTTATCGAGTGTTTTTCAGAAACACTCCATTTTTAATTGGATAATGTTCCTTTATTTAAATAACAGTGTTTTTTTAAACAAGGTAATACTATGATCTCTCTGGTTTTTATGCTTCCCTTTGTTCATGTGTAGTCTTCTCATCCTTGTGCAGCAAAAAGTGTAGTGAGTGTAACTGTCAAAACACGTGAAATATTGTTGACCAAAAACCTAAATCCAGAGATGAATTAAAGCAGGAGCAGCAGGTAATAAATGAAAGGTAGTGTAGGCTTTTTAATTTTTTCTTGGCATTATTATTATCCCTTGATTCCAAGAATAGTTTCAGCTTTGAGCATCTCTGACATGTCTAACAGCTGAAGGTGCTGCTAAATGCCCACATTAACAGAGAGCCCCAGTACTCATTTTGTAACTGGAGCCTAAGAACCTCTCTACTAGTGTTTTCCATGGATACTATGCTTAAATATTAATACGAGTTGTTCTTCTATAAACATCTTGAATTCTTCTTGATGGAAAAGCATTTCTAGATCTTGTTTAATGTTGAAGTAATCTTAAAAGAACAATGAACCACATGATGTGTTCTTCCTTGCACTAAAGCTGTTTCCAGTTGTGTAGGAAAAAATAATTTGAGTGAGAGGAAGAGAGACTGTGGTTTTCATCAAAGTGCATAGTCTGCCCAGAGCTGGAGAGAAGGGAAGAATGGTGGTGCCTGGAAATGGATGGAGATGGAGGCCAAGCAGTGATAGTTTCTAGTAAAAAAATCTGGTGTGAAGATGTCTCAGCTGAGTGGGGTTAAAGGAATCATCTACTCCAATGTCTCTTTTTTTCCTGAAGATGTATTTTTTCCTAAAGAGGTATTAGAGCAGTTTATGCTTCTCTGTTGTTCTCTGAGATGTTTTACCTATATGAAACTTCTATTTTTATTTGACTGGGACTTGTTCAAATGTTCTTTAAAAAAATAAAGTTTATAAAAGTACACTCTGGATTTAAAGAAGTACTTGACTACTAGGTTTTGGTTTGACTGTCCTACAAAACCAACAGAAATAACTTGACAGGAAGAAACAATTGGCTCACTATTCACAACACTTTATCCTTAAAACACTAACCTGCTGCCCGCTTTCTCTAATATGAGGAGGACCAAGTGATGCTCTTGCAGTGTCTTCACTGTACTTGAATGCTCTGGGCTTATTGAGGAAGTAGCTTAAACCTGTGCATTTACTATCCATTAAAATATTCCTCAGATGAGAACTAAGAAGGTGGGTTTTTGTTAGGCTGGTCTTGGTAAGCAGCGACATATACCTGCTTGAGCAACCTGGCCTTGCTTCTCCTGTGCCTGCAGTAACATCATGTCTAAGTTTTACCCTGAAACTCTGTTCCCTGTTCTGCTTTGCAAAACCAGATTTACATGTAAAAAGCTAAAGACAGGATCCCCTGGCTTGTTAACCGAGATGTATTTGTCTTCCCATCCATCCTTGCCCTAGAATCTTACTTTCTTACAGCAAAGGATAAGGGGTAGCAGCTGTGTTTCAAACCCTTATTTAAGGCAAGGGGAGACTGGAAGAGTGAGGAATCAAAACAATAAATGATCTGCTGCCTGCTGGAGAGCCTAACACTGTGATAGCAATTGCACACAGCTGGCTTGGTCCCATCAAACCTTCCTCCTCTCCCCATGAGCTTTGCCTGAGAGCAGGAGGATGTGCTGATGTATCTCCAGCAGCACTCGCTGCTCCTCCAGGTCCAGACCAGCAGAGCTTGGATCCATGCTGGCTCATTGTGTTCAACTCTGCCCTGATGATAAGCTGATTTCAGGCCTGTGTGCCAGTATCATTCTGTGCTGGAGGGATGCTAATCTCGTATCCAAGAGGTGGGTGTTGTGACGCTCTCCTGTGCCAAGAACAGAAAATAATTGATCTTGTGAGTTTCTTTACTAAGGGCTTTTTGATATTGTGCAGTGACAGGACTAGGATGTTGCATAAAAGTAACAAGAGCACACAGGTACTGAAATGAGAGAGGAGTTATTCTGCTGCCAAGGTACAGATAGAACCTGAGAGCTCTTTTGCCTCAAAAATGGCATTCATGAGAGTTTGGAAGGGAGTCAATGTCTGTAAGCGTCTGTTAGAACTGTTCTTTCTGCCCCATTTGCTCAGTGCAGAGAAACCCGTGTGAGGATGAAATTAGGGGGTGATGTAGGTTGTGTGGTGTTGACTTATTTTAGGACTTTTAAATGTTAAATAAAAATATACACAATGTTTATAGCATAGTCAGTACCCTTCTTCTACTGTACTTTTTAGGTAGTACATCCCTGAACATCAAATAAAAACTGGGGGTGTGGGTAGTGTAGACATTGACCCTTCTGTACTGAGAAGCAGCATTAGGGAATGTGGTACCAGGACCTTTTCTGCTCTCCCCCTTTGATAGGTCTTGTTGTGGCAAAACCGGGTTGACCAACATTGGTCTCTCTGTGAGAATTTCTGTTCCAGAGTTGCAGGGAAGCTCTCGGTTACAGGGGAGGGTATTCCGTGCTGCAGAATCCACTGGGAAATGCTGGGGCTGCGTTCAGGAGATGACAAAGAGGTGAAGGTATTTTGGTATTTGAGAAGCAATCTCTGGCACTATGGGGTGTTCAAAAGAAATATCTGCTCTGTTCTCATACAGGCATGAACAGGTTTGAGTGGTGATGACATGTACAGTTACCAGTGAACAGAAAAGTAGCTTAAAAATTAACCATTCTGATGATTTGGAAGTCAAAATGCTCTGTTTTCACTGTCTTCAGACAGTACTTGTAAATTCCACAGCAGGAACGGTTTCAGATTTCAACAGCTGGATTTTTTTCTTACCTTATTTTTTCCAAATGGATGTCACTGACAACCCAATATGCCATAGGCATGTTATCCTGAAGTAGTCTCTGTTTTCCTAAGGTGGATGCATTTAATGATAGCTTGAATTATTGAGAAACTTAAATACTTCAAACAAGTTGTAATATCTAAACATCCAATTCTTCTTTCTAGGGAAACATTAGCAGAACTCTAAAAATCTGTATGTTTAAATAAATATTGAGTGCTTACTCTAAGGCAGACTGTTGTGATTGCTGTACTAGATTGCAAACGGGTCTTTTTACTTGGAAGATTATTTTTAGTTATGTTATAATTTTTGAGTCAGATCTGAAAGCAATCCAGTGAACAATAGACTCTCCAGTTCTGTCTTTTGGCACGGCCTGTAGAAGCACTGAAGATGAAGACTTGCAGCCTCAGAAGCACCAGCTCCCTGGATTTCATGGGGCTGCTGAGATGGGGAGGGATTGCTTTGGAGCTGGAATTGTTGTGCTCCAATGCCTGGTCTCCAGGTCTGCCCCTGTAGGCTTACTAAATGGGGCTAAAAATAATCGAATGCAACCATACTGCCTAAAAAAACCACTAATACAGTAAACATGACAGGCCAGTGTAGCTGAGATTACAGCACGTATGTGCTACACATATTCAAAACTTGGTAATGTTTTACTTGTACTTTGATATTTCTGTCTTCTGTGTGATAAAGGTACTTTTTTTCCTCCAGCAAAGCATTTTATAAGATTTTCTTTCTGGCCTGTTGCAACTGGAATGTCCTTCTGTTGCTTCTCCTAAGTCTTGAAGGTCTTTTTAAGCTGCTGATTCTGAACGAGTTTTTCTTTTGCTGCTCAACTCTGTTCCTTTTGATCTTCAGTTAGTTCCGGTTGGTGTAAATAAGACCTTCTCTTCTCCACTAGGTTTTTCACCTTGGCATTTGTCTGAATTCTAGATCATCTGGGCCTGTCTACCACCAAAATAACCTATTGTGACCTTACTTGCTTCTTGAAGCAGCTGAAATACTTGTATAGTTTTATGGTGAAATAGAACAGGGCATGGATTTGTCCCAAAACTAAGTCACCAGAAAAACATGTTACTAAGTACATTATTTTTTTTTTGTATGATTTACTTGCAAAGGCTGAAGCCAGGAGCTGGAAGGTGGGATGCTGCTTCCAAAGCTTAGGGTTTTGTAGGATGATATCCAAAGCTTGCACTTGTCAACACAGACGCCTCAATGACACTGCAGTTTTGCCTGGTTTTGGCATAAGCAAGCAAGGTGACATTTTTTGCTTATAATACTTTCATTTTTTTTCTCCCTCACTATCTTTGAAAGTTTTTTGGTAGGTGTATACAGGCTAAAATTGTTCAGATAAATTATCAAAGGAGAAGCTGGTAACATAGTGGCAAGGTGAAGGCTGCTCAGATTGCTATTAATAAATTCTGCACATAAAAGTAAGAATGTAACATTGAAAATTATGAGGAATTCCTCTCAGTGTTAGGGACTGGCTCATAAACAACTAAAATAATGTTTAGTATTGACTTCATAATTACTGACTTGTAGAGGATACAGATTTTTTGTTGAATGCGCTTGACACGCTAACGTTGTGGGAGTTTGGTTGTTTTTTGGTTGATGGTTTTTTGGTCCCAGTGTTTCTGCTGGCAAATGGAAGTAGTGCTACATAAAAGCAGTACTTTTTTCTAAGCAGCATTAGTTGGCAGTATTTTGAATTTAGGAAGGATTATTATTTAATCACTTTAAAGTGCTTTGTTGAACTCATCATGCATATGCTGTGTGTTTTGTACTTGACTCCTTTATTTTGCTCTAAGAATGATCTTGCTGTGTATATGGAGAGGAGAATATGCAGATTTCTTTGGGGCTTGAGTCCCTGAAATACATTTTTGATTATATACATTGGCTTGAGTTATTCTGGAAAAAACATTTTACAGAAGTAGACCTTGTCATTAATTCTGGTGGCTTTGATTCAAGAAGCTTGTTTTGAGGTACATAAGGTAGAGAATGTAGTACATTAACTAATCAGATGTTTATTTAAAATTGGATATGGTATTAGGAAATCTTGCATTTGCTGCCCTTGTTCTCTTAATGAGAAGTTCTTTGGTATTACTCTTCCTATTTAAAAGATCCTGTGAGAGGCTGTAAGATGAAAGAATTTTCTTAGAAGGCAAACCAGTGGTGATCAGCTGCTCCTTGTACCTGCAGATTACTTTATGCCTGGGGAAAAAAGGCATTTTGTATATTTTGTATTTGTATTTCATATTGTGTATTTTGTAGGCAGTTGACCACGTTACAGCTACATCAAACACAGTAGAAGTTGGAAGCTGAGCAGACATTTTCAGAATGGGAAAATAGCATCTCCAGATATTGGTGAAGAATGTTACTGTTTATTTTACAAAGAAATACTCTGAAATTCATTAGAGCTCAAGTCAAGAGTTGTAATCTGGGAATAGTGTTTCCTTTGTAAATGTTTTATTCCCACATGTGCTTTTGCAACAAAGTAACTCAAAGAGCAGTCTTTGGAAAACACTTTATCAACTACAGCCTGGACTTGGTTTGATTGGTGTTTTTACCAGGCAAAATGAAGCGGTTTCACCTACATCTGAGGTTTCATAGAATTCATGTTAAAAGATTTTTGTAATTGTTCACTTAAATTGTTTTAAGACAAACTTTTTTTAGGATAACACAAATCATCTTGTTGGGATTTGGTGTTCTCTTACTCAGAAAAAAAGATCATTAACTAAGTCGCTCTTCCTCCAAAGCAGTGACCCCATGATTGCACTTTATTCCTGCCTTGGGCTGCGAGCATGTGTGAGGAATTACTGTGGCTCAGTCGATGAGATGCTGTATTTTGTTGTATTTTCTTAAGCCGTGGTTCGGAGTGGGTGTTGTTGGGGTTTTATTGAGAATTACCCAGCTGATCCAACTGGACTGTTCCTTTGAGCTTTAAGTGCCATTTGATGATAAAGCCGGGCCAGTCCGGCTGAAAGTGTTCTTTCTTTGCTAGATTACAGGCTGTTTGTCTCCCATGTACTTCTCTAAAGCTTGAAGAACTGGTTCAGGGAGCTAAGCTTCACCAAAAAGTGGTTTTGTTGTATCTTTGTACGATAATTCGTCATTGGGAAAGGAAGCCCTCTTTACTTAGGCCTGAGAACTCAGCAGAGATACAGTCTCATTTTTTCCAACGCCTCCAAGATTTCAAGCGGTGATACTGAGACACTCTGAATAGTGATTTGGTTCTGTGTTCTGTGGGATGTTTGCAGCTGCTCCATGGAGAGCTGTATGTTGGGTAGTAAAGGACAGAAGAATGTAGCTAGAGGGCTGGCATGAAATACCAAGGAGGGGTTTGTAAAGCAGCAGTGACAGAGGGTGCTTGGTAGTTTAATAAATGGCATGAACTGAGTTTGGGGGTGCTGGGCTGGGAGGAGGTACAAGAAAAGTGGAAAAGTTGAGCAAGAGTCATGTACTGTTAAATACAGCTGATAATGGTATTTTTTTTCCCTACTAAATTGATATGCTTGCATGCTTCCTGCTTGGGGCAGTTGTGGGAAGGGGAGGTTATGACCAGGGAGCAAAGATGGTAGTCACACTTACTATTACATCTTTATTTTTCTTCTTTTTAACTGTTGCTGTTAGGTTTTTAACTCCTGTGTTAGTACACGTTGCAAGTGCATCCATTCTTTCACTCCAACCTCAGTTTATGGAGGCAAGGATGATAGGAGAATGGGTATAGGTCAGAAGAAGCAGCACTGTTATGCTGCTTGTATCTTGATTTTATTATTGCTGTTACTTTGGCAGCTGCATTTCTGATTCCCAGATTTGACAGTTTTGTCTAATATGCACATGCTAAATCCAAATACTTCTATTAAATGCATCACAACTACAGCAGTTTTTATGGTAAGAGATGGGTATTTGCAATTTTTTTTTTTCACATGCTAGACAGTGTGTTTTGTGAGTCTCCTCTTGTGGACTTAACTGTGTGTTTCACATCAAGTTGTGCATACATGGATTAGGTGTGTGTAGCATGTATGTGATGCAGTGTATCTGATCAGGAATATAATATAATTTTTGGTGAGAAGAGATCAGTGACAACAGTTGATTGCAGTTTGTTGCTAAAATAACTAATAAGCTTTTTTTGTTTTATGTAACAGGCTGGATGGAAGGAAAACCATGCAACGTTTATGAATGAACTGAAAAATCTTCAGGCTTCAGGACTAACAACCCTTGGTCAGGCACTTAGGTCATCGTTTGACTTGTTAAATCTCAATAGATTAGTGTCTGGAATAGACAACTATGGACAGGTAACGAATCTGTTTATAGTTTTCTGTCTTATTTTTCTGTGTCTTTTGAAACTATAGGGAGGGATTTTGGTGGTTCGAGGTTGGTTTTGTGTTTTACTTTTTCCTGTTTTTTTTCAAATGTTGGGTAGCTGTGTGTTAAAAGTCAAACTGAATTGGTTTTTTTGGTCTTTCTTACTATGTGTACTGGACATACCCTGGAATATACTAGCACTTTTTTCCCTTATTGAGCTACAAAGAAGGCAGTCCTATAAACAACCCTGACCATAGACACACAGTTGCTGTATGGGAGTATGTATGATGGATGGCAGTGAATCTGCTTTGCAGTTGTGTGGTGTCTGTATTGAACATCCTGACTTCCCCTCTCCCACATTTGAAGGGCCCAGTTAAAAGTACTCTGTTTCTTGCCCCGCTGTTGCCATGATATTATTACCAATTTATGTACTGCTTTTGTGGGCTAGAGTGGTTTCACACCTACTGGAGGAAAAAAGACTAATAATTCTAAAAATGTCTTTAGGGTGTGTGTGAATGCCCAGAGTAGCATACTTTGTGTGGTTCTGTATGGCTCCACAGCTATTGAAAGAAAATTACAGGATTATTTTGAAAGATTGCTCATCTTGTTGTTTATTTTATAATGACAAAAATATAAGTCTTTAACTGAGCATTAAGGTTACTCTTGGCGTTCCTGTGCTTTTGTTTCTAGGGAAGGAATCCATTCTTTTTGGAGCCATCTATTTTGATTACTATCACAGACGGAAACAAACTGACAAATACCGCTGGAGTTCAAGAGGAGGTAAACTTGCAATAAATTCTTTCAAGTTATGATCTTGCAAGTTGACGCTATGCTGAAATAAAGATGTTTTTTTCCCGCTAATAGTACTTCTGCTTCATTAACCTGTTTTATAGAGAACAGAAACTAACTATACTGTCATTGCCCAGCCCCTAAATTCATAGCCTATATATGGGGTTTCAGACTATAAATTAGGGGATAGGAGAGAAATGGAGTCCTTTGCAGAGTTACGAATGAGTTTGGATATTATGTTTTTAGACGGTTTGTCAAATACTTGAGGATGTTCTTCAATCTTTTTTGACTAGCTTCATCTTCCTTTGAATTCTCCTTTGCCTGGAAGTGAACTAACCAAAGAACCGTTTCGTTGGGATCAAAGGCTGTTCGCTCTGGTGCTGCGTTTGCCAGGAGCTGCAGCTGCTGAACCGGAGCAGCTGGGGAGTGTGCCCACCGATGAATCCGCCATCACACAGATGTGTGAAGTTACAGGAGGTAACTGCATGTTACTGATTGGTTCACATATAAAATATTTCTTTTCCTTTTGATTCAGCTTCACCTCTTGCTTTTTTTCCCCATCTGAATTGGTGTGTCTGTGAACGTGTGTGGTGCTTTTTGTGCTTAGTTTCCAGTAGCACAGGAAAACTTCAGAACAAAACAACATTCCTATTTCACATCTTGAAGGTGTGAGAGCATTTTCTTAATACACCAGTAAGATGGATTGGAAAATGTCCTTCCAGAGGTTGGCTTTGCTCAGTCATGAGATTTTTTTTTAAATTTAAATGTTGAATTGAGTAGGACAGGTATTATTGAGTAGTTAATTCTGCTGGAGGACAAACAAGCTACATTGAATCGTAGAAGAACTAATTCTGAAGCCTGTCCTGTGGGATGTTGATCAGAATTTTTTTTAATGCTCAAAGAAGATGTTGTGTGGGAGAGGGAGGTTCCGGTGTGTACAGGAGTTAGTAAGGTTTGGGTAGACAAAAGCAGATAAATTACATTGTCTTGGTGAAATCAGGCATTCTCAAGGGCCTTTATGAACTTGGACCAGCCCGATTTAGCCTTAATGGCCTTTTTTACTAATGAATAAAAGCTCAGCAGGTTGGTGTGGTGTTTTGTTTTGGTTTTTTTTTGTGGGTTTTTGTTTGTTTTTGTGAGGTTTTGTTTTTTTGGTTGTATTGCATTTGAGAAGTATGTTTACATAAACTTGTACAAAGTATGGTGGTGTTTTGAATAAGACTGAAAGCTTTGGCAGTGTGACTTAAGTAATAAAACACCTTTGATCATTAAGATTACTCCAAACTTGCTCTCATATTTTCCCTGTGCAATTTATGTCTTGAATAGGTCGTTCTTACTGCGTTCGGACACAAAGAATGTTGAATCAATGTTTAGAATCTCTAGTTCAAAAAGTCCAAAGTGGAGTTGTTATTAACTTTGAAAAGTCAGGACCAGATCCAGCTCCTATTGGAGAAGGTACAGTAACTGTTGTGTTTTTCCTCCCCAGTATTCAAGAAATAATGTTTTGTATGCATGCACATGTCCTTAAATGTCTTTGGTGTCCTTCCTGCCAGCTTTTCACTGTAGTGTACAGAATGTATTGAGTGCCTAATATATTCTAAAAAAGCAATTAAGTGGTGAAGCTTATATGCTTCAGTGATGGTGCTCTGATATCCCTTTAAATGCCCCAAATCATAATGGGTGTGCTGTTCATAGCTTTTGAGTAGTTTTACGTTTATGATTAGTCTTTGTTGTATTTTTAGAAGCGGTAGTTTGCACATATTTATATGGATGATCTACCCGCTTGCTAGCTCTGCCTTTTTCGGGGTGCTGAGGGAAGTGGATGTTTGCAGGAAGTAGTGAAGTTTGAATTAGTGTTGTCAAAATGTGGGTTTAAAATAATTAAATCCAGGACTAGTGTATTTAAACACTTCAGCCTCTCTAATCCCAATGCTTAATCTTCTGTACATTTTCATTCTGCTAATGATGACAGCACAGGAAGTTTCAGTTGGATGTTCTCAGGTGTAAGTGAAAAATTGTGTGCAAAGAACAAGGAATCGTTTTGCTAGCTGTAAGTAAAGTACATAACAGGAAAGGGGAGGATGCACTCTTAATGTGGAGCAGTTTTTCACATTTGCAGAAATTCGTGGCTGAAAGGAAGGAGAGAGAGCTGACCAGTTCATATTTAGGAAATGAGGATGTTCTTGGAATGTCAGAAACATAATAGCTTTTAGGCTCCCCTGAGCAGCCCAGCACAGCCAGCTTCATTCCTCCTTTCATTTTTGAACCACCTTTTTCTTGCTGTCTGTATTTTCTTCTCCTTTTGCTTATTGAAATGTAATTTTATTGGAAGGCATTGCTATAATGTTGCACAGGACAGCACCTCAGCAAATTCCTGTGTCTCTTGGCCCAAATGTTTTCCTGTGTGGCAGAAAGATGAGTGAAATTTGTGTGGTTGGTTGGTTTGGTTTTTAATTTTATTTTATAAAGACTGGAAGTGCAAATTATCAGTCTTTACAGGTGCAGCGGAACTGAAAATATTAGGCTTGCTGTCACCTATCAGTTCTATGTCAAAGTACTAAGCTTAAGCAGATGTTTTCCATAGTATGTGAGTATTCCTTGGTGGATGAATTACCTAATGGCTGTGCCACAGGAGCAGAAGGGGAGATGTAGGAAAATGGAAAGTGTTATTATTTGTCAGATGATGCTGTTCTACATTTTAATATATAGGTTTTATCAACCACTGATGTAAAGATCTGTACATCTTGGAAACAATTGTAATGAAACATTGTATTGGTTGCTAGTACATAAATTTTTCTAGGAGAAAAATGCATGCATGTAGCTTTTTATTTTCTTTCTTTAATTTTGCTTTGTTTAAATTTTAGATGGACTTGTTGATTCATCCAGGCCCATCAATTCATTTGCTTCTCAGCCGTGGCATAGTTGTCATAAACTCATTTATGTCCGGCCTAACCCTAAAACGGGTGTTCCTGTTGGGCATTGGCCAATCCCAGAATCTTTTTGGCCTGATCAGAATTCACCAACACTGGTAAGTAAAATAAGAACTGAAAAAAGGATTCTACACCTAATTAAACAGACTAAAAATGAATGCTACTATAGTTTTTTACCTTGTTTATTGATGGGATCTGACGTTGATTTAAAAGGGTAATTAAAGCTGTTTTTAAACACAGAATGGTATAATCTAATGTAGATACTGTATGCTGTGATGTTTTTTGCATCCGGAAGGTTTATTTCCATATAATTAATTTGGTAAATGGTTTTTAAAAGATCATAAAATTTAACTATAAATTACTTGACACACCACAAATCATAGTGAGCTAATTAAATTTTAATCAAAGATTTATAAAATGCATTTACATGGGAAAAGAGCATTTGGTTTTGATAGATCAACCATGTTTTCTCTGCGAAGTGTTAGTTCATGTATGGACTCTTCCTTCACTAGCAGGAAGAATTAAAACTGAAACACGAGCTACCCCATCCAGAAAATTAGGAGCAAACAGCATTAATTTCTCCTTTTCTTACTGAAATGATCATACATTTGGTGTGCCATACTGGGCCGTTCTAACCATCTCTTTTGTTAGGAACATTCTGTTTCTATACTTTCTAAGTCCTCAAGGTACAGTCCGGCCATTCCCCAAACCCCCAATTCAAGACGGGGGTAGAAAAAATCAGACTTGCAGGGAATATCTTGTGATACCCTTTGTGAAGTGAGCGCGGTTTCACATCTCTAGTCCTGTGAACATCAAGCTGGAAAGCCGAGTTGAAGTTTTCTTTAAACTTATTTGTGTTATTATAGCTTGACATATAGAGGCTTTTAAATATGAATAGAAATAGTTGAATGTTAACAATGTTTTTCTCTTGGTGGTAAGAATGTGTGTATCAGTGTGTGGCCTTTTTTAAGTTAAATATTTAGTTAATCTATATTGTGTGAGCTTGTATCTTTTCTCTTTTAAAGTAAATTGTGGGAACTTGAGTTTAAGTCTGTGGAATGGTAAAATATCTACTTATGAGTCTTCTTAATAGAATTAATTTGCTTACCGTGAATACTAGACCACTGATACTCTTTTCCCCCTTCCTTTTAGCCTCCGCGCACAGCTCACCCTGTTGTGAGGTTCTCCTGTGTCGATTGTGAGCCAATGGTGATAGACAAGCTTCCATTTGACAAGTATGAGCTTGAGCCTTCACCCTTAACACAGTACATCTTGGAACGAAAGTCTCCCCATACCTGCTGGCAGGTATTTGCCCTTTATTTGATTCTAGAAATGTAATGGTGATCCTAAGGTACTTCAGTCTTGGTAAGCCTGGAGAATTGGGGTCTGGTTGCAGACTCTGCAGTTGATGAGGAGAAACGTATCAAGGTTTCAGTTACCTCCTTTCTAGCAGAATTATCACGAGTCAATTAGTGATCCCTCTACAGGCTCATTTAATTCTGTTTCTAGGTCCATCTCATTTTGCTAAGAAATGTGTCCCGCTGGTTTCTTTCTTGGCTAAATTGAAATTCTTTGTAGGCTTCCATTTGCTTACAGGGAAAGCCTAGCACTAGTTTCCATCATTTTACCTAATCAACAGCTGCAAATAATTTCCACTAGATGGCTGAAGCTGCTGATGGGAATTGGATGGCAGCTGTAGATCTTGTTGACTAGACTGGCCTTGAAGAGGTCCAAGTTCTGTTGCTGAAATCCTTTTTCACACACTCCTTTTGTGATTTTTGGATAAGTGACTTGTTTTTGTATCCTCTGTAAAATAAGGCTTGTAATTCCCTTCTCAATGGTGTTCTTGTAAAGAATAACTTAATATGTATGCCAGCAGTCTGCTTAATATGATACTTTAGCTGTAAAGATGAGTGTGGAGGTGTCTGTTTCATTCCCCTAATAAATATTACAACTTAACTGAAAATACAACAAACATATTCAGCATAAAAATTGAAGTTACTTTAATAAGCTAATTTCAAAAATGTCCTTTTAAGCAGTCATAGGTACGTTATTTGCCACCTAAGTTATTAAATTACTCTGCTGTTTTTCCAAAATTGCTTTTCTTCCAGCTATATATGAGAAACAAACTAGAGAAATAGGCTCATTGTCATAGAAACTGTGTAGCAAACCCTGTTCCTTATGCTCTATTTCCTTTTTACTGCAAGGTTTACTTTTTTTTAGAAAAACTGATTGGTTAGGTATAGGTTATTTTGACTGTCTCACTAAGAATATGTGCCATCTTTATCCTGTTGAAATAATTGTTTGCGTGGATTGCTTTTCAAAGTTAATACCCCCATATGTATACTTTAAAAAAAAGAGTCAATGCTAAGAATGTTGGTGCTTGGCATAATTAAAAGACGTTTCTTGAATATTTGTTTGTTTTGCTTAATTTTTCTGCTTAAAAAGCTTCAGTTTTCTTTTACCAGTGTTGTACATTTTAGTCATGGTATTTCGTGAGTCAGAAGACTAACTTCAAATAGATTGTTTTTTAGCATACCTTCAACAAATATCCCCTATCCTATTTTAAACTATTTCAAAAAACTTCAGAGCATCTCTTCAAAGGAGTTTCAATAAACAACTAAGGATTATACTGTGAAGAGCGTGTGCACACTGAGGGATGCGTTAAATGCATGTCAGAGTTTTGTGACTGGGGAATGTAAGTGTGTGTTCGTCCTGATGCGTACACCCCCAAACTCGGCTCTTCTTGTAACTTGCTGTCTTAATGCTCTTGCGTTCAGAGTGATTTTAATTTTGAAATGCCCCATGCTTAATATTCTTCATATTCTTCTAACACAGTGATATCTCTTATTCTTTATCAGGTATTTGTGAGTAGCAGTGGAAAATACAGCGAACTTGGCCATCCGTTTGGGTATTTAAAAGCAAGCACTACTTTAACCTGTGTAAACCTCTTTGTGATGCCTTACAACTATCCTGTTTTACTTCCGTTGTTAGGTAGGTAACGCATTTACGTTGGATGGCCAATGCAGCTACTTCAGAGTAAAAGAAAAGCAATAATGGTTGGTGTTCTGCCTTAGTTTGAGACATTATAAAATAATGGAGATCAGAGAGTAGAGAATGTTGCAAACTCTTTAACATAATTTGGGAGGAGAGGATTTTCATACCCCCTCTCCCTTTTTTTCTCTCCAGCAGAGGAGGAGAGCTACCTGCTTCCAGTGCATGTTTGATGCTGTTCACCTCCTAGACACGTAGCCTCTTCCTTAACCTGGAGTAAGCTTCAACCTCCATTCTTTTCCCTCATTTAGGGTGTGGTGTATCCAGGTTTTGCAGTTGCTCTTGTAGCAGCTAATTTTTTACTGGAAGATCAGATGCAGTGTTTGTCATGGGTGTTGGGAAGAGGGAATTCCCTGACGCAGTTTAGAGCAGTAAGAAGGAACTGAGTGGTGAAACAGTCTACATCTCTTCCCTGCCCAAAGGACCAGTGTTTGGTTGTGTTTATTTTTTTCACTCTCACAATGAAATTACTTGCTACAGGAAAGATGGTGTGAAAAGGTGCTGTGTCAATAGCTGCCATAACAATAGTGGCTGTTGGGGTTCTGATGTAAAGGTAATGGCAGAGAGAAGAGTTTCCTGGGGTGCTATGAACCCTTTCAGTTGTAGATGCTGTAAGCCTTTTTCGGTTTTGGTTTTTGTGGGTGTGTTTAGTGATAGAGAATAACAGTGAAGATCAAGAGAATTAACATTGACTCCTACTGTCTTACACAGGATTTTTATGTTAATTTCTAGAAAAAAACCGCAGTTCAGGAATGCTTTTCCATGATCCTGGTTATAAAATAAAGAAGAAATTTGGGCTTGCTGATAATTTGAATGTCATATAGTCATCCATGTAGCCTAATAATTGTCCTAAAGTGTGCAATAGGATACTACTAGACTAATTTAGAGTTTCTGTGAGTTTGTGTGTACTGAATTACTGCAGCAGGTCCACTAGCTGAAAAAGCCATCACTGACACTAAATTGATTGCCCTCTTCATTTTGATGTTGACATCTGCAGTTCTGCTGTGTCTTCCCTGGCAGCTCTTGTCTTCCCCCTACCTTTTTTTTGCAGGGGCATAAAGCTCTTCCTACTCTTTTGAGAAAGGCATTTTTCGGTCTATGTAGCTCTGTTCTGCAGTTTACTCACCTGGTATGCCACATCTTCAATTTCTGAAGGCTCTTTAAAGGAAAATGCAGAGCTTCCATGTTGCCTGAGCTGTAAAGCGGATGTTTTCTCTAGAACACAAATTCCATATTGTTAATACACATACACGAAGGGTTATGTTCAAATCTTGTTCCAGGACTTTGTTTATCCTCAGTCTTTAAGGCATGGTGGAATTAAGTTTTGTGGAATATACATAAAACAGGAAAGCAGATCTGGCCCCTTTTCTGCTAAGCGGTAGTACAGAAAATGACTATGATGATAAGCAGCGTTTGTAGATGTTTTAAAAAAATACTGAGTCCGTGTCAGTCTCTGTGGTAGGTAGGGGTTGTTTCTGTTTTTAACCCTTCCTCATGTCTGTCTTAGTGCATACCAACCGTGGCTACTGATGGTTCAGCAGAGGACTGTGATTTGCCTGTGTAAAACCAATCTTTCATTACTCTCACCCGGATTATAAAGGATGTGAGAACTCCCAAACCCAGAAGTCTGCTCTGTTCAGCCACTGCTACCCATACTGGTGCATCAGTGAGGTTCTAGTGGCTGCTGCCCTATGGTAGAACATTGTATTGGAGGACAGGACTTGTTTTGGGGTAGTACTGCAGATAGTCTCTCTCCCTTCCTTCTAGTGACTCTTGGAGACAAATCCAAAGCCACTTTACAACTGTATTACGTGTAATGGCTTATCAAGTGGCTTATGTGTGTTCAGCTTTGTAAACAGATAGCGAGATGGTTAAGAAATTTTTTCATGCATTTTTGTGTTCTTTCTGCATTTTTGAGCAAGGGAAGTTTTAATTCTGTGACTGGAAAATAATGTAAGAGACAGGTGAGAGAGGCATGCATGAGGAAGCTTGCAGAGCAAACTGAAAGAAGTTGTAAGGGTCTGTGACTGGAGAAGGTAAATTGTACCACATCCTGTAGATCTAGTGATTTATATCTCAGTTTCTGCAGTAATGGATTTGGCAATGCTGTAGCCTCTTCTAGCTTATAACATAATGGGTCTGCTTTTAGAATGTGCAGCTTTGTAGAGAAAGGAGCCGGTTGCTGAGACTTCATAAAACAGTGAAACCGCACAGTCCGTGTGTTAACCTGACCCATGTGCTATGGTAAACTGGTTGTCTGACAAAAATTGTGATTTCTAGATGTTTTGTAGAGATGAGACAGACCATGTGTGATGTGCTGCTGCAGCTGAGCAGCTCCCTATTGCTCTCTCAGGAAAGGCTGGGGAGGCGTCAGGACCAGCTGGGGCTGGTGCTCTGCAGCTCTTGTCCTTTCGGTCAATGGGAGGCAAGCTTCTGGAGACGGAACTGCACAGATACTGACAGACTTGGGTGCTGAATATGTTTGGCCCATGGATTATAGAAATTTCCTCTTGAAGGATTGTTGGCTTTATCTGATGCTAGCAAAGCTATTGTGCTTCAGACATTCTTCTATCTAGAAACAATTGTACAGCCAGGTTCATAAAGTAGAAGTCAGATGAGGGATCAGAGCGAGAGCTTAGCAAAGGTGAGGTGTACTGAATGCTCCGGCCTTGCCCAGGATGTTTCTTTGGCTGACCCGAGGAGATCTGCATTAGTGGGAGAGCAGGCACTGCTGCGCAGTAGGAGTGAGTGATTATTCATTTAATAGCCTTTCTCTGTGTGTCTAAATATGCAGAAGGATGAGCATTTAGAAAACATCTACCTGTGAAGGACTGCAGCATGGACAGTTTCCTTTGCTTTTACAGGCTCCTTGAGAGAACCTGAAAGTAATGATTTTATATATTGGAAACCAAAAGCTGCCTTTCTTACAGATGTGGACATAGCAAGCTGTGGCACTGGGAGGCAGAGCCAGACATTTTGCATCAGCAGAAAAACATCACAATACCTTTTTTTAATGGTGGATGCTATTTTGCGTTGTAGTGCTGTATTTTTGGCGAGGTTGGTTGTTTGCAGGGAAGGATGCTGCTTTCCATGAATGTAAGATCCTGAGTCTCAACTGCTTACAACAAAGGGCTGTCTCTATTAGTGCAGAGGAATTAGAAAGCTTGGAGAATTACAGGAGTCAGCAGGGAATGGTGGTGTACTTACTCAGGTGGAATTTACTGTGAGTGGTGATTTAAAAAGTTTAAGTTTTTACTTTGGGTTACATGGTGCAAGTTATCACAACTAGACTGTTGTTGCATGAGTGGTTTGTCTAATTAGGCTCCAGATTAACTACTAAAATTACCTGCTGACCATTCTCTCTCTCATGCTATTTTTTTTTTTGTTGTTCATATACTGTTCATCAAGCTTGAAAGTGCATCAAGCCCCCATACGTGGTACTGGCTGCTAAAGATGTGTGTTGGTATCCTGTTTGTCGCAATTTGGTTGTTGTGTATGTTAACCTGAAGTGGATAAAGACTTTGCAACACGGTTTTAAATTAACTGGTCTGTCTGTAGTTTTACCTGATCTCTTGAATTGTTGCAGCTTGTGGCCCTTTCCTAGAGTGTTCCAAATTATCCAGTGCTTTTAGCTTCCTCCGAGTTTAGAATCAAAAAGAATTCTGCATTAAATTGATTGTACAGAGAGTGGTATCTGAAAATGAATAGATTAAATTAAAACTAAATCTCCAAAAGTTTGGGACTTAATCTGTGAAAGACATAGTTAACTGGATTACTGTCTGGTTGCTTATTTACGTCAGTGATTGGTGATGTGCAGCCCATGGCACAATGGAGAAAATACATTTCAAGTGCCTGTGTTGCAATCTGCTGACCATGTGTCTCAAAACTCTTGCGACAGGCAGGTAAGATGGTGACACTGATGTTTGCTCTGAAACTTGTGCCTGTACCACCATGACCGTCTACCTTTTAGAGGGTCGAGTTCCTGCAGCGAGTTTGTGCTGTGGGGAGGCTCTCATTTTAAATAGACAAATCTTTGAAGATCTACGTCAATTTGAGAAATTCTTACTTGTATAACAAAGATCAGGGAGGTGCTTCTGCATTTGAATTCTCAGACTACGGCTCTGCTGTGGATTAAGAATTATAACTAGCTGAGCATTATGAAGGTCTGTGCCGTTCAAGAGTGGTTGTGCAGTCCAACCGTAGGGGTTATAAACTGGTGCAGCCTTCCCAGTGCAAGAGCTGAGACAGTAATAAAGTGCTGATAAGGGGTTTAAGGTTCAAGCTGTACTCATAACCAGCTCTTTAAAGTATTAGAACATACATAATACCAAACATTTTACATTTCAGTTTTTTTTTTGCTTTGAATTTTGAGAGAGGGATATAGTTTAACTTCCATTTTACTGCAAAAAGCTGATAGACCTATAAGATAAGAACTGTTGTTATTTTATATTTGCCATATGTCATGATATCATCACGGGTTCTTTTGGATAATAGTGCTAAGCATGTGGTATATAGAGATTTTAAATGGAGCTCTAACTTGTCCTCTCAAACTTCCCCCCACTTCCTTCAGGCCAGAAAAGAGAACAATTAGCATCTGTAGTGTGGATTTTATGTGTGATACAGATTTCATTTAGTTTGGAAAATACCTGTAATTAAGTGTCATTTGGCTATGAGAACTTGGAAAACCCTATCTTAACATCTGTTCGATTTGTGCAGAATACCACGCAAGTTAAATTTTCTCCTCCAAATACATATTCCTGAAAGCTCAATCTGGAGAAAACAACTTTCTTGCTGCATCTGTCTTTCGCACACCCTCTTCTGTGCATCTCTGTCTCCTACAGCTCTCTCCAGTTAATTTTTGGACATCCCTTCCCCCAGTCCTGCAGATCCTTCTATTAGCCTCATTTTACCAGTATGCTACAGCCTTACTAAGGAGAAACTTGATCTAAACTGGTAATTCATAATTTAAAATGACAAATTGCAGGATATTGTGTTCATTTTTGATGTTTAGAGATCACTGCCACAGTTTATAGCATGCATGGCAAATGCTTCAACTCGGTGACTCCTAAATGGCTGTATGCACACCTGTAGTGCGAGCAAGGGATTTCTAAAACAGTATCCAAAGGAAATAATCTGTCTGGTTGCCCTTCTCTTAAACAGCAGCAGTTTTTGTAGCTGATGACTGTCTCTTGTCTCTGCCTGTGCGAGAGTTTGCTACTGCGGCAGGAGGCAGCCAGGGCTGTTGTCAGCGCAGTCCAGCAAAGCTGACCAGAAGGGTTCCCTGCTCTCATTTCTTTTTCTTTCCCTTTGGTGCTCAAGAATGTGTTCATTGGAGACCAGAATTCATCATACAGCCTAAACAAAAAAATGGAAATAAAAATGAATGAATGTAGTTGGTTTGATCAGGTACAGGGAGTCCCTGATGATGCGAGGGGGGTGAAACTCTTACCAGGTGGACCTGTTGCACCTTCCATGCTGTTAGTAGTTGCGTGCGGTATTTGTCTGGTGTATCTTCTAAGTTTGTCTCTGACGAGGACTTGTTCTGGATTGTCCACTGTGGCTAGGACTGGGGATTCACAATCCTTCAAACCTGAGGCTAAGCACAGTTTTTATGGGGAAGCCCCACTGGGAGATGGGTGGAGGGAGATGAAAAGTGGGGGGAAACTTGGCACGGTGAATTTTGGATAATGCTGATGATCTGGAACTATATAATTGAAACCTCCTTTTGTTGTTTTCATTGTTGCAGATGACTTGTTTAAGGTTCACAAACTTAAGCCAAATCTGAAGTGGCGACAGGCTTTTGACAACTACTTAAAAACAATGCCTCCCTACTACTTACTGGTATGTTCCTTTTCTCATTCCATCCTGCTGGGTATAATGGCTGGTGTGACCAGTCCTGTGCATCATACCTCTTCCTAGGACATTTTGTTTACTTAATTATGATGATGTTTTAGGTAGCAAACATTTTGCTTTGCAGAGGTATGTAGATCAGGCCAAGCATTTTTAAGAAGTTAATTTCTAGTAATACTGAGTAATAGTAACTTTATTAAGATACTAAATGTGTTTTCTGTTCATTAAATAAGCTTTGATCTAAAGTACTATAGATTCTTCAGAGAAACTGAAATTGGCGTTGTATTTGTAACTTGATAAAGAAAATGCATCTTTGTCTGTTTACTAATGTGGGTGAAGTGCTAGAACTTGGGAAGCTGATGCTAAGAGAACTGGCTGGGCCAAACAAAGGCCGGGGGGAGGCACCATGTCACCTCTTACATGTAGCTTGGACAATGCACCTCAATATGGACTTGCATCATCCCGGCTATTCTGGTACTGAGCCTTTGAGTGGAAATTGCCAGCGGCACTGCGCTGTGTGGTGTCGTGGGAATGTGGCAAAATGTCTGTTGCGAGCTAGTTAGACTGCCAAACTCATGTCACACGTTATCTAAATAGACTTGAATTTTAGTGGCCAAAAGTGAAAAAGCTAGAGCACTAATCTATGTGCCTTAGCTTCCTGTAATTGATCTTATAAATTTTTTTTTTGAAGACTTATTCTCTTACTATTGTGTATTTTGTTTTCCTTATAGCCATTAAAGAAAGCCCTAAGGATGATGGGAGCTCCAAATCTGATATCAGATAATTTAGATTGTGGACTTAGTTACAGTGTTATCTCTTACCTTAAAAAACTCAGCCAACAGGTAGTATTGATAAAACCTTTGCCATTAGAAGTGCGTTGCTATTTAGTTTGTGGTAATCTCATTACAAAGCAGTTAATCCCTGTGGGAGTTCATATGGGTGTACAGCGTAATTGAAGATTGAGCATTTCCACCGCAAATATGGATGAATCCAGAGTGGTTCTGTAGCCAGAGATTGTGCCTTCTGTAAGTGGAGGGGAGTGCAAAGGAGACCTCTTCAGCTCTATTTTAAGTATCTACTAGACATTTAAACTGTAAAGTTTGTCACTAATTGGATGTATGGCTACTCTTGCCGTTGTTCTTCCCAGCTGAAGGCAGAGGCTTGCTCTCAGTCTCGTGTTTATTTCCATGTGTGCCTTGGCAATGTGTATGTTCCCCAAAAAAGTGTATGTTCTTGTTCACAGGGAACAAAATCATAGTCCAAGCTTGCTATCTGAGCATCCTTCAGGTCAAATCCATTTCATGTGTTAAGAGTGATCTGGTGGGAAATAGTCCTGGATACCGTTTTCTCTTTGTCGAGACTGCCGTTTCTGGAGTAACTGTCTGAAAGCCGTGCCTCCGTAGCACGATGGTTCTTACAACAGTAGTTCAATATCTGGAAGTCAGTGGGGAAGCAGCGCAGCCTTTAAAATTACCAAGAAAAAAATCCTCTTCCTTAAAGAATGCACAAAATAAATTCCAAAAGCCCCCGAATGACCGAGCATCTATCTAGCCATAAAACTTCCTGTGGTATTTCAGTAGCTTAATGATATACAAATTCATATTATTTATCTCCAATATGAACTTAGAATGGCTTGAGATGGCTACTGTGGTTTTCACAGACATTCTCGGCACATAAAAGAGGTAAATGTGTTGAATGCATTATAAGCTCCTGCATTAGGGACGAGCAATTCCAGAGTTCTGCTGTGTTCCTGCCGTCCTTAAATTCAGAATTTCCCACAGATAATGAAGCAAACTCCGCAGAGGATGAGATCTGGGGGAAGCGGGTTGCAGTCATGTGGGGGTTGGTTGGTTGGGATTTTTTTAGAGGTATTGCAAGTGTGTGAAAATCTTACTTTGAATACAGTTAAAGCTTAATACAGTGAAATTATCTGTAGCTATGAGAAGAAATCTGTGCTAATTACAGAAGTAATGTGTTTTTGGAAACTTGCTGATGAAGCTAATTTCTCTCACAACTTCTTGTTGCAAATATATACTGCAAACCTTAGTTAGTAGGTTGCTTCAAAAATAAAATCTGAAATTGTGTTACTGTATCTAAATAATACTGTTGTTTTAGATGCAACTTTACAGTAACCTAAGGCATCCCACTTTCCATTTCTTATTTTTTCCCTTTAAAGATTATTTTTCAGGGACACAAAAGAGTCACAGACCTGCAGCAAAATCAGGGTTGTTCACAGATGTCCTACTGGCATATAAATTTAGATACACTGGCTACATATTTTTTCCATATGCTAGCACTTTAGGATTTCTTTCTTGAGATTTAATCTATGTAATCAAATATATCCCTGGGTAGGTAGTTCTCCCATTTGTTAGGTAGTTGGGAAGTACATCTGTGGTTTTATTCTGTTAATGTACTATGTGTTTTGTACTGGAAATCTGCAATGCCTGCTGATTCTTTAACTCATGGTGTGATTCCATTTTAGACAAAAATAGAGTCGGAACGGATAATAGGTTCAGTGGGTAAGAAAGTTCCACAAGAAATTGGAATAAAAGTGAAAAATCACTCCAGTGGCCTCTCCTTGGTACACAGTAGGGATTTTAAGCAACTGCTGCAAGGGATCACTGGGGAATCTCCACTGAGACTGGCGGAAATGAATGTAAAAGAATTTGCTGGCTTCCACATAGGACTTTTGAACAAGGTAAACAACATAGTGATCTTGTATGATTAAGCAGTCGTTCTCATCTGTTTTAAACGGGTAACTTTTATATGGACTTAGTGTAGAAGGAAGTGCCTTCACGCTGAACTGTGAAGAGTGCAGCATATCCATGAACAGTAAGAAGAATAAATGCAAGTTTTTGCATTTGATTTTGGGACACTGTTTAAAAATCCTATGGTAGTAAACAGAGATTACTGTGTTTTAAGTGACAATCTCTGCAAAAGACAGCTAGTGGTGTTTGTCCAGGAATTAACATGCTTAGTCTTAATGGAGCTGAAAGCACTAATGCCGAATAAGGTCTTGTTGAAAAGACAGTCACTGAGTCTGCTGTATCCAGTTACAGAGCTCGGAAATTACTTCAGAATAATTTTCTTTTAATAGTTAAAATTATTGCAGTTCAGAAAGGAATTCTCTGTGCATGAGAACTGATGAGTTAACTGAAAGTTATTTGTTTTATTATAAAACTAGGATTTGAAGCCACAGGCATTCAGAAATGCATATGATATTCCTCGTCGCAGTCTTCTAGACCAGCTAACTAGAATGAGAACCAATCTTCTGAAAACACACAGGTTTATCTTGGGGCAGGATGAAGGTAAGGAGCCACTGTTCTTCATTAGCAGTTTGGAGAGAGTACAGCTATTTTTGTTATTCCCTGAAGTAGTATTTTCTGTCCTAGATGTGGGAGCAGAAGGGGCCATTGCATCAGTTGTTGAGTCAGTCAGTGTCATTTTCTTGACTCTGAAGGGGAAAGAAGGAAATTTTTGCCTTCTGTTGTGCGAAATGTCAGACTTGCTTTGAATTTTAAAAATAAGTTTCATGGGACACCTTTCCCATTCATTGAGTTTCAGTTGATATGGTTTTCATAGCAATATTGGCTTAAAGCAGAGAGGGGGCTTATTTTATTTTACCCTTGTTAGGTGCTGGTGATGTAAAGATACAGTTGTTAGCATAGAGATTAAACTTGCTTATTTTTCATTCTTCTTCTGCTAATTAAGCTCAGCTCTTGCCAGCCTTATTTCCAAAATCATGGTCTTCAGCTCTTCCTCTGTGGTGAAAAGAAATAATGATTTCTAGTTCTTAGATGCTAAGACTTGCAAGTGAAATGTGCGAACTTTGTATTGCCTTAGTTTTAAGGAAGTCTAAATTAGATCTCTTGCTCTGTTGCAGACAGCCTTCATAGTGTTCCTGTTGCTCAAATGGGAAATTATCAGGAATACCTGAAAATGATGCCTTCACCCCTTCGGGAGATTGACCCAGATCAACCAAAAAGACTTCATACATTTGGCAATCCGTTTAAACAGGATAAGAAGGTAGGAGGAACCATGCTGTCTGCTGTGTCTTTATGTTTAGCATGGCTTGAAATAATTTGTGAGTACAGTTTTGCTCCCACAACTGCCGTATGTTACTGGCCTGTGCTGTCACGTGTGGAAAGGTGCGCTGTCTTCCACGTGGTCCAAGAGAAACGCGTAAAGAATCCTGCTGATGTACAGAGTGGCACTGGTCTGTCTCTGCTTGCAGTGTACATTAGGTATCTCTATTCTGAGAGCTGTGAAGTTTTTTGAGGCCACCTGAACTTTAACACAGAGGGACTTGCTCCATCAATGAATTGATGAAACAATTTCTATTTTGTAATGTTTTGTTTTGTTTTTTAAATGTGTTTTCTTTCCAGGGTATGATGATAGATGAAGCAGATGAATTTGTCGCTGGGCCTCAGAATAAGATTAAGCGTCCTGGAGAGCTCAATACTCCAGCGTCACTGAAGAGAAGGCGCAGCATGTCACCACTGTTGAGACGGCCACAGTCACCACCGGTCGTGACAAATCATGTTGGTGGGAAAGGGCCACCATCCGCTTCTGGATCCCCATCGTATCTGAACCTCAAAGGCGTCCCAGCAAATAAAGGTATAACAACTTGTAGTACAGCAACCTGCGTGGTCACAAGTGGGGATATCTGTGTAAAACAACAAGAAAACAAAAACACACCAAAGAAAAGCCTCTCTGTGCTTTGCGAGTTGATTCAAAAGGGTTTATCACCATGTACATGTGCTTTATGTGGGACTGAATTTCTTTTGTTGGCCTAGATAAACAGGCTGCTGCTGTAGCTAATGAAGTCTGGGATAAAAAATAATTTTGAACTGTTTCTTCAAAAAAAAATACTGAAACCTTTCACCAGGATGGTTTTGGCTGTAGCAAGGATTTCAGATCAGCTTTTAGTTCTCGTTTGTGTATTCTGTGGTGGGGAAGGAAAGTTAAAATATGGTTCTGTTTTCATTTCCCACAAATACTGATTTTTCTCACACGCCCATTGTAGCAAATGGAGTCAGAAGAAAACTCTGGTAGCTGGAATTGGGGGAAGGAAGGAAAACATTAGTTTACTTAAGTCATAACACTGCAATAGGAATACAGAAAATGGTGACTTGATGATAGTGAAGCAGGATGGTAACAGTCCAAGGTATTGCCTTGGTCACATCAAAGGAGATTGGTTCAGCACTGTCGTATCACTACACAGTACTTCAAACAAGGAAAGTTACGGAACTATTTCTGTTTGGCTTTTTGATACTGTAGTTAGGCACTAGTAAGATACATATTTTTAATTTGTAGATATCAATAACAGTATTGTCCAAGATGGTAATGGAGAGAAGAAAGCAGAAGATGGTCAGTCACTGGAAAAGCAAATTGATGGCTTGCCTGTGCAAATGGCTCCTTCGGTTCCAGCTGCTTTGGGAGAGGATGAAATGTTACCGAATGACTTGGACTCTCTACCTGTTGAATTCAATTGTTTAAGTGAAGATGGGTTGGATCATAAACCTGATACCAATGCACTTGTTCGAGGGCCTCTAAATTACGGCGTGGCTGGAGATGACCAAAAACGAGTGATGGAGTCTACTTCCGAATCTGTGCCAAATTCATTTAAAATAACACCGACGATGTTGGAGGGAAACAATGCTGATATCAAAATTAAGGTGATGAAAGAGGTTCGCAAACCTGGAAGAAGTAAGTTTTGTGTGTGTTTTGTGGTTTTTTAAATTATTATTAGTATCTTGTACACAGTGCTAGAGAGAAGATTTTTCCTTGAAATAAAGAGCTATTTTCAATACACGTACAACTTTAGATTTTGAGTAATTGAATAATTTCTGATGGCTTGCATATGAACAATGGAGGGACAAAAAAAAAGGAAGAAAGTTTTTACATGCTGGGCAGGTGAGTTGAAGTTTAGACAGCAGTATTTAGGAAGCTGAGTGTCAAGTGTCCTTGTTTGCCCCTGAAGATGGGTTAACTGCTATAAGAAGTGCCCTGTGAAGGCACCTTTCAGAGGTTTTGCCTTTGTAGCTGTACGAAGGTGTTACAAATGATCTAATGACTCCAGATAGACTTTGCCTTGTGCTGCGCTGCTCCCTGCAGAATACATCAACAGTATCAGTTCAGATTATTTGCGTCACCTCTCTGTGCATAAAGCTAATTAAATGTGAAACTCTGGACTTCGTTTTTTCTTTCGGCAGTTAGGTCTTATTCAAAATGCATTTGCAAGACTTACTTTTAATATATAGGGTTTTTTCTCTTTTTTTAGATTATGAAAAAATTTTCTCTCTTCTTGAGGAGGTGCAAGGACCTATGGAAATTCAGAAGTATTTCATTGAATTTGCTATCAAGGAAGCAGCAAGGTTTGTATAGTTATAAGTAATGCAGAGTCATAAATGTTACTTTAGAATTATGATAGTAAATCACAAAATTTTCCAGTACTAGGATTTTCTGTTTTCCTTTTTGGCATATTTTAATTATTATAGTTGGTTTGGTGGTCAAACTACCATTATATCTTTATGGAATTTAAATGTAAAATAGAAAGACAGGTCATTATTGAAGACCAACCCAAAATTTGGGTGGGTTGGGGAAGGGTGGCTGTATTAAATTTTTCTGGTCATTCTTATACTAGAAATAAAGCAAGCTCTTCCATACTGGAAACAGAGAGCACTGGTGATGTGATTTGTCATGGCTGAATAATTTTGAGTTGTGGAAGTGTATTTTTGGAAGAAAGAAATTACGTTGTGCTCTGTCTCTCTTCCGTAGGTTTAAAAAACGAGTCTTAATACAACACTTAGAGAGAATACTAGAGGAACTAGAGTTCAACAGCCTACCCAACAGAGTTAATCATGTCAACAGTAGATAATAATGTACCGGCCAGACGAATACGGACCAGGAATGAGTGCTGTGCCACAGAAGAGTGGAAGAGGATGTAGCTGCTGCCCTCACCATCTTGGCAGCCAAGTGATTTTACTGTCACAGTCTGAGAAGAAGCAGTGGAGCTTTAACTTTAAGAACCTCTATCGGCAGAAGCTGGGCTATAACCTTAAGGATTTGCTATGAAAGGTGTGGCTTTTTTCCTGTGGAGGGTGCTATTTGCTCAACAGGCTGAAGAAAATAAGCATTGCTGCCCCTCCTGCAGGTGATGAGAATTTACTCAGTTGAACGCTGTCGTTAGACATTTACGTGCTATAGGCAGCAGGTTGCACTAAAATGGGGCACTGTCAAATGCACACACTGTCTGCATCGTGGAGAGAGCCCGTGTGTTCCCAAAAATAAAAAAAAACCTCCCAGAAACACCTGCACTGGTAAAAATTGCATGTGGCCACCACAGAGACAAGGGTCTTGTTCCCGAGAACTGCTAGCCATGCCTTTAAACTTGAGATTCAGTGTAGATTGAGAGTAAAGAAACTGCTATTGTGTTAATGAAAGCTAAAGACAGCCCTGTGACTGTTACCACCCGATGGTCACTAAACAATCTACCTCAGACTCTCTTCTGTTTTGTCTGCAGACATTATGAAAGTGCACCTGAGGCTTCCCAGGTCCCCGACTTCAGTTCTCTTTCATCCTGTGAGGAGGACGGAGATTCTTCAGGTGGCCTTGGCACACGCTGTGCTTTGGAAGCACTAAAAGGAAACGCTTTTAAAAACGTGTATTTTAATGTTCATACAAAAGAGATTATTTTGAACAGTATTGTTACCAGATCACTAATTTGATATTTTAACTGTATAATTTTTTTTGGAACATATGTATATATAAAATAAACCATTTTATTAATTTTTAATAAGTGCTAATCTGAGGAGTCTGTAACGGGCAGCACTGAGTGCCTCCAGTTGTCTGTTACCAACAGACTGTTCATATTTTTGTAAAACCAGTGAGCAGTGGAGCTGTACTGCAGCAGCACCCGATCTGCACAGCCTCAAACACAGCTTGTGGTGGTAGTTGCAGAATGTGCTTGTACCCTGGAGCACCTGCCCCATCCCTCAGCTCAGCCTGTGTGGGGTGCACGTTTTTACTCAGTAGTATTAAATCCACGAAGTTCCAATTTACCAAATCCTTGGTTACCTGAGCTGGTATCCTCTGTTCTTCTTACTATATTTTGTCCAAAGGTAATTTTATATTTCACAAAACATACAAAGAAGACTGAAGCACCTACATGTAATTTTTTTTTCCCTTTAAAGCAGTACTAATAATGTGCCAGTAGCAAGCGGCTCTTCTAATAATTGTGTATTTTCAGGTGTTCATATGTAACATCCTCTGATCCTCTAACAGTTTTCTTCTGAAAACAGGTTGAAGTTGTGCTCGTGTTAACTAGCTCTCTACTTCGTACTGCAACTATCCTGGCGATTCTGGTTCACCAGCCAACACGTAAGAGGCAGGGAAACATATTTTAGCTGATGATCCTGTACTTCTCTGTTCCTACTGGTATTTTTAGTACTAGCCAGCCTGTGAGACATCTTTTCCATCTGCCCTGAAGCAGTGGCCTTGTCTTTCTGGAAGATGCAGTTTGACCATTGGAATTACACCAGTGAAATTCAAGAAGGAAACAAAATCCAGCAACAGCAAATCTCTGTCACAGTATTAAATGAATTAATTGGCACAAGGAAAGGCATTACTATAAATGTATGACTGAGCATTTAAAATCCAGAAATACCTTGGAATGATACAAAAGGGGGATCCACTCCTTCAAAATTGTTACTTGAAGCTGTGTGTCACCATGATGGACCTCCCATGCCTAGTATTGTACCCTTAAAAGGGAAGTCATTTACAGAAAGTCAGATGTATTGTGCGTACCTTGTTTTAAAATGGCCTGGTTGCATGCATCAAGTTGTATGTAATATGCTATTTCTGAAGTCGCAGGTGGCAAGAGGAGACAGTTCTCTTCTATCTAGTTAGTGGTGATTTAATTTTCTTTCCTGGTTCCAGGGGCCGTGACTTGATCATAATGTGTCTGAGCAGGGGCTGAGTTTTTAACTAGTGACCTTGTTAGTGTGTAAACCCAATCTTTTGATGTGATGCGGTTGGCTGCTGAATGAGCTACAGGAACCTGGTGACTTTCATTCACTTTTGGAATCTTACACCTCAGAAAATGCACAGGAAAGTCAAAATAGGCCAAGTTCAAGCAGTGAGAATTTTCCCTCACCGTTACTTTATCTGAATAAACTGACTTTGGATTAGATTATAAGAGGGGAACTAGACTTGAGTCTTCGTAGAACGGAAGATGTACCATCCTGGCAAGTCCCATCACTTGAAGAGGTGAAGAACAAGGAGTGACAATAACCCAGCTGAGAGCACACAGCCCTGCATCCCAAACAGCACAAGATGTACGTTGCTTCCTTCAGAAACAGTAAACGCTCCGTGACTGTTGAGAATCTTAACGGAGATAACTCGTGAGACAAACAGCCATGATGGATGTAGGGAGAACCTGCACGGAACAAAAGCAGCGAGAGGTCTTGAATGTCACACTTAACTTTGGGTGCAACTGGGACAGCCCGGAGCATCGTGCTGGTGCGCAACCTCCCCTTCTCAGCAGAGACCGTGAGCCCAGCAGCAGTGGCTGCGTTACCGAGAGCGTTACCGTCTGCTCTCTGCGCCGGAGGAGGCTCCGCATGGCGGGACCGCGCCTGGGCAGTGTGCGGGAGACAGCGCAGGTCCGGGAACCCAGGTGGATGGAATCGGGAAAGCTGGCCGTGCTTTGCTCCAGCTTATGTTTCTGAGGCCTTATCTAAGGTTGAAATAATGCAGCACAGTTAAATTGGGATGTTAGAAATTGAGGGAAAAAAATGTGGCTTGCTTTGGTTCCTGTAAGGAGCATTTTATCACAATCTGAATTAAAAAATTAAGCGCTTATCTTTCTGCCCTGGGTAGCAAAGCTGTGTGGTGCTTTGGATACCTGAGCCCTTTCTGCCTCTTCTGTTTCCTGGACGTGTCTTAACGAGGCATCCTTTTTGCTCTTTGTGTTTTTTCCCTTGTAAACACCAAGGAATGTTCCTAAAATGGGCCCGTGGCCACGGGGCTCGCAGTCCGGTCCGGACAGCAGGTGTGTGTTGGGCGCTGCTGTTCACAGTTTGTGCACACAGCACTTTTATGATGGGCAAGTGTATTCTTGCCTGGGTTTAACCAGCATTAGGAAGCGATTGCCATCTTCCAGAATAAAAGCAGCAGAGGCTGTAACTGTGCTATGCTTGACTTTACGGTGGTATCTTTCTTTACAGGAAGCTATAAAAAAACCCACTCAAACCCTATTTTTTTTTCTCTGTTTTTCTTCTGATGGAAAAATACAAGTGGAAATGCACTGGCTAACAAAAACAATGCTAAACAACAGTATTTCATACCAATGACATGGTGACCTCACGCCCTTAGCAAATGGACTCTAGAGCACTTGTCTTGAATATGCAACCTAGTTAAGCTGAAAACAAGGCCAAAGACACTTCAAATCTGGCAGAAACGAGGTTTGGCAGAGATCTGAAGGAAGGATGTTAGTCACTGGATTTAAAAGGAGCTGCTGCTTTCAGGTCTGCAAAAACAAACTGGAGTCTGTCTAAAGTAGAAAAGGAAGAAACTGGAGAGGGATAACGCCTTGGGATTTAGCAAAAATCTTGTGGCCTGCAGGAATTGTTAAGCTTCACTTCTAAATGTGAGCCTTGTGATCATTTTGGGAAGGGAGGACTAAACCAAGAAGGCTGGACTTGTCTGCTTTTCTCCATCCCTGGTCAGCTGCAACCTGGCGTGTTGTTCCATCCTTGAAAGCAGACTGTTGGCTCGGCTTGAGCGTCGGTGTTTTTCTGCTCTCGTTCTGCGTCGACGGTGTTTGCAGCTGTCTCTCGGTAGTGGCTAGAAGCCCGTGGCAGTTTTTCGGGAACCCTGTTGTCCTGGAGCAGGGAGCACAGGCAGGGGCAGGGGCTGGGAAAGCTCGTTCATCTGTTCCACTTTAGAGCCTGTGTGAGATGCTTCTCAGGGCTGGTAGTGCAAATCTGGTAGCTTCTGCAGCTGATTACTCAGAGTTCAGAAGAAGAAAGCACCGAGGAAGGAGTTAAACCATCAGTACAGCCTCATGCTAAACTCACCAGAGGGTATTTTCATATGCAGTGGAAGAGCATAGAAGAACATAGCTGCCCTGAGGTGGCAGCCACGTGGGTTTGCCACAAATGGTGGCTGCTGGTGCCATGTGAAGAACATGAAATGACCCTTTCCTGTGAGTTGGGAAGCTATCGAAGAAGCTGCATATTTCTTCAGATTTTTAGATTGGGCTCTTAAGCAATTTATGGTGAAGTCCAAAAGAGCAATTTGCCCTGGGAAAGGCAGTGGGAGTGGAAAACCCCAACTGGACTTTTGCTGGAAATTTCTTTTTTGGGAGCTTGGGGAAGTTCATGTTCACATCTGCAATGGGAATTTCACGGCTGTTTCCTAGCCCTGGATCAGCTCCAGCAGCAGTGGAAGTAGCCGGATCCTTGGCGTTTATATATGCTTGCTGTCGTCTCCATCACTGTCACTCCCCTAATCCAGGCAGTCTTGCATAATGTCCCTTAAAACACTGGGCACCTCTGGCAATTTGCTGTGTCCCAGTGCTCCGCTCGCCGCTGCTGAGCAGCTGCCAGGAGGGACAGAGCTATTTGCAAAGTGTCCTCATGGTGCCTGCCCATTTGCAAAATGCTCGCAGCCTCAGTGCGGTGAAACGGGAGGAGAGGTTTATAAAGCGTTTTGGTAGTTAGAAAGGCCAAGCTCTGTTTGCATGGTCAGCCTGTTTCTTGTCATTTTCTCCAAAGTACGCACGTGTTTTAATGTTACATTTGATTTGTAAATATTTAATAGGTAGAATATATCAAAGAGCAGTTCAGCCTTTTGTAATGGATGGAGGGGAAAGGCTTGCTTTCTTTCCGAATTGTTGCTGGGTTTGTGGAAATGCACATCATGTTTCTGGAGGTGGTGGTAGTGGTGTGAGCAGTTGCTGTCTGAGCGCAACATTTCGAGCTTAGGAACCTGTCGATGTATTTGGGGTTCGCTCATGGACGCTTGAAGGTGTTTTGATCAATCTGCGCTGCTGGAGTGGCTGCCTGGTGTCTGGGTTGTGGGTGCCTCAGGATTCAAGGGTGCTTTCCTAAGTAGGACAGAAATAAAAATGAGCCCTCTTCCCAAGACTAAAATGTGATTTAAAAAAAAAAAGGCTTTTTGCTGATTGCAGATGATTATAATGCAGCTGCTCGACACTGACATCCCAGCCATGGAAAAATAACATTGGTTCTTTGAGCTGTTTTCCAGTCTGTGCGGCGTATTAAAATCCTTCATGCACAGCTGGCACGTTTAACTTTGATTGCGTTGTTGAAGTGACTGATCTGAGAGCAGCCTGGATCCCAGTTGCTTGCAGAATTTGAAAATGAGGTTGTTCCAATTCATCTGCAGTTGGTTATTTTGGAAGAGAGACAAACTATCTTGAGTACTTTTAGGGCTGCTAATTAAAGTTTTGTGGCACTACTCTGAGAGAGTCTTTAAAGATGGATGGAGGGACTTACCCAAGGTCGTCTAGTGTGTCGCTAACAAAGATCATTACAAAATCCATGCCCTAATTTGGTCTTGTACAGCGAATTATTTCCCTGGTGTTGAAAATCCCACTGCAGTTGTGTCGATGGGCCCAGCCTGGCTCTGGCCCGGGATGGGATGCGCAGAGGTGGCTGAAGCGGGTGCCTTTTGCTGGATTCGCGCTTCTGGGGCTGGAAAAAAGCGAGAGCTTGGAAAGAGGGAGGCAGGAGAAGTTGCCCAAGCCTGTAGGTGCTTGTGGTGGGACTGGCTCTGCTTTATAAAGTCAAGTTCTGGCTTCTGACCTGAGCTGCTCTGATGCCTTTTCTTCCTCAGCCACCTGAAAGTGTATTTTTAAGTTCCGTTGGCATCGCTGGCTTCAGCGCTCCCCCCCTCTGCACAGGAGCAGCCAGGGCACGGAAACCGTTGTGCGCAGTGGGCAGTGAAGAGGCGGCGGTGGGGCACTGGTGAGCTCTGGGAGAGGCTGTTTCAAGTGCATCACATCCAGCAAATCCTTCTGCGGGAGTGCGGTGAGAGCGCAGGAGCGGGGCTGTGCTGTGCGGGGCCGGGCACGGGGAAGGCTGCTTGCCAAGCGGCCACTGGCGCTGGTGAAACGGGGCGACACCGACTGCTGGGAACCAGCCCTGAGTTCCCCTGGGGAAAGACGTTTTTTGATGAGTCACGGCCTGGGCTGTGATGGGAAATGCTGGATAATAGGCTGAGCCGCGGCTGGTTGAAGGATGGCTCATTCCAGAAGTGCACGCAACAGGACCCCGAGGTGGCTCTGACCCCGCGGGGCGGCCGAAACCTGTCCCTTGTCTGTCTGATGGCCAAATCCTGCGTTCCTGCAGGTGTACAGAGCAGGTTCTGGTTCGCAGTGTCTGCCTGCACCCCTGGGCTCCACATGCCCGCACTGTCGAGGTGAGAAGGGGCTGTGAAAGCATGAAAATAAGAGGGGCCGCTCTTGTTATGATTAAAAAAAAACAGCCAGAGGTTGAAAATACCAATGAAAGCCTTGTCCTGTTCATCCTCTGGCACAGACGTGTGGATAGGGAGCTCCTCGGAAGTCAGAAAGCTGCACCAAGATGGAGTTTTTGGGGAGGCCACCACGTGTGTGTGCTCAGCGTTTGGCCGGAGTTGGTGCCTCGCAAGCGGGTGTCGCGGTGCCGGACGTCTGCTCCGCTCCTGAACCGCCTCTGGCGTCACTCACCTCTCTCCTTCCATTCTGCCCGAGCCTGTGCGTTAGCCGATGTCTGCTGAGCATCCCGTTGCTCCGCTCCCCACAACGCGGTGGGGCTGAGCCGCGTTTCTGGCCCTTTCAAGCTCTGCAGTTCCTGCTCTAGTGCGAGAAGCGAAGGCAGAGAGCGGTGTGTGCCGTGCATAGCCCTGAGTGCCGTCCGCATTGTGCCAGTGGGGAGGGCTCAGCCCGTCCCTGTCAGACGTTGTCCTCTCCTGGCAGCCCTGGCCAGCCCAAGCATGGCTGGACTTGCAGCAAACCTGGGGTTTATTAACTAGCCCTGGGCAGAGATCTGTATGTGGTGAGGGGGTGCAAACCAGATGCAGCGCGGTGGTTTTGGAGATAGAAGGAGGATTATTTGGCACAGGGCTGTGGGTGCCTTGGAGGCTCTGGTCATATTGTGGGGAGCAACAGCTTTGTGTGGACATGGGCAAGTGAGCTGCTCTTTGGAGTGCCTGCTGAACAGGCTCCTCCAAAACTGCTTTTTGATGCAATTGTCTTGTTTTTTTGTACTTCTGCAGCCAGGACAGGGGAGTGAATCGCTGCTTCAGCATTTACTGTGCACACCGGGCACTGTTCCCACGTCCTGCGCTGCCACAGAGACTTCCCGGGGATGGGATGCTGGGGCAGCCAGGGGCTTGGAAGACATCGGTGCTGGCCCTGAACTGCTCTAAGTATACAGCAGAAACACCTTGAGGGGAGGAGGGACCATTTTTTCTTTCCTTTTATTTTATTTTTTTAAATTATTTTATAATCCCAAGTGAAGTCGGTGTGCAGCACGCCATGCCGCCGGCTTGTCCCCAGGAAACCGGCTCAGCCAGCACTGGTGCGGGCAGGGAGGGCACTGCCAGCGCCGGCTGCTCCGCTCGGGGTAGGAACTGGGAGCAAATAGCCACGTCTGTCTGTGTGTGGGTCTCTGGATTCCCCGGGACCACTACCATAGGATGAGCTATTGGTTTGATAATCCAAATGCTACCATTTTTTAATTTTTATATATTTTTCTCCCATTTCGTTTTAGAAGGGCCTGGTAAGCCCTGACACCGCACGGCCTGGGCTCCAGCCAGAGAGCCCTGGGGCTTGTGTTCCTGCTCGCGCTGCCAGGCTCCTGCTGCCTCGTGAACTCCCGTTTGCCTTTCTTGGCTGGAAAAAGGATTAAGTTGGCAGGACAGGAAAATTAATCAGCTGCCATTTTAAGGATGTAGGTTTTGTTGCAGTCCGAAGTGGTTTGAAATGACATTCTATCACTGAGACCAACCTGGGGCTGATTAAAAGGCTTTTTACCTGCCGGAATACCAGATTTATTTCTGCCGTGGTGCTCCGCCAGGTGATTACAGCTTCAAGGTGAACCTCAAGGCCAAATGAAAGGAGTGTTTTACCTTCACTACTAGTGGAAAAGCTGGTACCAAGTTTTTATTTTCTGCTTGTTTAACATTCAAAATGGCCTTTCCTTGCCCTTCTGCTCTGCGCGGGCAGCCTGCCAGCTCGGCACGGGCACTGTAGAGTGAGCCGGGGGTGCGTGATGGGGGAGCTCGGGGCAGCACCGCGACCCCTGGGTGCTGCGGGGTGAGCCTCAGCCTTCCCCAGTCATCTGGGGGAAATTTGCTGCCTTTTGGTGCAGGTGACCCCCAAAAAGGAGCAGTAACGGTGCTGCTCTTGGAGCGGGGGTGCCAGATCCATCTGGAGTATATCCCCATACCTAATGTCCTCGCTGAAGGTGATGGAGAAGGGCGGCTCTGCCACAGCGCAGGGAAGAGTGAGAGAACCCGAAGCATGGGAAGTGAGTGATAAGGAAGCCAAAAACCATTTTAGAGCAGAAAGTATTTGCCATTCCCTGCTGTCTCCAGGGACAGTGCCGTGTTGGTGCTGCACAGCTCCGGGAAGCAGCCATTAGCCGCCAGCTTTCTCCACAAAGCTTTAATCCCGCTGAACTGGGAATACTGGGCACATTGGTCTCATCCCGTACTGGTCCCCCAGCGGCACTCGGCTTCCCAGCACCTGAGCGATGGCGCCAGCACAGGGGGCGGCACAGAGCTCCTCTGTCGCTGTTGGACACGTGTGAGCTGGAGTGACCTTCTCAAGCGATGCTGCGGATCAGCCCTTGCTGAGCTCTCCAGGAAAACAAGATTTCTGCCAGGTGTGCTTCCAGCCCAGCAGCACTGAACTATCTCCAACACAAACCACGGTCGCTGTGTCCTCACCTTGTGACGGTCTAAATGATTCCTGCCCCCCCCAAACAGCTTCAAACAAACAGAAACTCCCCACCGAACTCTCACTGGCTGGTGAGGACATGTAGAAAAAAAACCCAGTGAAATTAATACAGATTAAATTTGCTATGCCAGCAACAAATGCAAATTATCAGCTTTTTCTTTTTTTAGTATTTAACATAGTAGAAACATCACATCCTGCAGCCAAAGCAATTCGAGGTGTTGGTGGCAGCAAATGCACACTGGGGGCTCTTTGCTCTAATGCAGGAAGCTCTCAGTTTTGAAGAAGGGAAGCTCACCTGCGATGCCAGCACATTGCAAGGTAAGCACAAGGCAGCTTTGGGAGCTGGTTAAGGTGCCCCTTCCTTAAAACACTGATTATT
Source organism: Patagioenas fasciata (assembly GCF_037038585.1). NCBI lineage: Eukaryota > Metazoa > Chordata > Aves > Columbiformes > Columbidae > Patagioenas > Patagioenas fasciata. The sequence continues at coordinate 21,436,011 of NC_092530.1, forward strand.
GTTTGTTTTACAGCCTCCTGTTCAGTGCGACGGGCAGCCGACGGGCGAGCCTGCTGCTCCATGGTGTAATCACGACAGATGCTGGAGTTAAGCAAATCCCTCCAGTTCTTTGCTGACTTTTCAGCCGCCCCCAACAGAAAAGCAGAACAGGGCGTAAGAGGTGACTCCTGCTCGAGTCCAAAATCTTAACTATCTTCCTCCAGCCCCACGAGCAGGCCGAGCGTTTCCCCAGCAGCTATTGCAACACCAGACCCGGGGGCTGGCGGGAGATCAACACATGGTACAAAAGCCTTTACTGTGATTAAACAGAAGACAAGAAAATATATCAGAGCAGCCAGATACGTTGACCAGGAATCTCAAAGGCAGGCAGACCCCCAGGCTAGTCATTTTTCCATCCTAAACATTTTGCTTAGCTACTTGGAGCATGCTATTTTGATTCTGATCTTATCTCACAATCGTGAAGACCAGGCCAGGCACGCGCCTTCTCACAGAACTGCTGTAATTAAGGCAAGATCACTTCTTGTGGATACCAGGCAGGCACTTGTAAATATTCAGTCATCAGGGATTTGCTGCAGCAGGCTCCAGGGTGGTCAGAAATAAACTCCCAAACACTTCAAGGATATCAATGTTTATTGGACATTGCGAGATCAATAAGAAAAAATAAGTTGTACAGCTTTTTGATATAACCATTGCTGCTGAAGAGTAAGGCTACTTGTCACGAGAAGACCCGATGCAGCCAACAAGGTGCTTATACAGCAGGACCTGCTTGGAGCAGCAGGCGACGTTCTCCGCTCCCCCCGTCCCGCAGCAGCACCTTCTGCCTCGGGAAGGTCCACGTAGCCTTACGGTAGCACAAATGGGGCTTCTTAGCCATGAGGGGTGAGCAACCCCGCTCTAAGAGACCCTTGCTGCCAACCACACCGCAGGGTCAGCCTGGTGCGGTGTTACCGACCTTCTGCCTCCCCCAGTTCTGCCCTGTGCCTCACAAGTTCACCTGGCTGATGTTCAGCTGCATCCTGCAAGGAACCAGCTCTGTCTGCAGTGGAGCTGACCTGATACTTGCTATTTTTGAGGCCTTTGGTGGCATCAGCTGGTGTGAGCTGATTTGTGACACCAGCTAGGGGGGAACCAGGACACTTTAGGAAGTAATCCAGCAGCTCAGGTGCTTTCAGCTGGCAGAGTAACCCTTTCCAACCAAACCCAGACGCTTACGAGTGATTGTGGAGCAGCAGCTACAGATATTGCTCTAGCACTGGGGCACCCACTCCATAGGACGGGCAGAGCTAGAAAAAGAGGCTTCGGTTTACACAGTATTTTTGCTAAGCTTTTTGCCTTTGACAGTTCTTTGCAGTTTAAACAAACAAACAAACAAAACAGGTGCTAGGACAAAAGGCTGAATTTCCATGGCAGCCATGAGACATCTTCAGATTAGGCAAAATTCTAGTTTGGCCCCATCAGTATCTCAAACTACCACCTTTGCTATGGCAGGTAGGTGAAATGCCAGACTGAGAGAAATTTTAGCATCGACTCAGCCCCTAAGGGGAGATCAGAATTTAGACGTCAGTGAGAGTTAAGGACCGTATATCTGTCCCAATACATGAAATCAAGACAGAAATCTTGGATCAGCTGAGGGCTCAGCTGACAAAAAAGAAATCAAACTGAAAGGCTGTGTTGGCAGAAAAGGGGGTGGTTGTACCGGGTGACAACCTGCACTGTCCTAGTGCCAGCAAACAGACCTGGCTGCTGCACCCAGACCCTGGACCACAGAGAGAACAGGTATTTCTTACTGACACTCAAATACTTCTCATAGGAGATGACTCAGGAACTTGTATCCGGTGCCATTTGGAGGAACCAACACAGTGTCCAGCCGCCTGATGAACATTCCCGTATTCGCAACCCAAGAGAACTGAAATACAGTGGGTGAAGGAGCTGAGCAGGGTAGATTATCTATGTGATCAGACGTGAGCTGCCTCCCACCACATGCACCACAACCTGGGGCAACAGAGGACAGTTTACATTTAAACGAAGGAGGGCAACGAGGAAATAACGTGATAACGAAAACGTAGAACAAGAAAAAAATCAAAACAAAACCCTTCACACAACTATTTTTCAGCATTGTAAAAAAATAAAAATGAAAGCAACCTTTGTGACTTCCTGTGCCTAAAACTTGCAGGTCTCCTCAGCGTTCTAGGAACAGGAGACGCTGCCCCTTTTTCTGCTGTTAAGTGGTGCAGTGCACACAGTATTTCTGAAGGAGTTCCACAAACTGTTGTGCAAGCAAACAGAGAAAATAAATAGCACTCAAACATTCTCTCTTGTCAAAGAACATGAATTGCAGTAAAAAGGAGCTTGCTTTTTGTTTTAACTGAAGTCAGCTGCAACTTGTTTTAATGTATGAAAATTTGAAGATGTGTTTCACAGCATAACTGTAGAATAATTTACACTGTGTTGCCAATTCACAATTCATTTTCATTAACAGTGTACAAAGAAGGTCCTTAGTTTATATATATCTACTTTATAAAGTCTGGAAGATCAATATAAATACTGCTCCAGAAATTAAAAAAATGTTTACATCCCCGACTTCAATATTACATCTCAGTGTCCTGGATTATTATTATAATCTGTAAAAGTCTTAGCGGCGCAGAGGTTCAAGTTTTCGAAATTTCAGTGACGAGCTGGATGACAAAGCATCTTGGTTTGAAGAAGAATTCACTGTGTCTGGGGACTGGAACAATACTCTACCACGATGATTAAATACATAAAAAGACGGATGGTTCCTTAATGTGTCAAACGTCCTTCAAAATAAATGTAAAAAGTCAACATTAATACTGCTTGAGAACAGTTTAGAAGAGTCAGTCTAGGGTACAGCAACTTTTACAGACATGGAAATGCAATTTTTGAATCCAAAACTCTTCCTAAACTAAAATATGGAGGAAATATAAAGCCAAGCGTTAAAAATATTGACTGCTCAACAGGCCGAGGCTTCCACCCCCCCGCCAAACCTCACTCAGGGCAGGCCCGGGGGTCACTGCATACAAACCTACCCGATGTGCCAGCCTTAGTTCAGTTGTCCCTTGTGTTAATGCCTTGATGCTGTCTACTGTCAGCTTTCTGTCCCTTTCTGTGCCTGATGCTAAGGGGTTTAGGTAAGCGCTATGAAATATAACAGCATCAACTTGTTCACTTCCCATACTCCCCTGCATTTTGGGGAATGGCTGGAGAAGCCGTGTTTGCCTATCCACCCTCATCTAATTTCAAAATCTCAGTTCAAAATACCTTATTTTATTAAAATCTTTCAGATATTCTGTCTTGAATATTCAAATAATTCAGACTCTTGTAAAGAAGGAATGGGAAACAGAGGGTGGTGAGCCCCACATACTGCCCTGTTGTCTGTGAGACCATCTCACAACAGCAGTTTGTGACCACGGAGCTCACACAGACTTCTTATTCCTCTACCAACTCTGCACAGCAGGATTTTGGACAAGGAAAAGAAAGAAGCTTATCTAATTTCTTCCAGTTATCTATCTTTCTCTGAAATTCAATACATTGCTGGCTTTCCCAGGTGTGACTGTTCCTCCCAGAGTCACTGTTTGCAACACACATTTACAAAGACCCAAGCTAAAGAACGAGCTACCCCGGAGATGTGCTCAGTTTGTAGAAAGAGTAGCAGATATATGTTTATGAAAAGAAATAAAACATACTTATTTTTTAGTTCTGAAGTGGCATCCATGTCTCTAAACTCTCCTGCGATATGTACTATCCCATAGCAGGTAACCGCAAAGGCTAACAGAGTCTGAAGAACTATCTGTAACAGAGGGAAGCACAACGCAACATACACATTACTGAATATTCTTAATATCTTTTTTAAAATATCACCTCTCAAACAGTGTCTCTTGCATTTTTCATTCACTAAGTGCTTTACAGATGTGGGCAATTCAACAGCAGGGAAACTGAGGCACAGGAAGATTAAATACCCCGACTATTTAGCACGGCAGAATGGTGGCAGAGCTGAGAAGAGCTTCAGCTGCCCGACATCAGTCTGTGTTGCATAAACTGAATTGATTCACATGGCTCCTCAGCAAGATCCTCAGAACAAAACACCGTGTTCTTAAGGACCTGATTCTCCCTCTGAGAAACGAGCTGGCTGCCAACACACGCTGTGCAGCGGTGGCAGCTGCAGCTTGGTCCGAATGCCATGCCTGGTCGTCATGGGTATTTGATCTCCTTCCCTTCCCGATTAAACAGAAATGGAACAAATAATAATTGAAGTGGAATTTAAAACCCAAGCAAATAGAACAAATAAAAGAAAAGCCCTTCTGAAGCAGGTCGTGCTGGGATCAAATGGGCACACAGCCAGGCTGGATAAACAAATGTCAGCCAACAAAAGCCAGAGGGAGGAGGATGTTTATGCTGCAAAGGAGGAGGTGAATGCAAAAGCTCTCTGAGCTATGTTCAGGGGATTCCTGGACAAGGTCCTTCAGAGTAGCTCTAAAGGAGAGGGAGGGCTGGAGCTGGGGTTTGTTCCCTCTGACAGATGTAACACACCAGAAAGTTGGGATAGAAAACATGGTTCTTTTTAACAGAAGGAGCTCAAATGCAAGTACAATTTAAAACCTACTTTACCCTTTATTCTTGCTTAGAGCATTAAAAAAGCAAAACAAAAAAGGAAAAAAAAAAAAGCCAAAAACCAAACAAACCAAAAGCAACTAAGACTAAAATATCCACACAGCATTAAACCTTTCGAACTTTGCAAAAAGTTAAACTTACATCTATGGGCAACGTTTCATCTTCCTTTTCCGTTAACCTCATATAAGAACGATCTACAAAACAGAAACACACACGCATCAAACCTTCCGCAGAAGCGAACAAACGCAGGAGCGACGCAAACCCCCGGCGATTCGCTGCAGGGACGTGTCGGTCGCGCCGCCCCGGGACCCGCTCCCGCAGCCACGGCCGGTCCAGCCCGGGCAGCCGGCGGCGGCAACGGCGCAGGCGAGCAGCGAACCCACGACCCGGCGGCCTCGTCCGCCCGTCCATCCCGGGACTGCGGCGCCGCCCGGGCCGAGCCCCGCGCTCCTCCCGCTCCGCTCCCCGGCCCACAAGGGCAAGGCCGCCCCAGGGCTGGTGCCGGTGATGCCGTCGCGGCCCGGTCCCCGCCCCGGGAGCTCCTCCGGCGGCGGTGACTGGGCCCGCCGGGCCTCCCCGCTCCACAACCCCCCTTCAGGCGGCGGCGCCGGCCCGGGCCCCCCCGCCCGCTCACTCACGCTGCGCCGCCGAGAAGGCCGCGTGTGCCAGCGCGAACAGGCCGAGCCCCACCAGCCCCTTCCACACCGAGCCGGCCGCCATCGCCGCCCGTCCCACCGCCAGGGGCGCCCGTCACCCCCCGGCGCTCGCTGATGGCGTCACGAAGAGGGCGGTGCCAGGCCGCGTCCGAAGAGGGGCGTGGTCTGCCCGGGGGGCGTGGCCGCGGCACCACTTTCCCACGGGGAGCAAGGCCAGTAGAGAAAGTCCGACGGGTCGGGTGGGATCCTGGGAGACGGGTTTGTCGCCTTTTGAGGGGGACAGCTGAGGTAGGAATGAGCCGCAGCGGGGCAGGCTGGTTCCCTCCCTGCAGAAAGCAGAGTGTGGGGCCACCAGCGGCCTGGGGTAATTGCCACTTTGCACGTGTTTAAACTCAAAACTTGAGGAGGAACCCGTACAAGGAAAAATGGTGTCGAGAGATCCACAGCATCTGCAGGGCCAGGCACCCCAACCTCTAGCCAAGCAAGGCCTGGGGCAAAGCAAGGAAAATGCTGACTGTTTTGCAGGGCCAAACCTCCCTCCCCTTGCCTCCCTGCATCCTGGGGCTTCCATGCCCCCAAGGCACAAAGATAAGGGGCATAGAAGCAATTCTTGAGGGTGTTTTCTGTAAAACAAGCTGATCGCTGTGGCATTTATTGCAGCCATCACCCTACCAGCTGCACAAAACCACCCTGTTTATTGGTAAACAGGATGGGAGGGTTATTCTGATCCTACTTCAGGGCTGACTGCGGCTCCTGGCCTCAGGCACACGCCTTGCACGGTGTGAAGGCACCATGTCCCTCCAGGTTTGCCCCAGCTCTGGGGAGCAGCACGCGCTGGTGCTGTCCCCACACGCAGGGCCATGACCCCCAGCAGCCTGGGCGGGCTGCAGCACAGCCCCCCGAGCACCCCACGCACAACACCCGGCAGCCCCAGCCGCCCCTGTGCAAAACGTCTTCGTTGCAGCAAGTCTGCTTGGGGAATTTCTGTTCCTCTTGCAAACCTCCTTGCAGTCTGGAAACCTTTTCCCTTAGAACCCACTTTTGCAATCTGTTTTTTCCCTTGCAACCCCTTCCCCAGCACTCCTGCGAGCCTGCCCTTGCAGTCCCTTACACCCCCGGGACCTGATTCCCCCCTCCCACTTTGCACTCTCGCACCTCCCTTCACGACCAGCCAACCTTGCCTCTTGCAAACCTCGTTTGCTCCCTTGCAACACGTTTGCGAGATCCCGCCTCACCTCCACCCCAACCCGCCCCCCTTCGGCCCTTCGCCTTCAGTGATTTAAAAGATGAAATAAACCCCGTTTCTCCGCGGCAAAGCTCCCAGCCCGGCGGCGCCGCTCTCCCGCCCCAGTCCCGTCCCTATCCGGGCTCCCGGCAGCGCTGTCCCCGCCCCGCAGCGCCTGCGCCCAGCGCCGCTTCCTGGTGGTGGCGCCGGGGCCGGTACCGGGGCGATGGCGGGGCCGGTGCTGGCGGCGTTGGCCGGGCTGTGGGCGCGGGGGGCGGCGGGCGGGGAGGTGTTGGCGGCGCGTCCCGGGGCGCTGGAGGAGGAGATCGTGTCGGAGAAGGCGGCGGAGGAAAGCCACCGGCAGGACAGCCTCAACCTGCTCGTCTTCATCCTGCTGCTCACCCTCACCATCCTCACCATCTGGCTCTTCAAGCACCGCCGCGCCCGCTTCCTCCACGAAACCGGCCTGGCCATGATCTACGGTGAGGGGCGCGGGGACCCCCACGCACCCCCTTACCCCGTCACCGACCCGCCCCCCTCCGTGGGAAACCCGTGTGGGGAGGAATGAGCCTTGCCCTGAGCACTGGGAGCCCCGTCCAAACCAGTCCCGGGGCTGTGCTGGGCCACCAGCAGCCCCACTGCTCCCTTTTTCTGTGCCCGGTGGCCCTTTGGTCAGGAGCTGCAGCAGGGCTCGTTTTGTGGGTGTCCCCATGGGTGTGGGGACTGGGGGGACACGCTGTACCCCCTTGCAGAGGCTCCTCTCTTGCTGGCACAGCTGGGCTGCACGCCCCGTCTTGCCTTGCCCCGTGCCGAGTGTTATCTGCGTGTCACTGGAGGGAAGGTTGGTTGTTCTCCAAACTCGAGATGTCAAGGGCTCTTGAAGACAGCGTCACTCCAAAGTCTCCAGCAGCAAGGAGCTGGTTGGGTTTTCCCAGGCTGGTTTTCACCCAGCATGAGTGAGGCTGGTGGGGTCAAGGGCTACCGTGTCCCAAGCGAGCTCAAAACCATGCCACCGAGCACCAGCAAGTCCTGCTCCCCTGCTCCAGGGCTGAGACTGGGGACACTGGTCTGTGTAGACAGGCTTTGTGCTGGCCAGGACCCTTATGTCCCACACACTGAGGCCAGAGGTTGTGTCTCCACCCCATGTTTAGAGCACCTGAATTTCCAGAAGCTGGGAAGAGGGGAGAGACCATATGGGGAGAAGCTCCCACCCTTTGCCATGCTCAGGGACTCGGGGGACCAACAGCCTTATGTCCTGCTGCTCGGGGACAAGCTCCTACTTTTGGGGTTCCTCCTCCTACTGTGACAAGACCTCTTGATGAGATGCCCCGTGTGTGTTCCCACAAGAAGTGGAGTGAGACTGTTGAGTCAGGGGAACAGGTCCATAGCTGGTTGGATTTTAATGGTGGCCTGTGATTTAGTGAGGTGACATGGCGCATGAAGTGGCCTGAACTATACTATGGAGGTGCCATACCTGGCTCTCCCTGGGTTATCATGCATGACTTGGAGTTCAACCAAAGTAGGTCTGGGAGTTCTGCTGGAGGAGTGGTTAACGCAGCCGTGGATCTTTATCTAGACAAGATTTGTAGAGCTTAGGATTGAAAAGGTGTCTTCTGCTGTGGGTAGTGTCTCTTCTCTGTGCTGTCCTTGCTTGTGCTCATTGTGGGTGATGTGTGACCAAGCAACGTGGCCGAGTCCCCCACCCAGCAGAAAGCTTTGCTCGGAAGGCTCTGACTTGAGCCATTCACTCCCGTTGGCTTTTGTGATCCTAAGCTTCAGTTAACTGGAAGTGTCCTTCCAAACGAAGGGGTGGAGACACCCGCGTCAGCCCAGAGGCACAAAATACTGCTCTGCCCTTTTGGATTCCTGCAAGCCACGGGGAGGTGCAGGCGTTGCTGGGTTGCTGGCCTGGCAGGGTGCTCACCTCCCTGGGACGGGAGCTGTGCTGTGGGAGGTCGTCCTTCTCCTCCTGCCCTGGAGCTCACCAGCACATGGACTTTCTATTCCTTTCGTGCTTTCCAACTTGATCTCAAACTTGTTCTTCTTCTCCTGGAGTTTTCTTCATCTTGATGCTCCATTCTCCCTGACCCACCTGAGTGCTCTCCTTGTTCTTCAGAGTATGACCCGGGTCATTTTGGCCCCCTGCCAATCTGTAAAATGCATCTTTTGGGTCTGCTCTTAGGGAGTTGTTGGCAAAATCTGTAACATCACCTGTCTGGTCATGCATAAAATCAGAGTTTTTCCCGCTGTCGAGGTGTTTGGCATTTGCTCCTCAGGTTGTGGGAGCTGCTGTAGGAACAGGGATGTGTAGTTTCCCAAGGAGTGGTGAGATGCTGTTGTTTTACAGCGACAAAAGCTGCAGGGAGCAAAGCAGGTGCCGCTTCTGCTTGGCTCTTGCCAGCCCCCTGCGATGCTTTCAGCCCTGGGGAAGTCTGCTGAAAATGTGGAAGGGCTGTGGCAGGCAGGCTGCAAAACAGACCCTGAAATCTGGGCAAGACCAGCAATTCATAAAAGCTTGTCTTTTTCTAATTAAAAAAACCCCAACAACTAAGTCAGATAAATCTTTTGCATACATCTCTTCTTCCTGAAATACATCAGAGTTTCCTTGGTGTCTGTGTTTTTATTGTAAGCTATAAGCTTTTGCTCCAGGTGGATTTATGTCTTACGAATCACGCTGTCAGCTCAGAGTTGATGTTCAAGAGCGAGATGCAGGCTGGAGTCATTTCATGGTGTTTAGTAGCCCCTAAACTTCATTTCAATGTTTAAAATGAGGTTCCCACACCCAAGGTATTCAACATACAGGACGATTATTTAAACAGTCTTGTTTCGGTTCTTCTCAAGGTCTGATGGTGGATGTGGCAGGAGCTTCTCTAAAAGTTTAGTTTCCTTGTACTTGTTCCCACTTGGCCCCTGGATTGCGTATGTCTGAATTGCTTGTTGTCAGGATGTCTTCACTTGCCTACTACATTTTTCTTTCCTTTTGGTGTCCAGATTAATGCTTGCCTGGGGATCCTGTGTGCTTCCATTGTTGTTAAGTGCTCGAATGGTAATATATTAGTCTTCATTTAAAACCTTACCTCGGAAATGTTCAACAGCACCTAAAAAAAAAAAAAGCCCATGGGCTTTTGTTCTTTTTAATGAAGTTGGGAGAAATGCAATGAGAATAATCTCTTGCACTTTGCATAAAATAACTCAATTAATTTACCGGCTTTGCCTTTAGCTTCTCTACTCCTTGCTGCTTTTGGCTGGCAGCTCCCTTGGTGTTGGGTTCCTTCTGCTCTGCTCCCTCCCAGGGCCCGGTTTTGTAAAACTTTGGGCTGCCAAAGCATGTCGATACTGGCAGAGCTGCTCACGGGTTGCTGCTAGGATGGCCGTTCAAGTGCCAAGAGAGTTTGAACCATTTCCTACGAGAGTTTCAGAACCAGGAGGACCTACATGGTCCTCTGGACTTGGTCCAGGTAGCCTGAGCCCAGGGCTGGGTGTTGGTGTCTGAAAGAACTTGCTGTCCGAGTCAGGTTTGTTCCAGATGCCTCCAGCGAGCATCGCGAGGTGAGGGGGGTTGATTTAGGGATCCAGTGTTGGGCATGGGGGGGTCAATGGGGGTGTTTTCTCAATGTTGGCAGAGGAATTGGCTTTAAGCAGAGCAGCAGCACAGTTTGCCCGTCAGTGACTCGGATGGTGTCTCTGTGTCAGGGACATTACTGGCAGGTTCTCACTCGGTGCCCGGAGCTCTGTGTGCAGGTGTTTGTTTGCATGGGGACATCTCTTCCAACCCTGGTCCAGAGAGCTCTGGGAGCCTCCCAGGCAGCGCGTTACAGGGCAGGATAAAAGGGCTGATTTTTGAAGCCCCAAGCACAGTGGCCTTGGCAGATATTGTAGGTTTATACGTTCCCTTTTCCCTTATCTCATTCCTGACCAGAGTGGGAATTTGGCTGCAGCCAGAGTGTGGGGCCAGGGAACAGCTGCCTGGGTAAGTGAGACGGTGAGGACGAGCCAGGGGGTTATCAGATGTAGCGCTGCTTTGAGACCGGGATTAAGAGCCGAGAGGTGGGCGAGTCAGGATCCCTTCTGAATTAGCAGCAGTGATGTCCGTCTGTCCCTCTTCCCACCTGCAAGGCCACCCACCTCAAAGCATTGAGTCTGGGCATCTAAAGGGCTCGCTGGATGGGTTTGCAGCTGAGGAAAGCCAGGCAGCTCCTGCTGCTGGAGGTTTCTGACCCCCACATGAAGCTCTAAAATAAACCTGTGTTTTGGGTTTTTTTTAATAGTTTTTAAAAGCCAGCCCAGGTCGCTCTGGAGGGCTGCAGAGCGCAGTGTACCTGGTGCTGCCTGCTCCGCAGGAGTGGAGGAGCAGTTGCGAGGGTGGACGAGCTCTCCAGCCTGGCTCACCTCCCTTTCCTTTCATCTGAATTCTCACTGTAACTGTTTAAAGCTGCTTAACAGAATCATAGAATCATTTTGGTTGGAAGAGACCCTTAAGATCACTGAGTCCAACCATAACCTAACTCTGGCACTAAACCATGTCCCTAAGAACCTCATCTGTGTGTTTTATAAACCCCTCCAGGGATGGTGACTCCACCACTGCCCTGGGCAGATGTAAATGACTCTCTGAAGCTTGCTGTATCCCAGGGAAGTTTGTCTCCTATGGTACCTCAGGGGTCATCCTCTTTGGGGTGAAAGGGGACCTGGGTGTTTTGTCCCAGTGCTGTGGTGCCATGTATCCCCCGCCACATACTCACATAAGGACTTGCTGTGGCATCTCAGTTTTCTTGACGTCTTCATTTCCATACTTATATTTCCAGAGCACTGGAAGATCACAGGAGCTAGGAGGCTAGCAGAAGAGTGAGCCAAAGGATTCCTCTTTGGTGTCCTCAGTTGTTAGTGATGCTGGTGTGAAAGCAGCTCTCGGATGCTCTGCACAGTGTGGTGTTCCCTGAAGCACCTTGCTGGAGCTGAGCGTGCCTGGTTGTGCACTGAGAGAGCTTTTCTGTTACTGTTGGGGCAATTCTGCATCAGTGGTGCAGTGCAGGATAGAGCCCGAGGAAGATGGTGAGCCCAGTTGTCTGTGCAGGGCTTAAAACCATCAGTAGCTTTGTGAGAGCAGCTCAGCTGCACTGCAGAAGTGCCGCATTTGGCCAGGGGCTGGGTTTTGGGTGCTGCTCCAGGGTCAGTCAGCCTGGTCCGTGACATGGGACATCAGTGTCACTGGTGCGATGAGTTAGCAGCAGTGAGTCTCTGCAGCGAATTCTTCTGCCTCTGCTCATGGCCTGGCTGTGTGCTTGGGTGGCCTGGCTCTGTGTGACATCCTCTGGGATGGGAGGTGGGGGCTTTTCTTCAGAATGAGCAAATCTCATCCTGGAAAGCAGCTGGCAAAGGAAGAGAAGGCAAAAAGCGGGCAGCAGATCGGGAGCTCGCTGGCTGTGCTGGGACCCCGCGGTCTCCTGCCCAGGCTCTGCTGCCGTGAGATGGCAGTGGGGGAAGAGTTTGGTGTTCGCTTCGGTCAGGGTTGTGCCCTGCCTGTAGGAAAGCTCAGAGCAAGATCTTAATTAAGGCAACAGCAAAGAACTGGTAGTGTCCTGGGAGACAAACGGAGAAGCCTTCCAAGTGTTGCGGTCTCTGTTTTAGTTCCCACGTGTCTGAAAGCTTTTCATGAATGTGTGGTTCAGAGATGGGTTTAAGATTCCAGATTTCTGTGGTGGCTCAGCGCTGCCTTAATCAAGGAGTTTCCAAACCCTTTTGTGCTGAAGGCTACGTGGAAAGCTGTTTTGTGGGACACCCCTCCTCCCCAGCCTGCAGATGTCGAAAAGCTCTGCCCGGAGAGTGCTTGGCACAGCATGCGGGTGAGCAGGAGCCGGAGCAGCCTGCGCCGTGTGAATGCCGTTAGTCTGGATGCGAGACCTCGGAGCGCAGCTCGTCAGCTGTGTTGCAAACGAAAAGTGGCGTATAAACTGCTGACTTGCAAATTAACCCCACGATACTCCCGTGCAGGAGTGGAACCGGAGGCAGCGTTGGCTCCCAGGGCTGCCCTGGGGCTGCTGCTCCTGATGCAGAGCTGGGGCTTGCAGGGGGTGAGGGGCAGACCCGGGTGGTCGGCCTGCATTGGGAAACTTCCACGGTTGTTTATAAAATGAGGATCAGTGCTGTGCGCTGCCAAGGTTCCCAAGTGTGGGAAAAGGCTGTGTGGTGCTGCAGCATCTTAGGAAGGATGCTTGCTGTCCTCAGAGTGTCGGTGATGGTTGCTTGGTACCTTTTTTAATCCCCTACGAAGACGAAGGGTTTAATGTATTTCTGTAGTGGCAAAATGTGATGCTGTCAGGTTTCCAGGTGTAACTTGCATAGTTCGGGCACGTGAGCAGCACCTTGCCCAGGTCCCCAGCTGTGTGTCACCAATGCCAGTGTGCTCACCATCAGAAAACCAGTGAGCCCTCGATGTCAGCCGTTTGCTGCACTAGGGTGAGGGTCTGACTGATGGCTGAGTAATTAAAAACCTTCAGGACAAGTCCATGCCTGGTGTTAGAAAGTCAGCACGAGCACAAAGCGTTTCCATGGCTCATGAGAGGATGAGGGTGTTTTAATATACCATGGGCAGTTATTTGGATGGCAGTTGTGCTCAGCAGCTGAGGAGAGGGTCAGGATGCTGGAGTGCCTGATGTCACATCTGTGCTCGAAGAGATTGTCCCGGGAGTTCGCTGTGGCTCATCTCACTGATGTGTCTCTCCCCAGGAGTCCTGGTTGGCGTGGTCCTGCGCTACGGCATCCACGTCCCCAGCGATGTCAACAACGTGACGATGAGCTGCCAAGTGCAGACCAGCCCTGCCACGCTGCTGGTGAACGTCAGCGGGAAGTACTACGAGTACACCCTGAAGGGGGAAATCAGCGCCCAGGAGCTCAATAACGTCCAGGATAATGAGATGCTGAGAAAGGTAAGGGGGTTGGTGACTAGAGAGGCAAGTGATGCTCCCCACTCCTTCCATGGAGATGAGTCCTGTATCTGCTGCATTATGTGATTTTAATTCTTAACTTTGGTCAGACCGTAATCAGTTATCATTTATAAGTTGAACACAATGTAATGAAACTCTAGTTTCAGCTGAACTTAATTTGAGCTGTGTGGACTCTGGGCTGTGTCTCCAAAAGATCCCAGGCACGTCCCATTGTTCACCCGACAGCATTTGATCTGGCCAGGGTACAGGGTTTTCTCCATATATTTTATATAACATTCTTCTTTGTGTTTTACCTTGCAAGGTCTTAACAAACCATTTTACCATTGTGTTGTGGTTTTTTTTTTTCTTAACAGGTGACTTTTGATCCTGAAGTATTTTTCAACATTTTGCTTCCTCCAATTATATTTTATGCAGGCTACAGCTTGAAAAGGGTACGTGCCTTTACAGCACCTACGTTTTTAGTTCCTCTGCCTGCAGAGCATTTTTAATACTTGAGAGTGCTTTAATGCTTGCTCAGCAGGCCAGGGCGGCGGAGCTGGATACGCTTTTCCCCAGTACATGTGGGGTTGCAGGAAACAGGGCCGAGTGTCTCAGTCAGTCTCATCCATCCCCCTGCCCCAGGAAGGGTCAGAGACCTCAACCATTTCCAGCATGGGTTTGCACAGGGGTTTTTGAGGTCAGCTGGGCCATTCCAGGCATCCTTACTTTCCAAACACATGGGAGGGTGGGAGGTTTTTAGAAAGCTGCAGCTCTCTGAAATGCTGATTTGGAAGGAGAGGGAAATGATCCTGTTTAGCTGGTGGGAGAAGGAAGGAGGAGTGCTGCTGGGTTAGGACATCGGTTCCCAGCGTACAAGAAGATGATATGTTCGTGTTTATTAATGCTGCGTGAACGTCAGTGTAGACCACTGTGGTGGGCACTGTTCAGCCGTGCGTGTCCAGCTCGTGGTGTCTGAGCTAAGTTCCAATTCATGACAGACACTGTGTGGGTGCCTGTGCGGGCTTGAAATACATTGTTAGAAAAATATAATTCAGCGTGTTTTGTTTTTTTTTTTATCTCCTCCTCCTAGAGGCACTTCTTCAGAAACTTGGGATCCATCCTAGCGTACGCCTTTCTCGGCACTGCAATTTCCTGCCTGGTGATCGGGTGAGTAGCTGGAGCCCGTCTGGTTCTTCTGCGGGGATTTAAGCCATGCTGGGAGGCAGCGCTCTGAGCCCCGAGCTGCAGCTGCTAATCCCAGCCCTGAAAGATCACATGGGCTCTCTGCACCTCTGCTTGGCAGCAGCAAATGATACCATTGACTGTCCAAACTTTTGCTGGGTGGACGGGGCGATTGCTGTCTAATTGCATAGTGCTTTCTCAGCATCCCATACAGAATATTTATGTACATGCCAGGGAAAGTTTCACACTTCTCTGAAGATTGTCTTGAAAAAACAGACAGTAGCTTGAAGTTATTAAAAGCACAGCTTGGACAAGCATGAGACACAGGAGGGGCAGGATCGTAAATGCGTGTCCTGTCCTTACTTGCTGGAAGCAGGTGCCCAGTGAGCACAGATTATGTTTCAAATTATTTATCCCTCTGTGCAGAGGGAGCGAGATGATTCCTGCTCTGAATAGCAGCACGCAGGCTGGCGTAGGGTGTTTTCCACTGGAGAGTCCAGTGAATTCAAGCAAATTCAGTATCTGCATTATATGTTCCTCACTGAAAGTTTCAGCTGTACCAAAGTCAGGCCACGATCATCCCACTGAAATGTGTTAAATGTGAAACACTGCAGAGTGACCACAGGAGCCCATGAGCCTGGCTGCTGCTTTTCTTTGGCTGTGTTATGCTCGTGGAGGAGTTTCGGTCCTGGTTCCTCACCAGCACCGTGTTTGTGGTCTGCTGTGGTGGGTGCTTTGGTGTGCGTGGTCCTGGGCTTCACCAGGCACAGCTTACACGCTGCAGTTCTTCGGTGTTCCTGCGTTTGGGTAACTTCAGGGGTTAATCTGGCAAATTCAGGGGAATTGAGCCCAACTGAATGTCGTTTTAATGCACTGCAGAGATGAGTAATTGCCTCTTCTAATCACCAGCTCTGTTGTGTATGGCTGTGTGGCGCTGATGAAAGTCACTGGGCAGCTCGGGGGAGACTTCTACTTCACTGACTGCCTCCTGTTTGGTGCCATCGTATCAGCTACTGACCCAGGTATGTTAGATGGTTATTTTTTTTCCCTCATTTTACCTACATTTTGATCTGTTTTGGGTTCTGGCAAAGGGGTGAAGAAGTTTCCTCCTGAATTTTGGAGTTTAATTTATTTGTGACATTCTTAGAGGTGAAGTTTGTCTCCATCCCTTTTTATTTCCTTCCGGTTACATGTAATATATCTTCCAAACCTCTGCTTTCCTGAATCCTTGTTTGCAGTGAGGTTCTAGGCAGTTTCTCTCTCGGCTTTGCTGGGCTTGGGGACGGGTCCATTGTGTCTCCGCCATCCTGTGCCAACAGGTGATGCAGAACAAGACGTGTAATGTGGGGTTCAGCTGATAGTTTTAGTTAGTTTAGTGATTTTCTTCAGCTTCCATTTGGGTGGGATTTCGAAAGGTACTAATCTAATTTAAAGTTCATCTTACTGAGCAGTACTGAGGACAGTAGTGACATCTTGGTCTACTGATGCACTTTATAAGTCAATAAATGTGCCTTATCCAATGGAATTTTACTTAGTTCATGATTGCTTCTACATGGTAGCTGTTTATTTGCATGTTCCACCTTCACCTGAAAACACAGGACCACAAAAAGACCTCTCTTTCCTCCTGCCCTTTGCTGAACAGGGCTTGAATTTCTTCTTTCGCAGCCTGGCTACTATGTTTGAGACCAGTGTGGTGGGGCTGGGGGATGGCAGCATCGCCCACCTCCCAATGTTACGGGAGCTTTGGCGGACCTTTTTAAATGCAGATATTGGTCAGTTTTGCTTGGAAGGGAGATATTGAACACTTGGATAAGCCAAGTCTTCTGGCCTTTTGAAACAAGTGCCAGGGGCTGTCATTTCCAGATGAACTGGGACTTTTACCTGCTTATCTTAACAACGAGTGATTTCTGTTTTTAAAGGCAAAATGAGGAGTATTGTATGTATATGCATATATGCAAGAATAACGCTGCAGTACATAACCTGCAGCATAACGTGGCAATGACCACATCTGTCTGCCAGGTGGAGGTGCAAGATGTGTGTTTCCCATGTGTTTTTACTAACTGATTTTTTTATGTGTGCTTATTACTGCTGACATTCGTATTAAAAAAAAACCCCAAACCCTTTAAAAATAAGCTAAAATTATTTTGCAGCTTTTCCGAGTGTATCTTGGGTGGGTGTGTGTTCAGGCCACAGGTTCCTTTAGTGGGGAGTTGTTCCCATGTGGCTGTGAGGTTGAGCATCCTCCCTATAATTTGCTAGGGTGTCAACATCGAGGTGGGGAACATATTTGCAAAGCGGGGAGCACCTCAGAGATGTGATGATGGTGTGGTAGATCTGGTGGCAGGTGGGCAGAGGCTGTACATGAAAGTGATGCTTAAAAACATTGCGGATGAGCCGTTGGCATCGCACCCCTTCTTCAGGCTTTGAAGGTGAAAACGGAGCATTTCCCTGTGCATAAATGGATTAAACCCCTGTCAGTGTGTACAGATGAGTCCCTGAATGCTGTTTTACAGGACTTGTGGAGTTGATTGGAATGAGCTCAGCCCTCCACAGCTGCTTGGGCAGTGCATGATGCACCATGTGTTACATCTTGCTTCTTTAGATGTTGTGATGTTTTTGCAAGGCTGATAAGCAAAACCTTCTGCGTTTTTATTATTAATATCTTCTTGGAGCCACTGGATCGTGGAAGGGCTTGAGAGTACTCTGATCTATGCCCTGTGGCTGTAAATCACAACAAACCCCCAGCTGGGGTTCGAGCCAGTGCCTGGATTTCTCCAGTTAGGTCTGAAACATTAGCACATCTGTGCTGGCATTTCCAGTGTGGCAACCTGTGTTGAATTACGAGTATTCCTCTCAGAGTATTAGGGATGGGAGGAAAAGACAGCCATTGTCTTGGACAAGGCTGCATCCTCCTGAACTTCAGCAGGTGGAGGAAGGCTCTCCCCGATGCTTCAAGCTAACAGCATCCCAAAAGCTTGTGTCAGTGTGGTACTGGTGGTCCAGCCCATGAGCTCAGACCCCCAGGAAGCTCAGAGTAGAGTTTGCTCATCATTCAATAGAGCTAAAGCCCAGGATGGGTTTTCAGAAAAGGAGGAGGAGGCAAATGATAAAGTAAATTCAAATCTCAAAGGGCAGAAGGAAGAGTTTCAAAGGGATCACAGGGGGCGGCTGGCACCATCACAGCAGAGTGGCACTGACATGCAGGAAGGCAGCTTTCTAAAAAGGGGCATTTTGTCTTTGATTACACCAAAATAACAGCACCTTTTTGAATGTCTCTCTATTTTTCTATTTGTCAGTGACTGTTCTTGCCATATTCCATGAACTCCAGGTTGATGTTGAGCTGTATGCCCTTCTCTTTGGCGAAAGCGTCCTCAATGATGCCGTTGCCATAGTGCTGTCTTCGTAAGTGTGTTCTGTTTTTATTTTTAACTGTTATGTATGTTACATGTCAGGTGTTGGGGGGCACCACCTGGCCTTGCTTCTGTAAAATAGGAGCACTGATGTTTGCAAGCGCAGATTTACATATTAAGTGTCACGAAAAGCTGTAGTGACCTTCTGATGCATCTCCTCCTTGCAAACCGCAGCCTGGGACTGTGGGTTGTCCCTACAGCTTTCTCCTGCATGATGGATAGTTCTGTTTTGCTTTTATGGCCGGCTGACCCAGCCAGAAGGAGGTTTCTTATGTCCCTCTGAAATGGGAAAAGCACCATGTCTGCTTTTCAGCCACAGGGTTCCACTGCAATCCCTTGCTGATGGCTTTGCTCTTACCTGCCTTCCCATCCACAAATAGCTGCTTTTCTTTAGGTGGAAATAGTTGGTAAAGCAGCTGTTTCCTTTCTCTCCACACTTTCTGTGCATCAAGATGGTATTTCTTACAGCTGGAGTTAATACCCTGGATTGAACACATGGGAAACTTGCTGGCTTTCTAAAGAATGTTTTATATTCTTAAATATTTTATGTCCTCTGCATCTAGGATGTATTTTATCTGCGTTTCCACTGTGTTGTCATCACGGGAATTTGTTTGGCGATATATAATGTCTGCAATGGTGACAGGTTAACATATAGCTAAGACTCATGCAGAAAATATTTCTGGAATACTTGTCACTCCGGCGTGCCGGTTGTGTGGGTCTTACTAAGGTGGAGGCAGCAAGGAACATATTGTGAGCTGTATATCTGCCCGCATGAGTTGTATTTACCAAACTGAGTGTTTCTGTTGAGGTTTCTGGAACTGTTTGTGTTGCTCGCTCTGGCTTTTATGCTGGATTTGTCACTGCTGGCGCGAGAACAAATGCTGCGCATCCAGGTCGGGTTTAAGAAATGATCCAGAGTGAGGAAGGGATGGGATGGGATGGAATGGGATGAAATGGGATCTTCCAGCCTGTGCTGGGAGGTTCTGTGTGGGAGTGGGTGGGTTCAGCATTAGAGTAATGAAATTTGTGTTGAATCTCCTCACACATGGGTGACTATACTGTTCACGGTGATTTGCCTCTTTTCCTGTTTCAGTACCAGCTTTGTAGCTCTGATTTCCTGCCTTCCTCTTTTCTCAGGCTGAGTTTACCCACCCCCTGCCCTGAAATAGGATAATTTGCACCAAAACAGCAGCCCCGAGCTGCAGGCAGCAGTTATTTTGCTGCAAGGCTTTTGTGCATGCCAGCCCAGCAGCATGCTGACTTCTCAAGGGCTTCTCAGCAGTTAACCCGAACCAGTTTTAAAGCTTGTTGTGGTCTTTGTCCTCATGGTCACTGCCAGCAGCATCAGGCGGCCCCGGTCGGCAAGGCGGGTATTGCTCAGTGCAGGTGTCTCAAGGGCAACCTCAAGTCACCTGGACACAAGACATCTTGGGTACAAGGAAGAGGTGGAGGCCTCTTGCTCCAGGGATGAGAGCTCCTCCAAGAGCAGCCCAGAGACCTTACTTATGGTTCCGCTTTTTAAATTTAGTTTGGTGTTTGCCTTTTTTACAGCAGAGGTGTAAGTGGGGGAACTGCGTGGGGATGGTTCTGCTCCCGCAGTCAGAAGCCCCACTCCCCGGTGTAGGAGATGCAGATGAGTTGGAAGATGGAGAATCAGGGGCTTTCTGGGCAGATGGGGTGTGTTGGTGGAGGTGGGTCCCACCTCATCCCGGAGGTGAAGAGGGGCTCCAGCGCAGCCAGCTGAGTGTGCAGGTTTTGCGATTGCCCTGAGAAGAACCATCAGCTCCTTGCACGTAGTGGGGGTGAGCGCTGCGGGCACCGTCCCCGCGCCAGGGGAGGATGAGGAGCTGGGACTCCTCCGTGGTTCCTGCCGGGAGCTGGGTGCTCCTCAGGCTCCTCTCCTGCCCGCTTTCAGTCACAGAATCGTAGAATGATTTTGGTTGGAAGAGACCCTCAAGATCATCAAGTCCAACTGTTAACCTAATACTGGCACTAAACCATGTCCCTAAGAACCTCATCTATGCATCTTTTAAACCTCTCCAGGGATGGTGACTCCACCACTGCCCTGGACAGCCTGTTCTAATGCCTGACAACCCTTTCTGGAAAGAAACTTTTCCCAATATCCAATCTGAGCCTTCCTTGGTACAACTTGAGGCCATTTCCTCTCGTCCTGTCACTTGTTACTTGGGAGAAGAGACCAACCCCCTCCATGCTCCAACCTCCTTTCAGGCAGTTGCAGACAGTGAGAAGGTCTCCCCTCAGCCTCCTTGAGGCTCCCCAAATCCCAGACAAATTTCCATCTCCCTGCCTGGGGAGCAGATCTGTGCCATTCTGTGCCTGTCTCATGCCGGCCTGGCTGGGCTCAGGGCAGGGAACTGATTCCAGGATGAAGGAGAATTGAACCCAGAACTGAAACCAGCGGTGGACAGTGAGGTGCCAGGGCTGCGGTTTGGGAACATTTACCCAAATGGAGCCTGTACCTGCTTCTTCTGAAGGGAGGTTTCACAGGGGCTAAAAGCCCTGGGGAGCCCAATGGGCAGGGAGAGGGAAATAAACCACACAAAGGGCAGCTGGTAATAATGTCTGATTAGTGATGCAAAAATCAAAACCACAAGGAAAACTGTAAGAGGTTAAAATGTTAAACCAACATCCAAACAGTCAGGTATAGACGGGAAATGAAACCAGTATGGGTTTAAAAAAACCCGAGCCTCCAAACCCCAGAATAAGAACACATTGGTGAATGGGAAGTAGAGGATGGGACTGACGAAAGAAATTAAACCACAGGGAGAAATTTGCAGCTTGCAGTGTAAAAGGCGATGCCGAAAGATGAAATATATTAAAAGCAGGGAAGTTTAGCAAGGGAAGTGACCCGTGATGTGTTGGGAAGGGGAGGACTGTCACTCGTGTTGCAGAAGAATGTTGGTGTGTAGTTAGGGGAGGAAGCTGTGGGGTGTGTGCACAAGGCAGAAACTTTCCATTCCAGCATAACTCAGGAGGTTAAACAGCAACTATTTGAAGTTCACATCCAAGAGTTTTAATAGAGGGATTGCTAACTAGGACCTTAATGTTTTTGATAAGTTTACATGGAGTAAAGCTAATAAGTAGTTTATATTAAAATGGTGTTTAGGAGGTGGATAGGGAACCCCTGTATCTCAGGCTTTCTAAGTAAATCAGTGGAGTGGCTGTTGCAAAGCTTGGGAATGAGGAGTGAGCAGATTCAGAGATGGGATCAGTGTGGCAAAACGATTTACCACGTCATCCCAAAGATCTGCTAGAGTTTGATGGACAAAGATAACCAAAGATAACAGCGTTGCTGTTGCGAACCGGGACTGTGCCATTTGCCTTGCTACCCTGCGGTATGTCACTTCAGAGCTCACAGCAGTGCACATTCAACATAGTGCACATTAAATGTGGTAAAAAGGCATAACTTACAGTTCTCTAGGGGATATTTCATGTCAGCTGCCTCTGTGGAGTCCATGGAGAAATGTGGGCTTCCCACTGGAATGCTCTGTGGTCCAAGAGTGCCCGACTTTATACAGAGCTGATGCCAAACCCCCAAAATACCATTGCAAAAGCTGAACTGTCACCTAGCACATGCATTTGCAGGAGATCATGTGGGAGAGGGCTTTTGGTCTGATGCTCTAGTGTCCAGAAGGAGCAGATGCAAAGCTGTGCCGAGGAGCAGGACTGAGCTGTAGAAAGCCAGTGAGGGGCGCAGGGGACCCCAAACTCCCTGGGACAGGACAGGCACGCTGCTGCTGTGACCGCGGGGGGGTTGCAGTGTGGCACTTGGGTTTTGCCTCCCTGATTTCTCAGGCTCGGTGTTTGCAATGGTCGTAGCGCTTTGCAAGGCTCATGTAGCACTGTGGAGGTGCCTCTCCCTCCACACTAAGCATTGTTTTTTTCATGTGTGTGCTTTTCCTCTCTCTTTCAGTTCAATTGTTGCGTACCAGCCAGCGGGTGACAATAGCCACACGTTTGATGTCACAGCGATGTTCAAGTCTATTGGGATCTTCCTGGGGATATTCAGTGGATCTTTTGCAATGGGAGCAGCTACTGGAGTTGTGACAGCTTTAATATCCTTTTTGTTAATTTTTTCCAAGTGCTTGCATAACAGCTTCTCTTTTTGTCTGCACCCAGACCTAGTGTTTCATGATTTTGTTTAGCCTAAATTAATGAAAGTCAATGTGATAGCCTTTTTAAGGGCAAGCTATGTAGTGTTGCTGTTACACACAACTGGATTTGATATCCTCTTAGCCTACAGTTTCTCTCCAAATTGTCCTTAACCATCTGCAACGTCACCAAGTTCACCAAGCTTCGGGAGTTCCCGTTGCTGGAGACCGGCTTGTTCTTCCTGATGTCCTGGAGCACGTTCCTGCTGGCCGAGGCGTGTGGCTTTACAGGCAAGCTCCAGCACAGCCCTGTGTCCGGGATGGAGACCTGCAGGGGTGATGGGCCGGTTGAGTTTTCCTTCTCCCAGTATTGATTGCAGCCGGGGCTCTCCCTCTGCTTTCTGAACTTTAATTATTTTGGGGTTATCGCATTAAATCTCCTACAGTATTGGGGTGCAGCTCAGCTCCCTTTTCATGCCCAGGAATCTAACGTGATGCTCTGCTCCCCAGGTGTGGTGGCCGTGCTCTTCTGCGGGATCACACAGGCCCATTATACCTATAACAACTTATCTACAGAATCCCAACACAGAACTAAGCAGGTGAGAGCTCCTCAGCCTCCTTAAGCCTGTCTGAATTTCAAATTCAGTATTTTTTCCTTCCATGTAGCCAGAATTAGGTGTATCTGTCTTTCTACAGATGGATTTTACTAGGGTTGCTTCTGCAGAAGTATTTATTGCGTGATGGATGGGCTAACATGTTTTTCTTCTTAAATCTCTGTTATATCTAACTTGCTTTTAATTTGTTTTTCTTTTTCAGTTATTTGAGCTTCTGAATTTCTTGGCAGAAAACTTCATCTTCTCCTACATGGGACTTGCACTGTTCACCTTCCAGAACCACGTCTTTAACCCGACCTTTGTGGTGGGGGCTTTTGTATCCTTTGGAGCCCCTTTTATAAAACAAGAAAAGGAAGGGAGAGGCGCCTCATTCCTAAGTTATGTTTTTCATTCAAACATGTGGGGCTCTTTCCAGTCAGTCTAGCTTTATTTTTAAATGGAGATTTCTCCCATGTAGTGATGCCTTTGCCGGTTATTTTAGGAAGATGGAGATTCTTTTCTCAGCTTTTCTCTTTGGTGGTTGATGTGGTTTTTTTTGTGTTGTTTTTCCTGCCTTGTCTCCTTTCATGGGCATTTGGAGTAGCTGCTGCAGGGCCTTGGCGTTCGGTGCGAACATGGTGTTGAAGCACCCGGCTTCATCACATGCCAGCGTGGCACCAGGAGTGGCTTTGCAAACAGGAGCTACCTGGTACAGCTGTTTATTTCCTCTTTTCTCTGCTATTCCATTTGATTGACCCTGGTCAAATAGCACAGTTAAAGCCACAGTAGATGCCTCTGAGTGATGTAATGAGAAAGGATTTCCCCTTCCGCAGACTGATGCTAAGGGAAACAAGATATCGGCCCTGGTGTGTCTAGAAAAACAAAGATTTTGAAGATATTTTGTATATATCACAGGGAAAACAGTTCATATGTGCAGATTTTTTTCACCCTGTGCACTGAAGCAGGTTTATGTGGTTAAGTAAAACACTGTGATCTTTGCCATTGCTGGCACGTGGGTTTGCAGCAGGGTCTGCTGAATTCCTCCCATGAGCTTTTGCAGGGTTGTAGTGGGGTAAAGGGAGCAAAGAGCAAGGAAATGCCATGTGGGTCATTTAAATTGAAATTTTGGGATGTGCCTCTTTGGGAGGAACTTGGTGACTCACTGATGAAATAGCTCATTCATGAGAGAGATCATGAAATACGTCTCTTATGCAAATTCGTGATGTTCAGGAAAGAACATAAAAGCTGGAAGCATTTTCCATATTATTCAAGGCTGCACTGAATATTGACTCCAAGATTATTTTTGCCATCTGGGTGCTGATATTAAAAGACACAGCTTCAAAGATAAAAGCCATATGAAGGGGCTGGTCATTCTTGTATCTCGCAGGCTATGAAAACAGTATTAAGTTTTTTTTCCTTCGCAACTGCTACCACTTTCATTTTGCTGAATAATCTTTGGGAATGGGACTTGGCTCAGAGCTTCAAATCCAGCTGTGAAGTGTGGCGTGCCAGGGAATGTCAGAGGGGTTGTGGTAGCTGTGATAACTTAAGCTTTGCAGAGGACGAATAATTCTTGGGGTGCAAGACGAGCCTGGCAAGGGAGAGCATACAGTGGGAAATAGTGGGTTTTCTCTCCTCTCACTTGTCTAACCTGCCCTCTCATCATTTTCTTGTTTATTTGTGCTTGTCTCTGTGTGATATTCCTGAATTACAGTATGTGCTTTGCTTCAGTGAGACATTAGTGTGCTCTTCCCATGCTGCCGTAGCACTCAGAGCTGGGTTGTTGTTGTTATTATTATTATTATCATCATCATCATCATCTTTGCATCCATAGGACTGGTGTTTCTGAGGCTCCCCAACATTTCCGTCAGGCAGTAGAAATTGACGGTGCGTGCAGAGGTGGGATGTGAGAGGAGACATAGGAAGAGCAATTTCCTTAACATGTGCAAATACAGCTTGCTATCTTTCTAGGAAGAGCTGCCAATATTTACCCACTGTCATTTTTACTGAATTTGGGAAGAAGAAATAAGATCGGAACAAATTTACAGCATATGATGATGTTTGCTGGTATGTTATCGCATCCTTGCTTCCGACCATGTGGTCTGTCTGCACTTCCTCATCCCTGAGCACCTGGAAATATTCCTTATTCAACTCTAAACTTCTTACGGGCCATGTCTGGAGAAGAGGCTGGGTGGGAAAGGGGTCTGAGATGTAGCAGTGAGCTCCTCCTGCTTGGGTGCGTGCCATGGGGCAGGAGGAGGGTTTGCCTTTCTGGGCTGGGAAAGAGTGGTGATAATTTCAGCTTTCACAGCATATTCTCATGTTTAAATAATCGCTGTTAAAGCCCTGAAGTCTCTGCCGGTGGTGGATGTCAAATAAACCCTGTTCAAGGCCAGGCTGGATGGGGCTCTGAGCAACCTGATCTGGTGAAGATGTCCCTGCTCATGGCAGGGGTTGGACTGGATGAGCTTTGAAGGTCCCTTCCCGCCCAAAATATTCTATGATTCTGTGCCCCATCTGAGGGACAGGACCGCATGTGGGGCAGTGTGATGCCCATCCTGGGTGGTGGCAGCCGCCTGTGCCGGGGGGTAACGCAGCATCTCCGCCGTCCCTTCCCCGCAGGGCTGCGAGGAGCCATGGCGTTTGCCTTGGCCATCCGTGACACGGCCACCTACGCCCGGCAGATGATGTTCAGCACGACGCTCCTCATCGTCTTCTTTACAGTGTGGGTTTTCGGCGGGGGCACCACGGCCATGCTGTCCTGCCTGAATATCCGGTGAGCGTGGCACATGTGGGCACAGCACGTCCTCTCCCTTGCTCTGCTCTTACAGTAAGGTGCTCGGTTTTAAGAGACAAGAGGAGATCATGTACTTCTCCTCCAGATCGCAACACCCTTGGTGAAGGGTTTAGAGGGGAAGCCGTATGAGGAGCGGCTAAAGTCACTCAGTTTGTTCAGCCTGGAGGAGACCGATGGGAGACATTGTGTCTACACCTTCCTCACAAGGGGAGCAGAAGGGGCAGGAGCTCATCTGTTTTCTATGGTGACCAATGATAGAGCCCGAGGGAATGTCAGGAAGATGTGCCAGGGGAGGTTCAGGTGGGACATTAGGAAAAGGTTCTTCACCCAGAGGGTGCTGGAGCCCTGGAACAGGCTCCCCAGGGAGGTGTCACGGCCCTAAGTCCGACAGTGTTCAGGAAGCAATTGCACCACATCCTCAGACACACGGTGTGAATTTTGGGGTTGTCCTATGCAGGACATTGCATTGCTTGTGCTGACCCTGTGTTTGTTTTCTCCTTTGCAGAGTTGGTGTGGATGCGGATCAGGAGAATGTGGTGAGTTCAGCAGCCTCTGCAGAGGAATTTGCATTTGACTGTGCTGGGGTTACATCAAGACCCTGTGAATGCCCCTCTGTGCTCTGCTCCCTTCCAGCTGTAGGAGGGTTTTTAGCTCCTCTGGTGAATGAGTTTGCAGTCAGTGGGAGTCACGGCTTTTCTGTGCCCTCTGTGGCTGTCATGAGGCTTGCTTTCATTTGGTTTGAAAGAAGGGCACAGAAGTAATGCTGGACTGTCTAGTCAGTCCACATTACTGCTGCGATAGAGTCCATCTCTCCCTTGCTGGATCTGAAATAGATATAAAAATGTGCATGACATGGAGGCTTTCTGCCTCTTCCTACCATCCAGGGAAGTACAAAAATGCCATTTACTGGCCTATATTGTGTAGCATCTTCCTTCCCACTTTTTCCCGTTGGTACCCTCAACCTTTCTTTTGCCCCCAGTTTCCTTTGGGTTGTTATGTGGCAGCCCAGGAACCACCAGCTGTGCTGAGATAAATGCTGGAGCCCTGCAGCACTGGGGGTTTCCCTGCCTGGGAGCCCCGAGCTGTGTCACTTGTGTGTCTGCCTCGGTTGTGCTGTTGCTGCAGCTTGGATTGATTTCAGGATGGGTTCTGCACCTTGGAGGTTCATTTTATTCAGAACTATTTACTGGCATGTTCACCTTCTGGAGGGAAAGTGTCAAATGCTAAAGGCAGCCCAGAGCCATGCATCTGAAAGGCAAATTTCTGTGAAATACGTAATTGTATTCATAGTTCCCTCCAAACAGTTTTATGTCTTTTCTCTGACAAAAAGGAAGCGAGATGTCCCCTAACACGTGATTATTTGCACACAAAAATCTCAGGCGAGACTTGATGGAGGTTGGACATGTCAGCCACTATTAAATGTGATGTCTAGATGCAGCCACTGGCTCTGAGGCACTTTAAACCTTGGGGCCAGAAACTGGAAGGCTGTAGCAAAAAAATGGTTACCCTGTGCTTTGGTACCACCTCCCTAAGGCTGTTGTACGCTGCTAAATGCAGAGCGTGGTGCTGGCAGCACCTTCAGCCTGTCGTGGTGTTAATGTCCTTACAGTCAGTGCAACCCAAAGGCTTCTTCTGAAGAGGCCGTGGGAAGGTTTCTCTCTTCTTACATCCCCGTAGGGTTAACCAGGTGCCCCAATGGGCACTCATGGCCCTGATGAAGGTCTCGGCGTGTTGTCCTGCTGCTGTTTAACGTTTTGCTCTCCCGCAGGGCGTCCCAGAGAGCGAGAGGAGGAGTACGAAGGCAGAAAGCGCCTGGCTCTTCCGCATGTGGTACAACTTCGATCACAAGTATCCTTGGCTGGTGGTCAGATCGTGCTGGGCCAAACCTCGCCTGCTCGAGCAGCTCCGTTGCCTCAGACCATGGCTTGCTCCCTGCTTAGCAGAGGAGCCGGTGTTTGCTTTCCCACCACACTGCTGATTTTTGATTTTCACCTCCTCGTGGCTGTGGCTGCGAGAAATGGCCATTTCCACCCACTGTTAACTGGGTATACAGCGGCAGCTGAGTTCAAAGCTGGGCTCTCCAAAGCTGGAAGCCCGGAGAGTCCTCAGTCCCAACGGCAGGTGGGCAGAAAGGACAGAGCATCTTCTCATTTGTAGCCCACTTGCTAGACCTGTGCCCCTCCTGCCTTGCAAATGCTTTGTCGTGAGTTAGTGGTGGAGCAGTTTGCTGGGAGAGGCAGAGGGTGACGGGACGGGTGATGCTGCTGAGTCTTTTCTTAGCTGGACCGAGTCCTGCTCCACTCATGTCCTGCTGTATTTGGGTGAATTGAAATTGCTCATCCCTATAATATTTTGTGCTTCTAGAGACCTGAATTTCTATCCTTCCCTTGATTTCCTCGAGACACCAAGTCACTCACCGCTGCCTCTGCATCCCGCCCCTCGACTTACCGACATGGCCCTGTTCCTCTTTCTTCCTTAACCCTCCCCGTAGCTATCTGAAACCTCTGCTGACGCACAGCGGTCCTCCTCTGACCACCACGCTCCCGGGGTGCTGTGGGCCCATTGCCCGCTGCCTGACGAGCCCACAGGCATACGAAGTGAGTCCATTGGTGTCTTTTCTGTCACACTGTTGCTGGAGTTTGACCTGTTTACATTTCTGTGTAGCTTTTGGATGCTGCTCTGCAGCATTGAGCTGGGAGCCTGTGGGGAGATCAGATGGGTGAGCTAATTCCCGTGACTGTTTTGGTTTTCCAGCTGACTGTTTGGGCATGAAGGGATTCGTGCTGTATTTGTGGTGGTTCCTCAGTGACTGGCTCAATGAAGCTGTCATGTCTTTCATTCCCCAGGCCCTGTTGGGAGGACACCATTTCCCTGTCCCATGTTTCTTTCCAGCCTTGCAGCTGAAGCATTTCTGCAGCCCCTTCAGCTGCATCCCTCACAGCCAAAAAGGATGTCAGCATCAGTTGGGCTTGATGATCTTGAGGGTCTCTTCCAACCAAAATGATTCTGTGGTTCTATAGGAAATGGCCTCGAGTTGCGCCAGGGGAGGTTTAGATTGGTTATTAGGAAAAAATTCTTCATGGAAAGGGTTGTCAGGCATTGGAACAGGCTGCTCAGGGAAGTGGCTGAGTCACCATCCCTGGAGGGGTTTAAAAGATGCGTAAATGTGGTTTTTAGGGCTATGGTTTAGTGCAGAGTTAGGTTATGTTTGGACTTGATGATCTTGAGGGTCTCTTCCAACCAAAATGATTCTCAGCATTAAGTTCCTCACACAAAACAAAGATGGCTCTGGTGGGTCAGCGATGTGATTCCTGTGGTCGTGGGTATTTTGGTCCTGTTAAAGCTACTCAAAATTGCATTCCCCACATACCTGATTGTGGCATCAGAAAGAAGAGCTGAAAGAGCCTTTTCAGGCAGAGGAGTTAGTGCATCGTGTGAGTCTCCTGGGCTCGGAGGTGTGTGTGGCACACGTGGTTGTGGTCATGGTGCTGGAGAGCCTGCGATACTGTGCTGTGATCTGTTCACCGCCACTGTGTGCTTGCAATCATAGCTCTTCAGACAGAGTTAAACAATATTTTCCTCCTGTTTGTTGCCCAGAATCAAGAGCAGCTGAAGGACGATGACTCTGACCTCATTTTGAACGACGGGGACATCAGTCTGACCTACGGGGATTCCACCGTCAACACCGACTCGGTGGCATCCAGCAGCACGTCACGGCGGTTCGTGGGAAACAGCTCTGAAGATGCACTCGATCGGGAGCTGGCTTTTGGGGACCATGAACTCGTAATCCGGGGAACGCGCCTGGTCCTTCCCATGGACGATTCGGAGCCACCGTCAAATGTCCTGGATAACGCAAGACATGGCCCAGCATAAGGTTGCTCAGTTTAATTGACAGTAATATTTGCATATATGATCAAGAAATATGTACTACCTAAAGTCTAATGCATGTCTCAAAAATGTCTAAGCTGTATAAATATTATTTATATGGTGTCAGAAGAATATAAATATTCTTTGCCAAGCACTTGTAAAGAACAAGCTGCAAATTTAAGTTAAAAACTGTGTTGACTGCACTGTGTAGGTTGGAACTGTTTTAGCGTAAAAGTCTTTTGCACACAGTGAGCTTCTTTAATGTGTGATTTGACAACGGGTTTAGTTCCCAGTGGGGTAAGTAAAGGAGCTGCCTCCCTGTTCATCTTTTGAACGTGGGAGAGGAGGGTAGGGAGGTGCTGGCAAGCGGTGGAAGTCGCTTTCTAGTCAGATGAGAATTGTTGGTTTTTTTCTTTTTTGTCTTTTTTTTTTTTTTGGTCTTTGATCTCTGGATAGTCACGTTTGAAATATCAGTGAAAAATCTGCCCTCAGACCCTCTTGCCAGGCAGCGACCGGTGATAAAACTTGTTTGCTTTGTGGTAACCTGAGCTGGGATCTGGAGATTTTCCACTTTTTAGTGACCCTCTGCCCAAGCCCAGCTTTAGTGGGGTAACGGCAGGTGCCAGACAGAGCTGGTGGCAGGGACTGCGGGTGTCTGGCTGCTCGGATGTGAGCAGGAGGGATGGTTTGTGTCCATAGTCACGTTTAGAAGGAAGCGATCCCACAGAAGCTACACCAGGCATGCACAGATTTTAGGGCTGAGTCCATCTTTCGGCTGTGGCCCAAGCAGCTTTCTAGAACCAGCCGTCAGATCCTCAGTGGGCGACTAAGTTTCACGTCTGGCAAGTGACCGTGTCTTTGTGCGAGTGAATCTCTTCTCCTGCAG